>NC_138967.1:151757500-156723750 GCF_055761805.1 Camellia sinensis
TATATATATATATATATATATATATATATATATATATATATATATATATATATATATATTTTTAGCTCAAACACCGTGATTTTGGCCATATGGAAACATGCACTAGCACTTGAAACCTCATTGAGGTGCTTGGCTTGAACATAATTTGTTGAACTTTATCACCGAGGAAAGGCCGAATATAACTTGTTGACTAGTATTTGAGCTCCATTTTTGACATGGAGAGAGAAAACCCTGGACTTATGAATATGGACTTTGGAAAGGACATTCTTGTAATTTGCATAATGATCCATTGAATCTTGCTACTGATAAGCAATGTAATATACTTCGGATCTCGGGCCTGAAATTTACTATTGAACTTCACTCTGTCCAAATTTTGAGCCCCGTATAAATTGGACCTTTAATATAGAACATAGTGACTTTAAGAAATTGACCCGATTGAACTTCATCATGAAGCGACCTATGACATTGCACCTCTTATTAATGATAGAAGACGAAAATCTATATGTTGATGATGCACCCATTGGTATTAAAATTTGTTGAGCTTGAGGAACACCCGAGAAAAAGAATTGTTGATGACTTCTGGGGTTGAACCTGGACTCTTGGTGTAAAAAAATTCCTCGTAGAATTTGTTGAATTCATGGACTCTCAGATAAACGAATAGTTGATGCCGAAATTTCATTCGAATGTGTTGCTTTAATTCCAATATTCTGAATTTTAATACGGTCAACTCCTTACTATTTATACCTGTTATTTCAGCCATATGTCTTCTCGAAAGAAACCCGCTGTCCCGGGGTCATCGGAACCGGCTCTCATGAAAGAGAAGGATGTACCTCCGGCATCTGAGTGGAGGAAATCTCCTTATTTTGGTCGGAAGGACCCCTTCTGGCGGGCGGCTACCTCCACCACTTCTCTTCTATCTCCGAAGGCGGCTCCATTATGTCTCACTGAGGACACTGACTCTGGACATGAGGCCCTCATTTCTCCTTCCTCGGTGCTACGCTTTCGAATTGAGCAGGGGGACTTTCCATACTGTTATCCTCAGTTCAAGGCCTTCTCAAACCCTCCTTTCGGTTGGCAAGAGTGGGTCGATGATGTCCTCTCGGACAGGAGCCTCTGTCAACGACTTCAGGAGGCCCGGCTATTGATTCCGGTGAAAATATCTAGATCTCTATCCATCCGTCGCAACAATGCTAGCCTGGAAGCCATGGCTCTTCGATGGAGCACCGAGACACACACCTTTATACTTGGCCAGCACGAGATGGGGCCCACCCTTGAGGATGTGTTCATGTTGCTGCGTTTGGAAGTGACCGGCCCTGATGCCTTCGACCCTGAGCAGACACCCCCCGAAGATGATTCTTTGATCCAATCTCTGAAGCTAAATCTTCAAACTTGTGGTCGGTGGAGTTCTGTTTTTGATGGTTCAGCGAGGAGGACTAGTCGAGTAAGGACGGACCGTGCCTCCTATACTGCATGGATCCGTCACTTCTTCAAGGATCTTCAGCCCTTGGCCAGAGATACTGATCCTGACTCTCGGGAGTATGAAGCCGGTCCGATGTATGGCTCCAGGCTCTATTTCTTGGGATTTCTGGCTTGCTTCCTTTCATTCTTCATTCTTCCGAGCACACCTCCGGATTCCTTCAATCCTTTCGTCTTCCCCTTGGCAGTCAGGCTCTTCAGAGGAGATCGGATCCCTTTGGCTCCCCTATTTCTTGGGAATCTCTATTATCGGCTGGATCTGCTACATCGAGATATGGTTCGCTCCGTGGGTCGATATGAGCCTGTCTCCTTTATTCACAGCCAGTTCCTGCTATGTTTCTTCTTCGAGAGGTTCCCAAAATTTGCCCCTGCTCCGACTGTATTTGAGGCGGAAGTTCTTCGGGAGATAGTGGATAAAGATGGCATCCCCGTGCTCGATACTGATGGGTCTCGGACATTTGAGAAAGCGAAGTCTTGCCAGCCGTTGATTACACGTTGGTCACGTACTATTTCCACCTTATCCTTGAATACTCTGGTGGATGATCCCCGACGCTTTGTGGCACGGCCGTATGTATGCCCACCTGTAGGTGTGGCCACACCGCTTATCTATCATGGTTCCTCCCGCTTGGTGTCTTTTCCTTTGCCGAAGAACATCCCTGCACCCTTTGTTGATATGCTAATTATGATCCGTCCGAGTTCATTACCGGTGTGGCATGAGGAAGGCGTTGATAGTGCCGTTTATAGGCCTGACCGTGTAGCATGTCAATTCGAGTTTGATCAATGTGCCCCGGGGCCAGCACCTCATTTATTATCATTTTCAGAGAGCTACGGGCGCTTCAGTCGCCGGCTTATACACACCGTGCTTCCCATATCCGGCTCTTTGACGATGCCAGGCTTGAGCCGAGTAGGGGGTTTCACCCTCTCTTTCAGGCGGTATTGGCAGAAGAATATCGATGCGTTTATTGCATTTGTCCAGAGCAGACCGACCGTATGTTTGCCTCCGCCGATTTATAAGAAGGATTCTTCTCTTCGGCTACCCGAGAGCCGAAAATCTGACCACATGTACGAGGGTTTCTTCACTTCATCTGCTCCAACTGACCCTTCTGCTCGGGCATCTGCTTCTAGCTTGGCAATTACTTCTCCAGAGCCAGTCCCTTTGAATAAGGCCTCTGGTCCTCGGACGACCCGCCTTAAGAAGATGGCTCACAAGAGGACTTCTGATGCCAGTCCTTCCGCTCCTCGCCTTTCCAAAAGGCTTCGTGAGGTACCCGAAATTCTTGATTTGAAGCTACTTTCCTTCTTGCGACTATACCTTCTAAAATGAAAACTTTTATTTGCCCATGTTATGTAGGATCCTGCGGTTGTTGACGTTCTCGGTACCGTGGCTCCTGGCCACGCTGCCTCCCCCAGGCCGGACTCAGACTTGGACGACACCCTCCCTTTGTCTGCAAGACTTGTGAAGATGTGCACCCCTCGTATAGCAGTTATAGATGACGATGATGATGAGGCTAAGTCCTCCGATCATTTTTGTGACCTTATTCCACGCACGCGTCGTCATCGCCCTACCGTAGCTGAGGAGGAGCACTACCTTGGTGACGAGTTTGTTGGGGCTCACCGTTCTGATGTTGAGATTGCTGGAGGGACTGATGCCACAGAAATTGATGTTGCGGGCCATGCTTCTAGAGGCGATGTAGAGATGAGGTGCGCCTCTGGGAATGGTGTGGAGGTGGATGTGCTAGAGATCTCTGAGACTCGCTCTGGCACTTATGGTGATTCTCATCCTCCGGCCCTCCTTCCTTCTTCAGGGATGACTACTACTGTTCAGGCTTCATCAGACATTGAGATCGATCAGGTGGTCTCTACACGACCAAGTGACTTTGTTGATGCTAGGAGTCCTTCAGTTGCCCCTGCTTTGCATATTGATTCTCCCTCTGGTAATCTTTCTTTCTGAAGTTTGTCATTTACTTATATCTGTGAGAAATCTTTACTTAAATGACTTTCCTGTTCCCTACCTCTAATAAGGCCTTCTTATCTTTTCTTCAGTGTTAGCTGCTAACGGGGTCTTGCCTTCACCTACCTCAGACTCTGCTCCAGTGTTAGCTGCTACCGGGGTCCTGCCTTCACCTGCCTCGGACTCTGCTCCAGTGTTAGCTGCTACCGGGGTCCTGCCTTCACCTGCCTCGGACTCTGCTCCAGTGTTAGCTGTTACCGGGGTCCTGCCTTCACCTGCCTCGGACTCTGCTCCAGTGTTAGCTGCTACCGGGGTCCTGCCTTCACCTGCCTCGGACTCTGCTCCAGTGTTAGCTGCTACCGGGGTCCCGTCTTCACCTGCCCCGGACTCTACTCCGACTCTCTTTATAACTCCTCACGGTTCTCCTTCTCAAGGGGGAACACCTGCCTTTGAGACGACTGCCAGAGGTTCTTCATCGCCAGTGCCTTCAAATATTTTGGATTTGAATCTCAGTGATTTCCACATTGATAGTGATGCTTTTGGTCTGTCCCCTTATCGTTCGGCATTCTCAGGCTCGGGACCTCTGCCGGGAGTTACCCCTCCGGGTGGTTCATCTAACCCGATAGACATTGGGGAGATTCCTGAGACTAGCAACTTTCCGGCCCCAATTCCTCCTTCGACTTCTGGCAAAGTATCATTTCTCCATTATTGGGTAGCTCCTGAGTTTGCTTCAGTTCTACAGCTTGTGCATTCAAGTTACCCGGAGACCTTTGCTTCATTTGCTTGCCAGTGTCCACTCATTCAGACTGCTCTTCTCGAGTCTTTTGCCACTATCTTATATAGCTTGGACACGCAACGGTTGTGTGACCTTAATGGAAAAGTAGTCGAGACGGCGTATCAGGGGATCTCTGACATGGAGCGTCACCAAGTGGACTTATCATGGCTTCGGAAGCGCCTGGATATAGCTTCGAACGCCAGTCATCGGCTGGAACTTATGTCTGTGCTTGCCTCTTATCGCACCTCTATAGATGAGACAAAGGCAACTCTTCGTGAACTTGAGTCGGGTTATGCTCGGGCCTTGGAGACTTTAGAGGCACACTCTATTGTTTGTCCTCCAGATGTAGATGTGACGGGCAGCTTCTTCGAAGGTGTCTTTAGGAAAGATTGAGTTTTTTTTTATCATTACTTTCTTGCCCCTTTCGATAAAAATGTTTTATCTAGGACAATGCAATGAAATGACAAAATTTTTGTTGTTTGGATATTTTCGCATTGTTTTCTCATTCTACTTGATAAAATATTTATTTCGAATGATAGAACAATCATATGCACATGTTTATAAAAGCTGAAATATTCTCATTAGTTCTTCAACTTTCTTGACAAAAGCATAATAGATTCACTGTAAGTGATGGGATAAAACATACACCATAGAGAAAACCAGCTTCTTCATAACGCAAGGGAAATACAACCTTTAGACAAAGTAAGAAAGTGAAAATGAATTTCAACATAGATGAGTCCAACTATGGGTAGTAATGCTTGATAAACTTTGCATTGAGCGGGCCAGTTCGGAAGCCGTCTTCAACCCTTACAAGTTTGTAGTACCCGCTTGAGCTTGCCTGAACCACCTTGTAGGGCCCTTCCCATTTTGGAGAAAACTTGGGTAAAGGCTGTCCTCGCATGATTGGGTCTACAATCTTCCATACTAGATCACCTTCTTCAAACTTCCTTGGTACCACAGTCTGGTTATAGGCTCGGGCGATGGACTCATGATACCTTTCCATGACTTTTGCAGCTCTGTCATGCTTTTCCTCTAATGCTTCCAATCTGGTGGTTCGAGGCTCCAATACCATCCCCGAGGCGAGAGCCATTCGAGCAGATGGCGTTTCCAACTCTATAGGTAACACTGCCTCGGACCCATACACAAGGGAGTAAGGAGTTGCTTGAGTTGGCTTTCTCTTCGAAGTGCGATACGCCCATAGGGCTACTATCAACTGTTCGGACCAAGTCCCCCCAAACTCATCCATCATCTTGCTCAGAATCCTTATTAGTGTCTTGTTTGTGGCTTCCGCCTGCCCGTTCCCTTTTGGATAGTAGGGTGTGGATTTGTGATGCTTCACTTGGTAAGTCTCTAAGAGGCTCTTCACATATTTGTTTATGAAGGGAGTGCCGTTATCCGAGAGGATGGTGTTTGGTACTCCAAATCGGCAGATGATATTCTCCTTGATGAAGTTCGCAACTGCAGGCCCCGTAGCATTCTTCAGAGGAATTGCTTCGACCCACTTTGTACTCAATTCTGTGGCTGCGAGAATCCACTTGTACCCCTTAGAAGATGTGGAGATGGGCCCTATCAGATCAAAAGCCCAGGTATGGAACGGCCATGGCGTTCGGATACTATGCAGGTCTACAGCTGGAGCATGGATCAAATTTCCGTGTTTCTGACAAGTCTGGCACCTCTTCACGTGATGGGATGCATCTGACTCCATGGTCGGCCAGTAATACCCAAGGTGTATAAGTTGCTCGAACAGCCGAGCCCCTCCTTGATGTTCAATCTCGTGGGCTCTTCCGAGGACTAGATCTGACTCTTCCTTGGAGAGACATCTCAGGGGAGTGCCCTCAATACTTCTTCTATACAGCTTGTCCTGATCAAGAAAGTACCGCCTCGCTCTCCTCTTGAGGTGTGCAATGTCCCTCGGGCTCTCAGGTAGTGTTCCCTCTTTGAGATAGTCAATGTAGACTTGCCTCCAGTCAGGGGTATCAATTTCAAAGCAACTCTCATCCTCCCGGATGTATGACTGACACTTGGGGCATTCCTTCTGTAATTGATTCGAGTCCTTCTCCATCTCGGGCCAATAATAACCTTGTCTTTGGATTCTTCTATACAGACTGATATCCCCATCCTCGCAAGACTTTTCATGGATCTGTTGTAGTCGGAAGCTTGCTTCTTGTTGGCCAATACACCGGGCTAGGAATCCGGTACCTCCTCGGAAGTAAAGTTCACCTTGAATAATTGTGAATTGGGCAAGCTTGGCCATAGTCAGTTTTCCAACTTTGCTTCTGAGTTGTTCGAGGACTTCTCCTCTCCAGTCCTCTGGAAGGCCTTTGTCTTCGGGTATTATTGAAGGTTCTGTTCTCTTCTTGATAACAATTGTTGCCTCTTCCTCTGGAATGTCAACTCTTGCCCCTAATGTTGCGAGGGCATCTGAAAACTTGTTGCCGGAGCGAGGCACATGCTCTATTTCGACCTTCTGAAATTTGTCAAGAAGCCTTTGGACTGTTGTTCGATATGTGGCCAAGGCAGGCTCCTTTAAGACGAACTGTCCTGAAACTTGCTTCACTATCAGCTTTGAGTCCCCCCGGATCCGAATCTTCTTGATACTGTGCTTCTCAGCTGCTATCAAGCCTAAAATAAGAGCCTCATACTCGGCTTCGTTATTCGAACAATGGAAATCCAGTTTATAAGACAAATATAACTTTTCCCCACTTTTGCTTGTAAGGACTATCCCGGTTCCTCCCTTCCCTCCGGCTGCTGCTCCGTCAAAGCTCAACGTCCAGAAGCTTTCCTCGGAAGCCATAGCTGCGTGCACCTCTCCTCTTAATTCTTCATTCACTGGTTCATAGTCACCACTTGGAAATTGGGCAAGGAGATCAGCTAAGGCTTGGCTTTTGATCGCCTTGGGGGCTACACATGTGATCTCGAATTCACCCAGTGCTAACAACCATCTTGCCACCTTCCCGGTTAGAGCAGGCTTGCTGAGGAGGTATCGGATTGGATCACTTCTAGTAACAATCTGAATCTGATGTGCTAGGAAGTAATGTCTGAGCTTTTGGGCAGTGAATACCAAAGCTAAACAATGTCTCTCTACTGGAGTATATCGGACTTCTGCTCCTCGAATCTTCCGACTGATGTAATACACCGGGCGTTCTACTCCATCTACATCTTGGACCAATAATGCCCCTATGGACTTGGGGGTTGAAGTTAGGTACAACATTAGAGGCACCCCGGGCTGCGGGGCTATCATGGTCTGAGGCGAGGTCAAGGCCGCCTTGATTCTCTCAAAGGCCTTTTCGTGCTCTTGGTTCCACTCGAACTTGGCATCTCCTTTTAACAAAGAGCCGAAAGGCGCAGAGATCTCTGCCAGTGCTGGGATAAACCTCCGAATATAAGACACCTTCCCGAGGAACTTCTTTAACTCCTTCTGAGAATGCGGGGGAGGCATTGCTCTGATAGATTTGACCTTGTCTTCATCTGCCTCGATACCATGCCTATGTACAAGAAACCCGAGGAACTTCCCAGCCGTCACCCCGAAAGCACATTTGAGAGGATTCATCCTCATTTTGAATTTCTGGCACCTCTTGAATACCTTCTCAAGGTCTCGGAGATGGTCTTCTTCTTTCTTGGATTTCACCACTAGATCATCAACATAATCTTCCATCTCATGATGGATCATGTCATGAAAGATTGCAGTCATAGCCCTTTGGTAAGTTGCACCGGCATTCTTGAGTCCGAAAGGCATGACTGTATAGAAGAAGTTTCCGAGAGGTGTTCTAAAAGCGGTCTTTTCTGCGTCCTCTTCAGCCATCTTAATCTGATTGTATCCACTGAATCCATCCATGAATGAGAACATCTGGTGTCCCGAGGTAGTATCCACGAGGGTGTCGATGTGAGGAAGAGGGAATTCATCCTTCGGGCAAGATTTGTTCAAATCTCGAAAGTCTACACATACTCTGATTTGGCCATTCTTCTTCTTTACTGGCACGATGTTTGCTAACCACGTGGGGTACTGTATTGGCCGGATGAAACCAGCCTGTTGAAGTTTTTCAATCTCCTCCTTAATCTTCTCTTCGAGATCTGGATGATATTTTCGAGCAGCTTGCTTAATTGGCTTGGAGTTTGGGAACACGTCAAGATAGTGGGAGACTAGGTCAGGATCTAGTCCGGGCATTTCCTTATATGACCAAGCAAACACATCTGAGTATCGGCTTATCAACTTTAACAACTGTTCCCGCTTTTCTGGGCTAAGGCTCGAACTTACGAATACCGGCCTTGGTGCATCTTGTCCATCACTCAGATCTATTTCGATAAGTTGTTCGGGCTGAGGCTTCGGCCCATCTTGCATACATTCTGGAGCCACTTCAGGCTTTATTACTATATCATTGTCAGGAGGCTCTTCTTTTGACTCGGAGTCGGTGACTGAAGAAACCGACTCCTCGCACCTTCATAAATAATACACCATCTTGCCTCCTTCTCGAACTTTCATCACCTTCCGAGGAATAGGCGGACTTTCTGGTCTAGACATCGCCCGCTTACTTGATTCTGTCATCGGCTCCTTGTCATCTTTGATATCCTCCCAACGAGGAATTTTGACCCCTCGAGGCTTAGAGGTGGTGGGAACTTCTTCGACAGCCAGTTCGGTGAAATAGATGGCATCAGAATAATGAGCTTCATGGATCTCGAACGGCCTTTCTGTAGCCTGAATTGTCACCGTCTTCTTTCCCCATTTAGCCTTAACACACTGATGATAACTTGATGGTACAGCCCCATATCTATGCATCCAGGTCCTCCCTAGAATGATGTGATAATTTGCCTCAGAATCGATAATATGGAACTTGGTGGCCGAGCGAATCTCTCCAACGGCTAAATCAACTGTTACGCATCCGATAGTAACTCTCATTTCTCCACCGAAGCCAGTGATGACTATCGGCTGCTTCACAATGCGTTCTTCAGAGATTCCGGCTTTTTCTAGAGTAGCGCGAGTCATAATGTTGATAGAGGCTCCACTATCTAGAAAGGCCCTTTTGAACTCAACCCCGTTAATAAAAACAGTCACATAAAGCGGGCGATTGTGAGAAAAAGGATACTTCCGATCAGCCTCGGAGAAAGTAATGGCACTAGATTGCTCTTTTGCCTTCCTCGGGATAGACCCCTCAGTCGACATGCATTCCTCATGGTGTGCCTCGGCTATATTAATGATAGACTTGGTGATTTCCGTTCTTGCCTCCCTGGAAAGTCCAAGCTGGTCAAAGAACTGCTTGAACTTTACACAGTCTTGCAGGGTTTTGGCATAGTGATCCGGATCTTTTTCCACTCTTGGAGGCTCGTAGTTAACCATCTCCTCGGTCTCCTCAAAATAAGATGCCACATAAACATGGTGTCCTCCTCTTCCATAGTATTTTTCTCCTCCTTTTGGATCAAAGGGATCTTCGCCATGAGTCATAAATGTTCTGCCCTCTGGATCGAGAGCACTTCCATAGTAAACTTGCTCACCCTCTGGCTCGAGGATGTCGTCCAGATAACAGTCATCGTCATCGAGATTAGCGATAGCCTCGATCATTGGGCCTTCATAAGCTATCATAGCAACATTCTTGCCCTTGTCTCGGTGTTGAGGATACGGTTGTTCTCGGATGTCTTGAGTCCCTCGCTTTTTGAACCTCAATTCGTCTGCCTCGACTTTATCTCTGAAGATTTTCCTGAGAGTCCAACACTTCTCTGTCGGATGTTTCAATGTACGATGGTAGACACAAAATTCAGGGCTCTCACGGTCCTTTTTTGATGGCATTTCTTCAACATAAGGCAATTTTAGCTCTCCGTCAGCCACCCATTCCTTAACTAGAGCTTTCACTTCCTCGATTCCACATGGATAAGAAACATTCCCCTTTTCACCATTATATTGCTTTCTTTTCTGGCCCCTATGACCTCCCCCTTGTGAATTTCGGGTATCCGGGGCAGAGGCAGCAGCAACGATAGGTCCACGAGATGACTTGAAACTAGTCTTGTAACTGGCTTTAAATCCGGACTCCTGAGCCTGAGGAATGCTAATGTTCCGAGCTGCTTCTATTAATGCCGAGAAGGTGGGTAGTTTGTGGTTAACTAGAAACATTTTGTACCTGCTCAATGCCCCTTCTAGACAAATTTGGACCAGATAACTTTCCTCAACTGCTTCATGACAATCCACGGCCTTGTCCTGAAACCTTTTGACGTAGTCAAGGATGTCTTCACTTTCTTGTTGCTTCTCTTTACACAATGTAAGTGTGGTCACCTTCTCCGCCACTTGAAAGAACTTGGAGTGGAATTTGTTAACCATTTCCTCCCAACTTCGAACAGAGTTTGGGGCCAAATTAACATACCAACTATATGCTCGGTCGGTGAGGGACTTCGAGAATTCTCTCAGTCGGAGGACGTGGTTTGAACCATGAATACCTAGAGTCTCGATGAATCGCACAACATGTTCTCGGGCATTTCCTTGTTTGCCGTCGAACTTGATGAACTTCGGCACTGTATACCCCTCAGGGTATGGATAGCTCAGCATCTCAATGGGGTAAGGCGGCTTGACGTCTGGATCAGGCAAAGAGGGTAAGGTCCTCTTGCCCCGTTCGAGATCGAACATGGCCTGCACATCGGCGAGAGTGAGAAACTGTTGAGGGAGAGAGTTTGATGGCGGTATTCCCGGGACTTGGCTTATGTACCCGAAGACTGAGCTAGGGGCGTCTTGGCCATTCTGATGCTGCGAATTCATCATTGGTGAGGACATTTGACGATACTGGCCATCAGCGCCTATAGACAAGCCAGTTGGTGATGGGGTATTGAATTGAGGCCCGTAAAGTCCACCGTACGGCGCCGCTATACCGGGTTGTGCTTGCAAATTTATTGTCGGCACCAAAGGAGGCCCGCTTGGTGCTTGGGCAACATTTACTGGTGGCGTGACAATATTAGGTACGGGCAGAGCTCCCTTTTGCGCCATCATGCTCCTTATGTTTTCTTGGACACCAACAGTCGCCGGAGCACCATTCATTACACTAGAAACTCCCCTAGTCACCATTGGATCTTGGCTTGGCACGCCATGGAGCCCGGGTATGGGCAAACTGCCGCCGCCTACTGTGGTTTGAGCATGTGTTACTGTGGCCGTGTTGCCATGAGCCATAGGCTGATTGGGGCCTACTTCTCCTTGGATTTGATTTTGTGCTCCGGCGAGAATAACTCCAACACCAGTTTGATTCCCGTTTGGCGCCGGTGCAAAGTTAGAACTCATCACCAACATGGTGTGAGTGAGATTCTGAAGAGTGGTAAGAATCTCTTGCTGAGTATTCTGAAGTCCTTGAATGGCTTCAAGCAAAAGTGGTTGATCTGGAGTCATGGTTCTGTCATCACCACCATTAGAGGATCCTTGTTGGTGAACTTCATCTTCTCCCGCCATCCTTGTTAGAGTTGTGTGAATTCCAGATCTCGTTGAGACCATTAACCAATCCGCCTCCCCAGCGGAGTCGCCAAAATGTAGGAGAGGGTTCAAGAAAGGAGTTGAAAAATTCGAAGATCTTCGAAGATCCTTGAAGAATAACTTCGAATTCTCTAGAATATAATGAGAGGCTTAGATTCTTTAATAATCTCAACTTAGGAACACAACAACAAAGGAGATGATGGAGATAAGAGATTGGGTGAAGAAGAAGGCAAAATGGCTAGAGAATAGAATAATGGCAAGGCTCTCCCATTGATCTCCCACTTTCACTCTCAAGGTTGATAATGGAGAAGGGAAATTAGTTCTTTCCCAAGAGTTAAAAATCTCCAAAATCCCTCCCTTGTAAAGCTATGGGTGGGTGCTATTTATAGGCACCTCATGATGTAGGATGGAGCCCATGTGCAAGGCACATGGGGGATATTCTCTCTAGCCACCTTGTCCGAGGGGGTGACCTCTCCGAGGAGGTGACTTCTCCGAGGATGAGAAAACCCCGAAGAGGAGATCAATCCCTCGGCGAACCCTTCTTCTTAGCCACACCTAACCAATGATCCCCAATCATCCCAAAGGGTCAGGGGTAGTCCCAGAGGACGTCTTGCCGCAAAATATTGCCGAGTCTCATGGACCCCCTGGGGTCGTGCCACCTCGACCCGGGTATAGGCTAGTTTAACCGAAGAGTGAATTTGTCTCCACTCACCGTCCTCGGGATCGGGTCCTTTGTTCGAACTCCATTACGCCCATGGTTCTGGTGCGTAGATCCCGGAAAGCTCCGAGCCCGCAAGTGTTCTGGGACTCATTAACGGAGCGACTTCTAGATTGCGTCTGAATCCGTTCGAAGCCGAGTATTTCGGACTTCTAGGTTCGTGGATCCGAACCCTTTCGAGTCTGAGTGCCTCGGATCTCTAGGCTTGCCTAATACCCTTTCGAGTTCCGGGCCTGAGTAAGTCTCTAGGTTCGTGGACCCGAACCCTTTCGAGGCTTACAGCGATTTAATCCGTTTGATGGCGATAAATCTGGGCCCACCGATTCTTGGACTTGCGATAAATTCTGGCCCACTAATCTTGGGCTATTGGGCCTAAATAATTTAGTGGGCTCAAATTAGCCCCTCTTACATTATCTATATTGTGTAGTTTATTTCCCTACACAATTGCACACCGACATTATGTACATCTTCTCATAGCTGGAAAAGCTTCAAAATTGGTGGTGAAATTTTGGTTTCACAGGCTTTGTCTCACTGAAAAAGACAAGACTAGCTCTTTCATCTATAGCAACCATACACATTTCTCTTACTCACATGTCTATATGACATCATGGTCGCATTTTTGTAAGTGAAAAACCTATTTGAAAAGTAATTTTATGTAATGGTTTGTTGTGTTTCAGATGGGATTACATTCAAAAAGGACATACAATTTACCAAGATATGGATCGTTTGTCTGCATTTAAAGAGGGATTAACAACATGGTCAAAGTGGGTGAACTCTAATATTAATCCTTCTGTCACCAAAGTATTCTTTCAAGGCATTTCACCTACCCATTATGAGTAAGTCCTCAATTTTCACATATTTTTTATATTTTAATAATCACCTAGTAATCGGTGAGTAACATTTTACTTTACTAATTTTCAAAAAATTAAGATTTTAGAAATTAAAATTTAAGGGCAAAATTATTTTTTAGAGACTAAATACTTTTGTTGCAAAAAGAGTCGTTATTATATTTTTAGTAACGAAAATTGGACATTAATGATGAATTATTATCTTTTTTAGACCAAATTTTTTGTCAAAAAAATAAACCATTTTAAGACCAAATTATTTTGTCCCTAAAAGTATATTTATTAGTGACATTTTCAAAATATTGTCGCTAAAAGTTTTATTTTTGACTTTTCGAGACGACCTTTTCGCGACTATCCTTACGACTATAGAAATTGATTCTTAAATATCTTTTACAACAAAAATTTCACTTTTAGAAATCAAAAAATTCAATCTTTAAAACTCTTATATGTCTTAGTGTTTACATCAATTATTGACTTGAAATTATCAAAAGCAGTCACCCAACATTAAAATCGTACCACTTGCTAAGAAATATCAATTTTGCAAGGACAAACGTACATACGAAATTTTAGCTTATTTTATTTTTGGATTTTTGTTTGTTGAGCAGTGGTACAGAATGGAACGAGTCCAATTCAACAACTTGCAAAGGGCAAAGACAACCACTAAGTGGTTCATTATATCCAGGGGGTTTACCGCCGCCAGTGGCGGTGGTAAAGGCAGTGCTACACAGCATGTCCAGTCCAGTTACTTTGCTAGACATTACAACACTATCACAGCTGAGAAAAGATGGGCATCCATCAATTTATGGCATTGGTGGAAATAAGGGAAATGATTGCAGTCATTGGTGTCTTGCTGGTGTTCCCGATACTTGGAATTTGCTCTTGTATGCAATTCTTGTTTCTGGTTGATTATATATAAAATTATAGCTTATCCCTATGGGACCATTTGATGTGATCTGCCAACCAACTTATTTTATAGTGTGTTAAATTTAAATTTGTAAACCAAAAAAAAAAAAAAAAAAAAATGAAAATTAACTAATTCTATATATTCTTTTTTTATGATTATTTATTAAAATGAAAATGGATCCTTTTAGCAAATATTTATTCTTTTTCTTTTCAATTTTTTCTGTCTCAACTCAAAAAAAAAAAAAAAAGAATTCTAATTCTTTCATTATTTTCTCTCTCTCTTTTTTCCAATTTGAAGATCAACATATGACTTTAAATAGTTTGGAATAAGCTCTCCTCTATACTTTCAACTCTCCATACCTCTCTATATTTCTTCTGTAGGCCTCAATTTGGATCCGTACCGATAATTCGAACTGTCTATCTCGCATAAGCCTCATAATAAAAGGTCAACCATGCAAAAATTGAATTTCATCGGAAAATTATAAACTTTTAAAAAAAAAACATATTTTGTTTTATAAAATAAATGACAAATGTGAAAGTAAACTTAAACCATCTATTTTATAAAGTAAAATATTTTTTGTTCCTATATTTATAATTTTCTGATGAAACTTATTTTTTTGCATAGATGACTTTTATTACAAAATTTATGAGATAAATGGTTCGGATCATTAGCACAGGTCCGAATTGGGACCTACAAGAAGGGTATGGAGAGGTATGAAGAGATGAAAGTATGGAGAGAAGTTTATCCCAAATACTTCATGGTGTAATTATTTCTATAGAAAACTATGAAGGTTTTATATGTTTGATAAAATTAATAGAAAGCTCATTCAAACATATATATAAAAAAAAAAAACCAAATTAAGTACAAATAACAAATGCTCCTTATCAGTGCTAAGAGCATCTCCAATGGTGTGCCGTTGGAGCTGCTATTTCCAAATTATGGCAGCAGTTGATAGAAAGGCACCTTCAATGGCAACTTTTAGCAGCTGCTATCTTTGGCAAATGCCAAAGCTTGTGTCAAATATGGCACAAGCTTTCCAAGTCAGCTTCAACCAACCGTTTCCTCTCTCCCTCTCTTCCTTTTTTATCATCCTTTCCAAACACAGTTTTAATATTCACCAAAAACTCACACAAAATTCCAAATTTCCAAACAATATTCACCCAACAATTTCCAAATTTCCAAAATCACACAAACAGATCAAATTTCCAAAATCACAAACAGATCAAATTTCCAAACAGATCAATCGGAAAAAAAAAAATCTGACGTAATTTTTTTAATTGAAAAAAAAATCTGAAACAAATTCATTAAAAAAATTAATAAATTTGAAGCAGATTTGAAACAATAAATACTTGGATTTAAGGAAATAGGTTGAAGCTCAGTGCAGTTGAAGGAATGTTCTAATCTACTGATCTACTGAAATAGGTTGAAGGAATGTTCTGATCTACTGATCTTCGATAATGGAGGCTTTCAGGGGAAGAGAGAGAGAGAGAGGGAGATGGAGGAGGAAAGCTTGGTGGGTCTTCGGAGAAAGAGAGAGTGAGAGTGAGAGGGAGACTGGTTCGGAGAAAGAGTGAGAGTGAGAGGGAGAGAGAGAGTGAGACTAAGAGGGAAATGGAGACTTTCAAAGAGAGACAGAGACTTTCGATAATGGAGGGAGAGAAAGACTTTCGGTGATGGAGGGAGAAGAGACATGATATTTGAAAGTGAGAAAGAGAGACGGAGAGTGAGAGGGAGGAGGACGAAATGGTGAGAGACACAGTGAGAGGGAGAGAAATAAAAGGTTGGATGATTCTACACAAATCATCTCAACCGTTGATGACCAACATGTGGATGGTGCTGATGAAACCAAACAAAGCCGTTGTGTTCTGTTTGGCTAAAAAAAAAAAAAAAAACAAAAACAAAAACAAAACAAAACAAAAATAAAAACAAACACTAGCTTGTGTCAAACGGTCATCTCTTCAAACGACTATTATATTGAAATAGTAATATTTTGAATTTTTATAAATAGAAACCCTTCATCTCAATTTTGTTTCACAGCAACCATTGCACATTTCATTTTTCTTTTCTCATCTCAATTTGATTTCACAATAAACTTCCGAAATTATATTCTTTTTAGTTTTTTCACACAATCACTATTCATCAAAAACAAAGAGAGGAGAATCTTTCACTACTGAAGAAGATGTGACAATTTGTAGAGTATGGTGTCACATTACTGAAGATCGAATTGTTGGGAATTTGCAATCTCATGCTCATTTTTGGGGAATAATTTTTGAAAATTATTGCTCGTTGTAAAATAATCACTCAAGAACACAAGTGTCAATCTCATCTCAATGGGTTGTAATCATGAAATGTTGCAACAAATTTCGTAGGTGTTTGGCACAAATCGAAAATCTACACCCAAGTGGAATGTCTCAAGTTGACATAGTAAGGTTTCATATTCATTTATTTATGTTAGTTTATTTATTTTGTTTTATTTAAAAATGAACTAATTAATTAATGTAATAATTTATTGATATAGATGCTTCAAGTAAAACTGTTATACCACAAAGATGAAAACAAACATTTTATTTTTAAACATTGTTGGCCAATCTTACAAAATAATATTAGGTGGCAAGATGTAACTCCTACAAACACAATGAAGTCAAGGATACATACACTGTTTTCCCCTAATTTAGGTCCCGATTCTCCTATGGATAACTGCATTTCTCTTGAAAATGACACCAGTACAAGTCTTTGTAACAATCCAACTATTGGCGAGGGCAGTGCTTCTGGAAGGGGTAAAAGACATATGGGTAAAAAAGATGCAAAAGAATTATTTCGGAGAAATCAAGCCGTTGAAGCTGAAATACAAAAAATGAGCATACAATTTGAGACATTTAACCAACACCTTGCTAAGAAAAAAAAGAAAAAAGATGAAAGAGAAGAAAAAAGGATTTAAGTACTGCAGGAGCTGAAAGAGTTTGAAATGAAAAAACATGACTTTGAGATCAGAAAACAAGAACATGAGATGAAAAATGAAGAACATATGATTATGACCACGGGCATTTCTCATTTGGACCCTCAGATGAAAGTGTATTACACAATGCGAAAAAATGAGATTTTCGCCAAGTGATCCTCAAATGTCAGTAGCCCAAATTACTATTTCCCCCTGCCTCCTGATGAATAATTACGAGATAATGTATTTTTAAATTTTGCAATGTCATTTGTTTTTTAATGTAATTGTTAGACTTTATTTGCAATGTCATTTTTTTTTTATTTTGTATTGAAATTTCAATTTATTTTTTAATTTTTTTAATTTTGAGTATTCTCTACAAAAGAATGTAATATTATTTTTGCAATGTATAATGTTGACTATTTTTTAGTATAATTTAAATTTTTCAGTATAATAAAAAGACATTAACTGACATTAAATGACATTAAATGACATTATCATTAAAAAGATTACATAATGGTGAATTAGATTTAATTTTTTTTCTCCAATTTTTTTTTTTTTTATATATTTGTATTGTCGGGAATAATATAAATATATATATGTATATATATATTTGCAAACAGTTAAAAAACAGGTCAAAAAAGACAAAAAAATAAACAAAAATAAAATCACAAAAAAATCTATATCCAAACAACACCTACAAACTTGGAGGAAAAATTGGTTGAGATTTGCCAATTGCAAATGACCATTGGAGCACCATTGCTATAATTTGGCAAAATAGTACTATTCATTGCCAAATTATAGCAATAACAATGGCATCATAGCAACAACCATTGGAGATACTCTAATAAATGTAAATGATCCCAATTACATATTTTAAGTAATGATTGAGATCACAGAAAATTTTAGCTAAAATTAAGAAGTCCATTTATTTTATTTTATTTCAATTTTAAGCCAAATTCTTTTTTTTTTTTTTAACTTTTTGGAGTCAATTATGGGGGAAAAAAATTCACTAAATATGAAAAGAAAAAAAAAGGCCAAATTTTATGTATAGAAAAAGAAAGAAAGAAAAAAACTTCAAAAATTAGTTTGAAAGAAGGTCCATCTTGTCTCCACTGGGAGATCAAGATTGGACCATCTAATCTAGCTAGTGGGCTCACTTTTTAGTTCAAATTCAATGATTTGAACTGTTTATATTTTAGGATTTGTGCACATCGTCCATCTAAAAAATCAAGTTGATTGGATAACATAAACCACGTTTTTGAATCAGTTTCGTAAGATAAAACTAGACGGCGAGAATATAAACGATTCATGTAGAACTAATCCGAACATGAAGTTACCGTTATCTGATCAACTAGATTTTTTATATGAATAATGTGCTAGCCAATCGGGACAGTCCAATTTTGATCTCTAACTGCTAGACCCTAGAAGAAAGATCCAGTTAAAGTAGATATCATCATCAATGAACTTCAATGTCTTGCATCCAATTTGACACTTGAAAATGAAGGAGTTGCGTTAGGAATCCCCAAATAATTTACTAAATTTTTTATCAAACTTTTTACATGGGTGTGGGATCCACACACATGTGGGTTTGTTTGAGTCTCACACCCATGTAAGAGGCTTCATAAAAAAATTGATAGATTATTTGGGATCTATAACTGTGGAGAAGTGGTTTGGAAATACTCTTCAGATCCTGGGAGACGCTAGTGATCCTCAGCTAGTCACCTGAAAAGATACAAACACTCCGGTCGGGGGTGCCAGAATTAGCACTCCGACGGACAGGTCGGTTCAGACACTCAAGATAGCTTGTTTACTAAGTTAAGTGAAGTGATTCTTACATACCTTTCTAAATCTGTGGTTCTTGTATTTATACTTGATTTTTGGGCCTCGGGGCCTGAGCCTACTTTTATCCCATTCCCCTTTTATTTATTCGGAGCTACTGATCTCCGGCTATTCGGCCTTCCTAACGTATTCGGCATCCTAGTCACGCAATATGGAGCCGAATAATATATGATTTCTGGGGTACGCACCTTCCGACTCTTTTATTTATTTGACTCCCACAATTGCCCCCCAAGCACTTTACCAACGACAGTTGGCTGGAGTGCTTGGTTCCGAATTTCAAAAAATCAGAACCAAAATTCGGCGATTGGCCTCATTCTCATGCGGATATCTAAGCACACCCCTTTCGGTTGTTGTGTCGACTTCCCGCCCCCTCGTACGTGTCTATTTATTGCGATTCAAAATTTTGACGTCCTTTCAAGTATGTATTTTATGACGCTCGTCGCTGGATTGCCTTTTGAATCGTCCCTGCAACTCTCTTCTCCGATATCCTCTTCGTCATTTGTAAGTTCTCTCTTTCCTTGCTTCGAAGACTTTTTCTGGTTTATTCCTTCCTTTGCATATTCTTATAAACTGTAGGGTATGGCGAAACATTTAAAAGACCTTCTCTCGTCAGATCGAATTGCTGGCTTTAAACGCCATTTCTCCATTCCTAATGATGTCCGTCTATCGTTTGTGGTAGACGACACTCTTGATATGGAGAGGGAGGACAAAACCACGATTGTCTTTCCTCTTTTGTCAATCGTAGAGGGTGGAGTCCGTTTTCCCCTTCACCCGTTTCTTAGGGCTGTGCTTCGCCATTGGGGTTTAATCCCTTCCTAATTCAATGTGAATTTCTTTAGAATTATAATGGGGGTTATAGCGTTCAACTGTCGCCTTAGAATTAACATTGGCATTCCAGCCATCCGGCATTGCTATGCCTTGGCCAAGTCTTCTGGTCGGCATGGACGTTTCTTCATTAGGGCCAAGGATATCGACCATCAGCTAATTACTATGTTTTCCAGTTCTGGGAAACGAGTTGATGATGTTATGGTCGTTGTCCAGGGTAACTGGGAATTTGGCAAAGGGGAGGATCACATCAACCCTATTCCTATACGGAGGGGCGAGCCAGGTGGCCGATTGCCTTCTCGCTTTTATTATTTGTTCATTTTTGTTGTAAAGCCTATACTTTGAAATGTTACGGCATGGCTTGTGTAGGGAACGATTTGAAGAAAGTCCTGTCTTCGACTGACGACGCCGTTCTTTCGGATATCAAAGTCGCGCTCAAGTATTTCGGCCGTCGAAGGCTTCAGAAACAAGGGAGGGCGGCCCACGTTCTGCTTCGTTATGAGCCGACATATATGACCTTCTCGGCGGCAGAAAATATCCCGGTTCCAGAGGGTGAAGATTCTCTTATCGCTCTTATTTTGTCTGACTTCAAAAACTTGAGGCAGGTTGGTTTTGAAGGGTCTGATTCGGAGTGGGATGTAGCTAATGTTATCGAATCAGATCAGTACGAAACCGAGTCTGACGAGGTATTGAATTCGGCCGATCCTCCATCCACTTCGGGCTGAGGGGATCTTTCACTTGACAGGGTTTTTCACGGCTTAGAGGATCTTCCCGCCGCAGGCCCTGAAGACATGGCCAGGTTAAGCCTGACAAAACTTGCCAGGAAGGCAAATGCGAAAAGGTTGGCCGCGCAGCGAAGAGCAGAGGCCCTTCTGTCTGAAGTACCACCCGCCACCGAATCTCAACTCTCCCTGTCTGTTAGCGAATCAGAGTCCTTGCGCGTTATTGAGGTGGAGATGGCAAAAAATCAGAATGCTGAATCTACTTTGATCGTGCAGGTCGGCCAAGAAGTTGAGGAAGAGGCAGAGAAACGCCCTGCCGAGTTTGAGGCCAACTCAGAAGAACAAGGCGGCAAATGTCCTCGATTAGAGGGAGCGAATGTGATCATTCCTTTTGTCATTCAGCCGATGATAAAAAACATGCCAGTTTCTTCTGATGTTTCGGTGCTTAAAGATCCAGAAGTCGCATTCAGCTTGGCTACGTCCGTGTCGTTGCCGTCTGACAGGGAGGCTTTCCGGGTGGAACCAGATCTGAATGCGATAGCACTAACCGCCCAATCGACACTTTTGGTACATATTCGGACTTTGCTTCACTTAATCCAAATACTGTTGAAGTTATGGTTTTAAATTCTTGTTTTGCAGACCGTCGGAAGGATAGCCGATATGGGCCGTCGCCATCGCGACGCCGTCAAACAGATTGGTCGTTTACGAATGAAAGTTGAGGGCCAGAGGAGAAGGGCCAAGGTCGAAGCTTTGAGGGCGAACAAGGAAGCCTCAAGGACCGAGGTCGAGGTGGAGAGGGCTCGTAGCGCGGATCAATTGAGATCGGATGCCGAGAATGAGGCGGACGCCAGCGAAGATGCGCTCAAATTGGCCCAGAAGGCGGTCTCCAAACTAGAGGTTGAGTTGGCTGAAATGAAGGCGGCGAAGGAAACAGCCGACTCGGAGGCTTCCAAAGTATTCGAGGCTGGGAAAAATGCTGGACTCGTCAAGTATTTGGACCAAGTCCCCAAGTTTGAAAATCGGGGATTCAAACATGGCTGGCACAAAGCCCTTGCTGCTGCTAAAGTTTCATTGATTATGCCAATACCATATGAGCAAGTGGATGTTGAGCCATTGGAGTCTGATTCCGATGACTGATCTAGGCGACTGACATAGTTTTTAGGATGTCGAATGTATTTTTACAGTTTTTAATTTGATATTTTTTATGTGTTGCTACAGTCATAGTTTTTTGCTAGGCATTTTCATGCGGGCTTGTAGCTTTTTGTTTAGTAATTTGCGTATATAAAATTTCATGAGTTGTGCTCAACTTGCTAAGGAAAATGTTGTTGATGAATGATATTGTTTTCGGTTACGGTTAGATCGGCTGCTTAGCTTAGGTATTTGGCCGACCAGATTAGTAAATCTGCCCTTGCCTTAGCCAGGGCATGAGCTTGCGAAGCCGAATGGGCCTAACTCGTGGGCTGGTTGAGGCACATATTGATCGGCGCTTGCGCTTGAAAACATGGCCGACCAGATTAGTAAATATGCCCTTACCTTAACCAGGACGCGAGCTTGGGAAGCCGAATCTTGGGAAGCCGAATGGGCCTAACTCGTGGGCTGGTTGAGGCACAGATTGATCGGCGCTTGCGCTTGAAAACATGGCCGATCAGATTAGTAAATTTGCCCTTGCCTTAGCCAGGGCGCGAGCTTGGGAAGCCGAATGGGCCTAACTCGTAGGCTGGCTGAGGCACAGATTGATCAGCGCTTGCGCTTGAAAACATGGCGGACCAGATTAGTAAATCTGCCCTTGCCTTAGCCAGGGCGCGAGCTTGGGAAGCCGAATCTTGGTAATCCAAATGGGCCTAACTCGTGGGCTGGCTGAGGCACAGATTGATCGGCGCTTGCACTTGAAAACATGGCCGACCAAATTAGTAAATCTGTCCTTGCCTTAGCCAAGGCGCGAACTTGGGAAGCCGAATGGGCCTAACTCGTGGGCTAGCTGAGGCACAGATTGATCGGTGCTTGTGCTTGAAAACATGGCGGACCAGATTGGTAAATCTGCCCTTGCCTTAGCCAGGGCACGAGCTTGGGAAGCCGAATCTTGGGAAGCCGAATGGGCCTAACTCGTGGGCTGGCTGAGGCACAGATTGATCGGCGCTTGCACTTGAAAACAAGGCGGACCAGATTAGTAAATCAGCCCTTGCCTTAGCCAGGGCGCGAGCTTGGGAAGCCAAATGGGCCTAACTCGTGGGCTGGTCGAGGCACAGATTGATCGGCACTTGCGCTTGAAAACATGGCCGACCAGATTAGTAAATCTGCCCTTGCCTTAGCCAGGGCGCGAGCTTGGGAAGCCGAATCTTGGGAAGCTAAATGGGCCTAACTCGTGGGCTGGCTGAGGCACAGATTGATCGGCGCTTGCGCTTGAAAACATGGCGGACCAGATTAGTAAATCTGCCCATGCCTTAGCCAGGGCGCGAGCTTACGAAGCCGAATGGGCCTAACTCGTGGGATGGACAATTGTCATCCGTCTTTTGACGTTTGGGATTACTGACGTTGTCTCGGGAGAGCTGCATACATTGAAGGATAAATGGGGCGGGTGCACGCCAGAGGCCCTACTTATTTCCATTCAGGCAACTTGGAAGGAACGAAGATTGGCTGAATTAGACGCCGCAATGAGTCACAGTAGCGAGCCTATGCGTACGGGAAGAGGGACGTCCAAGGATCGGGAAACACAGCAGCCCCTTAGTCGTTGAAGCAGATCGCCCCGAAAGGACAGGCAACAACGGGGAAATTCTCCGCGCCCGCGACCGAGAATCGAGCCCGATGCGACGCCACGACCATTGAGTTTTGCGGTTTTTGTGAGGAATAGACCAATGACGGAGGCGGATTCTATCATTAAAGACCCAGGTGTGGCAGTCGAGTTCGCTTGACAGATCTTCCCGCCGAAAATCCAACAATCGATGGTCGGACGTCAAGATTTCGAAGTATTTCGAGACGGCATACATGGGGCCGTAAAAGGACTATATACTGCTTATGAAGTCGGCATGCGTCTGCGGGAAGCGCGACGTGAGAGTGAGAAAAAGGACGAAAGGAATCGCAGTCTGGAGGTTCGCGCGGAAAAGGCTGAGCGTGAGCTTCGGGAGCTGAAGAATGTTCAAACGAGCGCGTTGGTGGCGGCCGGTCTATCTAAATTGGTCGTTGAGGAACGGACCTCGGGTTATGAAAAGGGGTTTCAGGACGGCCTGAAGGTTGGGATAGAGAAGACCAAACGAGACCTTGCCGAGAAGGTCTGCCGATGTGAAAATCGTGGATTCAAGCACGGCTGGATCAAGGCCCTTCAAACCGAGAAAGCTCTTGAAGCCGTGGGCATTGATTCGGCTTCACCCCTGTATCATTGTCACTACTTACCCTATTCCGATTTTGAAATTGAGAAGAGCGACGATGAGGGTACCGAATAAATAGACTTTGGAATGCGAGAACAGACTTCGCGCCGAATAAATACAATTTCTTATTTTCAACGTTCGTATTTGGTCTTGAAATGTTATGTGCTTAATTAAATGTATTATTTCAACTTACTGGCAAGTTTTGTGTTGCGTAGTGCAAATGTTTAAACATGCATTGACCGGCTCGAATTAAGAACAATTCTCAGTGAATATTTATTCGGCCAGTGAAGTGGTCCGAATGCATCTCTCACAAAGGCTTCGAATTCGGAGTAATAATCAGCCTTAATAGGCTTAATCGGCCCTAAGATGTCATTCGCCAAAAGGGGCTCCGAATCTGGAAACTTAATCGGCCCTAAGGTGTCATGCACCAAACGGGGCTCCGAATCTGGAGACTTTAATTTGGCCAATCGTGATATCCACGAAGGGCGCTCCGAATCCGGAGACTTAATCAGCCCTAAGGTGTCATGCACCAAAAGGGGCTCCGAATCCAGAGACTTTATTTTGGCCAATCACGATATCCACGAAGGGCGCTCCGAATCCAGAGACTTAATCGGCCCTAAGGTGTCATGCACCAAAAGGGGGTTCGAATCCGGAGACTTTAATTTGGCCAATCGTGATATCCACGAAGGGCGCTCTGAATCCGGAGACTTAATCGGCCCTAAGGTGTCATGCACCAAAAGGGGCTCCGAATTTGGAGACTTTATTTTGGCCAATCGTGATATCCACGAAGGGCGCTCCGAATTCGGAGACTTAATCGGCCCTAAGGTGCCATGCACCAAAAGGGGCTCCGAATCCGGAGACTTTATTTTGGCCTTAGAATGCTTAATCGGCCCTTAAAGGCTTGGGAGTGAGCTTGAGAAAATGAGAAGCTTTGTATTGCAACGGTGGAATATGTACAAGTATCAAGCCCACAAGTCGGGTAAATGATAGAATTTATGTAAATGTGTTAAATTCCAAGGCCGTGGCAGGCTTCTTCCTGACATGTCTGAGAGCCGGTAGGCCCCTGTTCCTGCGATGGATTCTATCTGATAGGGGCCGTCCCAATTTGGACCCAATTTTTCATCGGCCTGTCTCCGATCGGCTGGAAGTACCTTCTTTAGGACCAACTCTCCTAGCGTGTATCGGCGCAACTGAACTCGCTGATTATACGACTTGGCGTGCTACTGCTGCTGATACGGTGCCATGGATGCTAGGGCGCAGTCTCTTCGTTCTTCAATTAGAATCAAATCCAGGGCAAGCATCATGTCGTTTCGGCCCGTATCAAAAACTTGCAATTTCAAAGTTGGGAGGCCGATTTCCAGGGGTAAGATTGCCTGGGTTCCAAAGCATAGAGCAAACGGCGTTTCTCCAGTGGATCTCCTCGACGTAGTACGATGAGCCCACAATACACTCGGCAATTCTTCGACCCATTTGCCTTTAGCTTTTTCTAGCCTCTTTTTGATGCCGTCCAAGATGGATTTGTTAGAGGCTTCAGCTTGACCATTGCTTTGGGGGTAGGCCGGTGTAGAGAAGTAACGTCAAATGCCATATTTGCTGCATAACTCTCGATATACGCCCCAATCGAACTGGGTGCCATTGTCTGAGATGAGAGCTCTCGGAATGCCGAATCGTGTTATGATGTTTCTCCATATA
This sequence comes from Camellia sinensis, assembly GCF_055761805.1. Taxonomy (NCBI): domain Eukaryota; kingdom Viridiplantae; phylum Streptophyta; class Magnoliopsida; order Ericales; family Theaceae; genus Camellia; species Camellia sinensis. The sequence continues at coordinate 151,782,980 of NC_138967.1, forward strand.
AAGCGTTTAATGTCGGCATCTCGTATATGTGTTAAAGCCTCCACTTCGACCTATTTTGTGAAGTAATCTGTCACGACGATTAAGAATCGCTTGTTCCCTGGGGCCCTCAGCAATGGTCCTACGATATCAAGTCCCCACTGAGCAAACAGCTGGGGGCTGGTGATAGAGTTCAACCCTTCGACGGGCAGATGGGTTAATTGGGAGAACTTTTGGCACTGTTTGCATTTTTTTACATAACTCTCCGCGTCAGCTCTCATTGTCGGCCAATAATACCCCTGTGTTATAGCTCGATGGGCCAGGGAGCGTCCGCCAGAATGGGCACCACAACTGCCCTAACGTATCTCTGTCAGAAGCTCCTCCACTTTGTCGGGGTGCACGCATTCCAAATATGGACTAGAGAGGGACTTTTTATAAAGCCCTCCTTGCGGATCCAGATAGTATCGCAGGGCTTTATTTCGCATCTTGTGTGCTTCTTTTTTGTCCTCTGGGAGTTGCTTAGAAGAGAGGAATACAGCAATGGGGTCCATCCAGCTTGTTGCAGATTCTATAACATTGACATGGATTTCCTCCGAAGGGCCAATACTCAGCTCCGGGATAAAACCTACTTCGATGGTCCGTTTGATCTCAGAATTGATGGTGGAGGCTAGGCATGCCAAGGCATCTGCGTGTGTGTTCTGGTCGCGTGTTATTTGGTTCAGTTCGTGATGGTCAAATTTTGCCAGCAAGGAATTGGCCGTTTTCATGTAGGCCGCCATACGGTCATTTCTTGCCGCGTACTCCCCCTTTAGCTGACTGATTACCAATTTTGAATCACAAAACACAAGCAGACGCCAAGCGCCGAGAAGGTGCACATTCCGCAGACTGGCTAGAAGGGCTTTATATTCGGCTTCGTTATTTGATGCTTCGGAGCCAAGCTTGACGGCTTGCTCAATTACTGCGTCGTCTGGAGACATGTTTACAACTCCGGCGCCACTGCCCTTTTGGTTAGACGATCCATCACAGTATAATTGCCAAATATCCCCGACATGAATTCTCCAGTTCGGCTTTGGTCGAACTTTAGCCTTTGGTCGAACTTCGTCAGGTTTGAGGTTGGCAAGCTCACCGGTGAATTCGGCAACAAAGTCGGCCAACACCTGCCCCTTAATTGCGGTTTTAGGTAAAAACTGAATGTCGTATTGGCCGAGTTCAAGAGCCCATTTTGAAACACGTCCTGATGCTTCTGCACTCCGTAGTACTGATCGGAGGGGATAATCTGTTAGCACCCTAATGCTATGTCCCTGGAAGTAATGCATCAGTTTTCTTGTCGCCATGACTAGGGCTAAAATGAGTTTTTCCAGCGGAAGGTAGCGTGTTTCGGCGTCAACCATTGCCTTGCTCATATAATACACTGGCCGTTGCTCCCCCTCCTCCTCTTTTAGCAGTACGACATTGACGGCCCTATCGGAAATTGCCAGATATAGAATGAGCGGGTCACCAGTGGCGAGTGTTGTCAAGAGAGGTACTGAGCGGAGGTAGGTCTTGAGTCCATTGAAAGCTGTTTCGCATTCGACGGACCATTCAAAAGCCTTACCCTGCCGTAGTGTCTGAAAGAATTGTCGGCAGCGATTTGTAGACCGGCTGATGAACCTGTTGAGTGCAGCGGCCATCCCCATCAACTTTTGGACGATGTAACCCAGGAATTTGCCAGAGCCGATTCCGAACGCACACTTGGAAGCATTAAGTTTCATTCTGGGTTTGCGTAAGATGCTGAATGTCTTTTCTAGATCGGCTATATGATTATGTTCTTCTTTGGACTTGACCACCTTATCGTCGATGTATACTTCCATAGTGTGGCCGAGTTGCTCTTTGAACATAGCGGTGACCAGTCTTTGGTAGCATGTCCCTGCATTCTTCAGCCCAAAAGGCATAACTTTGTAGCAGTAGGTTCCTCTTGGGGTGAGGAATGCAGTTTTGTCCTGGTCATCTGGATGCATGGCGATTTGATGGTAGCCTCTGTAAGCATCGAGGAAGCTCATGCGTTGATGGCGTGACGTCGCATCGACAAGCTGGTCGATTCTGGGTAGAGGAAAACAGTCTTTGGAGCAAGCTTTGTTCAGATCCGTGAAATCGACGCACACTCGCCAAGTCCCATTTTTCTTCTTCACCACCACTGTATTGGAGAGCCACGTAGGGTAAAGTGACTTCTCTAATTGCCCCGGCGTCAAGCAGTCTGTCTACCTCCTCAACAATGGCGGCAGTGTGCTCCGCGGCTGACCACTAGCCTTTTTGAATGATCGGCTTACATTTGGGATCGACATTGAGATGGTGCTGTGAAACTGACGGGTCTATTCCTGGCATTTCGTACGGAGTCCACGCAAAGACGTCGAGGTTGTTGTGCAAGAAAGAGATCAGCTGCTGCCTGTCGGCCTGATTCAGAGAAACGCCGATCATGAAGAACTTTTCTGGGCTTCCATCGATGTCAACTCGGTCTAAACCTTTCGTGGCCTTCTCATTTGGATGCCGCCTAACGTCATCAAGGATCTCCCGATTCGGCACCTCAATGGAGTTTACTTGCAGTTCCTTTGGCGTTTTGGCGGTAAGGAGACAACATGCTTGTGCCGATTTCTGGGAGCTGCGGATTTGCTCAATGCCGTGTTCTGTTGGGAAACGTAGCAGTTGTTGATAGGTGCTTGGGACAGCCTGCAAGGTATGCAACCACGATCGCCCCATGATGAGATTGTATGGCGATGGTAGCCTGACAACCAAGAATTCCACATCCACCATTCTGGAACCTGCTCGAACGGATAAGCTGATCTTTCTCAATGGGTACTCTGGATTGGCATTGAAGCCGAATAGTGGATAAGGAGCCGGAGTCAAGTCTGACTCGTTGAATCCGAGTTTGATGAAGGTTTTATAATACATAACCTCCGAAGTACTGCCCTGGTCGATAAGAACGCGTTCGACGGTGAACCGGTTTACGCATAGCTCAACAACCAATGGATCGATGTGAAGGAGTGTTAAGCCGATCAAATCAGAGTCGTCAAAGGTGATACTTGGCGTTTCTCGGAGCCGCTTTGCTGGCATGAGTTACTGTTGGGGGCCTAGATGTGATTGGATCGCATGCACAGCTGGGGCTGCTAGCAGGCTGTATATCATGTGGACGGTGTCAAGTGGAAATGCATCATTCGGAAGGGCAGGTGTTTTGATTGCACTCCTCCGAACACATTGTTGGAGACGTTCGTCCTTTGCCAACTCCTCAAGATGATCTGTTGAGGCATAGCGGCCGTCAGTTTCTTGTTGTCAGGCTCGAGATCGTCGATCATCTGCACTCGGGGATTGCTCAGAAGCCTGGCGCACTGTTTGTTTGGATTTTGCTATTTCCGAGGCCAGATCGTGACGAAGACGTTCGTTCTCAGTGATGATGTTGTCCAACCTCTGTTTGGTTTGCCTAGCTTATGCCATGGTCGCTTGTATTGTCTTTTGCGTTGGGTTTGAAGATGAGCAGAGGTCCAAGGCAAGTCTTGCTACGATGGTTTTTAGTCGAAGCGAGTTTGTTGGAGTGAGGTCATCTCTCTGTGTGGTCTCGTCAGTGGCTATCGAAAGATCTTCAGTCACGCCTGCCATGGATGTATTTGAGTATTCCTACAGACGGCGCCAATTGTGGAGAAATGGTTTGGAAATACTCTTCAGATCCTGGGAGACGCTAGTGATCCTCAGCTAGTCACCTGAAAAGATACAAACACTCCGGTCGGGGGTGCCGGAATTAGCACTCCGACGGACAAGTCAGTTCAGACACTCAGGATAGCTTGTTTACTAAGTTAAGTGAAGTGATTCTTACATATCTTTCTAAATCTGTGGTTCTTGTATTTATACTTGCTTTTTGGGCCTCGGGGCCTGAGCCTACTTTTATCCCATTCCCCTTTTATTTATTCGGAGCTACTGGTCTCTGGCTATTCGGCCTTCCTAACGTATTCGGCATCCTAGTCACGCAATATGGAGCCGAATAATATCTGATTTCTGGGGTACGTACCTTCCGACTCTTCTATTTATTCGGCTCCCACAATAACATTTTTCGAAAATGAAGTGATTCGATCGAATGGTTAACATTAAATTGGGTAGAACCTAATCGCCACATCCACTTAAAGTTTCATGAAATCTTTTGGTGGACCATCCTCTAAAACTATAACGATAATCCGAATAATTTATTTTATACTTAATAAAAAATTAATTTTATTAGATATCATTGAATACATAAATAAATTATATGTGAATTTTAAATAGACGATACCTATGAGTTTAAACATAAATCATTCATTCTATATGACAAAATACAATTTATTCATTTATTTATCAATATTCAATGAAATTTATGTTTTATATAGACAGTTTTCAGTATTCTGTTTACGAGATAAACGGATAATTGTTGTGGGCTTGGAATGGGGCTCAAAAAATAAAGTCTAAAGGATAATGGTATGGAGATGAGTCGTTCCCCTAAATTAAATCATCCCGCTCAATGCTTGAACTGGAGAGAAACCTTTTCTATTTTCATATTTTTTTTATACATTTCAATACATTTTCTAAAGATTTTTCAACACTCACAACTATTGTAAAGGCTATTTTTAAATCAAAATTTTCAATGATCTAATAATTATAAATGTTTTTGAACAAAAAACAAAGAAATTTAAAGATAAATCTTTGGGAACATTATACATACATACATGTTTGGCAAAATTACAACAAAAAAAAAATAAAAAATAAATAAAGTTTGACCCTTATGACAAAATAAATTATTATTATTTTTAAATTTTATCAATTTAAATTATAATATTTTGATTTAATTTCAATTTAAACCATCAATCTATTTATGTTAAATAAAATTGAACAAAAAATAATAATATTTTAATCACTAAACTCAGTAAATCATCTGCGTGTTTCATGCTTTGTTGGCCTTTTCTTAACTGTTGAGTTTCTACGTTAATAGGTCTTGTTGGCTCTTACAGTCCAAAAGAACCATTATTTTGTTATCATTTTCTTCTGTTTTCTACTTAACCAAACTATCATAAGAACCAATTTCGAGGCAAAATATTATGAAAAAAACTTGTTGTACATGACCAAACAGAAATTTGTGCCAACCAATACATAAGAAAAGAAACTAAAAATGAAAAATGTCTTCTTCTTTCTTCTTAGTTTTAGTTTTTTTTTTTTTTTTTTTTTTTTAACAGCAAAACAAAAGCTTTATTGATGACAAAAAGCACAATACATGCGATAATTACATCAACAAAGTCGGGGAAATGCAAAAGCATCATAACTAACCTCTATGATCCTAACTAGGTTGGCACCGCAAATGAAGTACAATCATATGCAAGCATAAACCAAAGATTGGTGAGAAACCAATCAAGAGAAAAAGCAGTAGAAGGCAAATTAATAGCAGAAGAGTAATAACAACAACAAAGTAATAGCAGCAGAGTAATATATGACAGCCCAAGCATATCTGTATGGCAGCCCAATCAACAAACTAGAACCTGAACCAATAACCCCACAAGAGCCAGCAGCCTACCAGTTGACAGCAGAGCACACCTAATGTACAAGAGCCTAACAAATTAGAACCTAATGTACAACAACCAAGATAGAAGCATATCTGTATGGCAGCCCAATCAACAAAATAGAACCTAAACCAGCAACCAAACAAGGGCAGCAGCCTAGCAGTTGACAACAGAGCAAACCTATGAACAAGAGTCTACCAATTACAAGTTTACCACTCATACTTCTCATCCAAGGGCCACTCCAACTATACTGAGCTCATAGAGATCACAAAATAAACTGAGCCACTCTAACTCTCAGTCCACCACTGAGCCTCACAGTCTAACAGAACAGAATCTGAACCTGAACCTACAGGACCAGTAACAAACCCAAGCTGACAGACAGATACACACGCCAGCAGAACCCACCATAGCCTAGGCTCAAGCATCAACAGAACAAGCTGAGACCAAAGCAGCACAGCAAACCAGAGCCACGACTCAATTCCTATGTCTAATACAATATTGGACCTGCTGCAAGTTAAAGACTATATCATTAACAGAGAACTCCACTTTGGTTGGGAAAGATTTGACCCACAAAGCTATTCTTACTTTGACCAGCTCACATAGATCTTCAAAATTTGGCCACGACCCATTAAACACACAGTCGTTTCTATGCTTCCATATTAACCAAAGGACAGCCAAAGGTACAACCTTCCATAGCTGTTTCTCAATCTTTTTCATCTTACAGAATGACCACCATTGCATCAATCCTTCCATTGAGTTTGGTATAACCCACTGTACACCATTTCATAATATGAGACTACAACAACCAAGCAAACGGGAAAAAAAGCAAGATATGGTAGACTGTTTCCACCTCATCATGACAAAAAACACAGCCCACATTAGCATTCACATCTAAGATCCCTATTCTCTGCAGGAAACTTGATGTTTTCACCTTACCTTGCCATGCCAACCACCCAAAGAATTTTACTTTAGGTGGAGCACAGTTATGCCAAACTGCCATATTATTCCTAACAGGCCCCAAGAAAAATTCACATCTTTTGTACACTGATGCAATAGAGAACAACCCAGTTGGATCAGCCTTTCACTTTCAAACATCTGGACTTGAGACCCAAATGGCTGGTATGGTTCTGATTAAGGTATATAACCTACATATCTACTCCTCCTCCCAGGCCAACAAAGGCCTCCTAAATTCCAGATTCCAGTCCTGCAGCCCTTTTCTTCTGGTATAAAATTCAGAAATTGTTCCCTACGTATCGGTGGACAGAGAGAATAGTCTGGGAAATTTAATCTTAAGACATAATTCCCCGGACCATTTATTTAACCAAAATTGAGCTCTTCTACTATTTCCCAACCAAATGACAGATTTATCAAGATAGAAATTGAAGAATTCAAGCTGAGACCTAACTGCATTAATTATATCAGACCAAATTTTTGAAACTCTGATATTTCCTTCCATATATATAGCCATCTTCCACCCCCCATATTATACTTTGACCAAATAACATCATTTCACAAAGTGTGGTTTTCTGCCCCAAATCTCCATCACCATTTCATCAATAGGCACTTATTCACATCTCCGGATCTTCTAATTCCCAAACCTCCCAAATTTTTACTCTTGGTAATGGCTTCCCATTTAACCATGTGAACTTTTCTTCTAAGATCTAAACCCCCCCATAGGAAATTTGATTGAATTTTATCAATTTCCTTAGCCACCGCCATTGGTATTTTGAACAAGGACATGTAGTAAATAGGCAAGTTACTCAAAACAGATTTAATCAAAGTTAGCCTCCCAGCAAACGAGAGCAACCTTCTCTTCCATGAGGGTAATTTCTGTTTAAATCTATCCAAGACTGGCTTCCAAGTGCTTTTCCTCCCAGGGTTAGCTCCTAGAGGTAACCCAAGGTACTTTAGAGGCAATTTTTGATATGAACAATTTAATCAAGAAGCAAAGCCTTGCATCAGCTCTTCATCCATGCCAACACTAGCAATCACACTCTTATGATAGTTAATTTTCAGCCCTAATATAAGTTCAAAACACTTGAGTATTCTTTTGATGGTCACCACTTCCATTCACTGAGCTTCACAAAACAGTATTGTATCATCAGCAAATTGTAGATGCGTTACTTTTACCCCATGATTATCTATGATAACTCCTTCAATTAAACCCATTTCCTTTGCTCTGTCAAACAAGATATTCAACCCCTCAACCACTATATTAAAAAGAAATGGGGATAATGGGTCACCTTGCCGTAGGCCTCTCTATGGAAAAAACTCCTCGGTAGGTGAATCGTTCACTAAAACTGACACTTTTGTGGAGGTTGCACAAGGTTCATCCACCTCACCCATCTTTTACCAAATCCGAAACTGGTACACATATTAAACAAGAATTCCCAATTGACCGAATCATAAGCCTTTTCAAAGTCTAGTTTCAATACTAGACCTTTCTTATTCGATTTTCTTCACCCATCAACTAACTCATTTGCAATAAGGATCCCCGTCAACTATATTCCTACCCCCCAAAAATACTGATTGTGACTCACTAATGATTTTTGGCATCACGTGCTTCATTCTATTTGCCAAGACCTTAGCTAGAATTTTGTACAAAGAACCCATAAGACTAATGGGCCGATATTCATTCAAGCTTGATGGGCTATCCACTTTGGGAATTTAGAGCAATGAACGAACTATTTAAACCACTAACCAGAGTGGCATTCTGATGGAACTCACTAAAGAATTGCATTACCTCATATTTGACTATTCTTCAGCATTTCTTAAAGAAGGCCAAATTAAACCCATAAGGCCCAGGTGCTTTGTTGCCTTCACAACTCTTAATCACATGACTGACTTCCTCCTCTGTAAACTCTGCTTCCAACAAATCCACTACTGGACTACCTCCAATATGTTTGAACTGTCCAACCAGTTTAGGCCTAACAGCCCAAGTTTCAGAGAAGTGGTTCATGAAGTGCTTCTTCACCTCATGTCTAACCTCCATAGGTTCCTCAACTATTGAGCCATTCTAATTGCATTACCTCAGATTTGACTATTCCTCAGCATTTCTTACAGAAGGCCAAATTAAACCCATCAGGCCTAGGTGCTTTGTTGCCTTCACAACTCTTAATCACATGACTGACTTCCTCCTCTGTAAACTCTGCTTCCAACAAATCCACTGCTGAACTACTTCTAATATGTTTGAACTGTCCAACCAGTTTAAGCCTAACAGCCCAAGTTTCAGAGAACTGGTTCATGAAGTGCTTCTTCACATCATGTCTAACCTCCATAGGTTCCTCAACCATTGAGCCATTCACCAGAACAGAACACAAAGAATTTCTATTGTTTCTATTACACTCCATAATGTGAAAATACCCGGTATCCTATCCCCTTGTGTGGCCCAATTACTTCTTGACTTTTGTAACCTAATCCGTTCCAATATTTTGTTCAACCTCTAGATTTCACCCATTAGTTCCTTTCTTCTAGCTTGTTCATTTCCTAGCAGTGGTCTATCTTCTGCGATTAATTCAATTGCATGAGCTTCCTCTTCAGCATCCTTAAGCTTAGTTTCAACCTTCCCAAACACAACAGTGTTCCACACTTTTAATTTTTGTTTCAAAAATTTAAACTTCATGAGACATCTATAGCCAGCCCATCTTTCCACCTGAGCTTCTGGCTTGGTTTTCTCCACTAAAGATACAAAGCTAGGGTGGAAAACCCAAGCATTCAGAAACCTAAACAGTCTAGGACCCCAATCACGATCATCCTCCATCAATATTATAGGACAATGATCAGATAGCAACCTAGGTAGTCCTCATACCCTGAAATTGAAGTTCTGAAGCCACTCATGATTGCATAAAAATCTTTCTATTCTACTCCATTTCTCTCTTGTTTGTGGGTTGCACTAGGTAAATTTCCTCTCCAGCATTGGTAAGTCAATCAACTCTAGTTGTTCTACCATAGAATTAAAATCTCTCAGTCCTCGGTCTCTTCTAGAACACCCAATCTATTCATCAATGTTCCTTATTTTGTTGAAATCACCCCTCATACACCATGGCCCGAAAAAATGATGCTTCAATAGAGCAAAATTTGCCAAACTTCTTGCCTTTTAGCCACATTTGTAGGACCATACACATTTATAACCACACAACTAAAAGAGGAAAATATAGTACCTGACATGAGAATGAAATTCCGGTTGCCACAGCAAACATTTAGTTGAAACACCCTTGGATTCCATACACATAATAGTCCACCAGCTCTGCCTTCCGCATCCACTGCCATATACTCGAAGTGGTCTTCATACCAGATAGATTTTACTACTTCAGTGGTGATTGTAGATCTCTTTGTTTCTTGAATCATCACTAAACTAATTTTCCTTTCCGCTAAACTTCTTTTGATCCTTCTCCTTTTCTCAGGTCTTCCAAGGCCACTAACATTCCAAGATTGTATATTCATTACAAAGTTTTTACACTTAAACTCCCTAAGCCTTACGACTTAATTCTCTTCACCTCTCATTCTCACCCATTTTCTTTTGTCTATGGCCTCAAATTCCTCTAGCTTGCTAATCACCTCCTCCTCCTTGCCATCACAATCGATCCCCAACACTTTTCTAATTTGAAGTGATGCTTCGGCCTCTAATAATCGTAAGCATCCTCTACTAGATTTGCTGGCCATGGAAAGTGAGATAACAGCTACAGCAGATCGGAACACTGCCCATTTTCTTAGATTCAGTGATGGTTGCATTGCTGTCTTTCCCTCTTTGTGCTTCCACTGCTTCAGAAATTTCTGACTTTTACTTACCATTCCTTTCTCTTTCAGTTTATTTTTATGTATATAGGCTGAGTTCACCCTGTTATACATTACACTGGGCTGCTTCAACCTTTTATGAGAATTAGAAGGAGTGCTATTAGCAACCCAATTGCCTGGTTCTGCAGCTCTTTGGGCCGACCCCTCCTTACTTGTTCCCAATTGGGCCTTATTTAAATCCATCTCTATGCTGATTCATTGTTGAAGTCCAACAGACCCACTCAGACTTCTTATAAAACCAGGGGTGTAAACCTTATCATCACCTCTATAGCTATCCTCCTTGCATGCGCCACCCACCTCTGACTCCCCTTGATAGAGCCTCCTTACAAAGTCCTCCTCACGTGCGGCATCTACCTCTGACCCTCCCATCATCATTTCTGACTCCTCCACCACCGATAGTTCCTTCAGTCGTGCTTCCTCCTCCATGTCATAATTTGGGACCTGTTCTATCGCCCTATTTCCTGCAGCCACTTCACACCCCTTATCCACTTCAGCTCTCACATGTACTTCCACGTCATCATCTTTTTTCTCCTGCCTGCTGCCTCTATCTGCAATAATCTCTCCTTCTTCATCTGAGCTGTAGCTTTCCTCATTATTCCTCATAAAGGATTGATAGATGCACTTTTCGTGCACTACTTTTGAAATTATAATTTGTTCCTTACAAATCCTAACAGGGTAGATTACCCCTTTGCACTCCAGGTTAATTGTATGATTGGTGATGTCCATGCATCTTGTCTCTATCTTAACTTTCCCATAGTGGAAAGATGACAAATTAGTTGTGTCCTCATCGATTTCAAGAACTACACCCCACTCTCTACCTATATTGCAAAAAGTGCTGTTGTTCCACAAGATCAATGGCACACCATAACAACTTAGCCACACCTACCTCACCTGATCAAACACCATTCCTTCTTCCCAGTCCTCAACCGATTCACACCAGTCTCTGAGCCATTCCTTTATTAGCAATAGCTTCTCTCGCCTAGCTTCCACTGACTGAAAGGAAATAACTAATTGCCTTCCACCTCATATTTTGACTGTGATATCTCCATAGCCACGTCTGTGTAATTCATCCTTTAGATCTTTAGCTGAGAGATTGGGTTTCAATCTTGCTACAGCACTCGCATACAACCAGCCATTTCCTCCCCTCTGAACCTTAATAGTTCGAACTGAACTGGATTGAAACACCCTACCTCAGACCACATCAGCATACGACTTACTCCCTTGGTAATTGACGTTTGTAGATTGGTGACCTTCCTTCTCCTTCCACTGTTGTACTGGACATATCTTCCTTTGTCTATGATCATATTCCTTCCTAAACTTAGCCCTTTTGACCTTTAGTGCTTTGTCATCACACCAAAGTCCATGTGCATTTTGCGGCTTATAAATCCAAATCTGGAACATGTAGATCTTCTTCTCTTATTTGGAATGTACGCATCCAGCACGAATCCATAGTTGGAGAAGATTTTATACAACCCGTTTGCCCCTATAGATGCTGGTATGTTGTCTACAAACACAGAGTACATGTTGTTCTCCCTTTGAGCCCTGCCGCCTCGACCGCCATGTCTGCGCACCACTAGTTGCCATCCTCCAATTCCAAGCTTGCTTGACTGCCCGTCATACTCGTTACTCAATCTCCATGGATGCCCCATCTAGTGCTCTTTGTAAATTGATCAAAATCTATAATTGTTTCCAATGCCTTTTTTTGATGACAATAACAGTTTGGCCTTCCAGCTGTTTGGCCTTTGAGCTTAAAGGCTTGGGATGATCATCTTTTCCAAACCTTTGCTTCTTGTTATCACTTGTTCTTGCTGGCATGGTTTCTTTCTTCTTCTTTTTATGTAATATATTTGAAATATCAATTCCATTCTCTCCACATCTATCATAAGTCCTTATATCCTCTCTCTCTCTCTCTCTAACAAGGGGATATGGGTTTTACATCTTCTGCTCTTTTGCATACATTGTTTCATGTTTTCAGGCGTCATACTGTGCCAGAATAGAGAAACTGATCAAGGCAAAAGTAGCACAATCAAGTGGCTGTGATTTGTTCCAAGGAAGTTGGGTCTTTGATGACACATACCCTCTCTACAGCTCCTCCATCTGTCCGTTCATTGATCAAGAATTTAGGTTGAGGTCAAAGCAGTAATAGGCTGAGGCCAGTATGGTTCAGATCAGTAGAGGTGGTTTGGTTCTAGACTGAAGTATGCCCAGCTGAAGTTTCTGTTTTGCTCTAGTGTCTGTTTGGCTGCAGTCCTGTAATCACCCAAGTAATTAAATAATCCTCATTCTGCAGTTAGTAGGAGGCTGCACTGCTGGTTTGCTGGAGCTCTGGTGGGAGTTTGGTTCTGATTTGTGTGGCTGAAGTTGATCTGGTAGTGTGCATGATTGTGCTGCTTGGAGTGGATGAAGTGGGCTGGAGTGGGTTGTGTATTTTGTCTTGCTGATATAGTGATTGTTCTGAATCATGTTTAGGTATGCATTAAGGAGGGCTGGCTTGGGCAGAGGAGTTGGCTTGTTCTATTTGGTCAGCTGGGTATACTTCTGGATTGTTGTAGTGCCCAAAAAACAGGAGTGATGCTGCTGGAGTGCTCTGTGCTGGCTTTGGATTGTGGGCTGCATTGGTCTACTTCTGGCCTGTTATGCTTAACAGGGCTGCTCTGTCATACTTCTATTTGGTCTGCTGGTTACCCTGCTGGTATGTAACAAGATTTTAACTCTGTTGTGCTGGTGCTACTGGTTTGTTTGCTACTGGTTTGCTTGCTAATGCTCTGCTGGCTAAAACAATCTGTTGGCTGCTGGACTGCTGGATAAAACAGATTCTGATCTGTATGGGTGGTGCATTCTGATCTGTTTGCCCTACTGGTTTGCTTGCTAATGCTCTGCTGCCTAAAACAATCATTGGTTTGGTTTTTGGTCTGTCTCTATCGTTGGTTTCTCACCAACTTTGGGGTGCTTGCAAATGATAGGTTGGGTTATTTGATGCCAACCTAGTTGGGATCATTTAGCCCATCGTGATGCTCCTGCACTCCTCTTTTCTTTATTGGTGTAATTTCTTTCGTACCTTGTACTAGTCTTTACATCAATGAAGCTTCTTTTTGCTGATCAAAAAAAAAAAATGGAAGCCCACTGGATGTGATTTGCCAAGGTACATTTGATGCAGCGTCAGCCATGTTCACAATTTAAAATTTTGGAGTACTTACGTTTTATCTCTTGTACCACTTTACTCTCTATACTTTTAATTAGTTTAATTGTTTATTTTTAATTTTAGATTTTGTATTAATTTGGTTCAATTAATAACGCCGTTAGTGTTTTTTAAGAAAAATAACCACTCAATTGGTTGAGGTTACTTCACTGAGTTAAGCAAGCTTATAATTTTGCTCATAAAAGTGTAGCACATGCTAGTCATGTGCATATTATCCATTAAAAATACTAACGGTTGTAATCAAATAAAATAAGGTCTTGTTTGACAATTCAATATTTTAGCCTAAAAGTTAAAAATTCACTAAAAACCTAAAAGCCAACAATTTATATCAAAAAGTTAAAGATTTTTTTTTCTCTTTACTTTTTGCACATCTTTTCACAAAAAGTCATTGCAAAATTTATCCAATTATATATTTATGTGAGGGTGGACAATTGTTTTGTCTTCAAAGTATGTGTTGTGAAAAATTTTGATCTTTAATATTTAAATTATGTCAATTTGATCTCTAATGTATAAAAGTATTTCAATTTAGTCTCTAATATTTAAATTATATTAATCTAATCTCCAATATATAAAAGGATATTTACCAATAAATCTCATTTCACAAACAAGTACTCCAATTAGTCCCAATTTTTTTTATTGATCTGTTAAGTCATATTAGTAGAGAATGTCGTTCTGTGTGACCCTATTTTTGACTTTGGTATTATTTTGGTGGACAACTATACCCTTTTATTAATGTGACAGGTATTAATGTGACACTTCAACGATGTGACACTCCAAAAAAAATTAAAAACTCTTCTATGTATTTTTCCTAAATGTAACAACGTGGCGGATATGATGTGACACTACAAAACTTTTACTCCAAAAAAAATAAAAAATTCTTTAGTGTACTTTTTCAAATGACAACGTGATAAGTATGATGTCACACTTCAAAAAAAATAAAAAATCCTTAGTATACTTTTCTCAAACGTGACAACGTGACGAGTATGATGTGACACTCTATAAAAAATTAAAAACTCCCTAGTGTGCTTTTTCTAAACGTGATATCTAATACTCCAACGTAACGGGTATGATGTAAAACTCTAAAAATATTAAAAACCCTTTAATGTATTTTTCTCAAATTTGACACTCAATGTAACAAGTATGATGTGACATTAAAAAACTCTTTAGTATATTTTTTTGCAAGTGTGATACTCTAATGTAGCATGTAAATGAGTTATTATACATCTAAAAAGACTATGAATTACCAAAAAAAAAAAAAATGGAGATGTATAGATTACAAATCTAAAATATACTACTTATTAGTCAATTACCCTATATAAAAATATTTTAATTTAATCCTAGCGTATGAAATTCTAAAGCAATGATTAATTTCCAAATCTTTTTGCTTTAAAATTCGTAACGTCAAAGTCAATCTAAGATTAAAATATCTAACATGTCATCAATACTAAATAATATGGGTGCAGATTTGATGGTGAGGAGTTCTTGAGAAGACTTAAAGGGTAGAAATTATTGTTTGTGGGGGACTCTCTTAGCCTCAATCAATGGAGGTCACTCACTTTCATGTTGCATGCCACAGTACTCCCCAAACCAAACTTCATGATTTGGCGCATAGACCATGACCTCTCTGCATTTCCCCTACAGGTTGGGTGCTTTCCACGTGGAAAATTCTATTCATACAAAATATAGGGTAAATTATATTTGTAATTCTTGTATTTATTTTTTGTGTCATTTTTATTTATATAATTATAATTTGCTTGAATTTGATCCTTAATTTTAGGTTTTGTGTCAATTTAGTTCAATGGCTTTTAAAGTCACTAAGTTAGTTGATGTTAATTTATTGAGTTGAACAAGTTTATAATTTTGTCTATAAAAACACAATACAGTTCATTTATGTGCACATTTTTTATAGAGAAAATACTAACGATTATAATTTGACTGAATTGAGACAAAATAATAAATTCATAATCAAAATTGAGCTAATTGAAATTATACCCTCTCCTTTTTCAATAATATTTTCTTTGAATATCACCAAAAAAAAAAAAAAAAAAAAAACCAAAATAACATAAGAGTACAAATAGAGTCTATCAATGTAATCACCCTAATATATATATATATATATATATATATATATATATATATATATATATATATAATAAGATAAATGTGTTAATATAATTTTTGTAAATAAACATATATATATTTTTTGAGTGTTTTATTTTGAAGTGAAAATGTTCAAATTGAAAATGATGATCTTTTTGTATTCATATTCTGTATGAATTTTTTTTTTTTTTTTTTTGTATACTATTACTATTTTGAAAAAAAAAAAAATGCACTAGGGTTAGGATTTATTTATTTATTTTTATTTTATGTTATTTTTTTATAAATTGGATAGAATATGGGCTTCTCTTCCAATCTAATTTTTGCATTTTTTTTTTAATTTTTTATAACTGACCTCCTAATAATTAGATTCAAGTTCTTGAATGGGCATTTATGTGTCACTAGGAGGTTGGACAAAAAAAATTAAGAGTTAATTACTTAAAAATTATATTTACAAATGTTATTGTAGTTCAAATTCTAATTAAGATTTTTTTAACCAATAAGTCCTATTTAGTAAAACTGAGAATATTGTTAGTTTTTTTTTAATTTTTAAAATTAAGAATATTATCAATTTTGTATAGTAATGTTCCAGATAATTATTTCACTAACTGATAAAAAAAAAAGATTATGGGATTAAATGTTTTTACCCTTCTACTTATTGGTTTGATTTAACGATCCAATAAAACCGAAAACATTATCATTTTTTTTTCCAGTTTTAAAACTAAGAACATTTTCAATTTTTTCATTTTTAAATTTTATGTAATTTTATTTTTTTCAATTTTGCACATCAATGTTCCATCATCATGCTCCTTTATGAATACAAAATTTTCAGTTTTGCACAAAAAAATAATTTAGTTTTTTCAATTTTTTTCAAAACAAAAATTAGTGTTTTTTTTTTTTTAGTTTTTTAATTTGAAAGTTGATATTTTAAAGTTTCGAAAATAAAATAAAATGTCAAATCATCATGCTCATTTATAAATAATCATAAATAATGAACAATCATTGTTTGAAGGGTAATTTCGATCATTAATCTTAGTTAGGACTTAATGGAATATAGATTCATAAATTAGGACTTGTGTGTAAGTGTCCCAAAAATTAACTAAATAACTAACTAACTAACATGGAAACAAAAAGTGAAGGTAACGTTTGGTCTTTGGTTTTTTAGAAACAGAAGAACAAAATTTTTTTTTTTTTTGATCAACAAAAAAGAAGCTTTATTGATGGAAAAACATAACGAGTATGACAACTTACATCAATAAAGAGGAGGGTGCAAAAAGTATCACAGTGAAACATTTAGATCCCAACTAGGTTGGCACGTAAATGCACACTAGCACAAACTCCAAGCTCTAAGTTGGTGAGAAACCAACATGCAGAGCAAAACAAAAACAAAACAAACAACCAAAAAGCTACAATCTCAGCCGCCCAGCCTAACAGTAAAAACAACAAAACACGCCCCTTGAAGACCGTTCATCCATAAACCCCTCTGCTGGAGCATTAAACAGAGCACCATCACTACTTCAAATCCTCTGGCTTAGTTTAGGTTTGGTAATGCAAATATGTGCTGTCCACTACTTCAAATCCTCTGGCTGAGCAACTCCAAAAATTTCAATAAATTGTTTTCAGAGAAAAAGAATTTTTTAATTTTCAAAAACTTCTCTATTTATCTATTTATTTATTTGGCACAAAAAAAAAAAAAAACCATGATAAAAAAAACTAAAGTATCAAAAATTAAAATGAAACCTTTTCTATTTTGTAATATTGCTTGCTATTAAAAGAAATTATTGGAGTCGCTATTGTCCTAGTTCCTATCTCTAACTGGGACTTCACTGTGTGCAATTTCATATGTTTTAGGACTATGATGTTTTTTGTGATGTTATCGTGTAATGAATTTCTAGTCGATCTAGTAACAGAGAACATAGGTAGAGTTTTAAAGCTCAACTCCATCAAAAATGGCAAATCATGGAAAGGTGTAGATACGCTCATCTTCAATACCTGGCATTGGTGGCTTCATGAAGGACGCAACCAACTGTGAGTTCTTCATCAAAATAAATAAATAAATAAATAAAATATCAAAAATTGTGTATTTGATAATTTGTGACACGTTTTTTTTTTAATCGGCAAAACAAATCTTTATTGATGGGATCATACGAATTATGAATGAGTACATCAATAAAGAGGAGCTTGGAGCTAGCAAAAGCTCCAAGCTCCAGTTGGTGAGAGACCAACAACAAAAATAAAGGAAGAAAACAAGAAAAAACAGAAGCCTTCCACAAGAACCAGCAGCAGCAGAGCGAAAGTGGCTATGGAACCATGAACAGACAGATAGCAGAGATATACCATGAACTGCACTGCAGCCCTTACCTCCCAATTCATTCTAAACAAAAGCCTTCCAATTCATTCTACACAACCATTACCTCCCACCAGCAGAGCCAGGGCTAGGGCAGAGGTGAACCAGATAGAAACAGATAGCAGAGAAGAACCATGACATGTACTGCAACCCTTCAATTCATTCTACACAGCCATGAAACTCCCCACAAACACACCCAGCTCCTGCACTTTTGCACTTGTGGATTTGCACATCATCAATCAAGAACAGATATTCAACCAAACCAGGAAATCACCTAAAAATATTGTTGCAGCGTAGCACCAAGTATTCACCCCTTTTGAATTTGCACATCATCAACCAAGAATAAAGTAGCTTCTTCACAAGCTAGCAAAAACAGAGATGCCCTGACTGAACCCATCAAACTCCACCTAGTTCAGTATAGTAAGCACCTCCAAAGCACATTCTGATCTGCCCAAATTATAGATGAAATCATTGGTTGAGAAATGGAGCTCTTTCAGATATGGAATCAACCACAGAGTAATCCTAGTTTTAACCAATTCACACAACTCCATCAAATTTGGGTTAGTTGCCTTAAACACACATTCATTTCTAAGTTTCCAAATAGACCACAGCACAGCTAGAGGGATAGCACTCCGAATCTTTCGTTCCAGCCTCTTCATCCTTCCTCCAGCCCACCATAACAACAGCTGATCCACCGAGCCTGGTAATGCCCCTTGAGTCCTCCACCAATTCAATATATCAGTCTAGACCCTCCACACAAATGGACAATAGATCAAAACATGGTTCACTGACTCACACTCAGCCTTGCAAAACACACACAGATCAGCCCCATTCCTAGACAGAACACCAATTCTTTGTAAAAACTCCATAGTCTTAATTCTATTTTTCTAAGCTTACCACCCAAATACTTGAACTTTAGGTGGGTCAAAATTAAGCCACACCAACTTAGTAATTGGGAAAGTTGGGCTACTATTACAGGCAGCAGAACTATACAAAGAGGCTACAGAAAACTGACCTGAAGATGATGCTGTCCAGACAGGCCTATCCACTTGATCAGCCTCACTACAGGTCTTGCTTACAATTTATTCAGGAGATTTTGAAGCCCCACCTCCTCTCACTCATAAAACACTCTTCTGAATGAAAGATTCCAACCTTCTAGAGACTCTTTCCTATCATGGATAACCCTCAGAGTAACACTTTTCTCTAAGGACAACCTATAGAGACTTGGGAACTCCTCTTTCAGACAAAGATGCTGATACCATCTGTCATCTCAAAAGTTGATCCTTCTGCCAACCCCAACTATCAACTGAAAATTGTTCACAAAAACTTCTTGAAGATTGTTTCTATATTCACCAAAAACTGTAATACCTTTCCACACATTTGATTGATTGTTCCCAGGCATAGAGGGAGGCAGCCAGCTTGCATTATTTAACTTATACCTGCTGCATATAACTCTCTTCCACAAAGCTTCACTCTCACACCCAAACCTCCACCACCACTTTAGTAATAAGTAATGGTTAACCTCTCTCACCCTCCTCACAGCTCCCCCCATCTAACCATATGGATTTTCTTCTTAATTTCTGATCCTCCCCACAGAAATGTTGCTTGGAGCCTCTCAACTTCTTTAGCAACCCCTTCAAGCATTTTGAAAAATGACAAGTAGTACACTGGTAGTGAAGATAGGACAGCTTTAACAAGTGTTAATCTCCCAGCAAAAGACAGCAACTTCCTTTTCCACCCAGCCAGCCTACATCTAATTTTATCCAAGATGGGCTTCCATGTAGATTTCTTCTTTGGATTAGCCCCTAGAGGTAACCCAAAGTAGTTGATTGGTAGTGCCTTCACTTTGCAGTTCAAGATTGAGACAAAAGCAGCCATGTTTTCATCTGGAACCCCCACACCATACACAACACTCTTATGGTAGTTAATTCGCAGCCCAGATAGAACCTCAAAGCATCTAAGCACCCTTTTCAGGTTCCTCACATTATCATCCCCTACTGCACGGAATAGCAAAGAGTCATCCGGAAATTGAAGATGAGATACTATAACACCATTTGCTCCAACCTTCACTCCTTGGACCAGGCCAAGAGCTTGAGCTCTGGACAATAAAATATGTAACCCTTCTGCAACTAAATTAAATAGGAAAGGGGATAAAGGGTCACCTTGTCATAAACCCTTTTGTTGACTGAACTCTTCAGTTGGAGACCCATTAACAAGCACTGATATTCTAGCAGATGTTACATATTCCTTGATCCAACTGATCCATTAATCTCCAAACCCAAATTAAGACATCATATGGAATAAGAACCCCCAATTAATGGAATCATAGGCCTTCTCAAAGTCTAGCTTAATAATTAGCCCCTTCTTCTTTGCCTTCTTCCACCCATCTACTACCTCATTTGCGATTAACACACCATCTAAAATATTCCTCCCACTTAGAAATGCAATCTGAGTTTCACTAATTATGTGTGGCATCACTTCTTTCAATCTATGAGATAACAACTTTGCTAAGATCTTATAAATTGACCCCACCAAGCTTATAGGCTTGAAATCAGTTAGCCCTTTAGGATTCTCCTTCTTTGGTATAAGGGTTATAAAGGAGCTATTGATACCCTTAACCAACCTGCCATTCTTATGGAATTCATTCAAAAAGTTTATCACATCACACCTTATCACTTTCCAAATTTTTTGAAAACATCCTATATTAAATCCATCTGGCCCTGGTGCTTTGTTCTCATCACAAGACATCACTGCATCTTTAATCTCCGCCTCTGAAAACATTGCTTCAACTTTGTCAAAACCACAACTTCCTTGCACTAAGTTGAAACTCCCTCCTAACTATGACCTTCCTCCCCAGTCTTCATTAAAATGACTCTTAAAATATTCAAACACTTTTCTCTTCACTTGAGTAGGTTTCTCATATACCACCTCTCCCTCTGAAATGGAATTTATCTCATTCCTTACTTGCATACACGTAGTCATCACATGAAAGAATCTAGTGTTCTTGTCAACCTGCAAAGCCCAATTCATCCTTGATTTTTGGATCTACATTCTCTCCACCATCTTGCTCAGCCTCCACACCTCTTCCCTAACCTTCATTTTTCTTGCTTTTTTCTTCATTATCAAGCTCTCTAACCTCAGCAACAAGATCTAGCTTATGCAGGTTAGCTTCTGCTGCTTCTAAGTTAGTGATTATATTCCCAAACACCTCCACATTTCATTTTTTAAGCCCAACTTTCAGAGTTCTTAGCTTTTGTAAGAGAATAAAGCCAGCACAACCCACTATATTAGCCTCTTTCTAGCAGCTCTCTCTGAAAGCTTTGAAGGCTTTGTGAAGGAACCAGGCATTCTATACTCTGAAAGGTTTGGGCCCCCAGTCCTGACCATCCTCCTTCACTAGGAGAGGACTATGATTAGAGAGTAGCCTAGGCAAACCTGTAGACACCCCATTTTTGACCGTACTCAAGACTTGGGTGTCACCGTTTGAACACTCGGTAATCATCCTTGTTTGTGTTCGTCTTGAGTTCCCGGAGGTCTCGGCTACGCGCCTTGCCTTAGGATCTCTCAACTCGACTGTTTTGTGTTTGGTTTCGCACCAAACACTTGTGTTTTGCCTTGAAGGGGGCAGGGAATGGCTTATTGGCCATCCCCACACATCACCGGCCATGGCTTGGGGCCACCGGCCATTGTTTTGTTGCCACCGGCCAAATGTTTGGCCGGCCGGCACTTTTTGAGGCCGACCGATCATCTATTTTGGTCAAATTACATTTTTTGCCAGCCGACCACTGTTCACCTGCTTTTGCAGATATTTTTGTGCCAGCTGTGATAGCTGGCACCAACCTTTGCTCCCCTCCATACACGTGTATGGAGGGATTTCAACCTTGTTAGCCTGCCTTGGAAGCTTTACAATGCTGAATCTTCTATAAGAGGAGGCCTCTTCTCCCTCTTTTAGGTTAGACAACATTTTTCAGAGGGCTCTGGTTTTAGGGTTTGAGTTGTGTATCTATCCTATATCTGTATCTCCCTCTCTCTTGTGTTTCGTGTGTGTTTTGTCTTACTTTTGTGCACAAACACCCACCATTACACCTTCCTTTAGCTACTGAGGTACTAAGAGGCCGTTATTGAAGTTTTGGAGCTGGTTTGAGCCAAAGAAGCAGCTGGTCCACCATTTGTGAAGAGGGTCTTCAAGGGTAACATTCTTGCCTTTTTTTACTCCATTTTTGCATAGCTTTTTGAACTACCTTGCAACTATTTTTAGACTTGGTGTATAACATATAAAAGTCTTGTTTTTGTCTACTCTAAATAGTTCTTTAAGAGTGTTTTGAGCTTTGAGGTTGTTTGACCCCTCTCAAGCCTTGTTTGGCACCATTTTTGTGCATTTTTGGTGAGCTCCGGGACCATTGTGTTTGGGCCTCCTCACCACTATAATCTTGAGGGATTTCAATGGTGAGGATGGTGCCTTGAGGTCCTAAGAAGGAGAGGACCATCCCCTCTCCTTGTTGTCCTTGAAAAGGGCCATTTTAGCCCCTTGAGGGAGCATCTAGTTTAGGTCCATGTTGATCATGCCTTGACTGAATTTTGTACTTATTATGTCACAATATAGCTGTATTTTTAGTTGGTTTAGACACACCATGCTTGCTTTGCACACTTGTCTTGTAATGCCATGATTTGCCTTAACATGCTTTATGCTTTGAGCCTTGTTTCTAGTATGTTTTTGGCTTAGCTTTGTGAAGCTTTTATGCTTGTTTTGATGTGCTTGAGGATTGTTTTTGGTCATTTGGGTCATCCATGCTTTGCTTTGTGTAGCTACCATGTAATCCCCCTTGTAGGCCTTAAGTATCGGACCCTCTAGCATACTATCCTTGCATTATTTCAGTGGTTTGGAACCACTTACCATGCCATTTCAGTCCACTTAGCATGCTTGTATGCTTGCATTTGATGTCCCTCTAATGTGTTAAAAGGTTGTTGACTTATGCCCTTTGTTTAGGCCCTTGTGCACGCTTGCATGTTTAGGTCACTTAGATGCCATCTAGATGTATCCTTAGCTTTGCTTAGGCCTGCCTTGGACCTGTTTTAAGTCCTCTTAGCCTTGTGAGGCTTGGTTGACTTAGCCATGGTTTAAGCCTCTTTGGGCTTGCCTTGAATCTAGATGTATCCTTAGCTT
Source organism: Camellia sinensis (assembly GCF_055761805.1). Lineage (NCBI taxonomy): Eukaryota > Viridiplantae > Streptophyta > Magnoliopsida > Ericales > Theaceae > Camellia > Camellia sinensis. The sequence goes on from NC_138967.1 coordinate 151,806,103, forward strand.
TGCTTAGGCTTGCCTTGGACCTGTTTTAAGTCCTCTTAGCCTTGTGAGGCTTGGTTGACTTAGCCATGGTTTAAGCCTCTTTGGGCTTGCCTTGAATCTTGGGCCGTTGTTGCATGTTTAGCTTGTCTTGTTTACTTGGTTTGGCATCTTTACAACATGATTTTCAGAGCTTTATATGCATGCCATCTGTCCATGTTTGCATCCTCTTAAGTGTGCTTGAGAGTTGCCTCTATATGCCTAAGTGTTGGTCCTTGTGTGCATGCATGTTTGTATGTCATTTTGATTTTATTTTTGAGTTTGTTGGCCACTGTTTTGGGCTTAGTATAGAGCTGCCTAACTAGTGTAAGTCCCTCCGTTGCATGGCTGTTGCATGCTCACCGTGTATGTTGTTGCATATTTGTGTGTTGTTGCATGGTTGAAGTTGCATAATTGAATGAAGTCACATGCTTGCTTGCATGCTTGAACACCCACATTGTGTTTTGCATACTTGTTGGTTGCATTGCTTCATGCCTTGCATGCCTTGCATGATTGTTGTATGCCTTGTATGCTTCTTTGCATTTCCATGATTGCATGCTTGCTCACATGCCTAGGTTGCATCACATTGGCACGCATGCTTAACCTCTTGAATTGATTGTGATGGAGGTTGAGCCCTATTGTTTGTTTATGTGCATTTCACTTCACATTGAAAATGCATAACTTGGTTCCTTGGGCCATCACGTATAGAAATGAGCGATTGGTGGTTCGAGAATCGAGAACCATGTCCCTTTGAGTCATAAGCATGATAAGGGATGTGGTGGTACATACATCTGCTTGAAATGCATTGCCATGCCAAGTTTTGCCCTCTGTTGCTATCAAAAACAGGTTCTGCAGGAAGTTTTGGCCGGTCGACTAAATACAGTGTCGACCGGCCATCCATCAATGGCCGATGGATCAATTTGTGGTCGATGATCATTTCCCTTGGTCGGTGGTGTTCCCCCTTAGCCGGTGGTGTCCCACAGCACCCAAAGAAGCAACCCTGGGACTTTGGCAGTCTTCAAAGGAGCAGAGCAGGGAAAACAGAGGCAGCTTGTGCATGGCAGTGGCCTTCCAAGCGGAACCGAGCACGCGTGCATTGGACCCTTTCCCCGAGGCAGCTTTTATTTCTTTCTTAGATTAGTTAATTTGCTTAACTAGTTTAATTTTTCTGTAATAATTAATTAGCTTGTAGGTTAGTTAATTATATTATTCTTTTGGTCCCTCCGAGCAAGGGCAAATTTGTAATAAGTGTGGGTGCGTGTGTGCATGTTTTCCAACCCCCACTTCTTTCTCCCTTTTACTCACTTGCTTTGATGGTTAGTATTAGGGCATATTTAATTTAGCATACCTCATGCTATGCATGCGTGCATCATTCATCAGTATTGCATGCACCGGGCTCGGCGCATCATGCTAACTGCATAATTATTTCAAATCCAACTTGAATACATGCCATTTGTACATTCCACATGCCATTCTAGGATTAGCCGAGCCTATCCTAATTGCATTTTGTGTGCGTCGTATTAGGCACTTAACATGGACTTGGATCATACATTGATTCCTAACGAGTTCTTTGTTTTGGCTTGGAGTACACTGTAAGTGTTTTGTGCTTTAGCATCTCGCATGAGTGTGAATGTTAAACATGACAGCATACTTACCATGAGGCTAACTACTTATGTGATATAACTGCCTGAGTGCCTGTGGATGGAGGTTGAATTACCTAAATTGGAATAATGCACTAAAAACTGTGAGTTTTAAGCCCACTTGAGGGTGGCAAAACCTGCATTTTAGCCTACTTGCGAGTAGCAAACCATTTTCAAAACAAACATGCAATGTTTTGTTCCAATTTAGGCGATTTGGTCTATACTTGTTTGTTGTGCGCATAACATAGTAATTCTAGGCTAATAACCGGAATAGGAACACATAATGCTTTCAAAACAAGAAATCACGGTTAGTAGAGGCCGATGTTTGATCGGGCGAGAGGGGGTGCTCATAGTTGACCTTCCCCAATCGTACCCAAGTTCCCGAGCCGAGGCAACTTTGGTGATGACAGACACGTGGCCTTTGGCACCGAGTCAGAGTTTCCTAAATTTCCCAAAATAAAATATTTAGGTGGCGACTCTGTATTTGGAAAAGCAGTCCATGTTTGACACTTCTTTTCTAAAAATCTATTTTTTCTCAAAACGATTTGCCGAATTTGGACTCTTTGGTTCAGGTTAAGAATCGTGACAATTTGAGAGTCCTGAACTGTAGTAGACCCACAAATGAACAGAACGGGACCCATCCTCCCGGGGCGTTCGGGGACGTCTACAGTTTTTGGCGACTCTGCTGGGGATTTAGAGAGCTTGACTCGAACTCGTCATATCCTGTTTTGATTTCACTTATGTGTTTCTTTGTATTGCATGTGCATTGGTGCACCTAGGACACCGTGTTTGCCGTCTGCTATTCCTGAACAGTTTGCCGGAGGCTTGTCGTGTCAAGGCATGACCATAAGGCTGACCGGTTGCGAGCTCTGCTAGTATGGGAACACAAACCCCAATTTTTACCGGGGCACCCTTTTGACCATTCGACCTAGTGCATATTCGGAATCCATAATGACCATCTAAGCTAGGACAGGTTGCTTACCCGATATAGGTTGTTTGAAACCGCTGCGTGCGTAGTGAAACCCTAGCTCCTGACAAAATAGGACAGGGAAACCCTACCCCAACATAGGGTTGTTTTGGCTCTCATTTACTTGCTATGTGCTTTTAGAGTGTATCTCTACAGGAACGTACATATCAGTTTGCAAGTTTGGGCATCAGGCCTAAGGGCATCAGTATCAGAATTTGAGAATTGGTTATATCCACGGGTATCAGATCTAGTGTTTCGAGGCAGTGATTTTGGGGAACAGTAATCAGTAGTAGAGTATAGTTGTTCAGCTATTGCTCGTGTCTATTCTGATTGGGCCGAAATGCTGCGTGTTTTCTCTTTCAGTTCAGAGATTTAGCACAGAATAGCCAGTGTTCTCCATTGTTGAGGCAAGACAGATATCTGATCCATCAGTCACCGTTCAATTCAGCGGACTTATGATGACGCAGAGTTCAGAGGAAATTATGGTTATGCCAGCCGCGTTAGACCAAGGGATCATCTTGCAGGATGAGACCAATGTTGATGTACCGCATTCGCCTAGGTCACCTGCTGCGCGCCCGATCTGGGAACCCCAGATGTTTCAAGTTCGTGAACCTACCACATTTGAGTTAATGGGAATGATTGGCGATCTCCAGAGATCCGTGGCCGATCTGGCCTATAGAATGTCGGCTTCGCCACCAGCTGCACCGTATGCCAGGAATTTCATACCACAGGAGCCCCCGCTACCGGGGTGGATTGTGATCGAGCTCAGCCAACCAGAGGTTGCCTCCAACTACAGCAACGACGTGTCAGCAACAACCAGGCTTCGCTCTGATGTAGTAACCCAAACCCCCGATCAGGTTGAGGCTAGAGGTAAGAACAAATTGGGAACAGATACTGATCCCGTCGAACAACTGCTATGGGCAATCGAGGCTTTGAAAGCCGGGGAGATGAATAAGAAGCAAGTGTTCGCAGTCATGACTAAAGCTGTGGATGATGTTTTCCCCACTCCAACCGAAGGCAGTTCAAGCCGGGCGGAAAATCAGGAAGGGCCCCGTCATGCCAAGACAGTTCATGTCATTCCTAACCCTGTACCAGGAAAAGATCAGAAAGCCAAGGCAGTGCCTGCCAACCCTTTCGCTAGTGCGTCTAGCAAGAATCCTCAGACTTCAAAGTACCTGCCTCGAGGGCGTAGAGTTTTTCATGCCCTCTATATGCCTTTGTCTAGGGCATTTCAAATATTGGCTAAAAAGGGGCATCTTAAACCCCTCGAGCCTTGGCCCCTCCCGAAGAATCTCCCTCTCTCGCATGATGCTACCTTGTACTGCGCGTACCACCAACAGTCCAGTCACAGCACCGATGGTTGTTTCCGCCTTCGTCATGAAGTGCAAGATTTAATCGACAACGAGGTCACCCTCCCACCTACCTCAGCAAAGTCTGTCACTACTGGGCTATTAGATTTCGAGGATAGCACAAGTTTGTGATTAGGGGTTGGACCACCTGCGGGCGGCGCTTGGTGCATTTCGGATATGGCGTCTGGCACGCACTGTTGAGCATCTGCGAGTGTCAATTTTTGTGGTTTTTGACTTAGGTGTTGAGTCAGTTCGGTGGTCCTGTTTTGAGTCTGTCTCTTTGTTTTGAGTCAGTCTTTTTGCTTAAGGGTCTGTCTTGTCGCGTCGAGTCAGTCCCATTGTATAGAATGTCAGGTGATTCCGAGGTTGTTGCCTCGAACACCGTTTTGTTTTGTAATTATCCTTTCATTCTCTTTTGAGTCTGTTTCTGCTGTGGAGCCAGTTGCAACTAGGGAATCTGAATGAAACAGCTGCGGCTATCATGTTTCCGTGCTTATTGCTATTTTGATCTAGTTATGCCAGAGGATTTGAATAGAACAGTAGTACATTCCACTTATAGCGATCCCGGTTTTCCTTTTTGTATTTGTTGTACTCCGGAACTTTGGTTCCGTGAAGTTAGTAGTTGTGTTTCTTGTTGTTGTCCATTAATTCCCTATGTTTGAATTTTAGGATGTGTTGGGCGTGTTTCGAGCAGGTAGGTTGAGTCTTGGTCTCAAGTGTTGTTGCCCAGAGTTTTGGTGTTACGCTCGAGCGGGCCTTTCTGCGCTCGAGTGGGAGCGGGTATTCTTGCGCTCGAGCAGAGTTTACACACTCCCAGTATTTCGTGCCTCTGTAAAACTTCTGCAGGTGTGTTTTTCACGCTCGAGCAAGTTTTCTTACGCTCGAGTGGGTTGCGCTCGAGCGGACCTATTGGCGCTTGAGCGGGTAGTGTTTTGTCTGTGAAAGTTCTGGGAGAGGGAAATCTACGCTCGAGTGGACTGGTTTTCGCGCTCGAGCGGGTGTGCTTTATCTCTGTGTCTTGGCGCTCGAGCTGGCCTTCTTGCGCTCGAGCGGACCATGCTTTTTGTTCTTGACGCTCGAGCGTTGTGTTTTCTGCTCGAGCAGACCTGTCGTATATCAGATAGCAGTTGGGCATTTTTGAATCACTTTTCACTTTTCTTCTCTCTCTCTAACTTTCCCAAAATCGATTTTGAGAGCTTCTCTCTAGGGTTTGATCTAGATAGAGTACTTCCTTTCCCTTCGGCCTTTTTAAAAGTCGTGTTGATCGTCAAGGGCGTCGTTTTGATCTGAAAAGTTTGGAGTTTGGAGCACTTTGGTTTTGGTCTCTTCTCCGTTTGAGCTCTAACTTCGAGGTAGGGATATCCTACTCCTTCTCATGAGTTTTGTCTTTGAATTTTAGCATTTTGATGAATTGGGGGTTGTTGGGTAATTTTGAGAAAGTTTGGGTCTTTGTGTAATTTTACAAAAGATGGGGTTTTATTTATAATTAAACCTATATGCATGATTGGCATAGACAAATGATATAGATGATGAACTATGGATAAAGTGGAACCTTGGGGTTGTTATGTTAATTATAGGAAAATACCCTAATTAGTTGGATAAATTAATTTGTATAATTAATTTTGAGAAATAAGGAATTGAGTTGAGAGTATTCAAATTGAAAGAGATTATGGGATTAACGGGTGTAGTTAGATTCATTTAATCGCTCACCAAAGTTGAATGTTGATAATATATCCATTTGGTGCATTTATTTTCTGTTTAGAAATAACTGTTTTGGACTATCGATGGAGGATAGTCTTGATTGTTGTAGACAATACATGATGATTAGGCAAACTAAAACTAATCAATTGAGTAAGCCATTGAATATGGTGGTTGGTACAATACAGCACTAAAATGTGTATTGATTGATTTAATTTGTATATGATAATTGTTTCTATACATTGCATTGTGTGGGAGGAGATGTTGGATGTACTCCACAGTTTGTTGGAAGATGGGGGATGAACCTCTAAACCGGATTTCGTGTGACATTGATACAGCACTACAATGTGTATCAAGCGTTGATTATAGAAGTGTTTATATTGATTTGATATAGCACTAAAATGTATATCGTTATCAATTGTGAAGTATAGAAGTGCTTCTATGTCATGTTGATACAGCACCACAATGTGTATCGTTCATATAGTGTGGGAATGGCTTATGTGTTATTGATACAGCATTAAAATGTGTATCCCTCATAAATTTCAAAAGTGTTTTAAAGACGAGTCTAAAATCTCATTAAGTTATTTGGCTAGGTGTTGAGCCTTGTTTTCAAACTCAAAGTTGGAAAGATATGGGAAATGAAATGTAACATGGACTTAATGTCATGAAACCGAAATGTAATGTATGTGGATGTATCTGTGTTGACCATCTATCAACTGCTAATCTCTTAGTCATTGTTCATAGCTGGTTTAGTATATTTCCACTGGGCTGTGGCTCACCCTTTATGGGACATCATTTTCAAGTACAGGTAGCATGCCACCTCCAAAGACATAGCTTGGGAGGCTAGAGACAGGCAGATTGCTTTTGTTGTTTGCTTTCTTTTGATGTATTACATGTAAATTCAAGCCAAGGGCTTTATATGTATTGAGTTAGTACTCTTTTTTTTTTTGTAACCAAGTGTTAACTTGGAAAGCTGTAAACTCGTAGGGCACTTGCTTTTGTTGTTAACATGTAATACTTTTGTAAGAACTATTCTAATTAATGGAAAGATGGTTGATTTCTTTTATGTCAATGCATGTCTAAAGCGATGGGTTTTACATATTATTTTGAGGGCGTTACACCACCTGCTCTCTTATGCCCTGAAAATCATTGCATTGACCTAAGCTTTTCCAAACCTTTTTGAACACTGCGGTGAAAACAAAGAGGAAGGAATTCCTCGGGATTTGCAAAACTTTGATCAAATCGAGAGAAAGAGAGGCGCGCTAAGCCCTTAATGATTGAAATCATGCTTGTCAGCGTGAGTACTGAGAAGGACCCTGGCTTGATCCAGACTGGTTCCACACTATCTTCAACGCGAGCGATTTGTCGCTTCTTTAAAAACTTTCAAAAACAAGATATTTTGCGCGGTCCTGCGAAGACCTATGTGGAATCGCTCTTGAGATTGTGCAGCTTACGATCGCTCTCAGCCTCAAGACTTGAGCCCTTGCTTTAAAACCTTGAACCACAATTCGGAGTGTTCAACGATCGACCATCAAAGGAGGCCTGTGTGGCCAAATTGGAAGCAGCCCTTGAACAAGAGGCACCAAAGTCAGATCAAGAAGATCAGATCTCATCAGAAGAAGCTTGTGAACTTAGAACAAAAGCATCCCTCCAACTAGGGGCAAAAATGTCCGATGTGCTCGAAGAGCCGAAGAGGGGTCCTTTAGCAAATCGATACAACAACCACTCTCCTGGACACGGATGGCTTCGAAACCCTAAAACCATTTGGCATGGACTTGTTACACTTTTACCCTTTGAGAGGCTCGCTGGGCTGAAAACCCAGAAGGGCGACCAAGGCAAAAGTTAGAGCAAGAGAAAAATACAAAAAATGAAAATAAAGAAAATGAAAAGAAAAGATGAAAAAGAAAAAAAAAAGAATGATGAAAAGAAAAGAATTGAAAAGTGAAAGAAGAATAAAGCTCGCAAGGTCGAAAACCCGCAACGGGCACCTTGGCAAAAGTTACAGCCTAAAAAGTTAAGGTTAATACCCGAGTGTGCCTCACCCTGAACTACGTAAGGCTTGATTCTCATGTTTGGGATACGTAGGCAACTTCATCCTGAAGTCCAGCCAGAAACACTTCCAAATTGATTATGTCCATGTAATGGTTTTGATCATCTTTGCCTTATCTGTATCCAGAAGTTTGGTTGTGTTCATCACTCTGAGGACTGACTACAATGCACTGTGGTGCCATTCAAACAAGGGGCAACTTTCCGTTGCCATTCAATGTGCTGCGATGCCGTTCAAACAAGGGGCAACTTTCCGTTGCCATGCATCTCTCTTCGAGCAAGGGGCAATTTTCCTTCAGATCCGAGGTTGTGCATCTCAAGAGTAGGTTCCGTGCTTGTTGAGCATTGGCTGTTTGCAAAAATAGTTTTTGAGAATTTTTACTGAGGTTGACTAATTTTCTCGAAAATTATTCTATTTTTTCCAAAACTGAACATTTTTCTTGGACCCAAAAAAGGAAAATTTTCAATGCTCATAACCTAACTTGCATGATTTTAAATCAGAGAGTTGAACAAGCATGTTAATTAAACTCTTATGCTGATCAAAATTGTTTTAGTAGAAAACCAAAATGAAAAAATGGTCAAAATGATGAACTTGGGGCACAGTTGAGTCAGGCTTCCTGTCTTTTCCTTGTTGTCAATGCATTTGCCAGAAAGGGCACCATACTTGCCAAGAAGGGCACTGTACTTGCCAGAAAGGGCACTCTACTTGTCGGAAAGGGCACCGTATTCGCCAGAAAAGGGCACCACTGAAGCTAATCGTAAAGGCCTGAAAGCTCTCTTATCCTCCAAGCAACAAGGTATCAAGCCAAGTGCGAAGCACGAACCGGAATGGGACAAGATATTCCACTCCCTTATCTGGACAAATCTGATCACATCCAAACTCCCAAGCAGAGCATCATCAACCGATGTTAGCTGCAGATTTGCTACACACCCAGTTGTAACGCAGCCCCTCTGTGGGAGAAACTCACTGTTGTGAATAAGAATGAGAATCTGGTAGAATGCCAGAGGCAAGAGCCCACAATTTCCAGCTTATCGATCAACCACCCAGGAGAGGGATAAAAAATGAGAGATTGAAGAATAGAGAGATGTGTGCTAAGAGAAAAAGTGAGAAAAAGGGCTTTTTCAGAAAAACAGAGCCTGAGGGCCGAGTGATGTGAGAGTCACAAATGCGAAAAAGGGTGGGAATTAATACCTAGAAAAAACTGGCTCCTCGCGTACTGAGAGGTCTTTCGCCTTTGTAACACGTCTGTGTGTCATGTCTTTTGTTTTGTTTGTCTCGATTCTTGCTTTGAGTCATCCCGAGCATGACTCGATGTGTTTTGGTTGTTTACCTTTTGTTGTTGATTCGTAGTGCGCTGTGTTCAGCCGTAGGCTCAATACCCGATCGAGAACTCATTTCTCAATTTCAATCAAATCGTTTTGTGCTCGGAGTGCTGTGCCATTCTCCACATTTGTGCAAAACAGGAATTTGTTCTTTCTTAAAAACCGCAGGGTTCAACCCAGGTCATGCAAGAACAGTAAAACAAGGACCTATTTGAAGCTATATGGGTTCCAGACTACAAAGCAAAAGAAAAGAGGGAAAACCGAAGCATCTGAGTGTGTTTCACCTTCAGCAAATTCCGTGATTGTATTCCGGATGTACCTCTTCAGGCTTTGTCAGTGCTCCAAAGAATGAGTGTGCCTTTACTCCAAGCTTAAGCCTGCTTCAAGTCAGAATGGCAATTAAAGCAGCAGCAGATGTTATCTCTCGCCAATATAAATAGGGTGTACCCTTTTCAAGCGGAGTGTGTTACAAACCCCTCCGAGAGGTAAATCGGAGGTTGCGTTTGGATTTGGTCTCGTTAAGGCTTGTATTTCCTTATTCGGCATTTTGTTTCAAATGCGCTTTTGAAGTTGTACATTCGTCGCATCGTTATGGACACCATTTCTCGCATTGTTACGCACACCATTCGTTGCATTGTGTAGACGTCCCCGAACGCCCCGGGAGGATGAGTCCCGTTCCGTTCGATATTGGGCTCACTACAGTTCGGACTCTCAATTGTCACGGTTCTAAATTTGAACCAAAGAGTCCAAATCTGGTAAATCGTTTTGAGAAAACAGATTTTGAAAGAAGTACCAAACATGAACTGCTTTGCCAGATACAGAGTCGCCACCTAAATGTTTTATTTTGGGGAAATTTAGGAAACCCTGACTCGTTTGCCTAAGGCCACATGTCTGTCATCACCAAAGTTGCCTCGGCTCGGGAACTTGGGTATGATTGGGGAAGGTCAGCTATGAGCACCCCCTCTCACCCGATCCGAAGATCGGCCTCTACTAACCGTGATATCCAATTTTGAAAACGTTATGTGTTCTTATTCCGGTTATTAGCCTAGAATTACTATGTTATGCGCACAGCACAAAAGTATACACTAGATCGCCTAATTTGGAAATAAGCATTGCATATCCGTTTGTTTTGAAAAAAATGTTTTGGAATTTGATACTCGCAAGTAAGCTAAAACACGGATTTCAATGAGCTATTCCAACTCAGACAATCCAACCTTCACCCACAGGCATTCAGGCAATTTATAACACATAAGCATCTAGCCTCATGGTAAGCATGCTGTCATGTTAACATTCACACTCATGCGAGATGCTAAAGCGTAAATACTTACATCGTACTCCGTGCCAAAACAAAGAACTCATTAGCAATCAATGCATGATCCAAGTCCATGTTTAAATGCCTCATGCAACGCATACGGAATGTCACTAGAGTAGGCTCGGCTAGTCTATGAATGACATGTGAAAATGCACAGGTAGCATGTATTCAAGTTAGATTCGAAATACTAATGCAGTTAGCATGATGCGCCGAGCCCGGTGCATGCAATACTGATGAATGATGCACGCATGCATAGCATAAGGTATGCTAAATTAAACATGGCCTATTACTAACCATCAAGGCAGGTAAGTAAAAGGGAGAAAGAAGTGGGGGTTGGAAGACATGCACACACTCACCCACACTTATTACAAATTCGCCCTCGCTCGGAGGGACCGAAAGAATAATACAATTCGAATAATGAATTAACTATCCTAGCTAATTAATTATTATAAATTAATTAATTTAAGAAAGCAAGAAGAAGGGCCTCGGGAAGAGGGCTCAATGCACGCATGCTCGGGTCTTGCTCGGAAGTCCACTGCCATGCGCAAGCTGCCTCTGTTTTCCTTGCTCTGCTTCTCTGAAGACTGCCAAATTCTCAGAATTGCTTCCCTGGACATTAGGAGACACCACCGGCTGGAGGGAATCATCATCGGCTGTGATTTGGTGTCGATCGACCAAAAATGAATCCATCGGCCACAGATGGATTGCCGGTCGGCACTCTGTGCAGTCGATTGGCAAAAAGTTCCTGCAGAATCTGTTTGACAGCAGCAGAGGACAGGGCTTTGCATGGCAATGCAATTCAAGCAATGTATGCACCGATCATATCCCTTATCATGCTTATGACTCGAAGGGACATGGTCCTTGGTTCTCGGACCATCAATCGCGCATTTCAATGCGTGATGGCCCAAGAGACCAATTTATGCATGTTGATTTCAAATACAATGCAAACCAACAAACAAGTGAGGAGCTCAACCTCAATCATGGATAATCAAGAGGCAAAGCATGCATGCAATGCAACCTAAGCATGTTAACTAGGCATGCAACATGGTAATGTAAACAAGCATACAAGGCATGTGACAACTATGCTAGTTACTCAAGCATGCAAGTATGCAAAGCATGCAACATGTTAGGTAATTCCAACTAAGAGAAATGCATGCCAAATGCAAAGTCACTTAGACATGCCACAACACGTGATTGGCCAAGCATGCAATCAACACACAAGGTAAGCATGTCACAACATGCAAGAATGGACTTAGACTAATTTAGGCAGCCCTCAAACTAACCTAAAACAGTGGCGAAAATGCTATAGGATGAGGGGCAAATACACATACAAACATGCATGCAAATGGACCAACACTTAAGCATCGAAGAGACAACTTTTAAGCACACTTAAAAGAAGATAAACATGGACATATGGCATACATACCAAGCTCTGAAAATCATGTTAAGGATGGTGCCAAACCAACTAAACAAAGCAATCAAAACATGCAACAACGGTCCAAGACTTAAGGCAAGCCAAAGGGGAGGTAAACCAAGGCTAGGTCAACCAAGCCTCACAAGGCCAAAGGGACTTAAAGTAGGTCTAATGCAGACCTAAACAAAGCCAAGGATGTACTTAGATGGCATCTAAGTTGTCTAAAAATGCAAGCATACTCCAAGGCTTAAACAAGGGGCATAAGGCAACAACCTTTAAACGCATTGAAGGGGGATCAAATGCAAGCACATGGGCACATCATGAGGTCTGAAATAACATGTCAAGTGGTTTCAAACCACTGAAACAAAGCAAGGATGGCATGCTAGAAGGGCCAAAGCTTAAGGCATACAAGAGAGTTTGCATGGTAGCTATACAAAGCAAAGCATGAATGACTCAAATGACCAAAAACAGTCCCTTAGCATACTAAAACAAGCATAAAATCTACACAAAGCTAGGCCAAAACACATGAGCATGGTAGTCTAAATGCTAGGCACATGTCGAGGCAAATCATGGCATTACAAGGCATGTATGCTAAGCAAGTATGGTGTACCAAAACCAACTTAAAACAATGCTATTTCATGGCAAAATAAGCATAAATAACAGCTAAGGCATGGTCAACAAGAGCCTAAGCTAGGTGCTCCCTCAAGAGGCAAAAATGGTCCTTTTCAAGGACAACAAGGAGAGGCGGTGGCTCTCTCCTCCTCGGGACCTCAAGGCACCATCCTCACCTCTGAAATCCCTCAAGATTTCAGGGATTTCAGAGGTGAGGAGGCCCAAACACCAAGGTCGCGGAGCTCACCCAAAATGGCACAAAATGGAGCCTTACAAGGCTTAAGAGGGGTCAAACAACCCCAAAGCTTGAAACAACCTTAAACAACTATTTAGAGGGCCTAAAAACAGAACTTTTTTATGTTATACACAAAGCTCAAATATAGATGGAAGATAGGTAAAAGTAGTGTGCAAAAATGGGAGATAAATGGGAAAAGTGATTACCCTTGTAGACCTTCTTCAACAATGGAGCTCCAGCAGCTTCTTGAGGTTAAAATCAGCTCCAAGAACTCCAAGAACACTCCTTTGGCCCTCAATAACCAAGAAAAGGTGTAATGGTGGGTGTTTGTGTGCAAAAGTAGGACCAAACACACACTAAACTAACAAGAGAGGGAAATATAGAGATGGAATAGATACAAATTCCTAACCCTAATATCAAAGCTCTCTAAAAATGTTGTCTAACCTAATGCCAAGAGAGGAGCCCTCTTCTTATAGGCAATTCCTTCTTGTAAGGCTTCCAAAACAAGCCATCCAAGAGGGAAATCCCTCCATACACGTATGGAGGGGAACAGAGTGGGTGCCAGCTATCACAGCTGGCACAAAATATCTACTAAAAGTAGATGAACAGTGATCGGCCATTCAAAATTGCCATTTTGGCAAAATAAATGGCCGACCGGCAACAAAGAGTGCCGACCGGCAATATACATTGCCGATGGCACAAAATCACTGGCTGGTGGCCTCAAGCCATGGCCGGTGATGTGTGGGGATGCCTCACAAGGCATTCCCTGCCCCTCCAAGGCAAAACACAAGTGTTTGGTGCAAAACTAGACACAATACGGTCGAGTCGAGAGATCGTGAGGCAAGACGCGCAACCGAGACCTCCGGGAACTCAAGACGAACACAAACAAGGGTAATCACCAAGTGTTCCAATGGTGACGTCCAAGTCTTGAGGTCGGTCAAAAATAGGGTGTCTATAGTTGCCCCTCTTTGACAAAACTCGAAAGTCATAACAATGACGGGAGTGAATGTCAAAGCCCAGAGACGACCCATTTTTGACAAGGCCGAAGACTCAGACAATCATGCAAGACAAACAAGATATGCGCCCGAAGGCGGGGGCAAGATACAAGACAATGCACAGAGCCGGACATAACTTATGATCATGCAAAGAAAGCTATAACGAAGCATAACATGCGACAGTTTTAAGCTAACATACACCAAACTACACTACAATGCAGAAAGGATGTAAGTGAATTATGCAATTCTCGAAACGTCTCACGTGGAGGATACAATACCTGTCCGGTTCGTCTGGTTGCGCCAGCCTCAAATGAACCGTACATACAATATCATGCCTGCAAAGAAAACAAACTTAACAGGTACAATGTTATTAGCAACATGCATGACAATGCAAAAATGAATGCAAAATGATATGCAATATATACAAAACTATGTATGAACAATGCAAATGCAATGCAATGTAATTGAAACAATGCAAACTATACGCAAAGCAATTGAATCATGATCCAATCATGAGCGGTTCAAAACCACACAAATGTCAAATAGATTGATGGAGGTAACAAGTCCGTCTACCATAGAACGGTCAACAGAACTATGAGTAATGTAGACGGATACAAGAACAAATATTGGAGGGAAATGTGTAGATGCGCCCGCGTGAGGCCTTCGTGCTACAGTTCGGACTCGTCTTGTGTCACGGTTCTTAATCTGAACCAAAGAGTCCAAATCCGGCAAATCGTTTTAAGAAACAGATTTTTGAAAAGAAGTGCCAAACATGGACTGCTTTTCCAGATACAGAGTCGCCACCTAAATATTTTATTTTTGGGGGAATTTAGGAAACCCTGACTCGGTGCCAAAGGCCACGCGTCCGTCATCACCAAAGTTGCCTCGGCTCGGGAGCTAGGGTACGATTGGGGAAGGTCAGCTATGAGCACCCCCTTTCGCTCGATCCGAAGATTGGCCTCTACTAACCGTGCTATCCGTTTTTGAAAATGTTATGTGTTCTTATCCCAATTATTAGCCTAGAATTACTATGTTATGCGCACAGTAAACAAGTGTAGACTAGATCGCCTAATTTGGGAACAAGCATTGCATATCCGTTTGTTTTGAAGAAATGTTTTGGAATTTGCTACTCGCAAGTAGGCTAAAACACGGATTTCAATGAGCCATTCCAACTCAGGCAATCCGACCATCATCCATAGGCATTCAAGCAGTTTATATCACATAAGCAGCTAGCCTCATGGTAATCATGCTGTTATGGCAACACTCACACGCATGTGGTATGCTAAAGCATAAATACTTACATGGTACTCCAAGCCAAAACAGGGAACTCGTTAACAAATCAATGTATGATCCAAGTCCATGTTAAGTGCCTAATGCAACGCATACAAAATGTCACTAGAATAGGCTCGGCTAATCTAGAAGTGGCATGTGAAATGCACCAACATCATGTGTTCAAGTTAGATTTGAAATGCTAATGCAGTTAGCATGATGCGCCGAGCCCGGTGCATGCAATACTGATGAATGATGCACGCATGTATAACATAAGGTATGCTAAATTAAACATGTCCTATTACTAACCATCAAAGCAGGTAAGTAAAAGGGAGAAAGAAGTGGGGGTTGAAAGACATGCACACACTCACCCACACTTATTACAGATTTGCCCTCACTCGGAGGGACCAAAAGAATAATACAATTCGAATAATGAATTAACTATCCTAGCTAATTAATTATTACAGATCACCTAATTAATTAACAAATTAACTAAGCATAAGAAAAGCAACAAAAGGGGCCTCGGGGAGAGGGTCCGATGCACGCGTGCTCGGGTCTTGCTCGGAAGTGCACTGCCATGCATAGGCTGCCTCTGTTTTCCCTGCTCTGCCTCTTTGAAGACTGCCAAAGTCTCAGAATTGCTTCCCTGGACATTAGGAGACACCACCGGTTGAGTAGAATGACCACCGGCAGTAGTGTGTAATCATTGGCTGTTGGTGAAGCTATCGGCTACCAATGGATTGCCGGTCGGCACTGAACACTGCCGGTCGGCAAATAATGTCTGCAGAACCTGCAATTGACAGTAGCAGAGGGCAAGGCATAGCATGGCAATGCAATTCAAGCAATGTATGCACCAATCCTATCCCTCATCATGTGTACGACTCAAAGGGATATGGTCCTTGGTTCTCGGACCATCAATCGCGCATTTCAATACATGATGGCCCAAAGAATCAAGTGTGCACTTTGATTTCAAATGTAATGCACGCAAACACATAAGGGCCCAATCCCTATCAGTAAATCAAGGGACAAGGCATGCATGTTCAATGCAACCTAAGCATGTTAACTAACATGCAACATGGTATAAAAGGGAGCATGCAAACATGCAATGCTCATTAGATACACAATCTAAACAACAAGGCAAACAAGCATGCCACAACTATGCAAACTACTTAGAGCATGCAAGATGTAATCTAATCATGCAACATGCTAGTAATTTGACCAAGGGAATGCATTCCAAATGCAAATGATTTCAAGCATGCAACACATGCAACCAAAGCACGCAAACATGTGATAATGTAATAGCACTTGAATGGCATACAAGGGATGGACTTACACTAATTGGACGGCTCTAAGTTAGGTCCAAAACAGTGGCCAAAGCTTAAGAAGATGGGACCAAACACACATACACACATGCACATGTTAAGGCCTAAACACTTAAGCATCAAAGGGCATCTTTTAAGCACACTTAAAAGGGAGTAATCATGGACATGGGGGCATGCATTAAGCTTTGAAAATCATGCAAGAACATGGTGCCAAACCAAGCAAACAAGATAGGCTAAACATGCAACAAATGGCCCACGCATTCAAGGCAAGCTAATGAAGTATTGAACTATACTTGATATGACCACACATGGCAAGACTTAAATGACCAAAAATAGAGTTTTAGCACATAAAACAAAGCCCAAAAGACCACTTAGATGGCATCTAAATGGCTTGAATTCAAAAGCATACACAATGACCAAAACATGGAGCATACAACACAAGCTTTTAAAGCATTAGAGAGGTGTCCAAGGCAAGCATACAAGCATGTTAAAGGGACTGAAATGATGCTACAAATGGTGCCAAACTACTGAAATAAAGCAAGGAATGCGTGCTACACACTCACACACTTAAGGCCAACAAACCTAAAATGCAAAAGGGGTATATAATGTATGTCATGGCCGACCAAAATGACTAAAGACAGACCTCAAACATGGCGAAATAAGCACAAAAGCTTCACAAAGCTAGGCCTAAAACATGCTAGAACCATGGTTTACAACCTAAGGCATGTTAAGGCCTAAACATGGCATTACAAGGTAGGTATGCTAAGCATGCATGGTGTACCAAAACCAACACACAACAATGCTCTTTCATGGAAAAATAAGCATAAATAACAGCGAAGGCATGGTTAACATGAGGCTTAGCTAGGTGCTCATTAAAGAGGCAAAAATGGTCCTTTTCAAGGACAATAAGGAGAGGGGGTGGCCCTCTCCTTCTTGGGACCTCAAGGCACCATCCTCACCTCTGAAATCCTTCAAGATTTCAGTGGTGAGGAGGCCCAAACACCAAGGTCTCGAAGCTCACACAAAATGGCACAAAATGGAGCCTTACAAGGCTTAAGAGGGGTCAAACAACCTCAAACCACAAAACACTCTAAACAAACTATTTAGAGGGCCTAAAAACAGAACTTTTTTATGTTATATACTAAACACAAAAAGAATTGCAAGGTAGGTACAAATACAATGCAAAAATGGGGAATAAAGGGACAAACTTCTTACCCTTGAAGACCTCCTTCACAAATGGTGGACTAGCTGCTTCATCGAGCTTAAACCAGCCCCAAAACTCCAAGAACAGACCTCTGGTCCTTCAGAACCAAGAAAAGGTGTAACACTATGTGTTTGTGTGCAATAGTGAGCCTAAGCACACACACTAAACACAAGAGGAAGAGAGATATAGAGCTAGGATATAGACAAACCCTAACCCCAGAACTCAAACCCTAAAATGGCTGTCTAAAATGTCTAACCTTTCAACAAGAGAGAAGACCTCTCTTTGTAGAGCTCATTGTCTTGTAAAGCTTACAAGACAAGCTTCTAAAGAGAGAGATCCCTTCATACACGTGTATGGAGGGGAGCCAAATGCAAGACAGCTGTGTCAAAATATCTGCAAAAGCAGATGCACAGTAGTCGGCCGGCCAAAGATGCAATTGACCAAAAAAGATAGCCGACCGACCATCTATAGTGCTGGCCGGCCAAATATTTGGCCGATGGCCACAAAACACAGCTGATGGCCTCAAGCCACGGCCGGTGATGGGTGGGGATGGTCTACAAGCCCTAACCTACCTCTCAAAGGCAAAACACAAGTGTTTGGTGTCAAACCAAGCACAAAACAGTCGGGTTCGGAGATCCTGATGCAAGGCGCGTAGCCGAGACCTCCGGGAACTCCAAATGAACACAAACATGGATGATCACCGGGTGTTCAAATGGTGACGTCCAAGTCTTGAGGACGGTAAAAAATGGGGTGTCTACCGAATGACAAAGGTGGGGAAACGACCCGCTGGGGAAAGGACAATGATCCTAATGCTGGATGCAACAATTACACTACAATGTAATATACACAATGAAAATGCTGGGGAAAATGGAAATGGATATGGCACGCGGGCCAAACCAAATCTTGCCTAGGCAAAGCATGTACGCATACAAGCCGCGTCTAACATAGAATGGTCCACTGAACTATGTTTCGACGTGAAAAGTATGGGCGCATACCGGACCAAGCTCAATCATGGAAAGGCGCGAGCCATAGGCGGAGGTGATGCAGTGAATGCATGCAAGCTACAATGCAATATCTACAAATATGCAATGGAACGGAAATAGATACAATGGATATATCCTGCGGGCCAAACCAAATCTTGCCTAGGAAGGGCATGTACACGTACAAGCCACGTCTAACACAGAACGGTCCACTGAACTACGCTTCGACACGAGAAGTATGGGCGCATACCGGACCAAGCTCAACATGGAAAGGCGCAAGCCATAGGCGGAAGGTGATGCAATGAATGCATGCAAGTTACAATGAAATGTGCACTGGGATGGAAAAGATACGATAGATAAGGCACGCAGGCCAAACCAAATCTTTGCCTAGGAAGGGCATGTACACGTACAGGCCGCGTCTAACATAGAACGGTCCACTGAACTATGCTTTAACACGAGAAGTATGGGCACATACCGAACCAAGCTCAACATGGAAAGGCGCGAGCCATAAATGGAAGGTGATGCGATGGATGCATGCAAGCTACAATGCAATATACACTACATTACAATGATGCATGACAATGCAACTATTTACGATGATGCATGACAATGCAACTATATTTTTTTTGTTTTGTTTTTGAAATGCAAATGCATGATGATGCATGATTTCGAAGTGTGCGACAACGCGCGGCTTTTGAGATGCACGTGAACTTGAATATGCGACGACGCGAGTCGTTTGAAATATATGTATAATGCAACTTATCAAAAAGTCGTTCGGGCACGACAAACGCCAAAGGACTTGCACCTTCAGAGGATTTAGGGTCTCCTAGACCGTTGGCGATTCTCGATATGCCTCATTCGGAGTATACCATACCTGTCCGGTTCGTCGGGTTGCACCAGCCTTAAATGAACCGTACATACAATATCGTGCCTGCAAAGAAAACAAACTTAACAGGTACAATGTGATTAACAACATGCATATTAATGTACTTGAAAATGCGTGACAACGCAAAGCAAGTGGGAAGCACAACAATGCTGTGAAGGCACGGGCACGTAAGTGGAGCACGCGGTCTATGCAGGCAACGAAATTGATCATAAGCATGCGGTCTCCGCAAGCAATGAAATTGGTTTCAAACGTGCGGTCTAAGCAAGTAATGAATTTGAACATAAGAATGCGGTCCACGCAAGCAGAACATGCGGTCTACGCAAGCAAAACATGCAGTCTACGCAAGTAATGAAATTGATTACGTATATGCGGTCTACGCAAGCAGAATATGCGGTCTACGCAAGCAAAACATGCGGTCTACGCAAGTAATGAAATTGATTATTAATATGCGGTCTACGCAAGCAAAACATGCGGTCTACGCACGTAATGAAATTGATAACAAACATGCGGTCTACGCAAGTAATGAAATTGATTATCAATATGCGGTCTACGCAAGCAAAACATGCGGTCTACGCAAGTAATGAAATTGATTACAAACATGCGGTCTACGCAAGTAACGCAATTAATTATAAAAATGCGGTCTACGCAAGCAAAACATGCGGTCTACGCAAGTAATGAAATTGATTACAAACATGCGGCCTACGCAAGCAAAACATGCGGTCTACGCAAATAAAACATGCGGTCTACGTAAGATAGTGTGATTGAATGCATGCAAAATGCAATGAGATGCGCAAAACCGCGTGACACATTTAGACAACGCGAGTGCGCAAGACAGTGCGATTGATTTGAAATGCACAAGACAGTGCAATTGACATGTGATGCACATGGGGCAACTTTTGAGTTTTGTAAAAGCCAAAAGCATACGAAAAGGATACACCTTGCACGAATTCGAGTGCCACGCACAGAAGACACGATCCGAGGTCAAAACATAGGCCGGTTGAGCGTCGAAAATGCACTGTTTTGCACTGTTTTGAACACTAAAGGCCCTGGACCCCACACATAACTCAAACAAAGGTGTAAGAGGCTCCAAAACTACTGTAGGAGATCACCGGATGTCCACCGGCCATCAAAATGCATCATCGGCCATCCATCGGTCATCATACAATTTCCATCGGCACAATATTTTGTCGACCGACAAAGAGTGTGGCCGACCGGCAAAAAGTCCCTGTATCGGGGCAGTTCAGTCATTTCGCTACGGGTCTTTTAAAATAGGGCTTCTAGCCCTATTTTCTTCACTTCCCCTTGCTCGAAATCTCCTCATCTCTCTCTCTAAGATATTTTTCGAGCCTTATTTCCTCGTTTTCCTTGGTTTTTGGCTCCGTTTCTTCGTTCGATTCGTATTCACCCTTGCGT
Source organism: Camellia sinensis (assembly GCF_055761805.1). Lineage (NCBI taxonomy): Eukaryota > Viridiplantae > Streptophyta > Magnoliopsida > Ericales > Theaceae > Camellia > Camellia sinensis. The sequence continues at coordinate 151,826,783 of NC_138967.1, forward strand.
TTCGAACGTTTTGGACCGATTGAAATTTCATTTCGGTGTTGTTTTTTCGATTTCTACCACTCGGGGATTGTTTCCCTTGAGTTTTTCTTGATATCTGTGCCTTTTCTGCACTTCGGCTTTTTCGGCCTTTTCTGGCCTTCTTGGGGTTGATTTTTTGTTAACTCTTCACATTCTCGCCCGGTTTTTCGTCTTCCGGCCATTTTCACATTCTCTTCGAGATGGCAGACGATCTTCCACAGGGCGGGACCCCTCCAAAGCTCGAGATGGACCCCGAGGCCGACCCCTTGCCACTTCATATCCGGCCGTTCGATCCGGAGACCTACAGGCCTGCGGTTCATGTGATGCTCCCCGATGGACTACGCCAGTTCCGGAGCTTCGAGAGGAGCGTGGCACCCGAGCTTCTCCTGCGTGAGCCTACCTCCCATCTGTCCTTCGGCGCTTCCGAGGTAACATTCTTTCTTTTATTTTATTATTTCCCGCAATGTAGAACATAACTACCATTAGTTGATCCTGTTCTCTAACTGCTTAGCCCGGATGCACCGATACACTGTACATTGTAGTTGATTGCAAACAAACTTACAACTGATATCTGTTTGAAACTCACACGTGCACACACACTGCACTGACCCTGAATCACCCAAACACACGGTGCACACTGTATTTCACTGCATACACACTGGTACCCGGTATCTGCTTGAGTCTGAAAACATGCACACATGCTATATTTGCCTGGAACCACTCAAACACACTGACACATCACACGTCGTAGTTTACTGTAAGTACACTGGCAACCGATGTCTGTTCGAATTTGAAAACATGCACACATGCTGTATACATGTATGCTTCTTAAAACTGCGTTTTGAATATTGCCTTGCAATTGTTGTTTTTGATTACAGGGGGATTCCCATACCATCCGCGGGTATGGGAACGTCTTTGCTCAGGACTGGTATATAAAGCTGCCAGACGCAGTTCGTCATATCGTCGACGAGGCCGGTTTCAACATCTTCTGCAGGGGGCTCTCCCGGCTTACGACCTGCAGGCCCTTGCTTGCCGCTTTAGTGGAGAGGTGGTGGGATACCACCAACTCCTTCCACTTCTCCGCTGCGGGGGACATGACGATGACCCCTTATGATTTCTCGATGCTCACCGGCATCGGGGTAGGGGGTGATCCGATCCCCTTCGACACCGATATGGGTGAGTGGGTGCCTAGAATTACTATGTTATGCGCACAGCACAAAAGTATAGACTAGATCGCCTAATTTGGAAATAAGCATTGCATTTCCGTTTGTTTTGAAAAAAATGTTTTGGAATTTGCTACTCGCAAGTAGGCTAAAACACGGATTTCAATGAGCTATTCCAACTCAGACAATCCAACCTTCACCCACAGGCATTCAGGCAATTTATAACACATAAGCATCTAGTCTCATGGTAAGCATGATGTCATGTTAACATTCACACTCATGAGAGATGCTAAAGCATAAATACTTACATCGTACTCCGTGCCAAAATAAAGAACTCGTTAGCAATCAATGCATGATCCAAGTCCATGTTTAAATGCCTAATGCAACGCATACGAAATGTCACTAGAGTAGGCTCGGCTAGTCTATGAATGACATGTGAAAATTCACAGGTAGCATGTATTCAAGTTAGATTCGAAATACTAATGCAGTTAGCATGATGCGCCGAGCCCGGTGCATGCAATACTGATGAATGATGCACGCATGCATAGCATAAGGTATGCTAAATTAAACATGACCTATTACTAACCATCAAAGCAGGTAAGTAAAAGGGAGAAAGAAGTGGGGGTTGGAAGACATGCACACACTCACCCACACTTATTACAAATTCGCTCTCGCTCGGAGGGACCGAAAGAATAATACAATTCGAATAATGAATTAACTATCCTAGCTAATTAATTATTACAGGCTAACTAAATTAATTAAACAAATTAATTAATTTAAGAAAGCAAGAAGAAGGGCCTCGGGAAGAGGGCTCAATGCACGTGTGCTCGGGTCTTGCTCGGAAGTCCACTGCCATGCGCAAGCTGCCTCTGTTTTCCCTGCTCTGCTTCTCTGAAGACTGCCAAATTCTCAGAATTGCTTCCCTGGACATTGGGAGACACCACCGGCTGGAGGGAATCATCATCGGCTGTGATTTGGTATCGATCGGCCAAAAATGAATCCATCGGCCACAGATGGATTGCCGGTCGGCACTCTGTGTAGTCGATTGGCAAAAAGTTCCTGCAGAATCTGTTTGACAGCAGCAGAGGACAGGGCTTTGCATGGCAATGCAATTCAAGCAATGTATGCACCGACCATATCCCTTATCATGCTTATGACTCGAAGGGACATGGTCCTTGGTTCTCGGACCATCAATCGCGCATTTCAATGCGTGATGGCCCAAGAGACCAATTTATGCATGTTGATTTCAAATACAATGCAAACCAACAAACAAGTGAGGAGCTCAACCTCAATCATGGATAATCAAGAGGCAAAGCATGCACGCAATGCAACCTAAGCATGTTAACTAGGCATGCAACATGGTAATGTAAACAAGCATACAAGGCATGTGACAACTATGCTAGTTACTCAAGCATGCAAGTATGGCATGCTAGAAGGGCCAAAGCTTAAGGCATACAAGAGAGTTTGCATGGTAGCTATACAAAGCAAAGCATGGATGACTCAAATGACCAAAAACAGTCCCTTAGCATACTAAAACAACAATAAAAGCTTCACAAAGCTAGGCCAAAACACATGAGCATGGTAGTCTAAATGCTAGGCACATGTTGAGGCAAATCATGGCATTACAAGGCATGTGTGCTAAGCAAGTATGGTGTACCAAAACCAACTTAAAACAATGCTATTTCATGGCAAAATAAGCATAAATAACAGCTAAGGCATGGTCAACAAGAGCCTAAGCTAGGTGCTCACTCAAGAGGCAAAAATGGTCCTTTTCAAGGACAACAAGGAGAGGGGGTGGCCCTCTCCTCCTTGGGACCTCAAGGCACCATCCTCACCTCTGAAATCCCTCAAGATTTCAGTGGTGAGGGGGCCCAAATCCAAGGTCTCGGAACTCACCCAAAATGGCACAAAATGGAGCCTTACAAGGCTTAAGAGGTGTCAAACAACCCCAAAGCTTGAAACAACCTTAAACAACTATTTAGAGGGCCTAAAAATAGAACTTTTTTATGTTATACACAAAGCTCAAATATAGATGCAAGATAGGTAAACGTAGTGTGCAAAAATGGGGGATAAAAGGGAAAAGTGATTACCCTTGTAGACCTTCTTCAACAATGGAGCTCCAACAGCTTCTTGAGGTTGAAATCAGCTCCAAGAACTCCAAGAACACTCCTTTGGCCCTCAATAACCAAGAAAAGGTGTAATGGTGGGTGTTTGTGTGCAAAAGTAGGACCAAACACACACTAAACTAACAAGAGAGGGAAATATAGAGATGGAATAGATACAAATTCCTAACCCTAATATCAAAGCTCTCTAAAAATGTTGTCTAACCTAATGCCAAGAGAGGAGCCCTCTTCTTATAGGCAATTTCCTCTTGTAAGGCTTCCAAAACAAGCCATCCAAGAGGGAAATCCCACCATAAACGTGTATGGAGGCAACAGAGTGGGTGCCAGCTATCACAGTTGGCACAAAATATCTACTAAAAGTAGATGAACAGTGATCGGCCATTCAAAATTGCCATTTTGGCAAAATAAATGGCCGACCGGCAACAAAGAGTGCCGACCGGCAATATACATTGCCGATGGCACAAAATCACTGGCCGGTGGCCTCAAGCCATGGCCGGTGATGTTTGGGGATGCCTCACAAGGCATTCCCTGCCCCTCCAAGGCAAAACACAAGTGTTTGGTGCAAAACCAGACACAACACGGTCGAGTCGAGAGATCCTGAGGCAAGGCGCGTAACCGAGACCTCCGGGAACTCAAGACGAACACAAACAAGGGTAATCACCAAGTGTTCCAATGGTGACGTCCAAGTCTTGAGGACGGTCAAAAATGGGGTGTCTACACATTGTTATGCACATCTATCTAGCATTGTTATGCACCGTTACACCGGCATTGTTATGCACATTATATTTGCATTGTCATGAACCTCTTCACTTGCGTAGTCACGCACATTTCACTTGCATTGTTGTGCACGCCCTTTTCCGCCTTTCTGAAACACCAGGATACGTCCCTATACTTCTCCCCTTTTGTTAAGAGCATTTGGAATACGTTCCAATGCTTATACCTTTTCGAAACACCGGGATACGTCCCAACGTTTCTCTCTCTCCGAAACACCGGGATACGTCCCTATGTTTCTTATACCTTTCCGAAACACCGGGATACATCCCTATGTTTCTCATTCCTTCCGAAACACCAGGATACGTCTCTATGTTTCTCATTCCTTCCGAAACACCGGGATATGTCCCTATGTTTCTCCTTATTTTTGAAACACCGGGATACGTCCCTATGTTTCTTCTTCTTTTCCGAAACACCGGGATACGTCCTTATGTTTCTCATTCCTTCTGAAACACAGGGATACATCCCTATGTTTCTCATTCCTTCCGAAACACCGGGATACGTCCCTACGTTTCTCTCTCTTTCCGAAACACCGGGATACGTCCCTATGTTTCTTCTCCTTTTCCTGAAACACCGGATACGTCCCTATGTTTCTCCCTCTTTGGTTAAGAGCATTCGAAATACGTTCCAATGCTTGAACCATTCTGAAACACTGGGATATGTCCCTATGTTTCTCCTCCTTTGGTTAAGAGCATTTGGAATGCGTTCCAATGCTTATACCTTTCCGAAACACCGGGATACGTCCCTATGTTTCTCCTTCCTTCCAAAACACCGGGATACGTCCCTATGTTTCTCTACCTCTCTGAAACACTGGGATACGTCCCTATGTTTCTCCGTCGTTTCGAAACATCGGGATATGTCCCTATGTTTCTCCCTCTTCGGTTAAAAGCGTTTGGAATACGTTCCAATGCTCACACCATTCTGAAACACTAGGATACGTCCCTATGTTTCTTCCCCTTTGGTTAAGAGCATTTGGAATACGTTCCAATGCTTATACCTTTCCGAAACACCAGGATACGTCCCTATGTTTCTCCTTCCTTCCGACACACCGGGATACGTCCCTATGTTTCTCTACCCCTCTGAAACACTGGGATACGTCCCTATGTTTCTCCTTTGTTTCGAAACACCGGGATACGTCCCTATGTTTCTCCCTCTTCGGTTAAAAGCATTTGGAATACGTTCCAATGCTCACACCATTCCGAAACACCGGGATACGTCCCTGTGTTTCTCTCTCTTTGGTTAAGAGCATTTGGAATATGTTCCAATGCTTATACCTTTTCTGAAATACTGGGATACGCCCCTATGTTTCTCCCTTCTTTCCGAAACACCGGGATACGTCCCTATGTTTCTTCTCCGTTTCCGAAACACCAGGATACGTCCCTATGTTTCTCCTTCCTTTCTGAAACACCGGGATATGTCCCTATGTTTCTTCTCTGTTTCCGAAATACCAGGATACGTCCCTATGTTTCTCCTTCCTTTCGAAACACCGGGATACGTCCCTATGTTTCTTCTCCTTTTCAAAATACCGGGATACGTCCCTATGTTTCTCCTTCATTCCGAAACACCGGGATACGTCCCTACGTTTCTCTCTCTTTCTGAAACACTGGGATACGTCCTTATGTTTCTTCTCCTTTTCCTGAAACACCGGGATATGTCCCTATGTTTCTCCCTCTTTGGTTAAGAGCATTTGGAATACGTTCCAATGCTTATACCTTTCCGAAACACCGGGATACGTCCCTATGTTTCTTGCATAATCATAAGTTATGCTCGGCTTTGTGCATTGTCTTGCATTTTGCCCCTACCTTCGGGCGCATATCTTTGTCTGTTGCTTGTATGCTTTGTCTAAGTCTTCGGCCTTGTCAAAAATGGGTCATCTCTGGGCTTTGACACTCACTTCCGTCATTGTTATGACTTTCGAGTTCTGTCAAAGAGGGGCAACTGCAGACACCTCATTTTTGACCGTCCTCAAGACTTGGGCGTCACCGTTTGAACACTCGGTGATCATCCTTGTTTGTGTTCGTCTTGAGTTCCCGGAGGTCTTGGCTACGCGCCTTGCCTCAGGATCTCTCAACTCGACTGTATTGTGTTTGGTTTTGCACCAAACACTTGTGTTTTGCCTTGAAGGGGGCAAGGAATGGCTTATTGGCCATCCCCACACATCACCGGCCATGGCTTGGGGCCACCGGCCATTGTTTTGTTGCCATCGGCCAAATGTTTGGCCGGCCGGCACTTTTTGTGGCCGGCCGATGATCTATTTTGGTCAAATTGCATTTTTTGCCAGCTGACCACTGTTCACCTACTTTTGCAGAGATTTTTGTGCCAACTGTGATAGCTGGCACCCACCTTTGCTCCCCTCCATACACGTATATGGAGGGATTTCAACCTTGTTAGCTTGCCTTGGAGGCTTTACAAGGTTGAATCTTCTATAAGAGGAGGCCTCTTCTCCCTCTTTTAGGTTAGACAAAATTTTGTCAGAGGGCTCTAGTTTTAGGGTGTGAGTCGTGTATCTATCCTATATCTATATCTCCCTCTCTCTTGTGTTTTGTGTGTGTTTTGTCTTACTTTTGTGCACAAACACCCACCATTACACCTTCCTTTAGCTACTGAGGTACTAAGAGGCTGTTCTTGAAGTTTTGGAGCTGGTTTGAGCCAAAGAAGCAGCTGGTCCACCATTTGTGAAGAGGGTCTTCAAGGGTAACATTCTTGCCTTTTTTTACCCCATTTTTCCATAGCTTTTTTGACTACCTTGCATCTGTTTTTAGACTTGGTGTATAACATATAAAATTCTTGTTTTTGTCTACTCTAAATAGTTGTTTGAGAGTGTTTTGAGCTTTGAGGTTGTTTGACCCCTCTCAAGCCATGTTAGGCTCCATTTTTGTGCATTTTTGGTGAGCTCCGGGACCATTGTGTTTGGGCCTCCTCACCACTGTAATCTTGAGGGATTTCAGTTGTGTGGATGGTGCCTTGAGGTCCTGAGAAGGAGAGGACCATCCCCTCTCCTTGTTGTCCTTGAAAATGGCCATTTTAGCCTCTTGAGGGAGCATCTAGTTTAGGTCCATGTTGATCATGCCTTGACTGATTTTTGTGCTTATTATGTCATAATATAGCTCTGTTTTTAGTTGGTTTAGACACACCATGCTTGCTTTGCATACTTGTCGTGTAATGCCATGATTTGCCTTAACATGCTTTATGCTTTGAGCCTTGTTTCTAGCATGTTTTTGGCTTAGCTTTGTGAAGCTTTTATGCTTGTTTTGATGTGCTTGAGGACTGTTTTTGGTCATTTGGGTCATCCATGCTTTTCTTTGTATAGCTACCATGTAATCCCCCTTGTAGGCCTTAAGTATCGGACCCTCTAGCACGCTATCCTTACATTATTTCAGTGGTTTGGAACCACTTACCATGCCATTTCAGTCCACCTAGCATGCTTGTATGCTTGCATTTGATGCCCCTCTAATGTGTTAAAAGGTTGTTGACTTATGCCCTTTGTTTAGGCCCTTGTGCACGCTTGCATGTTTAGGTCACTTAGATGCCATCTAGGTGTATCCTTAGCTTTGCTTAGGCCTTCCTTGGACCTGTTTTAAGTCCTTTTAGCCTTGTGAGGCTTGGTTGACTTAGCCATGGTTTAAGCCTCTTTGGGCTTGCCTTGAATCTTGGGCCGTTGTTGCATGTTTATCTTGTCTTGTTTACTTGGTTTGGCATCTTTACAACATGATTTTCAGAGCTTATATGCATGCCATCTGTCCATGTTTGCATCCTCTTAAGTGTGCTTGAGAGTTGTCTCTATATGCCTAAGTGTTGGTCCTTGTGTGCATGCATGTTTGTATGTCATTTTGACTTCATTTTTGAGCATGTTGGCCACTGTTTTGGGCTTAGTATAGAGCTTCCTAACTAGTGTAAGTCCCTCTGTTGCATGGTTGTTGCATGCTCACCCTGTATGTTGTTGCATATTTGTGTGTTGTTGCATGGTTGAAGTTGCATGATTGAATGAAGTCACATGCTTGCATGCATGCTTGAACACCCACATTGTGTCTTGCATACTTGTTGGTTGCATTGCTTCATGCCTTGCATGATTGTTATATGCCTTGTATGCTTCTTTGCATTTCCATGATTGCATGCTAGCCCACATGCCTAGGTTGCATCACATTGGCACGCAGGCTTAACCTCTTGAATTGATTGTGATGGAGGTTGAGCCCCATTGTTTGTTTATGAGCATTTCACTCCACGTTGAAAATGCATAACTTGGTTCCTTGGGCCATCACACATAGAAATGTGCGATTGGTGATCCGAGAATCGAGAACCATGTCCCTTTGAGTCATAAGCATGATAAGGGATGTGATGGTGCACACATCTTCTTGAAATGCATCGCCATGCCAAGTTTTGCCCTCTGTTGCTATCAAAAACAAGTTCTGCAGGAAGTTTTGGCCGGTCGACTAAATACAGTGCCGACCGGCCATCCATCAATGGCCGATGGATCAATTTGTGGTCGGTGATCATTTCCCTTGGTCGGTGGTGTTCCCCCTCAGCCGGTGGTGTCCCACAGCACCCAAAGAAGTAACCCTGGGACTTTGGCAGTCTTCAGAGGAGCAGAGCAGGGAAAACAGAGGCAGCTTGTGCATGGTAGTGGCCTTCCGTGCGGAACCGAGCATGCGTGCATTGGGCCCTTTCCCCGAGGCTACTTTTATTGCTTTCTTAGATTAGTTAATTTGCTTAACTAGTTTAATTTGTCTGTAATAATTAATTAGCTTGTAGGTTAGTTAATTGTATTATTCTTTTGGTCCCTCTGAGCGAGGGCAAATTTGTAATAAGTGTGGGTGCGTGTGTACATGTCTTCCAACCCTCACTTCTTCCTCCCTTTTACTCACTTGCTTTGATGGTTAGTATTAGGGCATATTTAATTTAGCATACCTCATGCTATGCATGTGTGCATCATTCATCAATATTGCATGCACCGGGCTCGGCGCATCATGCTAACTGCATAATTATTTCAAATCCAACTTGAATGCATGCCATTTGTACATTCCACATGCCATTCTAGGATTAGCCGAGCTTATCCTAATTGCATTTTGTGTGCGTCGCATTAGGCACTTAACATGGACTTGGATCATACATTGATTCCTAACGAGTTCTTTGTTTTGGCTTGGAGTACACTGTAAGTGTTTTGTGCTTTAGCATCTCGCATGAGTGTGAATGTTAAATATGGCGGCATACTTACCATGAGGCTAACTGCTTATGTGATATAATTGCCTGAGTGCCTGTGGATGGAGGTTAAATTACCTAAATTGGAATAATGCACTAAAAACTATGAGTTTTAAGCCCACTTGAGGGTGGCAAAACCTGCATTTTAGACTACTTGCGAGTAGCAAACCATTTTCAAAACAAACATGCAATGTTTTGTTCCAATTTAGGCGATTTGGTCTATACTTGTTTGCTGTGCGCATAACATAGTAATTCTAGGCTAATAACCGGAATTGGAACACATAATGCTTTCAAAACAAGATATCACGGTTAGTAGAGGCCGATCTTTGATCGGGCGAGAGGGGGTGCTCATAGTTGACCTTCCCCAATCGTACCCAAGTTCCCGAGCCGAGGCAACTTTGGTGATGACGGACACGTGGCCTTTGGCACCGAGTCAGGGTTTCCTAAATTTCCCAAAATAAAATATTTAGGTGGCGACTCTGTATCTGGCAAAGTAGTCCATGTTTGGCACTTCTTTTCTAAAAATCTATTTTTTCTCAAAACGATTTGTCGGATTTGGACTCTTTGGTTCTGGTTAAGAACTGTGACAATTTGAGAGTCCTGAACTGTAGTAGACCCACAAATGAACAGAACGGGACCCATCCTCCCGGGGCGTTCGGGGACGTCTACAAAACCCCACAACTTCAAGTTAAATACCTCAAGCCACTTTGGATCTAATAATACTCTATCAATTCGACTCCACTTTTCATCTTCTCTTGAGTTACACCATGTAAATTTCCTACCACACAATGGCAAGTCAGACACTTCACAACTTTCAATGAACTCATTAAACTCCTTCATTCCCTTGTCTCTTCTAGAGCACCCTTTCCTTTCACCAATGTTCCTTATTTCATTAAAATATCCACCCAAGCACCAAGGTTTAGGAAAATCCTTCTTTAATTTGACTAAGCTATTCCAGAGCTTGCTTCTTAACCCCACTTCATTAGGTACATAAACATTTAAAATTGCACACTCAAAAGTATTAAAAAAGGTACCTGAGAGCAATATGAACCTCCTGCTACTACAACACTCTACTATCTGAAACATCCCTGGGTCCCACACACAAAGTAACCTCCCAGATGCACCCTCAGAGTTCACAGTCATAAATTCCATATTATCCCTATGCCACAATGACCTTACTTCAGCCTCCAAGATCTCAGATTTCTTGGTTTCCTGGAACAACACCATATCAACCTTTCTTTCCTTCAAGCGCTTCCTAATCTTTCCTTTCTTTTCCTTCTTGCCCAACTTAGAAAAATAATATGATTTGTAACATAATGTATAATTAGTTTTTTACAAATATAAACTTTACTAAGTATATTTTAAATGAATTGTTGAAATGTTTGGATGTATTAATCTTTTTTAACATACACTTTATTATTTGTAAAAATTTAACTACTCTTTTTTTTGTTTTTGACACGTGATTATACATTCAAATAAGGAATACAATATACAAAGACATGGATCGATTGTCTGCATTTAAGGAGGGATTAATAACATGGTCAAAGTGGGTGGACTCTAACATTGATCCTAATGTCTCAAAAGTATTTTTTTCAAGGCATTTCACCTATTCATTATAAGTAAGTCCTTTCACTCCCTCTCTTGGTAATTGTTGCAAGTGTCATCCCGGTTCTAGCACTTTGTCGTGATTAAGAGAAAGTATTTTATATAATAGGTATGTCATGCGACTAAAATGACATAGTGTACTCTTTCACTCGTCAATTCAGAAGTGATAAAAATTATTTCTAATGAGTTACTTTACACTCAGCCCAATGAGAAGTTTGGTGTCTAAATTACTAAGAGTGATTTAAGTTTAAGTCAAAATGTTCAAATTTTATTTACTAATTTTACAAAGATTTCAACTCTAGGAGAAGGTCCCTCATTGGACTCAAAATTAACAAAAGTAATCACCCAACATTATGAAAAAAAAAAAAAAAAATTCTCATTTTCCAATATTTTGCAAAGGACAAATGTGAAGAGTTTAATTTCTTACATTTTTCTTTTACTTTTTGTTGTTATTGAGTAGTGGTAAAGCATGGAATGATTCCAATTTAGCAACTTGCCAAGGGCAAACACAACCATTAAGTGGTTCATCATATGCCGAGGTCTTACCACCTGTGATAGCTGTGGTGAAAGAAGTGCTAAATAATATGACTACTCCGGTTACTTTGCTAGACATAACAATACTATCATAATTGAGAAAAGATGGGCATCCATCAGTTTATGGCACTGACGGAGAGAATGAATATGATTGCAGCCATTGGTGTGTTGTTGGTGTTCCTGATACTTGGAATGAGCTATTGTATGCAATTCTTGTTTCTAGTGATTAGATAGAAATGACTATGATCCCTCTCCATAGAAGAACAATTGATGGTGTAAACATTGTTTTAGAAAAATCTAATATGAAGTTCTTCAAATAAATAAATAAATTAATTAATTAATTAAAAAATAAAACACAAAAATAAACAAGCAACAAATATTAATTGAAAAAGCTAGAAATCCCCTAGATGTTAATTTGTGATTATGTATCAATTTTAAGCAGTAAACAACAATCCCAATCAAACAAACAATCAAGACAAATCGACACAACGATTTTACGTGGAAAAACCACAATTGCACACCTCCAATTGTGATAAAAAAATCACGGGCAACAGCCACAAAACAATCCACTAAAAAGATATAAAGGAATTACACAAGTATGCTCTCAATTACCTAGCGAATCCACACCCGAATTGAACCAACCTCTATGTGCCTCTTCCAACCCCGTCTTCACCTCGGAATTGTCTTGACGATGAGCCACTCCAGAATCCACCAAAGCTTCAGGCTCGAATTCTTCCGAATCCACCGAAGAACAACTCTCTCTTTTGTGTAGAACAAACAAATAATCCTTTGATGTATACTCTTTAAACCATGAGTTGAATACTCAATCAAAACATCAAAGAAAACTAGGAAAATATCCCCAGATATAAACTCTAGAACCCAAGAAGAAGATCTGGAGAAGTAATCCTAAAATCTGACAGAAACACGTACTTATAGAAATCTGAATCGCAATGCTCGCTCAAGCGAAGACTCTCTCGCTCGAGCGAGGAACCAAAAATGCGTGTTTTCCATAAGTGGCTTCGCTCGAGCCACGCATCCTTTGGCAAAGTGGCAATCTTGAAAGCATTAACATCACAAACTTCTCTGCAAGGCACAATTCGGGTTGGATTTGCATCTAAACACTCATAGCCTCACTGAAATAAAAAGTGCGAAAACAAATACAACTTAAAGGAGTTTTGTCAAACGGGATTGCCAAGAATAAAAACCTAACAATCTCCCCTTTTGGCAATGCCATGACAAAAAACACCTAACAAATAAAATCCTAATCACCCCAACCCATTACAACCAACAAACACAATCTTCACACAAACTTCTTTCTCAAGGTCGTGATCTGCAAAACAGCTATTAGTGCCACAATCTCCAAGACACCTATTAGTCCCACAAGAGTATATGAAAAAGCAATAAACATATGAATAGATGAAAAACATGAATAGATGTGACTTGGAGATTTTAAGAACATGTAGCATGACAATCGGAGATTTAAAGACATGTAACATGAATAGATGAAAACTAAGACACATGCACCCGCACCCGACACAACATAACTCCCCTTTTTTGTCACGAATTGACAAAGAAAGCTCAAACAACTATAGCATGCAAGAAGGAAATAATAAGCAAATAGTGCATAGCAACATGCAAAACATATAGCCAATCTCCCTTACCAAACATATCAAAGTGTTCATGCTAAACAACTCTTGAAATGAAAAACCAAACTCCCTTACCAGCCCAAATCAAGATGAACCAAACTCCCCCTCACTAAAAGCAACCACAAACACTAAAAACAGTGAACAAGAAGAAAAAGACAAAAAATAATATGGTGGAGCAAGCAAGGAATTATAGATTTGTACCTTAAAACACACAAGATTATACAAGAAGCACAATTACTTGAAAACACAATGTGCACAGCCTCTAGAAGATTCCTCACAAAAGAAAGTGATGCATTATGTGAAAAGCATAGATTCCATGATAAAAGTGTGTGTATGACTCTTGGAGTTCGACAAACACTAGATTCAAATCCTACCAGTGAGCTGAAAGCTGGACCTCCGGCAAGAGAATCTAAGCACAACAAAGAAAAGTCAAACCACCAGAAATCAAGGGGTATTTGGTGAGTAAAAGCGGAGGCTCCCCCTCAATCAATGAATCCTTTATTTTTTCCTTTTTTTTCACATCTTTTTCTTTTCTTTCTTTTCCTGCTCCTTTTTTTTTTTTTTGTGCACATTTTTCCTTTCTTTTGCACACTCATTGGCGGCTGACACGCTCAAGAGTAAGGAAACCGAACCAGAGAAGCATGGATATAATAAGGTTGGCCTGGTTGGTGACTCTAAGGTAGCCTTTTCCTCATGGTTGGACTACAAAGAATAGAGGGGAAAGCTGTGGAGATGCAAAAAGATGGAAGGTGGTTAAGAGACTCAACATCACCCATGATATGCTAGTATAGGTCAATTCCTCTAGAAAAGAAAAAGATACAATGCCAGAAGTCCATAGAAAAAAAATAATCACTAAGGCGGAAGACTCCGATATTTGCTAATCCAAGAGTGTGTACAGAATGAGACATACTAATCAAAAAACACACACTCCAAAATGAGTAATGACCACAGAAAGCACACACATATTAACATGTAATGGATATTCTTATCAATTCCAATATGCACCAAGGACCACTCAAAAATTTTAAGCTTGCAAAACCATACTAAGAAATTCTTTTTGAGTTTTTTTTATTTTATTATTATTTTACTTTTTCTAAACAAAGCAAGACAGAAAATGAACATGCACACATTAAGTGACTCAAAAAGAAAAAAAAAACACATAGAAACCTAAAAACTAAAAAGAATTAACACAAGTCAAGTTTTCGCACCCAAACCGCTTTAGTATGAACAAGGTTGTGAGAATTGCAGTTATTGGATGGTGTCTTGACGTTGTGGTTCCCTTCCCCTTCAATGGGAACCCGTCTTGACTTGGTTTCCAACTTCCTATGTCTAGGTCTAGGCAAATACAAACTCGCTCCAAGTTTGGTCTCAAGCTGATCAAAATAAGGAGGTCTAATATGACCTTTAACCTCATTACCACCAATGATGTGTCTCTTACCCCATGAGATGTTAGAATTTCTTCCATCTTTATGAGACACTCTCCCATGCAACTTTTAACAATAAGGGCGAATATGACCATGTATACCACAATGATGACAAATAAAAACAGAGTGTACCTTCTTTTCTTTGGCCTTACCAACTCTAGGAAGTTTGAGAAGTCTATCCTCATGTTGAATTTTTTGTTCTCCCTTTCCTTGAGTTCTTGTATCATGAGATGTGGAAGCACTCTTTTTTTGCTCTTTTATACCACCAAAGCCAATGCCACTCTTGTCAGAACAAATTTGTTGAGACCCAATGATATTGTCCAAAGTCTTTGATCCTCTGTTCCAAAGACCAATGGTAGCCATAGCACACTTGAGTTCTTCCTCTTTCTTGATCATTAGTTCTTCCAAAGCAATTTTTAGATATCTCGAGAGTTTCAATCTTTTCTTCATATGTTGCATAGATTTGCTGTAGCTCATTCCTCTCTGTCTCACAAGTCAAGAGTTTTGCACAATGAGCTTGTCGATCATTAGAAATCTTAAGGGCATCATTCCTGGCCTCGAAAATCTCTTTCTTTAATTTGACATTCTCACTTTCACATGCTTTGAGTTTCGTAGTGAGTTTGTCATTCAATTTGGATAAGTTAAGAGATTCCTTATACAACTTTTCATAAGCTTGCTCAAGCTCTTCATCATCACTTCCCGAGGATTCATCATCAGTGGCATTCTCAACCGGCCTCTTCGGATACTCTGTTCGTCCTTCAGTTTGAGAAGCTACCATGAAAGTAAGGAATTGTTTATGTCCCTCTTCACCTTGATCTTCATTGTCACTTTCATCTTTATCAGATTCTGATTCATCATCCCAAGTGATAGCGAGGGCTTTCTTCTTCCTCAAACGAGTGGGGCATTCTGAAGCAAAGTGGCCAAATCCTTGGCATTCATAGCATTGGACTCTTTCAGAGTTCCCTTGTATCTTTCCTTTCTCCTTCTTGGCTATAGGATTAATTCTGAGTTTATCTTTGCCTTTAGATTTATGAGTATGAGTAGATTCCAAAAGTTTAGGATTCTTTTTCAGAAAAGATTTTTTAAATTGTTTTATAAAAGCATCCGTAATCTTGGAATCTATCTCACAATCCTCATCAGAATCCTCTTCAACTCTATGAGCACTACTATAAGCAATAGTATCTTTTTGTTTCTTTTTGAAATTCCTATGTGCCTCATAAGTTTGGAGATTTCCAACCAAATGATCTAGCTTGAGGTTATCAACATCTTGAGCCTCCTCAATAGCCGTAACTTTTGGTTGGAACTGATCGGGCAAGGACCTCAAATTTTTTCCAACAATCTTGGATTCTGGTATTTTTTAATCTAAATTGAAGTTGGAATTTACAATGTCACTCAACTTCGCATAAAATTCATCAAAGGTCTCACTATCTTTCATTGAAAGGTTTTCGAAACTAGATGTGAGTCTTTGAAGTTTTGAGCGTTTCACAGAAGGAGTGCCCTCATGAATAGTTTGTAAGATATCCGAAGCCTCTTTTGCGACTTCACAATTACAAATACGACTAAACTCTTCAGGTGTGACAGCGCAAAAGAGACAATTGATAGCTTTACTATTCCAACTACTATTTTGGTAATCAATTGTGTCCCACTTATCGATTGGTTTGGGAAAAGCTACTCCATTAACGGTAATTGCCGGTTCAATCGACCCATACATGACAGATTGCCAAACTTTTTCATCAATAGATTTTAAAAATGATCTCATCCGAGCTTTCCAAAACGAATAATTGGACCCGTCAAGTAGGGGTGGTCGAACCATAGAATTTCCCTCACGAATTGAATCCATTATCACAAATCAAACAAGATCTTGCTCAAAAGTTTTAAAAAACAAAAAGAGCGATCCGCTCTGATACCAATTGAAAAATCTAGAAATCCCCTAGATGTTGATTTGTGATTATGTATCAATTTTAAGCAGTAAACAACAATCCCAATCAAACAATCAAGACAAATCGACACAACGATTTTACGTGAAAAAACCACAATTGGACACCTCCAATTATGATAAAAAAAAACCATGGGCAACAGCCACAAAACAATCTACTAAGAAGATATAAAGGAATTACACAGGAATACTCTCAATTACCTAGTGAATCCACGCCCAAATTGAACCAACCTCTATATGCCTCTTCCAACCCTGTCTTCACCTCGGAATTGTCTTGACGATGAGCCACTCCAGAATCCACCGAAGAACAACTCTCTCTTTTGTGTAGAACAAACAAATAATCCTTTGATGTATACTCTTTAAACCATGAGTTGAATACTCAATCCAAACATCAAAGAAAACTAGCAAAATATCCCCAGATATAAACCCTAGAACCCAAGAAGAAGATATGGAGAAGTAATCCTAAAATTTGACAGAAAGACGTACTTATAGAAATTTGAATTGCGATGCTCGCTTGAGCGAAGACTCTCTCGCTTGAGCGAGGAACCAAAAACGCGTGTTCTCCATAAGTGGCTTTGCTCGAGCCATGCATCCTTTGCTCGAGCGAACAAACACCTCTTTCAGGTCTTTATGCAGACGCAGTCCTTCGCTCGAGCGAGAACTCCTTCTCTCGAGCGAGCAAGGGCGGACATGCAGCTCAATCTTCGTCATAATCAGCGAAGTGGCAATCTTGAAAGCATTAACATCACAAACTTCTCTGCAAGACACAATTCGGGTTGGATTCGCATCTAAACACTCATAGCCTCACTGAAATGAAAAGTGCGAAAACAAATACAACTTAAAAGAGTTTTGTCGAACGGGGTTGCCAATAATAAAAACCTAACATTAACAAATGCAAATATGTGAATGGTTGAATTTTATTTGTTTATTTTTTATGTTTTGAGCAATGCTAGAGATTGTAAAAATGAGTTTTAAAAATAGATCCTTTTTTGGTCTAAATTCTCAAAAAAAAATTTTAAACAGGTTTTCATTTGTCTTTATTGAACTTTTTTATATATTTTTTATTTTAATCAAATTTTGTTACTTTGTAAATACATTATGATTAGATGCATTTAAAAAATAATAATAATAAAAAAAAATTACCAAAAACAAATGAAAAGTCCAACAAAAATGCACATAGATTTTTATTCGAATTTTCATATGTTTTTAGTATTTTTTTTAGTATTTTAGTCAATTTATTTTATTTTTTAGATGCATCTAGTTCATGTACAACTAAAAAGTACAAAAAAATTAACTAAAATATGAAGGAAAACAGTGAGGGATTTAGCCAAAACCCCCTTGGTCTAACATTTTGGTACAAAAGGACACGAGCTAATTGTATTATTTGAGACACCCTTCTCCATTAAAATATAAGGTGAATTGACTATAATATCCCTATATATATAAAGAGTCGAAGGCTTGCATACACCAAATCATTCTTACTTTAGTTTCGTTTCAAAACACTGCCCGAAAAACTCTTATTCGAAAGCAAAATCATCACGTTTTGCTACAGTTTCATCACTATTTCTCTTTCAAGTTGGTTATCACATCACAAATATCATCTTCTACTTAATCATTGATCATCGGCTCATCTCCGACACTGATCTGTTTGAATATCAAGATTAGAGGATTAAATCTATAAAATTCTCTCACTTTTTGGAAGTTTATTTAAATTGAGTTTTATTTATTTTTATTTTTTTTTGATCAGTTCAAATACTAAGATTGGGATCCCAAATGAAAATGTTATTGCAGTATGTTCAATAGCGAGAATAGTAAAATTTTACTGCCTACTAGAATAAAATTTTAGAGTAAATTACAGGTACCTTACTTGAGGTTACTGACAATTACACTGGCCTCCCCTCTTTTTTTTTTGAAATTACACTGACTTCCCTTAAGGTTTACTTTTTTTATTTGCAAATTACCTATTCTCATTAGTTGACCGTTAGTTTGACTAACAGTTTTATTTTTTTTTATTTTTTGGTGAAAATTAGTGATTTGTTGTTAGATTAGCACATAAGGAGATTTCAATTTGGTTTGTATAACATTTGAAGTGATTATCTGTAAATAAAAAATAAAAGAAATCAATTAAGCATTTTAGGTAAACCAAGCCAAATGAAAAATACAAAACTTTTATTTATGTAATGGAATAAATTATATATATATGTGGGAAATTTTGTGGGACGTGTACTATATGCACTTTTAGTTACTATCTTTGTGATCTTGGCTATGACCTATTGTGATGTTAGTTATGATTCATTGTGATATTATTTATGACATTATTTTAGTTATGATATTTTGCTATACCCCAAGTGGTGCTTGGTTATAACTCGTTTTTTTATTTAAGTTATGACTCCCATAAAATTAGTGATCAAACCCACAAATATCATAACTTGCGTATGGTACACACCCTTTTGACATAACAATGTTATATTAGAATACACACCATGTACCATACACAAGTTATAATATTTGTGGTCTGGAGGTTCCTAACAATTGCACTGGCCTCCCCTCATTTTTTTTGAATTACACTGACATGTCCTGTGACTAACACTCCCATTAATGTCGTTAGTCACATGAGAGATTAGTGTAATTTCATACATACGAGAGGAGGACAGTGTAATTGTTAGTAACCTCAGGAGAGGTGACTGTAATTTATTCAAAATTTTATTGTGTAGGAAAACAAAAAAACAAAAAAAAAAAAAGAAAAAGCCAAATCAGGGTGAAATTTTATTGTCAATTTTATGAACAAACCAAAGTAAACTTCTACCATCTTTTATAAATAGATTGTCACCAAATGTCTTCTTAAATGTTCAAATTTCATAATAAATTTACTTTAAATCAAAATAAAATTTTACTGTTAATGTTACAGGAAAAGTGTTACTAATTTGTTTAAAGAATTTCATGGCCAATTAATATGGATCTTATTTGATATCTTATAGAGAGAGTTTTAAAGATGCTAATTTATTAAAAACCAATATATAGATCAAAAGTTATATCATTTCAAAGTTCGAAATATAAAATAGTTACTAAGAATAAAATCATTCATAAAAAAGTAGAAAGAAATTTGTTTGACCTTTATGAAGGCGGAGCTTCTTCTTCTTCTTCTTCTTCAAGAGGGTTTGAAAATTAAAAAAAAAAATTCCGAAGGGAGGGGGTTTAGCAATATATATATATATATATATATTCACTAAACATAATGACAATTCATTTAAAAAAAAAAAATTAAACCATTGTAAAGTAAAAATGTGAGTGGTCTATGTCATTCTATTGATAGAAGATGCGATTTATGGAAACAGTTCTTTCTACCTAATTTATAGTACTAACAAATAATGATTTTAAAGATTAATAAATAAAAAAAAGGGAAACTACGGTTAAATTTATTTTACCCCTCACTACAGGAAATGCCACTTTTGGCGACCAAAATATTGGTCGCCAAAAGTCCCATTTTTGGTCGCCGAAACAATTAGCGACTAAAATATTTTGTCGCCAAACTAGTCGCCTATACCCTGTCGGCGATAGTATTGGCGATTAAACTATTTTTGGTCGTTGAAAGTGAACGTTTTGCCTACTAAACTCTGGTTAGTCGGCAAAGGTTATCTTTTGGCGACTAAAATATTAGTCGCCAAAAGTGAACATTCGGCTACCAAACTCTGAGTAGTCGGGAAAGGGTATATTTTGGCGACTAAATATTTAGTCGCCAAAAGTGTTCAAATAAAATAAATTAAATTTTCAGCGACTAAAACTTTTTGTCGGGAATAAGTTTTAGTCACAACATTACTACATTTAGGGACTAAAGAATTTAGTCAAAAATATTATTTTTCATTTTATTAAACTTTTGGCTACTAACCATGTGGTAGCCGAAAGTCTTCATTTATTATCTACTAAATTTTTAGTCACCAAAAATCTTTGGATTCTTTATGGCTACCAAATATTTAGTCACTAAAAATATTGATTTCCTTTTTAGCTACCAATTGGTTAGTCACTAATAAATTCACTTCTTTTTTTTTTCACCACTAAACATTTAATTTCCAAAAACTTTATTTAGTGTTTTTTTTATTATAATTACTTTATTCACAACCTGTATTTATTTCGTGCAACCTGCACCCTGTATTTAAACAAAATAATACATATTTCTATTTCTATTTCGTTTCAACAATACAAAAATTTGATCTTTTAACATCAAATTCTATACAAATCAAATACAATCCAACCCAGAATAATAATTCCATACAAACACAAAATCATACAAAAAAGATGTCCTCTGTACAAAAAATTCTACATCAAATGTCATTTACAGAATATTTTGAAGGTGTAAAAAATGCGGATTATAAGCAGCAGGGCCTAGGCATCATATAGTTCTCAGCAGCAAGGTCTTTAGACATTTTCCACTACATCTCCGCAGCTGAAATGCATCCAAAGTGTGAAACAAAATGATGTCAGCATCATGGAGGCTAACAAAGCTAATTAACTGAGACAGATATATATATTCCCCAAATCCCAACAAACTAACTCTGAGAGATGTCTCAAGGGATATACAACAAAACAGCAAATATACCATTCAAAGGCAACCGGGGTTTCTTCTTTTTCTTCTTTTTTCCTGACAAAGTAAAAAATTAATTCTTGTAAGAAAAACGATGACATACTCCAATGCATAAGGACCGACTTGTTTCTCTCCACAATGACATACACCAATGAGTCTACCCCTCGCACAACAATAGGTAAAACCAACAAAGCTAAAAGTGGACAAAAAATCTAAGCAGCACAAAACTCATTAATGAAGTGGTCCCAAGCAACATCAGGCATAGAAAAACACAAATACCCTCAAATTAGAGACATTACCTGCCTCACCAGAAACTAGCTTCTTCATCAGCCAACAGAGCACTACCCTGTGATGCAGGTTCCTTCATACTCAACAAAGTTATATTAGATCCAATAATTTAACCATACCTGCAAAGGACAGCATGTGGTATGGTTAGGCGACACCTTTCACCATCAAGTGGGTCACAGGGACTTTTTATATCATGTGCCCATATTCTTAACTTCACTGTACAAGGTAACTTTACTGCAGCCATGAAGTTTTTTTCCGGGATACATTACTGCAGCTGTCAATGTTTCATAGATGCCCACCATTAGAAAACGTTTTCCCATTTTTGATAGGCACCACCATTGTGAAAGATACGATTAAAAAAATTGTAATTTTCTTACCATATTCCCATGCTTCACTCTCAATCAGGATATGCACAAAATTTAAGTTCACGATTTCAAACTAACAGAACTGCCACTAACATAAAGAATTTTAAAAGGTAATATTACAACAAAAGTAATAAAGCCATACCTATAGACTCTAATTGCAATTGTTGGAGCACCACACTTGGTTCATCAACATGGTATGATCTTTCAACATGCAATAATGGACCTGAAGGTGAAGCTGATAATATAGCAGATGGAGAATGTTAAAAATAGGAAAAAATGACTTCCAAATTTTGTATCAAGTAGTTAAAAATGACTTCCAAATGACTTCCAAATTTTGTATCAAGTAGTTAAAAATAGGCACTTTTTGACACCAATATTGAGTTGAAATGCCACTGAAGAAAGTAAAGGATCATTACCACTTAAGCTGCAAGGTACAACTATACAATAGGTGGACCCAACAGCAAAAGAACCCATTATCACAAGCAACTCTGGAAGTTGTCAATGGCATGTAAAAATCAATCAAAAAATAAGTCAGACAATCACCATTTATCTTGTCTTTGAAATACTAAAACTATCTATTAATAAATGCATACAAACAAACAAACATTCCCCCATATATACACATGTATATTTGAGATAACTTTAAAAACAAGCAAACATTCTCTCTTGTTATATACATATATCCCTTGAAATGTGTTGAAGATTTGGGGGCTTGATAAATCCCTCCAAGTGATAGAAAAGACATAAACTTCCTTCCAGAACATTAATCTACTCAAGAAATCCAGAACATTAACTTCCTTCCAGGTCCAAGTGACTATCGAAGTCCAATCTAATTAATTTTTTATATGGATAATCTACTCAAGAAATCCTACAAGTTGAATGGTTTGGATTACCAACATGGGCTCACTCACATCCACGGCAACTGGACATTCAATATTGTAGTTCAACTAGCCTAACAATACACATGGTCAGAAACATACAAACCCAACTATCACTTGCACACTGAAACACACCCCCTATGAAAGAGTAAGATACACCATGAAGCTTCCCAATGACACATAAATACCCATCAAATTCCCCCTTTGTGTCCACAAAAAAAAGGAAATCAAGTTGCATTGGAATCAAAAACCTATCATCACTGTCGCTGAGTAAAAGAGAATGTAATCAAAACAGAATTACTGCAATAACAATCAACAGTGATAACCAAATTGCTCTAACATATTGCCTGACCATGTTTACACAAACATACCTCAGATTTGCACTCAATGCACAAATTAATGCCAAGAGTTAACCTTCTTGTTGGTTCCCTAAAACACAAAAGAGGTGAAATAGATTAATTTTCAAGTACCAATGGAACTGCAAGGATGAAAAAAACAGCCCACTTAAAGCCCATCAGTAGCCAATAAAGGAGCTCTTGCATAGAAAGTCATGTTTGTTAGAAATTTTAATTTTTAGGAGTTTCTACTTTGGTTAGAATTTCCCTAAATTAAGTAAAGCTAGGAGTCCTTTCCAGGGCTACTGTCTAGCCTGCTATTAGTTTATAAAATTTATATTGCAAGAAATGCTATTGGTTAAATGTGCAAAACACTTCTTGTATCTGCAAAACAAGAAACAAAACACCTCGGATCACTTCTTGTATCTGCAAAACACCGAACACCATCACTCATTTCTCAGGAAACAAACACAACCAAATGAGGGGGAAAAAAAGAGTAGATGAAAATGAAAACTTACCATCATATACATATACACATCAGTTATGATAATTTCAGAGTAAAACCAAATGTTAATGACTGAGGAACAACCAACAAGGATCAGAACACATTAATAATTAAGAGGAAGCCACAAGGGCATATGCGCTTCTGTGTTTTGTTGAACTTACCTATGATTAATAAACCTTGCAACATTTCCATAATGTGTTTCATCTAAACAAAGAGCCTCTTCATCCTTTAAGACTCCTTCTGAACCCCAATCATCTCTAATTTTTTCTCAAATCCCCTCCAAAATCCTATATCTATATACATCAAAAAAAGAAAAACATATATAGTCAATAGATATATGTATGATGATATATCCCATGGTATCTTTTGAAAGATTAGGACAGCTTTACAGATGGACACAGTAAATTATCTCTAATTCCAAAATCCTATATCTATAAAATAATCCTATATCTGTATCTAATTCCATGTTTGGCACTTCCCTAACTTTGCCAATTAATAACTTGTCTCAGCTTACCAAAGAGTTGGGACACTGTAAATATGGTGGTGGCCCACACACAGCTTAGAGTTTGGATAATACGAATGAAAAAATTATAATTATTAATATTTATATAATTTATCATTAATTTATCATTAGTTTTTGAATGTTACATTCATATTTTTTCATTTGAGATCTGACTTAATCAGTGACCAACTCAAGCTTAAATACAATTTAAATATCTTCAAGTTTTTCAAATTAAATTTCAACAATCCATTACTAAATCGACTTGAACAGTAAACAAGTAAAGCTTAAATACATTTTCAGCATCCTCAAAATTTTCAAATCAAATTTGAACAATGTATTCTCAACTCAAACACTATATACTATTTCTCTTAAATGGATCTGGCTCGAGCGGTTACGAAAGCGAGAAAGATTAAGAATGATTTTGTTTGAATTACCTTAGGAGAAGGAGAGAGAGGAGGATTAGAGTCGCTGAAGAGGTAGTGAGAGAAGGCTTCGAGATGGAGACCTTTGCGATGGAAGATATTGAGGTGTTTGAGTTCATTGAGAGACTCCATGATCGACTCTGCGTCTTCTTTTGTGGCTTTATCTTCTCCCTCAACCTTGATCAAGAACCTGTGAAGGTGATCGACGGTCATGATTCCATTTTCGGAGTAACGGTCGAAGAGGTCTCTGATCTCGGCTGGCGCTTCGGCTACTGTCGGCTGGCCCTCGTCTGCCGCTCTCCGTAGTCTGCCGCCGCCCGCCGTCGATCGAGAGAGAGAGAGAGAGGGGGGGAAGAAGAGATTAGGGATTTTTTTTTGGGAGGGGGTGTGGAAGCGGGAATGGGAAAAAAATAAAGGGGGGAGCGGGAATGGAAATCAATTTAGGGGCGGGGATGAAAAATAAAAATAAAAATAAAAAAAATAATTAAATAAATTTATTTTTTGTTAAAATATATATATTTTTTGTAGTTAATGAATTTTAAATTTTTTTTTTTTTAGTTATTAAGATTGAAAATTTATTTGTTTCATTTTTATTTTAATGAAAAAAATATTATTATTTTTTATTTTGTAGAAGTAGGGGTAATATATATTTTAATGAAAAATATTTTTTTGCGGCCTTGTTTTTTATTACTAAATATCATGAACTAATTTTTTGTAGTAGAGGAAAAGGAGCGGCAGCAGTAGTGAAGGTGATGGATAAGAGATGATGGTGGTGGTGGTGGTGATGGTGATGACGAAAGAGATTAGTGGGGAAGTTGTGGTAGTGGTAGTGTAAAGGGAGTGACAGGGGTGAAAGAGAGGTAATGGTAGTAGTAGTAGCAGTAGTAGTAGTGGTGGTAGTCGAGTGGTGGCGATAGTAGTAGTAATGGTAGTCGTAGAGGTGAAGTAGCGACAGTAGAAGTAATAGTGGTGGTGGAATGGTGTTTGCAGTAGTGGTGAAGGTGATAGAACAGATGGGTGGTGAGAGAGAGTGATAGACAGAGAGACACAAAGATGAGGGAGAGAGTGATAGACAAAGAGACACAAAGATACAGAGAAGAGAGATGAGCGAGAGAGATAAAGAGAAGAGAGACGAGCGAAAGAGACAGAGAGAGAAAAGAGATGAGAAAAGAGATGAAAGAAGAGATAGATGAGTGAGAGACACAGAGATGAGGGAGAGAGTGAGCAATGTGAACACAATGGGAGAGAGAGATAAGCAGACAGATAGACACATAGAAAGAAAGAGAGAGAGAGAAGAGTGAGAGACAGATAAACAGACACAGAGAGAGAAAGCAAGAGAGAAGAGTGATAAGTGAGAGAGAGATAAAGAGAGAAAGAGATATAGAGACAGACAGACAGACAGAAAGACAGAGAGAGAAAGAGATATAGAGAGATATATAGAAAAATAGAGAGAAACAAGCGATGAGAGAGATATATAGAAAGAGAACGAAAAGAGATGAACGAGAGAGAGAACAGAAAAATAGAGACATAGAGAGAAGACAAATGAGAGAGATAAAGAGAAGAAAGATGAACGAAAGACACACAGACAGATAGACAAACAGACAGAGAAAGAAGAGTGATGAGTGAAAGAGAGAAAAATAAGAGTGGTGGTAGTTGAATGGCATTTGCAGTAGTGGTAAATGTGGTAGAGAAGATGGGTGGTGAGAGAGAGAGATGAGTGAAAGACGAATAGAGAAAAGAGATTGAGAGACAGAGAAAGAGACAGAGTGATGAGCGAAAAAGAGACAAAGTGGTCGCTAAAAGTGCATTTTTTTGTAGTGGATCGATAAATCGAAAGGGAGCTCAATAAATAAAGAAGACAGATAATTCACAACTCTTTTCAAAACTTAATTCAAATCAATTTTTTAAATATTTTTAAAATATTTTAATTTTGTGAGAGATAGATAAAGAAGAGAGAGAGAGAGAAACAGAGATAGAGTGATGTGCGAGAGAGAGAGATAGACAAAGTGGTTGCTAAAAATGTATTTTCTTATAGTGGATCGATAAATCGAGAAGGAGCTCGATAAATAGAGAAGATGAGAGTAAGAGAGTGAGCAAGACGAACATAGTAAGAGAGAAATAGACAAATAGACAAGTAGACAGAGAGAGATAGAGAAGAGTGATGAGTGAGAGAGAGACAGGAGAGAGAGATAGACAGAAAAAGAGATAGAGAGAGAAAGAGAGAGAGAGAGAGATGAAGAGATAGAAAAAAAGAGAGAAACAAAAGATGAGCAAGAGATAGACAAAAAGAGAGAGAAATAGAACAAAAAGAGATGAGCGAGAGAGAGACACAGAAAAAGAGAGAGACAGAAAGAGAAAAGAAATGAGCGAGAGAGGTAGAGAGAGATAGAAAGATAAGAGAGAGAGAGAGAAAAGAAATGAGAGAGATAGAGATAAGAGAGATGAGCGAGAGAGACAGAGAGAGAAAACAGATGAGAGAGATAGAGAGAACAGAGATAGGCGAGAGACACAGAGAGAAAATGAGAGAGACAAACAGGCAGACATAGAAAGAAGAGTGATAAGTGAAAGAGATAAAGAGAAGAGAGAGAGATAGAGACAGAGAGACAGGAAGATTAAAAAATGAATGAAAAGAGAAATGTTATATCAAAAGAGTAAGACGACATTGTTTTTTTTTTAATTTCTTTTGCGACAGAAAAAATACTGTTGAATTTATTCAAACCATTTTGTGACTGTATATATATGAAGCTATCTCAAAACCACAATCACTATGCTAGGTTAGAGTTTTCCAAAAACTCTTTTGAGAAAATTATACTTCTTGTTTTTCGTGTTATATTGTTTTTACTGAATTTTTTTAATATTTTAAGTATTTTTTAAAATTTTTAGACACACCTAACATAAATGCACCTAAAAATTTAAAAATTTGTAAAAAAAATCTTTTAAAAATTCACTAAATACCAAAAATACAAAAAAAAATACAATAATTCAATACTGTTGCAAATGCTTTCATTTTTTGAGACGGCAAATAGTGCCGTCGCAAATGCTCTGCTTTTTTGAGACGGCAAATGGTTCCGTCGCAAATACTCTGCTTTTTTGAGATGGCAAGTGTGCCGTCGCAAATAGTTCCGTCTCATATACCCACTTTTCTTGTAGTGAGGAATGAGAAGGAGTTGTGTGTGAGAGTGAGATGAGAAATGGAGAAGGGTTAGGGCAAAATTTTGGGGGGAATCCCCAATTTGAGAGGGAATTTCAAATTAAGATAAAATTTTGTGAAAATATTTGCTGCCAATTTTTTTCGAGATGTGAAAAATAGATCAGGCTTGTTAAATTAATATTTTTTAATTTTATTTATTGTTTATACTTTTTACTTTATTGGAGTTTTATGACTCAGTTTTGTGAAAAAAAATTACAAAATTTAGAAATATTTAGAAAGTATAAATTTAAAAATAAGTCTTACAAATCAGATTTATTTACTCATAAGTCATGAGTGAATTTTTTTTACACACTTAGCCCTCGTTTTGATAATGAAATTTTTTTAAAACTTTTTAAATATATGTTTTGTGTCTGTAAAATGATTATTTCATTAGTACTGTTAATAATATTGAAAAATTTATTAAAATGATAAATAATTGGGATATTTTGTCTTTTATTTGTGAATTTTGATTTATTCTTAATTTATTAGTGTTATTGAAATATGATGATGTAAAAAGTATAAATAGTTTAATTGTACTTTTTAAAAATAATAAATTTATTATTAAAAATTAAATTCATCAAACTGACCTGTAACTATGCCTTTAAATTTTTGCAATGTAAAACTATCGACAAACAGCCAATAACAAGTTGCCCATTTTAGCATACCTTTCGCGTGAGGGCCCAATTATTAAAAGATGTGTTCAACCATCAAATGAAAGCCGACTACTTCTTCCATCTAAAAATAATAATCTATTTTCAGAATTTAATTTCTTTTTATAATACAATTATTACATTTTAAAAATATTAATTTTTCAAAATTACCTTTTGATAGTATATTTTTTTAGACATATCAATTGTCATAATTGTACTTTTTGTATTATTAATGGATTTTAAAAAAGGACAAAATAAGAAATTCATATTATTTTAATAATTAATTTTTTAAAAAAATTAATATTTTGAGATAATAAAAAAAATAAGATATTAATATTTTTGGATGGTGGGTGTACAACCTTTTAATAAAAATAAAAATAAAAATAATTAATTTTCTTATTTTCATTCGGCTACCAAACAATTTAGTAGCCGAAAGTAGGTATACAGCGACTAAAAGAAATTTTGTCGCCGAAACTTGACATTTGGAGACCAAAAGTTTGGTCGGGAAAGATTAAAAATTAATTTTTTAATTTTCATTCAGCTACCAAACAATTTAGTAGCCGAAAGTAGGTATACAGCGAGTAAAAGAAATTTTGTCGCCGAAACTTGACATTTGGCGACCAAAAGTTTGGTCGGGAAAGATTAAAAATTAATTTTTTTATTTTCATTCGGCTACCAAACAATTTAGTAGCCGAAACTAGGTATACAGCGACTAAAAGAAATTTTGTCGTCGAAACTTGACATTTGGCGACCAAAAGTTTGGTCGGGAAAGATTAAAAATTATTTTTTTTATTTTCATTCGGCTACCAAACAATTTAGTAGCTAAAGGTACCTCTACGGCTACTAAATTTTTATTTAGTCGCCAATTGTCATATGTTTAGCTACTAAAAATTGTTTTAGTCGCCAATTGTAATATCTTTAGCTACTAAATTTTTTTTAGTAGCCAATAATCAACATTCCCCTACTAAAAAAAATTAGTAGCTAAAAAGTTGACTTTTGCCGACTAATATTATTTTTGGTAGCCAATTCCGTGACTTTTGGCGACTAAATTAGTTTTGGTAGCTAAAAGTGGTCGGCGAAAATGCTTTTTCTTGTAGTGCCTCTATGTTTTAGAACTGGAGTACTTTGGCCCCCATGGTTCAAATATAATCAGGAAGTCTCTATATGGTTTTGGATTAAAGAGCTACCATTAGCTTTTACATTCAAAATAATAGAAATTATTTTTTAGAGTGGGTTTTGTAGACACCCCATTTTTGACCGCCCTTAAGACTTGGGCACTACTGATGGTTTGCTCGATGTTGAGAGATGTGCAGGGCAAAGAATCAGTTTCTTCGACAAGGAGAGAGGCAAATCCTTCAAAACACTTTGTTTAGGGGTTTGGAGTTGAAGAAGAGAGGAAAGGAGAGGAGAAAACTAGTTTGGGAAAAGTTCGGCATGAATCCGGGTAGAAGCGAGTTGAGCAGCCCTCGCTGAATCGGGCTTATCTATCTGTATACTTGGAGTTAAGCTATGAGGCCACCACCGTCGGAAAGCTTACTTCCAGGGCTTCATTTTGCACTCAAGAATCTCTTAAAGCCATGTCCGGGTGGGGGAGATATGATTGATTGAAGTTGGGTATCATCCCGGTTGGATCGAATCTGCGCGGCTTCACGGAAAAGGGCATAACTTTTTACACAGGAGGAATTTTGATGCACGGTTTGCGCCATTGGAAAGCTAACTTCCGGGGCTTCAATTTGGACACCAATCGGCAGTTTTTTGACCTTACCGGCCATCCACCGGCACTATATATATCCGGCCGGCAATTTATTGTGCCGACCGGCACTTTATTTTGCTGACCGGCAATTTTTGCTAGCCGACGACCTTCCGGAGCATTCTGCAGATTGAGTGGATTCCAGCTGTGCCAGCTGGAATGCACAGAATCGATCCCCCACGTGCATGTGTGTTTGTTTTGCACCTTGTGAGCCTTTGAACCCCTTAACCTTCTAGAAGCTTGAAGCTTGGCCAGCTGTTTTAGCTTCCTCTAGAAGCCTTGCACCCCCCTTGAACCCCTTGGGCCCTTTGAAGCTTGTCTTAGAAGCTTAGCATTGCTTATATAAGCACCTCTCCTCCTCCTTTGTTTAGGTTGGAGAGATTTGAGGCAAGAAAAACCAGAGATATACCACATATATCTGATATACATACATACAAACCTCCATCTCTCTCCATATCTCTCTCATTCAACCATCAAACACCTTTGTTCTTGGGCCATTTCTTCATCAACTCATAGCACAAGGCATCCAACGCCCATTCCAGCAGCTTGAGGCTGTCCTCCAGAGGTTAAAAGCTCCCAAACTCGGTCCAAAGGTTGCTAAAGATTGGTTCTACAAGGGTGAGTCCCACTTTCCCTCTTTTGTGCATTTTTTTGGCCTATATCTTAGCTCCTTGTGGTTACATCTTTGGGCTCCGACCCAAACTTCAAATCATCATATTTTGAGGTCCTCTTCATGTTTGATTGAGGACCTCTTGCTGTTTGAGGATAGTAGCTAGCACTTCCTTCTTTATCTCTCCTTTAGGCCCTAATCTTGCATGTTATTTTTGGCCTATGTGTAATCTGTTTTTGGGCATGTATTAAACTGTAGATAGGCTTATTTTGAGCCCTTCTTCAACATTGAAGAAGGGCTCAACACTGTTTCGGACCTCCATGTTATACTTGCCTTTATATTCTCTTTTTGGTCCCATTTTTGCATGCCTTGGCAGCCCCTGATGTTGCTGTTTTTGGACTTTGGTCCGAACTAAAAACAGCCATATTTTGACCCCCTTGTCATGTTTTATTAAGGGTATTTGGCTGTTTGATGAATGTTTTGCATACTTGCTTCTTTGGCCACCTTTTGGCCCATTTCTTGCATAAGAGCTTAGCCCTACCCATGTTGTTTTTGGGGCTTTTACAGTTCTGTAAATGTGCATATTTTGGGTCCCTCTTCAATGTTGTTGAAGGGCCCTAACCTATTTGGAGTTAGCAGCTGTGAGTTGCTTCATAATCGCATGTTTAGGGCCGTTTTTGTATGCCATTTTAGCCCCATCTTTGCTTGCTGTTTGGACATTCCATAAACTGTAAAAAGGATTATCTCAGGGCTGCCTTGCTTCTGTCTTCATGCTCCATGTCCATATTATGCATGCTTTGTATAGCTATAGGCCATTTCGGGTGCCTAAATTCGCATTTCGGGACTATTCCATGCATTTGGTGTCATTTCGCCTCATTTCGGGACTGTTTTCCCCCATATTTTAGTGCTGAAATTCTATTAGAATGATTGCTTTCCATTTCTATGTCATTTGTGTTGCGTATGCCATTGCCTCGGTTTGCGTGCCCGTATGCACGCATTTCGAGGCACTTCATTTTCATCCATCGGCCTCTTATGTGAGTGTGGCTGAGGCTCTCTCATGTTAGTATAAGTCCATGTTGCATTCTATATGCCATTTTAGCCATTGCATTGCATATGCCATTGCCTCGATTTGCGTGCCCGTGTGCACGCATTTCGAGGCACTTCATTTTCATCTTATGGCCACTGATGTGGGTGCGGCTGAGGTCCACTCAGATTGGTGTAAGTCCACCTTGCATTGTGTATGCCATGTTTCAAAGCGTTGCGCATGTTATGTTGTTAGCATTGTGTATGTCATGTAGTTGCATAGCATGCTTGTATTCTTGTTTGCATACCTAGGTTGCATTGCATTGGCATGCATGCCTTGCCTCTTGATCATGTGATAGAGGTTGGGCTTTAGTTTGTTTGATTGGTTTGCATTTCATTTGACATGAAAGTTGCATATTTGATTCCTTGGGCCATCATGCATGGAAATGCGTGATTGGTGGTCTGAGAATCGAGGCACATGCCCCTTTGAGTCATTACCATGATAAGGGACATGAATGGTGCATATACGCCTTGAATTGTGCTGCCATGCTTTGCTTTGCACTCTGTTGCTGTCAATTGCAGGTCCTGCAGACATTCCTTGCCGACCGGCAGTATATATTGTCGACCGGCAGTAAACAAGCTGCCGATGGATTCATCTTGTGCCGGTGACTACACCACACTGCCGGTGGCAATGCTACTCAGCCGGTGGCACTCCTCAGTGTCCAAGGAAGCAGTCCTGAGGTTTTGGTAGCCTTCAGAGGAGCAGAGGAAAGAAAACAGAGGCAGCCTATGCATGGCGGCGCATTTCCCAAGGCGATTTACCTGTTTTCCTAGATTAGTTAATTTGTTAATGAATTAATTAATTTGTAATATTTAATTAGCTTGCGTAGTTAATTAATTTGTAATATTTATTTGGTCCCTCCGAGCGAGGGCATATTTGTAATAAGTCTGCGTGCGTGTGATGTATGCCTTCCAACCCCACTTCTTTCTTCCCTTTTATTTACCTGCTTATGATGGTAGATTAGGGCACATTTATTTTAGCATACCTTATGCTATGCATGCATGCATTCATGCATTTGTTGACATGCATCAGGCTCGGCACATCATGCTAACTGCATTTGTACTTCAATTCACAAATTGAATATGTGATAGTTGATTGCATTTCACATGCCATGTTTGGGTTAGCCGAGCCTACTCTAAATTGCATCCTTGCCTGTGTTGCATTAGCCACTTAACATGAACTAGGGACATACATGTTTGCTAACTAGTTTATTGTTTTGGCACGAAGTACAATGTAAGTATTTATGCTTCAGCATCTCGCATGCGTGTGAATGTTAACATGACAAGTATGCTTACCATGCAGCTAAGTGTTTATATGAGATAAACTGTTTGAATGCCTGTGGGTGGAGGTTGGATTGCTTGAGTTGGAAAAACTCGTTGAAATCCGTGTTTTAGCCTACTTACGAGTAGCAAATCCCGAAACATTTTCAAAACAAACGGATATGCAATGCTTATTTCCAAATTAGGCGATCTAGTCTATACTTGTTTGCTGCGCGCATAACATAGTAATTCTAGGCTAATAAATGGAATAAGAACACATAAC
The DNA here is from genome assembly GCF_055761805.1 of Camellia sinensis. Lineage (NCBI taxonomy): Eukaryota > Viridiplantae > Streptophyta > Magnoliopsida > Ericales > Theaceae > Camellia > Camellia sinensis. The sequence goes on from NC_138967.1 coordinate 151,859,899, forward strand.
ATTTTCAAAATCGGATATCATGGTTAGTAGAGGCCGGTCTTCAGACCGGGCGAGAGGGGGTGCTCATAGCTGACCTTCCCCGATCGTACCCAAGCTCCCGAGCCGAGACAACTCCGGTGATGACGGACATGTGGCCTTCGGCACCGAGTCAGGGTTTCCTAAATTTCCCCATTTTAAAATATTTAGGTGGCGACTCTGTATCTGGCAAAGCAGTCCATGTTTGGCACTTCTTTTTCAAAAATCTGTTTTTCTCAAAACGATTTGCCGGATTTGGACTCTTTGGTTCAGACTTAGAACCGTGACACAAATCGAGTCCGAACTGTAGCATGAGGCCCACGGGCGCGTCTACAGGTTTGATTTTCTAAAAAAAATTAAGTGAAATTTATACAACAAAAATATAATTTTATCCCAATTTTCTTCAAATCTAAAACTAAATTAAAACTGAATTAAAATAAAATAAATAAAAATATAATTAAGGGTTGATTTAAAATATAAAATCTAATTAATATTTAAAATATAATTAAATAAAAATAAATAATAGATAATAATTAATAATTGATCTGAAATATAATAAAATTAAAATTAAATTAACCTGTTAGGAATTACAATAAATAAATAATAATTTAGGATTAATTGTGATTTAAAATAAAGAGTTAATTACCTAAAAGTCCTATCTACACATTTGGTGGTAGCTTAGTTCCTATCAAAAATATTTTGAACCAATAAGTCCCATGTACAGGTAAAAAGACGTTTTACTCTTTAATCTCAAAATTGAGAATGTTCTCAATTTATAATTATCAAAATTAGGAAATTTCTCAATTTTTTTTTTCTAGTATGTACTAAGATATTATCAAAACTATCAAAACTAAAAAAATTATAATTATCAATTTTGAGAATTTTCTCAATTTCAAAAAATCCTAAATCTCTCTCTATCTCTAATGGCAGTGGCCGATCTATCTCTGCAAATTCCCTGAGTGAGGTGACGGTAATTTCCTTAATTTACACAGCAACTCCGATTCGACGACCACGTCGCAGCAGTAGTAGCAGCAGCAAGTGTTGAATCGGTGAAGAAGGCGTCGCCGGTGTTGGTGATAGTGATACCGTGGCAGTGGCAGGCGGTGAGGTCGACATGGTCGAGGTCGGCGCTGGAGCCATGTCGCAGCAGTAGCAGCACCAGCAAGGGCTGAATCGGTGGAGAAGGCGTCGCCGGTGTTGGTGACAGTAATACCATCGCAGTGGCAGGCGGTGAGGTTGACGTGGTCGAGGTAAGCACTGGAGCCGACGACGCTCTGGACGGAGGGGAAGGAGGAGTCATACAGAGGAGAGCAAAGACTGGGTCTGTGGGAAGGGGAGAGAGAGAGAGTGTGTCTGGTGAGGAGGTCTTGGAAGGGTAAATTGGCCTATTAAAAATTAATAGGACTTGGAGGAGCAAATAATTTTATATAGGACTTAATAGATTATAAGTTTACAAAATGGGACTTGTATGTAAATGCCCCGAAAATAAAATTAGATTAAAAAGTTAAGAATTACAATAAATAATTAAGAATTTAGGATTAATTGTGATATAAAATATAATTAAATAAAAACCAGAATAAAAATTTAAGAATTACAATAAATAAATATTTTTTTAAATTAATTGTGATTTAATTAAATTAATGTTATACACTATAAAATGAAGTGTATGAGAGAGGAGAGAAAAAGAAATTAAAAAAAAAAAATAGTGTTGGAAAGTATTATAATGATTTCATATTTGTAGTTAACGTTGCACTTTGGTCCAAAATTACATGGAGTTTTATGATTATATTTCTACTATAAGAGATAAACTATTATGGTCCCAAATGACAAGGAAGTAAATAAATTTTGCATAAAAAAATAACATTTTCTCTTCTATATTATCCTATATATAGATCTAAAGTATTTTGTAGGGAAAATTAGTCTAAGGTCCATATTCCATGTTTAGTAATGGAAGAGATCTACGATATTATTTTATAATGTCTAAGGTTCCTGTAATACCCCTATTCCGTAATGTGTTAATTGGTCCTTAATACGAGTATGATTGTGTGTTTAATATGATTTTGTGTGAAAATATGTGGTTTTGAATTTCTATCTGTTCACCGTAGGAATATCTGTTTGATTCTACCGCTTCGGAAATTAAATTGGAGGCCTTATCGGCCACAGAACCCGAAATTGATTACGCCGTTGTGATTGACATAATTTTTAGAGCCTACGGTGAAATTTAATTAGAAATTGATTCGGGTCAGATTAAGTTGATTAAATTGATAATTTAGTACCCAATTGTTTATTATTATTATTTTGGAATAGTGGGGTTTGATGTAAAAGGGCACTACACCCTCAATTCATTCCCTTATGTGGCTTTGGCTGATTAAACTCTCTAGAGAGAGTGAGAGACCCGAAATTGAGAGAGAAAGGGGGAAATCATCTAAGTTTGCTCTTGAAGCTTTGGAGTCCTGAAGGCTAGCTCAAGAATTAACCATAGTTGTGAAGATTAAAACTCTTTGGTGAGTAACTTTGTAAATTCAGAGTTGAATAAGAATAAAGAACATGAATTCAATTGAGCATGATGAAATTGAATGGGTTTTGTTGGATTAAAGCTTGATATATGCATGCATGTAAGGAAATGTTTTGAAATAGCATGTATAAGCTTAAAGTGCATGATTCATGTAGAGTTTTGGTTGAAACTCATGTTTTGATCACCATTTGTGTTATTTAAGTTGAGAATGTGGCTAATTCATCACATGCATGTGCAATTTGAGAAGATATGAGCTTGAATGCATGAATTTGTTATGTTGGTGTTGAGTTTGACATATTTTGGGCCATGCATGTAGATAAATCAAGAAATTGAGCTTCATAATGTTATAATCTTGCATTGGTACCATGTTGGTATTATCATATTTGAGATTTGAGCCATTGCATGCAAGTAATGTAGCTGGAAAATCGAATTGGAGCTCAAGAACACAATTCTGGGTTTTCCAGAATTTTGAGTTCCGCTCGAGCGGGGAACCTGACGCTCGAGCGGGAAATACGTGCTCCCAGCACTTTTTGCAGACGTGGTGTCCGCTCGAGCGGGGAAGTTTACGCTCGAGCGGGGAGCTGTGTAGGCAGGCAGTCCGCTCGAGCGGCCGAGTTCACGCTCGAGCTGGAATAGAAGGCAACCAGTACTTTCGTAGACTTAAGGGTCCGCTCGAGCGGGGAAGTCCACGCTCTAGCGGGGACCCTATTTTCTGAAATTCTGTTTTTGAATTTTGTGTTCTGTTTTCCGTTCTATTTCACTTGCAAGCACTCTTAGGCATATGTTAAGCAATGTAAATGAGTTAATGAGATAATAATAAAGCCTAAAGAGGAATATGTGAATTAAAGAACGGATTGAACTGTTAATGACCCTTTTGTGTTCATGAAACGTGTAGGGTCAAGCTCCAGGGCAAATCCACAAGCCGATCACTGTGAGTAATATCAATATTTGAATGCTTGCGAATGTCCAATTGTTTACCCCCTTTTAAGCTTTATGAATTGCTAATTGGGATTGTGGACGTAAGTCTGATATGATTGCATGAATGGACCAAAGGTCGTTTTGATGTGAATGAATGGACCAAAGGTCGTTTTGAAATGAATGAATGGACCAAAGGTCGTTTTGATGTGAATGAATGGACCAAAGGTCGTTTTGATGTAAATGAATGGACCAAAGGTCGTCTTGATATAAATGAATGGACCAAAGGTCGTCCTGATGTAAATAAATGGACCAAAGGTCGTTTTGACACATGTGAGTGGGCCGAAGGCCGTTTTGACATGAATGAGTAGGCCGAAGGCCGTTTTGACATGAACGAGTGGGCCAAAGGCCGTTTTGACATAAATGAATTGGCCGAAGGCCATTTTGACAAAAATGAATGGGGCCAAAGGCCGTTTCGACATAAGTGAATGGGCCGAAGGCCGTTTTGCCACGAATGGAAACCCAAATGGGCCAAAGGCCAGAATGTTGGAACTACAGTTACTTGATTCGCATTTCGTATAGTCTTATATATTTGCTAATTAGAAGTATGAATTGGGCCCAAGGCCGTTTGGAGCATATTGTTCTACATATTGTGATGTAACTGTCATATTTGATATTATTCACTGGGCTATCGCTCACGCTCATTCATGTCTTTGTAGGTGAGCCGAGAGAAGTTCAAACCTAGCCCCAGTGAAGTCTGCCAGGAATAACATGAGTTTGGAGAGTCAGCCTTGTGTCTCACGCACGAGACTCAACCTTGCCATTCTGTTATGTATTTCCATTTTGTCTTGTTGGCAAGAATCTTGTGTATATCGGTGTGTAGTTGTGATATGGGTTTACTTAGTTTTGGATGATCCTGTCTGTACAGAACCTATGTCGCTATATTTCTGTTGTGAGTTATTAACGTGCATATGTATGGTTTGTTTTGATGTGCCACGTAAGCACAGCTCTATGGACAAAGTTTTAAATTTGGCTTCCCTTTTGGCCCCTTTACTCTGATGTGTTAAGTCTGTTTTGGTTTGAGGCCGTAGGTAATCTTAGGATTACTGGCCGGTTACGTCCTTAACCCACGGGGGCGGGTTTGGGTCGTGACAGAGTGGTATCAGAGCACGAGTTAATAACTCACACACTTGTCCAAAAAGAGCAATAAGCGTCTAGATGAGATCTAGGATGCATTAACATGAAATTGGAAGCATTGATAATAATGCTTAACTATTTTGATATGAACCTTGAAAGCATCAAGAATATGCTTAAGTGTTTCGATTTGAGTAATTATGTGATATAAGTTTGTGAACTACTCGCATTGCAATTATCTAAATATATGTACTCCTTTGTATATGCATACTTGTGAATCTTTTGTATAGAGTATAATGCAAGTTTAATCAGATAGTGAATAAGAACTCTATAAGGTTGTGTTTAGCCTCAATTATTTCCTGATGATATGAAATGACAAGTTCTCTGAGATGCTATGTTTGGTATACGTGGTTGCTCAAATTCTCTTTGAACATAATGGTGGTATCCTTAGCGGAGGCCCTCGCCCAGGGGATATAATACTGTGGCTTATGGTCATGAAGCCCTAGCCCGGGGGAAATAATACCGTGGCACAGGCCCTCGCCCGGGGGAAATAGTACCGTGGCCTATGTATGAGATATGTTGATATGCTTGACCAACATGATATGTCACGCTAAAAGAAGTACCACACATGATTCGAATATGAGATATGAATTGTTACACTAATGTGTACAACAAGTTTGTTTTGATATAATGCACATACATGAAAAGTTGTTTATGTGCATTCAACTCTGCCTACGGGTGTCTATTTGAAATATGAACATGATTTGAGTATATAATCACTTAGTAAATGTTCAGCATGCGATATTTGATAAATATGCAATTATCTGTTACGTAAGTGATTAATTGCGTACGGTATGTGAAAGGAGAATATAACAATGTGCTTATGTGTGAATGTACTCATGTGATTTTGTGTTTAATTTCGTATTGGGCATCCCAGTATTTGGTAAAGTTTAATAAGAATTTGTGTAGAGTATGGGCAAAGTAAGGGCATACGGGTTGGAAGGTTCTTCCACAGCCCGACTTGATAGTCCGGAAAGAGTAGTACAAGAATTGGCAGGGATCTTGAGACAACAGCGTCAGTTGCCGCTACGGCAAGAACCTTTGCCACCACCAGTGTGAGAAACACCGAGGAGTTTGTTATCAGACTTCTGGGGCTCGTTATAGATATGGTAAAATGGACCATACGGCAAGGAATTGTCCCCGGGCTGAACGAAATGTGAATGAATCCCCTGCCTTGGCTAAATCCGTACCAGTGGTAAGAATTGCTACTCAGGATGGAGTAATCACACTCATCCCAGAAAGCACTCAGAATGTTGTAACCATTATCCCAGGTATCTATACTGTTTACAAATGAATGCTTATGTGTTGATTGATTCTGAATTAGTACGTTTGTACATCTTCGCTTGGGATATTGTTTGATTCGGATCGGCATATATTTCATATCTGCTGCATGTGTATCTATATTGGTTAGACCCACATGATCAAGACTGTATTCATTGGAGGTATATGCCCCGTTTGTGAAAATTGTGAAACACGTTTTGGGATATTGATTGACCTTGCACATGCACATATATATCTACACCTATGCTCAGGGTGATTTATTATGTTACCGTCTTCAATGACTAAACCACTGGAATTATGATTCTGTAATTGTGTGACCAAGTTGAGCGCCCTAAATGATGAACTCTATAATTGTGAGACCATATATTTTGATTGGTAGAAAGTTGACTGGGTAATGTGACTAATTTGGAACTTCTGCGTAACAATCCCACACTATGTGTACCCGAGGAACTTTGTATAATGTATTACTGTGCACCATGTTCTTGCATATAAGGCTTATTTGGGAACTGCTGCACTGATTATGATACGTACCTCCTGATATGAACACTTGCATGCTTATGTAACTATACCTGAACTTATGTGGACAATACCGTATTGTACGTGATTTGAAACACTTTGATATGAACAGTTGTGATGAATGATTTTGATATGACTTTGAGAACTGATGAACTTAGGGTAGTTGAGAAACTATCAACCATGTACCTAAATAAACGAAGTATGCCTTACAGAACCGAATGTGTCCTAATTGAGAAAATTTTTATCTGATTCGATCCGATGGAACCTTTGCCTGATATTGTTCTGATGGAACCCTCATTTGATATAATTTGATAGAACCCTTGTTTGATCTAATCTGACAAGGCCGTTGCTTGGATCGACCGATAAGACCCTCTATCTAATTTGATTTTGTAAAAAGGGGATTAAGAATTGCTTGTGGATAAATAGCCAGATTATTCTTGGCAGAAAAACTGATAGGCCCAAAACTTGAATGCGTTTGGAATACTTGACTTATTTGAAAGACCTTTTGTGGGCTGTCAACAGGTTGATCTAACTATGAACACCGTTGAGAACCAATCCCCAACTATTGAGGACATATGTGTTAAAAATGAACCGAATTGTACAAACCCCGTGATTGGGTGTCGTAAGGAGTGTTCCATTTTGTTTGTTTGACACTATGGGAACCGATGACGGTAGATTGATTTGATTTTGAGCAGTACTGAACATTTGTCTTTGACTGACCAGAACATGTTTTGTAAGGGAGAGTGGTTGTTTCGTTGTTATCAAATTTTGGAGAAATCAGGTTATAGTGAATAGTGTTGTGTTGCTGTGATGACATTCTTGGGGCGTCTTTTCGTGCTAGGGGACATTAGGCCTATGTAGCACCTTTGATCAAGATACCTTTTGCCACCGACGGTTTCGTACGGGTGGGGTTGACTAATCGATCTCGAGTCGGCCACCGACGGTCGTGAACGGGTGTGCTTGATTCCGAGACGATTATTCCTTGTTTTGTCCGGAATGTCATCCTTTAGTATTATGCAGATGTTATAGACATCCAAGAAGCTTTGAAAAATCCTGATTATCCATAAGTGTGCGAATTCAGTACACCTTGTGAACGCTTGCCCAGTGCCATTATATTCTGTAATTGGGGCCCTGAGGATGTGTAAATTGTGCCTAACATGTGATTGACTCCTTTGATACTACCTTTGCCATTATGGAGGTTTATATATGAATTGCCTTATGCTTTTGATGACTATCAGATAATGTGGAAAGGCTCGATAGAACAACGAATTGAATGTTGAACTGAATTGTGAACTGTAAACTGTTGAATGAATTGAGAACACGTGTATTATGTCAGAAATTGCCTGCTTCGATGTTATTGTACTTTACAATCAGTATTATGGGGATGTCAGGACTATGTGTATTGTGCGGGTAATTTCTTCGATGTTACCTTTGTTGTTTCGGGAATCAGTATCTGGATCCACCTTATATTCCTGAAGACTTTTAATTGACCTTGGATAATTATGATGAGTCACTGGACTAAATACCAAATCAGATCGTGAATTGGGGAATTATTGAAGAATGAATTGAACTTTTGTGACATGGAATAGACCGAACTTCTGTGATAAAGTTAGCTGACATTGAAATAATATGTTGGTGACCTACCTTGAAGAGGGCAGTTGGTGAATATGTCTAATTATTTTTCGGTGCCAACAGGTCGAAGTTGAATTTCAGATAGTGGCGGAACTACTTCAACCTCTCTCCGTTTTGGAATAGAAATGGGAATATGTGGCTACGAATTTCGTTGTGGGGCTACCTTGAGCACCCAAGGTATAAGTCCTATTTGGGCTATTGTAGGTAAAATTATTGAAGTTGCCCATTTCTCCCTATAGAATTTTGTATGATGCTTGTAGACTAGCCACTGTTTACATCGATGAGATCGCTCGTTTACATGGGGTCCCAGTATCTATTGTTAGACAGAAATTCTGAAATGTGTTTGAATTCTGAAAAGCCTTCAAGAGGCAATGGGGGCTCAGCTTCTGTTCTGTTATGCTACCCGGACCCGGAGGTTCCCTTATGGAACTGGTTATTCGTAACCTCACGTGTATATGTTCTGTTCTGTTAATGCTAATGAATGTATCATGTAAACTTAATCATGACTTATGACTCCTGTATATGATCTGGACAAATTATGAATTTGATACGAAACTGAATTATGATTCGGCGCTGTTTTCCATCCGCAAATTGATGTATGATCAGAAGGAACTTGTTAGATTTTTGGGAGGAATGCTCCAAAGATATGCATTAGATTTTTTTGGGGAGTTGGAAAAATCTATCCATCGTTGGAAAAACTTTACTTCCAACAACAGCTCACGCTCTAGTTTTGGCATGGCACCGTACAACCCTGGTATGGCGGAAAAAGGTAAACCTATGACTGATTAAGAATAGAGCGTTGCTTGATTTTGAGACTAAGTGAATGGCTACTAAGAATGATTGGAACCGTTGAAAGAAAAGTGTTCCGAATTGTTTCGACTAAAGGTAAATTAAGTTTGGAGGACCAAACTTCCTAAAGGGGGGAAGACTGTAATACCCCTGTTCCGTAATGTGTTAATTGGTCCTTAATACGAGTATGATTGTGTGTTTAATATGATTTTGTGTGAAAATATGTGGTTTTGAATTTCTATCTGTTCACCGTAGGAATATCTGTTTGATTCTACCGCTTCGGAAATTAAATTGGAGGCCTTATCGGCCACAGAACCCGAAATTGATTACGCCGTTGTGATTGACATAATTTTTAGAGCCTACGGTGAAATTTAATTAGAAATTGATTCGGGTCAGATTAAGTTGATTAAATTGATAATTTAGTACCCAATTGTTTATTATTATTATTTTGGAATAGTGGGGTTTGATGTAAAAGGGCACTACACCCTCAATTCCTTCCCTTATGTGGCTTTGGCTGATTAAACTCTCTAGAGAGAGTGAGAGACCCGAAATTGAGAGAGAAAGGGGGAAATCATCTAAGTTTGCTCTTGAAGCTTTGGAGTCTTGAAGGCTAGCTCAAGAATTAACCATAGTTGTGAAGATTAAAACTCTTTGGTGAGTAATTTTGTAAATTCAGAGTTGAATATGAATAAAGAACATGAATTCAATTGAGCATGATGAAATTGAATGGGTTTTGTTGGATTAAAGCTTGATATATGCATGCATGTAAGGAAATGTTTTGAAATAGCATGTATAAGCTTAAAGTGCATGATTCATGTAGAGTTTTGGTTGAAACTCATGTTTTGATCACCATTTGTGTTATTTAAGTTGAGAATGTGGCTAATTCATCACATGCATGTGCAATTTGAGAAGATATGAGCTTGAATGCATGAATTTGTTATGTTGGTGTTGAGTTTGACATATTTTGGGCCATGCATGTAGATAAATCAAGAAATTGAGCTTCATAATGTTATAATCTTGCATTGGTACCATGTTGGTATGATCATATTTGAAATTTGAGCCATTGCATGCAAGTAATGTAGCTGGAAAATCGAATTGGAGCTCAAGAACACAATTCTGGGTTTTCCAGAATTTTGAGTTCCGCTCGAGCGGGGAACCTGACGCTCGAGCGGGAAATACGTGCTCCCAGCACTTTTTGCAGACGTGGTGTCTGCTCGAGTGGGGAAGTTTACGCTCGAGCGGGGAGCTGTGTAGGCAGGCAGTCCGCTCGAGCAGCCGAGTTCACGCTCGAGCTGGAATAGAAGGCAACCAGTACTTTCGCAGACTTAAGGGTCCGCTCGAGCGGGGAAGTCCACGCTCTAGCGGGGACCCTATTTTCTGAAATTCTGTTTTTGCATTTTGTGTTCTGTTTTCCGTTCTCTTTCACTTGCAAGCACTCTTAGGCATATGTTAAGCAATGTAAATGAGTTAATGAGATAATAATAAAGCCTAAAGAGGAATATGTGAATTAAAGAACGGATTGAACTGTTAATGACCCTTTTGTGTTCATGAAACGTGTAGGGTCAAGCTCCAGGGCAAATCCACAAGCCGATCACTGTGAGTAATATCAATATTTGAATGCTTGCGAATGTCCAATTGTTTACCCCCTTTTAAGCTTTATGAATTGCTAATTGGGATTGTGGACGTAAGTCTGATATGATTGCATGAATGGACCAAAGGTCGTTTTGATGTGAATGAATGGACCAAAGGTCGTTTTGAAATGAATGAATGGACCAAAGGTCGTTTTGATGTGAATGAATGGACCAAAGGTCGTTTTGATGTAAATGAATGGACCAAAGGTCGTCCTGATATAAATGAATGGACCAAAGGTCGTCCTGATGTAAATGAATGGACCAAAGGTCGTCCTGATGTAAATGAATGGACCAAAGGTCATTTTGACACATGTGAGTGGGCCGAAGGCCGTTTTGACATGAATGAGACATGTGAGTGGGCCGAAGGCCGTTTTGACATGAATGAGTAGGCCGAAGGCCGTTTTGACATGAACGAGTGGGCCAAAGGCCGTTTTGACATAAATGAATTGGCCGAAGCCCATTTTGACAAAAATGAATGGGCCAAAGGCCATTTTGACCTGCGAGGGCGCGAATTCTGTCTTGTTCTCTAGCTACTATAGTTCGGACTCAATGTCACGGTTCTGAATCTAATCTCATAAAGTACAATGCGAGACCGATAAATCACCAAAGAGTCCAAATCCGACAAATCGTTTTGAAAAACTGATTTTTATAAAGAAGTGCCAAACATGGATTACTTTGCCAGATACAGAGTCACAACCTAAATATTTTTTTGGGAGAATTTAGGAAACCCTGACTCGTGCCTAAGGCCACGTGTCCATCATCACCAAAGTTGCCTCGACTCGGGAACTTGGGTACGAGAGGGGAAGGTCATGCAATGAGGTCCCCCGCTCGCCCGATCAAAGATTGGCCTGTACTAAGCATGATATATTGTTTTTGAAAACACATGTGTTCTTATTCCGGTTATTTAACCTAGAATTACTATGTGATGTGCACAACATACAAGTATAGACTAGATCGCCTAAGTTGGAACAAAACATTGCACGTTCGTTTGTTTGAAAATGGTTTGAAGTTTGCTACTCGCAAGTAGGCTAAAAATGCGGATTTCAATGAATTATTCCAATTCAAGCAATCCAACCTTCACCTATAGGCATTCAAGCAGTTATATCAAATAAGCAGTTAGCCTCAAGGTAAGCATGCTTTCATGGCAACATTAACACACATGCAATATTCTAAAGCGTAAACACTCACAGTGTACTCCAAGCCAAAACAGAGAACTAGTTAGAAATCATGCATGATCCTAGTTCATGTTAAGATGGCTAATGCGACACATGCAAAAATGCAACTAAAATAGGGTCGGCTATCCTAGAATGGCATATGAAATGCAACCTGGTAACATGTATTCATCTTGGAATTGAAATATAATGCAGTTAGTATGATGCGCCGAGCCCGGTGCATGCAAAACAGATGAATGAATGCACGTATGCGAAGCATAAGTATGCTAATTGAAACATGCCCTAAAACTAACCATCGTAAGCGGTTAAGTAAAAGGGAGAAAGAAATGGATATTGGAAGACATGCATCACACATACGCACGCTTATTACAACAGTTGGCCCTCTCGACGGAGGGTCCGAATAAGAAGCTAACTAGCTAATCTAAGCTAATTAAACTAATTATTACAAATCAAACTAATTAACTAATCCTAGTTAACTAACTATTACAAAACAAATTGAATAGTTAACGCATTAACTAATTAAGGTACGAACCAAAGCATAAACAAGCTAAGAAAATTAGCTAAGTAAAGTAGTAAATCAGGATCCTCAGAGGGAGAAGAGTGCATGCATGCCCGGTCGCCTCGTTCGGAAATTCGTCGCGATGCCCTAACTTGCCTCTGTTTGCAATTGTCGTTAGAACCTTGCACCAAGCTCCAGAAAGCTTTAACTCCACCATGGGAACCTGTGGGAGGGTGGCCGACCAATTGTTGCTGTGGAAAGCCACCTGCCGACCACTTTTTGTTCTTGCAAACTAGAAAAAGTGGTCGGCCAGCTAGTTTTTCTGGCTGGCCGACCAGTTGTTGCTGCATTTCTCCAATTTGCCGCTGCAGAGAGCAAGAAAGGGCATGGCAATGTATTTTCAAGATATGTGTGCACAACCACCCTCCTTATCATTTCATGAGCTCAAGGGAGTGTGGTTCTCGACTCTCGGGTCACCAATCACGCATTTCGATGCATGATGACTGAGAGGCGAAGTTGCACAATTTAATATGAAATGAATGCACAAATAAACACATAAATGCCTAGAGCTCTATCATGTATGATCAAGAGCATCGGCGACCGAGAATTGAGGCACGTTTTATCACTTCAAGTATGAAACGTTCCTCGTTTCTCGTGTTTGGACTAACACCTATTCCAAACACAGTGCAACATATAACATGGAATGCACAATGCTATGCAACATGGAGCATGCAAAAATGCAATGCAACACAAGCATGCAAATATGCAATATGACTTAAGCATGCAAACATGCAATGCAACATGAACAACCTAACAAGGCTAATGGCATGCATACACAATGCAATGTAATATAAGTGTGCACAATGAAAAGAACATGGCATATACAATGCGATGAATCAACATGCAAACAACATGGCATACTCAATGCGATGAACTACATGGCATACACAATGCTAAATGGACTTAAACCAAAAGTGGACAGACCTCAGCCATGCCCAAATTAGTGGCCATAACACCAAAACAAAGGCACAAAAGGGCAAGGCAAACATGCACATGCCTTGGCCAATTAAGTAGGCCTAAGAGCACAACCCTCAAGGGTGCTCAAGAAGTGATAAACATGGAAGTGTGACAATACTAAATGCACTGAAATAAGGTATGAAATGATGCCAAATCATTCAAACAAAGCAAGCATAGCATGCAAAGGTCCTTAAAGCATGAAGCTAGTAAAGAGGACTACAAAGGGGGCATGCAATACATGGCACAAGTGCATGAACCAATCATGGACAGAGCTAAATTAGGTTTAAACAAAGACCAAAATATGCTAAGATAGAGACTCAAGGACCTAGGCAAGATGGCATACATGCTAGGCCATAAACAGGGCAACAAATACACAACCCTTAGAGGCACTTAAAGGGTGAATGAAGTGGGAACATGGCAATGCTACATGCTCTGAAATGTCATGGTAAATGATGCCAAATCATGTACATGATGCAAATGAAGCATGCTATGAAGCTCAAAACTTGAAACTATCATAGGCACTTGTACTACTACTATGCAAAACATGAAGCATATGGTCAAGGCAACCTAAAACAGTCCTAGAACATGTCCAAATGAGTCTAAAACATGCATGGAAGGAAGCCAAAATAAGCTAGCATGAACAGCATAAAGCATGGAATAGGCAAGGCCAAAAGGGAGGTTTACACTACACCTAATAAGACCAAACATGAGATGGCTTAACCAACAAAAAATCAGAGTTATATAATGGAAAAATAACTCCCAAAACCCACAGAAATGATAGCTCACAAGCTTAGGCATGAAGGCATACACAATGATTCATGCTAAGAGCATAAAACACCAACTCTCCAAAGCATGGAATAAGTGAAAGATGCAAGTGTATGACCACACTACATGGACTGAAATCACATTTCATAGAAATGCACTACAAGTGCATGGAGCATGCAAGGGGCAACCAAACCAAACCTTGACAGAGGTATGACATGGCAAAACATCACCAAAAACATGCTGAAATGGAAACAAAACAAGCTAGAATGACATGCTACCTCATGAAGCATACAAGACTAGTTTATGAGATTTACACTACAAGTGTATTAGGCATGCATGGAGTGACAAAACCAAGTGAAAATAGTGGTATGCCACAGCAAAATAAGCCCCAATACATGCTAAGATATGGCCAACATAAGCTTAATAAACATGCTCACACATGAGGCTAATGAAACAAGTGTTGAAGACACAAGGAGAGGGGATGACCTTCTCCTTATTGGGACCTCAAAACACCACTTCCACCACTGAAATTCCTCTAAGTTTCAGTGGTGAGAAGGTCAAAACAAGGTGGTCCCAAAAGCTTAAAAAGAAACCACAAAAGCAAGGCCAAACAAGGCCTAAGAGGGGGTAGACAACCCCCAACACAAAAGTGACCTTAAACAAACATTTTAAGGACCAAAAATCAAAACTTTTTGTAGGAGCCTCGAAAACTAATCTACGAGCACCAAAAGTGGTTTACGACCACAAAAGTGGTCTCCCGGACCACAGTGTCCCTCTAGGCAGAGGCAACAAGGTGTGGTTCAAAAACCACGCCAAATGGAGAACGTTAAGCGGTCCTGAGTCAAGGCGTGCGGCCGAAGGCTCCGAAAATCGGAAACTAGTCTCCAAGTGGGAAAAGTGGTCTACGAGCACAAAAGGATGGTCTACAAGACCACTCCCTCCCTCCAGGGAAGAGAAACAAGGGTTGGTCTGCAAACCGAGTCGAAGCACAAAGAGTTCAGAGGCCTGGAGGCAAGGCACCCAGCCAAAACTCCGGAAACTCAAAACGAGCACAACATGCAGTATCACTGAGCGCTCAATCGGTGACATCTGAGTCTTAAGGTCGGTCAAAAATGGGGTGTCTACACATACCATTGTTGGTGAATTTATTAGTTTGGTTAAGTGTTGTGTTGTGATATCCATTGCTTTTGGTGTTTTGAATATCTTACAGTCCAGAGAAAATTGGTCAAAATAAAAGTGATGTTTGTTCAACTTTCTTTGGCTTGTTGTTGTCGTCTGAATGTCTTACAGTCCAGAGAAAGTCGTCAAAATGAAAATGATAGTTGTTCAATTTTCTCTGATTTGATCAAAAAACAGAGAAAATTATGAGCAAATCAAAGAAAATTGGTCAAAAACATAGAGGAATTCTTTGGGAAGTTCAGAGAAATTCTCTGGGAAATGCATAATTTCTCTAGAGAGAAAATCTCAGGGAAGTCTAGAGAATATGAAAATATTATAAAAATATTATTTGGATCGATGTTGAGGGACCTTAGACATTATGAAAATATTAAGTGTTCTTTATGCTATAAAATCTTAATAATAGGGCCCTTAAAAAAAGTCCCCTATTTTGTTTGTCTACTTACATTATGGAGAAAAAAGAAAAGCGGAAGGGTTTGTAAGTGATGATTAATAATATTTTATTTTATTTTTAAATGCCTTAAAATTTGTTAAATTTTAAATAATATGTTCAAAACAGATTTTTTATTTTTTTTTAAAAGATAGGAAATAGAAAGTTATTATACATCTAATTTAATTAATAAATTTAAAACAGAAAGTTACACAATTTAATATAATATGAAATACACATTAACAAATTAAAAATAAAAAATTATTAAACTAAAGATAAATTAATTTAACATTAAATACAACTTAAGTTAGCAATAGCCAAAAAGGAAATCAGAGTCCATGCTTTTGTCTCAAGTAATTATTGTTGGAAAATAATGATTTTTTGGTAACTTTAATGCAATATTAGACTGGATGCCAATCCTCAATTGAGGTGGATTAAAGTGGGTTTAGATTGTTTATAGTGAAATCTTTACACCACAAAAAGAATGATCAAACTTAATATGTGAATGAGAAATTAACTCATTAAGTTGGCCTCGTGAAAGAGGTGTTGGGAAAGATATAAAACCTTTTATCCCACATTGATTGTAGAGGAGAGCATTGATGGGTATTTAAATCTCATTTTTTTTCCCTAAAGGTGTGAGTCCTTTGGGACATGCAAATTTTCCGAAGGAATAGAGTTATGAATGCTTCAAGGATGGACTTGGGACAAGACTATGATCCAAGTTGATTATGGGAAAATTGCCACACACGCGTTGCCCGCCCAGACCGGGCCGGGTTTGTGGATCGTGGGCTTAAGGCTTGAGGCTTGGCTAGACTGGATTGAGTGTGGGGGTTGGGCTTGGCCTTCCCATCTTAATCTTTTTGGGCCAAGCCAGATATGTGGGCTATAGAATTATACACATTACACATGTGTATAAAAATTGGTAACTCCTCTATTCATGATGGACTTTAATCATGGATCGTGGGCTTGGGCTTGAAGCTTACTAGACTGGATTGAGTGTGGGGGTTGGGCTTGGCCTACCTATCTTAATCTTTTTAGGCCAAGCCAGATATGTGAGCTACAGAATTATACACATTACACATGTGTATAAGAGCTGGTAACTTCTTTATTCATGATGGACTTTAATCCATCAGTTTTGTAGGTTAATACAGAATTAACTCATGCATTGGTTGTAGGAGAGCCTCTTCCTCTCTTCCTCCATGTGTATAAAAGAAGGTCCTCTCCTTCAGCTTTCAACACCAGAAACTTTGCTCTACTTTTTGTGTTCCAAAATTTTCCTCCAGTTTTATATTCTTCTTAGTGAGAGAGTATTGCTTTAGTTCTGTTCGCCGAAGCTACGCAGTAGGTGCTTTGCTGGAATTGGTCCAACCGTCGTATCTTGGGAGACAGACATCGAAGAACCTCCAGCACTCAACCAGTGAGGTGTGGGAAAGCATGAAAAATGTTCATTCATTCATTCATTACTTGACAACTAGGAGAATTTAAGAGTTAACTACAATTTTAGTTTTCAAATTATGGGTCTTGTATTATTTTATTCCTTAATATTTAAATTGTATTAGTTTGGTCTCTAATGTATAAAAGTATTTTAATTTGGTCCCCAATATTTAAATTATGTCAATCTGATCTCCATTGTATAAAACATATTTCAATTTAGTCTCCCAATTTAATTATGTTAATAGACACAAAAATATGGAGAAAATTTAAGTATTATAAATTTAAATTTATGTGAAATTCTCCGGTGTGCACCCCAACCTACCACAAAAATGTGTAACTTTATTATAAAATTTCGTAACATCAATTATAAAATACGTAAATTCGCTACAAATTGGCGTAACAAAAATGTTGTAAGGAAGCCACAAACTTTTGCAAAATCAACCACAAATTTTGAACATTTTTGTTACACCAATTTGTGGCGAGATTACTCATTTTGTGGTTGATATTATGAAATTTTATTATAAAATATACATTTTTATAGTAAGTTGCAAATAATATGCACCCTAAAAGGACGCACACAAGAGCATTTTCCTAAATTTATACATGATGCAAAAAAAAAAAAAAATGCAATTTGAAAAATATTTTTCAGTGTAATGTTTTGCTAGTAAACATTCTTTATTTTTTGGGTGCAAATATAACTCAATTTCTGTTGAAGTGTAGAAGCCTGATATCATGGAATCTTCCATGGACCCTCCCAACAGAATTTGTCAAGAACCCCTTCCTAAAAGTAATGTAAGGCCTTGTTTGGTTAACACTCATTTGAGAATTTGCCATTTCACTACTAAAAAAAACAGTTTTTGCGACAGCTACAAGCTGTCGCAAATAATAAAAATACAGCCACAAAAACGCTTTTGCGACAACCCATGCAACGGCAAATGGAGGTCGCGAATGTAGGTGTGGCAAATACTTTTTGTGATGGCAAAGCAACAGTTGCAAATTATTCACGACCGCCTAAAATACTTATGGCAACTGTTATTTTGCCGTTGCAAAAAAAAATTAAAAAAAAAAAAAGTGTGGGGGCCGAATAAAAGTGGGCTCAGATAAGCGATTCAAACAGGACGCTGAGAAGACTGGTGAGGCTAACTCAGCATGACCAGACCCATCTGAACAATACCAAGGCCGAGTAGAATCTATCTTGCAGGCCGAGTATGCCGAAAAGCTTCTGGCATATCTGAGGGTCCCAGATATGATGGTGAAAGGTGATAATAGAAAAGTGGGCCATTGGAGAACAATATAAATAGGAGAAGCGTCAGCCAAAGTAAGGTATGTAAAAAGAAAAAATAACTTGTGAGAGAAAAAAACTTGAGAGAATACTGATTTGTCTGTCGGAGTGCTAATTCTGGCACCCTCGACCGGAGTGTTCATTTCCATTTCAGGTAGCGACTTGAGGATCTAGATCGTCTGTCTAGATCAAAGAGTATTTCCAAATCACTTTACAACAAAATGCTAACATGCTCTTTTGCGACCATCTTGTTACCGTCGCAAAAAAAACCGAAAAAAAACAAGAAAGTATAGAATTAGAAATTATTCAATCTACCAAGAAAACTTTTATCCTATTTAAAAAAGATATTGCATGGTGCTAGTGGTGTAACACCTAAGAAAGTTTAAAGTTGTGTAAATTATTCTATACAAAACGTATATGCAGTGCTAAGAAAAATTCTAAATAAACAAGGCTACATGACCCGCATCACCAAAGAAAATGAATAGGTGTATTAACACATATATCATCTCCATGTGGAAAGAAGTTTAAATGAATTGTAAAATTCATTCAAAAAAATGTACAAGGAATTTAAAAGAAGTAAATGAGTCATATATATATACTAGCGTATGCCCGTGCCTAAAGGCACGGTGTAAATAATATTGTGATCAAGATACAGTTGTAAATCATACGTATCATATTAAAATTTATAAAGTCCGTAATATTTTTTGACAAAAATATTGAAAAAATATAAAAAAGTACTATTCTTTTTAAAAAAATTGTAACAATTTTACTTGTATCACACGCTTTATAAAACTCGAATAAAATAACAACAAAATAGCCCAAAACTCCGGTGATGCAGCCCACAAAGAAGCACCGAAATACTCCCACTGCCGGCAAACAAATAATTATTCTGTTGTTTATACCCATTAATATATATAATACTACCAAAATAAATAATTATTATGTTGTTTAAGAATTTCAATTTAGTAGTTTGTCCAACAAACAATAAAAGCTAAATAAATTAAGATTCTAAAAATAAAAATAATAATGAATACAGTATTGTAATTTCCCAAAAATCGTGGAATTTTTGTACTCCCTTCCCTGGTTGGTAGTGGGTCACCCAAAGGCTTTTTTTTTTTTTTTTTTTTTTCTTTAGACTTCACTCTCTATCACTTTTCTTGCTTGCTTTTTCCATCTAGCCAATGACATTCTGCCCACATAGTCTTCGTTTTGATGAACCAATTTCTAGAGCCTTCAAAGCTTACAACATCTTGAAAGTGCTTAAAAAGTTTAACTATCCTTGGCAACAACCATAATTTATCTGGCAATAGATTCTAACACATTCATATTTTAACACATTCAAACTACTGATTTATGGGCTGATAAATAATACAAATCTAATTTATGGTGAGTTTGATGAGTTTAAAATTTTGAATTATAGTAAAGTAGTTTCTAAGCAGGCAAGTCCCCAGGGGTGGTTTGAAGCTTTAAAAATGTATCACCCATAAAAGTAATGAGTCACCTAGTGTACATCCGTGTCTAAATTAATTATAAGATTAAAATATAATTAAATTTAAAAGTATTGATTTAAAATGTAATTTATCAAATTTATTGACTTCGAAATGAATTTTGTAAAAGTACTCAACATATATACACCCCAATAAAATTAAAGTAAAAATTGAAAAATATAATTTATTATAAGAAAAACTTTTCTTTTCAGTTTTTGAACAAATCACACTACTATCATTATTTCTCCTCTCTTTCTCAAAATTCACTTTTATCACCATTTTTTGAACATAACCCAATCTAAACCTAATTTAAATTTTGAGTTTTAAAAAAAAAAAAAATTCTACATAAACATAACTCATAAACTCAATTTTCATACAAATTTAAATTCACCATTTTTTTTAACATAACTCAATTTAAACTCTATTTAATTTTTAAGTTTAAATTAATCCACCAAAAAAAACCAAACATTTTTCAAAAATAGTGGATTTAAAAAATAAATAAAAAAATTTAAACCCACTTTTTTTTTTTTTTTTTTGTGTGGTGTTGTGCCGAGTGACCCCCTAACCTCTCTTCACTGTCTTCCACTCATTCTCCCTCTCCATCTTCCCCCCTTTCTCTCTCTAATCTCTCCAGAAAGGTCTTCTTTCTCATTCTCTCCTTTTAATCAACACCCGTTCTCTTTCTTTCTCATTCTCTCGTCTATTTCTCAGTTTTAATGTTTAAAAAAACAAATCTTAGAAAAACAAATAGAAACTCAAATCTTAGAAACACAAACCCAAACATCCCCCAAAATCGAAATTCTCAAACATCCATGCCTCGTGGGGTACCAAAAGGAGGCTTTTAGCCCAGACCAAAATAATCAAAAAAATTTAAAATTTAAAAATCAATCCACATCCCAAACAGCAAAATAAAAATCAATCCACAAAATAACCAAAAAATTAAATTTTAAAAATCAATCCACATCCCAAACAGCAAAATAAAAATCAATCCACAAAATAACCAAAAAAATTAAAAATTTAAAAATCAATACACATCCAAACAGCAAAATAAAAATCAATCAACAAAATAATCCAAAAAATTAAATTTTAAAAATCAATTCACATCCCAAACAGCAAAATAAAAATCAATCCACAAAATAACCAAAAAAATTAAATTTTAAAAATCAATTCGCATGTCCAATCAGTGGCTATGGAGATAGTTTGAGGAGGAAAAAATAAGCTTTATTCATTGAAATTACCTTTCACAACAGTGCTATCCATAGGGAAAAAAGAAGTAAAGATCCAAACCTAGAAACACAAACCCAAACATCCCCCAAAATTGAAATTCTCAAACATCCATGCCCCGTGGGGTACCAAAAGGAGGCTTTTAGCCCGGACCAAAATAACCAAAGAAATTAAAAATTTAAAAATCAATCCACATCCCAAACAACAAAATAAAAATCAATCCACAAAATAACCAAAAAAATTAATTTTAAAAATCAATCCACATCCCAAACAGCAAAATAAAAATCAATCCACAAAATAACCTAAAAAATTAAAAATCAATCCACATCCTAAACAGCAAAATAAAAATCAATCCACAAACTAACCAAAAAAATTAAATTTTAAAAATCAATCCACATCCCAAACAGCAAAATAAAAATCAATCCACAAAATAACCAAAGAAATTAAATTTAAAAAATCAATCCACATGTCCAATCAGTGGCTATGGAGATAGTTTGAGGAGGAAAAAATAAGCTTTATTCATTGAAATTACCTTTTACAACAGTGCTGCACATAGGGAAAAAAGAAGTAAAGATCCAAACCCCCCATGTCCAATTCAAAACCAATTGATTATTTTAACAAATCCAAACACACACAAGTCGAAACCCATTTCAAAACCAATTGATTATTTTGACGATGGAGGAAGGAGGCGCCGTGACGGGAGAAGAGATGAAGAGTTGCTGTCAGTGGAGATCGAAGGTGATGCAGTGATGGAGGCGATGTAAAGCGGTGCGGCTATGGAGAGTCGCTATCGGTGGTAGTGGAGGGAGAGGGGGAGCGAGAGGAAGAGAGAGAGGGATCTCTGAGGAGAGAGAGTTTAAGACCTGAAAAGTTTGAAGAGAGAGAGAGAGAGATCTCTGAGGAGAGAGAGTTTAAGACCTGAAAAGTTTGAAGAGAGAGAGAGAGAACAAACATGTGATGTTTGCTATCTCATGCAACGTTGCCGAAGGCTGCGTTGCTTCGTGGGGTAGTGAATGGGGCTGCTGATGCCTGATGATGATGAGATGAAACTGTGGTTTGTAAGCCTTTGTCTTGGGTTGGCAAAGAGAGAACGTGGGTGACAAATGAAAGTTAAGGGTCATCTCAGCCGTCCATTAAAATGAATCCGGACCATTAAAATGTCCTAGTAGGACAATTATCTCTATGATAAATTCAAAAACCCTTTTCCCTTATTATATAGATATATACACGCGCACACTCAAATTTAAAATATTCTCATGAGAAAGATTCTCTGTCTCTTCGTCGAGCTTTCTAGTGTTCAAAGTAGTGCTACTCGAGGCAGCTTTGTTTCAGCCCGTGTTTGCTGTAAGAGAAAGTATATATTATAAGCACTAGTAGTTCAGTTAAAATAACTAACAAATACTCGATCCTCATCATACTGTTAATACAAAACATGCCATAACAAGTAATGAGTTAATTAATTAATGTAATATGCTGTTAACTCTTGGCACTTAATTCAAAAGAATAAGATGAACATCACTTAATTCGGAAGAATAAGATAGTATCAATTGCAATTGATTTTTAGACAGTCCAATACTACAAAACTAAAATGTAAAAAATTGTATCTTAAATAAGCATTAAAATTGCTAGGGCTTCACATGTTGATCATGAACTAACATATTTCAAAGAAATCCAGGCTTTAAAGCAAATATGTAATCATTTCTCATACAAAAAGCTAAGAAACCAAAAATAGAGGAGAATTCAATCTATCAATTCCTCTTCACGATATGCATCAATTCACAGCTCAATACACAAATAATTTATACGAATTCATATCTGCAACAGTTTTCTTGTTGAGAAACAATTTCATCAATTAAAGTTCTAGAATAGTAAAATACCTGTTCATCAAAACTTCAATAAGAAATGTTGGTGTCGCTATCTACTTGATCATCATCATCATCAGATATTGTTGCCCTCGTGCCTTCTTCAGGAGAAACACCTATTCATGTAGCATGTTAAAGCAAAATTTGCTTTAGTATTTTATGATTTAGCCAATGCATAGAGTTTAACATGGTAAACCCAGTTCCCTAGAAGCAATTGTTTATCCAAAATATACAAAGCAATAAGTGTTCCTTCATTTTTAATTCCCCCCCTCCCAATGAATGGTCACTATCTCAGGTGTGGCTTCCTCAAACATTGTACTACTACAATATTGAGGGGCTCTATTCTAGAAAAGGCCATGAAAAATCTAATGCAATCAATCACAAGTTGTTTTGTACAAGAACAGAATTATACAAGGGCCATTTACAAAACCCGGTTTTATTCTTCAAATTAACTACTAGTATTCAAACTAAAAACACCTTGAAAAAGGGGCAAAAAAAAAAAAAACTCAGGATCCTTGCGCCAAGCTTGATAGCTCATAGTGGGTGTGGATCGATCCATCATGTGAATCCAAGCAGGGCCATCACCTTTCTTTTCTACAAGTCTACATAAATGGTCTAAGTCATTATCCCTGTGATATCCCTGCTCCGTAATATGCTAATTGGTCCTTAATATGAGTATGATTATGCGTTTAATATGATTTTGTGTGCCATTATGTGAAAATATGTGGTTTTGAATTTCTATCTATTCACCGTAGGAATATCTGTTTGATTATCTGCTTCAGAAATTAAATTGAAGGCCTTATCGGCCACAGAACCCGAAATTGATTACGCCTTTGTGATTAGCATAATTTTTAGAGCCTACGGTGAAATTTAATCAGAAATTGATTCAGATCAGATTAAATTAATTTAATTAATGGCATAGTGCTCAATTATTTAATATTATAATTTTGGTTAGTGGGCCTTTTACTTATAGGGCCATATACTCTCACCTTTAATTCTTTTGAACTCAAAAATCAGAGTTATACAATTGTGAGAGAGAGAGTGTAGGAGATTGAGGTTTTGGTCTTGAGGCTTGGAGATTTTGGAAGACTACTCAAGAATTTGCTATAGATTGGATGAATTGAGCCTCTAAGTAAGTGAATCCATGAGTTTAATGTGTAATTTTGTGTATTCAAAGTTGATTAATGATCAAGAGTAAGGATTGAAGAGGAATTGAGTTGTTTATGTTGAATTGAAGGTCAATGTATGCATGCATGTATATAATTGCTATGAAATTGCATAATCTAGCATGTAATGTGTGAATTGTGAAGAATTGAGCATTGAAGTATACATGCAAGCATGGTTTTATTGATTTTCATGTTTATGAGCATCATTGGTGCTATTTGAAATGGAAATGAGGTCAAAAATTGACATGCATGTTTGATTATGGAAGATATGAAGCTTGTGTAAAGTTTGAATGTATGAGCCTTGAGTTTACAAAGAAATGTAGATTGATTTTGGAGAATTGAACAGTAATTAGCTTCATATTGTTTGTGTACCCTTGAAATATAATGTGTTTATATGTTTTTGGGACTGAAATCATGAGTTGAGACCTTTGAACATCAAAATTAAACTCCAAGAACAGTTCTGGAATTTCCAGAAAGTTTGATGTCCACTCAAGCGGGGGAACCGCCGCTCGAGCGTGAAATTCATGCTCCCAGCATATTTTTGCAGACATGGTTCCCGCTCGAGTGGGGGAAGTTGACGCTCGAGCGGGGAGCTATGTAGACAGACTTTTCGCTCGAGCGCCTGAGTTTATGCTCGAGCGTGAATTTGATGCAACTAGTACTTTTTCAGACCTATTAGGCCCGCTCGAGCGGGGAAGTTCACGCTCGAGCGGGGACCCTGTTTCTGAAAATTTTGTATGATCGTTCTGTGCTTCGTTTTCCGTTCTCTTTCACTTGCAAGCACTCTTAGGCATGCATTGAGCATTGTAATTGAGTTAAAGAGATAAGAATGAAGCCTAAAGAGGAATATGTGAATTTAGAACGGATCGAATTGTTCGTAACCCTTTTTGTGTTCATGGAATGTGTAGGGTCACGCTCCAGGGCAAATCCACAAACCGATCACTGTGAGTAATATCTTAACAAGATATTTGAAAAATGCTGTTGTCCAATTGTTTACTTCTATGTAAGTTTTGTAAGTTCATTAATTTGAATAGTGGACAACGATTGATATGAATGATTGGGCCGAAGGTCGATTGATATGAATGATTAGGCCGAAGGCCGATTGATATGAATGATTGGGCCAAAGGCCGATGGACATGAATGATTGGGCCGAAGGCCGATTGACATACATGATTGGGCCGAAGGCTGATTGATCCAAGTGATTGGGCCAAAGGCCGTCTGCTGCAACTGTTTCAAAGATTGTTTATGTATTTACCTTATTTGATATTATTAACTGGGATTTCGTTCACGCTCATTCATGTATATGTAGGTGAGCCAAGGGACGTCCAGAACCAGCCTCGGTGAAATTGTGAGAAACATTCAGAGTTTTGAGGAGTCAACCCAAACGTCTCACGCACGAGACTCTCTTTGCTTTTGTCCTTTGTTCATAGTTTTTGTTATGTTAGTGAAAGCATTGGACTACTTTTGTATATAAGCCTTGGGTTCGACTGACTTAAACTTGTATGATCCTGTATGCATAATGTTCTGTGTTGGAATATATTTTGATGTGAGTTATTAACACATAAATGTTTAGAATGTGATGGTGTGCATATAAGCACAGCTCTATGGACAAAGTTTTAAAATTTGCTTTCGTTTGGCCCCTTTACTCTGATGAGTTTTGTTTGAGTGGTTTGAGGCCATAGGTAATCTCGTGATTACTGGCCGGTTATGGCCTTAACCCATAGGGGCGGGTTCGGGTTATGACAGAGTGGTATCAGAGCACGAGTTAATAACTCACACACTTGTCCAAAAGAGCAATAAGCATCTAGAAAAGATCTAGGATGCATTCATGTGATAAGTATGAATCTGAGAGCATCAAGAATACGCTTAATTGTTAAATGTGAACAACTATGTGTTATAAGTTTGTGAACTGCTTGCATTTCAAATTATTTGATTATGTATGCTCTTTAGTATATGCATACCTGCGTATCTTTTGTATAAAGTATAATGCAAGTTTAATCAGATGGTGAGAACAAGAGGTGATGAGATAGAGGAATCTTCTACTGCCAGACTGGATAGAATGGAAAGACTGATTCAGGAAATGGCAGAGACATTGAGGCAACAACAAGAATGGCAACAATAGTGGCAGCAACCACATCCTCCACCTCCACCTCTGGTACCTCCTGTGCCAGATAATCAGAATGATGACCGAATCATAGCTCTCACCAAAGAGCTCAAGAAAATGAAACCACCGCAGTTCCATGGTGGCTTAGATCCGTTGAAAGCCGAACCTTAGGTTCTCGGTATCGAGAAATTGTTTGAAGTGTTCCCTTGCTCGGAGACCCAGAAGGTGCTTCTAGCCACTTTCGTGCTAGAAGACGAGGCAAGAAGATGGTGGATGTTAATGCGAGAAAATCACAGGGATGTTGATTGGGCGAAATTTTTGGAAATTTTCTATGACAAGTACTTCCCGCAGTGTATCCAAGATAGGAAGGTGGCGGAGTTCATGGAACTGAGGCAAGACAGTATGACTGTAGCCGAGTATGAGGCCAAATTCACTGAATTGGCCAGGTTTGCGCCACACGTGATCGATACAGACTATAAGAAGGCGAGACATTTTGAAGGCGGGCTTCGAAGCGACATTCTAGAGAGGGTGAATGTCTTGAAACTGGAAACCTACATTGGGGTACTAGACAGGGCCATAATATCAGAAGCTAATATAGCTAGACAAACTAAACCGACAACTGACTGGAAGGGTAGCAAAAGGCAGGGCTTGTTTTCAAAGAAGAAGTTTTCAAAGAAGCAAAATACGGGCTCCTCGAATACTTCTAATTCTTCCCGAGATACAACCCCGTTGTGTACCACTTATGGTAACAGGCATCATGGGGTTTGTTACCGTGTGACAGGAGCTTGTTTTAATTGTGGTAAACAGGGGCATATGGCCAGAGATTGCAAACAGAACAGTGGAAAATTTGCTGCTACTTTGACAGCATCAGTCCCAAAACCAGGAATTGCTACGAGATCTACTTCCGTCGGAGATACCGTGAGACAAGGGAGAGTTTTTGCGCTTGTTCCGGGCGATACGCGGAATGCCAACGTAGTTGTCTCAGGTACCATTTCTATATGTAATCAGGATGCCTTTGTGTTAATTAACTCCGGATCAACGCACTCATTTGTAACTTGTGCATTTGCATCTAGACTAAATAGACCTTTAGAACTATTGCCATATCTACTATGTGTGTCTGCACCATCTGGGGAATCTGTATTGTGTGAATCCATATACCGATTTTGTGATATGCGTATTGAGGATGCTATCCTATATGTAGATTTTTTGCCCTTGAACTTTAGGCATTTTGATGTAATTTTGGGCATGGATTGGTTGACCAAGTATTGTGCCACCATTGATTGTGTGACAAAACGAGTTGTATTTAAACCACCAGAACATAAAGAGATTGTGTTTGTGGGTAATGGGGTAATGCCTCCACCTTATTTGATATCTGCAATGAAAGCATGTAAACTGATCAGGAAAGGGTGTCAAGGTTATTTGTGCTATGTGCTGTCTGAACAATATATAAATGCTGAATTGAATGATATCCCTATTGTTGGAGAATTTCCAGATGTGTTTTCAAATGAACTACCAGGGGAATTGATGGACAGGGAGATATAATTCACTATTGAAACTGTATCAGGCACCCAGCCTATTTCTAAACTCCCTACAGAATGGCTACAGCTGAAATGAAAGAATTGAAAGAACAGTTGCGAAACTTGCTTGACAAGGGGTTTATCCGACCTAGCACTTCGCCTTGGGGTGCACCAGTTTTGTTTGTGAAAAAGAAGGATGGGATTTTGCGTCTGTGCATCGATTACCGGGAATTGAACAAGGTAATGATAAAGAACAAATACCCTTTACCCCGTGTTAATGATTTATTTGACCAGTTACAGGGATCACAGGTGTTTTCTAAGATTGATTTGAGATCCGGGTATCATCAGTTGAAAGTAAAGGCGGAAGATGTTGAGAAAACCGCATTCAGAACGAGGTATGGACATTTTGAGTTTCTTGTTATGCCATTTGGAGTGACTAATGCTCCGGCAGCATTTATGGACCTAATGAACCCAATTTTTAAAACCTACCTTGACGAATTTGTTGTGGTTTTTATTGATGACATTCTGATATACTCTAAAGATAGACTTGAACATGAACAACATTTGAGAACTGTCCTGCAAATACTTAGGGAAAGGAAATTGTTTGCTAAACTAAAGAAATGTGAGTTTTGGTTTTATGAAGTTGTTTTCTTACGGCATATGATCAACAAGGAAGGGATTTTAGTGGACCCA
This sequence comes from Camellia sinensis, assembly GCF_055761805.1. Classification (NCBI taxonomy): domain Eukaryota; kingdom Viridiplantae; phylum Streptophyta; class Magnoliopsida; order Ericales; family Theaceae; genus Camellia; species Camellia sinensis. The sequence continues at coordinate 151,888,215 of NC_138967.1, forward strand.
TAGAAAATAGAGACAATTGTGAATTGGCCTACACCGACTAATGTAACAGAAGTCCGTAGTTTTATGGGTTTAGCTGGCTACTATAGGAGGTTTGTGAAAGATTTTTCAAAATTAGCTGTGCCTCTTACCCAACTGACGCGCAAAGGGCAACCTTTTGAGTGGAATGATGAAAGAGAATCAACTTTTTATGAATTGAAAACAAGATTGACCACTGCATTGATTTTGACACTACCATCAGGTACGGAAAATTTTGTAATTTTCAGTGATGTGTCTTATAAAGGTTTGGGTTGTGTGTTAATGTAGAATGGAAAGGTTATTGCTTACGCCTCCCGACAGTTGAGGCTACACGAGAAGAATTACCTAACACACGACCTAGAATTGGCTGCAGTTGTTTTTGCTTTAAAAATCTGTCGGCATTATCTGTATGGAGCAAAGTGTGAAGTCTACATGGATCACGAAAGTCTGAAATACTTCTTCACACAGAAGGAGTTGAATATGCGACACAGGAGATGGCTGGAACTGATAAAGGATTATGATTTAGAGATTCAGTATCACCCCGAGAAAGCTAATACAGTTGCTGATGCCTTGAGCAGAAAATCAATGGGGAGTATGGTTTGTTTGCTTACTGAACAGAGAGAAATCTTGCAAGATTTTGAGAAGTCTGAAATTGAAGTGGTAATGTGTGAGCAGGGCGGATTGATAGCCGCTATTACAGCTGAGCCGGCAATCATTGAAGAAATCAAGCAGAAACAGAAAGAGGATGAATTCCTCAAGAAAGTGATTGATGAATTTGAGACAAGTCCGAAAGTAGAGTTCAGTATTGTAAATCAAGTGTTGAGATTTCGAAACTGAATGTGTGTCCCAGACATTCTGGAACTAAAGAAGAGGGTTTTAGATGAAGCCCACAGATCCATATTTGCTATGCATCCAGGTAACAATAAAATGTATCGGGATTTGAAACAAACCAATTGGTGGCCTAAAATGAAGAAAGAGATTGCAGAATATGTGTCCAAGTGTCTTCAGTGTTAGCAAGTTAAGGCTGAACATCAGAAACCAGGCAGTCTACTTCAACCTCTCTTTATTCCTGAATGGAAGTGGGAGCATGTGACTATGGATTTCGTTGTTGGCCTACCTCGGACTTCTCGAGGTATGGATTCTATTTGGGTTGTAGTTGATAGACTAACTAAATCTGCACATTTTCTCCCAGTTAGAACTACGTTTAATGCTTATAGATTGGCCACTATTTATGTTGATGAGATTCTCCGTTTACACGGAGTTTCGGTATCTATTGTGTTGGATAGAGATCTGAAATTTGTATCTAGATTATGGAAGAGTTTGCAGGAAGCTATGGGGACAGAACTAAGGTTCAGTACAACAGAATTTGCTTCGGATGGGCAATCAGAACGAACAATACAGACTCTGGAAGATATGCTTTGGATGTGTGCTTTGGATTTCTAGGGGAGTTGGAAGACTACTTGCCACTTGCAGAATTTGCTTATAATAACAGCTTCCACTCCAACATCGGTATGCCACCATACCAGGCTTTGTATGGTAGAAGGTGTAGATCACCTATTTGTTGGACTGAAGTTAGGGATAGAGCTTTACTTGGGCTTGAAATTGTGCAAGACACTTCTGAGAAAATCAAAACTATTCGGCAAAGGCTCAAAACAGCTCAAGACCGACAAAAGAATTATGCAGATGTTCGAAGAAAACCTCTTGTGTATGAGGTCGGTGACCACATGTTTATTCGTGTGTCCCCAATGAAAGGCCAAGTCAGGTTTGGGAAGAAGGGCAAGTTGTCGCCCCATTACATCGGGCCGTTCCAGATTTTGAAAAGACTTAGTCCAATTGCCTATAGAGTTGCTTTGCCACCGGGATTCGAACAGATCCATAACGTGTTTCATGTGTCGATGTTGAGGGGTTACCTCCGAGATCCGTTTCATGTGATTGATTATCACCAGGTAGCTCTAGATGAAAATATGGAATACGCTGAATAGCCAAAACGAATTCTTGATCGGCAAGTGAAACAGTTGAGAAGCAAGTCTATCCCAATGGTGAAAGTGGAATGGAAGGAACACTATGGGACGGATGCTACATGGGAAAGAGAGGAGGAAATGCGACTACGCTATCCACATTTGTTTCCCGATGAAGGTAAATTAAGTTTGGAGGACCAAACTTCCTAAAGGGGGGAAGACTGTGATATCCCTGTTCCGTAATATGCTAATTGGTCCTTAATATGAGTATGGACAAATAGATAAATAGGTAGGCAATGAACAGATAGACAAGTAGATAGTGCTAAAATGATTTTCTAAATTATAATTATCTTTTCGACCCTAAAACAATAGATTTTAAGTATATTAGTTCAAAATTTTTAGAATTTAGACTTTAGGGTCGAAATACCCAAAAAAATAAAAATAAATGAAATAGATGTTTAAGAAAAATAAATGAAATAGATGTTTAAGATAAAGGGACCGCACTGTTTCCAGTCTAGATTTGGGACAGTCCGGTTTAGTTTGACCCGTTAAGTCCATTTTTGGACTCCTTTTTGATAATCAGAATCGTTCAAATTTTAGAACTTGTTGAGTACATTATTTTTGTAAAAAATCTCGTCGATCAGATAACAGATACTATGTATTCACATCACTTTTGTCTGGAAAAAATGGACGATCAAAAAATTAACAATTTATAAAAAAGTGATCCGAATGTATAGTATCTGTTATCCGATCGACATGATTTTTTACATGAACAATATACTCAACAAATTCTAAAATATGTACCGTTCGAATTATCGAAAAGAAACCCAAAAATTAACCCAATGGATGGATTAGACCCTCCAATCTAGATAGTGGACTGAAGGCAATCCTCACCTTAAAATAAAACTCAAATGGTGCCATGTTCATAAAATCCCAAAATTAAATGGGTAAAAAATAATTGAAATAGATGTTCATAATAAAGAGAGAGAAAGCTCCCCTCGGTAACAATGGTGTTCTGTTATCTCCTTCTCCTCATCCATGAGTGAGACTGAGTACGTGAGTTTGTTCTTCCGTAGGTTCATCTTCTTGCTTTTGAAGTTTTGGACCCAATTAAGAGACAGAGAGATAGAGTTCTGTTTGGTTTTGTTTGCTTTGAGTTTTGTTGGTGTTGTGATGGTGTTACCATTTTTGAGGGTGCTCTGGGCTGTGTATGGACGCATCTTCCAAGCAGCTGCCATATCACTCCAATTATGAGGTGCCGCTGGTATTTGTGTGGAGGATATTGTAGGTCTGGACAATGGCCGAGATTAGTCCATCTCTGTTCCAGGGCCGAAGTTATACACGTGCGAGGCGGGTCAGTTGCTCTTCTTGCACAGTGATGTGAAGAGTGGAAATCGCCGTTCACGACGGTCTTTGCAGTTCATGAGGGTCTTCTCCGGCAACATTCTAGGTCGCTGGAGGTGCCTCTGTTTGAGTCATTCAGGTGGGCTATGGTCCTTTGTTTGCCTTGTGCTGTCTGTTATGAATAGCCCCGGATGTGGGTTTGTGGTTCATGAGCGTTGCCGATAGTTGCTCCAGGTTGCCAGCGTGCTGCTGTGACGACAGAACTGGGGGACTGGATAGGAAGGCTGCTGGCCATGGTGGTGGGTTTCATTGCACACCAGTGGTCTAGTTTGGTGTGCTGCTGTTTCAGCTTTGGCTATGGCGGCATGTACCAGCTCCGGTGCGTTGTTATAGTGTGCAAACGAGGTTGGTTTTCCCGCTCCAGCTCTGTAATATGGTTCAGCGTGGGCTTTCGCGCACATTGGGTAGTGCGTTCTCCCGCCCATGCATGTTTGGACATGGTTTAAAGAAACAGGGGGCTGGTAAGAGGTTTAGAGTTCCATGTACTGTGGGTTATGGCCGGTTTGGTAAAGCTGTGGAAAAGTAATTATAGATTATAATTTAACAAATTATGACTTATAGCTGTAAACATAAGCTATTAACCTGTTTGGTGCAGCTGTGGGATTATGGATTTAAGTAGCAGAGTAGTGTTTGGTTAATAAGCTGTAAAATAACTTTTTACTGTATAATTATCCTTTCTACCCTTATATGATTTAAAAATGATTATTTTGTCAATTTTTTCAATTTTAATTTTCATTAATAAAAGTTAATATAATTAGTATTAATTAGTATCAATTAATATAAAAATTGATACATTTGCTAAAAATGAATGGAAGTATTATTGTCACAATTATTTTCCATTATAAATTAATTAGTATTAATTAATTTCTTAATTAGTATCAATTAATACGAAAATTATTAATTAGTATCAATTAATGGCTTAATTAGTCTCAATTATTAATTAGTATTTAATTTTTATTAGTATCAATTAATATTAATAATCAACAATTGTTATTAATTAGTATCAATTAATAATTAATTCATTACAACAGTATACAATATTAATTTATTTATAATTAATACCCATTAATATTTATTTTTTTTCTTTTTCTTCAGAAATATAAATTTTTTTATTTTTTAATTAATATAAAAATATACAATATGAATTTATTAATAATTAATACCAATTAATTTTTCAATTAATATTGATTTTGTTCTTTTTCTTTAGAAATATACAATTTTTTATTTTTTAATTAATATTAATATTTGAATATTGACGAGGGCATTTAAGTAATTTTAGCCCCCCACACCAGTTGCACGCTTAAGTAAAAAATTTAAGCACCTCCTGACCAGCTTTTGAGATAAGTTGAAAAATAGCTTGATTTAAGCTATCAGCTGGTTAACTTAAGCTGTACCAAGCACAATATTTTAGCTTAAATTAAGTTAAAAGCGGAAATAAGCAGCTTATAGGCTCTACCAAATAGGCCTTATGTCTGGGCAGCTGTAAAGAAAGGTTTTGGTATACGTGCAAGGCACTTTGGGACTCAATTTAGGGTCCGGATTCTTTGCAGCATTTTTTTTGTGGTGGATCTTGTGGTGTCCCAAAACGATGTTATTTTAAAATAAAGTTTCAATTAAAAAAAAAACATATAGAACTAGAGAAGAGAAGGCATAAAAAGAAGAAGAAGAGAAGACGAGAGAGAAAGTGGGGGAGAGTTTCATGGTGAGAAGAAGAGAAAGAGGAGAAGCGTCGTTTGGCCTCCCTCTGCGATCGATTCTCTCTGCTCTCTCTCTCTCTCTCTCTCTCTCTCTCTCTCTCATGTTCAGTTTATGAAATCGATTATGTTAGGTTTTCAATTTTTTTGTAGCGAATGATGAAAAGCAAGCCAGTTTCTTGACTGTATCTAGACAATAGTTACGATTCAGTCGATTATACATACAAAAAACTTGGGACACCAAAATCTATCTAGTTACACTCGCTTGAATTTGACCTGATTCTGCTAATTTTTCAGGCCCTTTAATTACATGAACATTCTTTCTTTCTTTCTTTAATTTACTCACCCAAAAAAAAAAAAGAAAAAAAGAAGATGGGGTAGGAAGAAAGATGCACAAAGAAAGAGCAACAATAATTGAGAGTTCTGTGGTACGATTTACCTGATCCAACAATAATAATAATCAGTGTGTTTGGTTTGAGTTTTTTGAAAATTGAGTTTTTTGGTTTTTGTGCTTTTTGTTTTTAGTGAATATTTTTAAAATTGTAAATATATATATTTTTTTTTACTTTTTTAGATGCACTTTACTTAGATGTATCTAAAAAGTAAAAAAATTGTGAAAAAATATTTTAAAAAATTAATAAATACATAAAAATACAAAAAATGTATTGAATTATTATATATATATTTTTTATATTTTTGGTATTTAGTGAATTTTTAAAAGGTTTTTTTCACAATTTTTTTATTTTTTAAGCATATTTATATTAGGTACGTCTAAAAAGTAAAAAAAAAAAAATTGCTTAAAATATTAAAAAAATTCAGTAAAAACAAAAAAAATACGGAAAACAAGAAAGTAAAATTTTCTGAAAATTGTTTTTGAAAATCTGTAACCAAGCAAAGTGATTTTTCGTAAGTGATATTTTCCCCTCTTTTTGTGTTTTTGGTTTTTCAATTACGTTTAATCTGTTTCATGATTGTTGATTGAATTACACAAATTGGGTTGGCTTCAACTTTTTCTTTAATCAGACTGGTGTCAAATTGGGATTTCTATGTTTACTTTCGTTTGGATTTTGTTATGTGTTTTGAGGCTTTTTATTGTGCTTCAATTTTATAAATAGGTTTTGGATGTACTGTAAGCATTATGATAATCAAATGACAGACAATTTATTGGTTGTGTTTGGAAAAATTGGATCATGGAAATCGTATTGTAGAACTCTCAATTATTGTTCATTCACTCTCCCTCACTTTCTCTCTCCTCTTCTCTTTTTCTTCTTCCCTCTCTTCTCTAGCTCTGTGTTTTTCTTTTTCTTTTTTTAATTGAAATTTTGCCCCAAAACGACGTCGTTTTGGGCACCGCAGGAAAATGCGGTAGAGGATCTGGACTCCTCAATTTGATATTGATAAGCAATTGAAGGTGATGAGATGGCATGGGTTCGTTTGTATTTTACATATATATATGAGCATATTATATACATATATATATATATATATATATATATTATATGCATATTCAAATTTATGGGCCCCAGGTTTGCTATTGTCTCAGATTTATTTTTGACATTATGATCTTCTAGAGTGATTTCCTAGAGTGATCTCCTATAGTGAAGAAAGGATGCCTGACACGTGTCCCACTCAGCCTCCAAGGCTGAGATTTAAACTCCCTAAAATGACTCGTTTTGGGGCAATATTTCAAAAAATAAAATAAAATGAACAGTTGTCTTCGTCCTACCCTTCTTCATCTTCTTCTTCATTTCTCTCTCTCGAACCTGTCAAACCCATCGGAGTTGCTCCGGCAGCCTCACCAACGTGACCAAGCAACCATCGTCGTCCAGCCGTCAGATTCTTCTCTATTGATTCGTCTTTGTCGTTGCAAACCCTAACGTAATCTGAAAAACATAGATTTAGGGTTTGTGCTCTCCTCTTCCCTAGCAATCGCCGCCGCTGCCGTTGTCGTCACTGCCTCCGCCGTAACAACCAACCTCCTAGATTGAAAAAGAAGAAGAATAAGAACCATGGTGGGTTTTCCCTCTTTCTCAATCTCAACAAAAAAAGTTAAAAATGTGAAAAACAAGTTCTAATCTCTCTTTCTCAATCTCAATAATAATAAAAAAAAAATGTTGAAAATTTCATCCATCAATTTCTCTCAGTTCAACTGGGTTTTCACTATCTCTCTTTTCATGGGTCAGTCAATTGGGTCTTAGTAAGCGTGCTTGATAACATCTAATTATCAACTCTTGATTCAAACTTCATATTTGTTTTTGGGTTACTTGTTTGCCATTGAAATTTCATGTTCTAATTTGGATCCTTTTTTATTTCTTGTATTTTTTGTTGAATTTGTTTCACTGAGAACTCAATGTCATGTTCTAATTTAGTACTCAAGGACCCAAATCTCATATCCTGGTTAGGATTTTTTTTTCACCATTGTTGTTTATCATATTACCATTGTTGGAAGTTGCAGTAATGGAACCTACACATTTCCTTATATTGTTTGCATATATGGCTTCGTCTTGTTGTTTCCAGAGAACCCAGCTTCCATGTCTGCAAGAGAGGCAAGACCATCGTCTTCTTCAATGAAACAAGGCATTCTTCAATGAACCCAGTGTTGAAATATATATATATATATATATATATATTCAATTTACTCACCAAAACAACGTCTTTTTGGTGAGTTTGAATCTCAGCTCTTGGAGGCTGGGACACGTGTAGGGCATCCTCTCTTCACTGTACAAGATCACTCTAGGAAATAAATTTAGAGGATCTTAGCACTTATTTTTGTGGGCACGGTTTTGGTTAGTGGATTTTATACCCACACGGTTTCTTTTAGACAAACAAGTGTTGGCTTCATGTTTTGGTGATAATAGTGACTATTTTTGGTTCATGGGCCTATTATTGGATAAGGGTCCATATTTTGGTTGAGCTATTGTGTAGTGATTTTCTATCTACAGTTGGATTAGTCATGTTGATTGAGCACGTGATCTTCAAGTGACTATATGAGGTTGTGCTTGAGCCACCTCCGCTAAGAGTGATTAAGGGGTCACCATTATGGGGAATTGTGGCTTGATGACCAGCCGAATTAGAGATTGGGAGATGTGAAGTTTACCAGATTTCCTAGTTGCCATTTGTCTTCATATGACTCATCCTGTCTTGGTCTTTAAGCCACTCCCACATGGAATGAGGGAACACTATCGTAGGGATCAAGGCTTTGTGCATAGTGATTTTGGTTTGGATCCAACCCATTTGATGTTTTGGATTCGGGTTTCGTTGTCATATATAGTTATTCATGTCTTGTTTCCCCTTATCTCTCTTTGAGTTTGGCTTTTGGGATGTGTTGATCACGTTTGGAACAGGTTAGTGGCTTGTTTTTCAAACTTTTGTTCCCTAGAATTTTGTTTCTTCGCTCGAGCGTCACTTCTTGCACTCGAGTGGTCTTTGTGAACTCTCAGTACCTTTACGGGTCCGAAAAGTACTGGGAAATAGAATTCTATGCTTGAGCGGTGTCAGCTCAAGCGACCATTGTTGAGCTCGAGCGATGGTCTTCTGTCTGTAAAACTTCTGGGAGTTTGTATTCTGTGCTCGAGCGAAGCTTCTTACACTTGAGCGATCACATCTTTTGTGTCTGGAAGCTCGAGCGACACTTCTTGTGCTCGAGCGGTCTGCATGTATATCAGTCTGTAAGAGTCATTTTTTACATCACTTTTTCATCTCTCTCTCTCTCTCTAAACATTTTAAAACCCTAAGTTGAGGATCTTTTTCTTTAAAACTCACATTCTCTCTACAAATACACCTAGATCTATCGAGTTTTTCACTTGTGTCCCTTTGTTAAAAAGGTAGATCTCGGCGAGGGCTTCATTCTAATCGAAACAAAGTTGATTTTTGGCATCTTTAGGTTTCCTACACTCTCTCTTATCTTCCAAAACTTGAGGTACGGATATCTTCACACTTTTTATGAGTTTCAACTTAGTTATTTGTTATTTCTAAAAAATATTGAGATTTTGGAAGATTTGAACAAAATCTAGTGTTTAGGGTTAAAGACCAAAAGGGTTTCTCTTGTTTCAAGTGTGGCTAGTTGGGTCACAAGTCACTAGCTTGTCCGCAAAGAGGAAGAGGGCTACACTGCTTGCGGCTTGTTCTTAGAGCTAGAGTTAGGGGAGATGGTAGCCATCTACCTGTTATCAGTGTGGGCAGTCAGGGCATGTGATGAGGTTTTGCCCTTAGTCAAGTGGCACACTTGGCACATCTGGTTCGAGGCAGACATAGAGCCACTAGCCTGCACAGTCAACACAAGCCTCGAGGGTCAATTTGGGAGCCTCCTCGGCTCCGTCAGTGCATCAGACTTATGCTTCGATGGGTGAGCATATGGAGCAGAGACTTGCAGAGCGTGTGTATGTTGTTACCACACCAAACTTAGTGCCAGTGCCTTCAGTTGTGAGAGGTACTTTCTTGTTATGCAATTCTATTGCCAATGTGTTGATTGATATAGGTGCATTCCATTCATTTATTTCATCTGTATTTGCATCGACATTGGGGTTAGAATTGGCTCGGTTAGCATCTCCACTCAGTGTAGAGTCACCTATTAGTGATGAGATTGTTTTAGAACAATGGTGTTGGGGTTGTGAGATAGAGATTCCCGGTCGCCGACTTCTTTTTACATTTGTGTTAATTGACATGTCAAGTTTTGATGCTATATTGAGTATGGATTGGTTGTCATCGTATCGGGCTGTCATAGATTGTTACCGTCAGAGGGTTACTGTATGTACCTATAGCTCGACTTTTCGTGCTCCTTTCGGATACGATAGCCCTACAGTTCGAACTCCCGTGACTCTGAATCTGATCCCACAAGTGCAATGTGAAATAGATAAACACAAAAGAGTCCAAATCCGGCAAATCTTTTGAAAAATCAATTTTGAATCAAAATGCCAAAAATGAACTGCTTCACCAGATATAAATTTGCCACCAAAATGTTTTTGGAAAATTTAGGAAACCCGAGACTTGTGCCAAAGGTCACTTATCCGTCATCACAAAAGTTGTCTCGGCTCAGGAACTTAGGTACGAAAGGGGCATGTCATGAATTGAGCACCCCACTCGCCCGGTCAAAGATCGACCTTTACTCATCATGATGTGATTCTTATTTACATTATAAGCTCTTGTTCCGACTATTAAACTGACTTTACTATGTGTTGCACATAAGTATAGACTAATTTGCAAAAATTAGAACACTTTGATTTCATGTGTGTTTTTGAAAATTGTTTCGAATATGTACCACTTGAAAAAGTGATCTCATATGAACATTACTCAAATTATTTCAATTTAAGGAATTAGCCTTCATCCACAGGCATTCAAGACATATAGCAATTAAGCAGTTAGCCACATGGCAAACATGCTCGACATGACAACAATCACATGCATGCAATATGCTAAAGCACAAAAATGCTTACCTCGGACTCCAATGCAAGCCAAAAGAAACAATGAGTTAGAAAACATGCATGCCCCTAACTAATGTAACATGATTAATGCAACACATGGAATGATGCAATTAATAGGCTCGGCTACTAATTATGACATGTCAATCAATTTGAAAGCATGCGGTCTAAACACGTATTCAACGAAATAATAAACGGCAATGCTTGTTAGAATGATGAACCAAGCCTCAATGTATGCAGGACAAGTAAATGTAAACATGGGAAATACTAAAGGAAACATGATGTTCTAAACTACCCATTATAAGCAAGTAAATAAAAGAAAGAAAGACGTAGGATTGGAAGACATACACATTATTACAATTTGCCCTTGCGTAGGAGAGTGAATAAATACCCTAGCTAATTACTACGGATTAACTAACTATTACAACCCAAATGAAATGAATTAACTATACTAGCTAATTTTTACAACATCACAAATTAACTAACCACTTTAGCTAATTAATTAATGACAACACAACTAACTAATTATTCTAACTAATTTAACTAATTAGTTACAAGTCCGCTACTCTAAGTACAACATACTAATATTACAACATCATTTTAACGGATCCTGAGAATCGAGGGATGGCTCGTGCATGGATGTGGATTTCCACCCGATAATGCTCTCCATTTTGCTACTGGAATGCCTTTGTTGCACAGTTAGAAAATTGCGTTGTTTTTCCACCTCAGCCTTTGCTCTTCTCTACTAGGAAAAGGATATTACCTGTCTAAAAAAAGTGGCCGGCATCTCAGAAGTAGTGGATGGCCAACCACTAATAGTGTCCTACCACCCAGTAAAAGTGGCCTGCTGGCCACTAATGTTGAATTTCTCCTGTTGCAACAGAGAACAAACTGAACACAAACAAGGCATTCTCAAGGGATATCTATCCACCCCACCTCTCCTTATCATCAAATAGCTCAAATGAGAGGTAGGCTCGATTCGCAAGTCATCAATCGTCGCAATTTCATTACGTGATGACTTATGAACCAAGGGATATGATTTCAATAAATGCACAATGAAAGACTCGCAAACCTCCTCCCTATCATGATTTGATCAAGGGAAGTGGTTGGCCATGGAAAGTTGAACCATTTCATCACTAACAAGTATGAAATGACTCAAGTTTCCATGTGTTCAATTAACGTCCGATTGAACACCAAATCATTTTATTATCTTGGTCCATTTTATCCCAATTTTAACTACCTTTCCATTCCTTAATTCATTTAGTCCAAAAATGAAGATTAAGTCCTCTAATGGAAAGAAGTGTTAAACAAAGAGTTGTTTTACGCATGAAAAAGATGACATGGCGTTGGTAATGAGCCTTCGAAGAGATTAAACCATTAAGCACAATACCTTTATCTCAAACTTAAACAAACAATTGGTTTGAAACAACTTTCAAAACAAAATAAAATGCCAAGAAAAGAGGGAGGTTATAGAGATGATTAAAGGTGATCACAAGTATGGAAAGTAAGAAATAAATGCTATCAACTCATATACGTTGGTGGCTAAGGCCTAAACCACCAAACCTATGTGGACCATTACGCTACAAGCATGGAATACAAAGCACAAATGAAACTAACTCTTTAAAACAATCCTGAAATAGGCTAAAACAGTGTTGGAATTGAAGTAAAAATAGTTTAAAAAGTAAGCAAAAATAATGGGAAATTTAAGTTAGGAAACAAGCCAAAAGAGGGGTGGCTAACCCCTCCATTTTTGGGACTTCAAAACCACATTTTTAGCCTCTGAAAACCTTTAGAAATCAGTGGTAAAAAGCTGGAAAAAGGTTGAGGAAGAGATGGGAGACACAAGGGTAAAAGCTTGGATGACAAGGTTCAAAGAAGGGTGGTCAACCCCTATACCTTGAATAGCTTTAAACCGCAAGCTTCAGCCCATAAAAATAATGTAAAAATAGTCCAAAAACAGCAAAAAAAGATAGAGAAGTAGTGTAGAGAAGGCCAAGGTTATACCTCTTGAAGAAAAATAACACTTTTGTTAGCAAATCCACAAGTTCTCACTCTCAAGGGCTGAAATTTGGACTCAATAATGTCAACAAAGAGAGCTCCAATATTGGTTTAGGAAGTGTTCGGGTAAGGTGTGTGTGTTGTAAGATAGAGATAGAGAGAGAATTTCAAATTTTGAGGCTTTTAGAATTTTTTGTAACCTAAAACCAAGAGGGTTAGCCTTGTATATATAGAAATATAGCCTCTTAGGTCGAAAATATCTGTATAGGAACAGCTGAAGCTTGTGGGGGATAGCTGGCAAAAATATATGGTTTTTCAGGCCAGACAAAAATTTGCTTCTAGGCCCGACTTCAGACGGGCATATCTCCTTTATCCAGACTCGGTTTTATGTCATTCTTGAGTCTAAATTGGAGCCTCGGAAGGATACTTTCCAATGGTGGTAGCCTCACATCTAAATTCTATTTGTGCAAAGAGATATGCCTATTTTAGTGAAGGGTACTCATTTCTATTCTAACGGATTGACGCCCAACTTTTCCCCCAACTAGTTTTCTTCCCTCCCCTCCTATTTTCTTCAACTCCAAACCTATAAATAAGAAGTTTTAAAGAATTTTTCAAAGATTTCACCTCCCTTTCATTTATTTCCACTTTGTCCTTGTTCGGTTTACCGAAAAGTGTAATAATTTAAACAAAATACGAGCCTCGAAACATTGTAGAAACATTTGGAAAAATATTTTAAAAGAGAGAGGGTTTTAAGGTCTGAAATAGTTTTGGTCAAAATGGGGTGTAAGGTTGGGATTTGAAGCTCTTCTTGCTAAATAAATCGAACGTTTCTACACTATAACTTTCATCATTGAGTGATCAACCTGAGGCGCCCAAGTCTTATGGGCGGTCAAAAATGGGGTGTCTACAATTGCCCCTTTTTGACAGTGCTCGAACTCATGAAATGATGTGAGTGAATGTCAAAGGCCGAAGATGACCCATTTTGACAAGGCCGTAAGACATGGGCAAACAAACAAAATGCAGATGCAGTTGGTTGAACCCGAGGGTTACCTATGTATCCCGTTGCAAGGAATCAAACTAGCGTAGTTAAGGGGCAAAATGAAAAATGATACACAAGGCAATGCAAATAATACAAATGATATCCAGTGCAATGCAATAAGATAATCAAACCACAAGCAGTGCTTACCACACAAATACCTTAAAGGAATGGAGATGCAAATCAAACTACGTTATATATAGAAAAGAAGTGGGCATAACCAAATGACGCCTAACACAGGCTAAGTGCCTATACCCTCAATACTGGCCTCAGCGCTGCATGGGTGCTTACATATAACAGAACCATGTTTCAACGTGAAAGGGGTGAGAGCGCATACAGAACCATGTTTTTCGAAGAAAGATTACAAGTAATTGGGTGGTATGATATAAGTGAGGAATGATCTGCTAAGGAAAGATAATGATCCTAAATGCTAAATGCAACAAGACAAAGTGTAATGCAATGGATGCAATGGATGTAGTGAATAAGGCGTAGGTCGAACCATATTTTACCTAGAAAAGGCATGGACACAAAATAGACCATGTCGAACACAGAAAAGGTGTTGACACCCTCAATACTGGCCTCAACGTTGCATGGGTACTTACACCTGACAGAACCATGTTTTAACGAGGGAAAGGTATGAGCACATGCCAAACTAAGCTTAACATGGAAAGGATGTAGGAGATTAATGGATAGGGTGACATACTCCAACCACGCTGGAATCGTGAGAGGAGAAAGAACAAATCCTAAACACGCTGAAATCGTGTAAGGAAGGAAACACTCAAACCACGCTGAAATCATGAGAAGAGGTCCTACTGCTCAAGGTTGCGTCTCTGCACACCCTAAGATACACTCTAACCACATTGAAATCGTGAGAAGAGGTCCCGATAAAACAACCCAAGTTCGTGTTCCATACGTCCTGAGATAAATTCCAAACACGTTGAAATCGTGTGAGGAAGGGAACACTCAAACCACGTTGAAATCATGGGAAGAGGTCCTGAGAAAACTGCTCAAGGTCGGGTTCCATGCGTCCTGAGGTAAATTCCAAACATGTTGAAATCGTGTGAGGAAAGGAATACTCTAACCATGCTAAAATCGAGAGAAGAGGTCCAGAAAACTGCTCAGAGTCGCGTTCCACGTATCCTGAGATAAATTCCAAACACGTTAAAATCGTGTGAGGAAATGAACACTCTAACCACGCTGAAATCATGAGAAGAGGTCCTACAACTCAGGGTCGTGTTCCACACGTCCTAAGATAAATACCAAACATGCTGAAATCGTGTGAGAAAGGGAACACTGTAACCATGTTGAAAGCATGAGAAGAGGTCCTACTGCTCAGGGTCGCGTTCCATGCGTCTTGAGATAAATTCCAAACACGCTGAAATCGTGTGAGGAAGGGAACTCTCTAACCACGCTAAAATCATGAGAAGAGGTCCAAAAAATCGCTCAGGGTCGCGTTCCACGTGTACTGAGATAAATTCCAAACACATTGAAATCGTGTGAGGAAGGGAACACTCTAACCACGCTGAAATCATGAGAAGAGGTCCAGAAAACCGCTCAGGGTCGCGTTCCACGTATCTTGAGATAAATTCTGAACACGCTGAAATCGTGTGAGGAAAGGAACACTCTAAGCATGTTGAAATTGTGAGAAGAGGTCCTACTGCTTAGGGTCGCGTTCCACGAGTCCAGAGATAAATTCCAAACACGCTAAAATAGTGTGAGGAAGGGAACACTCTAACCACGCTGAAATCATGAGAAGAGGTCTAGAAAACTGCTCAGGGTCGCGTTCCCGTGTGTTCTGAGATAAATTCCAAACACGCTAAAATAGTGTGAGGAAGGGAACACTCTAACCACGCTGAAATCATGAGAAGAGGTCTAGAAAATCGCTCAGGGTCGCGTTCTCGTGTGTTCTGAGATAAATTCCAAACACGCTGAAATTGTGTGAGGAAAGGAACACTCAAACAATGCTAAAATCGTGAGAAAAGGTCCTGAGAAAACCGCTCAGGGTCACGTTTCACGCGTCCTGAGAAAAGCCCCGGGGGACAATGATCCTAAACGTTGTCTAGTGTAAAAGGATAAATGATACACGATAACACAAGATTCAAATAAATACAATAAGTGCGGTGATATGATACATGTTACAAGCAATGCAGTGCATGATGTTTAGAGAATCCAATAAACAAACAAAGCGGCGCTTTAGAAAGCATCTCATGGGGCGAGTGGCGATGAATCGCTCTATTCTGACAGGGATCTCCCTCTTGAGTTCTTTGAACTATTACCTCCAACTCATAGTTCAAAGGTCCTCAAATGCTGACAAGGGGTAACATTTACATGTAAAAACTACAGATGGCACTTTTCTTCCTGATCATATTCACAACTTTCCTTATTCTCCAACGGGGTGACAGACTAGGTTGGTTTAGTATCCAGAATCGAGGCGCATACATGCTACCTCAACCTATGGGGCCACCACATAGATTTCAAGCCGGGGATACACCCCTAGGTATTTAAACCAGACTTTAGTCTAAAAAATTCCAAACCTTTGTGTTCTAGGCATTGCCATTCGAACTCTAGTTTCCACCGTCGTAGTTGGTCTCCTAGGACCTCATTGGAAACACAGCCAAGACGCCTCTGGCAAGGAATGATGCTTAGGGAGAGTACTTTTGATCGCCATTCTGGCTTAAAACAAGCTTGAGCTTGAACTTGAGGTCGAGGTATACTCATACTCCGGAGAAAAGACAATGCCTGAGAAGGTGCATCCAGAACGCAATCTCAAATTTTTTTGAAGTTGAAACACACGAAGTTGCTGCAAATTTTCACTCTTTTCTTTTGCTTTGCAGTCCGAAACCTATGTAGCTTCAGATAAGTCCTTGTTCTATTGCTCTCTCTTTTGATCGGGGTTGGACCTTGCAGTTTATGAAAGAGAGAATCCTGTTTTGTACATTATGTTGGGAATGACATGACACTCCGAGCACAAAATGATTTATTTTTTAAATTGAAACCAAGAATGAATTCTTAACCGGGTATTGAGCCTACGACTAACCACAGTACACTAGAACTCAATAAAGAAAAAACAAAGTAAAACAATCTAGACACATCTATTTACACTCAAAATGACTCAAAACAAGAATCGAGACAAACAAAAACAACAAACACAACACTTGGATATTTTTCACCGGTGGGAAACCTCTTGGTTCACGGGGAGCCCACTGCATTGTTTCCTACCCTTTCTTATTTATGATTCTCACATCACTTTGGCACTCAATCTCTTTTTCTCTCAGTGTACATCTCTCTATTCTTTAATCTCTTTTATTTTTTATCCCTTCCTAGGTGTGGTTGATGGATAAACTGGAAGTTGTGGACATTATGAGGGGGGTCGAACATCTAGCTCTATTTCTAGTTCGTGTTTCACACTTGGTTCGATACCTCACTGCTTGGTGGATGAGAAAGCCTTCGGCCTCTGCTGCTAGCTTCAATTGTGCCCTTTCTGGTGAGTGCATTGATAATGGGGAAAAGACAAAAAACCTGACTCAACTATGCCCCTTGTTCATTATTTTGACCATTTTTTGTTTTTGGCTTTTTGCTAAAACAATTTTGACCAACATGAGAGTTTGATTAGCATGCTTAGTCGACTTTCTGCTTTGAAATCATGTAAGTCAGGCTGTGAGCATTGAAAATTTTCCTTTTTTGGGTCCAAGGAATGGTTCGATTTTTGAAAAATAAAACAATTTTCAAGAAAATTAGACAACTTCGCTAAAAATCTTCAAAACTATTTTTGCAAATGGCCACTACTTAACTAACATGGAATTAACTCTTGAGATGCACAACTTCAGATCTGAACTTGATTTGTCTTGCAGCTGAATCTTCTAAGGGAATAAGACACCGGATTTTGAATAAAGATGAGGACAAAGATGAGCCAATTTGTACATGGATAGGATAGTCGAGTTAAATAAGGATAAGTTAATCAACATGGATGAGACAAACATGCTACAAATGGTTGGGGCTGAACTTCAGGATGAAGTTGCGTTCGTATCCCAAAGATGGGAATCAGACCGTATGTAGTTCCGGGGTTAAGGTGCACTCAAGTATCAGCTCTCTCCTTTTGCGCTCTAACTTTTGCCAAAGCCACCCTTTCGGGTTTTCAACATTACGAGCTCTATTTTTCTTTTTCATTTTTCTTCTTCTTCTTCTTCTTTTTCTTTTCTTTTTTTCCTTTTCTCTTTCTTTTTTATCTTTCTTTTCATGTTTTCATTTTTGTTCTTTTCTTTTTCTTCTTGCTCTAACTTTTGCCTCGGTCGCCCTTCCGGGTTTTCGGCCCAACAAGCCTCTCAAGGATAGAAAAGTTTAACTTGTCCATGTTGATTGGTCGTAGGATCTCTAAGCCATCTGGATCCATGAGAATGGTTGTTGTCCCTAACGAAATAGTCTTTGATGATGTAAGGGCCCATCCAATTGGGTCTGAATTTTCCCCTAGTGTCATGGATAGGAACTCGATTGTCCTTTCAACAATAAATTTCTTCTTTCAGATTCTGGGATCTGGCTTTCTTGCCAACCTTCATTGGCTTGAGAAATGACCCAGTTTTGAATCTTCGAGCACATCTGACCTTTTTGCCCCAAGTTCAAGGGCTGCTTTTCAACCAGTTATGCAAGCTTCCTTCGATCACATACGACCTCATTGCCCCTGGTTCAAGGGTTGCTTCAAATTCAGCCATGCAAGCCTCATATTTTGGTTGATCGTTGAACATTCTGAAAGGTTCAAGGTTTGAAAGCAAATGGGTCGAGTCTTGAGGCCGAGAGTGATCCTATGCTGTACAATCTCAAGATCAATTCCAGGCATGTCTTCATAGGACCATGCAAAATATTTTTTGAAATCTTTTAATAAAGCGACTAGTCGTTCGTGCTCTTCTGAAGACAATGTAGAACCAATCTGGATCAAGCCAGGATCCTTCTCAGTACCCACATTAACAAAAACGATCTCATTCATTAAGGGTTTAGCACACCTCTCTTCCTCTCAGTTGATTGAATTTTTAAAAATCCCAAGGAATTCCTCACTCTTTATTTTCACCACAGTTTTGGAAACAGTTTTGAAAAACTTTGGTCAATGCAATGATTTAAAGGCATAGAGAAGTAGGTGAAAAGTACTGTCATTTTATTCAAAACTTCTGGCTCAACTAGCTCAATGGTAGAAACTGATGCAAAAGAAAGAGTGCAAAAGACAAATACAAAAACAAGAAAGTGATGCCCGAGTTAACACCTCCAAAATCACCAACCTCTGACTCCACAAGACTGACTCAATGCAACTAGACTAACTCAAAACCCAAGTTTAAATGTAAATAAACAGCATTTGCAAAGTGCTAAAATAGTGCGTGCCATCCACCACATCTAGAGTAAAATAAGCACCATCAGCAGGTGGTTCATCCTCGATCACATAGTCACATTATCCCCAAGTTCATCGATCCAGCACCGATAGACTTTGCAAGTGTAGCACATCCGCGAGGGACCCCGCTACTACAGTTCAAACTCGATTTGTGTCACGATTCTTAATCTGAACCAAAGAGTCCAAATCTGGCAAATTGTTTTGAGAAACAGATTTTTTGAAAAGAAGTGCCAAACATGGACTGCTTTGCCAGATACAGAGTCGCCACCTAAACATTTTAAAATGGGGAAATTCAGGAAACCCTGACTCGGTGCCGAAGGCCACGTGTTCGTCATCACCAAAGTTGCCTTGGCTCGGGAGCTTGGTTACGATTGGGGAAGGTCAGCTATGAGCACCCCCTCTCGCCCGATCCGAAGATCGGCCTTTACTAACCGTGATATTCGTTTTTGAAAACGTTATGTGTTCTTATTCCAGTTATTAGCCTAGAATTACTACGTTATGCGCACAGCAAACAAGTATAGACTAGATTGCCTAATTTGGAAATAAGCATTGCATATCTGTTCGTTTTGAAAAAATGTTTTGGAATTTGCTACCCGCAAGTAGGCTAAAACACGGATTTCAACGAGTGTTTCCAACTCAGACAATCCAACTTTCACCCACAGGCATTCAAACAGTTTATCACATAAGCATCTAGCCACATGGTAAACATACTGTTATGACAGCATTCACACGCATGCGATATGCTAAGGCATGAAAATACTTACGTCGTACTCCATGCCAAAACAATAAACTCGTCAGTAAACAATGTATGATCCAAGTCCATGTTCAAATGTCTAATGCAACACATGCAGGATGCAATTAGAGTAGGCTCGGCTAACCTATGCATGGCATGTGAAATGCAATCAATTGATGCACGTATTCAATTTGGAATTGAAATACAAATGCAGTTAGCATGATGTACCGAGCCCGGTGCGTGCGAGACAAATGCATGGATGCACGCATGAGCAGCATAAGGTATGCTAATTTAAACATGACCTATTACTAACGAAGCAGGTAAGTAAAAGGGAGAAAGAAGTGGGGGTTGGAAGACATGCACACACTCACCCACACTTATTACAAGTTTACCCTCGCTCGGAGGGACTGAAAGAATAATACAGTTTGAATAATGAATTAACTATCCTAGCTAATTAATTATTACAAATTACCTAATTAGTTAACAAACTAACTAAGCTAGGAAAAAACAGTAAACCGCCTCGGGAAGAGAGCTCGATGCAATGCATGCTCGGTCTTGCTCGGGAATTCACTGCTATGCGCAATCTGCCTCTGTTTTCCCTGCTCTGCTCCTCTGAAGGCTGTCAAAGTCTCAGAGTTGCTTCTCTGGACATTGGGAGACACCACCGGCTGAGTAGAATGATCACCGGCAGTGGTCTGATGGTCATCGGCACATAATGGGTCCATCGGCTGCCGGTTTATTGTCGGTCGGCACTCTATGAAGTCGATCGGCAAAGAATGCCTGCAGAATCTGTTTGACAGCAGCAGAGGACAGAACTTTGCATGGCAATACAATTCAAGCCATATATGCGCCAATCATGTTCCTTATCATGTGAGTGAGTCAAAGGGACATGCTCCATGGTTCTCAGACCACCAATTGCGCATTTCCATGCGTGATGGCCCAAGAGACCAAGTGTGCACATTTTGATGTCAAATGCAATGCAAACCAACAAACCAAAGCCCAATTCCTATCACTAGATCAAAGAACAAGACATGCATGCTAGAAGCAATGCAACCTAGGCATGCAAGCTAAGGATGCAACATGAGAATGCAAGATGTGCATGCAAGCATACAAACAACATGCAAGGTAAGCATGCAAGCAAGCAAATGATGGACTTAAACATGATTTGGGCAGCTCTAATTAGGCGCAAAACAGTGGCCAAAGCCAAGGAAATGAGGCCCAAAACACACGCACACATGTATGCAAATATGGTCCAATTCCTAAGGCCCACCAAAGAAGCATTGAACTACACTTAGTGCAACCACACATGGCATGAATTAAATGACTAAAAATAGAATTTTAGCATGTTAAGACAAGGCCTAAAGATCACTTAGATGGCATCCAACTGACGTAAATTCAAAGGCATGCACAAATGCCAAAACATGGAGCATGCTACACAAGCTTTCAAAGCTTCAAAGAGGCATCCAAGGCAAGCATACAAGCATGTTAAAGGGACTGAAATAACATGGCGAATGGTCCCAAATCACTAAATTAAGGCAAGGATGCATGCTATACATTCACACACTTAAAGCCAACAAGCCAAAAATGCCAAGGGGCTATACAATGCATGCCATGGCCGACCCAAACAACTATGGACAGACCTCAAGCATGGAAAAATAAGCACAAAAGCTTCACAAAGCTAGACCTAAAACATGCTAGAACAAGGGTTTACAACCTAAGGCATGTTAAGGCAACAAAGTGGCATTACAAGGTAGGTATGCTAAGCATGCATGGTGTACCAAAACCAACAAAAAAACAGAGGCATATTATGATATAATAAGCGCAAAAAACAGCCAAGGCATGGTCGACAAGAAGCCTAGCTAGGTGCTCCCTCAAGAGGCCAAAAATGGTACATTTCAAGGACAACAAGGAGAGGGGGTGGCCCTCTCCTTCTTGGGACTTCAAGGCACCATCCTTACCACTGAAATCCCTTAAGATTTTAGTGGTGAGGAGGCCCAAACACCAAAGTCTCAAAGCTTATACAAAACAACCCAAAATGGGGCCTCTCAAGGCCTAAGAGGGGTCAAACACCTCCAAACCACAAAACACTCTAAACAAACTACTTAGAGGACCCAAAAACAGAACTTTTTTGTATTATACACTAAGCTCAAAAATAGTTCTAAGATAGGCAAAAATAGTATGCAAAAATGGGGAATAAAGGGACAACTTCTTACCCTTGAAAACCCTCTTCACCAATGAAGCTCCAGCAGCTTCTTTGTGCTCAAAACAGCCCAAGAACCTCAAGAACAACCTCTGGTCCTTCAAGAAACCAAGGAAAGGTGTAACACTATGTGTTTGTGTGCAATAGTAAGACACAAACACACTTATACACACACAAAGGCCAAATGAGAGAGAGGTATAGAGATAGAATACTTATGGAACCCTAAACCTAAAACCAGAGCTCTCACACAACTTTTCTCTCCAAAATGTCTAACCTAGAGTCAAGAGGGAGGGCTCCTCTTATAGAGGAGCCAATCTTGTAAAGCTTACAAGGTAAGCTAACAAGGAAGCCATCCCTCCATACACGTGTATGGAGGGGAACAAAATGCCATACAGCTGTATTAAAATATCTACAAAAGTAGATGAACAGTAATCGGGTGCTCAAAAATGCCATTTTGTCAAAATGGAGTGCCGACCAGCAACAAAGAATGCCGACCGGCAATATACATTGTCGATGGCATCAAAACACCAGCTGGTGGCCTCTAGCCATGGCCGATGATGTGTGGGGATGCCTCACAAGGAATTCCCTGCCCCTCGAAGGCAAAACACAAGTGTTTGGTACAAAACCAGACACTAAACAGTCGAGTTCGGAGATCCTGAGGCAAGGCGCGTAGCCGAGACTTCTGGGAACTCCAAACGAACACAAACAAGGGTAATCACCAAGTGTTCCAATGGTGACGTCCAAGCCTTGAGGACGGTCAAAATGGGGTGTCTACAGCAAGACCCTGTGGAGTGATGACCTTGTTGTCAATCAAATCTTGAACTTCATGGCAAAGAAGAAAACAATGGTCAGTGTCATGGCCAGTTTATTGATGGAAGGCGCAGTACTTGGCAGCATCATACTTGGCTGGAAGGAGATCAAGAAGAGGCTGAGAGTCAAGGGGTTTGAGATGGCCTTGTCCAATAAGGATTTGGAGAGCTTTGGATAAGGTCATGTATAAGGGATTGAAGGTGCAGTTACCAATCCTTGAAGGATTGACAGAGGGGTTAGCAGGTGTTGATTGGGTTTGATGATCTCTTACGAGTGTAGGATTGGAGCTGAAATGGGTGTTTTTGGTATAGCATCCCTTTTCATGGCTTATTCCTTGATTCAAAATGCCCCCAACCTGAGCGACAAAAGTGTCATCCACAGTTTTTACAACAACTGCAAGGACTTGCTATTTGTTCAGCCTTTTAACTTTCAAAGCCTCAATAGCCCACCAAAGATGTTCATAGGGATCAATGCCTCCCCATTTTTTGTTGACATATGGTCATCTAAACTCGAGATAGCTTTAGCTTAGCCCTTTTCAATTGCAGCTCGCCCCAAGATTGGGGAGCCTTTTGGCATGAAATTTCTAGCATGTGATGTGGTCAATGATGGAGCCAAGACCCCAAAGCCTAAATCTGCCATAGTTCTCTAAAGATCTTCAATCATGTTCATTAGCTCAGAAATAGTGGGTTCATAGGTTTGAGATGATTGGGGTTCAATTGCATCCATCATACACAAGTACATACTTTCTGGAATGAATACCTCAGGCTTGGGTAAATGGGCTGGGGTGATATATATGCTAGGGTTGTACATGGATGACAATGTATGGATTAACAAAGGTGGATGCAACGGTTTGTATCATGACCGTGTTGTTGATGATAATGCATTCTGTCCCATAAACTAATACCAATTGTACCACTGATATGAAGCACCACTGTACAGTTTCACTGCAAAGCACATACCAGGTAAAGAGATCCAAAACACCCCTATGAGGGGGTAGGGTTACCCTGTCCTAGTTTCATCATGAGCTGGGATTCACTATTTCAATCAAGTGGTTTCATGCAATCCTGCATTCAAGTTAGCATTCTGTCCTAGTTTGGGACAGTCTTTATGGCTTTTCTATATGCAACTAGGCCAAATGGTCAAAAGGATACCTCAGCAAGTTACCTAATATACCTCTCATACCTAACACCGAGAAGTGAAAGGAGGATCTAATGGTACAGTGGTAGTCCAGATCCAAGGGTTGTGTTCCCAACATGGTGTAGACACCCCATTTTTGACCATCCACAAGACTTGGACGTCACCGTTTGAACACTCAGTGATCATCTATATTCGTGTTCGTCTTGAGTTCTCGGAGGTCTCGGCCACGCGCCTTGCCTCAAGACCTCTCGACTTGCCTGTTTTGTGTTTGGTTTTGCACCAGATACCTGTGTTTTGCTTTTGAGGAGCAGGGAATGGCTTGTTGGCCATCCCCACATCTCACTGGTTATGGCTTGAGGCCGCCGACCATTGTTTTGTTGCCATCGGCCAAATGTTTGGTCGGTCACCACTCTGTTTGGTCGGTCGACCATTTATTTGGTCAATTTGGCAATTTTTGGATGGTCGACCACTGTGCATCTGCTTTTGGCAAATATTTTATGCCAGTTGTGCTAGCTGGCACCCACTTTGCACCCCCTCCATACACGTGTATGGAGGGATTTCACTCTTGCTTAGCTTGTTTTGTAAGCTTTGCAAGAGTGATCCTCTATAAAGGGAGGCCTTCTCCTCCCTCCTCAAGGGTTAGAGGTTTGAGCTCCAGAGGTCTGGATTAGGGTTAGAAATAGTGTATCTATCTATCTCTATATCTCCCTCTCTCTTTGCCTTTGTGTGTGTTTAAGTGTGTTTTGTTCTTACTTTTGTGCATAAACACCTAGTATCACACCTTACCTTGGTTGCTGAAGTGCCAAAGGGTTGTTGTTAAGGTTTTTGAGTGGATTTAAGCTTGGAAAGGCTGCTGGAGCTCCATTCTTGAAAAGGTCTACAAGGGTAAGAATCTTACTCCTTTATTCCCCATTCTTGCACTAGCTTTTAACCTATCTTGCATCTGTTTTTGAGTTTAGTGTATAACATATAAAAGTTCTGATTTTGTTAGTTTTAGAACTTTGTTTAAGGTTGCTTTGGTGTTTGGGGTTGTTTGACCCCTCTTAGGCCTTGTTTGGCCGCCATTTCATGCTATTTTGGTGAGCTCCGGGACCACCTTGTTTGGGCCTCCTCACCACTTCAATCCAGAGGGATTTCAGTGGTGGGGATGGTGCTTTGAGGTCCTAAGAAGGAGAAGGTCATCCCCTCTCCTTGTTGTCTTCAAAAGTTGTCATTTTAGCCTCATGTGTGAGCACCATTGTTGAGTTCATGTTGGCCATGTCTTAGCTAGTATTTGTGCTCATTTTTGTATGATATAGCACTATTTTAAGTTGGTTTAGACACACCATGCTTGCTTTGCATACTTGTCTTGTAATGCCATGAATTGCCTTAACATGCTTTGTGCTTTGAGCCTTGTTTCTAGCATGTTTTTGGCCTAGCTTTGTGAAGCTTTTATGCATGTCTTAGTATGCTTATGGTCTGTTTTTGGTTGTTTGGGCCATCCACGGCTTGCTTTGTATAGCTACCATGCAATCCCCCTTGTAGGCCTTGAGTGTTGACCCCTCTAGCATGCTTTACTTGCTTTGTTTCAGTGGTTTGGAACCACTTGTCATGTCATTTCAGTCCTTATAGCATGCTTGTATGCTTGCATTTGATGCTCTTTTAATGCTTTAAAAGGTTGGTGTTTCATGCTCCATGTTTGTGCCATTGTGTATGCTTTTAGGATTAGATCATTTAGATGCCATCTAAGTGGTTTTTGGGGCTTACTTTGGCATGATTTAGGACTGTTTTGATTCACTTTAGTCATTTGCTTCATGTGTCACATGACCATAGTTTAAGTCCTTGGGCTTGGTTGCATGCCTTGTTTGCATTGGTAGGTTGATTTGGCATCATTTCTTATATGTTTTCAAAGCTTATCATGCATGCTATTTGTCCGTGTTGTCCCCTCTTTGTGCCTAAGTGTTGGACCATGTTTGCATGCATGTTTGTATGTGCATTTGCCCTTCATTTCCTTGGCATTTGGCCACTGTTTTGGGCTTATTTGAGAGCTACCCAAACTAGTTTAAGACCATCCTTTGCGTGTTGTTGCATGCTCGCCTTGTGTGTTGTTGCATGCTTGGCCTATCACATGTTGTTGCATGCTTGAAACACTTTGCATTTGGTATGCATTTTCTTGGTTATGTTGCTTAACATGTTGTCACATGTCTTGCATACTTACATGTCCACATTGCATCTTGTATGCTTGTTATTAGCATAGTTGTTCCATGCCTTGCATGCTTGTTTGCTTAGGTTGTGTGCCTATTGCATGTTTGTCCACATGTTCATGTTGCATACTTAGGTCACATGCCTAGGTTGCATTTTGCATGCATGCCTTGCCTCTTCAATCACCATGATAGAGGTTGGGTCCCTTGTTTGTTTTGTGTGCATTACATTTGACATTAAAATGCACACCTTGGCCTCTTTGGCCATCACGCATTGAAATGCGCGATTGGTGGCCCGAGGGTCGAGTCCCAAACTCTTTTGAGTCATAAACATGATAAGGAGTGTGTTGGTGCACACATTTGCTTGAAATGCATTGCCATGCCATGTTTGTCCTCTGCCGCTGTCAAAACAGGATTCTGCAGGCATACATGGTCGGCCGACCATCTCTATTGCCGACCGACCAAACATTTGAGGCCGAGAGCCATATCAATGGTCGATGACCCTTCTACCATGGTCGGTGATGTCACCCCTTGGTCGGTGATGCTCCACAGTGTTCATAGAGTGTTCCTTGGGACTTGTGCAATTTTCGAAAGAGCAGAGCAGGGTAAACAGAGGCAGCTTGTGCATGGTGACGGATTTTCGAGCAAACCCAAGCACGCATGCATTGGACCCTCTTCCCGAGGCTATTTTATTGCTTTATTAGCTTAGTTAATTTGCTTAACTAGTTAAGTGGTCTATAATAATTAATTAGCTTGTAGGTTAATTAATTTGTATTATTCTTTTGGTCCCTCCGAGCGAGGGCGAATGTGTAATAAGTGTGGGTGTGTGTGTGCATGTCTTCCAACCCCCATTTCTTTCTCCCTTTTACTTACCTGCTTTTGATGGTTAGTATTAGGGCATATTTAATTTAGCATACCTTATGCTATGCATGCGTGCATTCATTCATCAGTATTGCATGCACCGGGCTCGGCGCATCATGCTAACTGTATAGTATTTCAAATCTAACTTGAATACATGTTACTTGTTACATTTCATATGCCATCGTAGGATTAGCCGAGCCTACTCTAGATTGCATTTTTGCCTGTGATGCATTAACCATTTAACATAGACTTGGATCATGCGTTTGATTGCTAAGATGTTTTTTTGTTTTGGCTCGGAGTACGCTGTAAGTATTATGCTTTAGCATCTCACATGAGTGTGAGTGTTAACATGACAACATACTTACCATGTGGCTATGTGCTTATGTGATATTACTGACTGAATGCCTATGGATGAAGGTTAGATTGCTTGAGTTGGAACAACTCATTGAAATCTGTATTTTAGCCTACTTGCGAGTAGCAAATTCCAAACCATTTTCCGAACAAACGGATATGCAATGCTTTGTTCCAAATTAGGCGATCTAGTCTATACTTTTGTGTTGTGCGCATCACATAGTAAGATTAGCTAATTAATCGGAATAAGAACGCATAATGTTTTCAAAACTAGATATCATGGTTAGTAGAGGCCGATCTTTGATTGGGCAAGCGGGGGTGCTCATAGCTGACCTTCCCCAATCGTACCCAAGTTCCCGAGCCGAGGCAACTTTGGTGATGACGGACATGTGGCCTTAGGCAACGAGTCAGGGTTTCCTAAATTTTTCAAAAATAAAACATTTAGGTGGCGACTCTGTATCTGGCAAAGCAGTCCATGTTTGGCACTTCTTTCAAAAAATATGTTTTCAAAAACGATTTGCCGGATTTGGACTCTTTGGTTCAGATTTAGAACCGTGACAAATTTGAGTCCTGAACTGTAGTGAGCCCAAAACGAACAGAACGGCGGGGATTCATTCCTCCCGGGGAGTTCACAGGGACATCCACACATGGCAGAGCCCACGACCAGTCAGCCTTTTGGCAAGCTTTTGGGCAAGCCTCTAACAAACCGTCCAGGAATAGCAGATGGCAAATACAATGACTTAAAGAACTAATGCAAATACAAAGCAAAGAATATATAAGTGTAGATAAAATTTCACATCATGAATTTCAAGTCAAGTTCTCTAAATCCCCAGCAGAGTCACCAGAAACTGTAGCTCGACTTTTCGTGCTCGTTTCGGATACGATAGCCCTACAATTCGGACTCCCGTGGTTCTGAATCTGATCCCACAAGTGTAATGTAAAATAGATAAACACAAAAGAGTCCAAATCTGACAAATCTTTTGGAAAATCAATTTTAAATCAAAATGCTAAACATAGACTACTTTGCCAGATACAGAGTTGCCACCTAAATATTTTTGGAAAATTTTGAAAACTCGAGACTCATGCCAAAGGCCACTTATTCGCCATCACCAAAGTTGTCTCAGCTCGGGAACTTAGGTACGAGAGGGTAAGGTCATGAATTGAGCACCCCACTCGTCCGATCAAAGATCGGCCTCTACCAATCATGATGTGATTCATATTTACATTATATGCTCTTGTTCCCATTATTAGACTAACTTTATTATGTATTGCACACAAGTATAGACTAATTTGAAAAAATTGAAATACTTTGATTTCATATATGTTTTTGAAAATTGTTTCGAATATATACCACTTGAAAAAGTGATCTCATATGCACATTACTCAAATTATCCCAATTTAAGTAATTAGCTTTCATCCACCAGCATTCAAGAGATATATTGATTAAGCAATTAGCCACATGGCAAGCATGTTAGACATGGCAACAATCACGTGCATGCAATATACTAAAACACAAAAATGCTCACCTCGGACTCCAATGCAAGCCAAAAGAAACAATGAGTTATAACTAATGCAACATAACTAATGCAACACATGCAATGATGCAATTAATAGGCTCGACTACTAATTATGACATATGAATCAATTTGAAAGCATCCAGTTTAAACACGTATTCAACGAAATAATAAACGACAATGCTAGTTAGAATGATGAACCGAACCTTGATGTGTGCAATATAAGTGAATGCAAACATGGGAAATGCTAAAAGAAACATGGTGTTCTAAACTACCAATTATAAGCAAGTAAATAAAAGAGATAAAGATGTGAGGTTGGAAGACATACACATTATTACAATTTTCCCACGTGTAGGAGGGTCTGAATAAATGCCCTAGCTAATTACTACGGATTAACTAATTATTACAACCCAAATGAAATGAGTTAACTATACTAGCTAATTATTACAACATCACAAATTAACTAACTACTTTAGCTAATTAATTAAGGACAACACAACGACCTAATTATTCTAACTAATTTAACTAATTAGTGACAAGTCCGCTACTCTAAGTACAACATACTAATATTACAACATCATTTTAATAGATCCCGAGAATCGAGGGATGGCTCGTGCATGGATGTGGATTTCCACCCGATGATGCTCTTCGTTTGCTACCGGAATGCCTCTGTTGCACAGTTAGAAAATTGCGCTACTTTTTAACCTCAACCTCTGCTCTGCTCTACTAGAAAAGGGATACTGCCTGGCTGAAAAAGTGGCCGGTAACCCAGAAGTAGTGGCCTGCCATGCAGTAAAAGTGTCCTGCTGGCCACTAATGTTGAATTTCTCCTGCTACAACAGAGAACAAACAGAGCACAAACAGGGCATTGTCAGGGGATGTCTATCCACCCTGCCTCTCCTTATCGTCAAATAGCTCAAAGGAAAGGTAGGCACAATTTGCAAGTCATCAATCGACGTAGTTTCAATGCATGATGACTTATGAACTAAGAGATACAATTTCAATAATTGCACAATGAAAGACTCGCAAACCTCCTCCCTATCATGATTTGATCAAGGGAAGTGGTTGACCTTGGAAATTTAAACCATTTCATCACTAACAAGTATGAAATGACTCAACTTTTCATGTGTTCATTTAACCTCCAATTGAACACCAAATCATTTTATTATCTTGGTCCATTTTATCCCAATTTTAACTACCTCTTTTAATTACCTTTCCATTCCTTAATTCATTTAGTCCAAAAATGAAGATTAAGTCCTCTAATGGAAAGAAGTTTCAAACAAAGGGTTGTTTTAGGCATGAGAGAGATGTCATGCCATTGGTAATGAACCTCCGAAGAGATTAAACCATGAAGCACAATACCTCTACCTCAAACTTAAACAAGCAATTGGTTTGAAATAACTTTCAAAACAAAATAAAATGCCAAGAAAAGAGGGAGGTTGCAGAGTTGATTAGAGGTGATCACAAGTATGGAAACAAATAAATAAATGCAATCAACTCAAATAGGTTGGTGGCTAAGGCCTAAACCACCAAGCCTATGTGGACCATTACACTACAAGCATGGAATACAAAGCATAAATGAAACTACAAGAATGCAATATGAAGCATACCGGAAATAGACTCTTTAAAATTGTCTTAAAATATGATAAAACAGTGCTGGAATTGAAGTAAAAATAGTTAAAAGAGTAAGCTAAAATAATAGGAAATTTAAGCTAGGAAACAAGCCAAAAGAGGGGTGACCAACCCCTCTATTTTTGGGACTTCAACACCACATTTTTAGCCTTTGAAATCCTCTGAAAATCAGTGGTAAAAAGCTAGAAAAGTTGAGGAAAAGATCGGACACACATGGGTAAAAGCTTGGAAAACAAGGTTTAAAGAAGGGTGGTCAACCCCTCTACCTTGAATAGCTTTAAACCACAAGCTTTAGCCCATAAAAATAGTATTAAAATAGTCCAAAAATAGCAAGAAAAGATAGTGGAGAAGTAGTGTAGGGAAGGCCAAGGTTATATCTCTTGAAGATGAATAACACTTTTGTTAACAAACCCACAAGTTCTCACTCTCAAGGGCTGAAATTTAGGCTCAATAATCTCAGAAAGGAGAGCTCCAATATTGGTTTAGGAAGTGTTTGGGTAAGGTGTGTGTCTTGTAAGATAGAGATAGAGGGAGAATTTCAAGTTTTGGGGCTTTTGGAATTTTTTGTAACCTAAAACCAAGAGGGTTGGCCTTGTATATATAGAAAAACAGCTTCTTAGGTCAGAAATATCTGTATAGGAACAGCTGGAGCTTGTGGTGGATAGGTCGCAAAAATATCTGGTTTTCGACACAAGTGGCCGGCCAGACAAAAATCTGCTTCCAAGCCCAACTTTATACAGGCATATTTCATTCATCTGGACTCGGTTTTAGGTCATTCTTGAGTCTAAATTGAAGACCCAAAAGTCTAAATTCCAATGGTACTGGCCTCACATTTAAATTTTAAGTGTTCAAAGAGATATGCCTATTTTGGTCAAGGCTGCTCATTTCTATCCTAATGGATTGATGCCCGACTTTTCCGCCAACTAGTTTTCTTCCCTCGCCTCCTATTTTTTTCAACTCCAAACCTATAAATAAGAAGTTTTAAAGATTTTTTCAAAGACTTCACCTCTCTTTTATATATTTCAAATTTGTCCTTGCTCAGTTTACGGAAAAGTGCAATATTTTAAACGAAATACAAGTCTCGGAACATCATAGAAACATTTGGAAAAATATTTTGAAAGAGAGAGGGTTTTAAGGTCTAAACTAGTTTTCATCCAAAATAGTTTTGGTCAAAATGGGATGTAAGGTTTGGATTTGAAACTCTTATTGCTGAAGAAATCGAATATTTGCACAACATAACTTTTATCATCGAGTGATCAACCCGAGGCACCTAAGCCTTATGGGCCATCAAAAATGGGGTGTCTATAGTACCTTGAGTGGTGATTGTTTCTATTTCAAGGGGGAGAGAGCTGATAGAGTTTTATCGCCGGTGTATGATCCGCCTAGTCGGTGTGAGCTTAGTTGTCTTCTTGCAACCTTCTTGGGTAGTGAGTGTGATGAAATTTGAGTTAATTTGCCAAGGGTATTTTGTGAATTACCCGGACGTTTTTCCTGAGGATCTCACCAGTTTGCCACCCTATCATGAAATTGAGCTCTCTATTAACTTAGTGCCTAGCACGATACTAATTTGTATGGCACCATATAGATTTGCACCCATCGAGCTGAGTGAGTTGAAGATTCAACTCCAAGAATTACTAGAACAAGTACCCAATGCCACGCATAGATGATTTGTTTGACTAGTTGAAGGGGTCTTGTTGTTTGTCTAAGATAGACTTGATATCAGGTTATCACCAGTTGAGGGTAAGGGAAGAAGATATCCAGAAGATGGCATTCCGTACGTGGTATGGCCATTATGAGTTCCTAGTGATGCCTTTTCGATTAGGCAATGCACCAGCTATGTTTATGGATCTAATGAATCGAATATTCTGTGAGTTCTTACATCGTTTTGTAGTCATCTTTGTTGATGACATTCTGATTTACTCACCCTCAGAGGAGGAACACAGGAAATACCTACGAATTGTGCTTGAGTTGCTTAGAGTCCATAAATTGTATGCTAAGTTTGGGAAATGTGAATTCTGGCTGAAAGAAGTTAAATTCCTAGGCCATGTGGTATCCAAAGAAGGAGTGACGATAGACTCTTCTAAGATAGAAGCAATACAAGATTGAGAACAACTTAAGGATGCATTTGAGATTCATAGTTTCTTGGGGTTAGCTCGGTATTGCCGTCGGTTTGTGAAGGATTCTAGAAGTTAGCCTTACCTTTGACTAGACTAATGAGAAAAGGAATCAAGTTTGCGTAGAATGAGACTTGTGAGTAGTCTTTCCAAGAACTTAAGGTTTGACTTACCATCGTAGCAGTATTGATTATTCCGGAGAGGAGTTTAGGCTATTCCGTGTATTGTGATGCTTCACGGGAAGAT
The DNA here is from genome assembly GCF_055761805.1 of Camellia sinensis. NCBI lineage: Eukaryota > Viridiplantae > Streptophyta > Magnoliopsida > Ericales > Theaceae > Camellia > Camellia sinensis. The sequence continues at coordinate 151,920,886 of NC_138967.1, forward strand.
TTGGGTTGTGTTTTGATGCAGAAAGGGAAGGTAGTAGCTTTTCTCACGTCAGTTGAAAACACATGAGAGGAACTAACCTACCCATGATTTAGAATTAGCAGCCGTGATTTTCACTTTGAAAATTTGGAGGCATTATCTTTATGATGAGAAGTTTGAGATGTTTTCTGATCATAAAAGTTTGAAATATCTATTCTAACAGAAAGACCTAAATTTGAGGCAAATGAGATGGATGGAGTTTATGGAGGATTACGATTTTGAGTTGCACTATCATCCAGGGAAAGCCAATGTAGTGGCTAATGCCTTGAGTAGAAAGTCCTTTAGCGGTGTAGCGAGTATTGCCATTCGGGAATGGGAGATATTGGGTGTTGTTCGTGAGTTTGACTTGCATCTTGGCGAGTCCGTTGAGTCGGCAACTTTGTTTTCAGTGTTTGCACAACCTACACTTGTGAGTTGAGTTATAGAAGCACAGAAGGATGATCTTGAGGTAGAAACCCTCCGGGAGAAGATATCTAGTGGGAAGGTAGAGAAAGGCTTGAATGTGTATTCTGACTCAAGTGTTAGATATCTTGACCGTCATTTCATGTCGGAGTCTTGTCGAGAGGAGGTACTCCGAGAGTTTCACCATTGATGCCTTGAGGTGCACCCAGGAGGCACAAAGATGTATCACAAGTGAAGGCTGAACATCAGAAGCCAGCGGGTTTGTTGCAACCCTTGTTTATAGTCGAGTAGAAGTGAGAGCATGTCATAATGGATTTTGTTGTGGGTCTTCTGAGGACTCAACGGGGTAATGATGCCATTTGGGTGATAGTTGACCGATTGACCAAGTCAACGCACTTTGTTTCTATGGACACAAGTGACTCAATAGATTATCTAGTTGACCTTTACATTAGAGACACAATCCTTTTCATGGGGTCCCTTTGACTATTGTTTCAGATAGAGATCTGCGTTTTACGGCTCGGTTGCAGCAGAGCCTATAGAATGCCTTGGGCACTAGATTGACTTTTAGTATCGCCTATCACCTTCAGACTGACGGGTACTCAGAGCATAATATTCAAATTCTTAAGGATATGCTTCAAGGTTGTGTCCTCAACTTTAAGGGGTCGTAGGTGTGATGACCCCAAAATGTTAATCATAATTATAAGGGATTAATTATGTATTGATTTTTAATTATGACATGTGCCAAGTGATTAATTGTGAATTATCTAATTTGATTCATTGTAAATATCTGTTTAAATTGAGAAACTATCCGTTGTGAGCTTGGCTTTGAAACAGAAATTGACGACATAAATGGGTTCAAAAATCAAAATTGAGTATAAGAATATGTTGATTGGAATTTTTAGAGTTATCCAGGAAGTTTAATAAAAAATTGATTCCGTCTGATTCGCAAATTTTAATAGGTTGGAATTAAATAATTGAATAGAAATTAGAGCTTAATACACATTAGTATAATTTAATTTAGTGTCATTAAGATTATAAATGATGAAGATTAATTTCAGTTAAGGGAATTTGATTTATATTAATTAAGGTGATGCATTATTAGCCTAAGTTAATTTTGAAGAATAAGAATATAAGAATTAAATATTCTACTCATCAATTGACTAAGAAGAGACTAGTGGATTTATATTGCACTATACTCATAGAGAGAGAGAGAGAGAGAGAGAGAGAGAGTTTGAGAGCTCAACAAGGAAGAGAAGTAGAGAAGAAGAAGAATTAAGGAAGAAGCTAGATATTTGTCTTGAATTCTAACAACCCATCAAAACAAGGTAAGCTTTACACACTAATTTTTGTAGTAGAAACTTGTATATACATCATCTTCAAGTTTAAAGTATAAATTAGAATGAATTGATGAGGAATTAGAAGTTTTGCTTATATAATAAAGAGTTAATATATATGCATGGCTTAAAATGGACAAAATGAAAGATATGACTTAATATAGCTACATGCATGGCATGATTTTTATGGAAATTTGTTTTTATCCATTTGAATTCTTGCACGGGTCTTCGATTGAGAGGGAATTCCATGGAAGCTTGAGTTTTAGAGCTCACACTTGCATGTTTTATACATTTACATACATGTACATAATAAAGTAAGGGTTTGATTTCTTCATGGCAATTTGAGGTTGTTTTAAACTCATGATTTTTGTTTGAACTTAGAAATTGTGTATTAAAAGTCTTTTCGAAGAAGTTTGGGGCCTTGAAACTGAAGTTGAATTGCGAAATTTATATGTTTATGAGTTTCTGATTCAATAATTTAAACATGACTGAATAATTATAATTTAATGTATTTGAGCCTAATTTAAGTATAATTGTGTAATTAGTGAACTTAATAAGGGTTTGTATTTGATTAGAGTCTTTATACTTAATTAGTTTGGTTAATACATGGCTAAACATGTTTTAATTAGAGGTTAAAGGAAATTAATAATCTAATTAATTCATAATGCTTGTCATCCATATTTAAAAGCTTAAAGCTTAAGTGAACTAAATATGTTTAAGATGGTTGTGTATCGTGCTATGCACATTTGTGATTGTAGGTTACGAGTGAAGGACTGCTTGACCAACCGTTCTGGAAGCCCACTGTGAGTAACATTTTTGTAAAGATATGTTGATATGACTCATGTTTTAACTGTTATCGATAAGTTATTATTTCTGAAATACTATTTTGATCATGTGAACGAATGTCCTAATTACGAATCTATTATGGCATCCACAAATAGTCCCAAGTCATGGGGGATGGCATGTAAATGCTGGTCCATGACATATATGTGATACGAGATCTCGTTAATCATTTCATTGTGGTGATATGTGTTTAACCGGTATCCGGAACCGATTACTCTAGTTAGAAGACGATATGTGATATGTTCTGTGAGATGTACCATTATGTTATGTTCTGATATGAGACTGATATGAATGATTGTGTTATGATTTGTTTTACAGATATGAAATAGTTAGAATTCTTTCACTAGCTCCTTTACTTTAATGTTATTCTCTGGGCTTTAGCTCACTGTTCATATATATATATATATATATATGGATAGGTAAGCGTTCTGGAGGACAAGTCTAGAATGAGTCTTTAGCCGAGCCACCGTTTTGAAGCCTACTGCGTGATTTTGAGTGCCTCAGAGTTGAGGCTAGGCCTAGATGGTCGTTGTCAAGATTTTGATTGTGAAGTACACTTTTGTTATGTGGATATGTTATGTATAAGATGTTAAGTTATAAGTTATATACTGAATGTGGGTAAATTAAAGCTTTTGCATGTAAATATTTGTTCATATAGATGCACACCTCAATGGACTATTGGTGTTTTTGAATATTGCTTCCGCTAGCCCCGATTATTTTGTTAATTTGTTCAGAGGCCTTTGGTAATCCTAGGATTACTAGCCGGTTACGACGCTAAACCTATAGGGACGGGTTTGGTTCTTGACAGTGGGAGAGGCACTTACCCTTAGTGGAGTTTGCCAACAACAATAGCTTCCAATCGAGTATCGACACGGCATCGTTTAAGGCCCTCGACTGTGTAGATCTCCCATGTGTTGGGCCGAGGTGGGTGATGCACATATGTTGGGTCCAGAGTTAGTCCGAGAAACAATCAAGAAAGTTTCACTTATCCATAAGAGGTTGGTTACGGCTTAGAGACGTCAGAAAAGATATGCCGATCGTAGGAGGAGACTGTTATCCTTTGAGGTAGGAGACTACGTATTCTTGAAGATATCACCTAGACGGTGTTTGATGAGGTTTGAGAAGAGCGAAAAGTTGTCTCCTAGGTTTATTAGACCTTTTGAGATCCTAGAGCGAATTGGGGAGATAGCTTATCGTTTGGCCTTGCCATCACAACTTTCCGGGGTTCATGACATGTTTCATATCTGTATGCTTCGAAAGTATGAGCCAGATCCTTCACATGTGTTGGATTGTACTGAGTTAGAGGTTGATGGGGATGCCTCGTATGAGGAGAGACCAGTTAGGGTCTTAGATACTTGAGACCAAGTCATGTGTGGCAAGATGATTCCTTTGGTAAAAGTGTTATGGTGACACCACGGCGTTGAGGAGGCCACTTAGGAGCCCGAAGTAAAAGTCCATGAGAAATATCCAGACCTATTTGTTGATGTTTGGGCATGTATTGAAAATTGTTATATTAATGTAATATAAACATTGTATATGTTTCGGAAATGTGAATTGTATATTCAGTGTTGAAAACTCGTTTATCATGTTGATGGAAATGGATGACCGGTGGATGGGTCACGGTGATGAATTCCAGTTATTAAAAGGGGGAAAGATTATAACAATTCTAGTTTGGACTCGACCCATTTGATGTTTTGGATCCGGGTTTCGTTGTCATATAAAGTTATTCATGTCTTGTTTCCCTTTATCTCTCTTTGAGTTTAGCTTTTGGGATGTATTGATTGCATTTGGAACAGGTTAGTTGCTTGTTTTTCAAACTTTTGTTGCCCAAAATTTTGTTCCTTCGTTCGAGCATCACTTCTTGTGCTCGACCGATCTTTGTGAACTCTCAATACTTTTGTAGGTTTGTAAAAGTATTGGGAAGTGGTATTCTATGCTCGAGCGATGCTTCTTGCGCTCAAGCGGTGTTGGCTCGAGCGGCCATTGTTGAGCTTGAGCGATGGTGTTTTGTCTGTAAAACTTCTGGGAGTTCATATTCTGCTCTCGAGGGAAGTTCCTTGCGCTCGTGTGGTCACATCTTTTTCTCGAGCGATACTTCTTGTGCTCACTCGGGCGGTCTGCGCGTATATCAATCTGTGTAAGTCACTTTTTACATCACTTTTTCATCTCTCTCTTTGAACAAAACCCTAAGTTGAGACTCCCTCATTCTAAAACTCAAATTCTCTCTACAAATACACCTAAATCCGTCGAGTTCTTTACCTGTGTGCCTTTGTTAAAAATGTAGAGCTTGGCGAGGGCTTCATTCTAATCGGAGCAAAGTTGATTTTTGGCATCTTTGGATTTCCTACACTCTCTCTCTCATCTTCTAAAACTTGAGGTAGGGATATCTTCACACTTTTTATGAGTTTTAACTTAGTTATTTGTTATTTATAAATAATATTGAGATTTTGGATGATTTGGAACAAAATCTAGGGTTTTGGGTTAGAGACCAAAAGAGGGGCTTTCTAATGGTTTCATGAAAATGGTTGTAGGGTTGGAAATAAGGTTGAGTTGTGGTGAAATAGTTGGTTTCGATGTATAGAATTGATTTTGAGAAAAATGGAGGGGGGGGGATTTCCCTTAATTATGTCAATTGTTGAATTTATATAAATAATGAGATTGATATTGAAATTATGAAATTGGATTGGTTTGATAAGGATAATAGAGTTGGGTATGTATTATCACTCAAACTTTGGAATTTGAAAAATTTATCTTTATGGAATATTATTTATTTGTTTAGAAATATTTGTTTTGGGCTATCAGTAGAGGATAGCTATGATTGTTGTAAAAATTGAATGAAAATTAGGGAAATTGAAATTATTTTTCTCATTCATTTGCATCGATTATTATTTCATATTTATACATTGCAAATGTATATTGTTTTGAGAAAAATGGTGAATTTGGAAATGAGTTGTTGTTACATCAAATAAGTTAGACAGTATGTCCAGGGTGAAAGTCCTGAAAACCGCGTTTATACATGGGTGCCGATCCCGCAGATGAAATATTCGTAAAATGGCAATAGTAGTGTCTGTATAGCCTGCGCTTACATGGGTGCCGGTTTACGGTTTCCCGCAGACAAAATTTCCATGAAATGTGCTACTGCTTTAGAGATTTCTAGAAATATGATTCACTGCCCTGTTTTCTATTGAAAGGAGAATGTTTTATGAACTATGATATTCATTTCGCATTGCATGATTTTTGGAAAGAGATAAAATGTTTTGATACAAGCATTGCATATGTATTCACCTTATAGCTTTGTTAAGATTCATATACTGTGTTGGATTATTTTTACTGGGTTTTGGCTCACCTTATATGGGAAAAACCGTAATGTCTTGAAATAATAGGCAATAGACCATCCATTATTTACATTAAATAACTACACTAACATAAATAAATATCTTTCATTGATTCTAATTGAGTTTACAAAAAAGTGACATATGCATATATATATATTCATAAGCCTATCGCTGAATCTATAGCATATGTCATAGCAAGAGATAAGATATGACAATAAAACAGGTAATAAATGCCCTAAAGGCTTATAACTTCTCAAGACAGTGCTTGGTTACAACAAAGTGGAATTTAAGTCCAATACACTTAAAGCCTTTGGCTATACCAAAATTGATACAGCAAAATAAAGTTTTGCTCCAAATTCTCCTAAGCTATTGCCATGGCGGAGGCATATCATTAGCACCTGAAATATTTTTCTTACATAGAGTGAGCTAAAGCCTAGTAGAAATAATCCAGCACAGTATATGAATCTTAACAAAGCTATTAGATAGATGCTTATGCAATGCTTGTATCAAAACATTTTATCTTTTTCAAAAACCATGTAATGCCAAATGAATATCATAGTTCATAAAACATTCTCCTTTCAAAGGAAAAACAGGGTAGTGAATCATATTTATGGAAATCTCTAAAACAGAATCACATTTTACGAAAATTTCGTCCAAGGGAAACCGTAAACCGGCACCCATGTAAATGTAGGCTATACAAGCATTACTGTTGCCATTTTATGAATATTTCATCTGCGGGATCAACACCCATGTATACGCGTAGTTTTCGGGACTTTCATCTTGGACCACAGGCTAACTTATTTGATGTAACAACAACTCCTTTCTAGATTCACCATTTTCCTCAAAAAATATATACATTTGCAATGTATAAATATAAAATAATGCCCGATGCAAATAAATGAGAGAGATAGTTTTGATTTCCCTAATTCTCATGCAATTTCTATATCAATCATAGCTATCCTCCACCGATAGCTCAAGATAGATATTTCTAAACAGATAATTTATATTCTATAAAGATAAACTTTCTAAATTTCGAAAGGCGAGTAATAATACATATCCAACTCTACCATTCTCATCAATATCAATATAACTTCGCAATTTCAACATCAATTTCATCATTTATACAAAACCAAAATTTGAGGCATTTAGGGTAAAATTCATTTTATTTCCAAAATCAACGCCAAGTATCAAAATCAACCATTTCTACCCAACGCAACATTATTTCCAACATCATAATCATTTCCAAGAATCTATATGAAAAACCCTCTTTTAATTTTCTTAACCCAAACCCTAGATTTGTTCCAACAATTCACCAAATCACAATGTTGTTTAGAAATCACAAATAGCTAAGTGAAAACTCATAGAAGGTGCGAAAAATCCCTCCCTCAAGTTCTAGAAGACGAAAGAGGGAGTGTTGGAATTCCAAAGACATCGAAAACTAACTTTGCTTCGATTAGAACGTAGCCCTCATTGAGCTCCATCCTTTCAACATAGGCGCACAGATGAAAAGATCAACAGATCTATGTCTATTCAAGAGAAACGGATGAGTTTTAGAGAGAGAGAGACAGAGAGATATTAGGGTTTTAAAATTTTTAGAGAGAGAAAGATGAAAAAGTGATATAAAAAGTGACTTTTACGGACTAATATACGCGTAGACCGCTCGAGCACAAGAAGTTTCGCTCGAGCGTCTAGACACAAAAGATGTGATCGTTCGAGCTCAAGAAGCTTCGCTCAAGTGCAAAATACGAACTCCCAGAAGTTTTACAGACAGAAGACTATCACTCGAGCTCAACAACGGTAGCTCAAGCTGACACCGCTCGAGCATAAGAAGCATTGCTCGAGCGTAGAATACCACTCCCCAGTAGTTTTGCAGACCTGTAAAAGTACTGAGAGTTCACAAAGACCTCTCGAGAGCAAAAAGTGACGCTCGAGCGGAGGAACAAAACTCTGGGCAACAAAAGTTTGAAAAACAAGCTACCAACCTATTTCAAACGCAATGAACACATCTGAAAAGCCAAACTCAAAGAGAGATAAGGGGAAACAAGACATGAATAACTATATATGACAACAAAACCCGGATCCAAAACATCAAATGGATCAAGTCCAAACCATAATCGCTATAATCTTCCCTCCTTTAGGAATTTTGTCTCCGAAATTTTAAACTAAACATTGAAACCATGTTTTAACCAATTACAACAATGATAATAATTCCAATTCATCACCATGACCCATCCACCGGTCATCCATTCCCATCAACATGATAAACAAGTTTTTAATACTGAATATACAATTCACATTTCCAAAACACATACAATGTTTATATTTCATTAGCATAACAAAGTTTTTAATACATGTTCAAACATCAATAAACAAGTCTGGATATTTATCACCGACTTTCACCTTGCGCTCCCAAGTGGCCTCCTCAACCACGTGGTGACACCACAACACTTTTACCAAAAGGAATCGTCTTGCCATGCAAGACTTGGTCTCAAGTATCTAAGACTCTAACTGGTCTCTCCTCATACGAGGCATCCTCATCAACCTCTAACTCAGCCAAATCCAACATGTGTGAAGGATTCGACTCATACTTTTGAAGCATACAGATATGAAACAAGTCATAAATCCCGGAAAGCTATGGCGGCAAGGCCAAGCGATAAGCTACCTCCCCAATCCGCTCTAGAATCTCAAATGGTCAAATAAACCTAGGAGACAAATTTCTGCTCTTCCCAAACCTCATCAAACCCCGTCTAGGTGATATCTTTAAGAAGACGTAGTCTTCCACGTCAAAGGATAATGGTCACCTCCTACGGTCGTCATAGCTCTTCTGACAATTCTGAGTAGTAACAAACCTCTTACGAATAAGTGCAACTTTCTCGGTCATTTCCCAGACCAATTTTGGACCCAACATAGGTTTGTCACCCACCTCGGCCTAACGCATAGGAGATCTACATGGTCGACCATACAAGTCCTCAAACGATGACATGCTAATACTCAACTGGAAGCTATTGTTGTAGGCAAACTCCACTAAGGGTTAGTGCCTCTCCCACGACCTCTTAAAGTCGAGGACAAAACCTCGAAGCATATCCTCAAGGATTTGAATTGTACGCTCTGACTGCATGTCAATATGAGGATGATAGGCGGTACTGAAAGTCAATCTAGTGCCCAAGGCATTCTGTAGGCTCTGCCATAATTGAGTTGTAAAACACGCATCTCTATCCGAAACGATAGCCACAGGGACCCTATGAAGTTGGACTATGTCCCTGATGTAAAGGTCAGCTAGATAATCTACTAAGTCACTTGTGCGCATAGGTACAAAGTGCACTGACTTGGTTAATCGGTTGACTACCACCCAAATGGCGCCATTACCCCCATTAAGTCCTCAGAAGACCCATAACAAAATCCATTATGACATGTTCTTACTTCCACTCGGCTATAGGCAAGGGTTGCAACAAAACCACTAGCCTCTGATGTTCAGCTTTCACTTATTGACAAGTAAGGCACCTTGACACAAACACGACTACATCTTTCTTCATCTCCTTCCACCAAAATTGGTGACTAAGATTGTCATACATCTTTGTGCCTCTAGGGTGTACTGCAAGGCATGAATGGTGAAACTCTCAGAGTACCTCCTCTCGACAAGACTCTGGCACGAAAAGATGATCAAAATATCTAACACTCGAGTCAGAATACACGTTCAACCCTTTCTCTACCTTGCCACTGTAGACACCCCATTTTGAGGGCCCTTAAGACTTGGACGCGTCACATTGAACACTCGATCATGAATTGTTATGCTGTGCAAATCGTTCAAATTCTTTAGCAAAAGGTTTTAGTTTTTGAGTTTCAGAGCCTAAGCCTTGCACCCCCTTTTAACCAAAACCTATTTTTTTCTAGCTTGACCACATGAGACCTGTTGGCCAACAGGTGGCAGGCCTTCTATGGTCGGCAGGCCATGTTTAGCGGTAGAGAGATATTTTACGGCCAACTGTCCCCCCATGTGCACGTCTTGCACCAGATGGCTTATTCTAGATATTTTTGACATGAGATAGTGTTTTTCTATAAATACAAGTCCACCTCTCATGGTTTGGGGTTAGGAAAATTTGCCCAAAACCAAAAACTTGTCCAACATACTATCTCTCTCTTGCATTACACATACACTATCCATACACTTCCTAAACCAAAAACTTGAGGCCTCTTACTGAGATTCATAACCCTAAATTTCAACTCTTGAGAGTGTTCACCTTGTGGTTTGTGAACTAACGAGTATCCTTTCTTCAAGAGGTATAACCCTTGCCATCTTTTGCATTGTTTACACCACTCTTCTCTTCTCTTTTCTTGTTGTTTATACACTATTTTGGAGTAGTTTTAAGTGCTAAAACTTGTGATTTAAAAGCTACCAAAGGTAGAAGGGTTAACCACCTTTTCTTGAATCTTATCCCATAGCTTATATCCTTGTTCTTCCCAATTGTTCTTTACTTTTAGCTACTTTTTTTTCCATAGCTTATATCCTTTCTTGGACCCACGTTGGAAGACTTTGTAATGTGATCTTGTTTGGGGACAACCAATTTTTGCCTCACTTTCATCAGTTGCAAGGCAAAGAAGGATCAGACAAAGTTCACCAATTCAGCTCTTTTAGCAATCACCCCTCAGCTCACCTATACTTAGTCCACCTCGAGCACAGTCATCTACTCCAGGAATGGCATAATATCCACCATCAAATTTGGAAGACTTACTACTCTGTTTGTAGCAGTTGGTCGACTCACTCCAATATGACATAGCCCATCAAGCTGAGGTCACAACAATAACAGCAGCCAGCTGTGGCTTCTGCTTCTCACACGCCTAACGTAACTATCCCCATACTCGATACCACTGCCAATGCTACTACAGCTCAGGATCCACAAGCCAAGGGTGTTCCGACTTTTCTCGTCCAGGAGGATCCCATTCCAGCACAGATATCTAGAGCCTTAATTTATCAAATTGATGCACCTTTTGAATTTGAGGTTGACCCAACCATGCTCAAAGTCAACAAGCTAGAGAAATTGTTTAAGAAAGCACAGGGGGTTAACTTCATTCCGAATATAGAGGATAGGTACACCGAATCTGCAGTTACTTTGCCAAAGTGGTTCAAAATGCCGTATATTGACCGCTTCGATGGCGCTGGGGACCTAATGGTACATTTTCATCTGTTTTCTGATATCCTACAACCAATGGAGTTAACCAAACTGCAGAAGTTGTCACTCTTCGGCCGAACCATGTTAGGTATAGCTGCCATCTGGTATGCTAAGTTGGAAGACTCTGTGAAGTAGAACTGGGAGGAACTGGTTGAATTTTTCATTGTTCAATACTCTTACAACACGAGATCGAGGTCACAACTCGTGATCTTGAAGTAATGTTTTAGCAGCCAAATGAGGGTTTCTCAAAATTCGTGACTAGGTGGAGGGCCAAGGCATCAATGATGACCACCAGACCCTTAGAGAAAGACCAAATCAGAATGATTGTTTGGAACCTTCATGGCAAGTTGCTGCAAAAAATGATTGTTCTCCCCTTATTTACCTTCAAGGAACTTCGACAATTGGGGGTTCAAATCGAAGATGCAATGAAGCAGGAGATCATCATTAATGACAAAGGCAGTTTGTTTGTAGTTCCAATACTGTTTGGAGTAGCACAGCTGTGAGGCCTTTAGAGGTGAGTGTTGTCACCCACAACCAAGACCGCCGACCCCTTTGCCAACATGAGCCCACAAACTTCCAATCCTACCCAATCTCCAAGTAGAATTTTCAACCAACTGTACATAACTCTATCTCGAGCCATGCAGGTGCTAATCAAAAAGGGGCATCTGAAACCCCTGGAACCTAGGCCAATTTCCAGTCCCTTTTCCACCCACAGACTCTTTTCCACCCAAGCACAATCCCATCAAATACTGTGCTTTTCATCAACAACATGACCATGAAACAGACCGGTGATTCCGCCAACATCATGAGATTCAAGATGTCATCGACAATAAAGTCATAGCTCCACCCCAAAAGCCAAATTTGACAACCAACCCATTCCATGTCCACAACCAAGTCCCTCCATACAAAAATATCCACATCATCCATACACTACCACCTACCTTCGACTCGAGCGTCTATATCACCCCCTTTCACCTATCCAAGCTGGTGTTCTTTATTCCTGAAGGCATTGTGTATGATGAACACATCCAGCCGACAACCTGAGCCTCACAAATCTGTGGTGACAATGCTCAAAGGAGAGGAGGTTTTGGCCTTGGAGGATAGTGTCAGTCTGTCATTGGAAATTCCCGAAAACTTCTCCAAGGGTATGACAGGAGCCACTACATTGTTCATGTTACTCAAATTAGGCCTGAGGTGGTACTGACGGCCTCAGTTGACCTTAATGTGGTTAGGGAAGATGGCCTAAGCCAGGGATTGTATGATCTTGCGGACTTGTACAAAGATTTGGACAACCTACAATAGTTTGATTAGCAGGACCAAGGCGATGTGCAAATTAGTTGGCTTGATTTGAGCCGATTGACTGACAATAAGGAATGGTTTAGTGATGAATTTAACAAGGAAGAAGAAATCAGAGTTAAATCGAAGGAAAAACAAGTCATGGTGGCTGTGTTAGCTAAAGAAGCCAAAGAAAAAGGAAAAGTGCCAGAGGGCAATAGTACGGAAAAACAAACCCAAGAATTTGGTGTTGTGGAAGTTATAGACGCTGAACGGGAGGCCGTACTGGCAATTTGAATGGGAGAGGATCGAAGATAATCGGAAGACTGCAATATCTTATCGCCCTGAGGGGGATACATGTCTTGTGGATATGATCCAAGTTAAGCTGGACAACTGTTTGTCGGCGACTGATGGTGAGTGATGGGAAGATAGCGATTTGCATCTCACCCATATAGATGAAAACTGGGGAGATCATATCCCAGACAATACTTGGTATACGAAGGAAATAGACCACCTCACCAAGAGTGGACGACATTTCAAACCTCCATATTTGGATCGGGCTGAACAGTTAAGAAAAGACTGGGAGGTTGAGAAGGAGAATGAGAAGAAATTGAAAAAATAAGCTGGTTCTAAAACAACTCAAGAAGATCCAGGTTGATATTTCCATGTGGGGCCTCCTTATGGCTTCGCAAGTATACCGACAGGCGATATTGTCGGCGATGGATAAGGCTAAATTGTCCATTGATACTATGCCAGAGTAGCTCGTTGGCTTGATCTTCCCAAGTTGCACTAAGCCTATGCTCACCTTCTCCGATAAAGAGCTATCGTCGGAAGGATTGACTCACAATAAGCCACTATACATATTTGTCGAGTGCAGAGGAAAGTGGGTGCCAATGGTTTTAGTGGACACTAGCTCTGCTATCAACATTTGTCCTTCTTGCACCGCCTATGCGATAGGTTTGAAACCGACAGATTTCATCCCCATGACCCAAGTGATTCGGGCATACGACAATATGAACAGAGAAGTTACGGGGACGGTGAAAGTACAAGTCCAAGTGGGCCCTTCCGAGCATGAGATTAAGTTCCATTTACTTGATGTGCCAGCTACCTTCAACCTACTTCTAGGTAGGCCCTAGTTGTATTATATGAATGTTGTGTCCTCCACCCTCCATCAGATGCTGAAATACCCTCACGAGGGAGGAGTGGCTACCGTGTTTGGGAATTCATCCATTCATCCACAATCAGAGATCACTACACCACTACTAGAAATCAATCACAGTGATGAGGATGTATTTCTTTCGGGATTCACTCTGGCAGAAGCCCAGGTGGTACAGACAATCTTAGTTGAGGACGAAGGCATATATGTTAATGCTCAGTCCATTTACTTCATAAGCAAGTTGCGGCATATTCCTGGAATGGGGCTCGGAAGGAGCGAGAGAAAAGGTGTTGCGATGTTGGCTGAGGTGCCACACAATCCACATGCCTTTAGGTTAGGCTATGTGCCCACAAAAGAGGACTGGAGAAGAAAGGAAGAAGAGGTGAGAGAAAGGGCCAAAGCTAAGAGGGTTGGGAAGCACTATGAGCTAGTTCACAAGCCAATCTGGGGAACGTTGAATGGGCGCTTTGTCAAAGAAGGATATGATTTCCCCTTCTGCTGCTTTCCTGAGCCTTGGGTGGATTCCTTGACCAAAAAGCGTTTTCTTGGATTTGAGATCTTCTTTGACCACAAGCTTCACAGTAGCGATAAAAAGGGGGCCGATCCAAGCGTCAACGTAGGTCAGAGCGAAGAACACGATTCAAACAACAGTGAAGTTGAAATAGGGACAACACTGGCCAATCTTTGACAGATCCTGAGGCCAACACGGAGAACTTTGAGGATACCTTTACTATTTCTACAATCGAAGAGAAAACTATTATGGATTCCACCAGTTGCATTCTGCAGGCGTCGACGGTGCCACGCTCACTTGGCAGTTGGAGAAGGGCTTTATTGCCAGTTCTGAATCGGATGATGAGCCAAAATCTGATTCCACTGAGAGTGTTGGGTTAGAATCAGAGTCAAGTCAGTCTGGTAAGTCAGAGTCTGGCACTTCTAGGGGTGGTAACCCGAATGCCAAGGTCTTATCTAGGTCCTCTTTTGTTTTTTCTTTTGAGTGTATTGTAACTGAGGAGCCAGAACTTCTAAATAAGAATGCTGCAAATTACATTCACTTCTCTGTGGTTAATTTATTGCATTCCCAAAGATTTTTAAAATTTTACTGAAAACGAAGAGGAAGAAATTCCTCAGGCTTTGAAAAATTTGATTGACAAAGTGAAGGAGAGGCATGCTAAGCCCTGCATAGATGAAATCATCACAATTAAGGTGGTTACTGAAAAGGATCCCCACTTAGTCCAGATCGAGTCCGCGTTGTCTTCAAAGGAACACGAGCATTTAATCGCTTTATTAAAAGATTTCAAAGATGTTTTTGCATGGTCTTACGAAGACATGCCTAGAATCAATCCTGAGATTACACGACACCGAATCCCTCTTGGTCCCGAGGCCCGACCAGTCAAGCAAAAACTCCACAGGATTTGTCCAAGTTGGGTACTAAAGATTAAAGACGAAGTCACTAACCAGATTAATATGGGATTCTTAATGGTGTCTGGATATCCAACCTGGTTAGCCCATATTGTTCCGATTTCGAAGAAGGATGACAAAATCAGAGTCTGCGTCGACTTCCGGGATTTGAATAAGGCTAGCCCGAAAGACAATTTTTCACTGCCGCACATCAACGAATTGGTAGACTTCACTGTCGGCCATGCGTTGCTATCATTCATCGATGGATTTTTCAAGTATAACCAGATTTTAATGGCACCTAAGGACAGAAAGAAGACTGCATTCACTACGCCATGGGGTACCTACTGCTATAGAGTTATGCCATTTGGTTTGAAGAACGCCGGGGCTATGTATCAGGGAGCTGCAACCACAATCTTGCATGACAAGATCCATA
This sequence comes from Camellia sinensis, assembly GCF_055761805.1. Classification (NCBI taxonomy): domain Eukaryota; kingdom Viridiplantae; phylum Streptophyta; class Magnoliopsida; order Ericales; family Theaceae; genus Camellia; species Camellia sinensis. The sequence goes on from NC_138967.1 coordinate 151,936,266, forward strand.
AGGAAGTCGAGGTGTATATAGATAACATGATTGTAGAATCTAAAGAGAGAGAAGGCCACTACACCGCATTGGAAAAATTCTTCGAACGGAGTAGGGAGTACAGACTGAGGTAAAACCCGCAGAAGTGTACTTTTGGGGTGACTATAGGGAAAATGTTGGGTTTTCTGATTACGCAAAGATGAATTGAAGTAGATCCATCCAAGATTAAGACTATCTTATAAATGCCACCACCGATGACTGAAAAGGAGATGTGTGGCTTTTGGGGCAAAGTGCAATTCATAAGACAATTTATCTCGAAATTAACTTGGACTTGTGAACCACTATTTGGTCTCTTGAAAAAGGGAAAGAAGTTTCGATGGGATGATCAATGTCAATTCACTTTTGAACAGATCAAGCAGTACCTTCAGAAGCCACCTATATTGTCGCCACTAGAGCCGGGGAAGCTGCTGATCATGTATATGTCCATAACAGAGTCAACCATGGGGTGCATGCTAGCTCAAGAATCAGAAGCTAAGGTGGAGAAGGCCATCTACTATCTGAGCAAGAAGATGCTGGATTACAAGACCCGCTACACTCCTCTAGAAAAAGCTTGCTTAGCTTTGGTTTGGGCCACTAGGAAGTTGAGGCACTACCTGTTAGCTCACTCTGTAATTTTGGTTTTGAGAGTAGATCCCATCAAATATCTCTTTAAGAAACCGGCACTTACGGGCAGGCTAGCTTGTTGGTTACTTCTTCTCTCTGATTTTGACGTCAAGTACGTCACTCGCAAGTCCGTCAAAGGGAGAGCAATAACGAAATTCCTCACAAACCACCCGGTGGAAGAAGATGAAGTAATAGAGTATTTGTTCCCAGGTGAGGAGATTCTGTAGGTAGAGGAAGAGCAGACTTGGATAATGTACTTTGACGGAGCCGCTAACCAATATGGTTATGGGATAGGCCTGTTGCTTATAGCACTCGATAATTCCTATATACCTCTAGCTTTTAAACTCTGGTTCAAAGTGTGTAACAATGAAGCAGAATACAAGACGTGTATTGCTGGATTGGAAGTTGCTCTAGAACTAGGGGCAATAAGATTGGACGTCATCTGAGACTCGAATCTAGTTGTTTCTCAAGCCAACAAGGAAGAGAAAATGATTGTTTATCATCAAACCCTGGATACTTTGATTCCGAGGTTTGAAAAACTGACATTTACACATCTGCTAAGAGAAAACAACTGATTTGTTGTTGCGCTAACAACTTTATCCTCCATGGTAGACATACCACTCCGGGTTAAGATGCGTCTAATTATCATTGAATAGAAGCATACGCCTGCTTATGAGATGATAGCGCAATTGATGAGGCTCAAGACAAGAACCCCTGGTATTACGACATTGGAACTTTCTAGAGAATGACGCGTATCTACCAAGGGAAAATGCCAAGGATAAATGGGGAATACGGCGTCTGGCCATCCAATTCATCATTCGCGAAAATGAGTTGTACAAGAGAGGTTATCTGGGAATGCACAAGCTCTGCATCGAAGAAGAAGAGTCAACACGTCTCATGAAGGCCATCCACGGGGGAGAGTGTGGAGCACACATGAATGGTGTGATGCTGGCTAAGAAGATCCTCATACAAGGCTATTATTGGTCAACCATGGAGAAGGATTATATCAACTTTGTTCGGCGATACCACAAATGTCAAATCCATGCCAATCGCATGAATATCCCGTCATCAAAGCTCTACAACATTACTTCACCATGGCCTTTTCTAGTCTGAGGAATTGACGTCATCGGGGCAGTCTTGCCATATGGTTTGAATAGACATGAGTTTATTTTGGTGGCGATTGACTATTTTACCAAGTGGGTGGAAGCACAGTCGTACTTAGTGTTGAAGGCATCACATGTGGCCAAGTTCATCAGGAATAACATCATCTGCAGGTATGGAGTGCCAAATGAAATCATCTTAGACAACGACTCACACTTCAAGAAGGAGGTGGTAGATTTGCTTGAGAAATACACCGTGGCTTTTCACAAGTCATCAACATATAGACCACAGACCAACGAAGCTATTGAGGTTGCAAACAAGAATGTTAAGAACATCCTAAGAAAGATGGTGGAAACCTACAAAGACTGACCAGATAAATTTCCTTTTGCACTCTAGGTTTATAGGACGTCAATTCAAACATCCACAAGGGCAACCCCCTACTCTCTAGTATACATGACGAAAGTTGTTTTGCTGATTGAGATTGAGGTACCGTCGCTAAGAATCATGGCCGAGCGTCAGATAACAGAGGTGGATTAGCAGCAGAACAGATTCAAAGAATTGATGTTGTTTGATGAGAGAAGGTTGAAGGCGTTATATCATATCCAGGGCTATCAGCGTAGAATTGCTAGGGCCTTCAACAAGAAAATCAAGTCTAGAAACCTCAAAAAAGGAGATATGGTGCTCAAAGACAACCAAGCTCCCATCCATGACCCTAGGGGCAAGTTTAGACCCAATTGGACTGGTCCTTACATCATCAAATTTATCTGGTCAAGAGGAGCGATTATCCTTAGGGATTTTAATGGCTTGAAATTCTTGCGATCAATCAACATGGACAATTTGAAGAAATACTATCTCTGAGAGGCTCACTAGGCCAAAAGCCCGAAAAGGCAACCTAGGCAAAAGTTAGAGCACAAAAAATTGGAAATAAAGAAAAATAGAGCTCGCAAGGTTGAAAACCTGAAAAGGGCGGCTTTGACAAAAGTTAGAGCGCAAAAGAAGAGAGTTAATAGTCAAGTGAACCTTAACTAAACTGCAAAAGACCTGATTCCCATCCTTGGGATATGTAGGCAACTTCATCCCGAAGTTCGACCATAACCATTTTTAACTCAATTGTCCTATCCATTCGTTTGATTGGTCCATCTTTTTCCATTGTTTGTTAGCTTGTGTTACCTCCATTTGGCAAAAGGGATAGTTGCGCGTCAGAGCAGTAATGGTAAATGCAGTTGTGGGCAGTTATGATCTTTTGATTCGGGATTGTACACCTTGAGGATTGATTCCATGTGTGTTTGGTAGTGACCGCTTGCAAAAATTGTTTTGGAAAGTTTTAATGATGTTGATTTTCTCAAAAGTTTACCTTTTTGAAACACAAACCATTATTTGGACCAAAAATGAAAATTTTTAGTACTCACAACTTTAATTACATGATTTCAATTCAAGTACATTCTCCAACCCTGAGGTTAAATCAAAGTTGTTTTTACATCATAAAAACATGAAAAGAAAAGCCAAAGTGATATACTAGGGGCACAGATAAGTCAGGTGATCGTCATCTACCTCCTGCTCGCGTTATCAAAAGTCTCTGCAACAAAAGATGGCCTAACCTGTGTCTCATCCTCAAGCCAAGCCAAGCACTCGCCAAAAAGGGCATGACTGAAGCTAGCGGCAGGGGCCAAAAGCTCTCTCGTCCTCGAAGCAATGAGGTATCTGGTTAAGTACGAAGCACAAGTCGGAAATGGAGCAAGGTATTCAAACCCCTCATCTGGACGAGTCTGATCACGTCCAAACTGGTGTTTGAACCAGAAGGGGAAGTAGAAAACATAGTGTGTGAGGCCAAGCAAATGTATGCCCGGCTGGTGGGACATGCTGTAGCTTATCTCGGTCAAATTAAGCCAGGGGCAATGCTAAGCAATGCCAAGCAATGCCAGCCGTAGATCTGCTACACATCCAATCGCACCACAGTCCCTCTATGGGAAAGTCCACTAGCTGCCGCCGAAAGAAGAAGGATCCAACTGAATACTCGGGGCAAGGGCCCACCACCTTTAGCTTATCCATCAACCACACCTGGGAAGGGATGAAAAATAAGAGAGATTAAAGAATAGAGAGATGTACGTTGAGAGAAAAAGTAAGGAAAACACTTTGAGAGAATATAGAGAGTGAATGCCAAGTGATGTGAGAAATCATAAATAAGAGAGGGTGGGAATAATACCTGGAGATGTAGTGGACTCCTCGCAAACCGAGAAGTCTCTCGCCAATGGAAAGCGTCCAACCCCGTTAAGGTCTCAGCCAATGCCAAACCTATGCAACTCTGACCCTTCATGAGATGTTGGGCCACTTCGATCAACCTAATGCTATCTTCGTTGCAACTAAGGGCAAGCAAGAAGTGTGCAAGTAAACATAAGCAGAGGGCATGTTGACAATAACCTTGCAAGAGAAGATCACCTCTGTCTCCAATGTCAGAAAATTGAAGAATCAAACCGGGTATATCTAACTCTCCGTCATGAGCCAAGGATCGAGCCTCGTGTAAAGTAAGTCCACACATCCATTCAAGAGCCTGTGCATGGCTAAAACGAGGTTAAGGCATAATCTCCTCATCGAGCCGGGACTCCATTAAGGCGTGAAACTCTTTAATAGTAGGACACATTAGTGAGTGGATCCCAACATCGGGCAGTAGCATGAAGGAACGAAAAACAAAGCAAAATATGGCTCAACAAGAAAAGAGCGTTTATGCCGAAATCACAAAAATTTACCATTTCCATGCTATCCAAAATGGTCATCCAATCTTTCAGCCTCTCGGCAAGAAAGATCTCAATTTTCAGAGAAAACTATAGAAAAGATGTTGTTCTCTCAAAGGGAAGAAAAGAAGAAGACCTTTAAAGAAGATAAGGTTGTGTGAGTGGCTGACAACTATTGCTGGCTATCTAGCCACATGTCTTGACAGGCCGACCACCTTTCCCAGCCAGTCGTCCATTCTAGTGGCCGGCCGACAAGCTTGCTGGTTAGGCAGCTGGGCAAGAGTGTTGTATTTGGTCCTTTTTATTTTTAAGTCTTGTTTTGAGTCTTTTGTTTCTAGCAAGTGTGAATAGCTATGTTTAGGTTGTTTTTACTTTGTTTTTTCTTTATTGAGTTGTATTTTGTATTTTGATCAGTTGAAGGCTCAATATTTGGTTACAAACATCATTCAAGTTCAAGCATTTCAGTTTCGAATTCAGTCCCAATTTTATGCAAGTGTGGTGCCATTCTTGAGATGATGTGCAAAATAAAACTCCTTTTATAAAACTGTAGGGTTTGACCACAACTATAATTTTTACAAAAGAGAAAGTACAAGTGTTTAAAGAAAAAAGTAAAGACATGTCTGAAGATATACAAGGTTTTAAACTACCAAAGCAAAAGAAAGAAAAAGAAAATTCAAAATTAGTATCAATTGCATCAAGCTCGAGAGGCCCTCTCCATCCTCTTCTGGGGAGGAGACTTAAGGGCATTGTCACCATCGACACTGCTATCATCAGAAGAGTGGGGCACAGAGCCATCGTCATCCTCTCCACTCCTTGACCTAAAGCCAACCTCATCATCCTCACTCTTAGACTCAAAGTGCTTATTTACTGACTCCTCAGTGCCGCTGGTCTCGACATCATCTCTACTCAAAATAGCCTCCGAGGATGAGGAAGTCTCCTGCGCCTGGGACTCTCCGCTCTGACTCTAGGCACCCCTACCTCTACCCCGACCTCTACCTTCGCTCCTGCCGCGCAAAGGAGCCTGTCTACCTCTCCTCCTTACAGCCAAATGGGGTGCTACTGGTGCCGCTCGTGTCGCAGGTGCAAGTGGAGGTTGAAAGCAAGAAACAAAGTATCAGAAAAACTTCAATGCAGAATCAGTATGAGTATGGCAAATTAGAACAATACAATGCAGAATCAATATGAGTATGAATCAGTGCATGTCAGATACATGAGAAAAGTGAGAATACCTGATAACCATGGAGAGTAAGAAATGTCTCCCTCATCTGCATTATCTGGACTAAAGAGGCGACCAACTGAAGAAGGTCGTCTATATAATCAACTGGCACCTACAAATGAGTTTGGGGCATCAGTATCCAGAAAAGGGAATGTGAAATGCAAACTATGAGATAAAGTGCATACCTACTGCACATCAGTGTCCTTGAGGTACCCATGCTCCTCCTCTGGCGGCTCAATCAGAATTTGGTAGGCCATCCCACTAGGCCGCCAACATGGGATTACAATCGGAATCACGGGTAGACTAGCTACATGAACAACAAGGGGAGCCCCTCCAGCATAAGGCTCTACTGCTGGAACGACACCTCTAGCATCGGGCATGCCTACAACATCTCCCACATGAGCTCCGGTCATGGCATCAGGTGGATCCGGATGAACTCAGTGTAGTCCTCGACCTCACAAAAAAGGTCAGCATCCTACCCCACCATAAACTGCATGATAGCCTTGACTAGTAGACCATCGGCCGTCCTCATCGATGTAGGGGGAAGAACAGGAACAACAAGGATAGGTAGGCCCAAGGTCTGACGCACGAACCTCTCCCCGAGATATCAAGTCCGGTAGACGGGACCCTCCAACGTGATCCACAATCGGGAGGTGTCCCAAGATCCGGCGTACTCAGCCCGCGTCCCGGCTGACATCACCATCCACTGCTACCACATGACCTACGAACAGAAAATTCATTGTTGTCAGTTGTCTCAGTTGTTAGAGTATGGATAGCAATGGAGATGAAGCAGAAGTGAGTATGGATTTCAAATTACCTCACGTGCCGCCACTATATCGAAAAAACGACGGTAGCAAGTGAAGACGGTATCACTGTGACGCCAAGGATGGCATCAGCCGTCATACTGCCGAGAGTAGGGTACAACATCCTCTACCTCATCTCGTGCAACCGAGACAATGGTGGAGAAGTATGCATATACCCATAGCTGCAAGAAAATATCAGTTTGTGAGTTAACAGACAGAAACATAAATAAAAACAGGAAGTGCAAAGTAGAAAGCATAATGTACAACAGAAATAGAGACAGAAAGTGCAAAGAAGAAAGCATAATGAATAAATAGAAATGGAAACAGAAAGTGCAGTGTGTACCTCATAGGCGCTCCAATAGCCTCCGACCTTGTTCCCCTTCTTGCGGGAACCGAAGCTCATGTAACCATATAGAGTGGCGAGGCCAGCACCACCACAGTCATAGAACTGAACCTGTGGCAGGACCACCAGGGCACTCAGCAGATACAAGCCTACAGTATTGCACCTATTCGTAAATAAGGTGGTACCAAGGAGATAGATCAAGAAGCCTTAAGTGTACTACTTGATCTCCTCTTGAGTCTCTGGCTGACTCTTATGGAAATGGTCGTAGAACCAGCTATATCTGAACATGGTCGGCTTGTTCAGAGAAGGGCATGCTCCAAGCAGATATATCTAGGTTGCCTCCCACTAGCCCATATCACTGTCGAAGAGGATCGGATCACCCCCTACTCTTAACTCTGTGATCATGAAGAAGTCGTAGGGAATCATTGTCATTTCCCCTATGGAGGAGAAGTGAAAGGAGTTGGTGGTGTCCTACCACTTCTCCACCAAAGCACCGAGTAGGCCCCGACTTGCCTGCAGTCACACAAGCCCTGAGCAAAATAGACCAAATCCTACTCATCGACTAGCTCTCTAACTCAAGTGAGGAACTCATGATACCAGTCCTTCGCTGTCACGGCCCCGTAGCCTTTCCACGTGAGAGCATCACCGTGTGTTGCAAGAGAAGAATGTGTCAGACGCATAACAGAATAAAAGACTGTAATGAAATATCGAAGAAAGCAGAATCATAAAGTTTCTTACCTCAACGGCGTCGTGGGTGAGATGAAAAGCACGCTCTCTCAACAGGAAGTCCTCTGGCACACCCCTGGTGACATCCTCAAATTGCAACATGCTACCAAGGGTCATCGCGTGTGTCCGTGGATGGTAAGTGGCAGGGTCGAATGGCCTCACCCTCAATGGTGGCAACTCGAGCTCAGGCTCCAGAGGGTAAATCTCCTCTGCGGCAATGTCGGAGGCGATGTCCTCTACTGCCCCGACAGCCTCATCTATCAAAGGCTCCTTAACCTCTGCAGCAGATGGAAGCACTGGTACCTCGGGAGGGGCACTATCATGTGGAATATCATCTTCTATGTGGAAAATAGTGGGTGGTAAAGGAAAATGAGAGAAGATGAGAGAAATAAGCGAAAAAATCCCAAAATAAAGCCCTAAGAGAGAGAAAAAGAGGAAAAAGTCAAAACTCGTGAGAGTGCACAAATATCGAGGAAAAACTTGTGAGAATAAGCCCAAAACAATGAGAAACCACAAAACTCAACCAAATCAAAATCCAATCAGTTCAAAGCATAGAGGGCCAAAAGGGTTTTACGAAAAGAATTGTGTGGTTCATTGGGTAACGTGCATAGGGTGAAAATCTAGACAGAGAGACCATAGAGAGAGAGAGAGAGAGGGGGGGATATGATTTTCAGATTCTATAGATGTGAAAGAATGGGCCAAAACCAAGTATAAGTAAGTCATAGGGCAAAAAACCAAAACTGGCCCCCCTTGTAGGGTTGAGTGGCTGGCCAACCAATTATGTTGGCCTACTAACTCTTCAGTGGTCTAGAGTGGATTTTTGGCTGAGGCCTTGCTTATTCTGTGCATGGAGGGTCTTGTGTTCATCCTAAAGTGAAAAATTTAGGAAATTGTGTTTGTCTCGATTACAAAAAAATTCGAAATGTGATTCCGGATGCACTGTTTCAAGTCCCATCGTTTCTCCGATGTGGGAAAGGGCTCTGATCTCAAGCTTGAGCCAGTTGTATCCTTTTTGAAGCATTTGAAGACCTATGAACAATAAGTTAGAGATCTTTATAAGGTGTTTTCAATACCGCTTTCTGTTTATCTTTTCAATTCTGTTGCCTATTATGTTCCATGGAACGTGCATCGCATCATATTTCGCATCAATTACAACAATGATATTGTAATTATGTTTCATTCATGTGCATCGTGCTTTTTGTATCCGCACTTTTCACACGAGTGTGATTGCCTTGCACCCCTTTTCCCTTTCTGCGCGAAGCGTAGTTTGGCTTGTACCTTTTGTCTCATCTCATCTCTGCATGAAACGTAATTTGGCTCACATCTTTCTTCAGTTAAAACCTTCCCTCTCTTCGTTAGAAATACAGTGAGATACGCCTGTTGATTACACCACCCTTGTTCTTCGACACTTATTCAAACAATTTTCAAAACAAGCATAAAATCTAAATATTCCAACTTTTTCAAATCAGTTTATACTTTTGTGCATCACCTAGTAAAGATAGCCTAATAACCAGAACAAGAGCATATAATGTAAATAAAAATCACATCATGATTAATAGAGGCCAATCTTTGATCAGGTGAGTGGGGTGCTCAATTCATGACCTTCTCCTATCATACCTAAGTTCCCGAGTCAAGACACTTTGGTGATGACAGATAAGTGGCCTTTGGCACAAGTCTTGGGTTTCCTAAATTTCCCAAAAACATCTAGGTGGCCACATTGAAATTTGGTAAGGCAGTCCATTTTTGGCATTTTGATTCAAAATCGATTTTCCAAAAGATTTGCCGGATTTGGACTCATTAGTGTTTATCTATTTCACATTACACTCGTGAAATCAGATTCAGAACCACTAGAGTCTGAACTGTAGGGCTAATCGTATCCGAAAAAAGCACGAAAAGCAAGCTACACATACGCAATGCTTGTATCAAAACATTTTATCTCTTTCAAAAACCATGTAATGCCAAATGAATATCATAGTTCATAAAAACATTCTCCTTTCAAGCGAAAAACTGGGTAGTGAATCATATTTCTAAAAATCTATAATACAGTATCACATTTCATGGAAATTTCATCCGCGAGAAATCGTAAACCGGCACCCATGTAAATGTAGACTATACAAGCACTACTATTGCCATTTTATGGATATTTTGTCCACAAGATTGGCACCCATGTATACGTGCGGTTTTCAGGACTTTTACCCTAGACACAAAGGCCAACTTATTTGATGTAACAACAACTCTTTTCCAGATTCACCCATTTCCTCAAAACAATATACAATTACAATATATAAATATAAAATAATGCCCGATGCAAATAAATGAGATAGTTTCGATTTCCCTAATTCTCATGCAATTTCTACAACAATCATAGTTATCCTCCACCGATAGCCAAAGACAGATATTTCTAAACAGATAATTTATATTCCATAAAGATAAACTTTTCAAATTTCAAGAGATGAGTGCTAATACATATCCAACCCTACCATCCTCATCAATATCAATCCAATTTTGCAATTTCAACATCTATTTCATCATTTATATAAAACCAATATTTGAGACATTTAGGGTAAAATTCATTTTCTTTCCAAAATCGACCCCAAGTATCAAAATCAACCATTTCTACCCAATACGACATTATTTCCAACATCATAATCATTTCCAAGAATTCATATGAAAAACCATCTTTTGATTTTCTTTACCCAAACCCTAGATTTGTTCCAAAAATCCCCAAAATCACAATATTGTTTAGAAACCACAAATAGCTAAGTTAAAATTCATAGAAGGTGCGATGAATCCCTACCTCAAGTTTTAGAAGGCGAGAGAGAGAGTGTGTAGGAAGCCCAAAGACACTAAAACTGACTTTGCTCCGATTAGAACGAAGCCCTCGTCGAGCTCTATCTTTTGAACAAAGGCACACGGTTGAAAAGTTCAACGGATCTATGTGTATTCAAGGGAAATAGATGAGTTTTGGAGAGAGAAAGATATTAGGGTTTTGAAATGTTTAGAGAGAGAGAGGTGAAAAAGTGATATAAAAAGTGACTTTTACGAATTAATATGCATGCAGACCGCTAGAATGCAAGAAGTGACGCTTAAGCATCCAGACACAAAACATGTGACCACTCAAGCTCAAGAAGTTTCACTCGAGAACAGAATACAAACTCTCAAAAGTTTTACAGACAAAAGACTATCGTTCGAGCTCAACAATGGTCGTTCAAGCCGACACCGCTTGAGTGCAAGAAGCATCGCTCGAGCGTAGAATACTGCTCCTCCATAGTTTTGCAGACCTGCAAAAGTACTGAGAGTTTACAAAGACTGCTCAAACACTGGAAGTGACACTTGACCAGTGGAACAAAATTCTAGGCAACAAAAGTTTGAAAAACAAGCTACCAACATATTCCAAATGCGATCAAGACATCCCAAAAGCAAAACTCAAAGAGAGATAAGGGGATACAAGACATGAATAACTATATATGACAACGAAACCTAGATCCAAAACATCAAATGGGTCGGGTCTAAACCAGAATCGCTATAAAAATATTTCAGGTGCTAATGATATCCCTCCGCCAAGGTAATAGATTGGGAGGACTTGGAGCAAGAGTTTCATTTAGTTATATTCATTTTTGTATAAGCCAAGGGCATTAAGCGTATTGGACTTAAATTCCACTTTTGTTGTAACCAAGCACTGTCTTGGAAAGTTGTAAGCCTTCAGGGCATTTATTTTCTATTTTATTTTCATATCTTATCTTCTAATGTGACATATGCTACAGATTCAGAGATAGGCTTATGAATGTATATCTACATATGTCACTCTTTTTTAAACTCAATTGGAATCAATGAAAAATAATTACTTATATTAGTGTAGTTATTTAATGTATATAAAGGACGGTCTATTGCCTATTATTTCGCGGCGTTACATTGTGAGCAGTTAAGAAAGGGACTGGAAGATGTGGTCTTTGATTTCATGATGGGATTGACTTTGACTGTGATTGTTGCGACGATGGCTATTGTTTTGCGCTATACTCTATGAAAGTGTTCATTCTTGTTACTGACCGTGCAAGCTTCATATGACCCTATCGGGATCCTTCATAGGGTATATCTTTTCCTCCATCATGGCTTTTGAGAATGGCTATGGATGTCATGGCTATGAGGTATGTGATGCTTATTGGATCATATATTCTATCCATGGTAGAGACTAGGAGCTTGTAAGGGAGGTTAGCATGGTTGATTGGTCTAGTGGTTGTATTAGCCTGTTCATTTCTTATGTATGTGTGTGTATCAGTTGTATTTATAGATTTTATGTGGTTTCATTATGTTACTTGCCCATATATCTTCGTAAGTTTTCATTTATTATCTTTGATGGTAGGGGTAACCTGAGAAAAATCAAAGGATATACGGGCAACATTGAGTCAGTTGTAATTTTTGTTGTGTGTTCCCTCGCATTTTGCGAGGTTCGTTATAGTCAGTTTTGTTTGCTATAATTAGATATGTTGTATTACCTGGGGTATGCCCTTGTAAATGTGTACATTCTTTGCATTTATTTTATGACTTACCCACCAAAAAAAAAAAACTGAAATGGTGCCATGTTCATAAAATCCTTAAATTAAATGGGTAAAAAATAATTGAAATAGATGTTCAAAATAAAACTTAAGATGGTGCCATGCTCATAAAATCCCTAAATTAAATGGGTGTTGTAGACACCCCATTTTTGACTGACCTTAAGACTCAGACGTCATCGATTGAGCGCTCGGTGATTGCGCATGTTGTGCTTGTTCTGAGGTTTTGGAGTTTCGGCTGAGAGCCTTACCCCCGGACCTCGGGACCCTTTTGTGTTTTGCCTCGGTTTGCGAACCAAGTTCTGTTTTCTCTTCCCAAAGGGAGGGACAGGTCTCATAGACCATCTCTTAGTGGCCGTAGGCTACTTTTTGTGGTCGTAGACCACTGTCCCCATTTGGTGATCAGTTTTCGATTTTTCGGAGCCGTTGGCTGTACGCCTCGGTTCGGGACCATTTAACTTTCTCCGTTTGCTCCAATTTTTGGCACACACCTTGTTTCCTCTCTCTAGAAGGACACTGTGGCCTGGGAGACCACCTTTGTGGTCATACGCCGCTCTCGATGTTTAACAGCCTATTTTCGGGGCGTCCGGCCGCACGCCCGGCTATGCATTGTCGGTGCCTATCTTCCTGAGTCTATTTTAGCTCGAACCTTTTGAACCCTTTTTTTTTAGCTTCTTGAGGAAGCTTGACCTTTTGAACCCTTTTTTAGCTTCTTGATGAAGCTTGAACCTTTTGAACCTTTTTTAGCTTCTTGAGGAAGCTTGAACCTTTTGACCCTTTTTAGCTTCTCCAAGAAGCTTGACCCCTTTTTTTGGCTTCTTAAAGAAGCTTGACCCTTTGCTCCAAGCTTCTAAGAGAAGCTTGAACCTTTCTTAGCTTCTTGAGGAAGCTTGACCCCTTTACTCTAGCTTCCTCAAGAAGGTTGACCCTTTTTGCTTTAACTTCTAAGAGAAGCTTGGCCCTTTTGCTCAAGCTTCTGAGAGAAGCTTGGACCTTTGTTCTTCTATAAGAGAAACCCTATCCCTCATTAGCAAAGGTTGAGATTTTTGGCCAAGGCTCCATACACATATATCTCTCTCTATATCTCCTCCATTTTAGCTCAAAAAGTGTAAGGTTCTTGGCCCCATTGCACTACAACTCTTAGCCTAACCCTTCCACCTTCAGCCTAAGCATCTTGGAGGCCATTTTCAGAGGCTAAGGGACAGGTTTTTGGTTTCAGAGCTGCTGGAGTTCTTGGCTACAAGGATAACACTCCTTTTCCCTTTTTTATTCCCCATTTTTGCACAAACTTTTAGCCTATCTTGCATGCTGTTTTGAGCTTAGTGTTTAATTGATAAAAGTTCTGATTTTGCATGCTTTTGATCTTTGTTTAAGGTCACTTTTGTGTTTGGGGTTGTTTACCCCCTCTTAGGCCTTGTTTGGCCTCTTTTTTGTGCCTTTTTTGTAAGTTTCGGGACCACCTTGTATTGGCCTTCTCACCACTGAAATCCAGAGGGATTTCAGTGGTGGGGATGGTGTTTTGAGATCCTAAGAAGGAGAGGGCCATCTGCTCTCCTTGTTGTCTTGTTTGTTGGCATTTTTGGCCTTACAAAGGTGCCCCTATTTGCACACTTCTTGAGCATATTTTAGGCTATTTTTAGTGAGTTTTAAGACCTGCATAGGCTCTGTCTAGAGCCCTTTTTGCCATTTTAAATGTCCATCTTGCATGTGTAGAACAACCCTCTTTATAGCCTATCATTTTTGCATGCATGGACCATGTTTCAGTGGATTTTTGGGCTTTATTTGACACGTCATACCTCTGAATTTTGTTGGTTTGGTGGCCTCTTGATTGCCTCATATACTTGTAGTGTAAACCCCCTTCACTAGCTTGTATTGCATGTCATTTTAGCCTATGATTCTAGCACTTTTTGGCCATACCTTAAACTGATTTTGTTCATAATTTAGGCTGCCTAAGCTCTGTTTTGTGGTCTCATGGTCGAAAAATGCTTGCCATGCATACTTGTTGTGTAATAGCCTTGCATGGCTTTGAGTTTCAGGGTCTCTTGCATGCTTGACTTGAGCTATTTACATGTTTTGGCATCACTGGGTATGATATTTCAGAGCTTATACTTGTGCCATACTCCCATGTTTTCCATGCCTTAGGTGCTATTGAGAGTTATGCTTGTATGTCTCATTTACTGACCATTGCATGAGCTTCATTTGAATGCATTCCGAGCCACCATCCCAACGCATTTTGCCACTGATTTTGGCCTGCATCAGGTCTGTTTGGGGTTAGTTTCATCATTTGGGCATTGCTTTGCATACCTCTAGTGTAATGTGCTTCACTAGTTTCGGTACTTGAGCCTATCAACATGCATTGCATGAGTTGTTGCATCATTTCGGAGTCATTTTGTATGTTATTTTAGAGCTGGAGTGTATGCCATTGTGCCTCATGTTTCATCCTTGCCATGCTCCTGGAGAGTTGTATCTTGTGCCCTTGGCTTGAAGCCTTTGCATTGTGCATGCTTGTGTATGTCTTGTTGCTTTGATTTCATCATTTCAACACTATTGGCCACTGATTTTGGCATGCTTGAGAGCTACCCATGTTAGTGTAAGTCCATCTTACCATGTTGTTGCATGCTTGTTTCATTTTGCATATTGTTGCATGCTATACATGTCCACATATTTAGGTTGTATGCCTGTTGCATATTGCATGTTAACATGCTCATGTTGCATTAGATTTGTTGCACACTTGAGTTATTTGCATGCTTGCTTGCTTGCCTAGGTTGCATTGCATTGTGTGTGCATCTCTTGCCTCTTGATCAATCATGATAGAGGTTGGGTCCCTTTATGTGTTTTGTGCATTTCATTCCATATTGAGTTGCACACTTGACTCTTTGGCCATCATGCATGGAAATGCGTGATTGGTGGCCCAAGGGTTGAGGACCATCCTCCCTTGAGTTTATAACATGATAAGGAGGGTGGTCATGCACACATTGCTTTGAAAATGCATTGCCATGCTCTATTTGCCCTCTGTTGCTGCAAAACAGGATTCTGCAGGAAGAGTTGGCCGACCGACCACATTAGTGCCGGCCGGCTATTCATTTCTGGCCAGAGCTATACAACCGGTCGATGACCACTTTTCCATGGCTGGTGACTATTCCTCTTGGCCGGTGACCTTCCACAATGCTCAGAAGGTGGTCCAGAAGTAGCCTTAGGACTTGTGCAGTCTTCAGAGGTGCAGAACAATGCAAATAGAGGCAGCATGTGGCACGGCAACGGGTTTCCGAGCGAGGCGAATCGAGCATGTATGCATTTAACCCTCTTCCCGAGGCAGCTTTACTGCTTTAATAGCTTAATTAATTTGTTAATTAATTAAGGTTTTGTAATATTTAATTAGCTAGAGTAGTTAATTATTTATTTGGTTTGTATTATTCTTTTGGCCCCTCCGAAAGAGGGCGAATTTTGTAATAAGCGTGCGTGTGTGTGATGCATGTCTTCCAACCCCACGTCTTTCTCCCTTTTACTTACCAGCTTTCAATGGTTAGTCTTAGGGCACGTTTCAATTAGCATACTTATGATAGCATGTTTGCATACATTCATTCGTATTGCACGCACCGGGCTCGGCGCATCATACTAATTGCATAGTATTTCAATTCCAACTTGAATACGTGTATCGAGTTGTCGCATTTCACATGCCATTCTTAGGGTAGCCGAGCCAATCTTAGTTGCATTAGCCATTGCTAACATGAACTAGGATCATGCATTGATTACTAACTAGTTTCCTGTTTTGGCTCGGAGTACTAGGTAAGCGTTTCTGCTTTAACATCTTGCATGTATTGAATGTTAACATGGCAGCATGCTTGCCATGAGGCTAATTGCTTATGTGATATAACTGCCTAAATGCCTGTGGGTGAAGGTTGGATTGCTTGAATTGAAACAATTCATTGGAATCCGTGTTTTAGCCTACTTGCGAGTAGCAAACTTCAAAACCATTTTCAAACAAACGGATATGCAATGCTTTGTCCCAAATTAGGCGATCTAGTCTGTACTTGTTTTGCTGTGCGCATCACGTAGTAAAGATTAGCTAATTAACCGGAATAAGAGCACATAATGTTTTCAAAACTTGATATCATGGTTAGTAGAGGCCGATCTTTGATCGGGCGAGCGGGGGTGCTCACGAAGTGACCTTCCCCAATCGTACCCAAGTTCCCGAGTCGAGGTAACTTTGGTGACGACAGACACATGGCCTTAGGCACGAGTCAAGGTTTCCTAAATTCCCCCAAAATAAAATATTTAGGTGGCGACTCTATATCTGGCAAAGCAGTCCATGTTTGGCACTTCTTTCTAAAAAATCGGTTTTTCAAAACGATTTGCCGGATTTGGACTCTTTGATGATTCATCGGTCTTGCATTGCACTCTGCAAGATTAGTTACAGGACCATGACATTGAGTCCTAAACTATAGTGAGCCCATATGAACAAAACGGGATTCCCTCTCGGGACGTTCGGGGACGTCTACAGGTGTATTTAAAAAGAAAAACCTCTATTTCTTACGCTCATCAGTTTTAATTTTGCCCACTTTTAGTGCTCAGTTTTGCAAATCCATCATTGAATTGAAAAAATACTTTAAACTATTTTCTTCCTACAATGACCTCACTCGTAACTACTTTAACGGTACAATCCCTCCACAATGGGGATCCCTACAACAAGTAACACATATGTATGTATCACCATCTCTCTCTCTGTCTTTCTCTCTTCCTCTCTCTCTCTGTCTCTTCATCTTCTTCTTCTATCTATCTATATCTTTTATACTATTATTATATATGTGAACACCTGCTTTTGGCATCTTGAAACTTTTTTTCTCTTTATGCCAAGTGTTCAATTTTCTATTCACAAAAATGAAAAAAAAAAAAAAAAAAAAAAAAGGGCGGACTTGATTTTAAGATCACAAATTTGATAAACAAGGCTCTTACCATTTGAGTTGCATAGAACATATAGCTAGTATTTGTTTATTTATTTATTTGACTTATACACTAGAGTGTTCTGCACACCCAAAGGGCGTGTTTGAAATTTTCATGTGGGTCGAAAATTGAAATTGGTTGTTATAGATTGAATAGGTAAATAAATAAAAAAGTTGTGTTTAAATTCTTAGTTACAAAAGGATAATTTGAGAATAAAATTATGTGACACAAACGTATCAAACACCAACTTAGCCCTTTACATATATAATAGAATAGCTAATAGAATAGATATACAGACCTATAGACTTGATTGAATTTAGCATCTGCAGTGGCAGTTAGAGAATTTTGGGAAAGCAAAAACTTTGATGTCTATGCCAATTCTAGTGTTTGCTTTATATATATTAGTTGTCTGCACAAACGATAGTGTGCCACTCAACAAAAAACAATAGCATAAGAATAATAACAAAGAAGAATGCACACATAGTATGTGTTGCTCAAGTGGTCAAGATCTTCTTTTCCAAATCCATGCTCTTGGTTTCAAGTCCCATCCTCAACTTAATTATAATTTTTACACAAATATCATCAATAGGGGTATTTTGGAAAACTCAATATATGAGACATTTTATGTCAACACCATCTCAAGGCTTCACATATATAATAGTATAGAGTATAAATGGATTGATAGATAGAAGATTAGTATAGATATGCCATCTTAGAGATTTTATTGTTCTTTGTTCCTTATGGCTAACGATGTCATTACCGTTCCCTCCTTGGAAACCGATTAATGGGTTCAATCTTGAAAGAAATTGGAAACATCAACACACTTCGGCATATGTAAAATTACTACTACCCTATTCTTTCCTGTATATGCATATGATTTTTGTTTTGTTTTTTTAATCACTTTTTGTCATTAAGGGTTTGAATATTGATGTTTTTAGTACCCTGGAATTCAATCAGCTATTAGGAACCCTTCCTCTAGAGCTTGGGAATCTTTCTCAGATAAGCGCCATGTAAGACCCCATTTTTGTTGAATCATTTACGAGTTCCATGAATAGAAACAGTCCCTCCACATATATGGATAAGTCTGTGTACATTTAACCATTCCCAGATCTTGTAGTGACTAGAGTCCCTTACATTGGGATACCTTTTTTCATTTACAAAAGTTCCATGTCTTTTGGAATATATAATTATGTTAAAGTTTTGGATAGTCAATCAAAGCGAGGCAGTTTTGTGCTTGAATCATGTTGCATGGCTAATAATATACAATTTTGGTCAAGTGGAAGGCTTATTTACTAGATCTAAACATGAAACTAATGTCTTGGGGATTATCTTCATATCCACCTCTCTCTAACAACTAAAGATTTTGAGAAAAATTTACCTTGGCACTAAAGTTTAAGGTCAATTGATTTATTAGTTGAGTGCATTTTATTGTCAAAGACATTTTACATCAAACTATTTTACTGGGGAGCTTCCAGGAACACTTGCAAAGCTGATTACTTTGACGGAATTGTAAGTTTCTTTTCCTTTCATGGGTGATTTTAATATGATTAGAATTAGTTACCCTTTTCCATTTTTAGTGAATTATCAATTAATTAGTTTGAAAAATGTAGTCTGGTTAGTGGGAACCAAGTTATTGGAAAGATACCCAACTTCATCCAAAAATGGACAAATATCAAGAAATTGTGAGAGCTTGACCTGTTTTGTTATACTTAATTGTTATTTAATTATATAATATATTTTTTAGCATTTACATTTGAATTTCTATTGTGCAGAGGGATTCAAGCTAGTGGTTTAGATGGCCCAATTCCTCAAGAGATTGCTTCTTTAACAAAAATGACTAACTTGTCAGTAAAATCTTCTAATTCCATGGCTTTTAACTATTTCAAAATAGTGTACGATTAATTTTGTTCTCTTCTTGTCAGAGAATTAGTGATTTAAATGGAATGGAAGCAACTTTTCCATGTCTTAATAGTTTGACAAACATGAATAGATTGTAAGTTGAGCTAATTGCTTCTGTAGTACTATCTTTCAAAGAATATATGAATGTGTTACTCGTTGACTTGAAGTGCATGTATTTAATTGCACCACAGGATACTGAGGAGTTGCAATATTACTGAACCCTTACCTAACTATCTTGCCAATTCAACAAAGTTAAAAACCTTGTTAGTGGATTTGTATCTCTTTCCCCTTGTCTAGTTACATTTAAACTAGTAACTTTCTATTTAAAGGTTTTCCCATAGTGATGTGACAAATCAATTTAATCATTAAATATTTTTTGAAGTACATCACAAACTGTTGATAGATGGTGTACATTGCTCTCCATTTGTGGACAATTCTCTTAAAAATTACTATGCGAAACAATGAAGGCAATTGATGCGATGTGATCATTTGAACATAAGTATAAGCACTTCTTTGTTGGAAGAGTTAGAATTCAAGTCATTTTGAAAGCTTCTTACTTTATATTTCTCTTGTAGAGACCTCAACTTCAACAAACTAAATGGAGAAATACCAAGCAACTTTGTCAATCTGTCAACCGTAGAATTCATGTATGGATACTAATATTTTATACAATTTTTTAAGTTTTAGTTGCTACTTTCACGTGCTGATTGGTACTGCTCAAGTTGAATCACCAGCAACATAAATTATCCAAATGAGATATTAAAGTAGAGAACCAATCAATGGCCCGAAACAACCAAAGCACTCTTAGAAACCATCAAATTAAATTAATCCAGTGATAAACCTTTGAAGATAATTGTCTTAAATAAGATAAATAAAGGCTAAGATAATGGTCAAAGGAGAGGAATATGTTTTAGTAGTTTAAATTCCATAGACCAAAAGTAGGATTCCATTTTACATTGTCAAGCCGGGATTCAAATTTCAATGAGATAATATTTTAGTTTGAGGATGCATGTATCAAGTTTTCTCTTTTGAAAATGCTTGAATTAGTGTCATTGTTATATATTTGTGTAAGATTGTTGGCTGTATGTTTGCAGAAAAAAAAGAGGACTAATTTCATGATATTGGTGTTGTTTAGTTTTCTAACTAGAAATTGCCTAAGTGGACCTGTGCCTGATTGGATACTAAAACATGGAATAAACATGTAAGTTATCTTCTAAAACCACATTTTTTTACCAAGTTATCTTCTAAAACCCTAGTTTTATTATGTATGTTAGGATTTTTAATCCTAATCGTTTGTTGCATCAATTTATTTTGGCAAATTCTATAACAAAGCAATTTCATTTTATTTCTTATTCTCTTGGTTTGGTAAGTTGTCATTAATGGCTGGGATTTTCAAAATCAACTTGCAAATCTAGATAACTTTGAATTTTGTTGGCTCAAAGATTTTGTGAACAAATTGATTATTGGTTTGTGAACTCAAACAATTTGTCAAAAGCATGCCTCAAAGATAAATCATTATCTTTCTTGAAATTGTCATGCATGTGTTTTATAACATTGACAGTTGTTTTTTTCGGTGGCTCGAAGTTGAGTTTGAAATATTTGCATGCTAGTTTAAGATTTTGATTTCCTTTATTTTCTTGATTGTCAACTTGTGACAATTTGTAATCAAGCATGTGATGCCAACCTCAAAAGATGTGTGTGACTGATGAAATCTTTTCCACATAAAAAGGTGTGCTTGTGTTAAGAGAAGATGGAGACAAAGTGTGGCTGAAATTAAGGAACAAATATGGAGATCGTCAGAAGCAAAAAGTCTGCAAAAATAGCCTGTCCAGTTCGTATGGTCGCGCCCACAACCTTCACCATCCTGCCTAAGACCAAGACACGTCCAAGCCGTGATCAAATCAGCTCCTAGAAGCTTTTGCCTGCATCCCGCGAAGGCTGGTCGTGCCCACAACCACCTTGAACACAAAGTCCTGCCCAAGCTTATTTAAGGGAGGCTTGGCAAGAGTATTTTGTATCTCTTTTGCTCATTTTTTGAGCACTCTCTCCTAAGCTCTTCTAAGTATTTTTTTCTTCTGAGAGATCATTTTCATAAGTGAAATACATTTTCGTAGAGATATTTTGAGATTGAACTTTGTAGTAAGGATTACTTGTGAAAAATCTAAAAATCCCCCATATATTGATTCATGATTATGTTTCAATTTATAAACAATAAATAATAATCCCAATCAAATAATCAAAGACAAATCGATACAACGATTTAATGTGGAAAAATCACAATTAGAGCACCTCCAATTGTGATAAAAAAAATCACGGGCCAAAGCTATAAAACAATCCACTAAGAAGACAAAAAGGAATTACGCAAGTGTATCCTTAATTACCTAGCGAATCGATTCCTGAATTGAACCAATCCCGCTGTGCCTCTTTCACCACCGTCTTCACCTCAGAATTGTCTTACCTAACGTTGAATCCACAACGCTAATGTCGAATCCATGACAATGAGCCACTCTGGAATCCACCAAAGCTTTAGGCCCAAATTCTCCAGAATCTACTAAAGAACAACTCTCTCTTTTGTGAATAAAAGAAGACAAACAAATCCCTTGATGATTGTTAAAATGGTTAAGAGAAATATATAAATGAATTGTATGTCTCAGACTCAAGGTACAACGACTCATATATATAGGAGTGTTGCAATCAAGTATGGACTCCTAGATTTTCAAGTATGGAAGGACTCACAGATTTACAGGGCATATACCTAAATATATACAATATATATTAACCATATATATTAACATCCCCCCTCAAACTCAAGGAGGATAAACATCAACCAACTTGAGTTTGGAAACTAAGTCACTTAAACAGTCAAAAGGATGAGCCTTGGTAAGGATATCAACATGTTGATCAGCAAAAGCAAAAGAAAGAAGATGGATAGTGCCACGAGTAACATGTTGTCGAATAAAATGGCAGTCAATCTCAATATGTTTGGTGCAGTCATGGAAGACATCATCATAAGCAATCTGAATGGCACTTTGATTGTCACAATAAAGAGAGGTAGCACCAGAGAAGGAAACACCCATGTCAGCAAAGAGCTAGTGAAGTCATAGAAGTTACTAAGTAATGTCAGCAAGAGCACAATATTAAGCTTCAGTGCTACAACGAGCCGTGAAACATTGTTTCTTTTTGCGCCAAGTAAGAAGTGAATCCCCTAAGAAAAAATAGAAACCTATAGTGGAGCGTCGATCAATAGGATCTCCATCCTAATCAGCATCAGAAAAGGCACGAAGCTCAAGAAAAGAGTGAGCAGAATAATGGAGTCCATGGAACATGGTGCCTTTGAGGTAGCGAAGTATGCAAAGCATGGCAGTGTAATGAGGGGTGCGGGGAGCCGACATGTACTAACTAACAAGATGTACATCATAAGCAATGTCAGGACGTGTCATAGTGAGATAGACAAGACTACTTACTAGCTGTCGATAAAGAGTAACATCTGAGAGAAGATCCCCATCAAGTGGAGCGAGACAAGTCTGAGTACCAATCGGAGTAGGGGTAGTCTTGCAATTAGAAAGAGCAGCATGAGCCAAAAGATCAGATGTATATTTGGCTTGTGATAAATAATAAACAGTAGAAAGAGACTTCAAGACCCAAGAAATAATTAAGTGCACCAAGGTCTTTCATTTCAAAATTTTGGCTGAGAGATTGTTTGAGGCTAAGAATACTAGCTACATCATCACTGGTGATAATCATATCATCCACATAGAGGAGAAGAAGAGTGGTGCCATGAGTTGTCTTCCAAATAAAGAGAGTAGAGTCATATGAGCTGAAGGTGAAACCAAGATCATGAATGGTGGAACTGAACTTAGCAAACCAAGCGCAAGGGGCTTGTTTGAGACCATACATGCTGAAGTTTGCAAATTTTATTGGCCGGATCAGTAGACCAAGGTGGAGGTTGCATATAGACCTCCTCAAGAAGATCACCATTAAGAAGGCATTTTTTACATCCATTTGGAAAAGGTCCCAGTGGTGAGAAGAAGCAACAACAATCAGGCTGCGAACAGAGGTAAGCCTAGCAACAAGAGCAAAGGTCTCCTCATAATCAATACCATATTCCAGGGGAAAGCCTTTTGCAATAAGGCAAGCTTTGTACCGCTCAATAGAACCATCAGAGTGAGTCTTGATTTTGTAGACCCATTTGTAGCCAATCGTAGTCTTTCCAGGAGGAAGATCAACAATGTCCCAAGTATGAGTTTTGTCTAGAGCCTGAAGTTCATCAGTCATAGCTTACTGCCAAAGAGGATTAGTACAAGGAGGTAGGTTCATGAGTTGAAAAATTAGTGGATCCAACAATATAATCACGAAGATAAGTAGGTTGTCGAGTTACCCGACTTAGACAACCTGTGGGAGGAGGATCTGGTAGGGTGATAGGAGACTCAACGAGACACTCAATAGGAGTTGGAGACCCCGGAAGGAGAACAGCAGGACCATCATATGATATGATGTTAAATCGCTCAAATTCTCACATGATATGATGTTGACTAGATCATGATCTCATAATGTTTTGCTAGTGAATTGTGCCCTACTTGTGAAGCTTTCAATGCCTACAAAGTAAGATAAATATTGTTATTACCTTTACATTTCTATTTTGATGTAATAGCTTCGAGTGATTTATACTATTATGAATTATAAAGAAAAATTGTTAGAGTGTGCATACATACACACGACATCCACCTGACTTCACATGAATATGGGAAAGCAACAAAATCCTAAAAAGTAGATGTCATACATGGTGAACACACAAAAATACTATATATAATATGTATTTTTATATCTATATGTAATATGTACTACAAGTACAAAAGCTGACGAATACTATACTACTAAATTTTCAATCGGCGGTGCATATTGTGGAAGATAAAGTTCCCAAATAATCTTATTTATATCTTTCTCTGGACAATTTAAAATCTTGACATATACAAAAATAATCTCCGTGTCATGCTTAACTTGTGGTGGGCATGTGAATATCATACTCTCTCTCACGCTTTCTCTATAATTTTTGAAGGAAACGTTATACACATTAAGGGGTAAGATTACCATTTCCAATGAATGGCTAGATACTGTTCAAGCTATGATGTGTTTATGTAGGTCATGTGTTGCAATCCGTCAGAGTTTCTCCAACGTATCAACCAAATGTCCAAATTAAGGTTTATAAATTGAAGCTATATACCTGTTTCTTGGAGTATTCGAGAAGTGTAAGTGTCTGACATAGTGAAGAAAAAAAAAAGATTGTATAAATTAAGAAATATGTAAACCTATTGGAGATGATTTGAAATGTTAGCTAAACTACAAAAGTTAATTGTTGAAAGGTGTTTTGTTTTTTCCTTCTTTTTTGCTTAATTCATGGATACTTGTAATTTAGTCTAGAGATTATTGAACAAAAAACTTTTGATAGTTAATGTGTCTTGGTTGATCACTGTGTTTTGGATGTCATGCTATATGATAATAATGGCAAAAGAAAAAAAAAACTTTATGAAGTTTGTATCTTCATATCTTAGTTATTGGTATTCATTGCAGCTGAACAAATTTTGCTCAAAAACTTGAAATGGTTATTGGTGGTGATGATAGAATTGAAATTCGACTATCTGCACTCGCCTACCCGGTCTTTTGTGGACCAACATGAGGTCCTGTGATCAAAATTATGGTGCTTAATGCTTTCATGTGTCTAAAAAACATCTCTGGCATAGATAATTTCTCATTTTACTTGTCAATTTGAATTATCTTTGTTCTAGAACTTTTGTAGATGAATATATGATTTAGACATTGGGGGGGAAAAAAAAATTAGAGTAATGGCAAGCCATTTGAAGTTGAAAATATGTTGTCAGGATTTTATTTGGCTTACAATGTATCTAGAATATGCATCACAATGGGTGCCTTAAGGGAGAGGTCTAACATAACAATGCATTGATAGTCTTACTAAAATTAAAGTACATCTCAAATTGGATTTGTGACTACTGATGTTAGGGTAGAGGGGGAAAGTTGCTTGTTAGGCTATTTTTTTATTATTTTTTATAGGTTAGACTTTGGACCTAATCTACTCCTTCCAAGCCCCATCAATAGGGTAAATTGGATTTTATTTTTATTTATTTATTTTTTTTTTTTTTACTTATCCTAGTGACACAAAAAGTGCACAGAACAGACAACCATCATGTGTGTGTCTTTTCTGTGCATTTTTTCTACGCCCCTAGAGTTTGTATGTTTCTTTTCTTCAACTCATCTACTTCCCGATCTTTTTATTTTTTTTCTTTTTCCCTACATTTAATGATGGATAATATGACTATACTTTGTGACAAGTTGGTCTTCCTTTTATATAAATATGGTGGAAAAGAAACTTTTAATGAAAGTATCAAATATGAAGATGATTTGGATATAGATGGGCCTACAAAGTTCGTGCAACATGGAACTAACTGGGCATTTAGGAGCATTGGTCTCTTCTTGGATGACAATAGTGTTGATTCCTTGATTTCGACAAATACGTCAAGGCTGTCTATGAGAAATTTCAAGTTGTATATGGATGCACGACTTTCTCCTATATCTCTGACTTATTATAGGTTTTGTCTGCTAAATGGAAACTACACTGTAAAGCTTCACTTCGCAGAGATCATGTTTACTGATGACAAAACATTTAGCAGCCTTGGAAGGCGTATATTTGATATTTACATTCAGGTGATTTTAACACCAATAGAACTGTTGTAGAAAATAAATTTCATGTGATTTATGAGATTTAGAATTTCATTTTTCATCTGTGTGATACTTCTCAAATTTTAGGAAGGCTTACCAACACAAAATCATGACTTTCTAAGGAAATTGTTGCATGGAAAGCTTGAGTGCAAGGATTTCAACATTGAGAAGCAGCAGGTGAGGTTGGTAAGGAAACCATACAAACATTCACTGCAGTTGTGACTAATAGTACATTG
The DNA here is from genome assembly GCF_055761805.1 of Camellia sinensis. Taxonomy (NCBI): domain Eukaryota; kingdom Viridiplantae; phylum Streptophyta; class Magnoliopsida; order Ericales; family Theaceae; genus Camellia; species Camellia sinensis. Next base: position 151,962,184 of record NC_138967.1, read on the forward strand.
TAGATCCGCTTGTATTCGGCGGGTCAATGGACAACTGGTATCCCTGGTAGAGAAGTATATGGTCCTCTGATTTCAGCCATTTCAATGTAAAACCCTAGTAAGCTGTCCTCCTTCGAACTCCACGTTTCTTGTCTTCATGATTAGGAGTCGAGACACAAATTGTATTCACACGTTTTTGTGTGTTACGCTTTTATTGATGTTAAGGAAATCAATATAGATGTTGCAAGACCTTTTCTGCATCTGCTCTCATTTTTCTTTTCAAATGTTTGAGACATCAAAAAACTACCTCAATTCACAGTAAAAATTTTCTACTTTTGGTGATTACTCTCTTCCTTTCATAATGAATTATAAACAAAATTGAACACATTCATAGTTATGTTATTTCTAGAGTTTGTCTCTGTCACACCCCGAATTTTACACGGTCCGGCTCACATGAGTAATCCACCCAATGTTGGATAGTAGATAACAACTATCATGCAAATGAATCTAATATAGTCACACAATACATGTGCTTATCCATTTTTATACATTCATAAATGCAACATCTGAGTCGAATGAATGTTTTGTAACTAAAACATGCACAGATGTTATAAAATCAAATTAGATGTCCTGAGGCTTACATCATACACAAGGGTGTAACCCTTACAAGAATGGCATACGGCCAATAAATAATATAACAAAACCACCCTACACGATTCCGAACACATCTTCACATCTCAATCCACATCCACACAAGTACACCTGAAAAATATTTTCAGCCATGTAGGGTGAGCATAAAACCCAGTACAGAATATTTCAAAAACTAAACATGCTTCACTAGCATAAATGATCGTGATGCAATACATATATACAATATGCCCAAATGCATTTTCAAATCCATCTGATTTCTCAACAAAATCCTTTCTTTCCAATTACCAAAATGTTACGTTTAATCAAAACGTTTTCTGAGATCAATCATTAAATTGATATAAAATCCTTTTTCCAAAAACCGATCCAGGTATCTTAATACCAACCTACAAATACATTGCTAAATCAAATGCAAATATATTGCTAAAACCTTTTTCCAAAACATCTTTTCAAGCCAAAACGATAATAAATAAAATGGATAAATCTTAGGACTGGTGTTCATACGAGTAACTATACAAGACACAAGGTCATTTTTACCGGTGCTAACCAGAAGGCTAGACAACTACTGCGTGGGTTTAGGTCTTTTACCATGGACACATAGGCTAACTTAATTCTACTTTAACACTATCTCGTAGCTTTACCACTTTATTTACTTCTTTCCAATAGCACAACACGTGTGATTCAAAAATATAGCTTTCCAAAACAATGCAAATGTTCCAAAACAAAATGGAGAATTTCCAAAATCTCTTTCCAAACATACGGTTTTAAATTCCAAAAACCCTTTACATGCTCCATGATATGAATAGTCTCAAATTGCCTAATCCAGATGCAATGTCTGACACACGGCAATGCTATCCTCCACTGATAGCCAAAACAATTATCTCAAATGCAATAATCAAAATATATCAATATAGATATATTTTTCAAAAGAGTAACAACAACCATTTTCAAAATCTCACAACCATTTCATTTCCATCTCTTACAAAACCAACATCCATTTTCGTTGTTTTCCAATATAAGCCAAAACCCATGGTTTTAGAACAAAACCTCATTTTCTTTCAAAATCACTTTTGAGTAAAGAAAAGTCACCATGTCAACATATCTCAACCACCAATACAACATCATAACCTTGTTCAAGAACTCATTTTTTTTATATAAAAAAAAAAAAACCCATCTCTTTTTCATTTCAAATCCAACCCCTTAGTTTAACCCAAAACACTCAAATCTATAGATCTTTTGAAATAACAAATAAGTAGGGTAAAAATTATACCAAATGACTACCAAATATAAATAACAAAATACGCCACAAATATGCTACCGAACCCATATTGAGTTTAGGAAATAGACCCCACCTCTTGAAGCGAAAAGGAGAACTCGGAAAAACTCAAAGTCGATAAAACCACGTAACTCTTGGATCAAAAGAAAGCCCTTGATGAGATCTACAACATTTCTCAAAGGACCAAGGTGAAAACATGTCTCTAACCAAGTAGATTTAGAAATCTAAGTGAAAAAGTTGAGTTTCTAAAAGAGAGAGAGAGAGAGTGATTCACGGTTTAAAGAGAGAAGAGAGAGAGAAAAGAAAAAGTGAATGAGAAAAGTGTATTTGGGGTCTATTTATAGTGGTAGAATAATAACCCTAAAGTGGTAGAATAATAACCCTAAAGTCAAGGGAAAGAATAAGTTAAAGCCCTAAAAAAGTTGGGTCCAAAACTGAATCAAAATCTGGAAATTGACTCACAAGGGTCGATCCTCATGACAGTGGTGTCGACCCTCGGAAAGAAAAGCTGAGACATTAATGTGTGCAAAGGACAAGGGTCGACCCTATATTTCATAATGCAACCTAAAACAAAACAGCAAAGGAAGGATCAACCATCAGACCCGTGGTGTTGACCCTATATACTAGCAAAGACACTAAGAGTAAGGCAGCAAGGTGGTGTCGACCCTCAGGAAGGCTAGTGTCAACACCATAACAGATTTTCCAAGTTCCCAAAGAACTTTCAACGTAAACAAGAGCGAACGAACAATCCCAACAAGTCTAGATCGAATTAAACACCTCCAAAACCAAGATTCAACAACTCCAAAGACATCTAAACCAAACCAAACCAAACGAAGCCTTAAGTCCCATCAAATGGGGTCGGCTACATGAATCATTCTTCTCCATGCGGCCGTATCAAAAGCCATTTCATTAGTCAAATTAAGTAGATTCATATCTCTATTTATAACGCTAGTCAACGTTAATCTAGGCCTACCCCGTCCCCTAACACTTCCATCTACCGTTACAGCATCGCATCTCTTCACTACTGCCTCTGTTGGTCTCCGTTGAATATGACCAAACCATCTCAAACGATTCTCTCTCAACTTATCTTCTATCGATGCTACTCCTACCCATTCCCGAATACACTCATTCCTAATCCTGTCCTGTCTAGTCTTACCACACATCCACCTTAGCATCCTCATCTCAGCCACACTCATCTTATCTACATGTTGTTTCTTAGTTGCCCAACACTCCGTCCCATACAACATAGCTGGTCTAATAGCCGTTCTATAAAACTTACCTTTTAGTCTAGTGGGTATTCGTTTATCGCACAATACCCCAGACACACTTCTCCACTTACACCATCCCGCCTTAATCCTATGGGCCACATCTGCATCAATCTCTCCCGCTGTTGTGATAATCGACCCTAAATAACGAAAATGTTCACTCTTAGGCAGTTCTTGGTTCTCAATCTTCACTTCTCCTCTGCTTTCATTGTTACTGTTACTAAATTTACACTCCATGTACTCTGTCTTAGTTCTGCTTATTCGAAACCCTTTAGATTCAAGAGCTTTTCTCCAGATCTCCAACTTTGTGTTAACTCCTTCTCTAGTCTCATCCACTAACACAATATCGTCTGCAAAAAGCATACACCATGGCACGTCATCCTGAATATTTATCGTCAACTCGTCCATAACTAAAGCAAAAAGATAAGGACTTAAGGTAGATCCTTGGTGTAACCCTACAGTGATAGGAAATTCATTTGTTTCTCCAGCTGGCGATCTAATAGTGGTCACCACCCCTTCATATATGTCCCTAATCACGTCAATGTAGCCTTTTGTCACCCCTTTCTTCTCTAACGTCCACCATATTATATCTCGGGGCACTCTGTCATATGCTTTCTCAAGGTCGATAAACACCATATGAATGTCTCTTTTCTTTTCTTTATACTTTTCTATTACTCTCCTCAAAAGATAGATCGCTTCCATTGTTGACCTACCAGGCATAAACCCAAATTGATTCTCTGACACCTCTGTTATGTCTCGCAATCGACGTTCCATCACCCTCTCCCACACTTTCATTATATGACACATTAGCTTAATTCCTCTATAGTTGTTACAATTCTGGACATCACCTTTATTCTTATAGATTGGTACTAAAATACTCTTCCTCCACTCATCTGGCATGTTTCTAGTCAACAAAATTTTGTTAAACAACCTAGTCAACCAAGCAACTCCCTTTTTACCCAAACACTTCCAAGCTTCAATAGGGATATCATCAGGTCCTAAAGCCTTATTTGATTTCATCTTCTTAAGTGCAATCTCCACTTCAAAATTTCTAATCCTGCGATAGAACCTATAGTCTTGGTTTATCGTATTACTGATTATTTCTTCCCCTATTGTCGTACTTCCATGTTCCTCATTTAACAGTTTCTCAAAATAATTCTTCCATCTTTCCTTAATCTCATCGTCCTTCACCAATACCTTAGAATCCTCACTCTTGATGCACTTTACTTGATTAAAATCTCTTGTTTTCCTCTCCCGTATCTTAGCAAGTTGGTATACCCTCTTCTCTCCCTCCTTACTATCTAGTCTAGTGTATAGGTCATCATAAACTTTCAACTTAATCTCTCTCACTACTTTCTTGACCTCCTTATTAGCCAATCTATAGCTCTTAAGGTTTTCCTCAGTTCTATCCTTAGAGGGCACAAGAGCTATAGTCTCTAGAAATAGTTAAGCAAATCATAATATACCTCCTCTCTTTTTTTTCATGGTCTCTTGCAGTACTCTGTCTATTGAGCAAATTCACTTCTTTTTTTTCTCTTTTTTTTTAATGGTAATGCAAAATTTATTAGAAAGGCTACATGAAAATTATGTCATGCAGGAACAACCTTTTTTAATTTACAGAGCTGATAACCCCATTATTATTTTTCATTTATGTCATCTTACACTGAATCATAAAATTTAAAATATGTATTCAATTGGGTAACCTACAGTTTCAAGGGTTTTAAGGGATTGCATTAGGCATACAATTCGTTTATTTTGATGAGAAGTTCTACCTTGTTTTCATGTCTGTTAAAGAAGTTAAAAAAAAAATACAAATTAGTGTTAAATCGGATGCAGGGCTAAAATGGTTTTGGAGGTTTTTTGTAAAACAACTTCTTCTAGGACTAATAATAATGATGATTAATTCATTTATTTAAAATGTTACAAATTATCAATTCATTCATTTCTTGTCAATTAAATGGGTTCAAATGTTTTTTTTTTTTTCTATCTCCATACAAATTATTTACCTCAGCCATCAAAAAATGGAAACAACATATATGTGGGTGTTGTGCTTGGGATCGTGGTTGCAGTAGCTTTTGTTATCATCTTGCTTTTACGTATTCTTTGGTGGAGATGCTGCCTACTACGCAAAGATACAATGGAGCATGGTATTTGGAAACCTTAAAATTGTGGTAAATTCAATTATTTTGCCATCTTCATTTTCATATTTCTAATTTAACAGTTAATTGGCAGACATGAATGATGACTTAATTGAATTGCCATCAACTGCTTCTTCTACTTCTGTCGTTGATTGCTAGCCGCTCAATTTGAATTCTGATTATTGGGCAAACAGAGAATAGAGAAATGGGTATAAATTCTCTTGGTTGGTTTTCATTTTAATATTGTCCTTACAATATAACAATCTACATTTTCTTACTTTCTTTTTTTTTTTTTTTTGGAATCAATTTACAACAGATGAATGCTTAGTACATCCAGAGAATTTTTCAAATATTTGTGTTGCAAAATGCACATATAGTGTACACTTGTATTTCTAAAACCATGTGTTTCAACTATATTGGCAAATCCCATGTTTTATCCAGTTTTGGCCTTTTAGATGTTTTTTGGTGTTTGAATTGAAGATTATTGTAAGGTGTCTTGCTTTTTTTTCTTCTTTTTTTGTATTTTAATTAGCCTTTTGTGGAGGACGCATGGCTTACCAATCAGAGCTTACCATGGAAGTGCATTCTACCCCTCTGTCACTATGCATATGTGCCAGTTAATGGAATGAGTCAGATAAGGTGATTATATTTCGAAGGTGAGGTTCAATTCTATTATTGAATGGTGATATTATGTATCAACGATGACATGGTACCACTGCTACATTGAAATTTCCCACCACAGGAAAAAATGACCAGAAAATTGTTTAGAATTTCAAATCAAAGTGTAGATTTCAGGGTAAATTATGACAATAGTCTTTACACTTTACCCCTCATGTCATTATAGTCCCTGTAATTTCAATTAGCTTGATTCTGATCCTGAATTTATGATTTTGTCTCAATTTGATCCAATTGATTACAACTCTTAGCATTTTTTATAAAAAAATACGCACATAAGTGTCACATGCTATATTTTTAAAGGCAAAACTATAAATTGACTCAATTCAGTTAGTTAATTTCAACCTATTTAGTAATAATTTTCCTTAAAAAAATACTAACGATATTATTAATTCGACCAAATTGAAACAAAATATAAAATTAAATGTCAAAATTGAGCCAATTGAGAGTGTAAGGATCAAAATGGCATATGTGGTAAAATAGAGAGACCACCGATGTAATTTGTCCTAGATTTTATTTGCAAAATGTACCAAAAAAATTCCAGAGTTCCATCCAAGTAATAAAATAAACCCTAGGCTTTTAATTTTGTCAATTTAAGTCATAATTTTTTTGATTTATTTTCAATCTAAACCATCTGTTTATTTTCGTTTAATAAAATTGACAAAAAAATTATATTTTACTCATTAAACTCAACAGAAAATGGTATTGTAGACATTTTATGTATATTTTACATTGAATTTAATGACTAAAATATCTTCTTTTTTTATGTCAGTTTTAGTTAATAAAAATAGGGAGATAGTTTGAATTGAAAACAAATCAAAATATTAAGATTTAAATTGGTAAAATTAAAATTCAAAATTTGTATTGTTATAAGACTTAAAACAATAAATTTTTTTATTTTTAAAATATAAAGTTTCTTTTTAACTTTTTTGGCACGGGACGACTTTATGAATGATTCTTGGTCTTAATCTCTTAGATTTAAATTGTAGTGTATTTATGAAATTTCTATCCTCCAATTCTATGTAGTGTCATCTTCAAGCTCTCTCTCTCTCTCTCATGATAAAACAATTGGACCCTTCTTAATTAGGTATTTTACATTGAATTTAATGACTAAAATATCTTCTTCTTCTTTTTTGGTGTCAATTTTACTTAATAAAAATAGGGAAATTGTTTGAATTGAAAACAAATCAAAATATTAAGATTTAAATTGGCAAAATTAAAATTCAAAATTTATATTGTTATAAGAGTTAAAACAATAAATTTTCTTATTTTTAAAAAATAAATTTTCTTTTCAACTTCTTTGGCACGGGACGACTTTATGAATGATTCTTGGTCTTAGTCTCTTAGATTTAAATATTTTCTTTTTTTCTTTTTTTGAATCAAAAAAATATTTTCTTTTTTACTTTTTTGGCACGGGATGACTTTATGAATGATTATTGGTCTTCGACTTAGTCTCTTACATTTAAATATTTTCTTTTTAACTTTTTTGGCACGGGTCTTAGTCTCTTAGATTTAAATTGTAGTGTATTTATGAAATTTCTATCCTCCAATTCTATGTAGTGTCATCTTCAAGCTCTCTGTCTCTCTCTCTCTCTCCCATGATAAAACAATCGGAACCTTCTTAATCAGCTATTTGTAATGCAGCAATAGAATGGATGTTCAAACGCATAAGAAGCTCTCTTTCCTCTCATCATCATCATCTCTCAGCATGTTTTTCCCACATATCTTCACTTCACTTATTCTCGTCATTTACTTGGCAACTTTTGCCTCTGCAGCCCCCCTTCAATATATATCCATTTTGTTTAATTAATTTTATTTTGCTTTCCCTAGATTCATTATCCAAAAGTAGCATACATATGGTTACCCGAAACTTAATGCGAAATTCAAATTTTATATAATGATCGTAAATATACATGTATAAAATATATAACTTAAAATAGTTATTATTTTACTTATTTTTGAAATAAAGTTTTTATTTATGCACAATTGATTGAAAATACAAAATTTTTAAATTTTTAGATAAATTATAAGATACAAAATCTAATTATTATCTAAGTAAATTATAAGTATACTTAATTCTTTAATGCTAACTGTGAATCAATCCATTCATCTGGTTCAAGCTGTTCAATTAACAAATATTAGATTGGCCAAATTAGAGTTTTTATCTACTAAACATCTCCTTAGGTTTGAGAAATATTTATAGATGGCATTAGATAGGCTTGAGCCATGAGAAGATGGCCCAAATTTGTACTATTTAGTTTGTGCCAAACTAAAGTTATGTCTCACGTTTGATTTATATTTTTAATTATTGACTTAATTTTGACCTTGCCTCCACATGTAGTATAACTATTTCATACTATTTTGTAAATCACGTAAGCCTCTTTTTAGATTAACCATTCAATTTGATGATATTATTTATAAAGGGTTAGTTTAGTTAATAGGGGATAGAGATTGGAGAAATAGGGAAACTAACAAAGTACATTATAGGTCGACTGTAGGGTTGGAAGGCTTAAGGGTGGCTGAGGGCGGGAATTAAAAATGACTACTGGAGATGGCCAGCAGGGGAGAGTGAAAAGATTTTGCAATGGTACATGATATGGGGTATGGAGGACTTGATTTGGGATAGCTCGGAGAAGAGTGTCATGCTACTCCTAAATTTTCTCCATTTTGTTTTTCAGTTTGTTTTTTATTTTAACTAATTTTGATTTGGTTTCAATATATAATTAAAATTGGTAGTTTGAGGTTCTTATATCATTTGAGAAAACATAACATAATTGTAAGGGTAACTTTTGTAATTCACACAAATTTTTTTCTTTTAATATCTACTAATCACCTGATGTCACACATATTTGTTTGTTAATATTTAAAATAAAACATTAATGGCAACATAATGAAAACATCACCTCAATATATTTTAAATGAAGATAACTTAATTTACATTATTTTAATTTTATCCTCTAAATTTTAAAGTTGTTACTATTTAATTTTAATATTGTTTATTTATTTACTTGTGGTCATGCATAGTACGGGTGTTATACTAATTCTGCTATATCATAAAATAAAAATTTTATCACTGTTCCTAACCTCCCAAAAACCCTAAACATACCCTATGCTTACCTAAGGCACCACCCAATTTTGGCAAGTTTAGCCCCTCTTTTGTCTACCTCTATCTCTGACCACCCTTACCATCCCTCCCCAACCTTGAGCTCTCACTCCTTCCTCTCTTTCTCTCTATGGTTGAGAAGGAAAAGAAATTGTCGAAAGCGGGGAAATAGCAGGGAGATGTAATGGTGGCCAAGAAGTGGCTACTGTATGGGTAATTTTCCGACCACACTGCCCGCTTAGTAACCAGTTGGAGAGCACTGGCAGAATAGATGGCACCTGACTGACCTGCAACAGAAATATAAGAATCCCGCGGTGGTTTCGACCACCCGGGGGCACTCCGACGATCAAGTCAGTATATCTCTCAAAGATAAATCAAGTACTAAACTGACAAGCTGAGTATCAAAAGCATACCTTAGACCCATGGGGGTGCCTCTCTTTTATAGCCAATACAATCCTAGTCCCAAAAGGAGCCTGGCCCTAATGGACTTAGGATTACTGCTAATCTGGGATTCCCAGTGGGATTAGGATAAACTCTCTAAGAGTCTTATCTTTACCCAAACTGAAGTCTTCTTCCAATCTAGGACTCTTGTCCATATCCAAGTTGAGTTCCCTCTTCATTCTAGGACTCTTGTCCATTATCCGCTTATCTCGGATTCCGATATCTTCGGAGGCAACCTCGGCCTCGCCGAGATAACCTCGGCGCAACGTCCAAGACACGTGGCACCTCGGCTGACACGTCGGCGTCACCTTGCCATGTGTTGGTACTCAGAAAATATATCCCCACAACTGCCCCCTAGGTTCTATTACCTCGGCATTCTGAGGTGATGGAACCTACACTGTTCGTTCATCTATGCCCCTCTGTCCGAGATCAAACTCGCCGACCTCAAAGTTCTCTGGACTTTACTGTCCACTGGTGTCAAGAATCAAGTTTCATGCTTTCCAAGCTGCTTGAAATCACACCTCCTAGCCGAGATTCTGGTTCCATTAATTCGTAAACTCCAAGAGTTTTGCAACTGCTCCACTCACACTCTCTGGTGAGTTCCCGATTTCCAGTCACCTATTTGACTCCGGCGATTTTCATATCGGCGTTCATTTCTCTTTGTAGGTTCATAAACTCTTACTTTTTTATTAAGCTCAACATTTCATAACTCTTCTGATTTACTTTGAATCTGTTTATTTTCCATCTGTGGCCTTCTGTTCTCGTCTGTCTTCAAGTTTTTGATTTCTTATTGCTAAAATGCCTGGAACTGTTCTTTGTCATATCCGCTTTCTGTTGCTAGCATAATGTCTGGTTCATTACTTTCTTGTTCTTCACATACTTACTTAGTGCCTGTGCACTTGGCTTTATTCTTGAACTTTGTCGTCTTCTTGACTATTTTTCTCTTTTTTCATTTAATCCTCTAGCTTCTTCTCTTTCTAGCTCTTTTGCTTAAATCCGTCATTTGTTCAAAGCTTTTAAGCTTTTGCAACTGTCTTCGTTTCTCTCCTCGGGTGAAGCTTTACGTCATTCTGTCATTGTCGTCAGACTTCGGCAATTCTCATTCCGGCTTCCCTCTTTCTGGTAAGCCACTGTTCCTCCTGGTTTTATTTCGTGTTGCTTTCCAAGAAGCTCTACTTCATTGTTAATCACCATTGCTTGTTTTACCCGTTATTTCCAAATCATCTTCTTGAATACCCACTGTTCACACATCTGTTGATTTCTACCACTGTTCTTGGCTTGACACACTTGTGCAATCTTTTTGTCTTGATTTCTTGATAGCTTCATCACCATTCTTGATTACGAATTACATTCTTGTTTCTGTTTTCTGTGTCTTTTTCCAGATTCTTTCTTTCAATCTTTGCCTTCAAACTCCAAGGTGCCAGTCGCCGAGAAGAGCCTTGATCAAACTCTTCAGGAGATCGAGGCTGAGCTCGAGGCCGAGAAGACTGCTGAGAAGTCTTCCTAACTGTCTTCTATATCCTGCCATTGATGCCGAGTAGTTTTGCTTTCAATTCTCTTTCTTCTTCTTCGGCTAAGCCTGAGCCAAGAAGAAAGAAGCGCTCTTCGTCACCCTCCTGGACGAGGATTTTCTTCAATGTCTCTTCACTCTTTTCGGCTGGCTCCTTGCCGACATCATCTAGGACTTCCATGTCCTCGTCTTCAATCTTTGCCTTCCCTGGTTCCCGAATGTTGCAGGTAGTTTTCATTGTTGCCATGGAGAAATTCTTTGCCTGCAGTTGGTCTCCTCTGATTTCTTCAATCCCATGTTCTGTGGGGAACCGCAATAGTTGATGCAACGTTGAGGGAACTGCCCCCATTGCATGCAACCATGGCCTTTCCAAGATGATGTTGCAAGGTGGAGGTGTGTGAATCACGACGAATTCTGTTTTGATCTTCTAACTGCTCTTGCATGATTCTATACTTTGAATATTTTGTATGCCTTTCATACTTTGCCTCCTTTGTGCAATCTTCTCGGGGTTACATACCTCGGGTATAATAGCTACAAAACTTTTACTTTGGCAAGATACTGACCTGTAAACTTTTCATAAATTCTAACAAGTGTGAAACATATACTACTCAATGTTAACTTTGCAAACTTTTTCTCAAATTTTAACAAGTGTTTAAACGGTGATCTCGGTCTAGCCTACTTGTAAATTGCTACAAATTTCAACAAGGATGAACACATACTGTAACAGGGATCAACAAGGCTTAACATAACAAGTGTTAAACAATAAGCTATTTGTAAATTGCTGCGAATTTCAACAAGTGTTTAAACAACATACTTAGCTTTTTCCTCAACCTGTAAATTACTGCAAATTTCAACAGATGATCATATGTTGGCTTAACATTATCTTGTAAATTGCTACAAATTTCAACAAGTGTTAAGCATCTTCTTTGGTTTAACCAACCAGTAGATTGCTACAAGTGTTTAGCAATAACCTCGGCTTTGCTTCAACTCGTAAATTGCTACGAATTTAAACAAGCGAAGAGAAACAGTAATCTTGGCTTAACTTCAACTTGTAAATTGCTACAAATTTCAACAAGTGAAGATAAGGAACCATCTCAGCTTAACTTCAACTTGTAAATTGCTACAAATTTCAACAAGTGAAGGTAAGGAACCATCTCAGCTTAACTTCAACTTGTAAATTGCTACAAATTTCAACAAGTGAAGAAAAGGAACCATCTCAGCTTAACTTCAACTTGTAAATTACTACAAATTTCAACAAGTGAAGATAAGGAACCATCTCAGCTTAATTTCAACTTGTAAATTGCTACAAATTTCAACAAGTGAAGGTAAGGAACCATCTCAGCTTAACTTCAACTTATAAATTGCTACAAATTTTAACAAGTGAAGATAAGGAACCATCTCAGCTTAACTTCAACTTGTAAATTGCTACAAATTACAAATTTTAACAAGTGAAGATAATGAACCATCGCAGCTTAACTTCAACTTGTAAATTGCTACAAATTTCAATAAGTGAAGATAAGGAACCATCTCAGCTTAACTTCAACTTGTAAATTGCTACAAATTTCAACAAGTGAAGGTAAGGAACCATCTCAGCTTAACTTCAACTTGTAAATTGCTACAAATTTTAACAAGTGAAGATAAGGAACCATCTCAGCTTAATTTCAACTAAGCATCATCTCGGCTTAACTTCGGTTAAGCATCGTCTCGGTTTCACTTCGGTTAAACATCATCTGGGCCTAACTTCGGTTAAGCATCATCTCGGCTTAACTTCGGTTAAGCATCATCTCGGCTTAACTTCGGTTAAGCATCGTCTCGGTTTAACTTCGGTTAAACATCATCTGGGCTTAACTTCGGTTAAGCATTATCTCGGCTCAACTTCGGTTAAGCATCGTCTCGGTTTAACTTCGGTTAAACATCATCTGGGCTTAACTTCGGTTAAGCATCATCTCGGCTTAACTTCGGTTAAGCATCGTCTCGGTTTAACTTCGGTTAAACATTATCTGGGCTTAACTTCGGTTAAGCAATATTTCAGCTTAACTTCGGTTAAGTATCATCTCGGCTTAACTTCGGTTAAGCATCATATTGGTTTAACCAACTTGTAAATTGCTACAAATTTCAACAAGTGGTAAACGCATTCTTCTTCTCTCTGCCCCCCAGTGTGAACTTAAAATCCACTTGGGTTCTCATCATACATGTAGTTTCGACCTTGTCGCTGAGGTTTAATTCAAGCCGAGGTTGTCGACCTTGGTTTCTCTATTGATCTTACTTGGCTCCAACCTGAGTTTGATTTTCGGCCTCGCATCGGCGAGCCGTTTCTCTTTTCTTGTTCCGACGCCTTTGTTCCCGGCATGTCCTCCTCGGCCCTAGCATACTTCTCAATTCTGGCCAACTTTAGTCTGATCTTTTGTGTTTCCTTTTTATCTTCTGGGATCTGAGATTTGCTCATTGTGCTCTTCTATTCTCGGACTCAAGTGCCGAGATCTTATCTTCTGGAATCTTGAATCTGCTCACTCAGGTTGAGCTCTTCTTTTCTCGGACCTACTCATCTAGGCCGAGATCATGTCTTCTGGGATCTGAAAACCGGGATTTGCTCACTCAGGTTGAGCTCTTCTATACTTGAATGTTATCTTCTTGGGAGCGCTCATGCCCCCTGTCTTTGCATCCCTTCTGGAAGGGTCTTCGTTCCTCCGCAGGTATCTATCATTCCATACTTTGAGGTCATCTTCGCTGTAGTATCCACTTCGATTTATTGTCTTTGGTACGTTACCTTCTTGGCCGGCGTCTTTCACTCCGTGACTCTGGTCACGAGTTTTTGTGTTGCGATCTTCCCCTTCAATGTCGAGATCGATAGGTCTCCCACTCCCAGTAGGAGCATTGTCTTTAATCTGATCCTTCTGTCCGTCATTGGCCATCTATTCTTCTTTCTTTCCCACAGACGGCGCCAAATTGTGTGGGTGATTTTCTGACCACACTGCCCACTTAGTAACCAGCTGGAGAGCACTGGCAGAATAGATGGTACCTGACTGACCTGCAACAGAAATATAAGAATCCCGCGGTGGTTTCGACCACCCGGGGGCACTCCGACGATCAAGTCAGTATATCTCTCAAAGATAAATCAAGTACTAAACTCACAAGCTTGAGTATCAAAGGCATACCTTAGACCCATGGGGGTGCCTCTCTTTTATAGCCAATACAATCCTAGTCCCAAAAGGAGCCTGGCCCTAATGGACTTAGGGTTACTGCTAATTTGGGATTCCTAGTGGGATTAGGATAAACTCTCTAAGAGTCTTATCTTTACCCAAACTGAAGTCTTCTCCCAATCTAGGACTCTTGTCTATATCCAAGTTGAGTTCCCTCTTCATTCTAGGACTCTTGTCCCTTATCCGCTTATCTCGGATTCCGATATCTTCGGAGGCAACCTCGGCCTAGCCGAGATGACCTCGGCGCAACGTCCAAGACACGTGGCACCTCGGCTGACACGTCGGCGTCACCTTGCCACGTGTTGGTACTCAGAAAATATATCCCCACAGCTACCAAATATGGGAGTGGCAAGGGTGGGTCTAAAGAAGTAGGGGTATAATCAAGATTATAATAGGCGTTCAAAGAAAAAAGGGAAACCAATTTTGATAGGTCAGAGTCCAAAAAAATAAGGTGAGTGCAAATAGCATCACTCATATATATGCTATAATTTACATTAAAAAATTACTACAATATATCCTTAATCCTCAAAAATAATTTGCTACCACATGATCAAATAGGCTCCACCAACTCAATCCTCCTTCTTCCTACCCTTCACCTCTAATGCACCCCAAAAAAAGCTTCTATCTATCTAATAAAACAATAAATAAAAACATCAAATAGGTATCTTGTTTTTTATTTAGAGAAAACATAAATGCATTTTTTTTTAAATAAAAACAAAAACCATATTTGGTTCACACGCGCGCGCGCACACACACACATATATATATATATATATATATATTTAAAAATAACATATTTGATAAATTGTCAAGATGTGAGGTTGTTAGGAGTGGTGTGCAATGGGTAGGGATAGCCAAATGTGGCCATAGATGGTGGGAAAGAAAGTAAGGAATATAAATTTTTCAAAACAAAAACAAAAACAAAAACAAAAACAAAAATAAAAACAAAAAAGGGCACATTTTTTCCCTTAACTTTTGAATTCTTTTTTTTATTTTGTTGGAATCAAAATCAATTGTCAAACCTATTTCACTTTCAGTTTTTAAATTTTTTAAAAACAAAAATAGATAATTGTAAACATAACAATTACTAAACTTATTATAATTAATTTGATTACAACTATGTTAAAACTTTGGATGGAGTTACTTATGGGTAGGGGGTTATATTCACATTCGCAACCTTCTTGTTCTCAAATGACATATGGCCAATAATTTAGTTCTTGTCCATTATTTTGTTTTGTAGTTCTTTTCTTTATTTGATAAAAATATTCAATATTAAAAAGGTGTTTGGGAACTAGTAAAAAGAGTAAAAAAAGTCACTGAGATTTTTGTAACCAGCTAAAAAAGTTTAATGTCAGATCAATTTTTTCACTCAAAAAAACAAAAAAAAATTTGTACAAATTTTCAAACATAATTTTTTTAACTGCTAAAAGGGCCAAAAAAACCATTTTAAAAAACACCTAAATTTGGTTCGGATTGTCAAATTATTCTAGCCATTGTTAAGGCGTTGGATAGCATCATACATGGAGAGCATTAACCATGAAAAATGTTCATTCATTACTTGACAACTAGGAGAATTTAGGAGCTAATTACAATTTTAGTTTTCAAATTATGGTTCATGTATTATTTTGGTCTTCAATGTTTAAATTGTATCAGTTTAGTCTCTAATGTATAAAAGTATTTTAATTTGGTCCCCAATATTTAAATTATGCCAATTTGATCTCCAATGTATAAAAAATATTTCAATTTAGTCTCCTAATTTAATTATGTTAATAGAAACAAAGATATGGACAAAAATTTAAGTATTATAAATTTAAATTTATGGGAAATTCTCCGGTGTGCACCCCAACCTATCATAAAAATGTGTAATTTTATCACAAAATTTTATAACATCAATTATAAAATGTATAACTTCACTACAAATTGACCTAACAAAAATGTTATAACCAAACCAAAAACATTTGCAAAATCAACCACAAATTTTGAACATTTTTATTACGTCAATTTGTGGCGAGATTATTCATTTTGTGGTTGATATTACGAAATTTTATAATAAAATTATACATTTTCATGATAAATTGCATATAATGTACCCCCTAAAACAACGCACACTGGAGCATTTCTCTAAATTTATGCATGCTGCAAAAATATATATATACAACCGCAATTTAAAAAATATTTTTCAGTGTAATGTTTTGCTAGTAAACATTCTTTATTTTTTGGGTGCAAATATAACTCCAATTTCTGTTGAACTGAATTGCAGAAGCCTCAAATCACGGAATCTTTCAGGGACCCTACCAACAGAATTTTTCAAGCTCCCGTTCCTTAAAAAAATGTAAGTAAGGCCTTGTTTGGTTAACACTCAATTGAGAATTCGCTATTTTAATAGATTTTTTGACTTTTTTTTAAAAAAAAAAGATGTGAAAAAAATAGAGAGAATGAGGTGATAACTTGTAATAATTTTTTTTTGGGTTGCTTTTTGGCTATTTTCTCCCCTTCCCAAACAAGGAAGTAAAAAGAAAAGCGTTAGCTGATTACTTTTAATTTGTTTAGCTAACAATTTAGGAGGAAAAAAATTATAAGATACATCTCGGTTGAAAATTGCTAATAAAAATTAAGAAAAATTTACAAAAAAATAAAATAAAAATAAAATCAAAGTTTACCCTTGTAACAAAATGAATATAGGATTTTTAATTTTGTCAATTTAAATCGTAATATTTTGATTTATTTTCAATCTCAGTCATTCACCTATTTTTTTTTAAGTAACACCACCGGAAAAATAATATTTTAGTCATTAAACTGAATGGAGGTGTGCACAAAATGTCTAAAATACATTTTTTGTTGAGTTTAATGACAAAATATCATTTTTCTGTCAGTTAATAGGCAAATTGTTTAGATTGAAAATAAATAAAAAGATTAAGTTTTAAATTGATAAAATTTAAAAGTCATGGTTTATTTTGTTAAAAAAGTCAAATCCTATTTTTTTTAGTATAATAATTTCCCCAAAAATTAAACTTTTTCTTTTTTCAAATTTTTGAATAACAACAAAGCTAACGTTTTTAACATTTATCAAATGTATCGACTTTTGTAACTATAATTTTACACAAAAAAAGGTTTTTAAAAAGAAGGAAAGAAAGACAATTAAAATGCAACGCAGTTGCCAAACCAACCCTAAATATCTTTATATTAATTTGTATAAGAGTTTTTAAATAAAGAATATTATAATATATAGTGGATGGAATGAGAAATTTAAGAAATATATTTAGAAATCCCCTTGAAAAATCTAGAAATCCCTTAAATGTTGATTTGTGATTATCTATCAATTTTAAGCAGTATATAACAATCTCAATCAAACAATCAAGACAAATCGACACAACGATTTTACGTGGAAAATCACAATTGGACACCTCCAATTGTGATAAAAAACCACGGGCAAAGCCACAAAACAATCCACTAAAAAGACATAAAAGAATTACATAGGTGTACTCTTAATTACTTAGCGAATCTACGCCCGAATTGAACCAACCCCTATGTGCCTCTTCCAACCCCGTCTTCACCTCGGAATTGTCTTGACGATGAGCCACTCCAGAATCCACCAAAGCTTCAGGCTCGAATTCTTCAGAATCCACCGAAGAACAACTCCCTCTTTTGTGTAGAACAAACAAATAATCATTTGATGTATACTCTTTAAACCATGAGTTGAATACTCAATCAAAACATCAAAGAAAACTAGCAAAATATCCCCAAATATAAACGCTAGAACCCAAGAAGAAGATCTGGAGAAATAATCCTAGTTTTGGACTAAAACAAATACTTATAGAAATCTGGGACTGCGAAGCTCACTCGAGCGAAGACTCTCTCGCTCGAGCGAGGAACCAAAAACGCGTATTTTCCATAAGTGGCTTCGCTCGAGCCACGCACCCTTCGCTTGAGCATACATTCATCTCTTTCAGGTTTTTATATGGACGTAGCCTTCGCTCAAGCGAGAACTCATTTGCTCGAGCGAGAACTCCTTTGCTCGAGCGAGCAAGGGCGGACATGCAACTTTGAATGCAATTTTGCATTTTGCTTCGAGGGCGCTACCCCTCGACCCCGTCGTGGCGCTGCCCCGGACCCGCGAAGGAGCGCTGCCCCCTGGCCCCCCACGAGCTGACCGGGCAGCTCGATCCCCATCATAATCAGCGAAGTGGCAATCTTGAAAGTATTAACAACACAAACTTCTATGCAAGGCACAATTCGGGTTGGATTCACATTTAAAACTCATATCCTCATTGAAATACAAGTGCGAATAAAATTTCAACTGAAAGGAGTTTTGTCAAACGGGATTGCCAAGAATAAAAACCTAACACCCCTAATCCCTCCATATGTACAAGTATTTCTCTAGAATATAAGAATAAAAATGTATACGCTATTTTTTATTTTTCACTAGTTAAAGTATAAAAAATATAAACATTTTATGTTGCTAAAATATACAAATTATTATTTTATTCAATTTTTATGGATGATTGGATGTTAAAAAACTATGAATAATTGGTGAAAAGTCCATACCCATGGAGTCATATGTTATTTAGTCCAATATCTGATTTTTTTTGGTTGCATTCCATACAAATTCTCAGTACATACTACAAATTAGGGGTGGGCGCGGGTCGGTTGCGGCCACGAAACCTCTAATCCGCCATCCGTCCGCCAGATTGGCGGATTGAAGAAAATCAATCCGCATCCGTCCGCCAATCCGGCGGATGTTGATTGAGCGGATTGGCGGTTTGGCGGATGGATGCGAATTGGTTTGGCGGTTTAAAATTTTATAAATTTTCAACATAATTCAACTTGTGCACTTCCTTAAAAAAAAAAAAGAAAAAAAAAAGTATTACAGTCAATGACTTAAAAAAGTATTACAATCACTGTATGCCTTATCCAAAGAAAGAAAGTTTAAAACTTTATAATATCACGATCACTGCATGCTTCATCCACATATTACAATCACAGCATGATTCATCCCTATAAAGTATTACAATCTATAATTCTTAAAATATAATAACAATTCAAACCACCAAAACCATAAACAGAGCAGTTGTAGAGATTGAATGTCTCTATATTGTTACATCTACATATGTTTTTGAAAACAAAAACCAACTAGCATATATCATATTTTCTATTTATTATTTTTAGAGTTAGATTTAAAAACTAAAAAACATAGATGAATAATACGTTTATTTTTTTCAATTAAAAAATATAATCAAGTTGAAAACTTTTTTTCAACAGAATATTTAAACTCTTTTTCAATTGAAAACACAAACATAATATTTAAACAAATTGAAAATACAAAGTCTTATAAATTACTACAGGTGCTCGCGATTTGGCGGATTGGCGGTTCGGTTGCGGCCAAAAAATCTCAAATCCGCCATCCGTCCGCCAAATTGGCGGATTGGAGAAAATCAATCTGCAACCGTCCGCTCATCATCACGCATCCGTCCAAAATGCGGCGGATCGGTTCGGTTCGGTCGGTTTTGGCGGATCGGTATATCCGCTGCTCACCCCTACTACAAATGGTGTTCGAATATAAATTTTTGAACAATAATAAAATGTTCGAATATAATTTTATAAACATAAAGCAGTTGTTCAGATAAAAACAATTAAATGGAATGTATATTTGAACAATTTATGTTTGTTCACAACTTTAAATCTAAACATTTGATTTTTGTTCAGAAGTTTATATCTGAATACTATTTGTGATACGTACTGAAAGTTTGTATAGTATACAAATAGAATTTCCCTTAACGAAATTGATTAGTGCGAAAAACAAATTATTTTCCAATTATATCTCCACTTTCAGACATTGCCGGACCAATATTGGACCGTAGAAAAATTTTCCGACGCCAAAAAGTGCATTAGAAAAGTCAACAATAGTGGTTGGTGATGATATGGACAAATAAGTAATATATGGATAAATAGTGGGATGACACGTGGACACATAGGTGGATAAATAAGTAAAGTTGACAGACAGGTGATACATGAACAAATAATGGGATGCCACGTGGACATATAGGTGGATAAACAAGTAACATAAACAAATAGACAGATAGGTAGGCAATGAACAGAGAGACAAGTATATAGTGGTAAAATGATTTTTGAAATTATGCTTATCTTTTCGACCCTAAAAGAATAGATTTTAAGTATATTAGCCAAAAAAAATTTAGAATTAGACTTTAGAGTCTGAATACCCCAAAAAATAAAATAAATGAGATATATGTTAAAAATAAAGCTCAAGATGGTGCCATGCTCATAAAATTCCTAAATTAAATGGGTGTATTTAAAAAGAAAGCCTCAATTTCTTGCCCTCATCGATTTACATTTTGCCCACTTTTAGTGCTCAGTTTTGCAAATCCATCATTGAATTGAAAAAAATTACTTTAAACTCTTTTCTTTCTACAGTGACCTCACTCGTAACTACCTTAACGGTACAATCCCTCCACTAATGGGGTTCCCTGCAACAAGTAATCAAAATGTATGTCTCTCTCCCCCTCTATACATATTTATATACACTTTCCATGCTTTAAAATTTTCATGTGGGTTCAAAATTGAAATTGGTTGTTTTAGATTCAATAGGTAGTTTTACAAAAAATAACAAAAAAGTTGTGTTTCAATTCTTAGTTATAAAAAGATAATTTGAGAATAAAATTGTGTGATGCAGAAGTGTCAAACACCAACTTCGCCCTTTACATATATAATAGAATAGATATATAGATATGATTGAATTTAGCAATTGTAGTGGCAGTTAGAGAATTTTGCGAAAGCAAAAACTGTGACATCCACTCCAATTCCAATGTTTGATTTATATATATTAGTTGTCTGCACAACCGATGTATGTGCAACTCCAAAAAAAAAAAAAAAAAACAATAATAGAAGAATAATGACAAAGAAGAATGCACAAATAGTATGTGTTGCTCAAGTGGTTAGGATCTTCTTTGCCAAATCCATGCTCTTGGTTTCAAGTCTTGTCCTCCACTTAATTATAATTTTTACATAAAAATCAACTATAGGGGTATTTTGGAAACTCGAAATATGATACGTTTTATGTCAACACCATCTCACGTCTTCACATATATAATAGCATAGAGCATAGATAGATAGCTAGAAGATTAGTATAGATATGCCATCTTGGAGATTTTATTGTTCTTAGTTCCTTATGGCTAATGATGTCACTGCAGTTCCCTCATTGGAAACCGATTAACAGGTTCAATCCCAAAAGAAATTGGAAATATTAGCACACTTCAACATCTGTAAAATTACTACTACCCCTATTCTTTCATGTATATGCATATGATTTTTGTTTTTGTTTTTTTTTATTTTTTAATCACTTTTTCTCGTTAAGGGTTTGAATTGATGTTTTTAGTATGCTCGAGTTCAATCATCTATCAGGAACCCTTCCTCCAGAGCTTGGGAATCTTTCTCAGATAAACAAAATGCAAGACCCCCTTTTTGTTCAATCATTTATGAGTTTCATGAACAAAAACAGTCCCTCTACATATAGGAATAAGATTGTGTATATTTAACCCTTCCCAAATCGTGTAGAGACTAGAGCCCCTAGCACTAGGTTAACTTTTTTCATTTAAACGTTCCATGTCTTTTGGAATATATAATTATGTTAAAGTTTTGGATAGTGTAGCTTGCTTTTCGTGCTCCTTTCGGATACAATAGCCCTACAGTTCAGACTCCCGTAGTTTTGAATCTAATTTTACAAGTACAATGTGAAACAGATGAACACAAATGAGTACAAGTCTGACAAATCTTTTGAAAAATCAATTTTGAATCAAAAATGCCAAAAATAGACTGCATTACCAGATTTTAGAGTCGTCACCTAAATATTTTTGAGAAATTTAGGAAACCCGTGACTCGTGCCAAAAGGCCAATAGTTTGTCATCACCAAGGTGTCTCAGCTCAAGAACTTAGGTATGAAAAGGGAAGGTCATGAATTGAGCATCCCACTCACCCAATCAAAGATCGGCTTCTACTAATTATGATGTGATTTTTATTTACATTATATGCTCTTGTTCCGATTATTAGGTAATTTTACTAGGTGATGCACACAAGTATAGACCAATTCACAAAATTTGGAATACATTGATTTTATGTTTGATTTTAAAAAGTGTTTTGAATATATGTCACTTGAAAAAGCAAGCTTGTATGGACATTAATCAAATTATTCCAACTCAAGTAAAAAGGCCTTCGTCCACTGGCATTCAAATAGATATATCACGTAAGCACTTAGCCTCATGAAAAACATGCTCGATATGGAAATACTGACATACATGCAATATGCTAAAACAAGAAATGCTAACCTAGTACTCCAAGGTAAGCCAAAAGAAATAAAATAGTTAGAGGAAAAAAGCATGATCCTAACGATGTACGATGAGTAATGCAACACATACAAAATGCAACTAATAGGCTCGGCTACTAGTATGACATATGAATCAATTTTGAGTAATAAACAATCACAAAGTTAGAGTGATGTACTGAGCCAAATGCATGCAAAAATGAATATTGTAAGCATGGTAATGATATGAAAAATGTAAAACATGATGCTACCATTATAAGCGGATAAATAAAAGGGAGAAAGAAATAGGCGTTGGAAGACAATTATTACATATTTCTCCCTCGTGCAAGAGGGTCCGAATGTCCACGTGTCAGAATTAAACTAACTATTACAATACCAAATGAATACTAAATAACTAATTAGCTATCTAAGTTATTACAACAATGATATTATAACAATAATTACAACAATAACTACAACAATATTACAACGGTAATATTTACAACAATAATATGGACAATAATATTAATACAAAAGGATCATATGCGCGTTAATGAAGGCAGTTTTAAGAAACTGCTCTATCTGCCCTTTGAGAATCTGCTGTATTTCACCCTCAATCACTACCCTCTGTTTCTATCAAAAGTTCTTTGCTTACCAAACATTGGAGTCCGGCCGACCCCCAATGAAGCCCAACTGGGTCCAAACAAGTTCGGTCGTGCCTTATTTTCTGGCAGAAAAATGTTTTTGTGCTCTAAGGTGAAAACAGTGAAGACAGAGCAGTTTTAAACCATGTTTGTCCCTTCTGCTCTTCTCTGTCATGAAGAAACTCAAGAGAAGAATGGATTCGGTTCCGAAACCATCAATGGTCGCAAGTTGATTGCATGATGGTTTTGGACACGATTAGACATAAATTTATGAATGTAATGAAAGACAACAACCACCCCTCCCTCCTATCATGAAGTTAGCTCAAAGAGGGAGGTAAACAAGCCTCAAGATTCATCAAAACATCATGAATTAATATGTGATGACTCTTCACGCGATGGATTCAGTATAACATCTGACCGAATCCAATCGATTTTATTAAGCTTCTTTATGTCGATTGATCCAATTTTAAGCAGATTTTATTCACCTTTTTTAATTTACCTTTCCAATTCTTTATCTTTTATTCCACTTTGCCCAAAGGTGATATTAAGTCCACTAAGTTTGAAAGCAATGTAAATGAGCAAGTATCGACTTAAC
Source organism: Camellia sinensis (assembly GCF_055761805.1). Taxonomy (NCBI): domain Eukaryota; kingdom Viridiplantae; phylum Streptophyta; class Magnoliopsida; order Ericales; family Theaceae; genus Camellia; species Camellia sinensis. Next base: position 151,985,969 of record NC_138967.1, read on the forward strand.
CCGAGAAATGAGCCATTCAAACCCTTTTCTTTAGGGGAAATTACAAAAGAGGAATCAAACTCATTTACAAGCGATAATGGATCCCAAGTCAAACCCAAAATGAACAATAATAACTAGTCAAACTCAAAAGAGCGATAATAACATAGCCAGACCCACAATGAGCGATAAGGACTCTAAATCCAAACTTGATAAAAATCTATAATGAAACCTTCTTTTGTGATTTCCAAGGGCCTAACTAGAAAGTTAGTCCCTTAGGAGTAAATACACCGGTGATAAAGAGGAATGACAAACAAGAGGTTGTGTTTAGCATAAGAGAGATGTAATGCCTTGGTAATGAACCTCTGAAGAGATTAAACCATTAAGCATGGAAGGTCTCTTTCTAATGCTTGAACAACAACCTTTTATTAAACACAACTCTTTAATAAATAAAACAAAGAATGGAGGGAGGTTGTAGAGATGATTATGAAAAGTCGATTATTACATAAGTGGGACTGTTTGTATGAAAACTAGGTAAGAAAGCTATCAACTGAAATGACTCGATGTATAAGCCCTAAACAACCGAAGCCATAAGGACTTACAACAACACACACATGATATTCAAAGCATACACTATTTAAATGAGTCAAAACAGCCCCTAAAATGCAAAAAAATAGTGGCAAAAGCAAGAGAAGGTAAGTAAAAAGAGTAGAGAAAAAGCTATGGAACAAAGCCTGAGGAGGGGTGGCTAACCCCTCCACTTTTGCAATTTTAAATCACATATTTCAGCCCAAAAACAGTCCCAAAATAGTCCAAAAATAGTGGCTAAAATTAGATAAACGAGTGGGAAACACAAGGATAAAAGCTATGGGATAAGGTTCAAGTAAGGGTGGTTAACCCCTCTACCTTTGGTAGCTCTTAAATCACAAGTTTCTGCCCTTGAAAACAGTCCCAAAACAGTGTATAAAATAAGAAAAAGAGAGGAAAAGAGCAAAAGAGAAGTAAGAAAAAGATGCAGAGTTGTACTTCTTGAAAAGAGAGGTAACTTCTTAGTTAACAAACTTGATTCCAAGCACCCTTAAGTTTCTGAAATAAGTTTTGAAAGTTCAACAAAAATGCTTCAAGAACAAGCTCCAACGGTGTATGTATAGCTAAAAGGTGATATGAAGTCAAGGAAGCTTTTGGAAGAAAGATGGATGTTCTTAGCTCTCAAAAACTTTCAAAACCTTTTGAAATATTTCCTAACCCTCTAGGTTCTGAAAATATGTTTTGAAATCTCTACAAGAAAACTTTAAATCCAAGCTTTAATGTGTATGAAGGGTGAAAGTTGATTTGAAGAACAAAAGAAGCTTGAAGGTTCAAGGATAACTCATCAATCTCTAAGCCTCTTCGAAGATTTTTCTAACCTTTAATTCTAAATGCAGGGGTCTATTTATAGAATTTGACCCAATTTGGTCGAAAAAATCTTTAAACAAAGCCAGTTGTCCAATTCTCGCCAACTATTTTGTTTGGCGCTAATGAGATTCGATCGGGCCCCAAAACACACGGATGGAACCAAAAATGAAAGGCCGAGTCTAAAAGATTGAAACCCGTCCGGGTCCAAACAACCCATGGCCGGATCTAAACAAACCCCGGTCGGGTCAAAAAAAGCTACTTTCAGACCCAACTTCAAACGAGCATATCTCCCTCATCCAAACTCGGTTTCAACTGATTCTTAAGCCTAAATTGAAGCCCCGGAAGTCTAATTTCCAATGGTGGTGACCTCACATCTGAATTCTAAGTGCACAAAGATATATGTCTAATTTAGTGAAGGTTATTCATTTCTTTCTTAACGGTTTGATACTCAACCTTTTCCTAAACTAGTTTTCCTCCATCCCCTCCTATTTCCTTCAACTCCAAACCTATAACTAAGATTTTTTTAAAGATTTTTCAAAGAGTTCACCTCTCTTCCAATTATTTTCACTTTGTCCTTACTCGTTTTACTGAAAAGGTAAAATATTTTAATCAAAATGCGAGCCTCAGAACATCATAGAAACAATTGAAAAAAATATTTAGAAAAGAGGGTTTCAAGGTCAAAAATAGTTTGGCCAAAATGGGGTGTAAGGTTTGGGATTAGAGCTTGAATCCAAATTTTTTCGCTGAGAATTCAAAAGATTGCACCGTATAACTTTCATCATCGAGTGTTTGGAATAAAGCACCCACGTCTTATAGGCGTTCAAAAATGGGGTATCTACAGACAGTCAATCAAAGTAGGATAGTTTTGTGCTTGAATCATGTTGCATTCCTAATAATATACAATTTTGGTCAAGTGGAAGACTTATTTGCTAGATCTAAACATGAAACTATTGTTGAGAATTATCTTTATATCCACCTCTCTCTAACAACTTAAGCTTTTAGAGAAAATGTACCTTGGCACTGAAGTTTAAGGTCAATTGATTTATTAGTTGAGTGCATTTTATTGTTGAAGACATTTAACATCAAACTATTTTACTGGGGAGCTTCCGGGAACACTTGCTGAGCTAATCACTTTGACGGAATTATAAGTTTCTTTTCCTTTTATGGGTGATTTTAATATTGTTAAAATTATTTACCCTTTTTCATTTTTAGTGACTTATCAATTAATTAGTTTGAATAATGCAGTCGGGTCAGTGGGAACCAATTTACTTGAAAGATACCCAATTTCATCCGAAAATGGACAAATCTCAAGCAATTGTGAGAGCTTGACTTGTTTTGTTATACTCAATTATTGTTTAACTTTATAATTATACTTTTTAGCATTTATATTTCAATTTCTGTTGTGCAGAGATATTCAGGCTAGTGGTTTAGATGGCCCAATTCCTCAAGAGATTGCTTATTTGACAAAAATGACTGACTTGTCAGTATAACCTTCTAATTCCATGGCTTTTAACTATTTCACAATAGTGTATGATTAATTTTTTTCTTTTCTTGTAGGAGAATTAGTGATTTAAATGGAATGGAAGCAACTTTTCCACATCTTAATAATATGACAAACATGAGTAGATTGTAAGTTGAGTTGATTGCTTCTGTAGTACTATCTTTTAAAGAATATAGGAATGTGTTACTTGCTGACTTGAAGTGGCATGTATTTAATTGTGTCACAGGATAATGAGGAGTTGCAATATTACTGGATCCTTACCTAACTATCTTGCAAATTTGACAAAGTTGACGACATTGTTAGTAGATTTGTATCTCTTTCCCCTTGTTTAGTTGCATTTAAATTGATAGCTTTCTACTTAATGGTTTTCCTATAGTGATGTGACAAATCAATTTAACCATTAAATATTTCTGAAGTACATCACAAAGTGTTGATAGATGGTGTACATCGCTCTCCATTTGTGGACAATGCTCTTAAAAATTACTAGGCAAAACAATGGAAGCAACTGATATGCTGTGATCATTTGAACATGACTATAAACACTTCTTAGTTGGAAGAGTTAGGGTGTGTTTGGTAACGTTTACGTTTTTAGTTTATATTTACAAAAATTTTATAAACTGATTTTTGTTTATTTTTTATTTATTTTTAGAAAAACATAAACTACAAACGCGTTTGGTAATTGACAAAATGTTTAAAAAAATTTAAAATATAAAAAAGAGTGAGAAATGGCAAGTGGCGGCAGAAGACGGTGGTGGAAAGTGGTGACGGTGGGTGGTGGGTAGTTGGTGGTGTTGGGTGGTGGCGGGTGGGTGGGTGGGTGGTAGCGAGTGGGTGGCGGCGGTGGCGGTTGGTAGTGGCAGGTGGGTGGCAGATGGTAGGTGGTGGTGGGTGGTGGCGGGTGGGTGGTGGTGGCGGGTAGGTGGAGGGTGGTGGTGGTGGTTGGTGGGTGGATGACGGTGGCGGGTGGTAGCGAGTGGGTGGTGGTGGTGGTGGTGGCGGCGGCGGCGGTGGCGGGTAGTAGGTGGTGGTGGCAGGTGGGTGGTAAGTGGTGGTGGCAGGTGGTGGTGGTGGTGGTGGTGGGGAGTGGGTGGGTGGTGGTGGTGGTAGTGGTAGTGGTAGCGGGTGGTGGTTGCAGGTGGGTGGCAGAAGGCAGGTGATGGCAGCAGATGGGTGGCGGATGGCGGGAGATGGCGGGTAGGTGGTGGTGGTGGTGGTGGGTGGGTGGGTAACGATGGCAGGTGGTAAGTGGTAGCGAGTGGGTGGTGGTGGTGGGTGGTGGGTAGTGGTGGCAGGTGGCTGGTGGTGGTGGGTGGCTAGTGGTGGCAGGTAGTGGATGGTGGTGGCAAGTGGGTGGTGAGTGGTGGTGACAAGTAGGTGGCGAGTGGTGGTGGCGGGCGGTGAATGGTAGTGGCAGGTGGTGGGTGGTGGCCGGTGGATGGTAGATGGGTGGCGAGGGATGGGTGATGGTGGCAGGTAGGTGGTAAGTGGTAGTGGCAGGTGGGGGTGGTGGTGGTGGTGGTGGTGGTGGTGGTGGTGGTGGGGGGGTGGGGGGTGGGTGGTGGGTGGTGGTGGCGGAAGACGGTGGTGGAAAATGGTGGCAGGTGGTGACTAGTGTTGGGTGGTAAAAAAAAAAAACTGAAAACTCAAAATGGAAACACATTTTTTGTGTTTTCATTTTTTGGCTAAATTTATAAACTGAGGCCACTGATTTATAAATCAAAAATTTTACCAAACAAGTTTTTATTTGAGTTTTTTAAATTTTTGTAAATATAAACAGAAAACTGAAAACGTAAGGTGCTGTTTGGTAACACTTACGTTTTCAGTTTTCTGTTTATATTTACAAAAATTTTAAAAACTCAAATAAAAACTTGTTTGGTAAAATTTTTGATTTATAAATCAGTGGTCTCAGTTTATAAAATTGGCTAAAAAATGAAAACACAAAAAATGTGTTTCCATTTTGAGTTTTCAGTTTTTTTTTTTTTTTTACCACCCAACACTAGCCACCACCCGCTACCATTTTCCACCACCGTCTTCCGCCACCATTTTCCACCACCACCCACCTCCCACCACCACCTGCTACCACCACTCACCACCCATCACCCGCCACCACCACCCACCTGCCACCCACTCGCCACCACCACCCACCCCTTGCCACTACTACTACCACCACCACCCACCTGTCATCCACCACCCACCACCCATCTGTCATCTACCACCCACCACCCGCCACTACTATCCACCGCCCGCCGCCGCCACCACCCGCCGCCGCCACCACCCGCCACCTACTTGCCATCACCACTCACCACTTACCTGCCACCACCAGCCACCCACCACCACCAGCCACCTGTCACCCACTCACCCGCCACCACCACCACTCATCACCACCATCACCCACCCGCCACCTACTTACCACCACTACTCGCCACCACCCACTCGCTACCACCTACCACCCGCCACCGTCACCCACCCTCCCATCCACCACCATCACCACCACCCGCCGCCTACCCGCCACCACCTGCCATCCGCCACCCACTTGCCACCACCACCCACCACCCGCTGCCGCTGCCGCTGCCGCTGCCACCACCACTACTCACTTGCTACCACCCACCACCCGCCACCGTCACCCACCCAACCACCATCACCACCCACCATCCACCTGCCACCACCCACCACCACCTGCCACCCGCTACCCACATGCCACCACCACTCGCCACCACCACCACTACCACCACCCACTCGCCACCGTCACCCACTTACCCACTACCACCACCTGCCACCTACCCGCCACCACCACCTACCTGCCACCACCCGTCATCCACTACCCACCTGCCACCACCACCCGCCACCGCCACCGCCGCCACCACCACCACCACCCACTCGCTACCACCCCACCACCCGCTACCGTCACCCACCCACCTGCCACCATCACCCACCACCAGTTACCCACCATCCACCGTCACCACTTTCCACCACCGTCTTTTGCCGTCACTTGCCACCACTTGCTATTTTTCACTCTTTTTTATATTTTTTAAATTTTTTAAATATTTTGTCAATTACCAAACGCGTTTGTAGTTTATGTTTTTTTTAAAAATAAACAAAAATCAATTTATAAAATTTTTGTAAATATAAACTGAAAACGTAAACGTTACCAAACACACCCTAAGTGTTACCAAACGGCACCTTAGAATTTAAGTCATTTTGAAAGCTTCTTCCTCAAGGTTTTAAAATACAGCCGCAATCGTTATGTAACGTCGTTACGTAACGGTTGTAATGGTTACCACCACCCGTTACGACAGCTATAGCAGTGTGGCATGAATTCACATGTGTAACAACCATTTTGATGCTATGTAACAGCCGTAGCGGTACCATAACGGTCTGTTAGACACTGTTACACCCTTTTACAATATTCTGAATAGCTTCCTTTTTTAAAATAATAAAAAAAAAACTTACAAAAAAAGAACAAATACTCAAGTGATTCAAACCCAAAGAAAAAATCTTATATGATTTACTTTTTCTTTATAATTATTTTTTTAATTTATGGCACAATTTTTATTTTATAATCCTTTCATTTAATGATTGTGAATATTTTTTTATTCAGTTAGTTCAGGTATTGGTAAAAAATAATTTGTAAACATTTAAAATCAATTATTCTTAAAATCATTAACTATTGAAATAAAATGTAAAAAACTCCTTCTACAGTGATTTGAAAATATGAAATATATTGGATTATGCTTAAAAATTAACAAAAATTAATCAAAATTTGTTTTAAACCCCAATAAATGTGATTCTGGAAAGAAAAAAAAAAAGTGTATCTGTAAGTTTTCTTGAAATTGTGTGAAAAATAAAAAAAAATCACGGTTTCGGTTACCGCAATTGTTACGCTATGGCCTTTACACCCCGCAAACCGCTACAGTGACCCCAATATTCTCGCTTTTCAAAACCTTGTTCTTACTTATTATTTCTCTTGCAGAGACCTCAGCTTCAACAAACTCAATGGAGAAATACCAAGCAACTTTGTCAATCTATCAACTGTAGAGTTCGTGTATGGATACTGATATTTTGTACAATTTTTTAAAGTTTTAGTTGCTACTTTTCACTTGCTGATTGGTACTATTTAAGCTGGATCACTAGCAACATAATTTATCCCAATGAGATATTGAAGTAGAGAACCAATGGCCCAAAGAACCCTTAGAAACTAGCAAATTAGATTAATCAAGTGCTAAACCTTTGAAGATAGTTATCTCAAATAAGATAAATAAAAGCTAAGCTAAATGGCTCTATGGGCCAAAATTAGGATTCCATTTTATGACGTCAAGTCGGGATTTAAATTTTAATGAGATAATATTTGAGTTTGAGGGTGCACGCATTAAGTTTTCTCTTTTTGAAATGCTTGAATTAGTGTCATTGCTATATATTTGTGTAAGATTGTTGGTTGTGTTCAAAATAAAAAAAACAAGACTAATTCAGTGATATTGGTGTTGTTAGTTTTCTAACTGGGAACTTCTTAACTGGACCTGTGCCTGATTCGATGCTGAAACATGGAAAAAACATGTAAGTTACCTTCTAAAACCACAATTTTGTAACCAAGTTATCTTCTAAAACCATAGTTTTATTACGTAATATTTATTTTTTCTCATCCTGTCCTCAAAAAATAAATTATAATTGCAGTCTTATAATTCATCAAAAGAAACATCGCCTGACACTACTAGATCATTTCAAAACAAAAGGATTGGATCTTATCCCCTATCCAATATCCGTAGCTGTGTCGGCTCGTGTTGACATGGGTACTTCAGAAAAACTGAAGAGTCCATGTAACATAGATCATCATCTAAAATGAATGACGTATAATTCCTATAATGTGTGATATTCAAGTATAGGATAAATTATGATGTGAAATTTGCATGCAGTGATCTTTCATATAACAACTTTAGTCCTGGGCCTCCAGATTGTCAAAAGAATAATGTGTAAGATAACTCAATTTATCATTGTAATATTTTAAAAATCTCTAGTATAACCAACTGAACTCTTCACCTTATGATTTTTTAACAGGAACTTGTTTGCAAGCTCTTCAAATGGTAATCCATCACAAGTTTCCAAACCTCTGTAAGATTCTTGATCATAGTATTTTTGCTGCTTTCTTAATCTGTTTGACTATTGCTTCAGTTTCACTCTTTGTTAAATCACTCAAATTATCATATGATATGATGTTGACTAGTTCATGATCTCACAATGTTTTTGCCAGTGGAATTGTGTCCTGCTTGCAAAGCTTTCGATGCCCACAAAGTAAGATAAATATTGTTGTTTCCTTTACATTTGGTGTAATAGCTCTGAGTAATTTATACTGCTATGAACTATAAATAAAATTTGTTGGAGTGTGCATACATAAACAAGACATCCACCTGACTTCACATGAATATAGGGAAACAACAAAATCCTAAAAAGTAGATGTTGTACACGGTGAACACACAAATACTATATATAATACATATAATATATTTTTACATCTATATGTATTATGTATCACAAGTACAAAATCTCACTCTTAAAACCTCCTCCCTAGGCCTCCTTTTGGGCCGGCCGGCCGCCGCCTTTGGCTATGGCGGTCGGCTGGCCTAGCTCTTTCCGGCTGTTGTTCGTTAGTTTTTCTCCTCCAATAAACTTGATTCCCCCATTTTACCCACCTCGGTTTGTTTTGAGTGCTGCGGTTGGTTTTTTTTCTATTTTCTGGTCGTTCAGGATCTTCATTCGTGCGCTCTTTGGTGAAGTAGGAGCTTGAGGGGTGAACTCTGGTTCAGATTGGTGGTCAAGTTTTGATGCTTTGTTTGGGCGGAAACAAGGGCGTCGTAGTAGGTCCAGATCTGTCCGGTTTTCGTTCGTGCGCTCCTCTTTGTGTGAGAGTTTGAGGGGTGATCTTATTCCAAATGTTTGGAGGAGTCCCAGCGTTGGTCGGAGTGTGGATTTGCAATGGGTGTGCGTTAGCAGTGTTGGCTTTTGGAGTTGCAGTGGGTGTTTGTTATGTCTACGGCATAGGCGTGGGTGTGAAGAAGGGAAGAGAAGTTGCAGCAGAGAAGTTGCAGAAGGGAAGTTGTAGCAGGGTTGTTGGAGCTGAAATGTCAAGTTCAGCAAGGAAGATGTAGCAGCATAGGCGTTGGAGCTTTCTTGGGTGGTTGGTCGATGTTTCATACCGGTGTCGGCCCTTGGAGCTGTGGGCTATGGAGCTTTCCGGTGGTGTGGCCTCGGGAGTGTAGCAGCATAGGTGTTGTGTAGCCTTGGGAGTGCAGCAGACTAGGTGTTCAGGTGAGTGGTTGGCCTTGGGAAGACATCAACATTGGCAGTGTAGGCGTGGGAGTGCAGCATAGGCGTGGGCAGTTGGTCTTGGCACAGGCATGGGCAGCATAGGCATGGGAGTGCAGGTGCATTGGGCGTGCAGTTAGTGTTTAAAATTTTTGGGTTACCAACTTGGGTGTTAGAATAGGTTTTTTTAGCAGTTTGGGTGTTTTGGTGGGTTGATGTTGTGGGGAATCATGTATTTTATTTTTTGTTAAGTCCTTCTTAACGTTTTTTGTTTAAAAAAAAAAAATCGTGAGGCCAAGGGGTTGGTTGTATGGTTGCGAGTTGCAGTAGTAGGGGTACTTTGTACTGTCCGAATCTCTCTCAGTGCATTTCATCTTCCTGTACCTTTAATTTCATGTTGATTAATGAAATTTTTCTTTGCTGATAAAAAAAAAGAGTACAAAATCTCACAAATGCTACTAAATTTTCAACCTACAGTGCATATTGTGGAAGATAAAGTTCCCAAATTATCTTATTGACAAAGTTACCAATATATCTTATTTATATTTTTCTCTAGACAATTTATAATCTTGAGATATACAAAAATAATCTTTGTGTCATGCTTAACTTGTGGTGGCCATGTGAACATCATATTCTCTCTCTCTCTCTCTCTCTCTCTCTCTCTCTCTCTCTCTCTCTCTCTCTATACTTATATATATATATATAATTTTTGAAGGAAAGGTTAGACGCATTAAGGGGTAAGATTCCCATTTCCAATGAGTCGCTAGATATTGTTCTAGCTGTGATGTGTTTGTGTTATGTAGGTCATGTGTTGCTATCCCGAGTAGTTTCTCCAATGCATCAACCAAGTGTCCAAATTAAGAAATTTATTTCTAAATTGAAGCTATATCCTCGGAGCTGTTTCTTGGAGTATTCGAGAAGTGTAGTTGTCTAACATGGAGAAGAAAACAAAGATTGTATATGAAAAATCTAGAAATTCCCTAGATATTGATTTGTGATTTTGTATCAATTTTAACTAGTAAATAACAATCCCGATCAAACAATCAAGACAAATCGACATAACGATTTTAACGTGGAAAAATCACAATTGGAGCACCTCCAATTTTGATAAAAAAAAAAAACCACGGGCAAAAGCCACAAAATAATCCACTAAAAATACAAAATGAATTACACAAGTGTACTCTTAATTACGTAGCGAATCCACGCCCGAACTGAACCGACCTCTATATGCCTCTTCCACTACGGTCTTCACCTCAGAATTGTTTTTCCCAACGTTAAATTCACAATGTCGATGTCGAATCCACAACAATGAGCCACTCCAGAATCTACCAAAGCTTTAGGCTCAAATTTCATGGATTCCACCGTAGAACAACCCTCTCTTTTGTATTGAATAAATAAAACAAACAAACCATTTTATAATCATGACCTTCTAAGGAAATTATTGCAGGGACAGCGTGAGCTTAAGAATTTCAACATTGAGAAAGCAGCAGGTGGGGTTAATAAGGAAACCATACAAACGTTTACTGCAGTTGTGACTAATAGTACATTAGAGATCCGCTTGTATTGGGCGGACCAAGGGACAACTGGTATCCCTAGGAGAGGAGTGTATGGTCCTCTTATTTCGACTATTTCTGTGTTCAACCCTGGTAAGTTGTCCTCCTTCGAACTCCATGTTTCTGGTGTCAATGATTGGGAGTTGAGACACCAAATATATTCAAAGTTTTTTGTGTTACACTTTTATTGTTGTTACGAAAATCGATATAGACAAGGTTTTGAAAAGCAGTTGTGGTCGCCGTAACGGTTGTGGTGATGCGGTAGCTATTGCGGTAACCGGAACCGTGATTTTTTTTTTTCGCAAAATTTAAAGAAAACTTACTGATTTGCATATATATATTTTTTTCAAAATCACATTTGTTGGGATTTAAAATAAATTTTGATCAATTTTTGTTAATTTTTAAGTATGATCCAATATATTTCATATTTTCAAATCACTATAAAAGGAGCTTTTTACATTTTATTTCAATAATTAATGATTTTAAGAATAGTTGATTTTAAATGTTTACAAATTATTTTTTACCAATACTTGAACTAACTGAATAAAAAATATTCACAATTATTAAATGAAAGGATTACAAAATAAAATTTGTGTCATAAATTAAAAAAAATTATAAAGAAAAAAAAATTATATAAGATTTTTTTCTTTGGGTTTAGATCACTTGAGTATTTGTTCTTTTTTTGTAAGCTTTTATTTTATTTTTATTTTTTTGAAAAAGGAAGCTATTTAAAATATTGTAAAAGGACGTAACGATATCTAATGGACTGTTACGACTGTAACGGTACCGCTACAACCGTTACGTAACACCTAAACGACCGTTACACATGTAAATTTCCATTACACAATTATAGCGGCCATAACGGGTGACGGTAACCACCACAACCGTTACGTAACAACGTCACATAATGGTTGCGCCCACTTTTTAAAACCTTGGATATAGATGTTGCAAGACCTATTTCTATGTCTGTTATCATTTTCTTTTCAAATGTTTGAGACATCAAAAATATACCTAAATTCACAGTAAAAATTGTTTGCTTTTTGTGATTACTCTTTTCCTTTCATAAGGAATTACAACATTCATAGTTATGTTATTTCTGGAATATTAGTCTTTAGAAATAGTTAAGCAAATCATAGTACAACTCTTTTTTTATTATTATTTTTATTTCATGGTCTCTTGTGATACACTGTCAATTGAACAAATTACTATTATATTTTGGTAAGGCAAAATTGATTAGAAAAGTTGCATGAAAATGATGTCATGTAGGAACCAGCTTTTTTAATTTACAAAGTTGGTAACCTCATTATTGTTTTTCATTTATGTCACCTTACACTGAACCATAAAATTTAAATTAGGTATTCAATTGGGCACAATTTCAAAGGTTTTAAGCGGTTTCATTAGCAAACAATTGTTTTATTTTGATGAGAGGGTCCACCTTGTTTTCATGTCCATTAAAATAGTTAAAAAATACAGTTTAGTGTTAAATAGAATGCAAGCTACAATGGCTTTGCATGTCTTTTGTAAAACAAATTTTACTGGGACTATTAATAATAATGATCAATTCATTTATTTGAAGTGTTACAAATTATCAATTTATTCATTTCTTGTCAATTAATTGACTTCAAATCTTATGCAGATTATGTATCAAAAAATAAAAACAATATTTCTGTGGGTGCTCTGGTTGGGATCGTGGCTATTGTAGTTTTTGTTATCATCTTGCTTCTAGGTATTCTTTGGTGGAGAGGTTGCCTACTACGTAAAGAAACAATGGAACATGGTATTTACAAACCTTAACATTGTAAAAAAATTCAACTCTCTTACAATACCCATTTTCATATTATTATGAGCGCTATGAAATATTATATTCATGTCATAATGTGCCTCAATTTCTTCAAAAATATTTTATTGTTCAAAATTTTGTTTAGATATCAAACTATTTACATACAATACAAGGCATGGCTTCATTTAGTCTCTCTACTGGGATGTGAAGTGCAAATATTCACTTTGTGGATCAGGTGTTTAAATCCTTCTTATCTAACTAGGTTTCTTCCACAGATCTGAAGGGTCTTGACCTGCAGACTGGTTCATTTACCTTACGGCAACTTAAAGCTGCCACAAACAATTTTGATGTCGCTAATAAGATTGGAGAAGGTGGTTTTGGATCTGTATACAAGGTACTTTGGACATGGATTACTTAAACTACCATAATAATGCATGTCGTTCCATAAAAAAATCCTTCTAATGTACATTTTATCTTAAATTCTAGGGACTTCTGTCAGATGGGACTATAATTGCTGTAAAATAGCTTTCTTCCAAATCAAAGCAAGGAAATCGTGAGTTTGTGAATGAAATAGGAATGATTTCTGCTCTACAACACCCTTATCTTGTAAAGTTGTACGGATGTTGTGTTGAAGGAAATCAATTGTTGCTAGTATATGAGTACATGGAAAATAATAGCCTTGCTCGTGCCTTGTTTGGTAAACTTCACAGCTTTACACAACTGCTTTGCATATTAGAGCATCTATGCACACACATATTTAACCATGTATAATTTAACTGACTAGTACTTCTACATGGATTATTTATTTCGTGATTTGAATGCCTAGAGGAGTGCCAGTTGAAATTGGATTGGGCGACAAGGTACAAGATCTGCATTGGTATTGCTAGAGGTTTGGCTTACCTCCATGAAGAATCAAGACTTAAGATTGTTCACAGAGACATCAAGGCCACTAATGTGTTGCTTGATAATAATCTCAACCCTAAGATTTCTGACTTTGGTTTGGCCAAACTTGGTGAAGAGAATGATACCCACATAAGCACTAGAATAGCTGGAACCTAGTGAGTGCCCATGCTTTACATTCACATTCATTATCATTGCTTTTATAGTTTTCGTTGTTTCATTTTTTTTCTTTACCATGGGCAACCTTATGGAAATATAGCTGAGCTATCATGTTTTTAACTAAATTAGAATAAATATGACAACATTTCATTCATATAGAAAATATGATATGGTCATTGTGAATATGCAGTGGATATATGGCCCCTGAATATGCAATACGTGGTTACTTGACTGACAAAGCAGACGTTTATAGTTTTGGAATTGTTGCATTTGAAATTGTCAGTGGGAGACATAACACTAGTTGCAGGCGAAAGGAAGACTCATTTTATCTTCTTGACTGGGTATGTTGAACACCTTTCTTTCTTGCTCTTCTTGTTACTCCTACATCTCATTTTCATCTATCAAATCAAGCTTTATTCTAGGACAAAAAAGTAAAAGACAAAAAAATCAAAATGCTACAAATTGTGACTCTATAACATGAGATAGATTTTTTTGTGACATAACATATAATAATTGTCAAAACTAGAGGAGCATAATTTATGGCATACATTTCTAATTGATGCAACAAAACACTGAAAATCTTAAACAAGTTGGCATATGAACCCAAAAAAAATTATAATATACTAATATAGATCTATGAAGTTCTCAATTTCCCTTGAAGCAAACAAATCTTGTTCAAATCAAAATTCATGGATATAGATACTTGAATTCAATGGTAGCAATGTGTTTCTTTCACTGTAGGCGCTTGAGTTAAAAGAGAAAGGGAAATTGATGGAGCTAGTGGATCCGAAGTTGGGACCAGATTTCATCGAAAAAGAGGTCATTGTGATGATTAATGTAGCTCTTCTGTGCACAAATGTTACACCAACAGTTAGACCTACTATGTCTTCAGTTGTGAACATGCTCGAAGGCAAAACTGTCATCAAGGAGTTGGTTTCAAATTCGACTGTTTTTAGTCACAAGATAACGCTCAAGGGAATGATGGCCAATCTACAACATAGCTATGAAACATACACGCATGATAGCTTAACTGAAATGCCGTTGATAGCTTCTTCTAGTTCTGCTGCTGATCTCTACCCACTCCATTTGAATTCTGATTATTGGGCAAACAGAGAATAAAGTAATGGTACAAATAGTCTTGCTTGGTTTTCATGACACTATTGCCCTTGCAATATAACAGTGTGCATTTTCTTTCTTTTTTCCTTTTGGAATATCTTAACAACAGATGAATGCTTAGTACATCTGTAGAATTGTTCAAATATTTGTGTTGCAAAATGCATTTATATATATATATATATAGATTTAAAACCATCTGTTTGTAGTGTATTGGAAAATACTATGTTTTATGCAGTTTTGGCCTTTTAGAAGTGTAGACACCCATTTTTTACCGACCTTAAGACTTAGACATCATCATTTGTGCACTTGATGATTGTGCTTGTTTTGAGCGCCCGAAGTTCTCGGCAGAACACCTTGTCTTTGAGCCTCTAAACCCTTTTTGTTTTGTGCTTGTTTTTGGGCCAAACCTTGGTGCCTTTTGCCTGGAAGGAGGAGGGGCCTTGTCGGCCACTTTTCCTCTTTGTCAACCACTTGAAGTGGTTGGTCGGCTAGGTGAGGTGGCCGGTTGGCCACCTAAAGTGGCCGAGGGCCATTTTTCTCCTTTTTTAGATATTTTTTTAGCCAGTTGTTATTCACTGACACCATCTCCATACACGTGTATAGAGGGATGAATGCAAGCCTTTGGCTTGATTTTCTATATAAGGGGAGGTCTGTCCCCCATTTTGGGAGGTTAGACAATTTTGAGCAAAAAATTTCTCCCTCTTTCTCTAGAATTCTCTCTCTCCTCTTGTTTTGTGCTTGATAGTTAGAATTTTCTACGCTGTTGCACTAAGACCCTTAACCAAACATCCTCATCTTGGAGCTGAGGTTCTTTGAGGCTTAGTTTGAGCTCCTAAGGGTGGTTTAAGCTCAAAATTGTTACTGATTTTGTGTTGTGCTTCAAGAGGTAAAGGACTTGCCTTGTAAGCTTTGTTTTAGTTGCTTGCTCTGCCATCTTTTTACACTATTTTGAGCCTAGTTTTTAACTACAAAAAACTCTTATTTTTGGGCCTTAACATGATGGTTTGAGGTCATTTTGTGTAAAGAGGTTGTCCACCCTTCTTGTTGTTTGTTTGTGTGAGCTTTTGTGCCATCTTTTAGTATATTAAAATCAAACTTTTTTGGGCCTTTAAACCACTGAAATTTAGAGTTATTTCAGTGGTAAAAAGTATGTTTTGAAGTCCAAAAATGGAGGGGTTAGCCTCCCCTCCTTGTGTCTCTCTTGCATGCCTAGTTAGCATTACATGGTAGCTTGATTTTGTAGCTTGTGTTAGTTTAGTTCAAGCATGTTTTAGGCTCTGTTTTTTCATGTTTCAACTCTATTTTGGGTTGGTTGGAGCATTTGTTGCTTGCTTTTTGTACTTGTAGTGCAATTGTGCTTACTAGTCTAGCATGCCTAATGGTTTAGCCTAGTTTTGTAGCTTGTGTTAGCTTAACTTCATGTTGTTTTAGCTACTATTTTGGCCTACTTTAACTCTATTTTGGTCTGGTTAAGTTCTTCGAGGCTTGTGTTGCATGGCTATAGTGTAATGGTCTTCACTAGGTCATTGTGTTAAGGCTTTAAGCATGTTATGCTTGAATTGTTTGCATGTTGTAGTGTCGTTTTACATATGATTTCAGTGTATATACCTCTATCACACTCTCACTTGTTTCACTCTTTCAATGCTTTTGAGAGTTGTGTTTTGAGTCTTGTTTGCAAGCTAACATGTGAGCATTTTTTGTAGCCTTTTGTGCCTCAATCTCAGCACGTTTTAGCCACTGTTTTCGCATGTTTTAACTCTGTCCAGAGCTAGTTTGGTCAGTTGAGCTTTGTATTGCATGCCTATGGTGTTGTGATCTTCACTAGCTTAATGCTTTAGGCTCTTAGCATGGCTTGCATGTGTTGCTTGCATGATTTTGTATCATTTTGCATGCCATTTCAGCACTGAAATATCTGCCACCTCCCTCATTTTTTCACTTTTCCATTTTCTTTGAGGTTAGTTAGCCTTAAGGTTGTGTTTAAGCTTGAGATTGAGACTTGTGCTTAATGGTTTTAATCCTCTTTTGAGGGTTTCTACTAACCAACGGCATGATCTCTCATGTCTTAAGTCATCCTTTGGTTGACCCCTCTCTTATTAGAAGACATTCACCTTGGACTTAGCCGGTCAAAGAATGATTCGGTAATGTAAAATGAGTAAATAAAACATGACAAGTAAAACTTAAGCAAGTTAAGCATGTTGTGTTGCATTGCATGCGTTTGGATCGGACGTTAATCCAAACACAAGAAAAATGGGACGTTTCATACTCAAAATAATGAAATGTGTCATTTTTCTTGGTCAGCGTCACCCATGATCATGCATGATAGGATGGTGGTTGTTTTGGTCTTATTTGTGCTTTCATTGTGCTTGTACTAGCTTGGTTCCCCAGCCATCATGCACTAAAAATGCTTGGTTGATGGCTTGAGAGCCAAGAGCTACACTCTTTTGAGCTTAAGAAATGATAAGGAGTGTAGCAGTACACATATTCCTTGAAAATGCATTGTTTTGCCTCTATTGCTCTCTGTTGCAGTAAAAGCAGAAGTCTAGAAATTGGGGTGACCGATCGACCACTTGAAATAGCAGACCGGCCAGTTAAGGTGGCCTACAGCCACTTTTTGTGGCCGACCAGCCACTAGTGAATTTTTGTGCAAGTGTGTTCCTGCGTTGGAGCAGAGGCAATCTGGAAGTTGGTGCAATTTTCAGAGATCAAATGAGTGCAAATAAAGGCATCCGATGGCAAGGCAAGGGCATTTTCAGGTGGAGCAACCAAGCATGCATGCATCCCTCGTCCCTCGAGGCCGTTTAAATCGCTTTACTAGTTAGTTAGCGTAACTAATTATTCAAGTGCTGTAATTAATTAGCTTAATTCATTTTGTAATATTTTAATTAGCTTAGCATAGCTAGTTATTCAACTGTGTTGCAATAATTAATTAGCTAGAATAGTTAATTAGTTTCGTTTTGTAATAATTAGCTTAGCTTAGTGTAGGGTCATGTTTCGATCGTTAGTTTATCTGCT
Organism: Camellia sinensis; assembly: GCF_055761805.1. Classification (NCBI taxonomy): domain Eukaryota; kingdom Viridiplantae; phylum Streptophyta; class Magnoliopsida; order Ericales; family Theaceae; genus Camellia; species Camellia sinensis. Next base: position 152,003,655 of record NC_138967.1, read on the forward strand.
TTCGATCGTTAGTTTAGGGTCATGTTTCGATTGGCATACCTTATGCTTGCATGTTTGCATCATTCATTTGTCTTGCATGCACCGAGGCTCGGCGCATCATTCAAACTGCATTGTCAATTCAATACTTCTTTGAATACGTATTTTAAAGCATGTTATCAAATTGTATCATTTGCCATGATTAGTAGCCAAGCCTATCTTATTGCATTATCGCATGTGTTGCATTAGGCATCTTGTATAGTTAGGATCATGCATTCTTTCTAACTAGCTTTTGTTTTGTCTTGGAGTATGTAGACACCCCATTTTTGACCGACCTTAAGACTTAGACGTCATCGATTGAGCGCTCGATGATTGTGCATGTTACGCCCGTTCTGAGGTTACGGAGTCTCGGCTGAGAGCCTTGCCTCCGGACTTCGGGACTCTTTTGTGCTTTGCCTCGATTTGCAAACCAGGTTCTATTTTCTCTTCCCGAAAGGAGGGAAAGGTCTCGTAGATCATCTCTCAGTGGCCGTAGGCTACTTTTCGTGGTCATAGACCACTGTTCCCGTTTGGAGACCAGTTTTCGGTTTTCGGAGCTATCAGTCGTGCGCATCAGTTCGGAACCGCTTAACTTTCTCCGTTTGCTCCAGTTTTTGGCACATACGTTGTTTCCTCTCTCTAGAGGGACACTGTGGCCCGGGAGACCACCTTCGTGGTCGCACGCCACTTTCGATGCCTAACCGTCAGTTTTTGGGGCCTCCGGCCGCGCGTTTTGACCCCCGAACCCTCGTTTTGCATCCGTCTTGGTTCATTTTTGGCATGGACCTTATTTTCATTGTTTAGAAGGTGGTACAAGGTGGGAGACCACCTTTTCTCCTTGGAGACCACTTTTTTCCCACCGGCCAGTTTCCTTGACAGGTAACTGGTCTCCCTCATTTTTGGGCCACAATTGTCGGTCTCCCACCACACCATTAGCTTGCATTCAGTTGGGAGACCACCAAATGGGTTGGCCGACCACCTGACCCTTTTGAACTGGCTGGCCGACTACCTAAGGTGGCTGGTCGACCACCTGAACCTTTTGAACTGGTCGGCCAACCAGGGAATGTGGTCGGCCGACCACTTGAACTGGTCGGCCTGCCTCCCTCAGTCTTGTCTATATGAGTTGTTGCCAGCTGTGCCAGCTGGAAGGCACAAAAGGGATCCTCCATACACGTGTATGAAGAATCTTCAAGCTTGTTTTTAGCTTCTTTGAGAAGCTTTGGACCCTATTGGCTATAAAGGAAGGCCTTCTCTTCCTTGTAGGAGGTTCAGATTTTTGGTGAAGGCATATACATACACCTCTCTCTTTATCTCTATTTTCAAGCTCAAAAAGTGCCTTGTTCTTGCACCTTTGCACACTACCTCTTAGCCTAACATCTCCAACACCAACCTAAGCTTCTTGGAGGGTCTTGAGAGGTCCTAAGGAGCTTCATTTTTGGTCCATAAGCTGCTGGAGTTCTTGGCTACAAGGGTAACACTTCTTTCCCTCTTTTAAGCATTGTTTTCTTCATCTTTTAGCTATATTTCCAAGCATTTTTGAGCTTTGGTGTAAACTAAAAAAAGTCTTATTTTGGGGCCCTTAACATGTTTGTTTAAGATCATTTTTTTGTTGGGGGTCATCTACCCCCTTGCATGCTTCATTTCACCTTGTTTTGAGCCATGCCTTAGAGCATTTGTGTTGGCCATTATTTGGCCTTTTAGCCACTTAAAACTAGTGGATTTTCAATGGCTAGCATGTTATTTTGAGTGCCAAAATCAGAGAGGGGTGACCCTCTCACCCCTTGTCTTGTTTACTAGCATATTTGGCCTAACAAAGGAGCCCTTATTTGCATGTTTCCAAGCCATGTTTCAGGAAATTTTTAGTGGACTTTAGGACCTACATAGGCTCTGTCTAGAGCCCATTTTTCCATTTTGGGTGTCCATCTTGCATGTGTAGAACAACCCTCTTTATAGCCTATCAAAGGAGCCTATCATTCTTGCATGCATAGACCATGTTTCAGTGGGTTTTTGGGCTTTATTTGGCATGTCATACCTCTAAATTTTTCTGTTTTAGTGACCTCTTAAATGCTTTATATACTTGTAGTGTAAACCCTCTTCACTAGCTTGTATTGCATGTTATTTTGGTCTTTGATTCTAGCAGTTTTTGGCCATGCCTTAAACTGATTTTGTGCATGTTTTGGATTGCCTTAGCTCTCTTTTTATGCCTCATGATCGAAGGATGCTTGCTATGCATGGTTGTAGTTCAATACCCTTGCCTAGCTTTGAGTTTTGGAGCCTATTGCATGTTTATTTTGAAGTGTTTCTATGTTTTGGGGCCATTGTGCATCATATTTCAGAGCTTACATGTATGCCATATTCCCATGTTTTCCACTCCTTAAATGCGTTTGAGAGTCGTGCTTGTATGCCTCGTTTTTGGACCATTGTATAAGCTTCATTTTCGTGCCTTTCGAGCCATCATTTTAGACCATTTTCCCATTGTCTTAGACCTACCTAGGGTCTATTTGGGGTTGGTTTTTCCATTTGTGCATTGCTTTATGTACCTCTAGTGTAATGCATTTCACGAGTTTCGGTATTCGGGCCATCTAGCATGCATTGTGTGACATGTTTGCATGATTCGGGACCATCTTGCATGTCATTTCAGAGCTGAAAAATATGTGTTTGTATGTGATATTTCATCCCTTGCCATGCTTTGATAGAGTTTCATTTGGTGCCTTAGGTTTGGTCCCTTGCATTTGTGCATTTTTGCATGTGTTTTGTTGCCTAATTTCATCATGTTTGGCCGCTGATTTGAGTGTGGCTGAGGCCCATTTATTTTAGTTTAAGTCCATCTTACATTGTGTATGCCATGTCCATGTTGTCGCATACTTGATCGTCGCATTGTGTATGCCTTGATTATGCCTTTGTGTATGTCCATCGCCATATGTGCATTGTGTATGCCATATAGCATCATGTGCATTGAGTATGCCATTCGTAGTTCATAGCATTGCGTATGCCAGTTGCACCTTTGCATGTCATTCCTTGCATGTTTGCATGTCTTAGTTGCATTTCGTTTAGGATCGCATGCTAGTTGTCGCATTGTGTTTGCATGCCAGGCCATGCTAGTTGTTGCATAGTGTTTGGAGTAGGATTTAGTCCAAACATGGGAAACGAGGGACGTTTCGTACTCAAAGTGACGAAACGTGCTTCGATTCCCGATCGCCGACACTCTTGATTACCCATGATGGAGTTTAGGCCTTATTGTGTTCATTTGTGCATCCATTCGACATTGAGTCATGCAATTCGACTCCTCGGCCATCATGCATCGAGATGCGTGATTGGTGGCACGAGGATCAAGAACTACATTCCCTTGAGCTTGTGCAATGATGGGAGAGTGGTCGTGCACACATCTGTTGAAAATACCTTGCTATGCCTCTCTCTTGCTTTGTGTTGCAGAAAACCAAGAACAGGAGGCAGAAACTGGTCGGCAGGTGGTCTTCAAGGCCAAAGGCTGGTCGGCAGCCTTCCCACAGCTTCCCAGGGTGGAGTTTCAGCCTCCTGGAGCTTTGTGCAAGTTTCTGAGTTCAATTGCAAACAAAGGTGAGTCGGGGCATCGTGATGGATTTCTCGGCAAGGTGACTCGAGCATGCATGCATCCATTGTCATCCAAAATAGAGCCGAGGCAGCCCATTTTCATTTAGTTTACATGATAGTTTAGTTAATCTGTTAATTAGCTAGTATTGTGTAATAATTAGTTAATTTGATTCTGCATTATTTATTTGGACCCTCCGAGGAGGGCAATGTTGTAATAAGTGTGCGTGTGTGTGATGTATGTCTTCCAACCCCACGTCTTTCTCCCTTTTATTTACCAGCTTATGATGGTTAGTTTTAGGGCACGTTTAAATTAGCATCCTTATGCTTGTATATTTGCATCCATTCATCTGTTTTGCATGCACCGGGCTCGGCTCATCATGCTAACTGCATTGTATTTCAATTCCAAGTTGAATACATGTTATCTGTTGCATTTCATATGCCATGTTTAGAATAGCCGAGCCTATCTTAGTTGCATTTTGCATGTGTTGCATTAGCCATCTTAACATGAACTAGGATCATGCATTGATTATTAACTAGTTTCTGTTTTGGCTTGGAGTACTCGGTAAGTATTTATGCTTTAGCATCCTTGCATGCATGTGAGTGACTGCCATGATAGCATGCTTGCCATGAGGATATGTGCTTATGTGATATAACTTCCTGAATGTCTATGGGTGAAGGTTGGGTTGCTTGAGTTGGAATAATTCGTCGAAACCCGTGTTTTAGCCTACTTGCGAGTAGCAAACTTCTATCCATTTTCAAAAACAAACGGATATGCGATGCTTTGTTCCAACTTAGGCAATCTAGTCTATACTTGTTTTGTTGTGCGCATCACATAGTAATTCTAGGGTAAATAATCGGAATAAGAGCACATGTGTTTTCAAAAACTCGATATCATTGTTAGTAGAGGCCGATCTTTGATCGGGCGAGCGGGGGTGCTCACGAAGTGACCTTCCCCAATCGTACCCAAGTTCCCGAGCCGAGGCAACTTTGGTGATGATGGGCACGTGGCCTTAGGCACGAGTCAGGGTTTCCTAAATTCTTTAAAATAAAATATTTAGGTGGCGACTCTATATCTGGCAAAGCAGTCCATGTTTGGCACTTCTTTCTAAAAATCAGTTTTTCAAAAATGATTTGTCGGATTTGGACTCTTTGATGATTCATCGGTCTTGCATTGCACTCTGCGAGATTAGATACAGGACCGTGACATTGAGTCCTGAACTGTAGTAAGCCCAAATGAACAAAACGGGATTCCCTCCCGAGACGTTCAGGGGCGTCTACAAAGTACACGGTACGTTTTACGCTTTAGCATACTTGCATGAGTGTAAGTGCTGCCATGATAGCATGCTTGCCATGAGGCTATGTGTTTATTTTCTAAGCTGCATGAATGCTTGTGGATGGAGGCTCGTTGTTTGAATTGGAATGATTCAACGAATGAATGTTTTAAGCCCACTTTGCGAAGTGGCAAATCACGTTTTAAGCCCACTTGAGGTGGCAAATCTGCGTTTTAGCCCACTTGAGGGTGGCAACTTCAAACCATTTTCGAAAACAAACATGAATTGAATTTGTTCCAATTCTTGCGACATAGTCTATACTTGCTTGTGTGCGTCACATAGTAAAGTTAGCTAATAACCGGATAAGAACACATGAGGCTTATAAAACAACATATCATGCTTAGTAGAGGCTGATCTTTTGATCAGGCGAGCGGGGGTGCTCATTTTAGGACCTTCCCCTCTCGTATCAAAGTTCTCGAGCCGAGGCAACTTCAGTAATGACGGACATGTGGCCTTTGGCACAAGTCAGGGTTTTCTAAATTTTTCAAAAATAAAATATTTATGTAGCAACTTTGCAATCTGGCAAAGCAGTCCAATTTTGGCATATTTGATTCAAAATCAATTTTCCAAAAAGATTTGTCGGATTGGACTCTTTGGTGTCTATCAATTTCACGTTGCACTTTGTGAGATTAGATTCAAAACCGTGACAGGAGTCCGAACTGTAGGACCAATTCGAGCTCTCTGAAAGGGGGCGCAGAAAAGTTGAGTCTATAGTTTCTGGCGACTCTGTTGGGGATTTATAGAACTTGACTCAAACTCATGATATGTTGCTTTATTTATACTTATGTGTTTCTTTGCATTGCATTTGCATCGGTGCACTTAAGTCACAGTGTTTGTCATCTGCTATTCTTGAGCAGTTTGACGGAGGGAACACAAACCTTGGATCTGGACTACCGCCATACCGTTTGATCCTCCTTTCACTTCTCGGTGTTAGGAACGAGAGGTGTATTAGGTGGTCTTGCTGAGGCACCCTTTTTGACCAATTGACCTAGTTGCATATCAGAAGCTATAGAGACTATTCCAAACTAGGACAAGTTGCTCACCCAAATGCAGGATTGTTTGAAACCATTTGCTTGCATAGCGAATCCCTAGTTCCTGACAAAACTAGGACAGGGAAACCCTACCCCACCATAGGGGTGTTTTGGCTCTCACTTGCTTCATATATGCTTTTAGAGTGTGACTCTGCAGGAATGTATGTATCAGTTGCAAGTCTGGGTATCAGTTTGAGGGTTTCAGTTTTGAGGCAGAAATTTGGGGTAGGAATCAGTGTTTGAGTACAGATTGTCTAGCTTATGATTTTAACTATGTGTTGTCCTTATCTAAGTCTTGATTTATGCTTGTTCTTCAACCTTCGTGAAAGATTTGGGGTGAATCTTGGGTATAAAAGAGAGAGAGAGAGAGAGAGAGAGAGAGAGAGAGAGAGAGAAATCAAGAGTTTGGAGTATTAGGGTTTCGTGTATAGTGGATTGGAAGAGAAGAAATGAAGAAAGAATAAAGTTTTTGGACCAAAAAGTCATTTTATAATGCCTAATATCAACCAGGTCGCTCAAGCGAAGAAAACTAGGCTCAAGCATAGAAAAAGAGCTCCCAGAATCTCTGAAATTCACGCAGACCGCTCAATCGCAATTTCCTGCTATAGCAGACTTGCTTCCAACACAGATACTCGAAATTCAAACGGGCATAACTCCCTAGTCCGGACTCCGTTTTAGGTCATTCTTGTGTCCAAATAGAAGCCCTGGAAATAATATTTCCAATGATTCTAGCCTTACATCCAAATTCAAAGTGTGGAAAAAGAAAAGCGTAAAAGAGTGATGATTGTTCATAGGACAATTATCTGAATCAAGGTTTTTGGTTCAATCTTACTTCCCAAACATGATACCACCTCAACCAATATTCCAAAATGAATCTAAAAGGCTCCAAGTATAATAATAGAGGTGTTCAAAGCAATCCCATTAATCCAAGAAGTATGAAGTGTCACAATCTTCCCACCTTAGGAAATTTCGCCCCTGAAATTAGACAGTTCAAGAATCAAAGTTTTGAACAACGAAAATAGAACGAATATTGGAATTAACACTTACTCTAACTAATCATGAATAGTCTCTACTCAATCACAAGTTTCTAGAAGGGTCTCCCAACGCAACTAATTTCATGAGTTGGATAAGAAACAATTCTTAATTGATTTACAATCGCCACACCAAAATCTAATTCAAAATCTAAAGGAAACTTTCATCTTTTAGTCCCACACTGATATTCTGATAGCACCCAAATGTTATGGCAATAATTCCAAAGTGGTGAACCTCATTTTCAACCCATTCACAAGAATTACCTCTATGAGCCACAAGAACCCATTGATCCAACGAAACAAAAGTCAAACAAAAGATCTCACTAACATATCCAACCATGCTCACGTCTCAACCTGACTCCACCTCAAGGAAAATAACCTCCGGTTGTCTAATAACCTAGAACCTTAGAAAAATAAGCTTCCACTTCATATTCACACCCCAAGAAACAACTAGCGGTTTCTTAGCAACCAAATTTCTAAACAATTACCTCACATTACTACACAAGTCCTCCATCCTTTTTTCATGAGAAGAAAAGATTCTACTAAAAATTTCATCCACCAATCATGACCTTCAACAAAACGCAACTCAACGAAACCAAGCACCACAAACTTTGTTCTTGTAACACAACTAGTATTCCATGCCTTCACACTACTCACTTGTGATTTTAAAGTACTTAAGAACCAAAAAGAACATCTGAAAATATATTTTCTAACTTTTGAATTTTAAAAGAGATCATTCTTGGTAGAAGACTTTATATGAAAATGTTTTAGACATATACAAATGATTTGTAAAAGTAGTGGGTTTTATGAAAAGATATGTTTATTTATTTACTTTGAAATTGTTAAAAATCATACACGTCATAAGACTCAATATAACTCGTTCATAATTATTTCTCATTTACCAACTATTCTATCAATAACGTTACATTCCCAATTTCAATGAAAATAAGGTCACGCTCAACGGGAGAACTCCGTTCTTATCTCTTTTCTCAAACATTTTCCAACCGGTGACTCTCAAACTTCACCCCACCAATGATCCTATCACTATAGTGATGCCACAATCCCTTTATAGTTATTCAAGCAATAACCACACATAACAACACGAACAGACTAAACATCACAAGTTTGGTAAGTCGCATCCCATTCACGACTACTACGATAATCCACCAACTACTCATTATTTATCTTATGTTTGCATCATAATTTTCACAATTAACCCCATTTTGGGGGATCCGACACAATCAACTAAAAACAATTACCAAGCAATTTACACGACTTGTTGCTTCCCTAAGTGACACACACTCACCAAACAATTAATTCCCATTCACTCACCTCATTTCTAGACTTAAGACAAGTTCTGAGGTGACTCTTAGTCGACCTCCCTTAATGCCACAACAATCACTAACACCACGTAAGGAAAAAAAAAAACCATCAACCTATTCTTGCACAACACACCACGCTCCTTAAAGTCAATGCCACAATATTATCTCCAAAGCTGAAACACGACCCTACACCACACCCATATTATGATGCCCCACGAGATCAAATCTGAATTCAATACCTTCTATAACGCAAACTTAATGACAAATTGTCATACCATTAGTAAATTGATCTCCGATTACAATAAAATCTCTCCTAATGAACTTCAAGATACCTCTCTCACCAAAATAGTACTATGCTTCTATTACAAAATTCTAACAAAATCACATTTTCAGTACTTCAATCCAATCACTACTTAAGCTGCTTAAATCACAAGACATAACACAAACTACCATCTTAAACCTCAAGACATCCAGTTAAACCAACAAATGTCCATAGTTATACTTACTTTGAAATATCATCCAAAGTCTCTAATCAGTTCATCAGTACTCAAATTCTAAAGATACTACCATAGGTTATAATGTCACTTATTCACTCGAAGAGATTCTCTTTATCAACAACGATCACTCCAAAACAATCTCCAACCACAAAACAAAGGTACTTCACACCAAATTGATTTTCTTGACGAAAATCAATTGAAATAACTAAATAACTTCATATAAGATGATACCATCACAAAACATCATGTAATAAAATTGAAATAAGAAGTCACCCTCTATTAGACAATACTAAATATCCTCTAATTAAGAAAACCACTTACCACCCAAGATCAAATACACCCAAATTAAGCCCAATAATAATATTAGGTCAACCTACCAACAACATAAATTCTCACCATCCTTATAACAAAACAAAGTATCAATATAATGGTTTCACAACTCTTACTCCAAAGACACAAAACAATTTTATCACTAAAGAACAATGGATACTGTTATGAAAGTAAAGAGAGAAGAGAAAAGAGAAACTCTATATTGAATTGAATAATGAAATACAAGAAGCTTGTATATATAGGCTGAGAAGAAACCTAGATAAGTATAGAAAAGGAGACAGAGAAACATTAGAGATAAGTATAGAAAAATAGATGAGATACATCTACAATACAAATAGATAAGTATAAAATAATAATATATATCAAACACCCCACCCCTCTTCAAGCTCAAGGTGGTAAGTCAAATATCAACTTGAGCGTAGAGAGGAGATCAGGGAAGCGTCCTGGAAGATGAGCTTTGGTGAAAAGGTCGGCGGTCTGATCAACAGAGGTAACAAAGAGAAAACGAACATGGCCACTAGTAACATGTTATCGTATGAAGTGGCAATCAATCTTAATATGCTTGGTGTGATCATGGAAGACATCGCCATGTTCAATCTAAATAGCACTCACATTGTCACAATAAAGATTGGTGGCAACAGAATGAGAAACACCCATGTTAGAAAGAAGCCAACGAAGCCATACAAGCTCTTGAGTAGTGTCAGGAAGAGCATGATACTCAGCCTCGATACTAGAATGAGCAACAAGGGTTTGTTTCTTGCTACGCCAGGAAATGAGAGAGTTGCCCAAGAAGAAGCAGAACCCAGTAGTGGAACAATGGTCAGTAGGATCCCCTGCCCAATCGACATCAGAAAATGCATGCAACTGTAGATAAGAGTGAGGGGAGTAGTGAAGACCATGAAACAGAGTTCCTTTGAGATAGCGCAAAATGCGAACCAACGCATCATAATGTGGAGAGGGGGGAGGAGCCGTAAACTGACACACCATGTGAACAGCATAAGCAATAGTTAGATGAGTAATCGTGAAATAGACAAGACTGCCAACTAGCTGACGATATAAACTGGCATCAGATAATAAGGGGCCATCAAGGGGTGTAAGGCAAGTCTAAGGATCAACTAGAGTAGTGGTAGTCTTGCAATCGGTAAGGCTAGCACGAGCCAAGAGATCAGAAGTATACTTGGCCTGGGTAAGAAAATAATCAGAGGAATCTTAGGACATTTCCAAGCCAAGGAAGTACCTAAGTGAACCCAAATCTTTCATCTCAAACTGGCAATTGAGAAACTGTTTGAGGCTATAAATACCCACTATGTCATCTCCAGTGATAATCATATCACCCACATAGAGAAGAATGAGAATAATAGCACACTCCATCTTATATATAAACAAGGCAGAATCATAGGCACTGGAAGAAAAACCAAAGTCACGAATGGTAGAGCTGTACTTGGTAAACCAGGCACACAGAGCTTGTTTCAAACCATACAAAGCACGACGGAGTTTGCAAACTTTGTTTGATGGAACAAAAGAACCAAGAGGTGGTTGCATATAAACTTACTCAGTGAGATCACCATTGAGAAATGCATTCTTGGCATCCATCTGATAAAGACTCTAGTGGCGAGCAGCAGCAATGGCAAGTAAGCTGCAAATTGAAGTAAGACAAGCAAAAGGAGCAAATGTTTCCTCATAGTCAATCCTGTATTCTTGAGTAAATCCCCGGGCGACAAGGTGAGCTTTGTAACACTCAATGGAACCATCAAAATGAGTTTTAATCTTGTAAACCTATTTGCAACTAACAGTACACTTCCCAAGAGAAAGATCAACCACATCCTAGGTATGAGTTCGATTTTTCCAAAATAGAACACACCAGCAAATTCAGGAGGCTGAAAATAGTCAAGATAAGGTCTAGTCGAGCCAAAAAAACAACTAAAAGGCAATGAATCAGCTGGTCAAAATGGGTGGACGGAGTTAGTCAACCAAAATTAGGGCTGACGTCACAATAAAGGGAGATGACGTCACAAAACACGCAGCACACATGTAACGACCCCAAAATCCGTATCTGAAATTACTTTTATGTCCTTGTAGGTTAATGCATTTTAATTTAATGATATTTGTTCAATTGAGGAAATTATATGTTGAGTCACGGCTTTAAAATCGAATTACCGACCTTTACGGATCCAGAAATCAAAATTGAGTATTTGGGTATGTTAATGGGAATTTTTAGAACTACTTGGGAAAATTAATTGGAAATCTAATTTGTCTGATTCGTTAATGTGCGTTTGGATGATTAACTTTATACTATAAATTTAGGGCCTTAGAAGCTTCAGAACCCGGAACAGAGGACATATTTCAGATCAGCATAATTTTTAGAGTCATCTAGAAAATTTAATTGAAATTTAATTTTACGCGCTTTGTAAGGGCGTGCTTGGCCTCCCTATTATGAAAAGCTTATGTGTTTGATATATATATGTGTGTGTGTGTGTGTGTGTGTATGTTAAGTGAGTTGGAACTTATCATTTTTGGAGCCAACAAATATCTGGGGGAGAGAGAGAACCGGGAGAAGAGTGGGCAAAGGAGAGAGAGAGCTCACCACTCATGGAAGCTTGAAGAAGAGGAAGGAGATTGACCATGGAAATTTGGGAAAAAACATGGATTTGGGTTAAGGTATGTGACTTTGATTTCATCCTTGTGGATACCTGATCTACCACAAAGAATCAAGGATTAAATGGAAGATTTTATATGGAAATAAATTAGAGTTGCTTGATTGAAGAGTAAAGTTGTTATATTTGCTCATCTTGTGGTTAATTATATATATAATTGAAGATATATGTGAATATGGAGGAAGTCTTGGGAAAGAAAGAAATGAAGAGATTGATTTCCATACTTGAAGATTCATTGTATCTTTGATGTTTTAATTTAGAAAACAATCATAATCCCGTGTATTTCATTAGTTTTACATGTTTTTGAATGATTTAAGTTGAAAACAAGCTTTGGAAAATGAAAGAATCAAGTGTTGGAGCAAGAAAAACCCATTTTCGGATTGTTTGTTTTTGCCAAAACCGCACAAGCGGCCACAGGCACCGCACGAGCGGAGCATGGAAAAAAAAGAGGTTTTGATTCTTCTTTTGGGCACTCGAGCGGCCGGGTTCTTCCGCTCGAGCAGAAAAGTGGGCGCACAAGCGGCCGGCTCTGTTTCGGCTTTTACCTTGTAACTTTGAACAAGCATATCTTTTGCATCCGGATTCCGTTTTGAGTGATTCTTGTGCCTAAAATCAAGCCCCAGAAGTCTAGTTTCCAATGGAAGTGGTATCACTCCCAAATTCTAAATACAGAAATAGTTATGCTCAAATTAGTGGCGACTATTTACTTTCTGTCAACCAGTTTTGTACCATTTCTTCACCTAAACCATTTTCCACCGATTTCTCTTGTTTTCTGAGACATGGATTATAACTTAGTAAGGAATAATGAGCTTGGTACCACCATGGCTAATTGATTGAACGATCAAAGAGAATAAGTAAAGGATCGAGTCTAATCTCATATTATGTGTTGTGCACTGTACTTGTAGGTCGAGACGAGGACATCGTCCTATTACTACCGGGAGCTGATCACTGTGAGTAGTAGTATGGTAGTCATACGTTCAACTATCGTTAATGATTTTTATCATTAATATGTTGTTCCTTGCAAGTAATTAAGTTAACAATGTGTTGATTGGAAAATCTAAAGGCATTATTGAGCGGTATTACTGTTGACAAAGAAGACTAACATTCTGTTATTTACAAGATAGCTATAGTGATTCATGATGAACAAAGGGAATCTATTAGCACTATGGAACCATGGTATTCACATATCTCTGAACTCATTCAATCTGTAAATGTGCTTATCTCTCATTAATAATTATCAGGAATGTCCTGTTAAACTTAAGTTAACTATGTTAACTCATGTGAATGATGTAACGGCTACCATTAGTACTCTGTTAAGTACAAGTCAACTATGGTAACATATATGAACGATCAAACAAAGGTGTATGCTTCTATATGGTATTAATAGATCAAGTGAACTACGCCATTTCTTAATGAATAATTAGTTAAGACCACGGATTGTTTTATATGTTAATACCTGCTAAGCATTATGATAAACAACAGATTGATTTACGGATGACTCAACCTGAAGACAGAATTAAATATCAATGACCTTGTCATGTGACTCACGTTATAATGTAAACTGTTCTGTCTTTGTTAAGTGTACTGTAATGACATGATATAACAAGAAATGCTCTATGTTCTGATATGTTACGTTTTGACTTAATGAACAGTTGTCCATATATGTAAAGTACTCATGACATCCGTAGCACACAGCCCTTACCCGGGGGTAATAATACCGTGGTTCAAGGATGTTACAAGTTTACATATGTTACAAGTTCAAGTATGCACAAGTTTAGGTATGTTACAAGTTCATGTATATTATAAGTTCTCAGTATCAGGGGATTCCTTTATGGAACTAACAAGAATGCTTTATATTGATTTGTTAGCGCTAGCGAAGTGCCAAGTATAATCAAGTATGAATTCTGATTTCTGTTTATGATTCAAGTATAATGCATATGTATGAATTTGTTTCCGTTTATGGTTTGACAGGATATGTATGGTTTGGTCTGTAAGACCTATTAATTACTGGTATGGAACAAAGTGCTACTTGGAACTAAGTGCTACATTGTGAGCCACCTCTAGAGTCCATGTGAGACACCTCTCGAATCCATACATATATGAACTAGGCTTAAAGCCAATCTGGGCCTATGGCCATTCTATATGGTCTATTAGGCCAGAGGCCATTCTGTATTTTTGGTATGGAGCAACGTGCTGTACGGAACTAAGGGCTGCTGTGCTAGTTACCTCTAGAATCCGTACGAGCCACCTCTTGAGTCCATACATATGTGAAAGTTATGAGGCTGAAAGCTGTTCTGTGAAAGTTATGAGGCCTATGGCCATTTTGTATGATCTGTAACATCTGTTAGTATGAAACAAAGTGTTGTACGGAACTAAGTGCTGTAATGCGAGTCACCTCTAGAATCCGTGCGAGCCGCCTCTTGAGTTCATACACACAAGTTCAAGGGCTCAATTCCAACACGTTCAAGGGCTTAATGCCAATATGTTCAAGGGCCTAGTGCCACTCTGTTCAAGGGCTTGAAGCCATTATGTTTCAAGATGTTATGTTTTAAGTCATTATGTTTCAAGACTGGGCCTAAGGCCGTTATGAAATTAGTGCAGAATCAATTAACCTTATGCCCTCTTTATTTATGTATGCATTGATATGTATTCTACTTCAGGTTGAGCATTGAATCATTTATGTACTATTATTCACTGAGCTTCGCTCACTTTGTATTATGTCTGTTCTGTAGGTAATTACTTTGGAAGTCCGTCTTAACCCTTGATGCTCACCCTTCAATTGTCAACCTCAGTATGCCCAGACTCCCAGACCAAGCCCATGCATTTATGTGAAGTTTTGTTAAGATTTTGGCTTGCACTTTAATTATTTACTTAAGGTTAAAATGTATGTATATACCCCCTTCTTTACCAATGTTCGGATATACGCTCATTTATATGTATGGGTATGTATATAGATAAATGGCTCTCACGTATGTGATCCTGGCATGTTAGTTTTAGCTCAATGGATGTTATTCTATGTTACTTTGTACTATTAAATGCTTCCGTTCAGGCCCCATATATTATGTCTATCAGGTTATGTGTCCGTATCTGCATAGGTCATGCCCGAACTTTTAGGGGCGAGTTTGGGTTGTGACAACACATTAGCAAATAGGGGCAGCGGCATACTGAAGACCAGGACTCACGTTAGCAAGTGAGGCCGCGACACAACGATAGCATGAGGTAAGAGCAAAATGGTGCGTAGGGCACGTAGGAGGCATCACAATACATGACTGATGTTTGGGTGTCACATGTTGGTTTATGCGGCGTTGTATAGAGGTGATTCTAGCGGTGTTGGCTTCGTCTTGAAGAGATAAAGAGGATGGTATATTCCAAATGTTGAATCAGGGATGGACTAGATACATAAAAACCAACGTGAGACAGAATCAAGCTGCCAGACAAAAAAATGTGATGAAGAAGAAGAGAGGGCTAGGAGAGAACCCTAGGCTCTAATACCATGTTATGAAAGTAGAGAGAGAAGAGAAACGAGAAACTCTATATTGAATTGAATAATGAAATACAAGAAGCCTATATATATAGGCTGAGAAGAAACCTAGATAAATATAGAAAATGAGATAGAGATACATTAGAGATAAGTATAGAAAAGCAGATGAGATACATCTACAATACAGATAGATAAGTATAAAATAATAATATATATCTAACAGATAAAAACTAACCTCCATTTCAATTAAATGAAGAACATCATCACCACACATGCCAAACTTAACCCAAAATGCTCACGTATATTTCTCATATTCACAATTTCTAACCCTTAAGTAAGAGTAACTCTAAGAATTAACACCAGGCACTAGCAGTGGACCAAGCACAAATTTCCATGAAAATACTCAAATCACTATCATATCACCATCTCTAAGCACCTAATCATAGTCTCCATAAAATCACAACATCCCCACAAGATCATTTTCAAAAATTTCTCTAAAGTCATTTGTTTGCTAATACAATTCCCTGAGATACCAATCACATCATATCCCTAAACATTCGTATATTACACTTAAGTGCATCAACAACCAACTTTGAGAGAATTGACTCCGCTAAACTTGAAAACATTCAAAACATGACTACACAATCCAAAATGTCTACTCACAAACCACCATATTCACTACTAGTAATTTCACCAAATGGTGCAATCCCAATTAAACTTAATCTCATGCCAATCTATTCCAAAATTCTTTACCTAATTCGTTCACTTATGATTTATAACAAAATTTTGAATAAAACAAACTCTCTAAGAAACACATCCCTTACTACACAGAATTTCTTCACCTTTAACAATAAGACAAATTTAGGATGAGATCACTAAATAATTGACATTACTATTGACAACAACTCAACGTAATTTAAATAATATTGTAGTTTGTCAAACACAATGAAGAAGTCAACCTTAGCTCTAACCATATAACATATATCGCCACAATTTACACAATTTCCCCTTCATAACTCTTTCATATATATAACTCTTATATAACTTGGTTTCATAATCTGAAATAATCATAATTTAACAATTATCAATCATTCTAAATTGAAGGCCTAGGCCAAACTCAAGGGTACTATAATTCGGTATGTCAAGAACATGGTTATACTCGCTCTGTCTTGGTATGCATCAAAACCAACCCGTTAAGACACCCATCACATAGCCTCTTCCTTATGCTACTTGGCCAACGTAGTTAGATATAACTAACTTCACCTAGTTAAGAAAGTTTTAAAACTAGTTCATAGATTCCGATATCAACAGTCCAAAAGGCTTACCCTTAGGTGACTCTAATCGTTCTTGAGGTCTCAATCAATGTACATTATCATAAGGTTTAATCATTACCTCACTCCACTTCCATAACCTCCATTGTAGCCTATTTTTCAAAATATCAACATGAGACAATTTCAACTTTTCATAACCACAAACCATTCACTATACAATTAAAAAAAAACGTTTACCATCATAAGATCACAATTGCTTCTCATGAACTTACAAAATCGATAAACTAAGGTTCCACACAAATCTCATAATCGCGTTCTTTCGTGATCCCAAAACCCAATAAAAGTGATGCCAAAGACTTAAGTCCCCAAAAGTTTTCTCCCTTTTGGGGTCACTCACATCCTTCTATCCTATAAAAAATAAATAAATAAATAAATAAATAGAGATAAGGTTTAACCCACGCTTAAATACTCAACACGAGATCTCACAAGTCATACGCGAGTTACATGTAATAACCCGACCCTCATATCTGTTTCTGGTGTATTTTCGGTCCTTTATTTTGTGCCTTTAATTGCTTTCGGTGAAATTTCATGTGAAATGAGGTTTAACTAAACAAAACTTATGAAAATTGATTCATATCTATTGATTATGGAAGTATCTGTCACAATTGGGAAATTGGAATCAAAAATTGGAATCAAAAATTGGAAGCCTTGGAGACTTAATTTTCTGAAATTGATTTGACATTTGAACTCTGCATGATTTTTAAGCCATAATGAGATTTTCTGTGAAATTTCAATTTGGGTCGATTAAACGACTGAATTTTGTCTTATTCACCCCCTTATATAAATCTATCTATATATCTCAATACTTTGACTTAGAAGCCTCCATGAGAAATATCTCTTGGAAGAAGGATTAGAGAAGGGTTAGAGAAATAGAGAGGCAAGATCAAAATTGAAGGGGCATCTAGGAAGTGAAGCTTAAGGTAAGGCTAATTCCCCTAATTCAATCCTTTCTTTTTACTTTGGGGAAGGAATTTCTTAATATTGTGTAAGCTAGAGTTGTCATGGAGGGTTGGATTTATGTGTTGATCTATTGGTAAAGATAATGCTACTACTTGATTATTCTAACCTAATTTGGGCCATCTAGTGAGAAACCTACAACTTGTTTCTTGAATTACCATGTTGGAACCCACTTGTATAAATATATGGCTATATATGTATGTTGTGTATGTAAGAGAAATACATTGTGGTGGTGAGTAATTGAAGAAGACCAAATCCGTGTTCAAGTGGTTGTGTGTTTGTACCCTTATTTACATGATCTTTGAACCATATTTTAGTATTTAAAGGATCTATTTTGGACCTTGTTGATGATCACCAAACATAGAATTTTGTATGAAATTCGGACTGCCAAACAGGGGCCAGGCCGCAAGTGCGGAGGTCGTGGCCACACGTGCGGAAAAGAGGAAAAAAACTGAGTTAGCATACTGTTTTTGGCCGCTCGAGCGGTGAAGGGAGACCGCACGTGCGGTCCATGTCCACACGTGCGAAGGGGATGGCCGCACGTGCGGCCCAGGTCGGAAAACTTGTTCGCTCCGTTTTACGTGCTTAACCCTCAACTATTTTTGGAATTTATGTTTGATGTCTTTTTGATAGTTGTAAATTCAATTAAAGTGTGGTGACTTAAGAAATGGTTTAACAAGGAAAAAGGGAACTAATGTGTGTTATATATGTGTGTAGGACACACTCCAGGAGGAACCATCGCTCCGCAACAACACTGTGAGTAATAGTACAATGAATGTACATTTATTACTGCAAATATCTAATGATATTATCGTTCTGTTTTCCGTGAATTACAACATTAATATGTATATCGATTGGAACACGGTGGGAATGTTAACAATGAGGAAATTATGTACTTCTGTATATTTTTGGGCCGAAAGGCTGTTCTGTATATCTCTGGGCCGAAAGGCTGTTTTGTATATTTCTGGGCCGAAAAGCTGTTCTGTTATTTCGAGGCCAACAGGCCGTTCTGTTATAATTTGGCCTAAGGCCGTCCTAAACGTAATACAGCATCAGACTACCCTGTGGAATCTGTTTTTATGCATATACTGTTATGTATTATGATTCATATTGATATTAACTGTTCAAGTACTGTTATTCACTGAACTTGTCTCACTCTGTATTTTGTCTGATGCTGTAGGTAATCAATCGGGAGGTCAGTCCTAGCCCGCTATCAGTCCCTCTTTTGTCAACCTAAGTACAACCAAGCACTTGGAAAAGCCCTTTGCATCTTAGTACCGTTTTGCTAGTTTTGTTTACGTGTACTCTTACCGTCAAAGGTTGAGATGTATATAATGTTTTGGTATACGCCCAATCTTGGGGCTGGATCTGTAGAGCTATATGTATGTAACTAATTCTCAGGTGCATGCCTTTTGTATGTTTATTTACTGAATGTTCTGTGTATGATCCTGGCATGATAGTAGTAGCTCAATGGATATGTTTCAATATCATTTTGTGTTGAGAAACGCTTCCTTTCAGGCCCCAAATATCATGTATAGCAGGATAAATGTCTATTCCTAAATAGGTCATGCCCGAACTTTTAGGGGCAAGTTTGGGGCGTGACATTACACATTTGCCTATACATGTGTCTACTTCCACATAAGACAAACCACATAAGCACATAATCACAAAGAGCACATACGAGTTACTCTCCTAAGATACCAACTAGTCCCATGGCGCTCAAAGACCTCCAAGTGGAACAAAACATTGATCAAGTGCCTTTCCAAAGGGATTTTGATGAATGCAATGGACACTAGTCATATTCTAGAAGCTTAACCCCATACGCACATACCCACATAAACACACAGAGCATACAATGCACATAAACGCCTCATCCTAGCCTAGTAAACCTATTGTGACAAACGTCACTTTCCACAAGCCCAAAGTATTCAAACCTAGTTAGCTCTGATACCAATCTGTAACACCCTCGGAAAACACCTGCCAAAACTTGTTTACTTGAACATTCCCGCCATACAACTTACACCATACAAATAGACACAATAATACTGAAATAACATTCATTATCCCACGAGATTTACAATACCGTCTCATTACATCCATAAACAAAACAAAATTGTTCAAAAGTAAGAAAATATACAACAAGACAAATCACAAGTCGACTTCCTTCAAAAATGTGTTCCTTGTTACACTAGCATAAAATCGACATCCAATTACAATACAACCTTAGTCTAGAACACAAAAAGATTTCAAAAAAAGGTTTCATGCTCCAAAAGGGTTTTCTTCTTCTAAAGAGATCACATAGGAGATGCTTAGTCTTCATTTCCTGAAATTGGTTAGCTTTGAGGTGAGCAAAAGCTCAGTAGGTAATGAATTTAACAAGTTATATAATTAATTGAAAGACATATGATCATGCAATGCAAACATCTGAAATATAGAAAGGAAGATGCATATAAGTGTCTATGTATGTAGTGAAAACATACACTGCATGAAATTGTCCAATCTTTCCACATTATCCACTGGTGGTAAATATACTATGACATCCCAAGTACGAGCCAAAAATCAAAGCATACATATATAGATATTGTGGAAAAGTGGTTCGGAAATACTCTTTGGATTCTGTAGGATGCTCATGACCTTTAGCTAGTCACCTGAAAATGAATGAACACTCCGGTCAGGGGTGCTAGAATTAGCACTCCAACGGATAAGTCAGCGTATACTCTCTTGGTTGCTTATATCTCAAGTTAAACTTTTTCTCATATACCTTTCTTTGGCTGATGCTCCTCTATTTATATTTTTCCCTTTGGGCCTTAGGGTCGGGCCCACCCTTAATCCATTGTACGTTTATTTATTCGGCTTTTGTTAGGTTGGTTGGAATGCCGATTAGCCTATTCGGCTTTGTGATCATCTAGGACCAATGTCGAATACAAATTCCATCCTCGACTGTCCTCGTACCGTTATCTGGCATTATTGCCCCCACAATATTCGGCTCCCACAATTGCCCCCCAAACATCCTATTAATGCCAGTTAGTCGGCATGTTTGGTTTCGAATTTGAAAAGTCAAAGAAAGAACGGCGGCTAACCTCATTCCAACGTATGTCAAAGCATACGCTTTTTAGGAATTATTACATCTTCCTGCCTCTTCATATGCTTTCTTCATTTAATGCGATTTGAACCAATGTTGTCCTTCGAATGTAAGTTCTTTTTGAATACTTAAAGCTTCTGGTTTGCCTTTGGATAAACCTCCATTTCGCGACCTCTGCAACTTCCTTCTGTTTCTCATTGTCTCTTCTGCATCTTGTAAGTTTTCTTCTCCTTCACTTAGAAACCCATTTCCTTGTTTATTTTTAGTTTTGCATAATCCTTAGGCTGGCTAGGATGGCAAAACATTTGAAAGAACTCCTTTTTGCAAATCGAATTTCCGGCTTCCAACGCCATTATTCCATCCTCGACGACGTCCATCTGTCACTCATGGTAGACAACACCACTGATATGGAGAGGACTGAAGAGAGTACAATCATCTTTCCTCTTCTATCAATTACTGAGGGCAAAGTCCATTTTCCCCTTCACCCATTTTTAAGGGCCGTCCTTCGACACTGGGGTCTAATCCCTTCCCAACCTACCGTAATTTTTTTTGAATCATAATGAGGATTATAGAGTTGAACCAACGCCTTAGGATTAACCTTGGTATACCTGCAATTCGGCATTGTTATGCCTTAGCCAAGTCTACTAGCCGGCTGAGACGCTATTTTCTTAGGGCCAAGGATACCGATCATAACCTAGTGACTATGCTTGCCAGCTCTGGCAAGCGTGTTGACAATGTAATGGTCGTTGTCCGAGGCAACTGGGAATTCGGCGAGGGTGAAGATCGCCTAGATCCCGTGCCAAGGCAAAAAGGCAAACCAGGTGGCCGTATAGCTCATCTTTGTTTTTTATTATCATATATGTATTTGGCTTTCCTTCTATGTACTTACCGTTTTGTTTATGCAGGCAACGATTTGAAAAAAATGTTGGTTTCAGTTGACGACGCTGTACTTGTGAAAATTAAAATCGCAAAACAGTTCGTTGATCGTCCAAGCCTTCAGAAACAAGAGAGGGCGGCCCACATTCTCCTGTGATACGAGCCGACTTACGCAACGTTTTTGGCGGCAGACCACATACCATTTTCGAGAGGCAAAGAGCATCTTACGGCCCTTATCTTTCCCAACTTCAAAAACCTAAGGCAAATTGGTTTGGAAGCCTCCGATTCAGAGCACGTGGAAGAACAAGCAGCCGAAGCGATCGCCAAGCACCCGAACCAGTTGGAAGCTGAGGTAGACGAGGCACTTAACTTGGCCTTTGAGGAAGCCGGACTCAATTCGTCCGACCCTCAATCCACATCAGGCCGAGGGGACGTCTCATTCGAAGACATTTTTACAGACTTAGGAGACCTTCCTGGCACTTATCCTGAGAATATGGCTGGGGAATCGCTCAGGCAACTTGCCAGGAGGAAAAACACCGAAAGGATGGCAGCCCGGAGGAGAGCCGAGACCATCCGATCGGAAACTCCACCCGCCACCGTCGCTGAGTCCTCTCTGCTTGTTATTTCAAAGGAAACGGCTTAGACCGAAATGGCCGAGACGAAGTAGGTAGAACAGGGGGATAAAGAGGCTGAGCGAAGACGGAAAAAGCGCCCTGCCGAGCAAGAAGCCATCCCTGATGAGGACCAATGCGATAAACGACCGCGCATTGAGGAATCGGACTTGATTGTTCTGTTCACTGTTCAACCAAGGATAAGGAATATACAGATTACCTCTGATGCGTCAGCTTTGAAGGACCCAACTGTGGCCTTGAGTATGTCCTCTTCAATATCCCTACCAGTTGATAGAGCCACATTTTGGGTGGAGCCAGATCTAATGCTAATTGCTTTAGTCGTTCAATCGGCCTTATTGGTACATTACTTGCCTTGTCTGCAGTCTTCTGCCTAAATACATGTATATATATATATATATATTTCTTATTATTTGTTTGTTGTAACTCTATTTCCTTGTTTTGCAGACGGTGGGCAGGATAGCCGAAATCGGCCGCCGTCAACATGACGCTATAGAACAGATCGGCTTTTTGAAAGCCGAAATTGACAATGAAAAGAGCAAGGTTGTGGTAGCCTCTCAAAGAACCGATTCCGAGGCATCGCAAGCAGCAGAGAAACGTACAAGAATCGACTCTAAGGCCGAGCGAGCGAGGAATTTTGACCAACTAAGGCTTGCCGCCGAAGAGAAGGCAAAAGCGAGTGAAGATGCGCTCAAGTTAGCCAATAAGGTGATCGCCAAGCTGGAAGTCGACTTGAAAGAATCAAGGAAGGCAAAGGAAATAGCCGACTCCGAGATTTCCAAAGCGTTCCAAGCTGAGAAGGACGCCGCCTTGGAAAACTACGCGGAAGAAGTGCCCAAGTTCGAAAATTGAGGCTTCAAACACGGCTGCCTCAAAGCCCTCACTACTACGAATGTGACATTCGCGCAGCTGATTCCATACGAGCAGGTGGACGTTGAGCTGCTGGCGTCTGACCTTGATAATTGATTACGGGATATTTTGGTTTTTGGTAGGCATTTTAGATGTATAGTTTTTGTAGGTTTTTGATAGTAGATTTTCATTTCTTTAAATGTAAGCTAATTTTCATATGTAAAATGACTGCTATTTGCGCTCAATTTATTAATGAAAATTTTCAATGCTTTCCAGTTTACTGCATATACTATTTGTCTTTAATTTATCAATGACAATTCCTTATGCTTTTTTGTTTGCTACATATGAGTAAATTAAACATCCAATAAATTAACCGAATCAATTAAACATCCTCTGCCTCTTTGCTATTTAGCCGAATAACTAAAATAATCGGTAGTTAACAATTTGGAAAGGTGCATGAATATTCGATAAACTAATGAGTAAAACGGCTCAAGGCCTCGACGTCTGGTCGATTAGATTAATGAATCTACCCCAGCTGCGCGAACTCAATCGCCGAATGCTATTAGTTCATAGAGCAGCTGGGGCACTCAGCCCGATCGGCGCAAGGGTTGCCCTCTGGCCGATTAGATTAATGAATCTACCTTTGCCCCAGCTGGTGCATGAACTGGAACGTCAAATGAAATTAGCTCATGGAGTGACTGGGGCATGAGATGATCAGTACCAGGCCTGGACATTTGGTGGATTAGATTAACGAATCTGCTCTTGCCCCAACTGGCGCATGAACTGGATCGCCGAATGATATTAGCTCATGGAGCAGCTGGGGCACATGAGATGATTGGAAATGAATCTACCCTTGCCCCAACTGGCACATGAACTGGAGCGCTGAATGATGTTAGCTCATGGAGCGGCTAGGGCACATGAGATGATCGATACCAGGCCTGGACATATGGCCAATTAGATAAAGGAATCTGCCCTTGCCCCAGCTGGTGCATGAACTAGAACGCCGAATGATATTAGCTGCGGCTAGGGCACATGAGATGATCGGCACTAGGCCTGGACATTTACCGATTAGATTAATGAATCTGCCCTTGCTGGTGCATGAACTGGAATGCCGAATGAAATTAGCTCCTGGAGGGGCTGGGGCACATGAGATGATCGGTACGAAGTTTTGAAATTTAGCATTGATGAGATGGCCTCGGGGGTGCTGCACCTGTAAGGTATAAATGGGGCAGGTGGTGGGTGTGCGGAAAGGCCATTGCTGCATTCAGAGTTTAAATGTTTAAATGTTTAAATGTTTAGAGTTTAAACATTTATGCTGCACCTGTTTGCATGTTTGCATGTTTGCATGTTGTTTTAAACATTCAATAAAACATATTATTTTAAAACATATTATTTTAAATGTTTGCATGTTGTTTCAATTTATGTTTAAACAAATTATCGATCATCTTTCATTTTTCGTCAACTGCATTTATGCTTGTTAATCATAATATTCATGAAAAGCGTGCCGAATTCGGAGGCGTTTTGACTTGGCCAAACGTGGTTTTTGGTGAAGGGCGCCCCAGAAGAGGCTCCGAATTCAAAGGCTTCTGTCTTGGCCAATCGTGAAATTAACTAAGGGCGCTCCAAATCCGGAGGCTTACTCAGCCCAAACGTGTCTTGCACGGATAGGGCTCCGAATTCAGAGGCTTTTAGCTTGGCCAATCGTGAATACCACGAAAGGCGCTTCAAATTCAGACGCTCACTCGGCCCAAAAGTGTTAATCACTGATAGGGCTCGGAATTCGGAGGCTTTTCACTTGGCCAATCATGAATACCACGGAGGGCGCTCTGAATCCGGAGGCTCACTCGGCCCAAAAGTGTCATTCACTGATGGGGCTCCGAATTCGGAGGCTTTTCACTTGGCCAATCGTGAATACCACGAAGGGCGCTCTGAATCTGGAGGCTCACTCGGCCCAAAAATGTCATTCAATGATGGGACTCCGAATTCGGTGGCTTTTCTAACTTGGCCAATCGTGAATACCACGAAGGGCGCTCCAAATCCAGAGGCTCACTCGGCCCAAAAGTGTCATTCATTGATAAGGCTCCGAATTCGGAGGCTTTTTTAACTTGGCCAATCGTGAATTCCATGAAGGGTGCTCCGAATTTGGAGGCTTTCGTCTTCAAACTAAAATTTCATATAGTGAGATAAGTAGTCTTGCATTATAAAAGTGAAAGTTTGTACACGGCAAACATTCAAAACAAGTTATCATGCCCCACAAGTCGGGTTAATGATAAAATTTACGCAAATCCGTAGAATTCCAAGGACGCAGTAGACTTCTCCCGGACATGTCTTTGAGCCGATATGCCCTTGTTCCCGCGATTGAATCGATCTGATAGGGGCCGTCCCAGTTAGGACCCAGTTTTTCATCAGTCGGATTCCTGGCAGCTGGGAGTACTTTCTTGAGGACCAATTCTCCAAGTGTATAACGGCGTAGATGAACACATTGATTATACGACTTAGCAAGCTGTTGCTGGTACCGTGCCATGGA
Organism: Camellia sinensis; assembly: GCF_055761805.1. Lineage (NCBI taxonomy): Eukaryota > Viridiplantae > Streptophyta > Magnoliopsida > Ericales > Theaceae > Camellia > Camellia sinensis. The sequence continues at coordinate 152,029,168 of NC_138967.1, forward strand.
TGCAAGGGCACGGTCTCGTCGTTCTTCAATCATAGTCAAATCCAAGGCCGACATCATGTTATTTCGGCCCATATCAAAAACTTTTGATTCAAGGTTGGGAGGCCGATCTCCAGGGGGATGATTGCCTAGGTTCTGAAGCATAAAGCAAACGGTGTTTCCCTAGTGGATCGCCTCGTAGTAATGCGATGAGCCTACAATAGACTCGACAATTCTTCGACCCATCTGCCTTTAGCTTTCTCCAGCCTCTTCTTGATGCCATCCAAGATGGCTTTGTTAGAGGCTTCAGCTTGACCATTGCTCTATGGATAAGTCGGGGTGGAGAAATAGGGCCGAATACCATACATGTTGCATAATTCTCGGTAGACTCCACAATCAAACTGGGTGCCGTTGTCGGAAATGAGTGCTGTTGGAATGCCGAATCATGTTATGATATTCTTCCATACAAAACGCCTAACATCAGTATCTCGAATGTGTGTTAGTGCTTCCGCTTCGACCCATTTTGTGAAGTAATCTGTCACGACTATCAAGAATCGCTTGTTCCTTGGGGCCCGTAGCAATGGCCCGATGATATCAAGCCCCCATTAAGCAAACGGCCAAGGGCTGGTGATTGAACTAAACTCCTCAGCAGGAAAATGGGTTAAAAGGGAAAACTTCTGGCACTGTTCACATTTCTTGACGTAACACTTGGCATCATCTCTCATGGTCGGCCAATAGTACCCCTATGTTATAGCTCGATGAGCCAGAGAACGCTCACCAGAATGGGCACCGCAACTACCTTCGTGCATTTTAGTCAAGAGTTCTTCGACTTTATCCGGATGAACGGATTCTAGGTATGGACCAGAAAGGGATTTTTTGTAGAGCTTTCCCTGTGGATCTAGGTGATATCGCAGGGCTTTGTTTCGCAGTTTGTGCGCTTCTTTCTTGTCTGTCGGGAGCTGTTCGAAAGATAGAAATGTAGTGACAGGGTCTATCCAACTTGGACCTGATTCTATGATATTGATCTGACTTGACTCTGAGGGGGCAATGTTCGGCTCAGGGATGAATCCTACTTCAATTGTCCGTTTAATTTCTGAGTTGATGGCGGAAGCTAGGCAAGCCAAGGCGTCGGCGTGTGTGTTCTAATCCTAGGTTATTTGATTTAGTTCATGATGGTCGAATTTTGCCATCAAAGAATTCACCGTTTTTATGTAAGCTGCCATACGATCATTTTTGGCTGCGTATTCCCCGTTCAATTGGTTGATGACTAGCTTTGAGTCGCAGAAGATAAGCAAACGCCGAGCACCAAGGAGAAGTGCATTCCGTAAGCCGATTAACAATGCTTCGTATTCGGCCTCATTGTTCGATGTTTCGAAGCCCAGTTTGACAGTCTGCTCGATTATTGCCCCGTCGGGAGCCATGATCACTACGCCCGCCCCACTACCACGTTGGTTGGACGATCCGTCACAATATAACTGCCAAATGTCCCCAACATAAATTCTCCAGTTCGGCTTAGGTTGAATTTGATCAGACTTAAAGTCGGCGAGGCCTCTAGTGAATTCGGCCACAAAGATACCAAGAGAGCATGTTATCTTAGTGCCGCAAAGGGGTGGTACACCAAGAGGCCTCTAGTGAATTTGTTCTACCCCTAGTGAATTCCTCTTGGTCCTCTTGGTGTACTACCCCTAGTGCCGATTTCTGGGAACCACGAACTTGTTCAATGTCGTGTTCAATCAGGAAGCGAAGTAGTTGATGATAGGTGCTTGGCACGGCCTGCATGGTATGCAGCCAAGTTCATCCCATGATGAGATTATACGGCGAATGAAGCTTGAAAACCAAAAATTCCACATCCACTGATCGGGAGCCCGCCCGAACTGGTAGTGTGATTTTGCCCAATGGATATTCCGGATTAGCATTGAAGCCAAATAACGGATAATGAGCTGGAGACAGGTCCAACTCAGTGAAGCCGAGTTTGATGAAGGTCTTGTAGTACATAACTTCTGAAGTACTTCCCTGCTCAATGAGAACACGTTCAACGGTGAATCAGTTTACGCGTAGTTCGATGACCAAGGGATCAATGTGGGGGAGCGTTACGCCGACCAAATCAGAATCATTAAAAGTAATACTCACAGCTTCATGGGGCCGTTTCGCCGGTGTGATTTGCTTTTAGAGGTTAGGATACGACTGAATTATATGTACCGCGGATGCCGTCGGCAAACTGTATATCATATGGATTACACCGAGTGGAGGTGAATCCTGCTGTAAAGCAACTATTTTGGTTGAGTTATTCTTTCAGACGTGTTGCTAAAGTCAACCCTCTTGTAGCAACTCCTCAAGGTGATCCTTCAACGTATACCAACTGTCGGTATCATGACTGTGGTCCTTGTGATATTCGGTATCATGGATGGCCATTTGAAGAACGGAAGGTGTTGAACTTTAGATATAACTATGTTGATCGGCTCTGACAACTCCATATATTTCTTGTCCGCGTGCCTTGTGCACCTGCTATCCACTTGAAGTTGTTCATTAGCTCAGTGGGAACATTGGTCATTTGATCGGTGCGAATCTTCTCTTTTGTCTCGTTTAGCCTGATTCCGTGGTTCAAGGCTCCATGATGGTACAAAATTTATCGAATGAACGATTTCAGATGGAGCCGTCTTTTTGGCCTTGTGCTCGACTTTGACCCGCAGGGCGTCATCTTCCACTTTGCAGTATTCCTCGACTTTCTTCATTAACGACCAAACTGTTTTGGGGGGCCTTCTGGTTAAGGAACTGCGGAGGGCACTTTCAGGATGCAACCCCATTTTAAAGACAGTGGTGGCCATGGTGTCATTGCAGGCATCATCTACGAGATTAAAGTATTTCTAATAGCGCCGAATACGCACATAAGGTTTCCTCTGGTTGGATTTGCATTGCCTAGAGAGAATCGGCTTGCTTCGGCTGGACCTCATTGGTGATGAACCTTGACCTGAAGGATTTTTGGAGTTGATAGAAGCTCTTAATCAATGCCGGTTCCAATTTATAATACCATTTGACGGCCAATGGTTCCAAACTGGTCGAAAATATTCGGCACATGAGGACCTCGTCGTTTGCATGCAGCGTCATGGCTTGCTAATAATGACGGATGTGATCAGTGGGATCCGATTTTTCGTCATATAGGGTGCATGATGGAGCTTTGAACTTTTTGGGTAGTACTGCCCTTACAATCCGTCGTACAAAGGAGTCATGTTGGTCATCTTCGTCTAAATCATTTCTTCTTCGCTTATTCCGTGCACGTGGACTCCCTTTGGAAGAACTGGAGACTTCAACTCGTCCTTTCTTTTTGGATTCCGGGGATAATGAGTCAGAATCACTGCCACTATCTTGTCCCCAAATTTGAGGTCGTCGACCATCCTTTCTCAGAGGTCGTCCCAAATCTTGGCGCGCTGCCTGTTAGGATTGTGCCACCTCTAAGGCCAAATTCGGTCGAAGGCACTCGTTCTTAGCCATCATTTTTTCCAACCTCTGTTCATTTTGCTTCGCCTGATCTGTAATCGCTTGCATTGTCTCATGTGCTGATGTTGAGGGTGAGGTCTAAGCAACTGAATCGAAGTTCAAGGCCCTTCGTGCGGCAATGTTCTCTGGCCCAAGCATGTTGCTTGGAGTGGTATCAACTCATGGTGTAAGGTCGTCAGCGACTACCAGAAGATCTTCTATCACGCCTGCCATGGATATGCTGGAGTATTCTCACAGATGACGCCAATTGTGGAGAAATGGTTTGGAAATACTCTTTGGATCCTGTAGGATACTCGTGATCCTCAGCTAATCACCTGAAAATGGATGAAAACTCCGGTCGGGGGTGCCGGAATTAGCACTCCGAGGGATAAGTCAGTGTATACTCTCTTGGTTGCTTATATCTCAAGTTAAACTTTTTCACACATACCTTTCTTTGGTTGATACTCCTCTATTTATATTTTTCCCTTTGGTCCTTAGGGTCGGGCCCACCCTTAATCCATTGCACGTTTATTTATTCGGCTTTTGTTCGGCTGGTTGGAATGCCGATTAGCCTATTTGGCTTTGTGATCGTCTAGGACCAATGCCGAATACAAATTTTGTCCTTGACTGTCATCATACCATTATCCGACATTATTACCCCTACAATATTCGGCTCCCACAGATATAGTTTTGTATACTGAAAATAGTTTCACATTTTTCAAAAACAAATTTATGGTTAAAATTATCTATTTGATTTATTTTTTATCATTTTTATAAATAATTTATATACAAAAAATTATAAAATGACTGGATTAAATTATTAAAATGATATATGTAATGTAATGGGCACACAAAACAAAACTGAACAATCTAATTGCATAGTGTTCCCATAAAAATATAAGTGAGAGATTTACGTATAGGTCATAATACATGGATTTATTATTCAATAGTTCTTGTAAGAATTAATGGCATTTTTCATTAAATACTATTTTTTTTTTAAAAAAAAAAAGTTATTAATTGTTAAGTTTTAGCGACAATTTTATAATTTTGTCACAAAAAATGTCACTACTTATAAGTTTTAGCAACAGTTTAAAAAAATTATTCCAAAAAAATCACTAACTTTTAGTGGCAGTTTGAAAAATTCATCACGGAAAAATGTCACTAATTGTAAGTTTTAGCAACAATTTATAAAAATTGTGACCAAAAAAGTCACTAATTGTCAATTTTTAGCGACATATGCAAAAAATCGCCACTAAAAAAAATTTAGCGATGGTTTTACTAGGACTTAATTTCAATAAGACTTAATGAAAATTAATTCCAACTATTAAAGACCTATTAATAGTTTATCCAAAATATAAAGGATAAATTATACTAACCTTGTCTGAGATAAAGAAAAAGAGCAGTGCCAAAGCCACAAAAACTAATGAAAATAGTTTGAAATCACAATGATAAACAAAGAAAATTATGGGTTCGGATTTGTTAAAGTTTGAGATCTCGACTTCATGGTAAAGTTGACCCATTATTGAACAAACTTGAACTCATTTCTATAATCAAATATCGATTGTCATACTATTAGATCATTTTTATCTATACGACCTACATGTTCTTAAGAATAGACCACTCACATTATTACTTATATTTGATCAACCTATTTTTTACATGCATGTTTTTCTCAACTTGTCATATGAGATGAACAACTAAGATCATTGACAGGAGTATAGATTAATCACACATTAGACCAACCTTGTGTATGAAGTTGAGATTTTCAACTTAACAAATATGAACTCGAAAAATATACATTCTAGTGTAAAAAGTTATGGCATTATCTATTTTTTATTCATATGACTAACAAATTATTAATGAAACTGGGCTCAAGCATTTTGCCAATTAAAAATTTTAAAAAATCAATATAATTATGTTAATACAGTGAGACTTGCTATATTTTCGCCAAATTCTATTTTTCATTCCTTTACCTAGGAAAAATAATATATAAACCTACTTTATAAATCTATTTTCTAGACTCAATGATGTATAAGTAACATGATTGGTTGATGATCGAGAAGATATGAAATAGAATGTTACCTTAAATATCCTAATTCATTGTCATATCATTGAGTTTGAAAATTGAGTCTAATTTTTAGGCTTTTAGACCTACACGTAAGTACCCCAATATAAAAGGAAAAATTTACCTATAAATCTCATCTTAAGGAATGATGATCCATTTAATCTCAAGGATTTTCTTATAGACCAATTAGTCCCATTGATTTTGAAAATTTAGATTTTATATATTATTTGGAAATTAGATTTACGATTATACCCTTATTTGTTATGTTTCCTTTTTTTTTTTCTTTTGTGTTAGAAATGTAAGGTACACAATCTATGGAAATTAAATTTAGGATTAATTTTCATATGGGAATCTTTTTTATTTGGAAAACATTTCAAAATGAGTATAAAAATAATTTAAAATATGAGATCTTTCAAACATTCTAAAAAGATATGGGATTCTTCAAACATTTCAAAACGAGTGCAAAAACTCCTTAATAAGTTTTAAGTAAATTTATAATTTTAAACTGTAACACTCCAATGTAATATTCAAATGTAACACTCCAATGTAACTTTCAAAAAAGAATTCTTAGTATACTTTTCTCAAACGTAACACTCCAATATAACACTCCGAAAAAATTTCTTAGTGTAACATTCCAATGTAACACAAAAATAATTCCTTAGTGTTCCCAAATGTAATATTCTAATGTAACACTCTAAAAAAAAGATGTGAGATTATTCAAACCATTTCAAAAAGAATACAAAAATTTCTTAGTAAGTTTTTGGTAAATGAATAATTTTCAAACTATGAGTGTTACGTTTCGAAAAAAATACATTAAATAGTTTTTTATTTTTTATTTTTTTTATGTGTTACACTCAAGCATGTTATATTGGAGTATTACATTTGGGATTGCATTGATTGAAGTGTTACGTTTAGGAAAAGTACACTAAGGACATTTTTTTTTTTTTTTGGTATTACATTGGAGTGTTACGTTTGGAAAAAATACACTAAGGAGAGAAAAGTACACTAAGGAGTTTTTTTGAAGTGTTACGTTGTTACGTTTGGAAAAAGTACACCAAAAAGTTTTTTAAAATATTATATTGACGTGTTACGTTATTAGAGTGTTATAATGAAATGTTACATTTTTGTTCGTAATGTGTGATTTATTCCATGAGAAGGCAAAATCCAAAACCTCTATAGTACAAGTTGTCCAAATGTATAATTTTACATTTGGAGATACTCACTTTTATTCTTAAAAAATTAAAGTCAAACATATAAGTGATTACCTTTTTGTATAATTTCCACTTTAATAGGACCTTTGGGTTCATAAGGAAAAAATGGAGAACCAAACAGCTGATAAGATCATATTTTAAGATTTATTGATAATTCACCCAAATAAAATATGTCAAACTTTTTAACGGGACAATTATTTTCATAATCTTTGATGATCTGTTACTCATTTATGAGGAGATCAAATTGGTCAACTTACTAATAAAAATACACACGCTACCTTTAATAATTATTAGTGGCATAATTACTAGTAATTTTCTATGGCAAATAGCATTAATTTCCAATTTTAATGTGGAGCCCTATTAATAATCACATGCATCCAGGATTATGATATGTCGCACTGGTCCAACCTATCTAACCATCAAAATTTGATCTACAGATTATGAAGCTGAGCAAATCAATCCAATTGGGAAAATCCCCATAATTTCCAGTGTCATGTGAAGTAGATGATAATATCCACAGCTTTACCAGTTTAGCAAATGAAACGTATATCCCAGCGACAGGATTTCACGACCCAATATTTTATTTTATGAAAAATCAGGACCTCAAAAGTAATTAAAAAAAATTGAACAAAACACTAGTAGGAGTGTGACTTCTATGTAGGTATAGATCCCACACGAGTAATGCTATTGATCATAAATAATTTATTAAAAATTTTATCAAATTACTTATATGGGTGTAAGTTGTAGGATCCACACCTATATGACTAATTGATTTGGTATTAAAAAAAAAATTATAAAAGATTTGATAAAAATTTTGATAAATTATTTGAGACCGTTAGCATTATTAGTCCCGCGTCAATGTGAGTGCTTGGTCAAATTTTTAATAGAATTTTTTATAACTCTAACATTACTCATATTTTATTGTTTTTATATATGTACAAGAAACTTAAATGTTATCTACTCTCCAGAAGTATTTTTAAAATGTCTAGAATTTAAAATTATAAAGTACATTTAATATTGGTCATAATCAAAATAAATTGAGTAAGTTACACTAACTTTTTATTGAGATTTTAAGAAAATACAACAATTCTTATAATTTATATCGACTTTTTTTTTTTAGTAAGATTAAAAGAATCAAAACTAGTACATATAAAGTAACCCACAAAAAATACATAAAGTAAAATATAAATTTCAGTTTAAAAAAGATGAAAGTATCATTTTTTTTTATTTATATGACTAACGGATTATTGATAATAAAAAAAAAAAAGTTAAGTATTATGTAAATTAAAACTTTTAAAGGTTTCTAATATAATTATATTAACTTGTGAAGATTATTGCATTTGTTTTTCAAATCTAAAAAAAAAATACAAAATAATTTATCCAAACAAATTTAGTTTACATATTTTATATTACATTTTTTGAGTCTATGTGCACAGAAGTCACACCTAGAATGAGACACAAATGTTTCATAAGGGATGGAGCTCACATAACATAAGACTCATGTAGCGTTCCAAATTTCTAACCCAAATGACAATATAACAATCATGACTCTTTGAAGGAAAATCGAATATAAATTTTCAAACTTACATTACATGATACAATAGGTCTTCATGTAACAATATATTAATCTAACAACAAGTAAATAAACAAATAAATACTCCCAAGGGGTTTACAAGTTTCTAAGGCTTGAGCTTGGTTACACAAAACGATTATTCAAACCCATACACATACAGCCCTTGGCTTACACACAGAGTTACAACAAAATGAGAGTCTCGTACTCTCAACACACATTTCCTCGCCTCTAGTTAGACGGCATCACCACATCTTTTCCTGCACATAAATCCCGTAGGGTGAGCATAAAGCTCAGTAGGAAATTCTTAACAAAATATATACATTTTATACAAGTCTCAAAAGCTGAAATACACATGCCATGCTATGCCCTTTTTAAGGAAAATCAAATCTTCATTTTTGAAAACCATCATGCTCAATGACGTCATGCAATATCAATTCTTCAAAACTTAACAATTCATTTCAAGAGTGGTAAATACGACTCTAGTAATCCCTAAGTTGGTGTCTACAAATAGATTATACGAGTACTACCAATTTGTCATTTTTACCAGCATTGACTGGAAGGCTCGACACTTATAATCTGTCATTTTTACTAGTATTAACTAGAAGGCTCGACACCTATTCAATTTCATCTACACCGCCTGTCAAGACTTACCACCGTATTTACTCCAAAATAGATTCATAAAAACTTGTTTCTCAACATTCTTTTCTCAATGCAAGTTTTCAAATCAACTTTCAAAATTTAATATAATCAAATAAATTAATATGCTAATAACACAAGATGAATATAAATACTTTTATTCCAATTCATCATCCAAGGAATAACACAATTCCCTCTTCTCAAGTATCCTCAACAATTAGTCATTTCAAGACTATTTCAACGTTTTGAACAATAGTTTCCAAAATAAACAACAATTTTCATATTCTCTGAAATTCATCATTTATATAAATATAAATAAGAAATTTTCCAAATATCCATTTATTTTGACACACAAAATAAATATAATAATATCATTCATGAATTTTCAGTCTTTTTTTCAAAAAAAATTCTCAACTTCTAGGTTTTCTCACCAAAACTATACAACTCAAATCTTTGGAAAGAAAACTTTCCAAAATCATCTTTTCTTCAATCAACGAAGATCAAAACCCATAAGATCATTTTAAAAGAACAAGCGACAAACACACTTTCAAAATCGCTCAACTTCTTGAATCAACAATCATTTTCAAAGCTATCGAAAGATGATTTCGAAAATCATATAGATCTTGCAAAAAAATATATATATATATATAACTCTAAGAAAATCCCTACCTCAAGTTTTGAAGAAGAAATGAGATAAAACCCCCAAAATCAACGGTGTCGAAACTAGATCTTCACCGCACACAACGAAGCCCTTGAGAAATTAACCAACTTTGATGAAGAACCTATGGCAGAACTCTAATGGATCTTGAGAAATCAAGGTTTTGATCCAATTTGGCGTAGGGAAATGTAGAGAGAAATGAGAGGTAATGTTTTCAGAGAGAGAGAGATATACAAAAGTGATCTGAAATATCAGATTCACGAACTGATACAACATGGTCCGCTGAAGCGTAAAAAGCCCCGTTCGAGCGTCGAATACACCTTCCCAGTACTTTTGCAGATAGGTCAAACTTCTGGAACCAAACATTCTCTGCTCGAGCACATGAACGGCCGCTCGAGCGGACAAGCAACTTCGAATGCATTTTGCATTTTTGCTTCGAGGGTACTGCACCTGGACCCCGCTAGGGCGTTGCCCCCTGGACCCCCGCGAGCTGACCAGGCAGCTCGATCCCCGACCTGCCCAGTTGAAGTGGCAAACAATGAAAGAAGGGTCGAAACCGAGATCGCTACAACCTTCCCCCCCTTACACAATTGCGTCCCTGAAATTTCAAATCAAACTACCCAAACAAAGAGGTTTCTAGCGATCAAAACCACGCTATTTCATTTTCAAATCACAATACTAACTCTCAACCAAATTCCACCATTTCCACCATTGTTGTCTCATTAACAACAACCTCTCAAATACACATAAACACGAAATTTCCTAAAAATAATGGCAACTCTCAACAACCTTATGCTTAAAACAACAACGCACGTATCAACATGTGGTTAACAGCTTTAAATGCGTGTCCCTCAACACTAGGGAATATTACGAAGAAAAGCAACTTAAACATTTTCAAACAAATATGGATATTTGGAGTGGACTTCCACCTCCCGTTCCCACATCGCTTTTTCAACCCCATGGTGTCTCCACAACACCTTTACCTGTGGTATAGTTTTTCCCCATAGCACTTGCTCCCAGGTATCTAATATTTGAACCGGTCGTTCTTCGTAAGAGGCATCCTCATCTACCTCCAAGTCAACCCAATCAAGAACATAAGAAGGGTCGGGTTCATACTTCCTAAACATAGATACATGAAATACATTGTAAACTCCGGAAAGTTATAGCGGTAAAGCTAACCGGTATGCCACTTCCCCAATTCACTCTAAGATCTCAAAAGGCCTAATGAACCTTATAGATAATTTGCCACTTCTAATGAACCTTAGAGATAATATGCCACTCTTACCAAATCTCATCTAACCCCCCTTGGTGAGATTTTTAGAAACACATGGTCACCAACATCAAAAGATAAAGGTCGTCTCCTCTTATCGGCATAACTCTTTTGTCGTCTTTGGGCCATAGCTAACCTCTTCCGAATGAGAACAACTTTCTTGGTTGTCTCTCTAACAATTTTCAGACCCAGTAACGGTGCATCACCCACTTCAGCCCAACAAACCGGTGATCTACAAGGTCGGCCATACAAGGCCACAAATGGTGCCATCTCAATACTAGCTTGGTAACTATTATTGTAAGCAAACTCAATCGATGGTAAGTACATTTCCCAAGGCCCCTTAAAATCAAGGACACAAGCTCTAAGCATGTCCTCCAAAATATGAATGGTACGTTCCGACTATCCATCGGTTTGAGGATGATAAACGGTGCTAAGAGTCAACTTAGTTCCCAACGCCTCTTGAAGGCTTAGCCATAATCGAGCAGTAAAATGACAATCCCTATCTGACACAATTGTCACAGGGACTCCATGAAGTCGAACTATCTCTCTAATATACAACTCTGCCAAGCGTTCAACTGAGTCACTGGTGCACATTGGAATGAAATGGGTAGACTTAGTTAACCTATCAACAATCACTCAAATGGCGTCATTGCCTCGTTGTGTTCTAGGAAGCCCAACTACAAAATCCATGGTAACACGCCCCCATTTCCACTCGGCTATCAGTAAGGGTTGTAAAAAACCCGTTGGTCTTTGGTGTTCGGCCTTTACTTGTTGACAAGTAAGGCACTTCGATACAAATAAAGCGACATTCCGTTTCATACCCCTCCACCAAACTGACGACTAAGATCATGACACATTTTAGTGCCTCCCAGGTGTACTACAAGGTGTGAGTGATGGAACTCCCGAAGTACTTCCTCTCTACAAGATTTTGGTACAAACAAACGGTCTAGGTAACGTACACTCAGATCTGAGTGAACGTTCAAACCTTTCTCTTCCTTCCCATTAGAAATCTTAACACGGATTGATTCCACATCACGGTCTCCTCGTTGTGCCTCTATAACCTTACTAACCAAGATAGGTTGAGCATTCAAAGTAAACAAAGTAACATTCTCTCCAGACTCACCCAAGTGCAAATTGAACTTGCCAATAACATCTAGTATATCCCATTCTTGAATGGCCACACCTGCCAAACTACTCATAGATTTTCGACTCAAAGCATTGGCCACCACATTGGCCTTCCCTTGATAATAGTGTAACTCAAAGTCATAATCCTCCATAAATTCCATCCACCTCCGTTGTCGTAAATTCAAGTCTTTTTGAGAAAACAAATACTTTAGACACTTATGATCGGAGAAGACTTCAAACTTCTCACCGTACAAGTAATGCCTCCAAATTGTCAAAGCAAAAATCACCACTACTAATTCTAGATCATGGATGGGGTAATTTTTTTCATGAGCTTTCAATTGTCGTGAACCGTAGGCCACAACTTTTCCCTCTTGCATCAAAACACAACCAAGTCCATCTCCGGATGCATCACAATAGACAGTGTAATTCAAACCCCTTTTCGAAATTATCAAAACCAGTGCGGTAGTCAATCTAGTCTTAAGCTCTTGGAATGACTTTTCACAAGCCTTACTCCACACAAATTTGATACCCTTTCTAGTCAACCTAGTCAAAGGTGCAGCTAATTTAGAGAAGTCCCTTACAAAATGTCGATAATACCCCGTTAATCCCAAGAAACTCCGGATTTCAAAAACATTCTTTGGTTGTTCCCAATCCTGTACGGCATCTATTTTTGAGGAGTCCACAGTCACTTCCTCTCTAGACACTGCATGGAATTCATAGTGGCCATAACGAGTAGGAAAGGCCATCTTCTGAATGTCCTCCTCCCGGACTCTCAACGAATGGCACCCCGACCTCAAATTTATTTTTGAGAAGCAATGAGACTCTCTAAGTTGGTCAAACAAATCATCTATTCTGGGTAGAGGATACTTGTTCTTAACTGTAACTCTATTCAATTTGCGATAATCAATACACAACCGCAATGACCCATCCTTCTTCTTCGCAAAGAGAGCCAACGCTCCCCAAGGCGATGTACTAGGGTGAATGAAGCCTTTGTCTAAAAGTTCTTGGAGTTGAATCTTCAACTCATGTAATTCAGCGGGTGCAAATCTATACGGTGACATGGAAATCGGTGCCGTGCCAGGCACCAATTCAATGGAGAACTCGATCTCCCGGTGAGGTGGTAAACTAATAAGATCTTCTAGAAAAACATCCGGGTATTCACAAACTACCCTTGGTAACTCAACACGAGCCTCGTCACTCTTACTATTCAAGAGAATGGCAAGAAGGCCACTAAGTTTGCTTCTACTACGAGGGTCAACAACTGGCAATAAGGCTCTATCAACTTGATTCTCCAGAAAATAGAAACGATCACCACCCGAAGTGCACACTGTAACTCTCTGACGGTAACAATCAATCACAGCTTGATAAGAACATAACCAGTCCATGCCAAAAATGACATCAAAACTCGACATATCTAGCAAAACAAAAGCAAACGGAAGTCAACTCTTGATAACTTCTATTTCACAATCACGACAACCTCGGTCTAAATCAACTGTACTCCCAATAGGTGACTCTACTCTGAGTGGAGGCACTAATCGTGCTACCTCTAACCCCAATGCAGAAACAAATACAGTAGATATAAATGAATGAGACGCACCCGTGTCTATCAATACATTAACTAAAGAATTATACACAATAAAAATACCTCTCATAATTGAGGATTCTAGCAACTGCTCTGGCACGGTAACAGCATACACACGCCCATGTGACCCTTGATTAACTTGCTCCTTTCTCGGAGCATAGGCCAGTTGTACTGACTAAGCCGAAGTGGCTCCCTGATTAACTCGCGAAGCTTGGACTGATTGAGCCTGCTGGTGGCTCTGAGTCTACCTCGACCCTAATGCGCCAGATGCGCCTCCCAACTGTGGGCAAGTTCTCTTCATATGCCCCGGCTAACCACACTAATAACAATTAAACCCTTTGACCTTTATTCTGAGGCTGAGACTGACTTTGAGATCGGTTAGGTGGTGGCAACATCAACTGCCCTCCTCCCTTCAGTGGGCATGAGAAGGCTTTGTGACCCGGTTCGCCATACTTGAAACACGAGAAGCTACTCGATGCACTTTTTCCCGGACCCGCACTAGGCAAAGAAAAAGTTGATCTAGACTGCTATGGTTGGAACTGTGATGGATAGGTGTTCCTGCACTTCTTGTTCTACCTATAGTCTCCTTAAGACTCTTGGCCCCTAGACCTCGAACTCCGAAGTCTCCCCTCTTCGGCTTGTATGGAAATTTGTACGTATGTCGCCGTCTCCACAAGAAGGTCATATTCACAAATCATATTTCTGACAAGCTTGAACATAATTTTTGTTTTCAATTTCTTCTCAAATTCAATGCAACGACACTCTTCCGTTGCCCCCAACTCTTGTGCAAATCTAGACAAACTAGAGAAGACCACCTCAAACTCGGCCATGGACATGTTGAGTTGTTTGAGATCTTTAAACTCTTGCCTCGATCTCTCCCTAGCAATGAGAGGTATGTACTTATTTTGGAAAACAACCGCAAAGGCTTCCCATGTCGGCTCCACTCAACCTTTGGCATATTTCCACCATTGACCCGCATCTCCCTTAAGGTAGTAACTCGCTAGAGTCACTCTTAGTTCACTATCTTCGATGTGAAGCATCTCAAATGTCTTCACAGTTTGTTCGAGCCACTCATCCGCTTTCTTGGGCTCAGGGCCACCATGGAACTCATCCGGTTTGGCCCGCAAGAACTCTCTAGTAAGGAAACTCGCCCTTGACTCTGCAGTGTTCTCTCGGGCTTGATTCTCCACCCTCAACAAGTTCATAGACTCTCTTAAAGCCCCTGTCATTTCTCGAGCTAGGGCCCCCATTGCGGTTTGACCCGTTTGTCCCACTTCCTCGGCCACATTAGCTTGGCCTGCTTGCTTGGCCATATTTGCTTGGTGTAGACACCATATTTTTGGCCGTCCTCAAGACTTGGTTATGTTTGCAGGTACATCCAGCCACAACTTCGATTGCTCGTCGAGTGCTCGACATTCACGGCGAAACGTCACAGGTTTGAGCTTTCCAAACCCTGTATCCTTTCTGCCCCATTTTTGGACCATGTGTTGGTCCTTCCAGCATAATTCTCTTGGTGCACTGCCAGTCCATCCTATGTTACTGCCGCTCACGCCTTTGTTACTGCCGACCATTGATGAGGCCTGCCGGCCATCAATGAGCCACTGTCGACCACCACTGATGGCCAGCAGACTCCTTATCTCAGTAGGTTTCACACCAGATCTTTTGAGCCAACTGGTTTTTCACTCCTCTCCCCTCCATACACGTGTATGGAGGGATGAAACTCTTGCCAAGCTTGTTTAACAAGCTTCTTCTTGCATTCTTCTATATAAGGAGAGGCCCTTCCTCTCTATCAGAGGTTCAAAATTTTTTGGAGAAGTTGTATCTCTCTCTCTATATATTTCTCACTCTCTCTATATATATATATATTGTGTTTGTTTATGCTCTGAAGTCCATTTTTCTTGCACTTTTGCACTACAACAGATAGTGATACACCACCGTCTTTGAGCTGAGGTTCTGGGGAGGGTTACTTGAGCTTTGAAACTTGGTTTCTAGCCTCTGAGGTTGCTGGTTTCGAAGTTGATCTTCAAGGGTGAGTACATTCCTCATTTAAGCCTTTGTTTGTATCTCTTTTTGGCCATCCTTGCATATTGTTTTAGGCCTTTCTTTCAATTGAAATTTTTTTTGTTTTTAAGTACTTTTGATGATTGTTTAAGGTCTTTTTGGTGTTAGGGGTGTACAACCCTCTTGTATGCCTTGTTTGGCCTTGTTTTGTGCCATGCTTTAAGCCCTTTGGAATAGTATTGGTTTGTCCTTTGAGCCAATGAAATCCAGTAGATTTTTAGTAATAGGCATGTGGTTTTGAGGCTTCAAATCAGAGGGGGGTGACCCCCTCTCTTTTTGTTTTGTTTGCTTGAGTCATTGACCTATCAATGGAGTATGTATCCCTATACTTTTGAGGCCTGGTTCAGGCACTTTTTTATAACTTTTAGGGCCTACCTTAACTCTGTCCATGGCTGGTTTGGTCACCTTGTGCATGCATCTTGTAGTGTAATCCCATTTGTGGTTCATCAAAGTAGCATGTCTTGATATCATGCATTGGCCCCATTTTAGCATGTTTTTTATCATCATTTCACATGTCATGACTCTTTCTAAAGTTGGTTTGGTAGTCTCTTGAGTGACTCAAGCACTTGTAGGACAAATGTTGTTTACTAGCTTTATGTGCATGATGTTTTGACTCATCATTGTAGCATATTTTGGCTATGCTCCAGCATGATTTTATTTATATTTTTGGCTGTTCTAGGACTATTTTGGGTTTCCATGGTCATATCACTCATGTTTTGTATAGCTATAGTGTAAATGCTTTGACTAGTTTTGAGCTTTGAGGCCCCTACCATGCTACACTTGTGATGTTTGCATGCTTTGGCATCATTTGAAATGTTATTTCAGTGCATGTTTCATGGTCAAACACTTGCCTTTGTCATGCTTTCACTGCCTTGAAGAGTTGGTGTTTTATGCCTCATGAATGGATCATTGTGCATGCCTCTATGCTTAGGTCCTTAGGATGCCATCTCAGTGGGTTTTTGGGCTTGTTTCATCATGTCATAACTTTGTTTTCTGTTGGTTAAGTCATGCCATGTTTGGTTGTAATAGGTGTAGTGCAATCCCCCTTGTTGGCCTTACTTACACCATACTTTATGCTTTCCATTTTGACTTATTCTTGCCTTGGTCTATGCATGTTTTAGATTCATTTTCGCATGATCTAGGACTTTTTTGGTTGTCCTTGGCCCTTTGGGGTTTGATTCATGTGGCCTTGGCTTGAGTCCCTTTGCTAGTTTCGTGCTTTGAACATCCTAGCATGCTATGGTTACATTGTTTAGTGGGTTTGGCATCCATCTACATGATATTTCAGAGTTTACCTCATTGCCATCTTATCATGATTATCACTCTTTGCTCATGTTTGAGAGTTGTGTCTTTATGCTTTAATTCTTGGGCTAACGCATTGTGCATGCATACCTTGCTTTTGTGCCCTCTTTCCAACACTTTTGGCCACTGATTTGGGCATATCTGAGGTCTGTACATTTCGGTTTAAGTCCATTGAGCATGGTTGATTACATGTTGTTTGCATGCTTGCATTACATCGCATTGCCTATGCCTTATACTTTGCATTGTGTATGCTTAGGTTACATTGCATTGCGTATGCCACATTGCATTGAGTATGCCATCGTTTGCATTGTGTATACTTAGTTGTTGCATGCATTAGCATTATGCATGCCATTAGCCTTGTTAGGTTGTTCATATTGCATTACATGTTTGCATGCTTGAGTCGCATTGTGTATGCCATCCTTGTATTGTATTGTCGTTTGGATTAAGTCTTAAATCTGAGCATGAGAAACGAGGGACGTTTCATACTTCAAGTGATGAAACGTGTCTCAATTCTCGATCACCGACGCTCTTGATTATCCATGATGGAGTTCTAGGCATTTATGTATTTTTTGTGCACTCATTTTACATTGAATTTGCACAAGTTGGATCTTTGGCCATCATGCATCGGGATACGTGATTGATGGTCTAGGATCCGACTATGCCTCTCCCTTGATGTTTTGAGGTGATATCGGGTGGCATAGTGCGTACATACCCTTGGAAGACCCTCCATTTTCTCTATTTTGTGCTCTGTTGCAGCTTGGTATCACTGCACATCAGTGGCCGGCAGTGCCTTGTAGATGGCCGGCAGTCCTTCATTCTTGGCGGGCAGTGCCCACTCTTGGTCAGCAGGGGGGTCGGCAGTGGCTCCCCATGGTCGGCAGGCCACTGGTGTATTCCTTAGACTGGTTTTGGTAAGGTTCAGCAGGAATTCCATGAGGACACCCTGCAGACAGATCCTCAAGAGAGCAACTAGAGAGCTTTTCGGGACAGCAACCGAGCATGCATCCTCTTCTAACTTCAAGCAGAGCTGAGGCATCATTGTTTATTGCTTTTCTTATTCATTAGCATGAATTTGTATTTAATTAGTTAATTTGTTAATTAGTTAAAGTTTTGTAATAATTAGTTGTAGCTAGTTATTCAATTTGTTGTGTATTTAATTAGCTTGTTAGTTAGTTAGTTAGTTAATTTGTATTATTCATTCGGATCCTCCATCGATAGGGCAAACTTTGTAATAAGTGTGCGTGCGTGTGTGCATGTCTTCCACCCCCCCCCCCCAAAATTTCTTTCTCCCTTTTACTTACCTGCTTTCAGTGGTTAGTTTTAGGGCATGTTTTGATTAGCATCCTTATGCTTGCATGTTTGCATCTATTCATCTGCATTGCATGCACCGGGCTCGGCGCATCCTAGTAACTACATTGTATTTCAATTCCAAGTTGAATACATGTATCAATTGTTGCACTTCATATGCCATTTTAGAATAGCCGAGCCTATCTAGTTACATTTTTGCATGTGTTGCATTAGTCATCTTAACACGAACTAGGATCATGCATTGATTACTAATTAGTTGTTGTTTTGGCTCGAAGTACACTGTGAGTGTTTACTCTTTAGCATACTACATGTGTGTTATTGATTGCCATGAAAGCATGCTTGCCATGAGGCTAATTGCTTATTTGATGTAACTGCCTGAATGCCTGTGGGTGAAGGTTGGGTTACTTGAATTGGAACAATTCATTGAAATCCGTGATTTAGCCTACTTATGAGTAGTAAACTTCAAACCGTTTTCAAACAAACAGATATGCAATGTTTTGTTCCAACTTAGGCGATCTAGTCTATACTTGTTTGATATGCGCATCACATAGTAATTCTAGATTTAATAACCGGAATAAGAACACGTGTGTTTTCAAAAACAAGATATCATGCTTAGTACAGGCCGATCTTTGATCAAGCGAGCGGGGGTGCTCATTGCATGACCTTCCCCTCTCGTACCCAAGTTCCCGAGCCGAGGCAACTTTGGTGATAACGGACACGTGGCCTTAGGCACGAGTCAGGGTTTCCTAAATTTTCCCAATAAAATATTTAGGTGGCGACTCTGTATCTGGCAAAGCAGTCCATGTTTGGCACTTCTTTACAAAAATCAGTTTTCCAAAATGATTTGCTGAATTTGGACTCTTTGGTGATTTATCGATCTTGCATTGCACTTTGCGAGACTAGATTCAGAATCGTGACAGTGAGTCCGAACTGTAACAGTAAGCTCGGAACGAAAAGAGATTCGAGCCCCCCTCACGAGCGCGGATGTCGGAGATTTCCCGGAAGCGCGTCTACAGTTTCTGGCGACTCTGCTGGAGAGTTAGAGAACTTGACTCGAACTCATGATATCTTGTTTTGACTACACTTATGTGTTTCTTTGCATTGCATTTGCATTGGTGCGCCTAGGACACCGTATTTACCGTATGCTATTCCTGAACGGTTTGCCGGAGGCTTGCTTTGAGAAGCGTGCCATAAGGCTGACCGGTTGCGGGCTCTGCCATGACGGGAACACAAATCCCAGTTTTCACCAGGGCACCCTTTTTGACCATTCGACCTACTACATATCGGAATCCATAGTGACTATTCCAAACTAGGACAGGTTGCTTACCCGATTATAGGTTGTTTGAAACCGCTGTGTGCATAGTAAAACCCTAGCTCCTGACAAAATAAGACAGGGAAGCCCTACCCCAACATAGGGGTGTTTTTTACTCGTATTTACTTGCTATGTGCTTTTAGAGTATACCTCTACAGGAATGCGCATATCAGTTTGCAAGTCTGGGTATCAGGCCTGAGGGCATCTGTATTCTGGGGATCAGTTTTACCAGAGGGTATCAATTTACAGGCAGAATTTTGGGCAGAATTCAGTAGAAAGCACAGTCATGCAGCTATGCTTACATCTGTCTTGGTAAAATTGGGCTGAGATGCTACTTGTTTTCTCTTTTGCAAGGTAGTCTTGGAACCGTAGCTTCAAAAGGTTCCAGTATCCCCCAGGTTCATTAGATTTGGGATGATAGACTTTGTCAGGTCAGAGATTCAGTTCAGAACAGCCATTGTTTTCCTTCGCCGAGGCAAGGCAGAGAAAGGCCAGTCAAGGCTCGCCGGTTCATCTGATCCATTAGTCGCCAGTCACATCACCTCTGTTTAGTTCAGCAAACTCGTGATGATGCAAAATTCAGAAAAAATTATGGTCATCACAACAGTATTAAACCAAGAAATCGCCATGCAGGGTGAGACCAATGTTGAAATGCAACGCCCATCTAGGTCACCTGCCGCACATCCAATCTGGGAACCCTAATTATTCCAAACCCGTGAGCCCACCACTTATGATTTAATGGGAATGATTGGCGATCTTTAGAGACCTGTGACTGATCTAGCCTTTGGAATGTCGGCCCTGCCATCTATCACATCATATGTCGAAAATTTCATGCCAGAAGAGCCCCCGCTATTGGGGCGAATTGTAATTAAGCTCCGCCAACCAGAACCCATCCTAAGTATAGGCAATGGCATGTCAACAACAACCGGGTTCCGCTCTGATGTAGCAATCCAAACCTTCGACCAAGCTGAGGTTGATGAACAAAACAAGATGGGGGCAGACACTGATCCCTATGAACAACTTCTGCAGACTGTTAAGGCTTTGAAAGCCGGGGGACTAAACAAACACCAAGTGCTCGCAGTTGCTACAAAAACTGTGGATGACACTTTTGTCACTTAGAACGAGGGCATTTCGAGCCAAGGGAAAAATCGGGAGAAGGGCCGTCATGCCAGAACCGTTCCTTCCAACCCTAATTCTGTACCTGGGAAAGATCAGCAGACCAAGCCAGCACCTGCTGATCCCTTTTCTAGCACACCTAGCAAAAATCCACAAACCTCGAAGTATCTACCGCTATTGGGGCGAATTGTAATTAAGCTCCGCTAACCAGAACCCATCCTAAGTATAGGCAATGGCATGTCAACAACAACCGGGTTCCGCTCTGATGTAGCAATCCAAACCTTCGACCAAGCTGAGGCTAATGAACAAAACAAGATGGGGGCAGACACTGATCCCTATGAACAACTTCTACAGACTGTTAAGGCTTTGAAAGCCGGGGGACTGAACAAACACCAAGTGCTTGCAGTTGCTACAAAAACTGTGGATGACACTTTTGTCACTCAGAACGAGGGCAGTTCGAGCCAAGGAAAAAATCGGGAGAAGG
Source organism: Camellia sinensis (assembly GCF_055761805.1). Classification (NCBI taxonomy): domain Eukaryota; kingdom Viridiplantae; phylum Streptophyta; class Magnoliopsida; order Ericales; family Theaceae; genus Camellia; species Camellia sinensis. The sequence continues at coordinate 152,050,321 of NC_138967.1, forward strand.
GCCGTCATGGCAGAACCGTTCCTTCCAACCCTAATTCTGTACCCGGGAAAGATCAGCAGACCAAGCCAGCACCTGCTGATCCCTTTTCTAGCACACCTAGCAAAAATCCACAAACCTCAAAGTATCTACCCCGAGGTCGCAGGGTCTTCCACGCCCTCTATATGCCTTTGTCCAAGGCTCTTCAAACCCTTGCTGAAAAGGGGCATCTCAAACCCCTCGAGCCTCGGCTTCTCCCTAGTCGTCTTCCACCTAGTCATGACGCTACCCAGTACTGTGCATACCATCAACAAACTGGTCATACCACTGACAATTGCTTCCGTCTTCGCCATGAGGTGCAGCATTTGTTTGACAATGGGGTCGTCCTCCCACCAAGCTCAGCAAAGTCTATTGTCACTGGATCAGTGAACCTGGAGGATAATGTGATGTGATCAGGGGATGAACCACCTACGGGCAGCGCTCAGTTTACTTCAGATGTGGCGTATGGCACGCACTATTTTGAGCATTTGCGAATGCTAGTTTTTGTACTTTCTGACTTAGGTATTCAGTCAGTTTTGTTGTCTTGTATATAGTCAGTCTTTTTGTACTAAGTCAGTCGGATCTGTCTTGATGTATCGAGTCAGTCCTGTTTTGTTAGAGTCGGGTGATTTCGGGGGTGTTACCTTGGACATCACTGTCTTTTTGTGTTTGTCTTTTACACTCTTTCTTTTGAGTCTATTTCTGCCTTGGAGCCAGTTGTGCCAACAGATTTTGAATGAAACAACAGTGATTTTCACACTCTTGTGTTTGCTTCTGCCTTGCGCCAGTTGTGCCAGAAGTTTGAATGAAACAGAAGCCCATTTCACTTGCACTTCTGTGCCTTGAATTATTGTATTGACCTAAGTTTTTCAAAACTTTTTGAGCATTGTGGTGAAAACGAAGAGGAAGGAATTCCTCGGAATTTGTAAAAATTTGATCAATTGAGAGAAAGAGAGGCATGCTAAGCCCATTAATGAATGAGATCATGTTTGTTAACATGAGTACTGAGAAAGATCCTGGCTTGATCCAGATTGGTTCTACATTGTCTTCAGCGCGAGCGACTAGTCGCTTTCTTAAAAGATTTTAAAAAAATATTTTGCGCGGTCCTGCGAAGACCTGTGTGGAATCGCTCTTGAGATTGTGCAGCCTAGGATCGCTCTCAGCCTCGAGACTCAACCCCTTTTTCTTTCAAACCTTGAACTTGGATTCAGAATGTTCAACGGTCAACCACAATGTGAGGCTTGTGTAGCCAGATTTGAAGTAGCCCTCGAACTAGAGGCAAGAAAGTCAGATCAAGAAGGTCAGATATGATCAAAAGGAAGCTTGCAAAGCTAGATCAGAAGCCCCCTCAAACTAGGGGCAAAAATGTCATTTGTGCTCAAAGAGTCAAAAATTAGGGACATTTTTCAATCTAACGAAGACTAGCAAGAATGCTAAATCCCAGAAGGGAGGAAAGAAGAAAGTATTGCTGAAGGATAACCAATTTCCTATCCACAACACTAGGGACAAATTCAACCCCTATTGGATGGACTCCTACATCATCAGCAAACAATAGCCACTCTCCTGGATTTAGATAGCTTCGAGATCTCAAACCATTTGACATGGACAAAGCTACACTTTTACCCTTAAGAGGCTCGCTGGGCCGAAAACTCGGAAGGACGACCCAGGCAAAAGTTAGAGCAAGAGAAAAAGAACAAAAAAGGACAAAAATGAAATAAAAAAAGAAATGAAAAGAATTGAAAAGAAAAGAAAAACCAGGTTGAAAACCCGGAAGGGCAACCTTGGCAAAAGTTAGAGCGTAAAAGGAGAGGTTAATACCCAAGTGTACCTTAACCCGAACTACGTAAGGCTTGATTCCCATGTTTGGGATACGTAGGCAACTTCATTCTGAAGTCCAGCCATAAACACTTCCAAATCGACTGTGTCCATGTAATGGTTCTGATCATCTTTGTCTTCTCTGTATCCAAGAGTTCGGTTGTGATCGTCACTTTGAGGACTGATTGCAGTGCGCTGTGGTGCCATTCAGACAAGGGGCAACTTTCCGTTGCCATGCAATGTCGTTTAGACAAGGGGCAGTTTTTCATTGTTTTGGGTCTGAGGTTGTGCATCTCAAGAGTAAATTCTATGTTGGTCGAACAGTGGCCATTTGTAAAAACAGTTTTTGAGAATTTTTAATGAGGTTAACTAATTTTCTCAAAAATTATTCTATTTTTACAAAACTGGACCATTTCTTGGACCCAAAAAAGGAAAATTTTCAGTGCTCACAGCCTAACTTGCATGATTTTATATCAAAAAGTTGAACAAGTATGTTAATCTAACTCTCATATTAGTCAAAATTGTTTTAGTAAAAAGTCAAAACAAAAAATGGTCAAAATGATGAACTAGAGGCACAGTTAAGTCAAGTGTTTTGTCTTTTTCCCATTGTAAACATACTTACCAGAAAGGGCACTGCACTTGCCAGAAATGCCACTCTATTTGTTAGAAAGGGCACCACTGAAGCTAACAGAAAAGGGCTGAAAGCTCTCAACACCCTCGAAGCAGCAAGGTATCAAGCCAACTACGAAGCACGAACTGGAATGGATCTAGATATTCCACTCCCTCGTCTGGACACATTTGATCACGTCCAAACTCCCCAGCAGAGCATCGTCAACCGATGTCAGCTGCAGATTTGCTACACACCCAGTTATAGTGCAACCCCTCTGTGGGAAAGTTCACTATTGTGAGCAAAAGAAGAAGAATCTAGCAGAATGCTAGGGGCAAGAGCCCGCAACTTCTTGTTTATCCACCGACCATCCAATGGAGGGATAAAAAGAAGAGAGATTGAAGAATAGAGAGATGTGCGCTGAGAGAAAAAGTGAGAAAATGGCTTTTTCAGAAAAACAGAGCCTGAGGACCGAGTGATGTGAGAATCACAAATGAGAAAGGGTGGGAAATAATACCCGAAGAAACTGGCTCCTCGCGAACCGAGAGGTCTCTCGCCTTTGGAACACATCCGAGTGTTGTTTTGTGTTTTTGTTTGTCTCGATTCTTATTTTGAGTCGTTTTAAGTGTCAACGGATGTCTTTAGGTTATTTTACCTTTGTTTTCCGTTGTTGAGTCGTTCTTGCTGTTGTCAATCGTAGGCTCAATACCTGGTTAAGAACTCGTTTCTCAATTCAAATTCAAAAATAAAATCATTTTGTGCTCAGAGTGCTGTGTCATTCCCCACATTTGTGCAAAACAGGATTTGTTCTTTCATAAAACTGCAGGGTTCAACCCAGGTCATGTGAGAACAGTAAAACCAAGACCTATCTGAAGCTATATGGGTTCCAGACTGCAAAGCAAAAGAAAATAAGGAAAATTTTGAGCATCTGAGTGTGTTTCAACTTCAGCAAATTCCGTGATTGTACTCCGGATATACCTCTTCAGGGCCTTGTCAATGCTCCGAAGTATGAGTGTGCCTTTACCTCAAGCTCAAGCTCAAGTCTGTTTCAAGCCAGAATGGCAATCAGAAATGCTCTTCCTGAGTACTATTCCCTGCCAGAGGCATCTTGGTTGTGTTCGCAATGAGTTCCTATGAGACTAACTGCGACGGTAGAAACTAGAGTTCGAATGGCTGTTGCCTAGAACGCAAAGGTTTGGGATTTCCGAGACTAAAGTCTGGTTTAAATATCCAGGGGTGTATCTCCGACTTGAAATCTGTTTGGCAGCCCCATAGGTTGAGATAGCATGTATGCACCTCAATTCTGGATACTGAACCAACCTAGCCTGTCACCCTGTTGGAGAATAGGAAAAGGTGTGAATATGGTCAGGAAGAAAGGCGGCATCCAAAGTGTTCTACGTGAAGAATCCTTGTCACCATATCAGAACCTTTATACTGTAAGTTGAAGGAAAGAGTTCGAAGAACGCAAAGTAAGAGTTCGAAGAACACAAAGGGAGATCCCCATCAGAGTAGAGCGGTTCATCGCCACTCGCCCCATGAGGTGCTTTCTAAAGCGCCACTTTGTTTGTCTATTGCATTCCCTAGACATCATGTTCTACATTGCTTGTAACATGTATCATGTCATCACACATATTGCATAAATGCATCTTGTACTATACTTATTCTTGTTGTTGCATAGAATATACACGTTACATTGGATGTACGTCGTTGATCCTTTTGCATAGAGTATGAACATTGCATGGAGCACGTTTTAACCTTGCTTGCATAGAATGGGCACTTCTCACCCTGGCATGAAATGCACATCTTAATGTTGCATGGAGCATACATTTCTTGCACTTGCCTTGCTATGCATGCCTCACGTGCATTGTCATGCACCTTTTCAGTTACATTGTTATGCACACTCTAGTTGCATTGTTATGCACCTTTTCACTTGCATTGTTATGCACACTATAGTTGCATTGTTATGCACTTTTCAGTTGCATTGTTATGCACCTCTTCACTTGCGTTGTCACGCATGTTCCACCCGCATTGTTATGCACCCTTCCATCCACATTGTTATGCACCCACTCCACCTGCATTGTTATGCACATTTCAATCGCATTGTTATGCACACTCTTTAAGTTGTCACGCACATTCTACTTGCATTGTTATGCACTTTTTCACTTGCATTGTTTTGTACCTCATTTATGCTTGCATTGTTTTGCACCTCATTTATACTTGCATTGTTTTGCACCTTCTTTATACTTGCATTATCTCACATTGTTTTGCACCTTCTTTATACTTGCATTGTTTTGCACCTTCTTTATATTTGCGTTGTTTCGAACCCCTCTTTAATTTGCGCTGTTACACTCGTTATTTGCGTTGTTTCGCACCCCCCTTTAACTTGCGTTGTTACGCTCGTTATTTGCGTTGTTTCGCACCCCTGTTTAACTTGCGTTGTTACGCTCGTTATTTACGTTGTTTCGCACCCTCCTTTTAACTTGCGCTGTTACGCTCGTTATTGGCGTTGTTTCGCACCCCTCTTTAACTTGCGCTGTTACGCTCGTTATTTGCGTTGTTTCGCACCCCTCTTTAACTTGCGCTGTTACGCTCATTATTTGCGTTGTTTCGCACTCATTTCTATCTTGCGCTGTTACGCTTGTTACTTGCATTGTTTTGCATATCGTTATTTGCGTTGTTTCGCACTCATCTCTATCTTGTGCTGCTATGCTTGTTACTTGCATTGTTTTGCATATCTTTATCATGCGTTGTCACGCACATATCTCTATCTTGCACTGTTATGCATGTTTCACCTACGCTGTTACGCATTTCATTTACTTGCGTTGTTACACATGTTTTACTTGTGTTGTTACGCACCTCGCTTACTTGCACTGTTACGCACGTTACTTGCATTATTATGCACCACTTCATTCGCGTTGTCACGCTCCCTTAGGTTGCATTGTCATACACCCCTCCACTTGCGTTGTCACACACTTTTCACCTACATTGCTATGCATGTTTCTAACGATATTGTACTTGTTGAGTTTTTTTCTTTTATAGACACGATATTGTATGTACGGTTCATTTAAAGCTAACACAACCAGACGAACCAGACGGTATTGTATTTATGCCGCATGAGACGTGGCGAGAATGGTACAAATCTCTTACATCCTCCCTGCATGTAATGTAGTTTGATTTGTATTCGCTTGCTTAAAACTGCTGCATTTATTGTATATAATTGCTTCATTACAGTTGTCTTCGCATAATCATAAGTTATGCTCTGGCATCGTGCATGTCATTTGCATTTTGCCCCAGCCTACGGGCGTATCTCTGCATGTTTATTTTGAATTTTGAATGTTAGCCTAAGTCTTCGGCCTTGTCAAAAATGGGTCGTCTCTGGGCTTTGATATTCACTCCCGTCACTTTGTGCCTTTCGAGTTCTGTCAAAGAGGGGCAACTGTAGACACCTTATTTTTTACCGTCCTCAAGACTTGGTTGTGTTTGCAAGTACATCCAACCACAACTTCGATTGCTCGTCGAGTGCTCAACTTTCGCGGCGGAACGTCACAGGTTTGAGTTTTCCAAACCCTGTATCCTTTCTGCCCCATTTTTGGACCATGTGTTGGTCCTTCCAGCATAATTCTATTGGTGCACTACCAGCCATCCTATGCTACTGTCGGCCATGCCTTTGTTACTGCCGGCCATTGATGGGGCCTGCCGGCCATCAATGAGCCACTGCCGACCACCACTGATGGCCGGTAGACCCCTTGTCTCAGCAGGTTTCACGCTAGATCTTTTGAACCAACTGGTTTTTCACTCCTCTCCCTTCATACACGTGTATGGAGGGATGAAACTCTTGCCAAGCTTGTTTAACAAGCTTCTTCTTGCATTCTTCTATATAAGGAGAGGCCCTTCCTCTCTATCAGAGGTTCATAAAATTTTAGAGAAGTTGTATCTGTCTCTATATATATTTCTCACTCTCTCTCTCTATATTGTGTTTGTTTATGCTCTAAAGTCCATTTTTCTTGCACTTTTGCATTACAACACATAGTGATACACCACCATCTTTGAGTTGAAGTTCTTGGGAGGGTTACTCGAGCTCTGAAACTTGGTTTCTAGCCTCTGAGGTTGCGGATTTCGAAGTTAATCTTCAAGGGTGAGTATATTCCCCATTTAAGCCTTTGTTTGTATCTCATTTTGGCCGTCCTTGCATATTGTTTTAGGCCTTGCTTTCAACTGAAAAAAGTTTTGTTTTTAAGTGATTTTAATGATTGTTTAAGGTCTTTTTGGTGTTAGGGGTGTATAACCCTCTTGTATGCCTGGTTTGGCCTTGTTTTGTGCCATGCTTTAAGGCCTTTGGAATAGTATTGGTTTGGCCTTTTAGCCACTGAAATCTAGTGGATTTTTAGTGGTAGCCATGTGGTTTTAAGGCTTCAAAACAGAGGGGGGTGACCCCCTCTCTTTTTGTTTTGTTTGAGTTATTGGCCTATCAAAGGAGCATGTATCCCTATACTTTTGAGGCCTGGTTTAGGCACTTTTTTGTGACTTTTAGGGCCTGCCTTAACTCTATCCATGGCTGTTTTGGTCACCTTGTGCATGCATCTTGTATGTGTAGTGTAATCCCATTTGTGGTTCATCAAAGTAGCATGTCTTGCTAGCATGTATTGCCCCATTTCAGCATATTTTTTATCATCATTTGACATGTTATGACTCTTTCTAAAGTTGGTTTGGTAGTCTCTTAAGTGGCTCATGCACTTGTAGAACAAATCTTGCTTACTAGCTTTATGTGCATGATGTTTTGACTCATCATTCTAGCATATTTTGGCTATGCTCCAGCATGATTTTATTTATATTTTGGGATGTTCTAGGGCTGTTTTGGGTTTCCATGGTCATATCACTCATGTTTTGTATAGCTATAGTGTAAATGCTTTGACTAGTTTGAGCTTTGAGGCCCCTACCATGCTATACTTGTGATGTTTGCATGCTTTGGCATCATTTGAAATGTTATTTCAGTGCATGTTTCACGGTCAAACACTTGCCTTTGTCATGTTTTCACTGCCTTGAAGAGTTGGTGTTTTATGTCTCATGAATGGATCATTGTGCATGCCTCTATACTTAGGTCCTTAGGATGCCATCTCAGTGGGTTTTGGGGCTTGTTTTATCATGTCATAACTCTGTTTTCTGTTGGTTAAGTCATGCCATGTTTGGTTGTAATAGGTGTAGTGCAATCCCCCATGTTGGCCTTACTTACACCATACTTTATTTTTTCCATTTTGACTTATTCTTGCCTTGGTCTATGCATGTTTTAGATTCATTTTTGCATGATCTAGGACTATTTTGGTTGTCCTTGGCCCTTTGGGGTTTGATTCATGTGACCTTGGCTTGAGTCCCTTTGCTAGTTTCGTGCTTTGAACATCCTAGCATGCTATGCTTACATTGTTTAGTGGGTTTGGCATCCCTCTATATGATATTTCAGAGTTTACCTCATTTCCATCTTATCATGATTATCACTCTTTGCTCATGTTTAAGAGTTGTGTCTTTATGCTTTAATTCTTGGGCTAATGCATTGTGCATGCATACCTTGCTTTTGTGCCCTCGTTCGAACACTTTTGGCCACTAATTTGGGCATATCTGAGGTCTGCCCATTTCGGTTTAAGTCCATTGAGCATGGTTGATTACATGTTGTTTGCATGCTTGCATTACATCGCATTGCCTATGCCTTATACTTTGCATTGTGTATGCTTAGGTTAGATTGCATTGTGTATACTTAGTTGTTGCATGCATTAGCATTATGCATGCCATTAGCCTTGTTAGATTGTTCATATTGCATTACATGTTTGCATGCTTGAGTCGCATTGTGTATGCCATGCTTGTATTGCATTGTCATTTGGATTAAGTCTTAAATCTGAGCACGAGAAACGATGAACGTTTTATACTTCAAGTGATGAAACGTGTCTCAATTCTCGGTCGCCGACGCTCTTGATTATCTATGATAGAGTTCTAGGCATTTATGTGTTTTTTGTGCATTCATTTTACATTAAATTTGCACAAGTTGGATCTTTGGCCATCATGCATCGGGATGCGTGATTGATGATCTTGGATCCAACTATGCCTCTCCTTTGATGTTTTGAGGTGATATCGGGTGGCATAGTGTGTACATACCCTTGGGAGACCCTCCATTTTCTCTATTTTGTGCTCTGCTGCAGCTTGGTGTTACAGCACATCAGTGGCCGGCAGTGCCTTGCAGATGGCCGGCAGTCCTTCATTCTTGGCCGGTAGTGCCCACTCTTGGTCGGCAGGGGGGTCGGCAGTGGTTCCCCATGGCCAGCAGGCCACTAGTGTATTCCCTAGACTGGTTTTGGTAAGGTTCAGCAGGAATTCCTTGAGGACACCCTGCAGACAAAGCCTCAAGAGAGCAACCGGAGAGCTTTTCGGGAGGACAACCGAGCATGCATCCTCTTCTAACTTCAAGCAGAGCTGAGGCATCATTGTTTATTGCTTTTCTTATTCATCAGCATGAATTTGTATTTAATTAGTTAATTTGTTAATTAGTTAAAGTTTTGTAATAATTAGTTGTAGCTAGTTATTCAATTTGTTGTGTATTTAGTTAGCTTGTTAGTTAGTTAGTTAGTTAATTTGTATTATTCATTCGGACCCTCCGTCGAGAGGGCGAACTTTGTAATAAGTGTACGTGCGTGTGTGCATGTCTTCCACCCCCATCCCCCCATTTCTTTCTCCCTTTTACTTACCTACTTTCAGTAGTTAGTTTTAGGGCATGTTTTGATTAGCATCCTTATGCTTGCATGTTTGCATCCATTCATCTGCATTGCATGCACCGGGTTCGGCGCATCATACTAACTACATTGTATTTCAATTCCAAGTTGAATACATGTATCAATTGCTGCACTTCATATGCCATCTTAGAATAGCCGAGCCTATCTAGTTGCATTTTTGCATGTGTTGCATTAGCCATCTTAACATGAACTAGGATCATGCATTGATTACTAATTAGTTTTCGTTTCGGCTCGGAGTACACTGTGAGTGTTTACGTTTTAGTATACTGCATGTGTGTTATTGATTGCCATGAAAGCATGCTTGCCATGAGGCTAATTGCTTATTTGCTATAACTGCCTGAATACATGTGGGTGAAGGTTGGGTTACTTGAATTGGAACAATTCATTAAAATCCGCAATTTAGCCTACTTACGAGTAGCAAACTTCAAACCCTTTTCAAACAAACGGATATGCAATGTTTTGTTCCAACTTTGGCGATCTAGTCTATACTTGTTTGTTGTGCGCATCACATAGTAATTCTAGGTTTAATAACCGGAATAAGAACACATGTGATTTCAAAAATAAGATATCATGCTTAGTACAGGCCGATCTTTGATCAAGCGAACGGGGGTGCTCATTGCATGACCTTCCCCTCTCGTACCCAAATTTTCGAGCCGAGGCAACTTTGGTGATGACGGGCACGTGGCCTTAGGCACGAGTCAGGGTTTCCTAAATTTTCCCAATAAAATATTTAGGTGGCAACTCTGTATCTGGCAAAGCAGTCCATGTTTGGCACTTCTTTACAAAAATCAGTTTTCCAAAACGATTTGCCGGATTTGGACTCTTTGGTGATTTATCGGTCTTGCATTGCACTTTACGAGACCAGATTCAGAACCGTGACATTGAGTCCGAACTATAGCAGTAAGCTCGGAACGAAACGAGATTCGCGCCCCCCCTCCCCCCGCGAGTGCGGATGTCGGAGAGTTCCCAGAAGCCCATCTACACTTGGCTGAACCCCTCTTCTTGCATCGGAACCCTGTGGACCGATACCTCATGCACACTTCGGCGAGCCCTGCCATGCCTCCCACCTCTACCGCCATGGACTTGACCCCTTCCTGACATCTTAATAAAGGACACAAGAAAAATAATTTAGCACATTAACTCATAGGTGCTCGTAACTTGACTCACACATTCAACTACAACAATTCCATATATTTCTTTACCATATACACAATTCAATTTCACTCCACATAAGCACTTAGTCATGTAAACACATACGGACTATTCTTTTACGATGAAATCTGTCCCACAAAAAATCAAGAATTCTTAGTAGAACGAGTATTGATCAAGTACCCTTCTAATGAGATCTCAAGGAATTTAACAGGCGCAAACAACATCCCAAAAGTCCAGTCCCATACCCATTTACTTGCATAAGCATGTTATCACATAGTCACAAAACGCATAACACTTCCTAAGCATGCTAAATGAACCCATCATGGTTAAACAACCACTTCCCACGAGCTCCAATTATTCAAACCAGGTAGCTCTGATATCAAGTTATAACGCCCCAAATTTCTAACCCAAATGATAATACAACAATCATGGCTCTTTCAAGGAAAACCGAATATAAATCTCCAAACTTACATTATATGATATAATAGCTTTTCATGCAACAATACATTAATCCAACAACAAGTAAATAAACAAATAAATACCCCCAAGAGGTTTACAAGTTTCCAAGGCTTGAACCAGGTTACACAAAACGGTTATTCAAATCCACACACATACAACCCTTGGCTTACACACAGAGTTACAGCAAAATGAGAGTCTCGTACTCTCAACACACATTTCCTTGCCTTTAGTTAGACAGCATTACCACATCTTTTCCTGCACAAAAATCTCGTAGGATGAGCGTAAAGCCCAGTAGGAAATCCTTAACAAAATATATACATTTTATACAAGTCTCAAGAGATGAAATGCACATGCCATGCTATGCCTTTTGAAAGAAAATCACATCTTCATCTTTAAAAACCATCATGCTCAATGATGTCATGCAATTTCAATTTTTCAATACTTAATAATTCATTTCAAGAGCGGTAAATATGACTCTGGTAATCTCTAGGTTGGTGTCTGCAAATAGACTATACGAGTACTACCAATTTGTCATTTTTACCAGCATTGACTGCAAGGCTCGACACCTATAATCTGTCATTTTTACTAGTATTAACTGGAAGGATCGACACCTATTCAATTTCATCTACACCACCTGTCAAGACTTACCACCGTATTTACCCCAAAAGCAATTCATGAAAACTTGTTTCTCAACATTCTTTTCTCAATGCAAGTTTTCAAATCAACTTTCAAAATTTGATGTAATCAATGAGTTGATATGCCAATAATACAAGATGAATATAAATACTTTTATTCCAATTCATCATCCAAAGAATAACACAATTCATTCTTCTCAAGTATCCTCAACAATTAGTCATTTCAAGACTATTTCAACGTTTTGAACAACAGTTTTCAAAATGAACAACAATTCTCATATTCTCTGAAATTCATCATTTATATAAATATAAATAAGAAATTTTTCAAATATCCATTTATTTTGACACACAAAATAAATATAACAATATCATTCATGGATTTTTAGTCTCTTTTTCAGTGTAGGTTTTCTCACCAAAACTATACAACTCAAATCTTTTGAAAGAAAACTTTTCAAAATCATCTTTTCTTCAATCAACGAAGATCAAAACCTATAAGATTATTTTAAAAGAACAAGAGACAAACACACTTTCAAAATCGCTCAACTTCTTGAATCGACAATCAATTTTCAAAGCTATTGAAAGATGATTTCGAAAATCATATAGATCTTGCAAAAATATATGTATAACTCTAAGAAAATCCCTATCTCAAGTTTTGAAGAAAAAATGAGATGAAACTCCCAAAATCAACGGTATCAAAACTCGATCTTCACCGCACATAACGAAGCCCTCGAGAAGTTAACCAACCTTGATGAAGAACCTATGGTAGAACTCTAATGGATCTTGAGAAATGAAGGTTTTGATCCAATTTGGCGTAGGGAAATGTAGAGAGAAGGGAGATGAAATGTTTTTAGAGAGAGATATATATACAAAAGTGATCTGAAATATCAAATTCACAAACTGATATAACATGGTCCGCTTGAGCGTGAAAAGTCCCGCTCGAGCGTCGAATACACCTTCCCAGTACTTTTGCAGACAGGTTAAACTTCTGAAACCAAACATTCTTCGCTCGAACGCATAAACGACCGCTCGAGCGGACAAACAACTTCGAATGCATTTTGTATTTTTGCTTTGGAGGCGCTGTCCCCTGAACCCCGTAAGCTGAACGGGTAGTTCAATTCCCAACCTGTCCAATCAAAGTGGCAAAATATGAAAAAAAAGTCAGAACCGAGATCACTACAACCCACTAGATCACTACAACCCACATGTACGACCCACCTATGCATGTACCATCAACCTCAAAAGTAAAGAACTGTTTGGTGCCTGTGACTCGTACCCGGGGAGTTGGGTGAGTGACCCATCATACCCTCTATACAATGCCACCACGTGTCCCTTCATTGAGAAAGAGTTCAATTGCCAGAAGAATGGTCGTCATACCAACTATCTCAAATATAGGTGGCACCCCAATGGCTGCGATTTACCAAGGTACCAATTTTACCATTAATAATTTAAGATTATTTATATGTTATATACATAATGGTTTTTCTTCAAGAAAATTATTTAAAAATAGAATTTTTTTAAAAAAATTAACAGAACAGTGAGTCAATGACATTTTATAAAGTGTAAATTATATTGATTTACTTTAAAATTTAGAGAAAATGCAAGAAGTCCAACAATTTTCTCATAATTATATTAGATTTCTTAAGATTTTAATTCACATTAACAATTTGTCTTATTTTCATCAATAATTCATTAGTCATATGGATAAATAAAAATAAAAATAAAAATAAATAATATTTCCATATCTTTTATATTGAAATATATATACATTTTTATTTATTCTTATGTTTTTATATGATCTCAATTAGTTTTGGTTATTTTAACCATACTAGAAAGGAATTCAATGTAATTATGCTAAAATAGTGAAACTTGCTGCATTTTTTTTTTCTCCAAATTTTAAAGGAGATCAATGTAATTTCCTTTTAAAAAGTAGAATATATTTTCTACTTGAATATATTTTTATTGAGTGATGATAAAGAAACATAAATTTTATATAGAATTTTCAAACATATATAGTTTGATAATGACCTTTCACTTTAAAATAAAACACTCATAAATATGATTTATATTTAAAATAATATCATTATCACAACATTTTTATGATATTTTTTGTATAAATTTTTATATATGAATAGAATTTTTTATTTTTATCTCCACTATCATTTTTTTTTCTTGTCTATTCACATACATTTATTACAATATTACCAAACACCGCCATTCACGTAAAATCTAACCAATTATCCAATCAAACTTGAAAGTGCAAAAATACAATGCATATATATACGTTTATACAAAAATAACATCAACAAAAATGTACTCCACTCTCTCGTTGAGTTCTTAGAAATAATTTTTTGAGTTCTTAATTTATATTTTCATATTTTTAATAATTTTTAAAATATTTTAATCAATTTGTTTTTATTTCTTAGATCAATTTAATCTAGATATATTTAAAAAGTATAAAATTTGTACAAAAATTTTTTTTAAAATTTTTTTTTTAAAAAAAATCATTGAATACAACAAAATAAGAAATTTTTTTTTACAAAAGTATTTAAAAAGTGTAAATACTTTCTTACTTGTTTTCCAAGCTGTCGTTGTTTACTATAGTCCTACTAATACGTATATGTACTTGGAGAGCGCATCTATCTACCTCTATATCTCGTTTTATAACTTTTTTTTTTATTATTATAATAAAACCGTAATAAATGTAGACATAAATCGGATCACCCTTGTACACTTTTGAGAGGTGACCAATTCTTGTTAAACACAAAAATTGATATAATTTCTCTATGATCATGGACTCTTTGATAGTACTCGTTGTATTGTTCAATTTTTATGGGCTTCTATGATTGTTGAATTATAGAGTTCGTTTGGTGTGAGTTAATTTTTTGACTTTTTAATTATTTTAGTTTGAGATTAAAAAGTCTCATTTAGAATAGATTTTTTAATTTTTTTGACTTTTATGAGAGAAAAAATAAAATAATTATAGTTTGAATATAACAATTTGTCTTATTAGACTAAAAAGTTTTTTTTTTTTTGTGACTATTTTAATCAAAAAGTCCCATTTTAACTTATGTCAAACAAAGGCATAATTATCTGTATGTAATTCTTTTCGTACTATAAACTAACAGTGTGCACATTCTATGAAAGATTCTATTTACATTCAAAAAATTATTATTTCTAACTTAAAGTTTGAAATTTTAGTTCTTATTATATCTTAACGTGGATTTACTAATAAAAATAGCATTTATAACTTTAAGTAAAATATTATTTTTTTTCTTATGATACACCCTTTCATCTATTTTTTCGAAATTTTAATTATTTTCTTTTATCCTTCTTTCTCCTACCAAAAATCCAAGCCTTTCTCGGCTGTCCTTGATTTTAATGATGATGATGAAATCCATGGCCATGACCCCGTGAACAACGTTACTAACTAATATATTTATATGTTTTTCTGTTTCCCAAAAAAAAAAAAAAAAGAAAAAAAAATTCTAAATCATTCCACCAAAATTAACCATTATAATTAAAATCATTGTTTTTTTATCCTTATCAATAGAAAAAAAGTTTAAATAAAGAAAATAATAATAAAAACTATTTTTTGAAATAACACATCAAAGAGAATGTAAGTATTCACATAAATATTAAAGTATAATTTTGATTTTTGTCTTCTTTTTTTCTTTTTCTTTTTTTTTTTACATAAAACAAATATTCAACTAATTTAACGTCATTGTTGTTCAGACTTTCAGATCTGAACAAATTTTCTTTGTTTGGCAGTACATTGCTGAACAAAGTCAATATGTTTAGATATGAAAGTCTGAAACAATATTGTTTGGCATTATAAATCTGAACGCAGTGACTTTGTTCTTATTTGAATGTACTCTAAAAGATAATTTAGGAAAAATTATAAGGTATACTGAGAGTGACATAAAACCCTAAATAATTTAACAGAGTGTACTGAGAAATTGGAAATACTTAATGAATTTTGGATGTAAATAGGGTGTGCTATTATAGGTTAAAAATTTTGATCTAATTTTAATCTAGACAATTATAGAATACATGACACTTATAAGTATTGCCTTCCTAAATTTAAGATTGCAATATTTTTTTAATTGATTAAGAAAGTAAATTCATGTGGAATTATATAATTCTTGTGAGGGTATTTTGAGAATTAAAATTTTGAGGCACTTTTGTCAACAACAATTCAAATGTTCACATTTTATAATAGAATAGATAATCTCTTCCCAATTGACTAAAAACAAAATGTGGACATAACCTCAGTCTTGGATTTAAGCATACAAATATTGAAATTGATAACAAATGTTGGTTTTTGTAGATTTGATGGGCTAGGGTTTTTGAAGAGATTTCAACGGAAGAGCATCATGTTTGTAGGAGATTCCTTGAGTCAAGACCAATGGCAGTCATTAACATGCTTGCTCTAGAATGCAACTCCCAACTTAAAATACACTCTAACTAGAGTTGGTATATGATTTCCACATTCACAATCACGGTATGCTCTACAAATTGAATTTTTCCTTTTATGTGTTCCTTTTATTGCAAATCTATATCTATCTATCTATAAATATATATTTGTCACGACCCCAAACCGCCCTTAATAGTTTGGTGCCGTGATGGCCAGTAATCTGGGATTACCGAAGGCCAATCTTCAAAATCCACACACAACCAGAGTATAATTATATATAGGGCTCACAAGTGCGGAAGCAATAATTTAAAAATACAAGTGATCCATAAGAGCAGTGCGTAAGTTACATGGAATGGCATACAACTCTACATAATATTACAACTTGAATACAATTACAATAAAGTACAAAATACATTTTACATCTTGATCAAAAGGCTTCTTCAGCCGACATGTGTAAATTACAAGCATTATAAGCCGAGAAGCATAGTTTTCAAGACTGCCGACATGTAAACAAGTTAAGCCGACGTAAACAAAAACCCAAAACGAGCTTGCGAGTTACACCTAGGCGTCACCGCCTTCCTGCTCATCACCTACATATATATAGAGAGGGTGAGCTTGGATACTCAGTGAATGGTATAAGAAATAAAGGGGTTTGCATGACTGGTATTCAAGATCTTTGTTAAACAATACAAACATAATTAGTGCAAGTCAAAAGGGTGAATCAAGTCCATCTAGCAATTCTGTCAAGTTTCAAAGGATGCTTACTAACATCATTATAATACGAGTGATGACATCTCGGCAAACAGGCCCACGCGGTAAACCGTCAGTGGCAAACAAGACAAGACAAGGCAAGACAAGGGAGATATCTCAATTCAATGGTGTCGTTGCATTATAGTCCCCGGACACTAAGGACTTGTGCTACTAATGCTTAGAGTCCCCTAGCACGTACGGACTTCCAAACTTTGTGCTACAAACGCTTATAGTCCCTTAGCACGTACGGACTTCCAAACTTTGTGCTACAAACGCTTATAGTCCCTTAGCACGTACGGACTTTCAAACTTTGTGCTACAAACGCTTATAGTCCCTTAGCACGTACGGACTTCCAAGATTGTCATCAAAACAAGAATATATATATATTTTTCCAAATTAGGAATAACCATTCATGCTTACAAATACTTTCTCAAAACGGAGCAAAACGAGACTTTATCAAAACATTATAACATAGCTTTATTAAAAATACCACTCACTTAGTTCTTGAGACGTCGGGGTCAAGGCAAGTCTAAACCCTGCAAACACATGGCAAAGTCGGTTGAATGCACTTTCAAACAAGTTTCACATGCATGCAGATGATCTCGGCATTCCCCAAGACTAAGTCAAATCAAAACAAACATAATTCTCCATCTCGGAAAACATGCTGGGCAACTACCAGGTCTAGGCCGAGGTTCCACATCCCCTGGCCGAGGTGTTGCCTCGATGGCCACATTCAAAGGAATGAAGTCGGGAAAAATCTGGGTTTCCCCTTTTTGAAGATCATGATGAACATGAAGAACATGAACATGAGAAGATGAATGCAAGGATCGTGATTTGCTATTTCAAAATCTGAGATTTCATGCTATGAGTTCAAAACATGGACCTGAATACCCTTATTCAAGAATCTAGTGAGAACGAACACAAAAACACGAAACTTAATGCAAACTTTCAGATCAAACAAGACTTTTCTTTCAAGAATACGTGAACACCATTTTCTCTTTCCAAAACCAACTTTAAATCGATGCATGACATGCAAAACAGGTTCGATCATGCAATGCAGCTAAATGATCAATAAGAATGACAAGAGTAGATTAAGATTCTAACCTCAATACGCGAATCTAATTGTTTGATCTCTAGGAATCAAGCTCGAAACTCACTCTCTCACTCTAAACTTCTTCTCCTTCTTCTAGAGCTTCTCTCTCCTCACAAACAAAGACATATAGCAAATGATACATTTCTAAGCCTGCTGGCTGACTTAACCCTCTACAGAGGCACGTGGCAGCGGCTGGTTGGTGCTACACAGAAAGGTGGCTGAGTGACAAGACAAAACTATGACAAAGGGTGTTCAACAAGCAAGACGGTATGGGCACTCTGGCGAGTACTGATCTCGGCTAAGAGCAAGACATCGGCAAGTAGGGAACAATGACCTCGGCTAGGAAGGACAACACTTGACTAAGTTGTGCCACACCTTGGCCTAGATGTGCCACACCTCGGTCTAGGTCATACCTCTCCGGGACAAGATCACTTAGGTGCAAGGGTAACATCTCGGCCTAGATGATTCACACCTCGGCCTTGGTGATGAACACCTCGGCGTAGGTAATGACATCTCGGCCAATATGTCGGGGCGAAGGTGGAGGTCAAACAAAGTGGTTCTAAGATAATTGAAAATGACCTCGGCTAAACTCACACCAGGCCAGATACAAAACATGCTGTAACATTTAAACGAACAGGGACAAGACTCGAAATGCAAGTTTACAAGACGGAATCACATGAATGCATACGAGCATGGTTAGGATAGCATGAGGGTTATTACATCCTACCCCCCTTAAAGAAGTTTGGTCCCCAAACTTGAGTTACCTTGGTTCGAGAATAACTCCGGGTATCGGACTTTCATTTCCTCTTCTATTTCCCACGTAGCATCCTTGCCGTAATGTTCTTTCCGTTCAATCTTCACCATCGGTATTACCTTATTCCTCAAACGCCTTACTTGCCTATCGATGATGCGTATCGGTTCTTCTTCATAGCTTAGGTCTTCATCAACCACAACCCCAAAATGATCGATCACGTGTAGTGAATCCCGTATATACTTCCTCAACATCGAGATGTGAAACACATTATGAACTTGACTTAATCTCAGTGGTAAAGCTAGTCTGTAGGCAACCGGGTTAACTTTCTCAAGAATTTCAAACGGTCCAATGTAACGGGGTGCCAATTTACCCTTCTTCCCAAATCTTGAAACTCCTTTCATCGGCGAGGTTTTCAGGAACACATGATCCCCCACTTCGAATTCTAACTCCTTCCTTCTCTGGTCGGCGTAACTCTTTTGTCGGCTCTGAGCGGTTCTGATTCTTTGTTGGATAAGCTTAATCTTTTCGGTTGTTCTTTGAACTAAATCCGGGCCGATCAAAGCTTTATCTCCTACTTCGGTCCAACATATCGGCGATCTGCACTTTCTCCCATACAAGGCTTCATACGGCGCCATGCCAATGCTAGCTTGGTAGCTGTTGTTGTAAGCGAACTCTACTAATGGCAAATGCACTTCCCAGCTTCCCTTGAATTCCAATACACACAGTCTAAGCATATCTTCAAGTGTTTGAATTGTTCTCTCTGTTTGGCCATCGGTGTGTGGATGAAAAGCTGTACTAAACCTCAATTTGGTCCCCAAAGCCCTTTGTAAACTCTGCCAAAATCTAGAAACAAATTTTGGATCTCAGTCTGACACGATGGACATCGACACACCATGAAGTCTAACGATCTCATTCATGTACAACACAGTAAGTCGGTCGGTATTGAACAAAGTCCTGACCGGCAAGAAATGTGCTGACTTAGTTAACCTGTCGATTATAACCCAAATCGAATCCATTCCTTTCTGTGTCTTCGGCAACCCAGTCACGAAGTCCATGGAGATGTCCTCCCATTTCCACTCCGGAATCGGCAAAGGTTGGAGAAGTCCTGCCGACCTCTGATGTTCCGCTTTCACCTGCTGACAATACAAACACTGAGACATGAACTCGGCTATCTCTCTTTTCATATTCGGCCACCAAAAGGTTTGCTTTACGTCTTGATACATCTTGGTGTTCCCTGGATGAACTGCAAATCTGGATCCATGAGAGTCTTGCAGAACCCTTCTTTTCAATTTTGGGATGTCGGCCACGCACAATCTTCCTTCAAACTTAAGTACTCCACTCTCAAGGGTGTAACCCAACTTCGGCTTGGTGGTAATCTCGTCGGCTACCTTCTTCAGGAATCCATCCTCCATTTGCCTTGCCTTTACCTCCCCAATAGTAGTCGGCTTCACTGAAACCACGGCTAGGCACGCCAAACTTCCCACTGACTTCCTACTCAATGCGTCGGCTACCGAGTTTGCTTTACCTGGGTGATACTGAATCTGCATGTCATAATCCTTCAATAGTTCAAGCCATCTTCTCTGCCTCAAATTCAGTTCCTTCTGGGTGAACAAATACTTCAAACTCTTGTGATCTGTAAAAACTTGGCAAGAGGCTCCATACAAGTAGTGGCACCAAATCTTCAAAGCAAACACCATGGCTGCTAGCTCTAGATCATGGGTTGGATAGTTCTTTTCGTGAAGCTTCAACTGACGAGATGCATATGCTATGACTCTGCCCCCTTGCATTAACACGCAACCCAAACCTTTATGTGAAGCATCGCTGAAGATCTGAAATTCCTCATTACCTGACGGGAGTACAAGGACTGGTGCCGTAACTAACCTCGTCTTCAACTCTTGGAAGGCTGATTCTCTATTATCGGTCCATTCATATGTTGTTCCTTTCTTAGTTAGTTGTGTCAATGGTACTGCTATCCTTGAGAAGTCCTTCACAAACTTTCTGTAATAACCTGCCAAGCCCAAGAAACTACGAACCTCGGACACGTTGGCCGGTGTCGGCCAATTCACAATGGCCTCAATCTTGCTCGGATCAACTGATATACCCTCTTCATTAATCACATGCCCTAAAAATGAGATGCTGGAAAGCCAAAACTTGCACTTACTCAACTTGGCGTACAGCTTCTTGTCTCTCAAAATTTGCAGGGCAAGCCTCAGATGGTTCTCGTGCTCAATTGTGCTCTTGGAATAGATCAATATGTCGTCAATAAAAACAACTACGAACTCATCAAGATACGGCTTAAAGACTCTGTTCATCAAGTCCATGAACGCTGCAGGAGCATTGGTCACTCCGAAAGGCATTACCAAAAATTCGTAGTGGCCATACCTTGTTCGAAAAGCAGTCTTCTCAATGTCCTCGGCTTTAACTTTCAGCTGGTGGTAGCCCGACCTAAGGTCAATCTTGGAAAAGACTCGTGCCCCTCGTAATTGATCAAGTAAATCGTCAATCCTAGGCAATGGGTATACTTGTTCTTGATGGTTACCTTATTAAGTTCTCTATAATCAATGCAAAGGCGAAGCGTGCCATCCTTTTTCTTAACAAATAAAACAGGTGCTCTCCACGGTGAAGTGCTCGGCCTGATGAATCCCTTATCCAACAATTCTTGTAACTGTAGTTTCAGTTCTCTAAGTTCAGCTGGGGCCATCCTATAGGGTGTTTTGGAGATAGGTTGCGTTCCCGACACAAGGTCCACAGTAAACTCTATTTCTCTATCGACTAAGTGGCCAGGCAGCTCATTTGGAAAAACGTCGGGAAATTCCTTAACAACTGGTATGTCGGCTAACTCAACACTTCCGTTCAAATCACTTAGTATACTGCACAAATAACCCTGACACCCTTTTTGGATCAACTTATAGGCTTTCATGGAGGAGATTAAGTAAGGTGGGGGTACTACTCCCTTACCCTGGAAAAAGACCTCGATTTTGTTTGGGGTCCTCAATGTAACGCTCTTAGTAACACAATTAATGGATGCATGATGCGCTACTAACCAATTCATTCCCAATATGACGTCAAAGTGAGTCATGTTAAAGGGCATCAAATCCGCTAATAATTCTACATCATCAATCATCACAACACACGCCCTATATATGGATGCAATAAGTATAGTTCCCCCAGATGGAGTAGATACAGATAGCACATAATCAAGGGGTTCTAACGGTCTGTTCAACTTCTCGGCAAATTTAACAGATACAAAGGAATGCGTAGAGCCCGAATCAATCAAGGCGTATGCAACTTGAGAGCAAATTGAGAGTGTACCTGACACTACCGTTTCAGCATTCTGGGTGTCTCCTGGCACTAAAGCAAAAACTCTGCCCTGTCTCATCTGTGTCCTTCCAACGTTGCTCCCTTGTGCAGAGCCTGAGGTGCTCCTACTTTTCTTACCATCACCAGCTCTTACCTTTGGACAGTCCTTCACGCGGTGGCCTATCTCGCCACATTCAAAGCAGGCTCCTGTCGCCCAGTGGCAAACCCCGGTATGCGGCTTCCCACAACTCGCACACTCCGACTTAGCATTTCCATCCTGATTGGAGTTGCTGGAACTGCCCACATTCGCTTTCTTCTTGGCATTAAACTGTATCCGACGACCTTCATAGTTCTGTCTCTTCCTCTGACTCTCTCCTGAACCTTGATATCGGTTTAAGATAGCTTCCGCCAAGATGGCCTTGTCTAACACTTCGGCGTAAGTCGGCATGTTGAGCATGTTGACCCGATCCTGAATTGGTCCACGTAGTCCACTTTCAAACTTTCTGGCTTTCCTATACTCGTCACTGACCATATGAGGCGTATATCTCGCCAGTTCGGTGAAGGCACGGTCGTACTCTGTCACTGTTCTGTTGCCTTGTGTCAGAGTCTGGAACTCAGTGGTCTTGCGATCTCGAACGCTAAGCGGGAAATGCTTGTTGTAAAACAGTTCTAAAAATCTGGCCCAAGTTAAACCAGGATTAGCCTCTCAGATCATCATCCACCACCTTCGAGCGTCGTCGTCCAATGTGAATGCCGCTAATGTCACCCTCTGAGTGTCGGTGCTAGGAAAGATCTCGAACAGCTTTTCCATCTCCAAAACCCACGCCTCGACTTTCATCGGCTCTATGCCCCCTGCGAATCTTGGTGGGTTCATATTCTTGAACTCTTTAATCAAAGTCATTGTCCCTTCTCCATACAAGGCTGGTTGTGGAGGCACTTGGGGCACTGGAAGAGGTGGAGCTGCATGTCGGCCATCTGTCTGTTTGGCCGGGGTAGATGTAGCGCTTGCATTCTGTTGCCTCATCTGCCTTAACTCATGAGTTAAACCTTCAACTAGTCTCTCTAGTCTGTCCAATCTATCCTCTGGTTGATCTCGGCCAACTGATGGTCTACCTCTCCTCATGATGCTAAGAGTAGGCAAAATGCAACCTTAAAACAAACTGAACCAAGAAGCATGCATGCAAATAACAAATGGTTACACCGAGATGATGCACACCTTGTCAAATAACAAGCAATGTGATGCAATCCTAAGGCCATTCTAAGGGTCATCCTATGCTCTTTAGGACTTCAAACGTGTGAATAATGTACTATAAGGAACGCGTGCTCTGATACCAATCTATCACGACCCCAAACCGCCCCTAGTAGTTTGGTGCCGTGATGGCCAGTAATTTGGGATTACCGAAGGCCAATCTTCAAAATCCACACACAATCAGAGTATAATTATATATAGGGCTCACAAGTGCGGAAGCAATAATTTAAAAATACAAGTGATCCATAAGAGCAGTGCGTAAGTTACATGGAATGGCATACAACTCTACATAATATTACAACTTGAATACAATTACAATAAAGTACAAAATACATTTTACATCTTGATCAAAAGGCTTCTTCAGCCGACATGTGTAAATTACAAGCATTATAAGCCGAGAAGCATAGTTTTCAAGACTGCCGACATGTAAACAAGTTAAGCCGACATAAACAAAAACCCAAAACGAGCTTGCGAGTTACACCTAGGCGTCACCGCCTTCCTGCTCATCACCTACATATATATAGAGAGGGTGAGCTTGGATACTCAGTGAATGGTATAAGAAATAAAGGGGTTTGCATGACTGGTATTCAAGATCTTTGTTAAACAATACAAACATAATTAGTGCAAGTCAAAAGGGTGAATCAAGTCCATCTAGCAATTCTGTCAAGTTTCAAAGGATGCTTACTAACATCGTTATAATACGAGTGATGACATCTCGGCAAACAGGCCCACGCGGTAAACCGTCAGTGGCAAACAAGACAAGACAAGGCAAGACATGGGAGATATCTCAATTCAATGGTGTCGTTGCATTATAGTCCCCGGACACTAAGGACTTGTGCTACTAATGCTTAGAGTCCCCTAGCACGTACGGACTTCCAAACTTTGTGCTACAAACGCTTATAGTCCCTTAGCACGTACGGACTTCCAAACTTTGTGCTACAAACGCTTATAGTCCCTTAGCACGTACGGATTTTCAAACTTTGTGCTACAAACGCTTATAGTCCCTTAGCACGTACGGACTTCCAAGATTGTCATCAAAACAAGAATATATATATATTTTTCCAAATTAGGAATAACCATTCATGCTTACAAATACTTTCTCAAAACGGAGCAAAACGAGACTTTATCAAAACATTATAACATAGCTTTATTAAAAATACCACTCACTTAGTTCTTGAGACGTCGGGGTCAAGGCAAGTCTAAACCCTGCAAACACATGGCAAAGTCGGTTGAATGCACTTTCAAACAAGTTTCACATGCATGCAGATGATCTCGGCATTCCCCAAGACTAAGTCAAATCAAAACAAACATAATTCTCCATCTCGGAAAACATGCTGGGCAACTACCAGGTCTAGGCCGAGGTTCCACATCCTCTGGCCGAGGTGTTGCCTCGATGGCCACATTCAAAGGAATGAAGTCGGGAAAAATCTGGGTTTCCCCTTTTTGAAGATCATGATGAACATGAAGAACATGAACATGAGAAGATGAATGCAAGGATCGTGATTTGCTATTTCAAAATCTGAGATTTCATGCTATGAGTTCAAAACATGGACCTGAATACCCTTATTCAAGAATCTAGTGAGAACGAACACAAAAACACGAAACTTAATGCAAACTTTCAGATCAAACAAGACTTTTCTTTCAAGAATACGTGAACACCATTTTCTCTTTCCAAAACCAACTTTAAATCGATGCATGACATGCAAAACAGGTTCGATCATGCAATGCAGCTAAATGATCAATAAGAATGACAAGAGTAGATTAAGATTCTAACCTCAATACGCGAATCTAATTGTTTGATCTCTAGGAATCAAGCTCGAAACTCACTCTCTCACTCTAAACTTCTTCTCCTTCTTCTAGAGCTTCTCTCTCCTCACAAACAAAGACATATAGCAAATGATACATTTCTAAGCCTGCTGGCTGACTTAACCCTCTACAGAGGCACGTGGCAGCGGCTGGTTGGTGCTACACAGAAAGGTGGCTGAGTGACAAGACAAAACTATGACAAAGTGTGTTCAACAAGCAAGACGGTATGGGCACTCTGGCGAGTACTGATCTCGGCTAAGAGCAAGACATCGGCAAGTAGGGAACAATGACCTCGGCTAGGAAGGACAACACTTGACTAAGCTGTGCCACACCTTGGCCTAGATGTGCCACACCTCGGTCTAGGTCATACCTCTCCGGGACAAGATCACTTAGGTGCAAGGGTAACATCTCGGCCTAGATGATTCACACCTCGGCCTTGGTGATGAACACCTCGGCCTAGGTAATGACATCTCGGCCAATATGTCGGGGCGAAGGTGGAGGTCAAACAAAGTGGTTCTAAGATAATTGAAAATGACCTCGGCTAAACTCACACCAGGCCAGATACAAAACATGCTGTAACATTTAAACGAACAAGGACAAGACTCGAAATGCAAGTTTACAAGACGGAATCACATGAATGCATATGAGCATGGTTAGGATAGCATGAGGGTTATTACAATATTATATAAGAAAAATGGTGTTTTTAGTGAGGAGTCTTGTGAGAGTTTTTAATATCTCATACTAATTTTCTTGATTTTCTTAATTTTAAATAATTAAGAAAATCTCCATTGGCTAACTTTTATCTGATAATCCAATATCGAGAAAAGAAAAAAAAAATGAGTTGTTTTACTCATACAAAGGAAATCTTATACTCACACCCTATTTAGTGAGGAGTCTTGTGAGAGTTTCAATATTTCATACTAATTTTCTTGATTTTCTTAATTTTAAACAATTAAGAAAATCTCCATTTGGGTAGCTTTTATTTGATAATCCCAAATCGGGAAAAGAAGGAGAAAAACATGAGTTATTTTAATCATATAAAGGGAATCTTATACTCCCGTCCCATTTAGTGAGGTGCCTTGTGAGAATTTCAACATCTCATACTAATTTTCTTGATTTTCTTAATTTTAAACAATTAAGAAAATCTCCATTGGCTAGCTTTTATTTGATAATCCCACGTCAGAAAAAGAATGGAAAAAATGAATTATTTTACTCATATAAAGTGATTTTTATACTCCCATCCCATTTAATATTGTAGTGTTATGGATATTTCAGTTCAATATAGTTTAAATTTTAAAAATTTTAATTAATTAATTATAACCTAGCTGATTAGGCTAAATCATTTTCAATTTGATTGATTTGTTGGTTTAACCGCGATTCTAGCGGTTTTATCAAAATATATTGATTAGATTTGTTTTATTCGAAATAAACTAAAGAGTTATCTTATTAACCATTGAAAGACTAAGATTGCTTGATTAGAAATAAACTTTCCGTCCAAATAATTGTTAACGTTTATTTTATAATCTCACATCGAAAAAAGAAAAAAAAAAGAGTTGTTTCACTTATATAAAGTGAGTATTAACAGTATAGTATTGTGTATACTTCAATTCAAAACAGTTTAAATTTTAAAATTAAAATAACATTTAAAAAATTTAATTAATTAATTTTTATATAAGTTGATTGGTCGTTTGACTTAACCATTTAGGCTGAGCTATTTTGGGTTTGAACGATTTGCCGGTTTAATTGCGATTTCTCATTCTGATTTTAAAGTTAATAATATATTTTTAAACAAAATAATATAAATAGTTTAATTTTTGTATGCAAATTATGAAAACAAAGAAGATTGAAATTTACAATTTAAGTCTCACAATTTTATCACAATTTATTTATTATTTTTTAATTTGTCACAAATTTAATCATGTAACTTTCAATCTCTCTTTCTAGAATTGCAAATTTAAGTAGACTCAACCAAAGCAACTTGAGTCGAGCTTAAATTTTTTTAAACATTGAACTATATAGTTTTTAATTAAGTGAGTACCTATGTAGAAATTCAAAATTTTAAATTAAATTTGAGTGGACTTGAGCAGAAACACCAAATAATAACCTAAGTAATCAAAACGAAATTATATATAAATATATGAATTATTTGCTAATTTATTTTTTTAAATAATAAATAAAATTAATTAAAAATTTAATATTAATCAACAAAAGAAAAAACAACATACTTTAGATTTCCAATATAATTTTTCTTGAAATTATTTTAAAAATACACATTTTAGAAAGAGATCATCAAATAAAGCGTTGTTTAGAAAGTGCCATATTAGCTCATTTTTTTTTATATAAAAAAATCTTTTTATTTTTTTTGGGTCACATCACATTTCTACTTTTCTACACATTTCTTTGTAAAAAGTTAAAAAACATATTTAATTATCTTTTTTGGGTCACATTAAATCTCTATTTTTCTATACATATTTTTGTAAAAAGTAAAAAAATATATTTATTTTGCACTTCCCAAACTACCACTAAGTTAATATTAAAAAAATTTACTTTTTATAATGGCATAAATAATTTAAATATGATTTTTTTTGAAATTATTTTTAATTTAAAAATTACAATAAAATATTAAATAGAATAAAAACAAATTTCTTACAAAATAAAAGTATTTGAATAAAAAAAAGGTAAGAAATTTAAAATTTAAATATGGTATTTTCATTTAATCTGAAAATAATTCTAGATGAACAATAAATTATCATCTATAACACTTTTTTTTTAAATAAAAAAGTTTAACGAACTATCACTTTTAATAAATAAATATAAAAATTCAAAATTTCTTTCTAATTTATTTTAGTAAAACTAACTTTTTAACAATTTGAGCCAAAGCTATCTTTGTCTTTATTATTTATTTTAATTTCTTTAATTAACAATTGAAATTATAAAAAACAAAATCTAACAAAATCCACTATATTTGGTAAGTACTAAAAAAGTTATGTTTTGTTCTTTTATTAATATATATATATATATAGGGGTATTTTTTTTAAGGTCCCTGATATTATGAGTTTATAGTATAAAGGACATCAAATATTTTCATGATGTCTAAGGTCCCTCAACATCAATCCAGAGAAATTTCAGTTCCAAAGAAAATTCACGTCACAGAGAAAATTGGTCCAAAGAAATTCTGGATCAACCCAGAGAAAATTTAGTTAAAAAACCAGAGAATTTCTCTGGTTTCAATCCAGAGAAAATTCAGTTCAAAAACCAGAGAATTTCTCTGGTTTCAACTTCAAACGAAAAAAAAAAATCAATTCACAATTTGGAACCTGGAATGCTTAACTTGGAACCCAAAGAATTTCTCTGGACCAGCATTGCTATTACTTGTGGTGAACCCAACACAATTGCAATTGTGCCATCACTTTTCCATAGAATCTCTAATGCTTAAGCCTGAATTATCGTCGCGGTCACTGGTTTGGCCGAGTTTAAAGTGAAGGCTCGAAGCAATAACGAGATGAAGAGGACTTTTTCTTGACTGTTTTGCCTCTTGTAGAACACAGATATGCTGAAGGTTTCGAACTACAGGTTTATCTTCTTGTTCGACATCTGCATCAACCTCCATATTAGTAACTAAACAGCATAAATGATGCACGAACTTTATTACCAAGAAACAACAACAATACCAAAAGCACACATGTACAAGAACACATCATTTGTGCAGTTGACAGATATAATACAAGCTGTAGAAAGGGAAATTGAATCAGTTAGACTCAACTAGTCAGAGAAAACTTGATCCAGAGAATTTCTCTGGACGAATTTTCTCTGGACTTCACAGAAAAATTCTAGTTTACAGAGATTTTCTCTGGTCCAATTTTCTCTGGACTTCACAGTTCACAGAGAATTTCTCTGGTCGAATTTTCTCTGTACTTCATAGAGAAATTCTGGTTCACAACAAGTAGATGGCTGTCCACCAGAAACAAAATCTTCCATCCATGTATGATGTGATAAAGGAACTTTTAGCTTCTTCCTAACTTTTTTCTTTGCTCTTGCAGCAGCTTTAACCCAATTAAGAGAAGTCTTTCTCTGCCATTTAAGGAATGCATATATAACAGCTAGAAATTCAAATGATCTAGTAACCAGCCATCCAAAAATAAATGGGCTGTAAGCATCTAAGCTCTAGAGGGAAAATTTATAGACAATGAAGAATAATGTAACAGAAATATGAACTCTGCTGATATGCCGATGTACATGTCAAAATACCTCAGTCTTCCCTTGTTGAAGTTTGGACACAACCACAAAACCTCACTTTCTTTCTCCTGCGGCTAGTTCTCACAGCACCGTAGAGATAGTTACGCAACAGAACTCTCTTTTTTGTGTCTGCAATTCTAGTTCTTCCGTTACTTCCTATTTCATTTTCATCATCAAGTTTTAGCAAAACAAACTGTATTTTCTGCACTTCCAAATGCAACCGTCCAATTTTTTCAGAGAATTTTAGCGCATTTTCTGAAATCCTTCTCCTTTTAACACTCCCACTTTCTTCCAACTTCATTTCAGAGTTGTCAGCAGAAAATGATCTGCCATCAATACTTTTCATCAATTTACTGTTGAGATCAAACAACTTCTGGATTGCTGTCTCAGCTTCTTCAAGCTGCCCCTTCAGAGTATCACATTCGACAAGGTCTTTAATCTTGTTGCTCTTACCATTAATGTCCACTTTCCTCTTCAAATCTTGAATGGTAATTTGAAGGTTTGTCAATTTTTGGATATCAAAATTAAGCCTTTCCAAGATCTTTCCCTTCTTGACTTCTCGACGGGTCTGTGAAAATGTCCTGAAAATCTCTAATTTGTCCACACCCAACTCCTTTTCAACCAGAATATCTGAATTGAGATGTTTACTCCTCCGTTTCCTTACCGCCTCAACCTGATGCCACTCAGTACCTTTCTCAATAGGTGCAGTGATTATTTTCTTTCCCTTCCAAACAAGAAGATCAATGTTGTCATCCAAATCAGCAGCATCCCATGACTCAAGCATCTGACTCTCAACTTTGACATTTTCTCTCCTGCTAATCCCATTGGATGAACATTCAGATATCTGATCAAGCACAATGTCCTTCATTAGAAGTCCATTCTCTAATTCAGAGATTTCAGAAGCCGACTTAACATCTTCTTGGTTTGATCCACCTTTGAATGTTAACTCTTCAATCTGTCTCATAGCAGCCTCTAGTATGGTATTAGCATTTAAGTTTTCCTGTGTCGCAATCCCCTCCATTTCAATCACTGCCTTCTCAACAGCTTTAACCCTGTTTTTCAAATCCTGCAACTCTGAAAATGCATCTGGCATCGTTTGATCCGCACTCACTTCTTCACAGCTTTCAACATAATGATTACTCACCAATTCAGGATCCTGGAAACAAGAACTTCGAAAAATTATTTGCAGTACATGTTTGTGGCACAGCTGATATATCAACAAGAGGCTAAAAATAACGACTCAGTATCATCAAATTCTAATGAATTTTTTTTATAAGCAGCAAGTTCATTCAACAGAGAATCAATAACATTCTCACAAAATCCAAATTGCTAGTTCTGAATTCATACCTCAGGTGTACTCACATAACCTTTCTCAGCAGAATCGGCTGCGATCAGCACCTCGGTGGCAGCGACGACTTTGGAATAGCTTCGGCATGAGAAAACATGAAAATCTCTTCTAGTTACCATGTTGTGTCTTGTGTGATGAAACCCTAGAGAGATAAGTCACAGCTCTGCTCCATCTCGGCAACATCGCAATTGCAATCTGTCAAATTCAAAACAAACATTTTACCAAAACTGTGGATTGAAGAAGAACCATTCGTGAATAACTGCGTGTGCGTGTATATACGAAGCATATGGAGAACCTGTAAACAGAGAGCTAGAGAGAGATAGACAGAGATATGTGGATTGCAATCTGCTTTGCGTCTGTAATTCGAATCCTCAAACTATCGTTTGTCCCAGCTGCCATTGATGTAGAAGAGAGAGAGAGAGAGGAAGCAGAGAGTGAGAAGAGAGACCAAACTTAGTGGAGGTGAAGTGATGAGATCGGGGGGAGAGAGAGAGAGATGTGAATTTCTCTGTAGGACCTTAGGCATTATAAAATAATTTTGTGGATCTCTTCCATTATAAAAAGTGGAAGAGGGATCCTAGACTAATTTTCCCATATATATATTAAAAAATATTATTGTTCAAGTCCTTATAGTTTAGAAGGATATAATTTTTTTTTATAAAATTTAAAACAAAAAAAAAAGAAAAAAAAATAATAGCGATTAATAATTTGAACACATGTATTTAAAACAAATTGTATTTAGACCAATAATATTATGACACATTATTATGACACATGTGAATATTGATCTCATTCTAATTGTAGTAATATATTTTGAAGAAAAAATTAAATTTGAAATTTTAGTTTATAATTTAATAAAGGATGCAAAATTTCAGGAATGAATATTGATCTCATTCTAATTATAGTAACATAATTTAAGTGAGAATCCAAATTTGAAATTTTCTTTTAAGAATATAAAATTAATTTATATACCAATCATATTGTAACACGTATTAACAAAAAAATAAATAAATAAAAATGAGAAAAAAATTATAACTTTCAACCTTAAAAAAATGACAATATTTTGCAACTATAATAATATATAGATATATAGATAAATCATGGAATATGTCATTATTTAAAACTTATATGTTATGAGATAAATCATTATAATTTTAAATTTAAATTAATAGAATATTTTCCATATTTAGTACCCCTCAAATTTGAATTTTGAAATGGATTGGTATACTTTCTATTTTTTATTTTATATATTTGATATACTTTCCATTTGAAAGCCATAAATCAAGTGATATTAATTAATTTATTTATTTATTACTATTATTATTTATTTATTTGCTTGAATGAGAGCTATAGATGATTTTTTTAATTATTTAAAAATTAGAAATTTTAGTTTGAGATATTGAAACTCCCACAAGACTTGTAATTAGAAACCCCCTTTTACTTATATAATATATAGATAGATAGATATATAGATTTAATAAGAATTTATATTTGTTTTAGATATTTTTTTAATATACAAATTATTTTTTTTAAGATTTTTTATAAAAATAATTTAACAATCCCATCACTAACCATAGTATACGAGAGAAGTTGAAAAGGATGTAGAAGTGAGTATGAGAGAAGTCAAAAAGGCTTGTAGGTTGGGAAAAGTCAATAAATGTTGAAATTTTTTTTTTTTGCAGTAGCTTTGGTCCAGTCCAAGATCGGACTGGACCGTGCTGTTGGGCCCGTGGGGGTCCGCCACGGGTCCCGTTTTGATAATCCGAACCGTCAATATGTAGAACTCGTCAAGTACTATATGCATGTAAAAAATCACGTTGATCGGATATCGATAGCTATGTGAACATAACAGTTTTTTATCGATCGTTAATTGTTTCACCGTCCATTTTTTTTATACAAAACTGATTTGATCACATAGCTATTGATATCCGATCAACGTGATTTTTTACAGGCATGTAGTACTCGACGAATTCTACATATTGAATGGTTCGGATTATCAAAATAGACCCAAAAAATGGGCCCCATGGGCCAAACTAGACGGGTCTAGTCTTGATCTCAACTTGAGACAAGTTGGACCCTTTTTTTTTAAATCAAAAATTTAGAAAATTAAGATTAGAATATTGGAGCTCTCACAAGGCTTATGGGTTAAAAACCCCTTTTTCCTTATATAGTATATAGATTATTGAAATTTCTTAATTTTAAACTATTAAGAAAATCCTCATTAGTTGGCTTCCATTTAACTTTTATTTTACAATCCCACATCGAGCAAAGAATGAAAAAGTGAATTGTTTCACTTATATAAAGTGAATCTTATACTCCCATTTATATAAGTAAAAGAAGATTTTTAGCAAGATACCCTATAATCAATATAATTTTTTTTTGATATTCTTAATTTAAAAAAATCTCAATGGTTGACTTTCATTTAACTTTTATTTTACAATCCCACACAGACGTTTTGATTTTAAAAATAATTTTGTATGAAGTTTTAAAACTCTCATAATATTTAACTTTAAAATAATTACAATCCCATATCGGAAAAAAAGAAAAGAAAAAGAAAGTGAGTTGTTTCATTTATATAAAGTGAATTTTATACTCTCATTTAATATTATAGTATTGTGCATATTTTAATTAAAGATGGTTTAAATTTTAAAATAAAATTTAAAAGTTTTAATTAATTAATTTTGTTTTAAATTGGTTGGTCTTTTGACTTAACCGATTAGGTTTAATCATTTTTTATTTGACTGATTCATTGGTTTAACTACGGCTTTATCTGTTTTATCAAAATATATTACTTAGATTTATTTGATTTGAAATAAACTGAGATTGACCTTATTAAAAATTGAACAATTAAGATTGTTTGATTAGAAATAAACTTCCCGTCCGAACAACTGTTAACTTTTATTTTAGAATCCCACATCAGGAAAATGAGAAAAAAAAATAAGTTGTTTTACTATATAAACCTTATGCTATCATTTAATATTGTAGTGTTGTGTATATTTCAGTTCAAAACAGTTTAAATTTTAAAATTCAAATAAAATTTAAAAATTTTAATTAATTAATTTTTGTGTAAATTGGTTGGTCCTTTGACCTAACCGATAGGGTGAACTGTTTTCGGTTCGACTAATTCACTGGTTTAACTGCAATTTTAGTTATTCTATCAAAATATATTAGTTAAATTTATTTGATTCGAAATAAATTAAAGTGTGACCTAATTAAAGATTAAACGACTAAGATTACTTGATTTGAAATAAACTTTTTGCCCAAACAATTGTTAACTTTTAAACAATTAAGAAAATTCGCATTAGCTATCTCTCATTTAACTTTTATTTTGTAATCCCACATCGAGAAAAGAAGAAAAAAGTAAATTGTTTCATTTACATAAAGTGTGTATGAGATTTTAAAACTCTCATAATATCTCACATTAAAAGTATTCTTTTATAAAATGTATAAATATATCGATAATCTTAATGTCACTCTTATTGCTCCTTAATACAAAAATTATGAGATGATTATGATAATTTTAAATTTATATTTAAAACTTATAAATTATGAGATAGATTATTATAATTTTAAATTTATATTGTGTCGATTTTAAATTTAAATTAATATATTGCTTTCGATATTTAGTGACAGTTTAAATTTTAATAAAATAAAATTTAAAAGTTTTAATTAATTAATTTTTGTGTAATTTGGTTGGTCTTATGTCCTAACTGATTAAGCTAAATCATTTTTTGTTTGAATGATTTGCTGATTTAACCATGATTTTAGTAGTTTTATATGTTACAATGATTCTTTTTTACTTATTAAGTTTTTAAAATTTCTTTAATTATTTCCTTTTCAAAAACCAATATGATAATTTTTAAAAATTTCTTTAATTTCTTTAATTTTTTAAGATTCATATATTTTTATTCTAAAATAGTGAAGTATTAGAATTATGTCATTTTTTTTATAACAAAAAATAATTTTAATTTTTAATTTTTAATTGTCAATACAATAATTTTAATCTATCTATACTATATATTATAGTAAGTTGTTGTTTGGGATGTGCTATATAAGTGCACTTTTTAATTTTAATTTTTTTTTTGTTAAAAAAGTAGAGGAAAAAAAAATCTACGTTTGGAATAACTTTTTATGAAATGATATGTAATAAAATATTGTAGTAAAATCAAAATGACAATTTTACCCTTTTGACTTTTTGACTTTTTGGGTAGTTGAATTCAAAGGGTAAAATAATAATTTTGCCATAGTGGCTTCCCCCATATAAGCTACCCTTGAATAATATAGACATTTTAGTTTTTTTAGTAATTTTTTAGTTTTTAACTTTTTTTAGTTTATCCCAAACAACTCCTAAATGAATGTGGGAGCTAGAAAAAAATATGTATCAACTTATTGGGCTAACCCAAACAAGGCCTGCCAAGGAGCCAACTATTGGGCTTATTCGGCCCACCCCGTCTATAAAAGGAAGGCACCTCATGGCATATGGTGGTATCTCTCTCTGCTCCACACAGCACACAAACACGCTTTACTATTCTTGATTCTTCATTCATGGATTCTAACTTCATCATCGGAGTGTCCCCGGCCGGTAACCCCGGTTGGGTGGAATCAACCAGATTTATCTCTTGCAAGTTCATGGAGCTGTCTTCGTTGAATCTCACCAACAATCCATGTGAGAGGATATTTCATGGTTTCACAATTGGCGCCGTCTGTGGGAAATGTCTGCAAGAATTCAACGAAGGAGATGACAAACACCATACTTAAGATGCTCATATCATCATTACGAGTTACGAGAAACAAGACCCACGGTTTATCTTATCCTTTTCCCCTTTGTTTCCATTTATTTTTCAATCTTACTGTCTATATGCAAATACATATACACACACACACACATATCTATCTCGACATTCTCTCTAGTAAAGTAGCCGGTACATATTCATTGTATTTACTTTTGCATTCTCTCTAAAAATGGGTTTCAGCTCTTTTCGGCATCACTAACGGGGTTTCTCGGCCAAATTCATGCATGATCTATTCATTTAATTCTTAACATGTATGCACGTGTATCTGCTAAAAAAAAAAATGGGTCTTTACTTTTTCTCTCTCTAGACTAAATTGACATAAATAAAGCCATGAGTTATTATCACAAGTAATTTAACATTTTTTACTTCATAATTTATGAGAGTATGAAGCAATCTATATTGTATTTTTTCATAATTTTACTTCATAATTTTTTACTTTTTCCTGAGGCAATCTATACGGCTCATGTTGCCCAAATAATTTTTGGTGCTGTATAAAGGAGGTTTGAAAGCTCCATCATCGACCTCATACACAGACTGTTCGGCACTTCATTCATAAAGACCAACACCACAAAGCTCGGCATTGCACCTTAATATAGCACCAGCACCTCGGCTTCATCGCTCAACGGTTTAGTTCGACATCAAAATTAACCATCTTGGCCAAGCCAAGCTACTACTCAGCAACCTACCTTGAAATCGGCAATCCGACAAGGCTATTCGGTAGCTCTTCCTCCCTTCTCGACATCATTATGCTCACCCAAGCTGCCTACTACGCTCACCCAAAAGATTCTTAACCGGCTAACATTATTCCGCATTACTCAGCATCAGAGCAACATTATTCGGCTAACATTATTTGGCAAACATTTTCGACAACATTATGTGACTCATTGCTTACTCGATAAAACTACTCGGCCACAAGTCTACTCGGCAGCCCATACGTCACTCCACAGCATTGGATATTCTCGACAACCGACTACACGATATTGCCGAACTCTACAGTTCAACAACGTCATTATTTGTAATAACCCTCATGCTATCCTAACCATACTTATATGCATTCATGTGATCCTGTCTTGTAAACTTGCATTTCAAGTCTTGTCCTTGTTCGTTTAAGTGTTATAGCATGTTTTGTACCCTGCTTGGTGTGAGTTTAGCCGAGGGCGTCTTTAGTCTAGAACTCCTTTGGAACCACTTTGTTTGACCTCCACCTTCGCCCTGACATATTGGCCGAGATGTCATTATCTAGGCCGAGGTGTTCATCACCAAGGCCGAGTTGTGAATCATCTAGGCTGAGATGTTACCCTTGCACCTAAGTGATCTTGTCCCGGAGAGGTATGTCCTAGACCGAGGTGTGGCACATCTAGGCCAAGGTGTGGCACAGCTTAGTCAAGTGTTATCCTTCCTAACCGAGGTCATTAGTCCCTACTTGCCGATGCCTTGTTCTTAGCCGAGATCATTACTCGCCAGAGTGCCCATGCCGTCTTGCTTGTTGAACACACTTTGTCATAGTTTTGTCTTGTCACTCAGCCACCTTTCTGTGTAGCACCAACCAGCCGCTGCCACGTGCCTCTGTAGAAGATTAAGTCAACCAGCAGATCTAGAAATGTATCATTTTGCTATATATCTTTGTTTGTGAGGAGAGAGAAGCTCTAGAAGAAGTTTAGAGTGAGAGAGTGGGTTTTCGGGTTGATTCCTAGAGATCAAACCATTAGTTCGCGTATTGAGGTTAGATTCTTGAATCACTCTTGTCATTCCTGTTGATCATCTAGCTGCATTGCATGATCGAACTCGTTTTGCATGTCATGCATCGATTTAAAGTTGGTTTTAGAAAGAGAAAATAGTGTTCATGTGTTCTTGAAGGAAAGCCTTGTTTGATTTGAAAGTTTGCATTAAGATTCATGTTATTGTGTTTGTTTTCATGAAATCCTTGAATATGGGTACCTAGGTCTATGTTTTTGAACTCATAGCATGTAATCTCAGATTTGTAATAGCAAATCATGACCTTTGCATTCATCTTCCTCATGTTCATGTTCTTCACGTTCTTCTAGAGAGGGAAACCCAGATTTTTCCCAACCTCGTTTCCTTGAATGTGGCCATCGAGGCAGCACCTCGGCAAGGAGGTGTGGGACCTCGGCCTAGACCTGGTAGTTGCCCAACACGTTTTCCCCGAGATAAAGAATTGTGCTTGTTTCGATTTGACTTAGTCTTGAGGAATACTGAGATCATCTGCATGCATGTGAAACTTGTTTGAAAGTGCATTCAACAGACTTTGTCATGTGTTTGTAGGGTTTGGACTTGCCTTGACCCCGACGCTTGAAGAACTAAGTGAGTGGTATTTTTAATAAAGCTATGTTATAACGTTTTGATAAAAGCTTTGCTTTGCTTTGTTTTGAAAGTAATTGTAAGCATGAATGGTTATTCCTAATTGGAAAATATATTTGTATTATCTTGTTTTGATGACATTCTTGGAAGTCCGTACGTGCTAAGGGACTATAAGCACTTGTAGCACAAAGTTTGGAAGTCCGTACGTGCTAAGGGACTATAAGCACTTGTAGCACAAAGTTTGGAAGTCCGTACGTGCTAAGGGACTATAAGCATTGGTAGCACAAGTCCTTAGTGTCCGGGGACTATAATGCAACGACATCATTGAATTGAAATATCTCCCTTGTCTTGCCTTGTCTTGTCTTGTTTGCCGCTAACGGTTTACCGCGTGGATTTTGTTTGCCGAGATGTCATCACTTGTATTATAATGATGTTAGTAAGCATCCCTTTGAAACTTGACAGATTCGGAAGATGGACTTGGTTCATCCCTTGACTTGTGCTAATTATGTTATGTATTGTTTGATAAAGATCTTGAATACCAGTCATGCAAACCCCTTTATTTCTTATACCATTCACTGAGTATCCAAGCTCACCCTCTCTATATATATGTAGGTGATGAGCAGGAAGGCGGTGACGCCTAGGTGTGACTCGCAAGCTTGTTTTGGGTTTTTGTTATGTCGGCCTAACTTGTATTCACGTCGGCGGTCTTGAAAATCATGCTTCTCGGCTTATGATGCTTGTAATTTACACATGTCGGCTGGAGAAGCCTTTTGATCAAGATATAAAATGTATTTTGTACTTTATTGTATTTGTATTCAAGTTGTGATATTATGTAAAGTTGTGTGCCATTCCATGTAACTTACGCACTGCTCTTATGGACCACTTGTATTTTTTTAAATTTATTGCTTTCGCACTTGTGAGCCCTATATATATTTATACTCTGTCTGTGTGTGAATTTTGAAAGTTGGCCTTTGGTAATCTCGGATTACTGGCCATCACGGCACCAAACTACTAGGGGCTATTTGGGGTCGTGATATTATTCATTATTCTGACGTCATTACTCGGCAAAATAATTCGGAGTGTCGCGGTAATGCCAAGTCGCTCCTTGAATCTCATAATATAATTCCCGGAAATATCACCATTGCTCGGCGCTACTATCTCGGCATAGCTCTAACATGTTGGCTTCAAATTTGTCACAATGTTTGAAGGCATCTTGTTACGATGAAATTTTTGCGGTTGTAACAATCTAATTTTGAGCATACCAGTGTGAAGTACTCATTGAGATGAGTCCAACACAATAAACCGCGTCAAAATCGAAGCTCAAACGAAACCGTACGAGCCAATTGAAATTTGCCCAGAAAATCACATATATTGCCGAAGAAGACGACCTAGGAGATGGCAAAACGTAAGAAATTATTCGGTGGATTGCAGCTAAGTTACATCCTATAATAACCAAACAATTAAGTTTAAATATATATAATGCACAAAATATGAACTCAAGGCATTGTTTAAATATATATAATGCACAAAATATGAACTCAAGGCATGTCATGGCAGAGTGGTTAAGTGTTAATCTTTTATCACAAGAGCGCAAGTTCAATTCTTGACAGCCACACTAATTTTCTTTTATTTTTTGCAATATAAGAGCAATTATCCAGTGGATCGCAAAGCACCAGTCTTCATCGATCTGAGCTGTCAGAATCATTTTGGCTATAACTACGCCATCAGGAGTCTGATTACAGTGATCCCATAGTCGTTTCCAACTATTTGGAGTATTCTGAACATATCCGTACAGTCTGATTTTGTAAATTTCATACCCAAAATTTGTAGATTTTATATGCAATACCACATATCGTAGCTCAAATAATACTTTTGCCACCAAGCCTGGCATTTGATCAATGTTGCATTCAACAATTTTGGCGACTTCCCGCTACTATAACAACCTGCATCATTCGGCAATTTTGGCCCAAGTCTATTCCGAATTCCTTCCGAATAACCACTGTCATTCGAAAGCAATAGGCCAATGTTATTCGGAAGGAATAGGGCAACTATACTTTGTTCTCGGCTTACTTCTCGGCAATGTTGGCCACTGCCCAATCTGAATTTCTTCCGAATACCTAACGTCATTCACAAGCAGTGGGGCAACGACGATCCAATGTTACATATTCACAAAAATGGAAGCAATTTTCTAACTAATTCCATGACAAAGCTACAATTTAATCGGCTTAAACGCTTATCGCCGAACTCACTGAACAACTGTTACACTCACTTGGCGCTTTCAATTCGGCCACTTGGTAGTTCAATTGACTAGCATGCAATTTCAGCAACAGGATCTTGGGGCGAGGATATAATCCTCTGTCTTCCCTGATCATTCATTGTGTTACCCGTGCTACCTTGGCCATTTATCAGCCGATCATCATCTCGGTACCTCCCTTATGCATGCATACTCAGCCAACTTGGTACAAACATTGCAACGAAATTTACTTTAGTTACAAATTCCCGCTCCTTTTCACACCGCTCCAAATAAGTGCCAGTTTTGAGGCAACACATTACACGCTTGGCAGTCGGCCGTTCGCATTTAGCAATCGGCAGTTCGCATATTTTTGCACGCTGTCATTTTACCAAAGCCGAATCTACCCCGCCACATAGGTGTAACAAGCCCACGGGGGACCTCGCTACAGCTCGGACTCGATTCGTGTCACGGTTCTTAATCTGAACCAAAGAGTCCAAATCCGGCAAATCGTTTTGTGAAAACAGATTTTTGAAAGAAGTGCCAAACATGGACTGCTTTGCCAGATACAGAGTCGCCACCTAAATATTTTATTTTGGGAAATTTAGGAAACCCTGACTCGTTGCCTAAGGCCACGTGTCCGTCATCACCAAAGTTGCCTCGGCTCGGGAACTTGGGTACGATTGGGGAAGGTCACTTCGTGAGCACCCCCGCTCACCCGGTCAGAGACCGGCCTCTACTAACCATGATATCTATTTTTGAAAACATTGTGTGTTCTTATTCCAGTTTTTAGCCTAGATTACTATGTGATGCGCGCAGCATACAAGTATAGACCAGGTCGCCTGGATTGGAACAAAACATCTCATGTTTGCTTGTTTGAAAGGTGGTTTGCTACTCGCAAGTAGGCTAAAAATGCAGATTTTGC
Organism: Camellia sinensis; assembly: GCF_055761805.1. Classification (NCBI taxonomy): domain Eukaryota; kingdom Viridiplantae; phylum Streptophyta; class Magnoliopsida; order Ericales; family Theaceae; genus Camellia; species Camellia sinensis. The sequence goes on from NC_138967.1 coordinate 152,090,994, forward strand.
CACCCTCGGGTGGGCTTAGAAAAGATGGTTTTGCCACTATCTAGTGGGCTTAAAACAAATAGTTGATGATTTATTCCAATCCAAATAACCCAACCTTCACCCACAGGCATTCAGGCAATTATATCACATAAGCAAATAGCCTCATGGTAAGCATGCTATCATGGCAGTCACTCACACACATGCAAGGATGCTAAAGCATAAAACTCACCGGGTACTCCAAGCCAAAACAGAATTTACATTAGAAATCATGCATGATCCTAAGTATACAGAAATTCCTAATGCAACACATGCAAAATGCAACTATAGCAGGCTCGGCTATTCTAAGATGGCATATGAAATGCTACAACTATCATGTATTCAATTTGGAATTGAAAGTACAATGCAGTTAGTATGATGCGCCGAGCCCGGTGCATGCAATACAGATGAATGATGCAAACATGCTGTCATACTGTATGCTAATTGAAATATGCCCTAATCTAACCATCATAAGCGGATAAATAAAAGGGAGAAAGACGTGGGGTTGGAAGACATACAACACTCACGCACACTTATTACAGTTGTGCCCTCGCACAGAGGGTCCGAATAAATAATACAGTTCCGAATAAAAGAATATTACAGTCCAAATATTACAGTCCAAATAATATACAAATTCCTAATTAATTAACCAATCAACTAAGAAAATAAATAAAACTGGCATGCAAGCCAGGGACTGCCTTGCTTCTGATGGATGATGCATGTCCGGGTTGTCTTGCACGGAAATCCACCGGGATGCCCCAATTAGCCTCTATTTAGCAGTTTATTCTTGGAAAGCACGCCAAGCCCCGGAAGACTGCTGATCCTTCATTTTGCTGCAACAGAGAGCAGGAAAGGGGCATAGCAATGTATTTTTACAAATATATGCATGCCTCGATCCTCGTGCCACCAATCACGCATACCGAGGCATGATGGCCGAGGAGTCGAATTGCACAACTCAATATAGAATGAATGCACATGAAAACACAACAAGACCCAACTTCATCATGGATGATCCAGAGTGTCGGTGACTGGGGAATTGAGACACATTCCGTCACTCGGAGTACGAAATGCACCTCGTTTTTCGTGCCCGGGCTAACTCCTATTCCGAACACGATGCAATATGCATGACATGCATGAAATGCAACTAAGATACAATCCTAACATACACAATGCTATGGAATGACATGCCTCGAAATGCGTACACACGGGCACGCAAACCAAGGAAATGCATGAATGCGATCTAAGATACAACCTAGTATGCACTATGCTGTGAAAATGAGATGCCTCGAGATGCGTGCACACGGGCACGCAAACCGAGGCAATGGCGTACGCAATGCAATATGGCTGAAATGGCATATAAAATGCAGCATGGACTTATACTAACATGAGAGAGCCTCAGCCACACTCACATAAGAGGCCGGTGGATGAAAATGGAGTGCCTCGAAATGCGTGCACACGGGCACGCAAACCGAGGCAATGGCATACGCAATGCAATATGGCAAAAATGGCATGGAAAATGCAACATGGACTTATACTAACATGAGAAAGCCTCAGCCACACTCACATAAGAAGCCGATGGATGAAAATAAAGTGCCTCGAAATGCGTGCACACGGGCACGCAAACCGAGGCAATGGTATACGCAATGCAATAGCATGGAAAATGATATGCAAACATGCTAATGGAATTTCAGCACTGAAATGTGGGGGAAAACAGCCCCGAAATGAGGCGAAAGTACACCCGATGCATGGAATAGTCCCGAAACATGAATTTTGGCACCCAAAATGGCCTATAGCTATACCAAACATGCACAATATGGACATGCAATGAATAGGCAGAAGCAAGGCAGCCCCAAAATAAGCACTTTTCAGTTTATATCAAAGCCAAACAGTGAACACAAACAGGGCAAAACTAGCATGCAAAAATGGGGATTAAAAGAGAGATAAAGAAGCAACTCACAATTTCTGTCCCCAAACAAATTAGGGTCCTTCAACAAAGTTGAAGAGGGGCCAAAAATATGATCTTTTTCAGTTCTGAAAATATCCCAAAAACAAACACAGGTATAGCTACACTCTTATGCAAGAAAAGGGCCAAAAGATGGCCAAAGAAGGAAGTGGTAGATGCAAAGCCCAAACAGAAAAATACTCTTCTACAATACTGATGAGGGACCAAAAATAAGGCATTTTTCAGTTGAGGGTCAGACCCAAAATAGTATTCAAATATGTCAAAAATGCTATGCAAAATGAGGTCCAAAAGAGAGATATAACATGAAGTGTATAAAAGATGCCTCAAATCATGAAAGGCCCTTAATGAAACATGAAGAATGGGCCAAAATAAGACTTTTTCTAGCTCTGTAAAATGACCAAAAACAGAAGCACAATAGGCTAACAAATCATGCAAAAATGGGGATTAAAAGAGAGATACAACACAAAGTATATGAAAGATGCCTCAAACCATGAAAGGCCCTTAATGAAACATGAAGAATGGACCGAAATAAGACCTTTTCTAGCTCTGTAAAATGACTAAAAACAGAAGCACAAGGGGCTTCCAAGTCATGCAAAAATAGGGACCAAAGATGGATATAATGACAAGTGGTACATGGAGGTCCCAAACGGTGATGAGCCCTTCTTCAATGTTGAATAGGGGCTCAAAATAAGCCTACTTACAGTTTACATCATGCTCCAAAACATATCATACACAAGCTAAAAATATCATGCAAGAAAATGGCATTCAAGAAGGATATTGAAGCAAGTGCAAGATGGGGGGCTCAAACAGGGTTGAGCCCTTAAGCAAAAGTGAAAAAGAGCTCAAAAGAAGGCCACTTTCAGTTAGGGCCGGAGCTCAAAACAGTAAGCATGTATGGCTCACAAAAGATACAAGAAATGGACCAAAAAGGGGAAAATGCAACTCATCCTTGAAGACAAGCCTTTAGCAACTCTTGGCTTGAGTTTGTAGCACCCTTAGACCTTGGAGAACACCTTCAAACTGCTGGAATGGAGGATGGAAGGGTGGGGGTTAGTGGTGTAGAAGAAATGGTGGTGTAGGACTTGGAGGTTTTCAAGGAAATGAGAGAAATGGAGGAGGATTTTTGTATACAAGCTTGAAGACCAATTTTTCTCACCCCTCAAGACCAATGCCTGCAGCTGGGTTATAAGGACCAAAAAGGGAGAGACAAGGAGGGGAAAAGGTGGGGGAAAATGAGGCAAGTCTTCCCCCACAAAATATCCCCCGGATTGAGATATTTTCTGGGGGAAACAGCTATACAGCTGTAAAGTGCAAATTGAGAGGATCATGGCCGGCCAGTTTAAAAGGGAGAAAACGGTCAACCACCAGGTAAGTGGCCGGCCGGCCAGAAAAAGTGGCCGGCCGGCTAGGTCAAAGGGAAAAAAGTGGCCGGCCACCCCCTAGGATGAAGCCCCAGAAGTTAGCTTTCCAATGGCGCAAACCTTGCATTGAAATTCCTCCTGTAGAAAAAGTATGCCCTTTTCCGTGAAGCTGCGCAGATTCGGTCCAACCATACTTCAACCAACCACATCCCCCCCCCCGGACTTGGACTTGGGAGATTCTTAAGTGCAAAATGAAGCCCCGGAAGTAAGCTTTCCAATGGTGGTGGCCTCATATCTTAATTCCTCTTGTGCAAAGAGTTACGCCCGTTTCGGTGAAGCCGCGCAGATTTTTCTCCTTCCCGGATTCATGCTGAAGCACTTTTGACCAAAAAGAAGTTGGCTTTTCAGCAAAATTGCTGGCCTCCCACCCTCCTAAAAGCTTTATAACAGTGAAAATAAGGTCTCCACAAAAAATGAGCCCAAACCGATGCAAAATGAAGGTTCGGGGGCCGAAACGCGCAGCCCGAGGCCCCGAAAACTGGCTGTTAGGCACCGGGAGTGGTATTCGACCATGAAGTGGGTCTCTCAGACCTCAGTGTCCCTCAAAAGGGAGTAAATAAGATGCATGCTAAAAACCGGAGCAATAGGAGATGGTTAAGCGGTCCCGAACCGAGGCACACGACCTGACGGCTTCGAAAACCGGGAACCGGGCTCCGAAATGGGAAAAATGGCCTACAGCCACAAAATGTAGCCCACGACCACTGAGAGATGGTCTAGGGGACCTCGCCCTCCCCTCAGGAAAAGAAACAGAGAAAACCGAGTCTGGTTCGTAAACCGAGGCAAAGCACAAAAGAGTCCGAAAGTCCGGAGGCAAGGCTCGCAGCCAAGACACTAAAACTTCTAGACGAGCATGATATGCAGTATCACCAAGCGCTCAACTGGTGATGTCTGAGTCTTAAGGTCGGTCAAAAATGGGGTGTCTACAATAGGGCAATGGGGTAAGTCCAATCTTCATTCCTTCTGACTAACACCTGTCATTCGAAAGCAATGGGACAAGTCTACATTGGACTAAACGCAAACCGATCAATGCTAATTAGCCCAAAATTTACTTAGCAACTAAATAGTTGGCCTAATATCTATTTGGCCATTCCTTACAAGTAGAGCAATATTCTTTGTGATTAACACGTGTACCTCATTCGATACTGGGCATCACTGACACAGGATGCATTTTTCAAAGTCCTTGCCATATTGGCACTTGGTCGCCACTTAAAATTAGTAAAGTCTCTGAGTACAGTGTAATCTTCGCACTCGGCACGGAGCGCCATCAGCAAAGGCCTACACCTTCGCCCGGAGGTTAGAATACCGCGGCCTATACCTACGCCCGGAGGTTATAATACCATAGACCTACACCTATGCCCGGAGGTTAGAATACCGTGGCCTACACCTACGCCTGGAGGTTAGAATATTGCGGCTTACACCCATGCCCGGGAGTTAGAATACCGCGACCTATACCCTCACCCGGGGGTTATAATACCGCAGGTCTACACCCTCACCCGGGGGTAATAATACCGTGGTCCATTTTTTGACTGATATATCTACCTTATTTAATCTGTCTTATCTGGTTCAGGCAATCTCGACATATAGAAATATTTTTAGCTCGGCACGAAAGTCTATATTTGGAAGCAATTTTTGCACTCAGCAATATACTACACCCTTGCCCGGGGTTATAATACCGCGGCCTACACCCTTACCCGGGGGTTATAATACCAGGACCCATCGTTATAGAGATAGTATCACTCACTGGGCTTTAGCTCACCTCTCTCCTCTATATACATATATTTGTACATACATTCATACATACATGCATTCATCCAGCCAGTCATTCATTTATCAAATGTATTCCATGTCAAATGACCTAACATCTATTTGAACAGCATAACTTGGCAATAAAAACTCTCATTCCTTCTACTGAAGACAAAGAAAGTTTTGGGGCAATTGTAGGAGCCATAAAAAAATATGTATTAACTTATTGGGCTAACCCAAACAAGGCCTGCCAAAGGGCCAACTATTGGGCTTATTCGGCCCACCCCCATCTATAAAAGGATGGCACCTCATGGCATATGGTGGTATCTCTCTCTGCTCCACACAGCACACAAACACACTTTACTATTCTTGATTCTTCATTCATGGATTCTAACTTCATCATCGAAGTGTCCCCACCCGGTAACCCTGGTTGGGTGGCATCAACCAGATTTATCTCTTGCAGATTCATGGAGCTATCTTCGTTGAATCTCACCAACAATCCATATGCACTACAAGAAAACTGGGTATATGAGACGGAACTATTTGCGACGGCACACTTGCCGTCTCAAAAAGTCACTTTTTGCGACGGCAGAAAATGTCGTCTCAAAAAAGGAGAGTATTTGCGACGGCACCATTTACCGTCTCAAAAAAGCAGAGTATTTGCGACGGCATCATTTGCCGTCTCAAAAAAGCAGAGCATTTGCGACGGCACTAAATACCGTCGCAAATACTCTCATTTTTTGAGACGGCAAATAGTGTCGTCGCAAATGCTCTGCTTTTTTGAGACGGTAAATGGTGCCGTCGCAAATACTCTGCTTTTTTGAGACGGCATTTTCTGCCGTCGCAAAAAGTGACTTTCGTGTTTTTTTTTTGTGAATATTTTTAAAATTTTAAATTTTTTTTTAGATGTACCTTACTTAGATGTATCTACAAAATAAAAAAAATTATGAAAAAATATTTTTAAAAATTAATAAATACATAAAAATACAAAAAAATGTATTGAATTATTGTATTTTTGGTATTTAGTGAATTTTTAAAAGATTTTTTTTACAATTTTTTAATTTTTAGGTGTATTTATGTTAGGTGTGTCTAAAAATTTTAAAACATACTTAAAATATTTAAAAAATTCAGTAAAAACAATATAACACGGAAAACAAGAAAGTTTAATTTTCTCAAAAGAGTTTTTGGAAAACTCTAACCTAGCATAGTGATTGTGGTTTTGAGATAGCTTCATATATATACAGTCACAAAATGGTTTGAATAAATTCAACGGTATTTTTCTGTCGCAAAAAAAATTAAAAAAAACAATGTCGTCTTACTCTTTTGATATACCATTTCTCTTTTCATTCATTTTTTCATCTTCCCGTCTCTCTGTCTCTATCTCTCTCTCTCTTCTCTTTATCTCTTTCACTTATCACTCTTCTTTCTATGTCTGCCTGTTTCTCTCTCTCATTCTCTCTGTGTCTCTCGCCTATCTCTCTTCTCTCTATCTCTCTCATTTCTTTTTTTTCTCCCTCTCTCTCTTATCTTTCTATCTCTCTCTATCTCTCTCGCTCATTTCTCTTCTCTTTCTGTCTCTCTCTTTTTCTGTGTCTCTCTCTCTCGCTCATCTCTTTTCGCTCTATTTCTCTTTCTTTTTGTCTATCTCTCGCTTATCTCTTGTTTCTCTCTCTTTTTCTATCTCTCTATCTCTCTCTCTCTATCTCTTTTTCTGTCTATCTCTCTCTTCCTGTCTCTCTCTCACTCATCACTCTTCTCTCACTCTCTCTTTGTCTACTTGTCTATTTGTCTATTTCTCCCTCACTATGTTCGCCTTGTTCACTCTCTTACTCCCATCTTCTCTATTTATCGAGCTCCTTCTCGATTTATCGATCCACTATAAGAAAATACACTTTTAGCAACCACTTTGTCTATCTCTCTCTCTCTCGCTCATCACTCTATCTCTGTCTCTCTCTCTCTCTATCTCTCTTCTTTATCTGTCTCTCACAAAATTAAAATATTTTTAAAATATTTAAAAAATTGATTTGAATTAAGTTTTGAAAAGAGTTTTGAATTATCTGTCTTCTTTATTTATTGAGCTCCCTTTCGATTTATCGATCCACTACAAGAAAATGCATTTTTAGCGACCACTTTGTCTCTTTCTCGCTCATCATTCTGTCTCTTTCTCTGTCTCTCTATCTCTTTTCTCTATTCGTCTCTCACTCATCTCTCTTTCTCACCACCCATCTTCTCTACCACATTTACCACTACTGCAAATGCCATTTAACTACCACCACTCTTCTCTTTCTCTCTTTCACTCATCACTCTTCTTTCTCTGTCTGTTTGTCTATCTGTCTGTTTGTCTGTCTGTCTGTGTGTCTTTCGTTCATCTTTCTTTTTTCTATCTCTCTCATTTGTCTTCTCTCTATGTCTCTCTCGCTCATCTCTCTTCTCTCTATCTCTCTCATCTCTTTTCTCTCTCTGTCTCTCTCGCTCATCTCTTTTTTCTCTCTCTGTTTCTCTCGCTCATCTCTCTTCTCTCTATCTCTCTATTTTTCTATTCTCTCTCTCGTTCATCTCTTTTCGCTTTCTTTCTATATGTCTCTCTCATCTCTTGTTTTTCTCTATTTTTCTATATGTCTCTCTCTATCTCTTTCTCTCTTTGTCTCTCTGTCTCTCTATATCTCTTTCTCTCTTTATCTCTCTCTCACTTATCACTTTTCTCTCTTTCTTTCTCTCTCTGTGTCTGTTTGTTTGTCTCTCACTCTTTTGTTTCTCTCTCTTTCTCTCTATGTGTCTGTCTGTCTGTTTGTCTCTCTCCCCCATTGTATTCACATTACTCACTCTCTCCCTCATCGCTTCTCTATTTACTAAGCTCTCCACTACAAGAAAATGCACTTTTAGCGACCACTTTGTCTCTCTCTCGCTCATCACTCTGTTTCTGTCTCTCTCTCTCGCTTTCTCTCCTCTATCTGTCTCCCACTCATCTCTCTCTCTCTCTCTCACTACTCATCTCTTTTACCAACTTCACCTCTACGACTACCATTACTACTACCATTGCCACCACTACCACTACTGCCACTACTACTACCATTACCTCTCTTTCACCCCTGCCATTCCATTTACACTACCACTACCACTACCACAACTTCACTACTAATTTCTTTCGCTATCACCACCACCACCACCATCTCTCTTTCACCACTCTCTCTGTCTTTTTTTTTTTCTATGTCTCTCTCGTTAATCTCTTTTCACTTTCTTTCTCTATCTTTTAGTTTATCTCTTGCTCATCTATTGTTTCTCTCTCTTTTTCTGTCTATCTCTCTCTCTCTATCTCTCTCTCTTTGTCTCTCTCCCCCACTGTGTTCGCCTTGCTCACTCTTCTCATCATCTCTTCTTTATTTATTGAGCTCCCTTTCGATTTATCGATCCACTACAAGAAAATGCACTTTTAGCGACCACTTTGTCTCTTTATCGCTCATCACTCTGTCTCTCTATCTCTTTTCTTTATTCGTCTCTCACTCATCTCTCTCTCTCACCACCCATCTTCTCTACCACATTTACTACTACTGCAAATGCCATTCAACTACCACCATTCTTCTCTTTCTCTCTTTCTCTTTTTCACTCATTACTCTTTTTTCTCTGTCTGTTTGTCTATCTGTCTGTGTGTCTTTCGTTCATCTTTTTTCTCTTTATCTCTCTCATTTGTCTTCTCTCTCTGTCTTTCTCGCTCATCTCTCTTCTCTCTATCTCTCTCATCTCTTTTCTTTCTCTGTCTCTCTCGCTCATCTCTCTTTTTTCTCTCTCTTTGTCTCTCTCTCTCTCTCGCTCATCTCTCTTCTCTCTATCTCTCTATTTTTCTATTCTCTCTCTCGTTCATTTTTTTTCGCTCTCTTTCTCTCTCTTTTTGTATCGCTCATCTCTTGCTTCTATCTTTTTTTTTCTGTCTCTCTCTCTATCTCTTTCTCTCTTTGTTTGTTTGTTTCTCTCTCTCTCTCTTCGTCTCTCTCTCACTCACTCATCACTGTTAATAGAAAATATTTTTCATTAAAATATTATCCTTACTTTTACTAAATAAAAAATAATAATAATAATTTTTCATTCATTAAATATTCATTTATAATAAAAATAAAAATTATTATTATTATTATTTTTTTATTATTTAAATATTCATTTATGTTGAAAATTATTATTATTATTATTATTTTTTACCCAATCCCGCCGCTCGGTTCCCCCATTTTTTCCCATTCCCGCGCCCCTCAAAATCCCCAATTTCTTAGCACCAAATTCCCTAATTTCTACCAAAATGAAAAAACCCTAATCGTCTCCTCACTCTCCCATTCTCATCTCAAGTTCAACTCATCACTGTCTCTCTCTCTCTCTCACTCTCTCGTTTCGTTGTTCTTCATATCTGCACCGATCACTCTCTGACTCTCTCGTTGTTCATCTCATCGCACCGATCATCGCACCGCCGATCTACTCACAGGTAAACTCTCTCTCTCAATCTCTGTCTCTCTCTTTCTCTCGCCCCGATTGTTGTTTTTTGTTTTGTTTTATATATATATATATATATATATATGTATATATCAGATATCTCTCTGATCTGATCTGTCTCCCTCACTCTCTCATCTCATCAGTCTCACTTTCTGGTTTTGCATCTCTGTACCGATCGACTCACAGGTAAGCCTCTCTCTCTCTCTCTCTCCCTGATCTCTTATCTCTGCACCGATCGAACAGATCTTTCTGTTTCTCATCTCATCAGCCTCTCTCTCCCTGATAATTTATTTTATTTTAAACATTATATATATTTTTGGTTTGTAGAATTGAAGTAGATGACAATTGGTATGGGAATGGATTAAGAAACATTTTGTCTCTATTTATGCAGAGACTGTTTTTTGATCGTGGTCAGTTCGTAAATTTTGGTGTCAGACCTCCCTAAACCTTTAATCTTGTGATATAGGCTTATGTATCTAGAAATTGGGTATGGATACGTGGAGTTGTGGACACTCCCTGAACATTTAAATATATTGTCTATTGTATGATATTATGACATAAGATGATGTTATTATTTGGAAATATAGTTGAAATAAAATGTGATTTAGGGGAAAAAGGAGATACCTATCCCCCATTCATGTGAGGCTAAAATTTTTTCTTTACTATCAAATGTGAGCTTCTGTTCTGAACATTGTTAATTATTAGAGGATCCAAGTGTCTAAATTTGAGTACAAAGGTTGGACGCATATACCATGCAACGGTGTTGGACCTTAACGGATTCTTCATAATTATTGGACCTATTACTTCAAGAACCTCTTTGATTGGTGCACCCTCTGCTGTAGGCCTTGATGGTCTGATGTATCAATAGCTGATATTCTAATCACTAAATTTCCTATAGATTTCCCCCTTGTTTATTTATCTATACTATCTATCTGTTCTAATTTGTGAACCTGACAATGTTTTATCAGTCCCCGGAATTGTATGTTTTTGATGATAGGACTTTTTTTTTTAGCTAGTCAATGATTACTCTCTGTTTGACGAGATCTTTTTAACGTGTTTGATATGCATGTATTGTTGTTTTGTTCAATATGTTTAGATATGGATGGAGTATAGTTTTTTGTGTGAACCATGTTTCAGAGCACTTTAGAATTATAAATTTGTAATTGCCTTGTGATTGTAAAAGGGGAGCAAAAAAAAATTATGATAGTCATCTTATCATTCTTGTCATTTGGGTGTCCAGAAAATTATGACAGTCATCTAATCAGTACCCCTTCAAATAATTTTAGAAGAACCCTTTCGACAGGGAATGGTATCTAAAACCCTTACAAAATTATGAATTTGTAGTATTATTTTTTAAGTTTTTTCTCTATTCTTTAACTTCTTTGCAAATCACCACACAATAACTTGTGCCATATATCAGCAAAGCAAAGTCCAATAAAACATGAAAAAAGAGAACCTTTATTTCAATACTTTTGTTGCTGATATATTCCGGCACTGCCATTAGTTAGGCTTTATTTCTATGCCATGGATGTTTCACATATTATATACAGAAACATTAGAAAAGAGAACCTTTTGGTGGTTCTATGCCTTTAAATGCAATAATACTACAAATTCATAATTTTTACTAATAATTTACTCAAAAACATCAATATGTGGTCCAAATTAACAGCTTGTCTTGTGGGAGTTTGCCTGTTTAGATCAAATTACCACGTCAAGCTCTATAATTCTGGTTATGTAATGCATGTTGCACATTGTCTTACAAATTATTGTCAGACACACCTCTTGGGTCTTGACACTCTACACGTATCCGCCCTATTCTTTTGGTGGCTATTATCTGTATCATAGTATAAAATAAACAGTATGAACAGGCCTCAAAGTTTTTATCATAGATCATGCAAAAATGGTATATATGGTATCATGCAGTATATATGGTATCCGAATAATCCATTTGGTGCTCCGCCATCTCCACCAGGGTTTTGGATATCATTCCTGCGGGTGGTAAGTCAAGATTAACCTTTTTTGCTTTTGTCCTTTTGATATACTTGAGAGACGCGAGAAAAAGGTGTTGGTTTAGACTCTATGCGTTTTTATCAACATTATAATATTTTAGCACATTACCATGATGGTCTGATAGGCTTTTTTAGATAAAACTGCACAGGTGATAGATATATAGCATGTGATGATGTAAGATCAGATGTTCTAAGTATCTTCCATGATGGCAATCACAATTGCTTATAGAGGTGTCAGGTGTCAAGATAGGAATCTTCTTTTGCTGAATTATGTTTTAATTTAATATGAAAGATAAAGGAAAGTTCATTCAATACTACTAAACGGGTCATAGTTGGAATAAAAATACACATTCCTCATGATGTGGATTAGGTTTTCTACTATGAGGACAAATTAGCAGTCCATGACTTATTTACAAACTTTCTTTGATGAGTTAATGGAATTACCAGTGGTACACTGGTACCACCTCCAGAAAGCATTGAGGGGAATTGAGCTTAGAATTTGGTCAATTGGTCCCAAGAACAGTTGCTGCTGCATAAAGGTGCTTTCTTAATATGGACATGCAATAATGACTTGTTATCACACTCGACATACTAATAGTCTAATACATTCTTGTCATCGTGAAAAACTGCAACAGCATATGGATGGGACCACAAATGAGCACCCGAGGGCGAAGGTGCGATATATTTTTTTCATAATAACATTATAAGTAGAAACACCTCCTTCCATTATAATTTTTTTGTTCTCCTCTTTCTAGTTCATTCTCTAGCTGCTCATTTTCTGTACCTTAAAAGAGGAAAAATAGGATAGCTTGATTCCATAACAGTTTTCCCTAACGTTAGAAGATAAGATAGGCCAATAATAAACCTTGATTTGCAGGGCTTGAGAATATTTGATTTGAGATAGGGCTTTACGATTGGCTTTAATTGTGGAATTAGTGATAGCAATAGAATTTCCTCTGTGATTTCTTGGTCTGTAAACTAGCCTTTAATTTTCACCTTAATTTTTGTTTTCTTTTCCTTTCCTTGTATCCCTTCTCAAGTGATGTCTCAAGCAAATGACACGTGCTGGCCATTGTCACTTTTAAATGCACCGTTGTTATGTTCTGACTAGCATTTTAAGGATATTGATGCACTGTAAGAGCAATTTATATCTGTAATAACATGGAAATCCTACATGGGTAGATCTTTTTATGTCAATTGCGTTTAGGGAGAGACAGGAAATGAGTCATGTTTGAATTTGCTTTTGCAGTCTGATGGATTCCCGACAATTCTTTTCTTCCCAGCTGGCAATAAGAGCTTCGACCCGGTTAGTGAAAATTTTCTTTCTTATTCCGATACTATTATTTTTCTTTCAGTTTTCATCAATTATTATTGCCTTCTAACAAATTTCCTGAAAATTTTCTTTCTTATTCCGCCATTGCTTTCCCTATCTCAGTTGGAGCTAAGATATTGTGTTTGGTTAAACATATAGTTTTGGTTTGTCTATATATTATATTTTTCTTTAATTATTATTTCAAATTATGACTATTAAGTTCAGTTTCACCTATACATATTTACTCAGCTTGGAGATTTTGTTTTGGTGCAGCAAAGAAAGGGATAATGGTTTTTGCTCTGCATGAGGAGCCTGATCTCACAGAGCTAGTTGGGGATTTCATATTCAGATCACCAAGGAGACTTTCAATGGTATACCAGCTAGACTCTTTCCAATCCATAACTGACAACACCACCACCAAAATTAGCTCCACCTTCAGTTTGTTCTTCATTTTTTTAAACCAATAAGCTTTCCACTTCGCTCATGATGGGACCTGAGCTTTGTTCCTAATTTATAAGCATTAGCTTTGTTCCTAATTTATAAGCATTGGAGAGCTTTGTTCCTAAATATCCAATGTGTTGATTGGTGAATTTTAGATTTTATTTTATTATTATTTTTTTTTTTAGGATTTGGGTGAATTTTATAATTTAAATATGTTTTTATGAACATGTACAGTTTAATTGTTCTTTGTAAAATATTGAATTTGATGGTTTGATTAATTTTTATTTTTGTTTTTTGTTATGATGTTTTTGTGAATGGAATGTAAATAATCAGCTATTAGAGAGAGACGGCACCACCGTCAGAAAAAATAGAAAATTTTAATAGTTTTATTAATTTTGTTACAGGTTTTATTTTTTGCGACGACATTATACTGTCGCAAAAAATAGAAATTTTATTATTTAAAATAGATATTTTATTATTTTTTAATATTTTTTGCGACGGTCTTATACTGTCGCAAAATATTGAAAATTTTATATTTTTTATACTTTCTGCGACGGCACTACACCGTCGCAAAAAAGTCTTTTTTTTAAAAAAAAAAGACTATTGGCGACGGTATTTTTTGCCGTCTCAAATAACATTTTTAGCGACGGTAAAATAGGGCCGTCGCAAAAAAGTTAAGAAATTTCAAACGTTATTAGTGACTGCACGGTGCCGTCGCAAAAAGGCAAAAAAAGCCGTCGCAAAACATTAGCGACGGCAGTTACCGTCGCAAAAACTCTTTTGCAACCCCTGCAGTTGCGACCCCCCTCTTGCCGTCGCAAAAAGTCATTTTGCCGTCGCAAAAAGTATTAGCGACGGCATTAGGAGTATTAGCGACGGTATTTTACCGTCGCAAAAAGTCAATTTTTTTGTAGTGATGAGAGGATATTTCATGGTCTCACAATGAACATTTGACAAAAAACCCTTAAACTTATATGGCTTCGTTTGGGAAGAAGGGTTTGGTTGGGTTTGGGACTATTTTAGCCACGAAAAAACAAAATAGACTTTTTAATCTAATAAGGCAAAACATCATATCTAACCCATAATCATTACATTCTTTCTTTTACAAAAAGTCAAAAAAATATTCCCAAATGAAACTTTTTAGCCTCGGACTAAAATAGTTAAAAAATCAAAATATAAAAAAAAATTAAATACAATTATCATATTTTTAATAAATAATATATTATTTTATTGCGTGCATAGCACAAGTGATATGGTAATTAAAATATATATCATTGTGGCTCCTGATTTTAAAAATATGATATCATATAATTTCTGATAGACTTCTATTAAAAAATTATATTTATCATTTTCCTTTTTTCAAATAAATGCTTCTCATAATACTATAACTAGCAGTTTATGCACATGATGGATATGTCATTAAACATATAAGAGGTTATAAATTTTGATTTGATTTTAAATATAATCAGTTATATGAGGCTTTGATCTAGACAGTTACAGGAGACAAACAATTACATAAAGGCATTTTCAAAAAGTAAATTTTGTGACATTTTGTGTTGACACCAACTCAAACATTTACTTTATATAATTTAGAATAGATAATGTTATATAGTGGGCTCACCATTGAGTTCAATTCAATTGTATTGACTGTTCATCTTCAAGAGAAAAATCAGATTAATCAACTAAATATAATCACAAGATTATATCTTCTTAGTTCTTTTTATTTTTTTTTTTAAATAAATGTAATAAAATTATTTGATTATAATTATCAAATGGTATAAACATGTACGACATTGGATATAGGAGTATGGAGTAAAAGTGTTGTTGGATCGGAATATGTTTTTGGTGGACATTGTGAGGGAGAGCCAGGGCAGTCTTGAAACTGGACTCCATTATGAATAGTGGCAATAATTGGAAAGGGATGGATATGCTGATCTTCAACACGTGGCATTGGTGGAATTATAGAAATGCTCTACAACCGTTCGTCAATACTCCTCCTCCTCTACTTTTTATTAGTTATGGTTGGAGTATAAATTTGGATAAAAATTTAAAAAGAAATAAAATAAAATAAAATGTAAATATTTTTATTCACATTTTATTTTATTTTTAAAATTTTTTTATCTAAATTTATGATTCAAATACAATCTTAATATTTTTATACTTTAATCTCATGAATTATTACGCAGTATCATTTTATCTCATTTTAACTAAAAATGCTACACTTTGTTGTATAATTGTATTGAACCATCAATTTTTAGTAACTTGTTTAGAATCATTAGATTGATGGGAAATTAATATATGACTTGCACATGATATCTCAAATATTATTAGCAATTTTAATTGTCTACACTATGGATACATGAATGCGGCTATAGGTAGGAGAAACATAGAAAAAAAGAGAAGAATGTCATTTAGACATTTTAGAAATATTTTAGACGTCATGTGCAAATTTACATGTGAGACCCTTAACAAAAGATTCATATTGATACAAAATTGATAGTTCAACGTGGCAACCTGTAGCATTTTTTAGTAGAAGGTAAAGTGATATTGACTATTGAGTAATAATTTAGAGAGATAAAGTATGATTTTAACTTTAAGATTGTGTTTGTTTTGGGATTAAAAGTCATGGGATTGGACTTTACATGGTCAATTTTGAAATCCATGTATGGATAAAAAATGAACCTCTGGATCGGCAGTCACTCTAGATTGTATATCCCCCATCAAGGGTAATATTTGAGTACCATAGGGAGGTGTGATGCAAAATAAAAGATTAAGAGGGTTTGGCCATCGGCAGTCACTCAAATTATGATCATTATACCATGAAGTCTAAAATCTAAAAATTGCATTCTTAATCTAACAACATTTCAAACATGTGATAGGAAACATGATCCAAAAAAATTGACAATTCACATTAATCCCAAGACAAATAATCTTGAAACAAATATGGCCAAAATTATCTAATTGTTTGGATTTAATTTGCAGATGGGATTATATTCAAGTTGGGAACCAAGTCATGAAGGACATGGATAGAATGGCTGCATTTGAGAGGTCACTGAATACACGGGGTGGTTGGGTGGACACCAATACTAACCCAATGAAAACTATGGTTTTCTTTCTTGCATTTCTCCATCTCATTACTTGTAAGCTCTTTCTACTCTTTTGTACTTTTATTTTGCATTAATAAAAATTTTATTTTATCCGTACAAATTTTTTTTTTACTAATTTTGCATATTGCTCTTAGAACTTTTACTCAAATGTAAGATGACCAACTTTTTTTTTTTTATCAGCAAAATAAATCTTTATTGATGAAAACAAACAAAGTATAATAAAGTACATCAATAAATAGGAGCACGGAGCTAGCTCAAGCTCCAAGCTCCAATTGGTGAGAAACCAACAAGCAGAGCAAAATACAGCCACAACAAAACCAGTAAGCATAAACTCCCAAATTACAGCCACAACTGAGCAAACCATTAGCAAACCAACCACTAGCAATCTAACCATTAGCAATCAGCAAAGCAGCAGATTTCAACCATTAGCAATTAGCTTAGCAATCACCAAGACTAGCAGTAGAGCAGATCAGTTCAACCAAGAGTAGCAGAAACAGATCACCAGGACTAACAAATCAGAGTTGTTCAACCAATACAATTTTATAAGACACCAAATCACGAAACCAAGGTAGCTTTTTCGAAAACTGAGCAACAGTCTAACAAATTACCAAAGCAAAGCATGACCAGAACCTATCAACCTAACACCTGTTTTACACCATTTGATTCAACATCTAATTTGATTCCACTTCAACATATAGTCATCAACTGAGAGAGGAAAGTCCTTTGTAGATGCTTTAAGCCAGAGAACAGCTTTGGTTTTGATGAGTTCATATAGACCTGAGGAATTGGGTTATGACATAGAGAAGACACACTCATTCCTATGTTTCCAGTGAGACCATAGAACAACTAAGGGTATTGCTTTCCAGATTTTCTTTTCAAGTCTCTTAAATTTTCCACCCATCCACTAGTCACCAATTAAAACCCCAATCATGTATCACTAATGACCAGATAAACCAGGAGAAAGGGCAGTGCAACAAGACATGAACAACAGTTTTAACTTCAATGCTACAGAATGGGCAGAGGGAGGATGCACTGCTGCTTAAAATGCCTATTCTGTGCAAAAACTCTACAGACTTTATTCTGTTTTTCCAAACTAGCCAACCAAAAAAGAGAACTTTGGGGGGAAGAGCATTGTACCAGACAAACTTACTAATTCTGAGTTGTGGGCCAAGCAGAGAGCTGCTGAAAGAATAAAGGCCAATGACAGAGAAAGAACCATTAGCCCAAACTTGACAATCCACACTGTCAAGACATAAAGAAGGAGAAGAGGATAAGACATTAACAAGTCTGTTTTCTTCAAGTAATTCCCAAGCATAAAGCTCTCTTTTATACAAAAAATTCCAATTATCTAAGCTAGATTTCCTGTGGTAGAAATGATAAAGGAATCCTTCCTTGACAGTAGAAAGGTTATAGAGAAGAGGGAATTCTGATTTGAAGTAAAGTCCATCGCACCACTTGTCATGCCAAAATGAGATTCAAGACCCATTCCCCACTTTAAGTAGACAATTATCCAAGTAGAAGTTAAAGATATTCCTGCTATAAGCCCCAACTGAGATAATGTCAGTCCACAATTTAGAATGTTTATAATGGGATCTGAGTAGAGGATGCCAGCAATTTTCCTTGATTTTATACTTGCTGCAGATAGCCCTTCTCCTGAGTGCATTGACTTGATTCCCAAATTTCTACCATCATTTGAGTAGTAAACAAGTATTCACATTTCTAGTCCTTCTTATACCCTGACCCCCTTAATTGACACTCTTTGTTACCTTCACCCATTTCACTAGATGAACTTTCCTCTTTAGATCATTGCCACCCCACAAAAACACAGCTTCAATCTTCTCTATTTCTCTAGCAACTCCTTCGGGCGTCTTAAATAGAAAGAGGTAGTACACAGGAAGACTGGATAGAACAAATTTGATCAAGGTTAGTCTACCTGCGAAAGATAGTAATTTCCTCTTCCACCCTGCAAGCTTAACTCTGATTTTGTTAAGAACAGGTTTCCACATTGATTTCCTACCTGGATTGGCTCCTAATGGCAACCTTAGGAATTTCAGAGGGAGTCTATGTAATAATGGCGATCCCATCAATATAAGCGAACATTTTGTAATTGAATGTGGGGGTTCTGAAGCATGGAACAAATTGTAATTTCTCGCCCATCTCACGCTTTCCATCACAAATACAAAATTGAAGTGCAAGATGTATACCAAAGAAAATCAGTCAACATGTTGAAAATTGGTAGAGAATTTTTTTCAATACGTCTTATTTATCTCATAATCATTATAATTTTTTTTTTTTTTGGAGTCAATGAAAATTTTATACAAAAAGTAAACTTATTTGATATTGCCCCAAATTTTTTAAAGAGGGGAGGAACCTCTACTCTCAATCTTAAAACACAAATTAAAATCTTACTCATTTGAAGAGTCAAAAATACTTGAGTACTACTAGCCGTATACACATTATCTTCATTGTGTTCCTCTTATGGTTTAAACTAGTGGCTCGGATTGGAATGAACCCAAAGCAAACAAATGCATAGGGCAAACAGCAACGGTGGCAGGCTCGACATATGCAGGGAAGTATCCACCAGCGGGAGAGGTGGTGAAGAGGGCAATAAGAAAGATTAAAAATCCCGTTATTTTACTTGACCTAACAACTCTCTCACTGTTGAGAAAAGATGGACACCCTTCTATTTATGGAAATCGTGGTACGAATGGCGTTTATTGCACTCATTGGTGCATTGCTGGAGTCCCTGATACCTGGAACCAGATCCTTTATAATACTGTTTCTCAAAAAAATCAAGTCATTACTTGATCACATTGACAATTTTAATTAGAAAACTATTGGTTTATTAAAATTGATATCGCATGGCATTCAAGGCTCCATTAGGTAAACCATATTTTGAGTTTCGCTTAAATTTTGAAACTAAACAACTCTACTTTGGAAATGAGAAAAGTGCTTGGTAAAATTTTTATGATTTTCCGTATGTATCTCTATATTTTAATTTTGAAATCACAATGTGTGGGGTCTATTCCCTTCTAAGTTCCAAGTAAAATATTCAGTTAAAATAGACGTGTCTCAAATCTTTTTGTTTTTGTTAGGTATGCTTAATGAGTGTCCTTCAGAAAAACTTAAACAAATTTTTTTGGGTGTTTGATAACTTTTAATTTTATGTTTTATGTTTTGGTAAATATATTTTTGTTTATTGATGTGGAAAACAAAATTTATTTTACAAAAACAAATATTTTGAAAAGATATGGGAAACAAAAACAAATACGCGTTTAATGAGTTGCTAAATGGTATATGATAATAGAGATCCGCCACTCTTTGGTCAGATATTATTTGTTGGTGGGGATTGCAGTGGGTGATTCCAGGATCTGTGCATGGGTTGCTGGAATGGTGGTCCGGAAGTGTGATGCAGAGGCTGGAGAAGAAAATCTGGATGGCCATTCCTTTGGCCACTCTCTGGTCCACATGGAAGCACAGAAATGAGTGTGTCTTCGGTGCCTCTCAACCAAATCTAGAAGCTTTGTGTGATTTAGTGAAAGTTAGAGTTGCTATGTGGTTCAAAGCATCGAAAATCCAGGTTGATTTCTCCATTAATGATTTGGTCTTTAATCTGCCTCAGGTGAAATATTGTATCAAGAATGGAGGGTGAAGGTTTTGTTCTAGTATGGTGCACTTTAATGTGCTGGGTTATTGTATCATCAGTGTGTGCTAGTGCAATAGCCATCAAGCTTCTGAGGGTTTGATTAGTTAGGTTGCAGCAATTCCACAAAACAGTAGCTATTCTGACTTGATGTTGCTGGTCTGCTGGTAGATATGGTGTTCTGATATGGTGTTCTGCTATGTTGCTGGTCTGTTTTGCTATGTTGCTGATCTGTTGGTCTATTGGTGGCAAAGGTTTGCTATGCTGCTGGACTCTGGGCTGCTAAGCTAAGGGCCAACTCTGTCAGGTGCAGCTTTGGTGGATCTGAGGTTTAGAAGTTTTTTTCTAGTTTTCAAGTTTGCATTAGTGGTTGCTTTTGAAGTTACTCAGCTGGTAGTAGGAGAGTTGTTCATGAATAAATACCTTGGCCTCTGAAGTAGGACTCAAAAGTGTTGCGGATCGGGGGCACACCAGGGAACTCAAACAAGCAATAACACACAAGATTTAACGTGGTTCGGCAAGTCGCCTACGTCCACGGGCAGCGGATTCACTATATTGAACAAAAGGGTAAGAATTACAACACTCTCTGTAATTCTCTCTCTCTGTTTGCTCTCAGCTCACACCTCTCAGCTGTACTACAACTCTCCTTAGCTTCTCTATATATAGAGATTACCAATGCTAGAGTAATTGAGCTGGCTGCCAGCCCATTTCGGTGGCTTTCCAGATTGAGGTTTCATGGCCTCATGGCCAACTCACATGGCCTCATGGCTTCCCCACCATGTAGCTGACTGCTACTTTCCTTCACATGGCCAGAATCTGTAGCCAACTCAACAAATCTCCACCTTGGCGAGGATTCTCTTATCCAACATAGTGATCGATCAACACTGCCATGCACCCAAAGGTGCTCAGTTCCGAGAGATGTTGACCAAGTCCAAACAATGTTGGAACTTGATCCCAGAAACTACCTTTGTGAGCATATCGGCCGGATTATCTGCAGTACCAATCTTTTGAAGCAGAATATCCCCTTCATTCACAATTTCTCGGATGAAATGGAAACGGACATCAATGTGCTTGGTGTGGGCATGATGGACCTGGTTCTTTGCCAAACAAATGGCACTCTGACTGTCACAAAACACCTTAACGTGCTTCTGAACAATTTCCAAGTCTTCAATCAACCCATGTAGCCAAATAGCTTCCTTAAAGGCTTCCGTCACTGCCATGTACTCTGCCTCTGTAGTAGACAAAGCCACCGTTGACTGAAGCGTTGACCTCCAACTTACCGGCCCTTTAGCAAGCGTAAATAAATACCCTGTTGTTGACCGGCGTTTGTCTAACTCACCAGCATAATCTGAGTCCACATATCCTTCCAAATTTTGCCCGAGTCGGTTATCTCTCTCGAACTTCAATCCCAGATTGACCATGCCATGTATGTACCTTAGGATCCATTTCACTGCCTGCCAGTGATCTTTTCCTGGATCATGCATATACCTGCTTACCATACTCACAGCATGCGAGATGTCAGGCCGTGTACAAACCATAGCATACATTAATGCACCAACTGCTTTTGCATATGGAACCTGTGCCATATGCTTCCGTTCTTCTTCTGTGCGTGGAGACAACGAAGCACTAAGCTTGAAATGAGGGGCCAATGGTGTACTTACAGCTTTGGTTTTCCCATTGAGGCCAAATCTGTCTAACACCTTTTTCAGATACTGGGTTTGTGTCAGACAAACCGTGCCCTTCTTCCTGTCTCTCTTGATCTCCATGCCAAGAACTTTCTTTGCTTCTCCCAAATCCTTCATTTCAAACTCCCTTGCTAACTGTGCCTTGAGTTTGTCAATCTCCACCTTGCTCATAGATGCAATCAACATATCATCTACATATAAGAGCAAATAGATGAAGGAACCGTCGGGAAGCTTACGGAAATATACACAATGATCAAATTGACTTCTTGTGTATTCTGTCTCTATCATGAACCGATCAAATCGTTTGTACCACTGTCTCGGGGATTGCTTCAATCCGTACAACGATTTGTTCAGCTTACAGGCCCAAGTCTCTTTTCCAGCAATTTTGAAACCATCTGGCTGGGACATGTATATCTCCTCTTCAAGATCTCCATGTAAGAAGGCAGTTTTGACGTCGAGTTGGGCGAGCTCGAGATCAAACTGTGCAACCAAAGCTAACAAGATGCGAATAGACGTGTGCTTCACAACATGTGAGAATACCTCATTGTAGTCTATTCCTTTCTTCTGAGCATAGCCTTTAGCTACCAATCTAGCTTTGAATCTGATGTTGTCTCTGCCTGGAATGCCTTCCTTCTTGGTGTAAACCCACTTACACCCAATTGCTTTCTTGCCTTTTGGAAGTTGCACCAACTCCCAAGTCTGGTTCTTATGAAGTGACCCGATCTCTTCATCCATAGCCTCCTTCCATTTGACACTTTCTGCATTATGCACGGCTTCTTTGAAAGTGCACGGAACATTGTCTTCAATGATTGGAAGTGCATAGGCTACCATATCGGTCATCCAACTGGGTTGCTTAGTAACCCTTTTTCCTTTCCTGATTGCAATGGGTTCTGATTGTTGCAGAGCCTCTGGATCTTCATTTTCATCTGAACTCTCTTCAGAGCTATCCTCTGAGACTTCTTCAGGATGGTTGATTGGCTGACTAGTCTTTGCTGGAGTCTCAAACTCCACCTGCACTGACTTCTTCAATGTTTCCTCATTCTGTTGAGGATCTGGTTGCTTCAGCATTGCAGACTCATCAAAGGTAACGTCTCTTCTGATGAGAACTTTCTTTGATTCAGGGCACCACAGTCTGTATCCCTTGACACCGTCACCGAAGCCCAAGAAGATGGCTTTCTTGGCTCTTGGATCCAACTTAGATTCTGTAACATGAAAATATGCTGGACATCCAAAGATACGTAACTGATCATAATCAGTAACTGGGACTCCTGACCATACCTCCATGGGAGTCTTCCCATCTAATGCTGCAGTAGGTAGTCTATAGACAAGATGACGAGCATAGTTCAATGCCTCGCCCCAAAATGCCTTGCTCAATCCAGACTGTGACAGCATACACCGGATTTTCTCCACCAAAGTGCGGTTCATGCGTTCTGCAACTCCATTCTGCTGCGGTGTTCCAGGAACTGTGAAATGTCTCACTATCCCTGCATTCTGGAAAACCTAAAAGAAGGGATCTGATGTATATTCTCTACCATTGTCAGATCTGAGCTTCTTGATCCGTCTGCCTGTCTGGGTCTCAATCATCTTCTTCCACGTAAGAAAGATGTCTAAGACTTCATCTTTGTGTTTCATTGTATAAATCCAAACTCTTCTAGAGAAATCATCAATGAACGACACAAAATAGTGTTTACCTCCCAACGAAGCATTCTTGGAAGGACCCCATACGTCGGTGTGGACGTAGTCTAGAATCCCTTTGGTACGGTGAATTGCAGTACCAAACTTGATTCTTGTTTGCTTGCCCAATACACAATGCTCGCAGAACTCAAGCTTCCCCGTCTTGGCGCCTTTCAACAGGCCTTGCTTTACCAACCCTTGTAAAGTCTTCTCACCGACATGCCCTAGGCGCATGTGCCAAAGTTTGGAAGTGTCTGATGCATCATCTTCTGAGCTGGTGGAGACAGCCACTCTCCCTGTGACTGTAGAGCCATCTAGGAAATATAAATTTCCCTGTCGAGTACCCTTCATTGCAACCAATGCTCCTCAAACAACTTTAAGGACTCCACCTTCCATGGTTACTCTATAACCTTTGGAGTCTAAAACTCCCACTGAGATGAGATTCTTGGTTAGATCTGGTACATACCGTACATCTTCAAGAATTCTGATTGTTCCATCATGGATCTTCAGTTTAATTGTTCCAATCCCCTTTGTCTGGCAAGCTTGGTCATTGCCCATCAGCACAACTCCTCCATCGAACTCTCATAAGCTCGAGAACCACTGCTTGTTAGGACACATATGGAATGAACATCCGGAATCTATTATCCATTCATCCGACTGCCCATATGATGAAACTGTGAAGGCTCCTCCTTCATCATTATCTCCATCTCGTGCAATATTCACCTTCTCTTCTGTCTTGTCTTTATTTGGGTCTTTATTTGGACAATCTTTTGCCCAATGCCCCTTCTGGCGACAAGCTGCACACTCGTCTTTTGCAAGACGTCTTTTTTCTGAAGGTTTCCCCCTGGATTTTGAGCGAGACTTTCCTCGCCCTGTATTTCTTCTGTTATTTGTTCTGCCTCTGACTGTTAATGCCTCGGATGTTGAGTCCCTGTTTGCAGACTTATCTTTCCTTCTGAACTCATTGTTCACCAAGGCGTTTGCAACATCAATATACTTGATCTTCTCTTTACCGTACAATAAAGTAGTAGTGAGATGATCATACGAGTCAGGCAAGGAATTTAACAATAACAATGCTTTGTCTTCATCACCAACTTGATCATCCAAATTCTTCAAATCGATAATAATTTTGTTGAAGTTATTTAGGTGTTCGTTCATCGAAATACCTTTAATGTAGTCGAAACGAAACAACCTCTTCCTCAAGTAGAGCCGGTTCTCAATGCTCTTTGTCATGAACTTATCTTCCAGCGCCTTCCAAAGCTTCTTCGCAATATCATATTCTGTAAAGGCATACTTCTCCTCTTTTGCAAGGCAAAGTCGGATGGAACTGCAGGCCAGGAGATTCACCATCTCCCATTCTATCTCGTCCAGGTCATCTGGTTTGTCTCCCAGAGTGAAGTACAGGTTCATTTGGACAAGCATATCCTTAACTTCGCATCTCCACATGCCGAAGTTGCTGCTTCCATCGAACTTCTCTACCTCGAACTTGGCATGGGACACCGGGGTCCAATGCCTAGAAGTGCTTGTACTGGCTGAATTATTTACGGACTCGGTTGATCTAGATTCTGCCAATTTTTTTTTTACAAACTTCAATTCAAAAAACTGACCGTACAGATGTGTCCGGAATACTCCAAATAGTTGGGAAGCACTATTGGATCGTCAAAAACGGACTCCGAATGGCTCCGATCTGGCAAAAACACTTTGGACGGGCCAGATCTGCAGAATCTGGTGCGCTGAGATGCACCGGATACTTTCTCCGGTCAACGGCTGGTCAACGGCTCGGTCAACGGCGCAGGCGGCGCGGTCAGCGCAGCTTGACGGCTGGTCAACGCCGCTTGGTCAGCGGCTCAGGCTGACTGGGCTGACACGTGGTTGCCACGTGTCTGACACGTGGCGCTGATGTGGCGCTGACGTGGGGATGACGTGGCGCCACGTGGCTCGTCTTCTTCCTGGAGACGCGCGTGTGGCGCGTGGGTGAGACTGGGACCACGCGCCGGGTGCCTGAACGGTGCGTGTAGGCGCGTGCCGCGACTGTGGCTGACGCGCTTTTTTCAAAGAGCGTGTGAGGGCGCGTGTGTAGGCTTCTTGGCTCTGTTTTTGCTGTTCTGGACTCCTCTCGGGGAGTTCTTCCTCCTGGTATGGTCAAAAATGGATTTTGAGCACTTCAAAATCTGGGCACTTTCAGGAAAAATTCGATTTTTCGCAACCCGAGCTCTGATACCAATTGTTGCGGATCGGGGGCACACCAGGGAACTCAAACAAGCAATAACACACAAGATTTAACGTGGTTCGGCAAGTCGCCTACGTCCACGGGCAGCGGATTCACTATATTGAACAAAAGGGTAAGAATTACAACACTCTCTGTAATTCTCTCTCTCTCTGTTTGCTCTCAGCTCACACCTCTCAGCTGTACTACAATTCTCCTTAGCTTCTCTATATATAGAGATTACCAATGCTAGAGTAATTGAGCTGGCTGCCAGCCCATTTCGGTGGCTTTCCAGATTGAGGCTTCATGGCCTCATGGCCTCATGGCCAACTCACATGGCCTCATGGCTTCCCCACCATGTAGCTGGCTGCTACTTTCCTTCACATGGCCAGAATCTGTAGCCAACTCAACAAAAAGCTCATGAATTTTGTGGCAGTAGCAGTTTTAGTGCATTGTATATGGTGGCTTACTGCATTTTTGGGTGTGCATTTTGATCTGATTTTCTTCTGAACTGGTTTTATTCTATGGTTGTGCTGCTGTGAAGCTTATGCTAGCATAATGAGCACTAGGAATTTAAATTGTGGTTGATGAGCATACAGGGCCGTAAATCAGACTATGCTTAGGTGCTAGGTTTGGTTGGTTGGTTGGGTGGCTGCTCTGATGTTACTATGGTCTTTTCTTTTTTGTTGGTCTCTCACCAACTGGGGGTGCTAGTAAATGATAGGATGAGGTTTGTGGTGCCAACCTAGTTGGGATCATTTAGCTCATTGTGATGCTTTTGCATTTCCCTTTTCTTTATTGATGTAATTGTCTTGTACCTTGTACTTGTTTATTCCATCAATAAAATTTCTTTTTTGCCGATCAAAAAAAAAAAAATGATAATAGAGATCGAGGGTGATTGGAGATCTATGGAGGAAACTCAGAGGTGACTATAGAGTTATTAGTGGTTGCCAGCAATGGTGGCTAACATTGCGAGTGGCCAGAGGTGGTGGTGGGTGGAAACCAAATAAATGGTAACTGAAATTGATGAGGGAGAAAGAAGATGGGTGATGTCTTGACAAAGCGTTCTCTCTCCCACTATCCTCGTAAAATAACAAATAAGAAATTATTTAATATTCTTAGGGCATGTTTGATTGGGTGGATTAGAGTATAAGATTGAGATTGAGATTATTAATTCGTGGGCCCAATTATCCTATCTTTATTTTAATATTTTGGTTTAGGATTATTAATCCAATGATAATTAATCCAACAAATTTGTAGGATTATTAGTAATGGGGTAGAGGTGGGATTATTAATCCAATAGATATTAATCCAATTGGATAGTGAATATTACACTAATTTTATAAGATTATTAATATTTCACTATTAGTCTTGTGAATCAAAGTAATGTTTTATTTAATTTATTAATTGACACTTTAGACATTATTTCTTAAAATGTTAATAAAAAAGTGATGAGTCTCTTACTTTTAACATATTATTAGCTTAAAAAACACTTGAATTTGTTTCAAAAATATTGAATACTTTTTTTTTTTTTTTAACAAACTTGTTGCATAAAATTGTCCACATTATAAATTGAGGAGGTGAGTAGTCAATTGTCATTATTTTATACAGCTTACCATGCATGTAATGTTGTGTAAGAGAAATTATTAAATATTTCCAGAGTATTAAGTGTTTGTACTCTTTAATCAATCATCATTTAATATATTCTTTTATATTTTTCGATCACACAACACAATACCCCATCTATTCATGTTCTCCACTAATCATAATACTATAAAATATCACATATTCATACTTTGTAATTACTGAATAATTACCCGTTGTGTTTTCATGCTTAGCTGGTTTTTCCTATTGTGTTTCTATTTTTTTCTTACAAGTTCGTTAGCCTGTCAAAGCACTCGCATTTGCCGACACGTTTAGAATTACAAAAATAATTTTTTCTCAACATTTTGTGTGTTTTCCGAGTAACCAAACAGCACAAGAGAGTGAATTGAAGCCTTTCCCTAGAAGGGTCACAAGCAATTATGACGAAACTAATCATGAAAAAACTGGCTTTACGTCACTAACCATAAACATGTGAATTATAATAGGAAAAGAAATTGATTTAAAAAACAATCACACAACATATTTAAAATTTATATCTACTTGAATTATGAATATGTGATTCAGATTTTATTTATATATAAATTCACAATATACCATTTTGATCTTAACAGTTCATTTATTTTATAGGTTAATTTTCTTTCCGTATCTAATTTTTAGTTAGTAATGTTAGGAACACATAAATCAAATACAGAAAGGGATACAACCCTTTCACAAGAGATGAGTCCCACCTGTAAGTCCCACACATATGGCCCTACCCCTTACGAGAGGGTTTTGTCTCATTTTGTGTTTAGTTTCTTTGCATATAGACTTAATCTTTCTAAGTACTTAAAAACATTATGTAACCATTTTAGTTTGGGTTTATTAAACTTTCTACCCCTAAACTATCATCAAATTGTCTACTTAGTCCATAAACTATCGATTGAGTCTACTAAGTCTTTAAAGTATATAAATTAAAGTCTATTTAATTCCTAAACTATTGATTGAATATATTAAAGTCCCTAAAATATTTGATTCTTTTATTCCCTGAAATAATTACAAAAATAGAATATGATTGCTACTATTAGCACCTACATTTCTTCTTTAGACCTTCCATCTATTTTATTTTTTGTAATTCCCATCTCTTTTATTTTTTGTAATTCCAATTTTGTCCAAACACGTAGTTACATTTTTACCCTCATTCTTAACATTCCAACCCTAATTTCCCAAACCCTGACCCACCAACCTTTTCATCACCATCACCATCTCCACCGACGACTACCACCGCCATTGCCACTGCCGCCGGCGATCTCTCTTTCCATCTCTGGCGATTTCACCACCATTGAGTGTCTCTCTTTGGTGGTGAAAATGGAGGAACCCTATGTTCCTCTTCTCCTATACCTGCAACTGTTCGAACCCAAGTTCATATTCAAACCTAAACAGATTCAACGAATGGAGTAGGTCATGGCCAATCTCAATTACAGCCTCTGATCAGTCTGTCCCTTTGATTCCTTTGACAATCGTAACCGCTGTCATGATTTTTGGCGCAGGCAACCATATCGGTTTGGAAGAAAATGTGTTGTGTATAATAATAATAATAATAATAGTAATGTGAGAGAGAGAGAGAGAGAGAGAGAGAGAGAGAGAGACCAAATCTGGAAAAAAAAATGAAGAGGAAGGGGGTCGCGGTCGTCGAAGGTTGTGGAAAGGTGGTATCACGACCCAAACTCGCCCCTATAAGTTTAGCGTCGTAACCGGCCAGTAATCCTTGGATTACCAAAGGTCTCTTTATATAATAACATATAGTTAGGGGCTGTGGAAGCAAATATACAACATACGAAGTCCATTAAGCTGTGAAGACATCCATGGGATTGAAAATCTTAAACTTTATATACATACAAGTGACGTCATAGGTATAGTATTTACACGTCACTATCAAGTACATACAAAAGGCGAACATGTTCATAAAACAAAAGAAACAGTCTTATACATTCACATTGACACAGCCACAATACATGACTTGATCTGGAACCTCCTCGTGAGGCGCAGAGGGTGGCTGCCCAACACAAAATACCCCAGACATCATCTTAAGCCTGATCGCGAGCCTGCTTACCTACATACATAATAAATAACTAGTGAGCGGAGGCCCATTGAATAATAACAAAGTAAATGAGTAAATGAATGATGTCCCATAATTGTGACTGAAACTGAAATTCAGCGTATTCTCATTCTGAGCATATATAGAATTCAGAGTTCATGCTTAGTCTTACATAGTACATCCATCAGCGCTGACAGATCACACATAGATTGCTCTTAGATCATACTTGTCAGTTCTAGATAAGAACCTCTGGCGGGGTAAGAATAACTTGTCAGTCCCATAAAGGAACCTCCGGATTTGGAACTTGTAAACTTGTCAGTTCCACTTAGGAACCTCCAGCTGGGTATAGATAGCTTGTCAGTCCCATAAGGAACCTTCGGTACGGGGAACTTGTATATACTTGAATCATAGCATAATGTCATAAGTACTTGTTAGACTTGAACAATCATTCATAGCATAAAACATGACATTTCATAGAACAGTTCTTAATCTGTGAGCAGAAAATAATTTACTTGAACATAGCTTTACTATGTTATTACTCACAGATAATTGGTAACTCCAACTTGATGGCAAAGTAGGCAATTCACCTATCCTAAGGCGCGTGACCTACATAACATGGCAGATTCATACATTGAATGCACATGCTCGAATTGTACATAACTTATTTCATTTATTCTTAGTGTGTTTCTAGCTTGTAACCTCATTATGGAGTCTTAAACGTGGCCTAGGAGTGCCTAGGATGGAATGAGGATGCTAGAATGCACTTGAAAACATTTTTCAAATTTTGCTGAAAACAGGGTCCACGCTCGAGCGTGGCTTTACTAGCTCGAGCGAACATGCAAAAAGTAAGGGTTCGCTCGAGCGTGACTTCCCTCGCTCAAGCGTACTGTAAACTTTGAAAAAGTACTGGTTGCTTGCATTTCACGCTCGACGGACGCTTGATCCACGCTCTAGCGTGACTTCGGTCGCTCGAGCGTGCTGCAAAACATATGAACTTCTAGGTACATGCATTTCACGCTCTAGCGGGTATCATGTTGCTCGAGCGGAAGTGCATGTACTCAGAGTGCTCGCTCGAGCGTGAACTCCTACACTCGAGCGTAGATGCAAATTCTAGAATTTCCAGATTTGATCTCCAAGCTTCAAGCTCAACTTTAAGGCATCCAAACTCAATTTTTCTGGACTAAAACTTGAGGAAATACATGAAAACTCTTAAAACAACAAGAATGAAAGTTTATTTCAAAGAATCATGGCTCAAAAGCTTGTCAATTGTGCAAAATTCAACTCAAAGTTTATGAATGATCCAAGTACATGACATGCATGAATTTCTTTGGCTTCAAGCTTCTCAAAACATGATCAAATACCACAAAGCAACTTGAAACTTGATGACTCCCCAAAATTAAAGTGAATTCAAGACATGCATGAGGGAATTCTTGAAGATTAAACTCAAAACATGGAAATTCATGCATGCATGTATGATATGACTCAATTCTACTCCAGTCTAGTGCAATTCCTTCATGAATTCACCTAATTCACTTAAAGTCTTGTAAGTTATACTTCAATTACACAATTAAGAGTTTGATTTCTTACCTAGAGACTTGGATTCACAAAGGTTGAAGTTGAAACTCCCAAATTCTTTCAATCTCACAACATCCCTATCATATCCTTTGTTTGATCTCAATTATTCCCAACTCTCCATCTCTCACATTTTCTACTTGATTAGGCTCAAAATGTATTGAGATGGAGGAAAAAGATGAGTGAAAGCTCAATTGGTGCCTTAAATAGGCTTGGATAAAAGTGTAATTAATTTTGGTTAATTAAGTGGACATTAAATCCTAACTAACATATAAATCAAGTCAATTTCTGAATCGGTTGCCAATAAGGCCTTCAATTCGCAAACCGAAATGAAAACACGAACAGGTCTTTCTACGTTAAACAGATATAAACACAAAATGATGCAATGTTCATATAGTTAATTGAGGATTTCTTCCTAATTACTCATTTGGCATACTTAAACATGAATTAGCGTTAATCATGGGTCGGGGTTGTTACAGTCTTCCCCCCTTAAAGAGTTTGTTCTCCAAACTCGAATTACCTTCATTTTGGAAGAACACCAGATTCAAAGGAAACAACTCAGGGTATCTTTTCATCATGTCCTCTTCAGTTTCCCAGGTTGCACAGGTTCCCCCATGATTCTGCCAATCAACCTTTACTAATGGAATTTCTTTGTTCCTTAGTCTTTTGATTCTTCGGTTGACAATTTGAATTGGCCGCTCTTCGTATGTATAATCATATTTTAAAAGCACATGAGTTGGTTAGATCACATGTAGTGGATCTCTCAAATACTCCCGAAGCATAGAGACATGAAAAACGTTGTGCATATGCTCCATTACTGGCGGTAAGGCCACCCGATACGTTGCCAGGTTGATCTTCTCTAGAACTTCATATGGCTCAACATATCTCGGTGCTAATTTGCCCTTAATACCAAACTGCATTTGTCCTTTCATAAGAGTCACTTTTATGAACACGTGGTCCCCAACTTCATATTCTCTATTCCTTCTTCGAACATCCACATAACTCTTTTGCCGTCTTTGAGCAGTTTTCAACCTTTGCTGAATCAATTTCACATTTCAGTGGTTTCTTGCACAAGTTCCGGTCCCAACAATGGTCTGTCGCCTACTTCAGCCCAACAAATCAGAGATCGGCACTTCCTACCATACAGAGCTTCATAAGAAGCCATTCCGATGCTTGAATGGTAACTATTGTTATACACAAACTCAGCCAATGGCAAATAGGTCTCCCAATTCCCTTGGAAATCTAACACACACATTCTAAGCATATCTTCCAAAGTTTGATTGGTCCGTTCAGTTTGACCATCTGTTTGTGGGTGATAGGTGCTACTCAACCTCAGTTCTATCCCTAAGGCCTGTTGCAAACTCTGCCAAAATCTTGACACAAGCTTTGAATCCCTGTGAGATAAAATAGATACTGGCACCCCATGCAATCCCACGATCTCATTCAAATAAATATTGGCCAATTTGTCAGCATTGTAAATAGATTTAATAGGTAGAAAATAAGCAGACTTAGTTAAACGATCCACAATGACCCAAATAGAATCCATACCTCGGGAAGAGCGAGGCAATCCCACAATGAAGTCCATGGTAATGTGCTCTCATTTCCATTCCGGTATTGGAAGTGGCTGTAGCAAACTAGCAGGTCGTTGATGTTCGACTTTAACTTGTTGGCAATGTAAGCATCTAGCCACAAAATCTACAATGCACTTTTTCATTCCAGGCCATCAAAAATTTTGTCTCAAATCATGATACATCTTTGTGTTCCCCGGATGCATGGCAAATTTGGTGCTGCGAGCTTCGGTCATAATACGCTTCCCTAAATCAGAGGAATTTGGTACACAGAGTCTATTATGAAATTTCAACACGTTATTCTCAAACACAAACCCCAGCCTCGGCTTTAAGTCAAATTCTTCCACAACCTTTTTCAAGTACTCATCTTCAAGTTGCTTCTGTTTGATTTCTTTAATGATTGCAGGTTGAGCGGAAAATGGCAGCTAAAACTCCACCTTGCTCTCGCAGAACAATTTTAATCTCATTCTTTTCTAGGTCACATAACAATTCCTTCTGGCTAGTAAGCAAACATGACAAATTCCCAATAGATTTTTGGCTCAAGGCATCCGCTACAGTATTAGCTTTCCCTGGGTGGTACAAAATTTGCAAATCATAGTCTTTGATTAACTCTAACCATCTCCTTTGTCTTATATTTAGTTCTTTTTGAGTGAAGAAATATTTGAGGCTTTTGTGGTCCGTATATACTTCACAAGTAGCTCCATACAGATAATGTCACGAAATTTTCAAGGAAAACACTACAGCTGCCAGTTCAAGATCATGAGTTGGGTAATTCTTTTCATGTGGTCGAAATTGTAGAGAAGCATAAGCAATTACCTTCCCATTTTGTATTAATACACAACCCAAATCCTTGTGGGATGCATCACTGTAAATCTAGAACCCATCAGTACCATTAGGCAGAGTTAAAATCGATGTGGTTACCAATCTAGTCTTCAACTCTTGGATGGCTGACTCTCTTTGTTCATTCTAATCAAATGATACATTTTTCTGAGTTAACTGGGTCAATGGCATGGCAAGTTTTGCAAAGTCTTTCACAAATCTTCTGTAGTAACCTGTAAATCCCAAAAAACTTCTAACTTCTGTCCCATTTGTCGGTTTAGGCTAGTCAACAATAGCTTCAATTTTCTGAGGGTCAACAAAAATGCCATCCTCGTTGATTACATGCCCCAAAAATGCCACACTGTCAATCCAGAATTCATATTTGGATAATTTGGTGTATAGTTTCTTTTCTCTCATGGTCTGTAGAGCCGTTCTCAAGTGATTCTCATGTTCTTCCTTGTCTTTAGAATAAATCAAAATATCATCAATAAAACCAACGAAATTCATGAAGGTATTGTTTAAAAACTCTGTTCATTAGGTCTATAAAAGCTACTAGTGCATTTGTTACCCCAAATGGAATGACTAAAAATTCATAGTGTCCATATCTAGTTCTAAATGCAGTTTTCTCCACACTTTCTGCTTTAACTTTCAACTGGTGATATCCGAATCTAAGGTCAATCTTGGAAAACACTTGGGCTCCCTGAAGTTGATCGAACAGGTCATCAATTCGGGGTAGTGGGTACTTGTTCTTGACAGTCACTTTGTTCAACTCACGGTAGTCAATATATAGTCTCAAAGATCCATCTTTCTTTTTAACAAATAAAACCGGAGCACCCCAAGGTGAGGTACTCGGACGGATGAATTTCTTGTCTAAGAGTTCTTGAAGTTGGACTTTTAACTCTTTCAATTCAGAAGTCGACATCCTATATGGAGTCTTGGAGATGGATTGTGTTCCAGGTATTACTTCGATGGTAAATTCAATTTCCCTATCAACTAGATCCCCGGGTAGATCATTGGGAAACACATCAGGAAAGTCACAAACCACAGGAATGGTTTCTACACCGGTACTATCTAAAGATTCAGTTAATGCACAACACAAGTAGCCCCGACAACCTTTCCTTAACAATTTCTTAGCTTTCATAAACGAAATCAAGTATGGTGGAGGAACTACCCCATTCCCGGTGAAAGTAAACTCAGGCATACCAGGTGGTTTGAACACAGCGGTTTTGTTTACACAATTAATAGTAGCACAATATTTAGTCAGCCAATCCATACCCAAAATACAGTCAAAATGATCAATGTTCAAGGGCAATAAGTCAATATACAACGTCATGTCACCAATTAGAATATCACATACCGGGTATACATAAGCACATATCATACAACCCCCAGATGGTGTAGACACAGATAACAAACAATTCATAGGCTCTATTGCTCTAGCTAAGTTCTAAGAAAAAGCATACGAGACAAAAGAATGCGTAGAACCAGAATCAATCAGTACATAGGCGTTCTGAGCACAGATAGGAATTATACCTGACACCACTGTTTCGGCATTTTGTACA
Source organism: Camellia sinensis (assembly GCF_055761805.1). Taxonomy (NCBI): domain Eukaryota; kingdom Viridiplantae; phylum Streptophyta; class Magnoliopsida; order Ericales; family Theaceae; genus Camellia; species Camellia sinensis. Next base: position 152,125,886 of record NC_138967.1, read on the forward strand.
TCCCCAGGGATGAGTGCAAACACTCTTCCTTGCCTTAGTGTCTCATTTCTAGTATTACCTCTGGCATTTTTTTTAGTATTGGCCATTGTTACAGGAACAGATCCAGTTGAACTTGCTGCTGGATGGCTAACATTGTCAAACCTCATTGGAGAATCTCTAATCATATGACCGGTTTTTCCACACCGGAAACACGCACCTGATGCACGTTGACATATGCCCTTATGCCTCCTTCCGCATTCTGAGCAAGTTGGTATAAATCCACTACTCTGGCTAGAGCTGCTTGAAGATCCCGTATTTTGCTTTTTGTTTGTGAAAAAGGAACGACCCTTGCAAAAATTAAATCTAGGCCTTTTGTTTTTCCATTCCGTTACTGGTGTTTTGGCTTGTTTCATTACTGCTATTGTGGCCTCTACCATTATTGCTCTGTCCAAAACTTCCACATAGGTAGGTAATTTCAAAATGCCTACCCAGTCAAACACTTCTAGATCCAGTCTGCCCTCAAATTTTCGAGCCTTTTTGTAATCAGTATCCACCATATGAGGAGCAAATCGGGCTAACTCAGTAAATTTGGCCTCATACTCAGCCATAGACATCCTGTCTTGTTTAAGTTCTTGGAATTTAGAAACTTTCCGATCTCAGAAACATTGGGGAAAATATTTATCATAGAAGATTGCATTAAATTGTGCCCATGTCATATTCCCATTATTGCTTCGGATTAGCAACCACCACCTTCGGGCTTCATCTTTCAAGGTATAGGTGGCTAGGAGAACTTTCTGGACCTCAGAAATAGTTTCTCCATTTCAAACAACCATGCTTCGGCTTTTAACGGTTCAAGGCCTCCTAAGAAAGTAGGTGGTTTCATCTTCAGAAAACTTCTGAGTTAAACTTATGAGATCATTGTTATCCGGCTCTACCTGGACCGGCGGGGGAGGTAAGTGTTGTTGCCTCTGCTGTTGTTGAGTTATTGCCTCAGTCAAAACTGCAACCATCTGTTCCATTCGGCTCATTCGAGCCTCAGATGATTCAGTCGTTCCATCACTTCTTGCATTGTCCATTTGCTATAGGTAAACAAGACATTATGAACATAGGCAAATAGTCTTTTTTACATTATTCAGATTGTTTGTTCCCATATCACATGATTATAATCGGATTTATGCTTTCACTTTTAAACACACACACTTATACATGTAGATGGAATGCCCCTATTTCTTACTAGGACATCCTAAGCTCATATGGACTTGTGTGTGTGGTAGAACACGTGCTCTGATACCATTCTGTCACGACCCAAACCCGCCCCTATAGGTTTAGCGTCGTAACCAGCTAGTAATCCTTGGATTACCAAAGGCCTCTTAACATAATAACATATAGTTAGGGGCTGCGGAAGCAAATATACAACATACGAAGTCCATTGAGCTGTGAAGACATACATGAGACTGAAAATCTTAAACTTTATATACATACAAATGACGTCATAGGTACAGTATTTACACGTCACTATCAAGTACATACAAAAGGCGAACTTGTTCATAAAACAAAAGAAACAGTCTTATACATTCACATTGACACAGCCACAATACATGACTGGATCTAGAACCTCCTCGTGAGGCGCAGAGGGTGGCTGACCAACACAAAATGCCCCAGGCATCATCTTAAGCATGATCGTGAGCCTGCTCACCTACATACATAATAAATAACTAGTGAGTGGAGACCCATTGAATAATAACAAAGTAAATGTGTAAATGAATGATGTCCCATAACTGTGGTTGAAACTGAAATTCACATTCGTATTCTCATTCTGAGCATATATAGAATTCATAGTTCATGCTTAGTCTTACATAGTACATCCATCAGCGCTGACAGATCACACATAGATTGCTCTTAGATCATACTTGTCAGTTCTATATAAGAACCTCCGGCCGGGTAAGAATAACTTGTCAGTCCCATAAAGGAACCTCCGGACTGGGAACTTGTAAACTTGTCAATTCCACTTAGGAACCTCCAGCCGGGTATAGATAGCTTGTCAGTCCCATAAGGAACCTCCAGTAACGGGAACTTGCATATACTTCAATCATGGCATTACTTGAATCATAGCATAATGTCATAAGTACTTGTTAGACTTGGACAATCATTCATAGCATAAAACATGACATTTCATAGAACAGTTCTTAATCCCTGAGCAGAAAATAATTTACTTGAACATAGTTTTACTAAGTTATTACTCACAGATAATTGGTAGCTCCAATTTGACGGCAAAGTAGGCAATTCACCAATCCTGAGGCGCGTGACCTACATAGCATGGCAGATTCATTCATTGAATGCATACGCTCGAATTGTACATAACTTATTTCATTTATTTTTAGTGTGTTTCTAGCTTGTAACCTTATTATGGAGTCTTAAACATGGCCTAGGAGTGCCTAGGATGGAATAAGGATGCTAGAATACACTTGAAAACATTTTTCAAATTTTGCTGAAAACAGGGTCCACGCTCGAGTGTGGCTTTACTCGCTCGAGCGGACATGCAAAAAGTAAGGGTTCAATCGAGTGTGACTTCCCTCGTTCGAGCGTACTATAAACTTTGAAAAAGTACTGGTTGCTTGTATTTTATGCTCGACGGACGCTCAACCCACGCTCGAGCGTGAGCCTCAAACCTTCGCTCGAGTGTGACTTCTGTCGCTTGAAAGTGCTGCAAAACATATGAACTTCTGGGTACATGCATTTCACGCTCGAGCGAGTATCATGTCACTTGAGCGGAAGTGCACGTACTCAGAGTGCTTACTCGAGCGTGAGCTCCTACGCTTGAGCGTAAATGCAAATTCTGGAATTTTCATATTTGATCTCCAAGCTTCAAGCTCAACTTTAAGGCATCCAAACTCAATTTTTCTGGACCAAAACTTGAGGAAATACATGAAAACTCTTAAAACAACAAGAATAAAAGTTTATTTCAAAGAACCATGGCTCAAAAGCTTGTCAATTGTGCAAAATTCAACTCAAAGTTTATGAATGATCCAAGAACATGACATGCATGAATTTCTTTGGCTTCAAGCTTCTCAAAACATGATCAAATGCCACAAAGAAACTTGAGACTTGATGACTCCCCAAAATTAAAGTGAATTCAAGACATGCATGAGGAAATTCTTGAAGATTAAACTCAAAACACGGAAATTCATGCATACATGTATGGTATGACTCAATTCTACGCCAGTCTGGTGCAATTCCTTCATGAATTCACCTAATTCACTTAAAGTCTTGTAAGGTCTACTTCAATTACACAATTAAGAGTTTGATTTCTTACCTAGAGACTTGGATTCACAAAGGTTAAAGTTGAAACACCCAAATTCTTTCAATCTCACAACATCCCTAGCAAATCCTTTGTTTGAGCTCAATTATTCCCAACTCTCCCTCTCTCACGTTTTCTACTTGATTAGGCTCAAAATGTATTGAGATGGAGGAAAAAGATGAGTGAGAGCTCAATTGGTGCCTTAAATAGGCTTGGATAAAAATGTAATTAATTTTGGTTAATTAAGTGGACATTAAATTAATCTAATTTAATCGTTCAAAATTGAATTTTAATTAAACTTACCATAAAATCTTATAAATCCTAATTAACATATAAATCAAATCAATTTCTAAATCGGTTGCCGATAAGGCCTTCAATTCGCAAACCGAAACGAAAACACGAACAGGTTTTCCTACGTTAAACAGATATAAACACAAAATAATGTAATGCACATATAATTAATTGAGGATTTCTTCCTAATTACTCATTTGGCATACTTAAACATGAATTAGTGTTAATCATGGGTCGGGATTGTTACAGGTGGTCACCAGTGAAGGAGGTGCTACGAGGTCGCTAGAGGAGTGTGACTGCCGATGGTAGGAAAATTGCAGAAATAAAGTTGGGGGTCAAAAAGATGAGGGGTGTAGTTGATATTAAGGCTGGAGTTTCAAAAGAAAATGAAAGAGATTCATTTTGCTGGGGTGGGGCTTCAAAGAAATAGGAGGGCCAAAGTAAAGATGTAGATGCTAATAGTAGCTCTATAAAATATATGCTCATAAGTATTATAAATTAGTAAAAAACCCTACCTAATTAAGATTTCATTTCAAAAAAATCTTAAATTTCTATTTTGTCTTTAAAAAATATTTTATTTCATTATGTGTTTAAATTAATATCACAGTCTGATTTCTTAGCCTTACTCAATAACATTATACAAGTAATAGATATACTAAAGAAGTAGCATTAGATAATTTAAATAATAACATTTCACTATAAATAATAATAGAACAAAAATAATGTATTAATTAAATTATTAAAAGAACTTATAGAACAACTTAGACCATCTCCAACGGTGAACCAAAATTGACATCAGATTCAAATTTTGATGAAAAAGACACTTTTTTATGCTCCAACCGTTGCACCAAATGAATATCAAAATGAGAATTCAGCAAAAAAAGTATCAAACTGAGAACAAGTTATGGATTTTACCAAATCACTGTTACGGACCGTTGAAAGAGGTACACCGGTTGCCCAGCTGGTTGACCAACCGGTCAACCCGTTCATCAGATTACGCGACGGGTTTAGACTGTGACGGGTTTGAACTAGTTTGAACTGATGGGTTTGAACTGGTCCATGGTTGGTTGACCATCCGGTCGCCCGGTCTAAGCATGGGAGTGGTAGGTTTCAACTGCTTTCAACAGGTTTGGTTTGAACAGGTAGAATTTCAGATAGGTTTATTTTTAGATAGCTTATTTTGTGGATTTGGAATAATTTGAAATAATTTGAAGGGTGATATAAATTTCAATTTCATTGAAAATATAATTCAAATTGTTATCTTTTATATAAATATTTTAAAATTAGTTGTTTCAGTAAATTTACCGTTGGATGGACAGAGTCTTTTGACAATTTGCCGTTGTTATCTTATATACATATTTTAAAAAGTAGCCGTTTTAATAAATTTACCGTTGCATGAATAGAGTATTTTTAAAATTTACCGTTGATAATGTGTTCTATAAAATATATCAGTTTTGTATATCAAGATGACAGAGTCTTTTATTTTGAGAAGAGCATTACATTGTATGTTGTGAATTTTGTTTCTTCTGTGATTTTTCTCCTTTGAAACTTTAATTTATATTATCTGACTAAATTATCTGATTCCGAGGTTCAGTATTGATTGTATATCATTCTAATATTTTTTACTATTTTACATGTTGTATGTACTGTATTTTTTTGAAGTTATGGAAGATTTTCAAATGTTTGAAGAATCACAAATGTTTTAGCACAACACTGATATTAATTTTATGTCAGAAACTTCACGAGAACAGAACACGCAGAGCAGTGATAATCATTTCATTTCAGAAACTTCTCGTGTTTCTCGTGGTAAAGCATTTATAATTATAGAAGATGAAACTTTATGTAGATCTTGGTTAGCAGTATCTCAAGATCCCATTACTGGTAATAGTCAGACTATGGTTATATTTTGGGAACGAGTACTTGTTAATTTTAATTCACAATTGAGTGGTGAATCAAATCGAAACCGTATTTCTTTGTCTCACTGTTGGTCTGCCATACAAAAGGCAATTAATAAATTCTGTGATTTTCTTGAACAAATTCAACTGAGGCAACAAAGTGGAACAACTGAGGCAGACATGGTAACATTTATTTGTGTTATTAAATATCAAATTTCTTCTCTAAATACATATTTGTTATTAAAATTGTTGTAATTTTTTTTGTAGGTCGCTGAAGCAAAGCGGATGTATCATGCAATACAGAAAAAACACTTCACATTTGATACATGTTGGGAAATTTTGCGCCGAAGTTGTAAGTGGGATGAATTTCGAACACAATCCAAAAAGAGTACACAACATGCTTATCCATGTTCTAATCCACCAACTAGAGAATCTGATGCATTTCAATCCAACCAGAATAATGTTCTGCACAAAGAACCATCTAATTCATCAACACGACCAATTGGTACTAAAGCAGCGAAAGAGAAGTTGAAGAATCAAACAACCCACGATAGTAGATTTGATGAAATGGCTGCCAACCAATCCAAAATGGTTGAAGTGTTATCAACTATTTCTGCTAGAACTATTGAGCGAGATGAACAAAAGGCGACCGACCGTAACCAGAAAGCTGCAGACCGTCGAAGAAGGGCCGAAGATAGGGAGGAACAACTAAAACTCCTATCTATGATGAATGAAAGAGAACAACAAAATGAAGATCATAAAATAATGTCAATGGACATGACAAATTTAAATCCAATGCAAAGGGCGTACTACGAAGATCTTCAACGACAGATTTTATTTCGAACAACTAATAGATTATCTTGAAAGGTTTTGTATTTACTGGTTTCATCTATTGGTGTCATCTATTGGAAAAGGAAACGGAAAAACTGTGTACTATTATATGAAATGTCTCACTTGCGTTTTCCATTTATGTAAAATTAGAAATTAATTAATTTGTTCTCAGTTTTTGTTTCTTGAGATGGTTGCGTTATATTCTCTACTGCTTCTTTAGATACCATATTGATTGGTAAAAACAAAACACACCAATTGCTAAGTAGTTATCATGAATGCAATTCTTCTTCATGGATATGTCAAATAAGGGGCTCATATTTTTATTTTTCTTCTACAATTTCCTACAACTATCTAAATGGGTGTTGTTCTTCTGTTACGCAATCAAGTCCAATGGGCTACATCTTCATATTGTTATAGATGATTATAATTCCAAGGTTTTATAATTTCACCCTTCATTCAATCTGCGTCTTATCTTCATCTCAATGAATCTCCTCTGTCTGATTTCTCAAATAAGAATATGTTGTACATGTACATACAGTATTACAGATAACTACTTACATATAAATACATCCTTTATTCTTTTCTTTGGTTACCATTACACCTTTCAAAAACTTTCATACAAATTTAAGTAATCAGAAACACTAATAACATATTACAGATTATGGTATGAGTGAAGCTCGAAAAGATGGTGCTAAAGTATTACCAAGGCAAGATCATTTTATATCACATAATATTACAAAATCAGTACATTCATAAAAGAAATTTACCTAACAAAAGGTTGTGAAAATAATACAAGACAAAACAATGGAAACACATAATGGCACACCGATCAGCAGTCATTATCTGGTTGTGGTGGAGGAGGGAAGTAGTGATGGTATATGTCATTTACGAGTTGCTCAATTCTATCAATGCGATTGTTTTCCACGTCATGACGTCTTCCAATGTCCAAACGAAACTCACCAAATTGTTCAATTAATGAGTTCTGTGCAGTGGCAAATGTCTCAAACTGAGTACCCAACAAATTGACCTGATTAGCCATTTGATGTTCCCATTCAACGCGTTGATTATAACGTTGTTCTTCTATGGCCAAAAAATCAGTCCAATATTGAGGTGGTTCAGTTGATGGCATCATATTGACAGGAGGATCTTGTCGACCATCATCTGGTGGGACTTCATCCTCTGAATCTTCTGCAGCATTATCATTTCCCATTAAATTGGCAGCTGCACCAACACGATTCACAGTATATTGCGTAATGGGTGGACGGATTTTGATCTCCATTTCATTTGCAAGATGAACCTTAAAATATTTGAAAATTTTTGTCAAGAGTGCCCCAAACAGTAATGACCGGGCCATTTCTTGATTTGCCAGCACCATTTCTTTCATAATTATGTAAGACAAATCTAACTTCTGCCCAACCTCAAAACAGTATAACAAATACGCATTAAAATATGGGACCGCATCATGATGTCCTTTTTTCGGAGTGACATTTTCTACAATCCACCGGTGGAGGATCCGAAGATAAGATTTTAAATGTCTTGCTTGTAGACTAGTTCTAGTAAATCTGTTCTGACATATAGTAGTATATACATCAGTACCATTATCGACAATATTAACTAACTCAGACTCAGTCTGAAAATAGGTATTTTCATCACCTACCTCAACTCCAATAATGCGTGCCAAAGTAGGAACATCAAACTGTACACCCTTTCCTTTCACATATGACAAAAGAGTAAAATTTCCATCTTCTTCGTGAGTAACTCTTAAGTGAACATAAAAAAGGGATACTAGCCATGGATATACCTTTTGCGGTAAATTAATTAAATTTAACCATCCCATTGATTCAAGTTTACTAACTAGTAGTGCATCATATTGAGGTGGCAGATTGACCCTCCTCCCTGTTACAATAGGTCGGCTTGAGAAATTTTGAAAGGCTAGTTCATGACTTTCACTGAGAAATTCATCTGTAGGATATGACTGATTTTGAGGCTGCTGTTGTTCGCGTCATTAAGGGTTAGAACTTTCACCAGCTTCTGTTCTCACTCTTTTAGTTCGAGGCATGATGTAAATATCTGTTGAATTTTAATAAAAATGTGCTATAATGAAGTAATTAACATAAACACTGTCTTTTAAAATGCTTACTGAAAACATGAACTTAGAATTAAAATGTAGACATGTATTTTAAATGAAGCATGGCCATTGAAAATTTAAGAACATAGTAATGTAGTATAAAGCATGCAGACTCTCTATTCAGTACATATCAAATGAATGTAGCTCATGTTTTAATAAAACATGCACACTGAAAATTCAGTATTGTAGTTCAGGTTTTAGTAAACTACATTCATTTTATAGAACTACAAAGTAACATCAAGTACAAATCAAAATCTTGTTCTATAGTTCAGGTTTTAATAAATTATATTCATTTTAAAAACATTAAAGTAACATGAAGAAAAAATCAAAATCTTCTTCTGTAGTTGAGGTTTTAATAAACTAATGTCATTTAAAAAACATTAAAGTAAACTCTTGTTCTGTGGTTGAGGTTTAAATAAACTACATTAATTTTCAAAACATGAAAGTAAAAAACATTTATTTTCAAAACATGAAAGTAAATAAACTCATGTTCTGTGGTTGAGGTTTTAATAAATTACATGCATTTTCAAAACAAGAAAGTAACATCAAGTGAAACTTAAAATGCAATTATTGTGTGGTGCAGGTTTTAATAAACTACATTAATTTAGAAAACATGAAAGTAACATATAGTGAAATTATGTTCCTATCTTCTGTAAACCAGTTGAACAATTGAGTGGCATGCACACTGGAAGGGAAAAAAAAAAAAATTTTGAAAGGGCCGGTTGACCAACCGGTTGCCCCGTGAATCACCTTGCTCCAATAATGCTGCCTTTGTGTTCTGTTTTGAAGATCCTGCCTTGTTCCTCTGTTCCTACTGATGCTGCTTTGGTGATGATCCTACTGATGCTGCTTTCGTGATGATGTGGATTCACACTTGAAAATGTAGAGTGTGTGGTTAGAGGGCTTCAGTGAAAACATGTGAAATGTGAATGTGGTGATGGCAATGTTGAGCTGATATAGAGGATGGTAGGTGGTTGAATTGATAGGTGGTTCATATAATGAATTGTAGGTGGTGTAGGTGGTGTGATCTTCTGAATGGTAGGTGGTTCAATAGATGATTTGCCACATATAGTACAATGACTGTAGGTTATATGTTCAATGTGGCAGAAAAGTAGGTTGAATGTTCAATGCATCAACATCAATAATTTACGGAATGCCACAAATAATTGATGCCACAAATAATGCACAAATAATGTATGGCATAAATATATTGAATAATGCACACATAATGTATGCACAAATAATGAAAATGCATTGAATTTAAAATAAATATACATACAAATACATTGAATATACATACTGAAATGCATGCAATCAGTCCAATTATAAATATCGAAGATAAATCCTTACAAAAACAATTATTCGAATGCACAAATAATGGCATGCATGATGAATCCCACGAGCCAGACCCTTAATTAATTGAATGCTTCATTTGATGAAAAAATTGAATGCCCCAATCCTCACTTCTTAAAAATGCCAAACCCTTAATCATCAAATCTTTTTAAAAATTCCAAACCTATTCCCAAAAGTTTGAGAATCACAAATTTGGTAAAAAGCTTTTTTTTGCCTTGATTTGATGAAAGAAATGTAAAAGTTTGATTTAATACAAGTTTGATGTAGATTGGAGGTGATTTTTACCAAATTTGTCATCAAATTTTAATTTGATAAAAGATTGAAGATTCTTAGGAAATGTGTGATTCACTGTTTAAGGATGGAAGGGAATCAATGAGTAATGGTAGGAATATAAATACAAAACACGAGACACATATGTCTCATATGAAATGTGATGTACATGATATGAGATCCACATATAAGACTCATTTCATGTAAAACATATATGTCATATTTTATATTTCATATTTGTGTTCCTAGACTTATTGGGGAATCAATAGTGAACCAAACTTGCAACTCCAAAACAGAATTATAGAACTCCAAAACAGAATTGTCATACTGAAATAAATTATTTTGATGATTGTTATAAATTGAACAGAGAACAATTATGAATATTGAAGATTGGATCACCACAATAGCACATCTAATCACATAACTTCTGCGTTACTTGGTTAATATAGTGCATCATAATGAAGATTACAAACAAGACAACCTTCTATTTCTTTACTAAACAAAATCATTGAATATATCTGTGGTGAATCTAGTTTTCACCGCGAAGATGCCACATATGTTCTATTAAATCATTACGGAGGGCATGATATGCATTTTTATCCCTAATACCTAAATGACGAGACAAAAATGATTCAAAGTCACTGGTAAGAGTAGAGGAAAGTTGCACTGGTGTGTTGGTAGATGAAATTTCATAATCAAAATCAAGGTGCTCCTCCCTCTCATCTTCAACAATCATATTGTGTAATATAATGCAAGTCTTCATTATGTTGGCAAGCATTTTTGGATCCCAAAAACGTACAGCACCACCTATAATTGCGAATCGAGATTGGAGGACTCCGAATGCCCGCTCTACATCTTTCCTGGCAGACTCTTGCATCATTGCAAAATGTTGTCTCTTTGCTCCTTGGGGAGAAGAAATTGTTTGAACCAGTGTTTCCCATTGCGGGTATATACCATCAGCAAGGTAATAACCCATATCGTAACTATGTCCATTAACAGTGTACTGGACAGGGGGAGCCTTACCTTGGGCAAGATCAGAAAACAAAGGTGACCGGTCTAATACATTCAAGTCATTGTGTGACCCAGGCATTCCAAAAAATGCATGCCAAATCCATAAGTCATAAGAAGCTACTGCTTCAAGAATAATGGTTGGCTTTTTTTGATGGCCTACGTGTTGACCTTGCCATGCTTTTGGATAATTTTTTCACTCTCAATGCATGCAATCTAAACTTCCCAACATACCCGGAAACCCCCGAACCTCGCCAATAGCAAGTAACCTAGCAATGTCAGTTGGTGTCGGAGATCTCAGATATTCTACTCCAAAGATTTCAATCACTGAATAACAAAATTGTTGCAAAATTTGAATCGCAGTGCTTTCCCCAATACGTATGTAATCATCAACTGCATCTGCTGCGACACCGTATGATAATATTCTCATCGCTGAAGTCATTTTTTGTAGGGCAGATAATCCAACCACATGAGCTGCATCTTGTTTTTGAATAAAATATGAATTGTGTGCTTCGATTGCATTCAAAATTCGCAAATACAAAGGACGACGCATTCGAAAACGTTTCCGAAATATTGTAGCTGAATACACTGGATTTGCAGCAAAATAATCTGCAAACAATCTGTCATGACCTTGCCTTCTATCTCTGCGTATATACTTGTGACCTACAATAGAACCTCCTATTTTCTTTGAGCTATCACTTGATTTAAGAATCTGAAGCATACTACTGGTATTCTGCTCATAAGCTGCTAAAAGTGTGATCATATATTCATCATCAGACTCCTCATCAGAGGAGGAGGAAGAAGAAGAGAATGAAAATGAAGTAAATATCATGGATTTCAAAGTATCCATTACCCTCTGTTTTGTTTAAGATATAATCCTTGTGTTTAATATATGATCCTTGTGTAGTTGTCTGGCATATAAATAATAATGTGTTTATATGAGATTTTAGAAGAAAATAATTATTATGGGTAAACCAATGGAGGGAAAAACAAATAGGAAAAGAATTAGGAACAGAAATGGAGGGAAATCAAAAAAAAAAAAATTAAGATTACCGGTCGACCGGGCGGTAGACCGGCCGGTCAACCAACCGGTCGCCCCCTACTAGTTCACATCGGTCAGTTCACATTGGTTGGTTCAAACAGTTCAGTGGTTGGTTCAACACAGTTAGAAAGGTTTAAAAAAAAAAAATTTCCTTGACCCGGTCGACCGGTCCGGTCGACCATCCGGTTGTCCTGAATGAGATTTGATGAAGGTGAACCGTTGGAGTGTGAAATATCAAATTAAGGAAATGGCCATTTTTTAACTCAAATTTGGTGAAATATTAGGTGAACCGTTGGAGATGCTCTTAAAGACAACCAATTATAAATTATAAACAAAATCCGACATATAATACAAAATAAGGATAAAGGAAAGCAAGTAGTTATTGTAGAAGATAAGTAAAAAAATTATTAAAAAATTACCCTTACCCTTATAAAGAAAATTCAATAGGAGAGCTGACATTCACTTTTCAAACACAAAATAAAAATTTAAGATTTTTTTAGAATAAAATCTTAACTAGGTAGGGTCTTTTACTAATTTATAATACTTATGACTTATATTTAATTTTTTAATTTTTTTCAGAGACTAAATAAGTTTGAATTAAATACTTTAGGAACTTAATAGATTCAATCAATAGTTTAGAAACTAACCTGATTTTTATTTATATATTTTAAGTATTTAATAGATTCAATCGATAGTTTAAGAAATAAGTAGATAATATAGCAATAGTTTAGAGGTAGAAAGTATAATAAATCCTTTTAGGGAATCTATAAGTTTAATATAAGTCATCGTTGGGGCATGTGGCTTGCCTTGGTCTTGGATTGCGGTAGACTCCCTCACATAATAAACTTTTATTGTATCAAAAATAAAAAAAAAAAAATATATATATATATATATATAATAAAGTCTTTTTACTTCAAAACATATACTCAAGCTTTAAAAATGTGTAAACTAAAATTATCTTGATTGTAACTCACGATCAAACCATATCAGTCTAAACTTACATCTTACATAAATTTCTAGATATTTTATGAATATATAAACATATTTCAAATAAAAAAGATGACTTTGTCTTCACGCCAATCCAACAAGACAAACACTTCATCCAACGTCCTTCTAATGTCTTATATAAACAACATTGTTCTCTCTCCCAATGTCTTTTGTAATATTTGAAGTATCAATTGGGAAGTGTTTTTTTGTTGTTTTTTTTTTTTTTCTTGCTAAAAAAACACTAAAACACAAAATTGGTTAAAAAATTTAAAAAAAAAAAAAAATCCAGACAAAATGTCACATTAAACCTATAATCATTCTACTTTTTCTATCACAAACATCACATCTAACTACAAAAAAACCAACTATCTTCCCAAAAAAAATTTAACCTCCTAAAATAATCAAAAACTAAAAAAACCTACTAAAATAACAACTTTCCAAACATCCACCTTGTAAATCCATATCTCTCTCTCTCTCTCTCTCTCTCTCTCTCTCTCTCTCTAACAATGGGACATGGGTTTTGTGTGTGTTATTTTCTGACCATACTGCCAATCAGGTACTCAACTGGAAAACACCGGCATAATAGATTGCGCCCGAACGACCTGTAACAGAAAGATGAGACTCCGGCAGTGGTTTTTCCACCCGGAGGCACTCCGACAATCAAGTCAATATTCAGTTATCTCTCAAAGATAATAATTAATGCTTAACTCACTAGCCATAATACAAAAAGCGTACCTTAGACCCACGAGGGCGCCTTACTTTTATAGCCAACACTGACCTGATCCATGTAGAAGCCAAGCTTCAATGGACTCTGACTCAATGCTTATCCTGAACTCTCAAATAGATAGAGATAAACTCCCTAAGAGCTTTATCTTTATCCAGACTAAGGTCTTCTCCCATTCTAGGACTCTTATAGCTTATCCGTTTATCTCGGATTTTGGTATCTCCGCAGATAATCTCGGCCTAGCCGAGTGTCACGACCCAAACCCGGCCCTATGGGTTTAGCACCGTAACCGGCCAGTAATCCGAGATTACCGAAGGCCTGCTTAACAGAAATACAGTAAAACAGAGTACAGGGCCTGGCGGAAGCCAATACAGTAAATAAATAGTGTCCATTGAGCTGTGACATTATGTATGCAAAAAGGCTTTTCATATATTTATACATAAACAGTACAGAACAGTATACACAATATTTACAATCATTCAGACTAGGGACTCGACCCTAGATAACAGTACAGTAACACTCGGTCTATACAGAACAGTAAAACAGTACAGAAGGGGGAAAAACAAACAAAAGACCCCCGAGCCATAGCATGGCAACTCGGAACCTCGCAGTGAGGCACAAAGGCTGGCTTGACAAAACTGGAGTAACCCTGACGCCTCTAGCTGCGGTTTGGTGCCTGAACACCTACATATATATATGAGCAGTGAGCTAAAGCCAGTGAATAACATAAAGCGTAAAGGGGTTTAGAATGAATGTCCTTACAGTAATGAAAACAGTTCAATTCAATCAGTATTTCAGTTGTTCAGTACAGCAAACAGTCATATGTGGTACATCCATTAGCATAACAGTAACAGTAGGTCTTAAAAGACCGAACAGTAATGATGGCCATCAGTCAGTAAACAGTAGTGGTTCCACGAGGGAACCGACAGAGATCTCTGTGACAGTAACAGTAACAGTAAACAGTAGGTGCTAAGGATGCCACAATACAGTTCAGAATATAGGACATACATTCATTCAGTTAACAGTAATCAGTTCAGAAAACAGTACAGTTCATTTGTTCAGAAGATATTCATTTATGAACATATCTTTACACAATCGTTACTCACAGAGTTCTGGGCTACAGTATGCTAGAGCGTGTCTCCCCAGTCGCCAACCCTACAGAGTTCACAGGTTGAACACACTAAGCTACACAGTTGGGAAATCTCATAACTTAATCCCTAATCTGCCTTGGTGTGTTCTACAATGATATCCTCATCAAGATGCCTTAAACTAGGCCTAAGAATGCCTCGGATGGGATGAGGATGCAAAAATACACTTAGAAAATATTTCGCAAAGTTTGCTGAAAATAGGAGCCTCGCTCGAGCGAGACTTTCTACGCTCGAGCGTAAGTCCAAAATCAAAGGCTTCGCTCGAGCGAGTAATCCTTCGCTCGAGCGGTCTGCAAAACAGTAAAAGTACTGGATGCTGAAATTTTACGCGCGATCGTCGCTTGATGGTCGCTCGAGCAGAGCCCTGGACAAAGGTGCTCGCTCGAGCGGGGAATCCTTCGCTCGAGCGAGGAAGCCAAATCTGGAATTTCCAGATCTGCCTCCCAAGCTCAAACCAAGCATTCAACCACTCCAAACTCGACCTCTTGGGCCCAAATTCTGGAAAACATCATTAAATTCAATGTATAACAAGTTTCAAAGCTCAATTTATGAATTCAAGCCCCAAAGGTGAGTCAATTAAAACCACATTCAAACCCATTTTCAAGAACAACATTCAAACATGTCATGTATGAGTTTTAAATCAAATTAAAGCTCCAAAGCTTGCTCAAATGAGCTCATTTCTTTTCAAACCAGTTGGAAACATGGTCTATAACAACAATATGAGCATGCATGCACTAATGTCCATGTAATCAACCTCAAAATGCAACAATACCAACATGCATGCAAGAAATGATCTTCAATCCATCATTAATGAACCAAATCATGACTTAGCTCTTCAAATTAACATGAATCATGCAAGAATGAACTCAAGAACAGCAACAAGAAGATGGATGTCCTACCTTAGTCTTGTATTCAAGGTCTAGGAGCTCAAAGTAGCAATCACACTTCAATTTTCAAACAATTCTTCAAGTTTCCAAGGAATTCAAGGTGAATTCACTCTAACTCCCTACCTCCCTCTCTCTAGTCGGTGGTGTGCTCAAAATGAGCTGATGAAATGTGTATGTGTGAGCATAATGAGAATCAAAGATGATCCAAGTAGTGGGCCACTTAAGTGGCAAAATGGTAATTAAGTCCAACTCTTTAATTAGCTTAATTTAATCTAATTTAATCATACCTAATCAATTTTCAGATAAATATACCATAAAATCACATTAATTATGAGGGTCACGGAACATCAATCGGTTTCTAATTCGGCCGCCGATAAGGCCTTCAATTAGCAGTTTAAACATATAAGCATGAACAGATAATCATACAGGCAAACAGATAGAATGCAATTTAACTAACATATACTCAATCAATTCGGTTTCCAATTTTAGTCAGTTAGTTCAGTACTTTAATCAGTTCAATTATCAGTCAGTTATCAGTCATTATCAGTTCCGTTTAGCAGTAATCGGGGATTATCGGTAATCAATCAGTCCCTAATCAGTAAACAGTATGAGGGTTGTTACAGTCTCCCCTCCTTATAAAGAGTTTAGTCCTCTAAACTCGAGTTACCTTCATTCTGGAAGAAAACAGGATTCAGTGGAAACAGTTCAGGATATCGTTTGGCCATGTCATCTTCCCTTTCCCAAGTGGCATACACGCCACCGTGGTTTTGCCAGTCAACTTTCACTAACGGGATCTCTTTGTTCCTCAGTTTCTTGATTCGTCGGTTTACAATCTGTATAGGCCGTTCCTCGTAAGTGTAGTCATCACTCAACACTATCCGAGTAGGCTCAATCACATGGAAGGGATCCCGGAGGTAATCTCTTAACATAGAAATGTGGAAGACGTTATGCATATGCTCCATTTCAGGAGGAAGCGCAACTTGATACGCCACCGGATTGATTTTCTCAATGATCTCATATGGTCCGACGTATCTCGGTGCTAACTTGCCTTTGACTCCAAAACGAGTCTGGCCTTTCATTGGTGTCACTTTCACAAAAACGTGATCACCCACTTCATACTCTCTGTCCCGTCTTCTGACATCTACATAACTTTTCTGTCTACTCTGTGCAGTTTTCAGTCTTTGCTGTATCAGTTTCACCTTTTCAGTTGTTTCATACACAATCTCGGGCCCAAGCAAAGGCCCATCTCCAACTTCTGCCCAGCAAATTGGAGATCTACATTTTCTGCCATACAATGCCTCAAAAGGCGCCATTCCAATACTCGAATGGTAGCTGTTGTTGTAGGCGAATTCAACTAATGGCAGATGACTTTCCCAGTCTCCCTGAAAATCAAGGACACACATTCTCAGTAAATCCTCCAGAGTTTGGATGGTCCTTTCTGATTGGCCATCTGTCTGAGGATGATAGGCACTACTCAGCCTTAATTCAGTACCCAATGCAGTCTGTAGGCTTTGCCAAAACCTCGATGTAAACTTCGAATCCCTGTCAGAAACAATAGACACAGGCACTCCATGCAGTCTAACAATTTCATCAATATAGATAACAGCCAATTTGTCCGCATTATAAATCGTCTTGACAGGTAAGAAGTGAGCAGATTTAGTCAGTCTATCAACAATAACCCAAATTGAATCCAAACCTTTTCTGGAGCGAGGTAATCCGACGATAAAATCCATCGTGATATGCTCCCATTTCCACTCTGGTATGGGTAGGGGTTGCAATAGTCCAGCAGGTCGTTGATGTTCAGCTTTGACCTGTTGGCAATGAAGACATTTGGATACAAAATCGGCAATTTCCTTCTTCATTCCCAGCCACCAGAAATTCTGTTTCAGATCTTGATACATTTTCGTATTCCCCGGATGGATAGACAATTTCGAATTGTGGCCTTCTTGCAGAACTCTTCTTTTCAGTTCAGTATCATTTGGTACACACAGTCTTTCTTGAAATTTCAGTACATTATTCTCGAATTTGAATCCCGATCTCGGTTTAGATTCTCTTTCTTCGATGATCTTTTTCAAGAAGTCATCCAGTTGCTGTTTCTCTTTAATCTCCTCAATCAGCGCCGGTTGAGCAGAAATAGCAGCTAAGATTCCACCTTGTTCTCGTAAAACAATTTTGATTTCAGATTTTTCAAGGTCACAAAGCAACTCTTTCTGTCTTGTAAGCAGATAGGCTAAGTTTCCAATCGACTTCCGGCTCAATGCATCGGCAACGGTATTGGCTTTTCCCGGATGGTACAATATCTGTAGGTCATAATCTTTAATCAGTTCTAGCCATCTCCGCTGTCTCATGTTCAGTTCTTTCTGTGTGAAGAAATATTTCAAACTCTTGTGGTTGGTATATACTTCACATGTTACCCCATACAGGTAGTGACGCCAGATTTTCAGTGCAAATACTACTGCAGCAAGTTCCAGATCATGGGTCGGGTAGTTCTTTTCATGTGGTCTCAGTTGTCGGGAAGCATAAGCAATAACCTTTCCATTCTGCATTAAAACACATCCCAAACCCTTATGAGAAGCATCACTAAATACAGTATAACCATCCATACCTGAGGGTAAGGTAAGCACCGGTGCAGTCACTAATCGAGTTTTCAACTCCTGGAAAGCAGATTCTCTTTGGTCAGTCCAGTCAAATGATGTCCCATTCTGAGTTAACTGAGTCAATGGTAGAGCAATTTTGGAGAAATCTTTGACAAATCTTCTGTAATATCCAGCCAATCCCAAAAAGCTTCGGACTTCAGTCACATTTGTTGGTCTAGGCCAATTCACTACAGCTTCAATTTTCTGCGGATCAACAGAAATTCCATTTTTGCTAACGACATGCCCCAAAAACATAACATGGTCAAGCCAAAATTCACATTTAGACAGTTTAGCATACAGTTTCTGTTCTCTTAAGGTTTGTAGGGCAAGTCTCAGATGATGTTCATGTTCTTCTATACTCTTGGAGTAAATCAATATGTCATCGATAAATACAACAATAAAGTCATCAAGGTACGGTTTAAAAATTCTGTTCATGAGGTCCATAAAAGCAGCAGGGGCATTCGTGACTCCGAAAGGCATAACCAAAAATTCGTAGTGTCCATACCTTGTTCTAAAAGCAGTTTTATCAATGTCTTCCGGTTTAACCTTCAGTTGATGATACCCCGATCTGAGATCAATCTTAGAAAACATTTGTGCACCCTGTAACTGATCAAATAAATCATCAATGCGTGGCAATGGGTATTTGTTCTTTACAGTTACCTTATTCAGTTCACGGTAGTCAATGCACAGTCTCAGTGAGCCATCTTTCTTCTTGACAAACAAAACAGGAGCACCCCATGGCGAAGTGCTAGGTCTGATAAACTTTTTGTCTAACAGTTCTTGCAGTTGCACTTTCAGTTCTTTCAGTTCAGTTGGAGCCATTCGGTAGGGGGCTTTAGAAACTGGTTGTGTTCCGGGAATCACATCAACGGTAAATTCAATCTCCCTGTCAGTCAAATCTCCTGGAAGATTATCTGGGAAAACATCTGGAAATTCTCTGACTATAGGAATGCAATTCACATCAGTTTTAACGCTATCATCAGTAGACACAGTCAGTACAGAACACAGATATCCTTTACACCCCTTTCTAATTAATTTAACAGCTTTTACTGACGAAATCAAATACGGAGGAGGTACTACTCCACTCCCATTAAACACAAATTCAGGCAAACCAGGTGGACGGAAAACAACTTGCTTGGTCACACAGTCAATAGTGGCATGATATTTTTGTAACCAATCCATCCCCAATATTACGTCAAAATGATCAATGTTCAATGGCAGTAAATCAATAAACAGATGCATATCCCCAACAATAATTTCACATGCGGGGTACATATAAGCACATGTCATGGATCCCCCTACGGGTGATGATACGGCTAGCAGATAGTTCATGGGTTCTAAGGGTCTATTCAATTTCCGTGAAAAAGCATATGATACATAAGAATGTGTAGACCCCGAATCAATCAATACATATGCATTTTGCGTACAGATAGAGAGGATACCTGACACAACGGTCTCGGTATTCTGCACATCTCCCGGTACTAGTGCGAACACTCGGCCTTGCCTCACAGGCTCTTTCCCGGTAGCTTTAGGGTTAGGCTTTGGTGGAGCATTTGATGCTGCGCCGCTGGCTGCAGCTTTGCTATTGCCTTGAGGAGCAGAAGGGCAATCTTTAACCATGTGGCCCACCTTGCCACACCTGTAACAGGCTCCAGATAATTTGTGACAAACCCCTTTGTGCCTGTTGCCACATACTGAGCAGGGTGGAGTGAACCCACTCCCTTGGCTGGGGCTAGTCGTTGACTCCGTATTCTGTTTCTTGTTGGCTGGGTTGTGCTTGCCATTCTTGAATTTGAAACCCTGCCTCTTACCATGCCATTCAGTTGTTGGTGTTTTCAGATTGCTTCACCGCTGCAATGTTCGACTCGGCCATCAATGCCCGGTCGAGAACACCCACAAAAGTCGGTAATTTCAAAACATTTATCCGGTCAAGTATTGCCACATTAAGGCCGCCTTCAAATTTCCTGGCCTTCTTATACTCAGTATCCACCATATGCGGTGCATATTTGGCAAGCTCGGTGAATTTCGTCTCGTATTCCGCAACAGTCAGTGTGCCCTGCTTCAGCTGTTCAAATTCAGTCACTTTTCTATCCCTAACACATTGAGGGAAATACTTTTCAAAGAAGGACTCCTTGAACTGAGCCCAAGTCATAACGGTATTTGTATCACGGATTAACATCCACCACCTTCTAGCCTCTTCTTGCAGGGTGAAGGTAGCTAACAATACTTTGTTCGCTTCTGAGCACGGAAACACTTCGAATAATTTTTCTGTTTCCAGAACCCAAGCTTCAGCTTTTAACGGTTCAAGGCCTCCCTGAAAGGATGGCGGTTTCATCTTGCTGAATTTATGGGTGAGAGCAATAATATCCCCATCATCCACATTCGCATTAGGTTCCGGCTGTACCGGAGGAGGAGGTGGGGGCGGTTGGTTCTGTTGTTGTTCAAGTCTAGCAGTTATCAGTTCTATCATTCTTTCCATTCTTTCCATTCTTGCCTCGGTAGACGAGGATTCAGGTTCATTTGCATTGTCCATTTCACTATAAGCAGTTATAACAGTTTTAAACATAAGCAGTCATTTGTTTACCAGTTTAACACATTAGCAGATATTCAGTCATAACGTAGTCACACACTTAACATGCTCATGAGATGCCCTAATCACTTTCCTAGGACACCCTATAGCTCGTTTGGACACATGTGTGCGGTATAACTCGTGGTTAAGTATCGCTCTGATACCACTCTGTCACGACCCAAACCCGGCCCTATGGGTTTAGCACCGTAACCGGCTAGTAATCCGAGATTACCGAAGGCCTGCTTAACAGAAATACAGTAAAACAGAGTACAGGGCCTGGCGGAAGCCAATACAGTAAATAAATAGTGTCCATTGAGCTATGACATTCTGTATGCAAAAAGGCTTTTCATATATTTATACATAAACAGTACAGAACAGTATACACAATATTTACAATCATTCAGACTAGGGACTCGACCCTAGATAACAGTACAGTAACACTCGGTCTATACAGAACAGTAAAACAGTACAGAAGGGGGAAAAACAAACAAAAGACCCCCGAGCCATAGCATGGCAACTCGGAACCTCGCAGTGAGGCATAAAGGTTGGCTTGACAAAACTGGAGTAACCCTGACGCCTCTAGCTGCGGTCTGGTGCCTGAACACCTACATATATATATGAGCAGTGAGCTAAAGCCCAGTGAATAACATAAAGCGTAAAGGGGTTTAGAATGAATGTCCTTACAGTAATGAAAACAGTTCAATTCAATCAGTATTTCAGTTGTTCAGTACAGCAAACAGTCATATGTGGTACATCCATTAGCATAACAGTAACAGTAGGTCTTAAAAGACCGAACAGTAATGATGGCCATCAGTCAGTAAACAGTAGTGGTTCCACGAGGGAACCGACAGAGATCTCTGTGACAGTAACAGTAACAGTAAACAGTAGGTGCTAAGGATGCCACAATACAGTTCAGAATATAGGACATACATTCATTCAGTTAACAGTAATCAGTTCAGAAAACAGTACAGTTCATTTGTTCAGAAGATATTCATTTATGAACATATCTTTACACAATCGTTACTCACAGAGTTCTGGGCTACAGTATGCTAGAGCGTGTCTCCCCAATCGCCAACCCTACAGAGTTCACAGGTTGAACACACTAAGCTACACAGTTGGGAAATCTCATAACTTAATCCCTAATCTGCCTTGGTGTGTTCTACAATGATATCCTCATCAAGATGCCTTAAACTAGGCCTAAGAATGCCTAGGATGGGATGAGGATGCAAAAATACACTTAGAAAATATTTCGCAAAGTTTGCTGAAAATAGGAGCCTCGCTCGAGCGAGACTTTCTACGCTCGAGCGTAAGTCCAAAATCAAAGGCTTCGCTCGAGCGAGTAATCCTTCGCTCGAGCGGTCTGCAAAACAGTAAAAGTACTGGATGCTAAAATTTTACGCGCGATCGTCGCTCGATGGTCGCTCGAGCGGAGCCCTGGACAAAGGTGCTCGCTCGAGCGGGGAATCCTTCGCTCGAGCGAGGAAGCCAAATCTGGAATTTCCAGATCTGCCTCCCAAGCTCAAACCAAGCATTCAACCACTCCAAACTCGACCTCTTGGGCCCAAATTCTGGAAAACATCATTAAATTCAATGTATAACAAGTTTCAAAGCTCAATTTATGAATTCAAGCCCCAAAGGTGAGTCAATTAAAACCACATTCAAACCCATTTTCAAGAACAACATTCAAACATGTCATGTATGAGTTTTAAATCAAATTAAAGCTCCAAAGCTTGCTCAAATGAGCTCATTTCTTTTCAAACCAGTTGGAAACATGGTCTATAACAACAATATGAGCATGCATGCACTAATGTCCATGTAATCAACCTCAAAATGCAACAATACCAACATGCATGCAAGAAATGATCTTCAATCCATCATTAATGAACCAAATCATGACTTAGCTCTTCAAATTAACATGAATCATGCAACAATGAACTCAAAAACAGCAACAAGAAGATGGATGTCCTACCTTAGTCTTGTATTCAAGGTCTAGGAGCTCAAAGTAGCAATCACACTTCAATTTTCAAACAATTCTTCAAGTTTCCAAGGAATTCAAGGTGAATTCACTCTAACTCCCTACCTCCCTCTCTCTAGTCGGTGGTGTGCTCAAAATGAGCTGATGAAATGTGTATGTGTGAGCATAATGAGAATCAAAGATGATCCAAGTAGTGGGCCACTTAAGTGGCAAAATGGTAATTAAGTCCAACTCTTTAATTAGCTTAATTTAATCTAATTTAATCATACCTAATCAATTTTCAGATAAATATACCATAAAATCACATTAATTATGAGGGTCACGGAACATCAATCGGTTTCTAATTCGGCCGCCGATAAGGCCTTCAATTAGCAGTTTAAACATATAAGCATGAACAGATAATCATACAGGCAAACAGATAGAATGCAATTTAACTAACATATACTCAATCAATTCGGTTTCCAATTTTAGTCAGTTAGTTCAGTACTTTAATCAGTTCAATTATCAGTCATTATCAGTTCCGTTTAGCAGTAATCGGGGATTATCGGTAATCAATCAGTCCCTAATCAGTAAACAGTATGAGGGTTGTTACACCGAGATCACCTCGGCGCCATGACCAAGACACGTGGCACTTCGGCTGGCACTTCGGTGCCACCAAGGCCACGTGTTGTCATTCAAGAAATATCTCCCCGCAACTATCCCCTAGGTTTTATTACCTTGGCATCCTGAGGTAATGGAACCTATATCATTTGAACCCATAGTACGTCGGCTAAACTTACTCTATTATTTGTTACCGAGGTCATCATTAATCGGCTCCACACGACCAAGACTTGTAGTCTGTTTTCATCAATGCCTTAGAACCAAGGACCAAGTTTTTCCAAGTTCTTTAACCGACATCGTTTCCTTAGCTGAGGTCTTTGTTTCATTACATCAAGAACTCCAAGAGTTTTTACACATGTATGAGTTGTCACGCGTCTCTTCCCCATTGAACCGTACCTAACAAGCGCCATTAAGTCGCATTGCATTTGCATGCGCCGTTTGACAAGCACGTCGTCCTAGGCACACTAATTGCGATTTGTCGCCTTTTCGTGTTTTGACAAAAACACTCCCTCTCTCTTCGTCTTTTCACTTCACATTTTCTGGTTTCTCTCTGTGCTTCAAGCTTTCTCTCTCTCTAAACCACTATTGTCATCTTCTTAAAGCTTTCTGCAACCACTTCCGTTCACCTCCATCGGCGAAGTATCCACCGTTCTGCCACTCGTACTATCAGGGTTCAACTCCGGCGTACCTCACACCGGCATCACTCCTTCGGGTAAGTCACTGCTTCTTCTCTTATCAATCTGTGTTTTCCTTTAAAAACTCCACTACATTATTTGCTGCCATTGCCAACCCGTTCATGTTCTTGATTATAAATTTGTGCGTTAAATTCTATCATGTATTTGGGTATGTTTGTCTCATGATTTTGCTTTTGCCCAATCTCTTCTTGAGTATACACACACTACTCACATACTTATTTATTTTTGCCACTGATCTTGGCCTCGTACCCTTACACACACTTTGTCACAGTGTTCTTGATAATTCATCACTATTCTTGATTCTGAATCATGTTCTTGTTTCTGTTTTCTTATTGTGTTCTCTAGATTTCTGCCTTCAATTCTTGTTTGCATAGTCTTAGGTTTTGGGATTTGTTGTAGAACTCACAAATTTTAGGAAAAACTGAAACAAATTTCCCTTAGATCCTCAAAAACTCTTGCCCCAGCATACATTTAGGTTTTGCCGAGGTCCTTTAAACCTTAACAAACCACTTCCTTCTGAAATCCAACACCATCCCCACTTAGCCGACGTCATGGGTATGTTGGAGGGTAAACCCCAACTAAGTTAGAAGACTTTAGGCAGGAGTTTGCCATCCTGAAGAAGAGCAAGTCCCCCCTTCTGCTACCACTCCTGCTACAACCTCGTCACCTTAGCTAGATCAAGGACCAATCTCTGCCCCAGCAAAACAGCCATCTACTTTAACTCCACAACTGATTCCACCCTCTCAGCGCCAACGCCGATGTCGAGCTCCACTTTTTGCACCTGCAAGAAGGACTCGAAGCCGAAGACTCCGAAGTGCTGAGTCATCGGCCTACGACCCAGCAAACCCACCAACAGCTCTACCAGCAATTCATTTTGGTACAAAGGTCACAGTCGCTGCCACAGCCAACAAGATAGGACGAAAACCTATAGTAGTTAAAGATTTGCTCGCCAACCTTCCTGGCATTGTCAACATTCAGTCTTCATCCTCCCCTCAACTAACCCCAAAGCCAAAACGCATGAAGAAGGCGAAGGCGAAGGCTACAGTGACTCGGATCGATTCTGAGGACATTGTTCCTATCTTTAAGTTAGCCGAGGCTGAGAAGAGCGCACCCTCCGCCGAAAAGCATCCCACCAAGGACCCAGTTTCCGAGGCCCCACCTGCTACGAAGCCGAGGTCAGACCACTAAGAGGGCAGCAGCTATCCCCGAGGTATGGTCTGGGCGCCTGAGATCATGCTCGACGATAGACCTCTTACTACCGACGACAGTGCTGGCAATCTTGAGGTCGGCGCGGCCCTGTCTACGGCAATTTTTCTGCCTGAGGACATGAACCTAATGGCCGAACTTCATGAATATGAAGACTTTGCCTTCATGATGCAGCATTCGGTTTTGGTAAGTATTCTACCTTCCACTTTGACAGTCTTTCCACACTTAGTGAAATTTTTCTAACTTGTGTTACTTCTTTGTAGGCCATCCAGCACGCTCACTCTTACGCCACAAAGACCGAGATGAAGAGGAAGGACTTGGCAAAGAAGATAAAAAAAGCAGCCAAGCTCCTGTCCTTCCTTAACAAAACCGAGGCCAGCAACCGTGTCCTCATGGACCAGGCTAAGACTGCTCAAAGTCTAGCTGAGGAAAAGGCCAAGGAGGCAAAAAATGAAGCTGAGGCTGCAAGGGCCGACCTCGAAGCTGCCAATGTAAAAGTGGCTGATATGGAGGCCAAGCTTCAAGAGGCACTTACTAATAAAGAGGCCGAGGTAAAGGTGACTGACGAGAAGGCCTTTGAAGAGGGATAGGCCGCCGTCCGCGACCAATACAAGCAACAAGTTAATTTGGCTTGTAACCGAGGTTACTACCTTGGTTGGATGACGGCCCTCAACAAGTTGGTTGTTCCTCTGGACTCTGACCTTCGAGACATCAACCAGCTCGAGGTGCCCTTCCCTCTAAAGCCCGAGGAGGATGACGAAGACGATGAAGTCGACGAAGTGGAGGAGGAGGTTGCCGCTGATGCCAAGTCTCCCACCCTCAATGACCAAATTGATTTAACTCAGGATGAGGATGATGACTTGGCCTCCAAGGGCGTCTCCCCCAAGCCATCCATTTCTGAGGCCGAGGTCCAGTGCTCTGAGAAGAGTCTGGATAAGACTTTACAAGAAATAGATGCTAAGATTAAAGCCAACAAAAGTGTAACAACCCCAGCCAATGAAGCCAATCCTAACATTTAGGATATTTCTATTTTTTGTTGTATTCTTTTTCTGTTTTCTTCTTAGCTGTAATACTTTGTCTTTAAACAATGTTAGCTCTGTATTTGGCCGATGTGCCCTTTTTTGGTATTCTGAACAAGTAATCCTCTGTAAGCTGAAGTTCCTTGTTTCCTTTTGAATGCAAGTCTTCTTTTTTGACTAAGTGTTTAAATGCTTGTCTTTCCTTTACTGTCATGTATGATTCCATACTTAGAATATTTTACATGTCTTCAAAGTACACCTTAACTGTGTAATCTCTTCGGGGTAAAATACCTCGGATATACCCACTGACTGTTTATCTTGGCTTTGGCTTAACACTTGAAAACATTTTGTAGAAATATTTTCACAAGTGTTTATTTAGAACTTGCTACTTCACTTTCAGTTATTTTTCCAAGTCTTGGCAACATGGTAATCTCGACAAGTACGCGATACTTCTTTCAACATAACCTTGGCGTAACTTCAACTTGTAAAAAATTCAACAAGTGTTTAAACCAATTTTGTTTCAACATAACCTCAGCTTAACTTCAACTTGTAAATTTTTCTTTAAAATTTCAACAAGTGTTAAACCAACTTTAGCTTGTAAATTCCAACTCCTACGTATTATTCTCTAGCTTTTTGCCCCCTAATGTGAACTTAAAGTTCCACTTGGGTTCTCATTAAGCATGTGGCTATGTCCTTGTTGCCGAGATCAGGTTCAAACAGAGATTGGCTGAGGTTATTAACCTCGGTCTCTCTGTTAATCTAACTGATATGTACTTAGTGTCATTCAAAGTTTTTATTCTGTTGACACAGCAAATTTAGGTTAATTCAACTTAGTTCAACTTGATTATATGCAAGTATAATTTCAACTCTGTCATATAATGAGTCTAAGTTATTCGTCATGTTTCAATCAGAAACATCACCAACTTAGTTCAACTCTATTATATGTAAGTATAATTCAACTCTGCCATATAATAAGTCTAAGTTATTCGTCATGTTTCAATCAGAAACATCACCAACTTAGTTCAACTCTATTATATGCAAGTATAATTCAACTCTGTCATATAATAAGTCTAAGTTATTCGTAATGTTTTTATCAGAAACATCGCCAACGTAGTTCAACTCTAATATATGCAAGTATAATTCAACTCTGCTATATAATAAGTCTAAGTTATTCGTCATGTTTCCATCAGAAACATTGCCAACTTAGTTCAACTCTATTATATGCAAGTATAATTCAACTCTGCTATATAATAAGTCTAAGTTATTCGTCATGTTTCAATCAGAAACATCATCATCTTAGTTAATCATTTTACACAAGTTTGAAATTTAAAAATCGAGCTAAAATTTTATTATAACTTCAGCTAAAACAAAAGACTTAAAAAAATAAAAAAATCTAATGATAGAAAAACTTCAGGTTGCAAGTATTCCAAGGTCTTGGCAACTCTTTGCCTTCACTATCTTCAAGCCGATATGCCCCATTGCCCAGGACCGAGATGATTCTATAAGGTCCCTCCCAATTTAGGCCAAGCTGTCCCTCTCTGGGATCCTTCTTGTTGCCAACGACCTTTCTTAGGACGAGGTCCCCAACTTGAAACTCTCGTGGGTTGACCTTTTTATTGTAAGCCTTGGCAAGCTGCTGTTGGTATGCCCCCAGTTGGATTGTTGCTTTCTCCCTTCTTTCTTCCAGTAGGTCCAGATCTCAGGCTAAAAATGCATCATTAATCCCGTTCTCCACTCCCTGGGTTCTGATCCCTAGGATGCTGACCTCTAGTGGAATAACTGCTTCTGTGCCACAAGCCATGGCGAATGGGGACTCCCCAATTGATCTTCTCAGCGTAGTCCGATATGCCCATAGTACATTGGGCAACTCATCCACCCACTTTTCCTTTGCTGCTTCTAGCCTCTTCTTGATCCCATCCATGATAACTTTATTGGATGCTTCTGCTTGACCATTGCTTTGAGGGAAGCTTGGAGTAGAATAGTAATTCTTGATCTTGTACTTTGCACAAAAGCTCTTGATTAGCTTACTGTCAAACTGTGTACCATTGTCTGCTATTATTGCCCTTAGGATCCCAAACTTGGTGATAATGTTCTTCCATATGACGCTCTTTACATCAATATCTCGAAGCTTTTCAAGGGGTTCAGCTTTCACCCACTTGGTGAAGTAATATGTTGCCACTAGTAAGAATTTACTTTGTCTCGTTGCCTAAGGCAACTGTCCAACAAGATCCATGTCCCATTGGGCAAATGGCCAAGGGCTGGATACTGGGTTTAAATCTACTACTGGTTGGTGTATCAAAGGTGTAATCCTCCGACACTTCTCACACTTTCTGACATAAGCTTTAGCATCTTTCTGCATATAGGGCCACTAGTATCCCTGAGTAATGGCCCTATGAGCAAGTGACCTGCCCCCAGTATGGCTTCCACATACTCCTTCATGTATCTCATACAAGAAGTCTTCAACTTGTGAAGAATGCACACACCTCAAAAGGGGTCCAGTAAAAGATCTTCTGTAGAGATGCCCTTCTGCTGTCAGACTGAATCTTGCCGACTTAAGTATGATCTTGTGTGCTTCTTTATGATCATCTGGCAGTTTTCCCTCTTTAAGGAATACTATTATTGCATCCATCCAGCTTGGTCTCATCTCCACACACATTGCTTCGTGTTCTGTGTTCAGTGGTTCTACACGTGGACCTGATAAGTAGTCAACCATTATTGTCCTTGCCTCTCCTGGTTTCATTATACTAGCCAGGTTGGCCAAGGCATCAGCATGGCTGTTATCATCTCAGCTAAATTGCTGAAGTCGGCAATTTTGGAACAATGCTATCAGTCTGCGCACCTCCTTTACATAGGCCACTATCCTTTAATCTCGGGTAGCGTATTCGCTTGTTTCCTGGTTGACGATAAGCTGGGAGTCACAGAAGACCATTACCTCGTCAGCTTCCATTGTTGTTGCCAACTTTAATCCTGCTATCAGTGCTTCATACTCTGCTTCGTTGTTTGAGGCCTTAAACGCCAAATGAATGGATTGTTCTAGCATCTGTCCATCCGACGATACTAGCACTACTCCTGCCCCCGCTTCTTGTCGGTTTGAACTTCCGTCAAAAAACAGGCGGAAGGAGTCGCCGACGTAAATATTGCAGGGCTTGAGTTTCTCTTCTTTCCTCTGTTTGGCTATCCCCAACTAGGTTTCTCCTTGTTCACTTAGACATCGTACACCTCGGCTCAACGGAGCCCGATGTATGATGGAGCCTGGTGTGAACTTGGCCACAAAGTCGGCCAAAACTTGGCCTTTGATTACTGTTCTGGGTCTGAATTCCAGGTCATATTGGCCCAACACCATTGCCCATCTAGCTATCCTACCTGTTAGATCTCCTTGCTGCAACAGGGACTTCAAAGGATGCTCAGTTAACACCACATTCTTGTGGGCTTGAAAGTAGTGATTTAGCTTCTTTGAGGCCATTACTAAAGCCAGTGTCAACTTCTCCAAGGCCCAGTATCTGGTCTCTACATCTGCTAGGATTTTACTCATGTAGTAGACTGCCCTCTATTCTCCTTTATTTTCCCTGATTATCACTGCACTTACTGCATGCTCTGAGACCACCAAGTATGAGAACAACTGATTTCCAGGTACTAGATTTGAGAGAACTGGAGTTATGGTTAAGTATTTCTTCAAGTCGGCCAAGGCGACTTCGCAATCCTCTGTCCATAAGAAATCTGTGGCTTTCTTTACTAAACTGAAGAAAGGTTTGCATTTATCAGAACTTCTTCTTATGAATCTGTTTAGGACTGCAGCCCTTCCAATCAGCATCTGTACTTGTTTTGTCGATGTTAGGCTCTTTAAGTCCAGAATGGCCTTGATTTGATCCGGACTTGCCTCAATGCCCTTTCTGGTGACCAAGTATCCCAGGAACTTCCCTGACCCAACTCCAAATGTGCACTTAGATACATTGAGTCGAAGCCGAAATGTTTTTAAAATGTCGAAGATTATTTTCAGGTCGGTCAGATGATCTTCAGGTTCCTTGGTCTTCACGACCATGTCGTCAATATATACCTCCACTGTTTTGCCTATTAGATGTCTGAACGTCTTAGTCACCAATCTCTAATAAGTTACTCTTGCATTTTTCAATCCAAAAGGCATTACTCTGTAGCAATACAGCCCTTTTGAGGTGATAATGCAGTTTTCTCCTCATCTGGGGGCTACATGGCTATCTGATGGTACCCCTTGTAAGCGTCTAGGAAGCTCATCCTTCCATGCCCTGAAGTGACATCCACCAATTGGTCAATCTTGGGTAGTGGAAAAATGTCTTTAGGACAAGCCTTATTCAGGCTGGTGAAGTCCACGCAGACCCTCCACTTCCTATTCTTTTTCTTCACAACAACCGTGTTTGATAACCATGTCGGGTAGTTTACCTCTCGAATGGCTCTGACCTCTAGAAGTTTATCCACTTCCTCTTCTACTGCCTCAACATGCATCAATGTCAGCCTCCTTGCTCGTTTGATGACAGGTTTAGCCGATCTGTCCACATTCAGTTTATGGCAATTGACCTCGGGGTCAATGCCAGGCATCTCGTACGGTGTCCAAGCAAACACCTCAAGGTTTGCTCTCAAGAATGCTTCTAATTCCTTTTCATCTTCATTGGCCAAGCCTGAACCGAGGAGGAAGAAGTGCTCTTCATCACCTTGCTGGACTAAGATCTTTTTCAGGGCTCCCTCATTTTTCTCGGCTAGTTCTTTGCCGACGTCGTCAAGGGTCTCCATGTCCTCATCTTCAATCTCTATTGTTTCTACTTCTCATATGTTGCAGGTGGATTTCATTGCTGCCATGTAACAATTCTTTGCCTATAGTTGATCCCTTCTGACCTCCTCAATTCCATACTCTGTTGGGAATCGCAACAGCTGGTGCAATGTTAAGAGAACAGCCCCCATTGCATGTAGCCATGGCCTTCCCAAGATAGCATTATAAGGGGAGGGAGTGTCAATTATTGTGAACTCAATTTTTACCTTCTTGGTGCCAGTCTGCACCTCCAAACTTACTGCTCCTAGGGGCCACGTCGGTATTCCATTGAACCCGACCATTGGACCATTGAATTGTTCCAAATCATCTTGGTAAAGGCCAAGCTCTTTGTAACATCTGACATACATGATGTCACAAGAGCTGCCCTGGTCGATCAGAATTTGCTTTACCTGGCACTTTCTAATCTGGAGGGATATTACGAAGGCATCGTTGTGTGGATGCTACACCATCTCTAGGTCGTCTTCAGTAAATAACACCACTGGTGCCTGGTACTCGTCTGCCCTATGTCTATTTTGCCAGACCTGATACACATGTTACAAGTGTTTTACCTTCTGAGTTTCCCCACATATCTCGTTCTTATTGACCTTCAAGTGAATCACATTGATCACTCGAGGTCCGTTTGCTTGCAGTTACGGTGCTAGTGGAGGTGGTGCTGCCAGTGCTTGAGGCAGTCTCGCTTGCTCTTCCCTTGTCCTGGTTTCATCTACCAGGTCCCTTAGATGACCTTGTCTCACCGGGTCTTCCAGATGTGCCTTTAGGACTCTGCCCTCTTGAGATAGATGCCCATCCTTGTTGTGGTAGGCACAGTGTTTCCCCAGGCTTCTTCCCATAAATTCACCATGAAGCTTCTCTGGTGTTCTATAATAAGGCTGATTCCGGATTCTTTCCAAGACTTTGTAAACCGGAATTCAGTATACAGTTGTAACTGCCTATGCAGCCCTTAGTCCCGTCTCTTGCTTGTTGTATCCAGTGTTACCTCGGCCTTGCTTCGGCGAGCCGTTTCTCTTCTCTTGTTTTGACGCCTTTGTCTCTGGTGTGTCTTCCTCGGCTCTTGCATACTTCTCTATCCTGGCTATAAGTTCCTCCATACTCTTTGATAGTGTCTTTGCTAGTGATTTTCGAAGCAAACAATCATTTTTCAGGCCGTTCTTAAAAAACATGACCGCCACCTCTTAGTTGCATCCAGGTATTCGGTTGAACACCTCATAATACCTTTTGGCATAAGCCCTAAGGCTTTCATCCTTGTCAATTCTTAGAGTCATCAGGGAGTCCACCCTTAATGGCTGTAGTTTGTTTGTCACAAATCTAGCCACGAACATCTCAGCTAGGCCTTCCTAGCTTTTCACAGTTCCTTTCGGCAACTTGTGAAACCAGTTGATGCGATTTCCCCAAAGAATGAGCGGAATACTTTGCAGAGCAACGGCTCGGTCCCGGTGTATAGTGCCATTGAGTTCAGGTACAAGCCGACGTGAAAGTGAGGGTCAGACTTACCGTCGTATATCTGGAACCTCAGCATGTGGAACCTTTTTGGGGCCTCAAATCTGTCCAACTCCACCAAGAACGGCATTCTCGGTGTGACCAAAGAGGTTATCTCGGCATCTTGTCGCTTCCTTTAGAGGTAATCCCTCAAATCCTCTTTGGTTTGTCTAGGAGCTCGGCTATCAACGGATTTCAGTCTCTTTAGTGCGCTACTCCCAGTGTCGTTATGAGTCCTTTTGGATCTTTCTCCATTAGTTGCGTCGAAACAAAGTTCCTTCCCTTGAACATGCCGATGTTTTTTGGGGTCAACTTCTTTGGTACGATGCGTCCTTCGAGAATCTCCCTTCATTGACTCTCCTCACCCGACCTCCCTTGAAGGCCGGTGAGAGTGTTCTTTAGTCCTGGTGTGCTGGGGGACTACAGGGACTGTTTTCTGCTCCTCTTTCTGAGCATTGTTCTTGGCCTCCTTGTAACAGAGACGGTGGCTGCATGACGTTGTTTTGCATTATGAAATTGACGACCGATTACAGATCTGCTAATTTGTTCACCATTCCCTTCATCTCTCCGTCCCTCCACAGGCATCTATCTTTCCATACCTGGAGGTCATTCTCGTTATAATACCCGCCTCGGTTTGCCTTCTTTTGTGCGTTGCCCTCCTGGCCAATGTCCTTCTCTCGGGGGTTCTAATCCCAAGTTTTTTCGTTGTAGTTATCCTCCTCTACGTTAGGATCAATGTGCTTACCACTCCCAGTAGGGATGTCATCCTCTACCTTTTCTTTCTGTCCGTCGTTGGCCATCTATTCTTCTTTCTTTCCCACAGGCGGTGCCAAATTATGTGTGCTGTTTTCTGACCACACTACCAACCAGGTACTTAGCTGGAGAACACCGGCAGAATAGATTGCGCCCGAACGACCTGTAACAGAAAGATAAGACTCCGACGGTGGTTCTTCCACCTGGGGGCACTCCGACGATCAAGTCAATATTCAGTTATCTCTCAAAGATAATAATTAGTGTTTAACTCACTAGCCAGAATACAAAAAGCATACCTTAAACCCACGAGGGCGCCTTACTTTTATAGCCAACACTAACGTGATCCCTATAGAAGTCAAGCTTCAATAGACTCTGGCTTAATGCTTATCTTGGACTCTCAAATAGATAGAGATAAACTTTCTAAGAGTTTTATCTTTATCCAGACTGAGGCCTCCCCCATTTTATGACTCTTATAGTTTATCCGTTTATCTCGGATTCCGGTATCTCTGCAGATAATCTCGGCCTAGCCGATCACTTCGGCGCCATGACCAAGACACGTGATACCTCATCTGACACTTTGGTGCCACCTTGGCCACATATTATCATTCAAGAAATATGTCCCCACAGGTTTCACAACTTATGCTCTTTTCGATGTATTCTTTTTGTTTTTGTGTTTTCATGTTTTCATTTGTCTTACTGTGCCATAATAAAGCAACTGATCAAGCCAAAAGGACCACAATGAAGCGGCTGTGATTTGTTCCAAGGAAGTTGGGTCTGTGATGATACATACCCTCTCTACAACTTGTCCATTTGTCCGTTCATTGAGCAAGAATTTGATTGCCAGAGAAATAGACGGCCATATAAGCTTTATCTCCAGTATAAATGGAAGCCCAATGGGTCTGATTTGCCTAGGTATGATGTATATTTATTTATTTATCATATGAGCTCAATCATAAATGTAAAAAATTTAAGTTTACATTTAGTAGCGGGAAAATCTGAACTTAATCAATATACGTGATATATAAATAGTTGACTTTTGCGAGTACATAATATTTGCGTGGAGGATAGGATTAGAAGGAGGTAAAAGATAAAGGAGCTATTAAGACGTGCAACTCATTAAATAGTTCACACCATATACACGTTTATTTTAAATCATTAAATATTTACAAATTAATCTCAATCATTAAATAATTTAATTAGAAATATTGAATACCACTCCAACCAGTTACAATTTTCTTTACAAATTGTTTTATGTTCCACAAACCCTCTTCACTGTTTGCCCAAAACGCTTCTGTTCTTTAGACACGACTCCGAAGCTATTCGTTGCCATCGAAGACTATCCCGCGAACACAACCTTCCCTCAACTTCGCCTCAAGGTACCCCTCTCTCTCTCTCTCTCGCTTTGCAACTTGTTTCTCTCCCTTTCTCCATCTCCATTCTATGAAACCCTAGGTCGAAAGCCCCTTCTTCAAAACTGCCCCTTTCACCTGAACTCACTGGGTTGGTTTATAAAATTAGGAAAATATGATTTTAATAGGTTTAGGTTTTTTATCTTTGTTTGCTTTGGTAGTTGTTTTGATTCCATATATATATATATATATATATATGTGTGTGTATACACACTTGAAATTTGGCTTGAGTGTGTGAAATCTGATGCGTGGGTATGAGACTGTAATGTTTTATTTGTTAATTGAAATCTGTTTATGTTTCTAACAATTACTCTTGTGGTGGCTTGATTTTCCTATGAGAAAGAAAATTAAAGTGGATTGGATGTATTACCTTTAGCAATTTTTTGGGAATTGTGGAAAGTGAGAAACGAATGGATATTTTGATGTTATTGTGATATTTTGTTATTGATATATTATGACAAAATTATTTTGTTATTGATATAAATACACCATATATATACATTATATTTTTATGTTTCAATGTTAAATTACTAAGAAAGTGTTTGGTTGAAGGATTTGAGGAGGGATTTGGAAAGGGAAATGGAAAAGGTAGGTGAAATGTGAAAAAAATATACTTACATTTCACATAGTTTCACACACCTTTTCCCTTTCCCTTTCCAAATCCCTCCCCAAATCCCTCAACCAAACACAACATAAGTATCAGAAAGTGGTTGTGGATGGCAGAAAGTGTTTCACTATATAGTCTATTGGCTTCACATGACTATGCCATCTTGGTGCCTATGCACAAGCTGCTCAATCTACTGTCGTAGTTCTCTTTAACCACCTGAAGAACAGCTGTCCCTTTGCTCTCATCCTAAGTTGTACCTTAGCTTGACTCTTGTCTTGTTTCTGTTGCATTCAACGATCTAGCGTTGACATGCCCTTTCAACTCATCTTTCACAAGAACATCTATATTCATAGCTCCATTTTCAACTCATCGTTTACAAGATAGAATTTGCATTATGGGGATGCTTAATTTGAAGTAACTGTTAGAACTTGAGCATTCCTTTTCTGATACAAAATATAAGAACTTGATCCTTATTCTTCACACTACTAATTTAGCAGGTTGTGGACCCAAAAGAAAAGGAAATAGCAATTGTCACGCATAGTGGATTCTTGTTCCATGTCCAGTTGGCAATGATTGTCACCCTTTGATTAAAAAAGAAATTTCCAAGCAGTAAGTGCCCACGAAGCTTCTTTTAGTTGTGATTTTGGTACTCTTCGGAAACGAACCTGTAGTTTGCAAGATTGTCTTCTTTTCGTGTGGGTGGTCAAAATTTTTTTATTTTTAGGGGTGGGTGATTATCATTTGAACCTTTAAGTTCATTCAAAAATTACCCCTGAGATGGTTAATATTTTTCATTTTGCTTTTATTGTATAAATAACATGGATATTATTAATTTTTTAGCTTGAAATGCAGCCAAAAAGAGAAATAAAAAAAAAATGTCCATAGCTATAATTGTCCTTTTGGTGGAAATATAAAACTATGTTTACTTTTTTTTCCATACACATTTATTCACACACACTTCTATAGTTGCTTCACTGAATGACATTTGCAACATGTTTTTGTAGTTTTGCAAATTGTGAGATTCGCTCTATGGTCATTGTGGACAAAAGGTAAACTTTTTCATTCCGTTGCCTATGAATTCCTCTTAATTGTCAGTTTTCTTATTTGTGATTCTCATCTATCCTACAGCATGTCAGAAGCAGATCCCTCGACAACTAATTATCCAGGGAAGATTCCTCCAGACCACGATGCCCCTAGCGATGTTGTGGATGAGAAGAACTGAAGAAAGACATCCTCAATTCCCAATTTGCAGGGATAAAGAACTTCCAATTCATTAGCTTTAGAGGTATTGCTATGTTGAACTGAATAACCCCAACATGACAGTGGAACAACATTCCTAAAACACTTGCTCATAGAACTTGATGTAATGTATGTCATTCTGGGTTTAAAAGATTCAACAAGTTTGATAAAAATAAAAAATAATTTTTTTTTAAAAATGAGGTGGCTAGTAGAAGGCATTCTTTGGAGATGACGATTTATAGAATTATGACTTTTAAGTTTCTTGTGTGTAACTTAAATTAACATTTGGCCCTGCCTTTGTGAGTCACATCTTCACAATTTTGCACACCATAGTTTGCTGTGGCTTAAATGGACTGTTTATATTTATAAATAATAATAATAAATTATTTTGATTTAAAAGAGAGGGATGTTTTTTGTTTATGCTTAAATATTATCGACTTTCCAACAAATAGGCGAGAGTTTAGCTTTACATTTTTCAGTTCCCAATTGCACCTCGAGCATGGTTAAAAGTGTCATCTAATTTTGGCCCTCTTTCGATGTAGCATGGCTGAAAAGCACACCAACCTGTCATTTGAAATTGTGATGGGTTGCTTGACCTCGTTTCTTTTCTTTTCTTTTTTTGGAACCTGTTTTTTAATTAATTTTTTTTTTTTGGTTTAAATTTGATAATAATTTTTTAAAAGCGTAAAGAAAAAGCCATGAATTGTTTCTAAACGCCCTGAACAAACTGTGTTTTTTTTAAAGAAAGGGCCCTGAACTAACTTATTTGTTATAATTGTTTTACAGAGCAATGTTGTAATAACATTGACAATATTAAATTATACTCTAATTTCTTGACGATGCCACCAATGTATTCAATACTTGCATATTATAGTAACCCTATAATTCAATCATTTTCACTTTAGCATTTGTTCAGATTTCAAATGAACAATTTCAACTTTAAATTTGCAAATAGTTATTACAGTTGGATTTAAAATCCAAGGGAAATGATTGAAGCAGATAAGTTATATATGATTCTTGAATATCATTTTTGAACAACGAAATCTTCTGCATAAAATAAAGCTTTTTTAACCATATATTTGAAATCCATTCATAATAAATAACCTAAATTCTTTCATCTCTTTTTTATATATATAAATGTGAAACTTTAAGGCACAATCATTATACGATTAAAATCAAATGCATTCATTTCATATTCATAAATCCAAATGCAAACTTGAAATATTTTGAATATTTAGAGCTTAAATGTATACTTTGCCGAGCCAAAATGAATCTTCCTTAAGCAGGGGCTTATATAATTGAATTGACCCAATCTTATGCATAATGCATTTGTTTGAAATTCTAGTTTCAAGATAAGAACTAATTCCATCTTTGACAAAAATAATCGAAATTGAAGGTGAAAACAATGTGATAAGGCTCATACTTTTCAAGTTCTCCAAAGATTCCAAAGCAAATAAACCATGAGAAAGCACGAATTGAACCCAGGTTTCTCAGTTCCCCTTTAAAATGTCATAAAATGACAGGCTTTTTCTAGAGTTCCTGAAAATGCCAATGACCATTTTAAATTAGTAATATACTTGCAATATTACAGATAGGGGCCTATTTTGGGGTGAAATAGTAATTATATACCTCTACTATAGCAGCCAAGCACAAAATTGTAGCTTCACCCCATGGTCGGCCTATTAGTTGCAAACCTATTGGCAGTCTTCGCTTATCATAGCCAACCTGAACATTAGAATGTGCTGTAGAAGAATGAGAAACCGACTAGAGTACTTGTTCAAAATAACATTCTACTAATCTAGAGCAAGTGACAAGAGAAGCGGGACATTTGCATTGTTGAAATACGTAATACTGAAAAGGATGGAAGAAAAATATTGAACGCACAGCTGTAGTCATGCAAGCAAAATGTATGACTTTATATTTACTTGTGATTCTAGATTCTATTGACTGCTGCTGCAATACTAGAAGCCAGAGCTAACCTTGTTGAATTCAATTGACTGCTTATTTGTTCATTTGATTTTAATTAGTTTTTTTGAATTTATTTGTTTTGAATTGATAGCAAAGCACTGGTGGGTGTGCTAATTTATTTGTTTGATTTTAATTTATAGCAAGGCACTGGCAGTTGTGTTTTTTTGTTGATTTGTTTGATTTTAA
This sequence comes from Camellia sinensis, assembly GCF_055761805.1. NCBI lineage: Eukaryota > Viridiplantae > Streptophyta > Magnoliopsida > Ericales > Theaceae > Camellia > Camellia sinensis. The sequence goes on from NC_138967.1 coordinate 152,164,863, forward strand.
TTGCTAATAGGGTACGTACAAGTGTAGATACGATGGATGTCCATATTGACCCGGATGGACTTGTAGCACAAGAAAGACATGAGGAATGTTAAGTTAGAACTAAAACAAATGTGGAAAGCCTTTTGTGGTGAAGATTCTAAGAATTCAACTAGTTCTAATAATAGTGAGTAGGAATCTGATGGGTCCAACCATGATGACAGCCAACAAATGGACACAAACAATGATGGTTGACCAAACTTTGCAAGCAGTGTTATGTTTTTTTGCAAACAGTGTTACTTTTTTCAGCCCATTATTTGCGAACAGTGTTACTTTTTCTCCCTTTTATTAGAAAAAGAAAATTGTAAACAATGGCAGACTTCATGAATGGCTTATGTGATGGACAACATTTGGATGGTTTATGTGAACAATATTATTTAGGATGATGCTTCGTCATTTTGGATAGATATGTCCAACTAAATATTTTTTTGTTGCAATGCCAATGATGTATGTATAGGTTCTTGAAACTTATGAATACCAATCAACTACGCAGTGGATACATTGATTTCAATACTTATGATATTTAGGCACGGAATGTACTTGAAGGAGATAATTCGTTCCATTTCTTAGATGTTCTTTTTTTCTAAGTCGTTGAAGGATACATTAGGTTTTGCTTACTAACAAGGAATTTCGTGTTACTGCTTTTTGTAGCAAATATTGTCATTGTTCTTAGTATTTTTAAAATTTGCAAAGAACTACCATTGTGCGCCTTCTAAGTGGGGAGATGACATGAATCATCACTTCCTCTCCATTAACAATATGCTTTTCTTTTCTTTCCTTTTCTTGGATGTTTTTTTAAATAGAAAATTGAGAAAATTTATTAGTTATTTTGTTACTTTGCCAAGGACTTGTCCTCTTACTCTCCTGGCATTTGAAATGTGTATATGATATAGTATACATTAATGGCACAATTTTAGTTGGACATGAACTTATTATGCAAAAAAAAAAAAAAATTACATTGTACTATACATATAGCAATACATGGACTCGTACTCCTAATTTAATATGAAGATTTAATAATTTTAATAAAGGTAAAAGAGGAAATATCATTTTGCCTCTCATACTATCACTGAAAAATTAATTTAACCTCTGTTATTTTAATAATATTAATTTTACACTGAGCTTATTTGATTTTAGATTAATTTTACCCCCGCTGTTAGCTTCTGTTTATAATCCAACGAAAGTTGCTGACATGACAATGAAATTTGAAATTTTATTTTACCCTCCAAATTACCTATAAAATATCAATTAGATCTCCAAACTTTATTTTATTCAGAGAACTAATTGATGTTTTGAGTGTCACATGAGCAGCTTCTAGTTGATTATAGATCGTAATTGATGGTGGAGTAAAATTGATGCAAAATCGAATAGTTTAGATATAAAGTAGATATTATTAAGAGAACAACGGTTGGATTGTTTTTTGAGCTATTGTTTGAGGGAAAAATGATATTTTCTCAAAGTGAAATTTCAATAAAAAAAATTTTAAAAAAAATTATAGTTTGAGGAAAATAAAAAAATAAAAAGATATTCATAAATTTGCACAATTTCCTTTTTAACAAGTACTCTAGGCTCCATAAGGCTAGAAGGAAAAATAAAGATTGATAAGAACATCCTTTTTGGCACTAAGCTTTTTCGCAAATTTTTTTTTTTTTTTGATCGGCAAATGAAACTTTATTGATGAACGCAAACGTAATACATCAACAAAGAGGAGCTTGGAGCTAGACGGAGCTCCAACCTCCTCGTTGGTGAGAAACCAACGGAAAGACAATGAACAAAACCAAAAGAAACTGACCAGCTAAATCTGCTACAGCTAAATGAAACAAAGAACACTGGGTCTGCTTACAGAGGAACTTCGCCTAAATGAAACTATCTACAAACAGAGCTAATCAACACTGAATCTGCTAACAGAGCTGCACCCAGAAAGGCCCCCTTCAGAGAACAGCAGACAGCCATTACACAGAATCTGCTTACAGATTTGCCTGCTAATTGACGCACTGCCTGATCTGATGTAGGTTTGAGACAAGGTCATGGACTGAGTAATCAACCCTAAAGGACCACTTCAGCCACAGAGCAATCTGCAGTTTCAACCTCTCACTTAGACCTGCAAAATCTGGAGTAACCCCCTTAAATCTGCACTCGTTTCTTAACTTCCAAACAGACCACATCACTAGTGCTGAAACAGCCTGTCAAGCTTTGTGGACCCAAGACTTCGCTTTACTCCCAGACCACCATTGGAGCAAACCCTCAACAGAACCAGGGATGACCCAATGCTGATCCCACCAACTAGCCATGGCTGCCCAGCACTTCCAAACCTGTGGGCAAAACAACAGCACATGCTCCAACGACTCCACAACAGATTGACAAAAAACACACTGGGTCTCTGCATTGGGAGGGAGAACCCCGATCCTCTGAAGGTAGACATAAGTCTTAATGCGGCCTCTCCAAGCAAGCCAGCATAGGAACTGCATCTTGGGAGGTGCCAGGCTTACCCACACCCCAGCTGGCACTCTCAATTCAGGACCTATATTTGCACCCCGCCAACTCCACACCGATGATGTTGAGAACTTACCAGATGTTGATGCAAGCCAAGAGCAAGAGTCTTCAGATCCAATTCTAAGATCAGGAGATGAGTCTAGGAGTGCAGTCAGCCTCTGCAGCTCCTCTTCCTCCCATGCCAACAATCTCCTTCTGAACTGGAGCTGCCATACCCCGAGTTTCTTTTTGGCACTAATTTGCTGTAATGTTCCATCCTTCTCAGTAGATAGACTGAACAGTCTAGGATACTCCTCTTTCAGGCTTCTACCATTGAGCCAAGCATCCGACCAAAACTGGATCCTTCTCTTGTTTCCCACTGATAGCTTGAAGTTCTGGGAATAAAACTCACCCAAAGACTGGTTAGTTAAATTGAGCTGCACAATATCCTTCCACACAGTAGACACCCCATCTGTGTTGGACAAAGTTGGTGCCCAATCCCCTCCAAAACGCCCATACCTTGAGCAAACAACTGATTTCCATAAGGTTTTATCCTCTGACCCAAATCTCCACCACCATTTTAACAACAAACAATTGTTCACCTCGCCCAAATCCCTCACACCCAAGCCCTCTTGACTTTTATTCTTAGTTACCTCACCCCAATTAACCAAGTGTACACACCTCCCATCCTTTGCTCCTCCCCACAAGAAATTTGATTGAATTTTTGCTAAAGCCTTAGCAACCCCCTTAGGCATCTTGAAAATAGATAGAAAGTAAGTAGGCAAATTGGGTAGAACTGATTTAATTAAAGTCAAACGCCCAGCAAAAGACAGCAGCTTACTCTTCCAAGAGGACAACCTCTTGCTCACCTTATCCAGTATTGGGTTCCAAGTGCTCTTCCTCTTTGGGTTAGCCCCTAGAGGCAAACCTAAAAAGTTGAAAGGTAAGTTCCTCAATTGGCAATTCAGTCTTAGAGCTAGACCCAAAATTTCATCTTCTTGGAAGCCCACTCCGCATATAGCGCTTTTGTGATAATTTATTTTTAATCCAAACAACACTTCAAAACACCTCAACACCCTTTTAATATTAAGCACCTCCTCATGATCGCCTTCACAAAACACTATAGTATCATCTGCAAACTGGAGGTGAGAAATACGCAAATCATTACCTCCCACAGAGGCTCCTCTAAACAAGCCCTTCTCTACCGCCCTTGCTAGTAAGAGGTTAAGAGCTTCCGCTGCAATTATAAACAAAAGAGGTGATAGGGGGCCGCCCTGCCGAAGCCCCTTCTGAGGCTGGAATTCCTCTATAGGAGAGCCATTAACCAACACTGAAACCCTGGCTGTAGCAATGCAACTCCTCATCCAAATTATCCATTTCTCTCCGAAACCTAGATTATTCATCATCGACCACAGAAACTCCCAATTGAGTGAGTCATAAGCTTTTTCAAAGTCCAATTTTAGGATAATGCCTTTCTTCTTCGATCTTATCCAAGCATCTACAACCTCATTAGCTATTAGCACACCATCTAGGATTTGCCTCCCACACACAAGAGCGGATTGAACCTCGTTGATCACTACTGGCAACACTCTCTTAAGCCTCCTTGAGAGCACTTTTGCCAAAATTTTATAGACCGAGCTCACCAAACTGATAGGTCTATAATCCCCCAAGCCTATGGGATTAACCTTCTTAGGTATAAGAACTATGAAAGTGGATCAACATATTAAACTAACCCAATTTGGTAGTATTTTGTAGATGATTGAAGAAGCATATTAGTTTTTGGGTTTCAATTTGTATGGAATTTATAGTGTTACTTAAGATTGGTGTGATGAAACTATTTATGATATTTAAATGTATCACATTACTCCTAGTTGTTACATTTACAATTCATGAAAAATTTCACACATGTTCCAAATGTTAGTGGGGAAACTATTTAAAAAACTGGGTAATTAATATTGTGGATCTCACAATTATTTATTTATTGAGTATTATGAAATTATGGTTAAAATAAGATAAAGTGCAAATTACAAAAAATTCCCAGAATTTGGGGCATGAAACAAAATAAATCTTAAATTTTTAATTTTGTCAATTTAAACCTTATATTTTGAATTTATTTTCAATCTAATCATTCACCTATTTTAGTTAAATAAAATAGATGAAAAAATGAATATTTTATTCATTAAACTCATGAAAACGGGTATTTTATACATTTTGTATATATATTGAGTTTAATAACTAAAATACTCTTTTTCTGCTAGTTTTATTTAACGAAAATAGGCTAATGTTTAGGTTGAAAACAAATCAAACGTTTACGATATAAATTGACAAAATTAAAAACTTAGAATTTATTTTGTTATAAGACTCAAACTCTATGTTTTTTTTTTTAATTGTAATTGTAGATAAAAGATGAGATAGAATTTGAAATACAATTTTTGGCAATTAATCGCGGGTGGTTTTACTATCTGTTTATTATTTTCTTTACCTTTTTGGTGAGGGCCCTTTGCCATCTCCTCTGTGATGGTGGTTCTTAAGCCAATTTAAATTGGGTTAAGTTCTTTCCAGACTCGCTTGTTGGGAATTTTCGAAAATAAAATGGGTTAATTTTTTTCAAATCTTTTTTTATTTTTTTGAAAATGTTCTTTTAAGTTTTATGACTTATCCCATATTAAAAATATGGTAATCTGGTGTAAACAATCTTGCGGGGACAAATACTATCTTTTAAAAGTTACATTCATAATGCGACTGGCGTTGTTTGGGATGACCTAAATAAGTGTACTTTTTGTCTTTTTATAAAAAGATGTGCAGAAAAGTAGAGAGGTGATGTGATGAAAAAAAGATAAAAAGATAAAAAGATGAATTATTTGGGATTTCCCAAACTTGGCCATAATCTTTGAATATTTTACATCAATAAATTCATTTTTTTTTTTTTTTTTTTTTTTTTTTTTTTTTTTTTTGCGAGCTGAGATTCAATAGCTCTCCATTCAATTATTAATAGTACTGCACGTGTGACCAAACAAACACCAGCCTAGGCAGGATTAAGAAAAAAATCTTACGGCATAAGCCTCAAAATTACCATTTTAGTCCCCGTATCTAATCTCACCAAACAACATTCACTAGAATAAAATAAAATGAAATGAAATATTCGCTCGTCGGCTTCTCTATAGGATGAATAATTATTTAAATAAAATGAAATGAAATATTCTTTCATCTTCTTCTCTATAGGATGAATGATTATTTACTTACAATAGAGAATGGTGATTTCTTTTTCCGGAGTATCAAAAACAAGAAGAAGAAAAAAACTACAGTGACTTAATTGGGCCTAGTGGTGTAGGCTTGAGATTTAAGAATTTGCTCCATTTTTAAGTGTCAGGTTTGAAACTTCTTAGGTGTTATCAACTCTTGTGTTAGGTCAGTCCATATAAAACTTTGCTCTAATTTTAATTGGGCCCCCATTAGTGGATAGTGAGATTAATTCCCAGAGACTAGTCGAAGTGCGTGCAAACTGGCCCGAACACCTTAAGTTATAAAATAAAATAAAATAAAAAATAGAGAATGACAACTTCATTTATAATTTACTTCTCATCATTTTTTTCGGTCAACAAAATACAAAAATAAACATTATAATAAAATAATTATTCAATTTCAAATCATTCTAATAAATCCAATGTTACCCAATCTGGTATTGTGGGTGCAGATTTAACGGTGAGGATTTGTTGAGGAGAATAAGGGGAAAGAAAATAATGTTTGTGGGGGACTCTCTAAGCCTGAACCAATGGCAGTCACTAACATGCATGATTCATGCTGCTGTGCCCGATCGACACTTCTCCATTCTACGGAAAGACGATCTCTCCACCTTTACCTTATAGGTTCGCACTCATTTTTATTTTTTTTAAATTTTTTATTGGCAAAATAAAATTTTTATTATCTCAAAATAAATTTTTTTTTTTTAAAAGAAAAACCCTCAGAATTTGACACTTCTACCAAAATAAACCTTAATTTTTAATTTTGTTAGTTTAAAGTCTAATTTTTTTAATTTGTTTTCAATATAAACCACCAGTCTAATTCCGTTAAGTAAAATCAATAAAAAATTGATATTTTAATTATTAAACTCAATATATATGTACATAAAATGTTTAAAATTCTCTTTTTCGTTGAATTTAATAACTTAAATATCATTTTTCTATCGATTTACTTAACGAAAATAAGTCGATCGTTTATATTGAAAATAACTCAAAAGAAAAGAGTTTAAATTGACAAAATAAAAAACTAAGGTTTTATTTTGTTAAAAAGGTCAAACCTGAGGGGGTTTTTTTTTTTTTTTTTTTGAAATAATTTTCCGTAAAAAAATATAATGATGTAATAAAGGCTTCGGTTTTATTTTTGTCTTTTATTTCTTGTCGAGTATGCATTAGGAAGAATGTGAACAAGTGAAAATTTTGTGGTGGGAATTGCAGGAATATAATATATCTGTGATGCTATCTCGTAATGCATTTCTAGTGGATTTGGTGAGGGAGAATATTGGAAGAGTTTTAAAGCTGGATTCCATTGAAAATGGCAAATCATGGAAAGGGGTAGACATGCTTATCTTCAATACTTGGCATTGGTGGCTTCATAAGGGTAGCAGACAACCGTGAGTTTCTCAATAATAATAAATAATAAAATAAAATAAAAAATATTTTGCACATCTATGTGATGGCTGATTAATAATTTAGTATTACACATTTCATAACATGAGCAAATTGTATTGAGGTCATGTTTATTTGGGTAAATTAGATTAGGTAGGATTAGTAGTCATAGAATTATCAATTTTTTTAAAATGGAGATAAATTATACTTTGCACTTTTACATTTTGTACTAAATCTCACTTTGGCCCATATACATGAAATCATGACAATCAATCCGCCGCACTTCTGTTCAAATCCTATTTTGGTTTCTACATATAAAATTGTGACAGTCAAATCCCTGTAATTTTAGTAAAATTTCACTCTAGTCTCTATACAATTGCCAATGTCCCTTTATGTTACTCAATTGTTTAAATCTTCAACAGAATCTAATCATGTGATAAGAATGTGACTGCGACATGAAGATAAGAAAGGAAAATCATCTACATTTTCTACCAATACACACCAAAATTTATTACATCAAAATATGACTGTATTAGGCTAAAATAAAACACAAATTGTGAACAATTAAGAAGAAGGACTAGGTTTTGTATAAATTGAAATCATGAAACTTTTTTTTTCATGAAAACACAGTTTTCTATTTATTCATCTTTCTTTCTCTTTAATTTCTTTGTCGCAATTTTTTTTTTTTTATTTCAAAAACTCTACTTTATTCCATTTTTGTCTCAATTTTTACCATACGAACATATATATTTATATATATAATATTATACAACTCACATGTGTTTATCACGTAGGACAAAGTATATTGGTAGGAAACATGAATGATTTTCCTCTTTTACCCTCATTTTGTAGTTACATTTTTGTCACATGATTGAATTTTGTTAAAGCTTTAAAAATGTAGTAACATGAGAGGGACATTAACAATTGTTTAAGGATCAAAGTGAGATTTCAATAAAAATGCAGGGGGTTGACTGTCACAATTTCATGTGTAGGGACCAAAGTAGGATTTGACCAGAAGTGCAGAGGGTTGACTGTCATGATTTCATGTGTAATGGCTAAAGTGAAATTTGGTACAAAGTGCAGGGGCGTAAAGTGTAATTTACCCTTAAAATTGTATATATTGTCGCATATTTGAATTGACTCCAGATTATGAAAAATGATTGACAAAATTTTATAAATTTTATAATTTTACTAGTTAGTTTGAACCACTCTTTAATGTCTCATTTTTTATGCCATCTCACTCTTGGGACTTAGTAATCTCTAAGGGTGCAACTTGGGCGGGCTCAATCCGAGCAACTCATGTCCAGGCCAAGTTTTTTTATAACATGGGCAACAATATCTTGTAATTTAGACAGGCCTGAGCAGATTTTTTATGCTCAAATTGTGATTCGAGCCATGCCTGGGCAGATTCAGTGGCTAACCCGAGCAATCCAAACCCGAATTGCATTTAATATATTATATAAATTATATAATATATGTATAAAATAAATTAAATAGCTAGCCTTGATTTTTTTTTTTTTTTTGGCTGGTCTTTGGCCCTTGAATTAGCATCTTTTATTTGAACCATTAGATTAAAACTAAAAACAAAACCCTACATTATCTATTCTTTCTTCCCTTTCTCTAAGGCTCTTGTGATTAGGATGATGTTTAAGTTTGTTATATGGACTAATTGACTTATGTATATAATCAAGCACTATTTGTTGCATGAAAATTCAAAAGTTGTTTGTTGTCTTGTGAAATTCGGGCAATTCGGGTTAACCCAAGTTCGAATTATGAAGCTTGGTTTGGGCTTGGGCAGCCATGCTCGGGTTGATGGTCGGGCTTGGGCAGGCTTGGACACTTCCAAACACAATTCGGGCTAGGCTTGGGCAAACCTCCAATCCGACCGAACCCGCCCGAGTTGCACCCTTAGTAATCTCCACATACACTACAACATCTAAGAGTTTTAAAAATTAAATATTTTGGTCTCTAAAGTGAAAATTTTGTTGCAAAAGATATTTAGGGACCAATTTCATTCGTCATGAGGATAGTCACTAAAAGGCCGTCTCGAAAAGTCAAAAATAAGGTTTTTAGCAACAAAATTTTGAAAATATCACTAATAAATAGACTTTTAAGGACAAAATAATTTGGTCTCAAAATAGTTTACTTTTTGAGACAAAAAATTTCATCCCAAAAGGGTAATAATTCATCACTAATATCCAATTTTTATTGCTAAAAATATAATAACGACACTTTTCGTTACAAAATTTTTTTATTCCTAAAAAATAATTTTGTCCCTGAATTTTAGTCTCTAAAATCTTAATTTTTTGCAGCGATAAGGGGATATCATATTTAGGGGACCTATTATATTAGTCTAAACATTAACTTTCTTATTTCAGTTGATTATATATTTTGTTAGATTATAAATCCAATCCTAAGATTGTGTTTATCTATACAAACAGCCACATTATACTCTTCTCTTCTATCAGTGAAACCATAAACTTAGACAATATTACCGAACCATGCAAATTTACCTATCATGTCTTCTTATTTATGATTGACATTTTAGCTATATTGTGTAGTTTATTTCCCTATACATTTGCTCACCGACATTATGGGGGTGTTTGGTGCAGCTTTTTTAAGCCAACTTATGGCTTCTGGCTTTTAAAAAGTTATTTTGGACTGTTTGGTTAAACTTATTTCAAACAGCTTCTGATTCTAACAACTTATTTTAAGTCAAAAAAGCTGATTCTGAGAAGCTGCTCACCCCTTGCTTCTGATTATCAGCTTCTGCTGTGGACATGTTAATTCACGGTTATACTTTTAGATTTTTTTATTTTTTATTTTTTTAAAAATAGAAAAAGACTCAAATGGACTATTAAATATTATTATTATTTTTTATGAAAAATGTAGACAAATAGTGAATAATAAAAAATAAAAATTAATTGAAAAAGCTACTTCACAGCTTATTTAATAAACACTACTCAGCAACTTAAATCTATAATCCAACAGCTATACCAAACAGATTAACCGCTTCTGATTAAAGTCATAATCTATAATCTGTTAAGTTATAATCTATAATCTGTTTTAACAGCTACACCAAACACCACCTATGTACCATCTTCTCATAGCTTGAAAAGCTTCAAAATAGGTGGTGAAATTTTGATTTTTTAGTCTTTGTCTCACTGAAAAAGACAAGACTAGCTGTTTCATCTATAGCAACCATACACATTTCTCTTACTCGCATGTCTATATGACATCATTGTCGCATTGAAAAACTATTTGAAAAGTAATTTTATGTAATGGTTTGTTGTGTTTCAGATGGGATTACATTCAAAAAGAAAATACAATTTACAAAGACATGGATCGTTTGTCTGCATTTAAAGAGGGATTAACAACATTGTCAAAGTGGGTGAACTCTAATATTAATCCTTCTGTCACCGAAGTATTCTTTCAAGGCATTTCACCTACCCATTAATATTATGAGTAAGTCCTCAATTTTCAAATATTTTTTATATATTAATAATCACCTAGTAATCGGTGAGTAACATTTTACTTACTAATTTTACATCAATTATTGACTTGAAATTATCAAAAGCAATCAGCCAACATTAAAATCGTACCATTTGCTAAGAAATATCAAATTTGCAAGGACAAATGTACATATGAAATTTTAGCTTATTTTATTTTGGATTTTTGTTTGTTGAGCAGTGGTAAAGAATGGAACGAGTCCAACTCAACGACTTGCAAAGGGCAAACACAACCACTAAGTGGTTCATTATATCAGGGGGTTTACTATCACAGCTGAGAAAAGATGGGCATCCATCAATTTATGGCATTGGTGGAAATAAGGGAAATGATTGCAGTCATTGGTGTCTTGCTGGTGTTCCCGATACTTGAAATTTGCTCTTATCTGCAATTCTTGTTTCTAGTTGATTATATACAAAATTATAACTTATCCATATGGGACCATTTGATGTGATCTGCCAACCAACTTATTTTATAGTGTGTTAAAATTTGAATTTGTTAAAAAAAAATAAAATAAAATAAAATAAAATAATAATAATAATAATAATAATAATTTGAAAATTAACTAAGTGTATATATTCATTTTTTATGATTAAATATTAAAATGAAAATGGATCCTTTTGGCAAATATTTATTCTTTTTCTTTTCATTTTTTCTGTCTCAACTTAAAAAAATAAAACAATTCTAATTCTTTCAATTTGAAGATTAAAATATGACTTTAAATAGTTCGGGATAAGCTATCCTTTATACTTTCAACTCTCTATACCTCTCTATATTTGTTTTGTAGTGCTCAATTTGGATCCGTACCGATAATTTGAACTGTTTTTCTCGTATAAGCTTCATAATAAAAGGTCAACAATGCAAAAAATGAATTTCATCATAAAATTATGAACTTAAAAAAAAAGCACATTTTATTTTATAAAATAATGACAAATGTGATTGTAAACTTATACCATCCATTTTATAAAGTAAAACATTTTTTGTTCCTATATTTATAATTTTCTGATGAAACTTATTTTTTTGTATGAATGACTTTTATTACGAAACTTACGAAATAGACGGTTCGGATTATCAGTTCAGGTCCGAATCGGGACCTACAAAAAGGGTATAGAGAGGTATGAAGAGATAAAAGTATGGAAAGAAGTTTATCCCAAATACTTCTTGGTGTAATCATTTCTATAGAAAAATATGAAGGTTTTATATGTTTAATAGAAAGCTCGTTCAAACATATAAAAAAGCCAAATTAAGTACAAATAACAAATGCTCCTTATCCGTGCTAATAAATGTAAATGATCCCAATTACATATTTTAAGTACTGATAGAGATCATAGAAAAATTTAGCTAAAATTAAGAACTCCATTTTATTTTATTTTTTTCAATTTTGGGTCAAATTCTTTTCTTTAAAAAAAAAAATTGGAGGCAATTATGAAAAAAAAAAAAATCACTAAATATGAAAAAAAAAGAAAAAAAAAAGAAAGAAAAGCCAAATTTTATGTACAAAAATAGAAAGAAAGAAAAAAACTACAAAAAATAGTTTGAAAGAAGGTCCATCTTGTCTCCAGCGGGAGATCAAGATTGGACCATCTAGTCCAGCTAGTGGGCTCACTTTATAGTTCAATTTCAATGATTTGAACTGTTTATATTTTAGGGTTCGTCGAACACATTGTTAGGTCCCTTAGTCATGTCAATCCTGCGAACAAACTTGAGTTGTTGAGTTGTAATTTTCTATTCTGTTTTATATTGCTCGCTCGAGCGAAGGAGTCCTCGTTCGAGCGAAGAGTGCGTCTATAAAAAAACTTGAGAGTGATGAATGTACACTCGAGCGCAAGTTGCGTGGCTTGAGCCAAGCCACTTATGGAAATCACGCGAGATAAGTTCCTCGTTCAAGCGAGAGAGTATTCGCTCAAGCGATTTTCACAGTTCCAGATTTCAGTAAGTATCTGTTTTACTCCTAAACTAGGATTAGGTTTTGGAGATCTACTTTAAGGTTTTCTAAGGTTTTCTTTGAGAGCAGTTTTCTAGTTTTCCTTGATATTTTTGAGTGAGTATTCAACCTATGATCTGAGATACATACATCAAGAAATAGGGATGACAATTTGAAACCTGCCCGACAGGGACCCGACCCCCCGACCCCGAATGGGACGATTTTTTTTCGAAAAAAACTCCCCACGGGCCGGGGATGGTATTAAAAAATAAATCCCCGATCATTTTCGGGCTGGGGACGGTGATACCTTCCCCAGCCCTGGAACCGCCCCGGCCCCGTCCCCGTCCCCGTCCCCGTCCCTCGTCCCCTATCCCCGTTTGCCCCGGTATGAAATTACAGTTATACCCCTCCCTATATATACATGTTTCCTTGTCTCAAGTATGAAAAGCTCCCATCTGGACTCAGTTTAGTCTTTCTCTCTCTTTCTCTCTCTCTCTCTCTCTCTCTCTCTCTCTCTCTCTCTCTAAAACCCTCCCCTCCCTCCGATGTCCCTCCCTCCGACCTCCATCACTGCCTCACACCGATCTCCCTCCTTTCGACCTCACTGCCTCACCCCGATCTCCGTCATTGCCTCCCTCCGATCTGCGTCTGGGATGCTGATAGTCGTCCTCGACGCCGATCGTTCTCTCTGCGATACCGATCCTCGTCCTCGACGCCGATCCTCATTCGTCGTTCAAACAGATTTTTGTATGTATATGTATATATACAGATTTTTTATTTTTATTTTTTATGTGCATGTATGTATACAGATTTTGTATTGTTGAAACAGATTTTTTTTTTTTTTTTTGAACGAAAACAGATTTGTACATGTATGGTGTTATTGAAACAGATCTGTTAGTGTATGTATGTATACATGTATAATGATGATGTTGTTGTCGATGTTGTTGATGGTATTGTTGAACAGAACAGATTTGGGCTGGGGAATTTTCGGGGTCGGGGAAACCCAACCCCGAAAACAGTGATAGGTTCCCCGTCAGGGATCGGGGCCGGGGACGGGGAGATTTTCTCAATCAGGGATTGGGGACGGGGAGGGTAATCCCCGGCCCCGCCCCGCCCCATTGTCATTCCTATCAAGGAGTTTGTTTCTTCATAATTAAGAGTGTTCTTCTTCGGTGGATCCGAAGATTCAAGCGTGGAGCATCAAACGAGTTTGATACTGTGTATGGTCGTTAATTCGACATTAGAAGTTGTAGATTCAACTTCATACTGATCAATTCCGAGACAAAGGCTGTGGTGAAAGAGTTACAAAAGGTTTGAAGACAAATTTGATGCGTTTGGTAATTTGTTGGTTATCTTTTAATCTTTCTTTCTTCAGTAGTGGATTGATTAGTGGTGTTTTGCCCATGGGTTTTTTTATCACAATTGGAGGTGCTTCAATTGTGATTTTTCTGCATAAAAATCGTTTGTGTCGATTTATTATTTTTCGAAAACAACAATCTAAACCACTTTCGTAAGTGCTTGTTGATTTAGATTGTGTGTTTTGAATAATTGAAAATTGGTGGAATTAAATCTTTATCTAATCACGAATCACTTAGGATTTTCACACATCATCCATCTAAAAAATCAAGTCAATTGGATAGCATAAACCACGTTTTTGAATCAGTTTTGTAAAATAAAACTAGACGGTGAGAAAATAAACGATTCATGTAGAACTAATCCGAACACGTAGTTACCGTTATCCGATCAACTAAATTTTTTACATGAATAATGTGCTAGCCAAACTAAACAGTCCAATTTTGATCTCTAACAGCCAAACCCTAGAAGAAAGATCTAGTTAAAATTTGATCATGTTTCGAAAGTAGATATCGCCATCAATGAACTTCAATGTCTTGCATCCAATCTGACACTTGAAAATGAAGGAGTTGTATTAGGAATCCCAAATAATTTATTAAATTTTTTATCAAACATTTTATATGGGTGTCTGATCCACACACATGTGGATTTGTGTGAATCTCACACCCATGTAAGGGGCTTGATAAAAAATTTGATAGATTATTTGGGATCTATAATATTTTTTGAAAATGAAGTGATTTGATCGAACGGTCAACATTGAATTGGGTAGAACCTAATCGCCACATCCACTTAAAGTTTCAAGATATCATTTGGTGGACTATCCACTAAAACTAAAATGATAATCCGAATAATTCATTTTATACTTAATAAAAAAATAATTTTATTAGATATCATTGAACACATAAATAAATTATATTTGATTTTTAAATAGACGATACCTATGAGTTTAAACATAAACCATTCATTCTATATAACAAAATACGATTTATTCATTTATTTGTCAATATTCAATGAAATTGATTTTTTATACAGACAATTTTCATTATTATGTTTATAAGATAAACAGTTTGGATAATTGTTGTGGGCCTGGAATGGGGCTCAAAAAATAAAGGGGCACTTACCAATAAGTCTCATACACAAAGTTCAAAATCCATCTAATTACAAAACAAAATACTTGCACCAATTAGTCTTACATATTTTTAATTGTTACCAAAAACTCTCTTTTTTTTCTTTTTTTTTTAATAACTTTAAAAATGTCGTTACATCCAACGACGACCGTCAAACTCACTGAAGACTCGTCAAAATATTCAACATCACTGGGGAATTGCCAGAGCATCACCGAAAGTTCGTCAAAGTGTTTTGAGCATCGCCGGAAGTTCGTCGGAGTGTTCTGAACGTCACTGAAAAAAGTCATGAACATCATTGGAGACTCACCGGAATATTCAAAATATTTTCGGGAAAAAAAAAAGAATAAATGGAGAAATTATAGTTAAAAAACATAACAACAACAAACAACAATGTGAAAAAGTATATGTTATTTTTCAATTTTTGTAGGGTTTAAGAAAATAATTTCTAATATTGATCAAACTAAAAAGTACGCTTTGAAATTATAAAATGTTACAGCTTCAAAGCATTATTCTATTAAGCTAGAAAACATATTATGAAACTGTAAAATTTTACAGTTTTAACGCATGATTCATTTAAGCACCAATTGAAACTGTAAAATTTTATAGTTTTCCCCGCTTGTAACTAAAACTTAAAAACAACTTATTCAGAATTTGAAATTTTTCTCCATTAAAACAAAAAAATAGACGTGTGTAACAGAGAAAAGGTAGAAAAATTAAGAAATCGAAGGGAAGAATAGCTATAGAAATAATATTATACTCCGGCAACTATTTTTGGTTTAAATCTAGTCGGATCTCAAGTAGATATACTCAGATTTGATGTAGATCTGAGTAGATGTACATTAGATTTGAGTAGATTTACTCATCTTCTTCGCCGTCAATAAAGATGAAGTAACGAGTTGATGTCGGTGGTTGGTAGTTGCCGGTGAACCCCAATTAATAGTAGTCGTCAGTCACCGGTAACTATATATTACAACAAGAATGATAATATAGAAGGTGTGATCACTGGTCGTCGGACATGACAAAAAGAATGAGAGGAAAACGCTGAAAAAAAACAGAGAGAGGAAAACGTAAAGAATAAGAGAGAGAGAGAGAGAGAGAGAGAGAGAGAGAGGAAAACGTGTAGGACTTTTGGATCCGCTCAAAAAATTGTTAGATTAAATAGTGCACACATATTTCAAACAGGACCTACGAATAATTTTTCCAAAAATAAAGTATAAAGGATAATGGTACGGAGATGAGTTGTTCCCTTAAATTAAATCACCCCATTCACTGCTAGAACTGGAAAGAAACCTTCCCCATTTTCATATATTTTTTTATACAATTCAATACATTTTCTATAGATTTTCAACGCTCACACCTATTTTAAAGGCTGTTTTTAAATCAAAATTTTCAAATGATCTAGTAATTATAAATGTTTTAGAACAAAAAACAAAGAAATTTGAAGATAAATCTTTGGACACATTATACATACATACATGTTTGAAAAAATTACGACAGAAAAAAAAATTAAAAAATAAAGTTTGATCTTTATAACAGAATAAATTATGAATTTTTTTAATTTTATCAATTTAAATAATATTTTAATTTATTTTTAATTTAAACAATCAATCTATTTATGTTAAATAAAATTGAATAAAAAATAATAATATTTTAATCACTAAACTCAATAAATAATTAGCCTGTCTCATGCTTTGTTGGCCTTTTTTCTACTGTTGAGCTTGTACATTAATAGGTCTCGTTGGCTCTTGCACTCCAAAGAACCATTATTTTGTTATCATTTTCTTTTGTTTTCTGCTTAACCAAACTATCATCAGAACCAATTCTGAGGCAAAAAATTATGAAAAACCTTGCTTTACATGACCAACCAGAAATTTGTGCAAACCAATATAATAAGAAAAGAAACCAAAAATGAAAAATGTCTTCTTCTTTCTTCTTCTTTTTATGTAATGTATGTGAAATATCAATTCAATTCTCTCCACATCTCTCATAAGTCCTTATATCCCTTCTCTCTCTCTCTCTCACACACACAATGGGATATGGGCTTTACATCTTCTGCTCTTTTGCATATGTTGTTTCATGTTTTCAGCTGTCATACTGTGCCAGAATAGAGAAACTGATCAAGGCAAAAGTAGCACAATCAAGTGGCTGTGATTTGTTCCAAGGAAGTTGGGTCTTTGATGACACATACCCTCTCTACAACTCCTCCATCTGTCCGTTCATTGAGCAAGAATTTGACTGCCAGGGAAATGGACGGCCAGATATGCTTTATCTCAAGTACAAATGGAAGCCCACCGGATGTGATCTGCCAAGGTACGTTTGATGTAGCATCAGCCATGTTCACAATTTAAAATGTACTGATACTAGTATTTATTGTGGAGTACTTACATTTTATCTCTTCTATCACTTTACTCTCTATACTTTTAATTAGTTTAATTGTTTATTTTTAATTTTGTATTAATTTGGTTCAATTAATAACGTTATTAATGCTTTTTTAAAAAAAAAAAAACACTCAATTGGTTGAGGTTATCTCACTGAATTAACCAAGCTTATAATTTTGCTCGTAGAAGTGTAACACATGCTAGTTATGTGCATATTATCTATTAAAAATGCTAACAGTTGTAATCAATTAAAGTAAGGTCTCGTTTGGCAACTCAATATTTTAGTCTAAATGTTAAAAAATCATTAAAAACCTAAAAAATCAACAATTTATACCAAAAAGTTAAAGATTTTATTTTCTCATTACTTTTTTATACATCTTTTCATAAAAATTCATTTCAAATATACTAATTTTTTTACCTCATATTTTAGCCAAAAAATTAAAAAATTACTAAAATAACATGTTCCCAAATGAGGCCTAAATTGAGATAAATTCATAAATTCAGAAATTACCTGTGAAATTTATCCAATTATATATTTATGTGAGAGTTGACAATTGTTTGTGGGTTAATTACATTTTTTGTCTTCAAAGTATGAGTTGTGTATAATTTCGATCCATAATATTTAAAGAGTGTCAATTTGATTTACAATGTATAAAAGTATTTTAATTTTATGTCTAATATTTAAATTATATTAATTTGATCTCCAATATATGAAAATATTTTAATTTAATCCCTCGCGTATGAAATTCTAAAGCAATGATTAATTTCCAAATCCTTTTACTTTAAAATTCATAAATTCAAAGGCAATCTAAGATTAAAATATGTAACATGTCATCAATACTAAATAATATGGGTGCAGATTTGATGGTGTGGAGTTCTTGAGAAGATTTAAAGGGAAGAAATTATTGTTTGTGGGGGACTCTCTTAGCCTCAATCAATGGAGGTCACTCACTTGCATGTTGCATGCCACAGTACACCCCAAACCAAACTTCATGATTGGGCGAGTAGACCATGACCTCTCTGCATTTACCTTACAGGTTGGGTTAGGTGCTTTCCACTTGGAAAATTCTATTCATATAAAATATAGGTTAAATTATATTAATAATTCTGGTATTTTATTTTTTGTGTCATTTTTATTTATATAATTTCAGTTAATTCGAATTTGATCCTTAATTTTAAATTTTGTATCAATTTAATTCAATTGATTACCTTAACTAGGGTTTTTGAAGTCACTGAGTTGATTCATGTTAATTTATTGAGTTGAGCAAGTTTACAATTTTGTCTATAAAAACAAAATACAGGTCGTTTATGTGCACATTTTTTATAAAGAAAAAATACTAACGATTGTAATTGGATCAAATTAAGACAAAATAATAAATTCATAATTAAAATTGAGCTAATTGAAATTATACTCTCTCCTTTTTCAATATTAAAAAAAAAAAAAGGAACCAAAATAACGTAAGAGTAAAAATAGAGTCTATCAATGTAATTACCCTAATATATATATATATATATAATCAAACAAATGTGTTAATATAATTTTTGTAAATAAAATTTTTTTTTTTTTTGAGTGCTTTGTTTTAAAGTGAAAATGTTCAAATTGAAAATGGTGATCCTTTTGTATACATATTCTGTATGAATTTTTTTGTTTTTATTTTGAATATTATTACTATTTTCAAAAAATTACATTAGGGTCAGTATTTTTTTTTTTTTTTAGGTCGGGGGTTTAGGCTCCATTTACTTGGACAGAATGTGGGCTTCTCTTCCAATCTAATTTTTGCAATTTTTTTTATTTTTATTTTTTATAACTAACCTCTTAATAATTAGATTAAGGTTCTTGAATGGGCATTTATGTGTCACTTGGAGGTTGGACAAAAAAAATTAACTAAATTACTAACTAACTAACTAACTCACATGGAAACAGAAAGTGAAGGTAACGTTTGGTCTTTGGTTTTTTAGAAACAGAAAAACAGAATTAACACCAAAAATTTCAATTAATTGTTTTCAGAGAAAAGCAATTTTTTAATTCCCAAAAACTTCTCTAATTTTATTATTTTTTTATTTGGCACATAAACAAAAACGATGATTGTTCATTGTTTTTTCTTCTCAAAAACATGAAAAACCAAAGTATCAAAAATTAAAATAAAACCTTTTTGTATTTTGAATATTGCTAGCTATTAAAAGAAATTAATGGAGTAGCTATTGTCCTAGTTCCTATCTCTAACTGGGACTTCACCGTGTGCAATTTCATGGGATATTGCAGGACTATGATATTTCTGTGATGTTATCGCGTAATGAATTTCTAGTCGATCTAGTAACTGAGAACATAGGTAGAGTTTTAAAGCTCAACTCCATCGAAAATGGCGAATCATGGAAAGGAGTAGACACGCTCATCTTCAATACCTGGCATTGGTGGCTTCATGAAGGACACAACCAACCGTGAGTTCTCCATCAAAAAAATAAAATAAAATATCAAAATTGTGTATTTGATAATTTGTGACACTTCGTAATAATGCACAGAAAAATAATATGATTTGTAACAAAATGTAATATTAGTTTTTTACAAATGTAAACTTTACTGATATTTTAAATAAGTATACTTTTTGACTTTTTATGAAATATGGGTTGGGTTTGAAGTGATGTGTTAGAGAGGTGATGTGACTTAAATAAGATGATGTGACTTAAATAGAATAGTGACTTTTTGACTTTTTAACTTTTTTTAAAGATGCCAAACTTAGCCTAAGTATATTTTAAATAAACTGTTGAAATATTTGGATGTATTAATCTTTTTTAACATACACTTTATTATTTGTAAAAATTTAACTACTCTTTTTTGTTGTGTTTTAGATGGGACTACATTCAAATAGGGAATACAATATACAAAGACATGGATCGATTGTCTGCATTTAAAGAGGGATTAATAACATGGTCAAAGTGGGTGGACTCTAACATTGATCCTAATGTCACAAAAGTATTTTTTCAAGGCATTTCACCTATTCATTACAAGTAAGTCCTTTCACTCCTTCCTCTCTTGGTAGTTGTTGCAAGTGTTATACCGGTTCTAACACTTTGTTGTGATTAAGAGAAAGTATTTTATATAATAAGTATGTCATGTGACTAAAATAATGTAGTATACTCTTTCACTCATCAATTGACAAGTAATAAAAATTATATCTAATGAGTTACTTTATACTTAGCCCAACGGAAAGTTTGATCTCTAAATTACTAAGTGATTTAAGTTTAAGTCAAAATGTTCAAATTTCATTTTCTAATTTTACAAAAATTTTAATTCTAGGAGTAGGTAAAGAGAATGTGACTCTTTTTATTCAATGCAAGATAGAATTACAGAACTTGTATTTATAGAGAAACCATAACTACCTTCTAACCTCCTAACCTAACCATAACTGCAATCTAACCATAACTGCAATCTAACTCTAGTTCTAACAAACTAACTATTAAAATAACAACTTGCAACCTTTAGGTGAGCTGGACTACTATAAGCTGTTGCAGAGCTTTAGTGCTGCTGGTGCAGCTGTTGCAGAATTAGCTTGAGCCTCATCCTGAGCATTATGCTTAACAGTCCCCCGCAAACTGAGAGAAGTGGGAAACACCTGAAGTTTGCCCTGAAGGTATTGAAATCTGGAAACTGAGAGAGGCTTTGTGAGAATATCGGCAATTTGGTCAGTTGACGCAATATGACAAATAGCAAGTTTCTTGGCAGCAACTTTCTCACGAACAAAATGATAATCGACTTCAATATGCTTAGTTCTAGCATGGAAGACTGGATTGTGAGCCAAGGCAATTGCAGACAAGTTATCACACCATAAGGTAGGAACAGCCACAGAGACATGAAGTTCAGTTAGAAGCATGCCAAGCCAACTCAACTCAGCAGATACCTGAGCTAAAGCACGATATTCTGCCTCAGATGAAGATCGGGAAACTGTTGGTTGCTTTTTAGCACACCAAGAGATGAGATTGGGACCAAGAAACACACAGTAACCTGTGGTGGATCGTCTATCAAGAGCACTGCCAGCCCAATCAGAGTCTGAAAATGCATTGAGAACAAGAGGGCCAGAGGTGAAATGCAAGCCATGACTTAAGGTACCCTTGAGATATCTGAGGAGCCGTTTAACAGCAGAAAAATGACTATTCAAAGGGTTTTGTAAAAATTGACACAGATAATTAACTGTAAAGCTGAGATCAGGTCTGGTAAGTGTAAGATATTGGAGAGCACCCACGAGGCTTCTATAAAGACTAGGGTGAGAAAAAGAAGAGTCCATCTCAGGACGAACAACCTTAGTAGCCATGGGAGAAGAATATGGTTTACAATCACTCATGCCTGCCTTTGCAAGAATTTCAGAAGCATATTTTGGCTGAGACAAAATGTAACCTGAAGGAGAAGAAGTAACAGAGATACCAAGAAAATAGTTGAGGAAACCCAACTCTTTCATGGAAAAAACTGAGTGCATATGTTGAACAAGAGTAGAGATATAGAGAGGATCACTCCCAGTAAGAAGGATGTCATCTACATAAACAAGTAGAACAGTAATGGAAGTAGAGGTGTGTTTGACAAACAAAGAGGAGTCACAATGACTAGGAACAAAATCATGAGAAAGAAGAAAAGAAGAGAAAGTGGAGAACCAAGCTCGAGGAGCTTGTTTTAAGCCATAGAGGGCCTTGTGCAATTTACAAACAAGGGATGGATGTTTAGCATCAATAAAACCTTGAGGTTGATGCATATAAACTTCCTCTTCAAGAATGCCATGAAGAAAGGCATTTGAAATGTCAAGTTGCTTAATAGGCCAATGAAAATGAAGGGCTAGACATAAGAGAACTCTGATGGTAGGTTGTTTAGCTACAGGACTAAATGTTTCATGATAGTCTACACCCTCAGTTTGAAGAAAGCCTTTAGCAACAAGTCTAGCTTTGTGTCTTGCAATAGAACCATCTGAGTTTTTCTTGAGCCTAAATACCCACTTGCAGCCAATAGCTTGTTTATCAGGAGGAAGAGTCACTAAAGACCAAGTACCTTGGTTTTGAAGAGCTTGATATTCATCTAACATAGCAGCTTGCCAAGCTGGAGACTGAGCAGCTGTTTGATAATTCTGTGGCTCAGTAGAATCTGCAGAGTCTGTAGAAGCAAGAAGACAAAGGGAAGAAGAGGAAGCAACAGGATTCTTACTCTTGGACCTAGTGATCATAGGATGAGGAGGAGGATGAGAAGAAGAGATTGGAGGAAGATCAATGTAGAGAGATGAAATAGGCAATTGAGAAGAAGGAGGAGCAGACAGAAGTGAGGAAGGAGCAGCTGATGGAGACAAAGAAGGAACAGCCGCAGAAGTAGGAAGAGTTGCTGCAGACAGAGTAGGTGTGGCTGTTGCAGATATAGAAGAAGCCTCTGCAGCCAGAGGAGATATGACTGTAGATTTAGGAGGAAGTGATGTCCAGAAAAAATTAATTAAAGAAGGAAGAGTAGGAACAGAGGAGGAGATAGATGAAGGAAAGCTAGAGGAAGATTGTTTAAAAGGAAAAAGAGATTCATCAAACACAACATGTCTAGACACATAGATCTTCTGAGTAAGAGGGTCAAGACATCTATAGCCCTTAGTAGATGGTTGATAGCCAAGAAAGATGCAGGGAATAGATTTTGGTTGGAGCTTATGAGAAGAATAAGGCTTTAACCAAGGATAACACCTACAACCAAAAACTCTTAAGAACTGATAATCTGGTTTGTGATGAAAAAGAACTTCAAATGGTGTATGATTTTGCAACTTAAGAGTAGGTAATCTATTGATCAAGAAAACTGCAGTAGCAAGAGCATCAAACCAGTAAATCAATGGCATGGAAGAATGATGCATAAGAGTGATAGTGGTTTCAATTAAATGTCTGTGTTTTCTTTCTGCAACACCATTTTGAGCAGGTGTATGAGGACATGTTAATTGATGAACAATACCTTTTTGTTTAAGAAAGGTTTGAAAAGGAAGACTAAGGTATTCTCCCCCATTATCACTTCTTAAAATTTGAAGATGAGTAGTAAATTGAGTTTCAACAAAGGCCTTAAATTCCAGAAATTTTGAAAAAACTTCACTTTTATAATGAAGAGGAAAAATCCAAGTGAACTTACTACAATCATCAATCAAGAGAACATAGTATTTATAACCAGAATAAGAGGCTGAAAAGGGGCCCCAAACATCTGTGTGAATAAGGGCTAAAGGCTTGTTAACAGTAGAGTTAGACAAGCAAAAAGGTAATCTATGACTTTTTGCCACACAGCAGGATTCACACAGAGTAGAGTTATTATTGGACTTATGTACAGGAGATGAATGCATGAATCTATTGTGTGCTAAAACATGCTGAAATTTTTGAGAAGAAGGATGACCCAGCCGGAAATGCCAGTTGGATACAGCAGACTGCTTTGGACAGTTAGATGCAGCAGATTTCTTTGTACAGGAGAAGCAGGCTGGTGAAGAAGAAGATGCAGAAGATGATGAAGAAAGGGGATAGAGGCCATGAGCATAAGATCCTCTATGCAGCACTTTCTGAGTAGCCTTGTCCTGAATCAGAAAAGAATGAGAATCAAAAGTAACAGTACAATTGTTGTCCTTAGTTAGTTGATGAATGGAAAGTAAGTTGGAGGAGATAGAAGGAACATAAAGGAGATTGTGAAGTTGAAAAGGAAATGTAGGTGTGGGAAGAAGACCCTTACCAGTGTGAGTGATAGGTAGAGTGGAGCCATCACCGACAGCAACTTGATCTTGTCCAGAATAGGGATGATAAGAGGAGAAATTAGCAAGATCATTAGTCATATGACTGGTTGCACCAGAGTCAAGAAACCAGTTTGAAGAGGATGCAGGTGTGGATGCTACAGATGAAGGTGAGGCAGAAGTAATATAGGTTGTGGGACTGGTTTGAATAAAGGAGGTTTGATGTGGACTATTCTGTGAACTATTCTGAAAAGATGAATCCATTCTGTACCAGCAGTCTAGTGCAGTATGGTTCAGCTTTCCACAGATCTGACAAACCACAGCATTATTAGGATTAAAGTTGGGCCGACCTCTGTGATATTGACCACTACCTCTGAGAGGACTACCATGCTGTGAACTGCCTCGGAACCGACCACTACTCTCTGAACCTCTGGAACCTTCTGAACTTCTGAAAACTTCTGAACCTCTAGGAGAGGAACCTCGGCCTCGAAAAGAAACGCGATGACCTCCTCTGTTACCTCCTTTATAGTTTCCTCTTGTTACAGAATAAGCAAATGGAATTTCAGCTGTATGAGTCTGTTTCAGGGAAGACTCAATATGAATAGACTCTGAACACAGTAATGAAGACAAATCTTCCATGGAAATAGGATCAGATCGAGCTCTAATGGTGGTCTTGAAAGCATTGTATTCATCTGGCAAACCATTAAGAACTAAGAGCACCAGATCCTCATCATCAACTGGTGCTGAAGCTAGAGCAAGCTGATCTGAAATGGACTTGAATTGATTCAAGTAGTCTTCCATTGTTGAACCTTTTTTAACAATACGACTGAGTTTATTTTTCAACTGATGAATATGAGATCTCGAAAGAGAGGTAAACCTTTTGGCAAGAACAGACCAGACTTCATGGCTAGTCTGACAATGAATAACAGAAGTGTAGAGAGACGAAGACAATGTAGCTGTGATGCAACTCAACAGATGTGAATCAATAGTGATCCACTGTGTGTAATCTGGATTCAGAACTTCTTGATTGTTTGAGTCAATCACAATAGAGGATGGACATATGATAGTACCATCAACAAATCCAAGAAGCTTTGTAGCTTTCAAGATGTTATGAATCTGACTTTTCCAGACAATATAATTGGTTGAATCAAGTTTCGTAGGCACAAAAGCATTCAGGTTTGAAATTAAGAGTGTAAGATTTGCAGGTAAAAAAGAGCTTGAAGGTGTAGGGTTTGAAGAAGCCATAGCAATATCTCAAAGGATTTCTGCTCGCAAGAGCTTGATGGCTCTGATACCATAAAGAGAATGTGACTCTTTTTATTCAATGCAAGATAGAATTACAGAACTTGTATTTATAGAGAAACCATAACTACCTTCTAACCTCCTAACCTAACCATAACTGCAATCTAACCATAACTGCAATCTAACTCTAGTTCTAACAAACTAACTATTAAAATAACAACTTGCAACCTTTAGGTGAGCTGGACTACTATAAGCTGTTGCAGAGCTTTAGTGCTGCTGGTGCAGCTGTTGCAGAGTTAGCTTGAGCCTCATCCTGAGCATTATGCTTAACAGTAGGTCCCTCATTTGACTCAAAATTAACAGAAGTAATTACCCAACATTAAAAAAAAAAAATTAAAAAAATCTCATTTTCCAATATTATTTTTGCAACGGACAAATGTAAAGAGTTTAATTTCTTACATTTTTCTTTTACTTTTTGTTGTTATTGAGTAGCGGTAAAGCATGGAATGATTCCAATTTAGCAACTTGCCAAGGGCAAACGCAACCATTAAGTGGTTCATCATACCCCGAGGGTTTACCACCTGCTATAGCTGTGGTGAAAGAAGTGCTAAATAATATGACTACTCCGGTTACTTTACTAGACATAACAATACTATCACAATTGAGAAAAGATGGGCATCCATCAGTTTATGGCACTAATGGAGAGAATGAAAATGATTGCAGCCATTGGTGTGTTGCTGGTGTTCCTGATACTTGGAATGAGCTCTTGTACGCAATTCTTGTTTCTAGTGATTAGATTGAAAAGACTATGATCCCTCTCCATAGGAGAACAATTGTGGTGTAAACATTGTTTTAGAAAAATCTAATATGAAGTTCTTCAAAAAAAAAAAAATTTAAAAAAAACACAAAAAATAAACAAGCAACAAATATTAACAAATGCAAATATGTCCATGGTTGAATTTTATTTTTTTATTTTTTATGTTTTGAGTAATGTTAGAGATCGTAAAAATGAGTTCAAAAAATAGATCCTTTTTTGGTTTAAATTCTCAAAAATTATTTTTAAACGGGTTTTCGTTTGTTTTTATTGAACTTTTTTCTTTTATATTTTAGTATTTTTTTTAAAACTTTGTAAATACATCACGATTAGATGCATTTAAAAAAAAATAAAAAATAAAAAACTAATGAAAAGAAATTACCGAAACAAATGAAAACTCCAACAAAAATACACACAGATTTGTATTCGAATTTTAATATGTTTTAGTAAATTTTTTCAATATTTTAGTCAATTTATTTTTGTTTTTAGATGCATTTAGATCAGGTACAATTAAAAAGTACCAAAAAAAATTAACTAAACTATGAAGAAAAAAAATGAGGGATTTAGCAAAAACCCCCTTGGTCTAACATTTTGGTACAAAAGGACACAAGCTAATTGTATTATTTGAAACACCCTTCATTATTAAAATATAAGATGAATTGACTATAATATCCCATATATAGAGAGAGACGAAGACTTGCATACACCAAATCGTTCCTACTTAGTTGCTTTTCAAAACACTCTCCGAAAAACTCTTATTTGAAAGCGAAATCATCGTGTTTTGCTACAATTTCATTGCTATTTCTCTTGCACGTTGGTTTTCACATCACAAATATTATCTTCTACTTAATCATTAATCATCGACTCGTCTCCGATGCCAATCTGATTGAATATCAAGATTAGAGGTTTAGATTGTAAAAATCTCTCACTTTTTGGAAGTTTATTTAAATTGAGTTTTTTTTTATTTGATCAGTTCAAATACTGAGATTGGGATCCCAAATGACAATGTTATTGCAGTATGTTCACTAGTGAGAATAATAAAATTTTACTACCTACCAGCGTAAAATTTTAGAGTAAATTACAGTTATCTTGTTTGAGGTTACTGACAATTACACTAGCCTCCCCTCTTTTTTTGAAATTACACTAACCTCCCCTGAGGTTTACTTTTTTGAATTGCAAATTACCCATTTTCGTTAGTTGACCATTAGTTTCACAAACAGTTTTATTTTTTTATGTTTTATTTTTTGACGAAAGTTAGTGATTAGTTATTAGATTAACACAGAGGGATTTTAGTTTAGTTTATATAACATTTGAAGTGATTATTTGTAAATTAAAAATAAAAGAAATCAATTAAGCATTTTTAGGTAAGCAAAATAGTATGAATTATTGAAGCCAAATGAAAAATACAAAACTTTTATGTATGTAATGCAATAAATTATATATATACATATATATATATGAGAAATTTTGTGGAATGTGTACCATATGCACCTTTAGTTACTATCTTTGTGATATTGGTTATGGTCTATTGTGATGTTAATTTTGACTCTTTGTGATATTAATTATGACATTATTTTAGTTATGATTATTTTGTTATACTCCAAGTGGTGATTAGCTATAACTCATTTTTTATTTAAGTTATGACTCTCATAGAATTGGTGATCAAACCCACAAATATAATAACTTGCGTATGGTACACTCCCTTTTGTCATAACAATATGTTATATTAGAATACACACAATATACCATATACAAGTTATAATATTTGTGGTCTTGAGGTTTCTAACAATTGCACTGGCTTTCTCTCATTTTTTGGAAATTACACTGACATGCCATGTGACTAACTCTCCCATTAACACCGTTAGTCACATAAGAGGTCAGTGTAATTTTAGAAAAAATGTGAGGATGATAGTGTAATTGTTAGTAATCTCAGGGGAGGTGAATGTAATTTATCTAAAATTTTATTGTGTAGAAGTAAAAAAGCCAAATCAGAGTGAAATTTTATGAACAAACCAAAATAAACTTCTAATATCTTTTATAACTAGATTGTCACCAAACGTCTTCTTAAATGTTCAAATTTCATAATAAATTTATTGTGAATCAATAAAATTTTACTATTGACGTTAGTTTCAATGGTAAAAGTTTTACTATTTTTTTTAAAAAAATTTATGACTAACATGAATCTTATTTGATTGATCTTATAGAGAGAGTTCTAAAAATACTAATTTATTAAAAACCAATAAACAGATCAAAAGTTATCATTTCAAAATTCAAAATATAAAATTAATTACTATGGATAAAATCATCCATAAAAAAATAGAAAGAAATTTGTTTGAACTTTATGAAGGATGAGCTTCTTCTTCAAGGGGGTTTGGAAAATAAATAAATAAAAAAAATTGACTGTTATTTTTACTAAAAAGGGACCCAAGGGAGGGGTTTTACCAAAAAAAAAAAAAAAAAAACCCACAAAAATTCACTAAACATAAATGACAATTCATTTCAAAAAAAATTAAAATCAAACCATTGTAAAGTAATAATGTGAGTGGTCTATGTCATTCTATTGATAGAAGTTGCGATTTATGGAAACAGTTCTTTCTATCTTATTTATAGTACTAACAAATAATGATTTTAAAGATAATAAAAAAAAAAAAAGGAAATTACGGTTAAATTTATTTTACCACTATGTGCTTTAGAGCGGAGTACTTTGGCCCCTATGGTTCAAATATAATTAGGAAATCTTTATATAGTTTTTAAAATACTATTATTATTAGCTTTTGCATTCATACTAATGAAAATTATTTTTTAGAGTGGGTTTGATTTTCCGAAAAAATAAAGTGAAATTTAAACAACAAAAAGATAATTTTATCCCAATTTTCTTCAAATTTAAAATTAAATTAATACATTAATTAAAAAAATAAATAAATATATAATTAAGGATTGATTTAAAATATAAAATCTAATTAAGGATTCATTTAAAATATAATTAAATAAAAATAAATAATAGATAATAATTAAGAATTGATCTAAAATATAATTAAATTAACATGTTAGGAATTACAATAAATAATTAATAATTTAGGATTAATTGTGATTTAAAATAAAATTAGATTAAAAAGTTAATAATTTCAATAAATAATTAAAAATTTAGGATTAATTGTGATATGAAATATAATTAAATAAAAATTTACGGCGGTGCTACATGTACTAATTACTGTACTAACTAATATACCAACACTAGTTATGATATTATTATTCACCCCACTCATTAATTACATTACAAATACCAAAACCTCTTAAATCATGCGATATCATCAATTGGTACACTAGTCAGTATACTAATTAATGCATATTGCATTATTCTATTGCGGTGGTGTTACATACACCAATTAGTTTACTCATTAATGTATCAACACTAGTTAGGGTACTGTTATGGTGTGCAACCCCTTAAGGTTGCACACCATGTGCAACCAACACAAAAGGTGTAAGTGAGAGGTATAAACATAAAACTGGACAGCAAACAGAAAGCGTAAGCGTAAGATGTAAGTTGCACACTTAAGAAAAGTCCCACTAGTTATGATATTATTATTGACCACACTCATTAATTACATTACGAATACCAAAACCTCTTAAATCATGTCACATCATCAATTGGTACATTAGTTAGTACACTAATTAGTGCATATAACATTATTCTATTGTGGTGATGCTACATGCACCAATTAATGTACTAACGAATGTACCAACACTAGTTACAAAATTATTATTGACCCCACTCATTAATTACATTACAAATACCAAAACCTCTTAAATCATGTAACATCATCAATTGGTACACTAGTTAGTACACTAATTAGTGCATATAGTATTATTCTATTGCAGTGGTGCTACATGCACCAATTAGTATACTAACTAATGTGTCAACACTAGTTATGATATTATTATTGACTCCATTCATAAATTACATTACAAATACCAAAACCTCTTAAATCAGGTCACATCATCAATTGGTACACTAGTTAGTACACTAATTAGTGCATATAACATTATTCTATTGCAGTAGTGCTTCATGCATGAATTAGTATACTAACTATTAGACTTATTTATTTTGATGATTTATTTAATTATATTTAAATTTATTTGAAAAAGAAAAATATAATCCAAAATTTATTTTGAAAATTTATTTAATTATATTTTAATCAAAATTTATTTTGATGATTTATTTGAAAGAGAAAAATAGAATCAAAATTTATTTTGATGCTTTATTTGAAAGAGAAAAATAGAATCAAAATTTATTTTGTCCCATTATTTCTCACCTAAACCTTTGTCCTAAATGTTATTAGAATGTATTTAATATTTGATTAAATCAGAAGTTCAAACAGCCCAAAACAAAGGCTCAAACAGCGTAGCACAGCAGCAGGCCAAAAAGTTCAAAAGGTTCAAGTGGAAGATATTCAAATTAGTAATAATCGAAGTGTAACGGCTATAAAGGTTCAAAAGGTTCAAGTCGAAGAAATTCAAATTTGTAATGATGGAGTGGAAGATATTCAAATTGGTAATGATAGAAGTACAACGGCTATAAACGGCTATAAATTCAAATGAATATAACGGCTATAACCGGGTATAAGTTTCATTATATATACCAAAGCTTCTAATGTAAACAAGTGACAAGAAAAACTAGAAAATATTATTTGATCTATAATCACTCACATCTATTATCTAAAAAATTCTCTGAGAAATGTTCTTCAATTTTTGTTTACATCCTCTCTCAGAAATTATACACTGAGCCTTATAGCATTAAGCTCATCTTTCCTGTGTAAGGTTTACAGAAAAATCATAGCTTCATTTTATATATTTATCTTTGAGAGATATTTATTGTAAGTTTTCTTTGAAAGCAAAAATACCATTTCATCTTGTAAAAATGTTGCAAACATTGTGTTCTTGAAATCTTGAGAGTGATTGTGAATCACATAAGATTTGTAAGGGTTTGGGCTTGTGAAGTCTATATAAAATTCGTAGAGGATTGCTCTATTTGTAAAGAGGTTGCTAGCACCCCTGTGAAGTTAGAAGGTAGTGGAAAATATCAAGTGAAGCTTGAAGAGTGGGTGTAGGCTTGGTTGAAGCCAAACTACTATAAATCTGTTTGTCTCATCTTCTTTAATCTTTTTACTTTCCTACTACTGCTATAGCTATCTAATATTCATGTATTAATCATTTGATTTACCATTGTATGTTAGTTATACTTCATGGTTATTTTGCTTGATCATTTACTGCTAAGTTCATCATTGTACTTGTTAATAATTTGTTGTACTAGTAGTTAATTTTATTGGGGTATTATTAATTTTAATTTGTAGAAACCTAATTCACCCCCCTCTTAGGTTGCTTTTTGGGTAACACTAACTAATGTGCCAACACTAGTTATGATATTATTATTGACTCCACTCATTAATTACATTACAAATACCAAAACCTCTTAAATCATGTCACATCATCAATTGGTACACTAGTTAGTACACTAATTAGTGCATATAGCATTATTCTATTGCGGTGGTGCTACATGCACCAATTAATGTACTAACTAATGTACCAATACTAGTTATAAAATTATTATTAATCACACACATTAAATACATTACAAACACTAAAACTTCTTAAATCATGTCACATCATCAATTGGTACACTAGTTAGTACACTAATTAGTGCATATAGCATTATTCTATTGCAGTGGTGCTACATATACTAACTAATGTGCCAACACTAATTATGATATTATTATTGACCCAGTCATAAATTACATTACAAATACCGAAACCTCTAAAATCATGTCACATCATCAATTGGTACACTAGTTAGTACACTAATTAGCGCATATAGTATTATTCTATTGCAGTGGTTCTACATGCACCAATTAGTATACTAACTAATGTGCCAACACTAGTTATGATATTATTATTGACCACACTCATAAATTACATTACAAATACCAAAACCTCTTAAATCATATAACATAATTAATTGGTACACTAGTTAGTACACTAATTAGTGCATATAACATTATTCTATTCTGGTGGTGCTACATGCACCAATTAGTATACTAACTAATGTACCAACACTAGTTATAATATTATTATTGACCACACTTATTAATTACATTACAAATATTAAAACCTCTTAAATCATGCTACATCATCAATTGGTACACTAGTTAGTACACTAATTAGTGCATATAACATTATTCTTATTATTGACATCACTCATTAATTACATTACAAATACGAAAAATCTCTTAAATTATGCCATATTATCAATTGGTACACTAGTTGGTACACTAATTGGAGCATATAATATTATTCAAAAATTTAAGAATTACAATAAATAAATTTTTTAATTAATTGTGATTTAATTGAATTAATGTTATACACTATAAAATTATGTGTATGAAAAAGGAGAGAGAAATAAATTTTAAAAAAAATAGGATTGAAAAGTATTATAATCATTTCACATTTATAGTTAACGTTGCACTTTGTTCCAAAA
Source organism: Camellia sinensis (assembly GCF_055761805.1). Taxonomy (NCBI): domain Eukaryota; kingdom Viridiplantae; phylum Streptophyta; class Magnoliopsida; order Ericales; family Theaceae; genus Camellia; species Camellia sinensis. The sequence continues at coordinate 152,197,577 of NC_138967.1, forward strand.
TTACTTGGAGTTTTATGATTTTATTTCAGCCATAAGAGATGAACTGTTCTGGTCTCAAATCACAAGGAGGAAAAATAAATTTTGCATAAAGAAATAACATTTTCTCTTCTATATTATCCTAGATATAGATATAGATATAGATATAGATGTAAAGTATTTTGTATGCCTACTTACGTTATGGAGGAAGAAAAAAAAAAAAAAAGAAGGGTTTGTAAGTGGTAATTAATAATATTTTATTTTATTTAATGCATCTTAAAATTTGTTAAATTTTAAATAATATGTTAAAAATAGAATTGTTTTTTTTTTTTTTGGTTAGATAGGAAATAGAAAGTTACACAATTTAAAATAATATTAAATACACATTAACAAATTAAAAATAAAAAATTATTAATCTCAAAATAAATTAATATAACATTAAGTTAGCAATAGCCAAAAAGGAAATCCGAGTTCAAGGTTTTGTCTCGAGTAATTATTGGGTGCTCCTACAATACGGTCACGTGATTTTGCATGAGTGTTGTGATGGTAAAAAAAATGAAATCCGTGATTTTATGTTAAATTATTAGAGAATATAAGAGAGTATAATATATGATGATTAATAAATAGTAATATGTGACACTCTAAGAGCATTCAATAATTTTTCATCTTATTAATCATTAATTTTAATTTTTTTTTGAGGGTTGTCCTGTTTCTCTTCTTCCCACTAAGTTGAAAAATGCATTCAAAACACTCACATCAAAAAATATTTATTTTAAATTGAAAAAAGAATACATGGAACATATTTTTGTGGTAAATATTACTTAATTTTTTTTAATAGAGTTATGACCATTTGTGATTCATAATTCAAGTTATATATTTTGTGATAATGTTAAGCATTTTTGTGATAATATTCCACATCTTGTGGTTCAAAAATATTTCAATGAAAAAATGTATAAAACTATCACAAAAATCATAAAATGCGTAATTTCATTTCTGAATTACAAATTATTTTAACTCTATCAGAAGATTATGTAATATTTATCACAAAAATACATATATCAAAAAACACATAGCAACATGTGCATAATGCATACCTTACATAAGGTGTGTACCAAAAATATTTCTTTAAAAATAAAAAAAAATAGTGATAGACTATTAATTTTGGATATTTATAATTGGGTGTTGCTTCTCTCAAGTTGTCATCTCAACTTGAGAGCGCTTGTGTTTAGTAGGCTCATACAAAAAATCAAGATGATTGAACATCAGTAACTATATATTTGAATCATATTTATTTTAAAAAATAGACAACAAATATAATTTCGAAAATAACCATTAATTTTTTATAATACAAATTGATTCAAACATATAGCTACCGATATCCGATTATTTTGAATTTTTTTCATGAATATTTACTCAATGAATCTTATTAAGTAAACGGGTTGGATCACCAAAATCAATTCCAAAATGAGTTTGGCAAGCCCAAACATTCTCTCAAGTTGAGATGACCAACTTGAGAGAAGTCATTATATACAAATAATCTCATGAAATCATAAATGGAATGGAGAAGGTAAATATGCACTAAGATCCCTCAATTATTAGCAAATATTGTTTAATTTTTTTTCATTTATAAACTCGTAATAATGATACCCTCAATTATGAAAATCATATAAAAATACCTCTTTTGGAAGTGGTCGGGAGGGGATCTGAATGGAACAAAAATAATTTTTATAATTGAGGAGGTCAAAAATCAAAACATATGAATTCATAAATTAAAAAATAAAATAATATTTACTAATTGTTGAAGGAATTTGAGTGTAAATAACCATATCATACTAGTTATGCTAGGGACCCCAAATATTCTACTAAATATTCTACCAAACATCTTACATGAGTGAGACTCACACAAAACAAATTACCAAATTTTTTACCAAATCTCTCATATGGGTGTGGGACCCACACACATTTGATTTGTGTGAATTCCACACCCATGTGAGAGGTTTAGTAGAAAATTTGATAATTTATTTGGGGTCCATAACATTTTCCTTAAGAGAAATCAATTTGTAATATCATTTTCCTTTCACGTCACACAATTAACATAGAGTCAAATCTTGGTAATATAACAAGAAACAAGAGACTTTCTAGCTAAACAATTATTTTTTTTCAAAAATAGAACTATTAATTTTCTCATTAATTAATCCCATTATATATATATATATATATATATATATATATATATCTAGCATTTGATCTCTCTCTTCATCTGTGTTTCATTTTCAAATTGCTCTCTTGTTTGTGTTCAAACTTTCTTGTTACTTTGCTCCCCTTCTAACCCTAATCATATTTCTAAACCCCTATGCAAATGGAGAGGATATAATAAAGCAAGAAAATGGGTGCAATCTTTTCCAAGGAAGTTGGGTTTTTGATAATACATATCCACTCTATGATGCATCAAATTGTCCATTTGTTTCATCAGATTGGAATTGCCATGCTAGGCCTAACAAGGACTACCTCAAGTATAAATGGAAGCCTGATGGTTGTGACCTTCCAAGGTATATAATTTAATAAATCCTTTTTTTTTTTTTTTTTTCTATGGGATATTGTTACTTTTTTCCCTTGAAATTTAGTTTTCATGAGTCAACGATGCTTATTTTCACCCTTTTTGGGTAGAGAGATACATGCTACTTCATTTTTTGTTTTGAACCTTTTTTACCTCTTATGACTATTTTTTGAGTTGGAGTTGTTTTCAGTCCGCATAGTGAACTATACTAGTCCAACTTAGGCTTGTGGACCCCTCACGGGCCTATTTTGATATCAACCGGGCTGGGGATCCCAGTGGGGGTGACCCCCAGCACCCCCACTCCACGTGGGGCTCTGTGATTGGCAGAGAGAAGGAAAAATAAATAAATAAAATTTCAGCCAATAAGAAAACACTGGGTGTCACTGGGGGTCTGAAAAACTGGGGGTACAAAGCATTTTTGTTTTGATATTTGATCTGTTAATTTTTTAAGACCTACTATAGGTCATTTTTAAATAAAATTTTTAAAAAATCGAAATTAATTTAATAATTGTAACAAGATATAAAAAGTAAAATCATGTGGGTATAATTATTGAATTTTTTATGAATGTTTCATTAGAACCTAAACAATTACCAGATGGGATATTGAAATAAGACTTATTATAGATCCACATGTCCAAATTGGACCGTTCAATCTTTTAAAAGGACTAGAAATAAGCATCCCCTCCCCACTACCCCCTCTTAGGGATTGTTTGGGGAGTGATTTTTTGACTAAAATAAACAAAAATCCAAATCAAGTTATCACATCACTCTCTCACTTCTCTTTTGAATGTCTTTTCATAAAAAATTAAAAAACTATCTAAAATAATTAATTTTCAAACAAGCTCTTAATATATAAGGTTAGTTAGTGCTACCAAATATATACATATATGTATATATGGACTCTCTGTTGAGCTTTGGAATGTGGATGACAATATAACATATATGAAAAATAGTTGAGAGCATTAAAAGTGGTGCTAAATAGCCCCACTAATTGTTGGTGGGAGTGGGGTACAAACCACTTATGGTGATTCACAAAAAAACAAATACAAGAGAGAATTTATAATCTGAAAAAACAGATTTATTTCGCTCAAATATTTAGAATACTGAAAGGAGAAAACTCACTCTTACTCTCTAATTCTCTTCTTTCTCCCACACTATGAATTCCCAATATACAATAGCTATATATAGATAAAACTAACAATGTGAAAACATTAAATGCAAATAAGACTGAGGCAATGAATTTCAAACGGTTGCAACCACTTTTGACAAACTTGATTTGCAGCCTCCACTTTTGACAAACTTGAATGCAACCTCTATTCTTAGGCCGGTGGAAAAACAATTTTTTTTATATCAAGATTACTTCACAACACTAATGATGTGGCCCATTGCCTGTGCCTTTTTTTTTTTTTTTGGAATATTTTCAATACATTAGTGCTATTAGTGATCTTTTTTTTTAGTGGTATGAATCATTGTTGTAACATATATGCATAGCTTCAACGGTGCAGATTTCCTGCAGAGGTGCAGAGGGAAAAAAATAATGTTTGTGGGTGATTCTCTAAGCAACAATCAATGGCAGTCTTTGACTTGCATGCTTCACACTGCTGTCCCAAACTCTAAGTACACCTCATCCAAAAGGGGCCAACTCTCCACATTTTCATTACCAGTAAGTTCTTATTTATTAGTAAATTTAGCAATTCAAAGTGGTTTAAAAATTTATTATTAAAAAAAAAAAAAAAAAAAAAGTGATCTTAAAATCTTTTTGCAAAAACTATATATATATATATCAACTTTTATTAATTTAGCGCCCATGTACTCTAAAGCAAGCATGTGTCGTTTCAAGCATCCCATTTTGATTTGTTATCTGTTTTCATTTTTTGGAGGAATATGGAATTTCAATTATGCCGTTCACAACGCATTTTTTTGTTGACTTGGTGACGGAGAACGTAGGTCGAGTTCTGAAGCTTGACTCGATCAGTGCCGGCAACCAGTGGTTAGGAGTTGACATCTTGATTTTCAACAGCTATCACTGGTGGCTCCACGAAGGCAAACTCCAACCGTATGATTTTTTTATTTGTTTAATTTTTTTTGTTACATTATTAACTTTCCTTTTTCAACCACATCAATGAGATGTGGTGTTTTTGTGCTACATTGTTGTTGTTGTTGCAGATGGGATTACTTACAAGTTGGTGACACTTTGTCCAAAGACATGGATCGCATGGCAGCTTATAAGATTGGTTTGACAACATGGGCAAAATGGGTTGATTCGAACATCAATCCTTTGAAGACTAGAGTCTTTTTCCAAGGAATTTCTGCTACTCATTACCAGTAAGAGCATCTCTAATAGTAATTTTGTCATTTTTGTTTTGGTCCGGGAATGGGTCCAGGGATAACTCCCAAGTCAATGAGCTGGGTCTCTTCTTGTTTTACCACTACACCATCACCCCCTGCTCGGTCAAGGTCTTGTCAATTTGACAACACCAAACTAATATTTTCACAACTACAAAAAAAACATACTCAAAAATAGATATATCGTCGCATTCATTTGGATGCAGTCCCCACCACAACCAAAATGAATTTGGCCCACACGTTGATTTTTATGTGCTCATTTCTATACAATTTTATGTGCACATAGTATTATTGTTTTAGTATTCTACAATACCCAAAATGCTCGAGTCCGCCAATCCTGCTCTTAGAGCTACTCCAATAGACTGTCATTTTGGGAATAATGACTACTGAAGTTGCTTTAAGTGCAAATAGCATTTCTTCTATTTTTTGCACCAGCGCTGCTTGAGGGCCCTAAATTTCGGGGCTCGAATGCCCCAAAATTCCACTTTTGGTAAAAAAAAAAAAAAAAAAAAGGAAAAAAGAAAGAAAAAAAGAAAACAGTTTCCAAAAATGGAAATTAGGGACATTAGGGGCAAATTTTTTAGGGCCACTAATCATTTTCCTTTTTGCACGCAATGCCAAATTAAAATGTTATTTCTAAGCCCATCACGAGAAAAGTAGGGAGAAGAGCCTAACCAAAATTTCACGGGTGATATTTTTTATTTTTTTTCATGGGTTATATATTATACGATTGTAGAGCTTGCCATGTTTTATCGACCACAGGTAAAATAACAGGCCATTGGAGATGCTCTAAGCTCTTCAGCAATTCATATCACTTTTTGGACAACTACCTCTAGCTGAATGGACATTCATTCATCTGGAGAAAAAACACAAAAAGATCAATCCAAACAGTACTTTTACTGCATATATATATATATGCTTATAGACTTTCCATTTTCAGGTTCTTATTCAGTTTCTTACTTGTGTTTTTGGATCTTATCAGCGGCATTGACTGGAATCAACCAAAAGTGAATAACTGTCGAGGGCAAACCAAACCAATAGATGGGTCAAATTATCCTGGTAATCATTATCCAGGAGAAGCAGTGTTGAAGAGTGTATTGGGCAGCATGAAAAAGCCTGTGAGTTTGCTTGACATTGCATTGCTCACTCAACTAAGGAAAGATGGCCATCCAAGCCAGAATTCTGGCACTGGCTTCGTCTGCAGTCACTGGTGTCTAGCTGGTGTCCCCGACTCTTGGAACCAACTCCTGTACACAATTCTAACCCAGAAGTAAAAATAAAAATAGTAACAATAATAATAAAAGAAATTGACTCAATAATTTTGATTTCTTCGGCAATTATTTCAAAAAAGAAATATATTGAATTCTATGAGCATGTTTCAAAGGACTGAAGTGAGAAACCAAAAGCTACCATTTTAGCATTTGTTGTATAACAATGCAAATTTTACCATTTTACCATTTGTTTCAAAGGACTGAATCCATCTAGAGATTTTATGATAAGCAAGATCTATTCAACTTAACTGCCAAAATAGAACACTACAATCTATTCCTACTCGGTCCTCCAACCCCAACTTTATTGGATTGGAGGAAAACAAAATGCAAAAGGCATAGCAAAATAGAGGTGATCCGACAATGAGAAACATAAATAGAAAAGAAGCCACGAAAAACAAGATCTCCTTCATCATTATAATTTACTTCAATTCTAGCCATTAAATTTGACACATGAAAATCAAGTGCTCTGATGAAATGGTCAAACGCTTAAGAAATACATAAAATTTGGTAAATTTGTGAACCAATATACCTCCTTTCAATATATGCATTTTATTTGGGAAGATCAAGTCACAGATATACCAAAAGTTTTCATGATCCTTATCATCTTTTCATCATATGATTTCTCTAAGTGGAGCTTGTCTGGGTCTTGTAGCTTGTTTTTTGTGTGGTCATTCAACTAGTATGGCCTGTTAGTAGGGTAATTTGAACTATGTATCTACGCGTTTTTTAACACAACATGATGTTCTTTTTGTGGCAAAAACAAACTTCTCTAATTGGAAGCCGCCACAAATTGGACACGTGCAAAATTCTCACATACGATTAATGGCACGTTTCACCTTAGAAATCGCATTTCTCAATCCAAGGATGAACTATCATAATAAGGTGCCATTTAATACTTAGAAATTGTGAGAATTGGAAAAGGAAAATGTAATGACCCTCATCCTCATCTTAGCCATGTTCATGTGCATCTGCATGATTTTGTTTTGTTGAGCTTGCATTTGTAGATTTTGACTTGTTTTGCCTAAAGTAAAGGTCCCTGTCTTGTTTTGTGCTTATGTGATTTGCTTGAGTATTGCTTGTGTGCTTTGTTCCTTGCTTAGTGTGTGTAGCCTAGGTCACACCCTTAAACCTCTTATACCTAGGATCATCTTGGAACCACTTTGGTTGACCTCCACCTTCACTCTGGCATATTGGCCGAGATGTCATCATCTAGGCCGAAATGTCATCATCTAGGCAACCAACATCCTTAATCCTTGCACCCAGTGATCTTGTTCCTGGACTGGTATGACCTAGACCGAGGTGTGGCACATCTAGGCTGAGGTGTGGCACAGTTAGGCCAAGTGTTGTCCTTCCTAGCCGAGATCATTGAAACCTTCTTGCCCAAAGCCTATGTCTTGATCCGAGGTCATTGCCTTGTTAGAGTGCCCTTGTCACCTTGCTTGTTATACACACTTTGTCATACTCTTGTCTTGTCATTCTGTCACCTTTTTTAGGAGATCCAATCCGGCGTTGCCACGTGTCCCAGCAAAGGGTTAAGTCAGTAAGCTATTGAGAAAACATATCATTTACTATATATCTTTGCCCTAGAAGTGAGAAACTCTAGGAAGAGGAAGAAGGAGTTCTTGAGAGAGAAGTAGATTTCCAAGCTTGATCCTTAGAGTTTGAACCGTTTGATCCGTGTTTTGAGGTTAGAATCTTGATCTTCTCTGGTTGTTCTTTGTATATATATGATCACATTGCATGATTTAGCATGATTCATGAGCCATGCATTGATTTAAAGTTTAGTTTTAGAAAGAGAAAATGATGTTCTTGTGTTCTTCAAGAAAAGCCTTGTTTTGATCCGAAAGTTTGTAACAAGTCCCATGTTTTTGTGTTTGATTTCATGAAAACTTCAAGTACGGGTACCCAGGTCTGTGTTTTTGAACTCATGCCACGAAATCTCAGATTTTGTAATAACAAGTTATGATTTTAGCATTCATGTCATTCATGTTCTTCAAGAGGAAACCCAGATTTCCCAGACTTCATTTCCCTAAGTGTGATCGCCGAGACCCACTCTTGCCTAGATCTCACACCTAGGCCAAGCATCGTATCTCACCTTGGCCTACCTTGCATGATCACCCACACTTTAGTCTACCTTGTATGCGCACCTAGGCCTAGGGAACCATACCTCGGCCAAGAGGTGTGGGACCTCGGCCAAGACCTAGTCGGTACCTAGCATGTTTTCTGAGATGAAAAACAGTGTTTTAACTCCCATCACATGTTTTGCTTTATCTTGACTTAGTTTTGAAAGAAATGCCGAGATCATTTATACTCATGCAAAGCTTGTTTTAGGAATGCATTGCACAACCATCTTTGAGCATCTTGTCTTGTCTTCTTGAAATGCATTCAGTGGACTTTGCCATGTATTTGTAGGTCTTGGATTCTTACCTTAATCCCTGCACCCGAAGAGCTATGTGAGTGATATTTTTAATAAAACTATGTTCTAATGTTTTGATAAAGGCTTTGCTTGTTTCGTTTTGGAAAAGTGTTTGTTCAAGTATGAATGATTATTCCTAGTTTTATATCAAGTATTATCTTGTTTTGATGACATTCTTGGGAAGTCCTTAGTGCTAAGGGACTATAACGCAACTAGTACCCTTGTTTGAGATATCTTGCCACCGACGGTCTTGTATGGGTGAGTTTGTCTAATTGATTCTGGGTAGATTATTCCCTTGTTTTTGTCAAGAATGTCATTCCTTGTATTATATTGATGCTAGTAAACATCCATTGAAGCTTTGAAAGACTTGATAGATGAACTTGGTTCATCCCTTGATTTTGTACAAGATATGCTATGTATTATTTTGATAAAGATCTCAAATATCATTCATTCAAACCTTTATTACTAATATCATTCACTGAATATCCAAGCTCACCCTCTCCTTATATATATGTAGGTGACGAGCAAGAAGGCGGTGACGCCTATATGTCATTTGCAAGTTGTTTTGGATTCATGTTTTGCTAGCATCTTGAAGATTATACTTCTTAGCTTGTAATTCATGTCTTTTGTATATTTCGGCTTGAGAAGCCTTTTGATCAAGATATAATATGTACTTTATTTTATTTGCATCCAAGTTGTAAACCATGTCATAATGTATGTCATTTCATTTGATCTATGCACAGCTCTTGTGGACTATTTAGATTTAAATTTATTGATTCCGCACATGTAAGCCCCATATGTATACTCTGATTGTGTGTGAATTCTTGTAAGTTGGCCTTTGGTAATCTCGGATTACTGGCCATCATGGCACCATTCTACTAGGGGTGGAATGGGGTCGTAACAGAAAAGAAGGTTGAAGAGAAAGGGAAAAAAATGATTTCCTACTTGTTTTCCCTATGTTGTTATTGCACTAAGGTGACAAGTTTAAAACCCCCGGGTCCTAGGTGTTGACAACCAGGCCAACCCCTTGGGGTTATATTAATAGGATCCTTATTGCAAACTATAAGTCTTAGACTCTAACAACTTCAAGAGGGAGGCTAGCAAGTAAAGGGATATAATTTTTTTCAAAAATAAAAAATGCACAGATGCACGCAATAGGACATGTGTACTTTTTTGTGAAAATTTATGTGTTGGTAGAATTACTGAAAAACAAACAAAAAATCAAAACTTGGGTTGTTTGATGGCAGCTATGACTTGGCAGACATCGTCTTTGTTATGTACATTCTAATCGTTCCAGAACAAAAAACATAGTTTCATCTTCCGCACTACTAAACACAGGTGGCTACAAAATATATAGCATATTCGAGTAAGATTATCTATTAAACAACTGCCACCTAGAAAATAATTTTCCCAATTGATTTTAACACAGGAGCTCAAATGAAAACGAGAATGTAACCAAATGCCTCTACAAATAAAACAGTAAATATGAACAACAGGCTTTCATGGCATGGGAGCTAAATGCCTCTATCTCTGCTTCTATATCCTCTTTTCCCTTATAGGCAGCTCAATAGGCTTCTGGGCCTCATGCAGATGGTTTGGGCCACTATACACTTGAGATGGTTGAATAGGGCTCTACCAAGCTGCAGGAGGAGCAAAAAAAAATGACAAATGCTCCCATGTCCATTCCACAATGAAAAATCTAGCAACCTATACTCCTAGTGTGGACAGGGGATCATTTGTCATAGTGGTATGTACATTACGTAGAGAGTGTATAGTGGCCCATGTCCACACTAGGAGTATAGGTTACCCAATTTTCCCACTGATATGAATAGCAATAGTTGATGCTAGTCTTCCAAGAATTTTATCAGTTGCATCAACAACATACCACGGTTTATATGTGTTCATATGACCTGCAGCTTTAGGATACCATGTCTTATTCCAAATATCCTGGAATAAATAAATAAATAAATAAATAAATCAAGGAATGAGAGAGAGTGAAAGAGAAAACCAACTTATTAATATCCCACTTCAAAATTTTGGGATGAAAGAGCAGTAGAAATATTATATATAATGTCACTGAAAAGGGTATACTATATATGGCAGTTGCAACTTGGCCTTCAAATAAATATTTCCTAGAAGACATTTATGATGAATTCTCACTCTTAGGTTGTGTTTGGATGATGGATATGGGTAGAGATTTGAAAAGAAAAAAAAAATGTGAGATAAATGTGAATGCAATATAAGTTGAATTTTTCTCTTTTTTTTTTTTTTTTTTTTTTCCCCTTTCCAAATCTCTTTTCAAATTCGTGATTCACATCAAAGTTGGTACTTTTCCAAAGATATTGTTAACAATCCCACTAGAGTACTTCACTAACTTGGATAGATGATAGCAACTGAAGTCAAACAAGCCAAATACAAGGCTCAATTCATTGGGACCTTGTTTTATAGATTAATCTCTGTGGGTATCTATATTATACTTGGCACGTAGCGAGCCCTATGGGCTTCACGTCAGCACCACTACACATCCATGTGGCAAACCCCTAAGGCAACACGATGAGTATGTCATCACCATCACACATCCACGTGGTAGACCCTTGAGGCACCACGATGAGTTGGGATTGTATGCCTTGCCTAAGCGGGGGCATGCACACCACCATGTATGAAACAAGGCCACATAGAGCTGGCTCACTTAGAGCTCTTCATGGCCCTTCATAACTTAAGAAATATATTCTCTACCCACTCACCCCAGCTCACTGCAACATAGTTGGACTCTTGGCTCACCTATGTTCGACTCTCTCATGTTTACTTAAGCTGCTTAGGATGAGCCCTTGGCTCACCCATGCACTCACCCACTTGGCTACCTAGGTTGGGAGCAGGACGTAGGCACTCCCGATTGGGATCATTAGAGGATTGTGGATTAGAGGCTAAGACCTTGGGATCGTCAAGGTCGTGTAGCTATCTCCCTGCAGTAATAGCTCCCCCTTTGACTTGGCTTAGAGAAAGAGACGTTGACCTTGCATATGATGCACATATGATACGCCTCTCAAGATATCATACCTACCCCTGCAATTCATATGATGCAACCTTCCTGAGGACTTGAATCATAGGACACAACTAGTAGGGCTGATATCACCCTCCTGTCGAGTTAAGGAGAACTTGCCACCTATCTTGAGGTTGCTTGGGCTCCAACACTCCCGGAGTCTATATAACGGCATCATAAGTGCAGCCACAAACGCGGCAAGAGCGACAAGAATCATATAACATACATTAAGTGTTCAAGGTCTCTCACTGCCACCTCTTCCCTCTCTAAGCTTGCCTTGGTCTTCTCCTCTTCCACCTCTGGTGATCTCAAGTCATTGAAGTGCATACTTAGAGGGTAATTAATGCTTAAATTGGGCCGAGCTAAATAAAGCGTTGGAATGGACCGAGATAGATATAGTCTGGGCTAAACCACGAACCGAAGTAATTATCTCGGTAGCCTTGGTCTTTGGTCGCGTTAGTCCGGTCGGAGGTGGGTTACCAGTGGTTTGGTCTAGCGGTCGAAGACCAAGGTATCAGTAGGAATCAGACCGAGTTAAAAGATAGCTCGGCAGGTGGTCATTCCAAAGACTAGGTGACGGAGTTGACTCAATTAGCATCCAACTGTGTGAGCACGATTATGACTTGTGCCAGCCGAGGTAAGGCAAGGCAGTGCTAGTTCGGTTGTGCTGCTACCAGACTGTGGTTGAACCATCTCACTTGGTTAAGCAGTGAGGAGGGTGTAAAAAGATAAGCATTATCTTTTTGATTCCTAGGAGGACTCTATTAAAGGGAGTTGAAGTCCTACTAGGATTATGCCAGGCGGAATATATAAAAACTCATGACAGGACCTATGTACAGGTATTACAATTTCTACTCATAAAAACACAGAGCTTTTTGTCTATTGTTTATTTGCTAACTTAGGCATTGGAGAGGTATCCGGTACACACCCGTCGGCTAGCTCACGTTTGTGTTTTCAGGAAGTAAAGAGACGACGTTTTAGGAGTGCAAACTTGATCAACATGATTATACGAGAAGATTATTTCGTGCTTGTACAATTGACGCCGTCTGTGGGAATAGCACGAAGAACAAGACCTTTTGAATCAAGTTTTCCTCCTTAGTTAAAATTAATGGCGCACAATGAGGATTTGCCGCAATCTGCTATTGATGGGCAAACGCCAGATGAGGGTGGGAGATGTGAAGGCTTACCTTTTATTCCACTCATAACAGAGTTAAACCCCAAGTGACGGAACTCCCAAAGGGACACACAGGAGAGACGGGACTTCAGTCATCGTCGCTCTCGAAGTCCTGAAAGGCAGAGGCGGAGGTTGGTTCCTCAGGCTCTGGAGGATTGCGTGAGGGAGCAAGATGAAGTAATAAGAATAATGGCGGCTGACATGGAAACTGTGAAGTGCCAAATGAAAGGCAAATAAGTGGCAACGGAAGAGAGGCGCAGAGGCAACACGCTCTCTAACCACTCGGAAGATCGTGACAGACAAGTCATACCATCACAAGCTAAAAGTAGAAGCCTCAGAACAGGCGACACTCAATCAAGGACTTCCAAGACTCGTTACTCTAGGTCTGAGAGAACAAGGACTGAAAGATCATATACGGAGGGAAACAGTTATCGGCCCTCGCACACGCACCAAATGACATCTAGGCACACGGAGCTGCCTAGGTCAGCAGACCTACGAACGGTGCTAGAGGAGAGGGCCCAATAGAAAGAGGACACCAGGGCTCACAACCCTCATAGAGTTTTAGCCCTACAGCGATTGGCCCTTAGGACACATGGGAGTGTCGAGGTAGGGATGCCAGTGCCACGCCTTGCTTACGAACCAGCAGATAAGGTATTAGTAAGGTTACAGAGCTCGCCGTTCGTTCCGGCAATTGAGAACGCACCGCTATCCTCAGGCTTCCACCAGCCCAAATTCATTACTTATGAGGGGAAGTCAGACCCCTACATGCAGTTAAACCACTTTCGCCAAGTTATGGATATATATCGGTGAAACGAGGCTCTAATGTGTATCTTGTTCCCTTCCTGCCTTGGTGACTTGAGTCTAACATGATTTGAAAGATTTCCAAAAGGTAGCATAGCCTCATGGGCGCAGCTAGCAGAGGCATTTGTGACTAGATTTAGAACGAATACCAAGACACTAGTGGAGATCGACCAGCTACTATCCATTGACATGGGTGAGAAGGAAACATTGAGGTTTTACAACAGTCGATATTGGGAAACTTTCAACCAGATTGGGGATTGCCCCACAAATCTCACCATCACGCAGTACAAACGGGGTTTACTGGTTGGTAACAAGTTGAGAGATTCAATGACGATGATGCCACCCCTCACGATAGAGGCCCTAATGGAGAGAGTGCATCAACATATCCAGGTAGAGGAAGATAGCGCCCGTGCTAAAGAAAAATCTGGCACAACAGTGTTGCCAGATAAAAAGACTACAGCAAAGGTCAACACAGTAGAACAACCAAGCAAGAATGGGCGAGGCAGACGAGCCAACGGAGAGGACGCCCAAACAAGGAAGTTAAGAGTCCGCATTGCCATTACCACAATATTCAACAAACCTATCTACCGGATTCTAAGCAAGATACACGATGAACCCTTCGTTCGGTGGCCATCTAAATTGGGAGAAGCACAAAGAGGCTACGATGAGAGGTACCGCTGTACATTTCATGATGAAAAAGGGCACCGAATTAAAAATTGTACACCATTGAGGCAACATCTAGAGGAGTTAGTGGCCCTTGGCCACCTGGACCAGTATATAGAAGGGGGAACACAACCAGCCCCCCAGGATCACAGCAGGTCGAGTGGGATACCGGTCGACCATCCACCCCAAGGCATAATCAACGTTATACATGGGTTCATCGAACCTGAGAGGGTATGTGAGCTCAGAGGGATGATCAAAAAGGATAAGCACTTGAGAGAGATACTAAGTGCACAGCCTACCTTAAAAAGGGGAAAGACAAAGGCAACGAACGTCTTATCTTTTTTAGACAGGGATCTAGCAAGGCTACACTGCCCTCACAATGATGCACTGGTGATCACTTTGCGCGTCAAGAATTTTGACATCAAACGGATTCTGATTGACCAAGGAAACTCGTGCGAGATAATGTACTACGAGACCTTCAAGCAGCTAAAATTGGAGGACAAAGACTTAGCCCCTGCGACATCTCCCCTCGTCGGTTTCAACTCAACGCCGGAATAGCCAATAGGCAAGATAATTCTGCCAGTCAAGGTAGGACCAATGGCAAAACAAGTGAAATTTTGGGTATTGAAGCTCCCTTCCACTTACAACATAATCTTGGGAAGAGCATGGTTACATGCCATACGTTCGGTAGCATCAACCTACCATCAGGCATTACGGTTCCCCAATGAAACCGGAGTGATCGAAGAAGTCTTAGGAGACCAAATCATGTCGAAATAGTGCTTCATCACGGTAAACGGCAGCTGTGCTGCAAAAGGGTTTGTACAGATGGTAGAGGAGCCATAAAGCAATGAACTGTTTGTAGATATCGGCAAAGAAGCCGAACAGAAGGTGGTGGAAGACTTGGCAAAGGTAAGGGTAGATGAAAAAAACCCATAAAAGTTCTTTTTGCTTGGCTCGTCTTTGTCCAGCACTGAGATAATAGAGGTCATGGAATTTTTAACCTCTAACATCAAAGTGTTTGCCTGGACACCGTACGACATGCCTGGCATTAACCCTAATTTCATCTGCCATCAACTTAATGTCTATCCAACTGCCAGACCGATTATATAGCGAGCTCGCCGATCGGCACTCCACCACGCAGAGATAGTGGCAGAGGAAGTGGGAAACCTACTGGAGCAGGAGTGATCAAAGAAGTACACTATCCTAGGTGGATCTCCAACACTGTAGTAATGCCAAAAAAGAACGGCAAATGGCGCATTTGCATGGACTACAAAACAGTTAACAAAGCATGCCCAAAAGACAATTTTTCCCTACCACGGATAGACCAACTGGTGGACCTAACAACAGGGCATAACCGACTTAGCTTCCTTGATGCGTATCGGGGTTACCATCAGATCTCTATGTACGAACCGGACCAGGAGGTCACGTTATTCACAACACCCAGAGGACTATATTGTTACAAGGTCATGCCCTTCGGCCTAAAGAACGCAGGGGCTACATTCTAACTGATGGTCACCAAAATGTTTGAACCATTGTTAGGCAGAACAATGGAGGCTTACATAGATGACATGGTGGTCAAAAATAGAGATGCGAAGGACAATCTCAGGAACCTAGATGAAATGTTCCAAATTTTGAAGTCCCACAAGTTGCGTCTAAACGCATCTAAGTGCGCGTTCGGCGTAGGGTCAGGCAAATTCCTGGGCTTTCTAGTAACCAACTGAGGTATAGAAGCGCATCCCTCTTAGGTCAAGGCCATCCAAGATCTTGAAAGACCCAATACAGTCAAGAGAAGTACAACATCTCACTAGCCTAGAAGTTGCACTCAACCGGTTCATAAGCTAGTCATCCGACAAGTGTCGACCATTCTTCCAGGCACTGAAGGCCAAATTTGAGTGGGATGATAAGTGTGACCGCACCCTAGAAAGCTTAAAAGACTACATGACCTCTCCTCCGCTGTTAGTAGCCCCGGTACCAGGGGAAGAGCTCTTTTGTACTTAGCAGTTTCACAGCATACCGTCAGCGCAGTGTTGGTAAAGGCGGATGGAATACAACACTTGCCTATCTTTTATGTTAGCAAGACCTTGCTGGGCGCCGAAACAAGGTACTTACCATTGGAAAAGATGGCCTTAGCTTTGATGATGGCTTCAAGAAAGTTGTTACACTATTTCCATGCCTACACCGTGATTGTCCTAACGGCTTTCCCCTTAAAAGCCTTGTTTGAGAGGGCGGATTTTTCTGGACGAATCTTGAAATGGGCAGTGGAGTTGGGGCAGTTTGATATCAAGTTTCAATCAAGAACCGCAATAAAAGCCCAAGCTTTGGTAGACTTTGTGGTTGAGTTAACACCAGGAAGTCATCATGTCTGCCCGATTGATTTGATCAGGGCAACCGAAAGAAAGGGAGAAAGTGTCGTGGGAACCGCGCAGCCCCCAAAGCAGGACGCCTAGCTGCATAGCAAGCCATATAGGTTTGAGGATAGGGAAGAAGGAACAATTCATGCTATTCTCAGTAGGGACTCATCAAAAAGTAAAGACTTGAGGCAGTTAGACAATGAAGATCAAACCCTGGCAGCAGACATTGATCTCAAAGAAAACATCAGTAGTAACACCCTTGATTCTAAAACATCATCCGATCCCTCTACTTGCTGGAAGCTATTCATCGGAGAGATGTGAAAACTCTTCGTGGACGGAGCATCCAACAGGCATGGTGCAAGACTGGGCATAGTCCTCGTCTCACCAGATGGCCTAACAATAAAACAGGCAGTCAACCTTGGCTTCCCAGCATCCAACAACGAGGCGAAGTATGAAGCATTACTAGCAGGTTTAAAATCAACACTTTATATGAAGGCCACCGGGCTGATGGTGTACAGTGACTCCCAGCTAGTAGTCAACCAGATTTCAGGTGACTACGAAGCAAAAGATGACAGGATGGCTAAGTACCAAGAGTTGGTCAGAAAGGAGGTCATGAAGTTCAAAGTAGTCCAGATAGAGCAAATCGGCCGAGAGAAAAATAGTAGAGCAGACGAGCTGGCTGGTTTTGCATCAATGGTAGATACATCTATTCCACACCCATTACTGATCGACTTTCTACCCAGACCAAGTATTAAAGAACCCGAAGCAGCTGAGGCATGTTGTGCCAAGCTAGGACCTTCCTGGATGGACCCCATCATAGTATTTTTAAAAGATGGTATCTTGCCAAAAGAAAAGAAAGAAGCCAACAAAATTAGAGCAAAATCACAGCGATTTTTGCTCTCTCCATCACTAGTATTGTACAAAAAATCCTTCACAGGACCTTACCTGAAATGTGTCCATCCCAGTAAGGTTGAGGCATTTTTGTTTGAAATACACGAAGGCGTCTACGGAAGCCACCAAGGGGGAAGATCATTGGCCTACAGAGCAATTTCACAAGAATATTGGTGGCCATACATGCAACCAGATTCAAAGAAATATGTCTAGAAGTGCGAGAAATGTCAGAAGTTCGCACACCAAATACATCAACCAGCTAGAGAGCTTCTACTATTGACCAGTCTGTGGCCCTTTTCAATGTGGGGCTTGGATATAGTGGGAACACTTCTAACTACGCCCGGCAACAGAAAGTTCATTCTCGCAGCAACAGACTATTTCACAAAGTGGGTGGAGGCAAAAGCACTTGCATCTATAAAAGAGAAAGACGTTAAAAAGTTTATCTGGCAGAACATCATCACTCAATTCGGTATACCCAAGGCTCTAATATCTGACAACGGCACTCAGTTCGATGGCAAACTCTTTAGGGGCTTTTGCAAAGAATACAAGATAGAATTCTATAACTCTATACTGGCATACCCTCAAGCGAATGGGCAGGCTGAAGCTTCCAACAAAGTCGTCTTAGACGGTTTGAAGAAGAGGTTGGAGAGAGCAAAAGGCAAGTGGGTCGAGGAGCTTCCTCATGTTTTATGGGCTTACTGTACCACACTTCGGCGATCAATTGGAGAAACGCTTTTTTCCTTGGCCTATGGCATGGAGGCAATAATTCCGCTGGAAGTAGGCCTCCCTACTATTAGAAATGAAAATTTTGACCCAAACTTGAATGGTGAAGCCATAACCTTGGAACTCGACCTTGCGGAAGAAAGAAATGAAAAAGCACTAGTTCACATTGCCTCATACCATCAAGAGTTATCCAGAAAATATAACAAAATAGTGCACCCGAGGCAATTCAAGATTAGAGATTGGAGATTGGATACTGCGCAAAGTAATGGACAACACTTTGGTACCTGGAGATGGCAAGCTAGGACCAAACTAGGAAGGACCATACAAAGTAATTGGTTTAGCAGGAAAATGGGCATATCACTTGGAAGATATAGACAGCAAAGCTATTTCCAGGCCATGGAACACTACCAATCTCAAACTATTTTATTTTTAGCTTTTCTATCAAAACACTTGTAATTTTTCTTTTTTCAAATAAAACTAGTAGTTTTCTCCAGTACAATTCTTTCTACTTAAAAGTTCTTCATCGTTATTGCCAACTTGGGGCAATCAACATGTTTGGCAAGTTTGACCAAACATCTTTTCTTCTTCAGCCAAGATAAGGATCTAGGCTGAAGAAGGCTGGCAGGTTTGACCAACACTTTTTTCTTCAGCCGAGATAAGGATCTAGGCTGAAGGAAGTTTGGCAGGTTTGACCAAACATCTTTTATTCTTCAGTCGAGATAAGGATCTAGGCTGAAGGAAGTTTGGCAGGTTTGACCAAATATATTTTGTTCTTCAGTCAAGATAAGGATCTAGGCTGAAGGAAGTTTGGCAGGTTTGACCAAACATCTTTTGTTCTTCAGCCGAGATAAGAATCTAGGCTGAAGGAAGTTTGGCAAGTTTGACCAAATATATTTTTTTCTTCAGCTGAGATAAGGATCTAGGCTGAAGAAGGTTGGCAGGTTTGACCAACACTTTTTTCTTTAGTCGAGATAAGGATCTAGGTTGAAGGAAGTTTGGCAAGTTTGACCAAACATATTTTGTTCTTCAGCCGAGATAAGGATCCAGGCTGAAGAAGGTTGGCAGGTTTGACCAACAGTTTTTTCTTTAGCCGAGATAAGGATCTGGGAAGAAAGAAGTTTGGCAGGTTTGACCAAAACATCTTTTCTTCTTCAGCCAAGATAAGGATCTAGGCTAAAGGTTGGCAGGCTTGACCAACATCTACCTAAATACGTAAAGTTATCGTCTGACCGAGATAATTATCTCGGCCAAACAAGGTGGCTAGGCTAGGAGAAAGTCGAGCTAAATTAGGCCGGCTAAACTTGTAGAAAGTTGGTACAGTTAAATACTAACCGAACAAAAAGTTGGCAAAATAAGAGATTTCATTCATTTTTGAAACAATCAGTACAAGATGAGGGGCTTGTAGCCCGGTTACAATTTCGTTGAAAGCATAAATCAAAAAAAAAAAAACAAAAACAAAAACAAAATCAAGCAAAAAGATCGTCCAAATCAGCATCCAAATCAACCCGAGCTTCGCCACTCGGTAGGCCGGTCTCAGCAGTTTCTCCCTGGGATAGGATGGTCACAGGCGCCCCCTCGACCGTGCTTGGCACCTGTTAGCTAAGTGGCTCCACCCGAGCTGTCTGAATAGTCTGGAGACCGTGGTCACTGATAGCAGGCGGGGCATTGTTTGGATCAGGGGATTCTTCCTCCTCCTTCCCCTTTTGGAGAAGCTTCTGTTGAATGGCATTGGCGTAGTCCGCCATATAACTTGGAATGAAGTGAGGGGGAGGGTTATGGAAGATCTTGGTGTCTTGCCCCTGACCGAGCTTTAGAATGACCGTCTTCCATCCACATTTGAAGAAGATGTCTTTAGCAGCTTCACACTACAAGACATAGGTGGCCTCTCATTCTTTGTAGCCTCGGTCTTCGGCGTCTTCTATGTTCTTTTTTAGCTCGATGAGCTCAGCATCTTTCTTCTTTTCCAGCTTGGCCAGTTTGCGTAGGTAGCGGTCTTTCCTTTCGGTTAGCGCCTTTTGCTTGCCAACTTCTGCCATGTTGACTAGTTCGGTGAGCCGTGTGTTTTTGGATTCAAGCTTGGCCATTCTTTGTTTGGCCTCATTTAGCTCAGCCGACTTAGCGCTGTCTTACGAAGCTTCAGCACGCGCTTATGGGTGACGTGGTTTTTCTGCAGGGCCTACAAAAGGAAAGGTAGTGATTATGTTAAAACCGAGCAAACAGACGGTTAAAAAATGGAAGCAGAAAAAGGGGAGAACTTACATGCCCCATTGATTTGGTTGCTGAGCGGATGACCTTTAGCTCGGTTAAATGGTCGTGGTACTCCATGTTTGGTGGCAGACAGACACTTTTTGAGAGGTTGAAGGCAAGGGTGTGGTCCTTGTCAGCAACCACCGAATCCGTAATGGTTATAGCACGGTTCTTGTAAGTTATTGATGGTGCCCATTCTGAAAGGCTTGCTCGGTTAGAGTGTGTGGACTCTGGGCTCGGTTGCGTAGCTTCAGGAATCACGAAAACCTCCTCATCGACCAGGCGTTGCGGTTCGGTCGATGCAGTATGTGCACGCTTGCTCAGCCAAGAATTAGTGGCCCTGGCAATTGGAAGGGCGACCACGATTTCACCTTGTTGACCGGATGACTCTAGCCTGGTTGGCACTTCACCAGAGGTCTGCCCGGTGATGAGTGCTCGCACAGCCCTCCTTTTTGCCATTTCTTGTTCTTCTGTAAGAGGGATTAGGTTGATTTGGAGAAGTGTGGGATTTGGTTCGGGGGAAGGCTCTAGAAGGAAGTTGGTGACTTTGGTTTTTCTCCTTTCACTGTATTGGTAGGTCGGTACGAAGTTTAATAGCTTGGCCCAATCACGGTGACGGCACCGAAGTGCGGCTCAAGGGGCGTCCTAGTTGGCGTACGTATAGTGTGATTTGAGCTGGTTCAAATCTACAAAGAAGAAAGACAAGTGTTAGCACGATGGATTAGTTGGAACAACAAAGAAAAACTGAACCGGAGTATTCTTACCAGTAGTTCCTTTATTCCAATTTATATTGTAGCCTGGTAACTGGGCTTCTTGGTCTTCAAAATTACCAGAAACCCAAAGGAAGTCGTCGTCATTCAAGTCTTTATCCGGTGTGTTTTTTATAATTTTTTCTCGACCTATTCTTACTCGAAGGTAGTAAACCCAACCGTCGTCATTTTGGCCGAGCAAATATTGATGAAATAGCTCGGCCAATCCGAGGTTGAGGCCGAGCCGACGATTTAGCTCGGCGATACCGTTTATTATTATATAAGTGTTTGTGGAAAGTTGGGTTGGACACAATCTTGTTTGGCGAAGGAATTCGCATACAAGGGGTTGTACGTGGAACCGATGCCCGACTTCTACGATTGATGTCACAGTGAAAGGAACGAAGCCCGGTTTGCCTCAAGGTGTGGTGTCTAGTTCGGCTAGAGAGAGGTGGATGTCATTAGGAATATTGTAGTCTCGACAGCATTCAACCATGGCTCCAGGCGAATCCACTAGGAGCCGGTATTTACCCATTAAACTTAAACGAGTGGTTTTTGTTAAAAAGGACGCGATAGCCTAGCTCGGCGCAGGTATGACTTCTGGTAGCTCCGTTGAGCAAAAACGCCTGGGGGCAAAGTGCAAAAGGTGTGCCTGGCCAACCTAGTCAAGTCTGCAAAGGTGAAAATAAAGTGTTATGTCCAGATTACTGGATCGGGCTAAGTAAATGGGCAATATAAAAGTAAGCCTAGCTCAGCTGTGAATTGGTTACAGACCATTCTGTAGGTCAGCCATGTTACAAGGCCAACTTAAATTTTTTTTAACACAATTGGTGATCGGTGCGTTTCTAGTTCGGTCAGGCACAACCTTGTAGGTTGCAAACAAATTCCTAGCTCGGTCATAGCACGTTTTTGGATCAAAAATCATGTTTAACAATGATTCAAAAACTAGTTAGTAAGTTTTTGGGTGCAGACATGAGGTTTTGGGTTGGTGGTATTTGCTCAAATACTCTGTTACAGATAACATACATATATAGGGTGAATAAGAACTGAAAATACAAAAATTAGTTGCAGAGGAACTTACAGATTCAGGGCGTGACCAGCAACTTTCAAACTACAGCGGGCACACCAGAAGGCAGATGAAACAGGAGGTATAGTAACTTAAGTTGGGACTGGGGCGTAGGAAGAACATGGATGGAGCTCAGGCAGCAAGAATTTGCAAGAGAAGAGGTGAATAAGTGAGAGTGTTTTGGTTCTAGGAAAGGGTTTTGTGAAAACACGAAAACGGCGGGACTTTTCAAATATTTTTTGGTAAATGTGTGACGGCTGTCACAGTGCAAAGACACAATGGACAGGTGCCATGTGTCCCAGTAAGGACGTGATGGCAGGTACGTGAAACGACGGGCTGTGCAACCGACGTATTTTCTGGAGACCGAGCTACCTACTCATGTTAGCATTTCCAAGCTCGGTAGAGTTAGTATTCCAACTCGGTTGAGTTGATCCGGTTGATTTGAAAATCTTAGCACGACTTGAAGATAATAATCCCAATCATGCTTCACAGATGGAATTAAGGGGCAATTGAGAGGGTAATTTATGCATAAATTGGGCCAAGCTAAATAAAGCGTTGGAATGGACCGAGATAGATACAGTCTGGGCCAAACCACAGACCGAGGTAATTATCTCGGTAGCCTTGGTCTTTGGTTGCGTCGGTCCGGTCGGAGGTGGGTTGCCAATGGTTTGGTCTAGCGGTCGAAGACCGAGGTATCAGTGGGAATCAGACCGAGTTAAAGGATAGTTTGGCAGGTGGTCATTTTAAAGGCTAGGTGATCGAGTTGACTCAATTAGCATCGAGCTGTGTGAGCACGGTTATGACTTGTGCCAGTCGAGGTAAGACAAGGCAGTGCTAGCTTGGTTGTGTTGCTACCAGACCGTGGTTGAATTATCTCACTTGGTTAAGCAGTGAGGAGGGTGTGAAAAGATAAGCATTATCTTTGTGATTCCTAGGAGGACTCTATTAAAGGGAGTTGAAGTCCTACTAGGATTATGCCAGGCGGAATCTATAAAAACTCATGACAGGACCTATGTACAGGTATTACAATTTCTACTCATAAAAACACAGAGCTTTTGGTCTATTATTTATTTGCTGACTCAGGCATCAGAGAGGTATTCGGCACACACCCGCCGACTAGCTCACGTTTGTGTTTTCAAGAAGTAAAACAACGACGTTTGGAGGAGTGCAAACTTGATCAATAGGATTATACGAAAAGATTATTTCGTGCTCGTACACCTACCATCTTCCCAGAGGTCAACGATCGATCGCCTCTAATCCTCCTATCCATAATCTCAAACCAATAAAAGATCTAAATTTCAAATTTATTCAATTTCTACCAATTTTCCTACACTTTCCAAGCAACCAAACGTTAGAAAACCATGACACAATAACACATTCCAATAAAATTAATTCCCTCTCAGTTCCAGCATTTTCTCAACAACCAAATGGAGCAAAGAATAGACACCATACTGGAAAGCTGATAGCCAACATCTTTTTTAAGGCATGGACTAATTAAACACCTACAAATTGCATGGTTACAAATTAAATTTTGGATAAATTACACTCACCTCCCCAAGGTTTGGAAAAAATAAAATTAACCTTATATTTTTTTTTTATATAATTACACTAAACTCCTATTCAGTATGACAAAAGAGATTGAAACCAATATAGATGATGGCCAGAAAATGAAATAAATATACATTTTTAGGGGTTTTGGGGAGAGAATAAAATAGCCAAAAGTTAAAAAGTACTACTATTAGCACATCATCAATTTATTTGGACCCTCCATTTCTTTGGACCCTTATAAATTCTAAAACCCTTAAAATTTCTTTTCTCCCCCCAAATAATACCAAAATTATCCTTATAAAAACATTCTACACATTCAAATGCACACCTCTACATCCCCCACACTCCAAAAACCCTCTATCCCAAAAATCCTAACAAAACCTGAGACGGTGGAACCTCCCAAAATCAATGGAAAAAATTTGTGGTGATTAAGAAGTTTTTTTTCTACTTCATTACGAGGTTTGTCAATTTGTTTGATTTTTTTTTATTACCTCTTTTCACACACACACAAGACAATCCACTTTCATGCTTCTCTGGTTGATTTTCTATGATTCATCCACGGTCTCATTGTACCTGCATGCTCTCTGTGTGAGCAAAACTGGGCATGATTTCACCCCCGGTTGACCAGTTGGTCAACTACCCAAGAGTGATCCGACCTCCTTTGTTTATCAGCTTCTACTGTTGCTTCGGTTATTTGTTCCTGAGTAAATAAGAAATGCTCGATTACCTATTCCTGAACAAATAAACAATGTTCGGACTTGTATTCCCGAATTTTTATCATATGTTCAGGAGTTCAGTCCCGAAAAAATGGCGAACAAATTTTATTAATTTTGTCAATTTTTTCAAGAAACTTATATTTACAAGATCAATCTCCTCTAATTTAAGAACACCATCAAAGTTATAAACCTCTTCTGAATTTTTATTCTTGTACTTCCTTGTCTTATGGAGTTGTGGTTACTGGAGAAACTTTAACTCATTAACATTGCCGGATAAGTGTATGTAATCAAATGGTTACCACTGTTACTACCAAAATATTGCCGCCAAAGGGTTTTCAAGGTTTTGAGTGTGATAAGTTTTTAAAGGTGGGATTTTAGAAAGATTGATGAGTGGTGATGGAGGCGGGTGGTTTCATAAATCCTAACTCATTATGTAGTGGGTGCGTGGACTTAATTATGAGATGGGGTGTTCCAAAATTTTTGATATCATTTTTCATAATTTCATTTAAGGTTATTATTGTAATTTAAAAAACAAAGCTAAAAAAATAAGAGATGCAAAATAATTGATGAAGTGCTAATAGCAACACTTAAGTTAAAATGTCATTACAAAAATTCGACTTATGTACTTTATTTTTTTATACTATCTTTTTATAAAAAATTAAAAAATTATTTAAAAAAAACTAATTACGAGCCTTAGTTTAAAATAGATAGCAACATTATTATTATTTTTTATTCATACAATAAATAAATTATTGATTAAAAAGGACTTAAATATATATAGATTAAAAATTTAAAAGAAATCAATATAATTATATCCAAAAAAAAAAAAAAAAAGTGTACTTTTCCAAACATCAAGTTTTGGGTGGGAAGGCACGGTGATTGGAGGTGATGGGGGTTGGTGTTTCCGAATTTTAGATTTTGGATATAAGAAAAACGAGGAAAGTTAGATACAAAGAGCAATAAAAGAATTATTGAATTTTTATTTTAAATAATTTATTAAAATTTTTATCAAATTTCTTACATGACATAAAACTCACATGTGAATTTGTGTGAATTACATATGTGAAAAGTTTACTAAAAAATTTAGTAGATTATTTGAGATTTATAACATTTTTTAAATTAAAAAATTAATTTTGAGTAGGGGTGAGCAGCGGATATGCAGATTCGTCAAAACCGACCGAACCGAACCGATCCGTCGCATTTTGGACGGATGCGTGATGACGAGCGGACGGTTGCGGATTGATTTTCTCCAATCCGCCAATTTGGCGGACGGATGACAGATTTGAGGTTCCTTTGGCCGCAACTGAACCGCCAAACCGCGAGCACCTTTAGTAATTTATAAGACTTTGTGTTTTCCATTTGTTTAAATATTTTGTTTGTTTTCAATTGAAAAAGAATTCAAATATTCTGTTGAAAAAAAATTTCAACTTGAATATATTTTTTGAATTGAAAAAAATAAACGTATTATTTATCTATATTTTTTTTATTTTTAAATCTAACTCTAAAAGTAATAAATAGAAAATATGATATATGCTGTTTGGTTTTTGTTTTCAAAAACATATATAAATGTAACAATTCAGAGACATACAATCTCTACTATTGCTCTGTTTATAGTTTTGGTTTGAATTATTTTTATATTTTAAGAACCACATATTGTAATATTTTATGTGGATGAGGCACGCAGTGATTTTGATATTCTAAAGTTCCAAACTTTTTTTTTTTAGATGAGACATGCAGTAATTATAATACTTTTTTAAGTCATTGACTGTAATACTCTTTTTTTTTTTTTTTTAGAAAGTACACAAGTTAAACTATGTTGAAAATTTATAAAATTTCAAACCGTCAAACCGATTCGCATTTATCCGCCAATCCGCTCAATCCACATCCGCTGAATTGGCGGACGGATGTAGATTGATTTTCTCTAATTCGCCAATCTGACAGACGGATGACGAATTGAAGGTTCCGCAGCCGCAATCGACTAGCGCCCACCCCTCATTTTGAGGGTATAAATTGGTAGTGTGAGGAGAATTTCCCTTCTTCATTTCGTTGGCAAGTCCCTCTCACTTCCAGTTTCATCTCACTTCAAAATGGCCAGTTTTCCAACTGTGATGATCCTCAGCCCACCACCCCAATCACTCCCATTCCTCCTCCAATCTCAACACCAACAACAACCATCAAATCTCTCTTCACTACACAACCCTCAAACCCTAACAATCTTCACCCACAACCCCTTCCCTCGAGCTCCGAAAATGGCAGTACCTGCAATCAGAGCTCAAGCAATCACCAATCCCACTGGTCTAGGGCTTGTTCAGAAAGCGATACAGTCGTTCCAATCTTCGCCGCCTACTTGGCAATCGGCAATTCTCAGCAATCTTGTCATATTCGTAGTGGGTTCTCCGATTCTTCTCTCCGGACTCTCTCTCCCTGGCATTGGGGCTTCCTTCTTGCTCGGCACTCTCACATGGCGCGCTTTTGGACCCTCTGGTTTTCTTCTCGTCGCTTCGTATTTCGTTATTGTAAGATCAGTTTCATTGCTTCCTTTTTCCTTTTTTTTTTGCTTGTTTTATTTTGTGGGTAGCGATTAGATTTGGTAAAATTAGGCTGATGTCATTGTGATTTGAATAAATATAATAAATTTTACAAATTTGACAAAAAGTAATTACTTATTTTGTTTCCTAATTTAAGGGTAAATTATGCTAACCTTATGATGTTTAAAGAAAATACATTAGATCTACATTTTTGACATAATTACCTTGAGTTTCTTTAAAAATTTAATTACATAATACTAAACATTTTTTCGCTAATAATTTGTTAATCATGTGAACGAAAGAAATGATATTGTCATCTTTTACACTAATATATATATATATATATATATATATTTCCTTGTTTATTGTGATGCTTTTACACTATATGCATTAGTTTTTATCATTTTAAGCTTATTAAAAGGAAGGTCAGTGTAATTATATAAAATTATAAGGCTTATTGTAGTTTTTCCAAATCTCAATGAAGCTCATTGTAATTTATCAAAAATTTTAGTTTGCATAACTCTAAGCCCTTTTATTCTTGTGTAGTTTGTTCAAAGGGTATGGCTTCTGTCCAATCTGGGATCGGACTGGACCGTGCTGTTGGGCCCGTGGAGATCCACCACGGGTCTTGTTTTGATAATCTGAATTGCTGAATGTGTAGAACTCGTCGAGTACTATATGCCTGTAAAAAATCACGATGATCGGATATCGATAGCTATATGATCAAATCAGTTTCGTATTAAAAAAATTAAACGGTGAACAAATTAACGGTTGACAAAAAATTGTTTTGATCACATAGTTATCGATATCCGATCAACGTGATTTTTTACTAGCATATAGTACTCGACGATTTCTACATATTGAACGGTTCAGATTATCAAAACGGGACCCGTGGTGGGCTCCTACGGGCCCAACAGCACTGTCCAGTCCGATCCCGGACTGGACAGAAGCCATACCCTTGTTCAAAATAATAAGAAAAATGAGTGCTTGGTTGTTTTGTTTAAGTCGTTCACATTTTGAAATGACCTTTTTGGCCATCAAATCAAAGTTCAATGGTCATTGATTTATGTAATCATCTCCAATTGGACCACAGGAATTGAAGTTATAAACTTTTTGATTAAATAGGTTAAATTAATAGTTTAGGGATGAAATAGAAAAGATGGTGATAGTTTAGGAGATAAAAGTGAAATTAAGCCAAAAATTAATTATGGAATGTGAAGCTTCAAACTTGTTCAATTTTTATTTATTATTTTTTTCAATTGATTAGTGACTGCATTATCAGGTTTTTGCATGTAATGGGTATTCAGTCATTTTGAATCTGTTAGGGCACAGCGGCCACAAAGTTGAAAATGGCACAAAAGGAGGCTCAAGGGGTTGCTGAGAAGAAGAAAGGAAGAAGAGGACCAGAAAGTGTGATCGGTTCCAGTGCAGCTGGTTGTGTTTGTGCTTTCCTTTCAATATTTGCAGTTGGTGGAATTGCATTTTCTCGCATTTGGGAACTTGGTTTTGTTGCTAGTTTCTGTACTAAACTGAGTGATACTGTCTCAAGTGAAGTAGGAAAAGCATATGGCAAAACAACGTAAGTAATGCATCTTATTCCTCGTGTGTGTCAGGTAACTTCCTTTTTTCACAAGTATTTGGGAATTTGCACTCATTTATGACTGCAAGTTTTCTCGATTTATGTAATTGTAGACCTTCTTTATTCTTAGTATTGTGTATAAAAATTTGTTTAAAGGTGACAACTGACAACCACTAGGTGATCTGTCATTCTATCTTAGGAAGACAATGATGTTGGGATTTGTTTTAGAGGTTACTGAGAGAAGGAAAGGGGGTCCGAAACTGTTTAGCCTCCATTTTGGAGGCTTAATCCACTTCACCCATATTGGATTGAAGTACTTGGAGCAACTAAAACAGTCTTATTGTTGGAGGTCTAGAGTTGTTGCACAAACTCGATCATGTCTTCAAGTTTGTTCTTTTGGGCTTTTAGGAATGACTATAGTGTTTAGTTCTTGTATTCATTTGCTGCTTATGTGAGCTATAGACTAATTTCCCTCTGCTTGTTCTGTTTCCAAATTAAGGGTGCCATTGGATAGATGTCACTAGAAAATATGTGTAGCAACTTAAGAGTGATAAGATTCATTTGCAACTTAGTACTAAATTTAATGTTTTTGGTTTTTGATTCTTCAACATAATACCTGATTTATTTTGGATGCATTTTACTAGTTATTTTGTTGTTCTAGAAGTTCCTCAATTAAATTTTAATCTACCTATCCAGAACAAAATATTACTTGATATTGCGCTAAGCTTTCTTTGTCAATTCCATTACAATATCCAAGCAATGATGACCGCTTATAAAATGTTCTGTGACATAAATACATATAGTCTGCATGTTGTAAAGTTGGTGCTTCTAATGCAGGTACCTAGTCACGACGTTTAAGACAGTTCCAAGGGGAACCGAAGGAGCTGTGAGTGCTGAGGGAACCCTTGCTGGACTTTTAGCTTCAATTCTTCTTTCTTCTGTTGGTTGCTTGATGGGTGAGGTATGACATATTCTTTCTCCTATATTTTTATTTATTTATTATGTTCCTTACAATTTTAAACATTTGACCCCTCATTTTCTCCACATTCTTTGAATCATTTCCTTGTTTCATTTTGCTCATCTCCTTTATAAACAAAGCTTAAAGAGCATTAAGATGTACACCCAAGAGCAGTGACTGCACTTCAAAGGAATAATGTAATATTTGGTTCACTAGAATGAAATAAAACAGAATGGAATGGTCATTTCTTAGCCTCCTTATGGAATGACTGACCATTCCCTTACAATGTAAATGATGATTCCATTTGTAATACATTTTTCATCATTTTTCTGGTGAACCAAATGTGAGAATGGACGTTATGATAGAATGATTATTTCACTTCAGTGAACCAAACACAGCACAAGGAGTTAGATGGTCTACGGGTAAGGAAGTTTTGAGGACAAATGGAGGGCTAAAAAGAATGGATCAAGTTGGGGTGAATAAAACATATCAAGAATAGTTCCCCAAAAAAACAAAAGTTGGGGTGAATAAACATATCACAGTAGTCTATGATTTAGTTGACGGCCTCAAACAAGTTTGATAGAGGAAAAAAGATGCACGCTGCAGATCTGAAATTTAGGGGCTTGCCGCATCTATTTATTTTTATAGTCGTCTGGAAAATACTATTTTATATCTTTCGCAAAATAGTCTGACCAAACAAGTACTTTTCCTCTTCTTTTTTTTTCCTCTTTTTTTTTTTTTTTTTTTTTTTTTTTTTTTTTTTTTTTTTTTTTTTCGGAAATAATAATTGGAAAACAGATATATGTACCTGAGGCTATGATTTGTGTAGTAGCTTCCCAGATTGCTAATCTTGGTGAGAGCCTCATAGGTGCTGCCCTCCAAGAGAAGGAAGGATTCCAATGGGTAGGCTTCCAATACTTTTTTAATTTTTTTTCCATTTCAACTCTTCTTGGTTTTGCTTTGGTTTAGTGGTTGACACATAATTGGTTGGGTTAAGAGAACTCTCTCTCTCTCTGTGTTAACAACTTCTGTATGGGATTTTTGATTCACAGCCATTGACATAATCTTGAGTGCTTTTCTTTTTTCGTTTTGATTTTGCAGCTGAACAATGATGTTGTTAATGTCATCAACATATCTATGGGCAGTGTTTTGGCAATCCTGATTCAGCTAATTGTGCTCCAAAACTGGTATACATAGTTTCAGAAGATCACCCATTTTATAGCATCTCCTGAGGAAATGAGCACAGTTCAAAGCCCATCGTAGCTTACAAAATTTGTGAATATTGTGATTGAAAACTGAAAGCAACGCCAGACCGCCAAACTCAACTGGGCATGGTACCTATGAAGCATGATCCCCGGAAATCTTGGAGCCATTTCAAACTCAATTGTTTCTATTATTTGTAAGTGCCCCCGTCTCTCTGTTGCGCGAAGGACCAAGCAGTTTGATTATGTTCACTATGATTTGTAAAACATCTGTTCTTTCATTGTAATTTCAGTGCCAAAACAGAGCTTCTGTATCTACTTTTTATTTGTTTTCCTGTGCCTTCGAGTCTCTTGAGCAAGGCAGCTTATTTTTCTGGAGGTAAAGCTAAAAACTTCTGTTCATTTTGTGTACTCAAATCTGATCAAACAATTGATGCTTGGTTTGATTGCCATAAAAATGGCTCCAAAAAAATGAAAACTTTCTTTCGATGTTGATTGAAAATTTCACTGATCTTAGGAAATAGAGGGATTTTGTCACTTCCATATCCATTCTATTCTATGATTATTGTATATGTATGTAGTGAATGTAGTAGTTATCTATTCATTTGCTTTTAAGATGAAAAATGAAGATTTAACCAAAAATGTTTTTCATGATCAACAAAAATGACCTAATTTTGGTGAAAAACATTTTCTGCTTCTCAAACAAACAAAAAAACAAATAAACATTGAAACTAAAGTTTTATCAATACCACAGACATAGTCACTGTTGCCACTGCACAAATTTGCTACACAAAAAGCTCTATTGTTTGGGTCTGTCTTTGTATTTTGTTTCCAATTCAAATTCCTTTTTTTCATTTCAACCAAACACCAGAAAACAACAGTGATGAAATCATCTTCACATGTAAAATACTCTTTAGTGTAAAACATTTTACATCAGAACAAATGAAGCATAAAAGGAAAGATGATACTACGCAAGACTACCACCAGTGCACAATATACTTTGTGCTTCAGGTATATAACTCATGAACACCAAACAGAAGTAACCATCTCCAAGAAAGCCGATTAGAACCCCCTCCGCCGCTTCAAGCTAGTTCCACTCTGTTGATTATAAGGGTTTTGCAACGGTGAGCAGCAAATGTCAGGCACAAAGACTGCTGCATCAGACAGAGACTGATAATTATTTGGCCAGTAAAGCCCCGAGGCTGTGGGTGGAGAAGGGACCTGTGGTACTGTCCACGATGCATCTGGCACCTGATCCAAGCACTCATCGTCATCAAGCTCTACTTCTCCAGCTCTTAACATTGGTGAGTAGTCAGAGTCTCCAAGCTTACCACTATCAGCCTGTAGAGTTCGTCGCAAAAAAGATGCAACCTTAGGGGACTGAATTTGCCATAGCTACGCCACACGTCTGCTTTTTTTTTTTTTTTTTTTTGAAACCTTTTTCTTTTTTTGGTGTGTGTGTGTGTGTAAAGAAACTTGAAAAATCAAGGACTGAGATACAAAAGCATTTTTTTTGTTTTTCAAAAAAAAAAAAAAGCACGGATGAAAGTATTTTTCCAACCAATAAAATCAATAAAATGGAAGAAAATTTTCAGTGTGCAAGTTTCCTGAGAACATAAACGCAATATGGTGACTCCTGGCTTCTGAGTTTTGTGGGCTTAATATATTACGGATTTGCATGCTAAGACAGTGCTTTCATGAAATGAACAGGAAAAAATGCAGTAAGACTTAGAAGTACACCTTGGAAGAGCTGTTATCCATGTAGCCATAGTTCTGATTGAAGTCAGCTAGTCCAAGATATTCATCAAACTGCCACTGTGGAATACTTCCAGCTGTGGATCCTCCAGCCAATGTCAACTTACTTGGTTGAAAATCCCCAACCCCAGCAACTTGGACAGGTGATACTTTGTTATACTGACCAGTCAACAGCATTGGGGTACCCTTTCTAGACACAGAACGAGATTCTGTTTCTAAGATTTTCTCACTAGACTGTGCCTTCCCTGAGGAAGCAGACACACCAGGTTCAGTGGGTTCGAGCCCTACTTTCACTCCTGTAAGTAGAAATCTCCGATGACCAGACACAAAGGTATTTGCTGTGTGTATGGCAACGTCACATTTCCGACACAGTAAAGCTCTATCCTCGAGACAAAAGAAATAGCCAACTGTCTCCTGTAAGGGATGAAAATTCTTTTATCACAAACCAAACAAAAGCCTTGTGTCCCAATCTCTTTTACCACAACTTCAAAGAATTAAATATAACTTCCTAATTAATTATTTCAAAAGAAATAAAATCAATTTGTCAGCAAAAGATGGGGAAGAGGAAGAAATATTTTCGTGCAGGGCAGCGTAAACCTACAGCCTATGAATGGTCAGTCGTATCCAAGTGTACAAAGCTCCCACTTAGAACAAGGCTTGTGAGGGATAGTAGGCAGGCAGCCTAACTCCCACTTTTTGTGCGTGTGGATAAGCTCATTCCCATTACTAGAACCCACAACCACACGGTTGTACCTCTGGGAAAGACAGCACTAAATCAGGACTGCAGCAATGTAACTTTTTTCTTTTTGTTGGAATTTCAACAGAACCTACTAATACATACATAAAATCTACTGGGTTATAATTAATTTCTGTGTTCATTGCAACCTGATAATGGAATGACTCCCTTCTTGTTATACTATTGGTCTCCTTTTGTGATCTGTGTGTTTTGTGCAAGTATACACGACTTTTCATAGCATTCACAAATGCATGTCTTCATAACACCCCACTGCCTGTTTCCAACTCAGTGTTGAAAATGATTCTAGAAAGAATAGCCAATATGAACACTACCAGGTTAAAGGTTGTTAACACTCTTTTCTTTAAGAAAAACTGAGGAACACTCAAACTATTCAACCCCAGCAACAACAGAGGGTGTTCAGAGCTTGTGATGATGATGATGACGACGCCGACGATGATGACCACCAAAGAAAATTCCAACAATCACTTTTGTATCATATAAAGACCAATATAGTTCATATTTACACTTAACAAGCTCAAACCAAGTGTAAGAATGACCATAGTTCCATCAACAAACTTGTCTGAAATACGAGGCAAAGCAAAGCCCAAACAACAATTATCACTACCAAGAGAACAAAAACAAGCCTACAACCAGGACAGTGCATAAATGAAAGGATATCATTTGTTATCACTTACAAATCAAACAAGATTGAACCTGATTAAAACGTTAAATCATGATTTCATCTGAATTATAAGTAAATTTAGTGCACCAATTAGAACTGTATTCCTCATAGTAAGCTAATTTGTAAATGTGAGTCCTAAAGAAAACCTCTATTCTATGGTCATATCTTGCCACTCCAACCAAGGTAACACATGATGGATTTCCAACGGCAAGGAAAAGAACTTGGGTGTGGTTTAGGTTATTGCATGCATTCCAATGAACTACCAATGTTTTACGTAATGAAAACCAATCAAGTCCTAAATAAATTTGAGGAAAATTGCATATTTTTTTTTAATTATAGAAATTAAGAAACATAGTTGTCTGAATTGCTCTTCAAGCGCATTTCCACATCATTCTTGTTTGGTTGACAATCAGAAACGTCATGATTGCATTAGATATAAATCACAATATGGCTTTACATAGAGCCAACCAAGCCAACTTGAGAAGACGTATCCATTTATCCTTTAAAACTCCAACATAATCGAGCTCAAGCCTTGCTGAATTAAATTGATTGTACTTTTATTTTTCAGGGAACAATTTTCACAACACCACCAAATAGGAAAATTAATCCAAATCAATATCATTTCTTTTCTTTTCTCTCTTATCTATCCAAACAAAAAGGGAAAGAAATCACAATCTTTACTTTTCTTTTCTTTTTTTCCTCTTATAACTTAAATCATTTCTTTTCTTTTTCTCTTCTCTCTTAAGTAACCAAACATAGTATAAAAGAATAAAAAATAAATTTAAAAAAAAAAAAAAAACAAGAGTGAAATAAATTGCTCCTATAAACAAATAAAATACCAAACATCAAAATCCCCTCCAGTGTACATAACAAAGACTGAAAATGAATACCTTGGTGAATCAAAAAAAACAAAACCAGTACCATCAAAACTAAACAAACAGATTCAGCAATTCACATGCTTTCTATAAGATATAATTGAAAAGAAAAAAAGAAAAAAAAAGAGTGGATCAATCGATAAAACAATTAAAAACCCAGATGAGAAATGAAGAAATATACCTGACAGATGTCGCATTTGGGCATGGGAGAGGAAGATGCAGAGAGAGAAACCCTCTGGTGCTTGCTAGCCAGCTTGTTGGCAGCGTGAACCTTCTCATCGCAAGACCAACACAGAGCCGCCTCATCTGCGCAACACAACACGTTCGCTTCTGCAACCTCACAAACGTTGCACTGAATCTTCATCGTCCTCTATAAATCGGAGGAGGTGAGAGAGAACTGGAGGAAACCCTAGGGTTCAGATGAGATCTATCAATAGTGGTGAGAGAGAGAATCTAAGGGAGTTGCGGGTTTTAGGAGTAAATGGAGAAAAGGAAAGAGAGAAAGAGACAGAGAGAGGGTTTAAGAACAGAGAACATGTAATGAGATTCGAAGATGGACATTACGATGCCAGCCGATATTTTTAGAGGAAAAAAATGTCTGGTCCACCGACGTAAAGGGAGTCCGAATAATATCGGCGGTTTGGACAATTGGCTAGAAATTGGCATCGTTTTTATTAATTGCGATGGTTACTAGATTGAATAATTGGCTATTTAACATGTACAAATTTAAACCAGACGAAATGTAGTACTACTGTTTTAAGAGGCTATTGACAATTGATTTTCAGAATTATTTAGAATGATTTAAATAAATATATTTTTTAATTTTTTATAATATATAATTTTAATTTGAAGTGATATAATAATAATTTTTTAATTTTTTTTTTAAGAGATACCAAACTCAACTTTAATTTTATTTGTATACGCGTCGATTTTCTAGTGTGTTTACTGCTGAGGGACCGCTTGAGCTGGCTGGCTGTGGCTCTAGGAGACATCTCTGAGCATGTATCCTCCCCTTACATCATTTCTTACTTGCAGGGTCATTGGAGCTACTTTTGAGTTTAATTTTAATAATTTAAACTGTTTATATTTTAAAATTTCTTCAGTATATTATATTTGTAAAAAATTAAGTTGATTGGATATAAAAAATTATGTGTTCGGAAAATTGATTATTAAATTTAAAAAAATAGTTTGATTTTTCAAAATACATACTTTCTGATATTCAATCAATTTGATTTTTTACAGGTCTAATATACTGAACAAATCTTAAAATATAAACGATTCAAATTATCAAAATTAGACCTAAAGTGGTCCAATGATCCTGTAAATAAAAAATATAAGAAAAAAGTGCAAGGATCTTGACTTGACATCTCTCCTCCGCACGCGACTCTGTCGTGTTTGACACCAAGCTCTTCGTCTCCACACTTTTTTTTTTTTTTTTGTTTAAATTATTATAAGTTGGTGTGGACACTATTATTTGAGAATGATTATTTGCCAACTTTTAGTTTTAATTAATAAATTATTATAAATTATTATATCACTTTTTATTTTTTATATAATTTTCTATGAAAAGTAAAAAATTATTAAAATAATCTATTGTTAAATGAGACTTATCCAACATTTGATTAAGATATTATAAAAAATAATAAATGTTCAAAAAATTATTTTACTTCTTTAATTATTTACTAAATAATATCAATATTAAATCTGTCTTTAATATTTTAATTATTTTTGGTTAGATTAAATAATTTTTATTTTATTTTTTAAAAATTAAATAATTTTTTTTTAAAAATTGAATAAATAAAATATCAAGAAAAACTTACCATTTAAATATAATACATAATTAAATCAGGTCAAATATATTATTTTACCATTTAATCTCATGGGATAATTATCTCACCAGTTCTATTTGATATCCCCTAAGATATAATACTCCAACATATGTTAAATTGATAGTCCAAATGGATTCCTAATCCAGTCTACCAATTTGCAGCCAAACAATAGACTCCATGATCCAAGGAATTGGGGTGTTGTGCCTCAATTTGAGGTACATTATGAACTTATTTTTATGATCTGAACCGTCATTTTGTAAGATTTGTTGAGTATTTCATGCCTACCAAAAATCACATTAATCAGATATCAATAACTATATGATCGATAACCAAAAAAAATAAATAATAAATTTTTTTATTCAGGTTTTAGCCTGATCTGATCCTAAATATATATATCTTAATATTGATACAATCAATGTTAGACATATTTTAAGAAAGGTAAATTATATCGATAGTCTTGCATTTTGTCTCTTGTATCAATTTGGTCTCTGCAATTTCAATTAGTTTGATTTTTATCCTTAATTTTAGATTTTGTATTAATTTGGTCCAATTGATAATGCCGGTTAAGATTTTTGAAAGAAAATGATTATTGAATTGGTTGAGATTAATTTATTGAGTTGAAGAAGTTTATAATTTTTTTTATAAAAGTATAACAGATGTCATTCATGTACGTATTTTTAATAAAAAAAAAATGCTAGCAATTATAACAATTGGACCAAATCGAGACAAAATTATAAATTTAGGGTTAAAATTAAGCAAATTAAAATTGCAAGGACAAAAATAACACAAGAGTTAAAATATAGGGATTACTAGTGTAATTTATCATTTTAAGAATAAGTACATAATTTCTTAATTAATTTTGAAATTTTTAATAAATATACCAAATAAATATGTACATATTTCCTATTTTTGTTATAATTTTTTTAAAAAAACATATATTTACTAATTAAAAATTAAATAAATAGACAGGTCTGCTAACTCATGGATTGGACATGAATTAAGTGATTCTCTAAGAATTAAGCTTAAATCAAGTATTATTGGCCAAAAATATCGACTTGAACTAAATTTTCTTGGCAATTTTTTAGTGTTTAATTCAATATTAGAACTCCTAAATTAGCTTATATCAGTCACGAACTGATAAACTATGATATAATTTAAATATAAAATTTAAATTTATTAGGATTAAAATATGACCTACAATTTAGGGTGAATTTATCTTAAATAAATTTTTTATACATAAATATATATAACTATTCATTTAATTGTTTTAAACATATATATATATATATATATATATATATATATATATATTTTAAAACTATAGTTCAAACTTTTTAATAAGTATGCATAAAATAAGTCCATATTTCTTATTTTTATTATAAAAAAATATTTATAAATATTTATCTACTAATTTAATCAATAGACAGGTCAAATGATTTATATAAGTTGGGAACAGAGCAAGACAATTTTTAATGATTAGGTGAAAGACAAGTTAACGTAAATTTAATGTTAAGCCCAATTTTAATATCACAAGTGAATCCTAATTCATTTTTACGTAAATTTTATAACATACGACATATTATAATTTTTAGACTTCACAAAATATGAAAAAAATTACTATACTGACAAATATAATTTATCACTATCATATGATAAATTAAATTTATGAAACTCATAAAACAAAATATATTTATATTTTGTCATAAATATAAATTTTGTGATTTATTTTTTAATTTTTACTACTTAAATTATGACATATATTTGTTATTAAGAGCTTTGAGTATACAATTAATGACATAAGAATAAAAAATAAAAAATAAAAACTTTTATATGTAACTATGATAAAAATGAATAAATTTAATTGATTCTAAAATCATTTTTGCTAAATATTGTAGATAAATTTTTTAGATTATTATTTAATTTTAAAAATTAATATTTAATTATTTATTTATGCACGAATAATTATGCTACTATTTATTTATACAAATTTAATGCATAAATCACATGCAACCACAGATTTTGAAAATATTTTTTTACTTCTACCTTTTTTTGTTAAAATTATATAATTTCTCAAAAATATTTATGATAATTTGTGTTATATTCACAATTCCACGTGGTCACTAACCTCACAAGTCAAGCAGGACTCCTTTTTGCCGCCATCTCGAATCGGGAGAGAGAGAGAGAGAGAGAGGACTTTTCAACAATTTAATCGTTCGTTGTTTCGATTTCGAGTTCTCTCATTCAAAAATTGAAGATTTGATTCATCACAAAGCATCTACACCACTCCAGTGTTGGGAAATTTACTTTCCCCCAAATAGTCAAACCTACGTTTTCGGTGGTCAAATTTGATTTATTGCATGCTCTGATCGTACAGATAGTTGTTCTTGAAGCTGTGCAGAATCCGAGATTCTGGAGTTCTGATTAGGTTTTTCCACTGAATTGTTTTTTTATACCTTGGGCTTGAAATCCAAATCTAATTGAACATCGCGATCAGTTTTTCTGTGATTTCAATTTCTGTTTGGAATTTCAGATGTTGGCTCCAAAAGCTTGCAGAGAAGGCAGAAATCTGAAATTATGCGAAGCATTAGGGTTAACTTGTGATTCTAATTGCAGCAGTATGAACTTGTGATTGAGCTGAGTTTAGTAATTGAATAGAAAACAAAACAATGTGAGATTAGGGCCGTAAACAAGTAGGTTTGGCTAAATTGCTGAATTCACAAATGACTATAGCAGATCTTGGGAATTTAAATTTAAAATTCTTCATCTAGATTGGAATCTTGAATCTTTGCAAAATGTTTACTTCAGCCTAATCTGTTTCGTGTCCGAGTCCAACTTGTCTACTAGCTTTGACTAATCAAGTAATCATGCATTTTGAAACCACATATGCATTTGCTTCAGTTTCCAACTCCTGAATTGATTAGATCCCATGTCCTGAATATTGCTAGACTCCCTGTGATTGAAACCATTGGTTAAATAATCTTACTTGTAGTACCAAATTACCAATCCTTTCCTGGTCTTCTAATCATATTGTATCATCGTGAAACCCACAATAGCTGCATATAAACTACTAGGAGAGTCTTGCTCATATCTTTAGTTGTGATTAACGTACAGGTCTTCCAGGTTCCAACCTATAGCATGAAATTTAGGGATCATTGCTGAAAGCTGAAATGAGATGCAATGCATGCTGGCGAGAATTGGAAGGGCGAGCCATTTCCACCACTTGTGGCCACATCTTGTGTATCTAGATGCATATAATAGTTTTTTATTTTCTGAAGTTCTATATATCTTTACTGTAGAATTGGTGCATTAGCTCGAGGTTTCCTTAACAGTGTTAAAAGGCACCGAAGATGCCAGCAAGATCCTCAGTAATGATGCGTCTTGCCCCATCTGTGATCAAGTGCTATCCAAGAGGTCAGTGGCTTCTGATGGCACGGTTTGGAATTTTAAACATGTTCTTTTGCATGTGAATTCTTAAAGCATCAGATTGCTACAACTGCATGAGATTTTAGGGAAAGGATTGATCCAGCCTACTGATTAATTATTTAATGGAGTGATGGTAGTATGGGTTTCCCCTAGATTTCTTTCCCTTTGGCCATGAGTTGCTGTTGTGCAAATATATAAGTCACTGGTCATCTATAGCATTTAACATCTTAAGCATCTATAGCATTTTAAAAAAAAAAATTGTGCCTTCTAACTGGAAATGGTGTTCACTTGTCAGTCTTATGAAACCCGTGGATATCAATCCGAACAATGAATGGATAAACGTAAGCAAGCACTCCTCAATTAAATACTCAGTTACTTGAGCGTCTCTAGTTTACTGCTATTTCAAACAGAGGTCACCATAAGCTGTACTTTGCTTGACCTTTTACATGTTATTTTGCAGATGGCTATGGCAGGGATATCTCCACAGATTTGTGTCCTTTATTACTTCCAATGAATGTTGTCTCATTACATGTATATGTATACATGTGTATATTCCTCTTAACATTCCCTATTCAGAATTCATCTAGTATTGAGTGGCATAGTGGCAAAAACTGGAGGGTATTTGTGACAGGTGTGTGGCTGTTCTACAGCCTATTTATCCTTTTATGAGGCTGTGGAAGCAGCCATTATTGCCGTGGCAAATATCAATATCCCAAGACAAAGACAAAAGACAAAAAAGAAAAAAGAAAAAAGAAGAAAGAAGAAAGAAAAGAAGACGAGAACGGTTAGGCACCCTATGTAATACTTGTAGTTCCCAAATGGAGTGTAGAGGGCTCGGAACTTTTTATAATTTTTGGTTAAAATACACATTGGACCCACATCTTTCCTTGAACATATCTAGTGATGAAGAGTGCATACAGAAGTGTGATGTTCTACATCGGGCAACAGGAACTGGAAATGCAATTCAAGATGAACAGAATAGTAGCTCAGTGCAGGCAGAAATGCGAGACAATGCAAGAAAAGTTCACAGAAAAACTGGAGCAAGTGCACACTGCATAC
Organism: Camellia sinensis; assembly: GCF_055761805.1. NCBI lineage: Eukaryota > Viridiplantae > Streptophyta > Magnoliopsida > Ericales > Theaceae > Camellia > Camellia sinensis. Next base: position 152,238,735 of record NC_138967.1, read on the forward strand.
CAGAAAATGGCCAAGAGGTGCCAGATGCTGGAACAAGAGATTGAGAACTTAACCAAGGATAAGCAAGAGCTCCAAGAAAATTTTTCTGAGAAATCCAGGTCAGTCTTCGACATCATCGATGTGTCAAACCTTATTCAGATTTATAGTTTCAGTGCATGAACCTTGGCATGAACTATTATTTCCCAATACCAGACAAAAGAGAAAGCTTGATGAAATGTATGATCAATTGAGAAGCGAATATGATACAATGAAACGATCAGCCATCCAACCTGGAAGCAATTTCTATTCAAGAACCGAGTCTGATTTGTTCTCAAATCCACCTAACATGATTGATAACAGAGATCCTATCAGAAAAGGTAATCCCGTTTCTGTTAATAGTATTTGAAAGTAGTTGTACAGCCTACTTGGTGTTAGAACATCTAGTATCTGGAGTTCTCTGAGGCTGTGTTTGGATAATGGGTTTGGGTGGGAACTTTGAAAGGGAAAGGAAAATGTGAGGGAAATATCAATGAAATATAAGCTAATGATCCAAACGCAGCCTTAAGTATGGACGGAGTTGACATTTATTAGCCCTTTAATGGTGTCCACTGTTGGTTGCATTCTTCCAAGAAATACTAGATGACTTATTTGATGCAGATTGGTCGGTTTACACTCCTGAAACTCCAGGGCCTAGAGAGGATATATGGCCTACAGCGAGGCAGAACAGCTCTAACTCTGGCCCCTTCGACATCTCTGGTGGTTCACCAGCAAAACAATCAGCTGTTCCAATTGATGCTGGTAACAGAAGGACCACTTCTCGGCCCGCTTTTGGTGGTGGGGCCAGTAACCCCTCAATGACTTTGAGGAACCTAATCCTTTCTCCAATAAAGCGGCCTCAGCTCTCTCGTAGCCGCCCTCAAATGTTCATGTAAGTCACAAATTTATGGTTGTACTGTGACTATTCATCATTTCAAAGAAGTCATAAAAATTTCTTGGTCGTCCAGGTTGTAGAGACATGCTGATAATTTTACCAATTGTTCCTTTCCTCGTGCTGGAGAAAAGGGAAACAAAACACAGCCATGGACCACTTCCTTAAAAGTATCTAGTGGTCCTTTCTCGGCATATTCTTGAAGGTGATTTTACCTTCTCTCTTGTATAGCACTTTTTTTTTCTTGGCTTTTTTCAAATATCCAAAACTGTTCGGACATGATTTGAATAGAAACTTATTTCCATGTAGTTACTTTAAATGCCCTGGGATCTTTTTCTTTGATTTTTCCCCAGTTCTGTGCCCAATTCTCTCTCTCGCTCTCTCTCTCAATATATATATATATAAACATATATGTGTGTCCCATATGCGCAATTCTCTCTCTATATATACATATGTGCGTGTGCGCATATTTTCACTAAAGAAGATTATTGTAAAGCACACCCATGTCCAAAACCCTAGCAATCAATATTGAGAGGTCAACATAAACGTCAGTAATAAAAGCATCTCCAATGAGCTAAGTAAAAATGTGTAGAATGGGGCTCAAATTTGTGTGTCAAGCGTCTGTAGTTTAGACCATGAGTGAGTACTCCAGTGGTATAGTTTTTTTTTTAGATCGGCCAGTGGTATATAGTTAAGAGGTGTGTTAAGTAAATAATAAGTATTTATATATAAAAGTGAATCCCAACAATTTCTCATCTCTTTTCCTTTCTTCACCTTTTTCCCTTTTCATACTCTTTTTGGCTAGGGGTTGTCCCCCTCCCCTGCCTTCTCTTTCGCTCCTCTTAGTTAGTAGGCTTTGTACAAATAACTTATCACTTAACAAATTTCAATTTCTTGAGCTACTTAAAATGTTGAACCCCACTAAACTATTAAATATATATATATATATATATATATTTGGAAAAAAAATGAAGCATGGGCGTAGAAGAAAAAAACAAATAAAAAGGTAGGATCCACTAACTCACACGACTACAAGGGTGTTTTTTTTTTTTTTGAAAGATTTTTTTGATACTCATTCTATGTACGTAGAACAAGTGATGAAATATCAGTGAGGCATGTGAAAATGCCAAATAACTTCTAGGTTGAAATTGACTTCCTTGTTCATCTCTACCCCTTGGCTAAAAGGAAGTGAAGGGATGAGATATTATTGGCAGGGGATTTCTCACATCTGTGGGGGCTACACCACCACCTTGGTAGAGTAATATATCATGTAAAATATCTAAAACATGTCACTTTCATCTTAAGATGGACCCAACTCACTGACTCATCAGCAAAGAGCCAAAATATGGTTTTTGGAGGGTGGGCTTTGCTACAATTCATTGTGGCCTTGTGAGGAACTGTATGTCTACAGTTGCTTCTCAGAGGGATGCCAGTTTAGAAGTTTTTGGATTTGTCAGTCATCTTTTATATGTAAATTGTAATACATATTGAAGTTAGAGAATACATTATTGAGATGCTTTGGAATGAAATTAACCCTTAGAAGATCTATTTGCTCATCAAATCATCTATTGATTAATTATTATTATTATTATTTTGGCCTCTCTCTAGGGATGGGGGAGTTGAATTTTGATCGTCAATTTGTCACAATTATGCTATCTGATTATCAAAAAAAAAAAAAACTTAAGCGCTCGAATATTGATCGTCATTTTTTCACAATGATGTTCATTAAGGTTGAGTTTTGTTAGGATAAAATTAGTAAGAAGTGTAGGGTTTGGAATAAATGAATTTTTTGTGCATTTGTTTGGAAAGGAAGTGGTGAATTTTTTTAAGAAATTTAAAATTCTTGTAAGACTCATATCAATATGGTAAGTTCATTTTCACTCTTTTATTTATTTATTTATTTTTTTATTTTGTTGCAAAAACTACAACTTTTTTATTCATTACTCAACCATAATAATTTTCTTGCTAAAATTTCATCTTAACTATGCCTCTATCTAATATAAAAAAAATAATACTTTATATCCTATTTTAATCAAATACAATACAAATACTTTACTAATATATAATATAATCTTATGCAATTTCTCAAATATTATTAATCTCAACCATAACTTTATGGTATTATCAATCCCCATCCTACATAAATCATATCAAACAGGCACATGGTGTTCTTAAATATACACACATTAACCCCTCCTTACAAAACCTGCTGGTTAGCCGGCGTAGCTCAAGCCTAAGCCCTGAAACTGATGGATTGATAGCTTGTTTTACATGATCAGAATCAGTAAACAAGCCTAGATTTAAGCTTGAGCAAGCACTGCAGGTCAACTATATTATATACTGCTGAAAAAAGCCTGCAAAAAACAAAAAACAAAACTGTCAAGAACCACGGAAGAAAAAATAATTTTGCTTTCTCAGGTCTGATTCATGACAACATGCAACATCTTTGCAACTTATCTTGGGTGAAGAAACTGCAGTTACTCTACCATTATTACCCAAAGGAAAAAACAACCAGGAGAAATCAGCTAGAATTAGCCTTCGGCTAACTTAGTTGGGTTAAAAAAAACACAAAAGATAAAATAGGCTAAATAAGTCAATAAGATAAAATGTCACATCCAAATCATAATCATTTCATTTTTTCTCTCACAAAAGTAAAAAAAAAACCAAAAAAGCTAAATCAAATGAACTTTTTAGTCCTAAGCTAAAAAAATCCCAACTCAAAAAAACCAATTAAAAAAGCTAATGCCAAACGGCGACTTAATAAGAAATCCTAATAAACACCTTGATAGGCAACAACAGAATAACAATAGCCAAAGCACAAAACTAAAAATCACCATCCAGTTCTTCTATACTAAACACAAATCTAATAATAATAATTTATGACACAATTGAGGAAAGGCACCTATCACTACCAAGGTTGCTATTTCCTGCAACAGAAGGACAACGTGGGGAGCCACCAATTGTCCTTAAATTCTGCAGAATCTGTACAACAAAAATTATTTACAGACGGGGTCTCTTCGAGGGTGAAGTGTTAGCCAATAAACCATAGAACCCATTCCACAAGTTAGTGAGAAAAACAAAAACCTTGAAAGAAACAACAAAGAAAAAGAATTGCATCCCAAAAGCAAAATAAATGAAAGAATAGATTCTTTAGGTGAACAGAAAACAAAAGGCAGATGAAACGGAATAAAGTAGGGCATGATATAACAACATCAGCGATTAAACAGCATAAATGATGCACAAACATCTACTACCAAGAAATAATAATTATACCAAAAGCACACATATACAAGAACACATCATTTGTGTAGTTCACACATACAACACAAGTTGTAAAAAGGGGAAACCGAATCAGTTAGACTCGATTAGCCAAACCACCTAATAGGAATGCATATGCAGAACATTACTTATTCACTAAGAATCTATCATATGTAGGGAGAATTTGTAAACAAAAACAAAAGAACATTTTCTTCTTTCCTTCCTATTTTTAAGCTACAGTTTCATTTGATTTTCTAATGTTGTGTTTGGTTGGGGGATTTGGAGAAGGATTTGGAAAGGGAAATGGAAAAGATAGGTGAAATGTGAATAAAATATGTATATATTTCACATAGTTTCACACACTTTTTCCCTCTCCCTTTCCAAATCCCTCTCAAAATCCCCCAACCAAACACACCATAAATGAATCAAAAAATTGAGCTTTACATAAAAAATTAAAGATAAAAAGAGGTGTGCCAGATAGCATGATCTAATGTTCATAGTTTCCTAGTGCAAGATTGGGGAAAGGGACACAGCGAGGCTTCTTAAACAAGTTAAAACTGTCGCATAAAAATCCATTTCACTGTTATCACACTTCATTCTAATCCAAATCTCTTCGGCTGTGTTTGATTCATGGATTTGAGAATGGATTTGGAAATGGAAAAGGGTGTGAAATTAGGTGAAATATAAGTATATTTTATTCATATTTTACCTTTCCTTTTTCAAATTCCTCCTCAAAGCTACGACCTTCAAACTCTATTGAAGTTTTTTTATTTTATTTTATTTTTTTTAATCTAAAAAAATGCAGAGCTAAAAGAGTTGGGGATGCGAATACTCAACATATGCTGAGATTAACACCAACTAGTACAAATTTTCAAATTCAGCAAAACCAGAAGCCAACCAAATTTCAAAACATCAATGCCCAAAAACACCCCAAGTATTGCCAATTCCAAACCCAAATCCTTCATCAACGAAGACCCACTCTACACAAAAGCACATACAACCCAAAGCCCTAAACTCTGCAAACATACATCATCCAGAAAATCTTCAGCCAAATACATAAATAATCCCAAACCCCATGAATTATATATGAGAAAGAGAGAGAGAGAGAGAGAGAGAGAGAGAGAGAAAAGAATGGCTTCAAGCAGGGCGGTGGTTTGAAAAGGAGTATATATAGGTTTGTGTTTGGGCCTTGCAAGGCAAGTTGTTTTTTTTATTTTTTTATTTTTTTTAGCCACCATAAATCCAATGTTCAGACTTCAAATTGAGAGATTTCCTATATAAAAAAATAAATATATAAAAATCAGGAGATTAATTTTATAACTAAAATGAGGGTAAATTACACTTTTTACCGCTATAATTTGATCCAAATTTCATTTTGTTATCTATTGTTTTAATTTGAATAATTTAGTCTCTGTACTTTAATTCTAGTTTTAATTTGATTATTTTGTCTAAATTTTCGTTAATTTTTCCAATATGAGCAACTGACAAGTGTCTTAAAACTATTACTTTTAACCTCCAACTAAAATGGAAAAGACCACATTAAAATTAGACTTAAAGTGTAGGGATCAAATTATTCAATTTGAAACTCGAGGAATCAAAGTAAAATTTAAATATAATTACAAAGTTAAAAGTATAATTTACCTTGAAAGTAATTTATATATATATATATGAAAAGTGAACAATCTACAAACCTATAGGACAAAACATACACAACACATTGATTTATAATAGAACAAAACACAACATAGCAAGTAACAAAAGAAGCCTCACACCACCATGGTCGAACGCTTTTACACAAAACATAAAATAAAAACAGAACATATAATTAAAGAGAGAAGTGCTCAAGTACATTTTTCTATTATTGTTATAGACTTGAAACTGGATTGCCCCATTGTGAATTTTGTGGCACTATGAAGAAAAGAGAAAACGACAAGCTCTTAGTTGTCGTTAACAAGAGCCTGGTTCACATCCAAAATCCCTTTGAGGATCTGAACTACCTCACCCATTGATAGCCTATGATTCGCGTCATCTTGGATGCACCAACAAGCAAGTTTACAAATTCTCCACAACTCTTCAACGACGACATGTTTTCCCAACTTACTGTCTAATAGGCTAAGCACATCGCCTCCTTCTATGACTACACTTGATGCCCATATTGGGAAGTATTTAATTGCTTCAGATTGAAGTATTTCTTCTCCCTGATATCAATTCAAAAAGCATCATACCATAGCTATAAACATCAACTTTGTTTTTAATGGCTACCCCTAATATCCACTCTGGCGCAAGATATCCCATTGTCCCTCTCATGGTTGTCAGAACCTTGCTGAACTCTCTCCCAAGAAGCTTTGTGAGCCCAAAATCTGCTACTTTTGGGATAAAGTCAACATCTAATAGAATGTTTGCTGTTTAATGTCACGATGTATGATACAATCCCTGTACTCTACATGGAGATAAGCTAGCCCCTTGGCTGTCCCTAGTGCAATTTGGTACCTAGTTTTCCAATCCAAGACCTTTGACTCCATTTCATGGAAAAGATGGGAATCTGATGTATTCATATACTAATAGCTTCTTTTTACCTTCAGAGCAAAACCCATGAAGACGAACAAGATTAACGTGTTGGACAGTACCAGGGGTGCTGACTTCTGCTCGAAATTGCTTCCCTTAGAAAATAGAACCAAAATCTCATCCCCCCATCTTCTCTTTGAAATTTTTGGTTGCTTTTTGTGCATCTTTGTATCTAAATGCAACCAATGTACAATAAACTGAAGGGGTTTCTACTTGCTTCCTTTTTCTAACAAGAAAAATGAGGAATGAGACGACTACTACGATTGAAACTGAACCCAAAATGACACCAATAATCCACTTGATCTTTTTACCATTTGAATACTTAGACACGACTGATATAAAGAGTTCTTCCACGATCATCATTTTCAAGGAGTTTTTGCATATTCAAGAGGTTTTCAATCCAAATTGAACACCCATTACTGTCATATGGATAAGCAGTGCTAGAGCAGTTATTCAAACAAGTAGCTTCACATTCCACAACAGTCTTTGCAACCACAGACTGAGGATGTTTAGGCAATCTCGTGTTGGGATACTCCCAAAACATGTCTTTCTCATGATTATTTCCACACACTAACTTGGTTCTCTTCACACAAACACCAGAATAACTCATCGAATTCCATTCATTGCTCGACAAAGGATTGAAACCATTCGGACAATTACAGAAGGGTAATGTATTCTCATTGCAGGTGCCAAATGCCCAACAGAAAGCATAAACCTTGCATTGTGGCCTTGGCTGAGCCCAATATGAATTCCACTTCTTGTTGGCATCCAACCAAGCAAGTTGCTTGACTTGCCCCGAAATATCTATAATAAATCTAGAGATAAATGAAGGATCATAGATAGAATATATGAAGTAACTCTTATCCTCATTGTCGTGATAGCTAAAATTATATATATGATAACTCCTCATTTCTGGTGCTGATCTAAAAATTTGCCCATCCCAAGGACCACTTGTCCAATATTGTTCAGACCCGTTTCACATGATAACATACTGACTATGATTTGCATCTAGATCGAGAGAAAATGGTCCTGATGAAGGGTCTTCTGAGTTCTTCCATGAAGTTAGAACTCAGTGTGTATTGGTGCACTTGTTGTATGCAATCTTGCTACCAGGAAACCAAGTGTGAGTAAGGTAATCAAAACTCTGCCAAATTGGTTGTGTGAACTAGATTTAGACCTGTCTCTCAAAACTAAATTTCCATCGTCGCCAAGAACTGCAACCACATAATTTGAAGAAGTGGTGGTGGTCAAGTTTTGATTTGTCAACCAAATTATGATTTGGGACTCATTGAGAAGCACTAAGTTACCATCTAAGACTTTCAGTACTGAGGAATATTTGTTGTAGATGGGTGTATCTCTATTTGCTACCCAAACTATGGCTTTAAGTGTCACTTGTACCACGTGGATATGTAATAGTTGGAAGACTTACCTGGTTTGTAAAAACCCATTTCAAAGGTTCCACCTGCTGAAACAATGGTTTGGTCCCCGCAGAGAGATTGAGTAGTTGAAATGGTGTCAACAGCTCCAAGGCAGAGTTGGTTGGTGATGAAAGAGAAGCAACATTGGAAGAATACCTAAAACAATAAGTATGGATTGTTTCTTATACCATTTATGAAAAAAAATAATTTCAAATACACGGAATTTGATCACAGAACGGAATATGAAGTAGAACGAGAGTGAGAAAGATGGTGATTAGATCAATAGGTCTCAAAATGCAACACAGATCACTATAGAAGAAAAGGTACTGAAGGCTGATTATATTTTTAGCGCTTGGCTTCCCTCTAGTCCGTAGAGGGTGTTGTTGGGCCCGTGTAAGCTCATCACGAGTCCCGTTTCAACAATTCGAACCGTTTAATGTGTAGAACTCGTAGAGTACTATATGCCTGTAAAAAATCACGTTGATCGGATATCGATAGTTGTTTCATTGGATCAGATTTCTGTCAACTGTTTATTTTTTCACCGTTTATTTTTTTTGGGTACAAAACTGATTTGATCAAGTAGTTATCGATATCCGATCAACGTGATTTTTTACAAATATATAGTACTCAACGAGTTCTACACATTGACAGTTTAGATTATCGAAACGAGACCCGTGGTGGGCCCCCACGGGCCCAACCGCACCCTCCAGTCCATGAGCCAAACCCATATTTTTGTAGGGGAGCTTCTAAATACAATCACTTATATATATAGTTAAATTCCAGGTGGAAAAGATGAAGAAAAGGAGAAAAATACAATTTATTACATTTATTATTAATTTTTAATAACAAATATGATATGATAATATAGTTATGATTGTCTAATTAGTCTAATTAATGTGTAAATAATTTGCTCGAAAGATCTTGTGATATGAACAATTTAAATTATTTATATCAGTCTCCTAATGGGCCCACAAAACATAATTAGTGATGGCAACGGGTCAAATTTTTTCAAATTGTGCTTGCAAATTCTTGATTTTAGACTCAACTATTTTGGTGATACACCTTTATATTTCACAATAATCCTGACAATTTTGACATCCCTACTCTATCAATGTTCTCCCAAACTTTTAATTTTTGGGCAAATTACATATACACCCCTCGAGGTTTGACTAAATTACAAATACCCCCCTGAGGTTTGAGAAATTACAAATTCCCCCCTGAATGCTATATTTACATAAGAAATTAGGGGGTAATTTGTTATGAAATATAAACCTCAGGGGGTAAATTGTTATGAAAATACAAACCTCAGGGGGCGGGATGTAATTTCCGAAACCTCAGGGGGGTATCTGTAATTTTACCAAACCTCGAGGGGTGTATATGTAATTTGCCCTTTATTTTTTTCATTAAAATCAGATTGGGACAAATACAAACGAATCTAATAATTTTGACATTCCTAAACACAATACCGTTCAATTAGGGTTAGACCAATCCAAATTCTACAAAATCATTATGGTTAAACAATCCAAATTCTACAAAAGAAAAAAAAAAAAATCATTAGGGATAGACTATCCAAATTCTACTTAAGATAATTTTTTTGGAAAGTTGACCCGCTAGTCAATTGACTGAGTCCTATAAATTGACAAATCTTGTGAAATTAACGTTGGGATAGTATAATAAATATTCTTTATTCTTATTTTAAAAGATAAATTATAAATACATCCTAAGATTTTATTACAGAGCCCTCATAAAAAACTGAAATTTCTTATTTATAGCCAAAGATTTTAAATTCGATTAGTTCAATGTGATCATTACCCTAATTTTAAATTTTACACAATTAAGTTGTATTTAGTTCATGAATTTGGGTAGTGATTTAGAAAGGGAAAAAAAAAAAAAAAAGAAGATAAAATAAGTAAAATATGAACCGAATGAGTCTATATATCACTTACATTTTACACACATTTTCTTTTTTCTTTTTCAAATCTTTATCCAAATTTATGAATCAAACACAACCTTAAGGCATTGAACATTTCATTACATAACCCGTCGAAAATAAAATTGACATTCTCAACATTAGTTATCAACCCAACAAAGCAAGTTAAAACTGTCACATAAAAAGCCATAACTGTTTATCACAACATCTTAGCCTAACCCAAATCCAACACCAAACTCTATTGAAAAAAAAAAAAAAAAAAAGAGTTTAAATGGGTAAGAATGGGAATACTCACGATACGGTGACACTATGTTTGATAAATTGAGAAAACAGAAAAGATTGTGATTTCTACCCTTCTTATTTGGATAAATATGAGAAAAAAAAGAAAAGAAAAGAAAATATATTGCTTGGTTTAACTCATTTTTCTAAAAGTTGATTTTATTTATTTATTTTTTTAATATTTTCCGTAAATTTTTAAATTGATCAATCCCCATCCTGCATAAATGAAATCAACGCATACGGTATTCTTAAATTGATCCATGTAGTCATCATGCTCGATTCATTATCAAACTAATGAATATTACTTAAAGTTTCCTCCGTTCTGTAATGGAAGTGTAGCACACATATCTTGTGATCCATGATGATTCCAACTTGAACATAAAAGTGGACAATTTCTTTTTAACAAAGAATAGCTAGAAACAGGTGATGGGAGGGGAAAATCTTCATAGATGCAAGTTTCCATTCAAAAGATCTACCCCACATTTAAAATTTAACTGAAACTAAAATTTACAATTTGACCAAAAAAAAAGAAAAAAAAAAGAAAAAGAAAAATGGCTATATTTACACGGCAACTATTTTGCATATATATATATATATATATATCAATGATAACAAGTGGCCGGGCAAAAAAACATTCACTCAGGGCATTGCAAAATGTTGCGAGGAAAATGTTATAGGTTTTAAATTTTCTATCAAACAAATGATTAAATGTCTCACATGGGTGTGGGGTCCACAAACCCATGTGAAACATTTGATCATTTGTTTAGTAGAAAGTTTGGTATCTCTAGCATTACCCATGTTGTGACGTTGCAATAAAGAGCTATGAAAAACTGAGTGAACAGTTATTGCAAACATAATATACAGACATTACACCTAAATCAAGAAAACATGGTTTTTTTTTTTTTTTTAGACGTCTAGAGCATTTTGAATGACATGACAACACAGGTTAAGCACAGGGCTTAATCATAAAACATCCACCTAAAAAATTGTATATATAAGCAACTAAGCAGCACAAATGATGCACAACTTTAGTACCAAGAAACAACAACAATACCAAAAGCACACATGTGTAAGAACACATCATTTGTGTAGTTGACAGATACAATACAAGCTGTACAAAGGGGAAACTGAATCAGTTAGACTCAATTAGCCAACCACCTAATACAAATGCATATGCAGGACATTTTTACTCAATCAAGTTGACAATTTGATAAGAATTTATCATATTTATGAAGAATTTGTAAACAAAAACAAAAGAACACATTCTAGTTTTCTTCCCTCTTTTTAAGCTATGTTTCATTTGATTTTCTCTCAAAGCATCTTTTTTTAAATATAGGTCTGCATGGTCTAATGGTCATAGTTTCCTAGTGGAAGATTTGGGGAAAGGGCCACAGCAAGGCTTCATAAGCAAGTTAAAACAGTAACATAAAAAACCATTCACTGTTTGTCACAGCAGCATTCTCAGCCTAACCCAAATTGGTTAAAAGGGAGTAAAAACACTAAACTCCAATTTTTATTTTATTTTTTCATCTAAAAAAAACACAAAAAGAATGAAGAAAAGGAGGAAAACTAATAAAGATGGGTCATATTTTTATGGGGGAGCTTCTAAATACAATCAATTATATATATACACTTAAATTCCAGGTGGAAAAGATGAAGAAAACTAGTACATTTATTGTTAATTTTTAATAACAAATGTGATATGATAATATAGTTATGATTGTCTAATTAATCTAATAAATGTGCAAATAATTTGCTCAAAAGATTTTACGTATGAATAATTTAAATTATTTATGCCGCTCTCCTAATAGGCTCGCAAAACACAATTTGTGATGGCAACGGGTTAGATTTTTTTCAGATTTTGCTCACAAATTCTTGATTTTGAACTCAACTATTGTGGTGATACAATTTTATACTTTAATCCTCACAGTTTTGACCTTCCTAACCCTATAATTAACCCTACCCTACCCTATCAATGTTCTTTCAAACTTTTTTTTTATTAAAATGGGTCGGATAATTTTTCCATTCCTAAAACACAATAATAACGTCCAGTTTGGGTTAGACCATCCAAATTCTACGTAATTAGTCAATTGACTCGGCCTATTTTGGCAACATGGTTAAAAGCCAATTTTTTTGCTTTTTGATTTTTTTTGGATCACATAACCTCTATAATTTTGTACAGGTTTCTTAAAAAAAAAATCAAAAAAAAAAAAAAGAGTCAAAAAACCAACTTTTAATCTACTTCCCAAAATAGGCTGACTAATCTTGTGAAATTGGTGTTGGAATTGTTATTATATTCAAAAACACCCAAATCATTGCCAATTCCAAACCCAAATCCCTCATCAATGAAGACCCACTCTACACAAAATACATACAACCCAGAACCCTAAACTCTACAAAACATACATAATCCAGAAAATCTTCAGCCAAACACATAAATAATCCAAAACCCTAGGTTTCAGCACAACAAAAATCACCATGAAGACCAAAAAAAAAAAAAAAAAGAAAAAAAAACAGATAGACAAAATATAAACAAAAAAGTAAAATCGAAACACAATCTCAATAGAGAGAAAGAGAGAGAGAGAGAACGCGCTAAAAGAATGGCTTCAAGCAGGGGCAGGGCTCTGAAAATGAGTATATATAGGTTTGTGTTTGGACTTTGCCACGCACATCTTCCTTTTAATTTTGGGCAAATTTTATTTTGAGTGCAGCTAATAGCATCCAATATTTGTTTTGCATTTCCCACATCTTTTATTTATTTTTATTATAATTTTATCTTTATACAAAATTTTATTTATATCCCTAACCTTAACCTCCCAAAATCCTAACCCTTAGCCACCACAATTCTGGCCAGCATACTTTGCTGATTCCTTTCAACTCATTTCCATCACCTTTCACTACCACCCATTCCCCGTCAACGTCTTTCTATCACTCCTCCACCACCTTGCCACCTATCATCCCATCTCCACTCACTACCGTCATAGCCAAGCTTCATCATCTCTCTCTCTCTCTCTCTCTCTCTCTCCCTCTCTCTTGCAATCAAGATTGTTACGACCCAAACCTGTCCCTAAAAGTTTGGACATGACCGGCCTGACTTAAGGCCTCAATTTAGTTATCCTAAAGTTTACTCAATATTGGGGCCTGAACGGAAGCAAAATAATAGAAGAATAAAATATTCATTGAGCTATGTCTAAATGCTAGGATCTTATTGCATTACTACACATACATAACATTCCTTGCACTATTCACATTACTGAATGTAAAAGGGAGCAACCCAACAGTTAAGTATTGACAACATATATATACATATCTATTTCCCCAAAATTACGACAAAACATGTTATTAGAGGGATTTCCCAAAACAAAGCCAAAAGAGTCACTTCGGGTGACTCAGCAAAACGGGTTCAACAAAAAGGCTTCTAGGCTAACCTAAGGTTGTCCCGCAAGCTGATTACCTATAAAACGTCCATAAAAATGGAGTGAGCAAGGCTCAGTGAATGATAGCAATGTAAATAGATTAAGAGTACAAGCATAATTTAATAGTGCGTATTCGTAAATCATAAGATGGTTTTATTCCTTTTTTTTTTCTTTCCTTTTCTGAATGGCCTCGGGCCCACATAAGACAGAACGACCTTAGGCCCAACATAATACATAATGGCATTAAGCCCATTATAATAGCAAAACGGCCTCAGGCCTAACAGAATACAAAACGGCCTTAGGCCCATTATCATCACAAAACAGCCTCAGGCCCATCATAACAGCGCAACAGAATGACCTCCGGTCCATAATTCATAGGTCAATGTTCAATCATTCCAAATGCTCTATCAAACACAACTCATATACATAAAATCATTCACGAAAAGTGAATTAAATACGAGATAACATATATGAATACAATACGTGAACGAAGTATGTTATTATACTACTATCACTCATTGTGGTATGGATGAAGGATGGTCCCTTCTTGTATGTGCCCTACACAAAGCATATGACTTGTTGGTACATCAAGTATATCACTTTTCTTTAATTTCCTTTTGTTTCTCAAACGTTTGATTCGGTAAGTTCCATGTAATTAAATGCATTATAGAAACATTGAATGGACATTTTAACATATTCTGAGGGTTAAGCAGATCAAAAGAAGGGTACAGAATTTTTCAGCCTTAGCCGCACTTGCGGAAGTCCCCACAGCACGTGCTTTTATTGCAGTGTGGTTCAGTCTTCCTCCCCTGTTTTCCGCACGTGCGGCTGTGAGCCCCGCACTTGCGGTTGTGCCTCCTGCACATGCAGCCATGATCCCTACACGTGTGGTTGTACACCCTGTTTCTTGGCAGTCTGAAATTCATCAAATCCAACTTCCAAAGGCATTTTAGGGCTTCAATACAAGCAAAATTTCTTTCATTAGCTCAACATAGGGGTGTAATAAACATGTTTCTTAAACCTACATAGATCATGACATAGTTAAAGATCATCTATCAAACTTGGGGATCATGTTCTTTGCATCTCTTTACCTCACCATGAAGAATAAAAAAGAACACACTAGATATAAAGATCAAAACATGCAAATCTTGAAGTTTTCCCTCAAGTTAGCTCAAAATAAATTCAAAATACAAGAATTAACTCATAATTTAAATAGCTACAATGAAACTTGATAATTTCCATGGATTGTCAAAACCCTAACTTGGGTGATCATAAAACCTCAATTTAGGGCTTGACATTCATCAATCAAAGGGAAATTTAGAAGACTTAAGTTGGTTTACACTCACCTTTAATTTCAATCTTGAACACCCTTAAGCTCTTCAAACCCTTAATTGACTTACTCTTCTCTCTTCCCTTCTTCTTCTCTCTTCCAGGAGATATCTCTTTTGTTGAAAAGTAACTAAACTATGAGTCTAATAAACTATTTAAGACTCAAACTTAGTTTAATAATTTAATTTATCACGAGTCAAAATTTTTCAAAACTTGATATTATGCCCTAAAAATTATACTATTCATAAATGTAAAGTCAATTTGGAGTTATCGCGCCTCTAAGGCTTCCAATTTCAAGTTCAAACATCTTAATTCTACAAATTTTCTTCAAGAACCAACAGATATTATGTCATAAGTAAATAATTTATATATGTAAGCACAACTCCCCATGGAATTTCACATTCAACATGTAATTACTCATAGAACTAAGGATGTAAAGCATATAAGAGGGTTGTGTTATTACAGAGATTCACTATTTCTTTCTGTTTACAACTAGGGTTTTCCATGGCATGGATTGTAGCGCCTGGTTCAAAAGGGATACAGATGGAGAGATCGAAGTTGTAGTGCTTAGTTCAAAAAACCAGTGTTGAACAAAAGGTGTTAGTTCAAACATATATCACCAAACAAATATTGGTGGTTCAGACATAAACTGTCGAACCCAATCTGTGCCATGTAGACCACCAAACATATAGCAATAGTTCAAACATATGCCACTGAATAAATGGTAGCGGTTCAGTCACACACTGTTGAACCAAATTTGGTCAGATAGGGTGGTGGTCACAAATTGAAGGTTTTCGGGAGACCCACCGGAGATGTGACTTGGGTGGTGATAAAGTACAAAGAAGATGGTAGAGAGGAGATGGAACGGTGGTGTGGCAGAAGAGAGTGGTAGAGGTTTGGCGAGAGGTGCCAGAAGTGGTGCTCACTTAGAGAAAAGAGAGTTGCCAGTGGAAAGCTTGTCGTAATGGCGGAGAGGGGTACTTTTGAGATTATGGTGAGAGTCGAAAGATAAAGAAGGTAATGAGGAACATTGGTGATGGGAGTTTAAAGAAGTGGGGAGTCCAAAGTAAATAATGGGTGCTATTAACAACGCTCTTTCACTTTACCTTTTGTGTTTTTATCTATGTGCATATTACCTCTTTTTATTTGAAAATAACTACATAACATCTTTATGATTTGAGTAAAGTACACTGTTGAATATCATGTCCAACTTAATAGCAAACGTGAAATACGTGCCAAACATAAAGGGGGTTATATGTTCATTTTCAAATTTCAAGATAATAAATCACATGTGAAATAAAGCACAATGAGTCAAAGTGCATTTTGCCTCACAAATAAATGATTAAAATATCTATAATTCACACACTTAGGTTACTTCTATACAAGTGTATTTTAGTCTCTTTATTAAATTGTTAACGGGTCTAATAGTATACTTCAGTCCACAAAACACAAGGACGCTGTGTGGTTATTTCTAAATGAGAGAAAGTAATTAGTATATGAGCCAAACCATAATAGAGTAATGATATTTGTCTTTTTATTTTTAAGAAACCATAAATTCAATGTTCAAACTTCAAATTGAGAGATTTCTTATATAAAAATAAATAAATAAATAAATAAAAACAAGGAGGTTAATTTTATCTATTAGCATAATAGATGTGCTCTAATTTTTTTTTTTTTTTTTTTCATTTATGCCTGGTTCAAACTTCAATTTTTTTCCCCACCACAAATCCAAATACAACTTGAAAGAAAGAAGACTACAACTGTAAATTTTCATAAATTCATTGACTCCAGCTATAATTAAATATAAAACCATTTATTTAGGGCTACACTGAGGAGAAAGTGGGCTTGTTTTGATTCCACGCAGTTATAATTGAAAAGAGGGTAAATTACACTTTTAACCTCTGATTCAAATTTTATTTCATTCTCTATTATTATAATTTAAATAATTTAGTCCCTAAATTTTAATTGTAATTTCAATTTGGTTATTTTGTCTAAATTTTCATTAATTTTTTTTTTGTTTCTATATGTACATCTTAGGAGACTCATGATAAGTGTCCTAAAACCATTACTTTTAATCTCCAACTTAAAGGGAAAATACCACATTAAAATTAGATTTAAAGTGTATTGATCAAACTGTTAAATTTGAAACACAAGGAACCGAAGTAAAATTTAAATAAAATTATAGAGTAAAGAGTATAATTTACCATGAAAGTAATATTACTATAGGAATTCACACTTTAGTTGGCAAAAGTTATCTGCAACTAATTTTTTTAATCGCCACTTTGGTCGCCAATTGAGGATGGCGAAAAGTAATTAGCGACTAAAAAGTTATTTAGTCGGGAAAAAGTTCTATTTGTTGACTAAATTTTTGGTCGCTAAATATATTATTACTGAGACTAATTCATTTAGTGGCTAAAACACTTTAGTCGCGAAGTCATATTTTCCCGACCAAACATGTTAGTCGCCAATTATCACCACTACAACATATAAGAGTTTTAGAGACCAAATTTTTTGGTCTCTAAAAGTGAAAATTTTGTTTCTGAAGACATTTAGAGACCAATTTCTATTGTCGTGAAGATGGTCGCTAAAGGTCGTCCTGAAAAATAAAAAATAAGGCATTTAGCGACAAAATTTTAAAAATGTCACTAATAAATATATTTTTATGGACAAAATAATTTAGTTTCAAAATGGTTTATTTTTTGAAATAAAAAATTTAGTCCCAAAAAGATAATAATTCATCACTAATGTTTAATTTTCGTTGCTAAAAATATAACAACAATACTTTTCGTAACAAAAATATTTAAGGGATATTTACTAATAAATCCTATCTCACGAACAAGTATTCAAATTAGTCCCAATTTTTTTCTATTGATCTGTTAAGTCCTCTTAGTGGAGAGTTTCTTTCCGTGTAATCCTATTTTTTATTTTGATAATGTTTTGGTAGACAGTTATACCTTTTTATTAATGTGACAAGTTTGATGTAATACTCTAATGTGGCAGGTATTAATATGTCATTCCAACGATGTGACACTCCAAAAATATTTAAAAACTCCTTAGTATATTTTTTTTTAAATGTGACAATGTGGTGGATATGATGTAACACTCTAAAACTTTTACTCCCAAAAAAATAATAATAAAAACTCTTTAGTATACTTTTCCCTAATGTGACAACGTAACGAGTATGATGTGACATTTCAAAAAAATAAAAACTCTTCAGTGCATTTTTTCCTAATGTGACAACGTGGCGAGTATGATGTGACAGTTCAAAAAAAAAAATAAAAACTCCTCAGTGTACTTTTCTCAAACGTGACAGATATGATGTGATATTCTAAAAAAATTAAAAACTCCTAGGTGTACTTTTTCCAAACGTGGCATGTGATACTCTAATGTGGCGGGTATGACGTGACACTCTAAAAAAATTAAAACTCTTTAGTATACTTTTTTCCAAATGTGACACTCTAATATGATGGGTATAATGTGATACTAAAAAACTCTTTAGTGTACTTTTTCTAAATGTGACACTCCAATGTGACAGGTAAATGAGTCATTACACATCCAAAAGGACTAAATAAATCACAAGAAAAAATATGGAACTATATGAATTACAAGTCCAAAATATTGGATTTATTGGTCAATCTCCCAATATTTAATCCTTAAAAAATAATTTTATCCTTAAATTTTGATTTTTAAAACTTTAATTTTTTCATAGTGCACATTCGACAAACCTACAGGAAAAACATACACAGATCACATTGATTAATAACAGAACAAAACAAAACATAGCATGCAACAAAGAAGCCTCACACCACCATTGTCCAAGGCTTTTACCAAAAAAAAAAAAAAAAAAAAAACAGAATATATAATCAAAGAGAGAAGTGCTCAAGCACATCTTTCTATTATTGTTATATGCTTGAAACTGGATTACCCCATGTTGTGAATTTTGTGGCATAATGAAGAAATGCGAAAACGATATGCTCTTAGTCGTCGTCAACAAGAGCCTGGAGCAGACGAGGTATTGGAGATGGTTTCACATCCAGAATCCCTTCGAGGACCTGAACTACGTCACCCATTGATGGCCTATGATTCGCATCATCTTGGATGCACCAACAAGCAAGTTTACAAATCCTCCATACCTCTTCAACATCAACATGTGTCTCCAACTTGCTGTCTAATAGTCTAAAGACATCCCCTCCTTCTATAACTACACTTGAAGCCCAAATTGGGAAGTACTTAGTTGCATCAGATTGATAAGTATTTCTTCTTCCTGATATCAATTCAAAAAGCATCATACCGAAGCTGTAGACATCAGCTTTGTTTGTGATGGCTACCCCTAATATCCACTCTGGAGCAAGATACCCCGTTGTCCCTCTCATGGTTGTCAGAACCTTGCTGAACTCTCTCCCAAGAAGCTTCGCGAGCCCAAAATCTGCTACTTTTGGGCTGAAGTCAACATCTAATAGAATGTTTTCCGGCTTAATATCGCAATGTATGATACAATCCCTGCACTCTTCATGGAGATAAGCTAGCCCCTTGGCTGTCCCTAGTGCAATTTGGTACCTTGTTTTCCAACCCAAGACCTTTGACTCCATTTCATGAAAAAGATGGGAGTCCAAGGATCCATTTTGCATGTATTCATATACCAATAGCTTCTTTTTACCTTCAGAGCAAAACCCACGAAGGCGAACAAGATTAACGTGTTGGATAGTTCCTAGGGTGCTGACTTCTGCCCGAAATTGCTTCTCTCCTTGGTTGACGCTTTCCAATTTCTTCACAGCTACGGTAGTGGAATCGGGCAATTTCCCTTTGAAAACAGAACCAAAACCTCCTCCCCCCATTTTCTCCTTGAAATTTTTGGTTGCTCTTCGTACATCTTTGTATCTAAATGCAACCAATGAACCATAAACTGTTGTTGTTTGCTCTTCGTCTACTTGCCTTATTTTTCCAACAGCAAAAATGAGGCCCGAGAAAACTAGTACGACTGACACTGAACCCAAAACGAAGCCAATAATCCCCTTTTTATTTTTACCACTTGAATACTTAGACACAGCGACTCTGAGATAAAGAGTTCTTCCACGATCATCATTTTTAAGGAGTTCTTGCATATTGAAGAGGTCTCCAATCCAAATTGAACATCCATCACTGTTGTAAGCATACGCAGTGCAAGAGCAGTTACTCAAGCAGGTAGACTCACATTCTTCAGCACTCCCAACAGCCACAGACCGAGGATGTTTAGGCAATCTCATGTTGGGATATTCCAAAAACATGTCCTTCTCTTCATTATTTCCACACACCAACTTGGTTCTCCTCGTACACCCGGCAGAATAACTCATCGAATTCCAGTCATTGCTCGACGTAGCAGGATTGAAACCATTCGGACAATTACAGAAGGGCAATTTATTCTGATTACAGGTGCCGAATGCCCCACAGAAAGCGTAAACCTCGCATTGTTGAACTGGAAGAGTCCACAATACATTCGGCTTGGTGCCTTTCAACCAAGTGACTACCTTGATTTGCCCTGAAGCATCCATAATAAATCCAGAAATAAATGAAGAATTATATGGAGTATATATGAAGTAACTCTCATTCTTGTTGTCGTAATAGCTATAATTATACATATAAGGACCCTTCATTTCAGGTAATAAGCTGAAAAATTTCCCATTCCAAGGACCAGTTTTCCAATATTGTTCAGACCCATTCCACAGCAAAAGAAACTGGATGGTAGTTGCATCTAAAATGAGAGAAAATGGTCCTGGTGAAGGGTCTTCTGAGTTCTTCCATGAAGTTAGAACTTGGTGTGTATTGGTTCGCTTGTCGTATCCAAACTTGCTACCGGGCAACCAAGTGTGAGTAGGGTGATCAAAGCTTTGCCAAATTGGTTTTGTTGAATTTGAATTAGACCCATCTCTTAAAACCAAATTTCCATCATCGCCAAGAACTGCAGCAACAGAATTTGAATAAGTGGTGGCGGTCGACTTATGATTTGTCGACCAAATTATGATTTGGGACTCATTGAGAAGCACTAAGTTACCATCTAAGATTTTGAGTACCGAGGAATACTTGTTAGAGATGGGTATATCTCTATTTGCTACCCAAACTATGGTTTTTGGTGACACTTCGTAGTACCAAATGGATATGTAATAGTTGGAAGACTTGCCTGGTCTGTAAAAACCCATTTCAAAGGTTCCACCAGCTGAAATAATGGTCTGATCTCCAGAGAGAGATTGGGTTGCTGAAATAGTGTCAACAGCTCCAAGAGAGAGATGGTTGGTGATAAAAGAGAACCAACATAGGAATAATATAGAAAACATGAAGCATGGATCGTTTCCGATACCCATATGATGAAAAATTCTGTGCAGAATTCGATCATACATTAGATATGAGGGAAAGAGAGAGAGTATGAGAGAGAGGATGATCAGATGGTTAGAAGAATGGGTCTGAAAATGCAACACAGATCACCATAGAAGAAAAGCTATGAAGGCTGATTATATTTTGGGTTAATTGGGTTGAGTTAAGGTAGAACACTAACCTCTATTTATAGGGAATCACTACCAAAAAAAAAAAAAAAAAAAGGTTTTAGAAATTAAAATTTGGAGACAAAGTTATTTTTTAGAGACCAAATATTTTTGTTGCGAAAAGTGTTATTATTCTATTTTTAGCAACGAAAATTGAACATTAGTAATAAATTATTATCATTTTGGGACGAAATTTTGTCTCAAAAAATAAACCATTTTGAGACTAAATTATTTTGTCCATAAAAATCTATTTATTAGTAACATTTTCAAAATTTTATCGTTAAAAATCTTATTTTTGACTTTTGAGGACGATCTTTTAGTTACTATTCCCATGGCGAACAAATTTGGCATCTAAATGTCTATTGCAACAAAACTTTTATTTTTAAAGACTAAAAATGAAGATAAAAAAAAAAAAATTAATTATACAGAAATCAGATTTATTTTTTCAAAAGGCAAAACACTAATTTAGCGACGGCTAAAGTCTATTATTGCGCCTCAATTCTATGCAAATATTCTTCAGGATTGTGGTGGGTGATCATTTCCAAATGGATGGTTCCATAAAGAAAGGTTGCATAAAAACAACGAAAAAATCACAAATTAATTTTAGTCCGACTGTACTGTTTGATTTGATTTTTTCAATGTATGGTTTGATCTTGGTTATTAAAATAAATGTACCGTATTTCACCGTTCAAACTATTGTTTTATAGTTATGATTTCGGTTTAGAAAATATACATATATAATTTGTCATTTATGGTAGACAATCAAGTATCTTATTAGTATTCATGAGTTGTTAATATTTTATTTACAAGTATATTTTGTATAATAGTAGAACTAGTTAAATAATTATTTAAATAATTTTGTTTATAAAAATAAAATGGGAAGTGTTTGGGAGGGTTGCACGCTATATGTATAATTTACAAAATTACATAATTTTTCACAAATTTACATAAATAATCTCATAAAAATGTATAAGTCAAACATATAAAAATGGTAAGTCAAACATATAAGAGTGCATGCATATGGTGTGCAATGTATACCTAGCTCACCTAAGAGTTGTTCAAAATAATAATATATTATTTGATATTTGAGTAAATTGTGATTAGGCTGTGAATGATGATAAAATTCATGAAAATTGTAATACTAAATTGAACTAAACTACGTTTTTATGGTCAAGTTTAGTTTGATTTCAAGATTTTCATGATTCAATTTAATTATAAATTTTATAAAATTGTAGGTAGTAATTTAGTTTGATTTACTTCAAAATTGAACAAAATCCAACTATGTTCACCCTAACTTAAGCCAATTAAACCCAGAATGAAATTGAATATGAGTTGAGGCAAAATGCCTAATCATATGCCTAGTGCATTGGAATTGAAAAAAGTGAATCACACTAGGCATTTTAACTAACAAGTATTATATGCCTAGTGCATTGGAGATGCTCACAATGATTCCTAACACAACATAAAAAAATAAATAAACAAACAATTAACATAAATGAAAATTACCAAAAACATGAGCTTGCATCCACATACAAATTATATATATATATATATATATATATTTTCCAACATTAGCTTTTCTGAGATTGGCTTATCTTTTTTTTTAGACCCCTTGATTGGGGCACAGGAAGAACTTACCTCCAGGGCCGGCCTAATTCTTACGAGGAAATGACAAAATTTCAATACGAGACCTTTCATATATCTAAAATCCACAATTTATATAACACATAAAAAGAGTAAAAACTTATGTTGAATCTAATGCAAAAAAGCCAAAACGTTAGGATGCTTTGAAATGCACTTCAAAAGTTTAGTTGAGCATCTTATTTTCTTAAAATTAATTAATATCATTTTATTCTCTTATAGAATTACCAAAAGAGCCAAAAACAAATCCTAATTCGGCTAACAAAACTTAGCTTAGCAAGACCAACTTAACTTCGGCCAACCCTTCCAGTTGGCTTGTTGCCACCTCCTCATTCTCCTTCTCGTCCTCCTCCCACCATCACCATCACCATCAACACATTCTCTTTCTTTCACTGTCACAACCACCAGGGGCGGGGCTATGTGTAATTCAGTGGTGTCAATTGACACCACTTGTAGACACCCCATTTTTGACCGTCCTCAAGACTTGGACGTCACCGTTTGAACACCCGGTGATCATCCATGTTTGTGTCCGTTTGGAGTTCCCGGAGGTCTCGGCTCGCGCGCCTCGTCTCAGGATCTCCGAACTCGACTGTTTAGCATCTGGTTTTGCACCAAACACTTGCATTTTTCCTTGGAGGGGCAGGGAATGCCTTGTGAGGCATCCCCACACACCACCGGTAGTGGCTAGAGGCCACCGGTTGGTTTTTGTTGCCATCGGCAATATATATTGCCGGTCGGCACTATTTGTTGCCGGTCGGCAGTCATTTTTGTCAAAATGGCATTTTTGAGGAGCCGACCACTGTTCATCTACTTTATGTAGATATTTTGTGCCAGCTGTGATAACTGGCACCAACCCTGCTTCCCTCCATACACGTGTATGGAGGGATTTCCCTCTAAGCAAGCTTGTTGTATAAGCTTTGCAAGAGGGACTCCTATAAGAAGAGGGCTCTCCTCTTTGTTCTAGGTTAGATTTTTTAAAGGCAAAAACCAGGGCTTATAAAGATAGATACATCCTCTCTCTATATTTCCCTCTCTCTCCTCCCTTGTGTGTGTTTCTTGGCCTAAAAATGTGCTTTTACCTTACTTTTGCACTAATACACACACTATTACACCTTGCTCCGAGATTGAGGGACTTGGGGGGTTGATTCTTGAGTTTTTGGACTGATTTTGATCAAAAGAAGAGGGCTGGACCATTTGTTCTTCAAAGGATCTTCAAGGGTGAGCACTTTACTTTAGTTTCCCCAAACTTGCAATAGTCTTTTACCTATCTTGCTTGCTGATTTAGCTTTTGTGCATAACATAAAAAAGGCTTATATTTTCATGCTTTAGAACTTTCATAAAGGTTGTTTTGTGGTTTGAGTGCAAACTCACCTTCTTAGGCCTTATTTGGCCCCTTTTAGTGCTTCCCTTGTGAGGCCTTGTTTGCTTGAGTGTTTTGGTCTTTTCACCATTGAAAACCAGTGGATTTTCAGTGGTGAGGAAGGTGGTTTGAAGTCTTGCATAGGGGAGGGACACCCCTCTCCCTTCATTGTCTTATTTCTTTGCATTTTGGCTTAAAGGGTAACATGCATGCTTGCTTGATTTTTGCCTTATTTCAGAACTTTTTGGGTGTTTTTAGGTCATATGTAATCTCTATTTTTGGTCGGATTTATGTCTCTTTGCATGCTTAAAGTACTTGCTTTGTATTGCTCCATTTGGCCTAGAAATGCACCTTGTGTTTAGGCCATGTTTCTTGCATGTGTTGGCTTAGTTCCATGAAGGTGTTGGCATTATTTTACCATGTTTAAGGTCTGTTGGCCATTCATTTCAGTCATGCTTGCCTTGTTGGGTGTCACCTCTTTGTGTTTTGACTTGTAAGCTTTGAGCATATTGACCTCTAGCATGCATAGCTTAGGCCATCCTCATGATTTGCCATCATTTAGGGTCACATTTCAGCCCATAAATCATGCTTACATGCTTGCATAGGTGACCTCTTTCATGTTTAGAGGGTGTGCCCTTTTATGCCTAGAAATGAGTTTTTGGTCCATGCATTTCGTTGGAGCCACCTAAGCTGTCATATTAGGAGGTTTTTTTTTTTTTTTTTGAGTCCATTTTTGCATGTAAAAATTT
Organism: Camellia sinensis; assembly: GCF_055761805.1. NCBI lineage: Eukaryota > Viridiplantae > Streptophyta > Magnoliopsida > Ericales > Theaceae > Camellia > Camellia sinensis. The sequence continues at coordinate 152,264,099 of NC_138967.1, forward strand.
TGTTTTTACTTGTCTAATGCATGCCATGATTGGTCATATTGGTGGAAGTAAAATGCCCCTTTTGGTGTCTTAGCCTTAGGTTCATTGACTTGCATGTTGGCATGAGAGTTTGTCCACCTTTTTAGGCACTTTTGGCCACTGTTTTGAGATGAATTGAGGTCTGCCCCTTTGTGGTTTAAGGTCACCCTTGCATGCTTATCTCATGTTTGTTGCATAATTGCTTCATTAAGTGTTGTAATATGTTGATCCCATTGCCTAAATTGTCCATGTTTGCATTGCATTTGCATCTTGCATGCCTAGCATTGCATACTTGCCATGGTAGTTGCATAGCATTTGGCATGCCTTGCATTTTTAATCTCATGTTGCACTTTGAGCCATGTTTGCATAACATGCATTGCATTACTTGGTTTGGGGTGTCAAACCAAGTATGAGAGTAAAGGGGCGTTCATACTATAAGTGATGTAACGGGCCTTAACTCTCGGTCACCGGGGCCTTTGACTTCAACATGATAAGGCCTTGGTCCTCATTTGTGTGTTGCATGCATCTTTACATCAAGTGGCAAGCTTGATTCCTTGGGCTATCATGCACCATTGATGGCTCGAGGATCGAGGGCCGTGCTTCCCTGAGTTCAACACATGATGGGAAACATGACCAAGCTCACATGTGCTTGAAATCCCATGCCATACTGTCTGTCCTCTGTTGCTGTCAAAACTGTCTTCTGCAGGAAGTTTTTGCCGACCAGCATCATTAAGCGCCGACCGGCAATCGGTTGACGGCCGATAAGTCTATCAGAAGCCGATGGAAGTTATACACTGCCGGTGGGAATTCCCCCCAGCCGGTGGTATTCTACAGTGTGCAAGGAACCTGTCCCAAGATTTTGGCATTTTTCAGAGAAGCAAGGCAGTAACAACAGAGGCAGTAATGGTACGGTGCGGGCTTTTCGGACGAGGCGGGTTTGAGCATGCATCATTCGCGCATCCCGAGGCGAGGGCTGTGGCCACCCTTTCTTTTTTATTATTATTATTATTATTGACACTCATTCTGTTAAGTAAATTAGAAATTCTGTAATAATTTATTTGCTTACCATTCGGACTGTAATATTTATTCGGACCCTCCGAGCGAGGGCAATTGTGTAATAAGTGTGGGTGCGTGTGTATGTATGTCTTCCAATCCACACTTCTTTCTTCCCTTTTATTTACCTGCTTATGATGGTAAACTAGGGCATATTTAAAATTAGCATATCTTATGCTATGCATGAGTGCATCCACATATTTGTCTTGCATGCACCGGGCTCGGTACATCATGCTAACTGCATTTGTACTTCAAATTCCAAATTGAATACGTGCATCAGTTGACTGCATTTCACATGCCATGCTTAGGTTAGCCGAGCCTATTCTAAGTACATCTTGTATGTGTTGCATTAGTCAATTCAATATGAACTAGGACCATGCATGTTGGCTAACTAGTTTATTGTTTTGGCACGGAGTACGATGTAAGTATTCATGCTTTAGCATCCCGCATACGTGTAAGTGTTGCCATGACAGTATGCTTGCCATGCGGCTAAATGCTTATGTGATAAATTGTTTGAATGCCTGTGGGTGAAGGTTGGATTGTCTGAGTTGGAAAAACTCGTTGAAATCCGCGTTTTTAGCCTACTTGCGAGTAGCAAATTCCAAAGTGTTTTTCGAAACGAACGGATATGCAATGCTTATTTCCAAATTAGGCAAATCTAGTCTATACTTGTTTGCCGTGCACATAACATAGTAATTCTAGGCTAATAACCGGTTTAAGAACACATAGCGTTTTCAAAATCGGATATCATGGTTAGTGGAGGCCGATCTTTGGACCGGGCGAAAGGGGGTGCTCATAGCTGACCTTCCCCGATCGTACCCAAGCTCCCGAGCCAAGACAACTTTGGTGATGACGGCCATGTGGCCTTCGGCACCGAGTCAGGGTTTCCTAAATTCCCCCATTTTAAAACATTTAGGTGGCGACTCTGTATCTGGCAAAGCAGTCCATGTTTGACACTTCTTTTCAAAAAATCTATTTCTCAAAACGATTTGCCGGATTTGGACTCTTTGGTTCAAGATTAAGAACCGTGACATAAATTGAGTCCGTACTGTAGCATCGAGGGCCCCACGCGGGCGCGTCTATAGTTTCTGGCGACTCTGCTGGGGAGTTTAGAGAGCTTGACTCAAACTCGTGATATCCTGTTTTGATTTCACTTATGTATTTCTTTGCATTGCATGAGCATTGGTGCGCCTAGGAACACAGTGTTTTCCATCTGCCATTCCTGAACGGTTTGCCGGAGGCTTGTCTTGTCAAGGCATGACCATAAGGCTAACCGGTTATGGGCTCTGACAGCATGGGAACACAAACCCCGGTTTTACCGGGGCACCCTTTTTGACCATTCGACCTAGTGCATATCGAAATCCATAGTGACCATTCCAAGCTAGGACAGGTTGCTTACCCGATGTTAAGTTGTTTGAAAACTGCTGCATGCATAGTGAAACCCTAGCTCCTGACAAAATAGGACAGGGAAACCCTACCCCAACATAGGGGTGTTTTGGTTCTCACTTACCTGCTATGTGCTTTTAGAGTATATCTCTACAGGGGGAACGTACATGGCAGTTGGCAAGATTGAACATTAGATCTGAGGGGATCAATATCAATTTATGAGAATCAGTTATCCGCGGATACCAGGTTCAATTTTGGGAACAGTGGTTCTGGGGAACAGTGATCAGTATCGGAGAACAGTATGTTCGGCTTACCAACTGTGTATTGTGAATACCCAACTGCGCGTTGTTTGTGTTTATTTTATGCCGTTATGCCGTCCGATTGTTTGTTTATTTATTGCTTTATTTATCTTTTTGCTAGGTAGTTTAGCACCATTGCTTCCAACCCGGTAGATATTCCCCAAGCACTCTGGATTAGAGGTCGTCGGCTCCATCGATCTGAGGATCTGGTAGACGGACAACCAGTGTACCACTCTCTACCCCTGGTTACTAGACGGAGGACAGCCAGGCAGAGGGCATCAGTTCAACAGTCAGTTCAGAGGGCCTTATCTACCCCACCTGAGTTCAGTAGGGATCAGGGTCCTGTTTTACCTACAGAAAGGGAACATATACCAGTAATTCAACCAGAACAAAGCAGTATGGCTAGTTTAGAGGAGATGGTGCGCCAACTCCAAGAGAGCATGAAAATGATGCAGCAGGATGCTGTCCGACAGGCAGAGTTCGCTAAGCAGCAGGCCACGGTTATGAATGAACAAGCTGAGTTAATCGTAAGATTACAGCAGCAAACCAGAGCATCTGCTTCACAACAAGTCCCTCCCCCACCAAGCGTTCCGACATCCTAAGGCCGATGGGCCTCACTAGACTGCAGAAGCTGTCTCTATTTGGCCGAACCATGTCGGGTATAGCGGCCATATGGTATGCCAAATTGGAGGATGACGTCAAGAGGAGTTGGGACGAGATGGCTGAGGCCTTCATTTTGCAGTACTCATACAATACACAAATCGAGATTACAACCCGGGATCTCGAGACAACGAGGCAAGAACCCAAAGAGAGCTTCTCAGAATTTGTAACTAGATGGCGGGCTAAGGCTTCGATGATGACCTTAAGGCCCACAGACAAAGACCAGATTCGGATGATTGTGCGCAATCTTCAGCCGAAGTTAATGCAAAGATGATTGTACTCCCCTTTCCTACATTTTCAGATCTACGTGAAATGGGGGTGCAGATTGAGGATGCCTTAAAACAAGGCTTGATTGATAACGACCGGGAGCAACCCCATAGAACTTTCAATCGTAATACTAATGTAGGCCCGAGTGGCACTACAACTGCCAGGACCTCCGAAGTGAGTATGGTCACCACCAACCCTTCCCCGAGAACTATGGCAGCCACACCATTCTCCGGTACGTCTGGAAGCAACCCACAAACAGCCAAATACTCTCCCAAAAACACCCGAACCTTCGCTCCGCTTTATATGCCCCTGTCCAAAGCTTTGGGGGTTTTGATCAGAAAAGGGCATCTGAAGCCCCTAGAGCCGCGGCCCTTACTGGAAAGACTCCCCGCTGCCCACAACCCAGCCAAGTATTGTGCATTTCACCAGCAGCACGGTCACGACACCGACCTGTGCTTTCGATTGCGTCATGAGATTCAAGATCTCATCGACAACGGGGTGATTTTGCCTCCTGAGAAACCCAATGTTACTAAAAATCCTCTCCCCACACATAACCAAGCTCCACCACCCAAAAGATTCAATTTCATCCATACTGGGGTCGTGTCCTACGATCCTAGTATCTATATCACACCTTCCTACCTGCCTAAGCCGGAGGTCTTCCTTCCTGATTGCACCGATTTGTGCATGATGGATGTCTCCATAACCCAACCCGAGCCAGCGGTGGTGACCGTCGAGAGCAAGGGAGAGAAGACTCCAGAGGAAGAGGGGGTTGTTGAGCCAGAGTCTGAGGAATCTGGAAGTATTGTTGGGAATGCTTATAGTCCGAGTGACTACATTTCACCGACGGGCCAGAATAGACCAGATGTGAAATTTCCAGCAGGAGGAGAGCTATGTGCAATCCAAGGGGACGGTCCAGGACAGGGAACGGATGATTTGACAGTTGTGGAAGGGGATCTTGCCAAACTTCAGTTTTACAGTAACCAAGATCCAGCGGACTTAGCCGTCAATTGGTTTGATTATGAGGAATCAACAGAGGCTACAGGATGGCTAGACGACCAACCAAATGTGGTGAAGGAGTTTCAGCCGCGACAAGGCCCGATAGGGGCAATAATACCAGTAGTAGCCGGAAGGGTTGAAGAACAGAGTGTACCGCCGGAGAGCGCCGGTGTCGAGAATTTCGCTCAGGATTGGAGCATTTCGAGTATGGGGATTATTGGACAGCCGGCTGCGTTGACACAGTCGGAACAGGGAAGATTCGAAGATTCCGAAAGAATCAGGAAGGCAAAAGCCCATGTGGGGATTGAGACTGCTGCGAGTACAGAAAGGGAGAATGCCGCGAGCATAGGAATAGAAGGTGCTGCGAGTATGAGAATAGTCATGCCAGAACCAGACAGGTACTTGTCGGCCCCAGATGGAATGTAGTGGGAGGATGACGATCTGTGTCTTGCCCACACCGATGAAGATTGGGGGAGTTACCAACCAGATGATACCTGGTATGTTGGCGAAGTCGATCACATGACCAGGAGTGGACGGTATTTCAAGCCTCCGCACCTTGATCAACCAGAGGCGTTTGGAAAAGATAGGGAGGCAGAAAAGCAAAAGGAAAAGCAACTCGAGGACGAGGCCGTATTGAGACAATTGAAAAAGATACAAGCAGACATCTCCATTTAGGGGCTGCTTATGGCTTCTCGAGTACATAGACAGGCTGTCCTCTCAGCCATGGACAAAGCCAAGCTTTCCATAGACACCACGCCCGAATAGCTGGTGGGCCTAGTTTTTTCGGGAGGGGCCGCCCCGATGTTGACTTTTTCTGATAAAGAGCTGCCACCTAAGGGTGCGAACCATAACAAGCCACTCTACATCTCCGTGGAGTGTAGAGATAAATGGATACCCGTGGTGCTGGTCGACACAGGGTCCGCCATCAACGTCTGTCCGGCAAGGACAGCCTACGCGATCGGTTTGAAAATCGTAGACTTTATGCCAACGGCCCAGGTGATTCGGGCGTATGACAACACGAGCCGGGAAGTAATGGGGACAGTTAAGATTCAAACAAAGGTTGGGCCCGGACAGCATGAGATAGATTTCCATGTCTTAGAGGTCCCCGCAACGTTCAACCTGCTTTTGGGGCGGCCGTGGCTGCATCAGGTAAAGGAGGTCTCCTCCACCCTACATCAAGTGGTGAAATACCCCTATGGGAAGGGAGTAGCCATTGTTTTCGGAAACTCATCAATTCATCCGCCGCCGGAGGTATCTACGCCTATTCTAGAAATCGAGCACGGTATGGAAGATGTGTTCATATCGAGTTTTACCTTGGCTGAGGCTCGGGTTGTACAGGACATCATGGCAGCTAATGAAGGGGTATATGTCAGTGCCCAAGCAGTCTATCTCATGAACAAACTCCAGCACATCCCCGGAATGGGATTGGGGAAGAGCGGCCGGAAAGGCGTCGTGGCATTGGCCGAAGTGCCACACAACCCTCATACCTTTGGATTGGGTTACCTACCCACCAAAGAGGACTGGATAAGGAAAGGAAAGGAGATGGCCGGAAGATCCAGAGCAAAACAGATGGGGAAGCCCTTTGACTTAATGCACCGGCCCATTCAGGGTACCCTAAACGGACGCTTCGTCCGGGAGGGGGAGGACTTTCCATTCTGTGGCTTCCTAGAGCCGTGGTTGAACGCAGAAAGGGAGCGCGTACCGGGGTTTGAGATTTTCTTTGACCTGCAGCTACCTGAGAATGACATCACCGAAGAGCAGACAGACCCATTAGCCGAGGCTGAGCAAAGTGAGGAAGTACAGTCTGAGGACGCTGAAAATGAAATGGGGGTAGCACTAGCATGTCTACTTTCGGATCCTCCGATCGAACAGAAGTGTTTGGGGGATAACTCCTCGGTATGCATGATTGGGAATGAGACGGCTGCAGGCCTACCATCAACTATTTTGGATGCATCCATCGCACCCTCTCTCGTCTGGCAATATGAAGAAGGCTTTTTATCAAACAGCACCGGGTCAGGTAGTGAGCTGGAATCTGATTCCACCGAGTCTTGTGAGTCGGAATCAGGTTCCAGCTCAACTGAGTCTGAGTCCGGTATTCTTGGGAGTGATAACCCGGATGCCACAGTCCTGTCTAGGTCGTCATTTTTATTTTCTTTTGAGTCTGTTGTAACAGAAGAATCAGACGGCTTGGAAGTATCTAATGAGAATGATGTGGATGTGGTTTCTGAGTATTTTTCTGTGCCTTTGATTTATTGCTTAAATCAGGATTTTCAAAATTTTGATGAAAACGACGAGGAAGAAATTCCTCCGGTTTTGCAACGACTAATTGATCAAGAGCAGGAAAGATTTGTTAAACCCTTAATGGATGAAATCACTACCGTGAATGTTGGTACTGAGGAGGACCCGCGGCTGGTCCAGATCGGGTCCACGTTGTCTTCGGAGGAACGCGAGCGCTTAGTCGCTTTATTAAAAGATTTCAAAGACGTTTTCGCGTGGTCCTACGAAGACATGCCTGGAATCGATCCTGAGATTATACAGCACCGGATCCCTCTTGATCCCGAGGCTAGACCTGTTAAGCAGAAACTCAGAAGGATCCGTCCTGATTGGGCCATTAAGATCAAGGAAGAAGTCACCAAGCAAATTAATGCAGGATTCCTGCTGGTATCTGAATACCCGACTTGGTTGGCCAACATTGTTCCGGTGCCGAAGAAGGATGGCAGAATTCGGGTATGTGTAGACTTCAGAGATTTGAACAGGGCCAGTCCGAAGGACGACTTTCCTTTGCCACACATTGATGAATTGGTAGATTTCACGGCAGGACACGCCTTGCTTTCATTTATGGATGGCTTCTCAGGCTATAATCAGATAGTAATGGCACCCGAAGACCGAGAGAAGACTGCGTTCACTACCCCGTGGGGTACATATTGCTACAGAGTGATGCCATTTGGGTTGAAGAACGCTGGAGCTACTTATCAACGGGTAGCAACCACAATCTTACATGATATGATCCATAAAGAGGTCGAGGTGTATGTGGACGACATGATTGTCAAGTCCAAAGAAAGAGAGGGCTACTACGCCGCCTTACAGAAGTTTTTTCAAAGGATCAGAGAGTTTCGGCTGCGGTTGAATCCTCAGAAGTGTACATTCGGTGTCACAGCAGGGAAAATGCTAAGGTTTCTGATTACACAAAGGGGCATCGAGGTCGACCCTTCCAAAATCAAGGCCATTTTGGAAATGCCACCACCAATGACTGAAAAGGAGGTGCGAGTCTTTCTAGGTAAAGTGAAATTCATAAGACGGTTTATCTCGAAATTAACCTTGACTTGTGAACCACTTTTTGGTCTCCTGAAAAAAGGAAAGAAATTCCAATGGGACGGCCGATGTCAAGCAGCTTTTGAACAGATCAAAGAATATTTGCAGAACCCTCCCGTGTTGTCACCGCCAGAACCAGGAAAACCGTTGATATTGTACCTTTCAGTAACTGAGACCACTATGGGCTGCATGCTTGCACAAGTGTCAGAGGACAAGGTGGAAACGGCCATCTATTATCTAAGCAAGAAGATGCTGGATTACGAGACCCACTACACTCCGCTGGAGAAGGCTTGTTTGGCCTTGGTATGGGCTACTAGGAAGTTGCGACACTACTTGTTAGCTCACTCTGTAATGTTGGTTTCACGCTTGGATCCCATCAAATATCTTTTCGAGAAACCGGCACTTATGGGTAGGCTAGCTCGTTGGCTGCTGTTGCTTTCTGAATTTGATATGAAGTATGTGACACGTAAGTCAGTAAAAGGAAGAGCGGTAGCGGAATTCCTTGCCGACCACCCGGTCGAAGGGGATGAGGCGGTTGAGTACCTATTCCCAGATGAAGCCATTCTGCACGTCGAAGATGAAACTTGGACGATGTACTTTGACGGGGCGTCAAACCAGTACGGGTATGGGATAGGAGTGTTGCTGATAGCGCCTGACGATTCCCGTATCCCTTTAGCATTCAAGCTCTGGTTCGAAGTCTCGAACAATGAAGCAGAATATGAGGCATGTATTGCCGGCCTAGAAGCAGCCCTAGAACTAGGGGCAAGGCGGTTGGACGTCATTGGGGACTCGAACCTTGTTGTGTCTCAAGCAAAAGGAGACTGGAAAGTCAAAGAGGAGAAGATGATAATTTACCACCAGACCTTGGATTTGTTAATCCCTCGGTTTGAGAAGCTAAATTTCACCCACCTAGTAAGGGAGAACAACAGGTTCGCAGATTCACTAGCAACTCTATCTTCTATGATAGGCATCCCGTCCGGAATCCGGATGCGTCCAGTCATTATTGACCAGAAGTTTGCGCCAGCATACGAGTCAATTTCCGCCATAGATGAGGCTCGGGACGACAACCCCTGGTATTATGACATTTGGAACTTCTTGGAGAAAGAGACGTATCCACCAGGGGCAAATGCCAAAGATAAAAGGGCAATCAGAAGAATGGCCGTTCAGTTCATCATCTGTGGGGGTAAGCTGTATAAAAGAGGTCATCTGGGAATGCATAAGCTCTGTGTAGAAGCTGAAGAATCAAAGCGCCTGATGGAGGCCATCCATGGAGGAGAGTGTAGTGCACACATGAATGGAGTAATGCTGGCCAGAAAGATCCTCAGACAGGGCTACTACTGGTCTACCATGGAAGAGGATTGTATCGGTTTTGTTCGGCGATGCCACAAATGCCAGATCCATGCAAACCGTAAGAACATCCCGCCGTCAAAGCTGTATAACATGACGTCCCCATGGCCGTTTTCAGTTTGGGGAATCGATGTGATCGGAGCTGTTACCCCGAAGGGATCGAATGGGCATGAGTTTATTTTGGTAGCGATAGATTATTTCACGAAGTGGGTCGAGGCCCAATCATACGCGGTGTTGAAGGCATCGCACGTCGCAAAGTTCATCAGAAATAACATCATCTGTCGCTACGGGGTGCCAAACGAGATTATTTCAGATAACGGTTCCCACTTCAAGAAGGAAGTGATTGACTTGTTGGAAAAATATAACGTGGCTTTTCATAAGTCATCCACATACCGGCCGTAAACCAACGGAGCAGTTGAGGCCGCCAACAAGAACATCAAGCATATACTACGGAAGAGGTGGAAACCTACCGGGACTGGCCAGATAAGTTGCCGTTTGCTCTGTGGGGCTACAGGACTTCAATTAGAACTTCTACCGGAGCGACTCCGTATTCATTGGTTTATGGGATGGAGGCCGTTCTACCTATCGAAATTGAGGTTCCGTCATTACGAGTATTGGCTGAGTGTCAAATAGCCGAAGCAGATTGGCAGCAGAGCAGGTTTGAGGAACTCATGCTCTTTGATGAGAGAAGACTGAAAGCACTGTACCATGTTCAAAGTTACCAGCGCAGAATTGCCCGGGCTTTCAACAAGAAAGTCAAGTCCAGGAATCTAAAGGAAGGAGATTTGGTGCTCAAGGACAACCGAGCTCCCATCCATGACCCAAGGGGCAAGTTCAGACCTAATTGGACTGGTCCTTACATCATCAAAGCTATCTGGTCAGGTGGAGCTATGGTTCTGATGGACCTAGATGGCCTAGAATTTTCCCAACCAATCAATATGGACAAGTTGAAGAAATATTACTCTTGAGAGGCTCGCTAGGCCGAAAACCCGAAAGGGCGACCTAGGCAAAAGTTAGAGCACAAAAAATTAGAAAATATAAAAACTGAGCTCGTAAGGCTGAAAACCCACAAAGGGCAGCTTTGGCAAAAGTTAGAGTGCAAAAGGAGAGTGAAAATACTCGAGTGAACCTAAGCCTGAACTACGTAAGGCTTGATTCCCATTTCTGGGATACGTAGGCAACTTCATCCTGAAGTTCAGCTATAACACTTCCCCGATCAACTTTGTCCATTTGATCATCTTAGTCATCTTTTTCTATCAACATCCATTGGAACCTCCGGCGCAGTGCTCTTCAGACTAGGGGCAACTTTCCGTTGCTGGGCAGTGCTACGGTGCTCTTCAGACTAGGGGCAACTTTCCAGTTGCAGGGATCTGGGGTTGTGCATCTCAGTGACAGATCTCAGGTGTGTCTAGTTCTGATCCATATCGAAAATGATTTTGAGAAGTTTTAATAAAAGCTGACTTTGTTCAAAATAATCTTTTTACAACTTTGACCATTTTTGGACCGAAGCGGAAAATTTTCAGTACCACAACCTTCAATTTCATTGATTTTAAAAAAAACAGAGTTCTCCTACTCTTGCATACAATCGAAGTTGCTTTTTATTACATTCATAAAGAAAACTTGAAAGTACTAGTAAAGCAATAAATCCGGGGCATAGTCAAGTCAGGTGCTCCTGCGCCCCCTCCCAGAGCTGGTCGAAGCCTCTGACGCCAAGATGGGCCCGACCTGTGCCTCCTCGTTGAGCCAATCCAAGCACTCATCAGACAAAGTGCAACTGAAAGTAGGAGCGGGGGCTAGGAGTTCCCTCATCCTCCACGCGGTGGCCTGCCAAGCAAGCTGTGCGCCTTGGGCTGGAAATGCAGCAGGATACTCTATCCCTTCTAGCGGGCAAGTCTGATCATGGCCGAACTGGCGTCGAATCCGAAACGGGAAGTAGAATACACAGTGAGTGAGACCAATCAATTGAATCCCAGTCTGCCGGGGCATATTGTAACTCATTGCCGGAAGGCTCAGCCAAGGGCACCGCCAAGCAATACGGTCTGCGGACAAGCGGCACATCCAAGCGAACCACCATCCCTCATCCAGGGCATTGACTAGACGGTGCCAGAAGAAGTAGCCGCGAGCTGAATACGCTGGGCAAGAGTCCACAGCCTGCAGTTTGTCCATCAACCATACCTGGGTAGGGATAAAAAAATGAGAGAATAAAGAATAGAGAGATGTACGAGGAGAGAAAAGTGAGAATAGGGTTTTGTGAGAAAAAACCGAGCTTAAGGGCCGAGTGATGTGAGCAACACAAATGTGAGATTGGGTGGGAAACATTACCTGCAGTAGCAGTGGACTCCCTGCTAATCTGGTCGTCTCATGACGATAAAAGGCGTCTAAGCACATCAACGTCTCAGCCAGAGTCATGGCAATACAGCTCTTGCCCTCCTTCAAGCCTTGGGCAACCTCGGTCAGCCGGACACTAGATCCTCCGGAGCTTGAGACAAATAGAAAATGGGATAGCATACACAAACAGAGGGCGTGTCGCTGGAAGCCCTGCCAATGATGGTTGTTGTGATCACCGGCATCAGAAAACTGATCGATCAAACTCGGAACATCCAGCATCCCGTCACAAATCAGAGACCGAGCGTCACGCATACTGAGTCCACACATTCGCCCTAAGGATTGGGCATGGCCAAAGTTAAGTTGAGGCAGAAGCTCCTCGTCGCGCTCGGACTCCATTAAGGCTCGAAAATCTTCAAAAGTAGGACATGTCTCTTGCCCAGCGAAGCTAAAGACATGCGTCACCGGATTCCAAAACCTCCCCGCGGCATGAAGAAACGGGAGGTGCAATGAGGTACGACCCAGGGTGAATAGTGCATTTATGCCGAAACCCCAAAAATTCAACTTTTCCGAGCCATCCAAGGTAGTAATCCAAGCTGTGAGATTTTGAGCAAGAAACTCTTCCATTAGGCCAAATCAGTGTGGAATTGAGAGAAACTACGAAGCTGGGGACCTATTGTAGGAGATAAGGTTGGGTGGAGGACAGGTGTCAACATTCTGGTGATCCCCTCACTCAGAGCCGGCCGGCCAAATATTTTGACGATCGACCATTATCTTTTGCCGACCGAACAAACTTTTGGCCGGTGGCCGTTCCTTGTGGCCGATGGCCTTTACCCCTGGCCGATTGGCTTCCTCCCGGTTCCCTGAGCTGTTTATGCTAGGCATTGGGGAACTCCACCACCTCCGATCCCTTCCACGGTGATCGATTCTTGCAGAGTCACACCTGTCCGCTTGTCAAGTTATTGTACATTTGCTTATCGAGTTGTATTTCACTCTCTTTGAGCTCTTGATTTGTTTATCGAGTTGTATTCATACTTGTTTGGTTATATCATGTCTTCGTTTTGCTTATCGAGTTGTAAGTCGGTTCACAACCTAATTATTACGATGTAAATATTCGGAGTTCAAAATAGGTTCAGTTTCGTTCACGTTGTGGTGTGATACCTCGCGATGCGATGTATAGAAGATTTACAAACGCAACATCTTTTGAACAAAACGGTTGTTTCATTCCCGTCACGTGTTTTGCGAAATGTGTAATTTTGAGAAAATAAAACCTGCCCGAGGCAGTGCAATGTGCTTAAACTACCAGTAAAAAATGAAAGTAAAGCATAGGTTGGCAGGGTAGCAAAGTATCGGAATGGATACCAGCAAAACTCCCCTTGCGGTCAACGCACCTTCCGCACCTTTGTTCGGGCCAACTACATGGTTTGACGCCTTCATCACCCGAGACAATGCGGGAAAGCACACTTTTGAAATGTGAACCTTCGAGTTGACCTCAGGCCACAACTTCTGCGGGCGATGCTCGATTCATACGGAGGACGTCCCGTCCCGTATCCTTTTCATATCTTGTGAATCCCACAAAACCGTTTCGATTATGCTGTGTTACAACATTTTGCTTTCCAGCATCGTGAGTAGCATGTTTTACTTGCGTAGACCGCATGATTATTCAATTTCATTACCTGCGTAGACCGCATGTTTTGATTGCGTAGACCGCATGTTTGTTTTGTTTGTTAATTCATTACCTGCGTAGACCGCATGTTTTGATTGCGTAGACCGCATGTTTGTTTAATTTCATTACCTGCGTAGACCGCATGTTTTGATTGCGTAGACCGCATGTTTGTTAATTCATTACCTGCGTAGACCGCATGTTTTGATTGCGTAGACCGCATGTTTGTTTAATTTCATTACCGGCGTAGACCGCATGTTTTGATTGCGTAGACCGCATGTTTGTTTAATTTCATTACCTGCGTAGACCGCATGTTTTGATTGCGTAGACCACGTGTTTGTTTAAATTCATTACCTGCGTAGACCGCATGTTTTGATTGCGTAGACCGCGTGTTTGTTTAAATTCATTACCTGCGTAGACCGCAAGTTTTGATTGCGTAGACCGCATGTTTGTTTAAATTCATTACCTGCGTAGACCGCACGTTTTGATTGCATAGACCGCATGTTTGTTTAATTTCATTACCTACGTAGACCGCATGTTTTGCCTACGTAGACCGCATGTTTGTTTAAATTCGTTACCAGCGTAAACCGCGTGCTCGTGATCGATTTCATTACTTGCGTAGACCTCATGCCCATGATCAATTTCGTTGCCTGCGTAGACCGCATGCTCCACCTATGTGTCCATACCTTCACAGCATTGTTATGCTTCCCACTCGCTTTGCGTTGTCACGCATTTCAAGTACACTATTATGCATATTGCTAACAATATTGTACCTGTTAAGTTTGTTTTCTTTACAGGCACGATATTGTATGTACGGTTCATTTGAGGCTGGTGCAACCAGACGAGCCGCACAGGTATTGTATCCTCCGAGTGAGACGTATTGAGAATCACATAATTCTCTTACATCCCTCCTGCATTGTAGTGTAGTTCGGTGTATGCTAGCTTAAAGTTGTCGCATGTTTGCTTTATTACAGCTTTCTTTCCATGATCATAACTTATGTCAGGCTCCATGCATTGTCTTGCATTTAGCCCCTGCCTTCGGGTGCATATCTTGTTTATCTTGCATGTTTGTCTAAGTCTTCGGCCTTGTCAAAAATGAGGTCGTCTCTGGGCTTTGACATTCACTCCCGTCATTTATGACTTTCGAGTTCTGTCAAAGAGGGGCAACTGTAGACACCCCATTCTTTACCGTCCTCAAGACTTGGACGTCACCGTTTGAACACCCGGTGATCATCCATGTTTGTGTCCGTTTGGAGTTCCCGAAGGTCTCGGCTCGCGCGCCTCGCCTCAGGATCTCCGAACTCGACTGTTTAGCGTCTGGTTTTGCACCAAACACTTGCATTTTGCCTTGGAGGGGTAGGGAATGCCTTGTGAGGCATCTCAACACACCACCGGCAGTGGCTAGAGGCCACCGGCTGGTTTTTATTGCCATCGGCAATATATATTGCTGGTCGGCACTATTTGTTGCTGGTCGGTAGTCATTTTTGTCAAAATGGCATTTTTGAGGAGCCGACCACTGTTCATCTACTTTATGTAGATATTTTGTGCTAGCTGTGATAGCTGGCATCAACTCTGCTTCCCTCCATACACGTGTATGGAGGGATTTCCCTCTAAGCAAGCTTGTTGTATAAGCTTTGCAAGAGGGACTCCTATAAGAAGAGGGCTCTCCTCTTTGTTCTAGGTTAGATTTTTTAAAGGCAAAAACCAGGGCTTATAGAGATAGATACATCCTCTCTCTATATTTCCCTCTCTCTCCTCCCTTGTGTGTGTTTCTTGGCCTAAAAATGTGCTTTTACCTTACTTTTGCACTAATACACACACTATTACACCTTGCTCCGAGATTGAGGGACTTGGGGGGTTGATTCTTGAGTTTTTGGACTGATTTTGATCAAAAGAAGAGGGCTGGACCATTTGTTCTTCAAAGGATCTTCAAGGGTGAGCACTTTACTTTAGTTTCCCCAAACTTGCAATAGTCTTTTACCTATCTTGCTTGCTAATTTAGCTTTTGTGCATAACATAAAAAAGGCTTATATTTTCATGCTTTAGAACTTTCATAAAGGTTGTTTTGTGGTTTGAGTGCAAACTCACCTTCTTAGGCCTTATTTGGCCCCTTTTAGTGCTTCCCTTGTGAGGCCTTGTTTGCTTGAGTGTTTTGGTCTTTTCACCACTGAAAACCAGTGGATTTTCAGTGGTGAGGAAGGTGGTTTGAAGTCTTGCATAGGGGAGGGACACCCCTCTCCCTTCATTGTCTTATTTCTTTGCATTTTGGCTTAAAGGGTAACATGCATGCTTGCTTGATTTTTGCCTTATTTCAGAACTTTTTGGGTGTTTTTAGGTCATATGTAATCTCTGTTTTTGGTCGGATTTATGTCTCTTTGCATGCTTAAAGTACTTGCTTTGTATTGCTCCATTTGGCCTAGAAATGCACCTTGTGTTTAGGCCATGTTTCTTGCATGTGTTGGCTTAGTTCCATGAAGGTGTTGGCATTATTTTACCATGTTTAAGGTCTGTTGGCCATTCATTTCAGTCATGTTTGCCTTGTTGGGTGTCACCTCTTTGTGTTTTGACTTGTAAGCTTTGAGCATATTGACCTCTAGCATGCATAGCTTAGGCCATCCTCATGATTTGCCATCATTTAGGGTCACATTTCAGCCCATAAATCATGCTTACATGTTTGCATAGGTGACCTCTTTCATGTTTAGAGGGTGTGCCCTTTTATGCCTAGAAATGAGTTTTTGGTCCATGCATTTCGTTGGAGCCACCTAAGCTGTCATATTAGGAGGTTTTTTTTTTTTTTTGGAGTCCATTTTTGCATGTAAAAATTTTGTTTTTACTTGTCTAATGCATGCCATGATTGGTCATATTGGTGGAAGTAAAATGCCCCTTTTGGTGTCTTAGCCTTAGGTTCATTGGCTTGCATGTTGGCATGAGAGTTTGTCCACCTTTTTAGGCACTTTTGGCCACTGTTTTGAGATGAATTGAGGTCTGCCCCTTTGTGGTTTAAGGTCACCCTTGCATGCTTATCTCATGTTTGTTGCATAATTGTTTCATTAAGTGTTGTAATATGTTGATCCCATTGCCTAAATTGTCCATGTTTGCATTGCATTTGCATCTTGCATGCCTAGCATTGCATACTTGCCATGGTAGTTGCATAGCATTTGGCATGCCTTGCATTTTTAATCTCATGTTGCACTTTGAGCCATGTTTGCATAACATGCATTGCATTACTTGGTTTGGGGTGTCAAACCAAGTATGAGAGTAAAGGGGCATCCATACTATAAGTGATGTAACGGGCCTTAAGTCTCGGTCACTGGGGCCTTTGACTTCGACATGATAAGGCCTTGGTCCTCATTTGTGTGTTGCATGCATCTTTACATCAAGTGGCAAGCTTGATTCCTTGGGCTATCATGCACCATTGATGGCTCGAGGATCGAGGGCCGTGCTTCCCTGAGTTCAACACATGATGGGAAACATGACCAAGCTCACATGTGCCTGAAATCCCATGCCATACTGTCTGTCCTCTGTTGCTGTCAAAACTGTCTTCTGCAGGAAGTTTTTGCCGACCGGCATCATTAAGCGCCGACCGGCAATCGGTTGACGGCCGATAAGTCCACCAGAAGCCGATGGAAGTTATACACTGCCGGTGGGAATTCCCCCCAGCCGGTGGTATTCTACAGTGTGCAAGGAACCTGTCCCAAGATTTTGGCATTTTTCAGAGAAGCAAGGCAGTAAAAACAGAGGCAGTAATGGTACGGTGCGGGCTTTCCAGACGAGGCGGGTTCGAGCATGCATCATTCGCGCATCCCGAGGCGAGGGCTGTGGCCACCCTTCCTTTTTTTTAATTATTATTGACACTCATTCTGTTAAGTAAATTAGAAATTCTGTAATAATTTATTTGCTTATCATTCGGACTGTAATATTTATTTGGACCCTCCGAGCGAGGGAAATTGTGTAATAAATGTGGGTGCGTGTGTGTGTATGTCTTCCAATCCCCACTTCTTTCTTCCCTTTTATTTACCTGCTTATGATGGTAAACTAGGGCATATTTAAAATTAGCATACCTTATGCTATGCATGCGTGCATCCACATATTTGTCTTGCATGCACCGGGCTTGGTACATCATGCTAACTGCATTTGTACTTCAAATTCCAAATTGAATACGTGCATCAATTGACTGCATTTCACATGCCATGCTTAGGTTAGCCGAGCCTATTCTAAGTACATCTTGTATGTGTTGCATTAGTCAATTCAACATGAACTAGGACCATGCATGTTGGCTAACTAGTTTATTGTTTTGGCACGGAGTACGATGTAAGTATTCATGCTTTAGCATCCCGCATGCGTGTAAGTGTTTCCATGACAGTATGCTTGCCATGCGGCTAAATGCTTATGTGATAAATTGTTTGAATGCCTGTGGGTGAAGGTTGGATTGTCTGAGTTGGAAAAACTCGTTGAAATCCGCGTTTTTAGCCTACTTGCGAGTAGCAAATTCCAAAGTGTTTTTCGAAACGAACGGATATGCAATGCTTATTTCCAAATTAGGCAAATCTAGTCTATACTTGTTTGCCGTGGGCATAACATAGTAATTCTAGGCTAATAACCGGTTTAAGAACACATAGCGTTTTCAAAATCGGATATCATGGTTAGTAGAGGCCGGTCTTCGGACCGGGCGAAAGGGGGTGCTCATAGCTGACCTTCCCCGATCGTACCCAAGCTCCCGAGCCAAGACAACTTTGGTGATGACGGACATGTGGCCTTCGGCACCGAGTCAGGGTTTCCTAAATTCCCCCATTTTATAACATTTAGGTGGCGACTCTGTATCTGGCAAAGCAGTCTATGTTTGGCACTTCTTTTCAAAAATCTATTTCTCAAAACGATTTGCCGGATTTGGAATCTTTGGTTCAAGATTAAGAACCGTGACACAAATTGAGTCCGTACTGTAGCATCGAGGGCCCCACGCGGGCGCGTCTACACCACTGAACTTTCAAATTTTGTTTAAATATATATATATATATGAAATTTTGTTTAATGGTTTTGGATTTTAACAAAATGACCCCAGTGTTTGGAGCTATTTATTGTTTAGTGGTGTCAAATTTAACAAAATGACCCCAATGAATCTAGATCAATATCACATATATCACATATATTTGGAGCTATTCATTATTTAGTGGTGTCAATTTTAGCTCAGTGTTCGTTCGTTCATTCATTTGCTCCATCAACGTTTCATTCTCTAACAACCATTGTTGTATTGCCATTGATGCATTCCTTCATTTGTTCTCTCTCTCCCTCTGAATGATCTCACTGAGGGAAATTCCTAGTTACGCCCCTGACAACCACCACCTTCTTCACCTACTGTCACCATCGTAATTTTATTTTCTCTCATTGCAGCCCACCAGCTCCTCTTCCTTCTCCATCACAGCTACCACCTCTTTTTTATTCATCTTCGCTGCAGTTATTCCCTCCGCCACCATAAGCCTCTCTCATGCTACCATGAGCCCCTCTCCTGCCACTAATCTCCCTGCAAATGATGCCCTAACATAGCCCCTCTCTCCGTCGTGACCCAATCTCTCTTCCGTCTCTTCGTCCATTGTGAACCGTTCTTCATTCTTCATCATCAGATCTAGGGTTTGGAAAGAGGAGGATGAAGAAAAAGAAGAAGAGAATGAGAGAAGTGGCAGATGGTAGAAAGATGAGAAAGAAAAAGGGTGGTGAACGACAGGGAAAATAGGCGTAGAGACATACAAGAGTCGGTAATGAAAGTGGTCCAACAGTGGATGGCCAAAAGGGTAAGGGTGTTGGTAGGTGGTAATGACAAAGTGACTGACGATAGAGGTGGCTGAAAAGGGGTTAGGAATGGTAAGGGTAAGGTTGGAATTATTTAGGTTAGTGGGGTGGTGGTTTTGGAATACTCCTTTAATCTAGACAAGCCTTCAAGAGATCCTTGAGACGTCACCTGAAACAGAAGAACAATTCCATTTGGTAGTGTGAAAATTAGCACTCCGATGAGCAAGTTAGCTTATATCGAAAGATTAGTTGCTTTTGGTTTCTTAAGGTACAAGTTTTTAGAACGTACCTCTTCATTCAGCCTCCATTTTTTCTTTTATAGAGTCATTTTCCTTGATATTTTCTCCATGTAGCTTAGCCCTTCATCATCACTCCGTCAGGACCTATCTCCTTATTATACTATTTAGAAAAGGACATCCTAGTCACACTTAATGAGAAGTTGCCGACTTCCCTAATATACTCAGCTCCGACATACGGCACAAGTACCCTTAAATCGGTGTTCTTCTCATTTTGTATTTTGTGTCTATTCGGCAATGACTTTCAGTCCAGTGGGCTTTGGCTTCATTCGGCCTATCTTAGATTGGCTTGGATGTACCCTGTTTGCCGTTTTAGGTATATCTTTTTTCAGCTCCCATAATTTCCCCTCGAGCACCGGGTTAACTCATATGCTGAATGGGCTGCGTGCTCAGCTTCTGCTGGGCTGATTTCATACAGATGAAACTAATTATACTTCATGCCTAGAAATTCAGACGCAAGATGGACACACTATCACACCTGCATTATGGATGGGACCCAATAGGGAATGTGTAAAGCTTCCCACCCCTTTTGCTCTCTCTAGGCTTATTTATTGCAATTTTGAAAATCCGTCGCCTCTTCCCCTTCACTTTCGAAAAGACTTCATTCATCCACCCCTTCAGTTTCTACTACTTGATTCCAATTGTGGCAGCCTTCATTTGTTCAGACGCTCCTCCTTTTGATCTTATAAGTCCTCTGAACCTCCATTTTCATCTTAATTGTGCTTTTATTGGATTTTCAACTTTGCTCCACCACGGTCCACCTTTTGTCCTCTGATTTGTCCATCATTCAATATCTCTATGGAAAACTACCTGAAAGCCTTGCTTTCTAAGATCAAGGTCGTTGCTTTTTGCCGCAATTGTTCTATTACAGACGATGTTCAAATGGAGCTCGTCACAGATACGGTAGTGGATATGAAGAGAACAAACACTAATACCATAGTGTTTTCGTTGTTAGCTATTGTCGAAGACGGAATACGATTTCCCTTCACCATTTTCTTCAAACTGTTCTTCGTTATTGGAGGTTGATTCCCTCACAATCGAATGCAAACTTTTACTAAATAATCATGGGCATCGTAGCACTCAACCGCCGATTACGAATTAATCTAGGCATCCCTACTATTCGGCACTGTTACGCCCTTGCGAAATCATCTGGTCTGCTAGGATGATTCTTTCTTAGGGCCAAGGACACGGATCACCAATTGGTGACCATCCTTGCCAGCTCAGGAAGGAGGGTGGATGATGTCAAGGTCCTAGTCAGTGGAAATTAGGAATTTGGCGCGACGGAAGACGGTTCAGATCCAATTCCTAGGCAAAAAGGGGAACCAAGTGGTCGAGTAATTCATAAGATCGTTTTTAATTCTATTCGGTGCTCAATGTATTAACGACTTTCTTCCTTATAGGTAACGATCTTAGAAAGGTGGTCACCTCAGAGGACAAAGCCATTCTAGCCCAAGTCAAGACTACTCTTGAGTACACCGGTGTAGACGTCCTCAAACGTCCTTGGAGGATGAGTCCGTTTTGTTCATATGGGCTCACTACAGTTCGGACTCAAAAGTCACGGTCCTGTATCTAATCTCGTAAAGTGCAATGCAAGACCGATGAATCATCAAAGAGTCCAAATCTAGCAAATCGTTTTTGAAAACAGATTTTGTAAAAGAAGTGCCAAACATGGACTGCTTTGCCAGATACAGAGTCGCCACCTAATTGTTTTGTTTTGGGAAATTTAGGAAACCCTGACTCGTTTGCCTAAGGCCACATGTCCGTCATCACCAAAGTTGCCTCGGCTCGGGAACTTGGGTACGATTGGGGAAGGTCACTTCGTGAGCACCCCCGCTCGCCCGATCAAAGATCGGCCTCTACTAACCATGATATCTAGTTTTGAAAACATTATGCGTTCTTATTCCGGTTATTAGCCTAGATTTACTATGTGATGCGCACAGCATACAAGTATAGACTGGATCGCCTGAATTGGAACAAAACATTTCATGTTTGTTTCGAAAAACGGTTTGCTACTCGCAAGTAGGCTAAAATGTAGATTTGCCATCCTTAGGTGGGCTTAGAAAACATGGTTTTGCCACTATCTAGTGGGCTTAAAACTCACAGTCAATGAATTGTTCCAATCCAAATAACCCAACCTTCACCCACAGGCATTCAGGCAGGTATATCACATAAGCAAATAGCCTCATGGTAAGCATGCTATCATGGCAGTTACTCACACGCATGCAAGGATGCTAAAGCATAAAATTTACCGAGTATTCCACACCAAAACAGAAGCTGATTAGAAATCATTCATGATCCTAAATATACAGAAATGCTTAATGCAACACATGCAAAATGCAACTATAGTAGGCTCGGCTATTCTAAGGATGGCATGTGAAATGCTACAACTAACAAGTATTCAACTCGGAATTGAAATACAATGCAGTTAGTATGATGCGCCGAGTCCGGTGCATGCAATACAGATGAATGATGCAAACATGCAAGCATAAGTATGCTAATTGAAACATGTCCTAATCTAACCATCATAAGCGGGTAAATAAAATGGAGAAAGACGTGGGGTTAGAAGACACACATCACACGCACGCACACTTATTACAACTGCGCCCTCGCTCGGAGGGTCCGAATAAATAATATAGTCCGAATAATAATTACAGTCTGAATAAGTACAAAACCCTAATTAATTAACAAATTAACTAGGAAAGTGGATAAACTAGCATGCAGGCTTATGGACCGCCTCAGCTCTGTTCCGAATGATGAAAGATGCATGCTTGAGTTGCCTGGTGCCGAAATCCATCACGATGCCCCGATTCGCCTCTGTTTACACTTAATCCCAGAATGTTGTGCGAAGCTCCAGAAGGCTGTTGATTTCTGATTTGCTGCAACAGAGAGCAAGAAAGGGGCATGGCAAAGTATTTTCACATATGTACGCATGACTACTCTTCAGGGAGTGTAGTCATCGATCTTCATGCCACCAATCACGCATCTCGATGCATGATGGCCGAGGAGTCGAATTGCACGACTCGAGGTGAAATGAATGCACATGAAAACACAACAAGACCTAAACTCCATCATGGGTAATCCGGAGTGTCGGTGACCGGGAATTGAGACACGTTTCGTCACTCGGTGTACGAAACGTCCCTCGTTTCCCGTGCTTGGGCTAACTCCTATCCCAAACACGATGCAAATGAGATGGCATACACAATGCGACTAACATACAACCTAGTATACGCAATGCTATGAAATGGCATTCACAATGCTCTAACATGCGACCTAGCATACGCAATGCTATGGACCGAAATGGCATACACAATGCACGATGGACTTACACCAACATGAGTGGACCTCAGCCACACTCACATCAATGGCCATTAGATGAAAATGAGACAACCGAAATGTGTGCACACATGCACGAATACCAAGGACCGAACCTAAGGCATGGAATGCCACTCTACCAAAGCATGGCAAGGATGAAACATGACATGGAATAGCCTAAATTACAGCTCTAAAACAGCATGAAATATGATCCTGAAACATGCAAATATGGCACACAATTCAAGCTAGGGGGCCCAGGTACCGAAACTAGTAAAGTGCGTTACACTAGAGGTACCCAAAGCAATGCACCAAAGGAAAAACCAACCCCAAACAGACCCTAGGCAGGTCTGAAACAGTGGGGAAATGGCCGAAAATGATGGCTCGGAATGCAATGGAATGGAGCTCATTCAATGATCGGTAAATGAGGCATACAAGCCCGACTCTCAAGCGCATTTAAAGAGATAAAAACATGGCAACATGGCATTCGTATAAGCTCTGAAATGTGATGCAAAATAGCCCCAAAGCATGAAAATACCTCATCATATGCATGCAATGAAACTCAAAACTCAAAGCTAAGCATGGACCTTGAACTACAAGCATGCAAAACTAACATCATTCAACCACAAGATCCAAAAACAGAGCTAGGGTAGTCCAAAATAAGCACATTATCAGTTTAAGACATGGCCAAAATGTGCTAAAATCAAGGTCCAACAAAGTATGCAAAGAAAGTTAGTGAACCATGAGTTGTTCTACAACTATATGAAGCATACGAGGGCTCACCCAGCCAGCCAAAAACAGAAGTATTTCATGCCAAAATATGCCCAAATAACCACTGAAACTCAGTCAACACATGCAAGAATGGTGAGCCCCTTTGGAAAGCCATGCAAGGGGTTGTTCTACACATACATGATAGACAAATAAAATGGAAAAACCACCTCTATAAATGAGTTATGACAGCCCTAAAACCCACCAAAAAGAGCCTGAAATTGGTCTAGGAAAGCATGCAATGAAAGGTCCCTTTGAAAGGCCTTGGATGGGATTGTTCTACACATGCATCATAGACATAAAATATGGAAAAATGGGCTCTGGACAGAGCTAATGCAGACCATAAAACTCACAAAATAAGTCCTGGAATGTGACTTCACAACATGCAAAATGGAGCTCCTTTGGAAGGCCAACAAAGCTAGTAAAGAGAATGAGGGGTGAGAGGGTCACCCCTCTATGATTTTGGAGCTCAAAGATACATCAAAGCCACTGAAAATCAATTGGATTTCAGTGGCTAAGAGGCCAATGCAAATGCTCAAACGCATGGCTCAAAGCATGAGAAAATGAAGCATGCAAGGAAGAAGATGACCCCAAACAGAAAAGAGTCCTTACACAAACATGTTTATAAGATCAAAACAAGACTTTTTCTAGTTTATGGAAAATCTCAAAAATTCTCACAAGTAGGGCTAAGATATGATGCAAAATAATCCTACAAAGAGGGATAGAGCATACAAGGAGGTAGATGGCCTCAAACAGAAAAGTGTCATTAATAAAATATGTTTAGAAGATCAAAACAAGACTTTTCTTAGTTTATGGAAAATCTCGAAAATGCTCACAAGTAGGGCTAAGATATGATGCATAATAAGCCTACAAAGAGGGATAAAGCATATAAGGAGGTAGATGGCCTCAAATAGAAAAGTGTCCTTAATCAAACTCTAAGAGGAGCTCAAAATAAGACACTTTTCAGTTTATGATAAAGTCCAAAAATGCTTGAAAATAGGGCTAAGCTATCATGCAAAATAAGGCAAGAAAAGGGGAAATGGAGGCTTACCCTTGTAGCACAGCAAAACAGCTGCTTCTGGAACAAGTTGGTGAACCTTCAACCCTTTCAAATCAGTCCCAAAGTTCTGGAATGGATGGTCGAGGTGGTTGGCTATGAGGTGTAGTGCAAATGGTGCAAGAAAATTAGGGTTTGGAGCTTGGAATAGTGAGTTATGGAGGGTGGAGTGTTATGCCTTAAACAAATTTGTTGAACCCCCCAAATGGAAGAGGAGGGCCTCTCTTATAGAGAAGAGAGGCCAAAGCTTCTCTTGGAAGCTTCAAATATCCTCCATACATATGGAGGATGGTCCAAATGCCTCCCAGCTGACACAACTGTGATGCATTCAGAGAGAGCAAAAAGCAAGAACCAGGCCGACCAATTCAAGTGGTCGGCCGGCCACTCTCTCTGGTCGCCCGACCAGGGGTCAAAAGGTTCAAGGAGGAATGCTGGCTGGCCACCCCAAAAAGGTGGCCTCCCAGATGAGTGCAACACAGCTGTATGGTGGAAAACCAGAAAAAGTAACCCAGGAGAGAGGAAAACTAGCTTTTTAGCAAGGTTCAAAAGGGTCAAGAAGAATTACTGGTCGGCCTACCCATATTGGTGGCCTCGCAGATGAGCACAACACAATGGTGGTATGAAAAGCCATAAATTGTGGCTCAAAAGTGAGAAAAACCAACTTTCTATCAGAAAAATCGGCATTTGGAGAGAGAAAAAAAGAAAACTGGTTTCCAAGGGAAAAAGGTGGCCTCACACCATACTACCACCTCCCTAGCAATGAAAATAGGGTCCCTACCAAAAATGGACCAAGACGGATGCAAAACGAAGGTTCGGGGGCCAAAACGCGCAGTCTGGGGCCCCGAAAACAGGCTGTTAGGCACCGAAAGTGGCGTATGACCACGAAGGTGGTCTCCCGGGCCACAGTGTCCCTCAAAAGAGAGGAAACAAGGTGTGTGCCAAAAACCGGAGCAAACGGAAGTAGTTAAGCGGTCCCGAACCGAGGCACACGGCCGACGACTCCGAAAACTGAAAACGGGGCTCCAAACGGGAAAAATGGCCTACGACCACGAAACGTAGGCTACGGCCACTGAGAGATGGTCTATGAGACCTCTCCCTCCCTTCGGGAAGAGAAAACAGAGAAAATAGGACTTGGTTCACAAACCGAGGCAAAGCACAAAAGAGCCCTGAAGTCCGGAGGCAAGGCTCGTAACCGAGACTCCACAACCTCAGAACGAGCACAATATGCAACATCACCGAGCACTCAGTTGGTGATGTCTGAGTCTTAAGGTCGGTCAAAAATGGGGTGTCTACAGTTGCCCCTCTTTGATAGAACTCAAAAGTCGTAATTGACGGGAGTGAATGTCAAAGCCCAGAGACGACCCATTTTTGACAAGGCCGAAGACTTAGACAAACAGGCAAGATAACAAAGATGTGCTCGCAGGCAGGGGGCAAGATGCAAAATGACATGCACAAAGTCGGACGTAACTCATGATCATGCGAAACTGCAAGCTGTAATGAAGCGCACACGCAACGGTTTTAAGCAAGAATGCAAAGCAACAACTACATTTCATGCAGTTTAAGAATGCGGAGAATTATTCAATTCTCGCCATGTCTCACAAGGAGAAGATACAATACCTGCGCGATTCGTCTGGTTGCACCAGCTTCAAATGAACCGTACATACAATATCGTGCCTGCAAAAGAGGGAAACTTAACATGCACAACATAGTTAGCAACACATGTTCAACACTATATCGAACGTAGACAAACAGGGTGCCGATGGGAAAGTGCATCGCAATGCGAGAGACACGCGCGTGTCAACGCAAGCTAAGCGTGAGGATATGATAATACCCATGAAACGTGCACGACAATGCAAGTGGTATGCCTGAGAATGCAAGTGACGTGCATAACAATGTAAGATAAGTGCAAACTCGAATGCATGTTTGACACGAAACAACGAGCAAAGAAATGCAAGTTTTGACGAGTGCGACTCAATCGCGACCTCCGGTTTACCTCCCGGAAGGGTCACAACGTGCTCAAAAAGGATACATTTTGTTCTTGACGAGTGACGATGAAACGCGCATCGAAAGTTGGAGTTGAAGTTCCCGCTGAGGGATTTCGCGACGAAAAGTGCACTTTTCTTGTACTTTCTCGGGTGCCGGGGACTCCGATCACTACCAAAATTTGCAGAGACCTTGGAGACCACCTTGGGAACACCACCGACCAGGTTTGGAGTTCACTAGAGGTCACCGACCAGGTTTGAGTGTAGGGGGTGGTCGGCCTACCAGAAAAGGTGGCCGGCCGATCACCTAGCCCAAATCCGGGGCAATTTTGTCCTTTCACCCTCATTTCTTAATACATTCGGCCAAAGCATTATTCCTCACAACTTCAGATCCGAAATCACCTTCTCCTCCTTCCTAGAGCATTTTCCCTCTCAGATCTGCGCTCTATACGCGTTTTCCAATGCCCCACGCAAAGTTGTTTCGCGAAAACTTTCAGTTCTCTTCACTTTGAACCGATTAAATTTTGATTTCGGAGCTTCTTTTCTCATTTTCACCACTTGAGGTAAGTTTGACTCAACATTTGGAAGATTTTCTCGGGAGTTGACTTTTGTTGACTTTTTCATTTCTCGAGAGTTGACTTTTGTTGACTTTTTCCAATTTTGGCTCATTTTGCTCATTTTTGCTCCTTTTTGCAGATTTCTTGAGATGGCGGATCATTTTCCCCATGACGGAGGTTCTCCAGGTGCCGGAGGTGATCCAGATATCATGTCTCTGCCACCGAGGATTCGCCCCTTTATTCCCAAGAGGTACGACCCCTCGACGCACATCCTTCCACGGGCAGTTTTCTATCATTTTACGGACTTCGACAATCGAGCCCCCGTGGATTTGCTGTTGCGGGAGCCGGAGTCCCATCTCTCCTATCAGGCACGGGAGGTATGTACTTTACTTTTTTACATTTTCTGCCTTTATTCTGCATTTTTCATGCATTTTATGCTACGCATGCTTATTTGCTCGTTCTGAACACATTCG
Organism: Camellia sinensis; assembly: GCF_055761805.1. Lineage (NCBI taxonomy): Eukaryota > Viridiplantae > Streptophyta > Magnoliopsida > Ericales > Theaceae > Camellia > Camellia sinensis. The sequence continues at coordinate 152,291,651 of NC_138967.1, forward strand.
CATGCCATACTTCTGCTCATTCTAGCACACAACTTGTTCTGAATGCTTAGTCTATAACACAGTACTCTGTTTGAATCTTGAACATACAGCTCAATCACTTGAATTTCTAAACACGCAGCTCATATTTGATGGTGAACACGCAGCACACACTATCTCTGAAATCTGAACACACAGCTCATATTTGTTTGTGAACACGCGGCACACATTTCAATTCTGAACACACAGCTCATATCTTGATTGTGAACACGCAACACGCATTTGTTGAAAGTTGAACACACAGCCCAAACTTTGTTTGTGAACACGCAACACATATCTTGATTGTGAACACACATCACACACTTGTTGAGAGTTGAACACGCAGCCCAAACTTTGAATTTCTGAACACACATCCCATATCTTGATTGTGAACACGCAACACACACTTGTTGAGAGTTGAACACGCAGCCCAAACTTTGAATTTCTGAACACGTAGCTCATATTTGTTGAAAGTTGAACACGCAGCCCAAACTTTGAATTTCTGAACACGCAGCTCATATTTGTTGAAAGTTGAACACGCAACCCAAACTTTGTTTGTGAACACGCAACACACATTTGTTGAAATCTGAACACACAGCCCAAATTTGTTGAAAGTTGAACACTCAGCTCATATTGAACACGCAGTTCACAGCATTGTATTTGATTTGATTTGCACACAGCTCATATGTTTCATTTGCACGCAGCTTATTCATTTCATTCTGAAACTGAATACATGTGTTCATTGTGAATACAGGTGTCCTCTTGTGTTACTCGGGGATACGGCTCCATTGCTGCGAGGGAGTGGTATGTAGAGCTCCCAGAGGCCGTCCATGATTGGGTCGATCAGGCAGGGTTCGGGCCCTTCTGTATTGGGATATCTCGCGATCCCGCCAGCAGGACGTTGATGGGCGCCCTTGTGTGGTGGGACACCACCAATTCCTTTCATTTCTCAGCTGCCGGGGACATGACTATGACCCCATTCGACTTTGCTGTATTGACAGGCCTCGACGTGGGAGGCAGAGCGATCCCTTATGATGAGGACATGGGTGAGTGGGAGGCCACCTGGATTTATCTATTGGGAGCTCACCCACCGGTTGACCGATCCTCGGGCCGAGTCCAGTACACCTGGTTTTCTTCATATTTCAGACAGAGGAAACCCAAGACTCCTGAGGAGATAACACAGTATACCCGAGGGTTTTTGATGTTCCTCTTGGGGACCACTCTGTTCGGCGATAGGGGGAACACCGTTAGGCTATATCTGCTGAGTGCCCTGGTAGACCTCTCGCAAGTCAGTCAGTATGACTGGGGTGGCGTCGGCTTGGCTACCCTCTATTGCTACATGAGCGCGACCTCCCGCGGATGGGGGAACATAGTTGGCGGCTACTGGCGAGCCTGGGAGGTACCTTCTGCCCTCTTGATTTACATTTCTACTTTTCATTATCTGTACATTGCACGCATGGCACACTTTACATTCTGTACTCACATTCTGCACTCAGTATTCTGTATTCTGATGGCTTTTGCCCTGTTTTCCACAGTTATGGGTTTTTGCGTACTTCCTGACGCTAGCCCCAGAGCTTGAGGTGGAAGCGCCCCTCATGACCCCCTACTCGCTCGTTTTCGAGGGCCAGTACCGGCCACGGGCCCGGGAGACTCTTCCCTACCTACGGTAGTTTTTCGACACAGTACGACCAACAGAGGTAATTCAGAACTCTCCGTCCTCCATGTTTTCATCTTTGATTTATTTTGCACATCTACGATTTCTAATCGGCTTATGCATTGGTTATCTGCAGATCACCTGGCAGCCCTGGGTGCCTTTGGGTGGGGACCTCCGATTTCAGCTTGCTGGAGGATGGGCCACCTCTCGGTACAGGATCCTGTTTGAGGGGCCGGTTGGTAGGGCCTAGTTCCTGGGGGAACACTTCATGCACCAGACGATGGGCTACCTTCATCAGGACATCCCCTCAGTACCTCCGGTCGACATGCGGACTACTGGGAGGCTCACTCTCCAGGAGGTTACTAGTGCCATGCTGGGTACTGATGTATTGCTACATTTGGAGGAGGGGGAGTACGCAACCTACCGTCACACATACTTGATGCCCCCGTTGACAGGCGTTCGTACACCCACGAGGAGGTCCATTGACATACCATCTTCGAGTCGAGCTTGGGCTGTAGGTGCTCCTTCCACTAACAGAGCCAGTACGTCGAGAGGTGGGGCTGTGCTGGTCCCCCCGATTCCTCCGACTTATCATCATGCTGGATGGCCAGATATCCCTACTGAGTTGACGGGATGGCGATACGGGACTTCCTACCCGATTCCGATAGAGCCTTCTATGCCTGATCACCGATACATCAGTGACCCTGACTCACCACCGGTATGCTCCACTGCTTTTCATTTATCACCCAGATACTTAGGCATTCATTTACTCACTGATGATCTGAGTTTGTATTTGCAGCCACCCAGAGAGTACATGGACGGAATGCTCGGATTGGTGGCCTCGCTCGAGGGCATGGTCTTGCAGAGAGAGGCGCAGCTGTCCATCCTTGGTTTTCAGGTACTCTTTAATTTTCTTGCATTTATCATACTTCTGATGACATGTTGAACTTGAACATCTTACTGCATTGATTAATTGTATGTGTAGAGCACATCTGACACACGCCACATTCATGTACTGTATCTGCTTGCACCCACTTCATGTAGTTTTCTTGTATCTGCATCTGATATACATACTTTGGCTGATGTATTGCATTCTTTCTTTTCAGATGCCTCCGCTACATACCGGACCACAGGCCGGGCCATCTGGGCCTTCCCGAGGAGCTGGGAGAGGGGAGTCGTCTCGCAGACGAGCCGGACGCAGAGCGCATGTCATAGAGGAGGGGTCCAGCGAGGAGGAGGAGCCTACGCATCCCCAATTAGAGACATCTGCTGACAGAGAGGGTGGTTCCGGTTCCGATTCCGGTAGTGGAAATGAGGTCAAGGAGGATCCCAAGGATGACAGCTCTGACTCAGATGACGATGATGGTGCTGAGGCTGTTCCGCAGAAGAGGACGAAGAGGGCCTCTCACTCCTGTGCTTGATAGCATTGATGCAGCTATTCCCTGCTTTGTTTGACTTTTTTACTAGTAGTTATAACACATTGTACATTTATTAGGTAGTTTTATTTTCTGTAAAACTTGTACCCTTGTTGTAAAATGTTGTAACAAAGGAAGCATGATGGAATGAAACAGCTTTTGTTCAAATAGTGTTGCATTTTATGCTCTTGCATTGCATTGCATCATTTTGCACAAAATGAGATTGAATGGAATTGTGCATTTGAAAATTGCCAAGTCAGGTAGTGAACCGACGCAACAAACAAAGCAACTTAACTTACTAAGGAAGAACAAAACCTTAGCAAGTTTACAACTCGATAAGCAAGACACAACAATGTTGATTAAACAAAGAGTAACAACTCGATACACACAACTTGTCAACTCGACAAAACTTAATACCTCGATAAACTAAACAACTCGATAAGCAAAACAACAACTCAATAAGTAAAATAATAACTCGATAAGCAGGATTTAATAAAAACTTGATAAACAAATGCATTTCGGACGATTTGGGTGACGGAACGCATCCGAAACAGAGGAAAACTCGCACCTTCAACACCCCCAATGCATGGAAATGCTAGGAACTTTCTTCTAAAAGCTAGAACAAGACCAAAGTCACCTTCCTCTCTATGGCCGACCACCTAAGGGAGCTGGTCGACCAGCTTTTTGCATTGGAGGGGAGAAGGGTGGTCGGCCTACCAGAAAAGGTGGCTGGCCGACCACCTAGCTTGGCAGCCACCAAATTTTCGACACGTGTCCCCCGAACAGTGCCTTATCCTCTTTAAAAGCTCCAGCCTCGTGGCTCTTTCATTTCATCTTAGTTTTGCATCAAAATGGAGGCGTTCCTCACCCAAAATCTCACAGCTTGGATTGCTTCTCTAGATGGCTCGAAAAAGTTGAACTTCTGGGGCTTCGGCTTGAACGCACTATTCACGTTGGGCTGTACTCCGCTGCATCTTCCTTTCTTCTATGCCGCGGCAAGGTTTTGGAATCCGGTAACACACGTCTTTAGCTTTAGCGGGCAAGAGATGTGTCCTACTTTTGAGGATTTCCAAGTTTTAATGGAGTCCGAGCGCAACGAGGAAATCTTGCCTCAATTCCGATTCGGCCACGTCCAAGCCTTAGGACAAATGTGCGGCCTCACTTTTCATGATGCTCGATCATTGATTCATGATGGGGAGTTGGACATCCCAAGCTTGGTTTGCCGATTTTCTGATGGTGGTGACCGCGGCGACCATCATTGGCAGGGCTATCGGCAACACGCGCTTTGCCTATGCTTGCTGTCTCATTTCATACTTGCCTCAGGTTCCGGAGGATCTGGTGTCCGGTTAAACGAGGTTGCCCAAGGTTTGAAGGAGAGCAAGAGTTGCATTGCTATGACATTGGCTGAGACATTGATGGGCTTAGACGTTTTTCACCGCTGGGAGACGGCTAGGCTTGCGGGGAGCCCACTTCTATTGTAGGTAATGTTTCCCACCCAATCTCACATATGTATTGCCCACACCACTCGGCTCTCAGGCTCGGTTTTTCTCGCAAAGCCCTTTTCTTACTTTTCTCTTATCGTACATCTCTCTATTCTTTATTCTCTCATTTTTCAATCCCTCCCCAGGTGTGGTTGATGGACAAGTTACATGTTGTGGAGTCTTGCCCCGTATAGTCAGCTCGCGGCTACTTTTTCCGACAACGCTTGGTCGATGCCCTTGATGAGGGGTGGTGGTACAATTGGATGTGAAATTTGTCAGCAAACCACATCACTTGGCGCTGCCCTTGGCTCAATCTGCCGGCGATGAGTTATAACATGACCCGTCAACTTGGGATTCAATTGATTGGCATGACACACTTTGTCTTCTATTTTCCGTTCCGGTTCTAGCGCCAATTCGGACATGATCAGACTTGCCCGCCAGAGGGGATAGAGTATCCTGCTATATTCCTGGTTCGAGGCACACAGCTTGCCCGGTATGCCACAACATGGAGGACTAGAGAGCTCTTGGCCCCTGCTCCCACTTTCAGTTGCACTTTGTCTGATGAGTGCTTGGATTGGCTCAATGAAGAGGCATAGGAAGGGCCTACTTTGGTATCAGAGGCTTCGACCAGCTATGGGAGGGGGCGCAGGAACACCTGACTTAGCTATGCCCTAGATTTATTGCTTTATTCGTACTTTCAAGTTTTCTTTATGATTGTAATAAAAAGTAACTTCAATTTGTATGCAAGAGCAGGAGAACTCTGCATTGAAATCAATGAAATTGAAGGTTGCGGGTACTGAAAATTTTCCGCTTTGGTCCAAAAATGGTCTAAGTTGTAAAAAGATTAATTTTGAACAAAGTCAACTTTTATTAAAACTTTTCAAAACCATTTTCGATATAGATCAGAACCGGACACGCTTGAAATCTGTCACTGAGATGTACAACCCCGGATCCCAGCAACTGGAAAGTTGCCCCTAGTCTGAATAGTACCGCAGCACTGCGTAGCAACGGAAAGTTGCCCCTAGTCTGAAGAGCACTGCACTGGAGATCATAACCGAACTCTTGAATGCTGAATAGACAAAGATGGCCAAGATAATCAAATGGACAAAGTTGATTGGGGAAAGTTTATGGTTGAACTTCAAGATGAAGTTGCCTACGTATCCCAAAGATGGGAATCAAGCCTTACGTAGTTCAGGCTTAGGTTCACTCGAGTATTTTCACTCTCCTTTTACGCTCTAACTTTTGCCAAGGCCGCCCTTTGTGGGTTTTCAACCTTGCGAGCTCCGTTTTTATAATTTCAAATTTTTTATGCTCTGGCTTTTGCCTTGGTCGCCCTTTCGGGTTTTCGGCCTAGCGAGCCTCTTAGGGGTAATATTTCTTCAACTTGTCCATGTTGATCGGTTGTGAGAACTCTAGGCCATCTAAGTCCATTAGAACCACAGCTCCACCTGGCCAGATAGACTTAATGATGTAGGGACCAGTCCAATTGGGTCTGAACTTGCCCCTTGGGTCGTGGATGGGAGCTCGGTTGTCCTTGAGCACCAAATCTCCTTCTTTTAGATTCCTGGACTTAACTTTCTTGTTAAAAGCCCGGGCAATTTTGCGTTGATAGCCTTGAACATGGTACAGTGCTTTCAGTCTGCGCTCGTCAAAAAGCATGAGTTCTTCAAATCTGTTCTGTTGCCAATCTGCTTCTGCTATCTGACACTCAGCCAGCACTCGCAAAGACGGAACCTCAATTTCAATAGGTAGAACGACCTCCATCCCATAAACTAATGAATACGGAGTCGCCCCAGTAAAAGCTCTAATTGAAGTCCAGTACCCCCACAGAGCAAACGGCAGCTTGTCTGGCCAATCCCGGTAGGTTTCCACCATCTTCTGCAATATGTGTTTGATATTCTTGTTGGCTGCCTCGACCGCTCCATTGGTTTGCAGCCGATATGTAGACGACTTATGAAAAGCCATGTTGTATTTCTCTAACAAGTCAATCACTTCCTTCTTGAAGTGGGAACCATTATCTGAAATGACCTCGTTTGGGACCCCATAACGACAGATGATGTTGTTTCTGATGAATTTTGCAACATGTGACGCCTTCAACACCGCATAGGATTGGGCCTCAACCCACTTCGTGAAATAATCTATCGCGACCAAGATGAACTCATGCCCATTAGACCCCTTCGGGGTAACAGCCCTGATCACATCAATTCCCCAAACTGAAAATGGCCATGGCGAAGTCATATTGTACAGCTTCGACGGCGGGATGTTCATGCGGTTTGCATGTATCTGACATTTGTGGCATCGCCGAACAAAGCTGATACAATCCTCCTCCATGGTGGACCAGTAGTAACCCTGTCTAAGGATCTTCCGTGCTAGCATTACCCCGTTCATATACGCACCGCATTCCCCTCCATGGATGGCTTCCATCAGGCGTTTTGATTCTTCAGCTTCAACGCACATCTTATGCATTCCCAGATGACCTCTCTTCTACAATTTACCTCCACAGATGATGAACTGAACGGCCATTCTTCTGATTGCCCTTTTATCCTTGACATTTACCCCTGGTGGATATGCTTCCTTCTCCAAGAAATTCCAAATATCGTAATACCAGGGGTTCTCATCCTGAACCTCATCTATAGCAGCAATTGACTCGTAAGCCGGCACAAATTTCTGGTCGATAATGACTGGACGCATCCGGACTCCAAACAAGATGTCTATCATGGAAGATAGAGTTGCTAGTGAATCTGCGAACCTGTTGTTTTCTCTTAGTAGATGAGTGAAGTTTAGCTTCTCAAACCGAGGAATCAGCAGGTCCAAGGTTTGGTGATACATTATCATCTTTTCTTCTTTGACTTTCCAGTCTCCTTTTGCTTGAGACACAACAAGATTCGAGTCCCCGATGACATCCAACCGTTTTTCCCCTAGTTCTAGAGCTGCTTCTAGACCGGCAATGCATGCCTCATATTCTACTTCGTTGTTCGAGACTTTGAACCGGAGTTTAAAGGTTAGAGGGATACGGGAATTGTCGGATGCTATCAGCAACACTCCTATCCCATACCCGTACTAGTTGGACGCTCAGTCAAAATACATCGTTCAAAACTCGTCGTCGATATGCAAAATGGCCTAATCTGGAAATAAGTACTCAATCGCTTCATCTCCTTCCACTGGATGATCGGCTAAGAATTCTGCTACTGCTCTTCCCTTGACTGACTTGCACGTCACATATTTCAGATCGAATTCGGAAAGCAACAACAACCAACGAATTACCACACCACACGTGAATGTTGTGCTCGTTCTAAAGTTTTGGAGTTTTGGCTGAGAGTCTTGCCTCCGAGCCTCGGAACTCTGTGCTTTGGCTCAGTTTGCGGACCAAGTCTTGTTTTCCCTTCCCGGAGGGAGGGAGTGGTCTTGTAGACCATCTCTCTGTGGTCGTAGACTACTTTTCGTGGTCGTAGGCCACTTTTCCCGTTTGGAGACTAGTTTTCAGTTTTTGGAGCCTTCGGCCGTGCGTTTTGTCTCGGGACGGCTTAACATTCTCCGTTTGGCGTGGTTTTTGAACCACACCTTGTTGCCTCTTCCTAGAGGAACACTATGGTCCGGGAGACCACTTTTGATGCTCGTCAACTAGTTTTTGGGGCTTTTGGCTGCGTGTTTTGCCTCCCGATTTCTCGTCTTGCATCCGCTTTGGTTTGTTTTTGGTACAAACCTTGCTTTCCTTGTTTGGAAGGTGGTACAAGGGTGGGAGACCAGTATTTCTTCTGGCCGACCACTTTTCCTTTTTCTAGCTAGTTTTCTTGTCAGATAACTGGCTTTCTTGGTCTTTGGACCATCTTTTCTGGTTGACCACCACACCACCACCTTGCATTTAGTGTGTTGACCTCTCCCACCTATGGCCGACTAGTTTTTACTCTGGTTGACCACCTAAAGTGGTCGGCCGACCACTTTTATTAGCAGGCGGTCGGCTGCTTTTTGGCACATTTTTTGAGATATTTTGGGACAGCTGACACAGCTGGAGGGCATTTGAGTCATCCTCCATGGCATTCAAACTTAGCTTCTCCAAGAAGCTTTGGCTTTCCTCTTCTATAAGAGGGAGGCTCCTCCTCCCTCCTCCAGGTTCAGATTTTTGCCCCAAGAGAGTTACATATAGCTTTGTCTCTATATCACTCTTGTTCTTTATTTTTGTGTTCAAAAGTGTAGATTTGTCTTACTTTAACACACAAACACACACTCAAACACCATCCTTTTGCTACTAAGGTGCTTAGGGGCTGATTTTGGTGTTCTTGGGTTGTCTTGAGTTCAAAAAACCTGCTGGAGTTGCAGTTATAAAGAGGGTCTTCAAGGGTCAGCTTTTGACCATTAAATCCCCCATTCTTGCTTAAGCTTTTAGCCTATCTTGCATGTGGTTTTAAGCTTAACTTATAACTAATAAAAATTCTATTTTTGCATGCTTTTGATCTTTGTTTAAGATCACTTTTGTGTTTGAGGTTGTTTACCCCCTCTTAGGCCTTGTTTGGCCTTGTTTTTTAGTTTTTTTGTGAACTTCGGGACCACCTTGTATTGGCCTTCTCACCACTAGTGGGGATGGTGTTTTAAGGTCCTAAGAAGGGGAGGGTCATCCCCTTCCCTTGCATCTTCAATACATGCCTTAATATGCCTCATGTTTGAGCATCTTTACTAAGTGTATGTTGACCATATCTTAGCTTGTATTTGTGGTTATTTTGCTGTGGCATACCATTGTTTTTTCTTAGTTTGGTCACTCCATACATGGTTAATATACTTGTAGTGTAAATCACATAATCTAGTCTTGTATGCCTCATGTTTGAGCATGTCTTTCTAGCTCGTTTTGGATCCATTTTAGTATGTTTTTGGTGATGTTTTAGCATGCCATGACTCTGTTTTGGGTGGGTTTGTTGTCCCCTTGCATGCTCCATACACTTGTAGTGCAATCCCATGAAATAGCCTAACATGCATTATGTTGTAACATGTTATTTTAGCATGCTTTTGGCTTCGCTTAAAGAAGATTTTGTTCATGTTTTTTCATGTTTAAGATCTGATTTTAGTTGTATTGGTCATCCATGACTTGCTTTGTATAGCTTTGGTTCAATCTAGCTTGTAAGCTTTGTGTATTGAATCCTCTAGCATGCATTACTTGGCTTATTTCAGTGATTTGGCATCACTTTTTATATGATTCCAGTCCATGTTTCATGGCCATACACTTGCATCTTTCACTTATTCAATGCGTTGGAGGGTTTGTCCCTTTATGCCTTAACATGAACCATTGCGTATGCCTTCATGCCATAGCTTGCGAGCCATCATTTCAATGTGTTTTTGGGGTTATATTGCCATGATATAACTTTGATTTTTATTGGTCGAGTCATCCCATGCTTGGTCTTAATAGGTGTAGTGTAATTCACCTTATTTGCCTTGCATTCATCATGCTTCATGCCCTTCATGCTAGCATATTTTGGCCTACTTCCATACATGTTTTAGACTCATTTTAACATGTTCTAGGATTGTCTTGGGTTGCCTTAATCACATGCTTCATGTTTTGTATACTTGTGGTACAGATGCTCTTGCTTGCCTCAAGCTTCGAGCATCATTGCATGCTTCATTTGTGTTATGTACATGATTTGGCATCACTTAACATGACATTTCAGAGCATTTAGCATTGCCATGTTCCTACTTCATTCATGCTTTGAGTGCCTCTAAGGATTGTCCATGTTTGCCTAGCTTATGGCTTAGCTCGTATGTTTGCATGCCTAGGCCTTTGGGTCCTTATCTCAGCATGCTTTGGCCCTTGTTTTGACCTACTTGAGCTCTGTCCATGCTTAGTTCATGCATTTGTGCCATGTATAGCATGCCTCCTTTGTGTTGCTTTTTGCTAGCTTACATGCCTTAGGACTTTAGCATGCTTTACTTATGTTGTTTGAATGATTTGGTATCATTTCTTGCTTCATTTTAGTGCACTTAGTGTTGTTACACTTCCACTTTTATTACTCATTGAGCACTCTTGAGAGTTGTGCCCTTTGGCCTCTTTGATGGCCAATGCATTGTGCATGCATGCCTTGCTTTATGTGCCTTCATTTCATCACCAATGGCCACTAATTTGGGCATGATTAAGGTCTATCCCTTTTGGTTTAAGTCCATCGATTATGCCATGTATATTGCATTGAGTATGCCATATTATTCATTGCATTGAGTATGCCAACCTACATAGCATTGTGCATGCCATGCGGTTATTTGCATTGCGTATGCCAAGTTGTTCCTTGCATTGCATATGCATGCCCATGACATTGCTAAGTTGCCCTTTGTAGCATTGCATTGTGTATGCATGTGTTAACATTGTTTGCATGCCTTTGCATTTAGTATGCTTATATTACATCGCATTGCGTATGCCATGTTCATCGCATTATGTATGCCTTAATACTTTGCATTGTGTATGCTTAGGTAACATCGCATTGTGCATGCCATGTAGTTCATAGCATTGAGAATGCCATGTAGCTCTCTGCATTGTGTATGCTTAGGTTACATCATTGCATTGTGCATGCTAATTGTCATTTGCATTGTGTATACTAGTTGTTCTTAGCATTGTGCATTGTGCATTGTGCATGCCATTAGCCTTGTTAGGTTGTTCATATTGCGTTGCATGTTTTCCATGTTATGTGTTGCATTGTGTTTGAAATAGGTGTTAGTCCAAACACGAGAAACAAGGGACGTTTCATACTTCAAGTGATGAAACGTGCCTTAATTCCCGGTCGCCGACGCTCTTGATCATACATGATAGAGTTTTAGGCTTTATGTGTTTACTTGTGCATTCATTTCATATTGAATTGTGCAACTTCGCCTCTCGGCCATCACGAATGGAAATGCGCGATTGGTGGCCCGAGAGTCGAGAACCACACTCCCTTGAGTTCATGACATGATAGGGAGGATGGTTGTGCACACATATCTGGTAAATACATTGGCATGCCCTTTCTTGCTCTCTGTTGCAGCAAATTGCAGTTCAGCAGCAACAACTGGTCGGCCAGCCAGAAAAAGTAGCTGGCCGACCACTTTTTGTTATTTCAATAACAAAAAGTGGTCGGCAGGTGTTTCTAGAGACCAAAAGTGGTCGGCCTCCCTCCCACAGGATTCCCAAGGTGGAGTTTCATCTTACTGGAGCTTGGTGCAAGTTTCTGAGAACAAATGAAAACAGAGGCAAATCGGGGCATCGCATTGGATTTCCGAATGAGGCGACCGAGCATGCATCTAGTCTTCTCCCTCCAAGAACCTCCTGTTTTACTACTTTCCTTAGCTTCCATGCTTAGATAGCTTGCTTTTGCTTTGGTTTGTACCTTAATTAGTTAATGCGTTAGCTATTCAATTCGTTTTGTAATAATTAGTTAACTAGGATTAGTTAATTAATTTGTTGTGTAATAATTAGTTCAATTAGCTTAGATTAGCTAGTTAGCTTCTTATTCGGACTCTCCCTCGAGAGGGCCAACTTTTGTAATAAGCGTGCATGTGTGTGATGCATGTCTTCCAATCCCTATTTCTTTCTCCCTTTTACTTAACCGCTTACGATGGTTAGTTTTAGGGCATGTTTAATTTAGCATACCTTATGCTCGCATATGTGCATCCATTCATCTGCATTGTATTTCAATTCCTATTTGAATACATGTACCAAGTTGCATCTCACTTGCCATTCTAGAATAGCCGAGCCTATCTTAGTTGCATTTCGCATGTGTTGCATTCGCTATCTTAACATGAACTAGGATCATGCATGATTTCTAACTAGTTCCTTATTTTGGCTTGGAGTACACTGTGAGTGTTTACGCTTTAGCATACTACATGTGTGTTATTGATTGCCATGAAATCATGCTTGCCATGAGGCTAATTGCTTAGTTGATATAACTGCCTGAATGCCTGTGGGTGAATGTTGGATTATCTGAATTGGAACAATTCATTGAAATCCGCATTTTAGCCTACTAGTTCCAAATTAGGCGATATAGTCTATACTTGTGTGTTGTGCGCATCACATAGTAAGATTAGCTAATTAACTAGAATAAGAACACATGTGTTTCAAAAACAAGATATCATGTTTAGTATAGGCCGATCTTTGATCGGGCGAGCGGGGGTGCTCATAGATGACCTTCCCCAATCGTTCCCAAGTTCCTGAGCCGAGGCAACTTTGGTGATGATGGATACGTGGCCTTAGGCACGAGTCAGGGTTTCCTAAATTATCCTAAAACAAAATATTTAGGTGGTGACTCTGTATCTGGCAAAGCAGTCCATGTTTGACACTTCTTTATAAAAATCAGTTTTCCAAAATGATTTGCCGGATTTGGACTCTTTGGTGATTTATTGGTCTTGTATTGCACTTTGCGAGATTAGATTCAGAACCGTGACATTTGAGTCCGAACTGTAGTAGCTCAGAACAAAACGAGATTCACACCATCGAACACGGATATCGAAGAGTTCCTGGGAGCACGTCTACAGAAGGCGCTTAGGAAAAGGCCGATATATTTCTTAACTTAGACGATTTGCCTGGATGTAAAGCCGAAGACATGGTAGGTAAATCCCTTTCGTTTACCTAATTCGCTAAGAGGATGGTAGCGAAAAGAAAATTGAGCACCGCAGGAGGCAACCAAGAAGTCCTCCTGCCAGCGGTGATCAATTCAAAAGAGATCACTGCTCATTCTAACCCTATAGAATCGGCACAACTAATTCTCAAACCTACGCCTGAAAAAATGGTGGTCGAGCAAAGTGGTGAAAAGCACCCTGCCGAGTCCACTTAGACGATCGAGCAGTTGATTGAGAAAAGACCAAGAGCTTCACCTGCCTTGGACCTAGCGGCGCCGTTTACTATTCAGCCAAAGATAAAGGGATCACTCGTTCCAACAGGTGTTTCGGCAGTGAAGGAGCCTAGCATTGCACTACGTGTGGCTGCTACTATCACTCTTCCTTTGGACAAGGCAAAGTTCCACGCTGAACCGGATGTTGTTTCAATCGCCATGGTCGCGCAATTGGCCATTCTGGTGAGTTAATTTCAACAAATGTATAATTCGGTAAAACCTAATTGTTTTCTCAATATAAAAATATATATATATATATTCCAGGTAGCTGAGCGGATTGGCTGTCGCCATCATGATGTTGTCGAATTAATCAATCAACTTAAAGTAAAAGTGGCGACCGAGCAAGGTAGCGCAAAGTCAGCAGCTGTCGAATTGGCCATAGCAATGCAGAGAGCTTAAACCGAAGTGAAGAAGACAGAAGAGGGATGTATAAGGGTCGTCACCAAAGAAGAAAAGACGAAACACGTTGACCTGCATCATCGTACTGTCAAAAAAATGGTAAATCTTTCTGATGTCGCTTTAAAAATGGCGAAGGAAGACTTGGAGAAGCTTAGGGTCAAGGTACTAGAAGCGAAGAAGGCGACGAAAGAGGCGCAATCAGTGGCATCTAAGGCCTTTGAAGAGAGGGAGATGTCGGTTGTAGAAAAGTATACCGACGAGGCCTTGAAGTTTGAGAATCGGGGCTTCAAACACGACTGGCTCAAGGCATTGGCCGCTGCACAAATGACGCTCGACGTGTCGATTCCATTTGAGCAAGAAGATATAGAGCCTTATTGAGAGGGTATAATTGAACTGTACTTACCATTTCTGAATTGATGCTCGTACAATTAGCATAAAGTAATTATTGACGCAATTTAAACAATGTTAATTCGGCATCGTTTTGTGATTTGGCAAATGAAGTAGACTTTACTGCCGAATAGATCTGCATACCCTCCTTTACGGTGATTAAGAAACCATAGGTCAAAACGTAGGCCTAAACCGAAAGCGACGCGAGAGCCGCGATCGAGTTGTCGTTTCTCAAATGGGGTACACTATGTTAATTCGGCACCTTTCTGTGATTTTCACATAACTTATCTGCCGAATAGATTCATATATCTACCCCTGCCCCAGTTGAGAACGGGTGCATTATGCATGAGGTAGACTTTACTGTCGAACAGATCTGCATACCCACCCTTACGGTGATTAAGAGACCCAGGGTAAAAACATGGGCCTGAACCAGAAGGTGAAGCGGGAGCCGAGTGATAGAGTTTTCATTTCTCAAACAGGGTACACTATGTTAATTCAGCACCTTTATGTGATTTTCACGACTTATCTGCAGAATATATTTATATATTTGTCCCTACCCCAGTTGAAATGAGTGCATTGTGCATAACCAAATGTATACCACCGAGTTACGGATGGGGCACTACCTGAGTCCGATTAGATTTTTATATCTGCCTCTACCGTGGCCAAGAATGAAGGAATTGTATGCCAAAAACGGACCGAACATGTATGATACGCTTCAACGGCGCATATTAATGATTAATGGGACGAAGCATACATGGAGTCATTTTAGTGGTATTGAGAGTAGTGCCTCTCAGGGGTAAGTAACGGATATTTCAATCTGCCCAAACTGATCTACCGCATTTTGGACGAATGCGTGATGACGAGCAGACGATTGTAGATTGATTTTTTCCAACCCGCCTAGTTTTGAATAGATGACGAATTTGAGATTCATTTGGCTTCAACCGAACCGTCAAACTGCAAGCACCCTAGTAATTTTTAAGACTTTGTGTTTTCAATTTGTTTAGATATTCTGTTTGTATTTTCAATTGAAAAAGAGTTTAGATATTTTGTTGTGTTTTCAATTTGAAAATTCTTTATCAACTGGCAAGTGTTGATATTTGGTATTTTGTGTGGAAAATATAAGGTTTAATTTTGTCATTTTAAGAAAAAAACAAATTAAACAATTTTTGAATAAAAAAAAGTTAATGAAATAGGTTTAATAATGTATAGTTTTCTTATATGTATTTATTATTGGTATTTGACAATTTACTTGATAATCTTTTGGTTATGTAGAGTTGGATTGTTAGCCAAAAAAAATGTTAACAAGTTGTATTATATTCAAAGTTTGTAAAAGTTAAAATCGCCAAACCGATTCGCATTCATCTGTCAATCCACTCAATTACATACGTCAATCTGACCGACGGATGCAGATTAATTTTTTTCAATCTACCAATCTGGCAGATAAATGACAGATTGGAGATTTTTCAGCCGCAACCGAACCGCGAACACAACTAGTGCCTTTGTAGTTAATTTAAAGCTATATACTCAGCCAACCTATAACCAGTTTCGTTGCTTTAAATAGATTCATCACATTCGATGAAGAGATGTAGTTTTCCTGAAGGGTCACTGGAGCAACACCAAACGCAGAAAAAACCCTTTGTTTCATCAAAGCTCGCAGTGTATGTCAGGAATGATGTTCTTTAATAAAAGAGGAGATGGGAAGAGTTTGGCAGAGCTAGACGTGGAGATGATTCAAGAAGAGCCTAGCGATTCTGTTTGCAAGGGGACCATGGGACCAGAGCAAAATAGACGTTGATCGCCCAGGTGACAAAGCAGATCTCCTAGAAGGGATGAATAAAGTAGATCTTTTAGAAGTGGGATACAAAAAAAAAAAAAAAAAATGAAACTCTAGAACTATTGGCGCCCAGACCCCAATTCGAAATGAGCCGAGTAGACTGCCACGTCCGTTGAGTTTCTCCGTTTTTATTGGGAACAAACCCTAACCGAAGCCAATTCAATCGTGCACGACCCAAATGTGGCAGTTGAATTTACACGGAAAATCTTCCTCCCTAAAGTGCACAATGACCAATCAGGGTGATTATGAGGGTTCAAGGAAGGAGTCCACAGGGCTATCAAAGGACTGTACAATTCACATGAATTCGGCATGCGCATTCGTGCTATCTATAAGGAAATTGATCGCAAAGATGGGCGGATTCGAAATTTAGAGCGCCAACTTGAGGAAGCCCAAGAAAGAGCGGAGAACGAGGCTCGGAAAGTCAGAGTGGCTGAGTTCAAGGTGGCTGGGGCAATGAGTTCATCAACATCAAAAGACACAGTTACACAACACCTCATGGATCATGCAATAGCCGATCGGGATACTGCTAACATTTTTTCAAGAGAGGCTATAGAGACCCAAGCTTATAATAGGGGCTTCTTTGAAGGAAGATAGATTGGTATTGACAAGATGATGGAGAAGCTAGTCGACGACGTTTAACGATGTGAAAACCGTGGCTTTAAGCACAGATGGACCAAAGCACTTCAAGTGGCTGGTGTGGATTCTGCGTCATCGTTATACCAGAGCTATGTAATGCTGTTTGAAACCTACAACACCGAGAAAACAAACGATGAGGAGGAGGCCATGAACTCTGAGAGAAGCTAATCGATGTGATAAACTTTGGTCTGATTCTTGGGTTCAACTCCTGTAACTAAGACACCTATTGGCCTTAGAATAAATGTACACATAATGTAATTAGAATTTGTCATGATGCTTTCTTAATAAAAATTCAATTACATTTGTCTGCATTCATCAGACTAATTATGTCTCTAAATTACACATTGTAATTAAAAATGATGCTTTGTAGGATACTTTGAATTCAGCGGGAGGCTTAAATGATGGCATTTTGTGCTGAGCACAAAGAGCGCTCCTAATTCGGAGGCTTATACTGATGGCGCTTCTTGCCGAGCATGAAGAGCGCTCCAAATTCGGAGGCTTAAATGATAGCATTTCGTGCCAAGCATGAAGAGATCTCCCTCCAAATTCAAAGGCTAAATAAAAGTAAGGCAATCAGAGTTAAATAAGCAAGGAAATAACATAACGTCTTGTATCATTGATTGACTGTACATATGCAAAGTAATAATATACACAAAAGTCAACAAACATTAATCTAAGAAAGTTAAAGAAGTTAACATAATCATCAATACTAATGATAAAATTTGTGGAGATGAGTTGAATTCCAGGGCCGAGGTAACTTCTTGCCGTTCATGTCGAAGAGTCGATATGCCCTTGCCCCAACAATGGAATTAATCTGGTATAGGTCGTCCCAATTTGGGCCGAGTTGACTGTCCGGAGGATTCTTAGTAGCAGGTAGTACTTTTTTGAAGACCAACTCTCTAGGAGTCTATGGGCGCAAATGCACTCATTGATTGTATGATTTAGCAAGTTGCTGCTAGTATCACGCCATAGTCACAAGGGCCCAATCTCAACATTCTTCAAGTAAATCCATATATGTCACACAACTCTCGGTAGACGCCGCAATCAAACTAAGTGTTGTTATCTGAGATAAGTGTCCTGGGTATGCCGAATTAAGTGATGATATTCTTCTAAACAAAGCGTTTGATATCTGCATCTCATATATGTTCCAAAGGTTCTACTTCAACCCACTTTGTGAAATAGTCAGTAGCAACAATTATGAACTACTTATTTCTTAGAGCTTTCAATAGTGGCCCAACTATGTCTAAGCCTCATTGAGAAAAAGCCAAGGACTAGTCATGGAGTTCAATTCTTCGGCGGGCAGATGTGTTAATGGATAAAACTTCTAGCACTATTTGTATTTCTTAATATAATCCTTAGCATTGATACGCATAGTCGGCCACCAATACCCTTGAGTAACAACTCGGTGAGCCAATAATCTACCTCCTAAATGAGCACCACAACTGCCTTCATGTATTTCAGCCAAAAAATCCTCAATCTTGTTTAGATGGACACATTCCAAGTAAGGCCTAAAGAAAGATTTAAAAAAAAAATCTCCTTGAGGATCTAAATAATATCTCAAAGCCTTATTCCATAGCTTGTGAGCTTTCTTCTTATCCTCCGGCAATTGTTCTGAAGCAAGGAATGCAGCACTGGGATCCATCCAACTCGACCCCCTTTGGATGGTGTTCACAACGGGATATTTGGGTATATTGATACTCGACTCTAAAATGAAACCCATTTTAATGGTTCATTTAACTTCAGAGTTCACAGCCAAAGGTAAACAGACGAGAGCATCGGCATGTGTATTTTGGTCACAAGTAATTTGATTCAGTTCATGGCAATCAAATTTCACGAGCAAGGAGTTGGCTATCTTCATGTAGGCTGTTATGCTATCATTTTTAACTGTATATTCATGTTTTAACTAGTTTATGACCAATTTCGAATCACAAAAGATTTGCAACTGCCTAGCTCTGTAACAACCCCGACCTATGATTAGCTTATCATTCTTAATTAAGAATGCCTAATGAGTAATTAAGAGGAAATTCTGAGTTACTGCATGTGTTTTGTGTTAATTATGCATATATTTGTCTGACATAGGAATATCTATTTGAATTTCTAATTTAATATGCAAATTGAAAGCCTTATAGGCATCCGAACACAAAATTGACTAAGTCTATGTGTTATGTAGAATTTTTAGAGCCTCCTGGTAAGTTTAATTAGAATTTGATTCGGAACCAAATAATTAGAATAATTAATTAGCACCAATGGAAATTAATTAGTATGAGCTTAATTGGGCCTATATAAGGCCAAAATGATTCGTAGGAACCTCATATACACTCCATCATTTTTGTACTCAACTAAAACATAGAGAGAGAGAGAGAGAGAGAATGAGAGGTTTTAGATCAACATTTTGGAAAGGGAGAATTGAAAATGAATGTCTTGGAATCTAGCTAAAGACCTGAGAATTGTGAGAGATAACTTGGAATCCTTGCTAATTCAAGACTTTAGGTGAGTAATCAAATTCTAAACCTTGTGATTAAGTTATAAATTGTGAGAAATCAAGTGAAATAGGTGATTACATACAAGAATTAAGCTCAAAGGAGTGAATCAAGAGCTCATACATGCAAGCATGCTCATTTCGTCATGTTTTGAAATTATTTTCAAGGAATTCTCTCTTGCATGTTAATGCTTTAACTTGGTTTTGGGAATTCATCATGTGTTACATCATTTTAGCCTAATTAATCATGTTTTGGAAGGTTGAAGTTCATTACAAGCATGTTATTTTTTAAAGTTTCAAGTTTTACTTTTGAATAATTCACTTGCTTTTCAGCCTTGAATTTACAAAGTGGCTTTCAATTCATGATGTGTTATGAGTTTCTACATGTCTACTTAAGTTTTGGGCCCCAAGAATGTGTTTTGAAGCTTTGAATTTGAGTTTTGAACTTGGGAAGCAATCTGGAAATTCCAGATTTTGCATCAATACTCAAGTGACAAAATCTACCCTCGAGCGATCACCCTTTGATTTGAACCTTGGCTCGAGCTTAAAATTCAAGCTCCTAGTACTTTTGCAAACAATTACACGGTGGTTCGAGCGACCGAATGTTTATTCTCAGTACTTGGCTCGAGCGACCGTCTAGCGTAAAAATCGAGCATCCAGTACTTTTGCAAACTTTGCAGACCGTTTGAGCGACCAAAGCTTCGCTCAAGAGAACTGCCTTGTTTCTAAAAATTTTGCAAAGTGTTTTCAAGTGTATTTCGGCATCCTCATTGCATCATAGGCATTCCTAAACTAGGATTAAGTTATAATAATGAGGACAAGGATTAGAAACACACCAAGGAAGAAAAGTAATAAGTTAAGCACCAACAGAGCGTGTGTTTCATTGTGTATTTGTTACGTATTTGTAAAGGTCACGCGCCATAGTCCATCTAAATTGTCTGATCCGTCTGTTCTGCATTTGGAGCTATCTGTGAGTAATAACTTTGTAAAGCTATGTTTAACTTTAATTATTTTCTGAATGATATGAAATGATCTGTTTTCTGAAACGTAATTTTCTGTATGGATGAATGATTGTTTAGATTTCTAAAATGTATTCGTAGCATTCTTAGCATTATTTGATTTATTTTATTTTCTCTATATACGTCTCATAAGATAACTATACATCTCATGTGATCATGGGTCATCAATTTATAGATTCTTATGAATGTCTCTATGCACTTAAGTCAACTGTACGTCCCATATATTATGGGTCATCTGTTCTGTTAACGCTAATAGATGTATCACGTATGACTATCTGTAAATTCTAATGATGAATATGAATATGAATATGAATATGAATCTGTTTCTGATCTAAACTCTGATTTTTGAATCTATTACGGACATCATTCATTAAAACATTTACTCTGTTATTATTCATTGGGCTCCTGTATTATTTATGTATGTAGGTGATCAGGCGCATGACCAGGTTCAGTGATGATTGCCTGGAGATCTATTCTGTCAACCAACCACTGTGCCTCCCGAGGAGGTTCACGTTTTGAGAAGTGATCAAGTTTTGTGAACCATGTATAAGGCGTTTACTCTTTTGTTAAAACCTAAACAAGTTTTTGTACTCTCTGTATTTTAGGCTAAGACTCGTTTGGCTTGTCTATGACAGTAGTGATGTAAGACTGATGTATGTATATATGATGTCACAAATATGTTTATGAAGTTTTAAATTTTCTATCCCATGTATGTCTACACAGCTCAATGGACATTACATATATTGTTATATGGTTCTGCTAGCCCTTTAATTTTAACTAATCAGTTCAGAGACCTTCGATAATCCCAAGATTACTAGCCAGTTACGATGCTAAATCTATAGGGGCGGGGTTTGGGTCGTGAGAGAGTGGTATCAAAGCACATGTTATACCACGCACATGAGTCCATATGACCTACTAGATGTCCCAGAAAAGAATTAGGGACATTTCATCCGTATGTATGGGTGTGTGTGACATCGTATAAACATATTTGAACTGAAATAAAAAGCATATGAACATTGTGAAAACTGTGAAGATTATTTGCCTATGTTTATTAGTGCTCTGTTTACCTATAGCAATGGAGAGAACAAAAAGTGATGATGGGATTGAATCTTCTGATGCTCGAATGGACCAAATGGAATGAATGCTTGAGGCCTTAACCGAATCCATTAGACAACAACAAAGGCAATAATCACTACATCTTCCGCCTTCTTCGGTGCTAGTAGAACTGGTTAATAATGACATTATAGGGCTGACTCAGAAATTTAACTAAATGAAGCCACCGACTTTTTTGGGTGGTATTGAGCCATTGAAAACTGAAATGTGGATTTTAGAAACTGAAAAATTATTCAAAGTTTTTCCATGTACCAAAATTTAGAAGGTTCTATTGGCCACTTACACATTTAAAGAGGAAGCCCAGCGCTAGTGGATGTTAATACTAGATAACAATGGGACTATGAGGTGGAATCAATTTAAGGAAATTTTCTATGAAAAGTACTTCCCTCAGTGTTTTCGGGATCCTAAAGTTTTGGAATTCAAACAATTAAAACAAGGCAATATGTCAGTGGCCGAGTATGAGGCCAAGTTCACAGAGTTAGCTTGGTTTGCTCTGCATATGGTAGACATGGATTACAAAAAGGCCAAGAAATTTGAATGAGGCCTCAACCTAGATGTGTTTGATCAAGTGGGCGTGTTGAAACTACCCAAATATGTGGATGTACTTAACTGAGCTCTGATGACAAAAGCTAATTTGGTCTCTATGAAACAAGCTAAAGCTCTAACACCTGAATAGAAAGGTAAAAGGTCTGGATTCAATTTCAAAAAAGGCCGCTCATTTTCCATGAACAAGAAGCAAAACACGGGCTCTAATAACAATTCAAGTCAAAGTAATGGGTCTGCACGTGTTTCTTCTGAATATGGAAGGATGCATGAGAGTGTTTGTCATCGTGAATCTGATGCTTGTTTTCAGTGTGGAAAACTTGGCCACGTGGTCAAAGACTATCAATTCATATATGAAAATGCCAATCGTCTCGCGACAAGTTGCCGAATCTATTTCTGTACCGAGATCAAATGTGAGAACCAATATTGGGAAATAAACTCTAAAGTAAGGTAGAGTTTTCGCACTTTTGCCTGGCAATATGCAAAACACTGAATCTGTGGTGTCAAGTACACTTCATTTTTGTACTCAGAATGCATATGTTTTGATAGACTCTAGTTCTACACGTTCTTTTGCATAACATACTTCTTCTTGAAAGTTGACTAGACCTCTAAAACAAATGAACTACGTGTTATCTGTATCTACACCATCTGGGGGTTCTTTGATATGTGCTTATGTTTATCCAGCATGTGATGTTGTAATTGGTGATATGATATTGTATGTTGACTTGTTTCCCTTGGATATTGATCACTTTGATTGTATATGAGGTATGAATTGTTGACAAAGTATCACGCTACCATTGATTGTGTTGCTAAATCTGTTCTATTTTGGCCACCTAGTTTGCCTGAGTTTGTGTTATGTGGGAATGGCGTCGTCCCTCCTCCGTATGTAATCTCTTGTATGAAAGCTAATAAATTGTTGAGAAAGGATTGTTGGAGTTATTTGTGTTGTGTATTAGTTGTGTCTACTAAAAGTATGAACATAGAAAACATCCCCATAGTCAATGACTTTCTCGATGTGTTTCCTAATGAACTACTCGGGGACTTAATTGATAGAGAAATTGAATTCACCATTGCTGTAGTACTTGGAACACAACCAATTTTCAAAACCCCTTATAGAATGTCAACTTCTAAACTGAAAGAATTGAAAATCCAACTACAAGAACTGTTAGACAAGAAATTCATCCGTCCAAGTACTTCACCTTGGAGTGCTCCAGTCCTATTTGTTAAAAACAAAGATGGGCCTTTGAGGCTATGTATTGATTATCGGGAATTAAATAAAGTTACTGTGAAGAACAAATACCCTTTGCCCCGAATAGATGATTTATTTGATCAACTTCAAGGAGCCTAAGTATTTTCTAAAATTGACCTTAGGTCCAGGTATCACCAGTTAAAAGTGAAGGTAGAGGACATAGAGAAAACTGCATTCCGAACTAGATATGGGCACTATGAATTTTTGGTAATGCCATTTGAGGTAACCAATGCACCTACCACCTTTATAGACCTAATGAATAGGGTTTTCAAACCATATCTGGATAAATTTGATGTTGTGTTTATTGATGATATTCTGATTTATTCTAAAAGCAAGGGAGATCATGAGAATCATTTGAAAATTGTGCTACAAACTCTAAGGGAAAAGAAACTATATGCTAAACTGTCCAAATGTGAGTTCTAGCTTGACAATGTGACCTTTTTGGGACATGTGATCAATAAAGATGGCATATCAGTTGGTTCACAGAAAATTGAAGCCATTGTAAACTGGCCAAGACCGACAAACGTATCAAAAGTAAGAAGTTTTTGGGGTTTGCTGGCTATTACCGCAGATTTGTGAAAGGCTTTTCCAAACTTGTCATGCCATTGAATCAATTGACACAGAAAAATGTACCATTTGATTGGAATGACCAAAGAGAATTTGTCTTTCAAGAATTGAAGACCAGATTAGTAACTACACCAATTTTCACTTTGCCTAATGGTACTGATGGGTTCCAAATCTACAGTGATGCTTCGTACAAGCGCTTGGGATGTGTACTAAAGTAGAATGGTAATTGCGTATGCTTCTCGATAACTCCTCCTACATGAAAAGAATTATCTGACCCATGATCTAGAACTTGCAGCCGTGGTATTTGCATTGAACATCTGGCGCCATTACCTGTATGGAGTGACTTTGCTGAGGTGATTTGAGCTTTTATTTTAGCTCTTAAGGCACTTGAGACTGTGAATTAGTGGTTTGTAACTCAAAGGATCATTCATCTTCAAGAGGTATATATTCAAGTGCTTTTGTACCATCTCTACACTATTTGTTTTCTATCTTTTCTTGTTGTTTTTGAGTTGTTTATAACCTGTCTTTTTGGGCTGAAACTTGTGGTTTAAGGCCATTAAAGATACAGGAATTGATAACCCTTCGTTGAACCTTGTTTCTAAGGTCTTTGCCCTTGTGTTTCCCACCTTCTCATCAACCTTTTTAAAGCTTTTTACCACTGATTTTCAGAGGTTTTTCAGAGGCAAAAATCATGTTTTGAAGTCCCAAAAGTGGAGGGGTTTGCCTTCCTTCCTTGTGCTTGTGTGCTAGTTTTAATCCCTCAATATTTTAGCTAATTGTTTTAGTTGTTATTTTTCTTAATTCCAGCACTTTTTTGGACTATTTTAGGATTGTTTTGGGACTGTTTTAGTGAGTTAGCTTCATTCATGCTTTGTATAGTATGCTTGTAGTGTAATAGTCCTCATAGGCTTGGTGGTTTAGGCCTTAACCACCAACCTATTTGAGTTGATAGCCTCTATTTCTTGCTTTCCATACTTGTGTTCACCTCTAAGCATCTCTGCAACCTCCCTCATTTCTTGATTTTTTTTCATTCACTTTGAGAGTTGTTTCACCCGATGGATTGTTTAAGCTTGAGATTGAGGTCATTGTACTTAATGGTTTAATCTCTTCGGAGGTTCATTACCAATGGCATGACATCTCTCTCATGCCTAAAACAACTATTTGTTTGACACTTCTTTCCATTAGAGGACTTAATCTTCATTTTTGGACTAAATGAATTAAGGAATTGAAGGTAATTAAAATGAAGTAATAAAACTTGGACTAAAATGGAACAAGCTAATAAGGTAATTTGGTGTTCAATCGGATGTTAATTGAACACATAAAGACTTGAGTCATTTCATACTTGTTAGTGATGAAATGGTTCAAGTTTCCAAGGTCAACCACTTCCCTTGATCAATCCATGATAGGGAGGAGGTTTTGTGGGTCTTTCCTTACTATTTATTGAAATTGTATCCCTTGGTTCATAAGTCATCACACAATAAAATTGTGTCAATTGATGGTTTGCCAATCAAGCCTACTCCTCCTTTGACCAATTTGCTGATAAGGAGAGGCAGGGTGGACAAACATCCCCTGAGAATACTTTGTGCTCTATTTGTTCTCTATTGTTGTAGGAAAGAACAAACATTAGTAGCTAGTAAGCCACTTTTATTGGACGACATGCCACTACTTCTTTGTTGCAGGCCACTTTTTCTAGGCAGGCAATGTCCTTTTTCCAACAGAGCAGAGTAGCGGCTGAGGTGGAAAAACAGTACAATCTTCTAACTGAGCAGAGCATTTTCGGGTAAAAATCCGCATCCATGCATGAGCCATCGCTCGATTCTCGGGATCCGTTGAAACAATATTGTAATAGTAGTATGTTCTACTTAAAGTAGCAAGCTTGTAACTAATTAGTTAATTTAGTTAGAATAGCTAGTTAGTTTTGTGTTGTAATTATTTAATTAGCTAGAGTAGTTAGTTAATTTATGGTATTGTAATAATTAGCTAGTGTAGTTAATTTATTTCATTTGATTTGTAATAGTTAGTTAATTTGTAGTAATTATCTAGGGCCTTCATTCAGACTCTCTTGTGTGAGGGCCAAACTTGTAATAAATGTGTATGTCTTTCAACCCCACGTTTTTTTTCCTTTTATTTATTTGCTTATAATGGGTAGCTTAGGACATCATGTTTTATTTAGCATATTCCATGATTTGCATCCATTTGTCTTGTATGAATCAAGGCTTGGTTCATCAGTCTAAACAAGCATTCTTGTTTATTACTTTATTGAATACGTGCTTAAACCGCTTGCTATCAAATTGATTCACATGTCATAATTAGTAGCCGAGCCTATTAAATTGCATCATCGCATGTGTTGCATTAGTCACGTTGCATTGGTTAGGGGCGTGCATGTTTTCCAACTCTTTTGTTTCTTTTGGCTTGCCTTGGAGTATGAGGTGAGCATTTTTGTGCTTTAGCATATCGCATGGGTATGGTTGTTGCCATGTTTAGCATGCTTGCCATGAGTCTAAGTGCTTAATTGATAAATTGCTTGAATGCTTGCAGATGAAGGCTAATTGCTTGAATTAGAATAATTTGAGTAATGTACATATGCGATCACCTTTTCAAGTAGTACATATCCGAAACAATTTTCAAAACAAACATGAAATCAAAGTGTTCTAATTTTTGCAAATTAGTCTATACTTGTGTGCACATCACATAATAGCAATAGCCTAATAACCGGAATAAGAGCATATAATGTAAATAAAAATCACATCATGATTAGTAGAGGTTAATCTTTGATTGGGCGAGTAGGGTACTCAATTCATGACCTTCCCCTCTCGTACCTAAGTTCCCAAGCCGAGACAATCTTGGTGATGACGGACACATGGCCTTTGGCACGAGTCATGGGTTTCCTAAATTTCTCAAAAATATTTAGGTGACGACTCTGTATCTGGCAAAGCAGTCCATTTTTGGCATTTTTTATTCAAAATTGATTTTCCAAAAGATTTTCCAGATTTGGACTCTTTTGAGTTTATCTATTTCACATTGCACTTGTGGAATCAGAATCAGATTTAGAACCACGGGAGTTCGAACTGTAGGGCTCGTCGTATCTGAAAGGAGCACGAAAAGTCGAGCTACACTATCATTCAAGTATTGTGATGGCTCCTTATGAAGCTTTGTATGATCGAAAATGTTGATCTCCAATTTGTTGGGCCGAAGTAGGTGATAGACTACTATTGGGATAGGAGCTTGTGTAAGAGACGACTAAAAAAGTGAAGTTGATTCAGCAATGATTGAAAACTGTCCAAAGTCGTCAAAAGAATTATGCAGATGTCCAGAGAAAAGACAGAGAATATGAAGTCGATGACTATGTGTTCATTAAAGTAACTCCAATGAAAGGCCAAACACGGTTTGGAGTCAAAGGCAAGTTGGCATTGTAGTACATCAGGTCGTACGAGATTATTAAGAAAATCAATCCGGTGACATATCAAGTGGCTTTACCTCCAATTATGGAAAATATGCACAATGTTTTCCACATTTCTATGCTTCGAGACTATTTGCGAGATCCACTTCATGTCATTGAACTGACCCATGTACTTTTGAAAAATGATTTTACTCACGAAGAATGACCAATTCAAATTGTCAACCGAAGAATCAAGAGATTGAGGAACAAGGAGATTCCATTGGTGAAGGTTGATTGGAAAAATCATGGAGGAACTTATGCAACATGGGAAATAGAAGAAGATATGATGAAGAGATATCCATACTTGTTTCCATTGGACCCTACGTTCTTTTGAAATGAAGGTAATTCAAGTTTGGAGAACCAAACTCTTTAAGGAGGGAAGACGGTAACAACCCTGACTTGTGATTAGCTTATCATCCTTAATTAAGAATGTCTAATGATTAATTAAGAGGAAATTCTGAGTTAATTGCATGTGTTTTGTGTTAATTGTGCTTATATATGTCTGACGTAGGAATATCTGTCTGAATTTCTAATTCAATATACGAATTAAAGGCCTTATCGGCGTCCGAATACAAAATTGATTAAGTCTATGTGTTATATAGAATTTTTAGAGCCTTCTGGTAAGTTTAATTAGAATTAGATTCAGAATCAAATAATTAGAATAAATTAATTAGCACTAATGGAAATTAATTAGTATAAGCTTAATTGGGCCTATATAAGGCCAAAAAAAATTCCTAGGAACCTTATATACACTCCTTCATCATTTTTGTACTCAACTAAAACGTAGAGAGAGAGAGAGAGAGAGAGAGAGGTTTGAGATCAATATTTTGAAAAGGGATAATTGAAAGGGAATTGGCTTGGAATCTAGCAAAGGACTTGAGAATTGGGAGAGACAACTTGGAATCCTTGCTAATTGAAGACTTTAGGTGAGTAATCAACTTCTAAACCTTGTGATTAAGTTATAAATTGTGAAAAATCAAGTGAAATAGGTGATTACATACAAGAATTAAGCTTAGAGAAGTGAATCAAGAGCTTATACAAGCAAGCATGCTCATTTCGTTATGCTTGGAAATTGTTTTCAAGGAATTCTCTCTTCCATGTTAATGTTTTAACTTAGTTTTGGGAATTCATTATGTTTTATATCATTTTAGCCCCATTGATCATGTTTTGGAAGGTTGTTCATATCATCACATGCGTGTTTTAAATAATTCACTTGCTTTCAGGCCTTAAATTTATGAAATGGCTTTCAATTCATGATGTGTTATGAGTTTCTACATGTTTCCTTAAGTTTTGAGCCCCAAGAATGTGTTTTGAAGCTTTGAATGTGAGTTTTGAACTTGGGAAGCAAATCTGGAAATTCCAGATTCTGCATCATCGCTCGAGCGATAGAATCTGCGCTCGAGCGACCACCCTTTGATTTGAACCTTGGCTCGGGCGACCAAAAGTTGGCTCGAGTGTAAAATTCAATCTCCGAATAGTTTTATAGACAACTGCACCGTGGCTCTTCACTTAAGCAACCACCTTTTATTCTTAGTAATTGACTCGAGCGACTGTCGAGCTACCGTCGAGCAAACATCGAGCATAAAAATTAAGCATTCAGTACTTTTGTAGACTTTGCAGACCGCTCAAGTAACCAAAGCATTGCTCGGGTGAACTACCATGTTTCTGAAAATTTTGCAAAGTGTTTTCAAGTGCATTTTGGCATCCTCGTTGCATTCTAGGCATTCCTAAGCTATATTAAGCTATAATAATGATGATAAGGATTAGAAACACACCAAAGAAGAAATGTAATAAGTTAAGCACCAACAGAGCGCGTGTTTCATTGTGTATCTATTACGTGTTTGTGTAGGCCACGCACCATAGTCCATTTGAACTGTCTGATCCGTCTGTTCTGCTTTTGGAGCTATTTGTGAGTAATAACTTTATAAAGGTATGTTTAACTTTAATTATTTTCTGAATGATATGAAATAATCTATTTTCTAAAACGCTATTTTCTGTATGGATGAATGATTGTTCAAATTTCTGAAATGTATTCGTGGCATCCTTAGTATCATGTGATTTCTATTATCTACTCTGTATACGTCTCATGTAATGATAAGCCAACTATACATCCTATGTGATCATGGGTCATCTGTTTATGGATCCTTATGAACGTCTCTATGCATATGAGTCAACTGTACATCCCATATATTATGGGTCATCTGTTTTGTTAGCGCTAATGGATGTACTATGTATGACTATCTGTAAATTTTGACGATGAATATGAATATGAATATGAATCTATTTCTAATCTGAACTCTAGTTTCTGAATCTATTACAGACATCATTCATTAAAACATTTACTAAATTATTATTCATTGGGCTCCAACTCATTGTGTTATTTATGTATATAGGTGTAGACATCCCCGAACGTCCCGGGGGAAATCCCCCCCGTTTTGTTCATTTGGGGCTCACTACAGCTCAGACTCAAATGTCGCGGTTCTGAATCTGATCTCGCAAAGTGCAATGCGAGACCGATAAATCACCAAAGAGTCCAAATTCAGCAAATCGTTTTGGAAAACTGATTTTTTAAAAAGAAGTGCCAAACATGGACTGCTTTGCCAGATACAGAGTCGCCACCTAAATATTTTATTTTGGAGAAATTTAGGAAACCGGACTCGTGCCAAAGGCCACTTGTCCATCATCACGAAAGTTGCCTCGGCTCGGGAACTTGGGTACGATTGGGGAAGGTCAGCTATGAGCACCCCTGCTCGCCCGATCAAAGATCGGCCACTACTAAACATGATATCGAGTTTTGAAAACATATGTGCTTTTAAACCGGTTATTAGCCTAGAATTACTATGTGATGCGCACAACATACAAGTATAGACTGCATCGCCTGAATTGGAACAAAACATTTCATGTTTGTTTTTTAAAGCGGTTTGCCACTCGCAAGTAGGCTAAAAAATGTAGATTTTGCCACCCTTAAGTGGGCTTAGAAACATGGTAATTTGCCACTCTGAAGTGGGCTTAAAACTCGCAATCATGAATTGTTCCAATTCAGGTAACCCAACCTTCACCCACAGGCATTCAGCCAGTTATATCACATAAGCACATAACCTCATGGCAAGCATGCTATCATGGCAACACTCACACGCATGCAAGATGCTAAAGCATAAAAGCTTTCCTAGTACTCCGAGCCAAAATAGAAACTAGGTAGTAATCAAATATATGATCCTAGTTCATGTTAAGATGGCTAATGCAACGCATGCAAGAATGTAACTAAGAATAGGCTCGGCTAATCTAAGAATGGCATGTGAAATGCGACAACTCGATACACGTATTCAAGTTAGAATTGAAGTACAATGCAGTTAGCATGATGCGCCGAGCTCGGTGCATGCAAGACAGATGAATGGATGTAAACATGCGAGCATAAGTATGCTAATTGAAACATGCCCTAATCTAACCATCATAAGCTAGTAAATAAAAGGGAGAAAGACGTGGGGTTGGAAGACATGCATCACACACATGCACACTTATTACAACATTGTGCCCTCTCTCGGAGGGTCCGAATAATAATACAAACCGAATAAATAATTAACTATCCTAGCTAATTAAATATTACAAACCCTTAATTAATTAACAAATTAACTAAGCTACGGAAAGCAGTAAAATGGCCTCGGGATGAGGGATGCATGCAAGTTCGGTTCGTCTCGCTCGGAAATCCGTTGCCATACCAAAAGCTGCCTCTGTTTACACTGCCCTGCTCCTCTGAAAATTATATAAGTTTCCAGAATTTCTTTGAACCACTCCCTGAGTGTTTTGGAAGGTCACCGACCCAAAATAAAGTGCCACCAGCCATTGAAAACTGGTCACTGGCCAAAGTTTGGGCTCTCGGCCAAATATGTTTTGCCGGTCGGAATTAAAGATTGCTGGCCGGCCATTTATTCCTGCAGAGCCCTGTTTTTGCTGCAGTAGAGGACAGACAGTGGATGGCAAAGAATTTTCAAGACAATGTGTGCACGGCCACCCTCCCTATCATGCTATGGACTCAAGGGAGTATGACCCTCGACCCTCGGGCCACCAATCACGTATTTCAATGCATGATGGCCAAAGAAGCCAAGTGTGTAATTTCAATATCAAATGAAGATTCACAAAAACACATAAGGAGGTCCCAACCTCTATCATGCTTGATCAAGAGGCAATAAATGCACACACAAAGCTATGCAACCTAAGTATGCAAGCAAGATGCAATAGGACTAGTATGCAACAAGCATGTAAGTATGATGCAAAGTAAGCAACTTTGAACAATATGGTAAATGGACTTAAACTAAAGATGGAGGCCTCAGCCATGCCCAAAATTAGTGGCCATACACAATAGAAATTAGACAAGAACGCTCATGTAAACATGCCCAATGCAAGGGACCGAACCTAAGGCATCAAATGCCACTCTACCAAAGCATGGCAATGGATGAAATATGGCATGGAAACACACATTCTCCAGCTCTAAAACATGATGCACCATGGTCCCGAATCATGCAAACACTTCACACAATGCATGCTAGATGGCACAATTACTGAAACTAGTGAAGCGAATTACACTAGAGGTACACAAAGTGATGCACAAATGGCAAGACCAACCCCAAATAGACCCTAGGCAGGTCCAAGATAGTGGGAAAATGGCCTAAAATGATGGCTCAATATGCAAAGAAATGAAGCTCATTCAATGGTCCAAAAACAAGGCATACAAGCCCAACTCTCAAACGCATTTAAAGAGTGAAAATCATGGGAATATGGCATACATGTAAGCTCTGAAATATGATATTCAATGGCCCCAAAACATGAAAATACCTCAGTATATGCATGTAATAGACCTCGAAACTCAAAACTAAGCATGGACATTGAACTACAAGCATGCAAAACAAACATCATTCGACTATGAGACCCAAAAATAGAGCTAAGGTAGTCCAAAATATGCACAAAATCAGTCTAAGGCATGGCCAAAAAGTTCTAGAATTAAGGGCCAAAAGATCAGGCAATACAAGCTAGTGAACCATGATTTGCACTACAACTATATGAAGCACATGAGAGCTCACCAAACCAGCCAAAAACAGAAGTATGCCATGCCAAATAATGCCCAAAAACCCATGGAAACATAGCCAACGCATGCAAGAATGATATGTTCCTTTGAAAGGCCAATAAGAGGGTTATTCAACACATGCATGATGGACATACAAAATGGCAAAAC
This sequence comes from Camellia sinensis, assembly GCF_055761805.1. NCBI lineage: Eukaryota > Viridiplantae > Streptophyta > Magnoliopsida > Ericales > Theaceae > Camellia > Camellia sinensis. The sequence goes on from NC_138967.1 coordinate 152,323,939, forward strand.
CACCTTTGGACAGAGGTTATGATGGCCCTAAAACTCACTGAAAAGGGCCTAAAATGAGCCTAGGAAGCATGTAAGTAAAGGCCCCTTTGAAAGGCCTTGAAGAGGATTACTCTACACATGCACAATAGACATTCAACATGGCAAAAAGGGCTCTGGACAGAGCCTATGCAGGTCACAAAACTCACAAAAAGTGGCCTGAAACATGGCTTGAAAACATGCAAATAGGGGCTCCTTTGAAAGGCTAAGAAAGCTAGTAAACAAAACAAGGAGTGAGAGGGTCACCCCTCTCTGATTTTGATGCTCAAAAACACATAATAACTACTAAAAATCTGCTGGATTTTAGTGGTCAAAAGGGCCAACAAAGCTCATAACAAAGGCCCTAATGCATGGCCTAAAACAAGAGGAAATGAAGCATGCAAGGGGGTAGATGACCCCCAACAGAAAAATAGTCTTAAACAAACATGTTTAGAAGCTCAAAACAAGACGTTTTTCAGTTTATGACAAAGCCTAAATATGCTTGCAAGTATGGAAAAAGGAAGGAGAAAAATAAAGCCAAAAGAGGGAATAGGGTGTTACCCTTGTAGCCAAGAAACTCCAGCAGCCTCTGGTCCCAAAATGCAGCTCCTTAGGACCTCTCAAGACCTCCAAGAAGCTTCAAGCAAAGGTGGAAGGGTTAGGCTATGGAGTTGGTATGCAAAGGGGCAAGAGCTTCACACTTTAGAAGCCTAAATGAGAGATATAGAGGAGAAGTGTGTATGCCTTCAAACCAGGTTTTGAACCCTCTACAAGGAAGGGAAGGCCTTCCTTTATAGACAAACAAGTCTAAAGCTTCTCAAAGAAGCTTCAAACCAAGGGCAAACATCCTCCATATATGGAGGATCCAGTCTGTGCCCTCCAGCTGGCACAACTGGCATCCATTCAGTCTGTAGAACACGCAGGAAGGTCGCCGGCCAGAAAAATTGGTCGGCCGGCTACTATAAATGGTCGGCCTGCTACTTATTTGGTCAGCCGGTACATTGTTCTAGTCGGTCAGCACATTGTTTAGTCGGCCGGCAAGAAAAATCTGCTCTGCAGGTCCAACTTCAAACGGGCATAACTCCTTCATATGAACTCCTTTTCAGGTCATTCTTGTGTCTAAATTGAAGCCCTGGAAGTAATATTTCCAATGGAACCAGCCTTGCATAACAATTCCAACTGTGCAAAAAGTTATGCTTGTTTTGGTGAAGGTTGCTCAGTTTCAGTCCAATTGGGATGATGCCCAACTTCAACCAATCATATCTCCCCCATCTGGACTCGGCTTTAAGAGATTCTTGAATGCAAAATGAATCCCCGGAAGTATTCTTTCCAACGGTGGTAGCCTCATAGCTTAACTTCAAGTGCATAGACAGATAAGCCTGATTTAGCGAGGACCGCTCGACTCTCTCTTAGCGGTTCATACCCAACTTCTTCATCAGCTAGGTTTCTTCTCTCTTCTCCTCTTTTCTTCAACTCCAAACCCCCGAACAAGGTGTTTTGAAATATTTTTCAAAGATTTCATCTCTCTTTCATTCATTTCCACTTTGTCCTTGCTCGGTTTATCGAAAAGCGCATCATTTGACAAAATGTGAGCCTCGGAACATTGTAAAACTTTATTTCAAAAATGTTTTGAAAGAGAGGGTTTTATGGTCTAAAAACCATTCAAAATAGCTTTGGTCCAAAATGGGGTGTGAAGTTGAGATTTGTCTCTCTCCTTGCCGAAGAAATTGAGTCTTTGCCCTGCACACCTTTCTCCACGAAGTAAACCATCAGTAATGCCCAAGTCTTGAGGGAGGTCAAAAATGGGGTGTCTACAATAGGTGATTAGGTGCATGACCAAGCTCAGTGATGATCGCCTGGAGATCTATTCTGTCAGCCAACCATTGTGCCTCCTAAGGAGGTTCCCATTTTGAGAAGTGGTCAAGTTTTGTGAACCATGTATAAGGATTTTACCCTTTTGTTAAAACCTAAACAAGTTATTGTACTCTTTGTATTTTGGGCTATGACTAGTTTGGCTTGTCTGTGACGTAAGACTGATGTATGTATATATGACATCGCAAATATGTTTATTAAGTTTTAAATTTATGTCTCATGTATGTCTGCACAGCTCTATGGACATTACATATATTGTTTTATGCTTCAGCTAGCCCCTTAATTTTAATTAATCAGTTTAAAGGCCTTCGATAATCCCAGGATTAGAAGCCGGTTACGATGTTAAACTTATAGGGGTGGGTTTGGGACGTAACAAGCTCCCATTTGAAGCGAGTTTTTGAGGCCGACCAGCAGGGCTTCGTATTCGGCCTCATTGTTTGAGGCATGAAAGCCAAGTTTAACAGATTGTTCTACCACTGCTCCTTCGGGGGGTCATAATAACTACTCATGCCCCACTGTCGTAATGATTGAATGACGCATCATAATATAACTACCAAATATCCCCGACATACATTCTCTATTTCGACTGTGATTGGGCCGCTAATTGGTTCTGGATTAACTCGGCATGTGAAGTAGGCGTAGTAAACTCGGCAACAAAGTCAGCTAAAACTTGCCCCTTGATAGCCATCATTGGTGAAAACTGGAGGTCATATTGTCCAAGTTCCAATGCCCATTTGGAAACTCGTCCCAATGATTTTGCTTTGCGAAGGATTGAACGAAGGAGGTGATCCGTTAATACCTTAATGGTATAGGCTTGAAAGTAATGCATCAATTTTCTGGCAACTACTACAAAGAACACATGTAACTATAACTTAACAACCTATTTTGCTACATAGGTATTTCATAACGAGTTGGAAATGACAGAGTTTGAAATTCAAAAACTTGGACAAGCAAACCAAGTGGCACAAAGTGTCACTTCAAGTCTTCTATTAGATGAAGAGACAGGCTTGTTTCCAAGTCCAATCACACAAACACATAATTTGAAAGCCTAAGTTACACATGGATCGGATATCATGTTGAATCAACAGACTGGAAGCCTTCTTGAAACAGAACACCAAACTTGTGAAGAGCTTGAATTTGAAACACCATCAAGATCACACCACATTCTGAAACAAATAATCCTGTCACATAAAGACAATGCCAACCTCAATATATTTTGTCAAACAATCTTCAACTCACAATGTTTGTCCTACGCTGCAAATGACTTGGAATAGGTCCTTGAGACCATCTTGTCAAACATTCAGCAAGATATCAGAAAAGACAACATTTTTGATGACTTGGAAGACTGTATTTCTCTTGGAACTTCAACTGATAACCTGGCCCTGGGTGGATATTAGGTCTCTATTTAGAAACAACAAATCAAATAACTAAAAATTGAGAAGAAAAACACTCTAAAGCAATTGAAGGAAATAATTGCAAAACTTCAAGAATAGAACAATAACATTGAACAAATGGAAGCCAGACATCTCAAAAACATTAAGGAAAACAAAGAGCTTAAAGAGAAATAACTGCAAATTTTGGAAGGCAAAAAGGATCTCAAACACCAAATTGAAAAAGAAATGAGCACAAAAACAGAGCAATATGAGGACATGAAGAGCAAATATGAGAACTTAAGCAAGCAACTAAAAAGTGTTTTGCAAAAAAATAGTCACATCAAAGAGAACATGAATAAACTTGAACTGGAAAAGGAGCTCTTCACCAAAACAAATGATGATTTGATCAGAAACTCAAACAAACATGAGGAAGAGAACAACACATTGCACAATGAATAGGAAAGGAAGGAATTGCAAAATCCATTGGCAAGGAAGGAATCCATTTTCTCTACAGGAGACAGATAAGTTGAACATTGAGCTAGAGTAGCACTTGAACAAATCAATGGAACATGTTACAAAACAAGAGAAACAAAACTATGAAAAGGAAAGTGAACTACTTTCAGCAAACAAAAAAACTGAGAATGTAATGAAACAACTCTTAAAATGGGAACAAGAACAATAAGACCAAGAAAACAAAATATCAGAGCTAGAAAGGACAAAAGAGTTTCTCAATACACAGCATCATAACCACTTGAAAGAACTCAAGATGTTTCAAGAACAAATCACTGAACTAGCAAAGAAAAAGATAAATTGACCAATGAAAACCTCAACCTACACCAACAGCTGTTTTAACAAACTAAACGTATCAAAGACATAATTGATGACAATGAGGTGCACAAGGTCACTCAAAAACATGCTGAACAACCACCAGCAAGAGCAAAAGGAAGTTGAAGAAGAAGGGGAAAATCAGCAGTAACAAATCCCCGTGATTCTCTCACAAAACTGGTAAAGAACAGAGAAAGAAACAAGAAAAGAAAACATGATTTTGACTATGGAACACACACAAAGAAAGGCATTCAAGACCCAGAAAAAGTAGAAATTTCAAAAGAGCTGAACAAGAGTAGCTAACAACTTGAAAGGCAAGGCCCTGTTTGTTAATATTTGAAAGACGACCTCTTTCAACGCATCCAAAACATTGTCAACAACCTTGAAGAAAAAAGGTAACTCCAAAGTTCAAATCATACAAATATACAAAAATCAGAAAAAATAAAAAAAATAAAAATAAAAATAAAAATCTCAACATTTGTGACTTTTATCTGTTGGAATATTGACTTTGTTTATAAATTTTGTTCCGTACAAATGAAAATACACTTTGATTAAATTATCTATTTACATTAGTTGCCCAATAATCACATTTGAGCTTCATCTATTTGTTGAAGTGTTTATTGTTTTGTTTTTACATATTTATTAGCAAAAAGTTCATTATCAATGACTTATATGTTCAAATAATTTTTAGTTTATGATTTTTATCTATTGGAATGTTCTACATAATCACATTTCAAACTAATCTATATGTTCAACTTCTTTTATCTCTTGTAAGATTATATGCAATAATCACACTTTCAATTTTATCTGTAATTTTTATCTGTTAGAATATTGTGCAAAAATAAGATTTCAAAACCTCACCTATCTTTTGACATACCACAGTGAAATGATATACAAGGATGATGAGTTACTCAATAAAGGAATCTATATATGAATTAAAAAAAGTCATGGAGCTCATTCTTGAACAATCAATTGCAAGCAATGTTAATATATATATATATATATATTTGTTTTCCTGTCATGTATTTAGATAAACAAATTACCATTAACATGCAAAAATCTATTCTTCAAAGTAGGTTCTTGATTGCCTTGCACATATTGTAATGAAGGAGCAGCAAGATCCAACAAAAAACCTTCAGAGGAAAGCGAAAAAACGTGAATTATGAATATCATATGCTAGGTAAGAAACAAAATATATATAGATTCATATTTACTAAATCAAAAATAATAATTACTAATTTAAATTCCCTTGAAATAGTCAATCATAACTCAATATGATGATGAGAGCAAGCAAACAATAGTATTCAACAGTTTCTTAAAGGAAATGCGTGCAGGAAGCAGATATGTTCAATTCCTACCAAATTTCACAGGTGGACGAAAAGATGTAATAACATCCCACTAGACCCTACTAGTCTATGATTCAGAATGCGGCACATAGGACTTCTACCACTCAAACAAAGGTAAGAAAACAAATGATCCTTATCTCCAAGATGCAAAAATTGTGGTAGGAAACAATTTTCATTTAACAACTACAAAAATAGAACATAATAAATTAAGATTAAAACTCATTCATTTTTCATTTTTTTTTTCTACGGAAAGAGTATATTGAGGATGAAACTCGCAAGTTTTACAAACGATCATCAATTATGAAACAATCTTAGCCAACATTTGACCTCTTCCAGTTACAAAACATGAGTATTCAAGCAACCCAAGATTTTAAAGGAACTCTAATTAAAGTGTGGATCGTAAGTTTACATATTATTTGTTCAAAAATAATGCATACACACATATATTTTGTTTCCAAAACTAACAAACAAAATAAAAATATAACGAATACTGTGGCACTGTTGTAGCATACTTGATGATGAGACTAGCTTTAGGAATGGACTACATGAAGAAATTGGATAAACAACAACTACAACAAACCAGAGCAAACATTATAAAGTTGTTTCAAGAAAGTGTGGATCAATGAATTCAAAATTGTTTTTTAGATTTGTACGTAAATATTTTCAACATGTACAAAAATACTCTTTGTAGACACATTTCATACTTTTTCTCAAAAAAAAATGTCTTACAGTTCTTTCATCAGATATACAAACATCATGTTTAATACAAGAATTCCACACAATAATAAAAAAAACCACCCAGGTTGAAACTTGGGCTAAAATCCAAATTGAAAATACATTTTAAACAAAAAATTTGTTATGGTTTATAACAGAAACAACCATATAATGTAAACTTAAAAAAAAAAACCCGTAGCAATAAAAACAATAGCTTTCTGTTTACAAATGAATAAAATAAAAGAAATGACTAAAATGACAAATAACTTGTTAAACACAAATTTAAACAGATAAATTCCAAGATCATTAAACACAACTAAAATGGCGGTTCAAAAAAATATCAAATCAAACAGACAACACCTATCACCTCAATAGTACCCTGTCCACGAAGCAAATGACAAAAATAGCCCTATACAAAAGGCGGAGTGACAAAATTACCCTTTGATACTTCAACCCAGTATGAAAACATACTTTTTGCAGACGCTCAAAGACAAAAATAGTCTTACTTTTATCTATTGAACAATAATTGATCCAGCTGTTTACTTGTGTTTTCATTTATGTTTAATAAGTTATCTGTCAAAAAATACTTAATAAAGTAGTTTATCTATTCAAGAGTTGTTAATCCATCTGTTTAATCATGTTCTCATTTGTGTTTAACAAGTTATCTGTCATAAGCCTTGATTTTATCTGTTAAACATAAATTCATGCAGCTATTTACTTGTGTTTTCATTTCTATTTAACAAGTAATACATCTATTTAATTATATTTTCATTTGTGTTTAACAAGTTATCTATCATAAGCCTTAATTTTATCTGTTGAATAGTAATTGTTAATCTATCTGACACCTTATCTGTTCAAAAGTTGTTAATCTGTCTGTTTAATGTTGTCTTGATTTGTGTTTGACAACTTATCTATCATAAGACTTAATTTTATCTATCACAAGCCTTAATACATCTATTTACACAGATAACTTGTTAATTTTCTTATAAATAATTGTTACGATTTTGCATAGCTTTTTAGATTGCCTACAACAATCCACATCAAAAAATAATGTGTATCATTACTTGTATGATAAATTATAGTTTGTTTATAACCCCCCCCCCCAAAAAAAAAAAAAATTCCTTCTGTTTATCTCTTGTATTATAGAAAATAGCGAGGCAAGTTGACATCAAACATTACAGATCCAACATGATATCAATAGTTTCCTTTTTCAAAACAATAAGATTCAAAGAATACCATAATACTGAGTTACAACGGACACCATTTTGGGCACTAATTGAAGAATGCAATACACAAACCATCATAGTCAATATGTGAATTTTTCTACGCTACTTCATGTAACAACTCATCAAAGGGAAGCCAATCCCCTTGCTAGTCCAAGATAATCAAATGACAATGATAAGAGTTGAACTAACTTAGAAGTTTCTAACCCATCATAGACAAATCTGAAACAAACTCTGCACAAATTTGTCTTTTTCTATATTTGTGTTTGTGTTTTTCTGTTTTTAAACATATGTGGTGTTTTTCTGTTTTTGAACATATGTGATCTTCGTACATTTATGTTATTTTAACAAGCTTGTCATCCCTAACCCATACATTTATAGGAGTATCATGAATCTATTGTTGTTCTTGTAATACTGCTATTAATACACAATATACATGGTTATTACTAGGGGTGCAACTCGGGCGGGTTCGGTCGGGTTGGGGGTCTGCCCAAGCCCGACCCGAATTGTATTTGGCACTGCCCAAGCCCGCCCAAGCCCGACCATGAACCCAAACATTGTTGCCCAAGCCCGGCCCAAGCTTTGTATTTTGAACTCGGGTTGCCCGAATTGCCCGAGTTCAGAAACCTGTAAGTAGATCTAAGGGTAGACATAAAAGATGCTAATCTAATGGTAGAAAACTAACCCAAAAAAAATAAAAAATAAAAATTAAGACTAACTCTTTTACTTAATTTATATATATTACATAATTTATTAAATTATATATATATTATATATTATATATTATATATTATATATTATATAATTTGTTAAATTATATATATATTATATATTATATATTATATAATTTATATAATATATTAAATTGAATTCGGGTTCGGGTTGCTCGGGTTGGCCATTGGTTCTGCCCAAGCCCGGCCCGAATTGCAATTCGGGCATCAAAAATCTGCCCAAGCCCGTCCAGATTACAAGATATAGTTGCCCAAGCCCTAAAAAAACTCAGGCTGGGCTCGGGTTGCTCGGGTTGAGCCCGCCCGAGTTGCACCCCTAGTTATTACTAATGTTATCTATTCAAAATGTTCATTTCTAAATAAAATAATAAAAAAATCTGTTAGTATTATGTGATTTTTATATCTTGAAACAGAATGTTGAGTTACATCTTTAAAAGTGTTCTCTCCGCAAAATAAAATTATACTTTTGGAAAATTATCAAATACTTTTCAAAGTTAAAAATCAACGCTCAGCTTTTTCACACAGATAAATCATCTTAAAGGCACATTATTACATATAACTTATTTCAACAGATAAATTTTCTCAAAGCAACATCTTCACAGGTAAACACACAACTAATGTCTTATTTTAACAAATAAGAAAACATCAATAAATCAGTTCAAACATAAATTATATATTATTTGAACAAAAACACAATGCCCCCATGCAAATAACGTAGCTCCTTTAAAAAAAAATCCGAAAAAAAAATATCCACTATGTAAGAATATCACATCACTCAATAGCTTTCTTACATCAACAATCATTTACTAAAGAACTTACATATAGGTCTTCTTGTTGTGATATCCTTTCTTCCTACAACTACTGCATGTCATTACCCCCACTAATTCACCTTTTGAACGAATCTTCTTATTCTTTGGCCTACCAACATGTTTCTTCACTATTAGATGAAGAAGAATCGAATTCTGTTTAGAAAAATCAGGTTTCCAACAGTTGGAACAGGGTAAATAACTTTACGATAAGAATCCCAGTAGCTAGAAACAAAGTACTACTGATCAACGTAACTTCTCAAATTCCTATATGTTCGACCAGTAACCAAAACAGCATGACTACATGGAAAAAGATGAATCTGCCACTTACAACAAGAACATGTCCTCATATCCAAGTCAACAACAATAGAGGGATCACAAAGAACCTCGTAAAGATCAGGACTACACATGGAAAGATTCCATGCCCTTCCATCTACAATCAAATCTTGACACTTTTTATCCATAATTGGGGCATAGTACTCCATTCCACTTTACATCCAACCTTCTCCTCACAACCATTATATCCATCACTTGTCTTCTTATCTCATCCACCATATCTGTAATAGGATAATGACAAGATTTCATAATCTAATTATTGAATGACTTAGCTACATTAGAACACATTTCACCATATCTCTATCCCTCAAAGTAAGCATTAGTCTAGTTTTGAAAACCAATACTAGTAATAAATCTAGCAACAATCACCCTACCATACTCTACAAAAATCTGTAAGTTCTCTCTATACATATCCACTGTAGGTGCATATGCACAACCATGAAACCTTTTCACTAAGCATTTACGAAACTTTTTTTATAAGCTAATCCAGTGTACTTTTCCATCAGATTGTTCGCCAAATGGCGCAAGCAAAAGGCCAGATGACAATGAGGAAAAACTGTGGCTATAGCATCCAATATTCCAGCATGCCTATTAGATATAAATGTAATTTTCCAAACAAGAACAATAATTATCGACAAGTGTTCCAGAAACCAACCCTAACTATCTAGATTTTCTCCATCCATAACAAAAAACGCAACTGAAAAAAGCCCTTGATTTGCATCCTTTGACGTTGCACATAACAAAGCACCTTTAAATCTACCCTTAAAAAATGTCCCATCAACAAAAAAAAATTGACCTACAAGAATTAAATCCTTGGATACAAGCATTGAATGCCATAAATAGCCAACGAAAACGTCTCGTCTCTGTGTAATAATCCACCACAAACTTACTACCTGGATTTCTACTCAATAACTCCTTACCATACTAATCGAGCTAATCAAAAGACAATTTGTGGTCTCCAAATACCAAAGACTTGGCTTCGTCAACAGTAGCCCATGTATGATCATACGTTATTGATAATCCATAATTCTCCTTGAAATCACTAACAACTTCTACAGGTCGTTTCAAGGGATTCGAACGTACTATATCAGCAATCTCCCATGCATTCAAGTTTGACGAAATCTATTATTACTGCTAGTACGATAAGTTACCCCACATGAGTGCAAAGACAAAAACTTTTTTATTATAAAAAATCCATTTGCCTTTTCCTTAACCCCATGAATAAACCACTCACAACCAGTTTTCTCATTTTATTTGCACCTTGCAGCTACCCTTTCTCTATCATTCTTCAAATATTTGAAATCAAAACCCAACTCAATACAATATTTACATAATTCTACCCTAAATGCATTTGCACCACCCTCAAATATCTATCATACCTTTTCAATACAATCAACCCAGCCAACTATTAGATACACCTTTTTCTCGTGAGAACAATATCTTGCAAAAACATCACACTCTTTATCTGAAATCTCATTTCTTTGACAATTAACAATTGCAACTGAAGACCTAATACAACTATTAGACACTCCAACCGCAATTTCCACAATTCTCAAACCCAATATCCCAACCAAATTGAACATATTATTCACATCAACATCGCTTTTAAGTGAATAACAATTATGGCTCGAAATAGAATATGAAACACAAACAAAATCTAAATTCAATTCATTCCATCTACCACAAATATTAGCAAGCAAATGATTCAGAGACCGATTACTAGCCATATTAATCACAAGTGTTTCATCGCGATATTTGCATAGCAAAATTACTGCAGTCTCCATTGTAATTCACCTACACAAAAACAGAACATACATAAGAAACATACCTGTTCAAACAAAACAAGAATCGCATCTCCTTACAAAACTTATCTATTTCAACAAATAAATACATGTACATTTCACACCAAAGAAGTATTAAACTCAATAAATACATGTACATTCCGACATACAAAAACAATATACCACATATAACTGATTCTAATAGATAAATAATCTCAAATGGACATTTTCAAAATTTTAAAATAATTTCTTATTTCAGCAAATATGTAAAACTCAACAATTAGCTTATTATTTTGAATAGACAAACAATATATGCTCTTAAAAAGACATCTATCTCTTCAAACATAACCACAACTCCTTACCAAAACCTATCTATTTCAACAGATAAATTCATGTACATTTCACACCAAAGAAGCTTTTAACTCAATAAATACATGTACATTGCCTACATACAAAAATAATACACCTTATATAATTGATTTCTATAGATAAATCATCTCAAATGGACATTTTCAAAATTTAAACATAATTTCTTATTTCAACAGATAGATACAAATCAACAATTAACTTATTATTTTGAACAGATAAACAATATATGCTCTTAACAACACATTTATCTATTCAAACACAAGTACAACCACAACTCTATCAAAAACAAAAACAAATCAAATCTATCTATTCAAAATCTATCTGTTCAACAACACAAAATCTATTCACCAAAATAAATCAAATTAGAATAATAAAAAAAGTAACACAACTTCGAATATATAGCTCCAACCTTTGTTTTCAATCACAATAACAAATATTATAGCTCAGCGATACAAATAACAACCTATATGTTCGAACTATTTAAACAAATCGAACCAATACTTGCAGAAAACATAATCATAACAACTAGGACTTACAAAAAAATGTTGAACTTTTCGAAGAAGATCAACAATTTGTAGGACAGTATCTTTCAGTCTAGACAATCTCTCAGAATCAACAATCTATCAGTCTCGACAATCTATCAAAATCAACAATCAATCAATCTTGACAATACGTTGAAGAATATCTCAAACTCGACCATTCATGCAGAAAAGATCTCACACACTCCACAATTCCACAGTCTTATATAGAAACTTCCATAACAGAAAATGGCAAAATCAGAAACAAAATATCCTCCAAAAAAAAAATAAATAAATAAATACTTCTCACCAAACTATTTTACAAAACGTGAACTTTTTAGTAATAAAAAAAATCCACTAGACCTATCACCTCATACAACTGTTATACAGGATTTTTCGGCAATTTTCTCATAAATAAATCTGTCACCGCTATTAAGGGTCAATTGCCCCACTATATATATATATATATATTTAAATTATTTCTTTCCCTCTTTTGTTTTTTAATTCATTCTTTCTGTGGGCTTTGTTCAACTGCAGAACTTACCTCCATAATTTTAAGTGTTTATTTTATAAGATTCTTTTAAGGGATTTTTATTGATAAGTCCAATTTAGAAGTGTTTTAACCCAAGAAGTTCATGAAGGAATTCTTTAACCCATTTAGTCCCATGTATGTATAGTTTTATTCCATAACGTCTATTTTCTTAATTTACACTATTTTCTTGGACACTTATGCCCTTATATTTAATTTTGATACCCTTATAAATATTTTTTCAACGATTAGCAATTTAATGATGTGAACATTCATATTTTAAAATTCACATTTGTAAGAATGTAAATTGGCCCGTGGGCGGCCCGAAACCCGCCCGCCAGCCAGGGCGGGCCCGACCCGTTGACAATGTGAATATTCACATTGACATGTTAAAATTCACATTAATAGGAGTGTAAAATTGGCCCCCGTCCCGTGGCGGCGCGAAACCCGCCCGCGGCCCATGGGCGGCCTGGGGCGGGCCTGGTCCGGCCCGTTGACAATGTGAATATTCACATTGACATGTTAACATTCACATTGATAAGAGTATAAAATTGGGCCCTGGCCCATGGGCAGCCAAAAGCCCGCCCGCAGCCCGGAACGGGCCCGGCCCGACCCGTTGACAATGTGAATACTCACATTGACATGTTAACATTCACATTGATAGGAGTGTAAAATTAGCCCGCACCTCGTAACTGCACGAAACCAGCCCACGGCCCGTGGGCGGGCCCGGCCCGGCCTGTTGGCAATGTGAATGTTCACATTGATATGTTAACATTCACATTGATAAGAGTATAAAACTAGACAGCAGCCCAGGGCGGGTCCGACTCGGCCCGGCCCGGCCCGTTGACAATGTGAATATTCACATTGACATGTTAACATTCACATTAATAGGAGTGTAAAATTGGCCCCCGTCCCGTGGCAGGGCGAAACCCGCCCGCGGCCCATGGGCGGGCCCGGTCCGGCCCGTTGACAATGTGAATATTCACATTGACATGTTAACATTCACATTGATAAGAATATAAAATTGGCCCGCGGCCCATGGACGGCCAAAAGCCCAACCGCGGCCCGGGGCGGGCCCGGCCCGGCCTGTTGACAATGTGAATATTCACATTGACATGTTAACATTCACATTGATAGGAGTGTAAAATTAGCCCGCGCCCCGTGGCTGCCCGAAACCCGTCCACGGCCCGTGGGCGGCCCGGGATGGGCCCGGCTCAGCCTGTTGACAATGTGAATATTCACATTGACATGTTAAGATTCACATTGATAAGAGTGTACAATTGGCCCGTGACCCGTGGGCAGCCCGAAGCCCGACCTCGGGCCAGGGCGGGCCCGGCCCGTTGGCGATGTGAATATTCACATTGACATGTTAACATTCACATTGATAGGAGTGTAAAATTGGCCTGCAGCCCGTGGGTGGCCCGAAGCCCGATTACAGCCCGAGGCGGGCTTGGCCCGACCCGTGACAATGTGAATATTCACATTGACATGTTAACATTAACATTGATACACTACTAAAAAAACCACTTTTTGCGACCGCTATAAACCGTCGCAAATAATAAAAAACAGTCGCAAAAGACTTTTTGCGACGGCCCATGCGACGGCAAATGGGGGTCGCGAATATGGGGGTGGCAAATACTTTTTGCGACGGAAAAACAACGGTCGCAAATTATTTGCGACCACCTAAACTACTTATGGCGACCGCTATTTTGCCGTCGCAAAAAACAAAGAAAAACACTAACATGATCTTTGACGACCATCTTGTTACCGTCGCAAAAAATTAAAAATAAAAATAAAAATAAATAAATGAAAGTGTAGCGTTAAGCACTCTAGGAATAACAATGACAAGAATTCAGACAGTATAGCATTATAGTTTTATTGAACATTCTATTTGAGTCTCAAAATTTGAGCTACATGTAAAAGTTAATACAACTAAAAACTTGAAAAAAGTTCTTTTATGAAAAAAATACAATCCAGAACTGGCCAATCTTCTCATCAATTTTCTTGCTCGGGTGTTTCTCCACTCTATCAATGAACTGGCGTAACACCTTGCACCCATATTCATCAAAATCATTTCAGCAAACACTTCCACTAATGCTTTGGCAACCTATAATTGATGCCAGCCAAAATGTCACAAGCAACAAAGATGAATTATTTCACTATAAAGGTGAGAGCAGAAGTCCTTCCAGATTCATGGGGTTAATTTTTGGAGCGCATGTGCATGTGTAAGCAAGCACACACATAATTATTCTATGTCAGATGAACATAAGAAAGACTAGAAAATATAACCAAAATTCTGGTTATCAGAACAAAAACAAGTGAAACAAGAGGGATTGCGGGAACTATAATATGTATAATAGAACTACTAGTGTAATCTATTGCCAAATTAAAAAAACCAACCTTTATTGGGTTGATCCTCATTTCCCTCAGAATTCCAAGTTATCAACCTGAAAGCTAAGGAACTTCCTGTAGTAAAATTTGTCTATAGAATTTTACTAGCATGTGACAGGTACTAGTGGAGTTGTCAAAAAATAAAAATAAATAAACAAAAGGGAAAAAAAATTTAAATAACTACTGGTATGACCATCATCAAGACAATCATTCTTGAATTTGACCCGCTTCTAGTAATTGATCAATAAGGGAATTTGAATTTTGCTACTTAGATGGATCGAAAAAATTTAATGTTAAATTTGATAATAGCTAAGCTCTAAAATCTATGAAGTCCAAATGTGGAACAAGTGTTAGTATAGTAAATGATGGTCATGAATCACCACAGCTGAACTCAATCTGCAAGTGGCAATTAAACAAAGACTTATAGATGCAACCAAGTTTAAAAAGCAACAAATTCAAAAGGCTTTGATTTCATGTTAGGCAAGAAGTCTGTGTTACCATTGATGGGGATAAAGGCAGCTGCACTAAAATATTGTATAGACTAACAATAGTGCCTATTGCTATCACTTTTGGAATCAAATTTTCAGTAAACATGGCCACTATTTTTTGGGTCAATCAGCATACAGAACTTGGCTCTCTTTATGGACCATGCTGAACTTACAATCAAAACATGTTAAAAATAGTGGAAAATGTTGACACACAAGAATTTTGTTTACCCAGGACCAATAAAATAGAATACCTTTGGGCCATCTTTATAACAAGTCTAGACAAAGAGGCAAAAACAGGGGAAAACTGATGATTTCCCAGAGGTGTAGAACATAATATACACAAAGCATGAATGAATTTCCAAGAAGAGAGTTCAATGGGGTACCTTGAAGCATGACATTTGTTGAAGTATGAAGATATGGCTTTAACCAATGAAACCCAAAAGGAAAATAGTAAGTAAAAATTATAAGAAGATACAGACCAGTTTAAGCATTAGCAAACTATGAAATTAGAGAGAAACTTAAATATCAGGATCAAATATGTTAGATTAAAAATATGAAAACACCTAATGTAATAGCTGTTTAAAAGATTTATATTCATGACTGTATTTGCTTTCAAGGACCAAGGATTTATCTGTCTAGGAAACCTTTTAATGGCAAGGATGGATTACGTGGCTGGAACTTGAGGTATAGAAGGGAGCTCTTCCAGATGGATGTGTTCAAACTAATCAAGATGTATGAATACAGTCCTTGTCAGTCAAATAATTCTAGGATGCATGTTTATTCTTCAATAAAGTTTTTTTCTTAAGTCTCCTTATCCTCTCAAGATTAGAACAAGCAACTACACTACACATGCAACAGAGAATCTGTGTTACTCTCTCTCTCTCTCTCTCTCTCACAGAAAGCCTTGCAATTAAAAGTTAATAGGACTTGATAGTAATTTGAAGAGAAAAGATATCCATATTGGTAATGTTCCCTAATACATATATATACATATATATATATTTTTTGTCCATTCCTGTAATTCCCAATAATGTAAGCTGCGACTCTGTATTGAATAAAGTTATAGGATAAAATAAAGAAGAAAAAGAAAAAAGAAGCATCTTAGGGTGCTCATGATGCATCTGATAAGGTATAAGCATGCACTATAATCATATGCATAAGTCATACCACAGAAGAGCATTAAAATCAATCAAAAATATGACAGAGAAGAACAAAAACTTACATATTGGCTGATCATCACTATTACAACGTCTTCTCTTGTTGTAAACTCCTTGAATGCTTCTTCAATTTGCTTAACAGTTGTTTCTAAGCCATAATAAAAGAACATTTATAAGCCAAAATAAGAATATCCAAAAATTCAATTGAATTGAAATTAACTCGGGGGAAATGACAGATTCTAATTCCATAACTAAGGATACAGGCCAAGAACAAAAATTTGGAGCTGTATAACAGCATCTGAAACCCATGTAGTTTCAAGTTCTCTCTCTCTCTCTCTCTCTCTCTCTCTCTCACTCAACAATTTTACAGCAAATTTTGAATCTCCTTAGCTGCTCATTCTGTTGCAGAGAAACAAAATCTACAGCATAAACGACAAGGGTAACTAGTAGGCTTTAATGATTTTATCATAAAATTTAAAGTATGTTGACGATCTAGTCATTTATTGGAGATAGCTTTTCAATTCATGATATGCAAGTTATTTTAGTGAGAACTACTCCCAAAACAACTACCACAGGAAAAAACATCAAAAGCCAGTCACATTATTGCTGACTATATTCTTTCAGATAGCATGGAATGTTCACTCCAGAACTGGAAACAACGGAAGACAAACAATACACAAAAAAAAAAAAAAAAAAAAAAATGCAACTTCCTTAATATGAAAGAGGTAATCACAGAAATCCAACACAGTAATGCCTGAAACATTAAAATTTCAGAACATTTGGAGCTCAAAAGCATACTTGAGTCCACAATTAGGTAATTCGTCTTTCTCCGCAAATCCACATTGCCTACTCCAGCCAGTAAAAATCCAATTATTGTGTCCTACATCAGATAGATTTAACTCCAATCAGCTCTAGCAATATTGAGCATCACATTAGCAGTCATCTTAAAGACCTTCATAAATATACACCAAGATGTCAGGAACAAGCAAAAACTTATCTGATGATGTTTTAACAACCTACCAAGCCACATGATCAATACTGTTGGGAATTGGAACCCAGCATATTGCTCTGCTGGGGATTGAGACCAAGAATCTAATCTAACAATTGAAAAGCATTAGGGAATAAGAAACTTCACATTCAAATACAAAGCAAATTGCATAACAAAGAAAATTACTACCTGATTCATGTACTGAGGGTTGGAGAGGAGAACTTGCATCATCTGTGATACAGCTGGATTTTGTGCAAACTGACTTAATGAAAGCAGTATCCTGCATGGAACCAAACATCTCTGGGAGACCAAGACCACCAAGGCCACCAACTGCCGGCAGCCTAGCATCTCCAGCAAGATTCGATCTTGTAGTGGAGTTTGTTTGAGCACCACCAGCTGCCATATTCACAATAAGTTAACAATATATTAGCAACAATTACATGCAATGGAAGACACAGAAGAGGCAGATGGGGTCCATGGCCTCCAAAACTTCAGAAAATTTAAGGGGTCCAATACATTTTTTTTTGGATATTTATAACAGAAAATAGTAGTTTGCCTCCTTCCCAACGTCTAAGTAACTTTTACCTTGCCCCCTTCTAAAATTTCATCTTAATTTAACTCCATTCCAGTATTTCCAATTAGTCATCTATCTAACTCTTAGATATTTTCTTATCTTATCTTAGATTTTTTCTGGAAAAGTACCCAAAGTAATTGAGAATTGCATTTGGGATCAAACTTTTCTTTGTGTTAGTGGTGGCAGTGGTGATGGTGGCAGCATTAGTGGAGTGGTGGAGGTGATGGTAATAATAGTGGAGGTGATGATAATAATAGTGGAGGCATTTAGTTAACATGTTGCAACTAAAAACTTTGGTCACTTGAAACATTTTAATGTTTTCAGAATTCAGACCGAGATTATTCTGAAATTGAGAAGAATTGAGATTAAATAAAGGAAAAGGCAAGAACGAATTTGAGAAAATGAAAATGCTTATTGAGAAAGAAATATTCATGTATATGACAAAATAAGAAGAGATGATGGAGTAGGCACAGACTTCCTATTGCCACACATAAAAGCACCTTCTCAATTTTAATAACTACCTTGATGTGCAGAATTTTCAACGGTATAAGCAGGTCCTGATGGTGAAGAGCTAACCAGGGTCCGCTGGGCTTTTGTCTTTAATGACAGCAACTTTGAACATATCATGGACACATACTCCTTAAAGTAAAAAAGTGAAAAATATTATTTTTGATGAAAACTCAAGCTCAAAATAAATTACTAAGCAGGTCCTTAGCAAGGATTTTTGTACTAACATAGCACAAATGAGAAAATGATCTACAACCAGAAAGACAGAGAGCACATGCTGTATTTTATGGCATACAATCTTTGCAAGCAGAAAACAAGGTCATTAATAAGCATACCTTACATGTGAGTGATATGATAAATTGTGGGAAAACAAATAAAAAGGAAAGCATGAACAATGCATAAATTCATGAGAAGGTAGACAGTAAATTCCCATCAAGTATAGAGAGCTAGTCAAAAAAAATTTCAGAGCGTGACAAGTGATGTGGCTATTCAGCAATAAAAACAAGGGTTAGTTACACTATAACCCCTATGCTTAATCTAAAAACATATTACCCCATGACATTTAAAAATGTACACAACCTTGGAGTGCAAAATTGGCGAATTCCATCAAAATTGGCAAATATACGAGCGGGATTGAATGTGTATGATAAATTTAGAGTGTTCAATGACAATTTTACCCCCTATTTTTTTCTTTACTTTTCTCTTTCCTCCTCCCCCTTCTTCCTCACGCTGCAACCAGCAGCAATCTCACTCACCAATTCAATTGTCTTCTCTTCTTTCTGACTCTTTATTTTTCTTATCTCTCCTTTACCTGTTGAAGCCCCCACATATCAAGAACAACAAGCAACAACTGTTCGTGAGATGAGACAACCAGCCACTGTATAATGCAATTAAACAACATTCAAGAAGCAGCTTTCACAAACACAAGCTTGTAACAGTTAAAAACTGTTAGAATAGATGCTGCTAATCAAGTAAATTTCACTTTCACATTCCTCAAACTAATTTTTCCAAAACAAACCATGGATCCTCCTAAAAATGCTTGACATCTGAAGCAAATAAATAAATTCCAAAATCAAGAGGGTCCAGCTTAACAGAATCAAAATCAAGTCTAATTCAAATCATTACTAGTACAATAAAACATATAGAAAACACAAAAAAGTAGTATCTGGTATAATTTAATCAATTCTCAGCAATCAAACACACAAAGACAGAAGAGAAGTGAAGAATAAATCAAATGGAACAACTCAGAGATCAGGAAAAGAAAGACCGAGAATAGCGATGTCCACAATTGAGTGGATTGTAAGAGGTTCAAAAACTACATGAAATTTATCAAACAATCCAGAGAAATGTTCAGATCAAGTTTAAAAGCCAAAGAAAATCGAGATTTAATAATTAAAAAAATAAAATGAATCTTCAAATCAAAAACCTATTTCCAAATCAGAGTTTGCACCGCATTGATAAAAACAAATTGAATTGGAAAAATTCATGTTGATTTCGAAATACACTTCCTCTGAACTGATGCTGATCTTCGCGAAAAGCCGAAGAGAATTTGGGAGCTGAGAAAAAGATATAGGGATTACAGAGACAGAGTTAGATTCATACATAAAAAATAGACTTACCGATCATGAATCAATCGAAATCTTCAACAACGATCGATCAAAATCTTCAAATATTCACCAACAATTGATCGACATCTTCAAATGAACAATAAAGTTGAGAGTGGTGAGTTGAAAGAGAGAGTAGAGCGAGAGAGAGCGAAGAGTGAGATTTTGAGAGAGAGAGTTCATACCGATTTGGGAAATAAGAGTTGATGCATACACGATTTGGGGATAGGGCAAGTTATACCCGATATGGATGATTTTTTTTTTAAAAAACAAAACGACTGCGTGTTAATTAGAACGGGATTAGGATATAAAAATATTTTTTGCGACGGTTAAACAATCGGTCGTAAAAAAATAGACGCAAAAGACCACATTTTTAGTAGTGATAGGAGTGTAAAACTTGTCCGCTGCCCGAAGCTCGCCCGCGGCCCGGGGTAGGCCCGAACCCAAACTCGGGCCACCCCGGGCTGCCCAAGGGCTTCGGGCCGCCCATGGGACGCGAGTCAATTTTACACTCTTATCAATGTAAATGTTAACATGTCAATGTGAATATTCACATTGTCAACAGGCCTGGCCGGGCCCGCCTCTGGCCGTCCACGGGCCGTGGGCGTGTTTCAGGCAGCCACGGGGCACGGACTAATGTTACACTCTTATCAATGTGAATGTTAATATGTCCATGTGAATATTCACGTTGTCAACGGGCCGGGCCCGCGTCGGTCTGGGGCCAGGCTTCGGGCTGCCCACGGGTCACGGGCTAATTTTACACTCTTATCAATGTTAATGTTAATATGTCAATGTGAATATTCACATTGTCAACGAGCCGGGCCGGGCCCGCC
The DNA here is from genome assembly GCF_055761805.1 of Camellia sinensis. Taxonomy (NCBI): domain Eukaryota; kingdom Viridiplantae; phylum Streptophyta; class Magnoliopsida; order Ericales; family Theaceae; genus Camellia; species Camellia sinensis. The sequence continues at coordinate 152,344,919 of NC_138967.1, forward strand.
CTAGGCAGCGGGCGGGCTTCGGGCCGCCCACGGGCCACGGGCCAATTTTACACTCTTATCAATGTGAATGTTAATATGTCAATGTGAATATTCACATTGTCAACGGGCCAGACCGGGCTCGCCCCGAGCCGCCCATGGGACGCGAGTCAATTTTACACTCTTGTCAATGTGAATGTTAATATGTCAATGTGAATATTCACATTGTCAACAGGCCGAGTCGGGCCCGCCCCGGGCCGCGCCACGGGACGTGGGCTAGTTTCGGGCAGCCACGGGGCGCGGGCTAATTTTATACTCTTATCAATGTGAATGTTAACATGTCAATGTGAATATTTACATTATCTACGGGTCGGGCCGGGCCCGCACAGGGCAGCCCACGAGCCGCAGGCGAGTTTCGGGCCGACCACAGGCCGCGGACTAATTTTACACTCTTATCAATGTGAATGTTAACATGTCAATGTGAATGTTAACATGTCAACGGGCCGGGCCGGGCCCGCCCCGACCCGGGCCCGGGCCCGGGCTTCGGGCTGCCCACAGGTCATGGGCCAATTTTACACCCTTGTCAATGTTAATGTTAATATTAATATGTCAATGTGAATATTCATATTGTGAACGGGCTGGCCCGGGCCCGCCCCGGGCGACGGTCTGGTTTCGGGCTGCCCACGGGCCGCAGGCCAATTTTACACACATATCAATGTGAATGTTAACTTGTCAATGTGAATATTCATATTATCAACGGGCCGGGTCGGCCCTATTTTTTTGGCTTGTGGACCGGGCCGGCCCGACTCGAATTTTTCCGGGTACCCACGAGGATCGACATGAGCCGGGCCCCTACACATTAACGATATCAACATTTATATTGACGGTGTGAACATTCACATTAAGGGTATTTTGGTAATTATGTCACCCATAGGACTTATTGAAACATAAGAAAATAATGTGAACTAAATAAAACATAAGTAGATGAAAAGGGTATTTTGGTCTTCTTATCTCAAATTGGACCTAATGGAATAGTCAAAAAGAATATGGGTTTGATGGAATAAAACTCTTAGAAAATGAATTTATCAAAAAAGCTCCCTATATAAAAAGCCTATATTATTTCCTAAATATATAGGTTGTTCATATTGTTATCAAAAAGTAATTTTCTAAAATTATAATAAATAAAATTCTACTTAAGATCGACTAAAACATAAATGAATTAAGCATAATATCATTTGAAAATGATATGTTTAAAAACTTTAATAGAAAAACAAATTAGTAATTTTTTATCTTAGTAAGGGAAAAAATCATTTGAAAATGATATGTTTAACAACTAGAATTTTCACCTTATAACTAAAATAAAAATGCTATGAAAATGTATCCCTTGAAAATGAATTTTTAATGTAAATTTAATGTCAGTGAAATGTGAACTATATCCATTATAATTATAAATTGCTGATTTTTTTTTTTCTAAATGAAATTTTGAATTTGTAGCATTGTTAATTAAAAAAATAAAGACGCCTTGACAATGTGAACACACAGAAAACACGCAACAATAAATTCTTCACTGGGGTAATTTTTGACCATTCTAGATTAAGCAAGTTCCATGAAAAGTTCATGAAATCTTGAGCATTTCTAAGGAATTCTTTGAATGAAACTTGTTAGTTATTATAGTTAGAATTATCATATTTTAGTCATTTTAATGGGTTAGTTATTATAATAATTATATTAACAAAAAAATTCAAGACTGACTAAAATTGAAAAGTCTTAGGAGGCTCTTTAAACTGTTTGTTTGTATCATTGGAGTGCATAGAAAAAAAAAAAGAATTAAGTAAAATAAAGGACATACATTTTTTTATATTTTAACTAAGTGAAAAATAAAAAATATGATTGAAATTGCTCTTAGCTTTCATTGCAAAAAGTTTGAGAATCCAAAAAACAAACCACAAAAATTGCGCCAAAAAAAAAAAAAAAGTGTCTGTAAATTTAAAATAAATATATCCACATAATTCATTACAACTTAGCACACGTTTTTTTTGGAAGACTCTATTTGATTAGCATAATAAATATTTTATGACCATAATAATAAATGAAATTAGTGTTAGTAATTCAATGGATTAGTGAGATAAATAATTTTCTCTTGTACCTGTTTGTTTTTAATAGATATGAAAATATATAATCTCAAGTATATATATATATATATATATTGCATTATTAATTGTAAGATTAAAAATTTGCTAATTTTATCCGATAAAATGTATATAAAATTTAATCCGAATAACAAAAATTTTAATATATTTTTACAGACTTTTCATTATCATATGTCTCACATAACCCATAGATCTATATCAACTTATTTTTGCAACCCATTAAAATAGTCAAAAAAATTAAAAATTTATTACAAAAAAATCAAGGGTAAATTACAAATATACCCTTTGACGTTTGATTAAAATACGAATTGTCCCCTGTGGTTCTAGAAATTACATTCCACCCCCTGAGGTATCTAATTTCATAACAAATCGCTCATTTTATTAATAAATTATCAAGTCAATTAACAGTTTTTAATGATATTAGAAATATGTTTCAATTAATAATTAGGTAATTTTATTATTGTATAGGAAAGAAATTATGAATTTCTTTTTTGCAGTTAATTCTGTTAAATAAAAAATTATGACAAGGGGGTATTCATAATTTTTTAAATCATAAGAGGCAATTTGAATTTTAAGAAAATCTCATAAAGTGTGTTTGTAATTTACCCAAAAATCAACTATTTATTTTATATTTTTACACATCCTTTTATAAATATATTAAAAAATAAATTAAAATAGACAATTCCTAAAACAACTTCAATGTCATGTAAAATGGAGAAGTGCGAATAAAGCAGTCGTGTCACGTAATGTCATGTAAAATGGAGAAGTGCGAATATTGCAGTCGTGTCAGGTGAAGTTCACGTGGCTGCCCCACCCACCGTCCAAAAATGAATGCCTAATAATTTGTCATGGAAAATGTATCTATAAATTTCATAGTAGAAATGTTAATTCATTTAATTTTAAGATTTTGTTTTGTGAATTAGGTCTCGTTTGGGAACATGTTAATTTAGTAATTTTTTGGTTATTTGACTAAAAAGGTAGGTAAAAAAAACTTGTATATTTGGGATGACTTTTTGGCTAATTACGAAAAGATGTGCAAAAAGTAAAGATAAAAGAGAATCTTTGACTTTTTGGTATGAGTTGTTAGTTTTTTGGCTAATCTAGTAACTTTTTGACTAATTGGCTAAAAAAGTAAGTCCCCAAACGGGGCCTTAGTCTTTTATTTTTAAAATTTGTATTTATATAATTTTGGTCATTTGAGTTTAAATTAATGCCTTTTTATGATTTATTTTTTTAATTTTTTGATTTATTTTTGGGATGTGAATAGAAAAGTAAGGTGTGAAAGATTCTTTTTGGAATGATTGGTGGCTGAAATGTTGGTTGAGCGTGGAATTCTACATTTCTATTAGTGTGGTTTCTGGTGTTATATTAGATTGAGTGTACATTAAAGTGCTACATTTGAAAAAAGTACATTAAAAAATTTTTGTGTGTTACACTGATTGAAGTGTTATGTTTAGAAAAAAATACACTTAGGAGTTGTTTTGAAATGTTACGCTTAAAAAAAGTATACTAATGAGTTTTTTAGTATGTTACATTGTAGTATTACGTTTGGAAAAAAATATATTAAGGAGTTTTTTTGAAATGCTACGTTGTTATGTTTGAGAAAAGTATATTAAGAAATATTTTAGTGTGCTACATTGGAGTGTTAGGTTAGAAAAAAATACACTAATGAGTTTTTATTGTATTACATTAGAGTGTTACGTTTGGAAAAAGTATACTGAAAAGTTTTTGTATGTTACATTGATTGAAGTATTACATTTGGAAAAAATACATTAAAATTTTTTTTAGTGTATTATACTAAGTGTCCGTTTTTTAGGGCTACATTGATGTGTTAGTTTTGGAAAAAATATACTAATTTTTTTTTTTTGAAATGTTGCGTTTAGTAATTTCAACATGATGAGAAAACCCAAATTTTGGGCCTATATGAAATTCACACTAAAATGGGACATTTGAGCCCATAAAAAAAAAAAAAAATCCAAACAATTCACAAGATCACTATTTGGGATTTATTTGTACTTTTTTTTATTTGTTTTAATTATCTATTGAACTGAGAATTTTAAAATGAAATTTTTATTAATTTCTTAAAAGTGAAATTTATCAAATTTTAACTGAGAAGTTTTTTGTTTCCAAAAATTCTAAAATTTGAATAAAGTTTCATCATTTAATTCAAAATTTTCATTTTTGAGATGAAATTTCTCGGTCACTATGATGAGATTTACAATTTTTAGGTAGAAATTTCTCATTTTTATTTACCAATTTTCTTTAAAAGATTGTATAAAATTTCCATGTTTCTAAAATCATAGAGAAAATTTCAGCTTCTTGAATTTTATGCAAAATGATCAATTGGATGACATTTCACTGTTTCATCCCAAAATTCATATGATCAAATTTACTACTTTGGGATTAAAATTTCCCATTTTTTTTGTAGGAATTTTTTTTTTTAATTTCGTGTGAAATTTATTAGTTTGTGGAAATTGAGAAATTTCTCAATTTCATAAACACTTAGAAATTTATCCACTTTGTAATTTTATGCAAAATATAAATTGGATGAAATTTCATGGTTTATGCAAAAATTGAGGTTTCTCGGTTTATGAGATTAGAATTATAAGTTTTTATTTGAAATTTCTTGTTTTTAGGTATGAAATTTCGCAATTATGTACAAAATTTCCCAAGTTTTGAAAACCAAGAAATTTCTCAATTTCTTGAATTTGTACAAAAAATTATGATTATATTAAATTTCATGATTTTATCCCAATTTTTCAATTTTGACATAAAATTTCTTATTTTTTTTTTTAATGAAATGTATGGTTTTTGGGTTATAGTTTCTCCTTCTTCGATATCAAATTTCTCAGTTTCTTTGAAATTTTCATGATCCATTGAATATTTTTATTTATTTATGTATTTCTTTTTTTCAGCCGAAAGGAAAATTTATTGATGAAATGAAAGTGAATACCACATGGGGAGCTTGGTGGGAATTGTATTTGTCAAATTAGGGGATTTGAGTAAGAAAAAAATGGAGAAAATACTAATGTGTATGATCTATCAACAACAAATGAGGGAGAGAGAGAGAGAGAATGCATGAACCAACGATGAACAATGAACACTGTACTTATAATGATGGGCCTATTAGGCGTTTGTTTGTTTGTTCGTTCGTTTGTATTTTATTATTTTTATCAACAAAAGATAAAAATTTTATTGATAAAATGTATCTAGGATATTTCCACATATTTTGCGAATCCAAAGTATCAATTATGGGCCCTTATATTTTTTGGATTTTTTTATTTTTTATTTTTTAAAAAAAGAAAAAAAGAAGATTGCATCTTGCATTTTATACATAAAATGGCCCACCAAAATAAAAAATACATATTTTATTCTTCTCCCATCTTGCATTCTCTTTTTATTTTGTACCGAAAAAACTTTTCATCCTATTAGAGATTGCATCTATGGTTTTAATTTTTTTTTTCTATATACATAATTTATATATCATATTGCAAATATACACGTTTTGTATATGGTGGAAAAAAATATTTTTCTTTTAGCGTATCTGGTAATGAAATCTTGGTTTTGTCCTTGAGAGAGACTTTTAAATTATATATACCAAACTTAAATAAATTACTAAATTACAAAATAATATTTAGTAATTTATTTAAGTTTGGTATATATAAAATGGCCCACCAAAATAACAAATACATATCTTATTCTTCTGCCATTTTGCATTCTCTTTCTATTTTATACCAACAAAACTTCTTCATCCTATTAGAGATTGCATCTATGGTTTTTAATTTTTTTTTTTCTGTATATATAATTTATAGATATCATATTGTACATATACATGGTTTTGTATATATGGTGAATTTTTTTTTTTCTTTTAGTGTATCCGATAATGAAATATTGGTTTTGTCCCTGAGAGAGTCTTTTAAATTATATATACCAAACTTAAATAAATTACAAAATAATATTTAGTAGCGACTTAACCATTGGATGATCCTGCAGCACAAGTCCTGCATCGAGAGAGCCTCCACATTAGCAGTAGTATGGATGCGAGTAGCAGTAGTATGGATAATTTATACTTTCCGAATTTCTCTCGATGCGTGCCATCTTCCTGTACCTTTTATTTCATGTTGTTAATGAAATTTTTATTTTTCCGATCAAAAAAAAAAAAAAAGAGAGCCTCCACATTGTAATGATTCATATAAATACATTGGACGAACAATTGTTATATTAGCTGGGAAAATGTTAGGACATCTGTAAGTTTCGGAGTCAAAAGACTTGAGAGTGCTTGGTATGTTTTTGTATATAATTACTAGTTGGCTTGACGTACTTAATTATCAATTTGTCAAAAAAAAAAAAAAATTCAATTGATGCATTTATTAAGTTATATAAAAAGCCTATATTATTTCCTAAATAAATAGGTTGTTCATATTGTTATCAAAGAGTAATTTTCTAAAATTATAATAAATAAAATTCTACTTAAGATCGACTAAAACATAAATGAATTAAGCATAATATCATTTGAAAATGATATGTTTAAAAACTTTAATTTTCACCTTATAACTAAAATAAAAATGCAATGTATATGAAAATGTATCCCTTCAAAATGAATGTTTAGTGTAAATTTAATGTCAGTGAAATATCAACTATATCCATAATAATTATAAATTGCTGATTTTTTTTTTTCTAAATAAAATTTTGAATTGATAGCATTGTTAATTAAAAAAAGAAAGACGCCTTGGCAATGTAAACACACAAAAAACAATTAGAACAAGCAACAAATTCTTCACAGGGGTAATTTTTGACCATTCTAAATTAAGCAAGTTCTATGAAAGGTTCATGAAATCTAGAGCATCTCTAAGGAATTTCTTAAATGAAACTTTTTAGTTATTATAGTTAGAATCATCATATTTTAGTTATTTTAATAGGCTAATTATTACAATTATTATACTAACAAAAAAAAATTCAAGACTAGCTATATTTGAAAAGTCTTGGGAGACTCTTTAAACTGTCTGTGTCTATAAATAGGTAAAATAAAGAGTAGCATTATAGTGCATAGATTAAAAAAGAATTAAATAAAATAAATGATACACATTTTTTTATATGTTAACTAGTAAAAAAATAAAAAGTATGATTGGAGTTGCTCTTAACTTTCATTGCAAAAAGTTTGAGAATCCAAAAAACAAACCACAAAAATTGCGGAATTTTTTTTTTTTTATAAAAAAAATACCCCTGTAAATTTAAAATAAATATATCCACATAATTCATTACAACTTTGCACACGTTTTTTTGGAACACATAGAGTCTATTTGATTTGCATGATAAATAGTATATGAGCATAATAATACATGAAATTAGTGTTAGTAATTCAACGGATTAGTGAGATAAATAATTTTCTCTTCCACATGTTTGCTTTCAACATATATGAAAACATATAATTTCAAATACACACACACATATATATATATATTGCATTATTAACTGTAAGATTAAAAATTTGCCAATTTTATCCAAATAACAAAAATTTTAATATATTTTTAAAGGCTTTTCATTATCATGTGTCTCACACAACACATAGATCTATATCAACTTATTTTGACAACCCATTAAAATAATCATAAAAAATAAAAATTTATTATAAAAAATCAACTATTTATTCTATATTTTTATACATCATTTTATAAAAAAATTAAAAATAAATTAAAATAGACAATTCTCAAAACAACCACAATGTCATGTAAAATGGAGAAGTGCGAATATAGCAGTCGTGTTACGTGAAGTTTACGTGGTTGCCCTACCCACAGTCCAAATTGAATGCCTAATAATGCCATGGAAAATTTATCTATAAATTTTATCTGAGAAATGTTGATTCATTTAAATTTAAGAGTTTTTTTTTTATGAATTAATTAGTTTTTTTTTTAAATTTAATTTGGATCATTTAAGTTTAAGTGAATGTTTTTTTATGATTTATTTTTGTAATTTTTTAATTCATTTTTGGGATGTGAATGAAAAGGTAAGGTGTGGAAGATTTTTTTTTGGAAGGATTGGTGGATGAAATGTTGGTGGTTGAGTGTGAAATTCTACATTTCTATTAATATAGTTTTCTATCTAGTGTGATTTTCTAGTGTTATATTAAAAGATACGTTTGGAAAAAATACATTAAAGAGTTTTTGTGTGTTACATTAATTGAAGTGTTACGTTTAAAAAAAATACACTAAGGAGTTTTTTTTTTTTTTTTGAAATGTTACGTTTGAGAAAAGTATACTAATGAGTTTTTTAATTACCTTAGAGTGTTACGTTTGGAAAAAGTACATTAATGAGTTTTTTAGTTATCTTAGAGTGTTACGTTTGGAAAAAAAAAGTACATTAAGGAGTTTTTTTTGAATGTTACGTTGTTATGTTTGAAAAAAGGGCAAATTACATATACCTCCCTCGAGGTTTAGCTAAATTACAGATACCCCCTGAGGTTTATATTTTCATAACAATTTGCTCCCTAATTTGTTATGCAAATAGTACCTTCAAGGGGATATCTGTAATTTCTCAAACTTCAGGGGAGTATCTGTAATTTTGCTAAACCTCAAGGGGGTATATGTAATTTGCCCTTGAAAAAATTACACTAAAGAGTTTTTTAATGTATTATATTAGAGTGTTAAGTTTGGAAAAAATACAACTAAGAAGTTTTTGTGTGTTACATTGATTGGAGTATTATGTTTGAAAAAAATACATTAAAGAATTTTTTAGTATGTTACGTTAGAGTGTTACGTTTTTTTAGTATTACATTAAAGTGTTAGGTTTGAAAAAAGTACATTAATGAGCTTTTTTGAAGTGTTATGTTTAGTAATTTCAATATTATGAGAAAACCCACATTTTAGCTATTTATGTAATTCACATTAAAATGGAACCTTTGGATCCAGAAGAATAAAAGAAGAGAACCAAACAATTCATAAGATCATTATTTGAGATTTATTAGTATTTTTTTATTTGTTTTAATTTTCAATTGAACTGAGAAATTTTAAAATGAAAATTTTCTTACCTTCTTAGAAGTGAAATTTATCAAATTTTAACTGAGAAATTTTTAGTTTCCAAAACCGTTTAATTCCAAATTTTCATTTTTGAGATGAAATTTCTCGGTTACTATGATGAGATTTACAATTTTTAGGTAAGAATTTCTCATTTTTATATACCAATTTTCTTTAAAAGTTTGTATAAAATTTCCATGTTTCTAAAATCATAGAGAAAATTTCAGCTTCTTGAGTTTTATGCAAAATAATCAATTGGATGAAATTTCAGAGTTCATCCCAAAATTTATATCATCAAATAACTACTACTTTGGGATTAAAATTTCCCTCTTTTTTTTTTGCATGAATTTTTTTAATTTTGTGTGAAATTTATTAGTTTGTGGAAATTGAGAAATTTATCAATTTCAAAAACACTTGCAAATTTATCCACTTTTTAATTTTATGCAAAATATAAATTGGATGAAATTTCATGGTTTATGCAAAAATTGAGGTTTCTCAGTTTATGAGATTAAAATTATAAGTTTTTATTTGAAATTTTCTTGTTTTTAGGTATGAAATTTCGCACTTATGTACAAAATTTCCCAAGTTTTTAAAACCAAGAAATTTCTCAATTTCTTGAATTTGTACAAAAAATTATGATTATATTAAATTTCATGATATTATCCCAATTTTTCAATTTTGACATAAAATTACTTATTTTTTGGAATGAAATGTATAGTTTTTGGGGTATAGTTTCTCCTTCTTCAATATTAAAATTCCCACTTTCTTTGAAATTTTCATGATCCATTGAATACTTCTTCCTTTTTTTTTTTTTGGCATTTACGCACAAATCCTAATTTATGAACTTATACTCCATTAAGTCTTAACTATGACTCTTTAGACCTTCAAATCCCATTAAATTTTTAATAATCAAAATTGTCCTTCAAATAATGATTGTTTATGATTTATGATAATCTATAAAGGAACGTAATGATTTGACATTTATTTTGATTTTCAAAATTTTAAAATATCAACTTGCAATTTTTTTTTTCAAAAAGTAAAACTACATCTAAGTAAGATGCATCTAAAAAAATTAAAAGAAAATGCTTGAAATTTTAAAAATATTCACTAAAAACAAAAAAAAAAAAACGAAAAATAAAAAACTCAGGTTTTAGAAAACTGAAACCAAACACACTGATTCATATTTTCTTTTGAAAAAATTGGAAAAACTAAATTATTTTTTTATGCAAAACTGAAAATTTTGTGTCTAGAAAGGAGCATGATGATGGAACATTGATATGAAAAAAAATTTAAAAATGAAAAAACTGATAATATTCTCAGTTTTAAAACTGAAAAAAGTTGATAATCTTCTCAATTTTATTAGATAGTTGAATCAAATGTAGAAGGCAAAAAACGTTTAATCTCTCATGCTCTATTTTTTTTATTAGTTAGTGAAATAATTATTTGAAATATTACTATATAAAATTGATAATGTTTTTAGTTTTAAAAATTAGAAAAAAAACTGATGATATTCTCAATTTTACTAAATAAAACTTATTGGTACAAAAATTTTAGATATGAACTAAACTATCATAACATTTGTAAATATGACTTTTAAGTAATTAACATTTTTTTTTTAAAAAAAGAAAAATTTATTGATGAAATGAAAGTGAATATCACATGGGGAGCTTGGTAGGAATTGTATTATTGCGTGAAGAACATATTCCAATTAAATTGGAACCTATTCTCAAGCACAATCATATACATACCAAAAAAAAGACAAGATTGGCGAGGCCCCAACTAAAAGAGGGAACAACAAGCAATGAGTTATATATTAGGTTTGATGGTCTTCATTCCTTCAATGATTGAGCAAGTTTTCAACCAAATGGCATTTTTAATTTTGATCACTTTCACTAACTTGGCTCTATATGTTTGGTGAAAAAAAAAAAAAAGTTGGTGATTAAGTACTTCATATGCCTCCTTATTTCTTCACCATTTTATTTACAAAAAAATATTCATTTTCAAGGTGTTTGAGTGTGAGGATGCTTTGTGAATTTTATTTTTTGATTTTGATTGAGATTTTCTGTCAATATAAAATGGTAAAAAAAAAATATTTACACCGAAATAAATAAAAGCTCAACTACCTTTACATGCGATTCCTACCGTGAAGTGGGCTTAGATGCTAATAACATGGATTGAAAAATTATCAATCCGTCAAAAATGATTTGATTTATGAATTACTTCAAAAATCAACACCTATTAATCAACGCACACCCTTACCTTCCACAGTTCTGCAATAATCAAATTTTGAACATATTTGAATAATTTTTGTCACATATCAGGTAAACAAAACCTACACTACACTAGCGCAAAGGAAAATAATAAAAATAACAATAATAAATAAATAAATATATGAAAGGGAAAATTACAACAACAACAAAATGTCAGAATTTAACTCTGGTAATAAAATAAACCTTTTGAATAATTGACAATTCTAATATTTTGATTTATTTTCAATCTAAAAATCAGTCTATTTCTTTTAACTAAAATGGTAAAAAAATCAATATTTTAGTTTTTAAAGTCGACAAAAAACATATTTTAGACATTTTATGTACATTTATATTGATTTTAATGACTAAAATATTGTTTTTCTATCAATTTTACTTAATGCAAATAGACAGATGATTTAGATTAAAAATAAATTAAAAATTGTAATTAATAAAATTAAAATTTTTATTTTATTATAAAAGTCAAATCTTGAAATTTTTTTTTTTTTTTTGGGATAATTTTTCCAAATTCATATAAAAGAACCGCGTCGACAAACTTATCAAACACCAATACGCATGTCGGCAAATTTATTGGATTGGTCCAATGCCATGGCCCATTATTCTAATTTTCTTGCCCATTTTCCACGGTGAGAAGTTGTTCTATGACTCATCCCCAAACAGTTTGCTTTATATTTTAAGGGTGTGTTTGGTAACGTTACGTTTTCAGTTTATATTTATAAAAATTTTATAAATTAATTTTTATTTATTTTTTGTTTATTTTTAGAAAAACATAAACTACAAACGCGTTTGGTAATTGACAAAATGTTTTAAAAAAATTAAAAATATAAAAAAGAGTGAGAAATGGCAAGTGGTGGCAAGTGGCGGCGGAAGACGGTGGTGGAAAGTGGTGACGGTGGGTGGTGGGTAGCTGGCGGTGGGGGGTGGTGGCGGTGGGTGGGTGGGTGGGTGACGGTGGCGGGTAGTGGGTGGTAGTGAGTGGGAGGTGGTGGTGGCAGGTGGGTGGCGGATAGCGGGTGGTGGTGGGTGGCGAATAGGTGGCGGGTGACGGGTGGTGAGTGGCGGATGGCGGGTGGTGGTGGGCAGCAGGTAGTGGTGGTGGGTGGGTGGGTGGGTGACGGTGGCGGGTGATGGGTGGTAGCGAGTGGGTTGTGGTGGTGGTGGTGATGGCGGGTGGGTGGCGGATGGCGGGTGGTAGTGGGTAGTGATGGTGGGTGGATAGGTGGGTGACGGTGGCGGGTGATAGGTGGTAACGAGTGGGTGGTGGCGGCGGGTGGTGGTAGCAAGTGGGTGGTGGTGGTGGTGGTGGTGGTGGTGGGTTGGTGGGTAACGGTGGTGGTGGTAGATGGCAGCGAGTGGGTGGTGGTGGGTGGGTGACGGTGGTGGGTGGTAAGTGGTAGCGAGTGAGCGGTGGTGGTGGTGGTGGTGGTGGGTAGTGGGTGATGGTGGCAGGTGGGTAGCGGGTGGGTGGTGGGTGATGGTGGTGGTGGCGGGTGGGTGACAGGTGGCTGGTGGTGGTGGGTGACTGGTGGTGGTAGGTGGTGAATGGTGGTGGCAGGTGGGTGGTGAGTGGTGGTGGCAAGTAAGTGGCGGTGGTGGTGGCGGGCGGTGAATGGTAGTGGCAGGTGGTAGGTGGTGGCGGGTGGATGACAAGTGGGTGGTGGTGGTGGCGGCGAGGGGTGGGTGGTGGTGGCAAGTGGGTGGCAGGTAGGTGGTGGCTGGTGGGTGGTGGTGGCGAGTGGTAGCTGGTGGTAGCAGGTGGGTGATGAGTGGTGGTGGCAGGTGGTGGTGGAGGGTGGGTGGTGGTGGCGGAAGACGGTGGTGGAAAATGATGGAGGGTGGTGGCTAATGTTGGGTGATAAAAAAAAAAAAAAAAAAACTGAAAACTCAAAATGGAAACACATTTTTTATGTTTTCATTTTTGGGCCAAATTTATGAACTGAGACCACCGATTTATAAATCAAAAATTTTATCAAACAAGTTTTTATTTGAGTTTTTAAAATTTTTGTAAATATAAACAGAAAAATGAAAACGTAAGTGTTACCAAACGGCACCTAACTGTTTAGAGTATTTCTAACATTTCATTAAATTTGTGTAAAATTTTAAGTAAAAATTTGATTTAATATGATGCGCTCCAATCATTTCATTGAATATGACCAGTCATCTGACCTATAATAAATTTTTATCAAATTTTTCTCAATCCGGTCATCCATCCAGTTATCTATCAACAGTCATCTATGAAATTTGATAAAAGGTTAAATGCTCTCTTGATTTAATAAAATTTTTGATTTTATCTTCATTTGATATGAGTTTGATGACACGGTTAATGTCCAAAAAGTATGTGTTTTTTTATCAAATTTAAATTTGATGAAGTATCTCAGTAAGGGTTGGAAATGGTCTTACATAAGGGAAAAAATAACAATAACAAACAAAAATTTAGAGATATTATGAATTTTTTTTTTTTTTTTTTTTTTTGAACTAGTTGCACCACAATGGCTCCATTTGGTGAATTTTTTTTAAGCAAAAAGCTAATAATAAGAAAACAAAAGTTAAAAGTACTCATTTCTTAATTTCTAAATAATCATTTTTTTTAGTTTATTTATTAAACTATTTTTACTTAATAAATTATAAGCAAAAACTATATCAAACAATCTGATACAAATTGTCAAATTAAAATAAAATATAATCACTCCTACAAACTGTGACAAACAACCCCAATTATCACTTGAGTAATATTGTTCTAATATGTTTAATTACAAAATTGGGCAAAGAGCTTCTATTTTATATTGAACTAGCGGTTGGTGTGCAATTCATCAAAATAGGAAAAAATAAAATTATACCTTAATAGTTTTACAAAATTTTGAATAGTTTTTCAGATGTAAATATACATTAATATTGACATCATAGATATTAGTCATATTTTAATAATAAATATATAAATTTCTTAACTAAATTTTAAAATATTAATAAATAATAATAAAAAAACATATTACTTATTTTGATTTAAAAAAATATTCAAATAAATAAATAACTATAACGGTAACTCATTGATCACAAATCAATTATTATTATTATTATTATTTTTTTGTAATGAGATGAGTTTCTCTCCTGTCCACTTTGTAGATTAGATTGTATTGTTGGATCCGTGACACTCACTACAAGAAATGTCATTTTTGGCTACCAAAATATTGGTCGCCAAAAGTCAAAAATTTGGTCGCTAAAACGATTTAGCGACTAAAAGGTTTTGTCGCCAAGTTCGTGACCTATATCCTGTCGGCAATAGTATTGGTGACTAAACTTTATTTGGTCGCCGAAAGTGTAACATTTGCCTACTAAACTTCTTTTGGTTGACAAATGTTAGCTTTTCGCCACTAAAACCAGTAGTCGCCGAATGTGACTTTTGACTACTAATATTCGTGTGGTCGGGGAAGGTATTACTTTTTGCTACGAAAGAATTAGTCACCGAAAGTTAACATTTGGCAACGAACCCGTACTTAGTCGGCAAACGTGACATTTCGGCCACTAAGTTTTTTAGTCACTAAAAATTCTACATAAAAATTTTAACCAACTATTAGAGACTAAATATTTTAGTCACCAATGGAATACATTACTTTTTGCCACCAAATGTTTTAGTCGCCAAATGATATCCTTTTTTTTCCGTGACTAAAAAATTTAGTGGCCAATAGTTTATTTCTCTCATTCTCAATTGTTTTAGCTACTAACTATTTAGTCACAAAAAATTTTTTGGTTATGTTTTTGCTACTAAATTATTAGTCGCCAAAACATTTGATTACATATTTGGCTACCAAAATATTTGGTGGCCAAATACTTTTTGTTTTTGTTTTTTTTTTTTTAAAAAAAATTCTAAACAACCTGTATCCAATTTTAGTACAACATGTATCCTGTATAACCAATATAATCCATCAACGCTAAATATATTATCAACCATTCAAGCATTCAACAATGTGCACACATTTTAGCTCCAACCATCCAAAACATTAATATTGAACGTCTAATTCTATATATAACACAAATTCTATACGAACCAAGTCTAATCCAACGTCAATAATTTCATTTCATACATAATACAGGACTAACCAAATTAATTAACAAAAAGGACATATGTACCACAACCTAAATTAGCATATATACTAATTTTTACCATGCCAAATTAGCTTATATTTAACACACCAAAAAAGTAATTTGTACAAACCACTATATATACGGGTAGACGTATAAAAACAATGCCCTTCCGTACTTGTCAAAAAAAATCATATCCACATTTGTATGTCCAAAACCATCTACAAATAAAAAAAAAAATGTCAAAAGTTATGTTTATGGCAATTAAAGGGGCCACAGTCAACAAAAGCAGTAAACAATTTCCCCAAAATATAACCGTACATAAACTAATAAGGAAAGAGTTAAACAAACTATAGTTTAAGATGGTAGTACCAAAATAGTTGCCCACGACATGGACATTTCATGTTCTACCACATATAGATGAGAATTCTTTCCCGGATTTGATCGAAAAAAATTTCAAAAATATATAGATGATAATATAAAAAATTTTAAAAATATAAAAATTTCAAAGGTAGTATTAGGACATATACAATGTATTTATATATATATGTATTTATATATAGATGATAATATTTTAATTTCAAAAATGCTAATATCTCTCAAGTTGAACATAAGCAAATTTTGCTGCTATTTGCAACAAATCATTGCCAAAGAGATTGATGGCATGAACCATTAGCATAAAATTTAAAGGACTTTTTTCTTAATAAATCAAAGGAGTGATTTGCTAAGATTAATTACATACCATAGTGGAGCAAATGTAGATGACAAATCAAGAAAAGGGTATGGCCACCTGTTGCAAATAGTTACAGTTATAGGAAATTAGAAGTGAGATTTTTGTAATAAAAAGAAAAGAGTGTTAAAAGGGAGACGAGTTTACCAAAGCGAAACGCAGGCATGGACAATCCATTTTAAAATGTACATAAACAGCAGTCCACAGGAAAAAGTATGCAATTCGAAACCAAGGGAACCGCTGGAAGAGAAAGACAAGTCTAAAAGATTAAATTGTGAAGCAAAATAGGAATTGAAATCAAGATAAAAGAACTGCAACATACCAAGCAATTCAAAGTAGTGTCACCGAGCAGAAAAACAGCATTGATGGTATGCAAATTTATAATCAACTGCCACGTCAAAGATTAAGCACACTATTTAGAAGACAAACAGAAGTTTTGATGATGAATCTTATGGATTTGCATGATATCAACTTTGCACCATATGGGTTTTACTCAAGGAAGCTAAATGATTTAGAAATTGACACATAAGAGGTTGATTTCATGTAGTTATATATATATATATATATATCTAATGATATTAAATGTTTTATGTTATTGAAACAGAAAATACCCTGCATCTATGAGACTACATAACCCTATGCTAAATTATGCAAAAATGTTGCTTTGATACAATCTGTCGTATAGTTATAGTTGCACAATTTGACTAGGTGTGGATTTTATTACTTACAAAATTTAGATCGTAATCTTTGATTGCTAGAAACGGTACAATTATGAACCAAAAGACGCAGTCCGTGAGCACCACCACACCTGCATTCATCTATTGAAGAGAAAAATAAAAGGTCAATAACTATGTGCAACAAGGCTATTATGTTTCTTATTTTGTGCTTAATTAATCAATTTATTATTTTTCTTTTTCAATACTGAGCTCAACGGAACCTTATCCAACCACTTGGGATTATCTAGATGAACCATATTTTTCCATTTCATGCAATTCTGAATTAAATCACTAGCTGATGCATCTTTTCTTTTTAACACATTATAATCTCAGTAAATCAATATTTTCATTCTGAAATAGGAAAAAACTATGATACAAGCTTCATTAATACCAAACAGTATCATTGGGCAACAAAAAGGCTAAAGGATTAAGAAGGGATATTAAATCGTGATTCACAACTCTTCAATTGCAATTACTGGCTTTTAGGGGTTTACCTAGAAAACTATTTGAAAGATATAACCCCAAAATCCTGCAGCTTGGCGAACTCGATGTTCTTGATTGGATTCCAAGTGTTTTTCCCCATTGGATTCATTTGAATTAGTGCCTTGCTCGACATCAAAATCCTCGGTTCTATCGCCACCAACTTTTTTATGATATTGGTAGCATCCGCACATGGTGTTAGTAATATAATATAATGCCTAAACATAGTGCAACTTTTGGCTAATATAATATGTAATACAGTGCATTGCTTTTGGATTGTTTTCAGCTCCTTTCATCATGAGCCATCATTGTCCATTGTCTGTAAGGATTGTATCTTCTCTTATATAAGGAGCCCCTCACCATTTGTAATACAACAGTTTAATATATATAATTTATTTTCTCTCCTTCTCTATACATTATTCTTACATGGTATCAGAGCTATAGGTTAAGCTCTTGGTATTCTTCGCCTTCCGGCGGGCGGCAACCTTGCCTTGACCGCCCGCTGGACCTCAACCAATTTGAGACCTCTATCAACTCGCAAGACCTCTCTCACACTTTCTCTCTCTACTTTACAGTGATAACTGCAAAACTTTTCCATATAGCTAATTCTGATTCTCTTCTCGGTAACCAACCCAACACAACAAGTCTCTTGGGTTCAACTATTATGGATTTGGATATACTGAATCTTGATGGGGATAACCAACCCATCTCATTCTCCATGCAAACAAATGTTGGGTCCAACAGTTTGCACATTGTTCATCGCCGCAGCTACAGGCCCCGCCGTTGTCAATACTTCACCTCGGCCCAACGACGCATCCACTCTGAGCTTTGGGTGCGTCTGATTTCGGTTTTGCTCCACCAAATAGCACCACCACTGGTTTAAACGCGACTGAGCAGCGCCATCCAACCTTCCTAGCGCCGTGTAACACTCCGACGACGCTTGCGTGAGCAGCCCCGACATTGATCCCGATCAGCTTTTACAACGGTCCGGCATGACCCCGTAAACTGTCCCGACATTGATTCCGGTCAGCTTCTACATCGGTCCGGCATGACCCCATAAACTCTCCCGACATTGATTCCGGTTAGCTTCTACATCGGTCCGGCATGACCCCATAAACTGTCCCGACATTGGTTCCTATTAGCTTCTACAATGATTCGACACGACCATACAGTGTCTTTTACAGCAGTTCGACACGACCAGACAGTATCTTCTACAATGGTCTAACGCGACCATACAGTGTTTCCTATCATATTTTATTTTCTTTTCTTTTTCTGTTTTGTTACTCTTTCCAAACTCAAGTTGATTCCTATCTTCCTTGAGTTTGAGGGGGGCTGTTAGTAATATAATATAATGCCTAAATATAGTGCAACTTTCGGCTAATATAATATGTAATACAGTGCATTGCTTTGGGATTGTTTTCGGCTCCTTTCATCATGAGCCATCATTGTCCATTGTCTGTAAGGATTGTATCTTCTCCTATATAAGGAGCCCCTCACCATTTGTAATACAACAGTTTAATATATATAATTTATTTTCTCTCCTTCTCTATACATTATTCTTACAGAAAGCAATGATCCAAACTACAAGTGCAGTTATGCAAGTGAAGTCCATGAGCAATGACATATAAAAAGAAATCGATTCAAGCATAAATCTAGAGTGATATGTGTCGTATAAATTTAGGGGAGGGGGGGGGGGGGAATCACATAGAAGGATGTATAACATACCCCAAAATAAATGGTTATCAGTGAAAAAGCCCACCTGTCCAATATCCGATTTCACCAATTAAATCCTATGATAACCAATGATGAAATTGAACCACATGTAATAAACTTAATACTGGAATTAAAAATAAATAAATAAAAACTACCTTGATGTGATGCATATTCTAATATTTAACCTATTTTATGCTATCATTCTACTCAAGTATTCTTTTGACTTTGTCTCAATAAAGAAAAAGAAAAGAGAGAGAAAAAGAGAGAAATCTCCTTTTAACCTTTTTTTTTTCTTTTCTTTTCTTTAATTCGCCGAAGCAAACTCATAGTGAATCCAAAGCACAATTTTGTAGTATATCAAAATTGTTCTATAAAATTCTTTAATTAGCAAAAGCTGTCATCTCTGTTATGTGAAAATCTACCTGTTGATTTCATTTCCAATGATGCTAAAATAAAAATACCCTTTACAAGAAATGCTATTGGTTAAATGTATAAGAGAGAGTTTGATAAAAGTAGGATATGTCTATACTTTTGACAATCATGTTAAACCAATCAATCAATTTCAATCTCCCCTTCAACTATATGCAAGACTTTGTAATTAATGAGATAAAAACCAATAAAAAAGGGATTACTTACTGAGTATAGAAGTAAAATATTTCACCACCATCAACAGCCGCATTTGCAATCAATAGAGACAAAAAGAACGAAGAGCACAACAACTCGGAATGCCAGCAACCAAGCAGGATGTATTCCTTTTAGACACGGTTTCCAAACCTCATCCTCGTACAGTAGTCCTGTCGGCTCTTCCTGGGATTCTCTATTTCTGTGTCTCGATTTGCGTGGTCCTTCGTATTTTGAAATAAGAAGGGATGTAATAATCAATGACAACAACACCCAAATGATACAAAGCATGACCCTCCAGTTCAGCCAGTAACTTATCGACCTCTCAAGTCGAGTTTAAGCTGAGTTGAATAAAACATGCATCAAAATATGGTTGAATTATTTAATAAGGGATATTTTATATCTTTTTAATTCCCATTTACCTACAATTTCTCTTAGCCAATCAGATTTAAAGGGCAATCTACTATAGTTCACAAATTCAAAATTGAAGTTCTAGTTCACATAATTAATCTCATATAAGATCATCACAAATTCACTCGCGGTAAATAAAGCAATGATGAATATGATGAGTCTAAGTTGTACAGAAACTTGGGCAGTCCATAAGATAACCCCAGAAGGCAAACAAGATGTTCAAGTTTTCCTTTAATAAACTATTGGAGAAGGCACACAAAATCGATTACAGCGGCAATGCAGTTTGTTGATACATTTCACAACAACATAATGGGTAAAGATTAACAAAATCGAGTAATTGAAATCAAGTGTTGACTAAATAAAGTTGAACATACCTTGCATTTCACCTTAGCATGCAACAGTCACAATTCTTTGAAGCATATATACAAACAAATAATGAGCTTATATGCTTTGCACACATATTTAGCTAAAGAACCAACACAATTGCCTTAACAGCTAAACTTAACACTGCCCACAGTAGATGTAAAGTTCATATATGTGTAGACACCCCATTTTTGACCGCCCTTAAGACTTGGACGCGACTAATGGTTTACATGGTAGAGAAAGGTGTGCAGGGCAAAGGTTCAATTTCTTCGGCAAGAGGAGAGCCCAGTCCCAACTTCATACCCCCTTTTGGACTAAAAAAATCTTGATCAAAAGATTTTAGACTTGAAACCCTCTTTTTTCAAAATATTTTGAAAATAAAGTTCCTACGATGTTCTGACGCTCGCTTTTCATTAAATGTTGCGCTTTTCGGTAAACCGAGCAAGGACAAAGTAGAGATGAATGAAAGAGAGATGAAATCTTTAAAAAATCTTTCAAAAACACTTTGTTTAGGGGTTTGGAGTTGAAGAACAGAGGAAAGGAGAGAAGAAAACTAGTTTGGAAGAAGTTCGGCATGAATCCGGGTAGAAGAGAGTCGAGCAGCCCTTGCTGAATCGGGTTTATTCATCTATATACTTGGATTTTAGCTATGAGGCCACCACCATTGGAAATATTACTTCCGGGGCTTCATTTTACACTCAAGAATCTCCTAAAGCCAAGTCCGGGTGGGGGAGATATGGTTGGTTGAAGTACGGGATCAATCCGGTTGGGTCGAATCTGCGCGGCTTCACAAAAACAGGCATAACTTTTTGCACAGGAGGAATTTTAATGCAAGGTTTGTGCCGTTGGAAAGCTAACTTCTGGGGATTCAATCTAGACATCCACTGACCACTTTTTGGCCTTGGAAGCCATGTACCGGCCACCAATTTAGTCGGATGGCCAGCAAAATAGCAGGCTGACCATTTATAATAGCCGGCCGACCATTTATTTGGCCGATTGTCTCCTTTTCGGGCCGGTACCTCCTTTTTGCCTTTTTCAGGTATGGTGCAAGCCAGTTGTGCCAGCTGGAGTGCACGGACCCTCCCCTTCATACACGTGTGTGGCTGTTTTGAACCTTTGCACCCTTTTACTCAAGCTTCTCATGGAAGCTTGACCTCTTTCGATCTAGCTTCTTGAGGAAGCTTGGCCCTTTGTCTTAGCTTCCTCAAGAAGCTTGGACCTTTGGGTTAGCTTCCCGTGGAAGCTTGACCCCCTTGACCCTTTTATTTTAGCTTCTCTACGAAGCTTGGAGCCATTACCTTGTCTATATAAGGAGCCCTCCCCTCTCCTTTGAAGAGGTTCAGCAAAATCAGACCTAAAACAATATATATTCTGATATATACATCTTCTCTCTCTATATGTCCCTCTCTCTCTTCATTTGTGTGTGTTTGAGGGCCTAAAAGTGTATTTAGTTCTTAGTTTTGTACTAAGTCACATACTATTACACCATACTTCAACTTTGGAGGTCTTGAGGGTTTGTTCTTGGAGCTTTGGGTCGGTTTTGATCAGAAGAAGATGGCAGAGCTTGCTGTTCAAGGGTAACACTATTTACTTTATATTCCCCAATTTTGCACTAGTCTTTAACCTATCTTGCATACTGATTTAAGCTTTGTGTATAACTGAAAAAAGTCTTGTATTTGCATGCTTAAGATCTTTCATTCGGGTCATTTTGGTGTTGGGGGTCGACCTCTCCCTCTTAGGCCTTGTTTGGCCCTTTTTGTGCTCTCTTTGATAAGCTTTGGGGACTTTTGTGTATTGGCCTTCTCACCACTGAAATCCAATGGATTTTCAGTGGTGAAGAAGGGGTTTTGAAGTCTTGCATAGGGGAGGGACACCACTCTCCCCTGGTCTCTCTTTTATTTGCATTTTTGGCCAATAAGGGTAGCATGTATGATTAGTTGTTCTTGGCTTCATTTCAGAGGTTTTTGGGTGTTATTGGGTCATATTATGCCTCTGTTTTTGGTCGGATTAGTGCCCCTTTCCATGCTTAATATACTTGCTTTGTATTCCTCTCTTTTGCCTAAAAGTGCATCATGTATTTAGTCTACCATGCTCTCATGTTTTGGCCTAACTTTGTGAAGTTCTTAGCCATGTCTTACCATGCTTGAGGTCTGTTGGGAACTGTTTTGGTCGTATTTGCCGTGTTTAGGGTAGCCACTTTGTATTTTGGCTTGTGAGCCTTGAGGGTGTGAGTCATGAGCATGCTTTAGTCGAGTTATTTCAGTGATTTGGAATCACTTCTTATGCTGTTTCAGTCCCTAATCCATGCTTGTATGCTTGCATTCATCATCCCTTTCATGCCTTAAAGGATTGTTCTTTTATGCCTAGAAATGAGTCATTGTGTATGCTACCATGTTTAGGCATTTGAGGCTACCATATCAGTGGGTTTTGGGGTGTATTTTGATGCATAGAAACTCTGTTTTTGGTTGCATAGTCCATACCATGTTTGCTTGGGATAGGTGTTGAGCGATGCTCTCTTTTGTGGCCTTGAATGCCTTCTATTTCACACCCATTCCCTAGCATGTTTTGGCATCATTCTTCGCATGCTTTTCAGAGTTTAACATGAGTGTTTAATGTCCATGTATATCGCCTTCAGGTACGCCTAGAGTTGTCCCCTTCCATGCTTAGATGATGAACCTTGTTGTGTGCATGCTTGCATGCATAATTGGTGCTCTTTTGCACCATCTTTGGTCACTATTTTGGGGCATGGCTGAGGCCTCCCATTTCAATTTAAGACCACCCTTGTAAATAATTGTATACTTGGCATGATGTATGTTGCATTACATTAGTTGCATGCTTGCATTATATCTTGTTTGTATTTTTGCATATTGTTTAGCTAATGGCATCACATGACCTTGTTGCGTACTTGGCATACTAATGTGACATTAGATTAGCTTGCATGTCTTGGTAGTATTGCATTGTATTAGGCTAGCATGCTCATATTGCATTGCATTAAGTTGCATCATTTTGCATTATATATGACATACATGCATTGCATTAGGTTTGGTTTGGGGTGTCAAACCAAATCTGAGGAATGGGATGCGTTCGTACTTGAAGTGACGTAACGCGCCTCACTCCTCGGTCGCCAATGCCCTTGACCTCAACATGATAGGGCAGGAGGCATTCATCTCTTTTATGCATTCATTTTACTTTGAATTGCAAACTTGGCCTCTTAGGCCATCATGCATCGAAATGCGTAATTGATCGGGCCACACTCCCTTGAGTCCATAACATGATTGGGAGAGTGGCCATGCACACATTTGCTTGAAAATTCCATGCCATACACTGCTTGCCCTCTGCTGCTGTCAACTGCAGGATTCTGCAGGAATAAATGGCCGACCGGCCATCTTTAGTGCCGACCGGCCATCAGTGTCCAGCCGATGACACAAGCTTTGGCCGATATACCCATTCCCATGGCCAGTGGCCTTTTGTTCTGGCCGGTGGCACTCCACAGCACTCAGAAGGAAGCTTAAAGCAGTTCTGGAAACTTTCATAATTTTTAGAGGAGCAAGGCAGTGTAAACAGAGGCAACAGTGGCATGGTACGGGTTTCCAAGCAAGGCGAGTCAAGCATGCATCATCCACGCATTCCGAGGTAGGGCTTCGACCACCTTCCTTCTGCATTTAATTCGTTAATCAATTAGAAGTTCTGTAATAATTAATTTAGTAGTATTCATTTTGTTGTGTAATATTTATTCGGACCCTCCAAGCAAGGGCAATTGTGTAATAAGTGTGTGTGGGTGTGTGTATGTCTTCCAACCCCACGTCTTTCTCCCTTTTATTTATCTGCTTTCAGTGGTTGGATTAGGACATGTTTAAATTAGCATCCTTATGCTCGCATGTTTTGCATCCATTCATTTGTATTGCATGCACTAGGCTCGGCGCATCATACTAACTGCATAGTATTTCCATTCCAACTTGAATACATGTATCGAGTTGTCTCATTTCACATGTTATTCTTAGATTAGCCGAGCCTATTCTAGTTGCATTCTGTATGTGTTGTATTAGCCATTTTAACATGAACTAAGATCATGCATGATTACTAACTAGTTTCTTGTTTTGGCTCGAAGTACATTGTAAGTGTTTATGCTTTGGCATCTCGCATGAGTGTGAATGTTAATATGACAGCATGCTTACAATGAGGCTACTTGCTTATGTGATATAACTGCTTGAATGCATGTGGGTGGAGGTTGGATTGCTTGAATTTGAACAATTCGTTGAAATCCGTGTTTTAGCCTACTTGCGAGTGGCAAATCTCAAATCATTTTCCAAATAAACGGATATGCAATGCTTTGTTCCAAATTAGACGGTGTGGTCTATACTTGTTTGCTGTGCGCATAACATAGTAATTCTAGGCTAATAATCAGAATAAGAACGCATGTGTTTTCAAAAACAAGATATCATGTTTAGTAGAGGCCGATCTTTGATCGGGCGAGCGGGGTTGCTCATAGCTGACCTTTCCCAATCGTACCCAAGTTCCCGAGCCGAGGCAACTTTGGTGATGACGGATACATGGCCTTAGGCAACGAGTCAGGGTTTCCTAAATTCTCCAAAATAAAATATTTAGGTGGCGACTCTGTATCTGGCAAAGCAGTCCATGTTTGGCACTTCTTTACAAAAAAATCTGTTTTCAAAAATGATTTGCCGGATTTGGACTCTTTGGTTCAAGATTTAGAACCGCGACAATTTAAGTCCGAGCTGTAGCGAGCCCAAATGAACAGAACGGGATTCATCCTCCCGGGACGTTCGGGGACGTCTACAGTTTTTGGCGACTCTGCTGGGGAGTTAGAGAGCTTAACTCGAACTCATGATATCCTGTTTTGATTACACTAATGTGTTTCTTTGCATTGCATGTGCATTGGTGCGCCTAAGTCACAGTGTTTGCCGTCTGCTATTCCTGAACGGTTTACCGGAGGCTCGCTTCGAGAAGCGTCCCACAAGGCTGACCGGTTACGGGCTCTACCATGATGGGAACACAAACCCCGGTTGTCACCGGGGCACCCTTTTGACCATTCGACCTAGTGCATATTCGGAATCCATAGTGACCATTCCAAGCTAGGACAGGTTGCTTACCCGATCATAGGTTGTTTGAAACCGCTGTGTGCATAGCGAAACCCTAGCTCCTGACAAAATAGGACAGGGAAACCTTACCCCAACATAGGGGTGTTTTGGCTCTCACTTGTTTGTTATGTGCTTTAGAGTTGGCCTTTACAGGGAATGCATGTATCAGTTTGCAAGTTTGGGTATCAGGCCTGTGGGCATTAGCATCAGTATTTTGGGAGGGATCAGTTTTACCTGAGGGTATCGGTTTACAGGCAGAATTTGGGGCAGAATTCAGTAATGAGTCAAATCTGTTTTGGCGAAATTGGGCTAAGATGCTGTCTATTTTTTTCTTTTGCTAGGGTAATCCTGGAACCATAGCTTCAGAAGGCTCTGAGATCCCCCCAGATTCATTGGACTTGTGTTGATAGACTTTGTCAGGTCAGAGATTTAGTTCAAGGGCTACCAGTTTTCCTTCGCCAGGGTAAGGCAAAGAAGGGCCAGACAAGGCTCATTGGTTCATCTGATCCGACAGTCACCAGTCACATCATCAACAGACCGGTGATGGCACAGGGTTCGGAAGAATTTATGGCCGTGATAGCAGCGTTAAATCAGGAAACTACCATACGGGATGAGACTAGTGCTGAAACGCAACGCCCACCTGGGGCATCTGCCTCACGTCCAGCTTCGGAACCCCAGCCGAACTTTGACCCACTTCCGCCAGCTGAAGATTTGCAGGGTCCAGATCCTCGAGAAGGGTTGGCTCAAGCCCGAGTTTTCAAACCCCTGGTGCAGCCTAATGAGAGGCTTTATCCCCTTGATGCTAATGAGCTCGATCTGACTGCAGTGAAAATTGTGAACCTTGAGAAGCAATTCAAAAAGGCACAGGGCCTTAACTTCATTCCCGATATTGAGGATGGGCACATCGAGGCTGCCGTACGACTCCCAGACAGATTTAAAATGCCATATATTGACCGTTTCGACGGGTCTGGAGATCCAATGGTACATATCCGACTTTTCTTGGATGTCCTGAAGCCGACGGGTCTGACTAAGCCACAGAAACTCTCTCTGTATGGAAGAACCCTGTTGGGTGTAGCAGCCATTTGGTACGCTAAGTTGGAAGATAAAGTGAAGCAAAACTGGGAAGAACTGGCTGAGGCCTTTGTCGATCAGTATTCGTACAACACCCAAGTTGAAATGACCACCCAAGAGCTTAAAGCAACCCGCCAGAACCCAACAGAGCCTTTTGTGGAATTTGTTGCGAGATGGAGAGCAAAGGCAGCACAGATGACAGATCGTCGCTCTTCTGAGAGGGATCAAGTGCAGATGATGGTGCGAAACCTCGAGCATGATATGTTGCAAAAGTTGATATTCGCTCCGCTATTCACTTTCAAAAGTTTGCATGAACTGGGGGTTCAGATCGAGAATGCGTTCAACAGTGGGATCATTCCCAGAACAAGTGAACTGACAAGGAGGGTGATTTCAGGGAGTACCAATGTTGGTAGTAGCGCTGTTCCCAAACCCACTGAAATCAATACAGTTGCCACAACCGACCCTTTTGCCAATCCAAGCCTACAAACCGCTGGCCCAGCCCGAGCTCAAGGCAGAACTTTCACTTCCCTCTATATGAGTCTGACTAGCGCACTAAAAGTCTTGATGGAAAGAGGGTATCTCAAACCCCTCAATTCTTAACCTCTGCCTGACCCACTCCCAGCCAGACATAACCCCTCCAAGTACTGTATGTACCATCAGCAGCGCGGTCATGACACCGACCGCTGCTACCGCCTTCGTCATGAGGTCCAAAATCTCATCGACAACCGGACGATAGCTCCACCTTCAGTCTCCAATGACCAAGTACCTCATCCACATCTCAACCTAATCCACACACTGGCCGTCCCTTACGACCCCAGCGTATACATCACCCCAGCCCATTTACCCAAACTGGAGTTGTTCATTCCAGTCAGCATGGACTTATGCATGATGGATGCACCCGGACCCCAATCATCTCAAACCCATGAGCCCACTACTTCTGAGCTGATGAGAATGATCGAAGATCTTCTGAGAACTGTGGCAGATTTAGTCTTTGGGGTTTTGGCCCCATCATCGACCACGTCATGTACCAGGGAGTTCATGTCTAAAGGCTCCCCAACCTTGGGACGGGTTGCATTGGAAGAAGGCCAATCCCTTGGCAAAGTGGAGGCAAGTGGTAAGAACAAGGTAGGGGCAGGCATTGGTCCCCATGAACACCTTCAGTGGGATATTGAGGCTTTGAAAGCCGAAGGGCTAAACAAATAGCAAGTACTCGTAGTTGTTGCAAAAACTGTGGATGACACTTTTGCCACTCAGAATGAGAGCAGTCTGATTCAAGGGGCAAGTCGGGAGAAGGGCCGTTGTTCCAGGAATGTTCCTTTTAGCTTTAATCCCGTGTTCGGAAGAGATCAACAAACCCAGTTAGCGCCTGCCAATCCCTTTGCTGGTGCATCCAGCAAAAAGCCACAAACCTCAAAACACCCACCTCGGGGCCAAAGGGTGTTCACCCCATTATACATGTCTCTATCAGCGACCTTAAGGGTCCTGATCAGAAAAGGGGATTTGAAACCCCTGGAGTTGCGGCCACTGCCGAATAAACTTCCTTCCTCCCATGATCCGGCCAAGTACTGCGCTTTTCATCAACAAGTCGGCCATGGCACTGACAGTTGTTATCGTCTTTGCCACGAAATACAAGATCTGATTGATAAAGGGGTTATCATCGCACCGGACCCTGCGAAGTCTATCAGCATTGGATCAGTGCACTTGGAGGATAATGTGATGTGATCAGGGGATGAACCACCTGCAGGTGGCACTCAGTTTACTCTAGATGTGGCGTATGGCACGCACTGTTTTGAGCATTTATGAATGCTGGTTTTTGTACTGTCTGACTCGGGTATTGAGTCAGTTTTGTTATGTCGTTTAGAGTTTGTCCCATTGTATAGAGTCAGTCTTTTCATACTGAGTCAGTTGGGTCTGTTTGGTCGTATCGAGTCAGTCCTGTTTTGTTAGAGTCGGGTGATCCCGAGGGCGTTACCTCGGATATCACTATTTTGTTTTGTATTTGTCTTTGCTTTCTTTTGAGTCTGTTTCTGCCGAGGAGCCAGTTACACCAGAAGATGTAATTGGAACAGCTGTGGTTTTCATGCTTTGTGCTTGTTTCTGCTTTGAGCCTGTTGCCAGCAAACTTGAATGAAACGGCAGTACTTTTCGCCTGCTCTTCTGTGCCTTTTAAATCATTGCATTGACCTAAGTTTTTCAAAACTTTTTGAACACTGTGGTGAAAATGAAAAGGAAGGAATTCCTCAGATTTTGCAAAAATTTGATCAATTGAGAGAAAGAAAGGCATGCTAAGCCCTTAATGATTGAGATCATTCTTGTTAATGTGAGTACTGAGAAGGATCCTAGCTTGATCCAGATTGGTCCCACATTGTCTTCAGCACGAGCGACTAGTCGCTTTCTTAAAAGATTTCAAAAAAAATGTTTTGCGTAGTACTGTGAAGACCTGTGTGGAATCGTTCTTAAGATTGTGCAGCCTAGGATCGCTCTCAGCCTCGAGACTCGACCCCTATCACTTTCAAACCTTGAACTTGGATTCAGAAGGTTCAATGATCAACCACAATGTGAGGCCTGTGTGGCCTGATTTGAAGCAGCCCATGAATTAGGGGCAGGGAAGTTGGATCAAGAAGATTAGATGTCATCAAAAGAAGCTTGCAAAGCTAGATCCGAAGCACCCCTCGAACTAGGGGCAAAAGATGCCAGATTGTGCTCGAAGAGCCGAAGATGGATCATTCCACAAATCAATGAAGATCGGCAAGAATGCCAAACCCCAGAAGGGAGGAAAGAATAAGACATTGCTGAAGGATAACCGAGTTCCTATCCACAACACTAAAGGCAAATTCACCCTCCATTGAATGGACTTTTACATCATTAGTGAGTAGCAGCCATTCTCCTGGATTCAGATGACGTCAAGATCTCAAACCATTCAACATGGACAAAGCTACACTTTTACCCTTGAGAGGCTCGCTGGGCCGAAAACCCGGAAGGGCGACCCGGGCAAAAGTTAGAGCAAGAAAAAGAAAAAAAAAAAAAAGAAAATGCAAAAAGAAAAGAAGAAAAAATGAAGAAAATGAAAAGAAAAGATGAAAAAGAAAAGAAAAGAACAAAAAGAATTGAAGAGAAGAAAAACAGAGCTTGCAAGGTTGAAAACCCAGAAGGGCGGCCTTGGCAAAGGTTAGAGCGCAAAGGGAGAGGTCAATACCTGAGTGTACCTTAACCCCGAACTACGTAAGGCTTGATTCCCATGTTTGGGATACGTAGGCAACTTCATTTTGAAGACCAGCCACAAACACTTCCGAATTGATTGTGTCCATGTAATGGTTTTGATCATCTTTGCCTTCTCTGTATCCAAGAGTTCGGTTGTGATCGTCACTTTGAGGACTGACTATAATACGCTGTGGTGCCATTCAGACAAGGGGCAACTTTCCGTTGCCATACAAGGTGCTGCGGTGCTATTCAGACTAGGGGCAACTTTCAGTTGCCATGCAGTGCCGTTCAAACAAGGGGCAATTTTCCACTGTTTATGGGTCCGAGGTCGTGCATCTCAAGAGTAGGTTCCGTGCTCGTTGAGCAGTGGCCGTTTGCAAAAATAGTTTTTGAGAATTTTTACTATGGTTGACTAATTCTCTCGAAAATTATTCCATTTTTCTAAAACTGGACCATTTCTTGGACCCAAAAAAGAAAAATTTTCAGTGCTCACAGCCTGACTTGCATGATTTTCAAAATCAAAAAGTTGAACAAGCATGTTAATCTAACTTTCATGTTGGTCAAAATTGTTTTAAAACCAAAACAAAAAATGGTCAAAATGATGAACTAGGGGCACAGTTGAGTCAGGTATTTTGTCTTTCCTCCATTGTCAACATACTTGCCAGAAAGGGCACTCTACCTGCCAAAAGATGGCACAACTGAAGCTAACAACAAAAGGCCGAAAAGCTCTCTCATCTTCCAAGCAGCGAGGTATCGAGCCAAGTGCGAAGCACGGATTGGAATGGATCAAGATATTTCACTCCCTCATCTGGATAGATCTAATTACATCCAAACTCCCCAGCAAAGCATCATCAATCGATGTCAGCTGCAGATTTGCTACACACCCAGTCTTAGTGTAACCCCTTTGTGGGAGAAACTCACTGTTGTTAACAAGAATAAGAATCTGGTAGAATACTAGGGGCAAGAGCCCACAACTTTTTGTTTATCCATCAACCACCCAGGGGATGCATTTAAAATGAGAGATTAAAGAATAGAGAGATGTGCGTTGAGAGAAAAGTGAGAAAAATGGCTTTTTCAGAAAAACAGAGCCTGAGAGCCGAGTGATGTGAGAATCACAAATGAGAAAGGGTGGGAAATAATACCCGGAGAAACTGGCCACTCGTGCACCGAGAGGTCTCTCGTCTTTGTAACACATCTGTGTGTCATGTTTTTTGTTTTGTTTGTCTCGATCCTTGCTTTGAGTCATTCCGAGTGTGTCTCGATGTGTTTAGGTTGTTTTTTCTTTTTGTTTTCCGTTATTGAGTGTTTTTCGCTGTATTCAGTTATAGGCTCAATACTTGGTCGAGAACTCGTTTCTCAATTTCAAAAAAAAAAAAATCATCTTGTGCTCAGAGTGCTGTGCCATTCTCCACATTGTGCAAAACAGTATTTGTTCTTTCATAAAACTGCAGGGTCCACCCTCGATAAATGTGAACAGTAAAACAAGGACCTATCTGAAGCTATGTGGGTTTCAGACTGCAAAGCAAAAGAAAGAAAGGGAAAATTTTGAGCATCTTAGTGTGTTTCAACTTCGGCAAATTCTGAGATTGTACTCCGGATGTACCTCTTCAGACCTTGTCAGTGCTCCGAAGAATGAGTGTGCCTCTACTCCAAGTGTAAGCCTGCTTCAAGTCAGAATAGCAATTAAAGCAACTGCAGATGTTATCTTTTGCCAATATAGACAGGGTGTACCCTTTTGAGCTGAGTGTGTTACAAAGTCCTCTAAGAGGTAAATCGGAAGCACCGGGGTACATGTTTGATGCCCCTCTATTGCATAAAATGTGCATTTTCATATACACTTCTGTTACATGCATGCCGCGCATCATTATGATTCATGCATAGAATATGCTTGTTTTCAATTTTTGCATAGAATATGCTTTGTTTGTCTCATGCATAGAATATGCTTTCAATATTGCATGGAACGTGCTTTCAAAAGTTGCATAGAGTATGCTTGCTTCGTGCATAGAAAGTGCCCCCATACTTGCATAGAAAATGCTCGTATCTTTTGCATAGAAAATGCACTCTTCCATACTTGCATAGAAAATGCACCTCATTTGCATAGAACATGAATTCACTCGCACTGTCTTGTGCACATACACTTTGAATCTTATTTTCACTGTCTTATGCATCTTGTGGTTGTGTTTCACTCGCGCTCTCTTGCGCATCGCATTGTTTTGTGCAGTTTAATCACTCGCGCTGTTTAGTGTATTGCACTGTCTCATGCATTTCAAATCGCTCGCGCTGTTTAGCGTATCGCACTATCTCGTGCATTTCAAATCACTCGCGCTGTTTAGCGTATCGTACTGTCTTGTGCATTTCAAATCACTCGCGCTGTTTAGCATATCACACTATCTTGTGCATTTCAAATCACTCGCGCTGTTTAGCGTATCGCACTGTCTAGCGTATCGCACTGTCTTGTGCATTTCAAATCACTCACGCTTTCTTGCGCATCGCACTATTTTGTGCAGTTTATCACTCGCGCTTTCTTGCGCATCGCACTATTTTGTGTAGTTTATCACTCGCGCTCTTTTGCGCATCGCACTGTTTTGTGCAGTTTATACTCACGCTATCTTGTGCATCATACTATCTTGTGCATTTCATTACACGCTCTCTCTCATCTTGCATAGAAAATGCTTGTAGCACTTGTTAGTGCATTGCATCACACTATTTTATGCACCTTACTTGTATTTTGCATGCATTTTATCGCGCTTTCTTGCGCACCTAACCTGTACTTGTTAGTACATTGCATCGCACTGTTTCGTGCATCTTCTTAGCACTGTTTTGTGCATTCACTCTTCACTCGCACTTTCTTGTGCACTCTCTGGTCTAGGAGACCTGAAATCCTCTAAAGGTGCAATTCCTTTGGTGTTTGTCGTGCCCGAACGACTTCCGGTGCTCTGGTATAGCCACCTGCCTGTGTTTGCGGTGAGTTCCTAGGCGACCAACTGAGACGTGGAAACTAGAGTTCGAATGGCTAATGCCTAGAACACAAAGGTTCGGGATTTTCGAGACTAAAGTCTGGTTTAAATACCCAGGGGTATATCCTCAGCTTGAAATCTGTTTGGCAGCCCCATAGATTGAGATAACATCTGTATGCACCTCAATTCTGGATACTGATGCAACCTAGTCTGTCACCCTGTTGAAGAATAGGAAAAGCTACAGCCATAGCCAGGGAGAAAAGTAGTACCTGCAGTTTAACCAAGAAGAAGGGGAAGGTCCCCGGCAGCATGAGGTAGGTCATTGCCAAATGCCCCTGTAAGGTACCTTCGCTTTCTAGCTATTACATTGCATTTTTACATTGCATTGTATGGCATAAATCCCCAATTATCAAACCGGCTTCGCATAGCGTATAAGTCCAATTATCAAAATCTTTCTGTATATCATTTTGCATCCTGCCCCCGAACTACGCTAGTTTGATTCCTTGCAGAGGAATACGTAGGCAGCCTGCGGGCGCAACCATTTATTTGTCTGTACTTTGTTTGTTCGTCCAAGTCTTCCGCCTTGTCAAAAATGGGTTATCTCTGGGCTTTGACATTCACTCCTGTCAGTTCTTGACTTTCGAGTTTTGTCAAAGAGGGGCAACTGTAGACACCCAATTTTTGGCCGCCCTTAAGACTTGGACGCGACTGATGGTTTACATGGTGGAGAAAGGTGTGCAGGGCAAAGGTTCAATTTCTTCGGCAAGAGGAGAATCCAGTCCCAACTTCATACCCCCTTTTGGACCAAAACAATCTTGATCAAAAGATTTTAGACTTGAAACCCTCTCTTTCAAAATGTTTTGAAAATAAAGTTCCTACGATGTTCCGATGCTCACTTTTCATTAAATGTTGCGCTTTTCAGTAAACTGAGCAAGGACAAAGTGGAGATGAAATCTTTGAAAAATATTTCAAAAAAACTTTGTTCAGGGATTTGGAGTTGAAGAAAAGAGGAAAGAAGAGAAGAAAGCTAGTTTCGGATAAGTTCGGCATGAATCCTGGTAGAAGAGAGTCGAGTAGCCCTCGCTGAATCGGACTTATTCATCTATATACTTGGATTTTAGCTATGAGGCCACCACCATTGGAAATATTACTTCCGGGGCTTCATTTTGCACTCAAGAATCTCCTAAAGCCAAGTCCGGGTGGGGGAGATATGGTTGGTTGAAGTAGGGGATCAATCCGGTTGGATCGAATCGGCGCGGCTTCACCAAAACAGGCATAACGTTTTGCACAGGAGGCATTTTAATGCAAGGTTTGCTCCATTGGAAAGCTAACTTCTGGGGCTTCAATCTGGACATCTACTGACCACTTTTTGGCCTTGGCAGCCATGTACCGGCCACCAATTTAGCCGGCTGGCCAGCAAAATAGCAGGCCGACCATTTATAGTAGCCGGCCGACCATTTATTTGGCCGATTGTCTCCTTTTCTAGCCGGTACCTCCTTTTTTCCTTTTTTAGGCATGGTGCAAGCTAGCTGTGCCAGCTAGAGTGCATAGACCCTCCCCGCTATACACGTGCGTGGCTGTTTTGAACCTTTGCACCCTTTTACCCAAGCTTCTCATGGAAGCTTGACCTCTTTTGGTCTAGCTTCTTGAGGAAGCTTGACCCTTTGTCTTAGCTTCCTCAAGAAGCTTGGACCTTTGGGTTAGCTTCCCTTGAAAGCTTGACCCCATTGACTCTTTTATTTTAGCTTCTCTAAGAAGCTTGGAGCCATTACCTTGTCCATATAAGGAGACGTCCCCTATCCTTTAAAGAGGTTCAGCAAAATTAGACCTAAAACAATATATATTCTGATATATACATCTTCTCTCTCTATATCTTCCTCTCTCTCTTCATTTGTGTGTGTTTGAGGGCCTAAAAGTGTATTTAGTTCTTAGTTTTGTACTAAGTCACCTACTATTACACCATACTTCAACTTTGGAGGTCTTGAGGGTTTGTTCTTGGAGCTTTGGGTCGGTTTTGATCAGAAGAAGAGGGCTGAGCTTGCTGTTCTTGAAGTGTTCTTCAAGGGTAACACTATTTACTTTATATTCCCCAATCTTGCACTAGTCTTTAACCTATCTTTCATACTGATTTAAGCTTTGTGTATAACTGAAAAAAGTCTTGTATTTGCATGCTTAAGATCTTTCATTAGGGTCATTTTGGTGTAGGGGGTCAACCTCCCCCTCTTAGGCCTTGTTTGGCCCTTTTTGTGCTCTCTTTGATAAGCTTTGGGGACTTTTGTGTATTGGCCTCCTCATCACTGAATTCTAGTGGATTTTCAGTGGTGAAGAAGGGGTTTTGATGTTTTGCATAGGGGAGGGACACCCCTCTCCCCTGGTCTCTCTTTTGTTTGCATTTTTGGCCCATAAGGGTAGCATGTATGATTAGTTGTTCTTGGCTTCATTTCAGAGGTTTTTGGGTGTTATTGGGTCATATTATGACTCTATTTTTGGTCCGATTAGTGCCCCCTTCCATGCTTGATATACTTGCTTTATATTCCTCTCTTTTGCCTAAAAGTGCATCATGTATTTAGTCTACCATGCTCTCATGTTTTGGCCTAACTTTTTGAAGTTCTTAGCCATGTCTTACCATGCTTGAGGTCTGTTGGGAACTGTTTTGGTCGTATTTGCCGTGTCTAGGGTAGCCCCTTTGTATTTTGGCTTGTGAGCCTTGAGGGTATGAGTCATGAGCATGCTTTAGTCGGGTTATTCCAGTGATTTGAAATCACTTCTTATGCTGTTTCAGTCCCTAATCCATGCTTGTATGCTTGCATTCATCATCCCTTTCACGCCTTGAAGGATTGTTCTTTTATGCCTAAAAATGAGTCATTGTGTATGCTACCATGTTTAGGCATTTGGGGCTACCATATCAGTGGGTTTTGGGGTGTATTTTGATGCATAGAAACTCTGTTTTTGGTTGCATAGTCCATACCATGTTTGCTTGGGATAGGTGTTGAGCGATGCTCTCTTTTGTGGCCTTGAATGCCTTCTATTTCGCACCCATTCCCTAGCAGGTTTTGGCATCATTCTTCGCATGCTTTTCAGAGTTTAACATGAGTGTTTAACGTCCATGTATATCGCCTTCAAGTACGCCTAGAGTTGTCCCCTTCCATGCTTAGATGATGAACCTTGTTGTGTGCATGCTTGCATGCATAATTGGTGCTCTTTTGCACCATCTTTGGCCACTGTTTTGGGGCATGGCTGAGGCCTCCCATTTCAGTTTAAGACCACCCTTGTACATAATTGCATACTTGGCATGATGTATGTTGCATTACATTAGTTGCATGCTTGCATTATATCTTGTTTGCATTTTTGCATATTGTTTAGCTAATGGCATCACATGACCTTGTTGCATACTTGGCATACTAATGTGACATTAGATTAGCTTGCATGTCTTGGTAGTATTGCATTGTATTAGGCTAGCATGCTCATATTGCATTGCATTAAGTTGCATCATTTTGCATTATATATGATATACATGCATTGCATTAGGTTTGGTTTGGGGTGTCAAACCAAATTTGAGGAATGGGATGCGTTCGTACTTGAAGTGACGTAACGCGCCTCACTCCTCGGTCGCCAATGCCCTTGACCTCAACATGATAGGGCACGAGGCATTCATCACTTTTATGCATTCATTTTACATTGAATTGTAAACTTGGCCTCTTAGGCCATCATGCATCGAAATGGGCAATTAATCGGGCCACACTCCCTTGAGTCCATAACATGATTGGGAGAGTGGCCATGCACACATTTGCTTGAAAATTCCATGCCATACACTGCTTGCCCTCTGCTGCTGCCAACTGCAGGATTCTGCAGGAATAAATGGCCGACCGGCCATCTTTAGTGCCGACCGGCCATCAGTGTCCAGCCGATGACACAAGCTTTGGCCGATATACCCATTCCCATGGCCGGTGGCCTTTTGTTCTGGCCGGTGGCACTCCACAGCACTCAGAAGGAAGCTCAAAGTAGTTCTGGAAACTTTCATAATTTTCAGAGGAGCAAGGCAGTGTAAACAGAGGCAACAGTGGCATGGTACGGGTTTCCGAGCAAGGCGAGTCAAGCATGCATCATCCACGCATTCCGAGGCAGGGCTGCGGCCACCTTCCTTCTGCATTTAATTCGTTAATCAATTAGAAGTTCTATAATAATTAATTTAGTAGTATTTATTTTGTTGTGTAATATTTATTCGGACCCTCCGAGCGAGGGCAATTGTGTAATAAGTGTGTGTGGATGTGTGTATGTCTTCCAACCCCACGTCTTTCTCCCTTTTATTTATCCGCTTTCAGTGGTTAGATTAGGGCAGGCTTGAATTAGCATCCTTATGCTCGCATGTTTTGCATCCATTCATCTGTATTGCATCCACCGGGCTCGGCGCATCATGCTAACTGCATAGTATTTCCATTCCAACTTGAATATGTGTATCGAGTTGTCGCATTTCACATGTCATTCTTAGATTAGCCGAGCCTATTCTAGTTGCATTCTGTATGTGTTGCATTAGCCATTTTAACATGAACTAGGATCATGCATGATTACTAACTAGTTTCTTGTTTTGGTTCGGAGTACATTGTAAGTGTTTATGCTTTAGCATCTCGCATAAGTGTGAATGTTAATATGACATCATGCTTACAATGAGGCTACTTGCTTATGTGATATAACTGCTTGAATGCCTGTGGGTGAAGGTTGGATTGCTTGAATTGGAACAATTCGTTGAAATCTGTGTTTTAGCCTACTTGCGAGTAGCAAATCTCAAATCATTTTCCAAATAAATGGCTATGCAATGCTTTGTTCCAAATTAGACGGTCTAGTCTATACTTGTTTGCTGTGTGCATAACATAGTAATTCTAGGCTAATAATCAGAATAAGAACCCATGTGTTTTCAAAAACAAGATATCATGTTTAGTAGAGGCCGATCTTTGATCGGGCGAGTGGGGGTGCTCATAGCTGACCTTTCCCAATCGTACCCAAGTTCCCGAGCCGAGGCAACTTTGGTGATGACGGACACGTGGCCTTAGGCAACGAGTCAGGGTTTCCTAAATTCCCCAAAATAAAAAATTTAGGTGGCGACTCTGTATCTGGCAAAGCAGTCAATGTTTGACACTTCTTTACAAAAAAATCTGTTTTCAAAAACGATTTGCCGGATTTGGACTCTTTGGTTCAAGATTTAGAACTGCGACAATTTGAGTCCGAGCTGTAGCGAGCCCAAATGAACAGAACGGGATTCATCCTCCTGGGACATTCGGGGACGTCTACAATATGCAAGTTGAACATTGTCGGCATTTCACCTTATTATGCAACTGGAACAATTCATTGAAGCATATAAACAAATAGATAGTGAGCATAGATTCTTTGCACTCTTTTAACATAAAAAGAGCCAACACCATTGCATTGCCTAACAAGCTAAAATAAACACTGCCCACCATAAATATATGCGCCATATATAAAGGAAGAGAAAAGGGAGACCTTGAGAGCGCGTTTGTTGAAATAGAGCTTCCTTAAGCGGTTGATGGTGTGAAAGACATGGCCTCTGTGAATGGGAAATTCGTCACCCATCCAACTCTAGAAGGCATACCCAACAGGCTCTGTTCTTGGGAGCTTCTCAATCCTCCAACACAAACTCTTTGGTTCTTCTTCTTCTTCTTCTCTTCTTCCTTCGTGGGTCGAAACTGAAGTCTCATTCTCAGATGAATAATGATTATGAGGGGGGAGGTGGAGAAGTTGAAACTTGAAGAATGGAATTGGGTAGCGGCATAGAGAGAGATTGAAATGGTTCCATGTATTACGACTCTAAAGATCCTCCTCCTCTCAAACTCAAACAAAAGGGCCACTGTTTTCATGCTTACCAATCACCTAAACAATAGCCATCATCATGGGACTAATATTAATATGAAGTCAAGTACTACCATTAAAAGCATAATAATATGAAAAAGTGTAAATTACATTTATGATGAGTCTAGAGATAATTTCAGAGAGATCAAAGAAGACTAAAGAGAAAGAAAATGGTGGAATCGCATACGCAGATCCTTGGTCGTAGATGTTGATGGAAGCGAAGACACGTTCGACACCGGACTTGAGTCTAGTGAGAGTGGCCTTCTTGTGGGCGACGATGAAAGGGGCGTCCGAGCTCGCCAGTGTCAAGAACAGAGCTGCTATCAAAACAGAGCTGCAAATGGAAGAAGAAAACCCTAGCAGCTGAAATTAGGGGAAGAGAGACTGAAAGATAGAGAGAGGACATACCTGGGGCAATGCTCCAATGGTGGATTGATGGTGGTGCTTGTGTGCGATGGCAGTGATGCTCCCGTACCCGACGATGATGGAGACAAAGGTGAGAGAGAGAGTTGGAGGAGGGCAGAGGCGTGAGACAGTGAGAAAGAGAGAGAGAGAGTCACAGAGTGAGAGACAGACAAACGTATGAGAGTCTGAGCGTGTGGAAGTGTATTTTTTAAACGTAATTTATTTTCTTTCCCGACCAATTTTTGTAGTCGCCAATTAATAAAGACGTTTTTTCTGACTAACGACTTTAGTAGCCAATTAATTTTCTCTCTGAAATTTGAAGTCCAATTTTAAAAATTTTCAATTATAATCGCCGACTAACATTTAGTCGCTAAAAGTAAATTAATACCGACTAAATTATTTTTAGTAGCTAAAGATTATACATTAGGGACCAAATTTTTTTTAGTCGCCTATAGGGTAATTTTTTAGCGACTAAGTCATTTTTGGTCGCCTATTGAGTAACTTTTTAGCTACTAATTGTATTTTAGTCGCCTATTGTGCTATTTTTAGCGACTAATTGTTTTTTAGTCGCTGATTGGGTCACTTTTTAGCTACTAATTGTATTTTAGTCGCCTATTGGGCTATTTTTAACGACTAACTGTTTTTTAGTCACTGATTGGGTCACTTTTTAGCTACTAATTGTATTTTAGTCACCTATTGGGCTATTTTTAGCAACTGTTTTTTAGTCACTGATTGGGTCATTTTTTAGCTACTAATTGTGTTTTAGTCGCCAATAAGTAATATACGGCTACTAAAAAATTTTAGTAGCTAAAAGATGAAACATTGCCGACCAATTCAAATTTTAGTCGCCAAAGGGCTGACTTTTGGCGACTAAATTAATTTTAGTAGCCAAATTTGGTCGCCAAAAGTATAATTTCTTGTAGTGTCACCACGGGTCCTGTTTTGATAATCCAAACTGTTGAATCTGTAAAGCTCATTGAGTACTTCATCCAACAAAAAATCACATTGATCAGATATAAATAGCCCCTTGATCAAAACAAATTTTTGTCAATATTTAAAAATAAATTGTTGACATAAATATGTTTCGATCAAAGGGCTATCGATATCCGATCAATATGATTTTTTTAAATGATGAAATACTCAATGTATATATATTGAACGGTTCCAATGATTGAAATAAGACCCATGGTAGGACCCAAAGGCTCAATAGTATGAACCAATCTATATACTGGAGAAACCACCATCTCTTTTCTAATAACCAAACTTGGGCAAAAATCGTTCGAATAAAAGCTGACCCAAACTCAAACTTTTAAGCTAAGCTTAGTGTTAAACTCGATTTTAATAGCCTCAAACTAGCTCATGCATAAGGGAAAATATAATTGTTTTTTTTTTTTGGTAAAACAGAGAACTAATATAAATTAAACAGATAACAAGTGTCTGGGGTATGAAACCCCTCTAGCATCGTCATACAATTGCTTCAAAACAAAAGAAGGGGCAGAATTAAAAACATGAAATCTGTTAATGGCAAGACTGCCTTGATTTGCTTGGATATCCGCACACTTGTTGGCTTCTCGATAGATATGATCAACCATCACGATCTGAAGCTCCCTCATGAGGTACCTGCAATCAAGAATGAGGTTACCAAAGTGATGATCTGAAGGAGGTTCTTGAAAAACAAGGTTGATTACTGCTTTGGCATCTGTTTCAACACAAATTCCAGATAAGCCTAAGTCCATGGCCAGCTTCAATCCGTCTCTCAGTGCCCAAAATTCTGCCTCCATAGCCGAGGCTACACCTATGTTACGAACAAAACCTGCAACCGAACAACCCATCTAGTCTCGAATAACACCTCCTCCAGCAGCTAAACCAGTAGGGTGAACAACGCCAGCACTAGTGGCTAGAGCTAATTAGCAAATCAATTTTCTTGATTTGCTTTAGGGCTAGAGCTAGAATAGAATAACACTACAACATATAAAAGTTTTAGAGACTAAATTTTTTAGTTTTTAAAAGTGAAAATTTTGTTACAAAAGACATTTAGGGACCAATTTATATCATCGTGAGGATAGTCGTTAAAAAGTCATCTTGAAAAGTAAAAAATAAAACTTTTAGCGACAAAGTTTTGAAAATGTCACTAATAAATAGATTTTTAGGAACAAAATAATTTAGTCTAAAAATGGTTTATTTTTCGAGACAAAAAAATTGGTCCCAAAAGAATAATAATTTATCACTAATGTTCAATTTTTGTTACTAAAAATATAATAACAATACTTTTCGCAACAAAAATATTTGATTCCCAAAAAATAATTTTGTCTCTAAATTTTAGTCCCTAAAACTTTAATTTTTTGTAGTGTAAGTCTATGAACCTCACTTTAACTATCTTGAATTTATCCCGAATGAGAATGTGGTTAAGATTAAATTTGTGTAATATGGAGTCTATGTGTAGAATAAATTTAAACAACAAAACGATAATTTTGACTAATTTTTCAATAATTAAATCTGAATTTATAACATTATTGGATAGAATATGATCTATGGTTGAACTCGACCTTGATATTTATGTCGTACTTTTATATATATATTTATTAATTTTTTACCGCTGTTGAAACAATTTGATTAATATCCATAAATATGTATATATATTTTATTGTTATTATGAAAAAATACCAGTGGATGTGTTTTTAGCATAAAAAAAAAAAGGTTAAATATAAGTTGATCAAATGACTCTTACTATTTTAGAAAATTTTAACCCACCTTTATACTTTACGGCGAATTTAAATTTATCTTACCCTATCAAATAATTGTCAATTAATAAACCAATTTTTACCAAAATGACTAATATTTTTCATTATATACATATTTTATTCTTATTTAAAATTAAAAAAAAATAAAAAATTTTACTTCTTTTATGTTTTGGGTTACATCGCATTAACTCCCAAAACTCGAACTTATCTTTCCAAGTACACTACTATCACCACGCTAAATTCCTTCTACAACTAAAATCTGCACCATAACAACATTTGCGTATAAAAAAGTCTTTCCAAGAAAACTCGTCCTACGCCCAAATTTTTTTTTAAAATTTTTTTTTTTATTTTTTTTATCTTTGTTTATTTGATTTCGTTTGGGATGTAAGTTGATTTTTAACTTTTTAATTTTTTGACTATTTTAACCTGGGGCTAAAAGGCCTCGTTTGGGATATATATATATATATATATTTTTTTTTTTGAATTTTGTAAAAGAAAAAATAAAATGATTATGGTTTGGATGTGACATTTTGTCTTATTAGACTAAAAAATCTATTTTATCTTTTTGTGGCTATTTTAGCCAAAAACTTCATTTTGTGATATGCCAAACGAAGGCTAAATCTTTTTTTTTTTTTTTTTTTAAATTTCTAAATTTGAAAGAAAAAATTATTCAGTTTGCTTGGTTTGAGTTTTCTATAAACACTTTTTAGAAAATTCTACTTTCTTGTTTTCTGTATTTTTTTGTTTTTACTAAATTTTTAAAAATATTTTAAGCAATTTTTATTTTTATTTTTAGATACACCTAACATAAATCTACTTAAAAATTATAATTTTGTTAAAAAATAATTAAAAAATTCACTAAATACCAAAAATACAAAAAATGCAAAAATTTAGTACATTTTTCATATTTTTGTGTATTTATTAATTTTTTAAAATATTGTTTCACAAATATTTTATTTTTTAGAAACATCTATGTAAGATGCATTTAAAAAAGTAAAAAAAATGCTTAGAATTTTAAAAATATTCACTAAAGACAAAAAAACACAAACAATAAAAAACTTAATTTTCAAAAAACTTAATTTACAAAACTCAAACCAAACACTCTGATTAAAATTTAATTTCTAAATTAAATTTTGGTCATTTGTCTAAAATCGTGCAAAGTTTTATCTAGTTAAATATAAAAGAAAGGTTACTATATATGCTTACTTCTGTCATAAAATTATAAAAAAAAATTATGCATTTTGTAGTGATAGTATTAAACTATTCTGGTGTAGTTAAGAAGGGGCGTATCCTAAACAAGAAATAAAAAAAAGAAGCAATTTTGCACGAAAAAAAAAAAGAAAAAGAAAAGAAAAGTAGAAAGAGAGAAATAGAGTATGAGGTTTTGCAATAAAATAACTTTTTTTTAAAAAAATGGAAGATGTCGTGTTGCATTGTGCACTAAGACTTTGTGAGGAAATTTTTTTTTTTAATATAACAGTGATATTGATGACATAGTATTACATCCATAGTTGTTTGTTATTATTATTATTATTATTATTATTATTATTATTATTATTTTGTCTATGTGGTACAGTGTCCAGGAGGGTTCACTCCTCTCATATAGATTTATCATTGGTTGGTGATTTTATGTATCACTTGAGAAGTTATTTGGTACTTTTGGAGTACGATTATGTGATACTCTTGGATATTATAATTGGTGAAGAAAATAGAGATTATAATTTTATATTGAGTAATTAAAAAATATGAAAAGACATGATGAATAATGATTAGTAAAAGAATATAAATACGCGATCTTCCAAAAATACCTAATAATTTTTTCGTACCATTGATGATGTGAAATTACCATTCTATTGAAAATGCTTGAAACGTTTAAACTTTGTATAGCAGTTAAGCACTAAAAAAATTAAAATTAAAATCGACTCAGATTTAATGTTTACAATTTACAGTGTGTGTTAAAAAAAAAAATTAGAAAGAACTAAAAATATAAAAGAGAAGATTATTAGACGCCCCCACTTTTTTGTCACATGTTTAGATAATTACACTATATTCTTTTTGACCTATTTATTAGTATCTCTTTATTCTCCTCAATTAAAAAAAATGACATTTTTTCATGTTAAAATTTTAATTTGTATTAATGTGAACTTTTCATTAAAAAATCATTATATAAATAAATGGAAATTAACATGTATTTCGCAAATGACATTTCAAATATTATAAAATGTTTAAAACAAAGTTATTATTCTCTTTCGCTTCTTTTCAGGAAAATAATGTCGTTTTAAGCATTCGATATGATTTAAGATGTCATGTGCAACTCATACATCAATATTTTTTATTTTTAAAGTTTACATA
This sequence comes from Camellia sinensis, assembly GCF_055761805.1. NCBI lineage: Eukaryota > Viridiplantae > Streptophyta > Magnoliopsida > Ericales > Theaceae > Camellia > Camellia sinensis. Next base: position 152,389,121 of record NC_138967.1, read on the forward strand.
ACAAATTCTCAGCAAAAGATTTTTACAAATTAATAGTTTAAATTGGCAAAATATAACCTTTTTAAGTTAAAGAAAATAAAATAATACTCAGTGATAATTCTAAAAGGTAAAATTTAATTTGTCCTACATTATTGGACAAAAAAAAATCTAAAATTTGGAGAAGGCTGAAAATTACAATAGGAAGTAACTGGGAGGCACCAAATATTTGCTAGTTCGATTTTATTCACATAATATGCAAATAATACACGCTTTTTAATTGGTGAAACATAGAGAGATCTACAGGTGGGTCAATATACCTTTTAAAATAGGGCACTCAAGCCAAAGGACTATTTCGGAAACTCTTGGGCCTATCTTAAACATTTTTGGGTTAAAAAATTGTTATTTGTCTATCTATTTAAATGTCATTTGTATCTTCAAATGTCACTTATTTGTACTCGTGTTATTTATCTGTCCAACTATTTGTTAAAATGTCACCTATCTGTATTAGTGTCACCAATCTAGGCACTTATCTGTTCAATGTCATATATTTATCTATCTTGTTGCCACTAGCTGTTGTCGTTGGCAATTTTCTAGCAACTTTTCTGGACAATTTTTTTTATTTTTTTTGTGGCATCAGTTATTTTTCAACATGTGTCCGTATTACCAAAAAATAAATCTTTGACTAAATAACATATGGCCTCATAAAAATGGACTTTTTACCAATTAACCTTTTTAATATGGGACCTACTATTTTAAACTAATAAAAAATTATGTGTTATTCACACACTCAAAAAATATGTGAATAAATTCATTTCAATATTTACATAATGAAAGAAATGTCACCCAAACAATGCCGCCGAGATTAGTGGCCATTTTCGAGCCAAAAAGGGGCTAGTAACATAATAAGTATCTAGATTAATAAAGTTTTTTTGAGAAAATTTCTCTAACAATAATAATTTCGATGACAATGCAGGCCCTTTTTTTCGTGGTGGTCGGTTTTGATCTTCATGAAACTTTTAACAACAATGTTAGAGGGCCACAATTTTTGTGGCCACAATGGCTCAAAACTACCAAAACGACATCGTTTTGGCATGTTTTGCACCCAAAACGACGTTTTTTTGCAGTTTTGAGCCATTATGGCCACAAAAATTGTGGCCCTCAAACATTTTCCAACTTTTAATATAAATGTACAAAAATCACTCCAAAATCCTTACATCCACCACAAAATCAAAAGAAGGGGGTGAGGATACACATGCAACTTCTTATCGTGAAAAATCAGCAAGAAAATAAGAGCAGTGGGCCATTACATTGTACCAAAGCAATAATCTTGACCAAACCGAATACGTGTTTGATAACTTCTTGGCCGCGGTTCTTTTATTTTTTTGGATGAATTACACTTTATTCCTTTTAGATTTAGGAAAAATTATTTATAAGTCTTATTAGGGGAACTTATTTAATGTGAAGTATTGTATAATTTCTTATAGAGTTTGAAATCATATTTAAATAGAAATGTGTTCCATGGATCCTATGAGTTGTAAAAGAATGGTATTAATGTACTATTATACACATAATTTGTTTTCATATTATAAGTTATTGTATCATTCAACATTTCACATTTTGGAAGGCTTTTAGGAAAGTGGATTTTGGAGGCTATGACTGTGCACGTGGATGTCGCCTTGATTGCGGGATTTCGGTGCATTTTGAAAATGTTGCTTATTTGGATATCACTACAAGAAAACAGGGCTTTTGAGTCGGCAGCATGCCGTCGCAAATAGCGTATTTGCAGACGCAAAAACTTTTTGCGACGGCGTTTCGACGGCAACTCAAGGGACGAAAATGGTGGGGTCGCAAAAAGTTTTTGAGTCGGCAATCTACTGACGCAAAAAGTTTCAATTTTTTGAGACGGTAGATTGCCGACTCAAAAAGTGGTTAAATGTTTTAAAAAAATTTAATCCACAATTTTCTCGTTGAGGCTCCCAAGTTTTGAACACACTCAATTTGGACGATTTGACCCAAAGTCACCACACTAAGTCCACTTGACCACCATACCTCTTTCAGATATTAAATGAGATATATATTATTTATAGTATATACACTCAATATTAATATAAAAGTATATGTATAAATAAATATATTTATTAAATATAATCAAGTAAATATATATATATATATATCTTGGCTATAAATTTTTTTTTTTTTGCTACGGCATCAGTTGCCGACACAAAAAGGTATAATTTTTTGCGTCGGCACAAATTTGCCGACGCAAAAGGTCTATGCCGACTCAAAAGGTCTATCTTTTGCGTCGGTAAATTGAACCGACTCAAGTAATGCTATCAAATATTAATTTTTTGTGTCGGCCAACGGTGCCGACGCTAAAGGTTTGGTATTTGAGTCAGTAACTCTGTGCCGTCTCAAAAAGGCTACCTTTTGCGACGGTAAAATTTGCCGACTCAAAAAACCGACTCAAAAGGCCCTTTCTTTAGTAGTGTATGGATAGGGCCAATAATATGGTCAACGTTGGAGGTTGTGTATTGTTTGCTTCTCTCGATTTGGACTCCAATTGGTTGAGGAAAGGAGGCTTGATTTTTGTTTTTGGTGAGATTTGTTGTTGTGTGGTGTCGTTTGTTCATGTTTCACTTTCATCTTAAATAATAGGGATTTCACAATCTATTACAGCCATCTATTGGCACACTTCCATCGTGTTTCGATTAACGTTACATTTAGGGTATAATGTTAATCCATATCCACCATGTTGTCATATGTCTTTTGTGTGTTGCGTTCGGTTGTATATGTCTTTGAATTTGTATTGTGCTGTTGTTGTAATCTGTGTTTACATACATGTCACAGTACATTGCACAAAATTAGTGAGTTTTTATTTTTTAATTAAATGTCCTCAACATCCCGTCGCATGATGTCGAAGTTACGGTGGGTGAGGAATGATGGTGGTTCAATACATGGGACATTTACAATTTCACGTTTGTGCTTTATAGAAAAAAATAGGTGTTAATACTGTGCCCACATTTGATTATAAAACGCATATGTCGTATGTCTTATTTTTTTGTTTGGTTGCAAAATGTACTAGCACTCTTATTGTTTCATTTATGTTGTTGCCCAGAATATAGACATTATGCTATTGTGCAGGTTCGGTTCCTTTGCTGTTGTTATTAAGGATGTTAATGGATTGACATTCATATAGTTAGCAGATGATTTATGTGGGAGGTGGGCAGATGTGATACCATCATCGATTTCTATATCTTACAAATTACCGTGCCACAAAAACCACTGATGTGGACGTGGAAAACATGTTTCCCTTGCAAGATCCTTTGGTATTAACTATATCTACGTTGCGGTTGGCTCACAAAATGGAGTGGAGGATGTGCTTCAAGGTGAGCAATACGGTGGGACTATCTCCACAAGCCAAATGGATCGTAACATGAAACAAATTTCGGATACGAAAAATGATGTAGATTTGTTGTCCAATTATTGCCGCCACACTAAGAAAACATTGATGACAGTGGCTTGGTCATATGGCGTTACTCACGCAGGCCAATGTTTCAAAGGGGGTGTTGCTGAATTCCGTTTGGTTCTATCCAAATATGTTATTCAGTGTGGGTTTGACTTTAAATTTGTGAACAACGATTTAGTGCGGGTCACGATTGTGTGGACGTTGCGAGAGCAAAAAGAGTATACATGGTTGATACATGGAAGGGTTCAAACATGCAATGGATACTTTTACCTGAAGAGGTGGAACAACTTGCACAGTTGTGGTGCTGTTGTTCACACTGGAAAGCATAGTATAATCAACTTTGAATTGGTTTGCAATGTTGTTGGTGATTAGGTGCGTGATAAGCTGTTTACACGTCCCACTGATGTCGTGTTTGGCCTCAAATAAGAATACGGATTGAATGCAAGTTATCACATAGCCTGGTTAGGTGTGGAGAAAGCAAGAGGTGAAGTGTATGGTGACTACCATGTTTCGTCCAACCAACTTAGATGTTACGTTGATGTAGTTATGCAATACAATCCTAGGAGTTATGTGTACTTGGGTTTTGAGTAGTCAGCTGGCCAATTTAAACAGTTCTTCATATTATTCAAAGCTTGCATTGACGGATTCAACCATATCCGCCTATTATTGTTCCTTGATGGCAGATTCTTGAAAGGGAGATTTAAAGGCAATTTACTTGCAGCAACGAGGAAGGATGGCAACAAAGGTCCGTGTTTGATGATAATTATTGCATTATTCCATATAATGACACATCATATGGCCACTGAACACTTTATGATTAGGCCACTATAGCAGTGGGAGATCCCCCATGAAAAATGTGTGTCCATTTCAATGTCATTTTAGTACCAATATCCTTGTTGCTGTGAAATGTGAACAATTCTTAGTGTGAACGTTAACATTGTTTAACCCATTACGAATTTAAATTAATACTTGTCACAACTCACAGGTTCATTTCCATTGGCATTCGCTACCCTTGACTCCGAAACGACTACAAGTTGGACTTGGTTTTTACAATAACTTGCTAACGTAATCGATAGTACTCGGACACTAACCTTCGTGTCCGATTGGAATGCCAAACTTCTCGAATCCTTGCCTACTATATTCCCATCTGTGTATCATGCGTGTTGTTTGCAACATCTCCAAGCAAATTTAAGGGACAAATTATGGTGGATCGACAACAGTGTCAAATTTGGTTTAATGGCCAAGTTGCGTGAATGTGCATATGCTCTAACTGAGGCTTCATTTCAGCACCATTAGGCTAAACTAAAAGGATCCGGACAATCTAAGATAAATGATTTTTTGGAAGATATGCAGCCATAACATTGGGCCAACGCATATTTCAAGTTTGTACGATACTTACATGTATTACTTGTATTTGTGTGATAGTACACATTTTACATTGCAAACCCAATTTTCATTTCAAAGTACCCAATATTTAATAACATTGTTAGATAATGTTTTCCAAATTTTCATTAGGGGCAAACGTTATGGGGAGATGACCTCGAACATTGCAGAATTGTTCAATAAATGGATACGTGATGCATGTAACTACCCAATTACTGGAGACATATGTCTTCATTTGTTCAATAAATGGATATGTGAATATTGCAAAATTGTTCAATACATGGATTGTTAGCCAGGAAAATGAAGACATATACGAGGGTCCATTCATTTCTAACCATGCTGGTAGACATTGGTAGGCGTTCATATTCATGTTTCCAGTGACAACTATATGGGTTCCAGAGTGCACATGCAATGATTGCAATACATAATAGCAGAAGGGATTTTAGTACATTGGTCAAACCATTTTTCACCGTCCAGTACCAAGTAGTTTATTCCGAATGCATTCAACCAATACCAATAGTCGATAAACCATCATTTTCGGAAGATGACTTCATTATATCTCCACTGGCAATTAGGCATCCTCTAGGACGACTGAAGAAGAATTAGATACCATCTCGGGGAGAGAAGTTAAGTTAGATCAGGTGTAGGCGATGTGGTCACATGTAGAGCCACAACCGAAAGACATGTAAAGAGCGAATCTAGTCATGGACACTTAGCGACCAAGTTCTATAATCACTTTTGAATAACATAATCGTATTATCATACTAGAATGTAGCAAAAAAAAAAAAAAATGATGACCAACATTAATAAGTCAAAACATTGTTGACACATCATAATTTGACTGGTTTTGTTCGTCACAACACTTTGATTCATGTATTAATGTTACATGTTTATGCTATGATTCATTAAGCCGTATTGTTCAATTCATTAATACACGTTTAGTTACGTTGAAATTGGGCTTGTATGTGGGAACCTATACTTTCTGACGCTATGTCACGCTGGTGTGGTTATATCGGTATGAAGTTGCCACTTTTGGCATGTGGAACGTCGATCAAACCACCCAATGTTGCTCTTGTATTCATGGCCAAATTTTATATAGACGTGACATCATGACTCTGACCACTTAATGGCATAGACAATCTTGTAATCGAGCCATCAATCTTAATTTACAGCACTACCTTGAAAGATCAAAATAACGAAGCACACCTAGTATTCCAAATGTGAATGTTCTGCCAATCTGAATACGAATGAGATATAGTGGGTTTACAATGTGCACAACATGAATTGATTGGCGATCAATGTAGTTGATTAAAGTAAATGCGAGAGTACCAATTACGTTCTCGCCCTGTAATGCGAGTGTTACAACCTATATTTGGGATGATGTGGCACGTCAAACATCAAGTGTACACATGTAATGTAACAACCATTTAAAAAGTCGAACCAACACCCGTGTTGTCGATATTTATTTATTTATTTTTTAACCAATCATTTGAAAGAGCAAAGCAATTAAGCACACAAATATGACTGTTTTATCAAACTTAATATGAATGTGACATGGCCGTTGCCTCACGCCAACTAAGTTGGGGTTACAATTTTGGGCATAACATTATCGGTCAATGCAATTAAGCACACCAATCATTCCAATTGTGAATGTTTCAGTAAAGTGAAAACGGGTGTGACATGGTTGTTGCATCACGCCAACTAAGATGGGTTTACAATATTTGGCACAATATGAATTGATCGACAACCAATGTTTCTGGACAAAGTAAATCTGGAAATTCAAATTTGGTAAGGGCGTGACAACATCGACACGTGATGTGAATGTCACAACCACCAACTTAGATGACTTGAATAGTAGATTAACAAATATAATGTGCATTGAAAAAAAATGAAAGCTACATCTTATAGAATACTATGCAAATGTTAACTCATCATTCCTTGTTCCTATTAACATTTCTTCTGATATTAATGACCGATAAATACCTCCTTATCATACCAAACAAGTGCAACAAATATTTATTACCAAACTATTCTAACATATTCCCAAAAATTATGTACAAATCATAAATCGTACCGAGAATGCTACCCAAAATAGCCAAAATCACGATAACAACAAAAGATGTTTAACGTCAATGGTAATGTGCCATTCAAATACTACATACTCGTGAACTTACACACAAAAAAAAAAAAAAAAAAAAAAAACACACGCTACACCTATATGGTCACCATTGGAAGATTGTTCTGATTATCAATTATCATCAACAAATGACCTAGTTGGGTCATTCACAAATGACTTCACCATCCCGGCTCTCATAGTCTTGTGGCTCTTCCCTCCCATTGACTTCTCCACATCAAGGTGATGCATGAGTTGCTTTTATAATGAAGCATACTATACTACCATAATCAGCCCTATCAGGAAAATATGAGACATTACTAAATAGTAAATACATTTAAATGAACCACATGCAATGTATGGCATTATCAATGAAATTTATTTCAAACAAACATAATTCACACTTACAAGTCTATTTTTTTTATTTTTTTTTATTTTATTTTTTGCGGACAATCATCAACCACTAAAAGTTTATTTACTAAATCTTGGGTTTCAATTGGCCCAACCGTAAGTGTACACCTAATATAATCCTCGAAGTATCCATTCTACGTTGTTATCAAATTTATATTACCAAGTAATTAGTACTAGTGTCAAACATAAATTAAAATGACCATTGAAATTAACTAGTTAACGTTTACTAACCAATAACCATGCTTCATAGTAGTGTTTATGGTCCCGTCCACATCTTGGTTTCATTGAGTTGTAATTCATCCAGAATCCCTTCTTGGTGTCATAAACCATAAGTGTTCAATGCTTCTCTAAGTGGATTGGGAATTAAATATATCTAACTTTGAGGGCATGAGGGGCACGAATAGCTAAGTACCTGTCACATGCATCTTTGTTCACATCTCTAATCATAGGCTGTATGCATTTGATTTTGTGTTAGTTACCATTATCATAAAATGTTTAAGAATAATTGCAATCAAACACATCTTACCAAACACAAAGTGCTGAAAATATATGAATTCTTATCATTCGTGGATCCCACTGACATTATTTGTTGTTCATACATCAGCATTTCTGCGTACAAATCAATTACTTGTGTGCACAAGTAACACACGTCAAAATTACTTGACTCATAGACATTTATGTTTCTCAATTGCATACGCATGTTCACAAGCTTCAAACGTTGCAAAAATAATTAGAGATATCATACTTATATTGCCCCGTACTATCAGTACCTCAATGAGTGCTTGCATGTCATTGCAACGCACATAATTTGAACCATTCCGTCCAGTCCAAATTTGTACACTACTAATTCAACAAGACATTGATCAAAACTAAATTCATGTACAAATGGAATTGGTAATAGTAAGTTTGGAAACCTACCTATCCCTGCCTTTCTCGTAAGCTTCTTTAATCTTGTCTTTCTTTTGTTTTGACAACAACTTCCAAATCAGCAAACAATTAGTCAAGTCAAACTGAGAAAATGTTTTCTCTGGCTCTGCAAGGTCATCAACATCTATGATATCCTCATATATGATCTCATTATGGACACACTCATCCACATCGACCACACCACCCTCGAGTGGTTTCTTCAACCTCTCTAAAACCAAGGGATAATCCTACTCCCGTAGTTTGTGCTCTTTTTTGTTTTTATTTTTAATGTTTCTCACTAGCGAGTTTTGCAACACAATTGCTCTTCCAACAGTTTGTCTGATTGAAGGCATTACATCCACATCGCATGCCACTTGCCCAATTTGATGGGTGGGGTTCATATGGGTCTCCACCTCTCCGATGTCTGCCATTACATTCATATTAGACAGAGATGAAGCAGACAATGGCATGATGCCAAGTACGTTTGGATCACCATGGAACACGGTCAGATGACTTTGCACCATATCCTGCACACCCGTAGTAGCTTGGTTGTATTTATGAACTACATACTCCTCTAACTGCTCCACAAGCTTGGTGTTTTTGGCATTAAGCTCAACCACTAGTTGCTTCTGCCTTTCTATCTCACAATCCTTTTGGTTGTTGCATAGTATATTCGTGTGCTAACTTCCTACATTTTTCTTTGTTTGATGCCATCATTGTTGATAGTTGTGTCTCCAAATCAAGTATGACATCACATTTAGCTCAAGAACACCAATTTTACCCAATGCTTTATGGTATTCTTCAAACGTAGACGTACACTGCCCAAAGTGACCATTACAATCAACACCACCCTTGTTGACACCCGCTTCATGTTGTACATTTTCTTCTATGTTGTTAAGTCCATGGACAGGAATACAATCATTCGAACCAAAAATGCCGTCATCTAAAATTGGCCCACTACTTGCACCTATGTTTCCACCAACCCTACTATGATACGAACATCTGTCATTTGCTTTAATGTCCTTCATGTCATTCGCTTTCATGATGGTCCGTTCAATTAAACATGGGACAAACTCTATAACCAAGTCTTTCCGTTCAACGTCACTCATGTGCAACTCTTCTACCACAACCTATAAAAAAAAAATGCAACTATCACGAACAGTAATTGGTACATCTCATATTTACGCAAACACTAACACACATGCATACCTCAACATCATGCGACTGATTGATGTCCATAGCTCTTATCCTTGTGACCAACTTGTTGATATTCCATTTCATGAACTTCGAAAATCCATCGTCATGATCAGTGTTGATCAAGTTGATGTGCTCACAAATCCAAAACTGTAGACCAATTGGTAACAAAAGTTATGTTGTGTTTTTTCAAAACGAATACAAGTATGAAAGATACAAATAACAAATAATTAATAAAGAACACTTACAAGAAGAGCAATAACACATCCAGTTACTTTTTTAGGCTTAGAGTAGAATCCCTTAATTGACTCTATTAACGTTGCGCATATTGCTTCCGCCCAATCATATGCTTTCATGTTGTCAAGATCCTCGACAACCCGAACAAACCCCAATCCCACTGTCTCGCCCGATGGGGAAAGAACAACTTCCCACATAAGTACAAACACAGTAACTTTGTGACATTCTGATGGCCTTGACTAGTGTTCCCCAACAATGCATCCATTAACAGTTCCTTAATGGTCTTCGAGTGAAAGCACGCTATGTTGGGACACCTCGGTTGGATGATGTTGGTGGGAAGTCTTGAGCCATGTAGCACATCTAAACTCTGCTTGCCACCTTGGATTCCAAATATTAGCTGTATATCGATGCTTGTCAACTTAATGTGTTGGACTTAAAATCTTTTATTGTGATCCAATTAGAATATTAATGTATGGTACAGGTCTGTGAATGGGTCTGACTTGAATACATATACCTGTTACATTCTCTTCCATTATATGTTAATGTTCACATTTAACATTCTCATTCATATTGTCACATTCTCCTATTAATTTTCGTATTCACTTTAGTATTTCTATTGCTATTGTCCGCTTGTTTGTGTATGAAACATGAAACGTGCATGGCATGTTTCGCAAGTGGTATAAGTAAGGAAACACCACCAAAGGGTCCAATGAGAAACAAAATAACCATGAAAGGACTACATCGGGTAAAAGACGACTGTGTCTATCTCCTTTAAGAGCATGGAATGTGAACACGGAGGGGCAAAGCAGTTGTGGAATGGGAAAAAAGCTCAAATATGAACCCCTAAAACCAGTGACCAAACCCGCTAGATTTTGCTATCGGTCAAACATCGCAAGCATCATGAAGGTCCTATCAGCAACCAATTTAAAATATGAGCATTTGCAGCATCTTAAGAAGACACTATTCTGGCTTCTATTCAATGCTATGCGAACAACGGAACTCAATCAACAGGATTTCAAAAAATGCGATGAGATTGTATTGAGGATCATACAAACATTTGATCCAGAGAAGACCGCTTCAGTCACGATCAGCGTTAATCAAGTTGGTGTGCTCACAAATCCAAAACTATAGACCAATGGGTAACGAAAGTTAAGTTGTGTTTTTTCAAAACGAATACAAGTACGAAAGATACAAACAACAAATTCATAATTAACTAAATGGGAAAAAAAAAATAAAGAATACTTACAAGCAGAGCAGTAACACATCTAGTTAATTTCTCAGGCTTAGAGTAGAATTCCGTAATTGACTCTATCAACGTTGTGCATATTGCTCTTGCCCAATTATATGCTTTCATGTTGTCAAGATCCTCAACAACTCGAACAAACCGCCATCACAATGTCTTGCCTGATGTGGAAAAGAACAACTTCCTACATAAGTACAAACATAGTAACTTTGCGACATCCTGGTGGTCTTAACTAGTGTTCCCTAACAATGCATCCATTAACAGTTCCTTAATGTTCTTCGAGTTGATGCACGCTATGTGGGGGCACCTCTGTTGGATGAAGTCGATGGAAAGTTTTGGGCCATGTGACACATCTAAACTCTTCTTGCCACCTTGGATTCCAAACATTAGCTGCGTATCGATGCTCGTCAACTCAATGTGTTTTCCACCAATCATGAAAGCGGTCTTCTCTGGATCAAATGTTTGTATGATCTTCAGTACAATCTCATCGTATTTTTTGAAATCCTGTTGATTGAGTTCCATTGTTCGCGTAGCATTGAATAGAAGCCAGAACGGTGTCTTTTTTAAGATGTTACAAATGCTCATCTTTCAAATTGGTTGCCACCACGACCTTCACAATTCCTGTGATGCTTAACTGATAGTAAAATCTAGCTGGTTTGGTCACTGGTTTGAAGGGTTCATAGTTGAGCTTATTTCCATTTCCACAACTGCTTTTCCCCTCCGTGTTCACATTCCTTGCTCTTAAAGGAGATAGATACAATCATCTTTTACCCGATGCAGTCCTTTCACGATTATTTTCTTTCTAGTTGGACCCCTTTCGGTGTTGTTTCCTTACTTGTATCACCTGCGAAACATGCCATACACGTTTCACGTTTCATATACAAACAAGTGGACAATGGTAATAGAAATACTAATGTGAATACAAAAATTAATAGGAGAATGTGACAATATGAATGAGAATGTTAGATGTGAACATTAACATATAATGGAAAAGAATGTGACAGGTACATGTATTCAAGTCAGATCCATTCACAGACCCATACCACACATTAACATTCTAATTGAATCACAATAAAAGATTTTAAGTCCAACACATTCAATAAGTATGCCTAAAAAGTTATTTCTTCTTGATTCAATAAACGTCAATATTAATATCAACATTTTGACGTGTCATTACGTTTCCCTTCTGTTAGATTACCATCCGTCTTTGAGCTATACAATTGAATGAACATCCTTTTTTAGTAGTAATGTGTTTGTAAATAATGGGAACCTACTCCAAAGGAGACAATATCTTTATGATTCAAAGCATCACAATACCATTCGTTTCAATAAAAAATTTAGATGAAGAACATGTACATGTGGGTGTTAATGTCTTTACGCCAAAAAACAAAAGGGCTAAATATCAAATTTTACAAATCAATATGCATATGGACATATACTAGACAATGTCAAACATGATATAACACAACATATAGGATAAAGTGACACATGCGGATTCATTGAATAATGTGACAACATAAACAAGAATGTAAAGTGAGAAGATTGACGTTTAACACACTCCGAACATGAATGTGACAACATAAAATGAAAATGTGACACTTTACAAATGTGACAACATGAAAGACAATGTGACATATGCCAATTGTAACACAAAACAAATCTACCCAATACAAAACACAACTCGAAGTCGTATTATTCGTCACGCATAATATAACTGACATTACAACGAAAATTACATGACCACATATTTCACAAAACAAACGCGTACCAACGTACCCACATTCCTACACACGTTTACGAATATGACACTAAATACTCAACATAAACGCGAACAATGTGACACATGCCGATTTATTGAATAATGTGACAATACAAATGAGAATGTGAAGCGTGAAGATTGATGTATAACACGCTACGAACACGAATGTGACAACATAAAATGGGGACATGACACTTTATGACTATGACAATATGAAAGATAATGTGACATATCATAATTGAAACACAAAACAAATCTACCCAACACAACCACAACCCAATGTCGTATTAATTGTATTATTTGACTCACTGTGACAATTAATGAACAATCTCATAAATTCACATTCACATTAAGAAATCTTAAACTACATAAAATAAGGACGTGGGACTAGTTACATTCGACAACTTACTTTTGATACTAAACGTAAACAACCAAATGACATCATAGCACAACGTGGACCCCAAAAAATCAGACATTCAACCACCGTCGTTTGTGTGGGTAAGAAATAACCACGTCTGACAACCATGTTACAGACCCCCATTGAAACCCAAACATCAAGACATAAATCACATATTTGAGAACACATCAACAAATCATATACAAAATCGACAACCCACCTAACCCCCATTCAAAAACACCAGCAAATAACTTACATAACATGCCAAATCGACAACTCACACATATATTGATGACTTTGAACCAAAAACTATTAAGAACTCAAATAGTCATAAAACACACAAAATATACAACTCATGTTACAACTTTTGACCAATATAAACCAAAAATGTCAATAATTCTATATTCACATAAACCCTAGTTATGGGTTGCCTACCAAAATCAAACGAATGACATTGCAAAATAGAGGAAAAGTCACACTTACGTTTTGGGGCCATTAGTCATTGTCGGTTCACCGGAGACGCAATCTAGAGCCCACCGTTCCGTTGCACCTTGCTGTCGAATCGCACTAGCGTTTTCTCTCGATGGTGGCCTTACAAAATTTGTGTAATGAAGCTTGCCTATTCATTAGCCTAATGAGACATAACATATCTCATCTATTTGTTTCTTAAAAAATAGCCTAATCAAAGGTGTAATCACCAAACAAAATGTGAATTCTGAAATTCAAATATACATCCATATAGATATGATCATAATCTATGGTAAAATTCAATTTCCCATATGTGGTATTACCATTATTTATTTTATTTACTAATAATATTGAGGGTAAATGTGTTAACAAACTTTCTACAAGACTTATGGAAACATAAGTTTTTTTCCAAAACCATATGTAGCATAAATCTCCCCAATAGGAGTTATAAATAATTTTCCCTTATATTTAGTCTTTTTTTGTACCTTTAATTTTTTTTCCACTTTAGTTTTTTTTTTAAAAACATATTTCAAAAGTTAATTTATGTCCAAAATTATATAGAAATTGGTACATTAATAGCTACATAACATAAAAATATTTTATTATATATAACCCAAATCTCTAACACAAACCAAACTGTAACATAATAGTATATTTTTTTGTCATGTAAAAGTTAATGTGATATTTTATGTTTAATTTTAAACATAAATTTGCTTTAGGAGTAAATTAAGAAAAAATTGAAACATAAAATGCCAAAGCGAGAAAAAAATGCAAGGACAAAAGTGAAAAATTAAAAAAAAAGACTAAACATAAAAGGGACAAAATATAAAATTACTCTTTTATGTATTTATTATTTTTCCATACGCTATTGTAGTGTACACGATATGTGACAAAACAATTTAAATATATTAAAAATTAATTATTACAAAATTGTCTAATGTAAAGAGCATGTGCATAGACTGATTGGTCTTTATTTTTGAAAAAAAAAATAAAAAATAAAATCATAAATCGAATCATCTTTGGGGGATTGATAATTTGTCAATTTGTGTTGTTAGCACTATTATTATTACTAGTAGTAATAGTAGTATTAGTATCAATAGTAATAACATTTAAAAAAAAAAAAAAATTTGATATACAATTCACTTTTGGACTCATTTTATAGATTCAGTGATATGTCAAGAAAATGATTGGTTGATAATATTATCAACTAATCATTTTCTTGACACATTACTAGGTCTAGAAAGTATGTCTTATTTTTGAATTTGACTTTTAGACTTGAATAGCAACATTCTTAAAAAAAAAAAAAAAAAAAAAAAAAAATTTCAATCACTACAATTATAAAGGTGTTCCAGACATATCAATATGAATTGGTAATTTTTTTTTTTTTATCAATTCTTATATCCTAAAAGTATACAAGACTTAGATAATTGTAGATGTATTATTCCTATAAATATAATAATGTTTAAGGAGTCTAAAATTTGGAGAAGGTTGGAAATTACAATAGGAAGCAATTGCGAGGACCAAAATTTGCAAGTTCTATTTTGTTCATATTTATTTATTTTGCTGTGAAATACATTTTTTTTTAACTGGTCAAAAATAGAAAGATTTATATTTTGGTTGAAACACTAATAAATTTTAAATGGTGATCTTATAATCTGTTTTGTCCTTCATTTTTTTTCTTATGGACTCAAATGTCTCATTCTAGTGTGAATTACATAAAAAGTCATGTGAAAACATACGTGTGCTATATGTTGAGGGACAAATGTGAGTTTTCTCATAATGTTGAAATTACGAAACGTAACATTTCAAAAAAATTCATTAGTGTATTTTTCCAAACGTAACTATAATGTAACACTCCAAAAACGTATCACACCAATATAATACACTAAAAAACTCTTTAGTATATTTTTCTTAAACATAACAACGTAACATTTCAAAAAAACTCCTCAGTATATAACACTCCAACCAATCTTACACACTAAAAACTCAACGGTATACTTTTATCAAATGTAACAACATAACATTCCAAAAAAATTTCTTAGTATATTTTTTTCCAAACGTAACACTCTGAAAAATCTAGAAATCCCCTAGATGTTGATTTATGATTATGTATCAATTTTAAGCAGTATATAACAATCCCAATCAAACAATCAAGACAAATCGACACAACTATTTTACGTGGAAAAACCACAATTAGACACCTCCAATTGTGATAAAAAAATCACGGGCAACAGCCACAAAACAATCCACTAAGAAGATATAAATGAATTACACAGGTATACTCTCAATTACCTAGCGAATCCACGCCCGAATTGAACCAACCCCTATGTGCCTCTTCCAACCCTGTCTTCACCTCGAAATTGTCTTGACAATGAGCCACTCCGGAATCCACCAAAGCTTCAGGCTCGAATTCTTCAGAATCCACCGAAGAACAACTCTCTCTTTTTGTGTGGAACAAACAAATAATCATTTGATGTATACTCTTTAAACCATGAGTTGAATACTCAATCAAAACATCAAAGAAAACTAGCAAAATATCTCCAAATATAAACCGTAGAACCCAAGAAGAAGATCTGGAGAAGTAATCCTAGATTTGGACTGAAACACGTATTTATAAAAAACTGTCCCGCGATCTCCGCTTGAGCGTCAGATTGGCCGCTCAAGCGGACCTACGCTTAAGCGCGGAAAGTTCCGCTCGAGCGGGAAAAAACAACATCCAGTATTTTTGCAGGTGAACTAAACTTCTGAAACTCAGCATTCTCCGCTCGAGCGGGGGAATGTCCGCTCGAGCGGACAGACAATTTGGAATGCACTTTTGCATTTTGCTTCGGGGCGCTGCCCCTCGACCCCACCGTGGCGCTACCCCCTGGACCCCCGCGAGCTGACCGGGCAGCTCGATCCTTGTCATAATCAGCGAAGTGGCAATCTTGAAAGTATTAACATCACAAACTTCTCTGCAAGGCACAATTCGGGTTGGATTCGCATCTAAAACTCATATCCTCACTGTAATACAAGAGCGAATAAAATTACAACTGAAAGGAGTTTTATCAAACGGGATTGCTAAGAATAAAAACCTAACACACTCCAATCAATGTAACACACAAAAACTCCGTAGTATACTTTTTCTAAACGTAATACTTCAATGTAATACACTAAAATACTCATTAGTATACCTTTTTCTCAAACGTAACAACATAATATTACAAAAAAGCTCCTTAATGTATTTTTTTCCAAACGTACCACACAATCAATGTAATGCACACAAATTCCTTAGTGTATTTTTCTGAATATAATGCTCTAATGTAACACTCAATTGTAACACCAGAAAATCACACTAACATAAATGTAGATTTCCATGCTCGACAACCAATACTTCAGCTACCAGTTTCCCCAAAAAGAATCTTGCACATCTTACCTTTCTATTCCCATCCAAAAAAGCGAATCAGAAAATTAGAAAAATAAATTACAAAACGAAATTCATTTAAACTCAAATGACACTAAATCAAATAAATATAAATTTCCGAAAGAAAATGAACTAATTGGTTCATAAGAAAATTTTAAGACTAAATGGATCAACATTCTCTCTTATGAGATTTGTGGGTAGATTTTTCAAAACATCGATTTTTCATAGTTTTAAGAAGTTTCACAATTTAGAATTGGAAGTCCCTCAATTGTTGAACTTTTCAATTTCCAAAAAACATTTTCTAATTATTCATATAAAAATCAATTGAAAAAGTTTAAAAAATGAAATATGTTGGTGACAATATAAAAAAAAAATATATTTTATTAATAAATAATACAAAAAAAATGAGATATAAATAGATCAGGTTAAGATACAAATATCTCATTTTCTTTGAGGAGATCAAACCCACTATGGTAGAAACAATCCAAACATCGATGCAGCAATTACTAAACTCTAACTTGTCCCCTTCAAAATACAACAGCCTGACTACAAAATATCATTCTTTGGCTAGTAATCTCTCAAGTGTTAAAAGAGTTGGTATAAAAATGAGTAGATGAGATAAACAATTTATAGGTTACTAGGATTTTATAAGTTACACCAAAAATAATGACCCATTAAACTAGAGAAAACGGAGAGTCTTAAAACCTCCAAACACTAACTCACCACAAAGCCCATGACCTTCCAATAATCCTCATTCATGGACAGGACAAATGGTCACAAAATAAAATAAATAAATAACCAAAAATATTAAAATGGTCAAACAAAATATTTCTCTCCTACAAACATATATAGAATTATTTTACAAAAACTCAAAAGTTCCATTGTTTGGAAATTGAGAAATTTCTATGTTTCACCAAATAGAGAATTTTTGACTTTCTAATTATTCATGGAGAAATGCCTTGGACCCCCAGTGGGGGTGGCCTCCACCACCCCGACTGTTTTCTGATTGGTTGAAATTTTATTTTATTTTATTTTTTAAGTCTTGAGAGCACTTGAAGACACGTGGAGCTGGGGTGCTGGGGGTCACCTCCACTGGGGGTCCCAGCACGGTTGTTATTCATGTAACAATTAGTTTAAAACTAAATCAAAAGAAAGAAATTCATCTAAGCGACTTTTGAAATTAAAAATAAATGAAATAGGTCTTTCAATAGAAAAGTTCTTGGTTAGCGTACGTAAAACTTCTTGATGAGTGTAGAGATATACATATATAAATATATGTTCATTGATTCACAATGGAATGGTTGGTTCTTCAAAAAGAAATATTATATATATATATATAATCAGCAATGAAAGTTATGATATTATCAAATTTTAAAAAATAATAAAAATAAAAAATGTACTAATCTTGTTTGACAGATCATAATAAATAGGTTTTAAACTTATAAATTTTACAGATGTGTAAAATAAAAATTATTCAGTCTAGTTAGTTTGGTTTCAAAATTTTATTCTTAATTTCTTTGAATAATATGAATCAGTTTGATAAAAATAAATATTAAAAATATTTTTATCCTAAAAAGAGAAAATTATATGAAAGTGAATGTTTTTTATTTTATATTTCATTTTTTCCCACCAAACTAGCTTTTAATTTTAATTTATACATTTTTTCATAAATAAATTTGAAAAACGAAACTAAACTATGCAATTACATTTTAAAATCTAAAACATAAAAAATAGAAAATTACCATCTACAGCTTTAAACTAATAGTGTAGCAGAAAATTTTCCGAATAAAAAATGTTACCAAACACTTATCCAAGTGATAAAAAATGATTTTTTAAAGAGTAATACCATGCATCCCTAGAAATTATCCGAAATCTTCATTTTGTGATTTACATTTATTCTATATATAGATCTTATACTACACAAATTATTTGTCACAACACCATCACTCACCCAAAATCTACCATATTTGTTTCACAAAACGTTCACCAATAGCCAATTACTCAATAATCCTTATGTCACGCAGTTTCGTTGGTAAAGGCACCCACTACTCCTATCTCATAGGCTCAAGATTATTGGAAAACTTAAATATAAAAATTTATCTGATTAAATCTTTAAAAAATTGTGGCCTTTAACACTAAATTTTTATTTTTATTTTTTTGACAAAATTTATTTTACCTTCTTGTGATATGATTTGATAGCATTTTATCCACTATCTTTTAAAAATAGTCATATGTCCCCATGTAGTTTGGACAAAAATGCAACTATTAACATGGTTAATTATAGATGTGAAATGATTATAATCCCCTCAAACTCTATATTTTTATTATTTTCTCTCTCTCACCTCTCATATACATAATTTATAATGTCTAGTATTAATTCAATTAAATCACAATTAATTATAAATTCTTAATTATTTATTGTAATTCGTAAATTTTTATTCTATTTTTAATTTAATTATATTTTAGATCACAATAAATCCTAAATACTCAACTATTTCATGTAGTTAATAACTTTTTAATCTAATTTTAATATAATTATATTTTAGATCACAATTAATCCTAAATTCTTAATTATTTATTATAATTTCTAACATGTTAATCTTACTTTAATTTAATTACATTTTAGATCAATTCTTAATTATTGAAAATTTTATACTTTATTTAATTATATTTTAATTTATTTTATTTTAATTATCATATTAATCTAATTTTAAGTTTGGAGAAAGCGGGAGTAAAAATGTCCTTCTCTTGTATTAATTTCATTCTAATTTTTTAGAAAACAAAATCTACTCTTAAAATTGGTGTGTGTAATATACTTTCCGTTAATTTGGATAGAAAATTGATAGTAGCACTTTAGTTTAAAATCACATAGAGATTTTTTGATTATATTTAAACGATAAGAATGTAAAATATTCTGACTCCAAACTATAGGGGGTTAAAATAAATTTAATCCTTAACTTAATAGTTAAGTCATCTCAGCTCTCATACTCTCACCTAAATTATTGTCCTTCGAAATGTTTTCGACCACATTTTTTTCATTACAAACCTTCTTTCCAATAAGTTTCCAAGAAATTTCCAGCTACTTTTTAGCTGGAAAGTATAACTTGATACCCACCACTCCTTCCTCACCATGATTCTTTGGGGTAATGGTGACAGACCTTTTTTTCCAGGAAATGTCAATCTTAAAGACCTGCAAGTTCACACCTACGGAAACAAAAAAAAAAAAAAAAAAGAAAGAAAAAAAGAAAAAAAGAAAAAAAGTTCACACCTAAATTATTGTCTTTCGAAATGTTTTCAATCACATTCAGGAAGTCACTTTCTATCTAGAAACTGTCCCTCGATTTGAAAAAATTATAAAAAATTAAAACAATATTCATATCAGCAATGCTAGATGACAATACAGAATTAAACATAGAAACTGTTTTACCTGGTTACTAGCTAGACGTCCGTCCGGACAACTGGAAGACACCATGACAATCACGATCAAAAAACTCTAGCCAAGATACAGTCGCAGTCGACAAGTTCTGGCCCGTCATCTAGCTAGACGACCGAATGCACAGTTTTCTGTGTTCAAATTTGTATTCGGTCGTCTATGCACCTAGACTTCTTGATATTCATATAGGTGAAGATTCTATATGTTCTAATATTGTAGGTCTCACATTTTATGTGACTATTATGTAAAATATTTGGTAATTTTTTTAACGTCTCTAATATTGTTCTTTTGTTAAAGACCTTCTTTTCAGTAAGTGGGTGTTTCGAATTGACTTTTTTTAATGAATTTTTTTATTAATTTTTCATTTTTAGTAATTTTTTTTTTGAAAAAGAATTCAAAAAACTTTAAATTCTTAGAATCTACTCGATTAGAGGAACAAGAAAAGCTATATATATATATATATATTACTAAAACATAAATTAGTTTTTTGAATTTTTAATTCATATTTTTGTATTTTTAGTATTTTTTAAAAACATTTTTTTTTAATTTTTAGATCCACTTAAATCTTGATATAATTAAAAAGTATAAAATTTGTATAAAAATCTTTTTAAAAAAATTATTAAATACAACAAAATATAAAAATATACTAAATTATTATTATTATTATTATTATTATTATTATTATTATTATTATTATTATTATTATTATTATTATTATTGTATTTAGTGAATTATTTAAAGTTTTTCATAAATGTTATACTTTTTAACTATATCTTGATTATGTTTATTTAAAAAATAAAAAAAAATCGTAAAATATATCAAAAACTTACTAAAAATAAAAAAAAAATACGAAAAACAAAAAATTCTATTTTATAAAAAAACAGTGTAAACCAAACTAGGTTTTCTTTCTTTCTTTTTCATATCTTTTATGAACCTTTTTTTTTAGATTTTTAATTTTTGTTTTTGTTTTTTTTGTTTTGTTTTGTTTTGTTTTACTTTTTAGATTCATATATACTAAACAGACCGAACACATAAAGAAATTTTACACAAATTTGAAAAGGAAATTACTAAAGACAAGAAAATTCCAAGAAAAAAAATGCGACTTTTTTAATTGGATGCCAAACGAGTTATGAATCTCTTTCATAATAGCAACTCCACCTGGCTTTCTATATTGTGCCTACTAGGCATTTTATATAGCCAAATCATAATTTTAAGGGGAAATTACAAAGAAAATCCCAGGGTTTGTGTGTTTTTCAAATTAAACTCCATAGTTTCAATTTTGACAAATTAAATCTTGGAGTTTCTTCCGTGTTTCAATGTGAACCCTCCTTCGATATCTGTTTGATTGAACTAACGAAATATGGACAAAATTCTCAGATTCAAGCATACATGTTCAAACACTTGTATTTCTCTAGTTGTAACTCCGTTTTGCCTCATTTTTGCGTTGTTGGATTCACCCCATTGCCTAGTTTTCATTCCATCCCTCATAAGCCTTATTCCACCTCTTTTTGTGTGCCGTTAGAACTCCGAAAGTTAGCCAAAAATAAGATTTTTCTCTCTTTGGCAAAATTTTCAAATTCAAACACACATATTCAAGCACTTGTATCTCCTTCGCCCTAACTCCGTTTTGCCTCATTTTTGTGTCGTTGGATTCACCTCATAGCCTAGTTTTCTTTCCACCCTTGATACGCCTTGTTCCACCTCTTTTTATGTGTTGTCGGAGTTTCGAAAGTTGGCCAAAAATAAAATTTTTCTCCCTTTTTTTTGGGGGGGTCTATCTTATATCTTCATACTTCTTGCTTCCTCCTTCTTTTCTACAATTATTCTCTCTTTTCCTCTTCCTTTATGGCCCTTCACCTACTTTTATGTTTCTTTCCGTTCTTGTAAGTCATATACATTCATACTCGACGACACCGCCACAGTCGGAGGTTCGGTGGCCACTACGAGCTCGGTGGAAGAACTATGAAGGAAAAGGAAAAAAGAGCATAATTGTGAAAAGAAAGTAGGTAGGAAGAAGCATGGAGATAGAAAATAGAGGATGAAATGTTTTTTTTTTTTGGCCAACTTTTGGAGCTTTGACGACATACAAAAAGAGCTGGAATAAGGTGCATGAGGGATGAAATGAAATCTAGGCTATGAGGTCAATTCAACAAAGTAAAAATGAGGCGAAATAGAGTTACGATGAGGGATATATAAGTGCTTGAATATATGGGTTTGAATATGAAAAATTTTTCCAAAGAAAGAAAATCTTATTTTTGGCCAAATTTCGGAGCTCTAACAGTATGCAAAAGAGGTGGAACAACGCTTATGTGGGGTGAAATGAAAACTAGGCCATGAGGTGAATCCAAAAACGCAAAAATGAGGTAAAACGGAGTTACGACGAAGGAGATACAAGTGCTTGAACATCTGCGTTTGAATCTGAAAATTTTGCTCAAAGAGAGAAAAATCTTATTTTTTTTCAACTTTCGAAGTTCCAATGGCACACAAAAAGATGTGGAACAAGTCGTATGAGGGATGGAATGCAAACTAGGCAATGAGGTGAATCCAACGACGAAAAAATGAGGCGAACCGGAGTTACGACGAGGGAGACACAACTGTTTGAACGTGTGTGCTTGAATCTGATAATGTTGTCCAGATTTCGTTAGTTCAATCAAATGGATAAAAACAGAGGGTTCACATCGAAACACGGAAGAAACTCAAGGGTTTAATTTGCCAAAATTGAAACTATGAGGTTTAATTTGAAAAACACGCGAAATCCTGATTTTTTTTTTTTTTTTGTAATTTCCCCTAATTTTAATATTCCAACAGGCTTGGCAACAATACAATTAAAGAGTCAAGAAGGACTAGGCAAACGATTTTTCCCATGAAGTGCTTACGTGGCTAACTAATTGTAAATGTTTTTGTTAAATATATATATATATATATTAACTAAAATAATTAGATAAAATAAAAAATATATTTGTTTATGTACTTTTGAAAAATGTCTCCTACTGCTCAATCATTGCCCTCTTAGCCAATTTTTA
Source organism: Camellia sinensis (assembly GCF_055761805.1). Taxonomy (NCBI): domain Eukaryota; kingdom Viridiplantae; phylum Streptophyta; class Magnoliopsida; order Ericales; family Theaceae; genus Camellia; species Camellia sinensis. Next base: position 152,412,536 of record NC_138967.1, read on the forward strand.
ACTGGAAAATGAGCTCCTATTTTTGTAACAAACTTTCTTTCTAGGAAGTTTCTTTCGTAAGGCCTTGGTACCCACCACTCCCCTCTCACCCAAATTATTAACTATTGAAATATTTTGAAGCACATTCATTTAAATCATTGACCTTTCAGTTGCTTTGATAGTTTGATATCATTATTATAAAATTGGTTTTAATCAATTATGATCAGTTAAATTAATGGATGCGAGCAAAAAAACTTATCTTTTTATATGACTTTTGACAAAATTTGAACTCAAATAACATATCATAAATATGAAGATTCTAAATACACTTCATAATATCTCTTTACATTTATTTGTATTAGCATAATATCTATATTATGTACTGTCGTAAATAAATAAATAAAAACTGTTAAAATTAATAAACAAAAAATTAATTTTAGAATGCACAAAAAAATGGTAAGCAAATTTTAGCTAATTTCATCACAACTACACAATGGTCTTGTTTTTATTTTTTTATCATGTTATTAATGATGCGTTTAATTAAATAACCAAAACATGTGTCATAATGCAATTGGTAAAATTTAAAGATAAAATAGGCTAAATCAGAAAAATTATATAAGTCATGGCTATATGTAGACACTCCATTTTTGACGGCTCTTTCGACTTGGACGTCATCGCTTGCACACCCGATGATGAGTTTATATGCTTGTCAAGTGCTCGAAGTCCTCTGCGAAATGCCACAGCTTTGAGCCCTTCAAACCCTACACCCCTGTTGCCTCATTTTTGGACCAAAGCTAGTGTTCTTCAAGCCTGCAGCCTCTAGTGGCCTGCCGGCCACCTCTTTAGGCTACCGGCCATCACTCTTGGTTGCCGGCCACTGACGTGGTCTGCCGGCCACCAGTGTCTTTTGCAGATATTTTGTGACAGCTGTGCCAACTGTTTACACAGATGCTTGCATCTGCTCCCACGTGTAGGGCTGGATGTTCTTGAGAGGAATTCATGTTTTCTATATATAGAGGGCCTCCCTCTCATGTTTTAAGGTTACAAAAATTTTAGAACAAAATTTTTCCTCTCTATATACAATTCTTTCTCTCTTCCAAATTTCTACACTCTTGCCTACATATCCTTAATCTTTGCCTATACACTCTTAACCAAACATTCTCATCTTTGAGCTGAGTTACTTTTGAGCTGGGTTTGAGCTCTTGAAGTGTGTGTTGTCATGATTTGTTGCCTAGAAGTGGTCCTCTCTTCAAGAGGTATAAGACTTTTTTTGTTTCTTTGTTTTATTTGCTATTATTCTTGCTATTTTCCAACTGTTTTTGGGCTATAAAAACTCTATATTTTTGGGCTAAAGCTTGGGTTTTAAGGCCAATAAAGATTGAGGGGTGGTTCACCCTTCTTTGCACCTTGTTTTGAAGGCATTTTCCCTTGTGTTTCCTATCCTTTTACTATTTGTTTTTAAGCTTTTAAACGCTGTTTTTCAGAGCTATTTCAGTGGCCAAAATCATGTTTTGAAGTCCAAATTTGGAGGGGTTAGCCTCCCCTCCTCGTGTCTTGCTTACTAGCCTAGCTTGTGCTATGTTTTAGCTTATTAATCTAGCTATTTTTGTCTTAATTATAGAATGTTTTAGGACTTATTTTAGCCTGTTTTAGCATTATTTTTGATCGATAGTTGCCTTTGAGCTTTGTTTTGCATGCTTGTAGTGTAATTTTCCTTATGAGTTTGGCGTTCTAGGCCTTAGACACAATCTTATTTGAGTTGATTGCATTTATTTATGGCTTTCCATACTTGTTATCACTCTTAATCACCTCTGCAACCTCCCTCATTTCTTGGCTTTTGTTTTGCTTTGAAAGTGGTTCAAACAACTTGTTTGTTTCAAGTATGAGATTGAGATGTCATGCTTAATGGTTTAATCCCTTAGAGGGTTCATTACCAATGGTATGATGTGTCTTTTATGCCTAAGACATCACTTGGTTTGAGCTTTCTTTCCATTTAGAGGACTTAATCTCACCATTGGACTCAATGAATTAAAGAATGGTTGGTAATTAACATGAAGTAATTAAAATGGGACTAAAAGGATGCAAGATAATAATTGGTTTTGTGTTCAATTGGACGTTAATTGAATGCATGAAAACTTGGGCCATTTCATACTTACTAGTGATGAAATGATTCAAGTCTCCAAGGTCACCACTTCCCTTGATCAATTCATGAAATGGAGGAGGTTAGAGTCTTATTTTGTTGCATTTATTGAACTTGCACACTTTGATGCATAAGCCTTCATGCAATGAAATTGCTTGAGTTGATGGTTTGTGAACCAAGTTTGTCTCTCCTTTGATCTATTCATGATAAGGAGAGGTGAATTGTGCAAACAAACCATTGAGAATACCCTGTGCATGCTCCGTTTGTTCTCTGTTGCAGCAAGATGAACTGTGTAGCAGTGGCCGCCATGCCACTTTCCATGGCCGGCAGGCCATCATCAGTGGACGGCCGGCCCTCTACCGGCCACTAATGCAAAGTCTAGTAGTGTCTTTCTTGAGCAGAGCAGAGCTATTTTGGAGGTGGACAAAAGTGTATGTGTTCTGCTATGCAACAGAGACCTTCTGGAAGCAAAAAGTGGCCTTTTCGGGTGGATACCGAGCACGTGCATGAACATTTCTCGAGTATCGAGCCTGTTTAGTTTAAATGCTTAGTTTAGTATTTGTTGTAATTAATTAGTTAGTTAACTTGTTGTTTGATTTCGTCTTGTAATTATTTAAGTTAGCTAGAATAGTTAATTCATTTGTTGTAATAATTAGTTAAGTAGCTTAGCTAATTTAATTTGTTTTGTAATAATTAGTTTAGCTTTAATTAGTTAGGTAGTTAGTTAGTTTATTCATTCGGACTCTTCTTCGTGAGAGCGTAATGTAATAATGTATATGTCTTCCAACCCCATGTATTTCTCTCTTTTATTTACTAGCTTATGTTGGTTAGTTTAGGGCATCATGTTTTGTTTAACATACTTCATGTTTGCATCCATTCGTATTGCATGCACCGCGGCTCAACACATCATTCTAACTTGCATTGTTAGCTTAGTGCTTCTTTGAATACATGCTTAGACCGCATGCTATCAAAATTAATTCATATGCCATATTAGTAGCCGAGCCTAGTAAGTGCATAGTGTATGTGTTGCATTCGTCATATCGCATAGTTAGGAATCATGCATTTTTCTAACTCAATTCTCTTTTCGCTTGGAGTACTAGGTTAGCCTTTACTCGCTTTAGCATATTTCACGAATGTGGGTGTTACCATGTCTAGCATTCTTGCCATGAGGCTAAGTGCTTAATTGATAAATTGCTTGAATGCCTGTGGATGAAGGCTAATTGCTTGTATTGGAATAATTTGAGTAATGTTTATAAGCGATCACTTTTTCAAGTGGTACATATTCGAAACAATTTTCAAAACAAACATGAATCAAGTGTTCCAATTCTTGCGATTTAGTCTATAGTAATGCTAGTCTAATAAACTGGAACATGACCACATAATGTACATAAGATTTATATCATGATTAGTAGATGCCGATCTTTGATCAGGCGAGCGGGGGTGCTCAATTCATGACATTCCCCTCTCGTACCTAAGTTCCCGAGCTGAGACAATCTTGGGGATGACGGACATGTGGCCTTTGACACGAGTCATGGGTTTCCTAAATTTTCCCAAAAAATATTTAGGTAGCGACTCTGTATTTGGCAAAGCTGTCCATTTTTGACAATTTGATTCAAAATCGATTTTCCAAAAGATTTGTCAAATTGGGACTCTTTGGTGTCCATCTATTTCACATTGCACTTGTGAGATCAGATTCAGAACCGCAGGAGTCTGATACTATAGGGCTTCTTCGTCTTCCAAGAGGGGGCAAAAAAGCCGAGCCACAGTTTTTGGCGACTCTGTTGGGGATTTAGAGAACTTGACTCAAAATTCATGATATGAAATTTTATCTACACTTATATGTTTCTTTGCATTGCATTTACATTGGTGCATTTAAGTCACTATGTTTGCCATCTGCTATTCCTAGACGATTTGCTGGAGGCTTGCCTAAAAGCTTGCCAAAAGGCTGATCGGTCACGGGCTCTACTATGATGGAAACACAACCCTTGGATCTAGACTACCACTGTACCGTTTGATCCTCATTTTACTTCTCGATGTTAGGTGTCAGAGGTATATTAGGTAGTCTTGCTAAGGTACCCTTCTAACCATTCGGCCTAGTTGCATATTGAAAATCTATAGAGACTGTTCCAAACTAGGATTGGATGCTCACCCGAATACAGGATTGTGTGAAACCGCATTGTTTGAATAGTGAACCCTAGTTCCTGACGAAACTAGGACAGGGTAACCCTACCCCCTCATAGGGGTGTTTTGGCTTTTACTTAACTGGTGTGTGCTTTATAGTGCAACTGTATATGAATATGCGTATCAGTTGCAAGTTGGGTATCCATTTTTGGGAGCAGAATTCAGTGTTGAGTGCAGTCCTACAGCTTTGATTACGTCTGTGTTGGTAACATCATTAGCTGAGGTACTGTGCGGTTTTTGACTACTTCTTTCTTTTTACTGGGTAGTATAACACCATAGCTTTGGAAAGTTCGAATATCCCCCGAGTGCTCTGGATCCGTATCAGAAGGCTTTGCAAAGACGAAGATCTTGTTAGGGGACAACTTGTGTTTACTTTACTCCCACCGGTTACCAAACGGAGGAGAGTCAGATAGAGTTCACCGGTTCAATTTCTATAGCAGTCACCTCTCACTTCACCTGCATCTAGTCAAGTTTAGGGACAGTCTTTTACATCTAGTCTAGTATGAGACCGCTTGCCAATTCCAATGGCACAATATCCCCCAGTCAGTATGGAGGACTTGATACATCATCTTCAGCAAACAGTTGAAACCCTGCAGCAAGATGCTGCTCGTCAGGCCGAGGTCACAGCCCGACAGGCTGAGGTAATAAACAGACTGCAACAACAACAACAACAACAACAACCACAGTCGGCGGCAGCAGCTTCTGCATCTCATGCACCTCCTACAGGTATCCCAGCACCTGGAACTACTACCCATACTACTAATGCCCATGCTGAAAATTAGGGCAATATAAATCAGGGCAATTCGGCAGGGCCGATCCTACCACAAACCTCCAAAGCACCTGTGTATCAAACTGAGGCTCCATTTGAATTTGAGGTTTACCCAACTGTGTTTAAAGTGAACAAACTGGAGAAGCTATTCAAAAGAGCACAAGGTGTTAATTCTATCCTTGACATAGAAAATGGGTATACCGACTCTGCAGTGACATTGCCAAATAGGTTCAAAATGCCACACATCGTTCAATTCGATGGCTCCAGAGATCCCATGGTTCATCTTCGGCTGTTTTCAAACATCCTGCGACCGATGGGCCTGACCAGACTGTAGAAGCTCTCACTCTTTGGCTAGACTATATCGGGAATAGCGGCTATATAGTATGTGAAGCTAGAGGATTCTGTGAAATAGAGTTGTGAGGAAATGGCTGGGGCCTTTGTTGCACAGTACTCGTACAACACACAAATCGAGGTCACGACTCGTGATCTCGAGGCAACGCGCCAGAAGCCGAAGGATGGCTTCTTAGAATTCGTGACAAGGTGGAGGGCTAAAGCTTTAATGATGACCACCAGGCCTTCCGAGAAAGATCAGATAAGGATGGTAGTCCGCAATCTGCACGGGAGGTTGTTGCAGAAAATGATGGTCCTACCTCTGTTCACATTCACCAAGTTCATGAGATGGGGGTTAAAATTGAAGACGCAATGAAACAAGGGCTGATTACCGATGACAAAGAACAGGCCAAGAGGCATTTTGTATGCAGTCCCAATCCAAGCACCAGTGATAGCACAGCTGTGCGACCATCATATGTGAGCGTTGTCACCACCATAACCAAAACTGCCAATCCCTTTGCCAATACAGCTCAACAAACTTCAGCCAACCCTGCTCGATCCCAGAGGACCTTCACCTAACTCTACATGACCTTATCTCAAGCCATAACCAAAACTACCTCAAACCATTAGAGCCTTACCTACTACCTGATCATCTCCTATCCAAACACAATCTAGCCAAGTACTGTGCTTTTTACCAACATCATGGTCATGACACCGATCAATGCTTCAAGTTGCGTCATGAGATTCAAGACCTCATTGACAATAAGGTGATTGCACCCCGCTAGAAACCAAATGTAACTACAAACCCTCTCCCGGCCCACAATCAAGTTCCTCTACCTCAAAATCTAAACCTAATCCATTCACTGGCCATCCTCTACGACCCTAGCGTATATATTACCCCTTCCTACCTATCCAGACCGACGGTGTTCATTCCTGAAAGCACATATTTGTGCATGATGGACATGTTTTCACTTTAACCTAAGCCTGTGGTGGTGACAGTTGCAATAAGAGGGATGCTGGTCTTAGAGGGGAGTATGAGTCCATTGCCTGAGTGCTCTGAGGACTTGTCTGAGGGGGTGTACGATCCAAGCTACTACATTGTGCCGATTGATCAAGCCAAGTCGGAAGTGGTATTTCCAATTGTAGTGGAGGTCAATGTGGTTAGGGAGGATGGCCTGAGCCAAGGGTTGGATGATCTAGCAGAACTTGAGGAGGACTTAGACAACCTGTAATTCTTTGACGAACAAGATCAAGGGGATGTGCAGATTAACAGGTTCGATTTGAATGTATCAACTGAGAACTTTGGGTGGTTGAGTAATGAACCGGACATGGAGGAAGTAACTGAAACAAAATCGGAGACAAAGGAAGTAAGCACTACTGTAATGGTCGGAATGGCCGATGAAAAGGGGAAACTGCTGGAGAACACTGGCGTGAAAAATTTGGCTGAGGAACTGGGCATTGTGAACACTGTGGACACAGAACATGAAGCTGTGCTGAAGCAGTTTGAACAAGAAAGGGTCGAAGACAACTAGGAAGCTATCATGGCCCAACACCCTGCGGGAGATACTTGTGATGTGAGAGTGATCCAAACGGAGCTAGACAACTATTTGTTAGCTATTGGAGGTGTATGGTGGAAGGATGATGATCTACATTTAGCCCACATCGACGAGGACTGGGGTGAGTGCCTTCTAAACAATACGTCGTATGCGGAAGAAATAGATCACTTGACAAGAATTAGGCAGTATTTCAAGCCACCACACTTAGATCAAGCTGAAGCATTTGGAAAGATAGAGAGGTTCAAAAATAGAAAGAGAAATAGCTGGACGAAGAGGTAGTGTTAAAGCAACTGAAGAAAATCCAAGCTGACATCTCAATCTGGGTCTTCTTATGGCCTCCCGGGTGTATCGACAGGCTGTATTGTTAGCAATGGACAAAACTAAATTGTCCATTGACACTTCCCCTGAACAGCTTGTGAGATTAGTTTTTCCAGGTGGCATCGAGCCAACCCTAGCCTTTTCTGATAAAGAACTGCCACCGGAAGGCTCAACTCACAACAAACCCCTGTACATATCTACTGAGTGTAGAGAAAAATGGGTACCGGTGGTGTTAATAGACATCGGTTCAATTATCATCGTCTATCCATCTCGCACAGCTTATGCTATCGGCCTTAGACCGACAACCTAAGTAATTCAGGTATATGATAATACGAGCAGAGAGGTTATGGGCACGGCGCAAATCAGAGTCCAGGTAGGTCCATCTCAGCAGGATGTCGAGTTCCATGTCCTGGATGTCCCGGCCACCTTCAACTTACTGCTAGGGAGGCCCTGGCTGCATCATGTGAAAACAGTCTCCTCTACCCTTCACCAAATGTTGAAGTATCCCTACGGGAAGAGAGTGACGATTATTTTCGGGAATTCGTCCATCCATCTACCGCCAGTGGTGGCTACACCAGTGTTAGAAATCACACACGACGAGGAGGATGTTTTCCTTTTCGGGTTCGCTCTGGCTAAGGCTCGAGTAGTACAGACCATTTTGGCAGCAAATGAGGGCATGTATGTCAGTGCCCAATCCAGGAATAGGACTTAGAAGAAGTGGCCGGAAAGGTGTCACAGCTTTGGTTGATGTGCTGCACAATCTGCGTGCCTTTGGTCTGGGTTATGTACCCACCAAAGAAGATTGGATCAGGAAAGTAGAAGAAATCAGAGCCAGAGCCAGAGCCAGTGCAGGTTGGGAAACACTATGAGCTTATTCACAGGCCAATCTGGGGAATGTTGAATGGCCGCTTTATTCGGGAGGGAGAAGATTCCCCTTTTGCAGCTTTCTTGAGCTCTGGATGAATATCAGAAAGCAACATGTCCCCGGATTCAAAATCTTCTTCGACCTGCAGTTGCAAGATAGTGATGTCGAGGAAAAGGCTGAACCAAGTGCTGAAGCTAAACAGAGCATGGAAAGTGACTCGAACAACAACGAGCTCGGAGTAGGGTCAGTACTGGCATGTCTCCTTACAAATCCTGCGGCTGACTCAGAGAACTTGGGGGATAACCTTACCATCTCCATGATTGGGGAACAACCGGGTGCGAACCCATCTAGCAGCATTTTGAATGCATTAGAGGCATTTATCTCTTATGTGGCAGCTAGATAATGGCTACTTGTCTAGTTCTAAGTTGGGTGATGAGCCAGAATCTGATTCAATAGAGTTTGTGGAGTCGGAATTAGATTCTGGTTCTTTTGAGTCTGAGTCTGGTATTCTTAGTGGTGATAACCCGGATGCCAAGGTCTTGTCTAGGTCCTCTTTTTCTTTTGCTTTTGAGTCGGTTGTAACCGAAGAGCTGGATCTTATGAATGAGAATGCTGCCGATTATAAGTATTTCTTTGTGCTGCTTATTTATTGCATTGACCAAGATTTTCAGAATTTTAATGAAAATGAAAAGGAAGGAATTCCTTTGGTTTTGAAAAACCTGATTAATTGAGAGGAGGAGAGGTTTGCAAAACCTCGTGCTGATGAAATCATTGCTATTAATGTGGGTACTGAGAAGGATCTGTGTTTGGTCCAAATCAGGTACACATTGTCTTCGGAGGAACATGAGTACCTAGTCGCTTTATTAAAAGATTTCAAAGATGTTTTCGCGTGGTCCTACGAAGACATGCCTGGAATCGATCCTGAGATTAAACATCAGATCCCTCTTGACCCCGAGGCCCGACCAGTCAAGCAAAAGCTGCGCAGATTTCACCCAGATTGGGCATTGAAGATCAAAGAAGAAGTTACCCAACAGATTGAGGCATGGTTCTTACTTGTGTCTGAGTGTCCGACGTGGTTGGCCAACATTGTTCCATTCCCAAAGAAGGATAGCAGAATCAGAGTCTGTGTCGACTTCAGGAATCTGAATAAGGCTAGTCCGAAGGATGATTTTCCACTGCCACAAATTGACGAATTGGCAGACTTTACCGTGGGCCATGCATTGTTGTCCTTCATGGATGGGTTTTCCGGGTATAACCAGATTCTGATGGCGCCCAAAGACAGAGAGAAAATTGCATTTACTACGCCGTGGGGTATCTACTGCTATTGGGTTATATTGTTCGAGTTAAAGAATGCCGGGGCTACTTGTTAGAGGGCTGCGACCACTATTTTGCATGATATGACCCATAAAGAGGTCGAGGTGTATGTGGATGACATGATTGTCAAGTCCAAAGAAAAAGAGGGCCACTACACCGCCTTAAAGAAATTCTTTCAACGGATCAGAGAATACAGGCTGAGGTTGAATCTGCAGAAATGTACTTTCGGCGTAACAGCAGGGAAAATGCTAGGCTTTTTGATCACATAGAGGGGCATTGAAGTAGATCCTTCCAAAATCAAGGCCATCCTAGAAATGCCACCACCAAGGACTGAAAAGGAGATACGAGGCTTTCTGGGTAAAGTGCAATTCATAAGACGATTTATTTCTAAATTAATCTTGACTTGTGAACCACTATTTGGTCTCCTGATGAAAGGGAAGAAATTTTGATGGGATGATCGATGTCAATTCGCCTTTGAGCAGATTAAGCAGTACCTTCAGAATCCGCCGGTGTTATCACCGCCAGAGCTCGGTAAGCCTTTGATTTTGTACTTGTCAGTGACAGACACCACAATGGGATGCATGCTTGCTCAAGAATCTGAGGATAGGGTGGAGAAAGCCATTTACTATTTGAGCAAGAAAATGTTGGATTATGAGACCCGCTACACTCCATTAGAGAAAGCTTGCCTAGCCTTAGTGTGGGTTACTAGAAAGTTGAGGCACTATTTGTTAGCTCACTCCGTAATTCTGGTTTCGAGATTAGATCCCATCAAATATCTCTTTGAGAAACCAGTGCTTACGGGGTAGGCTACCCTGTTGGTTGCTTCTCCTCTTCGAATTTGATCTCAAGTATGTTACCCGTAAGTCAGTCAAGGGAAAAGCTGCCGCGAAGTTCCTAGAAGATCACCCAGTAGAGGGGGATGATGTGGTGGAGTACTTGTTCCCAGATGAAGCCATTCTGCAAGTTGGGGAAGAGACTTGGACATTGTACTTTGACGGAGCGTCCAATCAGTGCGGTTATGGGATATGTGTGTTGTTGATAGCACCCGATGACTCCCATATACCTTTAGCCTTCAAACTCTAGTTCAAGGTGTCCAATAACGAAGCAAAATATGAAGCGTATATCACTGGTTTAAAAGCCACCTTGGAACTAGGGGCAAAAGATTGGATGTTATCGGGGACTCAAACTTAGTTGTTTCTCAAGCAAATGGAGACTGGAAAGTCAAACAAGAAAATATGAAGGTTTATCACTAGACCTTGGATGTTCTGATTCCGAGGTTTGAAAAGCTGACTTTCACGCATCTACTGAGAGAGATAACAGGTTCGCTGATTCTTTAGCAACTCTATCTTCTATGATAGACATCCCACTCGGGAGTCCGGATGCATTCGATTATCATTGAGTAGAGATACATGCCGGCCTATGAAATTATTGCCGCAATAGATGAAACTCAAGACATAAACCCTTGGTACTACGATATTTGGAACTTCTTGGAAAAAGAGATTTATCCACCAGGGGCAAATGCCAAGGACAAAAAGGGAATACCATGAATGGTCATCCGATTTATCATCTGCGGAGGTAAACTGTACAAAAGAGGTCATCTGGAAATGCATAAGTTGTGTGTCAAAGAAGTTGAATCAAAGCACCTGATGGAGGCCATCCATGGAGGAGAGTGCAGAGTGCACATGAATGAAGTGATGTTAGCCCAAAAGATTCTCAAGCAAGGTTACTACTGGTCCACTATGGAGGAGGATTGTATTGGTTTTGTTCGGTGATGCCACAAGTTCCAAATATATGCCAATCGCATAAATATTCTTCCATCAAAATTGTACAACATGACTTCGCCATGGCATTTCTCAGTTTGGGGAATCGACGTCATCGGTGCAGTCACACCAAAAGGGTCAAATGGGCATGAATATATCTTGGTGGCAATTGATTACTTTACAAAGTGGGTGGAAGCTTAGTCCTATGCAGTGTTGAAAGCATCGCATGTGGCCAAGTTCATCAGAAACAATATCATTTGCCGATATAGAGTCCCAAACGAGATCATATTAGATAATGGCTCCTACTTCAAGAAGGAGGTGATAGACTTGTTGGAGAAATACAATGTGGCTTTTCATAAGTCATCCACATATAGGCCGTAAAACAATGGAACTGTTGAAGTCGCCAACAAGAACATCCAGAACATCCTGTAGAAGATGGTTGAGACCTACAGGGATTGGCCAGATAAATTGCCATTCACACTCTGGGGCTATAGAACTTCAATCTGAACGTCTACAGGGGAAACTCCTTATTCTCTCGTCTACGAGATGGAAGCTATTCTGCCAATTGAAATAAAAGTCCCGTCATTGCGAATTATAACTGAGTGTCAGATAGCAAAGGCGGACTGGCAACAAAGCAGATTTGAGGAGCTGATGCTGTTTGATGAAAGAAGGTTGAAAGCATGGTATCATGTTCAAGGCTACCAGCGTAAAACTGCTAGGGCTGTTAACAAGAAAGTTAAGTCCCAGAATCTCAAAGAGGGGATATGGTGCTAAAAGACAACCGAGCTCCCATTTATGACCCTAGGGGCAAGTTCAGACCCAATTGGACTGGTCCTTACATCATCAAAGCTATCTGGTCGGGTGGGGCTATTATTCTCATGGACCTGGATGGCCTGGAATTTTCATAACCGATCAACATGAACAAGTTGAAGAATACTATCCCTGAGAGGCTTACTGGGCTGAAAACCTGGAAGGGAAACCTAGGCAAAAGTTAGAGCATGAAAAATTAGAAATAAAGACAAAACTGAGCTCGCAAGGTTGAAAACCCTAAAGGGCTACTTTGGCAAAAGTTAAAAAGCAAAAGGAAAGAGTTAATACTCGATTGAACCTGAACCGAACTATGTATGGCCTGATTCCCATCTTTGGGATATCTAGGTAACTTCATCCTGAAGTTCAGCCGTAATCACTTCCAACTCAATTGTCCTGTCCATGTGATCGATCAAGTCATCTTTGTTTGTTTTTTACCTGAGGGCTCGGTTGTGATCTATACTCTAAGAGAAGAGATGGCTACAATACAGAGCAATGGTGTTCAATCAAGAGGAAGTTTTGATCTTTTGATTCGGGGTTGTACATCTTGAGGATCGATTTTGTGCGTATCAGGTGGTGATCCTTTTCGAAAATGGTTTTGAAAAGTTTTGATAAAAGTTGATTTTGTTCAAATTTTACCTTTTACAGCTTAGATCATTTTTGGAACCAAAAGGAAAATTTTTAGTGCTCACAACTGTAATTTCATTGATTTCAACATAAAAGTTCTCCAACTCTCTAATACAAATCAAAGTTTCTTTTATTACATCGAAAAACTTGAAAAGAAAGGTCAAAGCAATAAACTAGGGGCATAGGTGAGTCAGGTGCTCCTGTGTCCTATGCTCGTGCTTGTGGAAGTTTCTGAAGCCAAAGTGGGCCCGGTTTCTGCCTCATCCTCGAGCCAAGCCAAGTATTCGCCAAAAAAGGGCACAACTGAAACTAGGGACAGGGGTTAGAAGCTCTCTCGTCCTCCAAGTAGTGAGGTACCTAGCCAAGTGTGAACCATAGATGGGGAATGAAACCGGGTACTTACCCCTCCTCTGAGCAAGTCTGATCATGCCCAAACTGATGTCTGAACCGAAAAGGAAGATAGAATACACAATGTGTGAGGCCGATCAACTGTATGCCAGGTTGTTGAGCCATACTATAACTCATCTCGGTCAGATTATGCTGGGGGTAACGCCAGGCTATGTCAGCAGCAGACCTGTTGCACATCCAGTTGCACCACCGTCCCTCATTCGGGAAATCCACTAGTCGGTGGCAGAAGAATTAACCTCAAGCTGAGTACTCAGGGCAAGAGTCCACTACTTTTAGCTTTTCCATATGCCGCACCTGGGGAGGGATTAAAGAAAAGAGAGATTAAAGAATAGAGAGATGTATGTTGAGAGAAAAGTGAGGAAAGGGCTTTGAGAGAAAAATAGAGCATAAGTGCCGAGTGATGTGAGAAACACATATGAGAAAGGGTCGGAAGCAATACCTGGAGAAGTAGTGGGCTCCCCGGGAATTAATTAGTCTCTCGCTGATAAAAGGCATCTAAGCCCATCAATGTCTCGGCCACCACTAAGCCAATGCAACTTTTGCCTTCTTTTAAACCATGGGCCACTTCGATCAAATGAATCCTGGACCCGCCAAAGCTAGGGGCAAGAAGGAAGTGAGTAAGCATACATAAGCAGAGGGCATGTTGCCGAAAACCTTACCAGAGAAGGTCGCCTCGGTCACCGATATTAGAAAATCGATGAATCAGACTGGTTATGTTAAGCTTTCCATTGTGCGCCAAAGATCGAGCCTCATGCAGAGTGAGCCCACACATCCGTCCCAAAGCCTGGGCGTGGCCAAAACGAGGCTGAGGCATGATTTCCTCATCGCGCCGGGATTCCATTAGTACCTGAAATTCTTTAATTGTCGGGCATATTTCTTGTCCCCCGAAGCGAAAGACATGTGTAATTAGGTCCCAGCATCGAGCCGCGACATGAAGGAACGGAAAATAAAGTGGAGTAGAACTCAATCGAAAAAGTGCATTTATGCCGAAACCCTGGAAATTTACCTTTTCCGTGCCGTCTAAAGTCGTAGTCCAATTGAGAGCTTTTCGGCAAAAAATGGCTCCATTTGTGGAAGAAATTGTAGCTGAAACAAAGTTTTGGAGAAGAATTCATGAAGCTGAACCTTTTGTAGAAGATAAGGCTTTGAGTGGAAGCCAGCTGTCAGCAATATGGCGATTCTCACATGCCGACCACCTCTTGTGGCCTGCAGGCCACTCTCTATGGCCAGCAAGCTCCATCTGTGGCCGGCAGCCTTTTTCTCAGGTCTGCTATCCACTTGTGTGCTGAGCAGTGCTAGAAGCCTGTGTTTTGCCTTGATCTTTGAGTATTTCAAGGTCTTGTTTTGAGTCCTTTTGGTTTTAGCAAGTTTGTTTATTTGTATTTAAGTTGTTTTTACTTTGTTTATCGAGTTGTATTTTGTATTTTGGTTGGCTTATTACCCGATTAAGAACATTGTTTCAATCAAATGGTCTTGGCCAATTCAATTCCATGTCTATTTCATGCAAATATGGTGCTTATGATGCAAAAATAACAACACTTCTTATAAAAACTGTGAGGTTTTATTCCAATCGTGCTTTTTACAAAACAGGTGTACAAGTTTTCAAAGCAAAATAAAACCTAACTGAGGCTATACATATGTTAATGCTACCAAACAAAAAGAAACTACGCAAAAAATCAAAAAATCAGCGCCAGTTGCCTCAGGCCCAAGAGGCCCTCTTCGTCCTCTTCCTTGGAGGGGAGGACTCTGGATCACTATCTTCGTCGGCACCGTTATCCAAATTAGTCTCCGAACCTGAGCAGGTATCGTTTTTGCTCTCTGCCTCAAAGTCTATAGCATCAACACCTCTGCTCTCGGAACTTGAGCCAGTATCATCATCTCCACTCTCGGATGACTCATAATGTCGACCTGCTGCCTCCTCAGAGTCACCGGTCTCAGCATCGTCACCGCTCAAGATGGGCTCTGGAGGCCTGCTCTGGCCTTGGGTGCCCTTATCCCTCTCTCTCTTCCCTGTTGTTGGAGGAGGTACTTCCGGTGTTGATGTTGCTACTGTCGTCGGGGCCATCGGTACAGATGGGATCTAAAAAGACAATTGTCAAAATATCAATTACAATGTGTGTATACAAGTATAGTATGCATAATAAGTGGTATGTAGAAATCGGATACAGTATGAGTACAGTGTATGAGTACAGTATGCTAATGTAGTGTATCAGATATAGTGTGTCAGATGCAGTTTGGGAAAGACTACAGTTGAAATGCCAGTGTATCAGTGGAAAGATGATAGCATGAAACGCAAACTGAAGGAGACCAAACAACGTCTCTCTTCTCTGCACCATGCCCATCAAGAAAGCTATCAGCTCAAGATAGCTCCCCGTGTACTTTGTGGATGCCTGCAAATGCATTTGAATGATTAGTGTTCGCAATAAACATATCTGAAATGAAATGTGGAGTGCCAAGCGTAAAGAATGGTTCATACCTAAGATGAACCTCGGACCCTGACAAGCTCGTGCCCAGCTGCTGTAGGCTCAATCGGGATCTAGTAACCCTCCCCAATGTGCAACCAGTATGTAAGCGCAGTAGGAATCTTTGGCCAACTGGTGCTCTACTCTGTAGGGGGGCCTTTTAGCACGGGCCCTAGTCGCCTTAGTCGCCTCTCTCACTGTAGGAGCCCTCGCTCCCTCGCCTCTGCGAGCGCTTGTTAGAGGTGGTAGGAGGCGGGTCTAAATAAAGGTCACGTAGTCGCCCTCTGCCTTGAAGTAATCAGCATCCAAGCCTACCATAAGCTGATTAACTGCATCAATAGATAGGTTGTCCGCTGACCTCATAAACTTTGGGAGTGGCATCGGAACGACCGGATCCGGTAAGCCTACGGTATGGCGGACAAACCACTCACTCAGGAACTAGGTCCAGCAGACTGGGTCCTCTAGAAAAATCCAGAAGCGAGACGTGGCCCAGGCTCCCACGTGCTGATCTTGTACCCCAGTCGGCATCATGGCCCAGGGCTGCCACATGATCTGCAAACATAGAGTGTACAAATTTTTAGTTGCTATCAGTTGCTAAAAGTGTGAATCAGAACGGATTTAAAGCAAAAATGACTGTGTTTTGGGTTACCTCGTGGGCGGCCATGGTGTCAAAGTAGTGGTGAAAGAATACGAAAGACTCGCGGCTCCTGCGCTGTCATTTGCCATCATACCGCCTCGAGTAAGGGACCACAGGAGGGAGCTCCTCCATGGGCTCTAGGACAAGAGCTGGAAAATAAGCATAAACCCATAACTATAAAAAAAAAAAATGCAGTGATATGTGATCAACGATGTATGAACATATATAGAAAGTGTAAAGCAAAAAGCATGCAGCCTGAACAGATGCAGAAAGTGCAAAGCAGAAAGCACAATGTATGAACAGATGCTGAAAATGTAAAGTATGAAGCACAATGTATGAACAGATGCAGAAAGTGCAAAGCAGAAAGCACAGGTGTTGGACAGATATAAAGTAGAAAACGTAAAGTAGAAAGTGTAAAGTGCAAAGAGGGAACTGAAATGCATACCTCCCAAGCTCTCCAGCAGCCTTCGATCAGCTCTCCCCTCAGGCGGGAGGTAGAGTTCATATAGCCATACAGGGTCGTGAGGCCAGCTCCGCCCTAGTCAGAGAAGCGTACCTGGGGAAGAGTCACTATGGAACTCAACAGATATAAGCCCACGGTGTTCCACCTATTCAAAAACAAGGTGGTACCGAGGACAAACATCAGAAAGCCTCTAGCATACTGCTCTATCTCCTCTAATGTCTCTGGCTCTCTTACTCGGAACTGCATAGCGAACCAGCTATATCTAACCATAGTTGATCGGTACAAGGGTAGACGTGCTCTCAGCAGCTCGATCTAGGCTGCCTCCCATTCCCCCATGTCAATGTCAAAAGGGATCGGATCACCCCCTACTTCTAAGCCTGTGATCATGGCGAAGTTGTAGGGAGTCATCGTCAACTCCCCGGTAGTGGAGAAGTAGAAGAAGTTGATGGTGTCCCACCACCTCTCCATGAGTGTTTGTAGAAGAGAACGACTCGCAATGACCTGTGTCAGGCCAGAGTAGTAGAGGCCGAAGCCGGTCTTGTCAATGATGTCACGGACTCCAGCAAGGAGCTCATCGTACCAATCTCTCGCAGTCGTAGCTCTGTACCCTCTCTAGGCACGAGACTCTCCCTGTGGCATAGAATAGATGAATCAGATAAGGCAGTGATGAAAGTGCAGTCAGATGAAAGGCAGTGCAAGAAATGTAGTGAAAAGACAGGTAGGAATGTATGAAAACAGAGTTCATACCTCAGTGGCGCTGGATGAAAGGTACGAAGTCGCTGAAGCACCTAATGCCTCCGGGTGGCAAGATATACGTGCGGAGATGGTACCTCGCTGGATCAAAAGGCCGTACCCTCAATGGAAGCGGCTCGGGCTCAAACTCTGCCTCGAGGTCGGCCTCAATGCCCTCAGCCGCCTCGCTAACCTCAGCAATGACCGGTCCCTCTACCCTAGCAATGGGTGGGAATACAGAGGGAATCTATGGACGAGCCCCGTCATGTGAAAAATCATTTGCCATCTGAAGAATGGGTGAAAAGTAGGTGAAAAGTGAAGAAAATGGAGAAAAGAGAGTAAACTTGGAAAAAGTCAACCCTAGGAGAGAGAAAATGAGAGAAAAAGTCAAAGCCTGAAAAGTTCATGAAACCTGAGAGAAACTCGAGGGGAACAAGCCTAGAAGGGTGAAAATGAGAAGAAGAAAAAAAGCGTCGAAAAAAAATTTTGATCGGTTCAAAAGGAAGAGAATCAAGAGGGTTTAACAAATAAAGTGTGCGTGGGGCGTTGGAAAACACGTGTTAAGCATGAATCTAGAGAGAAGAAGTGTCTAGAGAGAGGGGGAGAGCAATTTTGGACCTAAGGTTGTGAGGAAATGAAGCCTTGAGGCTTGTATTTAAAGACCCAAGGCAAAAGGACCAAATTGCCCCGAAATTGCCATCGGTGGCCGGTAGGCCACATTGGTGGCCAGCAAGGCTTTGTGTTGGCTAGCAACCTCCCCTTGTGGCCGGCAGCTGGCCAGTAGCGCTCTTCTATGCCCTGGTGCTGTTTGGGGCTTCTTCTTCCCAAGT
The DNA here is from genome assembly GCF_055761805.1 of Camellia sinensis. NCBI lineage: Eukaryota > Viridiplantae > Streptophyta > Magnoliopsida > Ericales > Theaceae > Camellia > Camellia sinensis. The sequence continues at coordinate 152,430,714 of NC_138967.1, forward strand.
GGTTTGAGGAAGGTTCTATTTTGGAAGCTTGTAGTTGTGTTCCGGTGTGTGAACGTGTCCCCGTTGCTACTCTGAACAAGGTGTATCCTTTTGAGCATGTTGCAATTCCTTCGAAAGGTAAATCGGAGGTGCCACCGAGTATTGTTTTATTCACTTTACGCTTTTGCTCTTTTCCCTTGCATTGAATGTGCGTTTCCCGTATATGCATGTCACACGTATGTCTTACATCATTTATCATTTGTGCGTAGAACACGCTATCAATTTTGCATAGAACATGCAATCAATTCACATAAAATATGTTTTTGTTTCATGCATAGAACATGCTTTCAATTAACATCATACGTCAGTTGTCTATCTTGCATGGAACATGCATTGTCACTGTATTGGTTTGTAATCTTGTCCACTTTGCGCATCTATCGCACACGTTCATTTTAAGCATCTATCGCACTTGCTCACTTTTGTGCATCTATTGCACACCTCTTTGGTTTTATCTCGGGACGTGTGAAACGCGACTCTTTTCACGATTTCAGCGTGAACAGAGTATCTCAGGACGCGTGAAGCGCGGCTCTGGGCGTATTGTATCTCGGGATGCATGAAGCGCGAGCCCGAGTGGTTTTTCTTATATCTCAGGACACGTGAAGTACAACTCTGGGCGTGTTGTATCTTGGGACGTGTGAAGCGCGAGCTCGAGCGATTTTTCTTATATCTCAAGACATGTGAAATGCGACTCTAGGTGTGTTGTATTTTGGGACACATGAAACGCGAGCTCGAGCGGTTTCTCTTGTATCTCAAGACGCGTGAAGTGGGGCTCTGGGCGTGTTGTATCTTGTGATGGATGAAGCGTGAGCCCGAGCGATTTTTCTTATATCTCAGGACGCGTGAAGCGCAGCTTTAGGCATGTTGTATCTCGAGACGTGTGAAGCGCAGTTTTGGGCGTGTTGTATCTCGAGACGCGTGAAGCGCGAGCGTGAACGGTTTTTCTTGTATCTCAAGACGCGTGAAGCGCGACCCTAGGCTTGTTTTATCTCGGAATACGTGAAGTGCGGGCCCGAGCGGTTTCTGTTGTATCTTAGGACGCGTGAAGCGCGACCCTAGGCATGTTTTATCTCGAGACGTGTGAAGCGCTAGCCCGTGTGATTTTTCTCATCTTCTCACGATTTCAGCGTGATTAGAATATCTCAGGACATGTGACGCGCAACTTTGGGTGTGTTTTATCTCGGGACGCGTGAAGCACGAGGCCAAACGATTTTTCTTGTTTGGACGCATGAAACGCGACCTGGAGCGGTTTTCATTTCTTTGGTTCTCGGGATATGTGAAACGCGACCCCGAGTGATTTTCGTTCTTCAGTTTCTCGGGACGTGTGAAACACGACCCTTAGCAGTTTTTGTTTCTTAGTTTCTCAGGACGCGTGAAACGCAACCCTAGGCAGTGTTTTCTTTTCTCGTTTCATGTTTTGGCATGGTCAGAGTGTGCTTTTATCTTTTTGCATGGAACCCGTGTTGGTTTTAAGGTTGAAGCTGCTCATTCATATGTTCATATACTATTATTTCATGTTCATGCTTATTGCATCATCTTGCATGATAATGAGTTTTCAAAATAGCCGGCTTTGCGAGCCGTGTGAGTCCAGCTTTCAAAGTTGCATTGTGCATATCATTTGCATCTTGCCCCAGAACTACGCTGGTTTGATTCCTTGCAAAGGGATACGTAGGCAGCTTGTAGGCGCAACCATTTATTTCTGATTTGATTGTTTGTCCAAGTCTTACAGCCTTGTCAAAATGGGTCGTCTTCGGGCTTTGACATTCACTCATGTCATTTCATGACTCCAAGTTCTGTCAAAGAGGGGTAACTGTAGACACCCCATTTTTGACGGCCCTTACGACTTGGACGTCATCGCTTGTAGACCTGATGATGAGTTTATATGCTTGTCAAGTGCTTGAAGTTCTCAACGGAATGCCACAACTTTGAGCCCTTCAAATCCTACACCCCTGTTGCCTCATTTTTGGACCAAACCCAGTGTTGTTCAAGCCTGCAGCCTCTTAGGCTGCTGGCCGTCACTCTTGGTTGCCGGCCACCAGTGTCTTTTGCAGATATTTTGTGACAGCTGTGCCAGCTGTTTGCACAGATGCTTGCATCTACTGCCACGTGTAGGGCTGGATGTTCTTGAGAGGAATTCATGTTTTCTATATACAGAGGGCCTCCCTCTCATGTTTTAAGGTTAGAAAAATTTTAAAGCAAAAATTTTCCTCTCTCTCTACAATTCTCTCTCTCTCTTTCAAATTTATACACTCTTGCCTACATGTCCTTAACCTTTGCCTGTACACTCTTAACCAAACCTTCTCATCTTTGAGCTGAGGTAGTTTTGAGCTGGGTTTGAGCTCTTGAAGGGTGTGTTGTCTTGATTTGTTGCCTTGAATTGGTCTTCTGTTTAAGAGGTATAAGGCTTTGCTTGTTGCTTTGTTTTATTTGCTATTATTCTTGCTATTTTCCAACTGTTTTTGGGCTATAAAAACTCTATATTTTGGGCTACAACTTGGATTTTAAGGCCACTAAAGATTGAGGGGTGGTTCACCCTTCTTTGCACCTTGTTTTGAAAGCCTTTTCCCTTGTGTTTCCCATCCTTTTACTATCTGTTTTTGAGCTTTTAAACACTGTTTTTTAGAGTTATTTCAGTAGCCAAAATCATGTTTTGAAGTCCAAATTTGGAGGGGTTAGCCTCCCCTCCTTGTGTCTTGCTTACTAGCTTAGCTTATGCTATGTTTTAGCTTATTAATCTAGCTATTTTTTTGTCTTAATTTCAGCGTGTTTTACGACTTATTTTAGCATGTTTTAGCACTATTTTTGGTTGATAGTTGCATTTGAGCTTTGTTTTGCATGCTTGTAGTGTAATTGCCCTCATGAGTTTGGTTTTCTAGGCCTTAGACACCATCTTATTTGGGTTGATTGCATTTATTTATGGCTTTCCATACTTGTGGTCACTCTTAAGCACCTCTGCAACCTCCCTCATTTCTTGGCTTTTGTTTTCCTTTGAAAGTGGTTCAAACAACTTGTTTGTTTAAATCATGAGATTGAGATGTCATACTTAATGATTTAATCCCTTAGGGAGTTCATTACCAATGGTATGATGTCTCTTTTATGCCTAAGACAACACTTGGTTTGAGCCTTCTTTCCATTTAGAGAACTTAAACTCACCATTGGACTCAATGAATTAAAGGATGGTTGGTAATTAACATGAAGTAATTAAAATGGGACTAAAATGATGCAAGATAATAATTGGTTTTGTGTTCAATCGGACGTTAATTGAATGCATGGAAACTTGGGCCATTTCATACTTACTAGTGATGAAATGATTCAAGTCTCCAAGGTCACCATTTCCCATGATCAATTCATGAAAGGGAAGAGGTTAGAGTCCTATTTTGTTACATTTATTGAACATGCACACTTTGATGCATAAGCCATCATGCAATGAAATTGCTTGAGTTGATGGTTTGTGGACCAAGCTTGTCTCTCCTTTGATCTATTCATGATAAAGAGAGGTGAATTGTACAAACAAACCCTTGAGAATACCCTGTGCATGCTCTGTTTGTTCTCTGTTGCAGCAAGATGAACTGTGCAGCAGTGGCCAGCAGGTGTAGCTTGACTTTTTCGCCCCCCCTTTCGGGAGTTGAAAGAAGCCCTACAGTTCGGACTCCCGCAGTTTTGAATATGATCTCATAAGTGCAATGTGAAATAGATAATCACCAAAGAGTCCAAATCCAAAAAATCTTTTGGAAAATCGATTTTGAATCAAAATGCCAAAAATGGACTGCTTTGCCAGATATAGAGTCGCCACCTAAATATTTTGTTTTGGGAAAAATTTAGAAAACCCATGACTCGTGCCAAAGGCCACGCGTTCATCATCATCAAGATTGTCTCGGCTCGAGAACTTAGGTACGGGAGAGGAAGGTTATAAATGAATTGAGCACCCCCGCTCGCCCGATCGAAGATTGGCCTCTACTAATCATGATATGAATCTTGTATACATTATATGCTCTTGTTCCGGTTTATTAGGCTAGCATTACTATGTGATGCGCACACACACAAGTATAGACTAAATTGCAAGAATTGGAACACTTGATTCATGTTTGTTTTGAAAATTGTTTCAAATATGTACCACTTGAAAAAGTGATCGCATATGAACATTACTCAAATTATTCCAATTCAAGCAATTAGCCTTCATCCACAGGCATTTAACCAGTTTAGCACTTGAGCATTTAGCCTCATGGTAAGCATGCTTTGACATGGCAACAATCACACTCATGCAATTATGCTAAAGCAAGTAAAAGCTCACCTAGTACTCCAAGCCAAGATGATGTTAAAGTTAGAAAGATGCATGATCCTAACTTATGCAATATGACTAATGCAAACACATGTGATATGCAATTAGTAGGCTCGGCTACTTAACATGGCATGTGAATCAATTTAATAATCATGCGGTCTAAGCATGTATTCAAAGAAGTGTCTAAACTAATCAATGCAAGTTAGAATGATGCGCTAAGCCTCGGTGTATGCAATACAAATAGATGCAACACATGAGGTATGCTAAACAAAACGTGATGTCCCTAAACTAACCATCATAAGCTAGTAAATAAAAGGGAGAAAGACGTGGGGTTGGAAGACATACACATTATTACAACATTGCGCTCTCACGAAGGAGAGTCCAAATGAACTAAGCTAATTAACTAACTAATTAAGCTAAGCTAATTATTACAAAACAAATTAAATTAGCTAAACTACTTAACTAATTATTACAACACTTGAATTAACTATTCTAGCTAACTAAAATGATTACAAGACGAAATCGAATAACTAGTTAACTAACTAATTAATTACAACACTTTACAGAATTAACTAGCTACAACTAATTAATTACAACAAATATCTAAGCTAAGTATTTAAACTTAAACAAGCTCGGAATGCGAGGAATGCTCATGCACGTGCTCGATTTCCACCCGAAAAGCCACTGTTTTGCTTCTAGAAGGTCTCTGTTGCACAGTAAAACACTAATACCTTTCTTTACCTCCAGAATAACTCTGCTCTGCTAAAAAAAAACTATTGAATTTTGCATTAGTGGTTGGCCGGCCACTGATGATGCACTGCCGGCCACCAGTGATGGCCGGCTGGCCACCAAAAGTAGCCTACTGGCCATAGAAAGTGATCTGCCGGCCACTGCTGCACAGTTCATCCTACTGCAACAGAAAACAAACAGAGCATGCACAGGGTATCTCAAGGGTTTGTTTGCACTACTCACCTCTTCTTTTCATGAACAAATCAAAGGAGAGACAAAACTTGGTCCACAAACCATCAATTCATGCAATTTCATTGCATGATGGCTCATGAACCAAAATGTGCAAGTTCAATAAATGCAACAAAATAAGACTCAAACCTCTTCCCTTTCATGAATTGATCAAGGGGAGTGGTCACCATGGAAACTTGAATAATTTCATCACTAATGAGTATGAAATGCCTCAAGCTTCCATGTGTTCAATTAACATCCGATTGAACATAAAACGAATTATTATCTTGCACCATTTTAGTCCCATTTTAATTACTTCATTTTAATTACCAACCATCCTTTAATCCAATTAAGTCCAAAGGTGAGTTTAAGTCCTCTAAATGGAAAGAAGGCTTAAACCAAGTGTTGTCTTAGGCATAAAAGAGACATCATACCGTTGGTAATGAACCCCAAAGGGATTAAACCATTAAGCATGACATCTCAATCTCATGCTTAAACAAACAAGTAGTTTGAAACTATTTTCAAAGCAAAACAAAAGCCAAGAAAGGAGGGAGGTTGCAGAGATGATTAAGAGTGATCACAAGTATGGAAAGCCATAAATAAATGCAATCAACTCAAACAAGATGGTGCCTAAGGCCTAGAACACCAAACTCATGAGGACAATTACACTACAAGCATGTTGTCTTTTTCCGCGCTCCCACCTTTCGGAAAAGGGTTTGAAAAGAAAGGCCCTCACAGTTCGGACTCTACCTGCGGTTCTGAATCTAGTCTCACAAGTGCAATGTCAAACTGATAATCACCAAAGAGTCCAATCCAACAAATCGTTTTAGAAAATCGATTTTAGATCAAATAATGCCAAAACTGGACTGCTTTTCCATACTACAGAGTCACCACCTAAATATTTTATTTTGGAAAATTTAGGAAACCCTGACTCGTGCCAAAGGCCACGTGTCCGTCATCACCAAAGTTGCCTCGGCTCGGGAACTTGGGTATGAGAGGGGAAGGTCCTGAAATGAGCACCGCTCACCCGATCAAAAGATCGGCCTCTACTAATCATGATATGTTCTTTTATAAACCTTATGTGTTCTTATTCCGGTTATTAGCTATCTTTACTACGTGACACACACAAGCAAGTGTAGACTAAATTGTAAGAATTGGAACATATTCAACTCATGTGTTGTTTTCGAAAATGGTTTGAATTTGCCACCCTAAAGTGGGCTAAAATGCGGATTTGCCATCAAACATGATGGGCTTAAAACATGATTTGCCACTTCGCAAAGTGGGCTTAAAACGCACATTTGTTGAATTGTCCCAATTCAAGCAACAAAGCCTTCATGCACAGGTATTCACGCAGTTAAGCATTTAAGCACATAGCCTCATGGCAAGCATGCGAAACATGGCATTATGGCAATCACACTCATACAAGTATGCTAAAGCATAAAACTTACCGAGTACTCCAAGCTAAAACAAAAGCTAATTAGAAAGATGCATGATCCTAACTATGTAAAATACCTAATGCAACACATGCAATATGAAATTAATAAGCTCGACTACTAATATGACATTTAAAACACTTTGATAGCATGCTTTGAAACACGTATTCAATGAAGTGTATTGAAATTGCTATGCTATTTGAATGATGCGCCGAGCCTTGGTCCATGCAAGACAAATGAATGGATGCAAACATGCAAGCATAAGGTATGCTAATTGAAATATGATCCCTAATCTAACCATCGAAAGCGATTAAATAAAAGGAAGAAAGACGCGGGGTTGGAAGACATACACACACACGCACACACTTATTACAACATTGTGCCCTCACGAAGGAGGGTTCGAATAAATAAGAGCTAAGCTAATCTAAGCTAAGCTAGGCCAACTAATCTAATTAAACTAATTAGACTAATTATTACAAATCAAATAAATAACTAGCAAACTACTAATTATTACAACACTTAACTAATTAGCAAACTAGTTAATGAAAGCAAATGTACACTAATTAAACATGCAAAGCACTAAACTACACTACCACAGCTCCGCTTTGGAAAGTAGAGGATGCATACACTCAGTTTTCGCCCCGAAAAGCCCTCTGATTTTGCTCTTGGGAGGCTCTGTTTGCAGGATTGACCACACTCCAGGATCTTTCTGCTCCACCTTACCAATTCAATGTTGAGGATTACACCAGTGGCCTGCCGGCCATGGGTGATTGTTGCCGGCCCCCTGCTGGCCAAAAGTGTGCCTTGCTGGCCAAGAGTAAGGCACTGCCAGCCACTAACAAGCCACTGCCGGCCACTGGTGTTCTGAGTCACCACACTGCAACAGAGCACAAATAGAGGAAAATGAAGGGTTTTCCAAGGGTATGTTTGTACTGTGCCCCTCCTTGTCATCTCAAAACATTAAAGGAGTGGCACTCTTGGATCCAAAACTATCAACCAAGCATCTTCGATGCATGATGTTCAAAGAACCAAGGAGTACAATTTCATTGTATGCAAAAACAAGACTCAAGACCATCACCTCATCATGTGTGATCAAAGGCAATGGAGACCAAGGAGATTGACTTATTTCATCACTTTGAGTATGAAATGCTCCAATCTTCTTCGTGTTCAATATAACGTCCGATTGAACACATGCAATGTAACACAATATGGTTATCTTGTTCAAGTTTTACTTATCACTTTTGTTTACTCATTTTAATTACCGACCCATTCTTTAATCGGTTAGTCCAAAAGTGAGAGTCCTCTAATGAGAGAGGTGTCAACCAAGGGATGACTTAAGGTAAGAGAGAGATCATGTCTTTGGTTAGTAGAAACCCTCAAAAGAGGATTAAAACCATTAAGAACAAATCTCAATCTCAAGCTTAAACACAACCCTAAAGCTAACCAATCCTCAAAGCAAATGAAAAAGTGATGAAATGAGAGAGGTTGCAGATATTATATGTGTTGAAATTGCATGCAAAATGACACTACAACATGCAAGCAACTCATGCAAAACATGTTTAAAAGCCCAAAACACCAAACTAGTGAAGATCACTACACTATAGGCATGCAATACAAAGCTCAAAAGGTACAAACACTTCAAAACAGTCGTAAAACATCTTAAAAGGAGTTCTGAAACATGCTTGAAGAAGCTAAAAATAGCTAGACGAAGAGGCCAAAACATAGCACAAGCTAGACTATTAAGCACAATTTCATTACAAGCAGACAAAGCATGCGTCAAGTGACTTAAACAACCCTAAACAGAGGTAAAACATGTCAAAACAGTAGCAAAAACATGCTGAGATAAAGTCACAAAATGCTAGAAAAACATGGTCACATGTTAAGCTATTTACACATGCAAACAAGACACAAGGAAGGGAGTCTAACCCCTCCAATTTTGGACTTCAAAATAGAGTTTTTTCCACTGAAATAACTCTAATTTTCAATGGTTAAAAGGGCCAAAAAGTTTGATTTAAGAAGCTTTGAAAGATGGCAAAATAATTCAACAAGCAAGCTACAAGAAGGGTGGACCACCCCTAACTCTAATCAAATCTCAAACCACCATTTTAGGCCATGAAAACAGAGATTTTCAGAGGTCAAAACCAGCCTCAAAATAGTATGTAAAGATGGCAAAACAAGTATTTAAAATAAGCTTAAGACACAAGTGTTCTACCTCTTGAAGACAAGATGCAAGTTAAGCTCCAACTCAAGCTCAAAACCCCTTCTAAGGCTCCACGAAGACCTCCTAGAACCTCAGCTCCAAGGTAGTCAAGATTGATCAAGGGTCTATATGCAAGAGTGTAAAGAATTTGGGCTATAAGGCACAAAATATTAAGAGAGAGAGAATTCTAGAGAGAGAGAGAGAATTTTTTTGTCTTCAAAATTTTCTAACCCCCTCACATGCAAGAGGGGGCTTCCATATATAGAAGATACATAATCCCCTCAAAGAGATCCAGCCATACACGTGCAAGAAGATGGCTCAATCTGTGCAAACAGCTGGCACAAAATATCAAAAAATATCTACTGGTACACTGGTGGCTGGCCGACCATCAGTGATGGCCGGCAGGGGCTCATTGATGGTTGGCAGGCCAAGAGCCATGGCCGACAGTGCCCAAGGATGGCCGGTAGAGGCTCAACAACAACATGTTGAAAGGACCTACACATGGTCTAAAGATGAGACAGAATGGATGCAGGGTTTGGAAAACTCAAACCTGTGGCGTTTCGCTGCGGACTTTGAGCGCTCGACGAGCAACCAAACTCATCATCGGATGTACCTGTAAGAACATCCAAGTCTTGAGGACGGTCAAAAATGGGGTGTCTACAGTTGCCCCTTTTTGACAGAACTCAGAGTCACAAAATGATGTGAGTGAATGTCAAAGTCCAGAGACGACCCATTTTGATAAAGCCACAAGACTTAGACAAACATTCAAGATAACAATATATAGTTGCGCCCACTGGCTGGGGCAAAAATGCAAATGGTATGCACAATGCAAGAACATAACGTATGATCATGCAATGAGGCTGTAATGAAGCATCTAGATGGAAGTGTTATGCAACGAAATGCTACAACAAGCTCATACACAAGCAAGTAAACATGAACCAAACCACATTTCATGCAGAAAGGATGTAAGAAAATTATACAAACTTAACTACGCATCACACAGGAAAGGCAAAGAACAACACAACCCTCGGGCGCACTCGGGGCGTGAAACAAAATCCTAACGCATGGCACACGCAAGGAGAGAAATGGTGTGAACCTAGGGACACACCCTAATATTCCGAACCAAAGAGAGTAGTGACAAATATTGAAACACGTCCAAATATTATGCAACCAAAACAAAGAGCGGTATAAGCATCGGAACCCATCCGAATGCTTTTAACCAAAGCGTCCTAACATGCCGCACGTGAGAGGAGAAGAGGATGGTGTAAACACCGGAGGGTGGTATAAACATCGGAGCACGTCCCAATGTTTCTAACCAAAACAGGATGGTATAAGCATCGAAACACATTCCAAACGCTTCTAACCGGGAGGTGGTATAAACATCGGGAAGACGTCTTAATGTTTCTAACCAAAGCAAGGTGGTATAAGCATCAAAACACGTTCCAAACGCTTCTAATTGGGAGGCGGTATAAACATCGGGAACACGTCCCAATGTTTCTAACCAAAAAGAGGTATAAGCATCGGAACGCGTTCCAAATGCTTCTAACCGAGAGGTGGTATAAACATCGGGAACACGTCCCAATGTTTCTAACCAAAAGATGTGGTGTAAGCACCGGGCGTACCCGAATGTTTCTAACGAACAAAGGTGTGGTGTAAGCACCGGGCGTACTCGAGTGTTTCTAACCAACAAAGGAGTGGTGTAAACACCGGGCGTACCCGAGTGTTTCTAACCAACAAAGGTGTTCAAGGGACAGGACTGATCTTACCTGGAGTTCCTCTTAATGAACCGTACATACAATATCGTCTGGTTGCATCAGCTTTGAATGAACCGTATATACAATATCGTGCCTGCATAAGAAAGAAACTTAACAGGTACAATGCAATCAGAATGCATGTTCCATGTGAGACGAATAACCGTGACACAATGTTAGAGGCATGTTTTATGCACAACATGCAAGAAACAAAGTAGAAGCATATTCTATGCGGCGTGAGTAAGGGCATGTTCTATGCAAAATAATCAATAATGCATATTCAATGCAACATGCATATTCTATGCAAACATGGGAATGCATGTTCTATGCAACAAGTTAACATGCATGTTCCAATACAACGACAAAGAAATGCACACTCTATGCAACGACAAAACTGTGTTTGGTAAAGGCGACTTAAAGGCAACTTCCATTTTACCTCTCGGAAGAGTTGCAATATGTTAAAAATGATACACCTTGTTTGTATTGATGAGTGACGACCGTCGCACACTGGAAACGCAATTCTGAGCTTTCGTGAAGACATTCTGAATCAAACAGTAAACACCCCTTGCATTTCTTGGAATCCAAGGACACAAAACATAGCCAGGGATGCAGGGGAGGCCTGTGGGAACCTGTCGGCCACTAGGGGGAGCCGCCGGCCACCTGCCGGCCACTGGTGTGCCCTACCGGCCACTAGTGTACCCCTACCGGCCATCGATGACAGATTTGGACAAAATCAACTTTTCACTCTTGGTTCTTTAAGTGCACCACTCCAAACTTCATTTCCCCACAAACCCTTGCTCAAAAATCACTTCCCTCTCTCTCTAGGTGCTCATTCTCTCTAGATCCATGCGTTCTACGTGTTTTCCAACACCCTATACAAACTTTATTCGCTAAATCCTCCTAGTTCTCTTCACTTTGAACCGATTGGAATTTGATTTCGATGCTTCTTTCCTTATTTCCACCATTCTAGGCTCATTCCCCTCGAGTTTCTCTCGAGTTTTGTGCACTTTTTCCGGTTTTGATTTTCTTTGACTTTTTCTCGCTCATAGGGTTGACTTTTTCAAAGTTTCACCATTTTTCTTTATTTTCCCTCATTTTTGCTCATCTTTCACCTATTTCAGATGGCGGATGATGTTCCTCAGGACAGGGCTCTCCCCGAGCTTCCTCCAGTAGATTTCGAGGTACACTTTGAGGCCAAGCCAGAGGCCGAGCCGGAGCTATTACCGTCAAGCATACGCCCCTTCGATCCAGCGAGGTACCATCCTTAGACTCACATAGTACCCACCGCAGGAGGCCTCAAATCCTTTACTGACTTTGCTGAGGACGCGCTAGATGACCTCTTACTGAGAGAGCCAGTGTCTCATTTGTCGGCCATCGCCGTAGAGGTTGTTCTGCAGTACTACCCTTAACTGTTTGTATTTCTTGTATTGTTTTGATCTGATTGCATCGCATGCATTGCCTTGATCCAACTGTACTATCATCACTGCTTTGAGCTGATTGCATCTCATACATTACAACGTGACGGGTCCCGCTCCTTCAAAGGCTATGGCACGACGACCGCTCGAGATTGGTACGGTGAGCTCCCAGCTGGAGGTCACGACATTATTGATGAGACAGGCTTCGGTGTCTTCTGCTCCAGCCTGACTCGGGTCATAGCGAGCCGTCCTCTCCTAGGTGCTCTGGTGGAGAGGTGGTGGGACACCACCAACTCCTTCCACTTTTCCACCACGGGGGAGATGACAATGACCCCTTACGACGTTTCCATGATCACTGGCTTAGGCGTAGGGGGTGATCGAATCCCTCTCGACCCTGATATGGGGGAGTGTGAGACAGCATGGGTCGCGCTGCTTGAGGCACATCCACTGACACTCCGGGCAGGCATGGTTCGGTGCAGTTGGTTTGAGGAGTAGTTCAGGGAGACTGAGCCCGAGACAGTCGAGGCAACAGAGTAGTACGCCAGAGGCTTCCTCATGTTCATTTTTGGTACCACCTTGTTTTCGAACAGGTGGAATACCGTGGGCCTGTATTTGCTGAGCGCCTTGGTGGTGCTCCACAGAGTTCAGTTCTATGATTGGGGCGGAGCCGGCCTCACCACTTTGTACGAATATATGAGCTCGACTTCTCGCATGAGTGGGAGCTTGATTAAAGGCTACTGGCGGGCTTGGGAGGTACACAGCTTAGTTCCCGCTTTTCACTTTACATTTTCTGCTAATCATTTCTTGCTTTACATTTGTTCAACACATGTGCATGTTGCTCTTCATTTTCTGCATTTGTTCATACACTGTATGCTTTCTGCTTTGCATTTTCTACACCTGTTCATACTGTATTCTTTCTGCTTTGCATTTTCTGCATTTGTTCATACTGTATGCTTTCTACTTTGCATTTTCTGCATCTGTACATACTGTATGCTTTCTCCTTTGCATTTTCTACATCTGTTCATACATTGATCACATATCATTGCACTTTCCCTGCAACTATGGGTATACGCATACTTCCCGGCTTTTGCCCCAGAGCCTATAGAGGAGGTTCCAGCGACAGTCCCATTTTCTTAGGTATACAACGGCCTGCTCCGCCGTAGGACCCGGGAAAACTTCATGTTTTTCCGCCAGTATTTTGATGTGGTCGCGGCACATGAGGTAACCCAATAACAAAGCCATCTTACTTTTCAACCATTTGAATCCACACATTAACGATTAACAACGACTAATCATCTGTTCATTTCCATTTCAGATCGCATGGCAGCCCTGGGCCATTATACCGTCAGGGCTCCAAGCCCAATATGATACAGGTCGGGTCATCACCCGCTATCGCATTCTTCTCGAGGGCTCGATTTGCCGTGCCTAGTTATTGGGCGAGCGTTTCGCGCACCAGACTTTGGGCCTGCCTACCCCATTCATACCGATGGCACCTCTAGTGTCCATGAGAGCGACACACAGACTGTCTGCCGAAGAGGTGATCCAGTTTGTGGTAGGGCTGGAGGCAGATTACTTCCGTGTAGAGGGCGATTACGTAACCTTCATCTAGACACACCTGATGCCGTCTCTGACCGGCGTTCGTGGAGGCGAGGGAGTGAGAGCTCCTGCTGTGAGGGTGACACACAGAGCGAGTCGGGACACCCAGAGCGAGTCAGTCGATGACAGCCCGTGGCAGAGGGACTCCCTAGGCAGAGCGAAGGGCTGGTTGGCCGGAGCTTCTGACCGAGCTGACAGGTTGGCAGTACTCTGGCGTGGCTTACCAGATTTCGATCGAGCCTCCATTGCCTGGTCACAGATACGTCAGGGCACCTGATGTGCCTCCGGTATGCACTTCAGTTTTTATTTCATTTTACATTCTTGCTTAGATACTCAGACATGCATTCATTCCAAATATTGATCATTTCAAATTGCATTTGCAAGCCTCCACGGAGTACGTTGAGGGGTTACTCGAGATGTTGGCCTCATTCGAGGGCATGATCTTGAGGAGGGAGTCGATACTTGGCTTCCATGGTATTGAGGTAAAAAATTTCAGTCTTTTTGCATTTCGGTCATCACATCTATGCTGATATACTTGAAACTGGCATTTCAAGTAAACACTTCTTTATCCTGCACTGACACACTACATGTATAGATCACATCTGACACACTGCATTCTCTCATTGTATTCATACTCTGCATGTACCTATTTTGCACACCACTCTTGCATTTGATACACATACTGTGGCTGACATATACCAACTACCTTTTTAGGTCCCACCCTTACCAACAGCAGCAGCGGCAGCCGCAGCAGGATCTGCAGTACCTTCTCCAGTAGCATGGAGAAAAGAGAGACAGGCTCCGATACGCAACCAAGGTAGAGCTAGGGGCGTCGGTGACGAGAGTGGCCCTTCAGAGCTCGTTCTAGGCGATAATGATGATAAGACGAGCAACAATGAGGAGGCTGCGAGTCTACAGTCAGAGTCATTTAAGGACGGAGATGACGCCACCGCTCAGATTCTATTAGTGGTGAGACTACGGAGGCTGAGGAGGGCTCTGGTGCAAGCTCTGATTCAGATTCGAAGAGTGGCACCGATGGAGACAGTGCTCCAGAGTCTGCTCCGCCGAGGAAGAGGACGAATAGGGCCTCTCGAGCCTGAGATAACTGGCATTGATCTTTCTAAGTTTTCACTTCGTTTCTTTTGCTAGTAGTATTGGCACTTTGTACAGTTCAGACGAGTTTTATTTTTGAAAAACTTGTACTCTTTTGCAAAAAGTGACCATAATCGGAATGAAGAAAACTTTTGATAAAAAAAAGTGTTATATTTTGCATTCTGAGCATCGCATGACATCACATAGCATAAAAATGAGATCGATCTTGATTTAAAATTGAACATTCTATTAGAATTGTCTTAATCAGGTAATGAACCGACCAACAACTGAAATGACAAACAGAGTAAAATAACTTGATAATTAACATAACAACTCGACAAGCTAATCGATCCAAATACAACTCGATAAGCAAAACAAGGACTTGATAAACAACACAAATACAACTCAATAAGCAAAAAAAAAAAAACAAATACAACTCAAATAAACATGCTCAAGCCCAAAGGGACTGAAAACAAGACCTCAAAAGATGCGAATAACAAAATACAACTACTGCATGCAACTGGATCTTCACAAAGGAGGGTAGTGGGCATAAAAGGGAGGCTGCCGACCAGGAAGGGTGTCTTGCCGGCCACCTATGCTCTCTGCCGGCCATCAATGTGCCCCTGCCAGCCATTGATGAGCCTCTGCTGGCCATCAATGAGCCCTGCCGGCCATCAATGTGCAGAACCTCTGAAATGTTGACACCTGGCCTCCACTCACTGCCTTATCTTCTACAAAAGCTCCAAATTCGTGGTTTCTTCATTCCAGCTCTATTTTTTCCACAAATGGAGCCATTCTTTGCAGAAAAACTCTCAAATTGGATTGCAACTTTAGATGGCTCGAAAAAAAGTAAATTTTGGGGTTTCGCGATAAATGCACTATTCTCGCTTAGTCGTACTTATAGACATCCCATTTTTGACCGTCCTCAAGACTTGGACGTCATCGTTTGAACACTTGATGATTATCCATGCTCGTGTTCGTTTTGAGTTCCCGGAGGTCTCGGCCACGCTCTTTGCCTCAAGATCTCTAAACTTGTCTATTTTGTGCTTGGTTGTGGACCAAACGCTTGTGTTTTTGCTTCTAAGGAAAGACGGTGGCTTGTTTGCCATACCCTCAACCCACCGGTCAAGGCTTGAGGCCATCGGACCCATTTTCATTCCATCGGCCAAGGGCATTGGCCGATCGGCACTTTATTTGGTCGGCTGGCCCTTATGTTGGTTGATCAGCCATTTTTGGTGGCCGAACCGTGTTCATCTGCTTTATGGAGATATTTTATACCAGCTGGCACAACTGGCATGCACAATTGACCCCCTCCATACACGTGTATGGAGGGATTTGAGCTTTGCTTAGCTTCTCCAAGAATCTTTGCAATTTGGATTTCTATAAGAGGGGAGGCCTTCCTCCCTTCTCAGGGGTTCCGAAATTAGGGTTAGAAAGTTGTATCTCTCTCTATCTCTATATCTCCCTATCTTTACACTTTTGTGTGTGTTTTTGTGACCTAAAGTGTGATTTTGTCTTACTATTGCACACAAACACCTAGCACTATGCCATCCTTGGTTGCCGAGGCATTAGGGAGCTGATATTAGGGTTCTTGGACTGATTTTGATTAGAAAAAGGTGCTGGTGTTGTGTTTTTGGAGGTGTTCTTCAAGGGTGAGCATTCTTGCTTTAGATACCCCTTTTTTGGTTAAGCTTTTAGCCCTTCTTGCTTATTGTTTTAAGCTTAGCAATTAACCGATAAAAGTTCTGATTTTGTGAGCTTTAGATCTTTGTTTAAGGTCATTTTGAGGTTTGGGGTTGTTTCATCCCTCTTAGGCCTTGTTAGGCCTTGTTTTAGGCCATCCCTTTTGGCCCTTGCTCTCAGCTTTGCATGACCCTTGATTTTCAGTGGTGGAGAGGTGGTTTTGGTGTCCTAAATAGGAGAGGGTCACTCCCTCTCTTTGTTGTTTTGAAAGCTTGCATAAATGGCTTATGTTAGTGGTTGTATGCTTAGCTTGTTTTAGCTTCATTTCAGCATATATTAGGCTTTGTTTTGCCATGATATAGCATTGTTTTGACTTGGTTTAGACATACCATGCATGCTTCATGTACTTGTCTTGTAATCCCACGATTTGCCTTAACATGCATCATGCCTTAAGCCATGTTTCTAGCATGATTTTGGCTCGACTCCATGAAGCTTTTAGTCTTGTTGTAACATGCTTAAGCTCTAATTCAAGTTGTTTTGACGATATATGCCATGCTTTGTATAGCCGCCATGCATTTTAGCATGCTAGCGTTGAGTGTCCAAGTCAGTAGCATGCTTTACTTGGCTCATTTCAGTGATTTGGAATCACTTGTTATGTTATTTCAGTCCATATAGTATGCTCATATACTTGTATTTATCACTCCTTTATTGTTTTGAAGGGTTTGTGTTTTATGCCTCATGATTGGATCATTATGCATGCTTCCATGCTTAGGTCATTTGGATGTCATCTAAGTGGGTTTTTGGGCTTATTTTGACATGCCATAACTCTGATTTTGGTTGCTTAAGTCATGCCATGTTTGGTTTTGTTAGGTGTAGTGTAACACCTCTTTTATGGCCTTGCATGCCTCATGTTTTGGCATTGTGTTCTAGCTTGTGTTGGCTAGTTTTGAGCTCACTTTTGGTCTTGTTTGGACCTACCTTGGGATTGTTTTAGGTCCCCTTGGCCCTTTGGGGCTTGCTTCATATAGCCTTGGTTTGAGTCCCTTGGCTAGTTTCAAGTTTTGGGCTTTATTGCATGCCTTACTTGCATTATTTGGTTGATTGGGCATCATCCCTAACATGATTTTAGAGCTTGCCATGTTTATCATATGCCCATATTTGTCCCCTTTTACTTAAAAGTCGCCCTTTTATGCCTAAGTGTTAGGTTAATTAGCATGCACGTTTGTATGTATATTTCATGCCTTTGTCGCATTATTTTGGCCACTGATTTGGGCCTATTTGAGAGCTGTCCATTTTGGTTTAAGTCCATCCTTTGCATGTTGTTGCATGCTTGCCTTGCATGTTGTTGCATGTTTATTGCATACTTAGTACCTTGCATGTTGTTGCATGCTAGTGTGTTGCATGCTTGTTGCATGCTTGTCCCTTTACATGTTGTCACATGTTTGCCTCACATGTTGTTGCATGTTTGTCATTGGCATTGTTGTTACATGCCTTGCATGTTTACTTGTTTAGGATGTATGCCTATTGCGCCTTGCTTGTTTGCATGCTCATGTTGCATTAGCTTGCTTGCATGCCTAGGTTGCATAGCATTAAGCATGCATCCCTTGCCTCTTGATTAAGCATGATAGAGGTTGGGGCCCCTTATATGTTATGTGCATTTCATTTGATATAAATTGCACACTTGGCTCCTTTGGACATCATGCATCGAAATGCGTGATTGATGGTCCGAGGGTCGAAAACCACACTCCCTTGAGCTCATGACATGATAGGGAGGGGGTGGTGCAACATGTGCATGGCGATTGATTTCCGAGCGAAGCCGTCCGAGCACGCATGCATCCCTCTTCCCGAGGCTATTTTTACTTTTTTCATAGCTTAATTGATTTGCTTAATTAGTTAAGTGTTGTGTAATAGTTAATTAGCTTGTTAGTTAGTTAATTATGTAATTTGTATTATTCTTTCGGTCCCTCTGTCGAGAGTGCGCAATTGTGTAATAAGCATGCGTGTGTGTGATGCATGTCTTCGAACCTCCACTTCTTTCTCCCTTTTACTTAACCGCTTACGATGGTTAGTTCTAGGGCACGTTTCAATTAGCATCCTTATGCTATGCATGTTTGCATCATTCATCTGTATTGCATGCACTGGGCTTGGCACATCATACTAACTGCATTGTATTTCAATTCTATGTTGAATACATGTATCGAATTGTCGCATCTCACATGCCATTTTAGACTAGCCGAGCCTATTCTAGTTGTATTTTGTATGTGATGCATTAGCCATCTTGACATGGACATGGATCATACATTGATTAGTAACACATTCTTTGTTTTGGCTTGGAGTACCTTGTGAGTGTTTATGCTTTAGCATCTCGCATGCATGTGAATGTTAACATGACGAGATGCTTGCCATGAGGCTAATTGCTTATGTGATATAACTGCCTGAATGCCTGCGGGTGAAGCTTGGATTACTTGAATTAGAACAATTCATTAAATCCGCATTTTAGCTTGCTTACGAGTTGCAAACTTCAAACCATTTTCCAAACAAACGGATATGCAATGCTTTGTTGCAAATTAGGCGATCTAGTCTATACTTGTGTGTTGTGAGCATCACATAGTAATTCAAACTAATTAATCGGAATAAGAACGCATGTGTTTTTAAAAACAAAATATCATGTTTAGTACAGGTCGATCTTTGATCGGGCGAGCGGGGGTGCTCATAGATGACATTCCCCTATCGTACCCAAGTTCCCGAGCCGAGGCAACTTTGGTGATGACGGACACGTGGCCTTAGGCACGAGCCAGGGTTTCCTAAATTCCCCCAAAATAAAATATTTAGGTGGCGTCTACAGTTTCTGGCGACTCCGCTAAGGACTTAGAGAACTTGACTTGAACTCATGATATCTTGTTTTGATTACACTTATGTGTCTCTTTGCATTGCATTTGCATTGGTGTGCCTAGGACACCGTGTTTGCCGTATGCTATTCCTGAACGATTTGCCAGAGGCTTGCTTTGAGAGGCGTGTCATAAGGCTGACCGGTTGCGGGCTTTGCCACGACGGGAACACAAACCCCGGTTTTTACAGGGCCACCCTTTTTGACCATTTGACCTAGTGCATATTCGGAAACCATAGTGACTATTCCAATCTAGGACAGTTTGCTACCCGATTATAAGTTGTTTGAAACCGCTGTGTGCGTAGCAAAACCCTAGCTCTTGATAAAATAGGACAGGGAAACCCTACCCCAACATAGGGTTGTTTTGGCTCTCATTTGCTTGCTATGTGCTTCTAGAATGTGTCTCTACAGGAATGCATGTATCAGTTTGCAAGTCCGGGTATCAGGCCTGCGGGCATCAGTATTTCGAGAATCAGTTATATCTGCGGGTATCAGATTCAGTTTTGGGGCAGTAATTTGGGAAACAACGATCAGTGGTCGAATACAGTTATTTAGCTATGCTTATGTCTGTTATGGTGAAATTGGGCTGAGATACTGCCTGTTTTCTCTTTCAGGGGGGGGAGTTCAGAGATTCGGTTCAGAGCAACCAGTGTTCTCCTTCGCTGAGGCAAGGCAGAAAAAGGCCAGTCACGTCTCTCCGGTTCATCAAATCCATCAGCCACCAGTCACGTCAGCTTTGTTCAGTTCAGCAAACTCGTGATGACACAGAAATCAGAAGAAATTGTGGTCATGGCAGCGCCACTAAACCAAGGAATCACCATACAGGGTGAGACTGATGTTGAGATGCAACGTTCGCCCAGGTCACCGGCCGCACGTCCAATCTGGGAACCCCCTTTATTTCAAACCCGTGAGCCCACCACTTTTGAGTTAATGGGAATGATTGGCGATCTCCAGAGATTTGTGGCTGATTTAGCCTACGGAATGTCAGCTCTGCCACCGACTGCATTGTATGCCGGGAATTTCATGCCGGAAGAGCCCCCGCTATTGGGGCGAATTATGATTGAGCTCAGCCAACTTGAAGCCATCCCGAGTTCTGGTAATGGCATGTCAACAACAATGGGGTTCCGCTCTGATGTAGCAACCCAAACCTTCCACCAAGCTGAGGCGAGTGGTAAGGACAAGGTGATGGTGGACACCGATCCCTATGAACAACTCCTGTGGGCTGTTGAGGCTTTGAAAGTTGGAGGACTGAATAGACAGCAGGTGCTCGCTGTTGCTGTAAAAACTGTGGATGACTCTTTCCTCACTCTGAGTGAGAGTAGTTCAAGCCAAGGGGAAAATCGGGACAAGGACCGCCATACCAGAACCGTTCCTTCCAAACCTAACCCTGCACCTAAAAAAGATCAGAAAAACAAGTCAGCACCTGCTGACCCTTTTGCCAGTGCGTCCGGCAAAAGTTCGCAAACCTCGAAGTACCAACCCCGGGGTCGCAGGGTCTTCCACGCCCTCTATATGCCTTTGTCCAAGGCTCTTCAAATCCTTGTTGAGAAAGGCCATCTCAAACCTCTTGAGCCTCGCCCCCTCCCGAATCCCCTTCCAGCTAAGCATGATGGTACCCAGTACTGTGCATACCATCAACAAACCGGTCACAGAACTGACAATTACTTTTGTCTTCGCCACGAAGTGCAAGATTTGATCGATGACGAGGTTATTGTCCCACCAAGCTCAGTAAAGTCTATCATCACTGGATCAGTGGACTTGGGGGATAGTACGAGTATGTGATCGGGGGATGAACCACCTGCAGGTGGCACCCGATTTACTTCAGATGTGGCATATGGCACGCACTATTTTGAGCATTTGCGAATGCTAGTTTTTGTACTTTTTGACTTGGGTATTCAGTCAGTTTTGTTGTCTTGTATATAGTCAGTCGTTTCTTACTATGTCAGTCGGGTCTGTCTTGTTATGTCGAGTCAGTCCTGTTTTGTTAAGAGTCGAGTGATTTCGGGGGTGTTACCTCGGATATCACTTGCTTGTTTTGTGTTTGTCTTTTCGCTTTCTTTTGAGTCTGTTTCGGCCATGGAGCCAGTTGTGGCAACAGATTTGAATGAAGCAGCAGTGAATTTTCACACTCTTGTGTTTGCTTCTGCCTTGCGCCGGTTGTGCCAGAAGTTTGAATAAAGCAGCAATGCATTTCACCTGCTCTTCGGTGCCTCAAAATCATTGCATTGACCTAAGTTTTTTAAAAACTTTTTGAATATTGTGTCGAAAACGAAGAGGGAGGAATTCCTCAGCTTTTGTAAAATTTGATCAACTGGGAGAAAGAGAGGCATGCTAAGCCCTTAATGAATGAGATCATATTTGTTAATGTAGGTACTGAGAAGGATCCTGGCTTGATCCAGATTGGTTCTACATTGTCTTCAGCGCGAGCAATTAGTCGCTTTCTTAAAAAAAAATTTAAAAAATCTTTTGCGCGGCCCTACGAAGACTTGTGTGGAATCGCTCTTGAGATTGTGCAGCTTGGGATCGCTCTCAGCCTCGAGACTCGACCCCCCTTTGTTCTCAAACCTTGAACTTAGATTCAGAGTGTTCAATGGTCAACCATCATGTGAGGCCTGTGCGGCTAGATTTGAAGCAGCCCGTGAACTAGGGCCAAGAAGACCAGATATGATGAAAAGAAGCTTGCAAAGCTCGATCAAAAGCACCCCTTAAACTAGGGGCAAAAGAATGTCAGATGTGCTCGAAGAGTAAAAAAAAAAAAAAGAATTGGGACATTGCTCAAGGTAATGAAGGTCGGGAAGAATGCCAAATCCCAGAAGGGAGGAAAGAAGAAAGTATTGCTAAGGGACGATCGAGTTCCTATTCGCAACACTGGGGGCAATTCAGACCCGATTGGATGGACTCCTACATCATCAGCAAACAACATCCATTCTCTTGGATTCAGATGGATTCGAGATCCTACGACCATTCAACATGGACTTGTTCACTTTTTACCCTTGAGAGGCTCGTTGGGCCGAAAACCCGGAAGGGCGACCTAGGCAAAAGTTAGAGCAAGAAAAAAAAGAAAAAGAACAAAGAAAGAAAAATGTAAAGAATGAAAAAAGAAGAAAAGAAATGAAAAGAAAAGAATGCAAAAGAATGAATAGAAAAGAAAAACAAAGCTAGCAAGGTCGAAAACCCAGAAGGGCGGCCTTGGCAAAAGTTAGAGCATAAAAGGAGAGGTTAATACTGGAGTGTACCTTAACCGGAACTACGTGAGGCTTGATTCCCATGTTTGGGATACGTAGGCAACTTCATCCTGAAGTCCATTCATAAACATTTCCAAATCAATTGTGTCCATGTAATGGTTCAGATCATCTTTGTCATTTCTGTATCCGAGAGTTCGGTTGTAATCGTCACTTTGGGGACTGATTACAGTGTGCTGCGGTGCTATCCAAACAAGGGGCAACTTTCCATTGCCATACAGTGCGCTGTGGTGCCATTCAAACAAGGGGCAACTTTCCATCGCCATGCAGTACCATTCAGACAAGGGGCAATTTCCATTGTTTTGGATATGAGGTTGTGCATCTTAAGAGTAGATTCCGCGTTGGTCGAGCAGTGGCCATTTGCAAAAACAAGCTTTGAGAATTTTTAGGTACCGTTTGGTAACACTTACGTTTTCAGTTTTCTGTTTATAGTTACAAAAATTTTAAAAACTCAAATAAAAACTTGTTTGGTAAATTTTTAATTTATAAATCAGTAGTCTCAATTTATAAATTTGGCCAAAAAATGTAAACTCAAAAAATATGTTTTCATTTTGAATTTTGAGTTTTTTTTTTTTTACCACCCAACACTAGCCACCACCCACCACCATTTTCCACCACCGTCTTCTGCCACCACCACCTACCACCACCAGCCACCACCTGCCACCACTCGCCACCACCACCTACCTGCCACCACCCAACAGCCACCAACTCGTCACCACCACCACCACCACCACCCACCTGCCATCAACCCGCCACTACCATCCACCGCCCGCTACCTACCCGCCACCAGCCACCTGCCACCACCATCAACCACCCGCCACCACCAGCCACCCACCACCACGCACCACCCAACACCACCACCACTACCCACCACCCACCCGCCACCCACCTGCCACCATCACCACCACCAACTCGCTACCACCCACCACCCGCCATCGTCACCCACCCACCCACCACCACCACCACCATCACCACCACCCCCACCTGCCACCACCACTTACCACCCACCACCCACCACCTACCGCCATCTATCACCCACCTGCCACTACCACCCACTACCCACCACCACCACCCACTCGCTACCACCCACCACCACCGCCCACCCGCCACCACCCGCTACCCACCACCCACCGTCACCACTTTCCACCACCGTCTTCCGCCACCACTTTCTATTTCTCACTCTTTTTTATATTTTTAATTTTTTTTAAACATTTTGTCAATTACCAAACGCGTTTGTATTTATGTTTTTCTAAAAATAAACAAAAAATAAACAAAAATCAGTTTATAAAATTTTTATAAATATAAACTGAAAACGTAAACGTTCCCAAACAGACCCTTAATGAAGTTGACTAATTTTCTCGAAAAATTGCTTTATTTTTCCAAAACCAGACCATGTCTTGGACCTAAAAAAGGAAAATTTTCAGTGCTCATAGCCTGAGTTGCATGATTTTAAATCAGAAAATCGAACAAGCATGTTAATCTAACTCTCATATTGATTAAAATTGTTTTAGCAGAAGCTCAAAAACAAAAAAATGGTCAAAATGATGAACTAGGGGCACAGTTGAGCCAGGTGTTCTGTCTTTTCCCCATTGTCAAATTACTTGCCGGGAAAAGGGCATTCTATCTGCCAGAAAAGGGCATGACTGAAGTTAACAGCAAAGGGGCAGAAAGCTCTCACATCCTCCAAGCAACGAGGTATCAAGCCAAGTGCGAAGCACGAAATGGAATGGATCAGGATATTCCACTCTCTCATCTAAACAGGTCTGATCACATCCATATTGGCCAAAGGCGTCGTCAACCACTGCCAGTTGCGGATCTGTTGCACATCCAGTCACGTCATAACCCCTCTGTGGGAAAGTTCACTATCGTGAGCGAAAGAAGGGAATCTAATTGAATACTAGGGCAAGAGCCCATTCCTGCTTATCCATCAACCACCCCGGGGAGGGATAAAAAAGAAGAGAGATTGAAGAATAGAGAGATGTGCGTTGAGAGAAAAAGTGAGGAAAATGGCTTTTTCAGAAAAACAGAGCCTGAGGGCCGAGTGATGTGAGAATCACAAATGAGAAAGGGAGGGAACCAATACCCGAAGAAGCTGGCTCCTCACGAACTAAGAGGTCTCTCGCCACTAGAATGCGTCTGTGTGTCGTGTGTGTTGTTTTGTCTGTCTCGATTCTAGTTTTGAGTCGTTTCGTGTGTCAATAGATGTGTTTAGGTTGTTTTACCTTTGTTTTCCATTGTGGAGTCATTTTTGTTGTGATCAGTCGTAGACTCAATACCCAGTTAAAGAACTCATTTCTCAACTTCAAATTTCAAAAGGAATCATTTTGTGCTCAGAGTGCTGTGCCATTCTCCACATTTACGCAAAACAGAATTTGTTCTTTCATAAACTGTAGGGTTCCACCTAGGTCGTATTAGAATAATAAAACCAGGACCTATCTTAAGCGATATGGGTTCCAGACTGCAAAGTAAAAGAAAAGAGGGAAAATTCGGAGCATCTGAGTATGTTTCAACTTCAGTACATCCCGTATGTTCAGTATATGCTGTGTGCAGAATAAACCGAGCTCTGTGTTATGAGCCGTGGATTCAAAGTGAGCAGTGTACAGAATACACCGTGTGCAGAATAAACTAGGTACTGTGTTGTGGGCTGTGTGTTCCCTGAGCTATTTATGTATGGAACATGCTGAGAACTTGTAACTGGTTCCACTTCCAATGCCTTCTGATGATGATTTTGCAAAGTCACGCCTGTGTTGTTTCGATTTGTTTATCGAGTTGTTGTATATTTGCTTATCGAGTTGTATTTCGTATTCTTTAAGTCTTTGCTTTGCTTATCGAGTTGTATTTACACTTGGTTAGCTTATCTAGTTCTTTGTTTTGATTATCGAGTTGTTTTTGTCGTTAGTCGATCTACTACCTGATTATTACGATGCAAGTGCTTAATTTTCAAACAAAAGTTCAATCTCATTTACATTGTTATGTAGTGCGATGCGATGCATAGAATATACAAATGCGGCACTTTTTGAGCAAAATAGCTGTTTCATTTCTATCATGTCTTTTGCAAAAAGTACATAGTTTTGAGAAAGTAAAACTTGCCTGAGGCAGTATAATGTGCTCAAACTACTAGTAAAAAGAAAAATAAAGCAAAACAAAAAAGGAGGAGAAAAACAACAAAGTGTCTGAACAGAGCAAAAAAGAAGAAAAGTAGCAGAAAATCTAAATCAACATCAATAGTCTCGAGTGTGGAAGTCGGTCCTGGTCCTCTTCTTGGACGAGGGTCCAAGATCACCACCGCCATCTCCCTAGTCAGAGTCTGAGCCGTCTCCGCCCTCGCCCTGGGACGACGTCGCCTCCTCGTCAGAATCATCGGGGGAGGGCTCTCGCGAACTGCTCTCAGCATGAGCGTGCCTATGTCTGCCCCGGCTATGGAATGTCATCCCCCGCCTGGCTCCCCCTCCTCCTCGAGCAGGAACAGATGGTCCAGCTGGAGCATCTCCCGCAGCCGGAATCTGGAATGGGGCCTGAAAAGGATGAATGGCAAATGCATCAGTCAGGTTATGCAAAGCAGAGTATGAATATCGAATACAATGTATGAGTACAACATATAAATGCTGTGGGCAGTGTATCAGTACAGAATGCAGTGTATAGGTCCAGTGTATGAATGTCGTGAGCAATGCTGTGAGCAGTATGTGGGTTACAGTGTATCAGTGCCGTGAGTGCTGTGTATCAAGTGTCGTGTTGATAGTGTGATGCATCAGATTATGTATGAAACAGATTAGGTAGAGTTTGAGACTAAGGTTGAAAGTACTTACCGGGATATTATAGATGGTCAGCATGTTGATGCACCGCTGCAGCATCCCTACCGCTGAGGCTGTCAACTCCAGGGACTGGCGAGTGTACTCAACGGAAGCCTGCAAGAGTTTTGAAGTCATTAGTATTCTGCGGGATGTCAAATGAATTGAAATGACTGTACAGAATGCAAAGTCTAGTAGTACATACTGGGGTCGAGCTATAGACTCCGACAAGCTCGTAATCAGCAGGAGGAGGAGTGAAAGGGATCTGATAAGTCTCCCCACCCTGCCCTCGTCACGTGATTGTCGTAGGCAGTGCTGGCCACTCAGCACCCTGTCCCCTCCGAGATCCACTCCTGCCACGAGCCTGAGTCGCCGTCGATGCTCCTACTCCTGCCGGTGCCGCAGGCCTCTCCCTCTCGACTCGACTAGCACCGGTCAGAGATGGCATCAGATAGATCTGAATGAACTCGGAGTAGTCGCCCTCGTCTCTGAAATGGTCAGAGTCCCAGCCGATGGTGTTCTCCCTCATCTCTTGTAGAGTGTACCTCTCAGTATGCCTCATATGGGTGGGAGGCAGTCTCGGGGCTACCTGCTCCAGTAAGTCGAGGGTCTGCCGCAAGAAGCACTCACCCAAGTACCAAGCACGGCAGATTGGGCCTTCTAGCAGAACTCTGAAACGGGCAGTCTCTCGAGCATCGGCATACCGCTCCCGAACTGCGTCAGGCAACGGGGCCCAAGGCTGCCAGGTGATCTGCAAATAAAACACAATTTGTTATCTCCTAATATTGAGAGTACAAAATAAAGCGAACCTTAAATAAACTGAAATGTTTGACATACCTCGACTACAGTGATGGTTTCAAAGTAGCGGCGGAAGAATATGAAGGACTCCCGTGGCCTCCGCTCGCATCTCACATCGAAGCGGTGAGAAAATAGAATACCGAGAGGAATCTTCTCATCTGGCACTGGGGCGAGCCTAGGGAAGTAGGCATATACCCACAACTGTATAGTGTGACAGAACAGATATGAGTATGCTTATCAGACAAAGCAGTATATAGATAAAGCATAGTGCGGTACGTGCAGTGTATTGTGCAGTGTGTGCAGTGTACAACCAGTGTAAAGCAGATTACGTGAGCGCAGTGTGTGTGATGTACAGATAATGAAAAACGAAATTGAAAAGGTAAAAAAGGGAACATGTACCTCTCAGGCTCGCCAGTAGCCTCCAAGCAACTGTCCGCTGAGGCAGGAGGATGAACTCATATATCTGTAAAGAGTGGCAAAGCCGCGCCACCCCAGTCGTAGCGGCGGATCCGTGTCACGTCCACTAATACGCTCAGCAGGTAGAGGGCGACGGTGTTCGCCCGGTCAGCGAAGAGTGTGGTCCCCAAGAAGAATATAATGAAGCCACGGGCATACTACTCCTCCTCCTCCCGAGTAGTAGGCGCCTGGATCCGGAAGTGATCCTTGAACCATGAGTACCTCACAAACCCTGCCCAGGCAAGAGGTGGCTGAGTGCCGAGCTAGTATAGCTGAGCGACGCCCCACTCGTTCATATCTGTGTCAAAGGGGATCGGATCACCCCCCACTTCGATGCCTGTGAGCATGGAGAAGTCAAAGGGAGTCAGCGTCATCTCCCCGGTGGTAGAAAGGTGGAAGGAGTCGGTGGTGTCCCATCACCTCTCCACCAAGGCAGCAAGAAGGGGCCTGCTCGCAGTGAGGCGCGAGAGTCCCATGTAGAAGGTCCCAAAGCCGACCCAGTCGACAATATGACGGACCGCATCGGGTAGCTCTATATACCAACCTCGGGCGGCAGTGTTCCCATACCCCCGGAAGGCATGGGAATCTCCCTGTGTTCAAAACAAACAGTTGCGAAGCAGTGTTAGAAATACAGTGTTGAATGCGCTCAGAAATGATGAAAATGCAGTGTGCG
The DNA here is from genome assembly GCF_055761805.1 of Camellia sinensis. Classification (NCBI taxonomy): domain Eukaryota; kingdom Viridiplantae; phylum Streptophyta; class Magnoliopsida; order Ericales; family Theaceae; genus Camellia; species Camellia sinensis. The sequence goes on from NC_138967.1 coordinate 152,459,000, forward strand.
TGCATGTGTCCGAGCCTACACAGATATTGGGTGTGGGTGTGCTCACAGTGAACTACAGTATATGATGTATCAGTATGTTTGAATTGTTCAGTTGAGCATGCAGTGTGTATGCATGTGTCCAGATTTAAATAGATATTAGGCGCGGGTGTGCTCACAGTGAACTACAGCATTTGATGTATCAGTGTGTTTGAATTGTTCAGTTGAGGATGCAGCGTGTGTGCGTGTGTTCAGATTTAAACAGATAACGGGTGTGGGTGTGCTCACGGTGAAATACAACATTTGATGTATCAGTACGTCTGAGTTAAGCAGTTAAAGAACAGAATCGACTATCGCAGTTATATGTTCTACATTGTAGAAAGTGAAACAGAGGAAGAATATACCTTAGCGGCGCCGTAAAACAGATGTGACTCTGGCTCGCGCAACAAAAGCTCTAGTGGCGCGCCCCGCGCATAGCTCCTAAAGTGGCGGATGCCATTGGAAGGAAGCACATGAATCGCCGGCTTGTAGGTCGCCGGGTCGAATGGTCGGATGCGAAGAGGTAGAAGCTCAACCTCGGGGTCCACCTCTATCTCCGGGGGGAGCCCTGCTGCCTGGAACGTCGTCTGCCATCTCAAGAAAGGTGCGAAAATGGCCGAAAGTGCGGAAAAAGGGCGAGAATGCGAAAAGTCAACCCCAAGAGGGTGAAAAATGGGAGAAAAGGTCGGAGTGTAGAAAAGGAACAAAGATCGAAGTATGACTCGGGGGAAACAAACCCCAAGTAGTGGAAGCCAAGAAAAGGGGACCGAAACCAAGATTTGTTCGGTTCAAAGTGTGCGAAACGGGAAGGGTTTCGCGAATCAGACGACAGAAAAGGGTCGAACACAAGTGAAAAAACACGGATCAAAGGAAGAAAAATCACCTAGAAAGAGAGAGGAGGGATTTTCGAGGTAGGGTGAAGTGGAAATATAAGGTTTGGAACCTTATATTTAAAGACCCGTGGCCAAAGGACAAAACTGCCCTGACATTGCCATTTTTGGCCGGTCGGCCAAATTGTTAGCCGATCGGCCAAATATTTGGCCGATGAGCTTATTTTGTGGCCGATGGATGGCCGGTAGCCTTTCCTTGTGGTCGATGCACCTCCCACACCCTTGTTTGGGTCAGATATGATGTTTAGGACCTTCATTCCTCAAGAAAGTGCAAGAAAATACACTGTTGAAGCTCAAACTGACCTCCGTGTCAACCTCAAATCGTACCTTCCGTGTGCGATGCTCGGTACGCGTATCGTGTATCCTTTTTCGTATCCTTTTTGTACTTTGCGAGATTCTGAAATTTCTTTAAATGCATTGCATTACAATGTTTTTGTCTTGTGTTGTAGCGCACACCACGTTTGCGTTGTTATGCACGTCTCTCAAGCGTTGTAGCGCGTATCCCTTGCATTGTTATGCACGTCTCTATAAGCACTGTAACGCGCGCCTATTTGCATTGTTATACATGTACTATATGCGTTGTTGCGCACACTATGCTCGCATTGTGATGCACATCCCTTAGGTCGCATTGTCTTGCGCCCCCTCCATCCGCGTTGTTTCGCGTGTCTCATTCGCACCATCATACACCTTATCATATTACATGCATGTCATGCATTTCAGTACATGCATTGTCATGCATTTCAGTTCATGCATTGTCACGCATTTCAGTACATGCATTGTCATATATTTCATCTCATTAGCATTGTCATGCATATTTCATCTGCATTGTCATACATTTCAGTTTATGCATTGTCATGCACTTCAGTAATTAGCACTGTCATGCATATTTCATTTGCATTGTCATGCATTTCAGTACATGCATTGTCATGCATTTCAGTTCACGCATTTTTCACGCATTTTGTTACATGCATTATCATGCATTTTAGTTCATGCATTATCATGCACGTCTCCTATGCATTGTCATGTACGTCTCATTTGCATTGTGCATTTCAGTTCATGCATTGTCATGCATTTCAGCACATGCATTGTCATGCATTTCAATAATTCACATTGTCATGCATTTCCTTATTCTGCATTGTCATGCATTTCCTGTTTTGCATTGTCTTGCATTTTCTTATAACAGGCATTGTCTTGCTCGTTATGTGCGTTGTCTTGCATACTCTTACTAACTTGTGTATTGTTTTGCACCCCCACTAACTTGTGCATTGTCTTGCACCCCTCTAACTTGTGCATTGTCTTGCACTTCCCTACTAATTTGTGCATTGTCTTGCACCCCCTATTTAACTTGCATTGTTTTGCAAAATTTGCATTGTTTTGCAACTCTAACTTGTATTGTTTTGCAAAATTTGCATTATTTTGCAACTCTAACTTGCGTTGTTTTGCAAACCCAGTAACTCGCATTGTTTTGCAACCCTTCTAACTTGCGTTGTTTCGCACCTTCTCTAACTTGTGTTGTTTTGCATACCTTTAACTTACATTGTTACGTTTGTTACTTATATTGTTATGTACCCCTACATCGTTATGTACCCCTTTAACTTACGTTGTTACGTTTGTTACTTACATTGTTGTGTACGTCGTTAACTTGCATTGTTTCGCATGTTTTATTTGCATTATTATGCACTCTTCGCTTGCGTTGTCGCGCATGCCCTACTTGTATTGTCATACTCGTGTTTATCTCATACTGAAATGATATCTTGATCTAACGTTGAACATGTGTTTCTGCTATATTGTACCTGTTGAGTTTCTTTTTGTGTAGGCACGATATTATATGTATGGTTCATTTGAAGATGGTGAAACCCGACGTGATTGTATGTACGATTCATTTAGGGAAGTTCCGGTTCAGTTTGACTGCTACCCTTTCTCCATTCGCGTGCCGCGTTTTGACGTACCCTTTCTCCACTCGTGTGTCGCGTTTGGACGTACCCTTTCTCCACTCGCGTGCCGCGTTTGGATGCATCCCTTTCTCCACTCGCGTGCCACATTTGGAGGTATCACTTTCCCCACTCGCGTGCCGCTTTTGGACGTACCCTTTCTCCACTCGCGTGCCACTTTTGGGCGTACCCTTTCTCCACTCGCGTGCCGCGTTTGGACGCAACCTTTCTCCACTCGCGTGCCACGTTTGGGCGTACCCTTCTCCTCTCGCATTTGGCACGCGTTCGGATGACTGCGCTTTCTTGCACAGTCTTTTCCTCTCATGCGTGTGCCACGCTGAGAGATGCTCCCTTTCTTCTCCTGCGTGTGCCACGTTGAGAGATGCTCCCTTTCCTCTCATGCGTGTGCCATGCTGAGAGATGCTCCCCTTCCTCTCCTGCGTGTGCCACACAAAGAGATGCTCCATTTCCTCTCATGCGTGTGCCACGCCGAGAGATGTTCCCTTTCCTCTCTTGCGTGTGCTACACTGAGAGATGTTGTGTTTGGGACTCCGGGTGTCCTCAGTAGTCACTTTTAGTCTTCTCTGCGTGAGACGCAGCGAAAATTGCATGATTTTCTTATATCCTTTCTGTTTGAATGTGTAGGACCATTATCTCCTATTCGCTTGCTTAAAATTGTTGTGTTTATTTTGCATAAATGCTTCATTACAACTCTCTTTGCATGATCATAAGTTATGCTCGGCATTTTGCATGTCCTTTGCATTTGGCCCCTGCCCGCAGGCACATATCTTACTATCTTGTATGCTTGTCTGAGTCTTCGGCCTTGTCAAAAATGGGTCGTCTTTAGGCTTTGACATTCACTCCCGTCATCTTTATGACTTTCGAGTTCTGTCAAAGAGGGGCAACTGTAGACACCCCATTTTTGACCGTCCTCAAGACTTGGACGTCATCGTTTGAACACTCGATGATTATCCACGCTCGTGTTCGTTTTGAGTTCCCGGAGGTCTCGGTCGCGCTCCTTGCCTCAAGATCTCTCAACTTATCTGTTTTGTGCTTGGTTGTGGACCAAACGCTTGTGTTTTTGCTTCTAAGGGAAGAGGGTGGCTTGTTTGCTATACCATCAACCCACCGGCCAAGGCTTGAGGCCATTGGCCTTGTTTTCTTTCTATCGGCCAAGGGCATTGGCCGATCGACACTTTATTTGGTCGGCCGGCCCTTATGTTGGTCGATCGGCCATTTTTGGTGGCCGAACCCTATTCATCTGCTTTATGTAGATATTTTATACGAGCTGCCACAGCTGGCATGCACAATTGACCCCCTCCATACACGTGTTTAGAGGGATTTGAGCTTTTCTTAGCTTCTCCAAGAAGCTTTGCAATTTGGATTTCTATAAGAGGGGAGGCCCTCCTCCCTTCCCAGGGGTTCTAAAATTAGGGCTAGAAAGTTGTATCTCTCTCTCTCTCTATCTCTATATCTCCCTATCTTTTCACTTTTGTGTGTGTTTTTGTGACCTAAAGTGTGATTTTGTCTTACTATTGGACACAAACACCTAGCACTACACCATCCTTGGTTGCTGAGGCATTAGGGAGCTAATGTTAGGGTTCTTGGACTGATTTTGATCAGAAAAAGGTGCTGGTGTTGTGTTCTTGGAGGTGTTCTTCAAGGGTGAGCATTCTTGCTTTAGATACCCCTCTTTTGCTTAAGCTTTTAGCCCTTCTTGCTTATTGTTTTATGCTTAACTATTAACTGATAAAAGTTCTGATTTTGTGAGCTTTAGATCTTTGTTTAAGGTCATTTTGAGGTTTGGGGCTGTTTCCCCCCTCTTAGGCCTTGTTAGGCCTTGTTTTAGGCCATCCCTTTTGGCCCTTGCTCTCAACTTTGCATGACCCTTGATTTTCAGTGGTCGAGGGGTGGTTTTGGTGTCCTAAATAGGAGAGGGTTACCCCCTCTCCTTGTTGTTTTGAAAGCTTGCATAAATGGCTTATGTTAGTGGCTTGTATGCTTAGCTTGTTTTAGCTTCATTTCAGTATATATTAGGCTTTGTTTTGCCATGATATAGCACTGTTTTGACATGGTTTAGACGTACCATGCATGCTTCATGTACTTGTCTTGTAATCCCACGATTTGCCTTAACATGCATCATGCCTTAAGCCATGTTTCTAGCATGATTTTGGCTTGACTCCATGAAGCTTTTAGTCTTGTTGTAACATGCTTAAGCTCTAATTCGAGCTGTTTTGACCATATATGCCATGCTTTGTATAGCCGCCATGCATTTTAGCATGCTAGCGTTGAGTGTCCAAGTCACTAGCATGCTTTACTTAGCTCATTTAAGTGATTTGGAATCACTTGTTATATTATTTCAGTCCATATAGTATGCTCATCTACTTGTATTTGTCACTCCTTTATTGTTTTCAAGGGTTTGTGTTTTATGCCTCATGATTGGATCATTGTGCATGCTTCCATGCTTAGGTCATTTGGATGTCATCTAAGTGGGTTTTTGGGCTTATTTTGACATGCCATAACTCTCATTTTGGTTTCTTAAGTCATGCCATGTTTGGTTGTGTTAGGTGTAGTGTAACACCTCTTTTGTGGCCTTGCATGCCTCATGTTTTGGCATTGTGTTCTAGCTTGTGTTGGCTAGTTTTGAGCTCACTTTTGGTCTTGTTTAGACCTGCCTTTGGACTGTTTTAGGTCCCCTTGGCCCTTTGGGGCTTGCTTCATATAGCCTTGGTTTGAGTCCCTTGGCTAATTTCAAGTTTTGGGCTTTATTGCATGCCTTACTTGCATTATTTGGTTGATTGGGCATCATCCCTAACATGATTTCAGAGCTTACCATGTTTATCATATCTCCATATTTGTCCCCTTTTAGGTGCACTTAAAAGTCGCCCTTTTATGCCTAAGTGTTAGGTTAATTAGCATGCATGTTTGTATGCATATTTCATGCCTTTGTCGCATCATTTTTGCCACTGATTTGGGCCTATTTGAGAGCTGTCCATTTTCGTTTAAGTCCATCCTATGCATGTTGTTGCATATTTAGTACCTTGCATGTTGTTTCTTGCTAGTGTGTTGCATGCTTGTTGCATGCTTGTCCCTTTACATGTTGTCACATGTTTGCCTCACATGTTATTGCATGTTTGTCATTGGCATTGTTGTTACATGCCTTGCATGTTTACTTGTTTAGGTTGTATGCCTATTGCACATTGCTTGTTTGCATGCTCATGTTGTATTAGCTTGCTTGCATGCCTAGGTTGCATAGCATTAAGCATGCATCACTTGCCTCTTGATTAAGCATGATAGAGGTTGGGGCCCCTTATATGTTGTGTGCATTTCATTTGATATAAATTGCACACTTGGCTCCTTTGGCCATCATGCATCAAAATGCGTGATTGATGGTCCGAGGGTCGAGAACCACACTCCATTGAGCTCATGACATGATAGGGAGGGGGTGGAGTAGACATTGTCTTGCAAATGTATTGCCATGCTCTGTTTGTCCTCTGTTGCAGCAACACAGCATTCTGCATGAATAGATGGTCGACCGACCATCTTCAGTGTCGGTCGGCTAAACATTTATGGTCGAGAGCTTCATTTTTGGTCGATGACCAATTACCCTTGGACGATGGGCTTTCCACTTGGCCGATGGCCTCTCACAGCACCCAGAAGGTGATTCAGAAGCATCCTTGAGACTTGTGCAGTTTTCAGAGGTGCACAGCAGTATAAACAGAGGCAGCATGAGCATGGTGATGGATTTCCGAGCGAAGTCGTCCGAGCACGCATGCATCCCTCTTCCCGAGGCTATTTTTACTGTTTTCATAGCTTAATTGATTTGCTTAATTAGTTAAGTGTTGTGTAATAGTTAATTAGCTTGTTAGTTAGTTAATTATGTAATTTGTATTATTCTTTCGGTCCCTCCGCTGAGAGGGCGCAATTGTGTAATAAGCGTGCGTGTGTGTGATGCATGTCTTCCAACCTCCACTTCTTTCTCCCTTTTACTTAACCACTTACGATGGTTAGTTCTAGGGCACGTTTCAATTAGCATCCTTATGCTATGCATGTTTGCATCATTCATCTGTATTGCATGCACGGGGCTCGGCGCATCATACTAACTGCATTGTATTTCAATTCTAAGTTGAATACATGTATCGAATTGTCGCATCTCACATGCCATTTTAGACTAGCCGAGCCTATTCTAGTTGCATTTTGTATGTGATGCATTAGCCATCTTGACATGGACTTGGATCATACATTGATTACTAACACGTTCCTTGTCTTGGCTTGGAGTACACTGTGAGTGTTTATGCGTTAGCATCTCGCATGCATGTGAATGTTAACATGACAGCATGCTTGCCATGAGGCTAATTGCTTATGTGATATAACTGCCTGAATGCCTGTGGGTGAAGGCTGGATTACTTGAATTGGAACAATTCATTAAATCCGCATTTTAGCCTGCTTACGAGTAGCAAACTTCAAACCATTTTTCAAACAAACGGATATGCAATGCTTTGTTCCAAATTAGGCGATCTAGTCTATACTTGTGTGTTGTGCGCATCACATAGTAATTCAAGCTAATTAACCAGAATAGGAACGCATGTGTTTTCAAAAACAAAATATCATGTTTAGTATAGGCCGGTCTTTGATTGGGCGAGCGGGGGTGCTCATAGATGACCTTCCCCTATCGGACCCAGGTTCCCGAGCCGAGGCTACTTTGGTGATGACGGACACGTGGCCTTAGGCACGAGTCAGGGTTTCCTAAATTCCCCCAAAATAAAATATTTAGGTGGCTTAGAGGACAAGAGAACTTCTGGCTCCCGCTCCCAATTTCAGTTGCGCCCTTTCTGGCGAATGCATAGTTTGGCTTGAAGATAGGGCACAAATCGGGCCTACTTTAGCATCCGAAGCTTCCACAAGCTCTGGGAGGGGACGCAGGAACACCCGACCCATCAATGCCCCAAGTTTATTGCTTTGATCTATACTTTCAAGTTTTCCTTTTGAATGTAATAAAAAGCAAATTTGATTTATATTAAGAGTTGGAGAACTCTGTATTGAAATCAATGAAATTGAAGGTTGTGGGTACTAAAAATTTTCCTTTTGGTCCAAAAATGGTCTAAGTTGTAAAAAGATTAATTTGAACAAAATCAACTTTTACTAAAACTTTTCAAAACCATTTTCGATAAAGATCACAAGGACACACCCAAAATCTATCCTTGAGATGTACAACCCTAAATCCAGCAAATGGAAAGTTTTCCCTTGTCTGAATAGCACTGCACTATATTACAACTAGCTCTCATAGTGAAAATCACAACCGAACTCTGGGATACAGAAAAGACAAAGATGACCTGAACAATCTCATGGACACAGTTGATTTGGAAGTGTTTATGGCTGGACTTCAGGATAAAGTTGCCTACGTATGTCGAAGATGAGAATCAAGCGTTACGTAGTTCGGTTCGGGTTCACTCGGGTATTAACACTCTCCTTTGACGCTCTAACTTTTGCCAAGGCCGCCCTTTCCGGGTTTTCAATCTTGTGAGCTCAGTTTTTCTTTTTCTTTTTTTTCTAACTTTTTGTGCTCTAACTTTTGCCTAGGTCGCCCTTTTGGGTTTTCGGCCTAGCGAGCCACTCAAGGGTAGTATTTCTTCAACTTGTCCATGTTGATTGGTTGGGAGAAGTCCAGGCCATCTAGGTCCATAAGAATAACAGCTCCACCCGACTAGATAGATTTGATGATGTAAGGACTAGTCCAATTAGGTTTGAACTTGCCCCTAGTGTCGTGGATGGGAGCTCAGTTGTCTTTGAGCACCAGATCCCCTTCTTTCAGATTCCTGGACTTAACTTTCTTGTTGAAAGCCCTGGCGATCCTATGTTGATATCCTTGGATGTGGTACAGTGCTTTCAACCTCCTCTCGTCGAACAACATAAGTTTATCAAACCTGCTCTGCTGCTAATCCGCTTCTGCTATTTGGCACTTAGTCATAACTCGCAGCGACGGAACCTGAACTTCAACCGATAGAATAGCTTCTATTCGATAAACTAGAGAATACCGAGTTGCCCCAATAGATGTTCGGATTGATGTCTTGTAGCCCTAGAGAGCAAACGGCAACTTGTCGGGCTAGTCCTTATAGGTTTCCACCATCTTCTGTTGAATGTGCTTGATGTTCTTGTTGGCGGCCTCAACAACTCTGTTGGTTTGTGGCCGATATGTAGATGACTTATGAAAAGCCACATTGTATTTCTCCAACAAGTCGATCACCTCATTCTTAAAGTGGGAACCATTGTCCGAGATGATCTCATTCGGGACCCCATAATGACAGATGATATTATTCCTGATGAACTTGGCTACGTGCGACGCTTTCAGCACTACGTGGGATTGGGCCTCGACCCACTTTGTAAAATAGTCTATTGCCACCAAGATATACTCATGCCCATTTGACCATTTCGGAGTGTAGACACCCCATTTTTGACCGTCCTCAAGACTTGGACGTCACCATTGGAACACTTGGTGATTACCCTTGTTTGTGTTCGCCTTGAGTTCCCGGAGGTCTCGGTTGCGCGCCTTGCCTCAGGATCTCTCGACTTGACCGTGTTGTGTCTGGTTTTACACCAAACACTTGTGTTTTTCCTTGAAGGGGCAGGGAATGCCTTGTGAGGCATCCCCACACATCACCGGCCATGGCTTGAGGCCACCGGCCAGTGATTTTGTGCCATCGGCAATGTATATTGCCGGTCGGCACTCTTTGTTGCCGGTCGGCCATTTATTTTGCCAAAATGGCAATTTTGAATGGCCGATCACTGTTCATCTACTTTTGGTAGATATTTTGTGCCAGCTGTGATAGCTGGCACCCACATTTTCTCCCCTCCATACACGTGTATGGAGGGATCTCTCTCTTGACAAGCTTATTTGACAAGCTTTACAAGAGAGAGCTCTATAAGAGAGAGTCTCCTCTCTTGGATTTAGGGTTAGACAACATTTTAGAGAGTTTTGATATTAGGGTTAGGAACTTGTATCTATTCCATCTCTATATTTCCCTCTCTTGTTAGTTTAGTGTGTTTTTGGTCATACTTTTGCACACAAACACCCACCATTACACCTTCTCTTGGTTATTGAGGGCCAAAGGAGTGTTCTTGGAGTTTTGGAGCTGGTTTCAACCTAAAGAAGCTGCTGGAGCTCCATTGTTGAAGTAAGTCTTCAAGGGTAACAACTTTGCCCCTTTTTACCCCTTTCTTGCATTGTATTTTTGCCTACCTTACAACTATTTTTGTGTTTAGTATATAACATAAAAAAGTTCTTTTTTTAGGCCCTCTAAATAGTTTGTTTAGAGTGTTTTGTGATTTGAGGTCGTTTGGCCCCTCTTAAGCCTTGTAAGGCTCCATTTTATGCCATTTTGAGTGAGCTCCGAGACCTTGGTGTTTGGGCCTCCTCACCACTGAAATCTTGAGGGATTTCAGAGGTGAGGATGGTGCCTTGAGGTCCCAAGAAGGAGAGGGCCACACCCTCTCCTTGTTGTCCTTGAAAAGGACCATTTTTGCCTCTTGAGGGAGCACCATGTTTAGGCTAATGTTGACCATGCCTTAGCTGATTTTTGTGCTTATTATGTCATAATATGCCTCTATTTTTAGTTGGTTTTGGTACACCATGCTTGCTTAGCATACATGCATTGTAATGCCATGATTTGCCTCAACATGTGCCTAGCTTTTAGACTACCATGATCATGTGTTTTGGCCTAGCTTTGTGAAGCTTTTATGCTTGTTTTAGTATGCTAAGGGACTGTTTTGGTCATTTGAGTCATCTATGCTTTGCTTTGTATAGCTACCATGCAAACTCTCTTCTGTACCTTGAGCATTGACCCCTCTAGCATGCCATCCTTGCATCATTTCAGTGGGTTGGGATCATTTTCCATGTTATTTCAGTCCCTTTGATATGCTTGTATGCTTGCCTTGGACACCTCTTTAATGCTTTGAAAGCTTATGTTGTATGCTCCTTGTTTTGGCCTTTGTGCATGCTTTTGAATTTGAGCCACTTAGATGCCATCTAGGGGGTCCTTTTGCATGGTCTAGGTCTGCCTTGGACCTGTTTTAAGCCTTCTTGGCCTTGCGAGGCTTGGTTGGCTTAGCCATGGTTTAAATCCCCTTTGACTTGCTTTAAATGCTTGGACCATTTGCATGCTAATGTTTGTCTTGTTTAAGTTGGTTTGGCACCTCTTATAGCATGATTTTCAAGGCTTATAATGCATGCCATATGTCCATGATTATTCCCTTTTAAGTGTGCTTAAAAGTTGTCCTTTGATGCTTAAGCGTTAGGCCTTAACATGTGCATGTGTGTATGTGTGTTTGGTCCCATTTTCTTCAGCTTTTGGCCACTGTTTTGGACCTAACTTAGAGCCGTCCAATTAGTGTAAGTCCATCCCTTGCATGCCATTCAAGTGTTGTTACATCATCCCATGTTTGCATGCTTTCGTTGCACATGTTACATGCTTGAAATCACTTGCATTCCATTGGTCAAGTTGCTAGCATGTTGCGTGATTGGATTACATCTTGCATGCTCTAGTGGTTTGCATAATTGTGGCATGCTTGTTTGCTTTGTTGCTTAGTTTGTGTACCTAATGTGCATTGCATGTTTGTATGCTCTCTTTTATGCCATGTTGCATATTAGCTAACATGCTTAGGTTGCATCGCATTGAACATGCATGCCTTGCCTCTTGAAGTCAAGTGATAGAGGTTGGGCCTTTATGTGTTTATTTGGTTTGCATTTCATTTGACATGAAAATGCACAACTTGGTCTCTTGGGCCATCACGCATTGAAATGCGCGATTGATGGTTCGAGAACCAAGGATCATCTCCCTTTGAGTCATACACATGATAAGGGATAGGGTTGGTGCATACATTGCTTGAATTGCATTGCCATGCTATGCCTTGCCCCCCCTACTGCTGTCAATTGCAGGTTTTGCAGACATTCTTTGCCGACCGGCAGTTTTCAGTGCCGACCGGCAATTCATTGGTGGCCGATAGCTTCATCAACAGTCGATGATCACATACTACTGCCGGTGGCCATTCTACTCAGCCGGTGGTGTCTCCCAATGTCCAGGGAAGCAATTCTGAGACTTTGGCAGTCTTCAAAGAGGCAGAGCAGGGAAAACAGAGGCAGCCTATGCATGGCAGTGCACTTCCGAGCAAGACCCGAGCACGCGCGCGTCGAACCCTCTTCCCGAGGCCCCTTTTATTGCTTTTCTTATGCTTAGTTAATTTGTTAATTAATTAGGTGATTTGTAATGATTAATTAGCTGGCGAGTTAGTTAATTGTATTATTCTTTTGGTCCCTCCGAGCGAGGGCGAATTTGTAGTAAGTGTGGGTGAGTGTGTGCATGTCTTCCAACCCCCACTTCTTTCTCCCTTTTACTTACCTGCTTTCATGGTTAGTAATAGGTCACGTTTAATTTAGCATACCTTATGCTATGCATGCGTGCATCATTCATCAGTATTGCATGCACCGGGCTCGGCGCATCATGCTAACTGCATTAGTACTTCAAATCTAACTTGAATACATGCTACTTGTGCATTTTCACGTGTCATTCATAGAATAGCCGAGCCTACTCTAGTGACATTCCGTATGCGTTGCATTAGGCATTTAAACATGGACTTGGATCATGCATTGATTGCTAACAAGTTCTTTGTTTTGGCACGGAGTACGATGTAAGTGTTTATGCTTTAGCATCTCGCATGAGTGTGAATGTTAACATGACAGTATGCTTGCCATGCGACTATATGTTTACATGATATTACTGCTTGAATGCCTGTGGGTGAAGGTTGGATTGTCTGAGTTGGAATAGCTCATTGAAATCCATGTTTTAGCCTACTTGCGAGTAGTAAATTCCAAAACATTTTTCCAAAACAAACGGATATGCAATGCTTATTCCCAAATTAGGCAATCTAGTCTATACTTTTGTGCTGTGCGCATAACATAGTAATTCTAGGCTAATAACCGGATTAAGAACACATAACGTTTTCAAAAACGGATATCATGGTTAGTAGAGGCCGATCTTCGGATCGGGCGAGAGGGGGTGCTCATAGCTGACCTTCCCCAATCGTACCCAAGTTCTCGAGCCGAGACAACTTCGGTGATGACGGACACGTGGCCTTTGGCACCGAGTCAGGGTTTCCTAAATTCTCCAAAATAAAATATTTAGGTGGCGACTCTGTATCTGGCAAAGCAGTCGATGTTTGGCACTTCTTTTCAAAAATCTGTTTCTCAAAACGATTTGCCGGATTTGGACTCTTTGGTTCAGATTAAGAACCGTGACAACAAATCGAGTCCGAACTGTAGCACGAAGGCCCCACGCGGGCGCGTCTACAGTTTCTGGCGACTCTGCTGGGGAGTTTTAGAGAGCTTGACTCGAACTCATGATATCCTGTTTTGATCTCATTTATGTGTCTCTTTGCATTGCATGTGCATTGGTGCGCCTAGGACACCGTGTTTGCCATCTGCCATTCCTGAACGGTTTGCCGGAGGCTTGTCTTGTCAAGGCATGACCATAAGGCTGACCGGTTATAGGCTCTGACAGTATGGGAACACAAACCCCGGTTTTCACCGGGGCACCCTTTTCGACCATTCGACCTAGTGCATATTCGGATCCATAGTGACCATTCCAAGTTAGGACAGGTTGCTTACCTGATTATAGGTTGTTTGAAACTGCTGCGTGCATAGTAAAACCCTAGCTCCTGACAGGGAAACCCTACCCCAACATAGGGGTGTTTTGGCTCTCACTTATCTGCTATGTGCTTTTAGAGTGTATCCCTACAGGAACGTAAATATCAGTTTGCAAGTTTGAGTATCAGACCTGAGGGCATCAGTGTCAGTTTATGAGAATCAGTTATCTGCGGGTATCAAGTTCAGTTTTGGGGACAGTGATTCTGGGAACAATGATTAGTAGTAGAGTGCAGTTGTATTAGGCTCGCGAGCCCACTACATTCAAGCTGATGGGAATGATTGGTGACCTCCAGAGATCCGTGGCCGATCTGGCCTATGGATTGTCGGCTTCACCGCCAGCGGCACCGTATGCCGCGGATTTCATACCACAGGAGCCCCCGCTACTGGGGCGGATTGTGATAGAGCTCAGCCAGCCAGAGGTGGCTTCCAGCTACATCCACGACATGTCAGCAACAACCGAGCTTCGCTCTGAATTAGCAACCCAGACCCTTGACCAGGCCGAGGCCAGAGGCAAGAACAAAATGAAGGCCGATGCCGATCCCATTGAACAACTGCTGCGGGCAGTCGAGGCTTTGAAGGCCGGGGGGATGAACAAGCAACAGATATCCACAGTTGTGGCAAAAACTGTGGAGGATGCTTTCCCCACTCCACCTGAGGGTAATTCAAGTCAGTCAGAAAATCGGGATAGGCCCCGTCATGCCAGAACAGTTCCTCCTATTCCCAACCCTGCACCTGGGAAGGATCAGAAAACCAAGGCAGCGCCTGCCGACCCTTTTGCTAGTGCGTCTAGTAAGAATACTCAGACTTCAAAGTACCTGCCCCGAGGGTGCAGGGTCTTTCATGCTCTCTAAAAGCCTCTGTCTAAGGCACTTCAGATTCTTGCCGAAAGGGGGCACCTCAAACCCCTTGAACCTCGGTCTCTCCCGAAGAATCTCCCTCTCACACATGATGCTGCTTTGTACTGCGCGTACCACCAACAGACCGGTCACGCCACCGATAACTGTTTCCGCCTTCGCCATGAAGTGCAGGATCTGATCGATAATGAGGTCATTCTTTCACCTACCTCACCGAAGTCTGTTACCACCGAGCTGTTGGACTTTGAGGATACTGTGAGTATGTGATCAGGGGTTGGACCACCTGCGGGCAGCGCTCGGTGTATTTCAGATGTGGCGTCTGGCACGCACTTTTTGAGCATTTGTAAATGCAGTTTTGTAGCTTCTGGCTTGGGTTTTGAGTCAGTTCTCTGTTTTGTTTTTGAGTCTGCCTCTTTGCTTTGAGTCAGTCTTTTTGTTTTTGGGTCTGTCTTGTGGTACCGAGTCAGTCCCGTTGTATAGGATGTCGAGTGATTCCGGGGTTGTTGCCTCAGACACCATTTCTGTAGTTAACCTTTTTGCTTTCTTTTTGAGTCTGTCTCTGCTGTGGAGCCAGTTACATCCGAGAAACCTGAATGAAACAGCTGCGGCTATCATGTTTCCGTGCTTATTGTTTGTTTTGGGCTAGTTATGCCAGAGGATTTGAATCAAACGGCCGTGCATTCCACCTGTTCTCTTGTGCCTTGAAAATCATTGTATTGATCTATGTTTTTCAAAACCTCTTTAACATTGTGATAAAAAAAATAGAGAGGAAGGAATTCCTCCGGTTTTGCAAAAATTTGATCAATTGAGAGAAAAGAGAGGCATGCTAAGCCCTTAATGAATGAAATCATGCTTGTCAGCGTGAGCACTGGGAAGGACCCTGGCTCGATCCAGACCGGTTCCACACCATCTTCGGCACGAGCGATTTGTCGCTTTCTTAAAAACTTTCAAAAACAAATTTGTTTTGCGCGGCCCTGTGAAGACCTGTGTGGAATCGCTCTTGAGATTGTGCAGCCTAGGATCGCTCTCAGCCTCAAGATTCGACCTGTTTGTTTTGAACCTTGAACTGATTCGGAACGTTCAACGGTCAACTGTTGGAGGAGGCCCGTGTGGCCAGTTTTGAAGCAGCCCTCGAACAAGAGGCACCAAAGTCGAATAAAAAAGATTAGATCTCACCAAAAGAAGCTCGTGGAGCGACCATGATGGATTCTTCTGCATATCATTGCAACAGCCGTTCTCCTAGATACAGAGAGGCTTCAACTTCAAAAACCATTTGGCATGGACTTGTTACACTTTTACCCTTTGAGAGGCTCGCTGGGCCGAAAACTCGGAAGGGCGACCCAGGCAAAAGTTAGAGCAAGAGAAAATGAAAAAAAAAAAAAGAGAAGAAATAAAATCAAAAAAGAAAGAAAGAAAAGATACAAAAAATCAAGAAAAAAAAAAGAGAAAAGATACAAAAAAAAAAGATGAAAAGAAGCTCGCAGGGTCGAAAACCCGCATCGGGCACCTTGGCAAAAGTTAGAGCCTAAAAAGTGAAGGTTAAAATAGCCGAGTGTACCTTAACCGGAACTACGTAAGGCTTGATTCCCATGTTTGGGATACGTAGGCAACTTCATTCTGAAGTTCAGCCCCCAACGCTCTCATAGCGACTAAGTCCATGCAATGGTTTTTAATCATCCTTGATTCCCATGTTTGGAGTATCTAGGCAACTTCGTCCTGAAGTCCAGCCCTCAATACCTTCAAAGTGACTGTGTCCATATATTGGTTTTGACCATCTCCGTCTTCTCAGCATCTGAGAGTTTGTTTGCAATCATCACTGACGAAGACTGTTTACCAAATGCTACGGCGTCATCCAGACAAGGGGTAACTTTCCGTTGCCAGGATGTCGCCATTCAAACCAGGGGCAACTTTCTGTTGCCATCCACCCCTTCCAAGCCAGGGGCAATTTTCCATTGCCTCCGATCTGAGGTTGCGCATCTCGAGGGTAAGTTCCGCGCTGGTTTAGCACCGGTCGTTTGCAAAAATAGTTTTTGAGAATTTTTACCGACGTTGACTAAGTTTTCTCGAGAATTGTTTCATTTTCAAAAACTGGACCATTTTCTTGGACCCAAAAAGGAAAATTTTCAGTGCTCATAGCCTGACCTGCATGGTTTTCAAATCGAAAATCGAACAAGCACGCTAATCCGACTCTCATCTTGATCAAAACTGTTTTAGTGGAAAACCGAAACAAAAAAAATGGTCAAAATGATGAACTAGGGGCATAGTTGAGTCAGGCGTTCTGTCTTTCCCCCGTCGTCAACATACTTGCCAGGAGGGCACTCTACCCACCGAAAGAAATAGCTGTGAGCTAACGGCATTGGGCATGAACCCGCAACCTCCTATCCATTCATTAATCACGTTGGGGAGGGACGAAAAATGAGAGAATAAAGAATAGAGAGGTGTAAGTTGAGAGAAAAGTAAGAAAACGGGTTTTGAGAGAAAAAAAAAAAAAAAAAAACCGAACCTGAGGGCCGAGTGATGTGAGAATCACAAATCAGAAAGGGTGGGAACAATACCCGGAGGAACTGGCTCCTTGTGGTCTGAGGTCCCCCGTCTCCGTTAACGCGTCTGTATGTCGTGTCATTTGTTTTGTTTACCTCAACCTTTGTTTTGAGTCTTTTCTGAGCGTGTCTCATTGTGTTTAGGTTGCATACCCTTTTGTTTGAGTCCTTCCCGCTATGTTCAGTTGTAGGCTCGATACCCCGGTTGAAAATCCGTTTTATTTCGAAAATCGTTTATGCTCAGAGTACTGTGCCATTCTCTACATCTGTGCGAAGCAAAAGAAGAAAAAAAAAATTTGGGGCATCTGAGCGTGCTTCAACTTCAACTGGTTCCATCTTTGTGTTTCGTCTTGTCAGATTGGGCCGTTTGTTCAGGATTTGCTGTGTGCAGAATGAACCGAGTGTGGTGTTAGGGGCTGTATGCAGACTAATCCCCAACAGAGTATGGGATGTGCGTTCAGTTTGAGCAGTGTGTTGCTTGGGCCGTTTTGCTATGAGGCCGTTTGGTTATCTGATCATTACAGTACAAATGCTTGATTTTTCAAACAACAGGTCAATTCCATTCACATTGAGGTGTAACATGATGTGATGCGATGCAATACATGAGATATGTAAATGTAACACTTTTTAAGTAAAAAGTCTGTTCATTTCATTATCCTTTTCAAGTACATAGCTTTGAAAACAAAAATCTGCCTGCGGCAGTACAGGGTAATCTAACTACCAGCAAAGAAAAAGTACAAAAAAGAAGAAAAACAGCAATCTGGATCATCATCAGTAGTCTCGGGCCCGGGGATCTGTCCTCAACCTCTTCCTGGATGAAGGTCCAAGGGCATCGTCATCTGAGCCTGAGTCTGAGTCATCTCCAACCTCCTCAGATGACCCGGCCTCTGCCTCTGCCTCGGACTCGTTATCATCATCATCGTCATCATCAGGGGTTGGCGCCCGAGAGCTACTCCCGACATGAACACGCCCCCCTGGTACGGGGACGTACAGCGTCTCTACGCCCTCCTCAAGTAGGAATAGAGGGCCCAGCCGGAGCACCACCCACCGAAGGAATCTAGAAGGAAGGCTGAAAAGCATAAAAGGCAAATACATCAGAATACTGTGAGCAGTGTATCAGCGCAGAATGAGGTGTATGAGTACAGTCTATGAATGCCGTGAGCAGTTTATCAGTGCAGGGTGCAGTGTATAAATGCAGTGTATGCAGTGTATTAGATGCTGTGAGATCAGTGTGTCAGGTGTTGTGTCGTGCATCAGATTACGTGAATCAGCTTATGAATGGTTTGAGACCTTCGTCAGAAGGACATACCGGAATACTATAGAGGGCTAGGAGGTCGAAGGTCCGCTGTAGCATCCCCATCATGGAGGTATTCAACTCCACGGACTGCCGGGTGTACTCGGAGGACCCCTGCAAGAGTACAAGATGTATCAGTCTTCCGCGGAATTTCAAATAAACTGAAATGAAATGCCAATGCAAGATGCAAAATGAAGTAATACATACCGGAGGCAAGTCGGGGATACCGGCTAACTCATGATCAGCCGGGAGAGGAGCAAAGGGGATCTGGTAGGTCGCCCCATCCTGCCCTCTGTATGTCAGTAAAGTGGGCAGAGCAGGCCAGCTGGTCCCCCACCCTCTCTGAACTCCACCCCTGTCGTGGACTTGAGCTCTCCTCGACGCTCCTGCTCCAGCCCCCGCTCCCACTCCAGCTGCCGGCGCCGCTGGCCTCTCTCCCTCAACTCGGCGACCGCCGCTCAAGGGTCGCATAATGTAGGTCCGGACGTACTCTGCGTAGTCGCCCTCGCCTCTGTGATGCTCTACACCCCAGCCGACGATGTAGTCCCTCATCTGCTCAAAAGAGAACCCCTCTGTATGCCTCATGTGTGTAGGAGGCGGAGCCAGAACTATCTGCTCCGGTAAACCCAGGGTCTGACGCAAGAAACGCTCGCCCAGGTACCAGGCTCGACAGACCGGGCCCTCCAACAGAATCCGGCAATGGGCAGTCTCCCCTGCGCCCTCATAGTGATCCCTCACCATGGCTGGCAACGGAGCCCAAGGCTGCCAGGTGATCTAAAAATGAAATGCAGTTTGTTATCTACTGATTATTGAAAACATACAGTGCTAAGCGAAGCCTAAGTTGAACATACCTCCGCGGCGGTGTTGGTGTCGAAGTAGCGGCGGAAGAAAATAAAAGACTCCCGTGGTCTCCGCACGCATCGCACATCAAAGCGATGAGAAAAGGGGACGCCGAGTGGGGTGTCCGCATCAGGTACTGGGGCAAGCCTGGGAAAGTAGGCATACACCCACAACTGCAGAACAGATGTAAGTATGACTATCAGATAAAGCAAAATACAAAACAAAGCAGAAATAGCAGAGCCGTGTGTTGTGCAGTGTATTGTACAGAGTATAGAGTGTGTGCAGTATACAGTCAAAGTAAAGCAGAGTATATGTGTGCCGCGTGTGCAGTATATAGTCAGTGAGAGGCAGACCGTGGTGTGTGCAGTGTACAGAATACAGAAAACGTGAAGTAGAAATGTAAAAGGGGAAGAAGATGTACCTCCCAAGCTCGCCAGTAGCCGCCGAGAAGCTGTCCGCTGAGGTGGGAAGAAGAGCTCATGTAACCGTACAAAGTAGCCAAGCCGGCGCCGCCCCAGTCATAATGGTGGATCCGCCTGACATCCACCAGTGCGCTCAACAGGCATAGAGGCACTGTGTTTGAACGGTCGGCGAAAAGAGTCGTCCCGAAAAGGAACATGATGAAGCCCCGCGCATACTAATCCACCTCCTCTGGGGTCATCTGCGCCTCCTCCGCCAAGGCTGGCTGGATCCGGAAATGGTTCTCAAACCAAGAGTACCTGACGAACCTTGCTCGAGCGAGGGGAGGCTGAGTGCCGAGTAGGTACAGCTGGGCGGCGTCCCACTCATCCATATCGGTGTCAAAGGGGATCGGATCACCCCCTACCCCGATGCCGGTGAGCATCGAGAAATCATAAGGGGTCATCGTCATGTCCCCCGCAGCGGAAAAGTGGAAGGAGTTGGTGGTATCCCACCACCTCTCCACTAAAGCGGCGAGCAAGGGCCTGCAAGTCGTGAGTCGGGAGAGCCCCCTGCAGAAGATGCCGAAACCGGCCTCGTCGACGATATGACGAACCGCGTCTGGAAGCTCTAGGTACCAATCCCGAGCGACGATATTCCCATACCCGCGGATGGTATGGGAATCCCCCTGTAATCAAAAATAATTGCGAGGCAATATTCAAAGCACAGTTTTAAGAAGCATACAGGTATACAGCTATAACAAGTCCGTGGGGGACCTCGCTACAGTTCGGACTCGATTTGTGTCACGGTTCTTAATCTGAACCAAAGAGTCCAATTCTGGCAAATCGTTTTGAGAAACAGATTTTGAAAAGTAATGCCAAACAAGGACTGCTTTGCCAGATACAGAGTCGCCACCTAAATATTTTAAAATGGGGAAATTTAGGAAACCCTGACTCGGTGCCGAAGGCCACATGTCCGTCATCACCGGAGTTGTCTCGGTTCGGGAGCTTGGGTACGATTGGGGAAGGTCAGCTATGAGCACCCCCTCTCGCCCGGTCCGAAGACCGGCCTCTACTAACCATGATATCCGATTTTGAAAACGTTATGTGTTCTTATTCCATTTATTAGCTTAGAATTACTATGTTATGCGCACAACAAACAAGTATAGATTAGATTGCCTAATTTGGAAATAAGCATTGCATATCCGTTTGTTTTGAAAAGCGCTTTGGAATTTGCTACTCGCAAGTAAGCTAAAACACGGATTTCAACGAGTTTTCCCAACTCAAACAATCTAACCTTCACCCACAGGAATTCAAGCAATTTAACACATAAGCGTTTAGCCACATGGTAAGCATGTTGTTATGATAGCATTCACACGCATGCGATATGCTAAAGCAGGAAAATACTCACATAGTACTCTGTGCCAAAACAATAAACTAGTTAGCAAACATGCGTGATCCTAGTTCATGTTAGAGTGGCTAATGCAAAATGCAATTAGAGTAGGCTCGGCTAACCTAAACATGGCATGTGAAATGCAACCAATTAATGCACGTATTCAATTCGAAATTGAAATACAAATGCAGTTAGAATGATGTACCGAGCCTGGTGCATGCGGGACAAATGCATGAATGCACGCATGCATAGCATAAGATATGCTAATTTAAATATGCCCTAATCTACCATCATAAGCGGGTAAATAAAAGAGAAGAAAGACGTGGGGTTGGAAGACATGCACACACACACCCACACTTATTACAAATTTGCCCTCGCCCGGAGGGACCAAATAAATATTACAAATTAATTAACTACGCGAGCTAATTAAATATTACAAATTTCCTAATTAGCTAACAAACTAATTAAGTTAGGAAAAGCAGTAAATCGCCTCGGGAGGAGGGCCAGATGCAGCGCATGCTCGGGTCCTGCTCGGTAGTGCGCCGCCATGCATGGTCTGCCTCTGTTTTCCCTGTTATGTTCCTCTGGAGACTGTCAAAGTCTCAGAATTGCTTCTCTGGGTACTGGGGAGTGCCACCGGCTGAGTAAAATGCCCACCGGCAATTGTATATAGTCACCGGCACAAGATGAAGCTATCGGCAGAAGAATAATTGCCGGTCGGCAATGTACACTGCCGGTCGGCAAAGAATGCCTGCAGAACCTGCAACTCACAGCAGCAGAGGACAGAACTTGCATGGCAATGCAATTCAAACTATGTATGCACCAATCATGCCCCCTATCATGTTTGTGACTCAAAGGGACATGTGTCTCGATTCTCGGACCACCAATCACGCATTTCCATGCATAATGGCCCAAAGAAGCAAGTGTGCAACTTTCATGTCAAATGAAATGCAAACCAAATAAACAAACCAAGGCCCAATTCCCATCACCAATTCAAGGAACAAGGCATGCATGCAAGATGCAATGCAACCTAGGCATACAAGTTAAGGATGCAACATGGCATGGCAAGGCACTTATGCAAGCATACAAGCACACATGAGGCAATGCAAATGGATGAAAAGATGGATTTATACATGATTTGGGCAACTCCAAATAGGCCTAAAACAGTGGCCAAAATGACCAAAGCAAGGGGCCAAAATACACACACACACATGCACATGTTAAAGAGCCAATGCTTAGGCACAAAAGTGGGACTCTCAAGCACACTTGAAAAGGGATAACCATGGACAATTAGCATGCAACATAAGCTTTGAAAATCATGTTAAGGTGGTGTCAAACCAAGCAACAAGATAGACTAAACATTAGCATGCAAATGGTCCAAATACTTGAAGCAAGTTAATGGAGTATTGAACTACACTTAGCAAGACCAACCATGGAATGAAAAGAAGGACCAAAATCAGAGGTTTAGCATGTTAAAACAAAGCTAAGAACACAATGACATGACATCCTAGGGGCCTAAACATGGTGGCATGCATGAAGGCACGAACATGGAGCATGAGATGACAACCTTACAAGGCATTAAAGGGACATCAAATGCAAGCTTATAAGCACATCATGAGGTCTAAAATAACATGTCAAGTGGTTCCAAACCACCAAAACGAAGCAAGGATGGCATGCTAAAAGGGCCAAAGCTTAAGGCATACAAGAGGGATTACATGGTAGCTATACAAAGCAAAGCATGAACAACTCAAATGACTTAAAACAGTCCCTTAGCACATCAAAACATGCATATAAGCTTCACAAAGCTTGGCCAAAACACAAAAGCATGGTAGTCTAAATACTATGCACGTATTGAGGCAAATCATGGCATTACAAGGTAGGTATGCTAAGCATGCATGGTGTACCAAAACCAACAAAAAACAGAGGCATATTATGATATAATAGGCACAAAAAATAGCCAAGGCATGGTCAACATGAAGCTTAGCTAGATGCTCCCTCAAGAGGCCAAAAATGGTCCATTTCAAGGACAACAAGGAGAGGGGGTGGCCCTCCCCTTTTGGAGACTTCAAGGCACCATCTTTACCATTGAAATCCCTCAAGATTTCAGTGGTGAAGAGGCCCAAACACCAAAGTCTCGAAACTCACTCAAAATAGCACAAAATGGGGCCTCTCAAGGCCTAGGAGGGGTCAAACACCTCCAAACCAAAAAACACTCTTAATAAACAACCAAGAGGGTCTAAAAACAGAACTTTTTTGTATTATACACTAAGCTCAAAAACGAATTTAAGATAGGTAAAAACAAGATGCAAAAATAAAAAATAATGGGACTAGATTCTCACCCTTGAAGACCCCTTCACAAATGATGCTCCAATGGCCCTCCTTGGGTTGAATCCAACACCAAAGCACCAAAATCAGTCCCGTAGAACCTCAGTAGCTAAGTGAAGGTGAAACACTAGGTGTTTGTGTGCAATAGTATGGACTAAACACACTTTAACACACACAAGAGGGAAAAAGAGAGGGATAATGTGTATCAAACCCTAACCCTAGAACTCAAAACCCTAAAAATGGTTGTCTAAGCTCTCCAAAATATCTCAAGTGTCTAACCTCACAAGCCAAGAGACAAGGCTCTCTCTTATAGAGCTTATTGTCTTGTAAAGCTTACAAGACAAGCTTCTCAAGAGGGAGATCCCTCCATACACGTGTATGGAGGGGAGCAAAAAGCAAGACAGCTGTCTTAAAATATCTGCAAAAGCAGATGCACAGTAGTCGGCCGGCCAAAAATGCCATTTTGGCAAAATTGAGTGCCGACCGGCAATATACATTAACCAGCCGGTGGCCTCTAGCCACTGCCGGTGGTGTGTGGGGATGCCTCACAAGGCATTCCCTGCCCTTCCAAGGCAAAACACAAGTGTTTGGTGCAAAACCAGATACTAAACGGTCGAGTTCGGAGATCCTGAGTCAAGGCGCGTAGCCGAGACCTCTGGGAACTCCAAACGAACACAAACATAGATGATCACCGGGTGTTCAAACGGTGACGTCCAAGTCTTGAGGACGGTAAAAAATGGGGTGTCTACAGTTGCCCCTCTTTGACAGAACTCGAAAGTCATAACAATGACGGGAGTGAATGTCAAAGCCCAGAGACGACCCATTTTTGACGAGGCCGAAGACTTAGACAAACATGCAAGACAAACAAGGTATGCGCCCGAAGGCAGGGGCAAAATGCAAGACAATGCACAGAGCCGGACATAACTTATGATCATGCAACGAAAAGCTGTAACGAAGCACACATGCGAAAATTTTAAGCTAGCATACACCAAACTACACTACAATGCAGAGAGGATGTAAGAGAATTATGCAATTCTCGATACTTCTCACTCGGAGGATACAATACCTGTGCGGCTCGTCTGGTTGCACCAGCCTCAAATGAACCGTACATACAATATCGTGCCTGCAAAGAAAACAAACTTAACAGGTACAATATTGTTAGCAACATGCATGACAATGCAAAAATGGATGCAAGATGGTATGCAATATATACAAAACAATGTATAAATAATGCAAATGAAGATGCAATGTAATTAAAACAATGCAAACTATATGTACAGCAATCGAATCACGATCCAATCACGAGTGGTTCGAAACCACACCTATGTCAAATAGATTGATGGAGGTAACAAGTCTGTCTACCATAGAACGGTCAACTGAACTATGAGCATTGTAGACAGACACAAGAACAAGTATTGGGTGGAATGACATAAGAGGGGAAACGACCCGCTGGAGAAAGGACAATGATCCTAATGCTGGATGCAAAAATTACACTACAATGTAATACATATAGATATGCTGGGGAGATGGCAATGGATATGGCACGCGGGCCAAACCAAATCTTGCCTAGGCAAGGCATGTACGCATACAAGCCATGTTTAACATAGAACGGTCTACTGAACTATGTTTCGACACGAGAAGTATGGGCACATACCAGACCAAGCTCAACATGGAAAGGCGCAAGCCATAGATGGAAGGAAGTGATGCAATGAATGCATGCAATCTACAATGCAATGGATATGGCACGCGGGCCAAACCAAATCCTGCCTAGGAAAGGCATGTACACAAACAAGCCGCGACTAACATAGAACGGTCCACTGAACTATGCTTTGACACGAGAAGTATGGGCACATACCAGACCAAGCTCAACATGGAAAGGCGCAAGCCATTAATGGAAGTGATGCAATGAATGCATGCGATCTACAATGCAATGGATATGGCACACGGGCCAAACCAAATCTTGCCTAGGAAAGGCATGTACGCATACGAGCCATTTCTAACACAGAAAAGGTGCTGCAACCCTCAAACCAACATACCAGCGTGGAATAGGCGCGTACACATGCAGAACTGTGTTTTAACGTGAAAAGTAAGGGCACATACCAGACCAAACTCAACATGGAAAGGCGCAAGCCATAGATGGAAGGCGATGCAATGAATGCATGCAAGCTACAATGCAATATCTACAAATATGTAATGGAATGGATATTTACAAAATGCATGACAATGCAGTATGATGCGACCTACTGGGGGAAATGCAATGGATGCATGCAAGCTACAATAGAAATGCATGACAATGCATGTTGATGCAAATGACTATGATTGCAGTTTTCCCTATCTTACCAACAGGGCGATATACTAGGTTGGTTCAGTATCCAGAACTGAGGCGCAGACATGCTGCCTCAATCTATGGGGCTTCCATACAGATTTCAAGCCGAGGATCCACCCCTGGGTATTTAAACCAGACTTTAGTCTCGGAACTCCCGAACCTTTGCGTTCTAGGCATAAGTCGTTCGAACTCTAGTTTCTACCGTCCCAGTTGGTCTTCAAGGAACTCACCGCAAACATAGGCAGGTGGCTTTACCAGGCCACCGAAAGTCGTTCGGGCACGACAAACACCAAAGGAATTGCACCTTTAGAGGATTTAAGGTCTCCTAGACCATGCGTGTTTAAGGTCTCGCCAGACCATTGTTAATACCTGTGCGGCTCGTCTGGTTCCGCCAGCTTTGAATGAACCGTACATACAATATCGCGCCTGTAAAGAAAACAAACTTAACAGGTACAATGTCGTTAGCAATATACATGGCAATGCAAATGACCTGCACACAATGTGCCGAAGGTTTCGCACCTTCCAAGGATTTAAGGTCTCCTAGACCGTGCGTGTTTAAGGTCTCGCCAGACCATGATGCAAAATGAATGCAAGTGTGACACACATGCCACACGGAATGCAAAAAATGAAGCAAATGAGACACGCGTGCCTCATAAGATGCAAAATGATGCAAGTGCGACACACATGCCACACGGAATGCAAAAATGAAACAAATGAGACACGCGTGCCTCATAAGATGCAAAATGATGCAAGTGCGACACACATGCCACACGGAATGCAAAAATGAAACAAATGAGACACGCGTGCCTCATAAGATGCAAAATGATGCAAGTGCGACACACATGCCACACGGAATGCAAAAATGACAAATGGACTTATACGCCACGCGAAGCCGATTTGTATTCAAAACAATGCAATGTACTAACAAGTACAAGTGAGATGCGCAAGATAGCGCGGTAGGATGCATGCGAGATGCAAGTAAGGTGCACAAAACAGTGCGATGTGCAAGAAAGCGCGATTGATTGCAATGCACGAAACAGTGCGATGCGCTAAACAGCGCGATTGAAATGCAATGCACAAAACAGTGTGATGGGTTTTGAAATGCACAAAACAGTGCGATGCGCTAAACAGCGCGATTGAATGCAATGCACAAAACAGTGCGATGCGCTAAACAGCGCGATTGAAATACAATGCACAAAACAGTGCGATGCGCTAAACAGTGCGATTGATTTTGAAAAGCACAAAACAGTGTGATGCGCTAAACAGCGCCATTGATTTTGAAATGCACAAAACAGTGCGATGCGCTAAACAGCGCGATTGATTTTGAAATGCACAAAACAGCGTGATGCGCTAAACAGCGCGATTGATTTTGAAATGCACAAAACAGTGCGATGCGCTAAACAGCGCGATTGAAATACAATGCACAAAACAGTGCGATGCCCTAAACAGCGCGATTGATTTTGAAAAGCACAAAACAGTGTGATGCGCTAAACAGCGCCATTGATTTTGAAATGCACAAAACAGTGCGATGCGCTAAACAGCGCGATTGAAATGCAATGCACAAAACAGTGCGATGGATATGCGATATGCATGGGACAACTTTTGAATTTCGTAAAAGCCAAAAGGATACAAAAAGGATACACCTTGCGCGAATTCCAGTGCCACGCACAGAAGGCACGGCCCGAGGTCAAAACGGAGGCCGGTTGAACATCGGAAATGCACTTTTCTTGCACTTTCTTGAGCTATGAAGACCAAAAACTTCTCATATGGCCTAAACAAGGTTGTGGGAACACCACCGGCCGAGAGGGGAGGCCACCGGCTGTCCACCGGCTGCAGAATAACTCCATCGGCACAAAATACTGCCGGTCGGCACAAAACATTGCCGACCGGCAAAAAGTTGCTGAATCGGGGCAGATTCGACATTTCACCTTGGGTGTTTTAAAATAGGGTTTCAAACCCTATTTTCTCACTTTCTCTTCCGCCGAAAACTCACACACTCTCTCTCTAGAGCGTTTTTCTCTCTTCTTTTGCTCGTTTCTTCGCGTTCTACGCCCGTTTCGTCGTCGGATTCGCGATTCTCTTCGCGTTTCGAACATTTTCAACCGAACAAATCTTTGTTTCGGTGCCTCGTTTGCCGATCCCACCTTTTTGGGGTTTGTTCCCCTCACTTTCCTCTTGATTTCCGTGCCTTTTCACATTCCGGCCTTCCCGACCATTTTCGACCTTCTCGGGAGTTGACTTTTCGGTTGACTTTTCGTATTCTAGCCCGGTTTTCCTTCCTCCGGCTATTTTCTCATCATTCCTGACATGGCGGACGACATTCCACGCAGCGAGACTCCCCCGGATCATGAGATGGATCCCGGGGTCGAGCTTCTTTCTTTGAGCGAGCGCCCGTTCGACCCGGTGACCTACCGGCCGGCGATCCATGTTCTGCCTCCTGACGGACTCCGCCAGTTTCGGAGCTTCGAGAGGCACGTGCCACCCGAGCTATTGCTGCGCGAGCCTACCTCCCACCTGTCCTCCGGCGCTTCCGAGGTAACTCTCTTCCCTCTACTTTACTTTCTGCAATGTTGGGCACAAAAACTGTCGTAGCTCATTTATGCTCTTTAACTGCTTTAGTCTGATATGCTATACACTGTAGTTGACTGTAATCATACATACAACTGACATCTGCTTGAGACTGACACATGCACACGCACTGCACTAGCCCTGAATTACTCAAACACACGGCGCACACTATATTTCACTACAAACACACCGATACCCGATAGCTGTTCAAACCTGTCAAACTATGCACACATGCTATACTGTACTGAACCACCCGAACATGCTGACGCATCACACGTTGTAGTTCACTGTAAGCACACCGGCACCCGGTATTTGCTTAAACCTGTCAGACTTGCAAACATGCTACGTCTATATGCTTCTTAAAACTGCATTTTGAATATTGTCTTGCAATTGTTATTTTCTGTTTACAGGAGGATTCCCATACCATCCGCGGGTATGGGAACACTGGCGCTCGGGAGTGGTATGACGAGCTCCCTGACGAGGTCCGTCGCATAGTGGACCGGGCGGGCTTCGGCGCCTTCTGCCGAGGACTCTCCAGGCTCACCACATGTAGACCTCTCCTTGCCGCTCTGGCGGAGAGGTGGTGAGACACCACCGATTCGTTTCACTTCTCCACAGCAGGGGACATGACGATAACCCCTTACGATTTCTCGATGCTCACAGGCATCGGGGTAGGGGGTGATCCGATCCCCTTTGATGTTGACATGGATGAGTGGACCGCCGCTCAGGTCCATCTACTGGGTGAGGCACTACCTCTAGCTTGTCCAGGCTTTGTGCGGTACTCCTGGTTCGAGGTACAGTTTAGGGTCCAGCCCACTCTCATTGATGCAGATCCGATGACCCCGGAGGCCGTGGAGAGGTACGCTCGCGGCTTCCTCATGTTCTTATTCGGGACGACTATCTTCGCCGACCGGGCGAACACCGTGCCTCTCTGCCTTCTCAGCGCATTGGTGGACATCCGGGACATCCTGCATTATGATTGGGGTGGCGCCGCTCTGGCCACCCTCTATGGATGCATGAGCTCGGCTTCCCGCGGCAGCGGCCAGTTGCTCGGAGGCTATTGGCGGGCTTGGGAGGTACATTTCTTCTCCGCTTTTCATTTATGCCCTATATTTTCTGTACTCTGTACACTGCACACACTGTAGTCTGCTTTATACTTGCTGTATACTGTACACACGGCACACACATACTCTACTTTACACTGACTGTACACTGCTCACACTGCACACTCGGTACGATACACTGCACAACACACGGCTCTGCCATTTCTGCTTTATTCTGTATTTCTGCTTTATCTGATAAATGCACCGGTAATTATCTTGCAGTTGTGGGTTTACGCCTACTTTCCTAGGCTCGCTCCCGTACCGGTCACAGAGACTCCTCTGGTCGTCCCGTTCTCGCGGCGCTTCGACGGGAGATGCACCCGGCGGCCACGAGAGACATTCGGCTTTTTCCGCCGATACTTCGACACCATCACCCCCGCCGAGGTATGTTTTACTTACAGTTCATTTAAGCTTCGCTTTTCCACCGCATATTTTGATAACAGTAGATAACAAACTGTATTGCATTTTCAGATCACCTGGCGGCCTTGGGCTCCTTTGCCAGCCGTGACGCGGGATCGATTTGCGGGTGCTGTGGAGACTTCGCGTTTCCGGATTCTACTGGAGGGCCCGGTCTGTCGGGCTTGGTACCTAGGTGAGCATTTCTTACGCCAGACCCTGGGTTTACCTGAGCAGATAGTCCCGGTTCACCCTCCCGAGGATATGAGGGAGACTGAGAGGCTCACCACTGAGCAGATGGCCGATTACACTATCGGCTGGAAGGCGACCCGCTTCAGAGGCATCGGCGACTACCGAGAGTACGTGCAGACGTACCTTATGCGACCTCTGAGCGGCGGCCGACGAGCAGAGGGAGCCAGGCCTGCGGCGCCAACAGCTCGGGCAGGAGCGGGAGCTGGAGTAGGAGCTTCGAGGAGGGCCCGAGTCCGTGGCAGGGGTGGAGTTCAGGGAGGACGGGAGACTGGCTGGCCCGCTCTGCCCACTTCATTGACTTTCCGAGGGCAGGGTGGGGCGACCTATCAGATCCCCTTCGCCCCTCCGCCAGCTGATCATGAGTTCGTCGGTGTCCCCGACTTGCCTCCGGTATGTGTTACTGCATTTTTGTACAGTCATTTCATTTCAGTTTATTTGATATTCCACAGAATATTAACGCGTCTGATACTTTTGCAGGCTTCTTCTGGGTATACCCGTCAGTCGTTGGAGATGAACGCCTCCATGATGGGGATGCTTCAGCGGACTTTTGATCTCCTGGCCCTCTACAGCATCCCGGTATGTTCTTCTGACACTGGCCTCAAACCATTCATACACTGCTTCACATAATCTGATGCACGACACAACACCTGATACACTGATCTCACAGCATCTGATACACTGCATACACTGCATTCAGCACTGTACTCTGCACTGATAAACTGCTCACGGCATTCATACACTGTATACTGCATTCTGTACTGATAAACTGCTCACGGCATTCTCACACTGTACTCATACACTGCATTCTGCATTGATAAACTATCTACAGTATACTGATGCATTTCCTTTTTATGTACTTTTTCAGCCTCCTTTCCAGATTCCTATGGCGGGAGGTGCTCCAGCTGGACCTTCCGTCCCTGCCCGAGGGAGAGATGAGGAGGGCAGAGCATTCCCTCGCACCAAGGCGGGGCGCATCCATGTTGGGAGTAGCTCGCGAGCTCCAGTCCCGGATGATGACGACGACGAGGAGTCAGAGGCGGAGGCAAAGTCGGAGGCGGAGTCATCAGAGGAGGAGACCGGAGGTGGCACTAGCTCGGGCTCTGACGACGATGATGATGATGCTCCTGGACCCTCGTCCAGGAAGAGGACTAGGACAAACTGATGGCCCCTGGAGTGCTCGACACAGATACATTTTGTTATTTTTCTCTTTCTTGTACTTTTTCTTTTGTTGGTAGTTAGATTACCTTGTACTGCCGCAGGCAGATTTTTGTTTCCAAAACTTGTACATTTGAAAAGATGATGAAAATGAAACAGGCTTTTTATCTGAAAAAAGTGTTTACATCCATACATCTTTATATTTCAAACTTTGCATCGCATCACACCATATTACACCTTAGTGTAAATGAAATTGATTTGTTGTTTGAAAATTGAACACTTGCACTGAATCAGATAACTAAACAACCAACAGCAAAATAACCCAAGCAACCCACTGCCTGATTCTGGATACACAGCCCTTACTCCACTGGGGATTAATCTGCATACAGCCCATAACACAGCATTCGGTTCATTCTGCACCCAGCAAATCCAGAACAAACAGCCCAATCTGACAAGATGGACTACGGAGATGAAACCGGCTGGAGTTGAAACGCAATCGAATATAGAGAATGGCACAACATTCTGAGCATAAACGATTCTTGAAATTAAATAAGGGTTTTTCAAACCGGGGCATCGAGTCCACAACTGGATACAGCAGAAAAGGACTCAACAAAGGTACACGACCTAACACATCGAGTAACACTCGGAAAAGACTCAAAACAAAGGTTGAGGTAAACAAAGCAAAAGACACGACATACAGACGCGTTAACGGAGACGGGGGACCTCAAATCACGAGGAGCCAGTTTCTCCGAGTATTGTTTCCCACCCTTTTCTCATTTGTGATTCTCTCATCACTCGGCCCTCAGGCTCGGTTTTTCACTCAAACCCCTTTTTCTTACTTTTCTCTCAACTTAAACCTCTCTATTCTTTATTCTCTCATTTTTCGTCCCACCCCAGGGTGATTAATGAATGAATAGGAAGTTGCGGGTTCATGCTCAATGCTGTTAGCTCACAGCTATTTCTTCTGGTGGGTAGAGTGCCCTCCTGGCAAGTATGTTGACGACGGGGGAAAGACAGAGTGCCTGACTCGACTGTGCCCCTAGTTCATCACTTTGACCATTTTTTGTTTTTTAACTAAAATGGTTTTGATCAAAATGAGAGTCGGATTAACGTACTTGTTCGATTTTTTGATCTAAAAAACCATGCAAGTCAGGCTATGAGCACTGAAAATTTTCCTTTTTGGGTCCAAGAAAATGGTCCAGTTTTGGAAAATGAAATAGTTTTCGAGAAAATAGTCAACCTCAGTAAAAATTTTCAAAAACTATTTTGCAAATAGCTGATGTTCAACGAGCATGGAACTTACTCTTTGAGATGCGCAACCTCAAATCGGAGGCAATGGAAAATTGCCCCTAGCTTGAAGGGTGTGGATGGCAACGAAAAGTTGCTCCTGGTTTGAATGGCGGCTCACGGCAACGGAAAGTTCCCCCTTGTTTGGATGGTACCGCAGCAGTCCGCAAACAGTCTTCATTGGTGGTGGTCGAACTCTTGGACACTGAGACGACGAAGACGGTCACAACAAATATGTGGACACAGTCGCCTTGGAAGGTGTTGGTGACTGGACTTTCGGATGAAGTTGGAACCATTGCATGGACTGAGACGCTATGAAAGCGTTGGGGGCTGGACTTCATGATGAAGTTGCCTACGTATCCCAAACATGGGAATCAAGCCTTACGTAGTTCCGGTTAAGGTACACTCGGGTATTTTAACCTTCACTTTTCAGGCTCTAACTTTTGCCAAGGCGCCCGATGCGGGTTTTCGACCTCACGAGCTTCTTTTCATTTTTCTTTTGTTCATTTCTTTTTTCTTTTCTTTTTCGCATTTTTTCTTTTTTCTTCTTTTTTGCATTCTTTGCTTTTTTTGTATTTTTCTCTTGCTCTAACTTTTGCCTGGATCGCCCTTCCGGGTTTTCGACCCAACGAGCCTCTCAAAGGGTAAAAGTGTAACAAGTCCATGCCAAATGGTTTTTGAAGTTGAAGCCTCTCTGTATCTAGGAGAACGGCTGTTGCAATGATTCGTAGAAGAATCCATCATGGCTGCTCCACGAGCTTCTTCTGGTGAGATCTACTCTTTTTGATTCGGCTCCAGTGCCTTCTGCTCGAGGGCTGCTTCTGATCTGGCCATACAGACCTTGCATGACGTTTGACCGTTGAACTTTCTGAACGGGTTCAAGCTTCGAAACGGACGGGTTGAATCTTGAGGCTGAGAGCGATCCTAGGCTACACAATCTCAAGAGCGGTTCCACACAGGTCTTCACAGGGCCGTGTAAAACATTTGTTTTTGAAAGTTTTTAAGAAGGCGACAAATCGCTCGCGCCGAAGATAGTGTGGAACCAATCTGGATCAAACCAGGGTCCTTTCAAGTACTCACACTGACAAGCATGGTTTCATTTATTAAAAGGCTTAGCATGCTTCTCTTTCTCTTGAAATGATCAAAGTTTTGCAAAACTAGAGGAATTCCTTCTTCTTTGTTTTTTTTTTTATCACCGCAGTGTTCAAAAGGGGTTTTTGAAAAACTTAGGTTAATGCAATGAGTTTGGCGCGCAAGAAAGCAGGCGAGATATACTGTCAACCTATTCAAATTCTCTGGCACAATTAACCCACACTGAAAGCAAGCATGAAAATGAGATTGCCACAGCTGTTTCATTCAGATTTGTTGGTATGACTGGCCCCTCGGCAGAAACAGACTCAAAAACAAAAAACAGGTAATTACAAGACAAAACGGTGTTCGAGGCAACAACCCCGGAATCACCTGGTATTCTATACAAAGGGGACTGACTCGATACAACAAGACAGACCCTTAAGCAAAAAGAAGACTGACTCAAGACAAAGAGACAGACTCAAAACAAAAGACTGACTCGATACCCAAGCCAGAATTTACAAAACTCGGTTTCACAGATGCTCAAAAATGCGTGCCAGACGCCACATCCAAAATATACCGAATGCCGCCCACAGGCAGTTCACCTTCTGACTACATACTTGCAGTATTGTGTCCTCAAAATCCAACAACTGGGTGGTAACGGACTTGGCTGAGGTGGGCGGGAGGATAACCTCGTTGTCAATCAAATCTTGCACCTCATGACGGAGGCGGAAACAATTATCGGTAGCATGGCCTGTCTGCTGGTGGTACGCGCAGTACTGAGCAGCATCATGCGTAGCAGGGAGAGTCTTCGGGAGGGGACGAGGCTCCAAGGGTTTAAGGTGCCCCCTCTCGGCAAGGATCTGAAGTGCCCTGGACAAAGGCATGTAGAGAGCATGAAAGGCCCTGCGCCCCCGGGGTAGGTACTTTGGAGTCTGAGTGCTCTTACTAGCCGCACTGGCGAAAGGGTCGGCAGGCGCCACCTTGGCTTTTTGATCTTTCCCGGGTGCAGGGGCGGGAGTTGGAGGAACTGTTCTGGCATGACGGGGCCCATTCCGATTTCCTGATTGACTTGAACTACCCTCAGGTGGAGTGGGGAAAGCATCTTCCACAGTTTTTGCCACTACTGCGGATATCTGTTGCTTGTTCATCCCCCCGGCTTTCAAAGCCTCGACTGCCCACAGCAGTTGTTCAATAGGATCGGCATCTGCTTTCATTTTGTCTTTACCTCTGGCCTCAGCCTGATCGAGGGTTTGGGTTGATACTGATATGTCATTACCATAGTTGGAGGCCATCTTCGGTTGGCTAAGTTCAATCACAATCCGTCCCAACAACGGGGGCTCCTGGGGTACAAAACTCCCGGCATACAGTGCGGCTGGAGATGAAGCTGACATTCCGTAGGCGAGATCTGCCACAGACCTTTGGAGATCACCTATCATTCCCATTAGCTCGAATGTAGTGGGCTCGCGAGCCTGATATAGCTGGGGCGTCCAGACCGGGTGCGTAACAGGCGACCTTGGTGGATGTGACATGTCAATGTTGGTCTCACTCTACAGAGCGATCCCTTGATCTAACGCGGCTGTCATAACCACGATCTCTTCTGAATTCTGCGTCGTCATAAGTCCTGCCTCAGCAAGGGAGAGCATTAGCTATTCTGTATCAACTCTCCGACCCTCTGAACTGAAAGGAAAAACAAACAGCATTTCCGCCCCAAACGGATCAAACACAGGTGTAGCCGAACAACTGTACTCCACTACTGATCACTGTTCCCCAGAAATCACTGTCCCCAAAACTGAACCGATACCCGCAGATATAACTAATTTCCCGACAATACCGATACTGATGCCCTCAGGCCCGATACTCAAACTTGCAAACTGGTATGTACTTTCCTGTAGAGATACACTCTAAAAGCACATAGCAAATAAAGAGAGCCAAAACACCCCTACGTTGGGGTAGGGTTCCCTGTCCTATTTTGTCAGGAGCTAGGGTTTCACTATGCACGCAGCAGTTTTCAAACAACCTAGCATCGGGTAAGCAGCATGTCCTAACTTGGAATGGTCACTATGGATCCGAATATGCACTAGGTCGAATGGTCAAAAAAGGGTGCCCCGGTAAAACCGGGGTTTGTGTTCCCATACTATCAGAGCCCATAACCGGTCAGCCTTATGGTCATGTCTTGACAAGACAAGCCTCCGGCAAACCGTTCAGGAATGGCAGATGGCAAACACTGTGTTCCTAGGCGCACCAATGCACATGCAATGCAAAGAAACACATAAATGGAATCAAAATAGGATATCACGAGTTCGAGTCAAGCTCTCTAAATACTCCCCAGCAGAGTCGCCAGAAACTATAACAAGTCCGTGGGGGACCTCGCTACAGTTCGGACTCGATTTGTGTCACGGTTCTTAATCTGAACCAAAGAGTCCAAATCTGGCAAATCGTTTTGAGAAACAGATTTTGAAAAGTAGTGCCAAACAAGGATTGCTTTGCCAGATACAGAGTCGCCACCTAAATATTTTAAAATGGGGAAATTTAGGAAACCCTGACTCGGTGCCGAAGGCCACATGTCTGTCATCACCGGAGTTGTCTCGGTTCGAGAGCTTGGGTACGATTGGGAAAGGTCAGCTATGTGCACCCCCTCTCGCCCGGTCCGAAGACCGGCCTCTACTAACCATGATATCCGATTTTGAAAACGTTATGTGTTCTTATTCCATTTATTAGCTTAGAATTACTATGTTATGCGTACAACAAACAAGTATAGATTAGATTGCCTAATTTGGAAATAAGCATTGCATATCCGTTTGTTTTGAAAAGCGCTGGAATTTGCTACTCGCAAGTAGGCTAAAACACGGATTTCAACGAGTTTTCCCAACTCAAACAATCCAACCTTCACCTATAGGCATTCAAGCAATTTAACACATAAGCGTTTAGCCACATGGTAAGCATGTTGTTATGATAGCATTCACACGCATGCGATATGCTAAAGCAAGAAAATACTCACATAGTACTCCGTGCCAAAACAATAAACTAGTTAGCAAACATGCGTGATCCTAGTTCATGTTAGAGTGGCTAATGCAACGCATGCAAAATGCAATTAGAGTAGGCTCGGCTAACCTAAACATGGCATGTGAAATGCAACCAATTAATGCACGTATTCAATTCGAAATTGAAATACAAATGCAGTTAGAATGATGTACCGAGCCTGGTGCATGCGGGACAAATGCATGAATGCACGCATGCATAGCATAAGATATGCTAATTTAAATATGCCCTAATCTACCATCATAAGCGGGTAAATAAAAGGGAAGAAAGACGTGGGGTTGGAAGACATGCACACACACACCCACACTTATTACAAATTTGCCCTCGCTCGGAAGGACCGAATAAACATTACAAATTAATTAACTACACAAGCTAATTAAATATTACAAATTTCCTAATTAGCTAACAAACTAATTAAGTTAGGAAAAGCAGTAAATCGCCTCGGGAGGAGGGCCAGATGCAGCGCATGCTCGGGTCCTGCTCGGAAGTGCGCCGCCATGCATGGTCTGCCTCTGTTTTCCCTGTTATGTTCCTCTGGAGACTGTCAAAGTCTCAGAATTGCTTCTCTGGGTACTGGGGAGTGCCACCGGCTGAGTAAAATGCCCACCGACAATTGTATATAGTCACCGGCACAAGATGAAGCTATCGACAGAAGAATAATTGCCGGTCGGCAATGTACACTGCCGGTCGGCAAAGAATGCCTGCAGAACCTGCAACTCACAGCAGCAGAGGACAGAACTTGCATGGCAATGCAATTCAAACTATGTATGCACCAATCATGCCCCCTATCATGTTTGTGACTCAAAGGGACATGTGTCTCGATTCTCGGACCACCAATCACGCATTTCCATGCATAATGGCCCAAAGAAGCAAGTGTGCAACTTTCATGTCAAATGAAATGCAAACCAAATAAACAAACCAAGGCCCAATTCCCATCACCAATTCAAGGAACAAGGCATGCATGCAAGATGCAATGCAACCTAGGCATACAAGCTAAGGATGCAACATGACATGGCAAGGCACTTATGCAAGCATACAAGCACACATGAGGCAATGCAAATGGATGAAAAGATGGACTTATACATGATTTACGCAACTCCAAATAGGCCTAAAACAGTGGCCAAAATGACCAAAGCAAGGGGCCAAAATACACACACACACATGCACATGTTAAAGAGCCAATGCTTAGGCACAAAAGTGGGACTCTCAAGCACACTTGAAAAGGGATAACCATGGACAATTAGCATGCAACATAAGCTTTGAAAATCATGTTAAGGTGGTGTCAAACCAAGCAACAAGATAGACTAAACATTAGCATGCAAATGGTCCAAATACTTGAAGCAAGTTAATGGAGTATTGAACTACACTTAGCAAGACCAAACATGGCATGAAAAGAAGGACCAAAATCAGAGGTTTAGCATGTTAAAACAAAGCTAAGAACACAATGACATGACATCCTAGGGGCCTAAACATGGTGGCATGCATGAAGGCACGAACATGGAGCATGAGATGACAACCTTACAAGGCATTAAAGGGACATCAAATGCAAGCTTATAAGCACATCATGAGGTCTGAAATAACATGTCAAGTGGTTCCAAACCACCGAAACGAAGCAAGGATGGCATGCTAAAAGGGCCAAAGCTTAAGGCATACAAGAGGGATTACATGGTAGCTATACAAAGCAAAGCATGAACAACTCAAATGACTTAAAACAGTCCCTTAGCACATCAAAACATGCATATAAGCTTCACAAAGCTTGGCCAAAACACAAAAGCATGGTAGTCTAAATACTATGCACGTATTGAGGCAAATCATGGCATTACAAGGTAGGTATGCTAAGCATGCATGGTGCACCAAAACCAACAAAAAATAGAGGCATATTATGATATAATAGGCACAAAAAATAGCCAAGGCATGGTAACATGAAGCTTAGCTAGATGCTCCCTCAAGAGGCCAAAAATGGTCCATTTCAAGGACAACAAGGAGAGGGGGTGGCCCTCCCCTTTTGGAGACTTCAAGGCACCATCTTTACCACTGAAATCCCTCAAGATTTCAGTGGTGAAGAGGCCCAAACACCAAAGTCTCGAAACTCACTCAAAATAGCACAAAATGGAGCCTCTCAAGGCCTAGGAGGGGTCAAACACCTCCCAACCAAAAGACACTCTTAATAAACAACCAAGAGGGTCTAAAAAAAGAACTTTTTTGTATTATACACCAAGCTCAAAAACGATTTTAAGATAGGTAAAAATAAGATGAAAAAATAGGGAATAATGGGACTAGATTCTCACCCTTGAAGACCCCTTCACAAATGATGCTCCAATGGCCCTCCTTGGCTTGAATCCAACACCAAAGCACCAAAATAAGTCCCTTAGAACCTCAGTAGCTAAGTGAAGGTGAAACACTAGGTGTTTGTGTGCAATAGTATGGACTAAACACACTTTAACACACACAAGAGGGAAAAAGAGAGGGATAATGTGTATCAAACCCTAACCCTAGAACTCAAAACCCTAAAAATGGCTGTCTAAGCTCTCCAAAATATCTCAAGTGTCTAACCTCACAAGCCAAGAGACAAGGCTCTCTCTTATAGAGCTTATTGTCTTATAAAGCTTACAAGACAAGCTTCTCAAGAGGGAGATCCCTCCATACACGTGTATGGAGGGGAGCAAAAAGCAAGACAGCTGTCTTAAAATATCTGCAAAAGCAGATGCACAGTAGTCGGCCGGCCAAAAATGCCATTTTGTTGATTAGTTAAAGTACTGTAATAACTAGTTGTAGCTAGTCATTCAATTTCTGTTGTGTAATAATTAGTCTAAATAGATTATTAGATTAGTTAAGTAGCTTAGCTTAGCGTAGCTAGCTTGTATTATTTATGCACTTAGCTATTCATTTGTGTTTCTAATTAGTTAACTTCTTAGTTAATTAGTTTCGTTTTGTAATAATTAGTTTAATTAGCTTAGATTAGCTAATTAGCTTATTATTCGGACCCTCCGTCGAGAGGGCGAATGTTGTAATAAGTGTGCGTGTGTGTAATGCATGTCTTTCAACCCCTATTTCTTTCCCCCTTTTACTTAACCACTTTCGATGGTTAGTTTAGGGTCATTTTCAATTAGCATGCTTGTGCTTCGCTTGCGCGCATCATTCATCTGTTTTGCATGCACCGGGCTCGGCGCATCATACAAACTACATTGTATTTCAATACCAATTTGAATACATGTTATCAAGTTGCATTCATATGCCATTCTAGATAGCCGAGCCTATTTTTGTTGCATTTTTGCATGTGTTGCATTAGGCATCTTAACATAGTTAGGATCATGCATGATTTCTAACTAGCTTCTGTTTTGGCTCGGAGTACACTGTGAGTGTTTACGCTTTAGCATCCTTGCATGTGTGTAAGTGACTGCCATGATAGCATGCTTGCCATGAGGCTATTTGTTTAACTGCTACAACTGCATGAATGCCTGTGGATGACGGCTTCATTGCTTGAATTGGAACAATTCATCAAACTATGAGTTTTAAGCCCACTTGAAGTGGCAAATCCGCATGTTTTAAGCCCACTTGAGGGGGGCAAATCTGTGACTTAGCCTACTTGCGAGTAGCAACTCCAAATCATTTTCACAAACAAACATGAGATGTTTTGTTCCAATTTGAGTGATTTAGTCTATACTTGTATACTGTGCGCATCACATAGTAAGCTAGCTAATAAACCGGAATAAGAACGCATGTGTTTTCAAAAATAACATATCATGTTAGTAGAGGCCGATCTTTGATCGAGCGAGTAGGGGTGCTCATTTCAAGACCTTTCCCTCTCGTACCTAAGTTCCCAAGCCGAGGCAACTTTGGTGATAACGGACACATGGTCATAGGCAAAAGTCAGGGTTTTATAAATTTCTCAAAAATAAAATATTTAGGTGTCAACTCTGAAATCTGGCAAAGCAGTCCATGTTTGGCGCTTTTTGATTAAAATCGATTTTTCAAAATGATTTGCCGGATTTGGACTCTTTGGTGATTTATCAGTCTTACATTGCACTTTGTGAGATTAGATTCAGAACCGTGATAGGAGTCCGAACTGTAGTAGCTAGAACTATAATTCGCGCCCTCGCGCGCGGAGCGGAGTTCGGGCGGTCTACAGGCTCGATCTCCAGAATGCCCACCTATACATATATATACACACAGTGAGCCAAAGCCCAGTGAATAACATTAAGGTAAAGAGGTTAGTGAACGAATTCTGAACATTTCATAATCATAAAATATCATAACATAATCATTCTCATATCTGAACATAATAATGGTACATCCTATAGAACATATCACATATCGTCTTCCAACTAGAGTAATCGGTTCCGGATGTCGATTAAACACATGTCACCACAATGAAGTGGCTAACAAGATCTCGTAATCACATATATGTCATGGACCCACATTAACATGCCGTCCCCCATGACTTGGGACTATCTATGGATGCCATAATAGATTTCAAACATAGGACGTTCGTTCACGTAAATAATCATCATTTTAGAAATCATAACTTATCAAATCACATTTGGAACATAATTCGTATGAACGTATCTTTACAATAACGTTACTCACAATGGGCTCCCGTAAATGGTCAATCAATCTTCGGACGTTGACCTACAAACACAAAAGCACATAACACAAACATATTTTATCATTATACATGTACTTGGCCATTACGGCATAGTTCTCTTTACATAGGTTTCTTGTTCTTGCTTGACGCATTGCTTAAAACACACACTTGCAATCTCTTAACTTAGTGCATTCCTTTCTTAGTGTGTCTCTAATTCATATCCTCATTACCATGGCTTAATTAAGGCTTAGAAATGCCTAAGATGCAATGAGGATGCCAAAATATCAGTTGAAAACACTTGGTCAAATTTCAGAAAACAGGGTCCCCGCTCGAGCGTCACTTTCCTCACTCGAGCGGACATGCAAAATGTGAGTGGTCGCTCGAGCGCAACTTCTTTCGCTCGAGCGGTCTGCAAAGACATGAAACATCTGGGTCCTCACATTTCACGCTCGAGCGAACTTCTGGTCGCTTGAGCAAAAGTGCAAGGTCATAAAGTGGTCGCTTGAGCGGGAAGGCAGAATCTGGGATTTCCAAGTTACACTTCCAAGCTCAAAACTCGAATTTAACTCTCCAAAACTCAACTCTTGGGCCCCAAAACTTGAGATAACATTTGTAAACTTGCAAAATATGAAGAATCAAGGATTATTTCATGAAATCATGGCCCAAGAGCTTGCCAATAGCTCAAAATTCATCTTGAAACTTAAGAAACAAAGCATGCATGTAAAACCTTTCTAACTCTTTTCCCCAAAACTCATGAATTTGACAAACTTGAGCTCATAAACTCCATGCATGTAAGAAATTTTTTTCCAAAACATGAAATCAAGGTTCAAAACATGGTAATTCAAACATGCATGTACAAATTAATCCACAATTTTATCATGGATGATCAAGACCACATCAACATGGCAAAACTCCATCTATTCATGCATACGTGTGGAATTCTCTTCTAATTTCTTTCTCAATACTTCAAAAACATGGAATTGACTTATAAAACTTGGTGAAATATGCATGCATGTACATTTCATCCTCCAAATTCAGCACAAATGTTGAAACTCATAGCTAACTGTAGACACCCCATTTTTGACAGACCTTAAGACTCAGACGTCATCGATTGAGCGCTCGGTGATAGTGCATGTTGTGCTCGTTTCGACCTTCCGGAGTTTCGGCTGAGAGCCTTGCCTCTGGGCCTCTGAACTCTTTGTGCTTTGGCTCGGTTTACGGACCGAACCTTGTTTTCC
This sequence comes from Camellia sinensis, assembly GCF_055761805.1. NCBI lineage: Eukaryota > Viridiplantae > Streptophyta > Magnoliopsida > Ericales > Theaceae > Camellia > Camellia sinensis. Next base: position 152,501,196 of record NC_138967.1, read on the forward strand.
TTGCCTAAGGGAAGGAGAGGTCTTGTAAATCTCCTCTTGTGGTCGTAGACCACTTTTCCCGCTTGGAGACTAGTTTTTGATTTTCAGAGCCTTCGACCGCATGCCTTGTCTCTGGACCGCTTAGCGTTCTCCGTTTGGCATGGTTTTTGAACCACACCTTATTTCCTTGGCCTAGAGGGCCACTGCGGTCTGGGAGACCACTTTTGTGGCCGTAAACCACTTTTGGAGCGGGTCAGCTAGTTTTCGAGGCTCCTGGCTGCGTGTTTTGCCTCCCGAACTTTCGTCTTGCATCTGTTTTGGCTTGTTTTGGGTACAAACCTTATTTTCCTTGTTTGGAAGGTAGCACAAGGGTGGGAGACCAGTTTCTCTCCCTGTAAACCACTTTCCTTCCTGCCAGCCAGTTTTCTGGTCTAACAACTGGTCTCCCTAGTCTTTGGACCATCAAAAGTGGTCGGCCACCACATCATTTGCTTGTTTTCATGCTGCTAACCTTCTCTCACCATGGCCGACCAGTTTTGTTCTCGGGAGACCACTTGAAGTGGTTGGCCGACCACTGAAAGTAGCTGGCCGGCTGCTTTTCATCACCTTTTTGGAGATATTTTCTTCCAGCTGGCACAGCTGGAAGGCACTGAAACCATCCTTCATACAGGCCTTAAACCTTTAGCTTCTCCAAGAAGCTTGAGCTTTTGTTTCCTATAAGAGGGAGGCTCCACCAGCCTCCGCCAGGTTCAGTTCTTGAGGCTTGAGAGTTATACATACATACTTGTATCTATTTTGCTCTTGTTCTCCATTTTGTGCCTTAAAAGTGTCATTTTATCACACTTTTGTACACAAACACACACTCAAACACCATCTTTTTGTTGCTGAGGTGCTTAACAGCTGGTTTTGAGGTTTTTGGTTTGGTTTGAGCTTGAAAAACTTGCTGGAGTTGTAGCTTCAAAAGTGTTCTTCAAGGGTGAGCCTTTAACTCCTCAAACCCTTATTTTTGCTTAAGCTTTTAGCCCTATTTGCATGCTGATTTAAGCTTAGCTTCCTACTGAAAAATGTTCTGGTTTTTGCTCCTTAAGATCTTTGTTTAAGGTCACTTTTGTGTTGGGGGTTGTCTACCCCCTCTTAGGCCGTGTTTGGCCTTGCTTTTGTGCCTTGTTTTTGAGCATTTGGGACCACCTTGTTTTGAACTCCTCACCACTGAAACTCAGAGGAATTTCAGTGGTGGAAGTGGTGTTTTGAGGTCCCAAATGGGAGAGGGTCATCCCCTCTCCTTGTGTCTTATATACTTGCTTTGTATGTCTCATGTGTGAGCATGTTTGTTAAGCTTATGTTGGCCATATCTTAGCTTGTATTTGGGCTTATTTTGCCGTGGAATACCACTGTTTTTACTTGGTTTAGTCACTCCATGCATGCCTAATACACTTGTAGTGTAAATCACACAAACTAGTCTTGTATGCTTTATGAAGTAGCATGTCATTCTAGCTTGTTTTGTGTCCATTTCAGCATGTTTTTTGTGATTTTTTGCCATTTCATACCTCTGTTAGGGTTTGGTTTGGTCACCCCTTGCATGCTCTATGCACTTGTAGTGCAATCCCATGAAATAGCCTAACATGCATCATGTTTTAACATGTCATTCTAGCATGCTTTTGGCTTAACTTCAAGAAGCTTTTGTCCATGTTTCAGCATGCTTTAGCTCTGATTTGTGTTGTTTTGGCCATGCATGACTTGCTTTGTATAGCCATGGTTCAATCTAGCTTGTTAGTTTTGTGCATCAAGTCCACTAGCATGCATTACTTGGACTATTTGAATGATTTGGCATCATTTATTATGTGATTTCAGTCCATGTTTCATGGTCATGTACTTGCATTTATCACTTATTCAATGCGTTAGAGGGTTTCCTCCTTTATGCCTTAACATGGGTCATTGCGTATGCCTTCATGCCTTAGCTTGTGAGCCATCATTTCAATGTGTTTTTGGGGTTATTTTTCCATGATATAACTCTGATTTTTATTGGTTAAGTCATCTCATGCTTGGTCTTAATAGACGTAGTGTAAACCACCTTATTTTCCTTACATTCACCATGCCTTATACCCTTCATGCTAGCTTGTTTTGGCTTCCTTCCATACATGTTTTAGACTCATTTTGACATGTTCTAGGACTGTTTTGGGTTGCCTTGATCACATGCTTCATGTTTTGCATGGTTGTAGTACAAGTGCCTATGCTAGCTTCAAGCTTTGGGCACCATAGCATGCTTCATTTGTATTAAGTACATGATTTAGCATCGTTTATCATGGCATTTCAGAGCATTTAGCATTGTCATGTTCCCACTTCTTTCATACTTTGAATGCCTTTAAGTGTTGTGCCTTGTTGCCTTGCTTATGGCCTAGCTTGTATGCTTGCATGCCTTGACCTTTAAGCCCCTAACTTAGCATGTTTTGGTCATTGCGTTGACCTATTTCAACTCTGTCCATATTTGGTTCATGCACTTGTGCCTTGTATTGCATGCCTCCTTTGTAGTCCTCTTTATTAGCTTTCATCCTTAAGGACCTCTGCATGCTATACTTGCTTTGTTTGAATGATTTGGCATCATTTCATACCTTATTTCAGAGCTTATAGTGTTGTTACACTTCCGCACTTATCACTTTTTAAGCACTCTTGAGAGTTGTGCTCTTAGGCCTAGTTGATGGGCCATTACATTGAGCATGTTTGCCTTGCCTTTTATGCCTTAGTTTCATCATTATGGCCACTGATTTGGGCATGGCTGAGGTCTGTCTATCTTGGTTTAAGTCCATTGAGCATGTTTGATTGCATGTTGTTTGCATGCTTACATTACATCACATTGTGTATGCCATGTGGTTCATTGCATTGAGTAGGCCATGTTGTTTTCATTTTGATTCATCGCATTGTATATGCCATGTTCTTTGCATTGTGTATGCTTATATTGCATTGCATTGTTCATGTATGCCATTAGCCTTGTTAGGTTGTTCATATTGCATTGCATGTTTGCATGCTTAAGTTATATTACATATTTGCATGCTTATTTTGCATTTGTTTGGATTAACTGTTAATCTGAGCACGAGAAACGAGGGACATTTCATACTTAAAGTGATGAAATGTACCTCAATTCCCGGTCGCCGACACTCTTGATCAAGCATGATAGAGTTTTAGGCCTTACGTGTTTATGTGTGCATTTGTTTTCATATTGAATTGTGCAACTTCGCCTCTCGACCATCATGCATTGAAATGCGCGATTGGTGGCCCGAGGGTCGAGAACCACACTCCCTTGAGCTTATGAAATGATAGGGAGGGTGGTTGTGCACACATATCTTGAAAATACATTGCCATGCCCTTTCTTGCTCTCTGTTGCAGCAAATTGGAGGAATGCAGCAACAACTGGTTGGCCAGCCAGAGAAACTAGCTGGCCGTCCACTTTTTCTGCCCTGTAACAACAAAAAGTGGTCGGCCAATGGTCTCCCACATCAACAACTGGTCGGCAACCCTCCCACAGGTCCCCAAGATGAGTTGGAAGCTATCTGGAGCTTGGTGCAAGTTTTTGGGAACAATTGCAAACAGAGGCAAATCGGGGCATCGCGTTGGATTTCCGAACGAGGCGACCGGGCATGCGTACTCTTCTCCCTCCGAGGCTCCTGATTTACTACTTTACTTAGCTAATTTGCTTAGCTAGTTTATGCTTTGGTTTGTACCTTAAGTAGTTAATGCATTTAGCTGCTTAATCGTTTGTAATAATTAATTTAATTAGCTTAGATTAGCTAGTTAGCTCATTATTCAGACCCCTCCGTCGAGAGGGCCAACTATTGTAATAAGCGTGCGCGTGTGTGATGCATGTCTTCCAACCCCCATTTCTTTCTCCCTTTTACTTAACTGCCTACGATGGTTAGTTTTAGGGCATGTTTTGTTTAGCATACCTTATGCTCTCATGCGTGCATCCATTCATCTGTTTTGCATGCACCGGGCTCGGCGCATCATACAAACTGCATTGTATTTAAATTCCAATTTGAATACATGTTATCAAGTTACATTTCACATGACATCTAGAATAGCCGAGCCTATTTTAGTTGCATTTTTGGCATGTGTTGCATTAGCCATCTTAACATGAACTAGGATCATGCATGATTTCTAACTAGTTCTCTGTTTTAGCTCGGAGTACACTGTGAGTGTTTACGCTTTAGCATACTGCATGTGTGTTAATGTTACCATGAAAGCATGCTTGCCATGAGGCTAACTGCTTAATTGATTAACTGCCTGAATGCCTGTGGGTGAAGGTTGGATTACTTGAATTGGAACAATTCAGCAAATCCCTGATTTAGCCTACTTGCGAGTAGCAAACTCCCAATCATTTTCACAAACGAATATGCAATGTTTTGTTTCAACTTAGGCGACTGTGGAGAAGTGGTTTGGAAATACTCTTCAGATCCTCGGAGATGTTAGTGATCCTCTGCTGGTCACCTGAAAAGACACAAACACTCCGGTCGGAGGTGCCGGAATTAGCACTCCGATGGATAAGTCAGTTCGTGTACTCAAAATAGCTTGTCTTCTAAGGTAAGCAAAAAGTAATTGTTACATACCTTTCTAAATCTGTGGTTCTTGCATTTATAGTTGCTTTTAGGGCCTCAGGGCCTGAGCTTACTTTTATCCCATTCCCCATTTACTTTTTCGGAACTACTGATCTCTGGCTATTCGGCCTTCCTAACGTATTCGGCATCCTAGTCACGCAATATGAAGCCGAATAAAATCTGATTTCTGGGGTATGCACCTTCCGACTCTTCTATTTATTCGGCTCCCACAATTGCCCCCCAAGCACTTTACCATTGACAGTTGGCTTGAGTGCTTGGTTCTGAATTTTGAAAAGTTAGAGCCAAAATTCGGCGGTTGGCCTCATCCTCATGCGGATATCTAAGCGCACCCCTTTTGGTCGTTGTATCGACTTCCGCCCCCTCGTACGTATCTATTTATTGTGATTTAAAATTTTGACGTCCTTTCGAGTATGTATTTGATGACGCTCGTCGCTGGATTGCCTTTTGAATCGTCCTTACAACTCTCTTCTCCGATATCCTCTTCGTCCTTTTTAAGTTCTCTCCTTCCTTGCTTCGAAGACTCTTTCTGGTTTATTCCTTCCTTGGCATATTCTTATAAACTATAGGGTATGGAGAAACATTTAAAAGACCTTTTCTCGTCGGATCGAATTGCTTTAAACGCCATTTCTCTATTCCTGATGATGTCCGTCTGTCGTTTGTGGCAGACGACACTCTTGATACGGAGAGGGAGGACAAAACCACGATTGTCTTTCCTCTTTTGTCAATCGCAGAGGGCGGAGTCTGTTTTCCCCTTCACCCGTTTCTTAGGGCTGTGCTTCGCCATTGGAGTTTAATCTCTTCCCAATTCAATGTGAATTTCTTTAGAATTATAATGGGGGTTATAGCGCTCAAACGTCGCCTTAGAATTAACATCGGCATTCCAGCCATCCGGCATTGCTCTGCCTTGGCTAAGTCTTCTTGTCGGCACGACGTTTCTTCCTTAGGGCCAAGGATATCGACCATCAGGTAATTAGTATGCTTTCCAGTTTTGGGAAGCAAGTTGATGATGTTATGGTCGTTGTCCAAGGTAACTGGGAATTTGGCGAAGGGGAGGATCACGTCAACCCTATTCCTAGACGGAGGGGCGAGCCAGGTGGCCGATTGCCTTCTCACTTTTATTATTTGTTCATTTTTGTTGTAAAGCCTCTTCTTTGAAATGTTACGGCTTGGCTTGTGCAGGGAACGATTTGAAGAAAGTCTTGTCTTCAACTGACGACGCCGTTCTTTCGGATATCAAAATCGCGCTCAAGTATTTCAGCCGTCGAAGTCTTCAGAAACAAGGGAGGGCGGCCCACGTTCTGCTTCGTTACGAGTCAACATATACGACTTTCTCGGCGGCGGAAAATATCCCGGTTCTGGAGGGTGAAGATTCTCTTATCGCTCTTATTTTGTCCGACTTCAAAAACTTGAGGCAGGTTGGTTTTGAAGGGTCTAATTCGGAGCGGGATGTAGCTAATGTTGCCGAATCAGATCAGTACGAAACCGAGTCTGATGAGGTATTGAATTCGGCCGCTCCTTCATCCACGTCGGGCCGAGGGGATCTTTCACTTGACGGCATTTTTCACGGCTTAGAGGATCTTCCCGCCGTAGGCCCCGAAGACAAGGCCGGGTTAAGCCTGGCAAAACTTGCCAGGAAGGCGAATGCGGAAAGGTTGGCCGCGCGGCGAAGAGCAGAGGCCCTTCCGTCTAAAGTACCACCTACCACCGAATCGCAACTCTCCCTGCCTGTTAGCGAATCAGAGTCCCTGCGCGTTATTGAGGTGGAGATGGCAAAAAATCGAAATGCCGAATCTACTTTAATCGTGCAGGCCGGCCAAGAAGTTGAGGAAGAGGCAGAGAAACGTCCTGCCGAGTTTGAGGCCGGCTCAGAAGAACAAGGCGGCAAACGTCCTTGATTAGAGGGATCGAATGTGAGCGTTCCTTTTGTCATGCAGTCGATGATAAATAACACGCCAGTTTCTTCGGATGCTTCGACGCTTAAAGATCCAGAAGTCGCATTCAGCTTGGCTATGTTCGTGTCGTTGCCGTCTGACAAGGAGGCTTTCCAGGTGGAACCAGATCTGAATGCGATAGCACTAGCCGCCCAATCGGCACTTTTGGTACATATTCAGACTTTGCTTCACTTAATCCAAATATTGTTGAAGTTATGGTTTCAAATTCTTGTTTTGCAGACCATCGGAAGGATAGCCAATATGGGTCGTCGCCATCGCGATGCCGTCAAACAGATTAGTCGTTTACGAAAGAAAGTTGAGAGCTGAGGTCGATGCTTTGAGGGCGAACAAGGAAGCCTCAAGGGCCGAGGCCGAGGTGGAGAGGGCACGTAGCGCGGATCAATTGAGATCGGATGTTGAGAAGGAGGCGGACGCGAGCAAAGATGCGCTCAAATTGGCCCAGAAGGCGGTCTCCAAAGTGGAGGCTGAGCTATCTGAAGTGAAGGCGGCGAAGGAAACAGCCGACTCGGAGGCTTCCAAAGTATTCGAGGCCGGGAAAAATGCTGAAGTCACCGAGTATTTGGACCAAGTCCCCAAGTTTGAAAATCGGGGATTCGAACATGGCTGGCACAAAGCCCTTGCTGCTGCTAAAGTTTCATTGATTATACCAATACCATATGAGCAAGTGGATGTTGAGCCATTGGAGTTTGATTTCGATGACTGATCTGGGCGACTGACATAGTTTTTAGGATGTCGAATGTATTTTTACAGTTTTTAATTTGGTATTTTTCATGTGTCGCTACAGTCATAGTTTTTTGCTAGGCATTTTCATGCGGGCATGTAGCTTTTTGTTTAGTAATTTGTGTATATAAAAATTCATGAGTTGTGCTCAACTTGCTAAGGAAAATGTTGTTGATGAATGATATTGCTTTTGGTTATGGTTAGATCGGCTGCTTGGCTTAGGTATTTGGCCGACCAGATTAGTAAATCTGCCCTTGCCTTAGCCAGGGCGTGAGCTTGCGAAGCCGAATGGGCCTAACTCGTGGGCTCGCTGAGGCACAGATTGATCGGCGTTTGCGCTTGAAAACATGGTCTAATTGATTCATGAGCCAGCTGGGGCAGTTGAGCCAAATAGAATGATGAGTCTGCCCTTGCCCCAGGCGGTGCATGATCATTCGGGTGCCGGATGAGACGACCTTAAGAACTTTGAAGAATCGATTCACGGGCCGTCTGAGGCACAGATTGATCGGCGCTTGCACTTGAAAACATGGCTGAATTGATTCATGAGCCGGCTGTGACAGTTGAGCTGAATAGATTGATGAATCTGCCCTTGCCCCAGGCGGTGCATGATCATTCGGGCACCAGATGAGACAACTTTAAGAACTTTGAAGAATCGATTCGTTAGCCGTCAGGAGCACTTCAGTCGAGTATATTGATGAACCTTAAGAATTTTGAATAATCGATTCATGAGCCGGTTGGGGCAGTTGAGCCGAATAGATTGATGAATCTGCCCTTACCCCAGGCAGTGCATGATCATTCGGGCACCGGATGAGACGACCTTAATAACTTTGAAGAATCAATTTGTGAACCATCTGAGGCACAGATTGATCGGCGCTTGCGCTTGAAAACTTGACCGACCAGATTAGTAAATCTGCCCTTGCCTTAGCTAGGGCGCGAGCTTGGGATGCCGAATGGGCCTAACTCGTGGGCTGGCTGAGGCACAGATCGATTGACGCTTCCGCTTGAAAACATGGCCGAATCGATTCATGAGCCAGCTGGGGCAGTTGAGCTGAATAGATTGATGAATTTGCCCTTGCCCCAGGCGGTGCATGATCATTCGGGCACCGGATGAGACGACCTTAAGAACTTTAAAGAATCGATTCGTGAGCCGTCTGGGGCACTTTAGCCGAATATATTGATGAATCTTAAGAATTTTGAATAATCGATTCATGATTCGGCTGGGGCAGTTGAGCTGAATAGATTGATGAATCTGCCCTTGCCCCAGGCGGTGCATGATCATTCGGGCGCCGGATGAGATGACCTTAAGAACTTTGAAGAATCGATTTGTGAACCGTCTGAGGCACAGATTGATCGGCGCTTGCGCTTGAAAACATGGCCGACCAGATTAGTAAATCTGCCCTTGCCTTAGCCAGGGCGCGAGCTTGGGAAGCCGAATGGGCCTAACTTGTGGGCTGGCTAAGGCACAGATCGATCGGCCCTTGCGCTTAAAAACATGGCCAAATCGATTCATGTACCGGCTGGGGCAGTTGAGCCAAATAGATTGATAAATCTGCCCTTGCCCCAGGCGGTCCATGATCATTCGGGCACCGGATGAGACGACCTTAAGAACTTTGAAGAATCGATTCGTGAGCCGTCTGGGGCACTTCAGCCGAATGTATTGATGAATCTTAAGAATTTTGAATAATCGATTCATGAGCCGGCTGAGGCAGTTGAGCCAAATAAATTGATGAATCTACCCTTGCCCCAGGCGGTGCATGATCATTCGGGCGCCGGATGAGATGACCTTAAGAACTTTGAAGAATCGATTTGTGAGCCGTCTGAGGCATTTCAGCCGAATATATTGATGAATCTTAAAAATTTTGAATAATCGATTCATGAGCCAGCTGGGGCAGTTGAGCCGAATAGATTGATGAATCTGCCCTTGCGTTAGCCAGGGCGCGAGCTTGGGAAGCCGAATGTGCCTAACTTGTGGGCTAGCTGAGGCACAGATCGATCGGCGCTTGCACTTGAAAACATGGCCGACCAGATTAGTAAATCTGCCCTTGCCTTGGCCAGGGCGCGAGCTTGCAAAGCCGAATGGGCCTAACTCGTTTCGTACTTGGTCCAAATACTCGGCGAGTCCAGCATTTTTCCCGGTCTCGAATACTTTGGAAGCCTCTGAGTCGGCTGGAAGTACCTTCTTTAGGACAAACTCTCCTGGCGTGTATCGGCGCAACTGAACTCGCTGATTATACGACTTGGCGAGCTGCTGCTGATACCGTGCCATGGATGCCATGGCGCGGTCTCTTCGTTCTTCGATTAGAATCAGATCCAGGGCAAGCATCATGTCGTTTCGGCCCGTATTAAAAACTTGCGATTTCAGAGTTGGGAGACCGATTTCCAGGGGTAAGATTGCCTGGGTTCCAAAGCATAGAGCAAACGGCGTTTCTCCAGTGGATCTCCTCCGCGTAGTATGATGAGCGCACAATACACTCGGCAATTCTTCGACCCATTTGCCTTAAGCTTTTTCCAGCCTCTTTTTGATGCCGTCCAAGATGGATTTGTTAGAGGCTTCGGCTTGACCATTGCTTTGGGGGTAGGCCGGTGTAGCGAAGTAAGATCGAATGCCATATTTGCTGCATAACTCTCGATATACGCCACAATCGAACTGGGTGACATTGTTTGAGATGAGAGCTCTTGGAATGCCGAATCATGTTATGATGTTTCTCCATACAAAGCGTTTAATGTCGGCATCTGGTACATGTGTTAAAGCCTCCGCTTCGACCCATTTTGTGAAGTAATCTGTCATGACGATTAAGAATCGCTTGTTCCCTGGGGCTCTCGGCAATGGTCCTACGATATCAAGTCCCCATTGAGCAAACGGCCAGGGGCTAGTGATAGAGTTCAACCCTTCGACAGGCAGATGGGTTAATGGGGAGAACTTTTGGCACTGTTCTCATTTTTTTACATAACTCTCCACGTCAGCTCTCATTGTTGGCCAATAATACCCCTGTGTTATAGCTCGATGGGCCAGGGAGCATCCGCCAGAATGGGTACCACAACTGCCCTCATGTATCTCTGTCAGAAGCTCCTCCACTTTGTCGGGGTGCACGCATTCCAAATATGGACCCGAGAGGGACTTTTTATAAAGCCCTCCTTGCGGATCCAGATAATATCGCAGGGCTTTATTTCGCAGCTTGTGTGCTTCTTTTTTGTCCTCAGGGAGTTGTTCAGAAGAGATGAATGCAACAATGGGGTCCATCCAGCTTGGTGCGGATTCTATAACGTTGACATGGATTTCCTCTGAGGGCCAATACTCAGCTCCGGGATGAAACCTCTTCCATGGTCCGTTTGATCTCAGAATTGATGGCAGAGGCTAGGCACTCCAAGACAGCCGCGTGTGTGTTCTGGTCGCGTGTTATTTGGTTCAGTTCGTGATAGTCAAATTTTGCCAGCAAGGAATTGGCTGTTTTCATGTAGGCCGCCATACAATCGTTTCTTGCCGTGTACTCCCCCTTTAGCTGACTGATTATCAATTTTGAATCACAAAACACAAGTAGACACCGAGCGCCGAGAAGGTGCGCATTCTGCAGACCGGCTAGAAGGGCTTCGTATTCGGCATCGTTATTTGATGCTTCGAAGCCAAGCCTGACGGCCTGCTCAATTACTGCTCCGTTTGGAGACATGATTACAACTCCGGCGCCGCTACCCCTTTGGTTAGACGATCCATCACAGTATAATTGCCAAATATCCCCGACATAAATTCTCCAGTTCGGCTTTGGTCGAACTTCAGCCTTTGGTCGAACTTCGTTAGGTTTGAGGTTGGCAAGCTCGCCGGTGAATTCGGTAACAAAGTCGGTCAACACCTGCCCCTTGATTGCAGTTTTAGGTTAAAACTGAATGTCGTATTGGCCGAGTTCAAGAGCCCATTTTGAAACACGTCCTGATGCTTCTGCACTCCGTAGTACTGATCGGAGGGGATAATCTGTAGGCACCCCAATGCTATGTCCCTGGAAGTAATGCATCAGTTTTCTTGCCGCCATGACCAGGGCTAAGATGAGTTTTTCCAGCGGAAGGTAGCGTGTTTCGGCGTCAACCATTGCCTTGCTCACATAATACACTGGCCATTGCTCCCCCTCTTCATCTTTTAGCAGTACGGCGCTGACGGCCCTATCGGAAACTGTCAGATATAGAATGAGCGGGTCACCTGCGGCGGGTGTTGTCAAGAGAGGTACTGAGCGGAGGTAGGTCTTGAGTCCGTTGAAAGTTGTTTCGCATTGGGCGGACCATTCAAAAGCCTTACCCTGTTGTAGTGTCTGAAAGAATTGTCGGCAGCGATCTGTAGACCAGCTGATGAACCTGTTGAGTGTAGCGGCCATCCCCATCAACTTTTGGACTTCTTTGACTGAACGGGGGGAGACGAGTTCCAAGATTGCTGTCACTTGCCTCGGGTTGGCTTCGATTCCTCGGTGATTGACGATGTAACCCAGGAATTTGCCAAAGTCGATTCCGAACGCACGCTTGGAAGCGTTCAGTTTCATTTTGTATTTGCATAAGATGTTGAATGTCTTTTCTAGATCGGCTATATGATTCTGTTCTTCTTTGGACTTGACCACCATATCGTCGATGTATACGTCCACAGTGTGGCCGAGTTGCTCTTTAAACATGGCGGTGACCAGTCTTTGGTAGGTTGCCCCTGCATTTTTCAGCCTAAAAGGCATAACTTTGTAGCAGTAGGTTCCTCTTGGGGTGAGGAATGTAGTTTTGTCCTGGTCATCTAGATGCATGGCAATTTGATGGTAGCCTCTGTAGGCATCGAGGAAACTCATGTGTTGATGGCGTGCCGTCGCATCGACAAGCTGGTCGATTCTGGGTAGAGGAAAACAGTCTTTGGGACAAACTTTGTTCAGATCAGTGAAATCGACGCACACTTGCGAAGTCCCATTTTTCTTCTGCACCACCACTGTATTGGAGAGCCATGTAGGGTAAGTGACTTCTCTAATTGCCCCGGCGTCAAGCAATCTGTCTACCTCCTCAACAACGGCGGCAGTGTGCTCCGCGGCTGACCGCCGGCCTTTCTGAATGATTGGCTTACATTTAGGATCGACAATCAGATGGTGTTGTGTAACTGACGGGTGTATTCCCAGCATTTCGTATGGAGTCCACGCAAAGACGTCGACGTTGTTGAGCAAGAAAGAGATCATCTGCTGCCTGTTGGCCTGATTCAGAGAGGCGGCGATCATGAAGAACTTGTCTGGGCTTCCATCGACGTCAACTCGATCTAAACCTTTCGTGGCCTTCTCATTTGGGTGTCGCCCAACGTCATCAAGGATCTCCAGATTTGGCACCTTAATGGAGTTTTCTTGCAGTTCCTTTGGCATTTTGGCGACAAGGAGATAACATGCTTGTGTCGATTTCTGGGAGCCGCGGATTTGCTCAATGCCGTGTTCTGTTGGGAAACGTAGCAGTTGATGATAGGTGCTTGGGACAGCCTGCAAGGTATGCAACCACGATCGCCCCATGATGAGATTGTACGGCGATGACAGCCTGACGACCAAGAATTCCACATCCACCGTTCGGGAACCTGCTCGAACGGGTAAGCTGATCTTTCCCAATGGGTACTCTGGATTGGCATTGAAGCCGAATAATGGATAAAGAGCCGGAGTCAGGCCTGACTCGTTGAATCCGAGTTTGATGAAGGTTTTGTAATACATAACCTCTGAAGTACTGCCCTGGTCAATAAGAATGCGTTTGATGGTGAAGCGGTTTACGCATAGCTCAACAACCAATGGATCGATGTGAGGAAGTGTTAAGCCGATCAAATCAGAGTCGTCAAAGGTGATACTTGGCGTTTCTCGGAGCCGCTTTGTGGGCTTGAGTTGCTGTTGGGGGCCTGGATGTGATTGGATCGCATGCACGGCCGGGGCTACTGGCAGGTTGTATATCATGTGGACGGTGTCAAGTGGAAATACATCCTTGGGAAGGGCAGGTGTTTTGATCGCACTCCTCCGAACGCATTGTTGGAGACGTTCATCCTTTGCCAACTCCTCAAGATGATCTGTTGAGGCATAGTGGCCGTCATTTTTGTACTGTTGGGCTCGAGATCGTCGATCATCTACCCTCGGGGGTCGCTCAGAAACCTGGTGCACTGGTTGTTTGGATTTTACTATTTCCGAGGCCAGATCGCGACAAAGGCGTTCATTCTGAGCGATGATGTTGTCCAACCTCTGTTTGGTTTGCCTAGCTTGTGCCATGGTCGCTTGTATTGTCTTTTGCGTTGGGTTTGAAGATGAGCAGAGGTCCAAGGCAAGTCTTGCTGCAATGGTTTTTGGTTCAAGCGAGTTTGCTGGAGTGAGGTCATCTTGCTGTGTGGTCTCGTCAGTGGCTATCGGAGGATCTTCAGTCATGCCTGCAATGGATGTATTTGAGTATTCCCACAGACAACGCCAATTGTGGAGAAGTGGTTTGGAAATACTCTTCAGATCTTGGGAGACGCTAGTGATCCTCAGCTAGTCACTTGAAAAGACACAAACACTCCGGTCGGGGGTGCCGGAATTAGCACTCCGACGGACAAGTCAGTTCTTGTACTCAAAATAGCTTGTCTTCTAAGTTAAGCAAAAAGTGATTGTTACATACCTTTCCAAATCTGTGGTTCTTGTATTTATACTTGCTTTTAGGGCCTCGGGGCCTAAGCCTACTTTTATCCCATTCCCCATTTATTTATTCGGAACTACTGATCTGCGGCTATTCGGCCTTCCTAACGTATTTGGCATCCTAGTCACGCAATATGAAGCCGAATAATATCTAATTTCTGGGGTATGCACCTTCCGACTCTTCTATTTATTCGGCTCCCACAGTGACCTAGTCTATACTTGTTTGCCGTGCGCATAACATAGTAATTCTAGATTAATAACCGGAATAAGAGCACATGTGTTTTCAAAAAACAAAATATCATGCTTAGTACAGGCCGATCTTTGATCGGGTGAGCGAGGGTGCTCATTGCATGACCTTTCCCTCTCGTACCCAAGTTCCCGAGCCGAGGCAACTTTGGTGATGACGGACACGTGGCCTTAGGCACGAGTCAGGGTTTCCTAAATTCTCCCAAAATAAAATGTTTAGGTGCCGACTCTGTATCTGGAAAAACAGTCCATGTTTGGCGCTTCATTATAAAAATCAATTTTGCAAAACGATTTGCCAGATTTGGACTCTTTGGTGATTTATCGGTCTCACATTGCACTTTATGAGATTAGATTCAGAACCGTGACGTTGAGTCTGAATGGTAGTTGCTAGAGAACAAAACGAGATCTGCGCCATCGCACGCGGATATCGGAGAGTTCCCGGGGCGCGTCTACAGTTTCTGGCAACTCAACTGGGGACTTAGAGAACTTGACTTGAACTCATGATATCTTGTTTTGTTTACACTTATGTGTCTCTTTGCATTGCATTTGCATTGGTGCGCCTCGGACACCGTGTTTACCGTATGCTATTCCTGAACGGTTTGCCGGAGGCTTGCTTTGAGAAGCGTGCCATAAGGCTGACCAGTTGTGGGCTCTGCCACGACGGGAACACAAACTCCGATTTTTACCAGGGCACCCTTTTTTGACCATTCGACCTAGTGCATATCGGAATCCATAGTGACTATTCCAAACTAGGACAGGTTGCTTACCCGATTATAGGTTGTTTGAAACCGCTGTGTGCGTAGTGAAACCGTTGCTCCTGACAAAATAGGACAGGGAAACCCTACCCCAATATAGGGGTGTTTTGGCTCTCACTTGCATGATATTTGCTGTAAGAGTGTGTCTCTACTGGTTGTGTGTATCAGTCTGCAAGTCTGGGTATCAAGCCTGAGGGCATCAGTATTTTGGGGGAATCAGTTTTACCTGAAGGTATTAGTTTGCAGGTAGAATTTTGGAGCAGAATTCAATAGAGAGCACAGTTATTCAGCTGTGCTTATATCGGTTTTGGTGAAATCAAGCTGAGATGCTGTCTGTTTTCTATTTTACAGGTGTAGACACCTCATTTTTGACCGACCTTAAGACTCAGACGTCATCAATTGAGCGCTCAGTGATTGCGCATATTGTGCTCATTTCAAGGTTTCAGAGTTCTTGATTGAGGTCCTTACCCCCGGACCTCGGGACCCTTTTATGCTTTGCCTCGGTTTGCGGACCAAGTCTTGCTTTCTCTTCCTGGAGGGAGCGAGAGGTCTTGTAGACCATCTCTCAGTGGCCGTAGGCTACTTTTCGTGGTACTAGGCCATTGTTCCCGTTTGGAGACCAGTTTTAAATTTTTGGAGCCGTCGGTCGCACGCCACTTTTGGTGCTTAACAGCCTATTTTCGGGGCACCAGGCTGCGCGTTTTGCCCTCCGAACCCTCGTTTTACATCGGTGTTGGTTCATTTTTGGCATGAACCTTGCTTTCATTGTTTGGAAGGTGGTACAAGGGTGGGAGACCACCTTTTCTCTTGGAGACCACTTTTCTCTCCGCCAACCAGTTTTCTTGTCGAGAAACTGGTCTCCTTGATTTTTTAGCCACATTTCCTGGTCTCCCACCATACCACTAGCTTGCATTCAGTTGGGAGACCATCAAATGGGTTGGCCGACCACTTTTCCTTGAGAGAGACCACTCACCCTGGTCGGCCGACTAGGGGAAGTGGTCGGCTGACCACCTTAACTGGTCAGCCTGCTCCCTCCAGTTTTGTCTCTATGAGTTGTTGCCAATTGTGTCAGCTGGAAGGCACAGACTGCATCCTCCATACACGTGTATGGAGGATCTTTGGCCTTGGTTTTTAGCTTCTTTGATAAGCGTTTACCTCCTTTGTCTATAAAGGAAGGCCTATCCCTCCTTTGTGAGGGTTCAGATTTTGGTTAAGGCACATGCACATATCTCTCTCTTTGTTTCTATATTTAGGCTTCGGAAGTGTATTGTTCTTGACCCTTTTGCACCACACCTCATAGCCTAACACTTCCACCATCAACCCAAGGTTCTTGAGGCCATTTTCAAAGGTTAAGGAGATGGGTTTTTGGTCTAGAAGTTGCTATCTTTGTTAAGCTTCAAGGGTAACTCATTTTCTCCCTTTTTAAGCATTATTTTGATCATTCTCTTAGCCTCATTTGCATGCTTATTCGAGGTTTGTTGTCAACTGAAAAAGCTTTATTTTTAAGCATTTTTCATGTTTGTTTAAGGCCATTTTCCTGTTGGAGGTCATCTACCCTCTTGCATGCTTCATTTAGTCATGTTTTGAGTCATGCCTTAAGGCCTTTGTGTTGACCTTTGCTTGGCCTTTTAGCCACTGAAATCCAGTGGATTTTTAGAGATTGGCATGATGTTTTGAGGGCCAAAATCAGAGAGGGGTGACCCTCTCTCTTTTGGCCTTGTTTGTTTGCATATTTGGACTTTCCAAGGAGCCTATATTTTCATACTTCCTAGCCTTGGCTCAGGCTATTTTTAGTGACTTTTAGGACCTGCCTAGACTCTGTCTAGGTCTGGTTTGGTCACCTCATGTTTGCCTCTTGCATGTGTAGAATAATCCTCTTCATAGCTTATCAAAGGAGCCTGTCATTCTTGCATGTATTGGTCATGTTTCAGTGGGTTTTTGGTCGTTCTTTGGCATATCATAGCTCTGTCTTTGGCTAGTTTAGTGGCCTCTTGAATGCTTCACATGCTTGCAGTGTAAACCATGCTCACTAGCTTACATTGCATGTTGTTTTGGCCATTGATTCTAGGATATTTTGGCCATACTTCAAACTGATTTTGTTCATATTTTGGGCTGCCTAAGCTCTGTTTTAAGGCCTCTTGGTCGAATGATGCTTGCCATGCATACTTGTAGTGTAATATCCTTGCCTAGCCTTGAGTTTTGGAGCCCCTTGCATGCTTAACTTGAGGTGTTTCCATGTCTTGGCATCATTGAGCATGTTATTCCAGAGCCTATACTTGTGCCATGTTCCCATGTTTTCCACTCTTTAAATGCGTTTGAGAGTTGTGCTTGTATACCTCATTTATGGGCCATTGCATGAGCTTCATTTTTGTGCATTTCAAGCCATCATCTCAGTCCATTTTGCCACTGTTTTGGGCCTGCATAGGCACTATTTGGGGTTGGTTTGTTCATTTGGGCATTGCTTTGCATACCTCTAGTGTAATGCACTTCACTAGTTTCGGTATTTGAGCCATTCAACATGCATAACATGACTTGTTTGCATGATTCGGGACCATTTTGTATGTCATTTCAGAGCTAGAACATGTGTTGTTGTATGCCATATTTCATCCTTTCCATGCTTTCATACAGTTGTATCTTGTGCCCTAGGCTTTGGGCCCTTGCATCTTGCATGTGTTTTGTTGCCTCACTTTCATCATGTATGGCCACTGATTTGGGTGTGGCTGAGGCCCATTCATTTTGGTTTAAGTCTATTTCGCCTCGAGTATGCCATTGCAGTTCATAGCATTGAGTATGCCGCGTTGTCGCATATTTGATCATTGCATTGCGCATGCCTTGTTCACTTCATTGTGTATGATAGTCTTCACAGGTGCATTGTGTATGACATATAGTATCATGTGCATTGAGTATGCCATTGTTAGTTCGTAGCACTGTCTATGCTAGTTTGCATGTTTGCACGTTATCCTTTGCATGTTTGCATGACTTGGTTGCATCGCCTTAGGATTGCATGCTTGAGGTCGCATTGTGCATGCCATTCTACTTGTTGCATTGTGTTTGGAATAGGCGTTAGTCCAAACATGGAAAACGAGGGACGTTTCATACTCCAAGTGATGAAACGTGCCTCGATTCTCGGTCGCCGACACTCTTGACTAACACATGATGGAGTTTAGGCATTTATGTGTTTATATGTGCATTCATTTCGCATTGAGTCATGCAATCCGACTCCTCGGCCATCATGCATCGAGATGCGTGATTGGTGGCCCGAGGATCAAGGGCTACACTCCCTAGAGCTTATGCAATGATGGGAAGAGTAGTCGTGCACACATGTGTCGCAAATACCTTGCTTTTTCTCTCTCTTGCCTTTGTTGCAGAAAATGCAGAAACTAGGAGAAGAAACTGGTCGGCCGACCAGGTTTTCTTGCAGGCCGACCACCTTTTCTGGTTTTCACCACCAATGGTGGTTGGTAGGTGGTCTGTAATGCCTATAGCTGGTCGGTAGCCTCTCCCTAGATTCCCAGGGTAGAGTTTCATCTCCTTGGAGCTTTGTGCAAGTTTCTGAAATCAATTGCAAACAAAGGCGAGCCGGGGTATCGCGATGGATTTCCCAACAAGGCAACTCGAGCATGCAAGCATCCTTTATCATTCAAAGTAGAGCTGAGGCAGCCCATTTTACATAGTTTGCATACTAGTTTAGTTAATTTGTTAATTAGCTAGTGTTATGTAATAATTAGTTAATTCGATTTTGTATTATTTATTCCGACCCTCCGAGAGAGGGCAATGTTGTAATAAGTGTGCGTGTGTGTGATGCATGTCTTCCAACCCCCATTTCTTTCTCCCTTTTATTTACCAGCTTATGATGGTTTGTTTTAGGACATGTTTCAATTAGCATCCTTATGCTCGCATGTTTGCATCCATTCATCTGTCTTGCTTGCACCAAGCTCGGCGCATCATACTAATTGCGTTGTATTTCAATTCCAAAGTTGATTACATGTTATCTATAACATCTCATATGCCATCTTAGAATAGCCGAGCCTATCTTAGTTGCATTTTGTATGTGTTGCATCAGCCATCTTAACATGAACTAGGATCATGTATTGATTACTAACTAGTTTCTGTTTTGGCTTGGAGTACTCTGTGAGTGTTTATGCTTTCGCATCCTTGCATGTGTGTGAGTGACTACCATGATAGCATGCTTGCCATGAGGCTAACTACTTATGTGATATACCTGCCTGAATGCCTGTGGGTGAAGGTTGGATTATTTAAATTGGAACAATTCATCGATTGCGAGTTTTAAGCCCACTTGAGAGTGGCAAATCACCATGTTTTCTAAGCGCACTTGAAGGTGGAAAAATCCGCATTTTAGCCTACTTACGAGTAACAAACCACTTTAAAAAACAAACATGAGATGTTTTGTTCCAACTTAGACGATCCAGTCTATACTTGTATGCTGTGCGCATCACGTAGAAATTCTAGGCTAATAAACTGGAAAAAGAGTACATATGTTTTCAAAAACAAGATATCATGTTTAGTAGTGGCCGATCTTTGATCGGGCGAGCGGGGGCGCTCATTGCATGACATTCCCCAATCATAGCCAAGTTCCCGAGCCGAGGCAACTTTGGTGATGACGGACACGTGGCCCTAGGCACGAGTCAGGGTTTCCTAAATTTCCCCAAACTAAAATATTTAGGTGGCGACTCTGTATCTGGCAAAGCAGTCCATGTTTGGCACTTCTTTCTAAAAATTAGTTTTTCAAAATGATTTGTCGGATTTGGACTCTTTGGTGATTTGTCAATCTCGTATTGCACTTTGCGAGATCAGATTAAGAACCGTGACATTGAGTCCAAACTGTAGTAAGCCCAATGAACAAAAGGGGATCCTCCTGGGACGTTCGGGCACGTCTATAGTTGCTGGCGACTCTGCTGGGGAGTTTAGAGAACTTGACTCGAACTCATGATATCTTGTTTTGATTACACTTATGTGTTTCTTTGCATTGCATTTGCATTGGTGCGCCTAGGACACCGTGTTTGCCGTCTGCTATTCCTGAATGATTTGTCGGAGGCTCACTTTGAGAAGCGTGCCATAAGGCTGACCGGTTACAGGCTCTGCCACGATGGGAACACAAACCCCAATTTTTACCAGGGCACCCCTTTTGACCATTCGACCTAGTGCATATCGAAATCCATAGTGACCATTCCAAACTAGGACAGGTTGCTTACCCGATTGTAGGTTGTTTGAAACCGCAGTGTGCGTAGTGAAACCCTAGCTCCTGACAAAATAGGACAGGGAAACCCTATCCCAACATAGGGGTGTTTTGGCTTTCACTTGCTTGCTGTGTGCTTTTAGAGTGTGTCTCTACAGGAATGCATGTATCACTTTGCAAGTCTGGGTATCAGGCCTGTGGGCATCAGTATCAGTATTTGGGAAACGGTTATATCTGCAGGTACCAGATTCAATGTTAGGGCAATAATTTGGGGAATAGTGATCAGTGGTGGAATACAGTTATTCAACTATGTTTATGTCTGTTCTGGTGAAATTAGGCTGAGATGCTGCCTGTTTTCTCTTTCAGTTCAGAGATTCATTTCAGAGCAACCAGTGTTCTCCTTCACTGAGGCAAGGTAGAAAGGGGCCAGTCCAGGCTCACCAGTTCGTCAGATCCATCAGCCACCAGTCGCATTACCTTTGTTCAGATCAACAGACTCATGATAACACAAAATTCGGAAGCAATTGTGGTCATGGCAGCGGCACTAAACCAAGGAATCACCATGCAGGGTGAAACTGATGTTGAAATATTGCACCCTCCTAGGTCACCGGGCGCACGTCCAATCTGGGAACCCCAGTTATTTCAAACCCGTGAGCCCACCACTTTTTAGCTGATGGGAATGATTGGCGATCTTTAGAGATCTGTGGCTGATTTAGTCTACGGAATGATGGCTCTACCATCGACTGCATCGTATGCCAGGAATTTCATGCCGGAAGAGCCCCCGCTATTGGGGCAAATTGTAATTGAGATCAGCCAACCTGAAGCCATCCTAAGTTCCGGTAATGACAGGTCGACAACAACCGGGCTCCGCTCCGAGGTAGTAACCCAAACCTTTAACTAAGCTGAGGCTAGTGGTAAGAACAAGGCGGGGGCAGACACTAACCCCTATGAACAACTTCTGCAGGCTGCTGAGGCTTCGAAAGCCGGGGGATTGAACAGACAGCAAGTGCTCGCAATTACTACAAAAACTGTGGAGGATACTTTCATCACTCAGACCGACGACAGTTCAAGTCAAGGGGAAAATCGAGAGAAGGGTCATCATACCAGAACCGTTCCCTTCAACCCTAATTATGTACCCAGGAAAGATCAGCAAACCAAGCCTACACCTGCCGACCCCTTTGCTAGTACACCCAGCAAAAACCCACAAACCTCGAAGTATTAACCCCGAGGTCGCAGGGTCTTCCATGCCCTCTACATGCCTTTGTCCAAGGCGCTTCAAATCCTTGCTGAAAAGGGACATCTCAAACCCCTCGAGCCTCGGCCTCTCCCTACTTGTCTTCCACCTAGTCATGACGCTACCCAGTACTGTGCGTACCATCAACAAACTGGACATACCACCGACGATTGCTTCCGTCTTCGCCACGATGTACAGGATTTGTTTGATAACGGGGTTGTCCTCCCACCTTGCTCAGCAAAGTCTATTGTCACTGGATCAGTGAACTTTGAGGATAATACAATTATGTGATCAGGGGATGAACCACCTGCGGGCGGCGCTCGGTTTACTTCAGATATAGCGTATGGCATGCACTGTTTTGAGCATTTGCGAATGCTAGTTTTGTAGTTTCTGAATTGGGTGTTGATTCTGTTCTAGGGTTTTGTTTTGAGTCTGTCTCATTGTTTTGAGTCAGTCTTTTTGATTAAAGGTCTGTCATGTTGTATCGAGTCAATCCTGTTGTACAGGAGTCGGGTGATTCCGGGAGTGTTACCTCGGACATCACTATTTTCTTTTGTGTTTGTCTTTCCGCTTTCTTTTACGTCTGTTTCTGCCTTTGAGCCAGTTACACCAGAAGATCTGAATGAAACAGCAGTGGTTTTCATGTTTTGTGCTTATTTCTGCTTCAAACCAGTTGTGCTAACAGATTTGAACGAAACGGCAGTACATTTTCACCTACTCCTCCTGTGCCTTTAAGTCACTGCATTAACCTCAGTTTTTTTCAAAACTTTTTGAACAATGTATTGAAAACGAAGATGAAGGAATTCCTCGGGATTTGCAAAAATTTGATCAATTGAGAGAAAGAGAGGCATGCTAAGCCCTTAATGAATGTGATCATGTTTGTTAACGTGAGTACTAAGAAGGATCCTGACTTGATCCAGATTGGTTCTACATTGTTTTCAACGCAAGCGATTGGTCGCTTTCTTAAAAGATTTCAAAAAAAGAAAAGTGTTTTGCGCCATCCTGCGAAGACCTGTGTGGAATCGCTCTTGAGATTACGCAATCTAGGATCGCTCTCAGCCTCGAGACTCGACCCCTTGCTTTCAAACCTTGGGCCTTAATTCAGAGTGTTCAACGGTCAACCGCAATGTGAGGCCTGTGTGGCCAGATTCGAAGTAGCCTATGCGTTAACTACAATAAAGTCAGGTTGGGAAGGCCAACCATCGTCAAAAGAAGCTTGCAAAGCTAGATTAGAAGCACCCTTGGAACTAGGGGCAGAAAAATGTCAGATGTGCTCGAAGAGCCGAAGATGGATCATCCTGCAAATCAATGAAGATCGGCAAGAATGCCAAATCCCAGAAGGGAAGAAAGAAGAAAGTATTGCTGAAGAACAACGGAGTTCCTATCCACAACACTAGGGGCAATTCAACCCCCATTGGATGGACTTCTACATCGTCAGCGAACAGTAGCCATTGTCCTAGATTCAGATGACTTCAGGATCTCAAAACCATTTGACATGGCAAAGCTACACTTTTATCCTTGAGAGGCTCGCTGGGCCGAAAACCCGAAGGGGCGACCCAGGCAAAAGTTAGGGCAAGGAAAAAAAGAAAAGAGAAAAGAAAAGAAAAAATGCAAAGAATGAAAAAAAAAAAGAAAAAAAAAAGAGAAGAAAAAAAGAAAAAGAAAAGAAAAGAATTGAAAAGAAAATAAGAACATAGCTCGCAAGGTTGAAAACCCGGAAGGGCGGCCTTGGCAAAAGTTAGAGCGCAAAAGGAGAGGTTAATACCCGAGTGTACCTTACCCCGAACTACGTAAGGTTTGATTCCCATGTTTGGGATACGTAGGCAACTTCGTTCTATAGTCTAGCCATAAACACTTCAAATTCGATTGTGTCCATGTGATGGTTCTGGTCATCTTTGTCTTCTCTGTATCTGAGAGTTCGGTTACTATGATAATTGGTTACAATGTGCTACGGTGCTATTCAAACAAGGGGCAACTTTTCGTTGCTGTACAGTGTGCTGCAGTGCTATTTAGACTAGGGGCAACTTTTCGTTGCCATGCAGTGCCGTTCAGACAAGGGGCAATTCTCCTTCGGATCTGAGGTTGTGCATCTCGAGAGTACGTTCCATACTCGTTGAGCAGTGGCCGTTTGTAAAAATAGTTTTTGTATAGTTTTACTAAGGTTGACTAATTTTCTTGAAAAGTATTTCGTTTTTCAAAACTGGACCATTTCTTGGACCCAAAAAAGAAAAATTTTCAGTGCTCATAACCTGACTTGCATGATTTCAAATCAGAAAATCTAACAAGCGTGTTAATCTAACTCTCATATTGGTCAAAATTGTTTCAGTAGAAAACCAAAACAAAAAGAATTGGTCAAAATGATGAACTAGGGGCACAGTTGAGTCAGGCTTCTTGCCTTTCCCCCGTTGTCAATGCATTTGCTGAAAATGGCACCATACTTGCCAGAAAGGGCACCCTATTCGCCAAGAAGGGCACAGCGGAAGCTAACAGAAAAGGGCTAAAAGCTCTCATATCCTCCGAGCAACGAGGTATCAAGCCAAGTGCGACGCACAAACTGGAATGGAGCAAGGTATTCCACTCCCTCATCCGGACAGATCTGATCACATCCAAACTCCCCAGCAGAGCATCGTCAACCGATGTCAGTTGCAGATTTGTTGTGCGGCTGGTCACATCGCAACCCCTCTGTGGGAGAAACTCACTGTTGTGAATAAGAATGAGAATCTGGTAGAATACCAGGGGGCAAGAGCCCACAACTTCCTGCTTATCCATCAACCACTTAGGGGAGGGATAAAAAATGAGAGATTGAAGAATAGAGAGATGTGCGCTGAGAGGAAAAGTGAGGAAAAGGGTTTTTCAGAAAAACAGAGCCTGAGGGCCGAGTGATGTGAGAATCACAAATGAGAAAGGGTGGGAAACAGTACTCGGAGAAACTGGCTCTTCGTGCACTGAGAGGTCTTTTGCCATTGAAACACGTCTGTGTGTCGTGTCAGTCGTTTTGTTCGTTTCGATTCCTGTTTTGAGTCGTTTCGGGTGTCTATAGATGTGTTTAGGTCGTCTTACCTTATCTTTCTCTTTATTGTTGAGACATGGTGTGTTGTGTTTAGTTGTAGGCCCAATACCCAGTTGAGAACTTATTCTCACTCTTAATTTCAAAAAATTATTTTATGCTAAGAGTGTCGTGTCGTTCTCCACATTTGTGCAAAACAAGATTTTGTTCTTTCAAAAACCGCAGGGTTCAACCCGGGTCATGTGGAAATAGTAAAACCAGGACCTATCTGAAGCTATATAGGTTCCAAACTTCGAGGCAAAAGAAAAAGGAAAAATGTCGGGCATCTGAGTTTGTTTCAACTTCTGCAAGTTCCGCCATCGCATCCTTTATGTTAAGAATGAGCTGTGTGTTCAAAATTAAAAGAATACTGTGTTATGAGCTGCGTGTTCAGAATGAGTTGTATGCCCAAAAATGAGCCGTGTGCCCAAAGAATGAGCTGTGTGCCGAATAAACCGAATACTATGTTATGAGCTGCGTGTTCAGAATGAGCAGTGTGCTGATACGAGCTGTGTGTTCAAAGTGAACAGAATACTGTGTTGACTGTTTCACTGTTTCAGGCCAGAATGGCAATCAGAAGTCTCTCCCTGAGTACCATTCCCCGTCAAAGTTATCTTGGCTATGCTTGCAATGAGGGCAAGTTCTGAATATGATCAGGAAAGAAAACGGCATTTGTGGTTTCTGCATGCAGAAGCTACCCCTTGTCAGCATTTCAGGACCTTTGTACTACGAGTTGAAGGTAAGTGTTCGAAGAACACGTTGGAGGGGAGATCCCTGTCAGAGTAAAGCGATTTACCGCCACTTACTTCGTGAGGTGCTTTCTAAAGTGCCGCTTTGTTTGTTTATTGCATTCCCTAAACATCATGCTCTACATTGCTTGTAACATGTATTGTATCATCACACTTATTGCGTTTATTTGCATCTTGTGTTATCTTGTATCATTTATCCTTTTACGTCGAGCTGCGTTTAGGATCTTTGTCCTCCGAGACTTTCTTAGGTTGCGTCGAGCACGCACCTGATAGTTTGTTTCGGACCTCTTCTCACGATTTCAGCGTGGCTAGAGTGTTCCTTTCCTTACACAATTTCAACGTGTTTGGAATTTATCTTAGGACGCCTGATGCGCGGGCCTGGGCAGGTTTTATCTCAGGTTGCGTTGTAGACACGCTGGGCGGGTTCTGTTGGACCTCCTCTCACGATTTCAGCGTGGTTTGAGTGTCCCTTTCCTTACACGATTTCAGTGTGTTTGGAATTCATCCCAGGTTGCGTCGTGTATGCACCTGGGCAGTTGTTTTCGGACCTCCTCTCACGATTTCAGCGTGGTTTGAGTGTCCCTTTCCTCACACGATTTCAGCGTGTTTGGAATTTATCTCAGGTTGCGTCGTGTACGCACCTGGGCGGTTTGTTTTCGGACCTCCTCTCACGATTTTAGCGTGGTTTGAGTGTCCCTTTCCTCACACGATTTCAGCATGTTTGGAATTCATCTCAGGTTATGTTGTGTGCGCACCTGGGCGGTTGTTTTCGGACCTCCTCTCACGATTTTAGCGTGGTTTGAGTGTCCCTTTCCTCACACGATTTCAGCGTGTTTGGAATTTATCCTAGGTTACGTCACGTACGCGCTTGGGCGTTTTGTTTTCAGGCCTCTTCTCACGATTTCAGCGTGGTTAGAGTGTTCTTTTCCTCACACCATTTCAGCATGTTTGGAATTCATCTCAGGTTACGTTGTGTACGCACCTAGGCGGTTGTTTTCGAGCCGCTTCTCACGATTTTAGTGTGGTTAGAGTGTTCTTTTCCTCACACGATTTTAGCGTGTTTGGAATTCATCTCAGGTGGCGTTGTGTACATACCTAGGCGGTTGTTTTCGAGCCTCTTCTCACGATTTAAGCGTGGTTAGAGTGTTCTTTTCCTCACATGATTTCAGCGTGTTTGGAATTCATCTCAGTTTGTGTTTTGTATGCACCTAGGCGGTTGTTTTTAGGCCTCTTCTCACGATTTCAGCGTGGTTAGAGTGTCCCATTCCTTACACTATTTCAGCGTGTTTGGAATTTATCTCCGGTTGAGTGGAACGCCCTCCTGATCAGTTTTCTTTGTTCTTCCTCCTCTCACGATCCCAACGTGGTTGGAGTGTGTTACCCCTTTTGCATCTATTGCTCTATCTATTACATCCATTGCATCGTATCTGTTTTATGCTGATCTAGGAGACCTTAAATCCTCTGGTCTAGGAGACCTAAAATCCTGCATCTTTATTCGCACTGTCTTGTGCACTTTCTGGTCTAGGAGACCTTAAGTCCTTTAAAGGTGCAATTCCTTTGGTGTTTGTCGTGCCCAAACGACTTTCAGTGGTCTGGTATAGCCACCTGCCTGTGTTTGCGGTGAGTTCCTAGGAGACCAACAGAGATAGTGGAAACTAGAGTTCGAATGGCTTATGCCTAGAATGCAAAGGTTCGGGATTTCCGAGACTAAAGTCTGGTTTAAATACCCAGGGGAATATCCTCAGCTTGAAATCTGTATGGCAGTCCCATAGATTGAGATAGCATGTGTATTCGCCTCAATTCTGGATACTGAACCAACCTAGTCTGTCCCCTGTTGGAGAATAGGGAAAGCTACAACCATAGTTCGGGAGAAAAGTAGTACCTGCGGTTCAACCGAAAAGAAGGGAAAGGTCCCCTGCAGCATGAGGTAGGTCGTTGCCAATTGCCCTTGTAAGGTACCTTCACTTCCTAACTACTACATCATCTAGTATGTCCATTGCATTGTACATAGAATATATTGCATGCATTTACTGCATATCCATTATATCACTTGCGCCTTTCCATGTTAAGCTTAGTCTGGCATGTGCCCATACTTTTCGCGTTAAAGCATGGTTATGTGATTATGTATACGCGCCTATTCCACTAAGGGAATTGTGGTTTGAGGGTGATGGCACCATTTCTGTGTTAGACATGGTTTGTTTGTATCCATGCCTTTTCTAGGCAAAATGTGGTCTGGCCGCGCGCTTTATTCAATTCATCCATTGCATCCATTTCATCGTATTTTAGTTTGTTACATTCAGCATTTAGGATCACGATCTTTCCTCAACAGATCATTCCCCACTTATATCATGCCACCCAATTACTTGTACTTTGTGGTCTCTCTGCGAAACACATAGTTTTACATGTGATCGCACCCCTTTCACGTTGAAACACGGTTCTGTTATGTGTAAGCATCCATGCTGAGTTGTGGCCAATACTAGGATGTAGGCACTTAGCCTGTGTTAGGCATCGTTCGGCTCGTGCCCACTGCCTTTTCTGTGTTAAAAGTAGTTTGATTTTGCATCCCCATCCCTTTATGATATTTGTGTGGTTTTGTACTGCTTGTGGTTTGATCACCTCACATACATTGCATATCATTTGTATTGTTTCGTTATATTGTATATTAATACATTGTTTTCTAATATTGCATAGCATTGGCGCTATTTTGTGCATCGCGCTATCTTGCGCATCGCACTGTTTTGTGCACTGCATCATTCGCGCTATCTTGCGTACCTCATCTGCACTTGTTAGTGCTGCATTGCTTTGCATCCCTACCGCATTGTTATGCGTTACACTTAGGTTGCATTGTTTTGCATCCCTTCCGCATTGTTATGCGTCACTCTTAGGTTACATTGTCTTGCATCCCTTCTGCATTGTTATGCGTTACACTTAGGTTGCATTGTTTTGCATCCCTTCTGCATTGTTATGCGTCACACATAGGTTGCATTGTCATGCATCCCTCCGCTTGCGTGGTCACGCACTTTTTACTTGCATTGCTATGCACGTTTCTAACGATATTGTACCTGTTAAGTTTCTTTCTTTTACAGGCACGATATTGTATGCATGGTTCATTTAAAGCTGGCGCGACCAGACAAACTGGACGGTATTGTATGTATTCCATGTGAGACGTAGTGAGAATTGCATAATTCTCTTACATCCTTTCTACATGTAATGTAGTTTGGTTTGATTTCATTCGCCTGCTTAAACTGTTGCATTTATTGTGTATAATTGCTTCATTACAACTTTCTTTGCATGATCATAAGTTATGTTCTACATTGTGCATGTCATTTGCATCTTGCCCCTGCCTGCGGGCATATCTCTTTGTTATCTTGTCTGTTTGTCTAAGTCTTTGGCCTTGTCAAAAATGGGTCGTCTCCGGGCTTTGACATTCACTCCTGTCGCTTATGACTTTTGAGTTCTGTCAAAAAGGGGCAATTGTAGACACCCTATTTTTGACCGACCTTAAGACTTAGACATCATCGATTGAGCGCTCGATGATTGTGCATGTTGTGCTCATTTCAAGGTTTCAGAGTTCTTGGCTGAGGTCCTTACCCCCGGACCTCGAGACCCTTTTATGCTTTGCCTCGGTTTGCGGATCAAGTCTTGTTTTCTCTTCCCGGAGAGAGGGAGAGATCTTGTAGACCATCTCTTAGTGGCCATAGGCTACTTTTCGTGGTCGCAGGCCACTGTTCCCATTTGGAGACCAGTTTTCGATTTTCGGGGCCATCGGCCGCGCGCCTCAGTTCGGGACTGCTTCACTTTCTCCGTTTGGCACGATTTTAGGCACACACCTTATTTCCTCTGTCTAGAGGGACACTACGGCCCGGGAGACCACCTTTGTGATCACACGCCACTTTTGGTGCTTAACAGCCTGTTTTCGAGGCACCTGGCCGCGCGTTTTGCCCTCCGAACCCTCATTTTGCATCGGTGTTGGTTCATTTTTGGCATGAACCTTGTTTTCATTGTTTGGAAGGTGGTACAAGGGTGGGAGACCACCTTTTCTCTTGGAGACCACTTCTCTCTCCGCCAGCCGATTTTCTTGTCGGGAAACTGGTCTCCTTGATTTTTTAGCCACATTTGCTGGTCTCCTACCATACTACTAGCTTGCATTCAGTTGGGAGACCATCAAATAGGCTGGCTAACCACTTTTCCTTGATTGAGACCACTCACCCTGGTCGGCCGACCAGGGGAAATGGTCGGCCGACCACCTTAACTGGTCGACCTACTCCCTCCAGTTTTGTCTCTATGAGTTGTTGCCAGCTGTGCCAGCTGGAAGGCACAGACTGCATCCTCCATACATGTGTATGGAGGATCTTTGGCCTTGGTTTTTAGCTGCTTTGAGAAGCTTTGGCCTCCTTTGTCTATAAAGGAAAGCCTCTCTCTCCTTTGTGAGGGTTCAGATTTTGGTTAAGGCACATGCACATATCTCTCTCTTTGTCTCTATATTTAGGCATAGGAAGTGTATTGTTCTTGACCCTTTTTGTGATGCCTTTGTTCCGTAGTATGCTAATTGATCCTTAATTTGAATATGATTATGTGTTTAATATGATTTCATGTGCCATTGTGTGAAAACATGTGGTTTTGAATTTCTATTTGTTCACCGCAGGAATATCTGTTTGATTATCAGCTTTGGAAATTAAATTGAGGGCCTTATCGGCCACAGAACCCGAAATTGATTGCGCCATTGTGATTAGCGTAATCTTTAGAGCCTACGGTGAAATCTAATTGAAAATTTATTCGGGTCAGATTAAATTAATTAAATTGATGATTTAGTACCCAATTATTTAATGTTATTAAATAATAGGTAGTGGGGCCTTTTATGTGAGGCCATATACACTCTCATTGCCTCTTTTGAACTCAAAAATCTGATTTTGGTGCCTTAAGAGAGCGAGGGAGACGGCCATAGAGATAGATAGGAGAGACTTGTGCAATTTTGACTCAAGCTTGGATATTTGAAGTCTAGTTCAAGATTTAACCATAGATTAGGCTTCTAGGTAAGCAATTGATTCTTGAATTCATGTGTTTAACATGTAATCTTGTGTGTTCAAGGTTTGTTTGTAACCAAGAGCATGAGTTGAGTTGGTTTTGTTGGAATGAAAGCATGACATGTGCATGCATGTAAAGAATACTTATGGAATCACAAAATCTAGCATGTAAATTGTAAATTATGAAAGATTGGAAGTGCAATCCCACATGCAAGCATGTTTTTTTTGAGTTTCATGGGAATGAGCACTAATTGCATCATTAGAAGTGAAAATGAAAGTCAAAATGGGCATGCATGTTGTTTATTAAAAATGGGAACCTTGAATGCATGAGTTTGAGTTAATTTAGGGCATGCATGTGATCAATTCGTAAAATTGAACTCCATTGTGTTGTAATTTGGTGTTGGTACCATGTTACTACAAGCATATGTGAGATTTGAGTCGTCATATGCAATAAATGTGGTTGAAATGTCAAATTTGAGCTCAAGAACACATTCTGGAAAACCCAGAAATTTGATGTCCGCTCGAGCGGGGAAACCGCCGCTCGAGCATGAATTTCGTGCTCCCAGTATTTTCTACAGACCATGATGTCCGCTCGAGCGGGGAAGTCCACGCTCGAGCGGGGAGCTACGTAGGATGGACTTCCGCTCGAGCATCCAAGTTCCACGCTCGAGCGTAAAAATGACATAACCAGTACTTTTGCAGACCTCATGGGTCCGCTCAGGCGGGGAAGTCCATGCTCGAGCGGGGACCCTGCTTTCCAAAATTTTGAAAGTGTATTCTGTGTTTCGTTTTCCATTCTCTTTCACTTGCATGCACTCTTAGGCATGCATTAAGCATTGTAATTGAGTTAAAGAGATAAGAATAGAGCCTAAAGAGGAATATGTGAATTAAAGAACGGATTGAATCGGTTGTGACCCTTATTTGCTATATGATGTGTAGGATCAAGCTCCAGGGCAAATCCACAAGCCGATCACTGTGAGTAATATCGATATTTGAAACTCGTCATTTGTCCAGTTGCTTATTTCTTATAAGCCTTATAAGTTGTCGGTTTGAATTATGGACAAATGTTTGATATGACATGAATGGATGGGCCGAAGGCCGTTCTGACATGAATGGATGGGCCAGAGGCCGTTTTGACATGAATGGATGGGCTAGAGGCCGTTTTGACAAGAATGGATGGGCCACAGGCCGTTTTCACATGAATGGATGGGCCGAAGGCCCTTTTGACATGAATGGATGGGCCAGAGGCCGTTTGGACATAAATGAGTGGGCCAGAGGCCGTTTTGACAGGAATGAAAGATAAATCGGCCAAAGGCCAGTATGTTTGAAACCACAGTCACTTCACTTAAATTGTGTATACAAATGTTAAATAAAAATGTGAATTGGGCCCAAGGCCATTCGGAGTATGTTGTTCTACATATCGTTTGTATCTTCTTATTTGATATTATTCACTGGGCCATCGCTCACGCTCATTCATGTGTTCGTAGGTGAGCCAAGAGAGGTCCAGACCCAGCCCCAGTGAAGTCTGTGTGGAACAACCGAGTTTTGGAGAGTCAGCCCTAGTGTCTCATGCACGAGACTCGCCTTCGCCTTTCTGCTATGCTATGTTATTTTTGTCATGTTGGCGAGGACTTTGCATATGTCTGTATACAGTTTTCATGGGTTGACTTAGTTTTTGGATGATCTTGTTTGTACAGAACTTATGCTATTATATTTCTGTTGTGAGTTATTAATGTATATGTGTTTGGTTGTTTGGATGTGCCATGTAAGCACAGCTCTACGGACAAAGTTTTGAACTGCTTCCATTTGGCCCCCATTAACTCTGTTAAAATACGTTCGGTTTGGTTTGAGGCCGTAGGTAATCTCACGATTACTGGCCGGTTATGTCCTTAACCCACGGGGGCGAGTTCGGGTCATGACAGAGTGTTATCAAAGCACGAGTTAATAACTCACACACTTGTCCAAGAGCAATGAGCGTCGAGAAAAGATCTAGGATGCATTCATGTGATAAATATGAACTCAGAAGCATCGAGAATATGCTTAACTGTTTTGATATGAATGACTATGTGTTATAAGTTTGTGAACTGCTTGCATTTCAAATTATTCGATGATGTATGCTCCTTAGTATATGCATACATGTGTATCTTTTTGTATAAAGTATAATGCAAGTTTAATCAGATGGTGAGAACAAGAGGTGATGAGATATAGGAATCTTCTACTGCCAGACTGCATAGAATGGAAAGACTGATTCAGGAAATGACAGAGACATTGAGGCAACAACAGGAATGGCAACAACAGTGGCAGCAGCCACATCCTCCACCTCCGCCTCCGGCACCTCCTGTGCCAGATAATCAGAGTGATGACCGAATCATAGCTCTCACCAAAGAGTTCAAGAAAATGAAACCACCACAGTTCCACGGGGCATTGGATCCTTTGAAAGCTGAAGCATGGGTCCTTGGTATCGAAAAATTGTTCAAAGTATTCCCTTGCTCGAAGACCCAAAAAGTGTTTCTAGCCACTTTTATGCTAGAAGATGAGGCAAGAAGATGGTGGATGCTAATGCGAGAAAACCACAGGGATGTTGATTGGGCGAAATTTTTGGAAATTTTCTACGACAAGTACTTTCCACAGTGTGTTCGGGATAGGAAAGTAACAAAGTTCATGGAACTAAGGCAAGACAGTATGGCTGTAGCCGAGTATGAGGCCAAATTCACTGAATTGGCCAGGTTTGCACCACATGTGATTGATACCGATTACAAGAAAGCGAGGCATTTTGAAGGTGGGCTTCGAAGTGACATTTTTAGAGAGGGTGAATGTCTTGAAGCTGGAGACGTACATGGGGTGCTAGACAGGGCTATCATATCAGAGGCTAACATAGCTAGACAGACCAAGTCAACAACTGACTGGAAAACTAACAAAAGGCAAGGCTTCTTTTCGAAGATGAAATTTTTGAAAAAGCAAAATACGGGCTCCTCAAATACTTCAAATTCTTCCCAAGACACAGCTCCCATCTGCAATAATTGTAGCAGAAAGCATCGTGGAGTTTGTTACCGTATACCAGGAGCCTGTTTCAAATGTGGGAAACAAGGGCATATGGCCCGAGATTGTAATCAGAATGGGGGAAAAATAGTTGCTAGTTCCACTGCATCGATCCCGAAACCGGGAAATACTTTGAGACCCGCTACCACCGGGGATACCGTGAGACGGGAGAGTTTTTGCGCTTGTTTCGGGCGATACGTGGAATGCCAATGCAGTTGTCTCAGGTACTATTTCTATATGTAATCAGGATGTTTTTGCATTAATTGATTCCGAATCCACACACTCTTTTGTGACATATGCATTTGTATCTAGACTGAGTAGACCTTTAGAATTACTGTCATATTTGCTATGTGTGTCGGCTCCATCTGGGCAATCTGTATTGTGTGAATCTATATACCGGTTTTGTGATATGCGTGTTGAGGATGCTATCCTATATGTAGATTTGCTGCCCTTGAACTTTAGGCATTTTGATGTAATTTTGGGCATAGATTGGTTGACCAAGTATTGTGCCACCATTGATTGTGTGACAAAATGAGTTGTATTTAAACCACCAGAACATAAAGAGATTGTGTTTGTGGGTAATGGGGTAGTGGCTCCACCTTATTTGACATCTGTAATGAAAGCATGTAAACTGATCAGGAAGGGGTGCCAGGGTTATTTGTGCTATGTGTTGTCTGAACAATCTGTGAATGTCGAATTGAATGATATCCCTATTGTTAGAGAATTCCCAGATGTGTTTCCAAATGTATTACCAGGGGAATTGTTAGACAGGGAGATAGAGTTCACTATTGAGACTGTGCCAGGCACCTAGCCCATTTCTAAAACTCCCTATAAAATGGCTACTGCTGAAATGAAAGAACTGAAAGAACAGTTGCAAGACCTGCTTGACAAGGGGTTTATCTGACCTAGCACTTCACCTTGGGGTGCATCGGTACTATTTGTGAAAAAGAAAGATGGAACCCTATGCCTAGGCATCGATTATCGGGAATTGAACAAGGTAACAATAAAGAACAAATATCCCCTACCCCGTATTGATGACTTATTTGACCAGTTGCAGGGATCACAGGTGTTTTCTAAGATCGATTTGAGATCCGGGTATCATCAGCTGAAAATTAAGGCACAGGATGTTGAGAAAACCGCATTCAGAACGAGGTATGGACATTTTGAGTTTCTTGTTATGCCATTTGGAGTGACTAATGCTCCCGCAGCATTTATGGACCTAATGAACCGAATTTTTAAAACCTACCTTGACGAATTTGTTGTGGTTTTTATTGATGATATTTTGATATATTCTAAAGATAGACTTGAACGTGAACATCATTTGAGAACGGTCTTACAAATACTTCGGGAAAGGAAATTATTTGCTAAACTAAAGGAATGTGAGTTTTGGTTGGATGAAGTTGTTTTCTTAGGGCATGTGATCAACAAGAAGGGAATTTCAGTAGACCCGCAGAAAATAGAAGCAATTCTGAATTGGTCTACACCGACAAATGTAACAGAGCTCCGCAGTTTCATGGGCTTAGCCGGGTACTACAGGAGGTTTGTGAAAAACTTTTCCAAGATAGCTGTACCTCTTATCCAACTGACTCACAAGGGGCAAATATTTGAACGGAATGACAAAAGAGAAGCTGTCTTTCATGAATTGAAAACGAGATTGACCACTGCACCAGTGTTGACACTACCGTCAGGTACGAATTTTTTTTTTATTTTCAGTGATGCATCTTATAAAGGTTTGGGTTGTGTGCTAATACAGAACGGAAAGGTTATTGCTCATGCCTCCCGGCGGTTGAGACTGCACGAGAAAAACTACCCAACACATGACTTAGAATTGGCCGCAGTCGTTTTTGCTTTGAAAATCTGGCGGCATTATCTGTATGGGGCAAAGTGTGAAGTCTACACGGATCACAAAAGTCTGAAATACTTCTTTACGCAGAAGGAGTTAAATATGCGACAGAGGAGATGGCTCGAACTGATAAAGGATTATGATCTAGAGATTCAGTATCACCCCGGGAAAGCTAACACAGTTGCTGATGCCTTGAGCAGAAAATTAGCAGGGAGTATGGCTTGTTTGCTTATTGAACAGAGAGAGATCTTGCAAGATTTTGAGAAATCTGAAATTGAAGTGATAATATGTGAACAGGGCGGATTGATAGCCACTATTGCAGCCGAGCCGGCAATCACTGATGAAATTAAGCAGAAACAGAAAGAGGATGAATTCCTCGAGAAAGTGATTGATGAATTCGAGACAAGTCCGAGAGCAGAGTTCAGTATTGTAAATGAAGTATTGAGATTTTGAAACCGAATGTGTATCCCAGACATTCTGGAACTAAAGAATGGGGTTTTAG
This sequence comes from Camellia sinensis, assembly GCF_055761805.1. NCBI lineage: Eukaryota > Viridiplantae > Streptophyta > Magnoliopsida > Ericales > Theaceae > Camellia > Camellia sinensis. Next base: position 152,536,721 of record NC_138967.1, read on the forward strand.
ATGAAGCCCACATATCCGTATTTGCTATGCATCCGGGTAATAATAAAATGTATCGAGATTTGAAACAAACCTATTGGTGGCCTAAAATGAAGAAAGAGATTGCAGAATATATGTCCAAGTGTCTTCAGTGTCAGCAAGTTAAGGCTGAACATCAGAAACCAGGCAGTCTACTTCAACCTCTCCTTATTCCTGTATAGAAGTGGGAACATGTGACTATGGATTTCGTTGTGGGCCTACCTCAGACTTCGTGAGGTATGGATTCTATTTGGGTTGTAGTTGATAGACTGACTAAATCTGCACATTTTCTGACAGTTAGAACTACGCTTAATGCTTATAGATTGGCTACTATTTATGTTGACGAGATTGTCCGTTTACACGGAGTTCCGGTATCTGTTGTGTCGGATAGAGATCCGAAATTTGTATCTAGATTGTGGAAGAGTTTGCAAGAAGCTATGGGGACAGAACTAAGGTTCAGTACTGCATTCTACCCACAGACAGATGGGCAATCAGAACGAACAATACATACTCTGGAAGATATGCTTCGGATGTGTGCTTTGGATTTTCAGGGGAGTTGGGAAGACTATTTGCCACTTGCAGAATTTGCTTATAATAACAGCTTCCACTCTAGCATCGGTATGGCACCATACGAGGCTTTGTATGGTAGAAGGTTTAGATCACCAAATTGTTTGACAGAAGTCGGGGATAGGGCCATACTTGGGCCTGAAATTGTGCAGAACACTTCTGAGAAAATCAAGACTATCCGACAAAGGCTCAAAACAGCTCAGGACCGACAAAAGAATTATACCGATATTCGGAGAAGACCTCTTGAGTATGAGGTTGGTGACCATGTGTTCATCCGTGTTTCTCCGATGAAAGGCCAAGTCGGGTTTGGAAAGAAGGGCAAGTTGTCGCCCCGTTACATTGGGTCGTTTTAGATTTTGGAAAGGCTTGGTCCAGTTGCCTATAGAGTTGCTTTGCCACCGGGATTTGAGCAAATCCATAATGTATTTCATGTGTCGATGTTGAGGGGTTACCTCCGAGACCCGTTTCATGTGATTGATTATCACCGGGTAGCTATTGACGAAAATATGGAATATGCCGAATGGCCGGAACGAATTGTTGATTGGCAAGTGAAACAATTGAGAAGCAAGTACATCCCAATGGTGAAAGTGGAATGGAAAGAACACTATGGGACGGATGCTACATTGGAAAAAGAGGAGGAAATGCGACTAGGCTATCCACATTTGTTTCCCGACGAAGGTAAATTAAGTTTGGAGGACCAAACTTCCTAAAGGGGGAAGACTGTGATGCCGTTGTTCTGTAGTATGCTAATTGGTCCTTAATTTGAGTATGATTATGTGTTTAATATAATTTCATATGCCATTGTGTGAAAATATGTGGTTTTGAATTTCTATCTCTTCACCGTAGGACTATCTATTTGATTATCTACTTTGGAAATTAAATTGAGGGCCTTATCGGCCACAGAACCCGTAATTGATTGCGCCATTGTGATTAGCGTAATCTTTAGAGCCTACGGTGACATTTAATTGAAAATTTATTCGGGTCAGATTAAATTGATTAAATTGATGATTTAGTGCCCAATTATTTAATGTTATTAAATAATAGTTAGTGGGGCCTTTTGTGTGAGGCCATATACACTCTCATTGCCTCTTTTGAACTCAAAAATCTGATTTTGGTGCCTTGAGAGAGAGAGGGAGACAGCCATAGAGATAGAAGGGAGAGACTTGTGCAATTTTGACTCAAGCTTGGATATTTGAAGTCTAGTTCAAGAATTAACCATAGATTGGGCTTCTAGGTAAGCAATTGATTCTTGAATTCATGAGTTTAATGTGTAATCTTGTGTGTTCAAGGTTTGTTTGTAACCAAGAGCATGAGTTGAGTTGGTTTTGTTGGAATGAAAGCTTGACATGTGCATGCATGTAAAGAATACCTATGGAATCACAAAATCAAGCATGTACATTGTAAATTATGAAAGATTGGAAGTGTAATCCCACATGCAAGCAAGGTTTTGTTGAGTTTCATGGGAATGAGCACTAATTGCATCATTAGAAGTGAAAATGGAAGTCAAAATGGGCATGCATGTTGTTTATTAAAAATGGGAACCCTGAATGCATGAGTTTGAGTTAATTTGGGGCATGCATGTGATCAATTCGTGAAATTAAATTCCATTGTGTTGTAATTTGGTGTTGGTACCATGTTAGTACAAGCATATGTGAGATTTGAGCCATCATATGCAATAAATGTGGTTGAAATGTCGAATTTGAGCTCAAGAACACATTCTAGAAAACCCAGAAATTTGATGTCCACTTGAGCGGGGAAACCGCCGCTCGAGCGTGAATTCCGTGCTCCCAGTATTTTCTGCAGACCATGATGTCTGCTCGAGCGGGGAAGTTCACGCTCGAGTGGGGAGCTCTGTAGGATGGACTTCCACTCGGGCATCTAAGTTCCAGGCTCGAGCGTAAAAACCACATAACCAGTGCTTTTGCAGACCTCATGGGTCCGCTCGAGAGGGGACCCTATTTTCTAAAATTTTGAAAGTGCATTCTATGTTTCGTTTTCCGTTCTCTTTCACTTGCAAGTACTCTTAGGCATGCATTAAGCATTGTAATTGAGTTAAAGAGATTAGAATGGAGCCTAAAGAGGAATATGTGAATTAAAGAACAGTTTGAATCGGTTGTAACCCTTATTTGCTATATGATGTGTAGGATCAAGCTCCAGGGCAAATCCACAAACCGATTACTGTGAGTAATATCGATATTTGAAACTCGTCATTTGTCCAATTGCTTATTTCTTACAAGCCTTATAAGTTGTCAGTTTGAATTATGGACAAATGTTTGATATGACATGAATGGATGGGCCGAAGGCCATTTTCACATGAAAGGATGGGCCAAAGGCCGTTTTGACATGAATGGATGGGCCAAAGGCCGTTTTGACATGAATGGATGGGCCACAGGCCGTTTTGACATGAATGAATGGGCCACCGGCCGTTTTGACATGAATGGATGGGCCAAAGGCCGTTTTGACATGAATAGATGGGCCAGAGGCCGTTTGGACATAAATGAGTGGGCCAGAGGCCGTTTTGACAAGAATGAAAGATAAATGGGCCAAAGGCCAGTATGTTTGAAACCACAGTCACTTGACTTAAATTGTGTATACAAATGTTAAATAAAAATGCGAATTGGGCCCAAGGCCGTTCGGAGTATGTTGTTCTACATATCATTTGTATCTTCTTATTTGATATTATTCACTGGGCTATCGCTCACGCTCATTCATGTGTTCGTAGGTGAGCCAAGAGAGGTCCAGACCCAGCCCCAATGAAGTCTGTGTGGAACAACCGAGTTTTGGAGAGTCAGCCCTAATGTCTCACGCACGAGACTCGCCTTTGCCTTTCTGCTATGCTATGTTATTTTTGTCATGTTGGCAAGGACTTTGCATATGTCTGTATACAGTTTTCATGGGTTGACTTTGTTTTTGGATGATCCTGTTTGTACAAAACTTATGCTACTGTATTTCTGTTGTGAGTTATTAATGTATATGTGTTTGGTTGTTTGGATGTGCCATGTAAGCACAGCTCTACGGACAAAGTTTTGAACTGCTTCCGTTTGGCCCCCATTAACTTTGTTAAAATACATTCGGTTTGGTTTGAGCCCGTTGGTAATCTCATGATTACTGGCCGGTTATGTCCTTAACCCACGGGGGCGGGTTTGGGTCATGACACTTTTGCACCACACCTCATAGCCTAACACTTCCACCATCAACCCAAGGTTCTTGGAGGTCATTTTCAGAGGTTAAGTAGCTGGGTTTTTGGTCCAGAAGTTGCTGTCTTTGTTGAGCTTCAAGGGTAACTCATTTTCTTCCTTTTTAAGCATTATTTTGATCCTTCTCTTAGCCTCATTTGCATGCTTATTTGAGGTTTGTTGTCAACTGAAAAAAGTTTTATTTTTAAGCATTATTCATGTTTGTTTAAGGCCATTTTCCTGTTGGAGGTCATCTACCCTCTGGCATGCTTCATTTAGTCTTGTTTTGAGCCATGCCTTAAGGCCTTTGTGTTGACCTTTGCTTGGCCTTTTAGCCACTGAAATCTAGTGGATTTGCAGTGGTTGGCATGCTATTTTGAGGGCCAAAATCAGAGAGGGGTGACCCTCTCTCTTTTGGCCTTGTTTGTTTGCATATTTGGCCTTTCCAAGGAGCCTATATTTTCATACTTCCTAGCCTTGGTTCAGGCCATTTTTAGTGACTTTTAGGACCTGCCTAGACTCTGTCTAGGGCTGGTTTGGTCACCTCATGTTTGCCTCTTGCATGTGTAGAATAATCCTCTTCATAGCTTATCAAAGGAGCCTGTCATTCTTGCATGTATTGGTCATGTTTCAGTGGGTTTTTGGTCGTTCTTTGGCATATCATAGCTCTGTCTTTGGCTGGTTTAGTGGCCTCTTGAATGCTTCACATGGTTGTAGTGTAAATCATGCTCACTAGCTTACATTGCATGTTGTTTTGGCCATTGATTTTAGCATATTTTGGTCATACTTCAAACTGGTTTTGTTTATATTTTGGGCTGCCTTAGCTCTATTTTGAGGCCTCTTGGTTGAATGATGGTTGCCATGCATACTTGTAGTGTAATATCCTTGCCTAGCCTTGAGTTTTGGAGCCCCTTGCATGCTTAACTTGAGGTGTTTCCATGTCTTGGCATCATTGAGCATGTTATTCCAGAGCCTATACTTGTGCCATGTTCCCATGTTTTCCACTCTTTAAATGCATTTGAGAGTTGTGCTTGTATACCTCATTTATGGGCCATTACATGAGCTTCATTTTTGTGCATTTCAAGCCATCATCTTTGTCCATTTTGCCACTGTTTTGGGCCTGCATAGGGACTGTTTGGGGTTGGTTTGTTCAGTTGGGCATTGCTTTGCATACCTCTAGTGTAATTCACTTCACTAGTTTCGGTATTTGAGCCATTCAACATGCATAACATAAGTTGTTTGCATGATTCGGGACCATTTTGTATGTCATTTCAGAGCTGGAACATGTGTTGTTGTATGCCATGTTTCATCCTTTCCATTCTTTCATACAGTTGTATCTTGTGCCCTAGGCTTTGGGCCCTTGCATCTTGCATGTTTGCATGTGTTTTGTTGCCACATTTTCATCATGTATGGCCACTGATTTGGGTGTAGCTGAGGCCCATTCATTTTGGTTTAAGTCTATTTTGCATCGAGTATGCCATTGTAGTTCATGGCATTGAGTATGCCGCGTTGTCGCATGTTTGATCATTGCATTGTGCATGCCTTGTTCACTTCATTGTGTATGATAGTCTTCCCATGTGCATTGTGTATGACATATAGTATCATGTGCATTGAGTATGCCATTGTTAGTTCGTAGGACTGTCTATGCTAGTTTGCATGTTTGCACGTCATCCTTTGCATGTTTGCATGACTTGGTTACATCACCTTAGGATTGCATGCTCGAGGTCGCATTGTGCATGCCATTCTACTTGTTGCATTGTGTTTGGAATAGGAGTTAGTCCAAACACGGGAAACGAGGGACGTTTCATACTCCAAGTGATGAAACGTGTCTCGATTCCCGGTCGCCGACACTCTTGACTAACACATGATGGAGTTTAGGCATTTATGTGTTTATATGTGCATTCATTTCACATTGAGTCGTGCAATCCGACTCCTCGGCCACCATGCACCGAGATACGTGATTGGTGGCCCGAGGATCAAGGGCTACACTCCCTAGAGCTTATGCAATGATGGGGAGAGTGGTCGTGCACACATGTGTTGCAAACACCTTGTTTTCTCTCTCTCTCTTGCCTTTGTTGCAGAAAATGCAAAAACCAAGAGAAGAAAGTGGTCGGCCAACCAGGTTTTCTGGCAGGCCGACAACCTTTTCTGGTTTTCACCACCAAGGGTGGTCGGTAGGTGGTCTCCAATGCCTATAGCTGGTCGGCAGCCTCCCCCTAGATTCCCAGGGTAGAGTTTTATCTCCTTGGAGCTTTGTGCAAGTTTCTGAAATCAATTGCAAACAAAGGCGAGCCGGGGCATCGCGATGGATTTCCCGACAAGGCAACTCGAGCATGCATGCATCCTTTATCATTCAAAGCAGAGCTGAGGCAGCCCATTTTACATAGTTTGCATGCTAGTTTAGTTAATTTGTTAATTAGCTAGTGTTGTGTAATAATTAGTTAATTCGATTACGTATTATTTATTTCGACCCTCCGACAGAGGGCAATGTTGTAATAAGTGTGCGTGTGTGTGATGCATGTCTTCCAACCCCCATTTCTTTCTCCCTTTTATTTACCAGCTTATGATGGTTAGTTTTAGGGCATGTTTCAATTAGCATCTTTATGCTCACATGTTTGCATCCATTCATTTGTCTTGCATGCATCGGGCTTGGCGCATCATACTAACTGCATTGTATTTCAATTCCAAAGTTGATTACATGTTATCTGTAACATCTCATATGACATCTTAGAATAGCCGAGCCTATCTTAGTTACATTTTGTATGTGTTGCATTAGCCATCTTAACATGAACTAGGATCATGTATTGATTACTAACTAGTTTGTGTTTTGGCTTGGAGTGGGGTGTTTATGCTTTAGCATCCTTGCATGTGTGTGAGTGACTGCCATGATAGAATACTTGCCATGAGGCTAACTGCTTATGTGATATACCTGCCTGAATGCCTATGGGTGAAGGTTGGATTATTTAAATTGGAACAATTCATCGATTGTGAGTTTTAAGCCCACTTGAGAGTGGCAAATCACCATGTTTTCTAAGCCCACTTGAGGGTGGCAAAATCCGCATTTTAGCCAACTTACGAGTAGCAAACCGCTTTCAAAAACAAACATGAGATGTTTTGTTCCAACTTAGACGATCCACTCTATACTTGTATGCTGTGCGCATCACGTAGCAATTCTAGGCTAATAAACCGGAATAAGAGCACATATGTTTTCAAAAACAAGATATCATGTTTAGTAGTGACCGATTTTTGATCGGTCGAGCGGGGGTGCTCATTACATGACCTTCCCCAGTCGTATCCAAGTTCCCGAGCTGAGGCAACTTTGGTGACGACGGACACGTGGCCCTAGGCACGAGTCAGGGTTTCCTAAATTCCTCCAAAATAAAATATTTAGGTGGCGACTTTGTATCTAGAAAAGTAGTCCATGTTTGGCACTTCTTTCTAAAAATCAATTTTTCAAAACGATTTGCCGGATTTGGACTCTTTGGTGATTTATCAATCCCGTATTGCACTTTGCAAGATCAGATTAAGAGCCGTGACATTGAGTCTGAACTGTAGTGAGCCCAATGAACAAAACAGGATGCTCTCGGGACGTTCGGGCACGTCTACACATGGTAGTCGTGAAACTATAGCTTCAGAAGGCTCCAATATCCCCCGGGTACATCAAATTTGTGCTGATAGACTTTGTCAGGTCAGAAATTCAGTTTAGAGCAGCCAGTGTTTTCCTTCGCTGAGGCAAAGCAAAGAAAGGCCAGTTTCATCTGATCTGTTAGTCACCAGTCACATCACCTCTGTTCAGTTCAGCAGACTCATGATGACGCAGAGTTCAGAAGAAATTGTGGTCATGGCAGCGGCATTAAACCAGGGAATCGCCATGTAGGGTGAGACCGATGCTAAAATGCAACGCCCATCTGGGGCACTTACCACACATCCAGTCTTAGAACCCCAATCATTTCAAGCCTGTGAGCCCACTACTTTTGAGCTGATGGGAATGTTTGGCGATCTTCAAAGGACTGTGGCTGATCTAGCCTTTGGACTATCGGCTCCGCCATCGACCACATCATATGCTGGAAACTTCATGCCAGAAGAACCCCCACTCTTGGGGCGAATTGTAATTGAACTCAGCCAACCTGAAGCCATCCCAAGTTTGGGCAATGACGTGTTGACAACAACCGAGCTTCGTACCAATGAAACAACCCAAACCTTTGACCAAGCTGAGGCAAGTGGAAAGAACAAGGTAGAGGCAGATATTGATCTGTATGAACAACTCCAGTGGGCTATTGAGGCTTTGAAAGCTGGAGGACTAAACAAACAGCAAGTGCTCGTAGTTGTTGCAAAAACTGTGGAGGACCCTTTCGCGCACTCAGAATGAGAGCAGTTCAAATCAAGGAGAGAACAGGGAGAAGGGCCGTCGTACCAGGAACGATCCTTTTAACTCTAAACCTACACTCGGGAAAGATCAGAAAACCAAGTCAGCACCTGCCGATCCCTTTGCTAATGCGCCCAGCAAAAATCCACAAACCTCGAAATATCTGCCCCGAGGTTGCAGGGTCATCCAAGCCCTCTATATGCCTTTGTCCAAGGCTCTTCAAATCCTTGTTGAAAAGGGCCATCTCAAACCTCTTGAGCCTCGGCCTCTCCCGAATCCCCTTCCAGCTAAGCATGATGGCACCCAGTACTGTGCATACCATCAACAAATCGGTCATGGCACCGACAATTGCTTTCGTCTTCGCCACGAAGTACATGATTTGATTGACAACGAGGTCATCATCCCACCAAGCTCAGCAAAGTCTATCGTCACTGGATCAGTGAATTTGGGGGATAGTATAGTATGTGATCGGGAGTTGAACTACCTACGGGCGGCGTTCATTTTACTCTAGATGTAGCGTATGGCACGCACTGTTTTGAGCATTTGCGAATGATGTTTATTTTACGTTCTAGCTTGAGTTTTGAGTCAGTTCTGTTGAGTTGTTTTGAGTCCGTCTCTTTGTTTTGAGTCAATCTTTTTGAGGTCTGTCTTGTTGTCTCGAGTCAGCCCTGTTGTATACGAGTCGGTTGATTTCGGGAGTGTTACCTCGGACATCACTATCTTGTTTTGTGTTTGTCTTTTGCACCCACTCTTTTGAGTCTGTTTCTTCCTTGGAGCCAGTTACACCAGAAGATCTGAATGAAACAGCAGTGGTTTCATGCTTTTGTGCTTATTTCTGCTTTAAGCCAGTTGTGCCAGAAGATTTGAATAAAATGGCAGTGCTTTTCACCTTCTTTTATGTGTCTTTTAAATCATTGCATTGACCTAAGTTTTTCAAAACTTTTTGAACTCTATGGTGAAAATGAAAAGGAAGAAATTCCTCGGGTTTTGCAAAATTTGATCAATTGAGAGAAAGAGAGGCATGCTAAGCCCTTAATGATTGAGATCATGCTTGTTAATGTGAGTACTGAGAAGGATCCTGGCTTGATCCAGATTGGTTCTACACTGTCTTCAACGCGAGCGACTAGTCGTTTTCTTAAAAGATTTCCAAAATAAAATGTTTTGCGCGGTCTTGCGAAGACCTGTGTGGAATTGCTCTTGAGATTGTGCAGCCTAGGATCATTCTCAGCCTCGAGACTCGACCCCTTTTTGCTTTCAAACCTTGAACTTGGATTCAGAATGTTGAAAGGTCAATTATGATGTGAGGCCTGTGTGGCCGGATCAGAAGCAGCCCACGAACTAGGGGCAAGAAAATCAGATCAAAAAGATCAGGTGTCATCAAAGAAAGCTTGCGAAGCTAGATCAGAAGCCCCCCCTCGAACTAGGGGCAAAAATGTCCGATGTGCTCGGAGAGTCAAAAATCGGGGACTTTCCTCAAGCTAATGAAGACTGGCAAGAATGCCAAATCCCAGAAGGGAAGAAAGAAGAAAGTATTGCTGAATGACAACTAAGTTCCTATCCACAACACTAGGGGTAAATTCAGCCCCCATTGAATGGACTCCTATATCATCAGCAAACAACAGCCACTCTCCTGGATTTAGATGACTTCGAGATCATCAAACCATTTGACATGGACAAAGCTACACTTTTACCCTTGAGAGGCTCACTGGGCCGAAAACCCGGAAGGGCGACCCAGGCAAAAGTTAGAGCAAAAAAAAAAGAAAAGAAGAAAAATGAAAAGAAAAGCAAAAAGAACAAAAAAGAAATGAAGAAAAGATTTTAAAAAAAAAGAAATGAAAAGAAAAGAAAAGAAAAATAAAGCTCACAAGGTTGAAAACCTGGAAGGGCGGCCTTGGCAAAAGTTAGAGCGTAAAAGAAGAGGTTAATACCCTAGTGTACCTTAACCCGAACTACATATGGCTTGATTCCCATGTTTGGGATACGTAAGCAACTTCATTCTGAAGTCCAACCATAAACACTTTAAATTCAACTGTCCTGTCTATGAGATTGAACGGGTCATCTTTGTTGTTTTTGTATCCAAGAGTTTGGTTGTGATCCTCACTTTGAGGACTGATTACAGTGCGCTATGGTGCCATTCAGACAAGGGGCAACTTTCCGTTGCTGTGCAGTGCCATTTAGACAAAGGGGCAATTTTCCATTGTTTTGGATCTGAGGTTGTGCATCTCAAGAGTAAATTCTATGTTGGTCGAGCAGCGGTCATTTGTAAAAATAGTTTTTGAGAATTTTTACTGTGGTTGATTAATTCTCTCGAAAATTATTCCATTTTTTCCAAAACTGGACCATTTCTTGGACCCAAAAAAGGAAAACTTTCAGTGCTCACAATCTAACTTGCATGATTTCAAATCAGAAAATCGAACAAGTGTGTTGATCTAACCCTCATATTGATCAAAATTGTTTTCGTAGAAACCAAAAAAAAAATTGGTCAAAATGATGAACTAGGGACACAGTTGAGTCAGGTTTTCTGTCTTCTCCCCATTGTCAGCATACTTGCCAGAAAGGGCACTCTACTTGCCAAAAAAACGCACAACTAAAGTTAGCAGCAAAGGGCTGAAAGCTCTCTCATCCTCCGAGCAGCGAGGTATCAAGCGAAGTACGAAGCACGAAATGGAATGGATCAGGATATTCCACTCCCTCATCTAGACAGGTCTGATCTCATCCATACTAGCCAAGGGCGTCGCCAACCGCTGTCAGTTGTGGATCTACTGCACATCCTGTCGCAACTCCTCTATGGAAAAATTCACTAGATGTGCGCAGAAGAAAGAGAATCTAGCAGAATGCTAGGGGCAAGAGCCCGCAACTTCCTATTTATCCATCAACCACCTAGGGGAGGGATAAAAAAATTCGAGAGATTATAGAATAGAGAGATGTGTGCTGAGAGAGAAAGTGAGAAAATGGCTTTTTCAGAAAAACAGAGCCTGAGGGCCGAGTGATGTGAGAATCACAAATGAGGAAAGGGTGGGAAACAATACCCGAAGGAACTGGCTCCTCGTGAACTGAGAGGTCTCTCGCCATTGGAACACATCTGAGTGGTGTGCGTGTGTTGTTTGGTTTGTTTTGATTCTTGTCTTGAGTCGTTTTGAGTGTCAACAGATGTGTTTAGGTTGTTTTACCTTTTGTTTTCCTTTGATTGAGTCATTTTTGCTATGGTCAGTCGTAGGCTCAATACCCAGTTAAAAACTCATTTCTCAATTTCAAAATGAATCATTTTGTGCTCGGAGTGCTGTGTCATTCTCCACATTTGTGCAAAACAGGATTTGTTCTAGCATAAAACTGCAGGGTTCAACCCAGGTCATGTCAGAACAGTAAAACCAGGACCTATCTGAAGCTGTATGGGTTCCGGGCTGCGAAGCAAAAGAAAAGAGGGAAAATTTGTAGCATCTGAGTTTGCTTCAACTCCTACATGTTCCGTTATTGCATCCCGTATGTTCAGATTGAACTGTTTGCTCAGAATGAGCCGTGTGCAAAATAAATCGAGTACTGTGTTATGAGCTGTGTGTTCAGAGTGAGCAGTGCGTTGTATGAACTGTGTGCCAAATACACCAAGTACTGTGTTATGAGCTGTGTGTTCAAAATGAGTGGTGCGCCGTACGAGCTGTGTGTTCAAAGTAAACAGAATACTGTGTTGACTGTTCCGATGCCAGAACGGCGATCAGAAGTGCTCTCCCTGAGTATCTTTCTCTGCCAAGGGCATCTTGGCTAATTTTGCAATGAGTTCCTAGGAGAGCAACTGCGACGGTGGAAACTAGAGTTCGAATGGTGGATGCCTAGAACGCAAAGGTTTAGAATTTCTGAGAATAAAGTCTGGTTTGAATACCCAGGAGTGTATCCCCGGCTTTAAATTTGTATGGAAGCCCCATAGGTTGAGGTAGCAGGTTTGCACCTCGATTCTGGATACTAAACCAACCTAGTCTGCCACCCCGTTGAAAAATAGGGAAAGTTGTGAGTATGATCAGGAAGAAAAGTGGCATCCGTGGTTTCCCCAGTAGATGTTGCTCCTTATCAGTATTTCAGAACCCTTGAACTGTGAGTTGAAGGTAAGTGTTCGAACAACACAATGCAAGGGGTGATCCCTGTCAGAGTAGAGCGGTTCACCGCCACTCACCCCATGAGGTGCTTGTTAAAACACCACTTTGTTTGTCTATTATATTCATTAAACATCATGCATTGTGTTGCATTGCAGCTATCAAGTTTCTTTCTCATTCATGCACGGTATTGTGTTTACTATTCATTTAGAGAAGTTCCGGTTTAGTTTGACTAATACCCTTCTCCTCTCGCATTTGGCACGCGTTTGGACCTACACTTCGCCTCTCGCGTTTGACACGCGTTTGGATGACTGCGCTTTCTTGCACAGCCCTTTCCTCTCTCGCGTATGATACGCTGAGAGGTTTACCCTTTCCTCTCTCGCGTGTGATACGCTGAGAGGTTTACCTTTCCCCTCTCGCGTGTGATACGCTGAGAGGTTTTCCCTTTCCTCTCTCGTGTGTGATATGCTGAGAGGTGTGCACCTTCCACGTGTTGCATTGTTATGCATGCTCCTTCTTTCTGAAACACGGGGATATGTCCCTATGTTTCTGCTTCTTTCCGAAACACGGGGATAAGCCCCTATGTTCCTACTTCTTTCCAAAACACGGGGATATGTCTCTATGTTTCTCTACTTTTTGAAACACGGGGATATGTCCCTATGTTTCTCCTTCTTTTCAAAACACAGGGATATGTCCCTATGTTTTTCCTTCTTTTCGAAACACGGGGATATGTCCCTATGTTTCTCTTCTTTCTGAAACACAGGGATATGTCCCTATGTTCCTCTTTCTTTCCGAAACACAGGGATACGTCCCCATGTTTCTCCTTCTTTCCGGAACACGGGGATCTGTCCCTATGTTCCTCCTTCTTTCTGAAACACGAGGATACGTCCCTATGTTTCTCCTTCTTATTCCGAAACACGGGGATATGTCCCTATGTTTCTCCTTTTTTCTGAAACACGAGGATACGTCCCTATGTTTCTCCTTCTTATTCCGAAACACGGGGGTATGTCCCTATATTTCTCCATCTTCCCCTTTTCTCACACGATTTCAGTGTGTTTGGAATTTATCTCAGGTTGCGTCGTGCACGTATCTAGGCGGTTGTTTCCGGACCTCCTCTCACGATTTCAGCGTGGTTTGAGCGTCCCCTTTCCTCACACAATTTCAGCGTGTTTGGAATTTATCTCAGGTTGCGTCCTGCACGCATCTGGACGGTTTGTTTTTGGACCTCCTCTCACGATTTTAGCGTTGTTTGAGTGTCCCTTTCCTCACACGATTTCAGCGTGTTTGGAATTTATCTCAGGTTGCGTCGTGTACGTGCCTGGGCAGTTTCTTTTCAGACTTCCTCTCACAATTTCAGCGTGATTTGAATGTCCCTTTTCCTCACACGATTTCAGCGTGTTTGGAATTTATCTCAGGCTGCGTTGAAGACGCTCCTGATTGGTTGTTTTCGATTTGTTTTTCCTCCTTTCTTAATTCCAGCATGGTTGGAATATGTCACTATTTGCATCTACTGTACTATCTATTTCGTCGCACTATTTTGTGTACCTTACTTGCATTGTGCATGCATTTCATCGCACTGTCTTGTGCATCGCACTGTCTTGTGCACCCTACTTGCATTGTGCATGCATTTTATCGCGCTATTTTGCGCATCGCACTATTTTGTGCACTGTACTTGCATTGTGCATGCATTTTATCACGCTGTTTAGCGCATCGCACTGTCTTGTGCATCGCGCTGTTTTGTGCATTACATAGTATCATTCGCGCTATCTTGTGCACCTTTCTTGCACTTGTTAGTGCATTGCATTGCATTGTTATGCATCACACTTAGGTTGCATTGTCATGCACCCCTTCCATCCACATTGTCATGCACTCTTCACATGCATTGTCGTGCACGTTCCATCCGTATTGTTATGTGTCACACTTAGGTTGCATTGTCATGCACCCCTCCATTCGCATTGTTATGTGTCACACTTAGGTTGCATTGTCATGCACCCCTCCATTCCCATTATTATGCGTCACACTTAGGTTGCATTGTCATGCACCCCTTCCACCCGCATTGACGTACACTCTTCACTCGCGTTGTCACGCACGTTTCGCCTGCTTTGTTATGCACACTACTTGCATTGTTATGCATGTTTCACTTGCATTGTTATGCTCGTTCCGGTTGCATTGTCACGCACATTTCACTTGCATTGTCACGCACTTTTCATTGCATTGCTATGCATGTTTCTAACTATATTGCACCTGTTAAGTTTCTTTCTTATGTAGGCACGATATTGTATGTATAGTTCATTTGAAGCTGGCGCGACCAGACGAACCAGACGGTATTGTATGTACTCCACGTGAGACGCAGCGAGAATTGTATAATTCTCTTACATCCTTTCTGCATGTAATGTAGTTTCATTTGTATTCGCTTGCTTGAACTGTTGCATTTATTGTGTATATTTGCTTCGTTACAGTTTTCTTTGCATGATCATAAGTTATGTTCGGCTTTGTGCATGTCTTTTGCATCTTGCCCCTGCCTGCGGGCGCATCTCTTTGTTATCTTGCTTGTTTGTCTAAGTCTTCGGCCTTGTCAAAAAATGGTCATCTCTGGGCTTTGACATTCACTCCTGTCACTTATGACTTCCAACTTCTGTCAAAGAGGGAAAACTGTAGACATCCCATTTTTGACTAACCTTAAGACTCAGACGTCATCGATTGAGCGCTCGGTGATAGCGCATGTTGTGCTCGTTTTGAGTTTCTGGAGTTTCGGCTGAGAGCCTTTCCTCCGGGCCTCTGAACTCTTTGTGCTTTGGCTCAGTTTGCGGACCGAACCTTGTTTTCCTTGCCTGAGGGAAGGAGAGGTCTTGTAAACCCCCTCTTTTGGTCGCAGACCACTTTTTGTGGTCGTAGACCACTTTTCCCGCTTGGAGACTAGTTTTCGGTTTTCGGAGCCTTTGGTCGCGCGCCTTGTCTCGGGAACACTTAACGTTCTCCGTTTGGCATAATTTTTGAACCACTCCTTGTTTCCTTGGCCTAGGCGGCCACTGTGGTATGGGAGACCACTTTTGTGGTCGTAAACCACTTTTGGTGCGGGTCAGCTAGTTTTCGAGGCTCTCAACTGCACGTTTTGCCTCCCGAACTTTCGTCTTGCATCCGTTTTGGTTTGTTTTGGGTACGAACCTTGTTTGGAAGGTGGCACAAGGGTGGGAGACCAGTTTCTCTCCCCGTAAACCACTTTCCTTCCTGCCAGCCAGTTTTTTGGTCTGACAACTGGTCTCCCTGGTCTTTGGACCATCAAAAGTGGTCGGCCACCACACCATTTGCTTGTTTTTATGCTGCTGACCTTCTTCCGCCATGGCCGACCAGTTTTTGTCTTGGGAGACCCCTTGAAGTGGTCGGCCGACCACTTTAAGTAGCTAGCCAATCACTTCAAGTGGTCGGCTGCTTTTTGTCACCTTTTTAGAGATATTTTCTTCTAGCTGGCACAGCTAGAAGGCACTGAAACCATCCTCCATACACGTGTATGGAGGGATGGCCTTGAACCGTTAGCTTCTCCAAGAAGCTTGAGCTTTTGTTTCCTATAAGAGTGAGGCTCCCCCTCCCTCCTCCAGGTTCAGTTCTTGAGGCTTGAGAGTTATACATACATACTTGTATCTGTCTTGCTCTTGTTCTCCATTTTGTGCCTTAAAAGTGTCATTTTATCACACTTTTGTACACAAACACACACTCAAACACCATCCTTTTGTTGCTAAGGTGCTTAGGAGCTAGTTTTGAGGTTTTTGGTTTGGTTTACGCTTGAAAAACTTGCTGGAGTTATAGCTTCAAAAGTGTTCTTCAAGGGGTGAGTCTTTAACTCCTTAAACCCTTATTTTTGCTTAAGCTTTTAGCCCTATTTGCATGCTGATTTAAGCTTAACTTCCAACTGAAAAAAGTTCTGGTTTTTGGTCCTTAAGATCTTTGTTTAAGGTCACTTTTGTGTTGGGGTTGTCTACCCCCTCTTAGACCTTGTTTGGCCTTGCTTTTGTGCCTTCTTTTTGAGCATTTGGAACCACCTTGTTTTGAACTCCTCACCACTGAAACTCAGAGGAATTTCAGTGGTGGAAGTGGTGTTTTGAGGTCCCAAATGGGAGAGGGTCATCCCCTCTCCTTGTGTCTTATATACTTGCTTTATATGCCTTATGTGTGAGCATGTTTGTTAAGTTTATGTTGGCCATATCTTAGCTTGTATTTGGGCTTATTTTGCTATGGAATACCACTATTTTTACTTGGTTTAGTCACTCCATGCATGCCTAATACACTTGTAGTGTAAATCACACAAACTAGTCTTGTATGCTTCATGAAGTAGCATGTCATTCTAGCTTGTTTTGTGTCCATTTCAGCATGTTTTTGGTGATGTTTTGCCATGTCATACCTCTGTTAGGGTTTGGTTTGGTCACCCCTTGCATGCTCTATGCACTTGTAGTGCAATTCCATGAAATAGCCTAACATGCATCATATTTTAACATGTCATTCTAGCATGCTTTTGGCTTAACTTCAAGAAGCTTTTGTCCATGTTTCAACATGCTTTAGCTCTGATTTGTGTTGTTTTGGCCATGCATGACTTGCTTTGTATAGCCATGGTTCAATCTAGCTTGTTAGCTTTGTGCATCAAGTCCACTAGCATGCATTACTTGGACTATTTGAATAATTTGGCATCATTTATTATGTGATTCAAGTCCATGTTTCATTGTCATGCACTTGCATTTATCACTTATTCAATGTGTTGGAGGGTTTCCCCATTTATGCCTTAACATGGGTCATTGCGTATGCCTTCATGCCTAAGCTTGCGAGCCATCATTTCAATGTATTTTTGGGGTTATTTTGCCATGATATAACTCTAATTTTTATTGGTTAAGTCATCTCATGCTTGGTCTTAATAGGTGTAGTGTAAACCACCTTTTTTGCCTTGCATTCACCATGCCTTATACCCTTCATGCTAGCTTGTTTTGGCTTCCTTCCATACATGTTTTAGACTCATTTTGACATGTTCTAGACTCATTTTGACATGTTCTAGGACTGTTTTGGGTTGCCTTGATCACATGCTTCTTGTTTTGCTAGCTTCAAGCTTTGGGCACCATAGCATGCTTCATTTGTGTTGTGTACATGATTTAACATCATTTATCATGGCATTTCAGAGCATTTAGCATTTCCATGTTCCCACTTCTTTCATGCTTTGAATGCCTTTAAGTGTTGTGCATTGTTGCCTTGCTGCCTACCTTGTATGCTTGCATGCCTTGACCTTTAAGCCCCTAACTTAGCATGTTTTGGTCATTGTCTTGACCTATTTCAACTCTGTCCATATTTGGTTCATGCACTTGTGCCTTGTATTGCATGCCTCATTTGTAGTCCTCTTTATTAGCTTTCATGCTTAAGGACTTCTGCATGCTATACTTGCTTTGTTTGAATGATTTGGCATCATTTCAGAGCTTATAGTGTTGTTACACTTCCACACTTGTCACTCTTTGAGCACTCTTGAGAGTTGTGCTCTTAGGCCTAGTTGATGGGCCATTACATTGAGCATGTTTGCCTTGCCTTTTATGCCTTAGTTTCATCATTATGGCCACTGATTTGGGCATGGCTGAGGTGTGTCCATCTTGGTTTAAGTCCATTAAGTATGTTTGATTGCATGTTGTTTGCATGCTTACATTACATCACATTGTGTATGCCATGTTCATCGCATTGTGTATGCCATGTGGTTCATTGCATTGAGTATGCCATGTTGTTTGCATTTTGATTCATCGCATTACATATGCCTTGTTCTTTGCATTGTGTATGCCTATATTACATTGCATTGTGCATGCATGCCATAGCCTTGTTAGGTTGTTCATATTGCATTGCATGTTTGCATGCTTAAGTTATATTGCATATTTGCATGCTTGTTTTGCATTTGTTTGGATTAAATGTTAATCCGAGCATGAGAAACGAGGGACGTTTCATACTTAAAGTGATGAAACGTACCTCAATTCCCGGTCGCCAACGCTCTTGATCAAGCATGATAGAGTTTTAGGCCTTATGTGTTTATGTATGCATTCATTTTCATATTGAATTATGCAACTTCGCCTCTCGGCCACCATGCATTAAAATGCGTGATTGGTGGCCCAAGGGTCGAGAACCACACTCCCTTGAGCTTATGAAATGGTAGGGAGGGTGGTTGTGCACACATACCTTGCAAATACATTGCCATGCCCTTTCTTGCTCTCTGTTCCAGCAAATTGGAGGAATGCAGCAACAACTGGTCGGCTAACCAGAAAAACTAGCTGGCCGACCACTTTTTCTGCCCTGTAACAACAAAAAGTGGTCGGCCAATGGTCTCCCACATCAACAACTGATCGGCAACCCTCCCACAGGTCTCCAAGATGAGTTGGAAGCTATCTGGAGCTTGGTGCAAGTTTCTGAGAACAGAGTCAAACAGAGGCAAATCGAGGCATCGCGTTGGATTTCCAAACGAGGTGACTGGGCATGCGTACTCTTCTCCCTCTGAGGCTCCTGATTTACTGCTTTACTTAGCTAATTTGCTTAGCTAGTTTACGCTTTGGTTTGTACCTTAAGTAGTTAATGTGTTTAGCTGCTTAATCGTTTTGTAATAATTAGTTTAATTAGCTTAGATTAGCTAGTTAGCTCATTATTCAGACCCTCCGTCAAGAGGGCTAGCTGTTGTAATAAACGTGCGTGTGTGTGATGCATGTTTTTCAACCCCCATTTCTTTCTCCTTTTTTTTTTAACCGCCTACGATGGTTAGTTTTAGGACATATTTTGTTTAGCATACCTTATGCTCGCATGCGTGCATCCATTCATCTGTTTTGCATGCACCGGGCTCAGCGCATCATACAAACTGCATCGTATTTAAATTCCAATTTGAATACATGTTATCAAGTTACATTTCACATGACATCTAGAATAACTGAGCCTATTTTAGTTGCATTTTGGGCATGTGTTGTATTAGCCATCTTAACATGAACTAGGATCATGCATGATTTCTAACTAGTTCTCTATTTTGGCTCGGAGTACACTGTGAGTGTTTACGCTTTAGCATACTGCATGTGTGTTAATGTTGTCATAAAAGCATGCTTGCCATGAGGCTAACTGCTTAATTGATTAACTGCCTGAATGCCTGTGGGTGAAGGTTGGATTACTTGAATTGGAACAATTCATCAAATCCCTGATTTAGCCTACTTGTGAGTAGCAAACTTCAAATCATTTTCACAAACGAATATGCAATGTTTTGTTCCAACTTAGGCGACCTAGTCTATACTTGTTTGATGTGCGCATAACATAGTAATTCTAGGTTAATAACTGGAATAAGAGCACATGTGTTTTCAAAAACAAAATATCATGCTTAGTACAGGCCGATCTTTGATCGGGCAAGCGGGGGTGCTCATTGCATGACCTTCCCCTCTCGTACCCAAGTTCCCGAGCCGAGGCAACTTTGGTGATGACGAACACGTGGCCTTAGGCATGAGTCAGGGTTTCCTAAATTCTCCAAAAATAAAATATTTAGGTGGGGACTCTGTGTCTGGAAAAGTAGTCCATGTTTGGCACTTCTTTATAAAAATCAGTTTTCCAAAACGATTTGTCGGATTTGGACTCTTTGGTGATTTATCGGTCTCACATTGCACTTTGTGAGATTAGATTTAGAACCGTGACATTGAGTCCGAACTGTAGTAGCTAGAGAATATAATGAGATTTGTGCCATCGCATGCGGATATCGGAGAGTTCCCGGGGTGCGTCTACACTAACATGATGATTTAATACCTACATGAGCATGCACATGTGAATTGTAACCCAATTCTTCATTCTAAGCTCAAATTACACAATTAAACACATAATCTTCATGTTTTTCTCATGTTTGATAGCTTAGATTCATAAATTAAAGGTTGAGTTCTTACCTAGAGTCTTCAAACACTCTAGGTCATCTTTGATCAATTCAAGCTATATCTTCAAGTTCTTCTCAAATATACACTTTCTCACTCTACACTTGAGCTCACTCTCTCTCTAAACTTGATTTTCAGATTTTTGCACTAAGGAAATGAAGAAGATATGAGCTCACATGAGCTTAAGTCTTATATTTATAGTTGTATTAGAACATTAGGCTTGCCAAACACAACTTAATTAATCAGACTGAATCAATTTTTTAATTGAAAATTGCCATATGATTCTAAAAATTCCAAATAACATAATAACGTAATCAATTTCAGTTTCGGATATCGATAAGGCTTTTAATTTTTAGATCAAAGCAGAATTCCAGACATATATTTCTGCAAGTAACAGATAGAAAGCCAATTAACATACAAAATACATAATAACGCATAATTTATTTTAATCCCTCCATTAGCATCCTTAATTACGGATTAGTACTTGATTACGGATTGGGGTTGTTACAGCTTGCACTCCTTTAATTCAACCCCGCTAGGGGGAATTGAACCCATGACCTCCTTGGGACTAAGGCCAATTAGGCTAAGCCTAGTTGGTTATTGCTGATTCTTTCTGTGACACCCTTTTGGCAATGAAGTTGTGACGAATTTTCTTTCATCACTGATTCCTTCAATGACTTAAATTGTACTTTTGGTGACTAGTAGAAACATTGCTAAATGTGTTTAACCTTGAAAGTAGTCCTATATAAACAATGGATCTAACCTTGAAAGCAAAATACCACTGTCAGATTGCTGGGACAACTTTTCGATTCTAAACCTTGAACTCGTGGATTTCTTCTTTGAAGTCCCTCTTAATGTAGAATCACCAAGAATTTTCAAGGGAAAAGAACAAAACTTAGAACTAAGAAGAAATTAAGAGAAAGCGAGGAAAAATTTGATTTTTGTCTTGCTCACTATATCTCTCAATATTTTCAATCCCTTTTTTCTGTAGCAAAGGTTGTGCTTATGTAGTAGGCTTGAAAGACGACTATACAACCCTAATTTCGATGTGGGATGGTGAAAAATAGTGAAATTCCGAGATAGACTCATAATGCAATGGGCCAAAAATAGGCAACCCGAGCACATAGGGTCGATTGACCCGCAATGATGGGAAAACCGACCCTCTGTGGTGGTACTTAGTGTGAGCTAGGCCGTGGGGGTGATATGGGTTGGTTTAGCCCTCGTTTGGCATGAACATTTTTGGGATTAAAAGGTTAAAATAAATACAGAAAGGCAAAATAAGTTAAAAAATCAATAAGATAAAATGTCATATCTAAATAACAATTATTTCATTTTTTCTCTCACAAAAGTCAAAAAAGTCCTAAATGAAGTTTTTTAGCCCAAACCTAAAATAACCAAAAAGTTAACTCACACCCCAAATGAAATCTTTATTAGTTTCTAATTTTTTAAGGGTTGTCTAAGGTGTTTCAAACTTTTTGAACTCAAAATGACTTTTTAAAAGATGCATCGGCCTGTTATAGATTCTTTTTTTTGGATACATCACCTGTTATAGATTCGAATGATGGTTCATAAATGCTCGATTTTGGAGAATTAATTTAGCAAAAATGTGCCCAAAGTTTTCTAGTTTTGGGGAATGTGAAAATGACTAGAATAGGTACGGTTCCACATCAAGCTTGCTTCGAATAGATCATCTAGTGTTTCACTGTCGTTTGAATTGTCGTCATTGGCTACAATTCGACAATGGGCTTAAGTATTATAACTCAACAAAATGAGATGTCTAGCCAACTAATCAGCTAGTCTTACAAAGCTGGGCTGCTAGTTTAGCTCAAGTCAGTTTCGTGTCATTTGCAGGTCACGATTTAGACTTTTCGATGTTAAAAATCAACTAGAAAATGGTTCAAAACATTTTAAAAGATTAAATATGTGTTCGAAAAATATTTTAGATTCAGTAGAACTCTAAGGGTCATTCATGTTCAAAGAAAGAAACAGTTTGGCTTTGTAAAAAACAGTTTGAAGATAGTTCTACATCTATTCATATCTTTTCAACGATATTAATTTTATATAAATCAAATTTATAGTTTAAAAGTTATACATAATTTGTAGTGGAAAATTAAAAAAAAGGAAATGAGAGAGAGAGAGAGAGAGAGAGAGAGAGAGAGAGAGAGTACATGGGAGATTGATGGGATTGTGGCAGAAAGCTTAGGCGTGACATGAGCTGGAAAAGTAAAGAACCAAAAAGATAATGAAATGGGTAAATTGTTGGGGGAATTATCATTGAGTGGGAATTGGAAAATTCTATTTCTGCATACTTAGTTATTTTAGTGTATATATATAATGAAATATTGTTTTCACAATAGTTATATCTTAAATTAAAATAATCATAACCGACATCCACCACACCAAAAATATTATATAAAAATATTCTCTGTACACATCTTTGAAAAATAAAAAAAAAAATTTAATGTACGCCTTTTGAGTAAAAAAAAAAATCTAAACTCTAGTTTTTATATTATTGTCACTTTGCTTGCTACACACTCTATACTCATCTATTGCTTTTAAAATAATATTCTCATAACAACTCTCATATTGCTTTAATCTCTAGGTTTATACTCTATTAGTGATGAAAATATTGTGTTAGGTGGAGTTTTGGAAACTCAATTCCACACCTTTGTTCGGGTGTCGTGTTTGATTACAATTTTCAAACATTGATTCAACACCCACTTTTCAAAACATTAGGTCCCTTTATTGTCAAATCCGGGTAGAAAACTTTGTGTTGAAAAAGTTGTAATTTTTTCTATGTTTTTGTCTTTCCCGCTCGAGCGGGACCATTGGTGCTCGAGCGGAGATTGGGGTCTCTCAGTATTTTGTCAGGTTTGTAAAAATACTGGAATGTGTGATTTCGCGCTCGAGCGGAACTCTGTTTTGTCACACGCATATTTTACTGAAGCCGCTCAAGCGGGCTGTTGGGCGCTCGAGCGGAGATCGCGGACTCAGGTTGCCTATTTATACCTGTTTAGGTTGATTTTAGGTTTCACTTTTCCTAGATCTTATTCAAAAGTCCTAGGGTTTTGTTTGAAATTTTCTTCTGAGGTTTTTGTGAGTTTTCCTTGATGTTTTTGAGAGAGTTCTAAACTTATGATTTGATATTTATACATCAAGCAGTTTGTTACTTTATATTCAAGAGAGTTCTCTTCGGTGGATTCCAAAGATTTAAGAGTAGAGTTTCAAAAGGCGTTTGATTCTGTACGTAGTCGTTAATTCGACAAGTGAAGTTGTGGATTCAACTTCAGGATTGATCAGTTCCGAGACGAAAGCGTGGTGAAAGAGTTACAGAAGATTCGAAGACAAATTGATTGAGTTGGGTAATTTGTGTATTATCTTTGTAATCTTTCTTTCTTCAGTAGTGGATTGATTAGTGGCGTTTCACCCTTGGTTTTTTATTACAATTGAAGGTTCTTCAATTGTGATTTTTTCCACGTAAAAATCGTTTGTGTCGATTTATTGTTTATTCCGAAAAACAAACAATCTAAATCACTTTTGTAAGTGCTTGTTGATTTAGATTGTGTTTTGGATAATTGGGATTTGGAATATTTTAATCTTGATCTAACCACGAATCACTTAGGATTTTCACATGTCTACCTAGTTATCTGCCCGGATGTCCCCCTGGACGTCAGACGTCGGGCCGGTCGTCCTGCCGGTTGACAAGAACAGTGTTTTTCTTTCCTTTTCTTTTCTTTTCTTCTTTTTTTTTTTGGCACCTGCTATTTTTATATTTTAAATAAAAAAATTATTTTCAGAATTGTTTTTAAATTTTTTATGAGCTTTAAATAAAATTTTGGATAGTGTGTTTGGTTATGAATTGTAAGTTTTTGAATCAAATATCATATGTCACATCAAAAATTTAAAACTTAATTCAAAACTCATAACCAAACAAATTTTTCACACTCAAATCAGAATTCCAAAACTCACAAACTCAAAATATAACTTTATTCTCAAATCATAATTCTAAAACTCTATCAAACGCTACCTTAGTTTTTTTAACTTCTTCTTCTTCTTTCTTTCTTTCTTTTTTTTTTTCCTTTTAGAATTTTCAGTCGGACAACCAATATCGAATTATTACATTATATGTTGTTCCTGTATGTTTTGCAAGCAAATACCTACTCTCACTTGTGCCATCATTGAACAAAACAAAAACACTGTACGAAACCCCCCCCCAAAAAAAGAATAAATAAATAAAATAAAATAAAATGTCCTTCACACCTCCGAAACAAAACAAGCTCACAAATGATGAAAACAAAACAGCACAACAATCTTCTCTCTCTAGGGTTTGAGCAAAAGAAAAGAAAAACAAAAACAAAAACAAAAAAAAAAAGAGAGAGAAAGAGGTTTCCCTATACTTCATTATGTACTATATATATACATATATTTTGTGACTATATATTCTTACATACATATATTTGCATGTATTGTTAGGGTTATGGAGGTCATTGCCGATTCAGATAAGGATCGACTTCGCGTGAAGAAGGAGACCTTGAAGGTTGTGCTCCTGCAGTGCCAGAGAGCTCTCAAATTGCTCAACAAGCCTGAAACTGTAGCAGTGGTCTACTCAACAAGTGTGTGGATTGAGAGTTTGGTATGTGTACAATAATATGAGTAAAGGGTAAAATTGAATATTTGTTGTGTGAATTGAGAAAAATAATTAATAAGTGTGTATACTAAGGTAGCTTTTGGTAACGTTTACGTTTTTGTATATGTTTACAAAAATTTTATAAACTGATTTTTGTTTATTTCTAGAAAAACATAAACTACAAACGCGTTTCGTTTGAACAAAATGTTTGAAAAATTTTAAAAACATACACTAAAAAGTATGTTTGTTCAGACCTAAAATATTTATATTTATTTTTTTATTATTTATGACAATGGGATCATAAACATTATAATTAAAAAAATTAATAGGAAAAAAATTAATTGAAAAAAAAAATTACTCGAAAAAAAATTATTTGAAAAAAAAATTAATTGACAAAAAAAATTGTTAGTCAAATTTTTAAATTTCTGTTTAAAAACCAATGTAAACTCATTTTTTAAGTTTACTTTTTTTCTCAAATTTATAAATTGAGACAACTATTTATAAACCAAAAAAATTATTAAACAAGTTTTTATGATAGTTTTTAAAATTTTTGTAAATATAAACTGAAAACGAAATGGTCACCAAACATGAAGAAATGATGTACACTGAGATATGTATATGTGTGGAAATAGAATTTCCGGTAGGGATTAGGAAAAGATATTGTTGTACAGTAGATTACTTTTCGAAATTTCATCTATAATGGCGAGTAGAAAAAAAAAATACTCAAGTATAGTTTTCTTTCGTTAAAAGACGAATTTACCCTTTTGTCCTTATCTCTCCCACTTTTCCCTCAACTCCCTCACCTCTTTCGCTCTCAATGTCATTGACAAGAAGCTATTCCATGGTTCCGGAACACCATGTTAGAAATGTGTCCGACCAATAAAAATAATATATTGTTAACACCATAAATCTGTAATTTTTATTATTATTTATTATTTATATAAATTGCAGGACACGTGGCATCCTCTTATTCATTTGCAAGTTAAAAGAAGTTATAGAGATAATGGAGAATATGAAGGACAAAGTGGATGAGTGGGAGGACAAAGTGGATGAGTGGGAGGACACATGGCAAGACAAGAATGAAGATGGAAGAAATGGGTAGTTACTAAGTAGTTATTGCTGTATTTTTTCTTCTATAAATAGCCATTAATGGCTACATTGTAAAAGATCCAGAATTCAAATCAAAGACAATTGATTTCAATATTTCTTGTCATTTTCCTTATCTTAGGAGTAGTTTAACATAGATTTATATTTCGAAGCATTTATTTTCAGCATTTCCATTTCGAAGCATTTTATGCACTTTCTTTTCGAAGCATAGGAGTAGAGGTAAGTAATTATTACTTTGATTGTTCACTCAATCGTCTTTCTCCGTTCCTCTTTCTTCTTTTACTTTTTCTTTTCTCTACACTTGACAATTTTGAAGTCCTCTTCGTTGAGGCAAAAGAATCGTCAACACAATCGCTTGATAATTGGCTTGAATTTAATCTGTAAGGATTTTTCAATCCTTACTGGCACGCTCGCATATATGATATTTTCCTTCGTAGGAAAAATAAGCCAACATTTTTTGGCACGCCCGGTGGGACTCGAAGTGTAAGAAATGACAAACGATTTGGATTTCGCCATTCGAACTTGTCAATATGAAATATATTGGCGTGAAAGAGAAATTTTGGATCTTCAAGAAGAGATCCATTTTCTTGATGAAATAAACTTTCATCCCTTACAATATTATTTGGTGGAAGAAAAAAGACACCATTTAATTGGAGAAATTCATCAACTTGATGTGGAAATTCGCCAATGGAATGATGAGTTATCAACTCTCACTACCATGTCTTTAACTGAGGCTTTAATGGTCGGAATTGTTGAATTTTTTCAGAATTTTTCCATGGTTAAAAATAGCAAAAGCAAAGAATTGATTTCATCAATGGCTCGGGGGGTTCAAGAGTTCGTTTTAAAAGAGCCAAATTATGAAATTAACACAACGAAAGAGCATGTTCTTGAGTCAAATTTGGCTAAGAATGATGTTCCATGTATGACTCGAGGGGTCCAAAAACCAAATTTTAGAGAGTCAAGTCATGAAAATAATATATCTATGGGTGATTTTCATAATCCATTAATGGCTAACATGGAAAAACAACCCACTTTGCCAAATAATTATGAAAACCTATTCGGCAAAAGTCATGTTTTTAAAACAAACATGGTCAAGAATAATGAACAAGCCACTGTTCATGAATTCAAAATTTTTGACATTTTTCAAAATGTCAAAAAGTATAAATTTTCATGGTCACACTATACCATGACTTTTGGTATTCAAAATCCTTTTTGGATTTGTGGTTCACATCAAAATATAATTATGATGATGTGGCTAATAAAATTAACAAATTGTTCTTATGAGTTCGAAGCACTAAGAACAAGGGATGACCATTTAAAATGCATGAACTTGGCTAGAAAAAGCCTGTGCATTTAAATAAATGGTTGAGAATGGCTTATCTTTTCAAATTGATGGCCAGTTGTTTGTATGTACACAATCAAAGCATCGAAGATACATTCGAAGCATCAAGAGTTGTTTCGAAGGTTGATTACTTCACCTTCGAAACTGTATAAAACTTTGAAAACTTTCGAAATGTGTACATCTCTTCAAATATATGTAAAATGACAATTAATTAGTTGTCGAATAATGCCTGTTTTTGGCATCATAAGTTGGCTCGAAGAACAACAGTTTTGGTGTCTTTGAAGAATTAATAATTGGTTCGAAGCACAAAATTAATATTTTCATTAATTATGTGTGAACCAGAACATATAAGTTTTGAATAACCACAATGTTGGCCAAAAACAGCTTCGAAAGCCGTTTTGCCATAAGTTGCTTCGAAAGCCGTTTTGCCATAATTTTGTAAGCTTCGAAGCACTCTATCTTGCATCAACAACAGCTTCGAAGAAATAATAATGGTGGTTGTGAACCTTCGAAGCTTTGTCGAGTATTTTTGAGGATGTAATTCTTCTTTTGTCGGTTCCATCGACCTTCAAAGAATGATTTTGGTCCTTTATATCACTTTCGAAGCTTGTTACTAATAATAATTCGAGTCATCTAGTCATAATTTCATACTCATTCGAAGCACTTTATTGGTGTTGTTACATCATTCGAAGCACTTTGCTGCTTAGGTTAGTCATGTGCTTGGTTCGGCCCTTCAAAAATTCAAATAAACATCATTTTTAAGGGCCGCGGGGGGTAATGTTAACACCATAAATCTGTAATTTTTATTATTATTTATTATTTATATAAATTGCAGGACACGTGGCATCCTCTTATTCATTTGGAAGTTAAAAGAAGTTATAGAGATAATGGAGAATATGAAGGACAAAGTGGATGAGTGGGAGGACAAAGTGGATGAGTGGAAGGACACATGGCAAGACAAGAATGAAGATGGAAGAAATGGGTAGTTACTAAGTAGTTATTGCTGTATTTTTTCTTCTATAAATAGCCATTAATGGCTACATTGTAAAAGATCCAGAATTCAAATCAAAGACAATTGATTTCAATATTTCTTGTCATTTTCCTTATCTTAGGAGTAGTTTAACATAGATTTATATTTCGAAGCATTTATTTTCAGCATTTCCATTTCGAAGCATTTTATGCACTTTCTTTTCGAAGCATAGGAGTAGAGGTAAGTAATTATTACTTTGATTGTTCACTCAATCGTCTTTCTCCGTTCCTCTTTCTTCTTTTACCTTTTCTTTTCTCTACACTTGACAATTTTGAAGTCCTCTTCGTTGAGGCAAAAGAACCGTCAACACAATCTCTTGATAATTGGCTTGAATTTAATCTGTAAGGATTTTTCAATCCTTACTGGCACGCTCGCATATATGATATTTTCCTTCGTAGGAAAAATAAGCCAACATATATAGAATCAAAAACATCACAACGCATGAATTCTGTCAATAACCATCTTGTTTCAAAATTTTATTAGTTTGGCACCCCACACATTAGTATGATGATGTGGTGCACTAGACCTACTAAACTAATTTATTGTCCTTAGAGCATCTGCATCAGTTTTGGTAAATTTTGAATCAAATTATAACTCAAAATTCACTTTTATAGTTTAGCTAATCTTTTTTTTATATGCACACTTCATCAAACTCTCTATTATAAAATTCTATTTCATTAAAATATTATTTTTTATTCTTTTGTCTCTTTTAATTTAAATATATTTTTTCCAGTGCACCATAGCAGCAGCCGAAGGAGGCAAACCTATAAAGGGCGGTCGACTGGCCGGCTGACCTATCAGATGATCGGGCGGTCGACCGGTCAGGCCAAAATTCAACAAAATTTCCTTCTTCGGGACATCAGGGCAGACATTAGAAGGACGTCCAGTGAGTGAGAAAATATAATAAAAAATAGATTAACTTGCCTCAAAAAAATAATAAACTGTTGAATAACTAATGAATATTTGTTGAGGTTCTGTAGCAAATTCAATCAAAAGCTAATTTAGAAATGATTTGTTAAAACTGATAGAGTAAGAATTTTATGATTTATTAGCTATATTTAACATTTTTCCTATTTTGGTGAGGTTAATGTGGATGGTCTTTATCTCTTCCACTTTATTTTCTAATACTAACTGTTTGCTGAATGACTTCATCAGACTAATGATCAGTCCCATTAGTCTGGTAAATAAACAGAAATGCCTACAAAAAAATGTTTTATCCATGGGTTAAGCTGTAATCAACAAAATAAATTGAGACAAATACGTATATTTTTATAATGCGTCACGTTTGAAATTTTAGTTTTAAATTTATGAGTAACCTTTAACAATATATGAAAGTACTACTTGAAATGAGGATTCTCATAA
The DNA here is from genome assembly GCF_055761805.1 of Camellia sinensis. Classification (NCBI taxonomy): domain Eukaryota; kingdom Viridiplantae; phylum Streptophyta; class Magnoliopsida; order Ericales; family Theaceae; genus Camellia; species Camellia sinensis. The sequence goes on from NC_138967.1 coordinate 152,566,290, forward strand.
ATCATTTAACAAATAAAGAGAAATTGCATAAATTTTTAGATAAATCACACAAACTACTATTTAAATAAATCATAGATACATTTCATCCCATAGCCATGGATTGAGTGCTTGGCCCGAGCGATCCAACACAACAAATATAGCCATGCCTTTACTATTTTTCTAATTTAGCCTATTTTTTTGTCTTCAAATTTTACCAATTGTATTATGACACATGTTTGAGTTATTTAATTAAACACATCATTAATAACATGATCAAAAAAACCCATTGTTTAGCTGTGATGAAATTAGCTTAAATTTGCTTACCAGTTTTTGTCCATTCTAAAATTAATTTTTTATTTATTTAATTTTAGACGTTTTTATTTATTTATTTATTTTTGATCGTACATAATACGAATATTATGCTAATACAAATAAATGTAAAAAGATATTATGAAGTGTATTTAGAATCTTCATGTTTATGATATGTTATTTGAGTTCAAAGTTGTCAAAAGTCATATGAAAAGATAAATTTTCTACTAACATTTATTAATTTAATCGATCATAATTGATTAAAATCAAATTTATAATAATGATATTGAACTATCAAAGCAGCTAAGAGGACAATGATTTAAATGAATGTGGTTCAAAATATTTCATAGTCAATAATTTATATGAGAGGGGAGTGGTGGGTACCAAGTCTTTACGAAAGAAACTTCCTAGAAAGAAAGTTTGTGACAAAAATAGGGGCTTATTTTCCAGCTAAAATTCGCTAAGAGGTCAATGATTTAGCTTTTGAATTAAAACTTTTCAAATGACAATAACTAAGGTGAGGAGGAAGGAGGGGGAAAGGGCCCTAATGTACAGCCGGGAGTGCTGTGCGCTAAAACGGCATACTTTGGTGCGTTTGTTTTTTCTGTTTTTTTTTTTTTAATATGTTGGTATGTGTGCAGCTGTTGATTTCTTTACATTGCTTTAAGCAAAATTAACGAAAATAATGAGGGAAAATTATTTTAAAAAAAATCAGAATTTGACCTCTGCAATAAAATAAATTATGAATTTTTTATTTTATCTATTTAAATTTAAATATTTTGATTTATTTTCAATCAAATCATTGACCTATTTTCATTAAGTAAATTTAAGCCAAAATAATATTTTGAATATTTTATGTATATCTACATTAAGTTTAATAATTAAAATATATTTTTTTCGTTAATTTTACCTAACAAAAAATGAGCGAATAATTGAGATTGAAAATAAATAAAAAAAGTAGCATTTAAATTGATAAAATTAAAAACTAATCATTTATTTTGTTACAAAGGACACACTATAAATTTTTTTTTTAATTTTTTCAAATAATAATAATAACATCAATATTGTTCTCATTTAGGCAAACCAATTAAAAAAAATTATAAAATACTTAAAATATTATTGTTAAATTTACTTGCAACAATGAGTATTATTACATATTATTTATTGATTTGTTGAAAAATCAACCAATTACTTTGAGTCTACCCAATTAACTTCAAAGTCTTGAGATTATTCGAGGTGAGCACAAGTTGGCTCAAATACTAAATATATTGTAGATGACTTATATTTATCTGTGAATAATAGAATATAAGTTGCTATACTCAAATAAATATCAATGTCAAAAGAAATATAACTAGTTTGATTTAAAAAAGAAAAAAATCAAAAATATAATAATCAATAAATATACATTAAATTTCAACTCATTTGAATTTTCAAAAATAAAATAAAAAATATGTCAGTACATATTTCTCCATACTACAATAAATGCATTTGAAGATTTGAAGATTTTATGTCGGTGATTTTTCCAAAATAAAATGGGTTAAGTTTTGGTACATTTTTAAAAGAGAAAATTACAGTTATCACCATGTATTTAACACCCGTCACACTTTGCCCTTTGACCATTTAATGTTGATAATCAACCCCTTAAATTTCTGATCAAATTCCAATTGAGTCCAATAGTTAACCCACATGAAAAGAAAACTAATCACTTACAGTATTATTTTCTCAGATATTTAGATCAAGTCCAGTGTTCAATACTGTCTTCTTACGACAAATTCGTCCACTCTAGGGTGCTCACAGATTATGGATGTCTATCTCCTAAGATGAAATAATCTACAACGAACACTAGCAGCACTGCAAACTGTTCGCACAACGAACACACTCTGTGTATATACTGTTTCTCATGGAAAATAAATGCAGCAAAATGCAGAGAGCAATAGTAGAAGCAAGAACGGAAAAATTGATTACAAAATCCAAATGAGGGACTGGCTATTTATAGAAGAACTGGTGGCTTTTCAGAACAGATTTCAACAAGTATAAAAACTTGTCGGAAACAGAGTTGAACAGGTAAAAATATGTTCAGACAGATTTGAACAGATAAAACCCATTCAGGTTGAATTTAAACAGGTAAGAACATGTTTAGTTTACAGGAATAGGTGTAGTGGACCAAACTGTCAACGTTCAAAAATATTGGGGTCAATTCGGAATTAATTTTGAATTTCAAACCGAAATTCAAATTTCAAATGGTAAGAATTTAATTGTAGAAAAAATAAAATTCAGATATTTTTGGCCCAAAAAAGATAAGCGTTGGGCTAGGCAAACCCAACCCAACCTTACACCACGCACCCGCGCCCAAGCCCAGCCAGCCTGCCTAACCGGACGGGCGGCGGCAGCACGCACATGTGTATTTGTTCTGGGTCCAATGGGTCTAGCCCACTTTACCCATAACCTCACCCTTCTACAAAACTTGGTTACCCCTTGAGTCCCTCCCAGGATGCAAACCAAAGGCTTATAAACCCATACCAAGTTTGTCCACCAAAGCAATGTAGGACAAACCTTAACTCCATCTTTTATGGGAACTTCACCAAAACACTAATTTTAAGGAGCTCATTTTGGTATCGATTTCCAATTCACTCGATAATAGTTTTGAGCAACCAAATATACGACGTGAATCGTTACACGGCAAATAACGCGTTGCCACATGGACTCGCCAATTTTGGCGCATGGGTCCCACCTAAAAAATAGACCAAAGTTTAAGAAAAATCTGTTTTTTCCAAAACCAATTTTCCGAACCATTTCTTATAATCCCCCGCATGGATGGAATTTGACGACAACGGAAATGCAACAACATATAGAATTTGTCAAGAGAGTATAAATCAAAAAAAATTTACATCAGGATAGGTAGCTTTTGGCCTTGAACCTTCCCTAGTGATAACCTATCAGACTTACTAGCTAATCAATGGACGTGATGTCTTGAATTGTTCAGCCGTTTGTGTAAACCAAGACAATAGATTTCACACAGAATATCTTCTGACACATCATAGTTCTCACGATTGTGTTCATTTTGGCCCTGAACGTTCCTGGTTATTCATGAGTGCTCCAGAGAATTTAGCCTCTTTATTTTCATAGAACCTGCCACAGTTCGACACTCATATAGGTAATTCTTACTGAGAGTATCCCTTATACTCATCTTGACTTTTTATTCCTAAGTCAAGATATAAGTAATCATTAAAAGGAAAGCTTACCCTTAACCTCCTGCATACAACACATGTTGCAGATATCACTCTCATCATAAGAATGGATAAGGAATTTAATCCCTTAGTGATTTTAAATGAGCCACACATAACTTATTTGTCCATTTGAACTTAGTTCTTGGGATCTCCAGTCATTTAAGTAGGGTTACCATTATGATGAGTCTTATGTAATAAGCTTTAATCTCATTCCCTTCGATGAACTATACACTTGCTCTTTTGTCAAACCTTTCGTTAACGGATCCACAATATTCTCTTTAGATTTGATATAATTTATTGAGATTATTTCACTTGAGAGCAATTTCCTTACGGTATTATGTCGACGATGAATATGTCGTGACTTACCATTATACATATAACTCTGTGCCTTGCCTATTACAGATTGACTATCATAATGAATACAAATAACTGGCACAGGTTTTGGCCATATTGGAATGTCTACTAAGAAGTGGCGAAGCCATTATACTTCTTTTCCTACTTTATCAAAAGCAATGAACTCAGATTCCATTATGGATCATGTGATACATGCTTGTTTCATGGATTTCCAAGAAATAACAGCGCCACTCCGAGTAAAGACATATCCACTAGTGGATTTTGAATATTTAGTATCCGATACCCAATTTGCATCACCATATCCTTCAAGTACTACTAAATATCAAGTAAAGTTTAAGCCATGATCACGGGTAAATCTTATATATCTAAGAACCTGAATGATTACTTTCCAATGGTCTTCTTCGGGGTTACCAGTGTACCTACTCAATTTACTAACATCATAAGCTATATCAGGATGTGTGCAATTCATTAGATACATTAGGCTTCTAATGATTTGGGAGTATTTTAACTTAAACACCGCATCACCTTTATTTTTCGATAAATAAAAACTGATGTCTACGAGTGTTTTTGCTACATTCACATCATCCTTGATATATTTACCAAGAATTTTTTCAATATAATGAGATTGTGATAATGCATGTCCATAAGATATTTTAGTAACTTTCATTCCTAATATAACATCTGCGACTTCCATATCTTTCATATCAAATCTTTTATTCAGCATTTGCTTGATAAATTTGATCATGTTTTGACTGCTTCCAATGATAAGCATGTCATCCACATAAAGATAAACAATGGCATATCCTTTGTCAGTGTTTTTAACATAGACGCATTTGTCACATTCGTTTATCTTAAACTCATTAGTAAGCATAGCATGATCAAATTTTTCATGCCATTGCTTAGGAGCTTGTTTTAACCCATAAAAAGATTTTACAAGCCGACAAACTTTCTTTTCTTGCCCTAGCACTACAACCCTTCGGATTCCTCCATATAGATCTCTTCATTTAGATCACCGTTTAAGAAATCAATTTGATGTATCTCTAAATTATACAATGCTGCTATAGCAATAAGCATACTGATAGATGCTATTCTTGTCACAGAGGAATGTGTGTCAAAATAGTCCAGACCTTTCTTTTGTCTGTAACCTTTTACCACAAGTCTTGCTTTAGACTTATCTATTGAGCCATCTGCTCTCATTTTTCTCTTGAATATCCATTTATATCCAAGAGGTTTAGAACCGGGTGGATGATCCACCAATTCCCAAGTATGATCTCGTATAATGGATTCAATTTCATTATTAACAGTCTCTTTCCACAAAGGTGCTTTAGGACCTAACATTGCTTCCTTAAAACTCTGAGGCTAATTTTCCAATAGGTATGTCAGAAAATCTGGACCAAAGGATTTTGATATTCTTGCTCTCTTACTTCGTCTTGGTTCATCATTAGTTAAATCCTATTGGTTGAGACCATTACTAGTCTCTTGTGTTTGATTGTCATTAGTCTCTTGACTTTTTGTATAATCATAAGTTCTTTCTTGTGAACTTAATTCCTGTCCTTTCTTGTAAGGAAAAACATGTTCAAAAAACACAACATTCCTTAACTCTATAATTGTGTTCACATGTATATCTGGTATTTCTGATTTATAAGTCAGAAACCGATATGCACTACTATTATGCGCATAACCAATAAACACATAATCCACTGTTTTTGGTCTGATCTCAGTCTTTTTTAGAACAGTAACTTCTACCTTTGCCAAACACCCCCACACTTTTAAGTATTTGTAGGAAGGTGGTCGACCTTTCCATAATTCATAAGGAGTGTCATTCGTTTTCTTGTAGAGTATTCTGTTATGAACATAATTACAGACAATATTGCTTTCCCCCACAAGTTTTGTGGTAAGCCTGAACTTAGTAACATGGTATTCATCATTTCTTTAAAGGTTCTATTCTTCCTTTCAGCAGTTTCATTTTGCTGTGGGGAATAGGGTGATATAATTTGGTGAATAATGCCATATTATGCACAAAATTCATTTAAAGGCGCATCATATTCACCACTCCTATCACTTCTAATAATTTTAATGGTTTTACCAAGTTGATTTTCAACTTCAATTTTATATAGTTTAATCATGTCCAAGACTTCATCTTTACTTTTCAGTAGATATACATAACAATATCTTGTGCAATCATCAATAAATGTCATGAAATACTTTTTGCCTTCTCTAACTTGAACAAATTTAAGATCACACACATCAATATGAATTAATTCTAGAGGTTCAGTTTTTCTTTCAACCGATTTAAATGGAACCTTAGTTAGTTTTGCTTTTACACATATCTCACATTTGTGATTATGATCAATTTCAAACTTTGGTATTTAATCCAAACCAATTAGTCAACACAAAGCATCAAAATTCACATGTCATAATCTACCATGCCATAAATTTGATCCAAGAAAATAAGTAAAAGATGTGTTACTCTTATTAATAATAGATTTTGGTACAACAGTCATTACATTCAATTTGAAGAGGCCATCGCTCATGTATCCCTTACCCATATACATTCCACTTTTTGTTAATACAAGCTTATCAGACTCAAATACAAGCCTAACACCATTTTTACTTAATAAAGAACCAGAAACTAAATTCTTTTAGATGTTTAGTACATGCAGAACGTTATTGAAGATAAGTTCCTTCCCCAATGTCATCTTCAAGATAACTTTCCGTTGTCCAGCTACAACAGAAGTAGATGAATTTCCCATGAACATGTGTTCACCATTTGGAGCCTCATTATAAGAAGTGAACATCTTTGTCTCCGTGCAAATGTGTCAAGTTGCCCTAGTGTTGACCCACCACTCCTTGGGATTTCTATCCAAATTAGCCTCAGACACCACAATAGAGAGGTTGATGTCATTTACCCAATTAGAAATGTAATCGACTTCTGTCACATTGGCTTGATTGGTGGTCTTTTTGCTTGTACTTCCGCGATCTTTCTTAGGGCGTTGACAATCAGAGGCATGATGTCCAATCTTGCCACAGTTATAGCATTTTCCATTGAACTTTTTATTGACATTGTTGTCGCCTTGTTTAGGACCATCTCCAGCAAACTTCATCTTCTTGTTATGTGGTTTGCGCACTTGTTCCACTACATTAGCCTTGGACTAAATAGGATTTTTACCATTCCTCTTTTCAGCCTTACGGTTATCTTCCTCAATTCTCAGTCTTACAATAAGTTCATCCATGGTTATCTATTTGCATTTATGTTTTAAATAATATTTTAAAATTTTTCCAAGCCGGTAGTCATTTTTCCGCTGATGCGGCGACTTGGAAAGACTTACTAAGAGACATACCCTTAACATGAATATCATGCAAAATTAATTGAAAACTTTGAACTTAAGAAATAACAGTTTGGGAGTCTACCATAACAAAATCCAGAAATTTACCAACAACAAATTTCTTTGTACAGACATCCTCTATCTTGTATTTTTCTCCAAAGAATCTCACAATTCTTTTGTTGTTTTCAGAGGGCTATAAACATTATACAGCATGTTGTCTACGCCATTGAGGATGTAATTTCCGCAAAGAAAATCAGAGTGCTCCCATGCATCCACTGCAGCAACAACTTGCCGATCACTCTCATCATCTTTAAGTACTGGAGTATCTTCATAGAGAAACCAGGCAAGATTAAGAGTTGTTAGATAGAACAACATTTTCTGCTGCTATCTCTTAAACTTTGTATCGTTACATTTTTTTAGTTTTTCTCCATGGTTCACAGGTACCATAGACATTTGAATAGGGTTTTAGGTAATAGCTGGTGTTGATGTCACAACCAGATTTGGTGTACCAGTTTCAGTAGCCATCAAATATGATTACAAAAATCAAAAAACAAATTAGAAGCAACACAATATTTCTAGTTACAAAAACTAGAAACAAAAATCAGAATTGTGAATACAATGAAGAAACTAATCTATCTTAAGATTGTTAAACAATCTTCACTGTATTCGAAGAATGGATTAAGAAAGGAGAGAGTCTGTTTGTTTACAAAAAACAAAATAGAATATAAAAACCAAGAAAACATATTCTTATTTAGTTACAGAAACAAAACAGAATCTAAAAAAGAAAAATAAATAAAAACAAAAAAGAAAACTAATCACTTACAATATTATTTTATCAGATATTTAGATCAAGTCCAGTGTTCAACACTATTCTTGAGACAGATTCGTCCTCTCTGGGGCATAGATCTAAATATCGGTTGGTATTCATACTGGAAAATCATAGCACCGATTCGGATATGGATCGGTATACCGGTGAAAATGAAATTCGCAGCCGTAGCTTCCGAGCCCTGGTACGTAGCGGTCTGAATCCGATACATGGGGCGATACAGTCCGATACAAATTTGCTTTTGTTATAGATTTACAATTCACATTTCACAATCAAACTTCTTTGTGGCTTGGCTCCATAGATGTAACCTTCTTTGGGCTGTGGAGTTCACTTCAACAACCTTGAAGCTTCTTCAAAGAAGGTTTGTCTCCTTGAGTTGTTGCAACTTGCAAGTTGTAATTTGTGTTGTTGTTGTGCTCTATTTTGTTGTTGTTGAGCTCTGTTTCTCGTTTTTTTTTTTTTTTTTTTTTTTATCCAAAGCTGAAATATTTGTCTGGGTTTGGCCGGATTCTGCAACTTTCGATCAGCATTTAGAGAGAGAGAGAGAGAGAGGATAGGATTGTTTGTGGTTGTATTATGGTATGGGAGTCTAAGATTGAAATGGATAAGAGAGAGGTACTTAGGTATATGGAAGTGCGTGTGTTTATGGTGGATTTGTACATTGTAAATGTTTAGGGGTTTTTTTTTCTCTATTTATTTGTTTATACACCGACACCTCTATTTATATTAATATATATTTATTTTTTTCTCAGTACAACAAAAATAAATGTTCAAATCAATTTTTTTATTAAAAGTTTAACATATGTCAAAAAAGCTTGAGACTAAAATAAATACATATCATTTAGTTGAAAATGAGTCAAAAGTACTCTTATATATTAAAATTTTGATTAAAATGTAACAAATCAAGGCTAAAAGAGTAAAAAAAAAAAGGGCATAAAATTTAGTTTTAGAGGGATTGTTAATGATTTTTAAAATTTCACAGCTGCGACACCCGATTCCCGATACGTACCAGCCGATACTACCAATACCGATATTCCGCAATCAATACCGTTACATTACCTGATACCGTGATTTAGAACTATGCTCTAGGGTGCTCACAGATTATGGACGTCTATCTCTCAGGATTAAATGATCTACAACGAATAGTAGCAGCACTACAAACTGTTCACAAAACAAACACACTTTGTGTATATACTCTTTCTCATAGAAAATAAATGCAGCAAAATGCAGAGAGCAACAGTAGAAGCAAGAACGAAAAAATTGATTGCAAAATCCAAATGAGGGACTGACTAGTTATAGGAGAACTGGTGGCTTTTCAGAACAGATTTCAGTAGGTATAAAGCCTGTTGGGGATAGAGTTGAACAAGTAAAAACCTGTTCGGACAGAATTGAACAGGTAAAACCTGTTCAGGTTGAATTTAAATAGGTAAGATTTTGTTCAGTTTGGTGGAATAGGTACATTGGACCAAACTGCCAATGTTCAGAAACGTTAGGGTCAATTCGGAATTAATTTTGAATTTCAAATCGAAATTCAAATTCCAAACGGTAAGAATTTAATTTTAGAAAAAATAAAATTCAAATGCTTTTGGCCCAAAAAAGATAAGCATGCCTCACACCAGGCACCCGTGCCCAAGCCCACGCCAACCTGGATGGCGGTGGCGGTGCGTGCACGTGTGTGTTTGTTTTGGGTCTAATGGGTCTAGCCCACTTTATCCATAACCTCACCCTTCCACAAAACTTGGGTACCCCTTGTGTCCCTCCCCAAGATGCAAACCCAAGACTTATAAACCCACACCAAGTTTTCCCACCAAAGCAATGTGAGACAAACCTTAACTCCATCCTTTATGGAAACTTCCCCAAAACACCATTTTCATGGAGCTCATTTTGGCATCGATTTCCCATTCACCCAATAATGGTTTTGAACAACCAAATATATGACATGAATCGTTACGTAGCAAAGAATGCATTGCCACATGGACCCGCCAATTTTTGCGCATGGGTCCCACCTAAAAATTAGACCAAAGTTTAAGAAAAATTTGTTTTTTCCAAACCATTTGTTACATTATCTAGCTATGCAATTACGTTAATGGAATTCCAATCAAATACTAATAATAATAGTAATAACAATAATAATAATAATAATAATAATAATAATAATAATAATAATAATAATAATAATAATAATAATAATAATAATATTAAGTTCATGAATTTCATGGTATTTAACACTTATTGTTCAAGTGAGTTAATCAAACACTTTAATAATATTCACATTTCAGAACAAAATGATACATTATGTCAAGTAAAAAGATGTAATTCATAACATTCATATTCGATGTTTTTTTTACCCCTTCTTAAAATTTATTAAAAAAAAAAAAAAAGGTAGAAAAAGCCCTTTCTCTCTCTTTGAGAAACCCTATTCCCGTTCTTTCTCTCTAAGAAATCCTAAACTCTCTATCTTGCTTTTCTCTTTAGGAGGGAGAGGGTGATGTCTTTAACCTTCCTCTCCCCTCCATTTCTTCTCCTGTAGTTTCTATCACCATGTTAGCCACTACCGTTCTTCTTGTCTCTATCATCACTTACTACCAAGAAAGCTTTTAGATCTAATCTCAGATCTGATTTATAACTAAGATTCGATATTGTTAAACGCGATGTTAGACGCTAGATAACCACTTTAGATCCATAATGTTTTATTGTAATGACCCGACCCTCGTGTATGTTTTGGGTATGTTTTCAGCCCCTCATTCTGTGCATTTAAATGCTTATTGTGAAATTTGATGTTAAATTAAGTTTGATTAAGTGACTCCTATGTTTATAAATGCATATCTGTCCAACAAGAGAAAGATCTGTTACAATTAGAATGATTGGATCAGAAATTGAGAGTCGTGGAGGCTTAATAATCCGAAATTGATTTTACATATGAGATTGGCATAATTTTTAAGTTATAATAAGCATTGTTGTGAAAATTTGATTTGGGGTGATTAAACTGATTAGTTTCCGTCTTTATTCACTTTTATATAAATATCTTTACCTTTGAATATTTGAGGGAGAACCATCATAAGAGAAGCTCCTGAGGGAGAGAGAGAGCTAGAGAGGAGAAGGGTTTGAAAAGAAGTTCAAGGAAGGAATTGGTTAGAAGGTTGTAGGGAGCTTGATTCAAGGTATGTCTAGGTTTTTTTTTAAATTAACCCCTTTCTTGCATGGGGAAGGAATTCCTCTATATTATTGTGTTAATGGTTGGTTGAGTTGTTATTTCTTGTGTTGAATTGATTAGAGATTGAATTATCTAGTGAGGTATCTAATGAGAATCTATGTTGTTTTCCTTAATTGTCAAATTTGAACCCATCTACTTGGCTACATGGTTGTGTGTGTGTGTGTGGAGGGGTGAGGAAATTGGAGATAGTGTGGAATTGGGTTGTGTTCATAAGCTTAGAGATTAAAGATTTTAGTTATGTTAATTTGATGTATGTGTTGTAATTCTTATTCATGTGAGTTTGGGACCACATGCAAGCAATTTATAGACTTGTTCTGAGCCCAAAAAATTCCTACAAAAAATGAAACTTCTACTGAATTTCGGTCTGCAAGATTCAGCAAATCGCCGCACGTGCGAGGGTCATGGCCGCACGTGCGGGAACCCCAGCCGCACGTGCGGGGAAATGAGGGATTTTGGACCTTTGGTTACTGTCTAAAAGGCACGTGCGGGCTTCACTGCCGCACGTACGGGACCAACCGCCGCACGTGCGGGGCTCACAGCCGCACATGCGGCCCATGTTGGAAAAAATGATTTGTTCTGTTTTGCGTGCCCGACCCTCAGATATTTTTAAAATCTGTATTTGATGCCTTCTGATATTTGTAAAATTCATTTGAAGCGAAGTGAGTCAAGAAAGGATTCAACAAAGAAAAAGGAACTAATTTGTGAGTTATGCACGTGTGCAGGGCACACTCCGGGAAGGACTAACGCTCCACCCCAGCACTGTGAGTGGTAGTACTGTAATCGTACGTTTACTACCGTTAATAATTCTTATTATTAATGCTCTACTCTTTACAAGTAATTACGTTAACGTTTATGTTGTGTGGAAATCGGTGAGAACGTTGAAAGACTTTGTGTACATCGACATGACTCTGGTACTACCCTGCATTCTGGTTATGGTTAATAGTTAGCATTAATGTGCTACAACCTATAAGTTACTTATGACTCCGTATAAGAATTACATACGAATTATTAATACTGTGCAATTGATTGATGAAAAAGGAATTGGGGATGTAAACCTCGCTTATGGAAACCTGACAGTTTGAATGTCCTACTATGGACTCCTATAATCTGATTGATTCGACGCATGTTTTATGACATAGATATTGGCCTAGAATGGGTTATTGAAATGAATAATCGGATAGAACCATGGGTTGCCTTATACGCCAAAGAATCGAATATCAATAACCTTGTTATATGACCCATGTTATGGTGTGAATTGGTCCGTCCCCATGATTAGTATTGTAATGACACATGTGTTTCTGTAAACAACTATTATTAATGTTCTATTATACGCAAGACAACTGTGTCAATCTGTAACATACGCTCTACTTACAGCTAATGATGGCCATTAGCTTTCTGTTATCGCATGTCAATTATGTAACTATGTGAAGGATTCAAAGAATGTGAATGAATGATGGAAAGGATGGAAAGGATGTGTGTACTTTCCCATGACTCTAGAACTCTGTAAGATTCTGAAATTAGCCTGCTCTGATGATATCTGGGCCTATGGCCAATATGTATTTCCTGGTGTGAAACAAAGTGCTGTACGAAACTAAGTGCTATAATGTGAGTCACCTCTAGAATCCGTGCAAGACACCTCTTGGGTTCATACATGCATCATAAGGGTTTAATGCCATTCTGATAAGGGCTGTATGCCATTTTCTGATAAGAGCTGTATGTCATTCTGAAAAGGGCTTAATGCCATTCTGTTAAGGGCTTAACGCCAATCTGTTCAAGGGCTTAATGCCACTCCGTTCAAGGGCTTAAAACCATTATGTTGAAAGGCTGGGCCTAAGGCCATTCTGAAATTAGTACAGAATCAAATTAACCACATGATCTCCGCATTTATACACACATTGATATGTATTATGTTTTAAGTTGAGCGTTGAATTGATTAAGTATTATTATTCACCAGACCTGGCTCACTCTATGTTTTATTTGATTCTGTAGGTAATCCATCTGGAGGTCAGTTTTAACCCAGGTGCCTGTCTCTCTTTTGTCAGTCTCAGGGGGTCCATGCACTTAAATGAAGCCCATGCATTTTTATGGAGCTTTGTTAAGCTTTCAACTTTGTATTTTAATTGTCTGTCTAAAGTTGTAATCCGTATAACTCCTTCCTTCCCTCAATGTTTTTGTTATATGCCCAATTATGGGGCTGGGTCTGTAATGATGTAAGTATGCATAACTAATTTCTTAGATGCACGTTACTATGCGTCTATCTATCCGATGCAAAGTTTGTTATCCTGGCATGATAGTAATAGCTCAATGGATGTAGTTTTATGTTATTGTTCGTTGTTAAATGCTTCCGTTCAGGCCCCATATGTAATGTATATCAGGTTAAGTGTCCGTTTATGAGTAGGTCATGCCCAAACTTTTAGGGGCGAATTTGGGGCGTGACAAGTGGTATTAGAGCACGAGTTGTTATCTCACACATGAATCCATTGAGCCTTAGGATGTCTACAAAAGACTGCATCATGCATAACATTCTAAAAGTATATGAAAGATCGATGGCAACGTTAAATGTACTCTACTAACGCTAACGATTTTGAACTATGTCTATTGTATATTTTTTTGCATATTGTGATTGATTGTGATGCAGAACGTGATGAGCATAAAGATGGAAGATCTGGAAGGTTTTACCCCCGCCTGGCTAGATAAAATGAAAAGGAAAATTGTGTAACATAAGTAAATGAACAGCGATGGGATTAAAACAATGACATTGCACTGCAGAAGCGTGGTGAGGGTTCAAGCTGATCGGTAAGACAATCTATATGCAAATGGTTAAATGAAATATGTGTTATCGGATAATAATCACCTATGGAAAATGATCTAAGACCAAAGGAAATGATCTATGTGATGCTCTAATTTTTATGATATAGTTATGTCTTCCTTGCCATAACAATGTTCAGATCTGTGATTTTGAAAAGTTACTGTGTTTGAATGTTTTGATAAGATGTGTTTTGCGTGCTGATTGAAATGGTGTTGGAAATGACTGGCTGTAAGGAAAAAAAAAATTATGCATATAGTGGTCCCTCTTAAAATTGTGAAAGGAGTTAATTGATTGTGATTTTATTTCTTACTGATGGTTAAATAGATAAGCTATGTTGATGAATTGATTATTGACCTTGAAACAACATATAATTAATATGATTTCGTAAACTGAGAAAATTATTGACGACTTCTGATGAGGAACCGAGGGAATTATTAATGGTGTCGGAGGAGTTTTGTTTATGTGCAATCGGGATTTGTTTGTGGAATCTATGATCTGAAATCTGTAATCCGCAATCCGTAATTTGTAATCTGTGATCTGTTTTGTTTATGTGCAATCTGTAATCTGTGATCAGGATTTCTTATAGGGAGTGGTTGAACGACATGAAGGACCTTACCCATATTACGTGTCCGCTCACATGATACTTGTAAAAAGATGGGTAGTTATTGACTACTTTAAAATTGAAACTTAATGATTGATAATCCGATAACTTACCGCAAGAATTAAAATTCTGCCTATGTAGATTCAAGACTTAAGATTGAGAAATCATTTCTGTGATAATATGCAAATGTTAGATGTTTACGGATTTGAACGATGTTCATTACGTGGTTCCGAATTGATTTATTATCATATGAAACTAATCTTGCTAAGAATTCTAACTCTAATATTAGTTGGTCAAATGACGTCGTCGCAATACTATTGAAATTCTAGACCTTATGGAATCCAGATGGATGTGATTATTGTATATTTAATGAAATTTATGACCCTACGAAGGGATCTGATAGAACCTACGTACGTGAAGTAACTGGTTATGTTGCTTATATTAATTGACTGGGCCGGGCGACTGGTCTATAAGTTATGTCTGGTTGATTGCTGACCCACTGTGACTATAAATTGCAAATATGAAACCATGTGGTTGACCTTATAGTAGAAAGGGAAGAATTATCCGAACAGTAGAACACTGAAATGATAAAAAGGAGGCCAAATTAATTGTGCTATAACAAGAAGAAATGCTTAATAAGGGAGGATGTTACACCCCACTGTTATGACTGATTAAGTAAACATGATTTTGAATTTGATTTCCGGCCTTATCATTGAATGACCCCCTTTGGTCGAAATGAAGGTTGTTATATTTGTACCCATTGCTTAGACTTGAACTCGTGACAGTATGACTAAATGTCTATAATGATATATCTGTATGGCTTTACAAAACTGTATGATGCTTGCTTTGATATGATCATAACTAGTTGATTCGGAGTATGATTTTTTTGTAGTACTAAACTTAAAAGTAATGCTATGAGACATTAACGATGTGTATCTGTTATACGGATCTTGTCAAGAACCATTACATATGACTTTGAACCAGTATAATGGTAAGACTTTGATACACTTTCCGAAATAAAGGAATATGAGGAATGAATTGTGAAGCTAATGGCTACGTACCTACACAACTTAATTGTGATTGCCGGAGTAAAGTATACCTTGTTAAATAGGCAGAACTTTATTGATGGGCTCTGATGTTTGATTTCATTATGCATAATACGATTTGAAATTAACTACATAATGGATTTCTTTTAAAAAAAATACATATAATCTTAATTGATGATTTACTTTTGAGTGAATTGTAATACATGAATTACTCAAGGAATTGCTTGACTGGGCAAGTTTGGACATGTACCTCCTAATGAGAATTGCATATGAACTAATAATGCTGGGTCGATCTGGTTAGAAACTTGGTGGAGGATATTTTTATTATAATTGAAATTAACATATGCTGTAGGAATTTACGAATTATGTGCTTAAGGAAATACTATCTATTATGTTTCCGTATTTGAGAATGGTATGTTTCTATACTTAAAAATTTCTGCTATGAAACTTATTGACAGGGAAATACTGTGATTATAAACTTTGCCTATTGGGAATTTTATACGTTGAATGTCCTGCCATGGACTCTTGTAGTCTTATCTTAATTAACACATGATCCTGTGAAATAAATGTACGAAGTTGTTACTTTTATTTCTACATGCCTGAAATAGACATTGAAACGAGTAATTGGATAAAGCTATGAGATGCTTGTTATGTTAAGAACTTTGAAATGACTGTGATAAATATCGAATTAACTTGTGAATTGTTCAAACTGAAGAATTATGAGAGCATCTATAACAGAATTGGACAATGATGTGAAACTGGGAATTCTAATTTGTTACATGGTAAAACAAGTTTGAGGGACCAAACTTATTTTGGGGGAGGGGGGGAGAGTGTAATGACCCAACCCTCGTGTATGTTTCTGGTATGTTTTCAGCCCCTCATTCTGTGCATTTAAATGCTTATTGTGAAATTTGATGTTAAATTAAGTTTGATTAAGTGACTCCTATGTTTATGAATGCATATATGTCCAACAAGAGAAAGATCTGTTACAATTAGAATGTTTGGATCAGAAATTGAGAGCCACGGAGGCCTGATAATCCGAAATTGATTTTACATATGAGATCGGCATAATTTTTAAGTTATAATAAGCATTGTTGTGAAAATTTGATTTGGGATGATTAAACTAATTAGTTTTCGTCTTTATTCACTTTTATATAAATATCTTTACCTTTGCATATTTGAGGGAGAACCATCATAAGGGAAGCTCCTAAGGGAGAGAGAGAGAGCTAGAGAGGAGAAGGGTTTGAAAAGAAGTTCAAGGAAGGAATTGGTTAGAAGGTTGTAGGGAGCTTGATTCAAGGTATGTCTAGGTTTTTTTTAAATTAACCCCTCTCTTGCATGGGGAAGGAATTCCTTTATATTATTGTGTTAATGGTTGGTTGAGTTGTTATTTCTTGTGTTGAATTGATTAGAGATTGAATTATCTAGTGAGGTATCTAATGAGAATCTATGTTGTTTTCCTTAATTGTCAAATTTGAACCCATCTACTTGGCTACATGGTTGTGTGTGTGTGTGGAGGGGTGAGGAAATTGGAGATAGTGTGGAATTGGGTTGTGTTCATAAGTTTAGAGATTAAAGATTTTAGTTATGTTAATTTGATGTATGTGTTGTAATTCATATTCATGTGAGTGTTGGGACCACATGCTAGCAATTTATAGACTTGTTCTAAGCCCAAAAAATTCCTACAAAAAATGAAACTTCTACTGAATTTCGGACTGCAAGATTCAGCAAATCGCCGCACGTGCGAGGGTCATGGCCGCACGTGCGGGAACCCCAGCCGCACGTGCGGGAGTCATGACCACACGTGCGGGGAAATGAGGGATTTTGGACCTTTGGTTACTGTCTAAAAGGCACGTGCGAGTTTCACTGCCGCACGTGCGGGACCAACCGCCGCACGTGCGGGGCTCACAGCAGCACATGCTGCCCATGCTGGAAAAAATGGTTTGTTCTGTTTTGCGTGCCCGACCCTCAGATATTTTTAAAATCTGTATTTCATGCCTTCTGATATTTGTAAAATTCATTTGAAGCGAAGTGAGTCAAGAAAGGATTCAACAAAGAAAAAGGAACTAATTGCTGAGTTATATACGTGTGCAGGGCACACTCTGGGAAGGACTAACGCTCCACCCCAGCACTGTGCATAGTAGTATTGTAATCGCACGTTTACTACCGTTAATAATTCTTATTATTAACGCTCTACTCTTTACAAGTAATTATGTTAACGTTTATGTTGTGTGGAAATCGGTGAGAATGTTGAAAGACTTTGTGTACATCGACATGACTCTGGTACTACCCTACATTCTGGTTACGGTTAATAGTTAGCATTAATGTGCTACAACCTATAAGTTACTTATGACACCGTATAAGAATGACATACGAATTATTAATACTGTGCAATTGATTGATGAAAAAGGAATTGGGGATGTAAACCTCGCTTATGGAAACCTGATGGTTTGAATGTCCTACTATGGACTCCTATAATCTGATTGATTCGACGCATGTTTTATGACATAGATATCGGCCTAGAATGGGTTATCGAAATGAATAATCGGATAGAACCATGGGTTGCCTTATACGTCAAAGAATCGAATATCAATAACCTTGTTATATGACCCATGTTATGGTGTGAATTGGTCCGTCCCCATGATTAGTACTGTAGTGGCACATGTGTTTTTGTAAACAACTATTATTAATGCTCTGTTATACGCAAGACAACTGTGTCAATCTGTAACATATGCTCTACTTACAGCTAATGATGGCCATTAGCATTCTGTTATCGCATGTCAATTATGTAACTATGTGAAGGATTCAAAGAATGTGAATGAATGATGGAAAGGATGTGTGTACTTTCCCATGACTCTAAAACTCTGTAAGATTCTGAAATTAGCCTGCTCTGATGATATCTGGGTCTATGGCCAATCTGTATTTTCTATTGTGAAACAAAATGCTGTACGGAACTAAGTGCTACAATGTGAGTCACCTCTAGAATCCGTGCGAGACACCTCTTGAGTTCATAAATGCATCATAAGGGCTTAATGCCATTCTGATAAGGGTTGTATGCCTTTCTGATAAGGGCTATATGTCATTCTGAAAAGGGCCTGATGCCATTCTGTTAAGGGCTTAACGCTACTCTATTCAAGGGCTTAATGCCAATCTGTTCAAGGGCTTAAAACCATTAAGTTGAAAGGCTGGGCCTAAGGCCGTTCTGAAATTAGTACAGAAGCAGATTAACCACATGATCTCTGCATTTGTACACGCATTGATATGTATTATGTTTTAAGTTGAGCATTGAATTGATTAAGTACTATTATTCACCAGACTTGGCTCACTCTATGTTTTGTTTGATTCTGTAGGTAATCCATCTGGAGGTCAGTTTTTACCCAGGTGGCTGTCTCTCTTTTGTCTGCCTCAGGGGGTCCAGGCACTTAAATGAAGCCCGTGCATTTTTATGGAGCTTTGTTGAGCTTTCAACTTTGTGTTTTAATTGTCTGTCTAAAGTTGTAATGCGTATAACTCCTTCCTTCCCCCAATGTTTTTGTTATATGCCCAATTATGGGGTTGGGTCTGTAATGATGTATGTATGCATAACTAATTTCTTAGATGCACGTTACTATGCGTCTATCTATCCGATGCAAAGTCTGTGATCCTGGCATGATAGTAATAGCTCGATGGATGTAGTTTTATGCTATTGTACGTTGTTAAATGCTTCCGTTCAGGCCCCGTATGTAATGTATATCAGGTTAAGTGTCCGTTTATGAGTAGGTCATGCCCAAACTTTTAGGGGCGAGTTTGGGGCCTGACATTTATTTTGTAACGTAGGGATGGAAATTAAGGTACCAAAGCTAGTAGTTGCGATGATAAACAGATCATAAAGGTGATTGATATTGTTTATTTGGGGATGATCGTTTTTGCTTTATTTTATTTTTTTGAATAATACTAGGGATCATGAAAAAAATATTATGAAGTGCTTCATGAAAATTTTTCATCATTTGATTAGCTTGTAGTGTTTTATTGTATATGTAATCCAAGGATGGAGAATCTTTTATGATCATCTTCATGATATTTTTTTTTTCTTGATCCTAACATTGCTCTTTTTTTTTATTTTTTTTTTCTTTTGTTGCAATAATATCTCTCTATGTAGAGGTATCCTCCTTTCATGGAGGTTTTCTCCTCTCTGCAAGGTAGGTTGGTTTGTTTGTTTGTTTTTTTTTCCCCCCTTTTATGCGGAGATTTGTATCCTTCCTACGTGAAGGCTCTCTTTATCCCTTTTGGGATATATTTTGCACTCTGATGTACTTTATTGGACGATTTATTGTCGGTTGTGCAACATATTAAGTCTTGTACTTTCCCATCAAAAAAAAAAAAACCGTATTCTAACAAATGTTTGTTAATGTTATAATGAAATAAACGAAAGCAAGAAAGTAAAATAAGAAATCACACAAAAATATCAAAATATATGTGGTTCGGAAGATAGCTCAATCAAGTAGGATTGTGTCGATCTATGTTTGTGTGGAAATCTTGGTACACCACAGTTGCGATTGAATGTGGAAATGCAAGCCTCAACTAAGCAACCATCAAAGCAGCATCACACACCTAGTGGATGGAACACACCAAATAGAGTGCTAATTGATCTTAAGCAGTGGCCAAAATTGGCCATTGTGTCCCCACTGGCGGCAAAACTTGGCTCACTCAATGCTAATCAAAGAAGAGAAATAATGGGCACCAAGCAATGCACTGGCGGAAAAATAGACCGAGGAACTTCCTAATGTCCTGTGGGCATACTAGACAATGCCAAGACGATCAATGGTGGAGACTATTTTCGTCTTAGCATATTTCATGGAGGTCGTCATCCCATTGGAAGTCGGCATGCCCACCATCCAGAGTGAGAACTTTAAGCCAAACTCGAACGCGAAAGCCATCGCCCTAGAATTGGACCGCATGAAAGAGCGAAGAGAAAAGACAATAATCCACATCACAGCATATCAGTAGGAACTATCCAGGAAGTACAACAAAATAGTCCATCTCAGTCAGTTCAAAATAGGGTTTGGATTTTGCGCAAAGTGATGGGCAACACCTTGATACTAGGAGAAGAAAATTGGAAGCAAACTAGGAAGGACCTTATAAGATAACCGGTTTGGCAAGCAAAGGGGCATATTACCTAGAGGGTTTAGACGGCCAAGCCATACTCAGGCCATGGAACACCGTGAATCTGAAGCTATTCTACTTCGAATTCTGCTTTCAATGTAACCCCCAATTTCATGATATAATTTTCCAACCTTTGCTGTAAATTTGTTTATGTAATGGAAATGACGGTTCATTTTACATGAGATTGTAGCTTTATTTTCATTCTCTTCTGACGAGTTACCGCGGACAAGGAACAACAGGCCGCCAAGCTAGTTTCGCTCCGCAATATAAGTTAATGATTTGTTCAACTCAAGGTTCCCCGCTGAGCTGATTTAGCTCGGCAAGGTGAGTTGATGGTTTGTTCAACTCAACGTTCTTTCCCAAGCTAGTTTAGCTCGACAAAATAGGTTGATGACTTGTTTAACTCAAGGTTTCCTACCGAGTTAGTTTTGCTAGGCAAGACAAGTTGATGGTTTGTTTGACTTAAGGCTTCCTGCCGAGCTGGTTTAGCTTAGCAAGACGGGTTGATGACTTGTTCAACTCAAGGTTCTTTGCTGAGTTGGTATTTTCTCGGCAAAATGAGTTGATGTTTTATTCAACTCATAGCTCCTTGCCGAACTGGTTTTGCTCGGTAAAATGAGTTGATGTTTTGTTCATCTTAGAACTCCTTGCTGAACTAGTTTTGCTCGGCAAAATGAATTGATGTTTTGTTCAACTCATAGCTCCTTGCCTGCTAGATTTTGCTTAGCCAATGAAATTGACGTTTCGTTCAACTCAGAACTCCTTGCCAAGCGAATTTTCTTCTGCAGGACAAGTCAAGTTGTGTTCAATCTAGAATTCGTTGCCGAGCTGATTTTGCTTGGAAAATTAAGTTTGGTTCATAGTTCCTTATTGAGGTGTCGCTGCACGGCTCAAAGTAAACACGCATCAATCCAAAATCATAGACAAAAAGTTGCGCAATTTTCATTGATTCAATGCTTCGAGTACATAATAGGGGTAGATAGCCCGGTTACAATATTCACAAACATAAGAAAATAAAAAAAGAAGAAAAATAAAGAAGTCAAACAAGAGGGGAGAAATCATCAGTGAAGTCATCACCAGGGGCAGCTCTCTCCTGCTCAGTTGCTGTAACTCTCTCCTGCTTGATTGTAGTCATGTCTTCATCCCCACCGAGCTCAGCCGGTGCAGCCTCTACCTTTTCTTCGGCCTCCTCTTCCTACAAGGCATTGAATACATTCTCGGCGTATAAAACCATATAGTCCAATAGAAAGTGGAGAGGAGGAGCAACGAACACCTCGATTAAAGCACCATGACCAAGCTTTTCGCAAGCCACCTTCCAGTCAAATTTGAAGAAAATGTCCTTGGTGGCTTGGAATTGCTTCATGTAGCACCCCTCAACATCTTTGAAGCCTTGATCTTCAGCCACTTTCACGGCTTCAGATTGTTTCTTCTTCAATGCCTCGAGCTCAGTACGCACCGCATCCCTCTCCTGTTCGATGTAAAAAAGTTGGCTGAGAAGCCGGGCATTGTTTGCATTGGCTAGCTCAAGAGAAGCTTTAACCCGACCAAGCTCAGCTTTGAAGTACTTGCCTTGCGAGGTGATGTCAGCCACTTTTTGGCGTAAATTCACACCCCGATCCATGACAAGGTGGGTCTTCTGAATTGCTTGCAAAAAGAAGAGGCTAGAAAGCAAAACCGAGCAAACAGTTAAAAAAATTTTGATTGAAAAGCCTACCCTGGTCATAGATTTCACTGCAGACTTGATCATTTGAGTGTTTGACATGTGCTTTGTCTCGATCATATCTTCTAGTAGAAGTGGGGACTTTGAAAGATCAAAGGCAAGGAGGTGTTCTTTGTCCCCCTTAACAGAAGCGTCGACCAAGATGATCTTTCCCGAGGACTTCAACTTCGGTTACTAGGCAGGAGCTACCTCAACCTCGGTAGCGACATGTTCAATGCTAAGCTCAACCTCTAGCTCTACTGAAGGATCGGCCGAGTGAGCCCTTTTGCCAGCCCGATGAGACTATGTGCCAGAGGATTAGGTGATGGAGGATGCCAAGGCCAACATGGTTGCTAAACCTTGACTGGCCGTTGGAGCAGATGGAAGTATGTTGTTTGGTATTTATTAGGAGGTAGCTGTGATGAAGTTCTTGATTCTGTTCCTCTTGGCTATTTCCTCTTCCTCAATTAGTCGAATTAGTGGGACATCTGGAAGACTTGGATTTGGAAAGGGAGAAGACTCAAACAAGAAGTCTGTGACTTTGTTCTTTCTTATGGCCGAATAACAATAACTTGGCACGTAACTGAGCAAATTGTGGCAGCTACGCTTCTTATATTGTGGCACAGCTCTTACCGCCGCTTCTTCAAGACGTGAGTACAGCGCTTATAGCTCGGTGATACTTGCAAAGGAAATTTGTTAGCTCAGTAAAACAAGACCAAAATGAAATTGACTAGTTTTGAAATTTTTCTTACTTGCTGAGCCCTTATCTTTACTAATGTACCAACAGGGTACGTCGGCAGTTTCATAGTTTCCAATTACCCAGAAGAAGTCGTCATCACGAAGGTCCTTATCCGACATGTCGGTCACTATACACTCTTTGCCCGGTCTTACTTTTAAGTACTAGTTAAAGTCATTGCTTGTGTGACCGAGCGTCTATTAACACAGTATCTCGGCCAGGCCTAAGTTTAAGCCAAGTCGGTGATTTAGCTCGACTACTCCGTTTATTATGCGGAATATGTTGGTGGAGACTTGTGTAGGGCACAACCCAGTGCGTTTTAAGAATTCACACATCAAAAACTATACCGAGAAGCAAAGCTCCCTTCTATAATTGATAGCACAGTGAAGGGGCAAGGGTTCTGTCTGCTCTAGGGAACTATCCCCTCATTGCCGAGCTTGAAGTGTACATCTGCAGGAACGCCATATCCCTCACAGATTTCAGCTAGGGCGCCCGGTGTGTTCACCAAGAAGCGTTATCGCCCTATGTAGCCTGGTGTGGTCTGCCCGATAGAGGGTGTTGGTCAAATTATGCAACGGTTGCTCGGTCTTTGAGAGCTCTTATGTTGGCGTGCCTAGTTACCTAGGATTCTGTCTTATCTCAGCCGCGCGAGCAAAGCGAATTCTAGCTCGATAGCGCGGCCTCCTAAGTTACTTTGGTTTCTAGCCTAGTTTCTTCTTCAGATGTGACAAACATAAAGTTTGCTCCACCAAATTGAGATTTTGGATTAAAAAGTTAGTTTTTTGCCTGATTCGGCCCAGATCCGACCCAGATCCATCCCTATTCATATCAAGGTATGAACAAGATGATGAACAACCAAGGCTTAGGGCCTATTTAAACCATAAGGGTGGTTCGAAACTCTTGTAAAAACATGTTTTTAGCAGGATTTGATGCTATTATCATGTTTCAAATATGGATGTGACAGTATAAACTTAAGAACACTAAGAACAACATAAAGGCCCAAAAATAGTGAAGAATGTTGTAGGGCGATGAAGAACACTTACACGAATGGGGTGTTTGTGGGAATAAAGCTCCAAACGGCACTCTGATTGGCAGTAAATGCTCTGATGATGAAATGGAAACGAAATCTCCAACGAAAATCCTTCAAGTTGAGCACTAGATACAACGAATGGATGACGATATGCTCTGGTTCACAGGGTGTATAGTCTGAAAGACAATGATGAACAATAGAGAAATGGGAAAGATGACGATGGTATATGTATTTCACCCTCGAAGGGGCGCCAAAAATTTGAAAGGTCTCAAGGGGAATCGCGCCCATCATCATTACATGACGACATATGTCCCTCTGAGAAGACGTTGCGCCAGTGTAGTAGAATGGACCGTGACGCTTCTGGCGTGGGATTTGCTCCAAGCTCCTTGTAGCGTGAGATTTGATCTGAGCTCCTTGTGATATCAAATTCGCATCGTATAGTTCATCTAGCCGGGCAGGGTATCTAGCTCGGTCAGTTGTAGTAATCTCGGTCATGCAGGAGCAGACAAGATTAAGGGGTAATTGAGAAGGGGATTTGCATCGGAAAAGTGGGTTGAGCGTATTAAGGACTTGGGCCATTGTCTTGGGCCTTACGGCTGGTCTGGAGAGACGCCCAACATTGGGCCGAGGTATTTAGGCAGCTCGGTCCAAGGCTGAGGTTGTTGGAATGGATGTTATTCTTAACTAGACAAAGGGGTAGCTTTCGATCTCAGGTAGGTGGAGGGATGACCGAGATCGATGACTCAGCTGTAAGCAGAACGATCGTGCCAACATTGGCTTAGTGCCATGCGTGGTTGGTTGGACTGGACAGTTTCGACTAACATGACCGAGCTATAGGTGATTGGCTAGGTACCTCGAAGTTAGGCTAGTCGGTAGAAGTTGTTCGTGAAATGGTCTACCGAGCACTGGGTTATGGGTAGCTTGGTAAAGACCTCCACGTAGCTCAATTGAAGATCAGAGAAGGAAACCCGCTATCCGTACGCATCAATACCGTTTGGCTGTTTTGTTGATGTTGTTTGGTAGTATTATCGCGCATACACGTATAAGACGAAGAGAGAATAGTGCATTTACGTGCCTAGAGGAAGACGAGTAGGATAGTGTGCACACAAACTATATAAATCTTGCAGTGCCTCCATGCTACAAGTCTGCAATATTTTTACACAGAACTATATTCTTTTTTGTCCTTTTCTCTCTCTGTGAGTGTTAACTTGACCGCTTGAGGGGTTTTCCGACAACACACCTACCAGGTAGCTCACTGTCGTTGTGTTTTCAAGTTCGATGACATTGTTAGGTGAAACGTGAAGCTTGAACGTAAGGAGTACAAAAGTGTAAAATATTTGCTCCCCGTACAATATATATACATATATGTATATATGTATGTATGTATATGAGAATTTGATTTGAACAGGTAACAGAAAAATTAAACAGATAATAAAAATTGGACATATCAAAATCTCTCTTCTTTCTATATATATCTATGTATATGTAGCACAATTTAAACAGATAAAAAAAATTAAACATATATGGAAAAAATAGGCTTGTGAAATTCAACATATAGGGGAAATAGGCTTAGTGAATTTCAACAAATGGGAAAAAATAAACTTGAATTTCAATAGATAAGGGAAAAATAATTGAACAGATAGGTTCATAAAAGTTGAACAGATAAAAAAGGATTTGAACAGATAGGTTAAAGGGTAAAATTGAAAATAAAATGACATCCAAAATAACAAAATGTTCTTCTCACCACAATATTTTATAAAAAGCGTACTTCTCACCAAAAAAAAAATAAAAAAATAAAAAAATTACTCATGGGACCTAACGTCTAACACCCTTTTCAAAATGAACTTTTCACCAATTTTCTCTAAATTATATTGATCTCTCATGAGATTTGGAGATAATATGGCAAACCCCACATTTTGGCATTATGACACAAATCGCCCATTTAGTGAGGCTAAAAGGATCCAGGTTTATGTTGATAGTGTGAAGATATATGATGATAATGTTATTTTTTTTTATTCATATAATTAATGAATTATTGATGAAAAATAAGACAAATATTATGTGTATTAAAACTTTTGGAGAGTTTAATATAATTCAATCAAATTTGTGGAATTTATTATATTTTTTTCAAACTTAATGAGAGGTTAGTGTAATTTATTCTAAATAAAAATATATATATACACAGCTCCGATTCGTAGCTCGAAAGAGCGTGGCTCGAGAGTGGCTCGACACCAAAACGACGTCGTTTTGGTTTTTTTTTTTTTTCTTCTTCTTCTTCTTCGCGTTTTTCTGAAGATGAAGCAAAGGAAGAAAAAGAAGAAGAAGAGAAGAGAAGAAGAAGCCGGGTTCATCAACATCAACGCCGATCATCAACATAAGGAGCTGGGTTCATCAACATAACCACTTAGTACCTACCAAATCATTTGGTAAACCTCTTCGCCACCAACCCATACCCTTGGGTGTGTTCATCAACATCAACATCAACTGGGTTCATTCAGAAAATTTCATCAACACCTCTAGCTCTTCTTTCATCAACAAAAAAATTGTTCAGAAACAAATCATTCAGAAAATTATTGATTAACATCAACAAATTTGTTCATCAACAAAAAAATAATAATTCGTTGATCAACATCAACAAATTTTTTTCTGAACAATTTTTTTTTTTGTTCATCAACATCAACAAGATCTGGGTCAACATCAAAAAAAATAAATAAATAAAATTTGTTGATCAACATCAACAAAAAGTTTCCTTTCATCCTCAAATCCAGATCTACTGGAAAGGGGACCGACATCACTGACCGATCACCGACCGCCATCACCAAGAGAGAGACTGCCATCACTGACCGCCATCAACCCCGATCTTCCTTCTCCTCTTCTCTCTTCCTCTTCTCTTCTCTCTTCTCTCTCTCTCTCTCCGCGATTTGGGTCTCCTTCTTCTTCTCTACTCTGTTTATCTTTTTTGTTTTTATTTTTATTTGAAATGAAACGTAAAACCTGAGATGAATAACAAAACAAAGGGGGGTGTACAAAGATAGATACGTGGCTGGGTATAAAAGTTGGGCCAAATTCGAGCCTCACATTTCGAGCTACCAATCTTTTTTGATATATACATACCTTTTTATTTTTAAAAAAATAAAAATAAAAGTGACATGTATATCTTGTACAAATAAAACCGACTCAATAGAATTTATGCTATTAACTAGGTTATAAAATAGTTGAAGATCATCATGTTATACATTGTAAAATCTTGATGAAGCAAAAAATTAATAAGTAATTTTCATAAAATTATGGGATCATTCCATTACATATTTTTTATAATAGTGGTGACGCAGGCGACTAATTTAGGAGTACTAATGCCAGTTTTAATGAGCTGGTTGTGCAAGAAAAAAAAAAAACAAAAACAAAAACAAAAACAAAAGCCAAACTATCACATCAAAGTGGGATCCACAGTAATGTCACCTCATTAGTACAAATTTAGTGCTGCTATTTTAGTGGTTATAAATATATACATAAACTATAGAGGTATTATTCCGAACCGTTCACATTTTAAGATTTATTAAATATATCATACTTATAAAAAATCAAGTTGATCGGATATCAGAAAGCATGTGTTCGGAAAACTGTTTATTAAATTTTTAAAAAAAAATAGTTTTTAGTTAGTTTTCCGAACACATACTTTCTGATATCCGATCAACTTGATTTTTTACAAGTATGATATACTCAACAAATCTTAAAATGTGAATAGTTTGGATTATTAAAATTAGGCCAAAAAGTGGACTCAATGGCTCAACAAGTAGGAAGTCAAGTAGGAACCTCAAGGACAGGATCCTGATTCATTATTCTAGTTTTGAAAACGTGTGGGGACCCCGGTCTCTCAATGGTTCTGCCTTGGCTTGTGGCGAACAATGATACGAGTCCGGATCCTCATTTGTGATTTCCTGCGGTGCCTCCTACCATGCGCTAAACGACGTCGTTTTGGAGCTTTTTTTCTTTTCTTTTCTTTTTTTTTTCTTTTTAAAATTTTTCCCTTCTTCTCCATCTCAAACGTTTGTGAACTCTCTGTGACCTGAACCAATATCCAAAACCAAATTCAAAACAGACTCAGATGAAGAACAAGAAGAAGTGCATTCAACTTGAAGCTTACATTCTTCATCGACAAAGCCTTAGCTCTCGACTCACCGATTCGACTCTCTCCGATTTGTTTTCCCTTATACAAGAAAGCAATATAGGTGTCATAGAACTCAGGCGAAGGGCGATGATGATTATGCATTTTGTGAATTTTTTTGGGGATTTCTTTTTTACCTTGATTTTGGTAACAGATAATAATAAGTATTTTTTTTTGAAATCTGGATTGTAAGATGTATTGCAAGTTCTTGTAAAAATATCTCATTAAATATAGTTGGTGTGAATTTTGGGTTGAATGATGTAATTAGCATTTAGGTTGAAATCTGGGTTTGTAAGATGCATTCCAAGTGTTTGTAAAAATGTTTGATTGAATATAGTTGTTTCATTTTGGTTAACAAGTTCCTCACTAGTGGAAACTGAAGGCATCCCAGAACACCATTTTTCTTTTGTGAATTCTACCACTCTGGTGATCTTTCAATTTTTCCTTACTTTTCCACCAGTCTTTATGTACGCTGACTTATGTATTCTAATTTTTGTGTCGTACTCTACTGACGAGAAATTGGGGTTAAATTATCTTTGTTGCTGGGTGGGAAGGCAATATGTAAGAAAACTCAAGAAATAAGCATGTAACAACCCTCATTTTTGACTTAGTCATGCTTGCATACATTATGGATGATCTTGTTTTAAAATGTGCTATTGCAACCTTGTCTTGTTTTGCTTGAGTGATTGCTTACATGTTTTGTTCTCGTCTGGTGCATTGCTGATGTCATCTTAAGCCTAGACACCTTCGAGACCTTGGTCACTTAGAACTATCTGGGAACCCTATTGATTGACCTCCATCTTCGCCCTGGCATATTGGCCGAGATGTCACCATCTAGGCCGAGGTACGCGTCGCCTAGGCCGAGATGTGAATATCTAGGCGTTCTAGATCCTTGATCTTTACTTGAGTGATTTTGTTCCTGGGATGGTATGACCTAGACCGAGTTGTGGCACACCTAGGCCAGGGTGTGGCACAGTTTAGTCAGGTGTTGTCCTTCCAAGCCGATGTCCTTGCCTCTTGATTGCCAGAGTCTTGCTGTTAGCTGATGTCGTTACTTGCCGGTGTGTTCGTGCCGCCTAGCTTGCTGAGTACGCTTTGTCTTGGTCTTGTCTTGTCAAGTCAGTCACCTTTTTGGGTTGAGCGAATCAGCCGGTGCCACCTGTCCCGACAGAGGGATTAAGTCAGTGTTTGTCGTGTGAGGCATTTCATTTTGTATCAATCTTGCCTTTTTAGAGAGAGAAGCTCTAGTTAGAAGGAGGAGGAGTTTGAGCTAGAGAAGGAGGCTTCCAAGCTTGATCGTTGAAGCTTGAACCGTTAGATTCGAGTTCTAAGGTCAGAATCGTAACCTACTCTGGTTGTTCTTGTTGATCATCTAGCTGCATTGCACGATCGAACCTGTTCAGCACGTCATGCATTGATTTAAAATCGGTTTTAGAAAGAGAAAACGGCTTTCATGTGTTTTTGGAAGAAAAGCCTCGTTTGATCCAAAAGTTTGCTTTAAAGCTTGTGCATTTGTGTTTGTTTTGATAAGATCCTTGAGTATGGGTACCCAGGTCCACGTTTTCGTAGTTGTGGCATGAAATCTCAGCTTTTGTATAGCAAGTTTAATCTTTGCATTCATCATCTTCATGTTCATGTCCTTTAAGTTCCTCATGCTCATGTCCTTCATGTTTATCAAGAGGGAAACCCAGATTTTTCCGCGACTTCACTTTTGAATGTGGCCATCGAGGCTACACCTCGGCAATGAGGTGTGGGACCTCGGCCTAGACCTGGTAGTTGCCCAGCGTGTTTTTCCAAGGATAATAAACTGTGTTTCAACTTGATTGACTTAGTTCTTGAAGAATGCCGAGGTCATTTGCATGTAAGCTAGACTTGTTTTGAGTAGTGCATTCAACAGACTTTGCCATGTGTTGTAGGACTTGGACTTGCCTTGACCCCGACGTTTGAAGAACCAGGTGAGTGGTATTTTTAATAAAGCTATGCTATACGTTTTGATGAAGACCTTGCTTTGTCTTGCTTTGAAAGTGTTTGTAAAGCATGAATAATTGTCCCTGTTTTGTATATCAAATATGAGTTTGTCTTGATGACCTTCTCGGAAAGTCCCTCGTGCTGGAGGACTCTAAACTTTCGCAGCACATCTTGTTTTGAAAGTCCCTCGTGCTGGAGGACTCTAAACTTTCGCAGCACATCTTGTTTTGAAAGACCCTCGTGCTGGAGGACTCTAAACTTTCGCAACACATCTTGTTTTGGAAGTCCCTCGTGCTGGAGGACTCTAAACTTTCGCAGCACCCTTGATTTGTACTCTAGTGTTAAAGGGCTACGGGCCTTTGTAACATAGGTCCCTCGTGCTGGAGGACTCTAAACTTTCGCAGCACATCTTGCCTTGAAAGTCCCTTGTGCTAGAGGACTCTAAACTTTTGTAGCACCTTTGTTTGAGATGTCTATCTTGCTTTGTCTTGTTTTGCCACGGACGGTCTACTGCGTGGATATGTTTGCCGAAATGTTATTATTTGTAATATGTGATGCAAGTACGTATCCCTTGAAACTGTGAAGATTTGTTAGATGGACGAGATCCATTCCTTGTTATATATATATGGAGTTTTGTCTTCTATTGTTTTGAATGGATTTCAGCTATTATTCATGCAAACCCCTTTATTATTTATGCCATTCACTGAGTATCCAAGCTCACCCTCTCTATATATATGTAGGTGATGAACAAGAAGGCGGTGACGCCTAGATGTGATTTCTGGAGCTTGTTTTGGGTTTTGATTATGTCGGCTTAACCTGCATTTATATCGGCAAACTTGAAAATCATGCTTCTCGACTTGTAATATTTGTGCTACAAACACGTCGGCTGAGAAGCCTTTTGATCAAGATGTATGTTTTTGCATGATTGTTATGTCGGCAAAGTAGATGTCGGCAACCTGGCAGATTGTATTCTCAGATCTGTAATTTCTACAATTTGTTTATGTCGGCTTGTAGAGCCCTTGCTAATACGAAAACAAATGTAACTTGCACTTTGCTTCGTTTGTAATTAAGTTATAACCTCTATGTAAATGGTTGCAATTTCATTTGACTTATGCACTGCTCTTATGGACCACTTGTGTTTTAGATTATTGCTTCCGCATTTGTGAGCCCCCTATATCTATACTCTGTTTGCATGTGAATGTTGAAAGCTGGCCTTCGGTAATCTCGGATTACCGGCCATCACGGCACCAAACTACTAGGGGCGGTTTGGGGTCGTGACAGAATGGTATCAGAGCAGAAGTTCCTTAGAATACGTTCTTCACACACTTTGAGTCCTAAAGAGCATAGGATTTCCCCTTAGAAGGAAGTTAGAATTGCATCATATTGCTTGCTATGTGAACAAGGTGTACATTGTCTCGGCATGCTTACCTGTTACTTGCCTACGCGATTACTTGCTTATTTTGTTTTAAAGTCACATTTTGCATACTCATAGCATCATGAGGAGAGGAAGACCTCCAGTTGGCCGAGATCAGTCGGAGGACAGAATAGACAGGCTGGAAAGGCTGGTTGAAGGTTTGGCTCGCGAATTATGGCAGACAAGACAGCAGTACGCTAGTGCTACATCGACTCAGGCCGAGTAGACGAACGGCCGGAATGCAGTTCCACCTCCACCCCCTCCGGTACCGCAAGTGCCCCCATAGCCAGCTTTATATGGGGACAGCACGATAGCTTTGATTAGAGAGTTTAAGAAAATGAAACCGCCGAGATTTCAAGGAGGCATAGAGCCGACGAAAGCCGGAGCATGGGTCTTGGAAATGGAAAAGTTATTCGAGATCTTTCCCAGCATCGACACCCAGAGGGTGACATTAGAAGCTTTTACATTAGATGATGACGCCCGCAGATGGTGGATGATGGTTCGAGACAGCAATCCAGACTTGACCTGGACCCGATTTTTAGAGTTGTTCTACACCAAGCATTTTCCTTTAAGTGTTCGGAATCGCAAGGCTACCGAGTTTCAGACTTTGACGCAAGGCAGTAGAACCGTAGCTGAATATGACCGTGCCTTTACCGAATTGGCACGGTACGCACCCCACATTGTCAATGATGAATATATGAAGGCTAGGAAGTTCGAAAGTGGACTCCGTGGACCGATACAAGACCGGGTTAACATGCTCAACATGCCAACTTATGCTGAAGTGCTGGACAAAGCTATTCTGGCCGAAGCTAACTTGAACAGATACCAGGGTTCGGGAGAGAGCCAGAGGAAGAGGCAGAGTTATGACAACCGCCGAGCACAGTTTGGTACCAAGAAGAAAGTGAACGTCGGCAGTTCAAGCAACCCAAGGCAAGAGAGTGGTAGTAAGCCGATATGTTCCAGTTGCGGGAAGCAACATTTCGGGGTCTGTCGTCGAGCGTCTGGGGCTTGTTACGAATGTGGTGAAGTAGGCCATTTTGTGAGGGACTGTCCAAAAACGAAGGCTGGGGAAGGTAAGAAAGATGAAAGTACTTTGGGCTCTGTGCAGAAAGGTAACGCTGGGAAGGGACCGATGAGACAAGGCAGAGTTTTTGCACTGGTACCAGGGGACACGCAAAATGCCGAGACAGTGGTGTCAGGTATGCTTTCAATTTGCTCTGAAAGTGCATATGTATTGATTGATTCGGGTTCTAAGCATTCATTCATTTCTGCTAAGTTTGCCGAGAAGATTAATAGGAAACTAGAACCCCTTGATTACGTATTATCTGTATCTACTCCATCCGGGAGATCTATGAATGTTGCATCCATCTATCGAGCATGTGTTGCTGTGATTGGGAATGTTGAACTGTTAGCCGACTTAATGCCATTGGACATAATCCATTTTGATGTTATTTTGGGAATGGATTGGTTAGTGACGAATCGCGCGTCCATAGATTGTGTTTCAAAGAGTGTCACGTTAAAACCCCCGAACCTAGCCGAGGTCACGTTTCAAGGAAAGGGGGCAGTGTCCCCACCATACTTAATTTCATCCATGAAAGCCTATAGATTGATTCAAAAGGAGTGTCGAGGTTATTTGTGTAGCATAATAAGTAATTTGAATGGAAGTGTTGAGTTAGCCGACGTCCCAGTAGTTAATGAATTCCCCGACGTCTTTCCAAATGATTTGCCTGGTCACCTAGTTGATAGAGAGGTAGAGTTTACGGTTGACATCATGCCGGGGACCCAGCCCATCTCTAAAACCCCCTATAGGATGGCCCCCGCCGAGCTTAAGGAGTTGAAACTTCAACTACAGGAGTTGCTAGATAAAGGTTTTATTAGGCCGAGCACTTCACCCTGGGGAGCACCTGTCTTGTTTGTTAAGAAGAAGGATGGCACGCTTCGTCTTTGTATTGATTACCGGGAGTTGAATAAGGTAACCATTAAAAATAAGTACTCGTTGCCGAGGATAGACGATTTGTTCGATCAGTTGCAAGGAGCACTAGTCTTTTCCAAAATTGACCTTAGATCGGGCTACCATCAGCTTAAAGTCAAAGCCGAGGATGTTGAG
The DNA here is from genome assembly GCF_055761805.1 of Camellia sinensis. Classification (NCBI taxonomy): domain Eukaryota; kingdom Viridiplantae; phylum Streptophyta; class Magnoliopsida; order Ericales; family Theaceae; genus Camellia; species Camellia sinensis. The sequence continues at coordinate 152,600,242 of NC_138967.1, forward strand.
AAGACCGCTTTTCGAACGAGGTATGGCCACTACGAGTTTCTAGTAATGCCTTTTGGGGTGACCAATGCCCCTGCAGCCTTTATGGATTTGATGAATAGAGTCTTTAAGCCATACCTAGATGTGTTTGTGGTTGTCTTCATCGATGACATATTGATCTACTCTAAGAGTAAAGCCAAACACGAGGAGCATTTGAGACTTACTTCACAAACCTTGAGGGATCGGAAATTGTATGCTAAATTTAACAAGTGTGAGTTTTGGCTTTCCACTGTTTCATTTTTGGGTCATGTAATTGACGAAGAGGGTATTTCAGTCGATCCTAGTAAAATTGAAGCCGTGGTGAATTGGCCGAGGCCGACTAATGTGTCCGAGGTTCGCAGTTTTCTGGGACTGGCTGGTTATTACAAAAAATTTGTAAGAGATTTCTCGAGGATTGCAATTCCATTGACGCAACTGACTAAGAAGGGAGTGGCTTACGATTGGACTAAGGATAGAGAAGCAGCCTTCCAGAAGTTGAAAACGAGGTTAGTCGCAGCACCAATCCTTGTACTACCATCAGGAAATGAAGAGTTCCACATCTACAGTGATGCCTCGCATAAAGGTCTGGGTTGTGTATTAATGCAAAAAGACAGGGTTATAGCATATGCCTTTCGCCAATTGAAGCCACATGAAAAGAATTATCCCACCCATGATTTAGAATTAGCAGCCGTAGTGTTTGCTTTGAAGGTTTGGCGCCATTATTTGTATGGAGCTTCTTGTCAGGTTTTCACAGATCATAAAAGCTTAAAGTATTTGTTCACTCAGAAGGAATTGAATATGAGGCAGAGAAGATGGCTTGAATTGTTAAAAGATTACAATATGCAGATTCGATATCATCCAGGTAAAGCTAACACTGTGGCCGACGCGTTGAGCAGAAAGATGGTTGGAAATTTGGCATGTCTAACCGCAATCCTAGTGGAGCCGACTATGGTTAAGGAAGTAAAGACAAGACAAATGGAGGATGAATTCTTGAAGAAGGTAGCCGACGAGATTATCACAAAGCCGAGATCAGGGTACACCATAGAAAATCAAGTGCTCAAGTTTGAAGGAAGATTGTGTGTAGCCGACATCCCATACTTGAAAAGAAAAAGTTTACAGGAAGCTCATAGTTCTAAGTTTGCTGTTCACCCCGGGAACACCAAGATGTATCAGGATGTGAAGCAGACGTTTTGGTGGCCGAACATGAAGGGAGAGATAGCCGAGTTCGTGTCGCAGTGCCTGTATTGCCAGCAAGTGAAAGCAGAACACCAAAGGCCAGCAGGACTTCTCCAACCTTTGCCAATTCCTGAGTGGAAATGGGAGCACATCTCCATGGACTTTGTGGTTGGGTTGCCGAGGACAAAGGGTTATCGTGGATAGACTAACTAAGTCAGCGCACTTCTTGCCTGTTAAGACCACCTTCAACGCCGATAAGCTTGCTCTATTGTATGTGAATAAGATTGTTAGACTTCATGGAGTGCCGATGTCAATTATGTCAGACCGAGATCCGAAGTTGGTTTCCAGATTTTGGTAGAGCCTACAAAGAGCTTTCGGAGCCGAGTTGAGGTTTAGTATAGTTTTCCATCCCCAGACTGATGGACAAACAGAAAGGACGATTCAGACACTTGAAGATATGCTTAGACTATGTGTATTGGACCTCCAAGGAAGTTGGGGAGTACATTTGCCTTTGGTGGAATTTACCTACAACAACAGCTATCAAGCTAGCATTGGCATGGCGCCGTATGAGGCACTGTATGGAAGAAAGTGCAGGTCGCCGATATGTTGGACCGAGGTAGGAGACAAAGCTCTGCTTGGTCCCGAGTTGATTCAAGTAACAACCGAGAAGATTAAGCTCGTTCAACAAAGGATCAAAACCACATAGAGTCGACAGAAGAGTTATGCCGACCAAAGAAGAAGGGAATTGGAATTTGAAGTCGGGGACCACGTGTTCCTCAAGATCTCGTCGATGAAGGAATTACAAGATTTGGGAAGAAGGGTAAGTTAGCACCCCGTTACATCGGGCCTTTCGAAATTCTTGAGAAGATTAATCTCGCTGCCTACAGACTTGCCTTGCCGCCAGGATTGAGCCAAGTCCATAATGTATTTCATGTTTTGATGCTGAGGAAGTATATTCGAGATCCCCTACATGTGATCGACTATTTCGGAATTGTAATTAATGAAGATTTAGGCTACGAAGAGAAGCCGATACGGATTATCGATAGGCAAGTGAAGCAGTTGAGAAGCAAGTCGATACCAATGGTGAAAGTCGAATGGAAGGAGCATTACGGAGAGGATGCCACATGGGAAATGGAAGAGGAAATGAAAATTCGACATCCAGAATTGTTTTCGGAACAAGGTAACTCAAGTTTGGTGATGCCACGTGGGAAATAGAAGAGGAAATGAAAATTCGACATCCAGAATTGTTTTCGGAACAAGGTAACTCAAGTTTGGGGACCAAACTTCTTTAAGGGGGGTAGGACGTAACAACCCTCATTTTTGACTTAGTCATGCTTGCATACATTATGGATGATCTTGTTTTAAAATGTGCTATTGCAACCTTGTCTTGTTTTGCTTGAGTGATTGCTTACATGTTTTGTTCTCGTCTGGTGCATTGCTGAGGTCATCTTAAGCCTAGACACCTTCGAGACCTTTGTCACTTAGAACTATCTGGGAACCCTGTTGATTGACCTCCATCTTCGCCCTGGCATATTGGCCGAGATGTCACTATCTAGGCCGAGGTACGCGTCGCCTAGGCCGAGATGTGCATCATCTGGGCCGAGATGTTAATATCTAGGCGTTCTAGATCCTTGATCTTTGCTTGAGTGATTTTGTTCCTGGGATGGTATGACCTAGACCGAGTTGTGGCACACCTAGGCCAGGGTGTGGCACAGTTTAGTCAAGTGTTGTCCTTCCAAGCCGATGTCCTTGCCTCTTGATTGCTGGAGTCTTGCTGTTAGCTGATGTCGTTACTTGCCGGTGTGTTCGTGCCGCCTAGCTTGCTGAGTACGCTTTGTCTTGGTCTTGTCTTGTCAAGTCAGTCACCTTTTTGGGTTGAGCAAATCAGCCGATGCCACGTGTCCCGACAGAGGGATTAAGTCAGTGTTTGTCGTGTGAGGCATTTCATTTTGTATCAATCTTGCCTTTTTAGAGAGAGAAGCTCTAGTTAGAAGGAGGAAGAGTTTGAGCTAGAGAAGGAGGCTTCCAAGCTTGATCGTTGAAGCTTGAACCGTTAGATTCGAGTTCTAAGGTCAGAATCTTAACCTACTCTGATTGTTCTTGTTGATCATCTAGCTGCATTGCACGATCGAACCTGTTAGGCACGTCATGCATTGATTTAAAATCGGTTTTAGAAAGAGAAAACGGCTTTCATGTGTTTTTGGAAGAAAAGCCTCGTCTGATCCAAACGTTTGCTTTAAAGCTTGTGCATTTGTGTTTGTTTTGATAAGATCCTTGAGTATGGGTACCCAGGTCCACGTTTTCCTAGTTGTGGCATGAAATCTCAGCTTTTGTATAGCAAGTTTAATCTTTGCATTCATCTTCTTCATGTTCATGTCCTTCAAGTTCCTCATGCTCATGTCCTTCATGTTTATCAAGAGGGAAACCCAGATTTTTCCCCGACTTCACTTTTGAATGTGGCCATCGAGGCTACACCTCGGCAAGGAGGTGTGGGACCTCGGCCTAGACCTGGTAGTTGCCCAGCGTGTTTTTCCAAGGATAAGAAACTGTGTTTCAACTTGATTGACTTAGTTCTTGAAGAATGTCGAGGTCATTTGCATGTAAGCTAGACTTGTTTTGAGTAGTGCATTCAACAAACTTTGCCATGTGTTGCAGGACTTGGACTTGCCTTGACCCCGACGTTTGAAGAACCAGGTGGGTGGTATTTTTAATAAAGCTATGCTATACGTTTTGATGAAGACCTTGCTTTGTCTTGCTTTGAAAGTGTTTGTAAAGCATGAATAATTGTCCCTGTTTTGTATATCAAATATGAGTTTGTCTTGATGACCTTCTCGGAAAGTCCCTCGTGTTGGAGGACTCTAAACTTTCGCAGCACATCTTGTTTTGAAAGTCCCTCGTGCTGGAGGACTCTAAACTTTCGCAGCACATCTTGTTTTGAAAGTCCCTCGTGCTTGAGGACTTTAAACTTTCGTAGCACATCTTGTTTTGGAAGTCCCTCGTGCTGGAGGACTCTAAACTTTCGCAGCACCCTTGATTTGTACTCTAGTGTTAAAGGGCTACGGGCCTTTGTAACATAGGTCCCTCGTGCTGGAGGACTCTAAACTTTCGCAGCACATCTTGCCTTGAAAGTCCCTTGTGCTAGAGGACTCTAAACTTTTGTAGCACCCTTGTTTGAGATGTCTATCTTGCTTTGTCTTGTTTTGCCACGGACGGTCTACCGCGTGGATATGTTTGCCGAAATGTTATTATTTGTAATATGTGATGCTAGTACGTATCCCTTGAAACTGTGAAGATTTGTTAGATGGACGAGATCCATTCCTTGTTATATATATATGGAGTTTTGTCTTCTATTGTTTTGAAAGGATTTCGGCTATTATTCATGCAAATCCCTTTATTATTTATGCCATTCACTGAGTATCCAAGCTCACCCTCTCTATATATATGTAGGTGATGAACAAGAAGGCGGTGACGCCTAGATGTGATTTCTGGAGCTTGTTTTGGGTATTGATTATGTCGGCTTAACCTGCATTTATATCGGCAAACTTGAAAATCGTGCTTCTCGACTTGTTATATTTGTGCTACGAACACGTCGGCTGAGAAGTCTTTTGATCAAGATGTATGTTTTTGCATGATTGTTATGTCGGCAAAGTAGATGTCGGCAACCTGGCAGATTGTATTCTCAGATCTGTAATTTGTACAATTTGTTTATGTCGGCTTGTAGAGCCCTTGCTAATACGAAAACAAATGTAACTTGCACTTTGCTTCGTTTGTAATTAAGTTATAACCCCTATGTAAATGGTTGCAATTTCATTTGACTTATGCACTGCTCTTATGGACCACTTGTGTTTTAGATTATTGCTTCCGCATTTGTGAGCCCCCTATATCTATACTCTGTTTGTGTGTGAATGTTGAAAGCTGGCCTTCGGTAATCTCGGATTACCGGCCATCACGGCACCAAACTAGTAGGGGCGGTTTGGGGTCGTGACAAAGCATGTTTCCAATTGCCTAGTACCTGAGTTTGCATGTCATCTTGAGTGACAATGTTACCAACTATACAAAGAGCAAGAATTTGCATTGAAGGAGATGGGTGATTGAAATTCCAAAAACTTCAATGTTAGGGAAAAAATAACAAATAAAAGAGAAGACAAAGGTGGGATGTTGTCACACCCCAAACCCGCCCCTAAAAGTTTGAGCATGACTACTTCAGAAACGAACACTTAACTTGGTGTACATAAGATACGGGGCCTGAACGGAAGCATTATGTACATAAAATAACATATAATAACATACAAAACATCCATTGAGCTGCCACTACTATGCCAGGATCACAAACAAAACATAAGGCAAATAATCACATAGTGACATGCATCTGAGAATCTAGCCATGTACATATGCATATACAGACCCAGCCCTCGAGATTGGGCATAATAATAAAGACATTGAAACGAATAAGAATCAGGCACACTTCAACCTTAGACAGACAATCAGGGTACAAAACCAAAAGCTTAGCATACTCCATAAAATGAGTTGCCTTCATTTAGGTGTCTGGACACTTTGAGCTTGACACAAGAGGAATGGATGTCATGGTTTAAGGTTGACCTCCAGATTGAGTGCCTACAGAAACAGACATAACATAAAGTGAGCCAAGCTCAGTGAATAATAGTACGTAAACAATTCAACGCTCAATTTGAATTATTGTATATAATTATGCATTTTAAAATAAAGAGATCATATGGTTAATTTGTTTCTGTACCAATTTCAGAACGGCCATGGGCCCAATCTTAAACAGAGTGGCACGAAGCCCTTAACAGAATGGCATGAGGCCCTTAACAGAATGGCACGAAGCCCTTAACAGAATGTATGAACTCAAGAGGTGTCTCGTACGGATTCTAGAGGTGGCTCGCAATGCAGCACTTAGTTCCGTACAACACTTTGTTCCATACTAACAGATCATACAGAATGGCCATAGGCTCAGATATAACAGATTGGCCATAGGCCTCACTGATGTTACAGAACGGCTATAAGCCTCATAACCTTCACAGAACGGCCATAGGCCTCATAACTTTCACAGAACGGCCATAGGCCTCATAACTTTCACATATGTATGGACTCAAGAGGTGGCTCGTACGAATTCTAGAGGTGACTCGCATTGCAGCACTTAGTTCCGTACAACACTTTATTCCATACCAAAAAATTCTTAGGTCTCGTAGACAGAACAACCCATATCATGTCATAGCATAACATAAATGGAATGGATAGACAGAAACAGAATAATCTCATTTTGTTAAGAATACCATTATACAATAGTGCACCCAAGTCTTCCATGATTTAGTTATAGATTAACACAATTGTCTCGCGTATAACAAAATAAGAACAGTAACTATTACAGAGGGCACATATATCATTACCGTACACTTAATAAAGACAGAATAATTCATATTCTAATGTAGGTCTCATAATAATGTTAAACATTTGCATTCATGCCACAGGTTCTTGACGACCTTGGGTCCTCATGTAACACAACAGAATAATCTCAGTTTCATACAGATACCTTGATTTAAAGATGAACATAGTTCCATTTATTCATTATTGACAGAACAGAATGTTTCCAAAGTCATACCGATGTATGCCAATCGTTCAACGTTCACATTGACTTCCAAACGTCATAAATATTTGTATAACACTTACAAGGAACAGAGCGTTAGTGACAACAATCATCAATGGTAAATAAAATGTACATTTTCGTACTATTACTCACAGTGTGCTAGTGGAGCATTTGTTCCTCCCGAAGCGTGTCCTTCACACATACGAAGTCACATGTTAATTCTCTCTTTTCCTTATTAAATCGTTTCCTGATTCTCTTTACTTCGACTGAATTTACAGACATTAAAACAATATCAAATACAGATTTCGACGATATTAGAGGGTCCAGCACGCAAAACGGAGCATGTCATGTTTTTCAGCTTGGGTCGCACGTGCGGCTGTGAGCCCCGCACGTGCGGCCAAATCTCCCGAACATGCGGCAGAATGCCCCGCACGTGCTTTTTAGACAGAATCCAAACTCCAATTTTTCCCATTTTCCCGCACGTGCGGCCGTGACTCCCGCACGTGCGGTGATTGGTCCCCCACGTGCGGCCATGACTCCCGCACGTGCGGCGATTCTGCTTCAATTTTGCCCGAAATTTCAAGTACAATCCCATTTTTTTGTAGTTGATTACCAGCTTCAAATAGATCCAAAAATCATGCGAATAAAATCTCAATTACACACATTAATCCACTACAATTGAATCATAAATCTTGAGCTTACAAATTTAATTTCATGAGAGTTCTAATTTCACATACTCATAGACATATATATACACAAAGTCATGCTCACATGCTTGAGTTCAAGTAATTCAATTGCAAGGATGAATGCAACTTCTCATAGATGATTCAAAACAATCAAAGGTGAGAGTATTTTGCCAACTAACTTTTTACACACACACAAGGGTACAATTACAGCTTCTTAAGTGACAAGGTTATGAGAAATTTTTACCCAATTTCAAAGAAAAGGTCTTAGATGATGAATTAGTTACCTTATGCTTGAGTCTCCCAACTCTCAACCTTGCTCTTGTTGAACTTTCTCTCATTTCCTTACTCTCTTCCAGGAAATATCTTGAATTGAGATTCTTAAGTCAAATGTATAGAGCATAAGCATATATATATATATATATATATCTAAAGATGGAGATAAGGACAAAAATCAATCGTTTAATCATCCCAAATTGAAATTTCACAGAAAATCTCATTATAGCTTAAAAATAATGCAGATTCCAAATGTCAAATCAATTTCGAATTATTAGGCTTCTAAGACCTCCAATTTCAGATTCAATTACTAGAATTGTAACAGATAGTTTTGATATTAAATAGATACACACCTATAAGCATAAGTTTCACTTCTTTAAACTTACTTTCACATAAACTTTCACCATAAGTAGTAAGATGTACAGAACAAGGAGCCGATAGTATACCAGAAACATGTACGAGGGTCGGGCTATTACACTCTCCTCCCCTTTAAATAAGTTTGGTCCCTCAAACTTGTCTTACCATGCAACAAGTTAGAAATCACAATCTCGTAGCATTATTCAATTTTGTTATAGATGCTCACATAATTCCTCAGTTCAAACAATTCTCAGGTTAACCTAATACTTCTTGCAGTTGTCCCAAAGTTCTTAACATAATAAGCATCTCGGGATTTGTTCCAACTAGTCGTTTTAATGACTATTTCAGGCATGTAGAAATAAGAATATCAACTCCGTACATTTATTCTACAAGATCATGTGTTGAGTAAGTTAAGACTACAAGAGTCCATGGCAGGAAATTCAAGGCATAAAAATCCTCAATAGCAGAGTTTAAATGTCTCTATATTTTCTTGTCAATAAGCTCCATAGCAGAAATTTTTAAGTATAGAAACATACCATTGTTGACACTTGGTCATGCCGTCATAAGTTCAAATCTGACTGAACTATACATACAACTATATAACCATTATTTTAAGCAAGGGAACTGTTCAAGGACAAAGCCAGAAATCATATTCAAAATCATGCTTGACTAATCAGTCATAACCATAAGGGGTAATATCTTCTCTTAATAAGCATTTACTCTTGTTACAGCACAAATAAATTTGGCCCCTCCTTTAATCATTCAATATCTCGCTATTCAGATGATTCTTTCTTTTCCTACTGTAAGACATGAGATCAACTACATGGTTTCGTATTTACGACTTATAAATACAGTGGATCAGCAAGCAGTCATACAAAAATCATAGGCCAGGCATCTGGCTCAGTCAATTAACATAAACAGAGTATCCAGTTATTCCACATACATAGGTCTTGCTGGGTCTATTCATAGGGTCACATTTTTCCTTGGGTATACAATAATCATTTCCATTTAGATTCTATAATGTTTAGAAATTTAACAGTTTAGTGACAAAATAATTTGGTCACCTAATATCAGAGTTAGAATTCATGGCAAGATCAGTTCAACATGATAGTAAATCAATTTGGAATCACATAGTGCATATTATACAAATCTGTATAAACATGCTGAATATCAGAGTTAGAATTCATGGCAAAGCAGAGTTTAAATGTCTCTATATTTCCTTGTCAATAAGCTCCATAGCAGAAATTTTTAAGTATAGAAACATACCATTGTTGACACTTGGTCATGCCGTCATAAGTTCAAATCTGACTGAACTATACATACAACTATATAACCATTATTTTAAGCAAGGGAACTGTTCAAGGACAAAGCCAGAAATCATATTCAAAATCATGCTTGACTAATCAGTCATAACCATAAGGGGTAATATCTTCTCTTAATAAGCATTTACTCTTGTTACAGCACAAATAAATTTGGCCCCTCCTTTAATCATTCAATATCTCGCTATTCAGATGATTCTTTCTTTTCCTACTGTAAGACATGAGATCAACTACATGGTTTCGTATTTACGACTTATAAATACAGTGGATCAGCAAGCAGTCATACAAAAATCATAGGCCAGGCATCTGGCTCAGTCAATTAACATAAACAGAGTATCCAGTTATTCCACATACATAGGTCTTGCTGGGTCTATTCATAGGGTCACAGTTTTCCTTGGGTATACAATAATCATTTCCATTTAGATTCTATAATGTTTAGAAATTTAACAGTTTAGTGACAAAATAATTTGGTCACCTAATATCAGAGTTAGAATTCATGGCAAGATCAGTTCAACATGATAGTAAATCAATTTGGAATCACATAGTGCGCATTATACAAATCTGTATAAACATGCTGGCGGAGGTAGATACTCGTTAATTTGTTATCCATATGTGACACCCCCATAACCTCTTTTTTTTTTTTTTTTTTTTTTTTACGCAGGTTCTACCAGATCCGTTCATAGAGTCATAAATTCTATTAAGTATACAGTAACTATAAAAATCACATTCTTTCAAACTTCATAATGTCAAAATAGGCAATGATATAACAAAATGATAACATATCCACCTAATTCTCCGGTTAATACTTTGTGGGTAAATTAGTTCCTTATGATAATAAATCAATTCATAACCACATAATGAATATCGTTCAAATCCGTATAAACCGGCAATAAGAGGTAAACGCCCACTGTATACCCTTAATCAAACATTAATATAGCATATTCCCATTCCCACTTGTTTCTATCAGAGTTCACAATGTCATACAGAACAGTTTATATTACAACCTTCAAATATGAATTAGGAGTTAATTTGACGATTTGCAATATCTAACATTTGCATTTCTACATAGAAATATATTACAGAAATGACTTCTCAATCTTAAGTCATTAATACACATAGGCAGGATTTTCGTTCTGGTGGGAAATTATCAGATCCCAATCATTCAATTGATCTCAAAGTAGTCAATAATTACTTATCTCCTTTTTACATGTATCACGTGAGTAGACACATAACATGGGTGAGGTCCTTCATGTCGTTCAATCATTCCTTATAAGAAATCTTGATTACGGATTACAAATTACACATAACACAACATATTACAGATTATAGATTTCAGATTTCAGATCACAAATTATGGATTACAGATGTCAGATTGCAGACTATCGTTTCCCACAAACAAATCCCGATTATACGTATACATACCCTATTCAACACCATCAATAATTCCTTCGGTTCCCCATTAGGAGTCGTCAATAAATTTCTCAATTCACAAAACCGCATTAATTATACACTGTTTCAAGGTCAATAACCAATCTCCCAACAGAGCTTATCTATTTAATCGTTAGTAGGAAACAAATCACAATTATTTGACTCCTTTTACAATTTTAGGAGAATCACCATATGCATGACTTCTTCTTACAGCCGATCATACTTAACACAATTTCAATTATTACACAAAACACATCTTATCCAAATAGTCAAACGCAGTAACTTCTCAAAATCACCGATCTAAACATAGCCAAGGAGGACATAACCATATCATAAAAGTTAGAGTATTACATATATCATTTTCTTTGGTCTTAGAAATATTTCGTACTTAGCGTTTAATCAATTCATTTAAACAAATGCTAAAAACTCAATCATATTGTCATTATTTCCCACAGATAACTGTCAACAGATAACACACATTTCATCTAATCATTTGCATATAAATTGTCTTACCAATCCGTTCGAATCCTTACCACGCTTCCGCAGTGCAATTCTGTGGTTTTAATCTCATTCTGCGTAGCAATCATTCACAATAGACACAAAAAATATACAATAGACATGGATTATATTCGTTAGCGTTAACAAATTATATTCAGCGTTACCATCAATCTTTTCATGTGCTTTCAGAATGTTATGCATGATGCCTAAGTCTTTTCTAGACATCCTAAGGCTCAATGGACTCGTGTGTGAGATAGTAACTCGTGCTCTGATACCACTTGTCACACCCCAAACTCGCCCCTAAAAGTTTGAGCATGACTACTTCAGAAATGGACACTTAACTCGATGTACATAAGATACGGGGCCTGAACGGAAGCATTATGTACATAAAATAACATATAATAACATACAAAACATCCATTGAGCTATCATTACTATGCCAGGATCACAAACAAAACATAAGGCAAATAATCATATAGTGACATGCATCTGAGAATCTAGCCATGTAAATATGCATATACAGACCCAGCTCTCGAGATTGGGCATAATAATAAAAACATTGAAACGAATAAGAATCAGGCACACTTCAACCTTAGACAGACAATCAGGGTACAAAACCAAAAGCTTAGCATACTCCATAAAATGAGTTACCTTCATTTAGGTGTCTGGACACTCTGAGCTTGACACAAGAGGAATGGATGTCATGGTTTAAGGTTGACCTCCAGATTGAGTGCCTACAGAAACAGACATAACATAAAGTGAGCCAAGCTTAGTGAATAATAGTACGTAAACAATTCAACGCTCAATTTGAATTATTGTATATAATTATGCATTTTAAAATAAAGAGATCATATGGTTAATTTGTTTCTGTACCAATTTCAGAAAGGCCTTGGGCCCAATCTTAAACAGAGTGACACGAAGCCCTTAACAGAATGGCACGAGGCCCTTAACAGAATGGCACGAAGCCCTTAACAGAATGTATGAACTCAAGAGGTGTCTCGTACGGATTCTAGAGCTGGCTCGCAGTGCAGCACTTAGTTCCGTACAACACTTTGTTCCATACTAACAGATCATACAAAATGGCCATAGGCCTCACTGATGTTACAGAACGGCTATAAGCCTCATAACTTTCACAGAACGGCCATAGGCCTCATAACTTTCACATATGTATGGACCAAGAGGTGGCTCGTACGGATTCTAGAGGTTACTCGCATTACAGCACTTAGTTCCGTACAACGCTTTATTCCATACCAAAAAATTCTTAGGTCTCGTAGACAGAACAACCCATATCATGTCATAGCATAACATAAACAGAATGGATAGACAGAAATAGAATAATCTCATTTTGTTAAGAATACCATTATACAATAGTGCACACAAGTCTTCCATGGTTTAGTTATAGATTAACACAATTGTCTCGCGTATAACAGAATAAGAACAATAACTATTACAGAGGGCACATATATCATTACCGTACACTTAATAAAGACAGAATAATTCATATTCTAATGTAGGTCTCATAATAATGTTAAACATTTGCATTCATGTTATAGGTTCTTGACGACCTTGGGTCCTCATGTAATATAACAGAATAATCTCGGTTTCATACATATACCTTGGTTTAAAGATGAACGTAGTTCCATTTATTCGTTATTGGCAGAACAGAATGTTTCCAAAGTCATACCGATGTATTCCAATCGTTCAACGTTCACATTGACTTCCAAACATCATAAATATTTGTATAACACTTACAAGGAATAGAGCGTTAGTGACAACAATCATCAATGGTAAATAAAATGTACATTTCCGTACTATTACTCATAGTGTGCTAGTGGAGCATTTGTTCCTCCCGAAGCGTGTCCTACACACATACGAAGTCACACATTAATTCTCTTTTTTCCTTATTAAATCGTTTCATGATTCTCTTTACGTCGACTGAATTTACAGAAATTAAAACAATATCAAATACAGATTTCGACGATATTAGAGGGTCCAGCACGCAAAACGAAGCATGTCATGTTTTTCAGCTTGGGCCGCACGTGCGGCTATGAGCCCCGCACGTGCGACAAAATCTCCCGCATGTGCAGCACAATGCCCCGCACGTGCTTTTTAGACAGAATCCAAACTCCAACTTTTCCCATTTTTCCGCACGTGCGGCCGTGACTCTCGCACGTGCGGCGATTGGTCCCACATGTGCGGCCATGACTCCCGCACGTACGGTGATTCTGCTTCAATTCTGCCCGAAATTTCAAGTACAATCCCATTTTTTTGTAGTTGATTACTAGCGTCAAATAGATCCAAAAATCATGCGAATAAAATCACAATTACACACATTAATCCACTACAATTGAATCATCAATCTTGAGCTTACAAATTCAATTTCATAAGAGTTCTAATTTCACATACTCATAGACATATATATACACAAAGGCATGCTCACATGCTTGAGTTCAAATAATTCAATTGCAAGGATGAATGCAACTTCTCATAGATGATTCAAAACAATCAAAGGTGAGAGTATTTTGCCAACTAACTTTTTACACACACACAAGGGTACAATTACAACTTCTTAAGTGACAAGGTTATGAGAAATTCTTACCCAATTTCGAAGAAAAGGTCTTAGATGGTGAATTAGTTACCTTATGCTTGAGTCTCCCAACTCTCAACCTTGCTCTTGTTGAACTTTCTCTCATTTCCTTACTCTCTTCCAGGAAATATCTTGAATTGAGATTCTTAAGTCAAATGTATAGAGCATAAGCATATATATATATATATATATATAAAGATGGAGATAAGGACAAAAATCAATCGTTTAATCATCCCAAATTGAAATTTCACAGAAAATCTCATTATAGCTTAAAAATCATGCAGATTCCAAATGTCAAATCAATTTCGAATGATTAGGCTTCTAAGACCTCCAATTTCAGATTCAATTACTAGAATTGTAACAGATAGTTTTCATATTAAACAGATACACACCTATAAGCATAAGTTTCACTTCATTAAACTTACTTTCACATAAACTTTCACCATAAGTAGTAAGATGTACAGAACAAGGAGCCGATAGTATACCAGAAAAATGTATGAGGGTCGGGCTATTACAGATGTCCTCAATGTTTAAAACTTAATTGAACTGATCTTAAGGCCAAGTTTGGGAAGACTAAATAAGTGCACTTTTTGACTTTTTGTGAAATATGGGTTAGATTTGGATTGGGTTTGAAGTAATGTGTTAGAGAGGTGATGTGACTTAAATAAGATGATGTGACTTAAATAGGGTAGTGAGTTTTTGACTTTTTAGATTTTTTGGAGGATGCCAAACTTGGCCTAAATGTTTAAAACTTAATTGAATTGATCTTTAAAAAAAAGCTATGATGTCCTCATGTTTTCAGAAAATGGTAGTAGGTGAATCAGCTTTGGTTCTATCAGTTACATGATCCTTGACATAGTAATGTCATAATTCCAAGCATTATTTCAATTGACTTCTTTAACTTCCTGTCATGCTTCCCCTCCCTACACCTCCCAAGTCCCAGAAGAATAACAAGAACACCAATTTTTTCAACTATTAGAGTTAATTACATCTTCATTGCTAGCACCATCATCATCAGCACTTGCACTGCAACAGTCAAGAATATAGCAATAAAAAAAATCCACACTTGTATATGAAGAAAATAAACAAGAGAGGGTGATGAACTTGTTAACCAAAGTTAAACTACATTCAATCAAACATTTTTACAAGCACTTGGAGTGCATCTTACAAACCCAGATTTTAAACTAAGTACATCATACAACCCAAATTTCATACCAACTATATTCAATGAGACATTTTTACAAACACTTGCAATACATCTTACAACCCAAATTTCAAAACAAATATTGTTATTATTTGTTACCAAAATCAAGGTAAAAAGAAATCCCCAAAAAAATCCACAAAACACATAATCATCACCGCCCTCTGTTTCATCCTCCAAACTACCCTCTTCATCGCCATCAAATCCGTGAGTTGAGAGCTAATGCTTTGTCGATGAAGGATGTGAGCTTCAAGTTGAATGCACTTCTTCTTGTTCTTCATTTGAGTCTGTTTCGAATTTGGTTTTGGATATTGGTTCAGGTCAAAAAGCTGATAGAGAGGTTGGAGAGAGAAGAAGAAGAAGGAACACAGGGAAAAAAAATAAAAAAATAAAAAAATGCTCCAAAACGACGTCGTTTTGGAGCATGGCAGGGAACACCCCAGGGAACCACGGCAGAGGATCCGGACTCCAACAATATGATCCTCGTAGATTCTGTAGTAAAAATTGCTTATGTAAAAAGAAAATAAATAAATAATTTTATCAAATAATTATAAATATAAAAATAAATCATATTTTATTTTTTAAAATAGATAATTTAAATTTACAATCATACTTGTTTATTTATAAAATAAAATGGAATTTGTTTTTATATTTATAATTATCGACTGAATCTATTTTATTTATTTATTATTATTTTTTTTTGCATAGACGGCTTTTACAGTGAAATTTACGAAGTAAACGGTTTGAAGAGACAAAAGTATTGAAGAGAGTTTATCCCATAAATCTTTCATTTGATATGTGGATTGACTTTTTAATTTTTTAATTATTTTAGTTTAAGGTTAAAAAGTTTCATTTGAGATGATGTTTTAGGTTTTTTTGACTTTTTTTGAAGGGAAATGATGTGCCCATAAGCAAAATTATGAAAATGCCCTTCACCCACAGTGAGAGATGAAATGAAGGAAATGAAAGTGGGGCTCTACTTGCAAACGAAGTTTGTCGGTTGTGGCTAAAGTAGTCCCAAGTGGGTATTGCCAAACATAGCCAAAGTCAGGAGACTCACGTCGTGTGAGACATATATATGGCAGGAGCGTTTAGTTTTTACTTGTTCAAGTAAGGATGACAATGGATAACCTACTCTGTGGGTATCCATGGAGACCCAACCCAAATAGATGTGTTTTTTTATTTTTTTTTCTTTTCCATTAGATAGGGTAAGTGATATTCTTTAAATATCCACAGGGGATGGGTTGGGGATGGGTATCCACTAATTTTCCTATATATATATATATATATTTTTTTTAAGATTCACAACCAAAACTAAATATACATTCAATCTTTTTTCTTTTATTTATTTATTTATTTTTTCAGGTTCACAACCAACTTTTTTTTTTTTTAAGATCCACAACCAAAGCTAAATATACATCCAATCTTTTTTATTTTTATTTTTATTTTTTTAAGGTTCACAATCATTTTTTTTTTATTTTTAAGATTCACAACCAAAGCTAAATATACATTTAATCTTTTTTCTTTTGTTTTTTTTTTAATTTTTTTTTGAAGGTTCACAACCATTTTTTTTTTTTAAGATTCATAACCAAAGCTAAATATACATTCAATCTTATTTTATTTTATTTGGCTCAACAATAAAATCGAATACACATTAATTAAAATTGTCACATTATTCTTGTCAAATTTTATGCATATCTAGAATTTTTTAAATTTATTTAAAAAAATTAAGGACACTGTCTAGTACAGGTTTCAGTTTGCTTTTCTATGTTATTTTATTTTGTTATGTATTGTAATTTTCAGAATGATTTGCCTGTTCTGAAATTTCAATTAACGTGTATGAATCTATTTGTTTTATGTTATCACACAATTTATACAACATATATATATATATATATATGAATGTATTTGAAAATAAGAAAATTGTAGAGAATCAAAACAAGCATGAGTCGTGATTGGTTAGAAAGGATGGGTACAAAGATTTATTTGCTGGAAAAATAAAAAAGGGATACAAAGTCTTACTAAATAATTTTTTTTTTTAAAATAAAAGAATTTTTCTTAGTTATGAACAGATTTAACTGAAATCAGCTTGTTTCCCAATGTTATGTTTCATTTATTTAGATAGAAAATATTTTTTATAAAAAAAATTAAAAATATATTTTTTATATTTGGTGGTGGTGGTGATGGAACGAAGGTGAAAGTAGAGATTGTGACATAGTGGTGGGGTGATGGTGGCAGTGATGATGGTAGTGGCTATGGTGATGATAGTGTGGTAGTGAATGTGAGAATAGTGGTGATGACGTTGTGAAATTAGTAAAAATTTAATTGAAAAAACATTTTTTTTTTTAAATTAACAAACAACAAAATTCGTGGAGGACTAAAGGAAGAAGATGGAGGATGGATTGGGTGTGGTAAGGCATAGATATCTTAAAATGAGTGGTTCAGATTTGTTAAAAGGTATAATTAGATTTTGGATAAATTAAAATGAATGGTTAAAATTTGCTAAAAGAAAAATGGTTTAATATCTAAAATGTCTGTGACTAAGAGATCAACAAACAATTCCTTCTTTATGCCCCGATGCAATTTAATATGGGTCTTATAACACTTTCTTCAAATAGGTTCTTTCACATTTTATTTCTTCAAACAGGCTCTTATAACATTGTAATCAGGTTCTTATAACATGTAGGGGAGAGAGTGAGAGTGAGAGAGAGAGAGAGAGATGGTTGTAATTTTTTTTTAATCTTCCACGTTCTTCCACATTTTTTTTTTCAATTACTAAAACTTATTTGATTGTCTCAAAATTATATATTTGATTATTATAAAAAAACTTTTTAATTAATTAATTAATTAATGTGTATTTGATTTTGTTGTTGAACCAAATAAAATAAAATAAGATTGAATGTATATTTAGCTTTTGTAGTGAACCTTAAAAAAAATAAAAAAGTAATAAAAAAATAAGTTGTTAACATTAAATATATTAAACAAGAAACACTACTAAAATTTTAGTTTTTTGCGACGGTAAAATGCCGTCGCTAATACTCCGAATGCCGTCGCAAAAAACTTTTTGCGACGGGAAATGACTTTTTGCGACGGTAAGAGGGGGGTCGCAATTGGGGGCGTTGCAAAAAAGTTTTTGCGACGGTAAAGTGTCGTCGCTAATGTTTTGCGACGGCATTTTTTGCCTTTTGCGACGGCACTTTACAGTCGCTAATAATGTTCAAAATTTCTTGACTTTTTGCGACGGCACTATTTTACCGTCGCTAAAAATGTTATTTGAGACGGCAAAAAATATCGTCGCTAATAGTCTTTTTTTTGCAACGGCAAGATCATTGTTTTTGCGACGGTGTGGTGCCGTCGCAAAAAGTATTAAAAATATGAAAATTTCTATTTTTTGCGACAGTGTACTGCTGTCGCAAAAAGTATTAAGAAAATAATAAAATTTCTATTTTAAATAATAAAATTTCTATTTTTTGCGACAATTTAGTGTTGTCGCAAAAAGTAAAACCTGTAACAAAATCAATAAAAATATTAAAATTTTCTATTTTTTGCGACGATGTAATGCCGTCACCAAAAATAAAAAAACATCATGCGATAAAATTATTAAAAATATTAAAATTTCTCCATAATAATTGCATAATAATATAAAAATTTCTATATAAAAATAGCAATTTCTCCATAATAAAATATTCTTCCATTCATAATTACACATCAACAAAATTATCCCACTACATAATGTTCCATAATACATATATAATGTTCAAATACATGATTTTGTTTATAATTCAAAATAACATAAACCAAAATTAATTATTTTTCTCATCATTCTTTGAAGATAACAAAAACAAAAATTATCCACATTCTCCACAGGTATGCATTCCACAAGAAGCACACTCCTACATGGGAAATATCTGAAAAATAAAAATAAAAATAATTAATGACAATATAATTATGTGTTAACGTTATTACAAAAAAACATAAAAATTTAACTACTATAACATCAAATACAACATTTTTTTTGTTAGTCATCAAATCTCACATGGATAATTAAACATCTCAATCAAATACAAAAATAAAAATTTAACTACTATAACATCAAATACAAAAAAACATAAAAATTATATCTGAAATCTGGCTCTAACTCCCAACAACATCAAATACAACATTTTTTTTGTTAGTCATCAAATCCCACATAGATAATTAAACATCTCAATCAACAATGAGAATAGATGCAATTTTGAGAAAATTAAGCAATGGAAATAAGTTATAACACCTTTAAAGAAATGTCAGTCTTCTAGTATCTATACAAAAGTTCATCATCCTTCAATTAATTGGCATATAAGCATATATTATGTTTGTACACATAAAGGTGTAAATATATCCTAGACTGAGCTATATGCTACACAACAAAATGTAAACCTCTAGACCTATATACAACAGGTATTTTATTCGTGGAGTTCCATAACTATGTTAATTTGTGGTTAAGGAAGCTCCAAATGCTCTTTTGGAAGAATCAAATTTTTATACACTACTCAAAACGGACTTCTTAAAAACATAGTTCTTTCTAATGTTGTAACTACAACCCTTTATTCATCAAATAGAGGTTAATATACAACCTTTAAATAAGATGACAATTACAAAAAATGGAATAAAAGACCTAGGAACAAGCAAGGAAGATTTCTAACCCCCAACAACACTTTTGATGGGATCAATTTGTAACGTCTCTAATGAACGCAATGATAATTTCAAATTTAAATGGCCTTAAACATCAATCAATGAGTCCAAATCAAGTTTAAATGAAAATTTAAATTGAAGAAACAAAACCACTTACAAACTTCAGAAGGCTATATCACATTTTTTTAGATAACAACAACGAAAAAAAGAAAAAATACCATGGAAACAGATATCTCTCCACTAAACATCTCATCCAAGGACGCTGCAAAGACGATCCGTGGTTTTAAAAACATATATTTTCCATTCAATTGCAATCAACACATCCTGATTCAGCACATGAAGAAATTTCCTTATTGTCGTCGAGGGTAAAAACAATAAAGATAAAATTCTAGTATGCATGTTTTTCTCAAGTATTCAAAAGATGACAGCGAGGGTGTTAATAATTAAATATTAGGAGTCGTTAGAGGGACAAGCAATACTTCTGTGTGCCAAGTTTCGTACCTAGGCGGTCGTGTGTGCCAAGTTTCGTATGTACACTTTATAGATATAGATATAGATGGTCTTCTTTTTTCCATTCCAAAAATTGATAGATGATGGAAATGTAAAAGACATTGAATGAATTAATGATGGGTAAATTTGCATGGATCCACTTATCCGATACAGAGACCCAGATTGTAGTTTTTTGAAAACATAAATTTCTTTACTTATTCTCGAAGAATGCAAAGACACTTTTAATGGAATATATATATTTATATGCATAGCTCGTTCAGTCTTCAGTACTATTCTTTTAAGTGATTGATAGGAAGAATTGTGGTTCCTTGTTGATTCGGGTCAGGATTTGACTAAATATGTTTGCTGGATTTACAAGGCAAAGTACGAATAATTAAACAAAAATGGTGAATGGTGAATGGTGAAGGGAGACAACCCCAGATGACCATCTATTTTAAATGTATACTTGTAATCATTCACTTGACACTTGAATGAAACAACTCTACAAAAATATCCCACTCTGTTTTACAAAAATATATTTTGAACCATACATATTTTAGTTTCTAAAACAATCCAATCAAGCCTACTGAGATACACTAAATCATTAACATAAAAGAATCAGAGATGCATATCAACACATATGAACCATTCATCTCTCAGTGAGGAAAACTAATTGAAACGTAATTGACATTATAATGCCCATATTCTGTTAATCAATTAAACATGTTATTTATAATAGATATAGCAATATGTAATAACCCACGTTCATGTCTTAGTCATGTTCATGTACATTGCGTGATTTTGTCTTGTTAAGCTTGCATTTGCAGACTTTGACTTGTTTTGCCTAAGTAAAGGTGCCTGTCTTGTTTTGTGCTTATGAGATTTGCCTAAGTGTTGTATGCATGTTTTGTTCCTTCCTTGCTATGTTAAGCCTAGGTCATGCCAAGCCGAGGTCATCTTAAGCCTAGGTCACACCTTTGAACCTCTTACACCTTGGACCATCTTGGAACCGCTTTTGTGACCTCCACCATCACCTAGGCATAGTGGCCGAGGTGTTATCACCTAGGCATCCGAGATCCTTAATCCTTGCACCTAGTGATCTTGTTCTGGGACTGGAATGACCTAGACCGAGGTGTGGCACATCTAGGCCGAGGTGTGGCACAGCTTAGTCAAGTGTTGTCCTTCCTAGCCGAGGTCATTGTCACCCTAGTTGCCGAAGTCTTGTGGTTAGCCGATGTCACCCCTTGCCGGAGTGCCATTCCGAGTAGCTTGCTAGATACGCCTTGTCAGGGCCTTGTCTTGTCAATCTATCACCTTTTTGAAGAGAACCAACCAACCGTTGCCACGTGTCCGAGCTGAGAGTTAAGTCAGCCGGCAGAGAGAGAAACCCCTCATTTGTTGTATATTGTTTTGAAGAGTAGAGAGAGAAGCTCTAGAAGAGGGAGAAGAGTTCTTGAGAGAGAGTAGATTTCCAAGCTTGATTCCTAGAGATCCAACCGTTAGATCCGCGTTCTAAGGTTAGATCCTTGATCTACTCATGATGTTCTTTATGTTTATGTTATTGCATTGCATGATTGAAAATGATTTGTAAGCCATGCATTGCTTTGAAGTTCGGTTTTAGAAAGAGAAAATGGCATTCATGTGTTCTTCAAGAAAAGTCATGTTTTGATCTGAAGGCTCATGCCTAGATCCATGTTTTTGTGTTTGTTCTTGCATGATTTTCAAAGTATGGGTACCCAGGTCCATGTTTTCGAACTCATGTCATGAAATCCCAGATCTTGTAATAACAAGTTATGATTTTAGCATTCATATTCTTCATGTTCTTCATGCTCATGTTCTTCATGTTCTTCAAGGAGGAAACCCAGATTTCCAGACTTCATTTCCCTAGGTGTGATCACCGACACCACTCTTGCCTAGATCACACACCTAGGCCAAGCATCGTATCTCACCTTGGCCTACCTTGCATGATCACTTGCACGTTAGTTATCTTGCATGCACACCTAGGCTAACCACTGCACACCTAGGCCGACCATGGTACACCCATGCCGGCACCTTGTAACACCTCGGCAGGCAGCTGCATACTGAAGCCTAGGTAACCATACCTCGGCCAAGAGGTGTGGGACCTCGGCCAAGACCTCCTGAGTTCACCCAGCTAGGTCGTTTTAGCCTAGATCATCTCTGTGCATCCATTCCAGGACCTGGTTGGTACCCAGCATGTTTTCCCTAGATGTTTCCAGCATGTTTTCCCTAGATGTTTTCAGCATGTTTTCCCTAGATGTTCCAGCATGTTTTCCCTAGATGTTTCCAGCATGTTTTCCCTAGATGTTTTCAGCATGTTTTCCCTAGATGTTTCAGCATGTTTTCCCTAGATGTTTTCAGCATGTTTTCCCTAGATCATTTGTATTCATGTGAAGCTTGTTTTAAGAGTGCGTTCAATAGACTTTGACATGTGTTTGTAGGACTTGGACCTTTGCCTTGATCCCGACGTCCCAAGAACTAAGTGAGTGGTATTTCTAATAAAGATATGTTCTTAAGGTTTTGATAAAGCTTTGCTTTGGTTTGATAAAAGTATTTGTGAAGCATGAATGATATCCCTATTATATATATATATCAAGTATAAGCTTTGTTTTGAATGACAAGTTATCAAGTATAAGCTTTGTTTTAATGTCGATCTTTGAAAGTCCGTACGTGCTAGGGGACTTTAAGCATTAGTAGCACACATGTGAAGTCCGTACGTGCCAGGGGACTTTAAGCATTAGTGACACAAGTCCGTACGTGCTAGGGGACTTTAAGCATTAGTAGCACACATGTGAAGTCCGTACGTGCCAGGGGACTTTAAGCATTAGTGGCACAAGTCCGTATGTGCTAGGGGACTTTAAGCATTAGTAGCACACATGTTAAGCAAACAAGTTTTGAAGGACCAAGGTTATGCCGAGGTTATGTTATAAGTTTTGACGCATGTTAAGTATGTAAGTTTTACAAGATTAAGTTTGATGAACAAAGATTTATCTCATGTTTTGTACAAGCTATGATAGGTATGGTTTTGACAAGATATATTATGTATTGTTTTGAAAGACCTCGGGAATCATTCATGTAACCCCTTTATTACTTGTACCATTCACTGAGTATCCAAGCTCACCCTCCCTATGTATATATGTAGGTAACAAGCAAGAAGTCGGCTACGCCGAGATGTGTGTTTTGCAAGATGTTTTGGATGCATGTTATGTCGGCAATGTTTATGTCGGCAATCCGAAGATTTTATTTCTTAACTTGCATTTCATGTATTTTGTTTATGTCGGCTTGTGAAAGCCCTTTGTAAAATGTAATATGTATTTTTGTACTTGGCTTTAATTGTGTTCTAGTTGTAAAGCTCTGTAAAGATGTATGCCATTCCATTTGACTTATGCACTGCTCTTATGGACCACTTGCATTTTAGATTATTGCTTCCGCACTTGTGAGCCTCTTATATCTATACTCTGATTATGTGTGAATTTTGAAAGTTGGCCTTCGGTAATTACGGATTACTGGCCATCACGGCACCAAACTACTAGGGGCGGTTTGGGGGCGTGACAGAATGGTATCAGAGCACAAGATCCTTATAGTACGTTATTCACACACTTTGAGTCCTAAAGAGCATAGGATGTCCTTTAGAAGAATGTTAGGATTGCATCATGTTGCTTGCTATTTGAAAAGGTGTGCATCATCTCGGCATGAGCATTTTGTTACATCGGCATGATCATGTTTACTTGCATACACGTTCATTTGTTCATTTTATTCTAAGAGTCACATCCTGCATACCCCCAGTATCATGAGAAGAGGTAGACCCCCAGTTGGCCGAGATCAATCCGAGGACAGAATAGACAGATTAGAAAGATTGGTTGAAAGTTTGACCGACGAGTTAAGGCAGGCAAGGCAGCAGAACACCGGTACCACCTCCACCCAGGCCGAGCAGACAGATGGCCAACATGCAGTTCCACCACCGCCAGTACCACAAGTGCCTCCGCAACCAGCTTTGTATGGAGATGACACATTGACCCTGATCAGAGAATTTAAGAAGATGAAACCGCCAAAGTTCCATGGAGGTATAGAGCCGATGAAGGCAGAAGCATGGATTCTTGAGATGGAGAAGTTGTTCGAGGTTTTTCCCAGCACCGACGCTCAGAAAGTGTCATTAGCAGCATTCACTTTGGAGGACGACGCTCGGAGATGGTGGATGATGATCCGAGAAGGTAACCCAGACTTGACTTGGGCCAGATTTTTGGAGCTGTTCTATGACAAGCATTTCCCACTCAGTGTCCGAGATCGCAAAACCACAGAATTTCAGATGTTGACCCAGGGTAGCAAAACAGTGGCGGAGTATGATCGTGCTTTCACCGAGTTGGCAAGGTATGCACCTCACATGGTCGACAACGAATACAGGAAAGCTCGCAAGTTTGAGAGTGGACTTCGAGGGCCAATTCAAGACCGGGTTAATTTGCTTAACATGCCGACGTATGCTGGAGTGTTAGATAAAGCCATCCTTGCAGAAGCCAACTTGAACAGAAGTCAGAGTTTAGGGGAGAATCAGAAAAAGAGGCAGACCTATGACAATCGCCAAGACCAGCATAATGCCGAGAAGAAGACGAATGTGGACAATTCCAATAACACAAATCGGGAAGGTGACGCCAGGCCGACATGTACAAGTTGCCAGAAGCGACATTTTGGAGTTTGTCACTGGGCATCGGGGGCTTGCTTTGAATGTGGTGAGATGGGTCATCGTATTAAGGATTGTCCCAAGGTAAAGGCTAAGGATGATAAGAAGAGATAAGAACTCGACATCGGGAGTCGTTTTGGAACAAGGTAAGTGAAGTTTGGGGACCAAACTTCTTTAAGGGGGGAAGTATGTAATAACCCACGTTCATGTCTTAGTCATGTTCATGTACATTGCGTGATTTTGTCTTGTTAAGCTTGCATTTGCAGACTTTGACTTGTTTTGCCTAAGTAAAGGTGCCTGTCTTGTTTTGTGCTTATGAGATTTGCCTAAGTGTTGTATGCATGTTTTGTTCCTTCCTTGCTATGTTAAGCCTAGGTCATGCCAAGCCGAGGTCATCTTAAGCCTAGGTCACACCTTTGAACCTCTTACACCTTGGACCATCTTGGAACCGCTTTTGTGACCTCCACCATCACCTAGGCATAGTGGCCGAGGTGTTATCACCTAGGCATCCGAGATCCTTAATCCTTGCACCTAGTGATCTTGTTCTGGGACTGGAATGACCTAGACCGAGGTGTGGCACATCTAGGCCGAGGTGTGGCACAGCTTAGTCAAGTGTTGTCCTTCCTAGCCGAGGTCATTGTCACCCTAGTTGCCGAAGTCTTGTGGTTAGCCGATGTCACCCCTTGCCGGAGTGCCATTCCGAGTAGCTTGCTAGATACGCCTTGTCAGGGCCTTGTCTTGTCAATCTATCACCTTTTTGAAGAGAACCAACCAACCGTTGCCACGTGTCCGAGCTGAGAGTTAAGTCAGCCGGCAGAGAGAGAAACCCCTCATTTGTTGTATATTGTTTTGAAGAGTAGAGAGAGAAGCTCTAGAAGAGGGAGAAGAGTTCTTGAGAGAGAGTAGATTTCCAAGCTTGATTCCTAGAGATCCAACCGTTAGATCCGCGTTCTAAGGTTAGATCCTTGATCTACTCATGATGTTCTTTATGTTTATGTTATTGCATTGCATGATTGAAAATGATTTGTAAGCCATGCATTGCTTTGAAGTTCGGTTTTAGAAAGAGAAAATGGCATTCATGTGTTCTTCAAGAAAAGTCATGTTTTGATCTGAAGGCTCATGCCTAGATCCATGTTTTTGTGTTTGTTCTTGCATGATTTTCAAAGTATGGGTACCCAGGTCCATGTTTTCGAACTCATGTCATGAAATCCCAGATCTTGTAATAACAAGTTATGATTTTAGCATTCATATTCTTCATGTTCTTCATGCTCATGTTCTTCATGTTCTTCAAGGAGGAAACCCAGATTTCCAGACTTCATTTCCCTAGGTGTGATCACCGACACCACTCTTGCCTAGATCACACACCTAGGCCAAGCATCGTATCTCACCTTGGCCTACCTTGCATGATCACTTGCACGTTAGTTATCTTGCATGCACACCTAGGCTAACCACTGCACACCTAGGCCGACCATGGTACACCCATGCCGGCACCTTGTAACACCTCGGCAGGCAGCTGCATACTGAAGCCTAGGTAACCATACCTCGGCCAAGAGGTGTGGGACCTCGGCCAAGACCTCCTGAGTTCACCCAGCTAGGTCGTTTTAGCCTAGATCATCTCTGTGCATCCATTCCAGGACCTGGTTGGTACCCAGCATGTTTTCCCTAGATGTTTCCAGCATGTTTTCCCTAGATGTTTTCAGCATGTTTTCCCTAGATGTTCCAGCATGTTTTCCCTAGATGTTTCCAGCATGTTTTCCCTAGATGTTTTCAGCATGTTTTCCCTAGATGTTTCAGCATGTTTTCCCTAGATGTTTTCAGCATGTTTTCCCTAGATCATTTGTATTCATGTGAAGCTTGTTTTAAGAGTGCGTTCAATAGACTTTGACATGTGTTTGTAGGACTTGGACCTTTGCCTTGATCCCGACGTCCCAAGAACTAAGTGAGTGGTATTTCTAATAAAGATATGTTCTTAAGGTTTTGATAAAGCTTTGCTTTGGTTTGATAAAAGTATTTGTGAAGCATGAATGATATCCCTATTATATATATATATCAAGTATAAGCTTTGTTTTGAATGACAAGTTATCAAGTATAAGCTTTGTTTTAATGTCGATCTTTGAAAGTCCGTACGTGCTAGGGGACTTTAAGCATTAGTAGCACACATGTGAAGTCCGTACGTGCCAGGGGACTTTAAGCATTAGTGACACAAGTCCGTACGTGCTAGGGGACTTTAAGCATTAGTAGCACACATGTGAAGTCCGTACGTGCCAGGGGACTTTAAGCATTAGTGGCACAAGTCCGTATGTGCTAGGGGACTTTAAGCATTAGTAGCACACATGTTAAGCAAACAAGTTTTGAAGGACCAAGGTTATGCCGAGGTTATGTTATAAGTTTTGACGCATGTTAAGTATGTAAGTTTTACAAGATTAAGTTTGATGAACAAAGATTTATCTCATGTTTTGTACAAGCTATGATAGGTATGGTTTTGACAAGATATATTATGTATTGTTTTGAAAGACCTCGGGAATCATTCATGTAACCCCTTTATTACTTGTACCATTCACTGAGTATCCAAGCTCACCCTCCCTATGTATATATGTAGGTAACAAGCAAGAAGTCGGCTACGCCGAGATGTGTGTTTTGCAAGATGTTTTGGATGCATGTTATGTCGGCAATGTTTATGTCGGCAATCCGAAGATTTTATTTCTTAACTTGCATTTCATGTATTTTGTTTATGTCGGCTTGTGAAAGCCCTTTGTAAAATGTAATATGTATTTTTGTACTTGGCTTTAATTGTGTTCTAGTTGTAAAGCTCTGTAAAGATGTATGCCATTCCATTTGACTTATGCACTGCTCTTATGGACCACTTGCATTTTAGATTATTGCTTCCGCACTTGTGAGCCTCTTATATCTATACTCTGATTATGTGTGAATTTTGAAAGTTGGCCTTCGGTAATTACGGATTACTGGCCATCACGGCACCAAACTACTAGGGGCGGTTTGGGGGCGTGACACAATATCTGGCTAATGTAGGAGCATCTTAAAAGTTTGAAAAAAATTGAAAATATTTTTGATGGA
The DNA here is from genome assembly GCF_055761805.1 of Camellia sinensis. NCBI lineage: Eukaryota > Viridiplantae > Streptophyta > Magnoliopsida > Ericales > Theaceae > Camellia > Camellia sinensis. The sequence goes on from NC_138967.1 coordinate 152,628,315, forward strand.
TTGGTTTGAATTGTGCGATTAAGAGATTGATTTAGGAACATCACTTTATATGATTAAGGGGCCTACATGGTGGTCTAAAAATGTGTAATGGGACAATTCTTGACCTAAAATTGTCAAATCCTTCATTTCCACATTGATTTTTTAACCTGTCTACATGTGGTTTTTATCTCTCTTAAAATTTGTCTCCAGAACTTATGATTACAACTTGATTTGATTCACGATTTATAAAAGTAAGATTTTGATTCATGATTCAAATCTTAATTTTATTTAACAACTATGATCAAATATAACATTTTTCGAAAGAAGGATGAGCCATCAATGGAGCATCATAGACAACAACTTCAAGCACTTTGAAAGGCTATATCACTTTACTACGTGCAAATCAGGATAGATGAATATTGTGCTGGGACAATGTGAATTAGAACAGATCCACCATAGTATGCTGGGGTATCAGAATGCAAAACCATATCAGATGCTAGAAAGTACTTGCCAGCTTGAAATCTAAAACAAAATGCAACAAATTGAAGTTCCATCACATGTTCATGTCTTACCACCACGTAGACCACCATAGATAAATATCAGGTCACCCACAGCAGCAGCGGCATGCCTACACCGTCTTGTCAGCTCAACTTCAGCATCTCCACCAGCAGCATCAGCACTGTATCTGCCTGTCCTGGGAGTAGTAACAACAGATTTTGTATCGCACCAGACTCCTGCTGCAATATCCAGGACTAGACAAACAGAAACAGGAGATATGGGAGAAATTGATGCCATGAAGCTTTCAATAAAAAATCATAAATGAAACTGCTTCTAGTGGATAAAGTGGTTACACTTGACAATGGCTTTTTCATTTTTAAGATCAGAAGTGAAGAAGCTCTTGGTTAAATTCTTGATGAGGGTCCACTGTCTTTGGAAGAAGATAAATTTTTGTTAGAAGGTGGCACCCTGGTATGCAATTTTCAAAAAATTCTCATTGTTCTCATTTGGAATGCTATTGGCAAGGAGACCTTAGGATAAATTGCTAAAACAAACGAGAGAGGAGGATCGACCCATACGGTATAATTCCGAAGCGACTGTTGGCAGCAGGCAGAGACACATTACCCAGCTATTGATGTGATGTACGTCCATGATTTAGGCCATATGATGTGCCCTCGTGTTTTTAGAAAGTTAAAAATATAAGATTCTTGAATTACTCATAAATTTGGTTTCACTCAATGACAATGAGAAACTGGTCAGTTATTTCTTTTCTTCTAATAAAATCATATCAAAGGGAAAAAAAAAGGGGGGGTAAATGCCTAAACATAAAATTACTAAGCCTAGTATCATCCTTCACTATGCTTTTGAATTGCAAGACAACTTTCCCAGGATATATAAGTTGTCTCATAATAATCAACAACCCACCTACGACCCAAATGACCAATCTATATCTCAGCCAGAAAATTCAAGCTAACATCCATAAGTGAAAATTCCAATAGTTCAGCAACAAATCCAGTATATAATGATTTCTCTGCACAATCATATGTAGAGGAGGTCAACTGAATCTATAAACCAAATATTCTAGCCAACCTTCTGATCAGTTATCATATCATTGAATGGCAAATAAAATGTATAAAGCATGAGTTGCACTTGATTATATGACAGATTTTCTCTAAATAATGTGTATATAGTAACCATTTATTGCCATTTGCTACATTCTCGTCAGAAACCAATCAGCCTCACCCATCAAAGCATATAAGAGTTCACTTGCAGAACCTTATTTCTGTTAGATAATACCCACATCAAAAGCTCAATCTCAGTGCAAGTATACGAGCAAATATAAAGAACAAATGAACGTTGTGCATCGAGTAGCTTGCTGGTGTTCTTGCTTACCACAATTAGGTAGGCACTCCATCTTTGATTTTCAAAGGTAAACCCTTGTGTACTTAAATAAAGATCCTTGTGATTTAAAAACTGTCATATAAAAGTGTAGCTTTTTTACACCAACGATGTCAACATACTTGCAAGGTTTCAAGGAACATACCTGCAACACTTGATGAGTCCTCCACCATAAGTCCACCACCAAGTGCACCTCCAAAAACATGGAGCCGCGCATTAACAAAAACCTACAAGAGTGGAGCACATGTGAAAGATTGGTTTTCCAGCCACATAAAAGAAGTCAACAGTGGTTTTTTTTATTATTTTTTTTAACATAAAAGAAAAACTCATTGCAGCATGTTGATATCTAGGAGATGGTGAGACACCAGGAGCAATTGCCCATTCCCATCGACCATCTCTATGTTTCGCAAGTCCATATGCACTTGCCAGTGGCTGCAAAAATATTCAAAGAGGACGTAAAAGGTTAAGCATTAACAACAATGGAAGTGATTTATCTTGATATCATTAGAGAGAATAAATCATATAGATAAAATTGAAAGATAATGTTCATAGAAGATTATAACAGTGTGTTCAGAGCAAACATACTGCCATAAAACTCCACCAAAAACACACACATATGCACAACTACACATATATGCGTGTATTAGACATCATCTTCCAAAAAGTCAAGTCGACATGTAAAAAAATGGACAAAACTTAACTCCCAAAAGAAAAAAACAAATTGAAAAACAGAATAAAAACCCCAACAGATACAAGCCCAAGAACCCAAATAGAGGAAGTGATGACTGATGGTGATGACTGATGGGTGATGACCTTACACACTCAAGACATGGAACCCTCTCTTGGCTAAAAAGTCTCACACACCATCACCCAATCTGTTGGTGGCATAGAGTCTAATGGGCTAAACACACTCCAATTCAATTTCAGCAACTGTTTCATGTTAACCTTAACCAAATCTTACCTGATCTCGACATGGAAATAATGGGTTAGACCCATTCAATTCAATATCAACTATAACATTTTCATATTTACATTAACCAAATTTTAACTAATCTTAACCCTGAAGAAAATGTTAAGTTTCACAAATGGTAGAACGTGGGAGTAACTTGGACAACAATCTCTTCCCAAAGCAACCCCAAGGATAAACTATCTCACATGCATTCAACTTGACAATCCATCCCAATTAGTAGGACATGCATATTAAACCAGAACTGTACCAATTTCTTTTCTAATATATAGCTGCATGGCCCAAAATGAAAGCTCCTGAAAGTCAAATAACTGAGACACCATCAAGTAGACACAGAACAATGCCAAATTAACCATTCATAGACAAACTAAAATGAAAATTTTGAACACTCCAGGTTCTGCTCCTTGAAAGGAACCAAAATATAAGAGAATACAGATCTTTCAACGAGTGCTACTATCGGCTCCCCAAAGTAAAAAAGAAAGCCAACAACCAACTTAAGCGGAGAAAACATATAAAGGCAAAAAGTTCATCAATGCCCTAGAAAAACTAAACCGTTTCAGAATGGCAATAAGCTAGCTTAAGTACATGGCTTATAATATCTCAATACTTTGAATCCATCGAGCATGCAAAGAATACATTAACTTACCACACTATTAGCATCCCTCCCTCCACAGAGCAGAAGAAGACCATCAGAGCGTGCACTTGATGTTGCATACCTACTCAAAGTGAGAGAAGTAAATGATAGATCAACTAGAGAAGTCCTCAATAAAGTATACCATCAATGGAAACAAAATAGAGAACATTAAACAAAATATTCTAACAACCTTCAACACCAAATTAAAAACGAAGTGGTACTTTCACGTGAGCAGTGGCACTTTGTAGTGTACTTAGATTTATTCTCCGTCATCATCAAGAGTGTGTGTATGAGAGAGAGAGAGAGAGGTCCTTTCTGTGTGAGTAGTTATTTTTGTAAATATCAATTAATATGAAATAGTAATAGAGAATATACAGACCTTCTTGTTGAAGTTAGGAAGCTCATCCCGCAACCATTCGCCCCTATGGCGCCTGAGTCTTCTAGACGTCATACCCAGGAGGGAGTTGAGAGTGGAAGGGTTTGCGAAGGCCGTCACTCGCTGCTGCTCGTCGTCATTCACCCTCGTCCACCCTCGTCATCATTCACCCTCGCTGCTAGCCGCCACTCGTTGCTTGTCGTCGTTCACCCTCGTCCACCCTCGTCGTCGTTCACCCTCGCTGCTAGCCGCCACTCGTTGCTCGTCGTCGTTCACCCTCGTCTACCCTCATCGTCATTCACCGTCACTAGCAATGCTGAATGCTGGAACCCAGAGGTCGAGATTTTGGGGATTTTGGTTTCAAAAGTTTTAGGGATTTGGGGGATTTTGCTTTCAATAGTATTTTAGGGATTTAGGGGAAAATTTCACCGCGAATGGGATAAATGAGCGGGTGAGGGAATTTTCACTTTTTGCGACGGCATATTTAAACCGTCACAAATGATAAATATGAGCAAATAAAACGACGTCGTTTTAACACGACATAGTTTGCAATGGACTTTTACCGTCACAAAATGTCCATTATTTGGAACAGTACACCAGGCGTCGCAAATGCTCCTGAATTTTTCTTGTACATTTATTAGCGACGGGGTCACTACCGTCGCAAAAAGTCATTTTTGGCGACGGCAACACACGCCGTCTCAAAAAACCATTTTTTGCGACGGCACCTATACCGTCGCAAAAAGTTCCGTGTTATATATCCTGTTTTCTTGTAGTGAAAGAAAAAAGATTGAAGGTATATTTAGTTTTTGTTGTGAACCTTAAAAAAAACTAAATAAATAAATAAATTGAAAAAGTTGTTAACATTAAATATATTAAAAAATAAAGAAAAAATATTGAAGGTATATTTAGCTTTTGTTGTGAACCTTAAAAAAAAAATGTGGTTGTTAACATTAAATATAAAAAAATAAATAAATAAAAAATGGGGATTAAAGTGGGTTGGGGAAAATCCAAACTCATGAAGAAATGGGGAGGGTGGTACCCATGGGAAATGGGGAATGGGGAATGGGAAAAATTTATTATAGAGAAATGGATATGGAGAATTAATATCTATCCCATTAAATCCCATTGCCATCCCTACGTTCAAGTTATAAGTATTGTCCAGTTTCCGATTGAAGCTCAATGTACAATTAAAGAGAAATGATTTCAGATATTGATGCTGTAATCTCAAATGGCTCAAAATCCAGATCATCAACGCGAGTGATCAGAACGAGGTTTTTGGAAACAATCTTGATAACTTCTTTCTTATTCGCCACAATTCTCTTAGTCATTCCTTACCAATACAAAAATGGCAACCCTGTTCCCACCGTGATATTCAACGGCATCCCCTCTTCCTGGTTTCATGCATTTGTTGTATCGCTCGTGTATGCCTTCACCGGCGCCCTCACCGCTTTGTTAATTCATGACACCGCCGCCGCCTCATTTCTTGCCAGATTTTGTGAGCTTGTTTCAATCCTTTGTATGGCGTCGGCTGTGTCTTTGTTGGTTTGGTCCCTCTTCATTCTCAGTTTTCCAAAGCCATGTATGGGATTGGGAAGAATGTTATAGAGGTGAGAATTTACTTTTCTTCTTTTTCCTATACTTTTTGACATTTTTTCAATTGACTCAAATTTGATCCGAATTTATAATTTTGTGTCAATTAATTTGTTTCAATTAAGTCCACTAATGACATCTGTTAGTATTTTTATGAAAAATGCATACGTGACTGACAGATGTCTTGTTTTTCAGATAAAATTGTTTTTATTATTAATTGAATTAAATTGACATAAAATTTAAAAATTAATGATCAAAATCAACTAATTAAAATTGTGGAGACCAAAATAATATAAGAAACAAAATATAGGGATTATCAATTTTTAATTTTTGTTTGTTTGTTTGTTTGCTTATTTATTTATTTATTTATTTGCAATTATTTTTGTAGCAACTCCTCCCCCAAAGCAGAAGTCGAAAATCTACTTACATATCGACTGATACAACACGTAATGGCTTATATTTGCAACCATGGCGGCTCGTCCTTCCCTCCCCTTTGCAACTTACCATCTTGTCTATGTAGGTTTTTTTTTTTTTTTTGGATGATGAGTTTCCAATCAATGCTTGCCAAATTAGAAACGTTTGTCATTTGTTGGTGATATGTTGTCATCATTATACGGAATGTATATACATCCTTGAGGCTAGTTTGTTTGAGTGAGTGGATTATTAATATGGTGAAATTGAATAGCTTGAGTAAGGGATTATTAGCGTGCTGAGATTAAATTTATGGAATTACTTAAAAAAATTTATTATATATAAGGTGTCTGTTGTTTTGTAAATTGAAGAAAAAAAATAATTTTTTCATCTTCAATCTCATTGGATTAGATTTCAATACCACCTCTCTCATGAGATTACTAATTCCCTCTTTAAAGGAGATTCATAATCTCATGAGACTCTTAATCCCATAACAAATTTTCAAAATAAACATGGCCTGAGAGCTGTTTGTGGAGCCTTTTGAATAAATAATTATTCTTCTTCTTTTTGTATTATAAAATGCTTCTTTATCATGAAAAGCATTTGTTAATAAAATTTATTGAAGAGAGTATGGAGATATGTAATTCCCATAATTCAAATCATTTCAATTTCTTCATGTTGTGTTCTTGTAAAGAGATGCAAAAATTAGTTATGTATTTCATTTTATTCTTTTTCTTTTACTTTTTCTTTTTCTTTAGTTGAGAAATAACAAGTTGGATGAATTGTGGGGTACGAAAAAGAAAGAAAGAGAGGTTGAGGAAAGGAAGAGATCATTCTTTTACAAGTCTGGGTAAATAAAAATTGTAAGACCATCTCCAATGGTTATTAAAATATGTCATCAAATTTGAATTTTCTGAAAATTGTTCATTTTTCTGCTCCAATGGTTTCATCAAATAGGTATTAAATTCAGGATTTCACTTTTCTTTCATCAAACTGAAGACCAATGTGTCTTTCATCAAATCATTGTTCATAGCCGTTTGATTTTCACCAACGGATGTTCCCAGGATGACCAGTTCAAGGCAAAAATTTGTGAAAAAATAACATTTGTCAGTCGACCCCTCGGTCATCCTCCTGGTCAACAACTCGGATGACCACCTCAAGGTAAAAATTTATGAAAAATTTACACTGGACGATCGAGCAACTGATCGATTGACTGGACATCTGCCCAGTCGTCTGCCCGGTCGACCGGTGTTCTGATAAAACTTCAAAAACCTCTGTTGGAGTACTAGATATCAAATGAAACTTTTACTCAAATTTAGTAAAAAATTTTGATGTACCGTTAGAGATGCTCTAACTATAATCATTTTGAGTGTATTTTACATCTTACAAATCTTAAATCTACTTTACATATTTTAGGTAAATTACATTAAATTTTTTTAAACTATAACTTATTTGCATTTTGTTCTCCCTTATTTCAAAACTCAACCGTTTAAAGTATTATCTTGTTACACTCAATACTTTCCATTAAGCTTTTGTTAGAAATTTAAACGAAATCATTTCATAAGTGAAGTACATGATATACTTATTAATTTCTTAGGATAGTTATGATCTTATTGGGTGATCTCATTTGTACTTCACCTTCTTTATTTTCATGGCAAAGTACAAATAGGCTCACTAGATAAGAATATTATTGTTCTACAAATTTAGTTAGTATTTCATATGGTTTACACATGACTTAATTTTATGTAAATCCCTAACAGAAGAGATTAATTGTAATAAGGCAATATTTCAAGATGATTAATTGTTGAGTTTTGAAATTAAGAAAGCAAAGTGCAAATAAATCACACTTTAAGGAGATTTATTGTAATTTATTCAATATTTTATTTCTGAGATAACTTCCCATACAAAAATTCATTGTAGATAGCACAGTCCCTCAACAAACTAAGCCTACTCTAGTTGTTTGGCATGTAACAATTTTAGCCTAAAAGTAAAAAAGTTACTAAAAAAACTAAAAAACTTATAATCTATACTAAAAAGTCAAAGATTCTCATTTTTTCTCTACTTTTTGGACAGCCTTTTGTAAAAACCAAAAAATCATTCCAAATATGCTAGTTTTTTTTTTTCTTATATTTTAGTCAAAAAGCCAAAAAATTAGTAAAAAAATTATGTTCCCAAACGAGGTCTAATCCCTAAGGAGAGAGATCATGAGTTCAACTCTCCCTAAATGGAGTTGAACTAAGAGGTCAAACACTTGGCCCCTTTACAAAGAGTGAAGAGTCTAACTCTCATAAATAATAATCTAATAACTAACAGCTGACTTTTGCCACAAAAAAAAAAAAAGAAGCACTTTTCCTCTAATTCAATAAATAAATAAAAGCGGTGACGAAAGAGAAATTATTTGATAGTCTTAGAATATTCTTTTACACCATTCATGTTATGATAATTGTCCTATTGTGTCTCAAAAAATATATATATATATATATATATATCCTATTATTCTATTATATAAGGTAAAAGTTTGAGTTGTTGTCTTGAAATCATTTTTCCATTTGCCATGTGGATTTTTGTTTTTTCTAAATTATCTTTATTCATTTCATATAAAATCATCCATAATTCCATAACCACTTGACAATTAATTTAGAAAATAATAATTGTCAATTACTGTTGCTTGAAATTTAAATTTTTATTTTACCTATTGTACTCAAATATGATTCATTATGGATCTTTCATTTCAAAATAAAATATTATTGAATATGGATTTATTGTTACATTATTTTTGTAAAGTTTTATGTATGAATTTTATATATAAATAGAATTTACCTTATTGAATAGAGTGAAAAATCATAACATTTGACCTAGTGATTGATATGAGGTCTCCGATTAAGAGGGTCTTGGTGTAATTAATCCTTATATTTTTAGGAGTCATCTTTTAACTATTTTCTTCAATAATGTTTTCTACTCTTCCTATTTATTAATTAGATATTATATTTGACTCTTTATTTTTATTTTTATTTTTAAAAAAATATATTTTATTTTTGAGAAGAGATGCAAGGAAAAAAATATATTTTGTGTTTAGGCAAGGTTTCATACTCCCAAAATATAGAGAAAATAAAGTACACTCTTTATAATGGGATATGCTTTATTGTATTTTTCTTGAAGTGGTATTTTTTAATTTTAACTTGTGAGAATATAAATATATATATATATATATATATATATATATATATATATATATAAACAGGCAATAACGTTAGAGGTTTATTTTTGAAATTTTTGAGTTTAATTTAAATATATATATATATATATATTTTGTTTAAAATGATATTATTTGTCCAAAATGACACATAGTTGTTTAAAGTTTTTTTTTTTTTTCTTTTTTTTATAGCTCGGTGTCAACCGAGGGACCAATCTCATTGTCCTTTAGTGGGAGGCCTAATTAAAGTCTGGGTAAAGCCCGTATGAATTGCCACAAGAAATTATTTGCACCTAAAGGGTTTTGATGCTAAGACCTAGAAGAGGGCACACCGTCCTTTTGACATTTTTTCAATTAACTTGAATTTGATCTGAATTTATAATTTTGTGTCAATTAATTTGTTTCAATTAAGTCCAACTAATGACATCTATTAGTATTTTTTTGAAAAATATGTACGTGACTAACAAGTGTCATGTTTGTAAGGTAAAATTTTTTCTATTATCAATTGAACTAAATTGACACAAAATTTAAAAATTAATGATCAAAATCAGCTAATTAAAATTTCGAAGACCAAAATAATAAGAAACAAAATATAGGAGTTATCAATTTTTAATTTTTGTTTGTTTGTTCGTTTATTTATTTATTTATTTTTGCAATTATTTTTTTAGCAACTCCTCGTCCAAAACAGAAGTTGTCACGCACCACTTTTTATTACTCGGATTACTATTACCAAGCCTTTGTTATACATTCCATTTCAGAGTTAGCATACAGAAGCACATAATATTCTCAAGAAATATATATATATATATATATACAGGATTCTCTCAGTCGGATAAAATGAATGCAACATGAATATACAATTAAAGAAGTTGCCCATAGGCTTACATCATTTAAACATCAAAAGAAGGGTGTAACCTTTTTACATCAATGGCATTCCGCCTACACATAAAGAGGCCCCGTGACCAACAAATAAAGAAAATCTAAAATCTTGTAGCACATCCTGATTATCACCTGAAAAGATTCAACAACGTGGGATGAACATATAGTCCAGTAGGGATCTCAACTTGATCCTCAACAATAACAACTTACAGATAGCTATGATCATGAATGCTAATCATACCATAAAAATAATGTGACATTTTATAACCAAAGTATATATATATATATGTGTGTGTGTGTGTGTGTGTTATTCTCATAATCATTCAGTTATTTAACAACATCAATTTCCACTTTTACTACCCTTTTTCCCAATGAACAGCTCTTACACATTTCCATGTTTCCATTTGTGACAAACACCAATAATACCCACTTTATATTTTTGAAAACACGTTCACCAAAACCAATGCCCTCATATATTTATCAATTCAAAATAGAAACCGAAGTCTAACTCCACACATTCATTGCATCTCAACCTTACGTTCAAGTTAAAGAGATATTATCAATAATTCATTGTTGGTAGGAAACTCCCTCAACCATTCTCAACACGTCCAAACATACTCAAACACATCTACACTACATATAAGACAATTCCTTCTCGCCCAATCATGATCATCACAACACATAATACACATAACCAAGTAAGACAACAATAATAACAATTCTCCGCTCTACTTGCCTCATGCACAATAAGCCAATGGTTTCACCTCTCAACAACAACATGCCAATTTACCAGACACTAGCTGGAAGGGAATGGTACCTCTGCTCCATTTTACCAGGCGCTAGCTGGAAGGGAATGGTACCTCTGATTCTCAGCGCAGCCAATTCTCCAGGCGCTAGCTGGAAGGTAATGGTACCTCTGATTCTCAGCGCATTACACCCCTTTCGATCATCACAACATGACAAGGTACAACCAACAAATGCAATGCATACACGCAACCACAACAGAGTGCAACCAACTCAAGCGTAAAACATACACGTAACCATTCCACACAACAATGTCATCCTCCACCGATGACCAAGGACAAAACCTCTTTGTGTTTGTTTTTCAACGCATGTGTTTTAGCAATGCAATTATCATGAGGTTTTAAGTCCAACAATCACCAACAAAGAAGTAAAGCATTAGTGATCCAAACTCAAGTAAGTCTCTGGGACTCATATTATGTTAACGACTCATTCCTTCCATTACAAAATCAATTACCTTTTTCTTCTACAATAACATTCTCCACCTTATGCCTTAAATCCAATTTTACTTCATTACACAAAAATATGACCAATTCACTTCCCATCATTTTAAATAGGAGATTTCTATCATGGCGGCAAGTTATAATTCACATCATTTCTATTTAATGATAATGTAATTCATTTCTAATCTAATTTCACGGTCATATCCCCTTTTACAATTAACAAATTTATTAATTTATTGTATTAAAACGTAATCAATCCAACACCAAAATAATACCCAAATCGTAAGATCCAATTAAACCTTAAATCAAATTCCAACACATTAACCTCATTTCATAAGTTCATAACATAATTATTTCACAAATTCCATCCATTTTTATCCATTAGACATTGCTTCAAAAATTAGGGCTTTGACTCTCTACTCATGAATATATTAAATCACACCCCAATTTAACCCCAACATCCCCCACCTCATGAAATTTCAATCTCTACACCCATATCTTATACCCTCTTACATGATTTTCGAAAATGAATTCATACCACATGGTTTTTATGCAATAAAAACATACCATATATCTATCTATAGTAGAGGCATTAAAAAGAATCAAAGAAATCCCTACCTCTTGAAGCTAAGAAATGACGACCCAAAAGTCAATGACAATGAAACCACGAACCAATCAGACCAAGAGGAAGCCCTCGTCGAGATTTACACTTTTTCTCAAGGGACCATGGTGAAACAATCACTCTAGGTGAGTAGATCTAGAGATCTTAGTGCCAAAAACTTGATTTTAGAGAGAAAGAGGTGAGCTCACGGTTTGAGAGAGAGGAAAGAGGAGAAAAGTGAAATGAAATTATGTTTGGGACCTATTTATAGTTGTAGAGAAGTTGCCCTAAGGTCAATAAAATAATAGGCCCAAAACCGCCCCCCAAAGGTAGGGCCCAAACCAACCCAAAAATCTGGGAAAAAAAACACGCAGGTGTCGACACCACCAAGGCTAGTGTCGACCCTATTTTCCAGCCACCAACATACACAGATTCTGCAACACAAGAGGGTTGACCCTTTCTCAGACTAGTGTCTACCCTTGTGGACAGCAACAAGAGGCAGGTGTCGATACCACCAAGGCTGGTGTCGACCCTATATTCCAGCGACACTTTCAGAAACATTAAACATGCTAGTGTCGACCCCAAGGCAAAATTTCTAAGTTTCCAAGGAACTTTAGACCAAAACAAACACGAACAACCAAACCCAACAAGATTAAATCGGATTATACTCCTCCAAAACCAACATTCAATAACACCAAAGATTCCCAAAACAAAATAAAGGATTCAAATACACTTGCCAAAAGTTTTAAAAAGGGTACAAATGCTACAAAAGTCGAAAATCTAGTTGCCTATCAACTGATGCAATATGTAAAGGTTTATATTTGCAACCATGGCGGCTCATCCTTCCCTACCCCTTTGCAACTTCTACTATCTTATTTATGAGTTTTTTTTTTTTTGGATTACGATTTTGCAATCATTGCCTTGCCAAATTAGAAACGTTTGTCATTTGCTGGTGATATGTTGTCATCATTATACATACTATATATACATCCTTGAGGGTAGTTTTTTGATGACCGGGTACATAACCCGTCTTGTTCTTTCTTTATTTGTGTTGAGATTACTCATGTTAGAGTGTTGGGGTTTAACTTGAGGCCTTGTCGACCGTTTGGGTTTGTCATTTTGAAAAATTTTCTCAAAATTCTTGCTCTTATTTTTATTTCGGTGTTGAGTTTCACATGTTTTGGAAGGCATGAGGTTGGATCCAGGATATCTCAGTCCAACTGGTGAAATTTTAGGCTGGGAGCCAAACCTGCACGTGTGGGGGCTTGGGCTACACGTGCGGAAGAGGGACCGCACGTGCCGGAAGTGGGGCCACACATAGGGAAAACAGAGGTTGCCAAGATGCTCTACTAAAATAATCGCACATGAAATCACAGGTGCGGGGAGACGAGGGCCGCACGTGCAGGGGTGTAGGCCGCATGTGCGGTGAAGGCATGCCCGTACATGCGAGGAAAGGTGTGCACGTGCGAGAAAATGCTGAGTCTGAAAAATCAGCCTTTTCCTTCACTTTAGGATGAGTGTATCTCACTTTTTGTGTATCTCTCTCTCTCTCTCTAAAAACCCATTTCTCTCCCTTCTCTCTACATTTACCTACACCATGTTGGATCAAACCTTTGATTTCTTCAAATCCATTAGAGGTTTGACCATAGCTCCTTCATCAAAGTTAGAAAACTCTTCGAGGGCCACATTTTGTGGGGTGGAGATTGACTTTCAACACCATTGATTTTGGAGCATCTTTCTCTTTTTCCTTCAAGAACTTGAGGTAGGGATTTTCTTTGAGTCATATATACATTTTTACATTGTTGTGTTAATGTTGGAACTCCTTCTTGCCGTATTGAACTTGGCTTTGGACTCATGAGTTGTAGGTGATTTTAAAAGTGATTTTCACAATGTTTTCTAAAAACCCTTGAGATTTTGAGCTATATTGTTGTAGATGAGTGTTATCTTGGAGAAAGTTTTTTCAAAATAAGGGGAAAACCTAGTTTATGGAAACCCTAGAAATTTGGCAATTTTTTAGAAATATGTTGTGATGTTATGAAATTGATATTTGACAAATATTATCACATGTTAAATGAAAAATTCCATGGAATATGAGGAATATTTTTTTTTTTTTTTTTTTTTTTTGAAGTTTGTTGTTCAAAAATGTTGATATAGTCATGAAATGACGAAGTTGATGACAATTGCATGAAATGTGGCAATGTTGTTACCTCTCGATAGATATAATTAGGTATATGTTTATTTTGTGGAATTACATTGGAAAGAGTAATGGAAATTGTGAACACAATGGGAGATTGTGTGGAAGAAATCGAAAATGGAAGAATATTATAATGCATTGATATATGTTGCATTGCCATTTCAATTTGTTTTTCAATTTGTTTTACAAATTTTAAATAGAAATTTGAAAACTTTTGCATTTAAGAAAGGAAATATCTATAAAACATGATCTCATTGATTTGTTTTTAAGGTAAACACGTTGGTAAGTCCGGATAGGAAGTGTAGATGGAATTGATTAAGTTGTGCATCTATCGTACTTGTTCACTTTGTGCATTTATCACACACGCTCATTCCTCTTTGCATCTATTGCTCTTATCTCAGGATACGTAAAACGCGACCTTGAGCGATTTTCTCTCCTCTTCTCACGATTTCAGCGTGATTAGAGTATCTCAGGATGCGTGAAACGTGACCTTGAGCGGTTTTTATCTAAGGACGCGTGAAACGTGACCCTGAGCAGTTGTCTCTCCTCTTTTTACAATTTTCAGCGTGATTAGAGTATCTTAGGACTCGTGAAACGCGACCTTGAGTAGTTTTTATCTCAAGATGCATGAAACGTGACCCTGAGCAGTTTTCTCTCATCTTCTTACGATTTCAGCGTGATTAGAGTATCTTAGGCCGCGTGAAACGCGACCTTGAGGGGTTTTTATCTCAGGACGTATGAGACGTGACCCTGAGCGGTTTTCTCTCCTCTTCTCACGATTTCAGCGTGATTAAAGTATCTTAGGATGCGTGAAATGTGACCCTGAGCGGTTGTGTTTTTATCTTAGGACACGTGAAACGCGACCCTGAGCGATTTTCATCTCGAGACGCGTGAAACGTGACCCCGAGCAGTTTTCATTTCTCAGTTTCTCAAGATGCATGAAACGCGACCCTGAGCGATGTTTTCTTCATCGTCTCACGCTTTGGTGTGGTCAGAGTGCGTTTTTATTCTTTTTTTTTTTTGCATAAAACCTGTTTTGGTTTTAAGCTTGAAGCTGCTCATTCAAATGTTGTTATGTTGTTATTGCTCTATTATTGCTTATTACATCATCTTACATGATCATGAGTTTTCAAAATAGCCGACTTCGCGAAGTGTGTGAGTCCATCTTTCAAAGTATTTTTGTACATATCATTTGCATCTTGCCCCAGAACTACGCTGATTTGATTCCTTGCAAAGACATACGTAGGCAGCTTGCAAACGCAACCATTTAATTTATGTCTTGATTGTTTGCCCAAGTCTTAGGGCCATTTCATAACTTCGAGTTCTGTCAAAGAGGGGCAACTATAGACACCCTATTTTTGACGGCCCTCAAGACTTGGGCACCACCAATTGCGAACCCAATGATGAATTTGTATATATTTGTCAAGTGCTCGAAGTCCTCAGCAAAATGCCTTAGCTTTGAGCCTAAAAACCCTATACATCTCTCACCTTTTTTTTGGACCAAAACAATAGTTTTTCAAGCCTAAGCATCATGGGACCTGCAGACCCACTTGTGTGGACTACCGGCCACTTGTGTGTTTTTTTAGATCTTTTTGCCAGTTGTGCCAGCTGTTTCCATAGATGCATGCTCCTACCCACACGTGTTTGTATAGATATTTCTGAGGGAGTCTCACGTGTTTCTATAAATAGAGGACCTCCTCTTTCATTTTTGAAGGTTAGAAATTTTGGAGCAAAAATAATTTCTCTCTCTCTCTCTCTCTCTCTCTTGTAAGTTCTTAAGCCTTTGCCTATTCACTACAAACCAAATCTTGTGGTATTGGTGCTGAGGTATTTTTTTAGCTTGCTTTTAGCTCTTGAGGGTGTGTAAGTGTTGCTTTATCACTTAAAAAGGGTACCCCTCTTTAAGAGGTATAATTCTTGGTTTGTTTCTTTGCTTTATTGACCATCTTTTCTACTGTTTTTTGACTATTTTTACTCTGAATTTTTGGGCTGAAACTTGTGGTTTAAAGCCATTAAGGGTGGAGGGGTGGATCACCCTTTTTTGCACCTAACTTCTTAAGCCTTTGACCTTGTGTTTCCCACCTTTTTGTCAACTTTTTTTGATCTTTTTACTACTGAATCTTAGAGGTTTTTCAGAGGCTAAAGCCATGTTTTGAAGTCCCAAAAATGGAGGGCGTAGCCTCCCCTCCTTGTGCTTGTTTACTAGCTTAACTTGCTCCATGTTGTAGTTTACTCTTTTAGCTCTCTTTACTTCATTTCCAGCACTGTTTTAGCTTCATTTAGGACTGTTTTAGTGTGTTTGTTCGATTCGTGCTTTGTATGTTATGCTTGTAGTGTAATGGTCCTCATTGGTATGGAGTTTTAGGCCTTAGCCACCAACATATTTGAGGTAATAGTGTTTATTTCTTGCTTTCCATACTTGTATTAATCTCTAATCACCTCTGTAACCTTCCTCATTTCTTGACTTTTTTTTCTTTGTTTTGAAAGTTGTTTCAAACCAATTGCTTGTTTAAGCTTCATATTAAGGTATTGTGCTTAATGGTTTAATTCTTTTAGAGGTTCATTACCAACGGCACGATGTCTCTCTCATGCCCAAAGCAACTCTTTGTTGGATGTTTCTTTCCATTAGAGGACTTAAAGCTCACTATTGGACTCAATAAACTAATGAATGGATGGTAATTAAAATGAAGTAATAAAATTGGGACTGAAAATGATGCAAGATAATAAAAATTTGGTGTTCAATCGGACGTTAATTGAACACATAGAAACTTGAGTCATTTCATACTTGCTAGTGATGAAATAGTTCAAGTTTCCAAGGTCAACCACTTCCCTTGATCAATTCATGATAGAGAGTAGGTTTGAGAGTCTTTTATTGTGCATTTATTAAGATTGTGTCCCTTGGTTCATAAGTCATCATGCAATGAAATTGCGCTGATTGATGGCTTGTAAATCAAGCCTACCCCTTCTTTGAGCTGTTTGATGATAAAGAGAGGTACGGTAGACAAACATTCCCTGAGAATACTCTGTTTGTGCTCTATGTGCTTTCTGTTGCAGCAGGAAGAACCAAGCTTCAGTGGTCGACCGGCCACGTTTTTTGGCTGGTAGGCCACTTCTTTTAGACGGCAGGCTACTATTTGTGGTCGGTCGGCCACTACTTCTGGCCTGCCGGCCACTTTTGTCAAACTAAGCAGTAACTTTTTGAAATAGAACAGAGCAGAGGCTGAGGTCAAAAACAGTGCAAATGTTCTACCTGTGCAACAGAGGTATTCTGGCAGCAGAACAGTGAGCTTTTCAGGTGGAAATTTGTGTGCATACATAAGCATTCCTCGCTTCCCGGGGCTGAGTAGTTAGAGTAGTTAGCTTAGCTACTATTTCTTTTGGATTGTAAGTGTTGTAATTAATTAGTTAAATTCTAATTTGTAATTAATTAGTTAGTTCCAATTTGTAATAACTGGTTGGCATAGTTAGCTTATTTCATTTGATTTGTAATGGTTAGTCAAATCGTAGTAAGTAGTTAGCTAGTTAGTTTATTCGAACCCTCCTGCGCGAGGGCACAATAGTAATAATGTGTATGTCTTCCATCCCCATGTCTTTCTCCCTTTTATTTACTTGCTTATGATGGGTAGTCTAGAGCATCATGTTTCTTTTAGCATTTTCCATGCTTTGCATCCACTTGTCTTGCATGCATAAGGTTCGGCTCATCATTCTAACTTGCATTATTAGTTAATACTTCTATGAATACGTGCTTTACCGCATGCTATTAAATTGATTCATATGCCATATTAGTAGCTGAGCCTAGTAATTGCATATTGTATGTGATGCATTAGTCGTACTGCATTAGTTAGGATCATGCATTTTTCTAACTCTTTCATCTTTTTTGGCTTACCTTGGAGTACTAGGTGAGCTTTTATTTGTTTTAGCATATTACGTGTGTTAGTGTTTCCATGTCAAAGCATATTCACTATGAGGCTAAGTGCTTAAGTGATAAACTATTTGAATGCATGCGAATAAAGGCTAGTTATTTGAATTGGGATAGTTTGATTAATGTACATTTGAACCCGCTTTTTCAAGTGGCACATTCACAAACTCTTATCAAAAACAAACATGAAATCAAATGTTCCAATTTTTACAAATTAGTCTATACTTGTGTGTGTACCACATAGTAATGTTAGCCTAATAATTGGAACAAGAGCATATAATGTAAATCAGAATCAGATCATGATTAGTAGAGGCCGATCTTTGATAGAGCGAGCGGGGGTGCTCAATTCATGACCTTCCCCTCTAGTACCTAAGCTCCCGAGCTGAGACACTCTTGGTGATGATGGATAAGTGGCCTTTGGCACGAGTCTCTGGTTTTCGAGATTTCGCAAAAATATTTAGGTGGCGACTCTGTATTTGGCAAAGCAATCCATTTTTGGCATTTTGATTCAAAATCGATTTTTCAAAAGATTTGTTGAATTTGGACTCTTTTGTGTTTATTTATTTCACATTGCACTTATGGAATCGGATTTAGAACCATGACAGTCCTAACTGTAGGGCTTATTATCTTCTGAAAGGAACACGAAAAGCCAAGCTACACAAGCCAAGGGCAATATTTGTGTGGGTTCGAGCAACCATTTTGTGTAACCGAGATTAAGCCTTGGACTTTGTAGCCCCTTGAGGGCAATTATTTACTTTTGACTGGTTATTTCATATGCTATAGATTCATGTATTAAGGTCGTTGAATGTATATTCGCATATGGAACTTTTGTAAATCTCTTATGAATATGTATGCAAATGTTGGAGATTTGGGGTTGGCATGGTTATTGGAAAATTTATTTTTATTTTTATTTTGGGCGTTACAAGTTTGTTTGAGTGAGTGGATTATTAATATGGTGAAATTGAATAGTTTGCATGATGGATTATTAGTGTGGTGGTATTAAATTAGTTGAGATTAAATTTATGGAATTACTTAAAAATCCTTATTATATAAAAAGTGTTTGTTGTATTGTAAATGGAGAAACATAATAGTTTTTTCACCTCAAATCTCATTGGATTAGATTTCAATACCACCCCCCTCATGGAATTGCTAATTCCCTCTTTAAAGAAGTTTCATAATCCCATAAGACTCTTAATCCTATAACAAAATTTCAAAACAAACATGGCCTGAAAGCTGTATGTGAAGTCTTCGAATAAATAATTCTTCTTCTTCTTCTTCTTCTTCTTGTATTATAAAATGCTTCTTTATCATGAAAACCATTTGTTAATCAATTTTGTTGAACAGAGTACGGAGATATGGTGATTAACTGTGTAAGTCCCATAATTCAAATCATTTCAATTTCTTCATGTTGTGTTCTTGTAAAGAGATGCAAAAAATTCTTTCTGAATTTCATTTTCTTCTTTTTCTTTTACTTTTTCTTTTCATTCTTCTTCTTTTTCTTTAGTTGTGAAATAATAAGTTGAATGAATTGACGGGTCCGAAAAAGAAAGAAGGAGAGGTTGAGGAAAGGGAGAGTCATTCTTTTACAAGTCTGGGTAAATAAAAATTGTAACTCCAATTATTTTGAGTGTGTTCTACATCTTACAAATCTTAAATCGACTTTAAATATTTTAGGTAAATTACATTAAATTTCCTTAAACTATAAGTTATTTGCATTTTGTTCTGTCATATTTCAAAACTCAACAGTTTAAAGTATTATCTTGTTACACTCAACGCTTTCCATTAAGATTTTGGTAGAAATTTAAAAGAAATCATGTCGTAAGTGAAGTACATGACAATTATGCTCTTTTCTGGTGATCTCATTTGCACTTCACCTTCTTTATTTTAGTGGCAAAGTACAAATGGGCCCACCAGATAAGAACATTATTGTTTGAAAATTTTAATAAGAATTTCATATGGTTTACACATAACTTAATTTTATGTAAATCCCTAACAGAGCTCTAACGGAAGAGATTAATTGTAATAAGACAATATTTCAAGATAATTAACTATTGAGTTTTGAAATTAAGAGAGCAAAGTGAAAATGAATTATATTTTAAGGAGATTTATTGTAATTTATCCAATATTTTATTTCTGAGATAACTTTTCGTACAAAAATTTGTGGTAGATAGCACTTTCCCTCAACAAACTAAGTCTAATCTAGTTGGTCGAATGACATTTCTAAAAATTTAGTCCCTATGGAGAGATCGTGGATTCACCTCTCCTTAAGGAGAGTTGAATTAAGGGGGCAAACACATGCCGATTTATCGAATAATGTGACAATATAAACGGGAATGTGAAATGAGAAGATTGACGTTTAATACACTCCTAACACGAATGTGACAACATAAAATGGAGATGTGACACTTTATAAATATGACAATATGAAAGACAATGTGACATATGCCAATTATAACACGAAACAAATCTACCCAACACAAACCACAACCCAAAGTCATATTATTCATTGAGCATAATATAACTGGCGTTACAATGGAAATAACATGACTGCATATTTCACAAAACAAACGCATAACAATATACCCACATTCCTACACACGTTTACGAATGTGACACTAAAATACTCAACATAAACGAGAACAATGTGACATATGCCGATTTATTGAATAATGTAACAATACAAATGTGAATGTGAAGCGTGAAGATTGATGTATAACACATAACGAACACAAATGGGACAACATAAAATGGGGATGTGACACTTTATGACTATGACAACATGAACGACAATTTGACATATCACAATTGAAACACAAAATAAATCCACCCAACACAAACCACAACTCGAAGTCTTATTAGTTGTATTATTCGACTCGCTGTAACAATTAACAAACAGTCTCATAAATTCACATTCACATTCAAAAATCTTAAACTACATAAAACAGGGAGATGGCACTAGTTATATTCGACAACTTACTATTGTTACTCAACGCAAACAACCAAACGACATCGCAGCACAACGTGGACTCCAAAAAATCAGACATTCAACCACCGTCATTTACGTGGATAAGAAATAACCATGTCTAACAACCATGTTATAGACCCCCATTTGAACCTAAGCATCATGACATAAATTCCATATTCAAAAACACATCAACAAATCACACACAAAACACACAAAATCGACAACCCACCTAACCCTTATTCGAAAACACCAACAAATAACTCACATAACACACCAAATCGACAACCCACACACATATATTGACGACTTCAAACCAATAACTATCAAGAGCGCAAATAGTCATAAAACACACAAAATATACAACTTGCGTTACTGTAACTTCCCAAAATAATTACAATAATCTATCCACAATATCCAATATAAAACAACAACAATAATAAGGTTATCTTCCATTAATTCAATATGATATACAAAAAAGAAACATATGCATCATACATTCATGAAGCCTAACCCTGAATCTATAGCATATGTTGCCAGTTAAAGGAGATGAAGGAAGATAAACAGATAAAAGTGCCTTGAGGGCTTACATATTTCCAAGATCGTGCTTGGTTACAACAAAATAAGTCATCAGCTCAACACAAGTAAAACCCTAGGCTTAAAAAGAAAGTAAATACAAAATAAACAAAAATTGAGCCTTCAGCTCCACAATCCTCCCAAGTCAAGTCCTTAGCGAAGGCATATCACCAACACCTGAAAATGGTTTTTCCCAAATAGGGTGAGCCAAAGCCCAGTAGGAACAATCTATCACAATATATGAATCTTAACAAAGATATAAGTATGATGCACATGTTCAATGCACAATGACAACTTTTTACAACTCTTTTTTCCAAAACCAAGTTATGCCAAACTTACATCTCAATCCATTTTATCTCAGTTCATTAATTATACCCACTTCATTTAATCAACCAAACAGAGGATACACCTCATAGGTCTCCAACCAATATAATTATCATACAAATACATTTACTTGCCATTTTAAGAAAATTTCGTCAGCGGGAATTGACACCCATTTATACGTACGGTTTTCAGGACTTTCACCCTGGACACACAGGCCAACTTAATTTAATGGAGTCCATCCCCTTTCTCCTCCCATACATGGAGTACATCCCCTTTCTCCTCCAAAATATCATACATATACAATGTATACAATTCATAATCATATTCAATGATAACGGCTAGATGATTAGTTTTAATTTACCAAATCCTCATGCAATTTCTACAAGAATCATAGCTATCCTCCACCGATACTCCAAGACAGATATTTCTAAACAGATATACAATCTTCAAAACAGATATATTATCCAAACTTACATAGGTAAAAGATAATACGTATCTGACTACACCGTTCATTTAAACAACCTCCCAATCTCACACTTTCAATACCAATTTCATTATTTATACAAAACAATCATTTGAGTCGTTTTAGGGCAAAACTACCCTTTCTCTCGATTTCATCCCAAACACCAAAAGACACCATTCTAACCCAACACAAGCTCATAATTACTTCCATAACCATTTCCACTACATTCATTTGAAATTCTCTCTTTTGATTTTAAACCAAAACCCTCGGTTTGTTCAAAATCACCATAAGTTCCAATATTTCTTACACATCGACGAATAACTAAGTTAAAACTCATAAAAGAGTGTAGAAAGTCCCTACCTCAAAGTTAAGAGATGAACAAAGCAAGGTGGAACCTTCAACAACACCAAAACCAAGTTTCACTCAGATCAAAACGGAGCTCTTGAAATGCTCTAACGTTTTCTCAAAGACACTAGGATATAAAATCCAATGAATCTAGGTAAAAATGTTGAGAGATAGTGAGTTTTAGAGAGAGAGTGCCGATCTAGGGTTTTGAGAGAAAAAGAGATGAAAAAGTGATCAAAAAGTAGGCTGCTGCGAACTAATATACGCAGAGTCTGCTTGAGTGCAAGAGTTGACGCTCGAGCGCAGGAAGTGAAGCTCGAGTGCAGAATACACACATCCAGTAGTTTTGTAGACAGACGAACATCATTCGAGTACCATATTGGCTGCTCGAGTGTAGGAAATGCCGCTCGAGCGTAGAACACACTCTCCCAGTAGTTTTGCAGACTTGCAAAAATACTGAAAGTTCACAAAAACCGCTCAAGCGCAAGAAATGTCGCTCGAGTGGAAGAGCAAAAATCTGGGTAACATATGGTTTGAAAACCAATCAACTAACCTATTACAAACACAACCACTACAACCCAATAGCCAAACTCAAGCAAGAATAAGGGGGAAAAAGACATGAACAACATTGAAAAATCATAAAACCCGAGTCCAGAATGCAAGATGGATCGGGTCAAAACCGGAATCGCTATAACCTCCCCCCCTAAAGAATTTCATGCCCAGAATTACCAATTAAGTTTCAAAACCAAGTTTTAACCAATTACCATAATGATTGTAACTCAATTTCAACCTCATAACCCATCGTCAGGTCATTCAATCCCATCAACATGATAAACGAATTCTCAATATTGGATACACAATTCATATTTTCAAAACATATACAATGTTCATAATAAACTTGCATTTCCAAAACGTAAACAACATATACAGTGTTCCCATATCTCATTAACATAACAACAATATAATACATGATCAAACATTAATAAACAAGTTTGGATACTTTTCACGGACTTCCAACTCATGTTCCCAAGTTGCTTCCTCAACCCCATGATGTTTCCATAATACCTTAACCAAGGGAATTGTTTTACTTTGCAAGACTTGGTCCTTAGTATCTAGGACTCCCACTAGTCTCTCCTCATACGAGGCATCCTCATCTACCTCTAAGTCTGTCCAATCCAACACGTGCGATGGATCTGACTCATACTTCCGAAGCATGCTAATATGAAACACATCACGAATCTCGGAAAGCTATGGTGGCAAGGCCAAACAGTAAGCTACCTCTTCAATCTGCTTAAGGATCTGAAAAGGCCCAATGAATCGAGAGTACAACTTCTCACACTTTCCAAAACTCATCAAACCTCTCCTAGGTGATATATCTAAGAATACATAGTCTCCCACCTCAAAAGACAAAGGTCTCCTCTTATGGTCGGCGTGACTTTTCTGGTGACTCTGGGCCGTAACCAACCTCTTACAGATAAGTGCAACTTTCTTCATTGTTTCCCGGACCAACTCTGGACCCAACATAGGTGCATCACCCACCTCGGCCCAACACACAAGGGATCTACACGGTCGAAAATACAAGGCCTCAAATGGTGCCATGCCAATACTCGACTGGAAGCTATTGTTATAGGCAACTCCACTAAGGGCAA
Organism: Camellia sinensis; assembly: GCF_055761805.1. NCBI lineage: Eukaryota > Viridiplantae > Streptophyta > Magnoliopsida > Ericales > Theaceae > Camellia > Camellia sinensis. The sequence goes on from NC_138967.1 coordinate 152,652,517, forward strand.
GTGCCTCTCCCATGAACCCTTAAAGTCAAGGACACAACCCCGAAGCATATCCTCTAAAATCTGAATGGTGCGCTCTGACTGTTCATTAGTCTGAGGATGATATGTTATGCTAAAAGTCAATTTCGTACCCAAGGCACGCTGTAGGCTCTGCCACAATCTAGCCATGAAACACGGATCTCTGTCCAAAACAATCGTCACATGGACCCCGTGCAACCTCACCATGTCCCTAATGTGAAGGTCAGCAAAATGATCTACCGAGTCGCTCACACGCATAGGAATAAAGTGCACTCACTTCGTCAATCGGTCAACTACCACTCAAATTGCGTCACTACCCCACTGAGTTCTAGACAGACCCACAACAAAATCCATCGTGACATGTTCCCATTTACACTCGGCTATAGGCAAGAGTTGTAACAAACCTGCTGGCCTCTAATACTCGGCCTTCACTTACTGAGAAGTAAGGCACCTCGATACAAACATGGCTACAACCTTCTTTATACCTCTGCACCAAAATTGGCAACTAAGATAGTGATACATCTTTGTGCTTCTCAGATGCACCGCAAGGCGTGAATGATGACACTCTCAGAGTACTTCCCCTCGGCAAGACTCTAGTATGAACAAACGGTCATGGTATCTCACACTCAGGTCGGAATACACATTCAAGCCCCTCTCTACCTTCCACTGGAGATCTTCTCCTGGAGGGATTCCACCTTAAGGTCACTCTTCTATGCTTTTATCACTCGATTCATAAGTGTAGGTTGTACAACTATCGAAAAAAAGACTACAGACTCAACAGACTCGCCAAGATGCAAGTCAAACTCTCCAATAGCACCCCCAACATCTCCTATTCCTGGATGGAAACACTAGCCACACTACCAATAGATTTCCTACTCTGGCCTTCCCTAGATGATAATGTAACTAAAAGTCATAATCCTCTGTAAACTCCATCTACCACCTTTGTCTCAAATTCAAGTCTTTCTGAGTAAACAAATATTTCAGACTCTTATGATCAGAAAACACTTCAAACTTCTCACCATACAGGTAATGCCTTCAAATCTTCAAGGCAAAGATCACCGCCGCTAACTCTAAGTCATGAGTAGGGTAGTTCCTCTCATGAGTTTTCAACTACCGTGAGCCATAGGCTACTACCTTCCCCTCTTGCATCAAAACACAACCCAAGCCTTCTCGTGAAGCATCACAACACACCGAGTAGCCCAAACCCATCTCCAGAATAATCAATACTGGAGTAGTGGTAAGTCTAACTTTGACCTCTTAGAACGACTTCTCACAGGTCTCACTCCACACAAACTTAGCTCTTTCCTCGTTAATCTAGTTAACAGTGAGGCTAATCTAAAGAAATCCTTCACAAACCGATGGTAATACCCGGCCAATCCCAAGAAACTACGGATCTTAAAAGCATTCTTAGGTTGTTCCCAATCTTGCACTACCTCTATCTTGAATGAATCTACAGTCACCCCTTCCTTAGATATCACATGGCCTAAGAACTTAACCTCCCTCAACCAGAATTCACACTTGCCAAACTTAGCATACAATTTATGGGCTCTGAGTAACTCAAGTGCTACCCGTAAGTGTTCATCGTTCTCCTCCTCAGAGGGTAAGTAAATCAAGATGTCGTGCACAAAGACGACCACGAAATGGTCTAAGAACTCACAGAGGATCCGGTTCATCAAATCCATAAACACAACTGGCACATTAGTTAGCCCTAAGGGCATCACTAGAAACTCATAATGGCCATACCGCGTACGAAATGTCATTTTTAGGATATCCTTCTCCCTTACTCTCAACTGGTGATAACCAGATGTCAGGTCTATTTTAAAAAAACAACAAGACCCTTTCAATTGATCAAACAAATCATCTAAATGAGACATTGGGTACTTGTTCTTGACAGTCACCCAGTTCAACTTTCGGTAATCTATACAAAGTCGCAACGTACCATCTTTCTTTTTGGCAAAAAGAGCCGGTGCTCCCCAAAGTGAAGTACTAGGGCAGATAAAACCCTTATCCAACAATTCTTGGAATTGAATCTTTAACTCACTCAACTCGGCAGGCGCAAATCTATACGGTGCCATGGAAATTGGTGCCATACCAGGCACTAAATCAATAGAGAACTCAATCTCTCAATGAGGTGGTAAACTAGTAAGATCCTCTGGAAAAATATCTGGATATTCAAAAACTACCCTTGGCAACTCAACTCAGACTTCATCACACTTAATACTCAAGAAGTTGGTAAGGAGGTAACTAAGCTCAATCCGCCTACATGGATCATACACCAGTGATAAGACTCTATCAACCCGGTCCCCCAAGAAATAAAAGCAATCATCACTCAAGGTACATATAGTAACCCTTTAACAATAGCAATCTATGATAGCCTGTTACAAAGACATCCAGTCCATACCCAAAATAACATCAAAGCTAGACATGTCAATCAATACAAATGCAAAAAGGAAGTCGGCGACTGGCAACCTCTATGTCACAACCCCGACACCCCTGCTTAAAAATAATCTCACCATCAATAGGTCACTCTACGCAGATAGGAGATGCTAACTAAGCCAACTCTAACCCCAAAATTGATGCAAATGAAGACAAAATAAATGAATGGGATGCACCCGTATCAATCAACACATTAGCAACCGAATTACAAAACAAGAAGGTACTTCTCACTACCGAAGGCACTGGTACTAGATCTGGTGTGGTAACAGCATACACACGTCCTGTAGGCCTCTGCTCAACCTACTCCCCCCTCGGAGCATAAGCTTGATACATTAACTAAGCTGAAGGGGCTCCCTGATTGGCCCTCGAGGCCTGTGCTGATTGTGCAGGTTGGTGGCTCTGTGTCTGTTTGGAACCAAATGCACCAGATGTGCCACCCCACTGTAGCGACCCCACCACGTATAATGATTAGCACTTAATTAATTAAGGAGTTTTGAAATTTAATTGCCAATTATTTCAATTTAATCTGGGATTTATGAAATTATGGAGATTGATTCATTTATGGTTTTATTAAGTATTTATTTTGGAATTAGAAATTGAAAGCCTAAATGGCTCAAGAAAGTCTAAATAGTGAATTGAATTTCGAGTATCGAACCATATGGGAAGTTTAATTAAATATTTGGAGCCTTTTGGGAGTTTGATTAAAAATCTTATTCGGATTGATAAATGTAAATATATTTAATTAGGCTCTAATGGAAGTCAATTAGATTAATTAAATTATGGGAGATTTATGATTAGTTATGGTTAATTTAATTATATGTTAATAAAGACTTATTAAGAATAAGCGTTATTTAATTGAATTAATCTTCACCGTAAATTAAATTGTAGAATAATTTAGAGTTGAAGGATATATGTGGGTGTGTGTGCTGAGAAATCTGGGTGTGCAGAGAAATTATGTGTATGTGTGTGTGTGTGTGTGTGTGCATGTGAGTGTTGTGCTGGAGGCTTCAAGGAGTGTGCACGTGTGTATTGTGAAGAGATGAGTGTGCATACAAGAGGAGAGATAGAGTAGGCAACTATTCTTTTTATTTTCTTGCTGGAAGCATCATTGTGATGGAAAGAGATTGAGAACAAAAAAAAAAGAGTATGGTTTCGTATTTATTTTGGGCAAACCGGTGAGAGAGAACCAAGAGAGAGAAAAAAGCAATTTCAGCTCAAGAAGAAGAAAAACTAAGGGAAGAAAAGCTAGGGCAAACAAGAGAATTAGGAGGGAATCAACTAAACTTCTTGAGATTAAAGTTAAGCTATGCAATCAAACTTAATTTTTGTAGAATCTTTACATTACCCTTGAAATTAAGAAGAGTTTAGGATCAATTCCATGGAATTTGTAAGGAAATGGGTTTGAACAAGAAAATAAATCTAGGATTCATAGTTATTGAAATAAACATGGAAATTGATCAATTCCATGGATGTTGAATATCTTACATGAATTTGAGTCAAATTTTTACATGCATGAGCAAACTCTACAAGTCTCAATATTCTAATTGTACATGCATCATAGATGTTTAAAAGATTTGAAGGATTAATTCCATGTTTTGGTGTAAGAAGAAAAGGTTTTGGAGAATTATGAATTCATGAACATTTTGAACTTAATATTGAATTAAAGGAATTTTGGATGTAATTGATTTGAATTTCGATCCTAATTTCATACATGCAAATATTTTTCTAAGAGTTTTACAACTTTAATTTCATGTTTTAGATAATCCAACATGCATCATGAATTAAGAAAGTTATGAAATTAGTCTCACGGATTTTGTAAGAAATAAGGTTTTAAGTAAGAAATTAAGTAGACTCATAGTTGTGGAAATTAATTTGGAAAATTAATTGTTTTTTATTTGATTTTGTAGTGCTTTCTTGTAATACATGAGTTTTTAAGGGAATTGAGCCATTTAAGTTCATGTTTTGAAGAGATAAAGGAAATGTTTTAAGAAAATCAAGTTTATGGAAATTTGGAATTAATCCTAAAGTTGTGATTTTATAATTAGATTTTTAATCCATGCATGTAATGTAATTTAAGAGTTTTATTCAATTTAGATACATTTTAGAACACCTATGATTATAAATTAAGTTTTTGGTTAAAAATTGAGTTAAGTTGAATTTCTAAGAAATTGATTTGTGTAATTCATAGTTAAGTTGATTTTGTTATTAATAATAAAAATTGGGTTCTAGTTGTTTTACATACATCATGGAATTTCAAGAGTTGGGAAGTCTAATTCATATTTTAGAATTGTGGGTTGATATAAAGAAGATGAGTTAAAACTAAATTTGGACAATTGGAGCATGATTTTGAATGAATGACTTCTGATTGAAAGTGTTTACCAAATTATACAATGGTCCTCCATATTTTTGTACCAAAAACACAAGTTTTGTGGCTTTGAGTATCAACCTTGAAGCTCAAACACAATTCTGGAAATTCTAGAATTCATGTTGTCCGCTCGAGCAAGGAAAGTTTTGCTCGAGCATGAAAATCGAGCTCCCAAAAGTTTTTCAAAATTTTACAATCCGCTTAAGCGAGCAAAGTGGCGCTCGAGCGAGGACCCTATTTTCAGCAATTTTTGACTAACTCTTTTAAATGCATATTTGCATCCTCTTGACATTCTAAGTATTCTTAGGCACCAATTAGACTCACATAGTTATGGAATAAACTAGAAACACATAAAGAGAGCTGAATTGAAATGAAATGAATATTGAGTGGTGCTTCTATTGTGCTTTTGTTATGTGATTTATATAGGTGGGCATCCGAGGCCTTGTATCGACTTAACTCACTGTGAGTAATAACTTAGTAAAGCTATGTTCGACTTTATTTATTTTCTGTATGATGAATTAAGATCTGTTTTTTGAAATGATATGTTCTGTACAATGAGTGATTGTCCAACTTCTGACAATGTATTCGTGGCATCCTTAGCATCATGTGATATCTGTTAGCTGTTACCCGGTATCGGAGGTTCCATTATGGAACTTATTATGTCTGTCATATGTTACCCGTACCGGATGCTCCATCATGGGGCTTAGCATATTTATTCTCTATTACCCAGATCCGGAGGTTCCTTTATGGAACTGGTTATTCATAACCACTATATGTTCTGCATCTGTTCTGTTAGCACTAATGGATGTACTACGTATGATTAAGCATGAACTCTGATTTCTATATATGATTTGAACAAGAATATGAATATGAATCTGTTTATGTTAAATTTATGCTAGATTATCCAAAAAAAAAATTTATACAAAGTATGGACATCAGAGTTCACTGCTCGAATCTGAATTATGATTTCTAAATCTGGTATGGACATCATTCATTAAAACCCTTTATTCTGTTACTATTCACTGGGCTCTAGCTCACAGTATTATTTATGTATGTAGGTGATCAGGTGCGTGACCAGGCTTAGAGGCATTTGCCAGGAATCTGTTTTTGTCAGCCAACCTATGTGCCTCCCGTGGAGGTTCCGAATATGTCAAGTGGCTATGGCTATGAGATTTAAAGTTTAAGTTTTGCTTTCCGGTTTGATTGAACAAGTTTTGTGTATTTTGTAAATAGGGCTAAGTCCTTTTTATCTAATCTGTATATATATATATATAATGATGTAAGGATGATGTGTATATACATATGAATGTAAAGTTTAAAATTTTCTGTCTCATATAAGTCTGCACAGCTCAATGGACGTTGTATATTTGTTATTTGCTTCTGCTAGCCCCTAATATTATGTTAATTTATCTCAGAGGCCTTCGGTAATCCCAGGATTACTGGCCGGTTACGATGCTAAACCTACAGGGGTGGGTTTGGGTTGTGACACCAACTGAGAGCAAAATCTCTTCATGTGCCTCGCCTGCCCACGCTGATAACAAGTGAGCGGCTGCCCTCTCCCCTGACTCTGGCTCTGACAACGAGCCGAGGACGATGTAGACCATTGCCCTTCTCCTCTCTACGGGCAAGCTAGAGACTTATGACCCAACTGGCCACACTTATAACAAGTGAAATCTCCATGACCACCTCTCCTAGAACCTAAACTCGATGCTGGAAAAGTGGACCTCGATTAAACTCCCTAGGATGGCTGTGGATTAGAACCCATTTGCCTCTTATTGGCCCCCTGAATATCTTAACTCCTCCTAGAGCCCCTCATCCTCTCTTCCTCCATCTACATCATGGTCTCAAGATGAGCTGCCGACTCTATAAGTCACCCATAATCTCTAATCATCAAACCAACCACCTTAAAAAGAAGCTTGGTCCTTAACCTTTTCTCAAACTCCAAGCAACGACACTCATCTATCGCCACTAACTCTGGTGCAAACCTAGAGAGGCTAGTAAAGGATACCTCGAACTCAACCACATGTGTGTCAACTACCTGAGATGAGAAAACTGATCCCTCAACTTCTCCCTAACAGTGGGAGGTAAAAACTTGTCCTGGAAGGTGTTGACAAAGGCTTCCCAAGTCACTCCAATGCACCCATGCACATACTTCCACCACTGACCTACATCTCCCTTCAATTGGAAGGATGCCAAGGTCACTCCCAGTTCATCATCCTCGATGCCAAGCATCTCGAACGTCTTCACTATCTGTTCTAGCCACTCATCTACCTTCAGTGGCTCCTTGGGATCACCCACGAACTCATCCAGATTCGACCGGAAAAACTCCCTCTTCAAGAAAGACGACCCTTCCTCAATTACTTGGGGCTGGACTTGATTCTCAGCTCTAAGAATGTCCATGGATTCCCTCAATGCTCCGGCCATTTCACGGGCTAAGGTGCCCATGGCCTGTTGACGAACTGGTTCGACCACATTGGCCTGACCAACTCCTTCTTCCTGTGCCAGAATTTCATCTGGTAAAGGCACCTCATGCCTTCTAGGCCTACCACGCCTATTGCCACCACGTCCACGACTTGACATTCTAATGAAGGTAACAGAGTAGATTATCACATTTACAAATGTGCCGAAGCTAGCTTACTCGCGTCCTAAAGTAGTGGACAACAGTAATTCATTCCACATAAGCACATAGTCACGTAAACAGATATGAATTTGATTTCCGGATAATGACCATCCTTCGGCGTTACCAAAGTTCCAATTAGAAACAGCAGCGATCAAGTGCTCTTCTAATAGGACATCTAGAAACCCATAGACTTAATCAACATCCTAGAAATTAAATCCCATACCCATATAATCACATAAGCAGATTATCATATAAGCACACATCGGTCATACTAAAGTCTCTATCAAGCCAGACAATCCCATTGTGGTACTGATCACTTCCCACATACCAAGTGTTCAAATTCGGTATGCTCTAATACCAAGTTGTAATGCCCCAAAATAATTACAATAATCCATCCACAATATCCAATATAAGACAACAACAATAATAAGGTTATCTTCCATTAATTTAATATGATATACAAAGGAGAAACATATGTATCATACATTAACAAAGCCTAATCTTGAATCTATAGCATATATTGTCAGTTAAAGGAGAGGAAGGAAGATAAATAGATAAAAGTGCACTGAGGGCTTACATATTTTCCAAGATCATGCTTGGTTACAACAAAATAAGTCATTAGCTCAACACAAGTAAAGCCCTAGGCTTAAACAAAAAGTAAATACAAAATAAACAAAAATTGAACCTTCAGCTCCACAGTCCTCCCAAGCCAAGTCCTTGGCGGAGGCATATCATCAACATCTGAAAATGATTTTTCCCAAGTAGGGTGAGCCAAAGCTCAGTAGAGACAATCTATCACATTATATGAATCTCAACAAAGATATAAGGATGATGCACATTTTCAATGCCCAATGACAAAACGTTTTACAACTCTCTTTTCCAAAACCAAGTTATACCAAACTTACATCTCAATCCATTTTATCTCAATTCATTAATTATACCCACTTCATTTAATCAAGCAAACAGAGGATACACCCCATAGGTCTCCAACCAATATAATATCATACAAATAAATTTACTTGCCATTTTATGAAAATTTCTTCCACAGGACTATGTATACGCACGATTTTCAAGACTTTCACCCTGGACACACAGGCCGACTTAATTTAATGAAGTCCATCCACTTTCTCCTTCCAAGCATGGAGTACATCCCATTTCTCCTCCAAAATTTCATACATATACAATGTATACAATTCATAATCATATTCAATGATAACGGCTAAGTAATTAGTTTCAATATGCCAAATCCTTATGCAATTTCTACAATAATCATAGTTATCCTCCACCGATAGCCCAAGATAGATATTTCTAAACAGGTATACAATCTTCACAACAGATAAATTATCCAAACTTCCATAAGTGAGTGATAATACATATCTGACTACACCATTCATATAAACAACCTCCCAATTTCACACTTTCAATACCAATTTCATTATTTATACAAAATAATCATTTGAGTCGTTTTAGGGTAGAACTCCCATTTCTCCCGATTTCATCCCAAACACCAAAATACACCATTCTAACCCAACACAAGCTCATAATTACTCCCATAACCATTTCCATTACATTCAATTGAATTTTTCTCTTTTAACTTTAAACCAAAACCCTCGGTTCGTTCAAAATCACTATAAGTTCCAATATTTCTTACACATCGACAAATAACTAAGTCAAAACTCATAGAAGAGTGTAGAAAGTCCCTACCTCAAAGTTAGGAGACGAACAAGGCAAGGTGGAGCCTTCAACAACACCGAAACCAAGTTTGAATCAGATCAAAACGGAGCCCTTGGAATGCTCTACTTTTTCTCAAAGACACTAGAGTATAAAACCCAATAGATCTAGGTTAAAATGTAGAGAGAGTGATTTTTAGAGAGAGAGTGCTGATCTACGGCTTTGAGAGAGAAAAAGATGAAAAAATGATTAAAAAAAAAAAAAGTAGGCTGATGCAAATTGATATACACACAATTTGCTCGAGCGCAAGAGTTGACGCTCGAGCGTCAGACACAACAATTTGCTCCGCTTAAGCGCAGGAAAGAAGTTTGAGCGCAGAATACACGCATCCAGTAGTTTTACAGAAAGACGAACATCGCTCAAGCGCCATATTAGCCGCTCGAGTGCCCACTCGCTCGAGCATAGGAAACGCCGCTCGAGCGTAGAACACACTCTCCCAGTAATTTTGCAGACTTGCTAAAGTACTGAGAGTTCACAAAGACAGCTCGAGCGGATAAAATGCCACTCGAGCGAAAGAGCAAACATCTGGGCAATATAAGATTTGAAAACCAAGCAACCAACCTATTCCTAACATAACCACTACAACCCAATAGCCAAACTCAAGTAAGAATAAGGTGGAAAAAGACATGAACAACATTCAGGAATCACAAACCCGAGTCCAGAATACAAGATGGGTCGGGTCAAAATCAGAATTGCTATAGTTACAGCTTTTGATAACTACAAACCGAAAATGTCAATAATCCCATATCCACATAAACCCTAGTTATGGGTTGCTTACCAAAATCAAACGAATCAACATTGCAAAATAGGGGGAAAAAAAAAGAAAAAAGTCACACTTACGTTTCGGGGCCATCAGTCATCATTAGTTCACCGGAGACACAATCCAAAGCCCACTGTTCTGTCGCACCTTGCCATTGAATCACACTAGCGTTTTCTCTCAGTGGTGGCCTTACAAAATTTGTGTAATGAAGCTCGCCTTTTCATTATACTAATGAGACATAAAATATCTCATATATTTTGTTTCCTAAAAAAATAGCCAAATCAAAGGTGTAATCACCAAACAGAACGTGAATTTTGAAATTTAAATTCACATCCATATAAATATGATCATAATTTATGGTAACATTTAATTTAACATATATGGTATATATTAACTAATAATATTGAGGGAAAATGTGTCAACAAACTTCCTACAGGACTTATGGCAACAAAAGTTTTTTTCCACAACCATATGTAGCATAAGTTTCCCAAATAGGATTTATAAATAATTTTTCCTTATATTTAGTCTTCTTCTTCTTTTTTTTTTAACGTATTTCAAAAGTTAACTTATGTCCAAAATTATACAAAAATTGGTACATTAATAGCCACATAACATAAAAATATTTTATTATATACCTCTCAATCTCTGACACAAACCAAATTGTAATATAATAATATGTTTTTATGTCATATAAAAGTTAATGTGATATTTTATGTTTAATTTTAAACATAAATTTTCTTTAGGAGTAAATTAAGAAAAAAATTGAAACATAAAATGCCAAACTGAGAAGAAAAAAAATGCGAGGACGAAAGTTAAAAAAAAAAAAAAAAAAGAAAAAAAAAAAAGAAAAGACTAAACATAAAAAGGAAAAAATATAAATTAATCTTTTATTTATTTATTATTTTCCCATGCACTACTGTAGTGTACATGATATGTGACAAAACAATTTAAATATATTAAAAATTAAGTATTTCAAAATTGTCTAATGTAAAGAGCATGCATAGACTAATTGGTGTTTATTTATTTATTTATTTATTTTTTTTGGGGGGTGGGGGAAATCATAAATCGAATCATCTTTGGGGAATTGATAATTTTTCAATTTGTGTTGTTAGCACTATTATTATTACTAGTAGTAATAGTAGTATTAGTGTTAATAGTAATAAAAAATAAATAAAATAAAAAATTGATATACAAATCTACTTTTTAGATATATTTTATAGTTCAGTAATGTGTCAAGAAGACGATTAGCTGATAATATTATCAATCAATCATTTTCTTGATACATTATTAAGTTTAGAAAGTAGGTCTATCTTTTGAGGTTGACTTTTGGATCTGAATAATAATATTCTTAAAAAAAACTCAATCACTACAATTATAAGGGTGTTCCAGACATATCAATATGAATTGATAATTTTTTATCAATTCTTATATCCGAAAAGTATACAAAACTTAGATAATTGTAGATGTATTATTCCTATAAATATAATAATGTTCAAAGAGTCTAAAATTTGGAGAAGGTTAAAAATTACAATAGGAAGCAATTGCGAGGACCAAAACTTGCAAGTCCTATTTTGTTCATATATATATATATATATATATATATATATATATTTTTGGTGTGACTAATACAATTTTTTTTTTCATTGGTGAAAAATAGAGAGATTTATATTTTGGGTGAACCATTAATAAATTCTAAATAGTGGTCTTATAATTTGTTTGGTCCTTCCTTTTTTCTTATGGACTCAAAGTTTTCTTTCTAGTGTGAATTACATAAAGGGTCGGGTATAAACGCACGTGTGTTATATGTTGAGGGACAAATGTAGGTTTTCTCATAATGTTGAAATTACTAAACGTACACTTTAAAAAAATTCATTAGTGTATTTTTTCCAAATGTAACTCTCCAATGTAACACTCTTAAAATGTAACACTCCAATGTAACACACTAAAAAACTCCTTAGTGTATTTTTCTCAAACGTAACAACATAACATTTTTTAAAAAGTCCTTAGTATATTTTTCTCAAACGTAATAATCCAACCAATTTAACATACTAAAAAACTCCTTAGTATATTTTTCTCAAATGTAACAACATAACATTCTAAAAAAACTCCTTAGTGTATTTTTTCCAAACGTAACACTCCAATCAATATAAAACATAAAAACTCCGTAGTATACTTTTTCCAAACGTAATACTTCAATATAACACACTAAAATACTCCTTAATGTACTTTTCTCAAACGTTACAATATAATATTACAAAAAAGCTCCTTAGTGTATTTTTTCTAAATGTAGCATCTCAACCAAAATGTAACACACAAAAACTTCTCAGTGTACTTTTTCCGAACATAGTACTCTAATGTAACATCAGAAAACCACACTAATAGAAATGTACATTTCCATGTTTGACAAACAACATTTCAGCCACCAGTTTCCCAAAAAAAATCTTACATATCTCACATTTTTATTCTCATCCACAAATCAGAAAATTAGAAAAATCAATCATGAAAGGATATTCACTTAAACTCAAAAATAAATATAAATTTCTGAAAGAAAATGAAATAATTGGTCCATAAGAAAATTTTAGGACTAAATGGATCAACGTTCTCCCGTATGAGATTTACGGGTAGATTTTCAAAATTTTAGATTTTTCATAGTTTTGAGAAGTTTCACAATTTAGAATTGGTATTCCCTCAATTGTTAAACTTTTCAATTTCCAAAACACATTTTCTAATTATTCATATAAAAATAAATTGAAAAACTTTAAAAAATGAAATATGTTCATGAAAATATCAGAAAAATTATATTTTATTAATAAATAATACGAAGAAAATGAGATACAAATAAATCAAATTGAGGCACAAATATCTCATTTTCTCTAAGAAGATCAAGCCCACTGTGGTACGAAGAACCCAAACACCAATAAAGTAGTCACTAAACTCTGACTTATCCCCTTCAGGATATATCCCGACCACTTGTCGTATGGTTCAAACTAACTCTACATAAAATGGTGAATTCAAAGCTCTACCAAGAAAAATACCCTTCTTTGGCTAGTAATCTCTCAAGTGTAAAAAAAGTTGGTATAAAAATGAGTAGATGAGAGAAATAATTTATAGGCTACTAAGACCTTACAACTAACACCAAAAATAATAATCCATTAAACTAGAGAAAATGGAGAGTCTAAAAACCTCCAAACATTAACTCACCACCGAGCACTACAACAAACTGCACATTTGGCGAATAATTTTGGCGACCAAAAAAATTTTAGTCACCAAAAATAGTACTTTGGGCGACTAAAAGTTAATTTAGTCGGTGTTTATTGAATGTTTCAGCTACTATATTTTTTTAGTCGACATATAATGCTTATTGGTGACCAAAAAAAAAATTAGTCAGTAAATAGAACATAATTGGCCACTAAAACATTTTTGGTCGTTGTTAGTTGGCATTTTACGCTACTAATTCTTCATTTAGTCACCGTATAATGTTATTTTGCCGACAAAACAAATTTAGTCGCCAAATAATGGCACATTTATTAAACTTTTGCCGACGAAAATCAAATTAGCAGCCAAAATATTAGGTTTGGCAACTAATTTTTAGTCGCTCTTAATGACAATTTGCTGACAAATTCTCATTTGGTCGCTAAATATTTGAAAAATATTTTAGAGGGAAAGCCATTAATATGGGCGCCTAGTTACACAAAAACACTTTTGGGTACTGTTATGTCTCACACTCCAACATAGAGAGCAGTCAATACCAAACCTCGCCGCCGCTCACCACCGACGATCATCACCATCGCTGGCCACCGGCGCTCGCCACCAAGACCACTGCAAATCAGCACTACCACTAATCACAGGTACTTGTCTCTCTCCCTCTCTGTCAATCTGGGTCTCTCTCTTTCTCTCTTTTTCTCGCTGTCTCTCTCTTCCCCATTTCACACACTTTCTATAGGGTTTTGATATGAGTGTTTTTGTTTCATTTTGTGTTGATTTCGTAAATGGTTTTTTAGGGCTTTATCTGATTTCGTATATGGGTTTGGTTGAAGTGGTTTTATTTCGGATTGTGGACTTTTGATTGTTGAAATTTCAATTTTGAGTGTTAGGTTTTTCAGAGTCAATTGAGAAGAACATGTTTCTTAGATTACAAATGCTAGGTACCCAAATAAAAAAATATATTGCAATATCAAAAATTTCAAATCTTGCTGGACTCAGACTTCTTGCTCTGTCTCTCCACACTCATTGGTCTGTTTTGGGTGCAAAATTATAGCACACATGGACTCCTCTGACTTGAGGGTGTTTATCTTGAATGAGATGTTGTTCAGCACCACCTGCACAATAACCCATCACCACTGTAATTGTTAAGCTATGTTGGGCATTGGGGGTGGCCCCCCATCCATCCTAAAACACACTTCGATTCGAAAGTGAAACTAAAAGCCCACTATATAACCATATGTGTCTCTGTTGCAGCTAAATCAGTTGATTAATTATGTAATTAACTATTAATTAATCAATTGTGTTTAAACACAGCATTACTGTGTTTCTGCCTTTCATTTGGTTAGTTTCTTGGGCAAGTGCTTTCTTGTCTTGCCAAAAAGGAAAGGTGAAAAAACAAAAGAAAAAAAAAAGATGGGCATATGACCTTTCCAAGACAGTTGCTCATTAGTGCAGCAAATTGCAGGTTCAAAAATGTTGGTTTTGATAATTTAGTTTTTAGTTTTCTTTGAAAATTTGGCAGTAGAAACACCATCCTCAGCCCCGCTAGATTATCCAGAAACTTCTAGACTATATGGTGTTTATGCTAGATTATCCACAAAAAAAAAAAATTGTCAAATTTATGTTAATTCGACCTCTCAGTGAAGCAAGAAAGAAGAACGCTTGTTTTTGTTGTTAATTCATGTTAAAGTAGATATCAAATTTCATATGCATCAATTTTCATTACATGATGTACATAGACATATTTCATCTTGCATTGACACTGACCTCTAGGGAAATCCTTTTTCCCCATCCCCCAACTTTCCCCACACTAGCACAATTTGGAAGACAGGGGGACAGAGCATGCAAAGGGTTAGGGAGTGTGGAGAATGGCTTTCATCCTAAGCCTCAAACAATTATCTGCACTTTAACAACTAATCAAACTCAAGCTTAGCGTTAGTTTACATAACCAACTCACAATGTTTGTATATGAAGTTCAATTCATTAACAACAAGAGCAAATATTTATCCAAAACTAGTAACGACAAAGCCAATTAAAATACGTATATCCTAAAATTTGTGGAGCTTGTAGTATTTTTTCCAAACCTTATGAGAGGTAAGTGTAATTTACCCATGTTTATTATGTAGCTCTGAATACATATTGATTTTCTCGGATTGCCATTCGTCCTCAATTATTTGCATACCATATATAACTACTTTCAAATTTTTTTCTTATTATATTACTATATTATTCATACCATACATAACTACTCTCAAATTGTTAAAATTTATAATAAAAATTAAGAACATTCCAAATATTTTGATTTAATTTATGGAAGGTCAAAGGGTGAGTTTATGTGAGTGATTATAGACCAAAAACAGTGGAAACAAAATAATAATGTAAAATGTTATGATATTTCTTAGTAGTGCCTTCTACTCATAAAAAATATTTCGAATTTGGAATGTTTTGACCAGATTCATTTTAGTTTCACTTACTAATAAACCATGTTTAAATTAACATAATAAATTCATATCGTAAATATTTCTTTTTGATATTTTTTTTCTAAGCATAATTTTAAATACTTCCATAAGCTTCTGTAATGTTTTTTGAACTTGGGTTGAATGAAATTCAGGTTAAATCTAGAGCACTCTCATGCTTTTTTGTTTTTTATGTTAAGATGGGTCAATCGATACGCCACCACAAAATCATTAGTTAATATAACAAAAAAATAATTGTAAACTTGGATTTCAATAAGCCATCTGAAGATTCCACCTCTTATCAATGATTTGCTAATTATTTATTATCTCTTCAAAATTTGATAAGGTACAATCAATTAACATATTATTATAAGATTCATTCACTTGGCCTGCACACCAAAACATACATTTCTCTCCCCAACTATGTAAATGATAACTAACGTATGTCAATATTGAATGAATTTTGTTAATCACTAAGTGTAATTATACTTTAAACTAATCAAATAACACACCTTTTATCCCTCTACTTTGAAGTTGTCGATATTTATCATTAAAAGTAAGAAATTCTTTATAAGTTATAATTTTTGTTGTAAAACTATTTCTAATTCTAATGATAAATGCTAACAACATTAACTATGGAATCACATTGACACAATTAAAAAGTTAGAGATTAAAAAAATACAATAAACCCATGGAAAAAGGTTCACAATGACTCGGTGACTAAAAGCACTAAAGAACAAGCCATGTTAATCCAAAAATCTTTAATTACGTTCATAAAGCACTACAACTTAATCTCTGCACAAACAAACACACGCAAATTGATCACCAAACCTGTCTCTTTGACTTCTCTTTTTTCTTCTTTTGCACTTTTAAAGGAACATGGTTGCTCTAACTACCTCATATCCATTCACTTTCATTAAGTAATAAATTAATCAAATATATATTACAATTAGTGGTGTTTGTACATCTGATAGGTGAATGGTTAAAATTGAAAGAAAGTACAAATTTTGATTTAGAATTTTTGTTCATATTAAAAGAAGTTACAAAAAGACAAATTTTCAAAAATTGTGATATAACTTTATTGAATGTTCTGAACTAGAGTACAGAACACACCCCATGAACACCTACACAATCTAACTTTAATTCTGTTGTAGAGAGGGGGCATGGAATTGGGGAAGTGGGGGGAAAGGAGAATGGCATAGCCAATCTTACTTCTTTTGGAGCTTTCTTTTGTTTAAAAGATTTGTTTGTTGTTCATTGGTGACTAATTAAAAGGAGATATTGTCCATGGGAAAGAAAACAACAATGGTGGGTTAGAAACCTTTAGTAGTCTTGTCCAATGTAGATGTTTGGTTTGGTGCGCAAAAATAACATGACAAACAAAAACATTGCTGGTTTTGATGTAACCAGCTTAGTTCGGAGGTGTTAGTTTGACATATGGAAAAACTATGTGATGATTGCATCTTCAATGGGACTCAGCCTAATCTTAAGGATTTGAGTGTTAATGTCAAATGGAGAGTGGCTGTGTGGGCCAAATCCAGCCTCCCAGGTTTCTCTTACTCTAGGCATGATATTGTTCACAACCTTAGTGAGCTCTTCTTCTGCTGTTAAGTGTGTTTGCCCCTATTTCGGTGTGTTGCTCTGGTGTATCTATGCTATATTCTGTTCACTGGTGTATCTGTGCTATATTCTGTTAACTGTTGCATCTTTTAATATGGTAATCTATGTTGGGGCTGCTTGTGTCTGGTGAATATCATCACTTTGGTGTCTTTTACCTTGGTGCACCTGCTCGGGTGCTGATTGTTCTGCTACAGCACTGTTGTCTTCATAGCAATGTTGTATTGTACCTGTACTTATTGTTTTGTGAGCTCTGCTGTGTATTTATGTATTTGGAGCAGTTTAAGGATTATAGCTGAGGGCTAATAACTAGTTGGTACCTTGGTCTGCCACCATTTGTTGTGACATGTTCTGTCATTGGCTGGTTGCTGTTTTGATGTGTTGGGTGGCTTTTGGAGTCTGCTGGTGTGCTGGTTTGTTGGCTTGGGTATTACTTGCTCCTTCCCTTGATTTATGTATCAATCTGTCTCAGTGCTAATTTGCTAGTTTAGGCAACACCTGCCTCAGTCTTGGCCGTGTTTCTATCTATTTATCTTGGTTTGCTGTTTGGGTAACATCTTCTGGTCTACCACCATTGGCTGGGAGCAAACTCTGCTTCACTTTGTGCCTCTAGTCTAGTCTGCCACCATGAGTTAGATTGAACAACAAACTCTACTTCACTTTACAAAAACAATTATTTATCTTCAAAAACAATTATTAATCCACAAAAACAATTATTTATCTTCAAAAACTCTGCCAGCATTGGCTGGGAGCAAACTCGGCTTCATAATTATTTATCTTCAAAAACAATTATTAATCTGCCACCAATTACAAACTCTACCTCACTTTATAAAATAATTATTTATCTTCTGGTCTGGTCTGCCACCATGACTTAGCATCTTTAATTATTCATGTATGTGACATTTGAGTATGAATAAATGCCAAGTTACTAGTCAAATTAAAGATACTAAATGCAATGGACAAATAGGCAAAACATCCCGACGGTTATTACTATTTTGTTTAATATTTTCCATTTGCTATCCATTCGTATATTCATCTTTGCTTGATGTGTAGGGTTCGAATAATGGACAAGAGCTGGATGATAATAAAAGATAGGCTAAAAAGTAAAGAGTATCAAGAAGGTGTGCAGTCATTTATTGAGTTTGCTATGAAACATTTTGGGCCACGGGATGAAATTCGTTGTTTGTGTGTTGATTGCTTGAACGGCACAAAATTGAGTTAACAAGTTGTACAGTTGCACTTGATTCGAAGAGGAATCGCGAGGTGCACCATGGGGAACATGTTCCCATGTCTCGTGATCATCCTACTATGCGAAACGATATACTGAAAGCAACAAAGCTGGAATGATAGCCAATCACAAAAATTTGGGTGAACTTCCTACTATGTTAGAAGAGATTTACATGAGTGGTCTTATGAATAACCATATCGATAAAGAACGTAGTAGTTCGGAGAGGGACAAATTGTTGAAGTTGATGAAGTTGTTTGATGATGCTCAATGCAAAGTATATTCAGAGTGTGAAAAGTTCTTCATCTTGTCGTTCGTAATTAAGATGCTTCACATCAAGGTGTACAATAAATGGAGCAACAAATCTTTCGAAATGCTTATGCAAGTTTTCAAGGACATTCTACCAAAGTGTGATGAAATTGTTCCATGGACCCTTTATGAAGCGAAAAAGTTCTTACGTGAATTGGGTTTGGGATATGAAGCCATTCATGCATGCAAGAATGATTGTACTTTATTTTGGAAGGACAATGTAACATTGGAGAATTTCCCTACATGTACGGAGTCTAGATACAAGTTGAACGACAAGACGGGTAAAAAAATTCCACACAAAATATTGAGGTACTTTCCTTTGACACCGAGATTGAAGAGATTGTACATATCAAAAAAAACAACCACATATATGAGATGGCACAAAGATAAGCGTGTGGATGATGGAGTATTACGACATCCAGCTGATGGTGAGGCATGGAAGAACTTTGATAGGAAGCATCCTACGTTCTCTGTAGATCCTTGGAATGTAAGGCTAGGGCTTGCCACGGATGGTTTCAATCCATTTGAAAATATGAGTACATCGTACAACATGTGGCCCGTAATCCAAATGCCTTATAATCTACCCCTATGGAAGTGTATGAAAGATCCATTTGTCATGATGTCATTGCTTATTCCCAGACGATCCGCACTTGGAAGAGACATCGATGTTTACTTGCAACCATTAGTAGAGGAGTTAACCAATCTATGGGAGCATGGTGTGCAAACATATGATTCCTCAAATGGCCAAATATTTACAATGCATGCAGCAGTCATGTGGACCATCAATGGCTTCCCTGCATATGGCAACATGTATGGTTGGAGTACACAAGTTTACTTAGCCTGCCCTAATTGTAACATGGATGCATCATCTCAAAGTCTGCGAAGTAAGATAGGGTATATGGGTGCTCGGCGGTTTTTACCTGAGACCCATAATTGGTAAAGAAGTAAACTTTTCAACGGTGAAATTAAGAATCAGTCCAAACCTATGGAGTTATCGGGAGAACAAATACTGGAGCAAATTAATTTGGGGACGTACAGGCCGTATGGAAAGCATCCAAACAACCGAAAAAGACAAAGGAATGAAAATCCAACTCCAAACTGGACAAAATGAAGCATTTTGTTCGACCTACCCTATTGGAAAACACTGAAGCTTCAACACAACCTTAATGTCATGCACATAGAAAAGAATATATGTGTAGATGTCCCCGAACGTCCCGGGAGGGAAATCCCCCGTTCTGTTCATTTGGGGCTCACTACAGTTCAGGACTCAAAGTCATGGTCTTGTATCTAATCTCGCAGAGTACAATGCAAGACCGATGAATCGTCAAAGAGTCCAAATCTGGCAAATCGTTTTTGAAAACAGATTTTTTTTTAAAGAAGTGTCAAACATGGACTACTTTGCCAGATACAGAGTCGCCACCTAAATATTTTATTTTGGGGGAAATTTAGGAAACCCTGGCTCGTGCCTAAGGCCACGTGTCCGTCATCACCAAAGTTGCCTCGGCTCGGGAACTTGGGTACGATTGGGGAAGGTCACTTCGTGAGCACCCTCGCTCGCCCGATCAAAGATCGGCCTCTACTAACCATGATATCGAGTTTTGAAAATATTATGCGTTCTTATTCTGGTTATTAGCCTAGATTTACTATGTGATGCGCACAGCATACAAGTATAGACTGGATCGCCTGAATTGGAACAAAACATTGCATATCTGTTTGTTTGGAAATGTTTTGAAATTGGCTACTCGCAAGTAGGCTAAAATATGGATTTCAATGAATTATCACATAAGCATATAGCCACATGGTAAGCATGCTATCATGTTAACATTCACACTCATGTGAGATGCTAGAGCATAAAAAAGCTTACCGAGTACTCCGAACCAAAACAAAGAACATGTTAGCAATCATGCATGATCCTAGTTCATGTTAGCAATGGCTAATGCAATACATACAGAATGCAACTAGAAATAGGCTCGGCTATTCTAAGATGACATTTGAGATGTAATTGATACATGTATTCAAATTGGAATTGAAATACGATGCAGTTAGCGTGATGCGCCGAGCCCGGTGCATGCAATACAGATGAATGAATGCACGCATGCATAGCATAAGGTATGCTAATTGAAATATGCCCTAAATCTAACCATTGTAAGCAGTTAAACAAAATGGAGAAAGAAGTGGAGGTTGGAAGACATGCACTCACGCACGCACACTTATTACAAAATTGGCCTTCTCTCGGAGGGTCCGAATAAATAATACAAACCACCTAATTAACTAACTCACGATCTAATTAATTATTACAAAACCGAATTAATAACTAGCTACAACTAATTATTACACAACTTAATTAATTAAATATCAAATGAATGACAACAAACAAATAGGGAAAGCGGTAAACGATGTTGTTCCAGCTTTGTTTGAAGAAGAGGAGGGTATGCATGCTCGCTTTGGTTCTTCGCCTCGAAACGCCTTCTGGTTGCTCTTTAGAGGCTCTGTTTGCAGGGTGTCTTCCAGTGCATGTTGCTGAGACTTACCAAAACACTGTTGGAGAGTTCACCAGTGGCCTGTCGGCCATGAAAGGAGGGCTGCCGGCCAACAACAGGGCACTGCCGCCCATCAGTAGTGTACTGCCGGCCATTGGTGTGCTGTGACACCAAGCTGCAGCAAAGCACAAAATAGAGAAAATGGAGGGTCTCCCAAGGGCATGTACGCACTATGCCACCCTATATCACCTCAAAACATCAAAGGAGAGGCCTAGTCGGATGCACGACCATCAATCACGCATCCCGATGCATGATGGCCAAAGATCCAACTTGTGCAAATCAATATGAAAATGAATGCACAAATAAAGCAAGTAAAGCCTAGAACTCTATCACGAATCATCAAGAGCTTCAGCGACCGAGAATTGAGACACGTTCCATCACTCGGAGTATGAAACGTCCCTCATTCCTCGTGCTCAGATTAACACTTAATCAAAACAATGCAACACATAAGCATGGCAAATATGCAATGTGATTATATGGCATACTCGGCACTAGCTTGAACATGCAATCATGCAATGTGACTTGAGCATGTAAAATGAAGGGTAATGAACATGCAACGACATGTAATGGAATTAGCATGCGACAACATGCAAATATGGAGCAAGCATAAAACAATATGCAAGGCAAGTATGCAAAAACATGCAAGGGATGGACTTAAACCAAAATGGGCAACTCTCAACTAAGACCAAATCAGCGGCCAAAAGTGATGAATTGATGGCATGAAAAGCATGAAAAGGCAAGGCAAACATGCATGCCAAATGGCTCAAGTATTAAGGCACAAAGAGGACAACTCTTAAGCACACTTAAAGAGCAACAAACATGGATGTATGACAATGAGGTAAGCTCTGAAATACATGTAAAGTCCAAATCAACTCAACAATGCAAGCATAGCATGTTATGATGCTCAAAGCTCAAAGTAAGCAAGGGGACTCAAGCCATGGCCATACAAGGCAAGCCCCAAAGGGCCAAGGGGACCTAAAACAGTCCTAGGGCAGGTCCAAACAAGACCAAAATCAAGCTCGAAGCTAGCCAACACAAGCTAGAACAACAAAGCTAAGAACATGGAGCATGCAAGGCTTTAAAAGAGGCAATGCACTACACCTATTGGAACCAAACATGGCAAGACTTGGACTACATAAAACAGAGTTACATCATGGTATAATAAGACCCAAAATGCACTGAAATGATGAGCCAAAGGCTTAGGCTTAATGGCATGCACAAAAGTCAATTCTTGAGGCATAAAGCACAAGCTCTATAAAGCATTCAAAGCATGTCAAATGCTAGTGAACAACAACATTTCATGGACTGAAATAGCATGTGGAATGAGGGCAAAGCATGCAAACATCACATGTGTGGCATGGTAGGGGCCTCAAAACCCAAGACTAGCCTAAGCATTTACACTATAGCTATACAAAGCATGAGTGATATGGCCATGACAGCCCAAAAGAGTCCTAGAACAGCCTAAAATAAGCATAAAATCATGTTAGAGCAAAGCCAAAATATGCTAGTATGATGAGTCAAAACATCACGCACAAAGGGCTAGTAAACAAGATTTGTTCTACACCTATATGAAGCATGCAAAGGATGATCAAACCAACTATGGATAGGGTCATAACATGTCAAATGATGACCAAATACATGCTGAAATGTAAACCAAACAAGCTAACATGACATGGCAAAGCATAGAGCATATGAAGCTAGTTTAGGGAATTTACATTACAGGTATATCATGCAAGAATGGAGTGACAAAACCAACCCAAAATAGATTCATGGCATGGTAAAACATCACCAAAAACCCACTGAAATGGACTCAACACAAGCTAAGCACACATGCTACTTTGATGAGCTATGGATGGAGTTACATTACACATACTAGATGCATGCAAGATATGACCAAACCAGCCTTGGACAGGGCCAAGGCAGGTCTTAAAAGTCACAAAAATAGGCCTGAACCAAGCCTCAAAAATGCATGGAGGGATGGTCCTTTGGAAGGCCAAAAATACAAGCAAAGAGGAACCAAAAGAGAGGGGGCCACCCCCTCTGATTAAGGACCTCAAAACCACACCTTTAATTTTCAGTGGTAGGAAGGCCAATCCAATGCTATCTCGGAGGCCTTAAGGCATGGCTTAAAACAAAGCCAAACAAAGCATGCAAGGGGGCTACACACCCCTAACAACAAAATGACCTTAAGCAAACTTCAAAAGCACTTAAATACAAGACTTTTTTCAGTTATAAGAAAAGCCCAAATCAATATGCAAGGAGGGCTAAAGTGAGATACAAGAAGGTGCAAAAATGGGGAAAATACTCACCCTTGAAGACCCTCTTCGAAACCAGCAACTTCAGGGGGTGGAAACCAGTTTTCAGAGCTCAAGAATCCCTCCCAAGAAGCTTAGTCCAATGGTGGTGGTGTATCTCTATGTGTTGTAGTGTAAAAGTGCTAGGAAATCCAATTTCTAAGCACAAAATACAAACAATATAGAGAGAATGAGAGGTTTTTCTCTTCAAAATGGCTGAACCTCTTTTAAGGAGAGAGGCTCTCTCCTTATATAGAGGAATGCGAAGCTAAAGCTTCTTCCAGAAGCTTTACAAGGGTTCCATCCCTCCATACACGTGTATGGAGGGAAGCAAACAAAAAACCAGCTGGCTCAAAAGATCTGGAGGAAAACCAGCTGAGACAGGGGGGGTGCCGGCCATCATCAATGGCCGGCAGTGGCTCACTGACGACTGGCAGGGCATCACCAATGGCCGGGAGGCACAAAGACATGGTCGGCAGTGACATGCCATGGCCGGCAGTGCACCAAAGATCCACTATGAAAGGACCTAGTCAAGGTCCAAAAAAAGGGCAGAAAGGATACAGGGTCCGGGAAGCTCGAACCGGTGATGTTCCGCCGCGACAGTCGAGTACTCAGCGAGCAATCAAACTAGTTGTTGGGTGTACCTGCAAGCACAACCAAGTCTCGAGGACGGTAAAAAATGGGGTGTCCACAGTTGCCCCTCTTTGACAGAACTCAACAGTCACAAAGTGACGGGAGTGAGTGTCAAAGTCCAGAGACGACCCATTTTTGACAAGGCCGAAGACTCAGACAATCAATCAATATAGGCATGCAGAGATGTGCCCGGAGGCTGGGGCATAATGCAAACGGTATGCAAGATGCAAGAGCATGACTTATAATTATGCCAAGAATGCTATAATGAAGCAAATCATGCAATAGTTTTAAGCAAGTGAACAATAGTCCTACATATTCCGACAGGAAGGATGCAAGAAAATTATGCAAGTCTTACCACGTTTCACGCGGAGTGCATATAATACCTGTGCGGCTCATCTGGTCGTGCCAGCTTCAAATGAACCGTACATACAATATCGTGCCTGAAAGAGAAACAAAACTTAACAGGTAAAATTTTGTTAGAAGTGTGCATAACAATGCAATGGAAAGTGCGTGACAATGCAAGTGAGGGGATGCATGACAATGCGGGTGGAAGGGGGTGCATAACAATGCGACGCAGGCGCGTTCATAACAATGTGATTCGAAACAAGCATAACAATGCGGGAGGTTGCCTAAACACATGTAAGTAAAGCATACGTGGAAAAGCATGCAATGTGTATGGTAGGAATGAACACATGTAAGTAAAGTATGTAGTAACGCATACAATGTGTAACCTCTTCTGAGATGCATAAACACATGTAAGTAAAGCATACGTGGAAACACATGCAATGTGTAAGCAAGCAAGGTATGAACACATGTAAGTAAAGCATGCGGGATTAATGCCGGCAATGTGTATGGCAGGAATGAACACATGTAAGTAAAGTATGCAGTAACGCATACAATGTGTAACCTCCTGTGAGATGCATAAACACATGTAAGTAAAGCATACGTGGAAACGCATGCAATGTGTAAGCAAGCAAGGTATGAACACATGTAAGTAAAGCACACGTCGAAACGTATACAATGTGTAACCACCTAAGAATACATATACACATGTAAGTAAAGCATGCGGGATTAACGCAGGCAATGTGTATGGCAGGAATGAACACATGTAAGTAAAGTATGCTGTAACGCATACAATGTGTAACCTCCTGCGAGATGCATAAACACATGTAAGTAAAGCATACGTGGAAACGTATGCAATGTGTAAGCATGCAAGGTATGAACACATGTAAGTAAAGCACACGTCGAAATGTATACAATGTGTTACCACCTAAGAACACATATTCACATGTAAGTAAAGCATGCGGGATTAACGCTGGCAATGTGTATGGCAGGAATGAACACATGTAAGTAAAGTATGCAGTAACGCATACAATGTGTAACCTCCTGTGAGATGCATAAACACATGTAAGTAAAGCATACGTGGAAACACATGCAATGTGTAAGAAAGCAAGGTATGAACACATGTAAGTAAAGCACACGTCGAAACGTATACAATGTGTAACCACCTAAGAATACATATACATATGTAAGTAAAGCATGCGGGATTAACGCAGGCAATGTGTATGGCAGGAAATTATGACAACTCATGATAAGGAAGTGCATAACGATGTGTGACAAGAAAATGCATGACAATGCATGATAGAGAAAATGCATGACAATGCATAATAAGGATAAGGAAATGCATGACAATGCATGTAAGGTACGCGTGACGATGCGTGATGAGAAGAATGCATGACAATGCATGATAGAGAAAGCGCATGACCATGCATTTTAGAGATATGCAAAACAATGCATGTGAACTAGATGGGTGTTTATTGTAACAGACGAATGCTAATTGACACCAACAGAAGAGAAAGATGCTTAATAAAGACATCTTAAAAGGAGACCTCCGGTTTACCTCCCGGAGGGTTTGGGATGCGTCAAAAGGATACACCTCGTGCGCCTTGATTGGTGTAAACCATCGTATATTGAGGACGTGATTCCCAAGTTCCCACGGAGGCGTTTCGAATCAAGTTTTGAGCATTCCTCGGGATTGTTGGAGCCCGGAGACACATACCAAGATCAAATAGGCAAAGAAATCTGATATGAGGCTGTTGGTCACTAGGGGCAACTGCCGGCCATCAGAATACACTGCCGGCCATCGACAACAGGCTGCCGGCCACCGATGTGCCCCTGCCGGCCATCGGTGGCAGATTCGAGCAAAAGGGGCTTTTAAGCCGTGGGTCTTTAAATAGGCTCAAAACCAACCCATTTCTTCACAAACCCTTCCATAGAAATCAATTTTCTTCATTCCTAGGTGTGCCTTCTCTCTAGATTCGCGCGTTCTACGAGTTTCCCAACACCCTATACAACCTTGCATCACTAAGGATTCTTGATTTTCTTCGATTTGAACCGATCAGAAATTGCATCTGATTCTTCTTTCATCATTTCTCGCATTCAAGGATCATTTCCCCTGATCTTCTCTTGAGGTTAGTTCACTTTCCCGGGTTTTTCAACTTTTCTTGAATTTTTTCTCTCTTAGGGTTTGAGTTTATTCAAAATTTCAACATTTTGCTCATTTTTGCTCATTTTCACGTCATTCTTTTGCATCCATTTCAGATTGCTGACGATGTGCCTCATGGCGAGGGCTGCCCCGCACTTCCTCCAGTAGAGTTAGCGGCAGAGTTTGCGGCTGAGCCAGAGGTTGAGCCTCAGCCGTTACCATTGGACGTACGTCCCTTCGACCCCGCGGTGTACCATCCGAAAACTCACATCATTCCGGTGGCGGGAGGCATCCATACTTTTACCGATTTTGATGAGGACGTTCCAGACGACCTCCTGTTGAGAGAGCCGATGTCTCACTTGTCGGCCATTGCTGTGGAGTTACCATCTCTGCTTTTCTGTAATATTACTTTCGATCGCCTGTATTTCTTGCGCTGTTTCGATCTGATTGCATCACATGCTTTGATCTGACTGTATTTCATACATTGTTGATCTGCACTTGACTGTACTTTACACATCGCTGCCCTGTATGTATTGTACACAACCACATCTCATGCGTCACTACTCTGAATTCGAATGCATCTTTGACACACCACTGCTCTGGATGCATCTGTATTTTCAATACATCACTGATCTGATCTGAACTGTATTTTCAATACACTGCTGATCTGATTTGAACTGTATCTTCAATAGGAGGGATCTCGCTCCTTCCGAGGCTACGGCGCTACGACCGCTCGAGATTGGTACGATGTGCTCCCCACGGGGTTTCGTCGGATTGTCAACGAGACCGACTTCGGTATATTTTGCGACAGCCTGACGCGGGTTACAGCGAGTCGCCCTCTCCTGGGGGCTTTTGTGGAGAGGTGGTGGGACACCACCAACTCCTTCCATTTTTCCACAGTAGGGGAGATGACCATGACTCCTTTTAATTTTGCTATGATCACCGGTCTGGACATGGGAGGTGATCCGATTCCCCTAGATCCCGACATAGGAGAGTAGGTGGCTACATGGGATGTGTTGCTTGGAGCACGTCCACCCCTTGCTCGAGCGGGTATGGTTAGATACTCTTAGTTCGAGGAGCAGTTCCGTGGGGAGGATCCTGAGACCGATAAGGGAGTGGAGCAGTACGCCAGGGACTTCCTCCTGTTCCTTTTTGGTACCACCTTGTTTTCGAACAGGTGGAACACCCTGGGTTTGTACTTCTTGAGCGCCCTGGTGGTGCTTCCGCGGGTCCGCTCCTACAACTGGGGCACTGCCGGCCTCACCACTCTTTATGGATACATGAGCTCCACTTCTCGGATGCGTGGGAGGGTGGTTGGAGGCTACTGGCGAGCTTGGGAGGTGCACAACCTAATTCCCCTTTTCATTACTTTGCTTAGCATTTGTACGTTTTGCTTTGTTCAACATTTGTACTCTCCGTACTTACTGCCACACTGCATGCTTTCTGCTTTGCATTTTCTGTACACCATACATGCTGCACACTGCACACCATACACTGCACACGGGATCTAATGTCCGCCTTTCTAGGCCTGCATCTGTTATGTACTGTACTGCATTCTGCATTCTGCTTTCTGCATTCTTGTTCATATGTTGTACTGATCATATCTGTTCAACAGCTTTGGGTATATGCATACTTCCCAGCGCTTGCTCCAGATCCAGTGGAGGAGACTGCAGTGACGGTCCCATTCTCTGATGTATATGACGGTCCGCTCCGTCGTAGGACCCGGGAGAGCTTCATGTTCTTCCGCCAGTATTTTGACACAGTTGCGGCGCGCGAGGTAAGTCTGCAATAAGATTATTTCAATTAACCCATTGCACCTGCCTTAGTTATTTGACGACTGATCATCTTGTTGGTTCTCTTTCTCAGATTACATGACGACCATGGGAGGTGATCCCGTCAGGACTCCGGGATCAGTATCGCGTTGTCCAGATTATGTCTCAGTACCGTATCCTCTTCGAGGGGCCGATCTGTCAGCCCTGGTTTCTGAGTGAGCACTTTGTGCGTCAGACTTTGGGGTTACCAGCCCCATTTGTACCGATGCCGCCTCCATCATCGATGAGGGAGGCACATGTGTTATCCGCCGACCAGGTGATCCAGGTCATGGTAGGCCTGGAGACAGATTACTTCCATGCCGAGGGCAACTACGCGACCTTCATTCAGACACATCTGATGCCGCCTTTGACTGGTGTCCGAGGAGGAGAGGGAGCGAGGGCTCCCGCTACGAGAGGCAGAGGCGGAGCGACCAGGTCTTGTAGGAGGAGAGGTCCTGAGGAGAGACAGGGGTCTGGATGGCCAGTGCTGCCTGCTACTATGACATTTCGAGGGCGAGCTGGAGAGATTTATCAGGTTCCTTTTGCTCCTCCTCCAACTGGTCACGAGCTTGTCGGAGGTTATGGCTCGACCCCGGTATATACTACACTGTCATCCCTTGTTCAATCATTTGATTTCACTTGATATTCTGCCGAGTACTAATGATTTCAATCATTTTTGCAGGCTCTCATTGAGTACACTCGTCAGTCTCTGGTGATGACGACTTCAGTGATAGGGATGCTGCAGACGAGCATGGACCTACTCAGTATCTACAGCATTCCGGTAAGTTCATTCAAACTGCACTTCGTGCCATGAAGTCTTTTCTTCACACACCATCATTTGTACGGCTTGCACACTGCATTGATCTGATACATTGTTCCCATACACCACTCACGACATACACTCACTACAAATCATTCACTATTCACAGTACATCATTTTTTTTGCATCTGATACATTTTGATTACTAATACATTTTGGTGGATTGTCCCTCCTTCAGATTCCCTTCTTGCCGCCAGGCCCATCGGGTGTTCCAGCAGGAGCAGGGGTGGGCCCTTCAGCACCTCCTCGAGCAGTAGAGGGAGCAGGACGAGGGACTAGTTCACGGGGGCCTGCCCCTGATGATGATGAGTCTGACGAGGAGGTGATGAGTCCGCAGTCAGATTCAGAGTCAGATGCTAACGGTGGAGGTCCTGAACCTTCGTCCAGGAAGAGGACCAGGATGGATTCCCGCACTTGAGGCCACTGGCGCTGATCCGGACATTTTGCTACTTCAGATGCTGATCCTCTTTGTTTTATTTTCCTTTTTACTAGTAGTTTCGCACATTGTACTGCGTTAGGCAGATTTGGTTTAAAACCAATCTCTTCTGTGAAAAGAAACTATGACGGAGTGAAAACAGCATTTTTGTTGAAAAATTGTTTCGTTTGTACATGCATCGCAACGCATCGCATTACTGTACACAACAATGTAAATGAAATCGAAGTTTTTGTTTGGAAAACCAAACGCTCAAAGTGCGCTAGTCAGGTAGTGAATTGACTAATAACAAAACAACTTGATAAACAAAACAAAGCCTAGCAAGTTACAACTCGATAAGCAAATTGCAACAACTCGATAAATGAAAGGAAGATAATTACAACCTGACACAGAAAAATAAACTAATACGCCTTAAACAAGACACGACAAAGTCCAACAAGACAAAACAAGACCTTGAAAGACACAAGGGATAGGACTCCACTGCAACGGACAACTAGGTCTTCAGTGAGGGAGTCAATGAGCAAGAGGGAAGTACTGCCGGCCATCAGTGTGCCACTGTCGGCCACTGATGAGCCACTGCTGGCCATCGATGGCAAACTCTCCAAAATGACGACATCTGTCCTCCACTCACTTCCTTATCTTCTATATGAGTTCCAGCTTCGGGATTCTCTTCATTTCAGCTCAAATTTGCACCAAATTGAAGCACTCCTTGCCCAAAACCTCACAAATTGGATCGCTTCTCTAGATGGCTCGGAAAAGTTAAACTTCCGGGGCTTCGGCTTGAATGCACTATTCACGCTGGGCCGTACTCCACTGCATCTTCCTTTCCTCCATGCCGTGACAAGGTTTTGGAATCCGGTAACACATGCCTTTAGCTTTAGCGGGCAAGAGATGTGTCCTACCTTCGAGGATTTCCAAGCTTTGATGGAATCCGAACGTAACAAGGAAATCTTGCCTCAACTCCGATTTGGCCACGTCCAAGCCCTAGGACAAATGTGCGGCCTCACTTTTCATGATACTCGATCATTGATTCATGATGGGGAGCTGGACATCCCAAGCTTGGTTTGTCGGTTTTCTAATGCTGGCGACTGCTGCGACCATTATTGGCAGGGCTATCGGCGACACACGCTTTGCCTATGCTTGCTATCCCATTTCTTGTTTGCCCCAGGCTCCGGAGGATTCAGTGTCTGGTTGATCGAGGTTGCCCAAGGTTTGAAGGAGGGCAAGAGCTGCATTGCCATGACATTGGCTGAAACATTGATGGGCTTAGACGCTTTTCATCGTCGGGAGACGGCTAGGCTTGCGGGGAGTCCACTACTATTACAGGTAATGTTTCCCACCCAATCTCACATATGTATTACTCACATCACTCGGCCCTCAGACTCGATTTTTCTCACAAAACCCTTTTCTTACTTTTCTCTCATCGTACATCTCTCTATTCTTTATTCTCTCATTTCTCATCCCTCTCCAGGTGTGGTTAATGCAAGTTACAAATTGTGGAGTCTTGCCCAGCATACTCATCTCGCGGCTACTTTTTTTTGACAACGCCTAGTCGATGCCCTGGATGAGGGGTGGTGGTACAACTGGATGTGCAGTTTGTCTGCAAACCTCATCGCTTGGCGCTGCCCTTGGCTTAATCTGCCGGCAATGAGTTACAACATGACCCGTCAACCTGGGATTCAATTGATTGGCATGACACACTGTGTCTTCTATTTTCCATTCCGGTTCCAGCGCCAGTTCGGACATGATCAGACTTGCCAGCCAGAGGGGATAGAGTACCCTGCTGCATTCTCGGTTCGAGGCACAAAGCTTGCCCGGTATGCCGCAGCATGGAGGACTAGAGAGCTCCTGACCCCCGCTCCCACTTTCAGTTGCACTTTGTCTGATGAGTGCTTGGATTGGCTCAATGAAGAGGCACAGGAAGGGCCCACTTTGGCACCAGAGGCTTCGACCAGCTCTGGGAGGGGGCGCAGGAACACCTGACTTATCTATGCCCTGGATTTATTGCTTTATTAGTACTTTCAAGTTTTCTTATGAATGTAATAAAACGCAACTTCAATTTGTATGCAAGAGCAGGAGAACTCTGTATTGAAATCAATGAAATTGAAGGTTGTTGGTACAGAAAATTTTCCGCTTTGGTCCAAAAATGGTCTAAGCTGTAAAAAGATTAATTTTGAACAAAGTCAACTTTTTATTAAAACTTTTCAAAACCATTTTCGATATGAATCAGAACTGGACACGCCTGAAATCCGTCACTGAGATGCACAATCCCGGATCCCAGTAACTGGAAAGTTGCCCCTAGTCTAAATAGTACCGCGACACTGCATAGCAACGGAAAGTTGCCCCTAGTCTGAAGAGCACTGCACCGGAGATCATAACCGAACTCTTAAATGCTGAATAGACAAAGATGGCCGAGATGATCAAATGGACAAAGTTGATCGGGGAAAAGTTTATGGCTGAACTTCAGGATGAAGTTGCCTACGTATCCCAAAGATGGGAATCAAGCCTTACGTAGTTCAGGCTCGGGTTCACTCGAGTATTTTCACTCTCCTTTTACGCTCTAACTTTTGCCAAGGCCGCCCTTTGCTGGTTTTCAACCTTGTGAGCTCAGTTTTTATAATTTCAATTTTTTTGTGCTCTGACTTTTGCTTAGGTCACCCTTTCGGGTTTTCGGCCTAGCGAGCCTCTCAAGGGTAATATTTCTTCAACTTGTCCATTTTGATCGGTTAGGAGAACTCTAGGCCATCTAGATACATCAGAACCACAGCTCTACCTGACCAAATAGACTTAATGATGTAGGGACCAATCCAATTAGGTCTGAACTTGCCCCTTGGGTCGTGGATGGGAGCTCGGTTGTCCTTGAGCACCAAATCTCCTTCTTTTAGATTCCTGGACTTAACTTTCTTGTTAAAAGCCCTGGCAATTCTGCGCTGATAGCCTTGAACATGGTACAGTGCTTTCAGTCTGTGCTCGTCAAAGAGCATGAGTTTTTCAAATCTGCTCTGTTGCCAATCTGCTTCGGCTATCTGACACTCAGCCAGCACTCGCAAAGACGGAACCTCAATTTCAATAGGTAGAACAGCCTCCATCCCATAAACTAATGAATACGGAGTCACCCAAGTAGAAGTCCTAATTGATGTCCGGTAGCCCCACAGAGCAAACGGCAGCTTATCTGGCAAATCCCGGTAGGTTTCCACCATCTTCTGTAGTATGTGCTTGATATTCTTGTTGGCGGCCTCGACCGCTCCATTGGTTTGCGGCCGATAGGTGGTTGACTTATGAAAAGCCACGTTGTATTTTTCCAACAAATCAATCACTTTCTTCTTGAAGTGGGAACCATTATCTGAAATAATTTCGTTCGGAATCCCGTAGCGATAGATCATGTTATTCCTGATAAACTTTGCAACGTGCGAAGCCTTCAACACCGCATAAGATTAGGCCTCGACCCACTTTGTAAAATAATCTATCGCGACCAGGATGAACTCATGCCCATTCGACCCTTTCAGAGTGATAGCCCCGATCACATCGATTTCCCAGACTGAGAATGGCCATGGCGAAGTCATGTTGTACAGCTTCGATGGCGGGATGTTCATGTGGTTCGCATGGATCTGACATTTGTGGCATCGCTGAACAAAGCCGATACAATCCTCTTCTATGGTAGACCAATAGTAACCCTGTTTGAGGATCTTCCGAGCTAACATTACCCCGTTCATATGCGCCCCACATTCTCCTCCGTGGATGGCCTCTATTAGGCGCTTCGATTCTTCGGCTTCCACACATAGCTTATGCATTCCCAGATGACCTCTCTTATACAATTTACCCCCGCAGATGATGAACTGAACGGCCATCCTTCTGATTGCCCTTTTATCCTTGGCATTTGCCCCTGGCGGATATGCTTCCTTCTCCAAGAAATTCCAAATGTTGTAATACCAAGGGTTCCCGTCCTAAACCTCATCTATGGCAGCAATTGATTCCTATGCCAGCACAAACTTTTGGTCAATGATGATCGGACGTATCCGGACTCCGAAAGGGATGTTTATCATGGAAGATAAAGTTGCTAGTGAATCTGTGAACCTATTGTTCTCTCTTACTAGATGAGCAAAGTTTAGCTTCTCAAACCGAGGAATTAACAAGTCCAAGGTCTGGTGATACATTATCATCCTTTCTTCTTTGACTTTCCAGTCTCCTTTTGCTTGAGACACAACAAGGTTCGAGTCCCCGATGACGTGCAACCGTTTTGCCCCTAATTCCAGGGCTGCTTCTAGACTGGCAATGCATGCCTCATATTCTGCTTCGTTGTTCGAGACTTTGAACCGGAGTTTGAAGGCTAGAGGGATACGGGAATTGTCGGGTGCTATCAGCAACACTCCTATCCTATACCCATACTGGTTTGACGCTTCGTCAAAGTACATCATCCAAGTTTCGTCTTCGATATGTAAAATGGTCTCATCTGGGAATAAGTACTCGACTACTTCACCCCCTTCCACCGGATGATCATCTAAAAATTCCGCTACTACTCTTCCCTTGACTGACTTGTGCGTCACATATTTTAGATCGAATTCGGAAAGCAACAGCAACCAACGAGCTAGCCTACCCGTAAGTGCCGATTTCTCGAAAAGATATTTGATGGGATCCAGTCGTGAAACCAACATTACGGAGTGAGCTAACAGGTAGTGCCGCAGCTTCCTGGTAGCCCATACGTAGGCTAAGCAAGTCTTCTCCAACGGTGTGTAGTGAGTCTTATACTCTAGCATCTTCTTGCTCAGATAGTAGATGGCTCTGTCCACCTTGTCCTCTGATTCTTGCGCGAGCATACAGCCCATTGTAGTCTCAGTTACTGAAAGGTACAATATCAACGGTCTCCCCGGTTCTGGCGGTGACAACACGGGTGGGTTTTGTAAGTATTCTTTGATCCATTCAAAAGAAGCTTGGCATCGGCCGTCCCACTGGAACTTCGTTCCTTTCTTCAGGAGACCAAAAAGTGGTTCACAAGTCAAGGTTAATTTTGAGATAAACTGCCTTATGAATTGCACTTTACCGAGAATGCCTCACACCTCCTTTTCAGTCTTTGGTGGTGGCATTTCTAAGATGGCCTTGATTTTGGAAGGGTCGACTTCGATACCTCTCTATGTAATCAGAAACCCCAGCATTTTTCCTGCTGTAATGCCAAACGTACACTTCTGAGGATTCAGCCGCAACCGAAATTCTCTGATCCTTTGAAAGAACTTTTGCAAGGCGGTGTAGTGGCCCTCTCTTTCTTTGGATTTGACAATCATGTCATCCATGTACACCTCAACCTCTTTGTGGATCATGTCATGCAATATTATGGTCGCGGCCCGTTGATATGTAGCTCCTACATTCTTCAACCCAAACGGCATCACTCTGTAGTAGTAAGTCCCCCATGGGGTGGTGAAAGCAGTCTTTTCCCGATCTTCGGGTGCCATCACTATCTGATTATAGCCTGAGAAGCCATCCATGAATGAAAGCAACGCATGCCCCGCTGTGAAATCCACCAACTCATCGATATGTGGCAAGGGAAAGTCGTCCTTCGGACTAGCTCTGTTCAAATCCTTGAAATCCACGCATACCCTGATCCTGCCATCCTTCTTCGGCACCGGAACAATGTTGGCCAACCAAGTCGGGTATTTTGATACCAGCAGGAACTCTGCATCGATTTGCTTGGTGACCTCTTCCTTAATCTTGATGGCCTAGTCAGGGCGGATTCTTCTGAGTTTTTGCTTGATGGGTCGGGCCTCGGGGTCAAGAGGGATCCGGTGCTGTACAATCCCAAGATCGGTTCCAGGCATGTCTTCGTAGGACCACACGAAAACATCTTTGAAATCTTTTAATAAAGCGACTAAGCGCTCGCATTCCTCCGAAGACAACGTGGACCCGATCTGGACCAGCCGCGGGTCCTCCTCAGTACCCACATTCACAGTAGTGATTTCATCAACTAAGGGTTTAACAAATCTCTCCTGCTCTTGCTCAATTAAGCGTTACAAAACTGGAGGAATTTCTTCCTCGTCGTTTTCATCAAAGTTTTGAAAGTCTGAGTTAATGCAATAAATCAAGGGCACAGAAAAGTACTCAGAAATCATAGCCACGTCATTCTCATTAAGTACATCCAAATCGTCTGATTCTTCGGTTACAACAGACTCAAAATAGAAAGAAAAAGATGACCTGGATAGGACTGTGGTATCCGGGATATCACCCCCAGGAACACCAGACTCAGACTCAGTCGAGATGGAATCTGATTCCGACTCAACAGATTCGGAGGAATCAGATTCCGGCTCACTACCTGACCCGGTGCTGCTTGACAAAAATCCCTCTTCATACTGCCAGATGAGAGAGTGTGTGATAGATGCATCCAAAATGTTTGTTGGTAGGCCCGTAGCCATTTCATTCTTGATCATGGACACTGAGAAGTTATCCCCCAAGCACTTCTGTTCGATCGGAGGATCTAAAAGTAGACAAGCCAGTGCTACCCCCATTTCATTTTCGGTGTCCTCAGATTCCACTTTCTCGCTCTACTTAGCCTTAGCTAATGGGTCCGTCTGCTCTTCGACAACATCATCCCTGGATAACTGCAGATCAAAGAAGATCTCAAAACCTGGTATGCGCTTCCTCTCCGCGTTCAGCCACGGCTCTGGGAAGCCACAAAATGAAAAGTCCTCCTCCTCCCGGACGAAGCGTCCGTTTAGGGTACCCTGGATGGGCCGGTGCATCAGCTCAAAAGGTTTCCCCGCCTGCTTCGCTCTAGCTCTCCCAGCCATCTCCTTGCCTTTCTTTATCCAATCCTCTTTGGTGGGTAAATAACCCAAGCCAAAGGTATGTGGGTTGTGTGGCACTTCGGCCAATGCTGCGACGCCCTTCCGGCCAGTCTTTCCTAATCCCATCCCAGGGATGTGTTGGAGTTTATTCATGAGGTATATTGATTGAGCACTGACATACAACCCCTCATTAACAGCCATGATGTTTTGCACAACCCGAGCCTCGGCTAAGGTAAAACCCGACATGAACACATCCTCCATACCATGCTCAATTTCCAAAACTGGCGTAGATACTTCTGGCGGTGGATGGATCGATGAATTTCCAAAGACAATGGCTACTCCCTTCCCATGGGGGTATTTCACCATTTGATGCAAGGTGGACGACACTGCCTTCACCTCGTGCAGCCACGGCCGCCCCAAGAGCAGATTGAAAGTTGCAGGAACTTCTAACAC
Source organism: Camellia sinensis (assembly GCF_055761805.1). NCBI lineage: Eukaryota > Viridiplantae > Streptophyta > Magnoliopsida > Ericales > Theaceae > Camellia > Camellia sinensis. Next base: position 152,689,494 of record NC_138967.1, read on the forward strand.
GTGAAAGTCTATTTCATGATGTCCTGGCCTAACCTTGGTCTGAATTTTCACTGTCCCCATTACTTCTCTGCTCGTATTGTTATACGCCCGAATCACCAGGGCTGTCAGCACAAAGTCCGCGGTCTTTAAATCCATTGCATACGGAGTCCTTGCCGGGCACACATTGATGGCGGATTCGGTATCAATAAGAACCACTGGAATCCATTTGTTTTTACACTCCACAGAGATGTAGAGTGGCTTGTTATGGTTCGCACCCTCAGGTGGCAATTCTTTATCGGAGAAGGTCAACATCGGGGTAACTCCTCCCGGAAAAACTAAGCCCACCAGCTGTTCGGGCGTGGTGTCTATCGAGAGCTTGGCCATGTCCATGGCCGATAAGATGGCTTGTCGATGCACTCGCGATGCCATAAGCAGTCCCTAAATGGAGATGTCTACCTGTATTTTTTTAGCTGCTTCAGTACAGCTTCTTCTTCGAGTTGCTTCTCTTTCTGTTTCTCTGCCTCCTTATCCTTCCCAGACGCCTCTGGCTGATCTAGATGTGGGGGCCTGAAATACCGCCCGCTTCTAGTCATATGATCGACTTCGTCGATGTACCAAGTATCGTCTGGCTGGTTGCTCCCCCAATCCTCATCCGTGTGGGCAAGACATAGATCATCGTCTTCCCACCACATTCCGTCTGGCTCCGGTACAATTATACTCGCAGTATTCTTCGTCCACGTGCTCGCAGCATTCTCTGGCCTCGTGCACACAGCACTTTCAATCCCCTCAGGGGCCTTAGCTTTCCTGATTCTCTCAGAATCCCTGAACCTCTCTTGTTCCAACTGTGTCAATACAGCTGCCTGTTCAACACTTCCCGCATTCACGATGCCCAAGTCTTGAGCGAAATTCTTAGCACTGGCGTCCTCCGGCGATGCGTTCTGATTTCCGGCCCTTCCGACCATAACTGATGTTCTTGCCCCTGCCGGGCCCTATTCCAACTGAGTTTCGTCGACGACATCTGGTAGGTCATCAAGCCACCCGGTGACCTCTGCTGACTCCTCAAAATCTGACCAGTTGACTACCATGCCCTCTGGATCTTGTTCATTGAAAAATTGGAGGTTAGCAAAGTCCCCTTCCATAGCTGCCAAGTCATCTACCCTCTGACCAGATTCATCTCCCTGTATCACACAAAGCTCTGCCCCTGCCGGCAATTCCACATTTGGCCCAACCTGGCCTACTGGTAGAATGTAGTCACTCGGACTGTATACCTCCTCAGCAAAACTCCCAGATTCCTCGGATTCTGACTCAACAATCCCATTCTCTCCTAAAATCTCCCATGTTTTGTGTTCGACAGTCACCACCAATGGTTTGGGTTGGGTTCTGGAGATGTCCAACATGCACAAGTCAGTGCAGTTAGGAAGGAGCACCTCCGGCTTGGGTAGGTGGGATGGAGTGATATAGATGCTAGGATCGTAAGACGCGACCCCAGTCTGGATAAAGTTGATTCTTTTGGGAGGTGGAGCTTGGTTGTGCGGTGGGAGAGGGTTTGTTGTGACATTGGGCTTTTCTAGAGGCACAATCACTTGCTTGTCAACGAGATCTTAGATCTCATGACGCAATCTAAAACATTGGTCAGTGTCGTGACCATGTTGTTGGTGATACGCGCAGTATTTGGCAGGATTATGGGAAGGGGGAAGTTTTTCTGGCAACGGCCTCGGCTCTAGGGGCTTTAGGTGCCCTTTCCTGATTAAATACCCCTAGAGCCTTGGACAGGGGCATATATAAAGGCGTGAAGGTTATTTGGCTTCTGGGTTGGTATTTGGTGGTTTGTGTGTTACTTCCGGACGCGCCGGAGAAAGGCGTAGCAGCCATAGGTCTTGGAGGGGGAATGGTGGTGACCATGCTTACTTCTGAAGCTCTAGCATTTGCGGCATTGCTGGTACCTGTGTTGTTGTTGCGGTTGATGGTTCTTCAGGGTTGTTCTCTGTCATGGTCAATCAGACCTTGTTTCATAGCATCCTCAATTTGTACCCCCATCTCGTGCAAATCTGAAAAGGTAGGGAAGGGGAGCACAATCATTTTCTGTATCAGTTTTGGCTGGAGATTGCGCACAATCATCCGAATTTGGTCCTTGTCAGTGGGCCTTACGGTCATCATTGAGGCCTTGGCCCTCCACCGGGCCACAAAATCCGAAAAGCTCTCCTTAGGCTCCTGCCTTGTTGTCTCAAGATCACGGGTTGTAATCTCAATTTGAGTGTTATAGGAGTACTGTGCAATGAAAGCCTCAGCCGTCTCATCCCAGTTCCGCTTAACATCATCTTCTAATTTTGCATACCAGATAGCGGCCACACCTGACAAGGTCCGGCCGAATAGTGAAAGCTTCTGTGGTCTGGTGAGGCCCATCGGTCGCAGTATATCTGAGAACAACCGAAGATGGACCATGAGATCCCCAGATCCGTCGAAGCGATCGATTTGTGGCATTTTGAACCTATCTGGCAGCGTCACAGCCACATCGGTATACCGTCCTCGGTGTCTGGGATGGACTTTACCCCTTGTGATTTCTTGAACAACTTCTCAAGCTTGCTTAATTTCAATGCTGTATGGTCCACCTCGAACTCAAAGGGAGAGTCCAGTTACCGTCGGTGCCTTGGATAACTGAGGTAGAATCGGGGGCAGAGCCGGCCCCGTCGGGATGTCCGTATCTCCCTGGACATTTGGTGCCTCCCCGGGTGTTGGAACTCCTGGTCGCAGAGGAGCTTGATGCGAAGCAGATGCTCCGTTTTGCTGTTGCAACCTGGTGATTAACTCGGCCTGCTGGGCTATGATCGCAGCCTGTTGCTTGGCAAATTTCGCTTGGCAGACGGCGTCCTCCTGCATGGCTTTCATGCTCTCTTAGAGTTGACGCATCACTGCCTCCATCCCTGACGTGTTCTGCTGATCCATTTGACTGACTGGTATATCTATCTCTATGGCAACAATTGAGACCTCAGCCCGACTGTCCAATGATGCGGTAGACCACTACTCTGGCAATCTCTGCTCAGACACACTGCGTTTTCTCGGCCTCCGTCTGATAACTGGGGGTAGAGAGTGGAACACTGGTTGTCCGTCAACCAGATCCTCAGATCGATTGAGTCGGCGACCTCTTGTCCAGAGTGCTTGGGAAATATCTGCTTGGTCTAAAGCAATTGTGCTAAACTACCTAGCAAAAAGATAAAATAAAGCAATAATAAGGAAATAAACAACCAGACAAACGGATAGCATAACGGCTTAAAATAAAAACACAACACACAGTTGGGTATAATCAAGACGCAGTTGATAAGCTGAATACACTGTTCTCAAACACTGATCATTATTCCCAAATTACTGGTCCCAAAACTGAATCGGATACCCGCAGATAACTGATTCTGAAAATACTGAACTGGTGCCCGCAGACCTGATACCTAGACTTGCAAACTGATACGTGCAACCTGTAGAGACACAGTCTAACAGCACATAGCAAGCAAGTGAGAACCAAAAACACCCCTATGGAGGGGTAGGGTTTCCCTGTCCTATTTTGTCAGGAGCTAGGGTTTCACTTCGCACGCAGCGGTTTCAAACAACCTATAATCGGGTAAGCAACCTGTCCTAGCTTTGGAATGGTCACTATTGATTCCGAATATACACTAGGTCGAATGGTCAAAAAGGGTGCCCCGATAAAAATTGAGGTTTGTGTTCCCGTCGTGGGAGAGCCCGCAACCAGTCAGTCTTATGGCACACTTCTCGAAGTGAGCCTCTGGCAAACCGTTCAGGAATAGCATACGGCAAACACGGTGTCCTAGGCACACCAATGCATATGCAATGCAAAGAAACACATAAGTGTAGTCAAAACAAGATATCACGAGTTCGAGTCAAGTTCTCTATCTCCCAAGTAGAGTCGCCAGAAACTGTAGACGTCCCCGAACGTCCCAGGAGGGAAATCTCCCGTTTTGTTCATTTGGGGCTCACTACAGTTCAGGACTGAAAGTCACGGTCTTGTATCTAATCTCGCAGAGTACAATGCAAGACCGATGAATCGTCAAAGAGTCCAAATCTGGCAAATCGTTTTTGAAAATAGATTTTTTTTTTTTTTAAAGAAGTGTCAAACATGGACTGCTTTGCCAGATACAGAGTCGCCACCTAAATATTTTATTTTGGAGGAAATTTAGGAAACCCTGACTCGTGCCTAAGGCCACGTGTCCGTCATCACCAAAGTTGCCTCGGCTCGGGAACTTGGGTACGATTGGGGAAGGTCACTTCGTGAGCACCCCCGCTCGCCTGATCAAAGATCGGCCACTACTAACCATGATATCGAGTCTTGAAAACATTATGCGTTCTTATTTCGGTTATTAGTCTAGATTTACTATGTGATCCGCACAGCATACAAGTATAGACTGGATTGCCTGAATTGGAACAAAACATTGCATATCCGTTTGTTTGGAAATGTTTTGAAATTTGCTACTCGCAAGTAGGCTAAAATATGGATTCCAATGAATTATCCCAATTCAAGTAATCCAACCTTCACCCACAGGCATTCAGGCAGTTTATCACATAAGCATATAACCACATGGTAAGCATGCTGTCATGTTAACATTCACACTCATGCGAGATGCTAGAGCATAAAAAAGCTTACCGAGTACTCCGAGCCAAAACAAAGAACATGTTAGCAATCATGCTTGATCCTAGTTCATGTTAGCAATGGCTAATGCAATACATACAGAATGCAACTAGAAATAGGCTCGGCTATTCTAAGATGACATTTGAGATGCAATTGATACATGTATTCAAATTGGAATTGAAATACGATGCAGTTAGCATGATGCGCCGAGCCCGGTGCATGCAATACAGATGAATGAATGCACGCATGCATAGCATAAGGTATGCTAATTGAAATATGCCCTAAATCTAACCATTGTAAGCGGTTAAATAAAAGGGAGAAAGAAGTGGAGGTTGAAAGACATGCACTCACGCACGCACACTTCTTACAAAATTGGCCCTCTCTCGGAGGGTCCAAATAAATAATACAAACCACCTAATTAACTAACTCACGAGCTAATTAATTATTACAAAACCAAATTAATAACTAGCTACAACTAATTATTACACAACTTAATTAATTAACAAATTAATTAACTATCAAATGAATGACAACAAACAAATAGGGAAAGCGGTAAACGATGCTGTTCCAGCTCTGTTTGAAAAAGAGGAGGGTATGCATGCTCGCTTTGGTTCTTCGCCTCGAAACGCCTTCTAGTTGCTCTTTAGAGGCTCTGTTTGCAGGGTGTCTTCCAGTGCTTGTTGCTGAGACTTACCAAAACACTGCTGGAGAGTTCACCAGTGGCCTGCCGGCCATGAAAGGAGGGCTGCCGGCCAACAACAGGGCACTGCCGGCCATCAGTAGTGCACTGCCGGCCACTGGTGTGCTGTGACACCAAGCTGCAACAAAGCACAAAATAGAGAAAATGGAGGGTCTCCCAAGGGCATGTACGCACTATGCCACCCTATATAACCTCAAAACATCAAGGGAGAGGCCTAGTCAGATCCACGACCATCAATCACGCATCCCGATGCATGATGGCCAAAGATCCAACTTGTGCAAATCAATATGAAAATGAATGCACAAATAAAGCAAGTAAAGCCTAGAACTCTATCATGAATCATCAAGAGCTTCGGTGATCGAGAATTGAGACACGTTCCATCACTCGGAGTATGAAACGTCCCTCGTTCCTCGTGCTCGGATTAACACTTAATCCAAACAATGCAACACATAAGCATGGAAAATATGCAATGTGATTATATGGCATACTCGGCATTAGCTTGAACATGCAATCATGCAATGTGACTTGAGCATGCAAAATGAAGGGTAATGAACATGCAACGACATGTAATGGAATTAGCATGCGACAACATGCAAATATGGAGAAAGCATATAACAATATGCAAGGCAAGCATGCAAAAACATGCAAGGGATGGACTTAAACCAAAATGGGCAACTCTCAACTAAGCCCAAATCAGTGGCCAAAAGTGATGAATTGATGGCATGAAAAGCATGAAAAGGCAAGGCAAACATGCATGCCAAATGACTCAAGTATTAAGGCACAAAGAGGACAACTCTTAAGCACACTTAAAGAGCAACAAACATGGATGTATGACAATGAGGTAAGCTCTGAAATACATGTAAAGTTCAAATCAACTTAACAATGCAAGCATAGCATGTTATGATGCTTAAAGCTCAAAGTAAGCAAGGGGACTCAAGCCATGGCCATACAAGGCAAGCCCCAAAGGGCCAAGGGGATCTAAAACAGTCCTAGGGCAGGTCCAAACAAGACCAAAATCAAGCTCGAAGCTAGCCAACACAAGCTAGAACACAAAGCTAAGAACATGGAGCATGCAAGGCTTTAAAAGAGGCAATGCACTACACCTACTGGAACCAAACATGGCAAGACTTGGACTACATAAAACAGAGTTACATCATGGTATAATAAGACCCAAAATGCACTGAAGTGATGAGCCAAAGGCTTAGGCTTAATGGCATTCACAAAAGTCAATTCTTGAGGCATAAAGCACAAGCTCTATAAAGCATTTAAAGCATGTCAAATGCAAGTGAACAACAACATTTCATGGACTGAAGTAGCATGTGGAATGAGGGCAAAGCATGCAAACATCACATGTATGCCATGGTAAGGGCCTCAAAACCCAAGACTAGACTAAGCATTTACACTATAGCTATACAAAGCATGAGTGATATGGCCATGACAGCCCAAAACAATCCTAGTACAGTCCAAAATAAGCATAAAATCATGTTAGAGCAAAGCCAAAATATGCTAGTATGATGAGTCAAAACGTCATGCACAAAGGGCTAGTAAACAAGATTTGTTCTACACCTATATGGAGCATGCAAAGGATGATCAAACCAACTATGGATAGGGTCATAACATGCCAAATGATGACCAAATACATGCTGAAATGTAAACCAAACGAGCTAACATGACATGGCAAAGCATAGAGCATCTGAAGCTAGTTTAGGGGATTTACATTACAAGTATATCATGCAAGCATGGAGTGACAAAACCAACCCAAAACATATTCATGGCATGGTAAAACATCACCAAAAACCCACTGAAATGGACTCAACACAAGCTAAGCGCACATGCTACTTTGATGAGCTATGGATGGAGTTACATTACACATACTAGATGTATGCAAGATATGACCAAACCAGCCTTGGACAGGGACAAGGAAGGTCCTAAAAGTCACAAAAATAGGCCTGAACCAAGCCTCAAAAATGCATGGAGGGATGGTCCTTTGGGAGGCCAAAAATACAAGCAAAGAGGAACCAAAAGAGAGGGGGCCACCCCCTCTGATTAAGGACCTCAAAACCACACCTTTACCACTGAAAATCCACTGGATTTCAGTGGTAGGAAGGCCAAACCAAGGCTAGCTTGGATTCCTTAAGGCATGGCTTAAGACAAAGCGAAACAAAGCTTGCAAGGGGGCTACACACCCCTAACAACAAAATGATCTGAAGCAAACTTCAAAAGCACTTAAATACAAGAATTTTTTTAGTTATAAGCAAAGCCCAAATCAATATGCAAGGAGGGCTAAAGTGAGGTACAATAAGGTGTAAAAATGGGGAAAATACTCACCCTTGAAGACCCTCTTCGAAACCAGCAACTTCAGGTGGTGGAAACTAGTTTTCAGAGCTCAAGAATCCCTCCCAAAAAGCTTAGTCCAATGGTGGTGGTGTATCTCTATGTGTTGTAGTGTAAAAGTGCAAGGAAATCCAATTTCTAAGCACAAAATACAAACAATATAGAGAGAATGAGAGGTTTTTCTCTTCAAAATAGCTGAACCTCTTTTAAGGAGAGAGGCTCTCTCCTTATATAGAGAAATGCAAAGCTAATGCTTCTTCAAGAAGCTTTACAAGGGTTCCATCCCTCCACACACGTGTACGGAGGGGAGCAAACAAAAAACCAGCTGGCTCAAAAGATCTGTAGGGAAACCAGCTGAGACAGGGTATAGCGATCTCGGTTGTCCCTTTACTATTCTGTTGTATTCCGGACTCGGTTCCATGATGTTGGTGGTGGTATACCTTGTTGTCATCCTTTAATTCCACTTGATTGAGTTTTAGGATGTATTGGGCAGAGTTGTTACAGGTTGGTTAGGCTTTCGTTTCAATTCTTTGTTGCCCAGTTTTTAGGAGGTCCGCTCGAGCGGGTCTTCTTGCGCTCGAGCGGAGATTGCACGCTCCCAGTTTTTCATGTCCCTGCAAAACTTCTGCCGGTGTGATTTTTACACTCGAGCGGGTTTATTTACGCTCGAGCAGTGGCGCTCGAGCGGGTACTTTGGCGCTCGAGCGGGTAGTACCTTTGGGTGTAAGTTCTGAGAGGGGGAAATCTACGCTCGAGTGGACTGGTTTTCAGGCTCGAGCGGATGTACTTTATTCTTGTGTCTTGGCACTCGAGCGGGCCTTATTGCGCTCGAGCGGACCTAGTTTTTTGTTCTTGACGCTCGAGCGTTGTATTCTCTGCTCGAGCGGGAATGTCGTATATCAGTTGGCAGCTGGACATTTTAAAATCACTTTTTGCATTCTCTCTCTCTCTTACTTTCTAAAAAGACTTTTTGAGAGTTCCTCTCTCTAGAAACTCCCTTCTCTCTAGGGTTTGATCTAGTTAGAGTGTTTCCCTTCCCTTCGGCCTTTGTAAGAGTTGGGTTGATCGTCGAGGGCTACGTTTTGATCTGAGTATATTGAGTTTTGGAGCACGTTGAGTTTCTTCACCTTCTTTCCTTGAGCTCCGAATTTGAGGTAGGGATTCCTACACACTCTTATGGGCTTTAACATAGATTTTGAGCTTATTGTTTAAATGGTTGATTTTGGGACTTAGGGTTTCAAAATGTGTTAAAGAGGGTTTTGTGATTTTGGGCTCATAAATTGAATTTTGTGTTTCAAAAGGGTGTGATTGATGTTGGTTGTTGATATTTAGACCATTGGGTCAATATTGGGAAATGGGGTAGAAAATCCTAATTGGTTGTATAAATTAATTGGTATGATTAATTTGGGAAAATTGTGATTATATGGAATTGAGTTGAAATAATGAAATTGGTTCATTATATGGTTGAATAGTGAAGTTAGATTTATTAATCGCTCACCTTTGAAAACATTGATATTTTATCTGTCGGAGCGTTTATTATCTGTTTAGAAATAATTGCTTGGGCTACCGGTGGAGGGTAGTTTTGATTGTTGTAGACAATGCATGATGATTAGGCAAACTAAAACTAATCAATTGGATATGTCATAGAGTATGACGGTTGATAGAATACATTAACGTTATGTATTGATTGATTGTGTATATACGTTGTGTGTGTGGGAGGAGATAGGGGATATACTCCACGGTTTAGGGGAAGATAGGGGATGGACCTCTAAACCGGATGTTGTTTGGGAGGAGATAGTGGATGGACTCCACTGATACAGCTCATATGCTTGTCAGATAATGTGTTGATATAGCTCATATGCTTATCTTGGAAGTGTTGATACAGCTCATATGCTTATCATTGGGAGTGTTGATATAGCTAATATGCAAATCTGTTGAAATGTGGATACAGCTTGTATGCTTATCTGTTGAGATGTTTATACAACTTGTATGTTTATCTATTGTAAAATGGGAAGTGTTTAATATGAGTCATTGTCTCATATAAGTGGTTGGCCAGGTTCTGAGCCGTTGATGTAAATTGTGAAATTGATAAGAAATGGAAACTGAAATGAAACATGAACATAGTGGTCATGAAATGGAAATGGGTTATGAACTGGTTTATGGAAATTGAGCATTTATCAATTGCTAATGTCTTAGTCATTGCTCATACTGTGTTTAGCATATCTCTACTGGGTGTTGGCTCACCCTTTATGGGACATTATTTTCAGGTACAGGTAGTATGCCACCTCCAAGGACATAGCTTGGATGATGATGAGAGTTGAAGACTCCTTTTGTTTATTTTGTTTGCATTACATGTATATCAAGCCAAGGGCTTATTTTGTATAGAGTTAGTACTCTTCTTTTGTGTAACCAAGTGTTGACTTGGAAAGCTGTAAGCCCATAGGGTATTTGCTTTTGTTGTTAACATGTAATACAGTGTAAGAATTACTCTGATGAATAGAAATGGTTAGTTTCCTTTATATCAATACATGTCTAAAGTGTTGGGTTTTATGTATTATTTTGAGGGCGTTACAACTTGGTATCAGAGCGTACCGGGTTCGAATACTTTGGGTACGTGGGAAGTGATTAGGACCACAATGGGTTTGTCTCGCTTGATAGAGACTTAGATGTAGTGTCATATGTTATGTGCTAAATTGATAACATTCTTATGTGACTATGTGGGTATGGGATTTAGTTTCTAGGATGTTGATTGGATCCTTGGGTTTCTGTGAGTCTTGTTGGAAAAGTACTTGATCAATGCTGTTTCTAACCGGAACTCTAGTAACGCCTCAGGACTATCATTATCCGGAAATGAAATTCGTAAGTGCTTATGTGTTTATGTGCTTACGTGGAGTGAATTACAGTTGTCCATGCATTAGGACGCGAGTGTTTAGTTTTGGCACATTTATGAATGTGCTAACGTTCTTTGTTACCTTTATTAGGATGTCAGGACGAGGACGTGGTAGACGAGGCAGACGTGGTAGGCAGGAGATGCCTTTACCGGATGATATTTCGGCACAGCAGGAGGGGGTTGGCCAGGTCAATGTGGCCGAGCCAGCAGGTCAGGAGGCTATGGGCGCTTTAGCCCGAGGGATAGCCGATGCTTTGAGGGAGTCTGTGGGTATTTTCTGAGCTGAGAATCCAGTTCAGGCTCCAGTTCAGGCCCAAGTTGTTGAGGCAGGGCCTTCCTTCTTGAAGAGGGAATTCTTCTGGTCCAACCCGGACGAGTTTGTTGGGGATCCGAAGGAGCCACATAAGGCTGACAAGTGGTTGGAACAGATGGAGAAGACGTTCGAGATGCTTGGCATCGAGGACGGGGCTTTAAAGGTGACCTTGGCATCCTTCCAGCTGAAGGGAGATGCGGGTCAATGGTGGAACTACGAAAAGGGCAGTGTTGGTGGTGCATGGGAGGCGTTTGTGAATGCTTTCTAGGAGAAGTTTTTATCTTCAGCTGCTAGGGAGAAGCTGAGAGAGCAGTTTTGCCAGCTTAGACAGCAGGGCTTGTCAGTGGCCGAGTTTGAGGCTACTTTTACTAGTCTGTCCAGGTTTGCACCTGAACTGGTGGCGTCCGAGGAACGCCGTTATTTTGAATTTGAGTGGAAGTTGAGGCGTGGACTCAAGTTGAGGGTTGGAGGGTCCTTTATCCGAGAGTACAGACGTTTGGTTGATGCTGCTGCTCATATGGAGATTATGATGCAGGAGGAAGACGAGGGGCAGAGAGGCTCCAAGAGGAGCCAAGATGGTCAGGGTGACGGCAGGAGACAGCAGTCTCAGGGTGGTTTGGCTAGATCGACCTTCCTAGTGCCGAGTGCGGGCTCTGGGAGAGGTAGTCAGGGAGGCCTGACTTGTTTTGCGTGTGGCCAGCTGGGTCACAAGTCTTCGGTTTGCCCGCAGAAGGGAGGGGGTCAGCAAGCTACTTCTTCTTCAGCTAGACCTCAGGGCCAGAGTTAGGGCAGGGGCCAGCCTTTGTCTTGCTATCAGTGTGGTCAGCCTAGGCACCTGAAGAGGTTTTACCCACAGTTGAGTGCCACTTCAGGAGCGTCTAGTTCTAGGCAGACGCAGAGTTTTCAGCCAGCTCAGTCTGTGCACGCCTCGAGAGCCAATCCGGGGGCTTCGTCATCCTAGTTAGGGCAGCAGTCTTTTGCTCCTAGAGGTGAGCAGGTAGATCAGGGGCCTACAGGGTGCGTGTATGTTGTTACCTCGCAGGATCTAGTACCGGCTCCATCAGTAGTGAGAGGTACCTTTCTGTTTTGCAACTCGGTTGCTAGTGTTTTGATTGATACGGGTGTATCTGATCTTTTGTGTCTGCTACATTTGCATCTGTTTTGGAATTGGAGTTGGCACAGTTAGCGTCTCCTATATGTGTGGTATCGCCTATTGGTGGTGGGTTGATCTTGAAACAAGGTGTTAGAGGTTGTGATATAGAGGTCGCCGACCATAGACTTCCTTTTCCCTTTGTGGTCATGCCCATGAAGGGTTTTGATGTTATTTTGGGTATGGACTGGCTATCGTCATACCGAGCTGTTATTGATTGCTACCGCCAGAGGGTCACAGTTTGTACCTTGAGCGGGGAGTGTTCCCATTTCTTGGGGGATCGGGTTGGTAGTGTGTTGCCACCGATGTATGATCCGCGATGGCGGAATAAGCTTAGTGGTCTACTTGCTAGCTTTATGAGTAGTGAGTGTGATGAGACCCAGATTGTATTGCCGAGGGTGGTTTGTGAGTATTCGGATATTTTTCCCGAGGATCTCGTTAGTTTGCCACCTCACCGAGAGCTAGAGTTCTCTATTGATTTAGTGCCCAGCACAGCGCCGATTTCTATGGCACCTTATCGTTTTGCCTTAGCCGAGTTGAGTGAGTTGAAGATTCAGCTCCAGGAATTGCTAGATAAGGGTTTTGTTCGCCCTAGTGTTTCGCCATGGGGAGCACCGACCCTCTTTGCTAAGAAGAAAGATGGTGCCTTGAGATTGTGTATAGACTACCGGAAGTTTAATCGGGCTACGGTTAAGAATAAGTACCCTATGCCTCGTATAGATGATCTGTTTGACCAGTTGAAGGGTTCCCGTTGTTTCTCTAAGATAGACTTGAGATCGGGTTACCACCAGTTGAGGGTCAGGGAGGAGGATATTCCTAAAACGGCATTCCGTACGCAGTATGGCCATTATGAGTTTCTGGTGATGCCATTCGGGCTTACCAATGCACCGGCAATCTTTATGGACTCGATGAACCGGATCTTCCAGGAATTCTTGGATCGATTTGTAGCCGTTTTCGTGGACGACATTCTTATCTATTCGCCTTCTGAGGAGGAGCACGAGGAACACTTGAGAGTGGTGCTCGAGTTGCTTAGAGCCCATAGGCTGTATGCCAAGTTTGGGAAGTGTGAGTTCTGGCTAGGAGAGGTCAAATTCTTAGGCCATGTGGTATCCGGGGAAGGCGTGTCTGTTGATACATCCAAGGTAGAGGCAGTGCAAGACTGGGCACAGCCTAAAAGTGTGTTTGAGATCCGCAGTTTTCTGGGATTAGCTGGGTATTACCATCGGTTTGTGAAAGATTTCTCCAGGCTAGCTTCGCCGTTGACGAGATTGACGCGAAAAGGGGTCAAGTTTGTGTGGAGTGAGACTTGCGAAAAGTCGTTCCAAGAGTTGAAGGTTAGATTGACCACCGCTCCGGTTTTGATTATTCCGGAGAGAGGGTTGGGTTATGCGGTTTACTGTGATGCCTCACGAGAGGGTTTGGGTGGTGTGTTGATGCAAGAGGGGAAAGTGGTAGTTTATGGCTCACGTCAGTTGAAAATACACGAGAAGAATTACCCTACACACGACCTAGAGTTAGCAGCAGTGATCTTTGCCTTGAAGATTTGGAGGCACTACCATTATGGTGAGAGGTTCGAGGTGTTCTCGGACCACAAGAGTTTGAAGTACCTGTTTACACAGAGGGACTTGAATTTGAGGCAGAGGAGATGGATGGAGTTCATTGAGGACTATGATTTTGAGTTGCACTATCACCCAGGAAAGGCCAATGTTGTGGCCGATGCCCTTAGTAGGAAATCCATTAGTGATGTAGCTTGTATAGCCATCCGGGAATGGGAGATTTTAGGTGCACTTGGCGAGTTTGACTTGCTTCTGAGTGAATCAGCTGAGGCTGCGACCTTGTTTTTTGTTGTTGCGCAGCCTACACTTGTGACCCGAGTGTTAGAGGCATAGAGAGGTGACCTTGAGGTAGAATCCCTCCGAGAGAAGATCTCAAATGAGAAGGTTGAGAAGGGTTTGACGATGTATCCTGACCTGAGTGTGAGATACCGAGACCGTTTGTTTGTGTCGGAGTCGTGCCGAGAGGAAGTACTCCGAGAGTTCCATCATTCACATCTTGCGGTGCATCCGGGAGGCACTATGATATATCGGGATTTGGGTCGCCAGTTTTGGTAGCGGAGTATGAAGAGAGATGTGGTTGTTTTCGTATCGAAGTGCCTCACTTGCCAGCAAGTGAAGGCCGAGCATCAGAGGCCAGCAGGTTTGTTGCAACCCTTGCCTATTGCCGAGTGGAAGTGGGAGTATGTCACTATGGACTTCGTTGTAGGTCTTCCGAGGACTCAGCGAGGTAGTGATGCCATTTGGGTGGTTGTAGACCGGTTGACTAAGTCGGCGCACTTTATTCCTATGGGCATGAGAGATTCGGTAGATCATCTCGCCGACTTGTATATTCGGGACATAGTGAGATTGCACGGGGTCCCAGTGACGATCGTCTCAGATAGAGATCCTCGTTTTACTGCTAGGTTATGGCAGAGTTTGCAGAGTGCCTTGGGCACTAGGTTGACCTTTAGTACGGCTTATCATCCTCAGACTGACGGGCAGTCCGAGCATACTATTTAGATCCTTGAGGATATGCTTCGAGATTGTGTCCTTCACTTTAGTGGGACGTGGGAGAGGCACTTGCCCTTGGTGGAGTTTGCCTACAACAACAGTTTTCAGTCTAGCATCGGTATAGCACCGTTTGAGGCCTTGTATGGCTGACCGTATAGGTCTCCAGTGTGTTGGGCCGAGGTGGGTGATGCACCTTTGTTGGGTCCGGAGTTGGTTAGGGAGACGACGGAGAAAATTGAGCTTATCCGTAGGAGGCTTGTTATAGCCCAGAGTCGCCAAAAGAGTTATGTCGACCGTAGGAGGAGGCCTTTGGCGTTTGAGGTAGGTGATCATGTCTTCTTGAAAATATCACCTAGGCGAGGTTTGATGAGGTTCGGGAAGAGTGGGAAGTTATCCCCTCGGTTTATTGGTCCCTTTGAAATCTTTGAGAGGATTGGCGAGGTTGCTTATCGTTTAGCTTTACCGCCGCAGTTGTCCGGAGTGCATGACGTGTTTCATGTGAGTATGGCTCGAAAGTATGAGCCAGATCCGTCCCACGTGTTATATTGGACCGACTTGGAAGTAGATGAGGATGCCTCGTATGAGGAGAGACCGGTTCGAGTCTTGGATAGGCGGGATCAAGTCCTGCGTGGCAAGACCATTCCTTTGGTGAAGGTTTTGTGGAAACATCACGGAGTGGAGGAAGCCACTTGGGAACGTGAGTTGGAAGTCCGCGAGAAATATCCGGACTTGTTTGTTGATGTGTAACCATGTATTGGTAATTTTGTAATATCGTTGAACTTTAAGAAAATTATATGTGTCTTAAGTTGTAAAACATTGTGAATGTTTTGGTTAATGGAAGTTTGTTATAACATTGCATATGTTCAATGTATTGTGGAAATGCAGGCATGATGCTAATGTTGCATGTGTTATGGAATTGTGGAAAATGAGTTGAAATTGCTAAATTTCAAAAGAATGCATGTTGATAATGCAGGTTGTTATGAATAATGTGTTATGCCTCTTGAAAAGAGATGGGATTGACCGGTAATGGATCGGATTGTTTAATATTATGTTGTAACATTGTTGAAAATAGAGAAAGCCTGTTTTTGAAAAATTTGTGTTTAATTTCAGGGACGAAATTCTTTAAGGGGGGGAGGTTATAGCGATCCTGGTTGTCCCTTTACTGTTCTGTTGTATTTCGGACTCGGTTCCGTGATGTTGGTGGTGGTATACCTTGTTGTCATCCTTTAATTCCACTTGATTGAGTTTTAGGATGTATTGGGCAGAGTTGTTACAGGTTGGTTAGGCTTTGGTTTCAATTCTTTGTTGTCCAGTTTTTAGGAGGTCCGCTCGAGCGGGTCTTCTTGCGCTCGAGCGGAGATTGCACGCTCCCAGTTTTTCGTGCCCCTGCAAAACTTCTGCAGGTGTGATTTTTACGCTCGAGAGGGTTTATTTACGCTCGAGCGGGTACTTTGGCGCTCGAGCGGGTAGTACCTTTGGGTGTAAGTTCTGGGAGGGGGAAATCTACGCTCGAGCGGACTGGTTTTCGCGCGCGAGTGGATGTACTTTATTCTTGTGTCTTGGCGCTCGAGCGGGCCTTATTGCGCTCGAACGGACCTAGTTTTTTGTTCTTGACGCTCGAGCGTTGTGTTCTCCGCTCGAGCGAGAATGTCGTATGTCAGTTGGCAGCTGGGCATTTTAAAATCACTTTTTACATTCTCTCTCTCTCTCTCTTACTTTCTAAAATGACTTTTTGAGAGTTCCTCTCTCTAGAAACTCCCTTCTCTCTAGGGTTTGATCTAGTTAGAGTGTTTCCCTTCCCTTCGGCCTTTGTAAGAGTTGGGTTGATCGTCGAGGGCTACGTTTTGATCTGAGTATATTGAGTTTTGGAGCACGTTGAGTTTCTTCACCTTCTTTCCTTGAGCTCCGAATTTGAGGTAGGGATTCCTACTCACTCTTATGGGCTTTAACCTAGATTTTGAGCTTATTGTTTAAATGGTTGATTTTGGGACTTAGGGTTTCAAAATGTGTTAAAGAGGGTTTTGTGATTTTGGGCTCATAAATTGTATTTTGGGTTTCAAAAGGGTGTGATTGATGTTGGTTGTTGATATTTAGACCATTGGGTCAATATTGGGAAATGGGGTAGAAAATCCTAATTGGTTGTATAAATTAATTGGTATGATTAATTTGGGAAAATTGTGATTATATGGAATTGAGTTGAAATAATGAAATTGGTTCATTATATGGTTGAATAGTGAAGTTAGATTTATTAATCGCTCACCTTTGAAAACATTGATATTTTATCTGTCGGAGCTTTTATTATCTGTTTAGAAATAATTGCTTGGGCTACCGGTGGAGGGTAGTTTTGATTGTTGTAGACAATGCATGATGATTAGGCAAACTAAAACTAATCAATTGGATATGTCATAGAGTATGACGGTTGATAGAATACATTAACGTTATGTATTGATTGATTGTGTATATTACCTTTGTGTATATATGTTGTGTGTGTGGGAGGAGATATGGGATGTACTCCACTGTTTAGGGGAAGATAGGGGATGGACCTCTAAACCGGATGTTGTTTGGGAGGAGATAGGGGATGGACTCCACTGATACAGCTCATATGCTTGTCAGATAATGTGTTGATATAGCTCATATGTTTATCTTGGAAGTGTTGATACAGCTCATATGCTTATCATTGGGAGTGTTGATATAGCTAATATGCAAATCTGTTGAAATGTGGATATAGCTTGTATGCTTATCTGTTGAGATGTTGATACAACTAGTATGTTTATCTATTGTAAAATGGGAAGTGTTTAATATGAGTCATTGTCTCATATAAGTGGTTGGCCAGGTTCTGAGCCGTTGATGTAAATTGTGAAATTGATAAGAAATGGAAACTGAAATGAAACATGAACATAGTGGTCATGAAATGGAAATGGGTTATGAACTGGTTTATGGAAATTGAACATTTATCAATTGCTAATGTCTTAGTCATTACTCATACTGTGTTTAGCATATCTCTACTGGGCGTTGGCTCACCCTTTATGGGACATTATTTTCAGGTACAGGTAGTATGCCACCTCCAAGGACATAGCTTGGATGATGATGAGAGTTGAAGACTCCTTTTGTTTATTTTGTTTGTATTACATGTATATCAAGCCAAGGGCTTATTTTGTATAGAGTTAGTACTCTTCTTTTGTGTAACCAAGTGTTGACTTGGAAAGCTGTAAGCCCATAGGGCATTTGCTTTTGTTGTTAACATGTAATACAGTGTAAGAATTACTCTGATGAATAGAAATGGTTGGTTTCTTTTATATCAATGCATGTCTAAAGTGTTGGGTTTTATGTATTATTTTGAGGGCGTTACACAGGGGGTGTCGGCCATCATTAATGGCCGGCAGTGGCTCGCTGACGACCGGCAGGGCATCACCAATGGCCGACAGGCACAAAGACATGGCCGGTAGTGCACCAAGGATCCACTATGAAAGGACCTAGTCAAGGTCCAAAAAAAGTGCAGAAAGGTTACAGGGTCCGGGAAGGTCGAACCGGTGATGTTCCGCCGCGACAGTCGAGTACTCAGCGAGCAATCGAACTAGTTGCTGGGTGTACCTGCAAGCACAACCAAGTCTCGAGGACGGTCAAAAATGGGGTGTCTACAATATGTGACAATCTGGTTAGGACAATATTGAGCATAGATGGCAAGAACAATGACACTGACAAAGCACATTTGGATCTGAAGGACATGCGAATATGAAAGGAGTTACACTTGATAAGGCATGCGAATGGCTCTTTGGTGAAGCCTCTAGCATTGTACACATTGTCCCCGACAGAGAGACAAGGGTTTATTGTTTTCTTGAAATCGATTAAGTATCCTAATGGCTATGCGGCAAATATATCCAATTGTGTCATCGCGAATGGTGGTAAGTTAGTTGGCCTCAAGAGTCATGACTGCCATGTCCTTCTACAATGACTTCTTCCAATTGGGATACGAGGATACCTTCCTACCGAGATTGGGACCACATTGTTTGAGTTGGGATGTTTTTTCAAACAGTTGTGCTTAAAAACATTGAGGGTGACTGATTTGGAGAAACTGCAAGAACAAATCGTACTTATACTTTGTAAGCTTGAGAAGATTTTTCCTCCTAATTTTTTTGATGTCATGGTCCACTTGGCAATTCATTTGCCTTACAAAGCTATGCTTGGAGGGCCTGTGCAATATCGATGGATGTATCCAATTGAGAGGTATAACTACAAGTCTGTACTTTTTTCATGTAAATATAGTTCAATATGACCATACTGATGAACAGGCTAATGTTTACATCTAGGATGCATAGACTTCTGAAAGGATTTGTGGGCAATAAAGCTCGGCCAGAAGGTTCCATTGCAGAGGGCTACATATCAAAAGAGTGTACAATGTTTTGTTTAATGTATTTGGTTGGTGTTAAAACGGTGTTTAACTGGGAAGAAAAGAACTATGATGGGGGTGACAATGGCCCGGGGTTAGTGATTTTCACTCAAAATGTTCATCCTTTTGGTCAACTCCCAAGGGCAATTGATGTGTTCGTAGCAGACTGCGAATTGGCTCATTGGTTTGTCCTACACAATAGCTTGGAAGTGGACGAATATGTAGAGTATGATTCCTCACAAAATGTACACCAACATTTTCTACATGTTTTTTATTTTTTAAAGTCTTCATTATTCCAATTACTTATGAATTACATTATATTAACTAGGGAACACAAACTGTTGTTACAACAAAAACATGGAAGGTCATGCAGCATTGCAACCCAACAATGCAAAGAATCTCCTAAATGGTTCAAAGATCGCGTAAGCTAAAATTCCTTAGCGTATAGTTTGTAGATAACATTAAATTATTCTAAGTTGGAATTAACATGACATACTTTGTTGTGTAGCTGAACCAATTGCGAAATCAAAAGTCACTCGAAGCAACCAATGAGATGTGGTCATTAGCCAATGGTCCTAATGCCTTAGTGAACACATATTCAAGATGCATTTCTAATGGTGTCCGATTCCATACTATCGACCGTCATAACCTTCGTAAATGTCAAAATAGTGGATTGGTAGTGGAGGGGGACCACCAAGGCCAAGTGATAAAGTTCTACGACTACCTTTGTAAAGTGTGGGAAATGACATATTTGTTTGGACATTAGGTTGTTTTGTTCCAAAGTGAATGGTATAACACCGGTAGTATCCGAACTTTGCGTGTCGAACCACATGTGACAACTGTTGATATAAGAAGTCGATGGTATAAAGATGACTCGTTTGTGTTCCCAAGCCATGTTCAACAAGTTTTCTATGTTCATGATACAAAGTTAGGGGCAAATTGGCAAGTTATAGAAAAGTTTCAACTTCGACAAATTCGGGATGTACCAGAGATAGATGTGCCAGAATTTGATGATGTGTTGCAACAAGATGAAACCACTACTGTTGTACCAACTGAGCCTATTGATGATGATGTTGTTTTGCATCGCGATGATATTAAACTTGAAATTATTCTAATGGAAGTTCCTCAGTCCAATAAGCCTGTACAACCCGAGAATGTTATCGGTGATGCTTTCATTTATGATGAGGATGAAGAACTAACACTCACAGATGATGAAGAAGAAGAAGATGAGATAGAAAGTGATTTTGATACAGATACGGACATAGAGTTTTAACGTACGAGTTCCAAAATTCTGATATGTATTTTCTAAGTAGATAGGTCATAACTTTGTTTCTTTGTCCTTCTTGTTTTTGTTGATGTAATGGGGGAAATTAAGAATATGGAGTTTGTTCTTGTATTACGTAGTCAGATGTTATGTATAATTCATTAATTTTGTGCAATGTTCAACCTCTTAAATTGATGAACCTGTTACTTTGAATGTCATGCCTAATATTGGTTCATGTACTTCCTTAATTCTGTGACAAGTGAACAGAATAATTTTTTGTGTTATATGTTAATACCGTCAAGGATTTAACTTTTGTAAATAATCCATATTGCGTTCTACATCGATGATTGGCTTATGTGAGGTTTACAATTCATGTATGTTTGTTACTTAATGCAAGAAGCATGGTTCCCAGAGTCAAGACGGGGCGGCGTAAGAGAGCATCTAGTGGCAACGTATTATCAACTTCTGAAGCATGTCCATAGGAGATTGGCACCTCGCTGACTTTCTCTAATGAGACGCTGCCACCAGATGATACACAAACAGTGGTCGAGGAGATGCAGCCAGGTGGCGTGGGTAAGAGCATTGTACTTAATCGATGATGTTTTTTGGTTTTTTGTTTTGTTTTGTTTTGTTCTTTTCTTTTTCTTTTTTTTTTCTTTTAAAAAAAAACAGGAAGCAACATTCACGCTATAGCAGCAGCAGCCAACAGGTAGTTGCACCAGCTACATTATTGTGCAGCAACATTCACGCTGTGGCAGCAACAGCCAACAGGCAGTTGCACCAACTGCATTAATGTGCAGCAACATTCACGCTGTAGCAATAACAGCCAACAGGCAGTTGCACCGGCTGCATTATTGTGCAGCAACATTCACGCTGTAGCAAAATTTACCATTACTTTACGCAGCCAAACAGTAGCAACCACACACAGCAGCCAACAACACTAGTAACAGGAGCCACAACCAGCACCATTTATGCCTTAGTTATTAGCAATGTGTGTAATTTGTGACTTCCTTCCCTTTTTGTACCAAGACAAACAAGGTCAACTCGTGTACGAGGACCTACATTAGGCAAAGGAGTTCAAAAAAAATAGCTAGGAACAAAGGAGAGAAATTGCATGTGTATGTCAATCGGGTGTTGAATGCAATCACAGGAGGGAATGCAATCATAGTAACTTTCTCATGTCAATTAGGACCTGTGGGGATAGACGGGATATATTTTAGCATGCTTAGGTTGGGAGTTGGCGTGAGAAATGCCATAAACTTAGCCGGAAAAGGCCTTTCGGGGTCAAAAATTGAAAGCAGCCCCTGAACCACTCTATGGATGGCACAAGTAGCTTCCTCATGTCAAATAGGAGCTGTGGGGGTAGATAGGATGTACTTAGCACGTGTAGATTAGGAGTCGGCGTGAGAAATGCCATAAACTTAGCTGGAAAAGGCCTTTTGAGGCCAAAAATTGAAAGCAGCCCCCGAACCACTCTATGGATGGCACGAGTAGCTTCCTCGTGTCAAATAGGACTTGTGGAGATAGACGGGATGTATTTAGCACGCGTAGGTTGGGAGTTGGCGTGAGAAACGCCATTAACTTAGCCGAAAAAGGCCTTTCGGGGCCGAAAATTGAAAGCAGCCCCTGACCCACTCTATGGATGGCACGAGTAGCTTCCTTATGTCAAATAGGACTTGTGGGGATAGACCGGATGTATTTAGCACGCGTAGGTTGGGAGTTGGCATGAAAAACGCCATAAACTTAGCCGACAAAGGCCTTAGAGGGCCAAAAATTTGAAGCAGCCCCTGAACCACTCTATGGATGTCACAGGTAACTTCCTCATGTGAAATAGGACCTATGGGGACATATGGGATGTAATTAGCACGCATAGGTTTGGACTTGGCGTGAAAAAGGCCACAAACTTAGCCGAAAAAGCATTTCACGACCGAAAATTCAAAGCAGCCCCCAATATGGTTTATTGTCCTTACCTTAGAAGGGAACCAATAATCACTGGCCATACAAGTAATGCTTTGAAAGATAACATTAAAAAAAACCCTCAAAGCAAAGAGGCTAAGCTCCAAAATTGTGCCTTTTTAGCCCCAAATCTGATGAACACTATTCATATAGCAATTATATGGAAAGCAATAACAACATAATTTAGGTTTTTTCAAAGTTAAGTGACAGAGACTTTGTATATTTGAGCAATTCCACACAAAATTCAGCTTCTACGAAGATATTATGTTACCAAGTGAAAATTGCTTAATAGGAAGAAAAATAATACACCCTTTACAGTATCAACATCTATACAAGGATAATCTCATTACACAGAAAACGCCGCAGTGATCAAAACATTGTAACTAGAGTTTTAAATGTAATTTGCATTGTTTGAGCAGACCTTGACTCATTGATCCACATTGATTCCAAAAATACGGACCTTGTGCATGTGTGGGAACTTGGCAACCACCAACACAAAAGCTGCCAGTGTGTTGAAGAATAGCGTAGGGTGTTGGTAGTCAAGTGTGTGTGAGGCTATCAAGTACTTGCCCAATGAAACACAAGATGAGCATAAATTGATTATTAATAAAGGTGAAATTTCCTGAGTTCTGCAGTGGCTAATAAGAAAAATGACAAATCTCAAGTGAGAAAGCAAAGAGTCACCAATAAATGCAGATAATTATGCACAAAATCTTGACAAAACAGAAGTAATTAGTAAAATAACAATAAAGATACAGGCAAAATCTTGACAACCAAGTCCTGGTAGAGGGTGATCCTTGCTAGGTTAGTCCAATAGAGAGATGTGGAGAATGAGTATCTTCATGTGCTTCTTAGAAAACTCAAACCCAACAAAACCTTGTACAATGTAAAGTTTCCCTTCAAATTGACTGAAAACTAAAAGGACCATATAAGGAGACAAAAAGTTTCGTTGAATCACAAATGAGCCACAATTACATTGTCCTTTGAAGAGCTGTTTTGTTTAACAAATACAGAGTCATCCTCCCACAGTGGTAAGACATCCTCTTTTGAGGGATTCTAAGGGGGGACCAAGGTTTGGTAGGAAAATATAGTGCTTGTCTCTTGGGTTAATGGTAGCACCACACACACACATACATAACAAATGAAAATTCATATAGAGTATCCCGACTTTTTCCCTTCTCTCGCCAATTTCATTAGCATTTTTTTATTTTTATTTTTTTTGGTGTGATCAGCAACCAATTTCACTAGCATTCATCATATAAATTAAACAAAAATGGAAATTTTAATTACTTCAGCCACTATAAAATAATGAGACACACGTAACTCAACATACTTGACTCATGAAGACTAGTGTACTTGGCATCATATTCAGATCTGGACAATATAATTTACTAGGTCTCTTTCATGATGCCTCATAAGTTGGAACAATAATATTGACTTCAAAATTGCAAATTTCAGTTTTCGGGTTTTGAAATTATTGCCACTAGTAGCACAATTGAAAGTGCATGTTACTTGAAATCGTTATTTGTGGGTTTACTTATGTGCGTTTGTTTGCGTTCCTTTATGGGTTCAAAAAAATTAGATAACAAAAAAGAGGATGATATACAGTAGAACATATATTCCATGCATCTTGTAGGTTGAAAAACTTCTCAAGAAGTAACCAACTAAAGATAGAAGAAACTTCATTTTCAATATGTTTTGGTTCCTAACATTTCAACAATGTTAATTTCATTTTCAAAATATTATGATTGAGGGATGAAACCACCTCAGCCAAAAAACAATTAAAAAAAAAAAGAAAAAACGAAAAAATCCCTTTACATATCTTTTTTTTTTTTTTTCGTGGTCTTATGTTGAAATGGTATATAGAACTAATGGGTGTAATTTTTTTTTTTTTTTTTTTTGTAGATGGCTTTTGGCATTGACATGTGGATCTTCCCAATTTTTGTACGGAGGATACTTCACACTTTTGAACATTCTCGCTTTTTTGTCGTCCTCTGTTTCTTGTGTGGAATTTGGATGAATCGTACATATAAATTTTTGCAGGGTACATAATACTTTTGACATGGAACTTGTATTTATTGCCGTGGTATATACATTACCTTTTGTCGTAGTACATATTACCATGGTAATTTGTACCATGCCAAATGGTCATTACAATACATAGTAGTTTTAATATTTTTGTGTACAAAGGACATCGTTTTGGAATGCTTATTTGTTATGTATGACGTTATTATTTCTGATTGGAATACATATAGTTGGTTTGTATATAACTTTACATCAAAAGGTATTCTTTTTTGTTTCATGGTTGTAAGTGAAATATGCGTGATGGAATGGCCGATAATATGTACATATTGTTTTGTTTGTATACCTATTACAGGTTGCGGTGGATACATACAGGTTGTGGACAAAGTAATGAAAATGAACAAAAAATAAACACATAAAATGATGTTTTTGGCGACAAAACAATTGGTAGCCAAAAATAAAGTTAAATATTTTTAGTGACTAAATAGTTAGTAGCGGAAAAAGAATTAAATCTTTTGGTGACTAAATATTTAGTAGCCAAACACAAATAAAAACAGTTTGGGCGACTAATTCTTTAGTAGCCAAAAAAAGGGCAAAAAAAAAAAAAAAAAAACCCCTTTTGGCAACTCTGTGTAGTAGCTAAACAAGAAATGGGTTTTCGGCGACTAAACATTTAGTAGCTAAAACAATGAAGATGTACACAAAAATATATATATATATATATTGGCGACTAAACCTTTGGCCGCCGTAGATATTTAAATTTTTGGTGACAAAAAAGTTTAGTAGCTGAAAATGTGATTTAAATTAAATTAGTAGCTTTGGGCGACCAATCTTTTAGTCGCCAATTTACCTCATCAGCGACTAAAGGTTGTTTGTCGGCGATACCTTTTACTTTTGCCTACTAAAAATATTAGTCGCCTTTTCATAGGACTTTTGGCGACTAAATTTTTTTTGGTCGCCAAAACCTTCCCGACAATCTTCCCGCGACAAATCCAACAACCAAAATATTTAGTCGGGAAAATATTTCGGAGACTAAAAATCGTACTTTTGGCGACTAAATATTTTGTCGCCAAAAGTGCATTTTCTTGTAGTGGAGCCCATAACCTTTCAATAATTCTCATTCATGGATAAGATAAAAGGTCACAAAATAAAATAAATAAATAACCAAAAATATTAAAATAGTCCAACAAAATATTTCTCTCCTACAAACAAACATGGAATTATTTTACAAAAGCTAAAAAGTTCCATTGTTTGGAAATTGAGAAATTTCTTTGTTTCACGAAATAGAGAATTTCTCACTATCTAATTATTCATGTAACAATTAGTTTAAAATTAATTCAAATGAAAGAAATTCATCTAAGTGACTTTTGAAATTAAAAATAAATGAAATAGGTCTTTCAATAGAAAAGTTCAAGGTTGGAGTACGTAAAACTTCTTGATGAGTGTATAGATATACATATATAAATTTATGTACATCGATTCACAATGGAATGGTTGGTTCTTCAAAAAAAATATTATATATATATATATATAATATGTGCAATGAAAGTTATGATATTATCAAATTGCAAAAAATAAGAAAAATAAAAAATGTACTAATCTTGTTTGACTGATCATGATAAATAGGTTTTGAAATTATAAATGTTACAATGTGTAAAATAAAAATTATTCAGTCCGGTTAGTTTGGTTTCAAAATTTTATTCTTAATTTCTTTTAACAATATAAATCAGTTTTTATAAAAATAAATATTAAAAATATTTTATCCTAAAAAGAGAAAATTATATGAAAGTGGCTGTTTTTTATTTTATATTTCAATTTTTCCCACCAAACTAGCTTTTAATTTTAATTTATACATTTTTTTATAAATAAATTTGAAAAACGAAACTAAATTGTGCAATTACATTTTAAAATCTAAAACATAAAAAATAGAAAATTACCATGTACTGCTTTAAACAAGTAGTGTAGTAGAAAATTTTACAAATAAAAAATGTTACTAACACTTATTTGATAGTTGAGTGATAACGAATGATCCATAAAACGTTCATCAATAGCTAATTACTCAGTAATCCTTATGTTCATGAAGTTTCATTGGTAAAGACTTGATACCTTCTATCTCATACAGTATTGGCTCAAGATTATTGGAGGACTTATGGTTCGTTTGTCAACTATACATTTTAGTTAAAAAATTAACAAGTCGCTATAAATTGTCATATCATTCTCTCTACTTTTTTACACATTTTTTCGTAAAAAGTCAAAAAAATACTAAAATAACATATTCCCAAATGAGGTCTTAGTCTAAATATAAAAATAATGCATTATCTAATTAAATCTTTAAAACGATGTGGGACTAAATTTTTTAATTTTTTTTTTTTTTTTTAATAAACTTTAGACAATAGTCTAATTAACTTAATAGGTAAGCCATCTCAAATCTCGTACTCTCACCTAAATTATTGTCCTTTGAAATGTTTTCGACCACATTTTTTCATTACAAACCTTCTTTCCAAGAAGTTTCTAAGAAATTTTTAGCTGGAAAGTATAACTTGATACCCACCACTCCTCCATCAACATGGTTATTTGTGGGGCAATGGTGACAGACCCCTTTTTTTTTCCCAGGAAATGTCATTCTAAAGACTAGAAAGTTCACACCACTGCAGGAATTTTTGGCATTAGCGACGTTTAAAAAACGCCACTATAAGCCTTAAAAACGCCGTTAAAGGATTTAGTGACGTTTATAACTTGCGTCGAGGATACGGCCGCCGTCTTAGGTTATCGACGTTTATTAAACGTCACTAATGACTTTAGCCGGCGCTTTTTAAAACGCCGCAAATTCTTGAACATCCGTTAACATAAACCGTCACAGTTAAAAGCTGACGTCATATGACGACATTTAATGACGTTTTTAAAAACGCCATCTTTTCCGTTACAGTTAAACACTGACATCATATCGCGACATTTAGCAACGTTTTTTTTCAAAAACGCCATCTTTTCTCCTTATTTTAAAAAAAATATAAAATGAACAAATATAAATAAATTTCATTTGCCCTGACTAAATCTGCAAAATAATACACTTCTCCCAAAAAAAAAAAAAGATTCAATTTTCAAATTGCACTATTAGCTAAACAAGGTCAAATCTAAAAGTCCAAGATTCTATAGAGAAGCACATAAACTAAAAATAAACCAAACAAGTTTAATTCCTCTTCCAAATCGCTAAAATTTTACATTTGACAAACAATAGAAGAAAAATTGTAACATTTCCTACCTATTTATATTTAACCACAAACAATAACCCAAAAAAATGTTAAAAAACCATCAAAATATTGAATAACTCATTCATAGGTCAAGGAACAAGCTGGCCAATGCTCCTACAGAAAAACACTGGAATCAGTCAAAAAAATAAAGAAGCTAACCCAAAATAAAATAAAAAGTTAACAAATTATAATCATTGCCAATAATAAAGTTAACAAAAAGTTAGCACATCAATCGCAAATTAGGTTCAAAACTCTCACCTCCACTTGCACGCACCCACATTCAAACTTCACGTTCATCACATAAATATATACTCATAAGAGAGATTACAGATAGTTTGAGTACGGAGAGTACCACCTGATGAAATAATACTAATAAATAGAAAACCAACATTCTCTTTCTCTGGACTGTGTTCTTTGTCTTAATCCTACGCTAAACTCTTATCCTCACATCACCAATCAATGAAAACAAATTTTATCTTCAATTTTACTTTCAAAGTTTCTCTTTATGGCTAAAGATAAAGTAAACGTAATCTTAATCCAATTAGTCAATTGCATCACCAAATT
The DNA here is from genome assembly GCF_055761805.1 of Camellia sinensis. NCBI lineage: Eukaryota > Viridiplantae > Streptophyta > Magnoliopsida > Ericales > Theaceae > Camellia > Camellia sinensis. Next base: position 152,717,480 of record NC_138967.1, read on the forward strand.
TCTATTTCAACCCAACAATACTGAAACACAAAACAAAATGATTCACATAATAAAACAATAAGATTGTAATGATGCAAGGATCTCCAAACAAAATGATGCAAATAACACATCTTGTAATCAACCTTTATTGCATAGCTAGAACTAACCCCAAACAGTGAAAAATTAGATCCAAACATGAAACCTGTGTGCTCTGACTAATCTGATGAACTTGGTTTGATAGTCTATCACTTCATCAAGTTGGCTCCAAAAGTGATATAAAACCTCTCCAAAAGCATTTACTTCTGAACTCTCATCAATTTATTCATTCCTAGTTCTATCCTTGCCCAACTTATAAAATATCCATCTCAATGTTCCCATTCTGGCCATGCTCGTTTACGAACTTGTTTTTTAGATGCCAAACATTTAATCTGATAAAAAATGGCTGAGCTTTATCAGAAGCACTGCTCCACTAGCAAATTTTAACATCGTTTTGTGTAGTTGTAGAATGTCCAACATCTGATTTCTAAAAGCAACAAGAAGCGTATAAGATAACACATCCAAAAACAAAAGCAAAATGGCTAATTAATAAGTTAATACTGCAACTACGTAGGATGTTAGACAATCGATAACTAGAGTTGAGAAAAACAAACTTCAGTCATAGAGTGCAGAAGAAAAAGCTTGAACTTACCCTAAAACAAGAGTTGTCATGTTCATGAGCCTAATCAAGCTTGTCAAATTTGTTCATTTACCTATTCACTCTAATTTCCATATCGAAAGATATTCAACTTCAATTGCAATTACAAGATACTCCAAGAGCTTATCCATATTTTTGTCATATCTAAAACGCAAGGTACTTTTTCCTTTTTGTCACAGTTACCAAAGCCATATAAGTGTAGCGCCAACTTTTCATGAGGCCTCAAGTAAATCCCAATTTCAATAGAGTTAGTTTGTGGAGCAATCTTGCCCAAAACCTAAGCTTGAGCTTGGTTGTGAATGGGCTTCTTAACAAGCCCAGTATGAGATGCTTATGTCAACATTACTTTCTTTATAAAACCCTGTCTGAACTTAAATTCAAGAGGAAAGTTTGATAAAGCCTCTAGGAGGTCATACCAGATAGTTCAAATATTCATATGTTAACCATCTAACAAACTGGGTTATCTAGACAACCCTCAAATCGAACCATACCACCCTTAAGAGGGTCTTGTCATAGACTCATAATCTTTGTGGTTCATGAGTGAAACATCTCAGCTGGCTCTAACATTGTCACCAATTACTACCCCAAGTTCTCAAAATGTCTCATTTATATCTTATTATATTCACTCTAGGTTAAGTACAAGAAATCTGACTCTAGTTCACACCTCTCAGTAAGTTCTCAAAATGATACAAAATGATTCACATAATAAAACAATGAGATTGTAATGATATCAAGGTACTTCCAAGACATGCTGTGAATATGACAATATGAGATGCCCGAATAAAAATTTAACTGATCGAATACATCATATAGAATATATAGAGCATTACCACCCAATAAATGATATTTCGAACTACACCATGAAGATGTAGATACGCTCACCTGCCAAGGAGCTGGAAAAAATATACTGTAATCTGGCCAAAATACAAGGAGTCATAAAAAATTTTAGACAAATTTGAGGAAAAATGGGTATCGCTTCCAGGTAAAAAAATTAATTTTAAGACGACATATAAACTCAGCCATCTCTTTATACAACATTAACAGTCTTAAAAGAGGCTCTCAATCAATCGGCACTTCAAATTGAATCTAATCATTCGATTGAGGTTTTTTTTAAAGAAAAGTTATTGATATATATATATATATATAAAGTAAAGTGTACATTACATCAATAGTGAAGACAAAAGCCCCAAGATAGTTGCTTAAAAACTCTAAGCAACCGCACCCAAAAATGATGTTCTTGGTCCCATCTAACAAATAATCCCAATAAAAACTACAATATAGAAGTAGGTAAGATGCCCACTGTGCAAGACAAAAACAAGACAAAGTGTAGCAAAGTTACTGCCAGTATGAACTCAAAAACAAATGAAAAACAGAACCCCATAAGAGGCAAAATCTGTTCCACCTTCAATCAGTGTGAACAAAGGAAAAACATTCCTGAAGCAGCAGAGTGAAGCACCACAGAGGTCTTCATCACTGCGTTGGGTTTGTAGATATTTTATAATGAATTTCAAGCACACAACAATAAATTTTTGTAGAAGTACCTTGATATTACTTATGTTCTGACACAAAGCAAACTACAGTGCACATAGTTAAACACATATGCTAATTAATCATGCTTCACACATTAGTTTCAAGATTGACAAAACAAAGCACAAGGAACAACATACCAGACGATTTGGTGAGACGATCCTGGATAATAAGCGAAGGAAACAGAAAATTAAGTCAGAAGAAGGAAAACCAGAAGCCAAACTCATAAAAGTGAACTATCGAAAAAAAATCAAACCTCAAAGTCCAAAGGCGTCAATCTCATGAAGGAACTGCTCTGAGAATGAACAATTGCCATTGAGCCTAGTTGAATATAGCTATAAAAGTATCATTTAGAATATAGCTATAAAAGTATCATTCAGTAAATCACATTCGAAAGATGAATAGTCATTGTCATAATCCATTTGGGCAAAAAGTATCATTTAGAATATAGCTATAAAAATAAAAATTCAATGCACCATAAGCTGCTATGATAGATATCGTGATAGAAAAGTTAATGCACTTTTTAACTGCCAGTCTTAATATTTCATTTCTCACCACACATTGTATGCATAAGTAATCATGCAATATAGTTCTAAAATAAGGGTTCAATGCGTGATAACCTATGAGAAGGAATTCAATAATAGTTTAAAACTGGCGAATGTACATCTCACTAATTGATTGTAGATAATATTTGGTGAACAGAAATGTTACATGGAAAACTAAGTGACGAGCATAGTAGAGAACTCACAGCAAGCACTCTGCTGCATCATATATGCCCATGGTTTCGGTACTTGTGTCATCAATTTTCAAGATAACATCCCTAGACAAAATGCCAGCCTTATTTGCAGGACCGCTTGGAGCAGCTGAAATTACCACCAATCCTGCACGTAATCCATCACCTTCTATAGGGTAGCCAATTGACAGCCCTACACCTGTAACAGCACCTTGTGTCCCGAACATCCTTCAAAGGACATATTAAAAGATTTTAGAGAGAATATCAAAAGCCACAAAATTCGCTGACCCAAAATAGTTAAGAAAAGGCTTCCTCGAGTCAAAGAACAAGATACATTGAATTAAATGGGTGAGAAGAAACTGCCTTGTACCTTGTTACAAGTGCTAAGAACAGCAGCTTCCTCTATATGATTCAGAGCGCAAAGCTCACTAATCGCTTGAGGCCATTGTGCTTTGGGAATGGAAAGCTTTTCACGTATCTCAACTAGTGCTGTGTGAACATTGAGTCCTATGGCCACGACACTGCTTCTATCTTTTGTATATCCTGAGAGAAAAACAGAGTATAAATATTTGAACAATTGTGCCTTTAATTAATATTCCTTGTGACAAGTTAAAAATGAGGCTTGGTAATATAGCAGTTGGCTTTATAATAAAGTTGCATGTGATATGTTCTGCCTCCAAAAATGATGAGATGCACTTTATATCATAGTTGTCAATTTGAAGCATTGTGTTTAGATATACTTTAACTTTCTCTTTGTAAAATGCATATATGTAAGAAGAATATTGTGCACACATCATATGTTAATATCTGATAAATATGTTTTAATATTCTTTCTTGATTAAAGGTAGTATAGCTATGCATCTGTATAATTGGTTAACTTGTTTGTTGTTTGTTTCTTTCTTCCCATTTCACGTAATGTCTTCTAGATTAAAGTGACATCTAGATTTATCTTGAATTGGTGCAGAATTTTTTTATTATAACATTGAAGAAAGGCTTCTTATAATTGTACACAAGAAATTTCTCAGTGTTTTGTACGTCAAGCTGTTCATGTAGCCTTGTCTGCACTTCAATTTGCATCCGTATTGCTTCGCTAATATGTAAGCTTCTAAATAAAAGGTTTAATAATTAGCGTATCAGTTCAAGTAATTTTTAGAAAATAAAGAAATGGATAAAGGAGCAGAAAGAACATGAAATGGGTTTTGAGATCTTACTTATTTGTTTTGGGTTTCAATGCTTGAAAGTCCAGAATCTCTTGCACCATTCCCCCATTGCAGGAACAAATGCCTTTCTGGAGGAATGGACCCTCTTGAGGAGGGGTGGATGTTCTTTCCTTGATGATGGTGATGATGATACATCTGCCTTCAAAATGATGAATTTATGATTAGTTTCATGCAAAGAGCACAAACAGTTACTATGATCTTATTCAAAAACAATTGTGTTTTTATACTTTATGTCGGAGTTATACATGTCAGAGAACTATAAATGGAGTAATACCTTTCTGATAGCACAAGGGAAAATGAAAATATAGGCTACTGTCTTTCTAATTCACTCAGATTGAGCAAGGCCTATAACAATTATTACAAGGTTGACACAATGAATAAACTTGTCCATCTGCCTAAACCATGAATTTGCATACTAATAAGCTTATGTATATTATGATTATGATTATGATGCACAAAGGTTGGTCCATGAATCTAAAGCCTCCAATGAGACGTAAACTAGGTTTACTTATTTGTTTTATTATGGCACACAAAAAATGTCAGAATAGCCAATTTTCCTCCTAAAAGAAAATTGGCATGGACATGGACATACTCCCGCACCATTAAGGACATACTAGTGTCCGGCATGGACATACTCCCGCACCATTAAGGACACCAGTTTTCTTCCTAAAAGAAACAGACCTGTCTGTTCATGCAGAAGTCATCCTCCATGAGTTGCTTCCAAGCAATATCTTCACACACGACTAACTGTTGCAGGTAGCTCAAGGACAAACCCACAGAATAGATATAGCCCGAGAACTATACTTATCAAAAAACTGATTACGTCATTTAAGCAAAAACATATACGCAAAATAACAAATGGAAGAATCACAAACAGATAAATATTAACTGCAAATCAAAAAGGAGTTCCACCAATCACAATATATCAGTTCACTCAGCCGGGGATATTTGTTTAATATCAAGAAAAGAAGGGAAGGAAAAACTTAAACCAGTTTCCATAATACTTCAAACCTGAAGCTATTCAAGCAGGGTCTACCCAGATATTCACATCTTCACGTTGACGCATTTCTAGCACAAAAGCATCAAGTAGCCTTCGGATACATGAAAAAACAGCAGTCTTTAAAGAGCCAAACAGACCATACCAAAAGTAGAGATGTGATCAATTAGAGGCCACCCGAACTTTCTACTCCAGTTTAGATGCACCCAATTCATTCTTAGATTTTGACATTACCTGCAAAAAGAGCAACAAAGAGCCTGCATTAATGGAAAGAAGTTGAGATTCGTTGATCCATGACAACTTGGGTCTCTTAGGTTCCTGAGTTCAACACTCATCAATACATCATTCTTAAACTAGAAAAGCAGTTTTTTATTATTATTATTTTTTTATTTTTATTTTTTTTAATGACTGCATTTTATAATATGTAGATCACAAGAAACTCCACTTATCTCACAATGTTTTCTTAAATAATTACGAAACAAGAAACCTCCAGAACTTTCCTAATCACTTCCAAATGGGCAGAAAATATGATATCAATGAGAAAACAACCATGAAAGATGCTACCACTGGGAAAACTTGTGTATAAACTATGAAGCAAGCCTGAGTGGTACTTTCACATGCATGAACAAATACAAACTGCACATATTTACACACAATCAAGCAGAATAATTAAGTTCAATGTTATCCACCATCAGCATTCCTCACTTTCAAAGAAAAACTTGGAGAAACAATAAGTTTTCAACTGGAATGTATCAAAATAAGAAGTTCCATGCAATTAAACAAGCAAAGCACTTACAATTGCTGATTGCAAGGCTTTTCACTCAAGCCTATGATCTTAAATTCCATGTTATTGTGCCTTGTCTTAACCGTCATATTTTTTAGCATTTGCTTAGCCTGAACATGTCCAAACAATTACAATTTCAATAGACAAATAATAAAAATAAAACACAGAACAAACTACCAATAAATTACCTTTGCCCAGTCAATATTACGAGGTTCCCGTGCATTCTGATTGGCCAGAAGAAAATCAATCACAGGTCCAGGTGTTAATATCATAGTTGTAGACACATCTGCACAATGAATTGTACGCAGCATTAAAAATGGAAAAATCCCTGAAAAAATGACTGCCTCAACAAAAGGCAACCCCTGCATTCAACACCATAAGTTCATTTAGCAAAAAGATAGCAGATGTGGAAACAATAAGAAACACAAACAAAATGGGAAAGCCGATGGCCTTCCTTGTGGCCTAGTGGCATGGGTGGCAGCACTTAGGTGCTTGCAAGGGTGAGGTAAGGGGTTCAATTCCCCTGTTTTCTATGATCAATCAAACAAAGGCTAGTTAATTTTCAAGGTCAAATTGAAGTAAAGATATAAGGAGGCTATTGTACGTTATGTATATAAACTAATACCATGATGATTCATTTCATCATGGGCCATAGATAACTTTTTGTTTGCATACGCTGCTCGCTTGGTCGTATTTCTTTTAATTCTCCATTCTTCATCTGACAAGAAAAAACGATTAATATATTTCAAAAATCTATGTCAAAGATCATGTCCTATAGCATATTACTTCTACAGGCCATAGGATCCCTTTGATAGACCTCATAGTTTGGGAACCATTAAATGGGGTCCAACTCCTTAGAATGAGCCTAATCTATACAAGACAATCAGATTCATCTCTTTAGACCAGTCTTATATGAGACAATGACTGAAAAGAAAATGCTATGGACCATGGTAAAATAGTGAAGCTGATTACAACCTACTTAAATTGCAATTCAACCAACTGAAACTTACCTCAGTTTCACCAGCAGCAGCAGTAGCAGCTACTGAATGAGCTACTTCCATCTTCCTATTTTTTTCAAGGAATGCAGCACGCTACAAAAGATTGTATGGTCAAATATGTGTGTTGTGAAGAACTAAAATACTATCATCAAAATGTTTTAGTTTAATATGAAAATATCAGACAGACAAAACCTCTAATGGATCCATGGCTGCATTTGATTTGTAGAATCTGTCCAAGAAAGACCCTTCAACTGAAAACAAAGAAACACCAAAAGAAATCAGATGTAGATGTACAATATATTCATAACTGATGACTCAAATCATCTCAAAAGCATTTGAAGATCCCCCAAGTCTTTGTATCGTATCTTGTTGTCTACATGAAGCATGTTTCAATGCAGATATAAAAATATGTTCTACCAATATACAAACATAGATTGAAAAAACTGAAAATAATGAGATTGAAAAACAGAAAGATCAAAGTGAATGAGATTCTATTGAAAAGAGAGCAGACCAAAAATAGCAAGTGAAAAGATTAAAAAGAGTACAATTTGACTGAAGAGAGGCCAGATCGAAGAGCAAGGAAGATAGTAAATCATGTGTTTGAGACCAAATCTGAGAGAGAGAGAGAGAGAGAGAGAGAGAGGACGCGACCAGAGAGAGGGTAGCGATGGGAGGACTAACCTTAGGAGGAGCTTCAACAGGTAGGGCGCATCTAACGCCATCGCGCTCGAAACCCAATATTCATGATCTCGTCTCCTCATCTTGCTTCGACTCGACCAGTCTTGGTCCCGATCCCAAACCATGATCTCGATCCTTTTTCACTCCTCGGTCTCTTAACCTCACGTTTGTGCAAATCAACTGGTTCACCTTCCTCTGCAAAATTATCCGAGTCAGAATCAAGAAAAACAAACAATCGTGAAGAAATTTCAACCAAATCAGTTCAACAATCGATGGATTTAGAAAACAATAGAGCGAGAATCGAAATCGAACCTGATGAATCTCTCAAGAAGTATGCGGAGAGACAGAGAAAACCTAGATCTAGGATGAAGAGAGAAAACAATAGAGAGAGAATGATAGACGGAAAGAGAAATGGAGACGGAGCACCGTTATAAAGCGAAACGCGTGCTTATAAGAGGATAATAACGCGTGTTTTTAATTTCACTTCATGCTTTCCACAGCGTTTGTCAAAAAAACGTTGTCTCAAAAACGTGGTTATAGGCAAATTTTGTTGTAGTGCACCTACGTTATTGTCTTTTAAAATGTTTTCAATCACATTCAAAAAGTCACTTTCTATCTAGAAAATGTGTCCCCTGATTTGAAAAAATTAAATATCAACACAATATTTGTATATTCTATATATTATGGGTCTCACACACTATGTGACTATTATGTAAAATATTTAGTAATTTTTTTGATGTCTCTAATATTGCTCTTCAGTAAGTGGCACTGCAGGAATTTTGGCCATTAGCGACGTTTAAAAAACGCCACTATAAGCCATAAAAACGCCGTTAAAGGATAAAGTGGCGTTTATAACTTTCGTCGCAGATACGGCCGCCGTCTTTAGTTTATGACGTTTATTAAACGTCACTAATGACTTTAGCCGGCGCTTTTTAAAACGTCCTAAATGCTTATACATCCGTAACGTGAAATCCGTCACGGTTAAACGCTGACGTCATATGACGACATTTAGTGACGTTTTTCAAAAACGCCATCTTTTCTCCTTATTATTTAAAAAAAAATTCCACTACTAATTATGGGGGAAAAAACAATATAAGTAACTTTCATTTATGAAAATAATGCTTCTCAAAAAGAAAAAAAAAACAAAAAAAATTAGCAAAATACGGATTTAATTGTCAAATTGCACTATTAGCTAAATAAGATCAAATCTGAAAGTTAAGGATTCTTATATAGAAGCGCATAAACAAAAATAACCAAACAAGTTTAATTCCTCTTCCAAATGACTACAATTTTACATTTGAGAAACACAAGAACATTGTAACATTTCCTAGCTGTTTATATTTAACCACAAACCATACCCCAAAAAAATGTTAATAAAACCATTAAAATATTAGAAAACTCATTCATGGGCCAATGCTTATTTCAAGGAACAGCTGGCCAATGCTCCTACAAAAAAACACTGGAATCAGTCAAAAAAATAGAGAAGCTAACCTAAAAATAATAAATAAAAAGTTAGCAAATTATAATTATTGCCAATAATAAAGCTAGCAAAAAATAGGTTTAAAACTCTTCACCTCCACCACCTGCAAACACCCACATTCAAAAAAACTTCACGTTCATCACATAAATATATTTACTCATAAGAGTGAAGGACCATCATAATCTGTATGAAGTTCAGGCTGGCATTCAGGAGGAAGTTGCCTTCTAGCTAAAATTTCTTCATCTGGAGAGAACATACATGCCTCAGTAGATATCAATTCAAGAAAACAATACAATCTAATTTTTGCCCTTTCAAAATGGGGCATATATCAGAGATCAATTCTTCAAACTAACAAAATAAATATTGATTTATTACTGAAATCTGTTCCTCATTAATGATTTCAACTGGTTCATACTACGATGATCCAAACAAAAATTAATGAGTAGGACAATAAAGAAAGAACAAAGCATATAGAGAATGAGATGAGGGTTTGTATGTGTTTTATGTTGTGTGAACATTTGACAGTCAAGCAGAGCATAAAATGTGTACCTACCTACCTGTCTCCTTCACCCCCAAGGTTTGTGATATTTCAAGAGAGAATGTAATTTGTAAAGCATTCAATTTTATACACTGAGATGAGGGTTTGTATGTTTTGTATATTCCATTTCCTGCAAATACAATTACTAGTATGTTTTCGTGTTCTCAATAATGTAATAAATATATAATATATATAGGTATTTGACTTACTCATGCCTCTGTGGTTTCATGTATGCCAAAAAGGTGGCCATATGTGGCAATGGTCAAAGGTGAAGGAGAGGGACGGAAAGAGACGGAGAGAGGAATAGAGGTGGCCGATAGTGGTAGTAGGGTCACAGATGACGATGGAAAGAGTAATAAAACAGGTAAGAAAATCACATAATACTTTAAAATAAGCGAATCAACCAGGAAATCATTCAATAAATTTAAAATAAAGTGGAGACGGATGCACGGATGCACGAGGAAGCAGAGAAGGTGCAGAAAACCTCCATTCATTGAAATAAGTGAATCAACCAGTTACACCAATGCACAACCAGATACTTTGTTAAAAATTGAGTAGTATACAATGTCATGAATGCAGAATACATTCCTATGATACAGTCATCGGCAAGAACTCAAGACTCAAAAGTCAAATGAATAAGGACTGTTTGGTATGTAAATAAATGGGATTGAGATGTCCATAAAGAAAATTTCAGGCACATTTCATCTAGTTGTGTATCTATCCTGTATAGTTAGCAGACAATAGCCATAGAATACTAGAGAGTTCAGAATCTCACCATGAATGAGAGAAGGCCAGTAAGTATGCTACATTTAAGACATACAAACCCTAGTCAGCATCAGACGCTAGATTAAATGGTTACAAACAATGACATCTGTTTTTTCATCAATGACAATGTATTACCTTGATACAGACCACATCGGATTCCAACTTTCTGGATGAACTGAAAAATGATAGAAAGGAGATGAAAATAAAATCAGTTTATTAAAAAGAACAGATGATTCCTAGATGATATTTAACGGCACTTACAATCACTCATAGACAAGCAGAGTTTCTTTTGTGTCATAAATCGTCCATTTGGAGTAGTCATACTACAATGGAACCAAATGTAATTTTCAGTTAAAGAAACCTAGTGAAAATGTTAAAAATAAAAATAAACATGAAGTTGCTAAAAAGTATCAAAAAAAATTTTCCCGAAAAATTTAAGCAGACAGAATCCACAACACATGATTCCTGGAGGTTTAAAAGCATGTACCTGCAATTGAGGGTCCAAGAGCAATTATGCAGGCCCCAGTCAAAGTTGCCAGGTCAACTATCTGCAAAACAATTGATCATAGTGTCATCAAAACTTAAAAGACAAACTGAACTTTCTAAAATAGAGCAAACTCTTCCAAAAAGAGTTAGGAAAATGAACCACCAATTGATTTTTCAATTTCCACAAAATAAGGAAACCCATTTAAACTCTGAAGGGCAGGTATTGTACTTGTATTGTTGTCCTTATTGTCATACGAAGCCCATTATTGAAACCTGCCCTTCAGAGTTTAAATGGATTTCAAGGCCTTTCTTTGATCTGCCCTTATTGTCATACGAAGCTCCCAATATCTTCCACCTTGATCCCACACTGGCATGACGGCATCATTGTCTTCCGGCAAATCAGCTGCCCAGTTCGGTATCTCCAATGTGTACGTAATGTCTGTGTGGGAGAGCACCTTACCAAAGCAATAGTTTTCCATATCCTTTCTTGAATTGATTCTCCAAGACCTAAACAAATTAAGGATGTGATCAATTAAATGTATATTCGAAGAATAACTTAAATTAATCCAAAAAGAAAGTATACAAATAATAAACAAAAATGAAATTATAAAACAGAACAGAATAAAACAGGTCCTCCCACCCCACAGCCCTTTAAGAACTTTCAGAGAGAGAGAGAGAGAGAGAGAGAAGCATTACCTTTACTTACTCTTATCTCTGAAACTTGTGTCCAAGCTCAGACAATGAGGTGTTTATATAAAGGAAAGACAAAAAGAGTGGAAGCTACTGTCAATGTCATTGTTTTTTATCAACAAAAGAAGAATTTTTATTAATGAAGATCAAAATACAAGTGCAATCACAATAAAATTTAACAATCCCAACTATGTCAACATCAAAAAGCAAGTGCAATCATATGCCACCACTAAACTGAAATGATTGGTGAGGAACCAATCAAGCAAACAAGACTAAAGAAAACCAACCAAAAGCCAAACAGTCCCCAATCAAAGATACAAGATAGAAAAACAAAAGAAGACCACCAATACCAATGAGTTAATGTTCTTCTTGATTAAGAGCGTTAAGATAATATTATATTATTATCCTAACGAATATTAGACATGAATGGTTGGTTACGGTCGTTCTCATTAATGCAATTAGAGTGACTGAGGATGTGAGACTAGTTTTTGTTTGGGTTATTGCAATAGTTGTTAGTATAGCTTATTGTCAAAGTTCGTTGCCCGCACTTGTAATTATTTATCCATATAAACTCTGAAGGGCTCTGGTATTACATAACCGAGAACTCATGTTTCAGAATACAGATTAATTTCCACAAAATAAGGAAAATTTAAATAAACCAAACACAATAAATCTACAATTTTGCTAAATAAAGTGCATTTGTCATGATGTTTATATACCTGCTCTACACCTTGGTTACAGGCATATACCAAAGCATCTGCCAGTGTAAGTCTGCTTTCTGCATCAGTGTTGTTGATCATAGTGTCACCAATTGATTTTTCAATTTCCACAATTCTAAAATGGCATGTCTCTATTTTATCCATATAAACTCTGAAGGGCTCTGGTATTACATAATAGAGAACTCATGTTTCAGAATACAGATTAATTTCCACAAAATAAGGAAAATTTAAATAAACCAAACACAATAAATCTACAATTTTGCTAAATAAAGTGCATTTGTCATGATGTTTATATACCTGCCAAAAATAATCACATCGGAAGGCAAACCCACAAGAATGGATTTTGAGAAGCAAGGAGGGAAAATTCTACATATTGTATATTCAACGGCTAGAGGAATACCCATTCCCTAAATACAGCTGTGAGTTGTTGCACAAGACCCATCTATTATCCCTCTTGGGTATCTCCGTCAAAAGTGAGAAACTCTATAATTTTTGCCCTAATTTTTTATATTGTTGTTGAACTTGCATAAATATAAGAAGGAAAAACCACCTCTCATGTGTACCAAACAAGCATCTGAGATATCATTGAATCCCAAGCTTAGTACTTTATTCCGTAGCCCTGCAGAAAACATGACATGAAAAAGGTTACTTTTTGCTGTGAAGATTGTTTCAATGTTTTCCTGGTGCTATTAGAAAGTGGAGTATGTATCCCAATTTAAAAGACAGTCCATTATTCTTAAATCAGGAGGGATACAAAGTAAAGTTTATATATAACCTACCTGAAAACTTTTCACACCCATCGTCAGACAAATTACATCTACTTAGGTTCAAATATAGCAGGGCAGGAATAGCTGCATGTATAGAACAAATGGCAATCAGATTAATACCAAACATGAATAACTTATACTATTATTAATCATAGTATATCACAAGAAATCCTTCATTCATCACCAGCATTTACCACGTTAAGTCAAAAACATTTAAGCAGAAAATCAAAAAAATTAACAATCAACTCCTTTGAAAATCAGAAGTCAGCTTCCAAATAGAAAACATTACTGAGAAAGTAATTTTTTTTCATTTTCTCAATAATCCAATGCATTACACTTCCAAATATTTTTATTGTGCTTTGATCCACAAAATGTTTAAATTTTCAAATGGAAATCCTGGATTTGCAATAAACTGCTAGTCTCCTACAAATCCAAAATCATATCTTTGAGTTACCTTTGTCAAGATATTTTCTTAAGTTTAGACCATAAAACAAATAATACTCATGAAATATTTATTGTTTCATAGCACATACCCTTCTCTCAAAATGCAATATTTATCACAATATCCAGTAACATAACTACAATGGCGATGGCTCAGAGGAGAAGAAAAGGTAAAAGTGAACCTGCAAGAGAGTCCAAGCATACCGCAGTAACAGGGCAACCTTCCATGTTCAATAGAGAGAGCTTGTGCAAACCTGCAATGCACACAGATACCAAATATTTCAGTGAAAAAGTTATAGAATTTGCCATACCAAGAAGAAAATGAAACCAAAACTGACCACGACAAGTTCCTAAGGGAAGCATTATCAAACCATTTAAAGGAAAAAAAAATCAAGGATATTGTTTCGAATGAAAAAATTCAAATCTCAAACAAATATTTTTGAATGACAAATTTCAAACCTTAAACATATATTTTTGAATGAGAAATTTTAGATCTGAAACATATGTTTTTGAATAAGAAATTTCAAATCTCAAAACATATTTTTGAATGAGAAATCTCATATCTGAAACATATGTTATTGAATAAGAAATTTCGAAATCCAGTAGGAAGAGCGAGGAAGATAGTGAGTCATGTGTTTGAGACTAGATCTGATGGAGCAATAGAGGGGGAGAGAGAGAGAGAGAGAGAGAGAGAGAGAGGATGAGACCTGAGGGGCGGTAGCGACGGGAGGACCAGACCTTAGGAGGATTACCAGAAACCCAGTATTCATGATCTCGTCTCCTCCTCTTGCTTCGACTCGACCGGTCTCGGTCTCGATCCCTGTCTCGATCCCGATCCATGATCTCGATCCTTTTTCACTCCTCAGTCTCGTAACCTCGCGTTCCTGCAACTCAACCGGTCCATCTTTCTCTGCAAAATCATCAGAATCAGAATCAAGAACAACAAAAAATCGTCTGGAAATTTCAACCAAATCGATTCCAAAATCGATGGATTTAGAATTAAATCTGACCAAGTAATCGTAATCGAACTGGTGAATCTCTCAAGAAGCATGAGAGAGACGGAGAAAACCCTAGATCTAGGACGGAGAGAGCAAACGATAGAGAGAGAATGATAGAGACGAAAAGAGAAATGGGGAGACGGAGCACTGTTATAAAGTGAAACGCGTGTTTAACGGGTGTATTTTAATCTAACGCGTGTGTTTAACGCGTCTTTCACAACGTTTGTCCAAGAAACGATGTCTAAGAAACGTTGTTATAGCCAGCTTTTCTTGTAGTGTGGGTGACTGAAATTGGCTTTTTTTTAATGAAATTTTTTATTAATTTTTTTTGTTTTTAGTATTTTGAAAAATAATTCAAAAAATTTTAAATTGTTAGAATCTACTCGATTAGACGAACCAGAAAAGTAAACAAATTTAAAGAAAAACCCACTAAAAACAAAAAATAGTTGTATGAGTTTTCAAAAATAGTTTTATGAGTTTTTAATTCATATTTTGTATTTTTAGTAAATTTTATTTATTTATTTACTTTTTAGATCCACTTAAATTTGATATACTTAAAAGTATTAAATTTGTATAAAAATCTTTTTAAAAAATCATTAGCTACAACAAAATATAAAAATATACTGAATTTTCATTTTTTTTAAAGTATATCTAGTTTAGGTGTATTTAAAAAATAAAAAAATCCGTAAATATTTTTTATAAAAAAAAACTCACTAATTTTTTTTTTTCAAAAATTCAAAACAAATACCTCTATTTTCAGAAGGAAAAAAAAAGTGTAAACCAAACAAGGTTTTTTTTTCTCTTTCTTTTTTTTTTATATCTTTTACGAAATTTTTTTTTTAGATTTTTAATTTTTGGTTTTATTTTTTTACTTTTTAGATTCTTTTACACTAGACAGACCAGAAATTTGACACAAATGTCACAAAAAAAAAATTACTAAAGACAAGAAAATTCAAAAAAAAAAAAATGTAACTTTCTTAGCTGGATGCCAAATGAGTTATAAATCTCTTTCATAAGAGTAAGTCCAACAAGCTTTCTATATTGTGTCTATTAGGCATTTTATCTAGCCAAATCATTATTTTAATATTCCAACAGGCTTGGCAATAATACACTAGACATTATACATCATCTGCAAGGGACGAGATACAATTGAAGAGTCTAGGAAAACGATTTCTCTCACTGAATACCTACGCGGCTAACTAATTGTAAAAAATTTTGTTAAAAATATATATTGACTAAAATAATTAGATAAAATAAAGAGTATATTTATTTATGTACTTTTGAAAAACGTCTCCAAGTGCTAAAGTTGTTGCGGAAACTTGATACCAATCGCTCCTTTCTCACCTTAATTATTGTCATTTGAAAAGTTTTAATTCAAACATTTAGCTAAATCATTGCCCTCTTAGCCAATTTTTAGCTGGAAAATGAGCCCATATATTTTGTCACAAACTTCTTTCTTTGAAGTTTCTTTGGTAAAGACTTGGTACCCACCACTCCCCTCTCACCTAAATTATTGACTATTGCAATATTTTGAACCATATTCATTTAAATCATTGTCCTCTTCGCTGCATTGATAGTTCAATATCATTATTATAAATTTGATTTTAATCAATTATGATAAGTTAAATTAATGAATGTAACCTGAAAGCTTATCTTTTCATATAACTTTTGACAAAATTTGAACTCAAATAATATATCATAGGTATGAATATTCTAAATACACCTCATAATATCTCTTTACATTTATTGGTATTAGTATAATATCCGTGTTATGTACGGTCATAAATAAATAAATAAAAACCTCTAAAATTGAATAAATAAATAAAATAATTTTAGAATGCATAAAAAAATGGTAAGCAAATGTTAACTAATTTCATCACAACTACACAATGGTCTTTTTATTTTTTTTATTTTTAATATCATGTTATTAATGATGTGTTTTACAAATTAAATAACAAAAACATGTGTCATAATGTAATTTGTAAAATTCAAAGACAAAAAATAGGGTAAATTAGAAAAATAGTAAAGTCATGGCTGTATTTGTTGTGTTGGATAGCTCGGGCCAAGCACTCAATCCATGGCTAGAATTGTTGGATGAAATGTATCTATGATTTATTTAAATGGTAATTTGTGTAATTTCTCTAAAACTTTATGAAAATTTTCTTTATTTGTTAGAAGATTTGTGAGGATCCTTATATCATGTAGTGATTTTATATATTTTTAAAGGTTACTCATAAATTTTAAACTAAAATTTCAAACATGACGCTTTATAAAAATGTATGTATACCAGAACTATGCCAATCTATTTTGTTGGTTAAAGCCATGGATAAAACATTGAACAAATTACATCAGTGGTCACAATATTTTATTAGCTGTGTCATTTTACTCCCTACACTTTCAATTGACCTAATTTTGACCCTTAATTTTAGATTTTGCGTCAATTTGATCCAATTGATAATTTTATTAGTGTATTTAAAAAAAAAATTATCACTAAATTAGTTGAAATTAATTTACTGAATTTGATAAGTCTACAATTTTACCCTTAAAAATATGACACATAACACTATATATATTTTCCATAAAAAAAAATAATGCTAAGAGTTGTAATCAATTGGACCAAATTGAAACAAATATAAATTTAAGGTCAAAATCGAACCAATTTAGATTATAGGAACTAAAATAACACAAGGACTAAAATACATAGACAACCGTGGTAATTTGCCCTAAAACATTTGGTCTATAGGAATTTTTGTTTATTTACCAGACTAATGGGACTGATCAAGCCATTCAGCACACAGTTAGCATTAGAAAATAAAGTGTATATGATTATCTTAACAGAAGTTTGTAATCTACCAAAAAACTATAATTTTCATTTTTAATATATTGTACATTTCATGCTTTACTCCGCCAGGGTTGTTAACAATTCCGCCGGTCCCAAGCCCGGGTTAAGGAGGAGGGCTGTGTGTTAGGTAACCGACAGCCAACACGTAAAAAAAGCTGCTCGAATCCCGTATGATAATGAATCATACTTTGAATCATTTAAATGCTAGGTCGTTTCCCTCAAATGACGTGTTGCGCCTATTTCCGAATGTTTAGAAAAGTGAGCAAGAGGCGCCGCATCGACGCCTGGGTGAAGTGAAAAAGAGGCAAAGGTTCCCGTGTTTTTCTGGACGAGCACGGGTAAAAAAAACTAGTTCAAGACTACAGGTTTAGGGTAGCCACTTGGAATATAGGAACCTTAACGACTAAGACGATAGAATTGGTAGATGTTATGATTAGGAGGAGAGCTAATATAGCTTGCGTACAAGAAATTAAGTGGACAGGTGAGAAAACTAGGGAAATTGAGGATACCAGTTTTGAATTTTATTATAGTGGTAAGGATAGACGCAAGAATGGAGTAGGAATCATAATTTCCAAGGGTCTTATGGAGAATGTAGTGGCGGTCATTATGAAAGGGAATAGGATTATGTTAGTTAAACTAGTTATTGGAGGAAATATAGTAAATGTTATTAGTGCATAAGCCCCTCAAGTAGGATTAGATGATCAGACTAAAAGGGATTTTTGGGAGCAAATGGATGAGATCTTACAGAAGATACCCGTAGGAAAGAACCTGGTTATAGGTAGAGATTTTAATGGCCATGTAGGCATAGATAAACTAGGCTATGAAAGGGTGCATGGTGGATACAGTTTTGGTGAGAGAAATGAAGTTGGAGAGAGTATCTTAGATTTTGCGTTGGCTTCTGACCTAGTGGTGGCCAATACTATGTATAAGAAGAGAAAGGAGCATTTGACAACCTTTAAGAGTTGGTCAGTTAAGAGCCAAATAAATTACTTCTCAGTGAGAAAAGTGAACCGCCTAAAATGCAATGATTGTAAAGTGATTCCTGAAGAGAGCCTGGCCTCTCAACATAGGATTTTGGTACTACATTTATGTTTTAGAGGGCAATACCAAGTTAAGAAGGGTTGTGGGAGCCGTAGGACAAGATGGTGGGACCTAAGAGGGGATAAACTAGAAATATTTAAGAATAGAATGGATAAGAAAGGTACTTGGAACTTAAAAGATGATGCTAACACTGTGTGGAACTCGATGGCCAATTGTATGAGGAGAATCTCAAAGGAAATGCTTGGATAGTCGAAAGGGACGGGACCCAGCTCTAGGGAAACTTGGTGGTAGAGGGAAGAGGTTCAAGGGGTAGTTAAGGCAAAAAAAAATAGTGCTTTAAAAAGTGGCAGAAGGGAAAAACTGAAGAAAACCTTAAGAGCTATAAATTGGCTAATAAGGAGGTAAAAAAAGTAGTGAAAGAGGCTAAGTTAAAAGCTGATGATGACTTATACACTAGACTAAATAGTAAGGAGGGAGAGAAGAGGGTATACAAACTTGCTAAGACACGGGAGAGGAAAACAAAAGATTTTAATCAAGTTAACTACATCAAGAGTATTCTAAGGTATTGATGAAGGATTAAAAGATTAAAGAAAGATGGAAGAACTATTTTGAGAAACTATTAAATGAGGAACATTGAGGTATGACAATAGGGGAAGAAATAACCAGTAATACGATAAACCAAGACTACAGGTTCTATCGCAAGATTAGGAACTTTGAAATGGAGATTACACTTAAGAAGATGAAATCAAATAAGGCTTTAGGACCCGGTGATATCTCTATTAAAGCTTGAAAGTGTTTGTGTAAAAAAGGGACTGCTTGGTTGACTAGGTTGTCTAGCAAAATTTTGATGACTAGGAACATGCCAGATAAATGGAGGAAGAGTATTTTAGTGCTAATCTATAAGAATAAAGGAGATGTCCAGAATTGCAACAACTATAGAGGAATCAAGCTAATGTGTCGTATAATGAAAGTGTAGGAGAGGGTAATGGAACGCCAATTGCGAGATATAACAGAGGTATCAGAGAATCAATTTGGGTTTATGCCTGGTAGCTCAAAAATGGAAACGATTTATCTTTTTAGGAGAGTAATATAAAAGTATAGAGAAAAGAAAAGAGACACTCATATAGTGCTTATCGACCTTGAGAAAGCATATGATAGAGTGCCCCAGGATATAATATGATGGGTGTTAGGGAAGAAAAGGGTGACAAAATGTTGCATTGATGTGATTAGGGACATGTATGAAAGGGTGGTGACCACTATTAGATCACCTGCTGGAGAGACAAATAAATGTCCTATCACTGCAGGGTTACACATTATCTTTTTGCTTTAGTTATGGATGAGTTGACGAAAAATATTCAGGATGACGTGCCATGATGTATGCTTTTTACAGACGATATTGTGCTAGTGGATGAGACAAGAGAAGGAGTTAACGCAAAATTAGAGATTTGGAGAAAAGCTTTCGAATTTAAAGGATTCCGGATAAGCAGAATTAAGATAGAGGATATGGAGTGTAAATTTAGTAACAGTAACGATGAAAGCAGAGGAGAAGTGAAGATTGAGAACCACGAATTACCTAAGAGTGAACATTTTCATTATTTATGGTCGATTATCACAACAGCGGGGGAGATTGATACAAATGTGGCCCATAGGATTAAGGCAAGATGGTGTAAGTGGAGAAGTGCGTCTGGAGTATTGTGCAATAAACGGATAACCACTAGACTAAAATGCAAGTTCTATAGAACGGCTATTAGACCATTAATGATGTTGTATGGGATGAAGTGTTGGGCAACTAAGAAACAACATATAGATAAGATGAGTGTGGCTAGATGAAGATGCTAAGGTGGATGTGTGGCAAGACTAGACAAGACAGAATTAGGAAGGAGTGTATTCGGGAATGGATAGGAGTAGCATCGATAGAAGATAAGTTGAGAGAGAAACGATTGAGATGGTTTGGTCACATTCAACGGAGACCAACAGAGGCAGTAGTGAAGAGATGCGATGTTGTAACGGTAGATAGAAGTATTAGGGGACGGGGTAGGCCTAGATTAACATTGGCTAGCATTATAAATAGAGATATGGATCTACTTAATTTGACTAACGAAATGGCTTTTGATAAGGTCGCGTGGAGAAGAAGGATTCATGTAGCCGACCCCATGATGGGACTTAAGGCTTGGTTCGGTTTGGTTTTGTACATTTCATACTTCAAATAATAACTTGAATATGACACTCCGGTTGGACTTCTGATTAAAAATAAGAAGCAAATTTGCCAAACTTAAGGCGTAAATGACCTGTTCAAGGAAAAATTATAGAATGACCACCGAACTCATCGAAAATCGACACAAACACCTTGCTCAAGTCTAGATAAAGTTTTAGGAGCAAACAACCTGCCGATTGGACTTTCGGTTTGAAAATTAGAAACAAATTTGTGAAACTTAAGACTTATTAATGAAAATGCCCCGTTTGAGATCGTAATTAATTAATCATTAAATGACCCAAAGATAGGCACGAGTACCCCATTCGAGTATAAACAAACTTTTTAGAGTAGAAATACTCCAATAGGCATCATAGTTTCAAGACTAAGTTTTTTTTATAAAATCTTACTAACATTTTAATATTGTAGAGAAACACTCCACTATAGAACATAGTTCGAAGAATACCAAAGGATTTTGTTTTGTGTATTTGGTTACATTATGATATAGGTTTCTATAATGGATTTGTGGCTTGGATGTTTCAGATGTTATATGTAAGAGATTTGCACTTGGGTGTGCTCGATGTAATATTGCTTGGATGTTTGATATGCTATTAATTTCGGATTAAATTAATGTTTTGAATGCTTTGCACAGGTTTATAGATGTACTAAACAGGAAAAATAAAAAATTGCTCAGTTGATTTTTGGTGACAGGTTTTTTTAGTCGCGGTTAATTTACTTTTTGTGACCAATTTAGTTTACTAAAAGTGTCAGCAGTTTGGTGTGACGAAATGTAGTTAGTCGCTATTTCGTACTTTTAGCAACCAAAAAGTTGACTCATCGCTAAAATATTTTTCATTCAACAATGAATTACTTCTTCGCTAAGTATTATTTTTGGTGACGAGTTTATCTATTGCTAAAACTCGGGTAGCATTTGGTAGAGTTTTGGTATTATGATTTGAGAATAGAGTTGTATTTGTTGGGTATACCTCCTTATTGGAGTGTGGGACCCAATTGATTTATTAAAAGAGTTTTAATTTGGCTTGATTTAGGTATAATATATTTTTATATATTATATTTGAGGAGACCCAATTCAATTTGGATACAATTAGAGTTTTGTTAAAAAGCCCAAAATTCAACAATATAAATATATGTTGTTTAGATCTTCCGGATGAGAGTGGCGCAACAGCATCAATTCTTTTTCGGTGAGAGTATTCGGTGTATCAATCAATTTTGTTGAATTTGTTTTGTGAAACAGTGTGGCTGCCAAGTCATATGTGTTGAGTTAGTGCTTGGTGCACTGTGGGTTCGTTAGTGAATTTCGGTTGGCTACTTCGGTTTTGGCTTCATAGTTGGATGACTTGGTGAAATTTTTTTGGGTCTTCTACAACTCTGATTCTGAAGATTTTGGTTCTTCTATTTGGTGAGGTCTTTCCTCTTTGTTTATTTGTGATTATTTGGAATTCACCTAAGGGTGGTTTTGTGAGACCATTAGTGTCTCGTTTGTAATCGTTTGGAACTTATTTGGTTGATAGTTGAATCGGATTTCGATCCCGTGGACGTACCTCACATTGAGGGAACCACGTAAAAATTCTTGTGTTGCCTTTGATTTAATTTTTCCGCATTAGTTTTTATTCCCATTGATTGATTTACTTGTGGAGAATCACATCGATTTTCCCTAACAACTGGTATCAGAGCTTACGGTTTATTTGGGTCTATTTATTTGTGTAAATCAATGGAGGGGAATGTGGGTCGTATGCCTAGCTTCAATGGAAGCAATTGGGTAACTTGGAAAACTAAAATGGAGGACCTATTATTTTGTAAAGATTTATATGGACCCATTGAGGGTGATTCTGGCAAACCCGAGGGTATGAAAGATGATGAATGGAATAGGCTTAATCGAAAAGCCGTTGGTGTTATCCGTCAATGGATTGATGACAGTGTGTTTCATCATGTTGCTACTGAAACTTCAGCACATGATTTATGGAAAAAATTAGAAGGCCTTTATGATAGGAAATCAGCCACAAATAAAGCTTTTCTGTTTCGTAAGTTGGTTAATTTAAAATATAAAGAGGGCAGCCCTATTCCGGAACATCTGAATGAAATAAAGAGTATTGTTAACCAACTTGCTTCTATGAAAATTGTTTTTGATGATGAGTTGCAGGCTTTGATGCTACTTAGTTCTTTACCCGAAAGTTGGGAGACTTTGGTTGTGACCGTCAGTATAATTCGGCGCCCGATGGAGTTGTCACAATGGGCCAAGTCACTAGTAGCCTGTTGAATGAAGAAACTAGAAGAAAATCAGCGGGTTCCTCTCATTCAGAAGCATTTGTTGTGAGAGGCCGAAGCAAATCAAGGGGGAGGAGTAAGACTTCTCATGGTCGTGATCAAAGCCGTGACAAATCAAAAGATGGTTCTTTTTCAAAGAAAGACATTGAGTGCTATTATTGCCATGAGAAAGGACACATGAAGCGAGAATGCCGAAAGTTCAAGAATAAGGAGAAAAGGCGTGATAAAAGTGTGGATAAGAAGCAAGAAGACACAACAGCAGTTACTACCAATGGTGATCTCATGGTCGTTTGTGAAGATGATTGTATCAATTTTGTGGGCCAAGAGAGCAATTGGGTGATTGATTCTGGTGCTTCTTTTCATGTGACTTCTCGAGTTGATTTCTTCACTACCTACACTGCAGGAGATTATGGTTCTGTTCGAATGGGTAATGAAGGTTTGTCCAAGATTATTGGCATGGGTGATGTTTGCTTGGAAACAAATTTGGGCTGCAAGTTGTTGCTTAAGGATGTGAGGCATGTTCCCGACATTCGCCTCAATTTGATCTCTACCGGGAAGCTAGATGATGAAGGCTTCAACAACAAATTTGGTGATGGAATATGGAAGCTCACAAAGGGTTCCTTGGTGGTGGCTAAGTGTAAGAAGACTCATACACTTTATTCGATGCAAGGAAAAATTTGTAAAGGTATTGTCAATGCACTTCAAGATGATACTTCTACCGAATTGTGGCACAAGCGGCTTGGCCATATGAGTGAAAAGGGGCTGCAAGTTTTGTTCAAGAAAGAGCTTCTACCCGGTTTGAAAGGTACACATCTTAAAACTTGTGTTCATTGTTTGGCGGGTAAACAACATAGAGTTTCTTTTCATAAAAATGTTGTTTCTAGAAAAGAAAATGTTTTGGAGTTGATTCATTCTGATGTTTGTGGTCCTTTAAAAGTTAGAACACATAGTGGTGCACTTTATTTTATTACTTTCATTGATGATTATTCAAGGAAAGTTTGGGCTTTTCTACTAAAAACTAAAGATCAAGTTCTAGAAGTATTTAAGCATTTTCAGGCCATGGTTGAAAGAGAAACAGGGCAGAAATTGAAGTGCATCCGATCAGACAATGGTGGTGAATACATTGGGCCATTTGATGAGTATTGTCGCAGTCAAGGTATTCGACACCAAAAGACAGTTAAGAAGACTCCTCAACAAAATGGCGTTGCCGAGAGGATGAACCGCACAATTATGGAAAGAACAAGGTGTTTGCTTTCACAAGCTAAATTGCCAAGATCCTTTTGGGGTGAGGCATTGAAGACGGCGGTTGACGTGATCAATTTGTCTCCTTCCTATCCTTTGAATGGTGATGTTCCAGAAAGAGTTTGGACCGGCAAAGATGTGTCTTATGAGCACTTGAGAGTGTTTGGTTGCCGAGCTTTTGTTCACATTCCAAAAGATGAGAGGTCCAAGCTTGATAGTAAGTCAAGACAATGTATTTTTCTTGGCTATGGGCGTGATGAATTTGGATATAGATTGTGGGATCCGGTCGACAAGAAAGTCATTCGAAGCCGTGATGTTGTGTTTCTTGAAGACCAAACAATTGAAGACTTTGGCAAAGGTGATCAACCGGAGCCAAAAGCTAGTGATCTCATTGACATGGATTTATCTCCTTCATCTTCAGTTGATGATGAAAACGGGGGAGATGTGCAGCCACCTATTGAAGATGTAGAGGATGATGCTGATTCTAATGAAGTTGAGTCAGAAATTGAGGAAGAGCATCCAACTCAAGAACTACCACCACAACTTGAGTTGAGGAAATCTACAAGGGACCGACAACCTTCAAGAAAGTATCCTCGCAATGAATTTGTGTTGATTTCTGATCAAGGGGAGCCGGAGAGCTACCAAGAAGCAATTGAGCATGCAAAGAAAGGTGATTGGAAAAAGGCCATGGAAGAGGAGATGAATTCCTTAGTTGAAAATCATACTTATGATTTAGTGAAGTTGCCTAAGGGGAGGAAAATTCTGAAAAATAAGTGGGTTTTCAAATTGAAGAATGATGGCAAGAATCTGAGGTACAAGGCACGTCTTGTTGTGAAAGGCTTTGGGCAAAAGAAAGGTATTGATTTTGATGAAATTTTCTCACCGGTTGTAAAGATGTCTTCTATTCGGGTTGTACTTGGCATGGCTGCAAGTATGAACCTTGAAGTTGAGCAACTTGATGTGAAGACCGCATTTCTACATGGTGATCTTGAAGAAGAAATTTACATGGAGCAACCGGAAGGCTTTGTGGAAAAAGGGAAAGAGAAATTTGTTTGCAAATTGAAGAAAAGTTTGTATGGTCTCAAGCAAGCCCCGCGGCAATGGTACAAAAAATTTGACTCTTTCATGATGAATAATGGTTTTACTAAAACAACTTCGGACCATTGTGTGTTTGTGAAAAATTTTCCAGATGGTAAATTTATTATTCTTTTGCTTTATGTTGATGACATGTTAATTGTGGGTCAAGATTCTACCATGATAAACAGGTTGAAATTGGAGTTGAGCAAGTCTTTTGCTATGAAAGATTTGGGGCCGGCAAAGCAAATTCTTGGTATGAAAATTGTTCGTGATCGCAAAGAGGGGCTGATTTGGTTGTCTCAAGAAAGCTACATTGAGAAAGTTCTTGAGAAGTTCAATATGGATAAAGCGAAGCCGGTTGGTTGTCCACTTGTGGGTCATTTCAAGCTTAGTTCGAATCAATGTCCTACAAGTGAGAAAGACAAGGAAGAGATGCAGAAAGTTCCTTATGCTTCAGCAGTTGGTTCTTTGATGTACGCCATGGTTTGTACAAGGCCGGATATTGCTCACGCAGTTGGTGTGGTGAGTCGGTTTCTCTCTAATCCGGGTAAAGAACATTGGGCAGCGGTAAAATGGATTCTAAGATATCTTCGAGGGACTTCGAAGGTATGTTTGTGTTTTGGGGATGGTAAGCCGATGCTTGATGGGTTCACAGATTCTGACATGGCTGGTGATGTTGATTCTCAGAAATCTACTTCGGGGTATTTGATGACTTTTGCAGGGGGAGCTGTGGCATGGCAATCTAAATTACAAAAATGTGTTGCTCTCTCAACTACCGAAGCTGAATTTATTGCTATTACAGAAGCTTGCAAAGAAGAGTTATGGTTAAAGAAATTTTTGCAAGAGTTGGGTTTGAAGCAAGAAAAGTATGTGCTTTATTGTGATAGTCAAAGTGCTATTCACTTGAGTAAAAATTCTACTTTTCATTCGAGATCGAAACACATTGATGTGAGATACCATTGGATTCGTGATGTGTTAGATTCGAAATTGTTACAACTCGAAAAGGTTCACACAGATGATAATATTTCAGATATGTTGACGAAGACTTTGTCGAAGGACAAACATTTAAAGTGTCGAACTTTGGCGGGTATGGTTGATGTCTCCACCTAAGTCGGTAGGGGGAGAATTGTTGGGTATACCTCCTTATTGGAGTGTGGGACCCAATTGATTTATTAAAAGAGTTTTAATTTGGCTTGATTTAGGTATAATATATTTTTATATATTATATTTGAGGAGACCCAATTCAATTTGGATACAATTAGAGTTTTGTTAAAAAGCCCAAAATTCAACAATATAAATATATGTTGTTTAGATCTTCCGGATGAGAGTGGCGCAACAGCATCAATTCTTTTTCGGTGAGAGTATTCGGTGTATCAATCAATTTTGTTGAATTTGTTTTGTGAAACAGTGTAGCTGCCAAGTCATATGTGTTGAGTTAGTGCTTGGTGCACTGTGGGTTCGTTAGTGAATTTCGGTTGGCTACTTCGGTTTTGGCTTCATAGTTGGATGACTTGGTGAAATTATTTTGGGTCTTCTACAACTCTGATTCTGAAGATTTTGGTTCTTCTATTTGGTGAGGTCTTTCCTCTTTGTTTATTTGTGATTATTTGGAATTCACCTAAGGGTGGTTTTGTGAGACCATTAGTGTCTCGTTTGTAATCGTTTGGAACTTATTTGGTTGATAGTGGAATCGGATTTCGATCCCGTGGACGTACCTCACATTGAGGGAACCACGTAAAAATTCTTGTGTTGCCTTTGATTTAATTTTTCCGCATTAGTTTTTATTCCCATTGATTGATTTACTTGTGGAGAATCACATCGATTTTCCCTAACAGTATTTTGAGTTTGTGAGTTTTGGTATTATGATTTGAAAGAAGAAAATTTGTTTGGTTATGAGTTTTGAAAAGAATTTTGAATATTTTATGTGACATATGAAATAAGAAAAGTTGTTTGTTTAAGAGTTTTGAAAAGAGTTTTCAAAACTTAAACCAAACACACAACTCAAAACTCTATTGAAAATTCTATTCAAAACTCATAACCAAACTCTTTTCAAAATTCAATTCAAAAAAATAATTTGTCATTTTGGTCTAAAAAAATAATTTTTATATTTAAAAAAAATATCAAAAACAAATACATATATATTTTTCCAAATAATAGATGGTGATTGGCAATTGCAAAAAAAATAAATAAAAATAAATAAATAAATAAAGGTATACTATCCTGGTCGACTGGCCAGACATCCGGGAGGATGTTTGGGCAAAAGATTGAGTAGACCAAAAATTCAAAAAATGTCTAATTTACCAAACATGTTTTTAAAATATATTTTGAAATTGATTTGAAATCATGATTTAAAAACCTCTATCAAACATTGCATTCAAATAAATGGGTGGAATATTGATTAGAGTTATACACCAAACACAACTTTTCTGCCTAACAAAATTTTTATAGACAAAATATCAATTTACAGTGACAATTTTTTATTTTATTTTGGTGGCTAATATACTTGGTTACTGATTTCTAGATACGGTAACGATCATTTATTTCATTGCTGATTCTTTCCGTGACACCCTTTCAGCGATGAAGTTGTGACAAATTATCTTTCATCACTAATTCCTTCAGTGTATTTAGATTGTACTTTTGGTGACCAGTAGAAACATTGCTAAATGTGTTTAGTCTTTGACAATAGTCCTCTATAAACAATGGATCTAACCTTGAAAGCAAAATACCACTGTCAGATTGCTGGGAAAACTTTTCGATTCTAAACCTTGAACTTATAGATTTCTTCTTTCAAGTCCCTCTTAATGTAGAATCACCAAGAATTTTCAAGGGAAAAGGACAAAACTTAGAACTAAGAAGAAATTAATGTTATGTTTGGTTGGGAGATTTGGGAAAGAATTTAGAAAAGGAAAAGAAAAAATTAGGTGAAATATGAATAAAATATATTTACATTTCACATAGTTTCACACTCTTTTTTTCTTTTCCTTTTCAAATCTCTACTTAAATCTCCTAACCAAGCACAACGTAAGAGAAAGCGAGGAATTTTTTTTGATTTTGTCTTGCTTATTGTATCTCTCAATCTTTTCAATCCCTTTTTTCTATAGCAAAGGCTGTGCTTATGTAGTACGCTTGAAATGCGACTATATACCCCTAATTTCGATGTGGGATGGTGAAAAAATAGTGAAATCCTGAAATAGACACCGTTTGGGGACTTACCTTTTTAGCCAATTAGCCAAAAAGTTACTAAATTAGTCAAAAAGCCAACAACTCATATCAAAAAGTCAAAGATTCTCTTTTCTCTCTACTTTTTGCACATCTTTTCGTAATTAGCCAAAAAGTCATCCCAAACATTCAAGTTTTTTTTACCTACCTTTTTAGCCAAATAGCCAAAAAATTACTAAATTAGCATGTTCCCAAACGAGGCTTCAAAACGCAATGGGCCGAAAATAGGCCACCCAAACACATAAGGTCGATCCGCCCTCAATGATGGGCAAACAAACCCTCTGTGGAGATACTTAGGGCTGGCTAGGCCCTAGGGGTGATCTGGGTTGATTCCTCGTTTGGGAACAGGCTAATTTAGTAACTTTTTGGCTATTTGGCTAAAAAGATAGGTAAAAAAAACTTGTATGTTTGGGATGACTTTTTGGCTAATTACGAAAAGATGTGCAAAAAGTAAAGAGAAAAGAGAATCTTTAACTTTTTGGTATGGGTTGTTGACTTTTTGACTAATTTAGTAACTTTTTGGCTAATTGGCTAAAATAGCCTCTTGCCAAACGAGTTAGTTTCTAGTTTTTTAAGGATTTTCTAAGGTATTTCAAACTTTTTGTGCTCAAAACAACTTTTGAAAAGATGTTTTGGAGAAATAATTTAGCAAAAATGTGCCCAAAGTTTTCCAGTTTTGGGGAAAGTGACAATGACTAGAATAGCGACGGTTTCACATCAAGCTTCTTCGAAGAGATCATCTACTATTTCAGTGTTGTTTGAATTATCGTCGTTGGCTACAATTCGACAATGGGCTTAGGTATTATAACTAAACAAAATGAGGTGTCTACAGTATGACTAGCCAACTCATACCATATTGGGAGTGCATAGAACAATCAGCTAGTCCTACAGGGCTGGGCTATTGGGTTAACTCAAGTCAGTTTCGTGCCATTTACAGGTCAAGATTTAGACTTTTCGAGCTTGAAAATCGACTAGAAAATGGTTCACAACATTTTTAAAGATTAAATATGTGCTGATTCGTTAGAATTCTAAGGGTCATTCATGTTCAAAGCAAGAAACAATTTGGCTTTGTAAAAAACAGTTTGAAGATAGTTCTACATTGAGTTATATCTTTTCAACAATATAAATTAATCTGTTATATAAGGAAAATGACATTTCTAATGGAAGGCTTGTGAGAGCTCCAAAGTCTCATTCTATAATTGCTAATTTTTGTGATTTTAGAAATATTTAAAAATAATTATATTGACTAATCAAGTAATTATAGATTAAAAAATAATAATAAATCACCTAAAATTTTGAATTACAAGTTCCTAAAATCTCCCCTCCTTTCCCCCAATATTTTTCTCTTTCGCAAATCTCATCTCATAACAAAGTAATTATACATTAAAAAAATATTATACATTTAAAAAAAAATCTCATCTCATAACAAAGTAATTATATATTTTTTTAAAAATAATAGATTTTAAAAATACGTAAAGCCACAATTGCTATTTTTTGTAATTTTAAAAATATTTGAAAATAATACTATTGGCTAACAAAGTACTTGTAGATTTAAAAATTAAAAATAAAAACTAAAATTGCTAATTTTTGTAATTTTAAAAATAACCTAACAAAGTAACTATAGATTTAAAAATAATAATAATAATAATTGAATTACAAGTTTTTAAAATCTCTCCCCTAATATCTGTCTATCTATCTATGTTATATATTATACCAAAGTGACTTTTCATCTTAGAGATAAGTGTTTCAAAACATTAAATCTAATTTTTTTGATTTTTTGATTTTTATAAAAAAAAATATTAAAACATCTATTAGCTATTCCAAGGACATAAATATTAACCTTCAAAATTATTTAATCCAAGTATATTGTTGGTACAAAGAAAAAAAAAAGTACACAATTCTCAACCCCCCTCTCCCTCTCAAAATAAATTAAGTTTTTATTTAAAAATAATATAAATTTCATACAATCTTTTTCTGTCTTAAAAATAAATTTAATGAAAATAAAACTCTCTCAGCTCCCATAAAATGTATACTATTAATATCTTTAACAACTGGCCTGATCTATATAAATCTAAAATTAAGTCTAACATAAAATAAAAATTGAATCTTATATCTAGACTATCTCTCAATTCCATAATTAAATATAATTTTATTCCCAAATAAATTTAAGCATATCTATACTATATATATATATATATATATATATATATTTTAAATCTCATAATTTATTATTTTTTATAATGATTCCATGATTTATAATTTAGAAAGAAAAGATGAAATAAACTATTCTTATGCACTCTTTCTGTAATTAATTCTTTCTTCTATTCAAAAATCCTAACCATCATACATCATACTTTTTGCAAGCCATTCATGTCGTCCTCGCCCTATAAATATTACATTCATGAATAGTGAAACTCGTTATTTTTTAACTTTCTTTTTTTGAGACAATTTAAAGGTTAGTTTATATTTAATCTATTGTATTCTACACCATTTCTTCTTCTTCTTCTTCTTCTTCTTTTTTTTTTTTTTTTTTTTTTTGCATCTATTGATGACCATTTTTTTTGTTTTTATATTTCATATTTTATGTGTCATTTTCCCCTCCTCCCCACCAACTATTATCTATTTTTTGTTTATAACTATGTTTTGTTGGTTAGTTTTGTTTTACTATAATTTTTATACTAAAATGACATGATCGGGTCATTTGTATAATAAAGAAACATGTCACATAGATCAAAATTCAAACAAAATTATTATTATTAAGTTTTTTGTATTTATTTTATATCATTACTTTTTTTGAAGAAAAATTACTTTTAATATTTTTTTGATATCATGATATGTGTTAATTGACAGTTAATGTATAACATTACTTCAAAGGCTTATAATAGTTTTTTAGAGCTATAAAAAGAAAATATTAATTTTAATCAATTTTTTCAAAACTATTAAAGGCGTTAGTCAATTATTTAATTATTTATCTTTAATATGTGCAGCTCCTTTTTTCCTTTATGGTACTTCTCTTTCTACTCCACTGCGAGTTCATATGTTTTTAGAAAAAAAAAAAATTATATGTAATTTAAAATTTTGAATCTTTTTATATAGAAAGTTAAAAAATAAATTTTGGAATTTAAAATATAACTATACAAAACCATATCCTTTTAAATATAGTTATATTTACAATTAATTTTAATGTATCTATTACCTATTCTTATTTATATTATTATATAAATAAAAATGTTGTACGATAATTGAAGTTCAAAGTCATAATCTTTTTTTTTTCAAAATTTAAAATTGTTAAAATGCATATGTTGCAATAACATTATTTTCTTCCTATTATAAATTTTATTTTAAATCTTATAAGAATTTTTTCAATGACTAATATTCAATTTTTGTAAAACAATTTCAATATAATCCTTCCAAAAGTTAATATAGCAAGTCTACAAAATCATATTTTAAAACTCAATATTATCCAAATAAAATCATACTTTTTAATAAATAAGGCATTAGTTTTAATTGTAATCGCATCTTTTTAAAGTCTTCATTCATTTTTTAACTTTTTTTTTGATATTTTGAATTACATGTTACGATAATTCTTTCTTACTCATTATGTTTTTAAAATTTCTTTAATTATTTCTCTTTCAAAAATCAATATAACAATTTTTAAAATTCATATATTTTTATTTTAAAATAGTGAAGTATTAGAACTATTTTTTTTTTATAGAAAAACATAATTTTAATTGTTAATTGTTAATATAACAATTTTAATCTATCTATACTATATATGATAGTAAAGAAACATTTAAAACAAACTCTTAAACTTATATAAAAAAATTTATTTATGAGAGATAAAATATAAAAAATAAATATAAATAATTATCATATTTTTTTATAAATAATATATTATTTTATTCTGTACATAGCACGAATGACACGTTAATTTTATATAAATCAAACTTATATTTTTAAAGTTATACATAATTTATAAAAAAAATTAAAAAAAGGAAATGAGAGAGAGAGAAAGAGAGAGTAAGAGTATACATGAGAGATTGATGGATTTTGACAGAAAGCTTAGGCGTGACGTGAGCTGGAAAAAGTAGAGAACCAAAAAGTTAAAAGAAGTGGGTAAATTGATGGGGAATTGTCGTTGGAAAAATGACTTGGACCCCCAGCTGGGGGTGCTGGGGGTCGCCCATGATTGGGCAGAAAAACTGTTTTTTTTTTTTTTTTTTTTTGTTTAAGTTTCCGGCCAATCCCAGGCCAACACGTGGCACTGGGGGTCGGTGGGGGTCGTCCGTATTGGGGGTCTGTAGCATTGTTGTTGTCGTTGAGTGGGAGTTATGAAAAGGATGCAGCATGTCCCTGTTCGAGATCAGATTGAATGGTGTTGTTTGATTTGTGAAAGTTTATTATAAGTTTTATTTTAATAATTTGAATCGTTTAATATATAAAATTTGTTAAGTATTATATATCTGTAAAAAATTATATTGATCCGATATCGATAACTATAACTATATAATCAAATCAATTTTGTATAAAAAAATAAATAGATCGTAAACAAATTAACGGTTGACAAAAAATTGATGAAATCAGATAGTTATCGATATCCGATCAACGTGATTTTTTATAAGTATATAGTATTCACTGCTG
Organism: Camellia sinensis; assembly: GCF_055761805.1. Classification (NCBI taxonomy): domain Eukaryota; kingdom Viridiplantae; phylum Streptophyta; class Magnoliopsida; order Ericales; family Theaceae; genus Camellia; species Camellia sinensis. The sequence goes on from NC_138967.1 coordinate 152,750,513, forward strand.
GAAATCGCACTTTTAGCGGCGTTTAAAAAACGCCGCCATATGTATCAAAAACGCCCCTAATTCCTTTTGTGGCGTTTAGTGCCAAACGTCGAAGCTGCGGCCGTCGCTGTAGCTTTGCGACGTTTTAAAAACGTCGTGATATTAGTACAGGCAAACGCCGCCAAATGTCCCACCACACACACACTGACGTCACCAACAATATTTAGCGACGTTTTTGAACGCCGTCGTATCTGTTTTAAAAAAATTACCGTTACTATTGAGGGATTACCGTTACTGTTGAGGGATTAGGTGGCATTTGTGGAAACGCCGTCATATCTTCCTTTTTTTTTTTTTTTGGGGATATTATGCTAATTTTATTTGATTAAATTAAAAAAAAAATACCTGTAAAAAATATTGAATTTAGTTTCTCATTCAATTAATAAAAAAATACCTGTAATAAAACTAACATACAAATTAACTCCCATTCAAATATCTGTAATAAAACTAACATATAAAATAATAACTCCCATTCAAATAACAAATGAAGCATTAATTCAATTTCTCATTCAAAAAAAACTTAACAAACCGTGTTTAAGTAAGAGACTACAATTTGTAAAATTTTGATTCCAGATCTGCTAAAATGAAAAATCCATCCATCTTGTCATAAAACATAACCTACCAAACTCAAATCTTGTCTCAAAACTGCCACAAAAAGTAAATTAACTCCTCTTGAAACAAAACAATTAGATAAAGATATTATACCAAGACAAAACTCAAAGACAGAAAAATCTCACTGGGAGACTCCCAACCACTTTGAGAAGTTTTCAAACTCGGTGTAATCGCTGTCGGAGATCATAGTCTGGTACTATGCCTTTCCTGCAGACTTGCTTTTGGTAGCCTCTTCCTGTTAATGATGAAAAGGTCAAAATTATTCATTTAGAAAAAAGGATCCAAATGAGGCCAATTGTCTACATATCAGTTTCTATGCACTGAATGATTGACAGAACTGAATATTATTACAGCAAAGTGATCAGAAATACACGTACACAAGTATAGTCTCAGTATGCACTTCTAAACTACTGAGCTAAATCATATGGTACTAATTATGGTACTTAACTAGGAACACTTTGTAATACTGCTGGGATTTGATAAGTAGCATTTTGACTGAAGATAAAGAATTTTCTACAGCCATAAACTGCACTGAGCACCATTAACAGAGGATATAACCAACAGGTGTAAACAATTCGGACTAGCCACCAATATCATGTATAATATAACCAATAAGAAACATGACACTAGAAAATTGAAGGGAAACGTAAATAACATGGAAGCTAAATATTATTCACATTTTGTTTCCCTTTTCTTTTTTCCTGCACAGCCTTCATAAGATGTTTAATTTCAGTCATTTATATCAATGAATTTTCAGGTCCATAGCAAACCATTCAAACAACTGATTTGAGTTCAAGTTTTCATTTTACCATTCAAATAGGGATTTTTGTGGTTGGATGCCTCAGAAAATGAAAATGCTCAAAGACAATATTGACAATTTCGTTGGATGAGCTCCATACTAGTTAAATTTTAATCTGATATAACAATAACTGAAGCAAATTGAATCAAACCAAACTAAACATTGTGTCTGAATCAAGTGCGGTCGGCTAATCAAGGCTATGTACTCAAAGTAAATAAATTCATCTTTCTTTTTTTTTACTACTGAATCTAATCTAACCATATGTTAATGTTCAATCATCATATATTTTGCTGAAATTTTCAGCATATAAATCCAGCAGATACATGCATTATAAACCCCCAAAACAAAACAAAACAAAACAAAAATTCAAAGGAAAATACCCATTAAAGCAATGGATTAAAAAGGGTATAATTGAAAAGCACCTAAAGCAAAACCAAGTGTATACATGCATTACATATATAGTATAATTGAAAATACATGCATTATAATTGAAAATACACAGTGTATACATGCATTATATTTATACATGCAAAACCAAGTGTATACATGCATTATATTTATTTTCAGTCGTGTTGGTTATAATTGAAAATACATGCATTATATATATAGTATTTCATGGGAAGGCCAACAAACAGAGTTGCTTCTGGTGGCTCTTTGTTTGGGTATGTAAGTTCCAAAAATTACACACACTCAGATATCTTCAATACATGCATACATATATATATATATACTATTCACTTAGCTACACAGTGAATCTTATTTTTGGAATAGTTAGTTGCAAAACCAAGTGTTGTGGTATCTTCATGAATACTTCATAAACTTTTTTTGACTTTATACTGGTGGCTCACCTAAAGCAAAAAATATCAGATACTAAGCACGACACAACATTTCCCACCTAAAATCCAAGCAAATGATTGAAAATCTAATTTGCAAGCATGGGAAAAACAAACCCACATCTAAAATTTTGAAAATATGTACTAAAAATTTGCATAAAATTTCTGAAACCCAATTCACTAAAATTTCTGAAATGTCTAAAAAACAGAATTCATAAATAATCTTTTTCAAGAACAAAATGGGAAAAATAAACAAGAGTTCTTTCGTTAAAGGATCCATTTTCCAACCAGAACAACACTGGTACATTAGAACAGCTACCAGTTTACTTTTAAACAAAAAAAAAAAATAAGCATCCCAATTTAGCCATCACCGTTCAAACCAGTAGGAAAAATATTTTGAATAAAACAACTATGTAGACACCCCATTTTTGACCGTCTTCAAGACTTGGACGTCACCGTTTGAACACTCGGTGATTATCCATGTTTGTGTTCGTTTGGAGTTCCCGGAGGTCTCGGCTCGCGCGCCCCGCCTCAGGATCCCCGAACTCGACCGTTTAGTGTCTGGTTTTGCACCAAACACTTGCATCTTGCCTTTGAGAGGCAGAGTGGGGCTTGTAGACCATCCCCACCCTTCACCGGCAGTGGCTAGATGCCACCGGCTGGTTTTTGCTGCCACCGGCAATTTAGTTTGCCGGTCGGCACTATTTGTTGCCGGTCAGCACTTTTTTGTGCCGGTCGGCACTTTGTTTGGCCAAGATGGCATTTTTTGCCGGCCGATTGCTGTTCATCTGCTTTTGCAGATATTTTTGGACAGCTGTATAACTTTTGCTCCCCTCCATACACGTGTATGGAGGGATCTCCCTCTTGCAAAGCTTGTTTGGTAAGCTTTACAAGAGGCTTATAGAGAGAGCTCTCTCTAAGGCAAAAAAGGGGAGAGGCTTAGACATTTTAGAGAGAGAAAAGACAGAGGAGAGCTCTGGTTTTCTAGGGTTAGGGTTAGATACACTCACCTATCTCTCTTTCCTTCTCATTTTGTTCACTAGGTGTTTTGTGCCTTACTATTGCACACAAACACCTAGTGTTTCACCTTCCTCTAGGAGCTGAGGTTCTAAAGAGTGTGTTTTGAAGTTTTGGTCTTGGATTCAAGCTCAAGGAGGCCATTGGAGCACCATTTGTGAAGAGGACTACAAGGGTAAGAAACTAGTCCCTTTTTCCCCCTTTTTTGCATTGATTTTTCATCTATCCTAGAGCTGTTTTTGTGATTATTGTATAACATAAAAAAGTTCTATTTTTAAGCCCTCTTTGTTTTTTATTAAGAGTGTTTTATTGTTTGAGGGTTGTTGACCACCCTTAGGCCTCAAAAGGCCTCATTTTGAGCCATTTTGTGCTAGCTCCGGGATTTTGGTGTTGAGGTCTCTTCACCACTGAAATCTTGAGGGATTTCAGTGGTGAAGATGATGCTTTGAAGTCCCAAGAAGGAGAGGGCCACCCCCTCTCCTTGTTGTCCTTGAAAAGGGCACATTTTGGCCTCTTAAAGAAGCCTATGCTTGAGTGTGTGTTGAGCATGTTTGGTATGTTTTTCATGCTTATATATCCATGATATAACATGATTTCAAGTTGGTTTTGGAACCTTATGCATGTTTAGCATAGTTGCCTTGTAATGCCATATTTGTGCCTTAACATGTCTAGGTTGTTAGCCTTTGTTGGAGCATGTTTTAGGCTTGCATTTGTGAAGATTATATGCTTATTTTGCCATGTTTTAGATCTGTCCATAGTCGTTTGGATTGATCTTTGCATGCATTATATGGCTCCTTTGCATTTGGGCTTGTTGGCCTTGAGTATGTGCATGTGTAGCATGCCATCTTTGCATTGTTTTGGTGATTTGGGATCATTCTATATGTCATTTCAGTCCCATTTCCATGCTTGTTTGATTGCCTTGCATGCCTCTTTAATGCTTTGAAAGCATATGTTGCAATGCTCCATGTTTTGGTGCCTTTGCATGCCTTTGTCTTTGAGCCATCTAGACGCCATCTAAGTGGTCTTTTGGGCCTCATGTTATGAGCTAAAAACCTGTTTTAGGTTGTTCAATGCATGCCATGTTTGTTGTGATAAACATGCTTCAAAGCTTCATGACTTGCTTCAAGTGCTTAGACCATGCTTACATGCATTTGCTTGTCTTGCTTAATATGATTTGGCATCATTTTATGACATGATTTAAATGCTTAGGTTGCATGCAAGTTGCTCACGTTTATCCCTTTTAAGTGTGCTTGAGGGTTGTTCAAATTGTGCCCAAGTGTAGGCCTTCCATCATGTGTATGTGTGCATGTGTTTTGGCTTCTTGTTTTGGTCATTATGGCTACTGTTTTAGGCCTATTTTAGAGCCACCTAATTCATGTATAAGTCCATCTTGCCATCCATTTGCATTGCTCTATGTATGCTTGCATGATTGCATAAGTGCCTTGCCATGTCATGTTGCATTCCTAGCTTGTATGCCTAGGTTGCATTGCATTTTGCATGCATGCCTTGTTCCTTGAATTGGTGATAGGAATTGGGCCTAATTTGTTTGATTGGTTTGCATGCATTTGAAACCAAAGTTGCATACTTGGTTCCTTGGGCCATCATGCATGGAAATGCGTGATTGGTGGTCCGAGAACCGAGGCACATGTCCCTTTGAGTCATCACAATGATAAGAGACATGGTTAATGCATACATACCTTGAATTGTGCTGCCATGCCTTGTTTGTCCTCTGTTGCTGTGAGTTGCAGGTTCTGCAGGAATACTCTGCCGACCGGCAGTGTAATGTGCCGACCGGCACAATTTTCTCTGCCGACAGACCCTATTTTGTGCCGATGGCCATACAACACTGCCGGTGGAAGTTTCATTCAGCCGGTGATGATCCCCTCTGTCCAAGGATGCAGTCCTGAGGCTTTGACAGCCTCCAGAGGAGGAAAGGAAGGAAAACAGAGGCAGCTTGCGCATGGTGGCGCATTTCCCGAGACGCTTTCCTGCTTTAATTAATTTGATTTAATTTGTTAATTAAATTAGTTAATTTGTAATATTAATTAGCTTGCTTAGTTAGTTAATTTGTAATATTAATTCGGTCCCTCCAAGCGAGGGCAAATCTGTAATAAGTGTGTGTGGGTGTGTGAATGTCTTCCAATCCCCACTTCTTGCTTCCCTTTTACTTACCTGCTTTGATGGTTAGTATTAGGTCACGTCTAATTTAGCATACCTTATGCTATGCATGTGTGCATCCATGCATTTGTATTATATGCATTAGGCTCGGTACATCACGCTAACTGCATCAGTACTTCAATTCCAAATTGTATATGTGATAATTGTGCATTTTCACATGACATGTCTAGGATTAGCCGAGCCTATCTTAGCGACATTTTGTATGCGATGCATTAGGCACTTCACATGGACTTGGATCATGCATGTTTGCTAACAAGTTCTGTGTTTTGGCACGGAGTACTATGTAAGTATTTCCGCTTTAGCATATCGCATGAGTGTGAATGTTACCATGACAGCATGCTTAACATGTGGCTAGATGCTTATGTGTTAAACTGTTTTGAATGCCTGTGGGTGGAGGCCGGATTGTTTGAGTTGGAAAAACTCGTTGAAATCCGTATTTTAGCCTACTTGCGAGTAGCAAATTCCAAAGCATTTTCAAAACAAACGGATATGCAATGTTTCTTTCCAAATTAGGCAATCTAGTCTATACTTGTTTGCTGCGCGCATAACATAGTAATTCTAGGCTAATAAATGGAATAAGAACACATAACGTTTTCAAAATCGGATATCACGGTTAGTAGAGGCCGGTCTTCGGACCGGGCGAAAAGGGGTGCTCATAGCTGACCTTCCCCGATCGTACCCAAGCTCCCGAACCGAGACAACTCCGGTGATGACGGACATGTGGCCTTCGGCACCGAGTCAGGGTTTCCTAAATTTCCCCATTTTAAAAATATTTAGGTGGCGACTCTGTATCTGGCAAAGCAGTCCATGTTTGGCACTACTTTTTCAAAAATTTGTTTCTCAAAACGATTTGCCAGATTTGGACTCTTTGGTTCAGATTAAGAACCGTGACACAAATCGAGAGTCCGAACTGTAGCGCGAGGCCTCCCACGCGGGCGCCGTTACAAACTAAAACTTGTAATTTTGGATTACTTACCAACACATCCTGAGACAAAGCTAAGGTTGTCCTCCGGTATCAACGTTCTATCAAATCTTGGCAGAGGAATAAAATAACCAACACGACTGAAAATAAATTTATAGAAATAAAGACCATGTATTCATCAAATAATTCAAAGTAATGTTAAAGTAGTACCTTCAAAGTCAATTAAACCCTAACAATGTGGGAAGACAAGTCAATCTGCATCAATTATCAACATATTAGTGTGACATTCAGCAACACCAAGCATGTGCTTTAACTTCATAGTGAAAGCTAATGAACAGAAATGGACAATTCATTGAAAAACTAATCAGCTAAATACCAGCGTAGGGTCAATAATTTCCTTGTGATCAATTAATAATAGGTGTCACCAATAAAATTTAGTTAATATAAAACATTATCTCAACTCTCAACCAGAGAGAGAGAGAGAGAGAGAGAGAGAGAGAAAGAAGAAGAATAAGAATAAGACGAAGATATAGCTATGCAAACGAGCATTTGTGATGATACAGTTCTACATATCACTGGATTTATCTGATACTTTGACCGCATTTAAACCTGCCAGAGTCAAAAAACCACAATACATACTTTACAAAATCATCTCTTTACAAATTCTTTGAGGGACCTTTCATATTTGTTGTCATTGATGGTTTCCAACCCCATCCTATTCTAAGCTCAAATCCTCTGCCTCAACTGTTATTTTAGCTTCCAACACCATATCTCTCTCCACCCATTGCTAATGTTCATCGAAGCTCAGCTGTGTCAACCCATTAAACATAGTGAGTGCAATATAGCAAATGCATCCAGTAACTTGGCCCATACTATCCCCAATGTGACGGGTTTGGGGAGGAACTCAACAAGGTTGGGGAGGGTTAAGGCCGCTAGGTTCAATGTTTTATAAACTACAACAGATCGAACTGGTCAACTCAACTCAACTCAACTCTCATTGTATTTCTTATAAAAAATTCAAGGGGTGCAACTGTACCACAGTCACCAACTCCAACTCCATACTTTATAGAGATATTATCTCCATGTTGATAATATCATTTTAAAAGCAACATTTTATTAGAACTGGTGCTATAGTATCCCTGGAATAAATAAAAATTAAATAAATAAAAAACCGTAGGAAAAGCAATAAATAAAACAAAGGAGACTACTAACTCTTGAAGACAAATGAGTATAGCATGATTCAGTCTGTTTAGAGCCAGAGCATCATAGTCCAGACAGATAACAAAAAATATCTCGACAGTATTCCTCTTACAAAGTAGCATACTAGAAATAAGCTTTGCGTATAGGAAATAAACTTCGATGACAGCCACATTTCGCCCATAAACGAAGAAGATGTGAAGTCAGCTGCTGCTTATGTGCTTTTCTATAGGAGGGTGAAAACAGATTTGGATGCAAGTGAGTCATTCGAGGGCTTCTTCAAGGTTGGCAAATTTTGGTCTGACTTTGAACTAGGACAATTTAAAAAATAGATTTGGATGCAAATCAGCACTCAGAAATATATATATTTGATTTGATATTGTTTATTTCTCTACATGTTAATCACTTCTAAGGAGTACTCCATCAATGACAAAACCAGTACTTCACATCTCTCTTTTCTACATGTCATCTATTCTTTTATTTGTTGAATTGACTCACTAGTAAACATTAAGCAAACATCATGTCTTAATAGATTTAGAAAAGTGAGAAATTAAAAACTAGTGATGTTAGTACTTTTACCTTGTTAGTTCTTCTTCTTCTTCTTTTTCTTCTTCTTCTTCTTCGCTTTCTTTGAAAGGTAAACCTATATTTAATCAGAACAAGTATTTTAATTAATAAGATATTGTATTGTCAAAAAAGCTTTGATTAAATGATTGCTCACCTCTTGGGATGTAATGTCTAATTATACCTCCACTCGAACTACTGAGAAAGGCTTTCGGCCAGTTCTATGATGTAGTGTCTTCTTCTTCCGGATTTTTCTATTCTTCTTGCTTGATTTCTGTTAAATATGAAATCCATTTGAGATATTATCAAAAATTATCATATAAACATTTTTTCACATAAATAAATTGTACCGATGCACTCTGAGTGCCCCAATAGTAGACCAAGGCCCGCCACTGATCCTCATGTACTCTATCCGGTCGATGAGCCAACCTTTCTGCATCAAAACCTTTTAAGCACTAAACTTAAAACCAAACCAAGCCAAACTTACAGCTAACAAGTAAGCATGTCAATGTGCTAGGGAACTGAAAACAGAAAAGCATTAAGACAATGCCATGGATGATTGAGATGTGATGAAAAAAAACAAGACAAAAGGTTGGAAATTTTTGTGTTCAAAGAACAAAAACAAACTTCATAGAATTTCAATAATGAGTCTCTCATTTAAGGGTAATCAAATACAGGGATTTTACAAAGCTCAAGACTCATTCCTGGTCATTTGTGAATGAACACTTTCCCTTCACCTTCAGTGACTCCCTAACAATTACAGACACCAGCATAACAAAAAAATATGTATGTGGGGGGACCTGAAAAGCACTGTTTTCCACATTTTAGATAGCTCTCACCAAGTGAAATGAGCCAAACGATAGAATATAATTATACTGATATTCTTTTTAGTAAAGTTAAAGAGACCATTATCCAAAAAAAATTTAAAGAGATAAAAATAATACAGATGATATGAAAACACAAATATAAACCGGTAAAATATATATTTTAATGTAAAATAAATGACAATATTATTTTTTCATTCATATTACTAACAAATTTATAATGAAAATGGAATTAAAGTTATATGAATTAAAACCTTAAGGAACTTAATATAATTATGTCAAACTTGTGAAATTTAACATATTTTTTTCCAACTTCAAGAGTGTAATTTATCCTAATAATTAGAATAAATATTTTTATGTGATTTAATTATATAATTTCTTTTAAGTTGAAGCTAAAAATACTCTAATTTTTAAAACACTTTTAACATAGATTCTCAAACAAAAAATAATAACTTACAAGCAGCTGAATAATCTGTACCATCTACAAATCTCTGTATATTCTTCTGTATGAAAACTTTCATTGAATAATGTAAAAATCTTTAAGTACAATAATCTTAAAATATGATACAATAATTATGAGTATTTTAAGATAGGATATGACGGAATTTACACTAAGTTTAAATCATGAGGTGAGGTGAGAAAAAAAATAATAATTATAATTTCTCACTTAGGCTAGAAAACAAAAGAAATATTTATGATTTTTCATCATTATATTTGGATTAATAAAAGAGAAAAAAGAAATGATTCCTCACTAAATTTCATCACTTTTGGTGAGAAACAAAATATAAATTTGGTGAGAATACTTTTTTCACTATCTCTCATCATTTGTTACTATTTCTTACTTAATTAACCATCCAAACAAGTAATGAAGTTTTCTATTCTCACAATTTTTATTTTTATTTTTATATTTTTTTTGGTCCTTACCAAAATTATCGGTCAATTAATTAATGAACTCCTGCGAAACCTGAAAGAAAAGAACTATTAAGCATGTTGACAATGACATAATGGAGGTATATCAATCTGTTAAAACTTCTACATCAAATCCACAAACAAGTTTCTATAAGAACCAACAAAAATCTGCAGACAAAAAAGCTCTTAACATGGTTGAGAAATTTAGCTGAGTTTAATCCATATGTACATATTTCTCAACCAAAACCAAGTTCTTCAACCATGAAAAACCCAACTGGTTCTATGCAATCAAGTGCATAAAAAGAAAATAGAGCAAAATCATACCTTCCCAGCAGTAGATGTTGATGCTTGAAGCTGCAATTTCTCTCCTCTAAGCTCTCCTGTAATCTATACATCTCATCCTCCATCTTCTTAGCTTTGGCCTCTGCCTAGGGAAAAAAACAATAATAAAAAACCAAAAAATACACAAAATTAGAGAAGGTCCCACAAAGAACATCACTTTACAGAGAAGAACAAAAAGGTGAAATGAAATTATTTTATTTCCAAAGTACACACAGATGCAAACAAATATACATAGAAACATATAAACAAATATACAAATTCACATGCCTGTCTTGTTAGGGTTTGAAGGGCCAATGATTGCACCTGTGAAGCGAGACGGCTTCGGACCTCCTTGTGCTCCACCGCCAGTGACACCACGTTCCGCCGGAAGCTCTGCTTCTTCTCACTCAGATCCTTCAACAACGGATCGATATTTCTCGGTGCGCAGAACGCTGTCGTTCCTTGCAATCACCTCATTGTCCATGCGATTGAAGCTTCTCTCCATCGCGATCTTCCACTCCTCCGTACTCGAATCCCTCTTCTCAATCTCTTCCTTTACAAGTTCATGTAACTGATCTCTACATTTCATCGCCACCTACAAAGAAATCAAACACCAATTAAATTGATAGACTTTCTTGTTCGATTTCGGATCTGCAATTTGCGAGAGAGATCGAGTTTGAGTTCGATGAAAAAAAGCTAGAGCAAGAATAGATCTAACAAAATGCAAGAGAGATCAGATCGAGTTCGGATCTGCGATTTGTGAGAGAGAGAGAGAGAGAGAGAGAGAGATCGAGTTCGATGAAGAAGAGCCGTGTATGAGAGAGATTTTGTGTTATTTTGTAATTGGAATGGGGTTTAATGTCTATTAAGTTAAATACGGCGAGCATGACGCCTTGAAAAACGTGTTGACTATTCAGTATACCACAACGTTTTTTAAAACGTCTTGATTCAAGCGCCGTTACAGATCACTTTTCTTGTAGTGATTCGACGAATTCTACATATTATACGGTTCGAATTATTAAAACAAAATCTGTGATGAACCTTGTGAGCCGAATAGCACCGTCCAATCTAATCGTGGACAGGAAACAAGCTCTTCCCTTAGGAAAAGATATTGTTGGACAGTAGATTGCTTTTTGAAATTTCACCAATAATAGAGAGTAGAAAAAAAAAATACTCAAGCATAGGGATTGTTTAGCAAGATTTTTTTTTTTTTTGTTTTTTTGATTTTTTGGGTTCAAATTGATAAAATGATAAAATATACTAAAATAGTTAAAAAGACAAAGGGCGTGTTTGATTGAGGGGATTGGAGGGGGGGACTATCCACTATTTGGATTACAATCCAAATAGTGTTCCTTATCCGCCGTTTGATTTTTTTTTAGTCCGCCGGACATGGAGTCCCGGACTCCATGTCCCCCATATGGGGGACTATTGTGTCCTAAGGGGGGTGGGATAGAATGTGGGGGACTATTCACTATTGGGATTAGATGCGGAAATGACCATTTTGACCATCTACTATTTAATTATGTATTATATTTAATAAAATTCAATAAATTTTAAATGTCTCAATTTAAAAATAAAATAATTTTATTTAACTTTTTATTGATGTTTTATTTATTTAAATTTTTAAAATAATTTTTTATAGATATTTTATTGTTTTATTTAAATTTTAATTTCATTATTTAAATTTTAATATGTGTTTTATTTAAAATTTTAATTAAAAAATAATATAAATTTTTTATACAGGTTATACAGTATTTTATTAAATCAAATTTAGTGGTTATTTATTTATTTAATTGTGTAAAAAAATAAATTTATTTAATTGTGTAAATAAACAAACACAGTAAAGTTTTGCATGTAAAAAAAAATAATGATTTGTTATACAGTAATGATTTGAAACAAATTTTGTTGATATTTTATTTATTTATTTATTTAATTAAAAAAAATGAATTTATTTAATGAAAAATAATTAAAATATTAAAGATATGTTTAATATTGCTATTACTTAGTAAACAATTGAAAAAGGGTAAAATAGTCTTTTGTTCATTTATCCTATCCAGTCCGTCCAACCAAACGTTGGATTCACTAAAAATAGTCCTATCCAGATATCTAATCCCATGAAAAAACAAACACAGGATACATATCCAATCCGACCAAATAGTCCGGGAGATTCACAGTCCCAGGACTCAAGTCCGATAGATTCTAATCCCCCCTTTTCCAGTCCGTCCAATCAAACACACCCAAAATGTTATATCAAACATGTAATTATTATTATTTTTTTCTCACAAAAATCACATCTAACTATAAAAAAAATCAACTATTTTTTTAAGAGAGCTGTTAAGATGTGCACCTCAATAAGATGTGCACATCATATACACATTTATTTTAAGCCATTAGATTTTTACAAATGAATCTCAGCCACTGAATAATTTGATTAGAAATATTGGCAACCCCTTGAACCGGTTACCTTTTTTTTTCAAAATTTTTTCAGTTTTTTCCCCAAACCCCTCTGTTTTTGAGACAGCAAGCAGACCCTCCTCTTCGCCCTCGAAGACCATCCCTCGAAGGCCATCCCTGCGAAGACGACCCACCCTCGACTTCGCCTGAAGGTATGTCTCTCTCTCTCTCTCTCTCTCTCTCTCTCTCTCTCTCTCTGCAACTTTTTTCTCTCCTCCTTTCTCCATGTCCATTGTATGAAACCCTAGACCGCAATCCCTTTCTTTGAAACTGTAAGTCCACGTTTGTGAACTCACTGGGTTTGTTTATAAAAATAGGAAAATATTAGGTTTAGGTTTTTTATGTTTGTTTGCTTTGATAGTTGTTTTGATTCCCTTCTTCGAAATCCCCTTTTGTTAACCCCCATTTCCTGTATCGATTCTTGCTTCCCATTCTTCAAAGTGCCCCTTTCACGTTTGTATATATAGTAGAAGGATTGCGAAACTCATATCGTGAGAAGGATTAGCTGTGGTTTTTGCTGCAAAGAGAGAACCTGAAGAACATAGACAACATGACCACAATATCAAGAGAGATTGAACACAAAATACTTAAAACCTTTGAGCCAAGAAAGGTGAACTGTTGTAAGAGTTATCCAATCTTGGGTATTTATAAGATTTATAAGAATGTTGTATTGGTTCAAGGAATCTTCATAGTCAGATTACTTGGTATGACAACTATGACTTTGTAAGAGAAAATGCGGCACAATTGACAACTATTGACATTTTTGCTTTTGTTTTTATAGATGGTGTTCTGGATAACTATGAACTTTTGAGCGTTGTAGGTTTCCATTGTCACAAAAGACATATTGTTCACATTTGATATAGTTGCTTTGAAAGGTATCTGTCGCCTTTTATCATTAGAAAGCACATTGATTTGGGATTTCAGCATCAGCTGTTGTATGAACACAGGAAATTTTCATAGAAAGAGACATAGCGTGAAACAAAATATGGATTCCACGTGTGAAGTCGACCTTGTGTGGGACTCATCCTTTGTCTTACATCTGTGACTGATTATGTGAAAATCATTTATGCACTTGGATTTACTTTTTGATATCCTTAAAAGCTAGGAATGTTCGTGGAAAAGTCTACTTTTAGAGAGATTTTGTATATTTCATGATAAGAATAACATGCGCGACAATGAAATTTTTGAAAATTGAAGCCTTAAATAGAAGCCCACAACACAAATTAGGCTAAGGACATAGTAGCAGTCCTTGAATTCAAAAAACTATGGATGTATTCAAAGTTGTTGTCTTCTCATTTATTTATTTATTTACTTTCCTTTTGTATGTAACTTAGCCTCTTTTTCTTTTTCTTTTTTAATTGTTTTCTAGTGGTAATCTGCTTTGCAAGTTGTCAAAAAGGTAGACCTACTTGGATTTTTCAGAGGAATGACACATTGACTTCTTGAGAATTTAGTTTAACCATAAAATGAACATACATGAACCTTTTATCTCAAGTTGGTGATAAGTATCTTATTCAAAAGTAGTACTATAACTGTTTCTAGAAACATAATTTAACACTTCAAATACTTTCTACCCACAATTGTGCCCTCCATTTACCATCGCATGTTTGTGTTTGCTTTTTGATTATTTGTATCGATTGTCAATGTAAAGAGTGTTTTTTTTAGTTGTGTGCACATACTATATGCATAGCAGAGCCAAAGGCGACATTAATTTTCATGATGATGATCACATCATAATGAAAATTTTATGTTAGGTATGAATTTTGGATTTATCAAGGAAAGGGAAATATTGAAACAAATAAATATTTTTGACTTTATTTTCTTCTTTACCTTTTCTTTTCCTTTGTTGGCCTCCACATATAATCAATGATCCGAACATAATCTTAAATTTTTCGTATTTGTATTTGCATATCCTGCATTAAACTGTTTTAGGAAGTAAACTTGTTTTTGCCTGAGAAGATGGTTATACTTGTATATTCACATATTCTTGAATATACAAGTTATGAAATTCTTAAGTTCTATTTACAATAAAGTACCCAAAACAGTGTGTCAAATCTGTTACAAAAAAAAAAAAACACCAGATTAAGAAGGTCTTGCCGTTATTTTATTTTATAGTAGGTAGAAGGGCCTACTGCTAATATACATATAATTTACAAATATGTGTTTTGTGTCTAGATGCATCACCATATTTCTTGGAAATTAGTTTTCTTTCTTCATGTGTTAGTTCAGCATTGGTTCACTGTTAAGTTAATAAGATTAGGACTCTAAACCAACCGAGTTGACCTAATAGTTGACTTGAGAACCTAACGAATTTTAAATTGTATTTAATTTAATAAGTTGGTCACAACCCATTGTGATATTTAGTTATAACCCAACGTGGTGTTCATCACGATTCATTATAGTGACTTTCTTTTTAATAAAAATGGTCTTTGGAGGATCTTGACCATTGTGATATTTATTTTTTCATGCACATTCACATAGATCTTGACCAGTACCGCATGTTGTTAATTCTTTGAAGGATCTCATCATGCTTCATCCTTAGACAACATAACTCCTCCTGCAAGAGTTTTGCAGAGGTTCTTGATTTGGCTTTTGAAAAACAAGACAAAAGAGAATTAGGAGATGAACAAAATAATAATGCTGCACTATGAGAAGGAAACTCATAAGTTTGCCATAATTCACAAGGAAATTCACTGTGCTCCCTTAAAATTTTAATTCATATAAAATTTTGTCTCATTTTTCATCTCTTTTACACTAAATATAAAATTTAGCATTGATAATCGATGTGTCTATACAGTATCTATCAGCTCCAATTGCTTTAGCCTTAATAAAAAGGATGTCAAAATATGAATTGAATCGGTTTAGGTTTTTTTATGTTTGTTTGCTTTGGTAGTTGTTTTGATTTCATATATATATATATATATATACACTTGAAATTTGGCTTGAGTGTGTGAAATCTGATTTGTGGGTAATTGAATTTTGTACTCATGTAACTGATATGAGACTGTAATTTTTTATTTGTTTATTGAAATCTGTTATGTTTGTAACAATTACTCTTGTGCTGGCTTGTTTTTCCTATTAGAAAGAAAATTACAGTGGTTTGGGATGTATTACCTTTAGCAATTGTTTGGGAATTGTGGAAAGTGAGAAACGAATGGATATTTTGATGTTACTGTGACTTAGTTGAATATCCATTTAGTTATTTTTGTTTTTTTTTCATCAAAAGTGTTAAAAAATTATCTCTAATTATTTCATTAAATCTCATGAAGGGAGAGTTATTTTTTTTAGCAAATTGAGAACCAATAAAGTAAATCAAAATTTGATGGGAAAAAAAAAAAAAAGAAGAAGCATTGGAGATGGGTCTGATCAAATTTGATGAAAAGGGGAATTTTGGATAAGAGGAAGGCTTTTAAAAAGATTTTAATGAAAGGATTTGAGTAGTTCATATAAAATCAAGTTTTTTTTACTCAAATTTGAAATCAAATTAGTTGAAAAAATTGGTGAAAGGTTGGAGATGCTCTAAAATGGTTTATGAGTTACCTTGGAGACGATGAAATGCCAAAATTTGATAGGACTAAGGCCTAAATTAGAAAATCTACAAGGTATTAACAATAGAATAAAAGTTATGAAATGATGAGATTTTTAACAGTGTATGAGGACACCAATGTCTTACAACTATTTTTGGGATTCTATGTTTGAGGAGCAAATTATTTGTGCAAAGTTCATAGAAATTTAATTTATCTACCAAGTTGTTATGGTTTGAACTTCTAATTGACCGTGCAAAGAAGTAAAAATAGGGATATCTATAACTAGTGGTGTGATTTGTAGAACGTGTGTATCTTAATGTGTTGAAATAAACTAGCAAGACGGATAGTTAAAAAGTAAGTTTGTGATGATCGGTATAGGTTTCTTGCATTAGGCTAGGTAGAGAAGCATGAATTGTAGGCATAAGATCAGTCTAAGTGTGATGCTTGTCTTTTATACGAGCCTTGCTTCTTGGGCTCGAGCCTTTGTTTTTTTAAGCTGCAAGGTTTTGTTGTAAGGTGCTTTCCTTGATCTTCGAAGTGAGTCTTAATCCATAAGCCTCAACAGCCTTTTAAATTGATTGTGACATTGTTTGAAAGTACAAAAATATGTATTAACAGTGAACATGGAGGTAATGCATCGTTTGCTGATATGGCTAGCAAGGTAGACAATAGAAAGCGCGCTTGCCTAGTAACATCATAATCATATGAACATTTTTTTTTATGGGATCATCCACTTCTTTGTTCCACCATTTAGTGTTGTAAAAAAATGGCATGAATTAAAAATTGTCTAATTTCGTTTATTTTCGTTTCTATTCACAATTCCTATTCAAATTCAAGATTCAAGCATAACCTATCAATACTTATTGTTTAATTGACTCGCATTACATGGTATACTAAACTATTAAATTTTTCATTTTTCCCTTGTTTTTCCTTTTTGCCCATAAATGCAAGATTCAAATACAATCAAAAGGTATTTTTGTTTAATTGACTCACATGGCATGGGGTACCAAAATCTGTTAAATATTTTTCGTATATAGATTCTTTCTTTTCTCGCCATAATCATTACTTTCCTTAACTATTGTCTTCTTTACTAACTCAATTTCGATGTTTTGTTTTTGTTTGTCATAGGTCCTCAATTTGTCCATCTTAACGTCAAAATAAACCTATACCTCCGACATCCCTTCCTTCGTAGCGGTTGCATTAGCAGGTCTGCTTTTTAATTTATTTGCTTTTAATTAATAGCAGGGCACTGGCGGGTGTGCTATTTTATTTATTTGCTTTTAATGAATAGCAGGGCACTGGCGGGTGTGCTATTTTATTTATTTGTTTCATTTTAATTGATATTAGGGTACTTGCTTTTGTGTTTTTGAATTTTTTTTGCTTTGAATTGGTAGCAGGGCACTGGCTGGTGTGCTTATTTATTTGTTTTTTTTAATGAATAGCAGGGCACTGACAAGTGTGCTATTTTATTTATTTGTTTCATTTTAATTGATAGTAGGGTACTTGCTTCTGTGTTTTTGAATTTATAGCAGGGCACTGGCTAGTGTGCTTATTTACTTGTTTGCTTTTAATGAATAGCAGGGCACTGGCGGGTGTGCTATTTTATTTATTTGTTTCATTGTAATCAATAGTAGGGTAATTGCTTTTGTGTTTTTAAATTTATTTGTTTTGAATTAACACACAACACAATTGACCCCTAGCGACAAATAGCAAGAAACTTGTAGAACATAATGTTCTGTTTTGAGGAGAAAGGATAAGAGGATTTGTACATACACCAGAAAAGTCAGGAGTGACATGGTTCAGGATGTCCTCAATGACTTGGAGAATGGGCTTGGCATAGACATCACGCCCATCAGGCGAATGGGTTCCCTGAATTTGCTTCATCATGGCACTGTCATCGGATAATGACATCCGACGGTCATTCTTGGCCAGTTGCTGCATTATGGGCTTCTTTTCCATTTTTTTGGGAATTAAGAAGGCAGGATGGGGATAAAATGGGCTTTTGTGTGGTTTTGCAGTGGCTCGGGGTAAGCTATATATAAGGACGAAAAGTTGGAATAAATTCTATAATTGAATCATGTTATACCTTGCTTGCCAGAGGGTTTAAATTTTGTTAAATCCATGCTTGTCAGGTGGATAGAGATGTAAGAAAAAGGTAGGCCCATGATAACATTGTCTTTACAGAATTTAAGAAGAGGTTCCCCAAAAGATTAATGTTTAATGTTCCCTTAAGCCCTTTTTGAGGTCATTTGATTAACATTAGCATGTTAGTTGATAAAGCTACAAGAAGGGTAGGTTTGTGCTTTTTGTTGTCACAACAATACCATGCTCAGTCACTGCTCATGGATATGTTTGGTTTGTTTTCAAATTTTTTGGGGAAAGAAAAAGTAGAAAACTAGTTTGGCAAACTTTTTCTGAAAACAAATTGTTTAGAAATATCATATATTTATTTTTGAAAACCGCTATCACAAGTTTTTGAACTTTGTCATGACGGAACAAACGAAAACAAAGTAAAACAGAGGAATCACACAAGAATACAAACATACGAGTGGTTTGTCTAAAAGCCTACATCCACGAGCAAAAAACGACCCTGGGTTTAACTACCAAAAGAAGAGAAATTATAATGACCGACTGTTTCTATCAAAAGTCATTTTTGTAGCAAAACTTCTGTTTAATCTCATAACCCTAATCCTCAAAATAACTCATAATATATATTATGATTGAATGAAACAAGAATCAGGTCAGAACTAGTAAGCCCATTAATTGAGTCGTAACCATCGCCAATAGGTCATAACCACAAATTGGATAAAATAACCTACAACAAACCTTTTATTATTTTGTTTATAAAGAGACAAAAATGAAAATAGAAAAAATAAAATTAAAAAAAATGCAAAAACTATACTGAACAAGTGTAGAATAAAAAGAAAACTTATTTTGCCTGGATAGTTAAGAAATGCTCCTCCATGAAAGCAGCCTAGCTAACTATATCTCAATGTTCATTCTAGCCATTAAACCTTGTTGTTATCACTGGTGATTTTAATTTTATTTTGAATTTGATTTTGATTTTGATGTTGATTTATTTGTTATTTTTTTGTGAAGGGTGATTTTCTTGAATGCTCTTTCTTACTTAGCTTTGTTTGGTTCATTTCCTCTTTCATTTGCTTTTTGGGGTGTAAATTTTGTTAAAGCCATGTTTGCCTGGATAGAAATAAGAACATGGTGGACCCATAATAACCATGTCTTTATAGAATTTAATGATGGTTTTCCTTAACGATTAATGTTAACATTAACATGTTCTCTTAGTTAATAAAGCTATCAGGACAGTTTGTGCTTTTTCTTTTTATTTTTGGTAAATTAATTTTCATTGAACAAAAACAACACAACAATAGCCAGAAACAAAAGGGAGGGCTAATATTAGTAGGGACAACATTATTGGATTAGGAAAGACAAAAAATATCAAACAAATTTCATTTACGATATTTTATTGGTCGGATGGTATCACCGTTGTAATTAATTTTTGTTCCAAGTAGGGTTGTATTGAATCTATCATGTACAATAAACTTCTAAATACTCGTAGTCATCCATAAATTATGTCTATCAATTAAGACCAGACACAACACTAAAAAAAGTTAAAGACATTTGAACTCAAATGCATGTGGGTTTCACTCTTAGCTGTGATAAATATTGCGTTTTTCATATGGCTCTCCAGCTATGCCAATATCTTTGGTGGTATTGAGTGCAAAACCACCAAAGGGTTTGTGCACTTGGTAGCTCTTTTTGGTGAAACCATACGTGGATCCTATATGCATCCCAAAATCATTTCTTGTTCATGAAATATCCTCCCTCATCAACCACATTGGATCCCATCAATGTTATATTCATAAAGGGAAAAAAGAAAAAGTCAAAATATACAGATTAAATTTATTGAGTATGATTCAAATTATATAAAGTTGAAATCTGTATAACAAGTGAGAAAACAAAAAAAAATATAGTTCCGTGTTATATCCCATGCAGCTTATTTAACCATTTTTAAGGTATTTGATGGTCCATTTTTTCAGCACTAAGATTTAGACAACGCAATTGAAAGGCAGGGCCACATTTGACCCACCCTTATGGAGTGAACTTTTGATACCTGCAATCATTGGTAAACCACAGGTATGTGTTAAGCCCGAGAGACACTAATGAGAGTCAAACTAAGATGTCTAGGTTTACAATTCATCACAGGGTCTAACCCCATACCGCTAAACTACTGGTGTCGGCTTTTATAGTTCATCTTGGGTAGAAAAGCAAGCTTGTAATTGTGGTGGTGAAGATTGTATATTAAAATTCAAATTCGAATTCAATTTTTGTTATATTCGTTTACCTTGTTCTTTGACAAAGACTTCCAACTTATCTTCTATCATCCAAAATCTCCAAGATGTACAAAGCTTATCCTTTCTTGTTTGTGAATATTAGATGGTGAAAGTTGTGAGAATAAATATTCACGCCAAACAGTGAATATGAACTTCAACACCATTAAGGTTCTATCAAGATTAGAAAATCCAATAACAATAATCGAAATCCAGTAGTCCAATAGTTTTATAGGCCGGATACGAAGTTTTCAGAAAAACAATCCAATAGTCCATTGATTTAGAAGCTACTCAGCTTCACCTGTGACATAGGAAATACTAGGAAATTAACCAAAAAATGATCTACCAAATAATCCAATAGTTCATCCAATCAAATAATCCTTTTTTGTGGTTATTTTTATTTAATTTTTGTTTGAAGTGGTCAAACGGTTGGTTGTGGTACATTTGTGTAATGGTTATTCATACTTTGAACAAAGGTAGTAGACTTTTATCTCTGTTATTGCTTATGCAGTTTGTTAAGGTGAAAAGATGTGCAAAATAATATTTTTCGTAGATAGATTCTTTCTTTTCTCGCCATAATCATTACTTTCCTTAAGTATTGTCTTCTTTACTAACTCTATTTCGATGTTCTGTTTTTGTTTGTCATAGGCCCTCAATTTCTCCATCTTAACGTAGAAGTAAACCTAAAACTCCTCCATCCCTTCCTCCGTAGCGGTTGCATTAGCAGGTCTGCCTTTTAATTTATTTGCTTTTAATTAATAGCAGGGCACTGGCGGGTGTGCTATTTTATTTATTTGCTTTTAATGAATAGTAGGGCACTGGCGGGTGTGCTATTTTATTTATTTGTTTCATTTTAATTGATATTAAGGTACTTGCTTCTGTGTTTTTGAAATTTTTTGCTTTGAATTGGTAGCAGGGCACTGGCTGGTGTGCTTATTTATTTGTTTGTTTTAATGAATAGCAGGGCACTGGCAGGTGTGCTATTATATTTATTTGTTTCATTTTAATTGATTGTAGGGTACTTGCTTCTGTGTTTTTGAATTTATAGCAGGGCACTGGCTGGTGTGCTTATTTACTTCTTTCATTTTAATGAATAGCAGGGCACTGGCGGGTGTGCTATTTTATTTATTTGTTTCATTTTAATTAAAAGTAGGGTAATTGCTTTTGTGTTTTTTAATTTATTTGTTTTGAATTGATAGCAGGGCATTGGCTGGTGTGCTTATTTATTTATTTGATTTTAACGAATAGCAGGGCGCCGGCGGGTGTGCTATTTTATTTATTTGTTTGATTTTAATTTATAACAGAACACTGGCAGGTGTGTTTTTAATTAATTAATTTTATTTTAATTAATAGTAGGGTACTTACAGGTGTTTTTTTATTATTGGCATATAATTGATAGCATAGCACGGGCTGGTGTGCTTATTTGTTCATTTTCTATAAAGAAGTAATAATTGATAGCACAATATTGGCGGGTGTGCTTTTTTTGGTTTTTTGTTTGGTTTTAGTTGATAGTAGGGTGCTTGCAGACATGTTCGAATTTTTTTTTTAATTGATTGCAAGGCACTGGCAGGTGTGCTATTATATTTATTTGTTCTGAAGATGTAAATTATAGCAGCGCAATGGCATGTGTGTTTTTTAGTTGATTTGTTTCGTTTTAATTGCTAATAGGGTACTTACAAGTGTATATACGATGGACGAACCTGAAAGTAGTAGGCCTGAAGAGGTCAATACTGAAATTGATGATCAATTTGCTCCAGATGGCAAGGATGATGTTGTTGATGTGAAAGAAGGGTTAGGTTCCCAAACCTATGATAGTTTACGAATGCTTACTAAGGAAGATGTGTTGCAAATGAAATTCAATTCAGAGGATGATGCTTATACTTTCAACAATGCATACGCTAAGGTCATCGGTTTTAGCGTAAGAAGAAGTAGAAAAAGAATTACTGGAGACAACAAATTTGTAGAGAGTAGGAAATGGGTTTGTTCAAGGGAAGGTGTAAGAGAAAAGAAATACTTGCAACGTGTGGAACGGGTAAGAACTCCTAGGGCAGAAACTAGACTTTTTTGTAATGCCACTTTTCGTGTGCGTTATGACAAGACAGCTAGGAAATATGTTGTGACCCACTTTGTAGGGGAACACAACCATCCGTTGGCAGCACCACACTGCGTCCCTTTTCTTTGGTCGCATAGGTTTGTAACAAATGCAGACCAAGCTCAAGCAAAGGCCATGCGCAATGTGGGTATGAAAACGAGTCAGATCATAGATTTTATGGTCCATCAGTCAGGGGGGTTATGAGAAGGTGGGCTTCATTCACAGAGATTTGCACAATCAATTCCAAGCTGAGCGCAAAGTACAACTCGCAGAAGGGGATGCAGAGGGTGCGTTAGGATACTTGTCAGCTAAATTAGATACAGATCCATTATTTTTTTTCAAATACAACATCGATAAGGACAACCGGTTGGACAAGATTTTCTGGGCAGATTGTAGGTCTCGAATGGATTATGCTGCATTTGGTGATGTATTGTATAGCGATCCCGGATTTACCCTTGTTGTACAGTGATCCGGACATGTGTCCGTGGATGTTGGAAGTTGACTGTTATCTTGTTTACATCCTTTTGACTTCATATTTGAGTTATAGGATGTGTTGGGCGGGTTTGTTGCAAGTTGGTTGAGTTTAGAAACCAAAACTAGTTGCCCAGATTTTGACCTGTCCGCTCGAGCGGGGGTTTTGGCGCTCGAGCGTGGAATACACCCATCCAGTATTTTCTGTGCAGTGTTGGACGCTCGAGCGTGGAATTAGCCGCTCGAGCGGGGTTGTGTGAGTGACGCTCGAGCGTAGAGTTGGGAGCTCGAGCGGAGGTCTGGTTCTGCAAAAGTGCTGGGAGAGTGCATCCGGCGCTCGAGCGGGAGTTTGGCCGCTCGAGCGGGAGTCTGTGAGTGACGCTCGAGCGGAGTGTTTTACGCTCGAGCGGAGCGACTGGGTTTAAGTTCCGAGTTTTGACTCTTCAAATCACTTTTTCACTTTCTCTTCTCTCTCTTACTTTTCCAAAAACACCATTGTTGAGCCTCTCTCTCTAGATACTACCTTCTCTCTAGGTTTTGATCTAGTAGGAGTGATTTGCTCACCTTTGGCCTTTACAAAAAAGTTGTTGATCGTCGAGGGCTACATTTTAATCTGAAAATTTCGGGTTTTGGAGCACGTTGGGTTTTGTCATCTTCTCCTTTGGGGCTCCGAATTTGAGGTAGGGATATCCTACTCCTCTCTATGGATTTTGTCTTTAAATTTTAGTATTTTGAGATGTTGGGGTTGGTTTGGTAATTTTGTGAAAGTTTGGGGCTTTTGTGTAATTTTACAAAAGTTGGGGTTTTATTTATAATAAACCTAGATGCATGTTTGGCATAGAGAAATGGAATAAATGTTGAATCATTGATGAAAATGGGACCTAAGGGTTTAAATGTTAATTATGGAAAATGACCTAATTACATTGATTGATTAATTGGGACAATTAATTGTGAGAAATGAGGAAATGAAATGGAATTGTTGAGATTGGGAGTGTATGGGGTTAAAGGGTGTAGTTGTATTGCTTATCACACACCGAATTGAAATGTTGATTGAATATCCATTTGTGCATTTATTTTCTGTTTAGAAATAATTGCTTTGGGCTATCGGTTGAGGATAGTCGTGATTGTTGTAGACAATGCATGATGATTAGGCAAACGAAAACTAATCAATGGAATGTGTCATGGAATTTGACGGTTGATAGAATACTTTAACTGTATGTATTGAATAATGGTATATAGAACCAATGTGTTTGTATACGTTATGTGTAGAGGAGGAGATGGGGGATGTACTCCGCGGTTTAGGGGAAGATGGGGGATGTACCTCTAAATCGGATAGGATTGGGAGGAGATGGGGGATGTACTCCGCGGTTTAGGGGAAGATGGGGGATGTACCTCTAAATCGGATAGGATTGGGAGGAGATGGGGATGAACTCCGTAGATACAGCTCATATGCTTGTCTAGAGAAATGAAGATAGAGCTCATATGCTTATCTTTGAGAAGTGTAGATACAGCTCATATGCTTGTCTAGTGAAGTGAAGATAGGGCTAATATGCTTATTTTTGTGAAAAGTGGATGTAGCTTATATGCTTATCTGTGAATGTGGGATATAGTTCTTATACATATCTGTTGTGATAATGATGATAGAGCGAATATGCTTATCTGTTGAAAAAGGGAAAATGAAAAGTAACTTGGACTCATAAGTCGTATGACATAAATATGTGATTTATGTGAATGTATCAGTGTTGGCCATCTATCAATTGCTAATCTTTTAGTCATTGTTCATGGTTGGTTTAGTGTATTTCTACTGGGCTGTGGCTCACCCTATATGGGAATATCATTTTCAGGTACAGGTAGCATGCCACCTCCAAGGACATAGCTTGGGAGGCTAGAGGCGGACATACTTTTGTCGTTTTCTTTTTTGATGTATTACATGTAATTTCAAGCCAAGGGCTTAATGTGTAAATGAGTTAGTACTCTTTTGTTGTAACCAAGTGTTAACTTGGAAAGCTGTAAGCCCGTAGGGCATTTTACTTTTAATGATAACATGTAATACTTATGTAATGAAACTCTGATAAATGGAAGAATGTGGAACTTTTACATATCAATGCATATCTTATTTGATGGGTTTAATGTTATTATTTTGAGGGCGTTACATATTGGTATTTGATACAACTTATCGTACAAATGCATATAAGAAGCCATTTGTAATTCTAGCTGGCATGAGTAACCATTTCATGACAACTATATTCGGATGTGCTTTGTTGCCTGATGAGACAATGGAGACATACACGTGGGTGCTGGAAATGTTAATGGAGGCCATGGATGGTAAAAGACCCATCTCCGTTGTAACAGATGGTGATAGGGCAATGCGTCAGGCAATCAAAAGAGTTATTCCAAACTGCAGACATCATTTATGTTCTTGGCATCTGGAGAAAAATGCCTCAACAAATGTCCACATACCAGAATTTACAACTGATTTTGCACAGTTGATGTTAAAGAAATGTAAAATTGATGAGTTTGACAATGCCTGGGCTGCTATGGTGAAACAGTACAAGTTGGAGAACAATAACTGGGTGTCGGATATTCATCTGAAGCGTGATAATTGGGCTGAGGCATATCTCCGTGGTCACATGTTTGCTGGAATGAGGAGCACTCAACGTGTCGAGGGTATAAATGCATATTTCAATATATTCCTAAACCAAAAGGTTAGGCTGTATGAATTTGTAGCGCAGTATGATAGGGCTCTTGCTAGAATGCGTGTTAATGAGGCAGAAACAGAATCTAAAATAGAGAATAGTTTCCCGGTTTTGACTACGCCATTGAGGAGTTTGGAGAAACATGCAGCTGAACTCTTTACTCGGAAGATTTTCTCATTGTTTCAACATGAAAACAGGAAAGAGGGTAAATTGTTTGTGATGGAAAGAGTTCAGCTTGAGGATCATCGCACCTACCGTTTTGGTGAGTACAAGGCACCAACATGCACGTGGACGGTTGAGTATTTTCCAGCTAATATCACAATGAAATGTTGTTGCTTGAAGTTTGAGTCGTTTGGCATCCCTTGCTGCCACATGATTGCTGTTATGAAATCTGAACAATTAATGTGTATTCCACCGAGTTGTGTCTTGCAGAGATGGACAAGACGTGGTAGGTCAAAGTGTCAACAACCAAGTCTTACCCAAATTTGTAGCACCCTAACACAGACAGCTCGGTTTGGTATACTCAGCTCCTGTTTTAGTGAAATGTCATATTATGCCTCACACGCGGACAAAGATTTTGAAGAGGCAAGGGAAATAGCTTTCCAGCTGACATCGCAGATGAAAAAACATTGGGCAATGAGAAAAGAAGGTAACGCCGAGGCTGGGGACAAAAATATTACACCCAAACTATATGACGTTGGTGATCCGAATGTAGTGAAGACCAAAGGGAACCCCGGAGGGACATCTTCTATGGGTAAACCTCCAAAACCAAGGCGGTGTGGGTATTGTAGGTATGGTACTTTCATTGTATGACCTTTTTATATCCTGTTACATGCATATGATTATTAAAATCGTTTATGCATTATTTGCTACTGTAGGAGCATCGGACACACGAAGCGGACGTGTAAAAAATTGGCTTCAAGTAGCCAGAGAGAGGGTAGCAACTCAGACAGTGAACCATTCATGAACACAGAGTTGGATCCCCACACGGATGATATCGATGAATTGCCAATTTATTCAAATGATCCAGTGTAGTTGACTTTCATGATGAGGCTTACAGTGATCGAAACATTATTTTTACAAGGAGACATTAGTGGCTAGTAGTTATGTTTTGTTAATGTCTTAGTTGTTTTAATCTTAGGCATTCTTAATAAATTTCGTAGTTTGGAGAATAATTTTAAAAATAAAGGTGAAAAAATTCCAAATTTGTTTGATTGCTGATAAAATAGGGACTTGCTCATGC
This sequence comes from Camellia sinensis, assembly GCF_055761805.1. Classification (NCBI taxonomy): domain Eukaryota; kingdom Viridiplantae; phylum Streptophyta; class Magnoliopsida; order Ericales; family Theaceae; genus Camellia; species Camellia sinensis. Next base: position 152,777,557 of record NC_138967.1, read on the forward strand.
CATTACTTTACAAACAATCACTGTTAATAATACCGAACTGTCTCTATTTCTCTTTTGTAGATTTTTTTAATTGTCTGTTTGCTTGGTAAGAAATGGTGGACATTGCTGTTAGGTGACACATAACTATGCTTATAGTGGAATGGTATGGTATCGATGTATAGGTGTAATAAGAGATGATGGAGATGTGCATTGCCAAAATATAAACAACTTCATCAGCCAAAAAAAAAATTAGTAACATGAACCCAAGTTGTCATTCAAACAATAGTGTAGCATTAAACCAACTTTGCAAATGTACTTCCTTAAAACTAAAAGCATCTAAGAAAATTTTGGACTTGAGCCTGTTGATGCAGTCAAATTAGGACTTGAGCTTATTTGGCTATTTGCTCACACAAGAGATCCGAATCATGGAATAATCTTCATTTTGAAGCAGTCGAGAGTAAAAATTACAACTGCTTATAACAAGTGAGAGTACAGTAACTTGACTGTAATGATCCAAATCCATATGCAAGGCTACTTTCCTTCACCCAGGTCATAGAAGATGCAGAATCCTCATTATGGCTAAAAATCAAAGGTGTTGAGTGGACTAATGAATCATGACAAATGTTGGATATTCTTATGTCTACACATGTGTTAGACACATTTGAAACTAACACAATTAACTTTTAGGTGTTTCTTAAAAAGTGAATTGTGTTTGGAAGAATTTTCCTAAAACATTTTTCCAATTTAATTATAAATTCAAAAATTGCCTATGTTTTAATATTTTGACTTGAGTGTTTCTTCCATTGAAATATTTGACTTAATATTTTTTAATATTTTTGACTTAATAAATTTCGTAGTTTGGAGATTAATTTGAAAAATAAAGGTGAATAAACTCTAAATTTGTTTGATTGCTGATAAAATAAAGACTTGCTCATGCCATTACTTTACAAACAATCACTGTTAATAATACCGAACTGTCTCTATTTTTCTTTTGTATATTTTTTTAATTGTCTGTTTGCTTGGTAAGAAATGGTGGACATTGATGACTGAAATCAATAACGTTTTAATATATTTGCATTTGTCATTGTATGATTAAAATTTGAATCTATCCAATGACGTACATATGTTTTAATATGTTTGGATATTACGTAGGTAATTGAAGATGCCACGGAAAAAGACAACCAAAAAACCGAGTAAAGGAAAAGCGGAAGCTCCTCACGTTGACCTTGGTATTTTTGCTAAATGGGCTATTACGGTAGAGCAGGCTGTCAAGTTAAAGGAGTTAACTCATACTGATATTCCAGCAATTGTGGGCCACCTGCATATCCAAAACCTAATCGAACGGGAAGGGAAGGCTAATGTCAACCTGGTCCGGGAATTCTATGGTAGCATACAAAAGCCAACTGATACCGAGAACTTGATTCTGAAAACAAAACTGAGGGGGAAAGATGTGGTGTTTTCCGCGGATTGCATATCAAAATTCTTAGACATTCAGTGACCAACACATGATGACAAAACACAATATCCATACCTTCCTAGTGTTGACCTTCCTAATGAAGCCCAAATTGTTGACGATTTGTACATTGAAGGAGTCATACCACAAGACAAGTATCATGTAAAGTTCCTGAAGCCTGACCTTGCCGTTCTTCATCTTATCTTGTGGTACAATCTTGACCCAAGGGGGGTGAAATCCACTTTTGACCATGAACGAGCACTCATGTTGTATGCTGTCCATAATTTCAGCCCTCTAGATGTTCCAAAGATAATTTGGCAAGTTGTGGATTCTGTCGCAAAAGCTAACAATCCACATGCATCATTACCATTCGGCCTCCTCGTGACTGATATGCTACTTGAGCTTTGTGTACCGACTCGGCCAGATGATGAATGGAAGGGGAAGATGAGCCACATAGGTCGTGGAACGTATGGGAAAACACAAGGGCAAAGTCGAAAGCACCGTGAAAGACAAGATCCTACTTCATTGGAGAGCATATCAACTCGTTTGTACGAGGCTGTGTCCATATTGAACCGGATGGAGTTGCAGCACAAGAAAGACATGAGGAAGGTCAAGTTAGAGCTTAAAAAAATGCGGAAAGCCTTTTGTGGTGAAGATTTTGAGAATTCAACTAGTTCTAATGATAGTGAGCAGGAATCTAATGGGTCCAACCATGATGACAGCCAACAAATGGACACAGACAATGATGGTTGAACAAAGTTTGCAAGGCCAATGATTTAGCTGACACTGTTACTTTTTTTTGCATACAGTGTTACTTTTTTGTGCAAAAAGTGTCAACTTTTCTTTACAAACAATGTTACTTTTTGTGCAACCAGTGGTGGTACTTTGATCATCCCATACTTTTGCGAACAGTGTTACTTTTTGTCCCATTTATTATGAAAAGAAAATTGAAACAATGTTAGGATTCATGGATGGCTTATGTGATGGACAACATTTGGATGGTTTATGTCAACAATATTATTTAGTATGATGCTTCGACATTTTTGATAGACATGTCCAATTAATTTTATTTTTTTTTGTTCAAATCCAACAATGTATGTATAGCTTGCTGAAATTTATGGATACCAATTGACTACACAGTTGATACATCGATTCCAAAACTTAGTATGATATTTATGCACGGAATGTGATTAACAACTATAATTCCTTAGATTTCTTAGACGTTCTTTCTTTCTAAGTCGTTGAAGGATACATTAAGTGTTGCTTATTAGCAAGGAAATGCAGGTCCTCTGTTGCTTTTTTGTAGCAAATACTGTCATTGTTCTTGGTATTTTTAAAATTTGCAAAGAACTACCTTTGCGCGCCTTCTAAGTGGGGAGATGACATGAATTATCACTTTCTCTGTATTAACAATATGTTTTTTATTTATTTATTAAGAGATAATATTTAAACCGAACATAAAACATGTATTTAAAATCATACATTGAATAGTGTGAAGAAATAATACTTGTAGAAGAAGAAAGCTGGTGTAAATCGCTTGTGTATGCAAGGTTTGTTGCTTCCTTCGCTCATTGTGTATTGTTATATATTATCTACATAAGCAAAGGTGAAATAATCATATGAGACAAAATCAAGTTAGTAAATGCAAGAAAAGTATACACACCAAAAGACAAATAATAATAAACACAACCCCTTCCTTATTTGAGAGATATATACTATGAATACAATAAAAACAATGTACTGATTAGTTGTATTTAGTTGACGCAATAATACAAGCACACACTAGTTGTAGCTGATGACTTGATGGGGACTGTTACTACCGTCTCATGTTTTCTCTAATTTCATGTATTGAAGAACATCTACTCCTTAAAATGTAGCAGACTGATGACTTAATAACAGAAAATCCAAGCACAAGCACACTGAGAGTTAAAATGTTGCACGTCATGTTCTGTGGCACCAAATGCCAAAATTATATTTTCTATTTCATCTCAAAAAGGGAAAGAGAAGGATGAGGAGGAAAGAGAGAGAAAAGAATAGGATTTAAAATTCCATTCTCCAAGTACAACATTTTGGAATGCATCTTCAAAGTGATCTTTTCCATCCCTCTCCATTTTGTAAGGGAAAATTAGTGAAAATCCCATGGCATTAACTTGTTCCCATGACTTCTTTGTTAATCTGTAAAGTCCCATTTTACAAATTGTTTGGAAGCTTAAATAGGTCCCATTTTATAAATTTTTGGAAGTTGGAATCACTTTCTTTGTTTGTTAGGTATAACAAATTCATCATGGTACAATTGGACACCCAGAAAAAATAAAAAAAATAAAAAAAGTTGTTAAAGATTGGACTATTTACATCATCACATGACGACCAACGAGGGACGCAGTGGATACCCTTTTTTGCCTTGCTGACTTCGGTGAGTTAATTATGGTGAGAGTGGCATTTTGGATCAATGCTCATTTGAAGGGGTGTTCTTATTCAGTCAAGGATCTGCAACTTGCAGCAAATCAGGTCAAATAATGTTTAAAGTACAGGTGGTGTTGCTGCTGGTTCAAGTTGCTGTGGCTAGATGCTGTTGTTGTTCTTCTCTGTTTTGGGCCATTTTGCTGCTGCTAGTTGATACCAATTATATGTAGCTTAGGGGATTGTTGTGGGTAGCTTAGGGGACTGCTACGGCTGAGTTGTTTTGAGTCTCGGATGGGTATATGTAGCTTATTGAGGTCCTCTGTTGCGCTCACTTTTTAACTCCAAATCATTCTCTTCCAATTCAAGGATTGTACAAATTAACGAATATCATAAATGAAATTTTAAAAATAACTATTCCAGTGACAATGAGGTCTCAATTTCTGGTTTTGTTGTGCTATAAACTAGTCTCTCCCTTTGTACTTTTTTTTTGGTTTTTGTAGTTTCACTATTTCTTGAGTTGAGGGTTTGTAGTTATACTGTGATAGATTTAACAATATGGGGTAAGACTATAATCAATGACTATCCTAGCAGAAATTAAGCTTACTTTGTTTCCTCTATTTTCCCCTGTTTTTTTACTGCACAATCTGAAATTCCTTTCACTTTTCAATGACAGAGAAATTTAAAACTCTAACCTACCTATTATGGAGAAAAGTAAGAAAGGGATAGTAGAAGATTTTGAAGTTCAAAATTTTCTTATTCGAATGGGTATTGTATATGCAATATGAACAAAAACATGAGTATTTCATCATATATAACTCATCAAAAACAACTAAGTCTCCAAAAAAAACAGCAAACCCTAGACTCAAACAATATCAACAATAAAAAAAAAAAACATACCGTAGGTCTCCACAGCATGAAGGTGTTGGCTAATAGTTGTGGTGGCAGCAGCAATAGCTCTATTGTGGGATCAAACAGTGGCTGATACAGACACAATATCAGACTAGCGGGGTGAGGGAATTTAAGACCAGCAATCGTGAGAGAGAAGAATGATATGCCAAAACCCCAAAACATATGTTTCTGTGGGAGTTTTTGGTGGCCAAATTAAGCATGTTTTGATTTTGTAGGAAGTTTCAATTTGTTTTTTTTGGAAACACGCACAGGCTGTGTGGAGTTTTAAGAAGTCTTATATTATTTTTTTGGAAACAAAATATAACTATTTTAATGGTGGTGGAGTGCCTACAGTCCACAATCTGGACTGGACCGTATTGTTTAGACTTTTTGAGGCCCAATTGATCCTGTTTTGATAATCAGAAATAAAAAAATTAGGTGTATTTCATTTTTTTTATAAAAATTAGGTCCCTAAAATGATCATAATCTTTTCAAATTATCGCATTTGTCATTACAAAAAGTGATGATTTAATTTTAAAAACACCAATTTTGTACATTTTTTGGTGACCACAACGGATTGCTCTATCTTTTTGTGTTAATGAAATACACAAAATTAATGGTTTGGATTCAAATTTAGAACCCGTGATGGGCCTAACAGGCCCAAACAGTACCCTCAGATCCAAATTATGGGGGGTTGAGGTAATCCACCTTTTTAAATTTGGTGAGGTCAAATAATTATGCAAATTTATTAATATTTTTTTATTTTCTATTTTCCACGGACTATTTTTTTTACAATTTTTTTTTATTGAAATTTCACTTTTACAAAATATCATTTTTCTATCAAACTATAACTCAAATAAAATATTACTCCACCATCAATTACAATCTATAATAAAATAAAAGGTTCTCATGTGGCACCCAAAATATCAATTAGTTCTCTGAATAAAATGAAGTTTGGAGGTCTAATTGATATTTTATAGATAGTTTGGACGGTAAAATGAAATTTCAAATGTTATTTCCATGTCAGTAACTTTCATTGGATTACAAACATAACCTAACAGCGGGGGTAAAATTAATCCAAAATTAAATAAACTAAGTGTACAATTAATTTTACTAAAATAATACAGGTTAACTTAATTTTGAGTGATAGTATGAGAGGCAAAATGATATTTCTTTTTTTACCTTTATTGAAATTTGTAAATCTTCATATTAAATTATGTTAGCATATTTTGTAATAATAAATATTAATTATTATGATATTAATTACATCAACAATTTCTTCACAAATTAAGGCATGGTTTACATTTTGTAAAATGGTAAATTACACCGTCACCTTGCTTACCTATGAATACTTTCTCAGTTTGGACTTCAAACTATTATATTCTTTTCACTATGGTCCAAATTGTAAGAGATGTTATACTTTTGTGACAGAACATGCGGCATGGGTAAAGTTGACCTACATTTGTTTTTCAAATGACCAAACTATTATATTCTTTTCACTTTGGTCCAAATTGTAACACATGTTATACTTTGGTGACGGAAAATGCGGGATGGGTCAAGTTGACCTTCATTTGTACGAAGACCTCCGCTGTAGACCACCTGAACATGCAATCCTCCATCGTACAACACTTCCATTTGCCGTTTGCCATGACCTATCTATTTTGAAGTGGGAAAACAAAGTTTTCTAAGTTGTAAGAATGCTTAAGAACATTACCGCGGTCATATCAATAATTAAGATTACTCTATCATAGTCCAAGAGTAATGACTACTTAGAATTCATTGACACCATGAGAATAAGAACCAATGACTTTCTTCTACTTAAATTGAAAATTTGATGATTGGTTAATAAAGTTTATGAATGTTTCGAGTTTGAATTGTTCTTGTGACAATTGACCCGGGATCCTTGACGGGAATGCGAATATTGTATGTGTGTTTTGTCAAAGTGAGGTTGAAACAGTGGAACATATTCTTCTTTTTGGCCCTTTTGTTTGGAGGCTTTGGTCTAACATTGTAAAATGGTGGGCTCTTCAGTGGGATATTCCTGGTTCCGTCAATGGAGTGCTACGGTGGTGGTCTGGGTGTAGAATGAAAACGTTGGAAAAGAAAATTTGGACAGCTATTCCTCTACCCATTCTCTGGTCCATCTGGACACACAGAAATGAGAGTGTGTTCCAGGGCATCCAACCGAATTCGGACAAGTTGTGTGATATTGTGAAGGTGAGAGTAGCAATGTGGATAAAGTCTTCTGAAATGGTTGTGGTGTTCTCTGTTACTGATCTTGTGTATAATATGCAACAAATGCAGTACTGCATCAGGAATGGAGGCTGAATCTGCTACTATCTATGCTCTACTGTTGGACTGCAATGTTGTGCTACTGCTGGTCTGGTTTAGCTACTGCTGGTCTGGTTGTGCTACTGCAATGGTGATCTGTGTCAAGTACTGGCTGCAAGTGGGCTGTCTAAGGTAGAATCTGGCTGCAACCACTGGGCTGGGCTGGTGGTTTGCTAAGGTGAGCTTGCTGGTAGGCTGCAAGTCAAGTCCTGTGTGTCATCTCATCCAATCTGCTGTGGTTCTGCCTGTGGGGTGTTTTGTGTGTTTGAATCTGTTGGTCTAATGGTGGATGGCTGGTGATCTGCTGGGTAGATGATCTGTTACAATGCCAAGCTAGAATCTGGCTGCAAGTTCTGGGCTGGGCTGCTGGTATGCTAAGGTGAGCTTGCTGTTAGGCTGCAAGTCCAGTCCTGTGTGTGATCTGATCCAATCTGCTGGGGTTCTGCTGGTATGGTTGTGTTAAGACTGTGGGTGCAATTGGTGCTTTGATGTCTGTTATGCTGCTTCCAGTCATGCTTAGGCTAATCTGCTAGTCTCATGGTGGATGACTGCAAGTTATGGGATTGGGATGCTAGTATGCTAAGGTGAGCTTGCTGCTAGGCTGTTAGTCAAGTCCTGTGTGTGATTGAACCTGTTGGTCTGATGGTGAAGGGCTGGTGGACTACTGGGTAGAATCTGGCTGCAAGTTTCTGGGTTGGGCTGCCACTTTTGCTAAGGTGAGGTTGCTGCTAGGCTTCCAGTATGGGTAGAATCTGTTAGTACTGCTTCTGGCTGAGACCCAGATGAAGCTGGTATGGCCGTGTATTGCTGATCTGCTCTGTCTTGCTGATCAAGGCCACAACTGATCTGTTCTCTCTTGCTGACCTGCTACCAAGGCCACAACTGATCTGTTCTTCTCTGTCCCTGAGTGGAATGATCTGTGTTGTTTGTTTTGTTTCTTTTTTTCTTTTTTCTTTTTTGTTTTGCTCTGCATGTTGGTTACTCACCAACTTCGAGCTCAGTTTCTATTTATTTTTATTTTCAATAAGTATTCCGAGCTCAGATTGTTATTAGCACTTGTGTGGGTTCTCTCATCCACTAAGGTCGTAAAGTTATAGTTTAGTTGAATCTTTAACTATTTCTTTTAAACCAAAAAAGGAAAATTTCTTCATGCACAATCACTTGATATAGATGGGACTACATCTGGTATTAAAGAAAATTGAATCAAGAAGGAAACTTATACCACTCTTGCATATACTGTACAAGAAGTGGCTAGGAGAATATTGAATTTCAATTGCAGCAGAATTGGACTTTGGTTGTACTTTATTATGAACTTCTGGAATCTACTTTCTTTTCTCACTAGTGGTTACTACTCACTCCCCTTTCCATCCCATTTAATATACCAACCCATAGACATGCAAACCTCATTAAATTAGATATTATTTCCTAATTTTACTAAATTTTTTTTTTAGTTCCATCTAAGACCACTATAAAGAAGGAAGTGAAATGACCAAGGAAATGTGCAGTTGTAGCTGATTTCTATCATTGATGGATTAAGTGCATGTTGTATTGTCTACAATCTGCCTTGCTTAAATGTGCAAATACTTGTAGAAGCTTTTCTTTTTCTTTTTTTTTTAAATACAAAATAATAGCTAATTAATTTGACTATCTTATATGGCATATAGCATGCATAACTGTCCCCTTGTAATCGTTGATTCTATTTTTTCCAGGTGTATTCTTTGACACTTAAGGGGAGTATTATGAACATTTGAGAGAGTTCCACCAACATCTTCCTTCATTGTTGAAACCTGGTGGGATCTACTCATTTTTTAATGGCCATCGTGGAGGTAATGCCTTTTTTCATGTTGTTTACTGTCAGTTGTTTTTTCTAGTTTTCCTTGATCTTCAACGTGTTTAATCAGTGGACAAGCCAGTACGTTTTACTAATCATATTTCAAGTTTAGATGGTTAGGAAAGTTATGGGAAATTATCCTTGAGAGATCTTGTGCTCTCTTATGGCTGTTTTCTAGTGTATGACCTTGTGAGTGTATGCTCTGAAGGTAACTGAAACTTGGTTTCATTATATTCACTTTATTAGATCAAGACCAAAGAATGAGTTTAGCATTTAGTGTTTGTTTGTGTATCAATTCTTGCGCATTCTATATACATGCTCTGAAGTTTTCTAGCTTCTGAGCAGTGGAATAAGATTTAACAAAGTGTGTGCTGTGGTTTATTTGGATGCAATTCCATGGAAGAATAATGAGTTATAAATTTGACGTATTTCGTTTATTCATTTATTCTTAAACAGAGGATTTATTTACAAGTTGACGTACTTTACCACTCATGATTCTGAGCTATACCACTAAAATGTTATCCACTGTTTTTATACAAGATATTGGTGCATGTTTTGGTAAATTTGTCTGATAGATGCTAGATTGTTCGCATAAGCTTCTGGATCTCATTGTAGGCTATATAATATATGATGGTTTGAACTTGCAAGATTAAATTTTTCTGGGTTGTTGGTTGAGGCTATTTTTATTTCTTGAGAATGTAAGGGATGAAATTCTGATTAAATGACAATGGAATGGGCATTTGGGAAATTGCTTGATGCCATATAACTTGTGATGACATAAAGAAATGATGATATAAACAAATTGGCATGGCATGGCATGAGAATCATGGAATCTGTAACATAATATTGATTAAAAAAAAAACCATTTTTTGAAAGAGAATTGAACTAACGGAATGTAATTCGGACTTGTAGGCTTCGAGTTTGAGCCGAAAACGCCTTAAACTCGGTTTAAAAAAGGCGTTCCGGGGGCAAAAATTCAAACCAATCCCCAAACCACCTTGTGGCTCTCACAGACAGCTTCCCCATGACAAATAGGACTTGTGACAACTGACGGAATGTGTTTGGACCCGTAGGTTGGGAGTTTGAGCCGAATACGCCTAACTTTACTCGAAAAAGGGCGTTTCGGAGGCGAAAAATCAAAACAGCCCCCGAACCACCATGTGACTCTCATGGGCAGCTTCCCCATGACAAATACGACTTGTGACAACTGACGGAATATAATCCGGATCCATACGTTGAGAGTTAGAGCCGAATACGTCCAAAACTTACTCAAAAAAGGGCGGTTTGGGGGTGAACATTCAAAACAGACCCCGAACCACCGTGTGAATCCCACCGGCAGCTTCCCCATGACAAATACCACTTGTGTCAACTGACAGAATGTTATTCGGACTCGTAAGTTGGGATTTAGACCCGAATATGCCCAAAACTTACTCGAAAAAGGGCGTTTCGGGGCCGAAAATTCAAAATAGCCCCCGAACCACCGTGTGGCTCTCACGGGTAGCTTCCCCATGAAAAAATAAGACTTCTGACAACTGACGGAATGTAATTCCGACCCGCAGGTTGGGATTTAGAGCCGAATACGCCCAAAACTTATTCGAAAAAAGCGTTTCGGGGGCGAAAATTGAAAACAGCCCCCGAACCACCGTGTGACTCTCACGAGCAGCTTCCCCATGACAAATAAGACTTGTCAAACCTGAAGGAATGTAATTCGAACCCATAGATTGGGATTTACAGCTGAACACGCCCAAAACTTAGTCTAAGAAGGGCGTTTCAGGGCCGAAAATTCAAAATAGCCCCCGAACCGCCATGTGGCTCTCACGGGCATCTTTCTCATGACAAATAGGACTTGTGATAATTTACGGAATGTAATTCGAATCCGTAGGTTGGGAGTTAGAGCCGAATACGCCCAAAACTTACTCGAAAAAGGGCGTTTCGGAGGCGAAAAATCAAAACAGCCCCCGAACTACCATGTGACTCTCATGGGCAGCTTTCCCATGACAAATAGGACTTGTGACAACTGACAGAATATAATCCGGACCCGTAGGTTGGGAGTTAGAGCCGAATACACCCAAAACTTACTCGAAAAATGGCAGTTTGGGGGCAAAAATTCAAAACAGCCCCCGAACAACTGTGTGACTCTCATGGGCAGCTTCCCCATGACAAATAGGACTTGTGACAACTAATGGAATGTAATTCAGATCCGTTGGTTGGGAGTTAGAGCCGAATATGCCCAAAACTGATAATTGATTCCTCATGGAAGGTTGCTTTTGTGATTGAACATACATTTCTACATATTTCCTTTTGTGATTGAACTTTATTTTGGTTATTATTTTTCTCACATGTTCTAATATCTTCAATGAAATGGCACTGATAGACATTAATAAGTAGGGATAGTTTTATATCCAATCTAATGATTCAAGTGTTTTTTGCAAACAATTAATGAGGAAGTTGGTAAAAAGAATAGTTTCTATTCACATCGGGCTTTGATATTGGTTTAGCCATAGAATTTGGATACATGTTGCATACAAATAAAAGATTGTTACATTAGGTTTATGTTAGTAATGACAGATTTAGTAATGATTGTTCTGCATTTAACAATGTTCCTTATAACAAAAGACTTTAGAAAGACTGATAATTGATTCATCATGGAAGGTTGCTTCTTTGATATGTTATTTGTAACTTGTTCCCAAATTCATTCATGAAGTTGGGCATTTTTGGGTCCAATTCTAACGTTTTTTTGTTTTTTTTTGTTTTTTGTAGATGACTTTGTTGCGTGGACTTTTAGAGTAATATTTTGGTGTATGGAGAAGAAATTTCACTTTTGTATAGAACTAATGTAATACTTTTGTTATCCCCGGCGTTTGTGCAGTTCACTATTACTGATACAAAAAACTTTTGGCAGCCAACATATAATTACAGGCATGGTACATGGATCACCTTTTGTCGTCGTACATATATATGATTTTTGTCGTGGTACATAGATGTACTTTTGTCTTGTTACATACATCACCTTTTGACGTGGTACAGATTACGTGGTAATTTGTACCATGCCAAATAGTCATTTCACATGGTAGTAAATGTATTTTTTGTATATGGAAGGCTTTACTTTTTGTATGATTCTATATTTTGTATGAAATTATTATTTTAATTTGGACAATAGTTGGTTTGTGTGTACTTTGACAGTTAAAGTTATTTATTTTTTGTATACAAAAATTGACTTTTGGCGATTAAAAATTTAGTCGCCAAAAGTGAAAATTCTTGTAGTGTGTGTCAAAGTCATTTATACCCGACGTCATCATTTGGACATAATGACAACATGACACTAGTAGTGGAAACAATGCTATTATAATGGGCTAAGTCGATGATGATGGTTGTGTTTCAGTGGATCAAAGGGCATGATTAATTGGAGTTGGTAACAATAACATTGCTGTTTAATTCACTAATAATGACAACGAAAGAAAGAGTGAGAGTGAGAGAGAGAGAATTAAAAACGAGAAACGTAGTTGGAGTGTCATGCGTTTTTGTTAGTGATAATGTTTGAGGTAATGAAAACACAAGAACAAAATTACATATAAATGGCAACCGATAAACAGATCAATTACTATTCGAATATTGACTAAATTGATATTAATGATTAGGGTTTTACTAATTCTTTGGGAACTATGAATAAGTTGGGAATTAATTGGTTTAGTGTGGCTTATGAAAACTAATTGATTACTGAATCAATTAGGTTTATTATCTCAAGGATCCCTATAATCAATTGTACAATCAATTGTCCAATCAATTGTCATATTTCAATCTCCCTTATATTCTAATGGATTGTACAATCAATTGTGAAAGTTCAAAACACTAGCCACTAATCGATTGTATAATCAATTGTGGTCTTTCAATCCAATCGATTTTGCAATCAATTACGATTTTCCATTCACTCCAATATGCTATACCAATTGATTACACAATCAATTGTGTTTGAAAATTTAAAAGTTATGATGTTTTGTTAATGTCGTTATGATTTTTGGGACAAAATTATAATCAACATGCCATGTTATGATTCATTGATAAAAGTTATGATAGTTTGTTAATGTCGTTATGATTGTGGGAAAAAAAGTTATACTCAATGTGTTATGGTTATGAATCGTCACTAAAAGTTATGATTTGTACCACAAAAAGTTATGATTTGCCATGGTGAATCATAATAAAAAATGTTACGATTCAAATGTTATGATAATTAATTACAAATAACTATATTTGTTATGAGTTGTTATCATATTGTTATGATTTATAGTGTCTTTGTTATGACACTTTGGTGAATATTATGAAATTGTTATGATTCATTGTAATATTGTTATGATATTACAATGAATGTTATGATTCTTTCTGTAACCTGTTACATGACCGGTTTAGCAGGTCATTGTTTATGATGTGGCACAATATGGGCCATAGAATAAGTGCATATCATATGCCCTTTTATAAGGTGCACATTGTAGACTTTTCCTTTTTTTAAACATTAAAATTTTAGCCTACTAAAATAGTCAAAAACTAAAATAACCCATTAAAATAACAATTAAAATAGCCTACTAAAATACCCTTTTGTCCTTATCTCTCCCATTTTTTTCTCCGGGCCCGTTTGTTTCTCGTTGTAAAAGGTTGAAGTGGACTCCTAGTGATGAGCAATATTTGTAAATCATGTTTGTTTGATTTATGGAGCTCCATATTGGTAGTCTCTTCCAATTATGAAAAGTCTTAGTGAGTGAATTATGTGTCTAGGCGACCAAGTGATATTAGAAAATGATTCGTTTGGCTTAAGTTGTTAGCAGACGTCCAGCCAGTCAACAAGTCACGTGCAATTTATTTATTTATTAATTTATTTTTAACATGATGGGAAGCATGTTAGATAATGTCTCAATGAGACCACATAATTAAATGTGGTGTTATCATTTATAAGAAGCCTACAATTTAAGTGATTCAATTTAGTTAATAGGCTTAAGGGTATATGTGTTATGGACCTAATGTGTAGATACTAGTTGTATAATTTCTATTTCTATGAGAGGCAGAAATAGAAATTAAAACATATTGGTTAAAGTTGGTTTTCATTCCTTTTGAACTTCCACAACCTTTCAGTTTTGAAAACCAATTATAACCTTTAAAAGGTTATGGTCCCTATTCCTTCCCAAGTGGAAAAAAATAAGAACACTGCCATTTTTTTTCTAAATCCTCTCAAGGAGAAACATAAGGCACCAAAGGGGAAAGGATTAGAAGGCAATAACATAATCAATAACAAAGAGTTCATTGATAATCACGCTTTCGTTTAACCGTTCATCAATGGATTCAGGTATGTCATTTTGTCTTGATTTCTTGATAATACACATGATAAATGATCCAAAGTGTAAGGTTTATGTTCTGAAATTTATGTTGACAATTGGTATCAGAGCCATCATATCATGTGTCTTATCAGAATTGATATGCTTTATTCATTCTATTTAGGTTCCTGGAATCAGATTCTGAATTTTCTTATGGATGTAAATTCTGTTTTTTTCCTGTTTTATTCTGTGAAAATGGCAATCTATTTTCTGGAATTGTAAAATGATTCGGTGGGCAGTTTTTTTTTTTTTCTCTCAAATGGATGAACATCATGTATTTATATATATATATATATAGATATATCTTGCGATTTGATCGGTTTAATTTTGAACATCATAAAAATATATATATATATATATATTTGTTTTTGGACCGGTCAATTCTATTTATATATGTATATATATAATTGGAATTGCTGCAGATTATATAACATATACGGGGTCACAAATTTAGAAATCTTTAAATTTAATGTAATTTCATACAACGTCTACAGAAATTTAATTTTCTAACATTCTCAATATAAGTCAATTCAAACAAGATGTCACAAAAGTGATCTCTCTTGTCTAGATTGTTTTATATGGAATGTTTTGAAGTTCATGTCTGTGTATCTCATGCGGGTATTTATCGGTCCAAAGACATGATTAAGACTTGACAGAATTACACACACATTTTGTGGTGATAAACATGTGCCAATTGTGAAAAAAACCTAATGTGAATAATAAATCCATCAAAAGATAGATTTGTTATTTGACATAACTTATTGTCAATGTTTGATCATTACAACAAGAATACCACTTACAGTTAATATCACTACCCAAAGGCTTGGTATTAATGTTGTGCTAGGTATCTTGAGATGTTGTCATTAAATTAATTTATTTAGAGATTATCTGTTTGGTAACTTAATGTGAGCATAATTGTTTATTCCTTTTATTTTCTTTTCTATTCAGCTTTAATGTCGACTACTTCAATCTCTGCCAACATGAACAATGTTCCAATGTTAAATGGAACAAACTTTAGGACTAGAAAGAGAACATATTGATTGTTCTCGGCTGCATGGACATAGACTTGGCATTAAGGATGCCAAAACCAAATGCTCTCACTGCACAAAGTACTCTTGAGGAAACTGTGTACTTTGAAAAGTGGGATCGTTCTAACAGGCTAAGTCTTATGATCATGAAGCGTGGGATTCCAGAAGTTTTTCGGGGTGCAATAACAGAGGATGTTACCGTTGCCGGTGAATTTCTTTCAGAAATTCAAAAGCGTTTTGCTAAAAACGATAAGGCTGAAACAAGCACGCTTTTAGCAAGCTTGATTTCAATAAAGTATAAAGGCAAGGGTAATGTTCGCGAGTACATCATGGAAATGTCTCATTTTCCTTCAAAACTTAAGGCACTAAAGCTCGACCTATCTGATGATTTGCTCGTGCGTTTAGTTCTCATCTCTCTTCCTGCACAATTTAATCAATTTAAGGTCAGTTATAACTGCCAGAAGGAGAAATGGACTCTCAATGAGCTCATTTCATTTTGTGTGCAAGAGGAAGAGAGATTGAAGCAAGAAAGGACTGAAAGTGCTCATCTGGCAAGCACCTCCAAGCATACAGGCAAAAGAAAGCATAAGGGAAAGGAAGTTGCTATTCCTCCGGGTCCGGAACCAAAGAAACAGAAAGTGCAGGATGGTTGTTTCTTTTGTGGCAAGCCCGGACACAGAAAGAAGGATTGTGCCAAATACGTCGCCTGGCGTGTAAAGAAAGGTACATTTCATGTTTTGGTCTGTTCTGAAATAAATTTAGCTTCAGTACCAAGAAACACTTGGTGGGTAGATTCTGGTGCTACTACTCACATATGTGTTTCTATGCAGGGTTGCCTGAACTACCGAAAGCCAACTGATGCTGAAAGGTACATCTTTGTGGGTGATGGCAAGTCAATAGAAGTGCAGGCAATAGCGCACTTTAGATTATTACTGAAAACTGGTTATTATTTGGATTTATTAGACACTTTTGTTGTACCGTCCTTTAGAGGGAATTTAATTTCTGTTTCTGTATTGGACAAATTGGGATATTATTGTTCTTTTGGAAATATGAAGTTTAGTATGTCTACTAATTCCAATGTTGTTGGTACTGGTTTACTTAATGTGTTTGATAATCTATATTTGCTCGAAACTATTGCATCTTATAATGCAACCTTGCACGTGGAATCACGAGGTACAAAGCGTAAATTAACTAAGGAAAATTCAGCCTCATTATGGCACAAACACCTAGGTCACATCTCTAAATCTAGAGTTGAGCGCCTTGTGTCTGATAGAATTTTGGACTCTCTTGATTTTTCCGATTTTGATGTCTGTGTTGAGTGTATCAAGGGAAAACAGACCAAAATAAAGAAATATGGTGCCCATAGGACTACAGATGTCTTAGAATTAATTCATACGGACATTTGTGGCCCATTCCCTATGGCGTCTTGGAATGGTCAACAATATTTTATCACATTCATAGACGACTATTCCAGATATGGGTATCTATTTCTTATCCATGAGAAATCACCGTCTTTGGACGTATTCAAAAAATTTAAGGCCGAAGTTGAGTTACAACTCAACAAACGGATTAAAAGTGTCAGGTCTGACCGTGGTGGTGAATACTATGGCAGATATGATGGATCAGGTGAACAACGTCTAGGACCGTTTGCAAAATACCTGGAGGAATGTGGAATCGTCCCACAATACACCATGCCAGGATCACCTAGCATGAATGGTGTATCTGAGAGACGAAACCGGACTCTTAAGGATATGGTAAGAAGTATGATCAGTCATTCTACTTTACCAGAGTCCCTCTGGGGTGAGGCTCTAAAGACAACAACTTATATCCTAAATCGGGGTATTCTGGGATTATCACAAAGGAGCTATATCGAAAAAGTACTCAATAGATTTGGCATGCAAAATTGTAAATCAGGTGAAACCCCGGTTGCTAAGGGAGACAAGTTTAGTATGTTAGGCAGATATTTAAGTAATCCTGGCATGGATCATTGGAAAGCAGTCAAGCGTGTTATGCGATATTTACAGAGAACAAAGGAATATATGCTCACATATAGGAGATCGGATAAGTTAGAGGTCATTGGATATTCTGACTCCGATTTTGCTGGATGCCAAGACAGTAGGAAATCCACATCAGGCTATATTTATCTGTTAGCTGGCGGAGCAATTTCTTGGAGGTCTGCAAAGCAGACGCTCATAGCTTCATCCACCATGGCCGCAGAATTTGTAGCATGTTATGAGGCATCAAACCAAGGGATATGGCTGCGGAATTTTGTCACTGGGTTGTGTATTGTGGAAGGCACTGCAAGACCACTTAAGTTATATTGTGACAATAAGTCTGCAGTTTTATATTCCAATAACAACAGGAGCTCGACAAAATCAAAGCATATTGATATCAAGTTCCTAGTTGTAAAAGAAAGAGTGCAGAGTGGACAGATTTCCATAGAGCACATTGGGACAAACTCCATGATAGCGGATCCACTTACGAAGGGACTACCACCCAAGGTCTTTCATGAGCACACTGCTCAGATGGGTGTTGTTTTATTTGAGAACATTCTGGTTTAGTGGGAGTTTGTATCTATATTACTGCTTTATGTCATCCTTGAGTTTTATCTATGTAATTAGATTAATTTCTGTAGAAATGAAATATTCAGTTTATTACGCTCTGTTACTTATTGTGAAGTATTGATCTCAATAAAGTTAAGTAGGACCAGTTGGAAATAGACATGTATGGATCACATCACATGTAATTTCCATGCTACGCATCCATGATTGATCTATGTCATTTAGCTGTATTAGTATACGTGACCATTGGTGGGTCGAGTTACGATTGATGTAACGAAGACCACTTTGATCCTATATTAATATAGTTAATGGACAAGATTGTTTGGATACCCTCAAGTTATGATAACAAATTTCTGAGATCACTAAAGTTAAGCACATTTTTCAGGATACATATGTGGTCCAGTGGGAGATTGTTAGATAATGTCTCAATGGGACCACATAATTAAATGTGGTGTTATCATTTATAAGAAGCCTACAATTTAAGTGATTCAATTTAGTTAATAGGCTGAAGGGTATATGTGTTATGGACCTAATGTGTAGATACTAGTTGTATAATTTCTATTTCTATGAGAGGCAGAAATAGAAATTAAAACATATTGGTTAAAGTTGGTTTTCATTCCTTTTGAACTTCCACAACCTTTCAGTTTTGAAAACCAATTATAACCTTTAAAAGGTTATGGTCCCTATTCCTTCCCGAGTGGAAAAAAATAAGAACACTGCCATTTTTTTTCTAAATCCTCTCAAGGAGAAACATAAGGCACCAAAGGGGAAAGGATTAGAAGGCAATAACATAATCAATAACAAAGAGTTCATTGATAATCACGCTTCCGTTTAATCGTTCATCAATGGATTCAGGTATGTCATTTTGTCTTGATTTCTTGATATTATATATGGTAAATGATCCAAAGTGTAAGGTTTGTGTTCTGAAATTTATGTTGACAAAGCACATTGTGAACAATAGTATTTAATGTTTTTTGTATTTTTTATTAAATAAAAACCATGATTTTATTTATTTTATTATTTTATATTTATTTTATACAAAAATAATTTAAAAATCTTCACACTAAAAATTATCATCAAAATAAATACAATTTCACTTAATTCTCTCAGTATCAATCTCTTCATAATTAATCTTCACAGTATCAATGCCGCGCTCAACTCCCTCGCTTCTTTCTCTCTCAATGTCATTGAGAAGAAGTTATTCTATGCTTCCAGAACACCATGTTAGAAATGTGCCCGACCAATAAAAACAATATATAGAAACAAAAAAATCGCAATTTATAAAGAAATTTTAAGAATTTTGTCAATAACTATCGCTTTTTGAAAATTTTATTTGTTTGGCATGCCACACATTAATATGATGACGTGGTGCACCAGACCTCCTAAAGTAATTTATTATCCTTATCTCTCCCATTTTATTGCGGAATTGGGGTGGTTGCTGTGCAGGGGTGCACAGCAGTCACTACTATGCAGCCAATTGGGTCTTTTTTAGGGTCTTTTGATAATTCGAATTGTTCATATTTTTGAATACATCAAGTAAAATATAGTTGTAAAAAATCAAGTTAATCGGATATAGTTTACCCATTCATCCACCCACATTTGTAGCTACAAAAATAAATAATAATTGTAATTTAAAGTATTAAAATGAATACAAATGTGAATGGATGAATGGGTAAACGATATCCGATTAACTTGATTTTTTACAAGTACATTTTACTTGATGTATTCTAAAATGTGAATGGTTCAGATTATTAAAATGGGCCCCAAAAGGACCCAATTGACTGCACAACAGTGACTGCTGTGCACCCCCGCACAACAGCCACCCCAATTCCCTTTATTGCCTAACACTAGCCGTGTGCCAAATGGCTTGATCAGACTAATGATCAATCTCATTATGTGGGTGTTTAGAAAGTGGATTTTTATGTAAGTTTTTATAGTTATAGAATATTATTGGATAAAAAAAATTTAGTGTTTGAGAAGATAGTTTAATTTTTTTGTGGTTGGATATGATGTTTGTGAGAGAAAAAGTGAAATGATTATGAAGTTGGATGTAATATTTTGTTTGGATTTATTTTTTTTTTAATTTTGCAAAACCTTTATCTTTTAGTGAAAAAAATAATTAAAAAAATTTCTTGAACCAAGTTCCAAACACCATCTAAATAAACAAAAATGCCTACAAAAAATGTTTTACCCATGGGTTAAGCATTAACGAACAAAATAGATTGAGAGATACATGGTTTTAAAAACCGGACCGGACCGGCCGGTTACCGGTGACCGGATGGGGTTCCGGTCCGGTCAGCCCCCTTAAACCGGCCTATTTATTGAAAACCGGTGAACCCACCGGTTAAACCAGTGAACCGAACCGGACCGGTTTCAATTTTTTTTTAAAATTTGTTGTTTGTTTTTTTTTTTAATTTTCTTCCTTTCTTTTCTTTCTTTCTTATTTTATATATATATATATATATATAAAATATAAGAATATAAGAAAATTTTAATTTGAAACTCTTTTTCAAGGGTCTCCTCTTGTGAGGAATCCCATTAAGAGTTTGATGAAATTATTGTGAAAGTCTTCACCTATTTATAAGAAAAAAACTCTTTCAAAAAAACTCAAGAAATCCATGTGGGATTCAATCAAATGTATTGGAGGGAATATTAAAATTTTGATATCCCTCCAAAATTTTTGCTTTCCTTTCAATCAAATTATTTGAATTAAAATCATATGGAGGGAATATTAAATATTTGATTTCATCTTCCAAAATTGAAATTAATAATATTTTAAAATATATTATTATATTTTTCAGTAAAAAAAATATTAGGACAAATATTTAAGATAATTTAATATTTTTAATATTTTTAATTTATAATTTTATTACTTATATTTTTATTTAAATATAATTTTAATATATTTATTACGTCACGGTTCGATTCCGGTTCAACCCGACGGTTGAACCGGTGACCCGTCCACCCGATGCCTTTTCCGGTTCGTTCACCGGTCCGGTTTTTAAAACATTGGAGAGATAGTTCTGGTGTACACATATTTTTATAATGCATCACGTTTGAAATTTTAGGTTGAAATTTATGAGTAACCTTTAATAATATATAAAATTACTACTTGAAATTAGGATTCTCATAAATTAACAAATAAAAAAAAATTGAATAAATTATGTAAATAGTTTCTGTAATTTACACGATGTGTCAATTTGGTCCTTGTAGTTTTAATTTGCTCGATTTTATCCCAAAATTTAACGGATTGTGTCATTTTAATCCAATAAATAATGTTTGTTAAGTTAATTTAACGGAAGGTCAAATTATGTGTCAATTTTATCCATGTACTTTATACGATGTGTCAATTTGGTCCATGTAGTTTCAATTTTCTCAATTTTGACAGGGACTAAATTAATACGTCGTGAAAAATACAGAGATCAAATTGACACATTGTTTGACTTTTCGTTAAATTTACTTAATAACCGTTATTTATTAGACTAAAGTGACACATTCCGTTAAATTAAGGGGTAAAATCGAGTAAATTAAAACTACAGGGATCAAATTAACACATCGTGTAAACTACAAAGACTATTTACATAATTTTCGCAAAAATTTTCATAAATTCTTAGATAAATCACACAAACTTTTATTTAAATAAATCATAGATACATTTCATCTCACAATGCTAGCCATGCATTGAGTGCTTGGCCCGAGCTATCCAACACAGCAAATATAGCCAGGACTTTACTATTTTTCTAATTTAGCCTACTTTTCGTCTTTGAATTTTACCCATTGTATTATGACACATGCTTTAGTTTGTTAGGTTTTTATTCTTGGCAATCCTGTTTGACAAAACTCCTTTCAGCTGTATTTGTTTTCGCACCTTTTATTTCAGTGAGACTATGAATGTTTAGATACGAATCCAACCTGAATTGTGCCTTGTAGAGAAGTTTGTGATGTTAATGCTTCCAAGATTGTCACTTCGCTGATTATGACGGTGATCGAGCTACCCGGTCAGCTCGCGGGGGTCCAGGGGGCAGTGCCCCTTGGCGGGTCTGGGGCAGCGCCACGGCGGGGTCGAGGGGCAGCGCCCCCGAAGCAAAATGCAGAAATGCATTCCAAGTTGCCTGTCCGCTCGAGCGGACATTCGCCCGCTCGAGCGGAGAATGCTAGGTTTCAGAAGTTTGTTCACCTGCAAAAATACTGGATGCTGTTTTTTCCCGGTCGAGTGGAACTTTCCACGTTCGAGCGTAGGTTCGCTCGAGGGGCCAATCCGACGCTTCAACGGAGATCGCGGGACAATTTTCTATAAGTACGGGTTTCTGTCAGAATTTAGGATTACTTCCTCCAGATCTTCTTTTTGGATATTAAGGTTTATATCTGGAGATTTTTTGCTAGTTTTTTTTTTTTATGTTTTAATTGAGTATTCAACTCATGGGTGAAGAAGAATACATCAAAGGTTTGTTTGTTCATTCTATACAAAAGAGAGAGTTGTTCTTCGGTGGATTCTGAAGAATTTGAGCCTGAAGCTTTGGTGGATTCTGAAGTGGCTCATCGTCAAGACAATTCCGAGGTGAAGACAGGGTTGGAAGAGGCACATAGGGGTTGGTTCAATTCGGGCGTATATTCGCTAGGTAATTGAGAGTATACCTATGTAATTCCTTTATTTCTTCTTAGTGGATTGTTTTGTGGCTGTTGCCCGTGATTTTTTATCACAATTGGAGGTGCTTCAATTGTGATTTTTCCACGTTAAAATCGTTGTGTCGATTTGTCTTGATTGTTTGATTGAGATTGTTTTATTGCTTTAAATTGATACATAATCACAAATCAATATCTAGCGAATTTCTAGTTTTTTTCAATTGGTATCAAAGCAGGTCGCTCTATTTTTTTTGTTTTAGTCAAATCTATTAGAGCGAGATCTTGATTGATCTGTGATAATGGATACAATTCGTGAGGGAAATTCTATGATTCGACCACTCCTACTTGACGGATCCAATTATTCTTTTTAGGAAGCTCGTATGAGATCGTTTTTAAAATCTATTGATGAAAAAGTTTAGCAATCTGTCATGTGTGGCTGGACTGAACCAACGATTACCGTTGATGGAGTAACTTTCCCCAAACCAATTGATAAGTGAGACACAATTGATTACCAAAATAGTAGCTGGAATAGTAAAGCTATCAATTCTCTCTTTTGCGCTGTCACACCTGAAGAGTTTAGTCGAATTTGTAATTGTGAAGTCGCAAAAGAGGCTTGAGATATCTTGCAAACTATTCACGAGGGCACTCCTTCTGTTAAATGCTCAAAACTTCAAAGGCTCACATCTAGTTTCGAAAACCTTTCAATGAAAGATAGTGAGACCTTTGATGAATTTTATGCGAAGTTGAGTGACATTGTAAATTCCAGCTTCAATTTAGGTGAAAAAATACCAGAATCCAAAATTGTGGGGAAAATTTTGAGATCCTTGCCCGATCGGTTGCAACCAAAAGTTACGGCTATTGAGGAGGATCAAGATGTTGACAACCTCAAGCTGGATCACTTGGTTGGAAATCTCCAAACTTATGAGGCACATAGGAATTTTAAAAAGAAACAAAAAGATGCTATTGCTTTTAGTAGTGCTCATAGAGTTGGAGAGGGTTTTGATGAGGATTGTGAGATAGATTCTAAGATTACGGCTGCTTTTGTTAAACAATTTAAAAAATCTTTTTTGAAAAAGAATCCTAATCTTTTGGAATCTTCTCATACTCATAAATCTAAAAGCAAAGATAAAGTCAAAATTAATCCTATAGCCAAGAAGGAGAAATGAAAGATACAAGGGAACTCTGAAAGAGTTCAATGCGATGAATGCCAAGGATTTGGCCACTTTGCTTCAGAATGCCCCACTTGTTTGAAGAAGAAGAAAGCCCTCGCTGTCACTTGAGATGATGAATCAGATTCTAATGAAGATGAAAGTGACAACGAAGATCAAGGCGAAGAGGGACATAAACAATTCCTTGCTTTCATGGTGGCTTCCGAAACTGAAGGACGAACAGAGTATCCGAAGAGGTCGGTTAAGAATGTCACTAATGATGAATCCTCGGAGAGTGATGATGAAGAGCTTGAGCAAGCTTATGAAAAGTTGTATAAGGAGTCTCTTAACTTATCCAAATTGAATGACAAACTCACTACGAAACTCAAAGCATGTGGAAATGAGAATGTCAAATTAAAGAAAGAGATTTCTGAGGCTAGGAATGATGCCCTTAAAATTTCTAATCATCGACAAGCTTTTTGTGCAAAACTCTTGACTTGTGAGACAAAGAGGAATGAGTTACAGCAAATCTATTCAACATATGAAGAAAAGATTGAAACTCTCGAGGTGTCTCAAGTTGCTTTGAAAGAACTAATGATCAAGAAAGAGGATGAACTCAAGTGTGCTATGGCTACCATTGGTCTTTGGAACAGAGGATCAAAGACTTTGGACAATATCATTGGGTCTCAACAAATTTGTTCTGACAAGAGTGACATTGGCTTTAGTGGTAAGAAAGAGCAAAACTAGAGTGCTTCCACACCTCATGATACAAGAACTCAAGGAAAGGGAGAACAAAAAATTCAACATGAGGATGGACTTCTCAATCTTCCTAGAGTTGGTAAGGTCAAAGAAAAGAAGGTACATTCTGTGCACCCTATTTTTATTTGTCATCATTGTGGTATGCATGGTCATATTCTCCCTTATTGTTATAAGTTGCATGGGAGAGTGTCTCATATAGATGGAAGAAATTCCAACATCTCGTGGGGTAGGAGACACTTCATTAGTGGTAATGAGGTTAAGGGTCATATTAGACCTCGTTATTTTGATGTGCCTAGTTCTAGGAATAGGAAATTGGAAACCATGTCAAGACGGGTTCTTATTGAAGGGGAAGAGAACCACAACGTCAAGACACCACCCAAGAACCACCATTCTCACAACCTTGTTCATACTAAAGCAGTTTGGGTGAGAAAACTTGACTTGTGTTAATTTGTTCAGTCGTTTTAGTTTTTGGGTTTCTGTGTGTTTTTTTTTTCTTTTTGAGTCATTTAATGTGTGCATGCTCGTTTTCTGTCTTGCTTTGTTTAGAAAAAGAAAAAAATAATAATAAAAAATCCAAAAAGATTTTCTTAGTATGGTTTTGCAAGTTTGAAATTTTTTGAGTAGTCCTTGGTGCATAGTGGAATTGATAAGAATATCCATTACATGATAATATGTGGGTGCTTTCTGTGGTCATTACTCATTTCGGAGTGTGTGTTCTTTGATTAGTATGTCTCATTCTGTACACACTCTTGGATTAGCAAATATTGGAGTCTTCCGCCTTAGTGATTTTTTTTTTCTATGGACTTCTGGCACGGCATCTTTTGTTTTTTTATAGGAATTGACCGATACTAGCATATCTTGGGTGATGTTGAGTCTCTTAACCACCTTTCATCTTTTTGCATCTCCATGGCTTTCCCCCTTTTTTCTTTATAGTCCAGCAATGTGGAAAAGGCTACCTCAGAGTCACCATCCAGGCCATCCTTATTATATCCATGCTTCTCTGGTTTGGTTTTCATACTCTTGAGCGTGTCAGCCGCCAATGAGTGTGCAAAAGAAAGAAAAAAAAAAGATGTGCAAAAGAAAGAAAAGAAAAAGATGTGAGAAAAAAAATGAAAAAAATAAAGAATTCATTGATTGAGGGGAGCCTCCGCCTTTACTCAACAAATACCCCTTGATTCCTAGTGGTTTGACTTTCCGTAGTTGTGCTTAGATTCTCCAGTCAAAGGTCCAGCTTTCATATCACTACTAGGATTTGAATCTAGTGTTTGTCGAACTCCAAGAGTCACACACACACTTTTATCATGGGATCTATGCTTGTCACATATTGCATTACTTTCTTTTATGAGGAATCTTCTACAGGTTGTGCACATTGTGTTTTCAAGTAATTGTGCTTCTTGGATAATCTTGTGTGTTTTAAGGTACAACTCTGAAATTTCTTGCTTGCTCCACCATATTATTTTTGTCATTTTTTTCTTGTTCACTGTTTTCAGTGTTTGTGGGTGCTTTTAGTGAGGAGGAGTTTGGTTTATCATCGTCAGAATTTGTTAGCATGAACACTTTGTTTTGTTTGGTAAGGGAGATTAGCTTTAGTTGGTTTGCATGATGTTGTGCACTGCTTCTTTATTGCTTCCTTCTTGCATCTTGCTTTAGTTGATTGAGCTTCCTTTGTCAATTCGTGACAAAAAGGGAGAAACATGTAATCATGTCATGTGTCGGGTGCATGTGTCTTAGTTTTTAGGTTTTCATGCTGAATGTTCTTAAAATCTCCAAGTCGCATCTATTCATGTTTTCCATCTCATGCTTCAAGATAATCTTGTCATATGTTTATTGTTTTTTCATATACTCTTGTGGCATTAATAGTTGTTTTGGAGATTGTGGCACTAATAGTTGTTTTGCAGCTCATGACCTTGAGAAAGAAGTTTGCGTTTGTTGGCTGTAATGGGTCGGGGTGATTAGGATTTTGTTTGTTAGGTGTGTTTTGTCATGGCATTGCCAAAATGGGAGATTGTTAGGTTTTTATTCTTGGCAATCCCATTTGACAAAACTCCTTTTAGCTGTATTTGTTTTCGCATTTTTTATTTCAGTGAGACTATGAGTGTTTAGATATGAATCCAACTCGAATTGTGCCTTGCAGAGAAGTT
The DNA here is from genome assembly GCF_055761805.1 of Camellia sinensis. Classification (NCBI taxonomy): domain Eukaryota; kingdom Viridiplantae; phylum Streptophyta; class Magnoliopsida; order Ericales; family Theaceae; genus Camellia; species Camellia sinensis. The sequence continues at coordinate 152,804,062 of NC_138967.1, forward strand.
TGTAATGTTAATGCTTCCAAGATTGCCACTTCGCTAATTATGACGGACATTCCCTCGCTCGAGCGGAGAATGCTAGGTTTCAGAAGTTTGTTCGGCTACAAAAATACTGGATGCTGTTTTTTCCCGCTCGAGCGGAACTTTCCGCGCTTGAGCGTAGGTCTGCTCGAGCGGCCAATCCGACACTCGAGCGGAGATCGCGGGACAATTTTCTATAAGGACGGGTTTCTGTCAGAATTTAGGATTACTTCCTCCAGATCTTCTTTTTGGATATTAAGGTTTATATCTGAGGATTTTTTGCTAGTTTTTTTTGATGTTTTAATTGAGTATTCAACTCATGGGTTAAGAAGAATACATCAAAGGTTTGTTTGTTCATTCTATACAAAAGAGAGAGTTGTTCTTCGGTAGATTCTAAAGAATTTGAGCCTGAAGCTTTGGTGGATTCTGAAGTGGCTCATCATCAATACAATTCTGAGGTGAAGACGGGGTTGGAAGAGGCACATAGGGATTGGTTCAATTCGGGCGTGGATTCGCTAGGTAATTGAGAGTATACCTGTGTAATTCCTTTATATCTTCTTAGTAGATTGTTTTGTGACTGTTGCCCGTGGTTTTTTATCACAATTGGAGGTACTCCAATTGTGGTTTTTCCACGTTAAAATCATTGTGTCGATTTGTCTTAATTGTTTGATTGGGATTGTTTTATTGCTTTAAATTGATATATAATCACAAATCAATATCTAGCGAATTTCTAGTTTTTTTCATAGTTACTTAATTAAACACATCATTGATAACATGATAAGAAAAAACCATTGTGTAGTTGTGATGAAATTAGCTAAAATTTGCTTACCATTTTTTTTTGTGCATTCTAAAATTAATTTTTTATTTATTTAATTTTAGAATTTTTTTTTAATTTTTAATTTTTTTAATTTTTTTATTTTTAAATGACCGTACATGATACGAATATTATGCTAATACCAATAAATGTAAAGAGATATTATGAAGCGTATTTCGAATCTTCATATTTATGATATGTTATTTGAGTTCAAATTTTGTAAAAAGTCATATGAAAAGATAAGCTTTCTGCTCACATTCATTAATTTAATTGATCATTGTGAGACCTAGGAAATCCTCTCACATGGATTGTAGAGATCCAACGAAAAGATGAGCTTTCCCGTATATTTGCAAAGATAAGCATGGCCAGCGCCACCCAACCGAGGTTGTCGGCCGGAGACACTCCAATGATAAAGTTAGCAAAGAAAGAAGATGAAGAAATGAAGAGTGTTCAGTGTGCTATGTGGTGCGGAGAGATGACGATTGTCTCTGTTCCTTGAGATGCCCTCATTTTATAGATGGGGGGTGTGATATTTGTCCCGTGGGTGCCTTGTTTGGACTAGGCCCATTAAGATGATATATTTTTTCTAGCTCCCACAATTACCCCAAAACTTTCATTGTCTTCGATAGAAGAAATGAGAGTTTTTATTGCCGAGCTATATTGTTCAAATAAATGTTAGGTTTCTTGATAAAGAGCACTTTGGATAAATGAATAAAATGAATGAATAAATGACTTTATGAATGCATGTATGCTTTAATGTAATCTCTGTAATTATAGGCCACGGTATTGTTACCCCCAGGCGAGGGCCGTAGACCGCGGTATTATAACCCCCGGGCAAGGGCCGTAATCCACGATATTATTATCTCCCGGGCGAGGGTCGTAGGCCACGGTATTATTATCTCCCGAGCGAGGGTCATAGGCCGCGATATTATACCCTTGGGCGAGGGCTACACTAAGGATGCCACAATTACTATATATATGTTTTGCTTCGAATTCGGAGACCTTTGTTGATAGCGCTCAAAGTCGAGTGTGAAGATTGCGCCGTATTCAGAGACTATTGCAGATTGTAAGTGGCGATCAGTTGCCAATATTGTAAGGATTTTGAATAGTGCATCACGTGTCATTGATTGCCTGTACCAAATGATGTAGACTTGTTAATCACAAATAAGTGGAAAGTTGAAAAAAAAAAAAAATTACACCAATGGTAGAGAATTAAAAAATAACATTGCACTGTTGTAAGGAGCCGTTTGTAAGAAATTGTTAAGTGGATATTGTAAGAAGATATTTGTTAAGTTGTTGTTTTGTGTTTTGTTTGACGTATACTTGTTAAGTAGATTCAAGTTGATTTCTTTCCCTTGAGCTAATATGAATTATGGTTGTGCTTGATTTCTTGCCCTTGAGCTAGTATGAATTATGGTTGTGTTGAGACGGGGTAAGCTAGTCTTGCATTGTATACAACATATATTAGCCCAATTGCTTTCGAATAATAGTTGTTAGTCGGAAGGAATGCAGATTGGACATTGGCAAAAAGTACCGAGGAGTAAGCCGAGAACAAATTGTTGAAGCAGATTTCTTGCCCCAGTGCTTTCGAACGACAATTGTTATTTAGAAGGAATTCATAATGGTTTCGTGCCAAAATTGCTGAGGATCGGTCTGCGATGTGTCGGGGTAGGTTCGGTTGTGGTGACAAATGATGCGGACTGAGATAGGCAGGCACCAAATAAGTTGTAATGGTTGAATTCGACATTAAGCAAACTCCAGGTGTGGCGGCAAAAATGTCGTTTGAGCTACGATATGTGGCACCGCATATAAAATCTACAATTTTTTGGTATGAAATATGCAAAATCAGACCGTATGGATGTGTTCAGAAGGTTCCAAATAGTTAGAACAGCTATTGGATCGTTGGAATTGGGTTCTTGATGACATAATTTGAGCCAAAACAGATCTGATGGCGCAAATTGGTTGAGAATCGTGCTTCATGAAGCATTGGATAATTTCTCCTATACATGCTAAGTTGGCCAAAAAACGTAAGTAAAGTTGTTAGTAGCAAGACTTGACCTCTCACCCTTGGGAATAAAGAATAAGACTAAACCACTTTGCCACAACATATCCTTATGTTTGTATTTTACAAGCTATTTATATGAACGTGACTGCTATTCGACGATGACGGGATGGAACTTAGCCACAAAGCACTGAATAATTTCTTATGTTGTCCAACGCTAGTCGTTTTCTCCAACGACATAGTGGAATTGCTCGGCAAACTTTGACTAGCTCGTACGACTTTGTTTTAACTTCGAATTTGACGCGGTTGGTTGTGTTGGACTCGTCTCAATGAGTACTTTACACTGGTACATTCAAAACTTGATTTTGATAGCTTTAAAAAAATTATTTTTCTAAAAATTTGATTTGTTTCACAACTATCGGTAGACTTTGGTTAAATTTTGGCTCTTTTGGTTGGTGAGTTTGGACTCCTCTAGTCGGCACAAACCTTCTGGTATATTTAGATATTGAGATTGACACCTCTGAAATCTTGGACCAATTTGAAGCTGAGATGCTAGTTCTATGCCGATACGACTTCACAGTTGTAGCCAACATATACTTGCACCGTTAAGTGATGAAATATCATTGTCGATTGTGGTGCCATGCGTCCAAAAACAGCTGAGCAACTGTGCGAATTCAACAAGTTGGTAGCTGAATCACTTATCTATGTTCGAGTAATGTTGCCGAGTAAGCAATGTTGGCCGAATAATATTGTCGAGACAGTAGCGCCAAGCAATATTGCTGCACTATTAAATCATGAGATTATTATAGAAGAGATAGATGAATTAATAATTGTAAATTTTCTTGAGCTATTGTTTGTTTACTTTTTATTTTTGATTTATTTATTTTTTGATTTATTTTTTTTTTGAAGACGACAAATGGTGTGAAACTAAATGCAAAGAAATTTAAGTTGTGGGTCCTACCCTAGGTGGTGGTTGATGGCCAAGAGATGAATGAATGACCGGTGAAGATGGATGATTGTGGCCCAGCTCCAGGAGCCTGCTATCAAATTGCATGCTGATCGAATACGATCTGACCGTTGATCTACCATTAACTGTTCTCGATTGGCCGGTTTATTGATCCCAATATGAGACTCGAAATTTGCAAAATTAGACCCTAAAAATGGATACACGGAAAAAAATGCGAGGATAGACATCTCCGAAGTTATTGGACCACCTGATGAATCCGAACATACTAAAATGCAATGTAGCACTTTGCGTTGAAAAGCGCACAATAAATCCTTATGTCATCTTTATGAAGCACCTTCATGCATAACTTCGTGGAAGGAATAATTCTTCAGGTTCAAACTCCTCATTTTGAGCCCTGATATCTCCTTCGTCTTAAGTCCGATTCGCCTGATTTTTGTGATGTTGGTCTCAGCTCGTGGCCTGTAGACACCCCATTTTTGATGGCCCTTATGACTTGGACGTCCTCACATGCACACCCAATGATGAACGTATTTGCTCGTCCTGAGCTCGAGGTCCTCAGCGGAATGCCATGACTTTGAGCCTTGCAAACCCTGATAACCTTTCAAACCCAATATTGGACTAAGCCTATCTTTTTTAGCCTGCAACCTCTGGTGGCTTGCCGACCACTGCTAGAGACTTCCCGGCCATCACTTTTTGCTTGCCGACCTGGTGTCAGCCACTAGTGTGTATTGCAGATATTTTATGCCAGTTGTGCCAGTGTGTTTTGTAGATATTTTATGCCAGTTGTGCCAGCTGTTTGCATAGATGCACCCATCTATCCCCACGTGTAAGGCTAGATATCCTTGAGGGAATTTCATGTTTTCTATATACAGGGACCCCCTCTCTCTACAATTCTCTCTCTCTCTCTCTCTACAAATTTTCTACACTTTTGCCTACAATTCCTTAACCTTTGCCGATACACCCTTAACCAAATCTCACCGCCTTTGAGCTGAGGTACTTTTGAGTTTGGTGTGAGCTCTAGAGGGTGTTGTTTGCTTAGTTTTGTTGCTTGGAGTTGCTCTTCTCTTCAAAGGTATAAGACTTTGCTTGTAGCTTTGTTTTATTTGCTTATGTTCCTACTTTTTTTTCATTATTTTGGGCTGTCAAAACTCTGTGTTTTTTGGGCTGAAGCTTGGGTTTAAGGCCATTAAAGGTTTGAGGGATTGATAGCCCTTCTTTGTACCTTGTTTGGGAGGCCTTTGCCCTTGTGTTTCCCACCCTTTTACTATCTTTTTCCAAGCTTTTAGAGTGATTTCAGTTGCTGAAATCATGTTGTAAAGTCCAAATTTGGAGGGGTTAGCCTCCCCTCCTTGTGTCTTACTTACTAGCCTAGTGTAGACACCCCATTTTTGACCGTCCTCAAGATTTGGACGTCATCGTTTGTACACTCGATGATCATCCATGTTCGTGTTTGTCTTGAGTTCTCGAAGGTCTCAGTCGCGCGCCTTGCCTCAAGATCTCTCAACTTATTTGTTTTGTGCTTGGTTGGACCAAGGACTTGTGGTATTTGCACCTGAGGGGGGGAAATGGCTTGTTGGCTATCCCCACACATCATCGGCCATGGCCTGAGGCCACCGGCCCTGTTTTATTGCTACCGGCCAAAAGTGATGGCCGGTCGAAAATGTATTTAGTCTGCCGGCCCTTTGTGTTGGTCGATCGGCCTTTTTTGTTGGCCGAACCCTATTCATCTGCTTATGCAGATATTTAGTGCCAGGTGGCACAGACCCTGCCCTCCATACACGTGTATGGAGGATTTGCACCCTTTGTTTTAGTTTCTTGAGGAAGCTTGAACCTTTTGAACCCTTATTTTAAGCTTCTTGAGGAAGCTTGAACCTTTTGAACCTTTGTTTTAGCTTCTTGAGGAAGCTCGAACTGTTTGAACCTTTTTAGCTTCTTGAAGAAGCTTGAACCTCTTTAGCTTCTCCAAGAAGCTTGAACCCTCTTGTTTCTCTATAAGAGAGCGCCTCCCTCTCCTTTAGAGAGGTTCCAAAAAAATTTGTTTAAGGCAAGAAGCATATATCTCTCTTTGTCTCTATAATTTAGGCTTAGAAAGTGTTTGTTCTTGGCCTTTAGCACCACACCTCATAGCCATACACCTCCACCATTGACCTAAGGTTCTTGGAGGGTCTTGAGAGGTCTCAAAGAGCTGGTTTTTGGTCCAAGAAGCTGCTGGTCTTGTTGAGCTTCAAGGGTAATCTCTTTTCCCTATTTATTTCCCATTTTTGCACAAGCTTTTAGGCTATCTTGCATGCTGTTTTGAGCTTAGTGTATAACTAATAAAAGTTATATTTTTGCATGCTTTTGAAGTTTGTTTAAGATCACTTTTGTGTTTGGGGTTGTTTACACCCTCTTAGGCCTTGTTTGGCCTCATTTTTGTGCCTTTTTTGTGAGTTTCGGGACCACCTTGTATTGGCCTTGTCACCATTGAAATCTCTGGATTTCAGTGGTGGGGATGGTGTTTTGAGGTCCTAAGAAGGAGAGGGCCATCCCCTCTCCTTGTTGTCTTCAATACTTGTCATATTTGCCTCATATGTGAGCACCTTTGTTAAGTTCATGTTGGCCATGTCTTAGCTGGTATTTGTGGTTATTTTTCTGTCATATGCCATTGTTTTTGCCTATCTTGGTCAATCCATGCTTGGTTTATACACTTGTAGTGTAAATTTTGCAAACTAGTCTTGCTTGCTTCACGTGTGAGCATGTCCTTCTAGCTCATGTTGGCCTCATTTCAGTGGATTTTTGGTCATATTTTGGCATGCCATGAGTCTATCTTTGGCTGGTTTGGTGGTGCCTCACATGCTTCATAGGCTTGTAGTGTAACTCATGCTTACTAGCTTACATTGCATGTTGTTTTGGCCCTCCATTCTAGCACATTTTGACCTTGCTCTAAACTGATTTTGTTCATAATTTGGACTGCCTCAGCTCTGTTTTGTGGCCTCATGGTCGAAAAATGCTTTCCATGCATACTTGTTGTGTAATAGCATTGACAATCTTTGAGTTTTGAGCACTCTTGCATGCCTAACTTGAAGTATTTGCATGTGTTGGCATCATTGAGAATGATATTTCAGAGCTTATAGGGGTGCTACACTTCCATATTTTCCATGTTTTAAGTGCTCCTTAGAGTTGTGCTTGTATGCCCCATTTATGAGCCATTGCATGAGCTTCATGTAAATGCATTCCGAGCCACCATCCAAACACATTTTGCCACTGATTTTGGTTTGCATAGGGACTGTTTGGGGTTGGTTTCATCATTTGAGCATCGCTTTGCATGTCTATAGTGTATTGCATTTCACTAGCTTCGGTGCTTAAGTCTTTAACAATGCATTACATGAGTGTTTGCATGCTTTGGAGTCATTTTTGGAGTCATTTAGTATGCCATTTCAGAGCTGGAGTGTATGCTATTGTATGCCATGTTTCATCTTTGCCATGCTCTTAGGGAGTTGCATCTTGTGCTTTAGGCTCGGGGCCATTGCATTGTGCATGTTTGCATGAGTTTCGGTGCCTTGTTTGCATCATCTTGGCCACTGATTTTGGCATGCTTGAGAGCTACCCATGTTAGTGTAAGTCCATCTCACTATGTTGTTGCATGCTTGTTTCATTTTGCATGTTGTTGCATGCTATATATGTCCACATGTTTAGGTTGTATGCCTATTGCATATTGCATGTTAACATGCTCATGTTGCATTAGGTTTGTTGCATACTTGAGTTATTTGCATGCTTGCTTGCTTGCCTAGGTTGCATTGCATTGTGTGTGCATCCCTTGCCTCTTGATCAATCATGATAGACGTTGAGGCCCTTTATGTGTTTTGTGCATTTCATTTCATATCGAGTTGCACACTTGGCTTCTTCGGCCATCATGTATTGAAATGCGTGATTGATGGTCCGAGGGTCAATGACTACACTTCCTTGAGTCTTAAACATGATAGGGAGGGTGGTTGTGCATACATTGCTTTGAAAATGCATTGTCATGCTCTGTTTGCCCTCTGCTGCAGCAAAACAGGATTCTGCAGGAAGAGATGGCCGGTCGGCCATCTTTAGTGCTGGTCGGCCATGTATTGTTGGCCGAGAGCTCCACTTATAGCTAATGACCATTTTCCAATGGCTGGTGGCCTTTCCTTTTGGCCGGTGACCTTGCACAGTGCTCGGAAGGTGGTTCAAAAGCATCCTTGGGACTTGTGCAGTTCTCATAGGTGCAGAACAGTGTAAACAGAGGCAACATGTGGCATGGCAACGGGTTTCCGAGCGAGGCGAATCGAGCATGCATCGTCCCAGCATTTCGAGGTAGGGCTGCGGCCACCTCCTTTTGTAATTAATTTGTTAATTAATTAGAATTTTGTAATATTTAATTAGCTAGAGTAGTTAATTATTTATTTGGTTTGTATTATTTATTCGGACCCTCCGAGAGAGGGCAATGTTGTAATAAGTGTGCGTGAGTGTGTGTATGTCTTCTAACCCCCACTTCTTTCTCCCTTTTACTTACCTGCTTTCAATGGTTAGTTTTAGGGCACGTTTCAATTAGCATACTTATGATAGCATGTTTGCATCATTCATCTGTATTGCATGCACCGGGCTTGGCGCATCATGCTAACTGCATTGTATTTTAATTCCAAGTTGAATACATGTATTGGATTGTCGCACCTCATATGCCATTCTTAGGATAGCTGAGCCTATCTTAGTTGCATTTTGCATGCATTACATTAGCCATCTTAACATGAACTAGGATCATGCATGATTACTAACTAGTTTCTTGTTTTGGCTCGGAGTACACTGTAAGTGTTTATGCTTTAGCATCTCGCATGAGTGTGAATGTTAACATGACAACATGCTTTCCATGAGGCTAATTGCTTAGGTGATATAACTGCCTGAATACCTGTGGGTGAAGGTTGGATTGCTTGAATTGGGATAATTCATTGAAATCCGTGTTTTAGCCTACTTACGAGTAGCAAACTTCAAATCATTTTCCAAACAAACGGATATGCGATGCTTTGTTCCAAATTAGGCGATCTAGTCTATACTTGTTTTGCTGCACGCATTACATAGTAATTCTAGCTAATAAATCGGAATAAGAATGCATGTGTTTTCAAAAATGAGATATCATGTTTAGTAGTGGCCGATCTTTGATCGGGCGAGCAGGGGTGCTCATAGCTGACCTTCCCCAATCGTACCCAAGTTCCCGAGCCGAGGCAACTTTGGTGATGACGGACATGTGGCCTTAGGCAACGAGTCAGGGTTTCCTAAATTCTCCACAAAATAAAATATTTAGGTGGCGACTCTGTATCTGGCAAAGCAGTCCATGTTTGGTACTTCTTTCTAAAAATCTATTTTTCAAAACGATTTGCCGAAATTGGACTCTTTGATGATTCATCGGTCTTGCATTGCACTCTGCGAGATTAGATACAGGACCGTGACATTAAGTCCTGAACTGTAGTAAGCCAAAATGAACAAAACGGCATTCCCTTCCGGGACGTTCGGGGACGTCTACACCTAGGTTGTGCCATGTTTTAGCATTTTAATCTAGCTTGTTTTAGCTCAATTCTAGCATGTTTTAGGACATATTTTAGCCTGCTTTAGCACTGTTTTGGGTTGTAGTTTGCATTTGAGCTTTGATTTGCATGCTTCTAGTGTAATAGTCCTCATAAGCTTGATGTTTTAGGTCTTAGACATCACTTACTTGAGTTAAAAGCACTTATTTTGGGCTTTGCATACTTCATTTCAGCATTAATCATCCCTGTAACCTCCCTCAATTCTTGGCTTTTTGCTTTGCTTTGAAAATGCTCCAAACAACTTGTTTGTTTAAAGCATGAGATTGAGGTCTTGTGCTTAATGGTTTAGTCCCTTTGGGGTTCATTACCAACAGCATGAAGCTTCTCTCATGTCTAAAACAACTTGTGGTTTGAGCCCTCTTTCCATTAGAGGACTTTAACTCACTCCTTGGACTTAATTGAATTAAAGGATGGTTGGTAACTAAAATTGCGTAACTAAAACTTGGGACTAAAAGTAAGCAAGATAATATTTGGTTGTGTTCAATCAGACGTTAATTGAACACATGGAAGCTTGAACTATTTCATACTTGCTAGTGATGAAATGATCCAAGTCTCTAAGGTCAACCACTTTCCTTGATCTTTCATGAAAGGAGGGAGGTTTGTGTCTTATTTTGCATTTATTGAACTTGCATACTTTGGTTAACAAGCCATCATGCAATGAAATTGCTTGAATTGGCGGTTTGTGGCTTATGTTCACCACTCCTTGGATTTGTTCATGAAAAGGATAGGGTGAGTTGTGCAGACAATCCTTGAAAATACCCTGTATATACTCTATTTGTCCTCTGTTGCAGCAAGATGAGCCTGTGCATCAGTGGTCGACAGGTGGCTGGCAGACCACCTCCACGACCGCCACGTGGCTGGCAATCTTCATCTATGGCCGGCTGATGGTCGGCAACCTTTATCTCTGGCCGGCCAGCCATTGATGTAATTTTCAGCAGCTTATTTGTAAGACAGGGCAAAATGGGCAATAGTATTGGTGTTCAACTATGCAAACAGAGGCATTCGGAAGCAAAACGAAGGTCTTTTTGGGTGGAAACCGAGCATGCGCATGCACATCCCTCGTTTCCCGAGGTGTAGTAGTTAGTTGTTTAGTTTAATTACTTATCTTAATTGCACTTGTGTTGTAATTAATTAGTTAGTCTAACTAGTTATTCGATTTCGTTTTGTAATTAGTTAACTAGTTAGTTAGTTAATTAATTCAAGTGTTGTAATAATTAGCTTAATTAGCTTAGCTTAGCTTAGTTAGCTAGTTAGTTTAATTCATTCGGACTCTCCTTCGTGAGAGCGCAATGTTGTAATAATGTGTATGTCTTCCAACCCCACGTCTTTCTCTCTTTTATTTACCAGTTTATAATGGTTAGTTTAGGGATATCATGTTTTAATTAGCATTCTTCATGTTTGCATCCATTCATTTGTATTGCATGCACCAAGGCTCGGTTCATCATTTTAACTACATTGTTAGTTCAATACTTCTTTGAATATGTGCTTAGACCGCATGCTGTTTAATCGATTCATATGCCGTATTAGTAGCCGAGCCTATTAATTACATATTACTTGTGTTGCATTAGCCATATTGTATAGTTAGGTATCATGCATATTTTTCTAACTTTTTTTTGTTTTCTCTTAGCTTGGAGTACTAGGTGAGTTTTTAGTGCTTTAGCATACTTGCATGAGTGTGAGTGACTGCCATGACTAGCATGCTTGGCATGAGGCTAAGTGCTTAACTAATTGAGTGCCTGTGGATGAAGGCTTGTTGCTTGAATTTAAATGATTCAATGAATGTACGTTTAAGCCCACTTTGTCAAGTGACAAATTCACAAACTTTAAGCCCACTTTGTTGAGTGGCAAAATCAAACCTTTTTCAAAAAACGAGCATGAAATTTGTAACGCCCTCAAAATATTATACAAATCAACCATTCATAAAGTCTAGAGACATAATAGAAATGTTATATTTTCATTCATCATAGTTAATATTACAAAAGATATCACATGCATTACACTTTCATAAATATTCATCTTGAATCTATAGCATGTAAATCTAGTTTAGAACAACAAAATAAATTCCCTAAGGGCTTACATCTTTCCATGACTTCGCTTGGTTACAACAAAAGAAGAGTCTAGTCTTTATACAAGTAAAGCCCTCGGCTTGAATAAACATTCAACTCAAAACAAAATCACAAAGGTGGAGCTTTCAGCCCCAAAGCCTCCTGTGGACTCGACTTTCTCCGCGCACCCCCCTTTTTGGAGAGGGCGCGAATTGGTCATCCTACAGTTCGGACTCCTGTTGCGGTTCTGAATCTAATCTCACAAAGTGCAATGTGAGATTGATAATGTCACGACCCGAACCCGCGCCTATGGGTTCAGCGACGTAACCGGCCAATAATCCTTGGATTACCGAAGGCCTCTTAGCTTAATAACATATAGCCAGGGCTGCGGAAGTAAATACATAAGGTATACATAGCCCATTGAGTTGTGTAGACATACATGAGACTGATAAGTTTAAAAATTTTATAATCATACAAGTGATGTCATAGGTACAACATTTACACGTCACTAACAAGTACATACAAAAGGATCAGTCTTGAGCATTTACATTAACATAGCCACAAAACATGACATGATTTGGAACCTCCTCGGGAGGCACGAAGGGTGGCTGACAACAGAAAAGTACCCTAGGCATCAATTTAAGCCTGATCACGAACCTGCTCACCCACATACATAATAAATAACTAGTGAGCGGTGGCCCAATGATTAATAACTGAGTAAAGGGGTATATGAATGATGTCTCAATATCATAGCTGAAATCAAACAATTTACTCTCATATTCTTGTTCTAAGCATATAGACAAAAGTCAGAGTTCATACATAATCTTTCGTATACGTTTATCAGTACTAGTAGATCTCACACAGAGTGATTTAAATTTTACTTGTTAGTTTTATAGAAGAACCTCCGGCCGGGTAAGGATAACTTGTCAGTCCCATTTAGGGATCTCCGGGCTGGGAACTTGTATACTTGTGAATTCCACTTTGGAACCTCCAGCCGGGTACAAATAACTTGTCAGTTCCATAGGAACCTCCGGTTCGGGAACTTATAGCTTACTTGAATCATAACATCATGTCACTTATAACGTACTTGAATCGTGGCATACATCACTTGCAACATACTTGAATGATAGCATGGCATCATAGTTGCTTTTTATGTCGGGCAATCATTCATAGTAATAAACATGGCATTTCCTTCAATAGGTCTTATTTCGTATATAGAAAATACATAGATTTGAACATAGCTTCACTAAGTTATTACTCACAGATAATAGGCGTCGTAAGTAGGCAATTCAGCTTTCTTGTGGCACTTGACCTACATAGTTACAAAACGAACATGGTTTGAATTACACAGCCATAGATGATGACTTAGCCCTTACTTGTTTTGGTGTGCTTCTACCTCATTACTCTCATTATGGGGTCTTAATCATGGCCTAGGAATGCCTAGGATGGAATGAGAATGCAAAAATGCACTTGAAATCATTTCTCAAATTTTACTGAAAATAGGGTCCACGCTCGAGCGTGGCTTTACCCACTCGAGCGGACATGCAACATGTGAAGATTCGCTCGAGCATGACTTCTCTCGTTCGAGCGAGCTGTAAACTTTGGAAAAAGTACTGGTTACATGTTTTTCATGCTCGACAGATGCTCGATCCCTGCTCGAGCGTGAGACTCAGACCTTCGCTCGAGCGTGAATTCCCTCGCTCGAGCGGACTATAAAACACATGAACTTATGGGTATTTGCATTTCATGCTCGAGCATGACTCACGCCGCTTGAGCGAAAGTGCACATACTCAGAGTGCTCGCTCGAGCGTGAAGTCCCCCGCTCGAGCGTGGATCAAATTTCTAGAATTTCCAGATTTGATCTCCAAGCTCAAACTCAACCTTTGAAATGTCAAACTTCATTTTTCTGTGCCAAAACTTTAGAAAACTGATAGGGACTCATAAAACAACATGTTTCAAGGATCATTTCAAGAAATCATGGCCCAATGACATGCCAATTGTGCAAAATTCAACTTGAAACTCAAGAATAATTTATGAACATGACATGCATGCAATTCTTTGAACCAAAGCTCCTCAAAACATGATCAAATGTTACAAAACAACATGAAACTCAATGATTTCCCAAAATTGAGGTGAATTCAAGACATGCATGAGGGAATTCTTGAAAATCAACTTCAAAATGCTATGAAACACGCATGCATGCATGATATGATCTATGTTCTCTCATTCGTTTTGTTCATCCTAAATTACTCAACTTAATCCTCATGAATTCATGTTTTAACATCACAATTACGAAATCTAGATGTTGAATTCATACCTAAACCTCTCAATGAAGCTCTAATTGGTGAATTCTCTAAGGTTCCAACCCAAGCTCCTTGAATTCCCTAGCAATTCTCCTTTCCTCTTGCTTTTGATTTCAATTCTCCTTCTCGCTCTCTCCCTTTCACATTTTTTGTAGAATAGGCTCAAAGGTGTATGTAAGTGGATGAGAAGAGGTGAGTGGACTCATAAAAGAAATGGTGTTTAATTAGCTAAAGTCATAGGCAATTAAGTGGGATTAAATTAATCATATTTAATCGTTCCGAAATGAATTTTCAATTGAACCTACCATACCGTCCTAAAAATTCCAATTAACACATAAATCAAATCAATTTCTGTATCGAATGCCGATAAGGCCTTCAATTTGCAATTCGAAACTAAAACATGTACAAATCTATCTACGCTGAGCAGATAGAGACACAAAAATAATGTAATGCACATGTAATTAACTCATGATCTCTTCTTAATTACTTGTTAGGCACACTTAAGCTTGAATTAACGTTAATTAAGGGTCGGGATTGTTACAGATAAACACCAAAGAGTCTAAATCTGGCAATTGGTTTTAAAAAATAGTTTGAATCAAAAAGCGCCAAACATGGACTACTTCGCCAGATTACAGAGTCTCCACCTAAATATTTTATTTTTGGGAAATTTAGAAAACCCTGACTCCTGCCAAAGGTCACGTGTCTATCATCACCAAAGTTGCCTCGACTCGGGAACTTGCGTACGAGAGGGGAAGGTCCTAAAATGAGCACCCCTGCTCGCCCGATCAAAGATCGGCCTCTACTAAACATGATATGTTATTTTATAAACCTCATGTGTTCTTGTTCTGATTATTAATCTAACTTACTATGTGATGCGCACAGCATACAAGTATAGACTAAAATCGCATGAATTGGAACAAAACAACAGGTGTTTGTTTTCGAAAAATGGTTTGAAAATGCCACTCGCAAGTGGGCTAAAGCGCAGATTTGCCACCCTCAAGTGGGCTTAAAACATGATTTGTCACTTCGCAAAGTGGGTTTAAAACTCACGTTTGATGAATTGTTCCAATTCAAGCAACAAAGCCTCCATCCACAGGCATTCATGCAGGTTAGCACTTAAGCAAATAGCCTCATGGCAAGCATGCGATCATGGCAGCACTCACACTCATGCAAGTATGCTAAAGCATAAAGACTTCCAATGTACTCCAAGCCAAAACAAAAGATCGTTAGAAATATATATGATTCTAACTATGCAAAATGCCTAATGCAATATATGTAATAATGCAATTAATAGGCTTGGCTATCTAAGATGGCATATGAATGCAAACTTGATAACATGCTTTGAAACACGTATTCAAGTAAGTGTATTGAAATACAATGCAGTTTGAATGATACGCCAAGCCCGGTGCATGCAAGACAAATGAAAGATGCAAACATGCAAGCATAAGGTATGCTAATCAAAACGTGCCCTAATCTAACCAACGAAAGCGGTTAAATAAAAGGGAGAAAGACGTGGGGTTGGAAGATATGCACACACACGCACGCTTATTACAACATTGCGCCCTCTTGAAGGAGGGTCCGAACAAATAAGTGAAGCTAATCTAAGCTAGGCTAATTATTACAAACCGAATTGAATAACTAGATATGCTAAGCTAATTAAAATATTACAAAATGAGTTGATTAATTAGCTACTCACATTAACTAACTAATTACAAAACCATTAAATTAACTAGCTAAGAAAAGAAGTTAAATGGCCTCGAGGGCGAGGGAGACATGCATGCTCGGTTGGCATCATCCCGGAAATCCATTGCCTTGCCGTCAGTTGTCTCTGTTTGCATTTGCCTCTGTTTTCTGAACATTGGGCCAATTTCAGACTGCCTTTGCTTCAAAATAGGAACATCCTTGCACCAAAAATGGACTGGTGGCCGATCGGCCACCAAAAGTGGTTGTCGACCACCACCACTGGTCGGTCGGCTACCCCAGTCCCTTTTCTAGACTTCTGATTTTGCTGCAACAGAGAACAACAGAGCCAAGACAAGGTATTTGCAAGGAAATGTGTGTACTGCCGCTCTCCTCATCGTGTCTCAAGCTCAAAGGAGAGCAGCACTCGGCTCTCAAGCCATCAACCAAACATTTTCATGCATGATGGCCAAAGAACCAATCTTGTACAAGCTTAATAAATGCACACATAAGACTCAAATGGCCACCACCCTATCATCCATGATCAAGGGTGACGGCGACCAAGAAACGTGACACGTTTCATCACTTTGATTACGAAACATCTCACTTTTCTGGTGTTTGGATTAACTTCCGATCCAAACACATGCAATGCAATACACATGTTTATCTTGTCCATGTTTTACTTAGTCCATTTCTTGTTTACACATTTTAGCTTACCAATTAGTCCTTTAATCGGTTAAGTTCAATGTGAAAAGTCCTCTAATTGGAAAGGTGGTCTAAGCCACAAGTGTTTTGAGCATGAAAGAGGTCTCATGTTGTTGGTTAGTAGAAACCCTCAAGGGAGGATTAAAACCATTAGACATGAATGCCTCAATTTCATGCTCAAGTCAACAAGGGGCACAAGACCACTTTCAAAAGCAAATTCAAAAGTGAAGAACAAAGGGAGGTTACATACTTTTCAGTGCTGACATGGCATGCTAAATAATGCTAGAACATGCAAGCAATACATACAACACATGTTAAGGGCCAAAAGCATTGAAACTAGTGAAGAGCACTACACTAGAGGCATGCATTATCAAGCTTAAATGACCAAACCAGCTCTGGATAGAGCGTAAACATACCAAATCAATGGCTAAGTCATGTTGGAATAGAAGCCTAGAAGGCAAGAAAATCATGCCCACAAATTGGCTCGCAAGCAAGGCATAAAGCACAACTCTCAAAAGCAATGAAAGAGTGAAATATGTGAGAGTGTGACAGAGCTATATGCTCTAAAATCACATGTGAAATGATGCTATGGCATGCAACCATCTCATGCAAGACATGTTAGAGGCCTTAAAACTCAAAGCTAGTAAAGGCCTTTGCACTACAACCATGCAAGATGAAGCTCATATGACCAAGACCACCCAAAATAGTCCTAAAACAACCTAGTTGGAGTTCTAAAACATGCTTGAATTAAGCTAAGAATGGCTAGACTTAGAGGCCAAAACAATAACACATGTTGGCAATTTAGCACAATTGCACTACAAGCATACAAAGCAAAGCTCGAGTGATCAAACCAGCTCAAAACAGAGCTTAAACATGTCAAAACAAAGCCTAAAACATGCTGAGATTAAGTCACAAAAAGGTAGAAAAGCATGCTCACATGTTAGGCCATCTACACTTGCAAACAAGACACAAGGAGGAGAGGCCACCCCCTCCTATTTTGGACTTCAAAACATACTTTTTACCTCTGAAATAACTCTAAATTTCAGTGGTAAAAAGGGCCAAAAAGTTTGACTTTAATATGCTAAGAGATGGGACAAAGGCTCATGCAAATAAGCAATAAGAAGGGGAGACAACCCTCTAACACAAAATGACCTTAAACCATCATTTTTGGGACTGAAAAACAGAGGTTTGTGTAGTTGAAAACCTAGCCAAAAACAGTTTGCAAAGGTGGCAAAACAAGCAACTAAAACAAAGCTTAAAAGAGGTAAGTGTTTACTTTTGAAGCACAACAGCAAAATAGGTGAAATTCTAAGCCAAAACCAGATTTGAGAGCTCAAATAGGACCTCTAAGAACCTCAGCAACAAGGTAGAGGTGTTTGGTCAAGGGTCTCTTTGTAAGAGTGTAGGAAATTCTCACTTCTAAGCACAATATAGGAAGAGAGAGAGAGGCTTCTAGAGAGAGAGGTTGAAATTTTGCTCACCAAATTATAGAGAGAGAGAGAGAGAGAGAGAGAGAGAGAGATTTTAGAGAGAGGCCCCCCAAACCTGCTAACCTTACCAAATGAGAGAAAGGCCTCAATATATAGCAATAATACAAGCCTTGGTCGAAAATATCTAATTTAGAGACAGCTAGCACAGTGCAGGACAGCTGGAGGAGAAATATCTGCAAAAAATTTGAGTTTTGGACATTAGTGGCCGACCGGACATCATTGGTGGCCAACCGGCCACATTCGTGGCCAACCATATTCATTTGTGGCCGACCAGCCATATCTATGGCCGACTAGCCACTACTAGTGGCCGATATCAAATTTTGCTTTCCAGGTCCAACTTCAAACGGGCATAACTCCTTCATATGGACTCCTTTTCAGGTCATTTTTGAGCCTAAATTGTAGCCCCGGAAGTATTATTTCCAATGGTGGCAGCCTCATATCACAATTCCAAGTATTCTAAGAGATATCCCTCTTTTAGTGAAGACTGCTCAATTTCGGTCCAACCGGATCGATGCCCAACTTCAACCAACCATATCTCTCTCATCCGGACACGACTTTAAGAGATTCTTGTGTGAAAAATAAAGCCCCGAAAGTATTCTTTCCAATGGTGGTGGCCTCATGGCTGAAATCCAAGTATACAAATGGATAGGCCCGATTTAGTGAGGGCTGCTCAACTCTCTCTTGACGGTTCATTCCCATCTTCTTCCCCAACTTGATTTCTTCTCTCCTCTCCAATTTTCTTCAACTCCAAACCTCTAAAAAAGATGTTTTAAATATTTTTTCAATGAGCTCACCTCTCTTTCATTTATTTCCACTTTGTCCTTGCTCGGTTTATTGAAAAGCGCAACATTTAACGAAATGCGAGCCTCGAAACATCGTAAGAACTTTTTCAAAAACATTTTAAAAGAGAGTGTTTTAAGGTCTAAAATCATTTTGGTCAAAATGGTTTTGGCCCAAAGTGGGGTGTAATGTTAGGATTTGACGCTCTCTTTGCCGAAAAAATTGAACCTTTGCACTACATATCTTTCATCACCAAGTAAGCGATCAGTGACGCCCAAGTCTTAAGGGCGGTCAAAAATGGGGTGTCTACACCTCCCAAGCTATGTCCTTGGAGGTGGCATGTCACCTGTACCTAAAAATGGTTTTCCAAGTAGGGTGAGCCAGTAGAGATATGCTAAACCATACATGAGAATTAACTAAAATATGAGCATCAGATAAATGTGCAACATTCTTAACCAACACATCTTCTTTTCAAGGTCATTCAATATAGATAATCAATATCTCAATTCATTTCCATTCTACCATTTCGGGTAAATCAATTAGCCAAATTCACTATTATCAAGCAACCAATATGAGACTACAACTCAATGGTTCACAATTCAATACATTCATCAAATCCAACACTTCTATTTCTTGCCATTTTACGGAACCACGTCTGAGGGAACCAGCATCCATAAATATATAAGATTTCGGGACTTTCACCTTGGACACTCCGGCCGACTTAATTATCAATGGAGTCCTTCCCCTATCTCCTCTCACACAATGGAGTACATCCACTATCTCCTCCCAAACAACGATACATATACAATGTATTTAAACACGTTATCATATACAATGACTAATCAAATCACATATTCAACAATTTAATCAACCCGTCATATTCAATGACATAACTCATATGACTAGTTTCAATTTACCTAGTTCTCATGCAATTTCCACAACAATCATAGCTATCCTCCACCGATAGCCCAAAGCAGATATATCTAAAAAAATAAATAAATCAATCAACAGATAATTTATCAAATTCCATAGGTGTGTGATTTCTCAAACCAAACTACACTATTCAATCACATATTCCCCCAATTTCATGATTCCCAAACCAATTTCATAATTTACATAAATAGTTATTCCAACTCAACTTAGGGCAAAATTTCCCCCTTTTCCAAATTATCAACCCATAGGTCTAAATCTCACCATTTCAACAATAGAGAGCCTCATACATAAACCCCCAAGGTTACTTTGTAAACCAACATGAAAACACCCTTTAGTGTAGAGCCCAAACCTTAACTTTTACCAAAATCTTCCCAAATCCCACCATTTATGCAAAATGACAAATATCTAGGTTAAAACCCATATTAAAGAGTAGAATATCCCTACCTCAAGCTTAGATGAGAGAGAAGAGAGAAAGCTCAAAAGTCGGTGGTGACAAAACCGCGTTTTGCCTCGATCAAATTGAAACCCTTGACAAGCTCTACACTTAATCTCAAAGGAGCAAGGTGAAAAGATCACTCTAGCTGAGTAGATCTAGAGATTTAAGTGAAAAAGTTTGAGTTTTAGAGAGAGAAGAGAGAGATCATGGTTTAAGAGAAAAAATGGGAGGAAAATCATGAGAGAAAAATGGTTTGGGCCTATTTATAGTAGTAAGGAATAGCCCTAAGGTCAAATAAAACTATAGGCCCGAAAACCCTCTTAGATAAGGCCCATTCGGACCTCAAAAATCTGGAAAAAAAAAAAACACGCAGGGGTTGACCCTTGGACAGGTGGGGGTCGACCCTATTTTCCAGCAACTAACACACAGACATAAGAGGGTCGACCCTCTCTAGTCTGGTGTCTACCCTATCTTCCAACAACTAACAAACAGACATAAGAGGGTCGACCCTCTCCAGTCTGGTGTCTACCCTATCTTTCAGTAACACTTCCAGAAACTTCACCAACAGGTAAGGGTCGACCCTTAGGAAGGTTGGTGTTGACCCTAGAATAAAATTTCTAAGTCTCCAAGGAACTTTTGACAAGAATAAGTGCAAACAACAAAACCCAACAAGTTTAAATCGAATTGTACTTCTCCAAAACCAACCCATAACAACACCAAGGATTTCCAAAATAAAATTAAAGGATTTGAATACACTTTCCCATAAGCTTTGAAGGATACAAGTGCTACAAAATTGAATTGTTTCAATTTGAGCAAATTAGTCTATACCTTGTGTGCACACATCACATAGTAAATGCTAGCCTAATAAATTGGAACAAGAGCATACAAAGTAAATAAAAATCATATCATGATTAGTAGAGGCCAATCTTTGATCAGGCGAGCGAGGGTGCTCAAATGTATTCGCGACCTTCCCCTCTCATGCCTAAGTTCCTGATCCGAGGCAACTTTGGTGATGATGGACACGTGGCCTTTGGCACGAGTCATGGGTTTCTTAGATTTCCCAAAAAATATTTAGGTGGCGACTTTGTAGCTGGCAAAGCAGTCCAATTTTGGTATTTTTGATTCAAAATCAATTTTCCAGACAATTTACTGGGTTTGGACTCCTTGGTGTTCATCAATTTCACATTGCATTTGCGAGATTAGATTCAGAGCTGCGAGAGTCTGAACTGTAGGGCTTATATTTCGAGCTTTCGAAAAAGGGCACGAAAAAGTCGAGCCATAGTTTCTGGCAACTCTGCTGGGGAATTTAGAGCCCTTGACTTGAATTAATGATATAAAATTTTATTTACACTTATATGTTTCTTTGCATTGCATTTGCATTGGTGCGCCTAAGTCACTATGTTTTCCATATGTTATTCCTAGACGCTTTGCTAGAGGCTTGCTTGGAAAAGCTTACCAAAAGGCTGACTGATCACGGGCTCTACCACGATAGGAACGCAACCCTTAGATCTGGATTACCGCTGTACCGTTTGATTTTCTTTTCACTTCTCGGTGTTAGGTGTGAGAGGTATATTAGATAGTCTTGCTGAGGTACCCTTTTTGACCAATCGGCCTAGCTGCATATCGAAAGCCATAGAGACTGTTCCAAATAGGGATAGGTTGCTTATCCAAATGTAGGATTGTGTGAATCCACTTTGCTTGAATAGCCAACCCTAGTTCCTGACGGAATTAGGATAGGGTAACCCTATCCCCTCATAGGGGTGTTTTGGCTCTCGCTTAACTGATATGTGCTTTTAAAGTAAAGCTCTACAGGAATGTACGTATCAGTTACAAGTTTGGGTATCAGATTTTGGGGGCAGAATTCAGTGTTGAGTGCAGTTCTACAGCTTTTGATTACAACTGTGTGTTGTTAACATTTGAGCTGAGGTGCTGTGCGGTTTTTGATTGTTGTTTTCCTTTTTGCTTTATTTCTTTTTGCAAGTTAGTTTATCATAATAGCTTCAAACAGTTCAGATACCCTCCAAGCACTCTGGACCCATGTGAGGAGACTTTACAGATCCAAAGATCTTGTTAGGGGACAACCCGTGTTTACTTCGCTCCCACCGGTTACTAGACGGAGGAGAGTTAGGCACAATTCACCAGTTCAGCAATCACCTGCATCTAGTCAGGCTCAATCTTCTACATCTAGGCCAGCAAGAGATCACTCGTCTATTCAAATGACTCAGTACCCTACAGTCAGTATAGAGGACTTGATTCGTCATCTCCAGCAAACAGTGGAAACCATGCAGCAAGATACTGCTCGCCAAGCCGAAGTTACAACCCATTATGCTGAAGTGATAAACAGGCTGCAGCAACAGCAACCACAGCCCGTAGTGGCTTCTGCTTCCCATGCACCTCCTGCGAGTATCCCAGCACCCGAAATCACTATCAATGTTCAAGAGAATCTGGGCAATCCAGTAGACCCCATCTGTAGACGTCCCCCGAACGCCCCGGGAAGGTGAGGTCCTGTTCCGTTCGTTTTGCGGGTCTACTACAGTTCGGACTCAAATTGTCACGGTTCTTAATCTGAACCAAAGAGTACAAATCTGGCAAATCGTTTTGAGAAAACAGATTTTTAGAAAAAGAAGTGCCAAACATGGACTGCTTTGCCAGATACAGAGTCACCACCTAAATATTTTATTTTGGGGAATTTAGGAAACCCTGACTCGGTGCCAAAGGCCACGTGTCCATCATCACCAAAGTTGCCTCGGCTCGGGAACTTGGGTATGATTGGGGAAGGTCAGCTATGAGCACCCCCTCTCGCCCGATCAAAGATCGGCCTCTATTAACCGTGATATCTTGTTTTGAAAGCATTATGTGTTCTTATTCCAGTTATTAGCCTAGAATTACTATGTTATGCGCACAGCAAACAAGTATAGACCAAATCGCCTAAATTGGAACGAAACATTTTATGTTTGTTTTGAAAATGGTTTGCCACTCGCAAGTAGGCTAAAATGCAGGTTTTGCCACCCTCAAGTGGGCTTTTAGAAAAGATGGTTTTGCCACTATCTAGTGGGCTTAAAATTCACAGTTTTAATGCGTTATCCCAATTTAAGCAATTCGACCTCCATCCACAGGCATTCAAGTAGTTATATCACATAAGCAGCTAGCCTCATGGTAATCATGCAATTATGGCAACACTCACACGCATGCGGCATGCTAAAGCATAAAAGCTCACCTAGTACTCCAAGCCAAAACATAAACTAGTTAGCAATCACATGCATGATCCTAGTTCATGTTAAAAATGGCTAGTGCAACACATGCAAAGATGCAATCTAGAGAGGCTCGGCTATTCTAAGATGGCATATGATGATGATACAACTAACACGTATTCAACTTGGAATTGAAGTACAATGTAGTTAGTATGATGCGCCGAGCCCAATACATGCAAGACAAATGTATGGATGCACGCATGCATAGCATAAGGTATGCTAAATTAAATATGCCCTAACACTAACCATCGAAAGCAGGTAAGT
Organism: Camellia sinensis; assembly: GCF_055761805.1. Classification (NCBI taxonomy): domain Eukaryota; kingdom Viridiplantae; phylum Streptophyta; class Magnoliopsida; order Ericales; family Theaceae; genus Camellia; species Camellia sinensis. Next base: position 152,827,326 of record NC_138967.1, read on the forward strand.
AAAAGGGAGAAAGAAGTGGGGATTGGAAGACATGCACACACGCACCCACACTTATTACAAATTCGCCCTCGCTCGGAGGGACCAAAAGAATAATACAATTAATTAACTACGAGCTAACTAATTATTACAGTCCGTTAACTAGTTAAGCAAATTAACTAATCTAGGAAAACAGTAAACAGCCTTGGGAAGAGGGCCCCATGCAATGTATGCGTGGTTCCGCTCGGAAAGTCACAGCCATGCACAAGTTGCCTCCACTTTGACTGTTATCCTCCTCTGAAGACTGCACAAGTCCCAGGGTTGCTTCTCTGAATGCTTCGGAACATCACCGGCTAAGGGGATTTGCCATCGGCCATGGAGAATGACCACCGGCCTCTGATTGAGATATCGGCCACGGATGGATGGCCGGTCGGCCAAATCTTCCTACAGAATCTGTTTTGACAGCAGCAAAGGGAAAAACATGGCATGGCAATGCATTTCAAGCAATGTTTGCACCAACCACACTCCTCATCATGTTTATGGCTCAAAGGAGCATGGTACTTGATTCTCGGACCACCAATCGCGCATTTCAATGCGTGATGGCCCAAAGAACCAAAGTGTGCAATTTCAATGTGGAATGAAATGCACATAAACAAACAATGAACTCAACCTCTATCATACTCAATTCAAGAGGCAAAATATGCATGCCAATGTATTGCAACCTAGGCATGTGAGCTAAGTGTGCAACATGATCATGCAAACAACAAAACCATGTGCAATGAGCCATGAACTAAACAAGTAAGCATACAAGGCATATAACATCGATGTTAATGACACACATGCAACAGCATGAAAGGCATAACACATGTAAATATGCAAAGCAACTCAACACAAGAAGCATGCCAAATGCAATGGCACTTAAACATACAACATGTTAATAGACTAAGTACCTAAACATACAAACATGTATAGCATGCAACAACATGCCAAAGGGATGGTCTTAAACTAATTTGGATAGCTCTCTACTAGGTCCAAAACAGTGGCCACAATGATGCAAGTGAGGCAACAAAATACATGGAATGCATGCACAATGCATTAACCAAGCTTAAGCCACAAAAATGCAACTCTACCAAAGCATGGCAAGGAGGAAATATGGCATGCAATGGTGCATGTTCCAGATCTGAAATGGCATACCAAATGACTCTAAAATGACCCCAAAACATGAAAACACTACCATTTAAGCATGCAAGAAGCTTCAAAACTCAAAGCTAGGCATGGGCATTGCACTACAAGCATGCATAACAAGCGTTATTCGACCATGAGGCATGAAAACAGTGCTAAGGCAGTCCAAAACATGCATGAAATCAGTTCAAGGCATGACCAAAATGTGCTAACATGAAGGGCCAAAACAACATGCAACATAGGCTAGTAAACATGGTTTACACTACATGTATATGATGCACAAGAGAGGTCACCAAACCAGCCCAAAACAGTAACATGGCATGTCAAATAAGCCCCAAAAACCCACGAAAACAAGGTCTACACATGCTAGAATGGGGTGTTCCTTTGAAAGGCCAACAAGAGGGTTACTCTACACATGCAATAAGGACATTCAACAAGACCAAACCAACTCTGGAAATGGCTTATGGGGGTCCTAAAACCCACTGAAAAATGCTTGAAACAAGGCTTCGAAGCATGCAAATAGGAGCCCTTTTGGAAGGCCAAAAAGGGCAACAAACAAGGCAACAAGGGAGAGGGTCACCCCTCTACTTCTTAGGACCTCAAACCACCATCCTCATCACTGAAATCCCTCAAGATTTCAGTGGTGAGGAGGCCCAAACAAGGTGGTCCCGGAGCTCACCAAAATCACTCAAAAATGGGGCCAAACAAGGCCTAAGAAGGGGTAAACGACCCCAAACACAAAAGTGTCTTTAATGAAGTATCTTAAACACAAAAAAACTGAACTTTTTTATGTTATACACAAAGCCCAAATCCGCAAGCAAGACAGGCTAAAAGGGTGTGCAAAAATGGGGAATAAAGAGGGAAAATGGGTTACCTTTGAAGACCAGCAAGAACCAGCAGCCTTTAGACCCAAAAATGCAACCCTCAACCTCTGAAAACAAGCTCCAAGAACCTCCAAGTGATGATGGAAATGTGTGACTATGAAGTGGTGTGCAATAGGCCAAGAACAAGACCCTTTTGGACCCTTTAATCCACACAAATGTAGAGAGAGAGGGAGATATGGAGAGGGAGTGATATATATATCATGTATATCTGATTTTTTCTAACCCTCTAAAGGGGAGGAGAGGCCCACTTTTTATAGAGAAACCAAGGGGGCAAAGCTTCTCTTAGAAGCTTTGAGCAAAAAGGCCAAGCTTCTCTTAGAAGCTTGGATCAAAATGGCCAAGCTTCTTGGAGAAGCTAGGCAAAGGGGTCAAGAGGTTCAAGCTTCTTCAAGAAGCTAAAAAAAAGGGTCAAGCTTCTTGGAGAAGCGAAAAAGGTCAAGCTTCAAGGAGAAGCTAAAAAGGGTCAAAAGGTTCAAGCTTCTTGGAGAAGCTAAAAAAGGGTCAAGCTTCTTGGAGAAGCTAAAAAGGTTCAAGCTTCTTGGAGAAGCTAAAAAAAGGGTCAAAAGGGTCAAGCTCCCTCAAGAAAAGGTCTCGGCCAGGAAAAGTGGTCGATTGATCAAAAACAGTGGCCGGCCGACCAAACACAATGCCGACCGACCATCAATAGTGTCGACCGGCCATCACCAATGGCCGGTGGCAAGGAAACAAGGCCGGTGGCCTCAAGCCATGGCCGGTGAGGTGTGGGGATGGCCTACAAGCTACTTCCCACCCTCAGAAGCAAAACAACAAGTGTTTGGTACAAAACCAGACACAAAATAGTCGAGTCGAGAGATCCTGAGGCAAGGCGCGCAGCCAAGACCTCCGGGAACTCAAGACGAACACAAACAAGGATGATCACCGAGTGTTCCAATGGTGACGTCCACGTCTTGAGGACGGTCAAAAATGGGGTGTCTACACCATCCCACCACAAGCCTTCAAGGCACCAGTATACCAAACCGAGCCTCCGTTTGAATTTGAAGTTAATCCGACTGTACTGAAGGTCAACAAGCTAGAGAAGCTTTTCAAATGGAACAGGCTGTGAACTCAATCCTCGACATCGAAGATGGATATACCGACTCTGCGGTAACTTTGTCGGATTAGTTCAAAATGCCACACATAGATCGTTTTGATGGTTTTGGGGATACCATGGTCCATTCGTTATTATTCTCAGACATCCTATAGCCGATGGGCCTTACTAGACTTCAAAAGCTGTCATTTTTCGGCCGAACAATGTCAGGAATAGCGGCTATCTAGTATGCAAAGCTGGAGGATTCAGTAAAGCGGAGCTGGGAGGAAATGGCTGAGGCCTTCATCGCACAATACTCATACAACACGTAGATCGAGGTCATAACCCGTGATCTTAAGACAACCCGTCAGGAGCCAAAGGAGGGCTTCTCAGACTTTGTAACGAGATGGAGGACCAAGGCTTCAATGATGACTACTGGGCCGTCAGAGAAGGATCAAATCAGGATGTTGGTCCTCAATCTGCAAAGGAAATTATTGCAGAAGATGATTGTCTTACCGTTGTTCACATTCACTGAGCCCTATGAGATAGGGGTTTAGATCGAAGATGCAATGAAACAGGGGTTGGTAACCGATTAGAAGGAGCAGGCTAAGAGGCCTTTTGCGCACAGTTCTAATGCAACTACTAGTGAAAGCACAATTGCTCGGCCATCTGATGTGAGTGTCATTACCACCACAGCTAAGACCACCAACCCTTTCACCAGCATGACTCCACAAACCTCAAACAACCAGGCCCGATCCCAAAGGGTCTTTACTTCCCTCTACATGCCTTTATCCCAAGCCATGAAGGTGTTGATCAAAAAGGGGCACCTTAAGCCATTAGAGCCTCACCCATTACCCGATCATCTCCCACCTACACATAACCCAGCCAAATACTGTGCTTTTCATCAACAGCACGGTCACGACACCGACCAATGCTTCAGGCTGCGTCATGAGATTCAAGATCTCATCGACAACAAGGTGATAGCACCACCCCTAAAGCTAAATGTAACCACCAACCCTCTCTCGGCCCGCAACCAAGTTCCTCCCCCTTCTCACTGGCCATCCCTAATGACCCTAGCGTATATATTACCCCTTCTCACCTACTCAGACCAACGTTGTTCATCCCTGAAAGCACGAACTTGTGCATGATAGACACGTCCACACCTTAACCTGAACTTGTGGTGGTGACAGTGGTAGAAGGAGGGAGGTTGGCCGTGGAAGAGAATGTCAATCCATTGCCTGAGAACTCTGCAGACTTATCTGAGGGGGTGTATGACCCGTGCTATTACATTATGCCGATCGATCAAGCCAAATCGAAAGTGGTATTGCCAGCTGAGACAGAAGTCAATATGGTTAGAGCGGATGGCTCAAGTCAGAGACTATATGCTCTAGCGGAGCTAGAAGAGGACTTAGATAATCTGCAGTTCTTTGACGAGCAAGATCAAGGAGACATGCAGATTGACTGGTTTGATCTGAATGAGTCGACAGACAACTCTGGGTGGCTTAGTGATGAGCCTAACAAAGAGGAAGAAATTGAAACACAGCCAGAGGAACAGGGAGCAAGAATTGTTGTAATGGCCGAAATGGCTGAGGACAAAGGGAAGCTACCAGAGAATACCGGTGTGGAATAATCAAGTCAGGAACTAGGCACTGTCAGTACCGTGGATACAGAGCAAGAAGCTGCACTGAAGCAGTTTGAACAAGAAATGGGTGAAAACAATCGGAAAGTTAGAACAGCTCAACTCCCTGCGGGGGATACTTGTGATGAGAGAATGATCAGAACGGAGCTGGAAAACTATTTGTTGGTTGCCGGAGATGCATGGTGAGAGGATGATGATCTACTTTTGGCTCACACCGATGGAGATTGGGGTGAAGACCTACCAGACAATACCTGGTACTCTAAAGAGGTAGACCATATGACGAGAAGTGGGCGGTATTTCAAGCCACCACATTTAGACCAAGTTGAAGCCTCCAGGAAAGATAGAGAAGTTAAAAAGAAGAAGGAAAAACAGTTGGAAGAAGAGGCGATGCTGAAATAGCTAAAGAAAATTCAAGTCGATATTTCAATCTGGGGTTTGCTCATGGCTTCTTGGGTGCATCGACAGGCTGTACTATCAATGATGGACAAAGAAAAATTTTCCATTGACACAACTCCTGAACAGCTTATGGGATTAGTCTTCCCAGGAGGCACCATGCCAATTCTAACCTTCTCAGACAAGGAACTGTTGTTGGAAGGCTCAGCACATAACAAACCTCTATACATATCAGTGGAGTGCAGAGAAAAGTGGGCACCAGTGCTACTGGTCGACACCGGGTCAGCAATGAACGTTTGTCCATCTCGCACAGCTTATGCCATCGGTTTGAAACCAACAAATTCCGTGCTTACAGCCCAGGTGATTCGGGCGTATAACAATATAAGCAGAGAGGTTATGGGTACAGTAAAGATCAGAGTTCAGGTGGGCCCAGCTGAATAGGATATCGAGTTTCATATCCTGGATGTGCTGGCCACTTTCAATTTACTGCTAGGGAGACCCTGGTTGTACCAAGTAAAAGCTGTCTCCTTTACCCTACACCAAATACTAAAATACGCTCATGGGAAGGGAGTGGCTATCGTCTTTGGGAATTCGTCTATCCATCCTCTGTTAGAGGTAACTACACCTGTGCTGGAAATCGTTCATGGTGAGGAGGATGTTTTCCTTTCAAGGTTCACTCCAGCTGAGGCCCGAGCAGTACAAACCATCTTGGCAGCAGATGAAGGCATATATGTTAGCATCCAATCAATCTATTTCAAGAACAAGCTACAACATTTGCAGGAATGGGACTGGGAAGAAGTGGCTAGAAAGGCGTCATAACATTGGCCGATGTGCCATATAATCCACATGCCTTTGGTCTTGGTTATGTGCCTACCAAAGAGGATTGGGTCAGGAAGAGAGAAGAGATGGCAGGCAGAGCTAGAGTCAAGTAAACCGGGAAGCGCTATGAGCTCGTTCACAGGCCAATCCAGGGAACATTGAATGACCATTTTGTTTGGGAAGGGAAAGACTTCAAATTTTGCGGCTTTCCCGAGCCTTGGTTGAATTCTGAGAAGCAGCGTGTTCCTGGCTTTGAAATTTTCTTTGACTTGAAGCTGCAAGACAGTGATACAAAGGAAAAGGCTAAACCAACTGCTGAAGCTGAGGAGAGCGTGGAAAGTGACTCGGACAATAGTGAACTTGAAATAGGGATAGCACTGGCATGTCTCATTTCAAATCCTCCAGTCGACTTAGAGAGCTTGGCGGATAACCTTACCATCTTTATGATCGGGGACCAACTAAGTGTGAACCTACCTGGTAGCATTTTGTATGCATCTGAAGCACCACCTCTCGTTTGGCAGCTAGAGGAGGGCTACCTATTTAGTTCTGAGTCGAGTAGTGAGCCACAATATGATTCCATAAAGTCTGTGGAGTCGGAATTAGATTCTAGTTCTTCTAAGTCTCAGTCCGATATTCTTGGGGGTGATAACCTGGATGCCAAGGTCTTGTCCCGGTCCTCTTTTTCTTTTGCATTTGAGTCGGTTGTAACCGAAGAGCTGGATGAGCTGGACTTTATGAATTAGAATGACGCCGCTGATTTTGAGTATTTCTCTGTACCACTTGTTTATTGCATTGACCAAGATTTTCAAAATTTTAATGAAAATGAAAAGGAAGGCATTCCTCTGGTTTTGAATAACTTGATTAATCGAGAGGAGGAGAGGTTTGTGAAACCCTTTGCTGATGAAATCATTGCTATTAATGTGGGTATTGAGAAGGATCCGCGTCTGGTCCAGATCGGGTCCACGTTGTCTTTAGAGGAGCGCGAGCGCTTAGTTGCTTTATTAAAAGATTTCAAAGATGTTTTTGTGTGGTCCTACAAAGACATGCCTGGAATCAATCCTGAGATTGTACAGCATCGGATCTCTCTTGACCCCGAGGCTTAACCCGTCAAGCAGAAGTTACAAAGAATCCGTCCGGATTGGACATTGAAAATCAAGGAGGAGGTCACCAAGAAAATTGATGCAGGGTTCTTGTTAGTATCTGAATATCCGACTTGGTTAGCCAACATCGTCCTAGTGCCGAAAAAGGATGGTAGAGTCCAGGTATGTGTAGACTTCACGGATTTGAATAGAGCCAGTCCAAAGGACGACTTCCCTTTGCCGCACATTGATGAATTAGTGGATTTCACTGCGGGTCATGCATTGATATCTTTCATGGATGGATTTTTCAGGAATAACTAGATTCTGATGGTGCCCGAGGATAGAGAGAAAATTGCATTTACTACGCTATGGGGAACCTACTGCTATCGGGTGATGTCGTTTGGGCTGAAGAATGTCGGGGCTACCTATCAACGGGCTGCAACCACCATTCTGCATGATATGATCCACAAAGAGGTCGAGGTGTACGTGGACAAAATGATTGTCAAGTCTAAAAAGGAGAGGGCCACTACACCGCCTTGAAGAAATTCTTTCAATAGATCAGAGAATACTGACTAAGGTTGAATCCGCAGAAGTGTATTTTTAGTGTAACAGCAGGGAAAATGCTGCGCTTTTTTATCACACAAAGGGGCATCGAGTTAGATCTTTCTAAAATCAAGGCCATCCTAGAAATGCCACCACCAAAGAATGAAAAGGAGGTGCGAGGCTTTCTGGGTAAAGTACAATTCATAAGACAGTTTATTTCTAAATTAACCTCGACTTGTGAACCACTTTTTGGTCTTCCAAAGAAAGGAAAGAAATTCTGATGGGATGATTAATGTCAATTTGCTTTTGAGCAGATTAAGCAGTATCTTTAAAATCTGCCTGTGTTGTTGCCGCCAGAGCCGGAGAAGCCCTTGATTCTGTATCTGTTAGTCGCAGACACAACGATGGGATGCATTCTTGCTCAGGAATTGAGGATAGGGTAGAGAAAGCCATCTATTATTTGAGTAAGAAAATGCTGGATTACGAGACTCGCTACACCCCGCTGGAGAAAGCTTGCATAGCCTTGGTATGGGCTACCAGGAAGTTGAGGCACTACTTGTTAGCTCACTTCGTAATTCTAGTTTCGTGATTAGATCCCATCAAATATCTCTTTGAGAAACCAACGCTTACGGGTAGGCTAGCCCGTTGGTTGCTTCTTCTCTCTGAATTTGATTTGAAGTATGTCACTCGCAATTCACTCAAGAGGAGAGCTGTGGCGGAGTTCCTGGCAGATCACCTAGTAGAAGGGAATGAAGTGGTAGAATACCTGTTCCCAGATGAAGCGATTTTGCAAGTTGAGGAGGAGACTTGGACAATGTACTTTGACGGAGCGTCTAATCAATATGGTTGTGGGATAGGTGTGTTACTGATAGCACCTGACGACTCCCACATCCCCTAGCCTTCAAGCTCCGGTTCAAGGTATCCAATAACAAAGCAGAATATGAGGTGTGTATCGCTGGTTTGGAAGCCGCCCTGAAACTAGGGGCAAAAAGGTTGGATGTTATCAGGGACTCGAACCTAGTTGTTTCTCAAGCAAGCGGAGACTGGAAAGTTAAAGAAGAAAAGATGAAGATTTATCACCAAACCCTGGACGTTCTGATTCCTAGGTTTGAAAAAATGACTTTCACACATCTATTGAGAGAGAACAACAGGTTCGCTGACACCTTATCAACTCTATCTTCTATGATAGACATCCCATTTGGAGTCCGGATACATCCTATCATCATTGAGCAGAGATACACGCCGGCCTATGAAACTATCACCGCAATAGATGAAGCGCAAGACAAGTTCTCTTAGTACTATGGCATTTGGAATTTCTTGGAAAATGAGATTTATCCGCCAGGGGCAAATGCTAAGGACAAAAGGGGCATACGGTGAATAGCCATTCAATTTATCATCTGCGGAGGTAAACTGTATAAGAGGGGTCATCTGGGAATGCATAAGTTATGTGTTGATGAAGAGGAATCAAAGCGCCTGATGAAGGCCATCCATAGAGGAGAGTATGGAGTGCACATGAATGGAGTGATGTTAGCTCGGAAGATTCTCAGGTAAGGTTACTACTGGTCCACCATGGAGGAGCATTGTATTGGTTTTGTTCGGCGATGCCACAAATGCCAAATTTATGCCAATCGAATGCATATCCCGTTTTCAAAACTATACAACATGACTTCACTTTGGCCTTTTTCAGTCTGGGGAATCGACATCATTGGAGCAGTCACACCAAAAGGGTCGAATGAGCATGAATACATTCTGGTGGCAGTTGATTTCTTTACAAAGTGAGTGGAAACTCAGTTCTATGTAGTGTTGAAAGCTGCACATATGGCTAAGTTCATCCGAAATAACATCATTTGCCGATACGAAGTCCCAAACGAGATCATTTCAGATAATGGCTCCCACTTCAAGAAAGAAGTGATAGACTTGTTAGCGAAATACAACGTGGCTTTCCATAAGTCATCTACATACCGGCCACAAACCAACGGAGCTGTTGAGGCTGCCAACAAGAATATCAAGCATATTTTGTAAAAGATGGTTGAGAGCTACGGGGACTGGCCAGATAAACTGCTATTCGCACTCTGGGGCTACAGAACTTCAATCCGGACGTCTACAGGGGAAATTCCTTATTCTCTTGTCCATGGGATGGAAGCTGTTCTGCCAATTGAAATAGAAATTCCGTCACTACGAGTTATGGCTGAATGTCAGATAGTAAAGGTGGACTGGCAGCAGAGTAGGTCTGAGGAGTTGATGATGTTCAATGAGAGAAGGCTGAAAGCATTGTATCACGTTTAGGGCTACCAGCGAAGGATTGCTAGGGCTTTTAACAAGAAGGTTAAGTCCCGGAATCTCAAAGAGGGAGATATGGTGCTAAAAGATAATCAAGCTCCCATCCACGACCCTAGGAGCAAGTTCAAACCCAATTGGACTAGTCCTTACATCATCAAAACTATCTGGTTGGGTGGAGCTGTTATTCTCATGGACCTGGATTGCCTAGAATTTTCCCAACCGATCAACATGGACAAGTTGAAGAAATACTATCCCTGAGAGGCTTGCTAGGCCAAAAACCTAGAAGGGCAAACTAGACAAAAGTTAGAGCATAAAAATTAGAAATAAAGAAAAACTGAGCTCACAAGGTTGAAAACCCTAAAGGGCGGCCTTGGCAAAAGTTAGAGTGCAAAAGGAGAGTATTAATACACGAGTGAACCTGAACCGAACTACATAAGGCCTGATTCCCAGAAGGGCAAAAGTTAGAGTGCAAAAGGAGAGTATGAAGTTCATCCTGAAGTTCGGCCTTAAACACCTCCAATTCAACTGTCTTGTCCATGTGTTTGATCAGGTCATCTTTGTCTGTTCTTTATCTGAGAGTTCGGTTGTGGTCTTTATTCTGAGAGTTGGTTACAGTGCTGAGCAGTGTTATTTAGTCAAGGGGCAATTTGTGATCTTTGGATTCGGGGTTGTACATCATGAGGATTGATTTCGTGCATGTCAGGTGGTGATCCTTTTCAAAAACGGTTTTGGAAAGTGGTAATAAAAGTTGATTTTGTTCAAATTTTTACCTTTTACAACTTAGACCATTTTTGGACCAACAGGAAAATTTTCAGTGCTCACAACTCTAATTTCATTGATTTCAAACATAAAAGTTCTCCAACTCTCTTATACAAATTAAAGTTGCTTTTATTACATCATAAAAACTTAAAAAATAAGGTCAAAGCAATAAACTAGGGGCATAGATAAATCCGGTGCTCCTACATCCCCTACTTGTGCTTGTGGAAGCTCCTGATGCCAAAGTGGGCCGGTTTGTGTCTCATCCTCAGCCAAGCCAGGCATTCGCCAGAAAGGGCGCATTTGAAACTAGAGGCAGGGGCTAAAAGCTCTCTTGTCCTCTAAGTTGTGAGGTACCTAGCCAAGTGTGAACCTCAGATGGGGAATGAAACTGGGTACTCTACTGCCACCTCTGGGCGGGTTTGGTCATGCCTGAACTGACGTCTGAACCAGAACAGAAAGTAGAATACACAGTATGTAAGGCCGATCAGCTGAATGCCTGGTTGCCGAGTCATGCTGTAGCTCATTTTGGGCAGGTTAAGTATGGACTCAACTTTCTTCGCACCCCCTTTTGGAGAGCGCGAATTGGTCCCATAGTTCGAACTCTTGTCACAGTTCTGAATCTAATCTCACAAAGTGCAATGTGAGACTGATAAACACCAAAGAGTCCAAATCTGGCAAATTGTTTTGGAAAATTGATTTTGAATCAAAAGCGCCAAACATGTACTGCTTTGCCAGATTACAGAGTCGCCACCAAAATATTTTATTTTTGGGAAATTTAGGAAACCCTGACTCGTGTCAAAGGCCACGTGTCCGTCATCACCAAAGTTCTCTCAACTCGAGAACTTGGATACGAGAGTGGAAGGTCCTGAAATGAGCACCCCCACTCGCCCGATCAAAGATCCGGCCTCTACTAATCATAATATGTTGTTTTATAAACCTCATGTATTCTTATTCTGATTATTAACTAACTTTACTATGTGACGCACACAAGCAAGTATAGACTAAGTCGCGAGCCTTGGAACAAATCAACTCATGTTTGTTTTGGAAATGATTTGAAAGTGCCACCCTCAAGTGGGCTAAAGTGCGGATTTGGCATCAAACATGATGGGCTTAAAACATGATTTGCCATTTCGCGAAGTGGGCTTAAAACTCACATTTGATGAATTGTTATAATTCAAGCAACAAAGCCTCCATCCACAGGCATTCATGCAGTTAATCAAGTAAGCACATAGCCTTATGGCAAACATGCAAAAGCATGGCACTTATGGCAATCACACTCATGCAATATGCTAAAACGTAAAAGCTTACAGTGTACTCCGAGCCAAAACAAAAGCTAGTTAGAAATATACATGATCCTAACTATGTTAAGTGTCTAATGCAACACATACAATATGTAATTAATAGGCTTGGCTGTCTAATCATGGCATATGGTACAACTTGATAAGATGCTTTAAAACACGTATTCAAAGAAGTATTGAAATTCAATGTAGTTAGAATGATGCGCCGAGCCTCAGTGCATGCAAGACAAATGAATGATGCACGCATGTGAACATAAGGTATGCTAATCGAAACATGACCCTAAACTAACCATCGAAAGCGGTTAAGTAAAAGGGAGAAAGACGCGGGGTTGGACGACATGCACACACGCACGCATGCTTATTGCAACATTATGCCCTCGCGAAGGAGTGTCCAAATAAATAAGCTAAGCTACACTAAGCTAAGCTAATTATTATAAACCAACTAATTAACTATTCTAACTAATTAATTACAACAGAATTGAATAACTAGCTATGCTAAGCTAATTAAGATATTACAAAACGAATTGAATAATTAGCTATGCTAACTAATTAAAGCAATTAAAATGGCCACGAGTGCGAGGAACGCATGCATGCTCGGTTGACTTCCTCCCGAAAATCCACCGCCTTGCCTTCGGTTGCCTCTGTTTGCACTTTACTTTGATCTCTGAACATTACACCAATTTCTAGACTGCTTCTGCCCCAACACAAGAACATTTTGAACAACTTTTCCACTGATGGTCGGCCGACTACCATAGGTGGTTGTCGACCACTCTGATGGTCGGCCGACTACCATAAGTGGTTGTCGGCCACTACTAGTGGCCGGTCGGCCACTCTTTGTGGCTGTCGGCCACCATTTTCCTGAAATTCTCCTTTTTGCTGCAATAGAGAGCAAACAGAGGCAAAGCAGTGTATTCTCACACAATATATGTACTATTACTCTCCTTATCATTTCTCAAGCTCAAAGGAGTGTAATTCTTGGCTCTCAAGCCATCAACCAAGCATTTTCAATGCATGATAGCCAAAGAGTCAAGCTTGTACAAAGTCAATGAATGCACAAATAAGACTCAAAGGACCACTACCCTATCATGCATGATCAAGGGTGATGGCGACCAAGAAATGTGACACGTTTCATCACTTTGAGTATGAAACATCCCTCATTTCTTGTGTTCGGATTAACGTTTGATCCAAACACATGCAATGCAACACAAATATGCTTATCTTGTTCATGTTTTACTTGCCCAATTTTGTTTACTCATTTTAGCATTACCAAACCATTCTTTAATTGGTTAAGTCCAAGATGAATGTCCTTTAATTGGAAAGATGGACTAAACCACAAGTGTCTTGAGCATGAAAGAGACCTCATGCTATTGGTTAGGAGGAACCCTCAAGAGAGGGTTAAAACCATTAGGCATGAGAACCTCAAGTTCACACTCAAGCCAACAAGGGGCTCAAGACCACTTTCAAAGAAAGTTAAAAAGTGAAGAATAGAGGGAGGTCGCAGACTTTTCAATGCTGAAATGGCATGCAAAAGACACTAAATCATGCAAGCAACACATGCACAACATGTTCAAAAGCCAAAAAAATTAAACTAGTGCAGAGCATTACACTAGAGGCATGCAATATCAAGCTTAAATGACCAAACCAGCTCTGGACAGAGCTTAAACATGCCAAATCAGTGGCCAAAATATGCTAAGATTAAAACATAAAAGGCAAGAAAAACATGCGCACATGATAGCTCGCAAACAAGGCTTAAAGCACAACTCTCAAAAGTAATGAAAGAGTGAAATAAGTGAGAGTGTGACAGAGATATATGCACTGAAATCACATGTCAAATGATGTTGTATCATGCAATCATCTCAAGCAAAGCATGACAGAAGCCTTAAAATACAAAAACTAGTGAAGGCATATACACCATAGCTATACAAAACATGAGCCATATGATCAAAGCAGCCCAAAACAGAGCTAAAGTAGGCCAAATTAGAGCCTAAAACATGCTGAGATCAAGTCACAAAAAGGTAGAAAAACATGCTCACATGTTAGGCTATCTACACTTGCAAACAAGAGATAAGGAGGGGAGGCCACCCCCTCCTATTTTGGACCTCAAAACCAAATTTTTGCCACTGAAATTCCCCAGGAATTCAGCGGTTTAAAGGACAAAAAAAGTTGACTTTAATATGCTAGAGGATGGTACAAAAGCTTACACAAATAAGTAACAAGAAGGGTAGTCAACCCCTTAGCACAAAATGATCTCAAACCAACATGTTAAGGCTAAAAAATTACAGGTTTTTGTAGTTGAAAACCTGGCCAAAAAAATAGTGTAAAAAGATAGCAAAGCAAACAACTAAATCAAAGCTTGTAAGGTAAAGTCTTTAACTCTTGAAGCACAACACTACAACAGGTTCAAATCTGAGCTCAAACCAACCTTAGGAGCTCCAAACAAGCCTTAAAGAACCTCAGCCCTAAGATGAGGATGTTTGGTTAAGGGTCTCTTTGCAAAGGTGTAGAGAATTCTCACTTTCAAGAACAAATTAGGGAGAGAGAGAGAGAGAGAGAGAATTCTAGAGAGAGAGAGGAAATTTTTTCTTATAAAATTGTGTAACCTCTCAAATGGGGAAGAGACCCCCCATTATATAGAAAAACAAGTCAAAGGCTTGTATTCATCCCTTCATACACGTGTATGGAGAGGAGCATCAGTGAACAACAGCTGGCACAACTGGCAAATAAATATCTCAAAAGGAGAAAAATGGCCGTCGGCCATCATTAGTGGCCGACCAGCCATCAACATAGCTGACCGGCCACCACTGGTGGCCGGCAGGCACAAGTCATGGTCGGCAGGCTAAGGGAATGGCCGACATGCCACCCTCTCCTCCAGAAGTGAAGCAATAAGCTCTTGGTCCGCAACCAAGCACAAAATAGACAAGATTAGAGGCTCCAAGGCAAGGTGCTCAGCCGAGACCTTCAGGGACTCAAAACGAACACGAGCAAGCACAATCATCAGGTGTTCAAATAATGACAACCAAGTCTTGAGGACGGTAAAAAATGGAGTGTCTACATTAAGCCAGGGGCAACGCCAAGCTATGTCAGCAGTAGATCTATTGCACATCCCATGGCACCACCATCCCTCGTTTGGGAAATCCACTAGTTGGTGACGAAAGAAATAGCCTCGAGCTGAGTACTCAAGGCATGAGTCCACTACCTTCAACTTATCCATAAGCCACATTTGGGAAGGGATGAAATAAAAGAGAGATTAAAGAATAGAGAGATGTATGTTGAGAGAAAAACAGAGCATGAGTGTCGAGTGATGTAAGAAACACATAAGAAAGGGCAGGAAATAATACCTGAAGAAGTAGTGGACTCCCTGTGTAGTTGGTAGTCTCTCGCCGATGGAAGGCGTCTAAGCCCATCAAAGTCTCGGCCAACACCAAACCAATGCAGCTCTTGTCTTCTTTCAAACCTTGGACCACTTCAATCAATCGAATGCTCGACTCGCCGAAACTAGGGGCAAGAAGGAAATGAGCCAGCATACACAAGCAAAGGGTGTGTCGCCGAAAATCTCGCCAGAGAAGGTCACCGTGGTCACCAACATCGAAAAATCGATGAATCAAGCTGGGAATATCTAGCTCTCTATTGTGAACCAAAGATCGAGCCTCGTGTAAAGTGAGGCCGCACATCCATCCTAAAGCTTAGATGTGGCCGAAACAGGGCTGAGGTATGATTTCCTTATCGCGCCAGGATTCCATTAGCGTATGAAAGTTTTTGATTGTCGGGCATATCTCTTGTCCCCCTAAGCTAAAGACATGTGTAATTGGATTCCAGCATCTAGCTGTGACATGAAGGAACGGAAAACAAAGCAGAGAATGGCTCAACGGGAAAAGTGCATTTATACTGAAACCTAAGAAATTCATTTTTTTTGAGTCGTCTAAAGTCACAATCTAATCCGAGAGTTTTTCGGCAAAAAATGGCTCCATTTGTGAAGAATTTGCAGCTGAAACGAAGAAATCACGAGGCTCAACCTTTTGTAGAAGATAAGGCAGTGAGTGGAAGCCAGGTGTCAACAATCTGGAGGTCTTTCACATTGATGGCCGGCAGGTGGTTGGCAGGTAGCCGGCAAGCCGCATTGGTGGCCGGCAAGCCACCTCTCATGGTCGACATGTGGCTGGCAACCCCTATTTATGGTCGACAGTCTCTCACTCTGACCTGCTATCCACCTGTGTGTTGGGCAGTGATGGAAGCATATGTTTTGTTTTGATCTTCGAGTGTTTTATGGTCTTGTTTTGAGTCTTTTCGGCTTTAGCAGGTTTGTCATTTTGTATTTAAGTTGTTGTCACATTGTTTTTGTTTTATCAAGTTGTATGTTGTTTTGTTTATCGAGTTGTATATTGCTTTTTTTTTTTGTATATCAGTTGTTGGTCGGTTCGTTACCCAATTAAGATTTTGTTTCAATCAAGAGTGCTCTTGGCCAATTAGATTCCATGTCCATTCCATGCTATATGGTGCTTATGATGCAAAATACAACACTTTTTTTTTATAAAAACTGCTTTTTATTCCGATCATGTTTTTACAAAAGAGGAGTACAAGTTTTGAAAGAAAATAAAACATAACTGAAGCGGTACAATGTGCTAATGCTACTAACAAAAGAAACTAAGCAAAAGTACAAAAAAAAAATCAGTGCCAGTAGCCTCATGCTCTAGAGGCCCTCTTCGTCCTCTTTCTTGGAGGAGAGAACTCTGGGGCACTGTCTCCATCAAAGCCATTGTCTGAATCTGTCTTGGAACTAGAGCTGGCATCATCTCCGCTCTTTACGCGGGAACCTTCCTCAGCATCGTCACCTCCGCTCTCAGAACCTAAACCAGCCTTATCATCTCCACTCTCGAATGACCTAGAGTGCTAACTCACTGCCTTCTCCGAGCCACTGGTCTCAGCATTGTCGTCCCTAAAGTTGGGCTCAAGAGGACTACTCTAGCCTCGAGCACCTCTACCTCTGCCTTTCCTCCATGCTACTAGAGGAGGTACCACTAGTCCTCGTGCTGGTGCCGCCGCTGGTGCTGCCGGTACAGCTGGAATCTAAAAAAAATAGTTGTCAAGATATCAGTTACAGCGTGTATATCAGATGCCAGCTTGACATGATGTGCAGAATAAATGTATGCAGAAATCATATACAATATGAGTACAGTATGAATGCAATGTGTGAGATGTAGTATATCAGATCAGTGCAGTTTGGAACAGACTATAGTTGAAATGCCAGTGCATCGGTGGAAAATTGATAGCATGAAATGTAAACTGAAGAAAGCAGATGAATACCGTAGAGACTGAGCAGCACCTCTCTCCTCTGTACCATGCCCATTAGGGAGGCTTTCAACTCAAGAGCCCTCCCTATGTACTCTTTGGAGGCTTGTAAATGCATTTCGGTGATCAGTATCTATAATAAACATATCTAAAATGAAATGTGGGGTGCAAACGTAAAGAATGGTCCATACCTGAGTCAGGCCTTGAACCCCGACAAGCTCGTGACCAGCCGCTGCAAGCTCAATCAGAATTTGGTAAGCATCTCTGATATGCTGCCAGTATGTCAGCGTAGTCGGAAGCTCTAGCCAACCAGTCCTCTGCCTCGCCCGAGAGGCCCCTCTAGCACGGGTCCTTGTCGCCCTGGTCACTCTAGGCGCCTCTCTGGAAACAGGAGCTCCCGCCTCTTCACCTCCACCAGCGCCTGTCAGGGGTCGCATGAGATGTGTCTAGATGAAGGTCGTGTAGTCGCCCTCTGCTCGGATGTAGTCAGCATCCAAGCCCACCATAAACTGAATGACCTCATCAATGGATAGGCTGTTTACTAATCGAATGGACTCTGGTAGCGCCATTGGAATGATCAGGTCAGGCAGGCCTACAGTCTGGCGCATGAACTGCTCGCTCAGGAACTAGGCCCAACAGACTGGGCCCTCAAGTAGAATTCGAAAGCGAGAAATGGCCCAGGCCCCTGCGTACTAGTCCTAAATACCGACTGGTATCATGGCCCATTACTGGCACATGATCTACAAATAAAGATTGTACAGATTGTTAGTTGTTATCAGTTGCTAAATGTGAATTAGAACAGTGTTAAAGAAAAAGTGACTCTGTGTTTTAGGTTACCTCATGAGCAGCCACAGTGTCGAAATAGTACCAAATGAACGTGAAAGTCTCACGAAGCTACACTGGAGTCGGCCATCATACCTCCATGAATAGGGGAATACTAGGGGAAGCTCCTCTAGGGGCTTTGAAGCTAGAGTCAAAAAATATGCATAGACCCACAGTTGCGGAGAAAATATAATGGAATGTGATCAATACAATGCATGAATAGATGTACAGGTTTAGAAAGTGCAAAGCAGAAAGCACAGTGCATGAACAGATATAGAAAGTGCAAAGTAGAAAGCACAAGTGTTGAACAGATGTACGGAAGAAAATGTAAGTCCCCACTCAGACGAGAGGTCGAGCTCATGTAGCCATATAGGGTGGTGAGGCCAGCTCCGCCCCAGTCATAAAAATGAACCTGATGAAGGGTCACTAGGGCACTCAGCAAATGCAGGCCTACAGTGTTTCACCTGTTCGAAAACAAGGTGGTACTGAAGACGAACATCAGAAAGCCCCTAGCGTGCTACTCTATCTCTTCTATCGTCTCGGGACTTAATCCCTCTGAATTGCTCGGTGAACCAGGTGTATCTAACCATGCATGTTTGATATATGGGCGGATGCACTCCTAACAGCTCAACCCAGGCCACCTCCCACTCTCCCATGTTTGAATTGAGAGGGATCATGTCATGACCCGAACCCGCCCCTATGGGTTAAGGACATAACCGGCCAGTAATCTTGAGATTACATACGGCCTCAGACCAAAACAAACATAAATTGTCAGAGTAAAGGGGCCAAACGGAAGCAAGAAATAAAAACTTTGTCCATAGAGCCGTGCTTATATGCACATCAACAGACCATATTCAGTTACGTTAATAACCCACACCAAAAGTACAGTTTCACAAAATTCATTACAGACAGGATCATCCAAAACGAGTCAACCTATGACAGACTACTTACAGGTATACATAAAGTCCTTGCCGACAAGACGAAACATAATTACATAGCACCAAGGCAAGGGTAGGTCTCAAGAGTGAGACGCAAGGCTGACTTCCTCAAAACTCGGATTTTTCCTAGCAGACTTCACTGGGGCTGGGTTTGGACTTCCCTTGGCTCACCTACAAACACATGAATGAGCGTGAGCGATAGCCCAGTGAATAATACCAAATGTAGAAATTACGCAACAATGTAGAACAACATGTTCCAAACGGCCTTTGGCCCAATTCACATTTCTACTTAACATATATATATACTTATATAAAATTTAGGTCAAGTGACTGTAGTTCCATCATACTGGCCTTTGGCCCATTCAGGTTTCCATTCTTGTCAAAACGGCCTTCGGCCCATTCATTTCTATCAGAATGGCCTTTAGCCCTTTCATTTACGTCAAAACGGCCTTCGGCCCACTCATTCATGATAGAACGACCTTCGGTCCATTCATATAGGTCAGAACGACCTTCGGTCTGCTCATTTACATCAAAACGACCTTTGGTCCTTTCATTCACATCCAAACGACCTTTGGTCCATTCATTTACATCAAAACGACCTCTGGTCCATTCATTCACATCAAAACGACCTTCGGTCCATTCATTTACATCAAAACGACCTCTGGTCCATTCATTCACATCAAAATGACCTTCGGTCCATTCATTCTTATCAAAACGACCTTTGGTCCGTTCATTGATTCCTGTCAGACTTTTGTCCACAATCCCAATTAACAACTCATAAAGTTTATAAGGGAATAACAATTGGACATTGACAAGCTTTCAAATATTGATATTACTCACAGTGATCGGCTTGTGGATTTGCCCTGGAGCTTGACCCTACATGTTTCATGAACACAAAAGGGTCATTAACAGTTCAATCCGTTCTTTAATTCACATATTCCTCTTTAGGCTTTATTATTAACTCATTAACTCATTTACAATGATTAACATATGCCTAAGAGTGCTTGCAAGTGAAAGAGAACGGAAAACAGAACACAAAATGCAAAAACAGGATTCCAAAAAATAGGGTCCTCGCTCGAGCGTGTACTTCCCCGCTCGAGCGGACCCTTAGGTCTGCGAAAGTACTGGTTGACTTCAATTCCAGCTCGAGCGTGAACTCGGCTGCTCGAGCGGACTGCCTGTCTACATAGCTCCCCGCTCGAGCGTCAACTTCCCCACTTGAGCGGGAACCATGTCTGCAGAAAATGTTGGGAGCTCGATTTCTCCGCTCGAGCGGCACTTCACCCGCTCGAGCGGACATCGAAAATCTGGGTTTTCCAGATTGAGTTCTTGAGCTTCATCTCGACATTCAAAGGCTCTAAATGCATGATTTCAGTCCAAACTTCACATAATCATGTACTAACATGGTACAAACACCAAAACACATTATTATAGAGTTCAATTTCAAGGATTACACACTTGCATGTCTCAAATTGACACCAAATTCAATTCTATCATACATATTCATGCATTTCAAGCTCCCATCTTCAATTATTCAAACATGCATGCCCATCTTGACTTCATTTCTATTTCAAAAGATGCAAGTGGTGCCTATTCCCATAAAGCTCAACAAAACCAAGCTTGCATGCATGATCAAACTTCAAATCTTGCTTAATTGACATGATACATGCTAGATTTGCAACTTATGGCAATTCAAAAGTAATCTTATGTATGCATGATCATATCTCATCAAAACCAATTTAAATCATGCTCTTGATCACAAAAATGCTTTGAGCTCACAAGATTACAAGTTCAATTCATAATTTCAAGAGTCAATGGCTTACCTAAAAGTCCAATTCTTCAATCTATGGTCCAATTTGAGTTGGACTTCAAAATTCCAAGCCCTCAAGATCAAACACAGATTTTTCTCTCTTCTCTCTCTCTAATGGCCGGCCCTCTCCTCTCCTTAGAGTGTATATCAGCCAAGTGAGAATTAGATAGGGAGTTTGATTGAGTAGTGCTCATATACAACAAGCCCCACTAAGTCATAATATAATACTAGAGAGTAATTGGGCACCCATTTTACCAACTTAATCAACTTAATCTGGTCCAAATCAATTTTTCAATTAAATTTCACCGTAGGCTCTAAAAATTATGCCAATCGCAATGGCGTATTCCATTTCGGGTTCTGTGGCCGATAAGGCCCTCAATTAAATTTTCAAAGCTGATTATTCAAACAGATATTCCTACGGTGAACAGATAAAACTTCAAAATCACATAGATTCACATAATGGCACATAAAATCATGGTAAACACATAATCATACTCAATTTAAGGACCAATTAGCATACTACGGAACAGGGGTATTACAGATCAGATCGCCCTCTACTCCTAAGCCAGTGATCATGACGAAGTTGTAGGGAGTCATCGTCATTTCCCCGGCAGTGGAGAAGTGGAAGGAGTTGGTGATGTCCCACCACGTCTCCACAAGTGCTCCCAAAAGGGAACAGCTAGTGATGACCTGCGTCAGACTAGAGCAAAAGTGGCCGAAGCCAGTCTCATCTACAATGTCTCGGACTCTAGCGGGGAGCTCGTTGTACCAGTCTTGTATGGTCGTAGCACCATACCCTCTGAAGGCACGAGACTCGCCTTGTGGAAAAGGACAAATGGATCAGATAAAGCAGTGATGAGTGTATAGTCAAATAAAAGGCAGTGTAAGAAATGCAAGTAAAGAAAGGCAAGAATGCATGAAAGCAGAGTTCATACCTCAACGGTGATAGTTGATAGGTGAGAAGCCGGCTCCCTCAGCATGAGGTCCTCTGGTGCACCGCGAGCAAACTCAGTGAAGCATCTGATGCCTCCGGGAGGCAAGATATGTGTTTGGGGATGGTATCTGTACACACCCCATTTTTTACCGACCTTAAGACTTAGACGTCATCGATTGAGCGCTTGGTGATGGTGCATGTTGTGCTTGTTTAGAGGTTTCGGAGTTTTGGCTGAGAGCATTGCCTCTAGGCCTCTGAACTCTTTTGTGCTTCAGCTCGGTTTGTGGACCGAATCTTGTTTTCTCTTCCCGGAGGGAGGGAGAGGTCTTGCAGACCATCTCTTTGTGGTCGTAGGCCACTTTTCCTGTTTGGAGACTAGTTTCCGATTTTTGGAGCCTTCGGCCGCGTGCCTTGTCTGGGGACCGCTTAACGTTCTCCGTTTGGCGTGGTTTTTGAACCACACCTTGTTGCCTCTGCCTAAAGGAACACTGTGGTCCGGGAGACCACTTTTGTGGTCGCATACCACTTTGGTGCTCGACAGCTAGATTTCGAGGCTTTCAGCCGCGTGCTTAGCCTCCCGATCTTTTGTCTTGCATCTACTTTGGTTTGTTTTGGTACAAACCCTGTTTTCCTTGTTTGGAAGGTGGTACAAGGGTGGGAGACCACTTTTTCTCCTTGGAGACCACTTTTCCTTCTACCAGCCAGTTTTATGGTCGGATAACTGACTTTCTTGGTCTTTTGACCATCTTTTCTGGTCGGCCACCATACCACCACCTTGCATTTAGTGTGTTGACCTCTCCCACCTATGGCCGACTAGTTTTTACTCTGGTTAACTACATAAAGTGATCGGCCAACCACTTTTACTAGCAGCCCGACCACTTCAAGTGGTCGGCTGCTTTTTGACACTTTTTTGGAGATATTTTCCTCCAGCTGTAGCTAGAGGACGTCAGACCCATCCTCCATACATGTATGGAGGGATTGCCTTGGTGATTAGCTTCTCCTAGAAGCTTTGCCTTTCCTCTTCTATAAGAGGGAGGCTCCTCCTCCCTCCTCTAGGTTCAGAAAATCTGAGGGAAGATGATAGATATAGCATTGTATCTATATTGCCTTGTTTGGTTCATTTTTATGCTCAAAAGTGTAGATTTGTCTTAGTTTTGTGCACAAACACACTCAAACACCATCCTTGGGTTGCTGAGGTGCTAAGGAGTTGCTTTTGGAGTTCTTGGACTGGATTAAGCTCAAAGAACTTGTTGGAGTTACAGTGATAAAGAGGGTCTTCAAGGGTGAGCTTTTGACCTTTAAATCCCCCTTTCTTGCTTAAGCTTTTAGCCTATCTTTCATATTGTTTTAAGCTTAGCTCATAACTGATAAAAGTTATGTCTTTTTATGCTTAAAAAGTTTGTTTAAGATCACTTTTGTGTTTGGGGTTGTTTACCCCCTCTTAGGCCTTGTTTGGCCTTATTTTTTAGCCTTTTTTTGTGAGCTTCGGGACCACCTTGTATTGGCCTTCTCACCACTGAAATATTGGATTTCAGTGATGGGGATGGTGTTTTAAGGTCCTAAGAAGGGGAGGGTCATCCCCTCTCCTTGCATCTTCAATACATGCCTTAATATGCCTCATGTTTGAGCATCTTTACTAAGTGTATGTTGGCTTATTCTTAGCATTTATTTGTGGTTATTTTGCTGAGACATACCACTTTTTTTACTTGCCTTGGTCACTCCATGCATGGTTAACACACTTGTAGTGTAAATCACACAATCTAGTCTTGTATGCCTCATGTTTGAGCATGTGTTTCTAACTTGTTTTGGAGCCATCTCAGTGGGTTTTTGGTGTTTTTTTAACATACCTTAGATCTGTTTTGGGTTGGTTTGGTTGGCTCTTGCATGCCTAATACACTTGTAGTGTAAATCCCTTAAAACTAGCTTTGTATGCTTCATGAAGTAGCATGTCATTTTAGCTTGGTTTAAGTCCATTTCAGTATGTCTTTGGTGATGTTTTACCATGTCATACCTCTGTTTAGGTTTGTTTTGGTTAGCCTTTGCATGCTCCTTGCACTTGT
This sequence comes from Camellia sinensis, assembly GCF_055761805.1. Lineage (NCBI taxonomy): Eukaryota > Viridiplantae > Streptophyta > Magnoliopsida > Ericales > Theaceae > Camellia > Camellia sinensis. The sequence goes on from NC_138967.1 coordinate 152,851,073, forward strand.
AGTGCAATCCCATGAAATAGCCTAACATGCATCATGTTGTAACATGTCATTTTAGCATGATTTTGGCTTAGCTTAAAGAAGATTTTGTTCATGTTTTATCATGTCTAAGGTCTATTTTTAGTTGTTTTGGCCATGCTTGACTTGCTTTGTATAGCCTTGGTTCAATCTAGCTTGTTATCCTTATGTATTGAATCCTCTAGCATGCATTGCTTGGCCTATTTCAGTGATTTGGCATCACTTGTTATGTGATTTCAGTCCATGTTTCATGGCCATGCATTCACATTTGTCACTTATTCAATGCGTTGGAGGGTTTCCCCCTTTATGCCTTAACATGAACCATTGCGTATGCCTTCATGCCATAGCTTGCGAGCCATCAATTCAATGTGTTTTTGGGGTTATTATGCCATGACATAACTCTAATTTTTATTGCTTAAGTCATCCAATGCTTGGTCCTAATAGGTGTAGTGTAATCCACCTTATTTGCCTTGTATGCATTATGCCTTATGCCCTTCATGCTAGCTCATTTTGGCTTCCTTTCATACATGTTTTAGTCTCATTTTAACATGTACTAGGACTTTTTTGGGTTGCCTTGGTCACATGCTTCATGTTTTGTATACTTGTAGTACAAATGCTCTTGCTTGCCTCAAGCTTTGAGCACCATTGCATGCTTCATTTGTGTCGTGGACATGATTTGGCATCATCTAACATGAAATTTCAGAGCTTATAGACTTGCCATGTTCTCACTTCGTTCATGCTTTGAATGCCTTCAAGTATTATGCATTATGGCCTTGTTGTAGCCTAGCTTGTATGCTTGCATGCCTAGGTCTTTGAGCCTCCATCTTAGCATGTTTTGGTCCATGTTTTGACCTATTTGAGCTCTGTCCATGCTTAGTTCATGCATTTGTGCCATGTATTGCATGCCTCCTTTGTAGTCCTCTTCACTAGCCTTCATGCCTTAGGACTCTTGCATGCCTTACTTGCTTTATTTGAATGATTTGGCATCATTTCTTACCTCATTTCAGTGCATTTGGTATTGTTACACTTCCACATTTGTCACTCTTTGAGCTCTCTTGAGAGTTGTGCTCTTAGGCCTCTTTGATAGGCCATTACATTGTGCATGCCCGTATGTGCTTTATGTGCCTTAACTTTATCATCAATGGCCACTGATTTGGGCATGACTGAGGTCTATCCCTTTTGGTTTAAGTCCATTTAGCATGTCCCCTTGCATGTTGCTTGCATGCTTATCTTACTTCGCATTGTGTATGCTGCGTAGTCCTTTGCATTGTGCATGTCAAGTTGTTCCTTTACATTGAGTATGCATGTTCCTAACATTGCTAAGTTGCCCTTATACCTTGTAGTGTATATGTTTAGGTTACATCATGGCATTATGCATGCTAATTGATATTTGCATTGTGTATGCTAGTTGTTGCATGCATTAGTATTGTGCATGCCATTAGCCTTGTTAGGTTGTTCAAGTTGCATGCTAAGGTTGCATTACATTGCATTGTGCATGCCATGTTATGTGTTGCATTGTGTTTGGAAAAGGTGTTAGTCCAAACACGAGAAAAGAGGGACATTTCATACTTGAAGTGATGAAACGTGCCTCAATTCTCGGTCGCCAATGCTCTTGATCATACATGATAGAATTTTAGGCTTTATGTGTTTACTTGTGCATTCATTTCATATTGAATCATGCAACTTCGTCTCTCTGCCATCATGCATGGAAATTCGCGATTGGTGGCCCAAGGGTCGAAAACCTACACTCCCTTGAGTTCATGACATGATAGGGAGGGTGGTTGTGCACACATATCTTACAAATACATTACCATGCCCTTTCTTGCTCTCTGTTGCAGAAAACTGGCATTCATCAGCAACAACTGGCCGGCTAGCCAGAAAAAGTAGCTAGCCAACCACTTTTCTGGTTTTTCAACAACCAAAAGTGGTCGACAGGTGTTTCTAGAGACCAAAAGTGGTCGGCCACTCTCCCACTGGATTCCAAAGGTGGAGTTTCAGCTTTCTAGAGCTTGGTGCAAGTTTCTGAGAACAAATGAAAACAGAGGCAAATCGGGGCATCGCATTGGATTTTCGAACGAGGCAACTGGGCATGCATGCATTCCTCTCCCTCTGAGGCTCCTGATTTATTGCTTTCCTTAGCTGCCATGCTTAGATAGCTAGGTTTTGCTTTGGTCTGTACCTTTCATAATTAATGCGTTAGCTATTCAATTTGTTTTGTAATAATTAGTTAACTAGGATTAGTTAATTAATTTGTGTTGTAATAATTAGTTTAATTAGGTTAGATTAGCTAGTTAGCTCTTTATTCGGTCTCTCCCTCGAGAGAGCCTATTTTTTGTAATAAGCATGCGTGTGTGTGATGCATGTCTTCCAATCCCCATTTCTTTCTCCCTTTTACTTAACCGCTTATGATGGTTAGTTTTAGGGCATATTTCATTTAGCATACCGTATGCTTCGCATGCATGCATCTATTCATCTGTATTGTATGCACTGGGCTCGGCGCATCATACTAACTGCATTGTATTTCAATTCCAATTTGAATACATGTACCAAGTTGCATTTCACATGACATGATTAGGATAGCCGAGCCAATTTTTAGCTGCATTTCGCATGTGTTGCATTAGCCATCTTGACATGAACTAGGATCATGCATGATTTCTAACTAGTTCTCTGTTTTGGCTCGGAGTACACTGTGAGTGTTTACGCTTTAGCATACTACATGTGTGTTATTGACTGCCATGAAAGCATGCTTGCCATGAGGCTAACTGCTTAGTTGATATTAACTGCCTGAATGCCTATGGGTGAAGGTTGGATTACTTGAATTGGGACAATTCATCGAAATTCGCATTTTAGCCTACTTGCGAGTAGCAAACTTCAAACCATTTTCCAAACAAACGGATATGCGATGCTGTGTTCCAAATTAGGCAATCTAGTCTATACTTGTGTGCTGTGCGCATCACGTAGTAAGATTAGCTAATTAACCGAAATAAGAACACATGTGTTTTCAAAAACAAAATATCATGTTTAGTACAGGCCGATCTTTGATCGAGCGAGCGGGGGTGCTCATTAAATGACCTTCCCCAATCGTACCCAAGTTCCCAAGCCGAGGCAACTTTGGTGATGACGGACACGTGACCTTAGGGACGAGTCAGGGTTTCCTAAATTTTCCCAAAATAAAATATTTAGGTGGCGACTTTGTATCTGGCAAAGCAGTCCATGTTTGGTACTTCTATATAAAAATCAGTTTTCCAAAACGATTTGCCGGATTTGGACTCTTTGGTGATTTATCGGTCTTACATCCCACATTGTAAGATTAGATTCAGAACCGTGACATTTGAGTCCAAACTGTAGTAGCTAGAGAACAAAACGAGATTGTCTCGGGAGTTCTCCGGAGCGCATCTACAGTATCTCTCTGGATTGAAAGGTCGTACCCTCAGTGGCAGCGGCTCTGACTCGGCCTCTGGCTCAAACTTTGCCTCAAGGTCGGCCTCAAGGTCAGCTGTTGGCTCTACTAGCTCAGGAACAGGTGAAAATATGGGGGGAACCTCTGGAAGAGCCCCGTCGTGTGGTGAATCATCCGCCATCTGAAATGGGTGCGAAGTAGGTGAAAAATGAAGAAAAATGCCCAAAAGAGGGTAAACTTGGAAAAAGTCAACCCTAGGAGAAAGAAAATGGAAGAAAAAGTCAAACCTTGGGAAAGTTCACCAAACCCAAGAGAAACTCGAGGAGAACAACCTTAGAAGGGTGAAAATGAGGAAAAAATGGTCGAAATCAAATTTCAATCGGTTCAAAGTGAAGAGAGCTAAGAAGGTTTAGTGAATAAAGTTTACATGGGGCGTTGGAAAACGCGTAGAAAGCGTAAATCTAGAGAGAAGGAGTACCTAGAGAGAGAGGTGGAGCAATTTCGGCTTTAGGGTTGTGAGGAAATGAAGTGTTGAGTTGTATATTTAAAGACCCGTGGTGAAAAGACAAAAAAGGCCCCGAACTACCATCGGTGGCCGACATGGGGCTGGTAGGGCCTATCCGTGGTTGGCAAGGCTCATATGTGGCCGGCACGACTCATTTGTGGCCAGCACGTGGCCGGTACCCTTATCCTGTGGCCGGCCAGTGGCAGGTGGCCTCCCTTGGAGTCCTGATGCTGTTTTGTGTCCTTGGTTTTCAAGAAGTATAAGGATGGTTCACTGTTGGGTTCAGATTGTCTCTACGGAAGCTCAAAACTGTGTTTTCGGTGCACGATGTTCGTCATTTGTCAAACATGAACGAGGTGTATCCTTTAAACATATTGTAACTCTTCTGAAAGGTAAATCGGAAGTTACCATTGAATTTGTTTTTGTCAAATTATGCTTTTGTTTCTTGTATAGAATATGCATTTTAACATACCTTGCGTAGAATATGCATTTCACATATATGTTGCATGCGCGTCTTGCATCCGTTATGAATCACGCATAGAATATGCTTCCGCTCTTGTTTCATGCATAGAATATGCTTTTGTTTCTCTCATGGAACATGCCTTCAATTAACATTGTATCTCGGTTGTTTGTCTTGCATAGAACATGCGTTCTTACTATATCGCACTTGTCAAGTTTCTTTCTTACACAGGCAAACGATATTGTATGTATGGTTCATTCGAAGGGGTTCAAATGAGATTTTTTGTCTCTTGGTAGAAGAACCACTTGTTCATTTTGTGCATCTATCGCACTTGTTCACTTTGTGCATCTATCGCACATGTTCGCTTCATGCATCTATCGCACACCCCTCTCTTTTAACTTGGGACATGTGAAGCACGCGCCCAAGTGGTTGCTTCTTAGAATGCGTGAAACACGGCCCTAGGCGAGTTTTACCTCGGGATGTGAAAACACGCGCCCGAGTGGTTGTTTCTCAGGATGCGTGAAATGCGGCCCTGGGCGGGTTTTACCTCGGGACGTGCAAAGTACGTGCTCGAGTGGTTGTATCTTGGAATGCATGAAATGCGGGCTCAAGTGGTTTTTATTCTTATTTCTAGGGACGCATGAAACGCTGGCCCGAGCAATTTTTGTTCTTGTTTCTCGAGACGTGTGAAACACGATCCCGAGCGATTTTATTCTTGGTTTCTCAAGATGCGTGAAACGCAACCCTGAGCGATGTTTTGTTTCCTCGTCCCATGTCTTGGCGTGGTTAGAGTGTGCTTTGGATTTTTTCACTTTTAGCTTGAAGCTACTCATTCATATGTTGTTATCCCTTCATATTGCTTATCGCATTTTGTTATTGCTTATTACATCATCTCGCATGATCCTGAGTTTCCAAAATGGCCGACTTCACGAGGCGTATGAGTCCAGCTTTCAAAGTTGCATTGTGCATGTCATTTTGTAGTTTACCCCAGAATTACGCTGGTTTGATTCCTTGCAAAGGGATACGTAGGCAGCCTGTAGGCGCAACCATTTATTTATGTCTTGATTATTTGTCCAAGGCTTATGGCCTTGTCAAAATGGGTCGTCTCTGGGCTTTGACATTCACTCACGTCATTTCATGACTCCGAGTTCTGTCAAAGAGGGACAATTGTAGACACCCCGTTTTTAACGACCCTTACGACTTAGACGTCCTCGTATGCACACCCGATGATGAACGTATTTTCTTGTCCTGAGCTCGAGGTCCTCAGCGGAATGCCACAACTTTGAGCCTTACAAACCCTGATAGCCTTTCAAACCCAGTTTTGGACCAAGCCTATCTTTCTTAGCCTGCAACCTCTGGTGGCCTGCCGACCACTGCTAGAGACTTGCCGGCCATCACTTTTTGCTTGCCGACTTGGTGCCGGCCACCACTGATGGCCAGCCGACTACTAGTGTATTTTGCAGATATTTTATGCCAGTTGTTTTCACAGATGCATCCATATATCCCCACGTGTAGGGCTAGATATCCTTGAGAGAATTTCATGTTTTCTATAGATAGGGACCCGCTCTCCCCTATAACAAGGTTAAAAAATTTTAAAACTCAAAAACTTTCCTCTCTCTCTCTACAAATTCTCTACACTTTTGCTCACAATTCCTTAACCTTTACCTATACACCCTTAACCAAATCTCACCATCTTTGAGCTGAGGTACTTTTGAGATTGGTGTGAGCTCTAGAGGGTGTTGTTTGCTTCGGTTTGTTGCTTGGAGTTGCTCTTCTCTTCAAGGTATAAGACTTTGCTTGTAGCTTTGTTTTATTTACTTCTATTCCTACTATTTTTTCACTGTTTTGGGTTATCAAAACTCTGTGTTTTTAGGGCTGAAGCTTGGATTTAAGGCCATTAAAGGTTGAGGGGTTGATAACCCTTCTTTGTACCTTGTTTTGAAGGCCTTTCCCCTGGTGTTTTCCACCATTTTACTATCTTTTTTCAAGCTTTTAAATACTGATTTTCAGAGTTATTTCAGTGGCTAAAATCATGTTTTGAAGTCCAAATTTGGAGAGGTTAGCCTCCCCTACTTGTGTCTTGCTTATTAGCCTAGGTTGTGCCATGTTTTAGCATTTTAATCTAGCTTGTTTTAGCTCAATTCTAGCATGTTTTGGGACATATTTTAGCCTACTTTAGCACTATTTTGGGCTGTAGTTTGCATTTGAGCTTTGTTTTGCATGCTTCCAGTGTAATAGTCCTCATAAGCTTGAGGTTTTAGGTCTTAGACATCACTTATTTGAGTTGATAGCACTTATTTTGGGCTTCTTATACTTCATTTCAGTACTAATCATCTCTGCAACCTCCCTCCATTCTTGGCTTTTTGCTTTGCTTTGAAAGTGTTCCAAACAACTTATTTGTTTAAAGCATGAGATTCAGGTCTTGTGCCTAATGGTTTAATCCCTTTGGGGTTCATTACCAATGGCATGAAGCTTTTCTCATGTCTAAAAGAACTTGTGGTTTGAGCCCTCTTTCCATTAGAGGACTTTAACTCACTCCTTGGACTTAATTGAATTAAAGGATGGTTGGTAACTAAAATTGAGTAACTAAAACTTGGGACTAAAAGTGACCAAGATAATATTTGGTTGTGTTCAATCGGACATTAATTGAACACATGGAAGCTTGAACCATTTCATACTTGCTAGTGATGAAATGATTCAAGTCTCCAAGGTCAACCACTTCCCTTGATCTTTCATGAAAGGAAAGAGGTTTGTGTCTTGTTTTGCATTTATTGAACTTGCACACTTTGGTTCACAAGCCATCATGCAATGAAATTGCTTGAATTGGCGGTTTGTGGCTTAAATTCACCACTCCTTGGATTTGTTCATGAAGGATGGGGTGAGTTGTGTAGATAATCCTTGAAAATACCCTGTATATGCTTTGTTTGTCCTCTGTTGCAGCAACATGAGCCTGTGCATCAGTGGCCGGCAGGCCACTGTCCATGGCCGGCAGGTGGCCAGCAGACCACCTCCATGGCTGGCACGTGGCCGGCAATCTTCATCCATGGCCGTCTGATGGTCAACAACCTTTATCTCTGGCCGACCAGCCATTGATGCAATTTTCATTAGCATGTTTGTAAGGCAGAGTAGAGTGGGCAACAATATTGGTGTTCAACTGTGCAAACAGAGGCATTCAGAAGTAAAACAGAGGTCTTTTCGGGTGGAAACTAAGCATGCACATGCATATCCCTCATTTCCTGAGGTATCATGCATATTTTTCTAACTTTTTTTTTTTTTTATCTTAGCTTGGAGTACTAGGTGAGTTTTTAGTGCTTTAGCATACTTGCATGAGTGTGAGTGACTGCCATGACTCGTGACTGCCATGAGACTAAGTGCTTACTTGTTAACTGATTGAGTGCCTGTGGATAAAGTCTTGTTGCTTGAATTGGAATGATTCGATGAATGTACGTTTAAGCCCACTTTGTCAAGTGGCAAATTCACAAACTTTAAGCTCACTTTGTTGAGTGGCAAAATCAAACACTTTTCAAAAAACAAACATGAAATTGAATTGTTCCAATTCGGGAAAACTAGTCTATACCTTGTGTGCGCACATCACATAGTAAATGCTAGCCACATAAACCGGAACAAGAGCATATAAACTAGATAAAAATCATATCATGATTAGTAGGGGTTGATATTTGATCAGGCGAGTGAGGGTGCTCAAATGTATTCGCGACCTTCCCCTCTCGTACCCAAGTTCCCAGGTCAAGGCAACTTTGGTGATGACGAACACGCGGCCTTTGGCACGAGTGATGGGTTTCCTAGATTTCCCAAAAAATATTTAGGTGGTGACTCTGTATCTGGCAAAGCAGTCCAATTTTGGCATTTTTGATTCAAAATCAATTTTCCAAACGATTTGTCGGATTTGGACTCTTTGGTATTCATCAATTTCACATTGCACTTGTGAGATTAGATTCAAAACCGCAGCAGTCCGAACTGTAGGGCTTATATTTCGAGCTTTCGTAAGGGGGAGCGAAAAAGTCGAGCCACACGACCTAGTGTTCATTCCATAATTCATACTTCGCATTCTGCCACTGCTTGAATGTCGCTGCACCTCCTAAAGTTGACCAAAAATAAGACGGTTTGGCTATTTTTTGTGTGTGTGTTTTTTTTTTTTTGGTTCGGCTCTTGTCCTCAGCTAAAGTGTGGTCGGCCGAAGAATGTGCTTGGTGGGTGAATGTGCTCGGCAAAATAGCTTGGTGGTTCACATTGTTGAATATGCTCTCAGCGGCAAATAATCGAGGTCGTTTTCGTTACCAAAGAATGGAGCTCAGGGTTATACATATGCCGAGTAACTTTGGAGCTTTGCCGAGCAATTTGCTATGACTCGCAGCACTGCCGAAATGCATATGCGTGGGCTTGGACGCCTAATATATATATGTAAATCTTCTGAACAGCCTTGTTGGCTTGCCGAACAGCTCCATTGTTGGTTTGTCAAGCAGCCTTTGCTGAAAAACCTGTGATACTAGTGTAAACCCAACTGATTCAATAAAAAGGTAAGAAACTTGAGTGGTTTAGCCGAAGAATGTTGTGTTCCGATGTCTTTAGCAAAATTATCAGGTGAGTGGCATCATTTCTACTCCAAAGTAATTGAGTCGGCAACTTTGTTTTTGTTTTTCGATTGCCGACAGTTCTTGGTCGGCCTTCTTGTTGGGTTTGTCTTGCCAAGACATTTGAAAGGCATATCATCTTGGCTCTTTGATTTGGCGAAACATGAGGTCGGTGACGACCCCACCTTTGGCTTGCCAAAAATTAAAGATTGCCGATAATAGCGCTAGAGAGAGAAAGCCGTGGTCAGCCTATAATATCTGGTATATGAGTCGAACAAACAATTCCAATAAAGAGACTATTGCTGAGTTGTTGGATAGGAAAACCGAATAAAGTGCTGAATTAAATGGGTCAGTTACTTCTCATTTCGGTTTCACTGAGAGGATAGTGTTGTCGAACATCTCGATTAACAAACTAGGGATGCGTTTTCACTTTTTTCTTAGCAACCTATGCTATCTTATTGGCCAAAAGACTTTTAGAGAGAGAGAGAGATCCAACTTTGGATTCCATAGAAATTGCTAGTATAGGTACATGTATATCTCAAGAATCAATTTTAAAGTAAACTCCGGTGAGGCAATAAATAAATAAACAATCCTAGGAGTGGGTTTGGCCGTGCAACCCTTTTGATGATGCCGAAAAGAAGCTCTCACAAATAAAAGTGTGAAACCTATTTTTAGAGAGAGAAAATAAAGATGCAAAAGTAAATTCATGTAACGCCTTGACTCTTATTAACCAAAATAATTACCAAATCCTTACATTATTATCATTTTGAAAGATTGCATCCATACAAGAACAAGTATAAAATAAATAGTAACATTCTCTCATGACAATGATGATTATAGATAAGACATAGTTCAATGCCCTTAGGCTTACATTGAAAAACAATAAACAAAAAGAAAAAAAAAAAAAAAAAAAAAAAAAAAAGGGGTTTACCCTTATACAATACAAGGCTCTCGGCCAACAATTAAAAAGGCCTTGTGGCCAACAAAGTAAAAGGCATCAGGTCCTGAACAATCTTCCAAACATTTACTTGAAAATTTTGTTAACACATGGGATGAGCACTAAGCCCAGTAGAGATCCCAATGGTCCTAACCAATCACAACATATAGATAAAAATGATCATGCATACACCATGATATACCATATAAGTAGTGTGATAGTTAATATCCAAAAGTACATTTATATAAATGTGTTTTACCCAAAAAGTTCCTCAACACAATATGGAAACCATTTCTCTTTTTTTACATTCTCATTATTACTTCCAAAAGATAACATTTCAAAAACCCATTCTTTCTTTGATAAAACTTTCCACGTTAACATTAAGAAATCTCACTTAAACAACTGTTCTGAAATCACAACCCCATATACAAGTCATAACCCAACTCCATATCATCTACACACCAATACATCAAGCATCTTCCCTAGCCATAGGCCCCAGGACCAAAAGACAACCACAACACGAAAGACCAATAAACCATATATCTAAAAATAATTAACTAAGAATAATACATACGACCAATTTCATCTCTACCAACACACAACACGGATGGCAGATTCCATAACACAGGTAACACAACACTTTACTGGCCTTGGGTGCCTCACAGATCATACTTTGTCGAGCGCAAACCGAAAGGGAAGAAGAACCTATCACAAGGCTCCACACTTTGCCGGCTGAGATATGATGGAAAACGGACCCCCTTTTACACTTTACCGGGCACAAACTGGAAGGGACGGGGAAACCTCTATCAAGGCGCCACGTTTTGCCGGCTCAATACGGTAGGAAACGGACCCCCAAACAATGTCACATTAAAAGCATAACAAGCTAACCAACAAAATAATACACGGGTGTAATACATACACCTAGTCCAATTATCACCACCACAACTATTAACAGTTAAATGCATTAACTCACTTCTTTAAAATGTGCTCCACACACCGTTGTTTAGCATGGGTTTTCCCACATTTTCAAAATGTTTCCAAAACACAATACAAATTACTAAATACCAAAGCCAAAACAATCGCACATAGTCTCATAACATGGCCACATCCACTAGCATTCCAGTTCTTTCTAGCCACTTAATCCATAACTCAATAATGGAATTGTCTATTCACAATGTTCATTTACAATCAACAACATACCATTCTATATCACCTAGCTCACTCTACAATAGTACTCATAACTTATGTCTATAACAAGCACTACCATCCTCTACCGATGGCCAAGGACAAAATCTAGGCACCTTCTACATAATTAAAACAGTGAATACACCCTTAGGTAATTCCATATTCCTGTTCATTGCTAACTCTCATGTTTTATGAAAAGGTAATTAGTTCCATTTTATTTTGAAAACAAAACATCACTGCTCCAAATCCTAACAAAGACAACAAGAGCCCATATCTACTAGTATTAATCCAAATCCCCAATATTCATAAACAACCACAACATAACCCAATTTTGTTTCTTTAACCTTAATCTTTCTCTTTAACATTTCAAAATCATGAACGAAATAACAAACCCTTTCAAACCCATATCCTAAACATGCTCTTATAACCCAAAATCATTTATAAACATAACTCCCAATTCCACCAATTTAACCCAAGTCAACCCATATTCTTTTTAACAAAATCAACTATAAAACCATCTTTCCAAATACCATAAAAATTAACACAAGTCTATTTATAGGCGAGGTATTGAGGAGAATCTCAAAAATCCCTACCTCTTGGACCAAAGAGGACAAAAGCTGAAAAACCACCAGCGATGAAAATACGATCCGCTCAGATTAAATCGAAGCCCTCGCAACCCTCTATGTTTTGATCTGTAGGACTAGGGGTAGAAAATGAGTATAACTAGATGAAACCTAAGCTTTAAGGTCAAAGAAACCGTAAAATGGCGAAAAGAGAAAAAGAGGAAGAGAGGAGAGAGAGAGAAAAGTAGAAAAAATGACTTTTTCAGCGCACTACGGACTTTATATACGCGTAGACCGCTCGAGCGCAAAAAGTGCCGCTCAAGCGCCTGGGCACAAAAAGTGTGACCGCTCGAGCACAAGAAGTGACCTCTCATGTAACAACCCCGACCTATGATTACCTGCTAAACCATGATTAGCCGTAAGTAATTATGCCTAATGAGTAATTAAGATGAAATTCTGAATTAATTGCGCGTGTGTTTGTAGACACCCCATTTTTGACCGTCCTCAAGACATGGACGTCACCGTTTGAACAATCGGTGATCATCCATGTTTGTGTTCGTCTTGAGTTCCCGGAGGTCTCAGCTACGCGCCTTACCTCAGGATCTCTCGACTCAACTGTTTTGTGTTTGGTTTTGCACCAAACACTTGTGTTTTGCCTTTGAGGGGCAAGGAGTGACTTGTGGGCCATCCCCACACCTAACCCGCCATGGCTTGATGCCACCGGCCAGTGTTTTGTTGCCATCGGCCATATATTTGGCCGGTCGGCACTCTTTGTGGTCGGCCGACCATTGTTTTGGTCAATTTGGCATTTTTGGCTGGTCGACCACTGTACATCTGCTTTTGCAGATATTTTCACGCCAGCTGTGCTAGCTGGCATACACTTTGCACCCCCTCCATACACGTGTATGGAGGGATTTCACTCTTGCTTAGCTTGTTTTGTAAGCTTTGCAAGAGTGAAGCTCTATAAAGAGAAGGCTTCTACCCCCTCCTCTAGGGTTTCAAAAAAGTTCCAGAGAGCTCTGGTTCTAGGGTTAGCATAGTGTATCTATTCTATCTCTATTTCTCCCTCTCTTTTGCTCTAAGTGTGTTTTTGTCCATAGTTTTGCACTAGGACACCTACCATTACACCTTACCTTGATTGCTGAGGCATTAGGGGGCTGTCCTTGAAGTTCTTGAGCTGTTTTGGAGCTAAGAAAGCTGCTGGAGTGATCCTTGTGAAGAAGGTCTTCAAGGGTAAGATTCTTGCCCTTTTTACCCCATTTTTGCATAGTCTTTTTTCCTACCTTGCTTGCTGTTTCAAGCTTAGTGTATAACATATAAAAGTCTTGTTTTTACTTGCTTAAAATAGTTGTTTAAGGTTTCTTTGAGCTTTGGGGTTGTTTGACCCCTCTTAGGCCTTGTTAGGCCCTATTTTTGTGCTATTTTGGTGAGATCCGGGACCACCTTGTTTGGGCCTCCTCACCACTAAAATCTTGAGGGATTTCAGTGGTGGGGATGGTGGTTTAGGGTCCTAAGAAGGAGAGGGCCACCCCCTCTCCTTGTTGTCTTCAATATGTGCCATTTTATGCCTCATGTGTGAGCACCATTTTTAAGTGCATGGTGGCCATGTCTTAAGTGTTATTTGTGTTTATTATTTCATGATATAGCAGTTTTTTTACTTGGTTTAGACATAACATGCATGCTTAGCATACTTGTCTTGTAATGCCATGAATTGCCTTAACATGTGCCTAGCATTTAGACCACTATGCTTTCTGTGTTTTGACCTAGCTTTGTGAAGCTTTTATGCTTGTTTTAGTGTGCTTGAGGTCTGTTTTTAGTCATTCGGGTCATCCATGCTTCGCTTTGTATAGCTACCATGTAATCCCTCTTGTATGCCTTGAGCATTGACCCCTCTAGCATGCCATCCTTGCTTTGTTTCAGTGGTTTGGAACCACTTTCCATGCCATTTTAGTCCTACTGGTGTGCTCGTATGCTTGCATTTGATGCTCCTTTAATGCTTTGAAAGGGTGTTGCCCTATGCTCCATGTTTGGACATTTGTGTACGCTTCCATGTGTAGGTCATTTAGATGCCATTTAAGTGGTTTTTGAGGTTCATTTTGACATGTTAAAAATCTGATTTTAGTTGTTTAAATCATGCCATGTTTGGTCTTGCTAAGTGTAGTTCAATGCCTCTTTGGTGAGTCTTAGGCTTTAGGCTTGGTTGCATGATATGCTTGCTTTGCTTGGTTGGTTTGGAACCTCTTATAGCATGATTCTCCGAGCTTAATATGCATGCCATTAGTCCATGACTATCCCCTTTTAAGTGTGCTTAAAAGTTGCTTTATTATGCTTAAGTCTTGAACCATGTATCCATGCATGCTTGTATGTGCATTTGGACCCATTTCTTTAGCATTGGCCACTATTTTGGGCTTGTTTGAGGGCTGCCTAAATTAGTTTAAGACCATCATTCGGATGTGTTGCATGCTTGCCTTATGTGTTGTTGCATATTTGGCCTTGTTCCATGCATATTACATTACACATTTGCATGCTTAGGTTGTAATGCATTTGGCATGCATTGTACTTAACATGTTGTCCATGTTGCATCTCGCATGCTTGCATGGTTAAGATTATACTTTGCATGTTTGCTACCTTGTATACTTGCCCACGTGCTCATGTTGCATACTAGCTCACATGCCTAGGTTGCATCACATTGAGCATGCATGCTTCGCCTCTTGAATTGAGCATGATAGAGGTTGGGCTTTATGTGCTTATTTGGTTTGCATTGCATTTGAAATCAAAATGCACAACTCGGCCTCTTTGGCCATTACGCATTGAAATGCGCGATTGGTGGTCCGAGGGTCGAGTACCAAACTCCTTTGAGTCATAAACATGATAAGGAGTGTGGTTGGTGCAAACATTGCTTGAAATGCATTGCCATGCCATGTTTTGCCCTCTGCTGCTGTCAAAACAGGTTTCTGCAAGAAGCTTTGGCCAGTCGACCACATACAGTGCCGATCGACCAATGATGGATGGCCGATAGCTCCATGAATGGTTGATGACCACCCTTCCATGGCCGGTGATGATTCCTCATGGCCGGTAGCATTCCCCAGTGTTCATAAAGTGCTCCTTGGGACTTTTGCAATTTTCAGAGAAGCAGAGCAGGGAAAACAGAGGCAGCTTATGCATGGCATTGGATTTCCAGGCGAAGCCAATCCGAGCACGTGTGCATCCCTCTTCCCGAGGCCTTTTAATGCTTTCCTTAATTTAATTGATTTGTTAATTAATTAGGTGGTCTGTAAGTTATTTAATTAGCTCGTAGGTTAATTAAATTGTATTATTCTTTTGGTCCCTCCGAGCAAGGGAGAATTTGTAATAAGTGTGGGTGCGTGTGTGCATGTCTTCCAACCCCCACTTCTTTCTCCCTTTTACTTAGCTGCTTTGATGGTTAGTATTAGGGCATGTTTAATTTAGCATACCTTATGCTATGCATGCGTGCATCATTCATCAGTCTTGCGTGCACCGGGCTCGGCGTATCATGCTAACCGCATAGTATTTCAATTCTAAACTTGAACACGTGTATTGAGTTGTTGCATTTCACATGTCATCCTTAGATTAGCCAAGCCTATTCTAATGACATTCTGCATGCGATGCATTAGCCATTTGTTAAACTTGAACTAGGATCATGCATGATTACTAACTAGTTCATTGCTTTGGCACAGAGTACGATGTAAGTATTTATGCTTTAGCATCTCGCATGAGTGTGAATGTTAACATGACAGCATGCTTACCATGTGGCTATGTGCTTATGTGATATTACTGCCAGAATGCCTGTGGGTGAAGGTTGGATTGTTTGAGTTGGAATAACTCATTGAAATTCGTGTTTTAGCCTACTCGTGAGTAGCAGATTTCAAATCATTTCCAAACAAACGGATATGCGATGCTTTGTTCCAAATTAGGCGGTCTAATCTATACTTTTGTGTTGTGCGCATCACATAGTAAGATTAGTCTAAAAATCGGAATAAGAACACATAACGTTTTCGAAACTAGATATCATGGTTAGTAGAGGCCGATCTTCGGATCGGGCGAGCGGGGGTGCTCATAGCTAACCTTCCCCAATTGTACCCAAGTTCTCGAGCCAAGGCAACTTTGGTGATGACGGACACGTGGCCTTAGGCAACGAGTCAGGGTTTCCTAAATTCCCCCATAAAAAATATTTAGGTGGTGACTCTGTATCTGGCAAAGCAGTCCATGTTTGGCACTTCTTTCTAAAAATCTGTTTTCTCAAAACGATTTGTCGGATTTGGACTCTTTGGTTCAGATTTAGAACCGTGACAATTTGAGAGTCCGAACTGTAGTGAGCCCAAATGAACAGAACGGGACTCATCCTCTCGGGACATTCGGGGACGTCTACAGTTTCTGGCGACTCCGCTGGGGACTTTAGAGAGCTTGACTCGAACTCGTGATATCTTGTTTTGATTACACTCATGTGTTTCTTTGCATTGCATGTGCATTGCTGTGCCTAAGTCACAGTGTTTGCCACCTGCTATTCCTGAATGGTTTGCCGGAGGCTCGCTTCGAGAAGCGTGCCATAAGGTTGACCGGTTACGGGCTCTGCCAGTATGGGAACACAAACCCCGATTTTATCGGGGCACCCTTTTGACCATTCGACCTAGTGCATATTCGGAATCCGTAGTGACCATTCCAAACTAGGACAGGTTGCTTACCCGATGTTAGGTTATTTGAAACCGCTGCGTGCGTAGTGAAATCCTAGCTCCTGACAAAATAGGACAGGGAAACCCTACCCCAACATAGGGGTGTTTTGGCTCTCATTTACTTGCTATGTGCTTTTAGAGTGTATCTCTACAGGGAATGCACATGTTAGTTTACAAGCTCGAATACCAGGCCCGAGGGCACCAGTATCGGTATTCTGAGAATCAGTTATATCCGCGAGCATCAGACTCAGTTTTGGGGCAGTGATTTTGGGGAACAGTGATCAGTAGTAGAGTACAGTTATTCAGCTACACCTGTGTCTGTTCCGTTTGGGCTGAAATGCTGCTTGTTTTCCCTTTCAGTTCAGAGATTTGGGTTTAGAGATTTGGTGTTCTCCTTCACTGAGGCAAGGCAGACGTCTGATCCGTCAATCACCGGTTGCATCATCTCCGTTCGGTTCAGCAGACTTATGATGACCCAAAGTTCAGAGGAAATTGTGGTTATGGCAACCGCATTAGACCAAGGAATCATCTTGCAGGATGAGACCAATGTCGATGTACCGCATCCACCCAGGTCGCCTGTTGCGCACCCGATCTGGACGCCCCAATTGTTTCAAGCTCGTGAGCCCACCATGTTTAAATTGATGGGAGTGATTGGTGACCTTCAAAGGTTTGTGGCTGATCTCGCTTACGGAATGTCGGCTCTGCCGCCAACTACATCGTATGCCGGGAACTTTGTACCACAGGAGCCTCCGTTACAGGGACGAATTGTGATCGAGCTCAGCCAGCCTGAGGCTGTCCCAAGCTATGGCAATGATATGTCAACAACAACCGGGTTCCGCTCTGATATAGCAACCCAAACCCTCGATCAAGCTGAGGCTAGTGGTAAGAATAAAGTAGGAACAGATACTGATCTCGTTGAACAACTACTGTGGGCAGTCGAGGCTTTGAAAGCTAGGGGGATGAATAAGCAGCAAGTATTTGCAGTCATGACTAAAGCTGTGAATGATGCTTTCCCCACTCCAGCCAAGGGCAGTTCAAGCCAGGCGAAAAATTGAGATAGTCCCTGTCATGCCAGAATAGTTCCTTCCGCTCCCAACCCTGCACCAGGAAAGGATCAGAAAGCCAAGGCAGTGCCTGCCGACCCTTTTGCTAGTGCGCCTAGCAAGAACCCTCAGACTTCGAAGTACCTGCCTCAAGGGCGTAGAGTCTTTCACGCCCTCTACATGCCTTTGTCTATGGCATTTCAAATTTTGGCTAAAAAGGGGCATCTTAAACCCCTCGAGCCTCGACCTCTCCCGAAGAATCTCCCTCTTACACATGATGATGCCTTGTACTGCGCATACCACCAGCAAATCGGTCACAACACCAACGGTTGTTTCCGCCTTCGCCACGAAGTGCAAGATTTGATCGACAATGAGGTAATGCTCCCACCTACCTCAGCAAAGTCTGTTACCACTGAGCTGTTGGACTTCGAGGATACTGCGAGTATGTGATCAAGGGTTGGACCACCTGCGGGCGGCGCTCGGTGTATTTCAGATGTGACGTTTGGCACGCACTATGTTGAGCATTTGCGAATGCAGTTTTGTAACTTCTGGCTTGGGTGTCGAGTCAGTTCTTTGTTATGTTTTGGGTCTGTCTCATTGTCTTGAGTCAGTCTTTTTGCTTAAAGGTCTGTCTTGTTGTGTCGAGTCAGTCCTACTGTATAGAAATCAGGTGATTCCAGGGCTGTTGCCTCGGATATCATTATTTTGTTTTGTAATTATCCTTTTGCTTTCTTTTGAGTCTGTCTCTGCTGTGGAACCAGTTGCAACCAGGAAATCTGAATGAAACAGCTACGGCTATCATGTTTCCATGCTTATTGCTACTTTGAGCTAGTTGTGCCAGAGCATTTGAATGAAACGGCGGAGCATCTCACTTACTCTTCTGCACCTCGAATTCATTACATTGACCTAAGTTTTTCAAAACTTTTTTCACATTGTGGTGATGAAAATGAAGAGGAAGGAATTTCTCAGGATTTGTGAAACTTTGATCATTTGAGAGAAAGAGAGGCATGCTAAGCCCTTAATGATTGAAATCATGTTTGTTAACGTGAGTACTGAGAAGGACCCTAGCTTGATCCAGAATGGTTCCGCACTGTCTTCAGCACGAGCGATTAGTCGCTTTCTTAAAATTTTTCAAAAAAAAAATGTTTTCCGCAGTCCTGCGAAGACCTGTGTGGAATCGCTCTTGAGATTGTGCAGCCTAGGATCGCTCTCAGCCTCGAGACTCGACCCATTTTGCTTTCAAAACCTTGGACTTGAATTCAGAATGTTCAACGGTCAACTACAATGTGAGGCCTGTGTGGCCAGATTCGAAGCAGCCCTCGAACAAGAGGCAAGAAAATCAGATCAAAGAAGATCAGACGTCATTAGAAGAAGCTTGCAAAGCTAAATCAGAAGCGCCCCTCGAACTAGGGGCAAAAATGTCCGATGTGCTCAAAAAGCCGAAGATGGATCTTTCTGTAAATCAATACAACAGCCACTCTCCTGAACACGGATGGCTTCAAAATCCTAAAACTATTTGGCATGGACTTGTTACACTTTTACCCTTTGAGAGGCTCGCTGGGCCGAAAGCCAAGAAGGGCGACGCAGGCAAAAGTTAGAGCAAGAGAAAAATACAAAAAAGAAAGAAAAAAAAAAGGAAAGAGAAAGAAAAAATGCAAAAGAAAGAAAAGATGAAAAAAGAAAAAGGAATGAAAAGGTACAAAAAAGAATGGAAAAGAAAAGAAAAACAAAGCTCGCAAGGTTGAAAACCCAGAAGGGCGGCCTTGGCAAAAGTTAGAGCGTAAAAAAGTGAGGGTTAATACACGAGTGTACCTTACACGGAACTACGTAAGGCTTGATTCCCATGTTTGGGATACGTAGGCAACTTCATCCTGAAGTCCAGGCCCACGCACTTTCAAAGTGACTGTGTCCATGTATTTGTTTTGACCATCTTCATCTTCTCTGTATCCGAGAGTTCGGCTGCGATCATCACTAATAAGGACTGACTACAGTATGTTGCGGCGTTATCCACACAAGGGGCAACTTTCCGTTGCCATGAGTCGCCATCCAAACCAGGGGCAACTTCCCGTTGCCGTGCTGTGCCCTTCAGACAAGGGGCAATTTTCCATTGCCTCTGATCCGAGGTTGTGCATCTCGAGAGTAGATTCTGTGCTCGTTGAGCAGTGGCCCTTTGCAAAAATGGTTTTTGAGAATTTTTACTGAGGTTGACTATTCTCTTGAAAATTATTCCATCTTTTCCAAAATTGAACCATTTTCTTGGACCCAAAAAAGGAAAATTTTCAGTGCTCATAGCCTGACTTGCATGATTTTAAATCAGAAAATCGAACAAGTATGTTAATCTAACTCTCATTTTGGTTAAAATTTGTTTTAGTAGAAAACCAAAACAAAAAAATGGTCAAAATAATCAACTAGGGGCACAGTTGAGTCAGGCTTCCTGTCTTTCCCCCGTCGTCAGCATACTTGCCGAAAGGGCATAGCTGAAGCTGTTATTAAAGGGCTGGAAGCTCTCTCAACCTCCGAGGGATAAGGTATCGAGCCAAGTGCGAAGCACGAACCAGAATGGATCAAGACACTTCACTCCCTCATCCAAGGCATCGACTAAATGTCACCAAAGGAAATAGCTGTGAGCTAACAGTGTTGGGCATAAGCCCACAACCTCTTGTTTGTTCACCGACCATATCTGGGGAGGGATAAAAAAAATGAGAGAGTAAAGAATAGAGAGATGTGCGCTGAGAAAAAGAAAAAGTGAGCAAAAGGGTTTTGAGAGAAAAATCGAGCCTGAGGGCCGAGTGATGTGAGAATCACAAATCAGAAAGGGTGGGAAAGATACCCGAAAAAACTGGCTCCTCGTGATTTGGGAGGTCTCTTGTCTTTGTAACACGTCTGTGTGTCGTGTCTTTTGTTTTGTTTGCCTCGATTTTTATTTGGAGTCGTTCCGAGCGTGTCTCGTCGTGTTTAGGTTGTTTACCTTTTGTTTTCGTTATTGAGTCTTTTTCACTATGTTCAGTCGTACGCTCAATACCCGGTTACAAACCCTTTTCTCAAATCGTTTTGTGCTCAGAGTGCTGTGCTATTCTCCACATTTATGCGAAGCATGATTTAGTTCTTTCATAAAACTGCAAGGTCCACCCCCGATAAAGTGTGAACAGAAAAACCCGGACCTATCTGAAGCTTTTGGGTTCCGGATTGCGAAGTAAGAAATTGTGGAGCATCTGAGTGTGTTTCAACTTCTACAAGTGTAGAATGAACCGTGTATTCTGAATGAGCAATATGTTGTTGTGAGCCATGAAGTTCAGAATGAGCAGAGTTCAGAATAAGCAGTGTTCAGAATCAATTGTGAGCTGTGTGGGTTGTATGCAGATTAAACCAAGCACTGTGTTACGAGCCAAGTGTTAAATATGAGCAGTGGTTTGTTTGAGTTGTTTTACCGTTGGCCGGTTCCTCATCTGATTATTACGATGCAAGTGTTTGATTTTCAGACAGGAGATCAATCTCATTTATATCGAGGTGTAATATGATGCGATGCAATGTAATGCGTAGTAGGAAATACACAAATATAACACTTTTCCAGACAAAAAGTTTGTTTCATTTCATCATTTTTCAAGTACAAAGTTTCGAAGAAAACAAAACTTGCCCGCGGCAGTACAAGGTACTCAAGCTACTAGCAAAAAAAGAAAACTACAAACAAAAGAAGAAAAACAACAAAAGTCTGGATCAGCATCGATCATCTTAGGCCTAAGAGTCTGTCCTTGTCCTCTTCCTGGACGAAGGTCCAGGAGCATCGTCATTGGCTTCGCTATCTGAGCCCGAGTCTGAGTCATCACCAGTCTCCTCCTCAGATGACTCTGCCTCCGCCACTGCCTCGGACTCGTCATCATCAGGAACTGGTGCCCGAGAGCTACTCCCAACATGAGTGCGCCCCGCTTTGGTGCGGGGGAATACTTGCCACCTCGCCCTCCTCCTCGAGCGGGAACAGAAGGCCCAACTAGAGCACCTCCTGCGGCCGACATCTGAAATGGAGGCTGAAAAGCACAAATGGTAAACACATCAGTATGTTACGCAAAGCAGGGTATGAATGACGAATGCAGTGTGTGAGTACAGTGTATGAATACTGTGAGCAATGTATCAGTACAGAACACAGTGTGTTAATATAGTGTATGACTATTGTGAGCAATGTATCAATACAGAATGCAGTGTATGAGTACAGTGTATGAAATACCGTGAGTAGTATATGAATACAGAATGCAGTGTGTGAGTGCAGTGTATGAATGTCGTGAGTAATGCTGTGGACAATCTGTGGCTTACAGTGTATCGAATGCCGTGAGGGCCGTATATCAAGTACTGTGTTGATGGTGTGATGCATCAGATTATGCAAAGTTTGAGATGATGGTCAAAAGAACGTACCGGGATACTGTAAATGGCCAGCAGGTCGAAGCTCCGCTGTAGCATCCCCGTCATGGAGGCGTTCAACTCCAGGGACTGGCGGGTATACTCGGATGAAGCCTGCAAAAGTGTTAGAAGCATCAGTATTCTGCGGAATATCAAACGAAATGAAATGGAATGACAATGCAAGATACAAAATGCAATAGTACATACCGGGGGCAAGTCGTAGAACCCGACTAACTCGTGATCAGCCGGAGGGGGAGCAAAGGGGATCTGATAGGTCTCCCCACCCTGCCCTCTACATGTCATCATCGTGGGCAGTGCTGGCCAACTAGGCCCCGGTCCTCTCCGGGCCCCACTCCTGCCACGGACCCGAGCGATCCTCGGCCCTTCCGTTCCTGCCCTAGCCACCGGCGCCGCAGGTCTCTCTCTCTCAGCTCGACGGCCACTGCTCAATGGCCGCATGATGTAGGTCTGGACGTACTCCGTGTAGTCGCCCTCGCCCCTGAAGCCCTTCGCATCCCTGCCGATCGTACAAGTAGCCATCTCCCGTGGGGTGTATCTCTCTGTCTGCCTCATGGTCGTAAGAGGTTGACCCGGAGCTATCTGCTCTAGTAAACCTAAGGTCTAACGCAGGAAGCGCTCGCCCAGGTACCAAGCCCGAGAGACCGGGCCCTCTAACAGAATCCTGAATCGGGCAGTCTCCTTAGCGCCCTCATACTGCTCTCGAACTACGGCTGGCAACGGAGCCCAAGGCTGCCAGGTGATCTGCAAACAATATGCAGTTTGTTATCTAGTGTTATTGAAAATACAATGCAAAGCGAACCTAAAATAAACTCTAAAGTTGAACATACCTCTGCGGCGGTGATGGTGTCGAAATAGCGGCGGAAGAATATGAAAGACTCCCGAGGTCTCTGCACGCATCTCACGTCAAAGCGACAGGAGAATGGAACGCCGATGGGGGTCTCCTTGTCCGGCACTGGGGCAAGCCTCGGGAAGTAGGCATAGACCCACAACTGCAGAGCAAATATCAGTATGCTTATCAAATAAAGCAGAATGCAGAATAAAGCAGAAATCGCGGAATCGTGTTTATGCAGTGAATTGTGCAGGGTGTACAGTGTGTGCAGTATACAGTCAGTGTAAAGCAGATTGCATGTTTGCAGTGTGTGCAGTATACAATCAATGTAAAGCAAATTGCATGTTTGCAGTATGTGCGGTGTATAGTCAGTTGGCATGAGATTGTGCAGTATGTGAAGTATTGTGCAGTATACAGTCAGTGTAAAGCAAATTATATGTGTGCCGTGTGTACAGTATATAACCCGCGTGAGGCAGACCGCGGTGTGTGCCATGTACAGAATACAGATAATGTAGAGCAGAAATGTAAAACAGAGAAAGAGAACGTACCTCCCAAGCCCGCCAGTAGCCTCCGAGCAACTGTCCGCTGAGGCGAGAGGATGAACTCATATAGCCGTACAGGGTGGCCAAGCCGGCGCCACCCCAGTCATAAAGGTTGATCCGTGTGACGTCCACCAAAGCGCTCAGCAAACAGAGAGGCACAGTATTCGCCCGGTTGGCGAAGAGGGTCGTCCCCAGCAAGAACATGAGGAAGCCACGTGCATACTGCTCCGCCTCCTCCTGAGCCATCGGTGCCTCTTCAACTAAAGCTAGCTGAATCCAGAACTGGTCCTCGAACCACGAGTATCTGACGAAGCCTGGATGAGCGAGAGGCGGCAGCTCACCAAACAAATATACTGAGCGGCCTCCCACTCATCCATGTCTGTGTCAAAGGGGATCGGATCACCCCCTACCCCGATGCCGGTGAGCATCGAGAAGTCATAAGGGGGTCATCGTCATGTCTCCCGTGGTAGAGAAGTGGAAGGAGTTGGTGGTGTCCCACCACCTCTCTACCAGAGCGGCAAGAAGAGGCCTACTCACGGTAAGGCGTGAGAGTCCCCTGCAGAAGGCGCCGAAGTCGGCCTGGTCGACAATGTGACGGATTGTGTCCGGTAGCTCCATGTACCATCCACGGGCCATGACATTCCCATACCCTCGGAAGGCATGGGAATCCCCCTGTGGTCAAAACAAACAGTTGCGAAGCAATATTCAATATACAGTTTTGAAGAGCATTCAGAATTGGTAAACAATATAGCGTGTGTGCACGTGTTCAGATTCAAACAGACATTGGGTGCCGGTGTGCTCACAGTGAACTACAGTGTATGATGTGTCAGGGTATTTGAGTGGTTCAAGGCAAATACAATGTATGTGCGCGTGTTCCAAATAGATACCGAATGCAGGTGTGTTCACTGTCAACTACAGCATATAGTATATCGGTGTATCCGGATCAAATAGTTAAAGGCAGAATCGACTATGGTAATTAGGTATTCTACTTTGCAGAAAATAAAACAGGAAAGAATATACCTCGAAATCGCCGTCTGAAAGGTGCGTCTCTGGCTCACGCAAAAGCAGCTCTGGTGGCACCCTCCTTTCAAAACTCCTAAACTGGCGAAGTCCGTCAGGA
This sequence comes from Camellia sinensis, assembly GCF_055761805.1. NCBI lineage: Eukaryota > Viridiplantae > Streptophyta > Magnoliopsida > Ericales > Theaceae > Camellia > Camellia sinensis. The sequence continues at coordinate 152,875,362 of NC_138967.1, forward strand.
GGCAACACATGAATTGCTAGTCTGTAGGCCGCCGGATCAAACGGCTGGATGTGAAGCGGCAAGAGCTCGGCCTCCGGGTCCATATCTATCTCCGGGAGAGCCCCACCACCTGGAATGTCGTCCGCCATCTCGAGAATGGTGCGAAAATGGTCGAAAAGTGAAAACCGGGCAAAAATACGAAAAGTCAACTGAAAAGTTAACCCCGGGAGGGTGAAAAATGGCCGGAAAAGTCGGGGTATGGAAAAGGCACGAAGACCAAGGAAAACTTAGGGGAAACAAACCCCAAGTGGTGGAAATTGAGAAAAGGACATCGAAACAAAGATTTGTTCGGTTCAAAATGTTTGAAACATTAAGGTATTCGCGAATCGAACAACGAAATGGGCCCTAAAACCGAGGAAAACGGAGGATAGGAAGGAAGAAATTGACCTAGGGAGAGAGGAGAAGAATTTTTGAGCAAGAGGAAGTGAGAAATATAGGGCTAGAAGCCCTATATTTAAAGACCCGTGCCGATTTGACCAAACTGCCCCGATTTAGGCATATTTGGCCGGTCGGCCACACTGTTGGCCGGTCGGCCAAATAGATGGCCGGTGGAATTTTTTGGTGGCCGATGGATGGCCGGTGACCTCCTCCGATGGCCGGTGAACCTCCTACACCTTTTTTGGGTCTCTGATGTGATTTGGGGCCTCCATTGCTGAACAAAGTGCAAGAGAGTGCATTTCTGAAGCTCCACCGGACTCCGTTTTGACCCCGGACTGTGTTTTCTGTGCGTAGCACTCGAATGCGTGCGCGGTGTATCCTTTTTGTATTCTTTTGTCTCCTGAGAGATTCAAAAGTTTCCCCATGTGCATACGTTACAATGCTTTGTCGTAAACGCGCGTTGAGTTATACGCCATTCCACTCGCATTGTCATACGCATGCCATACTTGTATTAGTATGCATCTTCTTTAGGCCGCATCGTCATGCGCACCTTACATGCATCGTCATGCATCTTCCTTACCATGCGTTGTCGCGCATTCAAGATCATGTGCATTTTCATGCATCTCAAAAGCCACGCACTGTCGCGCATTCAAATTCATTGTGCATTGTTATGCATTTCAAAAGACGCGCGTTATCGCGCATTCAAAATCATACGCATTGTCATGCGTCTCAAAGACGTGCGTCGTCACGCACTCGTTTCATTTGCATTATTATGCACTTTTCATACATTTTCAAAAAAAAAAAAAGCAAAAAAAAAAAACTTTGCATATGTCATGCATCATTGTATATTTTGCATATGTCATGCATCATTGTAAATAGTGCATATGTCATGCATCCCTTGTATATAGTGCATATTGCATGCATTCACTGTAAATATTGCATTTATATACATTCCATTGCATATTGTATATATTGCATTGTAGCTTGCATGCATTCATTGCATCACCTCCATCCACGGCTTGCGCCTTTCCATGTTGAGCTTGGTCTGGTATGTGCCCATATTTTTCACGTCGAAGCACAGTTATGATATTATGTGTACGAGCCTATTCCACTGCTGGTATTGTGGTTTGAGGGTGACGGCACCGTTTTTGTGTTAGACACAGTTTGTATGTGTCCATGTCTTTCCTAGGCAAGATACGGTTTGGCCATAGGCCTTATCCGATGCATCCATTGCATATTGTATATATTGCATTGTAGCTTGCATGCATTCATTGCATCACCTCCATCCACGGCTTGCGCCTTTCCATGTTGAGCTTGGTCTGGTATGTGCCCATACTTTTCACGTCGAAGCACAGTTATGATATTATGTGTACGCGCCTATTTCACTGCTGGTATTATGGTTTGAGGGTGACGGCACCGTTTCTGTGTTAGACGCGGTTTGTATGTGTCCATGCCTTTCCTAAGCAAGACACGGTTCGGCCGCAGGCCTTATCCATTGTAAACATCCATTACATGCATATTGTATATATCACATCGTAGTTTACATGCATATTGAATATATCGCATCGTAGTTTACATGCATATTGTATATATCGCATCGTAGTTTACAGACATATTGTATATATTGCATCGTAGTTTGCATGCATTTGCTGCATCATCCATCAATGGCTTGCGCCTTTCCATGTTGAGCTTGGTCTAGTATGTGCCCATACTTCTCGTGTTGAAGCACAGTTATGATATTATGTGTACGCACCTAGGGTTGTGGGTGACGGCACCGTTTTTGTGTTAAACATGGTTTGTATATGTCCATGCTATTCCTAGGCAAGATATGTTTTGGTCGCACGCCATATCCACTGTATATACTGCATTGTAGTGTAGTTCGATTACATCCAACATTTAGGATCATGACCTTTTCTGAGCAGAGCATGCCTCACTTATGTCATTTCACCACCCAATTACTTGTCCTTGTGTTCCGTCTATATCACTCATAGTTTTGCATGTGTACGCACCTATTCCACTGCTGGTATTGTGGTTTGAGGGTGTCGGTACCTTTTCTATGGTAGACGGACTTTGCATCTCCATCATCTTTATGATATTTGTGTGGTTTTGAGCTGCTTATGGTTTGATCATGTTTCAATTGCATTGCATATCATTTGCATTGTTTATACATAGTTTTGTATATATTGCAATATCATTTTGCATCCATTCCGCATCGTTATGTGTTGTCACACTTAGGTTGCATTGTCATGCACTCCTCCACTTGCGTCGTTACGCAGCTTAGATTGCATTGTTATGCATATTGCTAACGATATCATACCAGTTAAGTTTTCTTTCTCTTTCAGGCACGAAATTGTATGTACGGTTCATTTGAAGCTGGTGCAACCAGACCAGCCGCACAGGTATTGTATTCTCTGTGTGAGACATATCGAGAATTGAATAATTCTCTTACATCCTTTCTGCATTGTAATGTAGTTGGATTTGTGTTTGATTGCTTAAAACTGTCGCATGTTATGCTTCGTTGCAGCTTCCTTTGCATGATCATAAGTTCTGTTCGGCTTCTTGCATTGTTAGTTGCATTTTGCCCCCGCCTTCGGGCACATATTTTATTGTCTTGCATTCTTTGTCTAAGTCTTCGGCCTTGTCAAAAATGGGTTGTGTCTGGGCTTTGACATTCACTCCCGTCATTGTTATGACTTTTGACTTCTGTCAAAGAGGGGCAACTGTAGACACCCCATTTTTGACCGTCCTTAAGACTTGGACGTCACCGTTTGAACACTCGGTGATCATCCATGTTTGTGTTCGTCTTGAGTTCCCGGAGGTCTCGGCTACGCGCCTTACCTCAGGATCTCTCGACTCGACTGTTTTGTGTTTGGTTTTGCACCAAACACTTGTGTTTTGCCTTTGAGGGGCAGGGAGTGACTTGTGGGCCATCCCCACACCTCACCGGCCATGGCTTGATGCCACCGGCCAGTGTTTTGTTGCCATCGGCCATATATTTGGCCGAACGGCACTCTTTGTGGTCGACCGACCATTGTTTTGGTCAATTTGGAAATTTTGGTTGGTCGACCTCTGTGCATCTGTTTTTGTAGATATTTTCACGCTAGCTGTGCTAGCTGGCATACACTTTGCACCCCCTCCATACACGTGTATAAAGGGATTTCACTCTTGCTTAGCTTGTTTTGTAAGCTTTGCAAGAGTGAAGCTCTATAAAGAGGAAGCTTCTCCCCCCTACTCTAGGGTTACAAAAAAGTTCCAGAGAGCTCTGGTTCTAGGGTTAGCATAGTGTATCTATTCTATCTCTATTTCTCCCTCTCTTTTGCCCTATGTGTGTGTTTGTCCTTACTTTTGCACTAGGACACCTACCATTACACCTTACCTTGATTGCTGAGGCATTAGGGGGCTGTCCTTGAAGTTCTTGAGCTGTTTTGGAGCTAAGAAAGCTGCTGGAGTGATCCTTGTGAAGAAGGTCTTCAAGGGTAAGATTCTTGCCCTTTTTACCCCATTTTTGCATAGTCTTTTTGCCTACCTTGCTTGCTGTTTCAAGCTTAGTGTATAACATATAAAAGTCCTTTTTTTACTTTCTTAAAATAGTTGTTTAAGGTTGCTTTGAGCTTTGGGGTTATTTGACCCCTCTTAGGCCTTGCTAGGCCCTATTTTTGTGCTATTTTGGTGAGATCCGGGACCACCTTGTTTGGGCCTCCTCACCACTAAAATCTTGAGGGATTTCAGTAGTGAGGATGGTGGTTTAAGGTCCTAAGAAGGAGAGGGCCACCCCCTCTCCTTGTTGTCTTCAATATGTGCCATTTTATGCCTCATGTGTGAGCACCATTTTTAATTGCATGGTGGCCATGTCTTAAGTGTTATTTGTGTTTATTATGTCATGATATAGCACTGTTTTTACTTGGTTTAGACATACCATGCATGCTTAGCATACTTGTCTTGTAATGCCATGAATTGCCTTAACATGTGCCTAGCATTTAGACCACTATGCTTTCTGTGTTTTGGCCTAGCTTTGTGAAGCTTTTATGCTTGTTTTAGTGTGCTTGAGGTCTGTTTTTAGTCATTCGGGTCGTCCATGCTTCGCTTTGTATAGCTACCATGTAATCCCTCTTGTATGCCTTGAGCATTGACCCCTCTAGCATGCCATCCTTGCTTTGTTTCAGTGGTTTGGAACCACTTTCCATGCCATTTTAGTCCTACTGGTGTGCTCGTATGCTTGCATTTGATGCTCCTTTAATGCTTTGAAAGGGTGTTGCCCTATGCTCCATGTTTGGACATTTGTGTACGCTTCCATGTGTAGGTCATTTAGATGCCATTTAAGTGGTTTTTGAGGTTCATTTTGACATGTTAAAAATCTGATTTTAGTTGTTTAAATCATGCCATGTTTGGTCTTGCTAAGTGTAGTTCAATGCCTCTTTGGTGAGTCTTAGGCTTTAGGCTTGGTTGCATGATATGCTTGCTTTGCTTGGTTGGTTTGGAACCTCTTATAGCATGATTCTCCGAGCTTAATATGCATGCCATTAGTCCATGACTATCCCCTTTTAAGTGTGCTTAAAAGTTGCTTTATTATGCTTAAGTCTTGAACCATGTATCCATGCATGCTTGTATGTGCATTTGGACCCATTTCTTTAGCATTGGCCACTATTTTGGGCTTGTTTGAGGGCTGCCTAAATTAGTTTAAGACCATCATTCGGATGTGTTGCATGCTTGCCTTATGTGTTGTTGCATATTTGGCCTTGTTCCATGCATATTACATTACACATTTGCATGCTTAGGTTGTAATGCATTTGGCATGCATTGTACTTAACATGTTGTCCATGTTGCATCTCGCATGCTTGCATGGTTAAGATTATACTTTGCATGTTTGCTACCTTGTATACTTGCCCACGTGCTCATGTTGCATACTAGCTCACATGCCTAGGTTGCATCACATTGAGCATGCATGCTTCGCCTCTTGAATTGAGCATGATAGAGGTTGGGCTTTATGTGCTTATTTGGTTTGCATTGCATTTGAAATCAAAATGCACAACTCGGCCTCTTTGGCCATTACGCATTGAAATGCGCGATTGGTGGTCCGAGGGTCGAGTACCAAACTCCTTTGAGTCATAAACATGATAAGGAGTGTGGTTGGTGCAAACATTGCTTGAAATGCATTGCCATGCCATGTTTTGCCCTCTGCTGCTGTCAAAACAGGTTTCTGCAAGAAGCTTTGGCCAGTCGACCACATACAGTGCCGATCGACCAATGATGGATGGCCGATAGCTCCATGAATGGTTGATGACCACCCTTCCATGGCCGGTGATGATTCCTCATGGCCGGTAGCATTCCCCAGTGTTCATAAAGTGCTCCTTGGGACTTTTGCAATTTTCAGAGAAGCAGAGCAGGGAAAACAGAGGCAGCTTATGCATGGCATTGGATTTCCAGGCGAAGCCAATCCGAGCACGTGTGCATCCCTCTTCCCGAGGCCTTTTAATGCTTTCCTTAATTTAATTGATTTGTTAATTAATTAGGTGGTCTGTAAGTTATTTAATTAGCTCGTAGGTTAATTAAATTGTATTATTCTTTTGGTCCCTCCGAGCAAGGGAGAATTTGTAATAAGTGTGGGTGCGTGTGTGCATGTCTTCCAACCCCCACTTCTTTCTCCCTTTTACTTAGCTGCTTTGATGGTTAGTATTAGGGCATGTTTAATTTAGCATACCTTATGCTATGCATGCGTGCATCATTCATCAGTCTTGCGTGCACCGGGCTCGGCGTATCATGCTAACCGCATAGTATTTCAATTCTAAACTTGAACACGTGTATTGAGTTGTTGCATTTCACATGTCATCCTTAGTTGTTGCATTGACCCCTCTAGCATGCCATCCTTGCTTTGTTTCAGTGGTTTGGAACCACTTGCCATGCCATTTCAGTCCTACTGGTGTGCTCGTATGCTTGCATTTGATGCTCCTTTAATGCTTTGAAAGGGTGTTGCCCTATGCTCCATGTTTGGACATTTGTGTATGCTTCCATGTGTAGGTCATTTAGATGCCATCTAAGTGGTTTTTGAGGTTCATTTTGACATGCTAAAACTCTGATTTTAGTTGTTTAAATCATGCCATGTTTGGTCTTGCTAAGTGTAGTTCAATGCCTCTTTGGTGAGTCTTAGGCTTTAGGCTTGGTTGCATGATATGCTTTCTTTGCTTGGTTGGTTTGGAACCTCTTACAGCATGATTCTCAGAGCTTAATATGCATGCCATTAGTCCATGACTATCCCCTTTTAAGTGTGCTTAAAAGTTGCTTCATTATGCTTAAGTCTTGAACCATGTATCCATGCATGCTTGTATGTGCATTTGGACCCATTTCTTTAGCATTGGCCACTATTTTGGGCTTGTTTGAGGGCTGCCTAAATTAGTTTAAGACCATCATTCGGATGTGTTGCATGCTTGCCTTATGTGTTGTTGCATATTTGGCCTTGTTCCATGCATATTACATTACACATTTGCATGCTTAGGTTGTAATGCATTTGGCATGCATTGTACTTAACATGTTGTCCATGTTGCATCTCGCATGCTTGCATGGTTAAGATTATACTTTGCATGTTTGCTACCTTGTATACTTGCCCACATGCTCATGTTGCATACTAGCTCACATGTCTAGGTTGCATCGCATTGAGCATGCATGCTTCTCCTCTTGAATTGAGCATGATAGAGGTTGGGCTTTATGTGTTTATTTGGTTTGCATTGCATTTGAAATCAAAATGCACAACTCGGTCTCTTTGGCCATTACGCATTGAAATGCGCAATTGGTGGTCCGAGGGTCGAGTACCAAACTCCTTTGAGTCATAAACATGATAAAGAGTGTGGTTGGTGCAAACATTGCTTGAAATACATTGTCATGCCATGTTTTGCCCTCTGCTGCTGTCAAAATAGGTTTCTGCAGGAAGCTTTGGTTGGTCGACCACATACAATGCCGATCGACCAATGATGGATGGCCGATAGCTCCATGAATGGTCGATGACCACCCTTCCATGGCCGGTGATGATTCCTCATGGCCGGTAGCATTCCCCAGTGTTCATAAAGTGCTCCCTAGGACTTTTGCAATTTTCAGAGGAGCAGAGCAGGGAAAACAGAGGCAGTTTGTGCATGGCATTGGATTTCCAGGCGAAGCCAATCCGAGCACGTGTGGATCCCTCTTCCTGATGCCTTTTAATGCTTTCCTTAATTTAATTGATTTGTTAATTAATTAGGTGGTCTGTAAATTATTTAATTAGCTCGTAGGTTAATTAAATTGTATTATTCTTTTGGTCCCTCCGAGCGAGGGAAAATTTGTAATAAGTGTGGGTGCGTGTGTGCATATCTTCCAACCCCCACTTCTTTCTCCCTTTTACTTAGCTGCTTTAATGGTTAGTATTAGGGCATGTTTAATTTAGCATACCTTATGCTATGCATGCGTGCATCATTCATCAGTCTTGCATGCACCGGGCTCGGCTCATCATGCTAACCGCATAGTATTTCAATTCTAAACTTGAACATGTGTATCGAGTTGTCGCATTTCACATGTCATCCTTAGATTAGCCGAGTCTATTCTAATGACATTTTGCATGCGATGCATTAGCCATTTGTTAAACTTGGACTAGGATCATGCATAATTACTAACTAGTTCATTGCTTTGGCATGGAGTACGATGTAAGTATTTATGCTTTAGCATCTCGCATGAGTGTGAATGTTTACATGGCAGCATGCTTACCATGTGGCTATGTGCTTATGTGATATTACTGCCTGAATGCCTGTGGGTGAAGGTTGGATTGTTTGAGTTGGAACAACTCATTGAAATTCGTGTTTTAGCCTACTCGGGAGTAGCAGATTTCAAATCATTTCCAAACAAACGGATATGCGATGCTTTGTTCCAAATTAGGCGATCTAGTCGGTACTTTTGTGTTGTGCGCATCACATAGTAAGATTAGTCTAATAATCGGAATAAGAACACATAACGTTTTCAAAACTAGATATCATGGTTAGTAGAGGCCGATCTTCGGATCGGGCGAGCGGGGGTGCTCATAGCTAACCTTCCCCAATCGTACCCAAGTTCCCGAGCCGAGGCAACTTTGGTGATGACGGACACGTGGCCTTAGGCAACGAGTCAGGGTTTCCTAAATTCCCCCATAAAAAATATTTAGGGGGCGACTTTGTATCTGGAAAAGCAGTCGATGTTTGGCACTTCTTTCTAAAAATCTGTTTTCTCAAAACGATTTGCCGAATTTGGACTCTTTGGTTCAGATTTAGAACCGTGACAATTTGAGAGTCCGAACTGTAGTGAGCCCAAATGAACAGAACGGGACTCATCCTCCCGGGAAGTTCGGGGATGTCTACAGTGTTGCATTATTTGTGTTTCTATCTGTTCATGGTAGGAATATCTATCTGTATTTCCATTTTGTTTTGCCAATTGAAGGCCTTATCGGTATTCGATTGTGAAATTGATTTGATATATGTGTTATTCGGAATTTTTGGGAAATTATGGTAGGTTTAATTGAAATTTGATTCAGAATGAATTAATTTGAATTCAATCATGTGGATTAGTGAACTTAAGCCTAACTTAATTAGATGCCACTAACCAAGCCTATATAAGGCTTATTTGACTCAACACACACAAGTTACACACTTTTATCCCTTTATATTTGAGCTCATAAACATGAGAGAGAGAGAGAGAGAGAGAGAGAGAGAGCGCGAGAGAGACTTAGGAAATTAAGTTCAAACCCTTGGATGTTATAGAGACTTGGGAGAGTTGGCTTAGAGACTCAACAATTAGCTAAATAGAGCTCAAATAGACATCTAAGGTGTGAAATCAAGCTTCTAACTTCGAAATTTAGTTGGTTAATGCATGGAATCAAGTGAGATATGTGACTTAACTGGAGAATTAAGCTAGAATTGGAGAAATGAACTCAAACCGTGCATGCATACATATTTCATAGCATCTTGAAGTGGTTTTCCCAAGAATTTCCTCATGCACGTTACTAATTCACCTTAGTTTTGGGAATTCATCTAGTTTCATGCCATTTTGTGTCATTAGATCATGTTTTGGAAGTTTTGAAGTCAAGGCAATGCATGCATGTTATGTTTTCTAAGAATTGAGTTTTGTTTTGCACAATTGGCAAGTTTTGGGCTTTGATTTTGCGAAATGATTTAAAATTCCCAATGTTTTCCAAGTTCACATATGATTCCTCAAGTGTTTGGCCCAAAAGGATGAGTTTTGGAGCATTTGATTTGAATTTGGAAGCTTGGAGGTGAATCTGGAAATTCTAGAATTTGGCCTCTCCACTCCAGCATCAGATCCCGCGCTCGAGTGGCCACCTTTAGAATTCCCAATGTTTTCCAAGTTCACATATGATTCCTCAAGTGTTTGGCCCCAAATGATGAGTTTTGGAGCATTTGATTTGAATTTGGAAGCTTGGAGGTGAATTTGGAAATTCCAAAATTTGGCCTCTCCACTCCAGCGTCAGATCCTGCGCTCGAGCGGCCACCTTTGTTTTTGCATCTCCGCTCGAGCGACCAAAAGTTGGCTCGAGCATAAAATGCATGCTCCCAAAAGTTCACATGTTTTACAGACCGCTCGAGCTACAGGAGTTACGCTCGAGCAAGGACCTGAGTCTCATGCACTTGAGCGACCACTCACATTTTGCATGTCCACTCGAACGAAAGAAGTTGCGCTCGAGCGGGACCCCTATTTTCAGCAAAGTTTTGTTAAATGTGTTCAAGTGCATTTTAGCATCCTCATTGCATCATAGGCATTCCTAGGCTAAGATTAAGACATAATAATGAGGATAAGAAGTAAAAACACGCCAAGATAAGAAAAGGTTAAGTTGATGATTCCAGGTATGTAATTCAATACGTGTTCGTTCTGTACTGTGTAGGTCACGCGTCGCAAGACATCTGATTTGCCTACTCTGTCTGTTCGCTTTGGAGCCAACTGTGAGTAATAACTTAGTAAAGCTACTTTCAACTTTATCTATTTTCTGTATATGGAATAAGACCTGTTTTATGAAATGTTATGTTCTGTACAATGAATGATTGTCTAGTTTCTGACAAATGGCAACAATTTTGTGGTTCGAATATGTTATATGTTCCTGGTATTGGAGGTTCCTTTATGGAACTGACAAGTTATCCATTCCAAGTACTGAAGGTTCCTTTATGGGACTGACAAGTTATTCGTTCCCAGTACTGGAGGTTCCTTTATAGAACTAACAAGTTATCTGTTCCTAGTACCGAAGGTTCCTTTATGGAACTGACAAGTATGACCTGTAATGCTCTGTATATGATCTGTTAGCACTATTGAATGTACCAAGTTTACTCAAGCATGAAGAATGTGAATATGAATCTGTATTTGATTTGATTTCTGTTATGCTTGAACAAGAATATAAATATGAATTTGTTTTCCGAATCCGGTAGGGGATATCATTCATTTAAACCCTTTACTCTGTTATTATTCACTAGGCTTTCGCTCACTATTTATATTATGTATATAGGTGAGCAAGCGCGTGACCTGGCCTAAGCTGCTACTTGGAAAGTTTTGGGGTCAGCCAGCTACCGTGCCTCCCAGGGAGGTTCTCGTGTATAGACGTCAAGTTTTGTAGGCCATATTAAGAGTTATTTCGTGTATCATGCTAAGTCCCTTTTGATAATGCTTTCACGGTGTTGCGAGACTTATGTAGACATGACATCTTATATATATATATATATATATTATAAGGTTTCAAATTTCTGTCCCATGTATGTCTGCACAGCTCTATGGACTATGTATATTTTGTATATTTGCTTCTATAGCCCCTAATTATACATTATTTTGTTAAGAGGCCTTTAGTAATCCAATGATTACTGGTCGGTTACGAAGCTAAACCAATAAGGACGGGTTTGGGTTGTGACTGAGTGGTATCAGAGCACGTGTTATACTGCACACACGAGTCCATATGAGCTATAGGATGCCTTGGAAAGGAATTAGGAACATTTCATCTGCATGTTTGAGTGTGTGTGATAATCTTTATAAATGTGAAAACTGAATTTGAACTTGAGAAAATGAAATTGAAAGAAATGAACAAGATTATTCCTATGTTTATTACTACCTTGTCACTTTATAGCATCATGGAAAATGCAAGAAGTAATGATTCAAGGGAATCCTCGAAGGCTCGCATGAATCGCATGGAATAAATGCTTACAGCTCTGACTGAAACACTGTCACAACAACAGAGGCAACAACCTTTACCCCCTCCACCTCCACCAGCACAACATGAGCCAAATAATAGTGATATAATCAACCTGACTCAGAAGTTCATGAAAATGAAGCTGCCAACTTTCTTGGGTGGCATTGAACCCTTAAAGGTAGAAACCTGGTTGCTCGAAATTGAGAAACTATTTGAAGTGTTTCCTTGCTCTGAAACACAAAAAGTCCTTTTGGCCACCAACACATTAAAAGATGAAGCTCAAAGGTGGTGGTTACTAGTCCAAGCTAATAATGGGAACATGATGTGGACTCAGTTTAATGAGATTTTCTACAACAAGTATTTTCCCCAATGCTTCAAAGATTGGAAGGTGTTGGAATTTTAAGAACTTAATTAGGGAAGAATGTCTGCAGCCGAGTATAAAGCTAAATTCACTAAATTGGCTCAGTTTGCTCCACATATGGTGGATACTGATTCCAAGAAGGCCTGAAAATTTGAAGGCAGTTTGGATTTGGAGGTATTTGACCGAGTCGGCGTCTTGAAGTTGTCGACATAGGTAGAAGTACTTGATAGAGCATTGATAGCAGAGGCTATTCTGGTAGTAAAGAAAAAAGCTCCAGCTCCAACAACAGAATGGAAGGGTAAACAATCCGGATTCAATTTCAAGAAGGGCAGGTCATTTTCAAAAAGGCAGAATACGGGGTCCTCCAGTAGCTTTAGCCAAAGTAGTGGCTCTATTCCAAACTGTCACGATTGTGGAAGGAAGCATAAAGGCACGTGTTACTGTAACTGAGGTGCATGTTTTCGGTGTGGCAAGACTGGCCACATGATTAGAGATTGTCCGCTGAGATTAGACAATGCTAACAGTCCTGCAGCAAGTTTAGCCGGATCCACTCCTATAACAAGGACCAATGTGAGAACTAATACCAGGAGTAATACCGGGAATGAGACGTTAAGGCAAGGGAGAGTGTTTGCGCTAGTGCTTGGAGATGTACAAAACACCAAATCTGTGGTGTCAGGTATAATTTCCATCTGTGCTCAAAATGCGTATGTCTTGATAGATTCTGGTTCTATACACTCTTTTATGTCGCATGCTTTTTCCCAAAAATTGACTCAACCATTAGAACCTATGAATTATTTACTCTCTGTGTCTGAACCATCTGGAGGTTCTATGATATGTGCTTATGTATATCCGGCATGGGACATTATAATTGGTGATATGACATTGTACGTTGATTTGTTGCCTTTGAACATTGATCATTTTGATTGTATATTAGGCATGGATTGGTTGATGAACTATTGTGCCACTATTGATTGTGTGAATAAAACCGTCAAGTTTATACCACTTGGTTTGCCTGAGTTTGTTTTTACTGGAAATTGGGTGGTTTCTCCGCCATACTTGATTTCATTTATGAAAGCCAAGCAATTGTTAAGAACAAGGTGTCAGGGCTACTTGTGTTGTGTGTTGATTGAGTTTTCCGATAATGCTGATGTGGAAACGATTCCTATGGTTTGTGAATTTTCTAATGTATTTCCTACTGACCTACTTGGGGAGTTAATTGATAGGGAAATTGAGTTTACTATTGATGTAGAACCCGGGATACAACCAATTTCTAAAACCCCTTATAGAATGTCAACTTCCAAACTGAAAGAGTTGAAAGTCTAACTCCAAGAACTCTTACACAAGAAATTCATCCATCCGATCACCTCACCTTAGGGAGCTCCAGTGTTGTTTGTCAAAAAGAAAGACAGGTCTTTGAGGCTGTGTATTGACTATCGTGAGTTGAACAAAGTAACCGTGAAGAACAAATATCCATTGCCCCGAATAGATGATCTATTTGACCAACTTCAGGGACCACAAGTGTTCTCCAAGAGAGACCTTAGATCCGGGTATCACCAGTTAAAGGTCAAGGCAAAAGATGTAGAGAAAACTGCATTCAAAACTAGATGCGGACAATATGAATTTTTGGTAATGCCATTCGGAGTAACTAATGCACCCGCAACATTCATGGACTTAATGAATAGAGTGTTCAAACAATTCCTTGATGAGTTTATTGTTGTGTTCATCAATGATATATTGATTTATTCTAAAAGTAGGGAAGAACATGAAAATCATCTGAGAATTGCTTTACAGGTCCTAAGCGAAAAGAAGTTATATGCAAAATTTTCCAAATGTGAATTTTGGCTTATCAATGTGGCATTTCTGGGGCATGTAATCAACAAGGATGGTATCTCTGTTGACGCATAGAAAATTGAAGCTATTGTGGAGCCTAGACCAACAAATGTGTCAGAAGTTACGAGTTTTCTGGGACTTGCTGGCTACTACAGAAGATTTGTGAAAGATTTCTCGAAACTTGCTATGCCATTGACACAATTGACACAGAAAAATGTACCATTTGACTGGAATGATCAACGGAAGTCAGCCTTTCAAGAATTGAAAACTAGACTGGTAACTACACCAATTATGACCTTGCTTAACGGAACTGATGGGTTTCAGATTTACAGTGATGCCTCCTATAAAGGTTTGGGTTGTGTGTTGATGCAAAATGGGAAGGTAATTGCTTAAGCCTCTCGGCAACTTCGTCCTCATGAAAAGAATTACCCGACTCACGATCTTAAACTGGCAACAGTGGTGTTCGCTTTGAAAATTTAGCGTCATTATCTGTATGGAGTAACTTGTGAGGTATATACAGATCATAAAAGCTTAAAAAATTTCTTCACCCAAAAAGAATTGAACATAAGATAGAGGCGATGGCTCGAACTAATTAAAGACTATGACTTGCAAATTATGTACCATCCGGGAAAAGAAAATACAATGGTAGACGCTTTCAGTCGAAAATCAGTTGGAACCTTGTGATGTTTGCTTACTAATCAGAAAGAATTAATAGCTGACTTGGAGAAGAATAAAATTGAGATAGCCCTGCATGAACAAAGCGAGATTCTAGTCGCCATCTCTGCCCAGCCTGCTATCATAGGAGAAATTAAAGAGAAACAACATGAAGATGAGTTTTTGAAGAAAATTATTGATAAGATTGACTCAAAACCAAGGCTGGGATTTGTGTTTAAGAATAATGTGTTGAAATTCCAGAATAGACTTTGTGTACCGCATTGTTCTGACTTGACAAAACGTGTTATGACCGAAGCACACAATTCTAAATTCGCTATGCATCCGGGGAATACGAAGATGTACCGTGATTTGAAACAAAATTTATGCTGGCCTGGAATGAAGAAAAGCATTGCTGACTTTGTGGCTAGATACTTACATTGCCAACAAGTTAAAGCTAAACATCAACAACCTGCTGGATTATTTCAACCGCTTCCAATACTGGAATGGAAGTGGGAGCATATTATTATGGATTTCATTATCGAACTACCTCACTCTTCTCGAGGTATGGATTCTATTTGGGTCATTGTTGATCGTTTAACTAAATCTTCTCACTTTTTACCTGTCAAATCTTTGTATAATGCGGATAAGTTGGCTAATTTGTATGTCAATGAGATTGTAAAATTGCATGGAGTTCCAGTGTCCATAGTATTTGACAGAGATCCTAAGTTTACTTCGAGATTCTGTCAGAGTTTGCAACAAGCTTTGGGGACTGAGCTGAGATTAAGCAGTGCTTATCACTAACAGACATATGGCCAATCTGAATGGACCATTCAAACATTGGAGGACATGTTATGGATGTGTGTGTTAGACTTTCAAGGCAATTGGAAGACCTACTTACCATTGGCCGAATTTGTGTATAATAATAGCTACCATTCGAGTATCGGGAGTAGGAAATTTCATTCTTTGATCTATTGGGCTAAAATAGGTGACAGACCTTTGTTGGGACTGGAACTTGTCCAAAAAACAACGGAAAATGTGAAATTGATTCGACAAAGATTGAAAACTACACAAAATCGTTAAATAAGTTATGCGGATGTCCGAAGAATAGATAGGGAATATGAAGTTGGGGATCATGTGTTTATCAAAGTAACACCGATGAAAGGCCAGACACGGTTCGGAGTGAAAGGAAAATTGGCGCCGAGATATGTTGGACCATACGAAGTCCTTGAGAATATCAATCTAGTGACGTATCGAGTAACCTTACTGCTGGTCATGGAACATATGCAATAATGTTTTCCACGTCTCCATGCTTCGGGACTATCTACGAGATCCGTTACATGTCATTAAACCAACACATGTGCTTTTGAAAGATGACTACACCTATGAGGAGAGGCCAATTTAGATTGTGAATCAAAGAGTCAAAAGATTGGGAAACAAGGAAATTTCGTTAGTAAAATTGGATTGGCAGAACCATGGAGGGACTTATGCAACCTGGGAGACAGATGAAGATGTTATGAAAAGATACCCCGATCTGTTTCCTTTGGACCTGGTATTCTTCCAAAATGAAAGTAATTCAAGTTTGGAGGACCAAACTCTTTAAGGGTGGAAGATTGTAACAACCTCGACCTATGATTACCTGCTAAACCATGATTGGTCATAAGTAATTATGCTTAATGAGTAATTAAGATGAAATTCTGAATTAATTGTGCGTTTGTTGCATTATTTGTGTTTCTATCTATTCATAGCAGGAATATCTATGTGTATTTCCATTTTATTTTACCGATTGAAGGCCTTATCGGTATCCGATTGTGAAATTGACTTGATATGTGTGTTATTCAGAATTTTTGAGAAATTATGGTTGGTTTAATTGAAATTCGATTCGGAATGAATTAATTTGAATTCAATCATGTGGATTAGTGAACTTAAGCCTAGCTTAATTAGATGCCACTAACCAAGCCTATATAAGGCTTATTTGACTCAACACGCACAAGTTATACACTCTTATCCCTTCATATTTGGGCTCATAAACGTGAGAGAGAGAGAGAGAGAGAGAGAGAGAGAGAGAGAGAGAGAGAGAGATAAGGACTTAGGAAATTAAGTTCAAACACTTGGATGTTGTAGAAACTTGGAAGAGTTGGCTTAGAGACTCAACAATTAGCTAACTAGAGCTCAAATAGACATCTAAGGTATGAAATCAAGCTTCTAACTTTGAAATTTAGTTGGTTAATGCATGGAATCAAGTGAGATAGGTGAATTAACTGGAGAATTAAGCTAGAATTGGAGAAATGAACTCAAACCATGCATGCATACATATTTCATAGCATCTTGAAGTTGTTTTCCCAAGAATTTCCTCATTCACATTACTAATTCACCTTAGTTTTGGGAATTCATCTAGTTTCATGTGATTTTGTGTTATTAGATCATGTTTTGGAAGTTTTGAAGTCAAGGCAATACATGCATGTTATGTTTTCTAAGAATTGAGTTTTGTTTTGCACAATTGGCAAGTTTTGGGCTTTGATTTTGCGAAATGATATAGAATTCCCAATGTTTTCCAAGTTCACATATGATTCCTCAAGTGTTTGGCCCAAAAAGATGAGTTTTGGAGCATTTGATTTGAGTTTGGAAGCTTGGAGGTAAATCTGGAAATTCTAAAATTCGACCTCTCCACTCAAGCGTCAGATCTTGCGCTCGAGCGGCCACCTTTGTTTTTTCATCTCCGCTCGAACGACCAAATGTTGGCTTGAGCGTAAAATGCATGCTCCTAGAAGTTCACATGTTTTGCAAACCGCTTGAGCGACAAGAGTTACGCTCGAACGAGGACCTGGTCTCACGCTCAAGCGACCGTCAAGCGTCCATCAAGCGTGAAAATCACACAACTAGTACTTTACAAATCGCTCAAGCGAAAGAAGGTGCGCTTGAGCGACCACTCACATTTTGCAAGTTGCGCTCAAGCAGGACCCCTGTTTTCAGCAAAGTTTTGTTAAATGTGTTCAAGTGCATTTTAGCATCCTCATTGCATTCTAGGCATTCCTAGGCCAAGATTAAGACATAATAATGAGGATAAGAAGTAAAAACATGCCAAGAGATGTGGAAATTTGATCACAATAGAGGATTGTGTGGATGAATGGAGAAATTGAGAAATTTCAACGCATTAATATAGAAATATATTGCATTGCCATTTGATTTAATTATTATCACATTTCAAATTGGCATTGTTGAGATATTTAAATGGAACCTTATTATTGCATTGGGCATTTGCATGGTCATTCCATTTTGTCATTGATACAATTGGATTTCAATATTGCCTTGGAAAAAAGTATTGTTTTGAAAAAGGAAATTGTTTTGTGAAATAAGATCATATTGATTTTTTTTTGGGGGGGGGGGGTAAATACGTTGGTAGTCCGGGTAGGGGGTGTAGTTGATATTGGTTAAGTTGGCCAAAGTGTCTATGGTGAAAAACTGAAAACACGCGTGGAGGAGGTACCACGTGCCTTCGAGTTAGCTACTGGTAAAGTGAGGATTGGTAGTGCATGTTATGCCTACTTGCAAACACCAACTTAGGAATTACCTGAGTCGTATTTACTACCCCTGAATTACATTGAAATTATTGAATTGTTAAATTCTCAAGATTGCATTGTGCACAAAAGTTTCAAATGATAAAGATTTATGTTTTTGAACATGGCATGGCATATGAATTCATCCTATGAGATTGTATAAAACGTATATACTTTGTTGAGATTTTCCTACTAAGCTTTGTGCTCACCCTTGTGGGATTTTGTGCCGGAAAGGATATGGTGGTCTCGCTGAGTTAGAGGTGTGGGATATGTTTTGAGAGGACAATTCTCTTCTTTTTTTTTTTGTTGTAATTATTTTTGATAAGCCTAGGGTTTTATATGTATGGGTTTGAAAATCACTTTTGTATAACCGGACTTAAGCCTTGAAATTTGTAGCCCTTGAGGGCATTATTTGTACTTGACTTGTTATGCCACATGCTATAGATTCATATATTAGGGATGTTGAATGTATATTTTCATGTAGAATACCTTTTGTAAATCTCTTAATGATCAATAAATATAAATGTTGGAGATTTGTAGATGATGTTGACATTGAAAACTGATGTTTACATTTAACAATGGGAGTTGATGAATCTTTATTGTGTAAATTTTTGGGGCGTGACAATTTTTTTTCTCACCATGTGATTAAAATAGAGTGTAAAAAAACACAATTAATTTAAAAATACAATCACCGTGTAATTAAAACGGAGTGGAAAAAATCACAATCACATTTTTACTCATAATAAAAATAAATAAATGAAAAAAAAAAGGAACTATTACTTACATGTTGAATTGAATATTGTGAAGATTGTGTTGAATTGAAGATTGTGGCTGTGGAGGTGTTAAGCTGTGGAGGTAAATAAAAATAATAATGTGTGGCAGTATGGGGATGTGTCAATTGAAAATAAGATGTAGTGGTAAGGTTTAGGGTTTTAAATTTAAAAAAAAAAAAAAAAAAAAAAAGTCCAAAATTGAGTGTTGGGCAAGAGATTTTTCTTTTTAAATCATAAAATTAAAAAATTAAGATTGAGATATTATAACTCCTATAAGACTTGTGGGTTAAAAATCACCATTTTCCTTATATAATACATAGATATATTTCCATATATATATTCTCTGCATTTGGTGAGAAGAAAACAGAGCACATGACCTTTTCTGGTTGCATGTGAAATGTTTTGTGGTCCACAATTATCTAGCTGTACAATTAATCTAATGGAATTCCAATCAAATAATAATATTAATAATAATAAGTTCATGAATTTCATGGTATTTCACATTTTGTTGAAGTGAGTTAATCAAACATTTTAATAATATTCACATTTCAGAACAAAATGATAAATTATGCCAAGTAAAAAAATGTACTTCTTAACATTCATATTCAATGTTTTTTTTTTTTACCCCTTTTTAAAAAAAATAAAATAACAAAATAAAAAAGAAGAAAAAATCCTTTCTCTCCCCCCTCTCTCTCTCTCTCTCTCTCTCTCTAAGAAACCCTATTCCTGCTCTCTCTCTCTCTCTCTCTAAGAAATTCTAAACGTTGTGTTTGGTTTGTGTTTGTAGAGTAGTTTTTGAAATAAAAAGTACTAAAAGTTGTTTGGTTTGCCTTTTTCCAGAAATGGTTTTGAAAAATTATTTTGAGGAGAGAGTTTTAAAAAAGTGATTGATTTGATGTGTATGAGAGAGAGTGATTTTGGAAAGTAAGTAACCAAAACAAAATTTTGAGATTTTTTTTGAAAAATTTTGTTTCGTTTGATTACTCTTAAAAATTTGTTTGTAGAGAATTTTTCTCAAACATTTTTCTGAGAAACAAACCAAACAAGGCCTTTATCTTTCTCTGCTCTTTAGGGGGAGAGGGTGGTGCCTTTAACTTTCCTCCCCCCTCCGTTTCTTCTCATGCAGTTTCTATCACCATGTTAGCCACTACTGCTCTTCTTGTCTCCATCGTCTTGCTATCAAAAAAGCTTTTAGATCTAGTCTCAGATCTAATTCATGTCCAAGATCCAATATTGTTAAACACGTTGTTATATGCTAGGTAATCAACTCAGATCTAGAATGTTTTATTTTCTAACGTAGATTGGAAATTAAGTTACCAAAGCTATCGGTTACGATGATGAATGAATTGTAAAAGTGATTGATATTGTTTGTTTGGTGATAATCGTTTTTGTTTTATTTTTTTTGTGTTGCAATAATATCTCTCTATGTAGAGGTGTCCTCCTTTCATGGAGGTGTTCTCCTCTTTGCATGGAGGTTTTTTTTTTCCTATGTGGAGACTCGTATCATGCTTACGTGGAGATTCTCTTTATTCCTTTTGAGATCTATTTTATACTTAGATACACTTTATTAGACGATTTATTGTCGGTTGTATAATATATTAAATCTTATACTTTCTCATCTAAAAATTAAAAAAAAAATCATATCCTAACCGATGTTTGTTAATGTTATGACAAAACAAACGAAAGCAAGAAAGTAAAATAAGAAATCACACAAAAACAAGAAAATATATGTGGTTCGACTATAAACTTACGTTCACGGGCATTTCTTTTTTCATTTGTTTTTCTGCAATATTTTATTATCCTAATAATATATTACTTTTTACCGATTAAAAAAAAAAAATGAACCAATGTTTGTTAATGGACAAAGCTGAAGTGTTTGTTAGACATGTCACCAAAGTCAATTTACTCTGGAATATGAATTTTAACAAGATCAATTTATTCAGGAATATGAATGTTATGAATACAATTTTCTTTTGTTGTTGGAATTCCATTAACTTAAGTCTGTTTTCTCTGCGACAAATGTAGAGAATATATATGGGGGAAATTACGTATCAGTAAGTCTACCAGAAAATTATTATAAAATTATGAAAATAATTATATTGTTAATTATTAATATGTATAAATTTTCTCATTTTTTTTATAATTTTTGTTAAAATATTGCACTGAATTAAAATTCCCTGGTATATGTATATAAGCTTTCTATAGTGCATGACAGTAAATGTGTGGTCTAGGTGGAAAAGAGATGTGAATTTATGATTTTACCCTTCCAACAATATCAATTGATAGTTATGTTGTGTTTGGTTGGAAGATTTGAGAAGGAATTTGAAAAAAAAAAAAAAAAGGAAAAGATGTGTAAAATTTGGTGAAATATATGTATATTTTATTCACATTTCATCTACATTTTTCCTTTCCCTTTTCAAATTCCTTCTCAAATCCTCCAATCAAACACAACATTAGGTGGGGCGTTTTCGGTTTGATCCTCTAATGATGGTTAAACATTAGACTCAATTGGAATTTGACTGGAAGCCTAAGGAGTTAATTATCACAATTAAAAAGTTAAGAGATAAAGCAAGATAAAGTGCTAAGATGTTAAGACGTGTTTTGGCAACACACTAAAAAAGCCAAAAGCTAACTTTTAACTCATTTTGAATTACATCACCTCTTATATGAAACAGTGAAAAAGTCAAAAAAATCAAAAAGCCTGCTTTTAACTATCTTTTCAAAACACCCTTAAATATAATTTGCCATTTTTAAAAACATTCCTTATTTTCTTAAGAAAGCTTCTTTTAGCCTTTGTGGCTTGTCTCACGCAAAAAATAAAAAAATAAAAGTGCGAGTGATTATTTGATGATCTTTAAATATTGCTCCACACCACTTATCACTTAACACTTATCAAGCTGTTTAACTAATAAATATCAAGTTGAGGCACCATATAGATTTATCCTAAGAGCACCACATAATTTTTCAAAAAATAGAGAATTTAAATTAATTGCCTTATGTAGGTGTGGTGGCGAATTTAAGAGGATCGTCTCCCTTCCATACTTCACCTACCTCTCTTGTAGGTAGGGATGAAATCAAAAATTTTGGTTGAGGGTGGTGGTGTGAAAAAAAAAAAATGGTACATAACTAATCAAAGATAATTTGTTACATCAAATCTTTAAATAAATAAATAAATAAATAAATAAAAGGGCATTTTTTACATGAGCTAAGTGTTGCGAGAATTATATTTCATAATAAAAAATTTATATGAAACTAGAAAGTTATTTTTTCATTTTTTTCTAAAATTTTGAACTATAAATTAGAATTTAGTATATAATCGATTAGACTATCTGTTAAATAATTTTATCAGTTGACATAATCTAATAAATAGAGAGGTAAATTATAGGCGCTCGGCCTGTAAATCGAAATTTGAATTTTGTTTGTCTAAAAATTCAAACTTTAAAATATTTTGTCTTTAAAGATATGCTTAGACGAAATAACCAAAATACCCATATTTCTTTTACCTAAAAATCCACGCGCCTTTTTATTTGTTGAGAACCACGCCTCTATTTGTTCAAATAGTAATGATAGATATCCTCACAAAACACAACCCTCACAACCTACAAAATAATTTGAACTATTCATATTACTGTCAGACACAATTCTTAAAAAAATTTAAACACATGAATAATCAATACGTTAGTAAGAGTCATCGAATCTCCTTTATGGATTCGCAAACATTTTCCTTGCTCAAAATCACTTTGTATTCCACGTCTCCTCCTTTTTCTCTCTCTACTAGTTCACCCTACCCATACTGAAATTTCTCTCCCTCTCTCTCTCTCTCTCTAATGGCAGTGGCATCTATGAACCAAGGTTCTAAATATCGGCCGGTACGTTCCGTACCGGCCGGTTCGTACCGGAAAATGGAAGGGCCGAGTCGGATACTCACCGGTATACCGGCGAGAATGAATTTCACGGCCGTATCGGCCGATTCCCGACACGTATCGGCCCGAATCCGATACGTAAACGATTTGTCTCCGATACAGTCCGATACGGCTGAAATTCACCTGCAAAAATAGTTGAGAAAAGCAAAACAAAGCTGAAGAAGTGATGCTCTGTTTTTCTTCTGTTTGTTGATGCTCTGTTTTTCTCTTTCTTTAAGCTAAAGAAGTGATGCTCTGTTTTTTTTTTCTGTTTGTTGAAGTCATCGGTTTGGATGCCTTTAGCTCAACTCTTTTTGGATTGAGGATGTTGAGGATGATTGAGGATGATTGCTCTCCTTTTGTTTTTAGAATTCCGTTCTTTCATCTTGCGCGTAAACATTGTGCTGGTCAAGCCAAGTCGCCACCTTCTAAAGCTTGATGATCATTGATGATGATGGGTTGAGTACATCAAGTGTTTGATTAGGATTTAGTTATAATTAATAAATTAGACGATTAGGTTTTGTTTTTGCTTTTTATTTTTTTAGGTTAGGTCCTTTAGTACTTGTTCAGTTTTGTTTCCTCCATTTGAATTAATAAATAAAGATGTTATTTTATTTCTTTTTCTTTTTCTTTTTTGCTTATCTTTTATTGTTATTTATTTGCTTTCTTTTTGCGTTGTTTCATAAGCAGTTTCATAATGCTACATCTACTTGAAATTTTACAAGCAATTCTACTAAAAGCATCATTTTCCAAATTTTATTATTTTTTTTAAGCTCTAAAATCCAAAAATTATTGGAGGTTTAAATATTATTGGAGTTAAAACAAACCATCTACTAAAAGGTTTAAATATTATTGTTTTTTATTAGTATGTGTAGAATTATTCTACACATTATTCTATATTAATTTAAAATTTTATTAACAATTCATAAAGCCAATTGTTCCATTTATTTTAACTAAAATAATGTTTACTAGGTTGAAATATTGACAAAAGGAAGATGAAAATTGACAGAAAAAAAAAATGCCAATTATTTCCACATCAATTTTATATTAAAAGTTTAACATATATGCCAAATAAAAGGTTGAGATTAAAATAAATATATATCATTTAGTTAAAAATGAGTCAAAAAAGTGTCCCTACATATCAAAATTTTGATTAAAATGTGATAAATTAAGGCTAAAAGAGTCAAAAAATGCATAAAATTGAGTTTTAGATGGATTGCTAATGATTTTTGAAATTTCACAGCCGCGACGCCCGATACCCGATACGTACCGGTCGATACTACCGATACCGATACTCCGCGATCGATACCGTTACGTTACCCGATACCGCGATTTAGAACTATGCTATGAACTCAAATCCACTGTCGTCCTGTTGTTGTTGTCACCGCCATTGTCTTGATCTGTAGTCTCTGATCATCAATACTTCGTCTGCGTTGCCTCGACTATCATCCTTCTGTTCAATCGATGAGATGATTCGTCAAGAATTTGTAATCGGAAAAAGTGCACCAAAGAGGACGAAGGGTTGATCGGAGAGGTGGAAAATGTAGAGGAAAAGTCAAGTAGTGAGGAAGTAGACGAAGACGATGAGAGAGAGAGAGAGAGAGAGGGAGAGAGCTAAGACGAAGGCGATTGTGGAAGTAAGATAGGTTTTTGTGAATGCGAGAGGTAGCGTCAGAGGAAGAGAGTTAGGGTAAGCTAGGGAGGAGTGGTCGACGAGCTCTGACCAAGGGCGACGTCGGGAGATATACGTGGCAGACGAAGGTAGAAAGACGGAAGATGAAGGAGTGAAAGGTTGGGGTGTCGATGGGTGGCTGAAATTGAGCGGTGGTAGAGAAGGTGGTGCTTGATAGGTTACGAGAGATTGGGAGGGTGGATAGTGAAGCCATGGATGTGGTGATGGTGATGGTGGTAGTGGAGAGATCTCCATCTCCATCTCCGTCTCCATCATGTCATGATCTTCATCTTCTTTGTCGGAAAACAATTTGAACAGATCACTTCCTATTCTCTTCCTCTATATATATATACACATATATGTATGTAAAAAAATGAACAGATAAAAAAATTTGAACACATCAGTCTCTCTCTCCTCTCTATATATATTTGTGTGTATGTATATTACAATTTAAACAGATAAAAAAAATTAAACAAATAGTGAAAAAATATACATAATGAGAAGTAATTATAATTCAGTCAAATTTATAAGTTTATTATAATTTTTTTCAAACTTAATGAGAGGTTTGTGTAATTTTTCTAAATTAAAAATATGCCTACCTTTTTATTTTTTTAAAAAAAAAACAAATGAAAGTTATCTTGTACAAATAAAATAGATTCAATAAAATTAATGCTATTAACTAAGTTATAAAACAGTTGGAGATCATTATATTATACATTGTAAAATCTGGATGAAGTAACAAATTAATAAGTAATTCTCATAAAATTATGGGAACATTCCATTACATATTTTATAAATATATACATAAACTATAGATGTATTATTCTAGGTGCTCGTTTGGCATGTAAGAGTGGAGAGGTTTTTTTAGCTATTTTAGTTATATAAAAACAAAATAGGTCAAGAACTAATAAGATAAAATGTCACATTCAAACCATAATTATTTTGGTAGCATTTGGTAGAGTTATAGAATTATGATTTGATAATAGAGTTGTATTTTGAGTTTGTGAGTTTTGAAATTACGATTTTAGTATGAAAATTTTGTTTGATTATGAGTTTTAAAAAGAATTTTGAAAAGAGTTTGAAATTTTTGATGTGATATATGATATTTGATTCAAAAACTTAAAACTCATAACCAAACCCACAATCAAAAAATCTATTCAAAGCTCATAAAAAAAAAAATTAAAAATCCAAAAATATTTTTTGTTTAAAATATAAAAATAATAAGTGCCAAAAAAAAAAAAAAAAACATGAATCAGTGTGTTTGGTTTGAATTTTCTAGATTAAGTTTTTTTTAAATTGAGTTTTTTAGTTTTCGTGTTTTTTCCGTTTTTAGTGAATATTTTTAAAATTTTAAACATTTTTTTTTATTTTTTTATATGCACCTTAATTAGATGTATCTAAAAAGTAAAAAAATTATAAAAAAATATTTTAAAAAATTAATAAATACATAAATGTACTGAATTCTTGTATTTTTTTTTATATTTTTTGTATTTAGTGAATTTTTAAAATATTTTTTTACAATTTTTTTACTTTTTAAGTATATTTATGTTAGGTGTGTCTAAAAAGTAAAAAAGTTGCTTAAAATAATAAAAAAATTCAGTAAAAACAAAAAAACACGGAAAATAAAAAAGTAGAATTTTCTGAAAAGTATTTTTTAAAAAATAAAACCAAGCAAACTGAATATTATTCCAGTCGACCGGCTAGACGACTAGCCAGCCGTCCGAGGAGACGTGCAAGAGAATGGCCCGGTAGACGTGTTTTCAACAATGGATGTGGAATCAATTTTTGAAAGGCTTCACCAAACACTACACTCAAATTAATGGGTGGAACTAAGATTCCAAACCTCTACTAAAAGGCAAAAAAATCAAAAAAAGGTTTCTTCTTTCATAATTATTTCATTTCTATCATTACGTAGATTTGGATGGGAGCCCACAAAGGTAGAAAAGAATAGGAAGAAATAAAAGTATGGAAGAAAGTTGATCTCATAAACCGCACAGTAGGTGTGAGACATATTGCGAGTTGCTATAAATAATATGTCCAGTTTCCGACTCAAGCTCAATATATAAATAAAGAGAAATGATTTCAGATATTGATGCTGTGATCTCAAATGGCTCAAAATTGAGATCATCAACGCAAGCGATCAGAACGAGGTTTTTGGAAACAATCTTGATAACTTCTTTCTTATTCGCCGCAATTCTCTTAGTCATTCCTTACCAATACAAAAATGGCTACCCTGTTCCCACCGTGATATTCAACGGCATCCCCTCTTCCGGTTTTCATGCATTTCTTGTATCGCTCGTGTATGCCTTCACCGGCGCCCTCACCACTTTGTTAATTCATGACACCGCCGCCGCCTCTTTTCTTGCCAGATTTTGTGAGCTTGTTTCAATCCTTTGTATGACATCGGCTCTGTCTTTGTTGGTTTGGTCCCTCTTCACTCTCAGTTTTCCAAAGCCATGTATGCGATTGGGAAGAATTTAAGAGGTGAGAGTTTACTTTCTCTTTTTGCTATACTTTTTGACATTTTTTCAATTGACTCAAATTTGATCTGAATTTATAATTTTGTGTCAATTAATTTGTTTATTTATTTATTTTTTTTTTTTTGCAATTATTTTTTTAGGAACTCCTCGCCCAAAACAGAAGTCGAAAATATAGTTACATATCAATTAATACAATACGTAAGGGTTTATATTTGCAACCATTGCGGCTCGTCCTTCCCTTCCCTTTGCAACTTCTACTTCTACCATCTTGTTTATGAGGTTTGTTTGTTTGTTTGTTTGTTTTTTTTTTTTTCAAATTTTTGGATTAAGAGTTTGCAATCAATGCCTTGCCAAATTAGAAACGTTTGTCATTTGTTGGTGATATGTTGTCATCATTATACGTAATGTATATGTACATCCTTGTGGCTAGTTTGTTTGAGTGAGTGATTATTAGTGTGGTAGTATTAAGTTAATTGATATTAAATTTATGGAATTACTTAGAAATCTTTATTATATAGGAGGTGTCTTTTGTTTTGTAAATTGAGGAACAAAATAGTTTTTTCACCTCCAATCTTATTGGATTAGATTTCAATATCACCTCTCTTAAGGGATCACGAATTTCCTCTTTCAAGGAGTTTCATAATCCCGTCAAACTCTTAATTCTATAACAAATTTTCAAAACAAACATAGCCTAAGAGTTGTATGTGGAGTTCTTTAAATAAATAATTCTTCTTCCTTTTCTTCTTCTCCTTCTTCTTCTTCTTGTATTATAAAATGCTTCTTTATCATGAAAACCATTAATTAATAAAATTTATTGAACAGAGTACAGAGATCTGGTGATTAACTATGCAAGTCCCATAATTAAAATCATTTCAATTTCTTCGCGTTGTGTTCTTGTAAGAAGATGCAAAAATTCTTTATGGACTTCATTTTCTTCTTTTTCTTTTAGTTTTTCTTTTCATTCTTCTTCTTTTTCTTTAGTTGTGATATAATAAGTTGAATGAATTGAGGGGTACGAAAATGAAAGAAAGAGAGAGGTTAAGGAAAGGGAGAGATCATTCTTTTACAAGTCTGGGTAAATAAAAATTGTAACTACAATCATTTTGAGTGTGTTCCACATCTTACAAATCTTAAATCTACTTTAAATATTTTAGGTAAATTAAATTAAATTTCCTTAAACTATAATTTATTTCCATTTTGTTCTCACGTATTTCAAAACTCAATAGTTTAAAATATTATCTTGTTGCACTCAACACTTTCCATTAAGATTTTGTTAGAAAATTAAAAGAAATCATATCATTAGTGAAGTACATGACATACTTATTAATTTCATAGAACAATTATGCACTTATCTGGTGATCTCATTTGCACGTCACCTTCTTTATTTTAGTGGCAAAATACAAACGGGCTCACCAGATAAGAACATTATTGTTCTAAAAATTTAGTAAGTATTTCATATGGTTTACACATGACTTAATTTTATGTAAATCCCTAATAGAACTCTAATGGAAGAGATTAATTGTAATAAGGTAATATTTCAAGATGAATAATTGTTGAGTTTTGAAAGTAAGAAAGCAAAGTGTGAATGAATCACTCTTTAAGGAGATTTATTGTAATTTATCCAATATTTTATTTCGGAGATAACTTTCCATACAAAATTTGTGGTAGATAGCACAGTCCTTCGACAAACTAAGCCTAGTCTAATTGGTGTAATGACGTTTCTAAAAATTTAGTCCCTAAGAAGAGAGATCGTGGGTTCAAATCTCCCTAAGGAGAGTTGAATTAAGGGGTCAAGCACATGACCCTTTTACAAAGGATGAAGAGCAGTGGCAGAGCCACATGGGGACTAGGGGGGTCACGTGCCGCCCTTGGATTTTTTTTTTTTTTTTACATATGTATATAAATAAAATTTTAAATAAAAATAATATTTAGAATAAAATATCAAGGGTATTTTTAAATTTATGAAAACAATAGTGATTGTTTTATTGAAAATGAAGTGACTACGACAAATTATATTTTTATGTATAAAAATTTTGTAAAAAAATCTCAATATAAAAGTAATATCTATCATTATTAATATGCAAATGTAATTAATCTCACTATATATATGTAAAAATTACTAGAGTGTTAGTTATATTTGCATATGGAGTTCACTCTTCATATGTTACTTTATTATTAGTTGGTGATATCATATGTCAATAATGACGTAATATCACTATTATATAAAATTTTTACTCAAATTTTGTAAAAAATTGATTTATCTTACCATTATATAATTAAATTTACGACTTAAATATATGACTTTTTTGCATTGTCCATGATACACTGGTTACACGCAATACCTTCTTTTCGATTTTACTTGAAATTAATTTTAGAATTTTATGTGAAATACTTTTGTAACGATTTGTTTGGCATCTACTAAAAAAGTCAAAAAGTCACTATCTTATTTAAGTCACATCATCTTATTTAAGTCACATCACCTCTCTACCACATCACTTCAAATCCAACCCATATTCAACCCATATTATATAAAAAGTCAAAAATTATTATTATCTTCTTATTGTTGGTTATCAAAAAAAATATAAATAAAGCTATAATTAATAAGTGCGCCTCCTGATTTAATTTCCTGACTCGGTCACTGAAGACGCTAACTCTCATAAGTAATAATCTAATAATTAACAACTGACTTTTACCGATAAAAAATAAAAAAGAAAAAAGATAGCACTTTTCCACTAATTCAATAAATAAATAAAAGTAGTGACAAAAGAGAAATTATTTGGTAGTTTTAGAATATTCTTTTACACCATTCATGTTATGATAATTGTCGTATTGTCTCAAAAATAAAAATATATCCTATTATTCTATTATATAAGGTAAAAATTTGAGTTGTTGTCTTGAAATCATTTTTCTATTTGCCATGTGGACTTTTGTTTTTTCTAAATTATCTTTATTCATTTCATATGAATCATCCATAATTCCATAACCACTTGACAATTAATTTACAAAATAATAATTGTCAGTTACTGTTGTTTGAAATTTAAATTTTTATTTTACCTATTGTACGCAAATATGATTCATTATGGATCTTTTATTTCAAAATAAAATATTATTGAAGTTGAATTTATTTGTAATAATGATATTGTCACATTATTTTTGTAAAGTTTTATGTATGGATTTTATATATATAATAGAATTTACCTAATTGAATAGAGTGAAAAATCATGACATTTGATCTATTGATTGTGTAACACTTTTTGTGGTATGAGGTCTCTGGTTAAGAGGGTCTTGGGATAATTAATCCTTACATTTTTAGGAGTCATCTTTTAACTATTTTTTTCAATAATGTTTTCTACTCTTCCTCTTTATTAATTAGATATTATATTTGAGTATTTATTTAAAGAAAAAATAATAATATTTTTATTTTTGAGAAGAGATGCTAGGAAAAAAATATATATATTTTGTGTTTAGGCAAGGTTTCATATTTTACGTTTAGGCAAGGTTTCATCCTCCCAAAGTATAGAGAAAATAAAGTACACATTTTATAATGGGATGGGCTTTATATGTATTTTTCTTGAAGTGGTATTTTTTAATGAGAATATAAATATATATATATATATATATATATATAAGGGCAATAACGTTAGAGGTTTATATTTGAAAATTTTGAGTTTAATTTAAATTTTTTTTTGTTTAAAATAATATTATTTGTCCAAAACGACACAGTTGTTTAAAGCTTTTTTTTTTTTTTTATGTTAATTGGGGGACCAATCCCCCCGTCCTTTGGTGGGAGGCCCAATTAAAGTCTGGGTATGAATTGCCTCAAGAAATTATTTGTACCCGAGGGGTTTTGATTCTATAAGACCCAGAACGGAGGTGATGGGTCGTTGAACACACCAAAATTAAATACTAAACTATACCAAATTCTATCAGAATAATGGCAAGTCCAGGTATCGATCCACAGAGACTATTGTGAAATTAAACTAATTTAATTGTTAAATTCCTAAATTAATTTTGATAAAAAGATTGGTTGTTTATAACCTAATTTAATAACGAATAAATTAAACTAAGGAATTAAATTATCAATAATAAATGAAATTGGGTTTACTGAATTAGGGAAAAATCCTAGGGTAGAGAATTCACCACTAACCACATAATTAGAGTTTCCAATTAAAATTAATTATGCTATGGTTTGAACGGATTAATGCTTCGCAACTACAAGCTCAAAGCATTTAACAAGAAGATCATCACATTCAATGTACGAGTACGAACCATCTCAAGTAATACGAATCGTTCACTCTAATCTAGGGTAGTGATACGACTCGTTCCTCGTAGCATGGTTCGTCCCATACCTTGAATGTGAAGGAATAGAAAACTCATGTATGGATAATATTCAACAATCACAGAAAGTCAAATATTTGAAAAGATAATGAAAATTATATATAAAGAATTTCTAAAACACCATACAATGGTTCAAACATTTACATAATATAAAATCAAAAAAAGAAAAACCTATTACATGGCTAGGGTTTCTTCAAAACCCTAGAAAATGAGACTACCCACTCATGGAGGAGTGGGAGGAGGTAGATGGAGAAGGAACTACCATGGGAGACATCTTTGAAGCTTCTTGTTTCTTCCTCTTTTTCAAACCCTAGCCTCTCTCTTTAGGTCAAAACAATTTCCGAACCCTAATCCAGCCTTTTACTTGCCCTTTTATACTTCCAAACTCGTCCTAACATGTTTAAAACGTCGGTTTGACTTTACCAGAAAAAGTCAACGCACGTGCGAAAAAGTCAACGCACATGCGGAAAAAGTCAACGCACATGCAGGAAAGTCAACTCTACCCAAATTCTGTCTTTTTGCTCATTTTATGCTCCGACGATGTACAACCTGATTGACACTCAACACACATAAAATATACAGTTTGACTAGCAAGTGAAGTTAAGAGATTCTAATTAACGGCCTCAATGACGTACATTTCGGCCTTAATCACATCTCCCAACTTACTACTTGCTAGTCCTCAAGCAAGTAAAATAAAATAAAATTAAACAAAATCTATCTATTTCCTCTTTCGTGGGAAAACGGTTGCATTTAGCATATGCAACAAGCCTTTAAACTACAAGGTTACCCCAAGTGGACGAGTAAAGTCTCGTGAGGGTTTCCAGAAATGATACCCACAAACATTAACATATTCATATATACTCAACAACAAATTACCACACTACTCCACCTAACAATCAACTTATGTGCCCCTACAGTGTGATATTTAGACATCATGAGTCATTAAAGGCACAGTGGACAAGCATGAAGGAACCTATTGAGTCAAAACCACAATTCAGTTAATACAAAAGTAAAGTTCTCTATACTTGTGCATGCTAGTAGACAAGTCATGAGTACCCTCGGTGGAAAGTGCAATCTCCATATTAGTTAACTATCCACTATAATAGTCCAGTGTAACTCATAATAACACCCATCATATACAGAAAAACTAACCTGTTGCAGCCAAGATTTTCAAAACTTGTTTTTTTTTTTTTAAATGACTGTGCAATGTCCTGATCCATTAAGCTTTTTAATCAACCCATGTAACAAGCATTGGGCCAATGACTCCCAAACCAGACGGTTTTAGAGCACTAGGTATAAAGACACCCCTACGGGCTTAATAACTCGAGTTGAAAAGGCTACGAATCCGAACAAGTCATTCTTCTTATTTTTCCTTAACTGTGCAATGTCCATGTCCCTTAAGCTTTCTAATTAACCCATGTAGCAAGTTTTGGCCCAATGACTCCCAAACCAGACGGTTAGGTGTAGAGACACCCCTACGGGCTTAATAACTCGAGTTAAAAAGGCTACAGACCCAAACTAGTCAAGTGGTTTTTTTTTTATTATTATTATTTTTTTTTAAGAATCTTGGCTCCTCATTTATTCTTTTTTGCAACTCTAGCTATTATCAATGATGTACACCAGGAATTATAATAAAAAGATCACTGCTATGATAGTGTGTTCATGTGAATTAAGGCCTACTCATGATAAGTGTACTAATACTACAAACATAGACAACTCTCCTCGTGCAAACATGGCATGCAAGTATCTACCCAATAAACCCTTTTCATACAAGTCTACTATGCTCTCTAATTAACATATGCAAATTTCATCACTCTACTAGCAAAAAGTCACGTCAAGTGAAGTAATGCAATCAAGTGAAACAGGTATAAACATGAATTATGAGCCAAATAGAAATGCACAAAAGAAAATATAACCCTCTCATCCCCCAACTTGAATATAACATTGTCCTCAATGGAAAAGGAAAAAGAAATGAGAGAAAATTACCAGAATTGTAGGTGCACATCCAAGTAGGCAGAGAATAACATATACACACTTCATTTTATTTTATTTTTTTTGTTTTTTTTTTTGTTTTGTTTTTTTTTTTTTAAGAAAAGAAAGAATTAAATAAATGAATAAAAATGACATTTGTTCTTGAGTTTCATTTTTTTTTTCTTTTTTGTTTGTTTTTTTGTTTTTTTGTTTTTTTTTTTTGTTTTTTGTTTTGTTTTGTTTTGTTTTTTTTTTTTTGAAGAAAAGAAAGAACTAAAAAGAAAAAGGAAAATAAAAATAAAAATAAAAGAGACAAAGCAGTATACAGGCGGGAACTATGGAGAAGCCGGTGGTGGTGGTGGCGGGAAATGCTGAGACCTATGGCTTTTTGGAGGCCCGAGCAGATACACGTTTGACTCATAGCCTGCACACACCAAAAGCAAATAGACACAAAATCGTAAAACCAATCATGAGAATAAAATAAAATATGAAAGCACAAGTTAGTCCATTAATGTCCCACATGCAATTCCCTCTTCTTTTTTTTATTTATTTTTTTTTGGTAAATAAAAACGAAAATAATTAAATAAATGAATAAAAAATGACCTTAAATTAAATTAACTAAATTATAAACGAAATTAAACTAAACTAAATTATAAAATAACTAAACTACAAAAGAGACTAAAGTATAGAATAAAATAACCTAAACTAACCGAAAAACTAAATTAAGATTATTGTTAGCACCATGATTTCTGAGGTTTTTTTTTTTTTCAAAAATAGAAAATAGAAAATAAAAATAAATAAATAAATAACTAAATAAATAAAACGATTTTTTTTTTGTAATTGTATATTTATTTATAAAATTTATTTATGTAATTAGTTAAAAATTATTTACATCAATAAATTAAAAGAAAAGAAAAGAAAAAAATAATAATAATAAAATAAAAAAAACAAAACCAAATGCAAAGTTTCGCACATGACCCGCACCTGCGGCGATTTGTCAACTTCGCGCGAATTTTTTTTTTGTTTTTTGGCAAACATCGTCCCGCACGTGCGGGGCCCAAGCCGCACGTGCGGCTTGGTCAAAGTTGCCCAGCCCGCACCTGCTTTTAAAGCAGGGGGCAAACTTGTTTTGTGAAATGTTTTTGGCCCCATGTGCGCAAAGTGCCACACATGCGGAATTTTTTTTTTTTTTTTTTTTTAAGAATTTGTATTGGTTTACAATTGAACATGTATAACAACAAAGTTTTTATTTTTATTTTTATTTTTTAATTATTTTTTTAAAAAAAACACAGAAAATAAACATGAAAACATGTTTTTTTTTTTTTTTTTTAAATAACTCTCAGCACCTAACAAAAGGCACCAGAGTTATGGCATAAAGTTGCCACTTCAGAATTCCCTAGGTAATAAAACCCAGCGTAATTTATAGCCTTCAGGCTAGTACAACCCAAATATACTTAACCATTTCTACCTTCAATTGACATCCGAAAGAAATATAGCACATAAGAAAATAACGGAATGCCCACTAAAGGTATAATCTTCACGCGAAAACCACGGGTACTACTTTTCTCCCTAACTGTGTTTGTAACTTTCCCTATTCTCCAACAGGGTGACAGACTAGGTTGATTCGGTATCCAAAATCGAGGCGCATAAAGCTATCTCAACCTATGGGGCTGCCATACAGAGTTCAAGCCGAGGTAGTTTTGAAGCAATCTCCACACCCCTGGGTATTTAAACCAGACTCTAGTCTCGGAAATCCCAAACCTCTGTGTTCTAGGCTTTGCCATTCGAACTCTAGTTTCCACCATCTCAGTTGGTCTCCTAGGAACTCACTACAAACACGGTTAGGTGGCTATACCAGACCGTCAGATGTCGTTCGGGCACGACTAACACCAAAGGAATTACACCTTTAGAGGATTTAAAGTCTCCTAGACGCAAATAAAGTATGATGAGAACAAAGAAAAACAAAATAATCGTAGAAGGCAAAGAAAAGAGAATAAGGAATCAATCTATCAATCATAATAAAATGGGTCCATCAAACCCCTGGGTAAAGGAAAATGATCCTTCCTAGTCGAGGAATTTAGTCTCCTATAATCAATGCAGCCTCGCCACCCATTAGTGGTTCGTGTGGGGACTAACTCTCCTCCCTCATTCTCAACAACGGTGATGCCCTATTTCTTGGGCACCACTTGTGTGGGACTCACCCACTTGCTATCTGAGATGGGGTATATGATACCCGCATCTAACAATTTCGAAACCTCCTTAACTGACCCATCAATATCAAATTTTTCAAACCCAAAATGACCTAGACAAGCCTCTAAAGGGTCCTCTACAAGAATGGAGGGCAAAGCCTCCTCCACAATCTCATCCACAACATCCACTAATAAGCACTCCTCTCTCTCATGAGGTTGTTGGGATGCTTGGAAAACATTAAGTTTCACTTGCATGTTGCCAAATGAAACTTCCATAACCCCGGTCCGACAATTTATGCATGCATTGGTCGTAGCCAAGAAAGGTCGACCTAAGATCACTGGGATTTGTTTCTTAGAACTGGTTACCGGTTCCATATCTAACACCAAAAAGCCAACAGGGAAGTAGAACCTATCAACCTTAACTAGCACATCCTCAATCATGCCATGTGGCACTCTGAGGGACCGGTCAGCCAATTGAAGAGTGACAGTAGTGGGCTTCAACTCGCCAAGCCCAAATTCCTCGTACACAGAGTACGGCAATAAATTGACACTAGCTCCTAAATCTAATAAGGCCCTATCAATGAAATGGTCCCCTATAATGCATGCAATGGTTGGGGCACCCGGGTCCTTAAGCTTAGGAGGTGTGTCATTCAACAAGATGGAGCTTACTTTCTCCATGAGTAGGACCTTTTGGGACACATGTATCCTAGATTTACGCTTTTGCGTACAAAGATCCTTCAGAAATTTCGCATATGATGGTACTTGCTTAATCGCCTCCAACAGGGAGATGTTGATTTTTACCTGTTGTAACAAGCCCGCGGGGGACCTCGCTACAGCTCGGACTCGGTTTGTGTCACGGTTCTATGTCTGAACCAAAGAGTCCAAATCCGGCAAATCGTTTTGAGAAAACAGATTTTTGAAAGAAGTGCCAAACATGGACTGCTTTGCCAGATACAGAGTCGCCACCTAAATATTTATTTTGGGAAATTTAGGAAACCCTGACTCGTTGCCTAAGGCCACGTGTCCGTCATCACCAAAGTTGCCTCGGCTCGGGAACTTGGGTACGATTGGGGAAGGTCACTTCGTGAGCACCCCCGCTCGCCCGATCAAAGATCGGCCTCTACTAACCATGATATCTATTTTTGAAAACTTTGTGTGTTCTTATTCCGGTTATTAGCCTAGGTTACTATGTGATGCGCACAGCATACAAGTATAGACTGAGTCGATTGAATTAGAGCAAAACATTTCATGTTTGTTTTTGAAAGATGGTTTGCTACTCGCAAGTAGGCTTAAAATGCAGATTT
The DNA here is from genome assembly GCF_055761805.1 of Camellia sinensis. Lineage (NCBI taxonomy): Eukaryota > Viridiplantae > Streptophyta > Magnoliopsida > Ericales > Theaceae > Camellia > Camellia sinensis. The sequence continues at coordinate 152,911,977 of NC_138967.1, forward strand.
TGCCACCCGCAGGTGGGCTTAGAAAAGATGGTTTTGCCACTATCTAGTGGGCTTAAAACAAACATTTGATGAATTGTCCCAATCCAAATAACCCAACCTTCACCCACAGGCATTCAGGCAGATATATCACATAAGCATTTAGCCTCATGGTAAGCATGCTATTCATGGCAGTCACTTACACGCATGCAAGGATGCTAAAGCATAAAACTTACCGAGTATTCCAAGCCAAAACAGAAACTATATTAGAAATCATGCATGATCCTAAGTGTACAGAAATGCCTAATGCAACACATGCAAAATGCAACTATAGCAGGCTCGGCTATTCTAAACATGGCATATGGAATGCTACAGCTAATATGTATTCAATTTGGAATTGAAATACAAATGCAGTTAGTATGATGCGCCGAGCCCGGTGCATGCAATACAGATGAATGAAATGCAAACATGCTATCATACTGTATGCTAATTGAAATATGCCCTAATCTAACCACCATAAGAGGATAAATAAAAGGGAGAAAGACGTGGGGTTGGAAGACATACAACACACACACGCACACTTATTACAGTTATGCCCTCGCGCCGAGGGTCCGAATAAATATACAGTCCCGAATAAAAGAATATTACAGTCCAAATATTACAGTCCGAATAATATACAAATTCCTAATTAATTAACAAATCAATTAAGGAAATAAATAAAACTAGCATGCAAGCCAGGGACTGCCTTGCTTCTGATGGATGATGCATGTCCGGGTTGTCTTGCACGGAAATCCACCGGGATGCCCCAATTAGCCTCTGTTTTACAATTATCCTCGGAAAGCGTGCCAAGTTCTGGAAGGTTGCCAATTCTTGATTTACTGCAACAGAGAGCAAGAAAGGGGCATAGCAATGTATTTTCACAAATGTATGCATGCCTCGATCATCGTGCCACCAATCACGCATATCGATGCATGATGGCAGAGGAGTCGAAATGTGCAACTCAATATAGAATGAATGTACGTATAACAAAACCTAACTCCATTATGGATGATCCGGAGTGTCGGTGACTAGGGAATTGAGACGCGTTTCGTCACTTGGAGTACGAAATGCACTTCGTTTCCCGTGCCCGGGCTAACTCCTATCCCGAACACGATGCAATATGCATGGCATGCATGAATGCAACTAAGATACAGCCTAGCATGCACAATGCTATGAAAATGAGATGTCTCGAAATGCGTGCACACGGGCACGCAAACTGAGGAAATGCATATGCAATGGAAATGACATGGAAATATGATATGGGCCTAAACTGACATGAAAGAGCCTCAGCCACACTCACATAAGAGGCCGATGGATGAAAATGAAGTGCCTCGAAACGCGTGCACACGGGCACGCAAACCGAGGCAATGGCATACGCAATGCAATATGGCAAAAATGGCATATAGAATGCAACATGGACTTATACTAACATGAGAGAGCCTCAGCCACACTCACATAAGAGGCCGATGAGTGAAAATGAAGTGCCTCGAAATGCGTGCACACGGGCACGCAAACCGAGACAATGGCATACGCAATGCAATATGGCAAAAATGGCATATAGAATGCAACATGGACTTATACTAACATGAGAGAGCCTCAGCCACACTCACATAAGAGGCCGATGAGTGAAAATGAAGTGCCTCGAAATGCGTGCACACGGGCACGCAAACCGAGGCATGCAAAAATGCAAACTATGGCATGGAAAATGATATGCAAACATGCTAATGGGATTTCAACACTGAAAAGTGGTGGAAAACAGCCCCGAAATGAGGCGAAAACACACCCAATGCATGGAATCTCTCCCGAAATGCAAATTAGGCGCATAGAATGAACTACAGCTATACAAAGAATGCATAATTGGTGCATGGAATGAAAAGGAAGAAGCAAGACAGCCCTAAAATAAGCATTTTTCTAGTACAAAACATGGCCAAACAGCATGCGAAAATGGCCCTAAACATGGGATTAAGAAGCAACTCATAGCTGCTGTCCTCAAATAGGTTAGGGCCCTTCAACAACATTTAAGAGGGGCCAAAAATATGATGTTTTCCAGAACTGTAAAAATCCCAAAAACAAACACAAGTATGGCTGCACTCCCATGCAAGAAAAAGGGCCAAAAGGTGGCCAAAGAGGCAAGTGGCATATGAAAAGCCCAAACTGAAAAATTGCCTTCTACAACATTGAATAGGGACCAAAAATAAGCATATTTACAGAACTGTAAAATGGCCAAAAACCAAAGCATGATAGGCTTCCATAGCATGCAAAAATGGGACCAAAAGGGGAGTATAAAGGAAAGTATAACATGGAGGTCCCAAACAGTGTTGAGCCCTTCTTCAATGTTGAAGAGGGGCTAAAAAAAGCCTATTTACAGTTTATGTCATGCTCCAAAACAGATTACACACGAGCTAAAAAAATCATGCAAGAAAACGGTATTTACGAAGGGTATTGAAGCAAGTGGCATATGGAGGGCTCAAACAGGGTTGAGCCCTTAATGAGACATGAAAATGAGCTCAAAATAAGGTCACTTTCAGTTATGGCCGGAGCTCAAAGAAAAAATCATGGATGGCTTGCAAAAGATCCAAGAAAAGGGCCAAAAAGGGGAAATTGCAACTTACCCTTGAAGACCAATTCTTTTGTTGCTTCTTGGGCCAAATTTGTTGCCTCTTAGCTGCTGGAATTCCTCCCCTTGCTGCTGGATTGGAGTGGTGGTGGTAGAGCTTGGTGGTGATGAAGAAAATAAGGTATACGACTTAAGGATTTTTAGGAAAATGAGAGGGATGGAGGAGGATTTGTGTCTTGAGGCTTGAAGAACAAATTTTCTAACCCTCATAACAAACAATGGCAGCTGGTTATAAGGACCAAAAGGAGGGTGTAAAAGTGGGGGAAAAGGAGGCAAGCTTTCCCCCACAAAATATCTCCGGGATTGGGATATTTTCTGGGGGAAACAGCTGCACAGCTGTAAAGTACCAAGCATGAGGAACATGGCCGGCCCCTTACTTTTGTTGCAGGTGGCCGGCCGGCCCCCCCTAGCCGGCCAGCTAGGGGTCAAAAGGGTCAACTTCAATTAGTGGCCGGCCACCACAAAAAGGTGGCCTCTCAGGTCTCCTCTTCACAACCCTGTGGTTCGAATTTGGAAATTCTAAAACAGGAGAGAGAACAAACCATTTTCAAGAGGGGTTCAAAAGGGTCAAATTGAATTAGTGGCCGGCCATGAACTTTTAGGGTCCTCCCATGTGTGTACAACACAAATATGTGGTTCAAAGTTCAAGAAAAATGGCCCAGGTTGTTCAACATTGGCCCGGAAGGAGGGGTTGAAAAGGGTCAAGCAACATTAGTGGCCGGCCATGAACTTTTAGGGTCCTCCCATGTGTGTACAACACAAATATGTGGTTTGGGGTTGAAGAAAGTGGCTCCAAGGTGTTCAACATTGGCTCGGAAGTGCGAAAAACGAGTATCAGAGGGCGAAAATAGAATATAACTGGTTGCCAAGATAATTGCTGGCCTCCCACCCTCCAGTGACCTTCCCGGTGATGAAACAGAGCCACCTGCCAAAAATGAACGAAAACCGATGCAAAGCGAACCCTCGGGGGCCAAAACACGCAGTTCGGGGTCCCGAAAATGAGCTGCTAAGCACCGAAAGTGGCGTTCGGCCACGAAGTGGATTTCTCAGACCCCAGTGTCCCTCAAAAGGGAGAAAATAAAATGTATGCCAAAAATCATAGCAAACAGAGTCGGTTAGGCGGTCCCGAACCGAGGCACTCGGCCAATAGTCCCGAAAAACTGGAAACCGGGCTCCGAAATGGGCAGAATGGCCTACGGCCACCAAATGTATCCCACGGCCACTGAGAGATGGTCTACGGGACCTCTCCCTCCCCTCAGGAAAAGAAACAGAGAAAATCGAGTCTGGTTCGCAAACCGAGACAAGGCACAGAAGAGGGTTCGGAAGTCCGGAGGCGAGGTTCACAGCCAAGACTCTGAAACTTCTGAACGAGCACATTATGCAATATCACCAAGTGCTCAACTGGTGACGTCTGAGTCTCAAGGTCGGTCAAAAATGGGGTGTCTACAGTTGCCCCTCTTTGACAGAACTCAGAAGTCATAAGAATGACGGGAGTGAATGTCAAAGCCCAGAGACAACCCATTTTTGACAAGGCCGAAGAGTTAGACAAAGCAGACAAGATAGACAAAGATGTGCCCGCAGGCATGCCCGCAGGCAGGGGCAAAATGCAATACGATATGCAATAAGATTTTGAAGATTGGACTTATACGCTACGCGAAGCCGGTTTTGAAAGTCGGACTTATACGCTACGCGTGGCCGGTTCGAAAATTGAGGATTCATGCAATGCACTGTAATGTAGTGGCTAAAATGCAATGTAATGGCTAAGAGGTAAAGGCACCTTACAGGGGCAATTGGCAATGACTTACCTCATGCTGCTGGGGATCTTTCGCTTCTTCTTGGTTGAAACACAGGTACTACTTTTCTTCCTGACCATGGTCGCAGCTTTCCCTATTCTCCAACGGGGTGACAGACTAGGTTGGTTCAGTATCCAGAATTGAGGTGCATACAAGCTATCTCAACCTATGGGGCTTCCGTACAAATTTCAAGCCAAGGACACGCCTCTGGGTATTTAAACCAGACTTTAGTCTCGGAAATCCCGAACCTTTGCGTTCTAGGCATGAGCCATTCGAACTCTAGTTTCCACCGTCGCAGTTGGTCTCCTAGGAACTCACTGCAAACACAGGCAGGTGGCTATACCGGACCACCGGAAGTCGTTCGGGCACGACAAACACCAAAGGAATTACACCTTTAGAGGATTTAAGGTCTCCTAGACCAGGAGTGCACAAGATAGTGCGAATAAAGATGCAGGATTTAAGGTCTCCGCAGACCGGAGGATTTAAGGTCTCCTAGACCGGGGAGTGCACAAGACAGTGCGATGCAGAGTGAATGCACAAAACAGTGCTAAACAGATGCACAAAATAGTGCGATGCTAAAGGTGTACAAAATAGTACGAGCAAGGTGAATGCACAAAACAGTGCGATACAAATAAGGTGCGCAAGATAGCGCGATACAATGCACTAACAAGTACAGGTGAGATGCGCAAGATAGCGCGATGGAATGCATGCAAAATGCAAGTAAGGTGCACAAAACAGTGCAATGCGCAAGAAAGCGCGAGTGATTTGAAATGCACAAGACAGTGCGAGTGAGATGCGCAAAATAGCGCGAAATGTAAACTGCACAAAACAGTGCGATGCCCCAAAATGGCGCAAGTGATTTTTGAAATGCACTAAACAGTGCGATACGCTAAACAGCGCGATTGAAATGCACTAAACAGTGCGATACGCTAAACAGCGCGATTGAAATGAAATGCACAAAACAGTGCGATTGATTTGAAATGCACTAAACAGTGCGATACGCTAAACAGCGCGATTGAAATGCACTAAACAGTGCGATACGCTAAACAACGCGATTGAAATGAAATGCACAAAACAGTGCGATTGATTTGAAATGCACTAAACAGTGCGATACGCTAAACAGCGCGATTGAAATGCACTAAACAGTGCGATACGCTAAACAGCGCGATTGAAATGCACTAAACAGTGCGATACGCTAAACAGCGCGATTGATTTGAAATGCACAAAACAGTGCGATACGCTAAACAGCGCGATTGATAAGAAATGCACTAAACAGTGCGATTGAATGCATGTTCCATGCAAATGAGGTGCATTCTCTATGCAAGTATGGAAGAGTGCAATTTCTATGTAATATTGAAAGCAAGCATATTCTATGCATGAAACAAGCAAAGCAAATTCTATGCGGAATCGAAAGTAAGCATATTCTATGCATGAATCATAACGATGCGCGGCACGCATATCACATAAGTGTATATGAAAGTGCACATTCTATGTAGTAGCGAAGCATCAAATATGTACTCTGGTGCCTCAGATTTACCTCTTAGAGGACTTTGCAACACACTCAGCTCAAAAAGGGCACACCCTGTTCATATTGGCGAGAGATAACGTCTGCTGTTGCTACTTTAATTGCTGTTCTGACTTGAAGCATGCTTAAGCTTGGAGTAGAGGCACACTCATTCTTCAGGGCACTGGCAAGGCCTGAAGAGGTACATATGGAATATAATCTCAGAATTTTCTGAAGGTGAAACATGCTCAGATGCTCAAAATTTTCCCTATTTTCTTTTGCTTCGTAGTCCGGAACTTATATAGCTTCAGATAGGTCCTTGTTTTACCGTTCACACTTATCGGGGGTGGACCCTGCAGTTTTATGAAAGAACAAATCTTGTTTTGTACAAATGTGGAGGATGGCACAGCACTCTGAGCACAAAAAGATTTATGAAAATTGAGAAATGAGTTCTTAACCGGGTATTGAGCCTACGACTGCATACAGTGAAAAAGACTCAGCAACGGAAAATAAAAGGTAAACAACCTAAACACATCGAGTAACACTCGAAGCGACTCACAACGAGAATCGAGACAGACAAAATAAAACACAAGACTCAAATGTGCACATGGAGCCTGTTTTCCCGGGTATTGTTTCCCACCCTTTCTCATTTGTGATCCTCACATCACTCGGCCCTTAAGCTCTGTTTTTTCTGAAAAAGCCCTCTTCTCACTTTTCCTCTCATCGCACATCTCTCTATTCTTCATTCTCTCATTTTTCATCCCTCCCCTGGGTGGTTGATGGATAAACAGCAAATTGTGGGCCCTTGCCCCTAGCATTTTGCTAGATTCTCTTTCTTTCGCTCACAGTTAGTGAATTCTTCCCATGGAAAGGTTGCGCTACAATCGAGTGTGTAGCAAATCTGCAGCTAACATCAGTTGACGATGCTTTGTTGGGGAGTTTGGACGTGATAAGATCTGTCCAGATGATGGAGTGGAATATCTTGCCCCATTCTAGTTCGTGCTTCGCACTTTGCTTGATACCTCGTTACTTGGAGGATGTGAGAGCTTTCTGCCCTTTGTTGTTAACTTCGGTGGTGCCCTATTCTGGCAGGTAGAGTGCCCTTCTTGGCAAGTATGTTGACAATGGGAAAGACAGGAAGCCTGACTCAACTGTGCCCCTAGTTCATCATTTTGACCATTTTTTGTTCTAGCTTTCTCCTAAAAATTTTGACCAAAATGAGAGTTAGATAAACATGGTTGTTCAATTTTCTGATTTAAAATCATGCAAGTTAGGCTGTGAGCACTGAAAATTTTCCTCTTTAGTCCAAGAAATGGTCCAGTTTTTGGAAAAGATGAAACAATTTTCAAGAAAATTAGTCAACCTCAGTAAAAATTCTCAAAGACTATTTTCGCAAACGGCCGATGCTTAACAATCGCGGAACTTACTCTTGAGACGTACAACCTCGGATATGGACAAAAATTGCCCCCTTGCTCGAAGAGAGCTGCATGGCAACGGAAAGTTGCCCCTTGTTTGGATGGCACCGCAGCGCATTGAATGGCAACGGAAAGTTGCCCCTTGTTTGGATGGCACCGCAGCGCATTGAATGGCAACGGAAAGTTGCCCCTTGTTTGAATAGCACCGCAGCGCATTGAATGGCAACGGAAAGTTGCCCCTTGTTTGAATGACATCGCGGTGCATTGAATGGCAACGGAAAGTTGCCCCTTGTTTGGATGGCACCGCAGCGCATTGTAGGCAGTCCTCAGAGTGACGAACACAACCAAATCCTCAGATACAGAGAAGACAAAGATGACCAGAACCATCGCATGGACACAATCGAATCGTTTTACGGCTGGACTTCAGAATGAAGTTGCCTACGTATCCCAAAGATGGGAATCAAGCCATACGTAGTTCGGGGTTAAGGTACACTCGGGTATTAACCTCTCCTTTTTAGGCTCTAACTTTTGCCAAGGCGCCCGTTGTGGGTTTTCGACCTTGCGAGCTTTGTTCTTCTTTTTTCAATTTTTGTATCTTTTCATTCTTTTTCATTTCTCTTTTTTGATTTTTTTTTTTTTTTTTTTGCTCTTTTCTTTGCATCTTTCTTTTTTGTTCTTTTGTTCTTTTTTTTCTTCTTTTCATGCTCTAACTTTTGCCTGGACCGCCCTTCCGGGTTTTCGGCCCAGCGAGCCTCTCAAAGGGCAAAAGTGTGACAATTCCATGCCAAATGGTTTTAGGATCCCGAAGCCATCTGTATCCAAGAGAGTGGCTGTTGTATCGATTTGCAGAAGGATCCGTCTTCGGCTCTTCGAGCACATCGAACATTTTCGCCCCTAGTTCGAGGGGTGTTTCTGTTCTAGCTTCGCAAACTTCTTCTGATGAGGTCTGATCTTCTTGATCTGACTTTGGTGCCTCTCATTCGAGGGCTGTTTCAAATCTGGCCGCACAGGCTTCACATTGTAGTTGACCGTTGAACGTTCTGAATGGGCCCAAGGTTTGAAAGTAAGGGCTCGAGTCTCGAGGCTGAGAGCGATCCTAAGTTGCACAATCTCAAGAGCGATTCCACACAAGTCTTCGCAGGACCGCGCAAAACATTTTGTTTTTTGAAAATTTTTAAGAAAGCGACAAATCGCTCGCGCTGAAGATAGTGTAGAACCAATCTGGATCAAGCCAGGATCCTTCCCAGTACTCATGCTAACAAGCATGATTTCATTCATAAAGGGGCTTAGCACGCCTCTCTTTCTCTCAAATGATCAAAGTTTTGCAAATCCCAAGGAATTCCTTCCTCTTCGTTTTCACCGTAGTGTTTAAAAAAAGTTTTGAAAAACTTAGGTCAATGCAATGATTTTGGGATGCAGAAGAGTAGGCGAAAAGTACTGCCGTTTCATTCAAACTTTCTAGCACAACTGGCACAAAGCAGAAGCAAGCACAAAGCATGAAAAACCACTGCTGTTTCATTCAAATCTGTTGGTACAACTGGCTCCAAGGCAGAAACAGACTCACAAGGAAACGAAAAGACAGACGCAAAACAAAATAATGATATCCGAGGTAACACCCCCGGAATCATCCGACTTCTGTACAACAGGACTGACTCGATACAACAAGACAGACCCTGCTGACTCAGTAAGAAAAGACTGACTCTGTACAAAATAACAAGACTGACCCAATACCGAAGTCAGACAGTACAAAAACCAGCATTCACAAATGCTCAAAAAAGTGCGTGCCATACACCATATCTGAAATAAACTGAACGCCGCCCGCAGGTGGTTCATCCCTCGATCACATCACATTATCCCCCAAGTTCACTGATCAAGTGCCGATAGACTTTGCAGGACCTGGTGCGGGGATGACCCCATTGTCAAATAGATCCTGTACTTCATGGCGAAGACGGAAGCAGGCGTTGGTAGTATGGCCAGTTTATTGATGGTACGCGCAGTACTGGGTAGTATCATGTGTAGCCGGAAGAGGGTTCGGGAGAGGCCGAGGCTCAAGGGGTTTGAGATTGCCTTGTCCAACAAGGATTTGGAGAGCTTTGGACAAAGGCATATAGAGGGCATGGAAGACCCTCCGACCTCGGGGTTGGTACTTCAGGGCTTGTGGATTTTTACTGGGCGCACCAGCAAAGAGATTGGCAGGCACTGACTGGGTTTGCTGATCTCTTCTGAGTGGATGATTAGAGCTAGTAGGATCATCTCTGGTATGATGACCTTTCTCTCGGCTTGCCCCTTGATTCGAACTGCCCTTAAGTTGAGTAGCGAAAGTGTCGTCCACAGCTTTTGCAACAACTGCGAGCACTTGCTCTTTGTTCAGTCCCTCGGCTTTCAAAGCCTCAACAGCCAACAGAAGATGTTCATTGGGATCTATGTCTGCCGCTGTCTTGTTCCTCCCACTCACCTCCATTCCGCCAAGGGATTGGCTTTCCTCAAATGCAGCCCGTCCCAACATCGGGGAGTCTCTTGACATGAAGTTTCCGGTATGTGGTGTGGTCGATGATGGAGCCAATGTCCCGGAGGCCAGATCCGTCACGGTTTTTTGGAGATCTTTAATCATTCCCATCAACTCAAAAGTAGTGGGTTCACGGGTTTGAGATGGTTGAGGTTCAGGTGCACCCATCATGCATAAGTCCATGCTTTCTGGGATAAACACCTCAGGCTTGGGTAGATGGGCCGGGGTGATGTATATGCTGGGGTCAAAGGTGGATGGCAGTATGTGGATGAGATTGAGGTAGGCAGGAGATGTTTGGTCATTGGGGTCTGAAGGTGGAGCTATTGTCCGGTTGTCGATGAGATTTTGGACCTCATGACGAAGGCGGTAGCAACGGTCGGTGCCATGACCGCGCTGCTGATGGTATATACAGTACTTGGCGGGGTTATGTCTGGCTGGGAGTGGGTTGGGAAGAGGTTGAGGATCGAGGGGCTTGAGATGCCCTTTTTCCATCAAGGCTTTTAGTGTGCTAGTCAGGCTCATATAGAGGGGGGTGAAAGTTCTACCCTGAGCTCGGGCTGGGCCAGCTGTTTGTAGGCTCGGTTTGGCAAAAGGGTCGGCTGTGGCGACTGTATTGATTTCGGTGGGTTTGGGAATAGCGCTACTACCAGCGTTGGTACTCCTTGAAATTACCTTCCTTGTTAGTTCCCTTGTCCTGGGAATGATCCCGCTGTTGAACGCATTCTCGACTTGAACCCCCAGTTCATGCAAACTTTTGAAAGTGAATAGTGGAGCGACTATCAACTTTTGCAACATATCATGCTCGTGGTTTTGGACCATCATCTGCACTTGATCCTTCTCAGAAGGGCGACGATCTGTCATTTGTGCTGCCTTTGCTCTCCACCTTGCAACGAATTCCACAAAAGGCTCTGTTGGGTTCTGGCGGGTTGCTTCAAGCTCCTGGATGGTCATTTCAACTTGGGTATTGTAAGAATACTGATCAACAAAGGCCTCAGCCAGTTCTTCCCAGTTTTGTTTCACTGTATCCTCTAATTTGGCATACCAAGTGGCTGCTACACCCGATAGGGTTCTTCCATACAGAGAGAGTTTTTGTGGCTTAGTCAGACCCATCGGCTTTAAGGCATCCAAGAAAAGTCGGATATGTACCATTGGATCTCCAGACCCGTCGAAACGGTCGATATATGGCATTTTGAATCCGTCCGGGAGCCGGATGGCAACCTCGGTGCGCCCATCCTCAATGCCAGGAATGGAGTTAAGGCCCTGTGCCCTTTTGAATTGCTTCTCAAGGTTTGCAATTTTCACTGCAGTCGGATTGAACTCATCAACATGAAATGGTTTAGTTCCCTCATTAGGCTGCACCAGGGGTCTGAGCACCTGAGCTTGAGCCGACCCTTCTCGAGGATTCAGACACTGCAAATCTTCAACTGGCGGAATTGGGTCAAAGTTTGGCTGGGGTCCCAAAGCTGGATGTGAGGCAGATGCCCCAGATGGGCGCTGCGTTTCAATACTGGTCTCAGCCTGCCTGGCAGTTCCCTGATTTAGCGCTGCTGTCACGGCCGCAAATTCTTCCGAACCTTGTGCCATCACGGTCTGCTGAGTCTGAACAAAGGTGATGTGACTGGTGACTGACGGATTAGATGAACAGATGAGCCCTGACCGGCTTTTCTTTACTTTGCCTCAGCGAAAGAACACTGGTTGCCCTTGAATTGAATTTCTGACCTAGCAAAGTCTATCAGCACAAGTTCGATGAACCTCGGGGGATATTGGAGCTTTCTGAAGCTATAGTTCCAAGACTACCTAGCAAAAGGGAAAACAGACAGCACCTCAGCATGATTCCATCTAAACAGATACGAGCATAGTTGAATGAGTGTGCCCTCTACTGAATCCTGCCCCAAAATTCGGCCTCAAAACCTGAGTCTGATACCCACAGGTAAAGCTGACTCCCAAATACTGATAGTAATGCCCGCAGGCCTGATGCCTAAATTCGCAAACTGGTGCCCGCAGGCCAGATGCCCAAACTCATACACTGATACATGTATTCCTGTAGAGACGCACTCTAAAGCACATAACAGATAAGTGAGAGCCAAAACACCCCTATGAAGGGGTAGGGTTTCCCTGTCCTATTTTGTCAGGAGCTAGGGTTTCACTACGCACGCAGCGGTTTCAAACAACCTATAAACGGGTAAGCAACCTGTCCTAGTTTGGAATGGTCACTATGGATCCGAATATGTACTAGGTCGAATGGTCAAAAAGGGTGCCCCGGTAAAACCGGGGTTTGTGTTCCCATGCTGGCAGAGCCCACAACCGGTCAGCCTTATGGTCATGCCTTGACAAGACAAGCCTCCGGCAAACCATTCAAGAATAGCAGATGGCAAACACGGTATCCTAGGCGCACCAATGCAAATGCAATGCAAAGAAACACACAAGTGTAGTCAAAAACAGATATCACGAGTTCGAGTCAAGTTCTCTAAATCCCCAGCAGAGTCGCCAGAAACTGTAACAAGCCCGCGGGGGACCTCGCTACAGCTCGGACTCGGTTTGTGTCACGGTTCTATGTCTGAACCAAAGAGTCCAAATCCGGCAAATCGTTTTGAGAAAACAAATTTTTGAAAGAAGTGCCAAACATGGACTGCTTTGCCAGATACAGAGTCGCCACCTAAATATTTTATTTTGGGAAATTTAGGAAACCCTGACTCGTTGCCTAAGGCCACGTGTCCGTCATCACCAAAGTTGCCTCGGCTCGGGAACTTGGGTACGATTGGGGAAGGTCACTTCGTGAGCACCCCCGCTCGCCCGATCAAAGATCGGCTTCTACTAACCATGATATCTATTTTTGAAAACTTTGTGTGTTCTTATTCCGGTTATTAGCCTAGGTTACTATGTGATGCGCACAGCATACAAGTATAGACTGAGTCGATTGAATTAGAGCAAAACATTTCGTGTTTGTTTTTGAAAGGTGGTTTGCTACTCGCAAGTAGGCTTAAAATGCAGATTTTGCCACCCGCAGGTGGGCTTAGAAAAGATGGTTTTGCCACTATCTAGTGGGCTTAAAACAAACATTTGATGAATTGTCCCAATCCAAATAACCCAACCTTCACCCACAGGCATTCAGGCAGATATATCACATAAGCATTTAGCCTCATTGTAAGCATGCTATTCATGGCAGTCACTTACACGCATGCAAGGATGCTAAAGCATAAAACTTACCGAGTACTCCAAGCCAAAACAGAAACTATATTAGAAATCATGCATGATCCTAAGTGTACAGAAATGCCTAATGCAACACATGCAAAATGCAACTATAGCAGGCTCGGCTGTTCTAAACATGGCATATGGAATGCTACAGCTAATATGTATTCAATTTGGAATTGAAATACAAATGCAGTTAGTATGATGCGCCGAGCCCGGTGCATGCAATACAGATGAATGAAATGCAAACATGCTATCATACTGTATGCTAATTGAAATATGCCCTAATCTAACCACCATAAGCGGATAAATAAAAGAGAGAAAGACGTGGGGTTGGAAGACATACAACACACACACGCACACTTATTACAGTTATGCCCTCGCGCCGAGGGTCCGAATAAATATACAGTCCCGAATAAAAGAATATTACAGTCCAAATATTACAGTCCGAATAATATACAAATTCCTAATTAATTAACAAATCAATTAAGGAAATAAATAAAACTGGCATGCAAGCCAGGGACTGCCTTGCTTCTGATGGATGATGCATGTCCGGGTTGTCTTGCGCGGAAATCCACCGGGATGCCCTAATTAGCCTCTGTTTTACAATTATCCTCGGAAAGCGCGCCAAGTTCCGGAAGGTTGCCAATTCTTGATTTACTGCAATAGAGAGCAGGAAAGGGGCATAGCAATGTATTTTCACAAATGTATGCATGCCTCGATCCTCGTGCCACCAATCACGCATATCGATGCATGATGGCAGAGGAGTTGAAATGTGCAACTCAATATAGAATGAATGTACGTATAACAAAACCTAACTCCATTATGGATGATCCGGAGTGTCGGTGACTAGGGAATTGAGACGCGTTTCGTCACTTGGAGTACGAAATGCACCTCGTTTCCCGTGCCCGGGCTAACTCCTATCCCGAACACGATGCAATATGCATGACATGCATGAATGCAACTAAGATATAGCCTAGCATGCACAATGCTATGAAAATGAGATGTCTCGAAATGCGTGCACACGGGCACGCAAACCGAGGAAATGCATATGCAATGGAAATGACATGGAAATATGATATGGGCCTACACTGACATGAGAGAGCCTCAGCCACACTCACATAAGAGGCCGATGAATGAAAATGAAGTGACTCGAAACGCGTGCACACGGGCACGCAAACCGAGGCAATGGCATACGCAATGCAATATGGCAAAAATGGCATATAGAATGCAACATGAACTTATACTAACATGAGAGAGCCTCAGCCACACTCACATAAGAGGCCGATGAGTGAAAATGAAGTGCCTCGAAATGCGTGCACACGGGCACGCAAACCGAGACAATGGCATACGCAATGCAATATGACAAAAATGGCATATAGAATGCAACATGGACTTATACTAACATGAGAGAACCTCAGTCACACTCACATAAGACGCCGATGAGCGAAAATGAAGTGCCTCAAAATGCGTGCACACGGGCACGCAAACCGAGGCATGCAAAAATGCAAACTATGGCATGGAAAATGATATGCAAACATGCTAATGGGATTTCAACACTGAAAAGTGGTGGAAAACAGCCCCGAAATGAGGCGAAAACACACCCGATGCATGGATTCTCTCCCGAAATGCAAATTAGGCGCATAGAATGAACTACAGCTATACAAAGCATGCATAATTGGTGCATGGAATGAAAAGGAAGAAGCAAGACAGCCCTAAAATAAGCATTTTTCTAGTACAAAACATGGCCAAACAGCAAGCAAAGATAGGGCAAAATTAGCATGCGAAAATGGCCCTAAACATGGGATTAAGAAGCAACTCATAGCTGCTGTCCTCAAATAGGTTAGGGCCCTTCAACAACATTGAAGAGGGGCCAAAAATATGATGTTTTCCAGAACTGTAAAAACCCCAAAAACAAACACAAGTATGGCTGCACTCCCACGCAAGAAAAAGGGCCAAAAGGTGGCCAAAGAGGCAAGTGGCATATGCAAAGCCCAAACTGAAAAATTCCCTTCTACAACATTGAATAGGGACCAAAAATGGAGGTCCCAAACAGTGTTGAGCCCTTCTTCAATGTTGAAGAGGGGCTCAAAATAAGCCTATATTACAGTTTATGTCATGCTCCAAAACAGAATACACACGAGCTAAAAAAATCATGCAAGAAAACGGTATTTACGAAGGGTATTGAAGCAAGTGGCATATGGAGGGCTCAAACAGGGTTGAGCCCTTAATGAGACATGAAAATGAGCTCAAAATAAGGCCACTTTCAGTTATGGCCGGAGCTCAAAGCAAAAAGCATGGATGGCTTGCAAAAGATCCAAGAAAAGGGCCAAAAAGGGGAAATTGCAACTTACCCTTGAAGACCAATTCTTTTGTTGCTTCTTGGGCCAAATTTGTTGCCTATTAGCTGTTGGAATTCCTTCCCTTGCTTCTGGATTGGAGTGGTGGTGGTAGAGCTTGGTGGTGATGAAGAAAATAAGGTATACGACTTAAGGATTTTTAGGAAAATGAGAGGGATGGAGGAGGATTTGTGTCTTGAGGCTTGAAGAACAAATTTTCTAACCCTCATAACAAACAATGGCAACTGGTTATAAGGACCAAAAGGAGGGTGTAAAAGTGGGGGAAAAGGAGGCAAGCTTTCCCCCACAAAATGTCCCCCGGATTGGGATATTTTCTGGGGGAAACAGCTGCACAGCTGTAAAGTACCAAGCATGAGGAACATGGCCGGCCCCTTACTTTTGCTGCAGGTGGCCGGCCGCCCCCCCCCCCAGCCGGCCAGCTAGGGGTCAAAAGGGTCAACTTCAATTAGTGGCCGGCCACCACAAAAAGGTGGCCTCTCAGGTCTCCTCTTCACAACCCTGTGGTTCGAATTTGGAAATTCTAAAACAGGAGAGAGAACAAGCCATTTTCAAGAGGGGTTCAAAAGGGTCAAATTGAATTAGTGGCCGGCCATGAACTTTTAGGGTCCTCCCATGTGTGTACAACACAAATATGTGGTTCAAAGTTCAAGAAAAGTGGCCCAGGTTGTTCAACATTGGCCCGGAAGGAGGGGTTGAAAAGGGTCAAGCAACATTAGTGGCCGGCCATGAACTTTTAGGGTCCTCCCATGTGTGTACAACACAAATATGTGGTTTGGGGTTGAAGAAAGTGGCTCCAAGGTGTTCAACATTGGCTCGGAAGTGCGAAAAACAGGTATCGGAGGGCGAAAATAGAATATAACTGGTTGCCAAGATAATTGCTGGCCTCCCACCCTCCAGTGACCTTCCTGGTGATGAAACAGAGCCACCTGCCAAAAATGAACGAAAATCGATGCAAAACGAACCCTCGGGGGCCAAAACACGCAGTTCGGGGTCCCGAAAATGAGCTGCTAAGCACCGAAAGTGGCGTTCGGCCACGAAGTGGGTTTCTCAGACCCCAGTGTCCCTCAAAAGGGAGAAAATAAAATGTATGCCAAAAATCAGAGCAAACGGAGTCGGTTAGGCGGTCCCGAACCGAGGCACTCGGCCAATAGTCCCGAAAAATCGGAAATCGGGCTCCGAAATGGGCAGAATGGCCTACGGCCACCAAATGTAGCCCACGGCCACTGAGAGATGGTCTACGGGACCTCTCCCTCCCCTCAGGAAAAGAAACAGAGAAAATCGAGTCTGGTTCGCAAACCGAGACAAGGCACAGAAGAGGGTTCGGAAGTCCGGAGGCGGGGTTCGCAGCCAAGACTCTGAAACTTCTGAACGAGCACATTATGCAATATCACCAAGTGCTCAACTGGTGACGTCTGAGTCTCAAGGTCGGTCAAAAATGGGGTGTCTACACCTGTTTAAAGACATCCATCATTGCCTCCATAGATGCCGCCTTCTTATTAAAAGGGGACGGTGTATCAAGGCACTAGGGAAAGGGTGCCTTAGGCACATATGGTGCCTTGGGCTCAAATGAAGTGCTAGGGACTAAGTCATCCCTCTTAAGTGTTTCCCCCTCACCCTTACTCTCACTTGGCACACCACCGTGGTCACCTTTCCTAACTCTAGTTGCATCAGACGCAACTGACTGAGGCCCTAACTCCCTACCACTTCTTAAAGCAACCACCGCCTGCACTTGCTCATGTTGCTTACCATTCCCACCCGAACTCTCTGCCCTATATTTTCCCTTAGGGTTGGCCACAGTTTGACTTGGTAATTTTCCCTCATCTCTTCGATTCATGTAGTTAGCTATTTGACCCAATTGGGTCTCTATCTTGGCAATAGAGTGAGTGTGGGAGTGAACTATCGGTGCTAACCCCTTAAGTTCTGAAAAAACTTCCAACACCTGAGTCTCAAAGACAGAGTTGCCCTGAGGAACAGGCGGGGTTGTGGTTGCCGGTACAGTTGTGGGGGTCGTATAAGGTTGCGGTGGTTGGTAGGATGATTAGTTGGCAAAATTATTGAAATTCTGCCTTGGTGGTGGAGGATTATAAGAAGTGCCTTGTGAAGGGGGTCTCCATGAGAAGTTAGGGTGATTTCTCCATCCCAGATTATATGTGTTGGAGTATGGGTCATTACCCGGGTTGGAGAATCCTTGAGCCACATTCACATGCTCTTGGACTAACTCCGGAAATTGTGATGCCAAAGGGCACTCACTCAAGTCATGAGCAGGGCTCGCACATATAACACATGCCTCACGGAATTGAGGCTGATCTTGCTGGGTAGGGGCATGTCCCGTAGCTAATAAGTGGTCTATCTTGCGGGACAGTGCCTCTACTTGTTGGGCTAACTCTAGGTTTTGCCCGACTTCATAAATGCCCCCTCTTTTTGGGGCTCCAACTACGGGTTGCCGGACTTGCCGGGCTGCGGAGGCATGGTGAAGGGAATTATCACTTAAGTTCTCAAACAATTGCCATGCCTCGGCATCATTTTTAGACATAAATGTCCCACCACAGGACGAATCCACCATTTGGCGGTGCGGCTCAGTTAAGCCATAATAAAATGTTTGAACAAGTTGCCAATCAGGCACTTGGTGGTGGGGACACTGTTGGAGAAGGTCTCTAAGTCTTTCCCACGTCTCATGGAATTGCTCGCCATCCATTTGAGCAAAGTTTGTGATGGTTCGCCTAAGTTGGTTGGTTTTACCAATGGAAAAGTACTTCTCCAAAAATCGTTACTGTAATTGGTCCCAAGTTGTGATTGAATTAGCAGGTAAAGAATTTAGCAAGTGTTTGGCTTTATCCTTTAACGAGAATAGAAACAATCGCAACATTAAAGCCTCATTTGTGAAATTCTGGATCCTCACTGTCGAGCAAATTTCCAAAAATTCATTCAAATGCTTATAAGGGTCATCATGAGTTAGTCCATGGAATGATGGGAGCATTTGTATAGTGCTGGACTTAATCTCATAATGAACAGCAGTGGTATTGGGCAATTGGATGCAGGATGGTGATGTATATGCAGTGGGTGTAAAATAATCCTTAAGGGTCCGGTTAGGCACATTCGGGACATTAGGATCTGCCATCTCTAATGGCTCAATGTATGAATATGAATATTCAAGCCTAGGAATACGGGCAGAGGTCCTAAGTCTCCTAAGGGTCCTTTCTAGTTCAAGGTCCAAACTCCACAATTCAGGGCGACAAGAACGACACCCGTACATACACTACCCAAACACATACACAAGTTCCGACTCTGTGCACTAAGTATGAAAGCAAAATACCAAAGGAAGAAATACTCACAACGGTTTAACGAAAACGCTTTACTCGTCTTATGGATGGTTGACGTGTAGACGTTGTCTCCAACCTCTGTTTGAGCTTTGACTTCCGTTTTAGCACTTTGGTGCTTTGCTTGTGAGTGTTTGCTTCTGTTTACTCACTTTAGCGTTGCGGTTTTTTTTTTTTTTTAAAGCTCGCCAGAAGTCCCCGACAACGGCGCCAAAATTTGATGGGTCGTTGAACACACCAAAATTAAATACTAAACTATACCAAATTCTATCAGAATAATGGCAAGTCCAGGTATCGATCCACAGAGACTATTGTGAAATTAAACTAATTTAATTGTCAAATTCCTAAATTAATTTTGATAAAAAGATTGGTTGTTTATAACCTAGTTTAATAACGAATAAATTAAACCAAGGAATTAAATTATCAATAATAAATGAAATTGGGTTTACTGAATTAGGGAAAAATCCTAGGGTAGAGAATTCACCACTAACCACATAATTAGGGTTTCCAATTGAAATTAATTATGCTATGGTTTGAACGGATTAATGCTTCGCAACTACAAGCTCAAAGCATTTAACAAGAAGATCATCACATTCAATGTACGAGTACGAACCATCTCAAGTAATACGAATCGTTCACTCTAATCTAGGGTAGTGATACGACTCGTTCCTCGTAGCATGGTTCGTCCCATACCTTGAATGTGAAGGAATAGAAAACTCATGTATGGATAATATTCAACAATCACAGAAAGTCAAATATTTGAAAAGATAATGAAAATTATATATAAAGAATTTCTAAAACACCATACAATGGTTCAAACCTTTACATAATATAAAATCAAAAAAAGAAAAACCTATTACATGGCTAGGGTTTCTTCAAAACCCTAGAAAAGGAGACTAGCCACTCACGAAGGAGTGGGAGGAGGTAGAGGTAGATGGAGAAGGAACTACCATGGGAGACATCTTTGAAGCTTCTTGTTTCTTCCTCTTTTTCAAACCCTAGCCTCTCTCTTTAGGTCAAAACAATTTCCGAACCCTAATCTAGCCTTTTACTTGCCTTTTTATACTTCCAATCTCATCCAAACAGGTGTAAAACGTTGGTTTGACTTTCCCAGAAACAGTCAACGCACGTGCGGAAAAGTCAACGCACGCGCGGAAAAGTCAACGCACGTGCGAAAAAAGTCAACGCACGTGCGGAAAAGTCAACTCTACCCAAATTCTGTCTTTTTGCTTATTTTATGCTCCGACGATGTACAACCTGATTGACACTCAACACACATAAAATATACAGTTTGACCAGGAAGTGAAGTTAAGAGATTCTAATTAACGGCCTCAATGACGTACATTTCGGCCTTAATTAGGAGGACACCTCTAGGCTCCAAGTCTTGACCACCAGGCCTATCTATTCAAAGTTTACATTTTTGTCTATCTATTCAAATGTCAACTATAGGTACATGTCATATCTATTCAAATGTCCAATTATTGTTCAAATGTCATCTATATATACACGTGTCATCTATCTATTCATTGTCATATTTGTCTAATTTACTACCACCAATTGTCGTCACTGGCCACCGTCTGCCAGTTGCCAACGACGAAAAGCTTTTTCAGTGACTTTTTAACGCGTATCCCTATCACTTAAAAATCTTAAACTAAATAACACACGACTCCATAAAAATTATATTTTCACCAATTAATCATAAATGAAATGTGACTATCTAAAAAAAAACCTAAATAAAATGTATTTAGGTCATTTGTTAGAAATACTTTTCATTCACCTAATTCGCCAATTTAGGTGAGTTAGGTGAGCCAACTCACTCATAACTGAAATGGATGTAAGTCTCCAAATTCGCTATATTATTCAACCACCGACAGGCAGACTGGGTAGGAAAACTGGTTAAATGAATTTGGGCAAGTAACAAATAAAACTTTTATTTTAATAAATAAATAAATAATTATTTTTTATTTTTAATTTTATTTATTTAAATTTAAATTTTTTGATTTATTTTTAATTCAAATTATCTGTCTATTTTTGATAAGTAAAAATGATTAAAAAATAATATTTTAATCATTAAATTTAATGTGAGTATACATAAAATGTTAAAAAAAAAAAATTCATTAAGTTTAATGATTAAAATATCATTTTTTTCATCAGTTTTACTTAGAAATAATTTAAATTGAAAACAAATTACAAAATTTAAATTTAAATTAATAAAATTAAAAATTCAGAATTCATTTTGTTACAAGTATAAAATCATGAGTATTTTTTTTTTAAATTTTCCCATTGATTTTCATTCAAACTAGAGTTGGCTGCTATGTACACCTTTTTATTTATATTGAACTTTCTTGAAATTTAAAATATATATATATATATTAAATTTTATAAGTTTAATATAATTATGTTGAATTTTTTTATTATTCTAATTCACATAACAACTTATATATTTTTTTACCAATTTTAATTGTTTTAACTTTATAAAAAAAAATTAATGTAATTATGCCAAATTTATAAATTTTATTATGTTTTTTAAAACATTATGAGTAGTGAGCATTATTTACCCTTTTCATAAGCTTAAAATACACCGGAACAAAAACCCAAGGGTAAATTACATTATACCCTCTGAAGTTTATTTAAAATATATATTGTCTTTTATAATTTGAAAAATTACAAATAAGTTAGAAATTTTGATTTATATAATTAACTGAAAAAATGATATTCTTAACTACTCTTCTATACAATAATAAAATTATTTGAATTATTAAGTGAAATAAATTTTTGACATCATTAAAAATTATTAATTGATTTGATGATTTATCAATAAAAGGGCCATTTGTTATTAAATTAGGAACTTCAGGAAGTGAGATATAATTTCTAAAATCTCATACGAACTGACCCCCTAAATTATTGATATCATAAAACCCCTTAATGAAGTTAGAACACATTTAATTACCAAAATATTGTGACGCCCAAGATTGAACTCCTCCCGTTTTGGGTTTAGTAGGCGTTTCTCATTTGAGCAATGCCACATTCAACGAATTTGATTTCGTCTAAATTGTTCAAACTCATTAATGTCGGTTGTCCGAATGACAAAGTGACGATCGCAATAGACGAGGGTGAAGCCAGTTGTTCGGTTAGTCATCTGACTGACACAGATTCAAGCGATTCAAGTCACAACGACTTCGGTGAATAAATCATTTCAGTTCTCGTTTTGGGTCTTGTTTGGTGAGATAGACAGATGCAAAAATCGGGGTGTAGCCCATGGTCAAATTCTTCGCTTTATCCAATTGGGTAAGTATTATCACTCCCATTTGAAGGTGGTATTGGACTAACTGGTTGCAGAACATAATCTAAAAATATAAAGGATCACCACCTAACATGAATTAAGTATCACTACAGGAAAATATACTTTTGACTAGTATAAATACTAATTAAATTTTTTTAATAGTTAAAGTACGTCCCTTTATCAAATTTTTTTTAGTAACTAAAAAGTGTATCTTTGGCGATTAAATTTTTTTTAGTCGGCATTTTTAGTTTTTAAAAGTATATTTACATGTAGTGTGTGTTATGATATCCCCACCTAATCCAATTGGAATTAGTTCAAACTTCGGTGTTGGAAACTTGCCAGTTTCAAAATTGTTTGGGATTTACTAAGAAAAATGCTATGAAAACCACCCCCCCAACCACACACACACAAAACTATCCTGAATTTATCCCAAATGAGTGTTGTGGGGTTGAGATTAAATTTGTATAGTATAAAATTCATGTAGAATAAATCTAAATAACAAAATGAAAATTTTAAATAATTTTTGAGTTGATAATGGTGAGTTAGTAATATTACTCATTAAATTATTTACTAATGCTATAGGTTTGATCTGAGAAACAAAGGTTGGATTCGGGACTTAACTGTTATAAGTGAAAATGTTTTACGCACCCTACCACGCCGATCGGTACCTTAATCTCTCACCTTAACTTTAAGTGGGATATCAATTTTCAAAGGAAAAAAATAGGGATACTTTTTCATAAATCTCTTTTCACCTATTTATATTCTATTTAATTCACATTATTTTCTTATAATCTAATAAGTCGTATGAGTGACATAGTTACCAAAATACCCTTAATAATATTCATTTGAATATTCATACCATCAATATTTTTTATTTTATTTTCCATTAGCAAAAAGGAAGCTTTATTGATGAAAAACATACAAAGAATGGTACAGAACATCAATAAAGAGGAGGGTGCAAAAAGCATCACAGTGAAATATCAAAATTCCAACAAAGTTGGCACCAAGATGCACACCATATTATCTGCTAGCACAAACTCTAAACTCCAAGTTGGTGAGTAACCAACATACAGAGCAGAACAAAACAAGCAAAAAAACAAACAAGCACAACAGTACAATCACAATGTTCATATTATCAATGTGAATGTTAGCATGTCAATGTGAATGTTCACACTATCAATGTGAACATTAGTATGAACATTCACACGTCAATGTGAATATTCACATTATAAAATATGAATGTTCACATCACCAAATTGCTAACCGTTCAAAAAATATTTGTAAGGGTAGAAATGTTTATAAAATACTTTAAATAAAAGAATTAGGATTTGGTAGATCAAATGTTCAAACAATAGAACTTATTGAAATACAAGAATATCGTATGGACTAATTGAGACACAAATACTTAAAATATGATTTTCGAGTAAATCTCCTAAAAAAATATTATATTATGAAAATTCTAATACTGTGTATACTAGGGGCGTATGGTGCAGCTATTGAAATGGGTTATATATTATAACTTAACAGATTATAGATTATAGTATTAATCAGAAATTGTTAATTTGTTTGGTGTAATTGTTGGATTATAGATTTAAGTTACTGAGTAGTATATGGTAAATAAGCTGTAAAATAACTTTTTGATGTGTAAATATCATTTTTACCCATGTTAAATGTAAATTGAATTAACCTTTGTCAGTTGTAAATTGAATTAACTTTTATTTTTTATTATTCACAACTAGTTCACATTTTTCATAAAAAATAAAAAAATAATAAAAAAATAAAATTATTCGTAGTCCATTTGGGTATATTTTTATTTTCCAAAAAAAAAAGAGAGAGGGTATAATGGTAAATTAATATGCCCACAGCAAAAGTTGATAATAAGCAGGGGTGGAGAGCTTCTCAGAATAAATTTTTTGAAATTAAAATAAGTTATTAGAATCAGAAGTTATTTGAAATAAATTAAACCAATTAATGCAAAATAACCTTTTCAATATACAAAATTATAAATTGACCAAAATAAGCCACACCAAATGCCACCACTATCACGTTAAAATGGTCCAATTCAAAATAAAAAGCTCATCAAATACTATTGGGCTTGTGAATATCATGTTTCCTTTTTAGTCTAGAAATAAAGTCCAATGTCATGGTTATGAATATTATCATATTTCTCATTTTTAGTTGTCGTGACATTGTTTAATATTGTTTGTTGTGATTACTCATCAGGTCCAACAATCACTCCAACAATGATGTCTTTGAAACCTGGTTCAAGTACTATTGTCCAAGGAACGGTCCGAATATTATTAGCGTGAAGATTATCATATTTCATCATTTTGAGTGTGGGAATTAATGCAAAAACTATAAATTTCAATTACCATTAGTATAAATATTATCTTGTTGTTCCAATTTCATTGTCCACAAGCAGTCTAAATATTGTTGTCCAAATCAAGAAGCTATCCAAATATTATTGATGATGAGTTCAAAGGAATAAGAAATTGGTATGCATATTGTAAGTGTCGATTTCTGATCACATTGTCAAATTAGTACTTAATTGGAGAGCACGGGCAGAACAGATTAAGCCCGAACGACCTGTCACAAAAAGAAGAGATTCCAGCAGTGCTGTCACAAAAAGAAGAGATTCCAGCGGTGGTTCGTCCACCCGGAGCACTCCGACGATCAAGTCAGTTATCTCTCAAAAATAACAAAAGTGCTTAACTCACTATTCAGAATATAAAGAACATACCTTAGACCCATGGGAGTGCCTCCCTTTTATAGCCAACACAATCCTAGTCCCAATAGAAGCCTAGCTCCAATGGATTTATGATTACTTCTAACCTTGGACTCCCAGTAGGATTAGAATAAACTCTCTAAGAGTTTTATCTTTATCCAAACTGAAGTCTTCTCCCACTCTAGGATGTTTGGCGCTTATCCGTTTATCCCGAATTCCAGTATTTTCGCAGATAACCTCGGCCTAGCCGAGATCATCTCAACATGATGACCAGGACACGTGGCACCCCAGCTGGCACTTCGGTGACACCTCAACCACGTGTCGTCATTCAAAATTTATGTCCCCGCACATATTATCATGTATTTAAATTTTAATCCATAAATAATCCTAATATTTTTGGAACAAATGAAAATTTGACTGAGCGTCGTGATTGACTACGTGTCAATGCTTGGAATCACGTTAAATCATAGTTCAAGCATGGTTAAGCTAGAAGGTTTTCTCAACTAGTGTCCTAAGAGAAATGGTATCGACTTAGGGATAAAGCCTATATTAAAATTGATAATATCAAAGTTTAGGAAAACATAAAGGTTCAAAAATTTTTTTTAAAAAAATTGTCATTATTTACAAAATTATTGTATGAGAAGAATAAAATTGGGATAAAATGTACCATTAGGGATAAATGAATTTTTAAGGAACAATTTATAGAAAGGAAATAAGATAGTGTTATTTAGGTTCGTGTGAATCATCATGAGTTTCACTTGAATAATTCAAACAATTCATTTTTTAAAATATAATATCTCCCAAAATATGAATGATTAAGTTTTTAACTTTTGTTTATAATTATTTTTTAAAATTTATACTCAACTGAAAATTTTCAAAAATGTTCCCTACATTTTTGCTGAAATTAATCATGCCATGATGAGTATGTGGCTAAATCTATCATCCAATTACTGTTATTTTCGAAAAAATGTTTTTACCGTGGGTCCATCCTGCTAACCTACGCACTATCAAACGCACTATCAAGGGAGGGGTGTCATAATTTTATTTATTTATTTTAAATAAATTACATTAACTATTCTTCAAGTTTAAAAAAAAATACAATAATTTCTACAAGTTTTGACATGATCATATTGAATTTGTTTTTTAGGTTTTAATACATAGGATAAATTACAATAATCTCCCTTGAGATTTCTGATAATTACATTAGTCTCTCTTACTTTTTCTAAAATTACACTATCCTCCTGTAACGTCCCGAAATTATAACAATAACTCATCTCATAATATTCCTTACAATAAATCAATAGCATCATATTTTATATTCCATTTATAATGCTTGATCATACAATAGATGACATATGTTTGTATATACTCATAAATTCTAAATCCTGAATCTATAGCATATGACATGTGTACATAAATTGAAATAAAAGAAAACCCAAGTAATTATATGCTATAATGGTTACATCTTTCCAAGTCAATACTTGGGTATAACAAAATGAGTTAAACTCAATACAATTAAAACTTAATGCTTGTACAAAAATAATTACATCAATTAAACAAAATGAAACCTTTGACTCCAAGTCCTTCCAAGCTAAGTCCTTAGTAGAGGCATATCATCAGCACCTTAAAATTGTTTTCTACTAGGGTGAGCTAAAACCCAGTAGAAATATTTTAACACAATATATAAATTTTAACGAAGTCATATGGTGGATGCATATGCATGCCATTTGTCAATCATTTTACATTTTCATATCAAAACAATGCAATGCCAGACTATATATCAATTCATGAAAATAACCTTTTATATCAAAAAATAGGGATGTGGATACAAAACATTGGGGATCTCTAGGTACGTGGCTACCGATAGGTTATACAAGAACACTACTAAAGCCATTTTACCGATCGATACTAACCGGAAGAATCGGCATCTAACCGTGCGGGTTTCTTAACTTTCACCAAGGGCATACAGGCCAACATAATAATCACAACCACACCCCCTAACCAGATTCACCAAAATATTCACCAATTTTTCTCAAAACAATACATTTTCAATGTTGAAGTATGAAACAATGCTCAATGCAAGATGTATGAGTAATTAGTTTCAATTCACCTAATCCTCATGTAATTTCTAGAACAATCAAAATTTTCCTTCACTGATAGCCCAAAACAGATATTTTTGTTCAACAGATAATTTTTAACAAAATATATAATATCATTATTTTCAAAATAGAAGTGATATTACATATCTAACTTCACCATCACCATCAACATACACATTCATTCCATTCTTACAAAATCCAACATCATTTTCCATTTTCTTTCACAAACCAAATATCCATGATTTTTGAACAAAACCCCCATTTACTTTCAAAATCAATTTTAAGGAAAGAAATCCACCATTTTAACATATCTCAACCATAAATACATCCCCACAACCTTTCTCAAGAACCCATTTGAAAACCACTCTTTTACATTTCAAAAATCAAACCCTAGGTTTAAACCAAAATCCCCAAGTCACTAGATTTTTTCAATGAACAAATAACTAAGGTAAAAATCATACCAAAAGTTAAAGAAATCTTTACCTCAAGATTAGAGGACAAGAGATAGCAAGGGTTGAAGTTTGGCAGAGTTGAAAATCAGATTTTCTCCGATTAGAACGAACCTTGAGACGAGCTCAACCTTTTTCTCTAAAGGAATAGGGTGAAGAAATAAACGGATGATAGAGTATTTGGGACTTCAAGGCAAGAACTAGAGAAAGTCAATGAAGAACTAGGATTTTGGAATGTTTTAGAGAGAGAGAGAGGGAGAGAGAGAGAGAGAGAGAGGAAGTGAAAAATAATTCATAAATCCCTCTTTCTAAACTAATATACACGCAGACCGCTCAAGCAACCAACACACCGTTTGAGCGTCAGACATAAAGAGCGACACTGCTCAAGCGACCAAAAACACGGCTCGAGCGCACAATGACCCCCTCCCAAAAGTTCAAACCTGTAAAATACCACTTGAGCATAAGAAATACCGCTCGAGCGAAGATACTCTACTTTCAGAAGTTTTGTAGACTGTAAAAGACCGCTCGAGTGAACAAGCAAAAATCTGGACAACAACTCTTTTGAAAAAACTAACTCCCAACATGTTTCAAACACAATAATAACTCCCAAAAAACCAAACTCAACTAGCAACAAGATAAAAATGAAATGAACAATAGTTAAGGATATGGATTCCCAAATTCAAAAGTAGGAAATGGGTCGGGTCTAAATTATAATCGTTATACCTCCCCTGAGTAACGGCGTTAATGAGAGGATTAGTCACAGAGGAGGTCGGTGTAATTTTAAAAAATGAGGGGAGACCAGTGTAATTGTCAGGAATCTCAATATCACAAAAGTTATAACTTGTATATACTACACATAAAATGGTGTATATTATAGAATAACCTATTGCTATGACAAAAGTGATGATTAAACAAATTTAAAAAATTAATTACGTACATATAAGAGAAGCTATTTTATAATTTTTAATCAATACTTGATATTATACAGTTTAGTTGTCTTAAAAAAAATAAATTAAAATTGATGAATCTCACTATCTAAATTAATAATAATTAAATTGAAACACCAAATGTACTTATTTGAGTAATATTTAATAATTTATTTATAAATACTTACATGGTTTGACTACAAATATATAATGTAATACTATAATACACACCCTCGTATATTTATTTGAATAGTATTAAATAATTTATTTCTAAATACTCATATGGTTTAACTATATATATATATATATAGGGTAATGTTACCGTATGTAAGTTATGATATTTGTGGGTTTGATCATCACAAAAATAATAATTAAACAAATTAAAAAATAATTACTAAGAGGGTAATTTATGCATAAATTGCGCCGAGCTAAGTAAGTCTGTTGGAATGGACCGAGATAGATATAGTCTTGGGCCGAGCCACGGACCAAGGTAATTATCTCGATAGCCTTGGTCCTTGGTCGCATTGGTTCGGTCAAAGGTGGCCTATCAGTGGCCTGGTCTAGCGGTCGTAGACCAAGGTATTTGTGGGAATCGGATTGAGCTAAAAGATAGCTCGGTAGGAGGTCATTCCAAAGACTAGGCTGACTAAATTGACTTAATTAGCACCGAGCTGTGTAAGCACAGTTATGTCTTGTGCTATCCAAAGTAAGAGTTGCTACTATCTCACTTAGACAAGCAGTGAGTATGGAGTTATCAGAATATGCATTATCCTTGGGAATGTAATTCCTATGAGGACTCTGCTAAGGAGAGTAGAGTCCTACTAGGATTGTGCAAACCATCTCACTTGGTTGGTAGTGAGTAGGGTGTGTGATTCCTAGGAAGACTCTTATAAGGAGAGTTGGAATCCTATTAGGATTGGGCTAGACAAAATCTATAAAAGCTCATAGCAGGACCTATGTACAGGTATCCTAATTCTTACTCTAGAATACACAGAGCTTATTGTCTATTGTCTAGTTGCTGACTTAGGCATCGGAGGGGTTTCCGGTACACACCCGCCGGTTAGCTCACGTTTGTGTTTTCAGGTGGCAAAGCAACGTTGTTTGGAGGAGTGCAAACTTGATCAATAAGATTATACGAGAAGATTATTTTGCGCTCGTACAATAGGCGTCGTCTGTGAGAATTGTAATCACAAAGAACGAACCTCTTGATTAAGTTTTCTTTCAATTGATTTCAATAGCGCACAATGAAAACTTGCCACACTCTGCCATTGATGGGCAAACCCCGGTGTGGGGTGGAAGGCGCGACGGCTTACCTTTTATCCCACCCATGGCAAAGTTAGATCCCCAGCGACGGAACCTGCGGAGGGATACCCGTGAAAGACAGGGCTCCAGTCCTCGTCGCTCCCAAAGCCCTGAAAGGCGGAGGCAAAGATTGGATCCTCAAGTTCTAGAAGATCAGGTAAGGGAGCAAGACGAATTGATACAAAGGATGACGGCAGACATGGAGACTATGAAACGCCAAATAAAGGGCAAAGGGGCGGCGGAAGAAGAGGTGGACAAGAGTAGGGAGCACCCTCGCCACTCAGAAGATCGTGACAGACAAGTCACATCATCACAAGCTAAAAGTAGAAGCCTCAGGTCAGGCAATACACAATCGAGGACTTCCAGGACTCGTTACTCCAGGTCTGAGAGAATGAGGACTGAAAGGTCTTACACATAAGGAAGCAACTATCAGCCTACACATTCACACTAAATGACATCTAGGCACACGAAGTTTCCTAGGTCGGCAGACTTGCGGACAGCGCTTAAAGAAAGGGCTCGAATGAGAGAAGACACTCAGGCTCGCGACCCCTGCAGAGTCTCCGCATTACAACGACTGGTTCCTAGAGCACACGGGAGTGTTGAGGTTGGGATGCTAGAGTCGCGCCTTGCCTTTGAACCAGTAGACAAAGCGTTAGCAAGGTTGCAGAGCTCGCTGTTCATTCCGGCAATAGAGAACGCACCATTACCCTCAGGCCTCCACCAACCCAAATTCACTACTTATGAGGGGAAATCAAACCCCTACATGCACTTTCGCCACTTTCGCCAGGTTATGGCCGTATATCAGCGAAACGAGGCTCAGATGTGTATCATGTTTCCTTCTAGCCTCGACGACATGGGTTTAACATGGTTTGAAAGGTTTCCAGAAGGCAGCATAGCTTCATGAGTGCAACTAGCGAAGGCATTTGTGACCAGATTCAGAACAAACACCAAGACGCTAGTGGAGATTGACCAGCTTCTCTCCATGGACATGGGCGGGAAGGAAACATTGAGGTCCTACAATAACCGGTATTGAGAGACTTTTAGTCAGATGGGAGATTGCCCCACAAACCTAGCTATCGCATAATACAAACGAGGTTTGCCAACTGACAATAAGTTAAGGGATTCAATGACAATGACGCCGCCTCTTACTATGGAAGCCCTGATGAAGAGAGTGCACCAACACATCTTGGTCGAGAAAGATGGGATGCGTATCAAGATAGAGTCCGATACAAACAACAATGTCAGACAAATCACCTTCAGCAAAAGTTAACACGGTCGACAAGAAGGACTGACCACGCAAAAATCTTTGCCCAACTGGGGGCAAAGTGGGTTGGTAGGTTTGACCAACTCTTTCTAGATTCCTTGCACAACCGGGGGGCAAAGGCGGTTGGCAGGTTTGACCAACAAAACTTTTTTGCACCCTTTAGCTGAGATCAGGATCTAGGCTAAAGGCGGCTTGCAGGTTTGACCAACAAAATTTTTTAGACTTGCACAACTGAGAGGCAAAGGCGGTTGACAGGTTTAAGCAACAAAACTTTGTTGCACCCTTCAACCGAGATCAAGATCTAGGCTAAAGGCGGTTTGCAGGTTTGACCAACAAAAAATTTTTAGACTCCTTGTACAACTAGGGGGCAAAGGCGGTTGGCAGGTTTGACCAACAAAACGTTTTTGAACTCTTTGAACGGGATGATAGTTATCTCGGCCAAAGCAGGTTGGCAGGTTTGACCAACAAAATTTTTGCACTCTTTGGCCAGGATGACAGTTACCTCGGCCAAAGCAGGTTGGCAGGTTTGACCAACAAGTTTTTTGGATTCTTCAGCCAAAATGCCTATCTTGGCAAAAGAAGGTCGAC
Source organism: Camellia sinensis (assembly GCF_055761805.1). Taxonomy (NCBI): domain Eukaryota; kingdom Viridiplantae; phylum Streptophyta; class Magnoliopsida; order Ericales; family Theaceae; genus Camellia; species Camellia sinensis. The sequence goes on from NC_138967.1 coordinate 152,943,329, forward strand.
AGGATCAGGTAAGGCCAAGCTAATTAGTTTGGCTAGACATGCAGTGGGAATGATGCAAAACATTGAAAAAGAAACACAATAACCGCGCTAAGAGATAAAAAATGTTCATTAATTGGAAGATGATTACAAAAGGTGGGACATATAGCCTGGTTACCCAAAAAGAATGACTCGTCGTACGATTGCAAACTCGAAGGGTATATACGTTGAAGGCAAAAAGACAAGACTATTCAAATTTTTGGCATGACGGTTGTAACAGGAGAACGAGGCTAATGAAGGCACGTCACATGCTAGATTAGTGGAAGGACGTGCTGAGCAATTGACAAGACTTATTGAAACCGAACAAGTTTTCTAGCTCGGCAGAGTCGGGCGTTCTTAGCTCGGCTGGAGGAAAATAATCTTAATCATGCTACGCAGATGGAATTAAGGGGCAATTGAGAGGGTAATTTGGGCCAAGCTAAGTAAGTCTGTTGGAATGGACCGAGATAGATATAGTCTTGGGCCAAGCCACGGACCGAGGTAATTATCTCGATAGCCTTGGTCCTTAGTCGCATTGGTTCGGTCAAAGGTGGGCTATCAGTGGCCTGGTCTAGCAGTCATAGACCGAGGTATTTGTGGGAATCGAACCGAGCTAAAAGATAATTCGGCAGGAGGTCATTCCAAAGACTAGGTTGACTAAATTGACTTAATTAGCACCGAGCTGTGTAAGCACGGTTATGTCTTGTGCTAGCCAGAGTAAGAGTTGTAACTATCTCACTTAGACAAGCAATGCGTAAGGAGTTATCAGAATATGCATTATCCTAGGGAATGCAATTCCTAGGAGGACTCTGCTAAGGAGAGTAGAGTCCTACTAGGATTGTGCAAACAATCTCACTTGGTTGGTAGTGAGTAGGGTGTGTGATTCCTAGGAGGACTCTTATAAGGAGAGTTGGAATCCTACTAGGATTGGGCCAGGCAGAATCTATAAAAGCTCATAGCAGGACCTTTGTGCAGGTAGCCCAATTCTTACTCTAGAATACACAGAGCTTATTGTCTATTGTCTATTTGTTGACTTAGGCATCGGAGGGGTTTCTGGCACACACCCTCCGGTTAGCTCACATTTGTGTTTTCAGGTGGCAAAGCAACGTTGTTTGGAGGAGTGCAAACTTGATCAACAAGATTATATGAGAAGATTATTTCGCGCTCATACAATTACATAAATATAAAAGAAGTTAGTTGGTAATTTTTAGTCAATACTTGACATCTTATAGTTCAGTTATCTTAAAAAAAAACTAAAATAAAATTGATAAGTCTTACTATCTAAATTAATAAAAATCAAATTGGAACACTACATGTATTTATTTGGATAGTATTAAATAATTTATTTCTAAATACTCACATGGTTTGACTATAAATATATATATATATATATATAATTTATTGCATTATATACATATAAGTTCTAGTATTTCGCATTTAGTTTCAATAATTCATACTAATTTGTTTACCTAAAAAATGATTAATTGATTTCTTTTATTCTTAATTTACATAATTACTTCAAATATTATACAAACAAAGCTAAAATCCTCTATGGGCTAATCTAATAACTAATAACTAACTTTTACCCAAAAGAAATTTTTTTAGTTAAACTGATGGTCAACACGGAAAGGGGCAACCTACACATTAAAAGTAAACCTCAAGGAAAGTCAGGGTAATTTCAGAAAAAAGTACAGAAGCCTATAAGAAACCTCAGGGGAGGTGACTATAATTTACACTAAAAAATACAATTATTTTAAAGGATAAATTACAAATATAGTCCCTAAAGTTTAACACATTTTTCTTTTAAGTCTTTAAAGTTTCAATTTTATCAATTAAGTATAAAATTCGAATCAATTTAGTCCTGAAGATAATATAAATATAAAACATAAGCCCAAAGGTTATATAAAATTGTTATAAGGCTCATATTTTAATTTTTTGTCAACTTAATTATCCTCTGTGTATGTGTTTTTAGAATTGGTATATTTCTACCAAACTCATTAATCTTAATTGCTCATATATGTCTTTCTCTATTTCTATTATAATATTATGTATTTCTTCAAATATATAATTATTCGTTTTATTTATTTATTTTTTTTGTGACTATTTTCAATATTATTTTATATTTAATTTCATTGCCTTTTTCTTATTCCATCATTATTTATAATTCTTCTAAATTGTAATTGTTTAGATCCATTTTTTAGTTTTTATGCTAGTATTAATTCAAAAGGTTCCCTTGGAAAGTTCCCTTTTAAGGATAAGTGTAGACTTGACTTTCTTCGCGCACCCCTTTCGGAGAGCTCAAATTGGTCCTACAGTTCGGACTCCTGTCACGGTTTTGAATCTAATCTCACAAAGTGCAATGTAAAACTGATAAACACCAAAGAGTCCAATCCAGCAAATCATTTTGGAAAATTGATTTTAGATCAAATAATGCCAAAACTAGACTGCTTTTCCAGATTACAGAGTCGCCACCTAAATATTTTGTTTTTGGAAAATTTAGGAAATCTTGACTCGTGCCAAAGGCCACGTGTCCGTCATCACCAAAGTTCCCTCGGCTCAGGAACTTGGGTACGAGAGGGGAAGGTCCTGAAATGAACACCCCGCTCGCCCGATCAAAGATCGGCCTCTACTAAGCATGATATGTTGTTTTAGAAACACATGTGTTCTTATCCCGATTATTAGCTAACTTTACTATGTGGCATGCACGCAAGCAAGTATAGACTAAGTCGCAAGATTTGGAACAAATCAATTCATGTTTGTTTTCGAAAATGGTTTGAAAGTGCCACCCTCAAGTGGGCTAAAGCGCGGATTTTCCACCCTCAAGTGGGCTTAAAACATGATTTGCCACTTCGTAAAGTGGGCTTAAAACTCACATTTATCGAATTGTTTCAATTCAAGTAACAAAGCCTTCATCTACAGGCATTTATGCAGTTAATCTAATAAGCACATAGCCTCATGGCAAGCATGCTAAACATGGCAACACTCACACTCATGCAAGTATGCTAAAGCATAAAACTTATAGTGTACTCCAAGCCAAAACAGAAGCTAGTTAGTAATCATGCATGATCCTAACTATATTAAGATGCCTAATGCAACACAATGCAATAATACAATTAATACGATCGGCTATCTAAGATGGCATATGAATGCAACAATTTGATACATGTATTCAAACATGTATTCAAATACGTATTGAAATACAATGCAGTTTGAATGATGAGCCGAGCCCAGTGCATGAATACAAATGAATGATGCAAACATGAAAGCATAAGGTATGCTAATTGAAAATGATCCCTAATCTAACCATCAAAAGTGGATAAATAAAAGAGAGAAATGCGTGGGGTTGGAAAACATGCACACACACACGCACACTTATTACAACATTGCGCCCTCTCGAAGGAGGGTCCGAATGAATAAGCTAAGCTAATTATTACAAACGAACTAGTTAATTATTCTAGCTAATTAATTATTACAACACAATTGAATAACTAGCTATGCTAAGCTAATTAAAATATTACAAAATAGATTAAACTAATTAATTACAACACATGTAATAGTCAGCTAAAACTAGCTAATAAAGCAATAAAGTGGCCTCGCGGGCGAGGGAGATATGCATGCTCGGTTGGCTTCCTCCTGAAAATCCATCGCCTTGCCATCAGCTGTCTCTGTTTGCACTTGCTATGATCTTTGAACACTATACAAACTTCCAGATTGCCTCTGCTCCAACACATAAACACATTGGACAACCTTTGAACTGGTGGCCAGCCGGCTACCTCACCTGGCCAGTCGGCTAGTGCAAGTGGCCAGTCGATTACTGCAAGTGGCCGATCGGCCACCCATTTTTTCAAACTTCTGTTTTTGCTGCAACAGAGAACAACAAAGGCAAAGCAATGCATTTTTCAAGAAATGTGTGTACTGCCACCCTCCTTATCATTTCTCAAGCTCAAAGGAATGTGGCACTTGGCTCTTAAGCCACTAATCGAGCATTTTCATGCATGATAGCGAAAGAACCAAGCTTGTACAAGCTTAATGAATGCGCACATAAGACTCAAATGGCCACCACCCTATCATGCATGATCAAGGGTGACGGCGACCAAGAAATGTGACACGTTTCATCACTTTGAGTATGAAACGTCCCACATTTCATCACTTTGAGTATGAAACGTCCCACTTTTCTTGTGTTTGGATTAATGTCCGATCCAAACACATGCAATGCAACACAACATGTTTATCTTGGTTATGTTTTACTTGATTTACTTTGTTTACACATTTTAACATTACCAAGCCATTCTTTAGCCGGTTAAGTTCAATGTGAAAGTCCTCTAATGAGAGAGGGGTCAACCAAAGGATGATTTAAGACATGAGAGAGATCATGCTTTTGGCTAGGAGGAACCCTCAAAAGAGGGTTAAAGCCATTGAGCACAAGCTCTATCTCAAGCTTAAACACAATCATAAGGTTAACCAATCCTCAAAACAAATAGAAAAATGAAGAAATGATGGAGGTTGTAGACTTTTTAGTGTTGAAATGGCATGCTAAAGACACTAAATCATGCAAGCAACGCATGCACAACATGTTCAAAAGCCAAAAGCATTAAACTAGTGAAGAGCATTACACTAGAGGCATGCAATATCAAGCTTAAATAACCAAACTAGCTCTGAACAGAGCTTAAATATGCCAAAACAGTGGCTAAAACATGCTAAGATTGAAGCATAAAAGGCAAGAAAAACATGCTCACATGTTAGCCCACAAACAAGGCACAAAGCACAACTCTCAAAAGCAATGAAAGAGTGAAATACATGCGCATATGACAGAGATTATGGTGCTGAAATTACATGCAAAATGAGGCTATAACATCCAAATAACTCAAACACTTCATGCTCAAGGCCTCAAAGCAATGGACTAGTGAAGACCGTTACACTATGGCCATGCAAACCAAGCCTCGAAGTACTTAACCAACCCAAAACAAATTTAAAGCATGTCAAAATAGTTGCTAAAATGTGCTGGAGTCAAGCTAACACAAACTAGAATGATGGGCTAACTCATCAGGCATGCTAGACTAGTAAGCCCAATTACACTACAAGTGCAAGAAGCAAGCAACAAGTGCTCCAACCAACCAAAAATAGAGTTGAAACATGTCAAAATAGAGCCTAAAACATGCTTGAATTAAGCTACAAAAAGATAGAAATACATGCTCACATATTAGGCTATCTACACTTGCAAACAAGACACAAGGAGGGAAGGCTACCCCCTCCTATTTGGGACCTCAAAACCAAGTTTTTGCCACTGAAATTCCCCTGGAATTCAGTGGTTAAAAGGCCAAAAAAGGTTGTTTCAAAGGGCTTTGAAAGATGGCATAACACTTAGCAAACAAGCTACAAAAGAGGGTTGACCCCTAACTCCAAAAAGGCCTTAAACCACCATTTCTAAGTCTTAAAAACAGAGGTTTTTGTAGTTAAAAACTAGGCCAAAAATAGCATGCAAAGGTGGCCAAACTAGTGTGCAAAAATAAGCTTAAAAGGGATAAGCTTTATACCTTTGAAGCATAACAACAAACAGCCACTTTTTTGAGCTAAAACCAACTTTGAGAGCTCAAACAAGACCTCCAAGAACCTCAGCTCCAAGATGAAGGTGTTTGGTTAAGGGTCTTAGTGCGAAAGTGTAGAGAATTCTCACTTTCAAGCACAAAATAGGAAGAGAGAGAGGATTCTAGAGAGAGGCAGAAATTTTGCTCTGAAAATTTTGTAGAGAGAGAGGAATTTTAGAGAGAGAGGCTCCTAAACTTTTATAACCTTCCCATATGAGAGATATGGCCTCTATATATAGCAAAATACAAGCCTTGGGTCGAAATATCTGAATACAGGATAGCTGGCACAGTGTAGAACACCTGGAGGAGAAATATTTGCAAATTTTGAGCATTCTGGACATTTGTGGCCAACCGGCCACCATTGGTGGCTGACCGGCCATTTTTTTGAACGAAAAGAACCCATTTTGGATGACATATGGCCGACAAAGGCCATTAGTGGCCAACACATGGCCGACAAGCTTCACTAGTGATTGGAAAACAAAAATTGGTTTCTGGTCCCGACTTCAATTAGACATATCTCCTTCATCTGGACTCCTTTGCAAGTCATTCTTATGCCTAAATTGAAGCTACGGAAGTATTCTTTCCAATGGTGGAAGCCTCACATCAAAATTCCAAGTGGGCTAAGAGATATCCCTCTTTTAGTGAAGACTGCTCAGTTTCGGTCCAACTAGATTGATGCCTAACTTCAACCAACCATATCTCCCTCATCTAACCTTGGCTTTAGGAGCTTCTTGAGTGTAAAATGAAGCCTTGGAAGTCTTCTTTCCAATGGTGGTGGATTCATAGCTGAAACCCAAGTGTACAAATAGATAGGACTGATTTAGCGAGGGCTGCTCGACTCTCTCTCAACGGTTCATGCCCATCTTCTTGCCCAACTTGGTTTCTTCTCTCTCCTCCAATTTTCTTCAACTCCAAACCTTTAAACAAGATGTTTTGAAGGATTTTTCAAAGAGTTCACCTCTCTTCCATTCATTTCCACTTTGTCCTTGCTCAGTTTACCGAAAAGTGCAACATTTAACGAAATATGAGCCTCGGAACATCGTAGAAACTTTTTTTCAAAAATGTTTTGAAGGAGAGGGTTTTAAGGTCTAAAAATCATTTCGGTCAAAATGGTTTTGGTCCACAAAAGGGTTGTGGGTTGGGATTTGACGCTCTCCTTGCCTGAGAAATCGAACCTTGGCACTGCATAGCCTGCACCATCGAGTAAACGATTAGTGGCACCCAAGTCTTAAGAGCGGTAAAAAATGGGGTGTCTACAATAAGGATAATTTTTTGTACTATTTTATTGTTTATTTTTTACAATAGCCAATTGTTTACTATTATTTAATAATAGGTGTCTTAATTTCAAGTTGATTTTCTTTAAAATTTTCGTTAAGTTCTTTTAATAACTTGAATAGTATTATTTTGTTCAATAATTATTTGTACTGCAATACTATTATTTCAATTATCATATTCGACTTCTTTAGTGTATTTAATACTCTTATATTAATATTAGCAAAACTAAGAAATCAGACCCTGATATTAATTTTAAAATACACGCGGATGTTAATTAAATTAACAATAAATTTGAATTCAAACCTTATAACCTTTGAGTGTATTTTTTATTTTTATATTATTTTCAGGACTAAATTAATTCAAATTTAATACTTTAAGGACTTAATTGACAAAATTAAAATTTTAAGGACTTAAACAAAAAAATTGTTAAATTTTAGGGACTATAATTGTAATTTATCATAGAATAATGCTTGGGACCCCCTTTTGGGGGTCACCCCCTCACCCCCCCTTTGCCACGTGGCGGGTGGTGATTGGAGAAGCAGGAAAAAAAAGAAAAAGAAAAAGCCCCTCACCCCCCTTTGCCACGTGGCGGGTGGTGATTGGAGAAGCAGGAAAAAAAAAAAAGAAAAAGAAAATGTAACCAATGAGAGAGAGAGGGGTCAAAGGGGGTGGGGGGAAAAGGGGGGATGAATCATTGTTGTTTATCATATTTTAAATTATTGTCATTTGACTACAACTAGGGCTATAAACGAGCCGAGTTTTAATATGCTTAGGCTCGTTTAAGATTTTAACGAGTTCAAATTCGAGTTTAATAAAAATTTAACGAACCGAGCTTGGCCTAAGTTGGCTTAGGCTTGGCGAGCCAAAAAAATTATAAATGCATACTTATGTATGAAACTAAAGTTACAATTGAAACTTTTATTATACAATTATACATACAATATATAAATATATTAAAAGAAAAATTAATATTTTACCAAAATAATAATATCTACCACCACTATTATATAAATGTATTATCTATAGATAGTTATAATTTACATTTATATTTTTTAAATATATAAATAGAATATTTTTACATTGTTTAATATATAAATAACATATTTATTTTATTACTTAAATAAATGTTAAATGAGCCAACTAATGAGCCGAGCTAAGGAGTTGAGTTTTAGTATGTTTAGACTTATTTATTAAAATTTTTAACGGGATCGAATTCGAACACAATAACAATTTAACGAATTGAGTTTGAATAAGCCTTTATTGAACCAAGCTTAAATCGGTTCACAAATAACTTTGTTCATTTACCGCCCTAACTACGAGTCCCAATCCTCTCCAGCCCTTCTCTCGAGCCCTCTCTTCGGTCAACAGCTAGGATTTGGCCACGTCATTCCTAACAAAATCTATAGCTCAGATTAGTTTAAAAAAAAAAAATTGAATTTCAAAGAAGCTTGCTTGCTCTCTCTCTCTCTCTCCAACGGTGGACAACAACAACCGATCTACTCTCGTTGCAAATCATCAAATCCTGGGCTGTTCGAAATTTACCACCAATGTTTCAAATCCTTGGTGTCCTTCAAAATGCTGGGTTGTTCTGAATCTCTGCAAATTTACCACCAAACATTGACGATGTATTGAAAAAATTTCTTCCAACAGTGAGGTATTGAAAAAATTTACCACCAATGTAAATCTTCAAGAAATTGGTGGAACACACCCAAGTGTTCTTCCAAATTTACCACCAATGTTTCAAAGATTTGGAAGAACACCCAACAAATCATCAAGTCACAAATGTTAAAATCATCAAAATCTAATGATTCAGGCTAAAAAATGTATAATAAACAAAAATTAAACTTCAAGCCAAAATTTGAAGCAAACCCACTTTCTCTCTCTAAAATTCAAGCCACATAAATCATCCAAATTCAACACTCTAGTTCTGGTTGCTTCAATTTCTTTCTTTTCTTTTATTTTTTCATTTCTTTTCATATATTGTTTTTGGAGAGTTATTGATTTGTACATAGGTTTCTCTTTGAAAAAATAAATCTGAAAATTTCAGATTTGGAATAAGAATGAAGGAGGGTGGTGTTGGATCGGCCGAAGCTGGTAGTGGTAGGAGTGGGGGAGAGAAGTCCGGCAGGTGCTGGCGGTCACGATGGTGCATGAGGGTTGCCGAAGGGTTTGCAAAAATTGAAGACCCAAATGGGTTTAACGATGAGGAGGTTGTAACCCCCTCTTTGTGCTTTGGTTTGTTGGTTTGCTATTCAACATTCAAAAGCTCTGCTATTCAAATAATAGACGAATTGCAAGGGATGTATGGTGGAATGTTGTAAAATGGTGAATTCAATGTGTGAATCTGCCATGAATGTGAGAGGGAAAGAAAGAGAGAGTCAAAGCAGCAAAGATTCTTTGAATTTTTTTTTTAAGCTAATGTGAGCCATAGATTTTGTTAGGGGCTGACGTGGCCAAATCCTGGCCATTGATCGGAGTGAGGGCTGGAGAAGATGACTGGAGAGGATCCAGACTCCCTAACTACAACCTCCGTTTTATCAGGCCGAAAAGCTTGAGCTTTCAGTCCGCTTTTGTTTTCAAAATTAACAATACAAAGCTGCTATGTCTAAACTATTTTTTTTTGTGGGTTATGGAGCTCGTGTCCACAGTCTCATTCTCAGTGTTTGTAAACGGTCTGAATAGAGTTGTTGTTGTCCCTTCATGGGGTTTACAGCAAGGTGACCCTCTTTCTCCCTACCTCTTTCTGATCATCGCTGAAGGTCTGTCACTATCCCTGACCAACGGGCTTCATGAGAAGTTGATTTCGGGAATCAAAATTCGAAGTGGCTGCCCTATTCTAACACATTTATTTTTTTGCGGATGATGCCCTTCTTTTTGCTAAGGCGAATAGGAGGGAATGTCATACTCTTAAGGCAATTTTGGACGCGTATAGCAACACCTCTGGTCAGTTGATCAATTTTGAGAAATCAAGAATTATTTTTTCAGCAAATACAGCAGAAAAGTGTGAAGTCCGAAGTTAATGATTTGTTGGGGATAACTCCAAGTATTCGGGAGACAAAATACCTGGGCCTTCCCTCGTTCTGGGGTAGATCGAAGTCAGAAGCATTTGGTTTTTTGATAGAAAAGGCAGTCAACAAGATGCAAGGCTGGAAGCAAAATTTATTATGGCAAGCAGGGCAGGAAATTCTGATTAAATCGGTTGTTTAAGCGATCACGGCCTACGCTATGGCCTGCTTTGCTTTTCCCAAGAAATTATGTGAGCGACTTAACTCCTACATCAGCAACTTCTGATGAGGAGGTGATTCAATGGACAGAGGTATTCAATGGACCAAATGAACTTGTTTGGCTCTGACAAAATGAAAGGGTGGAATGGGGTTCAGAGACTTCCACTCCTTCAATCTCTTCCTTTTAGCAAAGCAAGCTTGGCGGCTCCTAAAGCAGCCTCACTCTTTTTGTGCTTAGATGTTGAAAGGAATTTACAATCCTCACTCAGATTTCCTCTCTGGCAATAGGGGCAGAAGACCATCGTGGGCATGGGCCAGCATTCTTCAAGGCCGTGAGCTATTAACCAAGGGGCTTCGTTGGCAGGTTGGCAATGGCAAGTCTATCCTCTTCTAGAAGGATAAATGGGTTCCTCAGTTCCATAATTTTCAAGTTCTCAATCCTTAACCACGGGACTGCCACGTCCAGTGGTTGAGCGAAGTGATAAATCCGACTCTACAAGAATGGGATCCTGTTAAATTGCAAGAGCTAATTAGTAGTGAGGAAGCTAGCACTATCATGACTATCCCCCATATCCTCAACTAACCAAGAAGATTCTCTAGTTTGGCATCATACCAAAAATGGAAACTTTGAAGTCAGATGTGGGTATCAGCTAGGTCTATGGGACACTCAGTTAAAGTCACCCAATAGGGCTTCCACCTCAGTCCAATTACCTGAGAAGTTTTGGAAACAGATCTAGTCTCTCTCAGTGCCTCCCAAAGTCCGAAACTACTGGTGGAAGGTGTGTATTAACAAGTTAGCTACTAAAGAGAGCCTTTATCGCCGTAAATGTGCTCCTTCTCCTTCCTGCCCGATATGTGATTTATGTCCTGAGTCCATTGAACACCTTCTATTTCAGTGTAGTTGGACTAGGCCTGTGTGGTTTGGGTGTGATCTCAGCTTCTTAACAGGGCACGATTCTATCTCCTCTGCTGCACGATGGACTCAGTCAGTTCTTGCGAGCTATACTAATGATCGGGATCGCATAGAGCGTTTGAGCAAGGCTTCCATAATTGGGTGGTGTCTTTGGAAGGCTCGCAATGACTGGGTTTTCAATCAATCCGAAGTGGACCCGGTGCTAGTCATCAGACAGGCTTCTTCTTCCTGGAGAGAGGGCTGCTCGGCGGCCGCTATGAAAGATCCTTCTCCTGCCACTGTAAATAGCTTGGTCCAGACCTGTACCAAGTGGACACCTCCTAATCAAGGTATGTTTAAAGTTAATTGTGATGCTAGCTTTGCCTCCAAAGGCAACAAGTCTATTGTGGCTGTGATCCTGAGGGATTGGAGAGGTCAATTAATCGACGGAGTAGTTTCCACAGTCCACACATCTTCTGTCACTCAAGGAGAAGCTCACGCTGTTAGGTTAGCGTGTATGTTTCTTTAGACTCCTGGACTCTCAAATGTCCAGGTGGAAAGTGATAGCAAATTAGTCATTGACTTATGTGTTTCTGAATTGGTTCCTCCATGAGAGTGTCTTGCATACATATATGATATTTGGTCCATGAGCCAAGCTTCCTCATTTTCCTTCTCCAGGGTGCCTGGAGAAGCTAACTGTGTGGCCTATTGGCTTACCTCATCAAAACGGCATGATGTTCTCACAATCGATTGGCTTAGGAATCCACTTTTGCCTTTGAGGAATTTGCTAATTTCTGATTCTCTTGTATCCTGAGAGTTCTTACTAGTTCCCAAAAAAAAATTTCTAAATTAATTGGTAAAAGTTGCGTAATTAATTTAGGGGTAGATGCAGATCGGATTGATTTAATTTTAAACTAAATTAGGAATCAAATCATAAGAACCGGTTCTAGAAATATTAGAACTATAACAAAACTATTAAACTGTAGAACCGCATTAGAATCAAACTATAAAAATCGATTTCATTCAATTCGGTTTTACAGTTCTAGAAATTTGATATAACAATAAATATGATAAATATTTTATATTAGTAAACAAATTAATGATAATTAATTTGGTTAAGTTGGTTAGAATTTATCAATTTCACAATGAAGACTTCAAATCTTATAAGAGACTTTTTATATTTTAATTTTTACATATAAAAATATTCAAAAATAATAAACATGTATATCACGATTTGGTTCGGTTTGGAACCATAACCAAAGCCTTGAAATTGAGAATCGGACCGATTTGAACGATTCTGCTATTTTCAGAACTAGAACCATAATCAAAACTAATTAAAACCAAACTAGTCTGACAATTTAAACTAAATTAGATCAATTGACGGATTCCATCGGCTTTTTTTTACATCCTTAAGCTAATCTATTGGTTGCTCTTTTTTTTTTTTCGTGATCATTTGGTAAACAGCTTGAGATTTTACATTGGGGTCTGCCTTGAGAATCTAGACATTAGCTAGTTTCCAAGGGTGTCCAAAATATTTTTGTCAAAATTAACTGTACAACGTTGCGTTAGTAGTTTATTGTCTACTCACTCCGATCATAAAGCTGACTACTGTAGACACCCCATTTTTGACCGTCCTCAAGACTTGGACGTCATCGTTTGAACACTCGATGATCACCCATGTTTGTGTTCGTCTTGAGTTCTCAGAGGTTTCGGCTGCGCGCCTTGCCTCAAGACCTCTCGACTTGTTTGTTTTGTGTTTGGTTTTTCACCAAACACTTGTTGTTTTGCTTCTGAGGGTGGGAAATAGCTTGTTGGCCATCCCCACACCTCACCGGCCATGGCCTGAGGCCACCGGCCCTGTTTTCTTGCTACCGGCCAAAGGTGTTGGCCGGTCGGCATTGTTTTTGGTCGGCCAGCCATTGTTTCGATCAATCGGCCACTTTTTCTGGCCGAGACCTTTTCTTGCGGAGGCTTGACCCTTCTGAACCTTTGGTTTAGCTTCTTGTGGGAAGTTTGAACCTTTTGAACCCCTTGGTTTAGCTTCTTGAAGAAGTTTGAACCTTTTGAACCTCTTGGTTCAGCTTCTTGAGGAAACTTGAACCTTTTGAACCCCTCATTTTAGCTCATTGAGAAAGCTTGAACCTTTTGAACCTTTGTTTTATCTTCTTGAAGAAGCTTGAACCTTTGCCTAGCTTCTCCAAGAAGCTTGACCCTTTTGCTCCAAGCTTCTGAGAGAAGCTTGAACCTTTCTTAGCTTCTTGAGGAAGCTTGACCCCTTTGCACTAGCTTCCTCAAGAAGCTTGACCCTTTTTGCTTTAGCTTCTAAGAGAAGCTTGGTCCCTTTGCTCCAAGTTTCTAAGAGAAGCTTGGACCTTTGTTCCTCTATAAGAGAGAGCCTCTCCCTCATTAGAAAAGGTTCCAAAAAAAATTGTCTAAGGCTTATACACATATCTCTCCTTGCATCTCTACATTTAGGCTTAGAAGAGTGAATGTTCTTGGCCCTTTGCACACCACCTCATAGCCTAACCCTTCCACCATCAACCTAAGGTTCTTGGAAGGTCTTGAGAGGGCTTAAGGAGCTGGTTTTGGTCCAGAGAAGTGGCTGTTTTGCTGAGCTACAAGGGTGAGCACACTTTTTCCTTTTTTAAGCTTTATTTTGCTCCATCTTCTATCCATACTTGCAAGCATTTTCGAGCTTTGGCATAAACTGAAAAAAGTCTTATTTTGATGTCCTTTACATGTTTGTTTAAGGTCTCTTTGGTGTTTGGGGTTGTTTACCCCCTCTTAGGCCTTGTTCGGCCTCTTTTTTGTGCCTTTTTTGTGAGCTTTGGGACCACCTTGTATTGGCCTTCTCATCACTGAAATCCAGAGGGATTTCAGTGGTGGGGATGATGTTTGGAGGTCCTAAGAAGGAGAGGGCCATCCCCTCTCTTTATTGTTTTGTTTACTTGCATTTGTGGCCTTACAAAGGAGCCCATATTTGCATGCATCCCAAGCTTGGTTCAGGCCATTTTTGGTGAGTTTTAGGACCTATATAACCTCTGTCCAGATATGGTTTTGTCATATTTAATGTTCATCTTGCATGTGCAGAACAACCCCTTGCATGGCCTTCCAAAGGAGCACCTCATTCTAACATGTGTTGGCTCTATTTCAGTGGGTATTTGGTGTTATTTAGGCATGCTTTACCTCTTTTTTAGGTTGGTTTGTTGACCCCTTGCATGCACCATACACTTGCCTTGCATTCCTCTATTTTGCCTAGAAAGGCATCTTGCATTTGGACCACCATGCTTGCATGTTTTGACTTAGCTTTGTGAAGTTTTTAGTCATGTTTTAACATGTTTAAGTTCTGTTTGGTGTCGATTTGGTCATGCTTTCCATGCTTTGTATAGCTTCTTTGCATTCTAGCTTGTTAGCTTCGGGTGTGTGAGTCATTATCATGCTTCATTTAGGCTATTTCAGTGATTTGGAATCACTTCCCATGCCATTTTAGTCCATATTCCAGGGCCACACACTTGCATTTATCATCCATTCCATGCTTGGGATAGTTTGTGTGTTATGCCTTAAGAATAGACCATTGCATGCGCCTCTATGATTTGGTCTTTGGAAGACCTTCTCATTGGGTTTTGGGGCTTATTTTGATGTGTTTTAACTCTGACTTTATTTGCCTAAATCATGCCATGTTTGGTTGTAAGAGGTGTAGTGCATTTCCCCTTTTAGGCCTTGTATGCGTCTTGTTTTGTACTTGCCTTTGTAACATGTTTTGGTCTTATTCCATGCATGTTCTAGCCTTGTTTTGGCCTCCCTTTGGACTGTTTTGGATCACCTTAGCCCTTTGGGGCTTGGTCGACATGGCCATGGTTCAAGTCCCGTGGCTTGCTTTGAGCTTTAAGTCCATTAACATGCTTTGCTTGTCTTGATTAGTTGATTTGGCATCATCTTTCATGTAACTTCAAAGCTTAGTATGCTTGCCATTTGTCCATAATAGTCTCTTTTAAATGTGTTTAAAAGTTGCTTCTTTTATGCCTTAGATGATAGGCCTTTGTGCATGCATGCTTGTATGTATGTTTCCATGCTTTTGTTGCATCCCATTGGCCACTGATTTTGGCATGCTTGAGAGCTACCCATGTTAGTGTAAGTCCATCTCACCATGTTGTCGCATGCTTGTTTCATTTCGCATGTTGTTGCATGCTATACACATCCACATGTTTAGGTTGTATGCCTATATGCATATTGCATGTTCACATGCTCATGTTGCATGTTTAGCTTGCATGTTTAAGTTGCATATCATTGCATGCATCTCTAGCCTCTTGAATCAATTATGATAGAGGTTGGAGGCCTCTTATTTGTTTTATGTGCATTTCATTCGATATCAAATGCATACTTGACTCTTTGGCCATCACGCATTGAAATGCGTGATTGATGGTCCGAGGGTCGAGTACCATACTCCCTTGAGTCTTAAACATGATAGGGAGGGTGGTTGTGCATACATTGTCTTGTAAATTCTTTGCCATGCACTGTCTATCCTCTGCCGTAGCAAAACCAGTATTCTGCAACAACATATGGCCGGTCGACTACATTAAGTGCATACCAACTACCAAACTCCAGCCAGTGATCCAACTTTTGGTCGATGGCCATTTTTATATGGTCGGTGGACTTGTATTTTCGCCGGTGACATTCCACAGTGTTAAGGGAGTATTTCAGAGGCATCCCAAGGATTCTCACATCCCTTAGAGGTGCAGAACAGCGCAAACAGAGGCAACAGTGGCATGGCAACGGGTTTCCGGGCGCAGCCAATCCGAGCATGCGTGCATCCCTCTTCCCGAGGTCTTTTACTGCTTTCCATAGCTTAGTTAATTTGTTTAATTAGCTAAGTGTTATGTAATATTTAATAAGCTAGGGTAGTTAATTATTTATCCGGTTTGTATTATTTGTTCAGACCCTCCGAGCGAGGGCAATGTTGTAATAAGTGTGCGTGCGTGTGTGCATGTTTTCTAACCCCACGTCTTTCTCCCTTTTATTTACCAGCTTTTGATGGTTAGATTAGGGCATGTTTCAATTAGCATACTTATGCTCGCATGTTTGCATCCATTCATTCGTCTTGCATGCACTGGGCTCGGCGTATCATACTAACTGCATTGTATTTCAATTCCAAGTTGAATACATGTATCGATTGTTGCATCTCATATTCCATTCTTATATTAGCCGAGCCTATCTTAGTTGCATTAGCCATCTTAACATGAACTAGGATCATGCATTCATTACTAACTAGTTTCTGTTTTGGCTCGGAGTACTCGGTGAGTGTTTATGCTTTAGCATCCTTGCATGTGTGTGAGTGACTGCCATGATAGCATGCTTACCATGAGGCTATTTGCTTATGTGATATAACTGCCTGAATGCCTGTGTGTGAAGGTTGGATTGCTTGAATTGGAACAATTCATTGGAATCCGTGTTTTAGCCTACTTGCGAGTAGCAAACTTCAAACCATTTCCAAATAAACGGATATGCGATGCTTTGTTCCAAATTAGGCAATCTAGTCTATACTTGTTTTGTTGTGTGCATCACGTAGTAAAGATTAGCTAATTAACCAGAATAAGAGCGCATATGTTTTCAAAACTCGATATCATGGTTAGTAGAGGCCGATCTTTGATCGGGCGAGCAGGGGTGCTCATAGCTGACCTTCCCCAATCGTACCCAAGTTTCCGAGCCGAGGCAACTTTGGTGATGACGGACACGTGGCCTTAGGCAACGACTCAAGGTTTCCTAAATTCCCCAAAATAAAATATTTAGGTGGCGACTCTGTATCTGGAAAAGCAGTCCATGTTTGGCACTTCTTTCTAATAAATCTGTTTTCCAAAAATGACTTGCCGGATTTAGACTCTTTGGTGATTTATCAGTCTTGCATTGCACTTTGCAAGATCAGATTAAGAACCGTGACAATTTAAGTCTGAACTGTAGTGAGCCCCAATGAACAAAATGGGAGATTTCCTCCCGGGACGTTCGGGGACATTTATAGTTTCTAGCGACTCTACTGGGGATTTAGAGAACTTGACTCGAACTCATGATATCTTGTTTTGACTACACTCATGTGTTTCTTTGCATTGCATGTGCATTGGTGCGCCTAGGACACCGTGTTTGCCATCTACTATTCCTGAACAGTTTGTCGGAGGCTCACTTTGAAAAGTGTGCCATAAGGCTGACCGGTTACGGGCTCTGCCACGATGGGAACACAAACCCCGATTTTTACTGGGGCACCCTTTTGACCATTCGACCTAGTGCATATTCGGAATCTATAGTGACCATTCCAAAGCTAGGACAGGTTACTTACCTGATTTTAGGTTGTTTGAAATCGCTGTGCGTAGTGAAACCCTAGTTCTTGACGAAACTAGGACAGGAAAACCTTACCCCAACATAGGGGTGTCTTGGCTCTTACTTGCTTGCTATGTGCTTTTAGAGTGTGTCTCTACAAGGAATGCATGTATCAGTTTGCGAGTCCGGGCATCAAGCATGTGGGCATCAGTATTTGGGGAATCAGTTTTACCTGAGGGTATCAGTTTACAGGGCAGAATTTTGGGCAGAATTCTATAGGGAGCGCAGTCATTCAGCTTCGCTCATGATGGTTCTGGTGAAATCAGGCTGAGATGCTGTCTGTTTTCTCTTTCGCTAAGTAGTCTTGGAACCATAACTTTATAAGGGTCTGATATCCCTCGGGTACTCTGGACCTGTGTTGTTATGTGATCAGAGAATGAACCACCTGCAGGCGGCACTCAGTTTACTCCAGATGTGGCATATGGCACGCACTGTTTTGAGCATTTGTGAATACTGGTTTTTGTACTTTCTGACTTGGGTATTGAGTCTGTCTTGTTGTATCGAGTCAAACCTGTTGAGTCTGTCTTATTGTATCGAGTCAGTCTTGTTGAGTCTGTCTTGTTGTATCAAGTCAGTCCTGTCGAGTATGTCTTGTTGTATCGAGTCAGTCCTGTTTAGTCTATCTCGTTGTATCGAGTCAATCCTGTTGAGTCTGTCTTGTTGCATCGAGTCAATCCTGTTTTGTTAGAGTCGGGTGATTCCGGGGTTGTTCCCTCGGGCATCACTGTTTTGTTTTGTGTTTGTCTTTTTGCTTTCTCTTGAGTCTGTTTTTGTCTTGGAGCCAGTTACGCCAGAAGTTATGAATGGAACAGCAGTGAATTTTCACACTCTTGTGTTTGCTTCTGCCTTGCACTTGTTGTGCCAGCAAATTTGAGTGAAACGACAGTCCATCTCACCTGCTCTTCTACACCTTTAAATCATTGCATTGACCTAAGTTTTTCAAAATTTTTTGAACACTGCGGTGAAAACAAAGAGGAAGGAATTCCTCGGGTTTTGCAAAATTTGATCAACTAAGAGAAAGAGAGGCATGCTAAGCCCTTAATGATTGAAATCATGCTTGTTAGTGTGAGTACTGAGAAGGACCCTGGTATGATCCAGATTGGTTCTACATTGTCTTCAGCACGAGCAATTTGTCATTTTCTTAAAAGTTTTCAAAAAAATGTTTTTGCGCAGTCCTATGAAGACCTGTGTGAAATCGCTCTTGAGATCGTACAACTTAGGATCGCTCTCAACCTCGAGACTCGATCCCTCACTTTCAAAGCTTCAACTTAGATTCAGAATGTTCAACGGCCAACCACAACGTAAGGCCCGTGTGGCCAGATCAGAAGCAGCCCATGAATTAGCGGCGAGAATATCAGATATGATAAAAAAGAAGCTTGAAAAGCTAGATCAGAAGTGCCCCAGGAACTAGGGGCAAAAATGTCAGATGTGCTCGAAGAGCGAAAGATGAGTCATTCCTGCAAACCAATGAAGACTGGCAAGAGTGACAAATCCCAGAATGGAGGAAAGAAGAAGGTATTGTTGAAGAACAACTGAGTTCCTATCCGCAACACTTAGGGGCAAATTCAGCCCCCCATTGGATGGACTCCTGCATCGCCAATGAACAACAGCCATTGTCCTAGATTCAGATGACTTCGGGATCTCAAAACCATTTGGCATGGACAAAGCTACACTTTTACCCTTGAGAGGCTCGCTGGGCCGAAAACTCGGAAGGGCGACCCAGACAAAAGTTAGAGCAAAGAAAAGAACAAGAAAAAAGAAAAAAGAGAAAAAATGGAAAGATAAAAAAAATGAAAAAGGAAAAGAAGAAAAGAAAAGAAAAGAAAAGAAAAGAAAAAGAAGAAAAAGAGAAGAAATGAAAAAAGAAAAGAAAAACATAGCACGCAAGGTTGAAAACTCGGAAGGGTGGCTTTGGCAAAAGTTAGAGCGCAAAAGGAGAGGTTAAATACCCGAGTGTACCTTAACCGGAACTACGTAAGGCCTGATTCCCATGTTTGGGATACGTAGGCAACTTCATCCTGAATTCCAGCCACCAACACTTTCAAAGTGACTGTGTCCATATATTGGTTTTGACCATCTTCGTCTTCTCTTTATCCGAGAGTTCGGTTGCGATCATCACTAACAAGGACTGGTTACAGTATGTTGTGGCGTTATCCAGACAAGGGGCAACTTTCCGTTGCCATGAGTCACCATTCAAACAAGGGGGCAACTTTCAGTTGCCATGCAGCTCTCTTCAGGCAAGGGGCAATTTCCCTTCGGATCCGAGGTTGTGCATCTCGAGAGTAAGTTTCATGCTCGTTGAGCACTGGCTGTTTGCCAAAACGGTTTTTGAGAATTTTTACTGAGGTTGACTATTTTCTCGAAAATTATTCCATCTTTTCCAAAACTGGACCATTTTCTTGGACTCAAAAAAGAAAAATTTTCAGTGCTCATAGCCTGACTTACATGATTTTCAAATCAAAAATCGAACAAGTATGTTAATCTAACTCTCATGTTGGTCAAAATTGTTTTAGCAGAAAACCAAAACAAAAAATGGTCAAAATAATGAACTAAGGGGCACAATTGAGTCAGGCTTCCTGTCTTTCCCCCATCGCCAGCATACTTGCCAGAAAGGGCACAACTGGAGCTGTCTGTAAAGGGCTGAAAGCTCTCACATCCTCCAAGCAACGAGGTATCAAGCCAAGTATGAAGCACGAACTGGAATGGATCAAGATATTCCACTTCCTCATCTAGACAGATCCGATCACGTCCAAACTCCCCAGCAAAGCATCATCAACCGATGTCAGCTGCAAATTTGCTACACACCCCATCTTAGTGCAACCCCTCTGTGGGAGGAACTCACTGGCTGTAAGCGGAAGAAAGAGAATCTAGCAGCATGCTAGGGGCAAGAGCCCGTAATTTTTTGTTTATCCATCAACCACCCAGGGGAGGGATAAAAAATGAGAGATTGAAGAATAAAGAGATGTGCGCTGAGAGAAAAAGTGAGGAAAAGGGCTTTTTTAGAAAAATAGAGCTTGAGGGCCCAGTGATTTGAGGATCACAAATGAGAAATGGTGGGAAACAATACCCGGAGAAACAGGCTCCCTACGCACGTCTGAGTGTCGTGTCTTTT
The DNA here is from genome assembly GCF_055761805.1 of Camellia sinensis. Taxonomy (NCBI): domain Eukaryota; kingdom Viridiplantae; phylum Streptophyta; class Magnoliopsida; order Ericales; family Theaceae; genus Camellia; species Camellia sinensis. The sequence continues at coordinate 152,963,798 of NC_138967.1, forward strand.
GTTTTGTCTTGATTCTTGTTTTGAGTCGTTTCGAGTGTTTCTCGATGTGTTTAGGTTGTTTACCTCTTGTTTTTCTTTGTTGAGTCATTATGCGCTGTGTTCAGTTGTAGGCTCAATACCTGGTTGAGAACTCATTTCTTAATTTCAAAAATAAAATCGTTTTGCATTCTGAGTGCCGTGCCGTTCTCCACATCTATGCAAAACAAGATTCGTTCTTTCGTAAAACCGCAGGGTCCAACCTAGGTCATGCGAGAACAGTAAAACCAGGACCAATCTGAAGCTAAATAGGTTCCAGACTGCGAAGCAAAAGAAAAGAAGGAAAATCAGAGCATCTTAGTGTGTTTCGACTTCAGTACATGTCGTGATTGTACTCCGGATGTACCTGTTCAGGCCTTGTCAGTGCTCCGAAGTATGAGTGTATCTCAACTCCAAGCTTAAGCTTGCTTCAAGTCAAAATGGCAATTAAAGCAGCAGCAGATGTTATCTCTCGCCAAAATAAACAGGGTGTTGTAGATACCCCATTTTTGACCGACCTTAAGACTCAGACGTCACCGATTGAGCGCTTGGTGATGTTGCATATTGTGCTCATTCAGAAGTTTCAGAGTCTCGGCTCCGAGCCTTGCCTCCGGACTTCCGGACTCTTTCACACCTTACCTCGGTTTGCGAACCAGGCTCGGTTTTCTTTGTTTCTCTTCCCGAAGGGAGGGAGAGGTCTCGTAGATCATCTCTCAGTGGCCGTAGGCTACGTTTCGTGGTCATAGGCCATTTTGCCCGTTTGGAGCCCGGTTTTCAGTTTTTCGGAGCCGTTGGCCGTGTGCCTCTGTTCGGGACCGCTTAACCATCTCCGTTTGCTCCGATTTTTGGCATACATCTTATTTTCTCCCTTTTGAGGGACACTGTGGCTCGAGAGACCAACTTCGTGGTCGAACACCACTCCCGGTGCCTAATAGCCAGTTTTCGGGGCCTCGGGCTGCGCGTTTCGGCCCCCGAACCTTCATTTTGCATCAGTTTTGGTTTGTTTTTGGCAGGGACCTCTGTTTCATTGGTAAGAAGGCCGTAGAAGGGTGGGAGGCCAGTAATTGTTCAGACAACCAGTTTTATTCCTCCATCGCCCTCCGTCGCCTGTTTTTCCTCACTTCAAAGCCAATGTTGACCACCCTTGGGCCATTTTCTTGCACCCTAAACCCCATATTTGTGATGTACACATCTGGGAGGCCACCAATATTTGGTGGCCGGCCAGTAATTGCTTTTGAATCTTTTGAACCCCTTTGAAAAGTGGGTTGTTCTCCCTCCTGGTCCACTATCTCCAGCTTTTGACCACATAATTGTGTTGTGCACACCTGAGAGGCTACCTTTTTGGTATGGCCGGCCACTAATTCTCATTGAACCTTTTGACCCTTGGCCAGCCGACCATGGGAGGTAGCCAGCCGGCCACCTGCAACCTCAATAGCTGGCCGGTCATGATCCTTGCACCCTGTTCCTTACAGCTGTATATTCTGTTTCCCTCTAAATTGTGTATCCGGGGGGCTGCATTTTGGAGGGAAACTTGGTTTGTTTTCCCTCCATTTTTCCCCCCTTTTTCCCCCCCGTTTTGCCTTTATAACAGTAGCTCCAGCTCTATTATTAGGGTTACAAAATTGTGCCTTAAGCCCCTTGCATTGCATCACCCTCTCTGTACACTTCAACCCTTCAAACTCTCAAGTCCTACACCCATTTCTTCACCAACCCATAGCCCCACCATTCCATCCTTCATTCCAGCAGCTGGAGGTTGTTCTTCAGAGCCTAGGAGTGCTGCATTTTGGTCCAAAAGTTGTCAAAGGCATAGTCTTCAAGGGTAAGCTCCATTTCCCCTTTTTTTGTCCATATTTTGCATGCTTTCTTAGCCATACTTGCTTGCTGTTTTGGGATCCGACCCTAACTGGAACTAGGCTTATTTTGAGCTATTTTTCATGTTTGTTTAAGGATATTTACCTGTTTGATGTCTCCTTGTTGCACTTGCTTCATTATCTCCCTTGTATGCCATCTTCTTGCGTAGTATTTTTGGCCTACGTATAAACTGTTTTGAGCTCTGTCATGAACTGAAAAGTGGCTTATTTTGAGCCCTTCTTCAACATTGTTGAAGGGATCATTGCTTCTGTTTTTGGGCTCTGGTCCGAACTATAAGTGGCCTTATTTTGACCCCCTATTCATGTTTCATTAAGGGTCTTTCACTGTTTGAGGCATCCTTTATATACTTTGTGTTATATCTCTCTTTTTGGCCTTATTTTGCGTAGTATTTTAGGCTTGCATGCATACTGTTTTGGGTCTTACCATCAACTGTAAAGTGCAATATTTTGGGCCCCTCTTAAACATTGTTGAAGGGCCCCTTTGTGTTTGAGGCCAGCAACCACCACTTGCTTCTTCGTCCCTCTTTTGGCCCATTTCTTGCGTGAGAGCTTAGCCATACCTGTTTTGGTTTTTATGGTTTGTTGTAAACTGTAAAATATCATATTTTGGGACCATCCTCAACATTGTTTAAGAGCCCTCATCTGTTTGAGGCCTGCAGCTGTGACTTGCTTCTTTATCTCACATTTAGGGCCATTTTTGCGCATCGGTTTAGCCCTATTTGTGTTTACTGTTTGGCCCTACTTAAAACTGTAAAAATGCTTGTTTTGGGACTTCCTTGAATCTTTCTTCATTCTTCATGATCAAATAATGCATGCTTTGTATAGCTATAGGTCATTGCGTATGCCTAATTTTGCATTTCGGGTACCATTTCATGCATCGGGTGCCATGTTTCCATGATTCGGGGCTGTTTCGGGTCATATTTCGCTTATGAAATTTGCATGTTTGCATATCATATTTCATGCCTTGCCATGTCTCGTTAGAGTGGCATTTGGTACCTTAGAGTTGGTCCTCGGTTTGCGTGCATGCGTGCACGCATCTTGAGTGTCTCATTTTCATTTGATGGCCTCCTATGTGAGTGTGGCTGAGGTCCACTTGTGTTGGTGTAAGTCCATTATGCATTGTGTATGCCATTTCATTTCATAGCATTGCGTATGCTAGGTTGTATGTTAGCGCATCGTGTATGCCATGTTATCTCGTGCATCGTGTATGCCATTTCATAGCATTGTGTATGTTAGGTTGTATCTTAGTTGCATTTCATGCATATCATGCATATTGCATCGTGCTTGGGATAGGAGTCAGCCCGAGCACGGGAAACGAGGGACGTTTCGTACTTCGAGTGACGGAACGTGTCTCAATTCCCAGTCACCGACACTCCGGATAATCCATGATGGAGTTTAGGTCTTGTTGTGTCCATATGTGCATTCATTTCATATTGAGTTGCACAATTCGGCTCCTCGGCCATCATGCATCGAGATGTGTGATCGGTGACACGAGGATCGAGACATGCATACATATGTGAAAATACATTGCTATGCCCATTTCCTGCTCTCTATTGTAGCAAATCAAGAATTAGCAACCTTCCGGAGCTTGGCACGCTTTCCAAGAATAATTGCAAAACAGAGGCTAATTGGGGCATCCCAATGGATTTCGCGCAAGGCAGCCCAAACATACATCATTCATCAGAGTCGAGGCAGTCCCTGGCTTGCATGCCAGTTTATAGCTTTCTTAGATTAATTTGTAAATTAATTAGGATTTTGTAATTATTTGGATTGTAATATTTATTCGGGACTGTATTATTCTTTCGGACCCTCTGTGCGAGGGCATAATTGTAATAAGTGTGCGTGTGTGTGATGCATGTCTTCCAACCCTACGTCTTTCTCCCTTTTATTTACCAGCTTATGATGGTTAGATTAGGGCATATTTCAATTAGCATACAGTATGGTAGCATGTTTGCATTCATTCATCTGTTTTGCATGCACCGGGCTCGGCGCATCATACTAACTGCATTGTGTTTTCAATTCCAAATTGAATACATGTTAGCTGTAGCATTTCATATGCCATGTTTAGAATAGCCGAGCCTGCTATAGTTGCATTTTTGCATGTGTTGCATTAGGCATTTCTGTATAATTAGGATCATGCATGGATTTCTAATTAGCTTCTGTTTTGGCTTGGAGTACTTGGTAAGTTTTATGCTTTAGCATCCTTGCATGTGTGTGAGTGACTGCCATGATAGCATGCTTACCATGAGGCTAATTGCTTATGTGATATAACTGCCTAAATGCCTGTGGGTGAATGTTGGGTTATTTGGATTGGAACAATTCATCAAATGTGTGTTTCAAGCCCACTAGATAGTGGCAAAATCATGTTTTTCTAAGCCCACCCGAGGGTAGCAAATCCACGTCGTAGCCTACTTGCGGGTAGCACCATCAAACTATTTTCAAATAAACAAACATGAAATGTTTTGCTCCAATTCAGGCGACCTAGTCTATACTTGTATGCTGTGCACATCACATAGTAAATCTAGGCTAATAACCGGAATAAGAACACATAATGTTTTCAAAAATAGATATCATGGTTCGTAGAGGCCGATCTTTTGATCGGGCGAGTGGGGATGCTCACGAAGTGACCTTCCCCAATTGTACCCAAGTTCCCGAGCTGAGGCGACTTTGGTGATGACGGACATGTGGCCTTAGGCAACGAGTCAGGGTTTCCTAAATTTCCCAAACTAAAATATTTAGGTGGCGACTCTGTATCTGGCAAAGCAGTCCATGTTTGGCACTTCTTTCAAAATCTGTTTTCTCAAAACGATTTGCCGGCATTTGGACTCTTTGGTTCAGATTACGAACCGTGACAATTTGAGAGTCCTGAGCTGTAGTGACCCCAAATGAACAGAACGGGAGCTCGTTTCTCCTGTGCCTCCACATTTAAAGCAAGTTGTTTTTTTCTTCCCAATCATTGGGTTGTTTTGTTCCGATCGCATTGATGGATAAACGGGGAACCTAATTATGTGGAGTATTTTGGCTATTACATTAAGGCTCCCTTTGGATTTATGGATTTGAAATGAATGGATTTGACATCAATATAATATTTTAAATTTTGATATCAAGAATGGATTTGAGAGCTTTGTAATAGTTATTTGTAATCTTCATTCCATAAAAGATTCTAATTGGCTAATGATCTTAACAAAATACATGCAATATACTTCTATTCAATCCTCATGGATAAATGGGGGACATAATTATCTATAGTATTTTGGCAATTACGGTAAGGCTCCCTTTGGATTTATGGATTTGAAATGAAATGGATGGATTTGACATCAAAGTAATATTTTAAATTTAGATGTCAAAAACGGATTTGAGAGCTTTATAATAGTTGTTTGAAATCATTCATAAAAGGTTCTAGTTGTACAACAATCTTAACAACATACGTTGAAACATACTTCTATTCAATCCTCTCTTTAGAGTTATCATCTACCTTCAATAACTAATCTTCTTATAATTTCATAAAATTCAACATCAAACCCCTTCATTTGGAATCCACTTATCCAAAGGGAGCCTAAAATTTCTAATTAAATTTGGGTTTCTATCTTTCGTTTGTTGATTGCTGAAGGTGCGGGTGCAAGCAATTCGTGGACTTCCGCTTCTTTGCAAGGAAAATCCAGAACATCTGCCTAGAATTGTTGATGCTTTGGGGCTGCTGCTCCTCCCAGCGGGTAGTATATTCTTCAAGGTTTTGTGCCTTTTATAACTCATTTAATTGCTTGTTGCCATATGCTAAATCTCCATGATGTTTCTAGGAGAAACTGTGGAGCGAGATGCAGTACATAAAGCCCTAATGACTTTGTTGCGACGGGACATAAAGAGTGAGTTTTTCTGTGATGGCTAGAAAATTGAAGTCTTCATGTAAATTTTAATTATTTAACATTCTGACCCCACTTATGCACAATTCTTAATCGTATAAAGATCTATTGTATAATGACCATATTATGCTTGTTACATTTTGTTCTGTTCATATATTTATTACTGCATCTCTTTACTAATGGAGTTGGATTTGGCTACTGGGAAAACAATCCTAGGAGTTTCAACGATGTCACTTGATTAATGTCTGACAGATTACATGATTAGGTTAGAATTTTTGCTTGGTTAGACTTCAGTGCTAGGACAAAATTTGTTTTTTGTATTGTTGTGCCTTGTGCAACTCAGTCTTAGGCAGGCAATTAATATTTGCTTATTTGTAGCGGCTTATATAATTCAATGTGTCATATAGTAAAATGAAATTAAAAGAAGAGAAGCAAATCAGTGAAAAATAGAAGTCACATTAAAATATCAAAATGGATAAACTCTACAACTTTGCCACCTACAAAAGCTCGAAGAATGCTGCCATCATGTTTGACTTTTTACTTATAAAGAATTCATCTTTATTACATCTGAAAGGAAAAAATGATAGACAGATTGAAGATGCCTTTTTACTGTCGAAAGATGGAGTCCGTTTTCAGCTACTTGTTAAAATTGATGTATTATTGATTGATGTATCTTATATGTATATTACAAGGATTCCAATTATATAGGAGAGGATTTGGGAGTAGGTGGAGAGTAGGTGAAGTGTGGTAGGTGGTAGTGGTAGGTGTGTAGTAGGTGAATTTTAACAGCCCCCGCAAACTCAAGGGGGATAGGAACTAACCAACTTGAGTTTGGAGAGAGTAACAAAACAAGAAAATACATAAAAAGAAAAGAGGATAGGAGACACTGTATGGTCGTGTCAGACCGTTGGTGAAGACACTGGATGGTCGTGTCATAACGGTGTAGAGGACACTGGATGGTGGTGTCATAACGGTGTAGAGGACACTGGATGGTGGTGCCATAACGTTGTAGAGGACACTGGAAAAGCTAACCGGAATCAATGTCGGGACAGTTTATGGGGTCATGTCGGACCGTTGTAAAAGTCGCACCCTCAAAAGGTGTGCCCAATCTGTCAAAAGGCGTGCCATCAAAAGGCGTGCCCAATCTGTCAAAAGGCGTGCCATCAAAAGGCGTGCTTAATCCATAAAAAGACGTGCCATCAAAAGGCGTGCCAAGTTTTCGGCGAGCGCCGAGCGGCGCATGAGGCGCGTGTCTGCCTCGTCGTCATGGTCTTTATAAACCGAAGCGGAGGCTGAGGCTGAGGCAGAAACCTGCGAAAAATCTCTGAAAAACTCTTCGTGTTGCTGAGAGAGATAGTCTGTAACACTCTGTTGCCCAAAAAATGGCCTCGTCTTCCCGTGGGCTGCTCACCCTCTTTCCCGACCTCAACGAGTCAACAAGAGAGATAACTGGTGCGGTGGCACTGGAACCTTAACCAAGCGCCCCGGAGTTTGCTCCGTTGAACTTTCTGATGCGGTCTGTGGAGCAAAGAATGGCAGTGCAGTTGGTTGTGGAGGCCAATCAATATACTTTGAAGTCATGTGTGGAAACCATGACGGCGGTCACAAACTTGTCGCACCGGCTGCAGAGTAGGACAAATGAGGTGCAGCAGTTAAACGCCCAGCTGGCTCTGCTCCAGCGCATGTATAAGGATGCGCGAGCAAAGATAAGTGTGCTGAAGGCGGAAAATAAGGAGCTGAAGCGGAAGGCCACCGTGATGTTCCGATTTGGAGGTCCGCCATATGCGGCAGTGGAGGAGCAGGGAGTAGTGATCGTGCCCAGTGGAGTGGGAAACATGGAGGCAACACCGGCAAGAGCCGCCCAGGACGGAGGCAAGAAGAAGAGACCGGCAGCAGAGTAGATAAGAAAAATCCCGCTGTGGGTGTGGTTGTTTTTTTTTTTTTTTGTTTTTTTTGTTTTGTTTTGTGTTTTGTGGAAAATGGTGATCGCCCCTGACATGAATAAAATGAGTTTGGTGTGCAGTTCTTCATCTGCTCTTGGTTTGTTTGGTTTTTTTTTTTTTTTTTTTTTTTTTTTTTTTTTTTTTTGGAAAAGGAAATAAAAGAAAGAGGTGAAATATCAGAAGGCGTGTGAATCGGTGAGCTAATAAATGGTAGGGGGATATAATATATATATATAAAAAATAAAAATATGTGAGGGTGGAAAGTTGGAACAAGCGATGATGGAAAGGAAAAAACAGAAAATAAAATAAAAATTAAAGGTGGCAAAAATAAAGATGTGAAAAGTGGACGGTTGGTGTTGGATTTGTATAATAATAAGAATAATTAGAATAGAAAGTTGGCAAAGTGGTGGGTGTGCTTGAGTGGAGATCAGTGTGAGGTGTTTTTTTTTTTTTTTTTTTTTTTTTTGATTTGTTTAATAATAATAATAAGAATAAAATAAAATAGATAAAGAAAACAGAGAATATTTTTGGGGGGAGGATGTGCAGGCGGTGGAATATATTATAGAGTTTTGGATGAGTGGGTGCAGAGATGAAGATTGGTTTAAAAAAAATAAAAAAAGGGGTATGGGTGAGACATGGTGGGAACATTGGTGAAGTGGGTCACATGGGTGACACCTGAGTGATGTAAAGCCTTTCCCTTTAATCAATAGGGACACCGAATTCGGACTAGAGATCCTGGTAGGTGATAGGAGAGAGAGACGAGGTGTTTGTTGACTTTGCCGATGAGGACCATGGAGACGATTTCCATGGTGGAAGCGTCGGTGATTCGGAGGCCGTGGAGGAAGTTGGGTTGGAGGCCGAGTCGACTCAGCCATTGGTTGATCTCGGGGCCACCGCCATGGACGAAGACGATGCGGATGCCGACGCAGGAGAGGAGGACGAGGTCGGAGATGACGGAGGATTGGAGGGACGAGGATTTCATGGCGGCGTCGCCGTATTTGACGATGATGGTCTTGCCATGAAACTTCTGGATGAAGGGTAGGGATTCGGAGTAGATGTTGACTCGTAACTGAGCTGGGATTGAGTCATGTACTACCATCGATAACGTGAAGGCGAAGATTCAAGATAAGGAGGGCATTCCTCCGGACCAGCAGAGGTTGATCTTCGCTGGGAAGCAGCTGGAGGACGGAAGGACTTTGGCTGACTACAATATTCAGAAGGAGTCCACCCTGCATCTTGTCCTTCGCCTCCGTGGTGTTGCTCTTCAATACATGTTAGCAAACGGCCCCAAAGGAGAGGGATGCTCTGTTGATGCAGAGGATCAAAGCCATTCAGATCGTGACGATCATGACGAGAGTTGCTATGATGTTGTTGGTATGGATCATTTCCTGTGAGCCTCTTGCTGGAGTTGATGGAGGTTTCAATTGGTTGAGATCCGGCGGGCGGTCAAGGCAAGGTTGCCGCCCGCCGGAAGGCGGAGAACACCGAGAACACCAAGATCTTTAACCTATTGCTCTGATACCATGTTAAAATTGATGTATTATTGATTGATGTATCTTATATGTATATTACAAGGATTCCTATTATATAGGAGAGGATTTGGGAGTAGGTGGAGAGTAGGTGAAGTGTGGTAGGTGGAGAGTAGGTGAAGTGTGGTAGGTGGTAGTGGTAGGTGTGTAGTAGGTGAATTTTAACACTACTGGTAACAAGGTTCCTTACTAATTTTTTTTCTCCCAATTATTCCTTTTTGTTGTATTTATTTTATGTGATGTGCTATTGCATCTGGTTCTACTTATTAAGTTCAAGGTTGACCTTGGTTGTGGCTGCACAGCTTCTTTGTTTTGTTTCCATTTTCCTTTTGGGGTCACCTGCTCTAGATGTGTATCTGCTGCTCAAATTGTCAAGATTCCTAATGGTATTTATTTATAGAAATTAAATGTTTTTAAAATTTAAATAGCTTACCTATAAAAAGGAAATTAAACATTTTTAATCCCAAGTGGAACATTTTTGTAACTGTTTGATTTTGTTTTTGGAGTTTCATTTTTCATGTTTGGAAATAAAACAAATAAAACCATAAACTAGCTGCAGTCTAGCCTCTAGGGCTTTTAGTCGCTCTAATTCTGAAAATACATTAACTTGCAACTTTTGAAAATAAGCCAAAACTCATCTTTTCTATCTATAAACCCTTGAAGCCTTCTTCCACTTTTTAGAACCCTAACCTTAGAATTCATTCCTATCCTAAACTTGCCACAATTCCACTTGTAGGCAACATTGGTCCTTGTTTCCTAAAGCTGTTCTATATCATGGTCATTGGTCCCTTGTTGCTTGATGTGAATTATTTGGGGAGAGCGCAATAGGTGGACCTTTCAGGGTATAGAGCAACCATTGTATAGATTGAAGGGTTCCTTTTTGGCCTGTATAGCTAGTTATTAGGGAGAGTGCATTTGCACCTTGGACAATCTTTGAATAGAGACTATGGACGTATAAGAACTGTTTAGATTTTTAGTTGTTTGGCTGCCTTTGAAGATTTGTTTTTTGTGTTTTGTGTCTGGGTGGCATCCCCTTTGGATGCTTTTCTGTTAAAATTATTTATTCATAAAAAAAAGTTGAAGAACAAAGGTCTCATGATGGATTCTCCGTGTTCTGATATCAAGGTTGGCACTTATTTGCATGAAGCCTGGGCTTTGGCAGGGGAGCAAGGGCATATAGAAGTTTTTAAGGATGGGAGTGCCTATGGGAGTGTGTATATATTTTATATATTAAATATACAAATTTGTTCTAACACATTTTTTTACTTTTTAGTTGTAAGTGTTAAAAATATGAATAGATATTAGAGGTTAACATCAGCAACAAATTGTCTCTGTTAAGTATAAACAAATATTATGTAAATACGAAATACTATGACAAGTTTGAGATGTTTTTCCTTGAGATTTATATATTTAAGAGGATCTATCTCAGTTGAGAGCAAGTTTCTTCTTTGACGGGAGCAAGTTTCTTATAAGTTTCTTACTTAGGAGTGGAATTGAGATTCTGAGTAAGAAACGTCACCTTAGTTGAAGTTTCTTGCTACTAAACTTGACTCGAACTCATGATATCTGGTTTTGACTACACTTATGTGTTTCTTTGCATTGCATTTGCATTGGTGCGCCTTGGATACCATATTTGCCATCTGCTATTCCTGAACGGTTTGCTGGAGGCTTGTCTTGTCAAGACATGACCATAAGGCTGACCGGTTGTGGGCTCTGCCAGTATGGGAACACAAACCCCTGTTTTACCGGGGCACCCTTTTGACCATTCGACCTAGTGCATATTCGGATCCATAGTGACCATTCCAAACTATGACAGGTTGCTTACCCGTTTATAGGTTGTTTGAAACCGCTGCGTGCGTAATGAAACCCTAGTTCCTGACAAAATAGGACAGGGAAACCCGACCCCAACATAGGGGTGTTTTGACTCTCACTTATCTGTTATGTGCTTTAGAGTGCGTCTCTACAGGGAATGCATGTATTAGTGTATGAGTTTGGGCACCAGGCCTCCGGGCATCAGTTAGTGATTGAGAATTAGTTATCTGCGGGTATCAGAGATTCAGTTTCCGAGGACAGTGATTCAGGGATAATAATCAGTGATTGAGGACAGTGTGTGTTCAGCTTATCGACTGTGTGTTGTTATGCCCGGCTGTGTGTCATGCATTTACTTTAAGCTGTTATGCTGTCCATTTATCTGTTTATTCATTTCCTTATTGCTTTATTTATCTTTTTACTAGGGCAGTTTTAGCACAATTGCTTCCAACCCAGTAGATATTCCCCATGCACTTTGGACACGAGGTCGTCGACTCAATCGATCTGGGGATCTAATTGACGGACAGCCAGCGTTCCATTCTCTACCCCCCGTTGTCAGAAGAAGGCCAAGAAAGCGCAGTGTATCAGAACAGAGGTGTAGACACCCCATTTTTGACCGTCCTCAAGACTTGGACGTCACCGTTTGAACACTTGTTGATTACCCTCGTTTGTGTTCGTTTGGAGTTCCCGGAGGTCTCGGCTACGCGCCCTGCCTCAGGATCTCCGAACTTGACCGTTTTGTGTCTGGTTTTGCACCAAACACTTGTGTTTTGCCTTGGAGAGGCAGGGAATACCTTGTGAGGCATCCCCACACACCACCGGCAGTGGCTAGAGGCCACCGGCTGGTTTTTGCTGCCATCGGCAATGTATATTGCCGGTCGGCACTCTTTTTTGCCAAAATGGCATCTTTGGCCGGCCGACTACTGTGCATCTGCTTTTTCAGATATTTTATTACAGCTGTCTTGCTTTTGGCTCCCCTCCATACACGTGTATGGAGGGATCTCTCTCTTTAGAAGCTTGTCTTGTAAGCTTTACAAGACAAAAAGCTCTATAAGAGAGAGTCTTCTCTCTTGGCTTTAGGGTTAGACACTTGAGACAACCATTTTTAGACAGCCATTTTTAGGGTTTTGAGTTCTAGGGTTAGAATCCATACACTTTCTATCTCTATATCTCCCTCTTGTGTGTGTTAAATTGTGTTTGTGTCTTACTATTGCACACAAACACATAGTGTTTCACCTTCTCTTAGCTACTGAGGTTCTAAGAGGTTGGTTTTGAAGTTTTGGAGCTGTTTTCAACCTAAAAGGAGCTGTTGGAGCATCATTGTTGAAGGGGTCTTCAATGGTAAGAAACTAGCCCCTTTATTCCCCATTTTTGCATTGCATTTTTACTTGTCTTAAAATCATTTTTGAGCTTAGTGTATAATACAAAAAAGTTCTATTTTTAGGCCCTCTAAATTGTTTGTTTAGAGTGTTTTGTGGTTTGGAGGTGTTTGACCCCTCTTAGTCCTTGAAGGGCCCCATCTTGTGCTATTTTGTGCAAGTTTCGAGACTTTAGTGTTTGGGCCTCTTCACCACTGAAATCTTGAGGGATTTCAGTGGCGGAGATGGTGCCTTGAAGTCTCCAAAAGGGGAGGGCCACCCCCTCTCCTTGTTGTCCTTGAAATGGACCCTTTTTGGCCTCTTGAGAGAGCATCATGTTAGAGTATGTATTGATCATGTCTTGGTTGTTTTTCATGTTTATTATGCCATGATATAACCTTGTTGTGTGTTGGTTTTGGTACACCATGCATGCTTAGCATACCTACCATGTAATGCCATGTTATTGCCTTAATATGCCTTAGGTTGTTAGCCTTTGTTCGAGCATGTTTTAGGCTTAGCCTTGTGAAGGTTTTGTGCTCATTTTGCCATGTTTAAGGTCTGTCCTAGGTTGTTTGGGCCGGATTTGGCATGTTTAGTATAGCTCCTTTGCATTCTGGCTTGTTGGCCTTAAGTGTGTGAGTGTGTAGCATGCACTACTTGCTTTATTCTAATGGTTTTGCATCATTTGTGGCATCATTTCAGTCCCCTTAGCATGCTTGTATGCTTGCCTTGTTTGTCCCTTTGATGCCTTATGAGCATGTGTTATATGCTCCATGTTTTGACCATTATGCGTGCCTTTGAATTTGAGCCACTTAGATGCCATCTAGGGGGCCCCTTTGCAAGGTCTAGGTCTGCCTTGAATCCATTTTAAGTCTTCTTAGCCTTGTGAGGCTTGGTTGACTTGGCCATGGTTCAAGCCCCTTTGACTTGCTTCAAGTACTTGGGCCATTTATTGCATGTTTAGCTTGACTTGTTGCTTGGTTTGGCACCATGTTTTAACATGATTTTCAGAGCTTATGTTGCATGCTAATTGTCCATGTTTACACCCTCTTGAATGCGTTTGAGAGTTGTCCCATTTGTGCCTAAGTGTTGGCCCCTTTAACATGTGCATGTGTGTATGTGTTTAGTCCTTTATTTTGGTCACTTTGGCCACTGTTTTAGGCCTATTTAGAGTTGCATAAATCATGTATAAGTCCACCTTTTCATCGGTTTGCATCACCTCATGTTTGCTTGTATGCTTGCATAAGTGTCTTGCCATGCCATGTTACATCCTTATCTTGCATGCATGCCTTATTCCTTGACTTGGTGATTGGAATTGGGCCTTGGTTTGTTTGTTTGGTTTGCATTTCATTTGACATGAAAGTTGCACACTTGATTCTTTGGGCCATCATGCATGAAAATGCGTGATTGGTGGTCCGAGAATCGAGACACGTGCCCTTTTGAGTCACAAACATGATAGGGGACATGATTGGTGCATACATTGCTTGAATTGTATTGCCATGCAAGTTCTGTCCTCTGCTGCTGTGAGTTGCAGGTTCTACAGGCATTCTTTGCCGACCGGCAGTAAATCACCAGCCGATGGATTCATTTTGTGCCGGTGACCATATACCACTGCCGGTGGTAATCCTACTCAGCCGATGGCATTCGCCAGTATCCAGAGAAGCAATCCTGAGGTTTTGGCAGCCTCCAGAGGAGTACAGCAAGGAAAACAGAGGCAGCCTATGCATGGCGGTGCACTTCCGAGCAGGACCGAGCATGCATTGCATCGAGCTCTCCTCCCGAGGCGATTTATCTGTTTTCCCTAGATTAGTTAATTTGCTTAGCTAATTAGATGGTCTGTAATATTCAATTAGCTTGCAGGTTAATTATTTGTAATATTCTTTCAGTCCCCCCCGAGCGAGGGCAAATCTGTAATAAGTGTGGGTGTGTGTGTGCATGTCTTCCAATCCCTACTTCTTTCTTCCCTTTTACTTACCTGCTTTGATGGTTAGTAATAGGTCATGTTTAAATTAGCATACCTTATGCTATGCAGTGCATTCATGCATTTGTATTGCATGCACCAGGCTCGGCGCATCATTCTAACTGCATCCGTATTTCAAATTCCAAATTGAATACGTGCATCAATTGACTGCATTCCACATGCCATGCTTAGGTTAGCCGAGCCTATCTTAATTGCATTTTGCATGTGTTGCATTAGCCACTTTAACATGAACTAGGATCACGCATGTTTGCTAACTAGTTTATTGTTTTGGCATGGAGTACATTGTAAGTATTTATGCTTTAGCATACCACATGCGTGTGAGTGTTGCCATGACAGTATGCTTGCCATGCGGCTAAATGCTTACGTGATATTACTAATTGATTGCCTGTGGGTGAAGGTTGGATTGTTTGAGTTGGAAAAACTCGTTGAAATCCGTATTTTAGCCTACTTGCGAGTAGCAAATTCCAAAACGTTTTCCAAAATAAACGGATATGCAATGCTTATTTCCAAATTAGGCAATCTGGTCTATACTTGTTTGCCGTGCACATAACATAGTAATTCTAGGCTAATAATCGGGATAAGAACACATAACGTTTTCAAAAATGGATATCACGGTTAGTAGAGGCCGATCTTCGGATGGGGCGAGAGGGGGTGCTCATAGGTGACCTTCCCCAATCGTACCCAAGCTCCCGAGCCGAGGCAACTTTGGCAATGACGAACACGTGGCCTTTGGCACCAAGTCAGGGTTTCCTAAATTCCCTCATTTTAAAAAATATTTAGGTGGCGACTCTGTATCTGGCAAAGCAGTCCATGTTTGGCACTTCTTTTCAAAAAATCTGTTTCTCAAAACGATTTGCCGGATTTGGACTCTTTGGTTCAGATTAAGAACCGTGACACAAATCGAGTCCGAACTGTATCGTGGGCCCCACGCGGGCGCGTCTATAGTTTCTGGCGACTCTGTTGGGGATTTTTAGAGAGCTTGACTCGAACTCGTGATATCCCGTTTTGATTTCGCTTATGTGTCTCTTTGCATTGCATGTGCATAGGTGCGCCTAGGAACACAGTGCTTGCCATCTGCCATTCCTGAACGGTTTGCCGGAGGCTTGTCTTGTCAAGGCATGACCATAAGGCTGACCGGTTATGGGCTCTGACAGCATGGGAACACAAACCCCGGTTTTACCGGGGCACCCCTTTTGACCATTCGACCTAGTGCATGTACGGATCCATAGTGACCGTTCCAAGCTAGGACAGGTTGCTTACCCGATATTAGGTTGTTTGAAAACTGCTGCATGCGTAGTGGAACCCTAGCTCCTGACAAAATAGGACAGGGAAACCCTACCCCAACATAGGGGTGTTTTGGCTCTCTTTGTTTGCTATGTGCTTTTAGAATGTATCTACAGGAACGCACATATAAGTTTGCAAGATTGAGTATTAGGCCCGAGGGCACCAGTATCAGTATTGTTGAGAATCAGCTATTTGCGGGTATCAGGTTCAGTTTTGGGAACAGTGATTCTGAGAAATAGTGATCAGTAGTAGAGTGTAGTTGTTCGGCTACACCTGTGTTTGATCCGTTTGGGCTGAAATGCTGCTTGTTGTCTCTTTCAGTTCGGACAGCTGGTACAGAATAGCTAGTGCTCCCCCTTGTTGAGGCAGGACTTATGATGACACAGAATTCAGAAGAGATCGTGGTTATGACAGCTGCGTTAGATCAAGGGATCACTCTGCAAAGTGAGACCAACATTGATATGTCACATCCACCCAGGTCGCCTGTTGCGCACCCGGTCTGGACCCCCCAGCTATACCAGGCTCGCGAGCCCACTACATTCGAGCTGATGGGAATGATAGGTGATCTCCAGAGGTCTGTGGCGGATCTCGCCTACAGAATGTCAGCTTCACCTCCAGCTGCACCATATGCCGGGAGTTTTGTACCCCAGGAGCCCCCGCTGTTGGGGCGAATTGTGATTGAACTTAGCCAACCGGAGATGGCCTCCAGCTATGGTAATGACATATCAACATCAACCCAAACCCTCGATCAGGCTGAGGCCAGAGGTAAAGACAAAATGAAGGCAGATACCGATACAGTAGAACAACTGCTGCGGGCAGTCGAGGCTTTGAAAGCCGGGGGGATGAACAGGCAACAGATATCCGCAGTTGTGGCAAAAACTGTGGAGGATGCTTTCCCCACTTCACCTGAGGGTAGTTCAAGTCAGTCAGAAAATCGGGATAGGCCCCGTCATGCCAGAACAGTTCCTCCTATTCCCAGCCCTACACCCGGGAAAGATCAGAAAGCCAAGGTGGCGCCTGCCGACCCTTTCGCTTGTGCATCCAGTAAGAGCGCTCAGACTCCAAAGTACCTACCCCGGGGGCGCAGGACCTTTCATGCTCTCTACATGCCTCTGTCCAAGGCACTTCAGATCCTTGCCGAGAGGGGGCACCTTAAACCCTTGGAGCCTCGGCCTCTCCCGAAGAATCTCCCTGCCACGCATGATGCTGCCCAGTACTGCGCGTACCACCAGCAGACAGGCCATGCAACCGACAATTGTTTCCGCCTCCGTCATGAGGTGCAAGATTTGATTGATAACGAGGTTATCCTCCCACCTACCTCAGCCAAGGCGGTTACCACCCAGTTATTGGATTTTGAGGACACAGACACGGCAAGTATGTAATCAGAAAATGAACCACCTGCGGGCGGCATTTGATATATTTTGGATGTAGCGTCTGGCACGTATTTTTGAGCATCTGTGAATGCTAGCTTTGTAAATTCTGGCTTGGGTATCGAGTCAGTCTTTTGTTTTGAGTCTGTCTCTTTGTCTTGAGTCAGTCTTTTTGCTTAAGGGTCCGTCTTGTTGTATCGAGTCAGTCCCCTTTTGTATAGAATACAAGGTGATTCCGGGGCTGTTACCTCGAACACCATTTTGTCTTGTAATTACCCGTTTTTATTTTTGAGTCTGTTTCTGCCGAGGGGCTAGTTATACCAACAAATCTGAATGAAACAGCTGTGGTTATCTCATTTTCATGCTTGCTTTCAGTGTAAGTTAGTCATGCCAGAGGATTTGAATGGGTTGACAGTACATCTCGCCTGCTCTCCTGCGCGTTTTTGAACACTGCGGTGATAAAAACGAAGAGGAAGGAATTCCTCGGGTTTTGCAAAATTTTGATCATTTTGAGAGAAAGAGAAGCATGCTAAACCTTTTTATGAATGAAATCATGCTTGTCGGCGCGAGTACCGAGAAGGACCTTGGCTTGATCCAGATTGGTTCCATACTATCTTCGGCACGAGCGATTCGTCGCTTTCTTAAAATCTTTCAAAAACAAATGTTTTACACGGCCCTGTGAAGACCTGTGTGGAACCGCTCTTGAGATTATGTGGCCTAGGATCGCTCTCAGCCTCAAGATCCGACCTGTTTGTTTTGAACCACGAACTCATCTGGAATATTCAAACGGTCAACTGTCGAAGAAGGCCCGTGTGGCCAGTTTTGAAGCAGCCCTCGAGCATGAGGCACCAAAGCCGAATCAGAAGGAGTTGATCTCGCCGGAAGAAGCTCGTGGAGCAACCGGGATGGATTCTCCTACAAATCATCGCAATAGCCATTCTCTTAGATATAGAGAGGCTTCAACTCCAAAAACCATTTGACATGGACAAAGCTATACTTTTACCCTTGAGAGGCTCGCTGGGCCGAAAACCCGGAAGGGCGACCCAGGCAAAAGTTAGAGCAAGTAAAAATAAGAAAAGCAAAAAAAAAATACAAAAAAAAAAAGAGAAGAAATGAACAAAAGAAATTGAAAAGAAGCTCGCAAGGTCGAAAACCCGCACCGGGCACCTTGGCAAAAGTTAGAGCCTGAAAAGTGAAGGTTAAAATACCCGAGTGTACCTTAACCGGAACTACGTGAGGCTTGATTCCCATGATTGGGATACGTAGGCAACTTCATCATGAAGTCCAGCCCCCAACGCTTTCATAGCGTCTCGGTCCATGCAATGGTTTCGACTTCATCCCAAAGTCTAGTCGCCAACACCTTCCAAGGTGATTGTGTCCACATATTTGTTATGATCGTCTTCGTCGTCTCAGTGTCCAAGAATTCGACCACCACCAACGAAGACTATTTGTGGACTGCTGCGGCATCATCCAAACATGGGGCAACTTTCCGTTGCCATGAGTCGTCGTGAGCCGCCATTCAAACCAGGGGCAACTTTCCGTTGCCATCCACCTCCTTCAAGCCAAGGGCAATTTTCCATCGCCTCCGATCCGAGGTTGCGCATCTCAAAGAGTAAGTTCCATGCTCGTTGAGCATCAGCAGTTTGCAAAAATGTTTTTTTTTGAAAATTTTTATTGAGGTTGACTATTTTCTCGAAAACTATCCCATTTTCCAAAACTGGACCATTGTCTTGGACTCAAAAGGAAAAATTTTCAGTGCTTACAGCCTAACTTGCATGATTTTCAAATCAAAAATCGAACAAGTACGTTAATCCGACTTTCATTTTGATCGAAACTGTTTTAGTAGAAAGCAAAAACAAAGAATGGTTAAAGTGATGAACTAAGGACACAGTCGAACCAGGCGCTCTGTCTTCCCCCCCGTCGTCAATATACTTGCCAGAAGGGCACTCTACCCACCAAAAGAAATAGCCGTGAGCTAACGGCATTGGGCATGAACCCGCAACTTCCTATTCATTCATTGATCACCCTGGGGAGGGACGAAAAATGAGAGAATAAAGAATAGAGAGGTGTAAGTTGAGAGAAAAGTAAGAAAAAGGGGTTTTGAGAGAAAAAAAAAAAAACCGAGCTTGAGTGCCAGAGTGATGTGAGAATCACAAATGAGAAAAGGGTGGGAAACGATACCCAGAGAAACTGGCTCCTCGTGATCAGGGGTCCCCCGTCTTCGTTAACGCGTCTGTATGTCGTGTCTTTTGTTTTGTTTACCTCAACCTGTGTTTTAGGTCTTTTCCGAGTGTGTCTCGTTGTGTTTAGGTCGTGCACCCTTTTGCTTGAGTCCTCCCCGCTGTGTTCAGTTATAAGCTCGATACCCCGGTTTGAAAAACCCTTATTTAATTGCAAAAATCATTTATGCTCAGAATGCTGTGCCATTCTCTATATTTGATTGTGTTGCAACTCCAGCTGGTTTCACCTCCATAGTTCATCTTGTCAGATTGGGCTGTTTGTTCAGGATTTGCTGTGTACAGAATGAACCGAATGCTGTGCTATGGGTTGTAAGCAGATTAATCCCCAGTAGAGTAAAAGGCTGTGTGTGTCTAGAATCAGGCAGTGGGCTGCTTGGGCTATTTTGCTGTTGGCTGTTTAGTTATCCGATTACCACAGTGCAAGTGCTCAATCACTCAGACAACAGGTCGATTCCATTTACATTGAAGTGTAACATGATGGGATGCGATGCAATACATGAGATATGTAAATGTAACACTTTTTAAGAAAAAAAATTTGTTCATTTCATAATCTTTTTCAAGTACAAAGTTTTGAGGAAAACAAAAATATGCCTGCGGCAGTACAGGGTAATCTAACTACCAACAAAAAGGAAAAGTACAAGAAAGAAGAAAAACAACAAAATCTGTATCCGTGTCCAGCGACTCCGAGGGCTATCGGTCTGTCCTAGTCCTCTTCCTGGACGAAGGGTCAAGAGCATCATCAGCATCGTCGTCAGAGCCCGAGCTAGTGCCGCCTCCGGTCTCCTCCTCCGATGACTCCGCCTCCGACTCTGCCTCCGCCTCCGGCTCGTCATCCTCATCGTCGTCATCATCAGGGACGGGAGCCTGCGAATTGCTCCCGACGTGAGTGCGCCCCGCCTTGGTGCGGGGGAATGCTCTGCCCTCCTCATCTCTCCCTCGGGCGGGGACGGAAGGTCCAGCTGGAGCACCTCCTACCACGGGAATCTGGAAGGGAGGCTGAAAAGTGCATAAGAGGCAAATGCATCAGTATACTGTGGACAGTTTATCAGTGCAGAATGCAGTGTATGAGTACAATGTGTGAATGCCGTGAGCAGTTTATCAGTGCAGAGTACAGTGCAGAATGCAGTATATGCAGTGTATCAGATGCCGTGAGATCAGTGTATCAGGTGTTGTGTCGTGCATCAGATTATGTGAATCAGCTTGTGAGTGATTTAAGGCTGTGATCAGAAGAACATACCGGAATGCTGTAGAGGGCCAGGAGATTAAAGGTCCGCTGTAGCATCCCCATCATGGAGGCATTAATCTCCAATGACTGCCGGGTGTACTCAGAAGAGGCCTGCAAAAGCATCAGATGCATCAATATTCTGTGGAATATCAAATAAATTAAAATGAAATGACTGTACAAAAATGCAGTAATACATACCGGAGGCAAGTCCGGGACACCGACAAACTCGTGATCAGCCGGCGGAGGAGCGAAGGGGATCTGATAGGTCGCCCCACCCTGCCCTTGGAAAGTCAATGAAGTGGGCAGAGCGGGCCAGCCAGTCCCCTGTCCTCCCTGAACTCCGCCCCTGCCACGGACTCGGGCCCTCCTCGAAGCTCCTGCTCCAGCTCTCGCTCGTGCCCTAACTGTTGGCACCACGGGCCTAGCTCCCTCCGTTCGACGGCCGCCGCTCAGAGACCGCATGATGTACATCTGCACGTACTCTCGGTAGTCGCCGATGCCTCTGAAGCGGGTCGCCTCCCAGCCGATAGTATAATCGGCCATCTGCTCGGTGGTGAGCCTCTCGGTCTCCCTCATGTCCTTAGGGGGGTAAACCGGGACTATCTGCTCCGGTAACCCTAGGGTCTGGCGTAGGAAACGCTCACCCAGGTACCAAGCTCGACAGACCGGGCCCTCCAGTAAGATCCGGAAACGCGAGGTCTCCACAGCACTGGCAAACCGATCCCGCGTCATGGCTGGCAAAGGAGCCCAAGGCTACCAGGTGATCTGAAAATGCAATACAGTTTGTTATCTACTGTTATCGAAATATGCAGTGGAAAGGCGAAGCTTAAATGAACTGCAAGTAAAACATAACTCTGCGGGGGTGATGGTGTCGAAGTAGCGGCGAAAGAAGCCGAAAGTCTCTCGCGGCCTCCGGGTGCATCTCCCGTCAAAGCGACGCGAAAAAGGGACAACCAGAGGAGTCTCCGTGACTGGTACGGGAGCAAGCCTAGGAAAGTAGGCATAAACCCACAGCTGCAAGATAAATACCAGTGCATTTATCAGATAAAGTAGAATACAGAATAAAGTAGAAATGGCAGAGCCGTGTGTTGTGCAGTGTATTGTGTACAGTGTATAGTGTGAGCAGTGTACAATCAGTGTAAAGCAGAATGTATGTGTGTGCCGTGTGTACAGTATACAGCAGGTATAGAGCAGACTACAGTGTGTGCAGTGTACAGAGTACAAAAAATATAAAGCAGAAATGAAAAGCGGAGAACAAACGTACCTCCCAGGCCTGCCAGTAGCCTCTGAGCAACTGTCCGCTGCCGCGGGAAGCTGAGCTCATATACCCATAGAGGGTGGCCAGAGCGGCACCACCCCAGTCGTAATGCAAGATGTCTCGGACGTCCACCAGCGCGCTGAGCAGGCAGAGAGGCACGGTGTTCGCCCGGTCGGCGAAAATAGTCGTCCCAAACAAGAATATGAGGAAGCCGCGTGCGGATCTCTCCACAGCCTCCGGAGTCATCGATTCTGCATCAACAAGGGTGGGCTGGACCCGGAACTGCACCTCGAACCAGGAATATCGGACGTAGCTTAGACGAGCGAGAGGTGGCACCTCGCCGAGCAAGTGAATCTGAGCGGCAGTCCACTCGTCCATGTCAGTATCAAAGGGGATCGGATCACCCCCTACCCCAATGCCTGTGAGCATCGAGAAATCGTAAGGGGTCATCGTCATGTCCCCTGCCGCGGGGAAATGGAATGAATCGGTGGTGTCCCACCACCTCTCCACCAGAGCGGCGAGGAGAGGTCTGCATGTAGTGAGCCTGGAGAGTCCTCTGCAGAAAGTGCCGAAGCCCGCCTGGTCCACTATGCGACGGACTGCATCAGGAAGCTCGGCGTACCACTCCCGAGCGCCGGTGTTCCCATACCCGCGGATGGTATGGGAATCCCCCTGCAAACAGAAAACAACAATTGCAAGGCAACATTCAAAATGCAGTTCTAAGAAGCATATAGATGTAGCATGTGTGCATATTGTCAGGTTTAAACAAATACCGGGTGCCGGTGTGCTTACAGTGAACTACAACGTGTGATGCGTCAGCGTGTTTGGGTGGTTCAAAACGGATGTAGCATGTGTGCAAGTTTGACAAGTTCAAACAGATACCGGGTGTCGGTGTGCTTACGGTGAACTACAACGTGTGATGCGTCAACGTGTTTGAGTGGTTCAGTGCAAATGTGGCATGCGTGCATATTGTGAGATTCAAACAGATACCGGGTGCCGGTGTTCTTACGGTGAACTACAACGTATGATGCGTCAGCGTGTGCACAGCTGTCACAAAATATTTGCAAAAGAGCATAGTGGCCAGCAGGCCACACTAGTGGCCGGTAGAAGTGATGGCCGACATCCCAAAAAGGTG
Source organism: Camellia sinensis (assembly GCF_055761805.1). Classification (NCBI taxonomy): domain Eukaryota; kingdom Viridiplantae; phylum Streptophyta; class Magnoliopsida; order Ericales; family Theaceae; genus Camellia; species Camellia sinensis. The sequence continues at coordinate 152,986,676 of NC_138967.1, forward strand.
GCCGGTAGGCCACCAAGGGTTGCAGGCTTGAAAAACCAAGGTTTGGTCCAAGAATAAGGCAACAGGGGTGCAAGGTTCAAAAGACTCAAAGTCGTGGCATTTTGTTGAGGACTTCGAGCACTTAATAGGCATATAGACTCATCGTTGGGTGTGCACGCGATGAGATCCAAGTCGTAAGGGCCATCAAAAATGGGGTGCCTACACTACGATAAATTTCTAAAAATTCTAAATAACACGTGATTTCTTTCAATTTTGTTATCGGATGCCGATACGACCTTTAGTTCGCAGAACAAAATAAAAATACAAACATATATTCCTACAGCAGACAAATATAAACATAAATAATGCAACACATATGTAATTAACATAGAATTTTCCCTTAATTACTTATTAGGCATCCTTAATCATGGTTTAACAGTTAATCATAGGTTGGGGTTGTTACAATTCTCATCATTGAAATGGTTCGGGGGCTGCTTTGCATTTTTGCTCCTCGAGCGGCCTTTTTCAATTAAGTTGAAGGCGTTTTTCACTCCAACTCCCAACCTATGTGTGCTAATTATATCCCTTCTATTCCCATTGGTCATATTTTTCACGGTGAAACTACCCTTGACATCTATATAGTGGTTCGGGAGCTGCTTTACATTTTCGACTCTGAACGGCCTTTTTCGACTAAGTTAACCGTGCTTTTCACTCCAACTGCCAACCTACATGTGGTAATTACGTCCTTTCTATCCTCATGGTCCTATTTGTCATGAGGAAACTACCTGTGACATCCATAAAGTGGTTTGGGGGCTGCTTTACATTTTCAGCCTCGAACGACCTTTTTCGACTAAGTTTATAGCGTTTTTCACTCCAACTCCCAACTTACATGTGCTAATTACATCCCGTCTATCCTCACAGGTCCTATTTGTCACGAGGAAGCTACTCATGACATTCATAGAGTGGTTCGGGGGCTCCTTTGCATTTTCGGCCTCGAACAACCTTTTTCGACTAAGCTTACAGCGTTTTTCACTTTAACTCCCGACCTACGTGTGCTAATTACATCTCGTCTATCCCCACAGGTCTTATTTGTCATGAGAAAGCAACCTGTGACATCCGTAGAGTGGTTCGGGGGATGCTTTTCATTTTCGACCCCCAAACGGCCTTTTGCAACTAAGTTTAAGGCATTTTTCACTTAAACTCCAGCCTACGTGTGCTAATTAAGACATTTTTTTACTGAATTGTACACCATAGTTTATGACTGTTTGTTGCCCTCGTCTATTTTTAGTTTGTATTATTGTTGTCCAATTTGGTGCTATGTAGTTACAATGTAAGCGCAAAAGTTAGCTCCTCCTCTCATGATATGTAAAAACAGGTTCTTACTTGTGTAATTCATTAGGAAAAGGGATTTGTGTTAGTGTAACAACCCCGGTCTGTAATTAACTGTTAAACCATGATTAAGAATACCTAATAAGTAATTAGGAGGAAATTTTGTGTTAATTGCATGTGTTATACGTTATTTGCATCTATATCTATCTGTCGTAGAAATATATGTTTGTGTTTCTGTCTTGTTCTGCAAATTGAAGGCCTTATCGGCATTTGATTACAAAATTGACTTGGTTTATGTGTTGTTTAGAATTTTTGGAGTTTTATGGTAGGTTTGATTGAAATTCGATTCGCAATGAATTCATTAAGATAATTAATGACAATTTGATTAGTTTAAGCCAAGCTTAATTAAGCCTCCTTAATCAAGCCTATATAAGGCCACTTCCAACACCTTTGATGCATTTTACACTCTCAACCCCCCATCTTTGAGACTAAACCGAGAGAGAGAGAGAGAGAGAGAGAGAGAGAGAGAGAGAAAGAAATTGGGATCAACAAGGGAAATTGAAGAGAATTTGAAAGAATTAGCTTAAAAACTCAAACAATTAGCCATCTAGAGCTCAATTGAGAAGCTAAGTTAAGAACTTAACCCTTTCGTTATGTAATTGATTAGCTAATGTTAGAATTCAAATGAATTAAGAGATAAATCACAAGAATTAAGCTAAAATTCAAGAATTAAAACTCAAGCCATGCATGCATGGGCATTTCATAGAGTTTTGAAGTTGTTTTCAAAGATTCCTCTCATGCATGTGGTAATTCTAGCATGGTTTCATGAATTCATCACATTTCTCACCATTGGACCTCATTTGATCATGTTTTGAAAGCTTTGAAGCCAAGACAATACATGCATGCTATACAAACATACAATTCAAGTTTGTTTTTAAATAATTGGCATGCTTTTGGGCTTTGATTTTGCGAAATGTTTTTGAATTCACCATATTTTACAAGTTTACATAGGTTTTACCAAGGTTTGGCCCAAAAGGATGTGATTGGAAGCTTTAGAATTGAGTTTTGAACATGTATCAACAATCTAGAAATTCTAGAATTTGTAACCTCCACTTGAGCGGTGGAGTCTGTGCTTGAGTGGAGAATGCGAGCTCCCAGTACTTTTGCAGAGTTTGGGGGTTGGCTTGAGCGGCAGAACTTGTGCTTGAGCGGCCACCCTTGACCTTTTGCTCGAGCGACCGAAGTTACGCTCAAGCGTAAAATGAGAGCTCCTAGAAGTTTTGCAGACTTTTGCAAACCGTTCGAGCGACCAAGGCTGTGCTCGAGCAAAGACCCTTTTTGTTCAGTCTTACGCTCGAGCGACCATCGAGCGTCCATCAAGCGGAAAATTCATGCAACCAGTACTTTTGCAGACTGTTCGAGTGGACTGCCCTATTTTTGAAAATTTGACTAAGTATTTTGAAGCACATTTTGACATTCTTATTGCATCTTAGGCATTCTTCAGCCCTAATTTAGACATAATAATGAGGATAAAGACTAGAAACACACTAAGAACGAAATGAAATAAGTTAAGTACTATCCGAGTGTGTGTTTCAATATGTGTATCTGTTATATGTTTGTGTAGGTCACGCGCAGTGAACTGTTGATCCATTTGTTTTGTTATCAAAACTACATGTGAGTAATAACTCTGTAAAGCTATGTTCAATATGAAAAACTTTATGAACATTATGATGTGATATGATCTGTTTCTGAAAAGAATGCTACAAAATGTTATTTTGAAATTACATGAATGATGGCCCAATTCTTTGAAATGTATTCATGGTATCCTTAGCAAAGGCCCTTACCCAAGGACATAATACTGTGGCTTATGGTCATGAGGCCCTCTCCTAGGGAAACAATACCGTAGCCTACAAATGAGATATGATATCGAGTACCGAAGGTTCTATTATGGAACTTCATATGAATGACCAACGCGATTTGTTAACGCTAATGGATGTACCAAATATGATTTGAATATGAATATGACTCTGTTTCTGATTCGAATACGAACATGTTTATGTTTTTGACATGATAAGAAATTTGAACTGAATCTGTTATGGACATCATTCATTAAAATCTTTACTCTATTATTATTCACTAGGCTCCAGCTCATCGTATTATTTATGTATGTATGTGATCAAGTGCGTGACCGGGCCTAAGTTGTTGCCTGGAGGTTAATTTTGTCCAGCCAATCACAGTGCCTCACAAGGAGGTTCCTAGAATGCCACTAGTCGAGTTTTGTGAATCAAATTGTAGTTTGAGACTTTTATTTGTTTTACACTAGTTCTTTTGTGGTGTATGTTTAATGACGATGTCAGATGGATATGTATATAACGTCATATGTGGGTTATGTATATAAGTTCTAAATTTTTGTCCCATGTATGTCTGCACAGCTCTATGGACTATGTATGTTTTATATATATTTGCTTCCGTAGCCCCTTATTTTGTGATGATCTAGTAATCCCAGGATTACTGGCCAGTTACAATGCTAAACCTATAGAGACGGGTTTGGGTCGTGATAGTTGGGCATTCAGCATATGACTTATGTTATCTGTGATATTATGATGAAGTTCTAAGTCCATTGTCCATTTGCAAATGAAATATGGTATAGTGATTTTATTTTTCCGTTTCCATCGGGTTACTAAGCATGTGGAAGCCAAAATGAACTTCAATCAAAGCTAAAGTTTTAGGTCAGTTCTGTCCATGGTTTCTGGGTTTTTAACTTGATGACGTATTAATGATGTGGTTTCTTGTTTCTACAGTCTATCTCACAATCCAGCTAGGAAATCATGTTGTTACAAATTAAATCCAAGTTCACTTGGTTGATTTAACTCGGTCTGAAATTCAAATGACGCTTGGATATCTATGTATTAACTTGTTTGAAAGGACAAAAAATTAAATAAACAACATACCTTTTCAATTTGGTTTCTACTTGGTCAATATACCCCGAGCAGTAGTACCAAGTTAAGAGAACCCCACTACACTAGTTTACCATTTCTATACACTGTTGGAAACTATCAGCAACTAATTTTGCTAAAGTAGACACTAGAAATTCATATTCAAAGTCTAATCTGAGCAAAACCAAATCCTATCCTAGTTTAAATCATGGCCTGCATATGTTGCAGTTTTTTCTAAAAACCTGAAGTCCTAAATATGTTGGTGAGACTTCTGCATGGTAGATTTTGTTGGTTCTTTTAAAGAAAAAAATGAGCTTTCAAGCATAAATCACCTAAAACTCATAAATATGTAACCCACAAAGGTAGCAAACTATAATTCATTAGATTAAGAATTTATGTAAAACTAACCCAATAAGTAAATTGTTCAGACATACTGTTAGTTGATTAAGATACAATCACTCCATTTCACATCATAATTGTTACATGTGTAGCATTATATAACTAACACACGTGCAAGGACCAGTAGAGACATGACACATACTGTTCAGCTGTCACTCATTATATTTAAAAAATCAATTGTAGGTAAAATAAATAAATAAATAAAAATTTGCAGGCTTCAACCCCGTATATGAACACTCACAACTCATTCATTTAGGCAAGATAGAGATTCAAACCTTTGCCTCTAACATCATTAGCCTGTAATTCCTTTTTATACAGATTCCCAGAATATCAACTTACTCATTTCATTGTTTGTAGTTAAAATCTACAAATTCATAGCATGCTTGGAACAATAGCAACCATCATATAATAATTATACACTACTAGATGAATGCATCCTCCTGTCCAGTGTTAGGACTTAATTCTTCTGCTCATACACACTTTACCATTATCATAAATTATTCAGATGCTAATCATGAGATGGCAGAGAGTCCATAGATTGATGCAATTTCTGGTCACATAACAAAGAATAAATAAATAAAGAAGAAGATATCAATAAAAGAAACTACATAATGCTAAGCAAGGTCATTATCTATATACATCTAACGATTTGTGTTACTAAAAATATCTTTAAGAAGAGAAAGGAAAGTAGAAGAATTTTTTTTTTAACCTCAAATGCCTTCCTTAAGAAGTTCTGGAGACACTTTTCATATTTCTGCCTTGTTGAACCAACGCCTACAACACTACCATTAAATGCAGACATCAATTTTTGAAATGCTTCTTCGTGTGCTTCCCTTAGTGCACCCTACAACCACATTGAAATTAGAAAGCAATATAATTCAACAATTAATAGGAAGAAAGCGACACTCACTTCATTAGGGGGCTTTGAACGGTCAAAACCAGACATATAAACTTCAGTTGCTAAATCATAAGCTCTTTGACACTCTGCTTCTTCAACACTCTGCAAAAAAATATAAATTGAAACCTCCAAGGGAAATTCATTGAAAACTAATATGAACTTTGCTCAAGTACACATCTTGCTTCCAAAGTAAATAGAAATGGTAAACTAGTGTAAGAACAGTATATAGAACCCATACTTCAACTCATAAAACAATGGACCATTTCAGGGTATGCACAAGGATTAACGGTGATGATAACAATTAGCAAACCAAGGTGAGGCCTCTACTAAGTAACTACCAATACTTCAACTCAATTAGACTATTCTTATTCAACTTAGGAAATGAGGCAAAATGTGAGAATCTAAGACACCGGAAGGCAGCGTCAATGTCAACCACAATGATGTTGTCATTGGAGACTTTGATAATCTTTTTTTCAATTAACAGAGATCCGTTGTCCCTATGATAAGCAGAATTGTAAGACATTACGCTATATTGGTTGCCATTACTTAAGTCAATCACTATCTAATAACTCACACCAATAGAATTCTTAAATATATGTAACATAGATTATTTTAGGCCTTCCAATTTGAGAAATCCACCAAGTGGATCAGAGAGCTATTGTGAAATCTGCCTAATCAGACTAGGAAAATTCAAGTAAAAAATCACAGTTTCCCATGGTCCATGTTTGTTACTACAACCAAACCCATCAATCCTTCAAAAAGCTCTCCAAACTATATGGCTCTTAGTAACTTTTAAGCCATCAAATTAACAATAGCATGTTAAGGAACAATTTAAACTAATTCATAGGCTATAATCTTTACACTAGATGAATTGATTAAATATAAATTTTCAACCTTGCTAGTAGAATTTAAAAAATTCTTCACCACAAAAGAATTATTATATACCTTTGTACAATCTGCCACAGCCTTTTTATACTTCCCAACTTCTTTGTAACATGAAGCCCTGTTCGATGAGACCTCCATGGAAGTAGCACCATCACCAATCTTCAGGAGTGTAAAAATGGCCTGCAGTCCGTGGGCGACCCAAAGCCCGCCTGCGGCCCAAGGTGGGCCTGACCCAATTAGGTCCAAGCCCGAGCCCAGCTCGGGACCCTAGGCTTGGGATTGGGTCATCATTTTGAAGTTCGACCTGACTCGTGGGCCTAGCCCATCAACCCACTTAAGGCCCACTCAAAGCCTGGCCCGCCCAACTCACCTGAGGCCCAGTGCCATTTTTGGTGGGAAAAAAAATTTGGCTTAAAAAAAAATTAAAATTTTTTTAAAAAAAAATGTTAAAGCCTGGTCCAAGCTCGAGCCCAAGCCGAGTGACTCACCCAAGGCCCGAATAGCCCCTAGGCTTGGGCCTAATTTTCTGGCCCATGGGCTGGGCCGGGTTAGCCCGAATTTTGGCGAGAGCTCGTGAAGCCCGACATGGGCCAAACTGAGACCAGGCCCGAGCCTGGATAGGACGAGCCGGGCCAAATTTACACCACTCGATGTCACCCATCGACGGGTTTCACCACCGCCTTCTCTACTTGGTCACTTGAACCCTACTTTTCTCGAAGTCTGAGATCATCGGCCTCCTCCGTCATCCGCCACTGCTACCGTCAAAGGCCTGCTCGCCCATCTCTCTCCTTGTTTAGAATCAAGGCCAACAACTTCACCATCAATTACATCTTGACCACAACTCCGCCTCTGGTGAATGTAGTACTTCGGTCGATGAAATGGTGCTTCGATTGGCGATGGTGGGAGCTCGAGAACAACATCGTTACCATGGAGACTTCGGCATCATCAGAGTCTAAAACCATTTTCTACTACGACGACATAATGTAGTGTAAGTTATTGAAGGTAGACTAGACTAAAGGGATGCCGTTTTGGAGGATCACCTTACCTAAGTCGTCAAGGGTGACGAAGGAGATGTCGTAGTTGGTGATGTTGGACTGTTAGATGACGACGGCAGAAGAGGAGGAGTCGTTCACAAGACAAAAGTTGTCATCAGTGAGGAATTTGATGGGGGGTCAAAAGCTGCCTGGATAGGAGGTACCGACAATCTATACTGGGTACTGTTGAAGGTGATAGAGGCGAAAAAGGTAGCGCCACCATCAAAGGATGAGGAGATGAAAAAAAAAGAGAGAATGTGGTGTTTAAAAAGGTCTTTGAATAAATATAAGACATATGTGGATTTGGCTAGATCTGGATCAGATCTAAAAAAGATGAGAGGTCATGATCTCCACAGATAGAGGATTTTGGTATTTGTACAAATCTACTCATATCTCTACGATTTGTACATACAGAGAATTTTGGGATTTTGGCGTTTTTCAATAGATAGATTTAAACAGATAAAGGAAAAAATTGAATAAATAATAAAATTTGGACAGATAGATTTAAATAGATAAGGGGGAAAAATAAACAAATAATAAAATTTGGATAGATATTTCAGCAAATAAGGGGAAAATTTTGAATAAATAGATATAAATTTAAAAAATAGTCAAAAAAATTAAACAGATAGTCAAAAAAAATCAACAAATAGATAAGAGGTAAAATTGAAAATAAAATATCCTCCAAAATAACAAAAAGGATTTCTCACTAAATTATTTCACAAATGGTGAATCTCTCAACAACAAAAGAAAATATTTACTAGACCCAATGTCTTATACCATCTTTAGATTAGACTTTTCAACAATTTTTTCTATTTTTTATGTAATAGAGTTGTGCCAATAAATTTTTTCTATAGTGTAATTTATTTTATAACTATCTCACTAATTTGTAATTACTAGTAGTTGGGCACACGTGGCATATGATTTTTCATTAACTGTTAATACTGTAATTATGCATGTCTCTTAAATTAGTATGTGATGTATATATATATATACAAAGTATGAAGACCTGTATGGGTAAAGTGATCCGTATCCAAAATAAAACTAAGTAAGAAATTAATACAAACTCGGCTGAAGAATTTAAATGATAAATGAGAAATTTTATAAACATAAACATTTTATAGTTAGATTGTTGGGATCACAATCTTATCTTAAATAATAAACAATAAGTAGGTTCTTTAAATATATAGTATTACATAAATATTTTTCTATCTACTTCCTACTTCAATTTTGCATAATTCGTACCTTTAATACAATTGAACGTATGAAATTAATTGTACAATTACACAATTTTATTTAATAGTTCATTTCATAATACAAATTCATTGAACCCACTATTGCATACTATTTGCATACTATTGGTGAATGCATTAATATCAATATATAAACATCATCATCATCAGAGAGAGAGAGAGAGAGAGAGAGAGAGAGAGAGAGAGAGAGAGAGAGATGGTGGAGTATAGACATTCATCCTGCAAAATGAAGACATCAAAACAGAGAGACCAACAAACATAGCAAAACAAAGAAACAACAGCACATCAAAAAGGCTAGAGCTATAAAAGAGATGGAGAGAGGATGGTGGAATCCGGTTCTGAGAAGAAGAAAGATGAGTAATCAAGCTGGTCGATTAAGAGAGAACGAGTTGGTCACTCTTTTTGTAGATGAAGTCCTGGAGTCCATGACTCCTAGAGATCTATTTAAGCTTTTCACCAAGTTTGGGGTTGTTAAGGATGTCTTCATACCAATGAAAATGAGGAAAACAACAAGAACAAGATTTAGTTTTGTGAGATACGATTGTAAGGTGGCTGAAAAGGTGGCTATGCAAAAAGTTGATGGCTTATGGTGTGATAATAGGGCCTTGAAGGTGAAAATGGCGGAGTACAGTAAACCTGATCAACATAGATAGATGTTAACTAGTATAAGGGAGATAGATATGCCATAGAAGAAGCAATGGAATTCCATTCAACCTATGATGGGAAATAAAGGTAAGTCATATGCTGATGTCATTCAAATAGGAGGTCATAATGGCAGAAAAATAGAAAAACAAAAGTCTTTGTCAGAGCTGTTGAGGCTGGTAATGGGTGGCTGTATGACAGCTTGCTGGTGAAGCTCAAAATTTTTTTCTCTTTTCATGATTTTAAAAAAGAGATGTAGAAAAGAAATGTAAAGGGTGTTGAAGTTCGACAAGGAGGAGGAAAGTTAGTAATTTTATCATTTAGATCTCATCAACAGATGAAGGAAGAAAGAGCTCGAATGGGGGAGTGGATTTATGAGTGGAGTGATCAAGTCTCTGAGTGGGATGAAAGACTTTGTATGGACCAAGAGAGATGTGTCTGGATTACTTGTGTGGGTGTCCCTCTCAATCTTTGGAATCTAAAAACCTTAAGAGATATTGGTACTGTATGGGGTGAAGTAGTTCAATACCATAAGGATACACTTGGGGGTAAGCACTTTCGGTTTGGAAAAGTTAGGATCATCACAAAGCTTATGGAGCCCATCAATACGGTGATTAATTTAGTAGGAAATGTGAGGTCCTATCAAGTGCAAGTGTATGAAGAGCCATTAGTCAGTATCTGCCATTGTAATAGTGATTATAGCTGCCAGAAAAATGAAGTATTCAAATCTAATATGCAAGCTGAGGTCGATTATTTATCCAAAAGCAGAGGACAAGTTGGTGCTGCACATACTGAGGCCGCTGATAATGAAGAACAAGGTCGGGATAAAGATAAGGGTCGTTCAACTACAAACGAGGACGATGATGTGGATGTGGAAAAAAGTAACGAAGTGTCAAGTAATGGCAATCACACAGTGGAAAGGGTGGCAGATAGCATGCTTGAAGGCAATAATTATGTATCCTGTTCAGTTGCCAAAGAAATTGGCAGTGTTGTAGGGAAAACAAACAATGGCGATTGTCTTTTTGAAGAAGGACTGGTGCAGATAGTTGGCTCAAGAAAAGAGGTGCTTAGGACTGTTCAAGGGGTTGATGACCATGTGTGCACTAATGGGCTTATGCATAGTTTGAGTGGGATGGAGGGTGGTAGGCCCAATATCAATTTAGAAGTTGTACTAAATGGAGCTCAAGTTCAGCATATGAATAATGGGCCAAGATGGCAGGCCAGTTCGAATTTGAGCAAGTGTATAGCCCAATCCCAGCCTATATATGTAAAAGGTAACTCATCCCAGAAAGACAAACAAAAGAGGGGTGGCCCATCGCAAAAAGCTACTGATAGAACAAAAGGGAGGATTGATTTAAAGATGAAAGGAGTTGAATAGAGGCAAAGAAGAAGAAAGAAGGGTGCCCAGTCAAACTAGAAGGGGATTTTATTCAGTAACTGCTTAAAAAGTGGGGTGATCCTTAGAGCGGCAACAACTGCTATTTCCCTATCCGTGGCTCAAAGTAGTAATTCCAGAAAAAGAAGACAACTGCTTTCCGAAGCTCAAGCTACGATTACGGTGGGGAAAGAATTAGGGCTAAATTGTGAAGGGAAGGAATATGAAATAGCAGAAAGACTAATTGAGCTAGAAGAAAAAGATTTGGGACGAGTTGAAGGGGAGGGTGGGATGGTTTAAGGTGTTGGAGCAAGGAGGAGGGTAGAGGCTGCGTTGATAGTTCTTATGAAGATCATGACATGGAATGTTGGGGGTCTTAAAAGACCTGAAAAAAGGAGTAAAATTAAAGTTTTGGTGAGGGTTAGGAAAATCGATGTTTTACTGCTTCAGGAGACAAAACGAGCCAGTGTTGATGTTAATTTTGTAAAATCCTTATGGCCAATGGAGGATATGGGTTATATGGAGGTTGATGTAGAAGGAACGGCTGGTGGCCTTCTTTGCATTTGGAATACCAACGTTTTTCAGTTGACTGATAGCTGCAGTTCAAGGAATTTTATACTCCTTTTAGGTATATCTTCTCAATCTTTTCCTTGCGTTATATATAATATATATGCTCCGAATGATGTATTGAAGAGGAGGAAGTTATAGGAGTGTCTTGTTAATCTGAAACCTGCTTATCCCAATGCTTGGTGCCTGGGAGGTGATTTTAATGAGATTCGAATTATGAGTGAAAGGAAGGGGTGTTTAAGGACGGAGAGGGGTATGAAAGATTTTAATAATTTCATAGAAATCCTGGAGATGACTGATTTACCATGCAAGGAAGATTATTCACATGGTGTAATGCAATGGAGGGGGATAGGTGGAGTAGGATCGATAGGTTTTTGCTCGACCCTGCGTGGCTAAAGAGGTATAAATTTAAACAATATGGATTAGCCAGAGATATTTCTGATCATTGCCCAGTGCTGCTGATGGAGGATGAGAGGGATTGGGGGCCAAAACCTTTTAGGGATGGGGCTCAGCTTTTGGGTTAGGCAAGTTTCAGACTCATACATAAATTGAGAATTTTGAGAGCACATTTGAGAAGGTAGAACATGGTGGTATTTGGTAATATTGATGATCAACTGAAAAAGGTTGCGGAGGACCTTCATGAATGGGACTTGAAAGCTGAATCAAGATCCTTGGTGGAATCTGAAGTGCAAAGAAGAAGGGAGGTTAGAACTCAAGTGTGGCACCTCAGCAGAAGTAAGAAGCGATTGTGACTATGGAAGTCTAAAATGTCATGGGCCCAAAATGGTGATAAGAATACTAGACTATTCCACTTGATGGCAAGCTGTAGGCAGAGGAAAAATTTCGTAGATTCAATGAAAGTAAATGGTGTTGTAGTGGAAGATCCAAGTATAATGAGACAAGAAGTGGAGAATCACTTCATTAGAGTGTATGCTGAAAGTTGGAAGTGTAGGCCTAAGTTGGAAGGTCCCTTCCTAACTATAAGTCCTATAGATTTTGAGGGAGTCCTAGAGGCACAGTTTAGTGAAACAAAGATTTGGGCAGCTATACAAGATTGTGACGGAAATAAGGCGCCTAGTCCAGATGGCTTCAAATTTTTTTTTTTTGCATTAAAAAATGTTGGTCCATAATGAAAGGAGAGTTTATCAAGTTGTTTGAAGAGTTTTACAGCAATGGGAAGATGGCTCGGGGTGTAAATAGCTCTTTTATTTCTTTGATCCCTAAAAATGAGATCCCCACAGCCTTGTCTGAGTATAGACCTATTAGCTTGGTTAGTTCTATTTATAAAGTAGTGGGTAAAGTGCTATCTAGAAGACTCAGTCAAGTGCTGCTTAAACTCATAGGAGAAATTCAAACTGCCTTTCTTGGTGGTAGATGCATTCTTGATGGAGTTTTAATTGCCAATGAAGTGGTAGATTGGTGGAAAAAGTCAAAACAAAACGGACTCATTCTTAAATTGTATTTCGAGAAAGCCTATGACTCAGTTAATTGCCGCTAAAGGTATACCAAGATATGGATGGGGTGGATAAAGGAGTGTATCTCCATGCTAAGGATTTCAGTGCTTGTAAATGAGTCACCCACTGCAGAATTTTCTCCTCAAAAGGGGTTGAGGCAAGGTGATCCACTATCACCTTTCCTAGTTAATATAGTGGTTGAAGGCTTGAATATCCTTTTAGAGAGAGCAAAACAAATGGGGATGATTAAAGGTGCTTTACTGGGTCATCAAGGGTTAAAATTTTCTCATTTACAATTTGCAGATGACACCATTATTTTTTGTGAAGCCACATGGGATGAACTAATTATGATCAAAAGAATTCTAAGGTGTTTTGAAGTGGTGTCAGGCCTAAAGATTAATTTCCATAAGAGTATGGTTTGTGGCATTGGTGTGGAAGAGGGGTTATCTAAGGAATTTGCTAAAAAACTTAATTGCCTAAGTCAGAAATTACCTTTTGCATATCTTGGTATACCTTTAGCGGCAAATCCAAAGAGAAGCTGTACTTGGAAACCTGTGGTGGAAAAGTTTAAGAAGAAATTAGCATCTTGGAAGAGGAGATACTTGTCTTTTGCAGGTAGATTGACTCTAATTAAGTCCGTATTGTCAAGTCTACCTGTGTATTTCCTATCCATCTTTGAAATGCCTGTTGGTGTTGCTAAAACAATAGATAGGATTCAATCTAATTTTTTATGGAGAGGTTCTGACATTAAAAAGAAAATTCACTTAGTTAAATGGCAGGAGGTGTGTCAAAGTGCAGCTCAAGGGGGGTTAGGTGTGAGAAGGCTGAGCGATGTTAATGTGTGTTTAATGTTAAAATGGTGGTGGAGGTATGGAAGGGAGCATAAATCACTATGGAAACAAGTGGTCTGCTGCAGATTTGGTTGTTTTGGGGGTAGATGGACTCCAGAACCAGTGACTGATGCCATGGGCTATAAGGTATAGAAGGATATTGTATCTCTAGGCTCATCTCATAGTGTAGTGGAGGAGTTTTTTGCACAAAACTTTAAAATTGTCTTGGGAAATGGGGAAAGGATTCATTTTGGTCGGATAGGTGGTTTAACAACACAAGGCTCAAGAATGAATTTCCTAGGTTATTTAGTCTATCAATTGAGAAGGAATGTTCCTTGTAGTTTTTTTATCATCGAAAAGGGTTGACAATGATTGGAAGTTAGCATTTAGAAGACCACTTTTAGCTTGGGAGGAGGAAGAAGTTAAAAGGCGTAATGTATTTTTGTCAGAGGCACCAAATCTAAATCAGCTGACTGAGGATTCATGATTGTGGTTGGCTAATACTTCAGGTGTTTTTTCTGTGGCTTCAATTTAGAAAAAGATGCAGTCTCTTGGTGGGCCCATGGTTAGCATTTCAAAGTTTCTGTGGAGAAATTCAGCACCTCCAAAGGCTCAGTTTTTAAGTTGGTTAGCATGGAAGGAGAGATTGAAGACAAAAGACTTCATGAATAGGATTGGAGTTCTGTTTGCCAATGATAGTTTTCTATGTGTGTTATGCAAGGAAGAGATGGAAACAATAAATCATGTGATGTTACTATGTCTAATAGCGTGGAGAATATGGTCTGTCTTGGTAAATTGGTGAGAGGTAAAGTGGGCAACTCCAAGTTCTGTGAAAGTGTTGCTGCAATGGTGGTCTGGTATGAAATTGGGAAAGAATGAGTTAGAAATTTGGAAGGTTGTCCCTTTGGCCATGTTTTGGTCTTTGTGGAAATTAAGAAATGATTGTTTATTTAATAATGGCAAGACTGATTTTGCAGAGATGGTGGAGCTTTTAAAAGTCAGAATTGCCTTATGGGTCAAGTCAAATGTTAAGGGTATCTGTAGACACCCCATTTTTGACCGTCCTCAAGACTTGGACGTCACCGTTTGAACACCCAGTGATCATCCACGTTTGTGTTCGTTTGGAGTTCCCGGAAGTCTCGGCTTGCGCGCCTTGCCTCAGGATCTCCGAACTCGACTGTTTCGTGTCTGGTTTTGTACCAAACACTTGCATCTTGCCTTGGAGGGGCAGGGAATGCCTTGTGAGGCATCCCCACACACCACCGGCAGTGGCTAGAGGCCACCGGCTGGTTTTTGATGCCACCGGCAATGTATATTGCCGGTCGACACTATTTGTTGCCGGTCGGCACTACTTTTTGCCAAAATGGCATCTTTGGCCGGCCGACTACTGTGCATCTACTTTTGCAGATATTTTATCACAGCTGTCTTGCAGTTGGCTCCCCTCCATACACTATGGAGGGATCTCTCTCTTTAGAAGCTTGTCTTGTAAGCTTTACAAGACCGAAAGGCTCTATAAGAGAGAGTCTTGTCTCTTGGCTTTAGGGTTAGAGACTTTTTACATTTTTGGGGAGAAAAACACAGAGAGAAGCTCTGGTTTTAGGGTTAGGGTTCATACATATCTCCTATCTCTCTTTTTCTCTCTTTGTGTTCTAGGTGTTTTAGTCCATACTATTGCACACAAACACCTAGTGTTTCACCTTTCTTTGGCTCCTGAGGTTCTAAGGGGCTGGTTTTGGTATTTTGGAGTTGGATTCAAGCCAAGGAGGGTTGTTGGAGCATCATTGTTGAAGGGGGCTTCAAGGGTAAGAAACTAACCCTTTTATTCCCCATTTTTGCATTGTATAACACAAAAAAGTTCTTTTTTTTAGCCCTCTTGATTGTTTATTAAGAGTGTTTTGTGGTTTGGAGGTGTTTGACCCCTCTTAGGCCTTGAAAGGCCCCATTTTGTGCTATTTTGTGCAAGTTTCGAGACTTTGGTGTTTGGGCCTCTTTGCCACTGAAATCTTGAGGGATTTCAGTGGCGGAGATGGTGCCTTGAAGTCTCCAAAAGGGGAGGGCCACCCCTCTCCTTGTTGTCCTTGAAATGGACCCTTTTTGGCCTCTTGAGAGAGCACCATGTTAGAGCATGTATTGATCATGTCTTGGTTGTTTTTCATGCTTATTATGCCATGATATAACCTTGTTGTGTGTTGGTTTTGGTACACCATGCATGCTTAGCATACCTACCATGTAATGCCTTGTTATTGCCTTAATATACCTTAGGTTGTTAGCCTTTGTTCAAGCATGTTTTAGGCTTAGTCTTGTGAAGCTTTTGTGCATATTTTGCCATGTTTTAGGTCTGTCCATAGTTGTTTGGGTCGGATTTGGCATGCTTAGTATAGTCCCTTTGCATTCCGGCTTGTTGGCCTTAAGTATGTAAATGTGTAGTATGTGTTGCTTGCATCACTTCGGTGGTTTGGAACCACCCTTCATGTTATTTCAGTCCCTTTTGCATGCTCATATGTTTGCCTTGGATGTCTCTTTGAAGCTTTGGAAGCTTGCCTTGCATGCTCCATGTTTTGACCATTGTGCGTGCCTTTGAATTTGAGCCACCTAGATGCCCTCTAGGGGGCCCCTTTGCATGATCTAGGTCTGCCTTGAACCTATTTTAAGTCTTCTTAGCCTTGTGAGGCTTGGTTGACTTGGCCATGGTTCAAGCCCCTTTGACTTGCTTCAAGTACTTGGGCCATTTATTGCATGTTTAGCTTGACTTGTTGCTTGGTTTGGCACCATGTTTTAACATGATTTTCAGAGCTTATGTTGCATGCTAATTGTCCATGTTTACACCCTCTTGAATGTGTTTGAGAGTTGTCCCATTTGTGCCTAAGTGTTGGCCCCTTTAACATGTGCATGTGTGTATGTGTTTAGTCCTTTTATTTTGGTCATTTTGGCCACTGTTTTAGGCCTATTTAGAGTTGCCTAAATCATGTATAAGTCCACCTTTTCATTAGTTCGCATTGCCTCATGTTTGCTTGTATGCTTGCATAAGTGTCTTGCCATGCCATGTTGCATCCTTAGCTTGCATGCCTAGGTTGCATTGCATCTTGCATGCATGTCTTATTCCTTGACTTGGTGATAGGAATTGGGCCTTGATTTGTTTGTTTGGTTTGCATTTCATTTGACATGAAAGTTGCACACTTGATTCTTTGGGCCATCATGCATGGAAATGCGTGATTGGTGGTCCGAGAAACGAGGCACATGCCCTTTTGAGTAACAAACATGATAAGGGACATGATTGGTGCATATATGGCTTGAATTGTATTGCCATGCAAGTTCTGTCCTCTGCTGCTGTAAGTTGCAGGTTCTGCTGGCATTCTTTGCCGACCGGCCGTATTTATTGCCGGCCGGCAGTAAATCAGCAACCGATGGATTCATCTTGTGCCGGTGACCACGATTCACTGCCGGTGGGCATTATACTCAGCCGATGGTGATTCCCAGTACCCAGAGAGGCATCCTTGAGATTTTGGCAATCTTCAGAGAGGCAGGGCAGGGAAAACAGAGGCAGACTATGCATGGTCGTACACTTCCGAGCAGGATTCGAGCATGCGCTGCATTTGGCTCTCCTCCCGAGGCGGTTTACTATTTTTTCTAGCTTAAATTAGCTTGTTAACTGATTAGGAAATTTGTAATAATTAATTAGCTGCGAGTTAGTTAATTTGTAATATTTGTTCGGTCCCTCCGAGCTAGGGCGATTGTGTAATAAGTGTGTGTGAGTGGTGTGTATGTCTTCCAATCCCCACTTCTTTCTTGCCTTTTATTTACCTGCTTATGATGGTAGATTAGGGCACGTTTAAATTAGCATACCTTATGCTATGCATGCGTGCATTCATGCATTTGTATTGCATGCATTAGGCTCGGTACATCACGCTAACTGCATTTGTACTTCAATTTCAAATTGAATACGTGTTATCAATTGCATTTCATATGTCATTTTAGGATTAGCCGAGCCTATCTTAAGTACATCTTGTATGCGATACATTAGCCATTTTTAACATGAACTAGGATCACGCATGTTTGCTAACTAGTTTACTGTTTTGGCACGGAGTACGATGTAAGTATTTATGCTTTAGCATACCGCATGCGTGTGAGTGTTGCCATGATAGCATAATTACCATGTGGCTAAGTGCTTCTATGAGATAAACTGTTTGAATGCTTGTGGGTGAAGGTTGGATTGTTTGAGTTGGAAAAACTCATTGAAATCCGTATTTTAGCCTACTTGCGAGTAACAAATTCCAAAACATTTTCCAAGACAAACGGATATGCAATGCTTATTTCCAAATTAGGCAATCTAGTCTATACTTGTTTGTCGTGCGCATAACATAGTAATTCTAGGCTAATAATCGGAGTAAGAACACATAACGTTTTCAAAAATGGATATCACGGTTAGTAGAGGCCGATCTTCGGATCGGGCGAGAGGGGGTGCTCATAGCTGACCTTCCCCAATCATACCCTAGCTCCCGAGCCTAGGCAACTTTGGCAATGACGGACACGTGGCCTTTGGCACCGAGTCAGGGTTTCCTAAATTCCCCCATTTTAAAATATTTAGGTGGCGACTCTGTATTCTGGCAAAGCAGTCCATGTTTGGCACTTCTTTCAAAAATCTGTTTTCTCAAAACGATTTGCCGGATTTAGACTCTTTGGTTCAGATTAAGAACTGTGACAATTCGAGAGTCCGAACTGTAGTAACCCCAAAATGAACAGAACGGGAGCTCACCCTCCCGGGGCGTTCGGGGACGTCTACAGTTTCTGGCGACTCTGTTGGGGATTTAGAGAGCTTGACTCGAACTCGTGATATCCTGTTTTGATTTCATTTATGTGTCCTTTTGCATTGCATGTGCATTGGTGCGCCTAGGAACACAGGGTTTGCCATCTGCCATTCCTGAACGGTTTGCCGGAGGCTTGTCTTGTCAAGGCATGACCATAAGGCTGACCGGTTATGGGCTCTGACAGCATGGGAACACAAACCCCGATTTTATCGGGGCACCCTTTTCGACCATTCGACCTAGTACATATTCGGATCTATAGTGACCATTCCAAACTAGGACAGGTTGCTTACCCGATGCTAAGTTGTTTGAAACCGCTGTGTGCGTAGTGAAACCCTAGATCCTGACAAAATAGGACAGGGAAACCCTACCCCAACATAGGGGTGTTTTGGCTCTCTTTATCTGCTATGTGCTTTTAGAATGTATCTCTATAGGAACGTACATATCAGTTTGAAAGTTTGAATATCGGGCCCGAGGGCACCAACATCAGTGTCAGTTATGAGAATCAGTTATCTGCGGGTATCAGGTTCAGTTTTGGGGACAGTGATTCTAGGGAACAGTGATCAGTAGTGGAGTGCAGTTGTTCGGCTACACCTATATTTGATCCGTTTGGGCTGAAACGCTGCTTTTTGCCCTTTCAGTTCAGAGAGTTGATACAGAATAGCTAGTGCTCTCCCTTGCTGAGGCAGGATTTATGACGACGCAGAATTCAGAAGAGATCGTGGTTATGACGGCCGCATTAGATCAAGGGATCGCTCTGCAAAGTGAGACCAACATTGACATGTCACATCCACCCAGGTCGCCTGTTACGCACCCGGTCTGGACGCCCCAGCTATATCAGGCTCGCGAGCCCACTACATTCGAGCTAATGGGAATGATAGGTGATCTCCAAAGGTCTGTGGCGGATCTCGCCTACGGAATGTCAGCTTCACCTCCAGTCGCACCATATGCCGGGAGTTTTGTACCCCAGGAGCCCCCGCTGTTGGGGCGAATTGTGATTGAACTTAGCCAACCGGAGATGACCTCCAGCTATGGTAATGACATATAACCATCAACCCAAACCCTCGATCAGGCTGAGGCCAGAGGTAAAGACAAAATGAAGGTAGATACCGATCCTATAGAACAACTGCTGTGGGCAGTCGAGGCTTTGAAAGCCGGGGGGATGAGTAAGCAACAGATATCCGCAGTTGTGGCAAAAACTGTGGAAGATGCTTTCCCCACTCCACCTGAGGGGAGTTCAAGTCAGTCAGAAAATCGGGATAGGCCCCATCATGCCAGAACAGTTCCTCCTATTCCCAGCCCTGCACCCGGGAAAGATCAGAAAGCCAAGGTGGCGCCTGCCGACCCTTTCGCCAGTGCGGCTAGTAAGAGCGCTCAGACTCCAAAATACCTGCCCCGAGGGCGCAGGACTTTTCATGCTCTTTACATGCCTCTGTCTAAGGCACTTCAGATCCTTGCCGAGAGGGGACATCTCAAACCCTTGGAGCCTCGGCCTCTCCCGAAGAATCTCCCTGCTACGCATGATGCTGCTCAGTACTGCGCGTACCACCAGCAGACAGGCCATCCTACCAACAATTGTTTCTGCCTCCGTCATGAGGTGCAAGATTTGATTGACAACGAGGTTATCCTCTCGCCCACCTCAGCCAAGTCCGTTACCACCCAGTTGTTGGATTTTGAGGATACAGATACTGCAAGTATGTAGTCAGAAGGTGAACCACCTGCGGGCGGCATTCGGTATATTTTTGGATGTGGCGTCTGGTACGCATTTTTTAGCATCGGTGAACCCGAGTTTTGTAAATTTCGGCTTGGGTATCGAGTCAGTCTTTTGTTTTGAGTCTGTCTCTTTGTCTTGAGTCAGTCTTTTTGCTTAAGGGTCTGTCTTGTTGTATCGAGTCAGTCCCCTTTGTATAGAATACCAGGTGATTCTGGGGTTGTTGCCTCGAACACCGTTTTGTCTTGTAATTACCCGTTTTTGTTTTTTGAGTCTGTTTCTGCCGAGGGGCCAGTTATACCCAACAGATCTGAATGAAACAGCTGTTACTATCTCGCTTTCATGCTTGCCTTCAGTGTAAGCTAGTTGTGCCAGAGAATTTGAGCGGACTGACAGTACATCTCGCCTGCTCTCCTGCGCGCCATTGCATTAACCTAAGTTTTTCAAAAACCCCTTTTGAACACTACGGTGATAAAAAACGAAGAGGAAGGAATTTCTCGGGTTTTGCAAAACTTTGATCATTTTGAGAAAATGAGAGGCATGCTAAGCCTTTTTATGAATGAAATCATGCTTGTCAGCATGAGTACTGGGAAGGACCCTGGCTTAATCTAGACTGGTTCCACACTATCTTCAGTGCGAGCGATTTGTCGCTTTCTTAAAAACTTTCAAAAATAAATGTTTTACACGGCCCTGTGAAGACCTATGTGGAACCGCTCTTGAGATTGTGCAGCCTAGGATCGCTCTCAGCCTCAAGGTTCGACCTGTTTGTTTTGAAACACGAACTCATCCGGAATATTCAACGGTCAACTGTCGGAGGAGGCCCGCGTGGCCAGATCTGAAGCAGCCCTCGAGCAAGAGGCACCAGAGTCGAATCAAAAAGAGTAGATCTCACCGGAAGAAGCTCGTGGAGCAACCGGGATGGATTCTTCTACAAATCATTGCAACAGCCGTTCTCCTAGATACAGAGAGGCTTCAACTCCAAAAACCATTTGGCATGGACTTGTTACACTTTTACCCTTTGAGAGGCTCGCTGGGCCGAAAACCCGGAAGGGCGACCCAGGCAAAAGTTAGAGCAAGAGAAAAATATAAAAAAGAAAAGAAAAGAAAAGAAAAGAAAATGCGGAAAAGAAAAGAAAAAGAAATGAACAAAAGAAAATGAAAAGAAGCTCGCAAGGTCGAAAACCCGCATTGGGCGCCTTGGCAAAAGTTAGAGCCTGAAAAGTGAAGGTTAAAATACCCGAGTGTACCTTAACCGGAACTACGTAAGGCTTGATTCCCATGTTTGGGATACGTAGGTAACTTCATCATGAAGTCCAGCCCCCAACGCTTTCATAGCGTCTCGGTCCATGCAATGGTTTCGATTTCATCCCAAAGTCTAGTCACCAACACCTTCCAAGGTGATTGTGTCCATATATTTGTTGTAACCGTCTTCGTCATCCCTGTGTCCAAGAACTCGACCACCACCAATGAAGACTGCCTACGAACTGCTGCGGCACCATCCAAACAAGGGGCAACTTTCCGTTGCCACGAGTCGTCGTGAGCCGCCATTCAAACCAGGGGCAACTTTTCGTTGCCATCCACCCCTTTCAAGCCAGGGGCAATTTTCCATTGCCTCCGATCCAAGGTTGCGCATCTCAAAGAGTAAGTTCCATGCTCGTTGAGCGTTGACTGTTTGCAAAAATAGTTTTTGAAAATTTTTACTGAGGTTGACTATTTTCTCGAAAACTATTCCATTTTCCAAAACTGGACCATTTTCTTGAACCCAAAAAGGAAAATTTTCAGTGCTTACAACCTGACTTGCATGGTTTTCAAATAAAAAATCGAACAAGTACGTTAATCCGACTCTCATCTTGATCAAAACTGTTTTAGTTGAAAACCAAAACGAAAAAATGGTCAAAATGATGAACTAGGGGCACAATTGAGTCAGGCGCTCTGTCTTTCCCCCGTCGTCAACATACTTGCCAGAAAGGCACTCTACCCACCAGAAGAAATAGCTGTGAGCTAATGGCATCGGGCGTGAACCCGCAACTTCCTATTCATTCATTAATCACCTTGGAGAGGGACGAAAAATGAGAGAATAAAGAATAGAGAGGTGTAAGTTGAGAGAAAAAGAGAGCCAAAGGGTTTTGAGAGAAAAACCGAGCCTGAGGGCCGAGTGATGTGAGAATCATAAATCAGAAAGGATGGGAAACAATACCCAAAGAAACTGGCTCCTCGTGACCTGAGGTCCCCCGTTTTCATTTAACGCGTCTGTGTGTCGTGTCTTTTGTTTTGTTTACCTCAAACCTTTGTTTTAGGTTTTTTCCGAGCGTGTCTCATTGTGTTTAGGTCGTGTACCCTTTTGTTTGAGTCCTCCCCGCTGTGTCCAGTGGGTGGCTCGATACCCCGGTTTGAAAAACCCTTATTTAATTACAAAAATCGTTTATGCTCAGAATGTTGTGCCATTCTCTATATTTGAGCGTACTTCAACTCTAGCTGTTTTCACCTCTGTGGTCCATCTTGTCAGATTGGGCCGTTCGCTCAGGGTTTGCTGTGTGCAGAATGAACCGAATGCTGTGTTATGGGCTGTATGCATGTTAATCCCCAGTAGAGTAAGGGTTGTGTGTGTCCAGAATCAGGCAGTGGGTTGCTTGGGTTATTTTGCTGTTGGCTGTTTAGTTATCTGATTACCACAGTGCAAGTGTTCAATTTTCAGACAACAGGTCAATTCCATTTACATTAAAGAGTAACATGATGGGATGCGATGCAATACATGAGATATGTAAATGTAACACTTTTTAAGCAAAAAAAATTTGTTCATTTCATAATCTTTTTTTAAGTACAAAGTTTCGAGGAAAACAAAAACCTGCCTGCGACAGTACAAAGTATCCTAACTACCAACAAAAGGGAAAAGTACAAGAAAGAAGAAAAACAACAAAAACTGTATCTGTGTCCAGCGACTCCGAGGGCTAGCAGTCTGTCCTAGTCCTCTTCCTGGACGAAGGTCCAGGAGCATCATCAGCATCGTCGTCGGAGCCCGAGCTAGTGCCGCCTCCGGTCTCCTCCTCCGATGACTCCGTCTCCGACTCTGCCTCCGCCTCCGACTCGTCATCCTCATCATCGTCATCATCAGGAACTGGAGCTAGTGCCGCCTTGGTGTGGGGGAATGCTCTACCCTCCTCATCTCTCCCTCGGGCGGGGACGGAAGGTCCTGCGGGAGCACCTCCTGCCATAGGAATCTGGAAATGAGGCTGAAAAAGTACATAAAAGGGAAATGCATCAGTATACTGTGGATAGTTTATCAGTGTAGAATGCAGTGTTGAGTGCAGTGTGTGAATGTCGTGAGCAGTTTATCAGTGCAGAATGCAGTGTATGAGTACAGTGTCAGAATGCCGTGAGCAGTTTATCGGTACAGTATATGCGGTGTATGAGTACAGTGTGAGAATGCCATGAGCAGTTTATCAGTACAGAGTACAGTGCAGAATGCAGTATATGCAGTGTATCAGATGCTGTGAGATCAGTGTATCGGGTGTCGTGCTGTGCATCAGATTACGTGAATCAGCTTGTGAGCGATTTGAGGCCGTGATCAGAAGAACATACCGGAATGCTGTAGAGTGCCAGGAGATCAAAAGTCCGCTGCAGCATCCCCATCATGGAGGCATTCATCTCCAATGACTTCCGGGTGTACTCAGAAGAGGCCTGCAAATGCATCAGATGCATCAATATTCTGTGGAATATCAAATAAACTGAAATGAAATGACTGTACAAAAATGCAGTAATATATACCGGAGGCAAGTCGGGGACACCGACGAACTCATGATCAGCCGGCGGAGGGGCGAAAGGGATCTGATAGGTCGCCCAACCCTGCCCCCAGAAAGTCAATGAATTAGGTAGAACAGGCCAACCGGTCCCCGGTCCCCCCTGAACTCCGCCCCTGCCACGGACTCGGGCCTTCCTCGAAGCTCCTGCCCCAGCTCCCGCTCCTGTCCTAGTCGCTGGCGCCGCAGGCCTAGCTCCCTCCGCTCGACGGTCGCCGCTCAGAGACCGCATAAGGTACGTCTGTACATACTCTCGGTAGTCGTCGATGCCTCTGAAGCGGGTCGCCTCCCAGCCGATAGTATAATCGGCCATCTGCTCGGTGGTGAGCCTCTCAGTCTCCCTCATGTCCGCAGGAGGGTGAACCGGGACTATCTGCTCCGGTAACCCTAGGGTCTGGCGTAGGAAACGCTCACCCAGGTACCAAGCCCGACAGACCGGGCCCTCCAGTAGAATCCGGAAACGCGACGTCTCCACAGCACCGGCAAACCGATCCCGCGTCGTGGCTGGCAACGGGGCCCACGGCTGCCAAGTGATCTGAAAGTGACATACAGTTTGTTATCTACTGTTATTGAAATATGCAGTGGAAAGGCGAAGCTTAAATAAACTGCAAGTAAAACATACCTCGGCAGGGGTGATGGTGTCGAAGTAGCGGAGGAAAAAGCCAAATGTCTCTCGCGGCCTCCGGGTGCATCTCCTGTCAAAGCGACGCGAAAACGGGACGACCAGAGGAGTCTCCGTGACTGGTACGGGGGCGAGCCTAGGAAAGTAGGCGTAAACCCACAACTGCAAGGTAAATACCGGTGCATTTATCAGATAAAGCAGAATATATAGTAAAAACAGAAATAGCAGAGCCGTGGGTTGTGCAGTGTATTGTGTACAGTGTATAGTGTGAGCAGTGTACAGTCGGTGTAAAGCAGAATGTATGTGTGTGCCGTGTGTACAGTATACAGTAGGTATAGAGCAGACTATAGTGTGTGCAGTGTACAAAGTACAGAAAATATAAAGCAGAAATGAAAAGCGGAGAAGAAACGTACCTCCCAAGCCCGCCAATAGCCCCCGAGCAGCTGTCCGCTGCCGCGGGAAGCTGAGCTCATATATCCGTAGAGAGTGGCCAGAGCGGCGCCACCCCAGTCATAATGCAAGATGTTCCTGACGTCCACCAGTGCGCTGAGCAGGCAGAGAGGCACGGTGTTCGCCCGGTCGGCGAAGATGGTCGTCCCGAACAAGAACATGAGGAAGCCGCGTACGTACCTCTCCACGGCCTCCGGAGTCATCGGGTCTGCATCAACAAGGGTGGGCTGGACCCGGAACTGCACCTCAAACCACGAGTATCAGACAAAGCCTGGACGAGCGAGAGGTGGCGCCTCACCCAGCAGATGGACCTGAGCGGCAGTCCACTCGTCCATGTCAGTATCAAAGGGGATCGGATCACCCCCTACCCCGATGCCTGTGAGCATCGAGAAATCGTAAGGGGTCATCGTCATGTCCCCTGCCGCGGACAAATGGAATGAATCGGTGGTATCCCACCACCTCTCCACTAAAGCGGCGAGGAGAGGTCTGCATGTAGTGAGCCTGGAGAGTCCTCTGCAAA
Organism: Camellia sinensis; assembly: GCF_055761805.1. Lineage (NCBI taxonomy): Eukaryota > Viridiplantae > Streptophyta > Magnoliopsida > Ericales > Theaceae > Camellia > Camellia sinensis. The sequence goes on from NC_138967.1 coordinate 153,012,156, forward strand.
AGGCGCCGAAGCCCGCCTGGTCCACTATGCGACGGACCGCGTCAGGAAGCTCGCCGTACCACTCCCGAGCGCCAGTATTCCCATACCCGCGGATGGTATGGGAATCCCCCTGCAAACAGAAAACAACAATTGCAAGGCAACATTCAAAATACAGTTTTAAGAAGCATACAGATGTGGCATGTGTGCAAGTTTAACAGATGTAAACAAATACCGGGTGCCGTTGTGCTTACCGTGAACTACAACGTGTGATGCATCAGCGTGTTTGGTTAGTTCAGTGCAAATGTGGCATGCGTGCATATTTTCAGATTCAAACAGATACCGGGTGCCGGTGTGCTCGCCAGTAAACTACAGCGTGTTTGGGTGGTTCAGAGCAGATGTAGCATGCGTGCAAGTTTGACAGATTTAAACAAATACCGGGTGCCGGTGTGCTTACAGTGAACTACAACGTGTGATGCGTCAGCGTGTTTGAGTGGTTCAGTGCAAATGTGGCATGCGTGCATATTTTCAGATTCAAGCAAATGCTGGGTACCAGTGTGTGTGCAGTGGAATACAGTGTGTTTGGGTGATTCAGGGCTAGTGCAGTGTGCGTGCATGTGTCAGTTTCAAACAGATATCAGTTGTATGTATGTTTACGAACTACAGTATACAGGGTATCTGAGCTAAAGCAGTTAAAGAGCACAAATAGCTACGACGGTTTTGTGTCCTACATTGCAGAAAGTAAAGCAAAAAAAAGAGAGTTACCTCGGAAGCGCCGAGGGACAGGTGGGAGGTAGGCTCACGCAGTAATAGCTCGGGTGGCACGTGCCTCTCGAAGCTCCGAAACTGGCGCAGTCCGTCGGGGAGCAGAACATGAATCGCCGCCCGGTAGGTCGCCGGGTCGAACGGGCGCTCGCTCAAAGGTAGAAGCTCGACCCCGGGATCCATCTCGTGATTCGGGGGAGTCCCACCGCGTGGAATGTCGTCCGCCATGTCGAGAATGATGAGAAAATAGCCGGAGGAAGGAAAATCGGGCTAGAATATGGAAAGTCAACCGAAAAGTCAACCCCCGGGAAGGTCGAAAATGGCCGGAAAGGGCAGGATGTGAAAATGGTACGGAAATCAAGAGGAGAAAGAGGGGAACAAACCCCAAAAAGGTGGGAGCGGTAAACGAGGCACCGAAACAAAGATTTGTTCGGTTGAAAATGTCCGAAACGCGAAGAAAATCGCGAATCCGACGACGAAACGGGCGTAGAACGCGAAGAAACGGACAAAAGAGGAGAGGAAAACGCTCTAGAGAGAGAGTGTGAGATTTCGGCGGAAAGGAAAGTAAGAAAATAGGGTTTGAAACCCTATTTTAAAACACCCGAGGTGAAATGTCGAATCTGCCTCGACTCAGGAACTTTTTTCCGGTCGGCAACATTTTGTGCCGACCGGCAGAATATTGTGCCGATGGAGTTATTTTTCAGCCGATGGACAGCCGGTGGCTTCCCCTCCCGGCCGGTGGTGTTCCCACAACCTTGTTTAGGCCATATGAGTAGTTTTCGGTCTTCATAGCTCAAGAAAGTACAAGAGAGTGTAACTCCGACGCTCAACGGGCCTCCGTTTCGACCCCGGACCGCGTCTTCTGTGCGTAGCACTCCAACTCATGCAATGTTGTATTCTTTGGTATCTTTTTTGCCTTTTACAAGATCCAAAAGTTGCCCCGTGTGCGTTGCACGCGTTTATCGCACTGTCTTGTGCATTTCAAAACCAATCGCGCTGTTTAGCGTATCGCACTGTCTTGTGCATTTCAAAATCAATCGCGTTGTTTAGCGTATCGCACTGTCTTGTGCATTTCAAAACCAATCGCGTTGATTAGCGTATCGCACTGTCTTGTGCATTTCAAATCAATCGCACTGTCTTGTGCATTTCAAATCACTCGTGCTTTCTTGCGCATCGCACTGTTTTGTGCACCTTACTTGCATCTCGCATGCATTCTATCGCGCTATCTTGCGCACCTCACTTGTACTTGTTAGTACATTGCATTGTTTTGAATACAAACCGGCTTCGCGTAGCGTATAAGTCCAATTGTCGAAATCTTCTTTCATATCATTTTGCATTCCGTGTGGCATGCGTGTCACACTTTGCATCATTTGCATCTTATGAGGCATGCGTGTCTCATTTGTATCATTTTGCACCTTATGAGGCATGCGTGTCTCATTTGTCTCATTTTGCATTCCGTGTGGCACGCGTGTCATACTTTGCATCATTTTGCATCTTATGAGGCATGCGTGTCTCATTTGTATCATTTTGCATCCTATGAGGCATGCGTGTCTCATTTGTATCATTTTGCATCCTATGAGGCATGCGTGTCTCATTTGTATCATTTTGCACCTTATGAGGCATGCGTGTCTCATTTGTCTCATTTTGCATTCCGTGTGGCACGCGTGTCGCACTTTGCATCATTTTGCACCTTATTAGGCATGCGTGTCTCATTTGTCTCATTTTGCATTCCGTGTGGCACGCGTGTCACACTTTGCATCATTTTGCACCTTATGAGGCATGTGTGTCTCATTTCTCTCATTTTGCATTCCGTGTGGCACGCGTGTCACACTTTGCATCATTTCGCATCTTATGAGGCATGCGTGTCTCATTTGTCTCATCTTGCATCTCATGAGGCATGCGTGTCTCAGTCGTATCATTTCGCACCTTATGAGGCATGCGTGTCTCATTCGCATCATTTTGCATCTTATGAGGCATGCGTGTCTCATTTGTCTCATCTTGCATCTTATGAGGCATGCGTGTCTCATTCGCATCATTTTGCACCTTATGATGCATGCGTGTCTCATTTGTCTCATTTTGCATTCCGTGTGGCACGCGTGTCACACTTTGCATTATTTAGCATCTTATGAGTCATGCGTGTCTCATTCGTATCATTTTGCATCATGCCTCATTTACACTTGCATCATGCCTCATTTTCATTGGCACGTGTGCCTCATTCCCATTGGCACGTGTGCCTCATCTTCATCGGCATGCGTGTCTCATTTCCATTGGCAGGTGTGCCCCATCTTCTTCATTGGCATGTGTGCCTCATTTTCATCGGCATGTGTGTCACATTTTCGTTGGCATGTGTGTCGTCATTTGCATTAGCATGCGTGCCTCATTTGCATTGTCTTACATTCCTTGCGACCTGCGTTGTCTCGCTTTCATTTGCATTGTCATGCATGTTGCTAACAATATTGTACCTGTTAAGTTTGTTTTCTTTGCAGGCACGATATTGTATGTACGGTTCATTTGACGCTGGTGGAACCAGACGAGCCGCACAGGTATTATCATTGGTCTGGCGAGACCTTAAACACGCACGGTCTAGGAGACCCTAAATCCTCTGAAGGTGCAAGTCCTTTGGTGTTTGTCGTGCCCGAACGACTGTTGGCAATATCATATACATTGTGGCTTGGTCTGGCGAGACCTTAAACACGCACGGTCTAGGAGACCTTAAATCCTTGGAAGGTGCAAAACCTTTGGCACATTGATGTGCACAGTTCGTTTGCATTGTCATTCATGTTTTAAGCCGCACGTTGTTGCGCATTTCAAGTTCACGTGTATTGTCATGCATACATTTTGCATCCCGGTCTAGGAGACCCTAAATCCTCTAAAGGTGCAATTCCTTCGATGTTTGTCGTGCCCGAACGACTTTCAGTGGTCTGGTAAAGCCACCTGCCTATGTTTGCGGTGAGTTCCTAGAAGACCAACTGGGACGGTGGAAACTAGAGTTCGAACGGCTTATGCCTAGAACGCAAAGGTTCGGGAGTTCCGAGACTAAAGTCTGGTTTAAATACCCAGGGGTGTATCCTCGGCTTGAAATCTGTATGGAAGCCCCATAGATTGAGGCAGCATGTCTGCGCCCTAGTTCTGGATACTGAACCAACCTAGTATATCGCCCTGTTGGTAAGATAGGGAAAGCTGCAATCATAGCCGTTGCATCATAGTGCATCGTCATGCATTTCCATTGTAGCTTGCATGCATCCATTGCATTTCCCCCAGTAGATCACATCATATTGCATTGTCATGCATTTTGTAAATATCCATTCCATTGCATATTTCTAGCTATTGCATTGTAATTTGCATGCATTCATTGCATCACCTTCCATCTATGGCTCGCGCCTTTCCAGGTTGAGCTTGGTCTGGTATGTGCCCTTACTTTTCACGTTAAAGCACAGTTCTGCATGTGTACGCGCCTATTCCACGCTGGTATGTTGGTTTGAGGGTCGCGGCACCTTTTCTATGTTAGACATGGCTTGTTTGTGTACATGCCTTTCCTAGGCAAGATTTGGTTTGGCCCGCGTGCCATATCCATTGCATTTTAGATTGCATGCATTCATTGCGTCATCTCCGCCTATGGCTTGTGCCTTTCCATGTTGAGCTTGGTCTGGTATGTGCCCATACTTCTCGTGTCAAAGCATAGTTCAGTGGACCGTTCTATGTTAGCCACGGCTTGTTTGTGTACATGCCTTTCCTAGGCAAGATTTGGTTTGGCCCGCGTGCCATATCCATTGCATTTTAGATTGCATGCATTCATTGCATCACCTTCCACCTATGGCTTGCGCCTTTCCATGCTGAGCTTGGTCTGGTATGTGCCCATACTTCTCGTGTCGAAGCATAGTTCAGTGGACCGTTCTGTGTTAGACGTGGCTTGTATGCGTACATGCCTTGCCTAGGCAAGATTTGGTTTGGCCCGCGTGCCATATCCATTACCTCCTCTCCCGCATATCCACACATATATATATTACATTGTAGTGTAATTATTGCATCCGGCATTAGGATCATTGTCCTTTCCCCAGCGGGTCATTTCCCCACTTGTGTCAATCCCCCCAAATACTTGTTCTTCTGTCTGTCTACGATGCTCATAGTTCAGTTGACCGTTCTATGGTAGACAGACTTGTTACCTCCATCAATCTATTTGACATGGGTGTGGTTTCAAACCACTCGTGATTGGATCATGATTCAATTTCTTTGCATATAGTTTGCATTGTTTCAATTACATTGCATCTTCATTTGCATTATTTATACATTGTTTTGTATATATTGCATATCATTTTGCATCCATTTTTGCATTGTCATGCATGTTGCTAACAATATTGTACCTGTTAAGTTTGTTTTCTTTTCAGGCACGATATTGTATGTACGGTTCATTCAAAGCTAGTGCAACCAGACGAGCCGCACAGGTATTGTATCCTCCGAGTGAGACGTATCGAGAATTGCATAATTCTCTTACATCATTTCTGCATTGTAGTGTAGTTCGGTGGATGCTAGCTTAAAACTGTCGCATGTGTGCTTCGTTACAGCTTTCTTTGCAAGATCATAAGTTATGTCAGGCTCCGTGCATTGTCTTGCATTTAGCCCCTGCCTTCGGACGCATATCTTGTTTATCTTGCATGTCTGTCTAAGTCTTCGGCCTTCTCAAAAATGGGTCGTCTCTGGGCTTTGACATTCACTCTCGTCATTGTTATGACTTTCGAGTTCTGTTAAAGAGGGGCAACTGTAGACACCCCATTTTTGACCGTCCTCAAGACTTGGACGTCACTGTTTGAACACCCGGTGATCATCCACGTTTGTGTTCGTTTGGAGTTCCCGGAAGTCTCGGCTTGCACGCCTTGCCTCAGGATCTCCGAACTCGACTGTTTCGTGTCTGGTTTTGCACCAAACACTTGCATCTTGCCTTGGAGGGGCAGGGAATGCCTTGTGAGGCATCCCCACACACCACCGGCAGTGGCTAGAGGCCACCGGCTGGTTTTTGATGCCACCGGCAATGTATATTGCCGGTCGGCACTATTTGTTGCCGGTCGGCACTACTTTTTGCCAAAATGGCATCTTTGGCCGGCTGACTACTGTGCATCTGCTTTTGCAGATATTTTATCACAGCTGTCTTGCAGTTGGCTCCCCTCCATACACGTGTATGGAGGGATCTCTCTCTTTAGAAGCTTGTCTTGTAAGCTTTACAAGACCAAAAGGCTCTATAAGAGAGAGTCTTGTCTCTTGGCTTTAGGGTTAGAGAATTTTTACATTTTTGGGGAGAAAAACACAGAGAGAAGCTCTGGTTTTAGGGTTAGGGTTCATACATATCTCCTATCTCTCTTTTTCTCTCTTTGTGTTCTAGGTGTTTTAGTCCATACTATTGCACACAAACACCTAGTGTTTCACCTTTCTTTGGCTCCTGAGGTTCTAAGGGGCTGGTTTTGGTATTTTGGAGTTGGATTCAAGCCAAGGAGGGCTGTTGGAGCATCATTGTTGAAGGGGGCTTCAAGGGTAAGAAACTAACCCTTTTATTCCCCATTTTTACATTGTATTTTTACCTATCTTAGAGCTGTTTTCGTGCTTATTGTATAACACAAAAAAAGTTTTGTTTTTTAGCCCTCTTGATTGTTTATTAAGAGTGTTTTGTGGTTTGGAGGTGTTTGACCCCTCTTAGGCCTTGAAAGGCCCCATTTTGTGCTATTTTGTGCAAGTTTCGAGACTTTGGTGTTTGGGCCTCTTCACCACTGAAATCTTGAGGGATTTCAGTGGCGGAGATGGTTCCTTGAAGTCTCCAAAAGGGGAGGGCCACCCCCTCTCCTTGTTGTCCTTGAAATGGACCCTTTTTGGCCTCTTGAGAGAGCACCATGTTAGAGCATGTATTGATCATGTCTCGGTTGTTTTTCATGCTTATTATGCCATGATATAACCTTGTTGTGTGTGGGTTTTGGTACACCATGCATGCTTAGCATACCTACCATGTAATGCCTTGTTATTGCCTTAATATGCCTTAGGTTGTTAGCCTTTGTTCAAGCATGTTTTAGGCTTAGTCTTGTGAAGCTTTTGTGCTTATTTTGCCATGTTTTAGGTCTGTCCATAGTTGTTTGGGTCGGATTTGGCATGCTTAGTATAGCCCCTTTGCATTCCGGCTTGTTGGCCTTAAGTATGTGAATGTGTAGTATGTGTTGCTTGCATCACTTCGGTGGTTTGGAACCACCGTACATGTTATTTCAGTCCCTTTTGCATGCTTATATGTTTGCCTTGGATGTCTCTTTGAAGCTTTGGAAGCTTGCCGTGCATGCTCCATGTTTTGACCATTGTGCGTGCCTTTGAATTTGAGCCACTTAGATGCCATCTAGGGGGCCCCTTTGCATGATCTAGGTCTGCCTTGAACCTATTTTAAGTCTTCTTAGCCTTGTGAGGCTTGGTTGACTTGGCCATGGTTCAAGCCCCATTGACTTGCTTCAAGTACTTGGGCCATTTATTGCATGTTTAGCTTGACTTGTTGCTTGGTTTGGCACCATGTTTTAACATGATTTTCAGAGCTTATGTTGCATGCTAATTGTCCATGTTTACACCCTCTTGAATGTGTTTGAGAGTTGTCCCATTTGTGCCTAAGTGTTGGCCCCTTTAACATGTGCATGTGTGTATGTGTTTAGTCCTTTTATTTTGGTCATTTTGGCCACTGTTTTAGGCCTATTTAGAGTTGCCTAAATCATGTATAAGTCCACCTTTTCATTAGTTCGCATTGCCTCATGTTTGCTTGTATGCTTGCATAAGTGTCTTGCCATGCCATGTTGCATCCTTAACTTGCATGCCTAGGTTGCATTGCATCTTGCATGCATGTCTTATTCCTTGACTTGGTGATAGGAATTGGGCCTTGATTTGTTTGTTTGGTTTGCATTTCATTTGACATGAAAGTTGCACACTTGATTCTTTGGGCCATCATGCATGGAAATGCGTGATTGGTGGTCCGAGAATCGAGACACATGCCCTTTTGAGTCACAAACATGATAAGGGACATGATTGGTGCATATATTGTTTGAATTGTATTGCCATGCAAGTTTTGTCCTCTGCTGCTGTAAGTTGCAGGTTCTGCTGGCATTCTTTGCCGACCGGCCGTATTTATTGCCGACCGGCAGTAAATCACCAGCCGATTGATTCATCTTGTGCCGGTGACCACGATTCACTGCCGGTGGGCATTATTCCCAGTACCCAGAGAGGCATCCTTGAGATTTTGGCAATCTTCAGAGAGGCAGGGCAGGGAAAACAGAGGCAGACTATGCATGGTCATACACTTCCGAGCAGGATTCGAGCATGCGCTGCATTTGGCTCTCCTCCCGAGGCGGTTTACTGCTTTTTCTAGCTTAAATTAGTTTGTTAACTGATTAGGAAATTTGTAATAATTAATTAGCTACGAGTTAGTTAATTTGTAATATTTATTCGGTCCCTCCGAGCTAGGGCGATTGTGTAATAAGTGTGTGTGAGTGGTGTGTATGTCTTCCAATCCCCACTTCTTTCTTCCCTTTTATTTACCTGCTTATGATGGTAGATTAGGGCACGTTTAAATTAGCATACCTTATGCTATGCATGCGTGCATTCATGCATTTGTATTGCATGCATTAGGCTCGGTACATCACACTAACTGCATTTGTACTTCAATTTCAAATTGAATACGTGTTATCGATTGCATTTCATATGCCATTTTAGGATTAGCCGAGCCTATCTTAAGTACATCTTGTATGCGATGCATTAGCCATTTTTAACATGAACTAGGATCACGCATGTTTGCTAACTAGTTTACTGTTTTGGCACGGAGTACGATGTAAGTATTTATGCTTTAGCATACCGCATGCGTGTGAGTGTTGCCATGATAGCATAATTACCATGTGGCTAAGTGCTTATATGAGATAAACTGTTTGAATGCTTGTGGGTGAAGGTTGGATTGTTTGAGTTGGAAAAACTCGTTGAAATCTGTATTTTAGCCTACTTGCGAGTAGCAAATTCCAAAACATTTTCCAAGACAAACGGATATGCAATGCTTATTTCCAAATTAGGCAATCTAGTCTATACTTGTTTGCCGTGCGCATAACATAGTAATTCTAGGCTAATAATCGGAGTAAGAACACATAACGTTTTCAAAAACGGATATCACGGTTAGTAGAGGCAGATCTTCAGATCGGGCGAGAGGGGGTGCTCATAGCTGACCTTCCCCAATCGTACCCTAGCTCCCGAGCCTAGGCAACTTTGGCAATGACGGACACGTGGCCTTTGGCACCGAGTCAGGGTTTCCTAAATTCCCCCATTTTAAAATATTTAGGTGGCGACTCTGTAATCTGGCAAAGAAGTCCATGTTTGGCACTTCTTTCAAAAATCTGTTTTCTCAAAACGATTTGCCGGATTTGGACTCTTTGGTTCAGATTAAGAACCGTGACAATTCGAGAGTCCGAACTATAGTAACCCCAAAATGAACAGAACGGGAGCTCACCCTCCCGGGGCGTTCGGGGGACGTCTACAGTATCAATTACTCAGTGCATGATATTGTGGCAAACTTGAAGCAGGTGAGAGGTTGTCTGGTATAGGAGGCATGCTGCTGGATACTGTTATATGACAAGCTGCTATATGTTATTACTTTGTGGCAGGGGAAGGGGTGCACACCATATAAGTGTAGGTCTAATGCTGGTGCTCAGGTCTACCGAATGGTGCTTAGGCCTGCTACATGGTGCTTAGGGCTGATGTTGGTGTACATGTTGTTGCTTTGAGGTCTACTGAATGAGGTGTTTAGAAGAAAGGGCACACACCATATATGTGACAATTCTCACCACTGATTAGTGCCAATCTATCATTAAGCATGTGTAGACGCGCCCGTGGGCCTCATGCTACAGTTCGGACTCGATTTGTGTCACGGTTCTTAATCTGAACCAAAGAGTCCAAATCTGGCAAATCGTTTTGAGAAACAGATTTTTGAAAAAGTAGTGCCAAACATGGACTGCTTTGTCAGATACAGAGTCGCCACCTAAATATTTTTTTTATGGGAGAATTTAGGAAACCCTGACTCGGTGCCGAAGGCCACATGTCCGTCATCACCGGAGTTATCTCGGCTCGGGAGCTTGGGTACGATCGGGGAAGGTCAGCTATGAGCACCCCCTTTCGCCCGGTCCGAAGACCGGCCTCTACTAACCGTGATATCCGTTTTTGAGAACTTTATGTGTTTCTTAAACCAATTGTTAGCCTAGAATTACTATGTTATACGCGCAGCAAATAAGTATAGACCAAACCGCCCAAATTGGAACAAAACATTTCATGCTTGTTTTGAAAATGGTTTACTACTCGCAAGTAGGCTAAAATGCAGGTTTTGCCACCCTCAAGTGGGCTTTTGGAAAAGATGGTTTTGCCACTATCTAGTGGGCTTAAAATTCATAGTTTTAATGCATTATCCCAATTTAAGCAATTTGACCTCCATCCACAGGCATTCAAGCAGTTTATCTCATATAAGCACTTAGCCGCATGGCAAGCATACTGTCATGGCAACACTCGCACGCATGCTGGATGCTAAAGCATAACTACTTACATTGTACTCCGTGCCAAAATAATAAACTAGTTAGCGAATATGCATGTCCTAGTTCATGTTAATTTGCCTAATGCAACGCATGCAAGAATGTAATCAGAATAGGCTCGGTTAACCTAAATATGGCATATGTAATGCGATCAATTATCACATATTCGATTTGTAAATTGAAGTACAAATGCAGTTAGCGTGATGTACCGAGCCTAATGCATGTAATACTAATGAATGCACGTATGCACAGCATAAGGTATGCTAATTTCAAAAAAAATGCCCTAATCTACCATCATAAGCAGGTAAATGAAAGGGAAGGAAGAAATGGGAATTAGAAGACATGCACACACTCAGCCACACTTATTACATATTTACCCTCACTCAGAGGGTCCAAATGAATATTACAGTCCCAAAATAATAAACAAATAAAATATTACAGTCCCAAATAATAAACAAACAAAATTATTACAAAATTTCTAATCAATTAAAAGAAAAGAAGCAAAAGAAAGAAGAGGGTGGCCGCAGCCTCTGCCTCGGGATGCGTAGATGATGCATGCTCGGAATTTGACTCGCTCGAAAAACCCGTACTGGACTCCTGCCGCCTCTGTTTGTGCTGCCTTGCCTTTCTGAAAATTGCCAAAGTACTGGAGCAAGTTCCTTACACCCTGCAGAGCACCACCGGCCGGACAGAATTCCCACTGGCACTCCAGAATTTCCATCGGCATTTTATTGGATTCATCGGCACTCCAGAGATTGCCGGTCGGCACCAAATTCTGCCGGTCGGCAAAAAGTTCCTGCAGAAGACAATTTGACAGCAAACAGAGAACAGACAGTGCATGGCATGGGGTTTTCAGGTACATGTGGGCATGGTTGTACTTCTTATCATGTTTTGAACTCAAAGAAGCATGACCTTTGATCCTTGAGCCACCAATGGTGCATGATGACCCAAGGGATCAAATTTGCCACTTAATGTAAGAATGCATGCAACAAACAAAATGAAATCCGAAGCCTTATCATATCGGAGTCAAAGGCCCCGGTGACCGGGAATCGAGGCACATTACATCACTTGAAGTATGAATGTTCCTTGATTCCCACACTTGGTTCGACACCCCAAACCAAGTGAATGCAATGCATGTCATGCTCGCAAGGCTCAAATGCAACATGATACCAATTATGCAAGACACAAACAAGTACTATGCAACCAACATGACAAATGTGCAATGCCAAGTATACAAGGTGCAAATGTGATGCAAACATAGACCAACTTGGAAATGGGATTAGTATGCTATGAGGCTTAATGAAGCAATCATGCAACATACATGAAATAAGCATGCGATGGAGCCTTGAACCATAAAGGGACAGACCTTAGTCCACCCCAAAACAGCACCAAAAAGTGCTCAAAATGATGTGCAACATCTCATGTTAAAAAGCAAAGTTATGGTCCCAAGATTAAAGCACAAAAGGGGACAACTTACCCCCACAACATGACCTCTCATGGCATGATTAAAACAAGTAAAAACAGAATTTTGCGAACCAAGATAGGACTCCAAGCCTTCCTAGAATGGCAGCTAAGGTGACTCCCAAGAGGCAAATGCACTAAGGCTCATTCCTAGGCATAAGAGGGTACACCCTTGAGGCATAAAAGAGGTCATGCATGCACACATACAAACATGATTCTTGGACTAAAATGCGGTCCTAGATGATGTTAAATCATGAGGGTAATCACAACCATGCATGCTGGAGGTCAAAATGCTCAAAGCTTTCAAGCCAAAATACATAGCACCTATGACAAACATACCAAGCATGACTAAATGGGTAACCAACAGACTTTAAGCATGGAAAAACAATCCTAAAAGCTTCATGGAACTAAGCCAACACACACAAGAATCAAGGCCTAATCATGAGGTACACTTCTAAGCAAAATGGAGCAATACAAAGCAAGTATTACAAGCATACAAGGAGGCACAAATCTGGCCAAAAACAGAGATCCCACATGACCTAAAACACCTAAAAACTTCTGAAATGGGGCCAAGAATCATCAAGCACACATGCTACCCTTTTGAGCCCATAAAGCAAGGAAACAAAACCATGTAGGGAGAGGGGTGTCCCTCCCCTATGCAAGACTTCAAACCATCTTTTTAAACACCAAAAATATACTGATTTTCAGTGGTGAAGAGATCAAAAAGCTGAAGTGAACAAAGCCTTATCAAAGAGGCACCAAAATGGACCAAACAAGGCCTAAAAGGGTGAGTTTGCACTCAAACCACAAAATGACCTTAATGAAAGTGCTAGAGCAGGAAAATACAAGCCCTTTTTATGTTATACACAAGAGCTAAAACAGCAAGCAAGATAGGTAAAAAACTATTGCAAGTTTGGGGAATATAAGTCAAGATGCTCACCCTTGAAGAACCTTTGAAGATCAAAACCAGTCCAAAAACTCAAGAAACAACTCCCCAAGTCCTTCAATCTCGGAGCAAGGTGTAATGGTGTGTGTAATAGTGCAAAAGTAAGGTAAAAACACACTTTTGAGCTAAGAAACACACACAAAGGAGGAGAGAGAGGGAGGTATAGAGATAATATGTATCTATATCTCTAAGGGCTGGTTTTTGCTTCTAACTTTCTAACCTAGATCCAAGAGGAAAGCCCTCCTCTTATAAGACTCCCTCTTGCAAAGCTTATACAACAAGCTTGCTTAGAGGGAGATCCCTCCATACACGTGTATGGAGGGGGGAAGAGTTGGTGCCAGCTATCACAGCTGGCACAAAATATCTCCATAAAGTGGATGAACAGTGGTCAGCTGCCCAAAAATGTCATTTCGACAAAAAACAGTGCCGACCGGCAACAAAATATGCTGACCGGCAATAAAGTGTGCCGACCGGCAAACAAAAGTGCCGATGGCAGCAAAAACCAGCCGGTGGCCTCTAGCCACTGCCGGTGATGGGTGGGGATGGTCTACAAGCCCTACCCTGCCTCTCGAAGGCAAGATGCAAGTGTTTGGTGTGAAACCAGACACTAAACGGTCGAGTTCGGGGATCCTGAGGCAAGGCGCGCGAGCCGAGACCTCCGGGAACTCCAAACGAACACAAACATGGATAATCACCGAGTGTTCCAACGGTGACGTCCAAGTCTTGAGGACGGTCAAAAATGGGGTGTCTACAGTTGCCCCTCTTTGACAGAACTCGAAAGTCATAACAATGACGGGAGTGAATATCAAAGCCCAGAGACGACCCATTTTTGACAAGGCCGAAGACTCAGACAAACATGCAAAACAAATAAGATTATGTGCCCGGAGGCAGGGGCAAAATTCAAGACAATGCACAAAGCCGAGCACAACATATGATCATGCAAGAAACATAGGGACGTATCCCGGTGTTTCGGAAATGTATAAGCATTGGAACGTATTCCAAATGCTCTTAACGAAAGGGGGAGAAACATAGGGACATATCCCGGTGTCTTGAAACAAATGAGAAACATAGGGACGTATCCCGGTGTTTCGGAAAAAGAAGGAGAAACATAGGGACGTATCCCGGTGTTTCGGAAAGAAGGGAGAAGAAACATAGGGACGTATCCCAGTATTTCGAAAAAAGAGAAAGAAACATAGGGACATATCCCGGTGTTTCGGAAAAAGAGAAACAAAGGGACGTATCCCGGTGTTTCGGAAAAAGAGAAAAAAAACAGAGGGACGTATCCCGGAGTTTCAGAAGGAGAGAGAAACATAGGGACGTATCCCGGTGTTTCGAAAAAAGAAAAAGAAACATAGGGACGTATCCCGGTGTTTCGAAAAAAGAGAAAGAAACATAGGGACATATCCCAAAGTTTCGAAATGGTGTGAGCATTGGAACGTATTCCGAACGCTTTAAACCGAAGAGGGAGAAACATGGGGACGTATCCCGGTGTTTCGGAAAGGAGGGAGAAACATAGGGACGTATCCCAAAGGTTAGGGACGTATCCCAAGGATTAGGGACGTATCCCAGAGATTAGGGACGTATCCCAAAGATTAGGGACGTATCCCAAAGGTTAGGGACGTATCCCTGAGATTAGAGACGTATCCCAAAGATTAGGGACGTATCCCAAAGATTAGGGACGTATCCCAAGGTTAGGGACGTATCCCAAAGATTAGGGACGTATCCCAAGGATTAGGGACGTATCCCAAGGAGGAGAAACATAGGGACGTATCCCGTTGTTTCGGATTGGAAGAAGAAACATAGGGACGTATCCCGGTGCTTCGGAAAGGTAAGAGAAACATAGGGACGTATCCCGGAGTTTCGGAAAAAGAGAAAGAAACATAGGGACGCATCCCGGAGTTTCCGAATGAGAAGGGAAAGCATAAGGACGTATCCTAGTGTTTCCGAATAAGAGAGCGTGCATAACAATGCAAGTGGAAAGTGCGTGACAACGCAAGTGAAAAGGTGCATGACAATGCAAATGTAATGAGCATGACAATGCTGGATAGATGTGCAAAATCAATGCAATGAATGAGCATAACAATGCTAGTGAAGTGGGTGCATAACAATGCAATTGGAACGTGCATCACAATGCAAGTGGAACGGGCGTGACAACGTATATTTGGAACAAAATGCCAAATAAAGGAATACAAGCCTTAACAAGACCAATTCAAACACAACCTCCGATTTACCTCTCAGAAGGGTCACAATATATATTTCAAAAGGATACACCTCGTGCATGCCGACTGACGATGAGCTACGCATCGAAGACATGAATTGAAAATTCCGCAGAAACAATCTGAGCTGAAAGTGGGTTACTCTTGCTTATACTTCCAAAACGCAGTTACTACCTTTCTTTCCTAGCAAGGACTGGTTTTCTGAGGGAGCACTTTGATTGCCATTCTGGCTTGAAGCAGACCTGATCTTGAGCTTGAGGTAGGGGCACACCCATACTTCGGAGTAGTGACAAGGCCTGAAGAGGTACATTCGGAGTATAATCACGGAATTTGCTGAAGGTGAAACACACTCAGATGCTTCGATTTTCCCTCTTTTCTTTTGTTTTGTAGTCTGGAACCCATACAGCTTCAAATAGGTCCTGGTTCTACTGTTCTGACATGACTTGGGTTGAACCCTGCGGTTTTAAGAAAGAACAAATTCCAGTTTTGCACAAATGTGGAGAATGGCACAGCACTCCGAGCACAAAATGATTTTATTTTTGAAGTTGAGAGATGAGTTTTCGACCAAGTATTGAGCCTATGACTGAACACAGGAAAACGAATCAACAAGGAAATAAAAGGCAAACAACCTAAACACATCGAGACACGCTCGGAACGACTCAAAGCAAGAATTGAGACAAACAAAACAAAAGACACGACACACAGACGTGCACAAGGAGCCTGTTTCACCGGGTATTGTTTCCCACCCTTTCTTATTTGTGATCCTCACATCACTCGGCCTTCAAGCTCGGCTTTTCTCACAAAACCCTTTTCCTCACTTTTTCTTTCAGCGCACATCTCTCTATTCTTCAATCTCTCATTTTTTATCCCTCCCCTGGGTGGTTGATGGATAAGCTGGAAATTGTGGGTTCTTGCCCCTAGCATTCTGCTATATTCTCTTTCTTATTCACAACAGTGAGTTTCTCCCACAGAGGGGTTGCAATGCGACCAGACGCACAGTAGATCTACAATTGACATCGGTTGACGATGCTCCGCTGGGGAGTTTGGACATGATCAGATCTGTCCAGATATGGGAGTGGAATATCTTGTCCCATTCCGGTTCGTGCTTCGCACTTAGCTTGATACCTCGTTGCTTGGAGGATGAGAGAGCTTTCAGCCCTTTGTTGTTGACTTCAGTTGTGCCCTTTCCGGCAAGTAGAGTGCCCTTTCTGGCAAATGCATTGACGACAGGGAAAAGACAGGAAGCCTGACTCAACTGTGCCCCTAGTTCATTATTTTGACCATTTTTTGTTTTGTTTTCTACTAAAACAATCTTGACCAACATGAGAGTTAGATTAACACACTTGTTCGATTTTTGATTTGAAATCATGCAAGTCAGGCTATGAGAACTGAAAATTTTCCTTTTTTGGGTCCAAGAAATGGTCCAGTTTTTGGAAAAGATGGAACAATTTTCGAGAAAATTAGTCAACCTCAGTAAAAATTCTCAAAAACTATTTTTGCGAACGGCCGATGCTTAACAAGTGCGGAACTTACTTTTGAGACGTACAACCTCGGATCTGGATGAAAACTGCCCCCTTGCTCGAAGAGAGCTACATGGCAACGGAAAGTTGCCCCTTGTTTGAACTGCACCGCAGCGCATTGAATGGCAACGGAAAGTTGCCCCTTGTTTGAAAGGCACCGCAGCGCATTGAATGGCAACGGAAAGTTGCCCCTTGTTTGAATGACACCGCGGTGCATTGAATGACAACAGAAAGTTGCCCCTTGTCTGAATGGCACCGTAGTGTATTGTAATCAATCCTCAGAGCGATGATTGCAACCGAACTCCCGGATACAGAAAAGACAAAGATGACTAGAACCATCACATGGACATGATCGAATTTGAAGTGTTTTAGGGCTGGACTTCAGAATGAAGTTGCCTACGTATCCCAAACATGGGAATCAAGCCATACGTAGTTCGGGTGGGGTACACTCGGGTATTATCCTCTCCTTTTTAGGCTCTAACTTTTGCCAAGGCGCCCGTTGCAGGTTTTCGACCTTGCGAGCTTTGTTCTTCTTTTCTTTTCAATTTTTTTAATTTCTTTTTCTCTTTCTTTTTTTTGCATTTTTTTCTCTTTCTTTTTTTTTCTTTTGCATTTTTTTTGTTTTTTTTTTTTGCTCTTTCTTTTTTGTATTTTTCTCTTGCTCTAACTTTTGCCTGGGTCTCCCTTCCGGGTTTTCGGCCCAGCGAGCCTCTCAAAGGGTAAAAGTGTAACAAGTCCACGCCAAATGGTTTTAGGGTTTTGAAGCCATCCGTATCCAGGAGAGTGGCTGTTGTATTGATTTACTGAAGGATCCATCTTCGGCTCTTTGAGCATATTTGACATTTTTTGCCCCTAGTTTGAGAGGGGGGGCTTCTGATCTAGCTTTACAAGCTTTCTTTGATTTGATCTGATTTTCTTGATCTGGCTTTCTTGCCTCTTGTTCGAGGGCTGCTTCAAAATGGCCACGCAGGCCTCACGTTGTGGTTGGCCGTTGAACGTTCTAAATTCAGGTTCAAGGTTTGAAAGTGAGGGGCCGAATCTCGAGGCTGAGAGCGATCCTAAGCTGCACAATCTCAAGAGCGATTCCACACAAGTCTTCGCAAGACCGCGCAAAACATTTTTTGAAATTTTTTTAAGAAAGCGACAAATCGCTCGCGCCGAAGACAGTGTAAAACCAATCTGGATCAAGCCAGGGTCCTTCTCAGTACTCACATTAACAAGCATGATCTCAATCATTAAGGGCTTAGCATGTCTCTCTTTCTCTCAATTGATCAAATTTTACAAAACCTAAGGAATTCCTTCCTCTTCGTTTTTATCACAATGTTTCGAAAAAGTTTTGGGAAACTTAGGTCGATTCGATGAATTCAAGGCACAAAAAAGACACAGCTTCTAGTCAAATACTGCCATCTCATTTAGAATTTCTGGCACACGGCAGAAGCAAACACAAGAGTGTGAAAATCCACTGTTGTTCATTCAAATCTGTTGGCATTACTGGCTCCAAGGCAGAAACAGACTCAAAAGAAAACGAAAAGATAAACACAAAACAAGCAGGTGATGTTTGAGGTAGCACCCCTGAAATCACCTGACTCTAACAAAACAGGACTGACTCGATACAACAAGACAGACCCGACTGACTCAGTATGAAAAGACTGACTCAGTACAAAATGACAAGACTGACCCAATACCCAAGTCAGAGACCACAAAAGCTAGCATTCGCAAAATGCTCAAAACAGTGCGTGCCATATGCCACATCCGGAGTAAACTGAGTGCCGCCCGCAGGTGGTTCATCCCTCGATCACATCACATTATCCCCCACAAGTCCACTGATCAAGTGTCGATAGACTTTGCAGGACCTGGTGCGGGGATGACTCTGTTGTCAATTAAATTTTGTATCTCGTGGCAGAGACGAACGCAACTGTCGGTGTCGTGACCGGTCTGTTGATGAAAAGCACAATACTTAGTCAGGTCATGCTTTGGAGGGAGAGGATCGGGTAGAGGCCGTTGTTCCAACGGTTTCAGATGTCCTTTCCTGAGTAGGACCCCCAGGGCTTTAGACAAAGACATAAAGAGTGGGGTGAAAACCCTCTTGCCTCGGGGTAGATAGTCTGAAGTTCGGGGGTTTGAAGTGGATGCACCAACAAAGGAGGTGGCTGCTCTTGGTGCGGTGGTGGCGACCATGCCCACTTCGGAAGATCTTGCAGCTACGTCACCGCTGGTGGTCGCATTCGAACTGCGGGTAAACGCCCTCCTAGGCTGCTCCTTCTCCTGGTCAAACAGACCTTGCCTCATTGCATCTTCGATTTATACCCCCATATCGTGTAAATCTGAGAAAGTGGGAAAGGGGATTACAATCATTCTCTGCATTAGCTTAGGCTGGAGATTGCGCACAATCATCCGTATTTGTTCCTTATCTGTTGGCCTAATGGTCATCATTGAGGCCTTGGCCCTCCAGCGGGCCACGAATTCGGAGAAGCCCTCCTTCGGCTCCTGCCTCATCGTCTCAAGATCACGGGTCGTAATCTCAATTTGGGTATTGTATGAATATTGTGCGACGAAGGCCTCGGCCATCTCCTCCCAGCTTCGTTTCACTGAATCCTCCAATTTGGCATACCAGGTGACCGCAATACCCGACAGGGTCCTGCCGAAAAGGGAGAGCTTCTGTAATCTTGTCAAGCCCATCGGGCGTAAAACATCTGAAAACAAGCTCAGGTGGACCACGGGATCTCCTCACCCATCAAAACGGTCGATGTGAGGCATCTTGAACCTGTCCGGCAGAGTTACAGCTGCGTCGGTGTATCCGTCTCCAAAGTCCGGAATGGACTTCACACCTTGAGATTTCTTGAACAGCTTTTCAAGCTTGTGCATTTTTAATGCCACGGGCTCCACCTCGGGCTCGAAGGGAGAATTTGATTGGTTGATAGGAGTGGGTGCCTTGGATAGTTGAGGCAGAATCGGGAGTGGAGCTGGCCCGACTGGAATGTCCGTATCATCCTGGACATGGGTTGCCTTCCCGAGTATGGGAACTCTTGGTGGGGGAGGAGCCTGGTGCGAAGTAGATACTCCAGTTTGCTGCTCCAATCTGGCAATTGTCTCTGCCTGTTGGGCTATGACCACAGCCTGTTGCTTGGCGAATTCTGCTTGACGGACAATGTCTTGCTGCATGGCTTTCATACTATCCTGGAGTTGGCGCACCATCTCTTCCAGACTCGACATACTGTTCTAATCTAACTGAGCAACCGGTATATCTGTGTCGGCAATAGGCTCGGAAATCTCATCCCGACTGCTCAAAGATCACTGATCTGGTAGCTGTTGTACTGGTGGTCTGTGCCTGACTAGCCTTCTCTGGCCCTGATTACCCTTGAACTGAATCTCTGACCTGACAAAGTCTATCAGCACACGTCCGATGAACCTCGGGGGATGTCGGAGCCTTCTGAAGCTATGGTTCCAGGACTACCTTGCAAAAGGGAAAACAGAGAGCATCTCAGCCTAATTTCACTGGAACAGATTTGAGCATACTAGGATGAATGTACCCAATACTGATCACTGTTTCCCAAATATCTGCCTGTAAACAGATACTCTCAGGTAAAACTGATTCCCCAAATATTGATGCTAATGCCCACAGGCCTGATGCCCAGACTTGTAAACTGGTATATGCATTCCTGTAGAGATACACTCTAAAAGCACATAGCAAGTAAGAGAGAGCCAAAACACCCCTACGTTGGGGTAGGGTTTCCCTGTCCTATTTTGTCAGGAACTAGGGTTTCACTATGCACACAGCAGTTTCAAACAACCTATCGGGTAAGCAACCTGTCCTAGTTTGGAATGGTCACTATGGATTCCGAATATGCACTAGGTCGAATGGTCAAAAGGGTGCCCCGGTAAAAACCAGGGTTTGTGCTCCCATACTGTCAGAGCCCATAACCGGTTAGCCTTATGGACATGTCTTGACAAGACAAGCCTCCGGCAAACCGTTAAGGAATGGCAGATGGCAAACACTGTGTTCCTAGGCGCACCAATGCACATGCAATGCAAAGAGACACATAAATGAAATCAAAATGGGGTATCACAAGTTCGAGTCAAGCCCTCTAATTTTCCCCAGCAGAGTCGCCAGAAACTGTAGACGCGCCCGTGGGCCTCATGCTACAGTTCAGACTCGATTTGGGTCACGGTTCTTAATCTGAACCAAAGAGTCCAAATCTGGCAAATCGTTTTGAGAAACAGATTTTTGAAAAAGTAGTGCCAAACATGGACTGCTTTGCCAGATACAGAGTCGCCACCTAAATATTTTTTTTATGGGAGAATTTAGGAAACCCTGACTCGGTGCCGAAGGCCACATGTCCGTCATCACCGGAGTTGTCTTGGCTCGGGAGCTTGGGTACGATCGGGGAAGGTCAGCTATGAGCACCCCCTTTCGCCCGGTCCGAAGACCGGCCTCTACTAACCGTGATATCCGTTTTTGAGAACTTTATGTGTTTCTTAAACCAATTGTTAGCCTAGAATTACTATGTTATGCGCGCAGCAAATAAGTATAGACCAAACCGCCCAAATTGGAACAAAACATTTCATGTTTGTTTTGAAAATGGTTTGCTACTCGCAAGTAGGCTAAAATGCAGGTTTTGCCACCCTCAAGTGGGCTTTTGGAAAAGATGGTTTTGCCACTATCTAGTGGGCTTAAAATTCATAGTTTTAATGCATTATCCGAATTTAAGCAATTTGACCTCCATCCACAGGCATTCAAGCAGTTTATCTCATATAAGCACTTAGCCGCATGGCAAGCATACTGTCATGGCAACACTCGCACGCATGCTGGATGCTAAAGCATAACTACTTACATTGTACTCCGTGCCAAAATAATAAACTAGTTAGCGAATATGCATGTCCTAGTTCATGTTAATTTGCCTAATGCAACGCATGCAAGAATGTAATCAGAATAGGCTCGGTTAACCTAAATATGGCATATGTAATGCGATCAATTATCACATATTCGATTTGTAAATTGAAGTACAAATGCAGTTAGCGTGATGTACCGAGCCTAATGCATGTAATACTAATAAATGCACGTATGCACAGCATAAGGTATGCTAATTTCAAAAAAAATGCCCTAATTTACCATCATAAGCAGGTAAATGAAAGGGAAGGAAGAAATGGGGATTGGAAGACATGCACACATTCACCCACACTTATTACATATTTACCCTCACTCAGAGGGTCCAAATGAATATTACAGTCCCAAAATAATAAACAAATAAAATATTACAGTCCCAAATAATAAACAAACAAAATTATTACAAAATTTCTAATCAATTAAAAGAAAAGAAGCAAAAGAAAGAAGAGGGTGGCCGCAGCCTTTGCCTCGGGATGCGTAGATGATGCATGCTCGGAATTTGACTCGCTCGAAAAACCCGTACTGGACTCCTGCCGCCTCTGTTTGTGCTGCCTTGCCTTTCTGAAAATTGCCAAAGTACTAGAGCAAGTTCCTTACACCCTGCAGAGCACCACCGGCCGGACAGAATTCCCACCGGCACTGCAGAATTTCCATCGGCATTTTATTGGATTCATCGGCACTCCAGAGATTGCCGGTCGGCACCAAATTCTGCCGGTCGGCAGAAACTTCCTGCAGAAGACAATTTGACAGCAAACAGAGAACAGACAGTGCATGGCATGGGGTTTTCAGGTACATGTGGGCATGGTTGTACTTCTTATCATGTTTTGAACTCAAAGAAGAATGACCTTTGATCCTTGAGCCACCAATGATGCATGATGACCCAAGGGATCAAATTTGCCACTTAATGTAAGAATGCATGCAACAAACAAAATGAAATCTGAAGCCTTATCATGTCGGAGTCAAAGGACCCGGTGACCGGGAATCGAGGCACATTACATCACTTGAAGTATGAATGTTCCTTGATTCCCACACTTGGTTCGACACCCCAAACCAAGTGAATGCAATGCATGTCATGCTCGCAAGGCTCAAATGCAACATGATACCAATTATGCAAGACACAAACAAGTACTATGCAACCAACACGACAAATGTGCAATGCCAAGCATACAAGGTGCAAATGTGATGCAAACATAGACCAACTTGGAAATGGGATTAGCATGCTACGAGGCTTAATGAAGCAATCATGCAACATACATGAAACAAGCATGCGATGGAGCCTTGAACCATAAAGGGACAGACCTTAGTCCACCCCAAAACAGCACCAAAAAGTGCTCAAAATGATGTGCAACATCTCATGTTAAAAAGCAAAGTTATGGTCCCAAGATTAAAGCACAAAAGGGGACAACTTACCCCCACCAACATGACCTCTCATGGCATGATTAAAACAAGTAAAAACAGAATTTTGCGGACCAAGATAGGACTCCAAGCCTTCCTAGAATGGCAGCTAAGGTGACTCCCAAGAGGCAAATGCACTAAGGCTCATTCCTAGGCATAAGAGGGTACACCCTTGAGGCATAAAAGAGGTCATGCATGCACACATACAAACATGATTCTTGGACTAAAATGCGGTCCTAGATGATGTTAAATCATGAGGGTAATCACAACCATGCATGCTAGAGGTCAAAATGCTCAAAGCTTTCAAGCCAAAATACATAGCACCTATGACAAACATACCAAGCATGACCAAATGGGTAACCAACAGACTTTAAGCATGGAAAAACAATCCTAAAAGCTTCATGGAACTAAGCCAACACACACAAGAATCAAGGCCTAATCATGAGGTACACTTCTAAGCAAAATGGAGCAATACAAAGCAAGTATTACAAGCATACAAGGAGGCACAAATCTGGCCAAAAACAGAGATCCCACATGACCTAAAACACCTAAAAACTTCTGAAATGGGGCCAAGAATCATCAAGCACACATGCTACCCTTTTGAGCCCATAAAGCAAGGAAACAAAACCATGTAGGGAGAGAGGTGTCCCTCCCCTATGCAAGACTTCAAACCATCTTTTTAAACACCAAAAATATACTGATTTTCAGTGGTGAAGAGATCAAAAAGCTGAAGTGAACAAAGCCTTATCAAAGAGGCACCAAAATGGACCAAACAAGGCCTAGAAGGGTGAGTTTGCACTCAAACCACAAAATGACCTTAATGAAAGTGCTAGAGCAGGAAAATACAAGCCCTTTTTATGTTATACACAAGAGCTAAAACAGCAAGCAAGATAGGTAAAAAACTATTGCAAGTTTGGGGAATATAAGTCAAGATGCTCACCCTTGAAGAACCTTTGAAGAACAAATGGTCTAGCCTCCTTCTTTTGATCAAAACCAGTCCAAAAACTCAAGAAACAACCCCCCAAGTCCTTCAATCTCGGAGCAAGGTGTAATGGTGTGTGTAATAGTGCAAAAGTAAGGTAAAAACACACTTTTGAGCTAAGAAACACACACAAAGGAGGAGAGAGAGGGAGGTATAGAGATAATATGTATCTATATCTCTAAGGGCTGGTTTTTGCTTCTAACTTTCTAACCTAGATCCAAGAGGAAAGCCCTCCTCTTATAAGACTCCCTCTTGCAAAGCTTATACAACAAGCTTGCTTAGAGGGAGATCCCTCCATACACGTGTATGGAAGGGGGAAGAGTTGGTGCCAGCTATCACAGCTGGCACAAAATATCTCCATAAAGTGGATGAACAGTGGTCGGCTGCCCAAAAATGTCATTTCGACAAAAAACAGTGCCGACCGGCAACAAAATATGCTGACCGGCAATAAAGTGTGCCGACCGGCAAACAAAAGTGCCGATGGCAGCAAAAACCAGCCGGTGGCCTCTAGCTACTGCCGGTGATGGGTGGGGATGGTCTACAAGCCCTACTCTGCCTCTCGAAGGCAAGATTCAAGTGTTTGGTGTGAAACCAGACACTAAACGGTCGAGTTCGGGGATCCTGAGGCAAGGCGCGCGAGCCGAGACCTCCGGGAACTCCAAACGAACACAAACATGGATAATCACCGAGTGTTCCAACGGTGACGTCCAAGTCTTGAGGACGGTCAAAAATGGGGTGTCTACAGCATGTTAACTAACTGATTGACTGAAATTATGAACTGATTGATTGAGTGTATTAGTTTAAATGCGCGTCTATCTGTTTGACTGCTAAATTATCTGTTCGTGTATTATGTTTAAACTGCAAATTGAAGGCCTTATCAGCGGCCGAATCCGAAATTGATTAATGTTTTATGCTAGTTGGAATTTATGTGATTCTATGGCATGTTTAATTGAAATTTGTTTTGGTATGATTAAATTGGATCAAATAATGTTGAATTACATTAGTTGGACTTATCTACCACTATGCCACTTAGTGGGCCACTACCTAAGCCATGTTGAAGCCTTATTACACTTGATTCACAACATTTCTTCAGCCTTTTTGAGAGCAAAACCGTGTGAGAGTGAGGGAGAGTAGAAGAGAGATTGATTCCTCCAGATTTGGCTTGGAGATTAAGAGAGTTGAAGGATAATTGCATAATTGAGCTCTCATTTTTGAAATTGAAGACTTAAGGTAGGGAGTTCTTCCTTTTTAGTGTGTATTTGAGTTAGTTCGTGCATGGCTCTTGGTAAATTACTCATCTAAGTCAAGAATTGGGCTTAATATGTTGAATTGAGTCGCAATTCATGCATGTATGTACACATTGTTAAGTTTTGAGGTTGTTTTCATGAAAATTTCTACATGCATGTTTACATTTTGGTTGAAGTCTATGAATTCATCATGTTTTTGGACGGATTGGCTTACTTGATCATATATTGGAAGCTTTGATTTCAATCGAATACATGCATGTCTTATGTTCATTTTGTTCTTGAAGTTTATTTGAAAATGGTGTTTAATTTACTTACCTTTGGGCGTTGATTTTGCAAATTGATCTTCAAAACATGTCATATTATGAGTTTTAAAGTGTTTTGCAGAAAATTAGCCCAAAAGGATCGGTTTTGATGCTTTGAAATTTGATTTTGAGCTTGAAGGTTCAATCTGGAAATTCCAGAATTTGGACCCACGCTCGAGCGTAGGACTTCACGCTCGAGCGTACACTCTGAGTTCATGCAGTCCGCTCGAGCGGGGGAAAGTAACGCTCGAGCGTGAAATGCTTGTATCTAGTACTTTGCATGTGTTTATAGTCCGCTAGAGCAAGGGAATGCCCGCTCGAGCGAGGACCTGAGTCTCACGCTCGAGCGTGGATCGAGCGCCCATTGAGCATGATTTTTGTGCATCCAGTACTTTTACTGTAGTTTACAGTCCGCTCGAGCGAAGAAAGTCACGCTCGAGCGGGGATCCTTTGTCTGCATGTCCGCTCGAGCGTAGAAAGCCACGCTCGAGCGAGAGCCCTGTTTTCTGAAAATTCTGAAAAGTGTTTTAAAGTGCATCTTTGTATCCTCATTTCATCCTAGGCATTTCTTGGCCTAGTTTAAGGCATCTTAATGAGGATAATGCTATGGAACCACACCGAGTCAAGATAGGGACTAAGTTATTGTTTCCCAAACGTGCAACTTAGTGTGTGTTCATCCTGTAACTATGTAGGGTTGGCATCCGAGGACGCTCACTAGCCTATTTGTAGCCCAGAACTCTGTGAGTAACAATGTTATAAAGATATGTTCAATCATGAATACTTTCTGAACAATCAACTGTACTGCTTTCTGAAACGATATTTCTTACTGAATGAATGTTTGTCCTATTTGCGAACTGTATTCGTGGCATCCTTAGCAATTACTGTTACTGTACTGTTACTGCTACTGTTACAGAGATCTCTGTCGGTTCCCATGTTGGAACCACTACTGTTTACTAATATGATGGCCATCAATTGACTGTTCGGTCTGTTAAGACCTACTGTACTGTTTGCTATTGGATGTACCACATATGACTATTATGGTTTATGAATGACTGTTATGGCATGAAATATGAGCCACAGATTGAATGATTGTTATACTGTTTAACTGACTGTTTTAAATACTGAAAGGACATTCATTCTTAACCTCTTTATGCATATGTTATTCACTGGGCTTTAGCTCACTGTTTATATATATATGTAGGTGTCCAGGCACCGAATCAGAGCTAGGAGCGTTGGGTTAAGCTCCCTTTTTGTCAAGCCAACCAACGTGCCTCACTGCGAGGTTCCATGTACTACCAAGCTAAGGCTGCTTTGGGGTGTTTTAGATTTCCCCTTCCTGTCTCTATATTGTATAGATTGTATAGACTCGTACTGTACTGTTATGATAGGGATTTGGTCCCTAACCTGAATGTTTGTATATGTATGTACATACTGTTTTGCTTCTGACTGTGAATATGTTTAAAATGTCTTTTTGCATACAGACTGTCACAGCTCATTGGACATCTTTTTATTACTGTTTTGGCTTCCGCCAGCTCCTGTACTCTGTATTATTGTTATTACTGTTAAGCAGGCGTTCGGTAATCACAGATTACTGGCCGGTTACGATGCTAAACCCATAGGGGCGGGTTTGGGTCGTGACAATATAAGTGCATGTCTGATGCTGGTGCTCAGGAGTCAAATGTAAAGTTGCTGCTGACATAGCATGTTTTGCTGTATATGGAGCTGTTGCTGGTGAATGTTTTGAGGAGCTGCTACTGTAGGGGAAGGGATGTGTTTTTGCTGTTGATATAGCATAGTCAAATGTAAAGCTGCTGCTGATATAGCATGTTTTGCTGTATATGTTGAGCTGCTGCTGCTACAGATCTGATGCTGAATGTTCTGCTGAATGGTGCTATGTGGTGTACATGTTGTTGCTTTGAGGTCTGCTGAATGGTGCTATGTGGTGCAGGGGAAGGGGTGCACGCCATATAAGTGTAGGTCTGATGTTGGTGCTCAGGCCTTCTAAATATAGCATGTTTTTGCTACTGATATAGCATAGTCAATTGTAAAGCTGATGTTGTTATAGCATGTTTTTGCTGTATATGGAGTTGCTGCTGGTGAATGTGTTGAGTTGTGAGGCTTGGGATTGTTTTTTAGTTTTGGTTTGTCTGGTGAGGTGGTTTTTGCGTATTTGTGATTGGTTCCTCACCAACTCTTGATGGTTTGCTAGCATATGATTGGGCAGGCTTATTGGTGCCAACCTAGTTGGGATTGATTTTGCTTGCTATGATGCTGTTTGCACTTATCTTCTTTTTCCTTTATTGATGTATTAGTTTTTCCACTTCATCAATAAAGTTTATTTTCTTTTGCTGATAAAAAAATGTATATAATATATTTTATATATCAAGAGTTGTTAAGTCTTATTTTCTGTGTTACGAATATTTTGCATGATGAAAAATATAATATTAGTCATTAGTATATTTTCATTTTATGTAGAAAATGTAGAATAGTTTTTTTTTTTATAAAGAAAATGGAATTATATTGTAACTTAATATTTCGATTGATATATGAATTTCATAATTATTTTCACGATGTTTATAGATTCATGCTTATAAGTGTTTGAAATGTCACTTTTATGAAACTATCAAGTTACATAATTTATTATGACATCTGTAAGAAATCAGTATATAACAAAAATTAATCAAAACTTTTTATTTGATGTACTTACTTTTTGTATCATTGAGTTGTTGCGATAATGTTTGGGCAGCAGTTGATTTCCCTTGTAATTTGACTAAATTGTGTGCATGAGATACATTATTTTTTTTAAACTTCATAACAAATAGGACAATTCCTGTTTCGGCTCGTCTAACTTTTCTTGGAGAGCGTGTTGCAATAGATCTTCTTTAGTTTTTGTTTCATCATATTCTTATTTTATTATTGCTCATCATTACAACTCATTGCAATAAAAATATTTTAATGAGTAAGAGTTTGAGGCGATATTATATTATTATAAATTTTAAAATCCGTTTGCCTTCAATAATGTGATTTTTTCTGTGAGTGAAAAAAAATACTGTTATTGTCGTGATGGAGGTGTTTTGCAAAGTCTTGGTTTGTTATTGAAAGTGTTTGTTGTGGATACTTGTTTGTATGGCATATATGTATATATGTATTTGTAAAAAAACTGATGTATTATGGATTGATGTATTGTTGATATTTTGTCTATTACAAATGGTTTCTTATATAGATGTAGGTGTAGTGGATGGTGGTGGTAGGTGAGTGTAGTAGGTGAGTGTGTGGTAGGTGATGGTAAGTGTGTGGTAGGTGATGGTAAATTTTAACAGCCCCCCGCAAACTCAAGGAGGATAGGAACTAACCAACTTGAGTTTGGAGAGAGTTACAAAACAAGAAAATACATAAAAATAAAAAAGGATAGGAGACACTGTATGGTCGTGTCAGACCATTGGTGAAGACACTGGATGGTGGTGTCATAACGTTGTAGAGGACACCGTATGGTGGTGTCATAACGGTGTAGAGGACACTGGATGGCGGTGTCAGACCGATGTAGAAGACAGTTTATGGGGTCATGTCGGACCGTTGTAGCAGACACTGTTGTGACAGTTGTTGTGACAGTTTACAGAGTCTTGCTGGACCCTTGTAGAAACTAACCGGAATCAATGTCGGGACAGTTTACAGAGTCTTGTCGGACCTTTGTAGAAACTAACCGGAATCAATGTCGGGACAGTTTACAGAGTCTTGTCGGACCCATAAAGGAGCTAACCGGAATCAATGTCGGGACAGTTTACAGAGTCTTGTCGGACCCTTGAAGGAGCTAACCGGAATCAATGTCGGGACAGTTTATAGGGTCATGTCGGACCGTTGTAAAAGTTGCACCCTCAAAAGGTGTGCCCAATCTTTCAAAAGGCGTGCCATTAAAAGGCGTGCCCAATTCATCAAAAGGCGTGCCATCAAAAGGCGTGCCATCAAAAGGCGTGCCATCAAAAGGCGCGCCCATATTGTCGGCGAGCGTCGAGCGGCGCATGATGCGTGTGTCTGCCGCTTCGTCATGT
This sequence comes from Camellia sinensis, assembly GCF_055761805.1. Lineage (NCBI taxonomy): Eukaryota > Viridiplantae > Streptophyta > Magnoliopsida > Ericales > Theaceae > Camellia > Camellia sinensis. The sequence continues at coordinate 153,041,463 of NC_138967.1, forward strand.
TCTATATAAATCAATGCGGAGGCTGAGGCAGAAAACCTGCTAAAATCTTCTGAAAAAACTCTTCCTTGCCTGAGAGAGAAACTCTGTAATACGCTGTAACCAACCCGTCTCTGAAACACTCAGCAACATGGCCTCTTCTTCCCGTCCAGCTACCCAAAACATGGCCTCCTCTTCCCGTGGTCTGCTCACGCTCTTTCCAGAACTGAACGAGCCCACAAGAGAAATAACTGGTGCGGTGGCCAGTGAACCTCAACCAAACACCTCTGGTTTTGCTCCGTTGAACTTTCCGATGCGGTCGGTGGAGCAAAAAATGGCGGTGCAAACTGATATTGAGGCCAATCAGTATACTCTGAAGTCATGTGTGGAAACCATGACTGCGGTCACAAACTTGTCGCACCGGCTGCAGAGCAGGACAAATGAGGTGCAACAGTTAAACTCCCAACTGGCTCTGCTCCAACGCATGTATAAGGATGCGCGAGCAGAGATAAGTGTGCTGAAGGCGGAAAACAAGGAGCTGAAGCGGAAGGCCACCGTGATGTTTCGATTTGGAGGTCCTCCATATGCTGCAGTGGAGGAGCAGGGGGGATTGAATGTGCTCGGTGGCATGGGAAACACGGAGGCAACACCGTCAAGGACTGCCCAGGACGGAGGCAAAAAGAAGAGATCGGCGGCAGAGTAGAGAAGAAAAATCCCACTGTGGGTGTGGTTGTTTTGTTTGGTTTGTGGTTTTTTTTTTTTTTTTTTTTTTGGTTTGAAATAATAATGAAAAAGGTTTCGTGGCCCACAGTTTTGTGAAAACCTGCAATGTTTTTTTTTTTTTTTATTTTTATTTATTTATTTTTTTTTAATAATAATAATAATAATAATAATAATAATAATATATATGATAGATAGAAAAGAAAAGAAAAGAGAGAAAAGAAAAGAAATTGAAGTCAATATATATCTATGTATATGTTTACATATTAAAAATGATAAATGATTGTAAGAGATAGTGGGTGTGTCGGATGTGGTTTGTTTTTGTTGTGTTTAATAATAATAATAAGAATAAAAAATAGAGAAAGAAAAGGGAGAATATTTGTGAGTGGAGGATGTTGGGGCAATGGTGTAATGATCAAAAAGAAAAAATAAAACATAAAATAATGATTTAAAAAACTAGTGACGGTGTGTGAATCTGTGAGTGGGGTGCAAAAAGAGGAAGGAAAGGGTTGAAAAGTGGACAAAGAGGTGCATGTCCTTGAGTGGAGAGAGGAAGTGGGTTAAAAAAAAAATATGGTGGGTTTTGCGGAGAGAGAGAGATGTAAACCGAATCTGAGCTGGGTCTTGGTTTTGCTGCTCAGTGTGTCTGCATCCACATTTCCTGCCACTGTCACCTTCCCCTATTCTGAGTCTATATTGGTTTTGTAAACCCCATCAATTTTGTGCAAGATTTTCTTCACTTTGCGCTTACAACCATCACAGTGAATGTTCACTTTCAGAACACAAGTCTGGATCTTCAAGAACTCTTCTTTACTCATGTTTTGAACTGAAACAGAACAACCAGAAGGGTACAATAATGGAAAGAGAAAAGGAGTTTGTTGCTGATAGATTCTTCACTGTTTTCTGTTCTCTGTTCTGGGTCTTTTCCCAAACAAAAACAGAGAGAAAATGAGAGAAAACAAATGGGTCGGAGAGGCACTGAGCAAAGAAAGCTCAAGAAACAACAAGGTTCAGAAGGGTGCCAATGGTAATAACCAGCCCAAAGGCGGTGGTCCACAAGGAGCCCCAAACCAGCAACAGCAACAGCAACAGCTTCAGCAACAGCTGCAGCAGATGAAAGCGCTTCAAGATATGAAGATGCCCCAATTCAAGGGACTCAGTGGGCCCGTGCCCTTGAACAAGGACCCGAACCAGAAGGCGGTGAGGTTCACCTTGCCCGAGGACAATGATCTGAGCGATGATGAATTTGATGAATATGATGATGATGATGACTATGATGACGATGAATTGGATGATGAAATGGCTGATTAGATTATGAGCAAGTTGAAACCGGTTATGGGTGATGGTCAGATGATTCCCAATGTGGTGATGAATGGGCAGCAGCTTATGAATGCTCAGGCCAAGCCTGGTGGCGGTGCTGGTGCTGGTGGTAATGGAGGAAATGGCGGTAAGAAGGGCGGCCCTGGCGGCGGCGGTGGTGGAAATGTGCCTGTTCAGGTGAATGGTGGAAAGAAAGGAGGTGTTGAAAATTCCAGCGGGCAGCAAAGGCATGGGTGCCAGTCGACTGCCCGCCGGAAAAAAAGGAATATAGGCCTAAATCTTATTGCTCTGATACCATGTAAAAAAACTGATGTATTATTGATTGATGTATTGTTGATATTTTGTCTATTACAAATGGTTTCTTATATAGATGTAGGTGTAGTGGATGGTGGTGGTAGGTGAGTGTAGTAGGTGAGTGTGTGGTAGGTGATGGTAAGTGTGTGGTAGGTGATGGTAAATTTTAACAGTATTGAATATAAGTTAATAGGAAAGCAATACACGATTCTACAATTTTTTCTTAACAAATATAACTGTATTATGAAAGCAAACATGTTAGAAAATAAAAATATTTGATAGTAATATAGCATTACAGATTGACAATATATGAATACGGTAACCTATATAAATTTATATTTTTATATATTTATATATGTAAATATTGACATATATAAGATATCACAAAGGTAATATGTGAAATATTTTGTAACAATAAAATAGGTAACAATGAGAAGTTAATTATTCATAATTAAATAGTTAGTCATACTATAGATGTTTAGTGTCATATTTTTGTGTGTATGCATCATTTTTTTATTAGATTATAAAATTCACATAAAAATTAAAAAGAGTTTGTGAATAATTTGTGTAAAAATAGAAATTAGTGAAGAAAGATTTTTAAAAAGATAAATTTATAGTATTTGGTTTGGTGTATTTTTTCAAATTTTTGTTTTGAATTTTTTGGTTTTCATATTTTTTGTCTTTGACATTGTTTTTTTAATAACTCTTTTATTTTCCTTTTAGATTCATTTAATTTAATGTTTTTTCATTTTTTAATTTTACTTTTAGATTTAGATTCATTAAATCTAAATACACTTAGAAAATAATTTATTGTGTATTTTTTTTGGGAAAAAAATTATCAATAATAATAATAATAATAATAATAATAATAATAATAATAACAAAATTATATAATATTGAAAAATAGTGCATGTTTGAATTTATAAATGTTTATAAAGCTAATTACCTAAAAGTCTTATTACAAATGTTATGGTAGTTCAGGTCATATTTAAGATTTTTTGAATCAGTAAGTCCAATTTAGTAAAATTGAAAATATTATTAGTTTTTCGCAATTTTTAAAATTAAGAACATTATTAATTTTGTATAGTAATATTCCAGATAATTGTTTCACAAACTAATAAAAAAAACAAAGTATGAAATTAAACGTTTTTTCATTTCTACTTATTTTAGTTTGATTCAACTATCCAATAAAATCGAAAACATTATTACTTTTTTTTCGTTTTAAAACTAAGAACATTATCAATTTTTTCATTTATTTTTTTTTCAATTTTGCACATCAATGTTCTAACATCATACTCCCTTATAGACACAAAATTCTGCACAAAAAAAATTAATTATGTTTGTTTATTTTTATTTTTTTTTTCAAAAAATATTAGGTTTTTTTTTTTTTTTTTTTTGCGCATAATTTTTTTAAGTTTTTTCAATTTGAAAGTTGATATTTTACAGTTTTGAAAATTAAAATAAATGTCAACTCATCATATTTCGTTATAGATAATTATAAATGTTGAACAATTATTGCTTGAAAAAGAATTCCGACTATTAAAAATTTAATGGGACTTTGTAACAACCTTCATTTTGGCTTAGTCATACTTGCACACATTTATGAATGATCTTGTTTTAATATGTACATTTGCGAATCTTGTCTTGTTTTGCTTGAATGATTGCTTGCATGCCTTGTTCTCGTCTGGTGCGTTGCCGAGGTCATCTTAAGCCTAGACACCTTCGAGACCTTTGTCACTTAGAACTATCTTGGAACCCCGTTGGTTGACCTCCATCTTCACCCTACCTTATTGGCCGGGATGTCACCATCTAGGCCGAGATGTTAGTATCTAGGCGTTCTAGATCCTTGATCCTGGCATGAGTGATTTTGTTCCTGGAATGGTATGACCTAGACCGGGGTGTGGCGCATCTAGGCCAAGGTGTGGCACAGTTTAGTCAAGTGTTGTCCTTCCAAGCCGATGTCCTTGCCCCTTGATTGCCGGAGTCTTGTTTTTAGCCGATGTCGTTACTTGCCGGTGTGTTCTTGCCGCCTAGCTTGTTGAGTACACTTTGTCTTGGTCTTGTCTTGTCATGCCAGTCACCTTTTTGGATAGAGCCAATCAGCCGATGCCACGTGTTCCGGCAAAGGGATTAAGCCAGTGATTGTCGTGAGGAGCATATCTTTTTGTATCAATCTAGCCTTTTAGAGAGAGAAAGTCTAGGAAGAAGAAGGAGAAGTTTGAACTAGAGAGAGTGAACTTCCAAGCTTGATCGTTGGAGCTTGAGCCATTAGATTCGAGTTTTGAGGTTAGAATCTTAACCTATTCTTGTTGTTCTTATTGATCATCTAGCTGCATTGCACGATCATACCTGTTCTACACGCCATCCATCGGTTTAAAGTTGGTTTTAAAAAGAGAAAACGGTTTTCATGTGTTTTTAAAGAAAAGCCTCGTTTGATCCGAAAGTTTGCATTAAGGCTCATGCTTTTGTGTTTGTTTTAATGAGATCCTTGAGTGTGGGTACCCAGGTCCATGTTTTTGAAATTATAGCATGAAATCTCTGCTTTTGTAATAGCAAATTTTGATCTTTGCATTCATCTTTCTCATGTTCGTGTTCTTCAAGTTCTTCATGCTCATGTTCTTCATGTTTATCAAGAGGGAAACCCAGATTTTTCCCGACTTCACGTTTGAATGAGGCCATCGAGGCTACACCTCGGCAAGGAGGTGTGGGACCTCGGCCTAGACCTGGTAGTTGCCCAGCGTGTTTTTCCAAAGATAAGAAACTGTGTTTCAATTTGATTGACTTAGTTTTGAAGAATGCCGAGGTCATTTGCATGTAAGCTAGACTTGTTTTGAGTAGTGCATTCAATAGACTTTGCCACGTGTTGTAGGACTTGGACTCGCCTTGACCCCGACGTTTGAAGAACTAGGTGAGGTATTTTTGATAAAGCTACGTTATCAATGTTTTGATAAGCTTTACTTTGCTTTGTTTTTGAAAGATATTTGTTAAGCATGAATGATTGTCCTTAGTTTTGTATCTCGTATTATACCTGCTTGAATGACCTTCTCGGAAAGTCCCTTGTGCTTGAGGACTCTAAACTCTCATAGCACATCTTGGTTGAAAAGTCCCTTGTGCTGGAGGACTCTAAACTTTCGCAGCACATCTCGTTCGAAAGTCCCTTGTGCTGGAGGACTCTAAACTTTCGTAGCACCTCTCATTTTGAAAGTCCCTTGTGCTGGAGGACTCTAAACTTTCGCAGCACTCTCGTGTTAAAAGGCTACGGGCCTTTGTAACATAGGTCCCTTGTGCTAGAGGATTCTAAACTTTCGTAGTACCCTTGTTTGAGATGCCTCTCTTGCTTTGTCTTGTTTTGCCACGGATGGTTTACCGCGTGGATATGTTTGCCGGAATGTTATTATTTGTAATATGTGATGCTAGTAAGTATCCCTTGAAACTTTGAAGATTTGTTAGATGGACGAGGTCCATTCCTTGTTATATATATATATAGAGAGAGAGAGTTTTGTCTTGTGTTGTTTTGAAAGGATTTCGGCTATTATTCATGCAAACCCCTTTATTATTTATACCATTCACTGAGTATCCAAGCCCACCCTTTCTATATATATGTAGGTGATGAACAAGAAGGCGGTGACGCCTAGATGTGATTTTGGAGCTTATTTTGGGTTTTTGATTATGTCGGCTTAACCTGTAATTACGTCGGCAGTCTTGAAAATTATGCTTCTCGATTTGTAATACTTGTATGTTGCATACGACGGCTTGAGAAGCCTTCTGATCAAGATGTGTGTTTTGTATACGTGTTATGTCGGCAGTGAGGATGTCGGCAATCCTGTAGATTTTGCTTCTAGCAGTATTTCATGTATTTTTGTTCATGTCGGCTTGTGAAGCCCTTTTGTTAAAATGAAGGATGAAATTTTGTACTTTGCTTCATTTGTAATTGAGTTGTAACCCATATGCTGATGATTGCTATTTCATTTAACTTATGCACCGCTCTTATGGACTAATCTGTTTGTACAAATTGCTTCCGTACTTGTTAGCCCCATATAATTATACTCTGATGGTGTGTGGATTTTGGAAGTTGGCCTTGGTAAATCTCGGATTACTGGCCATCACGGCACCAAACTACTAGGGGCGGTTTGGGGTCGCGACAGAATGGTATCAGAGCACAAGTTCCTTGGTATACGTCATTCACACACTTTGAGTCCTAAGGTGCGTAGGATTTCCCCCTTAGAAAGATGTTAGGATTGCATCGTATTGCTTGCTATGTGGTCAAGGTGTGCATCATCTCGGCATGCTTAATTGTTACCTGCCTACGTGATTATTTGTTCGTCTTGTTTAAAAGTCACATTTTGCATACTCATAGCATCATGAGAAGAGGTAGACCTCCAGTTGGCCGAGATCAGTCCGAGGACAGATTGGACAGACTGGAGCGGTTAGTTGAAGGTTTGGCCCGCGAGTTAAAGCAGACAAGACATCAGTATGCTAGTACTACGTCGACTCAGGCCGAGCAGACAAACGGCCGAAATGCAGTTCCACCTCCTCCTCCTCCAGTACCACAAGTGCCCCCACAGCCAGCTTTATATGGGGACGGCACAATAGCTCTGATCAGGGAGTTCAATAAAATGAAGCCACTAAGATTCCAAGGGGGTATAGAACCGATGAAGGCCGAAGCTTGGGTTTTGGAGATGGAAAAGCTGTTCGAGATCTTTCCCAGCACTGACACCCAGAAGGTGACATTAGCAGCTTTTACACTAGATGACGACGCCCGCAGATGGTGGATGATGGTTCGAGAAAGCAATCCAGACTTGAACTGGACCCGATTTTTAGAATTGTTCTACACCAAGTATTTTTCCTTAAGTGTTCGGAATCGCAAGGCTACCGAGTTTCAGACTTTGACGCAAGGCAGTAGAACAGTAGCTGAATATGACAGTGCCTTTACCGAGTTGGCAAGGTACGCACCCCACATGGGCAATGATGAATATATGAAGGCTAGGAAGTTCGAAAGTGGACTCCGTGGACCGATACAAGACCGGGTTAACATGCTCAACATGCCGACTTATGCCGGAGTGTTGGACAAAACTATTCTGGCCGAAGCCAACTTGAACAGATACCAAGGTTTGGGAGAGAGCCAGAGAAAGAGGCAGAGTTATGACAATCGCCGAGCACAGTTTGGTACCAAGAAGAAAGTGAACGTCGGCAGTTCAAGCAACCCAAGACAAGAGAGTGGTACTAAGTCGATATGTTCCAGTTGTGGGAAGCCACATTTCGGGGTCTGTCGTCGGGCGTCTGGGGCTTGTTACGAATGTGGTGAAGTAGGTCATTTTGTGAGGGACTGTCCAAAAATGAAGGCCGGGGAAAGTAAGAAAGACGAGAATACTTCGGGCTCCGTGCAGAAAGGTAGCACTGGGAAGGGACCGATGAGACAAGGCAGAGTTTTTGCACTGGTACCAGGGGACACTCAAAATGCTGAGACAGTGGTGTCAGGTATGCTTTCAATTTGCTCTCAAAGTGCATATGTATTGATTGATTCGGGTTCTACGCATTCATTCATTTCTACTAAGTTTGCCGAGAAGATTAATAGGAAACTAGAACCCCTTGATTATGTATTATCTGTATCTACTCCATCTGGGAGATCTATGAATGTTGCATCCATCTATCAAGCATGTGTTGTTAGGATTGAGAATGTTGAACTGTTAGCTGACTTAATGCCATTGGACATAACTCATTTTGATGTTATTTTGGGGATGGATTGGTTAGTGGCAAATCACGCGTCTATAAATTGTGTTTCAAAGAGTGTCACATTAAAACCCCCAAACCTGGCCGAGGTCACATTCCAGGGAAAAGGGGTAGTATCCCCACCTTACTTAATTTCAACCATGAAAGCCTATAGATTGATCCAAAAAGGGTGTCAAGGTTATCTGTGTAGCATATTAAGTAATTTGAATGGAAGTGTTGAGTTAGCCGACGTCCCAGTGGTTAATGAATTCCCCGACGTCTTTCCAAATGATTTGCCTGGTCACTTAGTTGATAGAGAGGTAGAGTTTACGGTTGACATCATACCGGGAACCCAGCCCATCTCTAAAACACCCTATAGGATGGCCCCCGCCGAGCTTAAAGAATTGAAACTTCAACTACAAGAGCTACTAGATAAGGGTTTTATTAGGCCGAGCACTTCACCCTGGGGAGCACCCGTCTTGTTTGTTAAGAAGAAGGATGGCACACTTCGTCTTTGTATTGATTACTGGGAACTGAATAAGGTAACCATTAAAAATAAGTACCCGTTGCCGAGGATAGACGATTTGTTCGACCAGTTGAAAGGAGCACGAGTCTTTTCCAAAATTGACCTTAGATCGGGCTACCATCAGCTTAAAGTCAAAGCCGAAGATGTTGAGAAGACCGCTTTTCAGACAAGGTATGGCCACTACGAGTTTTTAGTAATGCCTTTTGGAGTGACCAATGCCCCTGCAGCCTTTATGGATTTGATGAACAGAGTCTTTAAGCCATATCTAGATGAGTTTGTGGTTGTCTTCATCGATGACATATTGATCTATTCTAAGAGTAAGGCCAAACACGAGGAGCATTTGAGACTTACCTTACAGACTTTGAGAGATCGGAAATTGTATGCTAAATTTAACAAGTGTGAGTTTTGGCTTTCCACTGTTTTATTTTTGGGTCATGTAATTGATGAAGAGGGTATTTCGGTCGATCCTAGTAAAATTGAAGCTGTCGTGAATTGGCCGAGGTCGACTAATGTGTCCGAGGTTCGTAGTTTTCTGGGATTGGCTGGTTATTACAGAAAATTCGTAAAGGATTTCTCAAGGATTGCAATTCTGTTGACACAACTGACTAAGAAGGGAGTGGCTTATGAATGGACTAAGGATAGAGAAGCAGCTTTCCAGCAGTTGAAGACGAGATTAGTCGCAGCACCAATTCTTGTACTACCATCAAGTAATGAAGAGTTTCATGTCTACAGTGATGCTTCGCATAAGGGTCAGGGTTGTGTATTAATGCAAAAAGGTAAGGTTATAGCATATGCCTCTCGTCAGTTGAAGCCACATGAAAAGAACTATCCCACCCATGATTTAGAATTAGCAGCCGTGGTATTTGCTTTGAAGATTTGGCGCCACTATTTGTATGGAGCTACTTGTCAGGTTTTCACAGATCATAAAAGCTTGAAGTACTTGTTCACCCAGAAGGAATTGAATATGAGGCAGAGAAGATGGCTTGAGTTGTTGAAAGATTACGATATGCAGATCCAATATCATCCAGGCAAAGCTAACACCGTGGCCGACGCTTTGAGCAGAAAGATGGTTAGAAATTTGGCATGTCTAATCGTGATCTTAGTGGAGCTGACTATTGTTGAGGAAGTAAGGACAAGACAGATGGAGGATGAATTCTTGAAGAAAGTAGCCGATGAGATCATCACAAAGCCGAGGTCAGGGTACACCATAGAAAATCAAGTGCTCAAGTTTAAGGGAAGATTGTATGTGGCCGACATCCCAGATTTGAAAAGAAAAATTTTGCAGGAAGCTCATGGTTCCAAGTTTGCTGTTCACCCCAGGAACACTAAGATGTATCAGGATGTGAAACAGACGTTTTGGTGGCTGAACATGAAAGGAGAGATAGCCGAGTTCGTGGCGCAGTGCTTGTATTGTCAACAAGTGAAAGCAGAACATCAAAGGCCAGCAGGACTTCTTCAACCTTTGCCAATTCCTGAGTTGAAATGGGAGCACATCTCCATGGACTTTGTGGTTGGTTTGCCGAAGACACAAAAGGGTATGGATTCGATTTGGGTTATTGTGGATAGACTAACTAAGTCAGCACACTTCTTGCCTATTAAGACCACCTTCAACGTCGATAAACTTGCTTTTGTTGTATGTGAATGAGATTGATAGACTTCACGGAGTGCCGATGTCAATTGTGTCAGACTGAGATCTGAAATTGGTTTCCAGATTTTGGCAGAGCCTATAAAGAGCTTTAGGAGCCGAGTTGAGGTTTAGCACAGCTTTTCATCCCCAAACTGATGGGCAAACAGAGAGGACGATTCAGACACTTGAAGATATGCTTAGACTATGTGTATTAGACCTCCAAGGAAGTTGGGGAGTACATTTGCCTTTGGTGGAATTTACCTACAACAACAGCTATCAAGCTAGCATTGGCATGGCGCCGTATGAGGCACTATATGGAAGAAAGTACAGGTCGCCGATATGTTGGACCGAGGTAGGAGACAAAGCTCTGCTTGGTCCCAAGCTAATTCAAGTAACAACCGAGAAGATTAAGCTCGTTCAGCAAAGAATCAAAACCGCAGAGAGTCGACAGAAGAGTTATGCCGACCAAAGAAGAAGAGAGTTGAATTTGAAGTCGGGGACCACGTGTTCCTAAAGATTTCGCCGATGAAAGGAGTTACAAGATTTGGGAAAAAGGGTAAGTTAGCACCCCGTTACATCGGACCTTTTGAAATTCTTGAGAAGGTTAACCTCGCGGCCTACAGACTTGCTTTGCCGCCAGGATTGAGCCAAGTCCATAATGTATTTCATGTTTCGATGTTGAGGAAGTATATTCGAGATCCGCTACATGTGATCGACTATTTCGGAATTGTAATTAATGAAGATTTAGGCTACGAAGAGAAGTCGATACGGATTGTCGATAGGCAAGTGAAGCAGTTAAGAAGCAAGTCGATACCAATGGTGAAAGTTGAATGGAAGGAGCATTACGGAGAGGATGCTACATGGGAAATGGAAGAGGAAATGAAAGTCCGACATCCAGAATTGTTTTTTGGAACAAGGTAACCCAAGTTTGGGGACCAAACTTCTTTAAGGGGGGTAGGATGTAACAACCCTCATTTTGACTTAGTCATACTTGCACACATTTATGGATGATCTTGTTTTAATATGTACATTTGCGAATCTTGTCTTGTTTTGCTTGAATGATTGCTTGCATGCCTTGTTCTCGTCTGGTGCGTTGCCGAGGTCATCTTAAGCCTAGACACCTTCGAGACCTTTGTCACTTAGAACTATCTTGGAACCCCGTTGGTTGACCTCCATCTTCACCCTACCTTATTGGCCGGGATGTCACCATCTAGGCCGAGATGTGCATCATCTGGGCCGAGATGTTAGTATCTAGGCGTTCTAGATCCTTGATCTTGGCATGAGTGATTTTGTTCCTGGAATGGTATGACCTAGACCGGGGTGTGGCGCATCTAGGCCAAGGTGTGGCACAGTTTAGTCAAGTGTTGTCCTTCCAAGCCGATGTCCTTGCCCCTTGATTGCCGGAGTCTTGTTTTTAGCCGATGTCGTTACTTGCCGGTGTATTCTTGCCGCCTAGCTTGTTGAGTACACTTTGTCTTAGTCTTGTCTTGTCATGCCAGTCACCTTTTTGGATAGAGCCAATCAGCCGATGCCACGTGTCCCGGCAAAGGGATTAAGCCAGTGATTGTCATGAGGAGCATATCTTTTTGTATCAATCTTGCATTTTAGAGAGAGAAAGTCTAGGAAGAAGAAGGAGAAGTTTGAACTAGAGAGAGTGAACTTCCAAGCTTGATCGTTGGAGCTTGAGCCGTTAGATTCGAGTTTTGAGGTTAGAATTTTAACCTATTCTTATTGTTCTTATTGATCATCTAGCTGCATTGCACGATCATACCTGTTCTACACGCCATCCATCGGTTTAAAGTTGGTTTCAGAAAGAGAAAACGGTTTTCATGTGTTTTTAAAGAAAAGCCTCGTTTGATCTGAAGGTTTGCATTAAGGCTCATGCTTTTGTGTTTGTTTTAATGAGATCCTTGAGTGTGGGTACCCAGGTCCATGTTTTTGAAATTATAGCATGAAATCTCAGCTTTTGTAATAGCAAGTTTTGATCTTTGCATTCATCTTTCTCATGTTCGTGTTCTTCAAGTTCTTCATGCTCATGTTCTTTATGTTTATCAAGAGGGAAACCCTGATTTTTCCCGACTTCGCTTTTGAATGAGGCCATCGAGGCTATACCTCGGCAAGGAGGTATGGGACCTCGGCCTAGACCTGGTAGTTGCCCAGCGTGTTTTTCCAAAGATAAGAAACTGTGTTTCAATTTGATTGACTTAGTTTTGAAGAATGCCGAGGTCATTTGCATGTAAGCTAGACTTGTTTTGAGTAGTGCATTCAATAGACTTTGCCACGTGTTGTAGGACTTGGACTCGCCTTGACCCCGACGTTTGAAGAACTAGGTGAGGTATTTTTGATAAAGCTACGTTATCAATGTTTTGATAAGCTTTGCTTTGCTTTGTTTTAGAAAGATGTTTGTTAAGCATGAATGATTGTCCTTAGTTTTGTATCTCGTATTATACCTGCTTGAATGACCTTCTCGGAAAGTCCCTTGTGCTGGAGGACTTTAAACTCTCGCAGCACATCTTGGTTGAAAAGTCCCTTGTGCTGGAGGACTCTAAACTTTCGCAGCACATCTCGTTCGAAAGTCCCTTGTGCTGGAGGACTCTAAACTTTCGCAGCACCTCTCGTTTTGAAAGTCCCTTGTGCTGGAGGACTCTAAACTTTCGCAGCACTCTCGTGTTAAAAGGCTACGAGCCTTTGTAACATAGGTCCCTTGTGCTAGAGGATTCTAAACTTTCGTAGTACCCTTGTTTGAGATGCCTCTCTTGCTTTGTCTTGTTTTGCCACGGATGGTTTACCGCGTGGATATGTTTGCCGGAATGTTATTATTTGTAATATGTGATGCTAGTAAGTATCCCTTGAAACTTTGAAGATTTGTTAGATGGACGAGGTCCATTCCTTGTTATATATATATATAGAGAGAGAGAGTTTTGTCTTGTGTTGTTTTGAAAGGATTTCGGCTATTATTCATGCAAACCCCTTTATTATTTATACCATTCACTGAGTATCCAAGCCCACCCTCTCTATATATATGTAGGTGATGAACAAGAAAGCGGTGACGCCTAGATGTGATTTTGGAGCTTATTTTGGGTTTTTGATTATGTCGGCTTAACCTGTAATTACGTCGGCAGTCTTAAAAATTATGCTTCTCGATTTGTAATACTTGTATGTTGCATACGACGGCTTGAGAAGCCTTCTGATCAAGATGTGTGTTTTGTATACGTGTTATGTCGGCAGTGAGGATGTCGGCAATCCTGTAGATTTTGCTTCTAGCAGTATCTCATGTATTTTTGTTCATGTCGGCTTGTGAAGCCCTTTTGTTAAAATGAAGGATGAAATTTTGTACTTTGCTTCGTTTGTAATTGAGTTGTAACCCATATGCTGATGATTGCTATTTCATTTAACTTATGCACCGCTCTTATGGACTAATTTGTTTGTACAAATCGCTTCCGTACTTATTAGCCCCATATAATTATACTCTGATGGTGTGTGGATTTTGGAAGTTGGCCTTGGTAAATCTCGGATTACTGGCCATCACGGCACCAAACTACTAGGGGCGGTTTGGGGTCGCGACAGACTTGAAAGTTTAAAATATCTTAGTTAGGACTTAATAGAGTATAAGTTCATAAATTAAGACTTGTGTGTAAATGCTCTATTTTTTTTACCAATATTTTACTTTTTAATTCTATTTAGATTATTAGATATTAAATTTTCATGTGAAAGTATAATTTAAATATAAAATATGAAGAAATTCTAATATCTTTAATCATTAAAACTGAGAAAATATGAAAAATCAAAAATTAAAAAACAGATTTAACAAAAAAAACTAACGAAAGTAGTTCTTATTTAGAATTTTGATATCATATCTTAATTATTAAAATACCATGTAAAATATTACAATTTATAAAATCTAATTTAAACAAAAAGAAAGTGCATGAGGATAACTTGCAAAATTTTGAAATGTAGAACAAATCTCTGTTTTAAAAACACATGCACTTTCCTTTGTCTAAATTCGAACTAATGCGTACACTTTTAAGATTCAATCAAAATTATTCACAGTGATTTGATTCATTATGAACAATTATAAATATTATGTATATCACTATAAAAGCAAACATAAGAAATAAAAAGCATAATTATTTTTTGTTCTTCAATTGTCATCAATGTAAAAAATAGGGAGACAACTTTTTTTTTTTTAATAAAAGAAATGATTTGTTCATATTTATATATGACTTTTGAAGGCAGATATATCATTTTTAAGTATTCTACTCTAAAAATAAATAGATAGTTGCTTATATAAATTTTTTTATAACTTTTAAAAAATATAATAAATTTAAAAAGATAAAATTAAAATTTAAAAAAAAATAAAAATTCTTTACACTTTTATAATAATAGTTTTTTTTGATCGGCACTTTTATAATAATAGTTGATAAATAGTTTCTCAAAAAGAATCAAACGTGCAATAATGGAGGGGCCACCAACTTGCACCAAGGATCCTTTACAGTATTTTTTTTTTAAAATTTTTTAAAGTGGTGTATTGTGTGGTTGAGATTTAATGTTGAAATATTGACGTGACTTGTCATTAAATCTCAACCACACAATACACCACTCTAAAAACTTTAAAAAAAAAAAACTGTTGAGGATCCTTACTCACCAACTTGTACCGAAGAAGAAAGATCCCACAAAAGAGAATCAAACACGCGATAAGGACAGTGCCACTACCTTACCAAAAATTATTTGGTGGTCACGAGTAAATTTAGGATACACTCCTCTCCAGTCTTGTAACGAATTGGACAGTATTAGGTTGCGGTAGTAGGGATGAAATTAGAAGAAAATTATGGAGAGTCATATAAAATAATTCTTCAATATAAAAAATATATATTTTATTTTTATCCCATCTTTCATTCTCTTTTTATTTTGTATCAATTTTTTTTTATTTTATTAGAAATTACTTCTATGGTATTTATATAAATATATATTTTATAGATATAATTTATATGTCATATTGTACATACATATATGTTTATGTATATGGTAAAAAATTTTATTTGTCTTTTGGTCTCTCCGATGATAAAATCTTGGTTCCGTCCCTGTGTCGTGGGCCTGACTTTTGGTCCTTTTTTATAATTCATATCGTTTAATATGTAGAGTTTGTCGAGTATATCATATCTGTAAAAAATCACGTTAACTAGATATTGATAGCTACTTGATCAGCTTGCATTTGTGTATGTAATTTATTTTCTAAATCATAATTACTGTTGAAACAAATGTAAGTTGATCAAATGGCTATTGATATCCGATTAACGTAATTTTTTATAAAAATAATACACTCAATGAGCATTACACACTGATAATTTGCATTATTGAGATAAACCCCAAATCAGACCTCCCACAACCCAACATCACCATTCAGTTTCAATTTTAGACTGAAAAGAATGTGCCGTAAATTTTTGTAGCATTGTATATTGATATTTCTTGATTAAAATAGGGAGACTCAGTATTTTTTATTAATTTTTTAAGAAATAAATTGATAAGTGTAAGTAATAAATGGTGTAGAATAATACTTCAAAACTATCAAATGATCTCTCTTACCTTACACTGAAAAAGGAAAGCTCACATATGAGGATAGAATTTTTTTGACATTACACTTAATATAATTTGAACTGTATACGAAATTAGTAGATTAAAATTAATTATTTTTTGATATAGATATATATACATATATATAACATAATTTGATAACGTGAATATTAAACAGATCAAGTTACTATTGGCTCGACATAACACTAAATTGACATGAATAACTTGTTTATTGAAAATTTATTTGTATATTTTAGTATTTTAATATGGCATTCTCCTCTATATATAATTTTATTAAATTTATTAAAAAGTATGTAAAAAAATATTTGAAAAATATTAGAAACTCACAATTTAGACCTTTAAATTTATTCACAATGATGTGGTAAGGACTTACGCCTTACATAGTTGAATGTGTGACAAATGTTGATACTTAAGCCAAGTTTGGATAGTATGAAAAAATCTAAAAAGTCAAAAAGTTACTCAAAAAGTTAAAAAGTTAACACTATTTATCAAAAGTCAACAATTACGGCTGCACAACTCTCAATCCTAATTTTTCCCTACAAACTAATTTTTACAATTTTTTATTACACATTTTTTCATAAAAAATCAAAAAATTAACCCAAACATCCATATTTTTTCCCTCAACTTTTTAGTCTAAAAAGACAAAAAATGCACTTATTTAGGACACTCCAAACAACCCTTTATTATGTCACATTATTGTAGATCAAATTATAAAAAGTTTTTTGGTTTGTCAAACTTTTTTCATAGGATTTTAAAAGACTAGTATATGTTTTTGGTTTTGTTTTTGTTTTTAATTGAACATTATGTATTTTTTGTCTTCTATTTGAGTTAATCTAGTAAAAAAAATAATAATAGGATATAAATTGAGTTGAAACCAAATCTTCTAATAAATAATTTCATTAAATAGAGATTAGTTTTATTAGGTTTAACTTGTGAATTATTTTTTTTAAAAATTTTTTTTCATACAGTTGATACTTTTAGTTAATGATGATTTTTTTTTTTTTTTGGACTTGACACATTAATACTGTTGAGGACTTAAAAGAATAAATTTTATTTAAAATTCTGAAAACAAAATTTCGTCATGAGAAAAAAGAAGTCATATTGTCAAATATTACTGGTTATAAAAATTGAAAACATAATTTTTAT
This sequence comes from Camellia sinensis, assembly GCF_055761805.1. Classification (NCBI taxonomy): domain Eukaryota; kingdom Viridiplantae; phylum Streptophyta; class Magnoliopsida; order Ericales; family Theaceae; genus Camellia; species Camellia sinensis. Next base: position 153,058,373 of record NC_138967.1, read on the forward strand.
CCGAAGGCTTGTAATAAATATATTTGTGAAAAAAATAAAATAAAAAATGATTAAAGACCATAATCGTAAGCCAAAAAAATGAGAAAGATCAATGTGTACTATTTTTCAAATGAATCAACCATCCAACACATGAATTAACATGAGTCTTATGTCGAAAGGGTTGATTCATATGTTAATAGAACTCAATAATTTTTTTTTATTGAAAAATAGGACTTATTGAATATATTTCTTAAAAAATCCTTCCAATTTTCAGAAGTTCCACAAAACATTTACTCAAACAAAGACCCAGTAAAAATAAAGTGTCTGAGTAAACTACCAAAATTTATTTTCAATATTGGAAACGTAAATTGTATATAAAAATTATTTAAATATAAAAGAAATTTTATTAAAATTTTACTTTAGACTCTATCAAGGGTTAGGTCCAGCCTGTAGGAGAATCAAACACACATTATGACGGTGCCAACCACCTTATACAGTAAAAGGACATATTTACCGCCTTACTTGTATGTCACCAAAAGCCTACTTTTCTGACTCATATTGGGTTGCTAAAAGTCTATTTTATTGATACAAGATGTAAGCAAAAATATCACACAATTATCATATTTGAACCATTTTTACTTGAAGTGTTTTGCTTTCCAATAAAAAGGGATAAAATGAATTTTATTCTTTGTATCTTATAGAATTTTTTTCACCAACAATTGATTGAGTCGTCAAAAATGTAAAAACTATTGGCATATACATATATATATATATATCAACAATAATTTTTTCTATAGGATACCCTGACACTTGTTTGTCCCAGTAACCTGTATCTTGTCTGAACACATTCATAAAGCATACTGATGTGTATAAGCCCATAAAGGCCATGAACCACCCACGGCCCATCACTTGAAGCACAGTGCATAACCCAGCTGACGAGGTCCAGGACAGCTGGAGTCCAACATGACACAAAGAGCCAATGACATTCAGACACACGGCAAGAGAAGGATGAACCACATCAGCAGACAAAGATCTGCAAAGTTATTGACACTGCACATCACCATTAATGCAGCCCATCACAGCATTTATTACGACAACATCTCTCCGCCGAAACAAGACCCCCTTACCCTGAGCAAGGCGAGCTACAGCATAGGCTTTCGGCAAGGAGAGCAGGTCGGAAAGGACAGCGAAATGATTGCCAAAGGATATAAGCGAACGTTGTAGACAAGGAAAAAGGTTAAGTTCTCTATCTCAAATCCTCTCCCATATACTCTGCTTCTCCTCCTAACTTGTTTGTCGGAGAGTTCGCTGGGGGACTATCCCGTTCCCCGTTGAACTTGTTTGCAGGATATCCGGTGGGCTCGATCTTCTAGGCTTGGCCTTGGGGAGCTTGGACCAGTCTGATCCATCCACTGGGATGAACGGTATCAACACATACAAACAAATCCATATATAACATCCTATCCAACCTAAATGAGACATAATCCCAAATGAATCCAAATATCAAACAATTGTAAATGTATTCAAAAATCAAACAACAAAACATAACAATTGCAAGATACTTTTAAATATCCAACCATCCCAAACATACACTACAACAAGTTGGGTCTTGAATGACGAAATTTTTTTGTCTCTAAAGAGCTAATTTCGTCACTATAGATATTTGTGAGGAAATATTTTCGTCACCGGTTTCGTCATTGAATGTTTGTCACTAAAAACCAACGTGACGAAAAATAATTTCGTCACCATTGAAATTACTTCAGTGACGAAATTTTTTGTCACCAATAAAACAACATTTTGTCACCAAAAATTCTCATTTTCGTCACCAAATAGTTATTCAGTACCATATTTATGACTTTAGTTGACGAATAAATTTGTCACGCATGTTGATCATTGATGAGGAAATAATTTCGTCACAATAAGATGTAAAGATGACGAAATTTTTCGTCTTCAAAAGTCATAATTTTTTGTCACCAATAAAACAAAATTTTGTCGCAAAAAATTCTCATTTTCGTCACCAAATAGTTGTTCAGTACTATATTTATAACTTTAGTTGACGAATAAATTTGTCACGCATGTTGATCATTGATGAGGAAATAATTGTCACAATAAGATGTAAAGGTGACGAAATTTTTTGTCTTCAAAAGTCATACATGGGTGACGAAATATATTTCGTCATAAATATATATACACGTGACAAAATTTTTAGTCACCAAACAACAAAATAAATAAAAACTTTCATATATAAACTGCAATAAATTTTGTTACAAAAAAAAGTTTATTAGTGACGAATAATCACTTTGTCATAATAAGAAGTACAAATGACGAAAAAATTCGTCACTAAAGTTGTTCCATATTTTATATTCAATTTAAGTTATTATTTCACAAATATCCCTGTTCAGATCCCAATAGCCTTTTAATTGTACTAAAAAATCCACTAGCTATTATACACCACTCCACACAAAAATTCACTAAACCATTATATTATAAATCAAAATGTATCCATCAAACAACTTTAATAATAATCCATTATGTATAACAAAAAAATCATCAAAGCAAATCCCAAAATGAACTAATGTGGAGTCCACAAAAAAAATCAACACTCAATCTTGATTTGCAACTACAACTAAGTATCAGTTCAGGAAATAAATAAATAATTCAACACTTGATCTTGATTTGTAAATATGCTTCCAAACGTCATCAAAAACCAATCTGCAAAGAAAATAAATAAGGAAGACATTAATATATTATTAATTACATCTAAAATCATATTTAAATAATTTTATTTTATAAACCAATTTAATAGAAATGCATATAACAATCCAAACTTCAAAGAGTTGAAGTAATCCTTAATGATAAGCAACACAGATAACAGAAGATGACCAAAGATTGCAAGAACACCATGTATCACTAGCACTAATGCCAACAAGAACCAAAGAGAATCACATGACGTGTTCACAACCTAATCAATCAATAGTTTTTATAGGAGTTACCATTTTCATTTAAATCTAAATATGTTCCTATTTTATTTTGAACTTCAACGAGGTAAAAGGTCAAAACACACATGCAAGCAAACATAAAAACAAAAACAAATACACACGAATAGATATTGAAATAAAAACACAATTAGATCTCCAAACATTTTGGGTTAATTATATTTTATATGGTTTTGTCCAAAAACACTTTACCTCCTTCATGTTTAAAAATATACACATAACCCTCTTGAAATTTGGAGTAAAGTGCAAACGTTGCAAATTCTGGTTAAGTTAACCATGCGTTAACACACTAAATTGAGCGTGTGTTAAGAAATATATATAATGATACTTTTGCCCCTTTTTCAATTTGCCTTTTTCTATTATTTTCTTCTTCATTCCCTCTCCCTCCTCCTCCTTTCTACAGCAGCAGACCCACTCGCCATTCCCCTTCTCATTTCCTCCTATATTTCACATGCCACCACCAACCAATAGCCTCATGGGCCACCATGGCTATCAACCACCACTAAAACAAAACCCAGTATCCACTTCCCCAAACACCTAGGTTGGGTGACTTTGCAAGACACAGTCCACCAGGACACCACCATGCATGGCCAAACCCAACCCTAACACCTAGTGGACAAGCACATTTCATCCCTCTCATCTTTCTCTCCCTCGTAGGGAAGGAAAATTTAAAACTCATCTCCCTCTAACAACCTAAAAACAGAAAGTTCTAAACACAAGTTCTAAAGGAACATATTAGAATTATTTCTTTGTTATATGGAAACACTTTTTCTTTGTTGTGCATTATTTCTTTGTTATATGGAAACACTGTTTCCCGTGATACAAGGCCCAACTACTATTAAAATTATTTAAATTTCCTTTTTCCAGAAAAGACATGAAATAAAAACTGATCATCAGGCAGGTGGTGCAACTTAGAGGTGAAGCTTCTTACAAGCTAATAGCTGATAATTAGAAAGCAAAAGTTGAAAACACCCATTCCCCTACTTCCTAATAATAAGTCTTTTTCAACTTATTTAAGTTATTTTTGCCTTGTAAGTTGTAAACAAAAGCGCACCAAATACTTTGGCACACATTTCCTAAATAAAAAAATCTACAAGCAACTCCATAAGATGCACCAAACAGAGCTAAAAAATGAGAAACAGTCTCTAAGGAGCCCATGAGCAGAAGATAAGTAGAATAACTCACCTGGTGGACTGTGTCATGGTAAAAGTCATTTAACTTCAAAGCATGCGCAAGGCTCGCTGTGAACCCACGAGAGACACCAATATTGGCACCAGCATACTCTTTGTATGGAAATGTATAAAGGTGGCCCACAGCTGCAATAAGCATCTCAACACAAATTATAAAATTCTGGAATTCAACAGCCTCCTCTGTATCCCTTATAAATCTAGATTTTGCAGCAAGAAAAACAAGAACACCCTAATGGAAGAGAAAGATAATAAGAAACATACTGGAAGTCTTAGAAATCCCACATCTATATCAACGCAAAATCCAGCTACAATATGAGCAAAAAAAACAATTTTTATGCATATCCAACAGGAAACCATGCACACTGTATTATTTGTTTACACTTTACACCAATTTCCTTTGTTCAAAAAGAAACAAAGTGAAAAAAAAAAAAAAAAAAAAAGGGCACCCAGAAACCTGTTTGGGCCACATTCAGAAGGTATTCCAAGGTATGCATTGCTTCCAGCATTAAACATACAAGTTATTTAACTACAATTTTGGGGAGTTGGCATTCTTACAACTAATCAAGCACCAGCTGTTTTTTTAGAGAAGGAAGTGATCACAAAATTCACATCACAAACTATTACACCTTGATTATATTTCTAGAAAAGGAAAATTATAGTGACCTCTCTTGAGGTTACGATTAGAAAAACTCTCTTTAGGTTTCTTACATTACACTTAGCTTCCCCAATGGTTTATTGACATATCAAACCACCTTCCCCCAACCCTTACAGGTTAGTAGATAAAGAATTCCAAGCGGCTCCTACATAGGCTATTTTAGTCAGAAAATATGTATTCATGAATGTACAGGATGTCCTTCTCATCACTTATCCTCCAATTGTCTCACCACCAAACAAAAACAATCAATTACCATCTGTTTTTTTTCTATTCAAATATTGATCACCATAATACTGTTAATAGAGGAAAATAAAAACCAACTGGCATAGAGACAGTTTTCATTGTGGCAGCCACAAAAAAGCTATGGAAGATGAAGATGAAGATGAAATATGATAATGACAATAATTGCAGTGGGCGCAATTGTCAGTTTTGAATCTACTACACATCAAAATGCTGATGTGTTCAGAGAGTTGCTGCAAGGTTTGACTAACTGTGGCAAGGGGTCCATCATGAGGAAATGTGAATTGTCAACAAACATGGAAAGATAAAAAACACTGATGATAATAAGAGGTCATGGCAGCTTTCTTCCATTGTCCTCAATTCCATGTTATGAAATAATATGCTAGGTCCCATAATATATAAGTACCTTTTTGTAGGAAGATTTTATCAATTCCTTTCTCCATTTCTATCAAATTCCATGATTCTTTTATGATATTTTCTTAATAACATCTAATTCCTTCATTCAACAAAGGGTCCATTTGCATTCAATAATTACTTCTTGACTAATTGAATAGGTGTGGCACATCCTGGAAGCAAGTTTGTCATGGATACAAAATGTCAAAGGTTCAAATCATATAATATAATCCCTACCACTTATTTCTCCTTCTATCAGTAACAAGGGATCAATTGAAATGGATGGACATAACAGGTTCTAGAAAGTCATGTGGGAGGGAATGAAGAAAAATGAAACTCGAAGAAAACATAAAGAAATAGGATATTATTTATTTTGACTAAAGAGATGGACATGGTGGCAGGTTTAACTCTGCAGATGTGATGGAAATAGAGAGATAATTGATGGCGGTTCCAATACATTGTCATGGTGGTGGCAACCATTTGTTGGATCATCTATGAACTTGATGGATGCTTTAAGGAGATAAAAGGGTCTGCAAAGACTAAAATATTGATGGTTAAAAGTGGAGATGATAGTGTTTGATGTTGGAGCACAGTGTGAATTAAGGATAACATATTGGCTCTGGACATAAAACAAAATTGAACAATAATGTGAGTAGTGGTTCCACATGGATATTGGTTGTAGAATAGTTTTGTAAGGGCACAATAGTATTGTTATTCAGTCAAGAAATCAAATAAGAGCCAGAGTGTCATCTTGATATTGAGAAAACTTTAATCACTAAAGCATATGTCAATAAAATAATGGTCGAATAATAGTAGGGAAGGAGAACTATAATAGGAAACAAAAATGGAGGGAACTGTAACTTCAGAAACCACAAGAATGGTCTCTCTAATTGTCAAAAATCTCAAGGGGATAAAATGTAATTATTCTTGTAAACAATAAAATCCCAGAAAGCAAGGCATTAATATAAGGAATGCACCATTCTAGAATTAGGATTCAGAAAAGGCTGGGAATTCAATTCAGTGATAAAATAATGACAAAATTAGACAAGATCCTACCTGCCAATAGGTCAAGAAAACAACAGACTTGATTATGATAAACTTTGGAACTGGATTGAATGGCTGAAGCAAATCTCTGCACGCCACATAAAACAAGGCCAACGAATAGAGCGCCACTGAGTATGATACTGTATAGATGACGGTGAGATAAAGGTATGACTGGTCCACACTGAAATTCCCATCATGATATTTCCCTTTTGCATAAAGTATGAATGTAACTGCCACTAAAACAGGCTTGAGTATCACAAACTGCAAACAACCTTGCTTGCATCTCCGTATGAAGCACCTGCATAGCTTTAACAGTTTCAGAAAAGTGATTCATCAAACATGAACTAAGAGATGCAATCTTCAAATGTGGGATCACTGGAATGAAACTGGGGATAAAATAATCTCCATACTTGTCCTTAAAGTTCTAAACTATACCCATCATATTGTCAGGCAAAAAAAAAAACATGTACCATCCCAAATTTTCAAAAACATCATGGGTGACAGACAAGAATGAGGAACCTATAAGTCCAGTCAAATCATTCCAACTCAGGAATATAAAGATTGCACTATCCCTTCCAATCATTTCCAAAATTCATTAAATAAAACCTCAAATTACGTGGACCCTGAGGGTTGTCACCATGCATCAAAAACCAATCACAGTAGATGGCTGATTAATTTAAAACATACTCACCCATCTAATGGAATGGGAGAAAAGCAGCATGTCATCAGATACCAGCTTGGCTTCAGAACCCGACCACTTAAACTCAACACAACAGCTCCTGGTCCACCCACCCATGCCAGGCACAATGCCAAGAAATTATAACTGACCCATGCTTCATATCTGAAACAGTATATTAAAAATTAGCATGTTCTACCAAAAGCAGTGTAAAGCTCTTGGAAAAAGACTTGAAAAGCTGAGATCACTGAGACCATTCAGTGAACACACATCTAATACTATAAAACGAGACAAACTTTGGGATTAGCTCGGTATGTGAACAAATCACGCTACATTTTCAACGGTAAACAAGCCAAACTTGAACTCATTTTGAAACTTGTTCATTTTTCAAGCTAAATTTGAGCAACCAACTACTTGCATGACTTCGCTTGTTTACAGCCCTATAACATGAGCACTAGGCAAGTAAATGAATAAAGTATTCACAATCTAAAAAAATATTCATCAACAACATCAAGTTTCAAAGCTTGAATACGAATTGGCTAGAACATCTGAAGAATGAGAAACAGATAAAACTATTGTATTTAAAGTCAGTTACAAAAGAAGTGGCGATTCCTATCATTGGTAGAGACATAGACTGGAATAGCATACCTAGAACTTCTAGAGCTACTGCTTCAACTGATTATTCAGCTCTCCCTGCTGAGCCACACATGCTCCAAAGTCATAGATACACCAAAGATTAAGTGCATGTCTGTGTATCCAAGCCAAATCGCCATGTAACAGATAGCAGCGCACAACCCAACAAGCTGCAGAAGTTAGTTGCAAAAACCAGAACACGTGGCAAACACAAATTACTGAAATCACTAGTCCCCATTCACACACACAAACGATAAATAAATAAATAAAATATGACAGAAAACGCAGAAATCAAAACCTTTAATTTTTAAGGTTGGAGAAATAGAACTGTGAATTGTATTAATCCTATATTGTATGGTTATTACAAGACAGGAAACTTATTAAACATTAGATGACAATACCAGTAACAAAACGGTAGTCTTCTCGAACCCCTGAGTTGAACTCCAGAGTGCTAGTGAAGAATCCACCATAACTATCTCAGAATACAAATTTGGAAATATGTGAAGACCTGATGTAGCATCCCAAGCAAGTGCCACAGGTGGAAAACAGTGCAGTTTGCAAAGTCCTGCTACCAGGAAAGAGCTACCCTTAGCAGAAATAGAAAACAAAAACCTGATCAAAAGAAATGGAAAAAAAAAAAAAAAAAAAAAAAAAAAAAAAAAAACCTCTGATAGTAAGGAAATCCAGAGATCATAATTTTTTAAGCTAAACATTGAAAAGAAGAATAATGATGCCCCAACTGTCCAAATTTAAATCAAACCAAAGAAGATATACAATATTCAAAATACCAAAAAAACCCGAACCTTCAGTTCAGGTTTTTAGATTCATACTAGTAAGTCCAAATCCTACCATTTAAGAAACTGCCATCAACTGACAGGTTTATTATTGTGTCAATGTTAAGGTTAAAACACCTTAGTAAAACTCTAAACACTCAACAAATGGAAAATTCATATTTAAATTGTAATTTCAGAAAACCATCTTTTCCATGTTTTTAAATCTCCACGAGAGGCCGATGTTGTCAGGGTATGAAAACCTGACAATTAGAAAAGCCTTTCTTCTTTTTTTTTGATAAGTAAAATTTCAATTAAGAGACACAAAAGAAGGGGCTACAATCCAACTATGCGCAAATTATACAAGATCATCAACTACAGGAAAACCTTAATGAGGTTACTTATGTTCATCATATTCCACAAATTAATATATATATAATCCATGTCTGAAATCAGGTTGACTTCATGGAAAATAAATACATAAAGAAAGCCTTACTGCCATTCTCCAGATCTCCAGCCTCTTCAACGGGGAGTACAGATTTTTTTATTCCACATCCTGTAGTTTCCAGAGATAGTTTAACAGGAAAAAGACCTAAGCTAATAGCAAATGACATATTGAAATCAAGAGGATGGTCCTCCTTCAATATTATGTCCTGTGCAAAATTTAAGTAATGAAGCCGTTAGTAGATGAATAAAACTATATAATCCAGATTAAATCACACGCCCAGAAGCTGCTTTATGGAAGTGCTGACCTTCGGAGAATAAGTTGAGAGAAGCAACAACTGATGAGACAACTCTAATTCCCCATCTTTTGGAATAAAGAATTGTCCAACTGCCATGGAAGCAGCAGGTGGAGGCCTTCCTGAAACAGTTTGAGAGCCCAAAAGTCATAATACATACATTCTCAACTTAAACCTCTTTCAAAAGTAACTGAGAGATGCTCATCACATTCAACAAGAGCAAAAGTAACATTCAAAAGATACCGCAGATACATAGGATATAAAATCTGTATGATCAACAGAGTATCACAATATAACATGCATACAGGATGAGAAAATGAGAGACTCCTCAAAACAAACAAAGATTATGGCATAATGAGAATATTATCATACTAGAAAATAGAAATTCATTTAGCAACAGGGAAAAAAAGAAAAGAAAGAGAAAAAGAAACAACAACAACACAGCCACTCAAAGCAAAACTTGTGTATTTAAAAGGCTTTATTGAGGCTGGACTCCAGGCGAGGCTAATGCAAACAGCATCAATGCTTTGATTTTTACGCAACACTCCAAAAAGACATTCAAATAGAAGGAAGGGCACAATAAACAAGATATTCAAACATAAAACAAATGGGGGAAAAAAAAAATTAGAAATAAAAACATCAGTGCATATCCAGTCTTTAGTAAAGTGGCTCTAAAGATCTCATGTTTTTCCAATGGCAATTGCATTGGCAATATTAAAGAGAAAGTCATGCTACAAACAATGTTTTTCAAATAGTATGCATTGCTCTGATTTCTGAGATTGCTTTGGAAAATTAACTACGGTGAATTTATGCCAGAATTTTTCTGATATAAACAAACACAAGCAGCCAAAGGGTTTCACAAAACCTTCTGATGCATATATACTTGTGATACTATGAAATGGAGAACACATGTGAGACAACAGATGAAATTAAAGAAACAATACCGGACTAGGTGCAACTGAGATGGTCAAGAATCTGAAACCATGCATATCCCCAGGAGCCAACAAAAATACAGTTGATGGAGGAGCTTGCTTAGTCTGACTACCTGGTTCAATCTAGAAAACAAAAACAAAAAAATCAGCTACAATAGCATGTCAAACAAACCAACTTACTAAAATCTGATGCTCTAAAATCTGAAAATTCACGTCATGTATTGAATCCATAAGAATTATGTATGCACAATGGCTATTCAGCAATAAAATTTCAAAACAATACATGTTAATATGATCAATTGGGTTGCTACTTTCAAAACAAAATATTTGGCAATAAGAAAGTTAAAGGCAAGCAAGATTCTACGAGAATATAAGAGTAGGAAAACAGCAATGAAAGGGCCATGTCCCTGGCTAACCAATGAAATTCTTCAATTACACGTGTACAACCTCAAGGTTCTGGGAACAGTAAGGTGAAATGGGATTGCAGTTTGACAGTTAAAGTACAGCCCTACACTGAGGTTTCAAGCAGAAATCATATTTAAGCTATAAAGCCAAAATAATACTGAAAAAGTACGAACAAAGCTCCCTTAACAGTGCATTCAGGCAAGCAAACTCTCGTCTCAACTCAACTCAACAAGCTTAAAACCCTAAATACTTACTGCTAGCTAGTGAATATTCAATGCACTCATATACTGACTGCAAGCCAAGGAAGATACCATGTCATCACAATAAAAACAGATCTATGGCACAAAAAAATGCTTGAAAAAAGGAGTATTGAGAATATTTTCCAAAAGATACAGAGCTATAAAAAGAGTAAGATTATGAGTAAGATTTACAAAAGATACTGAAACATATTCAAGGCATGTAGACCAAAATCTAATGCAAAATTAATGCAATGGACAAAGCTTGCAGAGTGATACAAAGGAAAATAAACCCTATGCATACTTGGATGTACCACACGTTTGACAATCAGATACCCAATTACACACATATACAGACTTCGAATTTCAATTTCCGCCATTAGGGTTTGGAAATCGAACAATCAGATAGCTAATTACACACACACATATAGAAATCACTGAAGCTTTATATATATATATATATATAACTTTGAACATAGATTATGAACCAACAAAAATCGAACACAGATTTGGCCCCTATCGTTCATCTCGGTGGTTGTAGCAGCGGAGGAAGAGCCCTCACATCTCAGATCTACCATAAATCCAACAGATTTGAAGCCTTCATATCTCATATCGTCGTCGTCCGAGAATGGCACGAAGATGGTGAAGACGGTGGTGGTGGTGGTGTGCGGTGGATGTGAGGGTGAAGACGGTGGCGGCCATGGAAGAGGAGTAAAGGGCAGGGAGACCGTTGTCGATCTGGTGTTTGGAGTTCTCGATACCAAGGAGTTGGAGATTATTGGTGAAAAGCCCCAAAATTTGAGTTTATACAAAATTTGAGTTTATAACTAATCAGGCATAATAAACTTATACAAAATTCTCACCAAAACTTTTAAAATTTTGACAATTTTGACATCATAAAAAAAAGTTAGTGGAAAAAATTTAGGTGACGAAACTTATTTTTTTTCTCACCTAAAAGTAAATATTTGTTGACGGAAATAAATTTCGTCACCTATTATTTTATTTTTTTTATTATACGTGATAAAATTTATAATTCCTCATGGATTATTCTTATTTAGTGACGAAATTAGTTTTCTTCACTAATTTTTGTCACCATACCAAAATAGAGAATAAGAGAAAGAGACACCAAAGAAAGAGCAAAGAGAAATCATGTACCAAATCATCAACCGAAGAAGATGTGGCGGTTACCGGCAAGGCTGCTACTGGCGGTGACGATCGACAAGACTAATAGAAGCGACAATGGCGATCGGCGTGGTAGAGGAGCAAGAGGTAAGACAAATTAATACCCTATTTTGAGAGAGAGAGATGATAAACAAAAAAAAATGATAAAAAAATTAATACCTTTTTTTTTTTATTGCCGCTCAATATATCAAAAATTTTCCACCAAAATTGGTGACAATATTATTTCCTCACCAAAAGATATCAGAAATATTAAAACGTTTTGGTGACGAAAATATATTCATCACAAATAATTTTATAATTAGTGACAAATTTTTTTGTCACCAAAAGTCACAAAATTTTGGCGCCACCGAAAAAAAATAGCGGGAAAATTTTTAGTGACGAAACTTAAGTTTTCCTCACTTAAAATGAAATATTTATTGACGAAAATATATTTTGTCACCTATCATTTTTATTTTTTTATCATATGTGACAAAATTTAAAAATTCCTCACGAATTATTTTCATTTAGTGACGAATTTTATTTTCTTCACTAGTTTTCGTCACCATAGGTTACTTTTGTTGTAGTGATAACAATTCCAAAATGTAACCAATCCCAAATATAACAACTTCAAAATTTATCTGAATGTCCAACAAGAACAACACACTGGATGACCGTATACTTTTATCTTCAATGACCATATCATGCCGAGCCACGAATGTCCATCACCAATCTATGTCAACAAAAAGACAAAAAACGTAAGTATCTTATCAATGCATTAATTTCAAACTATTACACAATAATATTATTGAAGTTAAATGAATTCCTCATATTCATTTCATTTTAACATATCAAATATTCAAACATGCATGTTTGAGCTGAAATTTCAAACTGCAGTCACATATTTATTCCATTAACTTCTACAAGTTAATTTTGTCCTTTCTATGGTATTAAATGAAATGGGGGATTCTTCGCAAGATGTATTGCATTTTGATTGTCGTTGTACAATTTGCAATCATCGAACTTCTTCTCCAATTCACCTAAGAAACTCTGTAACCATACTATTTCTTTGCAAGCTTCTGTAGTTGCAACATACTCCACTTCTATGGTTGAAATAGTCTCAATTTTCTGCAACTGAGAGACTCAACTTATTACAGCACTGCCAAGAGTAAACATATACCCTGTCATGCTCTTCCAACTATCATGTCACCTGCTAGATCGGAAGCAACAAACCCAAGCAAGCTTATTTCTGTGTCACTATACCAGAGAGCCATGTCAGTCGTACCTGTCACGACCCAAACCCGCCCCTATAGGTTTAGCACCGTAACCGGCCAGTAATCCGTGGATTACCAAAGGCCTCTGAACAGATTAGCAAGTAATAAGGGGCTGCGGAAGCAATAATACAAAATAGACAAGGTCCAATGAGCTGTAATAACGTACATGGGACAGACTATTTCAAAACTTATTTATATATATTAACATGCCAGTCCAAATACACAATATTTATAAGGTATTTACATAATGTACTTCCCAAGACCCGACTTTACAGAGCATACAAAGACTAGCATGAATACAAAAACAGCCATGGCATTAGGCTTCGTTTGAAACCTCCTCGGGAGGCACAACAGTTGGCTGACAAAAACAAAACAGAAGGCCGTCAACCCTAGCCCTAGTCACCCGCCGGCTCACCTACAGACATAATATAAACTGTGAGCGAAAGCCCAGTGAACAATAACAGAGTAAAAGGGTTTCAATGAATGAGTCTGTACAGATTCAGAAATCATATCAGATTCATAGTTTGTCCAGATCATATACAGAAATCATGAGGTATGCTTAAAAATATGTGACACATTCCTTAGCACTAGCAGAAACAGTTGACCCATAAAGGGACGACCATAAAGGCAAACAGTGGACTCACGTGCACGGAGACGGTACAGTTGGCTCATGAGACGTACAGTTGGCCCATTAAGGGACGTATACACAAGGATCCATAACAGTTGGCTCATGAGATGTACAGTTGACCCATAATTGGGACGTAACAGAGCAGCTAATAGATGTCATTTGAGGCTAAGAATGTCACAAATACATTTCAGAAATATTGGAGAACCATTCATCCATACAGAAAATATTATTTCCGAAAACAGATCATATTATATTACTCCGAAAATACTTATAATTGAACATAACTTTACAAAGTTATTACTCACAATGGGCCTTGAGACAGACAGACGAAGTAAACTTGGTCAAACGGTACGTGGCACGTGACCTACACAACACATAACAGATGCACACTTGAAACACACGTTCTAATTGTACAAAACTTATTTCATTAGCTCATAGTGTGTTTCTAATCTCTTGTCCTCATTATGGGGTCTTAAACATGGCCTAGGAATGCGTAGGATGGAATGAGGATGCAAAAATGCATTGAAAACCATTTCTCAAACTTTGCTGAAGATAAGGTCCACGCTCGAGCGTATATTTTCCAGCTCGAGCAGACATGCAGAGAATGAATCTCTGCTCGAGCGTGGACTTCCCCACTCGAGCGGACTGCAAACTTATGAAAAAGTGCTGGATGCATGAAATTCACACTCGACGGGCGCTCGACCCCCGCTCAACCGTATGACACAGAACCTCGCTCGAGCGTGGCTTCCCCCGCTCGAGCGGCCTGCAAAACACACAAACTTCTGGGTATACGCATTTCACGCTCGAGCGGAAGTACATGTACTCAAGCTTCACGCTCGAGCGTGAAAGTCCCCGCTCGAGCGTAGATCAAATTGCTAGAAAATCCAGATTGACCTCCAAGCATGAAACCAAGCATTCAACACCCGAAAACTCGACCTCTTGGGCCCATTTTCTAGAAAACACTTGTAAACTCATAGTATGACATGTGTTGAAGATCAATTTGCAAAATCAAAGCCCAAATGTGAGTCAATTAAACACAATCTCTAACAAAACTCCAAGAACATGAAGTGTATGTAACTTGCATGAACTCTAATGACTTCTAATGCTCCAAAACATGATCCAAAGCAGGACGGAGCTCTAGAATATGATGGATTCATGGGTTAGGACAAGAATGTAAACTTGCATGTAAGAATTTCCATGAAACCAACCTCAAAACTGATAAATGTGCACATGCATGCATGATTTAGCTCACTAATCCACATTTTAAGCCATAACTTGGCTCTAGACTTCAACATTCTTCCAGACCATGCAAGAACCAACTCAATTCATAAGCAAGAAGGTAAAAGCTCTACCTTAAGTCTTCAAGTTCAAGAAGGGAAGCTCAATTTTTGCAGTTACTCTTCAATTCTTCTAATTCTCCAAGCCAATTCTAGATGGAAACAAATTTTCTCCTATCTCTCTCTCTCTCTCCTTCTTCGGTTTTGGCTTAGGAAGATGGATGAAAATGATACCAACACATAGCAAGTAGAGTAAACAAGGGTCTAGGATTGTCCACTAAGTGGCAATATGGTAATAACTCAAATTGATGTAATTTAACTTAATTTAATCATGTTTAATCATACCAAATCAACTTCCAATTAAACATACCATAAAATCACATAAATTCTAATTAACACGATACACTAATCAATTTCGGATTCAGCCGTCGATAAGGCCTTCAATTTACAATTTAAAACATAAAACATGAACAGATCAATTAACAGTCAAACAGATAGAAACGCAAAGATAATACAATACATATCCAAATTAATTCCAGATTCCTTCTAAATTACTGTTAGGCAGAACTAATCATGGATTAGCATTAATCGGAGGTCGGGCTTATTACAGTCTTCCCCCTTTAAAAGAGTTTGGTCCCCAAACTCGAATTACCTTCATTCAGAATCAACATTCGGTCTAACGGGAACAGATCTGGATATCTTTTCATCATGTCTTCCTCGGTTTCCCAAGTTGCATAGGTCCCTCCGTGGTTTTGCCAATCAACTTTTACTAGTGGTATTTCCTTATTCCTTAATCTTTTGACTCGACGATTCACAATCTGGATAGGTTTCTCCTCATAAGTGTAGTCATCTTTCAAAAGCACATGTGTCGGTTCGATGACATGGAGTGGTTCTCTCAAATATTCTCGAAGCATCGATACGTGAAAGACGTTATGCATATGTTCCATTACTGGAGGCAAGGCTACCCGATATGATACCAGATTGATCTTTTCGAGAACTTCATAGGGTCCAACATATCTTGGCGCCAATTTTCCCTTAACACCAAACCGGGTTTGACCCTTCATTGGCTTCACCTTTATGAACACATGGTCCCCAACTTCGTATTCCCTATCTCTTCTTCGAACATCAGCATAGCTCTTCTGCCAACTCTGTGCAGTCTTTAGACGTTGCTGGGTTTCACTTTCTCGGTTGTTTCTTGCACAAATTCTGGTCCCAACAAAGGTCTATCACCTACTTTAGCCCAACATATCGGAGAACGACATTTTCTTCCATACAAAGCCTCGTAAGGAGCCATTTCAATGCTTGAATGGTAACTGTTGTTGTACACAAATTCAACTAATGGCAAGTAGGTCTCCCAACTCCCCTAGAAGTCTAACACACACATTCTGAGCATGACCTCTAAAGTTTGGTTTGTTAGTTCAGTTTGTCCATCTGTCTGTGGGTGATAGGCACTACTCAGCCTCAGTTCAATCCCCAAAGCCTGTTGCAAACTCTGCCAAAATCTCGATACAAACTTTGAGCCCCTATCAGACACAATAGATACTGGCACTCTATGCAATCTCACAATTTCAGTCATTTAGATATTGGCCAATTTATCAGCGTTATAAATAGTTTTGACAGGCAGAAAATGGACAGACTTAGTTAAACAATCAACTATAACCCAAATAGAGTCCATACCTCGAGAAGAGCGAGGCAATCCCACAATGAAGTCCATGGTAATGTGCTCCCATTTCCATTCCGGTATTGGGAGTGGTTGTAGCAAACCAACGGGTCGTTGATGTTCAGCTTTAACCTGTTGGCAAAGTAGACATCTAGTCACAAAGTCTGCAATACTCTTTTTCATTCCAGGCCACCAAAAATTATGTTTCAAATTACGGTACATTTTCGTGTTCCCCGGGTGCATGGCAAACTTACTGCTGTGAGCTTCGGTCATCACACGTTTTCTCAAATCACAACAATCGGGTACACAAAGACGGTCTTGAAATTTCAACACATCGTTCTCAAACACAAATCCCAGCCTCGACTTTGAATCAAACTCTTCCGTGATCTTTTTCAAGTATTCATCATCACACTGTTTCAGTTTGATTTCGTCAAGAATTGTAGGTTGAGTGAAAATAGCAGTTAACAGTCTGTCTTGTTCTAGATCATTTAGCAATTCTTTTCAATTGGATAACAGGCATGACAAACTCCCTATTGATTTTCGGCTCAAGGCATCTGCTACAGTATTAGCTTTCCCTGGGTGGTACAAGATCTGCAAATCGTAATCTTTGATTAACTTTAACCATCGCCTCTGTCTCATGTTCAATTCCTTTTGGGTGAAGAAGTATTTCAAGCTCTTATGGTCGGTGTACACCTCACAAGTTACCCCATACAAGTAGTGATGCTAGATTTTCAAAGTAAACACCACAACTGCTAACTCAAGATCATGCGTTGGGTAATTCTTTTCATGAGGTCGGAGTTGTCTAGAAGCATAGGCAATCACTTTTCCGTTTTGCATTAGTACACACCCCAAGCCTTTATAGGAAGCATCACTGTACACTTGAAACCCATCAGTACCATTAGGCAAGGTTAAGATTGGTGTAGTTACTAACCTGGTTTTCAACTGTTGGAAAGTTGCCTCTCTTTGTTCATTCCAGTCAAATGGCACATTTTTCTGAGTTAACTGAGTCAATGGCATGGCAAGCTTGGAAAAGTCTTTCAAAAACCTCCTGTAGTAACCTGCAAGTCCTAGAAAATTTCGGACTTCTGTCACATTTGTCGGTCTAGGGCAATCCACGACAACTTCAATTTTCTGAGGGTCCACAGAAACACCATCCTCATTGATTACATGGCCCAAAAATGCTACACTGTCAAGCCAGAATTCACATTTGGACAATTTAGCATACAGCCTCTTTTCTCTTAAAATATGCAAGGTAGTTCTCAGATGGTTCTCATGTTCTTCCCTGTCTTTAGAATAAATCAGAATGTCATCAATAAACACAACAATGAATTCATTGAGGTATTGCTTGAAAACCCTATTCATTAGGTCCATAAAAGCTGCAGGTGCATTTGTTACCCCAAAAGGCATTACCAAAAATTCATAATGTCCATATCTAGTTCTGAATGCAGTTTTCTCTACGTCTTCAGCCTTAACTTTCAATTGGTGATACCCAGATCTGAGGTCAATTTTGGAAAATACTCGGGCTCCCTGAAGTTGGTCAAACAAGTCATCTATTCGGGACAGAGGGTATTTGTTCTTGATAGTTACTTTATTCAATTCCCGGTAGTCTATACATAGCCTTAGAGACCCATCTTTCTTTTTAACAAACAGGACCGGAGCACCCCAAGGTGAGGTGCTCGGATGGATAAATTTCTTATTCAACAATTCCAAAAGTTGAGTTTTCAACTCTTTCAATTCTGAGGTAGACATTCTATAGGGAGTCTTGGAGATAGGTTGTGTTCCCTGAAACACTTCAACAGTGAATTCAATTTCTCTATCAACTAAGTCCCCAGGTAAGTTAGTTGGAAACACATCGGGAAATTCACAAGCAACAGGGATTGTTTCTACAGTAGTACTTTCAGATGGTGCAGTCAGTATACAACACAGATAACCCCTACATCCCTTTCTAAGGAGTTTTATAGCTTTCATAATCGAAATCAGATATGGGGAAGGAACTACTTGTAGACACCCCATTTTTGACCGATCTTAAGACTCAGACATCACCAGTTGAGCACTCGGTGATGTTTCATATTGTGCTCGTTCTGAGGTTGCGGAGTCTCGGCTGCGAGCCTTGCCTCCAGACTTCGGAGCTCTTTTGTGCTTTGCCTCGATTTGCGAATCAGATCCTGTTTTCTCTGTTTTCTCTTCCCGAAGGAAGGGAGAGGTCTCGTAGACCATCTCTCAGTGGCCGTAGGCTACGTTTCGTGGCCGTAGGCCATTTTTCCCGTCTGGAGCCCAGTTTCCGGTTTTCGGAGCCGTCGGCCGTGTGCCTCGATTCAGGACCGCTTAACTACCTCCGTTTGCTCTGATTTTTGGTACACACCTTGTTTCTCCTCTTTTGAGGGACACTGTGGCCCGAGAGACCAACTTCGTGGTCAAACGCCACCTCCGGTGCTTCATAGTCAGTTTTTAGGGCCCCAGGCTGCGCGTTTCGGCCCCCGAACCTCCGTTTTACATCCGTCTTGGTCCATTTTTGGTAGAAACCCTATTTTCATTGTTAGGAAGATGGTAGGATGGTGGGAGGCCACCTTTCCCCTGAAAAACCAGTTTTCACATTTTCTCTCTTCAAAAGCCGGTTTTTCGGATAGAAAGCTGGTTTTTCTCACTTTTGAGCCACAATTTCTGGTTTTTCATACCACCATTGTGTTGTGATCATCTGGGAGGCCACCAATATGGGTAGGTCGATCTGTAATTCCTCTTGACCCTTTTGAACCCCTTCAAAAAGCTGGTTTTTCTCTCTTTTGGGTCACTTTTTCTGGTTTTTCACCACTGGGTTGTGTTCTACTCATCTGGGAGGCCACCTTTCTGGATAGGCCGACCAGCAATTTTGCTTGACCCTTTTGACCCCTGGTCGGCCGACCATGGGTAGTGGTCGGCCGGCCACCTTAGCAGGTCGGCCAGCTTTCTGCTTTTTGCTCTTCTCAAGTGCTTCATAGCTGTGCCAACTGTGAAGCATTTGACCCACTGTCCGAGTTTTTGAGCCTTTTGTTGACCTTTTTAAGTTGGCTTTGACCCTCTTGCTTAGCTTCTTAGAGAAGCTTGACTCTTTGTCAAGCTTCTTGAGGAAGCTTGACCCTTGTTGGTCTAGCTTCCTCAAAAAGCTTGACCCCTTTTGGTTAAGCTTCTTTGAGAAGCTTTGACCCCCTCTCTTGGCTTCTCCAAGAAGCCTTACTTCTCTCCCTCTATATAACCAACCCCCCACCTCATTTTGCAAGGTTAGAAAAGATTTGGTTAAGGCATACAGACTCCATCCTCCATAGCCTTCCTCTCCAAGCTCCAAACACTCATATTCTTGGCCATTTTACCCTACACCTCTTAGCCTACCACCTCCCTCATTCATTCCAGCACCTTGGAACTCATTTTCAGAGGTTCAAAGCTCACTTTCTTGGTCCAGGGTTGACTGCATTGTTGTGCTACAAGGGTAAGTCCTCATTTTCCCCCTTTTTTGCATTATTTTTCTCTATACCTTAGCTCCATTTTCCAGCATTTTCGAGCCTTGGTGTAAACTGAAAATAGTCTTATTTTGAGCTACTCTTCATGTTTGTTTAAGAGTACTTTTCTGTTTGAGGTCTCCTACCCCCTTGTATGCCTTATCTCTCTTTTAGGGCTTCTTTTGCATGATATATTAGCCTTATTTGTGAGCATTTTTGGACCCCGACCTAAACTAAAGAAAGTTTTTTTTGATCTCCTCTTTAAGTTTGATTGAGGTCACTTTTCTGTTTGGAGTCATTTTCTTCCTTGCATGCTTCATTTCCCTATGCTTTGAGCTATGCATGTGAGCATTTGCATTGGCCTTGTTTTGGCCTCTTAACCACTAAAATCCAGTGGATTTTCAGTGGCCTTGATGTGTCTTTGAGCTCCAAAATCATAGAGGGGTGATCCTCTCACCCCTCATTCTCTTTACTAGCATTGTTGGCCTTCCAAAGGGACTCTATTTTGCATGCATTGAAGTCATGTTTCAGGCATCATGTTGTGGGTTTTAAGGTCTGCCTAAGCTCTGTCAAGAGCCCATTTTGCCATAATTTATGTCCCTCATGCATGTGTGGAACAACCCTCTTCAAGGCCTTTCAAAGGGGCCTTTCTTTGCATGTTTCTAAGACTAATTTCAGGGCCTATTTGGTGGGTTTTAGGGCTGTCATAACTCATTTCCAGAGGTGGTTTTGCCATGTTACATGTCTATCTTGTATGTGCTTAATAACCCCTTGTATGGCCCTCTAAAGGAGCTCATCATTTTTGCATGCATTGGTTTAATTTCAGTGGTTATTTGGGCATATTTTGACATGTTTTATTCACTGTTTTTGGCTGGTTTGATGAGTTCTCATACGCTTCATATACATGCCATGTAAACCATGCTTGCTAGCCGAATTTGCATGCTATTTTTGTTCATCATGTTAGCACTTTTTGGCCATGCTTTAAACTGAAAATGTGCATGTTTTGGGACTGCCTTGGCTCTGTCTTTGTGCCTCATTATCAAATAATGCTAGCTTTGCACGCTTGTGGTTCAACACATTTGCCTAGTTTTGAGTTTCGGGGCTTATTTCGTGCATCAGGTGCCATATTTCCATGTTTCGGGACCATTTGGCATTATGTTTCAGTGCTGGAAATTACATGTTTGTATGCCATCTTTCATCCCTTGCCATGCTTTGGTAGAGTGGCATTTTATGCCTTAGGTTCGGTCCTCGGTATGCGTGCACGTGTGCACGCATTTCGGTTGTCTATTTTCCACCTCATGGCCACTGATGTGAGTATGGCTGAGGTCCACTCATTTTGGTGTAAGTCCATCGTGCATTGTGTATGCCATTTCAGTCCTTAGCATTGCGTGTGTTGGGTTATATATTAGAGCATTGTGTATGCCATGTTACATCGAGCATTGTGCATGCCATTTCATAGCATTGCGTATGCTAGGTTGTATGTTAGTCGCATTGTGTATGCCATCTCATTTGCATCGTGTTTGGGATAGGAGTTAGCCCAAGCACGGGAAATGAGGGACGTTTCGTACTCCGAGTGACGGAACGTGTCTCAATTCCCTGTCGCCGACACTCCGGATTACCCATGATGGAGTTTATGTCTTGTTGTGTTTTCATGTGCATTCATTTCACATTGAGTCGTGCAATTCGACTCCTCAACCATCATGCATCGAGATGCGTAATTGGTGGCACGAGGATCGAGAACTACACTCCCTGAGATTAGTCATGCATACATATGTTAAAAATACCTTGCTTTCTCTCCTTCTTGCCGTTGTTACAGAAAAACCAGGGTCCAGGGACAAAAAGTGGTCGGCCGACCAGGTTTCCTGGTAGGCTGACCACCTTTTTTGGTTTCCACCATAAGGGGTGGTCGGCAAGGGTTTTCCAAGCCAATACCTGGTCGGTGGCTTTACCAAGGTGGAGTTTCAGCCTTCTGGAGCTTTGTGTAAGTTTCTGAAATCAGCTGCAAACAAAGACGAGACGAGGTATCGCGATGGAATTTACCGACAAAGCGCATTGAGCATGCATGCATCCATTATCATCCAAAACAGAGTCGAGGCACTCACACACATTTAATTTATTTGCTTACTTAGCTAATTTGTTAATTAGTTAGCAGTTGTGTAATAATTAGCTGTAATTCGTTATCCATTTCGGACTGTATTATTTATTCGGACCCTCCGAGCGAGGGCAATGTTGTAATAAGTGTGCGTGTGTGTGATGTATGTCTTCCAACCCCACGTCTTTCTCCCTTTTATTTACCAGCTTATGATGGTTAGATTAGGGCATGTTTCAATTAGCATACTTATGCTCGCATGTTTGCATTCATTCATCTGTATTGCATGCACCGGGCTCGGCGCATCATACTAACTGCATTTGTATTTCAATTCTAAATTGAATACGTGTTAGCTATAGCATCATCATATGCCATGTTTAGAATAGCCGAGCCTATTGTAGTTGCATTTTTTCATGTGTTGCATTAGGCATTTCTGTATAGTTAGGATCATGCATGGATTTCTAACATAGCTTCTGTTTTGGCTTGGAGTACTCAGTAAGTGTTTATGCTTTAGCATCCTTGCATGTGCGTGAGTGACTGCCATGATAGCATGCTTACCATGAGGCTATGTGCTTATATGATATAACTGCCTGAATGCCTGTAGGTGAAGGTTGGGTTATTTGAATTGGAACAATTCATTAATTGTGAGTTTTAAGCCCACTAGACAGTGGCAAAATCATGTTTTCTAAGCCCACCTAAGGGTGACAAATTCACGTCTTAGCCTACTTACGAGTAGCACCATCAAACCATTTTCAAATAAACAAACATGAAATGTTTTGTTCCAATTCAGGCGATCCAGTCTATATTTGTATGCTGTGCGCATCACATAGTAAATCTAGGCTAATAACCGGAATAAGAACGCATAATGTTTTTAAAACTAGATATCATGGTTAGTAGAGGCCGATCTTTGATCGAGCGAGCGGGGGTGCTCACGAAATGACCTTCCCCAATCGTACCCAAGTTCTCGATCCGAGGCAACTTTGGTGATGACGGACACGTGGCCTTAGGCAAACGAGTCAGGGTTTCCTAAATTCCCCAAAATAAAATATTTAGGTGGCGACTCTGTATCTGGAAAAGTAGTCCATGTTTGGCACTTCTTTCAAAAAAATCTGTTTTCAAAAACGATTTGTCGGATTTGGACTCTTTGATGATTCATCGGTCTTGCATTGCACTCCGTGGGATTAGATACAGGACCGTGACACAAATTGAGTCCGAACTGTAGAGAGGCCCGATGGCGCGTCTATAGTTTCTGGCGACTCTACTGGGGAGTTAGAGAACTTGACTCAAGCTCATGATATCTTGTTTTGATTACAGTTATGTGTCTCTTTGCATTGCATTTTGCATTGGTGCGTCTAGGACACCGTGTTTGCCGTATGCTATTCCTGAACGGTTTGCCGGAGGCTCACTTCGAGAAGCGTGCCGTAAGGCTGACCGGTTGCGGCTCTACCACGACAAGAACACAAACCCTGGTTTTTACCAGGGCACCCTTTTGACCATTCGACCTAGTGTATATTCGGAATCCATAGTGACCATTCCAAGATAGGACAGGTTGCTTACCCGATTATAGGTTGTTTGCGTAGTGAAACCCTAGCTCCTGACAAAATAGGATAGGGAAACCCTACCCTAACATAGGGGTGTTTTGGCTCTCACTTGTTTGTTATGTGCTTTTAGAGTGCGTCTTTACAGGAATGCATGTATCAGTTTGCAAGTTTGGGCATCTGGCCTGCGGGCACCAGTATCGGTATTTTGGGAATCAGTTATCTGTGGGTATCAGATTCAGTTTTGGGACTGTAATTTGGGGAACAGTGATCAGTGGTCGAATACAGTTATTCAGCTATGTATTGATTTGGCTGAGATGCTGCCTGTTTTCTCTTTCAGTTCAGAGATTCAGTTCAGAGTAACCAGTGTTCTCCTTTGCTGAGGCAAGGCAGGAAAAGACTCACCGATTCATCACATCCGTTAGTCACCAGTCACCTCACCTCCGTTCAGTTCAGTGGATTTGTGATGACACAAAATTCAGAGGAAATTGTGGTTATGGCAGCCGCATTCGATCAAGGAATCATCTTGCAGGGTGAAATCGATGCTGAAATACTACACCCGCCCAGGTCGCCTGCCGCGTGCCCGATTTGGGAACCCAAGTTGTTTCAAGCTCGTGAACCCATAACATTTGAGTTGATGGGAATGATTGGTGACCTTCAGAGGTCTGTGGTTGATCTCGCCTATGGGATGTCAGCTTCACCACTAACTACACCGTATGCCGGGAATTTCATACCACAGGAGCCCCCACTAGTGGGGCGAATTGTGATTGAACTCAGCCAACCTGAAGCTATCTCCAGCTCCGACAATGACATGCCGACAACAAGGCTCCACTCTGACCAAGTAACCCAAACCTTTTGCCAAGCTGAGGCTAGTGGAAAGAACAAGATAAAGGTGGACATTGATCCCTATGAACAACTCTAGCAAGCTGTTGAGGCTCTGAAAGCCAGGGGGTTGAATAAGCAACAAATACTTGCGGTTGTGGCTAAGACTGTAGATGACGTCTTTCCCACTCTGGCCGAGAGCAGTTCAGGCCGGGGGAAAAATCAGGATAGGGACCATCGCACCGGAACTTTTCCTGCCAATCCTAACCCTGCACCTGGAAAAGATCGGAGAGCCAAGGCAGCACCTGCCGATCCTTTTTCAAGTGCGTCCAGCAAAAGCACGCAGACCTCGAAGTATCTGCCCCGAGGTCGCAGGGTCTTTCACGCCCTCTACATGCCTTTGTCTAAGGCACTTCAAATCCTTGCTAAAAAGGGGTATCTCAAACCCCTCGAGCCTCGACCTCTCCCAAGTAATCTCCCTCTCTCACATGATGCTTCCCTGTACTGTACGTACCACCAATAGTCTGGTCACACCACCAACAACTGCTTCCGTCTTCGTCATGAAGTACATGATCTGTTTGACAACGGGGTTGTCCTCCCGCCAAGCTCGGCGAAGTCCACCATCACTGGGTCAGCAAATTTCGAGGATAATACAAGAATGCGATCAGGGGATGAACCACCTGCGGGCGGTGTTCAGTTTACTTCAGACATGGCGTTTGGCACACACTATTTTGGGACATTTGCGAATGCTAGTTTTGTAGTTTACGACTTGGGTGTTAAGTCAGTTCTGTAGTTTTGTTTTGAGTCTGTCTCATTGTCCTAAGTCAGTCCTTTTGTTTCAGGTCTATCTTGTTGTATCGAGTCAGTCCTGTTGTATAGGAGTCGGGTGATTTCGGGGGTGTTACCTCGGACGTCACTATTTTTGTTTTGTGTTTGTCTTTTTGCTTTCTTTTGAGTCTGTTTCTACCGAGGAGCCAGTTGTGCCAACAGATCTCGATGAAACAGCAGTAGTTTTCACACTCTTGTGTTTGCTTTCGCCTTGCGCCAGTTATGCCAGAAGCTTGAATGAAACGGCAGTGCATTCCACCTGCTCTTTTGTGCACTGAAATTATTACATTGACCTAAGTTTTTTCAAAACTTTTTCTAACACTGGTGAAAACGAAGAGGAAGGAATTCCTCAGGTTTTGCAAAAATTTGATCCATTGAGAGAAAGAGAGGCAAGCTAGGCCCTTAATAAATGAGATCATGCTTGTCAATGTGAGTATTGAGAAGGATCCTAGCTTGATCCAGATTGGCTCCACGCTGTCTTCAGTGCGAGCTATTTGTCGCTTTCTTAAAAGATTTCAAAAAATGTTTTGCGCGATCTTGCGAAGACCTATGTGGAATCGCTCTTGAGATTGTGCAGCCTAGGATCGCTCTCAGCCTCAAGACTCGGCCCCTTGCTTTCAAACCTTGAACTTGCATTCAGAATGTTCAACGGTTAATCACAATGTGAGGCCTGTGTGGCCAGATTTGAAGCAGCCCTCGAACAAGAGGCCAGGAAAGTCAGATCAAGAAGATCAGAAGGTCAAAAGAAGCTTGCGAAGCTAGATCAGAAGCACCCCTCGAACTAGGGGCAAAAATGTCGGATGTGCTCGAAGAGTCAAAGACAAAGACTGGCAAGAATGCCAAATCCCAGAAGGGAAGAAATAAGAAGGTGTCGCTGAAGGACAATTGAGTCCCGATCCACAACACTAGGGACAAATTCAGCCGCCCCATTGGATGGACTCCTACATCATCAGCGAACAGCAGCCATTCTCCTGGATGCATATGACTTCAGGATCTCAAAACCATTTGACATGGATCAGCCACACTTTTACCCTTGAGAGGCTCGTTGGGCCGAAAACCTGGAAGGGCGACCCAGGCAAAAGTTAGAGCAAGAAAACGAACAAAAAAGAACAAAAAAAAGAAAAATGCAAAGAATGAAAAAAAGAAGAAAAAGAAGAAAAATGAAGAAAATGAAAAGAAAAGATGAAAAAGAAAAAATAAGAAAAGAAATGAAAAGAATTGAAAAGAAAAGAAAAACAAAGCTCGCAAGGTTGAAAACCCAGAAAGGGCGGCCTTCGTTAGAGCGTAAAAGGAGAGGTTAATACCCGAGTGTACCTTAACCCCGAACTACGTAAGGCTTGATTCCCATCTTTGGGATACGTAGGCAACTTCATTCTAAAGTCCAGTCGTAAAACACTTCAAATTGATTGTGCCCATGTAATGGTTTTGATCATCTTTGCCTTCTCTGTATCCGAGAGTTTGGTTGTGTTCGTCACTTTGAGGACTGACTACAATGCACTGCAGTGCCATTCAAACAAGGGGCAACTTTCCGTTGCCATTCAACGCGCTGCGGTGCCATTCAAACAAGGGGCAACTTTCCGTTGCCATTCAATGCGCTGCGGTGCCGCTCAAACAGGGGGCAACTTTCCGTTGCCATGCAACTCTCTTCAAGCAAGGGGCAATTTTCCTTAAGATCTGAGGTTGTGCATCTCAAAAGTGAGTTTCATGCTCGTTAAGCAGTGGCCATTTGCAAAAACAGTTTTTGAGAATTTTTACTGAGGTTGACTAATTTTCTCGAAAAGTATTTCATTTTTCAAAACTGGACCATTTCTTGGACCCAAAAGAAAAAAGAGAAAATTTTCAGTGCTCATAACCTGACTTGCATGATTTCAAATCAAAAAATTGAACAAGCGTGTCAATCTAACTCTCATGGTTTTAAAGCAAAAAAAAAACAACAACAAAAATGGTCAAAATGATGAACTAGGGGCATAGTTGAGTCAGGTTTTCTGCCTTTTTCCCTTTATCAATGCATTTGTCAGAAAGGGCACCATACTTGCCAAGAAGGGCACTCTACCTGCCAGAAAAGGCACAATTGAAGTTAACAGCAAAAGGGCTGAAAGCTCTCTCATCCTCCAAGCAGCGAGATATCAAGCCAAGTGCGAAGCACAAGATTGGAATGGATCAAGATACTCCGTTCCCTCATCCGGCGCGTCGACAGATGTCACCGGAGGGAATAGCTGCAAGCTGTTTTTGATTGGGCGTGAGCCCGTAACTTCCTGTTCATCCATTAACCACCCAGGGGAGGGATAAAAAATGAGAGATTAAAGAATAGAGAGATGTGCGCTGAGAGAAAAAGTGAGGAAAAGGGTTGTTTCCTCAAAAACAGAACCTGAGGGCCGAGTGGTGTGAGAATCAAAAATGAGAAAGGGTGGGAAATAATACCTGAAGAAATTGGCTCCTCGTGTACTGAGAGGTCTCTCGTCTTTGTAACACGTCTGTGTGTCGTGTCTTTTGTTTTGTTTCTCTCGATTCTTTCCTTGAGTCGTTCCGAGCGTGTCTCATTATGTTCAGGTTGTTTACCTTTTGTTTTCCGTTGTTGAGTCTTTTTCGCTGTGTTCAGTCGTAGGCTCAATACCTGGTTAAGAATTCATTTCTCAATTTCAAAATTAATCGTTTTGTGCTCAGGAGTGTGTAGACACCCCATTTTTGACCGTCCTCAAGACTTGGACGTCACCGTTTGAATATTCGGTGATCATCCATGTTTGTGTTCGTTTGGAGTTCCGGAGGTCTCGGCTACGCGCCTTGCCTCAAGATCTCCGAATTCGACCGTTTAGTGTCTGGTTTTGCACCAAACACTTGTGTTTTGCCTTGGAAGGGCAGGGAATGCCTTGTGAGGCATCCCCACACACCACCGGCAGTGGCTAAAGGTCACCGGCTGGTTTTTGATGCCATCGGCACTTTTTATTGCCGGTCGGCACTGTTTGTTGCCGGTTGGCACTATTTGTTGCCGGTCGGCACTAAATTTTGTCAAAATGACATTTTTGGGCAGCCGACCACTGTTCATCTACTTTATGGAGATATTTTGTGCCAGCTGTGATAGCTGGCACCAACTCTGCCTCCCTCCATACACGTGTATGGAGGGATGTCCCTCTAAGCAAGCTTGTTGAATAAGCTTTGCAAGAGGGACTTCTATAAAAGGAGGGGCCTTCTCTTTGCTCTAGGTTAGAAATTTTGAAGGCAAAAACTTGAGCTTCCATAGATAGATACACCCTATCTCTATATCTCCCTCTCTTTCCTCCTTTGTGTGTGTTTCTTGGCCTAAAAGTGTGATTTTACCTTACTTTTGCAACAATACACACACTATTACACCTTGCTCCGAGATTGAGGACTTGGGGGGGTGATTCTTGAGTTTTTGGACTGATTTTGATCAAAAGAATAGGGCTAGACCATTTGTTCTTCCAAGGTTCTTCAAGGGTGAGCACTTTACTTTAGTTTTTCCAAACTTGCAATAGTTTTTTACCTATCTTGCTTGCTGATTTAGCTTTTGTGCATAACATGAAAAAGGCTTATATTTTAATGCTTTAGAACTTTCATTAAGGTTGTCATGTAGTTTGAGTGCAAACTCACCTTGTTAGGCCTTATTTGGCCCCTTTTGTTGCCTCTTTGGTAAGGCCTTATTTGCTTAAGTGTTTTGGTCTTCTCACCACTGAAAACAAATGGATTTTCAGTGGTGAGGAAGGTGGTTTGAAGTCTTGCATAGGGGAGGGACACCCCTCTCCCTTCATTGTCTTGTTTCCTTGCATTTTAGCTTAAAAAGGTAACATGTATGCTTGATCATTTTTGGCCTCATTTCAGAAGTTTTTTGGGTGTTTTGGGTCATGTGTGATCTCTGTTTTTGGCAGGATTTGTGGCCTTTTGCATGCTTAATATACTTGCTTTATATCCTCCTATTTGGCTTAGAAATGTATCTCATGTTTAGGCCATGATTCTTGCATGTGTTGGCTTAGTTCCATGAAGGTGTTGGCACTATTTTACCATGTTTAAGGTCTGTTGGCCCTTCATTTCAGTCATGCTTGCATGGTTTGACGTCATCCCTTTGTGTTTTGGCTTGTAAGCTTTGAGCATGTTGACCTCTAGCATGCATAACTATGATCATCCTCATGATTTGGCATCATTTAGGACCATATTTCAGTCCATAAATCATGTTCATATGTGTGCATGTGTGACCTCTTTTGTGCCTTGAAGGTGTGACCTCTTATGCCTAGAAATGGGCTTCGGTGCATATGCCTCTTTGGAGCCACTTTAGCTGCCATATTAGGATGTTTTGGAGTCCTCTTTTGCATGCAAAAATTCTGTTTTTACTTGTCTTAATCATGCTATGAGTGGTCATGTTGGTGGGAGTGAAGTGCCTCCTTTTTGTACCTTAAATTTAGGACCATTGGTTTGCTTGTTGACATGAGTTTTGGTCCACTTTTCTAGGCACTTTTGGCCACTGTTTTAGGGTGGATTAAGGCCTGCCCCTTCATGGTTCAAAACCCTCTTGCATGCTTGTCTCATGTTTGTTACATAATTGCTCCATTAAGTAATGTTTTATGTTGATCCCATTGCTCAAATGGCCCAAGTTTGCATTGCATTTGCATCTTGCATGTTTAGCATTACATACTTGTCATATTAGTTGCATGATATTTGGCATGTCTTGCATAATTAGTATCATGTTGCATTTTGAGCCATGTGAGCATAACATGCATTGCATTACTTGGCTTGGGGTGTCAAGCCAAGTGTGAGGGTCAAGGGACATTCATACTATGAGTGATGTAATGTGCCTTGATTCTCGGTCACCGGGGCCTTTGACTCCGACTTGATAAGGCTTTGGTTCTCATTTGTGTGTTGCATGCATCTTTACATTAAGTGGCAAGCTTGATCCCTTGAGCTATCATGCACCATTGATGGCTCGAGGATCGAGGGACGTGCTTCCCTGAGTTCAACACATGACGGGAAACATGACCAAGCTCACATGTGCCTGAAATCCCATGCCATACTGTCTGTCTTCTGTTGCTGTCAAAACTGTCTTCTGCAGGAAGTTTTTGCCGACCGGCATACTTCAGTGCCGGCCAGCAATCGGGGAATGGCCGATGAATCAATCAGCAGCCGATGGAAATTCTGGACTGCCGGTGGGGATTCCCCCTAGCCAGTGGTACTCTGCGGCATGCAAGGAACCTGTCCTAGGGCTTTGATATTTTTCAGAGAGACAGGGCAGTATAAACAGAGGTGGCAGAGGTATGGTACGATTTTTCCAGGCGAGCCGGGTTTCGAGCATGCATCATTCGCGCATCCCGAGGCAGAGGCTGCGGCCACCCCCTTTCTTTTCTTTCGCTTTCTTTCTATTAACTAATTAGAAATTCTGTAATAATTTTATTTGTTCATTATTTGGACTGTAATATTTATTTGGTCCCTCCGAGTGAGGGCAATCATGTAATAAGTGTGCGTGAGTATGTGTATGTCTTCCAACCTCACGTCTTTCTTCCCTTTTATTTACCTGCTTTTGATGGTAGACTAGGGCATTTTTAAAATTAGCATACCTTATGCTATGCATGCGTGCATTCATGCATTTGTATTGCATGCATTAGGCTCGGTACATCACGCTAACTGCATTTGTACTTCGATTCCAAATTGAATACGTGCATCAATTGATCGCATTTCACATGCCATGCTTAGGTTACTCGAGCCTACTCTAATTGCATTTTTGCATGCGATGCATTAGCCATCTTTAACATGAACTAGGACATGCATGTTCGCTAACTAGTTTATTGTTTTGGCACGGAGTACGATGTAAGTATTTATGCTTTAGCATACCGCATGCGTGTGAGTGTTGCCATGACAGCATGCTTACCATGTGGCTAGATGCTTATGTGATAAACTGTTTGATTGCCTGTGGGTGAAGGTTGGATTGTCTGAGGGTAAAGGTTGGATTGTCTGAGTTGGAAAAACTCGTTGAAATCCGTGTTTTAGCCTACTTGCGAGTAGCAAATTCCAAAAACGTTTTCTAAAATAAACGGATATGCAATGTTTATTTCCAAATTAGGCAATCTAGTCTATACTTGTTTGCTGTGTGCATAACATAGTAATTCTAGGCTAATAATTGGAATAAGGACACATAACGTTTTCAAAAACGGATATCACGGTTAGTAGAGGCCGATCTTCGGATTGGGCGGGAGGGGGTGCTCATAGCTGACCTTCCCCAATTGTACCCTAGCTCCCGAGCCTAGGCAACTTTGGCAATGACGGACACGTGGCCTTTGGCACCGAGTCAGGGTTTCCTAAATTCCCCCATTTTAAAATATTTAGGTGGCGACTCTGTAATCTGGCAAAGCAGTCCATGTTTGGCACTTCTTTCAAAAATCTGTTTTCTCAAAACGATTTGCCGGATTTGGACTCTTTGGTTCAGATTAAGAACCGTGACACAAATCGAGTCCGAACTGTAGCTTTGAGCCCCTCGCGGGCGCGTCTACAGTTTCTGGCAACTCTGCTGGGGAATTTTTTTAGAGAGCTTGACTCAAACTCGTGATATCCTGTTTTGATTTCATTTATGTGTTTCTTTGCATTGCATGTGCATTGGTGCGCCTAGGAACACAGTGTTTGCCATCTTCCATTCCTGAACGGTTTGCCGGAGGCTTGTCTTGTCAAGGCATAACCATAAGGCTGACCGGTTATGGGCTCTGACAGTATGGGAGCACAAACCCCGGTTTTACCGGGGCACCCTTTTCGACCATTCGACCTAGTGCATATTCGGATCCATAGTGACCATTCCAAGCAAGGACAGGTTGCTTACCCCGATGTTAGGTTGTTTGAAAACTGCTGCGTGCATAGTGAAACCCTAGCTCCTGACAAAGTAGGACAGGAAAACCGTACCCCAACATAGGGGTGTTTTGGCTCTCTTTACTTGCTATGTGCTTTTAGGGTGTTGCTCTACAGGAACGTGCATATCAGTTTGCAAGATTGAGTATTAGGCTTGAGGGCACCAGTACCAGTTTATGAGAATCAGTTATCTACGGGTATTAGGTTTAGTTTCGGAAACCGAGATTTTGGGGAACAATGGTCAGTGTCGAGGAACAGTATGTTCGGCTTACCAACTGTGTATTATGAAATGCCCAACTGCGCGTTGTATGTGTTTATTTTATGCCGTTATGCCGTCCGATTGTTTGTTTATTTACTGCTTTATTTATCTTTTTGCTAGGTAGTTTAGCACTATTGCTTCCAACCCGGTAGATATTCCCCAAGCACTCTGGATTAGAGGTCGTCGGCTCCATCGATCTGAGGATCTGGTAGACGGAAAACCAGTGTACCACTCTCTACCCCCGGTTACTAGACGGAGGACAGCCAGGCAGAGAGTATCAGTTCAACAGTCAGTTCAGAGGGCCTTATCTACCCTGCCTGAGTTCAGTAGGGATCAGGGTCCTGTTTCACCCACAGAGAGGGAACGCATACCAGTAATTCAACCAGAGCAGAATAGTATGGCTAGCTTAGAGGAGATGGTGCGCCAACTCCAGGAAAGCATGAAAATGATGCAGCAGGATGCTGTCCGACAGGCAGAATTTGCCAAACAACAAGCCACAGTTATGAATGAGCAAGCGGAGTTAATCGGGAGATTACAGCAGCAAACTGGGGCATCAGCTTCACAGCAAGTCCCTCCCCCACTAAGGGTTCCGATACCCAAAGAGACTCCAAATGCTCGGAATGTCCAAGAAGATACAGACATCCCAACGGGGCCGGCTCCACCCCCGATTTTGCCTCAACTATCCAAGGCACCCACTCCTATCAATCAATCGGATTCTCCCTTCGAGTCCGAGGTAGACCCCGTGGCATTAAAAATGCGTAAGCTTGAAAAGCTGTTCAAGAGATCTCAAGGTGTGAAGTCCATTCCGGACATTGGAGATGGATACACTGACGCAGCCGTGACGCTGCCAGATCGGTTTAAGATGCCGCAAATTGATCGTTTTGATGGATCTGAGGATCCCATGGTACACCTGCGACTGTTTTCAGACGTCCTAAGGCCAATGGGCCTCACTAGATTGCAGAAGCTGTCTTTATTTGGCCGGACCCTGTCTGGTGTAGCGGCCGCATGGTATGCCAAGTTAGAGGATGACGTCAAGAGAAGTTGGGACGAGATGGCTGAGGCCTTCATCCTGCAGTACTCTTATAACACACAAATCTTGATCACGACCCGGGATCTCGAGACAACGAGGCAAGAAACCAAGGAGAGCTTCTCAGAATTTGTAACCAGATGGCGGGCTAAGGCTTCGATGATGACCTTAAGACCCACGGACAAAAAGACCAGATTCGGATGATTGTGCGCAATCTTCAGCCGAAGCTAATGCAAAAGATGATTGTAATCCCCTTCCCTACCTTTGCTGATCTATATGAAATGGGGGTGCAGATCGAGGATGCCTTAAAACAAGGCCTGATTGATAACGACCGGGAGCAACCCCGCAGAACTTTCAATCGAAATACTACTGCAGGCCCGAGTGGCGCTATAACTACCAGGACCTCCGAAGTGAGTATGGTCACCACCAACCCTTCCCCAAGAACTATGGCAGCCACACCATTCTCTGGTGCGTCCGGAAGCAACCCACAAATAGCCAAATACCCTCCCAGAAATACCAGAACCTTTGCTCCGCTTTATATGCCCTTGTCCAAAGCTTTGGGGGTTTTGATCAAAAAAGGGCATCTGAAGCCCCTAGAACCGCGGCCCTTACCGGAAAGACTCCCTGCTGCCCACAATCCAGCCAAGTATTGTGCGTTCCACCAGCAGCACGGTCACGACACCGACCTGTGCTTTCGATTGCGTCATGAGATTCAAGATCTCATTGATAATGGGGTGATTTTACCTCCTGAGAAACCCAATGTTACTACAAATCCTCTCCCCACACATAACCAAGCTCCACCACCCAAAAGAATCAATTTCATCCACACTGGGGTCACATCCTACGATCCTAGTATCTACATCACGCCCTCCTACCTGCCTAAGCCGGAGGTTTTCCTTCCTGATTGCACCGATTTGTGCATGATGGACGTCTCCATAACCCAACCCAAGCCTGTGGTGGTGACCACCAAGAGCAGGAGAGAGAAGACTCCAAAGGAAAAGGGGGTCGTCGAGCCAGAGTCTGCGGAGTCTGGGAGTGATGTTGGGAACGCTTATAGTCCGAGTGACTACATTTCACCAATGGGCCAGAATAGACCAGATGTGGAATTTCCAGCAGAAGGAGAGCTGTGTGCAATCCAAGGGGACAGTCCAAGACAAGGAACGGATAATTTGACAGCTGTGGAAGAGGATCTTGCCGAGTTCCAGTTTTACGATAACCAAGATCTAGAAAACTCAGCCATCAACTGGTTCGATTATGAGGAATCGGCGGAGGCCACGGGATGGTTGGACGATCAGCCAGATGTGATAGGGGAATTTCAATCAGAACAAGGCCCGGCAGGGGCAGGAATGTCAGTAATAGCCGAGAGGGTCGAAGAACAGAGTACATCGCCGGAGAGCGCCGGTGTCAAGAGTTTCGCTCGGGATTGGAGCATTTTGAGTACAGGGATTGTTGAATAGTCTACCGCATTGACACAGTCAGAACGGGAAAGATTCGAAGATTCCGAGAGAGTCAGGAAAGCGAAAGCCCATGTGGGGATTGAGACTGCTGCGAGTATAGAAAGGGAGAATGCCGCGAGCATAAGAATAGAAGGTACTGCAAGTATTGGAACAGTCATGCCGGAACCAGACAGGTGCCTGTCGATCGTAGATGGAATGTGGTGGGAGGATGACGATCTGTGTCTTGCCCACACCGACGAAGATTGGGGGAGCAGCCAACCAGATAATACCTGGTATGTCGGCGAAGTCGATCACATGACCAGGAGTGGACGGTATTTCAAGCCTCCACACCTAGATCAACCAGAGGCGTCTGGAAAAGATAGGGAAGCAGAGAAGCAAAAGGAGAAGCAACTCGAGGATGAGGCCGTATTGAGACAATTAAAGAAGATACAAGCAGACATCTCCATTTGGGGACTGCTTATGGCTTCTCGGGTACATAGACAGGCTGTCCTCTCAGCCATGGACAAAGCCAAACTTTCCATAGATACCACGCCCGAACAGCTGGTGGGCCTAGTTTTTTCGGGAGGGGTCGCCCCGATGTTAACTTTTTCTGATAAAGAACTGCCACCTGAGGGTGCGAACCATAACAAGCCGCTCTACATCTCTGTGGAGTGCAGAGATAAATGGATACCCGTAGTGCTTGTCGACACGGGGTCTGCCATCAATGTTTGTCCGGCAAGGACAGCTTATGCGATCGGTTTGAAAATCGCGGATTTCGTGCCAACGGCCCAGGTAATTCGGGCATACGACAACACAAGCCGGGAAGTAATGGGAACTGTTAAGATTCAAACAAAGGTTGGGCCGGGACAGCACGAGATAGATTTCCTTGTCTTGGAGGTTCCTGCAACGTTCAACCTGCTTTTGGGGCGGCCGTGGCTGCGTCAGGTAAAGGCGGTCTCCTCTACCCTACATCAAGTGGTGAAATACCCCTATGGGAAGGGAGTAGCCATTGTTTTCGGAAACTCATCAATTCATCCGCCGCCGGAGGTATCTACGCCTGTTCTAGAAATCGAGCATGGTATGGAAGATGTGTTCATATCGGGTTTTACCTTGGCAGAGGCTCAGGTTGTACAGGACATTATGGCCGCTAATGAAGGGGTATATGTCAGTGCTCAGGCAGTCTATCTCATGAACAAGCTCCAACATATCCCCGGGATGGGATTGGGCAAGAGCGGCCGGAAAGGCGTCGCAGCATTGGCCGAAGTGCCGCACAACCCTTATACCTTTGGATTGGGTTATCTACCCACCAAAGAGGACTGGATAAGGAAAGGAAAGGAGATGGCCGGAAGAGCCAGAGCAAAACAGATGGGGAAGCCCTTTGAATTTTTACACCGGCCCATTCAAGGTACCCTGAACGGACACTTCGTCCGGGAAGGGGAGGACTTTCCATTCTGTGGCTTCCCCGAGCCGTGGCTGAATGTAGAGAGGAAGCGCGTACCGGGGTTTGAGATTTTCTTTGATCTACAGCTACCTGAGAATGACATCGCCGAAGAGCAGACAGACCCATTGACCAAGGCTGAGCAAAGTAAGGAAGTGCAGTCTGAGGACGTTGAAAATGAAATGGGGGTAGCACTGGCATGTCTACTTTCAGATCCTCCGATCGAACGGAAGTGCTTGGGGGATAACTCCTCGGTATGCATGATTAGGAATGAGACGGCTGCGGGCCTACCATCAGCTATTTTGGATGCATCCATCGCACCCTCTCTCGTCTGGCAATATGAAGAAGGCTTTTATCTAGCAGCACCGGGTCAGGTAGTGAGCCGGAATCTGATTCCACCGAATCTTGTGCGTCGGAATCAGGCTCCACCTCAACTGAGTCTGAGTCCGGTATTCCTGGGGGTGATAACCCGGATGCCACAGTCCTGTCTAGGTCGTCATTTTCATTTTCTTTTGAGTCTGTTGTAACAGAGGAATCCGACGGCTTGGAAGTATTTAATGAGAATGACGTGGATGTGGTTTCTGAGTATTTTTCTGTGCCTTTGATTTATTGCTTAAATCAGGATTTTCAAAATTTTGATGAAAACGACGAGGAAGAAATTCCTCCGGTTTTACAACGATTAATTGATCAAGAGCAGGAGAGATTTGTTAAACCCTTAATGGATGAAATCACTACCGTGAATGTTGGTACTGAGAAGGACCCGCGGCTGGTCCAGATCGGGTCCACATTCTCTTCAGAGGAACGCGAGCACTTAGTTGCTTTATTAAAAGATTTCAAAGATGTTTTCACGTGGTTCTACGAAGACATGCCTGGAATCGATCCTGAGATTGTACAGCACCGGATCCCTCTTGATCCTGAGGCCCGACCTGTCAAACAGAAACTCAGAAGGATTCGTCCTGATTGGGCCATTAAGATCAAGGAAGACGTCATCAAGCAAATCGATGCAGGCTTCCTGCTGGTATCCGAATACCCGACTTGGTTGGCCAACATTGTTCCAGTGCCGAAGAAGGATGGCAAGATCCGAGTATGTGTAGACTTCAGAGATTTGAACAGGGCCAGTCCGAAGGACGAATTTCCCTTGCCGCACATTGATGAATTGGTAGATTTCACGGCAGGACACGCCTTGCTTTCATTTATGGATGGCTTCTCAGGCTATAATCAGATAGTAATGGCACCCGAAGACCGGGAGAAGACTGCATTCACTACCCCGTGGGGTACATATTGCTACAGAGTGATGCCATTTGGGTTGAAGAATGTTGGAGCCACATATTAACAGACAGCAACCACGATACTGCATGATATGATCCACAAGGAGGTTGAGGTGTACGTGGATGACATGATTGTCAAGTCCAAAGAAAGAGAAGGCCACTACGCCGCCCTACAGAAGCTTTTCCAAAGGATCAGAGAGTTTCGGCTGCGGTTGAATCCTCAGAAGTGTACATTCGGTGTCACAGCCGGGAAAATGTTAGGGTTTCTGATTACACAAAGGGGCATCGAGGTCGACCCTTCCAAAATCAAGGCCATCTTGGAAATGCCACCACCAATGACTGAAAAGGAGGTGCGAGGCTTTCTAGGTAAAGTGCAATTCATAAGACGGTTTATCTCGAAATTAACCTTGACTTGTGAACCACTTTTTGGTCTCATAAAGAAAGGAAAGAAGTTCCAATGGGACGGCCGATGTCAAGCAGCTTTCGAACAGATCAAAGAATATTTACAGAACCCACCCGTGTTGTCACCACCAGAACCGGGGAGGCCATTGATATTGTATCTTTCAGTGACCGAAACCACGATGGGTTGCATGCTTGCACAAGAGTCAGAGGACAAAGTGGAGAGGGCCATCTACTATCTAAGCAAGAAGATGCTGGATTACGAGACCCGCTACACCCCACTGGAGAAGGCTTGTTTGGCCTTGGTATGGGCTACCAGGAAACTACGGCACTACCTGTTAGCTCACTCTGTAATGCTGGTTTCACGCTTAGATCCCATCAAATATCTTTTCGAGAAACCGGCACTTACGGGTAGGCTAGCTCGTTGGCTGCTGTTGCTTTCCGAATTTGATCTAAAGTATGTGACACGCAAGTCAGTAAAAGGAAGAGCGGTAGTGGAGTTCCTTGCCGACCACCCGGTTGAAGGGGATGAAGCGGTTGAGTACCTGTTCCCAGATGAAGCCATTCTGCACATCGAAGATGAAACTTGGGCGATGTACTTTGACGGAGCGTCGAACCAATATGGGTATGGGATAGGAGTGTTGCTGATAGCGCCAGACGATTCCCGTATCCCTTTAGCATTCAAGCTCCGGTTCAAAATCTCAAACAATGAAGCAGAGTATAAGGCATGTATTGCTGGCCTAGAAGCAGCCCTAGAACTATGGGCAAGACGGTTGGACGTTATTGGGGACTCGAACCTTGTTGTATCTCAAGCAAAAGGAGACTGGAAAGTCAAAGAGGAAAGGATGATAATGTACCACCAAACCTTGGATTTGTTAATTCCTCGGTTTGAGAAGCTAAATTTCACTCACCTAGTAAGAGAGAACAACAGGTTCGCAGATTCACTAGCAACTCTATCTTCCATGATAGACATCCCGTCCGGAGTCCGAATGCGTCCAGTCATTATTGATCAGAAGTTTGCGCCAGCATACGAGTCAATTTCCGTCATAGATGAGGCTCAGGATGACAACCCCTCGTATTACGACATTTGGAACTTCCTGGAAAAGGAGGCGTATCCACCAGGGGCAAATGCCAAGGATAAAAGGGCAATCAGAAGAATGGCTATTCAGTTCATCATCTGCGGGGGTAAACTGTACAAGAGGGGCCATCTAGGAATGCATAAGCTCTGTGTAGAAGCTGAATGGAGTAATGCTGGCTAGAAAGATCCTCGGACAGGGCTACTACTGGTCTACCATGGAAGAGGATTGTATCGATTTTGTTCGGCGATGCCACAAATGCCAGATCCATGCAAACCGTATGAACATCCCACCGTCCAAGCTGTACAACATGACGTCCCCATGGCCATTTTTCGTTTGGGGAATTGATGTGATCGGAGCTGTTACTCCGAAGGGATCAAATGGTCATGAGTTCATATTGGTCGCGATAGATTACTTTACAAAGTGGGTCGAGGCCCAATCATATGCCGTGTTGAAAGCATCGCACGTTGCAAAGTTTATCAGAAACAACATCATCTGCCGCTACGGAGTCCCAAACGAAATTATTTCAGATAACGGTTCCCACTTCAAGAAGGAAGTAGTTGACTTGTTGGAGAAGTATAACGTGGCTTTTCATAAGTCATCCACATACCGGCCGCAAACCAATGGAGCAGTTGAGGCCGCCAATAAGAACATCAAGCATATACTACGAAAGATGATGGAAACCTACCGGGATTGGCCAGATAAGTTGCCGTTTGCTCTGTGGGGCTACAGGACTTCAATCAGAACTTCTACCGGAGCGACTCCGTATTCATTGGTTTATGGGATGGAGGCCGTTCTACCTATTGAAATTGAGGTTCCGTCATTACGAGTGTTGGCTGAGTGTCAAATAGCCAAAGCAGATTGGCAGCAGAGCAGGTTCGAGGAACTCATGCTCTTTGATGAGAGAAGACTGAAAGCACTGTATCATGTTCAAAGTTATCAGCGCAGAATAGCCCGGGCTTTCAACAAGAAAGTTAAGTCCAGGAATCTAAAGGAAGGAGATTTGGTGCTCAAGGACAACCGAGCTCCCATCCACGACCCAAGGGGCAAGTTCAGACCCAATTGGACTGGTCCCTATATCATTAAAGCTATCTGGTTAGGTGGAGCTGTGGTTCTGATGGACCTAGATGGCCTAGAATTTTCCCAACCGATTAACATGGACAAGTTGAAAAAATATTACCCTTGAGAGGGTCGCTAGGCCGAAAACCCGAAAGGGCGACCTAGGCAAAAGTTATGGCATAAAAAAATTAGAAAATATAAAAACTGAGCTCGCAAGGTCGAAAACCCGCAAAGGGCGACCTTGGCAAAAGTTAGAGCGTAAAAGGAGAGTGAAAATACTCGAGTGAACCTAAGCCTGAACTACGTAAGGCTTGATTCCCATCTTTGGGATACGTAGGCAACTTCATCTCGAAGTTCAGCCATAAACCTTTTCCCCGATCAACTTTGCCCATTTGATCGTCTCGGTCATCTCTGTCTATCAGCATCCATTGGAATCTTCAGTGCAGTGCTATTCAAACTAGGGGCAACTTTCCGTTGCCATGCAGTGCCGCGGTACTCTTCAGACTAGGGGCAACTTTCCAGTTGCAGGGATCTGGGGTTGTGTATCTCAGTGACAGATTTTAGGTGTGTCCAGTTCTGATCCACATCGAAAATGATTTTTGGAAAGTTTTAATAAAAGCCGACTTTGTTCAAACAATCTTTTACAACTTTGACCATTTTCGGACCAAAGCGGAAAATTTGCAGTACCACAACTTTCAATTTCATTGATTTCAAAACAGAGTTCTCCTGCTCTTGCATACAATCGAAGTTGCTTTTTATTACATTTATAAAGAAAACTTGAAAGTACTAATAAAGCAATAAATTTGGGGCATAGTCAAGTCAGGTGCTCCTGCGCCCCCTCCCAGAGCTGGTCAAAGCCTCTGATGCCAAGATGGGCCCGACCTGTGCCTCCTCATTAAGTCAATCCAAGCACTCGTCAGACAAAGTGCAACTGAAAGTAGGAGCGGGGGCCAGGAGTTCTCTCATCCTCCACGCGGTGGCCTGCCAAGCAAGCTGTGCGCCTCGGGCCGTGAACGCAGCAGGATACTCTATCCCCTCTGGCGGGCAGGTCTGATCATGGCCAAATTGACGTCGAATCCGGAATGGGAAGTAGAATATATAGTGAGTAAGACCAATCAG
Source organism: Camellia sinensis (assembly GCF_055761805.1). Lineage (NCBI taxonomy): Eukaryota > Viridiplantae > Streptophyta > Magnoliopsida > Ericales > Theaceae > Camellia > Camellia sinensis. The sequence continues at coordinate 153,099,921 of NC_138967.1, forward strand.
TTGAATCCCGGTCTGCCGGGGCATATTGTAACTCATTACCGGAAGGCTCAGCCAAGGGCACCGCCAAGCAATACGATCTGCAGACAAGTGGCACATCCAAGCAAACCACCATCCTTCGTCCAGGGCATTGACTAGACGGTGCCGAAAAAAGTAGCCGCGAGCTGAATATGCTGGGCAAGAGTCCACAACCTGCAATTTGTCCATCAACCATACCTGGGGAGGGATGAAAAAAATGAGAAAATAAAGAATAGAGAGATGTACGAGGAGAGAAAAGTGAGAATAGGGTTTTGTGAGAAAAGACCGAGCTTGAGGGCCGAGTGATGTGAGCAATACAGATGTGAGATTGGGTGGGAAACATTACCTGTAGTAGTAGTGGACTCCCTGCTAATCTGGTCGTCTCATGACGATAAAAGGCGTCTAAGCCCATCAACGTCTCAGCCAGAGCCATGGCAATACAGCTCTTGCCCTCCTTCAAGCCTTGGGCGACCTCGGTCAGTCGGACGCTGGATCCTCCGGAGCCTGAGATGAATAGAAAACAAGATAGCATGCACAAACAGAGGGCGTGTCGCCGGAAGCCTTGCCAGTGATGGTTGTTGCGATCGCCGGCATCGGAAAACCGATCGATCAAACTCGGAATATCCAGCACCCCGTCACAAATCAGAGACCGAGCGTCACGCATACTGAGTCCACACATTCACCCTAAGGATTGGGCATGGCCAAAGTTAAGTTGAGGCAGAAGCTCCTCGTCGCGCTCGGACTCCATTAAGGCTCGGAAATCTTCAAAAGTAGGACGTATCTCTTGCCCGGCGAAGCTGATGACATGCGTCACCGGATTCCAAAACCTTGCCGCGGCATGAATAAACGGGAGGTGCATTGGGGTACGACCCAGAGTGAATAGTGCATTTATGCCGAAACCCCGGATATTCACTTTTTCCGAGCCATCCAAGCTAGCAATCCAAGCTGTGAGATTTTGAGCTAGAAACTCTTCCATTTAGAGCAAATTAGTGTGAAAGTGAGAAAAACTACGAAGCTGGGATCTTTTGTAGGAGATAAGGTTGAGTGGAGGACAGGTGTCAACATTCTGATGATCCCCTCATTAAGTGTCGGCCGGCCAAACTCTTTTCCGACCGACCATAATATTTTGCCGACAGAGAAATTTTATGGCCGGTGGCCATTCCTTGAAGCCGGTGGTCTCTACCCCTAGCCGGTGGGCTTCCTCCTGGTTTCCTGAGCTGTTTTGCTAGGCATTGGGGAACTTCACCACCTCCCATCCCTCCCCGGCGATCGATTCTTGCGAAGTCACGCATGTCTGCTTGTCAAGTTATTGTGCATTTGCTTATCGAGTTGTATTTCACTCTCTTTGAGCTCTTGATTTGTTTATCGAGTTGTACTCACACTTGTTTGGTTATATCATGTCTTTGTTTTGCTTATTGAGTTGTAAGTCGGTTCACTACCTGATTATTACGACGCGAATTTTCAGTGTTCAAAAAAGTTCAATTTCGTTCACATTGTGGTATGATACCTTGCGATGCGATGCATAGAGAGTTTACAAATGCAACATCTTTTGAACAAAATGGTTGTTTCATTCCCATCACGTGTTTTGCAAAACGTGTAATTTTGAAAAAAAATAAAACCTGCCCGAGGCAGTGCAATGTGCTTAAACTACTAGTAAAAAGGAAAATAAAGCATAGAATGGCAAGGTAGCAAAGTATCAGAATTGATACTAGTGAAACTCCCCTATGCGGTCAACGCACCTTCCGCACCTCTGTTCGGGTCAACCACATCGTTTGACGCCTTCACAATGCGGGAAAAGCACACCTTTGAAACGTTAACCTTCGAGTTGACCTCAGGCCATAACTTCTGCGAACAATGCTCGATGCGTGCGAAGAATGTCCCGTCTCGTATCCTTTTCATGCCTTGTGGGTTCCACAAACTGTTTCAATTATGCTGTGTAACAGTACATTTCATTACTTGCGTAGATCGCATGTTAATTACATTACCTGCGTAGACCGCCTGTTTGTAATCATTTCATTACTTGCGTAGACCGCATGTTAATTACATTACCTGCGTAGACCGCATGTTTGTAATCATTCCATTACTTGCGTAGACCGCATGTTAATTACATTACCTGCGTAGACCGCATGTTTGTAATCATTTCATTACTTGCGTAGACCGCATGTTAATTACATTACCTGCGTAGACCGCATGTTTGTAATCATTCCATTACTTGCGTAGACCGCATGTTAATTACATTACCTGCGTAGACCGCATGTTTGTAATCATTCCATTACTTGCGTAGACCGCATGTTAATTACATTACCTGCGTAGACCGCATGTTTGTAATCATTCCATTACTTGCGTAGACCGCATGTTAATTACATTACCTGCGTAGACCGCATGTTTGTAATCATTTCATTATTTGCGTAGACCGCATGTTAATTACATTACCTGCGTAGACCGTATGTTTGTAATCATTTCATTACTTGCGTAGACCGCATGTTAATTACATTACCTGCGTAGACCGCATGTTTGTAATCATTTCGCTACTTGCGTAGACCGCATGTTAATTACATTACCTGCGTAGACCGCATGTTTGTAATCATTCCATTACTTGCGTATACCGCATGTTAATTACATTACCTGCGTAGACCGCATGTTTGTAATCATTTCATTACTTGCGTAGATCGCATGTTAATTACATTACCTGCGTAGACCGCATGTTTGTAATCATTGCATTACTTGCGTAGACCGCATGTTAATTACATTACCTGCGTAGACCGCATGTTTGTAATCATTCCATTACTTGCGTAGACCGCATGTTAATTACATTACCTGCGTAGACCGCATGTTTGTAATCATTCCATTACTTGCGTAGACCGCATGTTAATTACATTACCTGCGTAGACCGCATGTTTGTAATCATTTCATTACTTGCATAGATCGCATGTTAATTACATTACCTGCGTAGACCGCATGTTTGTAATCATTTCATTACTTGCGTAAATCGCATGTTAATTACATTACCTGCGTAGACCGCATGTTTGTAATCATTTCATTACTTGCGTAGACCGCATGTTAGTTACATTACCTGCATAGACCGCATGTTTGTAATCATTCCATTACTTGCGTAGACCGCATGTTAATTACATTACCTGCGTAGACCGCATGTTTGTAATCAATTCCATTACTTACGTAGACCGCATGTTAATTACATTACCTGCGTAAACCGCATGTTTGTAATCAATTTCATTACTTGCGTAGACCGCATGTTTTGCTTGCGTAGACCGCATGTTTGTTCAATTTCATTACTTGCGTAGACCGCATGTTTTGCTTGCGTAGACCGCATTATTGTTAATTACATTACCTGCGTAGACCGCATGTTTTGCTTGCGTAGACCGCATAATTGTCAATTTCATTACTTGCGTAACCGCATGTATTGCTTGCGTTGACCGCATTATTGTTAATTACATTACCTGCGTAGACCGCATGTATTGCTTGCGTAGACCGCATGATTTCTCTGCGTAGGCCGCATGTTTTTCTTGCGTAGACCGCATAATTGTTCAATTTCATTACCTGCGTAGACCGCATGTTTTGATTGCGTAGACCGCATTATTGTTCAATTTCATTACCTGCGTAGACCGCATGTATTGCTTGCGTAGACCGCATTATTGTCCAACTTCATTACCTGCGTAGACCGCATGCTTATAATCAAATTCATTACCTGCGTAGACCGCGTGCTCCATTTACACATCTGAGCCTTCGCAGCATTGTTATGCTCCCCACTTGCTTTGCGTTGTCACGCATTTCGAGTACACTACTATGCGTGTTGTTAACAATATTGTACCTGTTAAGTTTGTTTTCTTTGTAGGCACGATATTGTATGTACGGTTCATTTGAGGCTGGTGCAACCAGACGAGCCGCACAGGTATTGTATCCTCTGAGTGAGAAGTATCGAGAATTGCATAATTCTCTTACATCCTTTCTGCATTGTAGTGTAGTTTGGTGTATGCTAGCTTAAAATTGTCGCATGTATGCTTCATTACAGCTTTCTTTGCATGATCATAAGTTATGTCCGGCTCTGTGCATGGTCTTGCATTTTGCCCCCGCCTTCGGGCGCATACCTTGTTTGTCTTGCATGTTTGTCTAAGTCTTCGGCCTTGTCAAAAATGGGTCGTCTCTGGGCTTTGACATTCACTCCCGTCATTGTTATGACTTTCGAGTTCTGTCAAAGAGGGGCAACTGTAGACACCCCATTTTTGACCGTCCTCAAGACTTGGACGTCACCGTTTGAATACTCGGTAATCATCCATGTTTGTGTTCGTTTGGAGTTCCCAGAGGTCTCGGCTACGCGCCTTGCCTCAAGATCTCCGAATTCGACCGTTTAGTGTCTGGTTTTGCACCAAACACTTGTGTTTTGCCTTGGAAGGGCAGGGAATGCCTTGTGAGGCATCCCCACACACCACCGGCAGTGGCTAAAGGTCACCGGCTGGTTTTTGATGCCATCGGCACTTTTTATTGCCGGTCGGCACTGTTTGTTGCCGGTTGACACTATTTGTTGCCGGTCGGCACTAAATTTTGTCAAAATGACATTTTTGGGCAGCCGACCACTGTTCATCTACTTTATGGAGATATTTTGTGCCAGCTGTGATAGCTGGCACCAACTCTACCTCCCTCCATACACGTGTATGGAGGGATGTCCCTCTAAGCAAGCTTGTTGAATAAGCTTTGCAAGAGGGACTTCTATAAGAGGAGGGGCCTTCTCTCTGCTCTAGGTTAGAAATTTCGAAGGCAAAAACCAGAGCTTCCATAGATAGATACACCCTATCTCTATATCTCCCTCTCTTTCCTCCTTTGTGTGTGTTTCTTGGCCTAAAAGTGTGATTTTACCTTACTTTTGCACCAATACACACACTATTACACCTTGCTCCGAGATTGAGGACTTGGGGGGGTGATTCTTGAGTTTTTGGACTGATTTTGATCAAAAGAAGAGGGCCTCTTTGGTAAGGCCTTATTTGCTTAAGTGTTTTGGTCTTCTTACCACTGAAAACCAATGGATTTTCAGTGGTGAGGAAGGTGGTTTGAAGTCTTGCATAGGGGAGGGACACCCCTCTCCCTTCATTGTCTTGTTTCCTTGCATTTTAGCTTAAAAAGGTAACATGTATGCTTGATCATTTTTGGCCTCATTTCAGAAGTTTTTTGGGTGTTTTGGGTCATGTGTGATCTCTGTTTTTGGCCGGATTTGTGGCCTTTTGCAAGCTTAATATACTTGCTTTATATGCTCCTATTTGGCTTAGAAATGTATCTCATGTTTAGGCCATGATTCTTGCATGTGTTGGCTTAGTTCCATGAAGGTGTTGGCACTATTTTACCATGTTTAAGGTCTGTTGGCCCTTCATTTCAGTCATGCTTGCATGGTTTGATGTCATCCCTTTGTGTTTTGGCTTGTAAGCTTTGAGCATGTTGACCTCTAGCATGCATAACTATGATCATCCTCATGATTTGGCATCATTTAGGACCATATTTCAGTCCATAAATCATGTTCATATATGTGCATGTGTGACCTCTTTTGTGCCTTGAAGGTGTGACCTCTTATGCCTAGAAATGGGCTTCGGTGCATATGCCTCTTTGGAGCCACTTTAGCTGCCATATTAGGAGGTTTTGGAGTCCTCTTTTGCATGCAAAAATTCTATTTTTACTTGTCTTCATCATGCTATGAGTGGTCATGTTGGTGGGAGTGAAGTGCCTCCTTTTTGTACCTTAAATTTAGGACCATTGGTTTGCTTGTTGACATGAGTTTTGGTCCACTTTTCTAGGCACTTTTGGCCACTGTTTTAGGGTGGATTAAGGCCTGCCCCTTCATGGTTCAAAACCCTCTTGCATGCTTGTCTCATGTTTGTTACATAATTGCTCCATTAAGTAATGTTTTATGTTGATCCCATTGCTCAAATGGCCCAAGTTTGCATTGCATTTGCATCTTGCATGTTTAGCATTACATACTTGTCATATTAGTTGCATGATATTTGGCATGTCTTGCATAATTAGTATCATGTTGCATTTTGAGCCATGTGAGCATAACATGCATTGCATTACTTGGCTTGGGGTGTCAAGCCAAGTGTGAGGGTCAAGGGACATTCATACTATGAGTGATGTAATGTGCCTTGATTTTCGGTCACCGGGGCCTTTGACTCCGACTTGATAAGGCTTTGGTTCTCATTTGTGTGTTGCATGCATCTTTACATTAAGTGGCAAGCTTGATCCCTTGAGCTATCATGCACCATTGATGGCTCGAGGATCGAGGGACGTGCTTCCCTGAGTTCAACACATGACGGGAAACATGACCAAGCTCACATGTGCTTGAAATCCCATGCCATACTGTCTGTCTTCTGTTGCTGTCAAAACTGTCTTCTGCAGGAAGTTTTTGCCGACCAGCATACTTCAGTGCCGGCCGGCAATCGGGGAATGGCCGATGAATCAATCAGCTGCCGATGGAAATTCTGGACTGCCGGTGGGGATTCCCCCTAGTTGGTGGTACTCTGCGGCATGCAAGGAACCTGTCCTAGGGCTTTGATATTTTTCAGAGAGACAGGGCAGTATAAACAGAGGTGGCAGAGGTATGGTACGGTTTTTCCAGGCGAGCCGGGTTTCGAGCATGCATCATTCGCGCATCCCGAGGCAGAGGCTGCAGCCACCCCCTTTCTTTTCTTTCGCTTTCTTTCTATTAACTAATTAGAAATTCTGTAATAATTTTATTTGTTCATTATTTGGACTGTAATATTTTTTTGGTCCCTCCGAGTGAGGGCAATCATGTAATAAGTGTGCGTGAGCGTGTGTATGTCTTCCAACCTCACGTCTTTCTTCCCTTTTATTTACCTGCTTTTGATGGTAGACTAGGGCATTTTTAAAATTAGCATACCTTATGCTATGCATGCGTGCATTCATGCATTTGTATTGCATGCATTAGGCTCGGCACATCACGCTAACTGCATTTGTACTTCGATTCCAAATTGAATACGTGCATCAATTGATTGCATTTCACATGCCATGCTTAGGTTACTCGAGCCTACTCTAATTGCATTTTTGCATGCGATGCATTAGCCATCTTTAACATGAACTAGGACATGCATGTTCGCTAACTAGTTTATTGTTTTGGCACGGAGTACGATGTAAGTATTTATGCTTTAGCATACCGCATGCGTGTGAGTGTTGCCATGACAGCATGCTTACCATGTAGCTAGATGCTTATGTGATAAACTGTTTGATTGCCTGTGGGTGAAGGTTGGATTGTCTGAGTTGGAAAAACTCGTTGAAATCCGTGTTTTAGCCTACTTACGAGTAGCAAATTCCAAAAATGTTTTCTAAAACAAACGGATATGCAATGTTTATTTCCAAATTAGGCAATCTAGTCTATACTTGTTTGCTATGCGCATAACATAGTAATTCTAAGCTAATAATTGGAATAAGGACACATAACGTTTTCAAAAACGGATATCACGGTTAGTAGAGGCCGATCTTCGGATCGGGCGAGAGGGGGTGCTCATAGCTGACCTTCCCCAATCGTACCCTAGGTCCCGAGCCTAGGCAACTTTGGCAATGACGGACACGTGGCCTTTGGCACTGAGTCAGGGTTTCCTAAATTCCCCCATTTTAAAATATTTAGGTGGCGACTCTGTAATCTGGAAAAGCAGTCCATGTTTGGCACTTCTTTCAAAAATCTGTTTTCTCAAAACGATTTGCCGGATTTGGACTCTTTGGTTCAGATTAAGAACTGTGACACAAATCGAGTCCGAACTATAGCTTTGAGCCCCTCGCGGGCGCGTCTACAGAGTGTCGTGTCGTTCCCCACATTTGTACAAAACAAGATTTTGTTCTTTCAAAAAACTGCAGGGTTTGACCCAGGTCATGTGGGAACAGTAAAACCAAGACCTATCTGAAACTATATAGGGTCTAGACTTCAAAGCAAAAGAAAAAGGGAAAATGTCGGGCATCTGAGTTCGTTTCAACTTCTGCAAGTTCCGTTGTCGCATCCTGAACATAAAGTATGAGCTGTGCGTTCAGAATTGAAATATGCGAACTGCGTGTTCAACATAAGGTATATGAGTTGTGTGTTCAGAATTGAGGTATATGAGTTGTGCGTTCAGAATTGAAATATGTGAACTACGTGTTCAGAATTAAGGTATATGAGCTGTGCGTTCAAAATTGAAATGTGTGAACTGCGTGTTCAACATGAGGTATATGAGCTGCGTGTTCAGAATTGAGGTATATGAGCTGTGCGTTCAGAATGGAAATGTGTGAACTGCGTATTCAGAATTGAGGTATATGAGTTGTGCGTTCATAATTGAAATGTGTGAGCTGCGTGTTCAACATGAGGTTTATGAGCTGCGTGTTTAGAATTGAGGTATATGAGCTGTGTGTTCAGAATTGAAGTGGATGGGCTGCGTGTTCAACATAAATTGTGAGTTGTGCGTTCGGAATTGAAATGTGTGCTGCGTGTTCACAATCAAAATGGGCTGCGTGTTCAGAAATTCAAAAGTTTGGGCTGCGTGTTCAACTTCTTTCAACAAATGTGTGCTGCGTGTTCACAATCAAAATGGGCTGCGTGTTCAGAAATTCAAAAGTTTGGGTTGCGTGTTCGACTTTCAACAAGTGTGTGCTGCGTGTTCACATTCAAAATATGAGCTGCGTGTTCAGAAATTCAAAAGTATGGGCTGCGTGTTCAACTTCTTTCCACAAATGTATGCTGCGTGTTCACAATCAAAATGGGCTGCGTGTTCAGAAATTCAAAAGTTTGGGCTGTGTGTTCGACTTTCAACAAGTGTGTGCTGCGTGTTCACATTCAAAATATGAGCTGCGTGTTCAGAAATTCAAAAGTTTGGGCTGCGTGTTCAACTTCTTTCAACAAATGTGTGCTGCATGTTCACAATCAAAATGGGCTGCGTGTTCAGAAATTCAAAAGTTTGGGCTGCGTGTTCGACTTTCAACAAGTGTGTACTGCATGTTCACATTCAAAATATGAGCTGCGTGTTCAAAAATTCAAAAGTTTGGGTTGCGTGTTCAACTTCTTTCAACAAATCTCTGTTGCGTGTTCATAATCAAAATGGGCTGCGTGTTCAGAAATTCAAAAGTTTGGGCTGTGTGTTCAACTTTCAAAAACTGTGTGCTGCGTGTTCACATTCAAAATATGGGCTGCGTGTTCAGAGATTCAAAAGTTTGGGCTGCGTGTTCAACTTCTTTCAACAAGTGTGTGATGCGTGTTCACATTCAATATATGGGCTGCGTGTTCAGAGATTCAAAAGTTTGGGCTGCGTGTTCAACTTCTTTCAACAAGTGTGTGCTGCGTGTTCACAATCAAAATGGGCTGTGTGTTCACCTCAAAAGTTTGGGCTGTGTGTTCAACTTTCAAAAACTGTGGGCTGTGTGTTCACCTCAAGAGTTTGGGCTACTTGTTCAGATTTCAAAAACTGTGAGCTGTGTGTTCAGATTACAAAGAGTTTGGGCTGTGTGTTCAAACTTTCAAAATTGTGGGCTGTGTGTTCATCATCAAAAGTTTGGGCAGCGTGTTCAACTTTCAAAAACTGTAGGCTGTGTGTTCACCATCAAAATGTGGGCTGTGTGTTCACAACAAAAGGTTTGAGTTGTGTGTTCAGATTTCAAAAATTCAAGTGCTAGAGCTGTGTGTTCAAAATGTAAACCGAATACTGTGTTATGAGCTGCGTGTTCAGAATGAGCAATGTGCTGATACAAACTGTGTTCAAAGTGAACAGATTACTGTGTTGACTATTTCACTGTTTCAAGCCAGAATGGCGATCAAAAGTACTCTCCTTGAATACCATTCCCCGTCAGAGTAAAGCGGTTTACCACCACTCACTCCATGAGGTGCTTTCTAAAGTGCCACTTTGTTTGTTTATTGTATTCCCTAAATGTCATGCTCTACATCGCTTGTGACATGTACTGTATCATCGCACTTGTTGCACTCATTTGCATCTTGTATTATCTCTTATTGTTTATCCTTTTACGCTGGGCAGCGTTTAGGATCGTGGTCCCTCGGGACTTAACTTAGGATGCGTGGAACGCGCTCCTGAGTTACCTGACCTCTTCTCACGATTTCAGCGTGGTTAGAGTGTTCCTTTCCTCACAGGATTTCAGTGTGTTTGGAATTTATCTCAGGTTGCATTGTGTACGCACCTGGGCGGTTGTTTTCGGACCTCTTCTCACGATTTCAGCGTGGTTTGAGTGCCCGTTTCCTCACACGATTTCAGCGTGTTTGGAATTTATCTCAGGTTGCGTTGTGTACGCACCTGGGCGGTTGTTTTCAGGCCTCCTCTCACGATTTCATCGTGGTTTGAGTGTCCCGTTTCCTCACACGATTTCAGCGTGTTTGGAATTTATCTCAGGTTGCGTTGTGTACGCACCTGGGCGATTGTTTTCGGACCTCTTCTCACGATTTCAGCGTGGTTTGAGTGCCCGTTTCCTCACACGATTTCAGCATGTTTGGAATTTATCTCGGGACGCGTGAAGCACGAGCCCGAGCGGTTATTTTCGCACCTCTTCTGACGATTTTAGCGTGGTTAGAGTGTCTCATTTCCTCACACGATTTCAGCTTGTTTGGAATTTGCTTACCTCTTCTCACGATTTCAGCGTGATTGGAGCCTCCCCTTCCTCACACGATTTTCAGTGTGTTTGGAATTTATCTTAGGTTGCGTGGAACGCGCTCCTGATTAATTTTCTTTGTTCTACCTCCACTCACGAGTCCAGCGTGGTTGGAGTATGTCACCCTTTGCATCTATTATACTCTCTGTTGCATCGCATCTTTTATCTATTGCATCATATCTGTTTTATCGTCTGGTCTAGGAGACCTTAAATCCCGCATCTTCATTCGCACTGTCTCGTGCACTCTCTGGTCTAGGAGACCTTAAATCCTCTAAAGGTGCAATTCCTTTGGTGTTTGTCGTGTTCGAACGACTTCCAATGGTCTGGTATAGCCATCTGCCTGTGTTAGCGGTGAGTTCCTAGGAGACCAACTGAGACGGTGGAAACTAGAGTTCGAATGGCTCATGCCTAGAACGCAAAGGTTCGGGATTTCCGAGACTAAAGTCTGGTTTAAATACCCAGGGGTGTATCCTCGGCTTGAAATCTGTATGGCAGCCCCATAGGTTGAGATAACATGTGTATGCGCCTCAATTCTGGATACTGAGCCAACCTAGTATGTCACCCTGTTAGAGAATAGGGAAAGCTGCAACCATAGCCAGAGAGAAAAGTAGTACCTCTGGTTCAACCAAGAAGAAGCGAAAGATCCCCAACATTGCTGAGGCACGATATTGTATGTACGGTTCATTTGAGGCTGGCACGACCAGATGAACCGGACAGGTATTGTATTCTCCGAGTGAAACATAGTGAGAATTGAATAATTCTCCGCATTCTTAAACTGCATGAAATGTAGTTGTTGCTTTGAATTCTTGCTTAAAACTGTTGCATCTATTGTGAATACTTGCTTCATTACAGCTTGCCGCTTTGCGTGATCATGAGTTTCATCTGGCTTTGTGCATATCTCTCTGCATTTTGCCCCCGCCTACGAGCATATCTCTGTTTATCTCACCCGTTTGTCTAAGTCTTCGGCCTTGTCAAAAATGGGTCGTCTCTAGGCTTTGACATTCACTCCCGTCACGTATGACTTCCGAGTTCTGTCAAAGAGGGGCAACTGTAGACACCCCATTTTTGACTGACCTTAAGACTCAGACGTTACCAGTTGAGCATTCCATGATGTTGTATATTGTGCTCGTTCTGAGGTTGCGGAGTCTCGGCTGCGAGCCTTGCCTCCGGATTACGGAGCTCTTTTGTGCTTTGTCTCGGTTTGCGAACCAAGTCTTATTTTCTTTGTTTTCTCTTCCCGAAGGGAGGGAGAGGTCTCGTAGACCATGTCTCAGTGGCCGTAGGCTACGTTTCGTGGTCGTAGGCCATTTTTCCCGTTTGGAGCCCAGTTTTCGATTTTCAGAGCCGTCGGCCGTGTGCCTCAGTTCGGGACCGCTTAACTACCTCCGTTTGCTCCGGTTTTTGGCACACACCTTGTTTCCCCTCTTTTGAGGGACACTGTGGCCCGAGAGACCAACTTCGTGGTCAAACGCCACCTCCGGTGCTTCATAGTCAGTTTTCGGGGCCCCGAACTGCGCGTTTCGGCCCCCGAACCTCCGTTTTACATCCGTCTTGGTCCATTTTTGGTAGAAACCCTATTTTCATTGTTAGGAAGATGGTAGGATGGTGGGAGGCCACCTTTTCCCCTGAAAAACCAGTTTTCACATTTTCTCTCTCCAAAAGCTGGTTTTTCTGACAGAAAGCTGGTTTTTCTCACTTTTGAGTCACAATTTCTGGCTTTTCATACCACCATTGTGTTGTGCTCATCTGGGAGGCCACCAATATGGGTAGGCCGACTAGTAAATCCTCTTGACCCTTTTGAACCCCTCTAAAAAGCTGGTTTTTTTCTCTTCTGGGTCACTTTTTCTGGTTTTTCACCACTGGGTTGTGTTCTACTCATCTGGGAGGCCACCATTCTGGGTAGGCCGACCAGCAATTTTACTTAACCCTTTTGACCCCTGGTTGGCCGACCATGGGGAGTGGCCAGCCGGCCACCTTAGCTGGTCGGCCAGCTTTCTGCTTTCTGCTCTTCTTAAGTGCTTCATAGTTGTGCCAGCTGTGAAGCATTTGACCCACTGTTCGAGTTTTTGAGCCTTTTGTTGACCTTTTTAAGTTCGTTTTGACCCTCTTGCTTAGCTTCTTAGAGAAGCTTGACTCTTTGTCAAGCTTCTTGAGGAAGCTTGACCCTTTTTGGTCTAGCTTCCTCAAGAAGGTTGACCCTTTTTGGTTAAGCTTCTTTGAGAAGCTTTGACCCCCTCTCTTGGCTTCTCCAAGAAGCCTTACTTCTCTCCCTCTATATAACCAACCCCCCACCTCATTTTGCAAGGTTAGAAAAGATTTGGTTAAGGCATACACACTCCATCCTCCATAGCCTTCCTCTCCAAGCTCCAAACACTCATATTCTTGGCCATTTTACCCTACAACTCTTAGCGTACCACCTCCCTCATTCATTCCAGCACCTTGGAACTCATTTTCAAAGGTTCAAAGCTCACTTTATTGGTCCAGGGTTGGTTGCATTGTTATGCTACAAGGGTAAGTCCTCATTTCCCCCCTTTTTTGCATTATTTTTCTCTATACCTTAGCTCCATTTTCAAGCATTTTTTAGCCTTGGTGTAAACTGAAAATAGTCTTATTTTGAGCTCCTCTTCATGTTTGTTTAAGAGTAATTTTCTGTTTGAGGTCTCCTACCCCCTTGTATGCTTTATCTCTCTTTTAGGGCTTATTTTGCATGATATATTAGCCTTATTTGTGAGCATTTTTGGACCTCGACCTAAACTGAAGAAATTTTTTTTTTTTTGATCTCCTCTTTAAGTTTGATTGAGGTCACTTTTCTGTTTGGAGTCATTTTCTTCCTTGCATGCTTCATTTCCCTATGCTTTGAGCCATGCATGTGAGCATTTGCATTGGCATTGTTTTGGCCTCTTAGCCACTGAAATCCAGTGGACTCTATTTTGCAGTGGCCTTGATGCATCTTTGAGCTCCAAAATCATAGAGGGGTGACCCTCTCACCCCTCATTCTCTTTACTAGCATTGTTGGCCTTCCAAAGGGACTCTATTTTGCATGCATTGAAGTCATGTTTCAGGCCTCATTTTGTGGGTTTTAAGGTCTGCCTAAGCTCTGTCAAGAGCCCATTTTTCCATAATTTATGTCCCTCATGCATGTGTGGAACAACCCTCTTCAAGGCCTTTCAAAGGGACCTTTCTTTGCAAGTTTCCAAGACTGATTTCAGGGCCTATTTGGTGGGTTTTAGGGCTGTCATAACTCATTTCCAGAGGTGGTTTTGCCATGTTACATGTCTATCTTGTATGTGCTTAATAACCCCTTGTATGGCCCTCTAAAGAAGCTCATCTTTGCATGCATTGGTTGCATTTCAATGGTTATTTGGGCATATTTTGACATGTTTTATTCACTGTTTTTGGCTGGTTTGATGAGTTCTCATACGCTTCATATACATGCCATGTAAACCATGCTTGCTAGCCGAATTTGCATGCTATTTTTGTCCATGATGTTAGCACTTTTTGGCCATGCTTTAAACTGGAAATGTGCATGTTTTAGAACTGCCTTGGCTCTATCTTTGTGCCTCATGGTCAAATAATGCTTTCTTTGCATACTTGTGGTTCAATGCATTTGCCTAGTTTTGAGTTTTGGGGCTTATTTCGTGCATCGGGTGCCATATTTCCATGTTTCGGGACCGTTTAGCATCATGTTTCAATGTTGGAAATTACATGTTTGTATGCCATCTTTCATTCCTTGCCATGCTTTGGTAGAGTGGCATTTTATGCCTTAGGTTCGGTCCTCAGTATGCGTGCACGTGTGCACGCATTTCGGTTGTCTATTTTCCATCTCATGGCCACTGATGTGAGTGTGGCTGAGGTCCACTCATTTTAGTGTAAGTCCATCATGCATTGTGTATGCCATTTCAGTCCTTAGCATTGCGTGTGCTAGGTTATATATTAGAGCATTGTGTATGCCATGTTACATCGAGCATTGTGTATGCCATTTCATAGCATTGTGTATGCTAGGTTGTATGTTAGTCGCATTGTGTATGCCATCTCATTTGCATCGTGTTTGGGATAGGAGTTAGCCCAAGCAGGGGAAACGAGGGACGTTTCATACTCTGAGTGACGGAACGTGTCTCAATTCCCTATCGCCGACACTCCGGATTACCCATGATGGAGTTTAGGTCTTGTTGTGTTTTCGTGTGCATTCATTTCACATTGAGTCATGCAATTCGACTCCTCGGCCATCATGCATCGAGATACGTGATGGTGGCACGAGGATCGAGGACTACACTCCCTGAAGAGTAGTCATGCATACATATGTTGAAAATACCTTGCTTTCTCTCCTTCTTGCCTTTGTTGCAGAAAAACCAGAGTCCAGGGGCAGAAAGTGGTCGGCCGACCAGGTTTCCTGGTAGGCTGACCACCTTTTTTGGTTTCAACCATAAGGGGTGGTCGGCAAGGGTTTTCCAAGCCAATACCTGGTCGGTGGCTTTCCCAAGGTGGAGTTTCAGCCTTCTGGAGCTTTGTATAAGTTTCTGAAATCAGCAGCAAACAAAGACGAGACGAGGTATCGCGATGGAATTTACCGACAAAGCGCATCGAGCATGCATGCATCCATTATCATCCAAAACAGAGCCGAGGCAGTCACACACATTTAATTTATTTGCTTACTTAGCTAATTTGTTAATTAGTTAGCAGTTGTGTAATAATTAGCTGTAATTCGTTATCCATTTCAGACTGTATTATTTATTCGGACCCTCCGAGCGAGGGCAATGTTGTAATAAGTGTTCGTGTGTGTGATGTATGTCTTCCAACCCCACGTCTTTCTCCCTTTTATTTACCGGCTTATGATGGTTAGATTAGGGCATGTTTCAATTAGCATACTTATGTTCGCATGTTTGCATTCATTCATCTGTATTGCATGCACCGGGCTCGGCGCATCATACTAACTGCATTTGTATTTCAATTCTAAATTGAATACGTGTTAGCTGTAGCATCATCAGATGCCATGTTTAGAATAGTCGAACCTATTGTAGTTGCATTTTTGCATGTGTTGCATTAGGCATTTCTGTATAGTTAGGATCATGCATGGATTTCTGACATAGCTTCTGTTTTGGCTTGGAGTACTCAGCAAATGTTTATGCTTTAGCATCCTTGCATGTGTGTGAGTGACTGCCATGATAGCATGCTTACCATGAGGCTATGTGCTTATATGATATAACTGCCTGAATGCCTGTGGGTGAAGGTTGGGTTATTTGAATTGGAACAATTCATTAATTGTGAGTTTTAAGCCCACTAGACAGTGGCAAAATCATGTTTTCTAAGCCCACCTGAGGGTGGCAAATCCACGTCTTAGCCTACTTACGAGTAACACCATCAAACCATTTTCAAATAAACAAACATGAAATGTTTTGTTCTAATTCAGGCGATCCAGTCTATTTAAGGTCTTCTTCTCAGTCCTTTCACCTTTAACAAAGTTTGTTATTTTGTATTTCAGTTGTTGTTGCATAGTTTTGCTTATCGAGATGTTTGTTCTGTTTATCGAGTTATCATCGTTTTGCTTATCAACTTCTTGTTGTGTTGTTTATTGAGTTGTGCATTGCTTTTCATTTCAATTGTTGGTCAATTCATTACCCGATTAAGAACGTTGTGCCAATGCCAGTGTTTAGTTTTCATTATCAAATTCAATCTCATTTCCATGCCAAGTGGTGCTCATGATGCAAAATACAACACTTTTTCAAAGAAAAACTGGTTTTCATTCTGATCATGGTCGTTTTTTTTTTACAAAAGTGCAGTACAAGTTTTTGAAGCAAATAAAACCTGTCTGAAGCTATACAATGTGCTAAAACTATAAACAGAAAGAAGCTAAGCAAAAATACAAAAATCAGCGCTGGTCGCCTCAGGCTCGAGAGGCCCTCTTCGTCCTTTTCCTCAGAGGAGAGAACTCTGGAGCACTGTCTCTGTCAGTGTCGCTACCTGAACCTGGATCGGAACCTGAGCTGGTGTTATCATCATTCTTCACCTCAAAGCTCGCCTCGAAGTCGTCTCCACTCTCGAAACCTGAGCCAGCGTTATCACCTCCACTTTCAGATGACTCTGAATGCTGGCTCGCTATCTTCTCAAAGTCGCTCGTCTCAGCATCATCATCACTCAGAATGGGCTTTGAAGGGCCGCTCTCAGCTTAGGTGCCCTTAGCTTTGCCTCAGCCACGTGCCGGAACCTGTCTCTCTCTCCTCCCTGCAGCTGCTGCTAGTGCCATCGGTATGGGTGGAATCTGAAAAAGACAATTTTTGCATATCAGTTATAGCATGTGTATCAGATGTAAGCATAATATGTAGAATGAGTACATGCAGAAGTCAAATACAATGTGTGAATATAGTATGCAAGCATAGTGTGTCAGATGCAATCTATCGATGCAATGTATTAGTACAGTTTGGGAAATTTTCAGTTGAAATGTCAGTGTTAGTGTGTCAGTGGAAATTTGATGCCTAGGATGTAAAGCTGAAGAAATTGCCTCCTCTGTACTATCCCCATCAGTGAGGCTATCAGCTCGAGGGCACCTTCTGTATACTCGATGGACGCCTGCAAATGTATTTGAATGGTTAGTATCTGCAAATGAATATATCTACAATGAAACATGAAGTGCAAGTGCTAAAGTGTGGTTCATACTGGAGTCGGGCCTCGGATCCCGACAAGCTCATGACCAAGAGTTACGGGTTTAATCGGGACGTAAGGGCATCCTCAGTGTGTCGCTAGCAAGTCAACGTGGTGGTAAGCTCTGGCCAATCAACCCTCTGTCCCACTTGGGAAGCTCCTCTGCCACGGGCCCTACTCACCCGGGTCACTCTAGTCCTCGCTCTTGTGGCAGGAGCTCTCGCCTCCTCATCTCCACGAACACCGGTCAGGGGGAGCATCAAGTGTGTTTGGATGAAAGCTACATAGTCGCCCTCTGCTCAGAAGAAGTTGGCATCCTGCCCACCATGAACTGGATGACCTCCTCAACAGATAGGCTCTCTGTGGATCGCATGGACTCTAGTGAAGCCATCGGGACAATCGGGTCGGGCAGGCCCATAATTTGGTGCATGAAGCGCTCACCCAAGAACCAAGCCCGGCAGACTGGGCCCTCGAGCAGAATGCGGTAGCGGGAGACAGCCCAAGCGTCGGCAAACTGGTCTCGGATCCCCATTGGCATTAATGCCCATGGCTACCACGTGATCGGAAACAGCAGTTGTACAGATTATTAGTTGTCGTTAGTTGCTAAATGAATAGATTCAAAGCAAAACTGACTGCATTTCGAATTACCTGGGCAGCTACTATGTCGAAGTACCGCTTGAAGAATGTGAGAGGCTCACTGGTCCTACGACAAAACTGACCGTTATATACCCGCGAATAGGGGACTGTCAACGGTAGCTCCTCTTCAGGCTCCGGGGTGAGCGTCGGAAAGTATGCGTATACCCATAGCTACAGGGAAAATACAACGGTATGTGATCAGTACAATATCGAGCAAATGCAAAAAGTGCAAAACAAAAAGCATAGTGTATGAACAGTGTTTGAGCAGATATAGAAATGTCAAGCAAAAAACATGTATTGAGATAGATGTAAAGCAGAAACTGTAAAGAAAATATAAAGTACCCAGAGGGAACTGAGATGTGTACCTCTTAGGCTCGCCAGTAGCCTCCAATCAAGTCTACCCACAGACGAAAGGTAGAGCTCATGTATCCGTACAGTGTGGCGAGTCCAGCTCCGCCCCAATCGTAGAAACGAACCCGAGGAAGGGTCACTAGGGCACTCAGCAAATGCAGGCCTACGGTATTCCACCCATTCTAAAACAAGATGGTACCGAAGACGAACATCAGGAAGCCCCTGGCGTACTGCTCGATCTCCTCTATCATCTCGGGCTCGATCCCTCTGAATCGCTTTGCGAACCAAGTGTACCTGACCATCTGTAGACACCCCATTTTTTACCGTCCTCAAGACTTGGACATCACCATTCGAACACTCGGTGATCATCCACGTTTGTGTTCGTCTTGAGTTCCCGGAGGTCTCAACTACGTTCCTTGCCTTAGGACCTCTCGACTCGACTGTGTTGTGTTTGGTTTTGCACCAAACACTTGTGTTTTTGTTTGGAGGGCAGGGGATGGCTTATTGGCCATCCCCACTCCTCACCAGCCATGGCTTGAGGCCACCGGCTGTGTCTTCTTGCCACCGACCATTGGTGATGGCCGGTCGGCACTTTGTGTGGTCGACCAACCATTTAGTTGACCGATGGCCCCCTTTTCTGGCCGGTACCACCTTTTTGCCTTTTTTAGGCGTGGTGCATGCCAGCTGTGCCAGCTAGAATGCACAAACCCTGCCCCCGTGCACATCTGTGGCTGTTTTGCCCCTTTTGCACCCTTTTGGTCTAGCTTCTTGAGGAAGCTTGGACCTTTGTCTTAGCTTCCTCAAGAAGCTTGGACCCTGCCTCAGCTTCCTCAGGAAGCCATGGCCCCTTTGCCTTGGCTTCTTGAAGAAGCCTTGATCCTTTTAATTAGCTTCTCTTGGAAGCTTAGCATCTTTGATGGTCTATATAAGGAGACAAACCCTCTCCTTTGTTTTGGTTCAGCAAAATCAGACCTAGAACATATACATTCTGATACATACATCTTATCTCTCTATATCTCCCTCTCTCTCTTCATTTGTGTGTGTTTGTGGGCCTAAAAGGGTGATTTGTTCTTACTTTTGCACTAAGACACACACTATTACACCATACTTCGACTTTGGGAGGTGTTGAGGGTTTATTCTTGAGGTTTTGAGCTGGTTTTGATCAGAAGAAGGTGGCTAGACTTGCTGTTCTTGAGGTGTTCTTCAAGGGTAACACTTTTGCTTTAGATTCCCCAATCTTGCACTAGCTTTTGACCTGCTTTTCATACTCATTTGAGCTTCATGTATAACTGAAAAAAGTCTTGTATTTTCATGCTTAAGATACTTCATTCAGGTCATTTTGTTGTTTGGGGTCGATCTCCCCCTCTTAGGCCTTGTTTGGCCCTTTTTGTACTCTCTTTGTTAAGTTTTGGAACCTCTTGTGTATTGGCCTTCTCACCACTGAAATCCAGTGGATTTTCAGTGGTGAAGAAGGGGTTTGAGGTCTTGCATAGGGGAGGGAACACCCCTCTCCCTTTGTCTCTCTTTTTTTTTTTTTTTTTTTTGCATTTTGGCTCTTAATGGTAGCATGCATGAGTAATTGTCTTTGGTACCATTTCAGAGGTTTTTGGATGTTGTTAGGTCACAATATGCCTCTTTTTTTGGTCGGATTAATGACCCATTTCATGCCTAATATACTTGTCTTGTATTCCCCCATTTTGCCTGGAAGTGCATCTTGTATCTAGCCTACCATGCTCTCATATTTTGGCCTAACTTTGTGAAGTTCTTTGCCATGTCTTACCATGCTTCAGGTCTGTGGGGTGCTGTTTTGATCATATTTTCCATGTTTGGTATAGCCTCTTTGCATTTTGGCTTGTGAGCCATGAGGGTGTGAGTTATGAACATGCTTTAGTTGGGTTGTTTCAATGATTTGGGGTCATTTTACATGCCGTCTCAGTCCCTAATCCATGCTTGCATGATTGCATTCATCATCCCTTTCATGCCTCGAAGAGTTGTCTTGTTGAGCCTTAAAATGAGCATTGTGCATGCTTATGTGTTTGAGGCTTTGGGTTGCCATGACATTGGGTTTTAGGGGTCCCTTTTGCATGCTAAAACTCTGTTTTGCATTGAAAAATCCATGCCTTATTTGCTTGGGGTAGGTGTTGAGTAATGCCCTCATTTGAGGCCTTGAATGCTCCTCTTTTTTTTTTTTTTTTTTACCATCCATTTCCTAGCATATTTCGGCATCATCCTTCGTATGTTTTTCATAGTTTAACATGAGTGTTTGATGTCTTTGTTTGTCACCCTTAAGTGTCCTTGAGGGCTCCCCCTCCCATGCTTAGGTGATAGGCCTTGGTGTGTGCATGCTTGCATGCATAATTTGTGCCATTTTTGGCTCTTTTGGCCACTGTTTTGGGGTGTGGATGATGCCTCACATTTCAGTCTAAGTCCATCCTTGTGTATAGTAGTATGTTTGATTTAT
This sequence comes from Camellia sinensis, assembly GCF_055761805.1. Classification (NCBI taxonomy): domain Eukaryota; kingdom Viridiplantae; phylum Streptophyta; class Magnoliopsida; order Ericales; family Theaceae; genus Camellia; species Camellia sinensis. Next base: position 153,120,652 of record NC_138967.1, read on the forward strand.
TGCCTCTAGTTGCATGCTTGCAATATACCATGTTTGCATTACATGATAGGTTGCATTGCATTGCATCTCGCATGCTTAATACATTACATTTGCATGCATAGGTTACATTGCATTTGGCATGTTTTGTGCCTTAGTCATTTTGCACATTTGGGCCATGTTTGTATACATGCATTGCATTGCCTGGTTTGGGGTGTCAAACCAAGCATGAGGGATGAGGTGTGTTTTTACTCAAAGTAATGAAACACGTCTCACTCCTCGGTTACCAATGCCCTTGATCTCAAGCATGATAGGGTGTAAGGCACTCATCTCTTTTGTTACATGCATTTTACATTGAATAGCAAGCTTGGCCTCTTAGGCCATCATGCATCTCAAACATTTTCCTAAATCAATTGAATTGATGTTATCAATAGACATTTTTATAATAAATTTTGTATATTAATTAATCGATAGTGCTATATGCACTAATTATATACTAACTAGTGTATCAACACGAGTTATGATATTATTACTGACTTCACTCATTAATTATATTACAAATATTAAAAATTTCTTAAATTTTGTCACATCATCAATTGGTACACTAATTAATACACTAATTAGTGTAGATAGAGTTATTCTTAATAAATAAATCAACAAATATTAATACCAACAAATCTCACTATAGAAATAAATACTCAAAACTTGTTACTTCCTCTCTACCAAAATATTAATTTTGTTATTCGAAGTTTTATTATTCCAAAATATTAGTCCTATTTTAAAAATTAAAAAAATAAATATTATAAATTTATTTACCTTTCTTAAAAATTCATTACTAATGCAAAAAATATAATTATTACAATTATTATATTTTATAATATATTATACAATTAGTCTCATTTTATATTTTATAATTATTATACAAAATAATTATACAATTAGCCTCATTTTAATTATACAAATGGCATAGCTTTTGCTTCGATTTAATTACTCTCAATTAGTCTCATTTGAAGTATACAAAATAATATAATATTTTATATTATATATTTTGCTTCAGGTCAATTAAATTTTGTATATTAATTAATTGATAATGTTCTATGCACTAATTATATATTAACTAGTGTATCAACACGAGTTATGATATTATTATTGACTCCACTTATTAATTATATTACAAATATCAAAAATCTCTTAAATTTTGTCACATCATCAATTGATACACTAATTAGTGTATATAGAATTATTTTTAATTAATAAATCAACAAATATTAATACCAACAAATCTCACTATAGAAATAAATACTCAAAACTTGTTACTTCCTCTCTACCAAAATATTAATTTTGTTATTCGAAGTTTTATTATTCCAAAATATCAATCCCATTTTAAAAATTAAAAAAATAAATATTATAAATTTATTTACCTTTCTTAAAAATTCATTACTAATACAAAAAATATAATTATTACAATTATTATATTTTATAATATATTATACAATTAGTCTCATTTTATATTGTATAATTATTATACAAAATAATTATACAATTAGCCTCATTTTAATTATACAAATGGCATAGCTTTTGCTTCGTTTTAATTACTCTCAATATTTGAAGTATACAAAATAATATAATAATATAATATTTTATATTATATATTTTGCTTCAGGTCAATTAAATTTTATTATATATTTTGTTTCTGGAAACTGAATAATTATTTTATACAGAAATAAATAATATAAGTTTACATTTTATATTTTATATTTTACTTTTCTTTTAATTTTATAATTATTACAATTAAAGAAATAAATATAATTATTACAAAAAATACAATTTATAATTCAACTTTGACCTTCACTTCTACCAAGGTAGAAATGATACAAATGAAAGAGATGATGGGCCTTTGACTCAATTGTCCTTTCGGTTTGTGGATATGAGCAACGAAAGGTCAAAAAGCCTTTTTATCTAGTTAGTGACATACAGCTGGCCACACAGTCTCTCCCTCAGCTACAGTAAAGGTTATTGGTTTTTTTTTTTTTTTTTTTTTTTTTTTTTTTTTTTTTTTTAAACTAAAATAGCCTGCCAACCGTGATGCCAAACACCGCCTTTAAAAGAAAAAAATTTGTTACAAAAAATATTTAGAGATCAATTTCCATCATCACGAGAATAGTTACTAAAAGGTTATCTTGAAAAGTTAAAAATAAGATTTTTAGCGACAATTTTGAAAATGTCACTAATAAATAGATTTTTAGAGACAAAATAATTTAGTCACAAAATAGTTTATTTTTTGAGACAAAAAATTTAGTCTTAAAAGGATAATAATTCATTATTAATGTCAAATTTTCGTTGCTAAAAGTATAATAACAATACTTTTTGTAACAAAAATATTTGGTACCAAAAAAATAATTTTACCCTTAAATCTTAGTGCCTAAAACCTTAATTTTTGTAGTGAAATATAAGTAATTAAAATATTGAATGTATAGAATAATTTACAAAAATCTCATTACAATTAGAACCATTTTTCCACTTATTTATTTAATTGTTATCCCCTTATTCACATGTAGTTTATTTATCCACTTAATTTATTTATCTATTTGTTTATATCATCATCACACTCATCTTCACCATTGGCCCGTGCCGGCAACTTTTCCAGTATCGGCGCCGGCAGTCCAACAGCCATCTAGCAACAATAGGATAAAAATAGAAAAACTAAATCCACTTCCATGCTTTTTGTTTTAGTCTTTCAAGTTTTCTATATGCAATCAACCATGTATACAATTGAACCTTGATTGAAGAATCAGAGGCACCAGGATATCTTCGAAACTGATACTTTTGGTACAATGAAGAACAGGGGTATCGATGGCTGCAAAGTGAAAGCCAAAGCAATAGGCAAATCAAAAGTAAAGCAAAAGGAAAAGCACGATAGGTATAAAGAAAAAGCTAAAGCAAAAGGACAATTATAAGAAAAGAATATGTACATGATCTATCTTGCCCATTGATAGTAAAATTTCACTAATTTCACTGAATTTGTCAATAAAATTTCACTGTCCAATGATAGAAAACTTAGTGAAATTTTTTTCTTTTTCTTTTCCTTTTCTCAAAATTTCAAATTCTTTTGTTGAATAGATCTCAACTAGAGGAATTTAAAAAAATAAATTTTAGAAAAAATAAAGCCGTATATGAGAAGTTATTGATTTTTTTTTAAATTTTGAAATCTATTTCGAATACAAATATAAAATTGTTTGTTGCGTGTGGTACCTGAATTCAAATATTAAGACCTGAATAGAGTATTTTTGTAAGTGACTTGCATGATGTACGGGAATTTATTCCTAAAATAGAAAATTAATTTTGAGTCTTAATACTTTATGTACAAACAGATTTGTTAACGGCTGATAATTTTTTTTTCACTGTGTGTGTGATCCTATGTAAAAGGCTCATAAAAATAATTTCTTTCAAATTTTTATTTTTTTTAAAAAATGTGTATTCTCAATTTGAAATCAAATCATCGTTTGTATTAATCAAATTTATCAAAAATCATGAATTACAATTGTATTAAAAAAAATTGAAAAATAAAAAATGAAAACAACGAAAAATTCTATAATATACAAATTATGACTTGGTTATTAACTGAAAATGTATTTGCAAATTTGTTATGTTTTTAGTTAAGTCTAAAGTAGTGCATTGGGTCTTTAATTACTTCAAGTAATGGTTAATTATGATCTATTGTAACACTTTTATATGACAATTTTAAATTATTTTACTACACGAAAAAAGTGTTTAAGGTGGGTTGACTCAAAGGCAGGATTTATACGTATATCAGTAAGATTGTAAGAGTTATTCAAAATACATAAAAAAAAAATTATAAATTCAAATCATAAATAATGTTCTAAAAGGGAACCAGGCACAAAATCTCTATAAATTTAATAATTTCAGTTCTCAAAGGAGTTCTAATTAATTATGTGACACATAATAATAATTGCAAATTTTTTACTTTGGCAAAATTATTTTTGAATATTTTTTTGGCAGAGCTCATAAAGGTGCATTATCAATAATATTATAAATTCAAAATTTTTATTTAAAAATTATTCAAAAAATATCAATAGGTGCCTTAAATATACACAATAATTTTTGAAGAATCATTATTCCTTAAAATAATACTCCACACCATTTATTATTTGGAATTTGTCAATCTATCTTCTAAAAACTTTTTAAAAAAAAAGTATAATTGAGTTATATTATTTTAATCAATCAGTATCAAATTGGACTCTACACGTGTATGTAAATCACTTCTAGAAATATGATATCTGAAATAAAATCACAATAGAGTTAACTTTAATTAATGTAATGATATTTTATATTATGATATGTGTTACAAAATAATAATATTAATAAAATTTAAATTTGAATTGTTTATTTTAATAATATTAGCCTTACCATTTTATAAAAGTGTTTACTTAAATACTTATATATAATAAATTTAGTTAAATTATTTGTTTATCTTGATAATTTTAATTCTATTGTGCTATAAAAGTGTAATTATCATATAATGATTTTATATGATACATATTAAATTATAAGATAGTAAAATAAACACTCATTTTAATGTTAAAATAATAATTAAATTAAAAAGAGAATTTGTAATATAAAACTCAAAGTGATTCTAATTATTTATTTTTATTTTTATATGTATTTGGGTAATAAAAATATATTGAAATGGAACTATACAAAATTTATTTAGAAGATTAAATATAAATATGTTGTGATTGGATTAAAAAAAAAATACATAAATTAGTTAGACAGAGTATTGATTTTTTTCTTTAATAATCTTTTTGAATTATTTATACATACTGTATATAGGTATATAAAATTTAAATTAAATATAAATATCTTTCAATAAATAAGTTCATGTTAAATAAAAAATTAAATATAAATTAATATTAAGAAATTAATAAGATAGAAAAAAAATGTAAAATATAAAATAAAATTAATTTAATCCGTGCAATACACATAATTAAGCACATTTCGTCTTATTTATTTATTTGTATATCAAGATATTTTTTTTCATATATCATAATAATTAAATTATAATTATATATATGAAAAATAAGTATTTCTCAAATATATTCCATATAAAATTGGTTATTATAATTGAAATTGAATTTGTGTAGAATTTTATATGTAAATAGAAAAGATATACTAATGTGACTTTTAAAAAAAAAAAGTTTTTAAAATAAGAAAGGGAAAAACATTAATTATATATATATATATATATGATGAATTTTGATGAAGGTCTGAGATCAAGACCAGTTTAGAAAAACATATTTAAATTAAAAAAATTAAAAATTTATTTTACTATAAAGGTCAAATTCTAAAATTATTTTTATAATTTGTCATTTATTTTTTGATAAAGTTTAAATCAGAGTGCAAGTATTAGTTGATACACATCCAAGTAAGGGAATAAAATGTAATGTAAATTATATTTTGCACTTTTATGTTTGACTACTTTTTTACTTTGGACTTTTAAAGTTTTTTTTTTTTTTACTTTGCTCCCTCATATTTCAAGTTTTTCTCAATGTAAGGGAGAGGAGGACCTATTGAAGATTGCTTTCTTTGCCGGCATTGCTTCAATCCAGTCGATCTGTGTTTCTTTTTCGGCTTTGACTTGGTTTCCCCTCCCCTCGGTCTCATCCGATAGATCTGGGTTTCATCTACTTTTCTAGGTGTTTTCCAGTGGGGTTTCGGTGGTCTGGTTGTTGTTCTCTTTTGTTTTTCGGCGATCTCTACGGCTTGCTTTCGTTTCGTGGACCAGGTGTTTTACGGCGAGACAACTCGTTTTCTAGTATTTTTCTAGTGAGCTTCCAGTTACCCTTTCTGATCTTGCACTTTCTAGGTGCTTGGAACAATGCTCAAGAACGGCTTTCTTCTTAACTCTAAAGTGGCCTCCAAACGTCTTTCCAAAGAAGAGAAAGGCAAAGGCATCGTCATGTCAGGGGCTTGTGTTCAGAATAAGTTGAAAGGTTCCTTGACTTATTTTCCGTTTTGGACCCGTTGGACATGGCTTTGATTCAAGATTCTCTGGGTAATGATTTTCAATTTGATTGGGATGCTGTTTTGGAACATATACAGCTTAAAGTGGGCTTGGATGATACAATCTTTCCACTGACAAAAGGCCGTGAACAACCTGGGTCTTCTAATACTGGTGTTCATACTGGTGTTGCTGTTGAACCGGGTGGTCATTCTTCGAGTAAGGATAATGAACTAGGAAACGAAGCAGGGTGGGATTGTGGCAATGTCAACAGAGAGAGGCCTCACAGTGGGCTTGATTGCAGTAAGAATAGTGAAGTTGATGTGTTTGGTACTTTGCTCAACAAAGATGATAAGCCCACGCCGAAGGTCAAGCGTCCAAGAAGAGTGCATTTGGGCAAGGATTTCCTCCTCATTGATCGTAACTCGTGTCAGGCTCTTCAATCCGGTGGATCCTTTTAGTTTTTACACTGACAGAGTTTGTCGGTTGTTGAAGTTCGAATCCGCGGACACTATGACCCAATTCTACAAGCTGCAGTAGTGGATATTGAGATGGAGGCCCCATCCCTAGACGTTCTACCTACTTCTTACCAATCCATTGAAGAGACACTACAACCATCACCACCAAATTCGCCAACTCTACAACCGTCCTCCCCGGTTCTTAGTGATTGTGAAATGGAGGAGCAAGCACTGACTTTTGGAAAACCTTCATTGTATGATAATTTTATGTTTTGTTGTGCAGGCCAGCCAAAAAGAATTCGTGCCCCCATACCTCGTCGTCCTAAATCCTCTAAATTGATCTTTGACATTGCTGCTAGTAAACGCAAGCAGGAGCCACGGATTGAAGATTTCTACTCTCATCCCAGTCTTTTCAGGCCACCTCGACGTCGAGCTTTTGGACTAGGCTAGGAAACTATTTTGTTTGTGCTTGTTTATTCTAGTTTTATTTGTACTCGTGATTATTATAACTTGTAATGCTGTTATTTTGCTTACTAATAAATGGTGATTTCATCGTCCTAAAAAAAAATATATATATATATATATATATATTTGGTTATATATAACCCAAATTCAATATAATAATATATTTTTTTATGTTATGTGATAGTTACCGTAATATTTTCTGTCTAATTTTGAAGAAAAAAAAAAGTTTAAAGAATAAATTGGAAAAAAAAAAAACTTGAAATGTAAAAAGGCAAAGTACAAAAACATAGGTTGTGTTTGGTAGAGTTTTGTAAATATGATTTGAGAGTATGAGTTATATTTTAAGTTTATGAGTTGTAAAATTATGATTTGAGTGTAGAAAATTTGTTTGGTTATGGTTTTTGAATAGAATGTTGAATTGAGTTTTGAATTGCATGTGGAATTGAGTTTTAAAAGTTTGACGTGACATGTGAAATAAGAAAATTTGTTTGGTGATGAGTTTTCAAAATAGTTTTCAAAACTTAATTCAACCTATAATGGATAATCAAACACACTAACTCATAACTCGATATCCGTGTTTTTTTTTTTATTTATCAAAAGTCATAACCAAACTATTCTTAAAATACTCAAATAAAAAAATAATGTTTTTTTTTTCAATTAATTGTTTTTAAGTAATTTTTTTGAGTAATTTTTTTTTTCAAATAATTTCTATGTCAATTAATTTTTTTGTCAATTCATTTTTTAGGCCTGTATAAACATTAAAAATATTTTAAAATTATTTAGAAAATTAAAATATCAAAAACATTCTGAAAAATAAAATATGAAAAATATTCCGAAAATTAAAATATTAAGAATATTAAAAATATTCCAAAAATCAAAATATTAAAAATATTCCAAAATCAAAATATTTACAATTAAAATATCAAAATATTAAAATTAAAATATTAAAATATTTTTATGAAAATTAAAATATTAAAGATATTCCTATAAAACAAAATATTTAAAATAAAAAAATAAAAAATATTTAAAAATATTTTTATAAAATAGAGTTTGAATTCAGTTTTATAAAATATTTTAAAATTTAAAAGATTAAAATCGTAATATTTAAAAATATTCAAAAAAAATTAAAAAATTAAAAAAATCGTAACATATTTAAATATTAAAATATTTAAAATCTTAACAAAATTAAAATATTGATTTGAATTGAGTTTTGAAAAGAGTTTAAAATTATGTGTTTGGTTATGAGTTTTGAAAGTAATGATTATGTTTTGAATTGAATTTTGAGAAATTGGTGTAAAATTATGATTTGAAAGCTCAAAACAAACACTGCACTCAAATTAATGAGTGAAACTATAATTTGAGAGGCTTACCAAACGGAGTCATAAATTTTAAAAATCAAAATGAAAAAATGGTCCCACAAACCTAAAAAGGACAAAGTGTAATTTACCTACGAAGCCAATACGAAAACTATTGACCCTGAGGACCTGTTTGATTTGCAGATAAAACATGAGATAAGATTATTGAGATTTAAAAGATTACAAAAAATCAAGTCATTTTAAAAATCAAACCAATAATACGGGGAAAAGGATCTAAAAATTGGAGAAAGTTGAAAATGAATGGTTACAATAACATCCACAGGCAATTTCACATAGCAAATACAGAGCCTTCTGTGAAATTTCTAGCCACTCAGTGTTGTCCACATCAGGGGGTCCAGGTCCTACAAGAAAAAAGAAAAGTCGCCATACTGACTTGTACAAATGTTGGTTGAGGCCATTTCAAAGGACAATGGGCTTTATTACTTTAGCCCCATTTGAAAATGGGCTATTTTAAATAATTTTTTAAAAAAGTATGAAAAAAAAAAAAAGTATCCTGTGACAATTTCTAATATTTTTTTGACTTTTTAATTAGAATTTATGATTTCCAAACGATTATATGACATGTTCATAATTTATTTTATTTTAGGAGTCTATCAGATTGTTTGATATTTTTTTTTATAATTTATTAAATAAAAACAATTTAATTAGATCAAAAAAATTAATTATTTAAAATTTTAAAAATAAATATATTTAATTTCTAATTTTTAATTATTATCTTTTAACTTATAAATACCAAATAAACTTAATAACTTGTGTACTATAAATGTTTGCTTCTTTTTTTTTTCAGAAATGATAAATGTTTGTTGAGACCAAATAATTTAGATGAGAGACTCGCAGGCATCAAGTTGCTATGAAACTTCCTAGAAAAAGGAGTTTCTGGACAATACTTTTTGGAAGTGTAGGGGGGTGTTTCAAGGTTAAAGAGGTGATTAGAGAGGCAAGACTATGCTAATGGTCCACTAATGGTAGAAGGGGGGCTGAAGAATGAGTAACAGCAACTATCTGGGAGTTGGAGAGTGTTTAGCTGGGTGAGGGTGAAGCAAGTGGCTCAAGAAGAAATGTATGGTAGTACCAAAATGGACAGTATTTCCCCCAAATCCCCAAAATTCCTCCTCTTAAACCTTGGGAAATGGGTCCTATTTATAGGCTTTTCCTTGGTGCCAAGAGGACACCAAGTGGCCAAATAGAGAGAAGACATGTGTCCCAGAGGATCACATGAAATATTTTGCCTTGAGCCACCAAGCTGAAGGTGCCACGTGTCCCTCTGCATGTACTGTGTACTATCTGTTTGCCTCCGCAACTACCTTTTTTGAGCCTCAGCAGGTGTAGTTGCGGCGGGAGTGTTTGCCTCTGCACTTGCCTTCTCAGCTTGAATCTCAACAAGTGCACTTTGCAGTAGTAAACCTTGCTGCTGCACTTGCCTTCTCAGTTCTGCTTGGCTAGTATATGCATTCTCAGGACTCCATTAGTCTACTATCGACTATGTTCGTGTTCAGCTCAGCAAAGCTTCCATTCATAGCCACCTAACCACAAACTCCCTAGCTTCCCAGGGCGAAGGCCATAACCAAGCCTACTATCAGCCATGCTGTGCCTTAGTACCAAGCCCAAGGGGGCTTTCTTAGTCCTACCTGTGCAACCAAGGCAGGTCCATGACCTGGGTAATGGAAAGGAAGTCCCTTATGCTCGGGCTACCCTGCTCCCATCTTCGCGGGATCGCCGCGGTAGACTGGTAGCTTTGGGCCTGCTATCAGCTCCAACCAGTAAGTCTTGGGAGCGCCGAGTTAAATGAACTTTAGGGAGGGGGCCTGCTATCAGCCCTAGGCATTAGCCTTTACTTGTAGAGGGAAGCCTCTCTCAAAGGCTGCTATCACCTTGGCAGGGTATTCCTTCTGCAACTTAGTTGTTGTGGTCGTAGTTGCTGAGGTAACCATTCCCCGCGGCAAGTTCAAACAGCAGAACCGAGAATATTAGAGATGGCGGCACCGACATAATGCCTCTGCAACTTGGTCGTTACAAGTACTACCTCGGCAACTTAGTTGCTTCGGTTTTCTCCTTTCCTTAGTAATTCCAGATGGCTATGGTGCCGACATTACTTGGAATGGCGGCAGTATCGAAGATACTTGGAATGGCGGCGCTGAGACAAAGTGCCTCCGCAACTTGGCCTCCGCAAGTGTTACCTCGACAACTTAGTTGCATCGGCTTTCTTTTTCCCTCAGCAACTTCAGATGGCGATGGAACCGAAGATATTAAGAATGGCGGCGCTGAGACAAAGTGCCTCTGCAACTTTCCCGCTGCACATGTTCCCTTCGCAACTTCACCACTGCAGGTGTTGCCTCTACAACTTGACTTAGGCATTTTCCTTCGTGGAGTCGATTTGGACCCTTGGTGGATTAAACCTGCTTCGGTCCACTGTTGACCCACTTCCCTTAGGCTTTTGCCCATGCTTCTTTTTCATTCCTAGTCACCTCTTTGGGGCGACCTCAACAAAGAGGCGACCTCAGCACTTAGGCCCATTGTTAATTCGGGGCTTAATTTCTGACCTTCTACATTTTGCCTCCTGCACGCGTGGGGGACACACTCTTGGTTTCTCACGCGTGCATGACGTCAGCCAGTAACCTAAGGGTTGCGTTGGTTGGGTCAGAAGTTGCGTCGGTTCTGAAAAGGTGCCACTTTGACTGTCAGGTCATAATGGCCTAGGGAAGTGTATTGATGCCCTTTGCTGTTTTTTTCCTTTATAAATAACGCCTTTGGGTCCACTAGTCCTCCACTTCTGCTCAACATACCTTTCTGTCTCCTTGTCTTGTTCTTTTCCTTGTTCGTACTTTCCAAAGCCTTATTTACCTTTCTTTACTCTCCATTATGACCAGCACAAAGTTTCTACCCGACAGGTTTGCCCCACCCCCTACTGAGTGGAGAAGGGCCCCATACTTTGGAGGGCTGGCTGACCCCTTTTAGAAGGCAGTTGACTCCTTTCTTCTTGATGCCTTCCTCTAGAGGAGCCTCTACCTCATTTCGGGGAGGCTACTTTGGATGACGCGGACATGGTGAAACCCAGTCTCTGTGCTGCGGTTTCGCGTGGAGCGCAGCGAATTTTCACATTCTTACATCTACTATCGCACTCATTCGGGCCCTCCAGCAGATTAGTCCATTTGGGTTGATGACATCATTGCAGATGGCGGTTTCGAGCAGTGTTTGCATGATGTTCGTCTTTTCAATACTGTTTTGATTTCGAGGGAGTTATTAGTGCACAAGGTGTAGACCAACACTGATATGGTTGTCTCCCGCTGGAGCCGCGTCACTCATACTTTTACCTTGGCATGGGGGGAGATAATCCCAACCCTGGAAGATGTTGCTGTCCTTCTGCTCCTAAGCACCCGTGGAGATCATCCCTTTGATCCAGCATCCCTGACTCTTGCAGAGCAAGTTGCCGTCACTACTCTCCAAAGCGCCTTTTGGGAGGCGCGGAAGTTTGGCTCCTGGTACGACCTTAGAACTGGGGAACTGCTCTAGGAGAGGCCTAAAAAGGACAAAACCACCTTTCTTTCCTGGCGGAAGCATTTCTTCAAGGACCTCTAACCAATTGTAGGCGACATCACAGAGGAGAGCCGCGACTTCGTAGTTGGGCCGGGCTACCGCGGTGACTTGTACTTGGCTGCCTTCGTCGGCTATTTCATCTCCTTCTTTGTTCTACCTAGTAACTCTACTGAAAGCATTAATTGCTTCCCCTCAAATCGGCTCAACAGTACGCATGACCGTTCTTGACTGAGGGCAGCAACATTAATTGCCGAGGCACACGCCTCACCAAGTAGAAAGAGACTTCGGAAGGTATTCATACTTAGAAAATATTTTCGCATTACTTCTTTCGACTTCTTATATTTACTTTAGTAATTGCATAATCTTCTTCCTTTCTAGGGCCCATCGACCGTACCACCTTTAGGCCCCGGAGGTTCTTCTACTGCCATTGGCATTTCCTCAGATTCAGACGACGATGACAGCCTTCCCATTGCTACAAGGGTCACAAGATTCAAGACCCATAGGACAGTACTTCCAGATGTTGAAGAGGAACCAAGTGTGACAGCCGAACCAACTACTGAGGCCAAGCCTGTTGCCGAGGCTGTGCCAGTTGTGGAGGCTGCAAGCAATGTACAAATTTCCCCTGCTATGCAAGTTGCAGCGGGTGATATAGTTGTTGAGGGTTTAGAGCCTCCATACCCCGCTGACTTTGTGCACTCTGTCCGTCCCTCTGTTGGCGGAGATGACTTCGTACCTGAGACACCAAGGGAAGATCGTGGCATGAGAGAGTCGCTGGAAGTTGCACCACTTCTCCTTGGAGATGCATCTAGCGGTTCCTCCCAGTCTACCGAGTTTCCATTGGTTCAACAGACTCCATTTCCAAACGTCCAAGTGGCTGAGGAGAGTGCAAGTGTAGTGGTTGCTGCTACTGTTCCTGTTGTGGCCCCTCTAAATTTGGACCGACTTGCAGAGGTAGCTGTCACTTTAGCCACCCACATTGTTACTGCTGTTGCTGGGACCTCTGACCCAGTTGCTTTGGCAACCTCTGAGCAACTGGCAGACTTGTACCCCACTCACTTTCCAGAAATGCCAGCTGACCTTGGGGTGTCCCAAGATTTTTATACTGGGATGGATACTACTGCTGTTCTAGATCTAAACATTGGAGATTACCAGATGGACGACCTATTTTCGGAGCGACACGACGGTGCAGGCAGCTTTGGCCTTTCTCATAAGGCCAGTTCACCTGGTCGCCAGCCAGCATCTACTCACTCTAATGCTGTTGGGTAATCATCGTCAAGGGAAGTGCGCCGCCCTTAGGCCTTTGGTCACTCCATCAGTCTCCCTCCAGTGATTGAAGCTAGCGGCGGTGTAAGAGAGTCCCTTCAGTCCTCAGAGAAAGTTTCCTTTCTAAGTTATTGGGTCTTTTCCGAAGCTGCTTCCACTCTTGCTCGTATCCAAGCACTACATCCAAAGACCTTTATTGACTTTAATGTTCCTGGATCTATAGTGCAGACGGCACTGCTAGAGTCACTTGCCAGTTTCACTCGTGACCTTGCTACCAAGCAGATCCTGACAACCCCCAGCAAGTTCGTGGAGAGTGCTTAGGCCAACCTGAGCGGCTTTGAGCGGAATGGTTTGAACCTATCATGGATGAGGGACAGGCTTCAGGCAGTTGATGGTTTCTTTGAGCTTGCTGACAATGTGGCGATGATTGCATCCTTGGAGGAGACTATCAAGGAGTGTGAGGGTGCCTTGGAGCAGCATCGACAGAACCTGGCTCAGTTCAAAGAGAAGGACTTTGCATTGGTTGCCCAGTTGCCTCGAGATGTGACTCTGATTGACTCCCTTTTGAAGGGTTTGATTTGATGTGTATGTGACTTTGTTATGATTTCTTCCATTTTCTTTTCTTTATTTTGTTGTTTCATGGGGCTTGGGGCTCATTTTCTTTTCTTCTTCTCGGTCATAACTTCTTTTCAAACATTGTAATCATGTTCTGGAAGTTTGACTTTAATGAAAAGTATGGATGTTTGGTAGTACTTTTGAGTTTCATTTCATCGCTTTCTTTACATTGCTTTTACATAGCTTCTAAAGATAAGCAAAACTCTTGCAGTGAACAAAACTTCATCATGACTAAGCTTTTACATGGATCAAATTTTACTAAGTATGGAAACCTTTCCTCACACTAAGTGTATATGAGAGCAAAAGGTTTACTAAGTGTGTGACACATTCTTTACACTTTGCTTTGGAAGTATTAACAAAGAAACTTTACAACTCTTTTTCTTGATGAGAAAAAGTTAAGGAAAATATTCTTTGACGTACTTGGCATTGACAGGGCCAGTTCTGAACCCATCATCTACTCTTGTCAACTTCTAGTAACTACTGCTGCTTGCCTTAGCAACTTTGTAGGGGCCTTCCCATCTGGGTGAGAACTTGGGAATTAGCTGCCCCCGTATGATTGCATCCACTGTTTTCCATACTAAGTCCCTCTCCTTGAACTTTCTGTGTTGAACAGATTGATTGTAGGCACGGGCTATGGATTGATGATACTTTTTCATTGCTTGTGAGGCCCAATCTCTTCTTTCTTCACCTGCCTCTATGTCATTCTTCCTGTTTTCTGGAACTAAGTGTGCTGACATAGCCATTCTTGTTGAGGGTACTGCCAACTCAACTGGTAACACAGCTTCGGACCCATGTACTGGGGAAAATTGGGTTGCTTGAGTTGGCTTTCTCTTTGATGTTCTATATGTCCAGAGTGCTACAGGGAGTTGTTCAGACCATGTGCCCCCTACTTCATCTATTATTTTACTCAGTATTTAGATGAGGGTTTTGTTGGTTGCCTCAGCTTGTCCGTTCCTTTGGGGGTAGTATGGACTAGACTTGTGGTGCTTGATCTGATAGGCATCCAGCAGTCTTCCCACATGGCGATTTACAAAGGGCGTTCCATTATCAGACAACATTATTTTGGGTATGCCAAATCTCACTACAAGAATCTGCACTTTTAGCGACCACTTTTCGCGACCAATATAAAAGTTGGTAGCTAAAAGTTACCTTTTGGTGACCAAATATTAATTAGTCGCGAATGATCATTATTTTTGGCGACCAAAAAATGAGTTAGTCGCAGAAAGTGGTATGGTTTTGGTGACCAACTACAAATTTGGTCTCGAAAGGTCACATTTTAGTGACCAAAAAATAAGTTGGTCGCGGAAGATAAAAAATAAGTTGGTTATGGAATTGGCGACCAAAATTTTAGTCGCCAAAAACTTATTTTCTCCGACAAAAAATATTTTAGTTGCCGTATATTGAGTTTTGGCTACTAAAACAATTTAGTCGCTGAATGGAAAATAATTTTTTTTTTCTTTGGCGACCAAAAATTTGGTCGGCAAAAACTTATTTTCAGCAACCAAAAAAAAATTAGTCGCCAAATTAGTACTTTTAGCGACTAATATTTTAGTCGCCGTTGATTGAGATTTGGCGACTAAAAAAGTTTGTCGGCGAAGGTACCTTTTTGTGACTAATCTGGTCTTTTAGTCACCAAAAGTTTGGGAGGGAAATTTGAAATGTGGAGCCAAGAATTGAAATTTTTTTGCGACAAAAAACTTTGGTCGCCGATTGTAAAACGACGTCGTTTTGCACCAGGAAAATAGAAAAAAAAAAAAAACCTAATCTCCACTCTGTCTCTAGCTCGCTCTCTGTGTCTCTCTATGTTGGTCTACCCTCTCCCTCTCTCTGTGTTCTCTCTATCAATCGGTGCCCAGTTTCTCTACCTCACCGAAGCCCCTCACCATCATTGCTCACGTCCGTCGCACATCGCCACCGCCGCAAATCACCATCGCCCTCTGTTTTCCTCTCCTTTCATCGTTGGCCCTCTTCCTCCCTATAGCTAGAGTTGCTCTCTCTCTCTCTCTCGTCACTCTTTCACTCCCAATCGGCAATGAAACCCTAGCCACAATGTCCATTCACTTTGTCCCTTGTTCTACCTCCGCCACCAGTTTCGATGCCTCCCTTCTTGCATTGCCACTTGTGACCGCCAGTCCAGGTATGATTTGTGTTCTTTTAATTTTGTTTTGTTTTCTTTTCCCCCCAAAAAACAGAGAGAGTAAGAGAGAAAAATGAGCGAGAGAGACTTCAGACATTAGAGAGAGAGAGAGACTTCAGGTGATAGAGAGAGAGAGAGAGAGAGAGAGAGAGAGAGACCATATGGAAAAGCGAAGGATCTGAGTGATGGAGTATGTATCTACATGTTTGTTTGTGTGTATATCAATGGCTAAATCTCCATGGAGGTTTCCCAAAATGTTAGCTTTTGCTTTTTGTGTACTATTTATTGTGAAATTCATGGAGTTTTTGGGTTTTATTATGAGAGTAGGCTACTAGTTGGTTAATCTGTATGATTTCTATGATATATGTGTGTGTGTGTGTGTGTGTGTGTTCAATGATTACTTTGTGTTTGATAGACCATGGTCTTGTTGGGTATACAAAACTTGTGCACAGAAGCTATTTGAGGATTTGTCAAAGAGACTAATACTTCATTGGCTCCAAGGTTTGACATAGATATAAATTTTGATGTGGTATATGATTTGTTTGTTAGTATCTCTCCATATGACATAGATAAATTTATTTTATTTGAATACCGCCTCACCTGTAATAGATTTAAAAAAATTAATTTGAGTCTTAACTCCCCTGCTCTAAAACATATAATATCTCCCTCGAAAAAATGCTTAGTCATTGAGTCTTAACTCCCCTGCATCTTGTGGGGTCAAGGCCACCAGGTTGAAATTATCCTGTTAATTTGATTATCATTATTCATCAATCTATGGACTGATTGGGTTGCTCTATTCTTCAAAGCTTACCAAAACACAATTGTTAGATGATGATGGGTTGAATCAATAGCAAACCTGACCCTCTCTCTCTCGTGCTCAAGGAATTTTGTCAGTATCTATTTCATTTCTTACCTTTTCCTAACAAAGAATTTGTTTCTTCTCAATTTCTTTGTGCACATTCTGATGACATTTTAAGTAAATTTTCTGACATGGATTTAATTTTGACAATCTTGTTTGGATTTTGTAGACACACAGCACCAGTTCAATGCAAGGGAGAGTGATTGGGGCTTCACATGTTTTATGCCTCTAAGTAAACTTTATGATCCCTCTAGAGGGTTTCTTGTGAATGATACATGTGTTATTGAAGCTGATGTTGCTATTTGTAGGATCATCGATTACTGGACATCTTTTATAATATATATTTACTAGGGCATGCCCGTGCCTAAAGGCACGGTGAAACTATTATTGGAATGAAAATGTAATTGGAATAATTTTAAGATTTTAAACAAACAATAAAATGTAAGTCTCACAACACAGAAACATATAATAAAAATCAGACAAAATACGCCAACCAATGCTTTGCAATAGAAAAAATAATAAATTAATTAATTAAGCACACCAGTTCATGCTCTGCAATACAAAGAAAATGCCAAATAACAAATTAAGCACATCAACCAATATTCTACAATACAAAAAAAAAGGGCATATAACAAATTAAGCACGTCAATCAATGCTCCACAATAGAAAAAAATAACAAATTAATAAAGCACACCAGCCGTGCTTTGCAATTCAAAAAAAAATGATAAGAATTGTGCAATAAACAATTATTTTAAAAGATTAATAAGTACACAATCCAATCCTATATTAAAAGCAACACCCTTCTTGTTAAAAATATAAAAGAAATCAAAAATTCAAATTCAACAAAAAAAAGAAAATATGATTGCTAATTCAAGAGCATATTAGGAAGAAAAAAGAAAAAAGACTATATGACCGAGTGAATAATTCAAATGAATATTATATAACATACATCTAAACTTAGTTATAAATTGCACATGGATAAAAGGCTTTACAAAACTAAAATTCACATTGATAGGAAACTTTAAAAAATCTAGATCGTAGTTAGCATATGCACTCTTTTCACAAAAAATAAATATGATTTTCAAACTTGTTCTTTCTTAGAATTCGTAGGAGAGCCTCATCACTTTCCAAAAAGTCTTTGTATCAACTTCTATGTATCCCCAATGAGAAGCATGCACAACAATCTAGTAATTTATGAAAATAAAAAAGTTAGTATATTAGTAGAAGAAAATCTATATAAATATCAAAACACTCTTAGCATTTCTTTCTTGAAGAAATTGAAACTATAAATACAAAAGAAATAGAGGTAAAAAAAAATTTAAAATGTATGCATGTAAGAAAATGAGTAAAAAGAGTCAATATTACAGTTTGACATAGGTCTCCATCCATCAGAAAATAGCATTTTGTTATCAGGAAATTAGATAAAAAATAATGAAAAGGAAAGAAAATTGACTTCAACTTATAAGAAAGGTGTATTTTTTTTTTTGGTTCAAATAAATTAAAAAGAAAACAACTTACGTGACCAAAAATGGTAACATTGTCCATAATTAGAGGTTGAAGGTCAATGGTGTCTCAACCTGAAAGTGTCTGGTTATGTAAATTAGACAAAGATAACTGTAAGAAGGCAGAATGAGGTTTAATAATGTAGTTAACAACCTACTTTAAAAAGTTCATTTGTGCATGAATATGACAAATGGAGAAATTGAACTGCCTAAAGGCACGGTGTAAATTATGTTAGTATCAAAATGTAGTTCTAATTTATACGTATCATGTTGAAATTTGTAGAGTCTGTAGCATTTTTTGATTTTTGATAAATCACTGAAAAAATATAAAGACATATTATTCTTCGTAAAGAACTTTTAACAATTTTAGTAGCAAATTGGATAATAAAATATAAAAATTAATTTCAAAGAGAGGGTTACAATAAAGATGAGAAGAGCAAGTACATAAACAGAATGAAAAGGGAAGAATAAGAGCTATGTAAAGTACAGAATAAAAAGTATACTCGTGCGTAATGACACGATGTAGTTGAATACGAATGTAATTTATCAAAATGTAGTTGAATACAAATGTAATTTATCAAAATGTAGTTGAATACAAATGTAATTTATCGAAAAATGTACCAAAAACTTAAGACATTGAGAAATATAAAGAAGTTTCACTTCTTCCTCAAGCTCTCTAATGTGAACCTATATTAAGCAAATTTAAAGCAATGATTCAGATATATAGGACCATAAACACAATGCTTCATATACAAATTACCATATATGTAAATACAAAAATTAAATTAGAAGTGATTTTCTACTTTGAAGCACTCTTACTGCAATTGAAACCTTCTTAGATGCGTATCAATACCAAAAACAATTGAAAAAACTAACTCAATATATATATATATATATATATATATCCAAAAGAATCACGATAAACAAAATACATCTTTTAGAAATGAAGGAGCACCAAATCCAAAATTAGTAAGAGCACTTCTCAAAATAATAATAATAATCATAAAAATTATAAGAACATTACCCCAAAACAAAACCCACTGCTCACATCTGCTGTGCACCGCAACTCATTATCATTCTGCAAATCACCACTGAATAATGTCCCAAATAAAGCTTAAGTAAATACAAAAGTATTCAATAAATACCAAAAATATTTTGTCTAATTTGAAACTATGAGTAAAAATATGCCCATCTATTTTAGTTCCAGCTTAATGTTAACAGTCAGGTTAACCTTAATGTTCACATTAACCAATTTAAAGTTAACAATCCTCAACCCATTTGACTAACATGAAATAAAAATGGGTGCTAACATGAAACCAATTTTTTCCTTAACCCCAATTTGATTTGATAGAGGGCGAGACTTTGTTGATGATGGTGGGAATGATGGGATGGAAAAAAAAAAAAAAATAGAGTATCCAAATTTGTAAGGAAAAGATAAGTTAATTACTAATTCTATTCACAGATAAATTCAGCACTAACAAAGTATCCTAATTTCTAAAATTTTGGGCTGAGATCTAAGTACCAAAAATTAGAAAAGAAATTTTAAATCACAGTAAAGAAAAGGAATGACAATTGGTAATTATGATCAATGAGATTGCAAAAATAAAAAATGAATGAGAATGACTTTATCCCATCCAATTGGTCTTTTTTGACAATTGCTTTTCGTGTACAAAAAGCCTAAGTTCAAGTTGGATTTGTTTTTGTATAATTTATTTTTTTAATTCTGAACCATAATTTATTTGTTTAAGGTTTTAATCTTGTTTTGATTTTTTTTTTTAATGCATTCTCTCGGCTAAATTAATAATGTCCACTCTTAAAAGGATGCACATCATATTAATAAAAAAAAATTATTTATCAAAAAAAAAAAAAGGATGCACATCATTAGACAGTTATGAATTTTTATGATGAAAATTGCCAATGTTTGTGGTGTGTGTTAAAGTCAATTTGTGGTAAAATTATAAATTGCAAATTTATTGTGTGTGCACCAATAATTTTTTTTTTTTATATTTATGACAAAGTATGTTTTAGATGAGTTTAATCTCGGTTTTTTTTTTCTTCTTTTGTGAGTGTGTAAATTCCATTGAAACATTTTAACAAACACTTAATAAGCAAGGAAGATAGAATGGTTATCAAACATTTTAGTAACAACCAAACGATAATAAGGACACAACAACCATTCAATAGAGTAACTCAATACAATAGTCCCACGAATTCCTACTAAATCAAAGTAAATGGGTTTCGTGGAACCCAACTAACTCTTCATATATGTGTGTATATATACATAGATAATATATATGCATAAGAAAAATCAACAAAACCCATAAAAATATACCCAAAATCCTACATGCATCTAGAAAAAAAAAAGGGAAAATCCTTACAGTTTGATTTTGGAAAAAAAAATTGTAATCAATATATATATATATACACACAATAACCCCCATTTGATTTGATAGAGAGTGAGACTTTGTTGGTGATGGTGGGGATGATGGGATGAAAAAAAAAAAAAAACAGAGTATCCAAATTTGTAGGGTCACCCATAAGTTAATTAGTGATTCTATTCACAAATAAATTCAGGACTAACAAAGTATCGTAATTTCTAAAATTTTGGGCTGAGATCTAAGTACCGAAAATTAGAAAATAAATTTTAAATCACAGTAAGGAAAAGGAATGGGAATTGGCAATTATGATCAATGAGATTGCAAAAATAAAAAATGAATGAAAATGACTTTATCTCTATCCAATTGGTCATTGTTGACAATTGCTTTTCGTGTACAAAAAGCCTAAGTTCAAGTTTGATTTGTTTTTGTATAATTTATTTTTTTAATTTTGACCCATAATTTATTTGTTTAAGGTTTTAATCTTGTTTTGATTTTTTTTAATGCATTCTCTTGGCTAAATTAATAATGTCCACTCTTAAAAGGATGCACATCATATTAATAAAAAAAAATTATTTATCAAAAAAAAAAAAGGATGCACATCATTAGGCAGTTATGAATTTTTATGATGAAAATTGCCAATGTTTGTGGTGTGTGTTAAAGTCAATTTGTGGTAAAATTATAAATTGCAAATTTATTGTGTGTGCACCAATAAAAAAAATATTATTTTTATGACAAAGTATATTTCAGATGCAGTTTAATCTCGGTTTTTTTTCCTTCTTTTGTGTGTGTGTAAATTCCATTGAAACATTTTAACAAACACTTAATAAGCAAGGAAGATAAAATGGTTATCAAACATTTTAGTAACAACCAAACGATAATAAGGGCACAACAACCATTCAATAGCGTAACTCAATACAATAGTCTCACAAATTCCTACTAAATCAAAGTAAATGGGTTTCGTGGACCCCAACTAACTCTTCATATATGTGTGTATATATACATAGAAAATATATATGCATAAGAAAAATCAACAAAACCCATAAAAATAGACCCAAAATCCTACATGCATCTAGAAAAAAAAACAGAGGGAAAATCGTTACAGTTTGATTTTGGAAAAAAAAAATTGTAATCAATATATATATACACACAATAACCCCCATTTGATTTGATAGAGAGTGAGACTTTGTTGGTGATGGTGGGGATGATGGGATGAAAAAAAAAAAAAAAAAAAAAAACAGAGTATCCAAATTTGTAGGGTCACCCATAAGTTAATTAGTGATTCTATTCACAAATAAATTCAGCACTAACAAAGTATCCTAATTTCTAAAATTTTGGGCTGAGATCTAAGTACCGAAAATTGGAAAAGAAATTTTAAATCACAGTAAGGAAAAGGAATGGGTATTGGCAATTATGATCAATGAGATTGCAAAAATAAAAAATGAATGAGAATGACTTTATCTCTATCCAATTGGTTATTTTTGACAATTGCTTTTCGTGTACAAAAAGCCTAAGTTCAAGTTTGATTTGTTTTTGTATAATTTATTTTTTTAATTTTGACCCATAATTTATTTGTTTAAGGTTTCAATCTTGTTCTGATTTTTTTTTAATGCATTCTCTCGGCTAAATTAATAATGTCCACTCTTAAAACGATGCACATCATATTAATAAAATTTGTTTATTTATCAAAAAAGAAAAGGATACACATCATTAGACAGATATGAATTTTTATGATGAAAATTACCAATGTTTTGTGGTGTGTTAAATTCAATTTGTGGTAAAATTATAAATTGCAAATTTATTGTGCGTGCACCAGTAAAAAAAAAAAAATTATATTTATGACAAAGTATGTTTCAGATGAAGTTTAATTTCATTTTTTTTTTGTTTTTTCTTTTTTTTGTGTGTGTATAAATTCCATTGAAACATTTTAACAAACACTTAATAAGCAAGGAAGATAGAATGGTTATCAAACATTTTAGTAACAACCAAAGGATAATAAGGCCACAATTACCATTCAATAGAGTAACTTAATACAATAGTCCCACAAATTCCTCCTAAATCGAAGTAAATGGGTTTCGTGGAACCCAACTAACTCTTCATATATGTGTGTATATATACATAGATAATATATATGCATAAGAAAAATCAACAAAACCCATAAAAATATACCCAAAATCCTACATGCATCTACAAAAAAAATAAAGGGAAAATCCTCACTGTTTGATTTTGGGGAAAAAAAAAACTATAATCAATATATATACACACAATAACCCCCATTTGATTTGATTTGATAGAGAGTGAGACTTTGGTGGGGATGATGGGATGAAAAAAAAAAACAGAGTATCCAAATTTGTAGGGTCACCCATAAGTTAATTAGTGATTCTATTCACAGATAAATTCAGCACTAACAAAGTATCCTAATTTCTAAAATTTTGGGCTGAGATCTAAGTACCGAAAATTGGAAAAGAAATTTTAAATCACAGTACGAAAAATGAATGAGAATTGGCAATTATGATCAATGAGATTGCAAAAATAAAAAATGAATGAGAATGACTCTATCTTTATCCAATTGGTCATTTTTGACAAAAAGCCTAAGTTCAAGTTTGATTGGTTTTTGTATAATTTATTTGTTTAAGGTTTCAATCTTGTTCTGATTTTTTTTTAACGCATTCTCTCAGCTAAATTAATAATGTCCACTCTTAAAAGGATGCACATCATATTAATAAAATCTGTTTATTTATCAAAAAAAAAAAAAAATGGATGCACATCATTGGACAATTATGAATTTTTATGATGAAAATTACCAATGTTTGTGGTGTGTGTTAAAGTCAATTTATGGTAAAATTATAAATTGCAAATTTATTGTGTGTGCACCAGTAAAAAAAAAAAATTTATATTTATGACAAAGTATGTTTTAGATGAAGTTTAATTTCGGTTTTTTTTTTCTTTTTTCTTTTTTTGTGTGTGTGTAAATTCCATTGAAACATTTTAACAAACACTTAATAAGCAAGGAAGATAGAATGATCATCAAACATAAAAAAAATTGGCACAACAACCATTCAATAGAGTAACTCAATACAGCCCCACTACTAAAAATCAAAGTAGATGGGATTCGTGGAACCCAACTAACTCTTCATATATGTGTGTATATATATGTAAGAAAAATCATATATATATATATATATATATATTAAACTGGAACTTAGCCGAGAGAATGCATTAAAAAACAGAGGGAAAATCATTGTGAATGTATATATATTATTAACTCTTCTATTGTGTAAAAATCATTGTGTGTATGTATATATATTTGTAATGGGAAAAAATCAAACAGCTTGAAAGAGATATACTGGATATGATTTCCTCTCACCTATCAAACAAAAAATGATTGTAATGGGAAAATATGATTTGTTTAGGGAAAAAGGGATTGTAAACAAACACACCTAGGCTCAATCAAAAGAAAAAAAAAAATACAAACACACCTAGGCCAACAACCAGTTAACAATTGTTGTTTGATTAGCAAGCCAAAAAATTAGATAGAGTGAAAAAATGACTCGTAATATAGAGAAGGAAAAAAAAGGTATAGAATTGTATTTCAAATTTCAAACTGAAATAAAAGGAATAAATGTTTTAGAAGAAACCATAACTCCCATTGTCAAAAATTTGAAACATCAAATCAAAAAAAAAAAAAAAAACAATCAAAATAGCTGTAATCTGGAGCAACACAAAATTGAAAACAATGATGTAACAAAAACAGAGGGCAAGATCGATGAATAGCTGTAATCCAGATACAAAATTAAACAAACCCAGATCACAAAATCATCAAAAAAAACATAGAATCAAAGAACAGAGAGAGAATTGATGATTTAGCCTTCTTCCTTTCATGAGCATCGTTGGCTCTATAAATCAGAACACAATATATATATACACACACACACACATATATACACACATATAAATATATATGATTTATATATATATACATATGTAAAAACCATATGTAAAAATTTGTGTGTATATATTGAAGATTTCTCTTGGCTATATTTTACAAATCTGTGTGTATATATTTAAAAATCTATGTAAAACCATATTTTACTCAATGATTTCTCTCGGCGAAAAACAGAGGGAAAATCCTCATATTGAAGATTTTAATATATATACACACAATATATATACACATATATATACACACACATACATATATGTATATATACACATTTTAATAAAGGTGGGTTTCATATTGAAGAAACTGACTTTAAGATGGGTTTCACATTGAAGAAACTGTGAGAGAGAGAGAGAGAGAGAGCTGACCTATTGAGAAATTGATGAGGCCATGAAATTGAAAATCCTCCCCTCCAATCTGTGAGCCCTGAGAGTGAGAGATGAGGTAGACAGCCGAATTTTGAATTTTAAATTTTGAATGAGAGAGAGAGAGCCAGCTGAAGAGAAAGGTATGGAAGGAAAGAATGTATATCCACCGTAGGATGTGAACAAACAATCTCAACCATTGGAAGATAATTTGTTTCTTGGACATTTTGTAGCTGTTGGATTGAATTAATCTAAGGGTTCACATTTTGACAAAATGACAAAAGTCCCATAACAATTCAAAAACTATCCTTCCTTATTATATAGATTTGTCTCATATATGATGCTTGGACCTGCTACATATTGATTTAGGTGAAAACATGCATTGAATAATTTATCTAGTGGGCAATGTGAGTGAAATAACTTGAATCATTTATCCTAATTATGTATCCTAATTATGGATTGCACTAGGTGTCCACTCATTCTATGGGGATGCGAAATATGAAATTGTAATTATAATTCTATCTTCTTTGCTATTTAATCTGCAAACATAGGTCCTCTCCTATTAGCAAACATAGTTTCCTCCAAAACAGTGTCACCCAGATCATATGAAGCTTACAAGATTTAGTTTGATTGCTTATAGTTATGGTTCTTTATGATGTTGACAAAGTTTCCAAGAACATTCAGCACTTGATAAAATGGATCATGGATTGTTACATAGATTCATGTAAACTCATACTCTGCTGTGAAGATGATGTGGACATTCTTGAAGAGTGAATTGATGTTTTCAGAAAATTTTAATCTCATTTCTTATGGATTCCTAACATGGTTGGGATTGGTATCTTGATTCTTTTAATCAAAAATATCTCATAGAATTGTTAACAGGAATCCAAATACTATAAATATATAGAAATATAGAAATATTGAGGGATTTTGTTGTTCTATCCTAGTATATAAAAAATTTAATGTTTTATCCTAATTATGTATGCTTAAGAATTTACATTGTAGGTTGGTGATTGGTTTGGAACCAATTTGCCTTTCGTTAAGTTTTTTGTAATCTTGTTCGGTAGATCAGTAAATTCTGTCACTAGGGTTCATTTTGCTTCCATTATATGTGAGGTGCACTTGATTAGAGGCCTATTGATGCAGGATGACTTTAGGAAACCTGGGTTAATGCTGCCTACAATAAGTATTGTTATGGGTTTTAGTTATGGAAAGTTTCTAGGATTTGGGTGCGAAGAGGTAAAAGAAAGATTTATGTGTTTATAAGAAAGGAGGGAGTTAAAATGGAATAAAAAAATGGATTCTCTAGTGTTTACATATACACAAAAGGAGATGGGTCTAGCTCGACTTTTTCGCGCCCTCCCTTTCGGAGAGCTTGAATTGGTCCTACAGTTCGGACTCCTGTCACGGTTCTGAATCTAATCTCACAAAGTGCAATGTAAGACTGATAAACACCAAAGAGTCCAATCCGGCAAATCGTTTTGGAAAATCGATTTTGAATCAAATAATGCCAAAACTGGATTGCTTTGCCAAATTACAGAATCGCCACCTAAATATTTTGTTTTTTGAGAAATTTAGGAAAGGTCCTGAAATAAGTCAAAACAAGTCCCAAACAGAGGCAAAACAAGTCAAAATAATAGCAAAAACATGCTGAGATCAAGTCACAAAATGCTAGAAAAACATGGTCACATGTTATGCTATCTACACATGCAATCAAGACACGACGAGAGAAGGCTAACCCCTCTACTTTTGGACTTCAAAACAGAGTTTTTGCCATTGAAATAACACTGATTTTCAGTGGTTAGAAAGGCCAAAAAGTTTGATTTAAAGAAACTTGAAAGATGGCATAAAAATTTAGCAAGCAAGCTACAAGAAGGGCGGACCACCCCTAACTCCAATCAAACCTCAAACTACCATTTTAGATCATAAAAACAGAGATTTTCAGAGGTTAAAACAAGCCTCAAAAAAGCATGAAAAAATGGCAAAACAAGCATTTAAATTAAGCTTAAAATACAAGTATTCTACCTCTTGAAGACAAGGTGCAAGTTAGGCACCAAAATAATGCCAAACCAAGCTAAAATCCTCTTCCAGATCTCAAATAGGACCTCAAGCAACCTCAACTCAATGGTGATCAAGTTTGATCAAGGGTTTATATGCAAGAGTGTAGAGAATTTAGGCTATAAGGCACAAAATATTTAGAAAGAGGATTCTAGAGAGAGAAATTTTTTGTCTTAAATAATTTCCAACCCCACACATGCAAGATGAGGCCTTTATATATAGAAGATACAAAATCCCCTCAAAGAGATCCAGCCATACATGTGCAAGAAGATGGCTCAATCTATGCAAATAACTGGCACAAAATATCAGAAAATATCTACTGATACACTGGTGGCTGGTCTGCCATCAGTGATGGCCGACAGGGGCACATTGATGGCCGGCAGGGCACATCAATGGCCGGCAGGCCAAGATTCCTGGCCGGCAGTGCCCAAGGATGGCCGGCAGGGGCCCAACAACATCATGTTGAAAGGACCTAAACATGGTCCAACGATGAGATAAGAATGATGCAGGGTTTGGAAACCACAAACCTGTGGCATTCTTCCGAGGACTTCGAGCGCTCGACGAGCAATCAAACTCATTATAAGATGCACCTGCAAGAACATCCAAGTCTTGAGAACAATCAAAACTAGGGTGTCTACAATGGGTAGATCTGCCTATTATAACCCATGTATCTGTTTTTTTTTTTTTTTTTTTTTTTTTTTTTTTTTAAATGTCCTCTAATATTTGTTCACTTTGAAAAATAGTACCAATTTTATATCGTTTATAAATTGTCCTTTTCTACATTGAAGTGCAATGAAGTATTACTGAAATTCAAGGACCTAGGTAAGTAAATGTAAATGGAACTATTGATATTTGTCACTAGATATGCAGGCAATGAGGGGCATGAATATGTCCTAAGGCGTATTCTTCGTGGAGTTGTACGATATGGAACTGAAGTCCTAAAAGCTCAACCTGGATTCTTCAATGGGTAGGAATGAAAAACTAGCTTGCAATGTTTGTTAATTATTGTTCCTAATTGCTGCAATGTATTGTAGTTCTACTTTATATGGTGCCATGTTTAACTTTACATTTATTATCCCTAATTGCTGTATTTTTAAGATTACGTATGTTGTTCCTAATTGATATATGCAGTTTTGAAAAGTGATGATTTTATCTTTCTTTGAAATTCAAGGACCTTGGCATAGATAGATAGATAGATATATGAACCAATGTTGTTGTGACTATGTATATTCATTATTCATATACTTGTTGTAGGGATGAATCACTGCTATGTCATGGACTTGCACTGAATGATGACTTGCAGTGACTACTAGCCAAACATGAATACATTGTCTCAGGAATTTCTGCGAAAACAGAGAAACCGAAGCCTGGACCTGTTCAAGCACTAGTGAATCTGGATGCTTCTCTAATTTTTATTATTTGCAGTATTTGTGTTGGCTAATATCCCTGATACATCAGTTATTGTTGGAATTGGTCTTTTGAAAATTTATATTGGGTATAGTTCATAGAAATATAGAAACATTAGTGTTTATGTTTTGCACAATTTTTTTAGAAAGCCAATGGCTAGACAATCGGGAAATTAGATGTCAAAACGTTAGTGTTTATGTTTTGCACAATTTATACATTAACTTTGTTAAATCATTAAAGAAGGTGAAAGGCTTCAAGTTTTGTGTAATGTTGGACTTCAAAGAGGATATAGCTTTTGAGAAGACATGCTTACTAAATTCAATTTGACTTGAATATGCCCTGTACTGCACTACGGTTACATATTTTCATCTTTATTTTAAATGGAATTCAATTATTGTTTGATGGTTTAGTGAAGTTACAAGAAAGGAAATTTGTTAATTATTGTTCCTAAGCTTCTTCTTTTTTTTTTAAATGTTATTGTTCCTTGATTGTGGTTGGGTTGAATGAATTTTGTTCGCTATTGGATTGAATATTTATAAACAAAAATTGATTGTTCTAAAAAAAAAAGAAGAAAAAAAAGAGAGATTTGGCGACTAAAAAATTGGTCGGCAAATTCTACACTTTTGCAACTAAAATCATTGGTCGGCAATTTCTTACCTTTTGCTGACTAAATTGTTAGTCAGTGATTCCTCGACTTTTGGCAACTAATCTGTTTGGTCATGGAATGTGACAATTGGTGACTAAGATATTTGGTCAGGAAAATATCACTTTTCGCAACCAAAGTGTTTTAGCGAAAAAATGGATTAGTCGCAGTAATGATATATTTAGCGACCAAAAATTTAGTCGGTAAATCGAAATTTTCCCGACCAACAAAAATTTTGGTCGCGAATTACTTTTGCCGACCCTCAATTGGCTACCAAAGTAGCAACCAAAAAAATTGGTCGCGGACAACTTTTGCTAACTAAAAATGGGCTTTTAGCGACCAATTTTTTGGTCGGCAACGGTGTTATTTCTTGTAGTGCCTATAGATTATGTTTTCTCTAATGAAGTTGGCTACTCCTGCCCCGTCTACCTTTCTCATCGGTATAACTTCTACCCATTTGGTGCTAACTTCAGTCGCTACAAGTATCCATCTGTAGCCTTTAGATTGTTGTGCTATAGGACATACCAGGTCAAATGCCCAAGTATGGAACGGGTAAGGAGTCTTGATGTTGTGCAGTTCAACTGTCAGTGCATGTATCAAGTTCCTAAACTTCTTGCAAGATTGGCAT
Source organism: Camellia sinensis (assembly GCF_055761805.1). NCBI lineage: Eukaryota > Viridiplantae > Streptophyta > Magnoliopsida > Ericales > Theaceae > Camellia > Camellia sinensis. The sequence continues at coordinate 153,150,272 of NC_138967.1, forward strand.
CTCCTTACAAAGTTTTTAGCATCTTTTTCCATTGTTGGCCAGTAGTAGTCGAGGTGAATGAGATGTCCATATAATTGCTGCCCTCATGGATGCTCTGTCTTGTGGGCTTCCCTCAATACCTCATTTGCCTCATCATTTGATAAGCACGCTAAAGGTTCTTCTTCGAAGCTTCTTTGGTACAGTTTGCCTTGGTCAAGGAAGAAACAGGGGACTCGCCTCTTAACTCTAATTGCATCCCCTTTGTTCTCGGGCAGTGTGTCCTTTTCAAGGTAGTTGATATATGGTTGCCTCCATTCTTCATTGCTTAAGAAATGGGCTTCCTCTTCCTTAGGATAGGACTGACACTTTACACATTGCCTCTGCAACTCAGTACTTTCTTTCTCCATCTCTGGCCAGTAATACCCTTGCCTCTGTATCCGTCGGTATAGACTGATATCTCCATCTCCATAGGACTTAGCATGGATTTGGTTAAGTCTGTGAGTTGCTTCTTGTCTACCGACGCATCTTGCCAGCAAGTTGTTGGGACCGCAAAAATACAACTCTCCTCTAAGGAGCAAAAATTATGCAAGTTCTGTTGGTCTGATCGTTCCCTGGCCTGTTTTCAACTACTGGATTATATCTGTTTTCCACCCCTCAACATCTTGCTCTGTATATTATTCAGCTAATAATGTTGGTGTTGTTCTTTTCTCGATGACGATGGCTATACTATCATCTGGTATATCCACCTTTGCCCCCAGTGTAGCCAAGGCATCGGGGAAACGGTTGTGTGTTTGAGGAGTATGCTGAATTTGGACATCATCAAACTGAGTGAGCAACTTTTGAACTACGGTGCGATATGGGGTGAACAGAGGCTTCTTTAAGGCGAAATCACCCATTGTTTGCTTGACAACTAACTTGGAGTCGCCCCAAAGTTTCAACTTGTGGAGGCCCTTCTTTTGGGCAGCTATTAGACCTAATATCAATGCCTCATATTCAACCTCGTTGTTTGAACACTCAAAGTCAAACTTATATGATAGATGAAACTTCTCTCCTTCTTCACTAGTTAGTGTTACATTAGCTTCACCTTTTCCAGCTCTAGAAGCTCCATCAAATTTTAAGTCCCAATAAGTCTCAATTGCGGCTGCTGAGACATGGACCTCACCTGGTAGAGGTACCTCTGCAGGTTCATGTTCACCAGATGGGAATTGGGCCAGTAAGTCTGCAAGTGCTTGGCTCTTAATAGCCTTGGGAGTAACACAAATGATGTCATATTCTGCTAGAGCCAAGAGCCATCTTGTCATTCTCCCAGTCAGAGCGGGCTTGCTCAGCAAGTATCGAACTGGATCATTTCGGGTCACAACCTGGAACTGGTGTGCCAAAAAGTAGTGGCGCAACTTCTACGCTATGAAAATTGAGGCTAAGCAATGCCTCTCAATTAGGGTATATCGCGACTCGGCACCATTAACTTTGCGACTGATGTAATAGACTGGCTTCTCAATGCCATCTATGTCTTTAACAAGTAGAGCTCCAATAGGCCGAGGAATAGAGGTCAGGTATAGTAGCAGAGGCTTTTCGGGCTATGGGGCAATCATTGTAATTGGAGAGATAAGTGCTCTCTTCACCATATCAAACACCTGTTGGTGTTCTTGCAACCATTCAAACTTGTGATTCCCTTTCAGTAGTGTCCCAAAGGAAAAGGTTATCTCAGCAAGGGCTGGAATGAACCTCCTGAGGTATGACACTTTGCCTAGGAATTTCTTCAAGGCCTTTTGAGAGTGTGGCGGTGGCATCTCAATGATTGATGTGATCTTATCCTCATCTACTTCGATCCCCCGCTGGTGTACAATGAAGCCAAGGAACTTGCCGGCGGTAACTCCAAAGGCACACTTGAAAGAGTTCATCTTTAGAAAGAATTTGTGGCAACGCTGAAAAACTTTTTCCAAATCACAGAGGTGTCAGCTTGCCTCAGTAGACTTGACCACCAGATCATCCACATATACTTCCACTTCATGATGCAACATGTCATGGAACACTACAGTCATAGCCCGTTGGTAGGTTGCCCCCGCATTTTTCAAACCGAAGGGCATCACCTTATAGAAAAAATTTCCCAAGGGCATTCTGAAAGCCATCTTTTCTACATCTTCTGGCGCCATTTTGATCTAGTTATAACCACTGAATCCATCCATGAAGGAGAACATCTGATGGCCCGCAGTAGAATCGACAAGTGTGTCAACATGGGGCAATGGAAACTCATCTTTCGAGCAGGCCTTATTCAGGTCGCGAAAGTCCACACATACCCTGATTTGACCGTTCTTCTTCTGCACAGGCACAATATTTGCTAGCTAGGTTGGGCATTGTATAGGCTCAATGAACTTGGCCCTCTGTAGCGTTTCTACCTCTGCCTTAATCTTTGCTTCAAGATCAGGGTGATACTTTCGAGCATGCTTCTTGATTGGTTTAGAGTTGGGAAAAGTGTCCAGATGATGAGTGACAAGGGATGGGTAAAGACCAGGCATCTTGTCATATGTCCAAGCAAAGACATCACTGTATCGTTTTAGTGGTGTTATCAATTTTGCCTTAGCTACTGGAGCCATTGTGTCCCTGATAAACACCAGCTTGTTCTGCCCAGGTAAGTAACTGATGTTGGCCTTAGCAAGTACCTCTTGCTACGGATTGGGCCTATCTTGCATGCATTCAAGGGCGGGCTCAGGCGCCTCTACCAACCCTTCTTGGGACTCATTACTGTCACATTTATTTGTCTCGGGGCCATCCTCCCAAGGTATGAAGTCTGGCCCCCAAGACCGTCATAGGTAGTAAACTGTCTTGCCGCCCTCGCGCACTTTAACAGACTTGTGGATTTGCTGCTCCTTTTTTGTCCACTGCTTTCTGGAGCAGCCTTTAAATCTCGAATGTCTTCCCACTTCGGTAATTTTACCCTTGCAACTTTACCAGTCCTTGGAGTTTCATTTGTGGACAACTCAGTAAAGAAAACTGCATTCGAATAGTGCGCCTCTTCCACTCTGAATGGCTTTTCAAACGCATTTATGGTCACCGTGCGCTTTCCCAACTTTGCTTTCACGCATTGGTGATAATTGGACGGGATAGCCCCATATTGGTGCATCCAAGCTCTACCAAGTATCGTATGGTAATTTCTGTTTGCTTCAATCATGTGGAACTTAGTTGCGGAATGGATCTCGCTAACTGCTAAGTCCACGAGAACATGGCCCCTAGTAACTTTTTTTTCACCACCAAAACCTATTACAGTGATCAGTTGGCGAATCATTCTGGACTCTAGAATACCAGCCTTTGTAAAGGTGTCAATAGTGATAATGTTTATGGATGCCCTACCATCAAGGAAAGCACGCTTGAACTCTACACCATTGATGTAAGTTGTGACAAAAAGAGGACGGTTTTCTTTCTTTTTTTTTTTTTTTTTTTTTTTGCAAATCTCTGGAGTTTAATGAATACAAATGTTAGATATTGGTGATAATGTTAATGATGAGGCTTTATATTCCGTATACTTTAAGCAATAGAAGCTATTAATTTGGAAAACAAGATTATGTTGTTGGAAGATAATAAGTCTTTTTTGTGTTAATTTCTTTGGAGCGTTACAACTAGGTATCAGAACTTGTAAGAAGTGGTCGTTTACAATAGGTTCATTTCGCTTAACTAAGAGATGTTCCATGTTTTAGGTGTTATGTGATAACATGCTTATATGATTAGATGGGTATGTGATTGAACTTTTGGGATGTTGTTTGCACCTATTAAATTCCTTGAAGCCTTATTAGAAGGGCACCTAATCAATGCTCATTCTAATAAGAATTCTCGGTATTTTATGGGACAAATTTCATCGTAAAACAGTAATCCGTATGTGTTTGCATGATTAAGTGCTTATGTGGAGTGAAACTAAGTGTTTACATGAAATGGAAATTTATAAATTGTTGTGATGGGACATGTGAGATAAGTTGCGAGCACATATGAGATTGTGTGCTAAATTGTTTACTCTTATCCTTAATTAGGATGTCAGGAAAAAGGATAGGCACGTGGTGGTAGAGGCGGGAGGAGTGGTAGGCCTCATTGGGGTGTTCATGAAGTACCAGTTCATGAGGTTCCAATGTAAGAAAAAGGGTTCGGCCAAGCTAATACGGCTGAGCAAGCAGGCCAAGCTTATGTGGCCGAGCAAATGGGGCAAGAGGGAGTTCCAAAACAAGCGGGTCAAGCCGTTATGGGTGTCCTAGCCCGGGAAATGACAAGGGCTTTGAGAGAGTCGATGAACATCTTGAGGGCGGAGAACCAAGCCAGAGAGAATGTCGTCAAGACAAGGGTAAATTTTCTTACTAGAGATTTTTATGGGCCAAGTCGGATGAGTTTCACGATGGCTCAGAGCCCAAGAAAGTAGACGAGTGGCTCGAGCAAATAGTGAAAACATTTGAGATGCTTCACATTGATGATAGTGAACTAAGGGTGACTCTGACAAGTTACTACCTCAAAAGGGATGTGGACCAATGGTGGAAGTACGTAATAGGCAGAGTAGGGTTGACATGAGAAACTTTTGTCATTGTTTTCCAAAACAAATACCTACCTCCCACAGCTACGAACATATTGAGGTAAGAATTTCAAAATCTTAAGCAAATAAACCTGTCGGTGGCCGAGTTTGAAACGACCTTCACAAGTTTGTCCCGATTTGCACCGGAGTTGGTGAAAACGGAGGAGCGCCGTTGCATAGAATTCGAAAAGAGATTAAAAACCAAAATTTTATACAAGGTTGCCAGAAAACATGATCCGAAACTATGACCGTCTTGTGGAGACGGCGACACATGTAGAGATTACAGTGCAGGCCGAGGAGGAGAGACTCTGGGGTTCGAGGTCTTGGGTTTAGGAGTCACAAGAGGACTTCACACTTAGTAAGAAGCATAGGGGCACCTCTTCATTCCAGCCCCAATCACAGTAGACTAGATCTATATTCCCATTGCCGAGTGTTGGCCTTAGGAGAAATGTTCAAAGCAGCTTTACTTGTTTCAAGTGTGGCCAATAGGGCCACAAGGCTAGTGCTTGCCTACAGAAGAGAGGAGGACAACAGATGTTACCACCACCACCACCTAACCGATCTCAAAGTCAGTCCTAGAGTAGGGGACAAGGACCTATATGCTTTTAGTGTAGTCAGTCGGGGCATTTGAGAAGATCTTACCCACAGTTAGGAGGCGTATCTGGCGTATCAGGGTCAAGGCAAACTTAGAGCCATCAGCAGGCTCATTTAGTTCAAACCTCACGAGCTAATCAAGGAGCCACCTCGACTCAATCAGTGAAGCAGGCCTATACTTCGCGAGATGAGCAGGTTGATCAGAGGCCACAGGGGCGCGTGTATGCTATTACGGTGCCGGAGCAGTTGCCAGGATCCTCTATTGTGAGAGGTAATTTTGTTGTGTTCAATTCTTTGGCTAGTGTGTTGATTGATACGGATGCGTCGCATTCATTTATATCTTTTACTTTTGCTTCTGCACTAGGAGTAGAGATTGATCAGTTGGAGTCTTCTTTATGGGTTGAGTCACCGGTTGGGGGTAGAGTGGCATTGGGCCAAGTGTGCCGCTCTTGCGAGGTTAAGGTCGCAGATCGCCGACTCTATTTTGACTTCATCATCTTAGACATGCCCACTTTTGACATTATTTTGGGTATGGATTGGTTGGTACACTTCTGAGCTACTATAGATTGTTAGCGTCACCGAGTGTCCATATGCACACTTACTGGGGATTGTTTCGATTTTCTGTGTGATAGGGGTGATAGATCGTTTCCACCGTTGTTTGACTTTAAGAGTTGGGGAGGGCTTAGTTTCCTTTTTTCCTTTGCTTTAGCCAATGATGGTAGCATGGTTCGGAATGATTTGCCAAGGGTAGTTTGGGAACACCTGAATGTTTTTCCTGAAGATCTTACTAGGTTGCCACCTCATCGGAAGATTGAATTCTCCATTGACTTAGTGCCTGGCATGACACCAATTTCCATGGCATCATATAGATTCGCACCTGCTGAGTTATATAAGTTGAAGATCCAACTCCAAGAACTTTTAGACAAGGGTTTATTCGCCCTAGTACATCACCTTGGGGAGCACCAGCTCTCTTCGCAAAGAAGAAGGATGGGTCATTGTGGTCGTGTATTGATTATCGTAAATCGAATTGAGTTACCGTTAAGAACAAGTATTCTCAATCCAGAATAGATGACTCATTTGACCAACTTAAAGGGTCTCACTGCTTTTTGAAGATAGACTTGAGATCGAGGTAGCACCAGTTGAGAGTTAGGGATGGGGATATTCAGAAAATGGCATTTTGCACACGTTATGGTCACTATAAATTCCTAGTAATGCCTTTCAGTTTAACCAATGCTCATACTTCCTTTATGGACTTGATGAATTGAGTCTTCTTTGAATTCTTAAACTGTTTCGTGGTTGTTTTTGTGGACGATATCTTGATTTATTTGACCTCTGAAGAGGAACGCGAGGAACACTTGTGAATTGTGCTTGGCTTGATTAGGGTTCACCAATTGTTTGCTAAATTTGAGAAATGCGAGTAGCGGCTGATTGAAGTGAATTTTTTGGGGCATGTTGTGTCGAGAGAAGGAGTAACTGTAGATTCTTCTAAGATAGATGTTGTGCAAGATTGGGAACAATGTAAGAATGCTTTTGAGATTCGGAGTTTCCTAGGGTTAGCCGGGTATTATCATCGTTTTGTAAGGGACTTCTCTCGACTAGCCAAACCTTTGACCAAGTTGACAAGGAAGGGTGTCCAATTTGTATGGAACGAGAATTGTGAGAAGTCATTCCAAGAACTTAAGACTAAGTTGACCACTGCACTGATTTTGATAATTCCAGAAAGGGGCTTGAGTTATACCATTTATTGTGATACGTCCCGGGAAGGTCTTGGTTGTGTATTGATGCAAGAAGGGAAGGTTGTGGCCTATGGTTCACAACAATTGAAAACTCATGAGAAGAACTACCCCACACATGATTTAGAGTTAGTGGCGGTAATTTTTGCTTTGAAGATTTGGAGGCGTTATTTGTATGGCGAGAAGTTTGATGCTTTCTCCAATCATAAGAGTCTAAAATACTTGTTTTCCCAAAAGGATTTGAATTTACACCAATGGAGATGGATGGAATTTATGGAGGATTATGACTTTGAGTTACACTATCACCCCCGGGAGGCCAATGTAGTGGTCGATGCCTTGAGTCGAAAATCTGTGAGTAGTGTGGCCATTCGAGAATAGTTTATGCTAGGTGATATCGACGAGTTTGATTTGCATCTAGGAGAGTTTAGTGAGGACGCTACCGTATTTACTTTAATTACTCAACTTACCTTGATTAACAGAGTCATAAAGGCATAACATGGCGACCATAATGTGGAGACAATCCATGATAGGATCTCTAATGGGAAGGAAGAGAAAGGTTTGAACATCTACTCGGATTTGAGTGTGACGTATCTAGATCATTTATTTGTGCCATAATCTTGTAGAGAGGAGATACTTTGAGAATTTCATCACTCACGCCTTGCGGTACATCTGAGAGGCACTAAAATGTATCATGATCTTAGTTGTCAATTTTGGTAGAGGGGAATAAAACGAAATATCGCCTTATTTGTTTCGAAATGCCTTACTTGCCAGTAAGTGAAGGCTGAGCACCAAAAGCCAATGGGTTTGCTACAACCTTTACCTATAGCCGAGTGGAAATCAAAGCATGTTACCATGGACTTTGTAGTTGGGCTTCTTAGAACACAATGGGGCAATGATGTCGTTTGGGTGATTGTTGGTAGGTTGACTAAGTCTACGCACTTCATTCCGATGCACACCAGCTACTCAATTGATTATTTGGCAGAGTTGTACATTAGAGAGATAGTTTGACTTTATGGGGTCCCTGTGACCATTGTTTCAGACAGAGATCCTCGTTTTATTGCCTGGTTGAGGTAAAGCTTTCAAGAGGCATTGGGAACTAAGTTGACCCTTAGCATCGCTTATCATCCTCAAACCGATGGCCAGTTAGAGCGTATTATTCAGATTTTAGAGGACATGCTTAGAGCTTTCATCCTTGATTTCAAGGGTTCTTAGGAAAGACACCTACCGTTGATTGAGTTCGCTTATAATAATAGTTATCAGGCAAGTATCGGGATGGCACAATTCAAGGCCTTGTATGGTCGACCTTGTAGATCACCAGTTTGTTGGGCTGAAGTGGGTGATGCACCAATGTTGGGCCCGAAGATTGTTAGAAAGACGACAGAGAAAGTTGCTCTCATTTGAAAGAGGTTAGCTACGGCTCAAAGCTGACAAAAGAGTTATACCAATAAGAGAAGACGACCTCTATCCTTCGAGGTTGGTGATCATGTGTTTCTTAAGATCTTTCCGAGACAGGGTCTGATGAGATTTGGTAAAAGTGGGAACTTGTCTCCAAAATTTATTGAAACTTTTGAGATTTTAGATTGGATTGGGGAAGTGGCATACTATTTGGCCTTACCATTAGAGCTTTCTGGGGTTCACAGTGTGTTTCATGTATCCATACTTAGGAAGTATGAACTTGATCCTTCATATGTACTTGATTGGGTTAACTTAGATGTAGATGAGGATGCCTCATATGAAGAACGACCAGTTCAAATTTTAAATGTCCGAGAACAAGTGTTGAGGGGCAAGACTATACCGTTACTAAATGTGTTATGGAGACACCATGGGGTTGAGGAAACAACTTACAAAAGAAAGGCGGGAGTCTGCTCCAAGTATGAAGATTTATTTGAAAACAGTTTGTTTGTTTTAGATTGTAATTTTCTCTTGTGTTTGAGAATGAACCATTGAAATTGCTATTGTTGTTTTTTTTTTATTTTTTTTTATTTTTTATTTAAGCATGAGAACTATTATAGGATTGTTACAGTTGTTGTTGAACTTATGCTTATGATTGTCATATTAGTGGTTGTTGGTATTGTGGCCTTAGCCCGTGAAAATTTTGATGATGGTAGTGGAATGTTATTGAGATTGAGATTTCCATGCTATTATTGAGTTGTTATTATGGATTCATTATTGTCATTTGTATAGTTGTTATCACTCAGAGCCCTTTTATTGTTAAATTGTCTTTATTCATTGAAGGTGGTTGGGGAGAGAAGTGACCAAATTTCAAGAAAATTTCCTGAGGGGAGATTGTGATGTCCCTAGTGTTGGACTTGACTAGTATTGTGTAGAAAGATGGTGTGCTTTACTTCCGGTGTTTTGTTTATCATATTGGGTCGTTGAGAATTTTTTTCCGCTCTTACTTAAACTCCCTTTAACATTTCCAGGTTAAAAATTTTGAGTTTTGGGCATTGGAATTTGTTTTGAGATGCGAAATCAAATTCTGGATTTTCTGGGCAAAACCGCTCGTGTGGGTTTGGGTTTCGCTTGAGCGGATTTTCTATGAAAAATTTGAGTTTTCTCTGGAGTAAATCGCCTGTGAAGGCATCAAAATCCGCTCATGCGGGTTTAGGATTTTGCTTGTGTGGAATTCAAACCGCTCGTGTGGATTTCGGTGCGTCTATCTCGAAATTTGAGCTCTTTTCCTCAAAACTGATGCCAAAAACATGTTTGACACACTTTTTCACTTCTTTCTCTCTCTATACTCATCTTTTCTCTTCTTTCTCTCTACAAACATGCCCAAATCCAAACTTCTCTCTAAGATTTAGCTAAAATCTTCAAGAATTTGAGAGGGCTTTTTACACCAAATTGAAGAAGGCAATAAGGGCTACGTTTACACCGATTGAATCAAGTTTTCATCAACATTGAGTTTTAGGGTTTTCTTACATGTTTGGATCATGATTTTGGATTGATGAACTCTAGATGATATTAGAAGTGGATTTTCTCTGTTTTTTTTCCAAAACTTTTGAGAGTGTGAACTATGTTCTAAAATGTGGGTGTTTTTGGAAAAATCTTTTCAAAAATGGAACAAAAACATAGTTTTGGTGGAAACTCTAGAAATTTTGAATTTTGGGAAAGATGTTGAGTTATTGTGCAATTTATGCTTGATAAGTTGTTATGTGAATAAATGATTGAAGAAATTTCTATAGTTGTATCAAATGAGGAAATTTTATGAGAAAATTAGAATTGTTGATTTGGGAAGCTTGAGGAATAACTTATTATTGTTTGTCTAGGAAAGACCAAATTTTAAAATGATGGTTAATATGTGAAGAATGCATAAATGATGGTATTGTTATATTATCTCTTATAAAATGTATTATGATGTTACATTGATAAGAGCTGTGGAAATTTGATCACAATGGAGGATTGTGTGGTGGAGTTGATAATGAAACTATATTAATGCATTGTTACATTTTACATTACGATTCTATTTAATCATTGTTGCAATTGATTTTGAATTTTGTATTGGAAATTATTGCTTTGAGAAAGAAATTGTTTCGTGAAACAATATCACCTTGAATTGTTTTGGGATAAATACATTGGTAAATCCAGATAGGAGGCGTAGTTTGGTATTGGTTAAGTTGGCTTGAGTGTCCATGTTGAAAGATCGAAAACACGCGTAGGGGAGGTACCACGTGCCTTCTGGTTAGCAACCGGTAAAGTGGTGATTGGTAGTGCTTGATATGCCTACTTGTAGACACCAAGCTAGGAATTATGTGAATCGTATTTACCGCCCTTTAACTACATTGAAGTTATTTAATTGTTGCGTTTTCAAATTGCATTGAGCACAAGATTTTCAAAAGATAGAGATATATGTTTTGAGCATGACATGACATATGCATTCATCTCAGGAGACTGTATAAAATGTATATACTTTGTTAAGATCTTCCTACTGAGTTTTGTATTCACCCTATGGTGATCCCGCCGAGTTCAGGCATGTAATGTATTTTGAGAGCACGAGACTCTTTTCTTTTGTTGTAATTATTTTTGACAAGCCAATGGTTTACATGTATGGATTCGAAAAACATTTTTGTGTAACCGGACTTAAGCCTTGGAATTTGTAACCCTTGAGGGCATTGAATTGTACTTGACTTATTGTACCACATACTATAGATTCATATTCTAAGAATGTTGAATGTATAATAGCATGTGAAGTATTTTTTTTTAATAAATCTCTAGAGTTTAATGAATACAAATGTTAGAGATTGGTGCTAATGTTAATGATGAGGCTTTATATTCCGTATACTTTAAGCAGTGGAAGAGATTAATATGGAAAACAAGATTATGTTGTTGGAAGATAATGAGTTTTCTTGTGTTAATTTTTTTGGGGCGTTACACGGATAATCGATATTTTATACAAATCTCAAGAGATATATTTGTAATTTATCTTTTTATTTTTCATTTTTATCATACCGAGTCATCATGTGACGTGTACTTTATTATTTTGATGTTATATATGATCGGTATGAATATTAAATGAATAGAATGGCCTAAAATATTTTTTTTAAATAATATTTTATAAAATTTAGTTAAAATTTTAAAAATATGTTACGATGTATGTGTTCTAAAAATATAACATAAATAAATATATATAATAATTTTATTTGAATTATTTATGAATATATCTATGTATACATATGTATAAAATTATTTAAAAAATATATTGCGAAATATGCACTACAATCTTCACTCTACCGAACTATAAATGTGTATTTAAAATATATATATATATATATATATATATATACTATTATATATGTGAAGGTGCGTTGACATCTTGTTTTTTAGATTTTTTCAAAATACCCCAATAGTAGCTACATGGCCAGTTATGTCCCAAATTTAATTATTTATTTATTTATTTATTTTTCAAATCTCTCAACTTCACGAGCCGTCACTTCTAGTATATCTACAAAGTGAACATAGAGAAGAAAGTGAGATTCGAACCTATGACCTTGGTTTGGTAAAGAAAACTTTTACCACTTAAGTGGCATGATTTTGTTTTGTTTTGTTTTTAACTTATTTGAATAAGCCACTAGTACTATTATAAAGTGAAGGCTTCTCATGCTATTGACACAAAACATTACATTTTGATTTTCAAAAATGCTCTTATACCCTATTTAAAATATAAAATTATATAGAAAAAAGAACTAAGACCCAAAACCAAGACCTTCAATTTAGTAGAAGAGACCCTTACTACTTGAGTAGCACACAATTTGTATGCTTTTAAATTTAAATCAAAATTTATATCTTTCAAATTTAACAGCATGCACGGGGTGGACAAACACCACTAGTGTATATATTTATATTGGCTCCGTTTGGGAAGTTTTGGTTTGGGTTTTTTTGGGTAAAATAGGCTCCGTTTGGCAAGAGCTAAACGAGGCTTTTTTGGCTATTTTAGCCACAAAAGACAAAATAGGCTATTTTAGCCACAAAAAGTAAAATATCACATCCAACCCATAATCATTACATTCTTCTCTCACATAAAAAGTCAAAAAAACCAAAAAGCCAAAAAGCCATTCCCAAACCAAACTTTTTAGCCCAAGCTAAAATAGCCAAAAAAGTCAAAAAGCCAAAAAGTCAACCCACTTCCCAAACGGAGGCATAGTCACATAACAACAAAATATATTTTTTAGCTAATAAGACAAAATATCACATTTAATCCATAATCATTACATTTTTTCTCTTACAAAAAGTCAAAAAATTCAAAAAGTCCTTCCCAAATGAACCCATTATAAACACCACTAGTTTTGTCTATGTTTGTTTTGTAATATATATAGAAATATATGATGCAAATTATATGTATATTTCAAGTTATTAATTGTAAGATTAAAAAATTTATCTTTTTTGTCAGATATAATAGCCATTAGAATATAATCTAAATAATAAATTTATAATCAAACAATAAAATATGACTCAATCTTATGCTATAGTTCATCCAATTGTGGATAAAACTTATTCTCTTATGTTATAATCAATTCTATTTTCCCTTGGCCTCCCATAATTTTGGGAAAAAATTACATAATTTAATGCAAAAATGTTATTTTGAAAAAGTGTCATAAGGTATAGTGAAAATATTTTGTTCATGTAGTGATGACGTACATGTATACAGCTTTTAAAGAAAACTTCAACTTAACCAATGGAATTAGTTTAGGGGAAATCACACCAGTGAAATCTTTTTAAAATAAATATTATTTCATGAAAAAAGTTTATAAGTTCAATTATTAAAATTTATAAAATTTTTCATTAATCTAAAATTACTTTTACAAATCTGTGCTGATTTGTTATTTCTCCATTAGTTTATTTGGTTATAACTTTGGTATTCACTTGTGTATTTGTTGATATTTTTCTTTTTTCTAATTTATTTTATTAAAAAAAAAAACACTTAAGCCAAGAGACATATTAGGCATTGATTTTCTCTGTCTTACTCAGATTTGTTGTTGTTGTTGTTTTTTTTTTTTTTTAATATATATATGTTTTTTAAATTTGTTATTTGTCCAGATACTTATTAACATGATTGTACATTTGATATATGAATTTATTAAATAATCTTTGATGATTTTTTCCCTATCATATTCATAATTTAATGTACATATTAAAGTTTGCTTTTATTTTTTAATGATATTTTTGTATAAATTATTTTATTAAATTTTTCTTGGCCCCTTAAATAAAATTAAATTTTCAACATATTTCAGGTAAATAGATGATTAGTGTCGGACTCTTAGATGTTAACATATAAGAGCTTTAGATTCAAAAATAAAATTTTATTGAAAAAAACATTGGGGAACGAATTTTGGTCGTCATAAGTGTCATGAGTAAAATATCATCCCAAAAATAAATATAAAAACAAAAACAAAATAACCTTTAGTGACAAAGTTTTGAAAATGTTGCTAATACATGCAAAATTATGTAGGAAATGCAAGAAATGTCAATCAATATAAAATGGTTATATATTAAAGGTAAAATATGAACAAAAAAAAAAATGGAAAGTATAAAAGTAATTACAAATTCATGAAAGTACGTACAACACTCATTTGCACAATCTAATACATAAATTATTTGTAGTTTCATGAATTTATAGTTATTTTTTCAACTTCTCACTTTTTTTATATTTCCCCTATATGAAAAGGAAATGCATGAGGAATAATATGACAACTTAGATATCGTGTTAAAAAATAGGTGAAGTGCGATCAGATTTCTCCACTTAAGAAACTTAAGATGAAAATTAATGTGTTTGCCATTGGAGAACGTTTAAAGAAGATATTTTTTTTAGGCCTTTGGGAAAGGAAATGTTCTATTAATATTTTGTTATTGATGCGAATGGTGTAAACAGTACTGTTCGGTTCGTTGCTACACCTTATCTGAATATTGACTATTGGCTACAATTTGGTTTGTAGGTTTGGTGCAAATGAGGGACTTGAATGAAATTTTAAGATGTTTTATAAAAACTTGTAAAATTTCAAATAAATAAGGAAAAAGTATGAAAGTTGCTCTATAAGTGTTTCATTCTCCAGTTTTTATCACAAAAATAGTATTGTAGTAGTAACTTATCTTCTAATGTTTAAAGAATTTAAATATAATATTTTGATTGGTTCGATACATTATGAAAAACAAACCAAAAATCAAAATTTCACTCTAAACAAGGCTCATGTAAAGTGATTTTATTTTGTTGGCTCTTTAGATGATTTTTTATTTTTATTTTATTCATGGGGTCATTGGATAAAGAGGATTTTTTATTTTATCTTTATTTTATACATATATATTAAGCTTTAGACAGATTTTTCAAATTTTGAAGGGCATATTTTTGACTCATCTTGAAAAGGACAGTAACCATTTTGTGTCATTCACTGAATAATTGTAAGCCTTTTACCCAAATGCTACCATATAAATGCTTTGTCATTCCTAGTTTTCTCTAAAGTCCATAATGTTGCATGGAAGATTGCCTCCCAAATAATTTTCTCCTACTTTCGATTTTTCAAACCAGTATAGCACAAGACCTTCTGAAGAAACAAGAACTGACCATTTAATTTTCCGGAGTTCAACTTGTTAAAATCTCATTCTAGACCGGCTCGTAATGTAAACAAGTCAAATTTCAAAACATTTTAAAAATAGTTATGTAAATACGTTGCATGATTGGAAGCTCATTAAGTTTTAAAGCCAAACTTAAACAGCCTACCACTGGATTCAACTCAACTTGTTTGTAATCCTATCCACACCAGATATAGACTAATGTTCTTCCAAATGAGACTCCTACTCACAGCTTTGCCTCCATTGACCTCTCCCTCATAAGGACTTCATAGTAAATTCCTTCCAAGTTACTTTGTGGCTCCTAATAGGCCAAAGATTCCATGATTGAGTCCAGATCCTCTAAAATGATGAGTTTTTTTTTTTTTTTTTTTTGGGGGGGGGGGGGGTTAAGGTTGAGGTTTGGGAGCTGAAAGGTGAAATGATTATTGTACCCACAACTTCTATAAAATTAAATATAGCCATCCACAAAAAAAAAAAAAAAAAAAAAAATCACTGCATGATCATTTTCAGAAAAATCACTCACCATGATTTTGATCTGTGTATCCACAAGGCAGAAGAACCTCAAAAATACCTCCTTATGAGCTTCTCCATCTACCCAAACATCATTCCAAAGCTTTGTCGAAGAACCACAACCAACCTTAATTGATAACCCTCCCACAAGACATTCCAAAATTTCGAAATGGAGGCGATCTAAGGAGAGAATTGGCTTTCCATACTGTAAATCAAAACAAAAACAGAATATGCAGCGGATTAAAATGATCAGATCATACCTTCTTGATGATAGAACCTTCTTGGATAAATCACGTGCTTCCAGGAAACTTCTTGATGAACCAACCCAGCAGTGGAGTGATATCACAGATTGAATATCACCCACACTAACCACAGTGTCAAAGACTTGATCGTTGTGTTTTTGGGAGAGAGTCAGTGTATGGGTTGAAACAGACTCAACGTTGTTTCTCTTGGATTACCCATAACCATATAACAAATATTTAATATATTATAATATCTATCCATATCAGTTAAGATACAGATAATATCTAATATATATTATATCTATCTATATCAGTTCAAACTGATAACGTCTGTTTCAAGAGTGGTTATCCTAAATAGGTTTGATTTCAAAATCAAAACCTATTTGGATAAGGATTCAAAATCAAATTTAATGGTCATGCCACATGGGCGCCCATTACTAACATCTCCCACTCGCACATGAGTTGGCATGACACTGCCACATCTCTATCTCAATCTCCCCAAAAACGAACAATCTCATACTAGCCAATGCACCGTGCGACCGCTGAGAACACCTGCATGTGGGAGCTCTATACTAGAAACTCAAAATGAGCCAGCATAGAGACATCAACCCAAAAAAAGAAAAGAAATAGTGTCTCATATACCCCAGACCCATCTAATTACACCGGTCCAAAAAACATCTCTAATCCCTCAAAAAGAGCATGTTTGACCCTCTCAATTCTTGCAATATATTCACACTCAATTCGCCTCTCATACAGAGCGATGTGAGTTGCCGGCAGTGAATATACAACAGTGGTGTAATACTAGATGATCTTCCCTTTGCACTCATGCCATTTAGTTTAGGATTGACCGCTTTCCCAGTGATGTCCCTTAAGGCCGAATCATGCATGACCGCAGGCAACATACCAAAGTAGCAGAATATCAACCCCTTACCTTATGACATAGTCAAAAGTCACAAAAGGGTACATAAATGAAAGTCATATCAATAATGACACGTAAGACTCACACGGTGAGGAAACAGGGATCCATTCTCTCACCTCATTACTCGGTCGCCAAGCACATATAGTATGAATACATGCTACGGTGGAGTAACTCTTCCATAAAGAGTGATGTCATACTCGATACACCGTACAGATATTAGTCTAGTCGCTTTCTAGCGCTTAACCCGAATTCTCTATTTGCTCGCCTTCTAGGCGCCAAATGAGATCTCGCATCTGGCTAATCATAACAGGCACAACATGGAAAGTGGGTACTAACATCCATGTTTGGTCCTTAACACGACCTCATCTTGGTTATAACCAAGGCGACATACATAGTGGATGATTTAAGCCTCTCTTGGCTCCGAATAAAAATAAACCACCAGTCTCATCCTTGCTCGCTCCCAAGCGTCAAGGGCGATTGCTCGTGTGAGTGAGCCAATCTTGCCTGCTGACATCATCATTTGCTAATCATTATGACACAAACCGTAATAGTGTCAACATCCCATCATCTCAAAATAAGTGATCGATCTTAAAAAAAATGACCACAGCTTGCGCAATTATAGATTCCAAACATAAGCCTTATCAGCACCTCTTGCGATAAGTATATACAACGGAATCCACCATGTGCGCCTCACATGAAATAATTTAAGATCACTACCTCTTGCGCAATAACCTCTCTAAAGATATTTTTGGTGACCAATTTGCGTTCATTCTTAATGCGCCCAACTAGCGCAGATGCGCCCAACTAGCGCATTGAATTTTACAAGGACCAAATTAATATGCTTCTAATAAAGCATTTTATCCACAGTCTAATGAGCAAGGTCAATGTCTGAACAACTCAGTTAACCATTTATCAAAGATAACACTTATCATGCCGAATACGCCCACATAGCGTACTTTAGGCTCCCACAACAAAGAAAAGATCAAGGAATATAGGTCATCTGTTTCTCCCAAAGACAATCTGAGGATTCACTCAATAGCTAAGGCTCTGGCTTTTACCGATAGGTAAGTCAATGGATTTGCAATTTTGCATCTAGAATCATTCTAGGATATTCTCTATGTAAGTCATCGAAGACAAACCGAGAATTTTCCTAAAACAATCCCTAAGGATCGTACATCCGAGCATATAAATTACATCACCCATGTCCATCATATCTAAAATAGAGGACTGCCCACCCTAGATGGCGACTACCTTATAAATTCCTGGCTCATAATGACTAAGTAAGGAAAAACTTCTTTTGGACCATTGATCATGCCTCAGTGGTCTTCATCGATCATCGTTGCCCTATCATGGCTTGACGAAATCTAAGAACCACTGTTTGGATAACTGCTTTAGGCTGTAAAAGATTTATTGGAACCAGCAACCTTTTTGCGCTCCTAACTTTTCACCATAAAAGCAGAAGGTAAATCCCTACGGATCTACTTATCCAATTCTCTAATGAGAAATCAGGTCACAATGTCCACAAATCAATGTTCCGAACTTATGTCAATTATAGCCTAAGTCAAAATAACCTCACTCCCCAGGAGGAAGTCTTCTCATGGTCTACACTTTCCTCAATGGTGCGACCATTCGGTATCTAGCGAGCCTTATGCCTCAACAATGACTATCCAAATTACGCATAACTTTATAACAGTTTTGCGTCATAATAGAAAGTCAACCAAATTATAAAAAATGGTTAATCCTCAAAGTCTTTGTCTTAAACTGCGCAACATTGATCCACTTTCAAAAAATAGGGGACTAGAGCCTTAGGCATTATCCTAGGCTCTTTATCATCTTGCGGAGCAATCATGAATGTTTCCCTCTCAATCACCCAGTGATGACGTGGAAAATTTTCACATTTGCTACCACGCAACTAAGAATGTAGAGTATTCTTCTCTAATGGAGTAATCCATTAGTAGACACATCGCTCCCACTGTCCCTAGGATATTGGAAATTTCTTTCCATTCTCAACTAGGCTACATAGAGCGCTATGCTTGGAATTCTCCATCTTATAGAGTTCCGAAAACTCTATTCACGTCACCTTTACTAATAAAACTTTATGTGACTTAGTTACACTACCACAAAGCTGCTTACCTATATGCACATGACCCGGAGGGTTTGCATGACCGCATACAATAATGCGCCACACGACCCTTTGTGTTTACAAGACAGCATACAATAATGCGCTATAGAACCCTAGGTCTTAACTTCGCAATCTTATGGGAAGTAGAATAAAGATAAGCTGCTTAATGGTTACAGATCGCCCATAAATGGCTCTCTGCTAACCCATTACTCAAAAATGGAGTGTAAAATCTGATATGGAGGGCACTTAGTTAGGGATATAGGCAACAAACTAGTGCAATTCCCAATTGGGAAACATTTTGCGCCATTATCTACCTAACATTAACAATATTTAATTCCTTATCTCTACTACACCAGTGTGTTGTTGAGTACTAGGAATAATCAATGTTCTAAGCATCCATCTCTCTTCACAGAGTTTTTCTGAAAAAATAACTCAAATAGATACTCGCCACCTTGGTCAAAACTAAAAGCACAAAAAACTCTTATCTAATTGATCTCGACCTCATATGTGCAATGTCAAAAATCATCTCAAAACTTTTGACTTATGGGAGATCAAATAGTTTTGACTCAGATGCGTATCGTAATCTATAAATGTGTCGAGATTGAGGCTTAGCTATTGTACCCTCACACATATCTAGTCACAAAATATCATAGTGGACTAAATGCGCCAAAACAAATGACCTTCTGCGGCTTTCCTACTTACTTGTGCGCACCCATTGCGAACAAAGTTACACATTCACATGAGAGCAGGATGTCATAAGCGAGTGGGCCCGAGAAGGCCTACTCAAACCATCGTGTCATCATCTCATTAATGTGATTAAGTATAATAAGCCACTGGTTCATGACCAATGTCATAAACTAATTCCAATCATCTTAATGTGTGAGTTCTCGAAGACAAGTTTTAAAGGTTTAGGCCCAACTAGGTAATGACTCACGACTAAGTCATATTCACTAGATCATAAGAAGGATGTCATGGAGATATCAACGGCGCCTAAGTCGCAAATTTAACTAGTAAGTGCTAATCCCCTGCACCTTCAAGTCAATTTTATTCTCCATACACTTTAATACATCTAGTTGAAAGATGACGATACTCCTGTTGCCATCTCTATTTCTCGCTTCATAGTTACTTGCAATTAATTCTACTATCCACAAGAAGGAGAGAATAAGCTATCAACTATGATAGCTCCTGAAGTAACTTAAGCGCGAATTAGGCTAAAGAGTCTAATTCAACACAATGCTCTTACAAGCGATGCGTTAAATTCTTAGAGTCATAACAACCTTGTCAGCCTTAACCTTTTCATTACTATGCTGCAACGTTTGCGCTTAGTGGTAAATGTTATTCAAAACGTTAGCCTAGTAAAGGAATCACACAAAGAAGCACCTCATCCATGTTTCACACTCAAGTGTGGAAACAGTAAGTGTCCACACTTAGACAAGTTGGCAATGCTAATAGATTTTGCAGCCACTAAGCGCTAATCTTTTCACTCAGTGTTAATAGATTTTGCAGCTTCTAAGCGCTAATCTTTTAACTTCACGTGATATTTCAACGCACACTATTATAGTGCATGAAATTTCGCTCAATCCACTCCCAATAATTGGGTAGAGAGCAAAACACTGCTCGTACTGGCTACTCGTCTTACACTTAATGACTAATTTATTTAAGCTCGCATTTCTTGGATGACGTGACTCTTGAATGTTACTTCATCCAATGATGTAACATTATTTACAAGTCAAATTACAAAGTCAATCCGCGCAGCTCATTAGTCAAGATCATATACAGATCTATTGAGGGCTTACTAATTTCATAACTCCAAAACTCGCCAACCAAAACTATGTAGCGTGCCGCTAACTATAGCGCACACATTAGTTTTTATTGTGCCAAACAAGGCAACAAAAACACGGCGACTTTGAGTCATGTTTCCTTACTTTGGCTCAATTAAGGTTTGACCTAAAGTCTCCAAGACTTTTTCTCATCTAAAGAATGGGATTAGTTTGTTCACATTTGAACATCTCTACTAAGTCTAGGTCAACCAAATTAACTTCCATAAGCTAAATCAATTTAGAGAGAAATTCGCATTGGGATTAATTTGATTAGCATAATATAATTTTGCCGCAAAAATCTAAATTAAATAGTGACAATATTACACAAGTCGCAAGATCGAAAATCCGCTATGCTCGTAATCATCTCTTGCGCCACAAGTGACAATTATCCAAAATTTAGTTTAATTTATGCGCAAAATATTGGTTTTCGGGAGTTAATCTACAAAGATTTCTCTCAACCGAATAACCTCCCACTGACTATGGCATATACAAAGCATGATAAATTCCATACAATAGCATTTTAATGTAAATCTACAAATAACTCATGCTATATTTATTTAATAATGGAATACTAATAAATAAATAAATAATCATGCTCTTCTAATTACAACATATTACAAACCCAAAAAAAATATGCTGTATTCAATATTTAAATTATGCCATAACAGAAAGTACATCATCCTGAAATTTTCTAGAATTTTCTGGTATTTTCTGGAATTTTAAATAACTAATTAAACACACATAAAATTAGAAATAAAAAATCCAGAAACTAGTAAACAGAAACAATATTCAGATTATGCCATAATTAAAATGTACATTGTTCTGAAATATTCTGAAATTTTTCTGAAATATTCTGGAATTTTAAATGACTAATAAATACACATAAAATTAGAAATAAAAAATCCAGAAACTGATAAAATGAGACAATATTACCAGTAGATATTAAAACATTTCAGAAGTCCACAATAAAAATTTCAACCCCAGAAAATTAATCATGCAACACCAGATGCATTTTAAAGCAAAAAAAAAATGCATTATTAACACAGGAAAAATATTACATATTTTTGTAAAATTTTCAAAATTTTACATAATATAGAAAAATTAATTCTGAGTCTAAGGGTACCAACCATGCTTAAAACAAAGCTATAACGAATAAATTATGGCCAATTAACGCAATTCAGAATTAAAAAACAAACAAACAGAGCCTTAGAGCCAAGCCAGCGCGGAAAAACGGCTCGGCTCGGCTCGGCGCCGCTCAGCGCAAGTCGGCTCAAGGATCGGCTCGGTGCGCGGCTCAGCCTCGGCTCGGCGCGCGGCTCCAGCACGCGGCGCGCGTGCGGGCGCGGACGGCGCGCGTGCGTGGACAGCACCGCCGACGCGCGCGTGATAGCGCGTGCAGGCGCGTCAGCATGGCATCCGGCGCGTGTAGGCGCGTGGAAGCGTGTGGGCGCGCGTGGCTTCGGCGTGGTGGCGCGTGACTGCCACGCGCCGCTTTCCAGGGTGCTGACTGTTCCGATTTTTGTACTGCCGGACTCCTTTTTCCAAAATAAAATCATTTATGCTCTTAAAAATGACATTAATGATCATAAAAATAAAATATTTTGTATCTCCACATCTTTTATAAATATACACATGATAAAAGAAAGCACGAAAATATCCATCATTGGCTCTGATACCAATGTAAATCAAAACAAAAACAGAATATGCAGCGGATTAAAATGATCAGATCATACCTTCTTGATGATAGAACCTTCTTGGATAAATCACGTGCTTCCAGGAAACTTCTTGATGAACCAACCCAGCAGTGGAGTGATATCACAGATTGAATATCACCCACACTAACCACAGTGTCAAAGACTTGATCGTTGTGTTTTTGGGAGAGAGTCAGTGTATGGGTTGAAACAGACTCAACGTTGTTTCTCTTGGATTACCCATAACCATATAACAAATATTTAATATATTATAATATCTATCCATATCAGTTAAGATACAGATAATATCTAATATATATTATATCTATCTATATCAGTTCAAACTGATAACGTCTGTTTCAAGAGTGGTTATCCTAAATAGGTTTGATTTCAAAATCAAAACCTATTTGGATAAGGATTCAAAATCAAATTTAATGGTCATGCCACATGGGCGCCCATTACTAACACATACCTTTGACAATTTTCACTGAACTGAACAGTTATGAAACCAAACAGCCATCTGGGTAATCCTATACTTTTCCACACATAATTTCTTTCCACTCCAAACCTCCACCAATAATTTTTATTTTTATTTTTTGTAGTCACAGAGCTCCATCTTAAAATGATGTAATTTCCTTCATCTTCATTGTCAACCTTCAAAAAACATTTTTCAAATTTTCTCAAGCGCCTTTGTCATACTTGCAGGAATTCTGAATCAAGACATGTAATATATGGGCAAGTCCAATAATTTTGATTTAATTGAAGTAATTCTACCTTTCTCAACAATTGGTAGCCCGGTTTTTAAGTCTTCTCCCAAGAGCGTTCCAAGATACAAGAGATGGTTCCTTGAACTGCCTTTTTCATGAATAATTCTGATAATCCAACTCCGCATAACCAACTTTCTTGAAAGTTGATCTTTAAACTCGAAATCCATTCAAAGCATCTCAAGATCTCCTCTTTGCATTTGTCAATTCCTCTTTCATATTGATGTTCTTTCAATGGCTATCAATGACTTAGATTTGTGTAAGATTTCTGAAGACTTCGATCTTTAATTCTGAGAAATCAACAACGTCGATCATTTGTAGAAACCAACTTCCTTGGCATAAAATGTTTTTGACGATATTACTTTCCACTTTGCTAACCATCCCTGAGATTAGGATTGCCATTTTAGTTCGATCCTCGGGGCTCGTTCATACCTGTCCAAATGGAAAAATTATTCGATACTCCTGGAACATTACGTGGCCATACTCCAAGCCCATCATCAATTACCAAGCCCCATGTTATTCCCCTATTCCCAACATAAATTATGGACCCTTACGTCTCTCCACCAATCAAAACCTTATAGAACACCACGTGTCCATACTCCGGGAGTACTAAATAATCACCCATCCAAATGAGATAGATTTTATCCGACTCAACACTTATGTGGGACAGGAGTGGATTATATTTTGATCACCCGCAATAGAGATGGGGCGGGGACGTGTATCATCTCCCCGATCCAAACCCGACCCGATATAACTAATAATATATATATATATATATGTATATATAATATAATTATATATAACAAAGGAATGTTAAAAGTCTATGGTTCTGTTTTAATATAAATAAATAATAATCACTCTTTATATATATGGAAACAAGAAAAATTGTTTTAGTGGGTTAAGGATTTAAATGATTTTCATTTTTTTTGGCTATTTGAAATGTGGTAGGGTATCCACGGGGGTGATGATGGGGTTGAAAAATGCCACCCGTAATGGGGGCAAGGGCGAGAGTGGGGTTTAAAAGCGGGACAAGAGCGAGGGCGGGAAATGACAAACCCGCCCCAAACCCACCTCATGGCCATCCCTACCTCAGACTTTCCAAGTAACAAACTTCATTTTAATTAGGGTAAATTATGCAAATGGTTCTTGTAGTTTACACGATGTGTCAATTTGGTTCCCATTGCTTTATTCTACTCGATTTTGCCCCTTAATTTAGTAAATTGTATCATATTGGTCCAATAAATAATAGCCGTTAGGTTTGTGTTGGCTTTTTGGCTTTTCGAAGGGTATTTTTGTAAATGTGAGCGTGCCAGCAAGGATCAATCAGTCCTTACAGAAATTGTGATTGCCAACCAATTACCAGACGATTGTGTTTTAGTTCTTTCAGCCTCAATGAAGAGGACTTTTACTGGTGGCTTGACTTAGGAGAAATTAAGAGAAATAACAATTAATATGAAGAACAATGGAAGTATTTCATAAAAATAAAAAACTTACAATAGTCCAAACTCAGCCTCGAAGAGGTTTACAGCAACAGTCCACTTGATTCTACTTGAGACTACTCCTATGAATTGAAGTGCAGTGCAGATATGTAAAGTGCAGGTATTGAAAGTACAGGAATGTAAAACTGGAAAGTAAAATATGAAATAAAGACTGGTATGTATGATCTGAGTTCCGTCCTTTTTTCCTGGGGGTCTCTCTGCTATTTATACTTGTCAAAGATGACCTTCGAACTGCTCTTCGAACCGTCGAACTGCTCCTCCATGATCGCTGATCATGTTGCCTTAGAAGTAGCTCTATTATGCCACCATTTGCAGTTAGGCTTCCCTCCTGTATTTGAATTTGAATATGAGTAACCGTTGAAACCACGTCACCTTGCGTTTCTTTACTGATCCAATGTTGCTCAGACCATGTGAGAACCAATTATCATCACCACGTGTACGATCAGGACTGTAGACTTAAATTATTTTCCAATAATACCCTTATTCTGCCACGTGTCGGATTGTAACTGGCTTTTACAAAATATATAGCTAACATTACCCCCCGCACTAATATACCCAATACTTGGTGATATTAGTGGACCAAGAAGCTTTTCCCGCGCTTTTGGATCGTGTATGGAATTCATCTCCAGGAAACATAACCGTCACCTATTTGATGATTATTTGCATTAATTCCCTTTTGATTCTGTTGGATATCCCAACACCTTAGTATTCGAACAGACCATGGCTAAACCAACTCCCCTTTCTACTGATCAAGCATACGAAGAGTCATTGGGTAATGCTGATCCCCCTCGAAAGAACCTCCACGCATTCATTAGCTACCTTTATCCACCTTCCTATATTCAGGTTATGGATGCCTTTGCAAATTATCATCCTTTGGACCACGAATCTATTGCCCTTAAGACTTCGATTCGACAAACTACAGCCATAGATACAAGAAGTTCTTCCTCTGATTCTTCCTTGTATTTCGAACAAACTGCTTTCGATCCCTTGATTCAGCAATTTGCAGCCATGGATTTAGGAAAAAATTCTGCATGGGATGAAGCTACAACTTCTTCATCTCCTGGGGCCTCTGGCTGGACCAACTGGTCAACACCTGAGACTTGTGATTTGAGGGAGCGAATCAATCACCATTTCGTTGAATTCACTGACCCTTTGGAATTTCCTTCCTACGCTCGAAGTTCAGTGGTCTATCCTTATGTGCCCATTGACCAACGACGTAGCTTGGAGGAGAACTTGCTTGTGGCTTGGTATACATCTTCTATACCTACGAAGATAATGCCTGCTATCCGGCGCTCAGAAGAAGCACAAGGGTACAACCCATCATTCTTAGCCAAGAAGGCGAAGATCTGCTCTTCTGACTGGCTTGCTTATATTAATGCCTTTGTTCCTTCCGCTCCCGCGCCATCTCCTATAATGGAAGCATCCACACCTTCTTCTCCATCCTTTGAAGCTGAAGCATCTACATCCTCTTCTTCACTGTTTGAAGCAGAACCATCCACTCCGTCTCCTCCTCCTACTTTGTCCTGGACGGAGAAACTAAGGCTTGCCCTTCCAATGGACAAAGTTTTCCCACCTTACCAACCTCCGTCACCCCTTTCTCCAGCCGAGCGAAAGCAAGCTCAACTTTTGCTCGCGGCTTTCTCCCACCTGCCCTTCAACGTTCTTGAGGATGACATTCCTCTTAAGAACTTTCGATGGGCTTGTGATGTCCTGACTAGGGGTTATGTCCTCAACCCTCTTGCCCAAGCAGAGCTTCATTTGTTTTTGGACCAACTTCCAGTGCTCCTTTATTGGCATCGGAATTCCATGGTCACCATGCAATCTTTAGATCAACTTTCGTCTCTGCGAATTCAGGCCCAGTATGAAGCAGAAAACTTCACCGAAGAATTCGACGACTTCAAGAATAAAGATTCTGCATATTGGGATGATTTGATCGTAGATGAATTGGAACAAAGATTGAGGGAGGAGGCTTTTGAAATAAAGGCTGAAGAGCTCTATTATGAAGTGAGAGCACATCAGCTCATGCAGCCAACTCTTGAAGAAATAGAAGATATAATAAAGAAAGAACAGAAATTCATTGACCATTGTTGGACTAAATTTCATGATCTTGTTATCTATTCTATTCCTTATTTTTATGAACTTGAGTTTGTACCCAAATGGGGTTATTCAATGTAATCTCTTTATCTTTAATACAAACAAAGTTCTTTTGCACTCGCCATTGCTCGACTCTGCTTCCTTTTATATTTTAAAACTAATTTAGAGCTTCGAATTGGACAACCTCATCCTTCGAATTATATATTCAATCATTTTCTTTTAATGATAATAATGAAACACTAGAAGGAACCAATCATGTCTTTTTCCAATTCCTGGAGTAAAATTGACAATTCTGGCAGATATTATCTTAGTGCTTCGATTTCAACAACTTTACTCTTCAACACTAACTGTAACCAATATATGGTCATGGTTGATATAGCCAATCAATTTTAAACTGATCTCTTTGGCTTCGAAGGGCAACCTATGGCAATTCCTTCTTGCACATATAGAAACCAATGATTGGTTTTAGATGTTTTGAACAGTGCCCCTCTTCTTTAAAGAGTCCTAGGGTTTGCTTCGAATGTTGTCACTTTGACTGATAACCTTCAAACAGGTCTTTGGACTTTTTGAAGTAGACCAATACTTTGAGCATTCAAGCATTTTTAAGCATGTAGTATGCTTCGAAGTCGGCTTTTGCATTTTGAAACCGTTGTTGTTTGAAATTTTAGCGCCAAAATTTGGCTTCGAAGCTGGCATCAATGTGCTTTTCCCTCCAGAAATTATCGACGTTGAAAGAGATTCCTTGTATTCGCACGTTTTAGTACTTAACGACTTACGAGATATATTCCCGAACACAAAAGTTATTTAAAACCTTTTTACTCTGTGCTCCGGAATTGCTTACGCATTCAAACCCCCTTTAGATTTCCATTTCTCTCTACTCCCTTCTATATTTTCCGAAAAAACTCACTATCAATGGCTTCTTCCTCATCAAAAGTTCCGACCATAGAGCGCGTAAGCTCATCTGTGGCTTTGAAACGACTTATTGATGCTGAATGTGAGAAATACAAGGGTGATGAGAAAAGTGTCATCGATGGGCGTATCTTTATCCCTCGTCGCCATGTGCAGCGAGAGTACGTGCTTGGGCCCATTTTCAAGGAGATCCCTTCTGAGCTTCCCACCCTATATCCTCGTTTGGAGAATCAATGTCTTCTGTATGAGGGTGGTCTCGACTGGAAAGGTTGGAAAGTCAATCGTCCTCACCGATGCTGGCCCACGATGAGACCAGAGTGGCAAGAATGGTACGACCGGGTTGTCCCTGCTAGGACACTGGACCTTCAAGAACTCTGCCTTCTCGATGCTCTTCGACTATCTAGGGTAACTATCTCAGAAGACCCTTTTCTAATTCCTGCTGCTTTATGTTTTTGGAACCCTATTTTCAATTTCTTTCAATTTAGGTGTGGGATGATGGCTCCCACTGTCCTTGACATTTGCCATCTTTTAGGAGTATCCCCTATTGGTACTCCCATTACCCCAGATTTCCCTGATTTAACAGTCCCTTTCCTTCTCCCTTCTTTTACTTCCTCTTATAGTGATTTTGTTAGAGCTGAGAATAAAAAAGAGGGCCCGGTAACTGATAGGGAATTCTTTTCCTTCTTGTTATACTGGCTTTGCAAATTTCTCTTCTGTACTTCTTCCCAAAGAATAATGTCAGAATTTGCTCCTCTTGCCAAGGCCTTCGTCTTGCGGAAACGAGTAGCCTTGGCCCCATATATCTTAGGCCATACATATAGAGCTTGCTCTCTCTTTTGTGAAAAACCCTTAGATGCTAACCAAGGGGGGCCATTCTGGATCCTTCAGCTTTGGCTTTTCGCCTACTTCACCGACTTACAATCCAAATGCCTCAAATTTTCTGGGCCGTTTTCTTTTACCCATGGCATAAGATTGGCCAATGCTTCACTCTATCCCTCTACTTTTTCCTTTTATTTTTCTTTCTTTCATCAGCTACCAGCCACCCCTCCTCTTCATTACTTCCGTCCCTTCGAATCCAATATTGGCCCAACTTGGTTGAATAATTTCCTAAGTGACAAGCTCTGCACCTTACCTATTCATAAGGAGATATGGGCTTCTCTTCTAATTCCTCGAGAGATATTCATCGGGACCACCAATCCTAGAGCTTATAAATGTATAGCTGAGCCCTATTGTCCTGCCCAATTTGCTAGACAATTTGGTCTCACACAAGGGGTCCCAATCCCTCTCTGTAGCAACACCAATCTGAGCCTTACTAAGAGGGATTTGAAGGTTCGAAAATCAAGGTTAGAAGAGGCAACCTTCAAGT
This sequence comes from Camellia sinensis, assembly GCF_055761805.1. Lineage (NCBI taxonomy): Eukaryota > Viridiplantae > Streptophyta > Magnoliopsida > Ericales > Theaceae > Camellia > Camellia sinensis. Next base: position 153,179,121 of record NC_138967.1, read on the forward strand.
TTATGGATGATTTGGCCAGTTTTGAGTTCACCCCTTTCTCTCCTCAAGGTACTGAATTGAAGAGATATCAAAATTGGTAGGTGAGCAACATGGAGGTTTATTTGGCTATCCCCTCTCAGAACCTATTGGAGGTGCTGGATGTGCCCAAGCCCAAGGGAGCTGAGACTGTCATTTCTTCCACTGTTTTAATTACAATACCTGCTACAACTCAGTTTACTTCTGCTGCTTCAATTCCTCCCAGAGTCACCCGAAGTATGTACCCCTTTTTCCTTTTCTCTAACCTCCCCACATAATGCTTGCTATCTTATCTCTAATCCTTCTTCTATGAAGGTGGTCAACAACAAAAGAAGAAGAGACTCCTTGAGCTAGAAAAGGAAAAAACTGAGCTTCCAGAGACAGAAGAAGAAGAAGAAGATCAAGAACAGGAGTCTCCCTTGAAAAGAAGCAAAAGAGTACCTCAATTGGCTCAAGAGGAGACGACCGCTAAGAAGGTAGAGGAGGAGCTCATTTTTGAAGAGTCTGGACCCCAACCTAAAGAGGTCGAGAAGACAATGGAGGAGCGAATGATACCAATTCAAAGGAAAAGGAGAAGAAGAAAAATTACTGTTTCTCCTTCCGATTTTACTGAAGATTCTGATTCTGAGACAATTGCCCAAGTAATAGAAAAGAGGAGGAAGGTTACTACTTTAGCTACTGGCTCGTTTGAAGACCCCATCCATAAGGCTGTAGAACAAGAATATTCCAAAGCCATAGTTGTCCTTGAAAGGGCTGAGGGGAGGCAGCAGCAACAATTCCTAAGAGAGAAGGTCGTTGTCGTTGATGCATTACCAAAGGAAATGACAATAGAACAACAGACTATTGAACTATACACTGGAACAAGTAATTTTCTTCATGCCTTTATTCTTTTCTTGTCGAATCTTCAAGACTGAGACTTGACATTACCTCACATTTTCTTCTTTTTGCAGCAACGACCACTGCATTCATCTTTCCAGCGAGACCTTCCCCAATTTCAGTTGAAGTTGACCAGATGCAACGCGTGAAAACCATTCAAATCATGCTCCCACTTCCTAAGCCTATATTCAATACATCTTTTCCGAGTCCAAGTATCCCTGCATCTCTTTTCCTTGGCTTAGAGCCATACCTCCCTTTCTTGACTCTTGATCTGCCTCAGTTTGCTTCTTCGATCCTCGCTCTTCCTCCTACTGCTACTTCATCTCACATGGCAGTTGATTCTCCTTCAGAGGGTGCTGATAGTTCCCCAACTCTTGGTTCATCATCTTTACCCACTTCCAGCCCCTCTTCACTTGATTCATTGGTGGTTAAGACCATAGAGGCTGCCAGAAATGCTCCACCTATTTCTCCTGTTCCCATGCAGTCCTCTGTGCTTTTCACCACAACACTTTCTGCACCCCTCATGTCTATGGATGAGGTAGACATTTTCGAAGCCAAACTGGCTAGTTTCTCCGACACACCCTCTACCTCTTCATCATTTAATGCCGAAGCTGAGCCATTAGTCTTGGCTGACTCCTTGCTGGAAATTTTTGAGAGTTCTTCCTCTAGCAGCAAGCCTTCTGCACCTTTGATAGATACGGGCACATGCCTAGAACTGCTAATTTCTTTCTCAAGAATTCCCTTCGAGGCTCTGCAAAGGCCAATAATCAGAGATGGGTTCCTTCAATGTTGCAAAATCGCTGAGCAGTCCGGCATGAAAGTTTCAAGTTATCTATCTCAGGCAGCAGCTACTGTTGACTTCTACCTCAGCATTTGTCATGCTGCTAAGGCTGCAGACGAGAAACTGGCTAAAGATCAGAGTTTTGTTTCTCAAGTGCATACTGAAGTATCAGATCTCAAGGAACAGCACTCTTCTGCTTCTCAATTTCGAATCCAGCTGCTGGAGAAGAAAGCCCAACTTGAAGAGGAGCTAGCTGCAGTAAACCAGGCCTTGGTTCGAACCGATACCAAATTGCACATCACCAATCAAGAGTTGACTGATCGAAAAGGAGACATGGCTGCAGCTATCCAATTATTTTCATTACTTAGCAATAGAAAGTCTACTGTACAAAAACAATTAAGACATTGTAATGATTTCTGGGCCAATCTGTGGCACAACGTATTTAATTCTTTATAAAAGAACAAATCTTGTGCATCATTCGAATAGCCTTGTGTTTTTGTATTATCCTATTCCTTGTGTTTCCCAAATGGTTGGAAAATAAGGTTTCAGATACCTGCCATTAATCTTTTTGGGATGTACATAACCATTTAAATTTCTTAAATGATATGCTCCAAAAGGCAAAACTCTATGAATTTGATATGACCCTTCCCAGTTAGGTGACCATTTGCCAAACTTATGGCTTTTAATTCCTATTGGGAGTATTGTTTTCCATACCAAATCACCTTCATCAAAGCCAATGTGTTTAACTTTCTTGTTGTAATTCTTGGCTGCTTTCTTCTTCTGTAAAAGAATGCTATTCAAAGCTAGGATTCTGGCTTCATCTATGCCTTCTAACTCCAGGCACATGCTTTGATGGTATTGCTCGGGATCTAACTGATCTTGGCATTTTACCCTCAAAGATTTAATATTAATTTCCACAGGTAACACTGCATCATGCCCATATACTAAGGCATAAGGAGTAATTCCTGTGCTTGATCTTGGGGAAGTTCTGTAAGCCCACAAAACATCTAACAAAAGGTTGTGCCAATCCCTAGGATTATCTTCCACAACCTTTTGTATACCTTTTTTCAAGGATTTATTGGATGATTCAGCTTGACCATTGGCTTGTGCATAATAAGGTGTGGAATTAACAAGACTAATTCCAAATTCTGCCACAAAAGATCTCACCATCTTCCCATCAAACACAGTCCCATTGTCTATAGTTATGGTTTGTGGGATGCCAAATCTATGGATCAAGTCTTTAATGAACCCAATGACCTCTGTTTGATCTACAGCCTTATATGGCTTGGCTTCAACCCACTTAGTGAAGTAATCAGTGGCCACCAGAATGAAACAATGATGTTTCGAAGAAGGTGGGTGTATTTTGCCAATCATATCCATGGCCCATCCTTTGAATGGCCAAGGCTTCACTACTGCATGTAAGTCAGTTATGGGCACATGCCTTATTGCGCCATGTTTTTGGCATGCTTGGCAACCTTTTGCATATTCGATGCAGTCCTTAAGAATGGTTGGCCAATAATAAGAATGCCTTCGAAGCAACCATCTCATCTTTACACCAGGCTGATGAGCGCCACAGATGCCTTCATGAACCTCAGCCATGGCTGTTAATGCTTCTTTTGGGCCCAAACACTCCAGCAATAAGCCATCTCCCCCTCTTTTGTAAAGAGCATTACCATATATCATATATTGCATGGACTGCAATTTGACCTTCCTGCTGGCCTTCGAAGATGGACCAGCTAAATATTGCATTATTGGATACCTCCAATCTTGTTCTTGTAAGTCATTATGGTTGGCTTCCAAGACCATATTCCTTTTATTCAAAGGTTGTATTAATTTCTGGTATGTTGTCTGACTTATGTCCCTTTGAGAATTATCCTTTCTCTTGAAGTTCGAAGCCTTTTGAGCTACATCATTAGCTCTAATGTTCAAGAATCTTGGAACATGGGTTACATTTGCTATTTGAAACTGAGAAAGCAAATGTAATGCAGCAACATAATATGGCAAAATACTTATGCTTTGACACTTGAAAATCCCTTTCACTTGATTAACCACCAATTGAGAGTCTCCAAATATGTCAACTGCATGTACTTGTAGCCCAATAAGGATTTCTAATCCTACTATTAAAGCTTCATACTCAGCCTGATTATTAGAACAAGTGGCTTCATCTACTCTGAAACCATGTGTGGTTTCTACCCCTTGTGGAGATCTTATTACAACACCAATTCCAATTAAACCATTGGCTTTCGACCCATCAAACCACATCTGCCATGGCTCAACATTAGCCATACCAAGCTCCATTATCTCCTGGCTCTCTGTTTGAGATGGATGATCTGCCAAGAAATCGGCTAAAACCTGCCAATTTACTGCCCTTTGAGGGACATATTCTAGATGAAATTCTGATAAGGCAAGTATCCACTTGCCAATTCTTCCCCTCAACATTGGTCTAGATAACATATATTTAACCAAATCTGTGGTTGCAATTACCAAGACAGTTGTAGGCAAAAGATAATATCTTAATTTTATTGCAGCAAAATACAAAGCAAGACACAACTTTTCAACAGCTGAATATTTACATTCACAAGAATTTAAAAACCTACTAAGGTAATAAATAGCTTGCTCCTTGCCTTCTTCGTTGTCTTGGGCTAAGAAAGCTCCCAATGAATCCTCTGCTGCAGCTATGTACAACTTCAAGGGCTTGTTCCCCTTTGGTGGCATCAGCACTGGAGGGTTAGCCAAGTAGGCTTTGATACCTTCGAAAGCAATTTGATGCTCTGCTGACCACACGAATTCTTCTTCAGCTTTCAGCCTTAACAAGGAAGAAAATACTTTAGTTTTTCCTGCAGTGTTAGAAATAAACCTTCGAAGAAAGTTAACCTGTCCAAGGAACTTCTGCAATTCTTTCTTACTTGATGGAGGCCTGGCTGCAATGATGGCTTTGGTTTTGTTCTGGTCAATCTGTATTCCTTTCTTGTGTACCACATAACCCAAGAAGTTTCCAGATGATACGCCAAAGGCACATTTAAGAGGGTTGAGCTTTAATTTGAACCTTCTCATTCTTTCAAAGGCTGCTTCTAAGTGAAACAGGTGCTCTTCCATGGATTGGGATTTAACCACAATGTCATCAATATAACATTCCAAATACCCTCCAATGAGGTCATGAAAGATAGTGTTCATGGCTCTTTGATATGTAGCTCCAGCATTCTTTAGACCAAATGGCATTTTAACCCATTCAAAGGTGCCAATATTCCCAGCACATCTGAATGCTGTCTTGTGGATATCTTCCTCTGCAATGCAGATTTGATTATAGCCGGAATGCCCATCCATCATTGACAAGACTTGGTGACCTGCTGAACTGTCTACCAGCAAGTCCACTATAGGCATAGGGTACTCATCTTTGGGAGTTGCCAGATTTATGTTTCTGAAATCGATACATACCCTCATTTTGCCATTCTTTTTGACTACAGGCACAATATTAGATAGCCACTCGACATACCTGGCTGTTCTAATAAAACCTGCCTTGAGGAGTCTAAGGATCTCTTCCTTGACCTTCTGAATTACTTCTGGACTCATCCTCCTTGGTTTCTGCTTGTAAGGCTTGAAATTAGGCTTCATGGGAAGCCTATGTTCCACTAATGACCTATCCAATCCTGGTAGTTCATTATAAGACCATGCAAAGCAATCTTTGTATTTCTTCAGAACAACCAATAGCTGGTTTCTGTCCAGAGCATTCAAACAAGCACTTATATAAGTGGGCTGTTGTACAGAACCTTCCCCTAGATTTACTTCTTCTAAAGGGTCTTGTGCCTGAGGACTTACCAAAGCTTCTTCCTTGATTTCTTCAACCTTCGAAGTAGCCTTCTTGCTTTGTTCTGCTCCTAGGTTCTTTAGTTCAACATCCTTGCCCTCCTCCTCATAGACAAAATCTGTCCATAAGGCATCCTCCTCCTGTATCTCCTGGACTTTTGTCTCAATGTCCAATGCACAATATTTCCCAAGGGTCAAAATTCTGACCTGTTGCTGTTTCTGCTTGCAACCGAGTATCATGGCCTCTCTTTCTTGCTCCTGTACTCTCTGGACTATAGCTTCTACATTCAATGTTGAGAATTTAATCAGAGCCAAGGATGTGGCTTCTTGCCTTTCACTTCTTTGCCTATAACCAGGCATCATTGTCATCCTTTAGAACGACCTCTTTATCAGCACTTTCTTGGACTAAGTGCTTCAAGTGTGTCACTTCCTCATCAGCCGTCACTTCGGCTGAACCGTCATATTTTATCAGTATACTGAGCGGTGTCACTCCCTCAATATACAATTTAGCCTCCGCAAAGTCTGCACAGGCTATGAAGGGTTGAGGATCTGCATCGATTTCCTCTGTCTCTCCATTGCCTAAAGCCATCATGATTTTCTGATGCAAAGAAGAAGGCACACATTTGTTAGTGTGGATCCAATCCCTTCCAAGTAAAGCATTATATTTAGCATTACTGTCGATTACGAAGAATGCTGTCATGCAATCCCTGGTTCCCACACTCAAATTAATGGGTAGAATCCCCTGAGCTATCTGCTTGTCTCCAGCAAAACCAGCGATGGTTGTACTAGTTGGGATCAACCTGGGATTCCTTTTCCCTAATTTCTTCAAAGAAGATTTCGGTAATAAGTTCACCGCCGCTCCATTATCCACCAAAACTCGGTTTAACTGAACTCCATCGAAGAAGGCCTTAATGTACAAAGGCTTAACATGCTGTGTCATGGAATTCGAGGGATATTCAAATGGATACGAGAGGTTAATGCTTACCACTTCCTCGCTTTCATATTCAGCTTCCATCGGGGTAACCATTTCGAAATTATCTTGCACCATACTTGCTTGTGAATCTTCACTAGAGACCTGAATTGGATCAGCTTCCTGCCCCTCTTGATTCTCATCTCCAGCTTGGAATTCCTGTGGTAGTATGTGTACCATGTTCACTGACACTGGGGGAAACGAACCAAACTGGATGGTTGGCTGCACCTGTTTCCCCTCTTGGTCACTTTGGTCGACTTCCTCAGAAACATCCTGCATGATGCATTCCGGTATTTCATTGCTAACGGGTCCCTTCGAATGATTTTCCTCAACTGGCTTTTCAACCAGAAATGTTTGCTCAGCCATGAAGGCCTCGAACATTTCTTCTTCCACCATTTCTTTCTTCTGGCTTACGTCAACATCTTCTTCCATTTCGCTACCACTCTCCATCAAAGCTTTCTCCAACCCTGTTAGACTTTCCTTCTCTCTGGCCTTTAGTTCAGAATGAACCTTAGCCAATTGTTCTCGGCTGCAGACCACTTTGCTCTGTGGAACCGGCTTTGGAGCATGGTCTGACTTTGGGTTCTTCCTTCTTTCCGTTTTGACTGGTGAAGAATTTTCTCCACTTTCCTTCAGATCTTTCTGGTACTGGGTGTACCTGCGCTGAATTTTTTTCCTCTGTGATCTTGAGATAACTGGGACCATGTCTGGTTCCCTCGTCTTTGGGTGTTTAAGCAGCACCCAGTTATTCGGAGCCACCATAGGAGGCTTGATCATCCTGCCTTGGTTTACAACATCTCCATAAGCAAGCACTTCCCTAGGTTTGTTTTGCATTACAAACCAGTCCGGGACTCCAGGCACCCACGAACCTACTGATCCAGATGTGGAACTGTTTCTTTCTACCTTCAAAACCGCCTTCGAAACTGGCTGTGAAGGTAGATGCTTGTTCCTGACTTCATGTCTCGAGTCTGTTTCTGGCCTTTGATGAAAGTGGCCACTTTCAGTTCTGCATGAGGTTAGTCTAGGAGGCCAATCCCTGGCTTTAATCCCGTAACCTGAACTCTTCCCCAATCTTCTTTCAGAATGGTTGCTTTCTACTCTGTAGTAGTTAGGTGGTCTAGACTCATACAAGGACCTCTTGCCTTTAGCATGCATTCTGTCCACTGCCGGTTCAACCCTTGATGGTCGCTGCCTATCACTACCCAGATACGGCCTTTTGTTGTAAGCATTGGTTGGCTTAGAATGTCTTTGAACATCTCTGTAGTATTGCTTTCCATCAATTGGAAGTCCCCTCAACCATTTATGACTCAGTCTGCACCTGGGACACATCATCTGCATTACAGCTGCTTCCAAGGAATTGTCATCTAGTGCTTCTTCGTCAGATTGCTCCTTCTGATGTGAGAAACCTTGTCCAATAGCTGGTGGGTTTCTAGTCTCCTTCTTAGCAGTTGTCTGGTTGGCAGTATGCATTTGCACGTTGACCTCTTCCAACTCTTGCAGAGATAGATTCTGGAAGTTTGGTACAACCACATTAGCTGTGCCTTCTCCAACTTCTGGAAACGGGTTACTATCAATCTCCATGATCTTTTCTGTTTTGGTTGGGAGTTTCAGACTTCCTTTCCGAATCTGCTCCTGGATCCTGTCTCGAAAAACAATGCAGTTTTTAGTCGAGTGAGACCAAGAGTTATGCCATTTACAATATATTTTTCCTTTAAGTTCATCTGGAGATGGCAGTTTTACTCCCTTTGGTAACTTAAGGAAATTGGGTGCAAGCAGATGGTCAAAAATGTCATCTGCTTTTGCCAGATCGAAAGAATACTTTCTGTGGAAATCTTTCTTTTTAAACTGCTGGTCGATGGTGGTGTCTTTATGAATCAATGCTTCACAAATTACAGGTTCTTTGCCCACAATCTCTGCTGCATCGATTTCATAATTGGGATCTCTATAATATGTCTTATACGAGGCATTATTTCGATCTTATTCTTCTTCTAATAATGCTTCATATCTAGACACCTTATAGGTTAATTCGACCAAATCCCTGAACTCAGTTAAATCAAACTTCTTTCGAAGCCTGAACTCTAAGCCGTTTTGAGCCAATCTTACAAACTCTGGCTCTGGGAGAATGACTCTACATTTATTCCGAGCCCTTTTAAATCTGGCAATAAACTGAGTAGCCTTTTCCTCAGGCCTTTGACTCAATCTAGCCAAGTCTGCCATGGAAACTTCTGGCTCTGATTGGAAGAATTGGGCATGGAATGCCTCTTCCATCCGTTGCCAATTTTGAATGGACCCAGGTGTAAGGTTGATGTACCATACAAATGCTCCTCCAGTCAGAGAATTTGGAAATAATCTCAGTTTCATATAATCATGATTAGTAAATTCACCGCATTGAGCAGCAAATCTAGCAATATGCTCTACAGTTGACTGATTTCCAGTTCTATAAAATAGAGTAAATCTGGTATTCTGAATGCTCTTGGGTATTCATGTACCCTGTCTACCCATTCTGGGTATGGTTTTCTGTATATAGGAGTCTGGACCCCCCGAGCCATTGGTCCACATATCTCCCTAACAATATCAGCAATCTGGTCTCTAAGAACCAAATTTTGTGCCTGCTGAACCACTACTGGAGGGACAAACACAGGGTTTGGTGGGCAAACTTGTGCCTGCTGTCCTCTTGGTCCATAAGGTTGCATATTTGGGACTGGGTGCCCCTGTGGTGCAGGTTGCTGTTGGGGGTGTGGGTAACCCCGTTGAGCCTGTCCTGTGAAAGGACCTGCAAAAGGTGTTGGAACAGATGTTGTATCCCTTCCATTTGTGGGAAAACCTTCCAACCCCCCGGGTATGAATTCGAATAAAGGATTATTATACCCCCTAGTACCAGGTATGGCTTCGAACATGGGATTTGTAACCGTTCTTATGCCAGTTTCTTGTATTTGGCCAGGTCCACCAATTTGTGTGGCTTCATTGTTGAGTACTGAGGCATTTTGGCCCGCTGCAGGCCTCGAAACAGGTTCATACCAAGACTGAGGTGACGGTCTTTCAAAGTTTTGGGTACTAGTTTGACCATTAGAATGTCCATTAACTTGCATAGGCTGTTTATCTCTAGCCAATCTTTGCTGAGGGACATTTAAAACCTCCTCCGTGTGTCTTGTGTTTGTTGGTTAGTGATTATTCATTCGATCCAAGAAGGATGTTGCCCATTTTTCCATTGTGTTCATTAGTTGTTGTCCCATAGCATCTACTAAGCCATCCCATGGATTTGTTGGCTGAGTAGATGGAATGGTGGATGGTCCAATTCCTTGGTTTCGTCCAATACTACGAGCATATGGTTCTTGTCCAGAAGTACTGGTCTGTTTGACCAAAGGTTCTGATAACATGGGAGTTTCCACAGGATATGTTACCACATTATCCTCTGGATTAGGTATTTCTACCTCTCCTTCTACGCCTTCCTCCAAGCGTTCATTTTCTCCTTGTCGTCTTCGTCTAGCCATATTTTAATAGTCCCACTGGGCGTGCCAAAAATATATGTTGGCTTTTTGGCTTTTCGAAGGGTATTTTTGTAAATGTGAGCGTGCCAGCAAGGATCAATCAGTCCTTACAGAAATTGTGATTGCCAACCAATTACCAGACGATTGTGTTTTAGTTCTTTCAGCCTCAATGAAGAGGACTTTTACTGGTGGCTTGACTTAGGAGAAATTAAGAGAAATAACAATTAATATGAAGAACAATGGAAGTATTTCATAAAAATGAAAAACTTACAATAGTCCAAACTCAGCCTCGAAGAGGTTTACAGCAACAGTCCACTTGAATCTACTTGAGACTACTCCTATGAATTGAAGTGCAGTGCAGATATGTAAAGTGCAGGTATTGAAAGTACAGGAATGTAAAACTGGAAAGTAAAATATGAAATAAAGACTGGTATGTATGATCTGAGTTCCGTCCTTTTTTCCTGGGGGTCTCTCTGCTATTTATACTTGTCAAAGATGACCTTCGAACTGCTCTTCGAACCGTCGAACTGCTCCTCCATGATCGCTGATCATGTTGCCTTAGAAGTAGCTCCATTATGCCACCATTTGCAGTTAGGCTTCCCTCCTGTATTTGAATTTGAATATGAGTAACCGTTGAAGTCACGTCACCTTGCGTTTCTTTACTGATCCAATGTTGCTCAGACCATGTGAGAACCAATTATCATCACCACGTGTACGATCAGGACTGGAGACTTAAATTATTTTCCAATAATACCCTTATTCTGCCACGTGTCGGATTGTAACTGGCTTTTACAAAATATATAGCTAACAGTTTGGTGGACAGAAACTCAAATGATGTGTCAATTTGGTCTCTGTAGTTTACACGATGTGCCAATTTCTATTGTTTTAATTCGCTCGATAAGTTGTTGATTTGTATTTATATTGATTCCTCAGTCACATGCTTGCCTCCACCGAAAGTAATGAATAGTAAAAGTCAATTTTACTGTTCACTATTCATCTGAAGACAAAGTCAAAAGCAACATCAACTTTTAGTCAATCAGCCGAAAGTAATTGACAGCTTGCTTCTTCCCATGTGCTGCCAGCTGCTACCAGCCATCACCTAGTCACAAGCAGCATAGTTATTTTCTTTTCTTATAAATTGTAATGTTTTCATCATTAGTCATCAAGTTTAAAATCAAGTTTTCCCTTCCCTCACCTTCAGCTGTTCTTCTGTAATTGTAAGTCAAAATGTTCTATTCAAAATGTTTGATTATTATGTTTTAATGAAATGTTTTAATTACTGCTGTGATTCTTCTTGTATGTGCTTCCATCTCCTTTTGGTATCAGAGCCAAGTTTCTGTTAATTTCAGTTGCTTATTGAATTGTTAACTCTACTTAATCTATCTCTATTCTGCTTTGTAATTGCCTTCAGTCATCTTAATCTGTCATTAACGTTATCTGTGTCTTTCCACCTAGCTAGTAGCCACCCAACATTCGTCCCTTGTCCAGAGTAAGTCCTTAGTGTTAGGCAGTGTAGGACAATTAGGGGTCTCTCGGAGAGGGTATGTGTGAACACATGGTATGTGAAACCACGATAAGTTTAGACAATGTATTAAGATTCCTGTAAGTCATTTACTTAGTCAGAACCATGAGTCGATTATTCAAAAGTAACTCTTCAGTCAGCTCTAGATCCACAACTCTAGCTCCCATACCTAATCCAGGTATAGTGATAAATGAAGAAGAAGCAAAAATACATAATGATAAAATTAATTTATGTTGGAATATACCACAATTACAAATTGAAGAAATTTATCATACTACTTTTATGCAATCTACATTTAAAGTCAATCTTCATGTTAAAACTTTAGAACAAGTTTAATCTGTCAATTTGGTCTCTGTAAAAATCGAGCGAATTAAAACAATAGAGACTAAATTGACACATCGTGTAAACTATAAGAATCAAATTGACACATCGTTTGAGTTTTCGTCCACAAAACCTAACGACCGTCATTTATTAGATCAATATGACTCAAAGACTATTAGATTAAGTGACAAAATTAAGCAAATTAAAATAACATGAACCCAATTAACACATTGTATAAACTACAGAGATCATTTATATAATTTACCGTTTTAATTATTGATCATTTTAAGAAAATTCACTCCTACATTTGATCATCTTCATTCCATTTCCACCGGCTTTTGAGCTTCAACTTTTTTGTTGTCACTAAATTGTGGCAAATTTAATGACAAATTCTTGTTGTGGCCGGAGTATTGGACGTTTAGGTCTCATTTGAGAATATGATTTTTTAGTAATTTTTTAACTTTTTAACTAAAATATGATGTAAAAAAACTAGTATATTTGGGATGACTTTTTAATTTTTTATAAAAAAATGTGCAAAAATAGAGAGAAAATAGAATCTTTAACTTTTTGGTATAAGTTGTTGGCTTTTTGATTTTTGTAGTGACTTTTTGACTAAAATCACTACTTGCCAAATGAGGCCTTAATTTGAGATGGATTCAAGATTCATTCTAGAGTGCAAACAAAAAGTAAAATTAATATTAATTTTTATCAACAATAAAAAAAAAGTAAATTATATTACTATTAATTAAACATTTATTGTCAACATAATCAAGTAAAAATATATAAATGAACAAATTTTTTTGTCTACACTAACTTATTATATGTCTCTGTCTACTACATATATACTATGATATGATCAACATCAAAACCTCAATTTATATCTTTTTGAATAAATGTGATCAAATCATCTTTAATCCTATTAGGCAATGGAAAATGTTTGGGACTCCCACAAAAGAGGACCCTCATGACTCCCACTAATGTATTAATCATTGATGTATTTGAATTTATTTAGGAGTTGTGTCTGACAGTGACATGATTCAAATCATTTTGAGAGCTGTGGGAATTGTGTTTTGTAGGGATCTCTATCATTACTGTTATGCAATTTAGTTTTGACTAATTTCATAGTTGAATTGTGTGTTGCTATGCATAGTTAAAACAAGTAAAAATTAGCACAAGACAAATCAATTTACGAATTAAAAGAAGATGCTTCAATAATTTTCTGAGCTCATTTTTAAGAGTGTCATTTCAAATGTGACAATATTCTTATTTCCAAAGAATGAATGTGAAATAAGTGGTGTAAGCAAATTAAAGTATAAGAAAGAAAAATAAATAAATAAATAAATAACACGTGGTTAGAAAACAATAATGGCAACAAATAAAGATAAATGTAATAATATAAATAATTCTAAATAATAAACAAATATAACAAATAGCACAAATAACAAATATAAGGGATCAATATTAGATAAAACTTAATTTGAAAATTATTTTTAAATTCTTGTTATGTGTACCAAACTTTATAATTTGGTGGTGCGAACTACTATGATTATAGGGTGTGAAATATTCTAATTTTGAAATCATATTGTTAAATATTAGTATAATATAAGAAGTGTTAAACAAATTTGGAGGTGCAACCATTCTTACAATTAGTGACAACTTTTCGACATTGCATAAAGCAAGGGTTATGAAGGAAAATTTATTAGGTGGTCTAGACACACCACTTGACAATACTTCCCACCAATCACCAAATGTTATGCCGGTTGTTGTTCCCTTGTGACCCAACATATAATCATGGACTCTATCTTCTCTATTAATCACAAGACTCTTGAAACACATCTAACAATGTTTCAAGACCACTAAATAACTTTTCATGATTAAGAGAGTTTGTGAAGATTGGCTTCTTGTGATGACTGGCTTCACAATAGTAACAATCATTTGATACCATATAAAATGAATTGTTGGATTATTTCATTTATCAACGGGTGTTTGGGATTTATTTATTTGGTATCTTTTTTTGGGCTTATTTTTGTCTTTAGTAAATTTTTTTTAAAAAAAAAAATTCAAAAAGTTTTAGACTTTTAGATTTAGCTCGACAAGATGAATTGAATTTTTTTTAAAAAAAAAAAATTGAAAAAATCCAAAATAAGTCCAAAAGAGATGAAAATAAAAGCAAAAAAAATAGTAAACTTTTTTTTTTAAAAAAATTTATTTTGGAATTTTCAATTTTTGTTAGAATTTTTCAAAAAAAACTTACTTTCTAGATTCGTTTACACAAGACGGACGGGAAAAGTAAAAAATTTTGATATAATTTTCAACAAAAAAAAAATACTAAAAATAAAAACGTTAAAAAAAAGTTGCTTTTGTAGGTGTTCTATATTAGTGGACTTGTTACTCAAATATAATAAAAATCTAGATATATATTCAATTGACTCATAAAAGAAGTAGAACAAAAATAATATTAGTGAATATTTGAAGTTTTTTGCATTTTGTTCCAACCAATAGAAGAAAAAACAAACAAGTAAAATAAATTATTTGTGAAGATCAATCCACTCATGTGTTATATGTATCTTTTTGAGGCAAAGTCTCGTACTCGGACTAACCCCAATATATTATTTGCATTTAAGAGATTTCAAACCTGAAATTATGAAAATAATGCACTTCCAAATCTCAAACTTCGACCATTCGCCCAACTCTTGGAGTTTCCTGCGATATGCATCTACATGTCCTCATTGCAGCAAAATCTTCACATCTGCATAAAAAATAAAAAATGGTTGGTGTGATACAATGCATGGACAATAATATCGTTAAAATTTAAAGAGTAAAACCAAATAGGGAAAATTACCACACAAAAAAAAAAGCTCCTATTTCTGTTAAGTATTTTGTCAATTTAAACTTACTTGATTTGTTTTTAATTTAAATCATTCGCCTATTTCTATTATGTAAAACATACTGAAAAAATTTATTTAGACATTAAGCTAAATTTAACACCCAATTTAAGGGAGTGGTGAAATCAATTGAGCAATTGCAGGCTCGGTTTTTTTTTTTGGGGGGGGGGGGGGGGGATTGAGATTAGGAGGAAGATTCATTTAGTAGGATGGAAGGAGGTATCTAAGTCTAAGAGTCAAGGTGGTTTAGGGGTGAGGAGCATCAGTGATATGAATGCTAGCTTTCTTTTGAAGTGGTGGTGGAGATATGGTGTTGAGGATGATGCATTATGGAAGGCAGTAGTGTGCAGTATATATGGTAAGGAGGGTGGAGGGTGGTGGCCTGTGAGAAGGGTAGAAGGTAGAGTTTCTCCAATTTGGCAGAGTATTTTGAGTATTGCTAAAGATAACCCACTGATGGTAGAGTTCTATTTGGAAAATGCAAAAGTAAGGACTGGGAATGGAAAAAGAATTAAATTTTGGATTGATAAGTGGTGCAACAATAGAGTGCTAAGGGAGGAATTCCCAAGATTGTTTCAGTTATTAGTGGACAAGAAGGGTTTGGTCATGCAGCATAGGTAGCAAAGAGCAGGGTCAGGTCAGTGGAGTTTAAGGTTTCGAAGACAATTAAGAGCTTGGGAAGAAGAAGAGGTAAGCAGGTTGAGAGATTGGTTGAATGATGGCCCTGTCAAGAATGGGAATTTGGTTGATTGTTTGCATTGGGGGGTGAATTCTTCAGGCCAGATCACAGTGGCATCTGTGTGGAAGTGGCTTCAAGTTGATAGGGGACCTGATTTGTGTGTTGCTAATAGGCTGTGGAAGTCTGTGGCTCCACCAAAAGTGCAGTTCTTTGGGTGGTTAGCCTGGAGGGAAAGAGTAAAGACTGTTGAATTTTTATATAGGATTGGTGTGTTGGATGATCAGGTTAGTGTCTTATGTCCATTATGCAGAAATGCAATTGAATCGATTAGTCATGTTTTACTTCATTGTCCGCCGGTATGGAGGGTATGGTCTGAATTAGTAAACTGGTGGGATATGTGTTGGGTAGTACCATGTACAATTGAAGCTTTGTTACAATGGTGGGTTGGCTTGAAACTCAAGAAGAAGGAGAGGAAAATCTGGAACTTGATGCCACTTGTAATGTTGTGGTCAGTGTGGAAGCTGAGGAATGAGGAGGTGTTCATTGGGAGACTTCCGAATTTTGTTGAGCTGGTAGATTTAGTGAAGTCTAGGATAGCTTTTTGGGCAAAGAGTAATATCGCAGGGTTGCAGTACTCAGTTCAAGATATAGTGATTAATTTACATCAGGTTAGACAGTGTTTGTGATAAAAGTGCTGCTGGGTCCTGTTGTTGGGGTGTTACTGGTGTGGTTACAGTTCAGGGTGTCATAGTAGTTGAAGGGATTTGAAGGGGTCTGTAGTTTGCTGGGTTACTTATGTTGGAGAAGCTGGAGTAGCTGAGAGGTTTGGAGCTTGGATCTTGCTGGTGCTGTGGAAGTGTTGTTGCTGCAATGCTGTGGTGTGAAGTTACTGAAGTTGTTGCTGTTTCTGCTGTAGTCCAGATGGTGTTACTATATGTTAGTGTAGTCCAGATGGCTGCTGATTTTGCTGGTGTGTCTGGGATCTGGGAGTGTTTGTGGTGTGCTGCTGATCTCTTAATTTAGGATCTGATGTTGCTATTGGCCTGGCTGTGGGTGTGCTCTGGTTATTTGTTGTTTTTTTTCCTTTTCTCTCTTTTTGTTTCTTTTGATTGGTTCCTCACCGATCTTGGGTTTAGTGTTAGCATAGGATTGTGCTATCTCATCGGTGCCAACCTAGTTGGGATTGATTTGGTTAGTTATGATGCTTTTTGCACTTCCCTTCTTTGTTGATATAAGTTTCGCTTGTATCTTGCTTTTTTCATCAATAAAGTTTCTTTTTGCTGATCAAAAAAAAAAAAAAAATTTAACACCCAATTCTATTTCTAAGAGTGAAATCCAAGGTCTCTCATTAAGAGAGACTTAGTGGTGAAAGTGTTGAAGATTGGCTCAGATTTGATGTCAATAATGGTTGCTGTCAACAATGGCTGCTTTGTTTGTCAACAAAAGCTGCTGATTGAAGAGCTTGGTTCTCCCATTCCATTTATAAATAGGTAGTGAATTGGAGGAATTCAGTGTGGTGAGTTGAAGAGAGAATACAGAGCAAAGAGAGAGAATTATAGAGTGTGTAATTCTTTGTTCTATATATAGTGATATCCGCTGCCCGTGGACGTAGGCGACTTGCTGAACCACGTAAATCTTTGTGTGTTCTTGCTTGTGTGATTGTTTTCTGCCTCCTAAGCACAACAAATTGGTATAAGAGCCCGGGTGGTGAAAAATCAAATTTTTTCTGAAAGTGCCCAGATTTCGAAGTGCTCGAAATCAACTTTTGAGCACACCAGGAGCAAGAAATCCAAGAGAGGAGTCCAGAACTGCAAAGAGAAGCCCAGAAGCCCTCCTACGCGCCCTCACGCGCCACACAAAGGAAGCGCGTTAAATCCACTCTCACCATGCGCCACCACGCGCCGGTTGACTGTCGGCGCGTCATACTACGTGCTTCCACGCGCCACACGCCTGTCTGCAGGAAGAAGACGAGACACGTCAGCGACGCGTCAGCGCCACGTCATCGACTCGTCAACGCCACGTTATCGATCAGTCAGCGCCACGTCAGTGACACGTGATCTGCCACGTCGGTGACACGTGTCAGTCAGCCAGACACGTGGCAGCCACATGTTAGCCACGTCAACCTTCCGTTAACCAGTCAACACAGGGGCAGAGAGTTACCCGCTGTTGCGCAGCTAAGGTACACCTGCAGATCTGAACCGTCCACATTGTTTTGGCTTGATCTGAGTCATTCGGAGTCCGTTTTTGACGATCCAATAGTACTTTCCAACTATTTGGAGTATTCTGGACACATCTGTACGGTCAATTTTTTGAATCGGAGTTTCTAAAAACAAAATTCTTAATGGAAGAATCTACAGAGACCAAATCAACCGAGTCCATAAGTAATCCAGTGACTACAAGCAACTCTAGGCATTGGACCTCGGTGTCCCATGCTAAGTTCGAGGTAGAAAAGTTTGATGGAAGCAGCAACTTCGGCATGTAGAGATGCGAAGTTAAAGATATGCTTGTCCAGATGAACCTGCACTTCACTCTGGGAGACAAACCAAATGACCTGGACGGGATGGAATGGGTGAAAGTGAATCTCCTGGCCTGTAGTTCCATCCAACTTTGCCTTACAAAAGAGGAGAAGTACGCCTTCACAGAATATGATATTGCGAAGGAGCTTTGGAAGGTGCTGGAAGATAAGTTCATGACAAAGAGCATTGAGAACCGGCTCTACTTGAAGAAGAGGTTGTTTCGTTTCGACTATAAGAAAGGTATTTCGATGAACGAACACCTAAACAATTTCAACAAAATTCTTACCGATTTGAAAAACTTGGATGATCACATTGATGATGAAGATAAAGCACTGTTACTGTTGAATTTCTTACCTGACTCATATGATCATCTCACCACCACTTTACTGTACGGTAAAGAAAAGATCAAGTATGTTGATGTTGCAAACATCTTGGTAAATAATGAGTTCAGAAGGAAAGATAAATCTGCAAACATGGACTCAGCATCCGAGGCATTGACAGTCAGAGAAAGGACAAATAACAGAAGATATACAGGGCGAGGAAAGTCTCGCTCAAAATCCAGAGGGAAATCATCAGATAGAAGACGTCTTGCAAAAGACGAGTGTGCTGCTTGTCGCCGGAAGGGGCATTGGGAAAAAGATTGCCCTAATAAAGACCAAAAAGAGGAAAAGGTCAACGTTGCACGAGATGGAGATAATGGTGAAGGATTAGCCTTCACAGTTTCATTATATGGCCAATCTGATGAATGGATACTAGATTCCGGATGTTCCTACCACATGTGTCCTAATAAGCAGTGGTTCTCGAGCTTAGGAGAGTTTGATGGAGGAGTTGTGCTAATAGGCAACGACCAAGCTTGCCAGACAAAGGGGATTGGAACAATTCGACTGAAGAGACATGATGGAACAATCAAAATTCTTGAAAATGTTCGGTATGTACTAGAATTGACAAAGAATCTCATCTCAGTGGGAGTTTTAGACTCCAAAGGTTACAGAGTAACTATGGAAGGTGGAGTCCTCAAAGTTGTTCGAGGAGCATTTGTTGCAATTAAGGGTACTCGAAAGGGAAATTTATATTTCCTAGACGGCTCTACAGTCACAGGGAGAGTGGCTGTCTCCACCAGCTCAGAAGATGATGTATCAGACACTTCCAGACTTTGGCACATGCGCGTAGGGCATGTCGGTAAGAAGGCTTTACAAGGGTTGGTAAAGCAAGGCCTGTTGAAAGGCGCCAAAACAGGGAAGCTTGAGTTCTGCGAGCATTGTGTACTAGGCAAGCAAACAAGAATCAAGTTTGGTATTGCTATTCATCGTACCAAAGGGATTCTAGACTATGTTCACACCGATGTATGGGGTCCTTCCAAGAATGCTTCATTGGGAGGCAAACACTACTTTGTGTCGTTCATTGATGATTTCTCAAGAAGAGTTTAGGTTTACACAATGAAGCATAAAGATGAAGTATTAGAAATCTTTCTTATGTGGAAGAAAATGATTGAGACCCAGACAGGAAGAAAGATCAAGAAGCTCAGATCTGACAATGGCAGGGAATACACATCAGATCCCTTCTTTGAGGTTTGCCAGAATGATGGGATAGTGAGACATTTCACAGTTCCTGGAACACCGCAGCAAAATGGAGTTGCTGAACACATGAACCGCACTTTGGTGGAGAAAGTCCGGTGTATGCTGTCACATTCTGGATTGAGCAAGGCATTTTGGGGCGAGGCATTGAACTATGCTCGTCATCTTGTTAACCGACTACCTATTGTAGCACTAGATGGCAAGACTCCCATGGAGGTATGGTCTGGAGTGCCAGCTACTGATTATGATCAGCTACGTATCTTTGGATGTCCAGATTATTTTCATGTTACAGAATCTAAGTTGGATCCAAGAGCCAAGAAAGCCATCTTCTTGGGCTTCAGTGACAGTGTTAAGGGATACAGACTCTGGTGCCCTGAATCAAGGAAAGTTGTCACTAGAATAGACGTTACCTTTGATGAGTCTACAATGCTGACGCAACCAAATCCTCAAGAAAATGATGAAGCATTGAAGAAGTCAGTGCAGGTGGGGTTTGAGACTCCAGCAAAGACTAGTCAGCCAATCAACCATCCTGAAGAAGTCTTAATGGATAGCTCTGAAGAGAGTTCATATGAAAATGAAGATCCAGAGACCCCACAACAATCAGAACCCATTGCAATCAGGAAAGGAAAAAGGGTTACTAAGCAACCCGGTTGGATGACCGATATGGTAGCCTATACACTTCCAATCATTGAAGACAATTTTCCCTGCACTTTCAAAGAAGCCGTGCAGCATGCAGAAAGTGTCAATTAGAAGGAGGCTATGGATGAAGAGATCGGGTCACTTCACAAGAACCAGACTTGGGAGTTGGTGCAACTTCCAAGAGGCAAGAAAGCAATTGGGTGTAAGTGGGTTTACACCAAGAAAGAAGGCATCCCAGGCAAAGACAACATCAGATTCAAAGCTAGATTGGTATCTAAAGGCTATGCCCAAAAGGAATGAATAGACTACAATGAGGTATTTTCACCTGTTGTGAAGCACACGTCTATTCGTATCTTGCTAGCTTTGGTTGCACAGTTTGATCTCGAGCTCGCCCAACTCGATGTCAAAACTGCCTTTTTACATGGAGATCTTGAAGAGAAGATATACATGTCCCAACCAGATGGTTTCAAAGTTGCTGGAAAAGAGAATTGGGCCTGTAAGATGAACAAATCATTGTACGGATTGAAGCAATCCCCGAGATAGTGGTACAAAAGATTTGATCGGTTCATGATAGAGAAAGAATACACAAGAAGTCAATTTGACCATTGTGTATATTTTCGTAAGCTTCTAGATGGGTCCTTCATCTATTTGCTCTTATATGCAGATGATATGTTAATTGCATCAAAGAGCAATGAGGAGATTGACAAACTCAAGGCACAGTTAGCAAGAGAGTTTGAAATGAAGGATTTGGGAGAAGCAAAGAAAATTCTTGGCATGGAGATCAAGAGAGACAGGAAGAAGGGCACGGTTTATCTGACACAAACTCAATATTTGAAAAAAGTGTTAGACAGATTTGGCATAAATGGGAAAACAAAAGCTGTGAGTACACCATTGGCCCCTCATTTCAAGCTCAGTGCTTTGATGTCTCCACGCACAGAAGAAGAACGGAAGCATATGGCACAAGTTCCATATGCAAATACAGTTGGTGCATTAATGTATGCTATGGTTTGTACAAGGCCTGACATCTCACATGCTGTGAGTATGGTAAGCAGGTATATGCATGATCCAAGAAAAGATCACTGGCAGGCAGTGAAATGGATCCTAAGGTACATACATGGCACAGTTAATCTGGGATTGAAGTTCGAGAAAGATAACCGACTCAGACAGAATTTGGTTGGATATGTGGACTTAGATTATGCTGGTGACTTGGACAAACGCCGATCAACAACAGGGTATGTATTTACGCTTGCTAAAAGGCCTGTGAGTTGGAGGTCAACGCTTCAGTCAACGGTGGCTTTGTCTACTACAGAGGCAGAGTACATGGCAGTGACGGAAGCCTTTAAGAAAGCTATTTGGCTACATGGGTTAATTGAGGACTTGGGTAATGTTCAGAAGCACGTTGAGGTGTACTGTGATAGTCAGAGTGCCATTTGTTTTTCAAAGAACCAAGTTCATCATTCCCGCACCAAGCACATTGATGTCCGTTTCCATTTCGTCCGAGAAATTGTGAATGAAGGGGATATTCTGCTTCAAAAGATTAGCGCTGCAGATAATTCGGCCGATATGCTCACAAAAGTGGTTTCTGGGATCAAGTTTCAACACTGTTTGAACTTGGTCAACATCTCTCGGAACTGAGCACCTTCGGGTGAATGGCAGTGTTGATCGATCACTATGTTGGATAGAGAATCCTCGCCAAGGTGGAGATTTGTTGAAGATTGGCTCAAATTTGATATCAACAATGGTTGCTGTCAACAATGGTGTTGTCAATAATGGCTGCTTTGTTTGTCAACAAAGGCTGTTGATTGAAGAGCTTGGTTCTCCCATTCCATCTATAAATAGGTAGTGAATTGGAGGAATTCAGTGTGGTGAGTTGAAGAGAGAATACAGAGCAGAGAGAGAGAATTTTAGAGTGTTTAATTCTTTGTTATATATATAGTGAAATCCGCTGTCCGTGGACGTAGGCGACTTGCCGAACCACGTAAATCTTTGTGTGTTCTTGCTTGTGTGATTGTTTTCTGCCTCCTAAGCACAACAGAAAGTGCTAATCACACATGGTAACAACCCCTTGGTTAAGTTTTCTAACATGATTCACATCAACAAGAGAGCGGATCCTGAAATTATGAAAATTCTAATGCTGTGTTTGGTTGGGGAATTTGAGTAGGGATTTGGAAAGGGAAATGAAAAAAGTAGGTGAAATGGGGATAAAATATATCTAAATTTCACATATTTTCACACATCTTTTCTTTTTCCCTTTCCAAATCCCTTCCCAAATCCTCTAACCAAACACAACATAAAGAACATCAATATAACTTACCCATATAATTAAAGAGTAGTTGGAAAATATTCTTGAGTTCACTACACAAACGGGGTTATGTTGGCCATCATGCTCTTGTCCCAGTCCACATAAAATTGCAAACTATATTTTGACCATGGGTTTTTCGGTTGATTCAAGACGAAAGCCAAATCCTCATCGTTGTCGATTGATACCAACGCATACTCCACTTTGTTTATGGACTCCCAAGATGGGAACCTACATTTGAACTTCAGTTGCACGTTTTCTCCAATCGGGCCCACCTTGGGCATGATCATCGCCTCCAACTCGTGCAGTGTTGTCCCCTTTTTCACCTTACAGAACTTCTTCACATGGCCGTTGTAAGACACACTTTTGTGATCAGACATAATCTCTCCCCCCCAATAGAACATAGCATTCTCATCTTCTGTATCATCCCTTCACAATTCACAATTCAAAAACCTATAATAAGTATCTAAGTAAAAAATTCGTTGTGTCATTTGTTTGGACAAGCATAAAAAAAAAAAAGACTGTTTAAATAAAAAATTATACTTTAAATTGGATTTGAATATTTATGTAGTTATAAGAAAATTTTGAGTCAGCGCATTTCTTAGAAAGTTTTATAAAATTAAGCATTTCCTAATTCAATTATTATATATATTTTTTATTTTTTGAATTGGGGTCGGAGACTTTATGTGAGGAGAATTACGTTTGATTAGACAACCATAGTCTACCAATACACACTTAGAAGTCCAACAACACAAAACAGAGCAATTTGTAAGGTCAAAAATAAATAAATGAATAAATAAAAATAAAATGAATTTCATGATGTATATAACGGTAACATGGTACTAAAAGCTGAAGTAGTTTGTAAAATATACCTTTAGAATCCACATTATAAATTCACTTTTGGTATCATAATTTTTGTATCGTATATATCTTTTTAGAGATCTACACTGTAGGTTTATCCGGGCCTATTAGAATAATTTAGATGTATAACATAATGTTCTATGCAAACAAAGAATTAAATTAATGAAGTTAGCTCGTACCAATACCAACAAAAGTGAATCATAGAAAACCAATAAATGTTAAAAGAAACTTTCTAGATTTAATGATGTGTAAAGAAATAATTAGTTAATAATTAGAGAAGATATAAGAAAAAAAGTTATCTTAAACATTCTAGTTGATTGTCACATTATTAAATTTGAAAATGGAGTCTAACTTTAAATTTAAATAGAATTAAACCAAAAACCATTTAATTTAACTAAACCAAACATATTAGAAAGTGTGTATGACATCTTAGAATGGTGAACAAATTTGAATCTAGACATTTCACACTTTTTCATCTTTTAAATGGACAATTCTTACATTAAAAAAAATCACATTCACTTTCTATCATATTTTTTACTCTAATCAAATATGAGCAAGAGCAGTCTATTTGGTTCAATTGTTTTTACACCTTTTCAGATGGAATAATTTTGCCTCTTAAATTAGCGACAATTTTTAAATTTTATCATTAAATTTTTTTTTCCTTTCACTTTTTGAAACAACCACTTTGTGACTACTTCATGATAGTTAAACAGCAGTCTATTTAGTTTAATTGTTTTAAAACCTTTTCACAAGAAATAATTTTGTTTCTTAAAATTTATTTATTAGTGATATTTTTAAAATTTTGACATTAAAAATTTTTTTTTTGACTTTTTGAAACCACTTTGTGATTATTTCATAACAGTTAAAATTGATCTCTTAATATTTTTTATACCAAGATTTTCACTTTTAGGAAATAAAAAGTTCTGGCCTTAAAATCTTTATATTCTGTAGTGTTTTCTTTATATTTTATTTTTTGCCGTTTCTAGTTAATTATTTTCAAAATTTTGACAAATATTTATTTCTTAGGCGCATTTAAAAATTTTAAAAATGAAAAAAAAAAAAAAATTTGACAAAAGAAAAAGAGACAAGCTTGAAAGCCACACTTGCTCCTTTCTTTTCGACTGGGTAATTTCAGTCCTGTCGTTTTTTTTTTCCCCACTGATTTGATTTGTATAAGCCTTCAAGCCAAGTAAAAATAAAGAGCTTTTTCACTGATTTGGTTGGTGGATCGGTCTGTGTTTTGCTTTGATGAAGAAAAAAAAAAAAAAAAAAAAAAAAAAAAAAAACTGTAATTGAGTTAAGAAAACCGAACAATTAACAAAAAATATAATATAAAAAAATTACCTGTTCTTTCTAAGGGCATAGAGAGATGATAGGAAGATAGAAATACCAGCAGGCCAAACAATCCACCAGAGGGTAAGAGGTAGAATCATTTGTATCATGGCCAAGAACCCAATGACAGACGAAAACACGCCAGCATACTCCCCTATGCTTGCAACGATTGGCGATTTCTTTTGCAATAAGATCACTTGCATATTACAAGTGAAACCAATTGCAATACAAGCCACAAGAATACCAAATGATAGTCCATGTGGTGGCTTTGAATTCAAAGCATACTGCAACGGCGATCCCTCTGATCTGAAAATCACCATAGCTATGGCTGCACTGAAATTTGTGACTAGGAGCGTCTCCGACAGCTTATGTAAGTTGTCGCCACTGCTAGTCTTCTCTTTCAGACTCGGAAACCAAGATCGAGTCTTAACCCGAGTTTGAGTCTGAGTCTGAGTCTGAGTCTGAGTCCGAGTCCGAGTCCGAATCTGACAGTCGTGAGATGTTGAAGGATGCTGGTTTTGAGTGTTACCAGTTCTTGTGTCTGTGTTTGTGTCAACAGATGGTTGCTGTGGCGGTGCAGGTGGTTGGGTTTGCCGAACTGGACTGCCATCAACAGAAAATGGTGTTTGGCCATTTGAATTCATACCTACAAGGTACAAACAAAGATTATCAAAAAAAAGACCATGAATAATGCATGAAATCATGATGAATTTCAAAAAAAAAAAAAAAAAAAAACTAAAAATAAAAATATTGGTGGATTTTGGGTACACTAAAATCACCTGCAATGCAATAAAGTTTTTTAGCCTGAACGGAAATCACCAAGATGAGGAAACGTTGTCAGCCACAAAACCTTACTGCATTTGCATGCACATGAGACCAATATTCTATGTTTTTTGGCCTTTGTGTGGGCAAAACAGGATTATTTCATTTATTCGTATAAAATATTGGGGGAGACAAATGAACACATAAATAAATAACTACATTCATGGAAAATAGAAGATCTGATACAAGTAAAAAAAACGGAAGTATCAAATTAAGGGATCTGAGTAGGAAAAAAATAGTAATCCGTATGATCTATCAACAACAAATGAGAGAGAGAGAATGAACGAACGAACGAACGAATGAAAGAACAACAACCACTATACTTATAATGATTGGGCCTATTATGCGTTCCTTTGTTTGTTTGTTTTTATTTGATTTGATTTTATTTTATTTGTCAACAAAAGATAGAAATTTTATTGATAAAATGTATTCAGGACATTTCCACATATTTGTGCGTATATTTTTTTATTGCGAATCCAAAGTATCAATTATGGGCACAAAAAAAAAAAAAAAGATTGCATCTTGCATTTACATTAAATGCCCACCAAAATAAAAAATACATATCTTATTCTTCTCTCATCTTGCATTCTTTTTCTATTTTGCACCCAAAAAAACTTCTTCATCTTATTAAAGATTGCATCTATGGTTTTTAATTTTTTTTTCTGTATACATAATTTATATATCATATTGTACATATACACGTTTTGTATATATGGTGAAAAAAAAAATTATTTTTCTTTTAGCGTATCCGGTAATAAAATCTTGGTTTTGTCTATGAGAGAGACTTTTAAATTATATATACCAAACTTAAATAAATTACTAAATATTTAGTAATTTATTTGGATTGGGGGTGGGTGCTGTGATAGCACCCATGCCGTCACACCTTGTATGGTTTATTCTGATCATATTTTGATAATCTGAACCGTTCATATTATAAGATTTGTTGAGTATATTATCCTTGTAAAAAATGAAATTAATCGAACAAATATAATCACATGATCAAGGCGAATAATAACCCTAAAAAATTATTAAAATCATACTATTCGTTTATTTTTTTAAACATAAACGTAGTCCTGTTGTAAATTACAGATGTCTAATTAACTTGAATTTTTTTATAGATGATCTACTCAACGAACCCTACACTATGAATATTTCGGATTATTAAAATAAATTTAAAACGTGCCTTCACTGGCTCACAACACAGTGCTATGCCTATAAGGCACATCACCAACCCCATTCCCAACTTATTTGAGTTTGGTATATATATAATGGCCCGCCAAACTAAAAAAAATACATATCTTATTCTTCTGCCATCTTGCATTCTCTTTCTATTTTACATCAAAAAAACTTCTTTTATCCTATTAGAGATTGCATCTATGGTCGTTTGGCAATGGCTCATTGGGCTTTTTTGGCTCAATGAGCCATAAAAGACAGAATGACTCATGAGCCACAACAGACAAAACATCTCATCCAACCCCATAATCATTATACTCTTCTCTCACAAAAAAATCAAAAAAGCCAAAAAGCTAAAAACCCTTCTCAAACTAAGCTTTTGAGCCTAGGCTCATATAGTCAAAAAAGTCAAAAAGTCAAAAAGTCCACCCACTTCCCAAACAGCCAAAAAGCCAACCCACTTCCCAAACGGAGGCTTAATTTTTTTTTCTATATACATAATTTATATATCATGTTATACATATAGACGTGTATTTGTATATATGGCGAAAAAAAAATATTTTTCTTTTAGCGCATCTGGTAATAAAATCTTGTTTTTGTCCGTGAGAGAGACTTTTAAATTAATATGTAGTAGCGACTTAACCTTTAGATGATCCTGCAGCACAAGTCCTGCATCGAGAGAGCCTCCACATTATAATGATTTATATACATACATTGGATGGACAATTGTTATATTAGCTGGGAAAATGTTAGGACATCTGTAAGTTTCGGAGTCAAAAAGACTTGTGAGTGCTTGGTATGTTTTCGTATATAATTAGTAGTTGGCTTAACGAGTATAATTATCAATTTGTTAAAAAAATTCAATTGATGTATTTATTAAGTTATATAAAAAGCCTATATTATTTCCTAAATATATAGGTTGTTCATATTGTTATCAAAAAGTAATTTTCTAAAATTATAATAAATAAAATTCTACTTAAGATCGACTAAACCATAAATGAATTAAGCATAATATCATTTGAAAATGATATGTTTAAAAACTTTAATAGAAAAACAAATTAGTAATTTTTTATCTTAGTAAGGGAAAAAATTATTTGAAAATGATATGTTTAACAACTAGAATTTTCACCTTATAACTAAAATAAAAATGCTATGAAAATGTATCCCTTGAAAATGAATTTTTAGTGTAAATTTAATGTCAGTGAAATGTGAACTATATCCATAATAATTATAAATTGCTGATTTTTTTTTTTCTAAATAAAATTTTGAATTTGTAGCATTGTTAATTAAAAAAATAAAGACGCCTTCACAATGTGAACACACAGAAAACACGCAACAATAAATTCTTCACTGGGGTAATTTTTGACCATTCTAAATTAAGCAAGTTCCATGAAAAGTTCATGAAATCTTGAGCATTTCTAAGGAATTCTTTGAATGAAACTTGTTAGTTATTATAGTTAGAATTATCATATTTTAGTCATTTTAATGGGTTAGTTATTATAATAATTATATTAACAAAAAAATTCAAGACTGGCTACAATTGAAAAGTCTTAGGAGGCTCTTTAAACTGTTTGTTTGTGTCATTGGAGTGCATAGAAAAAAAAAAGAATTAAGTAAAATAAAGGACATACATTTTTTTATAT
Source organism: Camellia sinensis (assembly GCF_055761805.1). Taxonomy (NCBI): domain Eukaryota; kingdom Viridiplantae; phylum Streptophyta; class Magnoliopsida; order Ericales; family Theaceae; genus Camellia; species Camellia sinensis. The sequence continues at coordinate 153,207,321 of NC_138967.1, forward strand.
TTTAACTAGTGAAAAATAAAAAGTATGATTGAAATTGCTCTTAGCTTTCATTGCAAAAAGTTTGAGAATCCAAAAAACAAACCACAAAAATTGCGCCAAAAAAAAAAAAAAAAAAAGTGTCTGTAAATTTAAAATAAATATATCCACATAATTCATTACAACTTAGCACACGTTTTTTTTGGAAGACTAATTGATTAGCATAATAAATATTATATGAGCATAATAAAAAATGAAATTAGTGTTAGTAATTCAATGGATTAGTGAGATAAATAATTTTCTCTTGTACCTGTTTGTTTTTAATAGATATCAAAATATATAATCTCAAGTATATATATATATATATATATTGCATTATTAATTGTAAGATTAAAAATTTGCTAATTTTATCCGATAAAATGTATATAAAATTTAATCCGAATAACAAAAATTTTAATATATTTTTACAGACTTTTCATTATCATATGTCTCACATAACACATAGGGCGTGTTTTATTCGTGGGATTGGAGGGGGGGACTATCCACTATTTGGATTACAATCCAAATAGTGCTCCTTATCCGCCGTATGATTTTTTTTTAGTCCGCCGGACATGGAGTCCGGCCGGACTCCTTATCCCCCATATGGGGGACTATTGTATCCTGGGAGGGGGGACAGAATGTGGGGGACTATCCACTGTTGGGATTAGATGCTAAAATGACCATTTTGACCCTCTACTATTTAATTATGTATTATATTTACTAAAATTCAATAAAATTTAAATGTCCCAATTTAAAAATAAAAATAATTTTATTTAACTTTTATTGATGTTTTATTTATTTGATTTTTTAAAATAATTTTTTATAGATATTTTATTGATGTTTTATTTTAAAATTTTGTTTATAATTTATTTAATTTCATTATTTAAATTTTAATAGGTGTTTTATTTAAAATTTTAATTAAAAAATAATATAAATTTTTTTATACAGGTTATACAGTATTAAATGAAATTTTAATGATTTATTAAATAATATAAAAAAATAATGTCCTCTGTATTTTATTAAAACAAATTTATTTAATAAATCATTATGTAAAATTTTAAAACAGTATAATGGTGTAAAAAATTTTAACACAGTAATCAAATTTTAATAAAAGTAATGGTTACACAGTAATCAAATTTTACCCTTTTTATTTATTTATTTATTTAATTTTAAAAAAATAAATTTATTTAATTGTGTAAAAGATAAAATAAAATAAATTTTTATTTAATCTAGCTAAAAATAATTAAAATATTAAAGATATGTTTAATATTGCTATTACTTAGTAAACAATTGAAAAATGGTAAAATAGTCTTTTGTTCATTTATCCTATCCAGTCCGTCCAACCAAACGTTGGATTTACTGAAAATAGTCATATCCAGACATCTAATCCCATGAAAAAACAAACACAGGATACATATCCAATCCGACCAAATAGTCCGGGAGATTCACAGTCCCAGGACTCAAGTCCGATGGATTCTAATCCCCTATTTTCCAGTCCGTCCAATCAAACACACCCATAGATCTATATCAACTTATTTTTGCAACCCATTAAAATAGTCAAAAAAATTAAAAATTTACTACAAAAAAAATCAAGGGTAAATTACAAATATACCCTCTAACGTTTGATTAAAATACGAATTGTCCCCTGTGGTTCTAGAAATTACATTCCACCTCCTAAGGTTTCTAATTTCATAATAAATCGCGCATTTTATTAATAAATTATCAAGTCAATTAACAGTTTTTAATGATATTAGAAATATGTTTCAATTAATAATTAGGTAATTTTATTATTATATAGGAAAGAAATTATGAATTTCTTTTTTACAGTTAATTCTGTTAAGTAAAAAATTATGACAACGAGATATTCATAATTTTTTAAATCACAAGAGACAATTTAAATTTTAAGAAAATCTCAAAAAATAGTATTTATAATTTACCTAAAAATCAACTATTCATTTTATATTTTTACACATCTTTTTATAAATATATTAAAAAATAATTAAAATAGACAATTCCCAAAACAACTCCAATGTCATGTAAAATGGAGAAGTGCGAATAAAGCAGTCGTGTCACGTAATGTCATGTAAAATGGAGAAGTGCGAATATTGCAGTCGTGTCACGTGAAGTTCACGTGGCTGCCCCACCCACAGTCCAAAAATGAATGCCTAATAATTTGTCATGGAAAATGTATCTATAAATTTCATAGTGGAAATGTTAATTCATTTAATTTTAAGATTTTGTTTTATGAATTAATTAGTCTTTTTATTTTTTAAATTTGTATTTATATAATTTTGGTCATTTGAGTTTAAATTAATGCCTTTTTATGATTTATTTTTTTAATTTTTTGATTTATTTTTGGGATGTGAATAGAAAAGTAAGATGTGAAAGATTCTTTTTGGAATGATTGGTGGCTGAAATGTTGGTTGAGCGTGGAATTCTACATTTCTATTAGTGTAGTTTCTGGTGTTATATTAGATTGAGTGTACATTAAAGTGCTACATTTGAAAAAAGTACACTAAGGAATTTTTGTGAGTTACACTGATTGAAGTGTTATGTTTAGAAAAAATACACTTAGGAGTTGTTTTGAAATGTTACGTTTGAAAAAAGTATACTAATGAGTTTTTTAGTATGTTACATTGTAGTATTACGTTTGGAAAAAAATATATTAAGGAGTTTTTTTGAAATGTTACGTTGTTACGTTTGAGAAAAGTATATTAAGAAATATTTTAGTGTGTTACATTGGAGTGTTAGGTTAGAAAAAACTACACTAAGGAGTTTTATTGTATTACATTAGAGTGTTACGTTTGGAAAAAGTATACTGAGAAGTTTTTGTATGTTACATTGATTGAAGTATTACATTTGGAAAAAATACATTAAAATTTTTTTTAGCCTCCGTTTGGGAAGTGGGTTGGCTTTTTAGCTTTTTTGACTATATGAGCCTGGGCTCAAAAGCTTAGTTTGGGAATGGCTTTTGGCTTTTTGGCTTTTTTGATTTTTTTGTGAGAGAAGAGTGTAATGATTGTGGGGTTGGATGGGATGTTTTGTCTGTTGTGGCTCATGAGCCTATTCTGTCTTTTATGGCTCATTGAGCCAAAAAAGCCCAATGAGCCCTTGCCAAACCAACCCTTAGTGTATTATACTAAAGTGTCTATTTTTTTAGGGCTACATTGAAGTGTTAGTTTTGGAAAAAGTATATTAATTTTTTTTTTTTGAAATGTTGCGTTTAGTAATTTCAACATTTTGAGAAAACCCACATTTTGGGCCTCTATGAAATTCACACTAAAATGGGACCTTTGAGCCCATAAAAAAAAAAAAATCCAAACAGTTCATAAGATCACTATTTGGGATTTATTTATACTTTTTTTATTTGTTTTAATTATCTATTGAACTGAGAATTTTAAAATGAAAATTTTATTAATTTCATAAAGTGAAATTTATCAAATTTTAACTGAGAACCCAAAATTCATATGATCAAATTTACTACTTCGGGATTAAAATTTCCCATTTTTTTGTAGGAATTTTTTTTTTTTAATTTCGTGTGAAATTTATTAGTTTGTGGAAATTCATAAACACTTGGAAATTTATCCACTTTGTAATTTTATGCAAAATATAAATTGGATGAAATTTCATGGTTTATGCAAAAATTGAGGTTGCTTGGTTTATGAGATTAGAATTATAAGTTTTTATTTGAAATTTCTTGTTTTTAGGTATGAAATTTCGCAATTATGTACAAAATTTCCCAAGTTTTGAAAACCAAGAAATTTCTCAATTTCTTGAATTTGTACAAAAAATTATGATTATATTAAATTTCATGATTTTATCCCAATTTTTCAATTTTGACATAAAATTTCTTATTTTTTTTTAATGAAATGTATGATTTTTGTGTTATAGTTTCTCCTTCTTCGATATCAAATTTCTCAGTTTCTTTGAAATTTTCATGATCCATTGAATATTTTTATTTATTTATTTATTTATTTATTTTCAGCAGAAAGGAAAATTTATTGATGAAATGAAAGTGAATACCACATGGGGAGCTTGGTGGGAATTGTATTATCGCGTGAAGATCATATTTCAATTAAATTGGCACCTATTCTCAAACACAATCATATGGATACCAATAAAAAGGCAAGATTGGTGAGGCCCCAACTAAAAGAGGGAACAAGAAGCAATGAGTTACCTATTAGGTTTGATGGTCTTCATTCCGTCATTGATTGAGCAACTTTTTCAACCAAATGGCATTTTTAATTTTGATCAGTTTCGCTAACTCGGCTCTATATGTTTGATGAAAAAAGAAGAAGAAGAAAAAAAAGGTGATTGAGTACTTCATATACCTCTTTCTTTTTTCTTCACCATTTTATTTACAAAAAATATCCATTTTCAAGGTGTTTGAGTGTGAGGATGCTTTGTGATTTTTTTTTTAAAATTTTTTTATTGAGATTTTTTGTCAATATGAAATGGTAAAAAAAATATTTACACCGAAATAAGTAAGGGCTCAACTACCTTTACATGAGATTCTAGCAGCGACATGGGTTTAGATGCTAACAATATGGATTGAAAAATTATCAATCCGTCAAAGATGATTTGATTTATGAATTACTTCAAAAATCAACACCAATTAATCAACGCACACCCTTACCTTCCATAGTTCTGTAATAATCAAATTTTTAACATATTTAAATAATTTTTGTCACATATCAGGTAAACAAAACCTACATGACACTAGCGCATAGGAAAATAATAAAAATAACAACAATAAATAAATAAATATAAAAAAGGGAAAATTACAACAACAACAAAATGTCAGAATTTAACTCTTGTAATAAAATAAACCTTTTGAGTAATTGACAACTTTAATATTTTGATTTATTTTCAATCTAAAAATCAGTCTATTTCTTTCAACTAAAAATGGTAAAAAAATCAATATTTTAGTTATTAAAGTCATCAAGAAAAAATATATTTTAGACATTTTATATACATTTATATTGATTTTAATGACTAAAATATTATTTTTCTATCAGTTTTACTTAACGCAAATAGACATATGATTTAGAGTAAATTTTCATCAAATTTTTCTCAATCCGGTCGTCCATCCAGTTATCTATCAACTGTCACTTATGAAATTTGATGAAAGATTAATGCTCTCTTAATTTAATGAATTTTTTTATTTTCTCTTCATTTGTTATGAGTTTGATGACACGGTTGGTGTCCAAAAAGTAGGCATTTTTTTTATCAAATTCAAATTTGATGAAGTATCTGAGTAAGAGTTGGAAATGGTCTTACATAAGGGAAAAAATAACAATAACAAACAAAAATTTAGAGATATTATGAAAAAAAAATTGAATTAGTTGCACCACAATGGCTCAATTTGGTGAATTTTGTTAAGCAAAAAGCTAATAATAAGAAAATAAAAGTTAAAAGCACTCATTTTTCAATTTCTAGATAATCAATTTTTTTTTAGCTTATTTAAACTATTTTTACCGAATAAATTATAAGCAAAAAACTATATCAAACAATCTGATACAAATTCTCAAATTAAAATAAACTATAATCACCACTAGAAACTGTGACGAACAACCCCAATTATCACTTGAGTAATATTGTTCTAATATGTTTAATTACAAAATTGGGCAAAGTGCTTCTGTTTTATATTGAACTAGTCATTGGTGTGCAATTCATCAAATAGGTAAAAATAAAATTATACCTTAATAGTTTTACAAAATTTTGAATAGTTTTTCAGGTGTAAATATACATTAATATTGACATCATAGATATTAGTCATATTTTAATAATAAATATATAAATTTCTTAACTAAATTTTAAAAATGTTAATAAATAATAATAAAAAAACATATTTCTTATTTTGATTTAAAAAAATATTCAAATAAATAAATAAGTATAACCGTAACTCATTGATCACAAATCAAATTTTTATTTATTTATTTATTTTTTTTTTTTAATGGGATGAGTTTCTCTCATGTCCACTTTGTAGATTAGATTGTATTGTTGGACCTGCGACACCCAACACGGGTCCTGTTTTGATAATCTGAATTATTCAATGTGTAAAGTTCATCAAGTACTTTATTCCTACAAAAAATTACGTTGATAAGATATAAATAGCCCCTTGATCGAAATACATTTTTGTCAATATTTAAAAATAAATTGTTGACAAAAGTATGTTCCGATCAAAGGGTTATCGATATCCGATCAATGTGATTTTTTTAAAGAATGAAATATTCAATGTATATATATTGAACGGTTCAAATTATTAAAATATGACTCGTGATAGGGTCCAAAGGCCCAATAGTACGAACCAATCCGTATACTGGAGAAACCTCCCATCTCTTTTCTAATAACCAAACTTGGGCAGAAATTGTAGGCATAAAAGTTGACCCAAACTTGACTTTTAAGCTAAGCTTAATGTCTAACTCGATTTTAACAACCTCGAACTAGCTCATGCATAAGGGAAAATATAATTGTTACCACATATTTATATTAATTAAAAAATCAATTTTCTTGATTTGGTTTAGGGCTAGAGCTAGAATAGAACAAGTCTATGAATCTCACTTTAACTATCTTGAACTTATCCCGAATGAGAATGTGTGGTTGAGATTAAATTTATGTAATGTGAGATCTATGTGTAGAATAAATTTAAATAACAAAATGATAATTTTGAATAATTTCTCAATAATTAAGTCTAAATTTATAATATTATTGGATATAATATGATCTATGGTTGAGCACGACCTTGATATTTATGTCGTACTTTTATACATAAATTTATAAATTTTTTTACCGATGTTGAAACAATTTGATTAATATCCATAAATATGTATATATTTCTTATTTTTATTATAAAAAAATACTAGTGGATGTGTGTTTAGCATTAAAAAAAAAAAAAAAAAGTTAAAAATAAGTTGATCAAATGACTCTTAATATTTTAGAAAATTTTAACACACCATTATACTTTAAGGCGAATTTAAATTTATCTTACCCTATCAAATAATTATCAATTAATAAACCAATTTTTACTAATTTGAGTAATATTTTTCATTATTTACATATTTTATTCTTGTTTAAATTTTAATTTGAAAATTTTACTTCTTTTATGTTTTGGGTTACATCGCAACTCCCAAAACTCAAACTTATCTTTCCAAGTCCACCACCATCACCACGCTAAATTCCTTCTACGACTAAAATCTACACCATAATAACATTTGCGTATAAAAAAGTCTGTCCAAGAAAACTCGTCCCATGCACATTTTTTAATTTTTTTTATTAATACTTTTTTTTTTTATCATTGTTTATTTGATTTCGTTTGGGATGTGAATTGATTTTTTAATTTTTTAATTTTTTAGATATTTTAACCTGGGACTAAAAGGTCTCGTTTGAGATATACATTTTGACTTTTTTTGACTTTTGCAAGAGAAAAAATGAAATGATTATAGTTTGATATGAAATTTTGTCCTATTGAGTTAAAAAGTCTATTTTGTCTTTTTATAACTATTTTAGCCAAAAAGGTCCATTTTGTGATATGCCAAATGAATGCTAAATCTTTTTTTTTCTTTTTTTTTTTTCTAAATTTAAAAGAAAAAAATTATTCACTTTGCTTAGTTTGAGTTTTCTATAAACACTTTTCAGAAAATTCTACTTTCTTGTTTTTCATTTTTTTTTTTGTTTTTACTGATTTTTTTTTAATATTTAAGCATTTTTTTTTAATTTTTAGATACACTTAACATAAATACACTTAAAAAGTATAATTTTTGTGAAAAAATCTTTAAAAAATTCACTAAATATCAAAAATACAAACAAAAAAAAAACAAAAATTTAGTACATTTTTCGTATTTATTAATTTATTAAAATATTTTTTCACAAATATTTTACTTTTAGACACATCTGAGAAAGATGCATCTAAAAAAGTAAAAAAAAATGTTTAGAATTTTAAAAATATTCACTAAAAAATAAAAATAAAAACTCAATTTTCAAAAAATTTAATTCAGAAAAGTCAAACCAAACACACAGATTAAAATTTTATTTCTAAATTAAATTTTTGTCATTTGTCTAAAATCGTGCAAAGTTTTATCTAGTTAAATATAAAAGAAAGGTTACTATATATGCTTACTTCTGTCATAAAATTATAAATAAAAAAAAAATTATGCATTTTTGTAGTGATAATAATATACTATGTTGGTGTAGTTAAAAAGGGGCGTATCCTAAAAAATAAATAATAATAAAAAAAAAGCAATTTTGCAAGAAAAAAAAACAAGAAAAGAAAAGTAGAAAGAGAGAAATAGAGAATGAGGTTTTGCAATAAAATAATTTTTTTTACAAAAAAATGGAAGATGCCGTGTTGCATTGTGGACTAAGACTTTGTGAGACCACAAAAAAAAAATAATAATAATATAACAGTGATATTAATGACATAGTATTACATCCATAGTTGTTTGTTATTATTATTATTATTTTTTTCTATGTATATGTGGTACGGTGGCGAGTAGGGTTCACTCCTCCCATACAGATTTATCTTTGGTGGGTGATTTTACGTATCACTTGGGAAGTTATTGGGTACTTTTGGAATACGATTAGGTGATACTCTAGAATATTATGATTGATGAAGAAAGTGAAAATTATAATTTTATATTGAGTAATTGAAAAATATAAAAAGACATGATGAATAACGATTAGTAAAAGAATATAAATACGTGATATTTAGAAAATACCTAATAATTTTTTGTATCATTAATGACGTGAAATTACCATTCTATTGAAAATGCCTGAAACGTTTAAACTTTGTACAGCAGTCAAGCACTAAAAAAATAAAAATTAAAATTGACTCACATTTAATGTTTACAATTTACAGTGTGTGTAAAAAAAAAAATATAGAAATAACTCAAAATAAAAAAGAGAAGATGATTAGAGGCCCCCACTTTTTGTCCTATGTTTAGATAATTACACTATATTCTTTTGAACTATTTATTAGTATCACTTTATTCTCCTCAAATAAAAAATATGACATTTTTTCATGTTAAAATTTTAATTTGTATTAATGTGAACTTTTCATTAAAAAATCATTATGTAAATGAATGGAAATTAATATGTATTTCGCAAATGACATCTCAAATATTATAAATGTTTAAAATGAAGTTATTATTCTCTTTGGCTTCTTTTAAATTTATCTTTCTCTCATTTCCACAACCTTTGCTGGTAGTTATCGTTGCCTAGTCTACGATTGCAACAGTTGTTGTTGTAGATAGAAGAAAATAATTTCGTTTTACGCATTCGATATGATTTAAGATGTCATGTGCAACTCATACATCAATATTTTTTATTTTATTTTTTAAATTTACATAACAAATTCTTGGCAAAAGATTTTTACAAATTAATAGTTTAAATTGACAAAATATAACTTTTTTAGTTAAAGAAAATAAAATAATACTCAGTAATAATTCTAAAAGGTAAAGTTTAATTTGTCCTATATTATTGGACAAAAAAATCTAAAATTTGGAGAAGGCTGAAAATTACAATAGGAAGTAACTGCGAGGCACCAAATATTTGCTAGTTCGATTTTATTCACATAATATGCAAATAATACACACTTTAATTGGTGAAACATAGAGAGATCTACAGTTTTAGGTGTGTCAAAAAACCATTTTAAATAGGGCACTCAAGCCAAAAGGACTATTTCGGAAACTCTTGGGCTTATCTTAAACATTTTTGGGTTAAAAAATTATTATTTGTCTAACAGAATATCTATTTGTTGAAAATTTGCTTATTTATCTATCTGTTCAAATGTCATTTGTATCTTCAAATGTCACTTATTTATACTCATGTCATTTATCTGTCTAACTATTTGTTAAAATGTCACTTATCTGTACACGTGTCACCAATCTATGCACTTATCTGTTCAATGCCATCTATTTGTCTACCTCGTTGCCACTAGTTGTTGTCGCTGGTAATTTTCTAGCTACTTTTTTGGCCAATTTTTTGAATTTTTTTTTTTTTTTTTTTTTTTGTGGCATCAGTTATTTTTCAACGTGTGTCCGTATTACCAAAAAATATTAAATCTTTGACTAAATAACATATGGCCTCATAAAAATAGACTTTTTACCAATTAACCTTTTTAACATGGGACTTACTATTTTAAACTAACAAAAATTTATGTATTATTCACACACTCAAAAAATATGTGAATAAATTCATTTTCAATATTTATATAATGAAAGAAATGTCACCCAAACAATGCCGCCGAGATTAGTGGCCATTGTCGATCCAAAAAAGGGCTAGTAACATAATGAGTATTTAGATTAATAATTTTTTTTTGAGAAAATTTCTATAACAATAATAATTTCGATGACAATGCAGGCCCTTTTTTCGTGGTGGTCGGTTTTGATCTGTATGAAACTTTAAATATAAACGTACAAAAGTCACTCCAAATCCTTACATCCACCACAAAATCAAAAGGAGGGGGCGAGAATACACATACAACTTCTTCTCGTGAAAAACCGGCAAGAAAATAAGAGCAGTGGGCCATTACAGTGTACCAAACCAATAATCTTGACCAAACCGAATACGTGTTTGATAACTTCGTGGCCGCGGTTCTTTTATTTTTTGGAAGAATTACGCTTTATTCCTTTCAGATTTAGAAAAAACTATTTATAAGTCTTATTATGGAAACTTATTTAATGTGAAGTACTGTATAATTTCTTATAGAGTTTGAAATCATATTTAGATAGAAATGTGTTCCATGAGATCCTATAAATTGTAAATGAATGGTATTAGTGTACTATTATACACATAATTTGTTTCCATATTATAGGTTATTGTATCATTCAACATTTCACATTTTTGAAGGCTTTTAGGAAAGTGGATTTTGGAGTCTATGACTGTGCGTGTGGATGTCGCCTTGATTGCGGGATTTTGGTGCATTTTGAAAATGTTGCTTATTTGGATGTGGATAGGGCCGATGATATAGTCAACGTTGGAGGTTGTGTGCTGTTTGTTTTTCTCGATTTAGACTCCAATTGGTTGAGGGGAGGAGGTATAGTTTTTGTTTTTGGTGAGATTTGTTGTTGTGTGGTGCCGCTTGTTCATGTTTCACTTTCATCTTAATTAATAGGGCTTTCACAATCTATTACAGCCATCCATTGGCACACTTTCATTGTGTTTCGATAAACGTTACATTTAGGGTATAATATTAATCCACATCCCCCATGTTGTTATATGTTTTTTGTGTGTTGCGTTCGGTTGTGTATGTCTTTGAATTTGTATTGTGTCGTTGTTGTAATTTGTGTTTACATATATGTCACAGTACATTGCACAAAATTAGTGAGTTTTTATTTTTTAATTAAATGTCCTTAACATCTCGTCACATGATGTCGAAGTTACGGTGGGTGAGGAATGATGGTGGTTCAATACATGGGACATTTACAATTTCACGTTTGTGCTTTATAGAAAAAAATAGGTGTTAATACTGTGCTCACATTTTATTATAAAACGCATATGTCATATGTCTTATTTTTTTGTTTGGTTGCAAAATGTACTAGCACTCTTATTGTTTCATTTATGTTGTTGCCCAGAATATAGACATTATGCTATTGTTCAGGTTCGGTTCCTATGCTGTTGTTATTAAGGATGTTAATGGATTGACATTTACATAGTTGGTAGATGATTTATGTGGGAGGTGGGCAGACGTGACACAATCATCGATTTTTATATCTTACAAATTACCGTGTCACAAAAACCAATTCATGATGAGTACTGATGTGGACGTGGAAAACATGTTTCCCTTGCAAGATCCTTTGGTATTAACTATATCTACGTTGCGGTTGGCTCACAAAATGGAGGGAGGATGTGCTTCAAGGTGAGCAATACGGTGGGACTAGCTCCACAAGCCAAATGGATCGTAACACGGAACAAATTTCGGATACGAAAACTGACGTAGATTTGTTGTCCAATTATTGCCGCCACACTAAGAAAACGTTGATGACAGCAACTTCGTCATATGGTGTTACTCACGTAGGCCAATGTTTCAAAGGGGGTGTTGCTGAATTTCGTTTGGTTCTATCCAAATATGTTATTCAGTGTGGGTTTGACTTTAAATTCGTGAACAACGATTCAGTGCGGGTCACGACTGTGTGGACGTTGCGAGAGGAAAAAGAGTATACATGGTTGATACATGGAAGGGTTCAAACATGCAATGGATACTTTTACCTGAAGAGGTGGAACAACTTGCATAGTTGTGGTGCTGTTGTTCATATTGGAAAGCATAGTATAATCAACTCTAAATTGGTTTGCAATGTTGTTGGTGATTAGGTGTGTGATAAGCTGTTTACACGTCCCTCAAATAAGAATACAGATTGAATGCAAGTTATCACATAGCCTGGTTAGGTGTGGAGAAAGCAAGAGGCGAAGTGTATGGTGACTACCATGTTTCGTTCAACCAACTTCGATGTTACACTGATGTAGTTATGCAATACAATCCTAGGAGTTATGTGAACTTGGATTTTGAGTAGTCAGCTGGCCGATTTAAACAGTTCTTCATATTATTCAAAGCTTGCATTGACAGATTAACCCATATCTGCCTATTATTGTTCCTTGATGGCAGATTCTTGAAAGGGAGATTTAAAGGTAATTTGCTTGCAGTAATGGGGAATGATGGCAACAAAGGTTCGTGTTTGATGATAATTATTGCAGTATTCCATATAATGACACATCATATGGCCACTGAACACTTTATGATTAGGCCACTATAGTAGTAGGAGATCCCCTATGAAAAATGTGTGTCCATTTCAATGTCATTTTAGTACCAATATCCTTTGTTGCTGTGAAATGTGAAGAATTCTTAGTGTGACCGTAAACATGGTTTAACCCATTACGAATTTAACTTAATACTTGTCACAACTCACAGGTTCATTTCCATTGGCATTCGCTATCGTTGACTCCGAAACGACTATAAGTTGGACTTGGTTTTTTCAATAACTTGTTAACGTTATCGATAGTACTCGAACACTAACCTTCGTGTCCGATTGGAATGCCAGACTTCTCGAATCCTTGCCTTCTGTATTCCCATCTGCGTATCATGCATGTTTTTTGCAACATCTCCAAGCAAATTTGAGGGACAAATTATGGTGGATCGACAACAGTGTCCAATTTGGTTTAATGGCCAAGTTGCATGAATGTGCATATGCTCTAACTGAGGCTTCATTTCAGCACCATTAGGCTAAACTAAAAGGATCCAGACAATCTGAGATAAATGATTTTTTGGAAGATATGCAACCATAACATTGGGCCAACGCATATTTCAAGTTTGTACGATACTTACATGTATTACTTGTATTTGTGTGATAGTACACATTTTACATTGCAAACCCAATTTTCATTTCAAAGTACCCAATATTTAATAACATTGTCAGATAATGTTTTCCAAATTTTCATTAGGGGCAAACGTTATGGGGAGATGACCTTGAACATTGCAGAATTGTTCAATAAATGGATACGTGATGCATGTAACTACCCAACTACTGGAGACATATGTCTTCATTTGTTCAATAAAAGGATACGTGAACATTGCAGAATTGTTCAATACGTGGATTATTAGCCAGGCAAATGAAGACATATACGAGGTCTATTCATTTCTAACTATGCTGGTAGACATTGGTAGGCGTTCATGTTCATGTTTTCAGTGACAACTGAATGGGTTCCAGAGTGCACATGCAGTGATTGCAATACAAAATAGAAGAAAGGATTTTAGTACATGGGTCAAACCATTTTTCACCATCCAGTACCAAGTAATTTATTCCGAATGCATTCAGCCAATACCAACAGTTGATAAACTGTCATTTTCGGAAGATGACTTCATTATATCTCCATTGGCAATTAGGCATCCTCTAGGACGACTGAAGAAGAATTAGATACCATCTCGGGGAGAGAAGTTAAGTCAGATGGCGATGTGGTCACATGTAGAGCCACAACCGAAAGACATGTAAAGAGCGAATCTAGTCATGGACACTTAGCGACCAAGTTCTATAATCACTGTTGAATAACATAATCGTATTATCGTACTAGAATGTAGCCAAAAAAAAAAAAATGATGACCAACATTAATAAGTCAAAACATTGTTGACACATCATAATTTGACTGGTTTTGTTCGTCACAACACTTTGATTCATGTATTAATGTTACATGTTTATGTTATGATTCATTAAGCTGTATTGTTCAATTCATTAATACACGTTTAGTTACATTGAAATTGGGCTTGTATGTGAGAACCTATAGTTTCTGACGCTATGTCACGCTGGTGTGGTTATATCGGTATGAAGTTGCCATTTTTTGACATGTGGAACGTCGATCAAACCACCCAATGTTGCTCTTGTATTCATGGCCAAATTTTGTATAGGCGTGACATCATGACTCTGACCACTTAATGACATAGATAATCTTGTAATCGAGCCATCAATCTTAATTTACAGCACTACCTTGAAAGATCAAAATAACGAAGCACACCTAGCATTCCAAATGTGAATGTTCCACCAATCTGAATACGAATGAGATATAGTGGGTTTACAATGTGCATAACATGAACTGATTGGCGATCAATGTAGCTAATTAAAGTAAATGCGAGAGTACCAATTACGTTCTCGCCCCGTAATGCGGGTGTTATAACCTATATTTGGGATGATGTGGCACGTTAAACATCAAGTGTACACATGTAATGTAACAACCATTTAAAAAGTCGAACCAACACCCGTGTTGTCGATATTTATTTTTTTTTTTTTAACCAATCATTTGAAAGAGCAAAGCAATTAAGCACACAAATATGACTGTTTTATCAAACTTAATATGAATGTGACATGGCCGTTGCCTCACGCCAACTAAGTTGGGGTTACAATTTTGGGCATAACGTGATCGGCCAACGCAATTAAGCACACCAATCATTCCAATTGTGAATGTTTCATTAAAGTGAAAACGGGTGTGACATGGTTGTTGCATCACGCCAACTAAGATGGGTTTACAATATTTGGCACAATATGAATTGATCGGCGACCAATGTTTCTGGACAAAGTAAATCTGGAAATTCAAATTTGGTAAGGGCATGACAACATCGACACGTAATGTGAATGTCACAACCACCAACTTAGATGACTTGAATAGTAGATTAACAACTATAATGTGCATTGAAAAAAAATGAAAGCTACATCTTATAGAATACTATGCAAATGTTAACTCATCATTCCTTATTCCTATTAACATTTCTTCTGATATTAATGATCGATAAATACCTCCATATCATATCAAACAAGTGCAACAAATATTTATTACCAAACTATTCTAACATTTTCCCAAAAATTATGTACATATCATAAATCGTACCGAGAATGGTACCCAAAATAGCCAAAATCACGATAACAACAAAAGATGTTTAATGTCAATGCTAATGTGCCATTCAAATACTACATACTCGTGAACTTACACACAAAAAAAAAAAAAAAAAAAAAAAAAAAAAAAAACACACACGCTACACCTATATGGTCACCATTGGAAGATTGTTCTGATTATAAATTATCATCAACAAATGACCTAGTTAGGTCGTTCACAAATGACTTCACCATCCCGCCTCTCATAGTCTTGCAGCTCTTCCCTCCCATTGACTTCTCCACGTCAAGGTGATGCGTGAGTTGCTTTTGTAATGAAGCATACTATAATACCATAATCAGCCCTATCAGGAAAATATGAGACATTACTAAATAGTAAATACATTTAAATGAACCACATGCAATGTATGACATCATCAATGAAATTCATTTCAAACAAACATAATTCACACTTACAAGTCTATTTTTTTTCTTTTTATTTTTTGCGGACAATCATCAACCACTAAAAGTTTATTTACTAAATCTTGTGTTCCAATTGGCCCAACCCTAAGTGTACGCCTAATATAATCCTCAACGTATCCATTCTACGTTGTTATCAAATTTATATTACCAAGTAATTAGTACTATTGTGAAACATAAATTAAAATGACCATTGAAATTAACTAGTTAACGTTTACTAACCAACAACCATGCTTTTTAGTAGTGTTTATCGTCCCGTCCACATCTTGGTTTCATTGAGTTGTAATGCATCCAGAATCCCTCCTCGGTGTCATAAACCATAAGTGTCCAATGCTTCTCTAAGTGGATTGTGAATTGAATATATCTAACTTTGAGGGCATGAGGGGCACGAATAGCTAAGTACTTGTCACATGTATCTTTGTTCACATCTCTAATCATAGGCTGCATGCATTCGATTTTGTGTTAGTTACCATTATCATAAAATGTTTAACAATAATTGCAATCAAACACATCTTACCAAACACAAAGTGCTGAAAATATATGAATTCTCATCATTCGTGGATCCCACCGACATTATTTGCCGCTCATACAACAGCATTTCTGCGTACGAATCAATTAATTCTGTGCACAAGTAACACACGTCAAAATTACTTGACTCATAGACATTTATGTTTCTCAATTGCATACGCATGTTCACAAGCTTCAAACGTTGCAAAAATAATTAGAGATATCATACTTATATTGCCCCGTACTATCAGTACCTCAACGAGTGCTCGCATGTCATTGTAACGCACCTAATTTGAACCATTCCGCCCAATCCAAATTTGTACACTACTAATTCAACAAGACATTGATCAAAACTAAATTCATGTACAAATGGAATTGGTAATAGTAAGTTTGAAAACCTACCTATCCTGCCTTTCTCGTAAGCTTCTTTAATCTTGTCTTTCTTTTGTTTTGACAACAACTTTCAAATCGGCAAACGGTTAGTCAAGTCAAACCGAGAAAATGTTTTCTCTGGCTCTGCAAGGTCATCAACATCTATGATATCCTCATACATGATCTCATTATGGACACACTCATCCACATCAACCACACCACCCTCGAGTGGTTTCTTTAACCTCTCAAAAACCAAGGGATAATTGTACTCCCGTAGTTTGTGCTCTTTTTTGTTTTTATTTTTAATGTTTCTCACTAGCGAGTTTTGCAACACAGTTGCCCTTCCAACAGTTTTTCTGATTGAAGGCATTACATCCACATCGCATGCCACTTGCCCAATTTGATGGGTCGAGGTCATATGGGTCTCCACCTCTCCGATGTCTGCCATTACATTCATATTAGACAGAGATGAAGTGAGACAATGGCATGATGCCAAGTATGCTTGGATCAACATGGAACACAGTCAGATGACTTTGCACCATATCCTGCACACCAATAGTAGCTTGGTTGTATTTATGAACTGCATACTCCTCTAACTGCTCCACAAGCTTAGCGTTTTTGGCATTAAGCTCAACCACTAGTTGCTTCTGTCTTTCTATCTCACAATCCTTTTGGTTGTTGCATAGTATGTATTCGTGTGCTAACTTCCTACATTTTTCTTCGTTTGATGCCATCATTGTTGACAGTTCTGTCTCCAAATCAAGTATGACACCACATTTAGCTCAAGAATACCAATTTTACCCAACACTTTATGGTATTCTTCAAACGTAGACGCACACTGCCCAAAGTGACCATTACAATCAACACTACCCCTGTTGACACCCGCTTCATGTTGTACATTTTCTTCTATGTTGTTGAGTCCATGGACATGAATACCATCAGTCGAACCAAAAATGCCGTCATCCAAATTGGCCCACTACTTGCACCTATGTTCCCACCAACCCTACTATGATACGAACATCTGTCGTTTGCTTTAATGTCCTTCACGTCATTCGCTTTCATGACGGTCCGTTCAATTAAACATGAGACAAACTCTATAACCAAGTCTTTCCGTTCAATGTCACTCATGTGCAACTCTTCTACCACAACCTATAAAAAAAAATGCAATTATCACGAACAGTAATTGGTACATCTCATATTTACGCAAACACTAACACACATGCATACCTCAACATCATGCGACTGATTGATGTCCATAGCTCTTATCTTTGTGACCAACTTGTTGATATTCCATTTCATGAACTTTGAAAATCCATCGTCATGACCAGTGTTGATCAAGTTGATGTGCTCATAAATCCAAAACTATAAACTGATTGGTAACAAAAGTTAAGTTGTGTTTTTTCAAAACGAATACAAGTACGAAAGATACAAATAACAAATAATTAATAAAGAACACTTACAAGAAGAGAAATAACACATCTAGTTACTTTCTTAGGCTTAGAGTAGAATCCCTTAATTGACTCTATTAACGTTGCGCATATTGCTCCCGCCCAATCATATGCTTTCATGTTGTCAAGATCCTCGACAACCCGAACAAACCCCAATCCCACTGTCTCGCCCGATGTGAAAAGAACAACTTCCCACATAAGTACAAACACAGTAACTTTATGGCATTCTGATGGCCTTGACTAGTGTTCCCCAACAATGTATCCATTAACAGTTCCTTAATGGTCTTCGAGTTAATGCGCGCTATGTTGGAACACCTCAGTTGGATGATGTTGGTGGGCAATCTTGAGCCATGTGACACATCTAAACTTTGCTTGCCACCTTGGATTCCAAATATTAGTTGTATATCGATGCTTGTCAACTCAATGTGTTGGACTTAAAATCTTTTATTGTGATCCAATTAGAATATTAATGTATGGTATGGATCTGTGCATGGGTCTGACTTGAATACATATACCTGTCACATTCTGTTTCATAATATGTTAATGTTCACATTTAACATTCTCATTCATATTGTCACATTCTCCTATTAATTTCCGTATTCACTTTAGTATTTTTATTGCTATTGTTTGCTTGTTTGTGTATGAAACATGAAACGTGCGTGGCATGTTTCGCAAGTGGTATAAGGAAACACCACCAAAGGGTCCAATGAGAAACAAAATAACCGTGAAAGGACTACATTGGGTAAAAGACGACTATGTCTATCTCCTTTAAGAGCAAGGAATGTGAACATGGAGAGGCAAAACAGTTGTGGAAAGGGAAAAAAGCTCAAATATGAACCCCGAAAACCAGTGCCCAAACCCGCCAGATTTTGCTATCGGTCAAACATCGCAAGCATCATGAAGGTCCTGTTAGCAACGAATTTGAAATATGAGCATTTACAGTATCTTAAGAAGACATTATTCTGGCTTCTATTCGATGCTATGCGAACAACGGAACTCAATCAATAGGATTAAAAAAAATGCGATGAGATTATATTGAGGATCATACAAACATTTGATCTAGAGAAGACCGCTTCAGTCACGATCAGCGTTGATCAAGTTGGTGTGCTCACAAATCCAAAACTATAGACCAATGGGTAACAAAAGTTAAGTTGTGTTTTTTCAAAACGAATACAAGTACGAAAGATACAAACACCAAATTCATAATTAACTAAACGGGGGGAAAAAAAAATAAAGAATACTTACAAGCAGAGCAGTAACACATCCAGTTACTTTCTCAGGCTTAGAGTAGAATTCCATAATTGACTCTATCAACGTTGTGCATATTGCTCTTGCCCAATTATATGCTTTCATGTTGTCAAAATCCTTAACAACTCGAACAAACCGCCATCACAATGTCTCGCCTAATGTGGAAAAGAACAACTTCTTACATAAATACAAACACAGTAACTTTGCGACATCCTGGTGGTCTTGACTAGTGTTCCCCAACAATGCATCCATTAACAGTTCCTTAATGGTCTTCGAGTTGATGCATGCTATGTGGGGACACCTCTATTAGATGAAGTCGGTGGGAAGTTTTGGGCCATGTGATACATCTAAACTCTTCTTGCCACCTTGGATTCCAAACATTAGTTATATATCGATGCTCATCAACTCAATGTGTTTTCCACCAATCATGAAAGCGGTCTTCTCTGGATCAAATGTTTGTATGATCCTCAGCACAATCTCATCGCATTTTTCGAAATCCTGTTGATTGAGTTCCGTTGTTCGCGTAGCATTGAATAGAAGCTAGAACGGTGTCTTTTTTAAGATGTTACAAATGCTCATCTTTCAAATTGGCTGTCACCACGACCTTCACAATTCCTGTGATGTTTAATTGATAGTAAAATCTAGTTGGTTTGGTCACTGGTTTGGGGGTTCATATTTGAGCTTCTTTCCCTTTCCACAACTGCTTTCCCCTCCGTGTTCACATTCCTTACTCTTAAAGGAGATAGATACAGTCATCTTTTACCCGATGCAGTCCTTTCACGGTTATTTTCTTTCTAGTTGGACCCCTTTCGGTGTTGTTTCCTTACTTGTATCACCTGCGAAACATGCCATACACGTTTCACGTTTCATATACAAACAAGTGGACAATAGTAATAGAAATACTAATGTGAATACACAAATTAATAGGAGAATGTGACAATATGAATGAGAATGTTAAATGTGAACATTAACATATAATGGAAAAGAATGTGACAGGTACATGTATTCAAGTCAGACCCATTCACAGACCCATACCATACATTAACATTCTAATTGGATCACAATAAAAGATTTTAAGTCCAACACATTCAATAAGTATGCCTAAAAAGTTATTTCTTCTTGATTCAATAAACGTCAATATTAATATCAACATTTTGACGTGTCATTACGTTTCACTTCTGTTGGATTAGCATCTATTTTTGAGCTATACAATTGAATGAACATCCTTTTTTAGTAGTAATGTGCTTGTAAATAATGGGAACCTACTCCAAAGAAGACAATATCTTTATGATTCAAAGCATCACAATACCATTAGTTTCAATAAAAAATTTAGATGAATAACATGCACATGTGGGTGTTAATGTCTTCACGCCAAAAAACAAGAGGGCTAAATATCAAATTTTACAAATCAATATGGAAATGGACATATACTAGACAATGTCAAACATGATATAACACAACATATAGGATAAAGTGACACATGCCGATTCATTGAATAATGTGACAACATAAACAAGAATGTAAAGTGAGAAGATTGACGTTTAACACACTCCGAACATGAATGTGACAACATAAAATGAAAATGTGACACTTTACAAATATGATAACATGAAAGACAATGTGACATATGCCAATTATAATACAAAACAAATCTACCCAACACAAACCACAACTCAAAGTCATATTATTCGTCACGCATAATATAACTGCCATTACAACACAAATTACATGACCACATATTTCACAAAACAAACGCGTACCAACGTACCCACATTCCTACACACTTTTACGAATATGACACTAAATACTCAACATAAACGAGAACAATGTGACACATGCCTATTTATTGAATAATGTGACAATACAAATGAGAATGTGAAGCGTGAAGATTGATGTATAACACGCTACGAACACGAATGTGACAACATAAAATGGGGACATGACACTTTATGACTATGACAATATGAAAGATAATGTGACATATCATAATTGAAACACAAAACAAATCTACCCAACACAAACCACAACCCAATGTCGTATTAATTGTATTATTTGACTCACTGTGACAATTAACGAACAATCTCATAAATTCACATTCACATTCAAAAATCTTAAACTACATAAAATAAGGACTAGTTACATTCGACAACTTACTTTTGATACTAAACGTAAACAACCAAATGACATCATAGCACAACGTGGACCCCAAAAAATCAGACATTCAACCACCGTCGTTTGCGTGAGTAAGAAATAACCACGTCTGACAACCATGTTACAAACCCCCATTCAAACCTAAACATCAAGACATAAATCCCATATTTGAGAACACATCAACAAATCATAAACAAAATTGACAACCCACCTAACTCCCATTCAAAAACACCAGCAAATAACTTACATAACACGCCAAATCGACAACCCACACATATATTGATGACTTCAAACCAAAAACTATTAAGAACTCAAATAGTCATAAAACACACAAAATATACAACTCATGTTATAACTTTTGACCAATATAAACTGAAAATGTCAATAATTCCATATTCACTTAAACCCTAGTTATGGGTTGCCTACCAAAATGAAACAAATCAACATTGCAAAATAGGGAAAAAGTCACACTTATGTTTTGGGGCCATTAGTCATCGTCGGTTCACCGGAGACGCAATCTAGAGCCCACCGTTCCGTTGCACCTTGCTGTCGAATCGCACTGGCGTTTTCTCTCGATGGTGGCCTTACAAAATTTGTGTAATGAAGCTTGCCTATTCATTAGCTTAATGAGACATAACATATCTCATCTATTTGTTTCTTAAAAAATAGCCTAATCAAAGGTGTAATCACCAAACAAAATGTGAATTCTGAAACAACAATGATTCATCCCCCCTTTTCCCCCCACCCCCTTTGACCCTCTCTCTCTCTCATTGGTTACTTTTTCTTTTTCTTTTTCTTTTTCTTTTTTTTCCTGCTCCTCTAATCATCACCTGCCATGTGGCAAAGGGGGGTGAGGGGGTGACCCCCAAAAGGGGGTCCCAAGCATTATTCATTCTGAAATTCAAATTTACATCCATATAGATATGATCATAATCTGTGGTAAAATTCAATTTCCCATATGTGGTATTACCATTATTTATTATATTTACTAATAATATTGAGGGTAAGTATGTCAACAAACTTCCTACAGGACTTATGGAAATATAAGTTTTTTTTCCAAAACCATATGTAGCATAAATCTCCCCAATAGGAGTTATAAATAATTTTCCCTTATATTTAGTCTTTTTTTGTACCTTTAATTTTTTTTCCACTTTAGTTTTTTTTTAAACATATTTCAAAAGTTAATTTATGTCCAAAATTATATAGAAATTGGTACATTAATAGCGACATAACTTAAAAATATTTTATTATATATAATTCAAATCTTTAACACAAACCAAACTGTAATATAATAGTATATTTTTTTGTCATGTAAAAGTTAATGTGATATTTTATGTTTAATTTTAAACATAAATTTGCTTAGGAGTAAATTAAGAAAAAATTGAAACATAAAATGCCAAAGCGAGAAAAAAATGCAAGGACGAAAGTGAAAAATTAAAAAAAAAAAACTAAACATAAAAGGGACAAAATATAAAATTACTCTTTTATTTATTTATTATTTTTCCATGCGCTACTGTAGTGTACACGATATGTGACAAAACAATTTAAATATATTAAAAATTAATTGTTACAAAATTGTCTAATGTAAAGAGCATGTGCATAGACTGATTGGTCTTTAATTTTGAAAAAAAAAAAAAAAAATTCATAAATCGAATCATCTTTGGGGGATTGATAATTTGTCAATTTGTGTTGTTAGCACTGTTATTGTTACTAGTAGTAATAGTATCAATAGTAATAACATTTAAAAAAAAAAAAAATTGATATACAATTTACTTTTGGACTCATTTTATAAAATGATTGATTCATTTTTTTGACACATTACTAGGTCTAGAAAGTAAGGCCTCGTTTGGGGACTTACTTTTTTAGTTAAAAAGTCAAAAAGTTACATTTTTAGCCAAAAAGCCAACAACTCATACCAAAAAGTCAAAGATTCTCTTTTCTCTCTACTTTTTGCACATCTTTTCGTAATTAGTCAAAAATTCATCCCAAACATATAAGTTTTTTTTACCTATTTTTTTAGCCAAATAGCCAAAAAGTTACTAAATTAGCCTGTTCCCAAACGAGGCCTAAGTCTTATTTTTGAATTTGACTTTTAGACTTGAATAACAACATTCTTAAAAAAATAAATAAATTGAATCACTACAATTATAAGGGTGTACCAGACATATCAATATGAATTGATAATTTTTTTTTTTTTATCAATTCTTATATCCTAAAAGTATACAAAACTTAGATAATTGTAGATGTATTATTCCTATAAATATAATAATGTTTAAAGAGTCTAAAATTTGGAGAAGGTTGAAAATTACAATACGAAGCAATTGCGAGGACCAAAATTTGCAAGTTCTATTTTGTTCATATTTATTTATTTTGCTGTGAAATACATTTTTTTTAACTGGTGAAAAATAGGAAGATTTATATTTTGGTTGAAACACTAAGGTGCCGTTTGGTAACACTTACGTTTTCAGTTTTCTGTTTATATTTACAAAAATTTAAAAAACTCAAATAAAAACCTGTTTGGTAAAATTTTTGATTTATAAATCAGTGCTCTCAGTTTATAAATTTGGCCAAAAAATGAAAACACAAAAAATGTGTTTCCATTTTGAGTTTTCAGTTTTTTTTTTTTTATCATCCAAACATTAGCCACCACCCGCCACAATTTTCCACCACCGTCTTCCGCCACCACCACCCACCATCCACCCTCCACCACCACCTGCCACCACCACTCACCACCCACTTGCTACCACCAGCCACCACCACCCACTCGCCACCACCACCCACCCCTCGCCACCGTCACCACCACCACCACCCACCTGTCATCCACCTGCCACCACCACCCACCCCTCGTCACCACCACCACCATCCACCTGTCATCCACCTGCCACCACCCACCACCTGCCACTACTATTCACCGCCCGCCACCACCACCCGCCATTTACTTGCGACCACCACTCACCACCCATCTGCCACCACCTGTCACCCACCACCACCAGCCACCTGCCGCCACCACCACCACCACCACCACCACCACCACCATCACCCACTACCCACCCGCCACCCACCTGCCACCACCACTCACCACCCACCACCCACCACCACCACCACCCACTTGCTACCACTTACCACCCGCTACCCACCTGCGACCACCACCTACCACCCACCTGCCACCACCACCTGCCACCACCACCTACCACCCACCACCACCACCCACTCGCTACCACCTGCCACCCGCCACCGTCACCCACCCACCCACCACCACCACCACCACCACCCGTCACCTACCTGCCATCCGCCACCCACTTGCTACCACCATCCGCCGCCGCCACCACCCATCACTCGCCACCGTCACCCACCCACCCACCTACCATCCTACCATCACCACCCACTATCACCCGCCACCGTCACCCACCCATCCACCCGCCACCTACCCGCTATCCACCACCACCTGCCATCGGCCACTCACCACCCACCACCTACCCGCCACCCACCACCACCCGCCATCCGCCATCCACCACCCACCACTCGCCGCCACCACCACCACCCACTCACCATCACTACCCACCCGCCACCACTCACTACCACCCGCCATCCGCCACCCACCCGCCACCACCACCACCACCACCCACTCGCTACCACCCACCACCCGCCACCGTCACCCACCCACCCACCACTACCTACCCGCCACCCACCATCGGCCACTTACCACCCACCACTCGTCACCCACCACCACCCGCCATCTGCCACCCACCACCCTCCACCACCACCTCCCACTTACTACCACCCACCACCCACCACCCGCCACCGTCACCCACCACCAGCCACCACCACCCACCCGTCACCACCACCAACTACCCACCACCCATCGTCACCACTTTCCACCACCGTCTTCCGCCGCCACTTGCCGCCACTTGTTATTTCTCACTCTTTTTTATATTTTTAAAATTTTTTAAATATTTTGTCAATTACCAAACGCGTTTGTAGTTTATGTTTTCCTAAAAATAAACAAAAAATAAACAAAAACCAGTTTATAAAATTTTTGTAAATATAAACTGAAAACGTAAACGTTACCAAACACACCCTAATAAATTTTAAATGGTGATCTTATAATTTGTTTTGTCCTTCATTTTTTCTTATGGACTCAAATGTCTTATTCTAGTGTGAATTACATAAAAGGTCAGGTGAAAACATACGTGTGTTATATGTTGAAGGATAAATGTGAGTTTTCTCATAATGTTGAAATTACGAAACGTAACATTTCAAAAAAATCCATTAGTGTATTTTTCCCAAACATAACTCTATAATGTAACACTCCAAAAACGTAACACACCAATATAATACACTAAAAAACTCTTTAGTATATTTTTCTTAAACGTAACAACGTAACATTTCAAAAAAAACTCCTCAGTATATAACACTCCAACCAATCTTACACACTAAAAACTCATCGGTATACTTTTATCAAATGTAACAAGATAACATTCCAAAAAAATTTCTTAATATATTTTTTTTCAAATGTAACACACAAAAACTCCGTAGTATACTTTTTCCAAACGTAATACTTCAATGTAATACACTAAAATACTCCTTAGTATACTTTTTCTCAAACGTAACAACATAATATTACAAAAAAGCTCCTTAATGTATTTTTTTCCAAACGTAACACACAATTAATATAATGCACAAAAATTTCTTAGTGTATTTTTTTGAATATAATACTCTAATGTAACACTCCAATGTAACACCAGAAAATCACACTAACAGAAATGTAGATTTCCATGCTCGACAACTAATTCTTCAGCAACCAGTTTCCCCAAAAAGAATCTTGCGCATCTTACCTTTCTATTCCCATCCAAAAAAGCGAATAAGAAAATTAGAAAAATAAATTACAAAACGAAATTCATTTAAACTCAAATGACACTAAATCAAATAAATATAAATTTCTGAAAGAAAATGAACTAATTGGTTCATAAGAAAATTTTAGGACTAAATGGATCAACATTCTCCCTTATGAGATTTATGGGTAGATTTTCCAAAACTTCGATTTTTCATAGTTTTAAGAAGTTTCACAATTTAGAATTGGAAGTCCCTCAATTGTTGAACTTTTCAATTTCTAGAAAACATTTTCTAATTATTCATATAAAAATCAATTGAAAAAGTTTAAAAAATGAAATATGTTGGTGACAATATCAAAAAAAATATATTTTATTAATAAATAATACAAAAAAAAAGGAGAGATATAAATAGATCAGGCTAAGATACAAATATCTTGTTTTCTTTGAGGAGATCAAACCTACTATGGTAGAAAGAATCCAAACATCGATGCAGCAATAACTAAACTCTAACTTGTCCCCTTCAAAATACAACAGCCTGACTACTTGTCGTATAGTTCAGGCTAACTCTGCATAAAAATGGTGAATCCAAAGCTCCACTAAGAAAAACATCATTCTTTGGCTAGTAATCTCTCAAGTGTTTAAAGAGTTGGTATAGAAATGAGTAGATGAGATAAACAATTTATATGTTACTAGGATCTTACAAATTACACCAAAAATAATGATCCATTAAACTAGAGAAAATGGAGAGTCTTAAAACCTCCAAACACTAACCTTCCAATAATCCTCATTCATGGACAAGACAAATGGTCACAAAATAAAATAAATAAATAATCAAAAATATTAAAATGGTCAAACAAAATATTTCTCTCCTACAAACATACATAGAATTATTTTACAAAAACTAAAAAGTTCCATTGTTTGGAAATTGAGAAATTTCTCTATTTCACTAAATAGAGAATTTTTGACTTTCTAATTATTCATAGAGAAATGCCTTGGACCCCCAATGGGGGTGACCCCCACCACGCCTACTGTTTTTTGATTGGTTGAAATTTTATTTTATTTTATAAGTCTTGAGAGCACAGGAGGACACGTGGAGCTTGGGGGGTGCTGGGGGTCCCAGCACGGTTGTTATTCATGTAACAATTAGTTTAAAACTAAATCAAATGAAAGAAAATCATCTAAGCGACTTTTGAAATTAAAAATAAATGAAATAGGTCTTTCAATAGAAAAGTTCTAGGTTGGCGTACGTAAAACTTCTTGATGAGTGTATAGATATACATATATAAATATATGTTCATCGATTCACAATGGAATGGTTGGTTCTTCATAAAGAAATATTATATATAAATAATCTGCAATGAAAGTTATGATTTTATCAAATTTTAAAAAATAATAAAAATAAAAAATGTTCTAATCTTGTTTGACAGATCATGATAAATAGGTTTTAAACTTATAAATTTTACAAATGTGTAAAATAAAAATTATTCAGTCTGGTTAGTTTGGTTTCAAAATTTTATTCTTAATTTCTTTGAATAATATGAATCAGTTTGATAAAAATAAATATTAAAAATATTTTTATCCTAAAAAGAGAAAATTATATGAAAGTGAATGTTTTTTATTTATATTTCATTTTTTCCCACCAAACTAGCTTTTAGTTTTAATTTATACATTTTTTCATAAATAAATTTGAAAAACGAAACTAAACTGTGCAATTACATTTTAAAATCTAAAACATAGAAAATAGAAAATTACCATGTACGACTTTAAACTAATAGTGTAGCAGAAAATTTTCCGAATAAAAACTGTTACTAAACACTTATCCATGTTAGTATAATATTATGTATATTATTATGTTTAGCTTTAGCTTTAATAATTAGTGTAGCTTTAGCTTTCATAATTAGCTTGCTTTTGCTTTATGCTTTCGGTGGCTCTCTCTCCAATGTATCACAGGCTATAAGAAGAGAGTTAGGCTCCCTTTGTAAATCAATCTATGAAATACACATTTCATTTATTCACTTGTTCTCTCTCTCTATCAATTTTATCTTTCATGGTATCAGAGCCCAGTGTTACATTTCTGGCAATTTTCGATTTTGGTGTTTAGTCTCGTACACAGTGGCACTACATCAAACTGCTCGGAATTTCCTCACGATTCCAACGGCACCAAGCCCATTCTCAAACAACCTTCCACACGCCCATACGCGCCGCTTTTGTCCTCTGCGCGTCATCACTTCCGCCACCACTCTCACACGCGCCCGCACGCGCCATCTGCTGTTGCTCACTTCCGCCACGCGTCCACACGCGCCCACGCATCCGCGGCTGACGTCAGCCCTGCCTCTCCCGTACGCCGCGCCTGCTACTGTACGCCTATCGTGCGCCGCTTCACTAGTATGCACCTGCGTGCGCCAAAACAGCTATCGTGCGCCGCGCCTGCGCCTGTCCGCTACCGTGCACCGCAGCCTTCCCGCTAACGTGCACCTTCCTGCACTCTGCTAACGTGCGCCGCTGACATCATTGCTGACATCATCTCTGTCCAGCATATCTTTCCTTGCTATTTTTGACCTTCCGGACTCACTGGTGCACTCTATTTTACCTAATTTTGCTCCTATAGGTCTATTCCTCTTACTTTAACCCTACTAAATTAGTATTATGGATCGTCATGATGCCTCCCATCCCATTTCTGTTATTTTGAATGGTTCAAACTATGTTCTGTGGGCCCAAGCCATGTCCTCCTTCCTCAAAGGCAAGAAGCTCTGGCGAATTGTCACCGGGGATGTGACTAAACCGGTAAAAGACAGTGCCACTAATGAAACTCCTGCTCATACTACTACATATGAAGACCGACTTGAGGAATGGGACAGTAAGAATTACCAAATCATTACCTGGTTTCGTAATACCTATATTACCTCTATCAGTCTTCAGTTTGGTCGCTTTCAGCTTGACTCTGTAACTACTCCTGCAAATGACATCTGGGATTTCTTGAAAGAACGATACCAGACTACTGGTCTTGCTCATCAATATCAACTTCAGAACCAACTTCACCGCCTGCGCCAAGAATCCACTCAGTCCATTAATGACTTCCTTTCTCAAATGTACTTTGTTTGGGATCAGCTTGCTCTTTCAGAACCAACTTGGCATAACCCCGAAGATGCTGTTTTATTTACTATCTATCGCAACCAGCAAAGGTTGGTGCACTTTCTCATGGCTCTTACTTCCTCTTTTGAGCCCGTACGTGCCTCTCTACTTCATCGCCATCCATTGCCCACTCTTGAACAAGCAATTTCTGAGTTGCTATCAGAGGAGACTCGTCTCGGTACACTTCAAACTCATCATGTGGACTCTGTTCTTGCCACTCCTCCGTACCGGCCATCATTTACCCAGCGGACCACTGCGTGCCTCTATTGTCAGAATCAGGGCCTCTCCTGGTCAATTGCCCCGTCAGATCCTGCCGCTACTGCAACAAACTTGGTCCTGGTCATCTGCAACAGGATTGTTTTCGCAATCCATCCCGATCATCCTCCAATAGCCACTCGTCTCGCGATGGCTCTTCCCGGGGAAGCATTCATCGTTCCGAGAATCAGTCTCATCACATTGCTCCTGCTGCTTTCGGGAATCAGTCTCATCACACTACTGCTGCTGCTTCCGGGCATCAGTCTCATCACACTGATGCTTCTGCCTCTGCGGGGTTCTCTGAGTCACCTGCTCCGTCTACCCCTCGCTTTTCTCCAAAAGATGTAAAGGCCATGCTCAAACAACTTCTCTCCCCTTCTGGTACACCTCCTCTTACTGCTTTGTCTGTCACCCCAGGTAACTCTTCTTGGTATTTTGACTCTGCCTGTTGTAATCATATGACCTCCAGTTCTACTATCTTTTCTTCCTTCTCCTCCTCTCCTCATCTTCCCTCAATTCATACTGCTGATGGTTCCCTCATGTCTGTCCGTCATGTTGGTACTGTTTCCACCTCTTCTTTATCCATACTTCAAGTTTATCATATCCCTGCTCTCACCTTAAACCTTATTTCCATTGGTCAATTATGTGAACTTGGTCTAACTGTCACATTTTCTGCTACTGATTGTTTGGTACAGGACCCTCAGACGGGGCAGACTATTAGGATCGGCCATAAGCGTGGACGTCTCTATGAACTCATTCACCTTCATGTTCCTGCCTCTCCTCAGATCGTTGCTCCTACATCTACTTACTCATTATCTCCCTTTCATCTTTGGCATTGTCTCTTAGGGCATATTTCTGTTAATCGCTTAAAGTCTTTGGTTTCTAGTGGACAGTTGGGTCATGTAATTCCCGATCATTTTGATTGTATACCCTGTCAACTTGCCAAACAACCTGCTTTATCATTTAATAAAAGTACTTCTGTTTCCCTTGCACCTTTTGATCTTATACATTCGGATATTTGCGGACCCTCCCCTACTACTACTATGGGGGGATCCCGCTATTTTGTTGTTTTTATTGATGATTTTTCCCGGTTTACTTGGCTTTTTCTCATGCAAAATAGGTCTGAACTTAAACACATTTATTATAGATTTGCCCAAATGGTCCACACCCAATTCTCCAAAGGCATCAAAATTTTTCGCTCTGACAATGCTATGGAATATCGGGATTCAGATTTCCTTTCCTTTCTTCAGCATCATGGTACACTGCCTCATCGTTCTTGTGCTAGCACGTCCCAGCAAAATGGCCGCGCTGAACGGAAACATAAGCATATTCTTGACACTACTCGCGCTCTCCTTCTCTCTTCTTCCTGCCCTGAAAACTTTTGGGGAGAAGCTGCCCTCACTGCTGTTTACACTATCAACTGTGCTCCTACCCCTGTCATTCATAATCAAACTCCCTTTGAACGTCTGCATGGCACTCCCCCTCCTTACGCCAATCTCTGGGTTTTTGGCTCTGCTTGCTTTGTTCTACTTCACTCCCATGAACACACCAAGCTTGAACCTCGTTCTCGTCTTTGTTGCTTTCTTGGGTATGGAATTGAACATAAAGGCTTTTGCTGTTGGGATCCTCTCTCTAAACGCCTTCGTATCTCCCGCCATGTCGTTTTCTGGGAGCACCAAATGTTTTCCTCACTATCCTCCTTTCACTTACCCGCACTTTCCACTCCTGTACTGTTTACTAATCCTTCCATAGATCTTTTCTCTGCTGATTTTGATACAGGTTCCTCCTTCATCGAGACGTCCTTGCTCACTCCTGATCCCGTCCAACCTACTCTCCCTGAAGGTCTACCTCTTATTGTCACACCTCCTTCTCCACCGGTTCTTCCTCCCACCAATCCTCCTACGGGTCGACCACGCCGGGTAACTCAACCTCCTATCCATCTTCGTGATTATATTGTTGGATCTGCTGCCTTCTCTACTTATGAACCTACCTCCTATCGTGAGGCTTGTACTAATCCTCTTTGGCAGCAAGCTATGACTGATGAACTCCAGGCCTTGGACAAAGCTCATACTTGGGATCTTGTTGATCTTCCTCCTTGCAAGACTGTAATTGGCTGCAAATGGGTTTACAAAATCAAAACACATTCTGATGGCTCTATTGAACGCTACAAAGCTCGTCTTGTTGCCAAGGGTTTTAACCAGGAATATGGTATTGATTTTGAGGAGACATTCTCTCCTGTTGCTCGGCTTACCTCTGTTCGCAGTATACTTGCTGTTGCTGCTGCTCGCCACTGGGGGCTCTTTCAGATGGATGTCAAAAATGCTTTCCTCAATGGTCATCTTCTTGAGGAGGTCTACATGCAACCTCCACCTGGGTCCACTTTTCCACCTCATCAGGTTTGCAAACTACAGCGTGCTCTCTATGGCCTCAAGCAAGCGCCTCATGCTTGGTTTGCTACGTTCAGTTCTACCATTCACGACTTCGGGTTCACCTCTAGCCTCTATGACTCTGCTCTTTTTATACGGACTACTTCTCATGGTACCACTCTTCTTCTTCTGTATGTGGATGATATGATTATCATTGGTAATGATGAAGCTGGTATTCTCCTCCTCAAACAGTTTCTCCACCGACAGTTTGAGATGAAGGACCTTGGTACTCTTAACTACTTCTTACGCCTTGAAGTCTCTCATGATTCTACTGGTTCTTATTTGTCCCAGGCCAAATATGTATCCGATCTTCTGGCTCGTGCTGATCTTACTGATTGCAAAACTACCTCTACTCCAGTTGATCCTCAGATTCGTCTCACTCCTCTTGATGGGACTCTTCTTTCTGATGCTACTCTTTATCGCCAGCTCGTCGGCAGTCTTATCTATCTCACAGTAACTCGTCCTGACATTGCCTATGCTGTTCACATTGTCAGTCAGTACATGTCGGCTCCCCGCACTCCCTACTATACTGCTCTACTCCACATCTTTCGCTACCTCAAAGGCACTCTGTTCCATGGCCTTCACTTCTCTGCTTCCTCTTCTCTTGAACTGCGTGCCTTTTCCGATGCTGATTGGGCTGGGGATCCTACGGATCGACGCTCCACCACGGGTTTCTGCTTCTTCTTAGGAGATTCTCTTCTTGCTTGGTGTAGCAAAAAACAATCCCTCACTACCTGCTCTAGCACCGAAGCTGAATACCGAGCTCTTGCTGATACTACTCTGGAACTTCTCTGGCTTCGTTGGCTTCTTGCTGATATGTGTGTTTCTTCTTTTGGTCCTACCCCTCTCTATTGTGACAATCAGAGTGCCATTCAGATTGCTCACAATGATGTTTTTCATGATCGCACCAAACATATTGAGATTGATTGTTATTTCATTCGCCAGCATGTTACCTGTGGTACTGTTCATCTTCTCCCTATTGCTTCCGTCGATCAACCCGCTGATATCTTCACTAAGGCTCATCCTCCTGGCCGCTTCAATGTTCTTGTTTCTAAACTCAACTTGGTTGATGCTTTCCCTCCTTGAGTTTGCGGGGGGATGTTAGTATAATATTATGTATATTATTATGTTTAGCTTTAGCTTTCATAATTAGTGTAGCTTCAGCTTTCATAATTAGCTTGCTTTTGCTTTATGCTTTCGGTGGCTCTCTCTCCAATGTATCACAGGCTATAAGAAGAGAGCTAGGCTCCCTTTGTAAATCAATCTATGAAATACACATTTCATTTATTCACTTGTTTTCTCTCTCTCTATCAATTTTATCTTTCAATCCAAGTGATAAAAAATGACTTTTTAAAGAGTAATACTATGCATCCCCAAAAATTATCCGGAATCTTCATTTTGTGATTTATATTTATTCTATATATAGATCTTATACTATACAAATTATTTTTCACCACACCATCACTCACCCAAAATCTACCATATTTGTTTCTCAAAACGTTCATCAATAGCCAATTACGCAATAATCCTTATGTCACGAAGTTTCGTTGGTAAAGACAACCACTACTCCTATCTCATAGGCTCAAGATTATTGGAAAACTTAAATATAAAAATTTATCTGATTAAATCTTTAAAAAATTGTGGCCTTTAACACCAAATTTTTATTTTTATTTTTATTTTTTTGATAAAATTTATTTTACCTTCTTGTGATATGATTTGATAGCACTTTATCAACTATCTTTTAAAAATAGTCATATGTCCCCATGTAGTTTGGACAAAAATGCAACCAGTAACACGGTTAATTATAGATCTGAAATGATTATAATACTCTCAAATTCTATATTTTTATTATTTTCTCTCTCTCATCTTTCATACACATAATTTATAATGTCTAGTATTAATTCAATTAAATCATAATTAATTATAAATTCTTAATTATTTATTGTAATTCGTAAATTTTTATTCTATTTTTAATTTAATTATATTTTAGATCACAATAAATCCTAAATACTCAACTATTTCATGTAGTTAATAACTTTTTAATCTAATTTTAATATAATTATATTTTAGATCACAATTAATCCTAAATTCTTAATTATTTATTATAATTTCTAACATGTTAATCTAACTTTAATTTAATTACGTTTTAGATCAATTCTTAATTATTGTTTATTTTATACTTTATTTAATTATATTTTAATTTATTTTATTTTAATTAACATATTAATCTAATTTTAAGTTTGGAGAAAACGGGAGTAAAAATATCCTTCTCTTGTATTAATTTCATTTTCTTTTTTTAGAAAACAAAATCTACTCTTAAAATTGGTGTGTGTAATATACTTTCCGTTAGTTTGGATAGAAAACTGATAGTAACACTTTAGTTTAAAATCACATAGAGATTTTTTTGATTATGTTTAAACGAAAAGAACGTAAAATATTCTGACTCCAAACTATAAGGGATTAAAATAAATTTAATCCTCAACTTAATAGTTAAGTCATCTCAGCTCTCATACTCTCACCTAAATTATTGTCCTTCGAAATGTTTTCGACCACATTTTTTTCATTACAAACCTTCTTTCCAATAAGTTTCCAAGAAATTTCCAGCTACTTTTTAGCTGGAAAGTATAACTTGATACCGACCACTCCTTCCTCACCATGATTCTTTGGGGTAATGGTGACAGACCTTTTTTTTCCGGGAAATGTCAATCTTAAAGACTTGAAAGTTCACACCAACGGAAAAAAAAAAAAAAAAAGAAAAAGAAAAGAAAAGAAAAAAAGTAAAAGAGTTCACACCTAAATTATTGTCTTTCAAAATGTTTTCAATCACATTCAGGAAATCACTTTCTATCTAGAAACTGTGTCCCCCGCGATTTGAAAAAATTATAAAAAATTAACACAATATTCATATCAGCAATGCTAGATGACAATACAGAATTAAATGTAGAAACTGTTTTACCAGGTGACGAGCTAGACGTCCGTCAGGACAACTGGAAGACACCATGACAATCGCAATCGAAAAACTCTAGCCAAGATGACAGTCGCAGTCGACAAGTTCTGGCCTGTCGTTTAGCTGGACGACCGAATGCACAGTTTTCTGTGTTCAAATTTGTATTCGGTCGTCTGTGCATCTAGACTTCTTGATATTCATATAGGTGAAGATTCTGTATGTCCTAATATTGTGGGTCTCACATTTTATGTGACTATTATGTAAAATATTTGGTAATTTTTTTAACGTCTCTAATATTGTTCTTTCATTAAAGACCTTTTCGGTAAGTGGGTGTTTGGAATTGGCTTTTTTTAATGAATTTTTTATTCATTTTTCATTTTTAGTAATTTTTTTTTGAAAAAGAATTCAAAAAACTTTAAATTCTTAGAATCTACTCGATTAGAGGAACAAGAAAAGCTAAATATATATATATATATACATATATATTACTAAAACATAAATTAGTTTTTTGAATTTTGAATTCATATTTTTGTATTTTTAGTCATTTTTAAAAATATTTTATTTTATTTTTTAATTTTTAGATCCACTTAAATCTTGATATAATTAAAAAGTATAAAATTTGTGTAAAAATCCTTTTAAAAAAATTATTAAATACAACAAAATATAAAAATATACTAAATTTTATTATTATTATTATTATTATTATTATTATTATTATTATTATTATTATTATTATTATTGTTGTTGTATTTAGTGAATTATTTAAAGTTTTTCATAAATGTTATACTTTTTAACTATATCTAGATTATGTTTATTTGAAAAATAAAAAAAAATCGTAAAATATATCAAAAACTCAGTAAAAATAAAAAAAAATACGAAAAACAAAGAATTCTATTTTTAGAAAAAACAGTGTAAACCGAACTAGGTTTTCTTTCTTTCTTTTTCATATCTTTTATGAACCGTTTTTTTAGATTTTTAATTTTTGTTTTTGTTTTTTTGTTTTGTTTTGTTTTGTTTTGCTTTGTTTTTTTTTTTACCTTTTAGATTCATCTATACTAACACAGACCGAACAAATAAAGAAATTTTACACAAATTTGAAAAGGAAATTACTAAAGAAAAGAAAATTCCAAGAAAAAAAATGCGACTTTTTTAATTGGATGCCAAACGAGTTATGAATCTCTTTCATAATAGCAACTCCAACTGGCTTTCTATATTGTGCCTATTAGGCATTTTATCTAGCCAAATCATAATTTTAAGGGAAAATTACAAAGAAAATCCCAGGGTCCGTGTGTTTTTCAAATTAAACTCCATAGTTTCAATTTTGACAAATTAAACCCTGGAGTTTCTTCTGTGTTTCAATGTGAACCCTCCTTCGATATCCGTTTGATTGAACTAACGGAATTTGGGCAAAATTCTCAGATTCAAGCACACGTGTTCAAACATTTGTATTTCCCTCGTTGTAACTCCGTTTCGCCTCATTTTTGCGTCATTGGATTCACCTCATTGCCTAGTTTTCATTCCATCCCTCATACACCTTATTCCACCTTTTTTTGTGTGCCGTTGGAACTCCGAAAGTTAGCCAAAAATAAGATTTTTCTTTCTTTGGGAAAATTTTCAGATTTAAACACACATATTCAAGCACTTATATCTCCTTCGTCCTAACTCCGTTTTGCCTCATTTTTTGTGTCGTTGGATTCACCTCATAGCCTAGTTTTCTTTCCACCCTTGATGCGCATTGTTTCACCTCTTTTTACGTGTTGTCGGAGTTTCGAAAGTTGGCCAAAAATAAGATTTTCTCCTTTTTTTTTCGGACTATCTTATATCTCCATACTTTTTGCTTCCTCCTTCTTTTCCACAATTATTCTCTCTTTTCCTCTTCTTTCATGGCCCTTCCCCTACTCTTATGTTTCTTTCCGTTCTTGTAAGTCATATACATTCATACTCGACGACACCGCCACCGTCGGAGGTACGGTGGCCACTACGAGCTCGGTGGAAGACCCATGAAGGAAAAGGAAAAAAGAGCATAATTGTGAAAAGAAAGTAGGAAGGAAGAAGCATGGAGATAGAAAATAGAGGAGGAAAATTTTTTTTTGGGCCAATTTCTGGAGCTTTGACGGCATACAAAAAGAGCTGGAATAAGGTGTATGAGGGGTGAAATGAAATCTAGGCTATGAGGTGAATCCAACAAAGTAAAAAAAGAGGCGAAATGGAGTTACGATGAGGGATATATAAGTGCTTGAATATATGGGTTTGAATATGAAAATTTTTTCCAAAGAAAGAATATCTTATTTTTGGCCAAATTTCGGAGCTCTAATAGTATGGTAAAAGAGGTGGAACAACGCTTATAAGGGGTGAAACGAAAACTAGGCCATGAGGTGAATCTAAAAATGCAAAAATGAGATAAAACAGAGTTACGACGAAAAAGATACAAGTGCTTGAACATGTGTGTTTGAATCTGAAAAATTTGCCTAAAGAGAGAAAAATCTTATTTTTTTTCAACTTTCGAAGTTCCAATGGCACACAAAAAGACGTGGAACAAGTCGTATGAGGGATGGAATGCAAACTAGGCAATGAGGTGAATCCAACAACGCAAAAATGAGGTGAACCGGAGTTACGATGAGGGAGATACAACTGTTTGAGCATGTGTTCTTGAATTTGAGAATGTTGTCTAGATTTCGTTAGTTCAATCAAACAGATTTAGACGGAGGGTTCACATCGAAACATGGAAAAAATTCCAGGGTTTAATTTGCCAAAATTGAAACTATAGGATTTAATTTGAAAAACACGTGAAACCCTAGATTTATTTATTTATTTATTTATTTTTTTGTAATTTCCCCTAATTTTAATGATCCAACAGGCTTGGCAACAATACAATTAAAGAGTCAAGAGGGACTAGGCAAACGATTTTTCCCATGAAGTACTATCGTGGCTAACTAATGGTAAATGTTTTTGTTAAATATATATATATATATATATTAACTAAAATAATTAAATAAAATAAAAAATATATTTGTTTATGTACTTTTGAAAAATGTCTCCTACTGCTCAATCATTGCCCTCTTAGCCAATTTTTAACTGGAAAATAAGCCCCTATTTTTGTAACAAACTTTCTTTGTAGGAAGTTTCTTTCGTAAGGCCTTGGTACCCACCACTCCCCTCTCACCCAAATTATTAACTATTGAAATATTTTGAACCACATTCATTTAAATCATTGTCCTCTTAGTTGCTTTGATAGTTTGATATTATTATTATAAAATTGATTTTAATCAATTATGATCTGTTAAATTAATGGATGTGAGCAAAAAAACTTATCTTTTTATATGACTTTTGACAAAATTTGAACTCAAATAACATATCATAAATATGAAGATTCTAAATACACTTCATAATATATCTTTACATTTATTTGTATTAGCATAATATCTATATTATGTACTGTCGTAAATAAATAAATAAAAACTTCTAAGATTAAATAAATAAAAAATTAATTTTAGAATGCACAAAAAAATGGTAAGCAAATTTTAGCTAATTTCATCACAACTACACAATGGTTTTGTTTTTATTTTTTTTGTCATGTTATTAATGATGTGTTTAATTAAATAACCAAAACATGTGTCATAATGCAATTGGTAAAATTTAAAGATAAAATAGGCTAAATTAGAAAAATAATAAAAGTCACAGCTATATGTAGACACCCTATTTTTGACGGCCCTTTCGACTTGGACGTCATCGCTTGCACACCCGATGATGAGTTTATATGTTTGTCAAGTGCTCGAAGTCCTCTGCGAAATGCCACAGCTTTGAGCCCTTCAAACCCTACACCCTTGTTGCCTCATTTTTGGACCAAACCCAGTGTTCTTCAAGCCTGCAGCCTCTAGTGGCCTGCCGGCCACCTCTTTAGGTTGCCGGCCATCACTCTTGGTTGCCGGCCACTGATATGGTCTGCCAACCACCAGTGATGGCCGGCCGGCCACCAGTGTCTTTTGCAGATATTTTGTGACAGCTGTGCCAGCTGTTTACACGGATGCTTGCATCTGCTCCCACGTGTAGGGCCGGATGTTCTTGAGAGGAATTCATGTTTTCTATATATACAATTCTCTCTATATACAATTCTCATGTTTTAAGGTTAGAAAAATTTTAGAACAAAATTTTTCCTCTCTATCTACAATTCTCTCTCTCTCTCTCTCTCTTCCAAATTTCTACACTCTTGCCTACATATCTTTAATCTTTGCCTATACACTCTTAACCAAACATTCTCATCTTTGAGCTGAGGTAAATTCGGGATGAGGTTAGGCACTCCTTAATCCAATTCCGCCATTTATCCCCAAAACCAAATTTGTTCATCATAGAAATCAAACACTCCCAACTGACAGAATCGTACGCTTTTTTAAAATCAAATATTAGAATCAAGCCCTGTTTTTCTATTTTTCTTCCACCAATCAACCACTTCATTTGCTATTAATACCCTATCCATAATATTCCTCCCCCCAAGGAAAGCAGACTGTGCCTCCCCAATCACTCTATGGACCACTAGCTTCAACCTATTAGTAAGAACTTTGGCTAGAATTTTATACACAGATCCAATTAGACTGATTGGTCTATAATAAGAAATTTTGGCTGGTCCCTACTTTAGGGAGAAGAGTGATAAAAGAGCTGTTAATACCCCTTACTAACTTCCCATTTTCATGGAACTCATTGAAGAATTAAAGGATATCATCTTTGAGAATCTTCCAGCACTTTTGAAAGCACAATAAATTAAACTCGTCAAGACCCACAGCTTTATTACCATCACAGCTCTTGCCGGCATTCCATATTTCCCCTTCAGTAAACCTGGCTTCAAGATTTTCAGCAAGACAATCACTACCAATAGAAGTGAAATGCCCAGTCAGTTTGGGCCTAGACCTCTAATCTTGTGAGAACAGATTCTTGAAATGCTTAAAGATATCATGCTTTACCCCCTATGGATCTTCAAATAGAACCTCTCCCACTGATATAGAATTTAATAGATTTCTGTTTTGCCTACTGAAAGCCACAATATGAAAAAATCTCGTATTTTTATCCCCTTTCAAACTCCAATCCATTCTAGATTTTTGGAGCCACATCCATTCATCTTTTTTGTATAGTAACCATAACTCTTTTATGATCTCTCTTCTTCTTTCAACTTCACCTACAGACAAATCCCTAAGCTCAGCCAATAAATCAAGCTTGTGTAGTTCCTCCTTAGCGGCTTTGATAGAGTGAGAGATATTCCCTTATACCTCAGTGTTCCATTTCTTTAGATTTAATCTGAGCTTCCTAAGCTTCATTTGAATGACATACCCCGCCTAACCTGAGACAACTGAATCCAACCAGGAGTTTTTCATAATTGACAAAACCTGAGGGTGTAAAACCCATGCATTAATAAAACAAAATGGTCTTGGCCCCCAATCCCTAACAGCCTCCATTAATAAGAGAGGACTATGGTCAGATACCCCTCTTGGAAGGCCTCAAAGTTTAAAATTATATTTTTCCAACCACTCTGTTGAGAGTAAAATTCTGTCAATTCGACTCCACCTTCCTCTATCACTTGAATTACTCCATGTAAATTGCCTACCTTGCATTGGTAAACCGGATAATTCAAGCCCTTCTATGAAATCATTGAAAGCCCTCATTCTTCTATCCCTTCTTGAACACCCCTTTCTTTCACCCAACTTTCTAATCTCATTGAAATCCCCCTCATACACCAAGGCTCCTTAAACTGTGACTTCAAATTTACCAGTACATTCCATAGATAACTTCTTATACCAACATCATTAGAAGCATAAATATTAATCACAACACATTAAAAATATGGATGAATCGTACCTGATAAAAGAATGAAATTCCTTGTGCTGCAACATTGTGAAAGTGAAAATACACTAGACTTCCAAATGCACAAAAGTCCCCCAGCCAAACCTTCACCATCTATCGACATGTATTCCATATCATCACTAGGCCATACCAATTTAACTATGTCAGATGTTAGTACTGATTTCTTTGTTTCTTGCAAAAGCACAACATCAATTCTTCTTTCTTTGAGTAGGTTTTTTATGGACCTCTTTTTTCCCGGTCTCCCTAAACCCCTTACATTCCACGACAATAGCTTTATTAAAACTTAAGAAAAACACCGAGACCACCATATAATACCATTCAATTACGAACAGCATCATTCTCCTACGCAACTTTCAAAGCATCATCTTCTTCGAGCTCAACAATTCTTTTCATAGCTTTTTCATCATTGTTATCAAAATCAATGCCCAGATCTTTACCTAGTTTTATAGTTTCTCTGGCCTCCACTAATAGGCTCATAACTTTGGCTGAACACTACTCACTCGAACTTGAATGAGAAAGAGCTGATGCTGCCACTCTAAACACTGGTCCTTTATGCCAATTATTCGTGATTGACATCCCTTCACCCCTTAATCCCTTCCATTTATTCTGAGCATACCTTCCTCCCCTGCTTCCTTTTGCTGGAGCAACAACTTTCTTAAATCTAAAAATCTTGCTATTTTGGAGTTTGGCCTTGCTTGATTCCTCCACAAATAGCCCATGCATGGCTGTGGGCTGGGGTTTAGGTGATGAGAAAATAGACCCCAATAGGGCCTGATTGCCCTTCTTAATACTGTAATTATGGTCGGTATCACAGTATGCATGGTGCACATGCACGCCACATTAACCACTTCAGATACCATGACTTGCTCTTCACAAACTCTAACAGGAAAAATTCTATCTTTACAAAAAACCTGAATAACTGTATTGATGGAATCCATATATTTTGTAGCCACTTTGACTCTTCCACACCTAAAGGAAATTTGTCGAGATGTTTCTTCGTCAAGCTTGGTTACCTCTCCCCAAGGTTTGCCAATCTTTGTGAACATATCAGTACTCTAGAGGTTAAACGGCGCACCATTACAACAATGCCATACTCCTTTTTCTTGCTCTATGTGGGCACCCTCACTTCATCTTGAGACAGATTTACACCATTCCTGCAAGCATTCTTTGAGTAAAACTTGATTCTCCTTTAAGTGTTCCGGTGGGCTAAATGAAACTATAGCCATCCTTCCCCCCCTTTCCAGACAAGGACACCTTTTGTCTTTTTTCAAGAACTGCTTTTTGAAAAATGGATAAAGCGTGATAACTCTTTAACTTCACAAAGAGGCTATCAAACAGCCACCCATTCCCCACTTCATGAGCAGCAATTGTGTGTTCTTTATAAACTTTGCTTGAGTCATTGTTCACAACCTCAACATAGGACTTAAATCCTGTACTCCTTAGCATTGTCTTACCTATTTTCTCTTTTAAGCTTCCTACGACATTTCTTCCCCTTCCTCCATTGGTGACTACTTGGATTGTACCGCTGAGTTTTTCCCTTGGATCTTTCCGGAACTCTGCTTCCTTGACCTTCAACGCCTTGTCATCACACCATAAACCATTTCCTTTTTGGATCGCCATAGATGCTACAATGTGACAATCGTATCTGACAAAGCCAAATCTTGTCTTTGTAACTTTCCTTATCTTGTTTGGAATGAACACATCACTTATAACCCCAAACTTTCCAAACAGAGAGTAAAGATAATTTGGGGTCACAGACCATGGGATGTTATCAATGAAAACTGTGTAAATAGCATTATCCTTCCTGTCAATCTCTTCACACCT
Source organism: Camellia sinensis (assembly GCF_055761805.1). Taxonomy (NCBI): domain Eukaryota; kingdom Viridiplantae; phylum Streptophyta; class Magnoliopsida; order Ericales; family Theaceae; genus Camellia; species Camellia sinensis. The sequence goes on from NC_138967.1 coordinate 153,250,155, forward strand.
CCGTACCTGCTTCCATCTCTCATGCACCACCGGTTGCCATCCTCTCTAACTGTAGTGGTAGTTGTTTCTGGTCATAAACTTGATGATGTCAAATATGTCTTTCCTAACAACACTTTCTCTTAAGAGTTGTCCGTTGTATGGTGAATTCCCAACAACCACTTTTCAACTACCAAACCTTTAGATTCTAAGACTAACATACAATGACAATCTCACTAGTAATCTGCCTGAATTTCACCATAGTAGCCCCCTAAAGCAATTGTATATATGGGGGACAAGTTTCTCCGGAATGGTACCAGATTCAATAGGTAACCTTGAATCCATAAGTTCTTTGGATTTATCAGGATGCAATTTTTCTGGGATGCTTCTAGCTTCACTTGATAGTGTGACCAAACTCACGTATTTGGACCTTAGTTCGAATCAATTTTGGGGCCGAATTCCTGTATCGTTGGGAAACCTATTACAACTCACTGATTTATACCTTGCAGATATGAAAATAAGTGGTGAGATATCAGAATCTCTAGTTAACTTGACCCAGCTGTCTTCGTTGTTTATTAATTCAAATGAATTAGTTGGTCAAATTCCATCTTGGCTTATGAACCTCACCAAATTAACTTTTCTAGACCTCTCATACAATCAACTACATGGCATGATGCCAAGCTTAATTTCTCAGCTCAAATATCTTGAAAAACTTTGTCTTGATAGAAACAACTTGAGCGTTGAAGTGGAGCTAGACATTTTTTTGAAGCTCCAAAACCTTTTTGTATTGGAATTGTCAAGGAACAAATTAACAGTGTTTACCAAAAATATTACCAATGCTACTCTTCCGAAGTTTAATGTTCTTGGATTGGAATCATGTAACATGAAAGAGTTCCCAATTTCCTACAGTTCCAGGATGAATTGGAGATCTTAGTTTTTGCTGATAACAAAATTCAAGGTGAAACACCAACTTGGACCAACTTGGTTTTGGAACAACACTAAAAAAAACATTCGAGGGATCAACCTTCGGAAGAACTTTCTGATAGGTTTTGAACAGCATCCAGATGTCATTCCATGGCAGTCACTAGTACTTTTAGACCTCAGTTTTAATAGACTACATGGATCACTAACAATTTCACCACCGTCCACCAATGTTTATCAGGTCACTGGTAACTCATTATCCGGAGAAATTCCACCATCAATAATTTGCCACAATAGTTCTCTTCAATTTTTTGATTTGTCTGATAATAACTTAAGTGGCACGATTCCTCAATGTTTGCCTAGTTTTAGTGATTCTCTACAGGTACTCAATCTAAGTCGCAATAATTTTCACGACACAATTCCTAGCATGATAGGGATCAACTTTAAGATGATTGATCTAAGTCAAAATCAATTACATGGTCTGGTACCAAGATCATTTGAAAATTGTACAATGCTTGAAATTCTTCTTTTTGGTAACAATCAAATGGAGGGTACTTTTCCCTCGTGGTTGGGAGCTCTTCCTAAGTTACAAGTTCTTATTTTGTGATCTAATAGATTTCATGGTGCCATCACTATTGCTGAAACCAATTTTAAATTTCCAATGTTGCGCATCATTAACCTCTTTGACAATGGTTTCTCAGGTAACTTACCATCAGAATACTTCCAAATCTGGAATGCAATGATAATGGTCGAGAGAAAAAAGTTGACATATATGCAGGCAATAAGTCAAGAAGTTCCACTAAGAAATCGTACGTTTATGACACTATACATGTATAAGGTAACAGTGGATAACAAAGGCACCCATAGATTATACGAGAAGATCCAAAAGGCCTTCGTAGCTGTTGATTTGTCAAACAACAAATTTGAAGGGGAAATTCCAGAATCTCTTGGAAGGCTTGGTGGACTTCAAATGTTAAACCTTTCCGACTACAATCTCACTAGTGTCATCCCATCATCCTTAGCAAATCTGACAGAGCTGGAATCATTGGACCTTTCGCGAAACTTGCTCTCAGGAGAGATCCCTTAGCAACTAATCCAACTCACTTTTCTTGAAGTCCTAGACATTTCTCACAACCATCTCACAGGCTATATTCCTCGAGGGAATCAATTTGATACATTTGAAAACAACTCATATGATGGGAATTCTGGGTTGTGTGGTTACCCTCTATTGCAGTTATGTGAAAATTCATAGGCCTCACCACCACCATCCTTGAGCTTTCATGGTGATGATTCAAAGTTTCCAAGTGGTGTTGTTGATTGGGTTATCATATTATTGGGTTACGGTAGTGGGCTAATAGTTGGGCATGTTATTGGGCACACCCTGACCACAAGGTATCATGAATGGTTTGTTGAGAAATTTGGAACAAGGAAGCAAACTCAGAGAAGGGTACAAAGGAAGAGAAGAAGAAATTAACTCAATAAGCAATATTTTATGTTGTAATTTTTATCCATGTGGATGCTATTAGCTTTTGTGAGTGTAATTCTCAATAATGCTTTTGTTTAATTTGTAATTTCTCCTTTGAAGTAATACCAGTGGCTTCTACTTGTAATGTAATTCTACATATTGGATATTATAATAAAGAAGAATAAATTTATATTCTTTGAAATGTTGGTTAGGCGGTATTAATTATAATCCATACTAGTGTTTTCTTCTTCTTTTTTTCTTTTAATTTTTTTATAATAAGTGTGATTGCATGTGATATAAAAATTACAGACCATTGTGGTATTGACTATAATATGGTGATTTGTTTCTCTTTTTGTAACAATGTTTTTTTCGTTATGACACCACATAGTGTTAGTTATGATAAATAGTGTAGTGTTTTTAGTTAGGATTTGTATAATGATGTTTTGACTCATAACCTAAATTGACATTTTTAATCTATACAATTTTTTTTTTTTAAATAACACTTAAAGAAGATAAAAGTTTGTTAATGTGAGATTTTGTCAAGCAAAGTAATTTGTCAAAAAAAAAAAAAAAAATTCATTTCATTACGTTCATCTAAAAATAAATAAATAAAATTGATACCAATTATGTTTTAAAAGTAGATTAGCTTTTTCTTTAAGAAAAATATGATAACATAAAAATGCTATGATTATTAAATTCACTTAATTTTTTTATGCATGATATGCATAGAAGATCCTATAAAATGAACGATTTGGATTATCGAAACAGAACTGTAGTGGGCTGCATGGGCGCCCAAACCTTTCCTCAACATGAGAAGTTATTTGGTAAGTTCGATTTATCATGTAGCTGTGTCCGCTTTACATATGAAAAGAACAAATCACATTGTTTAAAACATGTAAGAAAAAATAATTTTATGACCCTATGCAATTATAATGGCACGCCATGTGAGATGTAGGTCGGATTTACTAGATGATTTCTACCCAAAACACGTATCATTAATAATTAAATAAATATTTGTTACACACCACTAAAAACGTGTGTAAGATTATGAGTTGTTTGGTTGTTAAACCTTCAATAGTTGTAGGGATTAGGTCTCAATTTTGGGCATTTTTACACTTGTGAAGAGACGGTGATAGTGATATGCTTGGCTCTGTTGATGGAGTCATTTTGCCTGTTTTCAATTGATGTTTATTTTTATTTATTTTTTTGATCAGCAAAGAAAATCTTTATTGATGAAGAAAACATACATTACATATGAGATTACATCAATAAGGATGAAAAAGAAAAAAAGAAAAAAAGGGAACAAAGCATGATGTAGGTGAGAAACCAACACTGGCTTAAACCAACATTTATTGCCACCCAAAGACTAACACTACAAAAGCTTAAAACCTATAAGAGCACTCTGACTTCAATTGATGTTTATGTGACAGCAGAGTTTGTGGAGTAGCTCTAGCTTCAATTTTTTCTATGGATGTGATTAGCTCCAATTTTTTCTAAGGGGTTCCCAACACAGTTCAGCGAACATTCAAATGTAATATATGATTGATATGTTGAATTATTTAAAACTAATGTATAATTGTTTTTATTAGAGTCGTTTTGCCCGTTTTGCCCGTTTTCAATTGATGTTTGTGACAACAGAGTTTGTGAAGTGGCTCTAGCTCTAGTTTTTCTATGGATGTGATTAGCTCCATTTTTTTAAGGGTTTCTCAACAAAGTTCGGCAAACATTCAAATCTAATATATGGTTGATATGTTGAATTATTTAAAACAAATGTATAATTGTTTTTATCAGAGTCTTTTTGCCTGCCTTTCCCATTTTCAATTGATGTTTGTGATAAGAGAGTTTGTGGAGTGGCTCTAACTTCAGTTTTTCTATGGATGTGATTAGCTCCATTTTTTTTAAGGGGTTCTCGACAAAGTTCGGTGAACATTCAAATCTAATATATGGTTGATATGTTGAATTATTTAAAACTAATGTACAATTATTTTTATTAGAGTCTTTTGCCCGTCTTCCCCATTTTGAATTGATGTTTATGTGACAAGAGAGTTTGTGGAGTGGCTCTAACTTCAGTTTTTCTACGGATGTGATTAGCTCCTGTTTTTCTAAGGGGTTCCCAACAAAGTTCGGCGAACATTCAAATCTAATATATGGTTGATATGTTGAATTATTATTATTTAAAACTAATGTATAATTATTTTTATTAGAGTCATTTTTCCTGTCTTTTCTATTTTGAATTGATGTTTATGTGACAAGAGAGTTTGTGGAGTGGCTCTAGCTTCAGTTTTTCTATGGATGTGATTGGCTCCTATTTTTCTAAGGGGTTCGCAACAGAGTTCGGCGAACATCAAATCTAATATATGGTTGATATGTTGAATTATTTAAAACTAATGTATAATTGTTTTTATCATAGTCTACCCCATTTTCAATTGATGTGCAACAAGAGAGTTTGTGGAGTGGCCCTAGCTTTAGTTTTTCTATGGATGTGATTAGCTCTAGTTTTTCTAAGGGTTAATGTAGACACCCCATTTTTGACCATCCTCGAGACTTGGACGTCATCTTTTGAACACTCGATGATTTTGCATGCTCGTGTTCGTTTTGAGCACCTGAAGTTCTTGGCAGAATGCCTTGCCTTCGAGCCTCTCAACTTGTCAGTTTTGTGCTTGGTTAAGGACCAAGGGCCTTTTGTTTCACGTCTGGATGAGAGGGTGGCCTGTCGGCCATCCCTACAGGCCATTGGCCATGGCTTGTGCCTACCGGCCATCAATGGTGGCCGGTCGGCCACTGGTGATGGTTGGCAGCCATTTTTCTCATTTGTCAGATATTTGTTTGCCAATGGTGCCGGCTGTTGCTCACTGACGGCCATCTCCATACAAGTGTATAGAGGGATGAATATAAGCTCTAAGCTTGATTTTCTATAAATAGAGAGGTCTCTCCCCCATTTTGAGTGGTTAGACAATTTTGAGCAGAATTCTCTCTCTCTCTCTCTCTCTCTCTCTCTCTCTTCTTATTTTGTGCTTTGTAGTTAGCTTTCTTTACACTTTCAAACATAGACTCTTGAACAATCTCGATTACCTTGGAGCTGACGTTCAAGGAGGTCTTCTTGGAGCTTTAGAATGGGTTTTGAGCTTGAATTTGTGTTTGAAATTGTCTTGTGCTTCAAGAGGTATAAGGCTTGCCTTTTAAACTTGTCTTGTATAATTTAAATTACTATCTTTTTGTACTGTTTTGAGCTGGTTTTTCAACTACAAAAAACTCTATTTTTGAGGTTTGAAAATGGTAGTTTAAGTCTTTGTGAGTTAGGGGTTGTCTCCACTTTTTGTTCTTTGGCTTGTGAAGCTTTTTGTGCCATTTCTCACCATCTTTCTATCAAACTTTTTGGCCCTTTAAACCACTAAAAACCAGAGTTATTTCAGTGGTAAAAATCAATTTTTGAAGTCCAAAATAGGAGGGATTAGCCTCCTCTTATTGTGCCTTATTTCCATGCCTAGGTTGCTTCACATGTTAGCTTGATTTTCTAGCTTAACTTAGATCAATTCAAGCAAGTTTTAAGTTCTATTTTGGCATTTTTGAGCTCTGTTTTGGGCTGGTTGAAGCACTTGAGGCTTGCGTTATATGCTCGTAGTGCAATTGTGCTTGTTATGTTTAGCTTGTGCTTTGCTTTGGCCTCTTATTTTAGCTTAACTTAGCATAATCTCAGCATGATTTAGTCACTGTTTTGACTAGTCTTAGCTATTTTTTGAGCTAGTTTGGCCTTTTGAGGCTTGTATTGTGTGGTTGTAGTGCAATCTCCTTCACTAGCTTAATGTTTTAGGCTTTCTAGCATGAATTGCATGAGTTGCTTACATGTTTTAGGGTTATTTTGCACTCCATTTCAGCACTGAAATCTCTGCAACCTCCCTCTAATCTTCACTCTTTCATTTGTTTTGAAAGTGACTTCGAACCCCTTGTTGGCTTGAGTGGGGAATTGAGACCCTTATGCCTACTGGTTTAATTCCTTCAGGAGTTCATTACCAACAGCATGAGGCCTCTTTCATGCTCAAGGTACTTGTGGATTAAGTCCTCTTTCCATTAGAGGACACTCACTTTTGGATTTAATCAATTAAGGAATGGATTGGTAAGCTAAAATGGGTAAATAAAATGAACAAAGTAAAAGAGCCAAGATAAGCATCTTTCGTGTTGCATTGCATGTGTTCAATCGAACGTTATATTGGACACAAGGAAGATTGGAGCATTTCATACTCAAAGTGATGAAATGACCCAATCTACTTAGTCTCCATTGCCTTTGATCACACATGATAAGGCGATGGTCTTGAGTCTTGTTTTTGGCATACAATGAAGTTGTACTTCTTTGGCCATCATGCATTAAGAATGCTTGGTTGGTGGTTTTGGAGCCAAGAATTACACTCCTTTGACTTTGTGTAATGATAAAGAGGGTAATAGTACACATATATTTGAGAATACACTATTTTGCCTCTGTTTGTTCTCTATTACAGCAAAAAGAGAAGTCCAAGAAAGGGGCGGCCGACAGCCACCAATAGTGGCCGATCGGCCACCAGCAATGGCCGACAGCCACCAATTGTAGCCGACCGGCCATCAATGAAAAGTTTGTTCAGTGTGTTCCTGAAGTGGAGCAAAAGTGTGCTGAAAGTTGGTGTAATTTTCAGTGGTCAAAACAAATGCAAACAGAGGTGTCCGATGGCAAGGCGGTGGATTTTTAGGAAAAAGCCGACCGAGAATGCATGCCTCCCTCACCCTCGAGACTATCTGCTTACTTTTCTTTATTAGTTAGTTGTAGCTAATTGATTCATACAAGTTTTGTAATATTTAATTATTTAGAATAGTTAATTAGTTTTGGTTTGTAATAACTTTGCTTAATTAGCATAGCTAGTTAGCTTATTCATTCTGACCCTCATTCATGAGGGTGTAATGTTGTAATAAGTGTGCATGCGTGCATGTATGCATGTCTTCCAACCCCACATCTTTTTCCCTTTTATTTATTCACTTTTGATGGTTAGATTAGGGATCATTTTCAATTAGCATACTTTATGCTTGCATGTTTGCATCATTCATTTGTCTTACATGCACCGAGGCTCGGCGCATCATTCAAACTGTATTGCAAACTCAATACACTTCTTTGAATTCATGTTTAAAATCATGTTATCAAGTTGCTTCGTATGCCATATTAGTAGCCGAGCCTATTAATTGCATTATTGCATGTGTTGCATTAGGCATCTTGTATAGTTAGGATCATGCATTTTTCTAACTAGCTTTTTGTTTTGGCTTGGAGCACTCAGTGAGTTTTATGCTTTAGCATACTTGCATGAGTGTGATTTCCATATTGCCATGTTTCGCATGCTTGCCATGAGGCTATGTGCTTATATGCTAAACTGCATGAATGCCTGTGGATGAAGGCTTTGTTGCTTGAATTGGAACAATTCAACGAATGTAAGTTTTAAGCCCACTTTGCGAAGTGGCAAAATCATGTTTTAAGCCCACTTGAGGTGGCAAATCCGCATTTCTAAGCCCATTGGAGGGTGACAAATTCAAACCATTTTCAAAAACAAACATGAGTTGAATTCGCTCCAAATCTCGCGACATAGTCTATACTTGCTTGTGTGCGTCACATAGTAAAGTTAACTAATAATCGGAGTAAGAACATATGAGGTTTATAAAACAACATATCATGATAGTAGAGGCCGATCTTTTGATCGGGCGAGCGGGGTGCTCATTTTAGGACCTTCCCCTCTTGTACCCAAGTTCTTGAGCCGAGGCAACTTTGGTGATGATGAACACGTGGCCTTTGGCACGAGTCAAGGTTTCGTAAATTTTCCAAAAACAAAATATTTAAGTGATGACTCTGTAATCTGGCAAAGCAGTCTAGTTTTGGCATTATTTGATTTATAATCGATTTTCCAAAATGATTTGTCGGATTGGACTCTTTGGTGTTTATTAATTTCACATTGTACCTTGTGAAACTAGATTCAAAACCGTGACAGGAGTCCGAACTGTAGGACCAATTTGAGCTCTCCGAAAAGGGGGGCGCGAAAAAGTCAAGCTATAGTTTCTGGCGACTCAGCTGGGAAATTAGAGAACTTGACTCGAACTCATGATATATTGTTTTATCTACACTTATGTGTTTCTTTGCATTGCATTTGCATCGGCGCGCCTAAGTCACAGTGTTTTCCATCTACTATTCCTGAGCGGTTTGCTAGATGCTCGCGTGTAAAAGTGTGCCATAAGGTTGACCAGTTGTGGGCTCTGTCACGATAGGAACACAAGCCTTGGATCTGGACTACCGCAGTACCGTTTGAATATCCTTTCACTTCTCGGTGTTAGGAGCGAGAGGTATATTAGGTGGTCTTGCTGAGGTACCCTTTTCGACCAATCAGCCTAGTTGCATATCGGAAGCCATAGAGACTGTTCCAAACTAGGACAGGTTGCTCACCCGAATGCAGGATTGTATGATATCGTTTTTTTGCATGGTGAATCCCTAGCTCCTTACGAGATTAGGACAGGGTAACCCTACCCCTCCATAGGGGTGTTTTGGCTCTCATTTGCTTGATATGTGCTTTTAGAGTATAACTCTGCAGGAATGTATATATCAGTTGCAAGTCTGAGTATCAGTTTGGGGGTATCAGTTTTGAGGTAGAAAATTTGGGGCTGAAATCAGTTTCTGAGTACAGTCGCCCAGCTTATGATTTCAACTGTGTTGTCTCTGTCTAAGTCGAGGTGCTTGCGTTTTCTGATTTTTGTTTCTTTTGTTGTATTTTCTTTTTGCAAGGTAGTATTTCACAATTGCTTCCGACGAGGCAGTTACCCCCCAAGCACTTAATACGGATTTATCGATCTAAGGATCTTATTGGAGGACAACCAGTGTTTTCCTTGCTACCCCCGGTTACCAGACAGAGAAGAGTTAGACATACCTCACTGGTTCAGTAGTCACCAATTCAGCAGTTACTAATTACTCCACCTGTGATCAGTCAAACCCAGTTGTCTACTTCTACTTCAGAAAGGGAAAACACATCAATTCTGACTGATCAGCACCTCGTAGACAACATGGAGGATATGATGCGCCAACTTCAGCAGACTATCGAGAATATGCAGCTGGATGCTGCCCCCCAAGCGGACCAGTAGGCTGAGTTGATCACTAGGCTTTAACAGCAACAACAACCACAACAAGTAGCAGTTTTCACTTCACATCCACCCCCAGTCAGGGTTCCAATACCCGGGGCTACTACTAATGTCCGGGAAAATGCGGACATTCCGGCAGAGCTAGTCCCACCCTAGACTTCCAAAGCACCGGTCTACCCAACAGAGGCATCGTTTGAGTTTGAGGTCGACCCTATAGCTCTGAAAGTGAACAAGCTTGAGAAGCTTTTCAAACGAGCTCAAGGTGTCAAATTGATCCCAGATATAGAGGATGGCTATACCGATGCAGCGGTGACCTTGCCAGATAGGTTTAAAATGCCACATATAGACCGCTTTGGTGGCTTGGGTGATCCCATGGTCCACTTGCGACTATTTTCAGATATTCTGCGGTTGATGAGGCTAACTAGACTGCAAAAGTTATCCTTTTTCGATCGGACCTTGTTAGGTATCGCGGCCATTTGGTATGCTAAACTTGAGGATTCTGTGAAGAGGAACTGAGAAGAGATGGCCGGGGCCTTTATCACCGAATATTCCTATAACACTCAAATCGAGGTCACAACTCGTGAACTCGAGGCAACTCGTCAAGAGCCAAAGGAGGGATTCTCCAATTTCGTCACTCGATGGAGGGCCAAGGTCTCCATGATGACCACCCGGCCAGCTGAAAAGGACCAGATAAGAATGGCCGTCTGTAATCTGCAATCGAGGCTACTACAAAAGATGATAGTCTTACTTCTACCTACATTTGCTAACCTTCCTGAGATAGTGGTGTAGATAGAGGATGCGATGAAACAGGGTCTGATAGACCATGAAAAAGAGCAGCCCAAGAGGGCTTTTACATGCAGTTCAAATGCGGCTACGAGTAGTAATGCAGCTGCAAGGACTTCTGATGTTGGTATGGTCACCACCACACTGAAAATAGCCACCCCATTTGCCAGTACATCTGAAACTACCTCACAACCTACAAAGCACCAACCTCGAGGCCAGAGGGTTTTCACCGCACTCTACATGTCTCTATCTGCGGCCTTGAGGGTCCTGATCAGAAACGGGCATCTCAAGCCCCTAGAGCCACACCCATTTCCTAATCTCCTCCCTTCTACACACAACTCGGCCAAATACTACGCCTTCCACTAGCAGCACGGTCATGATACCGACCTATGCTTTAAACTTTGTCATGAGATTCAAGATCTCATCGACAACAAAGTGATAGCGCCTCCTCAAAGGCCTAACGTCACCACAAACCCTCTCCCACCACATAACCAACCCTTACCACCCAGGAGAGTAAACCTTATCTAAACACTGGCCGTTCCATACGACCCCAGTATATACATCACCCCCTCCCACCTACCTAAGCTGGCGTTGTTCATCCCAAAAAGCACAGACTTATGCATGATGAGCGCATCCATATCCCAAGCCGAACCTGTGGTGGTGGCTATGGTAGAAAGAGGTATGCCCAAGGGCTCCGTGAGCTTAACTGAAGAAGAATATAACCCGTGCTGCTACATTGCGCCAATTAGTTAGGCCAGACTAGGGGTGGAATTGTCGACGGGAATGGAGGTTAACGTAGTCCAGGAGGATGGACCAAGCTAGGGACTGGATAACTTAGCTGAACTCGAGGAGGGCATCAGTAATATGCAGTTCTTCGATGAACAAGATCTGGGAAATGTACAGATTGGCTGGTTTGATATGAACAGATCAAGAGACAATACGGGATGGCTCAGCGATGAACCAGATGTTGATGAGGGGTCTTAACCAAATCAGGAACAGCTGGAAATGGGAGTTGCTGCAACGGCTGGAACGGTCGACGACAAGGAAAAGTTACTGGAGAGCATCGGTACTAATAATTTTTCTCAAGAATTGGGTAGCATTTGTACAACCAATACGGAACAGGAGGCCGCACTGAAGCAGTTCGAATATGAAAGAATCGAGAATGATCGAAAGGCTAGAAAAGCCAAAGGCCCTACGGGGACTGATTGTGTTATAGATACAGGAATTCTTATAATGGAACTGGAGAGTTGTTTTTCGGTTACTGGAGGAATATGGTGGGAAGATGATGATTTGCATCTTGCCCACATAGATGAAGATTGGGGACAAAATCTGCCAGATGATACATGGTATTCCGAGGAAGTCGATCACACGACTCGGAGTGGGTGGTATTTTAAACCCCCACACCTGGATCAACCAGAAGCATCAGGGAAGGATAAGGAAGTTGAAAAACAAAAGGATAAACTGGTAGAAGAAGAAGCTGTACTGAAGCAGCTGAAAAAGATTCAGGCGGACATATCCATTTGGGGATTGCTCATGGCTTCACGGGTGCACAGACAAGCTGTCCTATCAGTAATGGATAAGGCTAAGCTCTCTATTGACACAACTCCCGAGCAGTTAGTGGGATTGGTTTTTCCAGGAGGCACTTCACCGACTTTGACCTTTACAGATAAAGAATTGCTGCCTGAGGGCTCTGAGCATAACAAACCACTATACATCTCTGTTGAATGTAAAGAGAAGTGGATACCAGTCGTCTTGGTTGATACCGGGTCTGCAATTAATGTGTGTTCGTCGCGCATGGCCTATGCTATTGGCTTGAAGCCAGCATACTTTGTACTGACGGCCCCGGTGATTCGGGCTTATGACAATACAAGTCGGGAAGTGATAGGAATAGTTCGGATCAAAATGTAGGTTGGCCCGGCACAACAGGATATTGAGTTTCACGTCCTGGATGTTCCAGCCACGTTTAACATACTCTTTGGACGGTCGCGGCTGCACCAAGTGAAAGCTGTCTGTTCCACTCTGCATCAGATGTTGAAGTACCCCCATGAGAAGGGGGTAGCTATTGTTTTTGGAAATTCTTCTATACATCCTCCGCCGAAAGTCACTACACCGGTACTAGAAATTGTACACGGCAATGAGGATGTCTTTTTGTCTGGGTTCAGCTTGGCCGAGGCCCGGTTAGTGCAAGATATTTTGGCTATTGATGAGGGGTTATACGTTAGTGCTCAATCTGTCTACCTCATGAATAAGCTGCAATATGCAACCAGAATGGGATTGGGAAGGAGCGGCCAGAAGGGCGTTGTTGCATTGGCCAAAGTGCCACATAACCCTCATACCTTTGGTTTAGGTTACACGTCTACCAAAGAGGACTGGGTGAGAAAGGGAAAGGAAATGGCAAGAAGGGCCAAAGCTAAGCAAACTGGGAAGCACTATGAGCTGGTGCATAGACCTATTCAAGGAACCCTAAACGGCCGCTTTGTCCGGGAAGGGAAAGATTTCCCATTTTGTGGCTTTCTTGAGCCATGGCTGAACTCTGAAAAGCGGCGTTTTCCCGGCTTTGAGATCTTCTTCGATCTACATCTGCAAGAGGATGAAGTTGCAGAGAAACAGACTGACCTACCAGCTGAGGCTGAACAGACTAGAGAGGATGAGTCCAATGGCAGTGAACTTGAGCTGGGAGCAGTGTTGGCTTATCTCCTCTCGGATCCTCAGATCAAACCAGAGAGCTTGGGGAATGACTTCACCGTTTCCATGATTGGAAATCAATCGGCTGTGGACCCTTCTGGTGGTATTCTAGATGCATCTATCACACCCTCCCTCGTTTGGAAGTTCGAGGAGGGCTTTTTGTCCAGTAGTTCTGAATCAAGTAGTGAACTAGAATCTGATTCCACAGAGTCTGTGGAGTCAGAATCAGATTCCAGTTCTTCTGAGTCGAAGTTCGGTATTTTTGGGATTGATAACCCGGATGTCGTTGTTTTGTCTAGGCCATCTTTTTCCTTTTCTTTTGAATCGGTTGTAATCGAGGAATTGGACGAGGTGGAAGTTATGAATGAGAATGGTACCGCTGCTGTTTCTGAGTACTTTTCTATGCCACTTGTGTATTGCATGGATCATGACTTTCAAAATTTTAATGAAAACGACGACGAAGGAATTCCTCTAGTTTAAAAACATTTGATTGATAGAGAGGAGGAGAGGTTTGTAAAACCTTTGGTTGATGAAATCATTTCAATTAATGTGGGTACTGAGAAGGATCTGCGTCTAGTCTAGATCGGGTCCATGTTGTCTTTGGAGGAACGCGAGCGCTTAGTCGCTTTATTAAAAATTTCAAAGATGTTTTTGCATGGTCCTACGAAGACATGCCTGGAATCGATCCTGAGATTGTACAGCACCGGATCCCTCTTGACCCTGAGGCCCAACTCGTCAAGCAGAAGCTTCGGAGAATATGCCCGGACTGGGCTTTGAAAATCAAGAAAGAGGTCACCAAGCAGATAGACGCAGGGTTCTTGCTAGTATCTGAGTATCCTACTTTGTTGGCCAACATTGTTCTGGTGCCGAAGAAAGATGGCAGAATTCAGATGTGTGTGGATTTCAGAGATCTAAACAAAGCTAGTCCGAATGACGACCTTCCTCTGCCGTACATCGACGAATTGGTGGACTTCGCCGCAGGCCATGCGTTGCTCTCCTTTATGGATGGGTTTTCCGGGTACAACCAGATCTTGATGGCACCCGAAGATAGAGAGAAGACTGCCTTCACCATGCCGTGGGGAACCTACTACTATAGGGTGATGCCGCTCAGTTTGAAAAATGTTGGGGTTACTTATCAACGAGCTGTAACCACGATCTTGCATGATATGATCCACAAAGAGGTTGAGGTGTACGTGGACAACATGATTGTCAAGTCTAAGGAAAGAGAGGGCTACTACACTGCCTTGAAGAAATTTTTCCAACGAAACAGAGAATATCAGTTGAGGCTGAATCCTCATAAATGTACTTTTGGGGTCACAGCAAGGAAAATGCTGGGGTTCTTGATTACACAAAGGGGCATCGAAGTTGATCCTTCCAAAATCAAGGCCATCCTAGAAATGCCACCACCAAGGACTGAAAAAGAGGTGTGAGGCTTTCTAGGAAAAGTACAATTCATAAGACGGTTTATTACCAAATTAACCATGACTTGTGAACCACTATTTGGTCTCCTGAAGAAAGGAAAGAAGTTCCAATGGGATGACCGATGCCAAGTTACTTTTGAGTAGATCAAGCAGTATCTACAGAACCCACCCGTGTTGTCATCGCCAGAGCCGAGGAAGCCATTGATTTTGTATCTATCAGTAACTAAGACGACAATGGGTTGCATGCTTGCACAGGAATCTGAGGATAGAGTGGAGAAGGCCATCTATTACCTGAGCAAGAAGATGCTAGAATATGAGACCCGTTACACCCCGCTGGAGAAGGCTTGCTTGGCCTTGGTATGGGCTACCAGGAAGTTGAGGCACTACCTGTTAGCTCACTCCGTAATTTTAGTTTCGAGATTAGATCCCATCAAATATCTCTTCCAGAAACCAGCACTTACGGGTAAGCTAGACTGTTCGTTGCTTCTTCTCTCCAAATTTGATTTGAAGTATATATGACTTGTAAGTCTGTCAAGGAGAGAGCTGTAGCGGAGTTCCTAGCCGATCACCCAGTGGAGGGGGATGAAGCAGTAGAGTATTTGTTCCCATATGAGGCTATTTTGCAAGTCGAGGAAAAGATTTGGACTATGTACTTTGACGGAGTGTCTAATCAGTATGGTTATGGGATAGGAGTGTTGCTGATAGCACCCGACAATTCCCACATGCCTTTAGCTTTCAAACTCCGGTTTAAGGTATCAAACAACGAAGCAGAATACGAGGCATGTATTGCTGGCTTAGAAGCCGCCCTGGAACTAGGGGCAAAATGGTTGGATGTCATTAGGGACTCGAACCTGGTTGTGTCTCAAGCGAAAGGAGACTGGAAGGTTAAGGAAGAAAGGATGAAAATCTACCACCAAACCTTAGACGTTCTGATTCCTAGGTTTGAGAAGCTAACCTTCACGCATCTGTTGAAAGAGAACAACAGGTTCGTTGACGCTTTATCAACTCCATCTTCCATGATAAACATCCCTTTGGGAGTCCGAATGCATCCGATCATTATTGAATGGAGATATGTACCGGCGTACGAGTTGATTGCCGCGATAGATGAAGTACAAGATCAGAACCCCTGGTACCATGATATCTGGAACTTCTTAGAAAATGAGGTTTATCCACTAGGGGCAAATGCCAAAGATAAAAGGGCAATACGGCGAATGGCTACTCAGTTTATCATCTGCGGGGGTAAATTATACAAACGAGGCCATCTGGGAATACACAAGTTATGTGTTGATAAAGAAGAGTCGAAGTGCCTAATAGAGGCCATCCATTGAGGAGAGTGCGGATAGCACATGAGCGGAGTGATGCTAGCTCGGAAAATTCTCAGATAAGGGTACTACTGGTCAACCATGGAGGAGGATTGTATTGGTTTTGTTTGGCGATGCCATAAATTCCAAATTCATGCAAATCGCATGAATATCCCACCGTCGAAGCTGTACAGCATGACTTCAGTCTAGGGAATTGATGTTATTGGGGTAGTTACCCCAAAGGGGTCAAATGGGCATGAGTACATCCTGGCGGCAATAGACTATTTTACAAGGTGGGTCGAGGCTCAATCCTACGCAGTGCTGAAAGCATCGCACATAGCCAAGTTCATCAGGAATAATATCATCTATTGTTATGGGGTCCCGAATGAAATCATCTCGGACAATGGTTCCCACTTTAAGAAAGAAGTGATCGACTTGTTAGAGAAATACAACGTGGCTTTTCATAAGTCATCCACATATCAATCGCAAACCAATGGACTTGTTGAGGCTGCCAACAAGAGCATCAAGCACATTCTGCAGAAGATGGTGAAAACCTACAGGGACTGGCCAGACAAGTTGCCATTTGCTCTTTGGAGCTACCGGACATCAATCCGAACTTTCACTGGGGCAACTCTATATTCTCTGGTTTATGGGATGGAAGCTGTTCTGCCGATTGAAGTTGAAGTTCCGGCGCTGCGGGTTATGGCTGAGTACCAGATAGCAGAAGCGGATTGGCAGCAGAGCAGGTTTGAGGAACTAATGCTGTTCGACGAGAGGAGACTGAAAGCACCATACCCTGTCCAAAGTTATCAACGCAGAATTGCCAGGGCTTTCAACAAGAAGGTTAAGTCCAGGAATCTGAAAGAAAGGGATTTAGTTCTCAAAGACAACTGAGCTCCCATCCACAACCCTAGGGGCAAGTTCAGACCTAATTGGACTGGTCCTTAAATCATGAGGTCTATTTGGTCGGGTGGAGCTTTCATTCTTATGGACTTAGATGGCCTCGAATTCTCCTAACCAATCAACATGGACAAGTTGAAGAAATACTACCCTTGAGAGGCTCGCTAGGCCGAAAACCCAAAAGGGTGACCTAGGCAAAAGTTAGAGCACAAAAACTTAGAAAAAAGAAAACTGAGCTCGCAAGGTTGAAAACCCAGAAAAGGGCGGCCTTAGCAAAAGTTAGGGTACAAAAGGAGAGTGTTAATACCCGAGTGAACCCGAACCGAACTACGTAAGGCTTGATTACAATCTTTGGGATACGTAGGCAACTTCATTCTGAAGTCCAGCCATTAACACTTCCAAATCAACTGTGTCCGTGAGATTGTTCTGGTCATCGTTGCCTTTTCTGCATCCAAGAGTTCGGTTGTGATCTTCACTATGAGAGCTTGTTACAGTACAGTATAGTGCTATTCAGACAAGGGGCAACTTTTCATTTGCTGGATTTGGGGTTGAACTTCTTAAAGATAGATTCCGGGTGTGTCCAGTTATGATCTTTATCGAAAATGGTTTTGAAACGTTTTAATAAAAGTTGATTTTGTTCAAATTAATCTTTTTCAACTTAGACTATTTTTGGACCAAAAGGAAAATTTTCAGTACCCACAACCTTCAATTTCATTGATTTCAATATAGAGTTCTCTAACTCTCGATACAATTCAAAGTTGCTTTTTTTATTACATTCAAAAGGAAAACTTGAAATTACCGATTAAAGCAATAAACTTGGGGCATTAATCAATCAGGCGTTCTTGCATTCCCTCCCAGAGCTTGTAGAAGCTTCAAATGCTAAAGTAGGCCTAGTTTGTGCCTCATCTTCAAGCCAAGCTACGCATTTGCTAGAAATGGCGCAACTGAAATTAGGAGCGGGAGCCAAAAGTTCTCTTGTCCTCTATGTAGTGGGGTATCGAGCTAGTTGTGAACCTCAGATTGGAAATGAAGTCGGGTACTCTATCCCCTCTTCTGGGCAAGTTTGGTCGTATCTGAACTGACGCCTGAACCAGAATGGAAAGTAGAAGACACAATGTGTCAAGCCAATCAACTAAATGCCATATTGTCGAGACATGCTGTAGCTCATCTCAAGCAGATCAAACCAGGAGCAGCGCCAAGCAATGTCAACAGCAGACCTGCTGCACATCCAATGGCACCACTACCCTTTGTTTGGGAAATCAATTAGTCGTGGGCAAAGGAAATAGCCTCATGCTGAATATGCAGGACAAGAGTCCACTACTTTCAACCTGTCCATGAGCCATATCTGGGGAGGGATGAAAAATAAGAGAGATTAAAGAATAGAGAGGTGTATGTGGAAGGAAAAGTGAGAAAAGGTTTTGAGAGAAAAACAGAGCTTGCGGGCCAAGTGATGTAAGAAACACATGTGAGAGGGGTGGGAAACATTACCTGCAAAAGTAGTGCACTTCCTGCAAACTTGGTCGTCTCCCGGCGATGGAAAGCATCAAAGCCCATCAAAGTCTTGGCCAATGCAGCTTTTGCCCTCTTTCAAGCCTTTGAGCTACTTCGATCAAGCTAATGCTAGACCCTCTGAAGCCAGGGGCAAGCAGGAAGTGGGCCAACATACACAAGCAGAGGGCATGCCGCCGAAAATTTTGCCAAAGACGGTCATCACAGTCGCCGGCATCAGAAAATCGATGAATGAGACTGGGAATGTCTAGTTCTCCATTGTGAATCAAAGATCGGGCATCATGTAAAGTGAGCCCACACATTCTTCCTAAAGCCTGGATGTGGTTGAAACGGGATTGGGGCAAGGTTTCCTCATCACGCCGCGATTCCATCAGAACTTGGAACTCCTTAATTGTTGGACACACCTCTTGGCCCCCGAAGTTTAAAACATGCGTAACTAGGTTCCAACATCTAGCCGCGGCATGGAGGAACGGAAAACACAGTGGGGTACAACTAAGCGGGAATAGTGCGTTTATCCCAAAACCCCAGGAATTCATCTTTTCCGAGCCATCCAGAGTTGCAATCCAATTTGAGATTTTTTCGGTGAAGAATGGGTCCATTTGTGGCAAAAACAAAGCTGGAATGAAGAAACTATGAAGACCCAACTTTGGTAGACGATAAGGTGTTGAGTGGAAGACACGTGGCAGAAATCTGGAGGTTCCCTGCACTAGTGGCCGACCGGCCAGTTTTGGTGATCGACCAGCCACTTTTGTAGCTGACCGGCCAGTGCTAGTGGCCGACAGCCACTTCTGGTAGCTGACAACCTCTGTCTATGGCCGGCATAATTCCTATCGCCTTCCTATGTGTTGGGAATGCTAGTAACCTATGTTTTGTTCTACTCTTGGTGCATTTTGCCACCTTGTTCAAAGAGTTTTGTTGAGTCACTCTTTATGTAGTTTCTCTTTATTTATCGAGTTGTTTTATTGTTGCTTATCGAGTTGTATTTGCATTGATTGTCGAGTTGTTGTTTTGTTTGTCGAGTTGTTGTTTTGTTTATCGAGTTGTTGCATTTGTTGTTCATTAAGTTGTTTTACTTTGTTTGTTATGTGTCAGTTGGTTCATTGCCTGATTAAGAAGTTGCCAATATAGTTTACAATGTTCAGATTCCATCAAACCCCGTTTTTGTGTAAAATGGTGCGATGTGATGTTCAGAATGTAAAATGCAACACATTTTCATCAAAAGACCGATCTTTCATTCCAATCATGGTTTCTATTTACAAAAGAGTATAAGTTTTTTTTTTTTGAGAAAATAAAAACGATACAATGTGCTAAAACTACTAGCTAAAAGAAAAGGGCAAAAGAGGCTAAGAAACAATATCTAAATCAGTGCCATCCACCTCAAGATCGAGAGGCCCTCTTCGTCCTCTTCTTGGGCATGGACTCGGAGCTATCGCCATCAACGCCGCTATCAGAAGCCCCCGTGTCAGCATCATCTCCGCCCTCAGAATCTGAGCCAACATCACTCTCTCCGTCCTCAGATGACTCTGACTGTGGACTTGCTGCCTCCTCGTCCTCCCTTGTCTCATCATCGTCATCATCTGGAATGGGCTCTGAAGGGCCACTCTCATCATGGGTGCCCCTGGCTCTACCCTTGCTGCGAGCCAGAGCCTCTTGTCTCCCTTTCCCTGATGCCGGAGGAGGCGCTGATGGTCCTGTTGCAGCTCCTGCTAGAATATCCAATGTGCTTGGGATCTGAAAAGGGGAGTTTGTCAAATGCATCAGTCACGGTGTATACCTAACGCAAGATGCAGTGTAAAATACAGTGTTTGAGTGTCGTGTTTGAATGCAGTGATTGAGTGCAGTGTTTCAAATGCAGTGTTCGAGTGTAGTATGTCAGATCAGTGTAGTGTAGAATAGATTATGTTTGAAATACTGATGTATCAGTAGGAAATTTCATGGCATGAAGTGCAAACTGAAGTAAATTACCAGAATCCTATAGAGGCTGAGCAGGTTCATGCTTCTCTACACCATCTCCGTCAAGGAAGCCACTAGATCGAGGGCCTGCCTGGTGTACTCTACGGAGGCCTGCAAGTGTGATGAGAAGATTAGTGTTCTATAAAGCATAACTAAAATGAAGTAAATATGTAGAATGAAAAGTATGGTACATACTAGAGTAGGGCCTCGAACCCCTACAAGCTCATGCCCGGCTGGCGCGGGCTCGATGGGAATCTGGCAAGCCTCCCCAGAATGTCGCCGGTAAGTGAGTGTGGTATGTAGCTCTGGCCACCCAGTGCTCTGTCTCGTCCCAGAACCTCTTCTTCCATGGGTTCTAGTCGCCCTGGCCCCGGCCCCTCTGCCTCTATCTCATGCAACTAGAGCCCTCGGTCTCTCATCTCCACGGACCCCGGTCAGAGGGGGCATAAGGTATGTCTAGATGAAGACTGTGTAGTCACCCTCGACTCGAAAGAAGTCGGCATCCCAGCCTCGGGTGAAATCAATCATCTCTTGGAAAGTATACCTCTCTGTGACTCTCATGTATATCGGGGGTGGCATCGGAACTACCGGCTTGGGCAAACCGATGGTCTGACGCAAGAATCTCTCTCCTAAGAACCACGCTTGACAAACTGGGCCCTCTAGCAGGATCTGGAAGCGAGAAGCCTCTCGGGCACCAGCGAACTGATCTCTGACTTCCTTAGGCATCATCACCCAAGGCTGCCAAGTGATTTGTAAATAAAGGAGATACAGATTGTTAGCTATCATCGGGTATTGTAATATGAGTCAGAATCAAAGGAAAACGGAAATAAACAGAAAAGGTTGAGTTACCTCAACTACGGTCACGGTATCGAAGTATCGGCGAAAGAAGGAGAAGGACTCCCGAGACCTCCGTTGGCATCTCCCATCGTACCGATGAGAGTACGGCACAACAAGTGGCATCTCCACCTCTGGCTCTGGGGCAAGTCTTGGAAAGTAGGCGTACACCCATAGCTGCAGAAAGCGAAAAGGGCAACAATGAGTATACAGTGTATAGAGTATGTAAAGCAGAAAGTAGACTTTGCGTGTGCGGTGTATAGTGTGTGCAGTGTATAGAATATGTAAAACAGAAAGCAGATTGTGCACCTACAGTATGCAGTGTGTGTGCAGTGTACAGAGAATGTTAAGCAGAAAGTGGAACACGAAATGCAAAATAGAAAAGTAAGGCACACCTCCCAGGCCCTCCAGTAGCCTTCTATCAGATGCCTGCTCCTGCGAAAGGTCTAGCTCACATACCCGTACAAGGTGGCCAAGCCAGCGCCGCCCCAATCATAGAGTCGGACTCGAGATAGGTCCACCAAAGCACTCAGGAGGTATAACCCGACGGTGTTTTCCTGGTCGGCGAACAGGGTAGTGCCAAAGAGAAACATCAGGAAACCTCGAGCATACTGCTCGGTCTCCTCTCGGGTCACTAGCGCTGTCCCTTTGTAGTAATCTGCGAACCGTGTGTATTGGACCATCCCTAATTGAGAGATGGGTGGGCGAGTCCCCAGCAGGTAAATCTAAATGGCCTCCCACTCGCCCATGTCTGTGTCATAAGGAATCGGATGGCCCCCTATCGTTATGCCAGTGAGCATAGAGAAGTCGAAGGGAGTCATCGTCATCTTCCATGCGGTAGAGAAGTGAAAGGAATCGGTGGTATCCCATTACCTCTCTACCAAGGCACCTAGCAAAGGCTGGCCAGCTATGAGGCGTGAGAGCTCCGTGTAGAATGAGCCGAAGCCGACCTCGTCGATTATGTGGCAAACTGCCTCGGTAAGCTCCATATACCACTCCCTCGCGGAGATGGTCCCGTATCCTTGCATGGTGTGTGAATCCCTTTGTGATCAGGACAAGTAGATGCAAGGCAGTGCAAGAAATACAGTGCATAAATGTGTTTGGGATGAACAAATAAAAGACAATATGAGCTATGCGAGGAATGCAACGTACATTGCAGAAAATGAAGAAGAAGTGTGTACCTCGGAGGCGCCATGGGACAAATGTGACTCCAACTCGCGCAGTGGGAGGTCCTCCGGTGCGCCTCGTGCGAACCCCCTAAATTGGTAAATGCTATCGAGTGGTAGCACGTGTATCTCAGGATGATACATCGCCAGGTCAAAAGGTCGAATGCTTAGTGGCAGTGGCTCAAGCTCTGGATCCACCTCCATCTCCGGAGAAGCTCCACAATGTGGGATGTCGTCCGCCATCTCAATGGAAGATGAGAAAGTGGTCAAGAATGTAGAAAATGGGCGGGGAATGCCAAAGTCAACAAAAGTCAACTCTCAGAAGGAAAAAATGGTAGAAAAAGGAAAAGCCCAGGAAAGGCACTAAATCCAAGGGTAACTCGAGGAAAACAAGCCTCAAGTTGTGGAAATGAACGAAGAGGCACCGAAACTGACTTTCAATCGGTTCAAAACGGTGTAAACTACGAGGGTTTAGCGAAGAAAATGTCTGTGGGGCGTTGGAAAACGCGTATAATGCTCAGATCGAAGGAGGAAAATGGTCTAGAGAGAGGGGAGAATGATTTTCGGCAATGGAGAAGTAGGGAAATACGGTTTGGAACCCTATACTTAAGCCCTAGGTGAAATGGCCATTTTGCCCCGAATCTGCCATCGGTGGCCGACCGGCCACCATTGGTGGCCGACAACTATTTTTGGTGGCCGATAGGTGGTCGATAACATTCCCTGGTGGCTGACAGGCCTTCAACGCTCTCCATGAGTGTTTTACTACTGTTTTGTGTCCTTAATCCTCGAGAAAGTGCATGGAAGGCTTACTTTTAAGCTCAAAGTGTCTCTGCGAAATCCCCAAACTATGTCCTCGGTGCATGGCTCATCATCACTCAGCATGGGCGAGGTGTATCCTTTTTTTTCTTTCTAAACATATTGCAACTCTTCCGAGAGGTAAATTGGAAGTTGTGATTGAGTCATCTTCATCAAGCACGCTTTGTCGTAGCATGGAACATGCATTGTTGTTATTTTGCATTGGTATGCATGTTGCATTGAAGATGCATTTTTGTTATTTTGCATAGAGTATGTATGTTGCATTGAAGATGCATTGTTGTTATTTTTCATAGAGTATGCATATTGCATTGAAGATGCATTGCTCTCATTTTGCATAGAATATGCATGATGCATTGTTTCTCTTTTGCATAGAATATGCATGTCGCGTTGTATTGCATTGTACATGCCCTTACATTCGCATAGAAAATGTTCGTACTTGTTGCATTGAACATGCATTTTGGTGTTGCATAGAACAAGCTCCATTTTTCGTTACATAGAACATGCTTCTGTTTTGTCTCTTGCATGTTGTGCATAAAACATGCCTCTAACATTGTGTCACAGTTATTCATCTCGCATAGAACATGCATTATTATTGTATTGTACCTGTCAAGCTTCTTTCTTCTGCAAGCACGATATTGTATGTGCGGTTCATTCAAAGATGGTGCAACTGGACGATATTGTATGTACGGTTCATTCAAAGCTGGTGCAACCAGACGATATTGTATGTACGGTTCACTTAGAGGAACTCCAGGTAAGATCATTCCTATCCCTTGAACACCTTGTTTTGGTTAGAAACACTCGGGTTCGCCCGGTGTTTACGCCACTCCTTTGTTGGTTAGAAACACTCAGGTATGCCCGATGTTTACACCACACCTTGCCTTGGTTAGAAACATTCGGACGTGTTCCTGATGTTTATACCACACCCCAGTTAGAAGCGTTTGGAACGTGTTTCTGACGCTTATACCACCTTTTTGGTTAGAAACATTAGGACGTGTGCCCGATGTTTATACCACACCCGAGTTAGAAGCGTTTGGAACGTGTTTCCAACGCTTATACCACCTTTTTGGTTAGAAACATTGGGATGTGTGCCCGATGTTTATACCCCACCTCGGTTAGAAGCGCTTGGAACGTGTTTTTAACGCTTATACCACCTTTTTGGTTAGAAACATTGGGACGTGTGCCCGATGTTTATACCACACCCCGGTTAGAAGCGTTTGGAACGTGTTTCCGACGCTTATACCACGTTTTTGGTTAGAAACATTGGGATGTGTGCTTGATGTTTATACCCCCTCCAGTTAGAAGCGTTTGGAACGTATTTCCGACGCTTATACCACCCTTTCGGTTAGAAACATTGGGACGTGTGCCTGATGTTTATACCACACCCCAGTTTGAAGCGTTTGGAACGTGTTTTCGATGCTTATACCACCTTTTTGGTTAGAAACATTGGGACGTGTGCCAGACGTTTATACCACACCCGAATTAGAAGCGTTTGAAACGTGTTTCCGACTCTTATACTACTTTTTTGGTTAAAAACATTGGGACGTGTGCCCAATGTTTATACCACACCCCAATTAGAAGCGTTTGGAACGTGTTTCTGACGCTTATACCACCCTTTTGGTTAGAAACATTGGGACATGTGCCCGATGTTTATACCTCCTCGGTTTGAAGCATTTGGAACGTGTTCCGATGCTTATACCACCTTGTTTTGGTTAGAAACATTAGGACGTGCTCCAAAGTTTATACCACCCTCTGGTGTTTGCACCGCTCTCATTTCCCTCTCGCGCGTGACGCGTTAGGACGCTTTGGTTAAAAGCATCTGGATGGACTCCAATGCTTATACCGCTCTTTGCTTTGGTTGCATAATATTTGGATGTGTTTCAATTGTTATCGTTGTTCTCTTTGGTCCGGAACATTAGCGTGTGTCCTCATGTTCACACCATTTCTCTCATCGCGGGTGGCACGCATTAGGATCTTGTTTCATGCCTCGGGTGCGCCCGAGGGTTGTGTTGTTCTTTGCCTTTCCTGCGTGAGGCGCAGTTAAGCCTAGAAAATGTTCTTGCATCCTTTCTGCATGAAATATGGTTTGGTTCATGTTTACTTGCTTATTTATGAGTTTGTTGTAGCATTTCTTTGCATGGCATTAGCATCTCGATGTTTCATTGTAGCCGTATTGCACGATCATAAGTTATGTTCTGCATCGTGCATATCATTTGCATCTTGCCCCAGAACTACGCTGATTTGATTCCTTGCAAAGGGATACATAGGCAGCCTGCGGGTGCGACCATTTTTTGTTTTGCTTGCTTGTTTGTCCAAGTCTTCGGCCTTATCAAAAATGGATCGTCTCTGGGCTTTCACATTCACTCTCGTCATTTCATGACATCTGAGTTTTGTCAAAGAGGGGCAACTGTAGACACCTCATTTTTGACCGTCCTCGAGACTTGGACGTCATCGTTTGAACACTCGATGATTTTGCATGCTCGTGTTCGTTTTGAGCACCTGAAGTTCTTGGCGGAGTGTTTTGCCTTCGAGCCTCTCAACTTGTCTATTTTGTGCTTGGTTAAGGACCAAGGGCCTTTTGTTTTAAGTCTGGAGAATAGGGTGGCCTGTCGGCCATCCCTACAGTCCATCGGCCATGGCTTGTGCTTGCCGGCCATCAGTGGTGGCCGGCCGACCACTCATGATGGTCGGCGTCCATTTTTCTCCTTTTTCAGATATTTGTTTGCCAGTTGTGCCAGCTGTTGCTTACTGAAGACCATCTCCATATAGGTGTATGGAGAGATGAATACAGGCTCTAAGCTTGATTTTCTATATATAGAGAGGTCTCTCCCCCATTTTGAGAGGTTAGACAATTTTGAGCAAAATTCTCTCTCTCTCTCTCTCTCTCTCTCTCTCTCTCTCTCTCTTTCTCTCTTCTTATTTTATGCTTTGTAGTTAGCTTTCTCTACACTTTCGAACATAGACTCTTGATCAATCTCGACTACCTTGGAGCTAAGGTTCAAGGAGGTCTTCTTGGAGCTTTAGAAAGGGTTTTGAGCTTGAATTTGTGTCTGAAATTGTCTTGTGCTTCAAGAGGTATAAGGCTTGCCTTTTAAACTTGTCTTGCATAATTTAAATTACTATCTTTTTGTGCTATTTTGAGCTGGTTTTTCAACTACAAAAAACTCTATTTTTGAGGTTTGAAAGTGGTAGTTTAAGTCTTGGTGAGTTAGGGGGTTGTCTTTTTTTTTTATTCTTTGGCTTGTGAAGCATTTTGTGCCATTTCTCACCATCTCTGTATCAAACTTTTTGGCCCTTTAAACCACTGAAATCAGAGTTATTTCAGTGGTAAAAATCAAATTTTGAAGTCCAAAATAGGAGGGGTTAGCCTCCCCTCCTTGTGCCTTGTTTCCATGCCTAGGTTGCTTCACATGTTAGCTTGATTTTCTAGCTTAACTTAGCTCAATTCAAGCATGTTTTAAGTTCTATTTCAGCATGATTGAGCTCTGTTTTGGGCTGGTTGAAGCACTTGAGGCTTGCTTTATATGCTCGTAGTGCAATTGTGCTTGTTATGTTTAACTTGTGCTATGCTTTGGCCTCTTATTCTAGTTTAACTTAGCTCAATCTCAGCATGATTTAGTCATTGTTTTGAGCTGGTTTTTTTGAGCTGGTTTGGCCTTTTGAGGCTTGTATTGTGTGGCCGTAGTGCAATCTCCTTCACTAGCTTAATGTTTTAGGCTTTCTAGCATGAATTGCATGAGTTGCTTGCATGTTTTAGGGTTATTTTGCACTCCATTTTAGCACTGAAATCTCTGCAACCTCCCTCTATTCTTCACTCTTTCATTTGTTTTGAAAGTGACTTCTAACCCCTTGTTGGCTTGAGTGCAGAATTAAGACCCTCATGCCTAATGGTTTAATTCCTTCAAGAGTTCATTACCAATAGTATGAGGCCTCTTTCATGCTTAAGGTACTTGTGGATTAAGTCCTATTTCCATTAGAGGACACTCACTTTTGGACTTAATTAATTAAGGAATGGATTGGTAAGCTAAAATGGGTAAATAAAATGAACAAAGTAAAAGAGGCAAGATAAGCATCTTTCGTGTTACATTGCATGTGTTCAATCGGACGTTATATTGAACACAAGGAAGATTGGAGCATTTCATACTCGAAGTGATGAAATTAGCCAATCTCCTTAGTCTCCATTGCCTTTGATCACACATGATAAGGCGATAGTCTTGAGTCTTGTTTTTGGCATACAATGAAGTTGTACTTCTTGGTTCTTTGGCCATCATGCAGTGAGAATGCTTGATTGGTGGTTTTGGAGCCAAGAATTACACTCCTTTGACTTTGTGTAATGATAAAGATGGTAATAGTACACATATATTCCTTGAGAATACACTGCTTTGCCTCTGTTTGCTCTCTGTTACAGCAAAAAGGGAAGTCCAAGAAAGGGGTGGCCAGTCGACAGCCACCAATAGTGGCCGACCGGCCACCAGCAATGGCCGACAACCACCAATTGTAGCCGACCGGCTATCAATGAAAAGTTTGTTCAGTGTGTTCCTGAAGTGGAGCAAAGGTGTGCTGAAAGTTAGTGTAATTTTCAGTGGTCAAAACAAATGCAAACAGAGGTGTCCGATGGCAAGGTGGTGGATTTTTGGGAAAAAGCCGACCAAGAATGCATGCCTCCCTCCCCCTTGAGACTATTTGCTTGCTTTTCTTTATTAGTTAGTTGTAGCTAATTGATTCATACAAGTTTTGTAATATTTAAATAGCTAGAATAGTTAATCAGTTTTGGTTTGTAATAACTTAGCTTAATTAGCGTAGCTAGTTAGCTTATTCATTCGGACCCTCATTCGTGAGGGTGTAATGTTGTAATAAGTGTGCGTGAGTGCATGTGTGCATGTGTGCATGTCTTCCAACCCCACATCTTTTTCCCTTTTATTTATCCGCTTTTGATGGTTAGATTAGGGATCATTTTCAATTAGCATACTTCATGCTTGCATGTTTACATCATTCATTTGTCTTGCATGCACCGAGGCTCGGCGCATCATTCAAACTGCATTGCGAATTCAATACACTTCTTTGAATACGTGTTTAAAAGCATGTTATCAAGTTGCTTCGTGTGCCATATTAGTAGCCGAGCCTATTAATTGCATTATTGCATGTGTTGCATTAGGCATCTTGTATAATTAGGATCATGTATTTTTCTAACTAGCTTTTTGTTTTGGCTTGGAGTACTCGGTGAGTTTTATGTTTAGCATACTTGCATGAGTGTGATTGCCATATTGCCATGTTTCGCATGCTTGCCATGAGGCTATGTGCTTATATGCTAAACTGCATGAATGCCTGTAGATGAAGGCTTTGTTGCTTGAATTGGAACAATTCAACGAATGTAAGCTTTAAGCCCACTTTGTGAAGTGGCAAAATCATGTTTTAAGCCCACTTGAGGTGGCAAATCCACATTTCTAAGCCCGCTTGAGGGTGGCAAATTCAAACCATTTTAAAAAACAAACATTAGTTGAATTCGTTCCAAATCTCGCGACATAGTCTATACTTGCTTGTGTGCGTCACATAGTAAAGTTAGCTAATAATCGGAGTAAGAACATATGAGGTTTATAAAATAACATATCATGATAGTAGATGCCGATCTTTTGATCGGGCGAGCGGGGGTGCTCATTTCAGGACCTTCCCCTCTCGTACCCAAGTTCCTGAGCCGAGACAACTTTGGTGATGACAGACATGTGGCATTCGGCACGAGTCAGGATTTCTTAAATTTCCCAAAAACAAAATATTTAGGTGGCAACTCTGTAATCTAGAAAAGCAGTCCAGTTTTGGTATTATTTGATTTAAAATCGATTTTCCAAAATGATTTGTCGGATTGGACTCTTTGGTGTTTATCAGTTTCATATTGAACCTTGTGAAACTAGATTCAGAACCGTGACAGGAGTCCGAACTGTAGGATCAATTCGAGCTCTCTGAAAAGTGGAGGTACAGTTCCCAACAAAGTTTGGCAAACATTCAAATCCAATATATGGTTAATATGTTGAATTATTTAAAATTAATGTATAATTGTTTTTATCAAAAAAAAAAAAAAAAAAGAAGCTAAAAGGATGATTCATATGGTGAATTATTTGAAATTAATGCAAGGTTGTTTCTCAAATGTGTTGATTATGTATAGAATACGATTAATTATACCAGTCAAAGTTGTTTCAAGAGGAAAAAAAATTGAAATTTAACATTAATTAAGTATTACTTTCGCTGAATTATGTTACAATAAAAATTTAATGGATTAACAATTTTACCATTGAAAATGATTTAATTGATAAGTGAATTGTGCAAGCGTGATCAACAATTTTGCAGTTAAAAATACAAGAATGATCTTCAAATGATATTCTGTTGCAGTTTGTTCACTTTTTATTTAGTAGTTGAGCTCAGATTATTTTGATCATTTTTCTTATTGTAATCTTTGTTACAAATTTAAGTAAATTTTACTAGTTGTATATGGACGGAACATTTTCGTAAGTACAACTTAAAAAAATCATACATGATCTTTTGAACATAATTTACTTCATTTTTTGCTACTAATTGTTTAGTTGCCGAAAACATGATTTTATTTTATTTTTTAATTAATTTGTCGACAACATGTATCCTGTATCATATATATAAATAAAGGAATATATATATTATCAATCATTCTAGAATTTGCATCCATTTCACTTCCAACCATCTAAAAAAGAATAACTTTTAATGTCAAATTTCATACAAATTAAGTATACTCCAACCTAAAATAATAATATTATTCCATACAAAATAGGGAATCATACCAAAACATGTCCTCTATACACAAATATATTCACTACCATGCCAAATATATTTTCTAAAGAAGATATCTTTATTACTGTAAAGTGAGTTGATAATGATGTTCATAAGCCGAAACACCTCACCTTGAAATTCAAACTTCTCTGCTTTACTGTGGAGTGATCTCTTCAACAAGTTTCCCTAAACCACATAATTACAAAACATGTTAGAAGAAGAAAAATAAAAATAAAAAAATAAAAAAAGAATAAAAAAGAGAAGAAAAATGGCGAGATGGAGACAAAGAGAGGGGAAGGTAAAGAATTGGAAAACTCCAGTTCTTAAAGGAAAAATGTCCATACCTTCCAACAATAGATTTGGCATTTGAAATATAAGCAAAGGTCACTTTCAATGATCAGAGACACTACGAAATAAAGGTAATTCACATACCATATCAAAATACACAAAAGTGAAATACCAAAATCTCTTAAATTATGTCATATCATTAATTGATATACTAGTTAGTATACTAACTGGTATATATAACATTATTTCAGGGAGAAAATAAGAGAAAAACATATGGTCCTACTACCCAACTATTTTTTAAACAATTATGAAGTATATTTGTTATAGGATTTTCTATCTATGTGATAAAATAAAAAATAATAATTTATTTTATTTTTTGTGTATTAATCTGTGTTGGTCCATTATAGGATTTCCTCCGTAAATGTGTGTTCGGATTATTCATTCTCAAAGGTGTCTGAAAAAAAGACTCCAATTAATAATAATTCTTTTAAAATTGTTTCTTACTTGTAAGAAAATAAAAATACACATACGCATCTAATGTTAGTTCCATTAAAGTATTGTTCTAGAAAGCTAGTAATAATTGCGTACAAAGGATTTTTTTATTTTATTGTTTTCTTAAGAAGCAATACTATTGACTTATATTTGAAGAGGAGGTTTGGCCTAATGCAAGCAATGGCTCACTATATTGATGTATATTGTAATTCTTTTGCATCAATAAAATTCCTTTCTTTACTGATAAAAAAAAAAAAAAAAAAAGTTAAGTATCTTATTAGTATTCTATATATATATATATATATATATATATTCATGAGTTGTTAATCTTTTACTTATAATAAGTATATTCTTGTGTAATAGTAGAGCCAGTTAAATAACTATTTAAATAATTTTATTTATAAAAATAAAATGGGAAGTGTTTGGGAGGGTTGCACACCATATGCATAATTTACAAAATCATATATAAATTTTCACAAATTTACATTAGTAATATCATAAAAATGCATAAGTCAAATACAAATTCGCGTAAGTCCATTCATAAAAATTTCACGTAAGTTTTACATAATTCATCTCACAAAAAAGTATAATTCAAACCAGAAATTACATAATAAAAGTATATGCATATAGTATGCAATGCACACCAAGGAGTTTTTCAAAATAATAATATATTATTTGATATTTGAGTAAACTGTGATTATATTGTAAATGATGATAAATTTATGAAAACCATAATTCTAAATTGAACTGAACTATTTATGGTTCAGTTTCATTTGATTTCAAGATTTTTACCATTCGATTTAATTCTAAATTTTATAAAATTGTAGGTAGTAATTTAATTTTAATTTACTTCAAAATTGAACAAGGTCCAACTATGTTCACCCTAACTTAAGCCAATTAAACTTAGAATGAAATTACGTACTTAATAGAGGGGATACAATGATTCCTAACACAATATAAAAATTTCAAGCACCAATAAATTTTAAAATATGATTTTATAAATTATTTCATTTTTTTTTTATGAACTCAAAAAATTTATTAAAGTGAAAATTATATAAAGGGTAATTATTTACACATTTAGGTTTAATTTTCGAGAGATAAAAGTGAGTTTCTCCAAATATAAAATTATATATTTGGACAATCCATACTACAGATGTTTTAGATTTTCTCTCATTCTAGTACAAATCTCACACTACGAATAAAAACGTAACACTCTAATATAATATACTAAAAAACTCCTTAATGTATTTTTCTTAAATGTAACAATGTAACACTCTAATATAGTATACAAAAAAACTCATTCGTGTACTTTTCCTAAACATAACATTCTAATCAATATAATTTTAAACGTAACACTCTAATGTAACGCACATAAAATTATTAAAAAACTACTTAGTGTATTTTTTAAAAATGTAACACTCACCGTTTGAAATTATACATTTATTCAAAACTTACTAAGTAATTTTTGTTTTCTTTTTGAAATGGTTTAAAAAATCTCACATATTTTTTTTTTGAAGTGTTAAATTGGAATATTACGTTTTGAAAAAGTATACTAAGAACTGTTTTTGTCTATTAAATTGGAGTATCATACTAAGGAGTGTTACATTGGAGTGTTACATTTGGAAAAAAAAAAAAAAGTATAATAAGGAGCTTTTTGGGGGTGTTACATTGGAGTATTACATTCGAGTGTTACATTAGAGTGTTACAGATTGAAATTATACGCTTGCTCAAGCTTATTAAGGAGTTTTTGTACTCCTTTTAAAATATTTGAAGAATCTCACATCTTCTTAGAATGTTTGAAGAACCTCATATTTCAAATCATTTTTATACTCATTTTGAATTGTTTGAAAAATCTTATATTTCAAGTTATTCCAAATAAAAAAGATTTTCATATAAAAATTCATCATAAATTTAATTCTCATGGGTTGTGTATCTTACTTTTCTAGTACAAATAATAATAATAATAATAATAATAATAATAATAATAATAATAATAATAATAATAAGAGTATAACTGTAAATCTAATTTTTAAATAATATATTAAATTTACATTTTCAAAATTAATGGGACTAATTGATCTATAAGAAAACTCTTGGGACTAATCGGATCACCATTTCTCAAGATGAGATTTATTGGTAAATTTTTCAATTAAAAATATGCAGAATTAGAAATTATATAAAATTTATTAAAAAAATTAAACATAAATATGTTACAGTTAGATTATCATATAATAATTTTATATGATATATATATTAAATTATTAAATTGTAAAATAAGCACTGTTAATTAAATGAAAAAATCAACTATATAAAAGAAATTCAACAACGGCTAATTAAGAAAGAATCACATAACATCTAAACCCAAAAGAAAAAAATAACGAAAATATCCAAACAATAGATACATCTTAATGTGTGAAGTGATTAATTATTTGTAATATGATGTCACATATAAAAGAACTTACTATTCGACAACTGAAAAAGTAGTTCAACTAGTAAATCCAAATTTTAGAGATTCATCGAGAATATTGTTGTTGTGCAAATTTTTTCTCCTATGAGTTGTGATTATATAAAATAATGTATCAAAGAAAGTATAATTCAATATATAATATAGAATAATATAGAATTGATATTAGGTATATAACAATGCACGAAAAAAAAGAAAGAAGGAATTTAATATTAAAAAAATTCCTAATATCCTTGAAATAATTAAGAAGAAAAACGTGAAACACAAAATTGGTATTGAGTTTGTGGATTATATCAATTTACCATGAAAAATATATGGAAAAGAAATTTTTATCAAATAAAGTCCATATAAAATAGGTAAAATTAATATAATTTAAATTAGATTTGAGTTTATGTATAATTAAGAAAACACAGGGTGATGTGACTTTTTTTTTAAAAAAATAAACCCTTATAATATGTCACCTAAATATAAAAAAAAAATACTATTTTAATAATATATATATATATAATTTATATTAAAATCTAATAAAAATTAAAACTTTTAATTTTTAATTGAACGTATTTAACTACTATTTAAATGTAAATAGAATCACCCTTTAACTCATCCGTACTAGTGAGAATTGTCCCTTGATTCATTATGGCTTTGTTTGATTAGAAAGAAACATATAATAGAAAGTGAAGTGAAAGAAAGTAAAGTAAAAGAAAAGAAAGCAATGAAATTTTATTTTCTTACATGTGTTTGATTAGGAAGAAATTATGTAAGAAAATGATGGAAAATTTTTCAATATGTAGCTTGGAAAGCAAGAAAGTTGTAGAAAAATTATTCTATTTTCCTAAATTGCCCTGATCCTTCTTTAACAAAACAACAATCACAAAAATATGTCGATATAGCAACTCGATTTGAAAAAAAAAGTATCGCCAAGCATCAATTGGCATACATGTCATCCAATATTATTTATTTATTTATTCAATTATTTTTTCTTTAACCAAAAATATTAACAAACGACATGAATTTTATTCATTTAAAATCAATGCAATAGCTAATTATTATTTCTGAGACCCAAAGAACAGACAAATTTTGGAAAATAAACATGTAGCAAGAACTATTCTCTTCAAAATTGTGATTAACTTGCTTCAAAATACAAAATGACAAGCTTTTTTTTTGTTTTCTGAATGACTGTTCATCTCTGTGCCATCAAAAAAATAGTGACCACTAGAATTTACTTATAAATCTTCCTAATATTAATACTAATTATTTTGGAAAACATATAAAGAACTAAAGTCCGACA
Source organism: Camellia sinensis (assembly GCF_055761805.1). Taxonomy (NCBI): domain Eukaryota; kingdom Viridiplantae; phylum Streptophyta; class Magnoliopsida; order Ericales; family Theaceae; genus Camellia; species Camellia sinensis. Next base: position 153,284,337 of record NC_138967.1, read on the forward strand.
CCCAAGAGTTTACAACAGTAGTTAATAAGGATTAAAAAACATGACTAAATTTTAAAAATGTAGCTCAAATAGAAACTGAAAACTCACATCTGCCTAGGACAAATACCAAACAGAGACAATGACCAAAACCAAACAAATTACTAAGAAAGAACAATATCAACAAAGACATGAACCTATAATTTAGAAACTTTATCAAACTTCAACTCCCAGCCATTACTGATTACCATCTGGACCGCCTTGTGATAGTTGTCGAATTAAAAACAAGTAGCGCATATCTTGAGGATATATCATAAATGCTCTAGCTTTTATAGGATCTCCATTCAAGTATTCAAAAGCAGTCATTCGACTATTGATATCAAGCTCTTTAACATCCATTACAGCCTTGTAAAGTTCCAAATAATCTATGCAAGGCTTACTCTTCTCATATGCATCAGCCAATCTCGCCATGTTAGTTGCAACAACAACCATTGTTTTAGCAACAAGCTCTGCACCTTTTGGCTTCTTTGATTGCTCTGTCACTGTCTTTGAAGATCTGTGGTTGCACTTGCCAAGTGTAGGATTTTGGCTACTAGTATTTTCCTTGTTGAGCTGCAAATTCATTTCCTTCTATGTCACCCACGTCATTTGCCACCATGTTGTCAATGGGATCGAAGAGATGTGAATACTCACCCTCACTATCATTTGTTTCTTTGAATAGTTAGCATTTACATCCTTGGCAGAACATGCCCATTCACCAATAGCTTGGTCATTGCCACACACAACAGATAATTCATCAAGCATCTCAATCTTCTTACCCTGTAATCCTTTTGCATCTAGATTTGCCTGCATAAGTCATATACCACCACAATTTTTGTGTATATAACCAATAGTCAATTCCTAAGCACATATATATATATATATATATATTTTTTATAAAAAAAATAAAATAAAAATACTTATGGCAACATATGTAGTCCATACTTGATCACTGCATTTAACCATTTTTGTCATTGGATTCCAAGAGAATCCACTTTTACTCAACATTTCCTCTACCAATCTATATTTTTTCTTGATAGTTTTTAAGCAATTAACACAATGCTCACAACTGAAAGAAAGGTTAAAGCTTGAATTTAAAGATGAACAAGCTGCAACATAAGCTTGATCTTTAAAGCCCTTATCCACTTTGTACCCTTCATTAGCTTGATGCACTAGTTCTAAAATAAGACACTTATCCATCTCTTTAAACCAAACTATGTTCTTTCCTCTTTTCTTCCCATCTCCTATGGGCTGTTGAGACTCATGTGCCTTCATTTCCTATAATAACAAGTCACAAGTATGCTTAACCAATAACATAAGATCAAATCATTAAAAAACTAAGAATACTACAATTGAAAAAGACTAGCATTTACATTATTCATATTTAGAGTTCAACAATGAAATACTACCATTGTTCAATAATAATAGAAAACAACGAAATACTACCATTTACATTATCTACAAATAACAAAACATTAGTTTTTGAGAATTCCATTGATGTCTTCGACCAAAATCAGCACACATTTCATTTATTATTTGCGTTCAAATTCTCTTTCCTTCTCTTCCATCTTCAGCCCTAGTTAATTGTACGTCAACGATATCATGAATAGGAGCAATTTCATTGTTAATCTCTCTATCAACAATATTTAGAAGTGGATCATATGGCATCACTCCTCGAATATGATTGTGCATGATACAAGCAGCAATTACTAACTTCCTTTGAGTTGTATAGCTAAACATTGGCTCTTCCACCAAAATTCTAAATCTTTTTTTAATACCCCAAAAGCTCGCTCAATTGCATTTTGTAGTGACGGATGCCTATGGTTAAACAATTCTTTTGCTGTGGTGGGCACTCGACCTCTAATTTCATTTAGATGGTATCTTGTACTTCAAAATGGGATAATGTAATGCTTTAGTAAAGGAAATTTTGCATTAACAAGATAGTATTTTCCTACAAAAGAATAACATTTGGCTTAGTAATACATAATAAGTTCAAAAAAAATTATTGTTATTTATATGTTAAATATAAACCTGGAGGACATGTGATTCCATGCTCCCTATTAATAACACAACCTAAGATTCTAGAATCAGATGCTGACCCTTCCCATCCAGCTAAGACGTAGGTGAACCTCAATCAAATGTGCAAGCTGCTAATACATTTTGTGACGGCCATTGTTTTCTCCCACGAAGTCGAGCTACATGTGCAGTAGAAACTTTCACACGAAGGTTTATACCATTGATTGCTTGCTCCCACACAATCCTACTTGGAGCAACATCAAATGAGACTATATAGAAAACATGTAGAGGTATTAAACTATGTTATATATAATAAGATTTTACCTTAAAATATGGCCACACTCTAGGATTGTCATGTATCTCTTTAGGAGTCTCCATTTGAACTGAAGGTTGCTTTAAATAATTATCTTCCATGCTTATTATTGCATCCAAGACCATATGAAAATATCGGGACACAGTTTCACCAGACTGCTTATAGTAGCGTTTTACAGGACGGTTCTTGACATTGTGTGATACTATGTGCAAGAATATTGCAACTTGCTCCTTAAAACTACAATGCACAGTATCTTTTAGCCTTCCAGTACCCACTACAAGGAAAAGCAGTTTTGGCGACTAAAAACCAAATTTTCGTCGCTGAAAGTAGCACAATTGGCGACTAAAATGGAATTAGTAGCCAAAAGTGAAGACTTTTGGCGACTAAAAGAGTTTAGTGGCCAAATGTATAGTTATTGGCGACTAAAAACAGATTTAGTCACCGAATGTATGGGTTTTAGCGACAAAGGTTTTCTAGTAGCCAAAAGTGATGGTTTTTGGCGACTAAAATAATTTAGTAGCCAAAAGTATAGGTTTTGGCGACTAAAAAATAGTTTGGTCGCTGATTCTACGTGTTTTGGTGACTAAAAACAGTTTGGTCGCTGAAAGTGAAGCTTTTTGGCTACTAAAAAAAATTTAGTAGCTAAAAACAGGCAATTGGCGACTAAAATTCAGTTTAGTAGCCAAAAGTGGACGTTTTTGGCGACTAAAAACAAGTTTAGGCGCCAAAAATGCTACTTTCAGCCGAAACTTATTTTTTTAGCGACTAAAAAATATTTTAGTAGCCCAAAATTACATCGCCAAAAGTGGCTTCAATTTTTTTTAGTAAATAATTTATTTTTTACATAAATTATATTGCATAAAAATAATTATATTTATATATATAGTTTTATATTAATACGGGTCAATATAGTATATAAATAATATATATTGCATATATATTCATGTGATGTTGTAGTAGTATAGTGGAAGGAGTATGTTGTTAAAGGTTTGGAAGGTAGAAGGTTGATGGTTCGAATCTCAGAAAAAGCAAAAAAGTTAGTTTTTTTTTTTTTTTTCCACCAAACAACCTTTGGTGACTAAACTATTGGTCGCCAAAAGTATTTGTTTTGGCGACTAAACAGTTTGGTCGGCGTTCCATCAACTATGGGAGACTAAAAGATTAGTCGCCAAATGTATAATTTTAAACAGTGGAATTGAGTATTTGGCGACCAAAACTTTGGTCGCTAAAGACCTGTCTTTTTGCCTACTAAAACCTTTTTAGTCGCCAAAGCCTCCTGCGACCGTTTATTCGCGACAAAATCGGCGACTAAAAAATTTAGTTGGGGAAGGTAAAAAGGCGACTTTTGGCGACTAAAACTGGACCTTTGGCAACTAAAAATTTAGTCGCCAAAAGTGATTTTTCTTGTAGTGACCCCTAAGGATGTACACAAATTTTTGAAAACACTGTATGTTCATTCGTAGTAAGTTGTGACAATCTTCATCACTTTGCGTTACCTCACCCACAAATTCGCGTTGCATTAGATAACAATTTCGTGGTGGTCCATTATCGTACTCTAAGTAGTATGCACCATAGGCATATGCTAAGACAACAACAAATTGTGCATCTAAAAATGTAAGTTCTTCATCATATTCGACATTGGTATCCATCTACAAACATGAAATCAATGTGATAAGCATGTAAGGACATCTCACTAACAAAACGCACCCATAAAAAAGAAAAAAAAAAAAAGAGGGAGTAAATAACTAGTTAGAATAGAAATTGGCAAAAACAACTGGAAAATAGAAAACAACCCAAAAAAATTAAAAATATAAAAAATTATTAGGATGCATGATTGGCTAAACATATTTGGGAAGAGAAACACAATTGAACAACCACCAGATTAAGCCATTGGGTTCCATCAATCTCAAAGGTTAACTATGTTTCTATCACACTCCCATTATTTCTGTTGCTTGCTCATTGTGGATATAAATGGAAAAATATGGCTTTATCTTTGCTGAATAGATCCCTTTTGTTGCTCTAGGAGCTCTTCATGATGGTATAATTACTTGTCACCATACAAGTTTATACAACATATTATGATGGATAAAAGTCAAAACACTTCTATATGTAGTTTTAATCCAAATTCAACAACAGAGATCTCAAATGGTTTCAACATATGATTTAAGCAATGGAATCTAATAAATTTTGCATCCATTTAATCAAGTATACTGATTTCCAATCTGAGCTTTTATGAATACAACATAATTGTGTCCACACTTTTGTGTTTTTGTCGGCATTAGCTTTAGCGCTGTCTAAACAATATTAAGCACTGATTTTCCATATTATGGATTAGATAACTAATAGATCCACATTTCTGCCAAGTACTTGAGTAAAAAGCTGCAGAAAGATTATGCTTATTCATGATTTGCTAGAGAGAGAATCTAAGCAATTTGTAGAAAGACTACTAAAATTTGTACTTGAAGAGAGGTGTTAAAGCATTTGTCTTTTCTTCTATGAGACTGCTAATGTTTATTACATGAAAGCAAAAGTAATTGCCACTCTCCCTCTCAGTCACACTCCTCATCATGTGTAACTTTGTTAATGTAGATCTGCATCAACTGCTGCAATAGCATCAGTTCAAAGGATCGCTGATGATGAGGATAATGTGGATTCTGGTTCAAGTGATGAAGTAGCGAAAAATGCATTAGATGAGGTCAATGACAGTTCGGTGTGAATGCTTATTTTAATTATTTTGTTTCATACACCAGCACCAAGTTGGCCGTATGAGTTAACACTATGAACACATGTTAGAATTGAACTAATGAAAATAATCAATCCTCAAATGTACCTTTCGTAGTCATCTGTTTATGGTATAAAATGAGAAGATGCATGTGCCCCTTTTATTGGTACACACAGTGGCAAATATTCAGCACATAAATCATACAACCTAGATTGATCTTATAAGAACATATGATGTCATACTGGTTCAGGAATTTTTTTCAAACATTTGGTACCTATATATATATATATATATTGCCAAAGTAGAAAGCTAAAAATAATTTTATAGAACAAATCCAATTAAACAAATAAATAGAACAAATCCAAGCTCAAACCAACAGAAGAATTCCATCATTGCTAAACCCAAGAAAAATTATTCATTGAATTCCATCATCAATTTTTAGCAACGAACCCTATACATAGATAGTAGAAAAAGCCTAACATAAATATCCTAAACTTCACCCACTTATCAATTCAAATAAAAAAAGAGGTACTTACGTGTAGGTCCTAATAAGTAGAGTTATTGTCTAATAGGTCCTATGGAAAAAATTTGTCATAAAAAAATGTTACTAATTATAAGTTTTAGCAACAATTTATAAAAATCATGACAACTATTAGGACCTATTAGAAGTTTATCCATAAAAAAATGAAAACAAATCCAAAATTTATGATACCTATTTCACCACCCCAAAAATTAATTAAATAAATAATAACAGAAACATATTTCCAAAAATATTCAAGATAAGACATTGATCTTGTTAAGAAGACTAAGAATACAACAATATAGAGTAAAGAAAGAAAATAACTCACAGTGAATCAAAAAGCTGAAATTGTTGATCTGTTGTAAAGAAAAATCAACAATGCTCTGAGTTCTTGCAATTGGAGATGATGAAATGTTGGGAGAGAGAAGTATGAGAGATACAATATCTTCAATGTATTCAGTTGATTTTGTAGAGGGAACTATGAAAATATATATCAGGTCAATCCGCATAAGAGGGAGTTATGAAGGGAAGATGGCAAAGAGGGAAACCAATATAAACGGCTAAGTTTTGTGGGAAAATTCAAATTTCCCTATGAAATTTGCGTCAAATCAATAGAGTATCTAGTATGCTAGTTTGAGTTGTACAGGAAACTTGAATTTCTATTACATTCTAGGACTCTCTCTTTCTAAACAAACACTTAATTTTTTTATTTTTTTTCTGTTTCTTTCACTTTCTTAGATTCTCTCTCTAACCAAACTGAGCCTATGAGAACTTTTTCTCAAACTTCTTTTAACTATTGGACTACAATATGATTCTTTTTATATTATAAATATTCTTTTACTAATCTAAAACTATATAGAATATCATCAACATAAATAAATAAATAAACCTGTCGCCTCGTTTATGTTAGGAATTGATCCTTCCTAATCAAGATCGGTGAGACATCAAATAACAAATAAGGAAGAAAAACGAATCAAACAAATCACACACACATAAGAACACAAGGATTTATGTGGTTCACTCCAGAATAGGGCTACGTCCACGGCTGCTGTGGTTTTCACTATGATTAGAAAAATACAACTCTATCTTAACCTAAAAGAGGCGCCCCTTCATCTATTTATAAGTATAGAATTAGGGTTACAAGGAAGCACATGAGAATTATGATAGTACCCAAAAAATTTCGGCCGGTGGGGGGGGGGTAATTCCCCCTTGGACCCCTCTCCCCCTTGGGGGGCAGGCCCCCCAAACCCCCTATTGGACCAGTGTTTGATTAAACAGTAGGGTTGAGTGAACAGTACTTATCAGGGTCCATCGATAAAACATTTAAGGGTCAATTGGCCCACTCTATATTATTTTTTTTAGTGAGTTCAATTGTCTTCCTGTGGGGCACAACACACTAACTAATTATTTCTTTCTCTCTCTTTTTTTTTTAATTGATTCTTTTTGTGGAAACACTAATAAATTTCAAAATCTGATCTTTTGAACTATTTAGTCTTACAATTGGTCATATGAGCTGATAAGTCAGGGCCTAATGTTAATCACGTTAATATCCATTGTTTCCACATGTGGTTGACATCAAATAGGGGTATAATGGGTTTTCTACAATGTGAAAGTTGCAAATCTATCCAAAGAGCGCACAGTAGGCATTTTTGGTTTCCCTCCTATTTGATCATAACGTTTGAGATGATGATGAAAAGATCTTTGTTGCTAATGTTAGATCATTGATGTTTGATTTACTTTTGGTAAATCCTAGGCCCACGATGTTAATTCCTATTCCCATGTTTCGCTGATTCCACATTTGAAAGAACCCCACAAACCCTACCACATTGAAAGCCCTTTATTTCCAAACGTCGATTGGTAGCGAATGTTGACTAATTTTGCCTTGTTGTCTGGCGGTGACAACATATTCCAGTGACTTTAAAATTCCACCTTCATCATCGGCGGTCTATCTGTGCAAAAGATGACAATAGATATCTGCTACGTCATAGTGTTTTTATGTCGTTTGATTTGGCATTGTGAGTTCATGAAGCTTTTGCGTCCGACGTTACATTTCTGAGCATGTTTGGTGGTGGTTGATAATGTCGTAATGTTGAACCATCATTGACATTTTGTTGTGTGATTAGGGATTTGGGGTGTCGAATTATATTAGGGACATGGGTGGTTTAATGTTCATTGATTGTTTTGTGTGCGGTATTGTGGGTGTAATTGTTGTTTTGTAGCGTTCAACTCAATGTTAATCACCGATGTGAGAGGGGAAATTGCATTGGTGGTGTACAATGGTAGCTACAAGAAATTGGGTGAGGGGGAGGGATTGCATTGTCAGGAACCTTTATTCATGGGGTGTAGTAGTTGTACATAAGGGTGGGGATGCTAGTTTGTTTGGTGGTAAGAAATATAATGGAAATGAGTCCCCTAACATCACCATGTGAGCGTTTAATGATGATGTTAGTTGTCCGATGTTTGGTGCGAGGGTGTGCCTATGGCGTTCCGATGTTAGTTGTCAAACTTTGTTGTTGTTTACTGTGTGCGTCGATGTTAGGGGACGAGTGTGGATGGGGTGTGTGGTTGAGATTCATATGGTGATGTTAGTTATTTGTTTTGTGTGAATGTTTGGGTATCACTTTGTGCAATTGTCATGACAATACGTTTCATTGTGTGTCGTAGGTTGGCACTGTGAGTGAGTTTGTTGGATTATGATGTTAACAGTGTCGTTAGCCACAACATTGAAATGTTAGTATTAAGTGTGTTGTGACAATAGTGCCCACAAAAAGAAAGCCCAGCAGCATCAACATTAGCTGAACAAATGTCGAACAACACTTCAAGCACATAACATAGGCAACACACTACTGCCCACAAAAACAAAGCCCATAAAACACAACTACGACACCACACTTACATTGCCTCCAATAGAATCACAAACCCAGCAACGCCACCAGAAAATGTAACATAGAAATGAAACACTAATCTCCTCAATATAAACCGACATTAACCATAAACAAATAGAACCCTACCATTGTGAAACACTCTCCCTAAATCACCTCTTAATGGAAATGTTGCATACATTACTCCCCCAAATCCCACACGTCAAACATCAGTAAATCCAAAAGGAATCTCATATCAAGGGTAGAACTGTAAACTTCAACATCACCATATGAATCTCAACCAAATTAAACAGGACTAAATGGTTCACAAGAAAAAACACAGGACCACTTGGATCAACATTCCCTCTCATGAGATTTATTGATAAATTTTCCTTGTTCAACCCACAACAGAACTTACCTCCATAATTTTAAGTGTTTATTCTATAAGATTCTTTTAGTATATATTTATATAAAAAATTAAATAAATTACATAATTATAATTATACAACGAAATCACATTTATTTTTAAAATAATTAACATGGTTTGATCTTATGATCTATAGCGATCCCGGGTTTACCCTTGTTGTATAGTGATCCGGACATGTGTCCGTGGATGTTGGTAGCTGTTTATTATTTTGTTTACATCCTTTCTTACTTTGTATTTGAGTTATAAGATGTGTTGAGCGGGTTTGTTACAGGTTGGTTGAGTTTAGAAACCAAAACTAGTTGCCCAGATTTTTGGCCTGTACGCTCGAGCGGAGGTGTTGGCGCTCGAGCGTAGATTACATCCATCCAGTATCTTGTTGTGCAGTGTTGTGAGCTCGAGCGTAGGGTTGGGAGCTCGAGCGGAGGTCTGGTTCTGCAAAAGTGCTGAGCGAGTGCATTCTGCGCTCGAGCGGGAGGTTGGCCGCTCGAGCGGAAGTCTGTGAGTGTACGCTCGAGCGGGGTGTTTTACGCTCGAGCGGAGACCTGGGTTAAAGTCCCGAAATTGTGACTTTTCAAATCACTTTTTCACTTTCTCTTCTCTCTCTTACTTTTCCTAAATCACCATTGTTGAGCCTCTCACTCTAGACTCTACCTTCTCTCTAGGTTTTGATCTAGTAGTAGTGATTTACTCACCTTTGGCCTTTACAAAAAAGTTGTTGATCGTCGAGGGCTTCATTTTAATCTGAAAATCTCGGGTTTTGGAGCACGTTGAGTTTTGTCTTCTTCTCCCTTGGAGCTCCGAATTTGAGGTAGGGATATCCTACTCCTCTCTATGGGTTTTGTCTTTAAATTTTGGTATTTTGAGATGTTGGGCTTGGTTTGGTAATTTTGTGAAAGATTGGGACTTTTGTGTAATTTTACAAAATTTGGGGTTTTATTCATAATAAAACTAGATGCATGTTTGGCATAGAAAAATGGAATGATTGTTGAATCATTGATGAAAATGGGACCTAAGGGTTGAAATGGTAATTGTGGAAAATGGCCTAATTACATTGTTTAATTAATTGGGATAATTAATTGGTGAGAAATGAGGAAAAGAAATGTTGATTGAATATCCATTTGTGCATTTATTTTCTGTTTTAGAAATAACTGCTTTGGGCTATCGGTGGAGGATAGTCGGGATTGTTGTAGACAATGCATGATGATTAAGTAAACTGAAACTAATCAATGGAATGTGTCATGGAACTTGACAGTTGATAGAATACATTAATTGTATGTATTGTGTGATTGTATATAGAACCAATGTGTTTATATACGTTATGTGTAGAGGAGGAGATAGGGGATGTACTCCGCGGTTTAGGGGAAGATAGGGGATGTACCTCTAAACCGGATAGGTATTGGGAGGAGATAGGGGATGAACTCCGTAGACAGAGCTCATATGCTTGTCTAGAGAAGTGAAGATAGAGCTCATATGCTTATCTTTGTGAAGTGAAGTGTGGATACAGCTTGTATGCTTATCTGTGGATATTGTTGATATACATATCTGTTGTAGAGTGTGGATACAGTTTGTATGCTTATCTGTGGATATTGTTGATATACATATCTGTTGAGAATGTGGATATAGCTTTTATGTTTATCTGAATGTGAGATATAGTTTTTATACATATCTGTGGAAATGATGATAGAGCTAGCATGCTTATCTGTTGAAAAAGGGAAAATGAAAAGTAATTGGGACTTGTAAGTCGTTGACATAAATATGTAATTTATGTGATTGAATTAGTGTTGACCAACTATCAATTGCTAATGTTTTAGTCATTGTCCATGGTTGGTTTAGTGTATTTCTACTGGGCTGTGGCTCACCCTATATGGGAATATCATTTTCAGGTGCAGGAAGCATGCCACCTCCAAGGACATAGCTGGGAGGCTAGTGGCGGACATAGTTTCGTCGTATTACTGTTGATGTATTACTTGTAATTTCAAGCCAAGGGCTTAATGTGTAAACGAGTTAGAACTCTTTGTTGTAACCAAGTGTTAACTTGGAAAGCTGTAAGCCCGTAGGGCATTTTGTTATGAGGTTAACATGTAATACTTATGTCTTGGAATTCTAATGAATGAAAGGAATGCAGTTAGTTTAAATGTAAATGCATGTCTTACCTGATGGATTTATTGTTATTATTTTGAGGGCGTTACAACTTGGTATCAGAGCGTACCGGGTTCAAATACTTTGGGTACGTGGGAAGTGATTAGGATCACAATGGGTTTGTCTCGCTTGATAGAGACGTAGATGTAGTACCATATGCTATGTGTTTATTTGATAACATGCTTATGTGGCTATGTGGGTATGGGATTTAATTTCTGGGATATTGATTGGATCCTTGAGTTTCTGGGAGTCTTGTTGGAAAGGCACTTGATCAATGCTGTTTCTAACCGGAACTCTAGTAACGCCTCGGGACTATCATTATCCGGAAATGAAATTCGTAAGTGCTTATGTGTTTATGTGCTTATGTGGAGTGAATTACAGTTGTCCATGCATTAGGACGTGAGTGTTTAGTTTCGGCACATTCGTGAATGTGCTAACGTTCTGTGTTGCCTTTATTAGGATGTCAGGACGAGGAAGAGGTGCTAGGCGTGGTAGACCTGCGAGGCAGGAAGTACCGTTACAGGGTGAGATTCCGGCAGTGCAGGAGGGAGTTGGGCAGGCCAATGTGGCCGAGCCAGTAGGTCAGCAGGCTATGGGTGCCTTGGCCAGAGAGATAGCAGGAGCTTTGGGTATTCTTAGAGCTGGGAATCAGGCAGCTGAGGCAGGGCCTTCCTTCTTGAAGAGGGAGTTCTTTCGGTGTAATCCGGACGAGTTTATCGGGGATCCTAAAGAGCCGCTTAAGGCAGATGAATGGCTCGAACAGACAACGAAGACGTTTGAGATGCTTGGCATCGAGGACGGAGCACTGAAAGTGACCTTGGCATCCTTCCAACTGAAGGGAGATGCGGGTCAATGGTGGAAGTACGAGAAAGCTCGTGTTGGTGGTACTTGGGAGGCGTTTGTGAATGCTTTTCAGGAGAGGTTTTTATCAGCAGCAGCTAGGGAGAAGCTGAGGGATCAGTTTAGCCGGCTTAATCAGCAGGGCTTGTCAGTGGCCGAGTTTGAGGCTACTTTTACCAGTCTGTCTAGGTTCGCACCTGAACTGGTGGCGTCTGAGGAACGCCGTTGCTATGAGTTTGAGCGGAAGTTGAGGCGGGGCCTCAAGTTGAGAATTGGTGGGTCTTACATTCGAGAGTATAGACACCTGGTAGATGCTGCAGCTCATATGGAGCTTATGATGCAGGAGGAGGATGAGGATCAGAGAGGCTCTAAGAGGAGCCAGGATAGTCAGGGTGAGGGCAGGAGACAGAAGGGTTATAACCCTCAGCAGTCTCAGGGTGCAGTCTCTAGATCGACCTTTCCAGTGCCGAGTGTAGGCTCGGGGAGAGGCAGTCAGGGGGAATTCACTTGTTACAAGTGTGGCCAGCTGGGTCACAAGGTATCTGTTTGCCCGCAGAAGGGTGGGGGTCAGAAAGCTGCTTCTTCTTCAGCTAGACCGCAGAGTCAGAGTTTGGGCAGGGGGCAGCTCTTGATTTGTTATCAGTGTGGACAACCTGGGCATATGAAGAGGTTTTGCCCACAGTTGAGTGCCACTTCGGGAGCGTCTGGTTCTAGGCAGACGCAGGGTTTTCAGCCAGCTCAGTCTGTGCAGGCCTCGAGGGCCAATCCGGGAGTTTCGTCATCCCAGTCTGTGCAGCAGTCTTTTGCTCCGAGAGGTGAGCAGGTAGACCAGGGGCCTACGGGGCGCGTGTATGCTGTTACCGCGCAGGATTTAGTACCGGCTCCATCAGTAGTGAGAGGTACTTTTCTGTTTTGCAACTCAGTTGCTAATGTGTTGATAGACACGGGTGCATCTCATTCTTTTGTATCTGCTGCATTTGCATCTGTTTTGGAATTGGAGTTAGCACAGTTAGCATCTCCTATTTGTGTGGTATCGCCTTTGGGTGGTGAGTTGATTCTGAAACAGGGTGTTAGAGGATGTGATATAGAGGTCGCCGACTATAGGCTTCCTTTTCCGTTTGTTGTCATGCCCATGAAGGGTTTTGATGTTATTTTGGGTATGGACTGGTTATCGTCATACCGGGCTGTTATTGATTGCTACCGCCAGAGGGTTACATTGTGTACCTTGGGCGGGGAGTGGTTCCATTTCTTGGGAGACCGGGTTGGTAGTGTTTTGCCACCAGGGTATGATTCGCGAGGGCGAAGTGAGCTTAGTAGTTTACTTGCTAGCTTTGAGAGAGGTGAGAGTGGTGAGACCCAGGTTGTATTGCCAAGGGTGGTTTGTGAGTATTCGGATGTCTTTCCCGAAGATCTTGTTAGTTTGCCACCTCACCGAGAGATAGAGTTCTCTATTGATTTAGTGCCTGGTACGGCGCCGATTTCTATGGCACCTTACCGTTTTGCTCCAGCAGAGTTAGTTGAGTTGAAAGTTCAGCTCCAGGAATTGCTCAATAAGGGTTTTGTTCGCCCTAGTGTTTCACCGTGGGGAGCACCGGCACTCTTTGTTAAAAAGAAAGATGGTGCCTTGAGATTGTGTATAGACTACCGGAAGTTGAATCGGGCTACGGTTAAAAATAAGTATCCTATGCCCCGTATAGATGATTTGTTTGACCAGTTGAAGGGTTCCCGTTGTTTCTCTAAGATAGACTTGAGATCGGGTTACCATCAGTTGAGGGTCAGGGAGGAAGATATTCCTAAGACGGCATTCCGTACGCGGTATGGCCATTATGAGTTTTTGGTGATGCCATTCGGGCTTACCAATGCACCGGCAGTCTTTATGGACTTGATGAACCGGATTTTCCGGGAGTTTTTAGACCGATTTGTGGTTGTTTTCGTGGACGACATCCTTATCTATTCGTCTTCTGAGGAGGAGCACAAGGCACACTTGAGAGTGGTGCTTGAGTTACTTAGAGCTCATAGGCTGTATGCCAAGTTTGGGAAGTGTGAGTTCTGGCTGAGGGAAGTCAAATTCTTAGGCCACGTGGTATCCGGGGAAGGGCTGTCTGTCGATACATCCAAGGTTGAGGCAGTGCAAGATTGGGCACAGCCAAAGAGTGTGTTTGAGATCCGCAGTTTTCTGGGATTAGCTGGGTATTACCGTCGGTTTGTGAAAGATTTCTCCAGGTTAGCGTCACCGTTGACTAGACTGACTCGGAAGGGAGTCAAGTTTGTGTGGAGTGAGACTTGTGAAAAGTCGTTCCAAGAGCTGAAAGTTAGGTTGACCACCGCTCCGGTATTGATTATTCCGGAGAGAGGGTTGGGTTATGCAGTTTATTGTGATGCTTCATGAGAGGGTTTGGGTTGTGTGTTGATGCAAGAGGGGAAAGTGGTAGCTTATGGCTCACGCCAGTTGAAAATACACGAGAAGAATTACCCCACACACGACCTAGAGTTAGCAGCTGTGATCTTTGCCTTGAAAATCTGGAGGCACTACCTTTATGGTGAGAGGTTCGAGGTATTCTCGGATCATAAGAGTTTGAAGTATCTGTTTACACAGAGAGACTTGAATCTGAGGCAGAGGAGATGGATGGAGTTCATCGAGGATTATGATTTTGAGTTACATTATCATCCGGGAAAGGCCAATGTTGTGGCCGATGCCCTTAGTAGGAAGACCATTAGTGATGTTGCTAGTATAGCCATCCGGGAATGGGAGATGTTGGGAGCACTTGGCGAGTTTGATTTGCTACTGGGCGAATCTGTCGAGGCTGCGGCCTTGTTATCTGTTGTTGCGCAGCCTACGCTTGTGATTAGAGTGTTAGAGGCACAGAGAGGTGACCTTGAGGTAGAATCCCTCCGAGAGAAGATCTCCAGTGGGAAAGTTGAGAAGGGTTTGACGGTGTATCCCGACCTGAATGTGAGATACCGAGACCGTTTGTTTGTACCGGAGTCTTGCCGAGAGGAAGTACTCCGAGAGTTTCACCATTCGCGCCTTGCGGTGCATCCGGGAGGTACTAAGATGTATCAGGATTTGGGTCGCCAGTTTTGGTGGCGGGGTATGAAAAGAGATGTGGCTGTTTTCGTATCGAAGTGCCTTACTTGCCAGCAAGTGAAGGCCGAGCATCAGAGGCCAGCGGGTTTGTTGCAACCCTTGCCTATTGCCGAGTGGAAGTGGGAGCATGTCACTATGGACTTCGTTGTAGGTCTTCCGAAGACTCAGCGGGGTAGTGATGCTATTTGGGTGGTTGTAGACCGGTTGACTAAGTCGGCGCACTTTATTCCTATGCGCGTGAGAGATTCGATAGATCATCTTGCCGATGTGTATGTTCGGGACGTAGTGCGATTGCATGGGGTCCCAGTGACGATCGTCTCAGATAGAGATCCTCGTTTTACTGCTAGGTTGTGGCAGAGTTTGCAGAGTGCCTTGGGCACTAAGTTGACCTTTAGTACGGCTTATCATCCTCAGACTGACGGGCAGTCCGAGCGTACTATTCAGATCCTCGAGGATATGCTTCAGGGTTGTGTCCTGGATTTCAGTGGGACGTGGGAGAGGCACTTGCCATTGGTAGAGTTTGCCTACAACAACAGTTTTCAATCTAGCATCGGTATGGCACCGTTTGAGGCCTTGTATGGCCGACCGTGTAGGTCTCCAGTGTGTTGGGCCGAGGTGGGTGATGCACCTTTGTTGGGTCCAGAGTTAGTTAGGGAGACGACGGAGAAAGTTGAGCTTATCCGTAAGAGGCTTGCTACAGCCCAGAGTCGACAAAAGAGTTATGCCGACCGTAGGAGGAGGCCTTTGGCGTTTGAGGTAGGTGATCATGTCTTTCTGAAAATATCACCTAAACGAGGCCTGATGAGGTTTGGGAAGAGTGGGAAGTTATCCCCTCGGTTTATAGGTCCTTTTGAGATCCTTGAGAGGATAGGTGAGGTTGCTTATCGGTTAGCCTTACCGCCGCAGTTGTCCGGAGTGCATGATGTGTTTCATGTGAGTATGCTTCGGAAGTATGAGCCAGATCCATCACATGTTTTGGATTGGACTGATTTAGAGGTAGATGAGGATGCCTCGTATGAGGAGAGACCGGTACGGGTCTTGGATAGGCGGGATCAGGTCCTGCGTGGCAAGACCATTCCTTTGGTGAAAGTCTTGTGGAAACATCACGGAGTGGAGGAAGCCACTTGGGAACGTGAGTTGGAAGTCCGAGAGAAATATCCGGACTTGTTTGTTGTTATGTAATCTTATATTTAAATTTTACATTTTGTTGAACTTAAGAGCTTTTATATATGTCTTAAGTTGTGAAACATTGAAAATGTTTGGTTTATTGAAAGTATGTTTTGGAACTTGCCTCATATGGAAGTTGAATGTAACATTATATCTGTTGAATATATTGTTGAAATTGGAAGGATAGTGCATAATGTTGATGCATGTTGAAAGTACATATGTTGTTTACATATTGTGATATGTCTCTTGTTAAAGGGATGGGATGACCGGTAATGGGTCGAATTGTTGAATGTTAAAATGTAACATTGTCTAAAATGAAGGAAAACTTGTTTGAAAACTTGTGCTTAATTTCGGGGGCGAAATTCTTTAAGGGGGGGAGGTTATAGCGATCCCGGGTTTACCCTTGTTGTATAGTGATCCGGACATGTGTCCGTGGATGTTGGTAGCTGTTTATTATTTTGTTTACATCCTTTCTTACTTTGTATTTGAGTTATAAGATGTGTTGAGCGGGTTTGTTACAGGTTGGTTGAGTTTAGAAACCAAAACTAGTTGCCCAGATTTTTGGCCTGTACGCTCGAGCGGAGGTGTTGGCGCTCGAGCGTAGATTACATCCATCCAGTATCTTGTTGTGCAGTGTTGTGAGCTCGAGCGTAGGGTTGGGAGCTCGAGCGGAGGTCTGGTTCTGCAAAAGTGCTGAGCGAGTGCATTCTGCGCTCGAGCGGGAGGTTGGCCGCTCGAGCGGAAGTCTGTGAGTGTACGCTCGAGCGGGGTGTTTTACGCTCGAGCGGAGACCTGGGTTAAAGTCCCGAAATTGTGACTTTTCAAATCACTTTTTCACTTTCTCTTCTCTCTCTTACTTTTCCTAAATCACCATTGTTGAGCCTCTCACTCTAGACTCTACCTTCTCTCTAGGTTTTGATCTAGTAGGAGTGATTTACTCACCTTTGGCCTTTACAAAAAAGTTGTTGATCGTCGAGGGCTTCATTTTAATCTGAAAATCTCGGGTTTTGGAGCACGTTGAGTTTTGTCTTCTTCTCCCTTGGAGCTCCGAATTTGAGGTAGGGATATCCTACTCCTCTCTATGGGTTTTGTCTTTAAATTTTGGTATTTTGAGATGTTGGGCTTGGTTTGGTAATTTTGTGAAAGATTGGGACTTTTGTGTAATTTTACAAAAGTTGGGGTTTTATTCATAATAAAACTAGATGCATGTTTGGCATAGAAAAATGGAATGATTGTTGAATCATTGATGAAAATGGGACCTAAGGGTTGAAATGGTAATTGTGGAAAATGGCCTAATTACATTGTTTAATTAATTGGGATAATTAATTGGTGAGAAATGAGGAAAAGAAATGTTGATTGAATATCCATTTGTGCATTTATTTTCTGTTTTAGAAATAACTGCTTTGGGCTATCGGTGGAGGATAGTCGGGATTGTTGTAGACAATGCATGATGATTAAGTAAACTGAAACTAATCAATGGAATGTGTCATGGAACTTGACAGTTGATAGAATACATTAATTGTATGTATTGTGTGATTGTATATAGAACCAATGTGTTTATATACGTTATGTGTAGAGGAGGAGATAGGGGATGTACTCCGCGGTTTAGGGGAAGATAGGGGATGTACCTCTAAACCGGATAGGTATTGGGAGGAGATAGGGGATGAACTCCGTAGACAGAGCTCATATGCTTGTCTAGAGAAGTGAAGATAGAGCTCATATGCTTATCTTTGTGAAGTGAAGTGTGGATACAGCTTGTATGCTTATCTGTGGATATTGTTGATATACATATCTGTTGTAGAGTGTGGATACAGTTTGTATGCTTATCTGTGGATATTGTTGATATACATATCTGTTGAGAATGTGGATATAGCTTTTATGTTTATCTGAATGTGAGATATAGTTTTTATACATATCTGTGGAAATGATGATAGAGCTAGCATGCTTATCTGTTGAAAAAGGGAAAATGAAAAGTAATTGGGACTTGTAAGTCGTTGACATAAATATGTAATTTATGTGATTGAATTAGTGTTGACCAACTATCAATTGCTAATGTTTTAGTCATTGTCCATGGTTGGTTTAGTGTATTTCTACTGGGCTGTGGCTCACCCTATATGGGAATATCATTTTCAGGTGCAGGAAGCATGCCACCTCCAAGGACATAGCTGGGAGGCTAGTGGCGGACATAGTTTCGTCATATTACTGTTGATGTATTACTTGTAATTTCAAGCCAAGGGCTTAATGTGTAAACGAGTTAGAACTCTTTGTTGTAACCAAGTGTTAACTTGGAAAGCTGTAAGCCCGTAGGGCATTTTGTTATGAGGTTAACATGTAATACTTATGTCTTGGAATTCTAATGAATGAAAGGAATGCAGTTAGTTTAAATGTAAATGCATGTCTTACCTGATGGATTTATTGTTATTATTTTGAGGGCGTTACATGATCATAATAACTTAATAAATTAAATTTTGTTTGTGAATAATCTAGTTAAAAATTTTTACAAAACGAACATTCACATTGTTTGAAATTTGCTTTTTATTATTATTTTTTCAATTTTAGTAAATTTTTTTAAAATTCTAAAATAAATTAAACTTTTAAATTCTATTTGACTAGGTGCACTACAGGAAATAGCAGTTTTGCCGACCAAAATATTAGTCGCCAAAGGTCGGATTTTTAGTCACCAAAACCATTTAGCGACTAAATTTTTTTGTCGCCAAGTTAGTCGCCTAAACCCTGTCGGCGAATGTTTTAGCAACTAAACGCGTATTTGGTCACTGAAAGTGCAACATTTGGCTACTATTTTTTTTGGTCGGCAATGTTACCTTTTAGCTGCTAAATTTTATTTGGTCGGCAAAAATAAATGTTTTGGATACTAAATTATTGGTAGCCAATAGTCAATTTTATTTTTTACAATTATACATTTACCGACCATAATAAAGGAATCGGTGACCAAACCTTTTCGTTGCCAAAGGTCATTCGTGGAAAAAAAAAAAATTACACTCACTAACTTCTCATCTGCTCTTGTGGAGATTCGAACCAACAACCTCTCACACCATAAGCCTTATACAACACACTCTTTCCACTGCACCTCTACAACACCATATGATTATATATGCAACATATATTATTTATATAGTACATAGACCCGTATTAATATAAAAGTATATATATATATATATATAAATATAATCATTTTTTATTGAACATAATTTATGTAAAAATAAATTATTTCTAGAAAAAAGAGACCACTTTTGGCAACTAAACTTCTTTTTAGTCACCAATTCTATGCTTTTGGCTACTAATTTTTTTAGTTGCTAAAAAATTTAATTCCCGCGCTAAAATTACCACTTTTGACGACTAAACTTCTTTTTAGTCACCAAAAAGCCTCACTTTTGGCTACTAAAATTTTTTTAGTCGGTAAAAGCATCACATTTGGCTACTAAACATCTTTTTAGTCGCCCAATGCCTCACTTTTGGCTACTAAATTATTTTTGGCAGCCAAAAGCCTAAGTTTTGGCTACTAAAATTTTTTTAGTCAGTAAAAGTATCACATTTGGCTACTAAACATCTTTTTAGTCGCCCAATGCCTCACTTTTGGCTACTAAAATATTTTTAGTCGGTAAAATCCTTATATTGGCTAACAAACAGATTGTTAGTCACCAAAACCTATACTTTTGGCTACTAAATTTTTTTAGTTGCCAAAAATTTTACTTTTGGCTACTAAATTATTTTTATTCGCCAAAACCTATACTTTCAGCGACCAAAGGTGCTTTTTAGTCGCCAAAGATGTTTTTTCTTGTAGTGGTGTACTGAAAAGGTCAAAAAAAAAAAAAAAAAAAAAGAAACAAGAAAAAAATTAAAACCAAAATATCTTAATTTTTTCAATTTTTTAACATTTATAATTCTTCTACACATTTAAAAAAAAAATAGTGAAAATCCGTCTCTAACTTTGGGTAATAGGAGAGATCTAATATATATTTTTTATTAGTTAAAGTCCCTTGATGAAATTTCTTTGTGATCATAACATAGAAATTTTTCTGTGAAAATTAAACTTTTCTATGTCGGGTTAAAATTGCTCTGTGAAAATATTAAAAGACCCCAACTTGTTAATGACCACAGTCTTTAAAAAATTGTTAATGACCAAAAATTTCAAAAAGATATGACTTTTTAACCAATCAAAACCCAATTTGTTTTGGTTAACGAGAAAACTTTTCAAGTCTGTCATATGTCGATTTTGAAATCAACTACCTTATATCAATTAACCGAAGTAGAACGAGGGACAAACTTTGGGTGTGTGCATCGACTCTACAACGCACACACCATTTCAGTCAGAGAGTGCATCTGCCAGGATTCGACCCCACATCCAAGCCCTGGATACAAGTCGCTTAGCACTTATAGGGTCGTCCGAGGACCACTACACCAAATCCCTGGAAATTGACCCAGGAGAGTGCAGAACTTGGGACCTCAGGAGTTATGCCCTAAGATCTTACCAGAATGCCACAACCCCTTAGGTTAAAACCCAACGTGTTAGCCAAGCTAGAGAGAAAGAATGTAATGATTATGAATTAGATATAATATTTTGTCTTATTGGGCTAAAAAGCCTATTTTATTTTTTTTGTGGCTATTTTAGCCAAAAAAAACCCCAAACCTAACTTCCCAAACATAGGCGAAGTTGGTGTTGGGATTTTACCAATACACATTAATTCAACATCATCATTACCCTAATTGCCGTTTAAAATGAAGTATGAGTTCCATTAGGTTTAAATTTTATATACTTATTATTATTATTATGTAGAAAAATTTTAAAGGTTAAAGAGAAGTTAAGATAAATTTTGAAGATTTAAGGGATGAAAGACATATGGTATTGTAAAAAAGAAGATGAAAGATTTAAGAGGTTAAAAGTAGTTATTTAAGTTGTGGTTAATGGAGGTTTTTTCCCTCATTTTTTTTTCTATAAATTTAAATTAATGGCATTATTGTAAAGGATCAACAAATCAATACATAACTTCATTTGTATTTCTTTTCTATCCTAGGAGTAGATCTAATCTACATAAGAGTAGTTTAAACTTAGATAGGAGTAGTGTTAATGTATTTTACTTATTTAATTGTTCATTCAATCATTTACATCATCTTCTTCTCTCTTTCTATTTTTCTTGTTTGTATTGCCATTATTTTTACTCCAATGAAGTCCTTGAACTTTCAAGGCATAGAACCTTAACATAATTGCTTGATCATTGTGTTGTTTGATGAAATTTTGGTTAAGGCTCTATCGATCTAAGCCTAATAAAAATTTTACTAATAATTTTTGGCATGCCCAGTGGGACATTGTCCTAACTTGGAGGGAAAAAAATGATACAAACAAAATATTAAGAAATTATGCCATCAAGTGATATGTTTACATCTTGTGTACCTATGGATGCAAACCACCAATGGAGTGGCAATGTTCCAATGAGTATTATTGGAATGCCTCATCTTTCATGTATAACGATTCTATTGTCTGTTGCCAGCATAATAACATGACAAATGAAATAGAAAATATTATTTGGCATTGTGAGGATGAAATTTACTGGTACAAGAGTGAAATTTTGGCCCTACCAAAAAAAAAAACAATTAATTCCCTTGATTGGAAAAAATTTAAAATAATTTCATTACCACCATATTATTTGATGCAAAAGGATGTATATTACTTTGATGGAAAAATTCATTAACTTAGTTGTCAAGTTTATCAAGTGGATTGAGAAATTCAACATTAGAGTAAAAAATTAGAGAATCTTAAAAAGCATAAATTTTATGAGTTAAGCAAACTTTTCTGTCCACAAAAGTCATGGCCAAGAAAAAATTAAGGCTCTATTTGGTAGAGCTTTGGAACTTAGTTCCACCCTTTGGAAAGCACGTGGTGCTTGTTTACAGTTTTCAAAAATTAATTCCATACTCACTTTTTAAAACTCTGTCGAAGGCGGAAAATTAGGGCTAACCGGTCGTTCTCCCGCCGGACGTTCGGCCGATTGACTGGAACAGTGCATTTTTTTTTTTTTTTTTTTTTTTTTACAATTGCCACCTGTTATTTTTTATATTTTAAAATAAAAAAATTCAAAATTTTTTAAAATTTTTTATGTGCTTTGAATAGAATTTTGAGTTGTGTGTTTGGTTATGAGTTGTAAGTTTTTGTATTAAATATCATATGTCACATCAAAAATTCCCCACTCAATTCAAAACTCTTTTCAAAACTCATTCACCAAAAAAATTTTTCCACACTCAAATCATAATTCCAAAACTCACAAACTCAAAATAGAACTCTATTCTCAAATCATATTTAGAAAACTCTACAAAACGTAACCTAAGTTTTGAAAATCGCATGTCGGGGAGAAGGGAGGGGAGGGGGCAATTTTTCAAGCCATTAATTGAAAAAGAAAAACCAACTTCTTTTGCCAAAGGATATTGAGCATTTTAATGTTAACAATCTAATTCGAAGGTATGGTTTTAAGTCAAATATGACAGAATGTTCAACAACCATCACAAATGATGGTGAAAATTCAATTGGAAGGCATGATTGTAAGCCAAACATGGCTAAATTTGATGAACCATCACAAAATTATGGTGAAAATCCAATTAGAGGGCATGGTTTTAAGCCAAACATGGCTAACTTTGATGAACAACCATCACAAAATAATAATGAAAATCCAATTAGAGGGCATGGTTTTAAGCCAAACATGGCTAAATTTGATGAACCATCACAAAATGATAGTGAAAATCCAATTAGGAGGTATAATTTTAAGCCAAACATAGCTGAAAATTTGAAAAATTCATATTTGATGAATTTGAATTTTTGATATCGTTGATTTTGTCAAAAAATTTAATTTTCTAAAGTTAATTGATATTATGATTTTTGTCATCCAACAACCACATTGGCTATGTGGATCACATCAAAAATTAATTTTGATGAAGTGGTTTACAAAAAAAATTCTAAATTTTATTTCTATTTTTTATATGACAGTAATAGAGGAATATTTTGACGTGGCCACAAAATATATATATGTATATATATATGGTCAATCGATTATAATTTTCATAGTTTCTATTATGTATTTATGTTCATACAATTCTTCAAGAATTCGAGTGCTCTCATTCTTAAAGAGTTGGGGGCATTGTTTGTACCATAAATAAATTTTCCATCGATTATGACTCAGTTTAAATTTTCTATTATTATTATTATTATTATTATTATTATTATTATTATTATTATTATTATTATTATTATTATTATTATTATTATGCATGAAAATCTTGGAGGTTAAAGAAAAGTTAAGACAAGTTTTGAAGATTCAAGGGACGGAAGACACATGGCATTGCAAGAAAGAAGATGTAAGATTTAGGAAGTTAAAAATAGTTATTTAGGTGGTGGTTAATGGAAGTTTTTTCCTTCATTTTTTCTGTGAATTACAATTAATTGCTCTATCGTAAAGGACCAACAAATCAATACATGACTTGATTTCTATTTTTTTTTCCTTCTATCCTAGGACCAGATCTAATCTACGTAAGAGTAGTTTAACCTTAGATAGGAGTAGTCTTAATGTACTTTACTTGTACTTGATTATTCATTCAATTATTTATATCATCATCTTCTTCTTCTCTCTTTCTCTTTTTCTTGTTTGTATTGCCATTATTTTTACTCCAAGGAAGTCCTTGAACTTTCAAGGCATAGAATCTCAACACAATTGCTTGATTATTGTGTTGTTTGGTAAAAATTTGATTAAGGCTCTATGGATCTGAGCCTAACAAAAATTTTACTAATAGAATGTCAAGAGAAATTTATCTCATTTCTCATCTAAATGATTAGTGAAACACGTGAAATGTACATCTAAATTTTTTGCTTTACTATTGAGATTCAAATGCATAACATATTTGTAAATAAAAGTGTTAAAAGCACATTAATACCTTTCAATAATATTTTTTAAACAACAATTAAGAAGAGGGGCTATGTCAAATTGATGTGTGAAGTTTAGAGATATAATTTTATTTTGTTTTATTTTTATCAGGAAAAAGTTTAGGGATGTAATTATACAAATTAATAATTACATTGCTATACATTAGGGACAATTTACTAATGAATATTTAAAATATATATAATTATTTCATTACTTTTTTGGTATTAATACATTTTTATTATTAATTTTATATTTTCAGAAAATTGTACAATTAAAATAAAGATGAACAAATAAAAAAACATTTTGGTGACATTTTTACCATTCTAAACACTCTTGTGGGCCATCCTAGTCCAAATGGGGGATTTTTTTTAGGGTCTTTGGTATTAAGATTTTATAGCATAAAGGACATCTAATATTTTCATAATGTCAAAGGTCCCTCAAATTGATCCAGAGAATTTCTCTAGACTTCCCAGAGAAATTCCCTCTAACCCAAAGAAACTCTCTATTTCTCTCTAGAGAAATTATGATTTTGTTGAAAAAATCGCTAATGTAGAGAAAATCCAAAGTCAGAACCATAAATACAATAAGAATAATCAATTTGAAGTTGAAAAGTAGAAATCAAACCCAAAGAAATTCTCTATTTCTCTATAGAGAAATTTTGATTTATAATTATTTCATTATTTTTTTGGTATTAATACATTTTTATTATATTATTTCATTCAACTTATATTTGATTATAAGTTTAATGGATTAATTTTATATTTTCATAAAATTTTACAATTAAAATAGAGATGGACAAATAAAAAACATTTTGGTGACGTTTTTACCGTTCTAAACACTTTTGCAGGCCATCCCAGTCCAATCAGCCTTTTAAGGATTCTTGACTTCAAAAATTATCTATTATATTTTAAAAGAAACTGCGTGCACATGGAAAAAAAGGGGAAAAAATAGGAAATTTTTTTAGGGTTCGTGATATTAAGATTCTATAGTATAAAGAATATATAATATTTTCATAATATTTAAGATCCCTTAAATTGATCCAGAGAATTTCTCTGGACTTTCTAGAGAATTTCTATCCAAATAAATTGACTTCCAGAGAAATTCTGTCCAACCTAGAGAAACTTTGTTTCTCTCCAGAGAAATTTCTATTGTGTTGAAAAAATCGCTAATGCAGAGAAAATCCAAAGTCAGAACCATAAATGCAATAAAAACAATCAATTTGGAGTTGAAAAGTAGAAATCAAACCCAGAGAAATTCTCTGTTTCTCTCTAGAGACATTTGATTTTGTTGAAAAAATCGCTAATGCAGAGAAAATCCAAAGTCAGAACCATAAATGCAATAAGAACAATCAATTTGGAGTTGAAAAGTAGAAATCAAAGAAAACCAAAGACCTACCAAAGAAATTTGAGCAACCAGAGACCTACTAGAGAAATTTGAACAACTAGAGAAATTTGAACAAACCAGAGATCGACCTTTCTTGAGAGCCTACCTCCACTTGACCTTCCTCCCTCTGCACTACCTTGTGGCGAAGTGAATTTTCAGGTGGTGTTCTACGACGATGAGCAAGAAATTAACATGGGTAGTGTGAGGATTGAAGCCTCGCAAGATTTCAAGAATTTTCAATTGGGTTTGAGCCAGAAGATCAGAATATCTCCAAACCAGATCACCATTTACCTTATTGATTTCAAGAAGCCCAAGTCATTTACCGATGTTCGTTGAAAAATACCCGTCACCGGCAAGATGAACTTCACGGCGGTTGTTAAGGAAACCGACTGCTTCTTCCTCACTGTGCTGAAGTGCATGAGAAGGAATCGAAGGCTGAAGCCAAAGCAAAAACAGGGTGGTGGTGGTAGTGGGGTTGAATTTGTCAATTACTTGCCGGAAGAGTTACTTCTTCTCCAGCGAAATCAACCGGAGCTGAACAATTTGGGGCACTACAATCAGATTGTGTCACCGGAGTTCTTGAATTACAACAAGAGGTTGATGAATTTGGAGATTCAGAGAAAGAATTACACAATGTCGATGAACTCGAATGTGATTTCCACTATGAATTTGGATTTTGATTCGGATTTGGGGTTGGATTCCGATTCCGATTTGTTTTCAGAAGAGAGATTTGGGGATTCGATCAAGTGAGGTTTGGATTTAGAGAGAGAGAGAGAGAGAGAGAGAGAGAAGAGATTTAATTTGAGAGAGTCAAATTTCTTTGATATATGAGTGTAGGGTTAAGGGAACTTAGACATCATAAAATAATATTGTGAATCTCTTACATTACTAAAAATGGGAGAGGGATCTAAGACTAATTTTCCCAAAAAAATATCACCCACCGATTTTTATTTGCACTTTATTATAGATATATTTGTACTCTTATGTGTTGGTAATTTTTTTCTCATTCTCCCTCCTGCATGTAGTTCCATTATATTTTAATGTGAATTTATTAATTGTGGGGAAGTATTTTGTGAATGACAACACATGGCCGAAATGGCACCGGAGTGTCAGCCAAGGTGCCACGTGGCTTGGTCATGTTGTCGATATGATCTTGGCAAGGCTGAGGTTATCTGCGGAGATACCGAAGTCCGAGATATGTGGATAAGGGGCAAGAGTCCTAGAACATGGGAGGATCTCAGTCTGGATAAAGATAAAGCTCTTAGGGAGTTTATCTCTATCTAGATGAGGGTGCAGGATGAGCATTAAGCCTGAGTCTATTGAAGCAAGGCTTCAAAAGGGATCAGGTCACTACTAGTTATAAAAACAAGGCACCCTCGTGGGTCTGAAGGTAAGTAATATCTTGTGAGTTTAAGCATAATTTGCTATCTTTGAGGGATATTGATTACTGACTTGATTGTCGGAGTGCCCCTGGATAGACGAACCACCGTCGGATTCTTATCTTCTTGTGCTGGTTGTTGGGCTTAATCTATTCTACCGGTGCTCTCTAGCTGAGTTCCCTGTTTGGTTGTGTGGTCGGAAATCAACACCCACAATTTGGCACCGTTTGTGGGCACGTAAGGAGAATACATGGCCAACGACAGACATAAAGAGAATATTGGAAATGATATCCCTAGTGGGAGTGGTAACCAGGCTGATCCAAACATGGAATAAGAAAACCATAATGAAGGAACACGGGATTAGAATCCAAGGCAGAAAGACGTCAACCAAGAGGGAGACGCACCGAAAAAATAGGCCGACACGAGTATTACAACGAAAGCGACCTCTATGTATGGAAAGATAGATACCTGAGGAGGGAATGGCAAACAAATTGGTAGACTTGCATTCAGTTGTCAACTTCATGATGTAGAATAACGTCATGCAACCACCGTTTCCATTGAAGGACATGCCGGTTCCAGTGGCCAAGAACGATGCCCGGAAAGGGGGGCAGAAGGCAATCCCAGCAGTCCCTCAGCATGACATGAAAGAACGCTCACATCGGCCTTCATGGGATGCGGGGCGAACAGAGTCAATGAAAGTAGAGTCTTAGAGGACACCTCGGACCAAGGGAACTTATGTCAAGGAACATCGGCATGTTCAGGGGATAGAACTTTGTTTCGATACGGTGAATGAAGAGAAATCCAACAGGACTCATAACGATGCCGGGAGCAGCACACCAAAAAGGCTAAAATCCATTGACAGCTGAGCTCCTGGTCGGGCTAAGGAGGATTTGAGGGACTACCTCTAGAGGAAGCGGCAGAATGCCGAGGTCACATCTCCGATCAAGCTGAGAACACCATTCTCAGTGGAGTTGGATAAGTTCGAGGCCCTAAAAAGGTTCTATATCCCGAGGTTCCAAATATATGATAGTAAGTCTGACTCGAACTTTCATGTTGATTTATATTTGAATTCAATGGCATTGTAAACCGGGAACGAACCGTTGCTCTGCAAGGTGTTCTCCTCATCTTTTGGGGAAATCGCATCGAATTGGTTTCACAACTTGCCGAAAGAAATTGTGAAAAGCTAGGAAGGCATGGTCGAGATGTTCGTGGCCAGGTTTGTCACAAACAAGTTGCAACCATTAAGGGTAGACTCCCTGATAGCTTTGAAAATCGGCAAAGGTGAGAGCCTTAGGGCTTATGCCAAAAGGTATTATGAGGTATTCAACCGAATACCAGGATGTAACCAGGAGTTGGCGGTCGTGTCTTTTAAGAACGGCCTGGAGGATGATTGCATGCTTCGAAAGTCACTAGCAAAGACTCTGCGAAAAAGTATAGAGGAGCTCATGGCAATGATTGAGAAATATGCCAAAGCAGAAGAGGATACATTAGGAGCAAAGGCACCGAAATAGGAAAAGAGAAACGGCTCACCGAAGTGAGGCTGAGGTAAGATTGGATTTAATAGACAAGAAACAGGACCAAGGGCTGCACAGGGAGACACCACTGTGTTCCGGATCTCGGTTTATGAAGTTCTAGAAAGGATCAGGAACCAGCCGTATTACAAAGCGCTGGGGCGGATCCCTGGCAAATTTATGGGAAGAAGTCTAGGGAAGCACTGTGCTTACCACAATGAAAATGGACACCTGACGTAGGGTTGTAGAGCCCTAAAGGTGCATTTGGAAGATCTGGTTGGACAAGGTCACTTAAGAGACCTAATAGATGAGGCCAGAACGAGGGAAGAGCAGGAAAGACTGCCCCAGGCACCGACAACACCACCTCCACCAGCACCACAATAGCAAGCAGACGAACCTCGAGTGATCAATGTGATTAACTCAAGGGCCAATGAGAACGAGGTACGTAGGGAGACTCAAAGGGTGAAGCACTTACAACATGTGTATTAGGTCCAGCAAAAAAGGCCTAGGACAGTCGAGTGCCGAGGACCAATGGTGTCCTTTTGCTGAAGCAGACCTGGATATGGTGCAGCATCCACACAACAATGCTCTGGTAGTGACCCTCAAGAGTGGAGAATGTCAGGTAAAGCACATTCTGATCGACCAAGGCAGCTTTTGTGACATCATGTATGTCAGGTGTTACATGGAGCTCGGCTTACACCGAGATGATCTGGAACAGTCCAACAGCCCAATGGTCTGGTTCAATGGAACGCCGACTTGGCCCCTAGGAGCAATAAATTTGGAGGTGCAGGCAGGCACCAGGAAGGTAAGCACAGAGTTCATAGTAATTGACACCCCATCCCCTTACAATGTTATCTTGGGAAAGCCATTGTTGCACGCAATGAGAGTTGTTCCCTCAATACTGCACCAGTTACTGAGGTTCCCAACGGAGCATGGAATTAAGGAGGTCAGAGGGGATCAAGTGCAGGAAAAGAATTGCTCTATGGGAGTAATGAAATCCACCTACAACATGCGAGAGGTAGAAACAGTAGAAATTGAGGACGAGGACATAGAGGTCCTAGATAACGTCGACAAAGAGCCGGCCGATAAAAGCGATGATGCTTTGAAGAAAATTCTGGTCCAGCAAGAGGATAAAGAGCGCTTCTTCCTTCTCGGCTCAGGCTTAGCAAAGGAGGAGGAAAGAGAGTTAGAGTCATTCTTGCCAGCAAACATAGAGGTGTTTTCCTGGATAACATACGAGATGTCTGGCATTGATCTCGAGGTCACTTGCCATAGACTAAATGTAGATAGGTCGGCTAAACCTATCATTCAGCAAGCAAGGAGGTCGACATTAGTTCAC
Source organism: Camellia sinensis (assembly GCF_055761805.1). NCBI lineage: Eukaryota > Viridiplantae > Streptophyta > Magnoliopsida > Ericales > Theaceae > Camellia > Camellia sinensis. Next base: position 153,313,982 of record NC_138967.1, read on the forward strand.
GTGGAGGCAGTAGACGAGGAAGTGGACAAATTATTGGAGGCCAGAGCCATTCGAGAGGTAAACTACCCAACTTGGTTATCAAACACAATTATTATGAAAAAGAAGAACGGGAAGTGGAGGGTCTGCGTAGACTTCACCAGCCTGAATAAGGCTTGTCCCAAAGACAGTTTCCCACTGCCTAAGATTGACCAATTAGTAGACGCCACTTCAAGGCATGGAAGGATGAGCTTCCTAGATGCTTACAGGGGATACCACTAGATAGCGATGTACCCCCCTGATGAGGAGAAGACTGCATTTATCACACCAAAAGGGCTGTATTGCTACAGAGTGATGCCTTTCGGGTTGAAAAATGTAGGAACAACCTACCAGAGGTTGGTGACCAAGATGTTCAGACATCTGATCGGCAAAATAGTGGAAGTATACATTGATGACATAGTCGTCAAGACCAAAGAACCTGAGAATCACCTAGCCAACTTGAAGATAGTTTTCGATATTCTTAGAACATATCAGCTCTGACTCAATATTTCGAAATGCACATTTGGAGTTGGGTCTAGTAAGTTTCCGGGATGCTTGGTTACTAGAAGGGGCATTGAGGCAAGCCCAGATCAAATTAAGGCCATCTTTGACTTGAAGAGCCGACATCGGCAAAACAAGTACAGATGCTAATAGGAAGGGGCGCGACCCTGAATAGGTTTATAAGCAAAAGTTCAGATAAGTGTAAACCATTTTTCAGTTTATTGAAGAAGGTCACAGATTTTTTGTGGACGAAGGAGTGCGAAGTCGCCTTGACTAACTTGAAAAAAATACCTGACAACAGCTCCAGTTCTCTCAAATCCAGTACCTGGAGAGGAATTGTTCTTATACTTGGCAGTTTCAGAGCATGTAGTGAGCGTAGTGGTAATCAGAAAAGAGAAAGGAGAACAAATGACAGTATACTATGTGAGTAAAACCCTAGCAAGCGTTGAGACCAGGTACTTACCCTTGGAAAAATTAACATTAGCCATGGTAATGGCTTCGAAGAAACTAAATCACTACTTTCAAGCCCAAAACATTGTGGTGCTGACGGAGCATCCTTTGAAGTCCCTATTGTAACAAGGAGATCAGACAGGAAGGGTAGCCAGATGGGCAGTAGTGCTGGGCCAATATGACTTAGAGTTTAGGCCCAGAACGACAATTAAAGGCCAAGTTCTGGCTGACTTTGTGGCTGAGTTCACACCTGGTGCCGTCCCATGTCGGGCTCCAGTGAGCCGCAGTTGAAGGTGTCTAGGGAAACAAGAAGAAACCCAGTTGGGATTAAAAACCCTACAATAGCAGAGTAGAAAAAGATAGATAAACCAAAGCCCTGCGACATCTACATCGGCGACTCCTTCTGCCTATTTGTTGATGGAAGTTCAAACCGTCAAGGAGCGGGGGCGTGAGTAGTATTAGTATCGCCAGATGGGCGAATGTTAGAACAGTCTATTCATTTGGGGTTCAAGGCCTCAAACAATGAAGCAGAATATGAGGCACTGATCACAGGATTGAAGTTAGCAGCAGTAATGGAAGCCGACAAAGTGGTAACAGGCGAGCATGCAGCCCGAGATGAAAGAATGATTCCTATGTTAAAGAAGTTGTTAGGCTACTAGCCTTGTTTCAGGATTGTCGACTACAACAGGTTAGCCGAGATGATTACAGTCATGCCAATGCCTTGGCTAACCTGGCTAGTGCAATGAAATCAGGGGAGGCAAGGACAATAATAGTTGACCATTTGTCAGGACCAAGTATGGAACCACTAATCATAGAATCTGAAGCGATGTGTGTAGAGATGGGTCTAAGTTAAATGGATGCAATAATGATGTTTCTTAAGGATGGCAAGCTCTCGGATGATCACAAAGAGGCGTAGAAGACCAGACTAAGGTCGGCAAGGTTTAACTTAACAATAAAAGGACATCTCTACAGAAGGTCTTTTACTGGTCCCCTTTTGAGATGTGTGCATCCCTCCTAGGTTGAAGACTTCTTTGTATGAAATACATGAAAGGGTATGTGGAAGCCATGCTGGGGGCAGATGACTTGCTCATAGGGCCATTACTCAGGGGTACTGGTGGCCCTACATGTAGAAGAATGCTGAAGCCTACGTCAGAAAATGCGAGAAGTGTCAAAGCTTTGAACCATTGATACATCAACTAGCAGTAGATTTGAACCAAGTAACCAGCCCTTGGCCATTTACCCAGTAGGGCATGGATCTAGTTGGACAACTGCCCCAAACAACTGGACAAAGGAAGCTTCTGCTGGTAGCAACTGATTATTTCACAAAGTGGGTAGAAGCTGAACCCTTTGCGAAAATTCGAGATATTGATGTGAAGAACTTCACATAGAAGAATATCATCATCAGGTTTGGAATCCCAAGGGTAATCAAAAGCTTTTATGCAAAGTACAAAATCAAGAACTACTACTCTACTCCAAGTTTCCCTCAGAGTAATGGTCAAACAAAAGCATCCAATAAGACTATCTTGGATGGGATCAAAAAGAGGCTGGAAGCAGCAAAAGGAAAATAGGTGGAAGAGTTGCTCAATGTACTCTGGGCATATCAGACTACGCCGAGAAGATCAACTGGGGAGTCTCCATTTGCCATGGCTTATGGCACTGAAGCAGTTATCTCACTAGAAGTCGACATTCTAGGGATCAGAACCCAGGGAGTGGAAAATAGTACTAATGTGGCATTTCTAGCCCGAGATCTAGACTTACTGAAGTAGAAAAGAGAGAGAGAGTAGTAATTCGGCTAGGGGCATACCAGCAATAACTTGCTAGGGCTTATAACAAAAAGGTCAACCCAAGAGAGTTCAAAGTGAGGGACCTTGTGTTGAGGAAAGTAGTTGGCAATAAGAAGGATCCTAGGGAGGGCAAGCTAGGCCCAAATTTAGAGGGGCCCTATAGAATCATCTTGGTCACCGGTAATGGGGCATAGCGGCTTGAGGACAGTGATGGCAAAAAGTTGCCAAGACCCTGGAATACTTGCAACTTGAAGTTTTTCTATCATTAGATTTTTGGTTTTCAAAGTTTATGTCATTAGTCGAAGTAATAATAAAATTTTAGTTTGATTTTTATGAATGTAACGCCCTCAAAATAATACATAATCCCAACATTTAACCGTTCTATATACATGACAGATAAATCACATTTCCATACATACATCAGAGTTAATATTACAAAAGAGTATTTCATATATGTTACAAATGTTTACAAAAATGATAGAATGCCCTGCGGGCTTACATCTTTCCAAGTTGTTACTTGGTTACACAAAAGAAAAGTTCTAACTCTTTTACAAGTAAAGCCCTCGGCTTGCTTTTACATGTAAACAACAAAACAAATAACAAAGCAGAGTCTTCAACTCCTAAAACCTCCCAAGCAAAGATCTTGAACTTGGCACGTCTCCTGTACCTGAAAATGGTGTCCCAAGTAGGGTGAGCCGAAGTCCAGTAGAGATATACTAAACCCAATATGAGAAACAACTAAAACATTATCATTCAACAAATGATTAACACGTGTAGACCAACTCACACCCTTCTCATAGCCCAACAACAATTACATCCATGTTTCAATCCACATCCCTTATTTATCCAATTCAATTCCTAAGTATGGTTCATTATCTAACCAAACAATTTAAATGAGACTATAACTCGACTTATTAACACTTTTGTTATCCACAATTCAAAATGAGACTATGACTCATGTAATTAATACTTCAATTGTCAACTTCATTCATGCACTTCAATTTATAAGGTTTCGGGACTTTCACCTCGGACACTCCAGCCAACTTAATTATCTATGGAGTCCATCCCTTATCTCCTCCCAAACAATGGAGTACATCCCCTATCTCCTCCCAAACAAAGATACATATACAATGTAATAAAGCATATAATCATACGTATGGAGTACATCTCCTATCTCCTCCCAAACAAAGGTACGTATACAATGTATTAAAGCAAATAAGCACATATGGAGTACATCCCCTATCTCCTCCCAAACAAGATACATATACAATGTATTAAAGCACATAATCATATACGGAGTACATCTCCTATCTCCTCCCAAACAAGATACATGTACAATGTATTAAAGTCTTTATCTTATACCATGATCAATTAAGGCACATATTCAATGTGTTCTTCCCACTGTCATATTCAATGACATATTTCAATTTACCTAATCATCATGCGGTTCTACAACAATCAAGACTATCCTCCACCGATAGCCCAAAAGCAGTTATTTCTAGACAGATAAATGAATTTACCAAATAGATAAATTATCACATTTTCCATAGGTGAGTGATTTATCAAACCGACCACACCAACTAGTCCCAATACCATCCAATTTCATGATGTTCAAATCAATTTCATATTTCTCACAATTACCCAATTAATTATACAAATTAATTATTTAAATTAAATTAGGGCATTTCCCCCTTTTCTCAAACGTTGATCCTAAGACTAAAATCTCACCTATCAAACCCACAAAACCTCATTTTCAAGACCTCTTATATATATGGAGCTTAAAAACACAAAACCCCTCTCTTATATACCACAAACCTCAAACCCTAACTTCCCAAATCACCAAATCTCAACATTTATACTAAATGACTAATATTTATGTTAAAACTCGTAAGAAGGAGTAGATCATCCCTACCTCGAAGTTAAGATCCCAAAGCAGAAGATGAAGAAACTCGAAAGTGCTTCAAAGTACAACTTTTTCGGATCAAAGTGTAGCCCACACCAAGCTCCACCTTTCTTACAAAGAGATTAGGGTAGACACACCCAAGAACCAAGGGTATTTGTAAAGAGAAGGTGTATGTAGAGAGAGAGAGAGAGAGAGTCAAATCTAGGGTTTGGAAGTGAAAAGAGATGAAAAAATGTAGAAGAAACACGCTGCTGCAACTGATATAATCGAGGTTTGCTCGAGCGAAGGAGTGGTCGCTCGAGCGACCAGACACAGACAAACCTCGCTCGAGCGCACAAAGCCTTGCTCGAGTGAACAACATGAAGCTTCAGGCCTGCAACCCAGAAGCACGCTTGAGCGCAGGAGTCCTCGCTTGAGCGAAGAAACTCAAAACATAGTCCTCGCTCGCTCGAGCGAAGGAAAGTTTGCTCGAGCCAAGAAACACAACCTTCAGGTCCAAAAGAGAAGCAGACGCACGCTCGAGCGAAGAGACACACCAGACTGAGCTCGCTCGAGCCAAAGCTGTGTCTGAAAAGAAAACCTGAAGACCCACAATACTCGCTCGAGCGTACAAACCCTCGCTCGAGCAAAGAAGGAAAAACACAAGGCTCGCTCGAGCGACAAAGTCCTCGCTCGAGCGAAGAGACCAAAAGCTGGACAGCAACCATTTGTTCCAACACCCAACCAACCTGTTTCGAACCAGCCCAACACACCCCAAGACTCAAATACAAAGAATCAAAGGATGGAAACCAGAATAAGACAGCAACATACTTCCACAAAACCGAGTCCGAAATACAGTAAACAATAGAGGGAAAACCGGGATCGCTAAAATGAATTTGAAATTTATGTGATAGGACTGACGAGTCCTATGGCGATGTTTCTGAATGAAACTTGATGAATAACTTAGACTTATTATATGGCAGAGTTAACTTATACTTGAATATAATAGAGTTTAACTAAGTTGGCGATGTTTCTGAATGAAACATGACGAATAACTTAGACTTATTATATGACAGAGTTGAATTATACTTGCATATAATAGAGTTGAAATAAGCTGGCGATGTTTCTAAATGAAATATGACGAATAACTTAGACTTATTATATGGCAGAGTTGAATTATACTTGCATATAATAGAGTTGAACTAAGTTGGCGACATTTCTGAATGAAACATGATGAAAAACTTAGACTCATTGTATGACAGAGTTGAATTATACTTGTATACCATAGAGTTGAACTAAGTTGAATTAACCTGGACTTGCCTTATCAAACTTAGAATGGAACTAAGTTCATTAACAGAGAAACCGAGGTTAAAACACCTCGGGAAGTCTTTGTTTGAATCTGACTTCGGCGAAAGACCATAGACACATGCTTAATGTGAACTTAAATGGAACTTGGGTTCACATTAGGGGATAGGGAGCAGGAATGATAAATAAACTTAAGAGCTTGGGACTTGTTGAAATTTTTAGAAAAATTTACAAGTTAAAATGGGCTTAACACTTGTTGAAAATTCAGAGAAATTTACAAGTTGGAGTTAGTTAAGGTAATTATGAATAAAGGATTTGAGATACATATTACCCCGAGCTGACCAACCAGGTTGTCTAAACTTAGAAAGGGTGAAGTCTTAATAAAAGATAGCATATGAAGGTAAGAAAGTAGTGTTTGACTGAACAGCACTTGTAAAAATATTATAATATTTTTAAGTGTTAGCCGAGGTATTCCAATTGTTGGCCGAGGCAAATAGTCAAGTTATATATCTGAGGTGTTCTACCTCGAAGTTATTATATAGTTAAAGTATACTTTGAAGAAATGCAAAACTATTCTATGTATAAAAGCATGCATAGAAGAAAAACAGTAAAACAAACATGGAGAGAAGCATTCAACACTTAGAAGGAAAATCAGAAGAAGGAACTTGTTCATAGGCAAAAAGGCACTTCGGCCTCACAAAAAGGAAACTTGTTTGGATACAAAAGATGGCACATCAGCTAAGTTGAAACTAAAAATTGTTCAAACAAAATGAAGGTACAACTGAAAGAAGAAAAGTTTAGAATAAACGAAAAGAAACTTCTAAGTGTTGGTGGCATGGGCATCGGTCTCAGATTGCTCAACCTCGACTGTTGGAGTTGTATCGGCCTCGATTAGCAGTGTTACATTCTTCTCGACTACTATCTCGGCATCTATTTTGAGCAGAGTTTGATCCAAACTCTTCTCGGTACATTGGACCTCGGCCTCAGAAGTGGTTGGTTTGTGAGAGGTGCCCTTGGAAGCCAAGTGATCCTCCTAATCTTGAGTCAAGTCAAGGACTTTCTCATTTAGGGTGGCGGACTTGGCATCAGTGGTAGCCTCATCCCCCTCTTCATCGGCATCATCCTCGTCGGCTTCATCCTCAGAGTCCTTGGGCTCTGGAGGGAAAGACACTTGAAGTTGATTGAAGTCTCGGAGGTCAGAGTCCATTGGAACGGATAATTTGTTTAGTACCGCTGTTTGTAGACGCGCCCGAACGTCCCGAGAAAAACCATGTTTTGTTCATTGGGCTTACTACAATTCGGACTCAAATGTCACGGTTCTAAATCTAATCTTGCAATGTGCAATGCGAGATTGATAAATCACCAAAGGGTCCAAATCCGGCAAATCGTTTTGAAAAACTGATTTTTAGAAAGAAGTACCAAACATGGACTGCTTTTCCAGATACAGAGTTGCCACCTAAATATTTTATTTTGGGGAAATTTAGGAAACCCTGACTCGTGCCTAAGGCCACGTGTCCGTCATCACCAAAGTTGCCTCGGCTCGGGAACTTGGGTACGAGAGGGGAAGGTCATGCAATGAGCACCCCCGCTCACTTGATCAAATATCCGCCACTACTAAACATGATATCGAGTTTTTGAAAACACGTGCATTCTTATTCCGGTTTATTAGCCTAGGATTACTATGTGATGCACACAACATACAAGTATAAACTAGATCGCTTGAGTTGGAACAAAACATTTCATGTTTGTTTATTTGAAAATGGTTTGATGGTGCTACTCGCAAGTAGGCTAAGACGTGGATTTGCCACCCTCAAGTGGGCTTAGAAAACAGAGTGATTTGCCACTCTCAAGTGGGCTTAAAACTCGTAATCGATGAATTGTTCCAATTCAAGTAATCCAACCTTCACCCACAGGCATTCAGGCAATTATATCACATAAGCAGTTAGCCTCATGGTAACCATGCTATCATGGCAGTCACTCACACACATGCAAGGATGCTAAAGCATAAATACTCACCGAGTACTCCAAGCCAAAACAAAAACTAGTTAGTAATCAATGCATGATCCTAGTTCATGTTAAGATGGCTAATGCAACACATGCAAAATGTAACTAAGATAGGCTCGGCTATTCTAAGATGGCATATGAGATGCTACAGATAACATGTATTCAACTCAGAATTGAAATACAATGCAGTTAGTATGATGCGCCGAGCCCGGTGCATGCAAGACATATGAATGGATGCAATCATGCGAGCATAAGGATGCTAATTGAAACATGCCCTAAAACAAACCATCATAAGCTGGTAAATAAAAGGGAGAAAGACGTGAGGTTGGAAAACATGCATCACACACACGCACACTTATTACAACAGTTGGCCCTCTCGACGGAGGGTCCGAATAAATAATACAACACCAACTAGCTAATCTAAGCTAGTTATTACACAACCAAAATGAATAATCAATTACAGCTAATTATTACACAACTCTAATTAATTAACAAACTAACTAAGTAAGCAATTAAACTATCATGAAAACTACATGAATGCGGACTGCCTCAGCTCTGCCTTGAATGATAAAGGATGTATGCATGCTCAAGTCGCCTTGTCGGGAAATTCATCGCGATGCCCCGGCTTGCCTTTGTTTGCAATTGATTTCAGAAATTTGCACAAAGCTCCAGAGAGATGAAACTCCACCCTGGGAATCTGTCGGAGGGCTGCCGACCAACCATTGGACTTGGAGACCACCTGCCGACCACTTTTGTGGTGAAAAACCAGAAAAAGTGGTCGGCCAGCCACAAAATCTGGTCGGCCGACCAGTTTCCTCTCCTGGTTTCTGGTTTTCTACAACAAAGGAAAAGAGAGAGGCACAACAAAGTATTTGCAACATATGTGTGCACGACCACTCTCCCGTCGTTGCATAAGCTCAAGGGAGTGTAGCCCTCGATCCTCGGGCCACCAATCACGCATTTTGAGGCAAGATGACCGAGGAGTCGAATTGCACAACTCAATGTGAAATGAATGCACATACGAGCACCTAAAGCCAACAACTCCGTCATGGGTAGTCAAGAGTGTCGGCGACCAGGAATCGAGGCACGTTTCGTCACTTTGAGTACGAAACGTCCCTCGTTTCCCGTGTTCAGACTAACTCCTATTCCGAACACAGTGCAACACAAGCATGGGAATGCGATGCAACTATGCAAACAAGAACATGGCATACACGATGCAATGCACTACTATTAACCACAACGCAATGCATGCAAGCATAATGGAATGCCACATAAGTATGCAAACATGCAATGCGAGGAACAAGTATGCAACAACGTGATCAAACCACCAATGCCGATAGCATGCATACTCAATGCAAAGCAACATAAACAACCTATCAACGCTAATGGCATTCGACAATATGCAATACAACAACGCACACAACATGGCATACACAATGCAATGGCTAATCATGGCATACTCAATGCAAGGCAACATAAGCAACCTATCAATGCTAAGGGCATGCAACAATGTGACACAATGCGACTAGCATACACAATGTGAATGTCAAATCGCATACTCAATGCGACAAACTACATGGCATGCGTAATGCTAAGGACAATATGGCACACTCAATGCAAGATGGACTTAAACCAAAATGGATGGACCTCAGCCACACCCAAATCAATGGCCAATGATGATGGAATCAAGGCACCAAAGTACGTACAAGTATACAAAATGCAAGGACCTAAGCCCAAGGGCACAAAATGAAACTCTACAAAAGTGTTGAAAGGATGAAATATGGCATACAATGACACATGTTCCAACTCTGAAATGTCATACAAAATGGCTCCGAATCATGCAAACAACTTACACAATTCATGTTGAAAGGCTCAAGTACCGAAGCTAGTGAAGCACATTACACTAGAGGCATGCAAGGCGATGCTCAAATGAAAAAAAAAACTCTAAAAAGACCTTAACCAGGCCCAAAACAGTGGCAAAATGAGTTGGGATGATGGCTCGAAAGACACAAAAATGAAGCTCATGCAATGGCTCGCAAATAGAGTATAATGGTGCAACTCTCAAACACATTGAAGGAGTGACAAACATGAGAATGTGGCCAAGAAATAAACTCTGAAGTATCATGCTCAATGATGCTAAAACATGAAAACACCTCAAGTTAAGCATGCAAGGGGCTCCAAGACTCAAATCTAGGCAAGGCTATTACACTACAAGCATGCATGGCAAGAATCATTCAACCAAGGGACCTCAAAACAGAGCTAAGGCAGCCCAAAATATGAACAAAATTAGTTTGGACCATGGCCAAAATATGCTAGAATAGAGGGCCAAAACAACATGCATTTGAAGCTAGTAAACCATGATTTACATTACCAGCATGTGAAGCATATGAAGGACTACCAAATGAAGAAAAAAAAGAGTCATGGCATGCCAAATGATGGCCAAAAACCCATTGAAACAAGACCAATACATGCATGAATGACATGCTCCTTTGATAAGCCATGAAAGGGATTACTCTACACATGCAAGAAGCAAGCAAAAGGGGACCAAACCAGCCATGGTCAGAGCCTAGGCAGGTCCTAGAAGTCACCAAAAAGTGCCTGAACTAGGACTCCAAATGGTATAAACATATGCTCCTTTAGTAGGCCAAAAATGCTAGTAAACAAGACAACAAGAGAGAGGGTCACCCCTCTCTGATTTTGGCCCTCAAAACAACATGCCAACCACCAAAAATCTGTTGGATTTTAGTGGCTAAAGGGCCAAGCAAATCTCAATACAAAGGTCTCATGGTATGGCTCAAAACAAAGCTAAATAGAGCATGCAAGAGGGTAGATGACCCCCAACACTAAAAGAGTTTTAAACAAACATGAAAATCACTTAAATATGAACCTTTTTTTCAGTTGACAACAAAGCACAAATAAGTATGCAAATGAGGCTAAGAAAAGGATCAAAATAATGCTTCAAAGAGGGCAATGTGATTACCCTTGAAGCTCAGCAAACACCAGCAAGCTTCTGGACCAAAAAACCAACCCTTGAGCTCTCTCAAGACCCTCCAGCAGCTTAGTAACAAGGTGAGGGTGTTAGGCTATTAGGTTGTGTGCAATAGGTGAAGAATAACACCCCTTTTGGCTCAAAGTATAGAGATATAGAGAGATATATATTTTTTTGCCTTAAACAAAATCTGAACCTGGTATAAGGAGAGGGAGGGCCTCTTTTATAGAGTTTCAAAGCCAAAGCTTCTCCAAGAAGCTAAAAACAAGGCTCAAGATCCTCCATACACGTGTATGGAGGATCCAGTCTGTGCCTTCCAGCTGGCACGGCTGGCATGCACTCAGACAGACAAAGTAGGAAGAAGCTGGCCGACTAGAAAAGGTGGTCGGCCGACCACTTCTCCCGGTCGGCCGACCAAGAAAAGTGGTCTCCCAAAAAAAAGCTGGTGGGCAGGTCCATTTGGTGGTCTCCACTTTGAAAGCAAGCTAGTGGTGTGGTGGGAGACCAGTAAATGTGGCCCAAAGATCAAGGAGACCAGTTTCCTTACATGAAAATCGGCTGGCGGGGGAAAAGTGGTCTCCAAGGAGAACAGGTGGTCTCCCACCCTTGTACCACCTCCCAAACAAGGAAAATAAGGTCCATGACAAAAATAAACCAAGACAGATGCAAAACGAGAGTTCGGGGGGGAAAAGCGCGCGACCGGGTGCCCCGAAAACTGGCCATTGAGCACCGAAAGTGGCGTGCGACCACAAAAGTGGTCTCTCGGGCCACAATGTCCCTCTAGATAGAGGAAACAAGGTGTGTTCCAAAAATCATGCCAAATGGAGAATGTTAAGCGGTCCCGAACCGAGGCGCGCGGCTGACGGCTCTGGAAATCGAAAACTAGTCTCCAAACGAGAACAGTGGCCTACGACCACGAAAAGTAGTCTCCGACCACTGAGAGATGGTCTACAAGACCTCTCCCTCCCTCCGAGAAGAGAACAAAAGACCTGGTCCGCGAACCGAGTCAAAGCATGAAACGTTTCGAGGCTCGGAGGCAAGGCTCTCAGCCGAAACTTCAAAATCTCAGAACGAGCACAACATGCACTATCACCGAGTGCTCAATCGATGATGTCTTAGTCTTAAGGTTGGTCAAAAATGGGGTGTCTACAATTCCCCCTCTTTGACAGAACTCGAAAGTCATAAGTGACGGGAGTGAATGTCAAAGCCCAGAGACGACCCATTTTTGACAAGGCCGAAGACTTAGACAAACAAGAAAGATAATCAAAGAGATGTGCCTGTAGATAGGGGCAAAATGCAAAAGACATGCACGAGGTCGAACATAACTTATGATCATGCAAAGAAAGCTGTAATGAAGCAAATATGCACAATAAATGTGACAATTCTAAGCAAGAATGCAAATCAAACTACATTTCATGCAGTAAGAATGTAAGAGAATTATACAATTCTCGCTACGTCTCACACGGAGAAGGTTAAAAGTGACTACTGAGGACACCCGGAGTCTTAAACACATCTCTCAACATAGCACACGCAGGAGAGGAAAAGAATCCAAATGCATGTCGAACGCGGGATGAGAAGCGTTGCACAAGAAAGCGCGATGCACATGAAAGTGCGAATACGTCCAAACGCGGCATGCGAGTGGAGAAAGGCTGCACAAGAAAACGCGATGCACATGAAAGTGCAGATACATCCAAACGCAACACGCGAGTGGAGAAAGGAATACGTCCAAACGCGGCACGCGAGTGGAGAAAGAAATACGTCCAAACGCGGCACGCAAGTGGAGAAAGGAATACGTCCAAACGTGGCAGGCGAGTGGAGAAAGCAATACGTCCAAACGCGGCACGCGAGTGAAGAAAGGAATACGTCCAAACGCGGCACGTGAGTGGAGAAAGGAATACGTCCAAACGCGGCACGCAAGTGGAGAAAGAAATACGTCCAAACGCGGCACGCGAGTGAAGAAAGAAATACGTCCAAACGCGGCACGCGAGTGGAGAAAAGAATACGTCCAAACGCGGCACGCGAGTGGAGAATGGAATACGTCCAAACGTGGCACGTGAGTGGAGAAAGAAATACGTCCAAACGCGGCACGAGAGTGGAGAAAAGAAATACGTCCAAACGCGGCACGCGAGTGGAGAAAGAAATACGTCCAAACGCGGCATGCGAGTGGAGAAAGGAATACGTCCAAACGCGGCACGCCAGTGGAGAAAGAAATACGTCCAAACGCGGCACGCGAGTGGAGAAAAGAGTAAAGAATACGTCCAAACGCGGCACGCGAGTGGAGAATGGAATACGTCCAAACGTGGCACGTGAGTGGAGAAAGAAATACGTCCAAACGCGGCACGAGAGTGGAGAAAAGAAATACGTCCAAACGCGGCACGCGAGTGGAGAAAGAAATACGTCCAAGCGCGGCATGCGAGTGGAGAAAGGAATACGTCCAAACGTGGCACGCAAGTGGTGAAAGAAATACGTCCAAACGCGGCACGCGAGTGGAGAAAAGAGTAAAGTTAAACTAAACCGGAACTTCTCGAAAGAACCACACGGATAACATTGCTTGGTTTCACCATCTTCAAATGAACCGTACATACAATATCGTCTGGTCGCACCGGCCCCGAATGAACTATACATACAATATCGTGTCTGTAAAAGAGAGAAACTTAACAGATACAATACAATTAGCAACATATGTTCAACGCTATATCGAACGCTGATATGTATGAAGTCGATGGAAAAGCGCATAGCAATGCAAGCAAAAACATGCGTGATGACGTAAGTAAAGTATGGGTGCATGGCAATACCGGTAAAACATGCATAACAATGCAAGTAATGCGCATAACAATACAGGACAAGTGCAACTTCAAAGTATGTTTGAAACGAAACGCTGAGTAAAGAAGTGCGAGCCTTGAAGAGAGAAACTCAAATGCGACCTCCGATTTATCTCTCGGACGGGTCGTAACGTACTCAAAAAGGATACACCTTGCTCTTGGCGAGTAACGGCGAGCCACGCATTGAAGACTTGATTTGAAGTTCCCGCGGAGGCGTTTCGCGCCGAAAAGTGCACTTTTCTTGTACTTTCTTGTGAGCCGAGGACTCCAATCATCACCAAAATTCACAGGGAGAACAAAGGGACTTGGGAGACCACCCAGGAGGGCTGCCGACCACTTTTTTCTCACAGGGTGATCGACCAGCCAGAAAATCTGGTCTGCTGACCAGTTTACCAAAACTAGGGCAGTTTTGTCCTTTTGCATTTAGATCTTTAAGTACACACATCCCAATCACTTTTGCTCACACCCCTTAGGCTGAAATTGGCCCCTCTTCCTTCCTAGACCATTTTCCCCCTCAGATCTGCGCTTTATACGCGTTTTCCAATGCCCCACGCAAAGTTGTTTCATGAAAACTTTCAGTTCTCTTCACTTTGAATCGATTAAAATTTGATTTCGGAGCTTCTTTTTCCATTTTCATCACTTGAGGTATGTTTGTCTCGAAGTTTGGCACATTTTCTCCGGAATTGACTTTTGTTGACTTTTTCCTTTCCCGAGAGTTGACTTTTGTTGACTTTTTGTAATTTTGGCCTATTTTGCTCATTTTTGCAAATTTCTTCAAATGGCGGGTCACTTTCATCACGATGAAGGTCCTCCACATGCCGGGGATGAGCCAGACATCATGTCCTTACCTCCAAGGATTCGGCCTTTTGACCCTGAGAGGTACGACCCTCCAGAGCATGTCCTTCCTCCGAGTACTTTTCTCCATTTCACTGACTTTGCGCAACGGGCGCCTGTAGACTTGTTGCTAAGAGAGCCTGAGTCTCACCTATCGCATCATGCGCGAGAGGTGCGTACTTTACTTTTACATTTTCCGTGAAGTATTCTGTATTTACTAAACATTTCACGCTCTTGCTATGTATTTTATCTGCTCATTCCGAACACATTCACACGCACAGTACTTTTGCTTATCCTGGCATACAACTCACACATAGCGTAATACCGATTTGGCACACAGCTTATTTAGGATATGATGCTGACTTGGCACATAGCTCACAACACAATAGTCTGTTAATTTGGCACACAGTTCATTCTTCGGGCACACAGCTCATTCACTTCACTTTAAACCCGCAGCTCACACATTTCAATTCTGAACACGTAGCTCATACACTTCATTTTGTGAACACACAGCCCATCCACTTCAATTCTGAACACACAGCTCATTCATTGCATTTGCACGCAGCTTATACTGAACACACAGCCCATACATCTTCATCGGTGAACACACAGCTCATTCATTGCATTTGCGCACGGATCATTCTGAACACGTAGTCTATAACACCATGTCTGATTTGATTTGCACACGGCTGATACATTTCAATCTGAAACTGAATGCATCTGTTCATTCTGAATGCAGGTTTCTTCCCGTTCCACACGGGGTTACGGATCGATCCTTGCTAGGGAGTGGTATATGGAGCTCCCAGATACCGTTCGCCATATCGTGGATGAGGCGGGATTCGGACCTTTCTGCGCGAGGCTATGACGTTACCCGGCGAGCAAGACCCTGATAGGGGCACTCTTGGAGAGGTGGTGGGACACCACCAACTCGTTCCACTTTTTAGCTACTGGGGACATGACGATGACCCCATTTGACTTTGCCATGATGGCTGGCCTTGATGTAGCAGGCCGACCGGTCCCCTATAACGCAGATATGGGCGAGTGGGAGGCGGCTTGGATTTATCTAATGAGAGTCCACCCGCCGATCGACAGATCATCAGGTAGAGTCAGGTACACCTGGTTTCCCATGCAGTACAGGGGGACTTTGCTCGAGACTGTCAAGGAGATAGAGTAGTATGCTAGGGGTTTTTGATGTTCCTCCTCGGGACCACTTTGTTCTCCGACAGGGGGAACACTGTTGGACTTTATCTACTGAGTGCTTTGGTAGACCTATCACAGGTCAGCCAGTATGATTGGGGTGGCGCTGACCGCGCTACCCTTTTTTGTTACATGAGCGCGACCTCCCGCGGGCGGGGGAACATAGTCGGTGGCTACTGGAGAGCTTGGGAGGTACTTTCTGCCCTCTTGATTTACATTTCTACTTTTCATTATCTGTATACTGCACACACGGCATGCTTTATATTCTGTACTTTGCACTCTGCTCTTAGCATTCTGCATTCTCTGTACATTCTATATTAACATTCTACGCTCAGTATTCTGTACTTTTTATACATTCTGTATTCTGAAAACCACTGTCTTGCCTTTCACAGCTGTGGGTTTACACCTACTTCCCTACACTCGCTCCCGAGCCGGAGGTTGGGGCTTCTCTTGAGATCCCCTATTCCCGCAGATTCGAAGGTCAGTGCCAGCCAAGGCCTCGGGAGACTCTGTCCTACCTTAGACAGTTCTTTGATACCGTACGACCGACGGAGGTAATCCAGAACTCTCAGTTCTTCATGTTTTCAGCTTTGGTTCATCTTGCATATTTATGGCATCTAATCAGTTTGTGCACTTGTTATCCGCATATCACTTGGCAACCCTGGGCACCCTTGGGAGGAGATACTTGTTTCTGATTCCCTGGGGAATGGGCCTCTTCTCTATATAGGATTTTATTTGAGGGGCCAGTTGGCAAGGCTTGGTTTCTGGGGGATCGCTTCATGCGTCAGATGACGGGCAGTCTTGATCAGGGTATCCCCTCAGCACCTCCAAATGACATGCGATTTAGTGAGAGACTCACTCCCCAGGAGGTCGAGGAGCTCATGTTGGGTATTTATGCAGTTCGGCATTTAGAGGAGGGGGAGTACGCGACCTACCGCCATACATACTTGATGCCTCCACTGACAGGTGTCCGTACTCCCACACGGAGGGCCATCGGTGCGTCATCATTGAGTCGAGTCCGGGTCGCAGATACCCCTTCAACTAGCAGGGCTGGCACATCGAGAGGTGGGGCTGGACTGATTCCCCCAATTCCCCCGACTTACTATCATGCTGGATTGCCAGATCTCCCGACCGAGCTGACAGGTTGTCGATATGGGACGTCTTACTTGATTCCATTGGAGCCTCCATTGCCTGATCATCGATACGTCAGTGACCCTGACTCACCACCGGTATGCTTTACAGTTTTGATGTAACCTTCAGCTATTTAGACATTCATGCATTCACTGATGACTTGAGCTTGTATCTGCAGCCTCCCAGAGAGTATTGTGATGGGTTACTCGGAGTGGTGGCCTCACTTGAGAGTATGGTTTTGCAGAGAGAGACGCAGCTGTTTATTGCCGGTGTTTCGGTACTTTTCAATTTTCTTGCATTTATCATATTTTTGATGATATGCTGAATCTCACTATTTCACTGCATTTGTTGACTGTATGTGTAGAGCACACCTAACACACACCACATTCATATACTGTATCTACATGCACCCACTCTATGTAGCTTTCTTGTCTCTGCATCTGATATACATATTGGCTAATGTATTCAAATTGCCCTCTCTTTTTCAGATGCCACCGCTACAGGCTGGGCCATGCAGGCCTGCTCGAGGAGCTGGGAGAGGGGATTCGACTAGCAGCCGAGGCAGGCGCAGAGCGCCTGTCAGAGATGATGAGGAGTCTAGCGAGAAGGAGTCTGCGCATCCTCAGTCAGAGACATCCGCAGGCAGAGAGGAGGACTCTGGTTCCGGTTCCGAGAGTGGAGATGATGCCAGGGAGGATTCTGAGGATGACAGTTCCAATTCGGATGATGGTACTGGTGGAGGTGGTGCAGGGACTTCTCAGTCGAAGAGGACGAAGAGGGCCTCCCAGTCTTGAGCCCGAGAGCACTGATGCAGATGTTCATGCTTTATTTTCCTTTTTACTTGTAGTTGTAGCACAATGTACAGTGTTAGACAGTTTCATTTTGTTTAAAACTTTGCACCCTTGTAAAATGTTGTAACAAAAGGATCATGATAGAATGAAACAACTTTTTGTTCAAAAAGTGTTGTATTTTGTTTTCTTAGCATCGCATCGCATCACTTTGCCCAAAAATGAGGTTGAATGAAAATCGAGCATTGTACATTGCCAAGTCAGGTAGTGAACCGACATAATAAACTAAACAACTTAACTTACTAGGAAACAACAAAACCTTAGCAAGTTTACAACTCGATAAACAAATCCCGACATTGTTGATAAACAAACAGAACAACTCGATGCACAAAACTCGACAACTCGATAAGCAAACTTAACAACTCGATAAACGAACTTAACAACAACTCGATAAATGAAGAACAACAACTCGATAAGCAAATGCATTTCAGACAAACCGGGCGACGGAATACATCCGAAACAGAGTTAAACTAAGACATTCCCAACACATGGAAAGGCTAGGAGCTCTCTTCTAGAGACCAGGAAAAGACCAAAAAGCAGTTTCTTGCCATGGCCGACCACCAAAGGTGGCTGGCCGACTAGTTTCTTGCCTTGGAGACCAGTTGTGTGGTCGGCCGACCAGAAAAACTTGCTGGCCTACCCGAAAAAGTGGTCGACCGACCAGTTGGCTTGGCAACCTCCAACTTTTTGACACGTGTCCTCCAAATAGTGCCTTATCCTCCATAAAAGTTCCAGCTTCATGGTTCTTTCATTTCATCTCAGTTTTGCATCAAAATGGAGGCATTTCTCATCCAAAATGTCACAACTTGGATTGCTACTTTGGACGGCTCGGAAAAGTTGAACTTCCGGGGCTTTGGCATAAATGCACTATTCACGCTAAGTCGCACTCCGTTGTATCTTCCATTCCTCCACGCTGTGGCAAGGTTTTAGAATCCGGTAACACATGTCTTTAGCTTTGACGGGCAAGAAGAGTGTCCTACTTTTGAAGATTTCCAAGCTTTGATGGAGTCCGAGCGCAACGAGGAAATCTTACCCCAGCTTCGCTTTGGCCGTGCCCAAGCCTTAGGACGAATGTGTGGGCTCACTATGCACGATGCTCGGTCTTTGATTTGTGACAGAGAATTAGACATCCTCAGCTTGATTCATTGTTTTTCTAATGCCGGTGACCACGGCGACCATCATTGGCAGGGCTTTCGGCGACATGCGTTGTGTTTGTGCATGCTGTCTCGCTTCTTGCTTGCCCCAGACTTCAGCGGGTCTAGTATTCGTCTGATCGAAGTTGCCCAAGGCTTGAAAGAGGGCAAGAGCTGCATTGCCATGACATTGGCCGAGACATTGATGGGCTTAGATGTTTTCCATCGTCGGGAAACGACCAGATTTGCGGGGAGTCCACTACTGCTGCAGGTAATGTTCCCACCCTTCCTCACATACATATTGCTCACATCACTCGGCCCTCAGGCTCGATTTTTCTCTCAAAACCCTTTTCTCACTTTTCCCTCATCGTACATCTCTCTATTCTTTAATCTCTCATTTTTCACCCCTCCCCAGGTGTGGTTGATGGACAAATTGCAGGTTGTGGACTCTTGCCCAGCATACTTAGCTCGCGGCTACTTCTTCCGACGACGTCTAGTCGATGCCCTTGATGAGGGATAGTGGTTCTACTGGATATGCAATTTGTCCGCAGACCGCATTGCTTGGTGTTGTCTTCGGCTCAATCTACCGGCAATGAGCTACAGCATGTCCCAGCAGCCCGGGATTCAGTTGATTGGCCTAGCACACTGCGTGTTCTACTTTCCTTTCCGGTTCCGGCCCCAGTTTGGCCACGATCAGATTGGCCCAACAGAGGGGATAGAATATCCTGTTGCATTTCCGGTCCGAGGCACGCAGCTTGCTCGGTATGCCACAGCATGGAGGACTAGAGAGCTTCTGGCCTCCGCTCCCATTTTCAGTTACATCCTCTCTGATGAGTGCATAGATTGGCTCAATGAAGAGGCACAGGTAGGGCCCAACTTGGCATCAGAAGCTTCGACCAGCTCTGGGAGGGGGCATAGGAACGCCTGACTATGCCCCAGATTTATTTGCTTTTAATCAGAACTTTCAAGTTTTCTTTATGAATGTAACGAAAAGCAACTTCAATTTTGTATTCAAGAGCAGGAGAACTTTGTGTTGAAATCAATAAAATTGATGGTTGTGGGTACTGAAAATTTCCCGTTTGGTCCAAAAATGGTCTAAGTTGTAAAAAGATTAATTTGAGCAAAATCAACTTTTATTAAAACTTTCCAAAACCATTTTCAATATGGATCAGAACTGGACATGCCTGAGATCTGTCACTGAGATGTACAATTCCGGATCCCAGCAACTGGAAAGTTGTCCCTAGTCTGAATAGCACTGCACCGAAGATCACAACCGATCTCTGAAATACTGAATAGACAAAGATAACCGGAACAATCAAACGGACAAAGTTGATCGGGGAAGTGTTTATGGCTGAACTTCGGGATGAAGTTGCCTACGTATCCCAAAGATGGGAATCAAGCCTTACGTAGTTCAGGCTTAGGTTCACTCGTGTATTAACCCTCTCCTTTTGCGCTCTAACTTTTGCCAAGGCTGCCCTTTTCGGGTTTTCAACCTTGCGAGCTCAATTTTTGGTAATTTCAAATTTTTCATGCTCTAACTTTTGCCTAGGTCGCCCTTTCGGGTTTTTGACCTAGCGATCCACTCAGGGATAATATTTCTTCAACTTGTCCATGTTGATCGGTTGTGAGAACTCTAGGCCATCTAGATCCATCAAAACGATAGCTCCACCCAACCAGATAGACTTGATGATGTAAGGGCCAGTCCAATTGGGTCTGAACTTGCCCATAGGGTCGTGGATGGGAGCTCGGTTTTCTTTGACCGCAAGATCTCCTTCTTTCAAATTCTTGGGCGTAACCTTCTTGTTGAAAGCCCTGGCGATTCTTCGTTGATAACCCTGAACATGGTACAGTGCTTTCAGTCTTCTCTCATCAAACAGCATGAGTTCTTCGAACCTACTCTGCTGCCAATCTACCTCAGCTATTTGACACTCAGCCAGTACTCGTAGTGACGGAACCTCAATTTTGATAGGTAGAACAGCCTCCATCCCATAAATCAATGAATACGGAGTCGCCCCAGTAGAAGTTCTAATTGAAGTCCGGTAACCCCATAAAGGAAATGGCAGCTTATCTGGCCAGTCCCGGTAGGTTTCCACCATCTTCTGCAAAATGTGTTTGATATTCTTGTTGGCGGCCTCAACTGCTCCATTGGTCTGAGGCCGATATGTGGATGACCTATGAAAAGCCACGTTGTATTTTTCCAACAAGTCAATCACTTCCTTCTTGAAGTGGGAACCGTTATCCGAAATAATCTCGTTCGGGACCCTGCAGCGACAGATGATATTGTTCCGGACGAACTTCACAACATGTGAAGCCTTCAACACCGCATAAGATTGGGCATCAACCCACTTTGTGAAATAGTCTATCGCGACCAGAATGAACTCATGCCCATTGGACCCCTTCGGAGTAACAGCCTCGATCACATCAATTCCCCAAACTGAAAATGGCCATGGCGAAGTCATATTGTACAGCTTCGATGGCGAGATGTTCATGCGGTTTGCATGGATCTGACATTTGTGGCATCGCCGAACAAAGCCGATACAATCCTCCTCCATGGTGGACCAGTAGTAACCTTGTCTGAGGATCTTCCGGGCTAGCATCACCCCGTTCATGTGCGCTCTGCACTCTCCTCCATGGATGGCCTCCATCAGGCGCTTCGATTCTTCAGCATCAACGCATAGCTTATGCATCTCGAGATGTCCTCTCTTATACAGTTTTTCCCCGCAGACGATGAACTGAGCAGCCATTCTTCTAATTGCCCTTTTGTCCTTGGCATTTGCCTCTGGTGGGTATGCTTCTTTCTCCAAGAAATTCCAGACATCGTGATACCAGGGATTCTCATCTTGTACCTCATCTATGGCAGCAATCAGCTCGTAGGCCGGCGCAAATTTCTGTTCGATGATGATCGGACGCATCCGGACTCCGAAAGGGATGTCTATCATAGAAGATAGAGTTGCTAGTGAATCTACAAACCTGTTGTTCTCTCTTAACAGATGAGGGAAGTTGAATTTCTCGAACTGAGGAATCAGCAAGTCCAAGGTCTGGTGGTAAATTCTCATCTTTTCTTCTTTGACTTTCCAATCTCCTTTAGCTTGAGATACAACAAGGTTCGAGTCCCCGATGATGTCCAACCGCTTTGCCCCTAGTTCCAGAGCTGCTTCTAGTCCAGCAATACACACTTCATATTCTGCTTCGTTGTTCGATACTTTGAACCGGAGTTTGAATGCTAGAGGTATACGGGAATTGTCGAGCGCTATCAACAACACCCCTATCCCATACCCGTATTGGTTTGACGCTCCGTCAAAGTACATCGTCCAAAATTCCTCTTCGACATGCAGAATGGCCTCGTCCGGGAATAAGTACTCAACTGCTTCATCCCCTTCCACTGGGTGATCAGCTAGGAACTCTGCTATCGCTCTTCCCTTTACTGACTTGCGTGTTATGTGTTTCAGATCGAATTCAGAAAGCAGAAGCAACCAGCGAGCTAGCCTACCCGTAAATGCCGGTTTCTCGAAGAGATATTTGATTGGATCTAATCTTGAAACCAACATTACGGAGTGAGCTAACAAGTAGTGCTGCAGCTTCTTGGTAGCCCATACCAAGGACAGACAAGCCTTCTCCAACGGAGTGTAGCGGGTCTCACACTCCAGCATCTTCTTGCTCAGATAGTAGATAGCCTTCTCCACTCAGTCCTCAAACTCTTGTGTAAGCATGCAGCCCATCGTAGTTTCAATCACTGAAAGATATAAAATCAACCGCTTCCCCGGCTCAGGCGGCGACAACACGGGTGGGTTCTACAGATATTGTTTGATCTGTTCGAAAGCAGCTTGGCATCGGCCATCTCATTGGAACTTCTTTCCTTTCTTCAGGAGACCAAAAAGTTGTTCACAAGTCAAGGTTAATTTTGAGATAAGCCGTCTTATGAATTGCACTTTACCTAAAAAGCCTCGCACCTCCTTTTCAGTCCTTGGTGGTGGCATTTCTAAGATTGCCTTGATCTTGGAATGGTCGACTTCGATACCTCTCTGTGTGATCAGAAACCCTAGCATTTTCCCTGCTGTAACACCGAATGTACACTTCTGAGGGTTCAGCCGCAGCCGAAATTCTCTGATCCTTTGGAAAAACTTTTGCAAGGAGGTGTAGTGGCCCTCTCTTTCTTTGGACTTGACAATCATGTCATCCACGTACACCTCAACCTCTTTGTGGATCATGTCGTGTAATATCGTGGTCGCAGCCCGCTGATATGCAGCTCTAGCATTCTTCAACCCAAATGGCATCACCCTATAACAGTATGTCCCCCACGGGGTGGTGAAAGCAGTCTTCTCCCGGTCTTCGGGTGCCATCACAATCTGGTTGTAGCCCGAAAAGCCATCCATGAACGAAAGAAAAGCATGCCCCGCTGTGAAGTCTACTAACTCGTTGATATGTGGTAAATGAAAGTCGTCCTTCGAACTGGCTCTGTCCAAATCCCTGAAATCCACACATACCCGGATCCTGCCATTCTTCTTCGGCACCGGAACTATGTTGGCCAGCCAAGTTGGATACTCAGATACCACTAGGAACCCTGCTTCAATTTGCTTGGTGACCTCTTCTTTAATCTTGAGAGCCCAGTCTGGGCGGATCCTTCTGAGTTTCTGTTTAACGGGTCGGTCCTCGAGGTCAAGAGGGATCCGGTGCTGTACAATCTCAAGATCGATTCCAGGCATGTCTTCGTAGGACCACGCGAAAACATCTTTGAAATCTTTTAATAAAGCGACTAAGCGCTCGCGCTCCTCCGAAGACAACGTGGACCCGATCTGGACCAGTCGCGGGTCCTTCTCAGTACCAATATTAGCTGTAGTGATTTCATCAACCAGTGGTTTAACAAATCTCTCCTACTCTTGATCAATTAATCGTTGTAAAACCGGAGGAATTTCTTTCTCGTCATTTTCATCAAAATTTTGAAAGTCCTGATTAATACAATAAATCAAAGGCACAAAAAAATACTCAGAAGCCACAACTATTCCATTCTCATTAATCACGTCCAAATCGTCCGATTCTTCTGTTACAACAGATTCAAAAGAGAAAGAAAAAGACGACCTAGACAGGACTATGGCATCTGGGTTGTCACCCCCAGGAATACCGAACTCAGAATCAGTCGAGCTGGAACCTGATTTCGACTCCACAGACTCGGTGGAATCAGATTCTGACTCACTACCTGACCCGGTGCTGCTTGATAAAAATCCCTCCTTGTATTGCCAGATGAGGGAGGGTGTGATGGATGCATCCAAGATGTTTGAAGGTGGGCTCGCAGCCGTTTCATTCCCAATCATGGACACCGAGAAGTTATCCCCCAATCACTTCTATACGATCGGAGGATATGAAAGTAGATAAGCCAGCGCTACCCCCATCTCAATCTCGGTGCTCTCGGGATCCACTTCCTCATACTGCTCACCCTCAGCTGATAGGTCTGTCTGCTCCTCGGCAACATCATCCCCGGATAACTGCAGGTCAAAGAAGATCTCAAACCCTAGCAAGCGACGCTTCTCTTCATTCGGCCATGGCTCTGGGAAGCCGCAGAATGGAAAATCCTCCCCCTCCCAGACAAAGCGTCCGTTTAGGGTACCCTGGATGGGTCGGTGCATCAACTCATAAGGCTTCCCTACTTGCTTTGCTTTGGCTCTCCCAGCCATCTCCTTGCCTTTCCTTACCTAGTCCTCTTTGGTAGGCAGATAGCCTAAGCCAAAGGTATGCGGGTTGTGCGGCACTTCGGCCGATATTGCAATGCCCTTCCGGCCACTTCTACCTAGTCCCATCCCGGGGATGTACTGGAGTTTGTTCATGGGGTATACTGACTGAGCGCTAACGTACAACCCCTCATCAATAGCTAAGATGTTCTGTACGACCCGGGCCTCAGCCAGGGTAAATCCCAATAGGAACACATCCTTAGTGCCATGCTCAATTTTCAAAACCGGTGTAGACACTTCTAGCAACGGATGGATTGACAAATTTCCAAAAACAATAGCCACCCCCTTCCCGTGGGGGTATTTCAACATCTGATGCAAGGTGGAAGAGACTGCCTTCACATGGTGCAGCCACGGCCGCCCCAAAAGTAAGTTAAAGGTTGCGGGAACGTCCAAGACAAGAAAGTCAATCTCGTGTTGTCCTGGACCAACCTGGGTCTAAATTTTCACAGTCCCCATCACCTCTCTGCTTGTATTGTCGTATGCCCGAATCACCTGGGCTGTTGGCACAAAGTCCGCGGGCTTCAACCCGATTGCATATGTCGTCCTTGACGAGCACGCATTAATGGCGGATCCCGTGTCGACAAGAACTACCGGTACCCACTTGTTTCTACACTCCACAGAGATGTAGAGCGGTTTGTTATGATTCGCGCCCTTAGGCGAGAGTTCTTTGTCGGAAAAATCAACATCGGGGAAGCCCCTCTCGGAAAAACCAATCCCACCAGCTGCTCAGGCGTGGTGTCTATCGAGAGTTTGGCCTTGTCCATTGCAGATAGGACAGCTTGTCTATGAACTCGTGAAGCCATAAGCAGTCCCCAGATGGAGATGTCTACTTGTATCTTTTTCAACTGTTTCAGCACAGCCTCTTCTTCGAGTAGTTTATCTTTCTGCTTCTCTGCCTCCTTGTCCTTTTTGGATGCCTCGGGTTGATCTAAGTGCGGGGGTTTGAAATACCGCCCGCTCCTAGTCATGTGGTCAACGTCGCCAATGTACCAGGTATCATCCGGCTGGTTATTCCCCCAGTCCTTGTCTGTGTGGGCAAGACATAGATCATCGTCTTCCCACCACATGCCATCAGCAGCTTACGACATCTGTCCGGTTCTGTTGCAACTATTCCTGTGCCCACAGTACCTTGCGTTCCTGTACTCGCGGCATGTTCTGTTCTTGTGCACACAGCACGTTCAGTCCCTACAGGGGCTTTGGCCTTTCTGGCTCTCTCGGAATCTTCGATCCCTTTCCATTCTAACTGCGTCAGTGCAACCTACTGTTCAACATTTTCTGCATTCAAAATGACCAAATCCCTAGCGAAATTCTTGGCACCGGCACTCTGCGGCGATGCATTCTGATCTCCGGCCCTTCCGGCCACAATTGATGTCCTGGCCCCTGGCGGGCCCTTTTCCAGCTGAGATTCTTCAACAATATCTAGTTGGTCGTCAAGCCACCCTATAACCTCTGCTGACTCATCAAAATCAAACCAGTTGGCTGTCATGTCTCCTGGATCTTGTTCGTTGAAAAACTGAAGGTTAACAATGCCCTCTTCCAGATCCGTCAAGTCATCTAGCCTCTAATCAATTCCATCCCCCCGTATTACACAAATCTCTACCCCCACTGGCAATTCCACTTTCGGCCTATCCTGTCCTGCTGACATAATGTAGCCACTCGGATTGTATACCTCCTCAGCAAAGCTCCCAAATTCCTCAGACTTTGAATCAACAACCCCACTTTCCTCCGAAATCATCCCTGTTCTACCCTCGACAGTCACCACCATTGGTTCCGGTTGGGTTCGGGAGATGTCCAACATGTACAAGTCGGTGCTGTCGGGAATGAACACCTCCTGCTTGGGTAGGTGAGAAGGGGTGATATATACGCTAGGGTCGTCTGACACAACCCTAGTTTGGATCAAATTGATGCGTTTGGGAGGTGGAGCTTGGTTATGTGGTGGAAGAGGGTTGGTTGTGACATTGGGTTTCTCTGGAGGCACGATCACCCTGTTGTCAATGAGATCTTGAATCTCATGACGCAATCGATAGCATTGGTCGGTGTCATGACCGTGCTATTGGTGAAACGAGCAGTATTTAGCTGAGTTATGGGAGGGTGGAAGTTTTTCTGGCAATGGCCGCGGCTCTAGGGGCATCAAGTACCCCTTTTTGATCAAAACCCCCAGAGCCTTGGACAAAGGCATGTATAACGAGGTAAAGGTTCGTTAGCCTCGGGAGGAATACTTGGTTCTTTGTGAGCTACTTCTGGATGCACCGGTGAATGGGGTAGCTGCAAGGGTTCTTGAAGGGGTGGTGGTGACCATGTTTACTTCTGAGGCTCTGGTATTTGCAGCACTGCTTGTTCCTGCATTTCTGTTGTGGTTGAAGGTCCTCCTTGGCTGCTCTCTGTCACTGTCAATCAGACCCTGCTTTAAGGCGTCCTCAATCTGCACCCCTATCTTATGTAGATCTGAAAAGGTGGGGAGGGGGAGAACTATCAACTTTTGCATGAGTTTGGGTTGGAGGTTGCACAAAACCATCCGAATTTGATCCTTGTCTGCGGACCTGATAGCCGTCATCGAGGCCTTGGCTCTCCAGCGAGTTACGAAATCAGAGAAACTCTCATTGGGTTCTTGTCTTGTGGTCTCGAGATCACGAGTAGCGACCTCGATTTGAGTATTATAGGAATATTGAGCCATGAAGGCCTCTGCCATCTCTTCCCAATTCCTTTTGACGGAATCTTCTAATTTTGCGTACCAGATGGCCGCTGCACCTGACAAGGTCCGGCCGAACAAAGAAAGCTTCTGTAACCTGGTGAGGCCCATCGGTCTTAGTATGTCCAAAAACAGCCGCAAATGTACCATGGGATACCCAGATCCGTCGAAGCGGTCAATATGTGGCATCTTAAAACGGTCTGGCAGCGTCACGGCCGCATCGGTATACCCATCCTCAATGTCCGGAATGGACTTGACACCTTGAGATTTCTTGAACAACTTTTCAAGCTTGCTCACTTCTAATGCCGTGGGGTCTACTTCGAACTCGAAGGGAGAATTCGGTGGGTTGATAGACGTGGGTGCCTTGGATAGTTGAGGTAGGATCGGGGGCAGAGTCGGCCCTGTCGGAATATCCGTATCTTCCTGGACATTAGCTGTCTCCCTGAGTGTCAGCACTCTTGGCGAGGGAGGAGCTTGGTGTGAAGCCGATGCTCCAGCTTGTTGTTGTAGCCTGGAAATTAACTCTGCCTGTTGAGCCATGACCTCGGCCTGTTGTTAGGCAAATTCTGCTTGACGGACAGCGTCCTGCTGCATAGTCCTTATACTTTCCTGAAGTTGACGCATCATCTCCTCTAGGCCTGCCATACTGCCCTGATCTGACTGAACTGCTGGTATATCTGTTCCTGTAGTGAAAACTGAGACCTCAGCCTGACTATCCACTGACGGGGTAAACCACTGATCCGACAACCGTTGTAACGATACACTACGCCTTCTTGACCTCCATCTAGCAATCGGGGGTAAAAAATAGAACACTGGTTGTCCGTTTACTAGATCCTCAGATCGATAGAGTCTACGACCTCTAGTCCAGAGTGCTTGGGGAATATCTGCTAGGTCAAAAGTAATTGTGCTAAACTACCTAGCAAAAAGATAAATAAAGCATAATAAGGAAATAAACAACCAGAAGACGGACAACATAACAGCTTAAATAAACACAACACACAGCCAACAATTGACAACACACAGTTGACATTTGTAAGCTGAATGTACTGTTCTCAAATACCGATCATTGCCCCCAAATTACTGTCCCAAATCTGAATCTGATACCCGCAGATATAACTGATTCTCAACACATTGATGTCGATGCCCGCAGGCTCGATACCCAATCTTGCGGGCTAATATGTGCATTCCTGTAGAGACCAACTCTAAAAACACATAGCAAGTAAGTAAGAGCCAAAAACACCCTTATGGAGGGGTAGGGTTTCCCTGTCCTATTGTCAGGAGCTAGGGTTTCACTACGCATGCAACGGTTTCAAACAACCTATAATCGGGTAAGCAACCTGTCCTAATTTGGAATGGTCACTATGGATTCTGAATATGCACTAGGTCGAATGATAAAAAAGGGTGCCCCGGTGAAAATCGGGATTTGTGTTCCCATCGTGGCAGGGCCCGTAACCGGTTAGCCTTATGGCACGCTTCTCAAAGCGAGCCTCCGGCAAACCGTTCAGGAATAACAGACGGCAAACATGGTGTCCTAGGCGCACCAATGCACATGCAATGCAAAGAAACACATAAGTGTAGTCAAAACAAGATATCATGAGTTCGAGTCAAGTTCTCTAACTCCCCAGCAGAGTCGCTAGAAACTGTAGACGTCCCCGAACGTCCTGGGAAAATCCCGTTTTGTTCATTGGGCTTACTACAGTTCGGACTCAAATGTCACAGTTCTAAATCTAATCTTGCAATGTGCAATGCGAGATTGATAAATCACCAAAGAGTCCAAATCCAGCAAATCGTTTTGAAAAACTGATTTTTAGAAAGAAGTACCAAACATGGACTGCTTTGCCAGATACAGAGTCGCCACCTAAATATTTTATTTTGAGAAAATTTAGGAAACCCTGACTCGTGCCTAAGGCTACGTGTCCATCATCACCAAAGTTGCCTCGGCTCGGGAACTTGGGTACGAGAGGGGAAGGTCATGCAATGAGCACCCCCGCTCGCTTGATCAAAGATCGGCCACTACTAAACATGATATCGAGTTTTTGAAAACACATGCATTCTTATTCCGGTTTATTAGCCTAGGATTACTATGTGATGCACACAGCATACAAGTACAGACTAGATCGCCTGAGTTGGAACAAAACATTTCATGTTTGTTTATTTGAAAATGGTTTGATGGTGCTACTCGCAAGTAGGCTAAGACGTGGATTTGCCACCCTCAAGTGGGCTTAGAAAACAGAGTGATTTGCCACTCTCAAGTGGGCTTAAAACTTATAATCGATGAATTGTTCCAATTCAAGTAATCCAACCTTCACCCACAGGCATTCAGGCAATTATATCACATAAGCAGTTAGCCTCATGGTAACCATGCTATCATGGCAGTCACTCACACACATGCAAGGATGCTAAAGCATAAACACTCACCGAGTAGTCCGAGCCAAAAAAAAACTAGTTAGTAATCAATGCATGATCCTAGTTCATGTTAAGATGGCTAATGCAACACATGCAAAATGTAACTAAGATAGGCTCGGCTATTCTAAGATGGCATATGAGATGCTACAGATAACATGTATTCAACTCGGAAATGAAATACAATGCAGTTAGTATGATGCGCCGAGCCCGGTGCATGCAAGACAGATGAATGGATGCAATAATGCCAGCATAAGGATGCTAATTGAAACATGCCCTAAAACTAACCATCATAAGCTGGTAAATAAAAAGGAGAAAGACGTGGGGTTGGAAAACATGCATCACACACACGCACACTTATTACAACAGTTGGCCCTCTCGACGGAGGGTCCGAATAAATAATACAACACCAACTAGCTAATCTAATTAAGCTAGTTATTACACAACCAAAATGAATAATCAATTACAGCTAATTATTACACAACTCTAACTAATTAACAAACTAACTAAGCAAGCAATTAAACTATCACGCAAACTACATGTATGCGGACTGCCTCAGCTCTGCCTTGAATGATAAAGGATGTGTGCATGCTTGAGTCGCCTTGTCGGGAAATTCATCGCGATGCCCCGGTTTGCCTTTGTTTGCAATTGATTTCAGAAATTTGCACAAAGCTCCAGAGAGATGAAACTCCACTCTAGGAATCTGTCGGAGGGCTGCCGACCAGCCATTGGACTTGGAGACCACCTGCCGACCACTTTTGTGGTGAAAAACCAGAAAAAGTGGTCGGCCAGCCACAAAATCTGGTCGGCCGACCAGTTTCCTCTCCTGGTTTCTGGTTTTCTGCAACAAAGGGAAAGAGAGAGGCACGACAAAGTATTTGCAACATATGTGTGCACGACCACTCTCCCGTCATTGCATAAGCTCAAGGGAGTGTAGCCCTCGATCCTCGGGCCACCAATCACGCATTTCGAGGCAAGATGACTGAGGAGTCGAATTGCACGACTCAATGTGAAATGAATGCACATACATGCACCTAAAGCCAACAACTCCGTCATGGGTGGTCAAGAGTGTCGGCGACCAGGAATCGAGGCACGTTTCGTCACTTTGAGTACGAAACGTCCCTCGTTTCCTGTGTTTGGACTAACTCCTATTCCGAACAGAGTGCAACACAAGCATGGAAATGCGATGCAACTATGCAAACAAGAACATGGCATACACGATGCAATGCACTACGATTAACCACAACGCAATGCATGCAAGCATAATGGAATGCCACATAAGTATGCAAACATGCAATGCGAGGAACAAGCATGCAACAACGTGATCAAACCACCAATGCCGATAGCATGCATACTCAATGCAAAGCAACATAAACAACCTATCAACGCTAATGACATGTAACAATATGCAATACAACAATGCACACGACATGGCATACACAATACAATGGCTAATCATGGCATACTCAATGCAAGGCAACATAAGCAACCTATCAATGCTAAGGGCATGCAACAATGTGACACAATGCGACTAACATGCACAATGTGAATGTCAAATGGCATACTCAATGCGACGAACTACATGGCATGCGCAATGCTAAGGACAATATGGCACACTCAATGCAAGATGGACTTAAACCGAAATGGATGGACCTCAGCCACACCCAAATCAGTGGCCAATGATGATGGAATCAAGGCACCAAAACACATACAAGTATACAAAATGCAAGGACCTAAGCCCAAGGGCACAAAATGCAACTCTACAAAAGCGTTGAAAGAATGAAATATGGCATTCAATGACACATGTTTCAGCTCTGAAATGTCATACAAAATGGCTCCGAATCATGCAAACAACTCACACAATGCATGTTGAAAGGCTTAAGTACCGAAGCTAGTGAAGCACATTACACTAGAGGCATGCAAGGCGATGCTCAAATGACAAAAACAACTCCAAAAAGACCTTAAGAAGGCCCAAAACAGTGGCAAAATGAGTTGGGATGATGGCTCGAAAGACACAAAAATGAAGCTCATGCAATGGCTCGCAAATAGAGTATAATGGTGAAACTCTCAAACACATTGAAGGAGTGACAAACATGAGAATGTGGCCAAGAAATAAACTCTGAAATATCATGCTCAATGATGCTAAAACATGAAAACACCTCAAGTTAAGCATGCAAGGGGCTTTCAAGACTCAAAGCTAGGCAAGGCTATTACACTACAAGCATGCATGGCAAGCATCATTCGACCAAGGGACCTCAA
The DNA here is from genome assembly GCF_055761805.1 of Camellia sinensis. Classification (NCBI taxonomy): domain Eukaryota; kingdom Viridiplantae; phylum Streptophyta; class Magnoliopsida; order Ericales; family Theaceae; genus Camellia; species Camellia sinensis. Next base: position 153,345,951 of record NC_138967.1, read on the forward strand.
AACAGAGCTAAGGCAGCCCAAAATATGAACAAAATTAGTTTGGACCATGCCCAAAATATGCTAGAATAGAGGGCCAAAACAACATGCATTTCAAGTTAGTAAACCATGATTTACACTACAAGCATGTGAAGCATATGAAGGACTACCAAACCAAGCAAAAACAGAGTCATGGAATGCCAAATGTTGGCCAAAAACCCACTGAAACAAGACCAATACATGCATGAATGACATGCTCCTTTGATAAGCCATGAAACGGATTACTCTACACATGCAAGAAGCAAGCAAAAGGGGACCAAACCAGACATGGTAAGAGCCTAGGCAGGTCCTAGAAGTCACCAAAAAGTGCCTGAACTAGGCCTCCAAATGGTATAAACATATGCTCCTTTGGTAGGCCAAAAATGCTAGTAAACAAGACAAAAAGAGAGAGGGTCACCCCTCTCTAATTTTGGCCCTCAAAACAACATGCCAACCATTGAAATCCACTGGATTTCAGTGGCTAAAGGGCCAAGAAAATATTAATACAAAGGTCTCATGGTATGGCTCAAAACAAAGCTAAATAGAGCATGCAAGAGGGTAGATGACCCCCAACACTAAAAGAGCCTTAAACAAACATGAAAACCACTTAAATATGAACTTTTTTCAGTTGAAAACAAAGCTCAAATAAGCATGCAAATGAGGCTAAGAGAAGGATCCAAATAATGCTTCGAAGAGGGAAATGTGATAACCCTTGAAGCTCAGCAAAAACCAGCAAGCTTCTGGACCAAAAAACCAACCCTTGAGCTCTCACAAGACCCTCCAGCAGCTTAGTAACAAGGTGAGGGTGTTAGGCTATTAGGTTGTGTGTAATAGGTCAAGAATAACACCCCTTTTGGCTCAAAGTATAGAGATATAGAGAGATATATATTTTTTGCCTTAAACAAAATCTGAACCTGGTATAAGGTGAGGGAGGGCCTCTCTTATAGAGTTTCAAAGCCAAAGCTTCTCCAAGAAGCTAAAAACAAGGCTCAAGATCCTCCATACACGTGTATGGAGGATCCAGTCTGTGCCTTCCAGCTGGCACGGCTGGCATGCACTCAGACAGACAAAGTAGGAGGAAGCTGGCCGACCAGAAAAGGTGGTCGGCCGACCACTTCCCCTGGTCGGCCGACCAAGAAAAGTGGTCTCCCAAAAAAAAGGTGGTCGACAGGTCCATTTGGTGGTCTCCACTTTGAAAGCAAGCTAGTGGTGTGGTGAGAGACCAGTAAATGTGGCCCAAAGATCAAGGAGAACAGTTTCCTAACAAGAAAATCGACTGGCGGGGAAAAAGTGGTCTCCACAGAGAAAAGGTGGTCTCCCACCCTTGTACCACCTCCCAAACAAGGAAAACAAGGTCCATGCCAAAAATGAACCAAGACGGATGCAAAACGAGAGTTCAGGAGGGCAAAGCGCGCGGCCGGGTGTCCCGAAAACTGGCTGTTGAGCACCAAAAGTGGCGTGCGACCACAAAAGTGGTCTCCCGGGGCACAGTGTCCCTCTAGACAGAGGAAACAAGGTGTGTTCCAAAAATCGTGCCAAACGAAGAATGTTAAGCGGTCCCGAACCGAGGCGCGCGACCGACGGCTCCGAAAATCGAAAACTAGTCTCCAAACGGGAACAGTGGCCTACGACCACGAAAAGTAGTCTACGACCATTGAGAGATGGTCTACAAGACCTCTCCCTCCCTCGAGGAAGAGAACACAAGACCTGGTCCATGGACCGAGTCAAAGCACAAAAATTTCCGGGGCTCGAAGGTGAGGCTCTCAGCCGAAACTTCAAAATCTCAGAACGAGCACAACGTGCACTATCACCGAGCGCTCAATCGATGACGTCTGAGTCTTAAGGTCGGTCAAAAATGTGGTGTCTACACTGTCCAACCGAGGTAATAACCTCTGTTGCAAGCCTTATTTATTTGTTCTTTGTATTGGTCATGAACGGCGGCTTGACCCTCTTCAAAGGCCTTCTCATCAGCTGCTTGATCTCGTCTTCCTTTGATTTGATGGCCTCATTGAGCTTGGCCTCGAACTCTGCATCCTTGGCCCTGACAGCCTCAACCTCGGCCTTTACGGTCTCGACAGCTGCTACCGCAGCTTCGACTTTGGCCTCGACTTGGCCTTGTGCAGCTCTGGCAACCTGGCCTGATCCAGTAGTTTTCAGTTGCTAACTGTAGACGTGCCCCGAGAACTCTGCTCTATGCGCCGGCGAGGGCGTGAATTCGTTTTGTTCTAAGGCTACTACAGTTTGGACTAAATGTTACGGTTCTGAATCTAGTCTCACAAAGTGCAATGTGAAACTGATAAATCACCAAAGAGTCCAAATCCGGCAAATCCTTTTGGAAAACTGATTTTTATAAAGAAATGCCAAACATGTACTGCTTTGCCAGATACAGAGTCGCCACCTAAATGTTTTGTTTTAGGAAAATTTAGGAAGCCCTGACTCGTGCCTAAGGCCATGTGTCCGTCATCACCAAAGTTGCCTCGGCTCGGGAACTTGGGTACGAGAGGGGAAGGCCATGCAATGAGCACCCCCGCTCGTCCGATCAAAAGATCGGCCTGTACTAAGCATGATATTTTGTTTTTGAAAACACGTGTGCTCTTATTCTGGTTAATTAGCTAATCTTACTATGTGATGCACACAACATACAAGTATAGACTAGATCACCTAATTTGGATCAAAACATTAAATGTTCATTTTGAAAACAGTTTGAACTTTGCTACTCGCAAGTAGGCTAAGTTGCGGATTTCAATGAATTGTTCCAATTCATGCAATCCAACCTTCACCCACAGGCATTCAGACAGTTATATCAAATAAGCAGTTAGTCTCATGGCAAGTATACTTTCATGGAAACATTTACACACATGCAGTATGCTAAAGCGTAAACACTCACAGTGTACTCCAAGCCAAAACAGGGAACTAGTTAGAAATCATGCATGATCCTAGTTTATGTTAAGATGGCTAATGCTACACATGCAGAAATGTAACTAAAATAGGCTCGGCTATTCTAGAATGTCATGTGAAATGCAACTCGATAACATGCTGTTAAACATGTATTCAAGTAAATGTATTGAAAATACAATGCAGTTTGCATGATGCGCTGAGCCCGGTGTATGTAAAATAGATGGATGAATGCACACATGCAAACATAAGGTATGCTAATCGAAACATGCCCTAAAACTAACCATCGTAAGCGGTTAAGTAAAAGGGAGAAAGAAATGGGGGTTGGGAGACATGCATCACACACACGCACGCTTATTACAATAATCGGCCTTCTCGACGGAGGGTTCGAATAAGATGCTACCTAGCTAATCTAAGCTAATTAAGCTAATTATTACACAACGAAACTAATTAACTAACAAGCTAATTAATTCAGCTATTACAACACAAATTGAATAGTTAAACGCATTAACTAATTAAGTACAAACCAAAGCATAAACTAACTAAGAAAATTAGCTAAGTAAAGCAATAAAACAAGATCCTCAGAGGGAGAAGAGTGCATGCTTGCCTAGTCACCTTGGTTTGAAATCCGTTGCGATGCTCCAACTTGCCTCTGTTTGCAACTGTTCTCAGAACCTTGCTCCAGAAAGCTTCTAACTCACCTTGGGGACCTGTGGGAACATGGCCGACCAGTTGTTGATGTTTCTAGCCACTAGCCGACCACTTTTTGTTAATGCAAACCAGAAAAAGTGGTCGGCCAGCTAGTTTTTCTGGTTGGCCGGCCAGTTGTTGCTACATTTCACCAGTTTGTTGCGACAGAGAGCAAGGAAGGGCATGGCAATGTATTTGCAAGGTATGTGTGCACAACCACCCTCCCTATCATTTCATGAGCTCAAGGGAGTGTGGTTCTCGACCCTCAGGCCACCAATCACGCATCTCAATGCATGATGGCCGAGAGGCGAAATTGCACAATTCAATATAAAATGAATGCACACATAAACACATAAAGCCTAGAACTCTATCATGTGTGATCAAGAGCATCGGCGACCGAGAATTGAGGCACGTTTCGTCACTTTAAGTATGAAACGTCCTTCGTTTCTCGTGTTTGGACTAACACCTATTCCAAACAAAATGCAACAAGAGCATGGCATGCATAATGCGACTCAAGCATGCAAACATGAAATGCAACTAAAGCATGCAAACATGCAATGCAATGAAACAAGCATGCGAACAATATGCAAGGAACAAGCATGCAAACATGCAATGCAATGAAACATGGCATATTCAATGCCAATAGCATGCACAGTCAATACAAAGCAATAAAATAGCATACACAATGCAAACAACAACATGGCATTCACAATGCAAGGTAACATGGCACACTCAATGCAATGTAACATGGTATATATAATGCTCGATGGACTTGAACCAAAATGGAAAGACCTCAGTCATGCCCAAATCAGTGGCCATAATGATGAAACTAAGGCACAAAAGGGCAAGGCAAGCATGCACATGCATTGGCCTAACAAGTAGGCCTAAGGACACAACTCTCAAGCATGATGAAGAAGCAATAAACAGGAAGTGTGACAACACTAAAGGCTCTGAAATCAAGTATGAAATGATGCCAAATCATTCAAACAACACAAGTAATGCATGCAAGAGGACCTAAGGCATAATGCACAACCTTTAGAAGCACTCAAAGGGTTAATGAAGTGGGAACATGACAATGCTAAATGCTCTGAAATGTCATGTTAAGTGATGCTAAATCATGTACACAACATAAATGAAGCATGCTATGGTGCCCGAAGCTTGAAGCTAGCAAAAGCACTTGCACTATAGGTATGCAAAACATGAAGCATATGGTCAAGGCAACCCAAAACAGTCCTAGAACATGTCAAAATGATACTAAAACATGCATGGAAGAAAGCCAAAACAAACTAGCATGAAGGGCATAAGGTATGAATCGTACAAGGGCAATAGGGAGGATTACACTACACCTACCAAAGCCAAGCATGAGATAACTTAACCAATAAAAATTAGAGTTATATCATGGCAAAATAACCCCAAATACACATTGAAATGATAGCTCGCAAGCTTAGGCATGAAGGCATACGCAATGACCCACGTTAAGGCATAAAGGGGCAAACCCTCCAACGCATTGAATGAGCAAAAGATGTGAATGCATGACCATGAAACATGCACTGAAATCACATAATAAATGATGTCAAATCATCCAAATAGGCCAAGCAATGCATGCTCGTGGAGTTGATACACAAAGCTAACAAGCTAGAATGTACTATAGCTATACAAAGCATGGTGTAGACACTCCCCGGGAACTCTTCGATATCCGTGCGCGATGGGCGCGAATTCCGTTTTGTTCTGAGATACTACAGTTCGGACTCAATGTCACGGCTCTGAATCTAGTTTCACAAAGTCCAATTTGAAACCGATAAATCACCAAATAGTCCAAAATCCAGAAAATCATTTTGGAAAACTGATTTTATAAAGAAGTGACAAACATGGACTGTTTTGCCAGATACATAGTTGCCACCTAAATATTTTAATTTGGGGGAATTTAGGAAACCCTGACTCGTGCCTAAGGCCACGTGTTCATCACCACCAAAGTTGCCTCAGCTCAGGAACTTGGGTATGAGAGGGGAAGGTTATGCAATGAGCACCCCTGCTCGCCCGATCAAAGATTGGCCTGCACTAAGCATGATATTCTGTTTTTAAAAACACATGCGCTCTTATTTCGGTTATTAACCTAGAATTACTATGTGATGCGCGTGGCATACAAGTATAGACTAGATCGCCTAATTTGGAACAAAACATTGCATATTTGTTTGAAAATGGTTTGAAGTTTGCTACTCGCAAGTAGGCTAAAACGAGGATTTGATGAATTGTTCTAATTCAAGTAATCCAACCTTCACCCACAGGCATTCAGGCAGTTTTATCAAATAAGCAATTAGCCTCATGGCAAGCATGCTTTCATGGCAGTCAATAACACACATGCAGTATGCTAAAGCGTAAACACTCACAGTGTACTCCGAGCCAAAACAGAGAACTAGTTAGAAATTATGCATGATCCTAGTTCATGTTAAGATGGCTAATGCAACACATGCAAGAATGCGACTAAAATAGGCTCGGCTATCCTAATATGTCATGTGGGATGCAACTTGATAACATGCTGTTGAATACGTATTCAAGCAAATGTGTTGAAAATACAATGTGGTTTGTATGATGCGCCGATCCCGGTCTATGCAAAACAGATAAATGGATGCACGCATGTTGCTAAACAAAATATGCCCTAAAACTAACCATCGTAAGCGATTAAGTAAAAGGGAGAAAGAAATGGGGGTTGGAAGACATGCATCACACACACGCACGCTTATTACAACAATTAGACCTCTCGACGGAGGGTCCGAATAAGAAGCTAACTGGCTAATCTAAGCTAATTAAACTAATTATTACATCACAACGAAGCTAGTTAACTAATCCTAGTTAACTAACTATTACAAAACAGTTAAGTAGCTAAACGCATTAACTACTTAAGTACAAAACCAAATCATAAACTAGCTAAGTAAAGCAGCAAAACAAGGTCCTTAGAGGGAGAAGAGTGCATGCATGCCCGGTCGCCTCATTCAGAAATCCGTCGCGATGTCCCAACTTGCCTCTGTTTGTAACTGTTCTCAGAAACTTGCATCAAGCTCTAGAAAGCTTCCAACTCACCTTGGGGACCTGTGGGAGGGTGGCCGACCAGTTGTTGGAGTGAGAGACCACCTGCCGACCACTTTTTGTTGTTGCAGGGCAGAAAAAGTGGTCGGCCAGCTTGTTTTTCTGGCTGGCCGACAAGTTGTTGCTGCATTCTTCCAATTTGCTGCAACAGAGAGCAAGAAAGGGCATGGCAATGTATTTGCAAGATATGTGTGCACAACCACCCTCCCTATCATTTCATAAGCTCAAGGGAGTGTGGTTTTCGACCCTCGGGCCACCAATTGCGCATTTCAACGCATGATGGCCGAGAGGCAAAGTTGCACAATTCAATATGAAATGAATGCACACATAAACACATAAATGCCTAGAACTCTATCATGTATGATCAAGAGCATCGGCGACCGATAATTGAGGCACGTTTTATCACTTCAAGTATGAAACGTCCCCCGTTTCTCGTGTTTGGACTAACATCTAATCCAAACACATGCAACAAAACATGGCATTCACAATGCGACTCAAGCATGCAAACATACAATGCAAGAAAACAAGCATGCGAACAACATGCAAGGGATAAGCATGCAAACATGCAATGCAACATAAACAACCTAACAAGGCTAATGGCATGCACAATGCACAATGCTAAGAACAACATGGCCCACTTACTACAATGTGAGATGATCAACTTAACAAAGCTAATGACAACGAACTATGCTAAAGCATGCATACTCAATGCAAGATAGCATAAGCATGCAACAATATGAACAACAACTAGCATACACAATGCAAATGTCAACTAGCATACACAATGCAAATGGCAACATAACCTACACAATGCAATGAACATGGCATACTCAATGCAATGTGACCTAAGCATGCAAACAACATGGCATACACAATGCTAAATGGACTTAAACCAAAAGTGGACAGACCTCAGCCATGCCCAAATCAGTGGCCATAACACCAAAACAAAGGCACAAAAGGGCAAGGCAAACATGCACATGCCTTGGCCTATCAAGTAGGCCTAAGAGCACAACTCCCAAGAGTGCTCAAGGAGTGATAAACAGGGAAGTGTAACAACACTACAAGCTCTAAAATAAGGTATGAAATGATGCCAAATCATTCAATCAACACAAGTATAGCATGCAAAGGTCCCTAAAGCATGAAGCTAGTAAAGAGGACTACAAAGGGGGCATACAATGCATGGCACAAGTGCATGAAACAACCATGGATAGAGCTTAATTAGGTCTAAACAAAGACCAAAATATGCTAAGATAGAGGCTCAAGGACCTAGGCAAGATGGCATACATGCTAGGCCACAATAAGGCAACAATGCACAATACTCAAAGGCATTCAAAGCATGAAAGAAGTGGGAACAAAGCAATGCTATAAGCTCTGAAATGAAGTATTAAATGTTGCCAAATCATCTAAATAGCTCAAAGAAGCATGCATGAGTCATCAAAACACAAAAATAGCAAGGCCAATTGCACTACAGTTATACAAAGCATGAAGCATATGGCAAAGGCAACCCAAAACAGTCCTAGAACAAGTCAAAATGATACTAAAACATGTATGGAAGGAAGCCAAAACAAGCTAGCATAAAGGGCATAAGGCATGATGCATACAAGGCAAATAAGGTGGATTACACTACACCTATTAAGACCAAGCATTGGAAGACTTAACCAACAAAAATAAGAGTTATATCATGGCAAAATAACCCCCAAAACACATTGAAATTATAGCTCGCAAGCTTAGGCATGAAGGCATACGCAATGACCCGTGTTAAGGCATAAAGGGGCAAACCCTCCAACTCATTGAATGAGTGAAAGATGCAAGTGTATGACCATGAAACATGGACTAAAATCACATAATAAATTATGCCAAATCATTCAAATAGTCCAAGTAAAGTATGCTAGTGGACTTGATACACAAAGCTAACAAGCGAGAATGCACTATGGCTATACAAAGCATGGCATGTATGACCAAAACAACACAAATCAAAGCTAAAGCATGTTAAAACATGGACAAAAGATTCTTAGAGTTAAGCCAAAAGCATGCTAGAATGACATGTTAAAGCATGGTACACATTGGGCTAGTTCATGGGTTTGCACTACAAGTGCAAGGAGCATGCAAGAGGTGACCAAACCAAACCTGAACAGAGGTATGACATGGCAAAACAACACCAAAAACATGCTGAAATGGACTCAAAACAAGCTAGAATGACATGCTACTTCATGAAGCATACAAAGACTAGTTTGTGAGATTTACACTACAAGTGTATTATGCATGCATGGAGTGACAAAACCAAGTAAAAATAGTGGTATGCCACAAAAACATAAGCCTAAATGCAAGCTAAGATATGGTCAACATAAGCTAAACAAACATGCTCACACATGAGGCATTCAAAGCAAGTATTGAAGACACAAGGAGAGGCGATGACCCTCTCCTATTTAGGACCTCAAAACACCACTTCCACCACTGAAATTCCTCTAAGTTTCAGTGGTGAGAAGGTCAAAACAAGATGGTCCCAAAAGCTTAGAAAGAAGGCACAAAAGCAAGGCCAAACAAGGCCTAAGAGGAGGTAGACAACCCCCAACACAAAAGTGACCTTAAACAAACATTTTAAGGGCCAAAAATCAGAACTTTTTCTAGTAGAAAGTTAGTCCTAAAACAGCATGCAAATAGGTTCAAAAGCTTAAGCAAGAATAGGGGTTTAAGAGGTTAGTTTCTCACCCTTGATGAACACCTTCAAAACTGCAACTCCAGCACTTTTTTTGAACCAAAACCAGTCCAAAAACTTCAAAAACAACTTCAAGGGACCTCAGCTCCAAGAGTATGGTGTTTGAGTGTGTGTTTGTGTGTTAAAGCATGACAAAAGGGCACTTTAACGCACAAAAATGAAGCAAAGAGAGAGATATAGAGATAAAGGTGTATCTATCACTCTTTAACACAAAAAGCTGAACCTGGAGGAGGGAGGGGGAGCCTCCATCTTATAGAGAACAAAAGCTCAAGCTTCTTGAAGAATCTAAGGGTTCAAGGCCATCCCTTCATACACGTGTATGGTGGATGGTTTCAGTGCCTTCCAGCTGTGCCAGTTGGATGAAAATATCTCCAAAAATGTGACAAAAGGCAACCGACCACTTGAAGTGGTCGCCCAGCTACTTTAAGTGGTCGGGCGACCACCATAAGTGGTCTCCCAAAAAGACAACTAGTCGGCCATGGGTAGGAGAGGTCAGCAGTATGAAAGCACGCCAATGGTGTGGTGGCCGACCAGAAAAGGTGGCCCAAAGACCAAGCAAACCAGTTACCCGACAAGAAAACTGGCTAACAGAAAGCAAAGCGGTCTCCAAGAGGAAGAACTGGTCTCCCACCCTTGTACTACCTTCCAAACAAAGAAAACAAGGTTTGTACCAAAAACAAACCAAAACGGATGCAAGATGAAAGTCCAGGAGGCAAGTCGCGCAGTCGGGAGCCTCAAAAACTGGCTGACGAGCACCAATAGTGGTTTACGACCACAAAAGTGGTCTCCCAAACCACAGTGGTCCTCTAGGCCAAGGAAACAAGGCATGGTTCAAAAACCACACCAAACGGAGAACGTTAGGCAGTCCCGAGACAAGGGACATGACCGAAGGCTCCGAAAATCAGAAACTAGTCTCCAAACGGGAAAAGTGGTCTACGACCACAAAAGAGTGGTCTACAAGACCTCTCCCTCCCTCAGGCAAGGAAAACAAGGCTTGGAACGCAAACTGAGAAAAAACACAAAGAGTTCAGAGACCCGGAGGCAAGGCACTCAGCCGAAAGCTCCGAAACCTCGAAACGAGCACAACATGCGCAATCACCAAGCGCTCAATCGATGACGCCTAAGTCTTAGGGTCGGTCAAAAATGAAGTGTCTACACATGGTATGCATGGCCAAAACAATACAAATAAGAGCTAGAGCATGGTAAAACATGGACAAAAGCTTCTTGAAGTTAAGCCAAAAGCATGCTAGAATGACATGTTAAAGCATGATACACATTAGGCTAGTTCATGGAATTGTACTACAAGTCCATGGAGCATGCAAGGGCCTATCAAGCCAACCCAAAATAGAGGTATGACATGGCAAAACATCACCAAAAACACGCTGAAATGGAAACAAAACAAGCTAGAATGATATGCTACTTCATGAAGCATGCAAGACTAGTTTGTGAGAAATACACTACAAGTGTACAAGGCATGCAAAGGATGACAAAACCAAGTTGAAACAGTGGCATGCCATGCTAAAATAACCCCAAATACATGCTAAGATATGGCCAACATAAGCTTAACAAACATGCTCAAACATGAGGCATATGAAGCAAGAATTCAAGACACAAGGAGAGGGGATGACCCTCTCCTATTTGGGACCTCAAAACACCACTTCCACCTCTGAAGTTCCTCTGAGTTTCAATGGTGAGAGGGCCAAAACAAGGTGGTCCCAAAAGCTCAAAAAGAAGGCACAAAAGCCAGGCCAAACAAGGCCTAAGAGGGGGTAGACTACCCCTAACACAAAAGTGACCATAAACAAACATGTTAAGCATGCAAAAATAGAACTTTTTTCAGTTTAAAGTTAAGCTTAAATCAGCATGAAAATAGGTTCAAAAGTTTAAGCAAAATCAAGGGATTTAAGGGTTAGAAGCTCACCCTTGATGAGCACCTTCAAAACCATAACTCCAGCAGGTTTTCCAAGTTGAAACCAAATCAACAACACCAAAACCAGCTCCTAACCACCTCAGCAACAAAAGGATGGTGTTTGAGTGTGTGTTTGTGTGCAATAGTATGATAAAACTACACTTTTGAAGCACAAAAATGAAGCAAAGGGGAAGATAGAGACAAAGGTGTATCTATAACTCTCCAACACAATTTTCTGAACCTGGAGGAGGGAGGGGGAGGCTCCCTCTTATAGAGAACAAAATCATAAGCTTGTTGGACAAGCTTAGGGTCCAAGGCCATCCCTCCATACACGTATGGAGGATGGTTCTGGTGCCTTCCAGCTGTGCCAACTGGAAGGAAAATATCTCCAAAAAGGTGATGAAAAGCAGCCGACCACTTGAAGTGATCGGCCAGTTACTTGTAGTGGTCGGCCGACCACCACAAGCGGTCTCCCAAAAAGAAAACTAGTCGGCCATGGTGAGAGATGGTTAGCAGCATGAAAGAAAGCTAAAGGTGTGGTGGCCGACCACTTTTGATGGTCCAAAGACCAGGAAGACTAATTTCCCGACCAGAAAACTGGCTGGCAGGAAGCAAAGTGGTCTCCAAGGGGAAGAACTGGTCTCCCACCCTTGTACCATCTTTCAAACAAGGAAAACAAGGTTTGTACCAAAAAAACAAACCAAAAAGGATGCAAGACGAAAGTCCGGGAGGCAAGACGAGCAGCCGGGAGCCTCGAAAACTAGTCTACGAGCACCAAAAGCGGTTTGCGACCACAAAAGTGGTCTCCCAGACCACAGTGGCCCTCTAGGTCAAGGCAACAAGGTGTGGTTCAAAAACCACGCCAAACAGAGAACGTTAAGCGATCTGAGACAAGGCGCGCGGCCGAAGGCTTCGAAAACCGGAAACTAGTCTCCAAGCGGGGAAAGTGGTCTACGACCACAAAAGAGTGGTCTCCAAGACCTCTCCCTCCCTCCAGGGTAGAGAAACAAGGCTTGGTCCACAAACCAAGCCGAAACACAAAGAGTTCAAAGGCCTGGAGGTAAGGCACTCAGCCGAAAACTCTGAACCTCAAAACGAGCACAACATGCACAATCACCGAGCGCTCAATCGATGACGTCTGAGTCTTAAGGTCGGTCAAAAATAGGGTGTCTACAGTTGCCTCTCTTTGACAGAACTCGTAAGTCAAGAAGTGACGGGGGTGAATGTCAAAGCCCAGAGATGACCCATTTTTGACAAGGCCGAAGTCTTAGAGAAACAGGCAAGATAACAAAGAGATGCACCCGCAGACAGGGGCAAAATGCAAATGACATGCACAAAGCCGAACATAACTTATGATCATGCAAAGAAAGCCGTAATAAAGCAATTATACAAAATAAATGCAACAGTTTAAGCAAGCGAATACAAATAAAACTACATTACATGCAGAAAAGATGTAGGAGAATTATACAATTCTCACTATGTCTCACGCGGAGTACATACAATACCGTCTGGTTTGTTTGGTCGCGACAGCTTCAAATGAACTGTACATATAATATTGTGCCTGCAAAAGAAAGAAACTCAACAGGTACAATATAGTTGCAACGCATGCTCAACGCTATACCAAGATACAATTCTAAGATAGACGCGTGTACATATGATGCCGATGGAAACGTGCATAGCAATGTAAGTGAAAAATGCATAACAATGTAATGCACTAACAAGTGCAGGTAAGGTGCGCAAGATAGCGCAAACAATGCAATGCACTAACAAGTGTAAGAAAGGTGCGCAAGATAGCGCGAATGATATTATGCAATGCACAAAACAGTGCGATGCACTAAACAGCGCGAGTGATGCTAAACAGCGCGAGTGCACAAAACAGTGCGATGCGCTAAACAGCGCGAGTGCACACAACAGTGTGATACGCTAAACAGCGCGATGTGCAAAACAGTATGATGCGCAAAATAGAGCGATAAAATGCATGCACAATGCAAGTAAGGTGCACAAAATAGAGCGATGAAACAGATAGTACAGTAGATGCAAATGGTGACATACTCCAATCACGATGGAATCATGAGAGGAGGTGCAAAAAGAAACAATCAGAAGCGCGCACAACGCAACTTGAGATAAATTCCAAATACGTGGAAATCGTGTGAGGAAAGGGGACACTCAAACAACGCTGAAATCGTGAGAGGAGGTCCGAAAACAACCTGCCCAGGTGCGTGCACAACGCAACCAGAGATAAATTCCAAACATACTGAAATCGTGTGAGGAAAGGGGACACTCAAACCATGCTGAAGTCGTGAGAGGAGGTCCAAAAACAACTCGCCCAGGTGCGTGCACAATATAACCTGAGATAAATTCCAAACACGCTAAAATTGTGTGAGGAAAGGGGACACTCAAACAACGCTAAAATGGTGAGAGCAGGTCCAAAAACAACCGCCCAAGTGCGTGCACAACGCAACCTGAGATAAATTCCAAACACGCTGAAATCGTGTGAGGAAAGGGGACACTCAAACCACGCTGAAATCGTCAGAGGAAGTCCGAAAACAACCCGCCCAGGTGCATGCACAACACAACCTGAGATAAATTCCAAACACGCTGAAATCGTGTGAGGAAATGGGACACTCAAACCACGCTGAAATTGCGAGAGGAGGTCCAAAAACAACCGCCCAAGTGCGTGCACGATGCAACCTGAGATAAATTCCAAAAATGCTGAAATCGTGTGAAGAAAAGGGACAAAGGGAGAAACATAGGGACATATCCCCGTATTTTAGAAAGAGAGAGAAACATAGGGACATATCCCCGTGTTTCGGAAAGAAGGAGAAACATAGGGACATATCCCCGTGTTTTGGAAAGAATGAGAAACATTGGGACATATCCCTGTGTTTCGGAAAGAATGAGGGTGCATAACAATGCAACAAGTGGTGAGGCACACCTTTCAGCGTATCATACGCTAGAGATGAAAGGGAAACCTCTCAGTGCATCACATACTAGAGAGGAAAGGGAATACCTCTCAGCGTATCACACGCGAGAGAGGAAAGGGAAAAACCTCTCATCGTATCACACGCGAGAGAGGAAAGGGGAAAACCTCTCAGCGTATCACATGCAAGAGAGGAAAGGACTGTGCAAGAAAGCGCAGTCATCCAAACGCGTGTCAAACGCGAGAGGAGAAGGGTAGGTCCAAACGCATGCCAAACGCAAGAGGAGAAATGTATCAGTCAAACTGAACCGGAACTTCTCTGAATGAACAGTACATACAATACCGTGCATGAATGAGAAAGAAACTTGATCGGTACAATGCAATACAATGCATAATGCTAAAGGAATGTAATAAACAAACATAGTGGCGCTATAGAAAGCACCTCACGGGGTGAGTGGCGATAAACCGCTCTACTCTAATGAGGATCTCCCCTTGTGTTCTTCAAACACTTACCTTCAACATGCAGTACAAAGGTCCAGAAATGCTGACAAGCAGTGACATCTGCGTGTAGAAGCCACGGATACCGTTTTTTCTTCCTGATCATATTCGCAACTTTCCTCATTGCAATCATAGCCAAGGTAACTCTGACGGGGAATGGTACTCAGGGAGAGCACTTCTGATCGCCGTTCTGGCATCGAAACAGTCAACACCGTACTATATTCACTTTGAACACACACCTCGTACAGTACATTACTCATTCTGAATACACAACTCATAATACAGTACTCGGTGTATTTGGCACATAGCTCATACAACGCACTGCTCACTCTGAACACACAGCTCATAACATAGTACTCGGTTTATTTGGCATACAGCTCATACATAGCACGTTGTTCAATTTGGACACACAGTTCATAACACAGCATTCGGTTTATTTGCACACGGCTCATACATAGCACGTTGTTCAATCTGAACACACAGTTCATAACACAACATTCAGTTTATTTGCACATGGCTCATATATAGCACGTTGTTCAATCTGAACACACAGTTCATAACACAACATTCGGTTTGATTTGCACGCGGCTCATAACACAACATTATATTTATTCTGAAACTGAATACATTTGTTCATTCTACATGCAGGTATCTTCCCGTTTCACTCGGGGATACGGGTCGATCATTGCTTGGGAGTGGTACATGGAGCTTCCAGACACTGTCTGGTACATTGTAGATGAGGCAGGGTTTGGCCCGTTTTGTGCGGGACTGTCACATCATCCGGCGAGCAGGACCTTTCTAGGTGCACTTGTAAAGAGATGGTGGGACACCACCAACTCCTTTCATTTTTCTGCCATCGGGGACATGACGATGATCCCGTATGACTTCTCTATGCTGATGGGCCTCGACGTGGCAGGCCGGCCGGTCCCATATGACATGGACATGGGTGAGTGGGAGGCAACTTGGACTTATCTGCTTGGAGCTCATCCACCGCCCTGCAGATCACCGGGCATGGTTAGGTACACCTGGTTTGCGAAGCAGTACATATGGACTACGCCCGAGACTATTGAGGCCATACAACAGTATGCCCAAGGATTTTTTATGTTCCTCCTCAGGACCACTCTGTTCTCCGACAGAGGGAACACAGTCGGGCTTTATCTTCTGAGTGCTCTAGTAGACCTATCACAGGTCCGGCACTTCGATTGGGGCAGCGCTGGCCTCGCTACCCTTTACTGTTACATGAGCGCAACCTCCCGAGAGCGGGGAACCATAGTAGGTGGCTACTGGCGAGCCTAGGAGGTGCATTCTGCCCTCTTGATTTACATTTCTGCTTTTCATTATCTGTACACTGCACACGGCACACATTACGTTATGTACTCTACATTTTGCCCTCAGCATTCCGCATTTTCCATACATTCTGTATTCGCATTCTACACTCAACATTCTGCATTTTCTGTACATTCTGTATTCGCATTCTGCACTCAGCATTCTGCATTTTTTGTACATTCTGTATTCGCATTCTGCACTCAGCATTCTGCATTTTCTGTATTCGTATTCTGCACTCAGCATTCTGTATTTTCTATACATTCTGTATTCACATTCTGCACTCAGCATTCTGCATTTTCTGTACATTCTGTATTCTGACAGCCACTGTCTTGCCTTTCACAGTTGCGGGTTTATACCTACTTCCCGACACTTGCCCCTGGGCTCGAGGTCAAGACACCGCTTGAGATTCCTTATTCACGCAAATTTGAGGGTCGGTGTCGGTCCAGGCCTCGGGAGACATTGCCATACCTCTGGCATTATTTCAACATGGTGCGGACGGACAAGGTAATCCAGGACTCTCAGTTTTTCATGCTTTCAACTTTGATTTATCTTGCATACTTATGACATCTAATCAGTTTGTACATTTGCTATCCGCAGATCACTTGGCAACCTTGGCTAGCGATGCCCGGGTATTCTCGATTCCAGTTCACCAAGGCATGGGGCGCCTCCCGATATAGGGTTTTGTTTGAGGGACCAGTCGGCAGAGCCTGGTTTCTCGGGGATCGCTTCATGCACCAAACGATGGGCAATCCCACTCTGGAGATCCCCTCAGCACCTCCACTGGACATGCAGTCCACAGAGAGCCTCACTCCCCGGGAGGTTGACGACCTTATGCTGGGTGTCGACGCAGTTCTTTTCCTGGAGGAGGGGGAGTACGCGACATACCGCCATACATACTTGATGCCTCCGCTAACAGGTATCCGTTCTCCTATGAGGAGGGCTGCTATTATGCTATCATTGAGTCGAGCCCGAGCCACAGACATTCCCTCGACTAGCTGGGCCAGTAGTTCAGGAGGTAGGGCTAGAGGGATGCCCTCGACTTGTCATTATGCTGGGTGGCCAGATCTTCCAACCAAGCTGACGGGCTGGTAGTATAGGACTTCTTAACCAATTCCACTAGAGCCTCCGATGCCCGACCATCGATACGTCAGTGACCCTGACTCACCATCGGTATGTTCTACAGTTTTCATTTATCACTCAGATATTAAGACATTCATTCATTCACTGATGACTTGTACTTGCATCTGCAGCCTCCCAGAGAGTATACTGAAGGGTTGCTCGGAGTGGTGGCCTCACTCGAGAGCATGGTTCTGCGGAGGGAGACGCTGCTATATGCCTCTGGCGTCCGGGTACCTTTCAATTTCCTTGCATTTATCATACCTCTGATGACATATGGAAACTGAACATTTCATTGTATTGATTCATTGCACGTGTAGAGCACGTCTGACACATCACATTCACATACTATATCTGCATGCACCCACTCTATGTATCATTCTTGCATCTGCATTTGATATACATACTAGTTGATGCATTCAAACTATCCTTTTTAGGTCCCACCTCTGCAAACTAGGCCATCCAGGCCTTCTCGAGCAGCTAGGAGAGGGGTCTCAACACGTAGCCGAGGGGGGCGTAGAGCACCTGTTAGTTATGACGAGGAGTCTAGCGAGGAGAAGGAGTCAGCACATCCACAGTCAGAGACATCTGCAGGCAGGGATGACGACTCTAGTTCCAGTTCCGAGGACGGAGGTGATGCCGAGGAGGATTCCGAGGACGGTGACTCCAATTCAGATGATGGTGCCGGTGGCGGTGGTGCAGAGGCTGTGCAACTGAAGAGGGCAAAGAGGGCCTTTCAGTCTTGAGCTTGATGGCACTGATGCAGATGTTCCTGCTTTATTTTTCTTTTTACATGTAGTTGTAGCACAATGTACAACTTAGGCAATTTTTTTTTTCATTTTCCTCAAAACTTGTAACCTTTTCTAAAATATTGTAAAAAGAAGCTATGATGGAATGAAAATAGCCTTTTTTGTTCAAAAAGTGTTGTATTTTACATTCTAAGCATCGCATCGCACCATTTTGCACAAAAATGGAATTGAATGGAAATTGAACCTCGTGTATTGCCAAGTCAGGTAGTGAACCGACACAACAAACTAAACAACTTAACTCACTAAGAAACAACAAAACCTTAGCAAGTTTACAACTCGATAAGCAACAAACAACAACTCGATAAACAAAGAGCAACAACTCGATAAGCAAAACTTAACAACTTGAAGAGCAAATACATTTTGAGACAAACAAAGCGACAAAATGCATCCGAAACAGAGGTAAACTCAGACTTTCAGTACTCTCAGCACACAGAGAAGCTAGAGACTCCCTTCTAGAGACAAGAAAGAGCTGCATACCAGCTTTTTGCTCATGGCCGACCACCATAGGAGCCTGCCGACCAGTTTTTTTCTCTTCAGACTAGAAAATGTAGCTGGCCGACCAGAAAAAGTGGTCAGCCGACCACTTGGTCTGGGAACCTCCAATTTTCTGACACTTGTCCTCCAAACAGTGCCATATCCTCCATAAAGGTTCCAGCTTCGTGGTTCCCTCATTTTAACTTAGTTTTGCACCAAAATGGAGGCATTTCTTGTCGAAAATCTCACTAATTGGATTGCTACCTTGGATGGCTCGGAAAAGTTGAACTTTCGGGGCTTCGGCATAAATGCACTATTCACGCTGGGTCGCACCCTGCTGCGTTTTTCATTCCTTCATGCCACGACAACGTTTTGGAATCCGGTAACACATGTTTTTAGCTTTGGCGAGCAAGAGATGTGTCCCACTTTCGAAGACTTCCAAGCTGTGATGGAGTCTGAATGCGAGGAACAGATTTTGCAGCAATTCTACTTCGACTACATCCAAGCCTTAGGATGGATGTGCGGGCTCACAATGCATGACGCTCGGTCTTTGATCTGCGATGGGGAATTGAACATCCCCAGCATAGTTTATCGGTTTTCTGATGTTGGTGACCGCGGCGACCATCACTAGCAGGGTGTTCGGCTACACGCCCTTTGCTTGTGCATGTTGTCTCATTTCTTGTTTGCCTCAGGCTCCGGAGGGTCTAGCGTCCGTTTGATCGAAGTCGCCCAAGGCTTAAAAGAGGGCAAGAGCTGTATTGCCATGACACTGGCTGAGACATTAATGGGCTTGGATGCTTTTCATCGCCGAGAGATGACTAGATTCGCGGGGAGTCCACTACTGCTACAGGTAATGTTTCCCACCCTATCTCACATATATTTCTCAAATCACTCAACCCTCAGGCTTAGTTTTTCTCTCAAAACCCTTTTCTCACTTTTCTCTCAACGTACGCCTCTCTATTCTTTAATCTCTCATTTTTCATCCCTCCCCAGGTATGGTTGATGGATAAATTGAAGGTTGTGGACTCATGCCCAGCGTATTCAACTCGCGGCTATTTCTTCCGGTGACGTCTAGTCGATACCCTTGATGAGGGATGGTAGTGCGAATGGATGTGTCGTCTATCTGCTACCAGTATTGCTTGGCGCTACCCTTGGCTCAATCTGCCGGTGATGAGTTACAGCATGTCTCGCCAGCCCGGGATTCAGTTGATCGGTTTGACGCACTGTGCCTTTTACTTCCCGTTCCGATTCTGGCGCCAGTTTGGACATGATCAGACTTGCCCAGAAGAGGGGATAGAGTACCCAGCTACATTTCCAGTCTAAGGCACATAACTAGCTCGGTATGCCACAGCATGGAGGACGAGAGAGCTTCTGGCTCCCGCTCCCACTTTCAGTTGCATCCTTTCTGATGAGTGCGTAGCTTGGCTTGACGAGGAGGCGTAGGTCGGGCCCACTTTGACATCAAAGGCTTCGACCAGCTTTGGGAGGGGATGCAGGAACACCTGACTGTGCCCCTAGTTTATTTGCTTTATCAGTACTTTCAAATTTTCTTTATGAATGTAATAAAAAGCAACTTTAATTTGTATTCAAGAGTAGGAGAACTCTGCACTGAAATCAATGTAATTGAAGGTTGTGGGTACTGAAAATTTTCCGTTTGGTCCAAAAATGGTCTAAGTTGTAAAAACATTAATTTGAGCAAAATTAACTTTTATTAAAACTTTTCAAAACCATTTCCGATATGGATCACCACTGGACACGCCCGAGATCTATCACTGATATGTACAACCCCGGATCCCAGCAACTGGAAAGTAGCCCCTAGTCTAAATAGCACTGCACTGGAGATCACAACCGAGCTGTTGAATGCAGAATAGACAAAGATGACCAACAAGATCACACGAACAAAGTTGATTTGGAAGTGTTTATGGTTGGACTTCAGGATGAAGTTGCCTACGTATCCCAAAGACGGGAATCAAGCCTTACGTAGTTCGGCTCAGGTTCACTCGTGTATTAACACCTCCTTTTGCGCCCTAACTTTTGCCAAGGCCGCCCTTCCGGGTTTTCAACCTTGCGAGCTATGTCCTTCTTTTCTTTTCAATTCTT
This sequence comes from Camellia sinensis, assembly GCF_055761805.1. Lineage (NCBI taxonomy): Eukaryota > Viridiplantae > Streptophyta > Magnoliopsida > Ericales > Theaceae > Camellia > Camellia sinensis. The sequence goes on from NC_138967.1 coordinate 153,366,503, forward strand.
TTCTTCTTTTCATTTCTTTTCTTTTCATTTTCTTCATTTTTCTTCTTTTCTTTTTTTCAATCTTTGCATTTTTTTTTCTTCTTTTTCTTGCTCTAACTTTTGCCTGGGTCGCCCTTTCGGGTTTTCAGCCCAGCGAGCCTCTCAAGGGTGAAAAGTGTAACAAGCCCATGTTGAATGGTCATAGGATCTCGAATCCATCTGAATCTAAGGGAATGGCTACTGTTTGCTGATGATGTAGGAGTCCATCCAACCGGGTCTGAATTGCCCCTAGTGTTGTGGATAGGAACTCGATTGTCCTTCAACAATACTTTCTTCTTTCCTCCCTTCTGGGATTTGGCATTCTTGCCGATCTTCATTAACTGGAGAAATGTCCCAATTTTTGACTCTTCGGGCACGCCTTACATTTTTTTTGCCCCTAGTTCGAGGGGTGCTTCTGATCTAGCTTCGCAAGCTTCCTTTGATCACATCTGATCTTTTTGCCCCTAGTTCATGGGCTGCTTCAAATCTGGCCACACAGGCCTCCTTTGATGGTTGACCATTGAACATTTTGAATCCAAGTTCAAGGTTTGAAAGCAAAGGGGTTGAGTCTTGAGGCTGAGAGCGATCCTAAGCTGCACAATCTCAAGAGCGATTCCACACAGGTCTTTACAGGATGACACAAAACATTTTTTTGAAATCTTTTAAGAAAGCGACTAGTCGCTCGCGCTGAAGACAATGTAGAACCAATCTGGATCAAGCCAGGATCCTTCTCAGTACTCACATTAACAAGCATGATCTCATTCATTAAGGGCTTAGCTTGCCTCTCTTTCTCTCAGTTTGATCAAATTTTGCAAATTCCGAGGAATTCCTTCCTCTTTGTTTTCATCACAATCTTCAAAAAGTTTTGAAAAACTTAGGTCAATGCAATAATTTCAAGGCACAAAAGAGCAGGTGAAATACATTGTCGTTTCATTCAAATTTGTTGGCACAATTGACTCAAGGTAGAAACAAACACAAAAGCGTGAAAATCATTGTTGTTTCATTCAGATCTTCCGGCGTAACTGGCTCCACGGCAGAAATAGACTCAAAAGAGTGTAAAAGACAAACACAAAACAAGATAGTGATGTCCGAGGTAACACTCCCGGAATCACCCGAATCCTATATAACAGGACTGACTTGATTCAACAAGACACACCCCAAACAAAAAGACTAACTCAAAACAAAGAGACAGACTCAAAACAACACAACAAAATTGACTCAATACCAAAGCCAGAACGTAAAATAAACAGCATTCGCAAGTGCTCAAAACAGTGCGTACATCTGGAGTAAACTAAACGCCGCCCGCAGGTGGTTCATCTCCAGATCACATCACATTATCCCCCAGATTCACTGATCCAATGACAATAAACCTTGCTGAGCTGGTGGGAGGACGACCTTGTTGTCAAACAAATCCTGTACTTCGTGACGGTGACCGGTTTGTTGATGGTAGGCACAGTATTGGGTAGTATCGTGATCGGCTGGGAGACGACCAGGGAGAGGTCGAGGATCAAGAGGTTTGAGATGGCCTTTTTCAATGAGGATTTGAAGAGCCTTGGACAAAGGCATATAGAGGGCATGGAAGACCCTGCAACCTCGGGGTAGATACTTCTAGGTTTGTGGATTTTTGCTAGGTGCTTTAGCAAAGGGGTCGGTGGGTGCTGGCTTGGTTTGCTGATCTTTTCCGAGTGCAGGCTTAGAGCTAAAAGGATCGTTTCTGGTACGACAGCCCTTCTCCCTGTTTTCCTCTTGATTTGAACTGCTCTCATTCTGAGTGGCGAAAGTGTCATCCACAGTTTTTGCAACAACTGCAAGCACTTGTTGTTTGTTCAGTCCTTTGGCTTTCAAAGCCTCAACAACCCACAGAAGGTGTTCATAGAGATCGGTGATTGCCCCTACCTTGTTATTTCCATTTGCTTCAGCTTGGTTAAAAGTTTGGGTTGCTACATCAGTACGAAGCCCGGTTGTTGCCGACATGTCATTGCTCAAGTTTGGGAAGGCTTCAGGTTAGTTGTGTTCAATTACAATTCGCCCCAAGAGTGGGGGGTCTTCTGGCGTGAAATTTCCAGCATGTGATGTGGTTGATGGCAGAGCCGATATTCCAAAGGCTAGATCAGCCACAGTCCTCTGAAGATCGCCGATCATTCCCATCAGCTCAAAAGTAGCGGGCTCACGGGTTTGAGATGATTGGGGTTCCAAGACTGGATATGTGGTAAGTGCCCCAGATGGGCATTGCATTGCAACAGCAGTCTCACCTTACATAGCGATTCCCTGGTTTAATGTTGCTGCCATGACCACAATTTCTTCTAAACTCTGCATTATCATGAGTCTGCTGAACTGAACAGAGGTGATGTGACTAGTGATTAACGAATCAGATGAACCAGTGAGCCTTGACTGGTCTATCTCTGCCTTGCCTCAGTGAAGGAAAACACTGGCTGCTCTGAACTAAATGTCTAACCTAACAAAGTCTATCAGCACAAGTCCAATGTACCTGGGGGATATTGGAGCCTTCTGAAGCTATAGTTCCACGACTACCCCCCTACAAAAGAGAAAACAGACAGCATCGCAGCCCAATTTCACTAGAATAAATATGAGCGTAGCTAAATAACTATGCTCTCTACTGAATTCTGCCCAAAATTCTGCCTGTAAACTGATACCCTCAGGTAAAACTGATTCCCCCAAGATATTGTTGCCCTCAGGCCTAATACCTAGACTTGCAAACTGATACATACAACTTGTAGAGACACACCCTAACAGTACATATCAAGCAAGTGAGTACCAAAACACCCCTATGGAGGGGTAGGGTTTCCCTGTCCTATCTTGTCAGGAGCTAACGTTTCACTACGCACACAGCGGTTTCAAACAACCTACAATTAGGTAAGCAACCTGTCCTTGTTTGGAATGGTCACTATGGATTCCGATATGCACTAGGTCGAATGGCCAAAAAGGGTGGCCCGGTAAAAATCGAGGTTTGTGTTCCCGTCGTGGCAGAGCCCATAACCGGTCAACCTTATGGCATGCAGCCTCCGACAAACCGTTCAGGAATAGCAGACGGTGAACACGGTGTCCTAGGTGCACCGATGCAAATGCAACGCAAAGAAACACATAAGTGTAAACAAAACAAGATATCATGAGTTCGAGTCAAGTTCTCTAAATCCCCAGCAAAGTCGCCAGAAACTGTAGACGTGCCCCGAGGGAGAACTCTCCGGGCTTCGCGCCGGCGAGGGCGCGAAATCTCGTTTTGTTCTGAGGCTACTACAGTTCGGACTCAATGTCACGACTCTGAATCTAGTCTCACAAAGTGCAATATGAAACCGATAAATCGCCAAAGAGTCCAAATCCCAAATCCGGCAAATCGTTTTGGAAAATCGATTTTTATAAAGAAGTGTCAAACATGGACTGCTTTGCCAAATACAGAGTCGCCACCTAAATGTTTTATTTTTGAAAAATTTAGGAAACCCTAACTCGTGCCTAAGGCCACGTGTCCGTCATCACCAAAGTTACCTCGACTCAGGAACTTGGGTACGAGAGGGGAAGGTCATGCAATGAGCACCCCCGCTCACCCGATCAAAAGATCGGCCTGTACTAAGCATGATATTTTGTTTTTGAAAACACATGTGCTCTTATTCCAGTTAATTAGCTAATCTTACTACGTGATGCACACAGCATACAAGTATAGACTGGATCACCTAATTTGGAACAAAACATTGCATGTTCATTTTGAAAAGAGTTTGAAGTTTGCTACTCATAAGTAGGCTAAGTCGCGGATTTTAATGAATTGTTCCAATTCATGCAATCCAACCTTCACCCACAGGCATTCAGGTAGTTATATCAAATAAGCAGTTAGCCTCATGGCAAGCATGCTTTCATGGCAACATTTACACACATGCAGTATGCTAAAGCGTAAACACTCACAGTGTACTCCGAGCCAAAACAGGGAACTAGTTAGAAATCATGCATGATCCTAGTTTATGTTAAGATGGCTAATGCAACACATGCAGAAATATAACTAAAATAGGCTCGACTATTCTAGAATGTCATGTGAAATGCAACTCGATAGCATGCGGTTGAACATGTATTCAAGTAAATGTATTGAAAATACAATGGGGTTTGCATGATGCACCGAGCCCAGTGCATGTAAAACAGATGAATGAATGCACACATGTAAACATAAGGTATGCTAATCGAAACATGCCCTAAAACTAACCATCGTAAGCGATTAAGGTAAAGGGAGAAAGAAATGGGGGTTGGAAGACATGCATCACACACACGCACGCTTATCACAACAATCGGCCTTCTCGACAGAGGGTCCGAATAAGAAGCTAATCTAAGCTAATTAAGCTAATTATTACACAACGAAACAAATTAATTAACAAGCTAATTAATTCAGCTATTACAACACAAATTGAATAGTTAAACGCATTAACTAATTAAGTACCAACCAAAGCATAAACTAACTAAGAAAATTAGCTAAGTAAAGCAATAAAACAAGGTCCTCAGAGGGAGAAGAGTGCATGCATGCCCGGTCGCCTCGTTTTGAAATCCGTCGCGATGCTCCAACTTGCCTCTGTTTGCAACTGTTCTCAGAACCTTACACCAAGCAACAGAAAGCTTCTAACTCACCTTGGGGACCTGTGGGAACATGGCCGACCAGATGTTGATGTTTCCAGCCACTGGCCGACCACTTTTTGTTGATGCAAACCAGAAAAAGTCGTCGGCCAGCTAGTTTTTTTTGGCTGGTTGACCAGTTGTTGCTGCATTTCACCAGTTTGCTGCAACAGAGAGCAAGGAAGGGCATGGCAATGTATTTGCAAGGTATGTGTACACAACCACCCTCCCTATCATTTCATGAGCTCAAGGGAGTGCAGTTCTCGACCCTTGAGCCACCAATCATGCATCTCAAGGCATGATGGCCGAGAGGCAAAATTGCACAATTCAATATAAAATGAATACACACATAAACACATAAAGCCTAGAACTCTATCATGTGTGATCAAGAGCGTCGACGATTGAGAATTAAGGCACGTTTCATCACTTTAAGCATGAAACGTCCTTCGTTTCTCGTGTTTGGACTAGCACCTATTCCAAACAAAATGCAACAAGAGCATGGCATACATAATGCGACTCAAGCATGCAAACATGCAATGCAACTAAAGCATGCAAACATGCAATGCAATGAAACAAGCATGCGAACAATATGCAAGGGACAAGCATGCAAACATGCAATGCAATGAAACATGGCATATTCAATGCCAATAGCATGCACACTCAATGCCAAGCAATAAAATAGCATACACAATGCAAACAACAACATGGCATTCACAATGCAAGGTAACATGGCACACTCAATGCAATGTAACATGGTATACATAATGCTCGATGGACTTGAACCAAAATGGACAGACCTTAGTCATGCCCAAATCAGTGGCCATAATGATGAAACTAAGGCACAAAAGGGCAAGGCAAGCATGCACATGCATTGGCCTATCAAGTAGGCCTAAGAACACAACTCTCAAGCATGATGAAGAAGCAATAAACATGGAAGTGTGACAACACTAAAGGCTCTGAAATCAAGTGTGAAATAATGTCAAATCATTCAAACAACACAAGTAAAGCATGCAAAAGGACCTAAGGCACAAAGCCATTAAATGGACTACACAAAGCATGCAACACATGGCACAAATGATTGAACCAATCATGGACAAAGCTCAAATAGGTCTAAACAAAGACCAAAACATGTTGAGATAAAGGCTCAAAGACCTAGGCATGCAAGCATACACACTAGGCCGTAAACAAGGCAACAAATGCACAACCCTTAGAGGCACTCAAAGGGTGAATGAAGTGGGAACATGGCAATGCTAAATGCTCTGAAATGTCATGTTAAGTGATGCTAAATCATGTACACAACACAAATGAAGCATGCTATGGTGCCCGAAGCTTGAAGCTAGCAAGAGCACTTGCACTATAGGTATGCAAAACATGAAGCATATGGTCAAGGCAACCCAAAACAATCCTAGAACATGTCAAAATGATACTAAAACATGCATGGAAGGAAGCCAAAATAAACTAGCATGAAGGGCATAAGGTATGAATCGTACAAGGGCAATAGGTAGGATTACACTACACCTACCAAAGCCAAGCATGAGATGACTTAACCAATAAAAATAAGAGTTATATCATATAAAAATAACCCCAAATACACAATGAAATAATAGCTCGTAGGCTTAGGCATGACGGCATACGCAATGACCCATGTTAAGGCATAAAGGGGCAAACCCTCCAACGCATTGAATAAGCGAAAGATGTGAATGCATGACCATGAAAAATGCACTAAAATCACATAATAAATGATGCCAAATCATCCAAATAGGCCAAGCAATGCATGCTCATTGACTTGATACACAAAACTAACAAGATAGAATGTACTATAGCTATACAAAGCATGGTATGCATGGCCAAAACAATACAAATTAGAGCTAGAGCATGGTAAAACATGGACAAACACTTCTTGAAGTTAAGCCAAAAGCATGCTAGAATGACATGTTAAAGCATGATACACATTAAGGGCATGGAGCATGCAAGGGCCTATCAAGCCAACCCAAAACAGAGGTACGACATGGTAAAACATCACCAAAAACATGCTGAAATGGAAATAAAATAAGCTAGAATGGCATGCTACTTCATGAAGCATGCAAGACTAGTTTGTGAGAAATACACTACAAGTGTATAAGGCATGCAAAGGATGACAAAACCAAGTTAAAACAGTGGCATGCTATGCTAAAATAACCCCAAATACATGCCAAGATATGGCCAACATAAGCTTAACAAGCATGCTCAAACATGAGGCATATGAAGCAAGGATTTAAGACACAAGGAGAGGGGATGACCCTCTCCTATTTGGGACCTGAAAACACCACTTCCACCTCTGAAGTTCCTCTGAGTTTCAATGGTGAGAGGGCCAAAACAAGGTGGTCTCAAAAGTTCAAAAAGAAGGCACAAAAGCTTGCCCAAACAAGGCCTAAGAGGGGGTAGACTACCCCCAACACAAAAGTGACCTTAAACAAACATGTTAAGCTTGTAAAAATAGAACTTTTTTAAGTTAAATGGTGAGAGGGCCAAAACAAGGTGGTCTCAAAAGTTCAAAAAGAAGGCACAAAAGCTTGCCAAAACAAGGCCTAAGAGGGGGTAGACTACCCCCAACACAAAAGTGACCTTAAACAAACATGTTAAGCATGTAAAAATAGAACTTTTTTAAGTTTAAAGTTAAGCTTAAATCAGCATGAAAATAGGTTCAAAAGCTTAAGCAAAATCAAGGGATTTAAGGGTTAAAAGCTCACCCTTGATGAGCACCTTCAAAACCATAACTCCAGCAGGTTTTCCAAGCTGAAACCAAATTAACAACACCAAAACCAGCTCCTAACCACCTCAGCAACAAAAGGATGGTGTTTGAGTGTATGTTTGTGTGCAATAGTATGATAAAACTACACTTTTGAAGCACAAAAATGAAGCAAAGGGGAAGATAGAGACAAAGGTGTATCTATAACTCTCCAACACAATTTTCTAAACCTGGAGGAGGGAGGGGGAGGCTCCCTCTTATAGAGAACAAAAGCATAAGCTTATTGGACAAGCTTAGGGTCCAAGGCCATCCCTCCATACATGCACTGGTGCCTTCCAGTTGTGCCAGCTAGAAGGAAAATATCTCTAAAAAGGTGATGACAAGCGGCCAGCTACTTGTAGTGGTCGGCCGACCACCACAAGTGGTCTCCCAAAAAGCAAACTAGTCAGCAGCATGAAAGAAAGCTAAAGGTGTGGTGGCCGACCACTTTTGATGGTCCAAAGACCAGGGGGACCAGTTTCCCAAGCAGAAACTGGCTGGCAGGAAGCAAAGTGGTCTCCAATGGGAAGAACTGGTCTCCCACCCTTGTACCATCTTCCAAACAAGGAAAACAAGGTTTGTACCAAAAAACCAAACCAAAAAGGATGCAAGACGAAAGTCCAGGAGGCAAGACGTGCAGTCGGAAGCCTCGAAAACTAGTCTACGAGCACCAAAAGCGGTTTGTGACCACAAAAGTGGTCTCCAGACCATAGTGGCCCTCTAGGCCAAGGTAACAAGGTGTGGCTCAAAAACCAAACCAAACGGAGAACATTAAGCGGTCTCGAGACAAGGCGCGCTGCCAAAGGCTCCGAAAACCGAAAACTAGTCTCCAAGCGGGGAAAGTGGTCTACGACCACAAAAGAGTGGTCTACAATACCTCTCCCTCCCTCCAAGGAAGAGAGACAAGGCTTGGTCCGCAAACCAAGCCGAAACACAAAGAATTTAGAGGCCCGGAGGTAAGGCACTCAGCCGAAACCTCAAAATGAGCACAACATGCGCAATCACCGAGCGTTCAATCGATGACGTCTGAATCTTAAGGTTAGTCAAAAATGGGGTGTCCACACTAGCCTCGGCATGGTTCAATGATGACAGGAGGTTGGCTGCTTTTTGGGTCTTTTTTACTAGCTCCTTCTTCGTCATCTCAGCCTTGACCGTATATGAATGTGCGTGCTGGATGGCCTACAAGGAGTAAAATAGATTTATTAAAGATTCTGGCTAAGTATTGAAAACCTTTAACAGGGAAAAGGAAGAGACTTACCAAGATTGAGTGCTGCATCATAAGGCCAAAGTTTTCATACTCATGCAACTCGGCCATGCGGTTCAAATCTTCTGGTAAAAGAACAACCGTTGACAGGGCTGTGCCGACTTTAATATCTATTGCGTTGTCCCCAGCTGTCAAGGGTCTGTCCCCCCACCATGACCTTGGGAGCCCAGGTCATATTGCGAGTGAAGTTGCGGCTACTCTCAGGTTGGTCAGACCTCGGCCTTTTGGGTGGTTGGGAATCAGATGGATCAGCCTCAGCTGGTCTCTTCTCGACCGCGGTTTGGTTCTTCTCTGCCTCTGCCAATTTCAAGATCAGCATAGTGTCCTTAGAATCAATCTGAGTCACTGTGGCCTTGGCCTTGGTTCTTTTTACCCTATTTGGCTTTGATTTGGTCTGGGATGGAGAGGAGGAGGATTGAATAGCCACCATGCCTGTAAGGGTGGCAAGAAGATCTTCAACAATGGCTAGTTTGCGGCCCATGTTGTCGGTTGTTGCAATGGCAGTGACCTTGGTACCAAAGTGAATTGCTATAAGTGTAGTTGGAGGGTTTGTTCGGTCGTACGCTGAGGAGACTGATTTTCGGAGTGTGCGGTTACGAGTCCTGCCAGCTGGAGCGTTTGGTGGAGCTCTATGTCGGCGTCAGCGTTGGTGTTGAGATGGTGGAATTGATTGAGCTGGAGCAGAAGTAGAGGGAAGCTATACTGGGTCTGATGAGAAAGCCTGGTCTGGCCTTGGGGATGACGCAGATGGTGGAGTTGTTGCAGATGAGGAAGTTTTGCTTCGGCGGGGAACATCAGGCAAGGCGGATTTGTACGTCAGGATGTAGTCAAGCAGCAATGGGGCCTTGCGCTTCTCGATTGGCAAACCGAGCAGCTTTTTTAGGTCTTTGCTGGGGAAGAATGTCTCGCAAAAGTCTTTCGCGGGCTGAGGAAAAGCTGCAAACAAGAGAAACATTAGCATGAACAGATAAAGGGTAACAAGTTTTAAGCAGAGATAAAGTTGGGAGGTAACTCAGTTCGTACCCTCATCCTCTCTAAACACTCCTTGGCGCAGTGGGAAAGGATGAAAATTGTCGTTTGGTGCAAACTCCCAGTTGCCTGAGACGATCAGATAGTCATCCCCAGCACCCTTGTTGGAGTTAGGAAGGTCGACTACAACTTTGTAGGCGATCGATCTGGGCTTGAGGTAATATGTGTAGCCTTTTTTAGACTTAAGGCCACACATGGTGTAACAGTATTGGATGTCGGCTAGAGTGATCCTACATTTTCTCGGCATGCCAGTTCTATGATACCATTGATAACCCTGTATGAGTTGATGGCTAGTTGCATGGGGTTGAGCTTATAATAATGGAGGATTTCCCTAAAAAGGATGTCTAGGGGAAACCTGAGTCCACACTCTACAAAGACAACTACTGGAAAGGGCATAAAGTTTCCATTAGGCATAATGGAGTCTTCCTTCCCAGCCAATCTCATTTGAACGTTGGCTGGGATAGAAAACTCTCTCCTAAAGTTCTCAAGTTTTTCTGGGGTGTCTACCCTCCACTTAAATATGCCCATAACGTCGACTTAAATGGAAGATGGTACAAGATTTCAGAAGAAGATCACTAGTAAATGTTTGAAAACATCGGCTAAACCCTAGAAAGTATTGGGATGAGGATTTGTAAGGATTAGGAGGGATTGTTTCAGTTTTTCCTAAGTGTGTGGTTTCTAGCAATTCCCAAACCTAGAACTATAGAAGCAAGAATCAAAGACCAAAGATCTGAAAACCATCAAGAAGAACAGGAAAAGAATATGATTCAGAGTCAAGAAGCATCAAGGACAAACAAAATCCAAGAACTTACAAAAGTACAAAACATTGAGTGAGTGTGTGAAAGACAGTGTGCAAAAGTCATAACAAACAAACATGATTGGTATTCTAGTGATGAACTTCGAAGCATAAATGAGGAATGATTTATGAAAATAGAGGCAGCGTATAGCTACGAGTACAGATGCAACATGGCAACAAATAGAATGTAAACAGGTGACAGATTCGAAACAAATCAAAAGAATAGTGAAAGACTAAACTTAAAGGGGAAAGAAATTGTGAACTTACCGAGTGAAATGAACGCCGATATGAAGGTCGCCAGAGTCAAATGACGAGAATGATCGAAAGCAAATGATGAAAAATGCACCGGACGTGGTAAATACGGCAGTTGTAGAGCTCGAAAGGAACAACAATGGAAGTTTTGGAGAAAAATGTTAGAGAGAGAAAATTTGAAGGTAAATTGAATTCTCAAAAGTGAAGAGACAGAGGGAGAGGGAGAAGTTTTGTTAAAAACTGAAAAGGCGGCAAAACATAATAAATTAGCCTTGGACGACGTACTTGTCAGGCGGCGTGCACAGCAGCGACGCAACCTGATGGCGCGAATCAGGTACAAACCAATAAGAAAGGGAGGCATCGAAGGAACGCTTGAGGAGACCGTGCGTGACAGCTCATGCGCAAATTAAACTCTTGGAGTTCTTGAGTTAATGAAGCAAAAGCCTCGGCTAGAGGAATGATCTCGGATGGAAAACTCAAAGAACTTGGTTCTTGATCATTGGCAAAGTTGGACAGTTAATTGCTGGGTACTTGTGGCAGACGAGTAATGATCTTGGTCGATGGGACGGAATGAATTTTGTCCAACATTGTATTTAAACAAACGATGTAGGTTCCATCACATCAGATTGTCGAGGTAATAAAATCTAGGGGACAGTTATGGGGAAGTATTTTGTGAATGACAACACGTGGCTAAAATGGCACCAGAGTATTAGCCGAGGTGTCACGTGGCTTGGTCATGTTGCCGAGATGATCTCGGCAAGGCCGAGGTTATCTGCGGAGATACCAAAGTCCGAGATAAGCGGATAAGGGGCAAGAGTCCTAGAACAAGGGAGGATCTCGGTCTGGATAAAGATAAAACTCGTAGGGAGTTTATCTCTATCTAGATGAGAGGTCCATGATGAGCATTAAGCCTGAGTCCATTGAAGGAAGGCTTCTAAAGAGATCAGGTTACTGCTAGTTATACAAACAAGGCACCATTGTGGGTTTGAATGTAAGTTCTTTCTTGTGAGTTTAAGCACAATTTGCTATCTTTGAGGGATATTGATTACTGACTTGATCGTCGGAGTGCCCTCGGGTGGATAAACCACCGCCGGATTATTATCTTCTTGTACTGGTTGTTGGGCTTAATCTATTCTGCCAGTATTTTCCAACTGGGTTCCCTATTTGGTTGTGTGGTCGGAAATCAACACCCACACTAATAAAGACAACACATATTAAATTTTAAAATAAAATATTATTTTTTTCCCACGATACAACCTAATCAATTATACATATTCTTCCATTCAAATCTCTTCATCTTCTTTCACAAATTCAATTATTTTCTCTTCTTCTTCTTCTTCCTCACTCCAAAATTTCAATTCACCCCACCAAAACTCACCATTATCATCAACATCACTGTTTTTTGTTATATTGTTACCTGCAAATAGAAGAAAGTTTGAACAAAATTAAATAATGGATGACAGTAATAATCAAAATAGTTTTTTTTAATGAACCTATCAAAGAGGAGGTAAATATTCACATACATATCAAAGTACAATTATTGATTTTTGTGTTGTTTTTTTCACATAAAAGCGAATATTTAACATATTTTTCATCATTATTGTTCCAACTTTCAGAACCGATCAAATTCACTTTGTTGCCAGTGTATAGCCTAACAAAATGAATTTGTTCGGTTCTTGAAATTCGAACAAATTCACTTTTGTTCGGTTTTGGAAGTCCGAATGCAAAGTTCACCCTCTCATTCTCCTTTGTTGTTCTCTTTTGCTAGAGTCGGGTTCCCTGATTGTGTTCCAGTATGTATGTGAAAAAAAAAAAAAAAAGAAGAAGAAGAAGAAGATTTTTCAAAGTGTTTTTCAAAGTAATTTGAATGTTTTAATTTATTTTATTTGAATGTACCTCAAAAGGGTAATTTTGGAGAAAAAAATAGGTATTCTGAGAATAAATTATAACCTTAAATAATTTAATAAGGTGTAGTGAAAAATTAGGCTCACTTAAAATTATTGTTATTATTATTATTTTTTTATTTTTATTTTTTTTTGGGGGGGGATATAAATAGAATTATACTTTAAGGATGATTGGAGTTGGTCCAACGGCCACCATGGACAGGCAATTTATTCTTAAAAGCATTACTGATTTGTTTTGGACAATTGAAATTTAATTTTATAAAAATTAAAAGTACAATAATACTACAAAGTATTGATAGTCACTTTAAAATTAAATCTTAGTCATATAAAAAATTAGATCACTTTTGAACATGAGACTATATCAGAGTTGAGATTCTCTTAATAAGTTTAAATATGAATTTGAGAGGCCCTCGTGGCTTGTCACAGGTCCTATTTAGATGATTTGAGTCATTTATTTTATAAGACATTCTGTGTATGTCATTCATAAAAAAATTAAGTTGATTTAATAATCGTAATTTTTTCATTTTATCGTGTTTATTTCTAAAAAATGAATAATTTATTTTAAAAAATATATTTATTGTTTATTTTTCGAAGAGAAGAGTGATCCAATAAAAATGTTATGATCATCTAATGGTCTTATTTTTTTTCCAGAGTGATAGATACTAAGGTCCCTATAAAATGAATAATTTAAATCATCAAAACAAGACTTGGGGTGGACTCCATGAGCCCTCAAATTCAAATTTAAATTTAAAAAAAAAAATCAACCAAATAAAATTATGTAAGCACACCTTCTTTGACTTGAATTGTCAATAAAAGTAGGCACCAATCCCATTCTTGATATTAAAAGCGCACTATTTTTTCACACTCAATCCCATTCTTGATATTAAAAGCCCACTCTCTTTTCACAATCAAGCCCTACTTGAAAATCTTCATCTGAAAAAACAAAAATAAAAAAGGCTTAATGGTCATGGGCTAAGTTTGGAGTGAATTTGTAGTAACTCACCCCTATCCTGTGTGAGCCAAGTGACTCACTTGACCATTTATGATATTAAGAAAAAATTATACAATAGTTCTATAGTATCATGTGGCCATACTCACTTACTAATCACCATTCAATATGTTTTCTTATGTTTCTCAATCACCCAATATAAATAATTTATACTCCACCTTCTCTACCAATTATACTATCATAGAGTACTATGTAGCCGTACTCCCAGACTTCCGAATAATCACCCGATACCAAGGGCTAGGTCAAAGATAAACAAAATATCATTGGATAAATTAATTTAAGAAAATATGTTTTATTACCCTATAAAAATCATCCCAAACTATTCAGAAGTCAGTAGGTGCAAATGTTATTATTTAAGAAAAAAATAATTTGTCATTTTTATATTACATTTTAAGAAAAGATAATTTGAGTAAGTATAATACTTTGTATTTATTATCATGGATTTTTTTTTTTTTTTAATTTGTAGAAAAAAAAAGATCATAGATAAAAAATGAAGTGAAAGTTTTTTTTTTTTTTTTGGTTGTGTTGATGGAAAAATGAATTAGATAATTGTCAAAAAATATATCCATTTTGTTTAGTTAATTTTATTTTACTTTCCCTAGATTCATTATCCAAAATTAGCATAAATATTGTCATGACCCGAACCCGCCCCTATTGGTTAAGGACATAACCGGCCAGTAATCATGTGATTACCTACGGCCTCAGACCCAAAACAACATGACTTGCCAAAGTAAAGGGCGCCAAACGAAAGCAAAAATTTAAAACTTTGTCCATAGAGCCGTTCTTATATGCACCTCAAACAAACCATACTTAGATATGTTAATAACCCACATCAAAAGTACAGTCTCACAAAATTCATTACAGACAGGATCATCCAAAACGAGTCAACCTATAACAGACTATATACAGACATACACTAGGCCCTTGCCAATAAGACAAAACATAAGTACATAATAAAAGGCAAGGATGGTCTCATGCGTGAGGCACAAGGCTGACTCTCTAAAACTCATGTTGTTCCTAGCAGACTTCACTGGGGTTGGGTTTGTGCTTCTCTTGGCTCACCTACAAACACATGAATGAGCGTGAGCGATAGCCCAGTGAATAATATCAAGTATGACAGTTACATAACAATATGTAGAACAACATGCTCCAAACGGCCTTGGGCCCAATTCATGTTTCTACTTAACATATAAACACTTATACAAAATTTAGATCAAGTGACTGTAGTTCCAACATACTGGCCTTTGGCCCATTCAGGTTTCCATTCCTGTCAAAACGGCCTTTGGCCCACTCGTTTATGTCAAAATGGCCTTTGGCCCATTCATTTCTGTCAAATGGCCTTTGGCCCATTCATTTACGTTAGAACGGCCTTCGGCCCATACATTCGTGTCAAAACGGCCTTCGGCCCGCTCATTCATGTCAGAACGACCTTTGATCCATTCATTTACATCAAAACGACCTTCGGTCCATTCATTTACATCGAAATGACCTTCGGTCCATTCATTTACATCGAAACGACCTTCAGTCCATTCATTTCTTTCATGTCAGACTTTTGTCCACAATCCCAATTAACAAATCATAAAGTTTATAAGGGAATAAACAATTGGACATTGACAAGCTTTCAAATATTGATATTACTCACAGTGATCGGCTTGTGGATTTACCCTGGAGCTTGACCCTACACATTTCATGAACACAAGAGGGTCACTAACAGTTCAATTTGTTCTTTGATTCACATATTCCTCTTTAGGCTTTATTCTTATCTTATTAACTTATTTACAATGCTTAGCATATGCCTAAGAGTGCTTACAGGTGAAGGAGAACGGAAAACGAAACACAGAATGCAAAAACAAAATTCGAGAAAAACAGGGTCCTCGCTCGAGCGTCAACTTCCCCGCTCGAGCGGACCCTTAAGGCCTGCAAAAGTACTGGTTACATGAAAAATGAGCTCAAGCGTGAAATGGGCGCTCGAGCGAAAGGCCTGTCCACAAAGGCTCCCGCTTGAGCATGAAGTATCTCGCTCGAGCGGACACCAACTCTGCAAAAAGTGATGGGGGCACGATTTTACCGCTCGAGCGTCTATTCCTCCGCTCGAGCGGACATTAAAAATCTGGGTTTTCCAGATTGAGCTCTTGAGCTCCAATTCGAATTTCAACCAACAAAACATGCATGTTATGGCTCAAATCTCAAATACACACATACTAACGTGGCACCAATGTAAGATTATAACATTATGGAGCTCAATTTCTTGATTTATCCACATGCATGTCCCAAAACATGTCAAACTCAACATCAACATAACAAACTCATGCATTCAAGCTCATATCTTCTCAAATTGTACATGCATGTGATGAATTAGCCACATTCTCTACTTACATAACACAATGGGTGATCAAGACATGAGTTTCCTTTAACATTTCACATGGATTATACACATTTGTGATCAAACATGCAATATCAAGGTGATTTCCTACATGCATGCACATATTAAGCTTCAATTCAACAAATACAACACAATTTCATTTCAATCTTACTCTTGATCACCAAATTAGTTTGAGCACACAAAAATTACAAACTATAATCCAAGAATTACTCACCTAGGAGCTTGACCCTCACAATCTATGATTAAATCTTGAATTAGACTTCCAACCTCCAAGTTTCAAGACCACAATTGCACAATCCCTCTTTCTCCCTCTCTATAGTCGGCTCTCTCTCTCTCAAATTGAGTCCAAGAATCAGTCAAAATGAGCTAAAGGAGAGAAATGAGGTGTACTGCTCAAATATATCAAGTCCCACTAAGTCAATATAATAATAATAAGGCAATTGGGCACTAATCCACCAATTTAATCGATTTAATCTAACCCGAATCAATTTCTAATTAACTTTCACCGTAGGCTCTAAAAATTATGCCAATCACGATGGCGTAATCAATTTCGGGTTCTGTGGCCGATAAGGCCCTCAATTTAATTTTCAGAGCGGATTAGTCAAACAGATGTTCATACGGTAAACAGATAAAGTTCCAAAATCACATATATCCACGTAATGGCACACAAAATCATATCAAAACATATAATTACATACATATTAGGGACCAATTAACATAATACAGGACAGGGGTATCACAGTCTTCCCCCCTTTAGGAAGTTTGGTCCTCCAAACTTAATTTACCTGCGTCGAGGAACAAATGTGGATAGCGTAGACGCATTTCCTCCTCTTTTTCCCATGTAGCATCTGTCCCATAGTGTTCCTTCCATTCCACTTTCACCATTGGAATGGGTTTGTTTCTCAATTCTTTCACTTGTCGGTCAACAATTCTTTCCGGCCATTCAGCATATTTCATATTTTCATCAATAGCAACCCGGTGATAATCAATCACATGCAACGGGTCTCGGAGGTAACCCCTCAACATGACACATGGAACACATTATGGATTTGCTCAAATCCCGGTGGTAAGGCAACTCTATAAGCAACTGGACCAAGTCTCTCCAAAATCTGGAACGGCCCAATATAACGGGGCAACAATTTGCCCTTTTTCCCAAATCTGACTTGGCCTTTCATCGGAGAGATACGGATGAACACATGGTGACCGACCTCATACTCAAGAGGTCTTCTCCGAACGTCCGTATAGTTCTTTTGTCGGTCCTGAGCCGTTTTGAGCCTTTGACGAATAGTCTTGATTTTCTCAGAAGTATCCTGCACAATTTCTGGCCCAAGCAAAGCTCTATCCCCGACCTCTGTCCAACAAATAGGTGATCTACACCTCCTACCATACAAAGCCTCGTATGGTGCCATACCGATGCTGGAGTGGAAGTTGTTATTGTAAGCAAACTCTGCAAGCGGCAAATAGTCCTCCCAACTCCCCTGAAAGTCCAAAGCACACATGCGAAGCATATCTTCCAAAGTTTGTATCGTTCGTTCTGACTGCCCATCTATCTATGGGTGGAATGCAGTACTAAGCCTTAGTTCTGTTCCCATAGCTTCCTGCAAACTCTTCTACAATCTAGACACAAATTTCGGATCTCTATCCGACACGATAGATACCGGAACTCCGTGTAAACAGACAATTTCATCAATGTAAATAGTAGCCAATCTATAAGCAGTAAATGTAGTTTTTACAGGCAGAAAATGTGCAAATTTAGTCAGTCTGTCAACTATAACCCAAACAGAATCCATACCTCGAGAAGTCCGAGGTAGGCCAACGACGAAATCCATAGTCACATCTTCCCACTTCCATTCAGGAATAGGGAGAGGTTGAAGTAGACCGCCTGGTTTCTGATGTTTAGCCTTAACTTGCTGACACTGAAGGCACTTGGACACATATTTTGCAATCTCTCTCTTCATTTTAGGCCACCAATAGGTTTGTTTCAAATCTCGATACATCTTATTGTTGCCCGGATGCATAGCAAACACGAATCTGTGGGCTTCATCTAAAATCCTCTTTTTTAGTTCCGGAATATCTGGGACACACATTCGGTTCCGGAGTTTCAACATTTCATTCTCAATACTGAATTCTGCTTTCGGGCTTGCCTCAAATTCGTCAATCACTTTCTTGAGGAACTCATCCTCTTTCTGTTTCTGTTTGATTTAATCAATGATCACCGGCTCGACTGTAATAGCGGCTATCAATCCACCCTGTTCACACATTACCACTTCGATTTCAAACTTCTCAAAATCTTGCAAGATCTCTTTCTGTTCGGTAAGCAACCAAGCCATACTCCCCGTTGATTTTCTGCTTAATGCATCAGCTACTGTGTTGGCTTTCCCAGGGTGATACTAAATCTCCAGATCGTAGTCTTTTATCAGTTCCAACCATCTTCTCTGACGCATATTCAACTCTTTCTACGTGAAGAAGTATTTTAGGCTCTTATGATCCGTGTAAACTTCACATTTCGCTCCATACAGATAATGCCGCCAAATTTTCAAGGCAAAAACAACTGCGGCCAGTTCTAGGTCGTGCGTTGGATAGTTCTTCTCGTGTGGCCTCAACTGTCGGGAGGCGTAAGTAATAACCTTTCCGTTCTGCATTAACACACAACCTAAACCCTTATAAGATGCATCACTGAAAATTACGAAATTTTCCGTACCTGAAGGTATTGTCAAAATTGGTGCAGTAGTTAATCTCGTCTTCAATTCATGAAAGGCTGATTCTCTTTCGCTATTCCACTCAAATGGTTGTCCTTTACGTGTCAATCGGGTAAGAGGTACTGCTAATTTCGAAAAGTCCTTCACAAACCTCCTGTAATACCCAGCTAAACCCATGAAACTGCGAACTTCTGTCACATTGGTCGGTGTAGGCCAATTCACAATTGCCTCTATCTTCTGCGGGTCCACTGAAATTCCTTCTTTGTTGATCACGTGCCCTAAGAAAACAACCTCATCCAACCAAAACTCACATTTCTTTAATTTAGCAAAAAGTTTTCTTTCTCGAAGTATTTGTAAAACAGTCCTCAAATGATGTTCATGTTCAAGTCTATCTTTAGAGTATATCAAAATATCATCGATGAAGACTACAACAAACACATCAAGGTAGGTTTTAAAAATTCTATTCATTAAGTCCATAAATGCTGCCGGAGCATTAGTCACTCCAAACGGCATAACAAGAAACTCAAAATGACCATACCTCGTTCTGAATGCGGTTTTCTCAACATCCTCTGCCTTAACTTTCAGCTGATGATATCCAGATCTCAAATCAATCTTAGAAAACACCTGTGATCCCTGCAATTGGTCAAATAAGTCGTCAATACGGGGTAAGGGATATTTGTTCTTTATCGTTACCTTGTTCAACTCCCGGTAATCAATGCACAGGCGCAAAGTACCATCCTTCTTCTTTACAAATAACACTGGTGCACCCTGTAACAAGCCCGCGGGGGACCTCGCTACAGCTCGGACTCGATTTTGTTGTCACGGTTCTAAATCTGAACCAAAGAGTCCAAATCTGGCAAATCGTTTTGAGAAAATAGATTTTTGAAAGAAGTGCCAAACATGGACTGCTTTGCCAGATACAGAGTCGTCACCTAAATATTTTATTTTGGGAAATTTAGGAAACCCTGACTCGGTGCCAAAAGGCCACGTGTCCGTCATCACCAAAGTTGCCTCGGCTCGGGAACTTGGGTACGATTGGGGAAGGTCACTTCGTGAGCACCCCCGCTCGCCCGATCAAAGATCGGCCTTTACTAACCGTGATATCTATTTTTGAAAACTTTGTGTGTTCTTATTCCGGTTATTAGCCTAGGTTACTATGTGATGCACACAGCATATAAGTATAGACGGGATCGCCCGAATTGGAACAAAACATTTCATGCTTGTTTATTTGAAAGATGATTTGCTACTCGCAAGTAGGCTTAAAATGCAGATTTTACCACCCGCAGGTGGGTTTAGAAAAGATGGTTTTGCCACTATCTAGTGGGCTTAAAACAAACAGTCGATGATTTATTCCAATCTAAACAACTCAACCTTCACCCACAGGCATTCAGGCAGATATATCACATAAGCACATAGCCTCATGGTAAGCATGCTATTCATGGCAGTCACTCACACGCATGCGAGGATGCTAAAGCATAGAACTTACCGAGTACTCCAAGCCAAAATAGGAACTACATTAGAAATCATGCATGATCCTAAGTATACAAAAATGCTTAATGCAACACATGCAAAATTCAACTATAGTAGGCTCGGCTATTCTAAGATGGCATATGAAATGCTACAACTAACATGTATTCAACTTGGAATTGAAAATACAATGCAGTTAGTATGATGCGCCGAGCCCGGTGCATGCAAAACAGATGAATGATGCAAACATGCTGTCATACTGTATGCTAATTTAAACATGCCCTAATCTAACCATCATAAGCGGATAAATAAAAGGGAGAAAGACGTGGGGTTGGAAGACATACATCACACTCACGCACACTTATTACAGTTGTGCCCTCACTCGGAGGGTCCGAATAAATATACAGTCCAAATATTACAGTCCCGAATAAAAGAATATTACAGTCTAAAATATTACAGAATTCTAATTAATTAATGAATTAACTAGAAAGCAAATAAAAAAAAAAAAAAAAAACTGGCGTGCAAGCCAGGGACTGCCTTGCTTCTGGTGGATGATGCATGTCCGGATTGTCTTGCGCGGAAATCCACCGGAATGCCCCAATTAGCCTCTGTTTACACCTGTTCTTGAAATGCGTGCCAAGTCCCAAGAAGTTGCTGATTCTGCATTTTGCTGCAGCAGAGAGCAGGAAAGGGGCGTAGCAATGTATTTGCACAGATATATGCATGTCTCGAACCTCGTGCCACCAATCACGCATACCGAGGCATGATGGCCGAGGAGTCGAAATGCACTACTCAATATAGGATGAATGCACATGAAACTACAGCTAAAACCTAACTCCATCATGGATAATCCGGAGTGTCGGTGACTGGGAATTGAGACACATTCCGTCACTCGAAGTACGAAATGTACTTCGTTTCCCGTGCCCGGGCTAACTCCTATTCCGGACATGATGCAATATGCATGATATGCATGAAATGCAACTAATATACAATCCTAACATACACAATGCTATGAAAGTGAAATGCCTCGAAATGCGTGTACCCGGGCACGCAAACCGAGAAAATGACAGAATGCAATGAAAATGAGGTGCCTCGAAATGCATGCACGCGGGCACGCAAACCGAGGCAATGGTAAAATGCTGTGTAAATGAAGTGTCTCAAAATGCGTGCACACGGGCACGCAAACCGAGGCAATGCTATGTGTCTCGAAATACGTGCACGCGAGCACGCAAACCGAGGCAATGATATGAGTCTCGAAATACGTGCACGCGGGCACGCAAACCGAAGCAATGATATATGTCTCGAAATACGTGCACGCGGGCATGCAAACCGAGGCAATGATATGTGTCTCGAAATACGTGCACGCGGGCACGCAAACCGAGGCAATGATATGTGTCTCGAAATACGTGCACGCAGGCACGCAAACCGAGGCAATGATATGTGTCTCGAAATACGTGCACGCGGGCATGCAAACCGAGGCAATGATATGTGTCTCGAAATACGTGCACGCGGGCACGCAAACGGAGACAATGCTATGTGTCTCGAAATACGTGCACGCGGGCACGCAAACCGAGACAATGCTATGTGTCTCGAAATACGTGCACACGGGCACGCAAATCGAGGCAATGACAGAATATGATGAAATGATATGGAAATGACAAATGGGCTTATACCAACATGAGTGAGCCTCAGCCACACTCACATGGGATGCCGATCGGATAAAAATAAAGTGCCTCGAAATGCGTGCACGCGGGCACGCAAACCGAGGCGATGCAAAACCGATGCGAATGACATGGAAAATGCAACATGGACTTATACTAACATGAGAGAGCCTCAGCCACACTCACATAAGATGCCGGCGGATAAAAATGAGGTGCCTCGAAATGCGTGCACACGGGCACGCAAACCGAGGTAATGATAAAATGCAATGAAACATGGAAAAAATGATATGCAAGCATGCTAACGAAATTTCAGCACTAAAATATGGGGGAAAACAGTCCCGAAATGAGGCGAAATGACATGAAATGCAAGGAATTGTCCCGAAATGCAACATTAGGCATCCGAAATGGCCTATAGCTATGCCAAACATGCACAATATGGACATGCAATGCAAAGACAGAAGCTAGACAGTCCCAAAAGATGCACTTTCACAGTTATAAACATGGCCAAACAGAAAGTATAGGTAGGGGAAAAATAGCATGCAAGAATAGGGGCCAAAAGAGGGGTAATGAAGCAAGTGGTATAAGCAAAACCCAAACTGAAAATTTTCCTTCTACAACACTGAAGATGGACCAAAAATATGAACATTTACAGTGTATGGAAGCCTCAAAATCAGTATACAAACATGCTAAAAATATGATGCAAAATGAGGCTCAAAAGGTGCTAAAACATGAAGTATACAAAATAATAACCAAACAGAAAAAAAGTGTTAATGAAACATGAATTATAGGCCAAAATAAGGCCACTTTCAGTTCGGACCAAGGTCCAAAAACAGAAGCAAAGAGGGCTACTAATTTATGCAAAAATGGGGCCAAATAGGGGATATAACTACAAGTGACATATGGAAACACCAAACAAGGTTGAGCCCTTCCTCAATATTGAAGAGGGGCTCAAAATAAGCCTTATATCAGTTTATAACATGCTCAAAAACAGATTTCTCATGGGCCAAAGATAGCATGCAAAATCATGACATACAAGATGATCAATGAAGCAAGTATATTATGGAGGGCTCAAACAAGGTTGAGCCCTTAATGAGAAGTGAAGATGAGCTCAAAATATGGCCCTTTTCAGTTAGGGCCGAAGCTTGAAACCAAAAATAAATGAGGCTTAGAAATAGATCAAGAAAAAGGGTCAAAAGGATCAAAGTGTAACTTACCCTTGAAGATCCAAGCTTTTGTTGCTTCTTGGGTTGATTTGCAGCTTTTTTAGCCTTTAAGAATCCTCCCTTGTTTCTGGAAATGAGATGGTGGTGGTAGAGCTTGGTGGTGTAGAAGGAATGATGGTTAGGGGGTTAGGGTTTTTTTGAGAATTGAGAGAGAAGAAGATGGAGATGGCTATGGAGCTTTGAAGGATAATTTTTCTAACCCTTGTAGAGGAGGCCATCAGCTGGTTATATGGACAAAAAGAGGGTGTAAAGGTGGGGCAAAAAGGAGGGTAAAACTCCCCCACAAAATATCCCCCGGATACAGAAAATATCTGGGGGATATTGCCCCACAGCTGGAAAGGGTACAGTGCAAGGAAGCAGGCTGGCCTCATACTTTTGCTGGAGGTGGCCGGCCGGCCACACCCCCTAGCCGGCCGGCTAGGGGTCAAAAGGGTCAAGGAGCTTTTCTGGCCGGCCAGATATTGGAGAGGTGCCTCTATGTGTGTACAACACAACCATGTAGTTGAAATTCCAAGAAAGTGGGCCCAAGGGGTTCAACAATGGCTCGGAAAGAGGGGGTCAAAAGGGTCAAGTTGACTTACTGGCCGGCCATGAACTTTTAGGGGCCTCTCAGATGTGTAGATCACAGATATGTGGTTCAAAGTTCATGAAAAAAGGTCCAAGGGGTTCAACATTAGCCCGGAAGAAAGGGGTCAAAAGGGTCAAGTTGACTTACTGGCCGGCCATGAACTTTTAGGGGCCTCTCAGATGTGTAGATCACAGATATGTGGTTGAAAGTTGGCAACACTAGCTCCAAGGTATTCAACATTAGCCCGGAAGTGCGAAAAACGGGCGCCGGGAGGCTCCGGAAGAGAGATAACTGGTTGCTGCAACAATTGCTGGCCTCTCATCCTTCAGTGACCTTCCCTGTGATAAAACAGAGGTACCTGCCAAAAATGAACGAAAACCGTTGCAAAACGGACGTTCCGGGGCCAAAACACGCAGTTCGGGGTCCCAAAAA
Organism: Camellia sinensis; assembly: GCF_055761805.1. Lineage (NCBI taxonomy): Eukaryota > Viridiplantae > Streptophyta > Magnoliopsida > Ericales > Theaceae > Camellia > Camellia sinensis. The sequence continues at coordinate 153,390,580 of NC_138967.1, forward strand.
TGGGCTGTTAAGCACCGAAAATGGTATTCGACCTCGAAATGGGTTTCTCAGCCCCCAGTGTCCCTCAAAAGGGATGAAATAAGATGTATGCCAAAAATCAGAGCAATAGGAGATGGTTAAGCGGTCCCGAACCGAGGCACACGGCCTGACGGCTCCGAAAACCGGGAACCGGCCTCCGAAGTGGGCAAAATGGCCTACGGCCACCAAAAGTAGCCTACGGACATTGAGAGATGGTCCACGGGACCTCTCTCTTCCCTCAGGAAAAGAAACAGAGAAAACCGAGTCTGGCTCGCAAACCGAGACAAGGCACAGAAAAGGGTTCGGAAGTCCGGAGGCAGGGCTCACGGCCGCGATTCTGGAACTTCTGAACGAGCACATTATGCAACATCACCAAGCGCTCAATTGGTGACGTCTGAGTCTCAAGCTCGGTCAAAAATGGGGTGTCTACAGTTGCCCCTCTTTGACAGAACTCGGAAGTCACAAGTGACGGGAGTGAATGTCAAAGCCCAGAGACGACCCATTTTTGACAAGGCCGAAGACTTAGACAAACATACAAGATAAACAGAAATGTGCCCGCAGGCAGGGGGTAAAATGCGAAATGATAATGCAAGAAGATTTTGAAGATTGGACTTATACGCTGCGCGAAGCCGGTTTTGAAAGTTGGACTTATACGCTACGCGAAGCCGGTTTTGAAAGTTGGGGATTCATGCAATGCACTGTAATGTAGTGACTAAAATGCAATGTAATGGCCTAGAGGTAAAGGTACCTCACAGGGGTAATTGGCGATGACTTACCTCATGCTGTTGGGGATCTTCTGCTTCTTTTGGTTGAACTGCAGGTACAACTTTTCTCCCTGACCATGGTCGCAGCTTTCCCTATTCTCCAACAGGGTGACAGACTAGGTTGGATCAGTATCCAGAATTGAGGTGCATACAGATGCTATCTCAATCTATGGGGCTGCCATACAGATTTCAAGCCGAGGATATACCCCTGGGTATTTAAACCAGACTTTAGTCTCGGAAATCCCGAACCTTTGCGTTCTAGGCATAAGCCATTCGAACTCTAGTTTCCACCGTCTCAGTTGGTCTCCTAGGAACTCACCGCAAACACAGGCAGGTGGCTATACCAGACCATGACGAGTCGTTCGGGCACGACTAACACCAAAGGAATTGCACCTTTAGAGAATTTAAGGTCTCCTAGACCAGGAGTGCACAAGATAGTGCGAATAAAGATGCAGGATTTAAGGTCTCCGCAGACCGGAGGATTTAAGGTCTTCTAGACCGGGGAGTGCACAAGACAGTGCGATACAAATAAGGTGCGCAAGATAGCACGATACAATGCACTAACAAGTACAGGTGAGATGCGCAAGATAGCGCGATGGAATGCATGCAAAATGCAAATAAGGTGCACAAAACAGTGCAATGCGCAAGAAAGCGCGAGTGATTTGAAATGCACAGGACCGTGCGATACGCTAAACAGCGCGATTGAAATGCACTAAACAGTGCGATTGATTCGAAATGCATAAGAAAGTGCGATTGAGATGCGTAAAATAGCGCGAAATGTGAACTGCACAAAACAGTGCGATGCCCAAAATGGCGCGAGTGATTTTTGAAATGCACTAAACAGTGCGATACGCTAAACAGCGCGATTGATTTTGAAATGCACTAGACAGTGCGATACGCTAAACAGCGCGATTGATTTGAAATGCACTAGACAGTACGATACGCTAAACAGCGCGGTTGAAATGCACTAAACAGTGCGATACGCTAAACAGCGCGATTGATTTTGAAATGCACTAGACAGTGCGATACGCTAAACAGCGCGATTGATTTGAAATGCACTAGACAGTGCGATACGCTAAACAGCGCGATTGATTTGAAATGCACTACACAGTGCGATACGCTAAACAGCGCGATTGATTTTGAAATGCACTAGACAGTGCGATACGCTAAACAGCGCGATTGAAATGCACTAACAGTGCGATACAACCACAAGATGTACAAGACAGTGCTAGTGAGATACAAAGTGTAAGTGCACAAGATAGTGCGAGTGAGATACAACCACAAGATGTACAAGACAGTGCTAGTGAGATACAAAGTGTAAGTGCACAAGATAGTGCGAGTGAATGCATGTTCTATGCAAATGAGGTGCATTTTCTATGCAAAAGATACGAGCATATTCTATGCAAGTATGGAAGAGTGCATTTTCTATGCAAAAGATACGAGCATATTCTATGCAAGTATGGAAGAGTGCATTTTCTATGCAAAAGATACGAGCATATTCTATGCAAGTATGGAAGAGTGCATTTTCTATGCAAAAGATATGAGCATTTTCTATGCAAGAAACAGGAGCATATTCTATGCAATATTGAAAGCAAATTCTATGCAGAATCGAAAGCAAGCATATTCTATGCATGAATCATAACGATGTGCGGCAGGCATGTCACAGAAGTGTATATGAAAGTGCACATTCTATGTAGTAGAGGAGCATCAAACATGTACTCTGGTGCCTCTGATTTACCTCTTAGAGGACTTTGCAACACACTCAGCTCAAAAGGGGCACACCCTGTTCATATTGGCAGGAGATAACATCTGCTGCTGCTGCTTTAATTGCCGTTCTGGCTTGAAGCATGCTTAAGCTTGGAGTAGAGGCACACTCATTCTTCAGGGCACTGGCAAGGCCTGAAGAGGTATATATGGAATGCAATCTCAGAATTTTCTGAAGGTGAAACACACTCAGATGCTCAAAATTTTCCTTATTTTCTTTTGCTTCGTAGTCCGGAACTTATATAGCTTCAGATAGGTCCTTGTTTTGCTGTTCTAACATAACCTGGGTTGAACCCTGCAGTTTTATGAAAGAATGAATCTCGTTTTGCACAGATGTGGAGAACGGCACGGCACTCGGAGCGCAAAACGATTTTATTTTGGAATTGATAAATGAGCTCTCGACCGGGTGTCGAGCCTACGACTGAACATAGCGAAAAAGACCCAACAAGGAAATAAAAGGCACACAACCTAGACACATCGAGTAACACTCGAAACGACTCAAAACAAGAAACGAGACAAACAAAGCAAAAGACATGACACACAGGCGTGCACAGGGAGCCTGTTTCACCGGGTATTATTCCCACCCTTTCTTATTTGTGATTCTCACATCACTCGGCTCTCAAGCTCGGTTTTTCTGAAAAAGCCCTCTTCTCACTTTTCCTCTCATCGCACATCTCTCTATTCTTCATTCTCTCATTTTTCATCCCTCCCCTGGGTGGTTGATGGACGAACAGCAAACTGTGGGCTCGTGTCCCTAGCATTCTGCTAGATTCTCTTTCTTCTGCTCACAACTAGTGAATTCTTCCTATGGAAAGGTTGCGCTACAACTGGGTGAGTAGCAAATCTGCAACTAACATCAGTTGATGATGCTTTGTTGGGGAGTTTGGACGTGGTAAGATCTGTCCGGATGATGGAGTGGAATATCTTGCCCCATTCTAGTTCGTGCTTCGCACTTTGCTCGATACCTCGTTGCTTGGAGGATGTGAGAGCTTTCTGCCCTTTGTTGTGCCCTTTTCTGGCAGATAGAGTGCCCTTCTTGGCAAGTATGTTGACAATGGGAAAGACAGGAAGCCTGACTCAACTGTGCCCGTAGTTCATCATTTTGACCATTTTTTAGTTTTAGTTTTCTCCTAAAAAAAAAATTGACCAAAATGAGAGTTAGATTAACATGCTTGTTCAATTTTCTGATTTAAAATCATGCAAGTTAGGCTATAAGCACTGAAAATTTTCCTCTTTTGGGTCCAAGAAAAGGTCCAGTTTTGAAAATGGAATACTTTTCGAGAAGATTAGTCAACCTCAGTAAAAAATTCTCAAAAACTATTTCGCAAACGGCCACTGCTAAACGAGCATGGGACCTACTCTTGAGATGCGCAACCTCGGATCCATGGCAATGAAAAATTGCCCCTTGTCTGAAGGACACTGCATGGCAACGGAATGTTGCCCCTTGTTTGAAATGGCACCGCGGCGTTCTGAATGGCAACGGAAAGTTGCCCCTTGTTTGGATAGCACCGCGGTGCATTGAATGGCAACGGAAAGTTGCCCCTTGTCTGAATGGCACCGTAGTGTATTGTAGTCAGTCCTCAGAGCGACGAACGCAACCAGACTCTCAGATATAGAGAAGGCAAAGATTATCAGAACCATTACATGGACATGATTGAGTTTGAAGTGTTTTACGGCTGGACTTCAGAATGAAGTTGCCTACGTATCCCAAAGATGGGAATCAAGCCTCACGTAGTTCGGGGTTAAGGTACACTCGGGTATTAACCTCTCCTTTTTAGGCTCTAACTTTTGCCAAGGCGCCCGTTGCGGGTTTTCGACCTTGCGAGCTTTGTTCTTCTTTTCTTTTCAATTCTTTTCATTTATTTTTCCTTTTTTGATTTTTTCGTTCTTTTTTTTGCATCTTTCTTTTTTGTTCTCTTTTTTTCTTTTTGCATTTTTTTGCTTCTTCTTTTTTTGTATTTTTCTCTTGCTCTAACTTTTGCCTGGGTCGCCCTTCCGGGTTTTCGGCCCAGCGAGCCTCTCAAGGGTAAAAGTATAACAAGTCCATGCCAAATGGTTTTGAGATCCTGGAGTCATCTGAATCCAGGAGAATGGCTGCTGCTTTGCTTTGTAAGCTTCTTCTGATGAGGTCTGATCTTCTTGACCTGACTTTGGTGCCTCTTGTTCGAGGGCTGCTTCAAATCTAGCCACACAGGCCTCACATCGTAGTTGACCGTCGAACCTTCTGATTTCAAGTTCAAGGTTTGGAAGCGAAGGGGTTGAGTCTCGAGGCTGAGAGCGATCCTAGGCTGCACAATCTCAAGAGCGATTCCACACAGGTCTTCGCAAGACCGCGCAAAACATTTTGTTTTTGAAAGTTTTTAAGAAAGCGACAAATCGCTCGCGCTGAAGGTAGTGTGAAACCAGTCCAGATCAAGCCAGGGTCCTTCTCAGTACTCACGCTAACAAGCATGATTTCATTCATTAAGGGCTTAGCATGCCTCTCTTTCTCTCAAATGATCAAAGTTTTGCAAATCCCGAGGAATTCCTTCCTCTTCGTTTTCACCGCAGTGTTCAAAAAGTTTTGAAAAACTTAGGTTAAATGCAATGACTTTGGGGTGCAGAAGAGAGCAGGTGGAATGTACTGCCATTTCATTCAGATTCCGTCATAACTAGCACACGGCAGAAGCGAACATAGAAGTGCAAAAATTACTGCTGTTTCATTCAAATCTGTTGGTACAACTGGCTCCCTGGCAGAAACAGACTCAAAACAAAACGAAAAGACAAACACAAAACAAAATGGTGACGCCCGAGGTAACACCCTCCGGAATCACCCGACTCCTGTACAACAGGACTGCCTCGATACAACAAGACAGATCCAAAATAAAAAGAGACAGACTCAAAACAAAACAACAAGACTGACCCAATACCCGAGTCGGAAACCGGCATTCGCAAATGCTCAAAACAGTGCATGCCATCCACGATATCTGGAGTAAACTGAGCGCTGCCCGCAGGTGGTTCATCCCTCCAATCGCATCACATTATCCCCTACAAGTTCACTGATCAAGTGCCGATAGACTTTGCAGGACCTGGTGCGGGGATGACCCCATTGTCAAATAGATCCTGTACTTCATGGCGAAGACGGAAGCAGGCGTTGGTAGTATGGCCAGTTTGTTGATGGTACGCGCAGTACTGGGTAGTATCATGTGTAGCCGGAAGAGGGTTCGGGAGAGGCCGAGGCTCAAGGGGTTTGAGATGGCCTTGTCCAACAAGGATTTGGAGAGCTTTGGACAACGGCATATAGAGGGCATGGAAGACCCTCCGACCTCGGGGTTGGTATTTCAAGGTTTGTAGATTTTTGCTGGACGCACCAGCAGGGGGATTAGCAGATGCTGGCCTAGTTTGCTGATCTCTTCCGAGTGGAGGATTAGAGATAGCAGGATCGTCTCTGGTATGATAGCCCTTCCCCCGATGTTCCTTCTGATTCGGACTGTCTCCAACTTGAGTAGCGAAAGTGTCATCCACAGCTTTTGCAACAACTGCGAGGACTTGCTCTTTGTTCAGCCCCTCGGCTTTCAAAGCCTCAACAGCCAACAGAAGATGTTCATTGGGATCCATGTCCGCCCCTATCTTGTTCCTCCCACTCACCTCCATTCTGCCAAGGGATTGGCTTTCCTCAAATGCAGCCCGTCCCAACATCGGGGAGTCTCTTGGCATGAAGTTCCTAGTATGTGGTGTGGTCGATGATGGAGCCAATGTCCCGGAGGCCAGATCCGTCACGGTTTTTTGAAGATCTTTAATCATTCCCATCAACTCAGAAGTAGTGGGTTCATGGGTTTGAAATGGTTGAGATTCAGGTGTACCCATCATGCATAAGTCCATGCTTTCTGGGATAAACACCTCAGGCTTGGGTAGATGGGCCGGGGTGATGTATATGCTGGGGTCAAAGGTGGATGGCTGTATGTGGATGTGATTGAGGTAGGCAGGAGATGTTTGGTCATTGGGGTCCGAAGGTGGAGTTATCGCCCGGTTGTCGATGAGATTTTGGATCTCATGACGAAGGCGGTAGCAACGGTCGGTGTCATGACCGCGCTGCTGATGGTACACACAGTACTTGGCGGGGTTATGTCTGGCTGGGAGTGGATTGGGAAGAGGTTGAGGATCGAGGGGTTTGAGATGCCCTTTTTCCGTCAAGGCTTTTAGTGTGCTAGTCAGGCTCATATAGAGGGGGGTGAAAGTTCTACCCTGAGTTCGGGCTGGGCTAGCTGTTTGTAGGCTTGGTTTGGCAAAAGGGTCGGCTGTGGCGACTGTATTGATTTCGGTGGGTTTGGGAATAGCGCTACTACCAGCATTGGTACTCCCTGAAATGACCTTCCTTGTCAGTTCCCTTGTCCTGGGAATGATCCCGGTGTTGAACGCATTCTCGACTTGAACCCCCAGTTCATGCAAACTTTTGAAAGTGAATAGTGGAGCGACTATCAACTTTTGCAACATATCATGCTCGAGGTTTCGGACCATCATCTGCACTTGATCCTTCTCAGAAGGGCGACGATCTGTCATTTGTGCTGCCTTTGCTCTCCACCTTGCAATGAATTCCACAAAAGGCTCTGTTGGGTTTTGGCGAGTTGCTTCAAGCTCTTGGATGGTCATTTCAACTTGGGTATTGTAGGAATACTGATCGACAAAGGCCTCAGCCAGTTCTTCCCAGTTTTGCTTCACTGTATCCTCCAATTTGGTATACCAAGTGGCTGCCACACCCGACAGGGTTCTTCCATACAAAGAGAGTTTCTGTGGCTTAGTCAGACCCATCGGCTTCAGGACATCTAAGAAAACTCGGATATGTACCATTGGATCTCCAGACCCGTCGAAACGGTCGATATATGGCATTTTGAATCTGTCTGGGAGCCGGATGGAAGCCTCGGTGTGCCCATCCTCAATGCCAGGAATGGAGTTAAGGCCCTGTGCCCTTTTGAATTGCTTCTCAAGGTTTGCAATTTTCACTGCAGTCGGATTGAACTCATCAACATGAAAGGGTTGAGTTTTCTCATTAGGCTGCACCAGGGGTCTGAGCACCTGAGCTTGAGCCAACCCTTCTTGAGGATTCAGACACTGCAAATCTTCAACTGGCGGAATTGGATCAAAGTTCGGCTGGGGTCCCAAAGCTAGATGTGAGGCAGATGCTCCAGATGGGCGCTGCGTTTCAATACTGGTCTCAGCCTGCATGGCAGTTCCCTGACTTAGCGCTGCTGTCACGGCCGCAAACTCTTCCGAACCTTGTGCCATCACGGCCTGCTGAGTCTGAACAAAGGTGATGTGACTGGCGACTGACGGATTAGATGAACATATGAGCCCTGACCGGCTTTTCTTTACCTTGCCTCAGCGAAAGAACACTGATTACCCTTGAACTGAATCTCTGACCTGACAAAGTCTATAAGCACAAGTTCGATGAACCTCGGGGGATATCGGAGCCTTCTGAAGCGACAGTTCCAAGACTACCTAGCAAAAGAGAAAACAGACAGCACCTCAGCCTGATTTCACCTGAACAGCTACGGGCATAGTTGAATGAGTGTGCCCTCTACTGAATTCTGCCCAAAATTCGGCCTCAAAATCTGAGTCTGAAACCCACGGGTAAAGTTGACTCCCAAACACTGATAGTAATGCCCGCAGGCCTGATGCCAAAATTCGCAAACTGGTGCCCGCAGGCCTGATGCCCAAACTCATATACTGATACATGCATTCCTGTAGAGACGCACTCTAAAGCACATAACAGATAAGTGAGAGCAAAATCACCCCTATGTTGGGGTAGGGTTTCCCTGTCCTATTTTGTCAGGAGCTAGGGTTTCACTACGCACGCAGCGGTTTCAAACAACCTATAAACGGGCAAGCAACCTGTCCTAATTTGGAATAGTCACTATGGATCCAAATATGCACTAGGTCGAATGGTCAAAGAGGGTGCCCCGGTAAAACCGGGGTTTGTGTTCCCATACTGGCAGAGCCCACAACCGGTCAGCCTTATGGTCATGCCTTGACAAGACAAGCCTCCGGCAAACCGTTCAGGAATAGCAGATGGCAAACACTGTGTCCTAGGCGCACCAATGCAAATGCAATGCAAAGAAACACACAAGTGTAGTCAAAGACAGATATCATGAGTTCGAGTCAAGCTCTCTAAATCCCCAGCAGAGTCGCCAGAAACTGTAACAAGCCCGCTGGGGACCTCGCTACAGCTCGGACTCGATTTTGTTGTCACGGTTCTAAATCTGAACCAAAGAGTCCAAATCCGGCAAATCGTTTTGAGAAAACAGATTTTTGAAAGAAGTGCCAAACATGGACTGCTTTGCCAGATACAGAGTCGCCACCTAAATATTTTATTTTGGGAAATTTAGGAAACCCTGACTCGGTGCCAAAAGGCCACGTGTTCGTCATCACCAAAGTTGCCTCGGCTCGGGAACTTGGGTACGATTGGGGAAGGTCACTTCGTGAGCACCCCCGCTCGCCCGATCAAAGATCGGCCTCTACTAACCGTGATATCTATTTTTGAAAACTTTGTGTGTTCTTATTCCGGTTATTAGCCTAGGTTACTATGTGATGCACACAGCATATAAGTATAGACTGGATCGCCCGAATTGGAACAAAACATTTCATGCTTGTTTATTTGAAAGATGATTTGCTACTCGCAAGTAGGCTTAAAATGCAGATTTTACCACCCGCAGGTGGGTTTAGAAAAGATGGTTTTGCCACTATCTAGTGGGCTTAAAACAAACAGTCGATGATTTATTCCAATCTAAACAACTCAACCTTCACCCACAGGCATTCAGGCAGATATATCACATAAGCACATAGCCTCATGGTAAGCATGCTATTCATGGCAGTCACTCACACGCATGCGAGGATGCTAAAGCATAGAACTTACCGAGTACTCCAAGCCAAAATAGGAACTACATTAGAAATCATGCATGATCCTAAGTATACAAAAATGCTTAATGCAACACATGCAAAATGCAACTATAGTAGGCTCGCCTATTCTAAGATGGCATATGAAATGCTACAACTAACATGTATTCAACTTGGAATTGAAAATACAATGCAGTTAGTATGATGCGCCGAGCCCGGTGCATGCAAAACAGATGAATGATGCAAACATGCTGTCATACTGTATGCTAATTTAAACATGCCCTAATCTAACCATCATAAGCGGATAAATAAAAGGGAGAAAGACGTGGGGTTGGAAGACATACATCACACTCACGCACACTTATTACAGTTGTGCCCTCACTCGGAGGGTCCGAATAAATATACAATCCAAATATTACAGTCCCGAATAAAAGAATATTACAGTCTAAAATATTACAGAATTCTAATTAATTAATGAATTAACTAGAAAGCAAATAAAAAAAAAAAAAAAAAACTGGCGTGCAAGCCAGGGACTGCCTTGCTTCTGGTGGATGATGCATGTCCGGATTGTCTTGCGCGGAAATCCACCGGAATGCCCCAATTAGCCTCTGTTTACACCTGTTCTTGAAATGCGTGCCAAGTCCCAAGAAGTTGCTGATTCTGCGTTTTGCTGCAGCAGAGAGCAGGAAAGGGGCATAGCAATGTATTTGCACAGATATATGCATGTCTCGAACCTCGTGCCACCAATCACGCATACCGAGGCATGATGGCCGAGGAGTCGAAATGCACTACTCAATATAGGATGAATGCACATGAAACTACAGCTAAAACCTAACTCCATCATGGATAATCCGGAGTGTCGGTGACTGGGAATTGAGACACATTCCGTCACTCGAAGTACGAAATGTACTTCGTTTCCCGCGCCCGGGCTAACTCCTATTCCGGACACGATGCAATATGCATGATATGCATGAAATGCAACTAATATACAATCCTAACATACACAATGCTATGAAAGTGAAATGCCTCGAAATGCGTGTACCCGGGCACGCAAACCGAGAAAATGACAGAATGCAATGAAAATGAGGTGCCTCGAAATGCATGCACGCGGGCACGCAAACCGAGGCAATGGTAAAATGCTGTGTAAATAAAGTGTCTCAAAATGCGTGCACACGGGCACGCAAACCGAGGCAATGCTATGTGTCTCGAAATACGTGCACGCGAGCACGCAAACCGAGGCAATGATATGAGTCTCGAAATACGTGCACGCGGGCACGCAAACCGAAGCAATGATATGTGTCTCGAAATACGTGCATGCGGGCACGCAAACCGAGGCAATGATATGTCTCTCGAAATACGTGCACGCGGGCACGCAAACCGAGGCAATGATATGTGTCTCGAAATACGTACACGCGGGCATGCAAACCGAGGCAATGATATGTGTCTCGAAATACGTGCACGCGGGCACGCAAACGGAGACAATGCTATGTGTCTCGAAATACGTACACGCGGGCACGCAAACCGAGACAATGCTGTGTGTCTCGAAATACGTGCACACGGGCACGCAAACCGAGGCAATGACAGAATATGATGAAATGATATGGAAATGACAAATGGGCTTATACCAACATGAGTGAGCCTCAGCCACACTCACATGGGATGCCGATCGGATAAAAATGAAGTGCCTCGAAATGCGTGCACACGGGCACGCAAACCGAGGCGATGCAAAAGCGATGCGAATGACATGGAAAATGCAACATGGACTTATACTAACATGAGAGAGCCTCAGCCACACTCACATAAGATGCCGATGGCAAAAAATGAAGTGCCTCGAAATGCGTGCACACGGGCACGCAAACCGAGGCGATGCAAAAGCGATGCGAATGACATGGAAAATGCAACATGGACTTATACTAACATGAGAGAGCCTCAGCCACACTCACATAAGATGTCGGCGGATAAAAATGAGGTGCCTCGAAATGCGTGCACACGGGCACGCAAACCGAGGTAATGATAAAATGCAATGAAACATGGCAAAAATGATATGCAAGCATGCTAACGAAATTTCAGCACTAAAATATGGGGGAAAACAGTCCCGAAATGAGGCGAAATGACATGAAATGCAAGGAATTGTCCCGAAATGCAACATTAGGCATCCGAAATGGCCTATAGCTATGCCAAACATGCACAATATGGACATGCAATGCAAAGACAGAAGCTAGACAGTCCCAAAAGATGCACTTTGACAGTTATAAACATGGCCAAACAGCAAGTATAGGTAGGGGAAAAATAGCATGCAAGAATAGGGGCCAAAAGAGGGGTAATGAAGCAAGTGGTATAAGAAAAACCCAAACTGAAAATTTTCCTTCTACAACACTGAAGATGGACCAAAAATATGAACATTTACAGTATATGGAAGCCTCAAAATCAGTATACAAACATGCTAAAAATATGATGCAAAATGAGGCTCAAAAGGTGCTAAAACATGAAGTATACAAAATAATAACCAAACAGAAAAAAAAAGTGTTAATGAAACATGAAGTATAGGCCAAAATAAGGCCACTTTCAGTTCGGACCAAGGTCCAAAAACAGAAGCAAAGAGGGCTACTAATTTATGCAAAAATGGGGCCAAATAGGGGATATAACTACAAGTGACATATGGAAACACCAAACAAGGTTGAGCCCTTCCTCAATATTGAAGAGGGGCTCAAAATAAGCCTTATATCAGTTTATAACATGCTCAAAAACAGATTGCTCATGGGCCAAAGATAGCATGCAAAATCATGACATACAAGATGATCAATGAAGCAAGTATATTATGGAGGGCTCAAACAAGGTTGAGCCCTTAATGAGAAGTGAAGATGAGCTCAAAATATGGCCCTTTTCAGTTAGGGCCGAAGCTTGAAACCAAAAAGAAATGAGGCTTAGAAATAGATCAAGAAAAAGGGTCAAAAGGATCAAAGTGTAACTTACCCTTGAAGATCCAAGCTTTTGTTGCTTCTTGGGTTGATTTGCAGCTTTTTTAGCCTTTAAGAATCCTCCCTTGTTGCTGGAAATGAGATGGTGGTGGTAGAGCTTGGTGGTGTAGAAGGAATGATGGTTAGGGGGTTAGGGTTTTTTTGAGAATTGAGAGAGAAGAAGATGGAGATGGCTATGGAGCTTTGAAGGATAATTTTTCTAACCCTTGTAGAGGAGGCCATCAGCTGGTTATATGGACAAAAAGAGGGTGTAAAGGTGGGGCAAAAAGGAGGGTAAAACTCCCCCACAAAATATCCCCCGGATACAGAAAATATCTGGGGGATATTGCCCCACAGCTGGAAAGGGTACAGTGCAAGGAAGCAGGCCGGCCTCATACTTTTGCTGGAGGTGGCCGGCCGGCCACACCCCCTAGCCGGCCGGCTAGGGGTCAAAAGGGTCAAGGAGCTTTTCTGGCCGGCCAGATATTGGAGAGGTGCCTCTATGTGTGTACAACACAACCATGTAGTTGAAATTCCAAGAAAGTGGGCCCAAGGGGTTCAACAATGGCTCGGAAAGAGGGGGTCAAAAGGGTCAAGTTGACTTACTGGCCGGCCATGAACTTTTAGGGGCCTTTCAGATGTGTAGATCACAGATATGTGGTTCAAAGTTCAAGAAAAAAGGTCCAAGGGGTTCAACATTAGCCCGGAAGAAAGGGGTCAAAAGGGTCAAGTTGACTTACTGGCCGGCCATGAACTTTTAGGGGCCTCTCAGATGTGTAGATCACAGATATGTGGTTGAAAGTTGGCAACACTAGCTCCAAGGTATTCAACATTAGCCCGGAAGTGCGAAAAACGGGCGCCGGGAGGCTCCGGAAGAGAGATAACTGGTTGCTGCAACAATTGCTGGCCTCTCATCCTTCAGTGACCTTCCCTGTGATAAAACAGAGGTACCTGCCAAAAATGAACGAAAACCGTTGCAAAACGGACGTTCCGGGGCCAAAACACGCAGTTCGGGGTCCCGAAAATGGGCTGTTAAGCACCGAAAATGGTATTCGACCTCGAAATGGGTTTCTCAGCCCCCAGTGTCCCTCAAAAGGGATGAAATAAGATGTATGCCAAAAATCAGAGCAATAGGAGATGGTTAAGCGGTCCCGAACCGAGGCACACGGCCTGACGACTCCGAAAACCGGGAACCGGCCTCCGAAGTGGGCAAAATGGCCTACGGCCACCAAAAGTAGCCTACGGACATTGAGAGATGGTCCACGGGACCTCTCTCTTCCTTCAGGAAAAGAAACAGAGAAAACCGAGTCTGGCTCGCAAACCGAGACAAGGCACAGAAAAGGGTTCGGAAGTCCGGAGGCAGGGCTCACGGCCGCGATTCTGGAACTTCTGAACGAGCACATTATGCAACATCACCAAGCGCTCAATTGGTGACGTCTGAGTCTCAAGGTCGGTCAAAAATGGGGTGTCTACACACCCCAAGGCGAAGTGCTAGGCCGGATAAACCCTTTATCAAGAAGGTCTTGCAACTGTTCCTTTAGTTCTTTCATTTCGGCAGTAGCCATTCTGTAGGGAGTTTTAGAAATAGGCTGGGTGCCTGGCACAGTTTCAATGGTAAACTCGATCTCCCTGTCTACCAATTCCCCTGGTAATTCATTCGGAAACACATCCGGAAATTCTCTAACAATAGGAATATTATTCAATTCAACATTCTCAGATTGTTCAGACAACACATAGCACAAATAACCCTGGCACCCTTTCCTAATCAGTTTACATGCTTTCATTGCGGATATCAAATAAGGTGGAGGCACTACCCCATTACCCACAAACACAATCTCTTTCTGTTCTGGTGGTTTAAATATAACCCTTTTTGTCGCACATTCTATGGTAGCACAATATTTGGTCAACCAATCCATGCCCAAAATTACATCGAAATGTCTAAAGTTCAAGGGCAACAAATCTACATATAGGGTAGCATCTTCGACGTGCATATCACAAAACTGATATATATGTTCACATAACACAGATTCCCCCGATGGAACAGATACACATAATAAATATGGCAATAACTCTAGGGGTCTATTCAGTCTAGATGCAAACATGTATGTCACAAATGAGTGTGTTGATCCAGAATCAATTAATACAAAAGCATCCTGATTACATATCGAAATAGTACCTGAGACAACAGCATTGGCATTCCGTGTATCGCCCGGAACAAGCGCAAAAACTCTCCCCTGTCTCACTGTGTCCCCTGTAGTGGCAGATCTCAAAGTATTTCCCGGCTTTGGAACTGATGCAGTTGAACTAGCTGCGAGTTTCCCACTGTTCTGATTACATTCTCGGGCTATGTGCCCTTGCTTTCCACATTTGAAACAGGCTCCTGATGCACGGTAACAGACTCCACGGTGCCTTTTGCTACAAATGTTGCACATGGGAGCTATGTCTTGGGAAGAACTTGAAGTAGTTGAGGAGCCCGTGTGTTGCTTTTTCAGAAATTTCTTCTTCGGAAAGAAGCCCTATCTTTTGTTGCCCCTCCATTCTATTGTTGGCTTAGCTTATCTAGCTATGTTAGCTTCTGATATGATGGCCCTGTCCAGTACCCCAATGTAGGTCTCCAACTTCAAGACATTCACTCTCTCTAGGATGTCACTTCGGAGCCCACCTTCAAAATGTCTTGCCTTCTTATAGTCGGTGTCAATTACATGCAGTGCAAACCTGGCCAATTCAGTGAATTTGGCCTCATACTCAGCTACAGTCATGCTGTCTTGCTTGAGTTCCATGAACTCTGCCACTTTCCTATCCCGGACACACTGCGGGAAGTACTTGTCATAGAAGATTTCTAAAAATTTTACCCAGTCAACATCTCTGTGGTTTTCTCGCATCAACATCCACCACCTTCTCGCTTCGTCTTCTAGCATAAAGGTGGCTAGAAGCACTTTCTGTGTATCCGAGCACGGAAACACTTCAAACAGTTTTTCGATCCCAAGAACCCAAGCCTCAGCTTTCAAAGGATCTAGTCCGCCATGGAACTGTGGTGGTTTCATTTTCTTGAATTCCTTGGTGAGAGCTATTATCCGGTCGTCATTTTGATTATCTGGCATGGGTGGTACCGGAGGTGGAGGTGGCGGGTGTGGTTGCTGCCACTGTTGTTGCCACTCCTATTGCTGTCTCAAAGCTTCTGCCATTTCTTGGATCAGTCTTTCCATTCTGTCCAATCTGGCAATAGAAGATTCCTCTATCTCATCACCTCTGGTTCTCACCATCTGATTAAACTTGGATTATATTTTAAACAAAAGATACACAAGTGTGCATATACTAAGAAGCACATATTCCGAGATAGTTGTAATGCAAGTAGTTCACAACTTTCAACATACAATTGTTCATATCAAAACATTTAAGCATATAATCAATGCTTTCGAATTCGTATTTAACACATGAATGCATCCTAGATCTTATCTAGACGTTTATTGCTCTTTTTGGACAGTGTGTGGGTTATTAACTCGTGCTCTGATACCACTCTGTCATGACCCGAACCCGCCCCTATGGGTTAAAGACATAACCGGCCAGTAATCCTGTGATTACCTACGGCCTCAGACCCAAAACAACATGACTTGTCTGAGTAAAGGGGGCCAAACGGAAGCAAAAATTTAAAACTTTGTCCATAGAGCCGTGCTTATATGCACCTCAAACAAACCATACTCAGATATGTTAATAACCCACATCAAAAGTACAGTCTCACAAAATTCATTACAGACAGGATCATCCAAAACGAGTCAACCTATAACAGACTATATACAGACATACACTAGGCCCTTGCCAATAAGACAAAACATAAATACATAATAAAAGGCAAGGATGGTCTCATGCGTGAGGCACAAGGCTGACTCTCTAAAACTCATGTTGTTCCTAGAAGACTTCACTGGGGTTGGGTTTGTGCTTCTCTTGGCTCACCTACAAACACATGAATGAGCGTGAGCGATAGCCCAATGAATAATATCAAGTATGACAGTTACATAACAATATGTAGAACAACATGCTCCAAACGAGCTTGGGCCCAATTCATATTTCTACTTAACATATAAACACTTATACAAAATTTAGATCAAGTGACTGTAGTTCCAACATACTGGCCTTTGGCCCATTCAGGTTTCCATTCCTGTCAAAACGGCCTTCGGCCCACTCGTTTATGTCAAAATGGCCTTTGGCCCATTCATTTCTGTCAAATGGCCTTTGGCTCATTCATTTACGTCAAAACGGCCTTTGGCCCATACATTCGTGTCAAAACGGCCTTCGGCCCGCTCATTCATGTCAGAACGACCATCGGTCCATTCATTTACATCAAAACGACCTTCGGTCCATTCATTTACATCAAAACGACCTTCAGTCCATTCATTTCTTTCATGTCAGACTTTTGTCCACAATCCCAATTAACAATTCATAAAGTTTATAAGGGAATAAACAATTGGACATTGACAAGCTTTCAAATATTGATATTACTCACAATGATCGGCTTGTGGATTTGCCATGGAGCTTGACCCTACACATTTCATGAATACAAGAGGGTCACTAACAGTTCAATTCGTTCTTTGATTCACATATTCCTCTTTAGGCTTTATTCTTATCTTATTAACTTATTTACAATGCTTAGCATATGCCTAAGAGTGCTTACAGGTGAAGGAGAACGGAAAACGAAACATAGAATGCAAAAACAAAATTCCAGAAAAGCAGGGTCCTCGCTCGAGCGTCAACTTCACCGCTCGAGCGGACCCTTAAGGCCTGCAAAAGTACTGGTTGCATGAAAAATGCGCTAGAGCATGAAATGGGCGCTCGAGCGAAAGGCCTGTCCACAAAGGCTCCCGCTCGAGCATGAAGTATCCCGCTCGAGCGGACACCAACTCTGCAAAAAGTGCTGGGGGCACGATTTTACCGCTCGAGCGTCTATTCCTCCGCTTGAGCGAACATTAAAAATCTGGGTTTTTCAGATTGAGCTCTTGAGCTCCAATTCGAATTTCAACCAACAAAACATGCATGTTATGGCTCAAATCTCAAATACACACATACTAACGTGGCACCAATGTAAGATTATAACATTATGGAGCTCAATTTCTTGATTTATCCACATGCATGTCCCAAAACATGTCAAACTCAACATCAACATAACAAACTCATGCATTCAAGCTCATATCTTCTCAAATTGTACATGCATGTGATGAATTAGCCACATTCTCTACTTACATAACACAATGGGTGATCAAGACATGAGTTTCCTTTAACATTTCACATGGATCATACACATTTGTGATCAAACATGCAATATCAAGGTGATTTCCTACATGCATGCACATATTAAGCTTCAATTCAACAAATACAACACAATTTCATTTCAATCTTACTCTTGATCACCAAATTAGTTTGAGCACACAAAAATTACAAACTATAATCCAAGAATTACTCACCTAGGAGCTTGACCCTCACAATCTATGATTAAATCTTGAATTAGACTTCCAACCTCCAAGTTTCAAGACCACAATTGCACAATCCCTCTTTCTCCCTCTCTATAGTCGGCTCTCTCTCTCTCTCAAATTGAGTCCAAGAATCAGTCAAAATGAGCTAAAGGAGAGAAGTGAGGTGTACTGCTCAAATACATCAAGTCCCACTAAGTCAATATAATAATAATAATAAGGCAATTGGGCACTAATCCACCAATTTAATCGATTTAATCTAACCCGAATCAATTTCTAATTAAATTTCACTGTAGGCTCTAAAAATTATGCCAATCATGATGGCGTAATCAATTTCGGGTTCTGTGGTCGATAAGGCCCTCAATTTAATTTTCAGAGCGGATTAGTCAAACAGATGTTCATACGGTAAACAGATAAAGTTCCAAAATCACATATATCCACGTAATGGCACACAAAATCATATCAAAATATATAATTACATACGTATTAGGGACCAATTAACATAATACAGGACAGGGGTATCACAAATATGGTACACGAAACTTAATGTGAAGTTTAAATTTTATACAAATATTTTAAATATATGTGTATAAAATATATAACTTAAAATAGTTATTATTTTCACTTATTTTTCAAATAAAGTTTTTATTTATTCACAATTGATTGAAAATGCAAAATTTATAAATTTTTTGGTAAATTACAAGATACAAAATCTAATTATTATCTAGGTAAATTATAAGTGTACTTGATGCTAACTGTGAATCAATCCATTCATCCGGTCCAAGCTGTTCAATTAACAAATATTAATGTCAAATTAGAGTTCTTATCTACTAAACATCTCCTTAGGTTTGAGAAATGTTTATAGATAGCATTAGATAGGCTTGAGCCAAGAGAAGATGGCTCAAATTTGTACTATTTAGTTTGTGCCAAACTAAAGCAATGCCTGACGTTTGATTTATATTATTGATTATTGACCTAATTTTTGACCTTGCCTCTACATGTAGTCTAACTATTGTGAATCACATAAACCTCTTTTTAGATTAACCATTCAATTTCGATGATATTATTTATAAAGGATTAGTTTAGTTAATGGGGGATAGATATTGGAGAAGTAGGAAACTAACAAAGTACATTATAGGTCAACTCCAGGGTTGGAAGGCTTAAGGGTGGCTGAGGGAGGAAATTAAAAATGACAATTGGAGATGAAGAGTAGGGTATGCAATGGTGCATGATATAGAGTATAGAGGACTTGATTTGAGATAGCTCGGAGAAGAGTGTCAGTGCTACTCCCTCTAAATTTTCTCCTTTTTTTTCTTCAATTTGTTTTTGATTTTAACAAATTTTGATTGGGTTTCAATATATAATTAAAATTGGTAGTTTTAGGTTCTTATATAATTTGAGAAACTCTAACATAAAATATTTGTAAGTGTAATTTTGTAATTCACACAAAAATTTTTCTTCTAATATCTACTAATCACATGATGTCACACATATTTTTTAGTTAATATTTAAAATAAAACATTATTAACAACATAATGAAAGCATCACTTAAGTATATTTTAAATGAAGACAACTTAATTTACATAATTTTAATTTTATCCTCTAAATTTTAAAATTGTTACTATTTAATTTTAAAATTTATTTATTTATTTATTTGAGGTCATGCATAGCACGGATGTTATGTTATTTTTCCTATATCATAAAATACCAATTTTATCACTATTCCTAACCTCCCAAAACCCTAACCTTACCTCATGCTTACCCAGGCACCGCCCACTTTAGCTCCTCTTTTGTCCATCTCTATCTCCGACTACCCTTACTATCCCTCCCCA
This sequence comes from Camellia sinensis, assembly GCF_055761805.1. NCBI lineage: Eukaryota > Viridiplantae > Streptophyta > Magnoliopsida > Ericales > Theaceae > Camellia > Camellia sinensis. The sequence continues at coordinate 153,410,247 of NC_138967.1, forward strand.
ACCTTGAGCTCCCACTCCCTCCTCTCTTTGTCTCCATGGTTGAGAAGGGAAAGGGATTGTCGGAGGTGGGTAGATAGCGGGCAGATGTGGTGGTGACCAGGAAATGGCTACCAAATATGGAAGTGGCAAGGTTGAGGTCCAAAGAAGCAGGGATATAATCAAACTTATGATAAGTGTTCAAAGTAAAATGAGAAACCAATTTTGATAGGTGAGAGTCCAAAGAAATAAGGTAAGTGCAAATAGCCTCACTCAGATATATGCTATAATTTACAATAAAAAATTACTGCTATATGTCCTTAATACTGAAAAATAATTTGCTACCACATGATCAGATAGGCTCCACCAACTCAATCCTCCTCCCTCTTACCCTTCACCTCTAATGCACCCCCAAAAAGCATCTATCTATCTAATAAAACACTAATAGGTATATTGTTTTTTCTTTAGAGAAAACATAATTGGTTTTTTTTTTAAATAAAAACAAAAACCATGTTTGGTTCACACATATATTTAAAAAAAAAAAAACAAACAACAAACATATTTGATAAATTGTCAAGATGTGGGGTTGTTAGGAGTGTTGCGCAATTGGTAGAGATAGCCAAATGTGACCATAGATGGTGGGAAAAGAAGTAGGGAATACAAATTTTTCAAAAAAAAAAAAAGCACATTTTTTTCCCTTTACTTTTGAATTTTTATTTATTTATTTTATTTTTTTTTTGTTGGAATTAAAATATAGCGATCCCGATTTCTCTTCCTTTGATTGTTGTATTTTGGACTTAGATTCCGTGGAGTTGGTGGCTGTATATCTTGTTGTTATCCTTTAATTCCGTGTGTTTGAGTTTTAGGATGCATTGGGCGTGTTTCGAACAGGTTGGTTGAGCTTTAGTCCCATTCCTTGTTGCCTAGATTTTTGGTGTTACGCTCGAGCGGGTCCCTTTGCGCTCGAGCGGAATTTGATTTTTGGTTGTCCGCTCGAGCGGGTCTTCTTGCGCTCGAGCGGGGTTTACACACTCTCAGCATTTCGTGCCTCTGCAAAGCTTCTACAGGTGTGTTTTTCACGCTCGAGCAGTTTTCCTTACGCTCGAGCGGGTAGCGCTCTAGCGGGTATCTTGGCGCTCGAGCGGGTAGTTCATTGTCTGTAAAAATTCTGGAAGGGGGAAATCTACGCTCGAGCGGATTTCCTTTTGCGCTCAAGTGGGTGTGTTTTGCAGTTGTGTCTTGGTGCTCGAGTGGGTATCTTTGCGCTCAAGCGGGTCCAGTTTTTGTGTCTGACGCTCGAGCGTCCTAGTCTACGCTCGAGCGGGTCACACGTATATCAGATCACAGCTGTGTCATTTTGAATCACTTTTCAACATCCTTTCTCTCTCTTACTTTTCGAAAAACTCCATCGAAGAGCTTCTCTCACTAGAAACCCAACTTCTCTCTAGGTATTGATCTAGTTAGAGTGATCCCCTACCCTTGAGCCTTTACAAAAGTGTTGATCTTGTTGTGGGCTATCTTTCGATCCGAAAAGTTCTTGATTTGGAGCACTTCGAGATTTCTACGTCTTCTTCCTTTGAGCACCGAATTTGAGGTAGGGATAACTACTTATTTCTATGGTCTTTGACATAAACTATTGGTCTTTTTGATATAATGTCGGGTTGGGTAATTTTGGGTGTTTGGGTTTCAAAATGTATAAAAGAGGGGTTTTGTATTTTGCGCCTATACATGTGTATTTGAGCCTAGAGATGAGAATGTTAGTGTTGTTGATAATATTTGGACCCTTGGGTCAATATTGAGCTTAAAGGGAAAAAAATACCATAGTTGGGTATATTTGGGTCATTGGTGTAATTAATAACATTTGTTATGAAATTGAGTTGGGGTATTTATTATCTGTTTAGAAATAACTGCTTTGGGTTATCAGTGGAGAATAGTCTTGATTGTTGTAGACATTGCATGATGATTAGGTGAATTGAAACTAATCAAGTTATGTATTTGAATACATGGGTGCCGAATCCCGCGGATGAAATTTTCGTAAAATGGCCATTTGAATATCTATACATGGGTGCCGAATCCCGCGGACGCAATTTCCGTAAAATGGCAATCCGAATATATCTATACATGGGTGCCGAGTCCTGCGGATGAAATATCCGTAAAATGGCCATAAGAAAATGAAAATACATGGGTGCCGAATCCCGCGGACACAATTTTCGTAAAATGGCAGTTTGTAGTATTGTTGGCATGAGATGTAGTCTCACTTCAGTTATTTGGCCAGGTTCTGAGCCATGCTTTTTAAGTTGAGTTTTGTTGAGTTAAACATTTATCAAGTGCTAATGTTTTAGTTATTTCTCATATTATGTTTAGCATATCTCTACTGGGCGTTGGCTCACCCTATATGGGACATCATTTTCAGGTACAGGTATTATGCCACCTCCAAGGACGTAGCTTGGGAGGCTTGAGGCTGTAGACTCTTTTTGTTCTTTTTGTTGTATTACATATATATCAAGCCAAGGGCTTATTTGTGTAGAGTTAGTATTCTCTTTTGTAACCAAGTGTTGACTTGGAAAGTTGTAAGCCTATAGGGCGTATACTTTTATTGTCAACGTGTAATACCTTTTGTAAGAATACTCTGATGATTATAATATGAAAACTCTTTTATTTATCGTGAATGTATGCTTTGATGGGTTTATTTTTTAGGGCGTTACATAAAATCAGTTGTCAAAACTATTTTCATTTACAATTTTTGATTTGATTGCAACTATGTTAATACTTTGGATGGAGTTACTTATGGGTAGGGGGCTATAGTCACATTCACAACCCTTCTTGTTCTCAAATGATATATGGCCAATAATTTAGTTCTTGTCTATTATTTTGTTTTGTAGTTCTTTTCTTTACTGGATAAAAATATTCAATAAAGTCCACTAAAAGGATGTTTGGGAACTAGTAAAAAAAGTTAAAAAGACACTAAGATGTTAGTCACCAGCTAAAAAATTTTAATATCATATCAATTTTTTCACTAAAAAAAAAAAGAAAAAAAAACTTTTTTGTACAATTTTTCAAATAGAATTTTTTTAAGGGTGAAGCACCAACAAATCCAACATAGTGATCTTATGAACTGTTTAATCATTTTTTTTTTCTTATGGACCCAAATGTTTCATTCTAGTGTGAGTTATTTAAAGGACCAAATATATAAATGCACGTGTGCTATGTGTTGAAAGACAAATGTGAGTTTTCTCATAATGTTGAAATTACTAAGCGTAACACTTCAAAAAAACTCTTTAATGTATTTTTTCTAAATGTAACACTCCAATATAACATACTAAAAAACTCTTTAGTGTATTTTTTTCAAAATGTTACAACACAACAATTCACAAAAACTCTTTAGTGTGTTTTCTCTAAACGTAATACTCCAATCAATATAACACATAAAAACTCCTTAGTGTACTTTTTCCAAATAACAATCTAATGTAATAACACTCCAATGTAACACCAGAAAATCACACTAACAGAAATGTAGATTTTCACGCTCGACAACCAACATTTCAGCCACCAATCCCTCCAAAAAGAATATTTCATATCTCACATTTCCATTCTCATCCCAAAAACAAATCAAAAAATTTTAAAAATGGATCATAAAAGGGCATTCACTTAAACTCATACGACACCATCAAATAAAATAGACTAAGTGATTCATAAGAAAACTCTTATGACTAAATAGATCAATATTCCTCTATATGGGATTTATAGGTAAATTTTCCTTTTTTGACCTGTTAAAAGGGCAAAACAGAATCATTTAAAAAAAACACCTAAATTTGCTAAGGATAGTGTATGAGAGGGTTCGAGGATGTCGCGAAAAATTTGAAGGTCGTCGGAATCTTCGAATGTCCGCTAGAAAACTCGAATGTCGCCTATATATTCGAATTCTCTAGAAATGATAAGAGACTTAGATTCTTGAATGGTTGCAATTAGAAACACAATATCAAAGAGATGATGGAGATAAGAGATTGATTGAAGAAGAAGGCAAAGTAGTTACAGAGAGAATAATGGCAAGACTCTCCCATAGATCTACCACTTTCAATCTCAACGTAGATATTGGAGAAGGAAAATTAGTTCTTTTCCAAAAATTGTCTCTTCAAAAACGATCCATTGTAAAATTATAGGTATGTGTTATTTATAGGCACCTCATAATTTAGGATGGATCCCATGTGTAAGGCATATGAGGAATATTTTCTCTAACTACCTTGTCCAAGGCGGTGACCTCTCTGAGGATGAGGCAAACCACCAAAGAGGAGATCAACCTCTCAGCGAACTCTTCTTCTTAGCCACGCTTAACCAATGATCCCCAATCATCCCAAAGGGTTAGAGGTAGTCCCAGAGGACACCCTGCCACAGAAGGATCAAGGGTAGCTCAAGGGAACATCCTACCGCAAATATCGTTGAGTCTCAGGGACCCTCTAGATCGTGCCACATTGACCCGGCGTATAGGCTAGTTTAACCGAAGAGTGAATTTATCTCCACTCATCGTCCTCAGGTTCGGGTCCTTTGTTCGGACTCCGTCACACCCATGGTTCTGGTGCGTAAATCCTAGTAAGCTCCGAGCTCGCATATGTTCTAAAACTCATTAACAGAGCAACTTCTAGATTGCATTCAAATCTGTTCGAAGCCAAGCGCTTCAAATCTCTAGGTTCGTGAATCCAAACCTTTTCGAGTCCAAGCTCAAATAGGTCTCTAGGTTCATGGTTCCCAGCCCTTTTGAGACTAAGCAAATACCTCGGAGAATAGATCTCCTCCGAGGATTTCATCCCTTCTGAAAGTCCGTCCAACATGGAACTAACTGGGCATTTAGTACCACTGGTCTCTTCATGGATGACAATAGTGTTAATTTCTTGATTTCGACAAATACGTCAAGGCTCTCTATGAGAAATTTCGAGTTGTATATGGATGCACGACTTTCTCCTATATCTTTGGCTTATTATGGGTTTTGTCTGCTAAGTGAAAGCTACATTTTAAAGCTTCACTTCACAGAGATCATGTTTACTAATGACGAAACATTTAGCAACCTTGGAAGGCTTATATTTGATATTTACATCTAGGTGATTTTAACACCAATAGAACTGTTGTACAAAATAAATTTCATGTGATTTAGAATTTTACTTTTCATCTGTGTGATACTTAAATTTTAGGAAGGCTTACCAACACAAAATCATGACCTTCTAAGGAAATTGTTGTAGGGAAAGCTTGAACGTAAGGATTTTAACATTGAGAGAGTAGCAGGTGGGGTTGGTAATGAAACCATACAAACATTCATTGCAATTGTGCCTAATGGTACATGGCAGATCCACTTGTATTGGGTGGGTCAAGGGACAATTGGTATCCCTGGTAGAGGAGTATATGGTCCTTTGATTTCAGCCATTTTGTGTACAACCTTGGTAAAATGTCCTTATTCAAACTCCATGTTTCTTGTCTTAATGATTGGGACTCGAGACATAAATTGTATTCACAGTTTTTTGTGTGTTAAGCTTTTATTGCTGATAAGGAAATCGATATAGATGTTGCAAGACCTGTTTCTGCGTCTGCTCTAATTTTATTTTCAAATGTTTGAGACATCAAAAAACTACCTCAATTCACAGTAAAAATTGTCTGCTTTTGGAGGTTACTCTCTTCCATTCATAATGAATTATAAAAAAAATTGAACACATTCATAGTTATGTTACTTCTAGAGTTTGTCTCTAGGAATAATATACCTCATCTCTTTTTTTCATGGTCCCTTGCGATACTCTGTCAATTGAACAAATTCACTTCTTTTTTTTTTTGGTGGCAACACAAAATTTATTAGAAAGGCTGCATGAAAACGATGTCATGTAGGAATGGGCTTTTTTAATTTACAGAGCTGATAACCCCATTATTATTTTTCATTTATGTCATCCTACACTGAATCATAAAATTTAATTTACTTATTCAATTGGGTGACCCACAGTTTCAAGGGTATTAAGAGATTGCATTAGGCATACAATTCGTTTATTTTTGTGAGAGGTTTTACCTTGTTTTCATGTCTCTTAAAAAGGTAAAAAATACAATTTAGTGTTAAATCGGATGCAGGGCTAAAATGGTTTTGGAGGTATTTTGTAAAACAATTTCTTCTAGGACTAATAATAATGATGATGAATTCATTTATTTTAAGTGTTACAAATTATCAGTTCATTCATTTCTTGTCAATTAATTGGGTTCAAATGTTTTTCTTTTTTCTATCTCCATGCAGATTATTTACCTCAGCCATCAAAAAAGAGAAACAACATATTTGTGGGTGTTAGTGCTTGGGATCGTGGCTGCAGTAGCTTTTGTTATCATCTTGCTTTTAGGTATTCTTTGGTGGGGATGCTGCCTACTATGCAAAGATACAATGGAACATGGTATTTGGAAACCTTAAAATTGTAGTAAATTCAATTATTTTATCATCTCCATTTTCATATTTCTAATTTAACAGTTAATTTAACAGACATGAATGACGGCTTAATTGAATTGCCGTCAACTGCTTCTTCTACTTCTGCTGTTGATCGCTAGCTGCTCAATTTGAATTCTGATTATTGGGCAAACAGAGAATAGAGAAATGGGTACAAATTCTCTTGGTTGGTTTCCATTTTAATATTGTCCTTGCAATATAACAGTCTACATTTTCTTACTTTCTTTTTTCTTTTTGGAATCGATTTACAAGAGGTGAATGCTTATTACATCTAGAGAATTTTTCAAATATTTGTGTTGCAAAATGCACATATAGTATATACTTGTATATCTAAAACCGTGTGTCTCAACTACATTGGCAAATCCTATGTTTTATCTAGTTTTGGCCTTTGAGATGTTTTTTGGTCTCCTAGTTTGTCAAACTGGGATTGATGATTATTGTAAGGTGTCTTGCCTTTTTTTTTGGGTACTATAATTAGCCTTTTGTGGAGGGGGCATGGCTTACCAGTCAGAGCTTACCATGGAGGTGCATTTTACCCCACTATCACTATGCATATGTGTCGGATAATGGAATGAGTCGGATAAGGTGATTATATTTCGAATGTGAGATTCAGTTCTATTATTGAATGGTGATATTATGTATCAACGATCACATGGTACCATTGCTATATTAAAATTTTCCACCACAAGAAAAAATGACCAGAAAATTGTTGAGAATTTCAAATCAAAGTGTAGATTTTAGGATAAATTAAGACGATAGTCGCTGTATTTTATCCCTTGGGTCATTATAGTCCCTATAATTTTAATTGGCTCGATTTTGATCCAAAATTTATGATTTTGTCTCAATTTTGTCCAAATGATTATAACTCCTAGCATTTTTTTATTTATTTATAGAAAATACGCACATAAGTCACGTGTCATATTTGTAAGAGCAAAACTATAAATTTACTCAACTCAGTTAGTTAATTTCAACCTATTTATAATAATTTTCCTTAAAAAAATAATAACGATATTATTAATTGGACCAAATTAAAGCAAAACATGAAACTAAATGTCAAAATTGAGTCAATTGAGAGTGTAAGGATCAAAATAGCATAAGAGGTAAAATGAAGGGACCACCGGTGTAATTTGTCCTAGATTTTATCTACAAAATATACCAAAAAAATTCTAGAGTTTCATCCATATAATAAAACAAACCCTAGGCTTTAATTTTGTCAATTTAAGTCATAAGTTTTTGATTTATTTTCAATCTGAATCATCTACTTATTTTCGTTAAATAAAATTAACAAAAAAAAAATTATATTTTAGTCATTAAACTCAACAGAAAATAGTATTTTAGACATTTTATGCAACAACCCAGATTTTTAATTATTCTGTAGAATTTATACTAATATTATTTAATCTCAGCTCGGAAAATATATAATTTATTATATATTATTATGTGTAATTTTGTAAAATAATATAATTATTAAAAGTTTAGGGGTCAAAATATAAATAATAATAATATAGATAATATAAATAATAATAATAATAATAATGGGTGTGGTAGTAAAATAAATAATTAATTTTCTGTTAGTATATGATAATGTGCAATTTAATTAAAAATTAATTTATTTATATAATTATATTAAAATATTGAGTTAAAAGATAATTATCTTAAATATCTATTAAGAATAAGGATGAATCTATATAATTATGAATTAAATTAGAGCAAAAGCGGCGCCTGGCACGTGTTGAGCGCCTGTGGTGTCCTCTTCCCTATTTAAGGGAGGAGTTGATCAAACTGAGTGAGGAAAGAAATAAGAAAAGAAAGAAAAGAAGAAAGAAAGAAAGAAAAGAGAGAAAGATAGGGAAAAAAGAAGGAAAAAAATAGTGGAAGTTAAAAGAGTTTTTGATAGTAGAAAGAAAAAGTAAGGTATAAAGTTAAGGTGAGTTATATTATACATGGAGTCACCAAAATGTATTTTACGTATGTTTTGACTTACCAAAATCTGTTTTACACAAGATATGTTTTATTAGTATATTAATAAAAGTTATGTTTTATAAAGGTTTCAGTTATGTGTTTTTATTTCTGAACCCTATTTATTTAAAAGGAAATCCATGGATGTGTTTGTTTTACTTTTAAAGAATATTTGGCTATGGCCTTATATACAATTATGTTTTGTAAGTACCACCACGGGAGTCCCATGCCTTGGGGGATTTAAATAACCATTGGCCTCTGTTTGACTACTTTGTGGTCCTCTATCTGTCATAGATCCATTGACCTTTATTCTGTGCGGACCAAAGTGTTGTTCGGGGCTAAGTGCTACACTATTGTAGGAGCCATCTTTAGAATCCGTAAAAGCCACCTTTTGAATCCGTACCTCTGTTCTGTGCGGACCAAAGTGTTGTGCGGAGTTAAGTGTTACACTATTGTCGGAGCTACCTCTAGAATCCGTACGAGCCACCTCTTGAATCCGTACCTCTGTTCTGACTGTCACTTCTGTTCTGTTCTGTTCTATTCTGTTCTGTACCGTGGTTGTGGTTATACATTTACATAATATCTGTATTCCAGTTTCTGCTACTTAAATGATTTGGTTACTAATGATTTATTTACCAAACTGAGTTATGCAAATGTTTTGGCCTAACTAACTATCCATGGTTATTTCGTGCCCTTATACTCTTAGTATAGTATTTCTCACTCTACCATATGCTTATAGTTGTTTACCAATTTTCAGGAACACATGCAATTAAGAAATAATTTTTGAAAAGTCTTAGATGCGGGGCTGCGAAATAGACACACACGACACTTTTATGATATTTTTCTATGTAAATATCAGCCTTTTTTGTCAGTATAATTTTGTAATAAAAATAGAAGTTCCAATGATTATTTTGGTACCTTTGCTTAAATTTTACTTCCGCTTGCGTTTATTAATTTGTTTATGATTTGGCCGGAGGTAACCTCAGTTATTGGCCATCACGATGCTTAACCCTTGGGTACGGGGAGCGGGTCATGACAAATGGTATCAGAGCAATGGTTTATAAAAAATAAAAAAATAATAAATAAATAAATAAAATCATCATTGGAACATAGGACACGTGCACATTTAAGAACTGTGATAACGGGTAATTAGTACCGAATTATTATATTTTTTTCGTCGATTTAATTATATTATAATTTTATATGATTATATATATATAAGAAAAAAATTAGTGTGCCTAATCTGTGAAGGATATTAGATATAATTTAAATTTGTTATAGTAAAAGAAGGACAAGAAAAGAAGGATGTTGGGCTCAAGCACCCACCAAAATTATAATATAATTAAATACATATAATTTTCAGTTCAGTATTCAAAAAAAAATTATTTTGATGTTTTTTTAAAATCGGGTTCAAATTATAAAGATACTAATTTTGAAACTATTTCCTGTCAATGAAAAGTTCATCTCAAAATTTTCAATTCTTGCATATAATTCTGTCATTGTGTTCTCATTTTTATTTATTTTTATCGTAAACAAACGAGTGAAAAGTTTTTAAAGTCGCCCTTTATTTCTCATTTTGGTCCAAATCAATTTTTGACAACTAAACAGTGAGTTGTTTTTGATAAAGTTTTTTTTTTTTTGAAGTACTATTTTCTATCAGATTAATCATCTAATATATATTTATCAGAGTGCGCAGCGGATAGTTTGTACATATAACAAATTTCGAGAACGAAATTTTAAGAGAGAAGATTGTAACAACCTAGATTTTTAATTATTCTGTAGAATTTATACTAATATTATTTAATCTCAGCTCGGAAAATATATAATTTATTATATATTATTATGTATAATTTTGTAAAATAATATAATTATTAAAAGTTTAGGGGTCAAAATATAAATAATAATAATATAGATAATATAAATAATAATAATGGGTGTAGTAGTAAAATAAATAATTAATTTTCTGTTAGTATATGATAATATATAATTTAATTAAGAATTAATTTATTTATATAATTATATTAAAATATTGGGTTAAAAGGTAATTACCTTAAATATTTATTAAGAATAAGAATGAATCTATATAATTATGAATTAAATCTGAGTGAAAGCGACGCCTGCCACGTGTTGAGCGCTTGTGGCGTCCTCTTCCCTATTTAAGGGAGGAGTTGATCAACCTGCGTGAGGAAAGAAATAAGAAAAGAGAGAAAAGAAGAAAGAAAGAAAGAAAAGAGAGAAAGAAAGGGAAAAAGAAGGAAAAAAATAATGGAAGTTAAAAGGATTTTTGATAGTAGAAAGAAAAAGTAAGGTATTAAAGTTAAGGTGAGTTATATTATATCTAGAGTCACCAAAATATATTTTACGTATGTTTTGACTTATCAAAATCTATTTTACATAAGTTATGTTTTATTAGTATATTAGTAAAAATTATGTTTTATAAAGATTTCAGTTATATGGTTTTATTTCTGAACCCTATTTGTTTAAAAAGAAATTCATGGATATGTTTGTTTTACTTTTAAAGAATATTTGGCTATGGCCTTATATACAATTATGTTTTGTAAGTACCACTACGGGAGTCTCATGCATTGGGGGACTTAAATAACCATTGGCCTCTGTTTGACCACTTTGTGGTCCTCTGTCTGTCATGGATCCATTGACCTCTATTCTGTGCGGACCAAAGTGTTGTGCGGAACTAAGTGCTACACTATTGTGGAAGCCACCTCTAGAATCCGTACGAGCCACCTCTTGAATCCGTACCTCTGTTCTGACTGTCACTTCTGTGACCTCTGTTCTGTTTTACTCTGTACTGTGGTTATGACTATATATTTACATAATTCTTGTATTTCAGTTTCTGCCACTTAAATGATTTGTTTACATAATCTCAGTTTTGCCACTTAAAAGATTATTTGTTCCGACTAAGTTATCTCAAATGTTTTGGCCTAACTAACTATCCATGGTTATTTCGTGCCCTTATACTCTTGGTATAATATTTCTCATTCTGCCATGTGCTTATAGTTGTTTACCAATTTTCAAGAAACATGCAATTCAGAAATAGCTTTTGCAAAGTCTTAGATACGGGGCTGCGGAATAGACACACACGACACTTTTATGATATTTTTCTATGTAAATATCGGCCTTTTTGGTCAGTATAATTTTGTAATAAAAATAGAAGCTCCAATGATTATTTTAGTACCCTTACTTAAATTTTACTTCCGCTTACTGTAGACGTCCCCGAACGCCCTGGGAGGGTGAGTCCCGTTCCGTTCATTTGGGGGTCACTACAGCTCAGGACTCTCCATTATGTCACGGTTCTAAATCTGAACCAAAGAGTTCAAATCCGGCAAATCGTTTTGAGAAAACAGATTTTGAAAGAAGTGCCGAACATGGACTGCTTTGCCAGATACAGAGTCGCCACCTAAATATTTTATTTTGGGGAAATTTAGGAAACCCTGACTCGTTTGCCTAAGGCCACGTGTCCGTCGTCACCAAAGTTGCCTCGGCTCGGGAACTTGGGTACAATCGGGGAAGGTCACTTCGTGAGCACCCCCGCTCGCCCGATCAAAGATCGGCCTCTACTAACCATGATATCAAGTTTTGAAAACATTGTGTGTTCTTATTCCGGTTATTAACCTAGATTACTATGTGATGCGCACAGCATACAAGTATAGACTGGATCGCCTGAATTGGAACAAAACATTTCCTGTTTGTTTTTGAAAGATGGTTTGCTACTCGCAAGTAGGCTTAAAATGCAGATTTTGCCACCCTCAGGTGGGCTTAAGAAAAGATGATTTTGCCACTATCTAGTGGGCTTAAAACTCACAGTTGATGATTTGTTCCAATCCAAATAACCTTCACCCACAGGCATTCAGGCAGTTATATCACATAAGCAATTAGCCTCATGGTAAGCATGCTATCATGGCAGTCACTCACACACATGCAAGGATGCTAAACCATAAAACTTACCGAGTACTCCAAGCCAAAACAGAAGCTGATTAGAAATCCATGCATGATCCTAACTATACAGAAATGCCTAATGCAACACATACAAAAATGCAACTATAGCAGGCTCGGCTATTCTAAACATGGCATATGGAATGCTACAGCTAACATGTATTCAACTTGTAATTAAAATACAAATGCGGTTAGTATGATGCGCCGAGCCCGGTGCATGCAAAACAGATGAATGACGCAAACATGTTGTCATACTGTATGCTAATTGAAATATGCCCTAATCTAACCATCATAAGCGGATATATAAAAGAGAGAAAGACGTGGGGTTGGAAGACATACAACACACACACGCACACTTATTACAGTTGTGCCCTCGCGCAGAGGGTCCGAATAAATAATACAGTCCCCAAATAAAAGAGTATTACAGTCCAAATGTTACAGTCCAAATATATACAAATTCCTAATTAATTAACAAATTAACTAAAAAAAACTGTAAAACTGGCATGTAAGCCAGGGACTGCCTTGACTCCGCTCCGGATGATCAATGATGCATGCCCGGGTTGCCTTTGCGCTGAAATCCATGACGATGCCCCAATTAGCCTCTGTTTACACCTTTTCTTGAAATGCGCGCCAAGCTCCAAAAAGTTGCTGATTCTTCATTTTGCTGCAACAGAGAGCAGGAAAGGGGCATGGCAATGTATTTTCATAAATGTATGCATGTCTCGATCCTCGTGCCACCAATCACGCATACCGAGGCATGATGGCCGAGGAGTCGAATTGCACAACTCAATATAGAATGAATGCACATGAAAACACAACAAGACCTAACTCCATCATGGATGATCCGGAGTGTCGGTGACTGGGGAATTGAGATACATTCCGCCACTCGGAGTACGAAACGCACCTCGTTTCCCGTGCCCGGGCTAACTCCTATTCCGAACACAATGCAATATGCATGATATGCATGAAATGCAACTAAGATACAATCCAAACATACACAATGTTATGAAAATGAGATGCCTCGAAATGCGTGCACACGAGCACGCAAACCGAGAAAATGCATGAATGCGATCTAAGATACTACCTAGTATACACTATGCTGTGAAAATGAGATGCCTCGAAATGCGTGCACACGAGCACGCAAACCGAGGAAATGCATACGCAATGCAATATGGCTAAAATGGCATATAAAATGTAACATGGACTTATACTAACGTGAGAGAGCCTCAGCCACACTCACATAAGAGGCTGATGGATGAAAATGAAGTGCCTCGAAATGCGTGCACACAGGCACGCAAACCGAGGTAATGGCATACGCAATGTAATATGGCTATAATGGCATATAGAATGCAACATGGACTTATACTAACATGAGAGAGCCTCAGCCACACTCACATAAGAGGCCAATAGATGAAAATGAAGTGCCTCGAAATGCGTGCACACGGGCACGCAAACCGAGGCAATGGCATACGCAATGTAATAGCATGGGAAATGATATGCAAACATGCTGATGGAATTTCAGCACTGAAATGTGGGGGAAAACAGCCTCGAAATGAGGCGAAAGTACACCCGATGCATGGAATAGTCCCGACACATGAATTTTGGCACCCGAAATGGCCTATGACTATACCAAACATGCACAATATGGACATGCAATGAATAGACAGTAGCAAGGCAGCCCCGGAATTAGCATTTTACCAGTACAAAGCATGGCCAAACAGCTAACAGAAATAGGGCAAAACTAGCATACAAAAAATGGCCCTAAATATGAGACAAAGAAACAACTCACAGCTGCTGACCCCAAACAAGTTAGGGGCCTTCTACAATATTGAAGAGGGGCCAAAAATATGATGTTTTTCAGAACTGTAAAAAAACCCAAAAACAAACACAGGTATGGCTGCACTCCTATGCAAGAAAAGGGCCAAAAGGTGGCCAAAGAAGGAAGTGGTAGATGAAAAGCCCAAACAAAAAAAGACTCTTCTACAACATTGAAGAGGGACCAAAAATAAGGCATTTTACAGTTGATGGCCGGACCCAAAACAGTATATAAATACGCTCAAAATGTCATGCAAGATGAGGCTCAAAAGAGGCTATAACACAAAGTATATAAAACATTCATCAAACGGCCAAAGACCCTTAATGAAACATGAATATGGGGTCAAAATAAGACTATTTTTAGTTCTGTAAATCGTCCAAAAATGGAAGCAAGATAGGCTAACAAATCATGCAAAAATGGGGATTAAAAGAGAGATATAACATGAAGTGTATAAAAGATGCCTCAAACCATGAAAGGCCCTTGATGAAACATGAAGAATGGGCCAAAATAAGACTATTTTCAGTACTGTAAAATGACCAAAAACAGAAGCACAAGGGGCTGCCAAGTCATGCAAAAATGGACCCTAAATGGAGGTATAATGGCAAGTGATACATGGAGGTCCCAAACAGTGATGAGCCCTTCTTCAATGTTGAAGAGGGGCTCAAAATAAGCTGACTTATAGTTTACATCATGCTCCAACATAGATCACACATAGGCTAAAAATATCATGCAAGAAAATGGCACTCAAGGAGGATATTGAAGCAAGTGCAATATGGGGGGCTCAAACAGGGTTGAGCCCTTAATGAAAAGTGAAAAGGAGCCCAAAATAAGGCCACTTTCAGTTAGGGCCGGAGCTCAAAACAGTGAGCACATATGGCTTACAAATGATACAATAAATGGACCGAAAGAGGGGGAAATGAAACTCACCCTTGAAGACAAGTCTTTAGCAACTCTTGACTTGAGTTTGTAGCACCCTTAGGCCTTGAAGAACACCTTCAAACTTCTGGAATGGAGGATGGAAGGGTGGGGGTTGATGGTGTAGAAGAAATGGTGGTGTAGGACTTGGAGGTTTTTCAAGGAAATGAGAGAGATGGAGGAGGATTTGTGTATCAAGGCTTGAAGACCAATTTTTCTAACCCTTCAAACCAATATTGCCTGCTGGTTATAAGGACCAAAAGAAGGGGGAGTATGGAAGGAAAAGGTGGGAAAAAAAGGACCAAGGCTTTCCCCCACAAAATATCCCCCGGATTGAGATATTTTCTGGGAGAAACAGCTATACAGCTGTAAAGTGTGTATTGCAAGGAACATGGCCGGCCCTTTTTCTGAGCTGAAGGTGGCCGGCCGGCCACCCCCCCTTGCCGGCCGGCTAGGGGTCAAAAAGGTCAAGTTGAATTAGTGGCCGGCCACTTCACATTGCTATCCTCCCAGATGTCCTTAACACAACCCTGTGGTTCAAAATTGGAAACTGTGAAACAGGAGGGACAACAAGCCATTTTTAGGAGGGGGTCAAAAGGGTCAATTGGATTTTCTGGCCGGCCATATGATATTAGGATCCTCCCATGTGTGTACATCACAAATATGTGGTTCAAAGTTCAAGAAAATGGCTTAAGGGTGTTCAACATTGGCTCGGAAGCGAGAAAAACGGGCGTCGGCGGGTGCCGGAGGATATATAACTGATTGCTGAAACAATTGCTGGCCTCCCACCCTTCTACGGCCTTCCTAGTGATAAAACAGAGGTACCTGCCAAAAATGAACGAAAACTGATGCAAAACGAATGTTCGAGGGCCAGAACGCGCAGTTCGGTGCCCCGAAAACTGCCTGTTAAACACCGAAAGTGGTATTCGACCACGAAGTGGGTCTCTCAGACCTCAGTGTCCCTCAAAAGGGAGTAAATAAGAAGTATGCTAAAAA
This sequence comes from Camellia sinensis, assembly GCF_055761805.1. NCBI lineage: Eukaryota > Viridiplantae > Streptophyta > Magnoliopsida > Ericales > Theaceae > Camellia > Camellia sinensis. The sequence goes on from NC_138967.1 coordinate 153,426,320, forward strand.
TCGGGGCAAACGGAGATGGTTAAGCGGTCCCGAACCGAGCCACACGGCCTGACAGCTCCGAAAACCGGGAACCGGGCTCCGAAATGGGCAAAATGGCCTACAGCCACAAAATGTAGCCCACGGCCACTGAGAGATGGTCTACGGGACCTCTCCCTCCCCTCAGGAAAAGAAACAGAGGAAACCGAGTCTGGTTCGCAAACCGAGGCAAGGCACAAAAGAAGGTTCGAAAGTCCGGAGGCAGGGCTCACGGCCGCGACTCTAAGGCTTCTGAACGAGCACATTATGCAACATCACCAAGCGCTCAATCGGTGACGTCTGAGTCTTAAGGTCGGTCAAAAATGGGGTGTCTACAGTTGCCCCTCTTTGACAGAACTCGGAAGTCAGAAGTGACGGGAGTGAATGTCAAAGCCCAGAGACGACCCATTTTTGACAAGGCCGAAGACTCAGACAAACGTACAAGATAAATAGGGATGTGCCCGCGGGCAGGGGCAAAATGCAATTGACAATGCAAGAAGCCGAAAGTAACTCAATGATCGTGCAAATGCAGCAAGCTGTAATGAAGCAAGTATTCGCAAATAGATGCAACAGTTTTAAGCAAGAATGCAAAGCAACAACTACATTTCATGTAGTTAAGAATGTGGAGAATTATTCAATCCTCGCCACGTCTCACACGGAGAAGATACGATACCTGTGCGATTCGTCTGGTCGCACCAGCCTCAAATGAACCGTACATACAATATCGTGCCTGCAAAAGAGAGAAATTCAACAAGCGCAATATGCTAACAACATATATTCAATGTGATTTCGAAAGTTTGACACACGCAGTGTCGGCGAGTGGATGCATCGCGATGCGAGAAAGGAACGTGCGTGACAACGCATGCTCAAGCACAGAGATATGGCAATATCAAGAAATGTGCAGAGTAATGCAAGTATGTTCATGAGAATGCAAGCTATGTGCATGATAGTGCAAAACGAGCATAAATCACGATGCCAGTTTGTTACGAAATAACGAGCAAGGAAGCGCGTGTTTCGGCGAAGGCGACTCGATCGCGACCTTGGATTCACTTCTTGGGAAGGCTACAACACATTCAAAAAGGATACACTTTGATTTCGATGAATAATGATGAAACACATGTCAGAACTTGAAGCTGAAGTTCCGGCGGAGCAATTTCGCAACAGAAAGTGCACTTTCCTTGAACTTTTTCAGGTCCCGGGAACTCCGATCTTCCTCAAAATATGCAGAGAGCTAGGTGAGCATGTGGGGGACATGGCCGGCTGGTTTTATGGAGGAGGGGAGGTGGCTGGCTGGTTTCCCAAAAAGGAAATGGCTGGCCGGCCGGAAAAGGTGGCTGGCCGGCCATTTGCCCAAATCCGGGGCTATTTTGGTCTTTTCACCTCTTTGTCTTCATGCTCTTTCACTCAAACACTTTGAGCCTATAAATGCAGCCACGAGATCCTCTCTTCTTGCCTCTCAAACTCTTCTCTCCCTCAGATCTAAGCTTTATACGCGTTTTCCAACGCCCACGCAAATTATTTTTGCGAAAACATTCAATTTCAAGCACTTTGACCCGCTTAAATTTTGGTTTCGAGGCATCTTTTCTCGTTTTCGCAACTTGAGGTGAGTTTGTTTTAATATTTGGAAGATTTTCTTGGAAGTTGACTTTTGTTGACTTTTTCCTTTCCCGAGAGTTGACTTTAGTTGACTTTTTCCAATTTTGCTTATTATTGCTCATTTTTGCTCCTCTTTGCAGATTTCTCGAAATGCGCGGGTCAATTTCCCCACGGCGGAGGTTCTCCAGGTGCCGGAGATGATTTTGATGCCATGACTCTGCCCCCGAGGGTACGCCCCTTTATTCCCGGGAGATATGCCCCGCCGGCGCACGTTTTTCCTCGGGCCACTTTCCGTCACTTTACTAGTTTTGATGAGCGAGCACCTGAGGATCTACTCTTGCGAGAGCCAGAGCATCACCTCTCCCATGAGGCACGAGAGGTATTTACTTCACTTTCTGCATTTTTCGTGCACTTCGTGCCTTTGCCATACTTGAACACACAGTTTAGCTTATGACATAGTACCTTGTTTACATCTTGAACATGCAGTTTAAACACTTGAATTTCTGAACATTCGGCTCATTAATTGATTGTGAACGCTCGGCACACATTTAGTTAAGAAGTGAACACACGGCTCAAACACTGATTTGTCGAACACACCACCCGAATTTGAAAATGAACACAAAGCTTAGACTGACTAAGAGTAGAACACGCAGCCCAAACTATGATTTTCTGAAATCTGAACACGCAGCCCAAATTTTAGGTGAACACGCAGTCCACATTGATTAAGAGTAGAACACGCAGCCCAAACTCTGATTTTCTGAAATCTGAACACGCAGCCCAAATTTTAGATGAACACGCAGCCCACATTGATTGAAAGTTGAACACGCAGCCCAAACTTTAATTTTCTGAACACGCAACCCAGATTTTAGGTGAACACGTAGCCCACATTGATTGAAAGTTGAACACGCAGCCCAAAGTCTAATTTTCTGAACACGCAGCCCAGATTTTAGGTGAACACGCAGCCCACATTGATTGAAAGTTGAACACGCAACCCAAACTTTAATTTTCTGAACACGCAGCCCAGATTTTAGGTGAACACGCAGCCCACATTGATTGAAAGTTGAACGCGCAGCCCAAACTTTAATTTTCTGAACAGGCAGCCCAGATTTTAGGTGAACACGCAGCCCACATTGATTGAAAGTTGAACACGCAGCCCAAAGTCTGATTTTCTGAACACGCAGCCCAGATTTTAGGTGAACACGCAGCCCAAACTTTAATTTTCTGAACACGCAGCCAAGATTTTAGGTGAACACGCAGCCCACATTGATTGAAAGTTGAACGCGCAGCCCAAACTTTAATTTTCTGAGCACGCAGCCCAGATTTTAGGTGAACACGCAGCCCACATTGATTGAAAGTTGAACACGCAGCCCAAAGTCTGATTTTCAGAACACGCAGCCCAGATTTTAGGTGAACACGCAACCCACATTGATTGAAAGTTGAACACGCAGCCCAAACTTTAATTTTCTGAACACGCAGCCCAATTTTAGGTGAACACGCAGCCCACATTGATTGAAAGTTGAACGCGCAGCCCAAACTTTAATTTTCTGAACACGCAGCCCAGATTTTAGGTGAACACGCAGCCCACATTGATTGAAAGTTGAACACGCAGCCCAAAGTCTGATTTTCTGAACACGCCGCCCAGATTTTAGGTGACCACGCAGCCCACATTGATTGAAAGTTGAACACGCAGCCCAAACTTTAATTTTCTGAACACGCAGCCCAGATTTTAGGTGAACACGCAGCCCACATTGATTGAAAGTTGAACGCGCAGCCCAAACTTTAATTTTCTGAACAGGCAGCCCAGATTTTAGGTGAACACGCAGCCCACATTGATTGAAAGTTGAACACGCAGCCCAAAGTCTGATTTTCTGAACACGCAGCCCAGATTTTAGGTGAACACGCAGCCCAAACTTTAATTTTCTGAACACGCAGCCAAGATTTTAGGTGAACACGCAGCCCACATTGATTGAAAGTTGAACGCGCAGCCCAAACTTTAATTTTCTGAACACGCAGCCCAGATTTTAGGTGAACACGCAACCCACATTGATTGAAAGATGAACACGCAGCCCAAAGTCTGATTTTCAGAACACGCAGCCCAGATTTTAGGTGAACACGCAACCCACATTGATTGAAAGTTGAACACGCAGCCCAAACTTTAATTTTCTGAACACGCAGCCCAGATTTTAGGTGAACACGCAGCCCACATTGATTGAAAGTTGAACGCGCAGCCCAAACTTTAATTTTCTGAACACGCAGCCCACATTGATTGAAAGTTGAACACGCAGCCCAAAGTCTGATTTTCTGAACACGCCGCCCAGATTTTAGGTGACCACGCAGCCCACATTGATTGAAAGTTGAACACGCAGCCCAAACTTTAATTTTCTGAACACGCAGCCCAGATTTTAGGTGAACACGCAGCCCACATTGATTGAAAGTTGAACGCGCAGCCCAAACTTTAATTTTCTGAACACGCAGCCCAGATTTTAGGTGAACACGCAGCCCACATTGATTGAAAGTTGAACACGCAGCCCAAAGTCTGATTTTCTGAACACGCTGCCCAGATTTTAGGTGAACACGCAGCCCACATTGATTGAAAGTTGAACACGCAGCCCAAAGTCTGATTTTTTGAACACGCAGCCCAGATTTTAGGTGAACACGCAGCCCACATTGATTGAAAGTTAAACACGTAGCCCAAACTTTAATTTTCTGAACACGCAGCCCAGATTTTAGGTGAACACGCAGCCCACATTGATTGAAAGTTGAACGCGCAGCCCAAACTTTAATTTTCTGAACACGCAGCCCAGATTTTAGGTGAACACGCAGCCCACATTGATTGAAAGTTGAACACGCAGCCCAAAGTCTGATTTTCTGAACACACAGCCTAGATTTTAGGTGAACACGCAGCCCACATTGATTGAAAGTTGAACACGCAGCCCAAAGTCTGATTTTCTGAACACGCAGCCCAGATTTTAGGTGAACACGCCGCCCACATTGATTTTCTGAAATCTGAACACGTAGCCCAAATTTTAGGTGAACACGCAGCCCACATTGATTGAAAGTTGAACACGCAACGTAAACTTTAATTTTAACACAGCTCATTCATTTCATTTGCACGCAGCTCATTCATTTCATTGCTGACACATGTATTCATTCTGAATGCAGGTCGGTTCTCGCAGTGTACGGGGATATGGCTCCATGATCGCGAGGGATTGGTATGTGGAGCTCCCGGAGGCTGTCCGGGATTTAGTGGACCTGGCAGGGTTCGGGACCTTCTGCATTGGATTATCACGTTGTCCTGCTAGGAGGACACTAATGGCGGCATTGGTGGAGAGATGGTGGGACACCACCAACTCCTTTCATTTCTCTGCCACTGGGGACATGACTATGACCCCTCTGGATTTTGCGGTATTGACCGGCCTTGACATAGGAGGTTGGTCCATTCCTTATGACGAGGACATGGGCGAGTGGGAGGCCGCTTGGATATATCTACTGGGGGCTCGCCCGCCTGTTGACAGAGCTTCGGGGAGAGTCCGATATACCTGGTTCTCTTCCCACTTCCGGCGGGCGGAGATGGAGCCCGGGACTCCTGAGGAGATAGAGCAGTACGCCCGTGGTTTCCTTATGTTCCTCTTCGGGACTACTCTGTTTGCCGATAGAGGGAACACGGTTGGGCTATATCTATTGAGCGCTCTAGTTGACCTATCAGAGGTCAGTCGATACGACTGGGGTGGCGCCGGCTTGGCTACCTTTTACTGTTATATGAGCGCGACCTCCCACGGGCAGGGGGACTTACTCGGCGGTTATTGGAGGGCCTGGGAAGTACTTTCTGTCCTCTTGATTTACATTTCTGCTCCTCATTACTTGTACATTGCACACACAGCGCACTTTACAGTCTGTATTTTGCCCTCAGCACTTTGTACTTACATTCTGCACTGCTTTTATCAGTTATGGGTGTATGTTTATTTCCCGACATTAGCCCCAAAGTTAGAGGTAGCGGGGCTGCCCATGACCCCATACTCCCTGGTGTTCGAGGGTCTGCACCGGCCGAGACCCCGAGAGACTCTCCTTTACCTGCGACAGTATTTTGACACGGTGCGCTCATCGGAGGTACTTCAGAACTCTCCGTCCCTTTCATTTTCAACTTTGATTTGCCCCGCATATTCCCGATTTCTGATTGATTTATGCACTTGTTATCTACAGATTACATGGCAGCCTTGGGCGCCCTTGGGTGATGGTCTCCGGTTTCAGTATACCGGAGGATCAGGCATCTCCCAGTACAGGGTCCTGCTCGAAGGACCGGTTGGCAGGGCATGGTTTCTGGGGGAACGCTTCTTGCATCAGGTATGGGGGTATCTTTCTCAGGACCCTCCCGCAGCACCTCCAGTTAGCATGCGGATTGCTGATATGCTCTCTTTCCAGGAGATAGTCGGTGGTATGCTGGGTAGTGATGCTTTACTGTACCTTGAAGAGGGAGATTACGCCACCTACCGTCACACGTACCTGATGCCTCCATTGACGGGAGTTCGCACCCCGACGATGAGGTCTGCTGGTATGCCACCCTCTAGCCAGGCTCGGGCTCGGGCCACAGATGCTCCTTCCATTAGCAGGGCTGGTACATCGAGAGGTGGGGGTAGACCGGCTCCCCCGATTCCTCCGACTTATCCTCATCCCGGATGGCCAGACATGCCGACTGAGTTGATGGGGTGGCAGCTTGGGGCTACCTCTCCGATTCCGATCCCGATTGAGCCTCCGATGCCCGGTGATCGATACGCTATTGATCCCGACTCACCGCCGGTATGTTCTACTGCTTTTCATCTGTCATTCAAATGTTTAGACACTCCTTCATTTGTTGATGATTTGAGCTTGTATTTGCAGCCACCCAGAGAGTATACGGAGGAGGTGGTCAGATTGGTGGCCTCACTCGAGGGCATGGTCTTGCGGAGGGAGGCACAGTTGTCTATCGCGGGCATCCAGGTACCCTTCAGTTTCCCGGCATTTATCATACTTCTGATGACATGCTGATTTCTACTGCATTGATAGGCTACTTGTGTAGAGCACATCTGACACACACCCCACTTGTACACTTTGTTTACATGCACCCACTTCATGTAGTCTTTGCTTGTATCTGCATTTGATGTACACATTTGGACTGATGTATTTGAATTGAACCCCTTATTTTCAGATGCCTCCGGCATATGCTCATCCGCAGGCCGGGCCACCTGGGCCTTCTTGGGGAGCTGGGCCATCTAGGCCTTTTCACGGAGCTAGGCCATCTAGGCCTTTTCATGGGACTGGGCCATCCCGGCCTTTTCGAGGAGCTGGGCCATCTAGGTCTTCTCGAGGGGAGGGATCGTCTCTCAGACATAGGGCACGTGTTGTAGAGGCGGAGCCCGATGAGGAGGAGGAGGAGGAGGCTACAGACCGTCAGTCAGAGACATCTGCTAAGGAGGAGGACTCCGATCTCGGTTTCGGGGGTGGAGACGAGGCTGAGGGGGATCCTGAGGATGACAGCTCCGACCCGGATGATGATGGTGGTACAGAGGTTGTCCCGCAGAAGAGGATGAGGAGGGCCTCTCATTCCCGCTCCTGAGAGCACAGACGCATCTGTTTCCTGTTTTATTTATCTTTTTGCTAGTAGTTGTAGCATATTTGTACATTATTAGGCAGTTTTATTTTCTGTAAAACCTGTGCCTTAGTTTGTAAAATGTTATGATGGAATGAAACAGCTTTTGAAAAAAGTATTGCATTTTGAACACTCAGCATCATATCGCACCATTTTGCACCAAAATGAAATTGAATGGGAATGTGCATTGTGTAATCACCAAGTCAGGTAGTGAACCGACGCAACGAATTAAGCAACTTAACTTACTAAGATATAACAGAACCCTAGCAAGTTTACAACTCGATAAACAAAATGCAATAATGTTTGACAACTCGATAAACAAGACTTAAACAAAGATTGCTTAAACAGAGAGCAATGACTCAAAAACACAAAACACGACAGCTCGACAAATAACTCGATAAGCAAAACGACAACTCGATAATCAAAAACAACAACTCGATAAAAAAAACTCAACAACACAAAGTGTACTTCGGACGATCTGGGCACCGGAACGCATCCGAGACAGAGGGAAATGAAGTCCTTTGACACATCCGTTGCACTGAAATGCTCGAAACTTTCCCTCGGAGGGTAAAACAGGGCCAAAGAGATACACTGGAGCATGGCCGGCCACCTTCGGGAGCCGGCCGGCCAGTTTTATTAAGGGGGGGAGGTGGCCGGCTGATTTTCAAAAAGCAAATGGCCGGCCAGCCAGAAAAGGTGGCCGGCCGGCCATTTATTCCTGCAGCCACCCAATCTCTGACACGTGTCCTCTTGAATAGTGTTTCTCCCCCTTTAAAAGCCCCAGCTCCATGGTTAATTCAATCACCTCAGTTTTGCATCAGAAATGGAAGCGTTTCTTATTGAAAACCTCACAGCTTGGATTGCTTCTCTAGATGGCTCGGAAAAGCTGAACTTCCGGGGTTTCGGTTTGAATGCTTTGTTCATGTTGAGTCGCACTCCGTTGCATCTCCCTTTCCTCCATGCCGCGGCGAGGCTTTGGAACCCAGTGACGTATGTCTTCAGCTTCGGCGGTCAAGAGGTATGTCCAACTTTTGAGGATTTTCAGGTTTTGATGGAATCCGAAAGTCAAGAAGAGATCTTGCCCCAGTTTTGCTTCGGTCACGCCCAGGCCTTGGGGCAGATGTGCGGACTCACCGCTCATGATGCTCGATCTTTGATCTGTAATGGGGAGCTGGATACCCTTGGTTTGATTCAACGCTTTTCTGACGCCGGTGACCGCAACAACCATTACTGGCAAGGTTTCCGGCAACACGCCCTTTGCTTGTGTTTGTTGTCTCACTTTCTACTTTCCTCGGGTTTCGGCGGAGCTAGTATTCGCCTGGTCGAAATTACCCAAGGCTTGAGGGAAGGGAAGAGTTGCATCGCCATGACCCTGGCCGAGACTCTGATGGGCTTGGACGCTTTTCATCGCCGAGAGACGACCAGGTTTGCTGGGAGTCCCCTGCTGTTGCAGGTAATGTTTCCCACCCCATATTACATATGTATTTGCTCACATCACTCGGCCCTCAGGCTCGATTTTTCTCACAAAACCCTTGTCTTACTTTTCTCTCATCGTACATCTCTCTGTTCTTTATTCTCTCATTTTTTATCCCTCCCCAGATATGGTTGATGGACAAATTGCAGGTGGTGGACTCTTGCCCGGCCTACTCAGCTCGAGGCTATTTCTTTCGACAACGTCTAGTTGATGCCCTTGATGCAAGGTGGTGGTTTGACTGGATGTGCAATCTGTCCGCAGATCGCATTGCTTGGCGTTGTCCTTGGCTCAATCTCCCGGCAATGAGCTATAGCATGTCCCGGCTGGTCGGGATTCAGTTGGTTGGTCTAACCCACTGTGTGTTCTATTTTCCGTTCCGGTTCCTGCGTCAGTTTGGCCATGATCAGATTTGCCCACCAGAGGGGATGGAGTACCCGGCTGCTTTCCCGGTCCGAGGTGCACAACTTGCGCGATATGCCACAGCATGGAGGACTAGAGAACTCCTGGCTCCTGCTCCCGCTTTCAATTGCGCTTTGTCTGACGGGTGCCTGGATTGGCTCAACGAGGAGGCACAGGTTGGGCCTAGCTTGGCGTCAGGGGCTTCGACCAGCTCTGGGAGGGGGCGCAGGGATGCTTGACTTGACCATGCCCCAGATTTATTGCTTTATTAGTACTTTCAAGTTTTCTTTATGAATGTAATAAAAAGCAGCTTCGATTGTATGCAAGAGTAGGAGAACTCTATTTTTGAAATCAATGAAATTGAAGGTTGTGGTACTGAAAATTTTCCACTCTGGTCCAAAAATGGTCTTAGTTGTAAAGAGATTAATTTGAACAAAGTCAACTTTTACTAAAACTTTTCAAAATTATTTTCGATATGGATCAGAACTGGACACACCTAAGATCTGTCACTGAGATGCACAACCCCAGATCCCTGCAACTGGAAAGTTGCCCCTAGTTTGAAGAGTACCGCGGCACAGCATGGCAACGGAAAGTTGCCCCTAGTCTGGATAGCACTGTACCGGAGATCACGATAAATGTTGATGGATAAAGATGACTGAGATGATCAAAATGGACGAAGTCGATCGAGGAAAAGTTTATGGCTGAACTTCAGGGTGAAGCTGCCTACGTATCCCAAAGATGGGAATCAAGCCTTACGTAGTTCAGGCTTAGGTTCGCTCAGGTATTTTCACTCTCCTTTTGCACTCTAACTTTTGCCAAGGCCGCCCTTTGCGGGTTTTCAACCTTGCGAGCTCAATTTTTACATTTTCCAATTTTTTGTGCTCTAACTTTTGCCTAGGTCGCCCTTTCGGGTTTTCGGCCTAGCGAGCCTCTCAAGGGTAATATTTCTTCAACTTGTCCATATTGATCGGTTGTGAGAACTCTAAGCCATCTAGATCTATCAGAACCACAGCTCCACCTGACCAGATAGCTTTGATGATGTAGGGACCAGTCCAATTGGGTTTGAACTTGCCCCTTGGGTCGTGGATGGGAGCTCGGTTATCCTTGAGCACTAAATCTCCTTCTTTTAGGTTCCTGGACTTAACCTTCTTGTTGAAAGCCCGGGCAATTCTGCGCTGATAGCCTTGAATATGGTACAGTGCTTTCAATCTTCTTTCATCAAAGAGCATGAGTTCCTCAAATCTGCTCTGCTGCCAATCTGCTTCGGCTATTTGACACTCAGCCAATACGCGTAACGACGGAACCTCAATCTCAATAGGTAGAACGGCCTCCATCCCATAAACCAATGAATACGGAGTCGCCCCGGTAGAAGCTCTGATTGAAGTCCTGTAGCCCCATAGAGCAAATGGCAGCTTATCTGGCCAATCCCGGTAGGTTTCCACCATCTTCTGCAGTATGTGTTTGATATTCTTGTTGGCGGCCTCGACCGCTCCGTTGGTTTGCGGCCGGTATGTAGATGACTTATGAAAAGCCACGTTGTATTTCTCCAACAAGTCTATCACTTCCTTCTTGAAGTGGGAACCATTATCTGAATTATCTCGTTTGGGACCCCATAGCGACAAATGATGTTGTTTCTGATAAACTTTGCAACGTGTGATGCTTTCAACACCGCATACGACTGGGCCTCGACCCACTTCGTGAAATAATCTATCGCAACCAGGATGAACTCATGCCCATTTGACCCATTCGGAGTGACTGCCCCAATCACGTCAATTCCCCAAACTGAAAACGGCCATGGCGAAGTCATGTTGTACAGCTTTGACGGTGGGATGTTCATGCAGTTTGCATGAATCTGGCACTTGTGGCATCGCCGAACAAAACCGATACAATCCTCCTCCATGGTAGACCAGTAATAACCCTGTCTGAGGATCTTCCGTGCTAGCATTACTCCGTTCATATACGCACCGCATTCTCCCCCATGGATGGCCTCCATTAGGCGTTTTGATTCCTCGGTTTCCACACACAGCTTGTGCATTCCTAGATGACCTCTTTTGTACAGCTTACCCCCACAGATGATGAACTGAACGGCCATTCTTCTGATTGCCCTCTTATCCTTGGCATTTACCCCTGGCGGGTACACTTCCTTTTCCAAGAAATTCCAAATGTCAAAATACTAGGGGTTTTCGTCCTGAACCTCATCTATAGCGGCGATCGACTCATAGGCTGGTGCAAATTTTTGGTCAATAACGACTGGACGCATCCGGATTCCAAACGGAATGTCTATCATGGAAGATAGAGTTGCTAATGAATCTGCGAACCTGTTGTTCTCTCTTGGAAGATGAGCAAAGTTTAGCTTCTCAAACCGAGGGATTAGCAAATCCAAGGTCTGATAGTACATCATCATCTTTTCTTCCTTGACCTTCCAGTCTCCGTTTACTTGAGATACAACCAGGTTTGAATCCCCAATGACGTCCAACCGTCTTGTCCCTAGTTCCAGGGCCGCTTCTAGGCCAGCAATACATGCCTCGTATTCAGCTTCATTGTTCGAGACTTTGAACCGGAGTTTGAAGGCTAGAGGGATACGGGAATTGTCGGGTGCTATCAGCAACACCCCTATCCCATACCCGTACTGATTTGACGCTCCGTCAAAGTACATCATCCAATATTCATCGTCGATGTGTAAAATGGCTTCATCTGGAAATAAGTACTCAACTGTTTCACCTCCTTCCACTGGGTGGTCGGCCAAGAACTCTGCCACTGCTCTTCCTTTAACTGATTTGCGAGTCACATATTTCAGATCGAATTCGGAAAGCAACAGCAGCCAACGGGCTAGCCTACCCGTAAGTGCTGGTTTCTCGAAAAGATATTTGATGGGATCAAATCGTGAAACCAACATTACAGAGTGAGCTAACATGTAGTGCCGCAGCTTCCTGGTAGCCCATACCAAGGCTAAGCAAGCCTTCTCAAGCGGAGTGTAGCGGGTCTCGTAATCCAACATCTTCTTGCTCAGATAGTAGATGGCCCTCTCCACCTTATCCTCTGATTCCTGTGCGAGCATGCAGCCCATTGTGGTCTCAGTCACTGAAAGGTACAAAATCAACGGTATCCCCGGCTCTGGCGGTGACAACACGGGCGGGTTCTGCAAGTATTCTTTGATCTTCTCAAAAGCGGCTTGGCATCGGCCATCCCATTGGAACTTCTTGCCTTTCTTTAGGAGACCAAAAAGTGGTTCACAAGTCAAGGTTAATTTTGAGATAAACCGTCTTATGAATTGCACTTTACCCAGAAAGCCTCACACCTCCTTTTCAGTCCTTGGTGGTGGCATTTCTAAGATGGCCTTGATCTTTGAAGGGTCGACCTCAATGCCCCTTTGTGTAATCAGAAACCCCAGCATTTTCCCTGCTGTGACACCGAAAGTACATTTCTGAGGATTTAGCCGCAACCGAAATTCCCTGATCCTTTGAAAAAACTTTTGCAAGGCGGTGTAGTGGCCCTCTCTTTCCTTGGACTTGACAATCATGTCGTCCACGTACACCTCAACCTCTTTGTGGATTATGTCGTGTAATATCCTGGTCGTGGCCCGTTGATAAGTAGCTCCAGCATTCTTCAACCCAAACGGCATTACCCGGTAGCAGTATGTTCCCCACGGGGTGGTGGATGCAGTCTTTTCTCTGTCTTCTGGCGCCATTACTATCTGGTTGTACCCTGAGAAGCCATCCATGAATGAGAGCAAAGCATGCCCTGCTGTGAAGTCCACTAACTCATCAATATGCAGTAAGGGAAAGTCGTCCTTCGGACTAGCTCTGTTCAAATCCCTGAAATCTACGCATACTTGGACCCTGCCATCCTTCTTCGGCACTTGAACGATGTTGGCCAACCAAGTCGGGTATTCGGATACCTGCAAGAAGCCTGCATCGATCTGCTTGGTGACCTCTTCCTTAATCTTGAGAGCCCAGTCTGGGCGGATCCTTCGGAGTTTCTGTTTGACAGGTCGGGCCTCGGGGTCAAGGGGGATCCGGTGCTGTACAATCTCAGGATCGATCCCAGGCATGTCTTCGTAGGACCACGCGAAAACATCTTTGAAATCTTTTAGTAAAGCGACTAAGCGCTCGCGTTCCCCCGAAGACAATGTGGACCCGATCTGGACCAGCCGCGGGTCCTCCTCAGTACCAATGTTCACGGTAATGATTTCATCAGTTAAGGGTTTAACAAACCTCTCCTGCTCCTGCTCAATTAAGCGTTGCAAAACCGGAGGAATTTCTTCCTCGCCGTTTTTATCAAAGTTTTGAAAATATGAATTTAAGCAATAAATTAAGGGCACAGAGAAGTACTCAGAAACCACAGTGAATTGATTCTCATTAAGTTCATCCAAATCGTCCGAAATCTTGGTTACAACAGACTCAAATGAGAAAGAAAAAGATGACCTGGATTTAACTGTGGCATCCGGGTGATCATCCCCAGGATTACCAGACTCAGACTCAGTCGAGCTGGAACCTGATTCCGACTCACAGGACTCGGTGGAATCAGATTCCGGCTCACTACCTGACCCGGTACTGCTGGGTAAGAATCCCTCTTCGTATTGCCAAGTGAGAGAGGGTGCGATAGATGCATCCAAAATAGTCGCTGGAAGGCCCGCAGCCGTTTCATCCTCAATCATAGAAACCGAGGAGTTATCCCCCAAGCACATTTGGTCGATCGAAGGATCTGAGAGTAGACATGCCAGCGCTACCCCCATTTCAAATTCGGTGCTCTCAGAAGCCACTACTTTACACTGCCCGGCCTCAGCCGATAGGTCTGTCTGCTCCTTGGCAACGTCATTCCCAGGTAGTTGTAGGTCGAAGAAGATTTTGAAACCAGGCACGCGCTTCCTCTCAGCGTTCAGCCATGGTTCTGGGAAGCCGCAAAACGGAAAGTCCTCCCCCTCCCGGACGAAGCGTCCGTTTAGGGTACCCCAGATGGGCCTATGCATTAATTCAAAAGGCTTCCCAGCCTGCTTAGCTCTAGGTCTTCCAGCCATTTCCTTTCCCTTCCTCACCCAGTCTTCTTTGGTAGGCAGATAACCCAGTCCAAAGGCGTGAGGGTTGTGTGGCACTTCGGCCAACGCTGAGACGCCCTTCCGGCCGCTCCTTCCCAATCCCATCCCAGGGATGTGTTGTAGCTTGTTCATGAGGTAGACGGATTGAGCACTGACGTACATCCCCTCATTCACAGCCATAATATTTTGTACCACTCGAGCCTCAGCCAAAGTGAACCCGGATAAGAACACATCCTCAGTGCCGTGCTCGATTTCTAATACTGGCGTGGACACTTCCGGTGGTGGGTGGATTGACGAATTCCCAAAAACAGTTGCTACCCCCTTCCCGTGAGGGTACTTCAGCATTTGATGTAGAGTGGAAGAGACTGCCTTGACCTGGCGCAACCACGGTCGCCCCAAGAGTAGGTTAAAGGTTGCGGGAACGTCTAAGACATGGAATTCGACGTTGTGTTGTCCTGGACCAACCTGGGTCTGGATTTTGACAGTCCCCATCACTTCCCTGCTAGTGTTGTCGTAGGCTCTGATTACCTGCGTAGTTGGCACAAAGTCCGCGGGTTTCAACCCAATGGCATATGCTGTTCTGGCTGGGCAGACATTAATAGCGGACCCGGTATCAACAAGTACCACCGGTATCCACTTGTTTCTACATTCCACGGAAATGTAGAGGGGTTTGTTATGGTTTGTGCCCGTGGGCGGTAATTCCTTGTCTGAAAAGGTCAATGCCGGGGAACCTCCTCCCGGGAAGACCAGCCCAACCAGCTGCTCTGGCGTAGTATCGATGGAGAGTTTGGACTTGTCCATAGCAGATAAGACAGCTTGCCTATGTACTCGCGATGCCATAAGCAGTCCCCAAATGGAGATGTCTGCTTGTATCTTCTTTAGCTGTCTCAGCACAGCTTCCTCCTCAATCTGTTTCTCCTTTTGCCTTTCGGATTCTTTGTCTTTCCCGGATGCCTCGGGTTGGTCTAGGTGTGGGGGCTTGAAGTACCGCCCACTTCTCGTCATGTGATCCACCTCATCAAGGTACCGAGTGTCATCCGGTTGGCCACTTCCCCAGTCTTCGTCTGTGTGGGCAAGACATAAGTCGTCGTCTTCCCACCACATTCCGCTGGCAGCCAACAGACACCTGTCTGGCTCTGGTCCACTCGCACTCGCAGTGCTCTCCGTCCACATGCTCACAGCATTCTCTATCTTCGTGCACACAGCACTCTCAGTCCCCTCAGGGCCCTTAGCTTTCCTAATTCTCTCGGCTTCCTCAAACCTTTCTCGTTCCAACTGCATCAGTACAGCTGGTTGCTCAACAATTCCCGTATTCAAAATGCCCAAGTCTCGAGCGGAATTCTTAGCACCGGCGCTCTCCGGCGATACAACTTGACTTCCGGCCCTTCCGGCCACAGTTGATACTTTTTCCCCTGCCGGGCCCTGTTCTGGTTGGGGTTTCCCCACTACATCTGTTTGATCATCGAGCCACCCAGTGGCCTCTGCCGATTCCTCATAGTCGAACCAGTTGATTGCCGCATCCCCTGGTTCTTGATCATCGAAAAACTGCAGGTCGGCAAAGTCCTCCTCTACGGCTGTCAGATCATCCGTTCTTTGCTCAAATCCATCTCTCCGAATCATACATAGCTCTCATGTCTTTGGCAGTTCTATATTCAGCCCAATCTGGCTTGTCGACAAGATGTACTCACTCGGATCATAGACTTCCCCGGCGAAACTCTGTCCAGTCCCGGATTCAACAACCCCATTCTCTCCCGAAATCTGCTCTTCTCCATCTTCGATGGCCACCACCTTCGGTTCTGGTTGGGTCGTGAAGATGTCCAACATGCATAAAGAGTCGGTGCAATTAGGAAGGAACACCTCCGGCTTGGGTAGGTGGGATGGGGTGATATAGATACTAGGGTCGTAAGATGCGACCCCAATTTGGATAAAGTTGATTCTATTGGGAGGGGGAGCTTGGTTATGTGGTGGAAGAGGATTGGTCGTGACATTGGGTTTGTCGGGAGGTGTGATCACCTGCTTGTCAATAAGATCCTGGATCTCGTGACGCAATCTGAAACAACGGTCGGCGTCGTGACCGTGTTGCTGGTGATACGCGCAGTATTTTGCTGGGTCGTGAGAGGGAGGGAGTGGATTCGGTAGTGGCTTCGGCTCCAGGGGTTTCAAATGCTTTTTCCTGATCAATACCCCTAGAGCTTTGGACAGGGGCATGTATAAGGGTGTGAAGGTTCTTTGGCCTCGAGGTTGGAATCTGGTGGTTTGTGTGTTGCTTCCGGACGCGCCGGAGAAAGGTGTGGCCGCCATGGGCCTCGGAAGGAGAGGGGGAACGGTGGTGACCATGCTCACCTCTGTAGCTCTTGCAGTCGCAGCACCACTCGGGCCTGCATTGTTGTTTCGGTTGAATGTCCTCCTCGGTTGCTCCCTATCTTGGTCAATTAGACCTTGTTTCATTGCATCCTCAATTTGTACCCCCATCTCGTGTAAGTCTGAGAAGGTGGGGAAGGGGATTACAATCATTCACTGCATCAGCTTTGGTTGGAGATTGCGCACAATCATCCGAATTTGATCTTTGTCGGTAGGTCTCAGAGTCATCATTGACGCCTTTGCCCTCCACCGGGTTACAAAGTCAGAAAAGGTTTCCTTGGGCTCCTGCCTTGTCGTCTCGAGATCACGAGTTGTGACCTCGATTTGCGTGTTATAGGAGTACTGTGCAACGAAGGCCTCGGCCATCTCATCCCAATTCCTTTTTACCTCATCTTCTAGCTTTGCATACCAGTTGGCGGCCACACCTGACAGGGTTCGGCCAAACAGTGAGAGCTTCTGCGGTCGTGTTAGGCCTATTGGCCGCAGGATGTCCGAGAACAGCCGAAGATGAACCATGGGGTCCCCGGACCCATCAAAACGGTCAATTTGAGGCATTTTAAACCTATCGGGCAATGTTACGGCCTCGTCGGTATATCCATCTTCGATATTCGGAATAGCCCTTACCCCTTGGGATTTCTTGAAGAGCTTCTCAAGTTTGCTCAATTTCAGAGCTGTGTGGTCAATCTCAAACTCAAAGGGAGAGTCCGGGTGATTGGGTGTATGGGTTTTGGACAGTTGTGGCGGAAGCGGGGGCGGAGCTGGCCCCGTTGGGAGGTTCGTGTCCTCTTGCAGGTTTTGAATATTCGGCACAGTATTCTGGGTATTTAGTGGAGCGTTCTGAATAGTAGGTGTCTGCTCAGGTAATGGAGCCCCTGGTGGAGGAGGGACTTGGTGCGAAGCAGATGCAGCATTCTGCTGTTGTAGTCTGGTAATTAGTTCAGCCTGCTGGGCCATGATCTCGGCCTGTTGCTTGGCGAACTCATCTCGGCGAATGGCATCCTGCTGCATGGCCCGCATAGTCTCTTGCATTTGGCGCATCATCTCATCGACTCCTGTTGGTGTCACCATACTGTTTTGATCTATTTGAACTCCTGGCAGATCTATCTCTATTGCAACAATGGGGATCTCAATCCGACTGTCCACTGATGGAGGAAACCACTGTTCCGGTGATCTCTGTTCAGATACACTGCGCTTTCTCTGCCTTCTCTTAACAACTGGTGGTAGAGAATGGAACACTGGCTGTCCGTCAATTAGATCCTCAGATCGATTGAGTCGACGACCTCGTATCCAAAGTGCTTGGGGGGTATCTGCTGGGTTTGAAGCAATTGTGCTAGAACTGCCCCTAGTAAAAAGACAAATAAAGCAATAAGGAAATAAATAAACAGATAAACGGACAGCATAACAGCGTAAAGTAAATGCATGACACACAGCCGGGCATAACAACACACAGTTGGTAAGCTGAATATACACTGTCCTCAAACACTGATTATTATCCCTGTATCACTGTCCCCAAACCGAATCTCTGATACCCGCAGATAACTGATTCTGAAATACTGACTGATGCCCGCAGGCCTGATATCCACAATACTGAACTGACGCCCGCAGGCCTGATGCCCAAACTCATACACTGATACACGCATTCCTGTAGAGACGCACTCTAAAGCATATAACAGATAAGTGAGAGCCAAAACACCCCTATGTTGGGGTAGGGTTTCCCTGTCCTATTTTGTCAGGAGCTAGGGTTTCACTACGCACGCAGCAGTTTCAAACAACCTATCTTGGGTAAGTAACCTGTCCTAGTCTGGAATGATCACTATGGATCCGAATATGCACTAGGTCGAATGGTCAAAGAGGGTGCCCCGGTAAAACCGGGGTTTGTGTTCCCATATTGGCAGAGCCCACAACCAGTCAACCTTATGGTCATGCCTTGACAAAACAAGCCTCCGGCAAACCGTTCAGGAATAGCAGATGGCAAACACGGTGTCCTAGGCGCACCAATGCAAATGCAATGCAAAGAAACACACAAGTGTAGTAAAAAACAGATATCATGAGTTTGAGTCAAGTTCTCTAA
Source organism: Camellia sinensis (assembly GCF_055761805.1). NCBI lineage: Eukaryota > Viridiplantae > Streptophyta > Magnoliopsida > Ericales > Theaceae > Camellia > Camellia sinensis. The sequence goes on from NC_138967.1 coordinate 153,444,894, forward strand.
CTCCCCAGCAGAGTCGCCAGAAACTGTAGACGTCCCCGAACGCCCCGGGAGGGTGAGTCCCGTTCCGTTCATTTGGGGGTCACTGCAGCTCAGGACTCTCAATTATGTCACGGTTCTAAATCTGAACCAAAGAGTCCAAATCCGGCAAATCGTTTTGAGAAAACAGATTTTGAAAGAAGTGTCAAACATGGACTGCTTTGCCAGATACAGAGTCGCCACCTAAATATTTTATTTTGGGAAAATTTAGGAAACCCTGACTCGTTTGCCTAAGGCCACGTGTCCGCCGTCACCAAAGTTGCCTCGGCTCGGGAACTTGGGTACAATCGGGGAAGGTCACTTCGTGAGCACCCCCGCTCGCCCGATCAAAGATCGGCCTCTACTAACCATGATATCAAGTTTTGAAAACATTGTGTGTTCTTATTCCGGTTATTAGCCTAGATTACTATGTGATGCGCACAGCATACAAGTATAGACTGGATCGCCTGAATTGGAACAAAACATTTCCTGTTTGTTTTTGAAAGATGGTTTGCTACTCGCAAGTAGGCTTAAAATGCAGATTTTGCCACCCTCAGGTGGGCTTAAGAAAAGATGATTTTGCCACTATCTAGTGGGCTTAAAACTCAAAGTTGATGATTTGTTCCAATCCAAATAACCCAACCTTCACCCACAGGCATTCAGGCAGTTATATCACATAAGGAATTAGCCTCATGGTAAGCATGCTATCATGGCAGTCACTCACACGCATGCAAGGATGCTAAAGCATAAAACTTACCGAGTACTCCAAGCCAAAACAGAAGCTGATTAGAAATCCATGCATGATCCTAACTATACAGAAATGCCTAATGCAACACATGCAAAAATGCAACTATAGCAGGCTCGGCTATTCTAAACATGGCATATGGAATGCTACAGCTAACATGTATTCAACTTGTAATTAAAATACAAATGCGGTTAGTATGATGCGCCGAGCCCGGTGCATGCAAAACAGATGAATGACGCAAACATGCTGTCATACTGTATGCTAATTGAAATATGCCCTAATCTAACCATCATAAGCGGATAAATAAAAGAGAGAAAGACGTGGGGTTGGAAGACATACAACACACACACGCACACTTATTACAGTTGTGCCCTCGCGCAGAGGGTCCGAATAAATAATACAGTCCCTAAATAAAAGAGTATTACAATCCAAATGTTACAGTCCAAATATATACAAATTCCTAATTAATTAACAAATTAACTAAAAAAAACTGTAAAACTGGCATGTAAGCCAGGGACTGCCTTGACTCCGCTCCGGATGATGAATGATGCATGCCCGGGTTGCCTTTGCGCTGAAATCCATGACGATGCCCTAATTAGCCTATGTTTACACCTTTTCTTGAAATGCGCGCCAAGCTCCAAAAAGTTGTTGATTCTTCATTTTGCTGCAACAGAGAGCAGGAAAGGGGCATGGCAATGCATTTTCATAAATGTATGCATGTCTCGATCCTCGTGCCACCAATCACGCATACCGAGGCATGATGGCCGAGGAGTCGAATTGCACAACTCAATATAGAATGAATGCACATGAAAACACAACAAGACCTAACTCCATCATGGATGATCCGGAGTGTCGGCGACTGGGGAATTGAGATACATTCCGTCACTCGGAGTACGAAACGCACCTCGTTTCCCGTGCCCGGGCTAACTCCTATTCCGAACACAATGCAATATGCATGATATGCATGAAATGCAACTAAGATACAATCCTAACATACACAATGTTATGAAAATGAGATGCCTCGAAATGCGTGCACACGAGCACACAAACCGAGGAAATGCATGAATGCGATCTAAGATACTACCTAGTATACACTATGCTGTGAAAATGAGATGTCTCGAAATGCGTGCACACGAGCACGCAAACTGAGAAAATGCATACGCAATGCAATATGGCTAAAATGGCATATAAAATGCAACATGGACTTATACTAACGTGAGAGAGCCTCAGCCACACTCACATAAGAGGCCGATGGATGAAAATGAAGTGCCTCGAAATGCGTGCACACGGGCACGCAAATCGATGCAATGGCATACGCAATGTAATATGGCTATAATGGCATATAGAATGCAACATGGACTTATACTAACATGAGAGAGCCTCAGCCACACTCACATAAGAGGCCGATGGATGAAAATGAAGTGCCTCGAAATGCGTGCACACGGGTACGCAAACCGAGGCAATAGCATACGCAATGTAATAGCATGGGAAATGATATGCAAACATGCTGATGGAATTTCAGCACTGAAATGTGGGGGAAAACAGCCCCGAAATGAGGCGAAAGTACACCCGATGCATGGAATAGTCCCGACACATGAATTTTGGCACCCGAAATGGCCTATGACTATACCAAACATGCACAATATGGACATGCAATGAATAGACAGTAGCAAGGCAGCCCCAGAATTAGCATTTTACCAGTACAAAGCATGGCCAAACAGCTAACAGAAATAGGGCAAAACTAGCATACAAAATATGGCCCTAAATATGAGACAAAGAAACAACTCACAGCTGCTGACCCCAAACAAGTTAGGGGCCTTCTACAATATTGAAGAGGGGCCAAAAATATGATGTTTTTCAGAACTGTAAAAAAACCCAAAAACAAACACAGGTATGGCTGCACTCCTATGCAAGAAAAGGGCCAAAAGGTGGCCAAAGAAGGAAGTGGTAGATGAAAAGCCCAAACAGAAAAAGACTCTTCTACAACATTGAAGAGGGACCAAAAATAAGGCATTTTACAGTTGATGGCCGGACCCAAAAGAGTATATAAATACGCTCAAAATGTCATGCAAGATGAGACTCAAAAGAGGCTATAACACAAAGTATATAAAAAATTCATCAAACGGCCAAAGACCCTTAATGAAACATGAATATGGGGTCAAAATAAGACTATTTTCAGTTCTGTAAATCGTCCAAAAATGGAAGCAAGATAGGCTAACAAATCATGCAAAAATGGGGATTAAAAGAGAGATATAACATGAAGTGTATAAACGATGCCTCAAACCATGAAAGGCCCTTGATTAAACATGAAGAATGGGCCAAAATAAGACTATTTTCAGTACTGTAAAATGACAAAAAACAGAAGCACAAGGGGCTGCCAAGTCATGCAAAAATGGACCCTAAATGGAGGTATAATGGCAAGTGATACATGGAGGTCCCAAACAGTGATGAGCCCTTCTTCAATGTTTAAGAGAGGCTCAAAATAAGCTCACTTACAGTTTACATCATGCTCCAACATAGATCACACATAGGCTAAAAATATCATGCAAGAAAATGGCACTCAAGGAGGATATTGAAGCAAGTGCAATATGGGGGCTCAAACAGGGTTGAGCCCTTAATGAAAAGTGAAAAGGAGCCCAAAATAAGGCCACTTTCAGTTAGGTCCGGAGCTCAAAATAGTGAGCACATATGGCTTACAAATGATACAATAAATGGACCGAAAGAGGGGGAAATGAAACTCACCCTTGAAGACAAGTCTTTAGCAACTCTTGACTTGAATTTGTAGCACCCTTAGGCCTTGAAGAACACCTTCAAACTTCTGGAATGGAGGATGGAAGGGTGGGGGTTGATGGTGTAGAAGAAATGGTGGTGTAGGACTTGGAGGTTTTTCAAGGAAATGAGAGAGATGGAGGGGGATTTGTGTATCAAGGCTTGAAGACCAATTTTTCTAACCCTTCAAACCAATATTGCCTGCTGGTTATAAGGACCAAAAGAAGGGGGAGTATGGAAGGAAAGGGTGGGGGAAAAAGGACCAAGGCTTTCCCCCACAAAATATCCCCCGGATTGAGATATTTTCTGGGGGAAACAGCTATACAGCTGTAAAGTGTGTATTGCAAGGAACATGGCCGGCCCTTTTTCTGAGCTGAAGGTGGCCGGCCGGCCACCCCCCCTTGCCGGCCGGCTAGGGGTCAAAAAGGTCAAGTTGAATTAGTGGCCGGCCACTTCACATTGCTATCCTCCCAGATGTCCTCAACACAACCCTGTGGTTCAAAATTGGAAACTGTGAAACAGGGGGGACAACAAGCCATTTTTAGGAGGGGGTCAAAAGGGTCAATTGGATTTTCTGGCCGGCCATATGATATTGGGATCCTCCCATGTGTGTACATCACAAATATGTGGTTCAAAGTTCAAGAAAATGGCCCAAGGGTGTTCAACATTGGCTCGGAAGCGAGAAAAACGGGCGTCGGCGGGCGCCGAAGGATATATAACTGATTGCTGAAACAATTGCTGGCCTCCCACCCTTCTACGGCCTTCCTGGTGATAAAACAGAGGTACCTGCCAAAAATGAACGAAAACCGATGCAAAACGAATGTTCGGGGGCCAGAACGCGCAGTTCGGGGCCCCGAAAACTGCCTGTTAAACACCGAAAGATGTATTCGACCACGAAGTGGGTCTCTCAGACCTCAGTGTCCCTCAAAAGGGAGTAAATAAGAAGTATGCCAAAAATCGGGGCAAACGGAGATGGTTAAGCGGTCCCGAACCGAGGCACACGGCCTGACAGCTCCGAAAACCAGGAACCGGGCTCCGAAATGGGAAAAATGGCCTACAGCCACAAAATGTAGCCCACGGCCACTGAGAGATGGTCTACGGGACCTCTCCCTCCCCTCAGGAAAAGAAACAGAGGAAACCGAGTCTGGTTCGCAAACCGAGGCAAGGCACAAAAGAAGGTTCGGAAGTCCGGAGGCAGGGCTCACGGCCGCGACTCTGAGGCTTCTGAACGAGCACATTATGCAACATCACCAAGCGCTCAATCGGTGACGTCTGAGTCTTAAGGTCGGTCAAAAATGGGGTGTCTACACTTACGTTTATTAATTTGTTTATGATTTGGCCGGAGGTAACCTCAGTTATTGGCCATCACGATACTTAACCTTTAGGTATAGGGAGCGGGTCGTGATATTTTACATATATTTTACATTAAATTTAATAACTAAAATATTAAGGTTTAAATTGATAAAATTAAAATTCAAAATTTATATTGTTATAAGAGTTAAAACAATAAATTTTCTTATTTTTAAAATATAAATCTTTCTTTTTAATTTTTTTTTGGCATGAGACAACTTTATGAATGATTCTTTGTCTTGTCGCTTAGATTTAAATTGTGGTGTATTTATGAAATTTCTATCCTCCAATTCTATGTATGTGTCATCTTCAAGCTGTCTCTCTCTCTCTCTCTCTCGTGATAAAACAATAGGAACCTTCTTAATCAGCTATTTGTAATGCAGCAGTAGAATGGATGTTCAAATGCATAAGGAGCTCTCTTTCCTCTCATCATTATCATCATCATCTCTCAACATGTTTTTCTCTTCATTTACTTAGCAACTTTTGCCTCTGCAGCCACTCCTCTCCCTCCCGATGAAGGTATATTATGTGTATCAAAAATATGCCAGATGCACATAATTAAAACATAAAAAGTATATCCAGAAAAAATAATAATAATAAAAGAAAATTTGGTGTGGTAAAAATTTATTTTTAGTGTGTTTCATACACTACACCATATTTTCTTTTTCTTTCTGTACTTGATGGTGTGTATTTTTTTTATTTTTTTTTTAGATCAGCAAATGTTAGTTGTTAGTCATTAGATTAGCACTTATCGGAAAAAATCTCTCCACCCTTAACAAAGTACCTAAGTACTTGCACACCCTTAATTCAACCATCTTAAGGAAAATTGAACCCATAACCTCTTTAGGATTAAGCCCCAAGGAAGGCATGGTGTGTATTTAACATTTCACTTTGTGTGTCTCTCTCTGTATATCTATATGCATATAGATAAATAATAATAATAATAAAAAGGAATGCTTTGCGTGATGAAAAAATCCATACAAGTACATAGATTGTGTGGTGTAGATTTAAATCTGATTCACATGTTTTAATTTCTATTTTTTTTTTCAACGTAACGTTATCAAGAAAAGAAGAAATAAAAATAATAAAAAAATTTGTATATGCTTTTTGATTTGTTTGCTTGATTTGCTTTATTTATTATTTTGATTGATTTATTTATTTATCATCATCATCGTTATTATTATTATTTACTACAGTGGAAGCTTTGAAGCAAATTGGAAAGACATTGGGAAAGAATGATTGGAACTTCAGTGGAGAAGCAGATCCATGTCTTTCTCTCCACCATCTGCCACATTATTAATGTCTTTCTCTCCCCTCTCACCCATTGCGTACTTTTTAAATTTTATTTATTTTATTTCTTTATTTTTACCTTCTGAAAAATTCTAAACAAGTCATAAACTTGTTAACTTGAGTGAGTGTCGCTAGAAAGAATGAGTGGTTCCGTCTAATTCTATAATCAAATTTTATATTTAAAGAATTATATATTTATTTATTTATTTTAGAAAATAGAGTGTTATGGGTTATGACTTCTTCATTTAATTTCTAAATATATATATATATATAGTTACTTTGAGTTATAAAAAATAAGTTGAGGTTAAAATAAATTATATCATTTGGTATTTTCGTTACTTTTTGAGTTTTGTAATTATTTAAGTAAATCATGTTATTTGATAATTTTACCCATTTTTTGAATTTTTAATAAATTTTCTTTAAAATCTAGCTGTTTAACTTTTTTTCGGCTTATTTTTAGTGAGCTTTTTGAAATAAAGCAAAAAAAAAAAAAAAAAAAAGTTAAATTTTGAATTGAAGCCAAAGGAATAAAGTGTTCTAGTTAAAATAAGTCATTCGTTTTAATTTTTTTAATTATTTTTAAAATATATTGTTTTTATTTAAAAAATTAATATTTAACAAATGACAAAATTAACTTTTTCTTTATCAAGAAAGCCAAACATATGCTAAAAGAGAGCTTTTACCAGTAGGGCCCACGAAAGGGTGGAAGAACAGCACTGAAGTAAGGCTATGTTTGGCGAAATCTAAAAAAGTTAAAAAATTAAAAAGTCACTATCATATTTAAGTTATATCATTTCTTTACCATATCACTTCAAATTCAACCTATATTTTATAAAAAAAAATCAAAAGTGTCATCCCAAACCACCCCTAATTCTTTTGGGGTTATTGGGCCATCCCAATCCAATCAGCCTTTTGAGGATTCTCGAATTCAAAAATGAAAAAATGCTTCCTAATCGTATTTATGTGGGTCGAATGACTCGAATATATTAAAATGATGTCGTTTGAGACATTTGAGATATTTGAGCCATAAAAATCTGAGTTACCAATCATTATTGTTCAAAAACTATCTTAGTACCTCTAATTTAAATTTTAAATTTTTTATTTCAATTATATTTTAAAAAGGAATGGGAGAAGGGGAAAAAAATAGGAGGTGCACTACAGTCTTTCATTTATACTCCACCACAGACACACTTGCACCTTTATGTGTTGATAATTTTTTTCCTCTTCTCTCACCTACATGTAATTTTCTTATATTTTAATGTGAATTTGCTAATAAAGATAACACATATTAAATTTTAAAATAAAATAATTTTTTTTTCATGGTACAACACATCCTAATCAATTATACATATCCTTCCTATTCAAATCTCTTTATCTTTTCCCCAAGTTTCAATTATTTTATTTTATTTTTCTTTCTCACTCCAAAATTCCAATTCACCCCCACCAAAGCTTACTATTGTCATCAACATCATTATTATTTTTTTATTATATTGTTACTTACAAATAGAAGAAAGTTTGAACAAAATCAAATAATAAATTACAGTAATAATCAAAATAGTTTTTTGAAGGAACTTATCAAAGAAGAGGTAAGTATTCACATAAATATCAAAGTACAATTATTGATTCTTTTTTCTTTTTTCTTTTTTTTTACATGAAAGTGAATATTTAACATATTTTTCATCATTATTGTTCATATTTTGAGAACAGATCAAATTCACTTTGTTCGCCAGTGTACAGCTAAACAAAGAGAATTTGTTCGATTCTTGAAATCCGAACAGATTCACTTTGTTCGGTTCTGAAAGTCTGAATGCGAAGTTCACCTTCTCCTTCTCCTTTGCCATTCTCCTTCGCTACGTAGTCGTGTTCCCTCTATGTACGTGAACAAAAGAAAGATTTTCAAAGTGTTTTTCAAAAGTAATTTAAATTTTTTAATTTGTTTTATTTGGGTGCATCTCAAAAGGATAATTTGAGAGAAAAAATATAATATTCTAAGAATAAATTGTAACCTTAAGTAATTTAATAGGATATATTGAAAAATTGGACTCACAAAATTCTCCTTTAAGGATGATTAGAGTTGGTCCAAGAACCACCATGGCCAAACAATTTATTCTTAAAAGCATTAGTGATTTTTTTGTACGATTGAATTTTAATTTTATTAAAATTAAAAGTACAATAATACTACAAATATTGATAGTCACTTTAAAATTAAATCTTAGTCATATAAAAAATTAGACCACTTTGCAACGTGAAGGCTATATATGGATTGAGATTCTCTCAAATTTAAATATGAACTTGAGATCTTATTTAGATGATTTGAACCATTTATTTTATAAAACATTCCGTGTATGTCATCCATAAAAAAATTAAGCCAATTTGATAGTCGTAATTTTTTTCATTTTATTGTATTTGTCTTCAAAAAATGAATGATCTATTTTAAAAAAAAAAATGCTAATTGTTTATTTTTTGAAGACAAGTGTGATCAAATAAAAATATTATGATTATCAGATGGTCTTAATTTTTTTTCAGAATAATATACACCAAGATCCCTATAAAATTAACATTTTAAGTTATTGAAACGAGACTTGTAATAGACTCTATGAGCCCCTCAAATTCAAATTTGAATTTAAAAAAAAAAAATCAACAAAATAAAATTAGGTAAAGAACACCTTCTTTGACTTGAATTGTCAATAAAAGTAGGCATCAATCCCATTCTTTATATTAAAAGCCCACTCTCTTTTCACAATCAAGCCCTACTTGAAAATATCTATCTAAAAATACAAAAACAAAAATGCCTTAATGGTCATGGGCTAAGTTTAGAGTGAACTTGTAGTAACTTACTCCTTTTCCGTATGAGCCAAATGACTCACTCGGCATCAAGAAAAAATTATAAAATAGTTTTAGAGTATCATGAGGCCATACTCACTTGCTAATCAACATTCATTATGTCATTCATATTTATCAATCTCCCAATACAAATAATCAAATATTCCACATTCTTCATTAATCATACTACCATGAAGTACCATATAACCGTACTCCCAAACTATCGAATAATCACCCGATACCAAGAGCTAGGTCAAAGATAAACGAAATATCTTTGGATAAATTAATTTAATACAATATTTTTTATTACCCTATAAAAATCATCCCAACCTATTCAGAATTCAGTAGGTGCAAATGTTATATTCAAGATAAAAGTAATTTGTCATTTTTATATTTCATTTTAAGACAAGATAATTTGAGTAAGTACAATACTTTGTATTTATTATCATGAATTATTTATTTTATTTCTTTTGGTTGGGTTAATGGAAAAATGATTTAGATAATTGTCAAAAAAATATATCCATTTTGTTTAGTTAATCTTATTTTTCTTTCCCTAGATTCATTATCCAAAAGTAGCATAAATATGGTTACACAAAACTTAATGTGAAGCTTAAATTTTATATATATATTTTTTTATCAGCAAAAAGGAAGCTTTATTGATGGAAAAACATAACGAGTATGATAACTTACATCAATAAAGAAGATGGTGTAAAAAGCATCACAGTGAAACATTCAGATCCTAACTAGATTGGCACCTAGATGCACACCAAATCATCTGCTAGCACACACTCGAAGCTCCAAGTTGGTGAGAAACCAACATGCAGAGCAAAACAAAACAAAACAAACAACCAAAAAAACTACAACCACAGCCGCCCAGCCTAACAACAAAAGCAACAAAACACTCCCCTTGAAAGACCATCCATCCAAAACCTCTGGCTTAGTACAGGTTTGGCAATGCAAATATGTGCTATCCATTACTACAACTCCTCTGGCTGAGTTCAGGTTTGGTAATGCAAATATGTGCTAGCACAACTGGGACCAGTATAACAGACAGCAAAGCACTAATGCTAACTCAGGACTACCAGCCTAAGCACCAATGCTTCAGCAGCAACTCATGCCATTGGCTTCTTCTGATCTCTTCATGATCTATGCATCCAAAACAGCATCTGTAATCATCTACTCCACACCAGAATCAACCAATGACCAATACTCACCTCCACCAATCAGCATTGACTCCAGGACAACAACAATCAGCAGTAGGATACCCCAACAGCAGCAGATCATTAACAGAACAACAACAAAGCAGATCAGTAGCATTAGACGTCAGGGCCATCCTAGTGCAGTATTACACTTGATGCATGTTAGACACAAGGACAATAACAGAGAAACCCCAGCCATTGAAAAAGCCTTGATCCACATTGCTACCCTCCAACAAACCAGCAGCATGAAGCAACAGTAGCATGAAGTGAGTGAGTAATGGGCCTCCATTACTGAGACAATACTAGTATTAGCACAACAAGCACAAAGCATAAAGTAGCATGAAGCATAATATTGATATTTAAATTCGCTACCACCATAGATGGCTGTCAATGTGAAACGCATCAAACCCTGCCAGATCTGGAGGTGGAGAACTAGGACAGCAGAGCAGAAACCCAGCATACACCAACAAAAATACACCCTACAGACAATCACCCACCAATTCAAACAATCACCCACACACCCTCAGAGTAAAGCACAGCAGAATCAACCATAGTAGCAGCCAGAAATCAACCATAGCCCAAAGACAAGTCACAGCTTCTAGAACGAATACAATATTGAACCTGAGATAAGTTAAAGACAATATCATTAATGAAGAATACCATTTTGGTTGGGGATGATTTGACCCACATCGCTATTCTTGCTTTAACAAGCTCACATAGATCCTTTAAATTTGGTTGAGAGCCAATAAAAACGCAATCATTTCTATGCTTCCAAGTAGACCAAAAAACTGCTAAAGGCACTACCTTCCAGATTATCTTCTCAATCTTTTTCATCATACAAAATGACCACCACTGAAACAATCCTTCCACTGAGTTTGGCATAACCCCTTAACATCCCCACCATTCCATAACATGAGACCACAGCCACTAAACAAAAGGACAAAAGAGCAAGATATGGGCTATGGTTTCCACATCCTATTGACAAAAAACACAATTGACATTTGCAGATTCATCCAAGATCCCAATACGCTACAAGAAACTAGATGTTTTCACCTTACCTTGCCAAGCCAACCACTCGAAGAATTTGACTTTAGGTGGAGCACAGTTATTCTAAACAGCCGCTGCTGTATTCCTGACTGGCCCCAAGGATAGTTCACAACATTTGTACACAGATGCAACAGAAAACACCCCAGATGGGTCAGCCTTCCACTTCCATATATCTAAGCTTGAGTCCGTAGGTGCTGGCGCATCCCTGGTTACAGCTTGTAATCTACTAACCTCCTCCTCTTCCCAAGCCAACAGAGGTCTCCTAAAGCCCAGATTCCAGCCTTGATTCCCTTTCCATCTGGTGTAAAACTCAGCAACTGTTCCATTCTTATCAGTAGACAGAGAAAAAAGTCTGGGAAATTCTTCCTTAAGTCACAGCTCACCTGCCCATTTATCAAGCCAAAACTGAGCTCTCTTCCCATTCCCCAACTGAATTGCAATGTTTGCAAGGTACACATTGTGAATCACAGGCTTAGAGATCACTGCACGGATGATATCTGACCAGATTTTTGAAACTCTATTATTTCCTTCCATGTGTGGCAGCCAACTTCCACCCTCATGTTATACTTTGAGCAAATAACTCCCTTCCACAAAGCGTGAGTCTCAGCCCCAAACCTTCACCACCATTTTAACAGTAAGAAAATATTCATATCCGATGAGCTTTTGAGGCCCAAGCCTCCCAAATTTTTGCTTTTGGCAATGTTAGCCCAACTAACCATGTGGAGTTTCCTTCTAAGCTCTGACCCTCTCCATAAAAAATTAGATTGAATTTTGTCAATGTCTTTTGCCACCCCCACTGGTAGTTTGAACAACGACAAATAGTAGATAGGCAAATTACTAATAACAGACTTAATCAAGGTCAACCTCCCAGCAAACGACAACACCCTTCTTTTCCTTGTGGACAGTTTCTGTTTGAACTTATCCAAGACTGGCTTCCACGTGCTCTTCCTACCAGGGTTAGCTCCAAGAGGTAGCCCAAGATACTTTAAAGGAAAATTCTGATAAGCACAATTTAACTTAGTGGCAAAACCTTGCACCATCCCTTCCTTCACTCCAATGCCAGCAAACACACTTTTGTGGTAATTAATTCTCAGCCTCGATAGAATTTCAAAGCACTGGAGAATTCTTTTGATAGTCACCACTTCCACCCACTCAGCTTCACAAAACAAGATTGTATCATTTGCAAATTGTAAGTGCGTTACTTTGACCCCATTATTTCCAATGTCCACACCTTTGATTAAACCTAGATCCTTTGCTCTATCAAACAAGACATTCAAACCCTCAGCCACAATATTAAATAGGGAAGGGGACAGTGGGTCACCTTGTCGTAAACCACGCTGTGGGCAGAACTCCTCGGTAGGCGAACCGTTCACTAAGACTGACACTCTTGAGGATACAACACGCGCTCTCATCCATCTCCCCCACCTTTCCCTAAAACCAAAGTTGGATAACATATTGAACAAAAAATCCTAGTTGACTGAATCATATGCCTTCTCGAAGTCTAGTTTCAGCACTAAACTTTTTTTATTCGATTTTCACCACCCATCAACTATCTCGTTGGCAATAACAACCCCATCTAGAATGTGCCCACCCCCCCCCCCCCCCAAAAAAAAAAAAAAAAGCTATTTGGGACTCGGTAATAATCATGGGCAAAACTGGTTTCAACCTATTTGACAAGACTTTAGCCAAAATTTTGTACAACGAACCTATAAGACTTATGGGCCGATGTTCATTCAAGCTAGACGGGCGGCCTACTTTTGGGATCAACGCAATGAAAGAGCCACCTATACCACTAGCCAGACTGGCATTCTGATGGAACTCCCTAAAAAATTGCATTACTTCAGGTTTAACAATTCTCCAGCATTTCTTAAAGAAGGTCAAGTTAAATCCATCCGGCTATGGTGCTTTGTTGCCATCACAGCTTGTAATAACATATTTGACTTCCTCTTTTGTAAACTCTACTTCCAAGAGGTCTGCTACTTGCCTACCACCAATATTTTTGAACTGGCCAGACAGTTTAGGCCTCTCCGCCCAAGTTTTAGAAAAATGGATCATAAAATGATTCTTCACCGCATGCCTGACCTCCAAAGGTTCCTCAATCCTTGTGTCGTTCACTAATACTGAGCATAGAGAATTTTCTACTATTTCTATTACTAGCCATAATGTGGAAATACCTTGTGTTCCTATCTCCCTTTGTGGCCCAATTAATTCTGGACTTTTGCAGCCAGATCCATTCCATCGTTTTGTTCAACCTCCAAATTTCCCCCCTTAATTCCTGTCTTCGGACTTGTTCAACCCCCAGAAGCACTCTTTCCTCTACAATTAATTCAATTGCATGGGTTTCCTCTTCAGCAATCTTCAACTTTGTTTCAATCAGCCCAAACACAGCGGAATTCCATACTTTTAGCTTCTGTTTCAGAGCTTTAAACTTCATGAGACATCTGAATCCAACCCACCCTTCAACCTGATATTCTGACCAAGTTTTCTCCACTAAAGATATGAAGGTAGGGTGTGCAGCCCACGCATTGAGGAACCGAAAAGGTCTCGGACCCCAATCTCTTTCATCCTCCATCAAAATTATAGGGCAGTGGTCAGAGAGCTGCCTGGAGAGTCCCTATAACTTAAGATTGAAATTTTCTAGGCATTCAGGATCAAGCAAGAATCTGTCTATTCGACTCCACTTCTTTCTTATTTGTGAATTGCACCAGGTAAACTTCCTCCAAGCATTGGTACGTCAAACAGTTCTAATTGTTCTATCATGGAATTAAAGTCCCTCATTCCTCTGTCACGTCTAGAGCACCCAATTCTTTCTGAAATATTTCTTATTTCATTGAAGTCTGCCCCCATACACCATGGCCCCAAAAAAGTATTCTTCAACTGAGCAAAAATATCCCAAACTTCTTGCCTTTTAGCCACATTCGATGGACCATACACATAAACCACCACACAATTAAAAGAGGAAAAGAAGGTACCTGCCAAGAGTATGAAATTTCGATGACCACAGCAAGCCTCTACCTGGAACACCCTCGGATTCCATATACAGAGCAGCCCACCAGCATGGCTTTCCACATCCACAGCTAAATATGCAAAATTATCCTCATACCAGATAGAGCTAACTGCTTCAGCAGTGATAGAAGAGGACTTTGTTTCTTGGATCAACACCAAACTAACTTTTCTTTCTGCTAAGCTTCATCTAATCTTTCTCATTTTCTCAGGTCTTCCCAAGCCTCTGATATGCCAAGATTGTATCTTCATTACAATTTGATGTATACTCCATAACCACCTTGAACCTTGCAGCTCAACTGGCTCCATCACTCCTCCTGACCACTCTTCGTTTGTCATTGGCCTCTAATTCCTCTAACTTGCTAAGAACCTCCTCCTCCTTGCCATCACAGTCTACACCCAACACTTTCCCAATCTAGAGTGCTGCCGCTGCCTCTGCCTCTAAAACTCATGACCGACCTCTAGTGGACTTGCTGGCCATGGAAAGGGAAATCGCAACAACAGCAGATTGGAAGACTGCCCCTTTCCCGAGGTTCAACTTGGACTTCATGGATTTCCTCCCCCCTTCGTGCTTCCACTTCTTCAGAAGATTCTGCCGAGTGCTAGCCTCTCCTTTCTCTTTCAGCTTATCCTTACGCACTAGGCCTGTGTGCACCCTCTTATTCAAGGATTTGGGCTTCTCATTCCTATTGACAGATTTACTAAAATTATAAATACAAAACTCAGCCCCATTGCATGAGTTTGCAGCCCAATGGGCCGGCCCCTCCTTACTCATGCCCAAATGGGCCTATTCAACGCCAGTTCCAAATTAATTCCTGGTTGAGGACCAACAGATCCACTCATGCTTTTTATAAAACCTGGAGTAAACACCTCATAATTACCACTACATCTACCCTCCTTGAGTGCTTCACCTACTGCTGACACCCCTTCACAGAGCCTCCTTGAAGAGCCCCCCTCATGTGCGGAGTCTTCCTCTGACACTGCCATCATCATTTCTGTCTCCTCCACCACCGAAACCTCCCTCAATCTTTTTTCCTACTCCATGTCATTGCTCGAGACTTGAGCTACCTCCATACCCCCTGCTTCCACCTCACAGCCTTTATCCACCTCAGTACCCACTTGGACTACCACGTCAGCATCTTCTTCTTCTTGCCTGCTGCCTCTATCTGCAGTGTTCTCATCTTCTTCCTCTGAGTTGTAGCTTTCCTTCTTGTTCCTCATAAAAGATTGACATATGCAGTGATCTTTCACAACCTGTGAGATTATGATCTGTTCCTCACAGATCCTTACAAGGTAGATTGCACCTTTGCATTCCAGATTGACTGTGTGATTGATGGTAGTCATGCAACTAGTTTCAATCTTTACTTTCCCACAATGGAAAGAGGACACATTAATGGTACTCTCATCCAATTTAAGCACCTCACCCCACTCTCGACCGATGCTGCAAAAGGTATTACTATTCCACAGGGTCAGTGGCACCCCATAACAACTTAACCACACCTGCCTCACCTGATCTAATTCCATACTTTCATCCCATTCCGCAATCGACTCACATCACTCTTGAAACCAGTCCTTCATTAGCAAAATTTGTTCCCTCAAAGCTTCCACTGATTGAAACGATAGAAGTATCTATCGTCCACCTCCTGCCCAAACTATGATATCCCCATAGCCTCGCTTCTGTAGTTCAGCCTTAAGATTTTCAATCGAGAAATGTGATTGTAGTCTTACCACAACACTTCCATACAACAACCCATTCCATTCTCTCTGAACTATAATCGTATGAACCGAGCTAAGTTGACGGACATTGCCTCTTAACACATCGTCATATGACATGCTCCCCTGGTAAGTAACATATTCATGTTGGTTACCCTCCGTGACCCACCCCTGCTGTAGTGGAGGAGCCTTACTTTGATTATTCGCATATTCCTTACTGAACTTTGCCATTTTGACCTTTAAGGCTTTGTTATCACACCAAAGTCCATGTGCTTTGGACACATCCATGTCCGCTGCTATCGGGCAGTCATACCGTATAAAGGTGAACCTAGACCTTGTGGATCGTCTTCTCTTGTTTGGGATATACACATCCAGCACAACTCCATAGTTGGAGAAGATTTTTGCTAACCTTATCACCCCATAGACTTTGGTATGTCATCCACAAAAACAGAGTATATGTTTGCAGACACCCCATTTTTCACCGACCTTAAGACTCAGACGTCATTGATTGAGCGCTCGGTGATGGTGCATGCTATGCTCGTTCTGAGGTTTCGGAGTTTTGGTTGAGAGCCTTGCCTCCAGGCCTCGGAACTCTTTGTGCTTTGACTCGGTTTGCCGACCAAGTCTTGTTTTCCCTTTCCAGAGGGAGGGAGTGGTCTTGTAGACCATCTCTCTGTGGTCGTACACTACTTTTCTTGGTCGTAGGCTACTTTTCCCGTTTGGAGACTAGTTTTCGATTTTTGGAGCTGTCTCGGGACCGCTTAACATTCTCTGTTTGGCGTGGTTTTTGAACCATACCTTATCGCCTCTGCCTAGAGGAACACTGTTTTCCAGGAGACCACTTTTGTGGTCACATACCACTTTTGATGCTCGTCAGCTAGTTTTCGGGGCTTTTGGCCGCGTGTTTTGCCTTCCGATTTCTCGTCTTGCATCCGCTTTGGTTTGTCTTTGGTACAAACCTTGTTTTACATGTTTAGAAGGTGGTACAAGGGTGGGAGACCAGCATTTCTTCTTGGAGATCACTTTTCCTTTTTCTAGCTAGTTTTCTTGTCAGATAACTGGCTTTCTTGGTCTTTGGACCATCTTTTCTGGTCGGCCACCACACCACCACCTTGCATTTAGTGTGTTGACCTCTCCCACCTATGGATGACCAGTTTTTGCTCTGGTTGACCACATAAAGTGGTTGACCGACCACTTTTACTAGCAGGCTGACCACTTCAAGTGGTCGGCTGCTTTTTGGCACCTTTTTGGAGATATTTTCCTCCAGCTGGCATAGTTGGAGGGCATTACGGCCATCCTCCATACACGTGTATGGAGGGATTTCTTTAAGGCTTAGCTTCTCCAAGAAGCTTTGCCTTTCCTCTTCAATAAGAGGGAGGCTCCTCCTTCCTCCTCCAGATTCAGAAAATTACCCTTAGAGAGAGAGATATAGTTTTGTATCTATCTTGCTTGTTTGCTTAATTTTTGTGCCTTAAAGTGTAGATTTGTCTTACTTTAACACACAAACACACACTCAAACACCATCCTTTTGCTACTGAGGTGCTTAGGGGCTAATTTTGGTGTTCTTGGGTTGCCTTGAGCTTGAAAAACCTGTTGGAGTTGCAGTTATAAAGAGGGTCTTCAAGGGTGAGCTTTTGACCTTTCAATCCCCCTTTTTTGCTTAAGCTTTTAGCCTATCTTGCATGCTGCTTTAAGCTTAACTTATAACTGATAAAATATTTGTTTTTAAATGCTTTTGATCTATGTTTAAGATCACTTTTGTGTTTGGGATTGTTTACCCCCTCTTAGGCCTTGTTTGGCCTTGTTTTGAACCTTTTTTTTTGGAGCTTCGGGACCACCTTGTATTGGCCTTCTCACCACTGAAATCCAAATCCATAGGGATTTCAGTGGTGGGGATGGTGTTTTAAGGTCCTAAGAAGGAGAGGGCTCCCCTCTCCTTACATCTTCAATACATGCCTTAATATGCCTCATGTTTGAGCATCTTTACTAAGTGTGTATTGATCATGTCTTAGCTTGTATTTGTGGTTATTTTGCTGTGACATACCACTATTTTTACTTGCCTTGGTCACTCCATGCATGGTTAATACACTTGTAGTGTAAATCACACAATCTAGTCTTGTATGCCTCATGTTTGAGCATGTCTTTCTAGCTTGTTTTGGAGCCATCTCAGTGGGTTTTTGGTGTTGTTTTAACATGCCTTAGATCTATTTTGGGTTGGTTTGGTTGGCTCTTCCATGCCTAATACACTTGTAGTGTAAATCCCTTAAACTAGCTTTATATGCTTCATGAAGTAGCACGTCATTCTAACTTGTTTTCTTTCTATTTCAGCATATCTTTGGTGATGTTTTACCATGTCATACCTCTATTTAGGTTTGGTTTGGTTAGCCTTTGCATGCTCCTTGCACTTGTAGTGCATTTCCATGAAATAGCCTAACATGCATCATGTTGTGACATGTCATTCTAGCATGCTTTTGGCTTAACTTCATGAAGACTTTGTCCATGTTTTAGCATGTTTAAGGTCTGATTTGTGTTGTATTGGTCATCCATGACTTGCTTTGTATAGCCTTGGTTCATCCTAGCTTGTTAACTTTGTGTATTGAATCATCTAGCATGCTCTACTTGGCCTATTTCAATGATTTGGCATCATTCATAATATGATTTTAGTTCATGTTTCAAGTCCATGTAGTCACATTTATCACCCATTCAATGCGTTGGAGGGTTTGCCCCTTTATGTCTTAACATGAACCATTGCGTATGCCTTCATGCCTTTGCTTGCGAGCCACTGTTTCAGTGCTTATTTGGGGTTATTATGCAATAATATAACTCTGATTTTTATTGCTTAAGTTATTCCATGCTTGGTCTTAATAGGTGTAGTGTAATCCACCTTATTTGCCTTGTATGCATCATGCCTTATGTCCTTCATGCTAGCTTGTTTTGGCTTCCTTCCATGCATGTTTTAGACTCATTTTAACATGTTCTATGACTATTTTGGGTTGCCTTAATCACATGCTTCATGTTTTGTATACTTGTAGTGCAAATGCTCTTGCTTGCCTCAAGCTTTGAGCACTATTGCATGCTTCATTTGTGTTGTGTACGTGATTTAGCATCATCTAGCATGATATTTCAGAGCATTTAGCATGCCTATTTTCCCACTTCGTTCATGCTTTGAATGTCTTTAAGTGTTGTGCATGTTTGCCTAGTTTATGGTTTAGCTTGTATGTTTGCATGCCTAGGCCTTTGGGCACTTATCTCAGCATGTTTTGGTTAAGCTCTGTTCATGCTTAGTTCATGCATTTGTGCCATGTATTGCATGCCTCCTTTGTGTTGCTCTTTGCTAGCCTTCATGCCTTAGGACTCTTGCATGCCTTATTTGCTTTGCTTGAATGATTTGGCATCATTTCTTACTTCATTTCAGTGCACTTAGTGTTGTTACACTTGCACTTTTGTCACTCATTGAGCACTCTTGAGAGTTGTGCTCTTTGGCCTCTTTGATGGCCAATGCATTGTGCATGCATGCCTTGCTTTATGTGCCTTCATTTCATCACCAATGGCCACTGATTTGGGCATGACTGAGGTCTGCCCATATTGGTTTAAGTCCATGGAGTATGTGGTTTACATGTTGTTGCATGCTTGGTATATCACATAAGTTGCCATTGTTGCATTGCATTGTGCATGCATGCATTACATTATGCTTAGAACTTTATGAATGACTTGCATTGAGTATGCCATCTAGTTCTTAGCATTTAGCATTGTGTATGCTAGTTGTTACATGCTTTAGCATTGTGCATGCCACTAGCCTTGTTAGGTTGTTCATATTGCATTGCATGTTTGCATGCTTAAGTCATATTGCATACTTGCATGCTCGAGTCGCATTGTGTATGCCATACTTGTTTGCATTGTGTTTGGTGAAGGTGTTAGTCCAAACACGGGAAACGAGGAACGTTTCATACTTAAAGTGATGAAACGTGTCTTAATTCCCGGTCCCCGATGCTCTTGATCATCCATGATAGAGTTTTAGGCTTTATGTGTTTACTTGTGCATTCATTTTATATTGAATTGTGCAACTTCGCCTCTCGGCCATCACGAATGAAAATGCGCGATTGGTGGCCCGAGGGTCGAGAACCTACACTCCCTTGAGTTCATGACCTGATAGGGAGGGTGGTTGTGCACACATATCTTGCAAATACATTGCCATGCCCTTTCTTGCTCTCTGTTGCAGCAAATTGCAGTTCAGTAGCAACAACTGGTCGGCCAACTAGAAAAAGTAGCTGGCCGACCACTTTTCTTGGTCTTCAACAACAAAAAGTGGTCGGCAGGGGTTTGGAGAGACCAATAGTGGTCGGCCACCCTCCCACTGGATTCCCAAGGTGGATTTTCAACTTTCTGGAGCTTGGTGCAAGTTTCTGAGAACAAATGAAAACAAAGGCAAATTGGGGCATCGCATTGGATTTCCGAACGAGGCGACCGGACATGCATGCATTCCTCCACCACTGAGGCTCCTGATTTACTGCTTTCCTTAGCTGTCATGCTTAGACAGCTAGGTTTTGCTTTGGTCTGTACCTTTAATTAGTTAATGTGTTAGCTATTCAATTTATTTTGTAATAATCAGTTAACTAGGATTAGTTAATTAATTTGTTGTGTAATAATTAGTTTAATTAGCTTAGATTAGCTAGTTAGCTCTTTATTCGGTCTCTCCCTAGAGAGAGCCAATTGTTATAATAAGTGTGCGTGTGTGTGATGCATGTCTTCCAATCCCCATTTCTTTCTTCCTTTTACTTAACCGCTTATAATGGTTAATTTTAGGGCACGTTTCGTTTAGCATACCTTATGCTTGCATGTTTGCATCCATTCATCTGTATTGTATGCACCAAGCTCGGCACATCATACTAACTGCATTGTATTTCAATTCCAATTTGAAAACATATACCAAGTCGCATTTCATATGCCATTCCTAGGATAGCCGAGCCTATCTTAAATGCATTTTCGCATGTGTTGCATTAGCCAATCTAACATGAACTAGGATCATCCATGATTTCTAACTAGTTCCTTGTTTTGGCTCGGAGTACACTGTGAGTGTTTACACTTTAGTATACTACATGTGTGTTAATGTTGCCATGAAAGCACGCTTGCCACGAGGCTATTTTCTTATTTGCTATAACTTCCTGAATGGCTGTGGGTGAATGTTGGATTACTTCAATTGAGATAATTCATTGAAATCAGCATTTTAGCCTACTTGCGAGTAACAAACTTCAAACCATTTTCCAAACACACGGATATGCAATGCTTTGTTCCAAATTAGGCGATCTAGTCTATACCTGTTTTGCTGTGCGCATTACATGGTAATTCTAGCTAATTAACCGGAATAAGAACGCATATGTTTTCAAAAACTCGATATCGTGCTTAGTACAAGCCGATCTTTGATCGGGCGAGCGTGGGTGCTCTTTAAATGACCTTCCCCAATCGTACCCAAGTTCCCGAGCCGAGGTAACTTTGGTGATGACGGACACGTGGCCTTAGGCACGAGTCAAGGTTTCCTAAATTCTCCCCAAAATAAAATACTTTGGTGGTGACTCTGTATCTGACAAAGCAGTCCATGTCTGGCACTTCTTTACAAAAATCAATTTTCCAAAACGATTTGCCGGATTTGGACTCTTTGGTGATTTATCAATCTCAAATCGCACATTGTGAGATCAGATTAAGAACCGTGACAATTTGAGTCCGAACTGTAGTATGCAAAAGCCCTACGGAGGCGCGTCTACAGTTTTTGGCGACTCTGCTGGGGATTTAGAGAACTTGACTCGAATTCATGATATCGTGTTTTGTTCACACTCATGTGTTTCTTTGCATTGCATTTGCATTGGTGTGCCTAGGACACCGTGTTTTCCATATGCTATTCCTAAACGGTTTGCCGGAGGCTTGCTTTGAGAAGCGTGCCATAAGACTGACCGGTTGCGAGCTCTGCCATGACAGGAACACAAATCCCAGTTTTACCGAGGCACCCTCTTTGACCATTCGACCTAGTACATATTCGGAATCCATAGTGACTATTCCAAACTAGGACAGGTTGCTTACCCAATTATAGGTTGTTTGAAACCGCTGTGTGCGTAGTGAAACCCTAGCTCCTGACAAAATAGGACAGGGAAGTCCTACCCCAACATAGGGGTGTTTTGACTCTCACTTGCTTGCTATGTGCTGCCAGAGTGTGTCCTACAGGTTGCACGTATCAGTTTGCAAGTCTGGGTATCAGGCCTGAGGGCATCAGTATTGGAGAATCAATTATATCTGCGGGTATCAGATTCAGTTTTGGGGCAGCTATTTGGGCAACATCGATCAGTGTTTGAGAACAGTGTGCTTTAGCTTACAAATATCAACTGTGTGTTGTGTTTATTTAAAGTTGTTACGATGTCCGTTTTTCTGGTCGTTTATTTATTTATTATGCTTTATTTATCTTTTTGCAAGGTAGTTTAGCACTATTGCATCTGACAAGGTAGTTATTCCTCAAGCACTCTGGGTTAGAGGCCGTAGACTTCATCGATCCATGGATCTGATAGACGAACAACCAGTGTACTACTCACTACCCCCGGTTACCAGATGGAGGGCAGTCAGGCAGAGGATATCAGTTCAGCAGTCAGTTCAGAGGGCTTTGTCTACCCCACCTGAGTACAGTAGGGATCAGAGTTCTATTTCTCTCACAGAAAGGGAACATATACTGGTTATTCAAATAGATCAGTATAATATGGCAGGAATCGAAGAGATGATGCGTCACCTTCAAGAGAGTATGCAAACCATGCAGCAAGACGCTGCTCGTCAAGCAGAATTTACCAAGCAACAAGCCGAGGTCATGGCCCAATAGGCAGAGTTAATTGCCAGGCTACAACAATAAACAGGAGCATCTGCTTCATACACACCTCCTCCCCCACCCAGAGTTCCAATACTCGGGGAGACGCCAAATGTCTATGAAAATACGGACATTCTAACAGGGCCAACTCTGCCCCCAGTCTTACCCCAGCTATCTAAAGCACCTACCAACCTACCGGATTCTCCCTTTGAGTTCGAGGTGGACCCCACAGCACTAAAAGTGAGCAAGCTTGAAAAGCTGTTCAAGAAGTCCCAAGGCGCAAAGTACATCCCGGATATTGAGGACAGGTACACCGACTCAGCCGTGACGCTGCCAGATCGGTTTAAAATGCCACACATCGACCGCTTTGATGGGTCTGAGGATCCCATGGTGCACCTGCAGTTGTTTTCAGACATCTTAAGGCCGATGGGCCTCTGTAGATTACAGAAGCTTTCTTTGTTTGGCCAGACCCTGTCGGGTGTAGCAACCATTTGGTATGCAAAATTAGAAGACTCCGTTAAGAAGAATTGGGAAGAGATGACTGACGCCTTCATAGCTCAATATTCCTATAACACTCAGATCGAGGTCACAACTCGTGATCTCGAGACCACAAGGCAAGAACCGAAGGAGAGCTTCTCCGACTTCGTAACCTGTTGGAGGGCCAAGGACTCGATGATGACCATCAGGCCTGTTGAAAAGGATCAAATTCAAATGGTTGTGCGTAACCTCCAACCCAAGCTCATGCAGAAGATAATAGTTCCCCCCCTCCCCATCTTTGCAGACCTACATGGGTATGGGGTGCCGATTGAGAATGCAATGAAACAAGGCCTCATTGATAATGAGAGAGAGCAGCCCAAGAGGGCATTCAACCGCAGTACAAATGCAGGCACAAGCAGTGCTGCAGCTGGCAGAACTTCAGATGTCGGAATGGTCACCACCACCACTCCAAAGACCCTCACAGCTACCCCATTCACCGGTGCGTCCGGTAGTAGCTCACAACCAGCTAGATATGCGCCCAAAGGCCAAAGAACCTTCACCCCACTATACATGCCCCTATCCAAAGCTTTGGGGGTTTTGATCAAGAAAGGGCACTTGAAGCCCCTAGAGCCGCGGCCATTGCCAAATACACTTCCTCCCACTCATAATCCGGCAAAGTACTGCGCTTATCACCAACAGCATGGTCATGACACCGACCAGTGCTTTAGATTGCGTCACGATATCCAAGATCTCGTTGACAATAAGGTGATCGCACCTCCGGAGAAACCAAACGTCACAACCAATCCACTCCCACCACATAACCAAGCTCCACCTCCCAAACGCATTAACCTAATCCAAATTGGGGTTATGTCATACGACCCCAGCATATATATCACCTCTTCTCACCTACCCAAGCCGGAGGTGTTCATTCCAGAGAGCACGAATTTGTGCATGATGAGCATCTTCCAAACCCAACCCGAGTTGGTGGTGGTGGCCATCGAAGATAGAACAGGGATCACTTTGGGAACAGAGAAGAATGAGGATTCAGACCCTGAGGGATTTGCAAGTTTTGAGTACAACCCGAGCGGTTATATCACACCAATAGATCAACCTAAGCCAGAGGTGGAATTGCCAGTGGAGGTAGAGATCAGTGTAGTTAGGGAAGATCAACCTAATCAAGGGCTAGACAACCTAGCAGAATTGGAAGAGGATATCGCCAACCTTCAATTCTTCAACGAACAGGACCCGGGAGACGTGACTGTCAACTAGTTCAATCTGAAAGGATCAGTAGAAGCTATGGGATGGCTCAGTGACGAGCCAATTGTTGTTAAACAACCTTAGCTAGAGTAGGGACTGCCAGAAACGGAGACATCAACAGTGGCCGGGATGGCCGAGAATCAGGAACAACTGTCGGAGAGCACCGTATACCCCATGTACCACTCCCTCGCGAGAATGGACCCATAACCCCGTGTGAAATAGGAAGATACCTACATTCAGAATGAACAGATGTATTCAGTTTCAGAAATTTCAAAAGATGTGGGCTGCATGTTCACCAAAAAATTTGAACTGCGTGTTCAAAATTTCAAAAGATGTGGGCTGCGTATTCACCAAAAAATTTGAGCTGCGTGTTCAAAACTTCAAAAGATGTGGGCTGCGTGTTCACCAAAAATTTGAGCTGCGTGTTCAAAATTTCAAAAGATGTGGGCTGTGTGTTCAAAACTTCAAAAGATGTGGGCTGCGTGTTCAAAATTTCAAAAGATGTGGGCTGCGTGTTCACCAAAAAATTTGAGCTGCGTGTTCAAAATTTCAAAAAAATGTGGGCTGTTCACCAAAAATTTGAGCTGCATGCTCAAACCTTCAAAAAATATGGGCTGCGTGTTCACCAAAAAATTTGAGCTGCGTGTTCAAAATTTCAAAAAATGTGGGTTGCGTGTTCACCAAAAATTTGAGCTGCGTGTTCAAAACTTCAAAACATGTGGGTTGCATGTTCACCAAAAAATTTGAGCTGCGTGTTCAAAATTTCAAAAATGTGAGCTGCGTGTTCACCACAAAAGTTTGAGCTACGTGTTCAAAACTTGAAAAATGTGAGTTGCATGTTCACCACCAAAGGTTTGAGCTGCGTGTTCAAAAAACCTAAAAAAGATGTGAGCTGCGTGTTCAAATTTCAAAAATGTGGGTTGCGTGTTCACAATGAAAAGTATGAGCTGCGTATTCAGAAATTCAAAAGTTTGAGCTGTGTATTCAAAATGCAGATTGAGCAGTGTTATGAGTTGTGTGCCAACTAAACAGAATGCTGTGTTATGGACTGCGCGTTTAGATTGAGCAGTGTTATGAGCTGTGTGCCAACTAAACAGAATGTTGTGTTATGGACTACGCGTTCAAATTGAGCAGTGTTATGAGCTGTGTGCCAACAAAACAGAATGTTGTGTTATGGACTGTGTGTTCAGATTGAGCAGTGTTACGATCTGTGTGCCCAAATGAGCTGTGTGCCTAAATGAGCTGTGTGCCCAAATGTGCTGTGTGCCCAAATATGCTGTGCGCCAAGTCGGCAGAATGCTATGTACGAACTGTGTGTTCAGAATGAGTGAAGTGCTGTGTATGGGAATATGTTCATGACGAGCAGACAAAATACATCGCAGAAAATGTGAAAATGTAGTATGTAACTCATGCGCGTTATGAGATAGATGGGACTCCAGCTCCCGCAGTAGCAGATCTTCAGGAGCCCGCCGTGCGAAGTCCGCGAAGTGGTAGAAGGTGCTAGAAGGTAGAACGTGCTCCTGCGGGTCGTACTCCTCTGGGTCGAATGGCCGTATCCTCGGAGGCAACGGTATGATGTCGGGCTCGTCCTCTGCATATGGAAAGCCTCCGCCATACGGAATATCGTCGGCCATCTGAAGAAATTTACAAAAGATGTAAAAACGAGCGAAATAAGCCAAAATCACAAAAAGTCAACAAAAGTCAACTCTCATAAGAGAAGAAGTCAACAAAAGTCAACGCCCGAGAAAAAGTGCCAAACTTTGAGACAAACATACCTCAAGTGGTGAAAATGGAGAAAGAGACTTCGAAAACAAATTCTAATCGATTCAAATCGAAGAGAACCGAAAGTTTTCGCGAAACAACTTCGCATGGGGCGTTGGAAAACGCATATAAAGTATAGATCTGAGAGAGAAAAGGGTCTAGGGAGCAAGAAGAATGTATTTCGGCCTTGGAGGTGTGATACAAACTGATTTGGAGTTGTGCACTTAAAGAACCGAAGCTTAAAAGACCAAACTGCCCCAAAATTTTGAAAACTGGTCAACCAGCCAGTTTTTCTTGTCGACCGACCACTTTGTTGAGCAACAACTGGTCGGCCGACCACTTTGGTGACCAACAACTAGTCGGCCAACTTTATAACTGGTCGGCCAGATTCCTGGATGATCTTCAGAGCTCCATTGTTCTCCCTGTGTGTTTTGATGGTGATTGGAGTCCCCGGTTCTTGAGAAAGTGCAAGAAAAGCACACTTTTCGGCCTGAAAATGTCCCCGCGGAACTTCGATTCAAGTCTTCGATGCATGGCTCATCGTCACTTGTCCAAAGAGCGAGGTGTATCCTTTTTAGGTATGGTTATGACCCTTCCGAGAGGTAAATCGGAGGTTATGATTGAACTACGATTGTTAAGGTTTATGTTTTCTCTTTCGGCATTTCCTTTCAAACATACATTTGAAGTTGCGCATTTCTTTCGCATTATCTTGCACTTTTCATACGTGTTGTCGCGCATGTTTCACCTGCATTGTTAGGCACACCACTTGTGGCTTTGTTATACACTCACTACTTTTGTTGTCACACTCGTTGCATCGTTTGGCGTGCACATTTCACTCGCATTGTTATGCTTGTTTTGTCCGCATTGTTATGCGTCACACTTAGGTTGCATTGTTATGCATCCCTCGACTTACGTTATTACGCACTTTTCACTTGCATTGCTATGCATGTTTCTAACAATATTGTACCTGTTGAGTTTCTCTCTTTTGCAGGCACGATATTGTATGTACGGTTCATTTGAGGCTGGCGCGACCAGACGAACCGAACAGGCATTGTACGTACTCCGCGTGAGACATAATGAGAATTGTATTTTGTATTCGCTAGCTTAAAACTGTTGTATTTATTCTGCATTTATTCTGCATAATTGATTCGTTACAGCTTTCTTTACACGATCATAAGTTATGTTCGGCTTTGTGCATATCCCTTGCATTTTGCCCCTGCCTGTGGGCACATTGTTATCTTGCATGTTTGTCTAAGTCTTCGACCTTGTCCAAAATGGGTCGTCTCTAGGCTTTGACATTCACTCCCGTCACTTATGACTTCCGAGTTCTGTCAAAAAGGGGCAACTGTAGACACCCCATTTTTCACCGACCTTAAGACTCAGACATCATCGATTGAGTGCTCGGTGATGGTGCATGATGTGCTCGTTCTGAGGTTTCGGAGTTTTGGTTGAGAGCCTTGCCTCCAGGCCTCAGAACTCTCTGTGCTTTGACTCGATTTACGGACCAAGTCTTGTTTTCTCTTCCTAGAGGGAGGGAGTGGTCTTGTAGACCATCTCTCTGTAGTTGTAGACTACTTTTCGTGGTCGTAGGCCACGTTTCCCGTTTGGAGACTAGTTTTCGGTTTTTGGAGCCTTTGGTCGCGCACCTTGTCTTGGGACCGCTTAACATTCTCTGTTTGGCGTGGTTTTTGAACCACAGCTTGTTGCCTCTGCCTAGAGGAACATTGTGGTCTGGGAGACCACTTTTGTGGTCTCATACCACTTTTGATGCTCGTCAACTAGTTTTCGGGGATTTTGGCTGCGTGTTTCACCTCCCGATTTCTCGTCTTGCATCCGCTTTGGTTTGTCTTTGGTACAAACCTTGTTTTACTTGTTTGGAAGGTGGTACAAGGGTGGGAGACCAGTATTTCTCCTTGGAGACCACTTTTCCTTTTTCTAGCTAGTTTTCTTGTCAGATAACTGGTTTTCTTGGTCTTTGGACCATCTTTTCTGGTCGACCACCGCACCACCACATTGCATTTAGTGTGTTGACCTCTCCCACCTATGGCCGACCAGTTTTTGCTCTGGTTGACCACATAAAGTGGTCAGCCGACCACTTTTACTAGCAGGCTTACCACTTCAAGTGGTCGGCTGCTTTTTGGCACCTTTTTGGAGATATTTTCCACCAGCTGGCACAGTTGAAGGACATTAGGGCCATCCTCCATACACGTGTATGGAGGGATTTCTTTGAGGCTTAGCTTCTCCAAGAAGCTTTGCCTTTCCTCTTCAATAAGAGGGAGGCTCCTCTTTCCTCCTCTAGATTCAAAAAATTACCCTTAGAGAGAGAGATATAGTTTTGTATCTATCTTGCTTGTTTGCTTAATTTTTGTGCCTTAAAGTGTAGATTTGTCTTACTTTAACACACAAACACACACTCAAACACCATCATTTTGCTACTGAGGTGCTTAGGGGTTGATTTTGGTGTTCTTGGGTTGCCTTGAGCTTGAAAAACCTATTGGAGTTGCAGTTACAAAGAGGGTCTTCAAGGGTGAGCTTTTGACCTTTCAATCCCCCTTTTTTGCTTAAGCTTTTAGCCTATCTTGCATGCTGCTTTAAGCTTAACTTATAACTAATAAAAGTTTTGTTTTTAAATGCTTTTGATCTATGTTTAAGATCACTTTTGTGTTTGGGGTTGTTTACCCCCTCTTAAGCCTTGTTTGGCCTTGTTTTGAGCCTTTTTTTGTGAGCTTCGGGACCACCTTGTATTGGCCTTCTCACCACTGAAATCCAAATCCATAGGGATTTCAGTGGTGGGGATGGTGTTTTAAGGTCCTAAGAAGGAGAGGGTCATCCCCTCTCCTTGCATCTTCAATACATGCCTTAATATGCCTCATGTTTAAGCATCTTTACTAAGTGTGTGTTGACCAAGTCTTAGCTTGTATTTGTGGTTATTTTGCTATGGCATACCACTATTTTTACTTGCCTTGGTCACTCCATGCATGGTTAATACACTTGTAGTGTAAATCACACAATCTAGTCTTGTATGCCTCATGTTTGAGCATGTCTTTCTAGCTTCTTTTGGAGTCATCTCAGTGGGTTTTTGGTGTTGTTTTAACATGCCTTAGATCTATTTTGGGTTGGTTTGGTTCGCTCTTCCATGCCTAATACACTTGTAGTGTAAATCCCTTAAACTAGCTTTATATGCTTCATGAAGTAGCACGTCATTCTAACTTGTTTTCTTTCTATTTCAGCATATCTTTGGTGATGTTTTACCATGTCATACCTCTATTTAGGTTTGGTTTGGTTAGCCTTTGCATGCTCCTTGCACTTGTAGTGCATTTCCATGAAATAGCCTAACATGCATCATGTTGTGACATGTCATTCTAGCATGCTTTTGGCTTAACTTCATGAAGACTTTGTCCATATTTTAGCATGTTTAAGGTCTGATTTGTGTTGTATTGGTCATCCATGACTTGCTTTGTATAGCCTTGGTTCATCCTAGCTTGTTAACTTTGTGTATTGAATCATCTAGCATGCTCTACTTGGCCTATTTCAATGATTTGGCATCATTCATAATATGATTTTAGTTCATGTTTCAAGTCCATGTAGTCACATTTATCACCCATTCAATGCGTTGGAGGGTTTGCCCCTTTATGTCTTAACATGAACCATTGCGTATGCCTTCATGCCTTTGCTTGCGAGCCACTGTTTCAGTGCTTATTTGGGGTTATTATGCAATAATATAACTCTGATTTTTATTGCTTAAGTTATTCCATGCTTGGTCTTAATAGGTGTAGTGTAATCCACCTTATTTGCCTTGTATGCATCATGCCTTATGTCCTTCATGCTAGCTTGTTTTGGCTTCCTTCCATGCATGTTTTAGACTCATTTTAACATGTTCTATGACTGTTTTGGGTTGCCTTAATCACATGCTTCATGTTTTGTATACTTGTAGTACAAATGCTCTTGCTTGCCTCAAGCTTTGAGCACCATTGCATGCTTCATTTGTGTTGTGTACGTGATTTAGCATCATTTAGCATGATATTTCAGAGCATTTAGCATGCCTATTTTCCCACTTCGTTCATGCTTTGAATGTCTTTAAGTGTTGTGCATGTTTGCCTAGTTTATGGTTTAGCTTGTATGTTTGCATGCCTAGGCCTTTGGGCACTTATCTCAGCATGTTTTGGTCCATGTTTTGACCTACTTAAGCTCTGTTCATGCTTAGTTCATGCATTTGTTCCATGTATTGCATGCCTCCTTTGTGTTGCTCTTTGCTAGCCTTCATGCCTTAGGACTCTTACATGCCTTATTTGCTTTGCTTGAATGATTTGGCATCATTTCTTACTTCATTTCAGTGCACTTAGTGTTGTTACACTTCCACTTTTGTCACTCATTAAGCACTCTTGAGAGTTGTGCTCTTTGACCTCTTTGATGGCCAATGCATTGTGCATGCATGCCTTGCTTTATGTGCCTTCATTTCATCACCAATAGCCACTGATTTGGGCATGACTGAGGTCTGCCCATATTGGTTTAAGTCCATGGAGTATGTGGTTTACATGTTGTTGCATGCTTGGTATATCACATAAGTTGCCCTTGTTGCATTGCATTGTGCATGCTTGCATTACATTATGCTTAGAACTTTATGAATGCCTTGCATTGAGTATGCCATCTAGTTCTTAGCATTTAGCATTGTGTATGCTAGTTGTTACATGCTTTAGCATTGTGCATGCCATTAGCCTTGTTAGGTTGTTTATATTGCATTGCATGTTTGCATGCTTAAGTCATATTGCATACTTGCATGCTCGAGTCGCATTGTGTATGCCATACTTGTTTGCATTGTGTTTGGAGTAGGTGTTAGTCCAAACACGGGAAACGAGGAACGTTTCATACTTAAAGTGATGAAACGTGTCTTAATTCCCGGTCCCCGATGCTCTTGATCATCCATGATAGAGTTTTAGGCTTTATGTGTTTACTTGTGCATTCATTTTATATTGAATTTTGCAACTTCGCCTCTCGGCCATCACGAATGAAAATGCGCGATTGGTGGCCCGAGGGTCGAGAACCTACACTCCCTTGAGTTCATGACCTGATAGGGAGGGTGGTTGTGCACACATATCTTGCAAATACATTGCCATGCCCTTTCTTGCTCTCTGTTGCAGCAAATTGCAGTTCAGTAGCAACAACTGGTCGGCCAGCTAGAAAAAGTTGCTGGCCGATCACTTTTCTTGGTCTTCAACAACAAAAAGTGGTCGGCAGGGGTTTGGAGAGACCAATAGTGGTCGGCCACCCTCCCACTGGATTCCCAAGGTGGATTTTCAGCTTTCTGGAGCTTGGTGCAAGTTTTTGAGAACAAATGAAAACAGATGCAAATCGGGGCATCGCATTGGATTTCCGAACGAGGTGACCGGACATGCATGCATTCCTCCACCACTGAGGCTCCTGATTTACTGCTTTCCTTAGCTGCCATGCTTAGACAGCTTGGTTTTGCTTTGGTCTGTACCTTTAATTAGTTAATGCGTTAGCTATTCAATTTGTTTTGTAATAATTAGTTAACTAGGATTAGTTAATTAATTTGTTGTGTAATAATTAGTTTAATTAGCTTAGATTAGCTAGTTAGCTCTTTATTCGGTCTCTCCCTAGAGAGAGCCAATTGTTATAATAAACGTGCGTGTGTGTGATGCATGTCTTCCAATCCCCATTTCTTTCTTCCTTTTACTTAACCGCTTATAATGGTTAATTTTAGGGCACGTTTCGTTTAGCATACCTTATGCTTGCATGTTTGCATCCATTCATCTGTATTGCATGCACCAAGCTCGGCGCATCATACTAACTACATTGTATTTCAATTCCAATTTGAAAACATATACCAAGTTGCATTTCATATGTCATTCCTAGGATAGCCGAGCCTATCTTAAATGCATTTTCGCATGTGTTGCATTAGCCATTCTAACATGAACTAGGATCATCCATGATTTCTAACTAGTTCTTTGTTTTGGCTCGAAGTACACTGTGAGTGTTTACACTTTAGCATACTGCATGTGTGTTAATGTTTCCATGAAAGTATGCTTGCCATGAGGCTATTTGCTTATTTGCTATAACTGCCTAAATGCCTATGGGTGAAGGTTGGATTACTTGAATTGGGATAATTCATTGAAATCCACATTTTAGCCTACTTGCGAGTAGCAAACTTCAAACCATTTTCCAAACACACGGATATGCAATGCTTTGTTCCAAATTAGGTGATCTAGTCTATACTTGTTTTGTTGTGCGCATCACATAGTAATTCTAGCTAATTAACCGGAATAAGAACGCATGTATTTTCAAAAACTCGATATCATGCTTAGTACAGGCCGATCTTTGATCGAGCGAGCGGGGGTGCTCATTAAATGACCTTCCTCAATCGTACCCAAGTTCCCGAGCCGAGGCAACTTTGGTGATGACGGACACGTGGCCTTAGGCACGAGTCAGGGTTTCCTAAATTCCCCCAAAATAAAATATTTAGGTGGCGACTCTGTATCTGGCAAAGCAATCCATGTTTGGCACTTCTTTACAAAAATCAGTTTTCCAAAACGATTTATCAGATTTGGACTCTTTGGTGATTTATCAATCTCACATCGTACATTGTGAGATCAGATTAAGAACCGTGACAATTTGAGTCTGAACTGTAGTAAGCAAAAGCCCCACGGGGGCGCATCTACAATGTTGTTCTCCCTTAAGGGCCCAGCTCCTCTACCACCATGTCTGCGGACCACCGGTTGCCATCCTCCATTCCCATGCTTGCTGGACTGCCCCACATACACATTACCTGATCACCATGGACGCCTGAACTCCCTCATAATATCAAGCTGAGGTCGTTTATCCTAAGCTTAAATTTTATATAACTATCATAAATATATGTGTATACAATATATAACTTAAAATAGTTATTATTTTACTTATTTTTCAAATAAAGTTTTTATTTATGCACAATTGATTGAAAATACAAAATTTATAAATTTTTAGGTAAATTATAAGATACAAATTCTAATTATTATCTAGGTAAATTATAAGCATTCTTAATTCTTTAATGCTAATTGTGAATCAATCCATTCATCCCGTTCAAGAGAAGATGGCCCAAATTTGTACTATTTAGTTTGTGCCAAACTAAAGTTGTGTCTCACGTTTGATTTGTATTTTTAATTATTGACTTAATTTTGACCTTGCCTCTACATGCAGTCTAACTATTTCAAACTATTTTCTAAATCACATATGCCTCTTTTTAGATTAACCATTTAATTTGATGATATTATTTATAAATGGTTAGTTTAGTTCATAGAGGATAGACATTGGAGAAGTAGGAAAACTAACAAAGTACGTTATAGGTCGACTGTAGGGTTAGAAGGCTTAAGCATGGCCGAGGGAGGGAATTAAAAATGACAATTAGAGATGGTCAACAAGAGAGAGTGAAATTTTTTTGCAATGGTGCATGATATGGGGTACTGAGGACTTGATTTGAGATAGCTCAGAGAAGAGTGTCAGTGCTACTCCCTCTAAATTTTCTCCACTTTGTTTTTCAATTTGTTTTTGATTTTAACAAATTTTGATTGGGTTTGAATATATAATTAAAACTAGTAGTTTTAGGTTCTTATATCATATGAGAAACTCTAACATAAAATAATTGTAAGTGTAATTTTTGTAATTCACACAAATTTTTTTTCTTCTAATATCTACTAGTACTAATCACATGATGTCACACATATTTGTTAGTTAATATTTAAAATAAAACATTAATGGCAACATAATGAAAACATTAATTTAGAATATTCTAAATGAAAACAACTTAATTTACATAATTTAAATTTTATCCTCTAATTTTAAAATTGTTACTACTTAATTTTAATATTGTACGAGCAAGAAATAATCTTCTCGTATAATCCTATTGATCAAGTTTGCGCTCCTTCAAACGTCATCACTCTGCTTCCTACAAACACAAACGTGAGCTTGCCGGCGGGTATGTGCCGGATACCTCTCCGATGCCTAAGTCAGCAAAATAGACAAATAGACAAAAAGTTTGTGTATTCGAGAATCAAAGTTCTGTTACCTCTCCATATGTGATGTTATGAGCTTTTATAGGTTCCGTGTGGCACAATCCTAGTAGGACTCTTACTCTTCTATGTAGAGTCCTCCTATGAATCACTCTCCTGAAAGATAATGCTTATCTTTCAACACCTCCCTCACTGCTTAAACCAAGTGAGATGGTTTTACCATGGTTGGATATCACTACGACCGAGCTAACATGACCATGCTAAAGCTGCAGACTAGACCGAGCTCCAGCTAGCTCGGTTCTTCCTTTCACTGTGTGTACCTCGGTTTGACATGCTCCAACTAGGCTGTTTACTTAATACGGAGCTAACCAAGTACGTGGTAGGAGTTAGCTCGGTGCTCCAATGCACAATGCCAAGCTAGCTCGGCTCTCTCAAGCACAGTGCCCAGCTAGTTCGGCCCACAACCGCTTAGTCTTTTGGACCGAAGTAAATCTGCTTTTACCTCGGTCCATCTTGCGCCCCAATCACCAAAGAAGTCTCCAACTTAGCTCGGCCTAATTTAGACATAAATTACCCTCTCAAATATTATTTATTTATTTATTTGAGGTCATGCATAGTACGGGTGTTATACTAGTTTTGCTCTATCATTAAATACAAATTTTATCACTATTTCTAACCTCCCAAAACCCTAACCTTAACCCATGCATACCCAAGGCACCACCCAATTTTGGCAATTTTAGCCCCTCTTTTGTCCATCTCTATCTCTGGCTTACCCTTACCATCCCTCTCCAACCTTGAGCTCTCACTCCCTCCTCTATGGTTGAGAAGGGAAAGAGATTGTCGGAAGTAGGGAAATAGCAAGGAGATGTAGGGTGGCCAAGAAGTGGCTACCAAATATGGGAGTGGCAAGGGTGGGTCTAAAGAAGTAGGGGTATAATCAAGATTATGATAGTTGTTCAAAGAAAAAGGAGAAACCAATTTTGATAGGTCAGAGTCCAAAAAAATAAGGTGAGTACAAATAGCATCACTCATATATAATTTACATTAAAAAATTACTACAATATATCCTTAATCCTTAAAAATAATTTGCTACCGCATGATCAAATAGGCTCCATCAACTCAATCGTCCTTCCTCTTACGCTTCACCTCTAATGCACCCCAAAAAAAGCTTCTATCTATCTAATAAAACACTAATAGGTATCTTGTTTTTTCTTTAGAGAAAACATAAATGTTTTTTTTTTTAAATAAAAACAAAAACCATGTTTGGTTCACACATATGTTTGAAATAAATATAAAAAAAAAAAAACATATTTGATAAATTGTCAAGATGTGAGGTTGTTAGGAGTGGTGCCCGATGGGTAGGGATAGCCAAATGTGGCCATAGATGGTGGAAAAAGAAGTAGGGAATATAAATTTTTCAAAAAAAAAAAAAGAAAAAAAAAGCACATTTTTTCCCTTAACTTTTGAATTCTTTTTTTTTTTTTTTTTATTTTGTTGGAATCAAAATCAATTGTCAAACCTATTTTCATTTACAATTTTTTAATTTTTTAAAAACAAAAATAGATAATTGCAGACATAACAATTACTAAACATATTATAATTAATTTGATTACAACTATGTTAAAACTATGGATGGAGTTACTTACGGGTAGGGGGTTCTATTCACATTCACAACCTTCTTGTTCTCAAATGACATACGGCCAATAATTTAGTTCTTGTTCTTTTCTTTATTTGATAAAAATATTCAATAAAGTCCACTAAAAAGGTGTTTGGGAACCAGTGAAAAAAAAAAAAAAAAATCACTCAGATTTTTGCAACCAGTTAAAAAAATTTAATGTCATATCAATTTTTTCACCCAAAAAAAAAAAATGTACAATTTTTCAAACATAATTTTTTTTAACTGCTAAAAGGGCCAAAAAAACCATTTTGAAAAAACACCTAAATTTGATATGGATAGTCAAATTATTCTAGCCATTGTTAATTCCTGGGATAGCATCACACATGGAGAGCATTAACCATGAAAAATGTTCATTCATTACTTGACAACTAGGAGAATTTAAGAGCTAATTACAATTTTAGTTTTCAAATTATGGGTCTTGTATTATTTTGGTCTTTAATATTTAAATTGTATCAGTTTGGTCTCTAATATATAAAAGTATTTTGATTTGGTCTCCAATATTTAAATTATGCCAATCTGATCTGCAATGTATAAAAAATACTTCAATTTAGTCTCCCAATTTAATTATGTTAATAGACACAAAGATACGGACAAAATTTAAGTATTATAAATTTAAATTTATGGAAAATTCTTCAGTGTGCACCCCAACCTACCACAAAAATGTGTAATTTTATCACAAAATTTCATAACATCAATTATAAAATACATAATTTCACTACAAATTGGCGTAACAAAAATTTCGTAACCAAACCACAAACTTTTGCAAAATCAACCACAATTTTTAAACATTTTTATTATGCCAATTTGCGACGAGATTATTCATTTTATGGTTGATGTTACAAAATTTTATGATAAACTTAAACATTTTTATAATAAGTTGCATATAGTATGCACCCTAAAAGGACGAATACTGGAGCATTTGTCTAAATTTATACATGCTGCAAAAAAAAATAAAAATAAATAAATAAATAAATAAATGCAACCGCAATTTAAAAAATATTTTTCAGTGTAATGTTTTGCTATTAAACATTCTTTATTTTATGGGTGCAAATATAACTCAATTTCTGTTGAAGTGCAGAAGCCTCAAATCACGGAGTCTTTCAGGGACCCTCCCGACAGAATTTGTCAAGCTCCCCTTCCTAAAAGTAATGTAAGGCCTTGTTTGGTTCACACTCATTTGAGAATTCGCTATTTTAATTGATATTTTTGACATTTTAATAAAAAAATATAAAAAAAATAGAAAGAGTAATGTGAGAACTTGTAATTTTATTTTGTTTTATTTTTCTATTTTTTATTTTGAATATTTTCTCCCCTTCCCAAACAAGGAAGTAAAAAGAAAAGCGTTAGTTGATTAGTTTTAATTTGTTTAGCTAACAATTGAGAAGGTAAAAAAATTATAAGATACATCTCAGTTTGAAAATTGTTAAAAAAAATTACAATATATATATATATATATATCAAAGTTGACCCTGGTAACAAAATGAATCTTAGAATTTTAATTTTATCAATTTAAATCGTAATATTTTGATTTATTTTCAATTTAAACAATCATCTTTTTTTTTTTAAGTAATACCAAAGGAAAAATAATATTTTAGTCACAAAACTAAATGGAGATGTACACAATGTAATGCCCCAGAATAAATATAATAAACCCATCTCATAAACGGTAGTATAAGTAAAACAATATACTTTCATTAATCAGAGTTTAATATACATTCATAACAAAAATGGAGTTACACGGATAGTCGTATGCCTGAATGGCTTACATCTTTCCAAGCCACTGCTTGGGTACAACAAAAGTGAGTCATAAGCTCAATACAAATAAAATCCTAGGCTTGTACAAATGTGGAATACAAAATACACTCAAAATAAGCAAGATGAGCCTTCAGCACCACAGTCCTCCCAAGCTAAGCCCTTATCGGAGGCATATCACCAACACCTAAAAATAGTTTTCCCATATAGGGTGAGCTAAAACCCAGTAGAAATAATCTAATACAACACATGAAACTTAACGAAGATATAAGGGCAATATGCAATTACAATGCCTTCGATAAACCATTTCATAATTCTTTTGCAAACTATGCGTACCAACTGTATTATTTCAATTCATGACAACAGTTTCATTTCATTCAGACAACCAAACTAAGAATACAACCCAATAGGTCTCTAACTAGTACGACCACCATACAATCACTTCTATTTGTCATTTTACGGATATTTCGTGTGCGGGAATCAGCACCCATGTATAACCGTGATTTCAGGACCTTCACCCTGGACACTCTGGCCAACTTAATTCAATGGAGTACATCCCATGTTTTCTTCCAAATGCGGAGTACATCTCTTTTCTTCTCCCAAATCTCATACATATATTATGTATTTCAGACAATATCATATTCATTGACAACGGATGAGAAATTAGTTTCAATTTACCTAATTCTCATGCAATTTCTACAACAATCATAGCTATCCTCTATCGATAGCCCAAAATAGATATTTCTAAACAGATATACAATCTCCAAGACATATAAATTATCCAAATTTCCATAGGTGAGTGATAATACATATCCAACTCCACCATTTATATAGACATTCATCCAATTTCACATTTTTAATACCAATTTCATTTATTTATATAAAATAAATATTTGAAACATTCTAGGGTAAACTCCATTGTCTTCCAAAATCCAACCCAAGTATCAAAATCAACAATTTTGTTACCACACAACCTCACATTCACTGCCATAACCATTTTCAATACTACCATTTGTATAGCCCTCTTTTGATTTCAAACCAAAACTTTAGGTTTGTTCAAAATCCTCCAAAATTAAATTAATGTTTATACAAAACAAATAATTAAGTTAAAAGTCATATAGGAATACAAAAAATCCCTACCTCAAGCTTAGGAGACCAAAGGAACAAATGGAGAGGCTTCAACAATGCCAAAACTCAACTCTAGTCGGATGGAAATGTAGCCCTTGAGATGCTCTACTTTTTTAACAAAGGCACACGGGTGGAGAAACCACTAAGTCTAGGTGAAAATGTAGAGAGAGAGAGTTTAGAGAGAGAAACTATAGATCTAGGGTTTTTAAAAAGTTTAGAGAGAATGAAAGGGAAAAAGTGATGTAAAATATCACTTTCATCAACTGATATATGCACAGTCCACTCGAATGCAAGAAGTGACGCCCGAGCGTTAAACACAATAAGTTGTTCTGCTCGAGCGCAAGAAGTGATGCTCGAGCGTCAAGACACAATGAAAAGGCATCATCGCTCGAGCTCAGGAAGTGACGGTAGAGCGTAGAATACACACTCCTAGTATTTTTTGCAGACAAAAGCCCATCGCTCGAACGCAAGAATGGCCACTCGAGCATAGGAAACACCGCTCGAGCGCAGAATACACTCTCCCAATAGTTTTGTAGACCTGCAAAAGTACTTGCTTGAGCGCAAGAATGGCCGCTCATGCGAAGGAGAAAAATTCTAGGCAACAAAAGTTTGAAAACCAAGCAACCAGCCTATTTCAAATGCAACCACTACAATCCAATAGTCAAATTCAAGGAAGTACAAGGGAAGTAAGACTTGAACAACAAGACGAAATCATGAAACCTGAGTGCAAATAACATATAGGCCGAGTCTAAACCAGAAGGGCTATACACAAAATGTCTAAAATACATTTTTTTGTTGAGTTTAATGAAAAAAAATATCATTTTTCTGTTGGTTAATAGGAAAATTGTTTAGATTAAAAATAAATAAAAAGATTAGGGTTTAGATTGACAAAATTTAAAAGTCATGGTTTATTTTGTTACAAGAGTCAAATCTTATCTTTTTTTAATATACTATTTTCCCCAAAAATTGAACTTTTTCTTTTTTCAAATTTTTGAATAACAACAAAGCTAACCTGTTTAACATTTATCAAATGTATCAACTTTTTTAACAACAAATTTACTCTAAAAAAAAAATTTAAAAAGTAGGAAAGAAAGACAATTGAAATGCAATGCAACTGCCGAACCAACCCTTAATATTTTTATATTAATTTGTATAAGATTTTTAAAATAAAAAATATTATAATATATAGTGGATTGAATGAAAAATTTAAGAAATATATTTAGAAATCCCCTAATCCCTCTATATGTACAAGTAGTTATCTAGAATATAATAATAATGTATATGCTATTTTTCATTCTTCATTAGTTGAAGTACAAAAAATTTACACATTTTATGTTACTAAAATATACAAATTATTATTTTATTTAATTTTTATGGATGATCGGATGTTAAAAAAATTTCAATAATTGGTGAAAGTCTATACTTATGGAGTCGTAAGTTATTTAGTCCAATGTTTGATTTTATTTTATTTTTTGGTGATAAGGACATATTTAATGAAAGGGTAATTCTATTTGCATTCTATACAAACTCTCAGTACATACTATAAATCCTGTTTGAATATAAATTTTTTAACAATAATAAAATGTTCGGATCTAATTTTATGAACATAAAGTAGTTGTTCGGATAAAAACAATAGAATGGAATGTATATTTGAACAATTTATGTTTGTTCATAACTTTAAATTTGAACATTTGACTTTTGTTCAGAAATTTATATTCGAATGCCATTTGTGGTATGTATTGAAAGTTTGTATGGTGCACAAATAAAATTTCCCTCAATAAAATTGATTAGTGCAAAAAACAAATTATTTTTTTGAAAAACTTTTTTCCAATTATATCTCCATTGTCGGACACCACCAAACAACCATTGGATCGCAGAAAAATTCTTCGACATCAGAAAGTGCATTGGACAAGTCAACAGTAGTGGTTGGTGATAATATGGACAAATAGGTGACATATAGACAAATAGTGAGATGACACGTGTACACATAGGTGGATAAACAAGTAACATTGACACATAGGTGACACACGAACAAATTGTAGGATGACACATGGACACATAGGTGGATAAACAAGTAACGTGGACAAATAAATAGATAGGTAGGCACTGAACAGATAGACAGGAAGATAGTGGTAAAATGATTTTTTAAATTATAATTATCTTTTTGACCTTAAAAGAATAGATTTTAAGTATACTAGCCCAAAATTTTTAGAATTAGACTTTAGAGTTTGAATACCCATGAAAATAAAAATAAATGAAATAGATGTTCAAAATAAAACTCAAGATGATGCCATGTTCATAAAATCCCTAAATTAAATGGGTAAAAGATAATTGAAATAGATGTTCAAAATAAAACTCAAGATAGTGCCATGCTCATAAAATCCCTAAATTAAATAGTTGTATTTAAAAAGAAAAACCTCTATTTCTTGCCCTCATCAGTTTTCATTTTGCCCACTTTTAGTGCTCAGTTTTGCAAATCGGTCATTCAATTGAAAAAATACTTTAAACTCTTTTCTTCCTACAGTGACCTCACACTCGTCTCTACCTTAATGGTACAATCCCTCCACAATGGGGTTCCCTGCAACAAGTAACGCATATGTATGTCTCTCTCTCTCTCTCTCTCTACATATTTATATACACTAGAGGTTCTGCACACCCAAATGGGTGTGCTTGAAATTTCCATGTTGTAAAATTTTCATGTGGGTTGAAAATTGAAATTGGTTGTTATAGATTCAATAGGTAGTTTACAAAAAAAATAATAAAAAAAAAATTGTGTTTCAATTCTTAGTTACAAAAGGATAATTTGAGAATAAAATTTTGTGACCCAAAAGTGTCAAACACCAACTTATAGCCCTTTACATATATAATACAATAGCTAATAGAATAGATATACAGACCTATAGATATGATTGAATTTAGCAATTGTAGTAGCAGTTAGAGAATTTTGGGAAAGCAAAAACTATGACATCTATGCCAATTCCAGTGTTTGATTTATATATATTAGCTGTCCACACAAGAATGCGTGTGCAACTTAACAAAAAACAATAGTATAAGAATAATGACAAAGAATAA
Organism: Camellia sinensis; assembly: GCF_055761805.1. Taxonomy (NCBI): domain Eukaryota; kingdom Viridiplantae; phylum Streptophyta; class Magnoliopsida; order Ericales; family Theaceae; genus Camellia; species Camellia sinensis. The sequence goes on from NC_138967.1 coordinate 153,486,814, forward strand.
TGCACACATAGTATGTGTTGCTCAAGTGATCGGGATCTTCTTTGCCAAATCCATACTCTTGGTTTCAAGTCCCATCCTGCATTTAATTATAATTTTTACATAAATATCAACTATAAAGTATAGATAGATAGTTATGCCACCTTGGAGATTTTATTGTTCTTAGGTCCTTATGGCTAATGATGTCACTGCAGTTCCCTCTTTGGAAACCGATTAACAAGTTCAATCCCAAAAGAAATTGGAAACATCAGCACACTTCGGCATATGTAAAATTATTCTTTCCTGTATATGCATATGATTTTTTTTTTTCTGTTTTTATTCGGTTTTTGTCATTAAGGGTTTGAATATTGATGTTTTTAGTACCTTGGAGTTCAATCAGCTATCAAATATGTTTTTATTCACTTTTTTTTTTTGTGCGCTACTCCCGGTGTCGTTGTGTATCCTTTTAGACTTCTCTTCATTTACCGTATCAAAGCAAATTTCTTTCCACTGAACGTGCCAATGTTCCTTGACATAAGTTCCCATGGTACGAGGCATTTTCTAAGACTCTCCTCTCACCGACTCTGCTCGCCCGGCATCCCTTGAAGGCCGATGTGAGTGTTCCTTTACTCTGTCATGCTAAGGGACTGCTAGGATTGCTTTCTGCCCCCCTTTCTGCGTGTCGTTCTTGGCCGCTGGAATCGGCGTATCCTTCTATGGAAACAGAGGTCACATGACGTTGTTCTGTATCATGAAGTTGATAGCCGATTGTAGGTCTACCAACTTGTTTGTCATTCCCTTCATCTCGTCGCGTTTCCTTAGGCATCTATCTTTCCATACCTAGAGATCGCTTTCGTTGTAATACGCATCTCGGCCTACTTTCTTCGGTGTGTCTGCTTTTTGGCCGACGTCCTTTTTCCCGGGATTTTGATCCCGTGGTCCTTCATTACAGTTTTCCTCCTCCATGTTAGGATCGACATGTTTACCACTCCCACTAGGGATGTCGTCCCCAATCTTCTCTTTCTGCCCATCGTTGGCCATCTATTCTCCTTATGTTCCCACAAACGACACCAAATTGTGCGTTTTGTTCTGACCACACAACCAAAAGGGGGAACTCAGCTGGAGAGCATTGGCCGAATAGATTAAGCCCGAACAACTTGTCAAAGAAAGATAAGAATCTGGCGGTGGTTCGTCCACCCGGGGGCACTCTGATGATCAAGTCAGTAATCAAATATCTCTTAAAGATAGCAAATTGTGCTTAACTCACAAGAAAGAACTTACTGCTCCCAGTATATCACACCTACCTGATTCTTGTAGAATCCTCACTTAAGTGGACTCAGGCTCAATGCCTATCATGGACCCTCAGCCAAATAGGGATAAACTCTCTAAGAGCTTTATCTTTATCCAGACTGAGATCCTCTCCTGTTCTAGGACTCTTGCCCCATATCTGCTTATCTTTGATTCTGGTATCTCCGCAGATAACCTCGGCCTAGCCGAGATCACCTCAGCGTTATGACCAAGCCACGTGGCATCTCAGCTGACACTTCGGCATCACCTTGGCCACGTGCTATCATTCACAAAATATGTTATTTATTTTATGGATGTAATCACACTCATGGATATATGAAATTAAAATAAATTAGAAACTCGTAGATAAATTCCGAATAGTTTACCATAACTCCATGAATTGTTGTTTTATTTGAGTGCTAGCAAGGAAAAGTGTATAAAAAAAAGTGAGGATTATAAGATTTATTTGAATGACTTAGACTCGGCATTGTTATGTTTATTCTCATGAGATAAGGGGTTATGTATATATACATATTCTTGCCTTGTTCTCAGGAGTAGACGAGTGCTTTGATTTACGCGCGTACGTATATGCTAACCGTCCGGGGAGTGTGGGTCAAACTCAGGATGATATCCTCATGCAAGTTTGACTTCATAGCGGTGTTAGGTATGCGGGAGGCACATGGGATATATGTGTAAGCTGGAAGTGAAGGGCCGAAGTGGTGGAGTTAAGATACAAAGAATTAAATATGAACTTATTGATATAGTTTGAATTGTTTTGATTTGTATATTTTGAAAAATAGTAAATGATCTCGATGAATTGAAAAATTTGGGCAGAGGTATATGTACTTAATTCTAGACTACTTTAACTTTTTACTAAAAAGATCAATTAGAACTTGTAATCGGATAATCTTGGTTATAATAGTTTTTATTCATTTTAGCAATGCAGACTTTAGATGCTTTTTTAACCCATGAAACGAGCTTATTTTCATTGATTTCGTGTAAACTAAAGTAAAACATCATTCTGAACACTTTTCGTGTTTTGAACTTTTTCGAAAAAAATCATCTTAGAGCAGTTTCTTTTTGTTTTCTACTTCAAGTTTTTCGGTCGAATTCTATCTAGGTTTTAATATCAAGTTTTTCTCTCAACCTATTCAGTTTCTACTAAATCCTTCTACACTACTTTTTAGAAAATTTGATTCTGTACAACTTTTGTTCTTTGAGTTTTGGTTAATTTGAATGATTTAAGAATGAAGCGGTGCATTTTTATACTTCTTCAGTAATTTACTTAGGATTAAATTATACTAATTTTTTTTTTTTTTGCACAATTGTGGGTCTTACTAACTTTTTATTCTGGGCTGACCCACTATATATTTATTATTATTATTTCTTTATACTCAATTTATATTTAGTTGTGTACGGACAAGAAACTAAATGCCACCGTATCTCAGGAAACTACTCCTTCGTCTCGATGTGGGTGGAACCACTTGTCTTGTCTCATAACAAGAATTAAATATACTTTTGTTTGTGGCTGGTGGATATGTGGATGTCAAATCTTGTACTCATACCAATATACTTGTACACTGACCCGTTTTGTCTATTGTCATCTCGGGTACGTTTTGTTTGAGCGCAGCTGAGCCTCCTTTGCAAGATTAGTTGGGACTACGGTGGTGACGAGAAATAACTATGGTTGTAGAATATGTCTTTTGGACTTTTTTTGTTTTCTTGAGTTTATGATTGATATTAGTTTGGTTTTTTATTTTTTATTTTTTTACCTTAGTATTTTGATAATTTGGCATTGTGGGTTATTTTCTAACTTTACATTATTTAAGTTGTTTTGACTATTTGTTACTATTTTAATGTTGGATGAATTGGATAGTTATGAATTTATGATAAATGGTTTGGTTGGCGTTTGTTAATATTTTTTTTTTTTATCCCTTGTAATTTTTTTTTTTGAGCATTGAAATTTACTTAAACCAAAGTGAGACGAAAACATTTAGATTTCATTTCACCCTTAGGATTTAGATAATCGAATATTGGTTGGGATTTAGTCCTAATTTAATATTTAATTGTCCAAGTTTTGGGGCGTGACAATTTCAATGGTTATTCAATCCAACAAAATTGATAAATTTTTTAATTCTACAATTAATAATGCAAAACATACACTAATCCATGGATTATTACAAAACAAACGTGGACTAGAAGGAATTATATATTTCACTAATCCAACTAGATAACCAATCTTACACTAATCCATGGATTGTTACTCCCTCACTATATTCTGCTAGACAAATATACCCTTAGGCCCAGTTTGTTTTCAGAGGTAGAATGGAAGGGAGTCATAGTGAGAAGATTAATAGTAAGGGAATTGATATTGAGGAGATTAAGAGAAATTGTGTTTGTTTTGATGATAGTTGTTAATGTAGGGATTGTTAAATTATTTTTATATAAAATAAATATAAAATAATAAAACAAATAAAAAAATACAAAAACATTATACATTAATGTTCAAAAAAAAAATACCCAACATGTAAAAACAATTTTAAAAATAAAAAAATTTCAAAAAAAAAAAATTAAAACAAATAAAACAATGATTTTCCCTTAACAAAAAATACAAAAAAAATAAACATTAATGTTAAAAAAAAAAATGCTCAACATGCAAAAAAATTTTTTAAAAAAATTTCTAATTCGTCGTACTGTTTTTCTAACACCACTTCCATCTCTTCCATCTCAATCCTCCTTCCAAGGCCCAATGTAATCGCCTCCTCCATCTCAATCCCTTCCCCAATCAACAAACAAACGCAACATTAAATGAGTCTCGTCTCTATTCTAATCTCATCCCTCCCTCTATACCCACTACAAGAATTTTCACTTTTGGCGACTAAATTTTTAGTTCCCAAAAGTCATTTTTTAGTCGCCTATAGGCTTTAGCGACTAAATTTTTTGGTCGGAAAATTAGTAGCCGAAGAGTAGTCGGAAAAGTTAATTGGCGACTAAACTTAATTTAGTCGCCAAATGTATTCATTTGCCAACTAAATATTTAGTCGCTAATAGGTTGGAAAATTAAATAATACATTTTTGCCGACCAATTTTTTGTCGACAAAAGCCAATGATTTAGTCGCGGAAAAATTTTTAGCTACTAAATTTTTTAGTTGCCTAAAGCAAAACTAGTGTTTTGGCTACTAAAATTTTAGTTGCCCAAAGTCAATCTTTTTTTGGCTACTAAAATTTTAGTCGGCAAATAGTATTTCTTTTGGCTACTAAAAATTTAGTCGCCTAAACTCTCACATTTTTTGTTATTAAATTTTTAGTCGGCAAAAGTATTTTTATTCTTCAACTTTTGTTTTTAGCTACGAAATATTTTAGTCGCCAAATGTTTGATTTTCTTTTGGCTACAAAACTTTTAATAGCCAAAGGTTTGATTTTCTTTTGGCTACAAAACATTTAGTAGCCAAATGGTTATTTTTCTTTTAGCTACAAAAAATTTAGTAGCCAAATGTTTGATTTTCTTTTGGCTACGAAACTTTTAGTAGCCAGATGTTTGTTATTTTTTTTTTCCTTCTTTTTGGCTACAAAACGTTTAGTCAGCAAAAACATGATATTATATTTTATTGCAAATATTATAATGTGTCCATAACCTGTCTGTATTCCATGCAACCTGTAATATGTATATAAATAAAATGATACATAAACTATCAATCATTCCACAATCTGCATCCGTTTACAAAATATAAATTACTTTAATTGTCCAAGTACATACAAACCAACTATTGTCCAAACTAAAATAATAATTCTATACAAAATATAGAATCATACAAACAGGAAAGCCCTCCATATACAAAAATTACATTTACTATACCATGTGAAATGACAATTTGGCATCGTACAAATTACCATCGTAATCTGTACCATGACAAAAGATGATGTATGTACCAAGCCAAAAGTACATCTATGTACCACGACAAAAAATCATATGTCTGTACGGCGACCAAAGGTGATCTATCTACCATGCTAGTAATTATCTGTTGGCTACTAAAAGTTTTCTGTATCAGTAATAGTTAACTACACAAAAGCCGGAGACGACAAAAGTATTATATTACTTCTATACAAAAGTACAATTTCTTCTCCATACACCAAAATATCTCTGGAAGTCCACGCAACAAAGTCATCTACAACAAACAAAAAAAAACATTAGAATTGGACCCAAAAATGCCCAACTTCATGAATGAATTTGGCAACAAGTGACAAATAAAAATAAGTGAGAAGCAACCTTCTATAATGAATCAATTATCAGTCATTCTACAGTCTTTCTAAAGTCTTTTGTTATAAGGAACATTGTTAAATGCAGAATAATCATTACTAAATCTTTCATTAGTAACATAAAGCTAATGTAACAATCTTCTATTTGTATGCAACATGTATCCAAATTCTGTGGCTAAACCAATATGAAAGCCCAATGTGAATAGAAAGTATTCTTTTTATCAACTTCCTCATTATTTGTTTGCAAAAGGCACTTGAATCATTAGATTGGATATAAAACCATCGCTGCTTATTAATGTATGCCAGTTCCATTTCAGAAAGGATGTTAGAACATGTGATAAAAATAATAACAAAATTAAATTTCAATCATAAAAGGAAATATGTATAAATATATGTTGAGACACCTATAAATGGTTCATCAAAGAAAGAATAGTTGATATCTCACGACGCACATGCCCTCAGAAACACCATGAGCACGTTTCATACTTGTATGAAAGCTTAAATATAATATAACACACGTATGTACGTTCAAAAAATTAGCAAGTTTATAACAAGGCGTAAACTGAGTTCATATTGGTTTCTGAATATTTTCCCCATAATTTTCCATTACTATACATCTCCAATACATTCCGTCAGTTGTCACAAGTCTTATTTTTAATTGGGAAGCTACCCGTGAGAGTCAGACGGAGGTTCGGGGGCTGTTTTGAAGTTTTGCCCCCAAAACGCCCTTTTTCGACTAAGTTTTGGGCGTATTCGGCTCTAAATCCCAACCTACAGGTCCGAATAACATTCCGTCAGTTGTCACAAGTCATATTTGGCATGGGGAAGCTGTTCGTGTCAGCCACACGGCGGTTCAAGGGCTGTTTTCAATTTTTGCCCCCGAAACGCCGTTTTTCAATTAAGTTTTGGGCGTATTCGTCTCTAAATCCCAACCTACAGGTCCGAATAACATTCCATCAATTGTCACAAGTTTTATTTGGCATGGGAAAGCTGTTCATGTAGGCCACACAGTGGTTCAGGGACTGTTTTCAATTTTCACCCCCGAAACGCCCTTTTTCGACTAAGTTTTGGGCATATTCGGCTCTAAATCCCAATCTACAGGTCCGAATAACATTCTATCAGTTGTCACAAGTCATATTTAGCATGGGGAAGCTGCTCGTGTCAGCCACACGGCGGTTCAACGGCTGTTTTCAATTTTTGCCCCCCGAAATCCCTTTTTTCGACTAAGTTTTCGGCATATTCGTCTCTAAATCCCAACCTACGGGTCCGAATAATATTCTGTCAGTTGTCACAAGTCCTATTTGGCATGGGGAAGGTGTTCGTGTTGGCCACACGACGGTTCAGGGACTGTTTTAAAATTTCGCCCCCGAGACACCCTTTTTCGACTAAGTTTTGGGCGTATTCGGCTCTAGATCCCAACCTACGGATCCGAATAACATTCCGTCAATTGTCACAAGTCATATTTGGCATAGGGAAGGTGTTCGTGTTGGCCACACAGCAGTTCAAGGGCTGTTTTCAATTTTCGCTCCCGAAACGCCCTTTTTCGACTAAGTTTTGGGCGTATTTGGCTCTAAATCCTAACCTACGGGTCCGAATAACATTCTGTCAGTTGTCACAAGTCCTATTTGGCATGGGGAAGGTGTTCGTGTCGGGCACACAGTGGTTCAGGGGCTGTTTTCAATTTTTGCCCCCAAAACGCCCTTTTTCGACTAAATTTTGAGCATATTCGGCTCTAACTCCCAACCTACGAGTCCGAATAACATTCCGTCAGTTGTCACAAGTCCTATTTGGCATGGGAAAAGTGTTCGTGTCGGTCACACGGCGGTTCAAGGGCTGTTTTCAATTTTCACCCCCGAAATGCCCTTTTTGGACTAAATTTTGGCGTATTCATCTCTAAATCTCAACCTAGAGGTTCGAATAACATTCCGTCAGTTGTCACAAGTCCTATTTGGCATGGGGAATCTGTTCGTGTCGGCCACATGGCGGTTCAGAGGTTGTTTTGCATTTTCGCCCCTGAAACGTCCTTTTTCAACTAAGTTTAGGGCTTATTCGGCTTTAAATCCCAACCTACGGGTCCGAATAACATTCCGTCAGTTATCACAAGTCCTATTTGGCATGGGGAAGGTGTTCGTGTTGGCCACATGGTGGTTCGGGGACTATTTTGAATTTTCGCCCCCGAAGCGCCCTTTTTCGACTAAGTTTAGGGAGTATTCGGCTCTAAATCCCAACCTATGGGTCCGAATAACATTCCGTTACTTGCCACAATTCATATTTGGCATGGGGAAGGTGTTCATGTTGGCCACATGACGGTTCGAGGGCTGTTTTGAATTTTTGCCCCCGAAACGCCCTTCTTCGACTAAGTTTTGGACGTATTCGGCTCTAAATCCCAATCTACGGATCCGAATAACATTCCATCAGTTGTCACAAGTCGTATTTGGCATGGGGAAGGTGTTCGTGTTGGCCACAAGGCGGTTCAAGGGCTGTTTTCAATTTTTCACCCCGTAAACGCCTTTTTTCGACTAAGTTTTTGGCGTATTCGGCTCTAAATCTCAACCTATGGGTCCGAATAACATTCCGTCAGTTGTCACAAGGCCTATTTGGCATGGGAAAGGTGATCGTGTCGACCACACGGCGGTTCAAGGGTTGTTTTCAATTTTCACCCCCGAAACGCCCTTTTCGACTAAGTTTTGAGCGTATTCAGCTCTAAATCCCAACCTACGAGTTCGAATAACATTCCGTCAGTTGTCACAAGTCCTATTTGGCATGGGGAAGGTGTTTGTGTCAGCCACACGGCGGTTCAAGGGCTTTTTTGAATTTTCGCCCCCTAAACGCCCTTTTTCGACTAAGTTTAGGGGGTATTCGGCTCTAAATCCCAACTTACGGGTCCGACTAACATTCTGTCAATTGTCACAAGTCATATTTGGCATGGGGAAGTTGTTTGTGTCGGCCACACGGTGGTTCGGGGGTTGTTTGAATTTGTGCCCCCAAAACGCCCTTTTTCGACTAAGTTTTGGACGCATTCGGCTCTAAATCCCAACCTATGGGTCCGAATTACATTCCGTCAGTTGTCACAAGTCATATTTGTCATGGGGGAACTGTCTATGAGAGGTACACGGTGGTTCAGGGGTTGTTTTCAATTTTCGCACCCGAAAAGCTCTTTTTTGACTAAGTTTCGAGCGTATTCGGCTCTAACTCCCAACCTACGGGCCCGAATTGCATTCCGTTAGTTGTCACAAGTTATATTTGTCATGGGGAAGCTACCCGTGGGAGGCACATGGTGGTTCGGGGGCTGTTTTGAATTTTTGCCCCCGAAACGCCATTTTTTGACTAAGTTTAAAGCGTATTCGGCTCTAACTCCCAACCTACGGGCCCGAATTACATTTCGTCAGTTGTTACAAGTCATATTTGTCATGGGGGAACTGTCCGTGAGAGGCACACGGTGGTTCGGGGGTTGCCTTGAATTTTTGCCCTCGAAACGGCCATTTTCGACTAAAGCCTCGTTGGGAAGCGACCAGTTTAGCCAAAAAGCCAAAAAGTTACTTAAAAAACCAAAACGCCAACAACCCATATCAAAAAGTCAAAGATTCCCTTTTCTTTCTACTTTTTGGAAATCTTTTCGTAAAAAGTCAAAAAGTCATCCCAAACATACTAGTTTTTTTCACATCACATTTTAGCCAAAAAGCCAAAAAATTACTAAAAAAGTCTATTCCTATAGACGTCCTCGAACGTCCCGGGAAAAATTCCGTTTTGTTCATTTGGGCTTATTACAGTTAGGACTCAATGTCACGGTCCTGTATCTAATCTCGCAGAGTGCAAAGCAAGACCGATGAATCATCAAAGAGTCCAAATCCGGCAAATCATTTTGAAAAACTGATTTTTAGAAAGAAGTGCCAAACATGGACTGCTTTGCCAGATACAGAGTCGCCAGCTAAATATTTTATTTTAGGGAAATTTAGGAAACTCTGACTCATGCCTAAGGCCACGTGTTCGTCATCACCAAAGTTGCCTCAGCTTGGGAACTTGGGTACGATTGGGGAAGGTCACTTTGTGAGCACCCCCGCTCGCCCGATCAAAGATCGACGTCTACTAACCATGATATCAAGTTTTGAAAACATTATGTGCTCTTATTCCGGTTATTAGCCTAGAATTATTATGTGATGCACACAACATACAAGTATAGATTGGATCGTTTGAGTTGGAACAAAACATTTCATGTTTGTTTATTTGAAAGATGGTTTGATAGTGCTACTCGCAAGTAGGCTAAGACGTGGATTTGCCACCGTCAAGTGGGCTTAAGAAAACATGATTTTGCCACTCTCAAGTGGGCTTAAAACTCTCATTCAATGCATTGTCCCAATTCAAATAACCCAACCTCCACCCACTGGCATTTCAGGCAGTTATATCACATACGCACATAGCCTCATGGTAAGCATGCTGTCATGGCAACACTCACACACATGCAAGGATGCTAAAGCGTAAATGCTTACCTAGTACTCCAAGCCAAAACAGAAACTAGTTAGTAATCAAATGCATGATCCTAGTTCATGTTAAGATGGTTAATGAAACACACGCAAAATGAAGCTAGAAATACGCTCGGCTATTCTAAGATGTCATGTGAAATGCAACTTGATACATGTATTCAAATTGGAATTGAAATACAATGCAGTTAGCATGATGCGCCGGGCCCAGTGCATGCAATACGAATGAATGTGTGCAAACATGCTATCATAAGTATGCTAATTGAAACATGCTCTAAAACTAACCATTGTAAGCGGTTAAATAAAAGGGAGAAAGACATGGGCTTGGAAGGCATGAATCACACACGCACATTCTTATTACACAATTTGCCCTCTCTCGGAGGGACCGAAAGAATAATACAAATTAACTAACTAACAAGCTAATTAATTATTAAACAACACTTAACTAATTAAATGAATTAATTAAGCTAAGAAAGCAATAAAGAGACCTCGGGAAGAGGGATAAATGCATGCATGTTCGGTTTCGCTCGGAAATCTATCGCCATACTTATGCTGCCTCTGTTTACGCTGCTCTGCACTTCTGAAAGGTGCACAAGTCTCGAGGATGTTTCTGGACCACCTTCTGAACACTGTGGAAAGTCACCGGCCAAAAGGCAAGGCCACCGGCCATGGGAAACTGGTCATCGACCATGTGTGAGGCTCTCGGCCAACAATGCATAGCTGGCCGATACTGAAGATGGCCGACCGGCCATATCTTTCTGCAGAATCCTGTTTTGCTGCAGAAGAGGACAAACAGAGCATGGCAATGCATTTTCAAAGCAATGTTTGCACAACCACCCTCCTTATCATGTTTAAGACTCAAAGGAGTATGGTTTTTGACCCTCAGACCATCAATCACGCATTTCAATGCATGATGGCCAAAGAAGCCAAGTGTGCAACTCAATATGGAATGAAATGCACAAAACACATAAAGGGCCCCAACCTCTATCATGATTGATCAAGAGGCAAGAGATGCACACACAATGCAATGCAACCTAGGCAAGCAAGGATGCATGCAAATAACTCAAGTGTGCAACAAATCTAATGCAACATGAGCATGTTAACATGCAATATGCAATAGGCATACAACCTAAACATGTGGACATGTATAGCATGCAACGACATGCAAAATGAAACAAGCATGCAACAACATGGTGAGATGGACTTACACTAAGATGGGTAGCTCTCAAGCATGCCAAAATCAGTGGCCAAATGAGATGAGAACAAGGCCCAAGATTCATGCAAACATGCACAATGCACGGGCTCCAAGCCTAAGGCACAAAATGCAACTCTCCAAGAGCAATGCAAGGATGAAACATGGCATACAATGGCATACATTCCAGCTCTGAAATGGCATACTAAATGGCCCCAAAATGATTCTGAAGCATGCAAACACTCATGTAATGCATTGTTAAAGACTCAAACACCGAAGCTAGTGAAATACAATACACTATAGACATGCAAAGCGATGCTCAAATGATGAAACCAACCCCAAACAGACCTGATGCAGGCCAAAATCAGTGGCAAAATGTGTTGGGATGGTGGCTCGGAATGCACAAAGATGAACCTCATGCAATGGTCCATAAATGAGGCATACAAGCACAACTCTCAAACGCATTTAAAGAGTAATAAATGCATGTGCATGACCATGAAACATGGATTGAAATTACACTACAAATGATGCCAAATCATTGAAATTGGCCAAGTAACGCATACAAAATGACTCAATACACAAAGCTTACAAGCAAGATTGAACCAAAGCTATGCAAAACAAGTCATGGGTGACCAAGACAACCGAAATCAGACCTCAAGCATACCAAAACATGGATAAAATCTTCTTGAAGTCAAGCCAAAAACATGCTAAAAAGACATGTCACAACATGACGCAAATTAGGCAATTTCATGGGATTGCATGGCAAGTGTATGAAGCATGCAAGGGCTAACCAAACCAAACCTAAACAAAGGTATGACCCGATAAAATAAGCCCAAGAACATGTTGAAATGGACACAACATAGGCTAAAATGAGATGTTACTTCAAGGAGCATACAAAGCTAGTGTGTGTGATTAACACTACAAGTGTATGAGGCATGCAAGGGCCAACCAAACCAAGCAAAAACAGACCTAAGGCATGTTAAAACTACACCAAAAATCTACTGATATGGTCCAAAAACAAGCTAAAAACACATGCTCAAACATGAGGCATACAAGACTAGTTTGCAAAATTTGCACAACAAGTGTATAAACCATGCATGGAATGACCAAGATAGGTACAAATAGTGGCATATGAGAAAAAAATAACCACAAATACCAGCTAAGACATGGCCAACATGAACTTAACAAAGGTGTTCACATATGAGGCAAATATGACAAGTATTGAAGACAACAAGGAGAGGGGATGGCTCTCTCCTTCTTAGGACCTCAAAACACCACCCCCACAACTAAAATCCCTCTGGATTTCAGTGGTGAGAAGTCCAATACAAGCTGGTCCCGAAGCTCACCAAAAAGGCACAAAAATGAGGCCAAACAAGGCCTAAGAGGGGGTAAACAACCCCAAACACAAAAATGATCTTAAACAAACTTCAAAAGCATGCAGAAACAGAACTTTTATCAGTTATAAGTTAAGCTCAAAATAGCATGCAAGATAGGCTAAAAATGTGTGCAAAAATGAGGAATAAAGAGGGTAGTTCTCACCCTTGATGCACAGCTGCAAAACCAGCAGGTTCTTGGACCAGGAACCAACTCTTTAACCTCTGAAAATGACCTCCAAGAACCTTAGATGAATGGTGGAGGTGTGTGGCTATGAGGTGTGGTGTAATAGGCCAAGAACAAGACCCTTTTGAACCCAAAATATAGAGATATAAAGAGAGATATATCTTGGAGCCTTGAACAAATTTTTAGAACCTCTCTAAAGGAGAGGGAGGCCCTCTCTTATAAAGAAACAAGAGGGTTCAAGCTTCTTGGAGAAGCTAAAGAGGTTCAAGCTTCTTCGAGAAGCTAAAAAGGTTCAAGCTTCTTGGAGAAGCTAAAGAGGATCAAGCTTCTTCAAGAAGCTAAAGAGGTTCAAGCTTCTTGGAGAAGCTAAAAAAGTTCAAGCTTCTTCAAGAAGCTAAAAGGGTTCAAGCTTCTTGGAGAAACTAAAAAGGTTCAAGCTTCTTCAAGAAGCTAAAAAGGTTCAAGTTTCCTGGAGAAGCTAAAAAGGTTCAAGCTTCTTGGAGAAGTTAAAAAGGTTCAAAAGGTTCAAGCTTCCTAAGAAGCTAAAACAAGGGTTCAAAAGGTTCAAGCTTCCTTAAGAAGCTAAAACAAAGGTGCAAATCCTGTGCACACGTGTATGGAGGATACAGACTGTGCCACCTGGCAATAAATATCTGCATAAAGCAGATGAACAGGGTTCGGCCAGCAGAAAAGGCCGATCGACCAACACAAAGGGCCGGCCGACTAAAAACATTGCCGACCGGCCAACACTTTTGGCCGGTAGCAATAAAATAAGCCCGGTGGCAACATGCCAAGGCCGGTGGGGTGTGGGGATAGCCAACAAGCCATTTCCCGCCCTCAGGTGCAAAGACCACAAGTCCTTGGTCCAACCAAGCACAAAACAAATAAGTTGAGAGAACTTGAGGCAAGGCGAGCGACCGAGACCTCCGAGAACTGAAGACGAACACGAACATGAATGATCATCGAGTGTTCAAACGATGACGTCCAAGTCTTGAGGACGGTCGAAAATGGGGTGTCTACAGTTGCCCCTCTTTGACAGAAATCGAAAGTCATAAAAATGACGGGAGTGAATGTCAAAGCTTAAAGACGACCCATTTTTGACAAGGCCGACGACTTAGAAAAAGCATACAAGCTACAGATAAAGATATGTGCCCGAAGGTAGGGGCAAGATGCAAGACCATGCACAAAGCCGAGCATAACTTATGATCATGCAAAGAAAGCTGTAACGAAGCATAACATGCAACAGTTTTAGGCAAGCATACACAAATCTAACTACATTACATGCAGAAAGGGTGTAAGAGAATTACCACAATTCTTACTGCGAATACAGTGTGCATGTGTGATATATACACAAAGCGAATGTGTGATAGATACACAAAGTGAGCATGTGTGATAGATACACAAAGGGTGAACACAAGGTGTGATAGATGCACTTAGTGAACAAAGTGTGATGGATACACAAAAGGTGAACATGAAGTGTGATAGATGCACTAAGTGAACGAGTGTGATGGATACACTAAAGGTGAACACGAAGTGTGATAGATGCACTATGTGAACAAGTGTGATGGATACACAAAAGGTGAACATGAAGTATGATAGATGCACTTAGTGAACAAGTAAGATAGATACACTAACGGTGAACACGAAGTGTGATAGATGCACTAAGTGAACAAGTGTGATAGATACACAAAGGTGAACACAAAGTGTGATAGATGCACTAAGTGAACAAAGTGTGATGGATACAAAAAAGGTGAACACAAAGTGTGATAGATGCACTAAGTGAACAAGTGTAATGGATACACAAAAGGTGAACACAAAGTGTGATAGATGCACTAAGTGAACAAAGTATGATCGATACACTAAAGGTGAACACAAAGTGTGATAGATGCACTAAGTGAACAGGTGTGATGGATACACAAAAGGTGAACACAAAGTGTGATAGATGCACTAAGTGAACAGGTGTGATGGATACACAAAAGGTGAACACAAAGTGTGATAGATGCACTAAGTGAACAAAGTATGATAGATACACTAAAGGTGAACACAAAGTGTGATAGATGGACTAAGTGAATAGGTATGATGGATTCACAAAAGGTGAACACAAAGTATGATAGATGCACTAAGTGAACTGGTGTGATGGATACACAAAAGGCGAACACAAAGTGTGATAGATGCACTAAGTGAACATGCATGATGGATACACAAAAGGTGAACACAAAGTGTGATAGATGCACTAAGTGAACAAAGTATGATAGATACACAAAAGGTGAACACAAAGTGTGATAGATGCACTAAGTGAACACAGTATGATAGATACACTAAAGGTAAACACAAAGTGTGATAGATGCACTATGTGAACAGGGTATGATAGATACACTAAAGGTGAAGACAAAGTGTGATAAATGCACTATGTGAACAGAGTATGATAGATACACTAAAAATGAACACAAAGTGTGATAGATGCACTATGTGAACAGGGTATAATAGATACACTAAAGGTGAACACAAAGTGTGATAGATGCACTATGTGAACAAAGTATGATAGATACACTAAAAATGAACACAAAGTGTGATAGATGCACTTAATGAACAGGGTATGATAGATACACTAAAGGTGAACACAAAGTGTGATAGATGCACTATGTGAACAGAGTATGATAGATACACTAAAAATGAACACAAAGTATGATAGATGCACTATGTGAACAGGTGTGATGGATACACAAAAAGTAAATGAAGTGTGATGGATACACTAAAGGTGAACACAAAGTGTGATAGATGCACTATGTGAACAGAGTAAGATAGATACACTAAAAATGAACACAAAGTGTGATAGATGCACTATGTGAACAGGGTATGATAGATACACTAAAAATGAACACAAAGTGTGATAGATGCACTATGTGAACAGAGTATGATAGATACACTAAAAATGAACACAAAGTGTGATAGATGCACTATGTGAACAGGTGTGATGGATACACAAAAGTAAATGAAGTGTGATGGATACACTAAAGGTGAACACAAAGTGTGATAGATGCACTAAGTGAACAGGTGTGATGGATACACAAAAGATAATGAAGTGTGATAGATACACTAAAGTAAATGAAGTGAATATGTGCATGATAGATACACAAAATGAGGATGTGTGTGATAAATACAGAAAATGAGAATATGTGTGATAGGTACAAAAAATGAGAATGTGTGTGATAGATACAGAAAATGAAAGAAGTATGATTGATACACTAAGTGAAGAGAGTGTGATTGATACACTAAATAAATGAAGTGTGATTGATACACTAAGCCAATGAAGAAAGTGTGATAGATACACTAAGGGTGAATGAGGTGTGATTGATACACTAAATAAATGAAGTGTGGTTGATACACTAACTGAATGAAATGTGATTGATACACTAAATAAATGATCTCAAACGAGAATGAACTGTACATATAATATCGTGCATAAATGAGAAAGAAACTTGATAGGTACAATGCAATACAATGCATGATGTTTAAGGAACGCAATAAACAAGCGAAGTGGTGCTTTAGAAAGCACCTCATGAGGTGAGTGGCGATGAACCGCTTTACTCCGACAGGATCTCCCCTCGTGCTCTTCGAACACTTACCTTCAACTGACAGTACAAAGGCTCTGGAATACTGACACGGGTTCTTCACGTAGAACACTGTGGATGCTGCCTTTCTTCCTGATCATATTCACAACTTTCCCTATTCTCCAACGGGGTGACAGACTAGGTTGGTTCAGTATCCAAAATTGAGGTGCATACACGCTATCTCAACCTATGCGGCTTCCATACAGATTTCAAGCCGAGGACACGCCTCTAGGTATTTAAACCAGACTTTAGTCTCGGAAATCCCGAACCTTTGCATTCTAGGCAACAGTCATTCGAACTCTAGTTTCCACCGTCGCAGTTGGTCTCCTAGGAACTCATTGCGAACACAGCCAAGATGCCTCTGGCAGGGAATGGTAATTAGGGAGAGCACCTTTGATCGCCATCCTGGCTTGAAGCAAGCTTGATCTTGAGCTTGAGGTAGAGGCACACTCATGCTTTGGAGCATTGGCAAGACCTGAAGAGGTACACACGGAATGTAATCTCGGAACTTACTGAAGTTGAAACAAACTCAGATACCCGACATTTTCCCTTTTTTCTTTTGCTTTGCAGCCTGGAACTTTCATAGTTTCAGATAGGTCCTGGTTTTACTGTTCGCACATGACCTGGGTTGAACCCTGCGGTTTTATGAAAGAACGAATCTTGTTTTGCACAGATGTGGAGAACGGCACGGCACTCGGAGCGCAAAACGACTTTATTTTTGAAATTGAGAGATGAGTTCTTGACCGGGGTATTGAGCCTACGACTGAACACAGTGCACTACTACTCAACAACGAAAAACAAAAGGTAAACAACCTAAACACATCGAGTAACACTCGAAACGACTCAAAACCAGAATCGAGATAAAACAAAAAGACACGACACGCAGACATGCACAGGGAGCCTGTTTCTCTGGGTATTATTTCCCACCCTTTCTCATTTGTGATTCTCACATCACTCGGCCCTCAAGCTCGGTTTTTCTCTCAAAACCCTTTCCTCACTTTTCCTCTCAGCGCACATCTCTCTATTCTTTAATCTCTCATTTTTCATCCCTCCCCAGGGTGGTTGATGGATAAACAGGAAGTTGCGGGTTCTTGCCCCTAACATTCTGCTAGATTCTCTTCTTCTGCTCACAACAGTGAACTTTCCCGCAGAGGGGTTGCGCGACAACTGGGTGTATAGCAAATCTACAGCTGACATCGACTGACGATGTTCTGCTGGGGAGTTTGGACATGATCAAATGTGTCCAGATGAGGGAGTGGAATATCTTGATCCATTCCAGTTCATGCTTCGCACTTGGCTTGATACCTCGTTGCTTGGAGAATGTTGAGAGCTTTCAGCCCTTTGTTGTTAGCTTCAGTTGTGCCCTTTTCTGGCGGGTAGAGTGCCCTTTCTGGCAAGTAGAGTGCCCTTTTCTGGCAAGTATGTTGACAATGGGGAAAAGACAGAACACCTGACTTAACTTTGCCCTTAGTTCATTATTTTGACCATTTTTTGTTTTTGACATTCTGCTAAAATAATTTTGACCAACATGAGAGTTAGATTAGTATGCTTGTTCGATTTTCTGATTTAAAATCATGCAAGTTAGGTTATGAGCACTGAAAATTTTCCTGTTTGGGTCCAAGAAATTGTCCAGTTTTGGAAAAGTGGAATAATTTTCCAGAGAATTAGTAAACCTTAGTAAAAATTCTCAAAACTATTTTTGCAAACGGCCACTTCTCAACGAGCACGGAACCTACTCTCGAGATGCACAACCTCAGATCCGAAGGAGAATTGCCCCCTTGTCTAAACGGCACTGCATGGCAACGGAAAGTTGCCCCTTGTTTGAATGGCACCGCAGCGCGCTGTATGGCAACAGAAAGTTGCCCCTTGTTTGAATGGCACCGCAGCGCGCTGTATGGCAACGGAAAGTTACCCCTTGTTTGAATAGCACCGCAGCGTTCTGTATGGCAATGGAAAGTTGCCCCTTGTTTGAATAGCACCGCAGCGCGCTGTATGGCAACGGAAAGTTGCCCTTTGTTTGAATAGCACCGCAACACACTGTAACCAATTTTCAAGGTGACGATCACAATCGAACTCTCGGATACAGAGAAGACAACGATGATCAGAACCATCACATGGACATAGTCGAATTTGAAGTGTTTTACTGCTGGACTTCGGAATGAAGTTGCCTACGTATCCCAAAGATGGAAATCAAGCCTTACATAGTTCGGGGGGTTAAGGTACACTCGGGTATTAACCTCTCCTTTTGTGCTCTAACTTTTGCCAAGGCCGCCCTTTCGGGTTTTCAACCTTGCGAGCTATGTTCTTCTTTTCTTTTCAATTCTTTCCATTTCTTTTCTACTTTTTTCTTTTTCATCTTTTCCTTTCATTTTCTTCATTTTTCTTCTTTTTCTTTTTTTCATTCTTCGCATTTTTCTTTTTTTTGTTCTTTTTCTTCTTTTTCTTGCTCTAACTTTTGCCTGGGTCCCCCTTCCGGGTTTTCGGCCCAGCGAGCCTCTTAAGGGTAAAAGTGTAGCTTTGTCCATGTCAAATGGTTTTGAGATTCTGACGTCATCTGAATCCAAGAGAATGGCTGTTGTTCGCTGACGATACAGGAGTCCATCCAATGGGGGGCTGAATTTTCCCCTAGTGTTGTGGATAGGAACTTGGTTGTCCTTCAGCAATACTTTCTTCTTTCCCCCTTCTGGGATTTGGCATTATTGCCAGTCTTCCCTGGTTTGCTGAAAAATCTTTGACTCTTCGAGCGCATCTGACAGTTTTTGCCCCTAGTCCGAGGGGTGCTTCTCATCCAGCTTTGCAAGCTTTCTTTTGACGACGTCCGACCATTTTGATATGACATTCTTGCTCCTAGTTCTAGGGCTGCTTCTGATCTGGCCACACAGGCCTCACATTGTGGTTGACCGTTGAACATTCTGAATCCAAGTTCAAGGTTTGAAAGTGAGGGGTCGAGTCTCAAGGCTGAGAGCGATCCTAGGCTGCACAATCTCAAGAGCGATTCCACACAGGTCTTCGCAGGACCGCGCAAAACATTTTTTGAAATCTTTTAAGAAAGTGACAAATCGCTCGCACTGAAGACAGTGTAGAACCAATCTGGATCAAGCCAGGATCCTTCCCAGTACTCACACTAACAAGCATGATCTCATTCATTAAGGGCTTAGCATGCCTCTCTTTCTCTCAATTGATCAAATTTTTTGCAAATCCCGAGGAATTCCTTCCTCTTTGTTTTCATCACAATGCTTAAAAGGTTTTGAAAAACTCAGGTCAATGTAATGACTTAAAGGCACAGAAAAGTAGGTGAAAAGCACTGTTGTTTCATTCAAGTTTGCTGGCACAACAGGCTCAAAGCAGAAACAAGCACAAAAAAATGAAAACCACAACTGTTTCAATTAGATCTTCTGGTGTAACTGGCTCCCTGGTGGAAATAGACTCAAAAGAAAGTGAAAAGACAAACACAAAACAAAATAGTGATATCCGAGGCAACGCCCCCGGGATCACCTCACTCTAACAAAACAGGACTGACTCGATATAACAAGACAGACCCAACTGACTCAGTATGAAAAGACTGACTCTAAACAACGGGACTGACTCTAAATGACATAACAAAACTGACTCAATACCCGAGTCAGGAAGTACAAAACCCAGCATTCCTAAATGCTCAAAACAGTGCGTGCCATACACCACATCTGGAGTAAACTGAGTGCCGCCCGCAGGTGGTTCATCCCCTGATCACATATTCGTACTATCCCCCAAGTTCACTGATCCAGTGGCGATAGACTTTGCTGAGCTGGTGCGACGATGACCTTGTTGTCAAACAGATCTTGTACATCATGGCAAAGACGAAAGCAACTGTCAGTATCATGACCGGTTTGCTGATGGTAGGCACAGTATTTAGTCTGGTCATTCTTTGGAGGGATAGGATCGGGTAAAGGCTGTTGTTCCAAAGGTTTCAGATATCCTTTCCGGAGTAAGACCTCTAGAGCCTTTGACAAAGGCATATAAAGTTGGGTAAAAGCCCTCTTAACTCGAGGTGGATATTTGGTTTTTTGTGAGCTACTTCCGGACGCACCGGTGAATGGGGTAGCTGTTCTTGATGCGGCGGTGGTGACCATACCTATTTCAGAAGATCTTGCAGCTGCATCACTACTGGTGGTTGCATTCGAACTGCGGGAAAACACCCTCCGGGGCTGCTCCTTCTCTTGGTCAATGAGGCCCTGCTTCATAGCGTCCTCGATCTGTACCCCCATCTCATGCAAATCTGAAAAGGTGGGGAAGGGGAGAACGATCATCTTTTGTATGAGTTTGGGCTGGAGATTGCGCACAATCATCCGAATCAGATCTTTGTCAGTGGGCCTAGTGGTCATCATTGAGGCCTTGGCCCTCCATCGGGTTACGAACTCAGAAAAGCTCTCCTTAGGCTCCTGCCTAGTCGTCTCAAGATCACGGGTTGTAATCTCGATTTGTGTATTATAGGAGTACTGAGCGACAAAAGCCTCGGCCATCTCATCACAATTCCTCTTAACATCGTTTTCCAATTTTGCATACCAGATGGCCGCTACACCCGACATGGTCCGGTCGAATAAAGAAAGCTTCTGTACTCTGGTGAGACCTATTGGCCTTAGTATGTCTTAAAACAACCGTAGATGCACCATAGGATCCCCAGATCCGTCAAAGCGGTCGATATGTGGCATCTTAAATCGGTCTGGCAGCATCATGACTGCATTGGTGTACCCATCTTCGATATCTGGGATGGACTTGACGCCCTGAGATTTCTTGAACAACTTTTCAAGCTTGCTCACTTTTAATGCCATAGGGTTCACCTCAAACTCGAAGGGAGAATCCGGTAGGTTGGTAGGTGCTTTGGATAGCTGGGGTAAGATTGGGGGCGGAGCCGGCCCCGTTGGAATTACTGTACCTTTCTGGACAATTGGTGTTTCTCCGGGTATTGAAACCCTTGGTGGGAGAGGAACCTGGTTTGAAGCAGATGCTCCGGTTTGCTGTTGTAGCCTGGCAATTAACTCTGCCCGTTGACCCATGACCTCGGCCTGTTGTTTGGTAAATTCAGCTTGACGAACAGCGTCCTGCTGCATGGTTTTCATACTTTCTTGGAGTTGACGCATCATCTCCTCCATTCCTACCATACTGCCCTGATCTAACTGATCTATCGATATATCTGTCTCTGTGGTAAAAGCAGATATCTCAACCCAACTGCACACAGGTGAGATGGATAATGACTGCTGATCTGAAGACTGTTGAACTGATGATATGTGCCTGACTGGCCTTTTTACCCTGCCTTTGGCAAAGGAACACTGATTTCCCTTGAACTGAATCTCTGACCTAACAAAGTCTATCAGCACAAGTCCGATGAACCTAGGGGGATATTGGAGTGTTCTGAAGCTACGGTTCCAAGACTACCTTGAAAAAGAGAAAACATGTTGCATCTCGGCCCAATTTCAACAGAACAGATTTGAGCATAGTTGAATGACTGTGCTCGAACATTGATCACTGTTCCCCAAATTACTTCCCCAAAACTAAATCTGATACCCGCAGATATAACTGATTCTCAATATACTGATGCTGATGCCGCAGGCCTGATGCCCAAACTTGCAAACTGATACATGCATTCCTGTAGAGGCTAACTCTAAAAGCACATAATCAAGCAAATAAGAGCCAAAACACCCCTATGAAGGGGTAGGGTTTCCCTTTCCTAGTTTCGTCAAGAATTAGGGTTTCACTATGCACACAGTGGTTTCAAACAACCTAAAATCGGGTAAGCAACCTGTCCTAGTTTGGAATAGTCACTATGGATTCTGAATATGCACTAGGTCGAATGGTCACAAAGGGTGCCCCGGTAAAAATCGGGGTTTGTGTTCCCGTCGTGGCAGAGCCCATAATCGGTCAGCCTTATGGCACGCTTCTCAAAGCGAGCCTCCGGCAAACCGTTCAGGAATAGCAGATGGCAAACACGGTGTCCTAGGCACACCAATTCACATGCAATGCAAAGAAACACATAAGTGTAATCAAAACAAGATATCATGAGTTCGAGTCAAGTTCTCTAACTCCCCAGCGGAGTTGCCAGAAACTGTAGACGTCCCCGAACGTCCCAGAAAAAATCCCGTTTTGTTCATTTGGGCTTACTACAGTTTAGGACTCAATGTCACGGTCCTGTATCTAATCTCGCAGAGTGCAAAGCAAGACCGATGAATCATCAAAGAGTCCAAATCCGGCAAATCGTTTTGAAAAACTGATTTTTAGAAAGAAGTGCCAAACGTGGACTGCTTTGCCAGATATAGAGTCGCCACCTAAATATTTTATTTTGGGGGAATTTAGAAAACTCTGAATCGTGCCTAAGGCCACGTGTTCATCATCACCAAAGTTGCCTCGGCTCGGGAACTTGGGTACGATTGGGGAAGGTCACTTTATGAGCACCCCCGCTCGCCCGATCAAAGATCGGCCTCTACTAACCATGATATCAAGTTTTGAAAACATTATGTGCTCTTATTCCCGTTATTAGCCTAGAATTACTATGTGATGCACACAACATACAAGTATAGACTGGATCGTTTGAGTTGGAACTAAACATTTCATGTTTGTTTATTTGAAAGATGGTTTGATGGTGCTACTCGCAAGTAGGCAAAGACGTGGATTTGCCACCCTCAAGTGGGCTTAAGAAAACATGATTTTGCCGCTCTCAAGTGGGCTTAAAACTCTCATTCAATGCATTGTTCCAATTCAAATAACCCAACCTCCACCCACTGGCATTTCAGGCAGTTATATCACATACGCACATAGCCTCATGGTAAGCATGCTGTCATGGCAACACTCACACACATGCAAGGATGCTAAAGCGTAAATGCTTACCTAGTACTCCAAGCCAAAACAGAAACTAGTTAGTAATCAAATGCATGATCCTAGTTCATGTTAAGATGGTTAATGAAACACACGCAAAATGAAGCTAGAAATACGCTCGGCTATTCTAAGATGTCATGTGAAATGCAACTTGATACATGTATTCAAATTGGAATTGAAATACAATGCAGTTAGCATGATGCGCCGGGCCCAGTGCATGCAATACGAATGAATGTGTGCAAACATGCTATCATAAGTATGCTAATTGAAACATGCTCTAAAACTAACCATTGTAAGCGGTTAAATAAAAGGGAGAAAGACATGGGCTTGGAAGGCATGAATCACACACACACATTCTTATTACACAATTTGCCCTCTCTCGGAGGGACCGAAAGAATAATACAAATTAACTAACTAACAAGCTAATTAATTATTACACAACACTTAACTAATTAAATGAATTAATTAAGCTAAGAAAGCAGTAAAGAGGCCTCAGGAAGAGGGATGAATGCATGCATGTTCGATTTCGCTCGGAAATCCATCGCCATACTCATGCTGCCTCTGTTTACGCTGCTCTGCACTTCTGAAAACTGCACAAGTCTCCAGGATGTTTCTGGACCACCTTCTGAGCACTGTGGAAGGTCACCGGCCAAAAGGCAAGGCCACCGGCCATGGGAAACTGGTCATCGACCATGTGTGAGGCTCTCGGCCAACAATGCATAGCCGGCCGGCACTAAAGATGGCCGACTGGCCATATCTTTCTGCAGAATCCTGTTTTTCTGCAGAAGAGGGCAAACAGAGCATGGCAATGCATTTTCAAAGCAATGTTTGTACAACCACCCTCCTTATCATGTTGAAGACTCAAAGGAGTATGGTTTTTGACCCTCGAACCATCAATCACGCATTTCAATGCATGATGGCCAAAGAAGCCAAGTGTGCAACTCAATATGGAATGAAATGCACAAAACACATAAAGGGCCCCAACCTCTATCATGATTGATCAAGAGGCAAGAGATGCACACACAATGCAATGCAACCTAGGCAAGCAAACATGCATGCAAATAACTCAAGTGTGCAACAAATCTAATGCAACATGAGCATGTTAACATGCAATATGCAATAGGCATACAACCTAAACATGTGGACATGTATCGCATGCAACGACATGCAAAATGAAACAAGCATGCAACAACATGGTGAGATGGACTTACACTAACGTGGGTAGCTCTCAAGCATGCCAAAATCAATGGCCAAATGAGATAAGAACAAGGCCCAAGATTCATGCAAACATACACAATGCAAGGGCTCTAAGCCTAAGGCACAAAATGCAACTCTCCAAGAGCAATGCAAGGATGAAACATGGCATACAATGGCATACATTCCAGCTCTGAAATGGCATACTAAATGGCCCCAAAATGACTCCGAAGCATGCAAACACTCATGTAATGCATTGTTAAAGACTCAAACACCGAAGCTAGTGAAATGCAATACACTATAGACATGCAAAGCGATACTCAAATGACGAAACCAACCCCAAACAAACCTGATGCAGGCCAAAATCAGTGGCAAAATGTGTTGGGATGGTGGCTTGGAATGCACAAAGATGAAGCTCATGCAATGGTCCATAAATGAGGCATACAAGCACAACTCTCAAACGCATTTAAAGAGTGATAAATGCATGTGCATGACCATTAAACATGGACTGAAATTACACTACAAATGATGCCAAATCATTGAAATAGGCCAAGTAATGCATACTAATGACTCAATACATAAAGCATACAAGCAAGATTGAACCAAAGCTATGCAAAACAAGTCATGGGTGACCAAGACAACCAAAATCAGACCTCAAGCATACCAAAACATGCATAAAATCTTCTTGAAGTCAAGCCAAAAGCATGCTAAAAAGACATGTCACAACATGACGCATATTAGACTATTTCATGGGATTGCATGGAAAGTGTATAGACCATGCAAGGGATAACCAAACCAAACCTAAACAAAGGTATGACATGAAAAAATAAGCCCAAGAACATGCTGAAATGGACACAACATAGGCTAAAATGAGATGTTACTTCAAGGAGCATACAAAGCTAGTGTGTGGGATTTACATTACAAGTGTATGAGGTATGCAAGGGCCAACCAAACCAAGCAAAAATAGATCTAAAGCATGTTAAAACTACACCAAAAATCTACTGAGATGGCCCAAAAACAAGCTAGAAACACATGCTCAAACATAAGGCATACAAGACTAGTTTGCAAAATTTACACTACAAGCGTATAAACCATGCATGGAATGACCAAGATAGGCAAAAACGGTGGCATATGACAGAAAAATAACCACAAATACCAGCTAAGACATGGCCAACATGAACTTAACAAAGGTGCTCACATATGAGGCAAATATGACAAGTATTGAAGACAATAAAGAAAGGGGGTGGCCCTCTCCTTCTTAGGACCTCAAAACACCACCCCACCACTGAAATCCCACTGAAGGCCAGTACAAGCTGGTCCCGAAGCTCACAAAAAAGGCACAAAAATGAGGCCAAACAAGGCCTAAGAGGGGGTAAAAAATCCCAAACACAAAAGTGATCTTAAACAAACTTCAAAAGCATACAAAAACAGAACTTTTATCAGTTATAAGTTAAGCTCAAAACAACATGCAAGATAGGCTAAAAGTATGTGCAAAAATGGGAAATAAAGAGTGTAGTTCTCACCCTTGATGCACAGTTGCAAAACCAGCAGGTTCTTGGACCAAGAACCAAGTCTTTAACCTCTGAAAATGACCTTCAAGAACCTTAGATGAATGGTGGAGGTGTGTGGCTATGAGGTGTGGTGTAATAGGCCAAGAACATGACCCTTTTGAACCCAAAATATAGAGATATAAAGTCTTGGAGCCTTGAACAAATTTTTGGAACTTCTCTAAAGGAGAGGAAGGCCCTCTCTTATAGAGAAGCAAGAGGGTTCAAGCTTCTTGGAGAAGCTAAAGAGGATCAAGCTTCTTCAAGAAGCTAAAGAGGTTCAAGCTTCTTGGAGAAGCTAAAAAGGTTCAAGCTTCTTCAAGAAGCTAAAAAGGTTCAAGCTTCGTGGAGAAGCTAAAAAGGTTCAAGCTTCCTGGAGAAGGTAAAAAGGTTCAAGCTTCCTGGAGAAGCTAAAAAGGTTCGAGCTTCCTCAAGAAGCTAAAACAAGGGTTCAAAAGGTTCAAGCTTCCTTAAGAAGCTAAAACAAAGGTGCAAATCCTCCGTACACGTGTATGGAGGATACAGACTGTGCCACCTGACACTAAATATCTGCATAAAGCAGATGAACAGGGTTCGGCCAGTAGAAAAGGTCGACCGACCAACACAAAGGGCTGGCCGACTAAAAACATTGCCGACCGGCCAACACTTTTGGCCGATAGCAATAAAACAGGGCCGGTGGCAACATGCCAAGGCCGGTAGGGTATGGGGATAGCCAACAAGCCATTTCCCCCCCTCAGGTGCAAAGACCACAAGTCCTTGGTCCAACCAAGCACAAAACAAATAAGTCGAGAGATCTTGAGGCAAGGTGCGCGACTGAGACCTCCGAGAACTCAAGACGAACACGACCATGGATGATCATCGAGTGTTCAAACGATGACGTCCAAGTCTTGAGGACGGTCAAAAATGAGGTGTCTACAATTCCCAAACGAGGCCTAAGTTTATGGCGTATTTGGCTCTAACTCCCAACCTACGGATCTGGATTACATTCCGTCAGTTGTCACAAGTCTTATTTGTCATGGAGGAACTGTCCGTGTGAGCCACACAGTGGTTTGAGGGCTGTTTTGAATTTTCGCCCCAAAAACGCCCTTTTTCGGTTAAGTTTAAGACATTTTTGGCTCTAACTCCCAACCTACGTGTACTAATTACATTTTATCTATTGTCACAGGTCCTATTTGTGATGGGGAAGATGGCCGTGACATCCGTACGATGGTTCGGGGGCTGATTCGCATTTTCGCCCCCTTAACGCCCTTTTTCGATTAAGTTTAATGCGTTTTCGGCTCTAACTCCCAAACTACATGTGCTAATTACATTCCGTCTATTTTCACAGGTCCTATTTGTGATGGGGAAGGTGGCCATGACATCCGTACGGTGGTTCGGGGGCTGATTCGCATTTTTGCCCCCTTAACCCCCTTTTTCGGTTAAGTTTAATGCGTTTTCGGCTCTAACTCCCAAACTACGTGTGCTAATTACATTTCGTCTATTTTCACAGGTCCTATTTGTGATGGGAAAGGTGGCCGTGACATCTGTACGGTGGTTCGGGGGCTGATTCGCATTTTCGCAACCTTAACCCCCTTTTCCGGTTAGAAGAAATAACACAAAAGTGCTTCAAAAATATGGAGGATCTCTAAAAAATAAATAAATAAAATCTTCTTTTGAAAATTGACTAACTCAAGGACTAGTTTGACAACCCAAGGTGTTAATCTTGTTGAATTACTTTAACTCCCCAACAAAAATGATTTATAAACACACAAATCTACCCTTTTGTTTCTACATTTGCCTTTTACCTTCTATCATAATTACTCTCCTGTCCTTAACAATTTCAATCAATTATATATAGACTATATATCTTACACTAATGATGAGTTAAATATAATATTTGTTCCACCATACAGATATATGAAATACCATCCTTATATAAATAAAATTACCATTATGTTATCAAGTTCCATTAGTTTACCTCCTTTTTGAATTAATTTTTCTTTCATCGCATTTTAATAAATATTAAGACCAGGACATTGCTTTAATGCCAAAGAATAATATTTTTGCTAAAATTTGAAGTAAAGTAATATCTGAATAACATTTTCTACTTAAATGACAAGAAATGTGTGTATATATGGAAATAATAATACAGACTTAGTACATAGGGAGAGATCCTTTTTTAGTCTTACATTACATCGTTTCATAACTTTTTGCTAGATTCATATTTCATAAAATAAAACGGATCGTTCATGCATGCCAAATTTTAGGTTGATCAGAGATTAAAAGTTCTCTTATTATTCTCTTATTATCCAGATAGACCACCAAGTTAGAGTCATATTCTATTAAACAATACCAACATATATATAGATAGTTCATGATTTCTAATTGACCTTAATTTGGCAAACAAGATTAAAATAGGAGGAACGTGTAATCTAATGATCAATTTTATTTATTTATTTATTTATGTCATTTGTCTATAACACTATATCTATAACAAAAAAAAAAAGTAGCAATTCATGATATTTGTCTATTAATTTTAACAATATCATAACACAGTTAGCAGCAGAAAATGCACCAACATGGCAAGATAATAAGTTCCGATACTCAAAGAGAGAGAATATGAACATCAACAAACAAGGAATGTAATCAAACTACTTACGGGAAATGAAAGATACAAAACAACAGTCCACTCAGCCCAAGACAATGGCGTCACCTACAAGACAAAATTCAAATATTTTAATTAACAACCTTATGTAACGGGGCAAAAAAGTCAAATCATAGAAAAGAAATTGCAGTAAATAGATAGAAGTAGAAGATAAATCACTTACGGAAAAAAAGAATAGACAGAGGTCGCACGTACAAGATAAGAATATGAAGGAGCATGGTCAGTACAATTGAACCAACAAGCCACAGATGGAGAAAGAGACATATTAGAATTTGAAACAAAGCTTCAAAGAGGGTCACATTCAAGAACAGAGTTACAAAACACCACTCTTTTGAATAGAAATATCATTTATTGATGCCCAATAAAATCAAATCAGTGCATTGTTGGGTGTAGGTTATGGAGTTGCTTATAGCTCTTTATTTTTTATATATTTTTTTTGTTTTAGAAATTCGTGTCAATGTTTGGTGCAACTTCTGCTTGTAGCTTTTGCGGCAGAAATAATAAGTTGAAAAACACTAGTTATTGAGAAACACGAAAAGTGGTGCTTTTAACTTCTGCTTTCTAATTATCAACTTTAACATTGCTAGAAGTTGTACCAAACAGGCCGACACAAAGCAGATAACACCCTCAGAAGGATTTACTTGTTGGAAACAAATATGGATTAATACAGCAAAAGGAAAGTCATCAAATAGGCCATCTATGAAGAATCTAAGACGAGAGAGAAAGATCGTGCCCCCATATTTGCCAACCACATTAAACCCGTGAATAATTCTGACTTGTGAATCTGCACAAGTGACCATAAGCTTACTTGGGTCTTGTGGGAAAAACTGTAATCGAATAACATGAAAGTAGGAAGAGCTGTACATTTAGTTGAATAAAAAATGAATTAGTAATAAATAGAAGCACCATTGCATGTGAAAAATGATTAAAGATACCTGGAAGCCAATTATCCTTTTGCATGGTGCCTTTTTCT
This sequence comes from Camellia sinensis, assembly GCF_055761805.1. Taxonomy (NCBI): domain Eukaryota; kingdom Viridiplantae; phylum Streptophyta; class Magnoliopsida; order Ericales; family Theaceae; genus Camellia; species Camellia sinensis. The sequence continues at coordinate 153,516,379 of NC_138967.1, forward strand.
TGCTGTGTAAATCTATCCGAGCATCCAGCTGAAAATGGCCATCTGATACAAGCAAAGCACAAACCAATTCGTTAATGTAAAGTTTTCTATGGAATTCTTGAGATTTTGAAACAATTTACAATCTGTTATATAGTACATTCCAGCCGAAGTATTGCAAGTCAACTATTGAGATCTAAAAGTACTGACTTTTAATTTCTTTTCAAAATCAGAGAGCTAAGAGGAACATGTCCACTTCTTTTAGCCAAAATCCATAATGCATTATCAAAACATCTCCACAGGGATGACAATATGAAAACTGAAAACCTTTCCACTTTGGTCCGGTACAAGACCTTGTTTACAAAAAGTGTAACCCAACCAAACTAAGCCTTGTGTCCCAGTCATGTTGGGTCGGCTACATGAATCTTTTATTGCCATTCAGCCATCAAGGGCTATATGCATATTAGGATTCATGTTCATAAGGGATTTAACCGGGATTTTATGTGTTGGCTGTCAAGCTAGCTAATACAACCCTACTCCTTTATCCAGACTTGGGACCAGCTGTATAGAAGATTAAACACTAAGCACAACACATGCCACAAGTATATTGAAACAAAATTGCATGCCACAATAACACTAGTATTTGAGCTTGGGAACTCCACATACCACAACCATGCAACTCGATACTCATATTAAAGTATTAAACCAAGTCGTCCTAAAACTAACTAGACCACAATCCATACGAGACATATTTGTTTGGGCAGACATGGCCTTGGAATTGGACTAATAATCCAACAAAATGCATAATCTAATGTTTGGCTAAGAAAATTGGGGTCCGGACTAATATCCATCCAACATAGTATATCCCCCCATATGGGGGGATTATTGAATCCCAAGAGGGGGTGGGATACAAAATGCAGGACTAAGAAGAGATTCGGACTAATTAGTTAAATTGCAAAATTATGATAATATTTTCTCAATCCCTCCTTGTAATCCCAATACAATCCAATCGTGGGATAGGATATAGAAAAGATAAAAGGCAAAAACAAGCAAAATGAACGTACATGTTGTGACAAACTAAACAATAAATCATGAGTGTTCAGATATTAACCAAGCATTACGCCAAAAACTGCTAAAAGAACCCCACAGTGATAAGCTTTCTTTGCAATGCACAATAGCACAAGGGTCAAAACATCAATCAACCCCCATGCACACACTAAAAGAGAAATTTTATTAATACCAATTGCCTTAATAGTATTTTAATTTACCTGACTTGTCATAAAGCATGGAGCCAACAATCACACCCTGTATGACAGATAAGGAAACTGTTCAATTGAAATGTCTTTCAGTTTCTAAGATTACAGCCTCAACTGAACAAGATGCAAAGACAAGACAATCGCTAAACCTTCCCATTATGGCGATAGCACACAGCAGTGATAATATCTTTTACATATGTCCAATCAACAACTTGGCAACTAGTAATTGCCCAAATCCAAACTTTTCCATCTATTGAACCACTGATAAACTGATTATTGTCCACAGGATTAAACTGAACACATGTCACTGCATGACACAAGAATATGATGAAAAAAGTAACTAATTGCTATGTAAAATAATAAGTAATTTGATAAAACTCTGCATGATCCACTAATCAAAACTATCTAAGGAAGAAAAACACATACAGCAAGAGCCGCACCGTAATTACTATGTAAAAAAACTTTAAGGCAATGCTCACATCCTACTTGCCATAAACAAACAGTTTCATCAATTGCTGATGAGAGAAGGCACTTCAACAAGAACAGAAATAATTAAAATTCAATTTAATATCTACAAAGTTTGGGAAAACTTAACTACTTTACAATTAATAACTTACATTAGTCTTCAACCATGAGAGATCTAAGATGTCATCATCATGCCCATTGAACTGATGTAGTGGCTTCTCCAATATCCGAAAGACCCTCGGTGGGAAGATGACAAAAGCTGAGTCTGCTATTTTTTTTAGGCTCTTCAATTTATCCAATTTCTCTTTCTGCACGATTAAGGGTGAAAGCTCAGAAAGATGATCCACTGTGAAATAAATGCATGAAGGATTGATGTCTGGAATGTCAATTTCATTTTATCTTGGATCTTCCACCACTTGCTAAACACGCACAATACGATCTTTACCAGCAGTCGCAAGGTACTGCCCATCAAGGCTAAATTTCATTGTCAAAATTGAACCTTCATGGGCTTGGATATTTTGTACCATAAATAGAGCAGAGAGTTCCTTACATTGCTTTCTGGAATGGCAAACCTTAACCCTTCGAATTGGTCCAAACCCAATGCTTTATATTTATTTTTCCACCTCCCAAATTCCTTCCCAATGCTTCAAAGAGGGTTAAGGTTCCACCTCCCAAATTCCCAATTCTGTTCTTGAATGTGACCCTCTTTGAAGCTAAACAGGAAATTAAACTAAATAAATAATATAAACGCTAGACCAAGAGTGACAAAATGGGAAGATAGAGGAAGGAGAAGAGAGAGAGAGAGAGAGAGAGAGAGAGAGAGAGAGAGAGAGAGAGAGAGAACATATTCGTATTGCGGCGGTGGCGGTGTGATTTGCGGCAGTGTGGTGGCGATGTGCGTCTTACAGTAAGCAACGGCGGTGAACGACTGCAGTGAGGTGAGGTTTGTTGGTGATTTACAAGAAATTGCACTTTTGGCAACTACTTTTGGCAACGACGTTAATTTTTCGTAACCAAAACTATATTGTTGGCGACGTAGTGATCAATTTCGTTGGTAAAAGTAGACCTTTACCGACGCAATTTACAGTTATCGCTAAAAAAAGTATAACATTCATTAGTCGCTAAAATTATTGGTTGGCGCCAAAATTTAAAAAATTTTAGCTACGAGGCTTATTTTTTAGCAAAACAATAAGCGTCGCTATTAGTGTGCTTACTTTTGGCAACGACAAGTTGGGGTAGGCAAAGAGTTAAACATTTAACAACGATAACACTATTCGTCAGTAAAAGTTTTCCTAGTGAAATGAGGTGATTAATTTGTGTTTTTATTATAACTTTTCAAGGAGTTTTAAATATTCTAGTCATTGAATTGTAGGGCTGGGCAACAAACCCACCCGCCCGCACAAACCGCCCGACCCTACCCTACCCGCAGGGCTTTGGGCGGTTTCGATGTAGGTAGGCGATCGGGTGCGGGTCAAGAAAATGGCAAAAGATTGGGTTCGGGTCGAACCCGACCCGCCCGCAACCCGCACCTTTTTTTTTTTTAAAGAAAAAATAACTAGTTATTATTATTATTTTTTGCATTTTGGATGGATAGAGATAACTAGTTATTATTTTTATTTTTACATTTTGGATGAAAGTAAAATTTATTATATGGGCACTTATATACATTATCATGATCTAATGATATTTAAATTAGTGTTACTAGTTTGACTTTTATTTATACATATAAAAAAAAAAATCATTATATTCCATTAGTCTAGTAAACACAGTTAAATATGATATTTTAAATTGTCATTCTATTATCACATTATTGCATATTAAAAGCTAAACAGTGAAGATTAATCCACTATTAAAATTAGTGTTACTAGTTTGACTTTTAAGAGTTTGTTTTTGCATATTTAAATTAGTGTTACTAATTTGACTTTTAAGGGTTTGTTTTTGCAAGCTAAGGAGGAAGATTAATTACTATCCTCAAGCATGGTTCCATATCACCTTATCTAACATGTGGACTATTTATTATGATCATGAATTGTATATCTTGTAATTTAATTTATAACTCTTCTAAAAAAAAAAAGTGTGTAGAAAGTAACAAAAAATATCAAATTTGCTTAAGTTCAAAAAAAAAAAAAAAAAAAAAAAAAAAAACTAAACCGCAAACCGAACCGCACCCGCCCGCACAAACCGCGAACCGCATCGCGGGCGGTTGCGGGTCCATTTTTCCCCAACCGCATAAGTGCGGGTCGGGTCGGTGGCCAAAACTGACCCGCGAGCAGCCCTATTGAATTGTAAAATTAAAGTGATCATCAAATTAGATCACAAAATAAACCCATCAAGCTCAAACACACTCCTAAGTTTAGATGGCTAATTTGAAATAATTTAAACTTTTCCAAAGAATGTGGTTACATTATTAATTTCAATATGTTTGGTTTTATTTTCAAAAACTTGCTTCAGAATTTTTTTTTCTAAAAAACTAAAAAAAAGTTTGGTGAAAAAATGAAAAAAATACTTATTATTTTTGTATAATTTTATCTTTTAGGAAGTCATAAATAATTTATAAAATTTAACAAATATATTTTTGATTTTTATACTTCTCAAATTAGTTTTAATTTTTTCAAAATATATATATATATATATATATAAATTGTTTTTATTATTATTATTATTATTATTTTTTTTGTGGTGATCTTCCCCTAAAAATTCACTACTACAAAATGCTTAAAGATTACACATAAAAAAAATTAACACATGACACTTTAATAAAAATATGATTAAAAAAATCAAATTAATATTTTAATCACACATAATTTAATTAAGTGTGATAGTATTTATTTTTTACGTCACTTTTTATTTAAATGTGATTATATTTTTTTAATCATATTTTTTAATTAACTTGTAATTATATATATATATATATATATATATTTAAAATTTTATTTTTATAAAGAAAAAATTGAAGCTCCATATTCTCTTGCCTCTCTCTCATTCTCACGGCAGGGGTATGTCTTCTATCCCTCTCCCTCTCCCTCTCCCTCATTCTCATATCTTCTTCAGCACAAACGCTTTTTTTTTTTTGGGTGCACAAACTGCTCCTCAGATCTCCGTTCATAGCGATTGCCCTTCAGATTACACGGATGATGAAAGATCTCACATATTTCTCGGAAATCAGAGTTGTAGAAACGCCAAAAATCTCACGATTTCAGATCACTGTCTATTGGTGTCAAATCTCACCACCACATCTCCTCAACCAAATTGTTTGGCCAGATTTGCTCAATCTTCCATGTCTGGTTCTTTATGATGTTGTTTTTGCTAAACTCTAAATTTTTTCTTTCTGTCACACTTCGGCTTTCAGATGGGGTTTGAAGTAGCAAGGAAACCCCATGTAACTTCTGCCCACTAGCTCTATAGTAGATAGCAATAAAATTTGTTTTTAGTTAGTACACTTTCTTTATGCAGTTTTTAGTATTTCAAGTTGATGGGTTTCTTCAACTTCAAAGACTTATGAAATGGTTTATTAGGATGACTGGAAAGTAGAATTTTAATGTTTCGTCTGGTTCTTCAGTCTTTCTATGGGTTCTTCAATATGACACAACGGGGCCACAAAATATAGAGAAATTTCTAAAATTAGGGTTTCTCCCAAATTGGCAAAAATTCATTTTGTTCCTTCATAGTTGAAAGGATTTTTTTTAGAGGAGAACAATTATTTGTCAATTAATTCCATTTCTTTTGTTTATGATGACCAAATGTATATCCTTGGGCTAGACTATTTATTCCTATGATGTTTGCTGAGAAACTCTTCACTTCATGCTCTTCTTGGGTTTTTTTTTACAATAAAATTGAATTGTTCCATTGACTTAAAATTCTTATGAATACACTTCATTCGAAGACATTTTCTCCTCATGCTTTGAACCTGGTGTCATTACAAAATATCTAACTCTTACCCCTGTGTTACTATATACACAAGTCCAAAAAGGAGATAATATGATATTCTAAATTTCAATGACTTCCATGTTTTTCCTTGGAAACCAATTGAAACATGAGTATTTCATCTTTTTTCTTAGTTCACAATTTTTTTGTTTTTTTTGTTTTTTTTTTTTTTGGGGGGGGGGGGGCGTCATAAATTGTTTTATTTTTTTTGGCTTGTAGGGCTATGGCATGGTTGAATAAACTACTGTAGGCACCTGTGGTTCTAATACTGCAAAGATCTGTGTAATTATTCCCCCAGGGGGCTTCAGGCTCCAAACATGCAAGCTAAAGTGGTACATTTGGGTTTCTGATTCCTTGTTGCTTGCCTTCTAGAGCTGGTGAACTTTTGCTACAAAGACTTGCTATGAATGTTAATAAATTAGTTTGCTTTAAAATTTTTATTAAACTTGTGACATTGGGAAGTTTTAGATGCTTAAGAATAATTTTTAATTCTACTTAAGAATAACTTGTCTTGATTTGTTTTCTCAATTTACTGGCTAATTTGTTGACATTTCATAGAGTAGTTTTCATTAGGATTTGAGCTTGTGTTGTTTTTGGCGATGCTCTTCGGCTATTTTCATTAGGAAAATATATTTTCTTTTCTATTTTACTATTTGTTAATTTTCTTGTATGGCCACTTTTTCTCATCTATGGTCATTGATATTGTTTTTTTTTTCTTTTCCTTTTTGCTCATATGTTTAGCTAATCATATTGTTGCATCATACTTGTTTTCTACAAATTGTCTCTGTAGTAGCTCACATGGACTAGATTTATGTGACTACGGGTTCATATAATTGTTCCTATAGATTGTCTCTTTTTTTGTGTGTGTTTGTTTTTGTTGGTAATTGAGTTTTGTAGATTTTTGTTGGGTAGTTTGAAATCTGATAATGTCTTTTTTGGTAATTTTGCGATTTGTTGCTTTAATTTCTATGTATTTGTAGTTGAGGGGAGGTGACTATCTTATATCTCTTGTAACTTTTCTGGTCATGCAATATGGTTGTGTAGTCTTAGTTTCAAGGTGAAATATGTAAATATTGTATTCATGTGTGTGATTACTTTTAACTGTTTCTTGATGTATCAGAATTGGGTGTTATATAAATGAATGGTTCAAATAATTTTGTATGATTTCCATTTCAGACTTATATTTATACGATCATGCAAGAAAAATCATGAAAACCATATTTATAGTTACCTGGTTGAAATGAATTCAACAGTTGTGTTATTTATGCATCAAGGTATTCAAAACTTGCTTGAAAGTTGAATCGTATGAATAATCTAACTAGTCCTCGGTGTGTGACATATATAAGAGACTGGACATAAGAGAAGCTGAGGGAGGAAGCAGAATTGGTATTAATCCATCAATGCCAGACAATTTTGCAAATTTCAATGGAAAGCAGAATATAGTGCAAATTGGGAACATGTGCTATGAAGACAATTCATTTGAGAGAGGTATAGCGTTTGAAACTTCAGGGTTTATTTATGGCAGTGGTAAGGAGTGAATTATAACTAACAAGTGCAAGAGATGAAGGGTTGTGTGGGTTTGGATTATTTCCTTTTTCTTTTTTGGTAGGTTTGTTGGTTTGGAGTTTGCTTAATTAGATTCTTTTTATATTTTGGGAAAAATTAATTACACAAGTTTTTTTTATATGGGGTTGAGTTTTGCTGCTGTAAGTAAATGTGCAGTCATTTACAGACATTCTAATATATGTCATTATTCATTTATTTATTTTTTTCAAAAATCAGGACCAAGTATTGTATAGATTTTTCCCAAATCCAGTTAATCTTAAAAACTCAGTTTGATCTGAAGAATTTCAATTTGTTTTTTTATTTTTTTCATCAAACAGGTTTTGAAACTTCTTGAATGTATTTTGACTGTGAAATCGTTATGTACAAGATCATATGGCTAAAATTGTTTGATGATATTTTTTTTTTTTTGGGTGTGTGTGTGTATGTTTTATTTCTGTTATTGAAGTTGCATGCATTGTGTAAGTTGTTATAGCATTGTTTTTTATATGGAAGTTTAAATCGTTTTTATGTGATATTTTTTCTTTGTAATGTTTATACTTTTTGTTACCTAATTTTCAAATATTACATGGATGTTGATATATTCAATTTCTTGCAGAAACTAAAGACTCATGTTATAAGGAAGTATATCAATCCAGAATAGAATGAAGATTTTACACTTTCCATTTCAGATCCTGATCTTCCAATCAAGCTGGTATGTCGATTGCTTACTTTTTTACATCGATTAACATCCACATTAGTTTGATGGATGAAATGAAGTTGAAAGAAATAGTACTGAATTTCGACATTGAATGCTTGTTTTAATTTTTTTAGAAGTATTTCTGTATTAATTTTTTTCCATTGAATGCTTGGACCTGATATCCATGTTGCTTGTCAGCTCCTCAGGAAATTGACGAGTATGAACTTGTTGATCGTGTTGATATATTGACTCCTTTAGAGAAGACAGGATTTTGGGATGGAGTGGTAAGTCCTCTCAATCTTTTTTTCATGTTATTCACTGGCTTTTAAATTTTATATTTGCTGTACTTCTAGTTTGTAATTGTGCTTTCTGATTAATGTGAGGAAAATCCAATTTATTAGTGTTTTTTAGAATTATTTTGCCATTTTTTATGTATTAGAAAGCTGCCAAGTGGTCAGAGCGAAAGGAGGCTATTGCTGAGCTAACTAAGCTAGCATCCACAAAAAGGATAGCTCCTTGTGATTTTACAGAAATTTATCGAACACTTAAGAAGGTCACTCCCCGCCCCCCACTTAAAATTCAGTCACATTTTCTATAATTTACTATGTCCGTTTGGATCATTGTGTTAGGACACAACTGACTTATTTATTTCTTTGTGATATTCATTTTGCTCTATTTCATTTGCTGATTTTTTAGTTGATAGGGTATTAAGATGCTGTCTGTTACAGACTTATCATTTTTTTATTTTTTATTTTTTTTCAGTCTAGAACTTTTAAATGCATGATGACATGAATGTGCTACATTCTTACTACATGTAAGAAATACATAGGTTTGGAAATTGAGACCTGACTTGGTGAATGCTTTATCTCCATCATTGTTGTCATTATCATTTTTTTTTCCCATTTTTTTCCTTTCCTCTTCATAATTCCAAGATCCAAACTCAACTTTAAATGGTTAAGGTAGATTAGTTCAATGTATTTGTATGTCTTGGACTTGAATTGAGATTAGTTCAATGTATTTGGTGTAGTTGAGGATAGCTCAAACATTAGTGGCCTGTCTTATTGGGCAGATTATAGCATAAGATTGAAATTCTTAATTATTGGGACTCACATTCTAGTGTTTGGTCTCTTGAAGCCTTTATCATGTACTGCCACGTGGAATTTAAGTGATTTGAAAAAAAAAAAAAAAACACATCCCACGTTTTCCACTTTCTTCCATAATCAACTACCCACGACTCAATTTCCTCTCTTTCCCTCTCTCTCTCTCTCTCTCTCTCTCTTCTCTTTGTTCTGACATTTCTTGGCTCAGAGCTTTCTCTCTCTACCACCCCCAAATAATCCATGGCCAGCGCATCCACAAAGCTCACGTCCGGAGTCCTCTTCCTCCCTTCGCTTCCGCATTGCCAGAAACTACTGCTATTGATGTCGTTGCTCCGCCCAACCATCGCCCCAGTAAACCCCTTACCTTTGATTTCATGGATTTCTAAATCCCTATCCAAATCCATGATCCAAAAACAGGATTCAAACCTTGGGCCTTGTCAATGTTGTTATTGGTGGGTGAGCATTCACCACTAATTCTGTGGTTAAACTTCAATAATTGGATGATTGGATACTTTATGCAAACTGACTATGTTCTGTTTCAGTTTTTCACTTAAACAATCTCCTTGTAAAGCTCATATAGTTGTGGATTTGCACCATTGTACATGGGAAAGTTTTCAATGAGCATCTACAAACAAAATTAGAACACCCAAGGTGATTCAAATAAAATACCAAGAGATATTTACATGAAATTTGGTTAATTTGGACCTTTCTACATCCGTTAAAGCTAGCTTACATCTGAGTTGTAATTGACATTGTGTTATATTTGATGCACAAGCTTTGTTTACCAGGTATGCAGTGTTTATATGGGTAGTATTCCTGATCCTTCGTGAAATTTCATATTTTCTATAATCTTTACCCCTATATCCATGTAATTGTCCTATGATGATGTGAAGGTTTACCAAGTTCTGGGTTATATCAAGCTAGAATTCGATGATTCTCATGCTTCATATATTGAAGAAACATATTCACGAGTACTGGACTTGGATACTGCAACTATGGAAGTGAAATATTCTGCAGGTGAAGTTGAATTCGTGAAGGAACATTTTGCCTCAAATCCTGATCAAGTGATCGTGACAAAGATTTCAGGAAGCAAATCAGGGTCTCTCGCCTTTATGGTATCTCTAGACAGCAAACTACATCATCATTCGAGTGTAAATGGTAAAAATCAGATTATCATGGAAGGAAGTTGCCCTGGTAAAAGAATTCTGCCGAAATTGAATGAAAACGACAATCCAAAGGGTATTCAGTTTTCTGCAATTCTTGATTTGCAGATTAGTGATGTGGGTACTATAAATGTTTTGGATGACAATAAGTTGAAGAATGAGGGTTCAGATTGGGCTGTTATGCTTCTCGTAGCTTCATCTTCATTTGATGGGCCATTCACTAAACCTTCAGATTGAAAAAAAGATCCTACTTTAGAGTCTCAAAGCAAATTCAATTTAATTAAAAACTTGTCATATGCTTCTCTTTATTCACAACATTTGGTTGACTATCAAAACCTTTTTCATCGCATCTCACTGCAGCTTTCGAAAAGCTCAAAGAATGTTGGAGAAATTGGGTGTTTGTATAGGAAGAAACATTTGTCCTCTGCAACTGATCTGTTTTTAGAAAATAGTGAAGATAAGGTGGTTTCAACTGCAGAGAGGGTGAAATCTTTTCAAACTGATGAAGATCCCTCTTTAGTGGAGCTTTTGTTCCAGTATGGTCGATATCTACTTATTTCCTGTTCACGGCCTGGAACTCAAGTGGCAAACTTGCAGGGAATATGGAACAAGGATATTGAGCCAGCATGGGAGTAAGCTCTCTCTCTCTCTCTCTGTGCATGGTATCTTGTAATTTTCTCCTTGATGCAAGTGCATAGTGAAATCTTCTTTCTTTTTTTCTTCCCCTTTAAGAAATTAGCTTCTAAGAGAGATGGGAGAGAGTTGGAAAGATAGAATTTTTAAGCCATAAAAATAGCAATATTGCCTTTCAATCTGTACTTCATTTTATATTAGTCTTCTGATGTAGCATAATTTCTCTGCTCCCTGTTGATAAAAAAAGCATGACTATTTTTGTATCTACTGATGTGACCTTTTCCTTTTTAACTCTCCAGTGGCGCTCAACACTTGAATATTAATCTTCAAATGAACTATTGGCCCTCCCTTCCATGCAAACTTCATGAGTGATAGGAGCCCTTGTTTGATTACATTTTGTCTCTGTCAGTCAATGGAAGTAAAACTGCCAAAGTAAGAATATCTTTCACTTATCAAACATTAACGGGCCTTATGAACTGTTGTTTTATTCATTTTGTGTGATCACATGTGGTATTATGTATATATGTATATTTGTTTTTCTGCAAGCCATCATTTGGTGCTTAGTATTTTTTATTTTTTTTGAAAGACTGAATAAGTATAAAATATGTATGTATGCATATAAAATTTGTACATCAAAGTAGTTAGGTAGGTCAAGACCCAGGATGAACTCCGTGATTAGTGTTTTCCATGATAAATTGTTCTATTTAAGCATTCTATATTCTTTATAAACACTATTGTTTTTATTTAGTCACAAAATGTTACAGGTGAACTATGAAGCAAATGGTTGGGTTGCACATCAGGTGTCAGATATATGGGCAAAAACATCTCCTGACTGAGGTCAGGCTGTTTAGGCTTTATGGCAAATGGGCGGAGCATGGCTTTGTACTCATCTATGGGAGCATTATACTTATACCTGCTGGGCTGCTGCTGTAATGTTGCTGTGAGGCAGCTGCTACTAGACGTTGGTCTGCTGGATAAGTTTGTGGGTGATTTTCATGCCGCTTTGCCTTTCTTTGTTAGTTTCACGTTATCTGTTGTTTCTAATATGGATTCACAATTTGGATGTATTTGGATATTTTAGTGACTTTACCCTTTTACGTTTTATACATTGCTTCTAACAGCAGTATTAGTAGTGTTTTTTTTGCTTGCACATCAACTTTAGGTGATTTCATATCAATGTTATTAGTTTGTAATATTGGTGCCTGAGGGATGCCTCTTATAAATCTATAAATATTATAAAAGTATATAAATTATTTTCAATTATTTTTGTTAGTAAATGTGTTGTCAAAAGTTTATTTTTGCCCACTCATATTGTGTTGCTAGAAGTGTAGTTTTTGCCAATGCGAATTTGTCGTTGCCAAAAGTAAACCTTTATCGACAAACAAATCGTCGGCAAATGGCAATATTTACAGACGTAAATGTGTTGTCAAAAGTTTATTTTTGTCCACTCATATTATGTTGCTAAAAGTGTATTTTTTGGGATATTTTTTGCCCATGCAAATTTGTGTCGCGAAAAGTGTCACACAATCATCATATTTGAATGACTTTTACCGATGCAAGGTAAATTGCCGACGATGGATGAAGGCTTTTATCGACGACTATGTTCGTCGCTAAAGGCATTACTTTTACTAACGCAATGATAATTTCGTCGGTAAAAATTTTTGTCGACTCATTTTTGCCTACGGGTTGCCAACGTAGCTTGGTGTGTCGACAAAACTCTTTGTTGACGAATTTTCCTTTTTAGCAACATATTTTGTTGCGTTGCGAAAAATGTAATTTCCTGTAGTGCTGGTTGTGTGTGTGTGTGAGAGAGTGAGAAAAGAGAACCCTGTTTTCAAAAATGCTAAGAAGAACTGGTGCCATTCTTTTAATGTTCCCACTAAAATTTTATATACCTTTGCCAACCAAACTTCTTGTTTGTCGCCAAAGGTTAATTATACCAACTAATTTAATTAGTAGCCAACATTTAACAAACAGCGACTAATATTTTAGTCGCCAAAAGTAACCATTTTGGCTACTAAAAGTATTTTGGTCACCGAAAAGAAATATTCACCGACTAAATTTTTCGTCACCAAAGATAAAAGTAAAATTTATGTTTTTTATTTAGTGACTAAATAATTTTAGTAGGCAAAAATTACCTTACAGCGACTAAAAAATTTTTCGTCACCGAAAATGAATATTTGCCGACCAAAACTTTGGTCGCCAAAGTTTAATTATGCTAGGTTTTTGGCGACTAAATTTATTTTATTAGCCAAAAATTGGTATACCACGACTAACAAATATTTTAGTAGCCTAAACATGATCTAATGCCGACTAACATAATTTTTAGTCGCCTATTGTTCATATTTAGTGACTAAATTTTTTTTAAGTCGCTAATAATGAAGATACAGCTACTAAAAAAATTAGTAGCTAAAAATCGAATTCAACGGCGACCAATATAATTTTAGTAGCCTATTCTACAACTTTTGGCGACTAAAAAAAGTTTAGTCGCCAAATTTGATCGCCAAAAGTGTAAATTGTTGTAGTGACCCAAAATAAACGGGGCCTTAGAGTGCAGTAATTATGGTACGTGAAAATCCAAATTTTCAATATGATGCCATGATTAAGATGCGATTCATGCGAATATGATTCAGATAAGAATTATATGGCTGTGGAATTCCAAGACTTGTTGACTCCCGAAGTCTAACTGAAGGGTAGAAAGTCAGTATCCATACAAAAGCCCAGCTGAAGAGATAATTGTGCTGTAAGAGTTGTTAAGCATTCATTTATAAAAACAGATGAATTTCATGAATTAGACATTACACCATCAATGGAAGGCCTCAAAATACCTTTCTTATTTTCCTCTTTATTTTCCATCTTAATAATCTCCAACGCAGTAGACATCATAACCAAAACCCAATCTGTTACCGGCAACAATACCAGTGTTTCCTCTGGTGGAAGCTTTGAGATGGGTTCTTTCAGCCCGGGCAATTCCCGGAATATATACTTGGGAATATGGTACAAGAAAATATCTGTCCAGACTGTTGTATGGGTTGCCAACAGAGAAATCCCACTCGTCAATTCGTCAGGCGTCTTAACGACAATCGACCCTGGAATTCTTGCCCTTGTCGATGGTACCAGCAGTGTCATTTGGTCTCCCAATGTTACAGGACCAGTTGCACAACTTATGGAGTCAGGAAATCTTGTGGTGAAAGATGCCAATAATAATATTTGTGGCAAAGTTTTGATTATCCATGCGATACTCTTTTACCAGGCATGAAGCAGGGAAAGAACTTTGTAACGGGAATAGATCGCATGCTCTCGTCCTGGAAGAGCAGCGATGATCCAGCTCGAGGTAAGTGTACATACCGGTGTGATCCTCAAGGATACCCACAAATTATTATGAACTGTGGTTCTGTTGAGGTGTTCCGAACTGGACCATGGAATGGTCTCGGATTCAGTTATCTAAACCTTAAACTAAATTCCGTCTACACATATGAATTGGTTTACACCAAGGAGGAGGTGTATTTTCATTATCAACTCGTCAGCTCAGTTGTTTCAAGGCTTACTCTGAATCAGAATGGCGCTGCACAGCGCTGGATATGGGTTGATCGAACCCAGGAATGGGTCATTTACCGGTCTGCACCAACAGATGCTTGTGATACCTATAAACTGTGTGGCCCGAATGGTAACTGTAACATTGGAAACTCGCCGGTATGTGATTGTTTGAGTAAATTTGTGCCCCAGAACCAAACAGAATGGATAAGTGGAGATTGGTCTAATGGGTGTGTTCGGAGGACAATGTTAGATTGCCATAATGGAGATGGCTTTCTCAAGTATTCGCACTATAAAATGCCGGACACACGGTACTCCTGGTTTGACAAGAGCATGACCTTAGGGGAATGTGAGATGCGGTGCTTGAAAAACTGCTCATGCATGGCTTACACAAGTTTAGACATAAGCGAAGGTGGAAGTGGCTGCTTGCTTTGGTTTGATGAGTTGATTGATATGAGACAGTACAGTGATAAAGGGCAAGACATTTACATAAGGATGGCTTCCTCTGAATTAGGTAAGAATTCATATCAAACACAGATTAGTGAACTTGGATTAATTAGATTGTACATATGTAATATCCATATAGTTAATTATACTGAACAATTACATTTTTTTCTGAAAACAATCCTCACTATGTTTAGAATTCTACATCTTGCTATAGCTTTGCAAAATGAGACTTCATTTTTGCTTTATCTCGGACATTGATTTCTTTTCATGTTATGTAAATCCTTGTATGATTATGTGTTTGTTATGTTTTAGCTTTTTCTCATCGCCTTAACCATAATGGTTTCAATAAATAGGATGGTGAGCAACCCCTTTAAGTTTGTGCATTCATTGTTGTATTGTCTAACTGAATTGACCATTCTATTAAATGGATTAAAAATTCAACAGTCCAACAAGTTGGCTTCAATGGAAAGAAAAGAGAGATAGTGGCAGTGAGCTTGGCATTATTAATTGGACTTCTTCTGCTGGGTGTGAGCTTAACCTGTTATCTCTGGAAAAAGAAAAGGAAGAATTCACAGCTGAACAGAGAAGGTATATATGTGTCATTCTGTGGTAAACTCTGTAATGGTATAAAATTACTTTGGTGGAACTAGTTGTCTCATCCTTTATATCCATTTTGCCCCCGCTTTGCAGGAAATCTGATGCAAAACTCTAAACAAGGTTACACTGACAAAAGCCAGAATGATGATCTGGAGTTACCATTGTTTGACTTAACAGTAATAGCTAATTCCACAAATAACTTTTCAATCAACAATAAGGTTGGAGAGGGTGGATTCGGGCCTGTTTACAAGGTACCAATGTAAAGACTCTTATGTAATCTATACAAATGTGATCAACACCCAATCTCATCCAGCCTATGAGGAAACAATAAAACCATTCAACTTTTTTTTGTCACTTCTTTCCATAAACAGTACGTTTCTAACACGAAAAATTTTCACAGTAAAGTGTACACTGCTTTCATTTTGGTGAAGTACGGGACCGCATCTTTCTGAAATTTTTTCATATTCCTATACTAATATTTCCCTAAAATATTTTAATGCAGAACCCACCATCATGAATTAAAAATTTTGTCAAATACACTTGCTTTTCAGAAGTTTATCATTGAATTTGCTCTAATGAAATATGATTGAGACTGGATTTTTGCTTAGGAATGATGGGAAAAAGGCAATATTTTCTAAATCTTGAACAGAAGTTCTAAATCTGAAAATTCCATCCATCCACCTATCCAGACTCACCCACCCAAAGTAGGACATGCACTGCCCTAACCTTGTTAGACAACCTTGGTGTAATTATGTCTTTAAGTATGTATTTGGTAATGTTGTAACATAAATCACTGGTAAAAATTGTTTTCTTTTAATTTCAAACATAAGAACATTCTACAATGGTAATTCTCAGGGTATGCTAGAAGGGGGACAAGAAATAGCCGTGAAGTGGCTCTCAAAGAATTCTAGCCAAGGGCTTGATGAGTTTAAGAATGAAGTTATCTGTATTGCCAAACTTCAACACTGAAATCTTGTGAAACTTCTAGGATGCTGCATTCAAGGAGAAGAAAAGATGTTGATCTACGAATACATGCCCAACAAAAGCCTGGACTACTTCATTTTTGGTTTGGCTCTCTAGAAACTATAATACTATAGAGGGTAAACTACATTCACTACCCTTGGGTTTAGAAAAAATACAATAAGCTTTACAAGTTTGACATAATTACATTGATCTCCCTCTTAGTAAAGCTAAAAAGATCAAAATTAATATAGATGGTGTGTAGTAGGGATAAACAAGGCAAAATATACGTTTCGGTGTAAAAGAGATTACTGCCATTTTTTTATCCATATGAATAATGAATTTTTTTTTATGAAAATGGGCAAAATATTGTATGAATTAAAACCATAAAGGAGCCCAAGGTAATTATGTCAAACTTGTGAAAATCGATGTATTTTCTTCAAATGTAAAGGCAGGTTAGTATAACTTACCCTACCTTGTGTATAATCACAACCATTCCATTCTCAAGCCAGGCAATGATCTTTCTTTATTTTTTCCTCTTTTTATTTTTATTTTTATTCTTTTTGGTTCCATATAAACCTTTAGATTTTTCATAATGGGACCAAAATTGTATGTGGTTTTTATTACTTGTGCATTTGCATGAACTTGATCTTCCAAAATTTGGGAGCATTTAACAGACAAACATTTGGACAGATCAAACCCAAAGCGGATTACTGGATTGGCCAAAGAGGTTCCACATTATTAATGGGATTGCACGAGGGCTTCTTTATCTTCATCAAGATTCCAGACTGAGAATTATTCACAGAGATCTCAAAGCTAGCAATATTTTGCTAGATGTTGACATGAACCCAAAAATATCCGACTTTGGAATGGCTAGAAGTTTTCGAGGAAATGAGACAGAAGCAAATACAAACAGAGTGGTCGGAACATAGTAAGAATCAATACAACATGTTTTGTCTATTGCTTCAAAATCTAGTTCTTCATTCAACATTTTTTTGCAGTGGCTACATGTCTCCAGAGTATGCAGTGGATGGATTGTTTTCAATAAAATCAGATGTATTCAGCTTTGGCGTTTTGGTGCTAGAGATTGTAAGTGGGAAGAAAAATAAAGGTTTTTATCATCCAGATCACCACCTCAACCTCCTTGGTCATGTAAGTGTACTGAGTTTAGAAGTATTCTTATATGATTCTGTCTTAAATCCCTCTTTTCTCGCTATTCCAAAACATTCACAATTGTTGGATTGTGTGAGAATCTATTCAAGCATGGAGACTCTACAAAGAAGGTAGATCATTGGAATTGATTGATGAGGCTACATGGGACTCATGTTACCTAACTGAAGTGTTGCAATCAATACATGTGGGTCTTTTATGTGTGCAACAATATCCACAGGATAGGCCAAGCATGTCATCTGTGGTTCTGATGTTGGGTAGTGAAGGTGCATTGCCTCAGGCCAAACAACCTGGCTTCTTCACTGAAAGGAATGTTCTTGAGGCTGCTGGTTCTTCAGCCAATGAAGTGACCATTAGTCTGTTAAATGCTCGATAGAAACACACTGTATTGATGCAAATTATATGCCCCAAAACCTGTTTAAAAAAAATAAAAATCTATACTGTTGTGAAAGACTACAACATTTCTTTTCATTTACTGGGTTAAGTTTTATAAACCTGTTCCTCTTTTAGAAGTTCAAGGTCTTTTAGTTAGATTTGATACCATGTACAATTTGAAAGCTTAATAAGTTTCTTGTTGCAACATGTTCATATGCACAGAATTCAATTAGAGAAGTATGAAGAATTTACATATATATCGACATGATGGAGACCTAGCAATGGTCTCTCCATTCTCTAGTATTCTCATTGTATTCACAGTTTGTTTTAGCAGAGAGTAATTTTTTTTTATATTTAATTGTGACTTGAAACTAATATATTAGTGGTAGTGTGGTGGTGGCATTGGCAAGACTTTAATAAGCTTGTTTTTTTGTTGATTATGACTTCCATTAAAATATTTTCCGTCGAAACAAATAGAGGTTCACTCCACTGCTATTACATACTCTGTTGCATATAACACTCACAAAGGTTGGTTGTCTCCATGAGATCTTAGAATACAACCAAGTCATTGTTCATCCAGTGATCATGAAAAACTTAAAAATAAATAAATACTTAACGGGGTTAGTTGTAAAATTTTAAATTAAAAGGCATCAAAAAGAAAATTTTCAAAGTTGTAATTAATAGATGACCTCTCTGAATTAATGAACATTTCAAAGTTTTTATGCTTTTTGTTTCATGTTTACAAAAAAATAAAGAACTAACAAAGTTATCCAACACTAATCTAAAAGCGTTGCCATAAATACTATATCATATAAGAGTGATCTGTTTGGTAGTATGGATCCTTGCAAAGAAGAAACGGTATTAAGGATTTTTTTGGTATTTTACAATTATGCCACATTACTTCAATTCTATATATTTACAATTGTTTACTCATATATATTTACAATTGAAGTGTTGCATTTTCCTGTCTTATATTATAACTCATAACCTTATTTTGGGTGGAACAACGTAAATATTTATATTCTATTTATATTTGTATTTTGTGTTTTACTTATCCTAATTACATGTATTAATTCTTAATATAGCCCATGTATTTGCATCATGGCTTGTTTTGACATGTCACTATCAATTAACCTCTTCTACAAATTTTAATTGTCAAAATTTAAGAAAAATGCTTTTTTAGAAATTTTTTTTTTAAAAATATCTTTTGTCTAAATAAATGGAGTGTTAAATTGTATGCCAATTATACCCATTGTACAATAGTAGACTATTCAATATTCGTATTCCATGGTTCATAAGATTCCAAGTCTTGGTTCATCGATTAAGAAAAATCAGCATAAGGAACAAATTTAAGGAAATATAAAGATGAAAAAGAAAGGATCAATAGTATCATCAGAAATGAGAGAGACCCTTTTTCCTTGACTTTCACAATCTCTACAAACACATGTCAGTGAATGATAGAAGAAAAAAAAAACAAAACAAAAAACAAAAAGTTGGCCAATCCCAATACATTGGGAGTGGTAGGGGTCAAGGAAAAATGGGTCTCAACCTTTTTCTTAATATCATTTAGAAAACTTCAATTTTTGCACTATTTCTATATATATATATATATATTATTTTTGAAATGAGTACTAACGACAAATATAGAACTAGGACTATTAAACAAGTCGAATAGTAATTGTTTAAATTTAATTTAAAATTTTAATAATTTTAGAATGTGTTGATTTGGAAAAATATATGCCTCACAGTTATTGTGAATTAAAACATTAAAACAAGCGAAAAAATCATATATACTTTAAAGTAAATTTATTTTAGCCACTACAATATGATTTAATTGGCTGAAATAAATTTAATATGTGAGGCATATATTTTTCTGATGATACTATTGATCCTTTTTTAGTCGCCGAATGTGCTTTTTCCTGAAATAAATTTCTGAATGTGCTTTTTCCTGAATGTGCACAGTTCTGAATATTTAAAAGCACATTTTGAATATCTAAAATATACAGGAAAAAGCACATTCGGCAATTAAAATATTTAGGAAAAAACACATTTCTGAATTTTTTGCTTTTAATCGCCGACCAAGCACATTCCTAAACAAAATTTGGCGATTATATACAGGAAAAAGCACATTTGGAGCCTAAATTTCCCGACTAAAAAAAATTTGGTCGCTGAAAGTATAGCTTTCAGCGACCAAAACAGCATTAGTAGCCAAAAGTAAAGCTTTTTGGCGACTAAACAATTTTAGTAGCCAAAAGGCTACAATTGGCGACTAAAACTAAGTTTGGTTGCTGATTATATGGGTTTTCGTAACTAAAAAATTTTTAATAGCCCAAAGTAAAGCTTTTTGGCGAGTAAAAAATTTTAGTAGCCAAAAGTAAAGCTTTTTGGTGACAAAAAAAATTTTAGTAGCCACAAGTCTACAACTGGCGACAAGAAAATAAGTTTAGTTGCCAAAAGTCGTCATTTTTAGCGCGAGAGAACAAAAATCCTAAGGCGGGAATTAAATTTTTTGGACCAAAATTTTGGTAGCTGAAAGTGCATATTCGGCGACCAAATCCGACTTTGGTCGGCAAAAGTTAAGTTTTTTAGTGACTAAAAAACAATTAGTAGCCAAAAGTGGTCTTTTTTTTTAATTTTTCTACTAAATAGTTTATTTTACATAAATTATGTTCAATAAAATAATTATGTTTATATATATACTTTTATATCAATATGGATGTATGTACTATATAAATAATATATGTCACATATATAATCATGTGGTGTTATAGAAGTGTAGTGGAAAGAGTGTGGTCCATAAGACTTATGGTGTGGGAGGTTGGCGGTTCGAGTTTCTGCAAGAGCAGATCAAATTGTTCTATAATGATTTTTTTTTTCACGTTTGAAGCTTTTGGCGACTAAAGGTGTTGGTCGCCGATTGGTTGCTTTTGGCGACTAAAAGTGTTGGTCAGCGATTCCTTGACTATTGGAGACTAAAACATTGGTCGGTAAATGTATAATTTTAAAGAAATATAATTGAATATTGGAGACCAAAAGTTTGGTCACTAAAGACTTGCTTTTTGGCGACCAAAGGTTTTTTGGTCGGCAAAACGTTTTGGCAACAAACGTAGCGACTAAAATTTTTGGTCGCAGAATGTCATTGGCGACCAAAAACAGACAATTGGCGACCAATATTTTAGTCGCTAAAAGTAACTTTTTTTTGTAGTGAAAGCATATATTATGACTTCAACTTTCTTGTAATATATGTCGTATTTCTAAAATATTTGTATCCCAATTAGTCCATCACATAAGGGGTCCCTCCATGGGACCTACTTGCTGTGCTGAGTGACATTAGATCGACGGCCACGAGCAAGCGACTGGGTTTTAAATGGTGTCCTAGAAATGGAAATTGGGCAGCGCATTGGGTTGCTTCTGCATGTTTACGAAATACTTTATCCCCTAATTGGGTTGCCCAACCACCTATGGAACTTGTTAGGTGCTTATCTTCCAATTCTATGTAATTGTTGTGCTGATTTTCTCGATCAAAAAAAAGAAAGAAAAAAAAAAAAGTCCATAACATATTTTTGTATTTTAATAAGTCCTATTATTTGAATATTTGAATATTTGATCTACCAAATCTTAATTTTCATATTTAAGGTATTTTATGGACAATGTTACCCTTAAAAATAGTTTTTGAATGCTTAGCAATTTGGTAATGTGAACATTTATATTTGACAGTGTGAATGTTTATATTGACGTGTGAAAATTCACATTGGCAATGTGAATATTTCACATCACAGAATAAGCTGTTAATGTAAATATTATTATTAGGGATATTTTTGTATTTATGTCACTCATATGACTTATTGGAATATAAAAAAATAATTTAAACTAAATAGAAAATAAATAAGTGAAGAAAAATTTATGAATAAATGCCCCTTCTAATAAATTTAATCCATACATTTTGAATAACTAAATTTATCAATAAGGATAACCCAATGGTTAAGCGAGTATTTTTGGATTAACTTACAAAAATCAAACATTTTGATTTCAACTCTCCTATAATTTGCAAATACTTATAAATATCCAAAATTCATTTTACAGAAATTTGGCTAGAAAAAAAAAAGAAAAGAAAAGAAAAAAAAGAGTCTAGTGAGTAGTTACAAAAATTGTGTTTAGCATTAGACTATTTTAATGAGGAATGACTGTAGATACTTGATGATTATGTTTGTCTTGGAGGATTAGATCAAAAGATTAGATTACGTATTCTGGTTAATCTCATGTTTAAATAGAAGGGTCATGCTTAAGTGTGCAACCCCCTTAAGATTGCACACCATATGCAACCCAATTGTTAGCCGTTAGATTACAATAATTGATCAAGACTATTGAATTGTTTAATCGTGAAAAAGTTGAAACCGGGGCAACCGGTTAATGCTTGTATTTGCATTATTGCATCCCACTCACTCTCTGTATTTCGTCTCTATCTCTCTCTGTTCTCCTCTCTGTGTAAGGTTGAGTCAGTGTAACCGTTGATTTCCATTAACAGGGAGAAGC
Organism: Camellia sinensis; assembly: GCF_055761805.1. Lineage (NCBI taxonomy): Eukaryota > Viridiplantae > Streptophyta > Magnoliopsida > Ericales > Theaceae > Camellia > Camellia sinensis. The sequence goes on from NC_138967.1 coordinate 153,538,754, forward strand.
CCCTGTTGGGTTCGTTCCATTGACGAAGCTCTGTAGGGAACAGTATAACGGGCGATTTCCAACAAGAACGTAACTAGAAGGCTGTGTTGGTTCCATTGCTGAAGTGAAGCCCTTCTCTCGAACTAGATATGAGGTATGGAGCTGTCTCCCTCTCTCTGTCTCCCTCTCTGTCTCTCTGGCCCGTTCACTTCAGCTATTTTCCCTCAACTAAACCCCCATCCTAACTTCAACCGCTCTACGCTTCGCTCCAACGGAAACCCCTCCATTGGCAGCTAACCTTTCTCTTTCTCTTTCTCAAGCGAGTGTTTGTGTTTGCACAAACAGGTAAACCATGTGAAAATGTCATGTTTGTGTTTTTATTAACAATTTTCGGTCATCAAGTAATTGTTTGTAGTAATGTCATGTGCAGTATGGCCCCAGCGGAAGTTAAAAGGGAAGGTGATGATTATGACATTCCAAATGAAGCAGATGACATTCGTTTGATGAATGAAAGTCGGGCAGAACCTGATCATGGTTGCGAAGCTGGTCCGAGCAATGAAGAAGCAACCAACATGAACGTTGAAGATGGCAGAGCCGATGTGAAAAAAGAAATGGTTGACGATGCTCATCGCAATGACATGGTTGGTGATGTTGAACGTGCTATTATGGAACAGAAATTTGATTCGGTCGAAGATAGAGAAGATTTCTACAATGCGTATGCTAAAGTCAAGGGATTTAGTATACGAAAATCCAGATTTAACACAAATAAAGAGGGAAGGTCGTTAGTAGGCTGTGGTTGTGTTCAAGGGAAGGTCAAAGATTACCAAAAATACTTGGACCGTGTTGCTGAGAAGTGTAGAGCTCCCAAGGCACTAACAAGAGTAGGTTGCAAAGCCCAATTTCGCATACGGTACGATGCGGATGCTGGTGAAGGGGGAAAGTATGTTGTGACTCACTTCGTCGCAGACCACAACCATGAATTGGCGGAACAACACTGTGTGATGTATCTGAGGTCACATCGCAGTTTAAACAGCGGTGACAAAGCTCAAGCAATGGCTATGCGCAATGTCGGTGTGAAGACTAGCCAAATCATGGACTATATGGTAAATCAGTTCGGGTCTTATGAGAATGTTGGTTTCATCTGTACGGATCTGCACAACCATATTCAAGCCGAACGTAGAGCAGAAGTTGAGGATGGTGATGCGCAGGGTGCGTTGGTTTACCTATGCGCAAAACTTGATGTTGATGCACGTTTTTTTTACAAGTATGATGCGTGTAACGATAACAAGTTACAAAATCTGTTCTGGGCAGATTCGAAATCGCGGGCCGACTACGCAAAGTTTGGTGATGTGTTGATATTTGACTCAACTTACAGAACCAATGCATACAAGAAACCTTTTGTCATGTTGGCTGGTGTGACTAGCCACTTTAGGACCACGATATTTGCATGTGTTTTGCTAGCTAATGAGACAATTGAGACATACACATGGGTTTTGGAAACATTTATGGAGGCGATGGGCAATAAAGCACCTGTGTCCGTACTGACAGATGGGGATAAGGCGATGCGAGAGGCAATCAGAAGAGTATTTCCAGATGCAAGACATCGATTATGTAATTGGCATCTTGGGAAAAATGCTATTTCAAATGTTCACATAAGTGGCTTTGCACATGCTTTCAAGCAGTGCATGGACATGGAAACGGATGAGACAAAGTTTGAGCATGGCTGGACGACAATGGTTGAAAAATTTGGACTTCAAACCAACAGTTGGGTGTTGGAGACATATGAGAAGCGTCATATGTGGGCTGAGGCATATATGCGTGGACATTTCTTTGCTGCGATGAAGAGCACTCAGCGCTCGGAGTGTATGAATGCTTATTTCAATCCCTTCCTCCAACACAAATTGAAACTATATGAATTTGTTAGGCACTATGATCGGGCTCTTGCAAGGATAAGGTATAACGAGGCTGGAGATGATGCTGAAACAAATAACACTTTTCCGGTATTGATTACTCCATTGCGAGATATAGAGAGACATGGAGCTGAGCTATTCACCCGAAATATATTTAGAATGTTCCGTGATGAAATCTTAGAAGAGGGGAAGTTGAATGTGAAGGATGTGTTCCCTTTGCCGGATGGTCAGAAATGCTACTATATTCAAAAGTACAGAGTGAAGGACAGATCATGGATAGTAACACACAATCCAATGGATGCTGCAATGAGATGTTCTTGCATGAAGTTTGAGTCGTTGGGGCTACCTTGCTGCCACATGATATGTGTTATGAAAGCTGAAAATTTAACGTAAATTCCCCCAACTTGTGTGCTGCATAGATGGACAAGGGCTGCAAGCAAGGATGGCCAGCAATGGCCTCAACCCTCAATTGATAGCACTACAACACAGACGGCCCGGTATGGGATATTGTGTTCTTCCTACAACGAAATGTGTTTCTATGCCTCGCAATCAATGGAAGGTTTCAAGGATGCTAGGGATGTATGTCTTCCGATGACGAGCCGGATGAAGGAGTTATATGAGAGGAATTTGAACGGTGGGAATGGAGACAAAGGGAAACATTCATTCCGTCGACAATTTGGAGTAGAAGATCCTGATGTTGTGAAGACAAAAGGGAACCCAGGACGGGCCTCGTCCAACTGTCGAAGACCAAGAAAATGTGGAAATTGCAAATGCATTGGGCACACAAAGCGAACGTGTCCTAAGGTTCGGTTTAGCCGAACAGTGGGTACTAACTTAGATGCAGATACACCCCACATAACTGACCATGAGTACAATGCGGAGTCATTGCCCGTTCGCTGCAAAACTGGGTTGGTGGATCCAAGTACACCGCACATTAAGCAACGGCGACTATTTTTCGATGTTTCTCCTGATTCCAAGCAGCCTATGGGCCAATACGGTAGTATTGAAGCAGCAGTGTGGAAAAATGATTCGAACACAATTGATGAGGTGAATCAGGTAATTGTATAATTTGTATGATTTACTTATTCCCTTAGCTATTGAAAACACATGGAAATAATGTATGTAGTTTTCATTTTGCAAGGATTGTTGTACGTAACGTGTAAATAATTGGTTATGTACAATGCCAGGAAATGGCACAACGTTACTTATGTACAAGGCCACGAGTTGTAAATTTCCCATATTGTTTAGAGTGATGTTGTCATTTGTGTTTGCAGTGACTTGTCATTTTCAAAACTAATTGAAGGTGAGGTGAGATATACATGGGTTGTCTGTGTGTTGTTTTGGGTGGTAAATTGGCTTATGTCTGTATTCCAAGATTCCTATTGCGGGTTGCTTGTTTCTGTTCCATATTTGGTTGGATCTAACCGAAGGGTTTTTTGCGGTGTGGTTTATCAACTAACTATGTGTTTCGCTTCGTATTGATTTGTTATGACTTGTGTCGGTAAATTAGTAATATATTTCGAGTAAAATACGAATTTGTCCAAGTGGGTTTGCAAAATTACATACCAGCACATGCATTTTGTATATAATCCAAGTGGCAGTTAATTTTGGGTGTTACTTGGAGAAAGTAACCCAACGAACTCGTTACTTTATCTCCATGCCGATCGGTATATGAATTACGAGTTACGAACAGGAGTTGTGAAATTATTTAATGTTTACTATTGAAGTAGGATTTATTGTTAGTAAAATTATGGTGGGCCTATATGGACAGCAACGAAGCAGTAATTTAAAGTTGACAAGTTCAAGAAGAAAATCAAGCAATCGTGGTATTGGTTCAAATGCCTGAAATGGATGAAGACTTCTTTCGATGAACTGATGGTAACAAAGTAGAAAGTAACAAAGTAGAAAGTAGAAAGTAAAAAGTAGAGAGTAAGTTGTTGTGTTGTTTGTAACAAAGTAGAAAGTAGAAAGGAAAAAACTACACAGAAGTTACAATGTAGAAAGTAAGTTGCGTTGTTGTTCGTGTCCTCTCTCTCTACAAACATTCTGCCCTTTATAGCTATAAAATTCCCACGACCCCATGATCTGCCAATTCTGCAACTGCTTCTGTGCAACTTCTGTAACTGCACAGTCATTTCCGTGTATTGAAACCACATAAAAGCTTCACTTGTACCTATCGAAGTGCATATAATTGAAGTTGCCACCTGTGCCCAGGTCCTTTTAGCCTTTCCTCGACAGATACAGACTCCCAATTCGTTCATGTTTCCTCTTGGAGGGTGGCCACTAAATCCATGAGCACTACCAGTAACTGCTCCAGCGTGTAAGTCAGGTGGCATGCAAGATTCAATGTTAGTTGAATGGAGCAGCTGTTGGGAGGATGTGGAAAAAATAGGTGCAAAGAGGAATTTTTAATCTAATATCCAATCAGAATGTAGGTGAAAATATGAGTGAACTTTTTTTTTTAAAAAAAAGTAGTTCCCATTTTTTTGATTATAAACCCGAGATGTATATTTTGTTTTTGATATAAATAAGTTGTGTATTTTCGTTACGTAAAATGTAGGACAACAATTGTGTTTAAGTCATTACAATACAGAAAAAGGTTATTTCAAACGTATTTTCAAGTTTACCGACATTGAATATATTTTGATTAAATTACAGGGAAAATTCAATATTTGGCAGAGTTTGATGATTCATAGTGAAGGGCAGTAACAGTGAGTGGCCAAGTGTTGCGGTTCATTGACCCAGTTTGCAAGGATTGTGGTTGTGTTTAGTGGACAATATTCTATCGATTTTTGTCTCATAATGATGAGGGACATGCCCCACAATGGTGAAAAGGAAGGTCGACAGGGAAGGGTCAATATTTGGCAGAGTGGACTTGAAGATTTGAAGTCAGGGGGCAGTTACAGTGGCAGTTATGGTGTAGACGTATGGGATCATGCAATGATGGGCCACAAAAACAGTATACGGATATCAATACTAAACCTCCACTTCTATCTGTCGAGCTCCCTTTTCTTGTGTTTATTTCATGGCCACCAACTGTTTTAAACTTCTGTCGACAGAGCAAGGCTCCTGCTTTGCCTCATGCTTCCTCCTGAAAGTGTGCCCGCTAACTCCATGACTGGTGGTAAAAACTTCCCCTATCACTTCTAGGTGACCCACATGCAGAGAGCCAACTTTCAGGTCGTGGACATTCCTTCAGACTTGGCCACATGCCCTTAATTAAGTGGACCATCTGTCGACAGAGACTGGCAAAACTTGGTCCAAACAATGGCCCCCATGTTCAAATGTTCAAGTTAAATATTGCGGAAGTGATTGAGACCCCCTCCAATCACCGCCTGCACCACCCCCCCCCACACACACACGTGGGGGCTGCTGATTGGAGAAGGAAAAAAAATAAGAAATTGAAAAAAAAAATAAAAAAAAAGTGGCCAATCAGAGAGAGAGGGGGTCATGGGGGTCCAAGTCATATGATATTTAACTTCAACGAGGGGGCCATTGTTTGGGCCCAATAGCAAATTTTTTAATACGGGCCCAAAACAAGCATAAAGTACAGCCCAATATAAGAGCTTTTAAATATACTGGCCCCATCATAAGCTATAAAAGACCCACCCTTTCAACTTCAAACCACTTCATTTCCCTCTGATTCGAACTCCCCAGACTGTACTCCTTCTTCTCAACCATTGCCGTTCAAAACCAGAGCACCACAAAACCCTAAGCCATGGCGCCGAAAAAATCTCAACCATCTCCATCTGAGGAGAACAATGAAGACCTACTCCGCTTCCCAGACCCTATCAGAGCACTTATCGCTCCTCTAAAATTTGCTGCAACCCTGTTGCCCAGCACAAGCTCTGTCGCTAAGGCTACTCTAGGCCCTACCTTCGCGTCTTACTTCCCAGACGAGCTAGCTCCATACTATCCCCTTGGTAATGGTGAGAACCTTCTTCTCAACCAAGCTGGACTCAAGTGGACTAACTGGAATGTCAGCAAAAACCCACTCAGAGGGTGGAGGTCACCAGACTCTGATTGGCGAAGCTGGGCCAGGAGAATTGAAGGTCACGACGCTGAAGTATGGAAGCACCAGGGCATTGCTGAAGCAATTAGACTGTCGACTAAAATTTATGACGTGGAGAAAGGGCTGATTGCTGCTGCTGCATGCTTTTGGTCGCAGTCTAGTAACTCCCTACTCCTCAATTTTGGTATGATTTCCCCTACCATCTTAGATGTAGCTCACTTGACTGGTCTCCCAATCTTGGGCAATCCAATTCATGCTCTCCTTGAGCCTCCAAAAGTGACATTTACTTTAAACACTGACATGTGCTATACAGATTTTGCCAAAAAATACCAAGGCAAGCATGGTTCCCCTGTCGATGACAAAGAAAGAACTGCTTTTTACTTACTTTGGCTTTGTGAGTTTCTTTTTTGTGTCCCTGGGTACAAGATCACGAAAGAATACCTCCCCCTTGCCTTGTGTATGCAAGACGGCCAACTTATGGCTTTAGCCCCTTATCTTCTTGCCACCCTTTACAAGGCCCTATTTTCCTTTGTCGACAAGAAGATTTCTGGCAACTGTGGTGGCCCCTTCTGGCTCTTCCAGGCCTGGTTGTATGCCTATTTCCCTGAGGCACGACCCCCACCACCTAACACCTTGAAACCTGTTTGCTACTCCTATGCTGAGCAACTGCACACTTATAACAGCCATTCAAAACTCACTTTCACAAATCATCTTACCATGTTTTACAACCTTCCTTCGCAGAGACCTTCCAACCTGTACATGCCATTTCAAAACTTTGAATTCTCCTCCAGTAGACTTCGCTTCCTCTTCACAGACCCTTCTGATTTACACAATGAGCAAGTCCAAGAACAAAATGAGAGTTGGAGACACATTCTCACCTCTAGACATGTCTTGGTTGGCTGTTCCATATCCTCCGCCAAGCTATCCAGCTGCAGTTTTGAGACATACTGTCCCAATCAATGGTCCAGGCAATTTGGTCTTTCCCAGGCTATCCCTTGTCCTTATTTCCACCCAACCATCCATGAGGAGATTGGGTCCAAAATCCACTTGAAAGATCCTACACAAGCTGAATCCATTCTGATAGAGAACACCAAACTTTTGCAAGATTTTGGCCCCTTCTTCTTCAAACCTGCTTCGGACTGCTCGGCTGCTTTTGACCATTGGTGGGGACTTATGACTGCCATTATTTTCTGCAAGCCACTTGAAAGCTGCCTTAACGATACTTGTATTCATATTCAGGGCCGCATATCCTCGCCTTCCAAGCTTAAGGCTACAGGTATCCTTCCTTCATATACTTCATATCCCTGACTGTGTCATGCAATTTGTTTTGTTTTTTTCTCTACAACACTAACTTGTTTAACCTTTGACAGCCAAAATTGGGCCTGCTGCTGAACCATTGGTTAGGGACCAACGTAAAGGCAAGGATCCAATGGATGCAACTACTCAGACAAACACCCCCTCAGTTCCGAAATTAATGGCAGACTCTTTCGCAGCCACGCAGACACAAGCACAGAGAGGAACTACCACCCGTACCCCTGCCGAGACAGAGGTCACGGCGAAGAAGAGAGAAGAGCCTTCCACTGCTCCTGCTTTAAGCACAGACCTAAGTGAGTGGGATATCCCTCTCAACCAAATGGTTGGACAAACAACATCAAATCCTTCAGGGCAGCTCTACCAAGTAAGCCTTCACTTTACATATTTACAGCATCTGAATTTGCATTCACGCCCGACTGATCACTTACTTTTGTGCAGAGAAAAAGAAGGAGATTACTCCTTGCTGCTGCTGATGATGACGATGCTTCCACTTCTCCTCAACACATTCATCAAATTCCCAGTCCAATCAACAATGTACCCACAGAACCCACTGTACAACCAACTCCACCACCACCTGAAGCCTCGCAACAAACTTCCTTACAACCTGCTTCACAGTCTTCGCCATAGCAATCCACACAGTCTGCATCACAACATCCTTCCACTTCTCCTCAACACATTGTCCCTTCTGTCTCTAGCCCTCAACCATCACCATCCAACCCCTCCAATTCCCAAACGTCAAACAAAGAATCACAAAGGATATTTCGTCAACCTCATTAACACCCCAGTTCAAGAAATCATTCTCCACAAACCTGATGAAACCTTGGCCTGTCTTTCTGCTGTTGTAAACCTCTCCCCTAATCCTTTCAACCCCATTCAACTAAAGCAATTGGCCAAGATCATCACAGAATGACCAACCCTTTCAGAGATGGTTCAGACTTGCTCGAAGGATATTCAAACCAATAAGGATTTCCTAAACGAAGCCCACACCATATCTACTTCACTCAAACTCAGCCAGCAAACCTCTGCAGCCATTCTTCAGCAACACTCAGCACTTGAACTTGAGGAAGCCAAACTCATGGCAGAACTTGCCTCTGTCTGGAAAAGAAAGGCTCATCTGCAGCAGCAACATGACCAGCTTAATGAAGAAGCAAGGATGATGCTGTCCCAAATTAGACATCGTTCTGCATCCATTCAGACAACTTAAGCTGAGTTGGACCAAGCCCAAGCCATGCTGACAAATGCTCAATTAGAGTGGGGTGTTCTAGCCGTTCTGTTCCCCAAATCCTAGGCTAGTTTATATATGTATTCTTTTGTATTGCACACCTAGGAATGATTTGGAAAGGTAGGAATGATTGCCTTTTTAATGATAAGATTGTTGATGGGCCTGAATTGGCTGAGATGGTGAAAGTGAGGGTTGCACTTTGCTGTAAGCAAAGTTATAGAGGCCTACAATATTCAGTGGACGACATATATTGTATTCTGGATAGTATCAAAGTCTGATTTAGGGGGTGGTGTTTGGTGTTTTTTGCTGCAAGGGTGCAGGAGTTTGGTCAATCTGTGGTATGCGGGATTTTGGTCAGTCTGTGGTATTACCATATCTTCTTAGTGGCTACTTTTGCTCTGTTGTGCTTCAATGTTGCTATGCTTTGCCTTATTTTTGGCTTGTTGCTCTGGCTTAGTTTATGGGGTCAAGCATGCTCATTTCTAGTTACTGCTCTGCTGTGCTTCAAATCTGCTCTGCTATATATGTACTCTGCTGCTGCTATATGGGATCAACGAATAGGCTTAAGTCTGCTGCTGCATATTGGCCTTTTTGCAATTGTTTGAATGATGTTTTGGTGTGCTGTATTGGAAGTCTGCTGCTGGATTGGGGAAAGTTATTGGAGGTCTGTTGCGGGCCTTGTTGTAATTGTTGGTCTGCTGCTGTAGTTATTTTTTTTTTTTGAAGGTTGAAGGATCAGGCTCAAGTCTCAATGGAGGTTGAAGGTTCAGGCTCAAGTCTCAATGGTGGCTGTATGGTCTGAAGTTTGTTCATGCTGCCTTGGAGTTTCATCTGGTTGCCCTGTTATGTGGTTTTGTGAGGATGGGCTTGGAGTTACATTCTTATTGTTTTTTTCTTCTGTTTTTGTTTCTCTTCGTTGGTCTCCAACCTCTTCTTTGTTGATGTATCATTGACACCTTGTATGTGCTTTTTCATCAATACAGTTTTTTGTTTTGCTGAACAAAAAAAAAAATTGAATATCAATACTCTGTGTTTTTAATGGTCTATTGTATGGTTGTTTTTATTTTTTGTGCAATTTTTCACCGTTTGTGCATTGTTATGAAGTAATCAATTCCCCTTCAAAGTGCATTATAGTCACCGCTATTTGTTTGTTCTGTGGGCTTTTTTTTGCTTTGTTTTGGACAAAATCATGGCATTCAAAAAAAATCGAACCAACATAATTCATGTGGTAAAAGCGAACAAACATTACTACTTTCAACTTGCATTGTTTGTTGGACAAATATCACATTGAACTGGACAAACATTACTATAGTCATTTGGGCAAATATGACATTGCATTGTTTGTTCTATACTGTACCCATAACATTGGAATTATGTGTATCACATTACGTACAGGCCACGATAAAAGCAAACAAATTAGTATTATCACAGCTGCGACCTAAAAAGTTGTCACGACAAGCTGATGCAGTAATCCAGTTGTGGTTGGGCATCGAAATTACACTCGTACTGGCAGGCCATGATAAAATCGCTGCCCTATTTGTTGTAATTGCAATCAATCACATGCACGAACGATACTCACCCATCTTTGTATTGTTCACATCCATAACGAAGTCAAGCACCAACTTCCGGCGCACAGAAGGATGAAACTATGTACAGAAAGCGAATAACATAAATCAGGTACAGTTACAGCAGTAGGGAATAAACGGATTTATTTCGCAATTGGAAATTAAGCGGTACAATGTACCTTGTGTGGACCGCTGGGTATGTCAGTCCGCTGCATGTACTTGATCACAAACATCCCACAGTCGAAAGTGCTACAAATGAAATGTAACATTCAGTTTCTTGTAAAATATAAGCAGGTTCGTTAAATGAGTGATTCAAGAGTGAAGTCAATGTGACGCAGGGTTTGTGAATTACTCGTCCAACTGTTGTAATGGCCTTTGTTCTAACATGCGGACCTCAAAGGTACGCATGTCTACAGCATATTCATTTCCAAACTGTAGTTGCAGTAAGGCATGCATTGTTTGAACCTGTTGCAGAATGAGACGGTTAGTTTATGTGAAGGATGTGACAGTGTGGAAGTAGATTTGTGAAATTCAGCACGACATACCAACATTTTTGCTGTGTTCAGCTTGTTGGTGTCCAGTGTGGCGGATGCCAATGAGTCAAATAGGTACGCCACACGGTCTACCATATCTATTTTTAGGCACACCCAATGTACTCCTCTATAATTGAAAGGCATGTAAATCTACACATAAACACAAGTGAAGACATTGTTTAGAGGGCATGCGAACATGTACGCACTTTCATATTTACATTGACATTCAAGTAAATGGGATCGACATTCATATTACCGGCGTTCATATTAAATCTACTCGCTTCAATGGGATGGACATTCATATTACCTTCTCACATGCATCAAGCACCCCAGTATATCTGTCATGTCCAAAATATGATTTGACGATATTTTCATAGTTCAGAGGTTGAGTTTTTTGATTTAGTATCAAAGTCTGCATGTTTAGTGTGTAAAGTTCAGTCAGCCAAAGTTTTCTGAAAATATGTCTTCTGCAATACACAACCGACCTAAAACACTTACTTACCGACAAATATACTGGAAAGAACCACGCAGTATGCCTCCCGTCTTTGTGTACTTGCCGCTGTCCGTTAGTCAATTGAACCGCGACCAAGTTGATTGGCTGGAACATTGTAACAGACCAAGCAACTTGCGAAATAAGGTTTGCCATTTGTTTAAATGTAATACGAAATAACAATGTCCCTACATGGATATGTCCATCATGCAAATATAGTGGAAATAACATTGTCAGATGCCACGACTTACAATGTCGGATAGCCATGCCCCTAGTTTCAGCGTGCGCATGTCACGTCGCGTAGCACATTCGCAAGGCATTTCATGCAGATTCATAGACACGACAATGTCCCTACATAAAACGTATACATCAACCAATAAGAAGCAACCTACAGCCTAGTAAAACTTAAACGTATCTGGCTTAACTCTACAACATAAGATTAGTTTTTTCTGTTGTACAATTATGGCAGATATTCCTGATTCTACTAGGCTCCAATCCAATGAAGATTAGTTTTAAGTTTTTAAAAAACAAAATGAAAAGACAAAGTTTTAGATATTACAACTCATGACATGTCCAATAGTATTTGCTAAAATAATATGTGAAAATTGAAATGCTCATTTACAGGTCAGCAAGTTAAAAAAAAAAGAAACACCTTTTTTACAAACTGAAGCCAACAATATCCCAAAATGATCAAAATGGAAAATGTAAGCAGAGTAGAAGAAAATAGCTAGGGAAAATTGCACTTCATTATAAGTTCTCAAAAAAATTTGCAAATCATTGGTAAACTTTATTAATTTTCATAATTAAAATTATAAAGGTTTCCATGAATTTGTAAATATTTTTGTGAAAATATCAGTGGTTTGCAATTTTCCCAATAGGTACATATGTGCAGGATAAGACCAAAAGAAGAAAACTTCAGACAGGAAATTTAGCCACTGATCTTTCCGTAGCCCACTGCATTAAATTCAAAGAGAATCCTACATACGACATGGATAAACCCATCATAAACCCATCAAAATCATAGAGAATGAAAAATTAAAGAACTGATACCTACAAGAATCAAATAAACATAGCACGACACATGAAAATTGTGGAATTCAAACTTATTTCACAAATACTACGGAACAGGTTAATTGCGAGTACTAAACTCATCCGTACCTTTCATTGTTTCTGTCGTCAAGTACAGAGTCAACAACTTCGTCTTGGGCCGCTGATAAAACCTCTCTGCTCTCCAGTGTTATCAAGTCCTTCTATCAATATAAACAATCAAGTAACATCAAGTCCTCCTATTAATATAAACAATTAACTAACTCACCACTGTTCAGAAATTAAATTTGCAAAGTACATAACACATCCTTATACATCTAAAATTGGTGAAGCGATGTCTAACCTCTGAACGGAACCGCTTGTCCAACCTGTGCAGTTTGGACAGGAGTTTGTCCGAAATCTGTAAGACAATTGTACAACATTTGTTACTGCAAACTTGCACTAGAATGACAAATATTAAAATACAACACAAATAATGGTTCTATTATGATCAGTAATGCTGTCGGCATCAATTGGTAATGAAACATACGAAAGGTGAAGTGATGTGGCGACTTGGGAATTTTTCGGCAGTAAGTCGAGTACTTATTTTGCTATCGTTGCACGAATGCATATCCCCTACGTCTGTCTCTTCAACACCTCTTCCTCTTCCTCTTCCTCTTCCTCTTCCCTTTCCTGTGCCTGTTACAATTTGTCCCGCTCCCAATGTTTGGGCAACCTTACCAGCAGAAGGATGCACATTGTCTGCTTCTCCTCGCATTGGTGGCAAGGTTGGCAAATCATCAAACGAAGATAAACTCTATTTTGCAACGTTCTTCATGGACAGAAACTGAACTGAAAGAGATTTGCTTTCTTCGCTTGCGTATGTTTCCTCCAACGCAAGGCGACGGTTGTTGTGCATGTCCCCAACTTCTTGGACGGTACGCAACTGTCCAACGTGCATATCAATTATCTCATTGGACAACATTCCATTCACATAATTGTCCTCCCAATCCACCCCCTGTAAATCTTGAACATTACCCTCATTTGGGCTACCATAATAATTTCGGAAGACCACGCCGCCATCATGCAACTCGACTCCCATGGTAGCGTCAACACCCTTTTCCTCTAAGCGAGCCAATTGTGCTGTTTCCGATAAACCTGCCAGCACTTGCTGCATCATTTGCTTCATTTCAGCAATATGTGTCTGTTCAGTAAACGGTTGTTTCCCAGACAATATAGCTGCAACCAGTTCGTTCAGCATTCCTTTCAGTTCACCAATGCTGGAGGATATGTTAATGTTACAATTTCTTTCAGTCGACTCCACCTAATCACACAAACACATACATTAACCTGGTACGATATTTCATCTTCAAGTAACCTCTGTGAACTGTGTGAAGCATGTGTACTGATTGCTTTTGCTTACCTTTGCATTGTGAACAGCTTCCTTCCCTCGGAAATTGAGCAACATGTCCCTTATTTCCGCATTGCTGTGAAGCACTTGCTTCATGGTTTCCTTCAGTTCACCAATGTCGGTCTCAACCTTGCTCAAACGAACATCATCAATCCGTGGTTTCTGTTTGTTATTGACATGGTGTGTGTCAATTGCGTCATCAATGTCGTTGCTTTCCGCTTTTGTTGGATGAAACTCCACCTAACATAGTTGTCAAATCGGGATTCAAATCATAAATGAAAATGGTAATGCACTGAATCGTTAATCGATCTCAACTATGAATCGTAAAGTTTCCGTCTGCTTTCTTAAGTTGCACACAACATATGTGTACACACTTTACGTATTAAATATATCTAATAAAAATTAATTACTCCATTCGTCAGAAATTGAAAAAAAATTTGTTGTAAATGATGCTCATCTGGTGTGGATAAAAACTTCACAGTCGATCCCATGTTTACCACTTTACCTTTTCCCAATTACATAAACAAAGAGAAACTTTCAATTACAAACTAACTACCAATAACTGAACAACAATGTTTTCACCTTTTTACAAAGTTAAAAAACCAAAATCTTCAAGCTTTTCCAAAAATCTGACTTCAGGGCTTAACGAAAATTCATTTCGTAACGGAAGTAGTACATAAAATTGAATTTGTAAGGCTACAACATCGTCCACATGGAAACTTCATGTTTTCCCCCCAAAAGTTCGAGTATTTCAGAGTAAATAGGGAGGGACAAACTGAAAATATGACGTACGCTAAGGAATGGGTCACTGTTTGTCGCTGCTTGTCACCTAGTCATAGGAACACAAATTCTGTCTGTCACCGTTATCCATAACACAGGTGGGGCAATGCTGTCAAATGTGCAGAACGAATGGGTTGATTACCTCATGTTGCTGCAACATTTGCTTCCTTCCCATAAGTCGCCTCGTCTCCCGTATTTCGGCATCACCCCAATCATTTAGCCGAGGGATGGAGCGTGTAGTAGCCGACGTACTCTTGCAGGGAGGGGCAAAACGATCCAAGTAAAATAGCTGCATTGTAAGGGGGAAAAGATATTTACTATACACTTCCGAGCAAACTAATCCGTATTCGCTAACAATGCATACAACTTACAACACAATCATATGTATGTGTTTATGTGTCTCGATGGCAGAATCCCCATGCAGCTTTTCGTGGTTACAAAAAATGTGGGCCGTACAGGTATATTTGTCATGCTGTTCAATAACAGGTAAGTTTGTATTTCGCAACGACTGCCATTTTATTGAACCATATGCATAGCAATGGATGAAATATGTAATCGGCATGGTACAAACAAACAACGGTCGATTACGTTACCATTAGAAGGAAAACACATCCAGTTGCCTCGCGCTGAACTTTCATCTTATACTTCCGAACACCTTTGACAAGGAATTCCAGTGTCACCTTTGCCCAATTACATGCCCCCATACCGGTCACGTCCTTCACGGCATGAACGAACGACAGGCTCAACGCGGTCATTGTGGTAGGACACAACATGGCCCCCAACACGTACAGCGCAAACTTCCGCCGAAACTCGTCATCCGCACCATCACTCTCAGTCAGATAAACTCTCAACTGGTTCAAAGGAATGATTCCCTTAACAGCTTCAACCTCTTCGTAGATATTGGGATATGCGTCTATTGAACCAGTGAACTGCACGTCATTGCCTTCTGACCATATACCCAATAAGACATGCACTTCCTCACAGGTGAGCCTCAGGTGACGGCCATGAACAGTCAACAAACACATGTCGGGATCGAAGTTCTGTACCAACCATTGGCACATGTTGTGATCTATACGGGTACACTTTAACCCCAGGAGGCCACCGAACCCAATATCAATGACTGCCTGCTTTTGTGCTTCGTTACACCGGTTCACGATATCAACAATTGCCTTCAATGATATGCGGGCTTGCATTTTACTCTGCAATGTTATTAACGTGAACATTAATACAAAAAATTAACCAACATTGTGTCGATAGCAGGTCCTCCCCAAATGTAGTTACGAAAACACTAAGCACGTAAGTACCTTTGCAGATTTCTTTGCAACTTCTTCGCCCAGTTCCTTGGCACTTGCCTTAGCCATGTCCTGAAACCTCTTCTTCTCATCACAGGGGAGTTCCTTCCACCTTTCCCCAATATCCTTTCGGCTCTGTAAGTGTTACACCAACGTGACGCACATACAGGACAAATAGGAGCTGTAAGTCCAAAATAATTGTCACCAAAAGTTGTACCACTCGCAATGTGTGCACATTTTCTGGTATTTACATATGTTTGCACATACAAATTACTATTTCGCACACAGTTGAAATAAAAACGGACATGGAATTTTACAAATAATCGGAGTTTATAAGGACATGCAATATGGCTTCTATGACTGCTGGAAATCGCTGAATGCGACACAATAGAAGCACATGACTGGTGTGTGCATGGAATAGAAGTCCATACTTTGCTATCACAGCAGTCACGTGTTTCCATCACGGTACTCTACTTACTACATGTCTGCACACTAACCATATTCGGTCCGGGGTTGTCTGCTTCTCGTCCTTCCTTGAATTGTTCCTGGCTGCAACCATTGTCAATTTCGGCGCAAGTATATGTTAGATATGGATGGATATATATACATATATGTACACAATTTGTGACACAAACAAATTTGGTCCCAACTACATAATAATGCATCCGTAATGTCCAATTTTGGTTGCTAAAAATATAATAACCACATCATTTCTCATTCTCAACAATTATAAATGGTCCAAATTATGTTGGCCCTTACTTTTGGTCTCTAAAATCTTAATTTCTTGTGAGTACAAACTGAAATCTGCACAGGCGCAAGCTATGAGTTCAAAATATGTAATGCAGAATTGTGCAAAAATACTGTCACACGTTTCTGACCAGAGGGATTCGTACTGTGAATCGCTTTGAAGGACACGGATCGAACCTGTAAAAAATAAATGGCCAAGTGGCCGCTTTCGACAAGGGGGCTCGGTAATGTCAACCCTTTCCATTCCTGAACCTTTGCCACTTGCCTTCAATGTTTTCCTTTGCCTGTAACAAATATCAGCATAAATGAAATTTTGTTCAAGGCCAAATTACATCGGTGGTATGTACGTTTTGTGCATCCTATTATCTTCATCGGTTAACTTTAAAGTTAGTCAATCTTGCCTTCCCATTTCAAAAGTTGTGCCATTTTCGTGAAATTGGTAACGTCGTTTTCCATTGTCACCGAAAATGATGAACTGAAGTGGTTTAGTATAACTCAGTGAATTATGGATTTCACAAATGCTCTCCGCAGAATACGCGACATGTGCCGTATGTGCACATATTCTGGTAAGAAATCGACATAGTTTTAATCCATTACATGAAATTCATGGTGCAATTTGAGGCTATCGCAAATGTGTCAAACTCAAATCGCACAACCTCCTGATGACAGTACATAACGGCACAATATGCCATACACGAACAGACCGTGGTATTTAGTAGGTACAGGGAACATAACCTTGCAAACCTAACTGTATCAAATACTGAACGACATAAACTCACAGTTGCTTCGCATTGTCTGACATGTCGCCCATATCCAATTACGATAATTCCTGCAAAGAATTGCATGCAATATTCATAAGGATGCAAAAAGAACGTTACTCCTAAATTGTAACAAAATGAAATTGACTGTTAACAACTTACATTCAACGGACCATTGAGTCGTACGTGCATTGTACGAGTGGTACTTTTCGTTTATTTTCAACTACGATATGTTGTCGTTAATTTATGCAGATTTGGCATGCCACTGTTTTACGAAAATTAATTGGCCATATGTTGTACTCGTTTTTATAGTATTTACGACTTCAAGCCCGAATCAACAACCAATGCGCACACTTGAAACAGGGCCACATCGGACATTCAACCCAACAGCACCCATACGCAACTTACCTTCATGCAGAGAAATAAAAACCCGACTACACTGCTCAACGAAGACCGTTTGTCACTTTGGAACTCGTCAATGGCAATATCAGTTTGTCACCCGTGTAGTTTGTATACCTAATCGTACGTATGGTTTCAATGACCTAAGGAGGAACAGTTTAATAGTTCAGAAATGGTAATGTCGTGCGAGTAGAACACAGTAGGTCATCATAATAATGTGCTCCGAAAAAAAAAATAGACTGACTCACACATGGCCGAGAAAATGGTGACTGTTACCGTCGGCGACCTGGCGCGGTCAAAATGGAGACACAGAGAGAGAGTGTGTTACTGGAGGTGGACAGCAAAACCGAAATGGAGAGAGAAGGAGGGACACCAAAGTAGCCGAAATTTGTATGGGAAATCGAAATGAGTTGGTGAGATTAGAAAGGCTACGGCATGTGTGTCATCATGAAAAGTACTGCATCTGTGGGATTTCAAAAGCGCTGTCTGGCGACTTTGGTTTTTGTTCCAAATTTGGGAGGGAAACGGAAACGTACGTGACACTACATATTAAGGCCAAGTTTGGCAAGTTGGGAAAAAAAAAAACCAAAAAGTCAAAAAGTTATTACTATTCACAGGAAGTCAAAAATTACGCCTACACAACTCCGAATTCTAATTTTGCCTTACACATTAATTTATACAATTTTGTAATACACATTTTTTTATAAAAGTCAAAAAGTTAACCCAAACATCCATATTCTTTTCCTCATTTTTTTCATCCACAAAGACAAAAATTGCACTTTTTTAGTCCAATTTTTTTCCTCACATTTTAAATATAAATAAATGTATTTTTTCACTTTTTATGAAATATGAGTTCCGTTTGGGTTAGGGGTTGAAATGATGTGTGTGAGAGGTGACGTGACTTAAAATAATGTGATCCAAGTAAAAATATTGACTTTTTGACTTTTGACTTTTTGTAAACATGCCAAACCAGCCCTAAAAGGTGGTTAGGAAGTTGCTATTTTTATGTTATTTTAGTATTTTCATATTTTTTAAATTTAATTTTTTGTGTTTTCAAAGTAATAGATTTTGTTGTACTTGGATATGATGTTTGTGACAGGAAATTTGCACTGATTCTATGTGTTAATGCTGTTCGTCCCAGTGTATGGATCAGACAGGTCTAAGCTCCTCCAGCCCGTGTCCAAATGATCAAGCCCACCAGATAACCTGCAGGCAAGTTCAACGGGGAACGGAGTAGTCCCCCAGCGAACTCTCCGACGAGCAAGTTAGGAAGACAAGCAAAGTATATGGGAGAGGATTCCAGATAGAGAACTTAACCTTTTTCTTGTCTACAACATTTGCTTATATCCTTTTCTCATCATTTCGTTGTCCCTTTCGACCTGCTCTCCTTGCCGAAAGCCTATGCTGTAGCTTACCTTGCTCAGGGTAAGGGGGTCCTGTTTCAACGGAGAGGTGTTGTCGTAATAAATGCTTTGATGGACTGCATTAATGGTGATGCGCAGTGGCAATAACTTTGCAGATCTTTGTTTACTGATGTGGCTCGTCCTCCACCCGCCGCATGTCTGAATGCTGTTCGTTCTTGGCGCCATATTGGATTCCAACTGTTCCGGACTCCATCGACAGGGTAATGCATTGGGCCCCGAATGATAGGCTCTGGTTATTTATAGTGGTTCATGGCCTTTGTGGGCCTGTCTATGTCAGTAGCCCCCATTCCCGAGTGCAGCTTCAGACCAACGAAGGGAATATGTATTAGGAAGATGGGTCTGATCGGGATGGCCGGCCGAGTTGGTGAGGCGAGCGTAGGATTGTCCGACCGTGGGGAGGGTTGATCGCGCGAAGGCCGAGCGGAGGGCCTGCCCGCCGAGGTAAAGGGCCGACCGTGAAGAGGGGCGAACGTGCGAGAAGGCCGACCATTGACGGCAGGTCGACCCAAGGGGCCAACCGTGAGGACAGGCTGACCATTGACAACAGGGCGACCCAAGGGGGCCGACTGTGAGGACAGGCCGATCGCGCGAGAAGGCCGATCGTGAGGGCAGACCGACCCAATGAGCCGACCGTGAGGGCAGGCCCACCCAAGGGGCCGACCGTGAGGACAGGCTAACCGCGCGAGAAGGGCGACCGTTGAGGACAGGCCGACCGTGGGGAGGGCTGATCGTGTGAAGGACGGGCGGATTGGCGCGAGGCTGAAGGGGCGGCGTGGAAAGTGATAATTGGAAGTAGAAAAGACAGGGTAAGGGGGATGGACAGTGCATCGTGGCCGTACACGTGGCCACATCCCGCAAAAGGGGGGAAGATTAGGCGTTGGATCAGAAACGAAACGTTAGGTCATTGTGGGTGTTGAAGAGACGATTTTGGCGGATGATTTTGAAAAGTTTTGAAACTGGCAAAAATTAATTGGGACCCTTGGAATACGGGTAAACCGTGGGCTTTTGGCATTATTCGATTCACTTACCTGTGTACGAAAAATCAAAATATTCCAAGTGTGAATTCCTTTGTTGCTCACAATACACCTCTGCAACACTTTTTCAATTTCCTTGTTCCTGCCGCCGAAGCGATTCGCAGACATACCACACAAATGGCCGAAGAAGGGAGTGCGATTGTCAGGGTGGACTCGCTTGGAGATGACGATGTTGTGGAGCTAGCGGCGCAGTCTACTATACGACAGAAAGGGTGGGGGAGCTGGTGGTACGATCCCACGGTTCCACCATGATAGCAACTCCAAAGCCAATCAGCCAGGCGGAACCAAATCATTGGCACACGAAGGATGACAAATCCACGACAGTAGACGAAGGCAAATGGAGGGGAGGCCATGACAGTAGACGAAGTCTTTGCTTGTTATAAGCTGTCGGGGCAGCAGGAGACGTGGGTCACCCTGCAGGCTGCAGTGGGGAAGGGGTAGGTGGCGGGTCTGCCGTCGTCAATCAAGGGGTGGCGGCCGCGATGGTTCTATGTGTCTGCCAATGGGGGGCTTGGAGCGCGCACCGTGTGGGAAGTGCCCATCAGGTCTGTGGAGCTGAAACTAGGGGCAGTTGCGGAGGGGAGGGTGAGGAGGGTGAAGGAGTGGAGGGAGAGAGAAAAGGCCAAATGGGACGAGCTCGTTCAGCCGTCGGCATTGTTTGAGGCGGGGTTGGGGCCAAAGCCAAGTAGTGGGGATCTCGACCGAGCGGAGTTCGAGGCGAGGAGAAAGGTGATTTTGTGCGAGGGAGCGGATTCGACCTCGCCCGAAACCCTTGGGAGAGAAAAACTTGGGCGATTTTGTGCCGCGGCTGCCCCCAACAGACCCTTTGAAGGAGAGGTCGTTCAAGGAGATGGAGGCATTGGACGTGGGAAAGAAGAAGAAGAGAGTGAGTCAGAGAGCGGAAGTGCCTGCCCAGAAGAGGAGGAGGGAGATGAGTGTGGAAGAAACCAGTGCGGTCGTGGGGTATGAAGGGGGATAAGTGGAGGGGGGCCCAGGAAGGGTAGGTGGCCCAAAAGTGGTGGATGTTGCCTCAGAGGTCATGCAGGTGGTGCCAGTGGTGGCGGCGATCGCCGCAGGGGTCGCAAAGGTCGTCCCCGAAAGGCAAGTGGAGGATGAGGCTGTTGGCCCTGGGCCAAGGAGGGAGGGACAGCCTTAGGGGGTTCTTGTACCTCAAGAAGGAGGAGTCGGTGAGACCGCGGGACAGCTGGAGGGAGAAGAAGGCCCAGCCAGAGCAGGGGCAGATCGCCTTGTAGGGATTGTAGAAGAGGCAGCCCTGCGCTCGGCCTCCAGATTCAACGAGGCTGAGCTGCTAAGGGGGTTATACTTTGCTCAAATTAAGGTAACCACCTTAGCAGGGGCCCTGCTGAGGAAGGCGGGGGGTGCCAAACTCAAGGCAGATGAGGCCAAGGCCCAGCTTGCAAAGTTGAAGGAGAAGAGTGCAAGTTGGGAGAGTGCCCACACAAAGCTGCAAACGGTTCAGGCGGAGCAGGAGGACACACGCCGCCAGGTTATGTCGCTCGAGTTCCAACTTGCTGGCGAGCAGAAGAAGTTCGACGAGGCCCAAAGAGCCTGTGCCGCCACGGTCGAGCGACATGAAGAGGCTATGAGCAATAATGAGGAGCTGGTCAGGCAGAAGGACGAGGTGGATAGCAGAGTGGGCGATCTCCAGAGGGAATTGGAGGGCGAGCGCGCCAAGGCAGGGGAGGAGAAAGGGAGGCTCCATAGGGAGTTGGAAGCAGAGAGAGTGAATAAATCAACTTGATTTTTTACAGGTATGATATACTGAATAAATCATAAAATATGAACGGATCGGATTATCAAAATTGGCCCTAAAAGTAGGCCCGAAGGCTCTGCAAGGACGGGCACAACGAGGGGCTTGCAAGGAGAGGATCCTTGTACGGGGAAAGGGGGTCCCAGTCTTAATTCATACTGTCTTCTGTTAGTGATTTTTTGGCTTATGGACTAAAAATTAAAATGAAGACTGTTTGGTTTGTTTTGGGGAGAGTTGTTTTTAAAAAAAAATTTGGGGAGAGAGTTTAAAAATTTTTTGGGTTTGTTTGGTTGTGTATTTTGGGAGAGTTGTTTTTTTGGGAGTTTGGGATGATTTGATATTTTGGGAGAATTTGAGTTGATGTGTGTGAGAGCAAAAGTGATTGAGAAGGAGAGAGGAGAGAGAAAAAGTGATTGATTGATGTGTAAGAGAGAGAAAGTGAATTTTAAATTTTTTTTACAAAAACTCAAACCAAACAATTTTTTAGAAATTTTTTTCTTTAAAACTCGTCTCCCAAATGCAAACCAAACATAAATTTCCGTTTTCCCACTCTGCTATACAGGTTATACAGAGTATACACCTCAATCTCATTCTCAATCCCCCTGACTGTCACACTCACTCCTCCTCCACCGAACCCAGCCTCACCGGCGACCACTCCCGACGGCCACCCACTCGTAAACCCAACCCACCGCTGTAGCCCTCATTTTCTCTGCTTCGCGAACCATAGCTCGACCGCGACCACCATCGGCTGTAGAGAAGGAATTTGTTGACGATAACGTGGGCTTTCAGGCCATAGATGAACCAGGTTCGTCCTCCAAACGCTGAAATAAAAAAGTTAGGGTTGTGATTCACAAAATATATTTGAAAATTACTGTTATGCAGATATATAAATGGTATGCTTGAAAAATGTGGCACATATTGTGACGAACATTTATGCATTTACCTTTTAGAGTTAAAGTATAAATTTTGCAGAACGTAGTATGAATACGCAGAAACTGATCCAACATAAAATGAAAGGATCACATCTTTGCAGAACATAGTATGATTATGCAGATTGATAATTAGTTGAACGAATGCATATAGTTGTGTAATTTTCAATGTGTGATTGATAATGTGATTTTGCTGAATTTGTTGTCAACCACGCATGAATTGTTGTAATGAACTGCTATCAACTAATGTGTTAGCTGCGTGACTTGAATTAACTATTATCAACATTTATAACTATTATCAAACTGAACTTAAATGTTCATAACTATTACTGATTTGTTGATAAGTATTTCAGTGTGCTTTGTTGAAAATCACATGTGTCATTTGTTGATAACTATTTCAGTTTGATAACTACTGAATCACAGTCTCCAACAATCTTCCCCTAATCATTTCACTTCAGCATGATTTGTTGATAATAGTTGTTTAACATGTGTGATTGATAATTTACTTGACATTGAACTGATATGTTTGTAAAACTGCCATGTTTGTTCAGATTGAAAATGCTATGTGTGTAACATGTGTGTAATTAATCACAAATGCTATGTTTGAAACTGCTGTATTTGTTCAGTTTGAAAATGCTATGTGTGTACATTGAGCTGCGATGTTTGTTCAAATGCTATTAACAGTTTAGTCTGTGTAACCTCTGTGCAAATGCTATTAAACATGGCAGTTTGAACAAATAGATGTTTTCAGTAAAGACACACTCTGTCCCTCAAATTAAGCTACACCTGCTATTAACCCCATCAAACAGAAGCATAGCAGAGCACTACAAATTTCTCATGTATGCGGATTTAAAAAATGGCTTCTTCTTCTAACATTAGCAACATAAGATTACAAACGAGGCTGTGCAATTGTGGAAGAACCGTTGCCATACGTATTGTCAGAACAATAAGAATGGAAATGAAGGGCGTTTGTGCTTTGTTTGCCCATCAAAATATGTAAGTATGTATTGGAAATTTTAATCCTTTAGTAGTCACAGTAATATTTGTCGTATTCAACTAACTGATTGTCATGCATTGTAGAGTACCACTCTCACTCCACATTGCAATTACTTCAAGTTTGTGGCTGAAGATGATGAAGGCGTTATGTCCACAATCCCTTCCAACACTAGAGCTGGTGATGATTTAACAGTAGAACACTTCAACGATGTAAGAACGAGGCTTCATGACTTGGGAAATGACCATGGTCGAAGGCTTGAAAGGATAGAAAATATTATCAAAGCGATGGTGTATTTCATTATTTTTTCTAAGGCCTTGCTACATGCCCCTAATTTTTGGCCCCCTAATCCCCCTAATTTTCAAACCAAGGCAAAAAAAAAAAAAAAAAAAAAAAAAAGCCCAAAACGACGTCGTTTTGGGCATTAGGGGGGATTAGGGGGGAATTTTTAGGGGGACAAATCATTTTCCTATTTTCTATCATTGAGAAATGATTTGTCCTCCTAAAAATGCCCCCCCTAATCCCCCTAATGCCCAAAGCGACGTCGTTTTGGGCATGTTTTTTTTTTTTGCCTTGTTCTGATTTTTCAGGGGATTAGGGGCCCCCAAATTCGGGGGATGTAGCACAGCCCTTCTATCATTTTGTACTTGATCATGTAACTTTCGTACTTCTTTGTATTTTGGGAAATTGAATGGAAGTTTGTACCAGTTTTTGTTGTATTGTACTTCATGATGTAAGTAATGTTTATGGAATGAATTTTATTATGATGTAGCTTATGTAACTTACTTAATAGCTTTGTGGAATGAATTTTATTATGGAATGAATGTACGGAATGAATTTTATAAGTTATTATGATGTGACTTATAATGTTAGTCTGTAATGAATTTTGGGAAACATTGGTGTCATTGTAAGAGCTTTGTGGATGCTATTTGCCAGATCTGTGGATGAATTTTGTGGATGGTATGTGGATTCATTTTTGTGGATGCTATGTGGATAAATTTTGTGGATGCTTTGTGGATGACTGAATTTTGTCGGTGCATTGTCACTTATCTGTGGCCTGTTATCTGTTGCAGGTTCTCTTATCTGGGTGCATCAATTTTGGTTGTAATGAACAACTTCTGTTATGTGTTGCAGGTTTGTTTGTAATTAACAGATTTGGCAAATCTGTTATCTGTCAACTAGTATATGTTTGTCACTTATCTGTGCCCTCAACTATTATCTGTTAGCAAGTTGAAAGCAGATATAGGATGCGTGGTACATTTCTTTACCATCGTGCTGACTTCTTCATTAATGAATATCAATACTCTGTTTCTGCATGGTCTATTGTATATTTTTTTGTTTGAAGGGGAGCTGATTAGTTCATAACAATGCACAATAGGAGAAAAATTGGTAATGCACAGGTTGACCCCATGGGGTATGCTTCCACACAACCGTCGTGTTTGAAAAAACAAAACATTTTGTGCCCATATTGATGTTAAGAGTGTATGAGACCGTTGGCTGGTTGTGCACAATTTTTGTTTGCAATTACAGCTTGTGATTCCAGTCAATGATTCCGACACTTAAACCTTATTGTCCATATTGAACGATTCACAAACATGAAGTAATCAACAAAACATAGGTTAATGATAGTTTCTGATATCGGTCATTGACATTACAAAAAAATTACCTTGTCATCGTACCAACAAAAATCATAAGACAGCTTTTAGTCGAGGACGGTGACCCAAAAAAATACCTTCAACAAAGTGGACATGATGAAGACGTTAACGCATGCACCGTTGCAATGGTTAGCAGAGTATGACGGTCTGTTAGTTTCTAAGTCGTTTATTTTTGCGCGACGATGCCATCTTACAAGACTACGCTTACTATGTCATACACATGTCCAGGTCTGCTAATCCTCGCTCAAATCAACAACTTCGGAGTCTGAGTAATCTGAAAAGTCAGGGTCCGACACCAGTGCAAGATCCTCCATTATAGCCTTTATCGCAGATGCCGGGTTCGATCCATGTATCTTCGACTCTGCCTTTGCGTCCTCTATCCGTGAGTTCCTAATGAGTCGACGAGTCATTTGATCAACCTCACTTTGCAAACGATGCCTAAGTTGGGAGTCGCTGACATGAGGGAATTGCCGTTGCATTTCAACCGATCGGGCTTTTGTGACCTTCAGAAAAGCACATCGACAGTGGTGTTCACACTGAACTCGTTTGGCAAACAGTGAAACTGGAATTCCAAAATACTTCCCCAGGCAAGCATCTTGTATTGGGGTGCAGTTGTAATCCCGTAGAGGTTCAAAACTCCACAGTGGGAACCCTGTTTCAAAGAAACGTCGATCACCGAAGGAATCGATATACCCACCTGCATAATCCAATTCTGGTGACTTCGGTCGGGAGCTGCCAGCCGTTGCAAGTGATTGTCGACGACCACGTTTACCGTCGTGTGCATCCATAGGTGTGAAGGTTCTTGATTGAGTCCAACTTTGTTTTCGAAGGTTCACGAAGAATATATGGACGTAAAAACAAACCCAAATGCAAAGGAAACAACACTGGTTGCAAACTTTTTTGTGGTTAGTTGTAAATGTTAAATTACCTTAAACCCGTAGTCATTAATACGTTGGTGGTAGGTTTAAAGACGTGAACACACTTATTGTTGTTTGGTGGCAACAACTACCCAAACTGCGTAAAAGCAACTTAATGACTGTGGGTATTTCATTTAAAGGTTCGGTGCAATTGGAACGGCATATGTATCTGATAAGAGCAATTTTGCTAACCTTTATGGATGAGTAAACATGTAATTGGGTTGGGGCACAAATACAAATGACGAATGTGACTGTATGATGAACTGTGGGTGTGGAAATCAATGACAGTGGGATAGTACTGATGGAAGGTACAATGCATGTGTGTTGGAAATGCCAAATAATGGACGATCAGGGGTACTGAACGGACGAATTGGTGCATGCAAGAAGGAACGAATTTTTGCAAGATGAATTCGGCCAGTTTGAGAAATTAATACGATGTATGTCACAATGCATGAGGTCTTCTGCAAACATACAAGTCATGTACCATATATTACAAATACTTACAGCATAGTGTTGTGTAATATTATGAATCTGTACATTCCTTTAAAAAAGTAGTCAGTAAAATAAACCATACACATATTCCTACAAAATGTCTGATTCCAACAAGATTGAAGCTATTGTTGAAGCTCATGTTGCTCCTGTATTCCAGCAGTTGCAAGCTATCTACGAAAGGCTGAATGAAGTGGACACACGGTTGTCAAGTTTGGAGCGGCAAGTCGGCGCTATCAAGCAGAACGTTGATTGGCTGACCGATGACAAATTGGCGGCGGACGAAGCGAAGTCTGATAAGACAATGGATGAGGACAGTCAGTTAGACAGTACGGACAACTCTTCAGAAGACGCTGCTGATGATGCAGCAGATATGTAGATTTGATTTTTTTTTTTTTTTAACCTTCCCTGTAAGCCATGAAAGTTTTTTTTTGGCTGGAGTCATATGTGCTAATGGGCTGATATATAACTTACCTACGAAGAGTATTGAGTTTTCATTCATAATGTGGTTTCTTTCATTTTTGAAAATTAATTTTCCATTTTTTGTAATTAAATTATAAATTAACTTAGGTAACAAAAGCAGCCGTAAATTATATACAGTTACAGTCGCATTCATCCGAACAAGAAACATGCGTAAACAAAATAGTACTAAGTCAACAGCCACATCGACATGTTTGATCCATGTTTACATTTGACTTGCACTTTGCAGTTGGTCCATATTTACATCGTCCAGCAAAAACAATACTGGGGACCCATAATTAACATCCATATTGAAATCAAAGAATAAAAAATTAGTTAAAGTCCTATTGCCACCCTAATTACTGGCGTACTGGCAGCCCATTCCCATCACTGGCCTAGCTTGTGGCATTGCTCATATGAAGGCACTCCCGGTACTCTGCGATCTTTGCATTATTGACATCCATAACGATGTCAACCAACAACTTATGACGCACAGAGGGAACGAACTTTGTACACAAAAATCGTAAGACAAATTAGTTAAAATTGAAAGACGTATGAGGAAGGATTTGATTGACAAATGGAAATTAAGCGGTAGAATGTACCTTGTGTGGACCGGGGCTTAAATCAGGTTGCTGCATGAATTTGATGACGAACATCCCACAGTCAAACGTGCTACAAAAATAATTTCACATTAAAGTTGTCGTCAATACGTAATAGGTTCGTTAAGTCAGTCATGCAGCTTAGACATTAATGTGAGGGAGGGATTGTGGATTACTCGTCCAGTTGTTGTACTGGCCTCTCGTCTAACATGCAGCGGTGGAAGCTACGCACATCTGTAACATAATCATTTCCAAAGTGTAGTTGCAGCAAGTCGTGCATAGTTTCAACCTGTTCCACAAGGTTGAAGTTGGTTTACGTAAAGGATGTTCAAGTTTTTTGTAGTGTTCAGAAATGCACCAGAAGGACATACCAAAATTTTAGCTGCATTTAGCTTCCTTTTGTTCGGTCGGTTGGATGGGACTGAGTCGAATAGGTAGGCTACACGGTCCACCATATCAATTTTAATGCACAACCAATGCACTCCTCTGTAATTGAAAGGCATGTAAATCTACACGAAAACACAACGGCAGACCTTGTTTAGAGGCCATGCAAACATGTAATGGCTTTCATATTTTCGTTTTAATATAACGGGATGAACATTGATATTACCCTCTGGCATGCATCAATCGCACCAGTGTATCTGTCATGTCCGAAAAATGATGTGACGATATGTTCATGGTGCAGAGGTTGCATATCTTTATTTAGAATCATAGTCTGCATGTGTAATGCGTAAAGGTCATTGACGGAAACATTTGTCAAAATATGTCATACACAATACACAACGTAGCTTTAAACACTTACTTACCGACAGATATACGGGAAAGAACCAATCAGTGTGCCTCCCGTCATTGTGTAAATCCCTCTGTCGATTAGTCAATTGCACCACCACCAAGTTGATTGGCTGGAACATTGTATGCAAGACACAAGGCAAGTTGATTAGAAAGGTTTCTGAGTTAGGGGTACTGAAAAACGTAGATTCATATTTGTGAAGCCAACACTTACAGTGTCGGATAGCCACGACCCTGGTTTGAGCGTGCGCATGTCACGCCGGGTGCCAACTTCACATGCCCGTCCATGAAGATTCATGGAAACAACAATGTCCCTACAAGCAATAAATGATCCTTAGAACGATAGTTATTTCACAGTGGACTGTCATTGAAAATTTGCAAGTAGTAAATGAAACAATACATTTCATTTTTGCTATCGTCAAATACATAGTGAAGAAGTTTTTGTTCCTCCGCTGATAACAACCCTTCGCTGTCCAACATCGTCAACAAGTCCTACAAAAATAAACAGCCAACTAACAGTACACATTTCATAAAAATATTGAAGCTTACATTACAAGGTCGGTAGTCATAAAAAAGAACGTGAAATGATGTAAAAACTGTGAGCCTCAGAGTTTTCCCAACTTGTGATGTTTGGTGCGGAGTTTGTTAGAAATGTGTACTAACATATGGCAGCAGTCATAACTGCAAACATGCAATTCTTTGACAACTAGTACAATACAACACAGATGATTGTAAAATTACTGATTCACATTATTGATGTGGGCATGAATTGGGTATTCAGAACTTGTGGGGCATTAAAGGCAGTATTTGTACCTTGTTCACGTTGTCCACACCATCAACATCCACAGGTGAACTGTTGTCGTCAACTCCACTATTTGTTTTGCTATCGATGTACAATTGCATATCCCCGACCTCAGTGGCTTGAACTCCACTTCCGCGCATTTTTCCTTTTCCTTTTCCTTTTCGTCTTCCCTTTGCACTTCCTCTAACGATTCCAGTTGCTCCCAATGGTTTGCCAAGCTTAGTAGGAGAAGTATGCACATCGCACGCCACGTTCTTCACGCCCACTGACTGAAGGTGAGGACTGTATTTATCTTCAGTTTCATATGTTTCCCCTGACTGAAGGCCTCCCTTCTTGTTGTTGTCCCCACCTTCTTCGATGTTCAACTTGTGCTCATCATGCAAATGACTTTTGTCCCTTGCCAAGGTTCCCTTCAAAATATGTTGTTGGTGATCCACCCCTTGTACATCTGAAATATTACACTCCATTGGGTTAACTTCGTCCGATGGTTTGACCACGCCATCCTCATGTGCCTCGACTCCAACAGCAGGGTCCACACCCTGTTTGGCCATGCCTGCCGGTTGCGGTGTAGAGAATATACCTTCGATGAGGTGGTGTAGCATTTGCTTCAGTTCACGTAAATTGGTTTGTTCAGTGAACGGTTCGTTGCAGCCCAAACTGAAACGTTCAAGCAGTTGCTTCAGCATTTCCTTCAGTTGAGCAACATTGGAGGAGAGGTTAATGATACACACATCATTGCCTTCCACCTAATCATACATACACATTCGTGAACTTAGTCTTACAAACCATCTTCAAATGATAGGGCTCAACTGTGTGAAAATTGCGTAATGCTTGGATGGATTACCTTGTCATTGCCAACAACTTGCTTGCCTTCGAAATGTCGCAACATCTCCATTAAATCTGTTTGGTTGTGGAGAACTTGCTTTATCATTTCCTTCAGTTCGCGAATGTCGGACTCCAAATTGCTCATACGGACTTCATTGTACTGTCCTGTTTGTTGGTTCTCGACATGGCATTCATCCATGTCAGCATCATCGGCATTACTGTAATCAAACTCCACCTAATCATAGAAACGCAGAGGGTGAAGTCTGACATTGTATGTTGAAGACAAGTGGGTCGATGGTGTGAAATGTGCACAGTGGTAGGAGTGCTTACCGCAATTGTTGGGAAATTTTGCTTCCTTCTGATACATCGCAGCGTCTCCCGTATTTGGATATCACCCCAATCATGAAGCCGAGGCGTGGACCGCGTCGTAGTCGAGCTCAGACAAACACAATCAAGGTACAACAGCTGTGGACATTAAGGGGCACACCATAATTAAGTTGTTCTTCCCACAAAAATGAACTATATTCAGTAACAATGACATTCATTATTCTCAATTTTGCAGTGGAACGTACATAGCATACCGATTTTGTTGAGGATGCTGTCAACTATATAGGCACATATCATGCAATGTTTTTTGGGGAAAAAATTGTACAGCACACCAAGGACTTTATTGATGAAACCAAGAAAAAAAATTTATATACATGTTCCCCTCTTCGCAACGTAGTTTTAATTGGTTCCTCCATTGAGGTTCGGCATACTTTTTGCCCTGTACTCTTTGTTCTTAAATTCATGACGGTAGTCACACAAAATTTATTTCTGCAAGTACCATACTTGGTCAGGAAGAGTGTTGTTTGTCGTACTCACAAAGCAGGTACCATTGTATGTCCCAATCAAGGCCAATTTGTTGAACCATGACAGAACAATGCATGAAACACATGAAGGGGGGAATGGAAAAAAAAATCAAGTTATTGGCATACCATTAACAGGAAAATACATCCAGTTGCACCACGATGACCTTTATACTTGCGAACACCGTTGTGAAGGAATTGCAGTGTCAACTTTGCCCAATTACAAGCTCGCATACGATTCACGTCCTTCACGGCATGAATGAACGATGGCTTCAACTCGGTCATTGTGGTAGGACACAACATGGCCCCCAACACGTACAGTGCAAATTTCCGCCGAAACTCGTCCTTCGCACCAGCAGTCTCGGTCAGATAAAGTCTCAACTTGTTCAAAGGAATGACTCTGTTAACAACTCCAACCTCATCGTAGATATTGGGATATGCTTCTAATGACCCAGCCAACTGCACGTCATCGCCTTCACACCGTATTCCCAATAAAACATTAACTGCCTTACACGTGAGCCTGACTTGACAACCATGAACATTCAATGAACTACTGTCAGGATCGAAGTTCTGTACCAACCATGCGCACAAGTCGTGATCTATACGTGTACACTTCATCCCCAGGAGGCCAGCAAACCCAATGTCAATGACTGCCTGCTTTTGTGCTTCGTTGAGCCGGTTAACTAGCTCAACAATTGACTTCAATGATATGCGGAGTTGCCTTTTACCCTGCACATTTTTTACCCTTAAATTAATACAAAAATACAACCAACAATGTCAGCAAAGCAGGACCTAGCCAAATGCATTTACGAAAACATGAAGTATGTAATGACCTTTTCAGACTTCGGTGCACATGGTACTACTTTGGCGTGTTCCTCAGCGCTCGCCTTAGCCTTTTCCGCAAACCTCTTTTTCTCATCAGAGGGGAGTGTCTTCCACCTTTCCCCAATCTCCTTTCTAGTCTTTAACCAAGAAAATGACAGACGTACAAGACAAGTAACAACTATGAGTCCAAATTTACTGTAACTATAACTTTATGCCAAACGCACTTCCGCGTGCATTGTTGGTAATTAAATAAGATTGCAAATACAAATAACAGTTGCAGCAAAAAGTCAGCGACAAAACGTAGCTGGACTTTTACAACGAATTGACATTTACAAAAATAATAGGAAGGTGACATTATTACATGCTCCAATCCTACAAATGCGAAACAATCACAAGCCCACTACGACCATTCAATACAACGTGTGGATAGCAACCCAGCGATGTGTTTCCATCATAGTGTATTATAGAGAATACAGATTTCGACACTCACCATTTTTCGTCGAGTGTTGTCTGGCCCTTGCATTTCCTTGAATTGTTGCTGGCTGCATGCAAGCATCGTCAAGCTTATCATCACTAAATGTGAAATATGAATACATATATATATATATATATATGCAAGTTTTTATGTCAAGTTGGCCCCGAAATCGGCATAAGACAGCTTTCGTACATCCGGGACTGAATCGACACCAACTTAAACATTTTCAGACATGCGGAAAAAAAACCAATTTGAAACATCACAAATTGAACTTCGACGAGGCGCGTAATTTCAGTACGAAAAATGTAATTCCAGATTGTCAAAATAAACAACTAGTACCTGTAACAAATAAATGGTGCAACTGGCCGCTTTCGACAAGAGCCAGCGATAGTGTCAGACATTTGGATATGTTGTTCGGCAATTGTCTTCAATCTTTTCCTTCCCCTTATGAAAGAGCAAATCATACAAATTAGATTGCAGGGAAAATTACAGGGGTGGTGTACACATTTTGTCCGTTGTCTAATTTGGATCGATGCACTTTAAACTACCTAAATTGTGACAGTCCATTTCAGATTTGGTGGACATTTTCGGTCAAATTGCTAATGCCGTTTGTCATTTTTAAAACAAAGATTGTAATGTCAATTGATTGAGATTATGTAAGTTCAGTAAAGTTATAAGTTGACTACAACAAAAAGTATAGTTGCCACGTATATGCATATTTTCTGATACAAAACAGTGAAGAGTTGTAATCAAATGGACGTAATTGAAACAAAAGTTCAAAATTGATGCTGCAAAGCGAGGGCATTCAAAATTTGTGCAAAACAAATAACACAAACACAAAAGTACAAGGGCTGCTGTAAGAATTGATCCGGAAAAAAATCAGCATATTCCTTGGTGATGGATTTCGTTTGTTTACAAACATATGTACGAAACGAACTGGTAGCAAGTCTTTAAGGAGAAAACTAACATTGTTGGTGCGAGGTGACCAATATCCATCAGATGTAATGACGACAACTCCTGCGAAGTATTCCAATCAATATTTACAAGAACACAAACAAACGGCTGCAACATGTGCCTGTTAACCTTAAAATTTTGCGTAAACACAGACAACAACACGCAGAATTTCCCAACACATATACAGATTTTGAAACAGACAAAAGAAAGGGCACACATCAAGATTTTGCATTTCGTTCACACAGCTTACAATTAAAACAATTATGTGTACAAGCGATAAATGAATAATTTCCCAAATATTGAAGAGGAAGGACTACATTGTGTTTTTCATTTAGGGCTGAAGGACTACACGCACATACTTTTATGAAGGCCTGACTACAAAGGACAACGAAGCAACTGAACTATTTCATGACGGGGTTAAACAATCAGGACACGATTCTTCTGTGAGAGAAATTTGTGCTCATCCCAGGCACAAAAACCAGATGAAACCCCATCCATCAAGTTGAGGGCTTCAATTTCCTATTGAGCAACTTGGTTGCAGAGAATCGAGGTGGCTGCATCGTGGCCCATGCTCCATTACCTTCGGGTGGTCAGACAGTGGGCAGATCAGAGAAGAATACTTTTCCAGGCATACAAGCAAGTTTCATCAATTGTATGATAGGTGAATTCTTTAGGAGGGATCTGAACTGTGCGTACACATACAGTGTGCTCCCATCCGAGGTGATGTTCAACTTCTTAACTACGTTGTTCAGTTCTTCAACTTCACGAACTGTCATAAGGGTGAGGTGAAGAAATTCATAAAAGTCAACAAGCCCAGGCAATTCACGAAGAAAATCTCATTCGTAGAAATGGACAACCTTGCCTGCCATTGCACGCAACTTTTGAATGATGGTTACCTTTCTCATGAAGTTATCATCTTGCATATATATACAGCAGTTACATTTGAAGAGGAAGGTAGCTGTCATTCATGAGTTGCGGGCTGTCTGGACTTTATTGAGCGTAGAAATGAAATGCGTACTCTCATTTGTCCTTTTTTATGACCTTCGTGCAGAATGAGAATGGATGGGTACGTTAGTAATATTTGTTGGCAGGCAGTGGCAGTCTTGCTTGTTTCATTGTCACATACAATTGATGAAACTTGCTTGTACGCCCGGAAAAGTATTCTTCTCTGATCTGCCCACTGTCTGAGCACCCGAAGGTAATGGAGCATGGGCCAGGATGCAGCCACCTCGATTCTCTGCAACCAAGTTGCTCAGTAGGAAATTGAAGCCCTCAACTTAATGGCTGGCCTTTCCAACAACTTATGCGGCTGGAGACGATGGCTGAAAACCAATACCTTCTTCCCACCTGAGTCGGACAAGCCTAACAGATTAAGGAAGAAGTTTGCCACTGCCTGCGAACAAATATTACTAACGTACCCATCCATTCTCATTTTGCACGAAGGTCATAAAAAAGACAAATGAGAGTACGCATTTCATTTCTACGCTCAATCAAGTCCAGACAGCCTGCAACTCGTGAACGACAGCTACCTTCCTCTTGAAATGTAACTGTTGTATATATATGCAAGATGATAACTCCAAGAGAAAGGTAATCGTCATTCAAAAGTTGCGTGCAATGGCAGGCAAGGTTGTCCATTTCTACGAATGAGATTTTCTTCGTGAATTGCCTGGGCTTGTTGACTTTTATGAATTTCTTCACCTCACCCTTATGACAGTTCGTGAAGTTGAAGAACTGAACAACGTAGTTAAGAAGTTGAACATCACCTCGGATGGGAGCACACCGTATGTGCACGCACAGTTCAGATCCCTCCTAAAGAGTTCACCTACAGACACGTCAACCACAGAAACAGAGGGCATTGACGATGCCCGGATGGACCACATCTTAGAAAAGTTGGATATTAGACAAGGACTGAAGGCAAACTTCTTCCTTAATCTGTTAGGGTTGTCCGACTCAGGTGGGGAGAAGGTATTGGTTTTCAGCCATCGTCTCCGGCCACTTAAGTTGTTGGCAAGGCCAGCCATCAAGTTGAGGGCTTCAATTTCCTACTGAGCAACTTGGTTGCAGAGAATCTAGGTGGGTGAATCCTGGCCCGTGCTCCATTACCTTCGGGTGCTCAGACAGTGGGCAGATTAGAGAAGAATACTTTTCCGGGCGTACAAACAAGTTTCATCAATTGTATGTGACAATGAAACAAGCAAGACTGCCACTGCCTGCCAAAAAATATTACTAACGTACCCATCCATTCTCATTCTGCACGAAGGTCATAAAAAAGACAAATGAGAGTACGCATTTCATTTCTACGCTCAATAAAGTCCAGACAGCCCGCAACTCATGAATGACAGCTACCTTCCTCTTCAAATGTAACTGCTGTATATATATGCAAGATGATAATTTCAAGAGAAAGGTAACCGTCATTCAAAAGTTGTGTGCAATGACAGGCAAGGTTGTCCATTTCTACAAATGAGATTTTCTTCGTGAATTGCCTGGGCTTGTTGACTTCTCTGAATTTCTTCACCTCACCCTTACGACAATTCGTGAAGTTGAAGAACTGAACAACTTCGTTAAGCAGTTGAACATCACCTGGGATGGGAGCACACTGTATGTGCAAACACAGTTGAGATCCCTCCTAAAGATTTCACCTACAGACACGTCAACCACAGAAACAGAGGGCATTGACGATCCCCGAATGGACCACATCTTAGAAAAGTTGGATATTAGACAAGGACTGAAGGCAAACTTCTTCCTTAATCTATTACGGTTGCCCGACTCAGGTGGGGAGAAGGTATTGGTTTTCAGCCATCGTCTCCGGCCGTTTAAGTTGTTGGAAAGGCTAGCCATGAAAGTGAACGCTTCAACTCTTGATTCAGAATTGGGTGTGGGAACGAATAGCTCTCTACAAAATTTGGAAATCGTCATCCTCATTTCAACTCTTTCAATTGGCTTTCCTATGTTTTAAGTTGAATACCGTCAACTATGCATGAACTTCAGCACTGAAAGAAAGAGTTGTTTACTGTGTTACATGGACTCGGGTACGGGTGCCGGGTGCGGTATGTATGTACAGGTCCGACTCATTAAATCTTAACCCTACATTCAATGGTACATAGTGTGGGGAAAAAATATCATATTTTTAATCTAATATGTGACATAAAATGGTACTATATGTAACTCACGGTGTCAAAATCACATTTATAATAATTTAACAATAATTTGCACATATAATAATTGTGTTTTATACAATTATATAAGAAGTGTCCGTTGAAAAGTATCTGACACATATCTCATACCCTTGTCGGACTCTCAGGTGTCCGACAGAGGTATTTGATCTATTTCGAAGAGTCCGTGTACCACAGACTGTTTCTAAACATAAGTTCCGGCAATATAAAATCACCGAGTACTACAAAATTTAAAGCAGAATTCAACCTAGTGTGCTACCTGTTGCGGAAACAAGATTAGTCATTTTTTGTTTATCGAGTTTCTTATTTTTGCTACTCGAAAAAACAAAATTGTTTTTCCTGTGCCAACATTACACAAATTTTTTTTAAAGTCTTCTTTCGTTATATATAACCCAACCTAACAAGTTCGCCATGTAAATGCAGAACACCTTTTATGCTTGTTGCTAACTACTATGATACCTATGTTCAACTTGCAGCACTGATAGCAGAGGGAAGACTTCCTATTCAAAAGGGAGAAAATACAAAAATCGAGTACAGAACAGTTCCTATTGGGTCCATTTCGGTTAGCAGAGGGAAGAGTTCCTATTCGAATAGCACAAAACACGAAAATGGAGTACAGAACAGTTCCTATTGGGTCGATTTCGGGTTGGGTGTGAAGGTATATGCGAATGATAGAAGACAAACAAGGAGACAGATAATGTACCAGCACGAAATAAAGGAAATACCAACCGGATCAGACGAACCGACGGTGGTGCTCGATTAACCCTTGCGGTTGTGCTCCACCGACAAAAATCAACTCAAAAAAAGTATTTATGCATCCACTTCCATGGCTAGCCTTCCCAAGAACTTAAGCTCAGCACTCAAATATTGTTGTCTGTAAAACCCTACAGCTACGGGGAAATGGAACAACGGAGAGACGGGCAGAGAGAAAGACAAACAAAGAGAGAGGTCTGAGATGGAAGAGAGACGGACGGGCCGACGAAACTTACACCTCTTCTAAACACTTCGGCATTTTTTAAAGTTTTATACTTGTTCTGACAACCTACACCTTTTAATGAAAACTGACATCATTTATAAATTAATTTTCTTCATAAAAGTTACACCTTGGAACTTTATATCTTTACATTACATTAATTTTCTTAAAAAAAGTTACACCTTGGATCTTTTCAAAAAACGAAACATTCAGCTTTAATTGGGATTGGTCTTCTTTGGGAACTTATATCTTTTGTAAAAACGAAACATTCAGCTTCGATGGTTGGTCTTCTTTGGGAACTTGTACCTTTTGTAAAAACTCACAAAGTTTACAACTATTCCTAAAGTTTACACCTTTCCTAAAAATTTACACCTCCTCTCGGAAATATTTACAACTTCTTGAAAAATTACACATTTTGTGGAAAAACGTTTTTCATAAAATTTACACTTATTATTTCAAGTTACACCTTTAGTGAAAAACAAAACTTACATCTTTTCTATGGTCATTTACACCTTCTTCGGACAAACATAGACCATATTTGAAAAGGTTATACCTTTTGTCAAATAATTTCTTTTAACAAACTTTATCAAAAGCTTATTTTCCATAAAACGTGTAAATTTTCAAAAAAGGTCTAACTGTCTTCACCAAAGATGTAACTCCTATTTAAAAGGTGTACAATTTTTTAAACATGTTTGCTTCACAAAAGGAGTACCTTTTTAGAAGAGGTGTAAGCTTTTAAAATAAGGTGTAAACTTGCTGAAAACATATTTTCCATAGAAGGTGTAAATTTTTTAAAAAGGTGTAAGTTTTGCTAGCAGAAAAGTTGTAATATCCCATAAAAAGTGTAAATTTTATGAAAAAAGTTATTCGCAAAAGCAGTAACCATTCAGAAACGGTGTAAGCATTCCCATAAAAAGGTGTAATCATTCAGAAAAGGTTTATGTTTTTAACAAAATGTATAAATTTTATTCAAATACTTCTTCTATGCAAGGTGTATATTTTCAAAAACATGTATGTAGTTTTCACAAAACATGAAAGATATGTCACAATGGTGTAACTTCCCATTGAAGGTTTAAATTTTAGGAAAATATAATTCAAATTTCCATAAAAGGTGTAAGCATGTTCAGAAAAGATGTAACTTATTTCAAAAAAGGTGTAAGTTCTGTTCTCATAAAAAGTGTAAGTTCCAATAAAACGTGTAAATTTTTTAATAGACATGATTTTTAATAAATTAGTAACATCTCACAAAAGGTTTAAGTATTTCAACGAAAAGGTCTAAATTTTATAAAATAAATTATTTCACAAATGTGTAACCTTTCACAAATAGTGTAAGTTTTTTCACAAGGGATGTGAGTAACTTCACAAAACGTGTAAGTTCCGTTTTTTCCCCCCAAAACCTGGAAGTTCCTAAAATCCAAGCACACTGTATTTGTCTTGTTCAAATAATGGCAATGTGAGAGAGAATGGCGTTTCGGAGGGCTTGGCCTTTCTCTGAGTAGAACTCCGTCTCAGAGACGACGAGTCTGGGAGGGCTTCGAATAGCGACTCCAAGTCCAAATCCAACCAAGTATGTCAATGTAAAAGAGAACGGTTTTTAATATAGAGCAACGGAGAGAGAGAGAGAGAAAGAGAAAGAGAGAGATAGACTGAGATCAACAGACATAGAGACGTAGATGGACACTGATCGACAGAGCAGCCACTCCGAGATCGACAGAGGGACCGAAATCGACAGAGATCGACGAAGAAGAGACCCACATGGACACAGACAGACCAAGATCGCTGGAGACAGACCGAGATAAACAGGGATCGACAGAGAGAGACCGACATCGACGGAGAATAGGCCGACATTGACACAGAGAGACCAAGATCGATAGCCAGAGAGAAAAAAACCTTTGATTTGCGGCGGTGGTGCCAGTGGAGGTGCCGATCTCAGAAGGCTGTGAGCACCGGAGCCCACCGACGCTTGGGTGGTCAGCGGGGGTCACGAACCCTTTGATTTGTTCAGTGGTTGTCCCAATTTGTTTATGAACACTTCGAAATGTTACTCCTTTTGTGTTTACTACGAATACTTTGAAATGAACACTTGATGTTACTCCTTCTGTGTTTACGAACATTTTGAAATGAGCACTTTGTTACTCCATTTGTGGTTATGAACACTTTGAAATTTTACTCCTTCATACTTTTCGTGAAAATACTTACACCATTTTTGAAAAGTTACTCCTTTTGTTCAAGAATTTTTACCGTTTGTGAGCGGCAACTTAAAGCTTCGTCGGGAGTCACTTATAGCATTTGTGAAAAAAAAAACATAAAATTTACACATTTTGCTTAAGCTTACACCATTTTTGAAAAGTTACTGCTTTTGTGTAAGAATTTTTGGCATAACATTTATACTTTAACTTCCAACTTACACCTTTTGTGAAAGCCCAAATTCATCAAATTTACACCTTTTGCTTAAGCTTACACCTTTTCGTGGAAGTGATTACACCATTTTTGAAAAGTTACTCCTTTTGTGTAAGAATTTTTGGCATAACATTTATACTTTGTCTTCCAACTTACACCTTCTGTGAAACCCCAACTTAAAGCTTTATTCGGAAGTCACTTACACCTTTTAGGGAAAAAAAAATCATCAAATTTACACCTTTTTCTGAAGCTTACACCTTTTCGTGAAAATACTTACACCATTTTTGAAAAGGTACTCCTTTTGTGTAAGAATTTTTGGCATAACACTTATACTTTTTCTTCCAACTTACACCTTTTGTGAAAGAGTATATAAGCACAAAAGGAGTAAATGTTATGACAAAAATTCTTACACAAAAGGAGTACATTTTAAAAAATGGTGTAAATATGTTCCCAAAAAGGTCTAAGCTTAAGCAAAAGGTGTAAATTTCATTAATTTTTTTTTTCACAAAAGGTATAAGTGACTTCCGAAGATGCTTTAACTTGGTCTTTCACAAAAGGTGTACGTTGGAAGAAAAAGTATAAGTGTTATGCCAAAAATTCTTACACAAAAGGAGTACATTTTCAAAAATGATGTAACTTTGTTCCCAAAAAGGTGTAAGCTTAAGCAAAATGTGTAAATTTTATGAATTTTTTTTTTCACAAATGGTATAAGTGACTTCCGACGAAGCTTTAAGTTGGCCTTTCAGAAAAGGTGTAAGTTCGAAGACAAAGTATAAATGTTATGCCAAAAGTTCTTACACCAAAGGAGTAACTTTTGAAAAATGGTGTAAGCACTTCCACGAAAAGGTGTAAGCTTAAGAAAATGTGTAAATTTGATGAAATTTTTTTTCCACAAAAGGTGTAACTTCGGAGAAAAAGTATAAATCTTATGACAAAAATTCTTACACAAAAGGTTTAAGTTGGGCTTTCACAAACGGTGTAAGTTCGAAGAAAAAGTATAAATCTTATGCCACAAAGAGATGTCAGTAACTTCGCAAAACGTCTAAGTTCGGTTTTTTCCCCCGAAAACCTGTAAGTTCCTAAAATCCAATCACACTGTATTTGTCTTGTTTAGATAATGGCAATGTGAGAGAGAAGGGCGTTTCGGAGGGCTTGGCCTTTCTCCCAGTAGAACTCCGTTTCATCAAGACTAGTCTGGGAGGGCTTCGAATAGCGACTCCGAGTCCAAATCCAACCAAGTATGTCAATGTAAAAGAGAACCGTTTTTAATATAGAGCAACGGACAGACAGACAGAGAGAGAGAGAGATAGACTGAGGTCAACAGACATGGTGACCTAGATGGACACTTATCGACAGAGGGACCGAAATCGACAGAGATCGACAGAGAAAAGACCCACATGGACACAGATAGACCGAGATAAACAGGGATCGACAGAGACAGACCGACATCGACACAGAGAGTCCAAGATCGATAGCCAATCTTTCAAAAAACCTTTGATTTGCGGCGGCGGTGCAAGTCGAGTTGCCGATCTCAGAAGGCTGTGAGCACCGGAGCCCACCGACGCTTGGGTGGTCAGCGGGGGTCACGAACCCTTTGATTTGTTCAGTGGTTGTCTCAATTGGTTTATGAACACTTCGAAATGTTACTCCTTCTGTGTTTACTACTTTGAGATGAACATATGTTACTCCTTCTGTGTTTACGAACATTTTGAAATGAACCCTTTGTTACTCCTTTTCGAGTTATCAACACTTTGAAATGTTACTCCTTCATACTTTTCGTTAAAATATTTGCACCATTTTGGAAAAGTTACTCATTTTGTGTAAGAATTGTTGGCATAAGATTTATACTTTTTCTTCGAACTGACACCTTTTGTGAAAGCCCAACTTAAACCTATTTCGGAAGTCACTTATACCTTTTGTGAAAAAAAAAAATTCATTAATTTTGCACCTTTTGCTTAAGCTTACAATTTTTCCTGAAAATACTT
This sequence comes from Camellia sinensis, assembly GCF_055761805.1. Lineage (NCBI taxonomy): Eukaryota > Viridiplantae > Streptophyta > Magnoliopsida > Ericales > Theaceae > Camellia > Camellia sinensis. The sequence continues at coordinate 153,580,512 of NC_138967.1, forward strand.
ACACCATTTTTGAAATGTTACTCCTTTTGTGTAAGAATGTTTGGTATAACATTTATACTTTTGTGCTTATATACTCTTTCACAGAAGGTGTAACTTTGAAGAAAAAGTATAAATCTTATGAGAAAAATTATTTCACAAAATGGGTAACTTTTCAAGAAAAATATAAGCAGTTCCACGAAAAGGTATAAGCCGAAGCAAAAGGTGTAAATTTGATGAATTTATTTTTTCACAAAAGGTATAACTGACTTACGAAAAAGCTTTAAGTTGGGCATCCACAAAAGGTGTAAGTTCGAAAAAAAGGTATAAATCTTATGCCAAAAATTCTTACACAAAAGGAGTAACTTTTCAAAAAAAATGTAAGCATTTCCACGAAAGGTATAAGCTTAAGAAAAAGGTGTAAATTTGATGAATTTATTTATTCACAAAAGGTATAAGTGACTTCCGAAATGGGTTTAAGTTGGGCTTCCACAAACGGTGTAAGTTCGAAGAAAATGTATAAATCTTATGCCAAAAAATCTTACACAGAAGGAGTAACTTTTCAAAAAAAATATAAGCACTTCCGAAAAAGCTTTAAGTTGGGCTTCCACAAAAGGTGTAAGTTCTAAGCAAAATGTATAAATCTTATGCCAACAATTCTTACACAAAAGGAGTAACTTTTCAAAAAAAATATAAGCACTTCCGAAAAAGCTTTAAGTTGGGATTCCACAAAAGGTGTAATTTCTAAGCAAAATGTATAAATCTTATGCCAAAAATTCTTACACAAAAGGAGTAACTTTTCAAAAAAAATATAAGCACTTCCACGAAAAGGTATAAGCTTAGGCGAAAGGTGTAAATTTGATGAATTTATTTTTCCACAAAAGGTATAACTGACTTCCGAAATGGGTTTAAGTTGGGCTTCCACAAACGGTGTAAGTTCGAAGAAAAGGTATAAATGTTATGCTAAAAAATCTTACACAAAAGGAGTAACTTTTGAAAAAATATAACCAGTTCCACGAAAAGGTGTAAATTTGATGAATTTATTTTTTCACAAAAGGTATAACTGACTTCCGAAAAACCTTTAAGTTGGGCTTTCACAAAAGGTGTAAGTTCCAAGAAAAGGTACAAATGTTATGCCAAAAAATCTTACACAAAAGGAGTAACTTTTCAAAAAAAATATAAGCACTTCCACGGAAAGGTATAAGCTTAAGCAAAAGGTGTAAATTTGATGAATTTATTTTTTCACAAATGGTATAAGTGACTTCCAAAAAAGCTTTAAGTTGGACTTTCACAAAAGGTGTAAGTTCGGAGAAAACGTATAGATCTATGCCACAAAGAGATGTAAGTAACTTCGCAAAACGTCTAAGTTCCGTTTTTTTTGTAAGTTCCTAAAATCCAATCACACTGTATTTGTCTTGTTCAGATAATGGCAATGTGAAAGAGAAGGGCGTTTCGGAGGGCTTGGCCTTTCTCCCAGTAGAACTCCGTTACAGAGAAGACGAGTCTGGGAGGGCTTGGAATAGCGACTCCGAGCCCAAATCCAACCAACTATGTCAATGTAAAAGAGAACCGTTTTTAATATAGAGCAACGGAGAGACAGAGACAGAGAGAGAAATAGACTGACATCAACAGACGTAGAGACCTAGATGGACACTGATCGACAGAGATCGACAGAGAAGAGACCCACATGGACAACGACATACCAAGATCGCTGGAGACAGACCGAGATAAACAGGGATCGACAGAGAGAGACCGACATTGAAACAGAGAGACCAAGATCGATAGCCAATCTTTCAAAAAACCTTTGATTTGCGGCGGCGGTGCCAGTGGAGGTGCCGATCTCAGAAGGCTGTGAGCACCGGAGCCCACCGATGCTTGGGTGGTCAGCAGGGGTCACGACCCTTTGATTTGTTCAGTGGTTGTCTCAATTGTTTTATGAACACTTCGAAATGTTACTCCTTCTGTGTTTACTACTTTGAGATGAACATATGTTACTCCTTCTGTGTTTACGAACATTTTGAAATGAACCCTTTGTTACTCCTTTTCTGGTTATCAACGCTTTGAAATGTTACTCCTTCATACTTTTCGTGAAAATATTTACGCCATTTTTGAAAAGTTACTGCTTTTGTGTAAGAATTGTTGGCATAAGATTTATACTTTTTCTTCGAACTTACACCTTTTGTGAAAGCCCAACTTAAACCTATTTCGGAAGTCACTTATACCTTTTGTGGAAAAAAAAATCATCAAATTTACACCTTTTTCTTAAGCTTATACCTTTTCGTGGAAGTGCTTATATTTTTTTTTGAAAAGTTACTCCTTTTGTGTAAGAATTATTGGCATAACATTTATACTTTTGTGGTTATATACTCTTTCAAAAAAGGTGTAAGTTTGAAGAAAAAGTATAAATCATATGACAAAAATTATTTCACAAAAGAAGTAACTTTTGAAAAAAAATATAAGCACTTCCACGAGAAGGTATAACCTTAAGCAAAAGGTGTAAATTTGAGGAATATATCTTTTCACAAAAAGTATAAGTGACTTCCAAAAAAGCTTTAAGTTGGCCTTCCACAAACGGTGTAAGTTCGAAGAAAATGTGTAAATGTTATGCCAAAAATTCTTACACAAAAGGAGTGACTTTTGAAAAAAAATATAAGCACTTCCACGAAAAGGTATAAGCTTAAGCAAAAGGTGTAAATTTGATGAATTTATCTTCTTACAAAGGTATAAGTGACTTCCGAAAAAGCTTTAACTTGGCCTTCCACAAACGGTGTAAGTTCGAAGAAAAGGTATAAATGTTATGCCAAAAATTCTTACACAAAAGGAGTAACTTTTGAAAAAAAATATAAGCACGTCCACGAAAAGGTATAAGCTTAAGCAAAAGGTGTAAATTTGATGAAATTTTCTTTTTACAAAAGGTATAAGTGACTTCCGAAAAAGCTTTAAGTTGGCCTTCCACAAACGGTGTAAGTTCGAAGAAAAGGTATAAATGTTATGCCAAAAATCCTTACACAAAAGGAGTAACTTTTCAAAAAAAAAATATAAGCTCCTCCACGAAAAGGTATAAGCTTAAGCAAAAGGTGTAAATTTGATGAAATTTTCTTTTTACCAAAGGTATAAGTGACTTCCGAAAAAGTTTTAAGTTGGCCTTCCACAAACGGTGTAAGTTCGAAGAAAAGGTATAAATGTTATGCCAAAAATCCTTACACAAAAGGAGTAACTTTTCAAAAAAAATATAAGCACCTCCACGAAAAGGTATAAGCTTAAGCAAAAGGTGTAAATTTGATGAAATTTTTTTTTCACAAAAGGTATAACTGACTTCCGAAAAAGCTTCAAGTTGGCCTTCCACAACCGATGTAAGTTCGAAGAAAATGTATAAATCTTATGCCAAAAATTCTTACACAAAAGGAGTAACTTTTCAAAAAAAATATAAGCACTTCCACGAAAAGGTATAAGCTTAGGCGAAAGGTGTAAATTTGATGAATTTATTTTTCCACAAAAGGTATAACTGACTTCCGAAAACCTTTAAGTTGGGCTTTCACAAAAGGTGTAAGTTCGAAGAAAAGGTGTAAATTTTATGCCAAAAAATCTTACACAAAAGGAGTAACTTTTGAAAAAAAATATAACCAGTTCCACGAAAAGGTGTAAATATGATGAATTTATTTTTTCACAAAAGGTATAACTAACTTCCGAAAAACCTTTAAGTTGGGCTTTCACAAAAGGTGTAAGTTCCAAGAAAAGGTATAAATGTTATGCCAAAAAATCTTACACAAAAGGAGTAACTTTTCAAAAAAAATATAAGCACTTCCACGGAAAGGTATAAGCTTAAGCAAAAGGTGTAAATTTGATGAATTTATTTTTTCACAAATGGTATAAGTGACTTCCAAAAAAGCTTTAATTTGGACTTTCACAAAAGGTGTAAGTTTGGAGAAAACGTATAGATCTATGCCACAAAGAGATGTAAGTAACTTCGCAAAACGTCTAAGTTCCATTTTTTTTGTAAGTTCCTAAAATTCAATCACACTGTATTTGTCTTGTTCAGATAATGGCAATGTGACAGAGAAGGGCGTTTCGGAGGGCTTGGCCTTTCTCCCAGTAGAACTCCGTTTCAGAGAAGACGAGTCTGGGAGGGCTTGGAATAGCGACTCCGAGCCCAAATCCAACCAAGTATGTCTATGTAAAAGAGAACCGTTTTTAATATAGAGCAACGGAGAGACAGAGAGAGAGAGAGAGATAGACTGATATCAACAGACATAGAGACCTAGATGGACACTGATCGACAGAGGGACCGAAATCGACAGAGATCGACAGAGAAGAGACCCACATGGACACCGACACGCCAAGATCGCTGGAGACAGACCGAGATAAACAGGGATCGACAGAGAGAGACCGACATCGACACAGAGAGACCAAGATCGATAGCCAATCTTTCAAAAAACCTTTGATTTGCGGCGGCGGTGCCAGTGGAGGTGCCGATCTCAGAAGGCTGTGAGCACCGGAGCCCACCGACGCTTGGGTGGTCAGCGGGGGTCACGACCCTTTGATTTGTTCAGTGGTTGTCTCAATTGGTTTATGAACACTTCGAAATGTTACTCCTTCTGTGTTTACTACTTTGAGATGAACAAATGTTACTCCTTCTGTTTTTACGAACATTTTGAAATGAACCCTTTGTTACTCCTTTTCTGGTTAGCAACGCTTTGAAATGTCACTCCTTCATACCTTTCGTGAAAATATTTACACAATTTTTGAAAAGTTACTGCTTTTGTGTAAGAATTGTTGGCATAAGATTTATACTTTTTCTTCGAACTTACACCTATTGTGAAAGCCAAACTTAAACCTATTTCGGAAGTCACTTATACCTTTTGTGGAAAAAAAAATTCATCAAATTTACACCTTTTTCTTAAGCTTATACCTTTTCGTGGATGTGCTTATATTTTTTTTTAAAAGTTACTCCTTTTGTGTAAGAATTTTTGGCATAACATTTATACTTTTGTGCTTATATACTCTTTCACAAAAGGTGTAAGTTTGAAGAAAAAGTATAAATCTTATGACAAAATTTATTTCACAAAAGAAGTAACTTTTCAAAAAAAATATAAGCAATTCCACGAGAAACTAAAACCTTAAGCAAAAGGTGTAAATTTGATGATTTTATCTTTTCACAAAAGGTATAAGTGACTTCCGAAAAAGCTTTAAGTTGGCCTTCCACAAACGGTGTAAGTTCGAAGAGAAGGTATAAATGTTATGCAAAAAAATCTTACACAAAAGGAGTAACTTTTGAAAAAAAATATAAGCACTTCCACGAAAAGGTATAAGCTTAAGCAAAAGGTGTAAATTTGATGAATTTATCTTTTCACAAAAGGTATAAGTGACTTCCGAAAAAGCTTTAAGTTGGCCTTCCACAAACGGTGTAAGTTCGAAGAAAAGGTATAAATCTTATGCCAAAAATTCTTACACAAAAGGAGTAACTTTTCAAAAAAAATATAAGCACTTCCACGAAAAGGTATAAGCTTAAGCAAAAGGTGTAAATTTGATGAATTTATCTTTTCACAAAAGGTATAAGTGGCTTCCGAAAAAGCTTTAAGTTGGCCTTCCACAAACAGTGTAAGTTCGAAGAAAAGGTATAAATGTTATGCCAAAAATTCTTACACAAAAGGAGTAACTTTTCAAAAAAAAATATAAGTACTTGCACGAAAAGGTATAAGCTTAGGCAAAAGGTGTAAATTTGATGAATTTATTTTTCCATAAAAGGTATAACTGACTTCCGAAAAACCTTAAGTGGGGCTTTCACAAAAGGTGTAAGTTTGAAGAAAAGGTATAAATGTTATGCCAAAAAATCTTACACAAAAGGAGTAACTTTTGAAAAAAAATATAACCAGTTCCACGAAAAGGTATAAGCTTAGGCAAAAGGTGTAAATTTGATGAATTTATTTTTTCACAAAAGGTATAACTGACTTCCGAAAAACATTTAAGTTGGGCTTTCACAAAAGGTGTAAGTTCCAAGAAAAGGTATAAATGTTATGCCAAAAAATCTTACATAAAATGAGTAACTTTTCAAAAAAAATATAAGCACTCCCACGAAAAGGTATAACCTAAAGCAAAAGGTGTAAATTTGATCCATTTATCCTTTCACAAATGGTATAAGTGACTTCCAAAAAAGCTTTAAGTTGAACTTTCACAAAAGGTGTAAGTTCGGAGAAAACGTAAAGATCTATGCCACAAAGAGATGTAAGTAACTTCGCAAAACGTCTAAGTTCCATTTTTTTTGTAAGTTCCTAAAATCCAATCACACTGTATTTGTCTTGTTCAGATAATGGCAATGTGAGAGAGAAGGGCGTTTCGGAGGGCTTGGCCTTTCTCCCAGTAGAACTCTGTTTCAGAGAAGACGAGTCTGGGACGGCTTGGAATAGCGACTCCGAGCCCAAATCCAACCAAGTATGTCAATGTAAAAGAGAACCGTTTTTAATATAGAGTAACGGACAGACAGAGAGAGAGAGAGAGAGAGAGAGAGAGAGAGAGAGAGATAGACTCAGATCAACAGACATAAAGACCTAGATGGACACTGATCAACAGAGGGACCGAAATCGACAGAGATCGACAGAGAAGAGACCCACATGGACACCGACACACCAAGATCGCTGGAGACAGACCGAGATAAAAAGGGATCGACAGAGAGAGACCGACATCGACACAGAGAGACCAAGATCGATAGCCAATCTTTCAAAAAACCTTTGATTTGCGGCGGCGGTGCCAGTGGAGGTGCCGATCTCAGAAGGCTGTGAGCACCGGAGCCCACCGACGCTTGGGTGGTCAGCCGGGGTCACGACCCTTTGATTTGTTCAGTGGTTGTCTCAATTGGTTTATGAACACTTCGAAATGTTACTCCTTCTGTGTTTACTACTTTGAGATGAACATATGTTACTCCTTCTGTGTTTACGAACATTTTGAAATGAACCCTTTGTTACTCCTTTTCGGGTTATCAACACTTTGAAATGTTACTCCTTCATACTTTTCGTGAAAATATTTACACCATTTTCGAAAAGTTACTCCTTTTGTGTAAGAATTGTTGGCATAAGATTTTTACTTTTTCTTCGAACTTACACCTTTTGTGAAAGCCCAACTTAAACCTATTTCGGAAGTCACTTATACCTTTTGTGGAAAAAAAAAATTCATGAAATTTGCACCTTTTGCTTAAGCTTACACCTTTTCCTGAAAAGACTTACACCAATTTTTAAAAGTTACTCCTTTTGTGTAACAATTTTTGGCATAACATTTATACTTTTATGCTTATATACTCTTTCACAAAAGGGGTAAGTTTGAAGAAAAAGAAAGTATAAATCTTATGAGAAAAATTATTTCACAAAAGGAGTAACTTTTCAAAAAAAATATAAGCAGTTCCACGAAAAGGTATAAGCTGAAGCAAAAGGTGTAAATTTGATGAATTTATTTTTTCACAAAAGGTATAAGTGACTTCCGAAAAGCTTTAAGTTGGGCTTCCACAAAAGGTGCATGTTCGAAGCAAAAGGTATAAATCTTATGCCAAAAATTCTTACACAAAAGGAGTAAGTGTTCATAAAAGGTGTAAATGATTTCAGAGAAGGCATAAGTTTTCAGAAAAAGGTGTAACTTTTCAGAAATCAGTTACGCCTTTTTCTGAAATTCCTTACGCCTTTCTTGAAAACTTATACTTTTTTTTGTGACCATTTACACCTTTAGTCATATAATATATTATTTTATTAATTTACCTGGAAAGTGACCTGCTTAACAGGTCACCAATGTGTAAGTTTTCAAATATTTTGATATAACCCAATACATACAAATGTGTAAATGCAAAATAGAAGGGTGTAAGTGCCTTGCATACCATATGCAAGGCACACTTAAGAAAAGTCCTAAATAGAAATGTGAACTTATAGATTAATAGATTAATAGTCTCTGCGGAACATATTGGGGACTATTGAGAGGATTAAAAGGGATCTAGATTCGGAGATTATAAAAAAAAATGAAATATTTTCAAATAATGATCATCACGTTATACAATTTTTTTTTTTGTTTTTATTCTAAATAAATATGAGATATGATAGGATTTAACTAATCTGTCATTTTAATAGAAATATCTATATATATATAAGGAAAATGGTCCTTTTAAGAACAATGATTGTGGAAGTTCCAAACTCCTAAACTAATTTTTTTTTAATTTGTTTATTTTTAAAGAAAGAAATTAAAAAAAAAAGTTCTATTGGTTAGTTCCTTAACTCAAAATTCAAAAACAAAAAAAGTTCTAATTATCTACAATTTTGGATTTTAAAATTCAAAACAATATGATAAGTCACCCTCACTCTTTCCAAAAATAATGTTGATCAAAACAATTCAAATAAAAATAAATAAATACACTAATTCTCTATGATTTTGAATTTCAAAATTCAAAATAATATGGTAAGCCACCTCATCCCACTCTCACCTTTTCCGAAAATAATATAAATCTAAAAAAAAAAAATTAACACCCATTTATGGAATAAGAAAACTTAAAATCACGCATTTTTTTATTTTTTATTTAAAACTCTTTAAAACTCTAACAGTACCTTTATATTTACACAACATTGTCTTTTTATATTTACAAAGATAAAAAAAATTAGACCGGAGTTGCATAATGATTCGTGGAGGTGCTGAGCATGGCAACAATAAGGGTGATGATGAGCTCGACCAAATCATTGTTTGGGTAGATTTTGAAAAGGTGAATATTAAAAGAATAGTAAATAATTTGTGTGATGAATTGATTTGGAAAACTAATGTGTGGTTGAGATTAAGTATGAATTTTACTATATAAAAATTGAATATGGATCATATATTGTTTTTTATCTATAATTTTGGATACTTTTGTATAATTATAAAAAATTATTGTGATCACATGTTACTTATCATTTGATATATTATTGTTGTATTATCGTAATGAATTTTATTATTAATGTCTATTATCAATGCAGTGGTGAGACGTCACATAATAAATAAAAATATGTTTTGTTATTATTATTATTGATAATATATTTCTTTATTTACCTTTTCACAATATTCAAAAAATTAATTTATGTTTATTGTTATTTTTTGTAGATGAGAAGTCAAAAATAAATTTTAACCAAATTCAAGTTACAACTAATTTGAGATTGAAAAGGAAATTTCAAAAGAAATTATATTGATATATAATTTTAAAATATTTTTAAAAAAATACAAGGAAAAATTGAAACTATAAATTAAAATTATCAAGCAACCTAATTCTATGAAAAAATTTAAATGAAAAATTGATCAAATTTAAATTTATAATTATTAAATATTTTTAATAAGCCATTAATTTTTTATTCAGGTTTTAGCCTGATTTGGTCTTAAATAGTTTTTCAAATATAAATATATCTTGATATTGATACAATCAATATTAGACATATTTTAATAAGGATAAATTATATCCATAGTCACCACATTATGTCTTCTGTATCAATTTGGTCTCTGTAATTTCAATTAGTTTGATTTTTACCCCTAATTTTAGATTTTGAATTAATTTGGTCCAGTTGATAATGCCGGTTAAGATTTTTGAAAGAAAATATTTATTGAGTTGGTTGAGATTAATTTATTGAGTTTAACAAGTTTATAATTTTGTCTATAAAAGTATAACAGATGCTACTCATATGTGTATTTTCAATCAAAAAAAAAACACTAACAATTATAACAATTAGACCAAATTGTGACAATATTATAAATTTAAGGTCAAAATTGAGCAAATTAAAATTGCAGGGACAAAAATAACACAAGAGTTAAAAAATAGGGATTACCAACGTAATTTATCCTTTTAAGAATAAGTACATAATTTCTTAATTAATTTTGAAATTGTTAATAAATATACCAAACAAATATGTACATATTTCCTTAGTTTTGTTATAAAATTTTTAAAATATATATATATATATATATATATATATATTTACTAATTAAAAATTAAATAAATAAGTAGATCTACTAACTCATGGATTGGACATGAACTAGACGATTTTCTAAGGACTAAGCTTAAATCAAGAATTATTGGCAAAAAAAAAATCGACTCGAACTAAATTTTCTTGGCTGTTTTTTAGTGTTTAATCCAATATTAGAACCACAGATTATCTCATGTCAGTCATGCACTGATAAACTATGATATAATTTAAATGTAAAATTTAAATTTATTAGATCTAGAATATGACCTGCAATTTAGGATGGCTTTATCTTAAATAATTTTTTTATACATAAATATATATAACTCTTCATTTAATTGTTTTAAACACACACACACACACACACACATATATATATATATATATATATATATATATATATTAACTATAGTTCAAACTTTTTAATAAGTATGCATAAAATAAGTTCATATTTCTTATTTTTATTATAAAAAAATATTTACAAATATTTATTTACTAATTTAATAAATAGATAGGTCAAATGATTCATATAAGTTGGGAACAGAACAAGACAATTTTTAATGATTATATGAATGATAAGTTGGTGTAAATCTAATGTTAAGTCCAAATTTAATATCACAAATGAATCCTAATTCATTTTTACGTAAATCTTATAACACAAAACAAATTATAGTTTTTAGACTTCACAAAACATGAAAAATTACTATATTGACAAATGTAATTTACCATTATCATATGATAAATTAAATTTACGAAACTCATAAGACGAAATGTACTTTTATTTTATCATAAATATAATTTGTGATTTATTTTTTAATTTTTACCACTTAAATTATGACATATATTTGTTATTAAGAACTTAGAGCACACAATTAATGACATAAGACTATAAAAAAAAAAAAAAAAAAAAAAAAAAAAAAAACTCTTCTATGTAACTGAGATAAAAATGAATAAAATTTAATTAATTCTAAATCATTTTTGCTAAATATTGTAGATAAATTTTTTAGATTATTATTTAATTTTAAAAGTTAATTTTTGATTATTTATTCGGGTAATTAAGCTAGTATTGATATCTATCTATCTATCTATACTATATATATATATAACCACATAAATGTAGTTGTTAAGTCAAAAGACTCCAAAACTTGAATCCTAAATTCTCATAATTTTGAAGAAAAAAAATATTACGTGGCACTTCTCTTTATCTCTCTTCCCACTCTTCAAGCCTTCTCACTCCTTCTCCCTATATAAAATATAAAATTAAAAAATAATAAAATATTCATCCATATCCATCACCTATAATAATATTTATCCCAAAATAATAAAATATTCATCTATATCCATCACCCAGAATAATATCTATCTCACTCTCAATCTCAGTTTAAAAAAAAATAAAAAAATATAAAAAAAGAAACCGGCAACTCCTACAACTTCCACACACACATTTCTCTATTCAGTTTAGTCCAGTCATCTTTTATTTTCTCATAATAACTCATCTTCTCCATTGTTACATTTTGCAAGTTTGATTATCTGCAAAAAATCATTACAAGGTCAGTGTAATATTATTTATTACTTTATATGCATTTTTTCAATGTTTGTTACTTTGTGTGTATATATATATTTTTAAATATTTTTAGTTCATCTGCATATCTTTTTATTTTCTTCATTTTTATGCTCTTAATATTATTTCTTACTTCATATGTACTTTTTCAGTGTTTATTACTTTTGTGTATATATATATATATTCTTTTTTCCATTATTTTTTAGTTTATCTACATATCTTTTCATCTTCTTCATTATTACATTTCGCATGATTTGGGCTTGCTTACTTTTTAATTTGTAATTTGCTTTTCTTTTTCAATTTAATCAGATTTGAAACTCATCAAATCTTGAATTTAATTTAATTTACTTTATCTCATGTCTATCACACCATCACACCTATTAATGGCTTCACGTAAACTCTCAAAATCAAGAAGATCAACTCTGCATAAAGTTAATCTCACTTTTGTTCCTTCAAGCAGTAACGTCCCCAAAATAATACAATAAAGATAACTCATATGCAGAATAAATATGAGAAATAACATACTTTCATAAATCAGAGTTTACTGTTTAACAAACAATTAAATGCCCTGTAGGCTTACATCTTTCCAAGTCATTGCTTGGTTACACAAATTGAGTCTCGCTCATCACATCTTAAGCTCTTGGCTTTACAAATACCAACAAACAGACAACAATATATAATTAAGAAGCTCTTGCTTCCCGAAAGTCCATTCACGCTATTGCCTTGGAAGAAGAATTTCATCTGCACCTGAAAAATGGTATTCCCTTATAGGGTGAGCCAACAGCCCAGTAGAAATAATCTAACACAATTTATGAAGTTTAGCAAAGGTATAAATACCATGTATATAAACAATACCGATATGAAAGTGTCCACGAGGTCTACATATCCAAATGTCACTAAGACCAATCTTATCCCACTGTCCATCAGTTCATTTCCAATTTATATATATATATATATATATGTTACTCAATTCATGAGTTAAATTCACTATCTTTCAACATCCAAAATGAGACTACAACTCAACGGTTTTCCAATTAGACAAAACACACATAAACACTTCAAGCTGCCATTTTACAGAAATTTCGTCCGCGAGATCGGCACCCATGTATAATAGATTTCGGGTCTTTCACTCAGGACACTCAGGCCAGCTTGCTTTAAATGGAGTCTATTCCCTTTCTCCTCCCAAACAAATATACATATGCAATGTATTTATTAACATAATCATATATGGAGTACATCCCCTATCTCCTCCCAATAAACATACATACACAATGTATTTAAAAACATAATCACATATGGAGTACATCCCATATCTCTTCCCAATAAACATACATATACAATGTATTTACGGAGTACATCCCCTATCTCCTCCCAATAAACATACATATACAATGTATTTCCAACATAGTCATCTTCAATGACACTAACAATAGATTAGTATTAAATCTCCTAATCCTCATGCGATTTCTACAACAATCATAGCTATCATCCACCGATAGCACAATACAATTATTTCCAAGATATATTCAATATCGGATTTAATAGTTTATTCAAAACTTCCACAGGTGAGATAATACATATCTAATATCACCATTTATATCAATAACCATCCAATTTAACATATTCAATGTTAATTCCAATTATTTATACAAAATAATCATTCTATCAAATTAGGGCAAAAATCCCCCTTTTCCATTAGTAACCCAAATATCCAAAATCAACTATTCTGGTACACCAGAGTTTATATTCAACCCCAAACATCATTTATCTCATATACATCAAAAACCTCTCTTTTCATTTTACACCCAAATCGTAGATTTGTCCAAACCAGAACCAAATCTTATCATCTATACACAATAGCAAATAACTAAGCTAAAAACCATACTAGAGTGTAGAAAATCCCTACCTCAAGTATAGAAGAAGAAAAGAGTTGAAACCCCCAAAATCAACGACGATGAAACTCAATCAACACCGCACACAACAAAGCCTTCGAGAAGTTACACAACTTTGACGAATGAACTATGGCCAAAATCCCAATGGATTTGGAAAAATCAAAAAGAGAAGATGATTTCTAGAGAGAGAGGCTCTAGATTTGGATATTTCTGAGTTTTAGAGAGAGAGAGAGAGGATTGCAAAAAGTGATTTGAAAAGTTACATTCGCGGCCTGATAAAACACAGTCCGCTCGAGCGTGGAAACCACTGCTCGAGCGTCAGACATAGTTTCCCGCTCGAGCGTGAAACCTTGCGCTCGAGTGTGAAATACGCTCTCCCAGTATTTTTGCAAACACAGTCCCCGCTCGAGCGCCCGAATTCCCGCTTGCGGGTGGAACAAAATTTGTGAAGTCCGCACAAGCGCATAAACGGCCGCTCGAGCGGACAAGTAATTTTAAATGCATTTTTCCTTTTTGCTTCGAGGGGCGCTACCCAGCGACCCTGCTAGGGCGCTGCCCCAGACCCCTGCGAGCTGACCGGGCAGCTCGACCCTCAACCGGCGCAGTCGAAGTGGCAAAACGTGAAAGAATGATCGAAACTGGGATCGCTATAGCCCCCCCTTTAAAGAATTTCGTGCCCGAAATTACAAATCATGTTTCAAAACCACGTTCTAGCCAATTCCAAAATGATTACCAACAGCATATACAATGCTTCCAAGAGTGATACAACACCCACAATATTCCACATTCTCAAAGCATGTGCAATGTTTATATTGAATCCATATTCTTCCCAAACAATTATAACATATACAATGTTCATACTTTTCATTAACAAAATTTATTCTCAATACATGCTCATGCATCAACAAACAAATCTGGATATTTTTCTCAGACTTCTAACTCATGTTCCTAAGTCGCTTCCTCGACTCCGTGATGTTTCCACAATACCTTTACCAAGGGGATTGTCTTGTCTCGCAAAACTTGATGCCATCTATCCAAGACTCTCACCGGTCTCTCCTCATACGAGGCATCTTCATCTACCTCTAAGTTGGTCCAATCCAACACGTGCGATGGATCCGGCTCATATTTTCGAAGCATACAAATATGAAATACGTCATGAACCCCAAAAATCTGTGGCGGTAACGCCAAACGATAAGCAACCTCCCCAATCCGTTCAAGGATGTCAAAAGGGCCAATAAACCGAGGGGACAACTTCTCACTCTTCCTAAACCTCATCAAACCCAGTTTAGGTCATATTTTCAAAAAGACGTGATCACCCACCTCAAATAACAAAGGTCTCCTCCTACGGTCGGCATAACTTTTCTAGCGACTCTGGGCCGTAGCTAGCCTCTTACAGATAAGTGTAACTTTCTCCGTAGTTTCTCGAACCAACTATGGACTTAACAAAGGTGCATCATCGACCTCAGGCCAACACACAAGGGATCTACACGGTCAACCATACAAGGCCTCAAACGGTGCCATGCCAATACTTGATTGGAAACTATTGCTATAGGCAAATTCCACCAAGGGCAAATACCTCTCCCATGAACCCTTAAAGTCAAGGACACAGTCTCGAAGCATATCCTCAAGGATCTGAAGAGTACGCTCAGAATGCCCGTCAGTTTGAGGATGATACGCAGTACTAAAAGTCAATCTAGTGCCCAAGGCACTCTGCAAACTTTGCCACAACCGAGTAGTGAAACGCAGATCTCTATCCGAAACAATCGTCACAGGGACCCCGTGCCACCTCATTATGTCCCTAATGTACAAGTCGGCAAGATAATCTACCGAGTCACTTACGCGCATGGAAATAAAATGCGCCGACTTAGTTAATCGGTCAACGATCACCCAAATGGCATCACTACCCCGTTGAGTCCTTGGAAGACCCACAACAAAATCCATCGTGATATGCTCCCACTTCCACTCAGCTATAGGCAAGGGTTGCAACAAACCCGCTGGCCTCTGATGCTCAGCCTTCACTTGTTGACAAGAAAGGCATTTTGATACAAACACAACCACATCCTTTTTCATACCTCTCCACCAAAACTAGTGACTAAGATCATGATACATCTTCATGCCTCCCAGATGCACCGCAAGGCGCGAATAGTGAAACTCTCGAAGTACTTCATCTCGGCAAGACTCCGGTACAAATAAACGGTCACGATATCTCACACTTAGGTCGGGATACACAGTCAAAACTCTTTCTACCTTCCCATTGGAAATCTTCTCTCAGTATGATTCTACCTTAAGGTCACCCTTTTGCGCTTGCAACACTCGATTCACAAGTGTAGGTTGTGCAATTACTGAAAACAAGGCTGCAGACTTAGACTCGCCCAGAAGCAAGTCAAACTCATTAAGAGTACCCAACATTTCCCATTCTCGAATGGCAATAGAAGCTACACTGCTAACTGACTTTCTACTCAAAGCATCGGTCACAACATTGGCCTTTTCGGGATGATAATGCAACTCAAAATCGTAATCCTCTATGAATTTCATCCACCTCATCTGCCTCAAATTCAAGACTTTCTGTGTAAACAGATATTTCAGACTCTTGTGATCAGAGAACACTTCAAATTTCTCACCATACAAATAATGCCTCCAAATCTTCAAGGCAAAAATCACCGCTGCTAACTCTAGGTTATGGGTAAGATAATTCCTCTCATGTGTTTTCAACTGCCGTGAGCCATAGGCTACCACCTTACCCTCTTCCATCAATACACAACCTAGACCTTCTCGTGAAGCATCACAATAAACCGAATAACCCAAACCCCTCTCCGGTATAATCAATACTGGAGCAGTGGTGAGTCTAATCTTAAGCTCTTGGAACGACTTTTCACAAGTCTCACTCCACACAAACTTGGTTTCCTTTCTAGTCAACTTAGTCAAAGGTGAAGCTAGTCTAGAGAAATCTTTCACAAACCGACGGTAATACCCAGCCAACCCCAAGAAACTACGAATCTCGAAAGCATTCTTAAGTTGTGCACAATCTTGCATTGCCTCTATTTTGGATGAATCTACAGTCACCCCTTCCCTTGACACTACATGCCCTAGGAATTTAACCTCTTCCAGCCAAAAGTCACATTTCCCAAACTTAGCGTATAGCTTATGGGCTCTAAGTAACTCAAGTACTACTCGTAAATGTTCTTCGTGTTCCTCCTCGAAAGGTGAATAAATCAGAATGTCGTCCACAAAGACAACCACAAAACAATCTAAGAATTCACGGAAGATCCGATTCATTAAATCCATAAACACAGCTGGGGCATTAGTTAGCCCAAAAGGCATCACATGAAACTCATAATGGCCATACCGCGTACAGAATGCCGTCTTTGGGATATCCTCCTCCCTTACCCTCAACTGATGGTAACCCGATCTTAGGTCTATCTTAGAGAAACAACAAGACCCTTTCAACTGACCAAACAGATTATCTATACGAGGCATTGGGTACTTATTCTTAATAGTAACCCGGTTCAACTTTCTGTAATCAATACAAAGCCATAATGCCCCATCTTTCTTTTTAACAAAGAGAGTCGGCGCTCCCCAAGGTGAAGTACTAGGGCGAATAAAACCCTTATCAAATAATTCCTGGAGTTGAATCTTCAACTCACTCAATTCAGCAGGTGGAAATCTATATGGAGCCACAAAAATCGGTGCCGTGCCAGGCACTAAATCAATAGAGAACTCGATCTCTCGGTGAGATGGTAAACTGACGAGATCCTCGGGAAAAACATCCGAGTATTCATAAACTACCCTCGGCAATTCAACCCGAACTTCATTACACTCACCACTCAAAAAGCTAGCAAGGAAACAACTAAGTTCACTCTGCCCACGAGGATCATACATCGGTGACAAGACTTTATCCACACGGTCCCCCAAGAAATAAAAACAATCACCACTCAAGGTACATATAATAACCTTCTGATGGTAGCAATCTATAACAGTCCGGTATGACGATAACCAGTCCATACCCAATATGACATCAAAACTAAGCATGTCAATCGACACAAATGCAAAAGGTAATCGACGACCAGTAACTTCGATGTCACAATCCCGACATCCCTGTCTCAAGACAGTTTGACCACCAATAGGTGACTCTACACAAATAGGAGATGCTAACTGTGCCAACTCCAAACCCAAAACAGATGCAAATGCAGCAGATATAAGGAATGGGATGCACCCGTATCAATTAACACATTAGCCACCGAGTTGCAAAACAAAAAGGTACCTCTCACTACTGATGGAACCGGTATAAGGTCCTGCCATAATACTATATACATACATCCAGTAGGTCTCTGCTCAACCTGCTCACCCCTCGGAGCATAAGCCTGATGCACAGACTGAGCCGAAGAGACTCCCTGATTTGCCCTCGAGGCCTGTACTGATTGTGCTGGATGGTAACTCTGTGTCTGTCTCGAACCAGATGCACCAGGTGTACCACCTGACTGTGGGCAAAACCTCTTCAGGTGCCTCGCCTGCCCGCACTAATAACAAGTGAGCGGCTGGCCTCTCCCCTGACTCTGGCTCTGAAAACGAGCCGAAGATGATACTACTTGCTGTCCTCCTCCTTTCTGAGCACAAGCTACAGACTTGTGGCCCAACTGACCACACTTATAGCAAGTAAAATCTCCCTGCCCACCTCTCCCAGAACCTGAACTCGGTATTGAAAAAGTGGAACTCGACTGAAACCCCTAGGACTGCTGAGAGTTAGAACCCCTCTGCCTCTTACTATCCCCTTGACTATCCTGACTCCTCCTGGAGTCCCTCATCCTCTCCTCTTCAGCCTGCATAATATTTTCAAGATGGGCTGTAGCCTGTACAAGGCGCCCATATTCCTTATTCATAGACCCGGCCACTCGAAGCATGAGTCCGGTCCTCAATTTCTTCTCAAACTCCAAACAGTGGCATTCCTCAGTCACCACTAACTCAGGTGCAAACCTGGATAAACTAGTAAAAGTGGCCTCAAACTCCGCCACTGGTGTATTCAGCTGTTTGAGCTGACAGAACTGATCCCTCAATTTCTCCCTAATAGTGGGAGGCAAAAACTTTTCCTAAAAGGCATCAACAAAAGCCTTCCAAGTCCCTCCAATGCGCCCACGCTCATACTTCCACCACAGACCCGTATCCCCCTTCAACTGGAAAGATGCCAAGGTCACTTTCAACTGATCATCCTCGATGCCATGCATCTCGAATGTCTTCACTAACTGTTCTAGCCACTCATCTGCCTTCAATGGCTCCTTAGGGTCACCCAAAAACTCATCCGGATTCAACCGAAAGAACTCTCTCTTTAGAAAAGACGGCCTGCTTCAGCTACATGGGCTTGGACTTGATTCTTAGCTCAGAGAATGTCCATAGATTCCCTCAATGCTCCGGCCATTTCACGGGCTAAGGCGCCCATGGCCTGTTAACCGATTCGGCCACAATGGCTTGACCAACCCCTTCTTCCTGTGCCGGAATATCATCCGGTAAAGGCACCTCATGCCTCCTAGGCCTACCACGCCTATTACCACCATGACCACGTCCTGACATCCTAATAAAGGTAACAACAGGGTTAGCACATTTATATACGTGCCAGGTTTAACTCACTCGTGGTCTAATACATTGGACAATAGTAAATCACTCCACATAGGCATGTAATCACATAAACACATACGAATTTCCTTCCTAGATAATGACCGTCCCACGACGTTGCTAGAGTTCTAATTAGAAATAGCAGTGATCAAGTGCCCTTCCAATAGGACTTCCACAAACCCATAGACCCAATCAACATCTTAGGAACCAAATCTCATACCAATATAAGCACATAAGCATGTTATCACATAAGCATACAATACATGCTAACATCTCAATAAAACGAGACAAACCTATTGTGGTACTAACCACTTCCCACGTACCCAAAGTATTCAAACCCGGCATGCTCTGATACCAAGTTATAACGCCCCCAAAATAATACAATAAAGATAACTCATATGCGGAATAAATATGAGAAACAACATACTTTCATAGATCAGAGTTTACTGTTGAACAAACAATTAAATGCTCTGTAGGCTTACATCTTTCCAAGTCATTGCTTGGTTACACAAATTGAGTCTCGCTCATCACATCTTAAGCCCTTGGCTTTACAAATACCAACAAACACACAACAATATATAATTAAGAAGCTCTTACTTCCCGAAAGTCCATCCACGCTATTGCCTTGGAGGAAACATCTCATCTGCACCTGAAAAATGGTATTCCCTTATAGGGTGAGCCAACAGCCTAGTAGAAACAATCTAACACAATTAATGAAGTTTAGCAAAGGTATAAATACCACGTATATAAACAATACCGGTATGGACGTGTCCACGAGGTCTACATATCCAAATGTCACTAAGGCCAATCTTATCCCACTGTCCATCAGTTCATTTCCAATTTATATATATATATATATATATGCTACTCAATTCAAGAGTTAAATTCACTATCTTTCAACATCCAAAATGAGATTACAACTCAACGGTTTTCCAATTAGGCAAAACACACATAAACACTTCAAACTGCCATCTTACGGAAATTTCATCCGTGGGATCGGCACCCAAGTATAATAGATTTCGGGTCTTTCACCCAGGACACTCAGGCCAGCTTGCTTTAAATGGAGTCCATCCCCTTTCTCCTCCTAAACAAATATACATATGCAATGTATTTATTAACATAATCATATATAGAGTACATCCCCTATCTCCTCCCAATAAACATACATATACAATGTATTTAAAAACATAATCACATATGGAGTACATCCCCTATCTCCTCCCAATAAACATACATATACAATGTATATATAGAGTACATCACCTACCTCCTCCCAATAAACATACATATACAATGTATTTTCAACATAGTCATCTTCAATGACACTAACAATAGATTAGCATTAAATTGCCTAATCCTCATGCAATTTCTACAACAATCATAGCTATCCTTGTAGACGCCCCCGAACGTCCCGGGAGGGAATCCCGTTTTGTTCATTTGGGCTCACTATAGTTCGGACTCAAATTGTCACGGTTCTTAATCTGATCTCACAATGTGCGATGTGAGATTGATAAATCACCAAAGAGTTCAAATCCGGCAAATCGTTATGAAAAACAGATTTTCAGAAAGAAGTGCCAAACATGGACTGCTTTGCCAGATACAGAGTCGCCACCTAAATGTTTTATTGTTAGAAAATTTAGGAAACCCTGACTTGTTGCCTAAGGCCACATGTCCGTCATCACCAAAGTTGCCTCGACTCGGGAACTTGGGTACGATTGGGGAAGGTCAGCTATGAGCACCCCCGCTCGCTCGATCAAAGATCGGCCACTACTAAACATGATATCTCGTTTTTGAAAACACAGGCGTTCTTATTCCGATTAATTAGCTAGAATTACTATGTGATGCGCGCAGCAAAACAAGTATAGACTAGATCGCCTAATTTGGAACAAAGCATCGCATATCCGTTTGTTTGGAAAATGATTTGAAGTTTGCTACTCGTAAGTAGGCTAAAACATAGATTTCAATGAATTATCCCAATTCAAGCAATCCAACCTTCACCCACAGGCATTCAGGCAGTTATATCACCTAAGCAATTAGCCTCATGGAAAGCATACTGTCATGTTAACATTCACACTCATGCGAGATGCTAAAGCATAAACACTTACAGTGTACTCCGAGCCAAAACAAGAAACTAGTTAGTAATCATGCATGATCCTAGTTCATGTTAAGATGGCTAATATAACGCATGCAAAATGCAACTAAGATAGGCTCGGCTATCCTAAGAATGGCATATGAGGTGCGACAATCCAATACATGTATTCAACTTGGAATTGAAATACAATGCAGCTAGCATGATGCGCCGAGCCCGGTGCATGCAATATAGATGAATGATGCAAACATGCTATCATAAGTATGCTAATTGAAACGTGCCCTAAAACTAACCATTGAAAGCAGGTAAGTAAAAGGGAGAAAGAACTGGGGGTTAGAAGATATGCACACACTCACGCACACTTGTTACAACATTGCCCTCTCTCGGAGGGTTCGAATAAATAATACAAACCAAATAAATAATTAACTGCTCTAGCTAATTAAATAATACAAAATTTTAATTAATTAATAAATTAATTACAAAACGAGGTGGCCGCAGGCCTGCCTCGGAATGATGGGACGATGCATGCTCGATTCGCCTCGCTCGGAAACCCGTTGCCATGCCACATGTTGCCTCTATTTACACTGTTCTACACCTCTGAGAACTGCACAAGTCCCAAGGATGCTTCTGAACCACCTCCTGAGCACTGTGGAAGGTCACCGGCCAAAAGAAAAGGCCACCGGCCATTGGAAAATGGTCATCGACCATAAGTGGAGCTCTCGACCAACAATACATGGCCGGCCGGCACTGAAGATGGCCAACCGGCCATCTCTTCCTGCAGAATCCTGTTTTGCTGCAGCAGAGGGCAAACAGAGCATGTCAATGCATTTTCAAAGCAATGTATGCACAACCACCCTCCCTATCATGTTTAAGACTTAAGGGAGTGTAGTCCTCGACCCTCGGACCATCAATCACGCATTTCAATGCATGATGGCCAAAGAAGTCAAGTGTGCAACTCGATGTGGCATGAAATGCACAAAACACATAAAGGGCCTCAACCTCTATCATGATTGATCAAGAGGCAAGGGATGCACACACAATGCAATGCAACCTAGGCAAGCAAGCAAGCATGCAAATAACTCAAGTATGCAACAAATCTAATGCAACATGAGCATGTTAACATGCAATATGCAATAGGCATACAACCTAAACATGTGGACATGTATAGCATGCAACAACATGCAAAATGAAACAAGCATGCAACAACATGGTGAGATGGACTTACACTAACATGGGTAGCTCTCAAGCATGCCAAAATCAGTGGCCAAAAAGTCTTGGGATGGTGGCTCGGAATGCACAAAGATGAAGTTCATGCAATAGTCTATAAATGAGACATACAAGCACAACTCTCAAACGCATTTAAAGAGTGATAAATGCATGTGCATGACCATGAAACATGGACTGAAATTACACTACAAATGATGCCAAATCATTGAAATAGGCCAAGTAATGCATACTAAATGACTCAATACACAAGGCTTACAAGCAAGATTGAACCAAAGCTATACAAAACAAGTCATGGGTGACCAAGACAACCAAAATCAGACCTTAAGCATACCAAAACATGGATAAAATCTTCTTGAAGTCAAGCCAAAAGCATGCTAAAAAGACATGTCACAACATGACGCATGTTAGGCTATTTCATGGGATTGCATGGCAAGTGTATGGAGCATGCAAGGGCTAACCAAACCAAACCTAACCTAAACAAAGGTATGGCATGATAAAATAAGCACAAGAACATGCTGAAATTGACACAACATAGGCTAAAATGAGATGTTACTTCAAGGAGCATACAAAGCTAGTGTGTGTGATTTACACTACAAGTGTATGAGGCATGCAAGGGCCAGCCAAACCAAGCAAAAACAGATCTAAGGCATGTTAAAACAACACCAAAAATCTACTGAGATGGCTCAAAAACAAGCTAGAAACACATGCTCAAACATGAGGCATACAAGATTAGTTTGTAAAATTTACACTACAAGTGTATAAACCATGCATGGAATGACCAAGATAGGCAAAAATAGTGGCATATGACAGAAAAATAACCACAAATACCAGCTAGGACATGGCCAACATGAAATTAACAAAGGTGCTCACATATGAGGCAAATATGACAAGTATTGAAGACAACAAGAAGAGGGGATGACCCTCTCCTTCTTAGGACCTCAAAACACCACCCCCACCACTGAAATCCCTCTGGATTTCAATGGTGAGAAGGTCAATACAAGGTGGTCCCAAAGCTCACAAAAAAGGCACAAAAATGAGGTCAAACAAGGCCTAAGAGGGGGTAAACAACCCAAACACAAAAGTGATCTTAAATAAACTTCAAAAGAATGCAAAAACAGAACTTTTATCAGTTATAAGTTAAGCTCAAAACAGCATGCAAGATAGGCTAAAAGTGTGTGCAAAAATGGGGAATAAAGAGGGTAGTTCTCACCCTTGATGCATAGCTGCAAAACCAGCAGGTTCTTGGACCAAGAACTAACTCTTTAACCTCTGAAAATGACTTCCAAGAACCTTAGATGAATGGTGGAGGTGTGTGGCTATGAGGTGGTGTGCAAAGGGGCCAAGAATCTCACTCTTTTGAACCCAAAATATTGAGATATAGAGAGAGATATATCTTGGAGCCTTAAACAAATTTTTGAAACCTCTCTAAAGGAGAGGGAGGCACTCTCTTATAGAGAAACAAGAGGGTTCAAGCTTCTTGGAGAAGCTAAAGAGGTTCAAGCTTCTTGGAGAAGCTAAAGAGGTTCAAGCTTCTTGGAGAAGCTAAAAAGGTTTAAGTTTCCTCAAGAAGCTAAAAAAAAAGGTTCAAGCTTCCTCAAAAAGCTAAAACAAGGGTTCAAAAGGTCCAAGCTTCCTCGAGAAGCTTGTGATACCCCCGTTCCGTAATATGCTAAATTGGTCCTTAATTTGAATATGATTATGTGTTCAGCATGACTTTATGTGCCATTATGTGAATATATGTGATTTTGCAATTCTATCTGTTCACTGTAGGAATATCTGTTTGAGTAAAGTACTTTGGGAATTAAATTGAGGGCCCTATCGGCCACAGAACCCGAAATTGATTACGCCATTGTGATTGGCATAATTTTTAGAGCCTACGGTGAAATTTAATTGAAAATTGATTCGGGTCAGATTAAATTGATTTAAATGTTGAATTAGTGCCAATTATTCATTATTATTATATTGATGTTAGTGGAGTTGGCAGTGTTAAGACACTACACCTTGTATTCTCTCCTCATAACTTCCCTTGGCTGATCAAACTCTAAGAAAAACAAAGGGAGGGCCGGCGGTTAGAAAGAGAGGGGGAGAATTGGGTGATTTTGGCTCAAAGTTTGGGGAACTTGAAGATGAAACCCAAGATTTTGTTATAATTTGAGAGATTGAACTCTTAGGTAAGTAAACTCATGGATTTTTGTTTACAAATTTGTAAATTCAAATGTGGAATCCAAGTGCTACTCCAAGCACCACACGCAAGAGAAGAGTGTAGAAACCAAGGCAGCAAAGAAAATGGGTACTAGTAGTCTCATACCAGTGATTGATCTGCAAGACTTTCCATCTCAATCCCATAAACTAATCGATGCGAGCCAAGAATGGTTGTTTCAGGATCATCAATCACCAGATCCCCACAACTCTGATGTCAGATATGAAGTCGGTGGTGAGGTCTCTTCTCGATCTTCCCCCGGAAATCAAACGCCGGAACACCGACGTCATCGCCGGAAGCGGGTACGTGGCGCCGAACATGGTTAATCCTCTGTATGAAGGGTTGGGTCTCTACGACATTGGATCCACTCATGCTGTTCTTGATTTTTGCACTCAGCTCGATGCTTCTCCTCAACAAAGGTGCTTCATTTCTCTCTCTCTCTCTCTCTAGAAAATTTGAAATGAAATTATTGTGGGGTGATTTTGATTTTGATTTTGATTTTAGGTGATTTGTCTTTGAAATTAGCCAAAGAAATCATTGTAATTAATCATAATTAAAATAATGTTATAATAAAAATTTAATTATAATTAAAGAAGAAAATTATATAAATAAGAGTGTATATAAAGGTATATATGGTACTTTTTTTTAAAAAAAGGAGTTGTATATTAAAATTTTCCATGAAGTTCACATCCCAACTTTAGAACCTTAGAAAATTTGAGGCGATTGATAATGGGCTCTTTTGGGAAGAGCTAAAAACGTCAGTTTTTGGCTTTTTACTCATTTTGGATCAAATCACTTCTCACATTTTTTATTCACGAAAAGACAAAATAGACTAAAAAAGTCAAAAAATTAACTTTTTACCAACTTTTCAAAACACCCCAATCTGAATCATTTTGTAAGATGTTCAGTATAAAAAAAAATTAGGTCTGTTTGATAACTTTTTCTTTTTATGAAGTTTGTCACAAATATAATTTTAAAAATATATATATTTTTTTACAAACATGATAAAACAAAAATGGGGTATTTAAAAAAAAAAAGGGTTTGACGCTTAATTTTGTTAATTTAGACCTTAATTTTTAAAATTTATTTTCAATTTAAACAATTTATCAATTTCCGCTAAGTAATAGAATCTCCAACGCTTACCCTTTTTCTTTTTTTTTTCATCGTCAAATTTGAGTATAGATATTGGTTAAAAGTTTTATCTACTACCAAGCATTTTAATGTTAAATTTTCTATTTTCATGAACCACCAATCGACCAGGAGGATGACTAGATAGTCATCTAACCTAGTGTAAATTTTCTTCAAATTTTTTCCAATCCAGTCGTCCACCAACGATTACCTGCAAGATTTAATGAAAGGTTAACTGCTCGCTTAATTTGATAAATGGATTAATTACCAAAAAGTCTTGTCTACATATTTGGTGGTAGCTTTGGTTCTGTCAAAAAGTTTTTGAACCAATAAGTCCCATTTATAGGTAAAAAGACGTTTTGCCCTTTAATCCCAAAACTAAGAATGTTCTCAATTTCAAAACTGAGAATGTTCTCAATTTTCAAAACAGAGAATGATTTCAGTATATAATTATCAAAACTAAGAAATTTCTCAATTTTTTTGGTGCTTTTGGTGCGGTGCTTCTAGTATTAATTGATAATATTATTAGTGTTAGAATTTACCATTCACACTCACCTACTACACTCCACTACTCACACTCACCTACTACACTCCACTACTCTTCACCTACTACCCAAACCCTCTCCTATATAATGTCACTCTGATTTGTAATACAAAATATCAATCAAGATCAATCAATAATATACATCAGTTTATTTTACATGGTATCAGAGCAATAAGATTTGGGCTTGTATTTTTTTTTTCTCACCGGCGGGCAGCCGGCCGGCAACCTTGCCTTCGCTGCCCGCTGGAATTTTTTTTACACATACCTTGCTTGATCACAAGCCTCTCTCACCTTCGGCCACATTTCCGACTGTAACTCCGGCACCTCCTACTTCATATTCCGCTCCACCGGCAACTTCACCACCATCTACCGCAGCGAAGCTCTCAACAATGGCTGCTCCGCGAGTCTCGATCTTCTTCGCAGCCCTAACCCTCTCGTTGCTGGTGTATTTGGCTGAGTCGAGAAGCGACTCGAACTCGGTGTACTCGCCGTGCGCGGACACCACGATCCAGAAGTCCGACGGGTTCAGCTTCGGGATCGCGTTCTTAGCTAGGGGTGACTTCTTCGTCAACACATCGGTCCAGCTCTCTCGTTGCGACAAGCGGCTTTCTCTCTCTCAACTCGGTCTCTGTCGCCCTAAGGTCGACGAGATCTCTCTCCTCACCATCAACACCACCACCTTCTCTCCGGATTCTACTGGACTGTGCCATCAAAACAAGCAGCTGTAAGAGCCATGGCGGCTCTGTCGATTGTAGCCTCGGAATACCACTGGCAGTCTCAGCCGATCTATTTTTTCTTCTTTTCTTTATCTATTTTTTTCTTTGCTTTAGCTGCAGACCCATTTCTGTTCAAAGGGTGACTCAATCTCTCTCTCTCTCTCTCGGGCATTCTCTCTCTCTCCACACATGCACCCCTTTCTTTTCTTTTCTTTATTCTCCACTCACTCCCAACACACACGGCCATACATCACACCATCTCTCCTCCTTTGTTTATTTATTTCTTTATTATTTTTTTTTCCTTTATCTCTTTCTCCTTTTTGACTTTCCAACCATCACGTCCTTTGCACACAAACATTTAAAACAAAAAAAAAAAAAACAAAAAAAAAAAAAAAAAAAACAATAAAATAAAATAAAATTAACTTCTGGGAAACCCCGTCCAACTGTTACTCTTTTGAAAATATCTATTATCCCATAACAGTCCTTCCCCCAACATTTTGCACATCAATTGTTTGCGTATTCTGAGATAAAAATAAAAAAAAATAAATCAAAAAAAAAAAAAAAAAAAAAACTTTGGACGACGACGACTTGCATACCACTCCTTTTATTCATGTCGGGGCTCACCCCGTTCACCATTTTACATAAAAAAAAAAAAAACAAAAAAAAAAAAAAAAAAACAGACACACCAACAAAACAACCACACCCCCCGTGGGATTTTTCTTTTCCTACTCTACTGCAGGTCTCTTCTTTTTGCCTCCGTCCTGGGCGGCCCTGGCCGGTGTTGCCTCAGTGCTTCCCACTCCACTGGGCACGATCACTCCACCATACTCCTCCACTGCAGCATATGGCGGCCCTCCAAAACGGAACATCACGGTGGCCTTCCGTTTCAGCTCCTTATTTTCCGCCTTCAGCACGCTTATCTCTGTTCGCGCATCCTTATACATGCGCTGGAGCAGAGCTAGCTGGGAGTTTAAATGCTGCACCTCATTTGTCCTACTCTGCAGCCGGTTCGACAAATTTGTGACCGCCATCATTGTTTCCACGCATGACTTCAGAGTATACTGATTAGCTTCAATATCAGTTTGCCTCGCCATTTTTTGCTCCACCGACCGCATCGGAAAGTTCAATGGAGCAAAACCAGAGGTGTTTGGTTGCGGTTCACTGGCCACTGCACCAGTTATTTCTCTTGTGGGCTCGTTCAGTTCTGGAAAGAGCGTGAGCAGGTTCTGGGTAGCTGGACGGGAAGAAGAGGCCATGTTTTTGAGTTGCTAAGTGTTTCAGAGAAGGGTTGGTTTCCGGGTGTTTCAAGATTTGCAGAGACAAGCTCTCCGAGCGTTCAGAGGTTTCAGACTCGTATGCACAGCCTTCGCCTCAACCTTGTTTTAAATAGCCAGGGCCAGCCACGCGCATTGCGCGCCTCTTGCCGCCCGACAAACTGGCCCGCCTTTTCATGGCACATCTTTTGATAAAGTGGGCACGCCTTTTGATGGCACATCTTTTGATAAAGTGGGCACGCCTTTTGATGGCACGCCTTTTGATGAATTGGGCACGCCTTTTGATGGCACGCCTTTTGACAAAATTAGGCACACCTTTTGAGGATGCGACTTTTTAAGGGTCCGACAAGACTCTGTAAACTGTCCCGACATTGATTCCGGTTAGCTCCTTTATGGGTCCGACAAGACTCTGTAAACTGTCCCGACATTTGATTCCGGTTAGTTTCTACAAGGGTCCAGCAAGACTCCGTAAACTGTCACAACAACTGTCACAACATTGTCTTCTACAACGGTCCGACATGACCCCATAAACTGTCTTCTACAACGGTCCGACATGACCCCATAAACTGTCTTCTACATCGGTTTGACACCCCCATACAGTGTCCTCTACAACGTTATGACACCACCATACAGTGTCCTCTACAACGTTATGACACCACCATCCAGTGTCTTCACCAACTGTCTGACACGACCATACAGTGTCTCCTATCCTTTTTTATTTTTATGTATTTTATTATTTTGTTCCTCTCTTCAAACTCAAGTTGGTTAGTTTTTATCCTCCTTGAGTTTGCGGGGGGCTGTTAGAATTTACCATTCACACTCACCTACTACACTCCACTACTCACACTCACCTACTACACTCCACTACTCTTCACCTACTACCCAAACCCTCTCCTATATAATGCCACTCTGATTTGTAATACAAAATATCAATCAAGATCAATCAATAATATACATCAGTTTATTTTACAATTAGTTTTGAGAAATTTCTCAATTTCTTTCATGATTAATTGGAAGCCGACAAATCAGAATTAAAATGAAGAAGTTTACATATATTTATAATATTATCAAGTATCAATGGACCAGATCATCCTCCAAATTTAAAAAAATAAATCAAAGTTCATGAGCGTGTTTCATTCGGTAAACAATAACGAAACGCAGTGAAATGGATGAAGATTTGTACAGTCCGATTCGTCGGAGGAAGCAACGGAGAGACTCCGACGGTTCCGAGAAAAGAGATCCAAGTTCTCGTCACCGGTGAGGCTGAGACCACGTCGATGCTGCGTTCTTGTCGGAATATTCCTTTTGGCGGCTTGAGATTCCTTCAAAGTCTGATTCATTTCTAGAAATGTAGGACCAAAACCATCTCCAAAGCAAAATATGTGAAGAAGAGTATGAGAAAGAATCAATTATTAGAGTGAGAGAAAGATGCAATAGATGCAAAGGCACACACGGAGCTTGTTGGTGTGGCCATTCGGGTACGGGCATTGAATGGCATCGGGTCAGTGTGACACACACTTTCCAGATCTGGAAATCTGCTAATCTAGTTCTAGATCTGGTTCGAGATGTTCTCGGGTGAGAGAGAGAGAGAGAGAGAGAGAGAGAGAGAGAGTAAGAGTAAGAGAGAGGGAATGGAGTACAGCAATGGATGTTTGGCAGCTATGGAGGAGGTCTTGGAAGGGTAAATTAGTCTATTAAAAATTAATGGGACTTGAAGGAGCAAATAATTTTATCTAGGACTTAATGGATTATAAGTTCACAAAATGGGACTTGTATGTAAATGCCCCTTGATAAAAAAATGAGTTCCTTTCATTTGATACCAATTTGGTGAAACAGTTGGAATATCATTTTCATCAAATTTTTGTCAAATTTAAGTTTGATGAAAGATTTGAGTATGGATTGGAGATAATCTAAAATCAATAGAAAAAAAATGATATTTTAGTCATTAAACTCAATAAAAAATTGATATTTTGAACATTTTGTATACATTTACATTTAGTTTAATTGGTGGTTTAAATTGAAAATAAATAAAAAAAATTAGGATTTAAATTGATAAAATTAAAAAAAAAAAAATCTATATTGTTACATTATCAATCTTTGAGTAGTTTTTATTTTTATTTTTATTTATTTGTAATTTTCCCAATAAAAATGATAGTAGTGAGCCTTAGGCTTTTCAAATTCTCTCAAGTTGCGATGTGATTCTCAACCCTTGTGAAAATGATATAACAGTAGGCTTGAATCCGACTGACATATGGATCACTGATTGGTTTATTTTGCAACAAAATTTTCATTTGATTATACATTCACCATCTAACATCCTTGTACAAGACTGTTTAGTAATCGATACCAACTCTTTGAATAAATAAAAAATCAATACCAACTCTTGTTTCGACTAAAACTTTCTATTTCTTTTGGTTTGTGATTCAGATTGGGACGCAAATTATGTATTTCTTGATTTGATTAGCATGATATTATTATAGGGACACAATACTGAGGTATTCTCAGTCTATACATGAACTAGCCATGGACATTGGGAACAAATTAGCTCAAAGTATGGGTTTGGCCAGCGATTTGTTTATGGGTTGGCCCTGCCAATTTAGGATTAACAAATACAGCTTCACCCCTGAAACTCTCGGATCATCCAGGGTTCAAATCCACACAGACTCTGGATTTCTTACCATATTACAGGACGATGAAAACGTGGGTGGTCTTGAAGTGATGGACAAGAAGTCCGGTGAATTTGTACCAGTTCATCCCATGCCCGGCGGCACCCTCCTTGTCAATCTTGGAGACTTTGCTACTGTTGGTAACACTTTCTTATGTCTGTTTGGCTTCTAGAAAAATTCATGATTTTTTTGTCAATCTTGAGAACTTGCAAAACATTTTTAGGGTATATTGCACTTTATATCCCTCGACTTTCACAAATTCTACTTTGATATTCATCTTTCAATCCCAAGAGCTATTTCAGTCAAGTTGCAAGGCCCTTCTGTTAGTTTGGTTTTTAATTATCTAGCGAATGTTGCCATGTGACCCTCACATATGGCATTTTTCAGAGTAAAAATATAATTTCTTCATATTTTTTTCTTTTTCTTCTCCTCTATTTTCCAAGATATTTTGTCTCTATTGTATTTTTGAAACCCACCACCCCCTACTACCCATGGTTGGGGTAGGGGCAGTGAGAAATGGGTGGGGGAGTGGCAAGAAAGGGATGATTGGTGGTGGTTGTGGGTATAAAAAATACAGTAAATAGAGAAGATAATGTGAAAAATAAAAATAAAATAGAGAAGTAGAAAAAAAGAGCAATTACATTTTTTCCTTTAAAATATGAGAAATTAAAGTCTGAGATCTCGTTTGGGAACATGCTAAAATGTATAATTAAAAAACGAGGCCGATTTGATATAAATTAAAAGGGTGCAAAATGTAATCTTTTTTTTTTTTTTCCCTCTCTCTTTGTATCGATTATTTTGTTAAAGTCGGATTTGATTGACACATTTACATTCACCAATGTGTCAAAGGTGTGGAGCAATGGAAGATTTTACAATGTGAAGCACAGAGTGCAGTGCAAGGAAGCCACAATACGACTGTCGATTGCTTTGTTTGTCTTAGGACCAAAGGAGGCTTCACTAGAAGCTCCACCGGAGCTAGTAGATAGTGAAAACCACCCTCGGCTATATGTTCCAATCAATTTTGAAGATTACAGAAAGCTCCGGATTTCCACTGGTTTGAGAGCCAGTGAAGCTCTTGACAAGTTATCTGCAAGCAATGTTCCATTTTGACTAGAAGACTAGGGTGGCCCAGTGTTGTGAAAAGCACGCCTAGGCGCGCGCCTAGGCACCAAGCGAGGCGAGGGGCACTGTTTGCGCCTGCACAAGTCCCAGGCGAGGCGCTTTGAGATAGGCTCACGCCTTAGCCGCGACTTGAGCCAAGCGACAGAGGCGCAAGGTGCACGACTAGGCGCGCTTGAGTTTTTAGCCGCTAGATCTGAACCCTAATCTATGTCGAATGGCTCTGTACTATGTCATTTTTCCTCTCTCGCCTCGCCTGGGCTGCTCGATTCCACTTCGACTTTGACTCTGTTGGACTTCGATTTCGACTGGGTTGCTCGATTCGACTTCGACTTCGACTTCGACTTCGACTTCGCAGGTATGTTTCGCCGTCTTCTTCTTCTTCTTCTTCTCCTCCTCTTCTGGTTTGCTCGACTTCGCGACTTCGACTGGGATGTTTTTTTTTTTTTTTTTGGCTTCAACCTCTTCTGGTCTTCTGATCTCACTCTCTCTCTGTCGCTTGGGCTTCGACTTCGACTCTGTTTTGCCCCCTTTTTTCTTTTTTTTCCAATTATGCCTTTAGTTTCTGTTAGAAGGGGAAAAAAAAAACGAGAATAATTAATGAAAAAAAATATACAAATAATTAACTAAAAAAAATACACTGAAAAAAAATACAAATAATTAATTATTCACAAATAATTAATTAATACAATGTGCTATTGGTCTCTTTTTTTTCCTTTATCTGTTAGGGAAAAAAATTGCAAATAATTAATTCATCACACATTACATTACACTGAAATTATTTTTCATTTATTAAATTTGATATTGTTGTTTTGAAGTGTTAAGACATATATTAGTATTTGTTGGATATTTATGTTTTGGATGTTTTTTTATGTTTTTGTTTTATTGAATGTGGAGTATTTTATCTTTGAAAATTGGAATGTTATGTAATATGCACTTTCATGGTTTTGAGAATTATTTTATATTTTGTCTTGAATCTTGATTACTTTTTATTTAAAAAAAAAAATTGTCTTAGTACTATGAATGATTAGTCTATGTTAATTTTTTTATTTTTTACTAAGACTGTGCGTCTTACTTCAATAAAGCCCGCGTCTCGCCTTGCGCCTAGGCTCTGAGAGACCTTCAGCGCCTTAGTGCGCCTTGAGCCTTTAAAAACACTGGCGTGGCCTATTGCTGGCCGCAATTGTGTGTGAAATGACAGAAATGCCCTTTACAAGCCACAACAGACACTCGTTTGGAGGACAATTTTGGCAAATTTTTGGGCCACCCTTGGACTATTAGTGGCTTCATTTCGCCTGCATCTTTCTCTAATTTTCTAAATAGCGTTAATCAAGATCAAGAAATATTGTGGTGAATGTTTAACTTGTTTCTTGGTTAATTATTTTGGAAACCTGTGCATTTACAAATCGTCAATTCTTGCTTCATTAGCAATTTAGTTTTCAATTCCATCAGTTTAAGATAGTGTTTAGTTTGGCCAAATAATTTGAAGTAGAAATGAAATGATTATTTCTTAATCCCTATCTAGCCTCTCTCTCGGTCTCTTTTATATCATCGGGCGTCATCATTAGATTTCATTTCCTTATGTGATATCTTTCGAAATTACGGCTCGACTATTATGTCCACGTTATAATCCTGCTGTGTAACGTTGCTCTGTGGCCAATCGGCTAATTGAAGGATAATTTAGTAATTTTTTTTTTTTTTTTTGTGTCGAACTTGTAAGAGTAACAATGTCATTGTGCATTCCTCTATTAATACAAGTACCAACAAGATCTGGTAATCGAGGTAAATGAAGGACTGAACTATTATTTACAGCTTTATGAAATTTATAATGAAAATTTTGAAACCAAATCAAATCGAACTAACAAAATGCAGGTTGGTTTAGTTTTGAACTACAAAATTGTAGCATCATTCACAATATAATCGCAAAATACTATTTCCAACCTATGAAATGTTTAGAACTATTTCTACGAAGAACATTCATGTGGAAAGTATGGAGTTATAACTTATGTATAATGTATATATATTTAGATAGTGCAATTCAGTTCCAAGCCGGATCCAAAGCTATAAAACTAAAGGTTGAATTTTGAAATATAGTTCATTTATTTTAAAAATCAAAACCAAATCGTTTGTTGAGAAAATCAAATCAAACCGTGCGGTTTAATCAGAATTAAACAAGTTTGCAATTTTTTTTTTCATTTTTTGCTCAAGCCTATGTGGGAAGGAGTAGAGTGTAATTCTCAAAATTTGAGGGATTAAAATGCAAATCTTAGGAGATGTGCATGTAATTTACCCAAAAATATTCCACCTTTAATTGTTAAAACAGAAAAGAATTCATTGTATAAAATGAGAAACTGACTTAAAATGGGAAAATTTCTTCAATTCGCTTGTTTCCATAAGTCACAATTTTCTTTTCGGGGTGGACAAGTGATATCTTGTTTGGATTGAAACTGACAAAAAATGGGAAAACTCCAAATACATAAATGTGAGATAAAAAACATAAAAACATTTATATTTGTAAATATGAGATAAAATATTCATAATTAGAAATGTAAATTATTTATATGCACCTAACATAACATAAATTATTTATTTATGAAATTTAGAATCAAATTAAATCATGAAAATTTTGAAACCAAATCCCTAAACCAAAATCAAATCGAACTAATAAAATGCAGTTTGGTTTAGTTTTGAACTACAATTTTTAAAAATTGTACCATCATTCACAATATAATCGCAAAATACTATTTCCAACCTATGAAATGTTTAGAACTAGTTCTACCAAGAACATTATGGAGTTATAACTTATGTCTAATGTATATATATTTAGATAGTGCAATTCAATTCCAAACCGAATCCAAAGCTATTAAACTAAAGGTCGAATTTTGAAATATAATTCACTTATTTTAAAAATCGGAACCAAATCATTTGTTGAGAAAATCAAATCAATCTGTGCGTTTTGATTAGAATCAAACCCGTTTGCAATTTTTTTCATTTTTTGCTCAAGCCTATGTGGGAAGGAGTAGAGTGTAATTCTCAAATATCTGAGGGATTAAAATGCAAATCTTAGGAGATGTGCATGTAATTTACCCAAAAATATTCCCCCTTTCATTGTTAAAACAGAAAAGAATTCATTGAATGAAATGAGAAGCTGACTTAAAATGGGAAAATTTCTTCAATTCGCTTATTTCCACAAGTCACAATTTTCCATTTCGGGGTGGACAAGTGACGTCCTGTTTGGACTGAAACTGACTAAAAATAGGAAAAAAATTCCAAATACATAAATGTGAGATAAAATAAAAGACATAAAAACATTACGAGTTGAAAATATTAGCAGTTGACCCGTGCAATGTATGTTCTATTCTTTTTATAAAAAATATTTGATAGTACAATGTTATTATAAAAGAATAATTTTAATTTTAATTTTAATTTGAAGTATGATTTTAATTATTTATTTTGATAACATTAGCATTATCGTTCTATAAAAGTGTTACTTGAATATTTATATATATTAATTTTAAGTTAAATTATTTGTGTATTTTGATAATTTTAGTTATATCATAATATAAAAGTGTAATTATCATATAATAATTTTTTATGATATATATTAAATCATAAAATAATAAAATAAATACTCATTTCGATATTAAAAATAATAGTTAAATTATAAGAAGAATTAGTAACATAAAATTAAAAATAATTCTAACTATTTAATTTTATTTTATATTCATTTGGAAAATAAAAATATGTAGAAATAGAAATTATATAAAATTTATTAAAAAAATTAAATATAAATATGTTGTTGCTAGATTATCATGCAATGATTTTACATGATATATATATATATATATTAAGTTATAAAATTATAAAACAAACACTCTTAATTAAATTAAAATATCAACTATATAAAAGAAATTCAATAACGACTAACCAAGAAAGAATCACATTAATATATTTACCTAAAAACAAAAAATAATAAAAACATTCAAACAATAGATACATCTCAGTGTGTGAAATGATTAATTATCTATAATATGATATCAAAACATAAAAAAACTTACCAATTAATAATTGAAATAGTGACTCAATCAGTAAATCCAAACTTTAGAGGTTCCTCAAGAGTATTATTGTTGTGAAGATTTTTTCTTTGTGATTATATAAAATAATATAAAAAATGAAGTATAATTTCATATATAAAATCACTATAAAATTTAAACGACAAATCCATAATATAAAATTGATATTAGGGATAGAAAAATGCACTGGAAAATAAAGGGGAAAAAAAAAGAGGCAATTTAGCATTAAAAAGGAAAAATCCTAACACCCTTCAAAGAATTAAGAAGAAAAAAGTGAAACCCAAAATTGGTATTAGGCTCGTGGATTATCTCTATTTAAGATGAAAAATATATGGAAAAGAAATATCTTTCAAATAGAGTTCATATAAAATAGATAAAGTTAGTATAATTTAAATTAGGTTTGAGTTTGTATAGACCTCTATATGTAATCTATCTATATCTATATTTATACTTACTATATATATAAGTAAATGTAGTGGAGTATGAGAATTGTAGCGATCCCAATTTTGACTCGATCAACTTATGGGAAAGTGTATTTCACGCTCAAGCAGACTATGTTATATTAGTCCGTAAGGGGAGATTTCAGATCACTTTTTCAGTTCTCTCTCTTTAAAACTCTTCAAAATTTCCAGATCTATAGCTTCTCTCTCTAGAAGTCATCTTCTCTCTCTGATTCCTCCAAAGCCGTTGGGAGTTAGACTGAAGTTATTTATCAAAGTTGTATAACTTCTCGAGAGTTTCGTTGTGTGCGGTGGAGATCGAGTTTCGATA
Organism: Camellia sinensis; assembly: GCF_055761805.1. Taxonomy (NCBI): domain Eukaryota; kingdom Viridiplantae; phylum Streptophyta; class Magnoliopsida; order Ericales; family Theaceae; genus Camellia; species Camellia sinensis. The sequence goes on from NC_138967.1 coordinate 153,617,299, forward strand.
CCATAGATTTTGGGGTTTTATCTCATTTCTTCTTCAAAACTTGAGGTAGGGATTTTCTTAGAGTTATGTATATATATATTTGCAAGATCTATATGATTTTCAAAATCATTTTTCGATAGCATTGAAAATTGATTGTTGATTTAAGAAATTGAGCGATTTTGAAAGTGGATTTGTCTCTTATTCTTTTAAAATGATCTTATGGGTTTTGATTTTTATTGATTGAAGAAAATATGATTTTGGAAAGTTTTCTTTCAAAATATTTGAGTTGTATAGTTTTTATGAGAAAATCTAGAATTTAAGAATTTTTTTTAAAGACTGAAAATTCATAAATAATATTGTTATATTTATTTTGTGTGTCAAAATAAATGGATGTTTGGAAAATTTTTTATTTATATTTATATAAATGATGAATTTCAGGGAATATGAGAATTATTGTTCATTTTGGAAATTATTGTTCAAAACGTTGAAATAGTCTTAAAATGACTAATTGTTGAGGATACTTGAGAAGAGGGAATTGTGTTATTCCTTGGATGATGAATAGAAATAACAGTATTTATATTCATCTTGTGTTATTGGCATATCAATTCATGTGATTACATTAAACTTTGAAAGTTGATTTGAAAACTTGTATTGAGAAAAGAATGTTGAGAAACAAGTTTTCATGGAATGATTTTGGGGTAAATACATTGGTAAGTTTTGATAGGTGGTGTAGATGATATTGAACAAGTTAGCCTGAGAGTCCAGGGTGAAAGACCAAAACCCGTGCGGATAGGTGTCGAGCCTTCTGGTTAATACCGGTAAAAATGACAAATTGGTAGTACTTATAAAGTCTACTTGCAGACATCGACGTAGGGATTACCAGAGTCGTATTTACCGCTCTTGAAATGAATTGTTAGGTTTTGAAGAATTGAAATTGCATGACATCATTGAGCATGATGGTTTTCAAAGATGGAGATGTGATTTTCTTTCAAAAGGGCATAGCATGACATGTGCATTTCATCTCTTAAGACTTGTATAAAATATATATACTTTGTTAAGGATTTCCTACTGGGCTTTATACTCACCCTACGAAATTTTTGTGCAGGAAAAGATGTGGTGATGCCGCCTAACTAAGGGCGAGGAAATGTGTGTTGAGAGTACGAGACTCTTGTTTTGCTGTGACTCTGTGTGTAAGCCAAGGGCTGTATGTGTGTGGGTTTGAATAACCGTTTTGTATAACCAGGCTCAAACCTTGGAAACTTGTAAACCCTTGGGGGTATTTATTTGTTTATTTACTTATTGTTGGATTAATGTATTGTTGCATGAAGAACTATTGTATCATGTAATGTAAGTTTAAAGATTTATATTAGATTTTCCTTGAAAGAACCATGATTGTTGTATTATCATTTGGGTTAGAAATTTAGGGCGTTACAAGAATTCTCCAAACTTTTAATGCTAAATTCTTACGGATTCTCTCTCTTACGTGTCATCTCGCAAGTCTCCTCTCCCACTTTTTCTAATTTTTAATCATTTGTCAATTATCAAAATTTCAAAAGCCAACAGCATTATATATATTTAAATAAAATGATAACTATTTAGATATGAACAACAAATATTTAGATATGAATAACAAAGATGTAGAGATAAAAATATAATAAAATAAAATAAATAAATACGAGTCAAATAATTTTTGAAATAAAAAGATAATTATTTATGTCACGCCCCAAATTTCTAGCCTAAATGATAATACAACAATCATGACTCTTTCAAAGAAAACCGAATATAAACCTCCAAACTTACATTACATGATACAATAGTTTTTCATGCAACAATACATCAATCTAACAACAAGTAAATAAACAAATAAATACCCCAAAGGGTTTACAAATTTTCAAGGCTTAAGCTCGGTTATACAAAACGGTTATTCAAACCCACATAAATACAGCCCTTGGCTTACAAAACAGAGTCACGCAAAATGAGAGCATTGTACTCCTAATACACATACTTCCACGCCCCTAGTTGGGTGGAATCACCATATCTTTTCCTGCACAAAAACCCCGTAGGGTGAGCATAAAGCCCAGTAAAAAATTCTTGACAAAGTATATACATTTTATACAAGTCTCAAGAGATGAAATGCATATGCCATGCTATGCCTTTTTTTGAAGATAAATTACATTTTCATTTTTTTGAAAACCATCATGCTCAATGTAATGCCCTCAAAATAAATGCATAAATCATTCATTCATAATAACCGTGGACATGAGAAAGTAAAATATATTCATTCATTAGAGTGTTTTCCATAAGAGATGTTACATGTTGACAATAAAAGTAAAAGCCATACGAGCTTACAACTTTCCAAGTCAACACTTGGTTACAACAAAGAGGGTCAAAAGCCCTTTACAATTAAAGCCCTTGGTTTGGAACTAACAACATGTAACACAAAAGAAAGATCAACCAAAAGAAGCATGTTGCCTCTAAACCACCCAAGCTAGGTCTTTGGAGGCAGCATATCTCCTGTACTTGAAAATGATGTCCTATATAAGGTGAGCCAAAAGCTCAGTAGAGATATGCTAAACCAGATATGAGAAAAAACTAAAACATTAGCATTCGATGGATGGTTAACACTTATAAACCAATTTACATTCTTTGCAAGGCCACCAATAAGTACATTCATGTCCCAATCCGCTTCCCTTATTTATCCAATTCAATTCATAGACATGGTTTATTATCTAACCAAACAATTTAAATAAGACTACAACTCATCTTATTAACACTTCCATTATCCACAATTCAAAATGAGACTACAACTCATATTTTTAACATTTCAATTATCAACAATTCAAAATGAGACTACAACTCATATAATCAACACTTCATATATTCAACACTTCAATTATTAACATTATTCAGATATACATAAGGTTTCTGGACTTTCACCCTAGACACTACGGCCAGCTTAATTATCAATGGAGTCCATCTCCTATCTCCCCCTAAACAATGGAGTACATCTCCTATCTCCTCCCAAACAATATACATATACAATGTATTTAAACAAGTTGTCATATACAATGACCAATTCTCGAACATATTCAATGTTATAACCCATTCGTCATATTCGATGACATATTTCAATCGATTAGTTTCAATTTACCTAATCATCATGTAATTCTACAACACTCATGACTATTCTCCATCGATAACCCAAAACAGTTATTTCTAAACAGATAATTAAATTTATCAAACAGATAAATTAATACATTTTCCATGAGTGAGTGATTTATCAATCCAACTACACCATTATATCACCATTATATCCTCCACCATTATGTCATGCAATTTCAATTGTTCAAAACTTAGCAATTTATTTCAAGGGCGGTAAATATGTCTTTGGTAATCCTTAGGCTGGAGTTTGCAAGTAGACTATACGAGTACTACCAAATTGTCATTTTTACCGGTATTAACAGGAAGGCTCGACACCTATCTGCGCGAATTTCCGGTCTTTCACCCCGGACCCGCAGGTCAACTTATTCAATATCATCTATACCACCTATCAAGACTTACCAACATATTTACCCCAAAATCATTTCATGAAAACTTATTTCTCAACATTCTTTTATCAATGCAAGTTTTCAAATCAACCTTCAAAGTCTAATGTAATAAAATGAAATGATATGCCAATTTCACAAGATGAACACAAATGCTTTTATTCCAATTTATCATTCAAGGAATAAACACAATTCCATTTTCTCAAGTATTCTCAACAATTTAGTCATCTTAAGACTATATCAACATTCTGAATAATCATTTCTAAAATGAACAGCAATTCTCATAATCCACAAAATTAATCATTTAAACGAATATAAATAAGAATTTTTTTAAACATAATTTATTTTGACACACAAAAATAAATATAACAATATTACCCATGATTTCTCAACATTTTTTAAAACTCCTATTATCTAGATTTTCTTACCAAAACAGTTCATCTCCAAAACATTTGAAGAAATCTCACCAAAAACATCTTTCCTTAATCAACATAGTTCAAAACTCTCAATTTCTATTTCAAAGGATCAAATGGTAAACTCACTTTCAAAATCACTCTTTTTCTTGAATTAACAACCCATTTTCCAAAACAAATCAAAGAATGATTTCGAAAATAATCTACATCTTGCAAAAATATATATATAACTCAAAAAAAAAATCCCTACCTCAAGCCAAGAAGCTTTCAAATTTTTCAGCAACAGAGATTAAATTTTCTTGGAGCCAAACGACGCATTTTCTGCCCTCTACGTTTTGATCCAAAACACTTCAATTTACGACGCCAGCAGAACCTTTCAGGAAATGAAGGTAATAGCTCTTCAAGCACTTGAACAACAACTGAACCATGCACCTCTTTCTCATAGGAAATATGATCTTTTGCAACTCCAGAATCTTTTCGAATTGAATTAACACCTCTGAGATATGGCACAACACCCCAGTCCAAATGTAAATCTTCCATTTGTGCAAACTCATCCAATACACAACCAATGAGACGATAGCTCACCATACTTGACTTGTCACAGGCTTCTTGAACAGCAAGGTATTGGTTTCTACTCATGCTTAGCTTATCACGCATAGAGTTGTGTTCACACAAGAAGTTAGAAGAAACAAAATCTGGGGGTTTTTCAGGGTCAAGTGTAGGTTCTTGTCTCTCAACATGGGGATCCCTCAGTTCTGAATTCCTCACACTTCATGTATGGAAAAGATTTTCTTCCCTATTATCTAAGCTGTTGAATTCAAAACATGAAGCTGAAGAAGCAAAAGCATCAGAATTCACTAAATCCATTCTCGTAACGGGCTCAGACTCAACTCTCGCAAAAGAATTACTGTTTAACCTTCTGTTGGAGTCATTCCCTATGAGTCAACTGAACTGCTAAAGCTTCAACCATAGCAATAGCTTCTTCTACGTCATCCTTATTTTTACCAGCCACACGGCCTCTTAAGGCTTCCAGTGCATCTCTAAGCTTCTTTAGAAGTACATGTTTCTTTAAAGAAGTAGCGTCCCTGAGTCTAGCCTCATCAGACAACTTAGCTGCTGCAGCCGAACCTTTCTCAAATTAACTGGCAAGGCCACGAACAAAGAGGCGTTTCTGCTGTTCTAGCAATTGAGACGTTTCTGCTGTTCCAGCAATTGGGCAGTTTCTCGAGCAATGACCTCCTTCGTGGCTAACACTTTGGGATCCTCCACCTCCACAATCTGGTTGTTAGCACCAATTTTATAAGTTGGAAACCGACTAGTAGCAAATATCACATCTGTTGAGACTGGAGGAACTATTCCTTTTTCAATGAATCAGCAAAATCACGGCCTACTCTCGTCATGATACGAAATTTAATTTAGATCACGTAATTAAGTACTAACTAACAGAGGAGATTGAGATGAACAATGGCAAAGTTTGGTCTCGGTTGCAGGCAGACTTGAATGATGTTTCTAGAGAGAGAGAGAGAGATAACTTAAACAAAACCCTTCCCACTCACTCTTATCCCAGCTTTTTTTTTTTTTTCCTCTAAAAGCCTCCGTTTGAAAAGCGGGTTGACTTTTTAGTTTTTTTGATTTTTTTGACTATTTTAGCCTGGTTTGGAAAGAGTTTTTTGACTTTTTGATTTTTTTGACTTTTTTTGTGAAAGAGAATTGTAATGATTATGGATTGAATTTAATGTTTTATTTTTTTGACTAAAATAATCTATTTTATTTTTTGTGACTATTTTAATCAAAAAAACCTAATTTTTTTCTTCCCAAACGGAGCCTAAAGAATATATTCCATCACATTAGACCTCATCCAATCCTTTCAGACGTCTGGCGGAGATGGCCAGAGAAGTGTTAAATCAGCATTATACACCTGTAACTCCACTAGTACAAACCAATCCACATGCTGCTTTTCGGTGCCACTAACTCAATCATCATGATGTTGAGCAATTGTTAAAGCATAGCTAAGGTGTAAATGGTGGGTCCTTTTTTATTCCTTCCTCTAAAAATTTTCCAATTGTCTTGAAAGCAAATAATATCTACTCATCATTCTCATGTAGCGTTTCAGGCCTACAATTTTTTATTTTTTATTTTATTTATTTATTTTTTTTTGGGTCATTACAATTTATATATGAACAAAAAAAAATAGAGATAAAAATATATACAAATATATATATATATATATATATAACTATTTAGATTTAAACTGAAAAATAGAAATTTAAATAAAAGATAAAAAAAATATTTAAATAAAAAAGATTAAGATTGAGACATGAATTCGAAAAACATGATAAATTTTTTAACGATTTATATTTACCTTATGTGAGTTTGTTGTAAAATTCTCATATATTTCGGCTTAATCTTTTTAAAGTTTATCTTCAAGTTAAACTAATATTTTATCTTTCAAAATCATTAATTAATTATTCATATACATTTTAAATATAATAAAATTCCATAAATAAAAATGCAAATAAAAAATATGATATAAATCTTAAAAAGATGATAAATTTGATAAAATTCAAAACATTTAAATAAAAAATATTAAGATTGAGATATAAATCTTAAAAAGATGATAAATTTTTTAACGATCTATATTTACTTTCTATGAGTTTATTGTAAAATTCTCATATATTTTATCTTAATCTTTTTAAATTTTATCTTTAAGTTGAACTTATTATTTTACCTTTTAAAATCATCAATTAATTATCCATATAAATTTTAAATTTAATACAATTCCATATTTTGAATTGATAAAAGTTCAAATAAAAGATTAATATTCAAATAAAAAAGATTACGAGTCAGATAATTTTTAAAATAAAAAGATAACTATTTATGTATGAATAACAAAAAAATAGAGATGAAAAAATATACAAAAATAAAAATATAAGTATTTAGATTTGAACTGCAAAATGAAAATTCAAATAAAAGATAACAAAATATTTAAATAAAAAAGATTAAGATTGGGATATAAATATCCCAAAAATGTGATAATTTTTTTAAGGATCTATATTTATCTTTTGTTAGTTTGTTATAGAATTCCAATATATTTCAGTTTTATTTTTTTAAAGTTTATCTTCAAGTTGAACTTAATATTTTATATTTTAAAATCATTAATTAATTATCCAAATAAATTTTAAATATGATATAATTCCATATATATCTTTTGTCTAAGCATAATCTTTTCAATTTAAAAACAAATTCCTGCAAAAAGAACCATGAACAGAAGATTGGGAGGAAAAACAATCAACATTGAGCCATTTTTTATTCTTTTCAGTGCCTAAAAATCTTAAATATTTGCTTTACATTTAAAATGTATACTTGCATGAGTTTTTGCATTTGTGAGAAAGTGGGTTTATATAAATGGATATTGTGATTTTATTTTAAATTTTTTTTGTTACAATTTGTATTTTTCTTTACTTGTTTCTCTTTGCTAATAATGTGTCATTTAATTGAAATTTTATTCTTTTTTTTAATTATTTTTTAAAGCTCTACTATTATCAATTTGTAATTCTCTCACTTATTGACTGTTTGTGTTTAATTTTTTTGGGTGCACATGTTAGATTGAAAATGAAGAATACATCAAAATTTATTAGATGTGGGTTTATACTTTAAATGTATTCATTAGTTGATTTTTTATTGTTGATTATATGTTCAAATAACTCATGATTAAATTTATTTTCAAAAACTCATTTCCTTTGGCAACCCACAAATTTCTTCTCTTTTAATTTTTTTTTTTTTGTTCAGATTCAGAGTTTGAATAAATGGAAGAAATATCTTAATAAAAATATTAATTTTTTTTTGGAATAATTTAAATATTGATATTCTTTATGTTTGTCAATTCAATTTTAATGCATTTCCAAACTTTTATTTTATAATCATTCCAAACCTATTTATGCTTAATGAAACAATATAACCAACAAAAAAAAAAAAATAGCATGTAAATTTTTTTTAACCATTAACTGAATATAATGGGAATTAAAATTAATTTTATTTTAATTCATTATACTATGTGGGATGATTAATGTAATATCAACTATTGATTAAACAAAATTAGTGCTACTTTTATTTAATATTAGTTATTTTGATTAATTATAATATGCCTTTATTACTCTACTTTTGGTTATCTGAAGTAATTTTTGTATAAATTAGTTATTATTTATGTGATGATTTACTTAATCTATGATAATTTTTAATTTTTTTTTAATAATGTGAAATATTAAATATGTTTAATGATGTGAAGTAAGGTTTGTATACACAAACTAAATAAAAATATTAAGAAATACAATCAAATAGCAAATTTTTTTAAAGTAATTATTGACTTTTTAAAATCCCATGCATCGCACGAGTGACCACTAATTAATAAAAAATATGTTGATGTGGTGCTCTTAGAAAAAATTAAGTCCTTAAAATGTGTCACTTAAGTATGGAAAAAATATAACTTTTAATAATATATATAGCGATTCCGATTTTGAATCGACCCTTATTGTATCCCAGGCTCGAGTTTCATGATTCTGTATTATTGTTCTTGTCTCTTTCTCCCTTATTCCTCATTGAAATTGAGTATTGGAGTGCCTTGGTTGTGTTTGGAATAGGTTGATTGCTAGTTGGTTCAAATTGTTATTGCCCAAATTTTGACCTCTTCGCTTGAGCAAAGCTTCAAGCGAGCATTGTGAGCTTTCAGTACTTTTGCAGGCCTGCAAAGATACTGGGAGGGTAGTGTTCTTCGCTCGAGCGAGAACTCTTGCGCTCGAGCAACGGTCTTCTCTTTGTAAAACTTCTGAAAGTGTGCATTTTGCGCTCGAGCGAAGTTTCTTGTGCTCGAGCGAGGTGACTTATTTGTGTCTCATCGCTCGAGTGACAACTCTTGCGCTCGAGCGAGCTGCGCTTATATTAGTTCGCAGAAACACTTTTTTACATCACTTTTTGACATATTTTCTCTCAAAAGCCCTAGACCGACTCTCTCTCTCTAAAGCTCTCTCTCTCTCTCTAAAACTCTTTCTCTACATTTTCACCTAGATCTAGTGGGTTCTTTACTCGTGTACCTTTGTTAAAAAGGTGGTACGTCTCAAGAGCTCTCTTTTGATCTGATTAAAGCTTTGTTTCGGTGTCTTTGAAGTTCCTCCATCTTTTCCTTTGGTCTTCTAAGTTTAAGGTAGGGATTTTCTACACTTTCATATGCTTTTTAACTTAGTTATTTGATGTTGTACGGACAAGATTGGGATTTGGAAGATTTAAGACAAATCTAGGGTTTTGATTTAAAATTTCAAGAGGGGTTTTCGAATGAATGCAATGGAAACGGTTGTGGGAGTAGATATGAACTTGTATTATGTTAAAATAGTTGATTTTGGTGTTTGGGATGAATTTGGGAAAAATGAGAGCTTGGCCCTAAAATGACTCAAATGATTATTTTGTATAAATAATGAAATTGGTAGTGAACGCGTGAAATTAGGAGGTTGTTTATATAAATGGTGGAGTTAGATATGTATTATCTCACACCTATGAAAATTTGGATAATTTATCTGTTGTAAAGATTGTATATCTATTAAGAAATATCTGTTTTGGGCTATCGGCGGAGGATAGTCATGATTGTTGTAGAAATTGCATAAGAATTAGGCGAATTGAAACTAATCTCTTATTGTTGTCATTGAATATGATTGTGTTATAATACATTGTACATGTATGATAGTTGGGAGGAGAAAGGGGATGAACTCCATTGAATTAAGTTGGCTTGTGTGTCCTGGGTGTAAGTTCCGAAAACCGCACGTATACATGGGTGCCGATTCCCGCGGATGAAATTTCTGTAAAATGGCAAATTGAAGTATTGTTTATTGATTATATAGGTTTGAGAACCACTGAGTTGTACTCTCAGTTGGGTGGTCTGGATAATAAGGAAAATAACTCATAAATTGAGATGAAATGAATTTATAGCTATTCTGATTTTGACCCATTACCTATTGCATTCCGGACTCAGGTTGGTATGATTTAGAATGGTTATTCATATTTTATTTCCCTCGTCTCTCATTTATTTCAGTTATCAAGTTGTAGTTGCGCGTTTGGAACAAGTTGGTTGCTTGTTTTTCCATACTTTTGTTGCCCAGATTTTGACTCTTTCGCTCGAGCGGCCATTCTTGCGCTCGAGCGGGATTTGTCAACATTCAGTATTTTTGCAGGTCTACAAATACTGGGAGATTGCATTGGACGCTCGAGCGTCCATTCTTACGCTTGAGCGGGGAACTTCGTCTGGAAAACTTCTAAAAGAGCGTATCGTACGCTCAAGCACCACTTTTCACGCTCGAGCGGAACTTTGTGTCTAATGCTCGAGCGTCACTTTCCATGCTCGAGTGGACTGCGTGTATAACAGTTCATGAAGATGACATTTTGAATCATTTTTTCTTCTCTCTCTCTCTCTAAAACTCCCTAAATATCTAGATCTTGAGTTTATCTCTCTAAAACTTACCTTCTCTCTAAGATTTCATCTAGATCCATTGGGATTTCCACCCTAGTGCCTTTGAGAAAAAGGGAGAGCGCTTCAAGATCTTCATTTTGATCTGAATAGAAGTGGGTTTCGATATTCTCGGTGTTTCACTCTTGCTTGATTCGTCTTCACTCTTTGAGGTAGGGATTTTTCTATATACTCTCATATGATTTTTAGCTTAGTTATTTGTTATTATGTAACAATGGTGGGATTTAGGAGTAGTTTGATCAAACCTAGGGTTTGGGGATGGAATGAAAAGAGGGGCTTTTTTGGTAAAAATGAAATAAATGAGTTTGGGGACTGAAAATATGTTCATGCTGCATCAAAATGGTGGATTTTGGTAATTGGGTTGATATTTGAAAAAGGGGGGTTTTTGCTCTAATTGGACCAAATTGTTAATTTGTATAAATCATTGAAGTTGTCATTGAAAATGTAAAATTGTATGATCTTTGATATAAATGGTGGAATTGAATATGTATTATTTCACACCTTTGGAAGTTTTGAATAAACTATCTGTTTGGGATTGAATATTTGTTTAGAAATAACTGTATTGGGCTATTGGTGGAGGACAACTTGATTGTTGTATAAAATGCATGTAGATTAGGTGAATTGAAACTAATCTTTTGATGGTTGTCATTGAATATGACCGTGTTTAAATACATTGTATATGTATGTATGTTTGGGAGAAGAAATGGGATGTACTCTGCGTGTGATTATGTGTTTAAATACACTGTATATGTATGTTTGTTTGGGAAGAGAAAAGGGATGGACTCCATTATACTTAAGTTGGCCGGAGTGTCCTGAGTGAAAGTCCTAATATTATACATAGGTGCCTAGCCCGCGGATGAAATATCCGTAAAATGACAATTGTAGTGCTTGTATAGCCTACGCTTACATGGTTCTCGTTTGACGGCTTCCCGCAGATGAAATATCCGTGAAATGGAAGTTTGACGTGTTTATGCATATGTGTTGTATGATTTGAAATTTTTTGAATTGTAGCCTCAGTTCGGTTGTTGAGAAGTAACGAGATTGACTCATGAATTGAGATAGATAAGTAAATGGAATATGAATTGAAAGTAAGTGGATTAAGACTTAAAATTAATATCTTATGAGTATATAAAGTTGTGAAAAGTTTTACCACAAGCATTGTTTATGCACTTTGTACTTATATCTCTGCTAAACTTCATATATTGTGTTAGATGATTCCTACTGGGCTGTGGCTTACCCTATTTGGGAAAAACATTTTCAAGTAATGATAGAATGCCTCCACCAAGACAATAGTGTTGGAGAGATTCTTGGGAGCTAGAGCTTCTTATTTTGATTGTATATTTTTGTAAAGTCAAGGGCTTAAGATGTAATGAGCGAAGCTCACTTTTGTTGTAATCAAGTCAAGGCTTGGAAAAGTGTAAGCCAATAGGGCATCTATTTTTGTCAAATTCTTTTGTATCATTAACTTCATGAAATGAAAGGACTATTTATTCTGATTTATGCAATTATTCATATATGTTTTGGGTTGTATCTATTGTGTATTTTGGGGGCATGACAACTTGGTATCAGAGCGAACCAGGTTTGAACACTTTGGATACGTAGGAAGTGGTTAGCGCCACAATAGGTTTGTCTCGCTTGCTAAAGACTTAAGTGTGAACAATATGTGCTTATATGACAACATGCTTATGTGATTATTTGGGTATGAGATTAAATTTCTAGGATGATTGATTGGGTCTACGGGTTTGTAGGAGTCCTGTTAGAAAGGCACTTGATCACTGTTATTTCTAATTGGAACTCTAGCAACGACGCGAAACGGTTATTATCCGGAGATAAAATTCATATCTGTTTACGTGACTATGTGTTTATGTGGAGTGAATTACTGTTGTCCGATATATTAGGACACGAGTGAGTTAGCTTCGACACATTTGTGATGTGCTAATCTCTTTGTTACCTTCATTAGGATGTTAGGATGTGGTCATGGAAGTAGACATGGTAGGCCTAGGAGGCACGAGATGCTTATATAGGATGAAATCCCGGCACAGGAGGAAGGGGTTGGTCAGGCCAATGTGGTTGAGCCAGTAGGTCAACAGGCCATGGGTGCTTTAGCCCAAAAAATGGTCGGAGCATTATGGGAATCCATGGACATTCAAAGCTGAGAATCAAGTCCAGATCCAAGTGGCTGAGGCAGGGCCTTCTTTTTTGAAGAGAGTTCTTCCGGTCAAATCTGGATGAGTTTTTGGGCGATCCTAAGAAGCCACTGAAGGCGGATGAGTGGCTTGAATAGATGGTGAAGACTTTTGAGATGCTCGACATTGAAGATGGAGGCTTGAGAGTGACCTTGGTGTCCTTCTAGTTTAAGGGAGACGTGGGTTAGTGGTGGAAGTATGCGTGGGGACGCATTGAAAGGAATTGGGAGGCCTTCGTCGATGCCTTCTAAGAGAAGTTTTTGTCTCCCACTGTTAGGGAGAAGTTGAGGGACCAGTTTTCTAAACTCAAGTAGTTGAACACACATGTGGCTAAGCTTGAGACCACCTTCACTAGCCTGTTTGGGTTTGCACCTGAGCTTGTGGCGACTAAGCAGCGCCGTTGTTTGGAGTTTGAGAAGCGATTAAGGACAGAGCTTATGTTTAGAGTGTCTGAATCCATGATCAGAGACTATGGGCGCCTTGTAGAGGTAGCGGCCCATCTTAAGTCCATCATGCAGGTTGAGGAGGAAAGGATGAGGGGCTCTAGGAGGAGTTAGGACAGTCATGGAGATGGTAAGAGGCAGTGGGGTTCTAATCCTCAGGCGTCCTAGGGAGCACAGTCGAGGTCTACTTTTCCAGTACCCAGTTCGGGTTCTGAGAGAGGTGGTCAAGGAGATGTGACTTGCTTTAAATGTGGTCAGTTAGGCCACAAGTCCCTAGCTTGTCCGTAGAGAGAAGAAGGGCAGGAAGCAGCATCGTCTTCGGCTCATTCTCAGGGCCAGAGTTAGGGTACATGGCAGCCACCCACTTGTTATCTATGTGGTCAGGTGAGGCACCTGAAGAGTCTTGCCCACAGTTGGATGGCACATCTGGTGCGTCTGGTTCAAGGCAGACACAGAGTCACTAGCCTACACAGTCAGCACAGGCCTCAAGGGCCAACCAGGGAGCCTCTTCGCCTTAGTCAGTGTATCAGGCGTATGCTCCGAGGGGTAAGTAGTTTGAGCAGAGACCTACTGGACGTGTGTATACTGTCACGGCGCCAGATCTTGTACCTATGCCTTCTATAGTGAGAGGTACTTTCTTGTTTTGCAATTCACTTGCTAATGTGTTGATTGATACGGATGCATCCTATTCATTTATCTCGTCTGCATTTGCATCGGTTATGAGATTGGAGTTGGCACAGTTAGCATCTCCTATTTGTGTAGAGTCACCTATTGGTGGTGTGGTCATCTTGAAACAGAGGTGTCGGGGTTGTGACATAGAGGTCGCCGGTCGTCGATTTCCATTTGCATTTGTTTTACTTGATATGACTAGTTTTGATATTATTTTGGGTATGGACTGGTTATCATCATATCGGGCTGTTGTAGATTGCTACCGTCAGAGGGTTACTGTATGTACCTCGAGTGGTGATTGCTTTTATTTCTTGGGAGAAAGGGTGGATAGAGTTTTATCACCGGCATATGATCCGCGTGGGGGAGTGAACTTAGTTGCCTTCTTGCTAGCTTTTTGAGTAGTGAGTGTGATGAAATCCGGGTTAAGTTGCCAAGGGTGGTTTATGAATACCCTGATGTCTTTCCAAAAGACCTTACTAGTTTACCACCTCACCGGGAGATCGAGTGCTCCATTGATCTAGTGCCTGGCACGGCATCGATTTCTATGGCACCGTATCGGTTTGCACTAGTTGAGTTGAGTGAGTTGAAGGTTCAACTCGAAGAGTTGATAGATAAGGGTTTTATCCACCCTAGTACTTCACCTTGGGGAGCGCTGGCTGTGGACTCGACTTTTTTCGCGCCCCCCTTTCGGAGAGCATCGAATTGGTCTCCCACAGTTCGAACGCCTGTCACGGTTCTGAATCTAATCTCACAAAGTGCAATGTGAGACTGATAAACACCAAAGAGTCCAAATCTGGCAATTGGTTTTGAAAAATCGATTTTGAATCAAAAAGCACCAAACAAGGACTGCTTTGCCAGATTACAGAGTCGCCACCTAAATATTTTTTTTTTGGAAAATTTAGGAAACCCTGACTCGTGCCAAAGGCCACGTGTCCGTCATCACCAAAGTTGCCTCGGCTCAGGAGCTTGGGTACAAGAGGGGAAGGTCTTGAAATGAGCACCCTCGCTCGCCCAATCAAGATCGGCCTCTGCTAACATGATATGTTGTTTGCTAAACACATGTGTCCTTATTCCGGTTACTAGCTAACTTTACTATGTGACACACACAAACAAGTAACTATAGAGTAGGTCGCGAGAATTGGAATGAATTCAACTCATGTTTGTTTTTCGAAAAATGGTTTGGAAGTGTCACTCTCAAGTGGGCTAAAGCACGAATTTGCCATCAAACATGATGGGCTTAAAACATGATTTGCCACTTCGCAAAGTAGGCTTAAAACTCACATCCGTCGAATTGTTTCAATTCATGCAACAAAGCCTTCATCCATAGGCATTCATGCAGTTAAGCATTTAAGCAAATAGCTTCATGGCAAGCATGCTATCATGACATCACTCACACTCATGCAAGTATGCTAAAGCATAAAGACTTACAGTGTATTCCGAGCCAAAACAA
Source organism: Camellia sinensis (assembly GCF_055761805.1). Lineage (NCBI taxonomy): Eukaryota > Viridiplantae > Streptophyta > Magnoliopsida > Ericales > Theaceae > Camellia > Camellia sinensis. Next base: position 153,632,492 of record NC_138967.1, read on the forward strand.
AAGCTAGTTAGAAAGATTCATGATCCTAACTATACAAGATGCCTAATGCAACACATGCAATAATGAAACTAAATAGGCTTGGCTATCTAATTATGGCATATGATTGCAACAATTTTGATAACATGCTTTGAAACACGTATTCAAAGAAGTGTATTTGAAATTGCGATGCAGTTTGAATGATGCGCCGAGCCTCGGTGCATGCAAGACAAATGAATGATGCACGCATGCAAGCATAAGGTATGGTAATTGAAACATGATCCCTAAACTAACCATCGAAAGCAGTTAAATAAAAGGGAGAAAGAAGTGGGGTTGGAAGACATGCACACACACACACGCTTATTACAACATTATGCCCTCGCAAAGGAGGGTCTAAATAAATAAGCTAAGATGATCTAAGCTAAGCAAACTAATCTAATTAAACTAACTAGACTAATTATTACAAATCAAACGAATAACTAGTAAACTACTAATTGTTACAACACTACAACACTTGAACTAATTAGCAAACTAATTAATCAAATTACAAATTCATGCTAACTAACAAGCAAAGCATCAAACTATGCTGCCTCAGCAAGTTGAATATGCATGTAGTCAGTTTTCACCCCGAAAAGCCTTCCAGTTTGCTCTTGAGAGGCTCTATTTGCAGGGTTACTCCAAGAACTTTCTGCTCCATCTTACCAAACTCATGCTGAGGAATACACCAGTGGCTTGCCGGCCATGAGGGCTTGCTGCCGGCCACCTACTGACCAAAGAGCGGCACTACCGGCCAAGGATGAAGCCTTGTCGGCCATTGATGGGCCACTACCGCCCACTAGTGTGCTGAATCACCATTCTGCAACAGAGCACAAACAGAGGAAAAGTGAGGGTTTTCCAAGGGTATGTTTGTACTATGCCTCTCTTCATCATCTTAAAACGTCAAAGGAGTGGCATTTCTTGGATCCAAAACCACCAATCAAGCATTTTCAATGCATGATGGCCAATGATCCAACTTGTACACATTCAATAAATGCACAAATATAAGACTCTAAACCACTACCTTATCAAAGAAGATTGGCTCATTTCATCACTTTGAGTATGAAATGGACCAATCTACCTTGTGTTCAATATAACGTCTGATTGAACACGGTACAATGTAACACTACAATGCTTAACTTGATCATGTTTTACTTGTCCAATTCTTGTTTACACATTTTAGTATTACCAAGCCATTCTTTAATCGGTTAAGTCCAAGTGATTGTCCTCTAATGAGAGAGGGGTCAACCAAAAGATGGCTTAAGACATGAGAGAGTTCATGCCTTTGGCTAGGAGGAACCCTCAAAAGAAGGTTAAAGCCATTGAGTACAAGCTCTATCTCAAGCGTAAACACAACCTTAAGGCCAACCAACCCTCAAAGAAAATAGAAAAATGAAAAAATAAGGGAGGTTGCAAACTTTTTTAGTGTTGAAATGGTATGCTCAAGACACTAAAACATGCAAGCAATACATGCAAGACATGTTCAAAAGCCAAAGCATTAAAGCTAGTGAAGAACACTACACTGCAGACATGCAATACTAAGCTTAAATGACCAAACCAGCTCAAGATAGAGCTAAGACATGCCAAAACAGTGGCTAAAACATGCTGAGATAGAAGCATGAAAAGCAAGAAAAACATGCTCGCATGTTAGTCCACAAACAAGGTACAAAACATAACTCTCAAAAGCAATGAAAGAGTGAAATATGTGAGAGTGTGACAGAGATATATGCACTGAAATCACATGTTAAATGATGCTATAGCATGCAATCATCTCAAGCAAAGCATGCTAGAGGCCTTAAAACACAAAGCTAGTAAAGGCCTTTGCACTACAACCATGCAAAATGAAGCTCATATGACCAAGACCACTCAAAACAGAGTTAAAACATGCCAAATCAATAGCCAAAATATGCTGAGATCAAGTCACCAAGAGGTAGAAAAACATGCTCACATGCTAGGCCATCCACTTATGCAAACAAGATACAAGGAGGGGAGGCCACCCCCTCTTATTTTGGACCTCAAAACTAACTTTTTACCACTAAAATTCCCTTGGAATTTAGTGGTTAAAAGGCCAAAAAAAAGTTGTTTTGAAAGCTTTGAAACATGGCACAACACTTACCAAACAAGCCACAAAAGATAGTGGACCACCCCTAACTCCAAAACAAACTTCAAACCACTATTTTAACCATAAAAATAGAGTTTTTTTAGAAGTTAATACTAGCCTAAAACTAGCATGCAAAGGTGGCCAAACAAGCAACTAAAACAAAACTTTAAAGAGGTAAGCTTAATACCCTTAAAGCACAGCAAAAAATAGCACAATTTTTTAGCTTAAGCCACTTTGAGAAGCTCAAACAAAGCCTCCAAGAACCTCATCTCCAAGGTGAAGGTGTTTGGCTAAGGGTCTTAGTGCAAATGTGTAGAGAAAACTCACTTTCAAACACAAAACAAGAAGAGAGAGAGAGAATTCTAGAGAGAGAGAGAAAAATTTGCTCATCAAAATTTTTGTAACCCTTTGCATGCAAGAGGATGACTCCTATATATAGAAGATACAAAGGCCCTTCAAAGAAATCCAGCCATCCATGTGCAAATAGATGGCTCAACCTGTGCAAACGGCTGTCAAAAATATCAAAAAATATCTGCTGATGCACTGGTGGGCGGCCGACCATCAGTGATGCCTGGCAGGGGCTCATTAATGGTCGGTAGGGCTCATTAATGGCTGGCACTGCCTTTCCATGGTCAGCCGTGCACAAAAAACAACATGCTAGGAGGACCAAAAGATGGTCCAAAAATGAGACAAAATTGATATAGGGTTTGGAAAGCTCAAACCTGTGGCGCTCCGCAGTAGAATTCGAGTGCTCGACAAGCAATCAAACTTGTCACTATATGTACCTGCAAGAACATCTAAGTCTTGAGTACGGTCAAAAATGGGGTGTCTACACCGGCCCTCTTTGCTAAAATGAAAGATGGAGCCTTGCGATTTTGTATTGATTACTGGAAGTTGAACCAGGTTACTGTTAAGAACAAGTACCCAATGCATCGTATAGATGATTTGATCGATCAGTTAAAGGGGTCTTGCTGTTTCTCTAAGATAAACCTAAGGTCGAGTTATCATCAGTTAAGGGTAAGGGAAGAGGATATCTCGAAGACGGGCATTTCGTACATGGTATGGCCATTATGAGTGTCTTGTGATGCCTTTTGGGTTAACCAATGCTCCAACGGTGTTTATGGATTTGATGAACCGGATCTTTCATGAGTTCTTAAATCGTTTTGTGGTCGTGTTTGTGGACGAAATTTTGATTTATTCACCCTCTGAGGAGGAACATGATGAATACTTGCGAGTGGTGCTTCAATTGCTTAGAGCCCACAAGTTGTATGCTAAATTTGGGGAGTATGAGTTCTGGCTAAAAGTGGTTAAATTCCTAGGTCATGTAGTGTCTGGGGAAGGGGTGACTGTAGACTCATCCAAGATAGAGGCAGTGTAAAACTGGGTGCAACCTAAGAATGCCTTTGAGATCCGTAGTTTTCTGGAGTTTGCCGGATATTATCAGAGATTCATGAAGGATTTCTCCAAACTAGCTTCAGCTTTAACTAGACTGACGAGGAAAGGAGTCAAATTTGTGTGAGATGAGACTTGTGAGAAGTCATTTCAGGAACTTAAAGTTAGATTTACCACAGCTCCAGTGTTGATTATTCCGGAGAGGGATTTGGGTTATCTAGTATATTGTGATGCTTCACGGGAAGGTTTGGGTTGTGTTTTGATACAAGAGGAAAAGGTAGTAGCCTATGGCTCGCGGCAGTTGAAAACACATGAGAGGAACTACCATACTCATGATCTAGAATTAGCAGCGGTGATTTTTGCCTTGAAGATTTGGAAGTATTATCTGTATGGTGAGAGATTTGAAGTGTTTTCCGATCATAAGAGTCTGAAGTATCTATTTACTCAGAAAGACTTGAATTTGAGGCAGAGGAGTTGAATGAAATTCATAGAGGATTATGATTTTGAGTTGCAATATCATCCAGGGAAGGCCAATATTGTGGCCGACGTCTTGAGTAGGCAATCAATTAGCAGTGTGGCTTGTATCGCCATTCGAGAATGGGAGATGTTGGATACTCTTGGGGAGTTTGACTTGTATCTTGGCGGGTTCGTTGAATCTGCGGCCTTGTTTTCTGTAGTTGCACAACCTATACTTGTGAACCGAGTGTTAGAAACGCAGAGGGGTGATCTTGAAGTAGAAACCATCAGGGAGAAGATCTCCAATGGGAAAGTAGAACAGGGCTTGAGTGTATATCCTGACTCGAGTGTTAGATACCGAGACCATTTGTTTGTGCCAGAGTCTTGTCGAGAGGAAATACTCTGAGAGTTTCACCATTCACGCCTTGCGGTGCATCCGGGAGGCACAAAGATGTATCATGACTTGAGTCTCCAGTTTTGATGAAGAGGTATGAAGAAGGATGTAGCCGTGTTTGTATCAAAATGTCTTACTTGTCAACAAGTGAATGCCAAGCATCAGAGGCCAGCGAATTTGTTGCAACCCTTACCTATAGCTGAGTAGAAATTGGAGCATGTCACGATGGATTTTGTTGTGGGCCTTCTGAGGACTCAATGGGGTAGTGATGCCATTTGGGTGGTAGTGGACCGGTTAACTAAGTCTGCGCGTGAGTGATTCAGTAGACCATCTTGCCGACTTGTATATCAGGGACATAGTGAGGTTACACGGGGTCCCTGTGACGATTGTTTTGGATAGAGATTCATGTTGCACAACTCGCTTGTGGCAGAGCTTTCAGAGGCACTAGATTGACCTTTAGTACTGCGTATCATCCTCAGACTGATGGGCAGTTCGAGCATACTATTCAGATCCTTGAGGATATGCTTCGAGGGTCTGTCCTTGACTTCAAGGGTTCATGGGAGAGGTGTCTTCCCTTAGTGGAGTTTGCCTATAACAATAGATTCCAATCGAGTATTAGCATGGCACTGTTTGAGGCCTTGTATGGTCGACCTTGTAGATCTCCAGTGTGTTGGGCCGAGGTGGGTGATGCACCTTTGTTGGGCCCAAAGTTGGTTCGGGAAACAACGGAGAAGATAGCACTTATTCGTAAGAGGATGGTTACGACTCAGAGTCGCTAGAAGAGTTATGTCGACCGTAAGAGGAGACCCTTGTCTTTTGAGGTGGGAGATCATGTGTTTTTGAAAATATCACCTAGATGAGGTTTGATGAGGTTTAGGAAGAGTAGGAAGTTATCCCCTCGGTTTATTGGCCTTTTTGAGATTCTTGAGTGGATTGGGGAGGTTGTTTATCGTTTGTTGTTTCCGCCACAACTTTTCGGAGTGCATGACGTGTTTCATATTAGTATGCTTCGGAAGTATGGGCCGGATCCATCTCATGTGTTGGATTGGACCAATTTGGAAGTAGACGAGGATGTCTCGTATAAGGAGAAATCGATGAGAGTCTTGGATAAACGAGACCAAGTCTTGCGATGCAAGACAATTCCCTTAGTAAAATTAATGTGGAAATATCACGGGGTCGAGGAAGCAACTTGGGAGCATGAATTAGAAGTTTGAGAGAAATATCTAGACTTGTTTGTTGATATTTAAACATGTATTGAGATTTTGATTATGATAATGGAAAGTGTGAGCATTGTATATGTTTCAAATTATGAGAGCATTGTATACGTTATGGGTATTTCGTAAGCGTAAATTCAATATAAACATTGCATATGTTTCGAGAATATGAAATATTATGTGTTATATCACTTTTGGAAAGCACTGTATGTGCTATGTAAAATTTTGAGAATTTAGACCTTGGTTTAAACATTGCAAATGTTTTGGGAAATTGTAAATTTCATTTTAATATGGGACTTTTGTATTGAGTTGATGAGAATGGATGACCAGAGAATGAGTCATGGTGTTAAACTTGTAAAAATAAGCATTGTTGTGAAAATTTAAATCGTGTTTTCGAACTTGATTTGTAATTTTGGGGATGAAATTCCTTAACGGGGGCAGGTCATAGCGATTAGAATAGTTATTCATATCTTATTTCCCTTGTCTCCCATTTATTTCGGTTATTGAGTCATATTTGTGCATTTGGAACAGGTTGTTTGCTTGTTTTTCCAAACCTTTGTTGCCCAGATTTTGGCTCATTCGCTCGAGCGGGCATTCTTGCGCTCGAGCGGGCTTCACAAATTTTGCTTCTCCGCTTGAGTGGCCATTCTTGCACTCGAGCGGGATTTGTCAACATTCAGTATTTTTGCAGGTCTGCAAATACTGGGAGATTGCATTAGACGCTCGAGCATCTATTCTCACACTTAAGCAGAGAACTTCGTTTGTAAAACTTTTGAAAGAGCGTATCTTACGCTCTAGTGCCACTTTTCATGCTCGAGCAGAACTTTGTGTCTGATGCTCAAGCGTCACTTTCCACACTCGAGTGGACTGCGTGTATAACAGTCCGTGAAGATGACATTTTGAATCATTTTTTCTTCTCTCTTTCTCTCTAAAACTCCCAAAATATCTAGATCTTGAGTTTCTCTCTCTAAAACTCACTTTCTCTCTAAGATTTCATTTAGATCCATTGGGATTTCTACCCTAGTGCCTTTGAGAAAAAAGTAGAGCGCTTTAAGATCTTCATTTTGAATCGAATAGAAGTGGGTTTCAGTGTTCTCGGTGTTTCACTCTTGCTTGATTCGTCTTCACCCTTTGAGGTAAGGATTTTGCTACATTCTCATATGATTTTTAGCTTAGTTATTTGTTATTATGTAATAATGGTGGGATTTGAGAGTAGTTTTGATCAAACTTAGGGTTTGGGGGTGGAATGAAAAGAGGGTTTTTTTTGGTGAAAATAAATGAGTTTGGGGACTGAAAATATGTTTATGCTGCGTCAAAATGGTGGATTTTGGTACTTTGGTTGATATTTGAAAAGGGAGGGGGGGGGGGAGGGGGTTTGCCCTAATTAGACCAAATTGTTAATTTATATAAATAATTGAAATTGTCATTGAAAATGTGAAATTGGATGATCTTTGATATAAATGGTGGAATTGAATATGTATTATTTCACACCTTTGGAAGTTTTGAATAAACTATCTATTTGAGATTGAATATTTATTTAGAGATAACTGTATTGGGCTATCGGTGGAGGATAGCTTTGATTGTTGTAAAAAATGCATGTGGATTAGGTGATTTGAAACTAATCTTTTGATGGTTGTCATTGAATATGACCGTGTTTAAATACATTGTATATGTATGTATGTTTGGGAGGAGAAATGGGATGTACTCTGCGTGTGATTATATATTTAAATACATTGTATATGTATGTTTGTTTGGGAGGAGAAATGTGATGGACTCCATTGTTTGGGAGGAGAAAGGGGATGGACTCCGTTATAATTAAGTTGACTGGAGTGTCCTGGGTGAAAGTCCTAAAATTATACATTGGTGCCTAGCCAGCGAACAAAATATTCATAAAATGGCAATTGTAGTACTTGTATAGCCTACGTTTACATGGGTCCCGTTTGATAGCTGCCCGCGGACGAAAAATCCATGAAATGGAAGTTTGAAGTGTTTATGCATATGTGTTGTATGATTTGAAATTTTTTGAATTGTAGCCTCAGTTCGGTTGTTGAGAAATAACAAGATTGACTCATGAATTGAGATAGATAAGTAAATGGAATATGAATTGAAAGTAAGTGGATTAAGACCTGAAATTGATATCTTATGAGTATATAAAGTTGTGAAAAGTTTTACCACAAGCATTATTTATGCACTTTGTACTTATATCTCTGCTAAACTTCATATATTGTGTTAGATGATTCCTATTAGGTTGTGGCTCACCCTATTTGGGAAAAACATTTTCAGGTAATGATGAAATGCCTCTACCAAGGCAATAGTGTTGGAGAGATTCTCAGGGAGCTAGAACTTCTTATTTTGATTGTATATTTTTGTAAAGCCAAGGGCTTAAGATGTAATGAATGAAACTCACTTTTGTTGTAATCAAGTCAAGTCTTGGAAAAGTGTAAGCCAATAGGGCATTTATTTTAGTCAAATTCTTTTGTATCATTAACTTCATGAAATGAAAGGACAATTTACTCTGATTTATGAAATTATTCATATATATATTTTGGGTTGTATCTATTCTGTATTTTGGAGGTGTGACAGAATTGGCATGAATGAAATTAAGATAAGATAGATTGGAATAAAAGAATTTGGCATATTATGATCTTGTAAGATATGATTGATTTTATGATAGGCATTAGCCATACATTCTGTGCTTATACCTTTGTTAAGATTCATATATTGTGTCAAATTGCTTCTATTAGGTTTTGGCTCACCCTATTGGGAAAAATTATTTTTAGGTGTTGGTGACATGCCTCCGCCAAGACAGTAACTTGGAGAGACTTGGAGCAAAGGCTCATTTTTATTGTATTTAATTTGTATAGCCAAGGGCCTTAACTATATTAAGTTAGACTCATTTTGTTGTAACCAATGAATGACTTGGCAAGATGTAAGCCGTTAGGACATTTAAATACCTGTTTAACTTTCATCTTTTGATTATTAGTAACATATGCTATAGATTCAGGATATGACATTTATGATTGTATATCACATGTGTTATCGTTTGTATATTAACTTTGATAAATGAAAGTAGGTTGTTTCAATTCTATTCCTGCAAATGATAAAGGTTTGCCAGGTTTATTTTGGGGATGTGACAATATATATATATATATATATATATATATATATATATATGATATGATATGATGAGATAAAATATTCATAATTAGAAATGTAAATTATTTATATGCACCTAACATAACTAATTTGGATTAGTAAATCTAGTTAATCAGAAAATTGTGTCTAGTACTATAAAAAATAAAAATTTGGGTCTACAATTTTGTTCAAAAAGTGAATGTGCCATTGCGATTGAATTGATATATTGTATGATAATTTTTTAATAAAATTTTAAATATAAAGTATTATTGTATTTGGATTGGTATGATTTTTTTATTTTTATTTTTTATTTTGGAGGAAATTGATAAGATATTAATTACAAATATAAGAATATTGCATCAAGTTCGATAATTATTAGTCCAACAATAGATATCTACAATCACTACAAAGAATATTCCATGATAGGTAGAACTAAACAACTCAATATAATCACAAGGAAAATAATCAAACTTTGCCCTTAGCAAAATTTGTCATCCTAACCTCTTTGATAAAATTAACCAGGTTAATTTGATTGATCAAAATTTTTATACTTTACTTTACTAAGAGATTAGTGGTTCGAATCTCTTTACCTAGGTCTTCTGGATGGAAAATTCTATCATACATAAAAGTGATTTTCATATATGGTACATAAAAAAAATATGAGCCATTAGATTTAGATAAGATAAATGTTAGCCATTGGATGAATAGATAGTAAAATTAGGTAGAAAAAGTAAAGCAGTTTTGGTTAATTTTGAAGTTAAAAAAATGATGCTAACTTATCATTTGTTACAAACATACTTACAATTTGGTATTCACTCACTTACTATTTGTTATGAATAAATTTACTATTTAAAATATTACTTACTAAATAAGTCACCTTTAATTCTTGAAAATTGCGCCATCTTTTATATTCTAAACAAATTTTAAATAAATAAAACTAATGACACACCATATTTAACTATTTTCCCTCTATATTTTATCTTGTTATGATTTGTAAAAAGCAAAATATGATACGACGAATTACACTAATAGTCCCTGTAATTTGAGGCTTGTGTTACTTTGATCCCTAACCTTTCAATTATGATACATTTGACCTTAAATTTTAAATCTCGTTCCAAATTAGGACAATTGAAAATATCATTGCTCAATTGCAAAGGCAAAATCGTCAATTTGATAAAATATAAACTAGTTTGACAAAAATAAATGTCAAAAAATTATTTTTGAACTTTTAAAAATTATTCTTACTCACCAAAGATAAAATTATATAAAAATGATAAATATTTTACATATTTATTTTTAAATTTTTTTTTTTACCAAATTAATTTTTAGTTTGTGTTTGGATGATGATAATGTAATGAGTGGCTATTTTTGTTCATATTTTTCCATTGTTATCATGTAATAGATGGTTATATTTGTTGTTAACAGATATTTTTGAATAGTTATCATGTGATGGATAGTTATTAGGCTTTTAATGTGTAATTTATATATTTAATATATGAAATATTTTTAGTTTTGGATTTTTTGATTTAATGGAATGGTTTAATAATGACATCAAAGTAGGCCTGTAAATGGATCGAATTCGGATTCGGATTCGGATCTGTCAAAATCCGAATCCGATCCGATTAAGTCAAACCCGAATCCGATCCGAATTCGTTTAGTCTATATCCGAATCCGATCATTTCGGATATCCGATCCGATAATCCGATCCGATCCATTTATTTATTTATTGAGCTATAATTTTATATAATTTGATTCTTTTTTTCATTTTATGTTTTTTTCATTCAAATTGAGAATAATCGGATCGGATTATCGAATTATCGAGTCGGATCGGATTTTTACAGATTCAATCCGTTTAATAAATGGATTAAACGAATTCGGATTATCGGATTGGATTTTTTGTAAACGGATTCAGGTTATCGGGTCGGATTCAGGTCGGATTCGGATTAAATCCGATCCATTGACAGCCCTACATCAAAGTTGTCGTTATTTTTTCCTTTTGAAAAAATAGAAACTAATTTAATGAAAGTAAATATCAAGAAAAAATTAGTTTAAAAAAGTATTTCCACCTTCCCAAAAGATAAAATTATACAAAATTGATGTATTTTAAAATTTTTTCCACCAATTTAATTTTTAGATTCTTAGAAAACTTTTCTAAAAATAGATTCTAAAAACCAAACCAAACCAAGCAAAACTTTATAACAATATTTTTTTTTAGCATTATTAATTAAAAAAAATTTCGTTTTATTTCAAACAATATACAAATTAACTAATACAAAATAAGCTGTATGGCGATTTTGTCCTTGAAATAGACCATTTGTAGAGGAAACATATTTGATTGTCCTCGTTTGGATCATGATTCAAAATTCATAGTCCAATGTGTCACAATTGAAAAATTATGAATCAAAGTGATACAAATCTCAAACCATAGAGATTGTTTGTGTAATTCGCCCAATATGATATGTAAATATTAGTTTATTAAAATTTGTTAAAATTTACTAATTTTGTAAAATAGTCATTATTGTGAAAAATTAATTTTCAATATAATATTAAAAATAAATATAAAAAAATTGTAAATAAAATATTTTAAAATTATGAGTTGTTATTATTATTATTATTATTATTATTATTATTATTATTATTATATGTACAACACCTTAAAATAGTAATTACTATCTAAGGTCCTGTTTGGTAACATTTATATTTACTTTTTTTTCTATTTAAGCATAATTTCATCGACTATTAATTTAAGTCTATTGAAGTGGTGTCGTATTGATTGATAAGTTATGTTTAATTATGTAGTAAGTATAGTTTGATTGAGTAGTAAGTGAAAACTCAATAAATAATAACTAAAGTCTAATAGAATAGTAAGTAAAAATTAGAATATCTCATTAAATAATAACTTCTTGTATAGTAGAGCTTTCCATAAATGGCAGATCTTTAGGAAATTTTACCTAGGAACATCTCTCATTTATGAATGTACTGAGGAATATCTCACATTTGTCAACATTTATTACTGACGGTAAATGAATACATCTACAAAAGTTATTATAATTTACCTGCCACAACATGAACAACATTTATTAAGGGCAATAAACGAATACATCTAAATTAGTTAATTAAGAAAAAATAGAAAACCTCCCAATTCATTTGCACACACTATGAACAATAGTGTTTTTCTCTATAATTTTTTTACAAAGGATAAGTGAAAGAGGGTGATTTTGATTTTTACAAATTCAATACATTCTCTAGGTAAGAATCTATCTATTTCTCTATCAATGTTTATTTTAACATTATGTGACGTTTTTAATTTATAATTTTTAAGATTTTATTGGAACAACATTTCACCTAATTAAAGAAAAAAAAGTATTGAATAGTAAGTGGAGTCTCATTGTATGGTAAGTGAAATCCCATTGAGTAGTAAATGGAGTTCAATGAGTTAATTGAGTAGTAAGTGAAGTCAGATAAAGTAGTAAGTACTAGTTTTATTGAGTAGTAAGTCAAGTTTAATGGAGTAGTAAGCATAGTATCATAAAGTAGTAAGTGAGATTTAATATAGTAGTAAGCAAAATCTAATGAAGTAGTAAGTAAAGTCTCGTTAAGTAATAAGTGAGATTTAATTTAGTTTGATTAAGTTATAGATCAAGTTTGATGGAGTGGTCAATGGAGTATTCATGAGTAGTAAGTTGAGTAACATTGACTAGTAAATGGGGTTTAATTTAGTAGTATATATAGTCTCACTAAGTCGTAAGTGAGATAGTAGTAAGTTGAGTATCATTAAGCAGTAAGCGAAGTTTGATTGGGTAATACATTAAGTATTATTAAGTAGTAAGTGGTGTTTAATTAAATAGTAAGCAAAGTATAATAAAATAGTAAGTGGAGGCTCATTGTATAGTAAGTGGAGTTTAATTATAGCATTTCTGGTTTAGTCACTATCCATTTTGTATTCTAGACTCGGGAGTCATAACCTTGTATGGTTGTTCATGTCTTTTTCCCCTTATTCTTCCTTAAACTTGATTGTTGGAATGTAGTTGTCGTGTTTGAAACAGGTTGGGTGCTTGATTTTCAAACCTTTGTTACCTAAATTTTTGCTCCTTCGCTCGAGCGACACTTCTTGTACTTGAGTGAGCTTTGCAAACTCTCAGTACTTTTGCAAGCCTGCAAAACTACTGGGAGAGTGTATTCTACGCTCAAGCGGTGTTTCCTACGCTCGAGCAGGTATGCGCTCTAGCGGCCATTCTTACACTCGAGCGATGTTCTTCTGTTTGCAAAGCTACTGGATTTGTGTATTCTGCGCTCCAGTGGCCATTTCTTGCGCTCGAGCAGAACAACTTATTGTGTTTGACGCGCGAGCATCAACTCTTGTGCTCGAGCGGACTGTACGTATATCAGTTTGCAGCAGCACCTTTTTACATCACTTTTTCACATATTTTTCCACCAAAACCCTAGATCGGGACTCTCTCTCTAAAACTCACATTCTCTCTACATTTTCACCTAGATCTAGTGATCTCTCTACTCGCGTACCTTTGTTAAAAAGGGTGAACACCTCGATGGCATTGTTTTGATCCGAATAGACTTTGGTTTCGGCATCTTTGGAGTTCCTCCTTTGCTTTGCTTGTCTTCTCTCTTTGAGGTAGAGACTCTCTACACTATGAGTTTTAACTTGGTCATCTTCTTGATGTGTGAGAAACATTGGGTTGTGAAGTAATTTTAATAAACCTAGGGTTTGGGGTTTCAATTCCAAAGAGGGGTTTTATAATGGATGTCTTAGAAATGGTTATGGGAATGGATATGACCTTGGGTTATGCTATAAATGGTCGATTTTTGGTGATTGGGGTGAGATTGGGAAAAAAGAGAGTTTTGCCCTAAAATGTTGAAGTAATTATTTTGCATAAATAATGAAATTGGAAATGAAAATATGAAATTAGATGAATGATTATATAAATGGTGAAGTTGGATGTGTATCACCTCCCACCTATGAAAATTTGAATAATTTATCTTGTAAGAAGATTGTATATATGTTTAAAAATATCTGTTTTGGGCTATCGGTGGAGGATAGCTATGATTGTTGTAGAAACTGCATGAGTATTAAGTAAATTGGAACCAGTCTCTTATTGATTGTCATTGAATATGACTGTGTTTAGTACATTGTATATGTATGATGTTTGGGATGAGAAATTGGATGAACTCCATGTTTGGAAGGAGAAAGGGAATGGACTCCATTGAATTAAGTTGGCCTGTTCGTCCAGGTTGAAAGTCCAGAAAACATTGTCTATATATGGGTGTCGATTTCCGCGAACGAAATTTTCGTAAAATGGCAAATTGAAGTGCTTGTGTATAATGGTTGTGTGGTAAGAAAACCACTGAGTTGTAATCTCAATTGGGTTGTCGGGATAACAATGGATATGACTCATGAATTAATGAGATATGAAATAACATGAAATGAATTGAGATAAAATGGATTGAGTTATCATACTTGACATAATATGGATTTAGAAAGAAGATGTGATGCCCCTGTTCCGTAATATGCTAATTGGTCCCTAATACGTATGTGATTATATGTTTTGATATGATTTTTGTATGCCATTATGTGAATATATGCACTTTGGAATTCTACCTGTTCACCGTAGGAATATCTGTTTGAATAATATGCTCTGGAAATTAAATTGAGGGCCTTATCGGCAACAGAATCCGAAATTGATTACGCCACTGTGATTGGCATAATTTTTAGAGCCTACGGTGAAATTTAATTAGAAATTAATTCTGGTCAGATTAAACTGATTAAATTGATGAATTAAGTGCCAAAATATTTTATATTAAAATATTATATTAGTGGGGCTTGTTGTATGATAGCACTACACTCCCCTTTAACTCTTATGAACTCAAAAATCTGAGGGATTCAACTGTGAGAGAGTGAGGGCTGGCCTTAGTGAGAGAAAGGGAGAGAAATTGTGCAATTTGGCTTAAAGCTTGGAAATTTTGGGGATTTAGCTCAAGAGTTGACTAGAGCTTAGAAGATCAAAACCTCTAGGTGAGTAATTCTTGGATTATAGTTCGTAATTTTGTGTGTTCAAGCTAATTTGGTGATCAAGAGTAAGATTGAAATGAAATTGTGTTGGAATTGTTGAATTGAAGCTTAATATGTGCATGCATGTAGGAAATTACTGTGAAATTGCATGTTTGAGCACAAATGTGTGTAATCCATATGTAATGTTAAAGGAAACTCATGTTTTGATCACCATTTGGGTTATCCAAGTTGAGAATGTGGCTAATTCATCACATGCATGTACAATTTAAGAAGATATGAGCTTGAATGCATGGATTTGTTATGTTGGTGTTGAGTTTGACATATTTTGGGCCATGCATGTAGATAAATCAAGAAATTGAGCTTCATAATGTTATAATCTTGCATTGGTACCATGTTGGTATGATTATATTTGAGATTTGAGCCATTGCATGCAAGTAATGTAGCTGGAAAATCGAATTGGAGCTCAAGAACACAGTTCTGGGTTTTCCAGAATTTTGAGGTCCGCTCGAGCGGGGAACCTGACGCTCGAGCGGGAAATGCGTGCTCCCAGTACTTTTTGCAGACTTGATGTCCGCTCGAGCGGGGTAATTCACGCTCGAGCGGGGGAGCTATTTTGACAGGCTTTCCGCTCGAGCGTCCTATTTCACGCTCGAGCATATTTTTGATGTAACCAGCACTTTTGCAGGCTTAAGGGTCCGCTCGAGCAGGGAAGTCCATGCTCGAGCGGGGACCCTGTTTTCTGAAACTTTGAAAATGCATTCTATGTTATAATTTTTCCGTCCTCTTTCACTTGTAAGCACTCTTAGGCATGCATTGAGCATTGTAAATGAGTTAACGAGTTAAGAATAAAGCCTAAAGAGGAATATGTGAATTAGAGAACGGATTGAACTGTTAGTGACCCTTTTGTGTTCATGAAATGTGTAGGGTCAAGCTCCAGGGCAAATCCACAAGCCGATCATTGTGAGTAATATCGATATTTGAATGATTGTGAATGACCAATTATTATTCCCTTATATGCTTTGTAAGTTGCTAATTGGGATTGTGGACAAAAGTCTGACAGGAATAAACATAAATGGACCAAAGGTCGTTTCGATAAACATAAATGGACCAAAGGTCGTTTTGATAAACATAAATGGACCGAAGGTCGTTTTGATAACAAAAGAACGGACCGAAGGTCGTTTTGACCTATATGAATGGACCGAAGGTCGTTTTGACATATATGAACGGACCAAAGGTCGTTTTGATAGAAATAAATGGACCTAAGGTCGTTTTGACATGAATGAGTGGGCCGAAGGCCGTTTTGACACGAATGTATGGGCCGAAGGCCGTTTTGACATAAATGAATGGGCCGAAGGCCGTTTTGACATGAATGGAAATCTGAATGGGCCAAAGTCCAGAATGTTTAGAACTACAGTCACTTGATTTGAATTTCGTATAGTTATATATCTGTTAAATGGAAATATGAATTGGGCCTAAGGCCGTTTGGAACATGTTGTTCTACATTGTTATGTAACTTCTGTATTTGATTTGATATTATTCACTGGGCTATCGCTCACGCTCATTCATGTGTTTCTAGGTGAGCCAAGAGAAGTCCAGACCCAGTCTCAGTGAAGTCTGTATGGAACAACTAAGGTTTTGAGAGAGTCAGCCCTTGTGTCTCACGCACGAGACCCGTCTTCGCCCTTTTGTTATGTATTTACATTTTGTCAGGTTGGCGAAGTTTTGTATATGTCTGCTTATAGTTTTTATGGGTTGACTTAGTTTTGGATGATCCTGTCTGTACAGAACCTATGTCGCTATGTTTCTGTTGTGAGTTATTAACGTACATATGTATGGCTTGTTTTGATGTGCCATGTAAGCACAGCTCTATGGACAAAGTTTTAAATTTTGCTTCCCTTTTGGCCCCTTTACTCTGATGTGTTAAGTCTGTTTTGGTTTGAGGCCGTAGGTAATCTTAGGATTACTGGCCGGTTACGTCCTTAACCCATGGGGGCGGGTTCGGGTCGTGACAGAGTGGTATCAGAGCACGAGTTAATAACTCACACACTTGTCCAAAAGGGCAATAAGCGTCTAGATAAGGTCTGGGATGCATTCATGTGATAATATGAATCTGAAAGCATCAAGAATACGCTTAAATGTTTAATGCGACCGATTATGTATTATAAGTTTGTGATTCGCTTGCATTGTAAACCATTGGAATATGTATGCTTTTTGATATATGCATACTTGTGAATCTTTTGTATAAGGTATAATGCAAGTTTAATCAGATGGTGAGTAATAACTCTGTAAGGTTATTTTAGCTTTAAACATTTTCTGATGATATGAATGAATGATTGCCCAAAATCCTCTTTGAACGTAATTGTGGTATCCTTAGCAGAGGCCCTCGCCCAGGGGATATAATACTGTGGCTTATGGTCATGAGACCCTAGCCCGGGGGAAATAATACCGTGGTACAGGCTCTCGCCCGGGGGAAACAATACCGTGGCCTATGTATGTGATATGTTACCTGGTATTAGAGGTTCCATCATGGAACTTGATATGCTTGACCAACATGATATGTTATGCTCAAGGAAATACCACACATGATTTGAATATGAAATATGAATTGTTACACTAATGTGTACAACAAGTTTGTTTTGATATAATGCACATACATGAATATATAAATCATGAAAAGTTGTCTATGTGCATTCAATTCTGCCTACGGGTGTCTATGTGAAATATGAACATGATTTGAGTATATGATTACTTAGTAAATGTTCAGCATGCGATATCTGATAAGTATGCAATTATCTGTTACGTATGTGTTTATTTTTGTATTGGAAATCCTGGTATTTGGCATGATTTAATAAGAGTTTGTGGAGAGGATGGTTAAATTAAGGGTATACGAGCTGGAAGGCTCTTTCACAGCCCGACTTGATAGATAGGAAAGGATGGTACAAGAAATGGCAAAGATCTTAAGACAACAACGTCAGTTGCCGCTACGGCGAGAACCTTTGCCACCACCAGTGTACGAAACATCGAGGAGTTTGTTATCGGATTTCTGGGGCTTGTTATAGGTGTGGTAACTGGACCGTATGGTAAAGAACTGTCCCCAAACTGAACAAAATGTGAATAAACGTTCTGCCTCAACTAGATTTGTACCAGTGGTAGGAATTGCTACTCAGGATAGAGTAATTACACTCATCCTAGAAAGCACTCAGAATGCTGTGATTGTTATCCCAGGTATCTATATGTTTACAAACGAATGCTTATGTGTTTATTGATCTTGAATTAGTACATGTGTACATTTTTGCTTGGGATATTATTTGATTCGAATCGGCATATCCTTTCGTATCTGCTGCATGTGTATTTAGATTGGTTGGACTCACGAGATCGAGACTGCATTCATTCGAGGTATATGCCCCATTTGGGAAATTTGTGAAATACGTTTTGGGATATTGATTGACTCTATCTTATGTACAACCGAGGAACTCTGTTTAATGTGTTACTGTGCACCATGTGCTTGTATATAAGACTTGTTGGGAATTGCTGCATTGATTATGGTACATACCTCCTGATCTGAATAACTGCACGTTTATGCAGCTACCCCCGAATTTATGTAGTTGATGCCATATTGTATATGACTTGAAATGCTTTGATATGAACAGTTGTGATGAATAATTCTGACATGACTTTGAGAACTGATGAACTTAGGGCAGATGAGAAACTATCAACCAAGTACCTAAGCAAACGAAGTATGCCTTACAGAACCGAATGTGCCCTATTTGAGAAAATTTTTATCTGATTCGATCCGATAGAACCTTTGCCTGATATTGTTCCGATGGAACCCTCATTTGATATAATTTGATGGAACCTTTGTTCGATCTAATCTGACAAAACCGTTGCTTGGATCGACCGATAAGACCCTCTATCTAATTTGATTTTGTAAAAAGGAGATTAAGAATGGCTTGTGAATAAATAGGCAGATTATTCTTGGCAAAAAAACTGATAGACCCAAAACTTGAATTCATTTGGGATACTTGACTTATTTGAAAGACCTTTTGTGGGCTATCAACAGATTGATCTAACTATGAACACCGTTGAGAACCAATCCCCAACTATTGAGAACATACGTGTTAAAAACGAACCGAATTGTACAAACCCCGTGATTGGGTGTCGTAAGGAGTGTTGTTCCATTTTGTTTGTTTGATGCTATGGGAACCAATGACGGTAGACTGATTTGATTTTGAGCAGTACTGAACATTTGTCTTTGACTAATCAGAACATGTTTTGTAAGGGAGAGTGGTTGTTTCAGTGTTATCAGATTTTGGAGAAATCAGGTTATAGTGAATGGTGTTGTGTTGCTTTGATGACATTCTTAGAGTGTCCTTTTGTGCTAGGGGACGTTAAGCCTATGTAGCACCTTTGATTGAGATACCTTTTGCCACCGACGGTTTCGTACGGGTGGGTTTGACTAATCGATCTGGAATCGGCCACCGACGGTCGCGAACGGGTGTGCTTCGATTCCGAGACGATAATTCCTTTGTTTTGTTTGGAATGTCATCCTTTGGTATTATGTAAATGTTTTAACATCCAAGAAACTTTGAAAAACCCTAATTGTCCGAAAAGTGCGTGAATTCGGTATGCTTTGTATATAACCACCCAGTGTCATTATATTCTGTGATTGGAACCCTGAGAATGTGTGAATTGTGTTTGACATGCGATTGACTCCTTTGATAATGCCTGGACATCATGGGGATTTACGTATATGAACTGCCTTATGCTTTTAACGACTACCAGATAAAGTAGAAAGACTCGATGGAACAGAGAATTGAATACTGAACTGAATTGTGAATTGCAAACCGTAAACTGTTGAATGAACTGAGAATACGTGTATTCTATTAGAAGTCGATTGCCTCAGTGTTGTTGTATTTTACAATTGGTACTATAGGGATATACGGACTATATGCGTTGTATGGGTAATTGCCTCGATACTATCTTTGTTGACTCGGGGATCACTGTCTGGATCCACTTTAAATTCCTGTGAACTTTTGGTTGGCCTGGAATAGTTATGATGAGTCACTGAACTAAATACCAAATCGGATTGTGTATTGTGGAATTATTGAAGAATGAATTGAACTTTTGTGACAAGGGAATAGACCGAACTTCTATGATAAAGCTAGCTGGCATTTGAAATAAATATGTTAGAGACCTGCTTTGAAAAGGGTAATTGGTGAATGTGTGTCTAAGTATTTTTCGGGGCCAACAGGTCGAAGCCGAATATCAGATAGTGGCGGAACTACTTCAATCTCCCTATTTTGGAATGGAAGTAGGGATATGTGACTACGAACTTCATTGTGGGGCTACCTTGAGCACCCAAGGTATAAGTCCCGTTTGAGTTATTGTATGTAAAATTTTTGTATGATGCTTGTAGACTAGTCACTGTTTACATTGATAAGATTGCTCGTTTGCATGGGGTCCTAGTATCTATTGTTTAGACAGAAATTCTAAAATGTGTTTGAATTCTGACAAACCTTCAAGAGGCAATGGGGGCTCAACTTTTGTTCTGTTCTGTTACCTGGATCCGGAGGTTCCTTTATGGAACTGGTTATTCGTAACCTCACGTGTATATGTTCTGTTCTATTCTGTTCCGTTCTGATCTGTTAATGCTAATGGATGTATCACGTAAACTTAATCATGACTTATGATTTCTGTATATGATCTGGACAAATTATGAATTTGATACGAAACTGAATTATGATTCGGCGCTGTTTTCCATCCGCAAATTGATGTATGCTCAGAAAGAACTTTTTAGATTTTTGGGAGGAATGCTCCAAAAATATGCATTAGATTTTTCAGGGGAGTTGGAAAGATCTATCCATCATTGGCAAACTTTGCTCCCAACAACAACCCACACTCTAGTTTTGGCATGGCACCATACAAGCCTTGTATGGCGGAAAAAGGTAAATCTATGACTGATTGAGAATAGAGCGTTGCTTGATTTCAAGACTAAGTGAATGACTATTAAGAAGGGTTGGAACCGTTGAATGAAAAGTGTTCCGAATTGTTTCGACTGAAGGTAAAATAAGTTTGGAGGACCAAACTTCCTAAAGGGGGGAAGACTGTGATGCCCCTGTTCCGTAATATGCTAATTGGTCCCTAATACGTATGTGATTATATGTTTTGATATGATTTTTGTATGCCATTATGTGAATATATGCAACTTTGGAATTCTACCTATTCACCGTAGGAATATCTGTTTGAATAATCTGCTCTGGAAATTAAATTGAGGGCCTTATCGGCCACAGAATCCGAAATTGATTACGCCACTGTGATTGGCATAATTTTTAGAGCCTACGGTGAAATTTAATTAGAAATTAATTCTGGTCAGATTAAACTAATTAAATTGATGAATTAAGTGCCAAAATATTTTATATTAAAATATTATATTAGTGGGGCTTGTTGTATGATAGCACTACACTCCCCTTTAACTCTTATGAACTCAAAAATCTGAGGGATTCAATTGTGAGAGAGTGAGGGCTGGCCTTAGTGAGAGAAAGGGAGAGAAATTGTGCAATTTGGCTTAAAGCTTGGAAATTTTGGGGATTTAGCTCAAGAGTTGACTAAAGCTTAGAAGATCAAAACCTCTAGGTGAGTAATTCTTGGATTATAGTTCGTAATTTTGTGTGTTCAAGCTAATTTGGTGATCAAGAGTAAGATTGAAATGAAATTGTGTTGGAATTGTTGAATTGAAGCTTAATATGTGCATGCATGTAAGAAATTACTGTGAAATTGCATGTTTGAGCACAAATGTGTGTAATCCATATGTAATGTTAAAGGGAACTCATGTTTTGATCACCATTTGGGTTATCCAAGTTGAGAATGTGGCTAATTCATCACATGCATGTACAATTTGAGAAGATATGAGCTTGAATGCATGGATTTATTATGTTGGTGTTGAGTTTGACATATTTTGGGCCATGCATGTAGATAAATCAAGAAATTGAGCTTCATAATGTTATAATCTTGCATTGGTACCATGTTGGTATGATTATATTTGAGATTTGAGCCATTGCATGCAAGTAATGTAGCTGGAAAATCGAATTGGAGCTCAAGAACACAGTTCTGGGTTTTCCAGAATTTTGAGGTCCGCTCGAGCGGGGAACCGGACGCTCGAGCGGGAAATGCGTGCTCCCAGTACTTTTTGCAGACTTGATGTCCGCTCGAGCGGGGTAATTCACGCTCGAGCGGGGGAGCTATTTTGACAGACTTTCCGCTCGAGTGTCCTATTTCACGCTCGAGCGTATTTTTGATGTAACCAGCACTTTTGCAAGCTTAAGGGTCCGCTCGAGCGGGGAAGTCCATGCTCGAGCGGGGACCCTGTTTTCTGAAACTTTGAAAATGCATTCTGTGTTATAATTTTTCCGTCCTCTTTCACTTGTAAGCACTCTTAGGCATGCATTGAGCATTGTAAATGAGTTAACGAGTTAAGAATAAAGCCTAAAGTGGAATATGAACTGTTAGTGACCCTTTTGTGTTCATGAAATGTGTAGGGTCAAGCTCCAGGGCAAATGCACAAGCCGATCATTGTGAGTAATATCGATATTTGAATGATTGTGAATGACCAATTATTATTCCCTTATATGCTTTGTAAGTTGCTAATTGGGATTGTGGACAAAAGTCTGACAGGAATAAACATAAATGGACCAAAGGTCATTTCGATAAACATAAATGGACCAAAGGTCGTTTTGATAAACATAAATGGACCGAAGGTCGTTTTGATAACAAAAGAACGGACCGAAGGCCGTTTTGACCTATATGAATGGACCGAAGGTCATTTTGACATATATGAACGGACCGAAGGTCGTTTTGATAGAAATGAGTGGACCGAAGGTCGTTTTGACATATATGAATGGACCAAAGGTCGTTTTGACATGAATGAGTGGGCCGAAGGCCGTTTTGACACGAATGTATGGGCCGAAGGCCATTTGACGTAAACGAGTAGACCGAAGGTCGTTTCGATATGAATAAATGGACCAAAGATCGTTTTGATAGAAATAAATGGACCTAAGGTCGTTTTGACATGAATGAGTGGGCCGAAGGCCGTTTTGACACAAATGTATGGGCCGAAGGCCGTTTTGACATAAATGAATGGGCCGAAGGCCGTTTTGACATGAATAGAAATCTGAATGGGCCAAAGGCCAGAATGTTTAGAACTACAGTCACTTGATTTGAATTTCGTATAGTTATATATCTGTGAAATGGAAATATGAATTGGGCCTAAGGCCGTTTGGAACATGTTGTTCTACATTGTTATGTAACTTCTGTATTTGATTTGATATTATTCACTGGGCTATCGCTCACGCTCATTCATGTGTTTGTAGGTGAGCCAAGAGAAGTCCAGACCCAGTCTCAGTGAAGTCTGTATGGAACAACTAAGGTTTTGAGAGAGTCAGCCCTTGTGTCTCACGCACGAGACTCGTCTTCGCCCTTTTGTTATGTGTTTACATTTTGTCAGGTTGGCGAAGTTTTGTATATGTCTGCTTATAGTTTTTATGGGTTGACTTAGTTTTGGATGATCCTGTCTGTACAGAACCTATGTCGCTATGTTTCTGTTGTGAGTTATTAACGTACATATGTATGGTTTGTTTTGATGTGCCATGTAAGCACAGCTCTATGGACAAAGTTTTAAATTTTGCTTCCCTTTTGGCCCCTTTACTCTGATGTGTTAAGTCTGTTTTGGTTTGAGGCCGTAGGTAATCTTAGGATTACTGGCCGGTTACGTCCTTAACCCATGGGGGCGGGTTCGGGTCGTGACAGAAGAGTTGTAAATGATTTTATTTTGAGCATTGGCCATGTGCATCATGTTTGTTAAAGTTCATATATTATGCTAAATTGTTTCTGCTGGGCTTTGGCTTACGCTATTTGGGAAAAACCATTTTCAGGTGCTGGTGATATGTCTCCGCCAAGGCAGTAGCTTGGAGAGATTGGGAGCAAGAGCTTTTATTATATTATATCTATTTTGTATAGCTAAGGGCTTTAAATTGTGTTGAGCTAGTCTCACTTTTGTTGTAACCAAGAACTGTCATGGAAAGATATAAGCCCGTAGAGCATTTATTTTGTTGATCACTTAGTTTGACGGCATATGCTATAGATTTAGGGCAGAGCTTATGAATGTGTAATGCATGTGCCCTTTTGTAAATGGACTTTGATTAATGAAAGTCTAATACTTTGTTTATGTCATCTTGTATTAGTCTTTACGGTTGAATTATTGTATTATTTTTGGGGCATGACAACTTGGTATCAGAGCGTACCGGGCTTGAATACTTTGGATACGTAGGAAGTGGTTAATACCACAATGGGTTTATTTCGTTTGACAGAGATGTTTATATGTTTGCAATGCTATGTGCTAACATGTTTATGTGATTATATGGGTATGGGATTTAAATTTCTAGGATGTTGATTGGGTCTACGGGTTTCTAGAAGTCCTATTAAAAGAGCACTTGATCACTGTTGCTTCTAACCGAAACTCTGGCAACGTCGTAGGACGGTCATTATCCGAAAATGAAATTTGTATGTGTCGATGTGACTATGTATTTATGTGGAGTGATTTGCTGTTGTCTGAATTAGCTTCGATACATTTGTAAATGTGCTAATCTCCTTTGTTACCTTCATTAAGATGTCAAGATGTAGATGTGATGGTGGTAGGCATGGTAGGCCTAGGAGGCATGAAGTGCCTTTACTGGATGAAATTTTGGCACATGAAGAAGGGCTTAGTTAGGCCAATGTGGTCAAACCAATTGGTCAGTAGGCCATGGGGGCCTGTAGACTCGATTTTCTTCGCACCCGCTTTCGGAGAGCTCGAATTGGTCCTACAGTTCGAACTCCTGTCACGGTTCTGAATCTAATCTCACAAAGTGTAATATGAGACTGATAAACACCAAAGAGTCCAATCCGGCAAATCATTTTGGAAAATTAATTTTGAATCAAATAATGCCAAAACTAGGCTGCTTTGCCAGATTACGGAGTCACCACCTAAATATTTTATTTTGAAAAAATTTAGGAAACCCTGACTCGTGCCAAAGGCTACGTGTCCGTCATCACCAAAGTTGCCTCGGCTCGGGAACTTGGGTACGAGAGGGGAACGTCCTGAAATGAGCACTCCCGCTCGCCCGATCAAAGGATCAGCCTCTATTAATCATGATATGTTGTTTTATAAATACATGTGTTCTTATTCCGGTTATTAGCTAACTTTACTATGTGACGCACACAAGCAAGTATAGACTAAGTCGCAAGACTTGAAACGAATTCAACTCATGTTTGCTTTTGAAAATGGTTTGAATTTGTCAACCTCAAGTGGGCTTAGAAATGCGGATTTGCTATCTCAAGTGGGCTTAAAACATGATGATTTGCCATTTCGTAAAGTGGGCTTAAAACTTACAATCATCGAATTGTTCCAATTCAAACAATAAGGCTTCATCCACAGGCATTCATGCAGTTTATCAAACAAGCACATAGCCTCATGGCAAGCATGCAATCATGGCAACACTCACACTCATGCAAGTATGTAAAGCGTAAAATTTACAGTGTTCTCCAAGCTACAACAAAAGCTAGTTAGAAATATGCATGATCCTAACGATGCTAGAATGCCTAATGCAACACATGCAATAATGCAATTAGTAGGCTCGGCTACTAAGATGGCATATGAATGCAACAATTTGGATACATGTATTCAAAGAAGTGTATTGAAATAACGATGCAATTTGAATGATGTGCCGAGCCTCAGTGCATGCAAGACAAATGAATGATGCAAACATGCAAGCATAATGTATGCTAATTGAAACATGTCCCTAATCTAACCATTGAAAGCAGATAAATAAAAGGGAGAAAGTAATGGGGTTGGAAGACATGTACACACGCATGCACGCTTATTACAACATTACACCCTTGCGAAGGAGGGTCCGAATGAATAAGCTAAGTTACACTAAGCTAAGCTAATTATTACAAAACAGCTAATTAACTATTCTAGCTAATTAATTACTACAACATAATTGAATAACTAGCTATGCTAAGCTAATTAAAATATTACAAAACGAATTGAATAATTAGCTACGCTAACTAACTAGTAAAGCAATTAAATAGCCTCGAGGGATGAGGGATGCATGCATGCTCGGTTGCTCCACCCGAAAATGCTCTTTCCTTGCCATCAGATGCCTCTGTTTGCATTCATTTGATCTTGGAAAATTGCACCAACTTCCAGGTTGCCTCTGCTCCAACACAGGAACACATTTGCACAAAACTTTACTGGTGGCCGGTCAGCCACAAAAAGTGGCTGTCGGCCACCTTAACTGGCCGGTCGGCTAGTTTAACTAGCCGGTCGGCCACTGCAAGTGGCCAATCGGCCACCTCTATTTTCTGGACTTCTGCTTTTGCTGCAATAGAGAGCAACAGAGGCAAAACAAAAGCATTTTCAAGGAATGTATGTACTGCTACACTCCTTATCATTTCTCAAGCTCAAAGGAGTGTAGCTCTTGGCTCTCAAGCCATCAACCAAGCATTTTCAATGCATGATGGCTAGAAAACCAAGTTTGTACAAAGTTAATGAATGCACAAATAAGACTTGAAGGACCACCACCCTATCACGCATGATTAAGGGTGTCGGTGACTAAGAAAAGTGGCACGTTTCATCACTTTGAGTATGAAACGTCCTATTTTTCTTGTGTTTGGACTAACGTCCGATCCAAACACATGCAATGCAACCCAACATGCTTAACTTGCTCAAGTTTTACTTGGTTCATTTTGTTTACACATTTTACATTACTGATTAGTCCTTTAACCGATTAAGTCCAAAGTGAGAGTCCTCTAATTGGAAAGAGGGCTTAAGCCACAAGTACCTTAAGCATGGAAGAGACCTCATGCTATTGGTTAGTATAAACCCTCAAGAGATGATTAAAACCATTAGGCATGAGAGCCTCAATTTCACACTCAAGCCAACAAGGGGCTCAAGGCCACTTTCAAAACAAAGTAAAAAGTGAAGAATAAAGGGAGGTTATAGATATTTCAGTGCTAAAATGGCATGCAAAAAGACATTAAAGCATGCAAGCAACACATGCAAGACATGCTTAAGAGCCTAAAACATTAAGCTAGTGAAGATCACAACACTATAAGCATGCAACACAAAGCTCAACTGACCAAACCAGCTCTAGATAGAGTTAAAACATGCCAAAACAGTGACTAAAATATGCTGAGATTGAAGCATAAAAGGCTAGAAAAACATGCTCACATGCTAGCTTGCAAACAAGACTCAAAACACAACTCTCAACAGCAATGAAAGAGTGAAATAAGTAAGAGTGTGACAGAGTTACATACACTGAAATCACATATAAGATGATGCTATAACAAGTAAGCAACTCAAACACTTCATGCTAGAGGCCTCAAAACAATGAGCTAGTGAAGACCATTACACTATAGCCATGCAATACAAGCCTCGAAGGACTTAACCAGCCTAAAATAGAGTTAAAGTAGGCCAAAATAGTAGCTAAAACAACTTGAAGTTAAGCTACCACAAGCTGCAAAATAGGCTAAACCATTAGGCATGTTAGACTAGTAAGCACAATCGCACTACAAATACAAAAAGCAAGCAACAAGTGCTCCAACCAACCCAAAACAAAGTTGAAACATGCAAAAACAGAGCCTAAAACATGCTTGAACTAAGCTAACACAAGCTACAAAATCAAGTTAACATGTAGTGTTAACTAGGCATGCAAGAGAGACACAAGGAGGGGAGGTTAACCCCTCCATTTTTGAACTTCAAAACAAAATTTTTACCACTGAAATAACTTTGAATTTCAGTGGTTAAAGTCCCAAAAAGTTTGATTTAAAGGTGGTAAGAAATGGCACAAAAGGCTTCACAAGCCAAAGAGCAAAAAGATGAGACAACCCCCTAACTCACCAAGACTTAAACCACCATTTTGAAACCTTAAAAACAGAGTTTTTTATGGCTGAAAAACCAGGTCAAAACAGTGTAAAAAAATGGCAAAGCAACCAACTAAAACAAAGCTTACAAGGCAAGTCCCTTACCTTTTGAAGCACAGCACAAAATCAGTCACAATTCTGAACTTAAGCCACCCTTATGAGCTTAAACCAAGCCTCAAAGAACCTCAACTCCAAGATGAAGATGTTTGGTTAGGGTCTTAGTGCAAAATTGTAGAGGATTCTCACTTTCAAACATAAAACAAGAAGAGAAAGAGAATTCTAAAGAGAGAGGGAAAAATTTGCTCCAAATTGTGTAACCTCCCAAAATGGGGGAGAGACCCCCCCCCCTTATATAGAAAATCAAGCCAAAGGCTTGCATTCATCCCTCCATACACGTTTATGGAGATGAGCATCAGTGAACAATAGCTGGAACAACCGGCAAATAAATATTTAAAAAAGGAGAAAAATGGCTGTCGGCCATCATCAATGTAGTCGACCGACCATCAATGTAGTCGACTGGCCACCACTAGTGGCCGACAGGCACAAGTCATGGCCGGCAGGCTAGGGGGATGGCCAACAAGTCACCCTCTCCTCCAAAATTGAAGCAACGCCCACAACCAAGAACAAAACAGACAAGATTAGAGGCTCTGAGGCAAGACGCTCAGCCGAGACCTTCAGGGACTCAAAATGAACACGAGCGAGCACACTCATCGGGTGTTCAAACGATGACGTCCAAGTCTTGAGGACGGCCAAAAATGGGGTGTCTACAGCGCCTTAGCCTGCGAAATGGTTAGAGCATTGCGAGAGTCTTTGGACATTCTCAGAGCTGATGATCAAGTCCAGACCCAAGTAGCTGAGATAGAGGCGTCTTTCTTGAAGTGGGTGTTTCTCTAGTCGAATCCGGATGAGTTTATGGGTGATCCCAAGAGCCACTGAAGGCAGATAAGTGGCTAGAATAGATAGTGAAAACATTCGAGATGCTTGGCATCGAGGACAACCTGTTGCGAGTGACCCTGGCATCTTTCCAGCTGAAGGGAGATACAGGTCAATGGTGGAAGCATACGCATGGGCGTATTAGGGTGACTTGGGAGGCTTTTGTTAGCGCTTTCCAGGACAAGTTTCTACCTCCCATGGTTAGGGAAAAGTTGAGAGACTAGTTTTCCAAGCTGGTACAGTTGAACACACTGGTGGCCGAGTTTGAGGCCACGTTCACTAGCCTCTCTAGGTTTGCACCGGAGTTAGTGGCGACTGAAGAGCGCCATTGTTTGGATTTTAAGAAGAGATTGAGGACCGGGCTCATGTTTAGAGTAATCGGGTCGATGATTAGGGACTATGGATGCCTTATGGAGGTAGTGGCTAATCTGGAGACCGTAATGCAGATGGAGGAGGAGAGGATGAGGGGCTCCAAAAGGAGTCAAGATGTGCAAGGGGATAGTAAGAGGCAGAGGGGTTCTAACCCACAGCCATCCCAGGGAGCTCAGTCAAGGTATACTTTTCTAGTGCCAAGTCTGGGCCATAAGAGAGGTGGTCACAAAGACATTACTTGTTTCAAATGTGGTCAGTTGGGCCACAAGTCACCGGCTTTCTTGCAGAGAGGAGGAGAGCAACGGTCTGCACCATCTATGGCTCGTTCTTAGAGCCAAAGTCAGGGGGCAACCACTCACTTGTTATCAGTGTGAGCAGGAAGGGCACATGAAGAGATTTTGCTCTTAGTTGGGTAGCACACCCAGTACGTCTGGTTCGAGATAGAAACAAAGCCATTGCCGGCATAGTCAGCTTAGGCCTCGAGGGCCAATTAGGGAGCCTCTTCGGCTATGTCAGTGCATCAGGATTATGCTCCGAGGGGTGAGCAGGTTGAGCTGAGGCCTATGGGACGTGTGTATGCTGTTACTACGCTAGATCCAGTACCAGCACCTTCAGTAATGAGAGGTACCTTCTTGTTTTGCAATGCAGTTGCTAATGTGTTGATTGATACTGGTGCATCCCACTCATTTATTTTATCTGCATTTGCATTGGTTTTGGGATTAAAGTTGGCTCGGTTAGTATCTCCTATCTGTGTAGAGTCATCCATTAGTGGTGAGGTAATTTTGAAGTAGGGATGTTGGGGTTGTGACATAGAGGTTGTCGGTCGCCGACTCCTTTTTGCATTTATGCTGATTGATATGTCTAGTTTTGACGTTATATTAGGTATGGACTGGCTGTCATCCTATCGGGCTGTTATAGATTGCCACCGTTAAAGGGTTACTATGTGTACCCTGAGCGATGATTGTTTTTATTTCTTAGGGGACCAAGTGGATAGAGTCTTATCACCGGTGTATGATCCGCGTGGGCGAAGCGAACTTAGTTGCCTTCTTGCCAACTTCTTGAGTACCAAGTGTGATAAAGTCCAAGCTGAGTTGCCAAAGGTAATTTGTGAATACGGATGCTTTTTCGGAGGATTTTACTAGTTTACCACCCTACCGAGAGAACAAGTTCTCTATTGACCTAGTGCCTGATACGGCATCGATTTTTATGGTACCATATAGATTTGCACCTGCCGAGTTGAGTGAGTTAAAGATTCGACTCCAAGAATTGTTAGATAAGGGTTTCATTCACCCTAGTACTACGCTGTGGAGAGCACCGGCTCTTTGTTTTCGGTACGGCATCGATAAGGGAGTTTGAATTGCATCTTGGCAAGTTTGTTGAGTTTGCCGCTTTGTTTTCGGTAGTTGCATAACCTACACTTGTGAACCGAGTATTGGAAGCATAGAAGGGTGACCTTGAGGCAGAATCCCTCTGGGAGAAAGATCTCCAGTGGGAAGGTAGAAAGAGGCTTGAACGTGTATCCCGACTTGAGTATGAGATACCGTGACCGTTTGTTCGTGTCGGAGACTTGCCGAGAGGAAGTACTCCGAGAGTTTCACCATTTGCGCCTTGCGGTGCATCCAGAAGGCACAAAGATGTATCATGATCTTAGTCGCCAATTTTGGTAGAGAGGTATGAAGAAGGATGTAGCCGTGTTTGTATCGAGATGCCTTACTTGTCAATAAGTGAAGGCCGAACATTAGAGGCTAGCGGGTTTGTTGTAACCCTTACCTATAGTCGAGTGGAAGTGGGAGCATGTCACGATGGACTTTGTTGTGGGCCTTCTGAGGACTAAACGGGGTAGTGATGCCATTTGGGTGGTGGTTGACCGGTTGACTAAGTCGACGCACTTTATACCTATGCGCGTAAGTGACTCGATAGATTTTCTTGCCGACTTGTACATTAGGGACATAGTGAGGTTGCACGGGGTCCCAGTGACGATGGTGTCGGATAGAGATCTGCATTTTACGGTTCAGTTGTGGCAAAGCCTACAAATTGACTTTTAGCACCGCATATCATCCTTAGACTGATGGGCAATCTGAGCATACTATTTTACTCCTTAAGGATATGCTTCGGGTTTATGTCCTTGATTTCAAGGGTTTGTGAGAGAGACACTTGCCCTTAGTAGAGTTTGCCTATAACAATAGCTTCCAGTCAAGTATCGGTATCGCACCGTTTGAAGCCTTGTATGGCCGACCGTGTAGATCTTCTGTGCATTGGGCCAAGGTGGGTGATGTACCTATGTTGGGTCCAGAGTTGGTCCGGGAAATGACGAAAAATGTTGTATTTATCCGTAAGAGGTTGGTTAGGACTCAGAGTCACTAGAAAAGTTATGCCGATCGTAAGAGGAGACCTTTGTCTTTTGAGGCGGGAGATCATGTGTTCTTAAAGATATCACTTAGGTGGGGTTTGATGAAGTTCGGAAAGAGTAGGAAGTTATCTCCTCGATTCATTGGGCCTTTTAAGATCCTTGAGCAGATTGGAGAGGTAGCTTACCGTTTGGCCTTGCCGCCAAAGCTTTTTTGGGATTCATGATGTGTTTCATATTAGCATGCTTTGGAAGTATGAGCTGGATCCATCGCACGTGTTGGATTGGACTGACGTAGAGGTAGATAAGGATGCCTTGTATGAGGAGAGACCGGTGAGAGTCTTGGATACTTATAACCAAATCTTGCGAGGTAAGACAATTCCCTTGGTTAAAATATTGTGGAAACATCATGGGGTTGAGGAAGCAACTTGGGAACGTGAGTTGGAAGTCCGTGATAAATATCCAGACTTGTTTGTTAGTATTTGAACATGTATTGTACTATTGTTATGTTAATGAAATATGAAAACATTGTATATGTTTTGGATATATGAGAACATTATATATGTTGTGTATGTTTTGGAAATATGAACTTAATGTAAACATTGTAAATGTTTTGGGAAATGTGAATTTTACTTTTAATTTTGAAACTTGTGTGTCAAGTTGATAAGAGGAAATGACCGGAAAGTGGGTCATGGTGATGGAATGGAATGGTTATCATTGTGGTGAATGGGTTTTAACTTAGTTTTAAAACTTGATTTGAAATTTCGGGAATAAAATTCCTTAAGTGGGGGAGGTTACAGTGTTTCTAGTTTAGTCATTATCCATTTTGTATTCTGGACTCGGGATTCACAACCTTGTATAGTTGTTCATGTCTTTTCCCCTTATTCTTCCTTAAACTTGATTGTTGGAATGTAGTTGTTGTGTTTGGAATAGACTGGTTGCTTGATTTTCAAACCTTTATTGCCTAAATTTTTGCTCCTCCGCTCAAGCAGCACTTCTTGCGCTCGAGCAGGCTTTGTAAACTCTCTGTACTTTTGCAGGTCTGCGAAACTACTGGGAGAGTGTATTCTACGCTTGAGCGGCATTTCCTACGCTCGAGCAAGTGTGCGCTCAAGTGACCATTCTTGTGCTCGAGCAATGTTCTTCTGTTTGCAAAACTACTGGATGTGTGCATTCTACGCTCGAGCGGCCATTTCTTGCGCTCAAGCAGAACAACTTGTTGTGTTTGACGCTCGTGCATTAACTCTTGCGCTCGAGTGGACTGTGCGTATATTAGTTTGTAGCAACAACTTTTTACATCACTTTTCACATCTTTTTCCACCAAAACCCTAGATCGGGACTCTCTCTCTAAAACTCACATTCTCTCTACATTTTAACCTAGATCTAGTGATCTCTCTACCCGTGTACCTCTGTTAAAAAGGGTGTGCACCTCGAGGGCATCATTTTGATCTAAATAGACTTTGGTTTCAGCATCTTTGGAGTTCCTCATTTGCTTTGCTTGTCTTCTCTCTTTGAGATAGAGACTCTCTACACTCTATGAGTTTTAACTTGGTCATCTTCTTGATGTGGGAGAAACATTAGGTTGTGAAGTAATTTTAACTAACCTAGGGTTTGGGGTTTCAATTCCAAAGAGGGATTTTATAATGGATGTCTTAGAAATGGCTATGGGAATGGATATGACCTTGGGTTATGCTATAAATGGTTGATTTTTGGTGATTGGGGTGAGATTGGGAAAAAAATGGGAGTTTTGCCTAAAATGTTCAAGCAATTATTTTGCATAAATAATGAAATTGGAAATGGAAATATGAAATTAGATGAATGATTATATAAATGGTGAAGTTGGATGTTTATCACCTCCTATCTATGGAAATTTGAATAATTAATCTGTTGAGAAGATTGTATATATGTTTAGAAATATTTGTTTTGGGCTATCAGTGGAGGATAGCAATGATTGTTGTAGAAATTATATGAGGATTAAGAAAATTGGATCCAATCTCTTATTGATTATCATTGAATATGACTGTGTTTAATATATTGTATATGTATGATGTTTGGGAGAAGAAATGGGATGGACTCCATTGAATTAAGTTGGCTTGTACGTCCAGGGTGAAAGTCCCGAAAACATTGTGTATACATGGGTGTTGATTCTCGGGGACAAAATTATCGTAAAATGGAAAATTGAAGTGTTTGTGTGTAATGGTTGTGTGGTAAGAAAACCACTGAGTTGTAATCTCAGTTGGGTTGTTTGGATAACAATGGATATGACTCATGAATTGAGGAGATATGAAATGACATGAAATGAATTGAGATAAAATGGATTAGTATAGACACCCCATTTTTTGACCGTCCTCAAGACTTGGACATCACCGTTTGAACACTCGGTGATCATCCTTGTTCGTGTTCGTCTTGAGTTCTCGGAGGTCTCGGCTACGCGCCTTGCCTCAGGATCTCTCGGCTCGACTGTTTTGTGTCTGGTTTTGCACCAAACACTTGTGTTTTTGCTTTGGAGGGCAGGGAATGGCTTTTGGGCCATCCCCACACTCCATCGGCCATGGCTTGAGGCCACCGGCTGTGTTTTGTTGCCATCGGCCAAATATTTGGTCGACCGACACTCTAGATGGTCAACCGGCCATCTATTTTGGTCGAATTGCATTTTTGGCTGGCCGATCACTGTTCATCTGCTTTTGCAGATATTTTTGTGCCAGCTGTGATAGATGGCACTCACCTTTGCTCCCCTCCATACACATGTATGGAGGGATTTCAACCTTGTTAGCTTGGCTTGGAAGCTTTACAAGGTTGAATCTTCTATAAGAGGAGGCCTCTTTTCCCTCTTTTAGGTTAGACAACTTAGACAACATTTTTCCAGAGTTTTGAGTTCTAGGGTTAGGGTTTGCATACATCCTATCTCTATATCTCTCTCTCTCTTTGTGTATTTGTGTGTGTTTTAGTCTTAGTATTACACACAAACACCTAGTCTTACACATTTTCTTGGTTGCTGAGGGGCCAGTGGTCTGTCCTTGGTGTTCTTGGGTGGTTTTGAGCTCAAAGAAGCAGCTGGTCCACCATTTGTGAAGAGGGTCTTCAAGGGTAACATTCTTGCTCTTTTTACCCCATTTTTGCATAGCTTTTTTTGACTACCTTGTAACTGTTTTTAGACTTGGTGTATAACATATAAAAATCTTATTTTTATCTACTCTAAATAGTTGTTTAAGAGTGTTTTGAGGTTTGAGGTTGTTTGACCCCTCTTAAGCCTTGTTAGGCTCCATTTTTGTGCATTTTTGGTGAGCTCCGGGACCATTGTGTTTGGGCCTCCTCACCACTGAAATCCCTCAAGATTTCAGTGGTGAGGATGGTGCCTTGAGGTCCTAAGGAGAGGGCCACCCCCTCTCCTTGTTGTCCTTGAAAAGGGCTATTTTTGCCTCTTGAGAGAGCATCTAATTTAGGTCCATGTTGGCCATGCCTTAACTGATTTTTGTGATTATTATGTCATCATATAGCTTTGTTTTTAGTTGGTTTAGACACACCATGCTTGCTTAGCATACTTGTCTTGTAATGCCATCTTTAGGTCTTAACATGCTTTAGGTTTTAATCCTTGTTCTAGCATGATTTTGGCCAAGCTTTGTGAAGCTTTTGTGTTTGTTTTAGCATGCTTAAGTTTTTTTGTTGGTTGTTTTGGTCGACCATAGCATGTTTAGTATAGCCACATTGCATTTTGGCTTGTTAGCCTTAAGTGTGTGAGTGTGTAGCATGCATTACTTGCATTATTTCAGTGGTTTGGAACCACTTACCATGTTATTTCAGTCCTTATAACATGCTTGCATACTTGCATTTGATATTCCTTTGTTGCTTTAAAAGGTTGTTACCTCATGCTCCATGAATGTGCTCCTTTGTATGCTTTTGCATGTTTAAGCCACTTAGATGCCATCTAGGTGTTCCCTTAGCATTGTCTAGGTCTGCCTTAAACCTGTTTTAAGTCCTCTTGGCCTTGAGAGGCTAGGTTGACTTAGCCATGGTTTAAGTCTCCTTGGCTTGCCTCAAGTACTTGGACCAATTGCATGCCCTGTTTGTCTTGTTTAAATTGGTTTGGCACCATCATTAACATGATTTCCAGAGTTTACATTGCATGCTAATTGCCCATGTTTAGGCTCTTTTAAGTGTGCTCAAAGGTTGCTTGTTTGATGCTTAAGTGTTGGCCCATCAACATGTACATGTGTGTGTGTAGGCCTTTATTTCCATAGCATTGGCCACTGTTTTAGGCTTGTTTGAGGGCTTCCTAAATTAGTTTAAATCCACCCCTTTGCATGTTGTTGCATGCTCACCTTGTGTGTTGTTGCATACTAGTGTGTTGTTGCATGATTGAATGAAGTCACATGCTTGCTTGCATGCTTGAACATCCATATTGTGTCTTCCATACTTGTAGGTTGCATTGCTTCATGCCTTACATGCTTCTTTACTTAGGTTGTGTGCCTAACCTACATTACACATTGCATTGCCATGTTGCATACTAGCCTTCATACCTAGGATGCATTGCATTGGCATGCATGCTTCACCTCTTGAGTTGAGTATGATAGAGGTTGAGCCCCCTTTGCTTGATTATGTGCATTGCATTCCATATCAAAATGCATACTTGGTTCCTTGGGCCATCATGCATGGAAATGCACGATTGGTGGTCCGAGAATAGAGAACCATGTCCCTTTGAGTCATGAACATGATAAGGGATGTGTTGATGCATACATTTGCTTGAAATGCATTGCCATGCCAAGTTTTGCCCTCTGCTGTTGTCAAGAACAGGTTCTGCAGGAAGTTTTGGCCGGTCGACTAAATACAGTGCCGACCGGCCATCCATTGTTGGTCGATGGATCAATTTGTGGTCAGTGATCATTTCCCTTGGCCGGTGGTGTTCCCCTCAGCCGGTGGTGCTCCACAGCACTCAGAGAAGCAACCTTGGGACTTGTGCAGTCTTCAGAGAAGCAGAACAGTCAAAGCAGAGACAGATTGTGCATGGCAGTGGATTTCCGAGTAGAACTGAACTCGCGTGCATTGGACCCTCTTCCCGAGGCTGTTTTTTACTGCTTTCTGAGATTAGTTAAGTTGCTTAGCTAGCTTAATTGGTCTGTAATAATTAATTAGCTTGTAGGTTAATTAATTTGTATTATTCTTTTGGTCCCTTCGAGCGAGGGCGAATTTGTAATAAGTGTGAGTGCATGTGTGCATGTCTTCCAACCCCCACTTCTTTCTCCCTTTTACTTACCTGCTTTTGATGGTTAGTATTAGGACATGTTTACTTTAGCATATCTTATGCTACGCATGCGTGCATCATTCATTAGTCTTGCATGCACCAGGCTCGGCGCATCATGCTAACTGCATAAAGTATTTCAAATCTAACTTGAATACATGCTATCTGTGCATTTTCACATGTCATTCTTAGATTAGCCGAGCCCATTCTAGATTGCATTCTGTATGCGCTGCATTAGCCACTTAACATGGACTTGGATCATGCATTGATTGCTAACATGTTCTTGTCTTGGCTCAGAGTACTAGGTAAGCTTTTATGCTTTAGCATCTTGCATGAGTGTGAGTGTTTGCCATGACAGCATGCTTACCATGTGGCTAGATGCTTATGTGATATAAACTGCCTGAATGCCTGTGGGTGAAGGTTGAATTGTTTGAGTTGGAACAACTCGTTGAAATCTGTGCTTTAGCCTACTTACAAGTAGCAAATTTCAAACTGTTTTTCAAACAAACGGATATGCAATGCTTCGTTCCAAATTAGGCGATCTAGTCTATATTTTTATGTTGTGCGCATCACATAGTAATTCTAGCTAATTAACTGGAATAAGAACACATAACATTTTTAAAATCGGATATCATGGTTAGTAGAGGCCGATCTTTGGATCGGGCGAGAGGGGGTGCTCATAGCTGACCTTCCCCAATCTTACCCAAGTTCCCGAGCCGAGGCAACTTTGGTGATGACGGACACGTGGCCTTTGGCACCGAGTCAGGGTTTCCTAAATTTCCCAAAATAAAATATTTAGGTGGCGACTCTGTACCTGGCAAAGCAGTCCATGTTTGACACTTCTTTTCTAAAAATCTGTTTTCTCAAAACGATTTGCCGGATTTGGACTCTTTGGTTCAGATTAAGAACCGTGACAATTCGAGTCTGAACTGTAGCGTGGGGCCCACGGCCGCGTCTACAATTAGGTTATCATACTTGGCATAATATGGATTTAGGAAGAAGAGTTGTAAATGATTTTATTTTGAGCATTAGTCATGTGCATCATGTATATAACCTTGTTAAAGTTCATATATTATGCTAGATTGTTTCTGCTGGGCTTTAACTCGCCCTATTTGGGAAAAATCATTTTTAGGTGTTGGTGATATACCTCTTCTAAGGCAGTAGCTTGAAGGGATTAGGAGCAAGAGTTTCTATTATGTTATATTTATTTTTGTATAGACAAGGGCTTTAAATTGTGGTGAGCTAAGCTCACTTTTGTTGTAACCAAGAACTGTCTTGGAAAGATGTAGGGCATTTATTTCGTTGACCACTTAGTTTGGTACCACGTGCTATAGATTCATGGTAAAGTTTATGAATGTGTAATGCATGTGCCCTTTTGTAAATGGACTCAGATTAATGAAAGTCTAATACTCTGTTTATGTCATCTTGTATTAGTCTTTACGGTTGAATTATTGTATTATTTTCGGGGCGTGATATTAATTACCATTCAAAAACACAACACTTACCATTCATTCTCATTTTACTTGCAACTCTTTGTGACTCAACCACTTATCATTTTACCATCTAGTATTGTACTTACCATTTTTTACTTGCTATTACCTAATTAATTTGTTTATGCTTATTGCAGATGAAAGACAACATTGAGCAAAACAAGAATAACATTATATATGAATTAGATGATGATGATGATGATGATGATGATGATACTAATGATAATGAGTATAATATTCATAGTGAAGATGATGTTTTTAATTCTAATGATCTTCTAACCAAAAGAGATGTTAAACGTCTAGATGAATTAACTGAAAAGATGTGTTTGAAATGACATTTGATTCGGAAGAAAATGGAGAAAGATTTTATAATTTGTATGCTAAGGTGAAAGGTTTTAGTATTCGAAGGGATCAATCGTATAAGGACAAGAGTAATATGGTTATATCAAGGAAGTGGGTATGCTTAAAAGAATGACGTAGACAATTCAAATACCTTGACGTTGAAGAATGGCAAAGAGAATCAAAATAATTAACTAATTGGTTGTTATGCTTGTTTTTGTATCAAATATAATTAGAGTACTTCAAAATATGAAGTGAATCAATTTTTCAAGGAGCACAATCATTCCATGATAGGGTCTCTTAGTGTTCAATTTCTTTGCTCACACTGGAATGTAGGGCTAGGTATAGGGTTATTTGAATCGTCTAACCCGCCCAACCTAAACTGATCTGTATACAAATGGACAGTTTCGCAGACACAATACAACATGGATGTAGTTTGGAATATGGCATTATTGCGGGTTGCGGGTGGGTTGCGGGTTTTGCTTGCACCCGTAAGAACCCGCCCACACTTAGATTTTTATTTTTATATTTTTATTATTTTTTTAATTTAAAAACCTGGACTGTTGATTTCATTCATCCTATCCACACTTAGACTATAATATTTATGCTATAATCGAACTTTAATATCCATTTGCTCATTAGTAAAATTTTCATATACTCAACACATTTTCTTACTATATTGAAAGGCAATATATACACATTTGTTTATCTTTTTATTACTTTATTCTTTTACACTTTTTTTGTCAAATGAATTATGAAGATTGAAGATTAAATTATATAATTTTCAGTTTATTTTTGTGCAGGGTTCATTAAACATATGCATGGAATTGGAATTTTTGAAAGTTGGATGTGATTCATAATGGAGTTTGCGAGTTTGCAAATGTTTTTATTTTATTTAATGGGCTTGAATTGGATGAAGTTTGGCAACAATTTATTGTTATTTTATTATTACATTTTGGATGAATGTAAAAGTTAATGAAGAATTATTTTTAGGTAAGTTTAGGATTTTGAATGATTTTACTTTAATTGTATTGTTGGGTAGTGAATGATTTTGATGATTTAATTTAGGATTTTGAAAGATGTGCTTATGTTAGTTTATGCTTTTATTTGAAAGTTTAGGATTTTGAATGATTTGCTTGTGTTAGGAATTGATTTTGTTATGTTTTTAATTTTATAAGTTTTAATTCATTAATTATTAATGTTGAGCATTTTAGGAAATGGGGGAAAAGGGCCCAAAATAAATATTTACAAAACAGGAAAAAAGGCAAAAAAAAAAAAAATTTAAGAAAAAAGGTCAATCCATAAATCGCCCGCAATTGCTAGCACATCCATGAACCCTATTTGTACAAATCGTAACTCGCACTGTGTACGGTTACGGATTTAGTTTTTCCCAAACCGCACATATGCTAGCGGGTCCAAACCGCAAACCGAACCGTCCAAAACCGAATCACGAGCACCCCTACTAGAATGTTATGAGTGCTGCCAATGTACAAGGCAATGCAATGCATCATATTGGTATGAGGACAAGTCACATTATGGACTTTGATGCACAACAAGCAGGTGGCTATGAGAATGTTGGGTTCATACAAAAGGACATGCACAACCATTTTGGAATTAAGCGTAGAGCGCAAGTTGTCGATGATGACGCAGAAGGTTTTTTGGCTTACTTATGTGGTAAAGCAGAGCATGATCCAATGTTTTATTATAAATATGACGTAGATGAAGAAAATCAATTAAATAATTTGTTTTGGACACACGATGGATCTCAAACGGATTATTTGTGTTTTGGTGATGCGTTGATGCTTAATACTACATATTGGACAAATGCGTATAACAAACTTTTTGTGATGCTACAAGGTGTGAGCAACCACTTTCAAACGATTGTTTTTGGGTGTGCACCGTTGGCTTTCGAGACAGTAGAGACATACATATGGGTATTAGAGGCATTTCTTGATGCGATGGATCACAAGATGCCTATATCCGTAATCACCGACGGGGATAAGCCCATGCGTAGAGCAATCAAAATAGTTATGCCTATTGCTCAACATCGATTATGTAAGTGGCATCTTAAAATTAATTCCATTTCCAATGTCTACATAGAAGGATTTCTTCATATCTTTGAAAAATGCAAGTCAATGCAATATATATAAGAAATGTTTGAATTAGAGTGGAAGAACCTTGTAGACAAATATGGCCTTCATAAAACAAGCGGATTGCAGATATATATTGTAAGTGTGGGAATATATTTTCTGAGTACCAACACGTGGCAAGGTGACGTCGACATGCCAGCTGAGGTGCCACGTGTCTTGGTCGTTGTGCCGAGGTTATCTCGGCTAGGCCGAGGTTGCCTCCGAAAATATCGAAATTCGAGATAAGCGGATAAGGGACAAAAGTCCTAGAATGAAGAGGGAACTCAACTTGGATATGGACAAGAGTCCTAGATTGGGAGAAGACTTCAGTTTGAGTAAAGATAAGACTCTTAGAGAGTTTATCCTAATCCCACTGGGAGTCCCATATTAGCAGTAATCCTAAGTCCATTAGGGCCAGGCTCCTATTGGGACTAGGATTGTATTGGCTATAAAAGAGAGGCACCCCCATGGGTCTAAGGTATGCTTTTGATACTCAAGCTTGTAAGTTTAGTACTTGATTTATCTTTGAGAGATATACTGACTTGATCGTCAGAGTGCCCCCGGGTGGTCGAAACCACCGCGGGATTCTTATATTTCTGTTGCAGGTCAGTCAGGTGCCATCTATTCTGCCAGTGCTCTCCAGCTGGTTACTATGCGGGCAGTGTGGTCGGAAAATCACCCACACAATTTGGCGCCGTCTGTGGGAAAGAAAGAAGAATAGATGGCCAATGACGGACAAAAGGATTAGATTAGAGACAACGCTCCTGCTGGGAGTGGGAAACCTATCGATCTCGACGTTGAAGGGGATGACCGCAACACAGAAACTCGTGACCAGAGTCACGGAGTGAAAGACGCCAGCCAGGAAGGTGACGCACCAAAGACAACAGATCGAAGCGGATACTACAACGAAGATGACCTCCAGGTATGGAAGGATAGATACCTGCGGAGGAACGAAGACCCTTCCAGAAGGGATGCAAAGACAGGGGGCGTGAGCGCTCCCAAGGAGATAACATTCAAGTATAGAAGAGCTCAACTTGAGTGAGCAAATCCCGGATCCCAGATCCCAGAAGACATGATCTCGGCCTAGATGAGTAGGTCCGAGAAAAGAAGAGCTCAACCTGAGTGAGCAGATCCAAGATTCCAGAAGATAAGATCTCGGCACCTGAGTCCGAGAAGAGAAGAGCACAATGAGCAGATCTCAGATCCCAGAAGATAAAAAGGAAACACACAAGATCAGACTAAAGTTGGCCAGAATTGAGAAGTATACTAGGGCCGAGGAGGACATGCCGGGAACAAAGGCGTCGGAACAAGAAAAGAGAAACGGCTCGCCGATGTGAGGCCGAAAATCAAACTCAGGTTGGAGCCAAGTAAGATTAATAGAGAAACCAAGGCCGACAACCTCAGCTTGAATTAAACCTCGGCGACAAGGTCGAAGTTACATGTATGATGAGAACCCAAGTGGATTTTAAGTTCACACTGGGGGGCAGAGAGAAGAAGAATGCGTTTACCACTTGTTGAAATTTGTAACAATTTACAAGTTGGTTAAACCAATATGATGCTTAACTGAAGTTAAGCCGAGATGATACTTAACCGAAGTTAAGCCGAAATAATGCTTAACCAAAGTTAAGCCCAGATGATGTTTAACCGAAGTTAAACTGAGACGATGCTTAGCCGAAGTTAAGCCGAGATGATGCTTAACCGAAGTTAAGCCCAGATGATGTTTAACCGAAGTGAAACCGAGACGATGCTTAACCGAAGTTAAGCCGAGATGATGCTTAACTGAAGTTAAGCTGAGATGGTTCCTTATCTTCACTTGTTGAAATTTGTAGCAATTTACAAGTTGAAGTTAAGCTGAGATGGTTCCTTATCTTCACTTGTTGAAATTTGTAGCAATTTACAAGTTGAAGTTAAGCTGAGATGGTTCCTTATCTTCACTTGTTGAAATTTGTAGCAATTTACAAGTTGAAGTTAAGCCAAGATTA
Source organism: Camellia sinensis (assembly GCF_055761805.1). NCBI lineage: Eukaryota > Viridiplantae > Streptophyta > Magnoliopsida > Ericales > Theaceae > Camellia > Camellia sinensis. Next base: position 153,675,006 of record NC_138967.1, read on the forward strand.
CTGTTTCTCTTCGCTTGTTTAAATTCGTAGCAATTTACGAGTTGAAGCAAAGCCGAGGTTATTGCTAAACACTTGTAGCAATCTACAGGTTGGTTAAACCAAAGAAGATGCTTAACACTTGTTGAAATTTGTAGCAATTTACAAGATAACGTTAAGCCGACATATGATCATCTGTTGAAATTTGCCGCAATTTACAGGTTGAGGAAAAAGCTAAGTATGTTGTTTAAACACTTGTTGAAATTCGTAGCAATTTACAAATAGCTTATTGTTTAACACTTGTTATGTTAATCCTTGTTGATCCCTGTTACAGTATATGTTAATCCTTGTTGAAATTTGTAGCAATTTACAAGTAGGCTAGACCGAGATCACCGTTTAAACACTTGTTGAAACTTGAGAAAAAGTTTGCAAAGTTAACATTGAGTAGTATATGTTTCACACTTGTTAGAATTTATGAAAAGTTTGCAGGTCAGTAACTTGCCGAAGTAAAAGTTTTGTAGCTATTATACCCAAGGTATGTAACCCCGAGAAGATCGCACAAAGGAGGCAAAGTATGAAAGACATGCAAAATATTCTAAGTATAGAATCATGCAAGAGTAGTTAGAAGAAGATCAAGACAAAATTCATGGTGATTGACACGCCCTCGCCATACAATATCATCTTGGGAAGGCCATGGTTGCATACAATGGGGGCAGTTCCCTCAACATTGCATCAACTATTGCGGTTCCCAACAGAACATGGGATTGAAGAAGTCAGAGGGGATCAACTGCAGGCGGAGAATTGTTCCATGGCAGCAATGAAATCCACCTGCAGCATTCGAGAACCAGAGAAGGCAGAGATTGAAAACGAGGACATAGAGGTCCTAGATGATGTCGGCAAGGAGCCAGCCGAGAAGAGTGAAGAGGCACTGAATAAAATCCTCGTCCAGGAAGGGGATGAAGAACGCTTCTTTCTTCTCAAGCTTAGCCAAAGAAGAAGAAAGAGAATTGGAAGCTTGTTTGAGAGCAAACATTGAGGTATTTGCTTGGACACCTTATGAAATGCCTGGCATTGACCCCGAGGTCACATGCCACAAATTGAACGTCGACAGGTCGGCTAAACCTATAATCCAACGAGCAAGAGGGCCAACGTTGATGCACGCCGAAGCAGTAGAACAAGAAGTAGACAGACTTCTGGAGCTCAAGGAAATCCGAGGAGTCAATTACTCGACATGGCTATCAAATACAGTGGAAAAAAGAATGATAATCAAGGAGCAAGGGATGTTAACATCGGCCAACAACAGACATTTTTCAGAAGCAAAAAAGGTGACATATGCAAAGAAAACAAAAGTACAAAGATGAAGACCCTAAGAACTAGGGACTAAGGCAAGAACGTCGGACTAATCTACCTCAAACGGTTGACGGTGGTTCAGCATTGGCAATCAGCTGGAAGAGCTTCTCTACCACTATCTCGGCAACAATTTCAAGAAGGGATGTGGTTCTAAGACTATGCGGAAAACAGAAACGAAGGAAAGAATCTGGAAATACAACAAGAAAAACAAGAAGAGAAAAAATAGAAGTCAAGAAGATGACAAAGTTCAAAGAATAAAGCCAAGTACACAAGAACTAAGTAAGTATCTGAAGAACAGAAAGTAATGAACCAGACATGATGCTAGCAACAGAAAGCGGATATGACAAAGAACAGTTCCAGGCATTTTAGCAATAAGAAATCAAAAACTTGAAGACAGACCAGAACAGAAGGCCACAGATGGCAAATAAACAGATTCAAAGTAAATCAGAAGAGTTTTGAAAGATTGAGCTTAATAAAAAGTAAGAATTTATAAACCTACCAAATGAACGCCGATATGAAAATCGCCGGAGTCAAATAGATGACTGGAAATCAGGGAACTCACCAGAGAATGTGAGTGGAGCAGTTGCAAAGCTCTTGGAATTTACGAATTAATGGAACCAGAACCTCGGCTAGGAGGTGCGATTTCAAGCAGCTTGGAAAGCATGAAACTTGATTCTTGACACCAGTGGATAGTAAAGTCCAGGGAACTTTGAGGTCGGGAAGTTTGATCTCAGACAGAGGGGCACAGATGAATGAACAGTGTAGGTTCCATCACCTCAGAATGTCGAGGTAATAGAACCTAGGGGGCAGTTGTGGGGATATATTTTCTGAGTAGCAACACGTGGCAAGGTGACGCCGACATGTCAGCTGAGGTGCCACGTGTCTTGGTCGTTGTGCCGAGGTCATCTCGGCTAGGCCGAGGTTGCCTCCGAAGATATCGGAATTCGAGATAAGCGGATAAGGGACAAGAGTCCTAGAATGAAGAGGGAACTCAACTTGGATATGGACAAGAGTCCTAGATTGGGAGAAGACTTTAGTTTAGGTAAAGATAAGACTCTTAGAGAGTTTATCCTAATCCCACTAGGAGTCCCAGATTAGCAGTAATCCTAAGTCCATTAGGGCCAGACTCCTATTGGGACTAGGATTGTATTGGCTATAAAAGAGAGGCACCCCATGGGTCTAAGGTATGCTTTTGATACTCAAGCTTGTGAGTTTAGTACTTGATTTATCTTTGAGAGATATACTGACTTGATCGTCGGAGTGCCCCCGGGTGGTCGAAACCACCGCGGGATTCTTATATTTCTGTTGCAGGTCAATCAGGTGCCATCTATTCTGCCAGTGCTCTCCAGCTGGTTACTAAGCGGGCAGTGTGGTCGGAAAATCACTCACACAGTAAGTGTACTTTATGGGTTGAAGCATACCTCCGTAGACATTTTATTGTATTTAAAATTAATTTTAAATGCATAAAACTAATGACACACCATATTTAACTATTTTTCTTTCATATTTTGTCTTATTATGATTTGTAAAAAGTAAAATATGATATGTAAATATTAATTTATTAAATTTTGTTAAGGTTTAGTAATTTTTTAAAATAGTCCTTATTGTGGAAAACTAATTTTCGATATAATATTAAAAATAATTAAAAAAGAAAAAAAAAATTGTAAACAAAATGTTTTTAAATTTTAAGTTATCTAAATTTATTTTTAAAAATATTAATTTAAAATACTTATTTTTTTTTATTTTTTTTACCTACAACACCTCAAAATAGTAATTACTATTTAATAATTTGATATTTATATTTTTATTCATTACTTTTATAAATTTTGCATATTTTACCACTTGTTCTGAACGTACTTATCATTTGTTTTGAAATAACTTGCTATTCATTTTCAATTTATTAACTATTTGTTATAAAACAAGTAAAATAAATTTTATAAGTGATAGAGTGAATCGATAGGAATTCTTTGAAAAAAAATTATAGAAGCCTTTTAATAAATTTATGAAAGATTAAAAAGGCTTATTATTAAAATACGTTAATGTAGATTTTAAGGAATATTGCAAATAAATATTTTGATTTTTAATTAAAATACGCAGTATTTATTGTGATTCTAGAAATTATAAATACTCCCTTGTCAATATTTTTTATTTTATAGAAGTAACAGAAAAAATAAAGGGGAAATAACATATTAGTTGAAGTTATAAAAATACATTACAAATTAGTAGTAAAATTTACCAATATTAATAATGAAAAACTTTTCATGTATGTGCAATATTTTTTTGAAAGTATCACTGGATAGTAATATTTCAAAAAATAAAAGGTCTATTTGGTTTAATTTTCACAATCAATTTTGAAAAATAACTTTTTGAAAAGAGTTGACAAAATTTGAAAATTTGTTTGATTATATATATATATATATATATATTTTTAGAGGGTGTTTGATTATATATTTTGAAAATTGATTTTTATAAATTTAAAAATCCAAAACTTGTTTGGTTTTAAATTTTCAAAACTAGTTTTTGGATTTTTGGATTTTTGAGTTTTTTTATTTTTCTTGTTTTTGTTGCCTTTAGTGATTATTTTTTCATATTTTATTAAAACTTTTTAGGTGCACATAATCTAAATATACTTTTTAGATACACTTATCTAAATATATTTTTTGTATTTTAGTCAAATTTTTTACTTTTGGAGTTTTTCAAAAATATTTTTTGAGTTTCAATTCATATTTATTGTTTGTAGTGAATTTTTTTAATATCTTAATCAATGTTTTTTCGGTTTTAAATCCACTCAATCTAAAGATACATAAAATATATAAAATTCATAAAAAAATCTTTAAAAAAAATATACTAAATATTTACAAATACACACACAAAAAAAATTCAATTTTCATCTAAAAAAAATTGATGAACTTGAAAATATGATGTACGGCATACTTCAACATAGATATTGGTTCAATTAATTTAGCTTTGGTAATAAAGATAAATTTAGAGTAGATTTGAATTAGTTTTGGTAATAGATATAAATTTGGAATATATTTGAAATACTTTTGTGAATAGAGACAAATTTGAAATAATTTTGAGAATAGTTTTGGAAATGCAGATAAACAAATGAATTTTTAATTTTAGACTCTCAAAAATCCTTTTGAAAATTCAAACTAAACGGAGCCAAATTTTTTAACTACTTCTTTATATGACAATAAAATTATTTAAATTATTTATTAAAATATATTTATGACATCACTATAATTATTAAATATCTTGATACTTTATTAATAAAAATAATTATTTGTTATGTGATTAGAAATTAAAAAGAAAAAAATTAATTTTTAAAATTAAAAAAAAATAATTTATATTTTAAACAAATTTGGGTATACTTATAATTTATTCTTACTTTTATTACTCCACTACAGGATGAAAGCGGTGCAAATTGTTGGGCACTATGCAGCATATCTCTGTTGGAGATTTACCGGTTGTAACCGATTAGCGTATTTTATATTCAATAGGTCAGATTATTCTATCAAAACTAATGACTAATGGTTTGTTTGGGATGTGGGTTGGTTTTTTCGATTTAAGTTATTTTAGTTTGGTATTAAAAAATCTCATTTGGAGTAAATTTTTTAGCTTTTTTAACTTTTGTAAGAGAAAAAATAAAATAATTATGGATTAAATGTGACATTTTGTCAAATTTAATTAGAACAACTTATTTTATCTTATATAACTATTTTAACCTAAATGAGCATTCCAAACGGGGCTTGAAATTTAATTTTTTGATATGGTACAAGAAAACCACTTTGGGGTACTGTAGTCGTTCCCCTCTTGGATACGCATGTCCTGGTGTCCACCACTTTTAAGGAGATAGAAATGACAAGAATCTAGAAACTATGGTAGGAGATTTATCTAGAAATTGGGTGGATAAGATAATAAATTTGGTTCATATAATTTAAATTATATATATATTTATCTAGAAATTGGGTGGATAAGATAATAAATTTGGTTCATATAATTTAAATTATATATATATATATATATATGTAAAAGTTGGGTGGATAAGATAATAAATTTGGTTCATATAATTTAAATTATATATATATATATTTATAATAAATTTGGTTCATATAATTTAAATTTTAAATATATATATATATATATATATATATCTGAATTTATAGATGGATGTGCTTCCACGTAAACTGGGGATCTCTCAAATCATTGATAAAACATTCCACCACTGCTTTGGCTCTATAACCACAAACAATCTATTCATGAGAGTGTAAAAATGACTCGCGGTTTGTCGACGGAAGTTCGCCCATGATTCGGGGTAAACCCGGCCCGTTTAGGTCCGGGCCTAAGCCCAGCGCGAGATTCTGGGCCAGAGATTGGGCTATCATTTTGAAACTTGACCCGGCCCGTGAGCCCGACCCATTTGCCGGCTTAAGACCTGGCCTGCCTAAGTCCTAGTGTTTTTTCAGTGAACAATAATAAAATTTTGGTAAAAAAATAAAAAAAATAAAAAAATTTGTTCAGACCCGCCCAAGTTTGCCCCAAGCCCAAGTCCAGGCCCAGGTCCATCGACCCACCCAAGGTCCGAATATCCCCTGGGCCTGGGCCTAATTTCCTGGCCAGTGAACCAGCCCAAATTTTGGCAGGAGCCCTCGAGGCCTAACATGGGTTGACCCGGGCCAAATTTACACCTCTATCCATTTGTCATTTTACAAATGGATCAGATCTCAAAATACATCTACCCTTTCTCCAAAATTAAGTGAAAATTCTAAAACGGAATCGGCGGTGGACCTCATATTGTTATTTTCCAAATGGAACACACCTCAAATCCTATCTACCCTAACTCCAAAATTAAGTGGAAAGTTTGAAATGAAATTGGTGTTGGGTTTTATGAGTCTAACCACCGTCCTTCAATATAGGTTATGGACGGAAGGAGATCTACATTTTTATTTTTTTTAGTTAATTATTTAACAAAAATGAGTCATTGTCTTACCTTTAAAATTTTATATAGAATTATTAATTAGAAGTACCATATTAATAATGCCACATTTTACTTAAAGATTACGATTCAAAAGCTATATGTTGCATATAAAGTATGAAAAATTATTAGGTACTTGGTGACAAATAAAAAATTGCAAACACACAAGGAGATTTATTTTTTGTCAACCAATTACTTAACAAAAATAAGTCAGTATTATCCTACTTGTAAAGTTTTCTGCAAATTATTAATTGAAAGCATCATGTCAAAATGTCACATATTACACAAACTCCAACACTATCAAAAAATTATTATGGAGACTTAAAACATTGCTCTATATACCTTTAATATTTTCTCTTAAATTACCAATACAAAAGTGATGGCCCTATTGTTTAGACAAATAGTTATTAATTTGGAACACCAACTATACTTATTGTAGAAGAAATTTATCGACCATCAATGCTAAAGATCTCAAAAGAATTATTAAAAATTTTATACAATGCTTCTAACATTTCTCTTTTATCAACACCACCGAATATATTAATTTTTTTTGAGTACCTAGTATTGCTACTATATATATTTTTTATTATTAATTACCCATATTTTTTAGTATTATTATTATTTTTTTGATGCCTAGTATGCTAGTATTAATTACCCATATTATTTTTTGGGTAATTAATTTTTTTAATATTAATTACTCATATATTTTTTTTGGTGCTTAGTATTGAGACAAAATAGATGTGAACACGTTGAGCATTACATATATGAATATTTTTTACCTCACATCTATCCATTATGTATTTCGAACCTTATGTGTACGTAGATTTTTTCATTTTCATGGCTAACTCGCTAACTCAAATAAGAACCTTTTTTTTTATTATTAGTAAATTTTAGTTGTTAGATTAGCATTTATGGAGGAAAATTTATCAATTCTCGACAAAATACCTAAATGCTTGTACTCTTTTAATTTAATCCCGCTAGGAAAAATTAAACCCATTACCACTTTAAAACTAAACCCTAAGAAAAAAATGGTGGTCATGTAAGTTAGGCCAAGCTGCTTAAATAAGAGCTTTTCTTAGGCTACACTATTAACAAGTCACCCAAAAGGAACAGAGAAATGTTCCCTATCGCAACTCTTTTCCACCCTATCTTTCTTCTCTTCCTCTCCCCCTCCCTCTTTGTGTTTCTTTTGAAATGGCTCTTCTCTCCTCAAACCAACAACAAACAAAACTTGCCACCATCACCACCAAAGCTCCCAATCATAGGAAACCTCCTCCAACTAGGTCCCCAACCACACCGCTCTCTCCAAACCCTAGCTCGCCGTCATGGCCCCCTTATCCTCCTCCACCTTGGGAACATCCCCACTCTCATAGTCTCCTCAGCTGAGTTCGCTCGAGCGGTCATGAAAACCCATGATCTCTTCTTCTCAAACAGGCCCAACTCGCACTACTACAAAAACAGATAAAGATCACACTTTTTTTGTGTGATGTATGTTATTTAATCACACCTTTTAAGTTTTATTAAAGTATGATTTTTGTGAGTGTGATTAAAAGGGTAAAAAGTGTGATTAATAACATTTAGATCACACCTTTTAAGTGATTAAAAATATTAGATCACACTTTTTAGTCACTAAAAACTCATTCATGAAAAAAAAAATTACACTCACTAGCTTCTCATTTGCTTTTATGGAGATTTGAACCATCAACCTCTCCTACCATAAACTTTATACAACACACTCTTTCCACTACACCTCTATGACACCATACGGTTATATATACAGCATATATTATTTATATAGTACATAGATCCGTATTAAAATAAAAGTATATTTATATAAAGATAATTATTTTTTATTGAACATAATTTATATAAAAATAAATTATTTACTAGAAAAAAAAAGAGACCACTTTTGGCAACTAAACATAATTTTAGTTGCCAATTCTATACTTTTGGCTACTAATTTTTTTTTAGTCGTTAAAAAATTTAATTCCCGGGCTAAAATTACCACTTTCGGCGACTAAACTTCTTTTTAGTCGCCAAAAAGCCTCACTTTTGGGTACTAAACATCTTCTTAGTCACCTAATGCCTCAGTTTTGGTTACTAAATTTTTTTTAGTCGCCAAAAAATCTCACTTTTGGCTACTAAAATTTTTTTAGTCTGTAAAAGCCTCACTTTTGGCGACCAAACATTTTTTTAGTCGCCCAATGCCTCACTTTTGGCTACTAATTTTTTTTTAGTCGCCAAAAATCCTTACTTTTGGCTACTAAAATTTTTTTAGTCGGTAAAAGTCATATATGGGCAACCAAACAGATTTTTAGTCGCCAAAACCTATACTTTTGGCTACTAAATTTTTTTAGTCCCCAAAAATCTTTACTTTTGGCTACTAATGCTTTTTTAGTCGCTAAAACCTATACTTTCAGCGACCAAAGATGCTTTTTTAGTCGCCAAAGATACTTTTTCTTGTAGTGGAGTGTGATTATATATATATAATTACACTTAATTAAAAAGTGTGATTAAAAAGTAGTAATGTATATATAATCACACTTTAATTAAAAGGTGTGATTAAAAAATATACAAACAATCACACTTTAATTAGAATGTGTGATTAAAATATATATATATATATCTATATATATATATATATAATCACACTTATTTAAAAAGTGTGATTAAAAAATAGTAATGCATATATAATCACACTTTAATTAAAATGTGTGATTAAAAATTATATAAATAATCACACTTTAATTAGAATGTGTGATTAACAAATATATATCTAATCGCACTTATTTAAAAAGTGTGATTAAAAAGTAGTAGTGTATATATAATCACACTTTAATTAGAATGCGTGATTAAAAATATATATATATATATATATAATCACACATAATTGAAAAGTGACATAAAAAATGAATATTATCACACCCAATCAAATTAAGTGTGATTAAAATATCAATATAATTTTTTTTATCACACTTTCAATAAAAGTGAGATTTTTTTTTTTTGTTAAAGTGTGATCTTTAACTATTTTTGTAATAGTGTTGGCCATCCCGCAACGCCTCCTCTATGATTTGAAGGACTTATCTTTAGCCCCCTATGGCGACTACTAGCGGCAAATGAGAAGCATATGTGTCTTGCAACTTCTAAACACCAAACGGGTTCACTTGTTTCGACGAGTGAGAGAAGAAGAGACTATTGCCTTGCTTGAAAAGATTGAAAACCGGTCTTCTTCTCCGATGGACTTGAGCGAAATGTTGGCTTCACTTACGAATGATGTGATTTGTAGGGTTACGTTTGGGAAGAAGTACGGTGAAGGTGAGACAGGGAAGAAGTTTAAGGAGTTGTTGGAAGAGTTTGGTGCGTTGTTGGCAAGGTTCTAAATCGCGGCATCGGGTAACGTAACGATATCGATCGCGGAGTATCGGTGTCGGTAGTATCGATCGGTACGTATCGGGAATCGGGTGTCGCGGTGGTGAAATTTTAAAAATCATTTCAAAAGTTTTTTAACTTTTTTTTCGTGTACCGGTCCGAACCGATGAGTATTGGCCCGTCGCGGCTTGTGTAACGCTTACAGGCCGATACGTACCGGGACTCGGCCGATACTCCTGCGATTTTCAATCTCAGTGGTATATCGGCCTGTATCCGTCGCGGTACCCCATTTTTCCGATACGTATCGGCCGATACGTAGCGTATCGGTCGATATTTAGAACTATGATTGTTGGGTGTTTTTAATGTGGGTGATTTTATACCATGGCTTGGTTGGGTGAACTATGTGAGTGGTTTGAATGGGAGAGTGGAGAGGAATTTTAGGGAGTTTGATTGCTTTCTTGATGAGGTTATTGATAATCATATGGGGCAATGGAGGAGTGGAAGGAAAAAGGGTGGTGGTAAAGGGGACGATGAGCAAATGGACTTGGTGGATGTCTTGCTTGAAATTCATAAAGATAGTAGTAGTAGCATGGATGGTGGTGCTTCCTTGGATAGAGAACCTCAAAGCTATTATTTTGGTATGATTTCTAATCTTTGTTAATTTATCTTCTTGTGACTAACAAGTTAGGATTGATTTTTTGGGAAGTAACTTTTTTCAGCGGGTTTTTTTGGTTAAACATTTATAGCTTGCTTGGCATGGTCTACTGTAGCACACTTTTTATCTTTTTATTTTTTTTAAATTACATCATCTTTTTGTTTTTTTGCACATATTTTCATAAAAAGTTAAAGAATATACTTATTTAGATCCTCTCAAAAGTGTCATGTGAATTAAAATATAAAGGAAGCTCAATAAAATTATGACATTTAATATTCAGAAGAGCAGTTAGAGATGTTAGTGAAATTTAGGCCAAGTTTGGCAGGCTGCCAAAAAGTCAAAAAATCAAAAAGTTACTTAAAAAGTTAAAAAGTTAAAAAGTTATCATTATTCACCAAAAGTCAAAAATTACGGCTGCACAACTCTCAATCCTAATTTTCTCCTACACACTAATTTATACAATTTTTTAATACACATTTTTCTATAAAAAGTCAAAAAGTTAACCTAAACATCCATATTTTTTTCCTTAATTTTTTAGTCCAAAAAGATAAAAAGTGTACTTATTTAGGACACCCCAAATATGTTTTTTATTTTTTCTTTTTGGTGATTTGTTTATGAAAAAAAAGTGTAAAAATGTAAAGTGATTGAAAGGAAATATTTGACTTTACTAAAATTTAGGGGTGTAATTCGAGTAGGTTTGGTCGGGTTTGAAGGTTGTCTAAGTCCAATCCAAGTTGTGCTGAGATCTGCTCAGGCCCGCCCAAGCCCAAATTGTAACCCGCGGTTGCCTGCCCAAGTCTGACCCGAGTTAAACCCGAATTGCCCAAATTGTAAATGAATTTCAATTATTTATTATTTTTTTTTTGCAACTGCATTATTAAATTATTAAAATTAGACTTTATTTACATTTTTTTTATATAGAAAATCATTAATACTATCAAAATAAATAATTTATATAATATAAGAGAGATGCAGCTATAGTAGTCTTTATAATTTATAAGTGAAAATAAAAAAAGTAAGATTTTATGTTATTTGTATATATAATATATATTCAATATGATTTAATAATCGAAATCACTTTAATATTATGTAATGACTAATAATTTATATATATATTTAATATTTTTATATATCTATATATGTATAATTCGTGTTTCGAACTGCTCAAATTGTTTGACGTCTTTGCTTAAGCCCGTTCAAATTTAATTCGAGCTTTTGAATTTTTTCCCAAGTCTGTGCCAAATTTGAAAATATCTTGTCCAAGTCCTAAAAAATTCGGACTGGGTTTAGGTTGCTCGGATTGAGTCCGCCCAAGCTACACCCCTACTAAAATTACATCTATCTAATAGTTAAAGGGGAAACTACAATTCATTGTATTTTTTTTTTTTAAATTAAAGATTCAGGAAAATTTTTATAATTTTAATTAGGAAAAACACTTGTAGTCCTTACATTTTGCCACTTGTGTCATTTTGATCCATTAATCTTATTTGGCTCAATTTCTAACCCTTTATTTTAGATTTTACGTTAATTAATTTGATCCAATTGATAACGTTTTTAAGGTTTTGGATAGAAAATAATAACTAAGTTAGTTAACGTTAGTAACTAAATTAATCAAGTTTATAATTTTTTCATTAAAAGCATGACATATGTCGCTCATAATCGAATCAATTTGAGACAAAGAGCGTCAATTGAAATTATAAGAATCAAAAATACACATTGGACAAAAAGTACAATGACGAACCGTATAATTTTTTTTTAATTATTAATATTTGTCAAATATACCATTAATCTAAAATTTTTCTTTTAAACTTACACTAAATTATAATTTTCCCATAGTTGAAAGGAAATCCCTTCAGTACTATATGCATCTTATGCTACATTTTTCTAATATTTGTTCCGCATTTTTGTACTACATGTAATGTAACAATAATTTGTAATTTAAAAATTGTCATTAGCCGATGAATCTGTGACTGTAATGTTCATTTTGTCATCAATACAAAATGATTCTTTGTATTCTAACAAAGGATCATAAAAACTATAGTATTAGAATGGGCCATGACTGAATTGCTAAGGCATCCTACAAGAATGAAGAAACTCCAAGAGGAGGTTAGAGGAATTGCCCCTAAAAAAGCAAACTTAAGTGAGGATGATCTTTGAACAAATGCACTATTTAAAAGCAATAATCAAAGAGACTCTTCAGCTACACCCTCCGGTGCCATTACTAATTTCTCGAGAATCAACCAAACATGTCAAATTACAAGGCTACGACATCCCGACTGAAACAAGAGTATTCATCAACGCATGGACTATTGGGAGAGACCCTTTATCGTGGAAAGAGCCAGAGGAGTTTCGACCAGAGAGGTTCTTGAATAGTTTTATAGACTACAACGGACAAAATTTTCAATTTATTCCATTTGGGGCTGGCAGAAGAGGGTGTCCTGGAATTGTATTTGCTACTGCCAATCTTGAGCTTGTGTTAGCCAGTCTTGTGCACAAGTTTGATTGGGCGTTGCCTGGAGGGGTAACAGGGGATAATATGGATTTAGCCGAATCTTCAGGGATAACTATTCATAGAAAGTTTCCCTTAATTCTTGTTGCAACTCCTTGTTTCAGGGATACATCATTGCTGTTTTCTATTATAGCGGTAATAAACAAGGCCCAACCCAATTCAACATTCAGTCCAAAATCAAACGTAGGGGATAAATTTTAGGGGGTTTGTTTGACATTATATATATCATGTTGGGTCAAAATTGAAAAAAAAGAAAAAGAAGTTATCACTCAAGTGAAATTCTAAAGAAAAGAAACGCTTTTCTCTTCGATAGTCCCTGATAAGCCCCAGTTGTGAGTCGTCACTCCGTCTCTCCATTTTTTTAAGAATCAAATTTTAATGGAGTAACTTTTGTCCTAATTTGTTTTAGTTTTTGGTTAAATTAGATTTTGGTTCAATTTATGTGCCCTAATGACTAATGATGGAATAGCTTTTTCCCCCCCATTTTGTTGGGTATTTTTATCTTATTGTGAACTGGATTTTTGTAGGCCTTGTTTGGTTTTGCTTGGTTTCTGTAGTCTCTGGGTTGTGCTGCATCATCTTGTTTGGCATCTTGCTAACCTTCTAGTGTGTGGATTTGGTTTGGTCTCTGCATACATAATTATGTTATTTACCATTTTACTTGAATTTAGGGAGAGACTTGGGTTGTGTTTGGTTCATGTGGAGGGATTTGGAAAAGGGAAGGGAAAAGATGTGAAAAAACTAGGTTGTGTTTGATTTATAGATTTGGAGAGGGATTTAGAAGAAAAGAAAAGAAAAAAAATGTGCGTTTTACCTACCTTTTGGAAGGATTTTGAAAGAGAGAAAGGGTGAATGTGAGTGACATTTCACCTACATTTCATGCGCATTTTCCTTTTTTTCTTTCTAAATTGCTCTACAAATCTATGAACCAAGGAGAAAAATACGAATTAAATATGAACTATTTTTTTATTTTTTTTCTCTTCTCTTTTCACTTCGCAAATCCTTATCCAAATTCAAGGTTTGCACACAATCTAAAAGTAAACCTAACTTCAACTATTTACATTGGGTTCAATTTTTGTAAATCATTTGTGTCAATTTTACCTAAAAATATGAGTAATAATATTTTTGTTTCAATGGTGTTTCTGAATTTAGTGGTGTCAATTGACACCACATCAAGCTATGCGGTTCAAGAGACTTGAATAATAAAACAATAGCCTTTATTTCAAGCTTTATATAGTTCAGCAGAAAACAAGTTTACACACTAGGAGGAAACAAATTAAGAACTATCACATACATTGATTTTTTGTGACCATATATGTATATATATGGATGATCACTTAGGTGATGAATGAAGGAGAGTGCAAAACTGGAACAAGTTGAAGAGGAATTTTCTTGTCAACAACCAAGGAAGTAACCTCACTCATGTCAAAGTCCTCTTCCCTACCTGGACCACTTGGGTACTTCCAGTCAAACCAATACAAGAGGTTTGCAAGCACATATTCAACTATTAGGACTCCAAATGAGAAACCAGGGCAGCCTCTTCGGCCGGCACCAAATGGGTTGAAATTGAAGTCTTGGCCCGTAAAATCAATAAGGTTGTTAGCAAATCTCTCTGGAACGAAATCTTCTGGGTTGTCCCTGATTTTGGGATCCCTATGTATTGCCCATGCATTGATGAACACTCTAGCTCCAGGAGGAATATCATAGCCTCCCAATTTAGTACTCTCATTGCCAATTGATTCTTGACGGAACAGAAAAGGAATTGGAGCACGTAAACTTAGAGCCTCTTTGACAACCCAGTTTAAGTAGACCATTTGATCAATATCATCTTCATTGACTTTTGATTTTTCTCCTTCTACTCTTCTTACCTCTTCTTGAGCTTTCTTCAACTTAGTGGGATTTTTTATTAGTTCTGTCATTGCCCATTCTATGGCTGTTGAAGTAGTATCAATTCCTCCAATAAACATGTCCTGTAATTGGCAAAGACACACAAAGTTGCATAGAGTTATAAAGGTAGAGATGGAATCACTTCTAGATGTAACTTCACTTACAGGTCACAAGATAGACCTAATTTGAGAGTTCTTATAAACTTGAATAGTGTTTAAGCTATTCACTATTAGTTAGTACAACATTATAAGAGAATTATGGGTGTGTGTGGGCAGGTGAGGGATGGTTTTAAATATTGCTTGATATATATGCCTTGTAGCCAAAGTTTTAAATAGCAGTATCAGGATATAAATTAGTATTACCTGCGGTGTAGTGGTGTCGAGAATATTGGAATACGAATTGGTATTAGGGGTCCTGAATTTTTCAAAATATCAACTGCAAAAAGGAGATTTATAATAGCCAAACTAACCATATTGGTTGTGAACCAATTGTATTAGCATGTGAATTGACTATGAACTGATATATATATCGAGAAATATCCTTGATGGTGTTCTTATTGCAAATGAAGTGGTGGATGGGTGGAAGAAGTTGAAGAAAAAGGATGTGTTAATTAAACTTGACTTTGAGAAGGCTTTCGATTTGGTAAATTGGGGATTTCTTCACTCAATGCTTCTGAATTTTGGTTTTGGCTTAAGATGGACACAATGGATCATGGAGTGTGTCACCTCAGCACGTATTTCAGTCCTTGTTAATGGTTCTCCTACTGACGAGTTTTGTCCACAAAGGGGTCTTAGACAAGGAGATCCATTGTCCCCATTTCTTTTTAAGTTGGTGGCTGAGGGATTAAATGTGTTATTATCTAGAGCATAACAGTTGCGTATTATTAAAGGGGTGAAAATAGGTGTTGAGGGTGTGGTGTTGTCTCATTTGCAATTTGCGGATGATTCCTTACTTTTGTGCGAAGCTGAAGATGAGGAGGTTAGAAACCTTAAGAGGATTTTAAGGTGTTTTGAGATTTTGTCTGGGTTGAAGATTAATTACCATAAAAGTCAGGTTTGTGGGGTAGGTGTTCCTGATGGTTCTTTGGATAGATTTGCTGCCATTCTAAATTGCAAGACCAGTAAGCTGCCTCTGCAATATTTAGGGCTGCCATTAGGAGCTAATCCCAGCTGTAAAGCAACATGGAAATCAGTGGTGGATAAAGTGAGAAGCAGATTAGCTAGCTGGAAGAGGAAACTTTTATCCCATGCTGGTAGGCTTACTCTTATTAAATCTGCGCTTGCATCATTGCCTGTGTATTATCTGTCTTTATTCAAAATGCCGGATGGGGTAGCTAGAGTGTTGGAGAGATTGCAGGCTTCATTTCTTTGGGGAGGATCAGGAGCAAAAAGAAAGGTTCATATGGTTAAATGGGAGGAACTGACTAAAAGCTTGGAACAAGGGGGTTTGGGGTTGAGAAGAGTGAAGGTAGTAAATTCTTGTTTACTAATCAAATGGTGGTGGAGGCTTGGGTATGAAAAGGAAGCATTGTGGAGAAAAGTTATTTGTAGTAAGTACAAAGTGGACTTCAGGGATTGGGTTCCTTCTGCTTCTACAACTAGTTCCATGTCTAGTATTTGGAAAGGTATCATTACCATCGCAGAGTCAAATAACACTCTGTTGGAGTTTTATATGAACAACTTTCAATTAAAGATCGGGGATGGGAATAATGTTAGATTCTGGATGGACAAATGGTGTAATAATACTTGTCTTAGAGAGGAGTTTCCTGGTTTGTATGTCTTGGTGGTGGATAAGGAGGAATCATTTAAGTCTATGCATGCTAAAAAGGTTGCTGAAGGAAATTGGGTGTTTCAGTTCCAGAGAAGGTTGTACGATTGGGAGGATAGTGAGATGGCAAGGCTTAGAAATTTTCTTGCTTCAGCTCCTAGTCCTACAGCAGATCAATCAGACTGTCCAGTGTGGAATGCGACATCCTCTGTGGTGTTCTCGGTGTGCTCCGTTTATAAAGGTTTGTTAGTTACTGCAGGCCCTCTGTTAAGATCTTCTAAATTGGTGTGGATTTCATACTTACCTCCAAAAGTCCAATTCTTTACTTGGCTAGCTTGGAGAAATAGAATCAAGACTTCAGTATTCTTGCAACGGATCGGTGTCCTTCCTAGTTCTGCCTCCACAGTGTGTGTTTTCTGTAAAGAGGTATTGGAAACTGTGAATCATGTGTTGGTTGCGTGCCCATTTGCTTGGAAGGTGTGGTCTGTTATGCTGGATTGGTGGGATGTTGTTGGGGCCATACCCGAATCTGTTGAGGGAATTTTATTTTGGTGGGAAGGTCAGTGTTTTAGGAGCCAGGAGAGGAAGATTTGGAGTGGAGTGCCTTTGGTTTTGATGTGGTCTCTATGGAAACATAGGAATGATATAGTATTTAATGCTTTTACTTCTAACTTTGCGGAGCTGTGTGAAGTGATTAAGGTGAGAATTGCACTGTGGTTGAAACCAAGGTATGCTAAGCATCACTTTTCAGTGCAGGATTTTTCGGTAAATCTTAGGCAGGTGAGATGTTGTCTTAAAGGGAGTGGTATGTAACTCTGCTGCTGATATTATGTAACTCTGCTCTGCTGCTGATTTTCTGGTTTTGTTCTGGGTTTGTTTCTGCTGCTGGTTTTGTTCTGGTATGTCTGGTTTGGTGTTTGGTGATTTCTCTTGTTTAGAGTATGCTGCTTGTTTGGAGTTTGGTGATTTCCCTTCTAGCCTGTTGTGGAGTCTACTGCTGCGGAATCTGCTGTGGAGTCTGAATCATTCCCTTCTTTTCTGCCTATTTGTTTGGAAACTTTGGTCATGTATAATTCTTTGGTGGGGTTGTAGAAAGGTCAAGTTTGGTGGTTAGGGATTCAGAGTTGGGAATTGCAGTTGGGATTTTCATAAGAAGATGTGGAGTGCTGGTTTTGTGGCTGCTGTTTTGGTGTTCTTTGTGTTAGTGGCTGCTGTTTTGGTGTTCTCCTGTTTACTGCTTTCCCTTGGGTTGGTGTCTTACCAACTGGGGTTGCTCTTTGTGTTTATTGATATTTGTCAATGTCCTTGCTTGATCTTTATCAATAAATTTTCTCTTTTGGCTGTTTCAAAAAAAAATAAATATCAAGAATTGATCAATAAACATGATTTTTTTTCGTTCCCACCAATGTATTGGGATGTATCAGTATCGAAATGGCTAGAACCGTATACATATTGATTGATGGTAGATATCAATTTTTAAAAAGATTCTTGTAACGATATTTTTTTGGCCTTTTTAATATTGATAGAAATAGATATATTGGTGGGAATGAAAATATTGTACTTATAACCCAATTTGTTATATGTATTATTTCATAACCGATTTAGAAAGATTAACCGTAGCACCGATTTAGGAAGATTAACCGTTGCTATGGCTAGTTCAGCAACTATGAAACTCTTTTTGCTACTAATAGATGATTCAAAAAATTTCACCACCGTGTCCCCCAATTCACGACTGGTATACACACACACACATAGAGGGACACACACACACACACACACACACATAGAGAGAGAGAGAGAGACAGACCTGTAAACTTCCTTTAAGATTGTCTTGGGAGATATCAATCAATGTCTAGCTTGCCTTCCTCCTGAAGATGAAGCAGAATTTCAATCAGACACTTATTACCAGGCTGATCATCATTTCCTTTTGAAGCTCGATATATTTCAATCACATCATCAAGGAAAGCATCCTTGTGAAGTGTAGTTTTTTAACCAAACCAGTTAGTGCGTCAATCCATCCAAATGATGGGAAGAAATCTTGGAAGGAAAACTCAATCAAGAGCTCCATTCCGTTTCTCGCAAACTGTCCGAATCTCTTCTTATTTTCCTCTCCTTCATACTTCTTCCCAAGAATACATCTGGATATTATACTAGTCATGGTATTAACCAACATATCTCCAAGGTTGACAGAATTAGCTCCTCCATCAAGGCTCGTGTTGTTGCGTATCTTCTCAATCATCGTCGCAACTTCTTCTTCTCTAACAAAATGGAATGATTGCACCCTTTTGATGCTCAGAAGCTCCAAAACACAAATTCTCCTCATTTGTATCCAATACTCACCGTGCGGAGCAAACCCTAGACTAGTGCATCCATACATTAATGCATCAGCTGCCCTTGTTTGGACTCTGTTTGCAAAAGCAATGTCATGAGTCTTCATGATTTCTTTTGCTATCTTTGCAGAGTTGACAACCAGAGTTGGAGCACCACCCAAGTATAGCAGTAACATAGGGCCATATTTTTCGAAGAGAGCATGGAGAGACCGGTGAGGGAGGTTCCCTAGTAAGTGAAGGTGTCCGATAATCGGTAGCCTAGGTGTTGAAGGAGGGAATTTGAATTTGCTAACACTTTTCTTGAATTTAAGCAGAAACGGGAGGAGGGAGGAGAGGAGGAGAGCGAAGACAAAGGGTTTGATTAGTGTTGTTTTGTAGAGCTCTTGCCACCATTGTTACAACAGTGGTGTTAGACCCATTATTGCACTAATGCTGCACCAAAAGTGAGATATCAAACTTGAAGTAAGCATTATCCCCAAAATGGACGATAGAGGGTGGAAACCGATTCTACGCAAGCATGGTGGCAATGGTAGAAGAAACTCAGTTTCGGACAACGAGATTCATACAATTTTTGTGGACAACCTACCAGAATCGACGGATCCAAAAGGGTTGTACAACATATTCACTAACTATGGGATTGTGAAGGATGTGTTCATCCCCAACAAAAGGAGGAAGCTGACTAGATCCAGATTTGGTTTTGTCCGATATGCTTGTCCAGTGGCAGCGGATATGGCGATCCAAAAAGCTCACGGCATCTGGTGTGATAACAGAGCTCTAAAAGTGAAAATAGCTGATTTCGGCCAAGGAAAGGTGGAGAATCAGCAAGCACTAATTACACCAGATGGCAGAAGGGGTATCGTTACAACCAGTAGGGTTCCTAGTATGGTACAAAAAGGAAAGTCTTATGCCCAAGTATTGGGTGGACAGGGGTTGATATCAAATTCAAGCATCAGCATACAAGTTAACGAGGAAGGTAATGGATGGTTGTATGAGAGTGTGATTGTCCGATTGAAACCTCAACACCTTGTGGTGGAGTTTGAAGAGGAATTGAAGAACAGAGGGCTGGGGGATGTTCAAATCAGAGTTGGGGGTGGAAGGGATATTGTTCTAACATTCCAGACAGTGGGAATCATGTCAGAGAAGCTCAAGGCACTGGAGGGGTGGATTCAGTCATGGAGTGAATCAGTCAAGGTATGGCAGAAGGGGATGGTTCTTGACCAAGAAAGATTTGTTTGGCTCACCTGCTATGGCGTACCTCTGAATCTATGGAATTGCAAAACATTTAGTAATATTGGAAGATCGTGGGGTGAAGTCATAGGCATAGATGAGGACACATCCAGAATGAGGTCTTTTCAAAGTGGGAAGGTGAGAATTGCTACCAAGTGTATGGAGTCCATAAACACAACAATCACCTTGCGCTGTAAAGGGGTTGATTACCCAGTCAAAGTCTGTGAAGACCAGGTGGTGATTTCAGAGGTGGTTTACAAACAATGCAAATGTTATAGTGTTCAGCCCCAACCAGAAAATTCAAATTCAAATAGTGTGGAACAAGAACAAGAGCAGCAGTCTGCTGTGGGGAGCAAG
The DNA here is from genome assembly GCF_055761805.1 of Camellia sinensis. NCBI lineage: Eukaryota > Viridiplantae > Streptophyta > Magnoliopsida > Ericales > Theaceae > Camellia > Camellia sinensis. The sequence continues at coordinate 153,695,411 of NC_138967.1, forward strand.
AAGGATGAAGATGAAGCTGATGTGGAGGGCCACGTTGGAGGCGTACTGGACAGTAGAGGGGCAGAGGTAGAAGGGGGCCGACGGTAAAACATGATGAACATATAGCTACTAATGGGCGAAATAGGGTGCTAAGTGTGTCTAGGGTGGAGGAGACTATCATGTCTACACGTCAGTCAGACTGTTTGCAGAAGCAACTTGGAGGTGAAGGCAAAGCACGCGGGGCTCAGCTAACCAACTCATTGCAAAATCCTAGTCCAGTTCAAAATGAAGGAAATCAGAATAGTGCAGATGAAATTGCCACTACGGGCTTTATGAGGAGTCTTAGTGGGCCACAAAAAGATGTTCCTGGACTCAATATAGAGGTATTGTTGAGTAAGGCCCATGTCATAGAGTGTGGAAACACTGTGGGTCATAGATTATCTGAGTTAAGTGACCCAATGGATCAGCCAACACAGGTGGGTTTAGGACAAACTAGCATGGGAAAGGAAATCCAAGTTAGAGGGGATAAGGAGTCTCACGGTGGAACAAATTGCAACTCTGCAGTGGTGGATCATAAGAGGAAAAATATCATTAAAGAGAAACCAAGTGGGATGGCGAAATATCAGAGAAAGAAGAAAGGGAACTTACAAATTGGGGTTGATTCAGTTCTGAACTTCAGGAAAGGGGCTATATTCAGGTCGGCAGCTGCAGCTATTTCGTTGTCCATGGCAAGCAAATCGGGTTCGGGACATTTACTCCTTAACGAGGCAGAAGCATCCTTGCAGATTGGGAAGGTACTTGGGCTGAAATGCAAAGGTAAGGAGGAGGAAGTGCTCGGTAAATTGATGGAACTGGAAGCTAAAGATAAGGAGGTGCTGGGTAAAAGGGGTACCAAGGCAGATTAACTGTATCTGCCATGGAGTATTGGAGTATAATCCTTATGTTTTAATGCAGATTTTATCTTGGAACATTAGAGGGCTAGGCAAGTCCATTAAAAGGAGAAAAATTAAAAAATTACTACTTGACAGGAAGGTAGATATGGCATTATTTCAAGAAACAAAGAGACCTGGTATCACTGAGGAGTTTGTCAGATCTTGTTGGCCTGGTGATCAGATGGCATATATGGCTGTGGACTCAGAGGGTGCAGCTGGTGGTTTACTGTGTGTTTGGAATCCACAAGTCTTTCAACTCCTGGATTGCTGCAGCAACAGAAATTTTATAATTTTGTCAGGTACTCTTTTCTCTAGTCTAGCCTGTGTTATTGTTAATGTTTATGGCCCAACTGATGGTGCTAGTAGGAAAGGACTATGGGAAACTCTGAAAAATTTAAAGAAAAGTTTTGTTGCTCCTTGGTGCTTGGGGGGTGATTTCAATGAGGTTAGATATGCTTCTGAGAGGGCGGGCTGTTCTCATAGGAGTGGTGGTATGAAGGACTTTAATGAGTTCATAGATAGTATGGAAGTGTGTGACCTACCAATGTTGGGGAGAAAGTTCACCTGGTGTAACTCACAGGAAGGTGCCAAATGGAGTAGGCTGGACAGGTTTTTCCTCAGCCCAGATTGGTTGCAAAAATTTAATTTGAAATTATGGGGTTTACCAAGAAGGCTCTCGGATCACAGTCCCATTTTACTGATGGAAGATGAGAGAGATTGGGGCCCAAAGCCTTTTAGGTTTCTAAATGCCTGGACCCTTCATCCAAATTTTAAAATTTTTGTGCAGAAAGTTTGGGCTGAATCGCATATTAATGGTTGGGCTGGATTCAAATGTGTAAGAAAACTGAAATTACTTAAATCAGCATTGAAAAGTTGGAACCGTGAGGTTTTTGGTAAGGTGGATTTTAAACTTAAGCAATTGGAGGAGGAGGTACACGATTTGGATCTGGTAGCTGAACAGAGGGCACTTACTGAGGCAGAGAGATCTAGGCTTAGGGAGGTAAAAGGTGAAGCATGGAACTTGAGCAAAATGGTAGAATGGTTATGGTTACAGAAGTCGAGAGCCAACTGGTTGTTAAAAGGGGATAGAAATACTAAATTTTTCCATGTCATGGCATCCACTAGAAGGAATAGGAATACATTGTGCTCTATTGAGGTCAATGGGGCCTTGAAAGAAGATCCGGGGGAAATAAGGTTTGAAGTGCTGAATCATTTTCAGAGGCAGTTTGAAGAGTCATGGTTTGACAGACCATGTTTATCCGGTCCTTTTAAATCTATTGGGGATGAAGTGGTGCGGGTTGCCTTGGAAGCTGAGTTCTCAGAATCTGAAGTAGTGGCAGCTATTAACAACTGTGATGGGAACAAAGCCCCTGGGCCTGATGGTTTTAACCTAATGATGTTCTAGAAGTGTTGGCAAATAATTAAAGGGGATGTGATGCAATTCATGAGAGAGTTCCATACTAACTCTAAGTTGGTTCTTGGTATTAATAGCTCTTTTGTAGCTTTGCTTCCGAAGAATGAAAATCCTTCTTCTCTCAGTGATTTCAGGCCTATCAGTCTTATTGGATCGTTGTACAAAGTGTTATCCAAAGTATTATCTACTCGACTCAAAATAGTACTACCAAAGATCATCAGTGAAGCTCAATCTGCGTTTATAGGGGGGAGAAGTATTTTGGATGGCGTCCTGATTGCTAACGAGATTGTAGATGGATGGAAAAAGAAGCACAAGAAAGGCATTATTCTAAAGCTAGACTTCGAGAAAGCATATGATTCAATTAACTGGGGGTTTCTCTTTTCCATGTTATCAAATTTTGGGTTTGGCTCAAAATGGATCAAATGGATGAAGGAGTGTGTCTCAACTGCTAAAGTCTCTATCCTAGTAAATGGATCACCTACAGCTGAGTTTAGTCCCCAAAAGGGGCTCAGACAAGGAGACCCTCTATCCCCGTTTCTCTTCAATATTGTAGCTGAGGGCCTTAACATTTTCTTTCATAGAGCTGTCCAGGCTGGGTTGTTAAAGGGCGCATCAGTTGGTTCAAATGGGCTCATTATTACTCACTTACAATTTGCTGATGACACAATTTTGTTTTGTGAGGCAAAAAGAGAGGAGGTGTTGAGTATTAAAAGAATTTTGAGGTGCTTTGAAATTTTGTCTGGGTTGAAGATTAATTACCATAAGAGTGTGGTATGTGGGATTGGAATTAACGAAGAGCTCACCAAAGATTTTGCTGCCATCCTCAACTGCTTGCATCATAGGCTACCTTTGAAGTATCTTGGGATGCCTTTGGGTGCTAATCCTAGGAGAAAAAGGACTTGGCAACCTGTCATCGATAAATACAAGTTAAAACTAGCTTCTTGGAAGCGAAGGTATCTGTCTTTCGCTGGTCGGGTGACGATGATTAAGTCTGTGCTTTCTTCTCTACCAGTTTTTTATCTATCATTGTTTAGAATGCCTGAAGGAGTAGCCAAAGAGATTGATAGGATTCAGTCTAGATTTCTTTGGGGGGGTGATGAAATTAGAAGGAAAATTCACATGGTAAAATGAGAGGATATCACCCAAAGTAAAAGTATTGGGGGTCTTGGCATCAGAAAGTTGAGAACCATGAATGACTGTCTTCTTCTCAAATGGTGGTGGAGATTTGGGGGAGAATCTGATGCTCTTTGGAAACAAGTAATTCTCAGCAAATATCCACAGTTAGGTGGGTCTCGGTGGCCAGTTCAAGAGATTAATTCCAGATGGTCTATGGTGTGGAGGGATATATTGGGGGTAGCTGTTAAGCGCCCTGAATTGCTGGAATTTTTCAAAGCAAACTCAAGGATCAGTATTGGAGATGGGAGGCTCACAGAATTTTGGATGGATCTATGGCTTGGTAGCGACTGTTTAAAAAATTTATTTCCTCGACTATTCTCTGTGTCTATGCATAAAGGGGAATCACTGGCAGTGGTTAAGAGTAGGAGCACTGATAATGAGGATTGGGGGTTGGTTTTCAGAAGAGCTCTGTTCCAATGGGAATTGGATGACCTGAGGAGGTTGAAGGAGCTGTTGCGCACTGCCCCAGAGCTTAGGAATGGCGTGGCTGATGGGTTATTTTGGACTGCAGATAAGTCTGGAAGTTTCACTGTTAACTCTGCCTATAAATGGTGTGAATTATCCCCTACTCTGCCTACAAATTTGGAGGATCTCATATGGAGGAATGCTGCCCCTCCGAAAGTGCAATTTCTGGGGTAGTTAGTATGGAAAGGGAGGATCAAGACCACTAGCTATTTGCAAAGGATTGGAGTAATCAGTGCTGCTTCTGATGCTAGTTGTAAATTCTGCAGAAATGAATTAGAGACTGCCACCCATGTGCTACTGCGCTGTCCGTTTAGCTGGCGAGTTTGGTCCAATATCATTGGCTGGTGGGGTGTATCTTGGGTGCAGTCGGGATCACTGACTGGTCTGTTCCAGTGGTGGTCTGGATTTAGATGGAAAAAAAGACTGAAGGTACTCTGGAAGTTACTACCTTTGGCTGTGTTTTGGTCTCTATGGAAGCAGAGAAATGAAATCACTTTTGGGGACTCACATATGGATTATGAAAACCTATGTGAACTTATTAAAACAAGGATCGCATTGTGGTTCAGAGCGTACAGTCCTTCTTGCTGCTATTCCGTGAATGATTTGGTGTTAAATTTGCAAAGTGTCAAGTTCTGCATTATGCATTGAGGGCGTTATGCTGACTGGCTGATTTGCTGGATTTTGCTTCAGTCTGAATTCTGAATTCTGTGATGCATATAATTTCTGCAGGTTGAGTCTTGCTGGAATTTTGCACTCTAATTCTGCTTCTGGGCTGGGCTGTGCAGAGCTGGGGGTTGTAGTGATAATTGAGTAATTAGGTGCATGCTGGTTCTGATATTTGCTAGACACAATGGGCCTGCTGCTGGTATCTAATCCAAGGAGAATATCTTGTTTTTGGCTGCTATCCCATCAGATCTCAACGGAGATGAGTGGGTTGAAGCACTGGGTTCATTTTAGAAGATTCTCAAACAGCTGTTCAAGGCAAGGTGTTTGGCTCTATAGCTCAGAAAATCTGTATCATCTGATTGGTGCCATTTTCAGTACTGTGTTTTGTCCGTCCTGGTTTTGGGGATATAGTGCCTAAGCTATCTGGTTTTTCTGGTTCTTTTCTTACTCTGTTGTGTTAGCTCGTTGGTTTCTCACCAACTTGGAGGTTGGAGCTTGTTTTAGCTCCAAGCTCCACTTTATTGATGTAATTTTCTTTTTCCATCAATAAAGTTTTCCTTTTGCCGATCAAAAAAAAAAAAAAAAAAAAATGCTGCATCAAACTAATTGCTTGTCATTACTTGAAATTTATACACTGCCATCAGTTTACCTTTTTGGTTGAATAAATAAACAAATGGCACATTTTAATATATTTTTTATTTGTACTAATTTCTTATTGCCATCCTCATTAAACCTATGAATGTTTAGTTTATGTTATGCTACTCAATGATTATGAATGTAGTGATAATTTCAGCATTGTGTTTTGCAACAACAAATGATTGTGCATATGCTTGCCTTTGTTAAATGGAAAATGCTAAGCACTATTAAATAGGCCATGGTTGATGCTGGTATATATGTGAAAAAAATTAATGAAATATGTAAAAAAAAAAAAATTGTATATGTGAAATGTGTACTAAATTCTGAATCTTTTGACATTATTTGATCTTTTAACCAACACTCGGTGGACAATCATTAAGACTCTATTAAATTAATGCTCAAGCTACTATTCATTAGTAAGACTCTATTACATTAGTGCTCAAGCTACTATTCTTTTAGGTGTGGTATTCTCTATCTTCATTTTTTTTTTTAATTTTTTTTTTATACCGTTGTCTCAATATATTTATAATTATTAAATTATGGTTCAAGATTTACATGTCTCGTAATTTTCTCACGAGTTAAAAGGTTGATAGTGCATTGTACAAGAACCAACTAGGCTCAGCCTAATTGACCATCATAACTATCCTAAAGGTTTAGGGCTGTTTTGGAAAGATGGTTAAAAATTATTTTTTGGCTTTTTTTGACTTTTTTGTAAGAGATGAAAGTAGGTTAAAAGCTGAGAAGTGACTTTTAACCCACTTTCCAAAAGAGAGAGGTCATGATAGAGAGTTGAATTAGGAGGCAAGTACTTGGTGCTTTATAAGAATAGGGAGGTTAACTCCCATAAATTTTAATTTAACAACTAATAATTAACTTTTACTGATTAAAAAAAAAAGTGTATTGTACAAGGGGAAAAAAATATTTAAAAACAAAATATTTTTAATCATTAATCTTTCTTGTTGTAGTGTTAAATCAGTGTGACGCTATCACGAGAATATCAATAATAATATACTCATCATCTATATCAGGTTTGGTTTTGAGCTTATTATCATTGGTTTAGTATAAGTATTAAAGCAATAGCAGAGTGAAGTACATATCAAAATTAATATTTTGGATATAAAAATGCTACATGCAACTCCACTTGAAAAAGCTTTGTAACAAGGATCATTAAAAGTTTGTTCGGTTGTTACTTTACAGCCACCAAAGAATAATTTCTAACAGTTCAAATCCGAGGTAATTCAGGTCCAATTCGATTAGCTGGATGGGGTACCTTAAATTATATATATATATATATATATATATATAAAAAACTGTAGCATGTCAAACTCCTCTCCAACAAACAAATATATTATTATATTAATTGAGGCCATTCTACAAAGACCTCAAAGCAGTTGTTTATAGGAAGATAAATATTATCAAAAACCCAATTAGTACTATGTATAAATAAATAATATAATTATATAATATGTTCTATAACTGAATAAATTAAATTAACATAAATTCCAATGGCAAACACAATCAACAAACAAAATTGTAAGGGTTAATTACACTCTCACTAAAATTTTACTTTGATTTTTTACCTTCAATGGAAACAATTAATTCCTATACTTTAAATCAAATTGCAATGTCGATTTTCTATCCATTTGCCTTTAGTAAGGTGGAAAATTGTCATATGAAGTATATGTGACATTTTTTTTGTCATATTAGCACCTTCATATTTTTACTAAAATCTCACTTTAGTCCTAACAATTTATCAAAATTTCACTTTTACCCCTTCACTTTTAGTTTTTCTTAGCATTATTGAAAATAAATAGATGAAAAAGTGACATTGCAACTTAACTTAAAGTGTAAAGGGTTGATTATTACAATTAAAAGTGAATGAACCAAAGTGAGATTTTCATAGAAGTGCAGGGTACTAAGTGTAATTTACTCAAATTGTAAATTCAAAGTAAGCGAAATAAAAGAAATTCTTTTTAGGAAAGAAAGAAATTGGTATTTTATATGGTCTACAATTTGGGTGGCAAACGAACCAAACTGAAATAGTGCTGGCAGTCAGTCAAAGGGGATGTGATGCAATTCATGAAAGAGTTTCACCTGAAATCTAAGTTGGTTTTTGGTATTAACAATTCTTTTGTAGCCTTGCTTCCCAAAAATGATAACCCCTCCAGTCTTAGTGATTTCAGACCTAGCTAGTCTCATAGGTTCTATGTATAAAGTGCTTTCAAAAGTATTATCTAGTAGGTTAAAATTAGCACTACTGAAGATCATTAGTGACTCTCAATCAACGTTCATTGAGGGTAGAAGCATTTTAGATGGTGTGCTGGTTGCTAATGAAATTGTGGATGATTGGAAGAAGAAGTAGAAAAAAGGTTTTGGTTTAAAATTTGATTTCGATAAAGCATACAATTTAGTTAATTGAGAGTTCCTCTTCTCTATTTTATCAAATTTTGGGTTTGGATCAAAATGGATAAGTTGGATGAAGAAGTGTGTTTTAACAGCGAAAATATCCATTCTGGTGAATGGTTCACCTACACATGAGTTTAGCCCCCAAAGGGGTCTTAGGCAAGGTGACCCATTATCACCTTTTCTCTTTAATATTGTGGCTGAGGGCCGTAACATTTTGCTGAACAGAGTTGTACAGTTGGGGTTGAATAAAGGAGCAACTGTTGGTACCAATGATCTTACCATTACTCACTTACAGTTTGCGGATGACACAATATTGTTCCATGAGCCAACAAGGGAGGAGGTGCTTAATATCAAAAGCAAATATTGTCTGGATTGAAGATAACTCAAAGCAAATGGGGAGAAATAACTCAAAGCAAAAGTAATGGGGGACTAGGCATTAGAAAGGTGAGAACTATGAATAATTGTCTTATTTTGAAATGGTGGTAGAGATTTAGGTGTGAGAATGGAACTTTCTAGAAATAGGTAATTTATAGCGAATACCCCGAGGTTGGTGAAGGTTTGTCGCCTTTGCCTGTAACAAGCACAAGGTTGTCTATAATCTGAAGGGATATCTTAGGGGTTAATGGAACTTGCCTTGAGTTGATGAAATTTTTTAAGGACAATACAAGACTTATTGTTGGTGATGAGAGAGAATCAAAATTTTGGATAGATAATTAGGTTGGTTCTGGGTGCATAAAAGATGTCTTTCCTAGATTATTCTCTTTGTCTCTTGATAAATTTGAATCAGTGGCAGTGGTTAAAAGCAGGAGGTATGGTAATGAAGAGTGGATTTTGGGTTTCAAGAGAAATTTGTTTGAATGAAGAATTAAGGAGGTTGAAGGTGTTGCTACTAAATGCACCTGCTCTAAGGGATGAAGTACTGGATACTTTGAGTTGGAAAGCAGATAAGACTGGTAAGTTTACTGTTGCCTCTGCCTACAAAGGGAATGGATTTCCATTTGATGTGTTTACACAAATAGGGAAATTCATTTGGAGGAATGTGGTTCCTCCGAAGGTGCAATTCTTTGGGTGGTTGGCATGGAAAGAGAGACTCAAGATAGCATGTTATCTTCAAAGAATTGGAGTTCTCAGTGCAGCTGTAAATGTTAACTACATTTTATGCAGAAATGAAATCGAAACTGTGAATCATGTTCTGCTGTATTGTCCTTTTAGTTGGAGGATCTGGTCCAATGTTCTTAATTGGTAGGGAGTCTCTTGGGTGATGCCGAGGTCAGTGACTGGTCTCTTGCAGTGGTGGGCTGGTTATAGTCATAAAAAAGGGGGGTGAGGGTCATTTGGAAGGTCATACCACTGGCTGTGTTCTGGTGCATCTGGAGGCAGAGGAATGACAACCTCTTTAATGGTGCATTGATGGATTTGGAAAGGTTGTGTAATATTATCAAGTTAAGGATTGAATTATGGCTCAAAGCTTCTAATCCTTCTCTTGGTTACTCAGTTAATGAGATTGTGTATAATCTCAAGTAGGTGTTAGTTTGCATTTTGCATAACTGGTAAAACTCTGCCTTCTGAACAGGGGTGTGTTCTGTTTATCTGTTTTGCCTACTGATATTTTTCTGCCTTGGTTGTCTGGTTCTGTGGTGGATTGGGTTTGTTGTCTGATTCTGTGGTGGATTGGGTTTGTGCTTAGGTGTTGTGCTTGGCCTAACCAATTAGTCTTCTGCTCTTTGTCCAGTTGGTTGTTGGTTTGATTTGGTTGTTGGTCTGAATGGAGTTCATGGTAGTAGAGACTTGGTTGGTTGTTTGCTATTAGTGTTGTGTGTTGAATTGCTATTGTCTGCACTGGTTTCATCACTGTTGATGTTGCTAGTGTTGCTGATGTCTACCTTGATGAATTTTTTGATGTTGCGCTCAGGGGTGTAGTACTCAGTTCTAGCTATAGTGCTTAACTCAAATCAGGTTCAACAATGCTTGGGGTGAAGGTGCTGCTGTTGAAGTTGTGTCTGATCTGGGTTGTAGTTAGGCTGCTTTTGCTTGTGCAGCAGGAGTGGCAGTGAGTTTAGGTGCTTGTTGGGGTTGCTTATTTGGTGGTCTTAGGTGTTTGTTTTGCTCTGTTTGTTGGTTTATCATCAACTTCGAGCTTGAAGTTCTGTGCTAGCAGATGATCGGGTGTGCATCTTGGTGCCAACTTAGTTGGGATTTTGGTGTTACACAGTGATGCTCTTTACACTCTCCTCTTTATTGATGTACTTTTTTCATACTTTGTATGTTTTTCCATTAACAAAGCTTTCTTTTGCTGATAAAAAAAAAAAAAAAAAAAAACGAACTGAACTATTCATAAACAATTCGTGCTCTACTCGTTTGAGTTCAGTTCGTTTACTAAAATAATGAGTGTGAGATCGATTTTTAAGCTTGTTTATTAATCGAACTGCATTCAAGTAGCCTAAGCTCAGCTTGATAAAACTTGTGAGCATAAATAAAATAAATTAATGTTTATTTTAATAATATATTAAATAAATTTTCATTAATTTGTTTTATTTTTTTATCTGTGTTTGGTGTTTTTGGAAATTTACATATTTGATTTTGATGAATACGCATTCTTGTATATTTTGCTCATAATTTTATAATTTTTTTTAATCTTAATAAGTAAATTAATTAAAAAAAATTTCAAGCTCAAACTCGAGATCAAACTCATCTCTTTCATGTAATCGAGTTGACTTGAACAGAATTTGAATTTATCAAATATTTAATGAGTCGAGCTCAATTTAAACTAGACTTGTGCTTGACTCAAGCTCAAACTCAATATTTAAAGACCGACATCAACTTACTTTCTTGATCAAATAAGTAAGTTTGATCCGTGGTTTCAAATTTATAATCCGCTTTTGAAATTATTCTGTTATAATTAATACATTTTCTTTTATCTCTAATAAAATATCAAAGTAAAATCAGTGTGAGAGATTTAAGATATGAAATTTATTGCAAATTAGTATTCTATAAATGAAAAATATTATGTAAAATTAGTTAGTGTTATATATATGAAAATATTATGTAAATTAATGTTATATGTTATGTAAATACTTGATAATTGAATAAGATTATTCTTCAATAACTAGTAAATTGAAACTGCCTAAACTGTCTAGATTGCGATTTGATTATTTGTCAATCTGCATTTACGATTCGATTTATAATTTTATTTATAAATGGTACACACCACACATAACTTTAATTTAAATTATCAAAACAAAACAAGAACCCAGTCAGTCTCCCTCTGGTGAAACCCATGCCAAATGGAAAACTGCAGTCAATGATGGTGGTTATGGTTGGTATAGGTCTAAAAAATTTATCAGTGCTGAAGCTAGTATTATTTTAGGTGTGGAATCTCTAAATTATTTGATATCATATCCCTTGCTTATTATATGTGTCATGGTGTTGGGGCATTGTCTTTGCCTTCACAAAATGTTTAGGGCTTTGTCGTTTACAGCACCATAATACTTGGTCCAGGTGGAAGATTGAGGTTTATTTTAAAGTTATATTTGATTTATGAATTTAAGGTTATATTTAGAAAGAGAAATAAAAAATATAAGTAAAATATGAATCAAATATAATTATATTTTATATATTTTTGCTTTCTTTTTTCAAATTACTATCAAAATCCATACATTGAACACTGCCCAATGAGGAAAAAATGATTCGTGTGTCAAAAGATTATAGGGTAAATACAAATACACGTTCTGAGATTTGTTTAAAATATAAATTATCTTTTTGTGATTTTAAAAATTATATTTTATCCCTTTAAGTTTCTAATCACATAACAAATGACCTATTTATTAATGAATCATCAAGTCAATTAATAATTTTTAATAATATTAGAAAAATATTTTAATTAGCAAGTATTTCCATGACAATTGTTAATATTGTAAATGTGAAAAAAAAAAATATCTTGAAAAATATAAAATAATTAAAAAGTGTTTTAAAAAATTATAAATATACGCCATGTTTGTAGGACCAAAGTTTTTGAAAAATGATTTTCATATTTTCTGACACTTGATGTAATGAAAAACGAAATTAATGAAAAATATTTTTCAAAATCAATGAAGAAAACCTAGTAGGACAGAAAATATTTTATTCTTTTAAAAGGAAAAAAATATTTTCTGAATTAAAACTTTCAATTAAATATGAATGAATCAAAGAGAGATTTTGATATTAGTTTTTTTGATCGGTAAAGAAAAATTTTATTGATGAATTCAAATAAAACAAAGCTTACAAGAAAACATCAACAAAAGGAGGATAAGAGGTAAGAGCAACATAGTGTTACTTCCTAATTCTAACTAAGTTGGCACCAAGAAAAACGCAGATATACTCACGCCCAAGTTGGAGAGATTCCAACAAACAACACAACAAAACAACAATAACAGACACCACCATTGCAAACAGGTCAACAGACACTAATAACAACCCATAGCCCTAGTTACACAGCAAACTTAACTTTTTATCACTAATGCATCATGAAACACGCCTGATCCTAATTTATTAACAATAATGTGATATATTAAATATTAATTTTTAATTTACCACAGCCACCTATGTGTTGAGACTACTAAGCCAACTGTCAACTGAACCAATACAGCCACAGTTGCAGAAGCACACCCATTCAGCTCATTTCACACTTCAGCCACAAGCCACGCTACCTTTCAGCCACAGTTATCAAAATAGTTATGCAGTCCACATGTGGCAGTTGTAACTCGCTTGTAATATGCAAATTCTGTTAGGCTGTTAGAGATTCTAGAATATTCTGCATTGATCTCTATATATAGATAAGTTGTAAGTATGAAATGTAGTTTTTCAATAAATGAAATATCTCTGTTTGTTCATAATTTTCTTCATGGTATCAGAGCATCAATCTCTTGCGAGTTGATCCTCATTTGTGTTCAATCTTGATTCATCTTATTGTTTCAGTTAATTCAATGTCTTCAAATTCGATTCCTTCTAATCTTACACTTCTCATTTCCAATCTGTCTTCGTTTATCACTGTTAAGCTTGATGCCTCAAATTTTCTGATTTGGAAGAATCAAACTCAGAATATTTTGAAAGCTACTGATTTACTTGGCATTGTTGATGGTACTTCACCTTGTCCATCCGTTACAATCAAAGATGATTCTGGATCCGAGGTTGATAATCCTGCCTATTCTCAATGGAAACTTGTAGATGCACATCTTCTTAGTTGCATCACTGCAACTTTATCACCTGCACTCTATTCTACAGTTCTTCATCTTCACAGTTGTTCTGAGGTTTGGAGTGCTTTACACAAGAGGTTTACTGCACTTTCTCGATCTCATGTGCATCAACTCAAGAACAAACTTAACAGTGTTACCAAGAAAACTGAGTCTATGGAGGCATATCTCACAAAAATCAAAGAGTTAGTCAGTCAGTTAGCTCTTGCCTCTGCATTCATTGATGATGAAGATCTCGTGCTTCTGATTTTGAATGGACTTCCTGACGAATATGATGCATTTAAGACGACGATTAGAGCTCGTTCCGAATCCATTTCAGTTGATGAACTGAGTTCTCTGCTTATCTCTGAAGCCATACATATTGAGTCTAAACATCACAAAGATCCTACTGAACCTACTGTGGCCTTCTCTTCTGTTCGTGGTTCTTTGAATTATACCTATCGAGGTTCTAGATCTCGAGGAAGATACTCTAGAGTCGGACGAGGAGGTCGTTCATATGACTCAACTGGATCTCCAAATAGTCATTCACAGAATCAACATTCTGGTTCTTTCTATTCTTCTAGTCATCCTAAGAATTATGTTAGCCGTGGTTCATTTCGAGGACGAGGTCGATCTGCGTCTTCTCTGATCTGTCAAATTTGTGGAGGACATGGTCATGCTGCTTTAGATTGCTGGTATAGACTGGATCCACAATTTCAGTCTACCACACAGAACAAATTTCAGTCTAGCACTTCTACACAGAACAATTCACAGGTTTTTGTTGCTTCTTCTCATCCAGCTTCTTCTACTTCAGCCCCTTGGTATCTCGACTCTGCAGCTACTGAGCATATCACACCTGATTTGAATAATCTCACTTCATCTCATCCTTATCACGGATCTGATCAAATAACAGTCGGTGATGGTAATACTCTTCCTATTCATCACACTAGTAATGGCTTACTTCCTACACCTCATTTCTCCTTCCGATTGAAAAATGTTTTACATACTCCTTCTATCTCCTCTAATCTTGTTTCTGTTCACAAATTAGCCAAAGATAATAACTGTTCTATTACCTTTGATGATTCTACATTTGTGATTCAGGACAAGGTTTCGAAGCAAGTTCTTCATCAAGGTTCTAATATCAATGGCCTATACCATTTTAATCCATCTCTTTCTGCTGCTGCCATCTCACCACCTATGTTGCATGCTCATCTCAGTTCTTCTCATGCTACTGTACCAGTTTCTACTTCTGTTTGGCATAATAGATTAGGCCATCCATCTGTAATAAAGTTGAATCATCTCTTGCCTTACTTGCCATCCAACTACCTTCTTTACCTTTGACTTCCTCTAATATCCATCCTATGACCACTCGCTCCAAATCTGGTGCATCCCCTCATTGTTTAGCCACAACTACAACTCTGTTCTTAGATTCCGAACCACCTTCCTACAAAGAAGCCTTACTTTCACCCATCTGGCATAAGGCTATGCTTGACGAGTTTCACGCCTTGCAAAAACAAAACACTTGGTCCTTAGTGTCTCTTCCACCTACTAAACATGCTATTGGGTGTAAATGGGTCTTCAAGGTGAAACGAAACTCCGATGGCTCGATTGCCCGATATAAAGCTCGTTTAGTAGCCAAAGGGTACTTACAACAAGCAGGGCTCGATTTTCATGAAACCTTTAGCCCCGTTGCTAAGCAACCTACTATTCGAATTTTGCTTTGCCTTGCTCTTTCTCATAACTGGCCTCTTAAACAGTTGGATATTTCCAATGCCTTCCTTCATGGCATTCTTGATGAAGAAGTTTTTATGCTTCAACCTCCCGGGTTTATAGATGCTTCATACCCCTCTCATGTTTGCAAACTTCACAAAGCACTATATGGTCTCAAACAAGCTCCTCGGGCCTGGTATTCCACCTTTTCTACCTTCTTACTTTCCCAAGGGTTTGTAAATAGTAAATGTGATTCCTCCCTCTTCATTCACAGAACTTCTGCCTCAGTTACTTACTTACTCATCTATGTTGATGACATCTTACTTATTGGAAATAATTCTGTCCATATTCAGCAACTGATCACTCATATGCATAATGCCTTTTCTATGAAGGAATTAGGGACCATTTCCTATTTTCTTGGCATCTCTGTTCAGTCTACCAATACCGGATATTTTCTGTCTCAGCAAAAATATGCCAAGGACATTCTCTTGAAAGCCGGTCTTTCTGCTTGTAAACCTTGTTCGTCTCCTATCTCTGTCAAGCCCAATACTCCTCCAAATGCTTCTCTTCCATTTGATAATCCTGCTCTTTATCGGAGTCTTGTTGGAGCCTTACAATATCTTACCATCACTCGACCTAATCTCTCTTTGGCTGTTAATCAAGCATGTCAGCACATGCATGCTCCTACAGTGGGTCACTTTGCTGCCGTTAAAAGGATTCTGAGATTTGTGCAGGGTACTCTCCCTCATGGGTTGCATTACACCCCTAGTTCTTTTGATCTTCATGGCTTTTCCGATGCCAATTGGGCTGGTGATATTCATGATAGAAAATCTATCTCAGGTTATTGTGTGTTCTTGGGAGATAATCTAGTGTCTTGGTCTGCCAAGAAACAGGCCACTGTATCCCGCTCATCAACTGAGGCAGAGTATCGTGCTTTAGCACATACGGCGGCTGAGCTTAGTTGGATTATAATGTTGCTCACCGAAATGGGTATCTCTTCTCCAACCATACCTGTGCTTTGGTGTGATAATCTGTCTGCCATGGCTTTGGCTTCCAATCCTGTATTTCATTCTCGCTCGAAGCATATCGAAATCGATTGTCATTTTGTGCGAGATAAAATTTTGGCTAAGCAATTTGTTGTCCAATACATTCCTACTGTTGATCAACTAGCTGATTTGTTTACCAAGCCATTGTCTGTTTCAAGATTTCAGTATCTCAAGGACAAGCTAATGGTCTTTGAGCAGCCCATCAGCTTGCAGGGGACTGTTGAGACTACTAAGCCAACTGTCAACTGAACCAATACAGCCACAGTTGCAGAAGCACACCCATTCAGCTCATTTCACACTTCAGCCACAAGCCACGCTACCTTTCAGCCACAGTTATCAAAATAGTTATGCAGTCCACATGTGGCAGTTGTAACTCACTTGTAATATGCAAATTCTGTTAGGCTGTTAGAGATTCTAGAATATTCTGCATTGATCTCTATATATAGATAAGTTGTAAGTATGAAATGTAGTTTTTCAATAAATGAAATATCTCTGTTTGTTCATAATTTTCTTCACTATGTAGTACTAAAGGTCGAGCTCTCAATTGTATCGAATAGGGTTAGAATCTTTTTTCCTTTCACATATTAGACACTTTCGGAATCTCAATTGTAGAATGGCCAACCAGTTTTGGAATTTGTTCTAAACAATGCATCCATGTTTTGCTCCTCCTGGGACTTGTGATCCCTTTGAAAGTGATTTGAAAGTGATGTGTATTATTGGACTACTATGAAATAAGAATCACTTGGCGTGCAAAACAAAATAAAAATAAAATAACAACTAGAGTGATAAAAATAAGCAAATCAAACTTGAATTTTGGTGGTTCATGTACGTCACATCAAACATAAAAGAGTTTAAGATACTACTAAAAAAAACACTTTTTGCGACCGCTATAAACCGTCGCAAATAATAAAAAACAGTCGCAAAAGACCTTTTGCGACAGCCCATGCGACGGCAAATGAGGGTCGCGAATATGGGGGTGGCAAATATTTTTTGCGACGGCAAAGCAACGGTCGCAAATTATTTGCGACCATCTAAACTACTTATGGCGACCGCTATTTTGCCGTCGCAAAAAACAAAGAAAAACACTAACATGATCTTTGGCGACCATCTTGTTACCGTCGCATCACAAAAAAAAGAAAAGAAAATGAGAACATAAAAGTGTAGCGTTAAGCACGCTAGGAATAACAATAACAAGAATTCAGACAATATAGCATTATAGTTTTATTGAACATTCCATTTGAGTCTCAAAATTTGAGCCATGTGTGAAAGTTATTACAACTAAAAACTTGGGAAAAGTTTTTTTATGAAAAAAATACAATCCAGAACTGGCCAATCTTCTCATCAATTTTTCTTGCTCGGGTGTTTCCCCACTCTATCAATGAACTGGCCAATCTTCTCATCAATTTTCTTTTCAAGTTCCACATCACCACATTGCACCTATGCAACAAAAATTTTAGGCATTAATGATAAAAATTATATACTGCCAAAATAAAAATTATCAATTGTAATCACTCCTATGAATATAGTGCAATTAGATTGAAAAAAGGTAACATGTCACAATCCATATTTCAAACAGCAGGAGACTATATATTTCTTATTGCAAATTTAACAACGAGATATGCAGTGCAAAACCTGCCAATGTGCAGAGTAGCATAATAAACATAATAAACTAAGTATGAATTCAACTGGGTATTCAGCAAGTCCAAAGAAATTGCTAGATTAATACCCTAAATCAAATAAATAGCCAAACCCAACCCAACGAAGCTTTGTGTACCAATCAAGTGGGATCAACTAACCCTCAATTAAATAAATAAATAAAAAGACAACATGCCAAATTGAAGTACCATGTGTGGTTAATTTTGACAGCAAATGTCATTTTTGCCGTTTGGTATTAACCCCAAGGGGTGTTCATAGTACCAAATCAAACTTCAAGGGGACTCTCTGTTTTTTAAACTAACCACAGAGGGGTAGAGTGTAATTTACCCAAAGATAAATAATTCCATTTCATTATCACTGGTTTGATCCAATTCCAAATATTATGAAGAACCACCTAACACCGTTAGAAAGTTTTACAAAAAATAGTACCCCCCCATAGCTGCATAGCACCATTGCAAAGAGAGTTTCTGAGTGTTTCCTGATCTTGCATTAATTTTTCTAGCTCCTGCTTCCGACCCTCTTGTGTTTCTGGATTATATTCAAAGTCACGAATCTGAATCACAAGCAAAATCAAATATGCAATACATAAGAAGGCACCTGCTATTGAGATCGTTATATTTGACATATTATTCATCCACTTATCTCACCAGAGAATAGGAGCTAGAAATTCTTGAATTTCAACAAAACAGAAGCTAAAATTGTTATCATAACAGGCATCAAAAAACACAAGGGCTGCTTTAGTGACAAACTCACTTGAAAACCTCTGTCGCGTGCCATAGTTCTAAAGTTGTTAGCATCACAACTGAACAATGTTACAGTATAAAGAGCATATTCTGGGGACCTAAAACGATTAGTTCAATGAAAAAGTAGTTTTTTTTTTTTTGGTAAGCAACCAAAAAAATAAAATAGTAATACATTCCATTACTTCAAACATTGATACAATACATGACCAAGAAAGATGGCACTAAAAACCCCTAAAACATCACCACAACCTATCCTTCATTATTACACTAAAAACCCTACAACATCACCACAACCTATCCTTACCCCAGTCCTTTCCCCAGCAAGCAGTAGAACCTCAGATCTCCAAGAATTGTCAATGCTTGTCAAATGTCAACATAACATTAATGTAGTAGCCAATTCTATTTTCCACCGAAATGTGCAGAAGAACAAATATATTAATTATTGCTATTCTAGTAACAACAATTTTTTAAAGAATTATTCCAGTAATTTCCATAATTCTATGTCAAGGTAGAACCAAATTTAATCTCTCAGTTAGCCTTTATCACAAGTAATGTCTATAAAACCACCACCCACCCTACCCCTCCCATGAAAAAAATTCGAATTTTAAACAACAATTCTAAAGTAGAGCATAAATAATGGATAATCCTATTGTTCTACGTAAAAAATGCCAATGTGACCACCCAGTGACTGATCAATCAATAAAGGCAGGAATAATAACTACTCAAAATTGAAAGGTTTTATTCTTCAAAGACAGACACACAAAAAGACACAACCAAGCATATATTTACTCCAAAAATCAAAGTACTCTTAAGAATGAAGCCAAAGACAATAAAGCACTACAAGGGCTGCTGCAAAAAGTCATCCAAGCTCAATGCACCCTAGCACCAATATGGGGCCTAAAAGTATCAGAATCTAAAACCTAAAGCTCCAATAAATATTCCCAGCTCACAGTGATAATTGATAAGCACTTCTAATTACAACGAAATAGACACCATGTGTATTTACTGAATGCCTATAGGCTCTGCCCCGTTTGGCCTTTTTTGTGTAAAATTCTATTTCCTATTAAAGGAGAAAATGAAGAGTCTAATTTAGAATCACATATTAAGCATTAATGCTGTTAATTGTTATGCAAGAGAGATCTAAATAGTGAAAAGCACTTCTAAATATGTTTAAAGCATTGAACAGGAATACATACCAATGTAACATTGGCATCCTTCACATTAGTGACATACAAAACATATTATTCACATATCTACTAAAAAATCAATACACACATACTTGTGCATGCTATGGTCAGATAAATTTGTCTGTAGCAGACTTGTGGAAACTGTATGCACATAAGCTTGCAACAGAAGACTTGACTAAATGAGCTAAATTAATGTTTAACTAGAACCATAGCTGTTTCTACTTTACCTCTTCTGATATTTGAATCCCTTGGTATGTAATCAATAATTTCCAGTATCAGCATCAGGGATGTAATTTCCCTTCTATTGAATGTATGGACACTTTTTCTTATTTTTCCATTTAAGGTGGATGAGATTAATCAAAGGTCCACAATTCTATATATATCACCATTGACCTATATATGTAGCAATTTTTGCATATGTTGAAAAAAAAATTGATGCTCAGAAATCACAATAAAAATTGTCAAGAATTGAAATATGATTATGGCCTCAATGAACAACAATTGAAATATAAGAAGTAGATAGAAAGAGGAAATACAATGATCGAAGAGAAGAAGAACAAAGCGATTATTTGCTAGAAATTGAAACTACATGAAATGAAATAGTGAAAAACAGAAATCACGTACCTTTGAAGAAATCGCGAAGAACAGAATTCCAAATGATATTGAAGGCATCGATCATAAGAAGAAATCGCAAAGAACATAAATTGAAGAATATAAATCGCGAAGGGTAGATGAATGGATTGATCTAAACCCTAGCAAATATATATACAGAGAGAGAGACGATAGAGATCAAGAGAGAGAGAGAGAGAGAGGAATTGAGAGATCGAGAGAGGAAGAGTGATTCATACCTGTGTTTGGGCGATCGAGAGAAAGAGAGCGATGTGGAGAGTTTGAGTAAAGCTGACTAGGGCAAGTATAAATAAAAGAAAATAAGTGAAATAAAGCACATACATAAACGAGATTAGAAAATAGTATATTTTTTGCTACGGTGAAATAGACGGTCGCAAAAACATAGACGCAAAAAGTCAATTTTTTAGTAGTGAGAATAAATTAAAGCAAAGTTTGAATTTGCTTCTTGTAAATTTAATTTTATCAATTAATTTATATGTTTAATTGTGTTTTAATGTAATTTTTTGGATAATTGTAATTTGTATTTTGGACGTAAAAATTTTATGCATAAACTCACATAAAAAAGGTTGTGTGGCAGGGTTTAGTGGAGGTTTGTTTGATCGTTAATTTCAAGATCTTTAAAGATTACTTTTTAACTATTCAAATATGAAATAACTCAGGTCTGATTGGGCTAGACGGGGAGGACATCACATACCTTGGATTTTATAAAATTAAAAAAAAAAAAAATTTACAGCATGCCAAACTCCTTTCCAACAAATAAAAATATTAAGCAAATTACAATGACCTTCATAAGATTTGAAAAAAAAAAAAAAAAAATTCACAGATTTAACATAACTAATACTGACCTCCCTTTTAGTAAAGACTAAAGTGACTAAAACTAATGTAAATAGCGTGAAAACACAAAAATAAACAATGATATGTTAAAAAAAAAAAAAAGAAAGAAAAAAAAAGAAAAAGAAAAATATGCATTTTAGTATAAAAAAGATAAAAACATAATATTTCATCCATATTTTTTTTTTTTTGGATGAGAAAATTCAATATTTTATATATTGTACATCCAACAATAAATCATCCAATAAAATACATTGGAGTACAAAGTAGATAATAAAAGAGATAAAGAGAACTTCCACACAAAGAGGATACGAGTCTCTATATAGGAAGAAAGGCAAACATCTGCACAAGGAGGAGAAAACCACCATGAAAGGAGGAAACCTTTACATAAAGAGATATTATTGCAACACAATTTTTTTCTTTTTTTTTATCGGCAAAAATAAACTTTATTGATGAAAACAAAGGGCAAAGCACATGAATATATCAATAAAGCAAGGCAAGAGCAAAAGCATCATAGTGAACCTCCAAATCCCAACTAGGTTGGCACTAAGAGGACAACCCAATCATATGCAAGCTCAAGCTTGCAAAGTTGGAGAGATGCCAACAAAGTTGGAGAGATACCAACATAAAAGCCAACAAAATAAACACCCATTCATACAACCACCTCACCAAATTTTACAGAGAACACCTAGGCAAAATAAACCACCCAAAGCACTACCATAATAACCAACCAAAACCTAAATAAAAACAAAGCAGTACCAGGGCTAACAATGATAACCTCCACCAAAATTTCAACTTCATCAATCCACCCAGCCAATAAAGATCACACTGCGTGGCCCTGCAACAAAACACCCTAAAACAAATCTCTGAGTTCCAAAGCCTCACCCAATTTCACCAAGAACACCTAGACTAGAAAACCATAGTAGTACCAGCACCAACAAAACTAACAATTAACCTCCACCAAGATTCCAATTTCATCAATCCACCCATCCATTGAATATCACACTGCGTAGCCTCCCCACTGAACAAAATGAGATATCCCAGCAGCAAGACACCCCATAACTAAGCATCCTTATAGCACTGCCCTCGTACCACCACCCAAACAGAATTTAATATGTTTTAAGTTAAAGAGAAAATCATGCACTGTGAATTTATGATCTTTAAACACCTCCTTGAACCACACAACCATTCTAAACTTTATCCTATCACACACACCTTCAACATTTGGGATAGCATCCCTAAAGAAGCATTCATTACGATGTTTCCACACGGACCACAGCACTGTAATAGGAAGAGCTTCCCACATCATCCTCTCTTTTTTGCTGAGCCTAAACCCTGCCCACCAGTGAAGAATAGCCTCCACTGTATTTGGCAGTGCACCTTGTACTCCCCACTAATTTAGTATTTCTAACCACACTCTCCAAGTCATTGGGCAAGACAATAGGACATGTTTAAGTGACTCATCCATAGATTTGCACAGAATGCGAAGAGTTGATGCATTTGCATTGAGAACACCAATCCGAAGAAGAAAGTCTGCTGTTTTAATTTTACCTTTCCAAGCAAGCCACCCAAAGAATTGGACTCTAGGAGGAATGTACTTCACCCATACCCTTTTGCTTGTTCCACTATAGCTGCCAAAACCACCTGCCAAAAATTTGTAGATTGATTCAACTGTAAACCTACCTGTTTTTGAAGCCTTCTACACTAGTGTATCTTCTGAGGATGACCTGAGGACAGTATGAACCTCTAAAAATACTATCAATCTGGTAACCTCTACACTTTTCCAATCATATAGCTCCCTTCTGAATTGGAGCAACCACTTACCTGTATCCACCTTCCTTTCCATCATTGTAGAGAAAGACTCTCCCTTGTTTACAACCAGTCTATATAAGAGTGGGAACTCATCTTTAAGACTTACATTTTCACACCATTTATCCACCCAGAATTTCACCCTATGGCCATTACTCACTTTTAGCTGACAATTCTCTAGAAAAAACACTATAAGGCTGTTATTTTGTTCAATACCTTTCACAATATTCTTCCAAATTTTTGAACACCTACTATTAGAGGTGACTGAAGGCCACCAATTTCCCTCATCTACCTTGTATTTGTTGCATATGACTATTATTCAAAGTGCTTTGCTCTCAACTCTAAACCTCTACCACCATTTCAATAAAAGGTAAGCATTGACCTTATTAACTCTCCTAACCCCCAATCCTCCTTGGTCAACAGGTTTGGAGACTTCTTTCCATTTTACTAGATGAACCTTCTTTCTTAATTCAGACCCGCCCCGGAGAAATGAGGCCTAAAGCTTATCCAGCTCTCTTGCAACCCCTTGTGGCATTTTATACAATGATAGATAATACATGGCTAGAGAAGAAAGTACAAACTTTATCAGTGTCAATCTCTCTGCAAATAAGAGTAATCTCCTTTTCCACCTTGTTAGTTTAGTTCTGACTTTGTCCAAAACAGGCCTCCAAGTTGCTTTTCTACTGGGGTTAGCCCCCAATGGTAATCCAAGGTACTTAATTGGTAATCTTTTCATTTTGCAATTTAGCACAGATGCAAACGTATTCATAGATTCAACTGGAACTCCCACACCACTCACTACACTTTTGTGATAGTTTATCCTCAGACCTGACAATAGTTCAAAACTCCTCAATATTTTCTTTAAATTTCTGACTTCCAAAACTTCAGCTTCGCACAATAAGATGGAATCATCTGCAAACTGTAAATAGGTCAAAACTACCCCACCTGCTCCAATCTTCACCTCTTTTATCAAATCCATATCCAAAGCTCTTGATAGTAATATGCTTAAACCCTCTGCTGCTATGTTGAACAAAAAAGGGGACAGGGAATCCCCTCGTTTGAGCCCTCTTTGTGGACTAAATTCACCAGTAGGTGTTCCATTAACAAGCATAGATAGTTTAGAAGAGGTAATACACTCCTTAATCCATTCCATCCACTTCTCTCAAAATCCAAAATTTATCATCATTGAAAACAAAAAGTCCCAATTTAATGAGTCATAGGCTTTCTAAATATCTAGCTTTATGATCAAACCTCTTTTCCTAGACTTTTTCCATCCATCCACCACCTCATTTGTCACCAAAACACCAGCTAATATGTTCCTACCTCTTAGGAATGCTGATTGATTTTCACTTATAATTTGAGAGAGCACTACCTTCAACCTAGAGAATAGTACGTTTGATAGAATCTTATACAATGAGCCAACCAAACTGATGGTCGATAATCAGCTAAACCCACAGGATTCTCCTTCTTAGGCACCAAAGTGATAAAACAACTATTGATTACTGTTTTTTATGGAATTCACTCATAAAGTTGATCACATCACTCTTCATAACCTTCCACATCTTTTGGACACATGCCAAGTTGAACCCATCTGGGCCTGGAGCCTTATTGCCATCACAATCCTTGACAACACACCTTATCTCTGCCTCAGAAAATTATGATTCCAGCAGATCAAAAAATTGGCTGTTCCTTACTGACTTGAATGATCCCTCCAACACAAGTCTTGAACTCCACTCCTTTTTAAATTGTCTTTGAAAATATGCTTGAACCTCATACTTTACTTTATTAGGATCTGCAAAAGCCTCATCTCCAATAGATAATGAGTTAATCTTATTTCTCTCGTGCCTACTTTTGATTACCACATGAAAATATCTTGTATTTCTGTCTCCCTTCAAGTCCCAATTTAGTCTTGATTTTTGAAGCCACATCCACTCCACCATTCTATACAACTTGCCAACTTCATCACTAACCTCTCTTCTTCGAGCTTTTTCTATCTTTTCAAGCTGTCTTTCCTCTGCTACCAGATCAATCTGATGCAACTCATCTTCTGCTTGTTTTAATTTAGTATTTATATTGCCAAATACTTCACTATTCCACTGTTTCAGAGCTAGTTTCAACTCTTTCATCTTTTTAAATAATCTGAATCCAGCCCAGCCTTGAACACCATGCTCCTTTCATCACTTTTCCACAAAAGGTAAGAAATTTTGATGAAGAGTCCAAGCATTCAAAAACCTAAACGCCCTGGGGCCCCAATCTCTCTCATCCTCCATCAAGAGTAAAAGGCTATGATCTGACAGTGCCCTAGATAACCCCCATAACTTTAGATTAAATGAATCCAACCATTTTGGTTCGACTAAAACCCTATCAATTCTGCTCCATTTTTCCCTTTCCCTGGAGTTGCAACATGTATATCTTCTACCTAGCAGGGGTAGATCATTCACTTCACTCTTATCAATGAATTCATTCAGCTCCTTCATACCCTTATCCCTTCTAGAGCACCATTTTCTCTTACTAATGCTTTTGATTTCATTGAAATCACCCCCTAAGCACCAAGGATTAGGGAACTCCTCTTTAAACTTCAACAGACTCTCCCATAATTTCCCTCTTTGTCCCACTACATTTGGAGCATATAAATTTACTATAACACATTAAAGAAAAAAAGAATAAAGTACTTAATAACAGAATGAATTTTCTATTGCAGCAGCATCCTGAGACTTGGAGCACTCCTGGATCCCATATATATAATAGACCACCAGTAGTTCCTTCAACATCCACTGTCATGAAATCCATCCTCTTCCTACCCCATAATTCCCTCACCTCCTTTTCAGACATAGAAGCTTTCTTTGTTTCCTGAAACAATGCAATGTCAACTCCTCTGGCTTTCATCATGCTTTTAATTTTACTCTTTTTTTTTTTTCATTCCTACCCAAACCCCTCACATTCCATGATAGTAGCTTCATCATTAAACAGTATCACTGAATCCAGCCCCCCATTTATCTGCATTTCAACTTGCAGCATCAGTACCCCCTCCTACTCTTTCTCTATTCTTTGCCTCTAGGTCCAAGATTTTTGACAACACCTCATTTTCATTACCTTTGCATTTTACTCCCAATAGTTTCCCCCTTTGTAAAGTTGCACAAGCCTCTTTGAGTGCATTGTTACCTCTATCCCTTCCACTTTTAGATGATGCTGAAAAAGCCACAGCTGCTACTCTCCATAGTACCCCTTTTGGACCTAGTTTACTTGATGTGGCCCCTTTATAGCCATATCTTTTTACCAGGTAACCCGGCTTCATCTCTTTTACCTTCTTTCCATTTGATTTTCTTACTTTTTTCTTTTTCTCTTTTCTTTGTTGTTCCTCCAATCTGGAACAAACTTCACCTTCATGGGTCTGCGACATATATGAAGTAAGTGACATAGGCCTTAATACACTTTAAGGCCCACCTTGTAGGTCATCCTTCAAACCCAGGTCTTGCACCACCACCCCTTTCATCCTGTGGTCCAACCCATCTGTAAGGCCCACCTCCTTACTAGGGCCCAACTCCACTCCTAATTCCACCCCAGGTTTTAGTAAACTTGAGTCACTCAGGCTTCTTACAAAACCTGGTGTGACAACCTGATCATCACTCTTTTGACAGTCCAACACATAGCCGTTGTTTATGTTCCTAACTATCTTCATAATACCTTCTGACCTCCCCTCGAGCTTATTACCAGCAGACTCAGCCACCACCGTTTCAGTTCTCCCATGTAACTCCTTATCCACCTCATCTTTGTTCCTTTTTTCATGTGTGACTTCCCTTTTTGACACCTCCTGAGGCTGGCCCATCTTCCGTGCTGACTTATCATCCCAATCATCATCATCTTCATCCTCCTCACTAACATTTTTCTTATCTGCAATCTGCGCACCCATGTTTGAACTACAATTCTCTTCTCTACCATACCTCTTCGAACACTTGCAACTCCCTACCAGTGTTTTTGATATCCCTGAATGTTGTTCCCACACTCTCACAGAATGAAGTGTACCCTTACATTCTAGATTGATGGCTTGATTGATTAGCTCCATACATCTGGCTACTATTTGTCACGACCCAAACCTGCCCCTATTGGTTTAGCATCATAACCGACCAGTTATCCGTGATTACCGAAGGCCTGCTTAACAGTAAAGACAATAATACAGAGTACAGGGGCTGGCGGAAGCCAAAACAGTAAATAAAAGGTGTCCAATGAGCTGTGACATTCTGAATGCAAAAAGACTTTCCTGAACATATTCACATTCAAAACCAAAACAGTTTATACATACGTCATATATACGAACATTTAGGTTAGGGACCAAATCCCTACCACAACAGTATAGTGCAAGTCTTAACATTTATTACAGAACATAGACAAAAGGGAAAATCTAAAACACCCCAAAACAGCCTTGACTTGGCAGCACTTGGAACCTCGAAGTGAGGCACAATGGTTGGCTTTGACAAAACGGGAGCTTAGCCTGATGCTCCTAGCATCGGTCCGGTGCCTGGACACCTACACCTATATATATATATATATATATAAACAGTGAGCTAAAACCCAGTGAATAACAGTTGTGTAAAGAGGTTAAGAATGAATGTCCTTTCAGTCGTTAAACAGTCATATCAGTCATTTAGAAACCATAGCAGTTATATGTGGTACATCCAATAGCAAAACAGTACAGTAGGTCTTAACAGACCGAACAGTTAGTTGATGGCCATCATAACAGTAACAGTAGTGGTTCCAAACTTGGGAATCGACAAAGATCTTTATGACAGTAGCAGTAACAGTACAGTAACAGTAAGTTGCTAAGGATGCCACGAATACAGTTTACAAATAGGACAAACATTCGTTCATTAAACAATAACGTTTCAGTAAACAGAACAGTTGATCATTCATAAAATATTCATAATTGAACATATCTTTACAACATTGTTACTCACAGAGCACTGGGTTACAGATAGGCTAGTGCACGTCCTCGGATGTCAACCCTACAGTTATAGAACGAACATACACTAAGTTATACACTTGGGTTTAATAACTTAACCCCTAACTTGACTCGGTGTGGTTCTACATCAATATCCTCCTTAAGATGCCTTAAACATGCCCTCGGAATGCCTAGGATGGAAAGAGGATGCAAAGAGACACTTTAAAATATTTTTCAAAATTTGCTGAAATAGAGGTCTACGCTTGAGCGTGGCTTTCTACGCTCGAGCGTGGCTTTCTACGCTCGAGTGGACATGCAGACAAAGGAGCTCCGCTCGAGCGTGACTTTCCCTGCTCGAGCGGACTGAAAACTCAAGCAAAAGTACTGGATGCATGCAATTCACGCTCGATGGGCGCTCGATCCACGCTCAAGCGTGAGACTCAGGTCCTCGCTCGAGCGTGAACTCTCTCGTTCGAGCGGACTGAAAAACAAATGAACTTCTGGGTACACGTATTTCACGCTCGAGCATGACTTTCCACGCTCGAGCGGAAGTGCAAGACTCAGAGTGTACGCTCGAGCATGAAGTCCTACACTCGAGCGTGGGTCCAAAATCTGGAATTTCCAGATTGAACTTCTAAGCTAAAATTCAACATTTAAAGCATCAAATTCAATTCTTTTGGGCCAATTTTCTGGAAAACACTTTAAAACTCATAATATGACATGTTTCAAAGATCAATTTGCAAAATCAAAGCCCAAAGGTAGTTCAATTAAACACAAATCCAAACAAAACTTCATGAACATAATGTATATGTAACATGCAAGTGTTCAATTGAAATCAAAGCTTCAAATACTTGATCAAATGAGTCAATTCACTCAAAAACATGATGAATTCATGGACCATAGCTAGAATATAGACATGCATGTGAGGATTTCCATGAAATCAACCTCAAAACTCAACAATGTGTACATGCATGCATGATTTAGCTACTCAAATCAACTCTTTAAACCAATTCTTGACTTTAAACTCTAAATTACCATGAACCATGCAAGATACAACTCAAATCCCTAATTAAGAGGAAGAACTCCATACTGTAAATCTTAAATTCTAGATGTAGGAGCCTAATTTCTCAAATTTCCTTCAAATTCTCCTAAGTTCCAAGCAAAACTCCTTGTTGAATTCAACTTCTCCCAATTCTCTCCCTCACTCTCACATTTACAAGAAGGGGGCTGAAGTGTGATGTATGGAATGTAGTAATGAAGTCCCAAACAAGTGTATAGGAAATGGCCACTCAATGGAAAAATTGTAATAAACTTGAACTAATGTAATTAAACTTTATTTAGCCTAATTAAATCATTCCAAATCAAATTTTAATTAAATCTACCATAAAATCACATAAATTCTAATTAACATAAAACACCAATCAATTTAAGATTCAGCCGCCGATAAGGCCTTCAATTCACAGTTTGAAGTTAAAACACAAATATATCATTTAGTAGTGAAACAGATAGAAATGCATTTATAGACAATACACTCATGCAATCAGATTAAGATTTCCTCCTAATCAGTTACTTATCATATTCAGTCATAGTTTAGCAGTAATTAGAGGTGAGGGTTGTCACAGTCTTCTCCCCTTAAAAGAGTTTGGCCCACCAAACTCGGATTACCTTCATTTTGGTAGAACACTGGATTCAGGGGGAACAGTTCAG
Source organism: Camellia sinensis (assembly GCF_055761805.1). NCBI lineage: Eukaryota > Viridiplantae > Streptophyta > Magnoliopsida > Ericales > Theaceae > Camellia > Camellia sinensis. The sequence goes on from NC_138967.1 coordinate 153,724,547, forward strand.
GATATCTCTTCAACATATCATCTTCTCTTTCCCAAGTGGCATAAGTGCCACCATGGTTTTGCCAAATCAACTTTTACCAACGAGATTTCTTTATTTCTCAACTTTTTAATCTGTCGATTTACAATCTGAATAGGTCGTTCTTCATAAGTGTAGTCGTCGCTTAGCACTACACGGGTAGGCTCAATCACATGGAAGGGATCCCGAAGATAGTCCCTCAACATTGAAATGTGGAAGACATTATGCATATGCTCCATTTCAGGAGGAAGCACTACTTGATACGCCACCAGATTAATCTTCTCAATGATTTCATGCGGCCCGACATATCTCGGCGCTAGCTTATCCTTGACTCCAAAACAAGTCTGCCCTTTCATTGGTGTCACTTTAACAAAAACATGATCACCTACTTTGTATACCTTGTCTCACCTTCGGACATCCGCGTAACTTTTCTGTCGGCTTTGTGCGGTTTTCAATCATTGTTGAATCAATTTCACCTTTTATGTGGTTTCCTATACAATCTCGGGCCCAAGCAAAGGCCCATCTCCAACTTTTGCCCAGCAGATGGGAGATCGACCTTTTCTGCCGTACAAAGCCTCGAAAGGCGCCATACCAATACTCGAGTGAAAGCTGTTATTGTAGGCAAATTCAGCCAAAGGCAGATGACTTTCCCAATTTCCCTGGAAATCAAGAACACACATCCGCAGTAAATCTTCCAGAGTCTGGATGGTTCTTTCCGACTGGCCATCTATCTGAGGGTGGTATGCACTACTCAGTCTCAGTTCAGTACCCAATGCTGTCTGTAGGCTTTGCCAAAATCTCGATGTAAACTTCGAGTCCCTATCAGAAACAATGGACACAGGCACTCCATGCAATCTAACAATCTCATCAATATAAATTATAGCTAATTTGTTTGCATTATAAATTGTTTTGACAGGTAGGAAGTGAGCAGATTTAGTCAATCTATCAACAATAACCCAAATTGAGTCCATACCTTTACTAGAGCGAGGTAAACCAACAATGAAATCCATGGTGATATGTTTCCATTTCCACTCCAGTATTGGTAAGGGTTGCAGTAAGCCTGCGGGTCGTTGATGTTCAGCTTTGACTTGTTGGCAATGAAGACATTTCGATACAAAGTCAGCAATCTCTTTCTTCATTCCCGGCCACCAGAAATTTAGTTTCAAGTCTTGGTACATTTTCGTATTTCCTGGATGGATAGATAGTTTCGAATTGTGGCCCTCTTGCAGAATTCATCTTTTCAGTTTAGAATCATTCGGTACACATAACCTTCCCTAAAATTTCAATACATTGTTCTCAAATTTAAAGTCCGGCCTCGATTTCGATTCCCGTTCGTCAATGACCTTTCTCAGAAAGTCATCTTGTTGCTGTTTCTCTTTAATTTCCTCAATCAGTGCCGGTTGAGCAGAAATAGCTGCTAAGGTTCCACCTTGTTCACGCAAAACAATCTCAACTTCAAATTTTTCAGGGTCACATAGTAATTCTTTCTGCCCGGTGAGTAAACAGGCTAAATTTCCAATTGACTTCCGGCTGAGTGCATCAGTAACGGTGTTAGCTTTCCGTAGATAGTACAAAATTTGTAAATTATAATCCTTTATCAGTTCTAACCATCTCCGCTGCCTCATGTTCAGTTCTTTCTGTGTGAAGAAGTACTTAAAACTCTTGTGATCTGTATACACTTCACATGTTGCCCCATAAAGGTAGTGACGCCAAATTTTCAATGCAAACACTACTGTAGCAAGTTCTAAGTTGTGGGTCGGATAATTTTTCTCATGCGGTCTCAGTTGTCGGGAAGCATATGCAATAACTTTACCATTCTACATGAAGACACATCCCAAACCCTTATAAGAAGCATCACTAAAAACAGTAAATCCATCCGTACCTGAGGGTAGGGTGAGAATCGGTGCAGTCACGAGGCGAGTCTTCAGTTCTTGGAAAGCTGATTCCCTCTGATCGGTCCAGTCAAATGGTTTTCCCTTTTGAGTCAACTGAGTCAATGGTAGGGAAATTTTGGAGAAGTCTTTTACAAACCTTCTGTAGTATCCGGCTAAGCCTAGGAAGCTTTGAACTTCAGTAACATTAGTCGGTCTAGGCCAATTCACCACTGCTTCAATTTTCTTTGGGTCAACTATAATGCCATCCTTACTAATCACATGTCCCGAAAACATAACATTATCAAGCCAAAATTCACACTTTGTCAGTTTTGCATACATTTCTGTTCTCTTAAGGTTTGTAAGGCAATGTTCAAATGACGTTCATGTTCTTCCTTGCTTTTAGAATAAATCAAAATGTCATTAATGAATACAACAACAAATTCATCGAGGAATGGTTTGAAAATTCTATTCTATAAGGTCCATAAATGCGGCAGGTGCATTAGTAACTCCGAAAGGCATAACAAGGAATTCGTAATGTCCATACCTCGTTCGAAAGGCGGTCTTTTCAATGTCCCCCGGTTTGACTTTTAACTGGTGGTATCCAGATCTAAGGTCAATCTTAGAGAACACCTGGGCACCCTGTGACTGGTCGAATAAGTCATCAATTCGAGGCAATGGATATTTGTTTTTCACTGTTACCTTGATCAACTCACGGTAGTCAATGCAGAGTCTCAAGGAGCCGTCTTTCTTTTTCACAAACAAAGCTGGAGCGCCCCACGGTGAAGTACTGGGCCTGATGAACTTCTTATCTAATAGTTCCTGCAGCTGAACTTTCAGTTCGGTAGGTGCCATTCTGTACGAAGCTTTGGAAACTGGTTGTGTACCCAGAATCACATCAATGGTGAACTCAATGTCCCTATCAATCAAATCCCCTGGCAAATCATCTGGAAAAATGTCTAGGAATTCTTTGACTATAGGAATACTGTCCACATTAGCTTTAGTATCAGTAGGTACAGTCAATATACAACATAGATACCCTTTACACCCCTTTCTAATTAGTTTAAATGCTTTCATGGATGAAATCAGGTATGTGGGAGGCTGTAGACACCCCATTTTTGACCGTCCTCAAGACTTGGACGTCATCGTTTGAACACTCGATGATCATCCATGTTTGTGTTCGTCTTGAGTTCTTGGGGGTTTCGGTCGCGCGCATTACCTCAAGACCTCTCAACTTGTTTGTTTTGTGCTTGGTTCTACACCAAACACTTGTGTTTTTGCTTTTAGGGCAGAAAATGGCTTGTTGGCCATTCCCATACCTCACTGGCCTTGGCTTGAGGCCACCGGCCCTGTTTTATTGCTATCAGCCAACTTGTTTGGTCGGTCGGCAATGTTTTTGGTTGGCCGGCCATTTTTGTTGGTCAGTCGGCCATTTATGCTGGCCGACCCCTGTTCATCTGCTTTATGTAGATATTTAGTGCCAGCTGGCACAGCTGGCACGCACAATTATTACCCTCCATACACGTGTATGGAGGGATTTGCCTCTTGTTTAGCTTCTCTTGGAAGCTTGAGGATTTGAGCCTCTATAAAGAGGGAGCCCCTCCTCCCTCCTCCAGGGTTCAGAAAAATTAGGGTTAGAGAGTGAGATATAATTTTGTATCTATACTCCCTTGTTTGATCCTATTTTGTGCCAAAAAGTGAATTTTTGTCTTATTTTTGCACTAGAACACCTAGTGTTACACCATCCTTGGGTTGTTAAGGCTCTAAGGAGTTGTTGTTAGGGTTCTTGGGCTAGTTTTGATCCAAGGAAGGTGCTGGAGTGGCGTTCTTGAAGAGGTTCTTCAAAGGTGAGAACCTACCTTTTTTATTCCCCATTTTTCCACAAGCTTTTAGTCTATCTTGCTTATTGTTTTAAGCTTCGACTATAACTGATAAAAGTTCTGATTTTGTACATTTTAGAACTTTGTTTGAGATCACTTTGAGGTTTGGGGTTGTGTCCCCCCTCCAAGGCCATGTTAGGCCTTGTTTTAGGCCATACCTTTTGGCCATTGTTTTGGTCTTTGCATGACCTCTCTACCACTGAAATCCAGAGGATTTTTAGTGGTGGAGAGGTGGTTTTGAGGTTCTAAAAAGGAGAGGGTCATCCCCTCTCCTTGTTGTCTTTAATGCTTGCATAAATGGCTTATGAGGTAGCATGTGTGTTTAGTTTGTTTTAGCTTCATTTCAGCATGTATTAGGCTTTGTTTTGCCATGATACACCTCTATTTTGAGTTGGTTTAGACATGCTATGTATGCTTCATACCCCACCCCGAACTACGTAAGGCTTGATTCCCATGTTTGGGATACGTAAGCAACTTCATTCTGAAGTCCAGCCGTAAAACACTCCAAATCGACTGTGTCCATGTAATGGTTCTGATCATCATTGTCTTCTCTGTATCCGAGAGCTCGGTTGTGATCGTTACCTTGAAAACTGGTTACAGTATGCTGCGGTGCTATTCAAACAAGGGGCAACTTTCCGTTGCCATACAACGTGCTGCGGTGCCATTCAAACAAGAGGCAACTTTCCGTTGCCATGTAGTGCTATTCAGACAAGGGACAATTCTCCTTCGAATCTGAGGTTGTGCATCTCGAGAGTAGGGTCCGTGCTCGTTGAGTAGTGGCCGTTTGCAAAATCAATTTTTGAGAATTTTTACTGAGGTTGACTAATTCTCTCGAAAATTATTTCATTTTTCCAAAACTGGACCACTTCTTGGACCCAAAAAATGAAAATTTTCAGTGCTCACAGCCTGACTTGTATGATTTTAAATCAGAAAATTGAACAAGCATGCTAATCTAACTCTCATTTTGGTCAAAATTGTTTTAGTAGAAAGCCAAAAACAAAAAATGGTCAAAATGATGGACTAGGGGCACAATTGAGTCAGGTTTTCTGTCTTTTCCCCTTTATTAACATACTTGCCAAGAAGGGCACTCTACCTGCCAGAACAAGGCACAACTGAAGTTAACAACGAAGGGTTGAAAGCTTTCTCACCCTCCAGGCAGCAAAATGTCAAGCCCAGCGTGAAGCACGAATTGGAATGGATCAAGATACTCCACTCCCTTATCCGTGGCACCGACTAGACGTCACCGACAGAAATAGTCGCGAGCTGATAATGTTGGGCATGAACCCACAACTCTTTGTTTATCCATCAAACCACCCAGGGGAGAGATAAAAGAATGAGAGATTGAAGAATAGAGAGATGTGAGTTGAGAAAAAGTGAGAAAATGGCTTTTTCAAGAAAAACAGAGATTGAGTGCCAGAGTGATGTGAGAATCACAAATGAGAAAGGGTGGGAAACAATACCCGGAGAAACTAGGCCCCTCGCGAATTGAGAGGCCTCTCGCCTTTGTAACACGTCCGAGTGTCGTGTCTTTTGTTTTTGTTTGTCTCGATTCGGGTCTTGAGTCGTTTCAAGTGTCTGTGTTTGTCTTTCGGTTGTATACCTTTTGTTTTCCGTTGTTGAGTCTTTTTTCACTATGTTCAGTCATAGGCTCAATACCCGATTGAGGATTCATTTCTCGATTTTCAAAATGAACCGTCTTATGCTCGGAGTGCTGTGCCATTCTCCACGTTTGTTCTTCCACATTTGGGGCATCTGAGTATGTTTTCAACTTCTGTCAATCCCATCTTCACATCCCGTCTGTTCGGATTGAACTGTTTGTTCAGAATTGCCTATGTGCCAAATGAACCAAGCGCTGTGATATGGGCTGTATGTTCAGAATGAGTAGTGCGTTGTATGAGCTATGTGTATGAGTTGTATGCCGAATAAACCAAGCGCTGTGTTATGGGCTGTATGTTCAGAATGAGCAGTGCGTTGCATCAGCTGTGTGTATGAGTTGTATGCCGAATGAACTCAGTGCTGTGTTATGAGCCGTGTGTTCTGAATGAGCAGTATGTTATATGAGTTGCTTTGTTGTTAGTCGGTTCACTACCTGGTTATTACGATACAAGTGTTTAATTTTCAGACAAAAGTTCAATCTCATTTACATTGTTGTATAAAGTGATGCGATGCGATGAATAAAATGTGCAAATATAACTCTTTTCCAAACAAAAAGCTTGTTTCATTCCATTATATTTTCAAATGCATAGTTTTGAGGAAAATAAACGCTGCTTGAGATAGTACAAAGTGCTCAAACTATTAGCTAAAAGGAAAATAAAACAAGAAGAAAGAAAAGCAGCAAAAGTCTAGATCAATGTCAACTGGTCTCAGGCATGAGACTCCATCCTCGTCCTCTTCCTGGATGAAGGTCCAGGAGCATCGGCGCTGGCTCCACCATCTGAGCCCGAGCTCGAGTCATCTCCAGTCTCATCCTCAGACGACTCTGCCTCTGCCTCCGTCTTGGACTCATCATCGTCTGGAATTGGTGCTTGTGAGCTGCTCCCAACATGAGTACGCACCGCTTTAATACGGGGGGGTGCTGTGGTTCCTCGTCCTGCTCTGCCTCCTCCTTGGGCAGACACAAATGGTCCTACTGGAACACCCCCTGCAGCTGGTATCTTGAATGGGGGCTGAAAAGGACAAATGGTAAATACATCAGTTATGTTATGCAAAGCAGAGTATGAATACAGAATGCAGTGTATAAATACATGGTATGAATGCTGTGAGTAGTGTATCAGAACAGAATGCAGTGTAGGAGTACATGGTATGAATGCTGTGAACAGTGTGTCAGTACAGAATGTAGTGTATGAGTACATGGTATGAATGTTGTGGACAATGTGTCAGTACAGGATGCAGTGACTGGGTGCAGTGTATGAATGCCGTAAACAATCCGTGGGTTACAGTGTATCAAAGCCGTGCGAGCCGCGTATCAAGTGCCATGTTGACAGTGCGATACATCAGACTATGTGTGAAACAGATTATGCACAGTTTGAGATTGTGGTTGAAAGAGCTTACCGGGATACTGTAAATAGCCAGTAGGTCGAGGCTCCGCTGTAGCATCCCCATCACGGAAGCAGTCAACTCCAAAGACTGGCGAGTGTACTCGGCAGAAGTCTGCAAGAGTGTTAGAAACATCAGTATTCTGCGGAATATCAAGAGAAATAAAATGAAATGACTGTACAAGATACAAAATGCAGTAGTGCATACCGGAGGCAAGCCGTAGAATCCGACTAGCTCGGGATCAGGCAGAGGGGGAGCGATGTGGATCTGGTAAGTCTCCCCACCCTGCCCTCGGTATGTCATCATAGTAGGCAGCTCAGGCCACCCAGCTCCCTGTCCTCTCCGGGACCCACTCCTGTCTCGAGCTAGAGGTACCCTCGGTGCCCTCGGTGCCCTCGGTACTCCTACTCCAGCTGCTGGCGCCACAGGCCTCTCCCTCTCAGCTCGACGAGCACTACTCAGAGGAGGCTTTAGATAGGCCTGGATAAACTCGGTGTAGACGCCCTCGTCTCTAAAGCCCTCTGAGTCCCAACCAATCGTATAATCGGCCATCTCCTGCGGGGTGTACCTCTCGGTCTGCCTCAGTTGTAGGAGGAGGTGCTGGAACTACCTGCTCCGGTAAGCCAAGGGTCTGCCGCGAGAAGCGCTCACCCAAGTACCAAACGCGGCAGACTGGGCCCTCTAGCAGAACTCTGAATCGGGTAGTCTCCTAAGCACCGGTATACCGGTCCCGAACTGTGTCAGGCAACGGAGCCCAAGGCTGCCAGGTGATCTGCAAATAAAACACGGTTTGTTACCTACTGATATTGAAAGAATAATGTAAAGCAAAGCTTAAATAAAGTGTAATGTTTGACATACCTCGGCTGCGGTGATGGTATCAAAGTAGCGGCGGAAGAACATGAGAGACTCCCGTGGTCTCCACTCGCACCTCACGTCGAAACGGTGAGAAAATGGGACGCCGATGGGCATCTCCTCATCTGGTACCGGGGCAAGCCTAGGGAAGCAGTCATACACCCACAACTATAGAACATAACAGAGCAGACATGAGTAGGCTTATCAGATAAAGCAGTATACAGATAAAAGCAGAAATTAGAGAACAGTGAGCAGTATATTGTGCAATGTGTGCGGTGTGTTGTGCAGTGTGGGCAATGTACAGCCAGTGTAGAACAGATTGCGTGTACACAGTGTGTATGGTGTACAGATAATGAAAGGTAGAATTGAAAAGAGAGGAGGAGAATGTGTACCTCCCAGGCTCGCCAATAGCCTCCAAGTAACTGCTTGCTGAGGCGGGAAGATGAGCTCATGTACCCGTAGAGAGTGGCCAAGCCCGCGCTACCCCAGTCGTAGCGGCAGATCTGTGTCACATCCACAAGCGCGCTCAGCAAATAGAGGGTGATGGTGTTCGCCCGGTCGGCGAAGAGCGTGGTCCCCAGCAAGAACATAATAAAACCACGAGCGTATTGCTCCTCCTCCTCCCGCGTAGTAGGCGCCTGGATCCAGAAATGATCCTCGAACAATGAATATCACACGAACCCTGCCCGAGCGAGAGGTGGCTAAGTGCCGAGCAGGTAGCTGAGCGGTGTCCCACTCGTCCATGTCTATATCAAAGGGGATCAGATCACCCCCCACTCCGATGCCTGTGAGCATGTAGAAGTCGAAGGGAGTCATTGTCATCTCCCTGGTGGCAGAAAGGTGGAAGGAGTCGGTAGTGTCCCACCACCTTTCCACCAGAGCAGCAAGGAGGGGCCTACTCGTAGTGAGGCGCGAGAGTCCCATGCAAAAAGTCCCAAAGCCAGCTCGGTCAATGATGCGACGAACCGCGTCAAGTAGCTCCATGTACCAACCTCTGGTGGCAGTGTTCCCATACCCCCGGAAGGCATGGGAATCTCCCTGTGATCAAAATAAACAATTGCGAAGCAGTGTTACAAATACAGTGTTGAGTGCACTTAGAATTGATGAGAATACAGCGTATGTACACATGTTCAGATTCAAACAGATATCGGGTGCGAGTGTGCTCGTAGTGAACTACAGCATGTGATGTGTCAGTGTGTTTGAGTGGTTCAGTGGAAAATACAGCGTGTGTACACGTGTTCAGATTCAAACAGATATCGGGTGTGGGTGTGCTCACAATCAAATATAGCATGTAATGTACTAGTGGGCATGAGTTAAACAGTTAAAGAACAGAATCGACTATCGCAGTTATGTGTTCCACATTACAAAAAATAAAACAAAGAAGAGTGTACCTCAGAAGCGCTGAAGGACAGGTGAGACTCTAGCTTGCGCAACAAAAGCTCCGGTGGCGCGCCTCGTGTATGGCTCCGGAAGTGGCGAAGGTTGTCAGGAGGAAGCACGTGTATCGTCGGCCTGTAGGCCGCCGGATCGAACGACCGGATATGAAGTGGTAAGAGCTCGACCTCGGGATCCACATCCATCTTCGGGAGTGCCCCACCCTGTGGTATGTCATCTGCCATCTCAAAGAGAGTGCAAAAATGGCCGAAAGTGTGAAAACCGGGCAAGAATGTGAAAGTCAACCCAAAAGTCAACCCCGAGAGGATGAAAAATGAGCAGAAAGGTTGGGGTGTGGAAAAGGCACAAAGATCGAGGTAAACTTGGGGGAAACAAACCCCAAGTGATGGAAATCGAGAAAGTACGCCGAAACTAAGATTTGTTCGGTTCAAAACATGCGAAACGGGGAGGTGTTCACGAATCGAACGACGAAAAGGGCTCTAAAACACAGCAAAAACTCCGACCGAGGGTTGGAAAATCACCTAGGGAGAGAGGGGAGAGATTTTCGAGCTTGTGAGAAGCGAAAATATGGGGTTTGGAACCCCATATTTAAAGACCCGTAGCCAAAGGACAAAACTGCCCCGATACAGCAATTTTTGGCCGGTCGGCCAAATTGTTAGTCGGTCGGCCAAATATTTGGCCGGTGACCTTATTTCGTGGCCGATGGATGGCCGGTGGTCTTCCCCGGTGGTCAGTGAACCTCCCACACCCTTGTTTGGGTCATTTATGTGGTTTGGAAGCTCCATTACTCAAAACAGTGCAAGGAAATGGACTTTTGAAGTTTAACCGGCTTTGTGTTGACCTCGAACCATGCTTCATGTATGCGATGCTCAGTACGCACAAGGTGTATCCTTTTTGTATCCTTTGGTATCTTGCGAGATTCAATAACGGCTTCAAAAAAAAAATGTGTTGCATTACAATGTTTTGCCTTGTTTACGATAAACATACATAGGTTGCATTGTTATGCACGTCTACACGTGTTGTAACGCGCACAACTTGCATTGTTATGCACTGTTCATTCGCATTGTCATGCATTTCAAAAAAAAAAAAAAAAAACAAACGTGCGTTGTCGCGCATTTGAGTTCATTTGCATTGTCATACATTTCAAAAAACAAACGTGCGTTGTTACGCATTTGAGTTCATTTGCATTGTCATGCATTTCAAGAAACCTGCGTGGTCACACATTCAAGTTCATTTGCATTGTCGTGTATCCCAATAGTATGCATTGTCATGCATTTCAATAAATCATGCAGTGTCATGCATTCCAATTACACGCATTGTCATGCATCTTTCATCTACATTTCAGTCCATGCATTGTCATGCATTCTCGTCCATGCATTGTCATGCGTGTCTCATTTGCATTGTCATGCATTTCAATAAATCATGCAGTGTCATGCATTCCAATCACACGCATTGTCATGCATCTTTTATCTACATTTCAGTCCATGCATTGTCATGCATTCTCGTCCATGCATTGTCATGCGTGTCTCATTTGCATTGTCATGCATTTCAATAAATCATGTAGTGTCATGCATTCCAATCACACGCATTGTCATGCATCTTTCATCTACATTTCAGTTCATGCATTGTCATACATTCTCGTCCATGCATTGTCATGCGTGTCTCATTTACATTGTCATGCATTTCAATAAATCATGCAGTGTCATGCATTCCAATCACACACATTGTCATGCATCTTTTATCTACATTTCAGTTCATGCATTGTCATACATTCTCGTCCATGCATTGTCATGTGTTTCCTTATCATTCATTGTCATGCATATCTCTCATGCATTGTCATGCATTTCCTCATCATGCATTGTCATGCATATCTCTCTTGCATTATCATGCATTGCCTTATCATGTATTGTCATGCATGTCTCTTCTGCATTATCATGCAATTCAGTATATGCATTGTTATGCATTTCAAATAACGTGCATTGTCATGCATTTCGAACAACTCGCATTGTCATGCACCTTCCATTTGCATTATCATGCATGCCAATCTCTCGCATTGTTGCATATTTCATGCGCATTGTCTTTCACCCCTCTAACTTGCATTGTTTTGCACGTTCCTTCTCCGAGACACTGGGATACGTCCCTATGTCCCCCTCTTCTTATTTTTGGGAACACAGGGATACGTCCCTATGTTTCTCTCTTCTTTCCAAAACACTAGGATACGTCCCTATGTTTCTCTCTCTTTCCGAAACACCAGGACACGTCCCTATGTTTTTCTCTCTTTGGTTAAGAGCATTCGGAACATGTTCCGATATCTAACTTTTCTCCATTCGCGTACCGCGTGTGGACGTATCTAACTGTTCTCCACTCGCGTGCCGCGTGTGGACGTATCTAACTTTTCTCCACTCGCGTGCCGCGTATGGACGTCTCTAACTTTTCTCCACTCGCGTGCCGTGTGTGGGTGTCTCTAACTTTTCTCCATTTGCGTACCGCGTGTGGACGTATCTAACTTTTCTCCACTCGCGTGCCGCGTGTGGATGTCTCTAACTTTTCTCCACTCGCGTGCCGCATGTGGACGTATCTAACTTTTTCTCCACTCGCGTACCGCATGTGGACGTATCTAACTTTTCTCCACTCGCGTGCCGCGTGTGGATGTCTCTTACTTTTCTCCACTCGCGTGCCGCGTGTGGACGTATCTAACTTTTTCTCCATTCGCGTGCCGCGTGTGGACGTAACTAACCCTTACTAACTCCCTTTCTCTCGTTATCGCACTGTTTTGTGCACATTACTTGCATTTTGCATGCATTTCAATCGCGCTATCTTGCGCACCCCATCGCACTGTTTTGTGCACATTACTTGCATTTTGCATGCATTTTATTGCGCTATTTTGCGCTATGACCATTACTTGCATTTTGCATGCATTCTATCGCGCTATCTTACGTACCTTATCGCACTGTTTTGTGCACATTACTTGCATTTTGCATGCATTTCAATCGCGTTATTTTGCGCATCACATTGTTTTGTGCACCTTATTGCATTTTGCATGCGTTTTAATCGCGTTATTTTGCGCATCACGCTATTTTGCGCACACCCTACCTGCGCTTGTTAGTTCATTGCATTGTTATACACACTTCACTTGCGTTGTTACGCACTTCTCACTTGCATCGTTATGTATGTTTCTAACAATATTGTACCTGTTAAGTTTTCTTTCTTTTTCAGGCACGATATTGTATGTACTGTTCATTTGAAGCTGGCATGACCAAACGAACCGGACAGGTATTGTACTCTCCGCGTGAGACGTAGCGAGAATTGAATAATTCTCTTACATCCTTTCTGCATGTAATGTAGTTAGATTTGTATTCGCCTACTTAAACTGTTGCATTTATTGTATGTATTTGCTTCGTTACAGCTCTCTTTGCGTAATCATAAGTTATGTTCGGCATCATGCATGTTCTTTGCATCTTGCCCCTGCCTGCGGGCACATATCTTGCTAGCTTGTATGCTTTGTCTAAGTCTTCGACTTTGTCAAAAATGGGTCGTCTCTGGGCTTTGACACTCACTCCCGTCATTGTTATGACTTTCGAGTTCTGTCAAACAGGGGCAACTGTAGACACCCTATTTTTGACCGTCTACAAGACTTGGATGTCATCGTTTGAATACTCGATGATCATTCATGTTTGTGTTCGTCTTGAGTTCATGGAGGTTTCGGTCGCGCGCCTTACCTCAAGACCTCTCGACTTGTTTGTTTTGTGCTTGGTTGTACATCAAACACTTGTGTTTTTGCTTTTGAGGGCAGAAAATGGCTTGTTGGCCATCCCCATACCTCACCGGCCTTGGCTTGAGGCCACCGGCCCTGTTTTATTGCTATTAGCCAACTTGTTTGGTCGGTCGGCAATGTTTTTGGTCGGCCAGCCATTTTTGTTGGTCAGTCGGCCATTTATGCTGGCCGACCCCTGTTCATCTGCTTTATGTAGATATTTAGTGCCAGCTGGCACAGCTGGCACGCATAATTATTACCCTCCATACACGTGTATGGAGGGATTTGCCTCTTGTTTAGTTTCTCTTGGAAGCTTGAGGATTTGAGCCTCTATAAAGAAGGAGCCCCTCCTCCCTCCTCCAGGGTTCAAAAAAATTAGGGTTAGAGAGTGAGATATAGTTTTGTATCTATACTCCCTTGTTTGATCCTATTTTGTGCCCAAAAGTGAATTTTTGTCTTATTTTTGCACTAGAACGCCTAGTGTTACACCATCCTTGGGTTGTTAAGGCTCTAATGAGTTGTTGTTAGGGTTCTTGGGCTAGTTTTGATCCAAGGAAGGTGCTGGAGTGGCGTTCTTGAAGAGGTTCTTCAAAGGTGAGAACCTACCTTCTTTATTCCCCATTTTTCCACAAGCTTTTAGTCTATCTTGCTTATTGTTTTAAGCTTTGACTATAACTGATAAAAGTTCTGATTTTGTACATTTTAGAACTTTGTTTAAGGTCACTTTGAGGTTTGGGGTTGTCTCCCCCCTCGAAGGCCTTGTTAGGCCTTGTTTTAGGCCATACCTTTTGGCCATTGTTTTGGTCTTTGCATGACCTCTCTACCACTGAAATCCAGAGGATTTTTAGTGGTGGAGAGGTGGTTTTGAGGTTCTAAAAAGGAGAGGGTCATCCCCTCTCCATGTTGTCTTTAATGCTTGCATAAATGGCTTATAAGGTAGCATGCGTGTTTAGTTTGTTTTAGCTTCATTTCAGCATGCATTAGGCTTTTTTTTGCCATGATACACCTCTGTTTTGAGTTGGTTTAGACATGCTAGTATGCGTCATACACTTGTCTTGTAATCCCATGATTTGGCCTTAACATGCATCATGTTGTAATATGTGCTTCTAGCATGATTTTGGCTCAACTCCATGAAGCTTTTAGCCTTGTTGTAGCATGCTTAAGCTCTGTTTTTTATTGTTTTAGTCGTGCTTGCATTGTTTTGTATAGCCACCATGTAATCTAGCTTGTTAGCTTTGAGTGTCCAAGTTGCTAGCATGCTCTATGTGGATCATTTCAGTGGTTTGGCATCACCTAGAATGTTATTTCAGTCCATATTTCATGATTATAAACTTACACTTATCACTCCTTTAATGTCTTAAAGAGTTTGTGTTTTATGCCTCATGAAAGTGTCATTGTGTATGCCATCACGCTTAGGTCATTGGGATGCCATCTAAGTGGGTATTTGGGCTTATTTTGACATGTCCTAACTCTATTTTGGGTTGCTTAAATCGTGCCATGTTCGGTTGTATTAGGTGTAGTGTAACACCTCTTTGATGGCCTTGCATGCCTCATGATTTTGTCCCTTTGTTTTAGCTTGCTTCGACTTTGGTCATTGCATGTTTTTGGCTTACTTTGCCATGATTTAGGACTGTTTTGGGTCATACTTGCCAAATGCTCTTTGTTTTGTGTAGTTTTGGTTCAAGTCTCTCGACTAGTTTTAGGCCTCAATCTTGAGCATGCCATGTTTGACTTGTTTACGGGATTTGGCATCACTCCTAGCTTCATTTCAGAGCTTCATGTCAGAGCATGCAATGTTGTCACATTTGCATGCTTTTCATTCCTTTTAAGTGTGCTTAAAGGTTCCCTTTTTGTGCTTAAAGTGATGGGCCATTGCGTTGTGCATGTTTGCATGAGCTTTGGAGCCTTGTTTTCATCATTTTTGGCCGCTGATTTGGACCTATTCGAGAGCTGTCCATTTTGGTTTAAGTCCATCCCCTCATGTTGTTGCATGCTTGCCTTGTATGTTGTCACATACTTGTTGGATACTTGATGAATCGCATTTTGTAGAGTGCTAGTTCAATTGTGCCTTGTTATGTACTTGGCTCATAACATGCTTGTTGCATACTTAGTATATTACATGTTGTTGCATGCTAACCCCATTGCATTTTGTTGCATGCCATACTAGTTTACATGTTTAGGTTGTATGCCTATTGCATATTAGTTGCATGCTTGCCTCACATGTTGTTGCATGCTTGGTTTCTTTGCATGCTTGGTTTCTTTGCGTTCTTGCTTGCATACTTAAGTTGCATCGCATTGAGTGTGCATTCCCTTGCCTCTTGATAAACCATGATAGAGGTTAGGGTCCTTTATGTGCTTTGTGTGCATTTCATTTGACATTAAAATGCACACATGGCACCTTAGGCCACCATACATTGAAATGCGTGCTTGATGGCCCGAGGGTCGAGAACCATACTCCTTTGAGTCTCAAACATGATAAGGAGGGTGGTGGTGTAAACATTGCTTTGAAAATGCATCGCCATGTTCTGTCTGTCCTCTGCTGCAGCAAAACAGGATTCTGCCAGAATAGATGATCGGTCGACCATCTTCAATGCCGGCCGGCCATTAATTTTTAGCTGAGGTCCCCACAAATGGTCGGTGACCAGTTCCTCTTGGCCGGTGGCCTTGAATTTCAGCCGGTGACATCCCACAATGCTCAAGAGGTGATTCAAAAGCATCCTTGATACTAGCAAAGTTTTTTCAGAGGTGCAAAGCAGTATAAACAGAGGCAGCAAGAGTATGGCGAGGGATTTTCGAGCGGAGCCAAGCGTGCACGCATTCATCCCTCTTCGTGAGGCCTCTTTACTGCTTTCTTAGCTTAATTAATTTGCTTAATTAGCTATGTATTGTGTAATTAATTAATTAATTAGCTTGTTAGTTGATTAGTTAGTTGATTTGTATTATTTATTCGGTCCCTCCCTCGAGAGGGCGCAATTGTGTAATAAGCGTGCGTGCGTGTGTGAATGTCTTCCAATCCCACGTCTTTCTCCCTTTTACTTAACTGCTTACGATGGTTAGTTCTAGGGAATGTTTCAATTAGCATCTTTATGCTATGCATGTTTGCATCATTCATCTGTATTGCATGCACCGAGCTCGGCGCATAGTATTTCAATTCCAACTTGAATACGTGTATCGAATTGTCGCATCTCATATGCCACTTTAGATTAGCCGAGCCTATTCTAGTTGCATTTTGCCTGCGATGCATTAGCCATCTTAACATGGACTTAGATCATACATTTGATTACTAACATGTTCTTGTTTTGGCTCGGAGTACACTGTGAGTGTTTATGCTTTAGCATCTTGCATGTGTGTAAGTGTTAACATGACAGTATGCTTGCCATGAGGCTAATTGCTTATGTGATATAACTGCCTGAATGCCTGTGGGTGAAGGTTGGATTGCTTGAATGCGAACAATTCATGGAAATCCGTGTTTTAGCCTACTCGCGAGTAGCAAACCTCAAACCATTTTCTAAACAAACAGATATGCGATGCTTTGTTCCAAATTAGGCAATCTAGTCTATACTTGTGTGTTGTGCGCATCACATAGCAAATTCTAGCTAATTAACTGGAATAGGAACACATATGTTTTCAAAACAAAATATCATGCTTAATACAGGTCGATCTTCGGATTGGGCGAGCGGGGGTGCTCATAGCTGACCTTTCCCAATCGTACTCAAGTTCCCAAGCCAAGGAAACTTTGGTGATGGCGAACACGTGGCCTTAGGCACGAGTCAGGGTTTCCAAAATTTCCATAAAATAAATATTTAGGTGGCGACTCTGTATCTGGCAAAGCAGTCCATGTTTGACATTTCCTTCTAAAAATCAGTTTTTCAAAACAATTTGCCGAATTTGGACTCTTTGGTGATTTATCGGTCTCGCATTGCACTTTGCGGGATTAGATTCAAAACAGTGACAAATGAGTCTGAACTGTGGAAAAGCATAAAGCCTGCGGGGCGCATCCACAGAGGTACTACTCCAACTCCGTTAAATACAAATTCAGGCAATCTAGGTGGACGGAAAACAACTTGTTTTGTTACACAGTCTATGGTAGCATGATACTTTGTTAACCAGTCCATTCCCAATATCACATCGAAATGATCGATATTCAAAGGCAGTAAATCAATATACAAATGCACATCTCCAACAATAATTTCACATGCAGGGTACATATAAGCACAAGTCATGGATCCTCCAACAGGTGAAGATACAGCTGACAAATAATTCATGGGTTCCAGTGGTCTATCTAGTTTTCATGAAAAAGCATGCAAGACATATGAATGTGTAGACCCTGAATCAATCAGAACATAAGCATTTTGAGCACAGATTGAGAGTATACCTGACACAACGGTCTCGGTATTCTGCACATCTCCCGGTACAAGTGCGAACACTCGGCCTTGCCTTATAGGCTCTTTTCCAGTAGCTTTGGGGTTGGGTTTCTATGGAGCAGTTGATGCTGTGGCGCTAGCTGCAGCTTTACTATTGCCTTGAGATGTGGAAGGGCAATCTTTAACCATGTGGCCTATCTTACCACACCTGTAACAAGCACCAGAGATTTTGTAGCATGCCAATTTGTGTCTTTTCCCACATTTGGAGCATGGTGGTATGGAACCACTTCTCTGGCTAGAACTGGTCGTTGACCCTGTATTTTGCTTCTTATTCGATGAGTTATTTCAGCCTTTCTTAAACTTAAAACCCCGTCTCTTACCACGCCATTCAGTTGCTGGTGTTTCAGTCTGTTTCAATGCTTCAATATTCGACTCGGCCATTATTGCTCGATCAAGAACGTTTACATATTTAAGTAACTTCAGGACGTTGATTTGGTCAAGTATCTCTACATTAAGGCCGCCTTCAAACTTTTTGGCCTTTTTGTAATCAGTGTCCACCATGTGTGTCGCATATCTGGCGAGCTCAGTAAACTTTGATTCATACTCTGCTACTGACATGGTGCCCTGTTTCAACTATTCAAACTCAGTCACTTTCCGATCCTTGACACATTGAAGGAAATACTTTTCAAAGGACTCCTTAAATTAAGCCCAAGTCATGACAGTATTTGCATCACGGACAAGCATCCACCACCGTCTGGCTTCTTCTTGTAAAGTGAAGGTAGCCAGTAACACTTTGTGTGCCTCAGAACATGGAAACACTTCAAACAACTTCTCCATTTCTAGCACCCACGCTTCGGCCTTTAGTGGTTCAAGGCCTCCCTGAAAGGATGGTGGTTTCATTTTACTGAACTTCTATGTCAGAGCAATTATATCGTCATTAATATTCTTCTCGGGTTGAACAGGAGGAGGTGGGGGCTGTTGGTTCTGTTGTAGCCTCAAGGCCTCAGTCAACAGTTCAACTGTTCTTTCTAATCTTGCCATTCTGCCATCAGATGATTCTGTTTCATCGGCATTCCTTGCATTGTCTATTTCACTAGATACAATACAGTAATAATAAACATAGGAATTGCTTACTTAAACACATTAGCACATATCGTACATATATTCATGTCGTGGCCACACACACTTTTTCAATGCTCATGTAATGCCCTAATCGCTTTTCTAGGACATCCTATAGCTCATTTGGACACGTGTGTGCGGTATAACTCGTGGTTTGATATCGCTCTGATACCACTTTGTCACGACCCAAACTCATCCCTACGGGTTTAGCACCGTAACCGGCCAGTAATCCATGATTACCGAAGGCCTGCTTAACAGTAAAGACAGTAATATAGAGTGCAGGGGCTGACGGAAGCCAAAACAGTAAATAAAAGGTGTCCAATGAGTTGTGACATTCTGAATGCAAAAAGACTTTCTTAAACATATTCACATTCAAAACCAAAACAGTTTATAATACGTCATATATACAAACATTCAGGTTAGAGTCCAAATCCCTACCATAACAGTACAGTGCAAGTCTTAACATTTATTACAGAATAGATGCAAAAGGGAAAATCTAAAACACCCGAAAACAGCCTTGACTTGGCAGCAATTTGAACCTCGAAGTAAGGCACAATGGTTGGTTTTGACAAAACGGGAGCTTAGCCTGATGCTCCTAGCATCGGTCCGGGGCCTGGACACCTACATATATATATATATATATAAACAGTGAGCTAAAGCCTAGTGAATAACAGTTGTATAAAGAGGTTAAGAATGAATGTCCTTTCAGTTGTTAAACAGTTATACCAGTCATTTAGAAACCATAACAGTTATATGTGGTACATCCAATAGCAAAACAGTACAGTAGGTCTTAATAGACCGAACAATCAGTTGATGGCCATCATAACAGTAACAGTAGTGGTTCCAAACTTGGGAATCGACAAAGATCTCTGTGACAGTAACAGTAACAGTAAGTTGCTAAGGATGCCACGAATACAGTTTACAAATAGGACAAACATTCGTTCATTAAACAATAACGTTTCAGCAAACAGAACAGTTGATCATTCAGAAAATATTCATAATTGAACATATCTTTAAAACATTGTTACTCACGGAGCACTGGGTTACAGATAGGCTAGTGCGCGTCCTCGGATGCCAACCCTACAGTTACAGAACGAACACATACTAAGTTATACACTTGGGTTTAATAACTTAACCTCTAACTTGACTCGATGTGGTTCTACATCAATGTCCTCCTTAAGATGCCTTAAACATGCCCTAAGAATGCCTAGGATGGAAAGAGGATGCAAAGAGGCACTTTAGAATACTTTTCAAAATTTGCTGAAACAGGGGTCCATGCTCGAGCGTGGCTTTTTACGCTCGAGCGGACATGCAGACAAAGGAGCTCTGCTCGAGCGTGACTTTCCCCACTCGAGCGGACTGAAAACTCAAGCAAAAGTACTGGATGCATGCAATTCACGCTCGATGGGTGCTCGATCCACGCTCGAGCGTGAGACTCAGGTCCTCGCTCGAGCGTGAACTCTCTCGTTCGAGCAGACTGCAAAACAAATGAACTTCTGGGTACACACATTTCACGCTCGAGCGTGACTTTCCACGCTCGAGTGGAAGTGCAAGACTCAGAGTGTACGCTCAAGCGTGAAGTTCTACGCTAGAGCGTGGGTCCAAAATCTGGAATTTCCATATTGAACTTCTAAACTCAAATTCAACATTTAAAGCATCAAATTCGATTCTTTTGGGCCAATTTTCTGGAAAACACTTTAAAACTCATAATATGACATGTTTCAAAGATCAATTTGCAAAATCAAAGCCCAAAGGTAGTTCAATTAAACACAAATCCAAACAAAACTTCATGAACATAATGTATATGTAACATGCAAGTGTTCAATTGAAATCAAAGCTTCAAATACTTGATCAAATGAGTCAATTCACTCAAAAACATGATGAATTCATGGACCATAGCTAGAATATAGACATGCATGTGAGGATTTCCATGAAATCAATCTCAAAACTCAACAATGTGTACATGCATGCATGATTTAGCTACTCAAATCAACTCTTTAAACCAATTCTTGACTTTAAACTCTAAATTACCATGAACCATGCAAGATACAACTCAAATCCATAATTAAGAGGAAGAACTCCCTACCTTAAATCGTGAATTCTAGATGTAGGAGCCTAACTTCTCAAATTTCCTTCAAATTCTCCTAAGTTCCAAGCAAAACTCCTTGTTGAATTCAACTTCTCCCAATTCTCTCCCTCACTCTCACGTTTACAAGAAGAGGGCTGAAGTGTGATGTATGGAATGTACTAATGAAGTCCCAAACAAGTGTATAGGAAATGGCCACTCAATGGCAAAATTGTTATAAACTTAAACTAATGTAATTGAACTGTATTTAGTCTAATTAAATCATTCCAAATCAATTTTTAATTAAATCTACCATAAAATCACATAAATTCTAATTAACATAAAACACCAATCAATTTTAGATTCGGCCGCAGATAAGGCCTTCAATTCGCAATTTGAAGTTAAAACACAAACAGATCATTTAGTAGTCAAACAGATAGAAATGCATTTACAGACAATACACTCATGCAATCATATTAGGATTTCCTCCTAATCAGTTACTTATCATATTCAGTCACAGTTTAGCAGTAATCAAAGGTGAGGGTTGTCACACTATTTGAATTTTTGCACATTCGAACGATACTGGGTTGTACAAATCTCTTTCAATACAGATCACTTCCTCCTAAAATTTAACAATTCTATTCAATGTGGCCCTATTCCATAGTTTCCATGGTAGACCATAGCAACATAACAATACCTTACGTTCTTTCAGTCTTACTAGCTCAGGTTCCCACTCCATTATTTCCTCACTCCAATCCTAAACCCACTTCTTTATGGTCTCCAAATTGGCTTTCCTTTCCTCATTGGACTTAAAAGTTATCAAGACATCCTTACCCCCACCATCCCTTACCAATACCTGCTTCGCGCCCCTCTCTTGAATTTATTCTTTAAGGTTAATGGTGGCAAATGTTGGTTTAAGGCGCACCACCCCATGTCATATAACCAGCCGTTTCCTATATCCTCTGTCTTGATTGTAACAGTTTCCCCTCCCATAGTGTTAGTGTTCTTTGTAACCTCCGTATAGGATCTAGACCTTGTTACTGGTTTCCACACACTACTTCCACTCCTTCCTTTAGCAAGTGAAGCTTTTGGTTTGAGTTGATGGTATCCGTTCTCTTTTGGTTTCCTTTTAGCATAATCTGCATGCTTTACTTCAAGTCTCTTGTCCTCCAACCATATCTCATTAGCTTTTTGCATTGCTACTTCGGTTGCCACTGCACAATCAAATCTGACGAAAGCAAATCTTGTATTCCTCACATTCCTTCTCTTCTGAGGAATGTATACATCTCTCACCACTCCAAACTTCTTGAATATCTCAAACAAACTCTTTGGATTCATTGTGTTTGGTAGTTCATCCACAAAGATTGTATAGAGTCTTGAATTTGCTTCATTTTTCCATCCTCCTAATCTTCCTCTCTGTTTCAGCTCAGGAATCCATCCTCCATTTTCCATCTTGTTCTAGTTTGGTTGGAAAATGGTTTATTGCAACACAATTTAAAATAAGAAAAAAACAAAATGATCACCAGCAAACAAGCAATACCAATTATCTTTATGATCCATTTATTATTGCAACCGATAGCTATGGTACCTTAATCCCCGTCTCTACGTTACAAAATAAAATATTCTAGATATGAGGTTGTTGCCTGACATATAACAACGTGTTTAAGAGCATCTGATCTTAGTCATGAATTAGATATGAGTCTGGATCTAAAAGCTTCTTTAGTGGCAAGTCGATGATAGAAACAAGAAGAGCGAGAGTGGCTAGTATGGTGATAGAAATCACAGGAGAAGAAATGGAACTCTCTTCCCTCTAATGAGAAGATAAAGAGAGAGCAACTAGGGTTTCTTAGAGAGGAGAGAGCGGACAGGGTTTCAAGGGACGGTATATGTGCATCTTAAGTGTCTTTTTCTTTTTCATATAATTAATAAATTATTGATGAAATGGGATAAATGTACTATGTGAATTGAAATTTTAAGAGAGTTCAATGTAATTATGTATAAATTATGAGACTTTATTAATTTATTTATTTTGTCATAGCTCAAAAGAGAATAGTGTAATTTCCAAAATATTATATCAATGGATAAAAGACAGCTTTAGTCTCTAAAATATGTGGTTTTTGTCATTTTAGTTTCTTAAATTTTATTTTTGTCTTTTTGATTTTTAAAATTGTCAATTTGAATCAAATTGGTCAAATTTGAAACGGTTATTTAAAGCGTAGGGTTGAATCTCATGAAGGTCAAATATCATGAAAGCCAAATATCTCAAACCTTAGGGTCATTGAAGTTTTGTCCAAACCTTAACTTCAAGGTCCCGAGATTAGTCTCGGTATGCGTATATTGGACATCCGATTATCCAAAAAAAAAAAAAAATGTATGTTGAATTTCATACCGTGCCTATTTTTACTGGTTGGGCCACTGCTATGTTTCCATCAATGATTTGTTCTACCAAATTAAAAAGCCCTTTAATGGAATTAAGCTTGATACAAAAGGATGCTAGAACTGAACAATGTTATGGAACTTATGAAAGATACAACCAGAGGAAACGAAGGAGGATGTTTGAGTGTGCTGCCACCTTTCATGAAGAAACAAGAAATTGATCATTGATACAACAGTGGTGTTAGAGCCATTATTGCACCATTTCTGTATGAAACTAATTGCTTATCATCTCCTTAGTTTATAAACTACCATCAGTTTACTTTTTTGATTGAATAAATAAACAAAGGGAACATTTTTACTTTATTTTATTTTATTTTATTTTTATTTGTACTACTTTCTTATCACCATCCTCATTAAACCTCATGTTTAGTTTATGTTATGCCAATCAAAGACAATGACTGTGATGATTGTGTATTGTTAAATAGAAAATGCTGACCACGGCTTAATGGGCGGTGATTAATGTTGATGTGTAAAAAATTCATTCTTACAATCTTATTTGTGGTGATTAATAGTATCTTTATCCTTTCAGTTTTGTACTTACATTCTTATTTACAATTTATTTATTTTTAATCTACAAATGTAATTTGATGAAGGTATTAATGATATTTAATCAATTTAATTTTTTACAAATATGTTCCACTCGATATTTTCTAAAAAATAAATGAGTCGAATCATCAAAATAGAACCCAAAATGGGCCTTACGAGGTGCACAACAGTGACCCCTTATCCTATTATATTAAGTAAATGTTAGACTTGATGTGAAAGTCTTTGTATGATTTTCTTTATGCCACGTGTCTCATAAAAACTCTTACTACCATAGCAATACATATTATAAATTTTTATCATTTATTTTTTTTTTCACTTGCTTAAATTGGGCATGCATTACCTGTGTCAACTACTAGTATACTTTAGGATAGTTCCTCTCCAATTTGGAAATTTGTACTTGACCATCCAGTCTTTCCAGTGGGCTCATTTTTGGACCACAATCTGAACTGTTCACATTTTAAAGTTTATCGAGTAAATTATTCATAGAAAAATTAAGTTAATCAGATAATGATAACCATATGTTCGAATTAATTTTGTATGAAAAAAATAGACCTTGATGTTAAATATAACCATTCATTTTTTTTAATAAAAAATTGATTTAAATATTTAATTATCATTATCTGATTAATTAATTTTTTTAAATAAATAACTTACTTGATAAATCTAAAAATATAAATGACTCAGGACATCAACTATGGGTCCAAACATGGACCATTGAAAAAACTGGATGATCCAGTCCAAATTTCCAAACTGGGAGGAGCCATCCTCATATTTTATGATTATTATCATGGAAGACAAAGCGAATCTTTAGATGAATGGTTTTTGAAAGGCAAAGGGAATCTTTCTTCTTTTTTTTAATTTTTATTTTTTTTATTTTAATTTGTTCCTTCAAAAGTAGTATATTAGCAAATAAAACCACTCTTGGACTTTGGTCTAACCAATGCATCCATGTTTTGAAACAGATGTGTATTATTGGACTGCTATGAAATAAAAATTACCCGCAATGTAATAATAATAATAATAATAATAATAATAATAATAATAATAATAAATTGAATAACAAAGTACTAATTTTATCAAATATATATATATATATATATATATGTGTGTGTGTGTGTATAAAGTTATAAAAATTTAAACTTGTAAAAGCAAATGAATGGCATTTTGGTTAATTGAATTACATGTTGAGTAATTTTATTTTTAAAGACCAATTCTTTTAGTGAACACATTTCATGAACACCTTCTCAATACACACATAATAAAATAAAAAAAAATTAGTACACATCTCTTTATTCTAATAATCTCTCATCTTCAATTTTAAGATCTTAATTCCATCCACCTACCTCTCATTGGCCGCTATTGTTGTCACTCTCAATCTTTCTTACCGCCACTACTACCATCACCACTCTTAGATCATTCTTTTCCATTCTAGACTTCCACAATCAATTTTGAAAGTAGGTGGTTCACGGCGAGAGACTTGTGAAAGTTTATGATTTATGACAAAAGTTAATCACAGTAGAGGATGAAAGAGGTGACATGAGGAAATGACAAAAGACAGAGGCGGCACTAGTGATGAAGTATGATTGTGGTGTTTTAAAATTAGAGTATGTGTTAATGGGCTATTTGATACAATTTATTTGAGGTGTTTACTAATTTTTAAAAGTTAGAGGGATGCTTACGACTTCTGCTTTTAAATTATCAACTTTTAATCTAAAACAAACTACACCAATTAGCACCAGAAGATTCATTACCTTAATCCTAGCCCAACCATTCGACCAGTCCAACTGCTCAGATTGAATGACAAACACAGTACCTGACTAGTCAATGGGCCAAGCTTGGGCTAACCTTGAGTATATTTATAAAGCCTAAGCCTTCCCATGGGCTTGAAAATATGGCTTCACGGGCTCCCTGGCGAGTTTGGCTTGTATGGACCTAATTTGGTCCAGATTTTGGCCTTAAATATATATATATATATATATATATATATATATTTTTTAAAATTCAAAATTCATTAAAAAAAGGAAAAAGAAATCATAATGTCAAATTTTGGAGAAATTTTTGTATGCCAATAGGGTACCACGTCACATTACTTTTCACTAATCACAAATGCATAAGCCCACTATTGTTCCCCAAACACTCAACATAAATGTAGTGGACTATACTGTCAAAGCCAATCACAATAGTAAAAGGTACCACATGATATGTATCCTATCCGCATACAAAAATTTCTCCAAATTTTGAAGTGCATCACAACAATTAGAATTTCATATGGAATCATTAAAAAAAAATGTCATTTATTTATAAAATTATATCCATTATGATTATGTTATTAAATTGTATGCATTGAAATCTTGAGGAAATATAATTACTACACAAAAAGTTTAAGAGAGAGAGAGAGAGAAGCCCAAGCCCAACTCAAACATTTTATGGTCAGGTTGAGCCGATCCATGGCCTTTGGGCTTTTTCAGGAGGCCATATCTATGCATTAAGGAAAAGTAGATTTCTAATGAGAAGTCTCTTAAGAGTTTCAAATTTTCATTTTAAAATTATTGATTTTTTAATTTATAAAATAGATTAAAAAAATTATTTCTGATTTATTTAATTATTTTAGAAATAATAATTATCCCTTAGTTTATGGATTTCAAATGGGAAGATAACAAAAAAATTTCATAATCTCTCCATTTTAATATCTCTCACCGATTTTCAAAAAAAATATATTAAAACTTGTCTTCATTCTCTCTCCCCCAAAAACTCTTTCTTTTGCATCTCAATTCCTTTTTTTTTTTTTTTTTTTTTTTTGATACCCAGAACACTCCCAAGGCAAGACCCTTAAGATCCACCCTTACAAGCCAAACTGGGGGAAGCTAGCCGATCCACCTAAACCGTCGGACTTCCACTTGAGTAGTAGGGGATTCGAACCCTGGTCAATAAGGAGAGGAGCATACTCCCTTACCAACTATGATGGCTCCTTGGTGGCACCATCTCAATATCCAATTTTCAATTTTAAATTTTTTAAAGTCTATCTAAACTAATCTAATTTGAAAATATCTCTCACCATCATACTTAAATCAATAAAACTCACATGTCTATCACATATTTAACTCACATCATAACTTACCTAAATAATAATAATTAAAAACAAATAGAAACCACAAATAAATTAATTTAAAAAAAAAATAGAAACCCACAACTCTATCTAAAATAAATTGGAAAAAAAAATAGAAATCACACAAAAATAAAGAAGATAAGAATTTAGATATGTATCTCAAAAAGATATGAAAATATTTAAATTTGACTTATGATTTAGTAATATAATTATATATATTTTTTTATTTTTTATTTTTTATGTATCTATCAAAATTTTAAATCACTTAATGAGACAAATTAATTAATTTTTAATTTTTATTTAAAGAATAATCTAATTAGTCATCCCAACTCATAAACTTCGCAGGCTGTCACGCCCCAATTTTAATTACTTGGAAACATTACCAAAGCCTATAAATTTAGGTTCATTTTTTTTTTTTTTTTTTTTACATTTACAAATATCTATTACACTTGAGTAATAGAATCACAATGATACATGTTCTCTCTTTCTCTCTCTCTCTCTCTCAATGAATATTACAATGACAACAATACATGCCACTCTCCTACTGTGCTACAAATAAATAATTACAAATACAAAATCCACTTCCTTTACATCTACCACGAAGTTATACGAAAAGACTCAAGAACCCCATAAATCTTCAATCAAATAATCCAAACTTCCTATAAAAAGATAAAACAATAACGGGGTGAGCACTAATGCCCAGTAGGAATCTCATAGTTCTCAATCAATAACTAACACACAGATAGAAATAATCATGCATGCAAAGTGATACCATATAGTAAGATGACATTTTGTAAGTTCAAAACATTATACAGAAAGTATCTTTTCTTAAAATTTCACCTAAACCTTTAAAAAAACTCCATGCCATAAATGTAGTCTCTTATCATTAGGAATCCATAGTTTCTCTTTGAAAACAAGTACACGTAAGGAAGAACATCATCTTAAATTTATCAACTCAATTCCAAATTATTCCTCATTTCGTTTCTATTTTAATATTCCACATTTCATTTCCATTCTAATATTACACATTTCATTTCCATTTCCAATTACCATACGCCATAACATCAAAATCCAAAGGATTAGAGTTCAACATGACACAAGAATCACAAACTCCTTTTTAATTCAATTTCCCAATTACTTACAAAACAATACTCATAATATTCCCTTTTGTGACAAGCAATCCATTGAGTTCATCATCACTAGCCCCTACTCCAATTACCCACATGGTGCCAATTTCAATCCTTAATTCATTTTCCTCCAGTTCATTTTCAGTTTATTTATTCTTCTCAATTCATGAGTCAATTTCATTATCTTTCAACAACCAAACTGAGGCTACAACTCAGTGGTTTTCCAATCATACACAACACACATAAACACTTCAAACTACCATTTTACGGAAATTTCGTCCGCGGAATCGACAGCCATGTATAAATTTCGGAACTTTCATCCAGGGCACTCCGACCAACTTAGTTATAATAGAGTTCATCCCCTTTCTCCTCCCAAATAGTGGAGTCCATCCACTTTCTCCTCCCAAACAAGCATACATATACAATGCATTTAATCACATAATCACATATGAAGTACATCCCCTTTCTCTTCCCAAACAATCATACATATGCAATGTATTAAAACACACAGTCATATTCAATTGCAACCATTTCTCAAACTTATCATATTATTTACTCTTTTCAACTAGCATAATACATGTGATCCAAAACATGATTTTCAGAATGAAACAACTGAACTAAAAACCTAGCACAAGAATTTTCAAAATATTTTTCCAAAACATACAGTTTAAATCCTCAAAATCCATTGCATGCTCCATGATATGCATGATTTATAAATAGTCCGGTTTGCCTAGTCAACATGCAATTTCTACAACAATCATAACTATCTTCCACCGATAGCCCAAAGCAAATTTATCAAAACTGATAAATAAATTCCTTTAATGATACGCTTTTCCAAAATCTCATGAGGGAGTGATAATGCATATCAAGCTTCACCATCATCATTAATAATCCTCCGATTTCACGTTTACAATGACAATTTCAATTATTTATACAAAATGACAATTTGATCCAATTAGGGCAAAACTCCCTTCTTATATCAACCAAAACTCAATACAACCCAACACAACTTAACTTAATTCAACACAATTCGATATAGTCTACACAATTCAACATAATCAACACACTTCAACATAATCAATACAATTACACATAATCACCACAATTCAACATATTTTAACTCGACACCACTAAAGATAATTTAACATAATTCAAGGTGTACTCCTAAATTTTAATTTTATCATTTCATCCCAAAGCTCATGTTATCCATATCATTAACTAATCCTATTTCCCAAATTTCATTTCATATCATAGCATGATTTACAATATCCATAAATAAGGTTCAATTGCTAATTTTTAACATGATTTTTAAACATTTACAAAATTCAATTAAACTTGTATATATACAATTCAATAACTCAATTTCATGATTCTACTTTCAATTTGGGCAAACTCATT
The DNA here is from genome assembly GCF_055761805.1 of Camellia sinensis. Taxonomy (NCBI): domain Eukaryota; kingdom Viridiplantae; phylum Streptophyta; class Magnoliopsida; order Ericales; family Theaceae; genus Camellia; species Camellia sinensis. The sequence goes on from NC_138967.1 coordinate 153,753,511, forward strand.
ACTTATCATCATGAAACAACTTAGGATTTTCAAGAAAAATCAAGAATTTAAGAAAAATTCAAACTTCTTAAACCTTTACTTTTTATTCCAATGTTCCCAATGATTATACACCCAGGGTTCATAATCCATAATCTAAACCTAATAATAGAACCCCAACTCTTCAAACCCTAAATCCCTAATTTCCATGATATAACACTATATGCTCAAAATGTAGATTTTGCATTTATATACTCAAAATATCACAAATCTATCTATTAATGTAAGCATTGAAGGAGAACTAGGACTCCTACCTCAAGATTGGAAGCTAAGGGTGAAGACCCATCTTCAAACTTCAATGAAATCCCCAAAATAATCGGTCAAAGTCTTGATCCTTGCTTATTCTTCAACCTTGATGCAAGATCCACGGTGGATTGTTGGTAAGAATGGATGAAATCAAAGTTTTGGAGGCTAGGTTTTTGGACATGGAGGAGGGGAGAAGAAAAGAGGATGAAAAAGTGAAGTTTTTGGGCCAAAATGTCACTTTATAATGTCTGTTAGCGACTGGGTCGATCGAGAGAAGAAAATCTCGCTCGAGCGAGCATGCTTTTAGCACAGAAATTCAAAATTCAAACATGTGTAACTCTCTCATTCGGACTCCGTTTTAGGTTGTTCTTATGTCCAAATTGAAGCCCGGAAACAAGCTTTGCAATGGTTCCAGCCTCACATTCAAATTCAAAGTATGGAAGGAGAAAAGGGAAAAAGAATGACGGCTGGTCAAAAACTCAAACTCAAACTTGGGGCTTTTTATCTAATCTTACCTAAATACCTTGTTAAGGCTTCAATCAAGGTTCCAAACATCACCCAAGGGTCCTCAATTATAATATTTAAAGTTCATTTTCCAACCCATCAATATCAAGAGTCTGACAACCATACAGGTTTTAAGGTGACGGGTACCACTTTGTATCAATCCAATATGAATTAAAATCCGAGTCATTACACAGGCACTGGCGGAGGAGCTGACAGACTAGGCTGGGCAAGGTCTAAGTTGTTGGAGGTAACATCCTACCACTCCATAAATTTATTTGTTTTTTAATTTTATTTTTTTCCCTCTGTGATTCTCTTTTTCTATTGTTGGTTTGGTTTTGGTTTTGGTTTTGGTTTTAGTGAGATTTATGTGTTTGTTTACATGTTTGCATGGTAGAGAATAATTATTGGTAATGATGGTCGCAATTGAAGTATCTATGCCCATTTTGTGCCAAAGATTTTGATTGGGTTTTGTTTTTTTTTTTTTTCAATTTAGACCATAAAACTGAAGTAAAGAAAATATGTATCGAATTGTTATTTTTTATTGTTATTTTATTTTATAGAAAATGTGAAAATTTATTGAGAATTCAAGATATTACTATAACATTAGATTTTTGTATAATTAGGTAAATTTAAAATTTTTAAATATCATTATGTTCTTTATTTTTATTCTCTTTCTATCCCATTATATTATTACTGCTATTTGTTAGTTTGTTAATGTTTTTTAAAAAGCAAAAAATAGCCCTTTATTGATAATAATTGCCATACATACAAATGAATTACATCAAATAAAGGAAGAGGAAGTGCAAAAAAGCATCAAAGCATAACTGTATGATCCCAACTGGGTTGGCACCGTAAAGAATGCCCAATCATTTGCCAGCATACCTCAAGGTTGAAAAGAAAACAACCACAAGACACACTGAAAAAAATGCCAAAATAGTCCACCAAAAAACACCCCTCTGCATCTGTCTAGCAGTATACCAAAAGAGAGAATTACTTGTTAATAATAATGCAATTAATTGAAAATGAAAGCTTAGTATAATTTTTCATATATATTATAGTTAATTTGTTACACTATAGTTATAAATAATAGCATAATATATAGGAATAATCTCTAAATATAATTTTTATTTTTTTATGTGATTAAAATAGTCCATCTTAAATAGTATATAGATGAGTTAGATGGCTTTTTTTATCCCCAAAAAATCCAATCTATTTTTTTTTCACTTTTTAATTTTTTTTTTTTAAAATTGAAACGTTAGTTGTTTTATGTCCACAAAACAAAAATAATAAATATATATCCAAAAGCTACACATTTTTTTTCTTTTTCTTTTCTTTTTTCTTTTTTTTAATAGGTAGGATATTACAAATGAAAAATGTTTGACACCTCAAAAAACTTTCCATAATCCAACTTATAATGATGTAGTCATAAGTGTCAATTTTTATACAAATATGAGAAGAGAATTAATCAAATTATAGATTTCAACAAACTACATACTCAAACTTTTACTATTTCAATATTTTATTTCACTATAATTCCAATTAAGAGAATTTTCAACACTAAATAATTTTTTTTATCAAATTATAATTTGATAAAAATTTAAAAAGATGAAGCGGTGGAAATTTTATATATATATATATATATATATATATATATATATATTCCCATCAAAATGGATGAAAAGAAAATAAATTGGAACAAGAATGAAAGTTCTTTTAAAAAATAATAAAAGTTTAATGAAAAAGCTAAAATAATTCATATCAAATCAAATTTTTTATTCAAATTTAAAATCAAATTAGGTTAAAAAAAATTAAAAGAAAATTATAAAGGTTGGATTTTTTTTTGAAACCTTCTTATTCTTAAAGACTACAAATCTGTGTGTGTATTATATTCATATTGTATTTTTAGTTATGAAATTGAAATTAAAAGAAATGTACTTAAATTATTGGATTAATAATAGAAACATCATATCAATTATTGTTAAATATTACTTCACTTCACATTTAATAATAAAATTATATATTTGTCTTAATTATAACTTTTAAATTTGTATATTTTCATAACAAGAAGAGGTATGTCATAACTCATTTAATTTCATTTAATCAGGTGTAATTCTTTTTTAATACAAATTATAAAAATTGCACTAAATAGATTTTTATATATTTTTAATTTTTTTTAAACTAATAATTTTAAAAAGTTATAAACATAAAAGCTAACTTATAAGTTTTATGTATATCACAAGACAAAATATTAAATTATTTCAAGATAATTATAATGATTTTTTTTTTTTTTAAATTTATAAAGTCCTGTGCATAACACGGGTTATCACTAGTCTTACATATATGGGAATGAGATGAGGAAGGTTATTTTAAACCATCATATCTGCAATATATGTATATCATATATATATATATATATATATGTAATTGTAGTGTGTTTTGAAAACTCTCCAAAACCTCAATACTAATTTTTCAAAGAAAGTTAACATTATCTCTCCTATGTGGCTGTTCTGGAAGTCTCTCTAATTCATTTCCCTAATTTTTAATTTTTTAATATAATAAAAAGTTAAATAACAATAAAAAATAATGATGTAACACCCCAAAAATATTACAATAAGATCATTCCACAACATGTATTAAATAACAACAGATGTCTTAATATAATTTTCTCTCATTCATAAGGTTTCACCTTTTTTTTTTTTTTTACAAAAGTGTAACACATGCTGTAATACATTAACAAGTCCTAACCTTGAATCTATAGCATGTGTCATCAGTAAAAGATAAGAAATAAGAGTAAACAGATAATGCCCTATTGGCTACAACTTTCCAAGACGGACTCTCGTGGTTCTGAATTTGATTTCACAAGTGCAATGTGAAATAGATAAACACAAATGAGTCCAAATTCGGCAATTCTTTTAGAAACCCGAGACTCGTGCCAAATGCCACTTATCCGTCATCACCAAAGTGTCTCAGCTCGGGGAACTTAGGTACGAGAGGGAAAGGTTATGAAGTGAGTACTTCACTCACCCGATCAAAGATCGGCATCTACTAATCATGATGTGATTTTTATTTACATTATATGCTCTTGTTTCGATTATTTAGGCTAGCATTACTATGTGACACATACAAGTATAGACTAAGTTTCAAAAATTGAAACACTTTGATTTCATGTTTGTTTGAAAATTGTTTGAATACATACTACTTTAAAAAGTGGGTTTGTATGTACATAAATCAAATTATTCCAATTCAAGCAATTGGTCTTCATCCACCGGCATTCAAACAGATATATCACTTAAGCACTTAGGCTCATGGAATCATGCTTGACATGGCAACAATCACACGCAATGCAATATGCTAAAGCAATAAGTGCTCACCTAGTACTCCAAAGCATGCCAAACAAAGTAAAAGAATTAGAAAACATGCATGTCTCTAACTAATGCAAAATGACATAATGTGACACATACAAGATGTAATTAATGGGCTCGGCTACTAACATGGTATTTGAACCAATTTGATAGCATGCGGTCTAAGCACGTATTCAAAGAATTTAAGCAATGATACTACTTTGTTAGAATGATGAACCAAGCTTTGATGCGTGCAAGACAAATTGATACCTTGGACATGGAAAATACTAATTAAAACATGATGCTCTATTCTACTATCATAAGCAAAGAAATAAAAGGAAGAAAGAAATGGAGATCGGAAGACATACAAACTTATTACGCTTTTTGCCCTCATGCAAGAGGGTCCAAATGAATGTCCGAGGGTCCGAAATAAACTAACTATTAGAAAACCAAATGAAGGAATTAAGCTAATGAATACTAAACAACTAACTAGCTATCTAATTTGTTACAATAAGGATGAACAATAAAAATAACTAACTAGGTTAACTAACTATGACAATAATGAATAAACATTAATAATAATTACAACAATGCTAACTATAATGATAATTAATTAATTGCAACAATAATAGGAACATTAATTTACAACGTTGATAAACAAAGATGCACAAGGATTGCATGCTCGTGACTATTTTTCAGAAGCAGCTCTGTCTGCCTTGACTACTCTGTCCTATTTCACCTTCAGCCACTGCCCTCTGTTTCTACCAAAAATGCACTGCTTACCAAACATTGGAGCCTGGCCAACCCCCAATGAGGCCTAGCTGGGCCCAAACAAGGCCGGTTGTGCCCTGATTTCATGCAAAAGTCTGCTTTTTGTGCTCTGAGGTGAAAACAGTGCAAACAAAACTTTTATGAGCTCTGTTTGTCCCTTCTGCTCTTCTCTGCCATAGAGGGCTTCAAGAGAAGAACGAAGTGGGTTCCAAAAACATCAATAAGCAAGTTGATCGCTTGATGATTTTGGATACAATTGGACAAAAATCAATAAATGCAATGAACAACCACTCCTCCCTCCTATCATGAAGTGAATTCAAAGAGGGAGATAGCGACACTTCAAGTTTCATTAACACATCATGAATCGGTGTGTTACGACTCTTGACACTATGGATTCGGGATAACGTCCGGCCGAATCCAAGCAACCTTACTCATTTTCTTTACGTTGGTTTCATTGGTTTTAAGCCCATTTTATTAGTCCTTTCTATTCTTTAGTCAATTTGTCCAAAGTGATAGTTAAGTCCACTACATGAGAAGAAATGTCAAACAAGAAGTGATCCAAAGCATGAAAGAGGGACTATGCCTTGATGATGAACCTCCAAAAAGGTTAAGTCATTGAGCATAAGTCTCTTTCCCATGCCTTGAATAACCATCAATCTTTTAAGACAACTCTCAAACAAAAGAAAAGAAGAAAAGAGGGAGGTTGCAGACATGATTGCATGATTGTGAGATTGATTTGAAGAATGAGACTCTTAATATGAAAACCAAGCAAAGAAAAGCTATCAACTCAAATGGCTTGATGTCTAAGGCCTAAACAAGCAAAGCCATGAGGACTTACAACATGATAAGCAAAGTATTCAAAGCATGAACCAATTAAATGAACTAAAACAAGTCTAAACACCCCTTAATATGTAAAAACCAGTGACTAAAGTGATGTTTAAAGAGTATGAAAAAGATAGGAAATAGCAATGAATCACAAGGCTAGTGAACAAGAGCAAGGAGATGTGGCTAGCCCCTCCATCTTTGAGACCTCAAACCATATTTTTTAGCCTTTTTGGAACTCTGAAAATCAGTTTGAAGACTCAAAAAAAGAAAAAAAAAAGAAAAAAAAAAAGAGTGTAAAGACAAGGGTGTGAACTATAAAGTGAGGTGCAAGAAAGAGTATAAAACCTTTCTACCTTTGGTAGCTATTCAAACCCAAGTCCTAACACTTGAAATGGATCCAAAAAAATACAAAGATACAAGAAATTGATAGTAAGAGATAGTAATGAAAGCTAGAGAAAAGATGGTAAGCTTATACCTCTTAAAGAGGATAAGCTCTTGTTGTGAATCAAACTTGGTCCAAACACACTCTCAAGCTTGAATTGTGATTCTCAAGGCTCAACCAAGTCTCCAAGGTTAAGGTTTGAGGGTTTGTATGGTGTATAACTATAGTTCAAAGATGGCAAGCTTGCTCAAAGATGGCTTGCACAAGAAGAAAGAGCTCTCAAGTAAGTGTATAGGCTCTTTAGAAATTGTTCAACCCTCAAAACAGAGATATAACCACGTATTTATAGAATTTGAGTAAAATAGGTTGAAAATATCTTCAAAAATAGATAACTGGTGGGCTTCTGCCTAGAACAATGTTTATCACCACCAAGGCACGACTGGCCCCAAATGGCCACGACCGACTTCCAATGAGGCACGGCCGGACCTCAATGTGCTCCCTTGTTTCTCTGTTTCAAGCTTAGTGTAGGGTGGCACAATGTTCAAAAAGGGACCTTTGAAGTATAAACAAGGTAAATAGGAAGGTATTGGGACTATTTCAGAGCTCGACCTTAGAGTCCTTCGTTAAGTATTTAGATCACACACAATGTAACTTTCATCATCGAGTGCACAGGACAAAGTGCCTGAGTCTTACGAGCGGTCAAAAATGGAGTGTCTACAGTTGCCCCTCTTTGACAGAGTTCAAAGTCATAAAATGAAGCGAGTGAATGTCAAAGCCCAAAGATGTCTCATTTGACGCGGCTGTAAGACTTGAGCAAGAAAATAGATCAAAATACCTTAATTGAACGCGGGGGTTGCCTACATATCCCTTTTACGAGGAATCAAACCTGCGTAGTTCAGGGACAAAATGCAAAATGATATGCACAACATAATTTATGATCATGCAATGAAACAATGTAATGAAACATTTAAATGCAAATAGCAAGCAATAAAACAATGCAATCAAAATAAGAATGTGACATTGAATGAAAGCATAAATCAGAGCAAAACAAATCCAGCTATGTCTCACACAGAAAGAAGTGAGTAAATAAACATGTCTCACATGAAAGGGACAAAGAAAGTACAAACCAAACTACGTCTCACGCTGAAAGGATGTAGGAAAATGTAGGCCCAACTACGTCTCACGTAGGAATGGTGAAAAGCTCCATGCCAATTTGTGTCTCGTGCAGAGGGGGTGGAGGATGGCATGAACACCAGGCACATTTGATATTTTGAACAGAGGAAAACAACTCTAAGCGCGTCTCACGCAAAAGGAGGAAAGATGGTGTGAACACCAAGCGCACCTGAAATTTTTAACCAAAGAGAAAAAGGTGGTGTGAACAACAGGAACACCTATTGTTTTTAACTGAGGAACAACAACCTAACGTGTCTCACATGAAAGGAGGACAGGGTGGTGTGAACAACAGGAACACCTGATGTTTTTAACCGAGGAACAACAACCTAACGTGTCTCATATGAAAGGAGGAAAGGGTGGTGTGAACAATAGGAACACCTAATGTTTTTAATTGGGGAACAACAACCTAACATGTCTTACACAAAAAGAGGAAAGGTGGTGTGAACAACAGGCGCACCTGTTATTTTTAACTGAAGGGATCCTATCACGTCTCACGCGAGAGCAGGAAATCGAGTCAACGAAAGAGAAAACAAATTCCAAACTCGACACAACGAGATTAGAAGGCCCCAGAGAATGAATTCAAGGAGATAACACAATTCAAGGTGCAAAGTTTGAAATGCGAATTTACAAAGAGTTGAAAACAAAAACACGCAAACCCAAAACAATCAAAGCGAAGCTCGAATGAGGAATGTGAAAACAAGTTTGCTAATTTTTCCCTTTTCTGAAAATGGGCTAAAGATAACGATAATAATAACAACCCGAATGTAATTTGAACAAAACAAATGAAATAATCAAAACACACAAAAGGAACAAAATTGTTTTCGTCTCCTCTTTTATTCTGTTTTTCTTTTTCTTTTTCTTTTTCTTCTTCTTCACTGTTTTTTTTTTTTTTTGTTCTTTTTTTAAAATTTATTTATGCTGTTGTGTTTTTTTTTTCTTTTCATTTCTATTTTATTTTATTTTTTGAAAATTCAAATTCAAAGCAAGGCCCAAAACTGAAACAAATAGAGTTAAAAAAAAAAAAACTAGATTGCATTAGGGGACGGCTGGGCCCAAATGAAGCACGGCCGGTGGCAACAGGGCAGAATGGTCAATCCGTAAGCCACAGTTGTTTAAAACAAGACCTAGCCCCATTTCACACATACCCATATATGAAATGACTCATGCTCTCTCTCTCTAAGCCTCCTCTCTCTCTCTAGATTTTCCTTGTTTTAGCAAAACCCACAAATCCACGTAAATTGTTTTCGCAAAACTCTTTTCCTCCTTTACATTTTGAATCGAACAAAACTTGATTTGGTTGAGTTTTGGGGTTTTCTTGTTTTTTCTTAGGTTTTCACATATTAACCCACACTTTTCCCTCCCCCCCCCCTTTGAGTTTTCACTCTCTCTTTGTTTTCTCTCTTCTAGGGTTTAGACCTTTGGGGTTTTTTTTTTACGATTTTCACTTAAACTCACTCACTCGCTCCCTTTTTCTTCATTTCCCATTTCTATCTATGGCTAGCGATGAGGTTCCCATCCCCGACCCTATTGTGGGTATTGGCACCGTTCTAGGTGCGGACATAGAGGTCGAGGACATTTCTGAGCCCGCACTACTTCCCCTTGCCGATAGACCATTTGATATGGTCACCTACCAGCCATGTACACACACTCCGACCCCAGGCAATATTTTGAGATTCGAGGGCCTTATCCCCGGGATTGATGAGGACGTTCTGCAGCGAAAGCCCGTGGGGCACTTGTCCGTCAATGCCTCCACGGTAAGTAATCTTTCCTTTATTTTGCACATATTTTGAATCTTGTAAGCAAACTATCCATTAATGCTATGCACATATTGATAACATTCCCAACCTACAGGTGATAGCCAAGAGGATTGGCGGTTATGGATCCATATTCGACCCCCGGCACTGGTATGAGAGGCTTTCTGCGGAGGTCCGTACACTAGTCGATGCTGCCGGCTTCGGGCCTTTCTGTTCAAGGCTCATATAGATAAGGGTTGAGCCATTTCTCTACGGGGCCCTGGTGGAGAGATGGTGGGACACCACAGACTCATTTCACTTCTTATCGATCGGGGAGCTAACTTTGACCTTGTACGATTTCTCGATGTTCATCGACCTGTGGATAGGGGTTTGTGGCCCGATCCCATTTGATTCGGACATGACGCAGCGTCAGCTTCTCGGGGCGATGGTGCAATATAGTTGGCTCCTGGATCACTTCACCGACCTTCAGCCAGTCAGCCCAAACAAGGTTGCTCAGTATGCCCGTGGTTTTCTCATGTATCTCCTCGATACTACCTTGTTTGTGAACAGGGAAAATATCGCAGGGTTATACCTCCTGGGCGCGCTCGTGCACCTACTGCGGGTGGCAGAATATGATTAGGGTGGTGCTGGCCTGGCCGCCCTATACTTTTACATGAGCTCCGTATCCCGCCGCAAGGCGGATTCACCTGGCGGCTACTGGAGAGTTTGAGAAGTACACCTCACACTTACTTTTTTGTTCAGCTTTGCATTTTCTGCTCATTTTTGCTTTGCATTTTCTGTTTATCTCTACTCATTTACTTCATTCATCTTTCTCTGCTTGCAGCTATGGGTTTATACGTATTTAACCTCTTTGGCTCTGGTCCTAGTAAGGCCGATTGAGTTTTCAGTACCCCACACCTAGTATTACAACTCCCGATTCGATCGGTGCCGCTACGTAGACCGAGACTTTCCTTACTTTCGCCATTTGTTTGACATCATCACCATATATTAGGTAAGAAAATGCTAGTCTGTACACTTTACTATTTCTATACAGTCTGTTTCATACTGTTGTTCAAACCCCTGATGTCTGATTCTTGCTTTGCACCTTCTGCTCATAGGTTGATTAGCACCCTTGAGCGGGCATCCCTTAAGTAGCAAGGGCGACTTATGCTGCTGCATGGGAGGCCTACACCATGCAGATCTTATTTGAGGGCCCTTTCGGTAGGGCGTACTATTTGGGAGAGCGATTCATTCACCAAACCCGGGGCCAGGCAGATCCTAACGATCTACATCCTCCTCCTTTCGATGTGAGGATAGTTGATGATCTCCAAGATTGGCCCTAGATCGATCACCTCATGCAAGAGAGAGGATGGTGATCGGTACCATGAGCCTAGTGACTTCATTACCTTCTTACAGACTCGGGTGATGGCGCCTCTTACCTACGGTGTGATTTACGTCATTCTTGAGATTGTTGCTATTGTTGCAGCTGCTAGAGGGGGTTCTGCTGCAGCTCCGGTCCCTGGGCTTCTGGTGATTCCTATTGAGGTTGTATACATGTGACTAGATTGGGTGATTGAGCAGATCCCCCTTGAGCACGTTGAGGAGAGGGATCACAGATTGGTGATCGCTCCCGACGTCAAGCAGGTACACACTTTCTTTATATGTCTGCCAACTGTACTTTCTCATTTTCTATCCACTATGCTTTATTACTTGTTGCCCACTGTGCTTACTTTTTACCCATTGTGCACCATTATCTTGCTTTCACATTCTCAAATCTTTCCTCTTTTTCAGGTACCTATGGGGTATGTAGATGACCTTTTCTGGATAGTTGATAGATTGCTCCTGATGGTGCAGAGGAGGTAGACTGCTCTAGCCACCCACTGGATCGAGCTACACTTTGCCCTTAGTTTACGGTCATTACAATCTCGCTCATAATTATGTTGGTCTTTTCTGATATTTGTACTCTTTTTCAGCTTGAGCCAGCACCAGTTACACTTGCAGGACCTCCTCTAGCTAGGAGACAGAGACGTGGCCCAATGAGAGGCAGAGGAGGAGCTGATCGAGGGAGAGGCCGAGTGAGACAGCGCTCACCCTCTGAAGAGTCCTTTGATGAGTACATGATCCCTGAGGAGGAGGTGGAGGAGGTGGACATGTAGTCTAGCAGCCCTAGTGATGACAGTGATATACCTTCTCCGTAGCGGAGGAGAAAGAGAGCGAGGATAGGTTGCTAATTTTCTTTGCTTTTCTTTTGCTTTGTAGTTAGGAATTATGTAGCTTCAGATATACCTATGTATTTTGTTTTTTTTGAAGACTTTTCTTTTGTTTTTTTGGTCTTTGTAAAATAATGATTGGGGTTGGACCAACCAATTTATAAAAAGAAAGATTTTGAAATGATCTCTTTGCATAACATATGATGAATGACGTAACCTTTGCATAGTAACTTTGTATAAGACTTTAAAACAGCGAATACCTGCTCTTGCATTCCTTCTTGGATCGGATAACAACCCACAATCGGAAAAAATGTAACTACAACTCGATAATAGAAAAGTACAATGAAAACAGTTCAAAAACACTAAAAAACACTTGATACAAACAAAACAAAACTGAAAATACAGCCGTAGTGCACCAAGGCAAAAGCCAACCCTTTTTCTGTAACCTGCTTTATCTGGCCAACATTTAGACTCGGCCGGGTCCAAATAAGCACGACCGGGCTTCAATGAGGCACGATCGAGCTTAAAAATGAGGTCGGTCAATGGGATCCAGCTATCATGCACTGCCTCTTCTCAAACTCTATAAATGGTGCCCCTATGTTGTTTTTCTAGCAAAATATCAAGTCTTTGGTATTTTGTTCTCAAGATGGAGATGCTGCTCAACAATAGGCTCCAAGACTGGATAGCCACTTTGGACAGCTCAGAAAAGGTGAACTTTCGCAGTTTCGGCCTAAACGCTTTTTTTCCTTTGAGTCGTACATTGCTTTATTTTCCCTTCCTCCAAACTGCTGCTCGATGCTGGAACCCAATCACACATGTATTTCGCTTCGGATCACAAGAAATGTGTCTGACGCTCGAAGAATTTCAAGCATTGATGAAATCTCGGCATAACGAAGAAATCATGCCACAACCCCATTTTGGCCATGCCTAGGCTTTAGGACGAATGTATGGGCTCACTTTACATGAGGCTCAATCCTTGGTTCATGATGGGGAGTTAGACACCCTAGGTTTGATTCGTTTATTTTTCACCACCAGAGACAGAGGGGACCTTCGGCGAGGTCATCGGCAACATGCCCTCTATTTATGCTTACTTGCACACTTCCTTCTTCCCCCTAGCTGCGGCGGAGTCAACATTAGGCTAATTGAGGTGGCTCAATGTTCGAAAGAGGGTAAGAGCTGCATTGGTTTAGCACTGGTCGAGACCCTGATGGGTTTAGATTCCTTTCATTGGCGAGAGGCTACCCGATTTGCACGGAGTCCACTGTTTCTTCAGGTATTGTTTCCCACCCTTTCTTATTTATGATTGCTTGCAGCACTCGACACTCACTTTCTATTTTTATCTCACAACACCTTTCTTACTTTTCTCTCAACGTACATCTCTATTCTTTAATCTCTCTTATTTTTCATCCCTTCCTAGGTATGGCTCGTGGATAAATTGAAAGTAGAGGACCCTTGCCCCGAGTACTCGGCCAGAGCTTACCTTTTCCACCAAAGGCTAGTGGACTTCACTTCAGAGGGATGGTGGTGCAACTGAATGTGCAGCAGATCTATAGTTAACATAACTTGGCTTTGCCTGTGGCTTAATTTGATTGAGGTGACCTACAGTATGTCCCAACAACTGAGTATACAGTTAATTAGCCTTACACACTGCGTGTTCTATTTCCCTTTTCGGTTCAGACACCAATTTGGACATGATTAGACTTGTCCAGAAGAAGAGTGGAATACCCGGCTTCATTTCCCATTCGTGGTTTACACTTGCCTCGGTACCTCACTACTTAGAGGATGAGAGAGCTTCTGGCCCCTACCCCTAACTTCAGTTACACCCTTTCTAGGGAGTGCTTGGCTTGGCTTGAGGATGAAGCACAAGTTAGGCCAACTTTGGCTGCAGAGACTTCCGCAAGCACGAGCAGAGGACGCATCACCACCTGACTTATCTATGCCTTTAGTTTATTGCTTTGACCTTTTTTTTCAAGTTTTATGATGTAAATAAGAGAGTTGGGGAATGTACTTGTGTTGAAATCAATGGAATTAAAGTTGCGAGCACTAAAAATTTTCCTTTTGGTCCCAAAATGATCCAAGTTGTAAAAAGGTAAAATTTTGAACAAAATTAACTTTTATTAAAACTTTTCAAAACCATTTTCGGGAATTATCACCACCTAACACACATAGAATCAACTCTCAAGATGTACAGCCCCGAATCAATAGATCACAAATGCCTATAACTACATCTGCCATACCGGCCCTTGTGCCAACATAAAGATCACACAATCGAGCTAACTGATAATGGAGAAAGATGGTCTGATCAAATATGAACAAATAGGACAGTTGAGTTTGAGATGGTTATAGCCAAACTTTAGGATGGAGTTACCTATGTATCCCAAAGATGGGAATTAGACCTTATGTAGTTCGGTTTAGGTTCACTTGAGTATTATCTCTCTCCTTTTGCGCTCTGACTTTTGCCAAAGCCGCCCTTTAGGGCTTTCAACCTTGCGAGCTCAGTTTTTCTTTATTTCTAATTTTTCATGCTCTAACTTTTACCTAGGTCGCCTTTCTGGGTTTTTAACCTAGTAAGCCTCTCAAGGATAGTATTTCTTCAACTTGTCTATATCAATCGGCTGTGAAAACTCCAAGCCATCCAGGTCCATGAGAATAATCACCCCTCCTGATCATATTGCCTTGATGATATAAGAACCAATCCAATTAGGTCTGAATTTGTCCCTAGGATCATGGATGGGAGCCCAGTTGTTTTTCAGTATTATGTTCACTTCCTTGAGATGCCTGGACTTAACTTTCTTGTTAAAAACCTTAGCAATTTGGTGTTGGTAGCCCTAGACATGATACAATGCCCTTGGTCTTCTCTCATCAAACAACATTAACTCCTCAAATCTACTTTGTTCCCTGTCTGCCTTCGCTATTTGACACTCGGCCATAACTTGCAGCGATGGCACTTCAATTTTAATTGGCGAAACAACCTCCATCCCATAGATGAGAGAATAGGGAGTTGCCCTTGTAGATGTTCGAATTGAGGTTCTATAGCCCCAGAGCACGAATGACAGTTTATCCGGCCAATCCCTATATGTTTCTACCATCTTCCGCAAGATGTTCTTGATATTCTTGTTAGCAGCCTTAACAGCTCCATTAGTTTGTGATTTGTATGTTGATGACTTATGAAAAGCCACGTTATAGATCTCAAGCATATCCACCACCTTTTTCTTGAAGTGTGAGCCGTTATCTAATATGATCTCTTTCGGAACGCTGTACCGACGGATGATGTTATTTCTAATGAATTTGGCTACATGTGACGCTTTCAATATGAGCTTCCACCCATTTTGTAAAATAGTCGATTGCCACCAGAATGAACTCGTGCCCATTTGACCCCTTTGGCGAGACGGCACCGATAACGTCGATTCCTCAGATTGAGAAAGGCTACGGTGAAGCCATGTTGTAAAGCTTAGATGGCGATATGTTCATGCGATTAGCATGAATTTGACATTTGTGGTATCGCCGTACAAAACTAATGAAATCTTTCTCCATGGTTGACCGATAATAACCTTGTCTGAGGATCTTCTGGGCTAGTATCACACCATTTATGTAGGCCCCACACTCTCCTCCGTAGATAGCCGCCATGAGGCTCTTTGATTCCTCTTCCTCCACACACAGCTTGTGCATTCCCAGATGACCTCTTTTATACAGCCTACCCTCACATATGATTAATTGGGCAACGAGACGCCGTATTTCTCATTTGTCCTTGGCATTTGCCCCTGGTGGATACGTCTCATTTTCCAGAAGTTCCAAATAGCATAGCACCAGGGGTTTTTGTCTTGAACTTCATCTATTGTGGCAATGGTCTCATAAGCCTGCGTGTATTTCAGTTCAATAATGATTGGACGCATCTTTACTCCCAACGAGATGTCTACCACAGAAGATAGAGCTGCTAGTGCATCAGCGAACCTATTGTTCTCTCTCAATGGATACACGAATGTCAGTTTTTCAAACCTTGGAATCAACATATCTAGGGCCTGATAGTAAACCTGTATCTTCTCTTCTTTGACTCTCCAGTCTTCATTTGCTTGAGATATAACCAAGTTTGAGTCCCTAGTGACATCCAACCTTATTGCTCCTAGTCTTAGGGAAGTTTCCAAACCAGCAATGCATGCTTCATATTCTGCTTCATTGTTAGACACTCTGAACTGGGGTTTGAAGGCTAAGGGTATATGTGAATCATCGGGTGCTATCAGCAACACACCTATCATATAATCGTACTGATTGGACGCTCCGTCAAAGTACATCGTCCAAGTTCCCTCTTTGACTTGCAGAATGTCTTCATCTGGGAACAAGTATTCCACTACCTCATCTCCTTCTACCGGGTGGTCTGCCAAGAATTTTGCTATAGTTCTTCTTTTAACGGACTTGCACGTAACATATTTGAGATCAAATTCGGAGAGAAGAAGCAGCCAATGAGCTAGCCTACCCATAAGTGCTGGTTTTTCAAAGAGATATTTGATGGGATCTAATCTCAAAACTAGGATTACGGAGTGATCTAACAAGTAGTGCCTCAATTTCCTGGTAGCCCATACTAAGGGTAAGCAAGCTTTTTCTAGGGGTATAGCGGGTTTTGTAATCTAGCATATTCTTGCTCAAGTAATAGATGGCCTTCTCCACTCTATCTTCAGATTCTTGAGCTAACATGCACTCCATGGTTGAGTCTGTTACCAATAAATACAGAATCAAAGGCTTCCCTGGCTCTGGTGGCGAAAACATAGGCGGATTCTGGAGGTATTGCTTAACCTGCTCAAAGGCAAATTGACATCAATCGTTCCATCGGAACTTCTTTCCTTTCTTCACGAGAATAAATAGTGGTTCACAAGTCAAGGTTAATTTGGAAATAAACCATCTTATGACTTGCACTTTGTCCAGAAGGCCGCGCAACTCCTTTTCAGTCCTTGGTGGTGGCATTTCCAGGATGGCCATGATTTTGGAAGGATCTACTTGAATTCCCCTTTGCGTGATCAGATACCCCAACATTTTCCTTGTCGTTACACTGAAGGTGCATTTTTGCGGGTTTATCCTCAACTTGTATTCCCTGATCTCTTGAAAGAATTTTTCTCGTGTGGTGTAATGGCCTTCTCGCTCTTTAGATTTGAAAATCATGTCGTCCATGTACACTTCAGCCTCTTTGTGGATCATAACATGCAGAATGGTGGTCGCAGCCCTCTCATAGGTAGCCCCAGCATTTTTCAACCCAAACGGCATGACTTAGTAGCAATACGCAGCCCATGGCGTGGTGAAAGCTATCTTTTCCCAGTCCTCTGGTGCTATCAAAATTTGGTTGTACCCAGAAAATCCATCCATAAAGGAAAACAATGTTGTAGACACCCCATTTTTGACCGCCCGCAAGACTTAGGCGCTTTGACTTAGGCGCTTTGTCCTAGGCACTCCATGATGAAGTTGTGTTGATTGTGATTCGAATTCTCAACGAAGGAATGTAAGCTCGCGCTCCAAAACCAATTCCAAACCCTTCATATTCATACTGTTTTTACCCCAAAAATTTATTTTTAACCATTGTGCCACCCTATCCTAAGTTTAAAATAGTGGAACAAGGGAAAGCATTAGGAGCCGGCCGCACCACATTGGCAACTAGCCGGCTCTCGATAGCAAGAAACACTATTCTGGGCGGGAATGAGCCAGCTGCCCATTTTTGAAGATATTTATGACCTATTTTGCTCAAATTCTATAAATACGAGCATATATCTCAGTGTTAGAGGTTGGAAAAATTTTAAAGAAGCAAAATAGCCCTTGAGAGCTCCTTCTTCTTGTGCAAGCTAACTTTGCGATATTTGATCATTTTTATACTATATCTATATACCGTACTTAACCTTGGAGTCATAACTTAAAACCTTGGTTGAGCTTTGTAAGTCACAATTCAAGCTTGAGAGTGTACTTGGACCAAGTTTGGTTCACAAACAAGAGCTTATCTTCTTCAAGATATATAAGCTCACCACCTTTGTATTTCTTTCATTTCTGTCTTTCTTTGTTTATTTCTTGTGTTTTGTATTTTTTTTTATCCTATTTTAAGTGTTGGAAGTTGGGTTTGAATGGCTACTAAAGGGTAGAAAGGGTTAACATCCTTTCTTACACTCTACTTTACAGCTCACACCCTTTTTTTACACTCTTTTCTTTACCTTTTAAATTGATTTTCAGAGTTTAAAAAAGGTTAAAAAACATGGTTGGAGGTCTCAAAAAATGGAGAGATTAGCTAGCTCTTCTTGCTTTTGTTGACTAGCCATGCTTTGCCTTGTTCTTTCCTACCTTTTTATGCTCTTTAACATGATTTTTAGCCATTGTTTTTAGCATATTAGGGGCTGTTTTAGGACTGTTGTAATTTATTTAATTAGTGTATGCTTTGAATATCTAGCTTGTTGCATTGTAAGTCTTCACATCTAGCTTGTTGTGTTGTGTTATACATGTTTCGATAGCTTTTCTTTGTTTAATTTTCATTTTGAAGAGTCTCATTCTAAAAATTGATCCCACAATCATTTCTGCACCTCCCTCTTTTCTTCTTTCTCTTTCTTTCGTTTGAGAGTCACTTCAACCGATTGATGGTTATTCAAGGCATGGAAAAGGGACCTATGCTCAATGGCTTAATCTCTATGGAGGTTCATCGTCAAGGCATAGGCTTTCTTTCATGCCAAGAATCACTTCTTGTTGGATGTTTCTTTTCATTTAGTGAACTTAAACATCATTTTGAACAAATTGATTAAAGAATGGAAAGGACTAATAAAATCAGCTTAAAATGAACTAAACCGACATAAAAAAATGTTTAGAGTTTGTTGGATTTGGCCAAACGTTATGCCAAGTCCATCGTTCTGAGAATTGTCACGTATCAATCCATGACACGTTGATAAGACTGAGAGTGTGTCTACTTCCCTCTTTGAGTCTTCATGATAGAAGAGAAGGGTGATTTTTCATCTCATTTATCAATTTTATCCAAACATGCTTGGGATTATCAAGCCATCAACTTGTGATAATTGATGGTTTCGAATGCGAATTTGTTCTTCTCTTGCATTTCACATAATAGAGAGGGGCAGAAGGGACAAACATGGCCTAGAAGGCTATATTTGCACTGTTCTTACCTCAGAGTACCAAACTTTTTTTTGCCATAAAAATTAGCGCCGGTCGGCACTTTTTTGGTTTGACTGGAGCTCATTCAGGGCTAGCCAACTCCCAATGTTTGGTAAGTAGTGAGCTATTGGCAAAAACAAAGCCAATGGCTAAAGGTGAGGCAGAGCAGTCTGGGCAGACAGAGTAACTTCTGGGCACTGTGCATACGATCATTGTGTCTCATGGTTTCTTAGATTACTATTCTCATTAGTATTGCTGTAATTATTGTAAGTAATTCTTATTATTGTAATATCCTTGTTGTAATTATTATTGATATAATGTCTTTGTTGTAGAAAGTTAGATAGTTAGCTTAGTATCCCGTAGAAGTCAATTAGCTTAGCTAGTTAGCAGTTAGCTAGTTTAATTCATTTATTTGAATTTGTAATAGTTAGTTTAATCTGGACATTTGGACACTCATTCGGACCCTCCTGTGTGAGGGAAAAAATGTAATAATGGTGCATGTCTTTCAACCCCCATTTCTTTCTCCTTTCTATTTACCCGCTTATAATGGTAGTGTAGAGCATCATGTTTCTTTAGCATTTCTCATGTTCGCAAACACTCGTCTCACATACATTTAGGTTCGGCTCATCATACTAACCAATGTCGATTTTAAATTCATTACTTGAATACGTGATTTATGTAGACACCCCATTTTTTGACGGCCCTTACGACATGGACGTCCTCGCATGCACACCCGATGATGAATCTGTTTGCTCGCCAAGTGCTCGAATCCTCAGCAAAATGCACAACTTTGAGCCTCACAAACCCTGATAGCCTCTCAAACCCAGGTTTGGACCAAGCCTATTTTTTTTCAGTCTGGAACCTTTGATGACCTTCCGGCCACTGCTAGAGACTTGTTGACCATCACTTTTTGCTTGCCGACCTAGTGCCGACCACTGATGTGACTTATCGGCCACCACTGATGGCCGGTCGGCCACCAGTGTGTTTTGCAGATATTTTATGCCAGCTGTTTGCACAAATGAATGCATCTATCCCTACGTGTAGGGCTGGATCACCTTGAGGGAATTTTATGTTTTCTATATATAGGAGACCCCTCTCTCTTGTAGAAAGGTTAGAACATTTTGAATTCAAAAATTTCCTCTCTCTAGCAAATCTCTACACTTTAGCCTCCAATTCCTTAACCTTTGCCTATACACCCTTAAACAAATCTTCTCATCTTTGAGCTGAGGTGTTCTTGAGCTTGGTTTGAGCTCTAAATGGTGTACTTACTTGGTTTTGTTGCTTGGAATTACTCTTCTCTTCAAGAGGTATAATACTTGCCTTGTTAAATTGCTTTGCATACTTGTTTTTCTATCTTTTTTGTACTAATTTTAGGCTGAAGCTTGGGTTTAAGGCCATTGAAGGTTGAGGGGTTGACAGTTCTTCTTTGTACCTTGCTTGAAGGCCTTTACCCTTGTGTTTCCCACCCTTTTACTATCTTTTTCCAAGCTTTTAAACACTGATTTTCAGAGTAATTTTAGTGGTGAAAATCATGTTTTGAAGTTCAAATTTGGAGGGGTTAGCCTCAGTTTCTTCTGTCTTGTTTGCTAGTCTAGTTAGCTCTATCTGTTAGCTTAATTTTCTAGCCATTTATAGCTTAATTCCAGCCTATTTTAACCTCTGATTTGGACAGTTTTAACTCAATTTTGGGCTGGTTGTTACATTTGAGTCTTATTTTGCGTGCTTCTATTGTAAGTGTCGTCACAAACTTGGTGTTTTAGGCATTTAGACACTACTTGTTTGAGTTGACTGCATTGTTTTAGTGTTTTTTTCACTTAATTCCAGAAAGCATAATCTCTGTAACCTTTCTCATTTCTTCACTCGTTGTTTGTTTTGAGGGTTGTTTCAACCTTGGGATTGTTTAAGCTTGAGATTGAGGTCCATGCGTAATGGTTTAATCCTCTTTTGGGGTTCATTATCAACAGCATGACACCTTTCTCTTGCCTTAAACTACCCTTATTTGATACTTCCTTTCCTTTTAGAGGACTCAACGCACTAATGGACTTAATTGGTTAAAGAATGGTTGGTAAGTTAAAATGAATAACTAAAAGTTGAAACTAAAATCGTGCAAAGATAAAAATTTGATTGTGTCTTGGTGTGTTCAATCGGATGCTAATTGAACACATGGAACTTGGACCATTTCATACTTGCTAGTGATGAAATGATCCAACTCTCCAAGGTCAACCCCTTCCCTTAATCTTTCATGAAATAGAGGAGGTTTGTGTCTTTTTTTCTTGCATTTATTGAACTTGCACTCTTGGGTTCACAAGCCATCATGCAATGAAATTGCTCGAATTGGTGGTTTGTGGCTTAGGTTCACCACTTCTTGGATTTGTTCATGAAAATGAGGGGTGAGTTGTGTAGACAATCCTTGAAAATACCCTGTATATGCTCTGTTTGTCCTCTGTTGCAGCAAGATGAATCTAGGCATTTGTGGTAGGCAGGCCACTTTCTATGGCTGACACGTGGACGTCAGACCACCTCAACGGCCGACAACCTTCATCTTTGGCCAGCTGGCCACTGATACAAATTCACTTTCGGAGACCCCATGGTTCACTTTCGACTATTTTCAGACATTCTACGGCTGATGGGCCTGACTAGACTGCAGAAGCTCTCACTTTTCGGCCGGACTATGTCGGGAATAGCAGCTATCTCGTATGTGAAGCTCAAAGATTCTGTTAAACAGAACTGGGAGGAAATGGCCAAGGCCTTCATCACGCAATACTCATATAACACGCAAATCGAGGTCACAACCCATGATCTTAAGGCAACGCGCTAGGAGCCGAAAGAGGGCTTTTCAAAATTCGTAACAAGGTGAAGGGCCAAGGCTTCAATGATGACTACACGACCTTCCGAGAAAGATCAGATAAGGATGATAGTCCGTAGTCTACACGGGAAGTTATTGCAAAAAATGATCGTCCTACCTTTGTTCATGTTCACCGAGCTTCATGAGATAGGAGTTCAGATTGAAGACGCCATGAAACAGGGGTTGATAACTGATGAGAAAGAGCTGACCAATAGGCCTTTTGCACGCAGTTCCAATGCAACCACTAGTTTAAGCACAACTGTGCGGCCATCTGATATAAGTGTTGTCACGACCACAACGAAGACCGCCAATCCTTTTGCCAATACAACCCCGCAAACTTCAAACAGCCAAGCCCGATCCCAGAGGACCTTTATCTCACTCTATATGCCTTTATCACAAGCACTGAGGGTGCTGATCAAAAAGGGGTGTCTCAGGCAGTTAGAGCCTCGCCCACTACCTGGTCCTCTCATATCGAAACATAATCCAGCCAAGTATTGTACGTTTCACCAGCAGTATGGTCATGACATTGACAAATTCTTCAGGCAGTGTCATGAGATTTAAGGCCTCAACAACAATAAAGTGATCGCACCACCCCAAAAGCTAAATGTAACCAGCAACCCTCTCCCGTCCCATAACTAAGTTCCCCCACCTCGAAACTTAAACCTAATCAATACACTGGCCACCCCATACAACCCCAGCGTATATATTACCCCTTTCCACCTATCCAAACTAGCCATGTTCATTCTTGAAAGCACAGACTTGTGCTTGATGGACATATCCACATTTCAACCTGAAACCGTGGTGGTGACAATAGTAGAAGAAGGGAACCTGGTCTTAGAGAAGAGCATGAGTCCGCTGCTTGAGTGCTCTGAGGACTTCTCTGAGGGGGTGTAAAATCCATGCTTCTACATTCTGCCAGTTGATCAAGCTAAGCCCAAAGTGGTATTGCCGACAGTAGTGGAGGTCAATGTGGTTCAGGAGGATGGCCTGAGCCAAGGTCTGAATGATCTGGCAGAGCTGGAGGAGGACTTAGACAATCTTTAATTCTTCGATGAACAAGATCAAGGGGAGGTGTAGATTGACTTGCTTGATTTAAATAGGTCGACGGACAACTCCGGATGGTTGAGTGATGAACCTGACAGGGAGGAGGGAACTGAATTAGAAGAAAAGGAAACGAGAATTGCTACAGTGGCCGGAATGGCTGATGAAAATGGGAAACTGCCGGAGAGCATCGGCGTTAAGAATTTAGCTGAAGAATTGGGCATTGTGAGTACTGCAGACACCTAGCAAGAAGCTGCATTGAAGTAGCTTGTCCAAGAAAGGGATCAAGACAAATAAGAAGCTGGAAAAGCCCAACACCCTGTGGGGGATGTTTCTGATGTAAGAATGATCAGAACGGAACCGTACAATTGTTTGTTGGTTACGGGAGGTGTATGGTGAGAGGATGGTGATCTACATCTGGCCCACACCAATATAGATTAAGATGAGTCCCTGCCCGACAACACATGGTACGCTGAAGAGATAGACTATATGACTAGAACTGGTAGGTATTTCAAGCCACCACACTTAGACCAGGCTGACGCCTCTGGAAAAGATAGAGAGGTTGAGAAGTAGAAAGAGAAGCAATTAGAGGAAGATGCAGTATTGAAGCAACTGAAAAAGATCCAAGCCGATATTTCAATTTGGGGATTGCTCATGGCTTCTCAAGTGCATCGATAGGCTATATTATCAGCGATGGAAAAGCCAAAATGTCCATTGACACCACCCCTGAACAGCTTGTGGGATTAGTTTTCCCAGGTGATGCCAGTCCAACCCTAACCTTTTTCGAGAAAGAACTATCACTAGAAGGCTCAGCACACAACAAGCCTTTGTACATATCTGTTGAGTGTAGAGAAAAATGGGTGCCAGTGGTGTTGGTCGATACTGGGTCAGCTATCAATGTTTTTCCATCTTGTACAACGTATGCCATAAGTCTGAAACTAGCAGATTTCGTGCCCACTGTCCAAGTGATCCGGGCATATGATAATACCAACATCGAGGTGATGGGCACAGTACAAATCTGAGTCCAGGTCAGCCCAGCTCAACAGGATATTGAGTTTCATGTCCTAGATGTGCCGGTCACTTTCAACTTATTGCTAGGGAGGCCTTAGCTGCACCTTGTGAAAACAGTCTCTTCTACCCTCCACCAAATGCTGAAATGTCCTCATGGGAAGAGAGTGACTATTGTGTTCGGGAATTCGTCCATACATCCTCCGCCAAAGGTAACTACACCAATATTGGAGATTGTTCACGACGAGGAGGATGTATTCCTTTCAGGGTTTACTCAGGCCAAGGCCGGAGTGATGCAGAACATCTTAGCAGCTGATAAGGGCATGTATGTCAGTGCCCAATCAGTCTATTTCATGAACAAACTCCAACACGTGCCAGGAATGGGACTGGGAAGAAGTGGCCGAAAAGGCATCACAGCATTGGCCGATGTGCCGCATAATCCGCATGCCTTTGGTCTGGACTATACGCCCACCAAAGAGGATTGGGCTAGGAAAAGAGAAGAGATGGCAGGTAGAGCTAGAGCTAAGCAGGCCGAGAAACACTATGAGCTTGTTCACAGGCTGTTCTAGGGAACGTTACATGGTCATTTTGTTCGGGAGGGTGAAGACTTCCCATTTTGTGGCTTTCCTGAGCCCTGGTTAAATTATGCAAAGCAGTATGTCTCCGGCTTTGAGATCTTCTTCGACCTACAGTTGCAAGACAGTGATGTTGAGGAAAAGACTGAGCCAACTGTTGAAGTGGAACAAAACATAGAAAGTGACTCCGACAGCAGCGAGCTTGGAGTAGGGTCAGCATCGGCATGTCTCCTTTCAGATCCTCCGACCAATTTAGAGAGCTTGGGGGATAACCTGACCATTTCCATGATCGGGGACCAACGGGGTGTCAACCCTTGTAGTAGCATTTTGAATGCATCTGAAGCACCATCTCTCGTTTGGCAATTGGAGGAGGGCTACCTGTCTGGGAGCACCATCTAAAGCACCATCTCTCGTTTGGCAATTGGGGGATAACCTGACCATTTTGAATGCATCTGAAGCACCATCGGCTATTTTCAGACATTCTGTAGGTCGAGGAGGAGACTTGGATAATGTACTTTGACGGAGCGTCCAATCAATATGGTTATGGGATAGGTGTGTTGCTGATAGCACCCGACAATTCCCGTATACCTTTAGCCTTTAAACTCCGATTCAAGGTATCCAATAATGACGCAGAATACGAGGCGTGTATTGCTGGTTTGGAAGCCGCCCTAGAACTAGGGCCAAAAAGGTTAGATGTGATCAGGGACTCGAACCTAGTTTTGTCTCAAGCGAATGGAGACTGGAAGATCAAAGAAGAAAAGATGAAGATTTATCACCATACCCTGGACGTTCTGATTCTTAGGTTTGAAAAGCTAACTTTCCCGCATCTACTAAGAGAAAATAACAGGTTCACTGATGCCTTATCAACTCTATCTTCTATCATAGACATCCCGCTTGGAGTCCAAATGCGTCCGATCATCATTGAGCAAAGATATACGCCAGCCTACGAGATTATCGCCGCAATAGATGAAGCACAAGATCAAAACCCTTGGTACTACAATATCTGGAACTTCTTGGAAAATGAGGTTTATCCACCAGGGGAAAATGCCAAAGACAAGAGGGAAATACGGCAAACGGCCATTCAATTTTATCATCTGCGGAGGTAAACTATACAAGAGAGGTAATCTGGGAATGCACAAGTTGTGTGTCGAAGCAGTGAAATCAAAACGCCTGATGGAGGCCATCCATGGGGGAAAGTGTAGAGCGCACGTGAATAGAGTAATGTTAGCCCGAAAGATTCTCAAGTAAGGTTACTACTGGTCCACTATAGAGGAGGATTGTATTGGTTTTATTTGGCGATGCCACAAATGCTAAATTCATGCTAATCGCATGAACATCCCGCCGTCAAAACTGTACAATATGACTTCACCATGGCCTTTCTCAGTGTAGGGAATCAACGTCATTGGGGCAATCACGCCAAAAGGGTTGAATGGGCATGAATACATTTTGGTGGTAATTGACTACTTTACGAAGTGGGTGGAAGTCATTCCTATGCAGTGTTGAAAGTAGCGCATGTGGCTAAGTTCATCCGAAACAATATCATTTGCCGTTATGGGGTCCCAAATGAGATTATATTAGATAATGGCTCCCACTTCAAGAAAGAAGTGATCGACTTGTTGGAGAAATACAATGTGGCTTTTCATAAGTCATCTACATATCGGCCGCAAACCAACGGAGCTATTGAGGCCGCCAACAAGAACATCAAGAATATTTTGCAGAAGATGGTTGAGACCTACAGGGACTGGCCAGATAAATTGCCATTTACACTTTGGGGCTATAGAACTTCAATTCTGACGTCTATAGGGGCAACTCCATATTCTTTCATCTATGGGATAGAAGCTGTTCTGCTAATCAAAATAGAAGTCCCGTCGCTGCGAGTTATGGCTGAGTGTCAAATAGCAGAGGCAAACTGGCAACAAAACAGGTTCGAAGAACTGATGTTGTTTGATGAGAGAAGGCTGAAAGCATTATACCATGTTCAGGGTTATCAACGCAAGATCGCTAGGGCTTTTAACAAGAAGGTTAAGTCCCGTAATCTCAAAGAAGGGGATTTGGTGCTAAAAGACAACCGAGCTCCCATTTATGACCCAAGGGACAAGTTCAGACCCAATGGGACTGGTCCTTACATCATCAAAACTATCTGGTTGGGTGGAGCTGTTATTCTCATAGACTTGGATGGCCTAGAATTTTCCCAACTGATCAACATGGACAAGTTGAAGAAATAATATCCTTGAGAGGCTCGCTAGGCCGAAAACCTAGAAGGGTGACTTAGGCAAAAGTTAGAGCACAAAAAATTAAAAATAAATAAAAACTGAGCTCGCAAGGTTAAAAACCCTAGAGGGCGGCCTTGGCAAAAGTTAGTGCGCAAAAGGAGAGAGTTAATACTCGAGTGAACCCAAACAGAACTACGTAAGGCTTGATTCCTATCTTCGAGATATGTAGGCAACTTCATCCTGAAGTCCGGCCGTAAATACCTCTAACTCAACTGTCTTATGTGTCTGATCAGGTCATCTTTGTTTGTTCTTTACCTAAGGGTTCCGTTGTGATCTTTATTTTGAGAGAAGAGCTAGTTACAATGCTGAGCAGTGCTATTCAATCAAGGGGCAATTTATGATCTTTGGATTCAGAGTTATACGTCTTAAGGATTGATTCCGTACGTGTCAAGTGGTGGTCCTTCTCGAAAATGGTTTGGAAAAGTTTTAATAAAAGTTGATTTTGTTCAAATTTTACCTTTTACAACTTAGACTATTTTTGGACCAAAAGGAAAACTTTCAGTGCTCACAACTTTAATTTTATTGATTTCAAGACAAAGTTCTCCAAATCTTGATACAAAACAAAGTTGCTTTTATTACATTGAAAAAAACTTGAAAAGAATATCAAAGCAATAAACTAGGGGCATAGACGAGTCAAGTGCTCCTGCGTCCCCCCCGCGTGCTTGTGGAAACTTTTGATGCCAAAGTGGGCCCGGTTTGTGCCTCATCCTCGAGCCAGGCTAAACACTGGCTAGAAAGGGCGTAGCTGAAACTGGGGGCAGGGACCAGAAGCTCTCTTGTCCTCCAAGCAGTGACGTACCTAACTAAGTGAGAACCTCAGATGGGGAATGAAACCAGGTACTCTACCCCTCCTCTGGGCAGGTCTAATCATACTCAAATTGACGCCTGAACTGGAATGGAAAGTAGAATACACAGTGAGTCAGGCTGATCAACCGAATGTCGGATTGCCGAGCCATGATGTAGCTCATCTTGGTCAGACTAAACCAGGGGCAGCGCAAAGCTATTTCAGTAGCAGACTTGTTGCACATCTATTTGCACCACGATCCCTCACTCAGGAAATCCACTAGTCAGTAGCAAAAGAAATAGCCTTGAGCTAAGTACTCAGGGCAAGAGTCCACTACCTTCAACCTGTCCATAAGCCACACCTGGGAAGGAATGAAAGAAAAGAGAGATTAAAGAATAGAGAGATGTATGTTGAGAGAAAAGTGAGAAAAGGGCTTTGAAAGAAAAACAGAGCATAAGTGTCGAGCGATGTGAGAAATACATATAAGCAAGGGTGGGAAACATTACCTGAAGAATTAGTTGACTCCCTGTGAATTTGGTAGTCTCCCGCCAATGAAACGTGTCTAAGCCCATCAAAGTCTCGGCCAACACAAAACCAATGTAAGCCAGGGTGGGAAACATTACCTGAAGAATTAGTTGACTCCCTGTGAATTTGGTAGTCTCCCGCCAATGAAACGTGTCTAAGCCCATCAAAGTCTCGGCCAACACAAAACCAATGTAACTCTTGCATATTTTCAAACCTGGGGCCACTTCGATCAAGCGAATGTTGGACCTGCCAAAACTAGGGGCAAGAAGAAAACGAGCCAGCATACATAAGCAGAGGGCATGTTGCCGAGAACCCTGCCAAAGAAGATCGTCGCGGTCACTGGCGTCGAAAAATCGATGGATCAAACTAGGAATGTCTAACTCTCCATCGTGGGCTAGAGATCGAGCCTCATGCAAAGTGAACCCATACATCCATCCCAAAGCTTGGGCGTGCCCAAAACGGGGTTGAGGTATGATTTCCTCATCACGCCGGAATTCCATTAACGCTTGAAATTCTTCAATTGTCAGGCACGTTTCTTGTCCCCTGAAGCTAAAGACGTGTGTAATCGGGTTCCAGCATCTAGTCGTGGCATGAAGGAACGGAAAACAAAGTGTAGTCTGACTCAATGGAAAAAGTGCATTTATGTCGAAACCCTGAAAATTCACCTTTTCCGAGCCGTCCAAAGTTGCAATCCAATTCGTGAGGTTTTGGGCAAGAAATGACTCTATTTGTGGCCAAAAACATCAACTAGAATGAGTTTTGGAGAAGAAATGATGAAGGTGAAGCTTTTGTAGAAGATAAGGCAGTGAGTGGAAGCCAACTGTCAACAATCTGGAGGTTCCTCACATTGATGGCCAGCAGGTGGCCGGCAGGCTTTGTCTCTGGCCAGTAGTTTTCTTTTGAAACCTACTATCTCCTTTTGTGTTGAATAATGCTGAAAGCATGTGTTTTTTTTCTGCTCTTTGTGTATTTTAAGGTCTTGTTTTGAGTCCTTTTGGTTTTAGCAGGTTTGTTGAGTTGTATTTGAGTTGTTTTGTTTATCGAGTTGTATGTTGCTTTTTGTATTTTGGTTGTTGGTCGGGGCCGTTTCAAATCCATGTCCTTTTTTATACATATATGGTGCCCATGATGCAAAAATAACAACACTTTTTTATAAAAAAAAAATAAAATTTGCAAGGTTTTTATTCCGATCATGGTATTTACAAAAGAGGAGTACAAGTTTTAATGAAAAATGAGACCTGTCTGAAGCTATACAATGTGCTAATGCTATAAACAAAAGAAACTAAGCAAAAGTACAAAAAAATCAGCGCTGATCGCCTCAGGCTCGAGAAGCCCTCTTCGTCCTCTTCCTCGGAGGAGAAGACTCTGGGGCACTATCTCCGTCAGTGCCACTATCTGAACCTGAACTAGAACTTGAGCCGGTGTCATCTCCGCTCTCCGCCATAGAGCTTGCCTCAGCGTCATCTCCCGCCAGCATCGTCTCCACTTTCAGATGATTCCAAATGTTGATTCACTACTTCCTTAGAGTCACTCATCTCAGTATTATCATCACTCAGAATGGGCTCTAAAGGACTGCTCTCATCTCAGGTGCCTTTGGCTCTGCCTTGGCCATGTGCTGGAGCCTGTCTCTCTCTCTC
This sequence comes from Camellia sinensis, assembly GCF_055761805.1. Classification (NCBI taxonomy): domain Eukaryota; kingdom Viridiplantae; phylum Streptophyta; class Magnoliopsida; order Ericales; family Theaceae; genus Camellia; species Camellia sinensis. The sequence goes on from NC_138967.1 coordinate 153,782,542, forward strand.
TCTCTCTCTCTCTCTCTCTCTCTTTCTTGTTGCTGGGGGAGATACCGCTGGTGTTGCGAATGCCGCTAGTACCATCGGTATGGTTGGAATCTGAAAAAGACAGTTCTCAATATATTAGTTTCAGTATGTGTATCAGATGCAAGTGTGGTGTGTAGAATGAATGTATGTAGAAGTCATATATAATAAGTAAGTACAGTGTGTGAATGCGGTGTATCGATGTAATGTATCAATTTAGTTTGGGAAGTTTTCAGTTAAAATGTCAGTGTCAGTGTGTTAGTGGAAATTTGATGCCTGGAGTGCAAACTAAAGAACTTATCGGGATACGATAGAGGCTGAGCAGCATCTCCCTCCTCTGTACCATTCCCATCAATAAGGCTATCAGCTCAAGAGTGCTCATTGTGCACTCGATGGGTGCCTGCAAATGTATTTGAATGATCTGTGTTCGCAGTAAACATATCCAAAATGAAATATGGTGTGTGAAACGTAAAGTGTGGTCCATACTTGAGTCAGGCCTCGAAACCCAACAAGCTCGTGCCCAGCCACTGCATGCTCAATCGGGACCTGGTAAGGATCCCCAGTATGTCGCCAGCATGTCAGTGCGGTCGGAAGCTCTCGCCAACTGATTCTCTGCCTTGCTCGGGAAGCCCCTCGACCACGGGCCCTGGTCGTCCTAGTCGTCTGGGTCACTCTAGGTGTCTCTCGTACAGCAAGAGCTCTCGCCTCCTCACCCCCACGAGCGCCTATCAAAGGTTGCATGAGATGCATCTGAATAAAGGTCGCATAGTCTCCCTCTGCTCGGAAGTAATCAGCATCCAAGCCCACCATAAACTAAATAACCTCATCAATGGATGGGCTATTTACTGATCGCATAGACTCTAGCGGCGCCATTAGAACCAGGCCTAGCAGACTGGGCACTTGAGTAGAATGCAAAAGAAGGAAATGGCCCAGGCTCTAGTGAACTGGTCTCAAATCCCAGCAGGCATCGTGGCCCATGGCTGCCACATAATCTGTGAATAGAGGTTGTACAAATTGTTAGTTACTGTCAGTTGCTAAATGTCAATCAGAACGGTTGTAAAGAAAAAATGACTGTGTTTCGGGTCACCTCATGAGTAGCCATGGTGTCGAAGTAGTGGCAGAAGAATGTGAAGGGCTTACGGGTCCTACGCTAGAGCCAACCGTTATACCTCCATGAATAGGGGACTGCCAGTGGAAGCTCCTCCACAGGCTCTGGGGCCAAAGTTGGAAAATATGCACAGACCCACAGCTACGGAGAAAATGCAGTGATATGTGGTCAATACAATCCATGAACAAATGAACAGATATAGAAAGTGCGAATCAAAAAGCACAATGTATGAACAATGTATGAATAGTGTCTAAACAGATATAGAAAGTGCAAAGCAGAAAGCACAGGTGTTGAATAGAAGTAAAGCAGAAGATGCAAAGTAGAAAGTGTAAAGTGCAAAGAGGAAACTAAGATGTATACCTCCCAGGCTCGCCAATAACCCCCAATCAAGTCTCCACTCAGAGGGGAAGTGAAACTCATGTATCCATATAGCATGGCGAGGCCAGCTCCGCCCCAATCATAAAAGCGCACCCGGGGAAGCGTCACCAGGGCGCTCAGCAGATATAAACCGACGGTGTTCCACCTATTCCAAAACAAGGTGGTATTAAAGACGAACATCAAAAAGCCCCTAGCACACTGCTCTATCTCCTCTACAGTCTTGGGCTTGCTCTCTCTGAATCGCTCGACAAACCTGGTGTATCTCACCATGCTTGTCCGGTATATGGGCAGATGCGCTCCTAGTAGCTCAAACCAGGCCGCCTTCCACTCCACCATGTCTAAATCGAGAGGGATCGGATCACCCCCTACGTCTAAGTAGGTGATCATAGCAAAGTTATAGGGAGCCATCGTCATCTCCCTTGCAGTGGAGAAGTGGAAGGAGTTGGTGGTGTCCCACCAGCTCTCCATAAGTGCAACTAGAAGAGGATGGCTCGTGATAACCTGCGTCAGGCCAGAACAGAATAAGCCGAAGCCTATATCGTCTATGATGTCGCGAACTCCTACGAGGAGTTCATCATATCAGTCTTGCACGGTCGTAGCTCCGTAGCCTCGGAAGGCATGAGACTTGCCCTATGGAAAAGAACAAATGAATCAAATCAGGCAGTGATGAAAGTACAGTCAGATGAAAGGTAGTGCAAGAAATGTAGTGAAAAGTGATGAAAGTACAGTTAGCTATAAGACAGTGCAAGAAGTACAGTCAGATAAATGCAGTGCAAGAAATGTAAGTAAAGGATGACAGGAATGCATGAGAACAAAGTGCATACCTCAACGGCAATGGAGGAAAGGTGAGAAGCCGGCTCCCTCAGCAGGGATAATATCTCTTTGGATTAAAGGGTCGTACCCTCAACGGTAGTGGCTCAGGCTTAGGCTCAAGCTTAGGCTCAAACTCGGCCTCGAGGTTAGCCTTAATACCTCCAGCCGCCTCGGCAACGGGCGACTCATCCACCCCAAGAATAAGTGGAAATACTGGGTGAAGTCTCTAGATGAGCCCCGTCATATGTTACATCATCTCCCATCTAGAAAATGGGTGAAAAGTGGGTGAAAAGTGAAGAAAAATAGAGAAAAGAGGGTAAACTTGGAAAAAGTCAACCCTATGAGAGAGAAAATGGAAGAAAAAGTCAATGCTGGGAAAAGTGCACAGAACTCGAGGGGAACAAGCCTAGAAGGGTGAAAATGAAGGAAAATGCGTCGAAATCAAATTTCAATCAGTTCAAAGTAAAGAGAATCAAGAGGGTTTAGCGAATAAAGTTTGAGTGGGGAGTTGGAAAATGCGTAGAAAGTGCAAATCTAGAGAGAAAGAGTGTCTAGAGAGAGAGGGAGAAGAATTTCGGTCTTTTAGGGTTGTAAGGAAATGAGCCCTTGTCACTTATATTTAAAGGCCCGAGCTTGAAAAGTTTGTTTTGCCCCGAACTACCATCGGTGGCCGGCATGGGGCCGACAAGGCTCACTGGTGGTCTGCAAGGCTCACCCGTGGCCGACACGTGGCGGGCGGCCTCACCTTGCGGCCGGCCAGTAGCCTTCCTTTTAGTCTTGATGTTGTTTGGTGTCCTTATTCCCCAAGAAGTGTAAGAAAGGTTCACTGTTGGTTCTAGATTGTCTCTACGAAAGCTCAAAACTGTGTTTTCAACTCACGATGTTTGTCACTTGTCAACATGAACGAGGTGTATCCTTTTTAAGCATGTTGCAACTCTTCCGAGAGGCAAGTTGGAAGTTTCCACTGAATTTGTTTTTGTCAAATTACTCTTTTGTTCCTTGCATAGAATATGCATTTCACATATACACTGCGTGGGCTTCTTGCATTGGTTATGATTCAAGCATAGAATATGCTTTTGTTCTAATTTCATGCATAGAAAATGCTCTTGTTTCCTGCACAGAACATGCCTTTACTTAACTTCATATCTAGGTTACTTATCTTGCACAGAACATGCATGGTTATTGCATCACACTTGTTTAGTTCTTTCTTCCTTTGCCAACATAGGCAAATGATATTTTATGTATGGTTCATTCAGAGGAATTCTGGATGAAGTTATGTGTGTCGTGGTAGGAGAACCCACACATTCATTTTGTGCATCTGTCGCACACCTCTAACTTGTGCATCTATCGCACTCCTTCACTAGTGCATCTATCACACTTGTTTACCTTCGTGCATCTATTGCACACCACTCTTCTATATCTCAGGACATGTGAAACACAACCCTAAGCAGTTTTTGTTTCTCAGGATGCATGATACGCGGCCCTGGGCGGGTTTCATCTTAGGACGTGTGAAACACGATCCCGAGCGACTTTTGCTTCTTAGGATGCGTGAAACGCGGCCCTGGACAAGTTTCATCTCGAGACGTGTGAAACACAGCCCCGAGCAATTTTTGTTTCTCAAGGTTTGATTTCTTGCAAAGGGATACGTAGACAGCCTGTGGGCGCAACCATTTATTTTTATCTTGATTGTTTGTCCAAGTCTTACGGCCTTGTCAAAATGGGTCGTATCTGGGCTTTGACATTCACTCATGTCATTTCATGACTCCTAGTTCTGTCAAAGAGGGGCAACTGTAGACATCCCAATTTTTGATGGCCCGTACGACTTGGACGTCCTTGCATGCACACCCGATGATGAGTCTGTTTGCTCACCAAGTGCTCAAAGTCCTCAACGGAATGCCACAACTTTAAGCCTCGCAAACCCTGATAGCCTTTCAAACCCAGCTTTGGACCAAGCCTATCTTTTTCAGTCTGCAACCTCTAATGACCTGCTGACCACTATTAGTGACTTACTGGCCATCACTTTTTTCTTGCCAACCTGGTGCCGACCACAGATGTGGCTTGCTGACTACCAGTGATGGCTTGCCGGCTACCATTGATGGCTGGCCGGCCACCAGTGTGTTTTGCAGATATTTTATGCCAACTGTACCAGCTATTTACACAAATGCATGCATCTATCCCCACGTATAGAGCTGCATCTCCTTGAGGGAATTTCATTTTTTCTATATATAGGAGACCCCTCTCTTTTGTAGAAAGGTTAGAAAATTTTGAACCCAAAATTTTTCCTCTCTCTCTCTCTCTAACAAATCTCTACACTTTAGCCTTCAATTCCTTAACCTTTGCCTATACACCCTTAACCAAATCTTCATATCTTTGAGCAGAGGTGTTCTTGAGCTCGGCTTGAGCTCTAAAGGGTGTACTTGGTTTTGTTGCTTGGAATTACTCTTCTCTTCAAGAGGTATAATACTTGCCTTCTTAAATTGCTTTGCATATTTGTTTTTCTATCTTTTTTGCACTGATTTTGGGCTATTTTTGAGCCACAAAAACACTATGTTTTCTTTTTTTTTTTTTTTTTTTTTTTTTTTTTTTTTTTTTTTTTGGGCTGAAGCTTGGGTTTAAGGCCATTAAAGGTTGAGTGGTTGGTAGCCCTTCTTTATACCATGCTTTGAGGCCTTTACCCATGTGCTTTCCACCATTTTACTATCTTTTTCTAAGCTTTTAAACACTGATTTTCAAAGTAATTTCAGTAGTGAAAATCGTGTTTTGAAGTCCAAATTTGGAGGGGTTAGCCTCCCCTTCTTGTGTCTTGTTTGCTAGCCTAGTTAGCTCTATGTGGTATCTTAATTTTCTAGCCATTTATAACTTAATCCCTGCATGTTTTAACCTCTGATTTGGACTTTTTTAACTCTTTTTTGGGCCGGTTGTTCCATTTGAGTCTTATTTTGCATGCTTCTAGTGTAAGTGTCCTCACAACCTTGGTGTTTTAGGCTTTTAGACACCGCTTGTTTGAGTTGATTGCATTGTTTTAGTGTTTTTTTCACTTAATTCCAGCAAGCATAATCTCTGCAACCTTCCTCATTTCTTCACTCTTTGTTTATTTTGAGGGTTGTTTCAACCTTGGGATTGTTTAAGCTTGAGATTGAGGTCCATACTTAATGGTTTAATCCTCTTTTGGGGGTTCATTATCAACGGCGTGGCACCTCTCTCTGGCCTTAAACTACCCCTTGTTTGATACTTCCTTCCCTTTTAGAGGACTCAACTCACCAATGGACTTAATTAGTTAAAAAATGGTTGGTAAGTTAAAATGAGTAACTAAAAGTTGAAACTAAAATCGTGCAAAGATAATAATTTGATTGTGTCTTGGTGTGTTCAATCGGACGTTAATTGAACACATGGAACTTGGACTATTTCATACTTGCTAGTGATGAAATGATCCAAGTCTCCAAGGTCAACTCCTTTCCTTGATCTTTCATGGAAGGGAGGAGGGAGGAGGTTTGTGTCTTTTTTTCTTGCATTTATTGAACTTGCACTCATGGGTTCATAAGCTATCATGCAATGAAATTGCTTGAATTGGTGGTTTGTGGCTTAGGTTCACCACTCCTTGGATTTGTTCATGAAAATGAGGGGTGAGTTGTGCAGACAATCCTTGAAAATACCCTATATATGCTCTGTTTGTCCTCTATTGCAGCAAGGTGAACCTAGGCATCAGTGGTCAGTAGGCCACTTTCCATGGCTGACAGACCACCACCTTGGCCGGCTGGTGGCCGACAACCTTCGTCTTTGGCCGGCTGGCCAGTAATGCAAATTTCAGCAAAGTGTTTGTAAGATGGAGCAAAGTTGTTTTGGAAATGTACAACTGTGCAAACAGAGGCATTCGGGAGCAAAACGGTGGTCTTTTCATGTGGAATCCGAGCATGTACATGCACATCCCTCATTTCCCGAGGCAGAGCAGTTAGTTTCTTAGTTTAATTACTTATTTTAATTGCACTTGTGTTGTAATTATTGAATTAGTTAGCTAACAAGTTAGTTAATTCAAGTATAGTAATAATTAGTTAAGTGATTTAGCTATTTATTTTATTTGTTTTGTAATAGTTAACTTAATTAGCTTTAGCTTAATTAGTTGCTAGTTAGCTTAGTTTATTCATTCGAACTCTCCTTCGTGAGAGCGTAATGTCATAATGTGTATGTCTTCCAACCCCACGTCCTTCTCCATTTTATTTACTAGCTTACAATGGTTAGTTTAGGGACATCACGTTTCAATTAGCATACTTCATGTTTGCATCCGTTTGTATTGCATGCATTGAGGCGCGATGCATCATTCTAATTGCATTGTTAGTTCAATACTTCTTTGAATATGTGCTTAGACTGTATGCTATTTAAATTGCCTCATATGTCGTATTAGTAGCTGAGCCTATTAGTTGCATATCGCATGTGTTGCATTAGTCATATTGCATACGTTAGGTACCATGCATGTTTTTCTAACTCTTTTGTTTTATCTTAGCTTGGAGTACTAGGTGAGTTTTTAGTGCTTTAGCATATTTGCATGAGTGTGAGTGACTACCATGACTAGCATGCTTGCCATGAGGCTAAGTGCTTACTTGTTGAACTATTTGAGTGCTTGTGGATGAAGACTTATTGCTTGAATTGGAATGATTCAATGAATGTACGTTTAAGCCCACTTCGTCAAGTGGCAAATTCAGACTTTAAGCCCACTTTGTTAAGTGGCAAAATCAAACTCTTTTCGAAAAACAAACATGAAATTGCACTGTTCCAATTTGAACGAACTAGTCTATATCGTGTGTGTGCACATCACATAGTAACTACAAGCCTAATAAACTGGAACAAGAGCATATGATGTTAATAAAAATTATATCATAATTAGTAGAGGCCGATCATCGATTAGGCGAGCGAGGGTGCTCAATTCATGACCTTCCCCTCTTGTACCCATGTTCCCGAACCGAGGCAACTTCAGTGATGACGGACATGTGGCCTTTGGCACGAGTTATGGGTTTCCTAGATTTTCCAAAAATATTTAGGTGGCGACTCTGTATCTGGCAAAGCAGTCCATTTTTTGGCATTTTTTATTCAAAATAAATTTTTCAAATGATTTGCCGGATTTAGAATCTTTGGGGTTTATCAATTTCACATTGCACTTGTGAGATTGGATTCAAAACCACGAGGGTCCGAACTACAGGGCTTCTTTTGAACTTTCGAAAAAGGGGCGCAAAAAGGTCAAGCTACAATTAATCACATGTCTTGAATTGGATCATATGCCATGCTCATAGCCGAGCCTATAAAATCCCATAAATGTGTGCGTTGCATTAGTCATTTTGTATCGTTTAGGGATATGCATATTTTCTAATTATTTTGCTTTGTTTGGTTTATCTTGGAGTACAAAGTGAGCACTTATCGCTTTAGCATATCACATAAGTGTGATTGTTGTCATATCAAGCATGCTTTCCATGAGGCTATTTGCTTAAATGATATAACTCTTTGAATGCCTATGGATGAAGGCTAATTGCTTAAATTAGGATAAATTGATTAATGTACATACAAACTCACCTTTTTAAGTGACGCGTATTAAAACAATTTTCAAACAAACATACAATCAAATGTTCCAACTTTTGCAAAATTAGTCTATACTTGTGTGCATCACATAGTAAATTAGCTAATAATCGGAACAAGAACATATAATGTAAATAAAAATCACATCATGATTTATAGAGGTCAATCTTTGATTGGGCGAGTGGGGTGCTCAATTCGTCACCTTCCCCTCTCGTACCTAAGTTTCCGAGCCGAGACACTTTGGTGATGACGGACTAATGGCCTTTGACACGAGTCACTGGTTTTCTATATTTTCTATATAAAAAAAAAATTATTTAGGTGGCGCCTCTGAAATCTGGCAAAGCAGTTCATTTTTGGCATTTGATTCAAACATCAATTTTCTAAAAAGATTTACCAGATTTGGACTCTTTTTTGTATTTCCATTATTTCACATTACACTTGTGAAATTAGGTTTAGAACCATGGGAGTCCGAACCGCAGGGCTAGTCATATCCGAAAGGAGCACGAAAAGCAAGCTACAAATGCATGGCCCGTGGTGAAATCTACCAGCTCATCAATATGTGGTAGTAGAAAGTCGTCCTTGGGACTTGCTTTGTTCAAGTCTTTGAAGTCGACATAAACCTGAATTCTACCATCTTTCTTCGGAACCGGGATGATATTGGCCAACCAAGTCGGATACTCAGATACTAACAAGAACCCTGTATCAATTTTCTTGGCAACCTCTTCTTTGATTTTCAGTGCCCAATCCGGACGAATTCGGCGCAGCTTCTGCTTGACTGGTCGGGCCTCAAGGTCGAAAGGGATCTGATGCTATACAATCTCAGGATCGATTCCAGGCATGTCTTCGTAGGACCACATGAAAACATTTTTGAAATCTTTTAAAAAAGCGATTAAACACTCGCATTCCTCCGAAGACAACGTGGACCCGATCTGGACAAAGTGTGGATCTTTCTCAGTACCCACATTAATGGCAATGATTTCATCAAAACAAGGCTTAGCAAACCTCTCCTCCTCTCAATTAATTAAGTTTTTCAAAGCCAGAGGAATTTCTTCCTCTTCGTTTTCATTAAAATTCTGAAAATCTTGGTAAATGCAATAAATAAGCGGCATTGAGAAGTACACAGAATCCGTAAAGTTCTCATTCAAAAGGTCCAGATCTTCGGTTACAAACTCAAAAGCAAAGTTGAATGAAGACCTAGACAGGACTTTGGTATCTGGATTACCATCCCCAGAAATACCAGACTCAGACCTCGGAGAACTCAAATCCGATCCCGACTCCACAGACTCAGTGGAATCAAATTCTGGCTCATCACCCGATTTAGAACTGGAAAGAAAGCCTTCTTCCAGCTGCCAAGTAAGACGTGGTGCCCTCGACACATCCAAAATTCCAGAGATTGGGTCCACACCCAGTTCTTCCCCAATCATGGAGACAGTAAAGTTATCCCCAAGTTCTCTAGGTCGGCTGTAGGATCTGTTAGGAGATATGCCAGTACTGTCCCCACTTCAACCTCACTATTGTCTAAGTCATCTTCCGTGCTCTGGCTAGCTTTGATGCTTGGTTCAGCCCTTTTCTCATTATTGTCTCGTATCTGCAGATCAAAGAAAATCTTGAACCCGGGGACACGCTTTTTCGAGGAATTTACCCAAGGCTCAAGAAAGCCACAGAAAGCAAAATCATCTCCCTCTCGAAGAAAACGGCCATTGAGCGTCCCCCTGATTGGCCTTTGGATGAGCTCATAATGCTTCCCAACTCTCTTGGCCTTGGCTCTGCCCTTCATCTCTTCTCTCTTCCTTATCCAATCCTTTTTGGTGGGCACATAGCCCAGTCCAAAGGTATACGGGTTATGTGGCACCTCTACCGATGATGTAACACCTTTTCGTCCGCTCTTTCCAAGTCCTATTCTCGGAACATGCCGCAGCTTGTTCATAAAGTATATGGACTAGGCACTGACGTACATGCCTTCGTCCGCGACCAGAATGGTCTGCACTACCCGGGCTTTAGCCAGAGTGAATCCCAAGAGGAATACATGTTCATCGCCATGGTCGATTTCTAGGACTGACATAGTCACATCCAGAGGCGGATGGATGGATGAGTTCCCAAAAACAATTATTACTCCTCCCCCATGATGGTACTTCAACATTTGATGGAGAGTGGAGGAGACAGCCTTCATATGATATAACCAAAGCCTCCCTAATAGTAGGTTAAAGGCAGTCGGTATATCTAGGATGTCAAACTCGATCTCTTGCTAAACTGGGCCCACCTGGACTCTTACTTTAACTGTATCCATGATATCTCTGCTTGTATTGTCATATGCCCATATCATTTGGGCTGTAGGGATAAGGTCTGCCGATTTAAGGCCAATTGCATAGGCAGCACGGGATGGATAGACATTAATGGCAAAACCGGTATCTACCAACACCACTGGCACCCACTTCTCCCTGCAATCCATAGATATATATAATGGCTTGTTATAAGCCAAGCCTTCCAGTGGCAGCTCTTTATCCGAGAAAGAGAGCGTTGGCTTGGCACCACAAGTTGCTCGGGCGTAGTATTAATGAACAATTTAGCCTTGTCCATTGTCGACAATACTTCTTGTCCATGCACCCGTGAGGCCATGAGGAGTCCCTAGATAGAGATATCAGCTTGGATTTCCTTGAGTTATTTTTGTACTAACTCCTCTTCTAGTTGCTTCTCTTTCTGTCTCTCGGCCTCCTTGTCCTTTCCGGATGCCTCTGCTTGATCCAGGGGCAGTGGTTCAAAATACCGTCCATGGCGGGTAAGATGGTCTATTTCCTCAACATACCATGTATTATTCGGGAGACAGCCTCCCCAATCTTCGTTGGTATGGGGCAAATGTAAATCATTGTCTTCCCACAACGCACCATCAGCTACCAACAAATAGTTGTTCGGCTCCATCTAAATCATCTTCATAGTACAAGTGCCCCCCTCAGGGCGACACGTGGTTGCAGTTTTCTGGCTGTCCTCAACTCTTTCTCTCTCAAATTTCCTCAATGATGCTTCCTATTCAGTATCTATAGTGTTCATAACTCTCATTTCTTGACTTGGGTTTCCAACATATGTGCCCTTCCGTAGTTTTCCTTTCCCATCAACCTTTCTGACCACTACAGCTACCTCTACTTCCTTTCCCTCTAATTTCATCCTAGTTTCTTCTTCCTTGTCTGGCTCATCACTCAGCTATCCAGTGTTATCACTCGATCCATTTAGGTCAAACCATCCGATTTGTACATCTCCCTAATTGTGCTCATCAAAGAACTATAGATTGTCCAAATCATCTTCGAGATCTGCCAAATCATGCAACCCCTGGCTCGGGCCATCCTCCCTAACCATATTGATGTCTGTCGAGATTGGTAGCACCAATTCAGGCTCGGTTTGGTTGGTTGGTGCAATATAGCAACTTGGATCATGTGCCTTTGCAAACAAGTCTGCGGACACTTCGACGACAGGCCAATACCTCCCTTTAAGGCAAGATGCTCCTTTACCACGGGTATTGCCACCACATTATGAGGCTCAGGTTGTCTCTTAAATGCGCCCATCATGAACAGATTTGTGCCCTCAAGAATGAACAATATTGGTTTCGGTAGGTGAGAGGTGGTAATATATATGCTGGGGCCATAAGAGGTGGCCAGTGTATGGATAAGGTTAAGGTTTCGGGGTGGAAAGACTTGATTATGGGCTGGGAGCGGATTTGTTGTTACATTTCTTTTTTGAGGTGGAGCGATAACCTTGTTGTCAATGAGATCCTAGATCTCATGACGCAAACGATAGCACTGGTCAGTGTCATGACCATGTTGCTGGTAAAAGGCAGAGTACTTTGCAGGATTATGCTTGGGTGGAAGAAGGTCGGGGAGTGGACAAGGTTCTAAGGGTTTGATGTGCCCTTTTTTGATCAGCACTTGTATGGCTTTGAAAAGGGTCATGTATAGATAGTTAAAAGTGCTTTGGGGTCGCGTAGGGGTGGATGATGTTTGTGGTCGTATATTGGCAAAAGGGTTAATAGTTTTTGTCGTGGTGACAATATTTACATCCGATGGCCTTGCAGCTGTGCTACGAATGGCAGCATTGGAACTATGAACAGATAGCCTTTTTGCCGGCTCATTCTCGTCTGTAATAAGCCCTGCTTCATGGCATCTTCGATTTGCACTCCCATTTCATAAAGTTCTGTAAACGTAAACAACGGGAGCACAATCATTTTCTGCAACAACTTGCCATGTAGATTCCGGACGACCATTCTGATCTGGTCCTTCTCGAAAGGCCTCATGGTCATCATCAAGGCTTTAGCTCTTCATCTTGTCACAAATTCAGAAAAACCCTCATTCAACTCTTGACGTGTTGCCTCAAGATCACAAGTTGTGACCTCAATCTGCATATTGTAAGAGTACTGAGCAATGAAGGCTTCGGCCATCTCTTCCCAATTCTTTTTGACGAAATCTTACAACTTAGCATACCAAATGGCCGCTATACCCGACATGGTACGACCAAAGATAGATAGCTTCTGTAGTCTAGTTAAGCCCATCGGCCGTAAGATATCCGAAAATAGTCGCAAGTGAAGCATTGGATCCCCAGAATCGTCAAAACAATCAATGTGCAGCATCTTAAACCAATCCAGTAATGTAACCGCAAAATCAGTGTATCAATCCTCTATGTCTAGGATGGAGTTAACCCCTTGCGCTCTTTTGAATAGTTTCTCCATTTTGTTTACCTTGAACTCAAACGGAGCCTCGGTCTGATAAACCGAGGCTTTGGAAGCTTGCGTTGGGATTGGCTCTGTTTGGACTGGAAAAACCACATTACCCTGGTTTTATGGATGTTGAGCGTTGGCAATATTGGCAGTGGCACTGGGCACAGGAATAGCCGTGGTGGGTGCACGGGATGCAGAGGCCGTAGCCAGCTGTAGTTGCTGTTGTTGTAACCTAGTTATGACCTTGGCCTGACAGGCTGTAACCTCAGCCTGACGAGCCGCATCATGCTATACAGTCTCAACTATTTGTTACAGATGGAGTAGTAGTTCTTCCATATTAGCCGGTGGATACTATGCCATTGGAATAGGTGACTGGTTTTGAATTGAGCTGGAAGTGGATGACTGATCTTAAACCGGACTGAACGCAGGTGAACTGAGAGGTGATTGCTGTAAGAATTGGACTGGCAAACTCTCTCTGGTTCTTCTTCGTCTTGTAACCGGTGAGAGTGAGGTAAACATAGGTTATCCTCAAACAAGATCCCCGGCCTTGCAGAGTCTTCTGACTCGGGTCTAGAGTTCTTGGGGGATATCCGAACTTTCTGAAGCTATGGTTTTTAACTACCTAGCAAAAGAAAATAAAGAAAAGAACAGTAATCAAAAACCGCACAGCACCTCAACTAAGATGTTATCAACACAAACATGCTCAAAGTTGTAGAGCTGTATTCCACACTAAATCCTGCCCCAAAACAGATACAATCTGGCAACTGATATACACATTCCTGTATACGTTCACTGTGAAGTACATACCAGTTAAGAGAGAGCCAAAACACCCCTATGAAGGGGTACGGTTACCCTTTCTTGGTTTTGTCATTAACTAGGGTTTCAATATTTCAATAAAGCAGTTTCACACAATCCTACATTTAGATGAGCATCCTGTCCTCGTTTGGAACATTCACTATGGCTTACTACATGTAGCTAGGCCAAATGGTCAAAAAGGGGTATCTTAGCAAGACTACCTAATATACCTCTCACACCTAACACCAAGAACTGAAAGGAGGATCAAGCGGTACAGCGGTAGCCTAGATCCAAGGGTTGTGTTCCCAACATGGCAGAGCCCATGATCAGTCAACCTTTTGGCAAGCTTTTTGGGTGAGCCTCCGGCAAACCGTCCAGGAATAGTAGATGGTAAACACAGTGACTTAAGCGCACTAGTGCAAATGCAATGCAAAGAACATATAAGTGCAGATAAAATTTCACATCATGAAGTTTGAGTCAAGTTCTCTAAATTCCCCAGCAGAGTTGCCAGAAACTGTAGCTTACTTTTTGTGCTCCTTTCGGATACAACTAGCTCTATAGTTCAGACTCCTTTGGTTTTGAATTTGATTCCACAAGTGTAATGTGAAATAGATAAACACAAATGAGTCAAAATTCGATAATTCTTTTAGAAAATCGATTTGCCAGATAAAGAGTCACCACCTAAATATTTTTGGGAAATTTAGGAAACCTAAGACTCGTGCCAAAGGTCACTTATCCGTCATCACCAAAGTGTCTCGGCGAGGGAACTTAGGTACGAGAGGAGAAGGTCATGAAGTGAGCATCCCACTCACCTGATCAAAGATCGGTCTCCACTAATCATGATGTGATTTTTATTTACATTATATGCTCCTGTTCCGATTATTTAGGCTAGCATTACTATGTGACGCACACAAGTATAGACTATGTTGCAAAAATTGGAACACTTTGATTTCATGTTTGTTTGAATACATACCACTTTAAAAAGTGGGCTCGTATGTACATAAATCAAATTGTTCCAATTCAAGCAATTAGCCTTCATCCACCGACATTCAAACAAATATATCACTTAAGCACTTAGTCTCATGGAATCGTGCTTGACATAGCAACAATCACATGCAATGTAATATGCTAAAGCAAGAAGTGCTCACCTAGTACTCCAAGGCAAGCCAAACAAAGCAAAAGATTTAGAAAACATTCATGTCTCTAACTAATGGAAAATGACTTAGTGTGACACACACAAGACGCAATTAATGCGCTCGGCTACTAACATGGTATTTGAATCAATTTGATAGCATGCGGTCTAAGCACGTATTCAAAGAATTTTAGCAATGATAGTGCTTTGTTAGAATGATGAACCAAGTTTTGATGCGTGCAAGACAAATGGATACTTTGGTCATGGAAAATACTAATTAAAACATGATGCTCTATTCTACTATCATAAGCAGTGAAATAAAAGGGAGAAAGAAATGGGGGTTGAAAGGCATACACACTTATTACACTTTTTGCCCTCATGCAAGAGGGTTCAAATGAATGTCCAAGTGTCTGAAATAAACTAACTATTACAAAACCAAATGAAGGAATTAAGCTAATGAATACTAAACAACTAACTAGCTATCTAATTTGTTACAACAAGGATGAACAATAAAACTAACTAGCTAGGCTAACTAACTATGACAATTATGAATAAACATTAATAATAATTACAACAATGCTAACTATAATGGTAATTAATTAAATGCAACAATAATAGGAACATTAATTTAGAACATTGATAAACAAAGATGCACAAGGATTGCATGCTCGTGACTATTTTTCAAAAGTAGCTCTGTCTGCCTTAACTACTCTGCCTAGTTTCACCTTCAGCCACTGCCCTCCGTTTCTACCAAAAATGCACTTCTTACCAAACATTGGAGCCTGACCGGCCCCCAATGAGGCCTGGTCGGGCCCAAACAAGGGTGGCCGTGACTTGATTTCATGCAAAAGTCTACTTCTGTGCTATGAGGTGAAAACAGTGCAAACAGAACTTTTCTGAGCTTTGTTTGTTCCTTATGCTCTTCTCTGCCATGGAGTGGCTCAAGAGAAGAACAAAGTGGGTTCCAAAACCATCAATAAGAAAGTTAATTGCTTGATAATTTCAAACAAAATTGGACAAAAATCAATAAATGCAATGAAAAACCACTCCTCTCTCCTATGATGAAGTGAGCTCGAAGAGGGAGGTAGAGACGCATCAAGTTTCATCAACACATCATGAATCGGTGTGTGACGACTCTTGAAACTATGGATTCAGCATAACGTTCGGCCAAATCCAAGCAACCTTACTCATTTTCTTTACGTTGGTTTCATTGGTTTTAAGCCCGTTTTATTAGTCCTTTCCATTCTTTTGTCAATTTGTCCAAAAGGATAGTTAAGTCCACTACATGAGAAGAAATGTCAAACAAGAAGTGATCCGAAGCATGAAAGAGGGACTACGCCTTGACGATGAACCTACGAAGAGGTTAAGCAATTGAGCATATGTTTGTTTCCCATGCCTCGAATAACCATCAATCTTTTGAGACAACTCTCAAACAAAAGAAAAGAAGAAATGAGGGAGATTGTAGACATGATTGCATGATTGTGAGATTGATTTGAAGAATAAGACTCTTAATATGAAAACCAAGCAAAGAAAAACTATCAACTTAAATGGTGCCATGAGAACTTACAACATGATAGGCAAAGTATTCAAAGCATGAACCAATTAAATAAATTAAAACAAGTCTAAACAACCCTTAATATGTAAAAACCAGTGACTAAAGTGATGTTTAAAGAGTACGAAAAAGGTAGAAAATTGCAAAGAATCACAAGGTTAGTGAACAAGAGTAAGGAGAGGTGGCTAGCCACTCCATTTTTGAGACCTCAAACCATGTTTTTTAGCCTTTTTTGAAATTTTAAAATCAATTTGAAGACTCAAAAAAAAAAGGAGTGTAAACACAAGGTTGTGAGCTATGAAGTGAGGTGCAAGAAAGGGTGTTAAACTTTTCTACCTTTGGATCCAAAGGTATGAGACAGTAATGAATCCAAAGCAATACAAAGATACAATAAATTGATGGTAAGAGACAGTAATGAAAGTTAGAGAAAATATGGTATGCTTATACCTCTTAAAGAGGATAAGCTCTTGTTATGAATCAAAGTTGGTCCAAGCACACTCTCAAGCTTGAATTGTGATTCTGAAGGCTCAACCAAGGCTCCAAGGTTTAAGGTTTGAGGGTTTGTATGGTGTATAACTATAGTTCAAAGATGGCAAGCTTGCTCAAAGATGGCTTGCACAAGAAGAAAGTGCTCTTAAGTTAGTGAATAGGCTCTTTGAAAATTGTTCGACCCTCAAAATAGAAATATAACCTTGTATTTATAGAATTTGAGCAAAATAGGTTGAAAATATTTTCAAAAATAGACAACTAGTGGGCTCCCGCCCAAAACAGTGTTTATCGCCACCAAGGCACGGCCGGCCCCAAATGGCCACGGTCGGATCCCAATGAGGCACGACCGGGCCCCAATGTACTCCCCTGTTTCTCTATTTCAAGCTCAATGTAGGGTGGCACAATTTTTAAAAAGGGACCTCTGAAGTATAGACAAGGTAAATGGGAAGGTCTTGGGACTGTTCAGAGCCCGACCTTGGAGTCCTTCATTGAGCATTTAGATCACACACAATGTAACTTTCTTCATTGAGTGCATAGGACAAAGCACCCCGAGTCTTACGGACGGTCAAAAATGGGGTGTCTATAGGTGCTTGGTTACAATAAAAGTGAGTTTAAACTTAATACAAATAAAGACCTAGGCTTGTACAAACTAAATACAACAACAACCAAAAATAGAAGCTCTTGGATTCAATTCCTCCCAAGCTATTGCCTTAGCGGAGGAGTATAAGGTAAATGCATATGCAAGGTAGCGTGTGGATTTCAACAGAGTTATAAGGTAAATGCATATGCAAAGCTTGTATCAAAACATTTTGGCTGTGTTTGGTGAAACTTTGGAAACGTGATTCCACACCTTGGTTTGAGCGTTGTGTTTGGTTAGAATTTTCACAAATTGATTCCACACTCACTTTTGAAAACACGTCTATTCGATCATCCTTCCGGACGTCCGGCCGGTTGACTGGAACAGTTTTTTTCTTTTTTTTTGGTGGGGGGCAATTGGCATTTGTTATTTTTATATTTTAAATAAAAAATTTTTTTTGGAATTTTTAAAATTTTTTTTTTGAGTTTTGAATAGAATTTTGAGTTATGTGTTTGGTTATGAGTTGTAAGTTTTTAAATCAAACAGCTTTTCTAATTTCAAAAATTCAAAACTCAATTCAAAGCTTATAACCAAGCAAATTTTCTCTTTTCAAATCATATTTTCAGAACTCACAAACTCAAAATATAACTCTATTATCAAACATAATTCTAAAACTCTACCAAACGCTACCTTTATATCTCTTTCCAAAACCATGCCATGCTAAGTTTGTTATCCTAATTCATGAAAATCTTTTACGTCACAATAGAAAACAGGGCGGTGGATACAACACTGGAAATCTCTAGGATGTGTCTACAAGTAGGTTACAAGCACTACCAATTGTCATTTTTACTGGTACTAACCGAAAGGCTTGACACCTATCTGTGCTGGTTTCTGAACTTTCACCAAGGACACACAGGCCAACATAATACCACGACTACACTCCTACCTAGATTCACCAAGGTACTCACCACTTTTTCTCAAAACGATAAACATTTTCAATCTGTTAAACATGTTACAATGCTCAATGCAAATAGGTGAGAAATTAGTTTCAATTCGCCTATTTCTTATGCAATTTCTGCAACAATCATAGTTATCCTCCACCGATAGCCCAAAATAGATATCCCTAAACAGATAATTAATTTTCAACACAGATATACTTTCCAACATTTCCAATTAGGAGTGATAATTTATATCCAACTCCATCACCATCATCATCATGTTTCAATTCCATAAAACCAACATCAATCCCATTTCCTCTTTACAAAAAGAAAATCCTCATAATTTAAGGCAAAAACCCGTTTTCTTTAAAAATCAATCTCCATGGATAAAATCCGCTATTTATTACAACCCAACCATTTTTACAAAATCACAATCATATACAAGAACCCATTTTGAAAACCCCTCTATTGATTTTAACACCAAACCCAAGATTTTTATCAAAATCTCCAAATCCCATGATTTCTTTGAAAAGACAAATAACTAAGTTAAAAATTAAACTAAAGTGTGGAGAAATCTCTACCTCAAAGACAAGGACCAAGAAGAACAAGAGTTGAAACTTGACGAAGCTGAAAACGAACTTTACTCCGATCAAAACGAAGCACTAGATGAGCTCTACCATTTTATGAAAGGGACTATGGTGTAAAAATCAAGGTATCAAGATGTATTTAAGTTTTAGACAGGGCTTCTAGAGAGCGAGTAAATAGATCTAGGTTTTGGAGTGTTTTAGAGAGAGAGAAAGAGAGAGAGAGAGAGAGATGTGAAAAATGACTCAAAAGTGTGTTAGGTCGGCGGACCCTAACAAGTACTATTCACTCAATCCTATTATTCACTCAAATACTATTCCAATGGGAGGTTTAGGGGGTCAGCCCCCCGGCCGAAATTTTTTGGGTACTTCTGTAATTCTTATGTTGCTTCTGTGTAACTTTAATTCTATACTTATAAATAGATAAGGAGGCGCCTTTTTGAGGTTAATAGAGAGGTGCATTTTTTTTTATCATAGTGAAAACCGTAGCAGTTGTGGATGTAGCCCTATTCTAGGGTGAATCATGTAAATCCTTGCGTTCTTGTGTATGTGATTTGTTTGATTTGTTTTTTCTTCCTTGTTTTTTTATTGCGTGTCTCACCGATCTTGGTTAGGAAGGGTCAATTCCTAACAAAGTGACTCCCTTTGAACTGATATACGTGTAGATCACTCAAGCGTAGGAATGGTCGCTCGAGCGACCAAACACAACGAAGATACCGATCGAGTGCAAGAATGGTTGCTCGAGCGCACAATGCACTCATAGTAGTTCAGACCTGCAAAAGTTCACTTGAGCCCAAGAAACGTTGCTCGAGCGTAGATATCAAACTCTTAGTAGTTTGCAGACTGTAAAAGACCGTTTGAGCATAAGAAGAGTCGCTCGAGTGAACAAGCAAAATTCTGGGCAATCAACTCTTTGAAAATAGACTCCCAACATGTTTCAAGCACAACCAAGGCACTCCAATAACTGTAACGCCTTGAAATAATTATGATAGCCCATACTCAACATTAAGAAGTGCTCACAATGATAAAGTAATTTTCTTTCATTGATTTACAATCAAGCTTTTACAAAAAAGTGATATAATAAAAAGACAGGATTAAAGTTAGACGAATAAGAAATGACCTAAAGGATTACATCTTTCTAAGATGATACTTGGTTACAACAAAAGTGAACTTAAGTCCAATACAGTAAAAGCCCTTGGCTTGTACAAAAGTAAATATAGTAAATACACAAAAGAAGTTCTTGCTCCAAGTTCTCCAAAGCTACTGCCGTGGCGGAGGCATATCATCACACCTGAAATGTTTTTTTCCACATAGGGTGAGCCAATGCCTGGTAGAAATAATCCATTACAGTGTATGAATCTTAACAAAGATATAAGGTGAATGCATATGCAATGCTCATGCCAAAACATTTTATGTCTCTTTCCAAAACCAACAATGTCAAGTTAATATCATGGTTTGTAAATCATTTCCTTTATAATAGAAAATAGGATAGTGAATCACACTCTGGGAATTTCAAAATAATACAACCTTTCCTGGAAATTTCGTCCGGTGGAAACTGTAAACCAGGACCCATGTAAATGTAGGTTATACAAGCACTACTATTGCCATTTCACAAATTTCATTCGTGGGATCGGCACCCATGTATACACGTGATTTTTGGGACTTTCACCCTGGACACACATGCCAACTTATTTGATGTAACAACAACTCTTTCCCATATTCACCAATTTTCTCAAAACAATAACATTTTCAATGTATACGTGTGAGATAATGCTTAATGCAAATGAATGAGAAAATAGTTTCAATTCTGCTAATTCACATATATTTTCTACAACACTCATAGCTATCTTCCACCGATAACCCAAAACAGATATTTCTAAACAGATAGACAATTATCAATAAAGATAAACTCTCTAAATTTTCAAGAGGTGAGTGATAATACATATCTAACTCCACTATCCCCATTAACATCAATCCAATTTTACAATTTCCATATCAATCTCATAATTTATGTAAAATCAATATTTGAGGCATTTAGGGCAAAATCCATCTTCTTTCCAAAAATCAATCCTAACATTCAAAATCAACAATTTATTCCCAACTCAACATTATCTTCCATATCAAAATCATTTTCAAGGATCCATTTGAAAAACCCCTATTTTAATTTTTACGTAAAACCCTAGATTATTCCAAATCTTCCAAAAATCTTAATATTGTTTAAAAATAACAAATAACTAAGTTAAAACTCACAAAAAGTGTAGAAACTATCCCTACATCAAGCTTAGAAGATAATGGAATGAGGGATGGAAACTCAAAGAGGCCAAAATTCAACTTTGCTTCGATTAGAACGGAGTCCTCGTTAAGCTTTACCTTTTTAATAAAGGCACACAGGTGAAAAAGATCGATGGATCTAGGTGTATTTAAGGGAGATAGATGAGTTTTAGAGAGAGAGAGAGAGAGAGAGAAAATAGGGTTTTGAAATGTAGATAGAGAGAGAGAGAGAGTAACTCAGAAAAGTGATTTTACGAACTGATACACGCACAGTTCGCTTGAGCGCAAGATGTGTCGCTCGAGTGACCAAATACAATAAGTTTCACTGCTCAAGCGCAAGAAACCTAGCTCGAGCACAAAATACGAACTCCCAGAAATATTACAGATAGAAGACCGTCACTCGAGCACAAGAAGTTTCGTTCGAGCAAATAATGCAAACTCCCAGCAGTTTTACAGACCTGCAAAAGTATTGGAGGTTCACAAAGACCACTCGAGTGCAAGAAATGTTGCTCGAGCGAAAGAACAAATTCTGGACATCAACAATTTGAAAAATAAGGTACCAACCTGTTCCAAACGTTAACAACACGTTTCAAAAGCCAAACTCCAAGAGAGGTAAAGGGAAACAAGTCATGGATAACTATGCAAGACAATGAAACTCAGATCGAAGACAATCAAATGGGTCAGGTCTGAACCAGAATCGCTATAATAACCAAACTCAATAAGGAATAAGATGGAAAAAGACATGAACAACCATCAATTAAGAAAACTCGAATGCAAAACAATAAATGGGTTGGGTTTAAACCAGAGTTGCTATAAATGAAATTTAGATAAGGATATGATTTGTTAATCTATATCTATAAAAAAAACATTTGTATCTGAATCTTTATTTTGATTTACTCCAATTTCCTCTCCCTCTATCACATATATTAAAAATTAAAAAATTTGAAATAATGAAATTTAAATAAGATATGATTTTTAATTATTTTTCAATTTATACTACACTATATATATATATATATATAAGCAAATGTAATGTCTTATAAAAAAAAATTTTAAATGATTATCCTTAAATTTTCATAATTTTAATATTTCTCTCTTCTACTTAGTAATCCTCTTTGATTGTCTTTCATGTTTTCTTTTCTGCTTCGTTTTTTAATTGTTAAATTAATTTTTATAGCCTA
This sequence comes from Camellia sinensis, assembly GCF_055761805.1. Lineage (NCBI taxonomy): Eukaryota > Viridiplantae > Streptophyta > Magnoliopsida > Ericales > Theaceae > Camellia > Camellia sinensis. The sequence goes on from NC_138967.1 coordinate 153,804,636, forward strand.
TAGATAAGATCTAAATTTCAAAGTTGAAATTTTATTCAATTTATTCTATTTTCTCATGTTTATCTTATTTTATCTTTAAATTTGAACTTAAATTTTTATTTCTTTCAAAACTCCCTCTCTCTTAGAGTTTATCTTCTATTTGAACTTGATTGTTGTAGATTCTCATATATTTCAACTTAATCTATTCAAAGTTTATCTTCAAGTTGAACTTTATTTTATCTTTTAAAATCATCAATTAATTACCATATAAATTTTAAATATGATAGAATTCCAAGTATATATCTTTTGTTTAAACTTAATCTTTTCAATATAAAAACAAGTGTCTGAAAAGGGAACCATGAACATGAGATTGAAAAGAAGAAGAAAAAACACAATCAACAGTGAGCCCTTTTCGACTGCCCTTCACGGTGCTTAAAATTTTTTGCATTAAACTTCAAGTCACAAGTAAATTTTTTTTTCTCTCTCTCTTTCTCTAATTGTATCCACTTTACATTTGAAATGTGTACTTACATGATTTTTTGCATTTGTGGGAAAAAGGAGTTTATGCAAATAGATATTATTATTTTATTTTTCTTTAAATTTTGTTTGTGTTTTTGTTTCTTTTTCTTTTTTCTGACAATCTGTATTTTTTTTTATTTTTTTCTTTTTTGGCTAATAATGTGTTATTTAATTGAGATTTTATTCTTTTCTTAAAGTGCTACTATCATTAATTTGTGTCTCTTGCAGTTATTGACTATTTGTGTTTAATCTATACTTCTATCTATCTATACTATCTATCTATCTATACTATATATACAAGCAAATGTAGTGTTATCTCAAAAAGCTTCAAAAATTCATTCCTAAATTTTCATAATTTTGAAAAGGAAAAAAAAAGTACGTGGCACCTCCCTACACCTCTATTTTCACTTTTCAAGTCTTCTTACTCCCCCTCCCTATATAAAAAAATAAAAATAAAATAATAAAAAATCACGTAACATCTTTAATTAAAAAAAAAGGATAGAAATCCAATATGGTTATCATTATCTCTCTTCTACAAAAATCTAAAAAAGTAAAACAAGAGATAAAAAGAAGCCAAAAAAAAAAAAAAAAACCTACATAGTTATCCTTATTTCTTTTCTAAAAAAACTTTTCTCCTGTTCGTACTCCAATCTCCATAAATAGGTGTACTATCCTCACTAAAATAAAACTAAAGATGTTGAAAAAAAAAAAAAACTTACAACTCTTTATGGCATTCTCTCTTTTCTGTTACAACAATATGATTACTTTTCTATATCTTTCTAAACAAATATTCGCTCAAAACATGTTCATCTGCAATTTACTTATGAAGGCGTGGGTATGTTACTAAAATTCTAAAGATTTTATTGTCATTTTCTTTTTCTTTTATTAATTAATTCATAAGTAAGTTATGTTCGTACTCCAATCTCCATAAACAGTTTTACTATTCTCACTAAAATGAAATTAAAGATGATGAAAAAAATAAATACTTACAACTCTCAATGGCATATTCTCTCTTCTCTATTATAACAATATAATTATTTTTCTATTTCTTTCTAAACAATCACTCGCTCAAAACTTGTTTACTTGTAATTTATTTATAAAGATGCGGGTATGTTACTAAAATTCTAAAAGTTTTATTATTTTTTTTGCTTTTGCTTTCATTAATTAATTCATAAATAAGTTAAAAGCTACTGTCTTGGGGTTTTTTTTTCCTCTAACATTTTTCAATTGTGTGTTTTATATTTTTATTTATTTTTTATTAATATTGAATCGCTTTTTAAAGATTATTCAATTATATATTTCTCCATTTTCATAGCGTGTCTCCTTTTCAAATATTTTGGACAAACAGAAGAGCAATGACAATGTTGTAACTGAGAGTGATGGATATCTCTTTGTAATCATCATCACGATCTTGAATTAATGTGCAAAATTGAGTACAAACTTAATAATAAGAAAAAATTAATATTTTATTTGTTTTTATCTTTAAATTGAAACATTTATTTGGTGATTGTTAAAGAAGTTTTGAATTTTGTTCAGTTATATGTATGCACTGGACTCTCCTAAAATCAATGAATTTTTGTTTATTTTTTAAAAATTTAATCAATGAGTTTTGGGAGCATCAAAATGTCAAATTAATTTGTTAATTTTATTAATTTTTATTTAATTAAAAAATCTATTATTTAGTTCATTTGCACCTTTATCTATATGCCACAAATAATTTTAAAAATGCATCTATGGCTTTGAAGTCACATTGCACAATAAAAATATATCTAATACCAGATTTATACTATTACTAGAAATAAACTTGGGCTTTTTCAAGTAATTCAAAAAATTTAATTGAATTATTTGTTACAATTTAATCATAACTTTTGGCCAAAATTTAAAATAATATTAAAATTATTAGCTTAAAAATATCTATTAACTACTTTACAGCTATCTTATTACAAATTCTTTTAAAAATTAAAAATTACTAAACAACTTCATATCTCCATCAAATATCTTAATTCTTTAGAATTCATATTACATTCATTGATGATGTCGATTCTGCGCAAAGGAGTCTTCTATATCCACCGAAATTGCTTGGAGCCGATGAAGCTATTCAAGCAAAATTAGTTTGGCCTTTGAATTTTAGATTTGTACAAAAACAATTATCATAGAATTCTGGATTTGTATATAAAAAAAATAAAAGAATTAAATAGATTTGTGGATGAAATAAAAGTCTATTTTGTTCACTTTTCTATTTTTTTAATTTTTTATTTTACATATTCTATCTAAACACAACTTTAGAATTTCTTGAGTGATTGTGTAGAGAAAATATATGTTGGTTCATAATATAAAAACAAATAAAAAATGGGAGAAAATTGTCCAATTGTATAAATTTTATAAAATTAATAAACACATTGTATTAAACCATTTATACATTAAATTTATATATTTTTCATAACTTCATAATCTAATTAACTAACAAATAAAATTTTAGTTTATGAATTACAAAATAACAAAAAATAGTGTTAATATTATATATGTTTTATTTTTTGAACACTAAATTATTATATCCCGTGCATAGGGTTAACTATTAGTATGTCACGATTCAAATGTTTGGTCTTATCAACTAATCTATGTGGATGCTAAGATAGGTCATAGATTGGGTCAAATCTAATCCAATTCCCCAGTTGAACCAAACACTTATTTATCATTTTTACAACTCTTTGATTTAAATGCTCGAAGACTAAAGTCAAATGTTTGGTCTTATCAAATACAGCAATACTAAGTATCATGAAAAAATTTTCATAAAAATAATCATGAAAGTTTTGTGACCCTTGGATTACACATAGAATAAAACACCACAAACTAATTAAGATAATCCAAGAATCATAAATTTTTCATGATCATTTTTATGACAATTTTCATAATCTCTAACTTTTTCTTATCAAATAATCTATGTGGATGCTAAGATAGGTCATAGATTGGGTCAAATCTAATCCAATTCCCCAGTTGAACCAAACACTTATTTATCATTTTTACAACTCTTTGATTTAAATGCTCGAAGACCAAAGTCAAATGTTTGGTCTTATCAAACACAGCAATATTAAGTATTATGAAATTTTTTTTATGAAAATAATCATGAAAGTTTTGTGACCTTTGGATTACACTTAGAATAAAGCACCACACACTAATCAAGATAATCTAAGGATCATAAATTTTTCATGATCATTTTTATGATAAAATTTTCATAATTCCTAACTTTTTCCTATCAAATAATCTATGTGGATGCTAAGATAGGTCATAGATTGGGTCAAATCTAATCCAATTCCCCAGTTGAACCAAACACTTATGAAAATCCTATGTGATTTATGATTAGATCAAGATTAACTTATTCCAAAACCCAATAAATCAAAACACTCAACCTAAAATCATCAAACACTTACGAGAGTGATTTTAGTTTGTTTGTTTTTGAGAATAAACAATAAATTGACACAAACGATTTTTTACGTGGAAAAAACCACAATTGAAGAGCGTTCAATTGTAATCAAAAACCACGGGCGAACCGCCACTATCAATCCACTACTGAAGAACAAAAAGATTACAAAGAAATCATACAAATCACCCAACACTAGTCAATTTGTCTCTGAATCTTCTGTAACTCTTTTCACCACGCCTTCGTCACGGAATTGATTCTGAAGTTGATTCCACACCACAACTTCACTTGTCGAATTAACGACTGTGTAGACTCAAACGCCTTTTGGATCCTACGCTTTGATCTTCGGAATCCACCGAAGAGAACTCACTTGAAACTTAAGAAGCAACCTCCTTGATGTATGAATCTCAATGCATAAGTTCAGAATTCTCTTAAGGACATCAAGGAAAACTCTCAAAAATCTCCCAAGAAGATTTTAAACACAACCCTAGTTTTGTTTTGATCAGATCTAGGAAAAACGTAACAAACAAAACAACGTTAGCAGCTTTAAATAGGAATCTGAATCGCGATCTCCGCTCGAGCTCAACATAGCCCGCTCGAGCGGACTGAACAAAAACTGCATACGAAGAAACAGAGATGCGCTCGAGCGTAGGAGTTTCCGCTCGAGCGTCAAATCACACCCACCAGAATCTGTGCTTGCCCTGTCAAACTACTGTGACCAGATAATCTACGCTCGAGCTCAAGAGTCTCCGCTCGAGCGGACAGTACAAAAACAGAAAAACATAGTTTTGAATCAACACAAGATTTTGTCTCCGGATTTGACAACACAGGAACCTAACAATCTCCCCCTTTGTCAATTCCCGGACAAAACTTTTCTAAACAAAAGTCCTTAAACATAAGCACTAGACAAAATACAAAAACCAATACTAAAACACTCAAAACAACTCTATGAACAAACAAGCTTTCCAATCTTGCCATATATCAATCCATTAATCCAATTCATCATCCACCATTCACCTGTAAAAAAAACGAGCAACATACCAGAAAAACCAAAACTTGTGGAACTTTATAAGAATATAGCAAAACGTATCCATTCAATAGAACCAACGAAACACAATATCGAAATATCCATACAAAACAAAATATAAAATATACCAACAATATCCATGTCCAATCCAGCAGGACAAAATATACCATGTCCAATCCAGCAAGAACCAATCTCTCCCCCTTTTTGACCGGGAATGAAGAAAGCAACAAATCAAGCACCAGACGGAGGAGGGGGCGGCTGAAGCGTCAGTAAGGAAATGATGTGATCCAGCTGCGAAGTAGTATGCGTAGCAGTCTGCTCCAGCTGACCAAGATGACCATCAAAGGCATCAAAACGCGCATCGAGAAAGTCTAACCGCCTGGTCATAGCCGCCTCAAAATGCCGAAGCTGATCAGGAAACGGGCTAGGTCGAACAGATGGAGTAGGATCCTCCGCACCCCCAGCGGCAGCAGCATCATATTCAGCCTCCTCAGCAAGGCCAGCAGTGGTACCTGCAGAAGGATCAGCCCGAGAGGACTCCCCCTTAACATGAGCCCGACTCTGTGAGACAGTTTTCTTTGTGAAAGGGCGAGAGGGAGAGGCAAACTCATCATCATCGAGGATAGGAGCCCCAAGGTCAGACAAAAGTCGGTTGATCAAGCAACCGTAAGGAAGGCCAAGCTTGGAATGGCCATGAGCACTGATCATCTTGGTGATAATAAGAGAGGCGAGATCAATAGAGCGGTGATTGGCAATACAAGACAAAATGAATCCTTGGTCTTGTTTGACCTCGGAAGAATGTGTGGTGACAATGATGTTGGCGCAGACAATCAAATTAAGCAGTCTGGACTCCGGAAGAAGTTCAAACTGTTTAATCAAACCGCCTTTAGGCCAATGACGGGCAACACCACAAAGTTCCAAAGACACCTCATCAAAGTCACAAGTAGGACGATCAGGTACAGGAAACGGATAGTGTTGAGGAAAAACTTGCTCAATCTGTAGAAGTTGGCGAATCAAAGCAGGGGTGACAGAAATGGATTTGGACCTAACCCAAGTGGTGAAAGATGGCTCATAATCCCGAATACCCTCCATATTACAGTAGAATTCTCGAACCCAATCGAGATTCTGACGCCCCGAAAATAATAAAACATGGTCACCACCTAGAGGGTCGAACAATGGACGAATTTTGATGGACTCAAAAGTATCGGGTTGAACATTACGTTCTAAATGAACGGTTCGAGACACAAAAGATTTATGGAATGACTTGGATTGAGAGGCCGACTGAAACCTCTCAGGGTTATAGGTAGGGCGAGAAACGGTGGCCTTTCGGCGTTTTGGAGCAGGAGCAGACATACCGAAGAAGACACTAAGACACCCAACAAATCAACAAACCCAAAACCCAACCCACACCAAAACAGACCAACACAAAACATTAGTGGAATAATCAAATTAAAAACAGGGCATAACAAAAACAGGGCATGAAAGCATGGTATAGAAGAACTCATAACTAATACATCAAATATGAGAGACAGTGCATAGAATAAGTATGAATCATGAGAAAATCAAAGCAAAGTAGCCAAGCCCAAACTATTACCCACGCAGAGAGACCTCAAACGGACACAGATAAATCCGAAAATCACAGACACAACACAGAAAAAAAACAGAAAAAAAAACAATCAGACAAAAACAAGTGTGTGAGAGAGAGAATCACAGAGACGACACACAAATCCCCACAGAAGCACACACCCAACAACACCATAACCAAATAGAACAAGAACAAACACTTAAAAAAAAACGAAAAGAAAAAGAGGGTAAAACTTACCAAAGAGCAAATCAGTGGGTAGGATGATGAATGAGAGGATAAATCTTCCACAATGCAGCCACACGACAAACCCTAGAGCGAGAGAATGAAACAGGGAGAGAAAAAAATACCTCGAAGAGTCAAGAGAGGGAGTTAAGTATGAAACAGGTCCGCTCGAGCGTACGAAGTACCGCTCGAGCGTACAATACTGCAAGCAGACTCCCGCTCGAGCGTGAAAAAGACCGCTCGAGCTCAAAAAAACCATCTCTCAGAACTGCCAAATCACGAACAAACTGCTGCAAGAGTGAAAAACACGCTCGAGCGTAAAAACATTCCGCTCGAGCGGAAAAAAACTTTTTTTTTTTTTTTTTTTTGTAAAAACAATCCAATACTCAAAAGCAAGAGGTGAGACCTGAAACAAAAATAGATGATCAGACTGAGCCAAATGAATACTAAGATGAAATATTCCACAATTCATGAATCGTGTGAACTTGCACCTTTTTTTTTTTTTTTATTTAAAAAAAAAACGACACTGGAAATCATGAGCATAGCAGAAAAAAAATATAATCAATGATCATAAGCTACATGAGAATGTACAACTCAAAATCCAATATGAGAGCTCATATGAGAAAGTGTGTGTGTGCAATCCATGAGAGGTCACTGAGCTAGAGTTAATCCTAGGAGTGATCGGATGGCTGGACCTCCATCATGAGTAACTCAACAATATAGTGAAAAGTCAAACCACTAGGAATCACGGGGTATTTGTTGAGTAAAAGCGGAGGCTCCCCCTCAGTCAAAGAGTCTTTTTTTTTTTTTTTTTGTGTGCACTCACTGGTGGCTTTCACTCTCAAGAGTATGGAAACCAAACCAGAGAAGAATGAAATCATAAAGGATGGCCTGGTTGGTGCCTCTGAGGTAGCCTTTTCCTAATGCCCGGACTTCAAGGAACTGAGGGAGAAACCGTGGAAGTGAAAACAGATGGTAGATGGTTAAGAGACTCAACATCACCCATGATATACTAGTATCGGTCAATTCCACAGTGAAAGTACAAGAAACACTGTTAGAGGTCCATAGAGAACTTTGATCACATGTGCGGAAACCCCTGCAACAATTAATCTCAAGGATGTGTACAGAATGAGATCATGAGGTTAATGAGCATGGGCATTCAAAATGAGCTATGACCAATGAACAATGAGATCTTGTAAGCATCATGAGTAGGGTAAAAAAAATTGGATGCAAGTAAACAGATATCAATGATAATGAGATTATCACATCCAAGCATTCATAAGACACAAACATTTACACCTACTCAAGAAACAAGTAACACTCTAGTGATCGAGCATGACACCCAAGGTCTTTCTAAGGAACTCAAATCGAAGAAGATCAAGGGGTTTTGTAAAAATATCAGCTTTTTGATGCTCTGTGGGAATATGCTCAATAACAACAAGGCCCTCTTCCACTAACTCTCGAATAAAATGATGACGAATGTCAATGTGTTTGGTGCGAGAGTGTTGGACAGGATTTTTTGAAATGTTTATGGCACTTGTGTTATCACAGAAAAGAGTAAGAGTGTTCTGTTCTATCACATAATCATGAAGCATTTGCGTCATCCACAACATTTGAGCACAACAACTCCCTGCAGCAATGTACTCAGCCTCAGCAGTGGAAAGAGAGATGGCATTCTGCTTTTTACTATGCCAAGAAACCAGGTTATTCCCAAGGTAAAAACACCCCCCGGATGTACTTTTCCTGTCATCAGCACACCCTGCCCAGTCGGCATCAGAAAAACCAGTAATTTCGGCTGTAGTGTCAGTGGAGAACCAAACCCCATACCCCAAAGTCCCATTAACATACTTGATGATGCGTTTTACCGCAAGAAGGTGAGACTCTTTAGGACTGGCTTGGTAACGAGCACAAACACCGACACTGAAAGAAATATCAGGACGACTGGCTGTGAGATACAAAAGACTCCCTATCATACTCCTATAAAGGGTAGGATCAACATCAATACCAGAGGAGTCTTTGGAGAGGTGAAGACTGGTGCTCATTGGAGTGCGTGCATGCTTGGAAGACTCAAGACCAAACTTAGACACAAGATTTTTCGCATACTTAGACTGAGACACAAATATACCTGAAGGAGACTGTTTAATCTGAAGACCCAAAAAATAAGACAACTCTCCCATCATGCTCATCTCAAACTCATGTGTCATACAATCCGAAAAATATTTCACAAGATGTTCAGCAGTGGATCCAAACACAATATCATCAACATAAATCTGAGCAACAAGAATATGAGACTTAGTATGTTTCACAAACAATGTCTTATCCACACTACCCCTTTGAAAATCATTGTCAAGAAGAAATGTAGTAAGTCTATCATACCAAGCTCGAGGGGCTTGTTTCAACCCATACAAAGCCTTGTCTAACTTGTAGACATGATTCGGACATTTAGGGTCCTCAAACCCTTTTGGTTGCTCAACATATGCCTCTTCTCTCAAGTACCCATTCAAAAAGGCACTTTTCACATCCATTTGAAACAATTTAAAGCCAAGAAAACATGCAACACCAAGCAAAATACGAATAGATTCGAGACGTGCAACTGGGGCAAACGTCTCATCATAGTCAACACCCTCTACTTGTGTGTAGCCTTGAGCAACCAACCTAGCTTTGTTCCTAACAACCGTACCATTCTCATCAGATTTATTTTTAAAGATCCACTTGGTACCTATCACATTATTGTCTCTAGGTCTGGGAACTAGAGTCCAAACCTTGTTACGTTCAAATTGACCTAATTCTTCATGCATAGCATTGACCCAACTATCATCTAGCAGGGCCTCTTTAAAATTTTTAGGTTCAATTAAAGAAACATAACACATATGTGATACCTCATCCCGAATCTGTCTTCGGGTTTTCATTCGATCCGAGACACTTCCAATCACCTGTTGAGCTGGATGATTTAGTTTCACCCTAGCTGATGGTTTAAGCTCAGGACTCGCAGTGACAGGGGCAATAGGAGTGATGTCCCTTGGAGCACTCTTTGGACTTGACCTTACCTGTGAAGATGGTTCTGTAACCATTTCTTGTGATAGGTCCGCACCTTTTCCTTGATTTTGTGATTCCGTATCCAAGATTGGCGACTCATCATTATCATCCTCATTTGTTGCTGGAGTAGGTGCACCTGTGTCATCTATAACCACATTGATAGATTCCATTAAGGATGAAGTTCGCAGGTTATAGACTCTAAATGCCCTACTGGTGGTTGAATACCCTAGAAAAATACCTTCATCACTTCGGGAGTCAAATTTGCCCAAAGGCTCTCTATCTTTGAAAATGTAACACTTACTCCCAAAAGTTTTGAAGTATTTTACATTAGGTTTCAAACCCTTCCACAATTCATATGGAGTTTGTAAAGTGCCGAGCCTTAAATAAACGCGATTTATGACATACACAGCAGTATTTAAGGCTTCAGCCCAAAACTTAGGAGGAAGTTTCTTACTAAGGAGCATGACCCTAGCCATTTCTTGAACAACCCTGTTCTTCCTCTCAACAACTCCATTTTGTTGTGGAGTAATAGGGGCAGAAAATTCATGCTTGATTCCATGCATATCACAAAAATCCGAAAACGAACTATTTTCAAATTCACGACCATGATCGGTTCGGATTCTTATGATACGCCCAATGGAAACACCCTGTTCATTTTGGATTTTAGGGACTAAGGCCTGGAAAGCATCAAACGTATCAGATTTCTCCCTTAAAAATTTACCCATGAAAATCGAGTAAAATCATCAACAGTTAAAAAAATGTACCTTTTACCTCCGATGCTTTCAGTGCGAGTAGGACCCATTAAATCCATGTGAACTAGTTCAAGAGGACGTTTGGTTGTAAAGCTGTTCACCTTTTTATGAGGAGCACGGGTTTGCTTGCCAAGCTGACATGGTCCACACACATGGCTCAAATTCTTACCTAGTTTAGGTATTCCCCTCACAAGCTCTTTGTTGGCTATCTTAGTTAGGTCATTGAAATTCATGTGACCTAATCTTTGATGCCACAGGTCAATGTTACTAATGATGGCAGAGTGACAAGTGAGATCATTAGTTGTAACAATCCCATAGCAGTTATCAGATGTGCGAACCCCATGTAAGACAGTATTTCCTTTTTTATCCAAAATTTCACATTTATTTTTAGAAAACAATACTTCATGATGGGAATCACACATTTGACTAATGCTTAAAAGATTAGCTTTAAGACCATCAACTAGTAGAACATTATCTAGCTTGGGAAGACCAGCAACACTTATAGAGCCCTTACCAATGACTCTCGAAGTGCCGCCATCTCCAAAGGTAACAATTCCTCCTTCATATTTTTCAAGGGAGGTGAAGTAGGATTTGTTACCTGACATATGACGAGAACACCCACTATCAAGATACCACATGTGTGAATCACGTGCTTTTAGAGCAGTGTGAGCAACAAAACAAGTCAAATCCTCTTTTCTAATCCAAATCTTTTTAGTCTTGGTGTTCAGCCTAGACATGTAAGGTTGTCTCCTAACCCAAAAAGTATTAGAATTTCTACCCTTTTTAGACACCTTACCAAAAAGTTCAAAACAGTAAGGACGAATGTGGCCGTACCTACCACAGTGATGACAAATAAAAACCGGTTTTACCTCCTGTTTGTTGATTTTACCAGCTTTCGGTAGACGGAGAGAGAGATCAGCCTGGTCTACCTTCAATTTTCCCTTTGCTTGAGTCTTCTTGTCATCTGTTGCACCATAGCCTAACCCGCTTTTGTCGCAACTCATTTGTTGAGACCCGAGGATGTCTTCTAAAGATTTTGAACCTTTGTTCCACATGGCAATAGTGGCTCTAGCAACCCGAAGCTCTTCATCCTTTTGACAGATTATCTCTTCCAATCTGGCTTGTGACAGCTCAAGACTTTCAAGTTTTTCTTCATATGTGGAATACACCTTCAGAAGTTCATTCCTTTCAGTTTCAGAGGATAGTAATTTTCCACATAAGTCTTGCCTGTCACTCGAGATCTTGACGATATTCTGCTTTGCTGCTACAAGTTCTCCTTTCAGCCTGACATTCTCACTCTCACATGTCTTGAGCTTGAGAGAGAGTTTGTCGTTGAGTTTGGACAAATTCAAGGATTCCTCGTACAGCTTTTCGTAGGCTTGTTGTAGTTCATCGCCATTGATCTCCTCATTATCCTCAGATGTTTCATCATCCTCTTTTTGCTCTTCATTCTCCTTTGCCTCCTCCAATCTTGCAACTAAAACTGAAAAGTCGCTGGATGGTGATGAATGTGAGTTTCCTCTTTCATGGAATTGGCTCAAAATTTCCCATGCCTCTTTAGCCTTTGTGCAACGAACAACCCGTTGCTGTTCTTCAGCAGAAATTGCTCTACGAATAGTACTAAGGGCTCTCAGATTGCTCGGACTGTCAACACTTTTTGTATCTTCTTCAATGGCCTGCCAGCCTTCTGGATCAAAGGCTCTCAGAAAAGCCCTCATTCTGATTTTCCAAAACAGGTAGTTACTCCCATCAAAAGTAGGAGCATGATGCAAGTTCTGACCACGAGCTAACTCCGCTGGCATTGGAAGAGTTTGAGTGAAAGTGGACCAAAAAGCCATAAAAGCACTATCCCCGTCTTCTCCAGATTCAGGTTCTTCGGGTTCTTGCTCCGACCCGCTTTCATCATCCCAAGTTACAGTATAGACTTTCTTTCGATTCTTTTTCGAAGGACATTCAAGGGCAATGTGGCCAAACCCTTGACACTCATAACACTTGACCCCTGGTCCCCTTACAATCTTTTTTTCAGTAGTTTGAGCAAATTTTGGTGGAACAGTTTTGGGTTTGTCATTACTCTTATCTTTTGAAGTAGGGGCTCTGAAATTCGGCTTCTTTTTCAAAAAATTTTTAAATTGTTTTGTAAGCATAGCCGTCATCTCAGACTCTAAATCAAATTCAGTCTCCGGAGGTTTTGCAGTCTCATGAGCACTCGTGAAAGCCATATTTTCTTTTTGCTTTTTCTTAGAAATTTGGTGGGCTTCATAAGTCTGCAAATTTCCAACCAATTGATCGAGCTTGAGGGTATCAACATTCTGAGCCTCCTCAATGGCTGTCACCTTTGGTTGGAACCTCTCGGGAAGGGACCTCAAATTTTTCCAACAACTTTTGCTTCCGGGATTTTTTCACCGAGAGTGAAACAGGAATTCACGATATCACTGAGTTTTGCATAAAATTCATCGAACGTCTCATCGTCGCGCATAAAAAGGGTTTCAAAGGCGGACGTGAGACGTTGAAGTTTTGCCCTTTTAACAGAGGTGGTACCTTCGTGAATCGTTTCAAGAATATCCCACGCCTCTTTTGCTATTTCACACGTGCAAATTCGACGGAATTCTTCAGGTGTGACAGAGCAGAAGAGGGAGTTTAGTGCTTTGCTGTTCCAACTCGAATTCTGGTAATCGATTGTGTCCCATTTATCAAGAGGTTTAGGAATATCAATCCCATCAACGGTGATTGTAGGTTCACTCCACCCAAAGATTACGGAGTGCCAAACTTTCTCATCGATGGATTTTAAAAATGCTCTCATACGAGCTTTCCAATAAGAATAGTTTGTACCGTCAAGTAATGGGGGTCTATGAGTGGAGTTACCTTCACGAATAGAATCCATGATACTAATCACACAAAATCACACTCCTATAGTTTTTTTTAAAAAAAACAAAGAGTGACCCGCTCTGATACCAATTGAAAATCCTATGTGATTTATGATTAGATCAAGATTAACTTATTCCAAAACCCAATAAATCAAAACACTCAACCTAAAATCATCAAACACTTACGAGAGTGATTTTAGTTTGTTTGTTTTTGAGAATAAACAATAAATTGACACAAACGATTTTTTACGTGGAAAAAACCACAATTGAAGAGCCTTCAATTGTAATCAAAAACCACGGGCGAACCGCCACTATCAATCCACTACTGAAGAACAAAAAGATTACAAAGAAATCATACAAATCACCCAACACTAGTCAATTTGTCTCTGAATCTTCTGTAACTCTTTTCACCACACCTTCGTCACGGAATTGATTCTGAAGTTGATTCCACACCACAACTTCACTTGTCGAATTAACGACTGTGTAGACTCAAACGCCTTTTGGATCCTACGCTTTGATCTTCGGAATCCACCGAAGAGAACTCACTTGAAACTTAAGAAGCAACCTCCTTGATGTATGAATCTCAATGCATAAGTTCAGAATTCTCTTAAGAACATCAAGGAAAACTCTCAAAAATCTCCCAAGAAGATTTTAAACACAACCCTAGTTTTGTTTTGATCAGATCTAGGAAAAACGTAACAAACAAAACAACGTTAGCAGCTTTAAATAGGAATCTGAATCGCGATCTCCGCTCGAGCTCAACATAGCCCGCTCGAGCGGACTGAACAAAAACTGCATACGAAGAAACAGAGATGCGCTCGAGCGTAGGAGTTTCCGCTCGAGCGTCAAATCACACCCACCAGAATCTGTGCTTGCCCTGTCAAACTACTGTGACCAGATAATCTACGCTCGAGCTCAAGAGTCTCCGGTCGAGCGGACAGTACAAAAACAGAAAAACATAGTTTTGAATCAACACAAGATTTTGTCTCCGGATTTGACAACACAGGAACCTAACAACTTATTTATCATTTTTACAACTCTTTGATTTAAATTGTCGAAGGCCAGGTTTGGTTTGAGGGAAAATTATTTAATAATTTCAGAATATTATGTGGTTATACTTTAAGTTAAAATCAATAAATTGTTCTCCATCCACAACATAAATCGTGGGTTCTTATCTCTCTCTATCAATTAAAACGTTATGGAGCATCATGTATACATATTTTGAAAGTACTGAATAATCATCTTGGTTTGAGTTTCACAAATAATTTTTTATATTTCAAAAAAACAAAATATTAACATTAAAAATTATTTGTGCATTTTAAAAGGATAAAATCATATAAAAATAGTGGCCCTGTTTGGTACAACTTTTTTTCAGCTTATTTTAGCTTTCAGCTTAATTTAAGCTATTTTGATGTGTTTGGTTTAGCTTAACAATGCAGCTTATAGCTTTTTGTAAGTCAGAAATCAGCTTATTCTTTGAGTGGGACAGGAGAAGCTTAATTTATAAGTCATAAACTAGCTTATGTTCATAGTTATAAGCTATAAGCTGTTAAGGCATAAGCTATAAATACTTTCCCACAGCTCTACCAAATAGGGCCAGTATGTGCTTACGAATTTTTATAATTTTTTTTTTCTTTGAAGAAATTAGCTTTTAATTTTTAATTTTGTTTTAAAAAATGTTTCAGTACCAAATCAAGCACGTTTAAAGTTAGAAGCCACTCCACCTAGCGCCACCCACACCTATGGATCGCAAGAGCATTGCTTCATCCATTGCTCAAGATTCTTGAAACGAGCAGCCTTTGTCCCGTTTGTTTGATTGATGGGATTAGTACAATGGGATTGAATAAAAAAATTAGTAATCGGATAGTATTAAATTGAAAATGTATGATAAATTATATTTGTTTGTGCACTATATAGTGATATTAGTTGATTGTGATTAAATCTAGGATAAATTATGCCAATAGTCTCAGTACTTTATACGATTTGTCAATTTGGTCATTGTAGTTTCAATTTGCTCAATTTTACCCCTTAATTTAACGGATTGTGTCATTTTAGTCCAATAAATAACAGTTGTTCAGTTAATTTAACAGAAGGTCAAACAATCTGTCAATTTGGTCCATGTACTTTACACGATGTGTCAATTTGGTTCCTGTAGTTTTAATTTTCTCGATTTTGACAGTGACTAAATTGACACATTGTGAAAAATATAGGGACCAAATTGACACATTGTTTGATTTTTCATTAAATTAACTTAACAACCATTATTAATTGGACTAAAATGACACAATCCGTTAAATTAAAAGGCAAAATCGAGCAAATTGAAACTATAGAGACCAAATTAACATATTGTGTAAATTATAGGGACTATTTACACAATTTTTCTTTAAATCTATAAATTAAATAAAAGTCCTTATCTTCTATATATTATTATATATGCCACGTGGCAGATTTTTATATGTTAAAATAAAAAATTATTATACTACAATGCATAAGATTTGAACTCATGACCTTGGATTTTATTAAGAATACCGACACCATTTAAGCAACTTATATATTATAAAAGATTATACATAAGTAGGGTAGTAAAAGAGAAGATACGATCTTTCTATACTATCCTGTCCTGTCCTTTTAAAAAGTAGAAGCTGCAAGCAAGGTGGAGTGAAGAGACGTATTCCAAGAGAGAGATGGTAGGAGGAAATGGAGGCGGTTGGATGCCAGTGATCTACGAGAAGCGAAGGAAACAAATGAATGGTGATAACATGCTAGGAACAGAGCAGATAACTTTTTTTTGTTGATAATCTCCCAAGGACTATGAATCCAAGAGGTATGTTTTCGTTGTTCTCTAAGTTTGGGGTAGTTAAGGATGTTTTTATTCCAAACAAAACTAGGAAATCCACTCAAGCCAGGTTTGGCTTTGTTAAGTTCAATTGTTCGGTGGCTACGGATGTTGCTATTTGTAGATACTCCATTTTCGGTCACCCTTACGACTTGGACATCACCACTTGCACACCCTATGATGAGTGTATCTGTTTGTTAAGTGCTCGGAGTACTCAGTGGAATGTCACAGCTTTGACCCTTCAAACCCTACACGCCTCTTGCCTTATTTTTAGACCACAACCATAGATTTTCAAACCTGCAACCTCTTGTGGCCTGCCGGTCACTGCTATTGGCTGCTGACCACTGATGTGGCCTGTTGGCCAGCATTAGTGGCCTGCCAGCCACAAGTGCGTTTTATAGATATTTTTCTTCCAGTTGTGCCAGCTATTGGCATGGATGCATGCACCTTCTTACACGTGTATGTATTGATATTTTTTAGGGAGTGTGATGTTTTTCTATATATAGAGGACCTCCCTCTTGCTTTCAATGTCAGAAAATTTTGGAGCAAAATTATTTTTTTTCTCTCTCTCTCTCTCTCTCTTAAATTTCTTGACCTTTTGCCTATACCCTCTAAACCAAACCTTATCATCTTGGAGCTAAGGTACTTTTGAGCCTTCTTTGAGCTCTTGAGGGTGTGTTTGTGTTGAATTGTTGCTCGGAAGTGTTCTCATCTTGAAGACGTATAAGGCTTGATTTGTTTCCTTGTTTTGTTTGCTATTTTTCTACTGTTTTTCCTACTATTTTTCCACTGATTTTGGGCTATAAACTCTGTATTTTTGGGCTGAAACTTGTGGTTTAAGGCCTTAAAAAGGTGGAGGGTGTTTCACCCTTATTTCCATATTGCTTCTCAAGCCTTTACCCTTGTATTTCCCACATTTACACTATCCTTTTGAGCTTTTGAACTCTAATTTTCAGAGTTATTTCAGTGGTTAAAATGTTGCTTTGAAGTCCAAAATTGGAGGGGTTACCCTCCCCTCCTTGTGTCTTACTTACTAGCCTAGCATGCTCTATGTTTTAGCTTATTATTCTAGCTATTTTTGTCTTAATTCTAGCATGTTTTAGGACTTATTTACCACTGTTTTAGGATTGTTTTCAAATGTTCATAGCATTTGAGTCTTGTATTGCATGCTTGTAGTGTAATTATCCTCATAGGTTTGGTAGTCTAGGCATTAGCCACCATCCTATTTGAGTTGATAGCATTCATTTATGGTTTTCCATACTTGTTTTCACCTTTAATCACCTCCGTAACCTCTCTCATTTCTTGGTTTTTGCTTTGCTTTGAAAGTTGGTTCAAACTAGTTGCTTGTTTAAGACATGAGATTGAGGTATTGTGCTTAATAGTTTAATCCCTTTGGGGGTTCATCACCAATGACATGACACTTCTCTCATGCCTAAAACAACTCTTTGTTTGGTACTCCTTTCCATTAGAGGACTTAAAGCTCACATTTGGACTTAATTTACTAAGGAATGGTTGGTAATTAAAATGGAGTTACAAAATGAGGACTAAAAAAGTGATGCAAGATAATAACTTCGTTGGGTTCAATCGGACGTTAATTGAACCCTTGAGTCTTGAATCGTTTCATACTTGCTAGTGTAAATGGTTCAAGATTCATTATCAACCACTTCCCTTGATCAATTCATGACAGGGAGGGGGTTTGAGAGTCTTATTTGTTGCATGTATTGAACTTGCATCATTTGGTTCATAGGCCATTATGCAATGAAATTGCATCCATTGATGGTTTGTGAATCAAATTTTGCCACTCCTTTGAGTTGTTTGATGATAATGAGGGATAAGTTGTGCAAACAACCCTTGAGAATACCCTGTGCTTGCTCTGTTTATTCTCTATTGCAGTATGAAGAACCAACCAACAGTGGCCGGTAGGCCACCTTTTGTGGTCGACAGACCACCATTTGGGGAGGGCAGACCATCACTTCTAGCCTGCTGGTCACCTTTGTAAAATCTTGCAGTAGCTTTTTGAAATGAAATAGAGTTGTTTTTTAGGAGGAAAAACAGTGCAAGTGTTCTATTATGCAATAGGCGGTTCCTGGCAGTAGAATAGTTGCTTTTTCGAGGGGAAATCTGCGCACATGTATAAGCACTATTTGCTTCCCGGGGCAGTTTAGTCTAATTACTTAGTTTAGATATTTATTGTAATTAGTTAGTTATAGCTAGTTAATTTTGTAAAGTGTTGTAAATAATTAGTTAGCTAGAATAGTTAATTAATTTGTTGTAATAATTAGTTAAGTAGCTTAGGTAATTTATTCATTTAGGTTTGTAATAGTTAGTTAATTCATAGTAATTAGCTTAGCTAGTTAGTTTATTCGGACTCTCCTGCGTGAGGGCGCAAATGTTGTAATAATGTGTACGTCTTCCAACCCCACATCTTTCTCTCTTTTATTTAATTTCTTATGTTGATTAGTTTAGGGCATCATGTTTTGAGAACAATGTATTCAGCTTACAATATCAACTGTGTGTTGTCTTTATTTTAAGCCGAAATGCTGTCCATTTTTCTGGTTGTTTGTTTCCTTATTTTGCTTTATTTATCTTTTTGCAAGGTAGTATTGCATCATTGCTTCTGAAAAGGCAGATATTCCCCATGCACTCTGGACCAAAGGTTGAAGGCTTTCTCGATCTGAGGATCTAGCTGACGGACAACCAGTGTTTGTGTCATTACCTCCAGTTACGAGACGGAGGTCATCCAAGCACAGATCATCAGTACAACAGTCAGTTCAGAGGTCTTTTTCTACCCCACCTGTGCACAGTAGGGATCAGATTTCTGTTTCTACCGTAGAGAGGGAACATACACCGATTCAATCAGATCCACACTTTACAGTCGAAATGGAGGAGATGATGCATCAGCTCCAAGAGACTACGCAAGCCATGCAGCGGGATGTCGCCCGCTAGGTAGAGTTTGCCGCACGATAGGCAGAGGTTGTGGCTCAACAGCCAGACCTGATTGCCGGACTTCAGCAACAGTAGCAACCACAACAAACCGGAGCATCTGCTTCGCATCCACCCCCGCCCCCACCTAGAGTTCCAACACTCGGGGATACTGTAAACGTCTAGGAAGATACAGACGCTCCAACAGGGCCAATCCCGCCACCAGTTCTACCGCAGATTTCAAAGACACCGGCTTTCTTAACAGATACACCGTTTGAATCTGAGATGGACCCAACCGCTCTGAAGGTCAGTAAGCTTGAAAAGCTATTCAAGAGGGCTCAAGGTGTGAATTCCATTTCGGACATAGAGGATAGATACACTGATTCGACGGTGACTTTGTCGGACCGGTTTAAGATGTCATATATAGACCATTTTGACGGTTCTGAGGACCCCATGGTACATTAACGATTGTTCTCGGATATCCTAAGGCCATTGGGCCTCTCCAGACTGCAAAAGCTTTCCCTCTTCGGCCGGACCCTGTTGGGTGTTGCGGCTATTTGGTACGCAAAGCTGGAGGACTCTGTCAAGAGAAGCTGGAAGGAGATGGCTGAGGCCTTTATAGCTCAATACTCCTATAACATGCAGATTGAGATCACAACTCGTGATCTCGAGACAAAGAGGCAAGAGCCAAAAAAGGGCTTCTCCGACTTTGTAACCCGTTGGAGAGCCAAAGCTTCTATGATGACCATCAGGCCGGTCGACAAGAGGATCAGATACGGATGGTTGTGCGCAACCTCCAACCCAAGCTGATGCAAAAGATGATCATCTTACCCCTTCCCACCTTTGCGGATTTACACGAGATTGGGGTACAGATTGAGGATGCCATGAAGCAGGGTCTCATTGACTACGAAAGAGAGCAGCCCAAGAAGGCATTTACACGCAGTTCAAATGCAGGCACGAGTAGTGCTACAGCTGCCAGAACTTCAGATGTGGGCATGGTCACCACCACCACTCCAAAAACACTTACAGCTACACCCTTCACCGGTGCGTCCGGAATCAGCTCACAAACAGCCAGATATCCACCTTGAGGCCAAAGAACCTTTACTTCACTATACATGCCTTTGTCCACGGCTCTGGGGGTTTTAATCAGCAAAGGGCATTTAAAGCCCCTGGAGCCGTGGCCATTACTAGACAAACTTCCTATTTCCCATAACCCCGCTAAATATTGTGCCTTTCACCAACAGCACGGTCATGACACCGACCAGTCTATAGACTGCGTCATGAGATCTAGGATCTTATTGATAACAAGGTGATCGCACCTCCAGAAAAGCCGAATGTCACCACCAACTCACTCCCACCACATAACCAAGCTCCACCACCTAAACACCTCAACCTAATCCAAACCGCGGCCATTCCATATGACCCAAGCATATACATCACACTCTTCCACCTACCCAAGCCTGAGGTGTTCATCCCAGATAGCACGAACTTGTGCATGTTGAGCACCTCCCTAACCCAACTTGAACTGATGGTGGTGACTGTCGAAGACAGAACCTTGACGACTTTGGAGGCAGATGGGAATGTTGATTCAAAGCTTGAGGGATCTCGGAGCTTTGCGTACAACCCGAGTGGTTATATCACATCAACAGATTAGGTTAAGCTGAGGATAGAGTTGCCAACTGGGGCAGAAATCAGTGTGGTTCGGGAAGATGAACCGAGTCAATGGTTAGATGACCTAGCAGAGCTAGAGGAGGATATTGCGAATCTGCACGAACAGGATCCGGGGGACGTGACTGTCAACTGGTTTGATCTGGATGGATCGGCAGAAAATGCAGGGTGGCTCAGTGACAAGCCAGATGTTGTTGAGCAGCCTCAGCTAGAACAGGGACCGTCAGGGACGAGAACATCAGTAGTGGCCGGAATGACCGAGAATCAGGAAGCATCGCCGGAGAGCACTGGTGCAAATAATTCTGCTCGGGATTTGAGCAGTTTGAGTACAGTAGATACTCGAACAGGAGGCTGCACTAAAGCGGCTTGAGCGACAAAAGGTCGAGGATCTTGAGAGGGCTAGGAAGGCCAAAGCCCCTGCAGGGATGGAATGTGCTGTGAGCACAAGAACAGTTGCAACGGAGCTAGACAGTTGTCTGTCGGTTGCCGACGGGATGTGGTGGGAAGACGACGACTTACATCTTGCCCACACTGACGAAGATTGGGGGTAGAACCAACCAGATGACACCTGGTATGTTGAGGAGGTTGACCATATGACCAGGAGTGGGCGGTACTTCAAGCCCCCACACTTGGATCAACCAGAGGCGTCCGGAAAAGACAAATAAGCGGAGAGGCAAAAGGAAAAATTGTTCGAGGAGGAGGCTGTACTGAAACAGCTTAAGAAAATCCAAGCAGACATCTCCATCTGGGGACTGCTTATGGCCTCAAGAGTTCACAGACAAGCTATTCTTTTTGCAATGGACAGGGCTAAACTTTCAATCAATACAACTCCTGAGCAGTTGGTAGGGTTGGTTTTCCCGAGAGGAGCTTCCCCAACATTAACCTTCGCTGACAAGGAACTGCCGCCTGAGGGCTCAGATCATAACAAACCGCTCTATATCTCTGTCGAGTGTAGAGAGAAATGGATACCGGTGGTCCTTGTTGACACAAGATCTGCTATCAACGTGTGTCCGTTGAGAACGGCATATGCTATCGGGTTGAAGCCCGCGGATTTTGTACCTACTACCCAGGTGATACGGGCCTATGATAATACCAGCCGAAAGGTGATGGGGACTGTACAGATTAAGACTCAAGTTGGTCCAGGACAACAGGACATTGAGTTTCATGTCTTGGATGTTCCCGCCACCTTCAATCTACTCCTAGGGCAGTCGTGGCTGCACTAGGTAAAAGTTGTCTATTCCACCTTACACCAAATGTTGAAGTACCCCCACGGGAAGGGGGTAGCAATCGTTTTTGGAAATTTTTCAATACATCCGCCGCCAGAGGTTTCTACACCAGTTCTGGAGATTGAGCATGGCACGGAGGATGTGTTTTTGTCAGGATTCACCCTAGTTGAGGCCCGGGTTGTACAGAATATGCTAGCTGTTGATGAGGGGCTATACGTCAGTGCACAGTCTGTCTACCTTATGAACAAGCTTCAACACATCCCCGGGATGGGATTGGGGTGAAGTGGCCGAAAAGGCATTGCAGCATCGGTCGAAGTGCCACTTAACCCACATACCTTTGGTTTACGTTATCTGCCTACGAAGGAGGATTGGGTGAGGAAAGGAAGAGAGATGGCCGGAAGAGCCAGGGCAAAACAAGCCGGGAAGCATTATGAATTGATGTACCGACCTATCCAAGGGACCTTGAATGAACGCTTTGTCCGGGAGGGGGAAGACTTCCCGTTCTGCGGCTTTCCGGAGCCATGGCTAAATGTAGAGAGGCAGCGCTTTCCGGGATTTGAGATTTTCTTTGACTTGCAATTATTCGGGGATGATGTTGCTGTAGAGCAGACAGACAAACCAGCTGAGGTTGAGCAGTGCAAGGAGGAGGATTCCGAGAGCACATAAATTGAGATGGGGGTAGCGCTGGCTTGTCTCCTCTCAGATTCTCAGATCGTATCAGAGTGCTTGGGGGATAACTTCTCAGTTTCCATGATCAGGAATGAAGCGGCTGTGGGCCCATGTTCAGGTATTCTTGATGCATCCATCGCACCCTCCATTGTCTGGCAATACTAGGAGGGCTTTTTATCAAGCAACACCGGGTCAGGTAGTGAGCTGGAATCTGATTCCACTAAGTTTATGGAGTTAGAATCAGGTTCCAGCTCGTCTGAGTCTGAGTCTGGTATTCTTGGGGGTGATAACCCGGATGCCACTGTCCTGTCCAGGTCATCTTTTTCTTTTTCTTTTGAGTTTGTTGTAACAGAGGAATCAGGCAGACTGGATGTTATTAATGAGAATGGTACGGCTATGGCTTCCGAGTACTTTTCCGTGCCTTTAATTTATTGCATTAACCAGGATTTTCAAGATTTTGATGAAAACGACAAGGAAGAAATTCCTCCGATTTTGCAATATTTGCTTGATCAAGAGTAGGAGAGGTTTGTAAAACCGTTGGTTGATGAAATCACCACAATTAATATTGGTACTGAGAAGGACCCACGGCTAGTCCAGATTGGGTCCACGTTGTCTTTGGAGGAGCGCAAGCGCTTAGTCGCTTTATTAAAAGATTTCAAAGATGTTTTCGCGTGGTCCTACAAAGACATGCCTGGAATTGATCCTAAGATTGTACAGCACCGGATCCCTCTTGACCCAAAGGCCCGACCTATTAAGCAAAAGCTCCGAAGTATCCGCCCCGACTAGGCTCTTAAGATCAAAGAAGAGGTCACCAAGCAGATTGATGCAGGGTTCCTCCTGGTATCTGAATACCCTACTTGGTTGGCCAATATAGTTCCGGTGCCGAAGAAGGACGGCAGAATTCGAGTATGTGTGGACTTCAGGGATTTGAACAAAGCCAGTCCGAAGGACGACTTTCCTCTGCCGCATATCGATGAATTAGTGGACTTCACTGCTGGGCATGCGTTACTCTCGTTCATGGATGGGTTTTCAAGCTATAATCAGATTTTGATGGCACCCGAAGACAGGGAGAAGACTGCTTTCACTACCCCGTAGGGAACCTATTGTTATAGGGTCATGCCGTTTGGGCTGAAGAATGCTGGGGCTACATATCAACGGGCTGCGACCACAATTTTGCCCGATATGATCCATAAAGAGGTTGAGGTGTATGTGGACGACATGATTGTCAAGTCCAAGGAAAGAGAGGGCCACTACACCGCCTTATAGAAATTCTTCCAACAGATCAGAGAGTATCAGTTGCGGCTGAATCCTCAGAAATGTACATTTGGTGTTACAGCAGGGAAAATGCTGGGGTTTTTGATCACACAAATAGGTATCGAGGTCGATGCTTCCAAAATCAAGGCCATCTTAGAAATGCCACCACCAAGGACTGAAAAGGAGGTGCGAGGCTTTCTAGGTAAAGTACAATTCATAAGACGGTTTATTGCAAAATTAACCTTGACTTGTGAACCACTGTTTGGTCTCCTGAAGAAAGGAAAGAAGTTCCAATGGGACGACCGATGCCAAGTTGCTTTCGAGCAGATCAAGCAATATTTACAGAACCCACCTGTGTTGTCACTGCCTGAGCCGAGGAGACCGTTGATTCTGTACCTATTAGTGACCGAAACGACAATGGGTTGCATGCTTGCACAGGAGTCTGAGGACAAAGTGGAGAAGGCTATCTACTACCTGAGCAAGAAAATGCTGGATTACGAGACCCACTACACTCCGCTGGAGAAGGCTTGTCTGGCCTTGGTATGGGCTACCAGGAAGTTGAGGCACTACCTGTTAGCTCACTCTGTAATACTGGTTTCGAGATTAGATCCCATCAAATATCTTTTCGATAAATCGGCACTTATGAGTAGGCTAGCTAATTGGTTGCTTCTGCTTTCCGAATTTGATCTGAAGTACATGACGCGCAAGTTAGTGAAAGGGAGAGCGGTAGCGGAGTTCCTAGCCGATCACCCAATGGAGGGAGATAAAGTAGTTGAATATATGTTCCCAGAAGAGGCCATTCTGTATGTCGAAGAAGAGACTTGGACGATGTACTTTGACGGAGCGTCAAACCAATACGGGTATGAGATAGGGGTGTTGCTGATAGCACCCGACAATTCCCGCATACCCTTAGCATTCAAACTCCGGTTCGAAGTATCGAACAATGAGGCAGAGTTTGAGTCATGTATTGCTGGATTGGAAGCTGCCCTAGAACTAGGGGCAAAACGGTTGGATGTCATCGGGGACTCGAACCTTGTTGTATCTCAAGCTAAAGGAGATTCGAAAGTTAAAGAAGAAAAGATGAGAATTTATCACCAAACCTTGGACGTTCTGATTCCTCGGTTTGAGAAACTGAATTTCGCCATCTGTTAAGAGAGAACAACAGGTTCGTTGATTCATTAGCAACTCTATCTTCTATGATAGACATCCCTTTCGGAGTCCGGATACGTCCGATCATCATTGAATAGAAATTCGTGCCGGCCTACGAGCTAATTGCTACCATAGATGAGGTACAAGATCAAAACCCCTGGTATTACGACATCTGGAACTTCTTGGAAAAGGAACCTTATCCACCAGGGGCAAATGCCAAAGATAAGAGGGCAATTCGAAGAATGGCTGCTCAGTTCATCGTCTGCGGAGGTAAATTGTACAAGAGGGGTCATCTGGGGATGCATAAGCTATGCATTGATGCTGAAGAATCCAAGCGCCTGATGGAGGCCATCCATGGAGGAGAGTGTGGAGCGCACATGAGCGGGGTGATGCTAGCTCAGAAGATCCTTAGACAAGGTTATTACTGGTCAACCATGGAGAAGGATTGTATTGGCTTTGTCCGGCGATGCCACAAATGTCAGATCCATGCAAACCGCATGAACATTCCGCCGTCGAAGCTGTACAGCATGACTTCGCCATCGCCGTTTTCAGTTTGCGGGATTGATGTAATTGGGGCTGTCACTTCGAAGGGGTCCAACGAGCATGAGTATATTCTGGTAGCGATAAACTATTTTACGAAGTGGGCTGAGGCCCAATCTCACGCAGTGTTGAAGGCATCGCATGTCGCTAAGTTCATCAGAAACAACATTATCTGTCGCCACGGGGTCTCAAATGAGATTATTTCAGATAATGGTTCCCACTTCAAGAAGGAGGTGATCGACTTGTTGGAGAAATACAACGTGATATCGGCCACAAACCAACGGAGCAGTTGAGGCCGCCAACAAGAACATCAAGCACATTCTACTGAAGATGGTGGAAACCTACAGAGACTGGCCAGATAAGCTGCCATTTGCTCTTTGGGGCTACCGGACTTCAATTCGAACTTCTACTGGGGCAACTCCGTATTCCTTAGTTTATGGGATGGAGGCTGTTCTGCCCATCGAAGTTGAGGTTCCGTCATTACGGGTATTGGCTGAGCGTCAGATAGCTGAGGTAGATTGGCAGCAAAGCAGGTTCGAAGAACTCATGCTCTTTAATGGAAGAAGGCTGAAAGCGCTGTATCACGTCCAGGGTTATCAATGAAGAATTACCAGGTCTTTCAACAAGAAGGTTAAGTCCAGGAATTTGAAAGAGGGGGATCTAGTGCTCAAAGACAACCGAGCTCTCATCCATGACCCTAGGGCCAAGTTCAGACCCAATTGGACTGGCCCTTAGATCATCAAGTCTATCTAGTCGGGTGGAGCTGTCGCTCTGATGGATTTAGATGGCCTTGAGTTCTCCCAGCCGATTAACATGGACAAGTTGAAGAAATACTATCCTTGAGTGGCTCGCTAGGCCGAAAACCCGAAAGGGCGACCTAGACAAAAGTTAGAGTATGAAAAATTTGAAATAATAAAAACTGAGCTCGCAAGGTTGAAAACCCAGAACAGGCGGCCTTGGCAAAAGTTAAAGCGCAAAAGGAGAGTGTTAAGACACGAGTGAATCTGAACCGGAACTACATAAGGCTTGATTCCCATCTTTGGGATACGTAGGCAACTTCATTCTGAAGTCCAGCCATAAACACTTCCAAATCAACTTTGTCTGTGTGATCGTGTTGGTCATCTTTGTCTATTCTGCATTCAAGAGCTCGGTTGTGATCTCTAGTGCAGTGCTATTCAGACTAGGGGCAACATTCCAGTTCCTGGATCCGGGGTTATACATCTCAGTGATAGATCTCGGGCGTGTCCAGTTGTGATCCATATCGAAAATGGTTTTGAAAAGTTTTAATAAAAGTTGATTTTGTTCAAATTAGTCTTTTTACGACTTAGACCATTTTTGGACCAAACAAAAAATTTTCAGTACCCACAACCTTTAATTACTTTGATTTCAATACAGAGTTCTCTTACTCTTGAATACAAATTAAAGTTGCTTTTTATTACATTCATAAAGAAAACTTGAAAGTACTGATTAAAGAAATAAATTCGGGGCATAGTCAGGTGTTCATGCACCCCCTCCCAAAGCTTGTGGAAGCTTCTGATGCCAAAGTAGGCCCAACCTATGCCTCTTCATCGAGCTAAGCTATGTACTCATCATAGAGGGTGCAACTGAAAGTGGGAGCAGGGGCCAGAAGCTCTCTCGTCCTCCATGCTGTGGCATACCGAGCTAGTTGTGCGCATTGGACAGGAAATACGACAGGGTACTCTATCCCTTCTTTCAGGCAAGTCTGATCATGCCCAAATTGGTGCCGGATTCGAAACGGGAAGTAAAAGACACAATGTGTCAGGGTGATCAACTGAATCCTCGGCTGGCGAGACATGCTGTAACTCATCGTCGGCAGATTAAGCCAGGGGCAGCGCCAAGCAATGTCAGCAATAGATAAGCTGCACATCCATTCAAACCACCATCCTTCGTCAGGGGCATCGACTAGATGTCGCCAGAAGAAATAACTGTGAGCTGAATATGCTGGGCATGAGTCCACAACCTTCAATTTATCCTTCAACCATATCTGGGGATGGATGAAAAATGAGAGATTAAAGAATAGAGAGGCGTACGGGGAGATAAAAGTGAGAAAAGGGTTTTGAGAGAAAAATCGAGCCTGAGGGCCGAGTGATGTGAGAAATATATATGAGATAGGGTAGGAAACATTACCTGCAGCAGTAGTGGACTCCCCGCGAATCTAGTCGTCTCTCGGCGATGGAAAGCATCCAAACCCGTCAATGTCTCGGCTAGTGTCATGGCGATGCAGCTATTGCCGTCTTTTAAGCCCTGGGCAACTTCAATCAAATGGACGCTAGACCCACCGAAGCCTGGGGCAAGCAAGAAATGAGATAACATGCGCAAGCAAAACACATGTCGCCGAAAACCTTGCCAGTGATGATTGCCGCGGTTACCGGCATCAGAAAATCGACGAATCAAGTTGGGAATGTCCAATTCTCCGTCGCAAATCAAAGACCGAGCATCATGTAAAGTAAGCCCGCACATCCGTCCTAAGGCTTGGATGTGGCCAAAACGGGATTGGGGCAAGATCTCTTCCTCACGCTAAGACTCCATCGAAGCTTGGAAGTCTTCGAAAGTGGGACATATCTTTTGTCCGCCAAAGCTAAAAACATGAGTTACCGGATTTCAACACCTTGTCGCGGCATGGAGGAAGGGAAAACACAGCGAGGTGTGGCTCAATGTGAATAGTGCATTTATTTCGAAACCCCGAAAATTCAGCTTTTTCGAGCTATCCAAGTTAGCAATCCAATTTATGAGATTTTGGACAAGAAATGCCTTCATTGGGTGCAAAAACTGAGTTAAAATGGAGAAAATACGAAGCTGAGGCTTTTGTAGAAGATAAGGTGTTGAGTGGAAGACAGTTGTCAACAATCTGGGCACTTTCTGCATTAATGGCCAACCGGCTAATTTGATGGCCTACCGACCATCTTTATAGCCAATTGGCTATTTTATTGTGGCCGATAGCCTTTTATGATCGCCGATGGCTTCCCACTTTAGCCGATGACCTCTCCTTTTGCTCCCTGAGCCGTCCATGTCTTGGAGGTGTTGAGAACTTATGTCTTGTTCCACTTCAAATGCCTTTTTGTGACGATTTTGTGAAGTCGTGCCTGTGTTACTTCAATTTGTTTATCGAGCTATTGCATTTTTGTTTATCGAGTTGTATTTTGCGTTGATTGTTAAGTTCTTGTCTTGCTTATCGAGTTGTATTCACATTTGGGTAGCATGTCAGGTCCTGCTTTTGTTTATCGAGTTGTTGTAATTCGTTTATCAAATTGTTCTTCGAGCTGTTTTGTTTTATTTATTGTGTTGGTTCACTACCTGACTTGCCAATACAATTCAAATTCCATCAATCTCATTTTTGTGTAAAATGGTGCGATGTGATGCTTAGAGTACAAAATGCAACACTTTTCAGACAAAAAAGCTATTTTCATTCCGTCATGGTTCTCTTTGCAAAAGTACAAATTTTTAAATAACATAAAATTGCTTGAGGCAATACAATGTGCAAAAACTACAGGCAAAAAAAGAAATGAAGTAGAAACAAAACATTTGAATCAGCGCTAGTCGCCTCAAGAGCGGGAAGCCCTTATCGTTCTCTTGCTCGACGAAGGTCCAGAACTACCGCTGTCAGCTCCGCTACCAGCGTCAGAACCCGAACCATCACCAGCCTCATCTCCATCCTGAGACGACTCTGACTGTGGACTCACTGCCTCCTCATCAGACTCATCATCATCTCGGGCAGACTCCCGCGAACTGCTCTCGGTATGAGTACACTTATCTCTACCTCGGCTGTGCACAGACATCCCTCGTCCCGCTCCCCCTGCTGCTCAGGGAGGCACTGAAGGTCCCGCTGAGGCTGGTATCTGGAATGGGGCCTGAAAAGAACAATTTGGCAAATGCATTAGTTATGCTATGCGAAGCTGAGTATGATATCAAATACATTATATGATTACAGTGTATGAATGCTGTGAGCAGTGTATGAACGCCATGAGCGGTGAATGATTATAGTGTATGAGGGTCGTGGCTAGTAGATGAGATGCAGTGTATCGGTGCCGTAAGTGGTATATGAGTGTGGTGTACCAAATGCAGTATTGATAATGTGATGCATCAGATCAGTATGGAGCAGATTATAGAGGGTTTTGCGACGAAAGTTGAAAGAACTTACCGGAATACCGTAAATACTGAGCAGGTCCATGCTCCTCTGCAGTATCCCCATCACCGAAGCCGACAGCTCCAGAGCCTGCCCAGTGTACTCTATGGAAGCCTGCAAAAGTCTTGAGGTAATTAGTAATCTGCGGGATATCAACTGAAATGAAATGAATGCACAGAAGGTAAAGTATATCATATACAGGGGTTGAGCCTCGAACTCCGACGAGCTCATGATCAGCCGGGGGAGGAGCGATGAGAATCTGATAAGTCTCTCCAGCCCGTCCTCGGCGTGTCATGGTAGTGGGCAGGTCTGGCCACTCCATCCTCTGTCCCCTCCAGGAACCGCTCTTGCCATGGGCTTGGGTCACCCTCGATCCTCCCACTTCTCCTGCTGTGGCTACAGGTCTCTCTCTCTTATCCCGGCGAACACCAGCCAGAGGCTGCATGAGCCATGTCTGGATGAAGACGGTGTAGTTGCCATCAGCTCTGAAGAAGTCTGCATCCCAACCAATTGTGAAATCGTCCATCTTCTATGGGGTGTACATCTCTGTTGCCTCGTGTGCGAAGGGGGCAGTATCGGGACTATCTGCTCAGGAAAATCGAGGCTCTGTCGCAAGAAGCGCTCACCCAAGTACCACACTCGACAGACCGGACCCTCAAGCAAAACCCGAAATCGGGAAGTCTCCCCAGCGCCCATATACCGGTCTCTAATTGCGTCAGGCAGCATTGCCCAGGGCTACCAGGTGATCTGCAAATGATGAATATACAGGTTGTTATCAGCTATTGAAAGTGCAATATATAACAAAGCTCAAATGAACTGTGAGGTTTGAAGTACCTCCATTGCGGCTACGGTGTCAAAATATCGGTAGAAGAATGAGAAAGACTCTTGCGGCCTTCGCTCGCATCTCACATCGTACCTATGTGAATATGGAACCACAGGGGGCATCTCTACCTCGGGCTCTAGAGCAAGCCTCGGGAAGTAGACATATATCCATAACTACAGAATGTGAAAGGGGTAATAATGAGTATGTTTATCAGTAAAGCAGTATACAGATAAAGCAGAAATCAGAGAATCATATGCAGTGTATCGTGCAGTGTGTGCAGTGTACAACTAGTGTAAAACAAATTACGTGTTATGCAGTGTGTGTGGTGTATAGATAATGTAAAGTGAGACAGTAAAGCAGAAGGGAAAGATGTACCTCCCAGGCTCTCCTAGTAGGTGCCCGCTCCGGCCAGATTAGGAACTCATATATCCATACAGTGTGGCCAAGCCTACGCCGCCCCAGTCATAGCGCCGGATGTGAGTCACATCTACCAGTGTACTTAAGAGGTAGAGGCCAATGGTGTTCGCCCTGTCGGCGAATAGAGTGGTGCCAAGCAAGAACATGAAGAACCCCTGGGCATAGTGCTAGACCTCCTCGCGGATCGTCGGCATCTCTCCCCTGAACTAGTCCTCAAACCACGAATATCGCACCATCCCTGGTCGGGAGAGGGGTGGGTGAGTCCCCAGCAAGTAAATCTAAGTGGCATTCCACTCGCTCATATCAGTGTCGAAAGGGATCGGATCACCCCCTACTCCAATGCCGGTGAGCATGGAGAAGTCGAAGGGAGTCATCGTCATCTCCCCTGCTGTAGAAAGGTGGAAGGAATCGGTGGTGTCCCACCGCCTCTCCACTAAAGTGCCTAGAAGAGGCCGACTCAGAGTGAGGTGCGAGAGTCCCATGCAGAATACGCCAAAACCGGCCTCGTCGACGATGTGGCAAACAACATCGGGTAGCTCCATGTACCAGTCTCGTGCAATGGTGTTCCCATAACCCCGGTGTAGACGCGCCCGAATGTCCCGGGAAAATCCCGTCTTGTTCATTGGGCTCGCTACAGTTCGGACTCAATGTCACGGTTCTTAATCTGATCAAAGATCGGCCTTTGCTAACATGATATCTTGTTTTTGAAAACACATGTGCTCTTATTCCGGTTATTAACCTAGAATTACTATGTGATGTGCACAACATACAAGTATAGACTAGATCGCCTAAGTTGGAACAAAACATCTCATGCTTGTTTTTTTGAAAGCGGTTTGCTACTTGCGAATAGACTAAATTGCGGATTTTGCAACCCTCAAGTGGGCTTAGAAAACTTGGTGATTTGCCACTCTCAAGTGGGCTTAAAACTCGCAATCAATGAATTGTTCCAATTCAAGTAATCCAACCTTCACTCATAGGCATTCAGGCAGTTATATCACATAAGCAGTTAGTCTCATGATAAGCATGCTATTATGGCAGTCACTCACACATATGCAAGGATGCTAAAGCATAAACATTTACCGAGTATTCCGAGCCAAAATAAAAGCTATGTTAGAAATCAATGCATGACCCTAGCTATATCAAGAATACCTAATGCAACATATACAAAATGCAAGTAAGATAGGCTCGGCTATTCTGAAATGTCATGTGAAATGCAATTTGATACATGTATTCAAACAGGAATTGAAATACAATGCAGTTAGTATGATGCGTCGAGCCCAGTGCATGCAAGACAGATGAATGGATGCAAACATGCAAGCATAAGGATGCTAATTGAAACATGCCCTAAAACTAACCATCGTAAGCTAGTAAATAAAATGGAGAAAGAAATGGGGGTTAGAAGACATGCATCACACACACGCACACTAATTTACAACAGTTGTGCCCTCTCGACGGAGGGTCCAAATGAATAATACAGAACCAACTAGCTAATCTAAGCTAATCTAGTTAAACTAGTTATTACACAACAGAATGAATAACAAGCTACAACTAATTATTACACAACTCTAACTAATTAACAAATTAACTAAGTTATCAATTGAATAAGCATGTAAACTATATGAAATAGGTTGCCTCAACTCTGCCTTGGATGACGAAGGATGCATGCCTAGTAACCTCGTGCCAAAATCCATCGCGTTGCCCCGATTTGCCTCTGTTTGCAACTGGTCTCAGAACACTGCAAAAAGCTCCAGAAGGCTGAAACTCCATCATAGGAATCTGTAGGGATGCTGCCGACCAGTTGTTGGCATTGGAGACTACCTGCCGACCACTTTTTATGCTGAAAACCATAAAAAGTGGTCGGCCAGCCACTTTATCTGGTCAGCCGACTAGTTTTTGCTGCTGGTTTCTGGTTTGCTACTGGTTCCTGGTTTGTTGCAACAGAGTGCAAGAAAGGGGCATGGCAAAGTATTTGCAACACATGTATGCAAAACCACCCTCCCTATCATTACGTAAGCTCAAGAGAGTATGGTTCTCGATCCTCGGGCCACCAATCACGCATTTCGATGCATGATGGCCGAGGAGCCCAAGTTGTACAACTCAATATGAAATGAATGCACACATGAACACATAAAGCCTAAAACTCTATCATGTATAGTCAAGAGTGTCGGCGACCGAGAATTGAGGCACGTTTCATCACTTCGAGTATGAAACGCCCCTCGTTTCCCGTGTTTGGACTAACTCCTATTCCAAACACAATGCAACGAATAAAATGTCATGTCATACACAATGCGGCTCAAGCATGCAAACATACAATGCAATGAAACAAGCATGTGAACAAGATGCCAGGGACAAGCATGAAAACATGCAATACAACATGAACAACCTAACAAGGCTAATGGCATGCTCAATGCACATGCATACATACTCAATGCAAGGCGACACAGGCATGCAATCAATGTGAACAACGACTAGCATACACAATGCAAATGGACATGGCATACACAACGCAATGAACCACATGGCATACACAATGCTCGATGGACTTAAACTGAAATGGACTGACCTCAGTCATGCCCAAATCAGTGGCCATACATGCTAAAGATAGAAACTCAGAATGCTATACAAACATGTATCCATATTGGCCCAAGCTTATGGCCCATAACACAACTCCCCAAAAGCATTGAAATGATGAAACATGGGGTACAATGGCA
Source organism: Camellia sinensis (assembly GCF_055761805.1). Lineage (NCBI taxonomy): Eukaryota > Viridiplantae > Streptophyta > Magnoliopsida > Ericales > Theaceae > Camellia > Camellia sinensis. The sequence goes on from NC_138967.1 coordinate 153,838,397, forward strand.
TATGTTCCAGCACTGAAATGGCATGCAAAATGACTTAGAATCATACCAACAACCCATGTAATGCATGTCGAAAGGCTCAAGCGTTAAAGCTAGTGAAGTGGATAACACTAGAGGCATGCAAGATAATGCTCAAATGGCCAAATTAACCCCAAACAGACCCTATGCAGGCCAAAACAGTAGCGAAAATGAGTTGGGATGATGGCTTGAAAGGCACGAAAATGAGGCTCATGTAATGGCTCACAAATAGGGCACAAAAAGCACAACCCTCAAGAGCACTTAAAGAGCGGAAAATATAGAAGTGTAACATCCCTACATGCTCTAAAATATCATTCTCAATGATGCCAAAACATGCAAATACCTCAAGTTAAGCATGCAAGAGACCTCAAAACTCAAAGCTAGTCAAGGCTATTACACTACAAGCATGCATGACGAGCCTCACTCGACCAAGAAGCCTCAAAACAAAGCTAAGACAGCCCAAAATAAGAACAAAATTATGCTAGAACATAGCCAAAATATGCTAGGATAATGAGCCAAAACATCATGCATACAAAGCTAATTAACAATATTTACACTACAAGCATATGGAGCATGCAAGAGGCTACTAAATTAGCCAAAAACAGAGTCCTGGCATGTCAAATGATGGCAAAAAATCTACTAAAATAGAGCCAATACATACTAGAAAGACATGCTACTTTGATGAGCCACAAATGGGAATACACTACACATACAAGAAGCAAACACAAGGTGGCCAAACCAGCCATAGACAGAGCTAAGGCAGGCCCAAAAAGTCATGAAAAAAAGTGCCTGAACCAAGCATTGAAAGTATGAAGATGCATGCTCCTTTGATAGGCCAAAAATGCAAGCAAAAAAAATAAGAAGAGAGGGGATCACCCCCCTCTGATTTGAGGCCTCAAAACGACATGCCTACCACTGAAAATCCACTAGATTTTAGTGGCTAAAAGGCCAAGCAAAGACCAAACCAAAGGCCTTAAGGCATAGCACAAAACAGGACTAAACAAGGCATGCAAGAGGGAAGAAGGCCCTCAACACCAAAAGGACCTTAAACAAACATGCTAAGGACTGAAAAATAGACCTTTTTGTAGTTCAATGTTAAGCCAAGAGAAGCATGCAAATATGGCTAAGAAAGTGATCAAAACAAAGCTTAAAAGGGAGAAAAGAGGTTACCCTTGAAGCATTGCAATACCAGCAAATTTCTCAGCCAAGAACCAGCTTTTTAACCTCCAAAATGTCCTCAAAGAACCTCAGTTTAATGATGGGGATGTATGGTTAAGAGTTCTGGTGCAAAAGTGAAAAACAACACACTCTTTAGGCACCAAATATAGGGATATAGAGGGAGGTATATGCTTATGCCTTAGGGAAATTTCAGAACCTCTGGAATGGAGAGGGAGGCCCTCTCTTATAGAAAAACCAAAGTTAAAGCTTCTTAGAGAAGCTAAAACTTGGATGCAATCCCTCCATATGGAGGATACAGTATGTGCCCTCCAGCTGGCACAGCTGGCATTTACACAGTCTGCCAAAACAGGAGGAAAGCTGCCGACCACTTAAAGTGGTCGGCCTGCTACTTGCAGTGGTCGGCTGACCAATTCAAGCGGTCTCCCAGGAAAAAAAGTGGTCGGCAGGGGGAATTGGTGGTCTCCACACTGAAATCAAGCCAATGGTGGGGTGGGAGACCAGAAAAGGTGGCCCAAAGACCAAGAAAACCAGTTTCCCGACCAGAAAATCGGTTGGCGGGAAGGAAAGTGGTCTCCAAGGGGAAAAACTGGTCTCCCACCCTCGTATCACCTTCCAAGCAAGGAAAACAAGGTTTTTTACCAAAAACAAACCAACACGGATGCAAAACGAGAGTTCGGGAGGCAAAGCGCATAGCCGGGAGCCTCGAAAACTAGCTGTCGAGCACCAAAAGTGGTACACGACCACAAAAGTGGTCTCTCAGACCACAGTGTCCCTCTAGGGAGAGGAAGCAAGGTGTGGTTCGAAACCAAGCCAAACGGAGAACGTTAAGCGGTCCCGAGACAAGGCGCACGACCGAAGTCTCCAAAAACCGGAAACTAGTTTCCAAATGGGAAAAGTGGCCTACGACCACGAAAAGTAGTCTACGACCACAGAGAGATGGTCTACAAGACCTCTCCCTCCCTCCGGGAAGGGAAACAAGGCTTTGGTCCGCAAACTGAGCCGAAGCACAAAGAGTTCGGAGACCCAGAGGCAAGGCTCTTAGCCAAAACTCCGAAGCTCGAAATGAGCACAACACGCACTATCACCGAGTGCTCAATCGATGACGTCTGAGTCTTAAGGTCGGTCAAAAATGGGGTGTCTACAGTTGCCCCTCTTTGACAGAACTCGAAAGTCATAAGTGGCGGGAGTGAATGTCAAAGCCCAGAGACGACTCATTTTTGACAAGGCTGAAGACATAGACAAACAGGCGAGATAACAAAGAGACGTGTCCGCAGGCAGGGGCAAAATGCAAAAGACATGCCCGAGGCCGAATATAACTTATGATTATGGACAGAAACCTGTAACGAAGCAATTATACACAATAAATGCGACAGTTTTAAGTGAACGAATACAAATCAAACTACATTTCATGTAGAAAAAATGTGAGAGAATTATACAATTCTCGCTACGTCTCACGGGAAGAATACAATATCGTCCGGCTCGTCTAGTCGCACCAGCTTCAAATGAACCGTACATACAATATCATGCCTGCAAAAGGATGAAACTCAACCGGTAGAATATCATTAGATACATGCATGGAAAGGCAAGTGAAAAGCACGTGACAACGCAAGTGGAGGGGTGCATGACAATGCAAGTAACGTGCGTAACAACGCAAGTCAAACACGCATAACAACGCAAGTAGAAATCACGCAAGTAAAGGAAGTGCATAACAATGCAGGAAACGTGCGCAACAACGCAAACAAGGTGTGCATAACAATGCAAGAAAAGTGCAACTTCAATAGCATGTTTGGAACAAAATGACGAGTAAAGAAGTTCATGCTTTAAAGAGAGCAATTCAACCGTGACCTCCGATTTACCTCTCGGAGGGGTTACACTGTATTCCAAAAGGATACACCTTGCCTATGACAAGTAACGATGAGCCATGCATCGAGGATTCGAATTTGAAGTTCCCGCGGAGACAATTTCGCGCCGAAAAGTATACTTTTGTTGTGCTTTCTCGAGAGCCGAGGACTCCAATCATTACCAAAATATATAGGGAGAATAAATGGACTTTGGGGACCACCCATGAGTGCCACCGAAATACATCCAAATCACTCTTGCTCACAACTCCAAGGCCAAATACATCCCTCTTCCTTCCTAGACCATTTTCTCTCTCAGATCTGCACTTTATACGCGTTTTCCAACGCCCCACGCGAAGTTATTTTGCGAAAACTTTCGATTCTTTTCATTTTGAACTGATTAAAATTTGATTTCGGTGCTTCTTTCTCATTTTCACCACTTGAGGTATGTTTGTCTCGAAGTTTGGCACTTTTTCTTGGGCATTGACTTTTGTTGACTTTTTCTCTTCCCAAGAGTTGACTTCTGTTGACTTTTTGCAATTTTGGCTAATTTCTCATTCTTGATCATTTTTGCAGATTTCTTCGCATGGCGGATCACTTTCATCACGACGGAGGTTCTCCACACGCCGAGGACGAGCCAGACATTATGTCATTGCCTCCGAGGATACGACAGTTTGATCCTATAGCATACCATCCGGGGGAGCACATTCTTCCTCCTAGCACCTTCTATCACTTTACCGACTTCGCGCGGCGAGCACCCGTGGACCTACTACTATGGGAGCCAGAGTCTCACCTATCTCACCAGGCGCGAGAGGTACGTATTTCACTTTTACATTATCTGCAATGTATTCTGGATTTCCTACACATTTCATGTTTTCACTATGCTCGTTCTGAACACATTCATATGCACAGTACTTCTGCTTCTTCTGGCATATGGTTTGCACATGCACAATAGTGATTTGGCACACAACTGATTTAAGATATGATGCTGACTTAGCACATAGTTCACCACAATATTCTGTTAATTAGGCACACAGCTCACTCTGAACACACGATTCATTCTGACTCTACAGTTCGTTTCAGGCACACAACACATTTTTGGGCACACAGCTCCCTTTTCGGGCACACAGCTCGCCTCCGGGACACAACTCATTTTCAGGCACACAGCTCATTTTTCGGGCACACAACTCATTTTCAGACACACAGCTCATTTTTTGGACACGCAACTCATTTTTAGGCACACAGCTCACTTTTCGGGCACACAGCTCGTTTACTTCATTTGCACACAGCTCATACATTTCACTCTGAACATGCAGCTCACACGTTTCAACTCTGAACATGCAGCCCATACATTTTCATTTCTGAACACACAACTCATTCACTTCGTTTGCACGCAGCTCTATATTCCACTTTGAACAAGCGGCTCACACATTTCTATTCTGAAACTAAATACATCTGTTCATTCTGAATGCAGGTATCTTCCCGTTCCACACAGGGTTATGGATCAATTATTACTAGGGAGTGGTATATGGAGCTCCCAGATGTTGTTCGCCATATCGTGGACGAGGCAGGATTTGGACCTTTTTGTGCGGGCTTATCGCGTCATCCGACGAGTAGGACTCTCATGGGGGCACTTATGGAGAGATGGTGAGACACCACTAACTCGTTCCATTTTTCAGCTACTGGGGACTTGACGATGACCCCATATGATTTCTCCATGTTGACAGCCCCTGACGTGGCAAGCCGACTGATCCCCTATGATAAAAATATGGGCGAGTAGGAGGTCGTTTGGATTTATCTGCTGGGAGCCCGCCTGCCGATCAACAGATCATCAAGTAGGGTCAGGTACACCTAGTTTTCTGAGCGGTTCAGGAGGACTTTGCCCGAGACCATCGAGGCCATACGACAGTATGCTCAGGGATTTTTGATGTTCCTCCTCGGGACCACTCTATTTTCCGACAGGGGGAACACAGTTGGACTTTATCTGCTCAGTGCTTTGGTAGACCTATCAGAGGTCAGTCAGTATGATTGGGGTGGCGCTGGCCTCGCTACTCTTTATTGTTACATGAGCACGACCTCCCACGGGCGGGGCAACATAGTAGGTGGCTACTGGCGAGCCTGGGATGTATGTTATGCCCTCTTTGATTTACATTTCTGCTTTTCATTACTTGTACACTGCACACAACACACATTACTTGCTGTATCTTACATTCTGCACTTAGCATTCTGTACTTCCTTATACATTCTGTAAACTGACAGCTACTGTCTTGTCTTTCACAGCTATGGATTTACGCATACTTCCCGACGCTGGCTCCTGAGCTCGAGGTTGAGGTACCTTTGGAGATCCCCTTCTCTCCCAAATTTGAGGGTCGGTGCCCGCTGAGGCCCCGGGAGACTCTGCTATACCTTCGGCAGTTCTTTGACACTGTACGGGCGATAGAGGTAATTAAGAACTCTCAGTTCTTTATGCTTTCATCTTTAATTCATCTTGCATATTCATGACATCTAATCCGTTTATGCACTTGCCATATGCAAATTACTTAGCAGCCATGGGCACCCTTGTCAAGAGATGCCCAGTTTCGGTTTCCTGGGGTGTGGGCCGCTTCTTGATACAGGGTTTTATTTGAGGGGCCAGCTGGCAGGGCCTGGTTTATGGGCGATCGTTTCTTGCGTTAGACAATGGGCAACCCTACTCAGGATATCCCCTCAGCAGCTTCAAAGGACATGTGGTCCATTGAGAGACTCACTCCCCAGGAGGTCGAGGTCCTTATGTTGGGTACTGATGCAGTTCTGTTGCTGGAGGAGGAGAAGTACGCGACCTACCGCCATACGTACTTGATGCCCCCATTGACAGATGTTCGTACCCCCGCGAGGAGAGCTACTGACGTTCCATCATCGAGTCACGCTCGAGCTACAGAAATCCCTTCCACTAGCAGGGCTAGCACATCGAGGGGCAGGGCTAAAGGGATGCCCTCGATTTGCTAGTATGCTGGGTGGCCAGATCTCCCGACTGAGCTGACATGCTGGGAGTATGGGGCGTCTTACCAGATTTCCCTGGAGCCTCCATTGCCCGATCATCGATATGTCAGTGACCCTGACTCGCCACCGCTATGCTTTACAGTTTTGATTTATCACTCAGATATTTAGACACCCATTCCTTCGCTGATGACTTGCACTTGTATCTGCAGCCTCCCAAAGAGTATACTGAGGGGCTACTTGGAGTGGTGGCCTCACTCGAGAGCATGGTCCTGAGGAGGGAGAGGCTGCTGTTCGCCTCCGACGTCTTAGTACTTTTCAATTTCCTTGCATTTATCATACTTCTGATAACATACTAAAATTGGACATTTCACTACATTGATTGACTGCATGTGTAGAGCACATCTGACACACCACATTCACACACGATATATGCATGCACACACTCTATGCAGCATTCTTGCATCTACATCTGATATACATACTTTGGCTGATGTATTTAAAATGCCTTTTGTAGGTTTCGCCGCTACAGACTAGGCCATCCAGGCCTTCTCGAGGAGCTGGGAGAAGGGACTCGACTCGCAGCCGAGACAGACGTAGAGCGCCTATCAAAGATGATGAGGGGTCTAGCGAGGAGGAGGAGGAGGAGTCTACGCATCCTCAGTCAGAGACATCCGTAGGAAGAGGGGATGACTCTGGTTCCGGTTCTGAGAGCGGAGGTGATGCCGAGGAGGATTCCGAGGACGGCGGCTCTGATTCGGATGGTGGTGCTGGTGGGGGTGGTGCAGAGGCTGCTCAGCCGAAGAGGATGAAGAGAGCCTCTCGATCTTGAGCCCGACAACACTAATGCAGATGTTCCTGCTTTACTTTCCTTTTTACATGTAGTTGTAGCACATTGTACAGCGTTAGGTAGTTTTATTTTCCTTAAAACTTGTACCCTATTGTAAAATGTTGTAAATGGAAGCTATGATGGAATGAAATAGCTTTTTGTTCAAAAAGTGTTGTATTTTGTATTCGTAGCGGGTTGGCCGAGGTGTTTGGTAAGATAGATGGCTGAGCTAGGTATAGCTCGGTCGATGCTTCTATTCCATTACTTAGTTGAGCACAGAGCCGAGGTAAAGATGACAGCCGAAGTAAAGAAAGTTCTGTAGCAAACCGAGATAACATCAATGGCAAGGGCCGAGCTGTATATAGCTCGGCAGGGTGGCATTCGATAGATCGGCTTTCGATCACACGGTCCGAATGGCAGGGGACCGAGATTAGGCAGTTTGGTCAGGAATGTATAACCGAGGTAAAAGGGTTCAGCCATCTCACTTGGCTTGCAGCGATGAGACTCCTAGTAGGACTCTGCTAAGGAGAGTTAGAGTCCTACTGGGATTGTGTAAACCATCTCACTTGGTTGGTAGTGAGTAGGAGTATGACTCCTAGGAGGACTCTGCTAAGGAGAGTACAGTCCTACTAGGATTGTGCAAACCATCTCACTTGGTTGGTAGTGAGTAGGGTGTGTGATTCCTAGAAGTACTCTTATAAGGAGAGTTGGAAATCCTACTAGGATTGTGCCAAGTAAAGTCTATAAAAGCTCATGACCAGACCTATGGATAGGTATCCCAATTCTTACTCTAGAATACACAGAGCTTATTGTCTATTGTCTAGTTGCTGACTTAGGCATCGGAGGGGTTTCCGGCACACACCCACCAGCTAGCTCACAGTTGTGTTTTCAGAAAGTAAAGCGACGACGTTTGGAGGAGCGCAAACTTGACTAACAGGATCATACGAGAAGAATCATTTCGTGCTCGTACAATTGGCGCTGTCTCTGGGAATTTCATAAAGAGCAAAACCTCTTAATCAAGTTTTCCTCTCTAGTTGAAAGCAATGGCGCACAATGAAGACTTGCCACAATCTGCTATTGATGGGCAAACACCAGAAGGGGGTGGGAAGCACGAAGGCTTACCTTCTATCCCACCCATGGCAGAATTAGATCCTCAGCGAAGGAATCCGCGGAGAGAAACAAGAGAAAGACAGGGCTCAAGTTCACACCACTCTCAAAGCCCTGATAGACAGAGGTGGAAGATGGATCCTCAGGTTCTCGAAGATCGCGTAAGGGAGCAAGACGAAGTAATAAGAAGAATGGCGGTTGACATAGAGACGATGAAGCACCAGATAAAAGGCAACACACACTCTTACCACTCAGAAGATCGTGGCAGACAAGTCACACTATCACAAACTGAAAGTAGAAGCCTTAGGTCGAGCAATACACAATCAAAGACTTTCAGGACACGCTACTCTAGGCCTGAGAGAATGAAGGCTGAAAGGGCTCGAAGGAGAAAAGACACTCAGGCTCACGACCCCCGCAGAGTCTCCGTACTACAACGATTGGTTCCTAGAACACATGGGAGTGTCGAGGTTGGAATTCCAGAGCCACGCCTTGCCTATGAACCAGCAAACAAAGCATTAGCAAGGTTGCAAAGCTCACCGTTCATTCCGACAATAGAGAACGCACCATTACCCTCAGCCTTGGTGACATGGGTTTAACGTGGTTTGAGAGGTTGCCAGAAGGTAGCATAGCTTCGTAGGCGCAACTAGCGGAGGCATTTGTGACCAGATTCAGAACGAACACCAAGGCGAAGTTCGGCACAAACAGCGATGTCGAACAGAACACCTTCGACAAAAGTTAGCACGGTTGATAAGAAAGACTAACCAAGTAAAAAATCTTTGCCTAACTGGGGGCAAAGTGGGTTGGCAGGATTGACCAACTCTTTCTAAATAAAATCAGAGTTGGCCAGAATAACCAACTTTGAGCTCTCTTTAGCTAGGATTAGGATCTGGGCTAAAGAGGTTGGCTGGAAAAACCAACACTTCTTCTAAGCCGAGGATAAGGATCCAGGCTGCAGGACGTTTAGTTGGAAAAACCAAACACTTCGCTCAGAGTTGGCCGAAATAACCAACTTTGAGCTCTCTTCAGCTAGGATTAGGATCTGGGCTGAAGAGGTTAGCTGGAAAAACCAACATTTCTTCTAAGCCGAGGATAAGGATCCAGGCTACAGGATGTTTGGCTGGAAAAACCAAACGCTTCACTCAGAGTTGGCCGGAATAACCAACTTTGAGCTCTCTTCAGCTAGGATTAGGATCTAGGCTGAAGAGGTTGGCTGGAAAAACCAACACCTCTCCTAAGCCGAGGATAAGGATCCAGGCTGCAGGACGTTTGGCTGAAAAAACCAAACACTTCGCTTAGAGTTGGCCAGAATAACCAACTTTGAGCTCTCTGCAGCTAGGATTAGGATCTGGGCTGAAGAGGTTGGCTGGAAAAACCAACACTTCGCCTAAGCCGAGATAAGGATCTAGGCTGTAGAAAGTTGGCAGGTTTGACCAACAAGTCTTTGCCCTACTGGGGGGAATTCAAGAAGGTTGGCAGGAATGGCCAAGCATTTAGCTCTTCTTCAAGCCGAGATAAGGATCTGCGCTGAAGAAGGTTGGCAGGACTAACCAACATTTAGCTCTCCTAAGGCGAGATGAGGATCTAGGTTGCAGGAAGTTGGCAGGTTTGACCAACAAATTTTTGGAACTCTTTGGTCGGGATGATGGTTACCTCGGCCAAAGCAGGTTGGCAGGTATGACCAACAAAATTTTTAGAACTCTTTGACCAGGATGACGGTTACCTCGACCAAAGCAGGTTGGCAGGTTTGACCAACAAACTTTTGAACTCTTTGACATGGATGATGGTTACCTCGGCCAAAGCAGGTTGGCTGGTTTGATCAACAAATTTTTGAACTCTTTGGCCGAGATGATGGTTACCTCAGCCAAAGCAGGTTGGCAGGTTTGACCAACAAATTTTTTCCTGGATCGAGATGGTTATCTCAGCCAAAGCAGGTTGGCAGGGTTAGTATAAACCGAGTTAGTCTGCTCGGCGAGACACAGAAAGAATGACTCGCCATACGATTGCAAACTCGACGGATATATACGTTGAAGGCAAAAAAGTAAGGCTATTCAAATTTTCGGCATGATGGTGGTAACAGGAGAACGGGGATTTTGGGGGCACGCCATGTATCCTGGAAATTACGTCGTACCAGATTAGTGGAAGGACATGTTGAGCAACTGACAAGGCTTATTGGGGGCCGAACAAACTTTTTAGCTCGGCAGAGTGGGGGCGTTCTTAGCTCGGCTGGAGGAAAAATAATCTCAACCATCCTACGCAGATGGAATTAAGGGGCAATTGAGAGGATTATTTGTAAACAAATTGGGCCGAGCTAGGAAGAGTCTTCTTTGGGAGCTGGGCCGCGTAATTGGCCAAGATAAGGGCCGGAGTATGGACGACGGATAGCTTGGTCCCTTTTTATCTAAGTACCAAACTGGGCAAGGGCGTTCACCGAGCTACCTAATACTAGGCCCAAGGGTTGGCCGAGGTGTTTGGTAAGACAGATGGCCGAGCTAGGTATAGCTCGGTCGATGCTTCTGTTCCATTACTTAGTTGAGCACAGAGCCAAGGTAAAGATGATAGCCGAAGTAAAGAAAGTTCTGTAGCAAACTGAGGTAACATCAATGGCAAGGGCCGAGCTATGTATAGCTCGGCAGGGTGGCATTCGATAGATCGGCTTTCGATCACACGATCCGAATGGCAGGGGACCGAGATAAGGCAATTCGGTCAGGAATGTATAACCGAGGTAAAAGGGTTCAGCCACCTCATTTGGCTTGCAGTGATAAGACTCCTAGTAGGACTCTGCTAAGAAGAGTTAGAGTCCTACTGGGATTGTGTAAACTATCTCACTTGGTTGGTAGTGAGTAGAAGTATGACTCCTATGAGGACTCTGCTAAGGAGAGTACAGTCCTACTAGGAATGTACAAACCATCTCACTTGGTTGGTAGTGAGTAGGGTGTGCGATTTCTAGAAGGACTCTTATAAGCAGAGTTGGAAATCCTACTAGGATTGTGCCAAGTAAAGTCTATAAAAGCTCATGACCAGACCTATGGACAGGTATCATAATTCTTACTCTAGAATACACACAGCTTATTGTCTATTGTCGGTTTCCGGCACACACCCGCCGGCTAGCTCACAATTGTGTTTTCAAGAAGTAAAGCGACGACGTTTGGAAGAGCGCAAACTTAATCAACAGGATCATACGAGAAGAATTATTTTGTACTCGTACACTCACCAATTATAAAAATTCATAATATCAATCTCCTGCATCAACAATTGGATTAGGTCCCAAACGATAGATTAAAAAATGCTGCTCAAAAAAAAAAATGATAGACTAAAAAATAGTTAAATAAATGTCAAAAACGAAGAATGGGGTGGAGGAAAGGTATAGAGTCGGAGTGAGTGTTGAAGAGGGAGACCGACTCTTTAAATAAAGCAAACCCCTTTAAATAAAGCAAACCCCTCACGCAAATGTGAGAGAGAGAGAGAGAGAGAGACGCTTGAAGTGGCAGTGAATAGTTTTTGTGTGAGGGAACATCCTATAATTGTGTGTTTTTAACGGTTCGTTGGTGAACACATGTAAAAATATAAAAAAATAATTTGATAATTTATAATAATTTTTTTTTTAATTTAAAATTTTAAGTTTTCAAGCAACACCTGCATTTTGTTTGAACTAAATTATACTGACTTCCTCGAAGTTTAAAGAAATTATATAAGTTACATAAATTTGACACAATTACATAAGATTTTATTTTTTTAAGATCGGGTAACACTTAGGTCTCGTTTGGGAACCTTCCTTTTTAGTCAAAAAGCTAAAAGTCAAAAAGTTAATAACACATACCAAAAATACAAAGATTCTCTTTTCTCTCTACTTTTTACACATTTTTTCGTAAAAAGTCAAAAAGTCATCCCAAACATACTAGTTTTTTTTAGCTCATATTTTAGCCAAATAGTCAAAAAATTACTAAATTAATCTGTTCTCAAACGAGGCCTTAGTCTCATTTCTATAAGTAATATATTAGTAGTACAGACAAAAATGTATATTTTATATTGTTTGTTTTTGTATTTTCATGCCATCTAAATTAATTTCAGTCCTTTTAACCTTACTAAAAAGGATTGGGTGTAGTTATATTAAAATTGTGAGACTTACTATATTTTTTTCAAATTTGAGGAGTTCAGTCTAATTTACCTTTTGTTTAATTTGGTTTTGTACTTATATATATAGGGTCAGACTTTTCTCTAATTTAAAATCGGATTGGATTGTGCTATTAGGCCTGTGGAGGACCACCATAGTTTCTGTTTCGATGATTTGAAGTGCTCAATGTGTAAAACTTGTCGAGTATTTTATCCCTGTCAAAAATCACATTGATCGGATATCAGCAGCGATTTGATCAAATCATATTTCTATCCACGGTAAATATGATTTTCAAAATAAATTGTTGACAGAAATCTGATCCGATCAAGTAGCTATTGATATCCGATCAATATAATTTTTTTTAAGAATGAAATACTAAACAAGCTTTACACATTGAATAGTTTGAATTATCGAAACGATACCCATGGTGGGCTCCGCAAGCCTGAACAATATGATTCAGTCCACTATGCGGACCATAGAGGATCAGAGCCTATATGAGCATTGTTATTCAAGCCCAAAAAAAATACCTACTTTCTAGACCCATTGATATGTTAAGAAGATGGTTAATTGATAATTAAATATTTTCTAATTATCAACCAATTATCTTCTTGACACATCACTGAATCTAGAAAATGGGTCTAAAAAATATGAATAAAACTATACGCACCAATTGGTATATCAATTATTGACTAACAAATGATGTAGCATAATTTTTAAGGTTTTCAGTCTTTGTAGTTTATATAATGGGTAGGGTTCATAGTTTTGAAATGATAATGTCATAATATATATTGTTACACTAATTAATATATCAATTAATACGTATAACACCATAGAAAAAATAGACTCGTATATCATTTTTCTATATGATATATAAACTGTACTCCTACATTTTATCAATTTTGGCAAGGAACAGAACATAGCCAAGTTTTTGTCTTTTTGTGTTTAGTTTTTATTTTATAGAAAATACATCAAACTTGTTTGATGAATGTTTTTTAAAACAAGCTTCACAAATTCTTTTTAATAACCCATTTTTAGAAAACAATAAAAAAAAAATATTTTTAAATTTACAGAAAAATAAAAAATGATACAAAAATAATGAATGTTTTCAAACTTTTCATTCCTTTTATTTTGAAAACATGGGAAAACTTTAGGACTCTTTTGTTTGACGGATTGGCTTAGGCGAGATTAGTAATACTGTGGGATTAAGTGATAGGATTAGTAATGAGGCGGTATTAAGTTGGGATGGAAAATAAAGAGTGCCTGTTTGTACACCACTAAATTAGTAACACCATAACAATTTTTGTCTTGTATCTTTAGATATGATTAATACTCCATCCGTCCCAAAATATTAGTCTCTTATTCTATTTTTCATTATCCCAAAATATTAGCCTATTTTCAAAAATCAAAGAATAAAATAATATGAATTTACTATTTGCCCTTCTTTTAAATTTATTAATAACACAAAAAGTACAATTATGACAATTGATATTTTCCAAAAAAATGTACTATCATAGGGTAATTTTTGAAAATTAATATTTTTAAAATATAATAATTGTACTATCAAAAAAAAAAGTTAGATTCCCCAAAAGGGACTTTATTTTGGAATGGATAGAGTATATAAAATTTCATAAATACTCTTCATTAAAAAAATCAATTTAAAAATCATTACTTCATCTTCTTCTATAAACCAAACCAAGTATTAAGTCACATTAAATGGAGTCAATTACATGAATTCTTTTTTTCCATTCGATTATATCCAAGGCCATTTCATTAGTCAAGTTAAGGAGATTCATATCTCTATTTACTACACCAGTCCACATCAATGTAGGTGTACCCTTTCCCCTAACACTTTTATCTACCGTCACTATATCGCATTTTTTCACTACTGCCTCTGTGATGACCGGTGCGTATTTTGCTTTGATATCTTGAGTAAAGATAGAATTATCATTGTTAAGATGCCGGGTAAGTCGTTGAATTTTTTTTTTCTTAAAATATTTTCTGTTGTGGTTGTTTGGATTCTGAGTCTTCACTCGTTTTAGAGGGTGCAGAGTCGGCTCCGGAGTGGCGAGAGAGAAGCCAAGGATTTTTCCGAGCTGGGGGCCAGGGCCGCACGTACGGGAGGCAAGGTTCCACGTGCAAGAAATAGGGGAGAGGGCTGTGTGCACACTACCTAAAAGGCAGGTGCGTGAGTGGAGGTGCGGAGGAGACCACACATGCGGGGGTAGGAGCCGCACGTACGGGAGAAGGCGCCGCACGTGCGGCCAGGCGCATTCTCTGCATCGTTTTTCGTGCTTTACAGCTATGTATTGGTCTTTTGCTCATTTTCTTTCATTTTTCTGATTTGTTCTCTCTCTCTCTATATCATCTATCTCTCTTTTTCTCTCATCTCTCTCCACCCAAACTCTCCAAAGCCTTGCATTTTCTTTGGATCCCAAGAATCCATTTGGATTCTGGTGCTAGTTCCTTATACCAAAATGATGAGCATGTTGAGAGCTTCGTCTTGACCCGTGGAGATCGTATTCTGGCGAAGTTGATTTTGAGCTCCTTCTCCTCTTCTCTCTTGAGGTAGGGATTTCTTTGATCTTTTTCATTACCTATGTTATAGATAGACATGTGGTATGTTTTTATTGCATAAAAACCATGTTGTTATGGATTTTTCTTTGAAAATCATGATAGGGGATCTAAGGTTGGATGTTGAGATTGAGATTTTGCGGAATAAATTGTTGTTAAGTTAATTTGGGGTGTGATTTAACATATTCATGCTTAGAGAGAGACAAAACCCTTTTTTTTTCTTTTTTTCTTTTTTGTGTAATTGTGCTTAATGGGTAAAAAGGATTGAAATTGTGAAATTAATCATGTCATAAGCTAAGGGATTTAAATAATGAATTGTTGATTGATTTTGAGATTTACCGAGTTTCATGAATTTTAGTAATAACCTTGCTTTGGGTTGTAGATAATAATTGCTAAAAAGGAGGTAAAACATGAGACTAGAAATCATCGGTTTACACTTTTGTCGAGTTGAGGAGAACGGATTTTGGCTTGAGTATACATGAATTTGGGGTTTTGTTAAATGAAAGAAAGAAGTTTCGTTATATATATAAATACATAATTGACGTACTGTAAATTGAAAATTTTGGAAATGAACATTGGAATGTAGAGGCATTTATAACTCTTTTCTAATTGAGACAGAACTTTCAGTAGAAGTTGAAAATCCTAGAATATTGTCATTGTTGTTATACTTAATACCTCATAAGAATGGGATGATTGGATTACTTGGTTTTAACGTATGTCGTTTAGAGGTTTTGTCCTTGGTCATCGGTGGAGGATGACATTGTGAATGTTGAAATGGTTATGTGTCGGTAGTACTCTCGATTTGTCTATGAATGTTGTATGAAGTGATGGTTGGAAAATGTGTAATGCGCTGAGAATCAGAGGTATCATTACCTTCCAGCTAGCGCCTAGAGAATTGGCTGCGCTGAGAATCAGAGGTACCATTACCTTCCAGCTAGCGCCTGGAGAATTGGTAGAGGTACCATTCCCTTCCAGTTGGTGTCTGGTAAATTGGCATTTCATTATGGAAAGATGTACCGTTGGCTTACCATGCCTCAGGTAGGTAGAACAGAGATTATTTATCATTATTGTCTCAGTTTGCCTGTGTGTGTCATGTGTTATGATGATTATGATTTTGGAAGAATGAATTGTCTTATATGTTGAGTAGATGTGTTCTTGTATATTTGGACATGCTAGAGAGGGGTAGAGGGAGTTTCCTGCCATAAATTATTTTATTGTAGGTTTTTCGTTGAATTATGAGTTTAAGATTGAGAATGTGATGAACGTGTGGAGTTAGACTTTGGTTGTGTATTGGGTATAAATAATGTGAAGACATTGGATTTGGTGAACGTGCTTTCAAAAAAAAAAAAAAAAAAAGAGGGGAAATAAAATAGGTTATTATGTGGTATTTTGTCACAAAAGGAAAATACGGTTATCGTGTAATAATTGTTTAAATAAGAAATGGGTAGTAAAAGCGAACCTTGGTGTTATTGAATAAACGGAATGTTTTTGAGAAAAGTATTTACGTAAGTACGCTTTGGTTATAAAATATCACATTATTTATATGGTATGAGACTAGCGTTCATGATCAAAGCTGTCTGTAAGTTGTTATTGTTGAGGATCATGTTGAGATCCCTACTGGACTTTATGTTCATCCCATGTTGCTAATCCTTTTTCAAGTGAATATCGAGATGTGCTACAAGGTCATGGATCTTCCTTATTTATTGGCCACGAGGCCTTTTATGTGTCGATGGAATGCCATTGATGTAAAAGAGTTAAACCGTTCCTCTTGATTTAAATAATGTAAGCTTAAGGGCAATTTATTTAAATATAAATTCAGGTTGCATTCATTTTATATTCGAATGAGAGAATTCTTACTTATGTATTCCTTGTATATATAATGAGCTTCTGTATGCTGTCTCTGGAATTGAATGTCTAATAATTACTTCGGTAATGGAAATCCGAGTAAGAAAAAGTGGGGCCTGAAAATTTGGTATCAGAACGAGCCGGGTTTGAATACCTTGGGCTCGTGGGAAGTGGTTTTTATCACAAGGCGGTTTGCTATGCTTGGTGAGGACGTTGCATATAGTTAGGATAAATGTTAGAACTTATATGTTGCATTTATGTGAGCATGGGATTAAGTTTCTTGGATAGTACTTGTAGCTGATGAACTTGCTTCGAGGTCCTGTTGGAAACACGCCTAATCAACGTGGTTTCTAATAGAAATTCTTTGGGAGTTGTAGACACCCTATTTTTGACCGTCCTCAAGACTTGGTTGTGTTTGCAGGTACATCCAGCTACAAGTTCGATTGCTCGTCGAGTGCTCGACTTTCGCGGCGGAACGTCACAGGTTTGAGCTTTCCAAACCCTGTACCCTTTCTGCCCCATTTTTGGACCATGTGTTGGTCCTTCCAACATAATTCTCTTGGTGCACTGCAGGCCATCCTATGTTACTGCCGGCCATGCCTTTGTTACTGCCAGCCATTGATGAAGCCCGCTGGCCATCAATGAGCCACTGCCGGCCATCAGTGATGGCCGGCAGACCCCTTGTCTCTACAGGTTTCACGCCAGATCTTTTGAGCCAGCTGGTTTTCACTCCTCTCCCCTCCATACACGTGTATGGAGGGATGAAGCTCTTCCCAAGCTTGTTTAACAAGCTTCTTCTTGCATTCTTCTACATAAGGAGAGGCCCTTCCTCTCTATCAGAGGTTCAGCCAGTTTGGTAGGGCTTATTTCCAACTCATTTCAATTTTTAGCTTAATTTAGGCTATTTTGATGTGTTTGGTTTAGCTTAACAGTACAACTTATAGCTTTTTGTAAGTCAAAAATTAACTTATTCTTTGAGTGGGGGAGGAGAAGCTTAATTTATTAGTCAAAAATCAGCTTATGTTCACAGTTATAAGCTATAAGCTATAATCACTTTCCCACAGCTCTACCAAACGGGGCCTATATTTCTCATTCTCTCTCTCTCTATATTGCATAGAATAGTACTCTAAAGTCCATTTTTCTTGCACTTTTGCACTACAACACATAGAGGTACACCACCATCTTTGAGCTGAGGTTTTTGGGAGTGTTACTTGAGCTCTGAAACTTGGTTTTTAGCCTCAGAGCTTGCTGTTTTTGAAGTTGAACTTCAAGGGTGAGTATATTTCCCTTTTTAGCATTTATTTTTACCTCGCTTTGGCCATCCTTGCATATTTTTTTAGGCCTTGCTTTCAACTAAAAAAAGTTCTAGTTTTGCGTGCTTTAGACCTTTGTTTAAGGTCACTTTTTTGTTGGGGGTGGTTTACCCCCTCTTAGGCCATGTTAGGCCTTGTTTTAAGCCATCCCTTTAGTCTCTTGTTGAAGCCTTTGCATGACCATTCTACCACTGAAATCCAAAGGATTTTCAGTGGTGGAAAGGTGATTTTGGTGTCCTAAATAGGAGAGGGTCATCCCCTTTCATTTGTATCTTGTTTACTTGCTTTGAATGCCTCATGTGTGAGCACCATTGGTAAATTCATGTTGGCCATACATTAGCTTGTACTTGGGCTTATTTTAGCATGGCATGCCACTATTTTTACTTGGTTTTGTCACTCCATGCATGGTTAATACACTTGTAGTGTAAATCTCTTAAACTAGCTTTGTATGCTTCATGAAGTAGCATGTCATTATAGCTGGGTTTGAGTCCATTTCAGCATGTTTTTAGTGATGTTTTTCCATGTCATGACTCTACTTTGGTTTGGTTTGGTTGACCCTTGCATGCTCCATGCACTTGTAGAGCATTTCCATGAATTAGCCTAATGTGTCTCATGCTTTAAAATGTCGTTTTAGCATGCTTTTGGCTTAACTTCAAGAAGACTTTGTTCATGTTTTAGCATGTTTAAGGTCTGGTTTATGTTGATTTGGTCATGCATGACTTGCTTTGTATAGCCATAGTGCAAGCTAGCTTGTTAGCTTTATGCATTGAGCCCACTAGCATGTGTCACTCGACCTATTTCAATGATTTGGCATTACTTGTTATGTTATTCCAGTCCATGTTTCATGGTCAAACACTTGCCTTTGTCATGCTTTCAATGCCTTGAAGAGTTAGTGTTTTATGCCTCATGAATGGATCATTGTGCATGCCTCTATGCTTAGGTCCTTAGGATGCCATCTTAGTGGGTTTTTGGGCTTGTTTTATTATGTCATAACTCTGTTTTTTGTTGGTTAAGTCATGCCATGTTTGGTTGTAATAAGTGTAGTGCAATCCCTCTTGTTGGCCTTACTTACACCATGCTTTATGCTTTCCATTTTGACTTATTTTGGCCTTGGTCTATGCATGTTTTAGATTCATTTTGGCATGATCTAGGACTGTTTTGGTTGTCCTTGGCCCTTTAGGGTTTGATTCATGTGGCCTTGGCTTGAGTCCCTTTGCTAGTTTCGTGCTTTGAACATCCTAGCATGCTATGCTTACATTGTTTAGTGGGTTTGGCATCCATTTACATGATATTTCAGAGTTTACCTCATTGCCATCTTATCATGATTATCACTCTTTGCTCATGTTTGAGAGTTGTGTCTTTATGCTTTAATTCTTGGGCTAATGCATCGTGCATGCATACCTTGCTTTTGTGCCCTCATTCCAACACTTTTGGCCACTAATTTGGGCATATCTGAGGTCTGTCCATTTCGGTTTAAGTCCATTGAGCATGGTTGATTACATGTTGTTTGCATGCTTGCATTACATCGCATTGCCTATTCCTTATACTGTGCATTATGTATGCTTAGGTTACATTGCATTGAGTATGCCATCGTTTGCATTGAGCATGCCATCGTTTGCATTGTGTATAATTAGTTGTTGCGTGCATTAGCATTGTGCATGCCATTAGCCTTGTTAGGTTGTTCATATTGCAGCACATGTTTGCATGCTTGAGTCGCATTGTATATGCCATGCTTGTATTCCATTGTTGTTTGGATTAAGTGATAATCCGAGCACGAGAAACGAGGGATGTTTCATACTTCAAGTGATGAAACGTGTCTCAATTCTCGGTTGCCGACGCTCTTGATTATCTATGATAGAGTTCTAGGTATTTATGTGTTTTTTTGTACATTCATTTTACATTTAATTGCACAAGTTGGATTTTTGGCCATCATGCATCGGGATGCATGATTGATGGTCTTGGATCCAATTATGCCTCTCCCTTGATGTTTTGAGGTGATATGGGGTGGCATAATGCATACATACCCTTGGGAGACCCTTCATTTTCTCTATTTTGTGCTCTACTGCAGCTTGGTGTCACAGCACATCAGTGGCCGACAGTGCCTTGCAGATGGCCGGCAGTCCTTCATTCTTGGTCGGCAGGGGGGTTGGCAATGGCTCCCCATGGCCGGTAGGCCACTGGTGTATTCCCCAGACTGGTTTTGGTAAGGTTCAGCAAGAATTCCTTGAGGACACCCTGCAGACAGATCCTCTAAAGAGCAACCGGAGAGCTTTTCGGGGTGGCAACCGAGCATGCATCCTCTTCTCCCCCAACCAGAGCTGGAACAACATTGTTTACTATTTTCCCTACTTCCTAATTAGCATTTGGTTTTGTAATTTAATTAGTCAATTTGTTAATTAATTAAGTTTTGTAATAATTAGTTGTAGCTAGTTATTCATTCGGTTATGTAATAATTAATTAGCTTGTTAGTTAGTTAATTAGTTGGTCTGTATTATTTATTCGGACCCTCCGTCGAGAGGGCATATTGTTGTAATAAGTGTGCGTGCGTGTGTGCATGTCTTCCAACCCCACGTATTTCTCCCTTTCACTTATCTTCTTTTGATGGTTAGTTTAGGGTCATTTTCAATTAGCATACTTATGCTCGCATGTTTGCATCCATTCACCTGTCTTGCATGCACTGGGCTTGGCGCATCATACTAACTGCATTGTATTTCAATTCCAAGTTGAATACATGTCATCAAATGTTGCATCTCATATGCCATCTTAGAATAGCCGAGCCTATTTCTAGTCGCATTTTGCATGTGTTGCATTAGCCATCTTAACATGAACTAGGATCATGCATTGATTACTAACTAGTTGTTTTTTTGGCTCGGAGTATACTGTGAGTGTTTACACTTTAGCATACTGCACGTGTGTTATTGATTGCCATGAAAGCATGCTTTCCATGAGGCTAATTGCTTATTGCTATAATTGCCTGAATGTCTGTGGGTGAAGGTTGGGTTACTTGAATTGGAACAATTAATTGAAATCCGTGATTTGGCCTACTTACGAGTAGCAAACTTTGAACCGTTTTCAAACAAACGAATATGCAATGTTTTATTCCAACTTAGGCGATCTAGTTTATACTTGTTTGCTGTGCGCATCACATAGTAATTCTAGCTAATTAACCGGAATAAGAACACATGTGTTTTCGAAAACAAGATATCATGCTTAGTATATGCCGATCTTTGATCGGGCGAGCGGGGGTGCTCATTGCATGACCTTCCCCAATCGTACCCAAGTTCCCGAGCCGGGGCAACTTTGGTGATGATGGACACGTGGCCTTAAGCACGAGTCAGGGTTTCCTAAATTCCCCCAAAATAAAATATTTAGGTGGCGACTCTATATCTGACAAAGCAGTCCATGTTTGGCACTTCTTTACAAAAATCAATTTTTCAAAACAATTTGTCGAATTTGGACTCTTTGGTGATTTATCGGTCTTGCATTACACTTTACGAGACCAGATTCAGAACCGTGACATTGAGTCCGAACTGTAGCAGTAAGCTCGGAACGAAACGAGATCCGCGTCCCCCTCGCAAGCCCAAATGTCGGAGAGTTCCCAGGAGCGCGTCTATAGGAGTTTCGGAACAAGTGGCTATTTTTGTGGACTTGATTTGGTTATGTACTTAGAAGTTTAATTGTTTATATGCTTTGAGAATTGTATGTTTTGGAGGTTAACTGTGTTGTATAGTTTAGCGGTGGTGAGTGTGTGCCTCTAGAGGTCATTGCGATGTGCCCTAAGTTTGTTTTGTTTTGGGATTTTATAGGATGTCTGCACGAGGAAATAGAGGACGGATGAGTAGTAGGGGTGTCGGTAGGGGCATGGCGATTCCCCTAGGACCTGTCGTTACAACATCAGCTGTCGGTGAGGAAGTTGCACGAGAGGTTGTGAGAGCGGTGCAAGACGCTCTAGCTCGCAATAAGGGGGACAATGGACGTACCTTTAAGCTTACTAAGGAGTTTCTTCGCTCCAATCCACTGAAGTTTTTAGGGGAGGAAAAACCGCTAGAGGTGGAGAATTGGTTGGAACAGATTACCATGACTCTTGATATGCTCAGAGTCGAGGATGAGGAGTTGAGGGTTTCTTTGGCGACCTTCCAATTGAAAGGAGATGTGAATTATTGGAGGAAGTCAATGGAGGATACTGTATGTGCCACGTGGGTTGCGTTTACCGAGGCCTTCCTGGCCAAGTATTTCCCTCCTTCTGCTCGGGAAATGTTGAGGGAACAGTTTGTTGAGTTATGCCAGGATGCTACTCATTTGGCTCAGTTTGAGATGAGGTTCACTAGTTTGTCGAGGTTTGCTCCAAAGTTGGTGACAACAGAGGAACACAGTTGTTATGAGTTTGAGAGGCGGTTACGTGATGATATCCAGGAGAAGGTGGTTGGATCTATGTGGAAGAATGATTTTGCTTTAGTTAAGGCGGCGGCCCATGTGGAGGCCATGGTTAGCAGCGTTGGTTGGGTTAGAAAGGAGGTCATTTCGGTGACTCCTACAGTTCATAAGCACTCTAGGCTTAGTAAGAGGTGGAGGTGAGCGCATGCTCACTCCCAGACTCGGTCCTTGTCCTTGTTAGGGGTTTCAAGCTCGTCCGTTGGGGGACCCAGTGAGGTTCGAGCTCTAAGCCAGACTCGGAGTTGGGAGACTACTGTTTGTTTTACTTGTGGTTTACAGGGCCATGTTAGATGTTTTTGCCCTTTGCATGTGAATTCTTCAAGTGTTTCAGAATCTAGTCGGACTTTGTTCCATCAATCCAGTCGAGGACAATATCAGTACCAGACCCGAAAGGGGCAGGCTTCGAGAGCTTTGCGAGGGTCAACTTTTCAACCAGTGTGGTAGTATCACCCTTAAGAGGGTCTTTTGTTTTAGAGATCTATGTTATTAATTGTAAAGCTTTTGTTATTGATCGGTGTGCTGTAGGATGCTAAGGCACCATGGTTATGTGTTGTATATGTATATATATTGTTGTTTGTTTACCTTTATGTGTTGCGCATGCAATGAGTCTTGAACACTCTTTTATATATGTGTGATGAAAAGTTGTTAAGGGTATTGATGATCCTAGTGTTGTTATATATCAGATGTTAGATTTTGTAATGGCCATGTGATGGCAGTTGATTCTTAATTAGTTTGGAATTGTTGGTGGAAAATGAGGAGTTTGTGGAATTTTTGTGACTAGCGCAATGTTTTGATGAGGGCCAAAATTTTAAAGCTTTTATTGTGTTAAGTTTAAGGAAGTGTGAGACCTTAGAGTTTTGTGGAGATTAAAGGAGGTTATGTAGGAATGTCTAAGGGAGTGTGAGATTCACATCTCGGAGTAGTGAGAATAGTGCTTGTGTGTGTTGCTTAGTGTTTTGAATTGTTGATTAGTGAGTTCGTTATAGTCCTATCGCTCGAGAGTAGAGTAGTGTTGTGTCATGGTTAGTTATGAGTTAGTTATTATATGTGGTGGAATAAGTTTGTTGTGTTGTTAGGTTTTGGGTAGAGATTTAGTGGGAAAGGAATTTCATGGGTAGATGCTCGAAATATTACTAGAGTAATGAAGGGTTTGTGTTCTTAGGTAACGAGTGTATCATTGGTAAGAATTGTTTCGTGTGATCCGGATTGTGTGATCGTCATTGACCTATTCGGTCTTGTGTTGAAATATAAGAACGTGTTTGCCATCTAGGCGTATCAGTAGAATTCCTACGGGGACAATGGTGGAGTAGTCTATTTTGGGGAATCCGAGAAGACCCTAGGAGTATGTGGAACGGTGTTTGAAAACTTGCCTCTGGGAAAATGGGGCAGGAGAAGAATGTAGACGTTTGAAGACCGAGAGTGGAAAATTCTTGGGTGATTAATCAGTTGATCGATATTAAGGCAGGTGACAAATAGTCACTTTAGAATGGTTTAGATGTGGGTTGTAAAGTTGAACCTTTGGAAATTTAGCACAAATTTAGCTGGAAGGCGGTGTTGTACCGTGGGTTATGCTTGGGGCGTTGAGCCTTGCGTATGTGTGTGGTTATCAATGTGCGCATCTCTGTGTAAGTTTTTGAAACTCGTGAATCGGAGTAAAGTGATAGTTGTTTAGGTTAATGTTTGTGTTGGTATGGAACCTTCGAAGTTTGGAAAGTTATGCGTGTTGCATAGTTTCTTTTAGCACCGTGTTTATTTCTGATTGTTGTTGTTATGGAAATGTAATTTTTGCATTTTGGAGTCGCTGTAAGCGTGATGAATGTGATTGGGAGATGGTCGGGATTCAGCGGTTATTTGTTGAGAAAATACATTGGGAGGTGATTATCAGCTTTTGAAAACTTTCATGACAATTCTATTTGAACTAAAACCCTTGGGGTGAGATTTCAAGGTTTGTTTTGGGAAAATAATTACAAACAAAGTGGTTTTACTTGAAGTTTATGACACAAATCTTGTTGAAAAACGGTGTGAATTTGAATAAATTTTGAGAAGATGTACAAATGAGAAATAGAGTTTTCTTTTGAGATGATATGAACAATCCTAGTTGTAACTTGTTTATCTGCCCGTTTTGTTACCTTGCGTGGACGATAAATTGCATAGTAATAATGATATTGACCGAATGAAATTGCATGATAGTGGTATTTTGTGTTGATGGCACCGTTATTATCTCTGTTAATTATTATTGTAGAAATGTTATGTTGATGTTGGTTGTGGCATCACCATGTGGGTGATGGGCATTATTGGGTGACGGTAGAGGCTCACCCGTTGTTATATGGGAATGCAATTGGAAATAAATGAAATTTGGGTCTTGCTTGAGAGGCAGAAAATGTATTTTGGCTTGTGATAGGTGTGAGTTTTGAAGACCTTTGAGAAAATGTCTTATATGTAAAGAAATGATTTTTTCCAAGAATTGAGAAAAAGATGAATTTTTTTTTTTGGGGGGGGGGGTTGAGTTGTTAATTATTATACCCTTATAGTTGGGAGAATATAACCACCGTATTGTATTGCTAAATCTTGGACTTGTATGTTCGGTTATGTGGATCGATTGGTTATTGTAAGGGCTTGTTAGGCCGGAGTCTTGCCTTGGGTCGGGTTTTGTTGTAATCTTTTCCTTTTGAGTAAGGTAACCAAGGATCTTGCAGTGAAAACCTTGTTCCCTTCATGTTGGGGTGTTAAGCGTTGGGGAATGTTTGGGCTTGTGGTGGTGGATGCCCTAGGTGTGCGCATTGTTGTTGTGGTTGTTGTTCTTGTCTCATAGGCCCAGTGAGTAGTATGGGTTGACGAGACGTCCTTACTCTTTTCATTGTGTCCTTGGGCTCCGGGATGTCAGACCCAAAGTTGGGGAGATATTCCAAGTTAGGTTGTAGCCGAAAGTTGATGTTGTGTTTCCTTGGTTAGTTAGGAGGTCTTCCTTGGTACCGTGTTTCCTTCTTCAAGTGTTAGCTTTATTTTGGCGTTGTTAAATTTCGGGGACGAAATTTCCTAAGGTGGGGAGGTTGTAATGACCGGTGCGTATTTTGCTTCGTTATCTTGAGTTATGATGGAATTATCGGTGTTAAGATACCGGGTAAGTCGTTGAACTTTCTTTTTTTCTTTTTTTTCATAAAATATTTTCTGTTGTGGTTGTCTCGATTCTGAGTCTTCACTCGTTTCGGAGGGTGCGGGGTCAGTTCCTAAGTGTCCGGAGAGAAGCCAAGGATTTTTTTCGGGCTGGGGGCCAGGGCCGCACGTGTGGGAGAGGGGCCGTACGTGCAAGAAGCGGGGGAGAGGGCTGTGTGCACACTGCCTAAAAGGCAGGTGTGTGAGTGGAGGTGCGAGGGAGACCGCACGTGCAGGGATGGGAGCCGCACGTGCGGGAGGCTGCTCCACACGTGCGGGAGAAGGCGCCGCACATGTGGCCAGGCGCGTTCTCTGCCTCATTTTTCATGCTTTACAACTATGTATTGGGATTCTGGTGCTAGTTTCTATCATCTATCTCTCTTTTTCTCTCATCTCTCTCTACCCAAACTCTCCAAAGCCTTGCATTTTCTTTGGATCCCAAGAATCCATTGGGATTCTGGTGCTAGTTTCTTATACCAAAATGATGAGCATGTCGAGGGCTTTATCTTGACCCGTGGAGATCGTATTCCGGCAAAGTTGATTTTGAGCTCCTTCTCCCCTTCTCTCTTGAGGTAGGGATTTCTTTGATCTTTTTCAATACCTATGTTATAGATAGACATGTGGTATGTTTTTATTGCATAAAAACCATGTTGGTATGGATTTTTCTTTGAAAATCATCGTAGGGGATCTAAGGTTGGATGTTCAGATTGAGATTTTGTGGAATAAATTGTTGTTAAGTTAATTTGGGGTGTGATTTAACATATTCATGCTTAGAGAGAGATAAAACCCTTTTTTTTCTTTTTCTTTTTTTTTTGTGTAATAGTGCTTAATGGGTAAAAAGGATTGAAATTGTGAAATTAATCATGTCATAAGCTAAGGGATTTAAATAATGAATTGTTGATTGATTTTGAGATTTAATCGGGTTTCATGAATTTTAGTAATAACCTTGTTTTGGGTGTCCATAATCCTGGATAATAAATCAGTAGCTCGTTAATTGCTAAAAATGGGGCAAAACATGAGATTAGAAATCATCGGTTTACACTTTTGTCGAGTTGAGGTGAATGGATTTTAGCTTGAGTATACATGAATTTGGGGTTTTGTTAAATGAAAGAAAGGAGTTTCGTTATATATATAAATACATAATTGACGTACTGTAAATTAAAATTTTTGGAAATGAACATTGGAATGTAGAGGCATTTATAACTCTTTTGTAATTAAGATAGAACTTTCAGTAGAAGTTGAAAATCCTAGAATATTGTTGTTGTTGTTATACTTAATACCTCATAAGAATTTGATGATTGGATTACTTGGTTTTAACGTATGTCGTTTAGAGGTTTTGTCCTTGGTCATCGGTGGAGGATGACATTGTGAATGTTGAAATCATTATGTGTTGGTAGTACACTCGATTTGTCTATGAATGTTGTATGAAGTGATGGTTGGAAAATGTGTAATGTGCTGAGAATCAGAGGTACCGTTACCTTCCAGCTAGCGTCTGGAGAATTGGCTGCGCTGAGAATTAGAGATACCATTACCTTCCTACTAGCGCCTGAAGAATTGGTAGAGGTATCATTCCCTTCCAACTGGTGTCGGGTAAATTGGCATTTCATTGTGGAAAGATGTATCATTGGCTTACCATGCCTCAGGCTAGTAGAGCAGAGATTATTTATTATTATTGTCTTAGTTTGACTGTGTGTGTCATGTGTTATGATGATTATGATTTTGTAAGGATGAATTGTCTTATATATTGAGTAGATGTGTTCTTGTATATTTGGACGTGCTAGAGAGGGGTAGAGGGTGTTTCCTATCATAAATTATTTTATTGTAGGTTTTTCGTTAAATTATGAGTTTAAGATTTAGAATGTGATGAACGTGTGGAGTTAGACTTTGGTTGTGTATTGGGTATAAATAATGTGAAGACATTGGATTTGGTGAACGTGCTTTCAAAAAAAAAAAAAAAGTGAAAAAGAGGGGAAATAAAATAGGTTATTATGTGGTATTTTGTCACAAAAGGAAAATAAGGTTATCGTGTAATAATTGTTTAAAGAAGAAATGGGTAGTAAAAGCGAACCTTGGTGTTATTGAATAAACGGAATGTTTTTGAGAAAAGTATTTATGTAAGTGCACTTTGGTTATAAAATATCACATTATTTATATGGTATGAGACTAGCGTTCATGATCATAGCTATCTGTAAGTTGTTATTGTTGAGGATCATGTTGAGATCCCTACTGGACTTTATATTAATCCAATGTTGCTAATCCTTTTTTAGGTGAATATCGAGATGTGCTACAAGGTCGCGAATCTTCCTTATTTGTTGGCCACGGGGCCTTTTATGTGTCGGCGGAATGCGATTGATGTAAAAGGGTTAAACCCTTCCTCTTGATTTAAATGATGTAAGCCTACGGGCAATTTATTTAAATATAAATTCAGGTTGCATTCATTTTATATTCGAATGAGAGAATTCTTACTTATGTATTCCTTATATATATATAATGAGCTTATGTATGTTGTCTCTGGAATTGAATGTATAATAATGGCTTCGGTAATGGAAATCCGAGTAATAAAAAGTGGGGCGTGACAGCCTCTGTTGGTTTTCGTTGTATATGATCAAACCATCTCAATCTATTCTCTCTTAACTTATCTTCTAGTGGTACTACTCCTACCCATTCTCGAATATACTCATTCTTAACTCTATCATTTCCATTCTTGCTACACATTCCCCTTACCATTCCCATAACAACAATACTCATCTTATCTACATGTTGTTTCTTAGTTGTCCAACATTTCATCACATACAACATCGTTGGTCTAATAACCACTTTATAGAACTTCCCTTTTAGTCTAGTGGGTAATCGTTTATCGCACAATATCCCAAACGCACTTCTCCACTTAAGCCACCCGCATTGATTATACAGATCACATTCGCTCCAATCTCCCCAACCGTTGTGATAATCGATCATAAACAACGAAAATATTCACTCTTGGATAATTCTTGGTTCTCAATCTTCACTTCTCCTCTGCTTCCGTTGTTATTGTTACTAAAATTACACTCCATGTATTCTATCTTAGTTTTGCTTGTCCAAAATCCTTTAAATTTAAGTGCTTCTCTCCAAGTCTCTAACTTAGGGTTAACTCATTCTCTAATCTCATCCACTAACACGATATCATCTATAAAAATCATACATCATGATATATCATCCTAAATATTTCTCGTCAACTCATCCATAACTAAAGCAAAAAGATAAACACTTAAGGTTGACCATTGGTGTAACCCTACCGTAATTGGAAATTCACTTATCTCTCCAGCAGACGATCCAATAGTAATCACCACACCCTCATACATATCCCCAATCGCATCAATGTAACATTTTGTCATCCCTTTCTTCTCTAACACCTACCAGATTATATCCTAAGGCACTCTATCATATGCTTTCTCAATCGATAAAAACCATATGAATGTCTATTTCTTCTTCTTTTTTTTTTCCTATGCTTTTCTATTACTCTGCTCAAAAGATAGATCGTTTCAATTGTTGACTTACGAGGCATAATCCCAAATTGACCCTCTGACACCTCTGCTATATCTCGCAATCGACGTTCCATCACTCTCTCCCACACTTTCATTATATGACATATTAACTTGATTCCTCTATAGTTGTTACAGTTTTGAACATCTCTTTTATTTTTGTAGATTATCACCAAAATACTTTTCCACCACTCCCCTAGCATTTTTCTAGACAACAAAACCTTGCTACCAAACTTTTTTTTTTCTAACATAAATTAATCACAAAATAAATATATCCACCACCACTGTAACAGTGCTCTGCCAAAAATGCATGGGCTAAGGTCCAAATTGTCGTTAAAACACTAATCCCATGGGACTCATTTCTCAATCCCACGTCAAAACCAGCTATGCTAGTCCCACTGCTCAGCGAGGTTGTGAATCCAATTGGATTACTAATCCGATTGTTAGTTTCACAACCAAACAAGCTATGAATCCCTATCTATCTTAATCCAGTCCAAGCTATGAATGGGATCCCTATCAATCTTATTCCAGTCCTACCACTGATGCGGCAAAACAAACGTGACCTAAAAGAAAGAAAAATGACACAGCAGATGACAAACCATAATGAAAGCATTGCAGCATTTTAATTCAAAACTTAACCTGTCACACATTCCGCAGCATACATATCTTGAGTGAAGCAACTGCAATTACTCTTACCATTATTTACCCAAAAGAAAAAACAACCAGGAAATGAGCTAGAATTAATAAGGAATACCAACACCTTGATTTTGAAGAAACTAGGAGAAAGTTTAGTAACCATTTGATAGGCAACAACAAACCACGACAGCCAAAACAGAACTAGAAATCGCCATCCTGTTCTTCTATACCAACACAAATCTAATTAATAATTTCTGACACAATCGGGGAATGGCACCCTGGAAAGTAACTGATTGTCCTTAATTCTGTAGAATCTGTACAACCAAAATTATTTACAAAAGGTTCTCTTCAAGGGTAAAGTATTAGCTAATAAGCAATAGAACCCATTCCACAAATTAGTGAGAAAAGAAAACCGAGCTGCAGAAAGATCACTTCCATGGCATGCTTGAAATGCCCCTTGTATGCTCTTGTTGCAGGCTCGAAATCCCCACCAGAGGGTTCACTAATGTGGAAACCTGTTGCACCACCACATGGGGTGAGCTATGGTGTAGCAGATAGGGTTTCCATTTGGTTAACTGGCTTTAACGCCTTGCAACCATCTGCGATAGAACTGCCTGCAATTACCTGCAATAGAGAAGGAAGCCCATCATTAGTAATGGTCCCATAGAATGTATGTAATATAACAAAACAAAATTAACAAAAACATGATAGTAGTATAGGCATTGCTCAACAAAACATGTGAACAATGGTAAAATTCAGTGTAACCCAATCATATTATTCTGCATAATTGATCTCCATATGATAAAATGAAATTGAGGAGCAGGATGGAGTTTTTGGTGTACCCATAACCACAATTTTTTATTTTTTTAAAAAATAATGATCATGGAAACCCCTTTTTAATAAAATAAGAAATCCATATGCATAACATAACTCTAAATGATAAAGATAGTCAAAGGGGGTAAAGGAAGTATTATTAAACATTAACTAATTTTAACTTTCACATTTTTGCATTTACCGACTTCTTTGAAATATTGCCATTTACTTGTCTGACACCATACTTTACAAATTTTACTGACACTACAAGGAAAAGCAGTTTTGGCGACTAATAACCAAATTTTCGTCGCTGAAAGTAGCACAATTGGCGACTAAAATGGAATTATTAGCCAAAAGTGAAGACTTTTGGCGACTAAAAGAGTTTAGTAGCCAAATGTATAGTTATTGGCGACTAAAAACAAATTTAGTCGCCGAATGTATGGGTTTTAGCGACGAAAGATTTTTTAGTAGCCAAAAGTGATGGTTTTTAGCGACTAAAATAATTTAGTAGCCAAAAGTATAGGTTTTGGCGACTAAAAAATAGTTTGGTCGCCGATTCTACGTGTTTTGGCGACTAAAAATAGTTTGGTCGCTGAAAGTGAAGCTTTTGGCTACTAAAAAAAATTTAGTAGCTAAAAACAGGCAATTGGCGACTAAAATTCAGTTTAGTAGCCAAAAGGGGATGTTTTTGGCGACTAAAAACAGGTTTAGTCGCCAAAAATGCTACTTTCAATCGGAACTTATTTTTTTAGCGACTAAAAAATATTTTAGTAGCCCAAAATTACATTATTGGTGACTAAATAATATATTTAGTCGCCAAAAGTGGCTTCAATTTTTTTTTAGTAAATAATTTATTTTTTACATAAATTATATTGCATAAAAATAATTATATTTATATATATAGTTTTAAATTAATACGGGTCAATATAGTATATAAATAATATATATTGCATATATATTCATGTGATGTTGTAGTGGGTATAGTGGAAGGAGTGTGTTGCTAAAGGTTTAGAAGGTAGAAGGTTGGTGGTTCGAATCTCAGAAAAATCAAAAAAGTTAGCCCTTTTTTTTTTTTTTCCACCGAACAACCTTTGGCGACTAAACTATTGGTCACCAAAAGTATTTGTTTTGGCGACTAAACAGTTTGGTCCGCGTTCCATCAACTATTGACGACTAAAAGATTAGTTGCCAAATGTATAATTTTAAACAGTGAAATTGAGTATTGGCGACCAAAACTTTAGTCGCTCAAGACCTGTCTTTTTGCCTACTAAAACCTTTTTAGTCACCAAAACCTTCTGCGACCGTTTATTCGCGACAAAACCGGCGACTAAAAAATTTAGTCGGGGAAGGTAAAAAGGCGACTTTTGGCGACTAAAAATTTAGTCGCCAAAAGTGATTTTTCTTGTAGTGTGAGTTGTTTGTCATAATGTTGATCTAAAATTTGTTCAATATAAGAAGCTAATTTTGTTTGCATATTTCTAATGGTGATAGGAGTTATAACTTTCTTTCTTTGGCTATTAGACCGACTTCATTTAATACCTAATTTACTGATTGAGGATCCGGAGTTTGTATGAGGGGGATACGAAAGAAGTGCCAAATATTATAGATCATGTAGCACACAGTCTACAGTAATCAATCGAGTAGTAAATATTTTAAAACAAGAAACTGAAAAGGGAAAACTCAGTTGTCATGCTGTAGGTGGGACAAATGGGTGGCGATTGTAAGAGTCGACTTCACAAAACAGACAAAAGGGTACACATGGAGACATATGCAAATTCCATCAATTTATGAAGCAATCGAATAACGGGATAATAAAAATCATTCAGGCCGAAAAAGAAAAAAACAACAAACTTTAAACATATTCATACCTTTTGAACTTTCTTCAACAAATCTTCAAATCCAGCACCAAAATGGCTAGTTAGCTTTGGACCAGCAGGTTCAACACTTCTCTGGCTTGCTTGGAAAAATAGCTATGGATGGTTGAAGAGGTAGGACACATAAAGGATTTGAGAGATTCCCATACACATTTCTGGCAGCAGAAACCTGTTGAATAAAACATCGTTGTGTAAGCAATAACACAAAATGCTAAGGATCACTATAGTAAGCAATCAAAAAAATTAACAAACCTAACTTACCATATCATCTTTAGTTGCCACCACAATAAGCGCATTGACTCTCTTCTTCGAACTCTTGATTACAACATCTTCAACTTCACCAAACTTCTCAAACAACTCCCTTAAACTTTCAGCACTATAATCCTCACCAATCCTCTCCCATGATACCTTGAGCACCTTCTCCTTGTTTAACCCACTCCCAACCTTGTTGGCGTGTGTTGCTCAAATTCTAGCAACTTCGTCTTTAAATTTCTTAAAAATTCTCTCTTCTTCTTCTTCCCAAGCTTTTGTTGCTGAATCAGAAGCAAAAGCAGCTCGTTCGGTTGCTTCAAGGTCAGACATCAACTTTTGGCGCTTCGAATCCCATTGTGCTTGGCGCTTCAAATCCAGTTGTACTTGGAAGTGAATCTTCTCATGTTTAATTCGGAGGAGATCATCAAATGACTTCCTAGCCCTTTCATCCTTGAGGATCGCTTATGACGCATTGAGCTGCTGAATGTCAGAGTGTGCATTGTGGTTGTCCCGCCTCTTGTCGGGGTGTAATTCCAACGCTTTTTTCCTATATGCTTTTGTAATCTCTTTCTCCGAAATCTTAATCCCTTCCTCACCAGATGGTAAGCCCAGAACGATGTAATGATTAACCTCATCATCCATATCTCCTGCTGTTAATTACGACACTGCAATAAAGAGTTATGAAAGCCTGAGTGAACAATTATTGCAAACATAATATATAGATATTACACCCAAATCAAGAAAACAAGTTTTTTTTTTTTGTTTTTTTGTTTTTTTTTTCTAAAGATGTCTAGAGCATTTTGAATGGCATGATAACACAGGTTAAGCACAGGGCTTAATCATAAAACATCCACCTAAAAAAATGTATATTAGCAACTAAACAGCACAAATGCTGCACAAACTCTTTATTGCCAAGAAACAACAATACCAAAAGCACACATGTGCAAGAACACATTATTTGTGTAGTTGACAGATACAATACAAGCTGTAGAAAGGGGAATCTATTAGCCAACCACCTAATAGAAACGCATATGCAGAATGTTACCTATTTACTCAATCAAGTTGACAATTTGATAAGAATTTATCATATTTACGAAGAAATTGTAAACAAAAATAAAAGAACACATTCTAGTTTTCTTCCCTCTTTTTAAGCTATGTTTCATTTGATTTTCTCTCAAAGCATCTTTTTTTAAATATTGGTCTGTGTGGTCTAATGGTCATAGTTTCCTAGTGGAAGATTTGGGGAAAGGGCCACAGCAAGGCTTCCTAAGCAAGTTAAAACTGTCACATAAAAAACCATTCACTGTTTATCACAGCAGCATTCTCAACCTAACCCAAATTTGTTAAAAGGGAGTAAAAACACTAAACTCCAATTTTTATTTTATTTTTTCATCTAAAAAACACAAAAAGAATGAAGAAAAAGAAAAAAACTAATAAAGATTGATTATATTTTTAAGGGGGAGCTTCTAAATACAATCAATTATAATATGCACTTAAATTCCAGGAGGAAAAGATGAAGAAAATGAGAAAAATACAATCTATTACATTTATTGTTAATTTTGAATAACAAATGTGATATGATAATATAGTTTTGATTGTCTAATTAATCTAATAAATGTGCAAATAATTTGCTCAAAAGATTTTATAATATGAACAATTTAAATTATTTATGCCGGTCTCCTAATGGGCTCACGAAACACAAAAGTGATGTCAACGGGTTAGATTTTTCCGGATTTCGCTTACAAATTCTTGATTTTAAACTCAACTATATTTTGATGATACAAATTTTTACTTTACCATAATCCTGACAGCTTTGACCTTCCTAACCCTATAATTTACCCTACCTGTCAATGTTCTTCCAAATTTTTTTTATTAAAATGGATCGGATAATTTTGCCATCCCACAATAATAACGTCCGGTTTGGGTTAGACCATCCAAATTCTAGGCCACGATTATTTTTTTGGAAAGTTGACCCGCTAGTCAATTGACTCAGTCGTTGACTAATCTTGTGAAATTGGTGTTAAAAACACCCAGATCATTGCCAA
The DNA here is from genome assembly GCF_055761805.1 of Camellia sinensis. Classification (NCBI taxonomy): domain Eukaryota; kingdom Viridiplantae; phylum Streptophyta; class Magnoliopsida; order Ericales; family Theaceae; genus Camellia; species Camellia sinensis. Next base: position 153,872,909 of record NC_138967.1, read on the forward strand.
TTCCAAACCCAAATCCCTCAACAACGAAGACCCACTCTACACAAAATACATACAACCCAAAACCCTAAACTCTGCAAAACATACATAATCCATAAAATCTTCAGCCAAACACGTAAATAATCTAAAACCCTAGGCTTTAGCACTACAGAAATCGCCATGAAGACCAAAAAAAAAAAACAAAGTCAAAAATGTAAAATCGAAACACAATCTCAATAATGGAAACATAAAACCCATGCATACCTAAAGAACGTCACTGGAGAACGTAGCCGGAAAGTCTACGAGTGAGTGAGTGAGTGAGTGAGTGAGTGAGAGAGAGAGAGAGAGAGAATGGCTTCGCCCAAGGGCAGGGCTCTAAAAAGGAGTATATATAGGTTTGTATTGGGGCTTTGCCTTTGAGTCCGGCTAGGACCCAATGTGGCTGTTTGAGAAGTTATAATTTTAGTAGGCTATTTTAGTTTTTGATTATTTTAGTAGGTTAAAATTTTTGTGTTTGGGAAGATGATTGAATTTTTTTCTAGTTGGATGTAATGTTTGTAAGAAAAAAAGTGAAATGATTATGAGTTAGATGTGACATTTTGTTTTATTGGTTATTTTAATCTATTTTGTCTTTTAGTGCTATTTTAGCAAAAAAAACTAAAAAAACTTCTTCCCAAACACCCCCATATTTGTTTTGAGCCTCCCACCTGTTTTATTTATTTTTAGGGTAAATTATAAATACAACTTTGAGGTTTGCTTAAAAAAATTTATTTAAAATACGAATTGCCCCTATAATTTGTTTGTTAGAATTTTTGATTTAACAGAATTAATTGAAAAAGTAAAATTTCTAATTGTTTATCTATACAATAATAAAATTATATGAATTATTAATTGAAATAAAATTTTAACATTATTAAAAATTATTAATTAACTTGATGATTTATTAATAACATGACATATTTGTTATGAAATTAGAAACCTTAAGGGGCATAATGTAATTTCTAGAACCACATGGGATAATTTGTAATTTAAATAAACCTCAGAGGTGTGTTTGTAATTTACCCTTATTTTTATTACAATTTTATCTTAATATAAAATTTCATTTATGTCCCTAACCTTCACCTCCCAAAACCTTAACCCTTAGCCACCACAATTTCGGCCAATGTACTTCAATGATTCTCTTCAACTCATTTCCATCACCTTTCGCTACTGTCCATCCCTCGTCAACATCTTTCCATCACTTCTCTACCACCTTGTCATTTATCAGTCCATCCACACCCACTACCGTCATAGCTAAGCTCCATCATCTATCTCTTTTGCAATCGAGATGTACTATTTCTTTCCCTTTATAACTAGGGTTTTGCATGGCGTGGATTGTAATGCCTGGTTCGAAAAGGGATACAGATAGAGAGATTGAAGTTGTAGCGCTTGGTTTGAAAAACAAAATCAAACAAAAGGTGCTAGTTCAGACATATGTCACCAAACAAATATTAGTAGTTCAGTCATAGACTATCGAGAAGATATGCATGTTATAGCCAATTCAAAGGTTATCAAAGAGATAGCTTTTTGCTCGGTCAGTAAATCTTTCTCTTGCTCTCTGTGTCAGTTGATCTTCTACTATGTGATATATCATAGTTTCTTGGGTGGAAGCCACATTGATGAACTTTGATAACTTCTTTTGGCCCTAAATAGAAATTGACATTGTAACTGTGTATTGAAATGTGTATATTGAAATTTCTGACTATAGGGGCGAAGTGTCAAGATCAAAAAATGTACCCATGTGTGCTCCTTACCACAGTTAGAGGGACTGTGTGTACTGAAACTTCTTTCCTGAGTTGGCATATCTAAGTTTATACTTCAAAGAAATGTACCCATGTGTGCTCCTTTCCTCTAAAACCCGTAATGTACCCATGGTTGTTGATTTTGTTTTCAAGTGCTAGACTTTTTATGTGTTTTCATTTCCTTCTCATTCTTATTTTATTATTGTTTTTTTTTATAACTTTGTTTTCAACTCCATGAGGAGTTATCCTTGTTTGCTGCAACATTGTCATCTAATTGTGATGATATAATAGATTTTACTTGCAAGAGTGAGTGTGTTTTTCATGTTAAAAAATTGTCACTCACTATGGAGGGTTGAAATAGTGATTGTATTTTATTTTATTTTTTGGTCAGAGTGATTGTGATTAATTGCTATTTACTGCCTGTTGATAGGAATCATAGATGATAGGAAATATATCTATCAGATTAGATAATGGGGAAGACCAAGAAAATTTAAGATAGTTGAGGTAATTGAAATTTTTTAGACTAAGACATTGAAAATTTGTTTTTGCATTGCCTCTTTCTAGCATGCTTATTAGTAGCTGATTGGTGTACTTAGTTTAGTGTGTAGTATTTTGTTTTTATTTATTTATTTTTAGGGAGGAGGGGGTTGTCCATGCAATAACCCTAGCAGGCTTGTTTTTTTATATGCTCATAGAAATATTTTTGTGATTTTTTGGCACTCATAGTTGTGGGTTGTGATGCCACATTTGTTTGGTTACTTATTGGTAGTTGTAAAGAAGTAACCTCACTGTAAAGAGATGGAGGCTTCCCTTCCCTTGCATTGTAAAAGGGAAATGTGAGATAGATGGATAAAAAATTTAGCTTATATTTCATTGACATTTCCCTTACTCTTTTTTTTTTCTTTTTTTTCAAATTCCTATCCAAATCCATGATCTATACTCATTTGGAACATATGATTTTGTTTTTGTTGTTTTATAGGTGTAACCTATGTTATTTGGTTTGGTTTGATTTGATTTGGTTTGAGAGGTAGACATTTGAAGGTGTTTGCTATTTAAATTTTGATCAAGAACGCCATTTTCATATTGGCATGGGGTGCTTCAAATGGAGAACACCATTTTGTTGTTCCTCTTATTTTGAAGTTGTGTCTATAATAGAGGGGATCCTCTTACTCAAATGCATGCTATCTATTCATTTTTTGTGTGTCATGGGGAAACAAAATTTTAGGTATACTTGATTCTCAATATTTCTAACTTAAGAGAGAATGATAAATGAAAATTATTCAAACAAAACATTATTTACACCGTACCTTTAGACACGAGCATACACTAGTCTATATAATAAAGCAGGATGGTGTTTGAAAATATGTCAAAATGTATCTGAGATGATTTCATTTTAATGGCTCAGATCAATCTTCAATATATATCAACGGTTTTGATATATTTACTTCCCGCCTAAACACTTCTCTTCCTTAACCTTCCCACCTACCCATGTCTCCTCATTCCCTCTCTATCTCTCTCTCCCTCTCTGTTCTCATCCACGGTTTAACATTGAAGGCAATGAATGGGGTCAATGCCCTTGTGGTGGTGGCTGATTTTTGCTTCCATTTCATTACTGATAAGCATAATATGCAGAAGCAACATGTTGCATCTGAACTGCTTTCAAACATAGAAAGGATGGCAGATAAAAGATTCAGTAGATCAGCTTAGGCCCACAACATTACCTCTCCAACTGCAATGGTCAACTTGAACCTGCCTTCATCAACTCAGCCCAAAATTCATACATCTGGTTTTAAGCAGGCAATGGAAACTTTCCTTGCAAATATTTCAGTAAAGAGGCAAGGCATGGCACCAACTTCAACCAACCCAGTCTCATCCGGAGCAAATAAAGTGTTTTTGCAAGAGCACAAGGATGCTTGAAATGATTATCAACAATACTCCATGAAAGCAAGAGGTACCTATTAAACACTTAGAACACAAAAATTTCCAAAATATTGAATCCACAGTAATAAAGCAACTTTTCTAGATGTGTGAATACACTCACAGTAACACAGTACTAGCTAGGCACCGCTACAACATGAAAGCAAAATACAAATCTTAAAGAGTTCACAAGCTATTAACTAAAATGGTGAATATAACTGACATCCAAGCAGTGTAGAAATTCCAGATGTAGTAAGCAAAGATAGAAAAGTGCACTGTACAAAAATGGCTAAGCAGCTCAAGCAAAGAATAAACTAAACATTGTCAGTCTTGCACCCAACCTTACAATTCTGATTTGTTTTAAAGACAATGCACTAAGATCATTATTCCTTTATTTATTTATTTTTTGGTGAATTTTCTTCAAAGTAGCATTTATTTTTCATTGCTACTATCGGAATCTCTTGGATAGAAACATTGTTACTATCTCTGTACCAAGAATGAACATACAAAGAAATTATAGGATATTCTATGTCAAGTGCATGTAAATTAAAAGATATATTTATCTAACCAATATTGCAAGAAATAGATGCTTCTCACAATGGAAAGGCTCAGTTGTTGACTAGTAATAGGCGTGTTCCTTACTCAGAAAGTCTCAGACCTTAACTATGATTTTTTTTATTTTTTTTTCGGAAACAAAATTTCAGTATATAGAGAAAACAAATTGTATTGAAGAAAAGCCCTAGCACTGTAAAACGTAGCTAAGGTCTTGCATAAACGATGAAATTTGGATACAGGGAATGAAACAATTACTCATGATAGAAATAAAGAAAGAAACAAAAGAACTTCAAAAATAGAATATCAACACTGAGGTGATTTAGAAAACCATAAGTGAGGTGCTTAAGTTAAAGTAATATCGTTAAGCTATAATTATTCAACAAATTCTCTTTGTTAGAGATTAAGCGTGATTAGTTTGAATTAAACTTGGTCACTTAAGATAGTGAAACAATTAGTGGCCTAAGCTAGTTATTTCATACAACAAAAGAAAGAATGATGGAGAAAGTTAGAGGGAAACTTTCTTCTTGAGAGATAGAAGAGAAAAGAAAGAGAAATAAGAAGAAAATGTAAGTGAATTAAAATTCATCCATTTGGATTTGAGAATTTAACACTTAGGTGATTTAAAAAACCTTAAGTGAGGTGCTTATTAATCTAAGATCATTCAATTATAATTAGTCAATAAATTCTCTTTCATAGAGAATAAGCATAATTAGTTCGAGTTAAACTCGATCACTTAAGAAAATAAAGTTGATTATATATAAATTTTGGTTTAAATTCACTTAAATGAGTAGCAAAAGCAACCCTACCAATGAAAATCTTTCCCCACATACAAACAGACTACCTGATGAGATATATGTTATAGCAAGCTTTCTTATCATGGTTCATTAGACGTTTCACCGTTTATACAAAATGGTAAGGTTTATGCATGATTACAAGTCTATGGTTCGAGATGACTTACTTTGCCTTGTCTGGAGGAACATCTCTCAACCACTCAAGGTCAATGCTTCCATGTTTTCTAACCATTCGATTTTAGGAAATCCTGCATAATTATGTAATCATAATTAACTTTTTTTTATTATAGGTTTCTGCATTTAGCTTGTTATTACACACAACTAGAGCCATTTGAAGCTGATTTTGACAAATATGAAACTTTTAAAATATGATTTGTACTCATACCTTGATTCGCTCTGCTAGCAAGCTGTTCATTCCTAATTCTCTAATAGAATTAGAAATCTCATTGACATTTGGACATTGTATTGCTTCATAGTCTAGGGAGTCCATAGTAATAACAGATGTACCCTTTTGTGACAAAACTTACCTTTTGCATATAGAGAGCATTAGAACCTTCCAAACTAGGGCAGGATACCCTCATTTCTAGGATTGTATTATTGCCTTTTTGAATGATTTAGTTAATCCTAGATCTCATTTCTAAATTAGGACAGGGCAACCCTAGCCCCCAATAGGCATGAATGCAAATTATGTGCTTATGTGATATTTTGGAAATGATTTGATTTGATTCCAAGGATCAACAATGAGAAAGACAACGATTTCATTCCCAAAATTTGGGGAGTCTGATATGGCAGTCATTTGATTCTGTGACAATCCGAGTTATTTGGGGCAATGATCCAATTACAAAGATTTGGGGTTCAATTTAGGCATTGATTCATATTTTGATCATGATTTGAGTAATCAGTAGTAAATTAGGGGGGTGGTTTCCCAATTTTAAAGAATTTGAGTTTCAGTTTGGGTTATTACCTTAGTGATAAATAATAATAATAATAATAAAAAGAATGATTGCATTTTGAAAATTTAAATCCCAAGAAAACATGTTATCAAAGAATAACTTTAAAAATAAAGAAACTTTCCAACTTAAGTAGATCCTCGAAGATTATGGAAGGTGTTTGATTGAATAAGAATCTTTAAGTCATTGACTTTAGGAGGAATTTCAACTTTTATTAAAAATGTTAGATAAGGAAGTAGTGACCAAATCATCAATTTTGAATAAAATTTGAAATCCCCTAAAAGATATTTGACTAAGAAGACAATTTTTTGATTAGATACTTGGAATAAAATCCATAGCTCCTTGGGAGGAAAGAATTTTGAAAGAAAACCCGAGTAGAATTTTAGAAATTATGAAAAGTTTTTGATCAGATAGAAATCTTTAGGTTTTTTACTTTATGGGGAATTTGATTTTATGGAAAAGTATTGATAAGGAGGCAATGACCGAGTCTTTCACTTTGAAATGAAATTTTGAATTTCCTTAGAAGACATTTGACTATAAGGTAACTATTTGATTGATTTCTTGGAATAAGATCTAAAATTCCTTATAATTTTTTGAAAATAAAATTTGAATAGAGTTCCGAAATTATGGAAAGTTCTTTTCATCAAGTAAAAATCTTTAGGCCATTGACTTTGACGGAACATTAATTTTATGGAGAAATGTTAGACAAGGAAGAAATGACCAAGTCTCTCATTCTGAATAAAATATTGGTTCCTCTATCAGATATTTGGCTAAAGGATGATTGTTTGATTGATTCCTTGGAACAAAATCCGAACTCCTCAAAACTTTTGAAAAAAAAGAGAAAAGGAAAACATTGAAATTTTAAATAAAAAAAGGAACTTTATTTTGAAAAGGATTTTGAAAAAAAAAAAAAATAGAAGTTGAAATTTGATTAGGCACTTTTGAAAATAAATTGGGGCACATTTTGGAAAACAATAAATAATGGAAAGACAATTGTTTAGATTGATCACTCTGGTAGGAATCCTTTGAATTCCCCAAAATTTCCTTGGTTGGGCAACTATCACATAATGGGTGATGATGATGACTTCGAGATCCAATGGTAAGTGTTAAACAAAATTGATTGAGTCCATTCACCTATCTTCAAGTTTGTTGCATAATATCCCGAACACTATTCGTAGGTTAGGTTATGTCAATAACGCAAGCATCAGATTATGCTACTAGTACTGTTTGATCATTCCCTTGTGGAAGTAGTGGTATATTGATAGTAATAACTGATGTACCATTTTGTGACCAAACTTACCTTTTGCATATAGAGAACATTAGCACCTTCCAAACTAGGGCAGGATACCCTCCTTTCTAAGATTGTATTATTGCCTCTTTGAATGATTTAGTGAATCCCAGATCTCGTTAATAAACTAGGATAGTGCAACCGTACCCCCCCTCCCCCCCCCTCCCTCACCCAATAGGCATGAATGCAAATTATTAGCTTGTGTGATATTTTGAAAATGATTTGGCTTGATTGCAGGGATCAACAATCAGAAAGACAGTAATTTCATTCCCAAAATTGGGGGAGTCTGATGTGGCAATGATTTGATTCTGTGGCAATCCGAGTTATTTGGGGCAATGATCCAATTACAAAGATTTGGGAGTTTAATTTAGGTAGCGATTCATATTTTGATCATGATTTGAGTAATCTGTAGTAAATTAGCGGGTTGGTTTCCCAATTTTAAAAAATTTGAGTTTGAATTTTGGTTCTTAGTTTAGTGATCCAAAAAAAAAAAAGAATGATTGCCTTTTTAAAATTTAAATCCCCAAGAAAAAATGTGATTAAAGAATAACTTCTTCAAAAAAAAAAAAAACTATCAGACTTAAGTAGAGCCTTGGAGATTATGGAAGGTGTTTGATTGAATAAGAATCTTTAAGTCATTGACTTTAGGGTGAATTTCAACTTCTATGAAAAATGGTAGATAAAGAAGTGGTGACCAAATCTTCAATTTTGAATAAAATTCCAAATCCCCTAAACGATAATTAACTAAGGACACAATTGTTTGATTAGATACTTGGAATAAAATCCAAAGCTCCTTGGGAGGTAAGAATTTTGAAATAAAACCCGAGTAGAATTTTTTAAATTATGGAAAGTTTTTGATTAGTGTAGACGTCCCCGAACATCCCGGGAGGGAAATCCCCCGTTTTGTTCATTTGGGCTCACTACAGTTCAGGACTCAATGTCACGGTCCTGTATCTAATCTCGCAGAGTGCAATGCAAGATCGATGAATCATCAAAGAGTCCAAATCCGGCAAATCGTTTTGAAAAACTGATTTTTAGAAAGAAGTGCCAAACATGGACTGCTTTGCCAGATACAGAGTCGCCACCTAAATATTTTATTTTGGGGGAAATGTAGGAAACCCTGACTCATGCCTAAGGCCACGTGTCCGTCATGACCAAAGTTGCCTCGGCTCAGGAACTTGGGTACGATTAGGGAAGGTCACTTCGTGAGCACCCCCGCTCGCCCGATCAAAGATCGACCTCTACTAACCATGATATCGAGTTTTGAAAATATTATGCGTTCTTATTCTGGTTATTAGCCTAGATTTACTATGTGATGCGCATAGCATACAAGTATAGACTGGATCGCCTGAATTGGAACAAACCATTGCATATCCGTTTGTTTGGAAATGTTTGAAGTTTGCTACTCGCAAGTAGGCTAAAATACGGATTTCAATGAATTATCCCAATTCAAGTAATCCAACCTTCACCCACAGGCATTCAGGCAGGTATATCACATAAGCACATAGCCACATGGTAAGCATGCTGTCATGTTAACAATCACACTCATGCGAAATGCTAAAGCATAAATACTTACATCGTACTCCACGCCAAAACAGAGAACTCGTTAGCAATCATGCATGATCCAAGTCCATGTTAGGTGCCTAATGTATCGCATACAGAATGCAGTCTAGAATAGGCTCGGCTAATCCTAGGACGACATGTGAAATGCAACAGATAACACGTATTCAAGTTAGATTTGAAATACTATGCAGTTAGTATGATGCGCCGAGCCCGGTGCATGCAATACAGATAAATGAGTGCACGCATGCATAGCATAAGGTATGCTAATTGAAATATGCCCTAAATCTAAGCATTATAAGCAGTTAAATAAAAGGGAGAAAGAAATGGGGTTGGAAGACATGTACACACGCACCCACACTTATTACAAATTTGCCCTCACTCGGAGGGTCCGAATAAATAATACAAGCCGCTGTAGACACCTCATTTTTGACCGTCCTCAAGACTGGGACGTCACCGTGTGAACACTCGGTGATCATCCATGTTTGTGTTCGTCTTGAGTTCCCAGAGGTCTCGGCTTGTGCGCCTTGCCTCAGGATCTCTCGACTCGACTGTTTAGTGTCTGGTTTTGCACCAAACACTTGTGTTTTGCCTTGGAGGGGCAGGGAATGCCTTGTGAGGCATCCCCACACATCACCGGCCATGGCCAGAGGCCACCGGCTGGTGTTTTGTTGCCATCGGCAATGTATATTGCCGGTCGGCATTCTTTGTTGCCGGTCGGCAGTCAATTTTGTCAAAATGGCATTTTTGAGCAGCCGACTACTGTTCATCTGCTTTTGCAGATATTTTAATATAGGTGTATGGCATTTTGTTCCCCTCCATACACGTGTATGGAGGGATGGCCTTCTTGTTAGCTTACCTTGTAAGCTTTACAAGATTGGCTCCTCTATAAGAGGAGCTCCCCTCTCCCTTGCTTAGGGTTAGACATTTTAGAGAGAAAGACACTGTTAGAAGCTCTGGTTATAGGGTTAGAACTTATATACATTCTATCTCTATATATCTCTCTCTCTTGAGTGTTCTAGGTGTATTTGTTCATAGTATTGCACACAAACACCTACCATTACACCTTCCCTTGGCTATTGAGGTTCTAAGGGATTGTTTTCAGAGTTTTGGAGCTGTTTTGAGCTCAAAGAAGCTGCTGGAGCTTCATTTGTGAAGAGGGTCTTCAAGGGTAACAATCTTACTCCTTTATTCCCCATTTTTGCATACTATTTTTCCCTATCTTAGAACTATTTTTGAGCTTAGTGTATAATATAAAAAAGTTCTGTTTTTAGGCCCTCTAAATAGTTTGTTTAGAGTGTTTTGTGGTTTGGAGGTGTTTGACCCCTCTTAAGCCTTGAGAGGCTCCATTTTGTGCCATTTTGAGTGAGCTCCGAGACCCTGGTGTTTGGGCCTCCTCACCACTGAAATCTTGAGGGATTTCAGAGGTGAGGATGGTGCCTTGAGGTCCTAGGGAGGAGAGGGCCACCCCCTCTCCTTGTTGTCCTTGAAAATGACCATTTTTTGCCTCTTGAGGGAGCACCTAGCTAAGCTTCATGTTGACCATGCCTTAGCTGATTTTTGCGCTTATTATGTCATAATATGCCTCTGTTTTTAGTTGGTTTTGGTACACCATGCTTGCTTAGCATACATGCCTTGTAATGCCACTTTGTTGCCTTAACATGCCTTAGGTTGTAAACCATTATTCTAGCATGTTTTAGGCTTAGCCTTGTGAAGCTTTCATGCTTATTTTGCCGTGTTTAAGGTCTGTCCATAGTTGTTTGGGTCAACTTTGGCATGCTTTGTATAGCCCCTTTGCATTTTTGGTTTGTTGGCCTTAAGTGTGTGAATGTATAGCATGCATCCTTGCCTTAATTTAGTGGGTTGGGACCATTTGCCATGTTATTTCAGTCCCTTTAACATGCTTGTATGCTTGCCTTGGATGCCTCTTTGAAGCTTTGAAAGCTTGTCTTGCATGCTCCATGTTTTGGCCATTGTGCGTACCCTTTGAATTTGAGCCACTTAGATGTCATCTAGGTGTCCCTTGGGTGTTGTCTAGGCCTGCCTTAGACTTGTTTTAAGTCCTCTTGGCCTTGTGAGGCTTGGTTGACTTAGTCTTGGTTTAAGCCTCTTGGCTTGTCTTGGGTTTTAGACCATTGCTGCATGCTATGTTTGTCTTGTTTAAGTTGGTTTGGCACCTCCTATAGCATGATTTTCAAGGCTTAATTTGCATGCTATATGTCCATGTTTGCATCCTCTTAAGTGTGCTTGAGAATTGCTCTTTAATGTTTGAAGTGTTGGAGATCATTCGCATGCATGTTTGCATGCCATTAGTCCTTCATTTTGGGCACTTTGGCCACTGTTTTGGGCCTAATTAGAGCTGCCTAAATCATGCTTAAGTCCATCCTTTGCTTGCTTGCATACTTACCTTGCATGTTTGTTTGCATGCTTGCATGTACATCTTTGTAACGCCCTCAAAATAACAACATTAAACCCATCAATATAAACATGCATTGATATACAAAAGTTCCACATTCCTCTATTCATCAGAGTTCCGTTTCTAAATGTATTACATGTTAACAACAAAAGCAAATGCCCTAGAGGCTTATAGCTTTCCAAGTTAACACTTGGTTACAACAAAAGAGTGCTAACTCATTTACACATTAAGCCCTTGGCTTGAATATACATGTAATACATCAAAGAAAATGAAACAACAAAAGTCCGCCTGCCTCTAGCCTCCCAAGCTACGTCCTTGGAGGTGGCATACTACCTGTACCTGAAAATGATATTCCCATATAGGGTGAGTCACAGCCCAGTAGAAATATACTAAACCAAATATGAACAATGACTAAAAGATTAGCAGTTGATAGATGGCCAACACTGATACTTTCCCTTATCACACTTTACAGTTTCATGACACACAAGTTCATATTACAATCCATTTTCCAATTCCTTTCAAATTCTCAATTTATAACCATGGCTCAGAACCTGGCCAAACAACTCATATGAGACAGTAACTCATATTAAGCACTTTCCCATTACATAACAGATAAGCATACTAGCTATATCACACACCAACAGATAAGCATACAAGCTATATCATCACTTCCACAGATATGCATATGAGCACTATCACACTTCCAAAGACAAGCATATGAGCTCTGTCTACACATTCCTAGATAAGCATATGAGCTCTATCTATGGAGTCCATCCCCTATCTCCTCCCAACAACATCCGGTTTAGAGGTCCATCCCCTATCTTTCCCTAAACCGTGGATTACATCCACTATCTCCTCCAACACAACACAATGCATATAAACAATAATTATACACATCATCACACAACACATAAATTTAATGTATTCTTTCAACCGTCATACTCAATGACACATTCCAGTGATTAGTTTCAGTTTGCCTAATCATCATACATTGTCTACAACAATCAAGACTATCCTCCACCGATAGCCCAAAGCAGTTATTTCTATACAGAAAATAAATGCAACAATGGATATATAATCAACATTTCAACTAGGTGAGCGATAAGTAATCCAACTACACCCTTTGATCCCATACCTTTCCAAATCAATTCCTTATTTCTCATAATAAATTATGCAAATTAATTAACCAATGTAATTAGGGCATTTTCCATAATTAACATTTCAACCCTTAGGTTCCATTTTCATTAATGTTTCAACATTAATTTCACTTTTCCATGCCAAACATGCATCTAGGTTTTATAAAGCTAAAACCCCAACTTTTGTAAATTTTACACAAAGGCCCCAAACTTTCACAAAATTACCAAACCAACCCCAACATCTCAAAATACTAAAATTTAAAGACAAAGCCCATAGTGAGGAGTAGGTTATCCCTACCTCGAAGTTAGAGCTCGGATGGAGAAGGAACCAAAACCAAGGTGCTCCAAAGACCAAGATTCTTGGATCAAAACGACGCCCTCGACGATCCACACAACTTTTACAAAGGCTGAAGAGAAGGAGGACACTCTAACTAGATCAAACCCTAGAGAGAAGGGAGTTTCTAGAGAGAGAGGCTCTCAAAAATGGTTTTTAGAAAAAGTAGAAGAGAGAAAGAAAAGCAAAAAGCGATTTAAAATCACCCAGCGGATAACTCATATACGTATGACCCGCTCGAGCGGAGAACACAACGCTCGAGCGCCAAGAACAAAATCTGGACACGCTCAAGCGCAATAAGGCCCGCTCGAGCGCCAAGACACAAGAATAAAACACTTTCGCTCGAGCGTGAAAACCAGTCCGCTCGAGCGTAGATTTCCCCCTCCCAGAACTGATACCCAGAAAGTACTACCCGCTCAAGTGCCACCAAACCCGCTCGAGCGCCACCGCTCGAGCGTAAAGAAACCCGCTCGAGCATAGAAATCACATCTGCAGAAGTTTTACAGGAACACAAAATACTGGAGGTATGCAATCCCCTCTCGAGCGCAAGAAGACCCGCTCGAGCGGGTCGCCTAAAAACTGAATAACAAGGAATTTAAAGCCAGGCCTAACCAACCTGTAACAACCCTGTTCAAAACATCCTAAAACTCAATCAAGTGGAATTAAAGGATGACAACAAGATAGATGCCACTACCAACTTCACGGAACTGAGTCCGGAATACAACAGAACAGCAAAGGGATAACCGGGATCGCTATAATCTTGCATTCCCATGTTGCATCCTTAGCTTGCATGCCTAGGTTGCATTGCATCTAGCATGCATGTCTTGTTCCTTGATCTAGTGATAGGAATTGGCCTTTGGTTTGATGGTTTGCATTGCACTTGACATCAAATGTGCACACTCGGTCCCTTGGGCCATCACGCATGGAAATGCGCGATTGATGGTCCGAGAACCAAAGAGCATGTCCCTTTGAGTCACTAACATGATAAGGGACATGATTGGTGCATACATTGCTTGAATTGCATTGCCATGCCATGCCTTGCACTCTGCTGCTGTCAATTGCAGATTCTGCAGGAACTTTCTGCCGACCGGCAGTGTCCAGTGCCAACCGGCAATCCTTCTTGGGCCGATAGCTTCACCAACAGCCGATGATCATATACCACTGCCGGTGGCTATTCTACTCAGCCGGTGGTGTCTCCCACTGTCCGGGGAAGCAATTCTGAGACTTTGGCAGTTGTACGGGGAGCAAATATTCCGGCAAGCCCGTACTCCTTTCTTCCAAGCTCCGTTTATGTCCGATCACCTGCGTGCAAAGAATGGCGAGCTACCCGGCGGTGTGTGGCCGCAAAAACCCTCCGACGATCAAGTTAGCACACACCTTAGGATAGAGAGAGAGAGAGAGAGGGAGGTGTTTTAGTGTAAGAAAATCCTTACAAAATGTTCATCTGTCGCGTATGGGGGGCGCAGACATGCTTATATACCCTCTGTGCCCCATATCTACTCCCAGTCATCCCCTGACACGTGGCTCCGCTATCCCATCTGTCAGCATAAACCTTGCTGAACATCACCTAACCTCAACTGCCTGCCTTCACAGCTGGAGCTCGGCAGCCGAGCTACTCTGTCCATTACCGTGTCGTGCTTCATGTCCAAGCACTTCACTGGCTAAGCCCAAGGAGGACCGGGCTAAGCGACATCTCGGCAAAGCCTAGCCCGAGGCACCTCCTGTGGCTGGCCTTTCTGCCGGTCAAACAGTTACCTCGGCTGTCCACGCCTTTCCGGGCGCCGGTCACTCAGCTTGTCTTGCTTCGGCCATCGCCCGATCGAGCAGCTCGGTCCCACCGAGCAGTTTCTTTACGGCCTGGGGTGACACACACTCGGCCCAAGTTCTGGCATCCCATTTCTTGGCGGATAGTCAATCATCTCGGCCCCATGCACCATTGGGCTCTCAACCTGCTCGGCCGTTACCTCGGCCCAACTCCAGATCATAAATCACCCTCTCAATTGCCCCTTAATTCCGTCCGCGAAAGCGTGACTGGGATTACTCACTTCGACCGAGATAACATTTCTCCGGTCTCCAAGATGCCAAAGGGCGACCGGGCTAGTTATCATAACTGCAAACTTGACCGGTTGTACGCCACGGCTGACGTTCTCTTCTTCAGAAGTAGCTCGGTTGGCTCCTCGACTCTTCAACCCGTCGCTTCAGTCCTGACGTTGCCATAAATGGGGACACGTGGCGGGCTGCCATTGGTCATCGAGCAGCCAACCCGCCGTTTTTGCCAGAATTTGAATTTGGGTGGCCTCTCGTGCTTACATATACAAGACCCCCCTTATGCCATTTCTTCCTACTGCCTCTTTTCTACTTGACGATTCAGAGCTCAAGCCATTTCCTCTCATACACGACTGCCATTCTTCGTGCTTGGAAGAACAGCTCCAGCCCTTCATAGGTAAGATCTTCAATCCCTCTTGAGTTGCTATTTTCTTTCATATTACACACATTAGGGTACAAAAACGTAGCTCTTAGGGCATAGGCCATAGAATTCGTCCCAAACCTCCCACTGTTCTTGGTGTTCTTCATCTTCATGAAGAACACTGAAGAACTGGGGCGAACTGGGCTCCTGGTCCTCTTTTGATCCAAAAAACCAGTCTAACCGAGCAGATAACAAGTTCGTCCCAACCCCAGCAAAAACCGAGATAAAAAAAAGGGCTTGGTCGCTCAACCGGGCTAACATCTGGTCTGCTTGGGCGACCGGGCTCCTTAGTTAGAATAGACAACCAAGGTGGTTTGGCACTCTTATTGACCGAGCTAAAGTCCAGCTCCTCTTGCGCGACCGCGCTCACACTTATACTTGCCATCCTTGTCCTGCAGAGTCTAAAGGGACCACTGTCATTCCTGAGGCTCTCAGGACCAAGCAGCAACCAATTACACAGTGCCAAACCCCTCAGCCGGGATACTAAGCCGGCCACAAATGGGGAAATTCCGCTTCCTAGTGGATACTCCGGCCGCGCTAGCTGCTTTCAGGGAAGAGTACGGCGTCCCGGCCGATGTCCACCTAGAGCTCGCAGAAGAGGAGACCACGCCTTGGGGTAGGACAGAACAATGCCCCTTCACCGTGCTGTCAGTCGTCGAAGGAGGACTCCGCTTCCCACTGAACCCGCTCATCACCGAGTTCCTACGCCGAACCGGGCTAGCACCCACCCAAGTGTCTACCAACACTTACCGGATAATAAACGGCGTGCACGAGCTAAACAACCGGTTAGGCATTAGCCTTGGTTTAGCCGAGATCCTACGCCGATACACCCTAGGCCACACCGGCGACGGTCTCGCCTATTACCTCAAGATTAGACCGGGCAGGGAGAAAATCGTGACCGGCACACTAGACAAGGATCTTCACGACGATGATTTCTTCTGGGTGTCTGGTAACTACGAGACAGCCGAGGTACTGGGCTGGATGATTAACAAAAATTTTGGGAGCACATGTAAGCCACGCAAATTATCTCGGTTTATACACTTTCTTGATGTTTCTGTACTTTAATCATTCTCTTGTTTCTTTTGCAGCCATCCAAGCCTTGCAAGCCAACTATAACTTCCCCAACGTAGAGGCAATCAGGACCGCGCTTCGCTACCGCGACCGAGATTCCAACCAATTGCTCGGCTACAGTCCCACATACAGATACTCCGCTCCCCGCCGGAGTAAAGTAACTGACTTCCTCCGAGCTCCAACACCTCCACCGGATCCTACTCTGCCAGACGTTCCACTCATTCGCCTGATCGAGGAACAAGAAATGGCCAAGCGCAGCAGAATCAAGAACCTGCTCACCGCCACATCCGCCGAGCTGCCGAGCATTGTAACTCGGTCGCCAGCCGCCGGTCAATCCAGTTCCGCTGTGGTCGCCCTTGCCTCTCAAGCGACCGGGCAATCCAGCCGAGAACCCTCTGCACGACGTGCCGGTAAAAGAGCTCGGGCAGACCCATCCGCCGAGCTAGTCGCCGAGCTCACTACCGAGCATCCAGCTGACGCCCCCGTCTCAGTGCCGGCCTGGCGTCCACAATTGAAGCACCGGGGTCATGACATCCCGGCAACGGCTTCGATCAAGGCTGACAAAGAGCATCTGCTCGCCTTCGATCTGTCCAAAGCTCTGCTACTACCGAGTGACGTGGTCGGCAGCGACCACGTCCCTGACACTCGGTTGGTCAAATCGTCAGTGAAGTCTATGGCCAAGGTAAGTCGATGTTCCTCTGAAAATTTCACAAGTGTTTGCCCGGTTCCTTTTCTAATCAACTTTGCTTTTTGCAGGCCATTCAAAAACAACACCTGGTTTTGGAGCGCATCCACAGGCTTCGGCAAAAGGCCAACGACACAGCCAGCCAGGTCGAGAGCCTTCAAGCCGAGCTCGGCCGGGCTAAGTCTTCCCTTGAGATGGCCAACGCCGATAATAACAGACTGCTCGGTCAGCTGAATGCGGCCGAGAAAAAACGTGATGAGCTCCAGGCCGAGGTGGACACCCTAAAAAAGTCGAAGAAGAAAGCTTGCCGGGCTGCCAACAACGCCGGTTTTAACGAGGCCGAGCAGAGCTACAAGAAGCAAGTCTTTACAACACAAGACATCTACTTCAAGGCCGGTTGGAAGTCCGCCTGCGAACACCTCGGCCAGGGCTCTGACACCTACGTATTTGCCAACCCTCCTCCAGCTTCGCTACCGGTCTACCTCGTGCCTTATGCAAACGACGTCTTCAGGGCTTTGCAAGCTGAGGCCGAGGAAGGACTTGAAGAGGGAGAAGGTGAGACAGATTCTGAGGTAGAGGAGGCTGAGGTGCAAGAGCAGCCCGGCAATGATGAGCCCGGTGCCCAAGACGCAAGTCCAACCATCAACCTTGATGCTGGCGAGGACGAGTTCACCAATCTCTCCCCCTTAGTTTAGTTTTCTTTTCTTTTTTGTATTTTTGCTTTCAACGCTTTTTATGTAACCGGGCTATGTCCCCACCTTTTGTATTGATTTTCTTATCAATGAAAAAGTCAAATTTTGCCAAGTGTTTGCGCGGTTGCCATCAATGCCATTTTCAGCAAAGCATCTCGGTATAAGTCATTGTTTGAACAAAACACCTTGTCGACCGGAATTCATAACTCGGTTGAAGTACTTAAGCAGAACAAAAAAAATTCATAAACCGAAATGACCATCCCGGTTGGTAATAACAAAGTTGAACAAATCAGCAACACTTCCAACCGGAGTACGTCATCTCGGTTGGGAATCCGAAGTTGGACAAAACACCAACTCTTCCAACCGGAGCACGTCATCTCGGTTGGGAATCCGAAGTTGGAAAAAACACCAACTCTTCCAACCGGAGCACGTCATCTCGGTTGGGAATCCGAAGTTGGACAAAACACCAACTCTTCCAACCGGAGTACATCATCTCGGTTGGGAATCCGAAGTTGGACAAAACACCAACTCTTCCAACCGGAGTACATCATCTCGGTTGGGAATCCGAAGTTGGACAAAGCACCAACTCTTCCAACTGGAGTACATCATCTCGGTCTTTAACATTAAAGCAACAGTCCAAGTGCTAAAGCGAAATTACTTCTATAAATTGACAGAAAGAATTACATGCTGTAGTGCAAGCCAAAAAATTTCTTTGCACGAGAAAAGAAAGCAAAAGCTTAAAAATAATACAGTTTGAAGTTGGCCGCATTCCATGGCCAGGGTATTGCTCTTCCCTCTACATCCTCCAAATGGTAAGCCCCCTTGCCCGCCAGACCGGTGATTTTGTAGGGTCCTTCCCAATTTGCCCCTAGTTTGCCTTCTCCTGGCACCAGGGTGTTGCCCATAACCTTCCTCAAAACCCAATCACCAACCTTGAATGGTCTAGGGTGCACCGTCTTGTTGTATTTCTTGGAGAGCTCTTGTTGGTAGGCGGCCACATGGATAAGGGCCTTCTCCCGACGCTCTTCCACTAGATCCAACTCCAAGGCAATAGCTTCGGCATTCATTTCGGGTTCGAAACTCTCGCTTCTTAGGGTGGGCATGCCAACTTCCAAGGGTATGACCGCCTCCATGCCATAAGCCAAAGCATATGGAGTTTCCCCAGTAGAACGTCGCGGGGTTGTTCGGTATGCCCAAAGGACGCTGGGTAATTCCTCAGCCCATTTTCCCTTTGCCTTTTCCAGCCGTTTCTTCAACCCATCCAGTATAGTCTTGTTTGATGCCTCGGCTTGACCATTGGACTGCGGGTAAGCCGGGGTGGAATTGTAGAATTCTATCTTCAAATCTTCACAAAATCCTCTGAATAGGCGACCGTCAAACTGGGTGCCGTTGTCAGAGATCAAAATTTTGGGGACGCCAAACCGTGTGACCACATTCTGCCAGACAAACCGCTTCACGTCTTTCTCTTTGATGGTTGCCAAGGGCTCAGCTTCAACCCATTTCATGAAGTAATCTGTGGCCGCAATAAAGAATTTCCGGTTGCCCGGTGCTGTTGGCAGTGGCCCCACTATATCCAGCCCCCACATGGCGATGGGCCAAGGACTGGTGAGGGGAAGAAGTTCCCTAGCAGGATGATGGATCTGATGGGCGAATTTCTAGCATTTTTCGCACTTGCGGACGTACTTTTGTGCGTCGGCCTGCATGCACGGCCACCAGTATCCCTGCGAAATAGCTCGGTATGCCAAAGACCTGCCTCCTTTGTGGCTGCCACAAATGCCTTCGTGAATTTCGAACAAGAAGGCCTCCACACTATTCGGGTGTACGCACTTTAGATAAGGACCAGTGAAGGACTTCTTATACAACGCGCCAGATGGAGAGAGCCAAAACCGCTCTGACTTCACCCGAATTTTGTGTGCTTCTTTCTTGTCAGTTGGGAGAGTCCGGTCTCTGAGGAACAAGATCAAGGGGTCCATCCAAGAAGGACCCAGCGCGGCGCAGAGTACATCCGTCTGCCCGGCGTCTTCAATGCTTGGCCGCGGAAGAAAGTCAATCAACAGGGGGTTTGGAGACGTGCTATCTACCATGGAAGCGAGGCCGGCCAGTTCATCAGCTCGGTTGTTTGGTTCCCGGCCAATCTGTTGGACTCTGATTGCCTCAAACTGCTTGATATGTTCCCTGACCAGAGCTTGGTACTTTGCTATCCTGTCGTCCTTGGCTTCGTAAATCCCAAAGACTTGGTTAACCACAAGCTGGGAATCACTGTACACCAGGAGCTCGGCAGCCTTCATTTGAATTGCGCTCTTGAGCCCGGCGAGAAATGCCTCGTACTCAGCCTCGTTGTTAGATGCTGGGAAGCCGAGCGTGATAGAATGTTCAATGGTTAGGCCATCCGGGGAGATAAGAATGATACCTAGGCCGGCACCATGACGGTTGGACGCTCCATCAACAAAAAGCTTCCACATTTCTCCCATAAAAAGCTTCCAGCAGTCTGATGGGTCCTGAGAGTTGCGAAGGGCAGTGGGATCATCATTGCTCGGCTGTGCGGTTCCAAGTTCTGTGTTGACCGGTTCCAATTCAGTCCCCCTTGGCGATTCGGCACCAGACTTAGCAAGTTGTTCTATAATGCTCAAGTCCGTGGGCGAATCATCAGGTGGCGGTATTAAGCCGGCCGCAGGTTCTGAGCTGTGTGGATCCATTCCTTCCCCCCTTGATGATTCGGCACCAGACTCAGTAAGTCGATCTGTAATGCTCAAGTCCGTAGGGGAATCATCAGGTTGCGGTGTTACGCCGGCCGCAGGTCCTGAGCTGTGTGGCTCAACTTCTTCCCCCCTTGGTGATGCGGGACCGGACAGAGTGGATGGGTCGGTGATACTCAACTCCGTCATCGCATCACCGGGTGGTATAACCGTGCAAACTGAGGGTGCTTCACTGGTGTGCGCAAATTCCGCGTCGCTACTCCCAACAACTCGTTGTATCTCGGATAGTCTTGCGTGCACCTCATCATCTGCCACGGTAATATCGACCGGGCACACCGGATGAATGCCAGGCGAGAACTTGGCGACGAAGTCGGCCAAAGTTTGAGCTTTGATAGCAGTGCGCGGCTGGAACTTCACCTCAAACTGCCCCAACTCCACCGCCCACTTAAGAATTCGGCCTGAGAAGTCCGCCCGTTCAAACAAGGCCTTGAGGGGGAACTCGGTCAGTACGACGATGGTATGGGCGTGAAAATAATGCGCCAACTTCCTCGAAGCCATCATCAATGCCAAGGCAAGCTTTTCCAGCGGCAAATATCTCGTCTCAGCCGGCAGCAAGGTCTTGCTGACATAAAAAATTGGGAAGTGCTTGATTCCTTCAGCGCAGACTAGCACCACAATGACCGCGTGCTGGGAGACGGCAAGGTAAAGATAAAATTCCTCTCCCGGCTTTGGTGTAACCAACAGTGGCAGAGTAGACAGATATTCCTTGAGCTCGGCCAAAGCTCGGTCACACTCTGCGTCCCACGAGAACTTTGACTTCAATGCTAGAAAGAAAGGGTGGCAGCGATCTGATGACCGGCTTATAAACCGATTAAGCGCGGCGGCCATCCCGGCCAGATGCTGCACGTCCTTAGCCGAGCTAGGCTGCTTCAATTCTTGCACGGCTCTGATCTGAGTAGGGTCTGCTTCGATGCCTCGGTTTGTGACTAAGAATCCCAAAAATTTCCCGGATCCCACGCCAAAGGCACACTTTGACGCATTCAAACGCAGCTTGTGCTTCTTTAGAATGGCAAACATCTCGGCTAAGTCGGACAAATGGTTTGCTTCCAGTCGGCTCTTTACCACCATATCATCGATGTAAGCCTCCATTGTCCGGCCAAGCAAAGGAGCAAACATTTTGGTCACCATCTTCTGAAAGGTTGCCCCGGCGTTCTTCAAACCAAAAGGCATGACTCGGTAGCAGAAGAGTTCCCTTGGAGTCGTGAAAGAGGTGATCTCTCGGTCAGGCCCATGCATGGCGATCTGGTGGTAGCCGCGGTAGGCATCCAGGAAACTGAGCCTATTATGTCCAGCCGTCAAGTCCACGAGCTAGTCAATTCGCGGTAAAGGGAAACTATCTTTGGGACAAGCTCGGTTGACCGTCTTATAGTCGACACAAACTCGCCACTTTCCATTCTTCTTCGGTACCACAACTGTGTTGGAAATCCACCGAGGGTAGTGCACTTCCTGGATTGCTCGTGCCTCAAGCAGGTTCTTCACCTCCTCCGCAACTACCTCGGTGTGATGCAGTGCCGATCTCCTTGTTCACTGGATGACTGGCTTTGCTCCAGGGAAGACGTTGAGGTGATGACAGATAAAACTTGGATCGAGGCCAGGCATGTCGTAAGGCGACCATGCGAAGACTTCGATGTTGGCCACCAAAAACTCAACCATCTCGGTTCTCTCTATGGCCATGAGACTTGAGCCGAGCAAGAAGAACTTGTCCGGCTATTATGTATCAATTCGCACCTCAACCAATTCCTCAACTGCCTTGTCTTCGGCCTCGGTGCCCACATCATCCAAGACACCCAGGTCCTCCGGTCCCTCAATCATTTGAACGAATCCTTTGGCTGCCCGGCTCCCGTTGACCGCCACGAAGCACTGCTTGGACATGACCTGATCGCCCCAAATCTCCTCGATTACCCCCATAGCCGAGGGAAATCTCATTACTTGGTGAAAAGTTGATGCCACGGCTTGCATGGCGTGTAGCCATCCCCTTCCAAGGATAAGGTTGTACGTCGAAGGCACTTGCAGCACCCAAAACTCAACTTGTTTGACCACGGATCCCGCTTTGACCGGCAGGATAATCTTTCCCAAAGGCCACTCTGGTTGTGAGTTGAATCCGACCAGTGGCGAAGTTGCCGGAGCCAAGTCTGTCTCCCGGAGTTTAATCTGCTTGAACGCATCATAGTACATGATCTCAACCAAGCTTCCCTGATCGATCAAGATCCGCTTAACATCAAAGTCCTTGACGCGTAGTGTTACTACTAGGGCATCGTTGTGCGGCGTCTGGATACGCTCTAGATCCCTTGAGGTGAAACTAATCACGTCTTTTTCTTCAGTCTTCCCCCTTTTGATGGCAGGCTGTACCGACAAAACTTCCCTCATATGCTCTGCCTTTTTTATCATGCCCCGGAGTTCGCAGACACGCTCCGGTTCCACGATGCCGTGGATGACATTAATAACTCCTTGTGGTGGTGTGTCTCGGTCATCCTGTCCCCTGGGATCGACCGGAGCCTGATTTGGCTTCACGCCGCCATCAATGTAAAGGTCTAGATGCCCGGCCGCAACCAGCTCTTCCAAGTGTTGCCGCAAAGGCAAACAATCCTCAGTCCGGTGGTCTCTCTCCCGGTGGAACGTGCAACGATACCGCTGATTGTAGCCCTTTTGTCCATCGCCCAACTTAGCAGGAAACCGGACATACTCCTCGTCTCGGATTTCACTAAGTATGCGATAGATTGGAATCTTGAAGACCGTGGTTATACCAGTCCTTGCCTTCATTCTTCTATTTGCGTCCGCTACGTCATCTCGGGGTAGTCATCCCGGTCATTCCGACGTCCTCTACCCCAGTTTTTGCGGTTCGAACCACGGTCCGATTCTTCAGCTCGGTCACTTGAGCGGCTGGACTCTTGCCCAATTGCGTGCACTTTGCCTGCTGTCTTCTTGTCTGTTGCTACCGGAGTGGAATTCACGGTAGAAGCTGACGCGTCATCCTCTACTCGGATATGCTCATTGATGCGCTGCATGAGCTGGCCCATGGAGGTCGGCTAGTGCATGGTAAGCGAGTCCCGCAGTCTATGTCCGACCGGGAGACCACGCTTGTATTGCGTGATTGCAAGGTTGACCGGGCAGTCCAAGATCTCGTTGAAGGTTTCCCAGTACCTTGAGTTGTATACCTTCAGTGTGTCACTCGGTTCCATCTTGACACTTAGCAAATGATCGACTTCCTTTGGTGTCTTTGTGTTGGTTTTGAAGCGTGTAACAAACGCCTCGGCCAACTGATGCCACCTTTGTATGCTCCCTTCCGGCAACCTCTCGAACCACTTTAAGCCCAGCTCGCCTAAACTTGACGGGAAGATTAGGCACATAAGTCCGTCATTGCGCCTATGTCCGGCCATCACCTGTCGGAAGTGGCTCACATGCATGTATGGATCGGTCTTTCCGTCGTAAAGTGTGAACTTAGGTTGGTGGAAGCCTACCGGAAGCGGTGTTGTTTCTATATCCAGGGAAAAAGGGGTGGCACTCAGCCTAGCCAAGTCCGTATCTTCGAAAAGTGGCATTTCTTGGCGGGGTGGAGGCATTCCGACCTCCTCGCTGGCGTGAACCCCGTAGGATAGCCGCTGGAAGGCAGGTATTCTCTGAGCTTCGCGCAGGCGAGCCCGCTCCTTTAAGACCGCCCGTAAATCCTCTGACTGAGCAGAGTAAGAGTACCTCGACGTAGCCTCCGGACGTGAGGGTTTGTAGGTGCTATCTTGCGCGCTAGACTTCTCTGCACCCGCGTCGGAATCACCAACCTGGTAACTTCTGGTAATGGATATGGACTGAGTACGTCGCTGACTCTGACCGCCTGAACGACGGGATGGGGTGCGCTCACTGTGGTCTCCCACTCCAACTACACCCTTCCCTTTGACATGCCTCTTGAGATCCTCCATCTCCGCCGCCATTCGCCGGATGACAGCATCTTGATCTCTCAACTTACTTTCCAGTCGCCTGGCGTGTGAGTCTCTCCTCCGCCGGTGACCGTCTGGACTCCGTGAATGTCCGTGACTTCTTCCGCGCTTGTCCCGCGCGTCTCCTGACTGTCCTCCGGTGGGCGTCCCCAAGTCCGCCATTGGATGGATGGCGAGAGGGCCTTCTCTCCTTCGGGTGAACTCCGGGGTAGCTCCATCTATGGCAGACAACGGAAACTCATCGTTGTTTGCCATGGACGGCGATCAGATGAACCTGGAAGACAAGGTTTTGTCTGTCAAGCTTCCCACAGACGGCGCCAATTGTGCGGGGAGCAAATATTCCGGCAAGCCCGTACTCCTTTCTTCCAAGCTCCGTTTATGTCTGATCACCTGCGTGCAAAGAATGGTGAGCTACCCGGGGGTGTGTGGCCGGAAAAACCCTCTGACGATCGAGTTAGAACACACCTTAGGATAGAGAGAGAGAGAGAGGGAGGTGTTTTAGTGTAAGAAAATCCTTACAAAGTGTTCATCTGTCGCGTATGGGGGGCGTAGACATGCTTATATACTCTCTGTGCCCCATATCTACTCCCAGTCATCCCCTGACACGTGGCTCTGCTATCCCATCTGTCAGCATAAACCTTGCTGAACATCACCTAACCTCAACTGCCTGCCTTCACAGCTGGAGCTCGGCAGCCGAGCTACTCTGTCCATTACCGTGCCGTGCTTCATGTCCAAGCACTTCACTGGCTAAGCCCAAGGAGGACCGGGCTAGGCGACATCTCGGCAAAGCCTAGCCCGAGGCACCTCTTATGGCCGGCCTTTCTGCCGGTCAAACAGTTACCTCGGCTGTCCACGCCTTTCCGGGCGCCGGTCACTCAGCTTGTCTTGCTTCCGCCATCGCCCGATCGAGCAGCTCGGTCCCACCGAGCAGCTTCTTTATGGCCTGGGGCGACACACACTCGGCCCAAGTTCTGCCCGGCCCAAGTTCTGGCATCCCATTTCTTGGCGGATAGTCAATCATCTCGGCTCTATGCACCGTTGGGCTCTCAACCTGCTCGACCGTTACCTCGGCCCAACTCCAGATCATAAATCACCCTCTCAACAGTCTTCAAAGAGGTAGAGCAGGGAAAACAGAGGCGGCCTATGCATGGCAGTGCACTTCCGAGCAAGACCCGAGCACGCGCGCATCGGACCCTCTTCCCGAGCCCCCCTTTTATTGCTTTCCTTATGCTTAGTTAATTTGTTAATTAATTAGGTGATTTGTAATAATTAATTAGCTTGCGAGTTAGTTAATTTGTATTATTCTTTTGGTCCCTCCGAGCGAGGGCGAATCTGTAATAAGTGTGGGTGTGTGTGTGTGCATGCCTTCCAACCCCCACTTCTTTCTCCCTTTTACTTACCTGCTTTGATGGTTAGTAATAGGTCGCGTTTAAATTAACATACCTTATGCTATGCATGCGTGCATCCATACATTTGTCTCGCATGCACCAGGCTCGATACATCATGCTGACTGCATTTCTACTTGAATTCCAAGTTGAATACGTGCATCAATTGATCGCATTTCACGTGCCATGTTTAGGTTAGCCGAGCCTACTCTAATTGCATCATGTATGTGTTGCATTAGTCAATTTGACATGAACTAGGACCATGCATGTTGGCTAACTAGTTTATTGTTTTGGCTCGGAGTACTCGGTAAGCATTTATGCTTTAGCATATCGCATGCGTGTGAATGCTATCATGACAGCATGCTTACCATGTGGCTAGATGCTTATGTGATAAACTGTTTGGATGCCTGTGGGTGAAGGTTGGATTGTCTGAGTTGGAAAAACTCGTTGAAATCCGTATTTTAGCCAACTTGCAAGTAGTAAATTCCAAAGTGTTTTTCAAAACAAACGGATATGCAATGCTTATTTCCAAATTAAGCAATCTAGTCTCTACTTGTGTGCTATGCGCATAACATAGTAATTCTAGGCTAATAAATGGAATAAGAACACATAACGATTTCAAAAACAGATATGACGGTTAGTAGAGGCCGATCTTCGGATCGGGCGAGAGGGGGTGCTCATAGCTGACCTTCCCCAATCGTACCCAAGTTCCCGAGCCGAGGCAACTTTGGTGATGACGGACACGTGGCCTTTGGCACCGAGTCAAGGTTTCCTAAATTCCCCCATTTTAAAATATTTAGGTGGCGACTCTGTATCTAGCAAAGCAGTCCATGTTTGACACTTCTTTTCAAAAATCTGTTTCTCAAAACGATTTGCCGGATTTGGACTCTTTTGGTTTAGATTAAGAACCGTGACACAAATCGAGTCCGAACTGTAGCGAGGGCCCCATGCGGGCGCGTCTACAGTTTCTGGCGGCTTTGTTGGGGATTTTAGAGAGCTTGACTCGAACTCGTGATATCCTGTTTTGATTTCATTTATGTGTCTCTTTGCATTGCATGTGCATTGGTGCGCTTAGGACACCGTGTTTGCCATCTGCCATTCCTGAACGGTTTGCCGGAGGCTTATCTTCTCAAGGCATGACCATAAGGCTGACCCGTTATGGGCTCTGACAACATGGGAACACAAACCCCGGCTTTACCGAGGCACCCTTTTCGACCATTCGACCTAGTGCATATTCGGATCCATAGTGACCATTCCAAGTTAGGACAGGCTGCTTACCCGATTATAGGTTGTTTGAAACTACTGCGTGCATAGTGGAACCCTACCTCCTGACAAAATAGGACAGGGAAACTGTACCCCAACATAGGGGTGTTTTGGCTCTCTTTACTTGCTATGTGCTGTTACAATGTATCTCTACAGGAACGTACATATCAGTTTGCAAGATTGAGTATTAGACCTGAGGGCATCAGTATCAGTTTATGAGAATCAGTTATCTGCGGGTATCGGGTTCAGTTTTGGGAACAGTGATTCTGGGGAACAGCGATCAACAATAGAGTGCAGTTGTTCGGCTATACCTGTGGTTGATCTGTTTGGGCTGAAATGCTGTTTGTTTTTCCTTTCAGTTCAGAGTATCCAGAGAATTGGTACGGAATAGCTAGTGTTCCCCTTTGATTGAGTCAAGACTTATGACGATGCAGAATTCAGAAGAGATCGTGGTTATGACAGCTGCATTAGATCAAGGGATCACTCTGCAAAGTGAGACCAACATTGATATGTCACATCCACCCAGGTCGCTTGTTGCGCACCCGGTCTGGGCCCCCTAGCTGTACTAGGCTCGCGAGCCTACTACATTTGAACTAGTGGGGATGATAGGTGATCTCCAGAGGTCTGTGGTGGATCTCGCCTACGGAATGTCAGCTTCACCTCCAGCCGCACCATATGCCGGGAGTTTTGTACCCCAGGAGCCCCCGTTGTTGGGGTGAATTGTGATTGAACTTAGCCAACCGGAGATGGCCTCCAGCTATGGTAATGACATATCAATATCAACCCAAACCCTCGGTCAGGCTGAGGCCAGAGGAAAAGACAAAGCGAAGGCAGATGCCGATCCCATTGAACAGCTGCTGCGGGTAGTCGAGGCTTTGAAAGCCGGGGGGATGAATAAGCAACAGATATCCGCAGTTGTGGCAAAAACTGTGGAGGATGCTTTCCCCACTCCACCTGAGGGTAGTTCAAGTCAGTCAGAAAATCGGGATAGGCCCCGTCATGCCAGAACAGTTCCTTCTATTCCCAGCCCTGCACCCAGGAAAGATCAGAAAGCCAAGGTGGCGCCTGCCGACCCTTTCGCTTGTGCGTCTAGTAAGAACGCTCAGACTTCAAAATACCTGCCCCGAGGGCACAGGGTCTTTCATGCTCTCTACATGCCTCTGTCTAAGGCACTTCAGATCCTTGCCGAGAGGGGGCACCTTACACCCTTGGAGCCTCGGCCTCTCCCAAAGAATCTCCCTGCCACGCATGATGCTGCCCAGTACTGCGCGTACCACCAGCAGACAGGCCATGCAACCGACAATTGTTTCCGCTTCCGTCATGAGGTGTAAGATTTGATTGACAACGAGGTTATCCTCCCGCCCACCTCAGCCAAGTCCGTTACCACCCAGTTATTGGATTTTGAGACGCAGATACTGCAAGTATGTAATTAGAAAGTGAACCACCTGCTGGCGGCATTCGGTATATTTTGGATGTGGCGTCTGGCACGCATTTTTGAGCATCTGTGAACGCTAGCTTTGTAAATTCTGGCTTGGGTATCGAGTCAGTCTTTTGTTTTAAGTCTGTCTCTTTGTCTTGAGTCAGTCTTTTTTCTTAAAGGTCTGTCTTGTTGTAGCGAGTTAGTCCCCTTTGTATAGAATACAAGGTGATTCCGGGGTTGTTGCCTCGAACACCGTTTTGTCTTGTAATTACCCGTTTTTGTTTTCGAGTCTGTTTCTACCAAGGGGCCAGTTATACCAACAAATCTGAATGAAACAGCTATGGCTATCTCATTTTCACGCTTGCTTCCAGTGTAAGTTAGTTGTGCCAGAGGATTTGAATGGGCTGACAGTACATCTCGCCTGCTCTCCTGCGCGCCAAACTCATTGCATTAGCCTAAGCTTTTTCAAAAACCCCTTTTGAACACTGCGGTGATAAAAACGAAGAGGAAGGAATTCCTCCGGTTTTGCAAAAATTTGATCAATTGAGAGAAAGAGAAGCATGCTAAGCCCTTAATGAATGAAACCATGCTTGTTAGCGTGAGTACTGGGAAGGACCCTGGCTTGATCTAGATTGGTTCCACACTATCTTCGGCGCGAGCGATTTGTCGCTTTCCTAAAAACTTTTAAAAACAAATGTTTTGCGCGGCCCTGTGAAGACCTGTGTGGAATCGCTCTTGAGATCGCGCAGCCTAGGATCGCTCTCAGCCTTAAGATTCGACCTGTTTGTTTTGAACCACGAACTCATCCGGAACATTCAACGGTCAACTGTCGGAGGAGGCCCGCGTGGCCAGTTCTGAAGCAGCCCTCGAGCAAGAGGCACCAAAGCCGAATCAAAAAGACTAGATCTCACCAGAAGAAGCTCGTGGAGCAGCCACGATGGATTCTCCTACAAATCATTGCAACAACCGTTCTCCTAGATATAGAGAGGCTTCAACTTCAAAAACCATTTGGCGCGGACTTGTTACACTTTTACCCTTTGAGAGGCTCGCTGGGCCGAAAACCCGGAAGGGCGACCCAGGCAAAAGTTAGAGCAAGAGAAAAATACAAAAAAGCAAAAAAATACAAAAAAGAAAAGAAAAGAAAGAAAAAAAATGCGAAAAAGAAGAGAAGAAAAGAAATCA
The DNA here is from genome assembly GCF_055761805.1 of Camellia sinensis. Classification (NCBI taxonomy): domain Eukaryota; kingdom Viridiplantae; phylum Streptophyta; class Magnoliopsida; order Ericales; family Theaceae; genus Camellia; species Camellia sinensis. The sequence continues at coordinate 153,902,463 of NC_138967.1, forward strand.
AAAAAAAGAAAATGAAAAGAAGCTCGCAAGGTTGAAAACCCGCATCGGGCACCTTGACAAAAGTTAGAGCCTGAAAAGTGAAGGTTAAAATACCCGAGTGTACCTTAACTGGAACTACGTAAGGCTTAATTCCCATGTTTGGGATACGTAGGCAACTTCATTCTGAAGTCCAGCCCCCAACGCTTTCATAGCGTCTCGGTCCATACAATGGTTTCGATTTCATCTCAAAGTCCAGTCGCCAACACCTTCAAAGTGACTGTGTCCATATATTGGTTTTGACCATCTTCGTCTTCTCTGTATCCGAGAAAGTTCGGTCATGATCATCACCAGTGAGAACTGTTTACAATATGCTGTGGCATCATCCAAACAAGGGGCAACTTTCCGTTGCCGTGAGTCGCCGTTCAAACCAGGGGCAACTTTCCGTTGCCGTGCAGCGACTTTCAAGCTAGGGGCAATTTTCCATTGCCTCCGATCCGAGGTTGCGCATCTCAAAGAGTAAGTTCCATGCTCGTTGAGCATTGACTGTTTGTAAAATAGTTTTCGAAAATTTTTACTAAGGTTGACTATTTTCTCGAAAACTATTTCATTTTCCAAAACTGGACCATTTTCTTGGACCCAAAAAGGAAAATTTTCAGTGCTTACAGCCGGACTTGCATGGTTTTCAAATAAAAAATCGAACAAGTACATTAATCCGACTCTCATCTTGATCAAAACTGTTTTAGTAAAAAACCAAAACGAAAAAATGGTCAAAATGATGAACTAGGGGCACAGTTGAGTCAGGCGTTCTGACTTTCCCCTGTCGTCAACATACTTGCCAGGAGGGCACTCTACCCACCAGAAGAAATAGTTGTGAGCTAATGGCATCGGGCATGAACCCGTAACTTCTTATTCATTCATTAATCACCTTGGGGAGGGACGAAAAATGAGAGAATAAAGAATAGAGAGGTGTAAGTTGAGAGAAAAGTGAGGAAAAGGGTTTTGAGAGAAAAACCGAGCCTGAGGGTCGAGTGATGTGAGAATCACAAATCAGAAAGGGTGGCAAATTTACCCGGAGGAGCTGGCTCCTCGAGATTTGAGGTCTCTCAGTTTATAAGCACGTCCGTGTGTCGTGTCTTTTTGACTTGTCGGTTTCGCCTTTTGTTTTTAGACTTTCCCGAGCGTGTCTCGTTGTGTTTAGGTCGTGTACCTTTGTTGAGTCCTTTTCCGCTGTATCCAGTTGTAGGCTCGATACCCCGGTTAAGAAAACCCCTTTTCCAAAAGTTAATCGTTTATGCTCAGAATGCCGTGCCATTCTCTACATTTGGGCGAACCGAAAGAAGGAAGGGAAAATTTGGGGCATCCGAGCATGTTTCAGCCCCAGCAGGTTTCACCTTCGAAGGTCGTCATGTCAGATTGGGTTGTTCTGTTTAAAGCTTGCCGTGTGCAGAATAAACCAAGTGTTGGGTTATGGGCTGTATGCAGATTAATCCTCAGCAGAGTATGGACCATGTGTTCAGGTTAAGCAGTGGTTTGTATGGGTTGCTTTGATGTTACTTGGTTTGGTTATCTTGTTATTATAATGCAAGTGTTCAACATTCAGACCACAGATCAATTTCATTTACATTGAGGTGTAACATGATGCAATGCAGTGGAATATAAAAAAAAATGTAACGCTTCTTCAGATAAAAAGTTCGTTTCATTTCATAATCTTTTTCAAGTACAAAGTTTTGAGGAAAACAAAAATCTGCCCATGGCAGTACAAGGTAATCTAACTACCAGCAAAAAAACAAAAAAAGAAGTAGAAAAGCAGCAATCTGGGTCATCATCAGTAGTCTCGGGCCCAGGGATCTGCCCTCGCCCTCTTCTTGGACGAAGGTCCAGGGGCATCGTCATCAGCATCACCGTCTGAGCCTGAGTCTGAGTCATCTCCAGCCTCCTCAGATGACCCGGCCTCTGCCTCTACCTCTGCCTCGGACTCATCATTGTCATATCATCATCATCAGGGGTCGGCGCCCGAGAACTACTCCCGACATGAGTATGCCCTCCCCTGGTACGGGGACGTGCAGTGTCTCCATGCCCTCCTCGAGCAGGAATAGAAGGCCCAGCTGGAGCACCGCCCACCGGAGGAATCTGGAAGGGAGGCTGAAAAGCATAAAAAAGGTAAACACATCAGAACGCCGTGAGCAGTTTATCAGTGCAGGATGCAGTGTACGAGTACGGTGTGTGAATGTCGTGAGCAGTTTATCAGTGCAGAATACAGTGTATGAGTACAGTGTGTGGACGCTGTGAGCAGTTTATCAGTGCAAAATGCAGTGTATGGGTATGGTGTGTGAATGCCGTGGGCAGTTTATCATTGCAGAGTACAGTGTATAAATGTAGTATATGCAGTGTATCAGATGCTGTGAGATCAGTGTGTCAGGTGTTGTGTCATGCATCAGATTACGTGAATCAGCTTATGAATGGTTTGAGACTATCGTCAGAAGGGCATACCGGGATACTATAAAAGGCCAGGAGGTCAAAGGTCCGCTGTAGCATCCCCATCATGGAGGCATTCAACTCTACGGACTGCCGGGTGTACTCGGAGGACGCCTGCAAGAGTATAAGATACATCAGTGTTCTGCGGAATATCAAATAAACTAAATGAAATGCCAATGCAAGATGCAAAATGAAGTAATACATACCGGAGGCAAGTCGGGGATACCAGCTAACTCATGACCAGCCGGGGGAGGAGCAAAGGGGATCTGGTAGGCCGCCCCATCCTGCCCTCTATATGACAGTACAGTGGGCAGGGCCGGCCAGCCAGTCCCCCGTCCCCCCCGAGCTCTGCTCCTGCCATGCACTCGAGCCCTCCTCGATGTGCCTGCTCCAGCCCCAGCTCCCGCTCCAACTACTGGCGCCGTTGGCCTCTCCCCCTCAGCTCGGCGACCACCGCTCAAGGGTCGCATAATGTAGGTCCGGACGTACTCTGCGTAGTCGCCCTCGCCTCTGTGATGCTCTGCTCCCCAGCCGACGGTGTAGTCCCTCATCTCCTGGGCGGCGAACCTCTCTGTATCTCTCATGTGGGCAAGAGGCGGACCCGGCACTATCTGCTCCGGTAAACCGAGGGTCTGACGCAAGAAACGCTCGCCCAGGTACCAAGCCCGACAGACCGGGCCCTCCAACAGGATCCGACAACGGGCAGTCTCCCCTGCGCCCTCATAGTGATCCCTCACCACGGCCGGCAACGGAGCCCAGGGCTGCCAGGTGATCTGAAAATAATATGCAGTTTGTTATCTATCTGTTATTGAAAACATACGGTGCAAAGCAAAGCCAAAAAATAAACTCTAAAGTTGAACATACCTCCGCGGCGGTGATGGTGTCGAAGTATCGGCGGAAGAAAATAAGAGACTCCCGTGGTCTCCGCACGCATCGCACATCGAAGCGATGAGAGAAGGGGACACTGAGTGGGATCTCCTCATCGGTTACTGGGGCAAGCCTAGGAAAGTAGGCATACACCCACAACTGCAGAATAGATATCAGTATGACTATCAGATAAGGCAAAATACAGAATAAAGCAGAAATGGCAAAACCATGTGTTGTGGAGTGTATTGTGCAGAGTGTGCAGTCAGTGTAAAGCAGAGTATATGTGTGCCGGGTGTGCAGTGTATAGTCAGTGTGGGGCAGTGTACAGTATATGTGCAGTGTGCAGAATACAGAAAGCAGGAAGCAGAAATGTAAAAAGGGAAGAGGACGTACCTCCCAGACTCGCCAGTAGCCACCGAGAAGCTGTCCGCTGAGGCGGGAAGAAGAGCTCATGTAACCGTACAAAGTGGCCAGAGCGGCGCCACCCCAGTCATAATGGCGGATCCGCCTGATGTCCACCAGCGCGCTCAACAGGCATAAGGGCACGGTGTTCGCCCGATCAGCGAAAAGGGTCGTCCCGAAAAGGAACATAATGAAGCCCCGCGCATACTAGTCCACCTCCTCCGGGGACATCTGCGCCTCCTCTGCCAAGGCCGGCTGGACCCGAAAGTGGCTCTCGAACCAGGAATACCTGACGAACCCTGCTCGAGCGAGGGGAGGCTGAGTGCCGAGCAGGTACAGCTGGGCAGCGTCCCACTCATCCATATCTGTGTCGAAGGGGATCGGATCACCCCCTACTCCAATGCCAGTAAGCATCGAGAAGTCGTAAGGCGTCATCGTCATGTCCCCTGCGACGGAGAAGTGGAAGGAGTTGGTGGTATCCCACCACCTCTCCACTAGAGCAGCAAGCAAGGGCCTGCAGGTAGTAAGTCGGGAGAGCCCCCTGCAGAAGATGCCGAAACCAGCCTCATCGACGATGTCACGAACCGCGTCTGGCAGCTCTAGGTGCCAGTCCCGAGAAATGGTGTTCCCATACCCGCGGATGGTATGGGAATCCCCCTGTAATCAAAAGCAACAATTGCAAGGCAATATTCAAAATGCAGTTCTAAGAAGCATATAGGTATACAGCATGCGTGCATGTTTTCGGATTCCAACAGATACCGGGTGCCGGTGTGCTTACAGTGAACTACAACGTGTGATGCGTCAGTGTGTTCGAATGGTTCAGTGCGAACATAGCATGCGTGCATGTTTTCAGACTCAAGCAGATATCGGGTACCAGTGTGTATGCAGTGAAATACAGTGTGCGCCGTGTGTTCGGGTGATTCGGGGCCAGTGCAGTGTGTGTGCATGTGTCAGTCCTAAATAGATATCAGTTGCAAGTTTGTTTGCGATCAACTACAATACGTCAGGGTATCTGAGCTAAAGCAGTTAAAGAGCACAACCAGCTACGGCAGTTTTGTATCCTACATTGCAGAAAGTAAAGCAGAGAAAGAAAGTTACCTCGGAAGCGCCAAAGGACAGGTGGGAGGTAGGCTCACGCAGTAGTAGCTCGGGTGGCACGTGCCTCTCGAAGCTCCTGAACTGGCATAGTCCGTCGGGGAGCATCACATGAACTGCAGGCCTGTAGGTCTCCAGATCGAACGGCCGGATATGAAGTGGCAAAGGCTCGGCCTCGGGATCCATCTCGAGCTCTGGAGGAGCCCCGCCCTGTGGAAGATCGTCCGCCATCTCGAAGAGAATGTGAAAATGGCCGAAAGACGAAAAACAGGGCAAGAAGGCGAAAAGTCAACAAAAGGTCAAACCCCGAGAGGGTCGGAAAAGCCGGAGTACGGAAAAGGTACGGGTGTCGAGGAAAACTCGAAGGAAACAAGCCCCGAGTGGCGGAAATCAAAAAACAAACACCGAAACGAAGTTTCATTCGGTTGAAAATGTCCGAAACGCGAAGGAGATCGCGAATCGAACAACGAAATGGGAGCTAGAATGCAAGAAAACGAGGAGATCGAAGGACGAAAACACTCTAGAGAGAGAGAGGCAATTTTCGAGCAAGGGGATGTGAGAAATATAGGGCTAGAGGCCCTATATTTAAAGACCCACGGCCGAAATGTCAAAACTGCCCCGAACAGGGAGTTTTTGCCGGTCGGCCACACTCTTTGCCGGTCGGCAATATATTGTGCCGATGGAATTGTATGATGGCCAATGGATGGCTGGTGATGCATTTTGATGGCCGATGGACATCTGGCGGTCTCCTACAGTGATTTTGGAGCCTCCTGCACCCTTGTTTGAGTTATGTGTGGGGTCCAGGGCCTTTAGTGCTCAAAACAGTGCAAAACAGCCCCCATGCGTATCGCATATCAATAGCACTGTCTTGTGCGCTCACGTTGTCTGAAACGCATCGCGCGGTTTTGCGCATCTCATTGCATTTTGCATGCATTCAATCAATTTCATAACTTGCGTAGACTGCATGTTTTGCTTGCGTAGACCGCATGCTTGTTCAATTTCATTACTTGCGTAGACCGCATGTTTTGCTTGCGTAGACCGCATGCTTGTTCAATTCATTACTTGCGTAGACCGCATGTTTTGCTTGCGTAGACCGCATGATTGTTCAAATTTCATTACTTGCGTAGACCGCATGTTTTTCTTGCGTAGACCGCATGCTTGTTCAATTCATTACTTGCGCAGACCGCATGTTTTGCTTGCGTAGACCGCATGCTTGTTCAATTCATTACTTGCGTAGACCGCATGTTTTGCTTGCGTAGAATGCATGATTGGTCAAATTTCATTACTTGCGTAGACCGCATGTTTTGTCTGTGTAGACCGCATGATTGTTCAATTTCATTACTTGCGTAGACCGCATGTTTTGCCTACGTAGACCGCATGATTGTTCAATTTCATTACTTGCGTAGACCGCATGTTTTTCTTGTGTAGACCGCATGATTGTTCAATTTCATTAATTGCGTAGACCGCATGTTTTGTTTGCGTAGACCGCATGTTTGTTCAATTTCATTACTTGCGTAGACTGCATGTTTTGCTTGCATAGACCGCATGCTTGTTCAATTCATTACTTGCGTAGACCGCATGTTTTGCTTGTGTAGACCGCATGATTGTTCAAATTCATTACTTGTGTAGACCGCATGTTTTGCTTGCGTAGACCGCATGTTTTCCTTGGGTAGACCGCATATTTATTTTCAATTTCATTACCTACGTAGACCGCATGTTCTGCTTGTGTAGACCGCATGCTTATGTTCGATCTCATTGCTTGCGTAGACCGCATGTTTATGATCAATTTCGTTGCCTGCGTAGACCGCGTGCTCCACTTACATGTATGTGCTTTCATAGCATTGTTATGCTTCCCACTTGCTTTGCGTTGTCACGTATTTTCAAATACATTAATATGCATATTGTTAATCACATTGTACCTGTTAAGTTTGTTTTTTTTGCAGGCACGATATTGTATGTACGGTTCATTTAAGGCTGGTGCAACCAGACGAACCGCACAGGTATCTACATGGTCTAGGAGACCTTAAATCCTTGGAAGGTGTAAGACCTTTGGTGCATTGATGTGCACAGTTCGTTCGCATTGCCGTGCATCTCGAAAGCCGCGTGTTGTCGCGCATTCCATGCATCATGCATCATCATGCATTTGCATCTCAAAAACGAAAACAAAAAAAACATGCATTGTCATGCATCATCGTAAATAGTTGCATTGTCATGCATCATTAGAATATAGTGCATATTGCATTATAGCTTGCATGCATTCACTGCACCACCTCCACCTATGGTTCGCGCCTTTCCATGATTGAGCTTGGCCTGGTATGTTCCCATACTTTTCACGTCGAAACATAGTTCAGTAGACCGTTCTATGTTAGACACGGCTTGTATATGTACATGCCCTTCCTAGGCAAGATTTGGTTTGGCCCGCAAGCCATATCCATCATATCCACTGCATTGTAGCTTGCATGCATTCATTGCATCACCTTCCACCTATGGTTTGCGCCTTTCCATGTTGAGCTTGGTCTGGTACGTGCCCATACTTCTCGTGTCGAAGCATAGTTCAGTAGACCGTTCTATGTTAAACATGGCTTGTATGTGTACATGACTTGCCTAGGCAAGATTTGGTTTGGCCCGCGTGCCATGTCCATTGCCATCTCCCCAGCATATCCATATATATATTACATTGTAGTGTAATTTTTTGCATCCAGCATTGGGATCGTAGTCCTTTCCCCAGCGGGTCGTTTCCCCACCTTTGTCATTCCACCCAATACTTGTTCTTGTGTCCGTCTACATTACTCATAGTTCAGTTGATCGTTCTATGGTAGACGGACTTGTTACCTCCATCAATCTATTTGACATAGGTATGGTTTCGAACCGCTAATGATTGGATCATGATTCAATTGCTTTGCATATAGTTTGCATTGTTTCAATTACATTGCATTTTCATTTGCATTGTTTATACATTGTTTTGTATATGTTGCATATCATTTTGTATCCATTTTTGCATTGTCATGCATGTTGCTAATAACATCGTACCTGTTGAGTTGTTTTCTTTACAGGCACGATATTGTATGTACGGTTCATTTGAGGCTGGTGCAACCAGCCGAGCTGCACAGGTATTGTATCCTCCGAGTGAGACGTATTGAGAATTGCATAATTCTCTTACATCCTTTCTGCATTGTAGTGTAGTTTGGTGTATGCTAGCTTAAAATTGTCACATGTATGCCTCATTACAGCTTTCTTTGCATGATCATAAGTTATGTCCGGCTCTGTGCATTGTCTTGCATTTTGCCCTTGCCTTCGGGCGCATACCTTGTTCGTCTTGCATGTTTGTCTAAGTCTTCGGCCTTGTCAAAAATGGGTCGTCTCTGGGCTTTGACATTCACTCCCGTCATTGTTATGACTTTCGAGTTCTGTCAAAGAGGGGCAACTGTAGACACCCCATTTTTGACCATCCTCAAGACTGGGACGTCACCGTTTGAACACTCGGTGATTATCCATGTTTGTATTCGTCTTGAGTTCCCGGAGGTCTCAGCTTGCGCGCCTTGCCTCAGGATCTCTCGACTCGACTGTTTAGTGTCTGGTTTTGCACCAAGCACTTGTGTTTTGCCTTGGAGGGGCAGGGAATGCCTTGTAAGGCATCCCCACACATCACCGGCCATGGCTAGAGGCCACCGGCTGGTGTTTTGTTGCCATCGGCAATGTATATTGCCGGTCGGCAGTCAATTTTGTCAAAATGGCATTTTTGAGCAGCCGACTACTGTTCATCTGCTTTTGCAGATATTTTAATACAGGTGTATGGCATTTTGTTCCCCTCCATACACGTGTATGGAGGGATGGCCTTCTTGTTAGCTTACCTTGTAAGCTTTACAAGATTGGCTCCTCTATAAGAGGAGCTCCCCTCTCCCTTGCTTAGGGTTAGACATTTTAGAGAGAAAGACATTGTTAGAAGCTCTGGTCCTAGGGTTAGAACTTATATACATTCTATCTCTATATATCTCTCTCTCTTGAGTGTTCTAGGTGTATTTGTTCATAGTATTGCACACAAACACCTACCATTACACCTTCCCTTGGCTATTGAGGTTCTAAGGGATTGTTTTCAGAGTTTTGGAGCTGTTTTGAGCTCAAAGAAGCTGCTGGAGCTTCATTTGTGAAGAGGGTCTTCAAGGGTAACAATCTTACTCCTTTATTCCCCATTTTTGCATACTATTTTTGCCTATCTTAGAACTATTTTTGAGCTTAGTGTATAATATAAAAAAGTTCTGTTTTTAGGCCCTCTAAATAGTTTGTTTAGAGTGTTTTGTGGTTTGGAGGTGTTTGACCCCTCTTAAGCCTTGAGAGGCTCCATTTTGTGCCATTTTGAGTGAGCTCCGAGACCTTGGTGTTTGGGCCTCCTCACCACTGAAATTTTGAGGGATTTCAGAGATGAGGATGGTGCCTTGATGTCCTAGGGAGGAGAGGGCCACCCCCTCTCCTTGTTGTCCTTGAAAAGGACCATTTTTGGCCTCTTGAGGGAGCACCTAGCTAAGCTTCATGTTGACCATGCCTTAGCTGATTTTTGTGCTTATTATGTCATAATATGCCTCTGTTTTTAGTTGGTTTTGGTACACCATGCTTGCTTAGCATACATGCCTTGTAATGCCACTTTGTTGCCTTAACATGCCTTAGGTTGTAAACCATTATTCTAGCATGTTTTAGGCTTAGCCTTGTGAAGTTTTCATGCTTATTTTTCCATGTTTAAGGTATGTCCATAGTTGTTTGGGTCGACTTTGGCATGCTTTGTATAGCCCCTTTGCATTTTTGGTTTGTTGGCCTTAAATGTGTGAATGTATAGCATGCATCATTGCCTTAATTTAGTGGGTTGGGACCATTTGCCATGTTATTTCAGTCCCTTTAACATGCTTGTATGCTTGCCTTGGATGCCTCTTTGAAGCTTTGAAAGCTTGTCTTGCATGCTTCATGTTTTGGCCATTGTGCGTACCCTTTGAATTTGAGCCACTTAGATGTCATCTAGGTGTCCCTTGGGTGTTGTCTAGGCCTGCCTTAGACTTGTTTTAAGTCCTCTTGGCCTTGTGAGGCTTGGTTGACTTAGTCTTGGTTTAAGTCTCTAGGCTTGTCTTGGGTTTTAGACCATTGTTGCATGCTATGTTTGTCTTGTTTAAGTTGGTTTGGCACCTCCTATAGCATGATTTTCAAGGCTTAATTTGCATGCTATATGTCCATGTTTGCATCCTCTTAAGTGTGCTTGAGAATTGCTCTTTAATGTTTGAAGTGTTGGAGATCATTCGCATGCATGTTTGCATGCCATTAGTCCTTCATTTTGGGCACTCTGGCCACTGTTTTGGGCCTAATTAGAGCTGCCTAAATCATGCTTAAGTCCATCCTTTGCTTGCTTGCATGCTTACCTTGCATGTTTGTTTGCATGCTTGCATGTACATCTTGCATTCCCATGTTGCATCCTTAGCTTGCATGCCTAGGTTGCATTGCATCTAGCATGCATGTCTTGTTCCTTGATCTAGTGATAGGAATTGGCCTTTGGTTTGATGGTTTGCATTGCACTTGACATCAAATGTGCACACTCGGTCCCTTGGGCCATCACGCATGGAAATGCGCGATTGACGGTCTGAGAACCAAAGAGCATGTCCCTTTGAGTCACTAACATGATAGGGGACATGATTGGTGCATACATTGCTTGAATTGCATTGCCATGCCATGCCTTGCACTCTGCTGCTGTCAATTGCAGATTATGCAGGAACTTTCTGCCGACCGGCAGTGTCCAGTGCCGACCGGCAATCCTTCCTGGGCCGATAGCTTCACCAACAGCCGATGATCATATACCACTGCCGGTGGCTATTCTACTCAGCCGGTGGTGTCTCCCACTGTCCAGGGAAGCAATTCTAAGACTTTGGCAATCTTCAAAGAGGCAGAGCAGGGAAAACAGAGGCGGTCTATGCATGGCAGTGCACTTCCGAGCAAGGCCCGAGCACGCGCGCATCGGACCCTCTTCCCGAGCCCCCCTTTTATTGCTTTCCTTATGCTTAGTTAATTTGTTAATTAATTAGGTGATTTTTAATAATTAATTAGCTTGCGAGTTAGTTAATTTGTATTATTCTTTTGGTCCCTCCGAGCGAGGGCGAATCTGTAATAAGTGTGGGTGCGTGTGTGTGCATGCCTTCCAACCCCCACTTCTTTCTCCCTTTTACTTACCTGCTTTGATGGTTAGTAATAGGTCATCTTTAAATTAACATACCTTATGCTATGCATGCGTGCATCCATACATTTGTCTCGCATGCACCAGGCTCGATACATCATGCTGACTACATTTGTACTTCAATTCCAAATTGAATACGTGCATCAATTGATCGCATTTCACGTGCCATGTTTAGGTTAGCCGAGCCTACTCTAATTGCATCCTGTATGTGTTGCATTAGTCAATTTGACATGAACTAGGACCATGCATGTTGGCTAACTAGTTTATTGTTTTGGCTCAGAGTACTCGGTAAGCATTTATGCTTTAGCATATCGCATGCGTGTGAATGCTATCATGACAGCATGCTTACCATGTGGCTAGATGCTTATGTGATAAACTGTTTGGATGCCTGTGGGTGAAGGTTGGATTGTCTGAGTTGGAAAAACTCGTTGAAATCCGTATTTTAGCCAACTTGCAAGTAGCAAATTCCAAAGTGTTTTTCAAGACAAACGAATATGCAGTGCTTATTTCCAAATTAGGCAATCTAGTCTATACTTGTGTGCTGTGCACATAACATAGTAATTCTAGGCTAATAAATGGAATAAGAACACATAACGATTTCAAAAACGGATATCACGGTTAGTAGAGGCCGATCTTCGGATCGGGCGAGAGGGGGTGCTCATAGCTGACCTTTCCCAATCGTACCCAAGTTCCCGAGCCGAGGCAACTTTGGTGATGACGGACACGTGGCCTTTGGCACCTTGTCAGGGTTTCCTAAATTCCCCCGTTTTAAAATATTTAGGTGGCGACTCTGTATCTGGCAAAGCAGTCCATGTTTGGCACTTCTTTTCAAAAATCTGTTTCTCAAAACGATTTGCCAGATTTGGACTCTTTTGGTTCAGATTAAGAACCGTGACACAAATCGAGTCCGAACTGTAGCGAGGGCCCCACGCAGGCGCGTCTACAGCCGCCTAATTAACTAGCTAACAAGCTACTTAATTATTACAGAACCAAATTGAATAACTAGCTACAACTAATTATTACAAAACTTAATTAATTAACGAATCAATTAACTAATTAATAAGTGACAACAAGCAGGTAGGGAAAGCAGTAAACGGTGCTATTCTAGCTCTGTTTGAAGAATGGAGGCATGCATGCTCACTTCGGTTCTTCGCCTCGAAATGCCTTCCGGTTGCTCTTTAGAGGCTCTGTGTGCAGGGTGTCTTCTAACGCTTGTTGCTGGACCTTACCAAAACACTGCAGGGGAAGTCACCAGTGGCCTGTCGGCCATGTAAGGATCACTGCCGGTCAAAGGTGGTCCATCGCCGGCCAAGGGTGGCACACTACCGGCCATCAGTGACAGGCTGCCAGCCTCTGGTGTGCTGTGACACCAAACTGCAACGAAGCACAAAATAGAGAAAATGGAGGGTTTCCCAAGGATATGTACGCACCGTGGCACTCCAAATCACCTCAAGACATCAAGGGAGAGGCCTAGTTGGATCCACGACCATCAATCACGCATCCCGATGCATGATGGCCAAAGATCTAACTTGTGCCAATCAATATGAAAATGAATGCACAAATAAAGCAAGTAAAGCCTAGAACTCTATCATGAATCATCAAGTGCTTTGGCGACCGAGAATTGAGACACGTTCCATCACTTAAAGTATGAAACACCCCTCGTTCCTCGTGCTCGGATTAACACTTAATCCAAGCAATGCAACACATAAGCATGGAAAACATGCAACATGACCTAAATGTGCAAACATGCAACTAAACCAAGCATGCAACAAGCATATAAGCATGATGTGAGGTGATGACCTTGGACAACATGACAAAATGCAACATGAACATGTGAGCATGCAAGGTATGCAAAGCTTAAACAAGTGTGCGACAACATACGAAATGAAACAAGCATGTGACAACATGGTAAGATGGGCTTACACCAAAGATGGACGACTCTCAACTAGGTCCAAATCAGTAGCCATAAGTGATGAATTGATGGCATGAAAAGCGTGAAATGGCAAGGCAAACACGTATGCCAAGTGGCTCAAGTATTAAGGCACAAAGAGGACAACTCTTAAGCACACTTAAGGAGCAACAAACATGAATGTATGACAATGAGGTAAGCTTTGAAATCTCATGTAAAGTGATGCCAAATCAAATTAACCATGCAAGCATAGCATGTCATGATGCTCAAAGCTCAAGGTAAGCAAAGGGACTTAAGCCACGGCCATACAAGGCAGGCCCCAAGGGGCCGAGGGGACCTAAAACAGTCCAAGGGTGGTCCAAACAAGACCAAAACTAAGCTCAAAGCTAGCCAACAAAGGCTAGAACACAAAAGCCAAAAAAATGGAGCATGCAAGGCTTTAAAGAGGCAATGCACTACACCTGTTGAAACCAAACATGGCATGACTTGGGCGACATAAAACAGAGTTACATCATGGTATAAGAGGACCCAAAATGCGCTGAAATGATGAGCCAAAGGCTTAGGCTTAATGGCATGCACAAAAGCTCATTCTTGAGGCATAAAGCACAAGCTCTATAAAGCATTCAAGGCATGTCAAATGCAAGTGTATGACAACATTTCATGGACTGAAATAGCATATGGAATGAGGGCAAAGCATGCAAACATCACATGTATGGCATGGTAGGGGCCTCAAAACCCAAGACTAGCCTAAGCATTTACACTATAGCTATACAAAGCATGAGTGATATGGCCATGGAAGCCCAAAACAGTCCTAGAACACTTCAAAATAAGCATAAAATCAAGTTTGAGCAAAGCCAAAATATGCTAGTATGATGAGTCAAAACATCATGCACAAAGGGCTAGTAAACATGATTTGTTCTACACCTATATGGAGCATGCAAAGAATGATCAAACCAACTATGGATAGGGTCATAACATGCCAAATGATGACCAAATACATACTGGAATGTAAACCAAACAAGCTAAAATGACATGGCATGACATGGAGCATATGAAGCTAGTTTAGGAGATTTACACTACAAGTGCATCATGCAAGCATGGGGTAACAAAACCAACCCAAAATAGGTTCATGGCATGGTAAAACATCACCAAAAATCCATTGAAATGGACTCAACACAAGCTAAGCACACATGCTACTTTGATGAGCTATGGATGGAGTTACACTATACATACTATATGCATGCAAAATATGACCAAACCAGTCATGGATAGGGTCAAGGAAGGTCCTAACAGTCACAAAAATAGGCCTGAACCAAGCCCCAAAAATACATAGAAGGATGGTCCTTTGGAAGGCCAAAAATACAAGTAAAGAGGGACACAAAGAGAGGGGACTTCCCCCTCTGATTTAGGACCTCAAAACCACACCTCCACCACCAAAATCCCACTGGATTTCAGTGGTAGGAAGGCCAAACCAAGGCTATCTCGGAGGCCTCAAGATATGGCTTAAAACAAAGCCAAACAAAGCATGCAAGGGGGCTACACACCCCAAACAGCAAAATGACCTTAACCAAACTTAAAAATCACTTAAAAACAAGACTTTTTCCAGTTATAAGAAAATCATAAATCAATATGCAAAGAGGGCTAAAGCAAGGTGCAAAAAAGTACAAAAATGGGGGAAATGCTCACCCTTGAAGACCCTTTTCGAAACCAGCAATTTCAGGGGGTGGAAGCTTGCTTTCTGACCTCAAGAAGACCTCCCAAGAAGCTTTTTCCAATGGTGGTGGTGTATATCTAGGTGTTGTAGTGTAAAAATGCAAGGAAATCCAACTTCAAAGCATTAAACACAAACAATATAGAGAGAAAGGGAGTTTTTGCTCTCCAAAACTCAGAACCTCTGGCAAAGAGGGAGGTCTCTTGCTTATATAGAGGAATGTAAAGCCAAAGCTTCTTCAAGAAGCTTTACAAGGGCTTCATCCCTCCATACACGTGTATGGAGGGGAGCAAACAAAAAATCAGCTGGCTCAAAAGATCTAGAGGAAAACCAGCTGAGACAAGGGTGTGCCGGCCATCATCAATGGCCGGCAGTGGCTCACTGATGGCCGGCAGGGTTTCACCAGTGGCCGGCGGGAGCAAAGCAATGGCCGGTAGTTCCATGCCATGGCCGGCAGTGCACCAAAAAGGTCACTCTGAAAAGACCTAGCCAAGGTCCAAAAATGGGGCAGAAAGGATACAAGGTCCGGGAAGTTCGAACCGGTGACGTTCTGCAGCGACAGTCGAGTACCCGATGAGCAGTCAAACTAGTTATTGGGTGCACCTGCAAGCACAACCAAGTCCCGAGGATGGTCAAAAATGGGATGTCTACAGTTGCCCCACTTTGACAGAACTCAACAGTCACAAAGTGACGGGAGTGAGTGTCAAAGCCCAGAGACGACCCATTTTTGACAAGGCCGAAGAATCAAACAATCAATCAATATAGGCATACTGTAGACACCCCATTTTTGACCGTCCTCAAGACTTAGACATCACCGCTTGAACACTCGATGATCATCCGTGTTTGTGTTCGTCCTGAGTTCCCGGAGGTCTCGGCCACGCGCGCCTTGCCTCAGGATCTCTCGACTCGACTGTTTTGTGTCTGGTTTTGCACCAAACACTTGTGCTTTGCCTGTGAGGGACAGAGGATGGCTTATTGGCCATCCCCATACATCACCGCCCATGGCTTGAGGCCACCGGCCATTGGTTTGTTGCCACCGGCTAAATGTTTGGCCGGCCGGCACTTTTTGTGGCCGGCCGACCATCTATTTCGGTCAAATTGCATTTTTTGCCAGCCGACCACTGTTCATCTGCTTTTGCAGATATTTTTGTGCCAGCTGTGATAGCTGGCACGCACCTTTGCTCCCCTCCATACACGTGTATGGGGGGGTTTCAACCTTATTAGCTTGCCTTGGAAGCTTTACAAGGTTGAATCTTCTATAAGACGAAGCCTTTTCTCCCTCTTTGGGGGGGGGGGAACATTTTTCCAGAGCTTTGAGTTCTAGAGTTAGGGTTTGCATATCCTCCATCTCTATATCTCTCTCTTGTGTATTAGTGTGTGTTTTGTCTTACTTTTGCACATAAACACCTAGTCTTACACCTTTTCTTGGTTGCTGAGGGGCCAGAGGTCTGTTCTTGGTGTTCTTGGGTGGTTTTGAGCTCAAAGAAGCAGCTGGTCCACCATTTGTGAAGAGGGTCTTCAAGGGTAACATTCTTGCTTTTTTTACCCCATTTTCTTGCATAGCTTTTTTGACTACCTTGCAACTGTTTTTAGACTTGGCGTATAACATGTAAAAGTCTTTTTTTTTTGTCTACTCTAAATAGTTGTTTAAGAGTGTTTTGAGCTTTGAGGTTGTTTGACCCCTCTTAAGCCTTGTTAGGCTCCATTTTTGTGCATTTTTGGTGAGCTTCAGGACCATTGTATTTGGGCCTCCTCACCACTGAAATCTTGAGGGATTTCAGTGGTGAGGATGGTGCCTTGAGGTCCTAAGAAGGAGAGGGCCACCCCCTCTCCTTGTTGTCCTTGAAAAGGGCCATTTTAGCCTCTTGTGTGAGCATCTAATTTAGGTTCATGTTGGCCATGTCCTAACTGATTTTTGTGCTTATTATGTCATAATATAGCTATATTTTTACTTGGTTTAGATACATCTTGCATGCCTTGCATACATGTCTTGTAATGCAATGTTTAGGCCTTAACATGCTTTAGGTGTTGACCCTTGTTCTAGCATGATTTTGGCCAAGCTTTGTGGAGCTTTTGTGTATGTTTCAGTGTGCTTTAGCTCTGTTTTCAGTTGCTTTCGTCATGCTTAACATATTTTGCATAATTTCTTTGCATTTTGGCTTGTTAGCCTTAGGTATATGAGTATGTGGCATGCTTTACTTGCCTTGTTCCAGTGGTTTGGCGCCACTTCGAGCATCATTTCAGTCCTCATAGCATGCTTGTATGCTCGCATTTGATGTCCCTTTAATGCTTTATAAGGTTGTTGTCTTATGCCCCTTGCTTTAGGCCCTTGTGTACACTTGCATGTTTAGGCCACTTAGATGCCATCTAGGTGCACCCTTAGCATTGTTTAGGTCTGCCAGGGACCTGCTTTAAGCCCTCTTAGCCTTGTGAAGCTTGGTTAACTTAGCCATGGTTTAAGCCTCCTTGGCTTGCCTTAAGTGCTTGGACCATTATTGCATGCTTTGCTTGTTTTGATTATTTGGTTTGGCACCTCTCTTTCATGATTTTTCAGAGCTTACATTGCATGCAAATTGTCCATGATCATCTCTTTTAAGTGTGCTTAAAAGTTGCCTTTTGATGCTTAGGAAGTGGATCATGTATGCATGCATGCTTGTATGTGCATTTGGCCCCATCTCCATAGTTTATAGCCATTGTTTTAGGCTTGTTTAAGGGCTGCCTAAATTAGTTTAAGTCCATCCTTCATGTGTTATAGCATGCTTGCCTCGTGCATTGTTGCATACTTGGCCTATTACATGTTGTTGCTTGCTTGAAATCATGATGCATTTGGCATGTATTTCATTGGTCAAGTTGCTTTGCATTGTTCCTATGCTTAGTCCACTTTACATATTGTTGCATGTTTGCCACTAGCATAGTTCTCACATGCCCTGCATGCTCATTTTGAATACTTAGCCTCCACGTCTAGGTTGCATTCCATTTGCATGCATGCTTCACCTCTTGAGTTGAGTATGATAGAGGTCGAGCCCCTTTGTTTGATTATGTGCATTGCATTCCATATCAAAATGCATACTTGGTTTCTTGGGCCATCACGCATTGAAATGCGCGATTAGTGGTCCGAGAATCGAGACCCATCCTCCTTTGAGTCATGAATATGATAAGGAGTGTGGTTGGTGCATACATTGCTTGAAATATATTGCCATGCTATGTTTTTGCCCTCTGATGGTGTCAAAAACAGATTCTGCAGGAAGCTTTGGCCGGCCGGCCATCTCTTATGCCAACCGGCCATTCATCAATGGCCGATAGCTTGAACAAGTGGCCGGTGATCATTCCCTTTGGCTGGTGACCAATTCCTTTAGCCAGTGGTGTTCCACAGCACTCAGAGAAGCAACCCTGGGACTTGTATAGTTTTCAGAGGAGGATAACAGTCAAAACAGAGGCAACTTGTGCATGGCAGTGGCTTTCCGAGCGGAGCTGAACACGCATTGCATTGGGCCCTCTTCCCGAGGTTGTTTACTATTTTATTAGATTAATTAATTTGATAACTAGTTTAATTGGTCTGTAATATTTAATTAGCTTGTAGGTTAGTTAATTGTACTATTCTTTCGGTCCCTCCGAGCGAGGGCAAATTTGTAATAAGTGTGGGTGCGTGTGTGCATGTCTTCCAACCCCCACTTCTTTCTCACTTTTACTTACCTGCTTTTGATGGTTAGTATTAGGGCATGTTTAATTTAGCATACCTTATGCTATGCATGCGTGCATCATTCATCAGTATTGCATGCACCGGGCTCAGCGCATCATACTAACAACATAATATTCCAAGTCTAACTTCAATACATACTACATGTTGCATCCCACATGCCATCCTAGGATTAGCCGAGCCTATTCTAGTGACACTCTGCATGCGTTGCATTAGCCACTTAACATTAATTAGGATCACGCATATGATTACTATCTAGTTCACTGTGTTGGCTCGGAGTACGCTGTAAGTATTTATCCTTTAGCATCTCGCATGAGTGTGAATGTTAACATGACAGCATGCTTACCATGTGGCTAAATGCTTATGTGATATTAACTGCCTGAATGCCTGTGGGTGAAGGTTGGATTGTTTGGGTTGGAACAACTTGCTAAAATCCGTGTTTTAGCCTACTCGCGAGTAGCAAACCTCAAACCATTTTCAAAACGAACGGATATGCAATGCTTTGTTCCAAATTAGGCGATCTAGTCAATACTTGTTTTGCTGTGCGCATCACATAGTAATTCTAGGCCAATTAACTGAAATAAGAACGCATGTGTTTTCAAAAACGAGATATCATAGTTAGTAGAGGCCGATCTTTGATCGGGCGAGCGAGGGTGCTCATAGCTGACCTTCCCCAATCGTACCCAAGTTCCCGAGCTGAGGCAACTTTGGTGATGACGGACATGTGGCCTTAGGCAAACGAGTAAGGGTTTCCTAAATTTCCCAAAATAAAATATTTAGGTGGCGACTCTGTATCTGGCAAAGCAATCCATGTTTGGCACTTCTTTTCTAAAATGCTGTTTTTCAAAACGATTTGCCGGATTTGGACTCTTTGGTTCAGATCAAGAACCGTGACAATTTGAGGGTCCTGAACTGTAGTGAGCCCAATACGAACAGAACGTGACTCATCCTCCCAGGGCGTTCGGGGACGTCTACAGTTTCTGGCGACTCTGCTGGGGATTGAAGAACTTGACTCGAACTCATGATATCTTGTTTTGACTACACTTATGTGTTTCTTTGCATTGCATGTGCATTGGTGCGCCTAGGACACCGTGTTAGCCATCTACTATTCCTGAACAGTTTGCCGGAGGCTTGTCTTGTCAAGACATGACCATAAGGCTAACCGGTTGCGGGCTCTGCCAGTATGGGAACACAAACCCTGGTTTTAACCGGGGCACCCGTTTGACCATGGAGAACACTGGCTATTCTGTACTAAATCTCTGAACCCCCTGAAAGAGAAAACACGTATTTCGGCCCAAGCAGAACAGACACAAGTATAGCTAAATAACTCTACTCTACTACTGATCACTGTCCCAAAAAGCTGAATCTGATACCCCCAGATATAATTGGTTCCCCAAAACACTGATACTGATGCCCTCAGGCCAGGAGCCCAAACTTGCAAACTGATACACGCATTCCTGTAGAGACACACTCTAAAGTACATAGCAGATAAGTGAGAGACAAAACACCTCTATGTTGGGGGTAGGGTTTCCCTGTCCTATTTTGTCAGGAACTAGGGTTTCACTATGCACACAGCGGTTTCAAACAACCTATATCGGGTAAGTAACCTGTCCTAGCTTGGAATGGTCACTATGGATTCCGAATATGCACTAGGTCGAGAACAAAGTGGGAACAGCTACTGATCCCGTCGAACAACTGCTGTGGGCAGCCGAGGCTTTGAAAACCGAGGGGATGAATAAGCAACAAGTATTCGCAGTCATGACTAAAGCTGTGGATGATGCTTTCCCCACTCCAACCGAAGGCAGTTCAAGCCAGGCGAAAAATTGGGATGGGCCCCGTCATGCCAAGACAATTCCTGTCATTCCTAACCCTATACCAGGAAAATATCAGAAAGCCAAGGCAGTGTCTGCCGACCCTTTCGCTAGTGCGTCTAGCAAGAACCCTCAGACTTCAAAGTACCTGCCTCAAGGGCACAGAGTCTTTCATGCCCTCTACATGCCTTTGTCTAGGGCATTTCAAATATTGACTAAAAAGGGGCATCTTAAACCCCTCGAGCCTCGGCCCCTCCCGAAGAATCTCCCTCTCTCGCATGATGTTACCTTGTACTGCGCGTACCACCAACAATCCGGTCACAGTACCGATGGTTGTTTCCGCCTTCGTCATGAAGTGCAAGATTTGATCGACAATGAGGTCATCCTCCCACCTACCTCAGCAAAGTCTATTACCACTGAGCTATTGGACTTTGAAGATACTGCAAGTATGTGATCAAGGTTTGGACCACCTGTGGGCGGCGCTCGGTGCATTTTAGATGTGGCGTCTAGCACGCACTTTTGAGCATCTGCGAATGCCAATTTTTGTGGTTTCGGACTTAGGTGTGGAGTCAGTTCGGTGGTCTTGTTTTGAGTCTGTCTCTATATTTTGAGTCAGTCTTTTTGCTTAAGGGTCTGTCTTGTCGCGTCGAGTCAGTCCCATTGTATAGAATGTCGGGTGATTTCGGGGTTGTTGCCTTGAACAACCTTTTGTTTTATAATTACCCTTTTGCTTTCTTTTATGTCTGTCTCTGCCGTGGAGCCAGTTGCAACCAGGGAATCTGAATGAAACAGCTGCGGCTATCATGTTTCCGTGCTTACTGCTATTTTGAGCTAGTTGTGCCAGAGGATTTGAATGGAATGGCAGTACATTCCACCTGCTCTCTTGTGCCCTGAAAATCATTGCATTGACCTAAGTTTTTCAAAACCTTTTTGAACACTGCGGTGAAAACAAAAGGGAAGGAATTCCTTGGGATTTGCAAAACTTTGATTAAATTGAGAGAAGGAGAGGCGTGCTAAGCCCTTAATGATTGAAATCATGCTTGTCAGCGTGAATACTGAGAAGGACCCTGGCTTGATCCAGACTAGTTCCACACTATCTTCGGCGCGAACGATCTGTCGCTTCTTTAAAAACTTTCAAAAAAAAAAATGTTTTGCGCGGTCCTGCGAAAACCTATGTGGAATCGCTCTTGAGATTGTGCAGCTTAGGATCGCTCTCAGCCTCAAGACTTGAGCCCTTGCTTTAAAACCTTGAACCACAATCCGGAGTGTTCAACGATCGACCATCAAGAGAGGCATGTGTGGCCAGATTGGAAGCAGCCCTCGAACAAGAGGCACCAAAGTCAGATCAAGAAGATCAGATCTCGCCGGAAGAAGATTGTGAAGCTAGAACAGAAGCACCCCTCCAACTAGGGGCAAAAATGTCCGATGTGCTCGAAGAGCCGAAAATGGGTCCTTCAGCAAATCAATACAATAGTCATCTTCTTGGACTCAGATGACTTCAGGATCTCAAAACCATTTGACATGGACTTGTTACACTTTTACCCTTTGAGAGGCTCGCTGGGCCGAAAACCCGGAAGGGCGACCCAGGCAAAAGTTAGAGCAAGAGAAAAATACAAAAAAGGAGAATGCAAAAAAAAAAAAAAGACAAAAAAAAAATAAAGAAAATAAAAAGAAAAGATGAAAAAGAAAAAGAAAATACAAAAGAATTGAAAAGAAAAGAAGAATAAAGCTCGCAAGGTCGAAAACCCGCAACGGGCGCCTTGGCAAAAGTTAGAGCCTAAAAAGTGAAGGTTAATACCCGAGTGTACCTTAACCGGAACTACGTAAGGCTTGATTCCCGTGTTTGGAATACGTAGGCAACTTCATCCTGAAGTCCAGCCCCAACGCTTTCATAGCGACTAAGTCCATGCAATGGTTTTTAATCATCCTTGATTCTTATGTTTGGAATATGTAAGCAGCTTCGTCCTGAAGTCCAGCCCCACGCACTTTCAAAGTGACTGTGTCCATATATTGGTTTTGACTATCTTCGTCTTCTCCGTGTCCGAGAGTTTGGTCGTGATCGTCACTAATGAGGACTGTTTACAAAATGCTGCAGCGTTATCCAGACAAGGGGCAACTTTCCGTTGCCATGAGTCGCCGTTCAAACCAGGGGCAACTTTCCGTTGCCGTGCAGTGTCCTTCAAACAAGGGGCAATTTTCCATTGCCTCCGATCCAAGGTTGCGTATCTCGAGAGCAAGTTCCATGCTCGCTGAGCATTGACTGTTTGCAAAAATAATTTTTGAAAATTTTTACTGAGGTTGACTATTTTCTCGAAAATTGTTTCATTTTCCAAAACCGAGCCATTTTCTTGGACCCAAAAAAGGAAAATTTTCAGTGCTCATAGCCTGACTTGCGTGATTTTTAAATCAGAAAATTAAACAAGTATGTTAATTTGACTCTCATTTTGGTCAAAATTGTTTCAGTAGAGAACCAAAACAAAAAATGGTCAAAATGATGAACTAAGGGAACAGCTGAGTCAGGCTTCCTGTCTTTCCCCCATCGCCAACATACTTGCCAAGAAGGGCACAACTGAAGCTATCATTTAAGGGCTGAAAGCTCTCTCAACCTCCGAGCAACAAGGTATCAAACCAAGTGCGACGCACGAATCTAAAGAGATCAAGGTACTTCGTTCCCTTTACCTGGGGCATCGACCAAACGCCACCAGAAGAAACAGCCGTGAGCTAACCATGTCAGGCGTGAACCCACAACTTCCTATTCATCCATTAAACACCCCGGGGAGGGATAAAAATGAGAGAACAAAGAATAGAGAAGTGTAAGTTGAGAGAAAAAGTGAGCCAAAGGGTCTTGAGAGAAAAACTGAGCCTGAGGGCCGAATGATGTCAGAACCACAAATAAGAAAGGATGGGAAACAATACCTAGAGAAACTGGCTCCTCGTGATCTGAGGTCCTCCGTCTTCGTTAACGCGTCTGTATGTCGTGTCTTTTGTTTTGTTTACTTTAACCTTTGTTTTGAGTCTTTTCCGAGTGTGTCTCGTTGTGTTTAGGTTGTTTACCTTTTTGTCTCCACTGTTGAGTCGTTCTCGCTATGTCCAGTTGTAGGCTCACTACCCCGGTTTAAAAAACCCTTCTTCAATTTCAAAAATTAATCGTTTTGTGCTCAGAATGCTGTGTCGTTCTCCACATTTGTGCGAAAACATGATTTGGTTCTTTCATACAACTGCAGGGTCCACCCCCGATAAGTGTGAACAGAAAAACCTTGGCCTCTTTGAAACTTTTGGGTTTTGGATCACATCTGAGTGTGCTTCAACTTTAGCAGATTCAACCTTCATGGTCCGTCTTGTCAGATTTGGGCTGTTTGTTCAGGATCCGCTGTGTGCAAAATGAACCAAGCGCTGTGTTATGGGCTGTATGCAGATTAATCCCCAGTAGAGTATGGGCCGAGTGTTCGGACTGAGTAGTGGTTTGTATGGGTTATTTCGCTGTTGGCTGGTTCGTTATCTAATTATCATTATACGAGTGTTCAATTTTTCAGACAGAAGATCAATCTCATTTACATTGAGATGTAATATGATGCAATGCGATGCAATGTATGAAATGTACAAATATAACACTTTTTCAGATAAAAAGTTTTGTTTCATTTCATCATGTTTTTCAAGTACAAAGTTTTGGAGAAAACAAAAGAAAACCTGCCTACGGCAGTACAAGGTACTCTAGCTACCAGCAAAAAGTACAAAAGAAAAAGAAAAAGAAAAACAGCAAAAATCTGGATCAATGTCAAAAGGCCGCGGGTCTAGGGGTCCGTCCTCGTCCTCTTCCTAGACGGAGGTCCCGGAGCATCGTCATCAGCATCGTCATCTGAGTCTGAGCCCGAGCCATCTCCGGTCTCCTCCTCGGACGACTCTGCCTCTGCCTCTGCCTCTGCCTCAATCTCGGACTCATCATCATCATCAGGGACGGGTGCCCGTGTGCTTCTCCCAACATGGGTGCGCCCCGCCTTGGTGCAGGGGTATACTCTGCCATCTCCTCCGGTAGGAACAGAAGGTCCAGTTAGAGCACCTCTCATAAAAGGGATCTGGAAGGGAGGCTGAAAAGTACGAAAGGCAAACGCATCAGTATATTGTGACCAGTTTATCAGTCCAAAATGCAATATATGAGTACAGTGTGTGAATACTGTGAGCAGTTTATCAGTCCAGAATACAATGTATGAGTACAGTGTGTGAATACTGTGAGCAGTTTATCAGTCCAGAATGCAATGTGTGACTACAGTGTGTGAATACTGTAGGCAGTGTGCCAGTGCAAGATGCAAGGTATGAGTACAATGTGTGGATACTGTAGGCAGTATGTCAGTGCAGGATGCAAGGTATGAGTACAGTGTGTGAATGCCGCGAGTAGTGTTGTGAACAGTCTGTGGGCTACAGTATGTCAGATGCCGTGAGGGCAGTGTATCCAATGTGGTGTTGTGCATCAGATATGAGAAACTGTTTATGTATGGTTTGAGGCCGCGGTCAGAGAAACATACCGGAATGCTGTAAATCGCCAAAAGGTCGAGGCTCTGCTGGAGCATCCCCGTCACGGAGGCGGTCAGCTCTAGGGACTGGCAAGTGTACTCAAAAGAGGCCTGCAAAAGCGTTAGAAGCATCAGTATTCTGTGGAACATCAAACGAAATGAAATGAAATGACTGTGCAGAATGCAAAATGCAGTAGTACATACCAGAGGCAAGCCATAAAACCCGACTAGCTCGTGGTCCACCGGAGGGGGAGCAATGGGGATCTGGTAAGTCGCCCCACCCCGCCCTCGACATGTCATCGTCACAGGCAGTGCTGGCCAACTAGCCCCCTGTCCCCTCCGAGCTCCACTCCTGCCACGGCCCTGAGCCACCCTCTGCGCTCCTGCTCCCACTCCTGCTTCTGCTCCTGCTCCAGCTACCGGCGCTACAGGTCTCCCTCTCTCAGCTCGGCGACCACTGCTCAAAGGCCGCATGATATACGTCCTCACATACTCTAAGTAGTCGCCTATGCCTCTGAAGCGGGTCGCATCCCAGCCGATCGTATAGTCAGCCATCTGCTCGAGAGTGAACCTCTCAGTCTCCCTCATATGGTTAGGAGGGTGAACCGGGACTATCTGCTCCGGCAAACCCAGGGTCTGACGCAAGAAGCGCTCACCCAGGTACCAGGCCCGACAGACCGGGCCCTCCAATAGAAGTCTGAAGCGGGCAGTCTCCTCCGCACCGGCGAATCTCTCCAGCATCTCGACTGGCAATGGAGCCCAAGGTTGCCAGGTGATCTAAAAATGAAATGCAATTTGTTATCTACTGTTATGGAAAATACAGTGCAAAGCAAAGCTTAAATGAACTACAAGTTCTAAACATACCTCTGCGGGGGTGATGGTGTCGAAGTAGCGGCAGAAGAAGATAAACGTCTCCCGGGGCCTCCGCACGCACCTCACGTCAAAACGGCGCGAGAACGGAACGACGAGAGGGGTCTCCACGTCTGGCACTAGGGCGAGTCTCGAAAAATAGGCGTAGACCCACAACTACAGAGCAAATACCAATATGCTTATCTGATAAAGTAGAATGCAGAATAAAAGCAGAGTGTACAGTGTGTGCAGTGTACAGTCGGTGTAAAGCAGAGTATATGTGTGCCGTGTGTGCAATATACAATCAGCGTGAAGCAAACAACAGTGTGTGCAGTGTACAGAATACAGAAAATATAAAGGAAGAAATGTGAAACAAAGAAAGAGATATACCTCCCAAGCTTGCCAGTAACCTCCGAGCAACTGCCCACTACAACGGGAGGCTGAGCCCATGTACCCGTAGAGTGTGGCCAAGGCTGCTCCACCCCAGTCATAGCGCAGGATCCTGGTCACGTCCACCAGAGCGCTCAGCAAGCAGAGGGGCACGGTGTTCGCCCGATCGGCAAAAATGGTCATCCCTAGCAGAAACATGAGGAAGCCGCGTGCGTACTGCTCCTCCCCTACCCGAGTGGTCGGCGCCTAATCCCGGAAGTGGCTCTCGAACCATAAATATCGCACATATCCTGCCTGAGCGAGTGGCGGCTGAGTGCCAAGCAAGTGTATCTGGGTAGCGTACCACTCATCCATGTCTGTGTCGAAGGGAATCGGATCACCCCCTGCCCCGATGCCGGTGAGCATCGAGAAGTCATAGGGAGTCATCGTCATGTCTCTCGCGACAGAAAGGTGGAATGAATCGGTGGTGTCCCACTACCTCTCCGCTAGAGCAGCAAGGACAGGTCTGCTCGCAGTAAGCCGAGAAAGTCCTCTGCAGAAGGCGCCGAAGCCTGCCTAATCGACAATGTGACGGACTGCGTTCGGTAACTCCACGTACCAATCCCTAGTGGCAACATTCCCATACCCGCGGACAGTATGGGAATCTCCCTGTTCAAAAGCAAATAGTTGCGAAGCAATACAAAATGTACAGTTTTGAAGAGTATTCAGAATTGGTGGCAATATAGCGTGTGTGCACGTTTTCAGGTTCAAACAAACATTGGGTGCCGGTGTGCTCGCAGTGAACTACAACATGTGATGTGCCAGTGTGTTTGAGTGGTTCAGGGCAAATGCAGGGTGTGCACGTGTTCGATTCAAACAGATATCAGTTGCAAGTGTGTTCACAGTCAACTACAGCATACAGTGTATTGGTGTATCCGGGCTAAGCAGTTGAAGAACAGAATCAACTTATGGCAGCTATGTTCTACATTTTGGAAAACAAAAAAGAGGGAAGAACGTACCTCAGAAGCCCTGAAGGACATATGAGACGTCGGCTCACGCAAAACAAGCTCCTGTGGCACGCCCCTGTCGAAACTCCTGAACTGGCAAAGACTGTCAGGAGGTAGCACGTGAATCGCCGGTCGATAGGTCGTCGGGTCGAACGGGCGGATGCTCAAGGGGAGGAGCTCAGCCTCTGGGTCCATCTCGTGATCCGGGGGAGTCCCGCCCCGTGGAATATCATCCGCCATGTCAAAAGTGGTGTGAAGATGGCCGAAAAGGTGGAAACCAGGCTAGAATGCGAAAAGTCAACGGAAAGTCAACCCCGGGAGGGTGGAAAATGGCCGGAAAAGCTAGAATATGGAAAAAAAGCATAGAAATCAAGGAAAACTTGGGGGAAACAAACCCCAAGAGGCGGAAATCGAAAAAACAACACCGAAACGAAGTTTCGATCGGATGAAAATGTTCGAAACGCGAAGAACTTCACAAATCAAACGTCGAAAGGGGCGCGAGAAACAAGAAAAACGGAGAATGGAGGCTCGGGAATACTCTAGAGAGAGGGGGGAAGGAATTTTGGCCAAGAGAAAGTGAAAAGAATAAGGCTAGAAGCCCTATTTTATAAAGCCCATGCCGAAATGACCAAATTGTCTCGACTCAGCAAGATTTGGCCAGTCGGCCAAACTTTTGGCCGGTCGACTAAATATTTGGCCGGTGTAATGTTTCTATGGCCGGTGAACAGTTGGTGACCTCCTCTGATGGCCGGTGAGCCTCCTACGCCTTTGTTTGGGTCAGATATGTGGTTTGGGACCTTCATTGCTCAAGACAGTGCAAGAGAGTGCATTTCCGAAGCTCAACCGACCCCTGTTTTGTCCTCGGACTGTGTCTTCTGTGTGTGGCACTCGAATATGTGCAAGGTGTATCCTTCTTGTATCCTTTTGTCTCTTTCAAGATTCGAAAGTTACCCCGCATCCGTTGCTTCGCAATGCTTCATCGTGAACATGCGTTTGTGGTACGTACTTTCATTCACATTGATATGCATCTTTCATTTGCATTAGTTCACTTGCATTGTTATGCATTTCCCGAGCGAACGGTCTGGCGAGACCTTAAATCCGCTTGGTCTGGCGAGACCTTAAATCCGCTCGGTTGCATTGTCATGCATTTCAAGCGACTTGCGTTGTCGCGCATTCCATGCATCATTTGCATTTCGAAAAACAAAAACAACAAAAAAAACATGCATCATTTGCATTTCAAAAAACAAAAAAAAAACAAACATACAATATGTCATGCATTTCATTGTATATATTACATATGTCATGCATTTCATTATAAATAGTGCATATGTCATGCATCATTGTAAATAATGCACATGTCATGCATTCCATTGTATAAACTGCATATGTCATGCATCCACTGTATATACTCCATCCATTGCATATTGTAAATATCGCATTATAGCTTGCATGCATTCACTGCATCACCCCCCGCCTACGGCTTGCGCCTTTCCAGGTTGAGCTTGGTCTGGTATGTGCCTGTACTTTTCGCGTTGAAACACAGATCTGAGACTTTTGTGTACACGCCTATTCCACACTGGTATGTTGGTTTGAGGGTTGCGGCACCGTTTTTGTGTTAAATGTTGGTATGTATGTGTGCATGCCTTTCCTAGGCAAAACAAGGTTTGTTCGCGCGCCTTATCCGCTGTAAATACTATATTTGCATCCGTTGCATTTCCCCCCAGCAGATTGCATTGTAAATATCCATTGCATATTGTATATATTGCATTGTAGCTTGCATGCATTCATTGCATCACCTCCATCTATGGCTCGCGCCTTTCCATGTTGAGCTTAGTCTGGTATGTGCCCATATCTTTCACGTCGAAGCACAGTTATGATATTATGTGTACACACCTATTCCACGCTGGTATGTCGGTTTGAGGGTGACGGCACCGTATCTGTGTTAGACGCGGCTTGTATGCGTGCATGCCGTTCCTAGGCAAGATTTGGTTTGGCCCGGGCACCGTATCCATTGTATATATTACGTTGAAGTTTAATTTTTGCATCTAGCATTAGGATCATGGTCTTTCCTCGGCGAGCCACTTCCCCACTTATGTCATTCCACCCAATTACTTGTTCTTGTGTCCGTCTACATCACTCATAGTTCTGCATGTGTACACGCCTATTCCACGTTGGTATGTTGGTTTGAGGGTGGCGGCACCTTTTCTATGGTAGACGGACTTTGCATCTCCATCATCTCTTTGACATTTGTGTGGTTTTGTACCGCTCATGGTTCGATTATGATTCAATTGCATTGCATTATCGTTTGCATTGTTTATACATAGTTTTGTATATACTGCATATCATTTTGCATTAATTTTGCATTGTCATGCATGTTGCTAACAATATTGTACCTGTTGAGTTTTGTTTCTCTTTCAGGCACGATATTGTATGTACGGTTCATTTAAAGCTGGTGCAACCAGATGAGCCGCACAGGTATTGTATCCTTCGAGTGAGACGTATCGAGAATTGCATGATTCTCTTACATCCTTTCTGCATTGTAGTGTAGTTGGATTGATGTATGCTAGCTTAAAACTGTTGCATGTTATGCTTCGTTACAGCTTTCTTTGCATGATCATAAGTTATGCTTGGCTTCTTGCATTTTCAGTTGCATTTCACCCCTGCCTTCGGGCGCATATCTTTATTGTCTTGCATGTTTGTCTAAGTCATCGGCCTTGTCAAAAATGGGTCGTCTTTGGGCTATGACACTCACTCCCGTCATTCTTATGAATTTCGAGTTCTGTCAAAGAGGGGCAACTGTAGACACCCCATTTTTGACTGTCCTCAAGACTTGGACATCACCGCTTGAACAGTCGGTGATCATCCGTGTTTGTGTTCGTCCTGAGTTCCTGGAGGTCTCGGCCACGCGCGCCTTGCCTCAGGATCTCTCAACTCGACTGTTTTGTGTCTGGTTTTGCACCAAACACTTGTGCTTTGCCTGTGAGGGACAAAGGATGGCTTGTTGGCCATCCCCACACATCACCAGCCATGGCTTGAGGGCACCGGCCATTGGTTTGTTGCCACCGGCTAAATGTTTGGCCGACCGGCACTTTTTGTGGTCGGCCGACCATCTATTTTGGTCAAATTGCATTTTTTGCCGGCCGACCACTGTTCATCTGCTTTTGCAGATATTTTTGTGCCAGCTACAGCTGGCACCCACCTTTGCTCCCCTCCATACACGTGTATGGGGGTGTTTCAACCTTGTTAGCTTGCCTTGGAAGCTTTACAAGGTTGAATCTTCTATAAGAGGAAGCCTTTTCTCCCTCTTTGGGGGGGGGGAACATTTTTCTAGAGCTTTGAGTTCTAGGGTTAGGGTTTGCATATCCTTCATCTCTATATCTCTCTCTCATGTGTATTAGTGTGTGTTTTGTCTTACTTTTGCACATAAACACCTAGTCTTACACCTTTTCTTGGTTGCTGAGGGGCCAGAGGTCTGTTCTTGGTGTTCTTGGGTGGTTTTGAGCTCAAAGAAGCAGCTGGTCCACCATTTGTGAAGAGGGTCTTCAAGGGTAACATTCTTGCTTTTTTTACCCCATTTTCTTGCATAGATTTTTTGACTACCTTGCAACTATTTTTAGACTTGGTGTATAACATATAAAAGTCTTGTTTTTATCTACTCTAAATAGTTGTTTAAGAGTGTTTTCAGCTTTGAGGTTGTTTGACCCCTCTTAAGCCTTGTTAGGCTCCATTTTTGTGCATTTTTGGTGAGTTCCGGGACCATTGTGTTTGGGCCTCCTCACCACTAAAATCTTGAGGGATTTCAGTGGTGAGGATGGTGCCTTGAGGTCCTAAGAAGGAGAGGGCCACCCCCTCTCCTTGTTTTCCTTGAAAAAAGCCATTTTAGCCTCTTGTGTGAGCATCTAATTTAGGTTCATGTTGGCTATGTCCTAACTGATTTTTGTGCTTATTATGTCATAATATAGCTCTATTTTTACTTGGTTTAGACACATCTTGCATGCCTTGCATACATGTCTTGTAATGCCATGTTTAGGCCTTAACATGCTTTAGGTGTTGACCCTTGTTCTAGCATGATTTTGGCCAAGCTTTGTGGAGCTTTTGTGTATGTTTCAGTGTGCTTTAGCTCTGTTTTCAATTGCTTTGGTCATGCTTAACATATTTTGCATAGTTTCTTTGCATTTTGGCTTGTTAGCCTTAGGTATATGAGTATGTGGCATGCTTTACTTGCCTTGTTCCAGTGGTTTGGCACCACTTCGAGCATCATTTCAGTCCTCATAGCATGCTTGTATGCTCGCATTTGATGCCCCTTTAATGCGTTATAAGGTTGTTGTCTTATGCCCCTTGCTTAGGCCCTTGTGTACACTTGCATGTTTAGGCCACTTAGATGCCATCTAGGTGCACCCTTAGCATTGTTTAGGTCTACCTGGGACCTGTTTTATGCCCTCTTAGCCTTGTGAAGCTTGGTTGACTTAGCCATGGTTTAAGCCTCCTTGGCTTGCCTTAAGTGCTTGGACCATTATTGCATGCTTTGCTTGTTTTGATTATTTGATTTGGCACCTCTCTTTCATGATTTTTCAGAGCTTACATTGCATGCAAATTGTCGATGATCATCTCTTTTAAGTGTGCTTAAAAGTTGCCTTTTGATGCTTAGGAAGTGGATCATGTATGCATGCATGCTTGTATGTGCATTTGGCCCCATCTCCATAGTTTATAGCCACTGTTTTAGGCTTGTTTAAGGGCTGCCTAAATTAGTTTAAGTCCATCCTTCATGTGTTATAGCATGCTTGCCTCGTGCATTGTTGCATACTTGGCCTATTACATGTTGTTGCTTGCTTGAAATCATGATGCATTTGGCATGTATTTCATTGGTCAAGTTGCTTTGCATTGTTCCTATGCTTAGTCCACTTTACAAGTTGTTGCATGTTTGACACTAGCATAGTTGTCACATGCTCTGCATGCTCATTTTGCATACTTAGCCTCCATGTCTAGGTTGCATTCCATTTGCATGCATGCTTCACCTCTTGAGTTGAGTATGATAGAGGTCGAGCCCCTTTGTTTGATTATGTGCATTGCATTCCATATCAAAATGCATACTTGGTTTCTTGGGCCATCACACATTGAAATGCGCAATTTTTGGTCCGAGAATCGAGACCCATCCTCCTTTGAGTCATGAATATGATAAGGAGTGTGGTTGGTGCATACATTGCTTGAAATGCATTGTCATGCTATGTTTTGCCCTCTGCTGCTGTCAAAAACAGATTCTGCAGGAAGCTTTGGCCGGCCGGCCATCTCCAGTGCCGACCGGCCATTCATCAATGGCCGATAGCTTGAACAAGTGGCCGGTGATCATTCCCTTTGGCCAGTGACCAATTCCATTAGCCAGTGGTGTTCCACAGCACTCAGAGAAGCAACCCTGGGACTTGTACAGTTTTCAGAGGAGGATAACAATCAAAGCAGAGGCAACTTGTGCATGGCAGTGGCTTTCCGAGCGGAGCCGAACACGCCTTGCATTGGGCCCTCTTCCCGAGGTTGTTTATTATTTTATTAGATTAATTAATTTGATAACTAGTTTAATTGGTCTGTAATATTTAATTAGCTTGTAGGTTAGTTAATTGTATTATTCTCTCGGTCCCTCCGAGCAAGGGCAAATTTGTAATAAGTGTGGGTGCGTGTGTGCATGTCTTCCAACCCCCACTTCTTTCTCTCTTTTGCTTACCTGTTTTTGATGGTTAGTATTAGGGCATGTTTAATTTAGCATACCTTATGCTATGCATGCGTGCATCATTCATCAGTATTGCATGCACTGGGCTCGGTGCATCATACTAACAACATAATATTCCAAATCTAACTTGAATACGTACTACTTGTTGCATCCCACATGCCATCCTAGGATTAGCCGAGCCTATTCTAGTGACACTCTGCATGCGTTGCATTAGCCACTTAACATGAATTAGGATCACGCATATGATTACTAACTAGTTCACTGTGTTGGCTCGGAGTACGCTGTAAGTATTTATGCTTTAGCATCTCGCATGAGTATGAATGTTAACATGACAGCATACTTACCATGTGGCTAAATGCTTATGTGATATAAACTGCCTGAATGCCTGTGGGTGAAGGTTGGATTGTTTGAGTTGGAACAACTCGCTGAAATCCGTGTTTTAGCCTACTCGCGAGTAGCAAACCTCAAACCATTTCCAAAACGAACGGATATGCAATGCCTTGTTCCAAATTAGGCGATCTAGTCTATACTTGTTTTGCTGTGCGCATCACATAGTAATTCTAGGCCAATTAACTGGAATAAGGACGCATGTGTTTTCAAAAACAAGATATCATGGTTAGTGGAGGCCGATCTTTGATCGGGCGAGCGGGGGTGCTCATAGCTGACCTTCCCCAATCGTATCCAAATTCCCGAGCCGAGGCAACTTTGGTGATGACGGACACGTGGCCTTGGGCAAACGAGTCAGGGTTTCCTAAATTTCCCAAAATAAAATATTTAGGTGGCGACTCTGTATCTGGCAAAGCAGTCCATGTTTGGCACTTCTTTTTCTAAAAAGCTGTTTTTCAAAACGATTTGCCGGATTTGGACTCTTTGGTTCAGATCAAGAACCGTGACAATTTGAGGGTCCAGAACTGTAGTGAGCCCAATACGGACAAAATGGGACTCATCCTCCCAGGGCGTTCAGGGACGTCTACACATGCAGAGATGCGCCCGGAGGCTGGGGCATAATGCAAATGATATGCAAGATGCAGGAGCATGACTTATAATCATGCAAAGAAAGCTGTAACGAAACATAACAATGCAACAGTTTTAAACAAGTAGAAACCAAGCTACATTACAATACAGAAAGGATGTAAGAGAATTATTGCAATTCTCACTGCGAATATAGTGTGCATGTGTGATAGATACATGAAGCGAACGTGTGTGATGGATACACAAAGTGAATGTGTGATAGATACACAAAGCGAACGTGTGTGATTGATACACAAATCGAATGTGTGTGATTGATACACAAAGCGAGTGTGTGTGATAGATACACTATATGAACAAAGTGTGATTGATACACAAAGGGTGAAGTGACCAAAGTGTGATAAATGCACAAAAGGCAAACACAAAGTGTGATAGATG
Organism: Camellia sinensis; assembly: GCF_055761805.1. Lineage (NCBI taxonomy): Eukaryota > Viridiplantae > Streptophyta > Magnoliopsida > Ericales > Theaceae > Camellia > Camellia sinensis. Next base: position 153,936,473 of record NC_138967.1, read on the forward strand.
CACTAAGTGAACAAGTGTGATGGATACATAATAGGTGAACACGAAGTGTGATAGATGCACTAAGTGAACAAGTGTGATGGATATAATAAAGGTGGACACAAAGTGTGATAGATGCACTTAGTGAACAAAGTATGATTGATATACTAAATGTGAACACGAAGTGTGATAGATGCACTTAGTGAACAAAGTATGATGTATACTCTAAAGGTGAACACAAAGTGTGACAGATGCACTTAGTGAACAAGTGTGATGGATACACTAAAGTGTGATAGATGCACTTAGTGAACAAGTGTGATGGATACACTAAAGGTGAACACAAAGTGTGATAAATGCACTTAGTGAACAAGTGTGATGGATACACTAAAGGTGAATACAAAGAGTGATAGATGCACTTAGTGAACAAAGTATGATTGATATACTAAATGTGAACACGAAGTGTGGTAGATGCACTTAGTGAACAAGTATGATGGATATACTAAATGTGAACACGAAGTGTGATAGATGCACTTAGTGAACAAGTATGATGGATATACTAAGGTGAACACGAAGTGTGATAGATGCACTTAGTGAACAAGTATGATGGATATACTAAGTGTGAACACAAAGTGTGATAGATGCACTTAGTGAACAAAGTCTGATTGATATACTAAATGTGAACACAAAGTGTGATAGATGCACTTAGTGAACAAAGTATGATTGATATACTAAATGTGAACACGAAGTGTGATAGATGCACTTAGTGAACAAGTGTGATGGATACACTAAAGGTAAACACAAAGTGTGATAGATGCACTTAGTGAACAAGTATGATGGATATACTAAAGGTGAACACAAAGTGTGATAGATGCACTTAGTGAACAAGTGTGATGGATACACTAAATGTGAACACGAAGTGTGATAGATGCACTTAGTGAACAAGTGTGATGGATACACTAAAGGTGAACACAAAGTGTGATAGATGCACTTAGTGAACAAAGTATGATTGATATACTAAATGTGAACGCGAAGTGTGATAGATGCACTTAGTGAACAAAGTATAATTGATATACTAAATGTGAACACGAAGTGTGATAGATGCACTTAGTGAACAAGTGTGATTGATATACTAAATGTGAATGAAGTGTGATTGATACACTAAAGATAATGAAGTGAATATGTGCATGATAGATACATAAAATGAGGATGTGTGTGATAGATACAGAAAATGAGAATATGTGTGATAGATATAGAAAATGAGAATGTGTGTGATAGATACACAAAGTAAGAATGTGTGATTGATACACTAAGTGAAGAGAGTGTGATTGATACACTAAATAAATGAAGTGTGATTGATACACTAAACGAATGAAGAAAGTGTGATTGATACACTAAGGGTGAATGAGGTGCGGTTGGTACACTAAATAAATGAAGTGTGATTGATACACTAACTGAATGGAGTGTGATTGATACAGAAAATGAGAATGTATGCGATAGATACTGAAAATGAGAATGTGTGTGATAGATACACAAAATGAGAATGTGTGTGATAGATACACAATGAATGAAGTGTGAGAGTGTAATTGATACACTACGTGAATGATTTTAAACAGAACTTCTTTGAATGAACCGTACCTACAATATCGTGCATGAATAAGAAGGAAACTTGATAGGTACAATGTAATACAATGCATGATGTTTAAGGGACGCAATAAACCAGCATAGCGGCGCTTTAGAAAGCACCTCATGGGGTGAGTGGCGATAAACCGCTCTACTCTGACGGGGATCTCCCCTTGTGCTCTTCGAACACTTACCTTCAACTTACAGTACAAAGGCTCTGAAATACTGACAAGGGTTCTTCACGTAGAACACTTTGGATGTTGTCTTTCTTCCTGATCATATTCACAACTTTCCCTATTCTCCAACGGGGTGACAAACTAGGTTGGTTCAGTATCCAGAATTGAGGTGCATACACGCTATCTCAATCTATGGGGCTTCCATACAGATTTCAAGCCGAGGACGCGCCTCTGGTATTTAAACCAGACTTTAGTCTCGGAAATCCTGAACCTTTGCATTCTAGGCATCAGCCATTCGAACTCTAGTTTCCACCGTCGCAGTTGGTCTCCTAGGAACTCATTTCAAACATAGCCAAGATGCCTCTGGCAAAGACTGGTACTCAAGGAGGGCACTTCTGATCACCATTCTGGGTTGAACCAGACTTGATCTTGAGCTCGAGGTAGAGGCACACTCATACTTCGGAGCATTGGCAAGACCTGAAAAGGTACATCCAGAGTACAATCTCAGAATTTACAGAAGTTGAAACAATCTCAGATGCGCCAAATTTTTCCCTCTTTTCTTTTGCTTTGTAGTCCAGAACCAATATAGCTTCAGATAGGTCCTGGTTTTACTGTTTTCACATGACCCGGGTTGAACCCTGTGGTTTTTTAAAGAACAAAATCCTCTTTTGCACAAATGTGGAGAATGGCAGGGCACTCTGAGCACAAAACGATTTGAAATTGAGAAATGAGTTCTCAACTGGGTATTGAGCCTACAACTGACCGCAATCAAAAAGACTCAACAGCAGAAGACAAAAGGTAAACAACCTAAACACATCGAGACATGCTCGGAATGACTCAAAGCAAGAATCGCGACAAACAAAACAAAAGACATGACACACAGATGTGTTACAAAGACGAGAGACCTCTCAGTATGCGAGGAGCCAATTTCTCCGAGTATTATTCCCCACCCTTCCTTATTTGTGATTCTCACATCACTCGGCCCTCAAGCTCGGTTTTTCTCTCAAAACCCTTTTCCTCACTTTTTCTCTCAGCGCACATCTCTCTATTCTTCAATCTCTCATTTTTTATCCCTCCCCTGGGTGGTTGATGGATAAACAAGAAATTGCGGGCTCTTGTCCCTAGCTTGCTGCTAGATTGTTTTTGTTCCACTCACAGCCAGTGAGTTCCTCCCACAGAGGGGTTGCACTAAGACTGGGCGTGTAGCAAATCTGCAACTGACATCGGTTGATGATGCTTTGCTGGGGAGTTTAGATGTGATCAAATATGTCCATATGATGGAGTGGAATATCTTGCCCCATTCCAGTTCGTGCTTTGCACTTGGCTTGATACCTCATTGTTTGGAGGATGTGAGAGCTTTCTGCCCTTTTGCGGTTAGCTTCAGTAGTGCCCTTTCTGGCGAACAAGGTGCCCTTCTTGGCAAGTATGGTGCCCATTCTAGGAAATGCATTGACAACGGGGGAAAGACAGGAAGCCTGACTCAACTGTGCCCCTAGTTCATCATTTTGACCATTTTTTGTTTTGGTTTTCTACTAAAACAATTTTGACCGACATGAGAGTTAGATTAACATGCTTGTTCAATTTTTTGATTTAAAATCATGCAAGTCAGGCTATGAGCACTGAAAATTTTCTTTTTTTGGGTCCAAGAAATGGTCTAGTTTTGGAAAAATTGAATAATTTTTCGAGAAAATTAGTCAACCTCAGTAAAAATTCTCAAAAACTATTTTTGCAAACGGCCACTGCTCAACGAGCACGGAACCTACTCTTGAGATGCACAACCTATATGGCAACGAAAAGTTGCCCCTTGTTTGAATGGCGACTCTTGGCAACGGGAAGTTGCCCCTTGTCTGGATAGCACTGCAGCATGTTGTAAACAGTCCTCATCAATGATGATCGCAACCGAACTCTCGGATACAGAGAAGACGAAGATGGTCAAAACCAATATATGGACATAGTCGCTTTGAAAGCGTTGGGGGTTGGACTTCAGGATGAAGTTGCCTACGTATCCCAAACATGGAAATCAAGCCTTACGTAGTTCGGGGTAAGGTACACTCGGGTATTAGCCTCTCCTTTTACGCTCTAACTTTTGCCAAGGCCGCCCTTCCGGGTTTTCAACCTTGCGAGCTATGTACTTCAATTCTTTTTCTTTTCTTTCTTTCATCTTTTTCCTTTTTTCTTCTCTTTTCTTTTGCATTTTTTGTCTTTTTTTTTTTGTATTTTTCTCTTGCTCAAACTTTTGCCTGGGTCGCCCTTCCGGGTTTTCGGCCCAGCGAGCCTCCCAAAGGGTAAAAGTGTAACAAGTCCATGCCAAATGGTTTTAGGGTTTTGAAGCCATCCGTATCCAGGAGAGTGGCCACTGTTCGCTGATGATGTAGACGTCCATCTGGGAGGTGAATTTGCCCCTGGTGTTGTGGATAGGAACTCGGTTATCCTTCAGCGATATTTTCTTCTTTCCTCCCTTCTGGGATTTGGCATTCTTGCCGATCTTTGTTAACTTGAGAAACATCCCAATTTTTTACTCTTCGAGCACATCTGACATTTTTCTGCCCCTAGATCGAGGGCTGCTTCGAATCTGGCCACACAGGTCTCACATTGCGGTTGACTATTGAACATTCTGAATCCAAGTTCAAGGTTTGAAAGTAAAGGGGTCGAGTCTCAAGGCTGAGAGCGATCCTAAGCTGCACAATCTCAAGAGCGATTCCACACAGGTCTTCGTAGGACTGCGCAAAATATTTTTTGAAATCTTTTAAGAAAGCGACTAATCGCTCGCGCGGAAGACAATGTGAAACCAATCTAGATCAAGCCAGGATCCTTCTCAGTACTCACATTAACAAACATGATTTCATTCATTAAGGGCTTAGCATGCCTCTCTTTCTCTCAATTGATCAAATTTTTACAAATCCTGAGGAATTCCTTCCTCTTTGTTTTCATCACAATGTTCAAAAAGTTTTGAAAAAAACTTAGGTCAATGCAATGATTTCAAGGCACAGAAAAGCAGGTGAAAAGCACCGCCATCTCATTTGGAACTTCCGGCACAACTGGCACAAGGCAGAAGCAAACACAAGGGTGTGAAAATCACTGCTGTTTCATTCAAATCTGTTGGCACAACTAGCTCCCCGGTAGAAACAGACTCAAAAGAAAACAAAAGGACAAACACAAAACAAAATACTGATATCTGAAGTAACACCCCCGAAATCACCTGACTTCTGTACAACAGGACTGACTCGATACAACAAGACAAACCCTTAATCAAAAAGACTGACTCAAAACAAAGAGACAGACTCAAAACAAAATCACAGAACTGACTCAACACCCAAGTCAGAGGCTACAAAAATCAGCATTCGCAAATGCTCAAAACAGTGCGTGCCACACGCCACATCTGAAATATACTGAGCGCCACCCGCAGGTGGTCTAACCCCTGATCACATACTCGTGGTATCCTCGAAGTCCAAAAGCTCAGTGGTGACAGACTTCGCTGAGGTAGGTGGGAGGATGACCTCATTGTCGATCAAGTCCTGTACTTCATGGCGAAGACGGAAGCAGTAGTCAGTGGCGTCACCGGTTTGCTGATGGTACGCGTAGTACTGAGTAGCGTCATGGCCTGCTGGAAGATGACTAGGGAGAGGCCTAGGCTCAAGGAGTTTAAGATGCCCCTTTTCAACCAGGATTTAAAGTGCCTTAGACAGAGGCATGTAGAGAGCATGAAAGAGTCTACGCCCTCGGGGCAGATACTTCGAAGTCTGTGGATTCTTGCTAGGCGCACTAGCGAAAGGGTCGGCAGGCACTACCTTGGCTTTCTGATCTCTTCCAGGTGCAGGGTTATGAGTGGAAGGAACTGTTCCGGCATGACGGGGCTTATCCCGGTTTTCCATCTGGCTTGAACTACCCTCGGTTGGAGTGGGGAAAGCATCATCTACAGTCTTGGCCACAACTGCGAATACCTGCTGCTCGACTGCCCACAGTAGTTGTTCAATGGGATCGGTGTCTGCCTTCATTTTGTTCTTACCTCTGGCCTCAGCCTGATCAAGGGTTTGGGTTGCTGTTGACATGTCATTGCAATAGCTCGGGACAACCTCAGGTTGGCTGAGCTCGATCACAATTCGCCCCAGTAGCGGGGGCTCCTGCGGTACAAAATTTCTGGCATATAATGCAGTTGGTGGCGAAGCTAACATTCCGTAAGCGAGATTCGCCACGGACTTCTGAAGGTCACCAGTCATTCCCATTAATTCAAATGTGGTAGGTTCACGGGCCCGAAACAACTGGGGCTCCCAGATCGGGCGCGCAGTAAGCGACCTGGGTGGATGTGGTACATCGACATTAGTCTCGCTTCGCAGGATGATTCCTTGGTCTAATGTGGCTGCCATAACCACGATTTCCTCTGAAATTTGCATCATCATAGATCCGCTAAACTGAATGGAGGTGGTGCAACTGGTGACTGACGGATCAGATACCTGTCTTGCCTCAGCAAGGGGGGACACTAGTTATTCTGAACTAACTCTCTGAACCCCCGCCTCTGAAAGAGAAAACACACAGCATTTCAGCCCAAGCAAAACAGACGTAAGCATAGCTGAATCACTGTACTCTACTACTGATCACTGTTTTGCAAAGTCGCTGCCCCAAAACTGAATCTGATACCCGCAGATATAACTGATTCCCAGATACTGATAGTGGTGCCCTCAGGTCTGGTTCTCAGATTTGCAAACTGAAACGTGCATTCCCTGTAGAGGCCAACTCTAAAGCACATAACAAACAAGTGAGAGCCAAAACACCCCTATGTTGGGGTAAGGTTTCCCTGTCCTATTTTGTCAGGAGCTAGGGTTTCACTACGTACGCAACGGTTTCAAACAACCTAAACTCGGGTAAGCAACCTGTCCTAGCTTGGAATGGTCACTATGGATTGCGAATATGCACTAGGTCGAATGGTCAAAAGGGGTGCCCCGGTAAAACCGGGGTTTCTGTTCCCATCGTGGCAGAGCCCGCAACCGGTCAACCTTATGGCACACTTCTCGAAGCGAGCCTCCGGCAAACCGTTCAGGAATAGCATACGACAAACACGGTGTCCTAGGCCCACCAATGCAAATGCAATGCAAAGAAACACATAAGTGTAGTCAAAACAAGATATCATGAGTTCGAGTCAAGTTCTCTAAGTCCCCAGCAAAGTCGCCAGAAACTGTAGACGTCCCCGAACGTCCCAGGAGAGAAATCCCCCGTTTTGTTCATTTGGGCTCACTACAGTTCAGGACTCAATGTCATGGTCCTGTATCTAATCTCACAGAGTGCAATGCAAGATCGATGAATCATCAAAGAGTCCAAATCCGGCAAATCATTTTGAAAAACTGATTTTTAGAAAGAAGTGCCAAACATGGACTGCTTTGCCAGATACAGAGTCGCCACCTAAATATTTTATTTTGGGGGAAATTTAGGAAACCCTGACTCGTGCCTAAGGCCACGTGTCCGTCATCACCAAAGTTACCTCGGCTCGAGAACTTGGGTACGATTAGGGAAGTTCACTTCGTGAGTACCCCCGCTCGCCCGATCAAAGATCGGCCTCTACTAACCATGATATCGAGTTTTGAAAATATTATGCGTTCTTATTCCGGTTATTAGCCTAGATTTACTATGTGATGCGCACAGCATATAAGTATAGACTGGATCGCCTGAATTGGAACAAAACATTACATATCCGTTTGTTTGGAAATGTTTGAAGTTTGCTACTCGCAAGTAGGCTAAAATGCGAATTTCAATGAATTATCCCAATTCAAGTAATCCAACCTTCACCCATAGGCATTCAAGCAGGTATATCACATAAGCACATAGCCACATGGTAAGCATGCTGTCATGTTAACAATCACACTCATGCGAGATGCTAAAGCATAAATACTTACATCGTACTCCGCGCCAAAATAGAGAACTCATTAGCAATCATGCATGATCTAAGTCCATGTTAGGTGCCTAATGTATCGCATACAGAATGCAGTCTAGAATAGGCTCGGCTAATCCTAGGACGGCATGTGAAATACAACAGATAACACGTATTCAAGTTAGATTTGAAATACTATGCAGTTAGTATGATGCGCCGATCCCAGTGCATGCAATACAGATGAATGAGTGCACGCATGCATAGCATAAGGTATGCTAATTGAAATATGCCCTAAATCTAACCATTATAAGCGGTTAAATAAAAGGGAAAAAGAAATGGGATTGGAAGACATGCACACACGCACCCATACTTATTACAAATTTGCCCTCACTCAGAGGGTCCGAATAAATAATACAAGCCGCCTAATTAACTAGCTAACAAGCTACTTAATTATTACAGAACCAAATTGAATAACTAGCTACAACTAATTATTACACAACTTAATTAATTAACGAATCAATTAACTAATTAATGAATGACAACAAGCAGGTAGGGAAAGCAGTATACGGTGCTATTCCAGCTCTGTTTGAAGAACGGAGGCAGGCATGCTCACTTCGGTTCTTCGCCTCGAAACGCCTTCTGGTTGCTCTTTAGAGGCTCTGTGTGCAGGGTGTCTTACAGCGCTTGTTGCTGGACCTTACCAAAACACTGCAGGGGAAGTCACCAGTGGCCTGCCGGCTATGTAAGGATCACTGCCGGCCAATGGTGGTCCATTGCCGGCCAAGGGTGGCACACTGCCGGCCATCAGTGATAGGCTGCCGGCCACTGGTGTGCTGTGACACCAAACTACAACGAAGCACAAAATAGAGAAAATGGAGGGTTTCCCAAGGATATGTATGCACCGTGGCATTCTAAATCACCTCAAGACATCAAGGGAGAGGCCTAGTCGGATCCACGACCATCAATCACGCATCCCGATGCATGACGGCCAAAGATCTAACTTGTGCCAATCAATATGAAAATGAATGCACAAATAAAGCAAGTAAAGCCTAGAACTCTATCATGAATCATCAAGAGCTTCGGTGACCGAGAATTGAGACACGTTCCATCACTTGAAGTATGAAACGCCCCTCGTTCCTCGTGCTCGGATTAACACTTAATCCAAGCAATGCAATACATAAGCATGGCAAACATGCAACATGACCTAAATGTGCAAAAATGCAACTAAACCAAGCATGCAACAAGCATATAAGCATGATGTGAGGTGATGACCTTGGACAACATGATGAAATGCAACATGAACATGTGAGCATGCAAGGTATGCAAAGCTTAAACAAGTATGCGACAACATACGAAATGAAACAAGCATGTGATAACATGGTAAGATGGGCTTACACCAAAGATGGACGGCTCTCAACTAGGTCCAAATCAGTAGCCATAAGTGATGAATTGATGGCATGAAAAGCGTGAAATGGCAAGGCAAACACGTATGCCAAGTGGCTCAAGTATTAAGGCACAAAGAGGACAACTCTTAAGCACACTTAAGGAGCAACAAACATGAATGTATGACAATGAGGTAAGCTTAGAAATCTCATGTAAAGTGATGCCAAATCAAATCAACCATGCAAGCATAGCATGTCATGATGCTCAAAGCTCAAGGTAAGCAAAGGGACTTAAGCCACGGCCATACAAGGCAAGCCCCAAGGGGCCGAGGGGACCTAAAACAGTCCAAGGGTGGTCCAAACAAGACCAAAACTAAGCTCAAAGCTAGCCAACAAAGGCTAGAACACAAAGCCAAAAACATGGAGCATGCAAGGCTTTAAAGAGGCAATGCACTACACCTATTGAAACCAAACATGGCATGACTTGGGCGACATAAAACAGAGTTACATCATGGTATAATAGGACCCAAAATGCGCTGAAATGATGAGCCAAAGGCTTAGGCTTAATGGCATGCACAAAAGCTCATTCTTGAGGCATATAGCACAAGCTCTATAAAGCATTCAAGGCATGTCAAATGCAAGTGTATGACAACATTTCATGGACTGAAATGGCATATGGAATGAGGGCAAAGCATGCAAACATCACATGTATGGCATGGTAGGGGCCTCAAAACCCTAGACTAGCCTAAGCATTTACACTATAGCTATACAAAGCATGAGTGATATGGCCATGGAAGCCCAAAACAGTCCTAGAACACTTCAAAATAAGCATAAAATCAAGTTTGAGCAAAGCCAAAATATGCTAGTATGATGAGTCAAAACATCATGCACAAAGGGCTAGTAAACATGATTTGTTCTACACCTATATGGAGCATGCAAAGAATGATCAAACCAACTATGGATAGGGTCATGACATGCCAAATGATGACCAAATACATGCTGGAATGTAAACCAAACAAGCTAAAATGACATGGCATGGCATGGAGTGGAGCGTATGAAGCTAGTTTAGGAGATTTACACTACAAGTGCATCATGCAAGCATGGGGTAACAAAACCAACCCAAAACAGGTTCATGGCATGGTAAAACATCACCAAAAATCCACTAAAATGGACTCAACACAAGCTAAGCACACATGCTATTTTGATGAGCTATGGATGGAGTTACACTACACATACTATATGCATGAAAAATATGACCAAACCAGCCATGGACAGGGTCAAGGCAGGTCCTAAAAGTCACAAAAATAGGCCTGAACCAAGCCTCAAAAATACATAGAAGGATGGTCCTTTGGAAGGCCAAAAATGCAAGTAAAGAGGGACACAAAGAGAGGGGACTGCCCCCTCTGATTTAGGACCTCAAAACCACACCTCCACCACCAAAATCCCACTGGATTTCAGTGGTAGGAAGGCCAAACCAAGGCTAGCTCAGAGGCCTCAAGATATGGATTAAAACAAAGCCAAACAAAGCATGCAAGGGGGCTACACACCCCAAACAGCAAAATGACCTTAACCAAACTTAAAAAGAACTTAAAAAAAAGACTTTTTCTAGTTATAAGAAAAGACTAAATCAATATGCAAAGAGGGCTAAAGCATGGTGCAAAAAAGTGCAAAAATAGGGGAAATGCTCACCCTTGAAGACCCTTTTCGAAACCAGCAATTTCAGGGGGTGAAAGCTTGCTTCAGACCTCAAGAAGACCTCCCAAGAAGCTTTTTCCAATGGTGGTAGTGTATATCTAGGTGTTGTAGTGTAAAAATGCAAGGAAATCCAACTTCAAAGCATTAAACACAAACAATATAGAGAGAAAGGGAGTTTTTGCTCTCCAAAACTCAGAACCTCTGGCAAAGAGGGAGGTCTCTTGCTTATATAGAGGAATGTAAAGCCAAAGCTTCTTCAAGAAGCTTTACAAGGGCTTCATCCCTCCATACACGTGTATAGAGGGGAGCAAACAAAAAACCAGCTGGCTCAAAAGATCTAGAGGAAAACCAACTGAGACAAGGGGGTGTCGGCCATCATCAATGGCCGGCAGTAGCTCACTGATGGCCGGCAGGGCTTTACCAGTGGCCGGCGGGAGCAAAGCAATGGCCGGCAGTGCACCAAGAAGGTCACTCTGAAAGGACCTAGCCAAGGTCCAAAAATGGGGCAGAAATGATACAAGGTCCGGGAAGCTCGAACCGGTGACGTTCCGCCGCGATAGTCGAGTACTCGGCGAGCAGTCGAACTAGTTGTTGGGTGTACCTGCAAGCACAACCAAGTCCTGAGGACGGACAAAAATGGGGTGTCTACAATTAGAAAGAAATCTTTAGGCATTTCACTTTAGAGGGAATTTGATTTTATGGAAAAGTGTTAGATAAGGAGGTAATGACTGAGTCTTTCACTTTGAAATGAAATTGTGAATTTCCTTAGGAGACATTTGACTATAAGGCAATGGTTTGATTGATTCTTCAAATAAGATCTTAAATTCCTTAGAATTTGAGTATAGTTCGGAAATTATGGAAAGTTCTTTTGATCAAGTGAAAATCCTTGGGCCACTAACTTTGAGGGAACCTTAATTTTATAGAGAAATGTTAGACAAGGAAGTAATGACCAAGTCTCTCATTTTGAATAAAATTTTGGTTCCTCTATAAGATATTTGGCTAAAGGATGATTGTTTCATTGATTCTTTGGAATAAAATCCGAACTCCTCAAAACTTTTGAAAAACAAGACGAAAGGAAAACTTTGAAAATTTAAATTAAAAAAAAGGGATTTATTTTGAAAACAGATTTTTAAAAAAAAAAAAATTGAAGTTGAAATTTGATCAGGCACTTTTGAAAATAAATTGGGGCGCATTTCTAGAAACAATAAATAATGGAAAAATAGTTGTTTAGATTGATCACTCTAGTAGGATTCCTCAAAATTCCTCAAAATTCCCTTGGTTGGGCTACTATCACCTAATAGGTGATGATGGCGATTTCGAGATCCAATGGTAACTGTTAAACAAAATTGACTAGGTCCATTCACCTGTCCTCAGGTTTGTTGCAAAATTTCAAGGACACTATTCGTAGGCTATGTTATGTCAATAAGGCAAGCATTAGATTATGTTATTAGTACTGTTTGATAATTCCCTTGTGGAATGAGAGGCATATTGATTGTAATAACTGATGTACCCTTTTGTGACCAACCTTACCTTTTGCATATAGAGAGCGTTAGCTCCTTCCAAACTAGGGCAGGATACTCTCCTTTCTAGGATTGTCTTATTGCCTCTTTGAATGATTTAGTGAATGCTAGGTCTCATTTCTAAATTGGGACAGAGCAACCCTACCCCCCCCCCAATAGGCATGAATGCAAATTATGTGCTTATGTGATATTTTGAAAATGATTTGATTTGATTTGATTCTAGAGATCAACAATAAGAAAGACAGTGATTTCATTCCCAAAATTTGGGGAGTCTGATATGGCAGTGATTTGATTCTGTGGCAATCCCAGTTATTTGGGGCAATGATCCAATTACAAAGATTTGGGGGTTGAATTTAGGCTGTGATTTATATTTTGATGATGTTTTGAGTAATTGGTAGTAAATTAAGGGGGTGGTTTCCCAATTTAAAGGAATTTGAGTTTGAATTTGGGTTCTTTCCTTAGTGATCAAAAAAAAAAGTAGTATGATTGCCTTTTTAAAATTTAAATCCCCAATAAAACTTGTGATTAAAGAATAACTTCTAAAAAAAAGAAACTTTCCAACTTAAGTAGAGCCTTGGATGTTTTGGAAGGAGTTTGATTGAATAAGAATCTTTAAGGCACTGACTTTAGGGGGAATTTCAACTTTTATGAAAAATGGTAGATAAGAAAGTGGTGGTCAAATATTCAATTTTGAATAAAATTCCAAATCCCCTAAAAGATAATTGACCAAGGACACAATTGTTTGATTAGATACTTGGAATAAAATCCATAGCTCCTTGGGAGGAAAGAATTTTGAAAGAAACCTGAGTAGAATTTTTTAAATTATGAAAAGTTTTTTGATTAGACAGAAATCTTTAGGTTCTTGACTTTAGAGGGAATTTGATTTTATGGAAAAGTGTTAGATAAGGAGGTAATGACCGAGTCTTTCACTTTGAAATGAAAATTTTAATTTCCTTAAAAGAGATTTGACTATAAGGTAACTGTTTGATTGATTTTTTCGAATAAGATCTTAAATTCCTTGGAAATATTTTGAAAATAAAATTTGAGTAGACTTCAGAAATCATGGAAAGTTCTTTTCATCAAGTAAAAATCCTTGGGCCACTGACTTTGAAGGAACCTTAATTTTATGGAGAAATGTTAGACAAGGAAGTGATGACCAAATCTCTCATTTTGAATAAAATTTTTGGATGATTGTTTCATTGATTCCTTGGAATAAAATCCGAACTCCTCAAAACTTTTGAAAAAAAAAAAAGAAAATGAAAACTTTGAAAATTTAAATAAAAAAAGACGTTTGAATATGGATTTTGAAAAAAAAAAAAAAAAATTGAAGTTGAAATTTGATCATGCACTTTTGAAAATAAATTGGGGCACATTTTGGGAAACAATAAATAATGGAAAGACAATTGTTTAGATTGATCCCTCTGGTAGGATTCCTTAAAATTCATCAAAATTGCCTTGGTTGGGCAACTATATCATGTAATGGGTGATGATAATGAGTTCAAGATCCAATGGTAAGTGTTAAACAAAATTGACTGGGTTCATTCACCTATCCTCAGGTTTGTTGCAAAATATCCTGGACACTATTTGCGGGCTATGTTATGCCAATAAGGCAAGCATCAGATTATGCTATTAGTAATTGTGTGTGTCAATTTTCGACCACACTGCCAAATTAATACTCAGCTAGAGAACACTGGCAGAATAAATTAAGCTCGAATGACCTGTCACAGAAAGAAGAGATTCCGACGGTGGTTCGTCCACCCGGGGAAACTCCGACGATCAAGTCAGTTATCTCAAAGATATCAAAAGTGCTTAACTCATTATTCGGAATATAAATTGCGTACCTTAGACCCATTGAGGGTGCCTCTCTTTTATAGCTAACTCAATCCTAGTCCCAATAGAAGCCTAGCTCTAATGGACTTAGGATTACTGCTAATCTTGGACTCCCAGTAGGATTAGGATAAACTCTCTAAGAGTCTTATCTTTACCCAAACTGAAGTCTTCTCCCATTCTAAGATTCTTGTCCCTTATCCGCTTATCCCGAACTCCGTTATCTTCGAAGATAACCTCGGCCTAGTTGAGATCACCTCGGCGTCATGTCCAGGACACGTAGCACCTCGGTTGATATTTCGGCATCACCTTGGTCATGTGTTGGAGCTCAGGAAATATATCCCCACAGTAATGTTTGATCATTCGCTTGTGGAATAAGATGTATATTGATAGTAATAACCGATGTACCATTTTGTGACCAAACTTACCTTTTGCATATAGAGAGCGTTTGCACCTTCCAAACTAGGGCAGGATACCTCTTTCTAGGATTGTATTATTGCCTCTTTGAATAATTTAGTGAATGCTATATCTCATTTCTAAATTGGGACAGGGCAACCCTACCTCCCCAATAGGCATGAATGCAAATTATGTGCTTATGTGATATTTTGAAAATGATTTGATTTGATTTGATTCTAGAGATCAATAATCAGAAAGACAGTGATTTCATTCCCAAAATTTGGGGAGTCTAATATGGTGGTGATTTGATTCTGTGGCAATCCGAGTTATTTGGGGCAATGATCCAATTACAAAGATTTGGGGGTTGAATTTAGGCTGTGATTTATATTTTGATGATGATTTGAGTAATCGGTAGTAAATTAGGCAGGTGGTTTCCCAATTTAAAGGAATTTCAGTTTGAATTTGGGTTCTTTCCTTAGTGATAAAAAAAAAAAAAAAAAAAGAAGAAGAAAAAGAAGAAGAAGAAGAAGAAGACAAAGAAGAAGAAGAAGAGAGTATGATGGCCTCTTTTAAATTTAAATCCCCAATAAAACTTGTTATTAAAGAATAACTTCTTAAAAAAAAGAAACTTTCCAACTTAAGTAGAGCCTTGTATGTTATGGAAGGTGTTTAATTGAATAAGAATCTTTAAGTCATTGACTTTAGGGGGAATTTCAACTATTATGAAAAATGGTAGATAAGAAAGTGGTGACCAAATATTCAATTTTGAATAAAATTCCAAATTCCCTAAAAGATAATTGACTAAGGACACAATTGTTTGATTAGATACTTGGAATAAAATCCATAGCTCCTTGGGAGGAAAGAATTTTGAAAGAAACCTGAGTAGAATTTTTTAAATTAGGAAACGTTTTTTGATTAGACAAAAATCTTTAGGTTTTTGACTTTAGTGGGAATTTGATTTTATGGAAAAGTGTTAGATAAAGAGGTAATGACCGAGTCTTTCACTTTGAAATGAAAATTTTAATTTCCTTAGAAGAGATTTGACTATAAGGTAACTGTTTGATTGATTTCTTCGAATAAGATCTTAAATTCATTGGAAATATTTTGAAAATAAAATTTGAGTAAAGTTCGGAAATTGTGGAAAGATCTTTTCATCAAGTGAAAATCCTTGGGCCACTGACTTTGAGGGAACCCTAATTTTATGGAGAAATGTTAGACAAGGAAGTGATGACCAAATCTCTCATTTTGAATAAAATTTTTGTTCCTCTATAAGATATTTGGCTAAAGGATGATTGTTTCATTGATTCCTTGGAACAAAATCTGAACTTCTCAAAACTTTTGAAAAAAAAAAAAAGAGGAAAGGAAATTTTGAAAATTTAAATAAAAAAAAAGGCACTTTATTTTTAGAAAGGATTTTGAAAAAAAATTGAAGTTGAAATTTGATCATGCACTTTTGAAAAAAAATTGGGGCACATTTCGGGAAACAATAAATAATGGAAAGACAATTGTTTAGACTGACCACTCTAGTAGGATTCCTTAAAATTTCTCAAAATTCCCTTGGTTGGTCAACTATCACCTAATGGGTGATGATAATGACTTCAAGATCCAATGGTAAGTTTTAAACAAAATTGACTGGGTCCATTCACCTATCCTTAGGTTTGTTGCATAATATCCCGGACACTATTTGCGGGCTATGTTATGCCAATAAGGCAAGCATCAGATTATGCTATTATTACTATTTGATCATTCCCTTGTGGAATGAGAGGTATATTGATAGTAATAACTGATATACCATTTTGTGACCAAACTTACCTTTTGTATATAGAAAGCATTATCACCTTCCAAACTAGGGCAGGATACCTCTTTTCTAGGATTGTATTATTACCTCTTTGAATGATTTAGTGAATGCTAGATCTCATTAATAAACTAGGGCACGGCAACTTGACCCCCCCAATAGGCATGAATGCAAATTATGTGTTTATGTGATATTTTGAAAATGATTTGATTTGATTTGATTCAAGAGATCAACAATTAGAAAGACAGTGATTTTATTTCCAAAATCTGGGGAGTCTGATATAGCAGTGATTTGATTATGTGGCAATCCGATTTATTTGGAGCAATGACCCAAATACATAGATTTGGGGGTTCAATTTAGGCTGGGATTCATATTTTGATCATGATTTGAGTAATCTATAGTAAATTAGGAGGGTGGTTTTCCAATTTTAAAGAATTTGAGTTTGAATTTTGGTTCTTACCTTAGTGATCAAAAAAAATTAAAAAAAAAATTATTGCCTTTTTAAAATTTAACTCCCCAATAAAACCTGAGATTAAACAAAATTGACTGGGTCTGTTCGCCTATCCTTAGGTTTGTTGCATAATATCTCAGACACTTTTTGTAGGTTATGTTATGTCAGTAAGGTAAGCATCAGATTATGCTACTACTACTGTTTGATCGTTCCCTTGTGGAAGTAGTGGTATATTGATAGTAATAATACCTTTTGCATAAAGAGACCATTTGGACCTTCCAAACTAGGGCAGGATATCCTCTTTTCTAGGATTGTATTATTGCCTCTTTGAATGATTTAGTGAATCCTAGATCTCATATCTAAATTAGGACAAGGCAACCCTATCCCCCCCCTCCCCCAATAGGCATGAATGCAAATTATGTCCTTGTGTAATATTTTGAAAATTATTTGATTTGATTTCAAGGATCAACAATCAGAAAGACAGTGATTTCATTCCCAAAATCTGGGGAGTCTGATATGGCAATGATTTGATTATGTGGCAATCCAAGTTATTTGGGGCAATGATCCAATTACAAAGATTTGGGGGTTGAATTTAGGCTGTGATTCATATTTTGATCATGCTTTGAGTAATCAGTTGTAAATTAGGGGGGTGGTTTCCCAATTTTAAAAAATTTGAGTTTGAATTTGGGTTCTTACCTTAGTGATTAAAAAAAAAAGGAAAATTTATTTCCTCTTTAATATTTAAATCCCCAATAAAACATTTGAATAAAGAATGACTTCTAAAAAAAGAAACTTTCCATCTTAAGTAGAGCCTTGGATGTTATAGAAGGTGTTTGATTGAATAAAAATCTTTAAGTCATTGACTTTCGGGTGAATTTCAACTTTTATGAAAAATAGAAGATAAGGATGTGGTGACCAAATCTTCAATTTTGAATAAAATTCCAAATCGCCTAAAAGATAATTGACTAAGGACACAATTGTTTGATTACACACTTGGAGTAAAATCCAAAGCTCCATGGGAGGAAACAATTTTGAAAGAAAACCCAAGTAGAATTTTTTAATTATGAAAAGTTTTTGATTAGACAGAAATCTTTAGGTTTTTGACTTTAGAGGGAATTTGATTTTTTGGAAAAGTGTTAGATAAGGAGGTAATGACCAAGTCTTTTACTTTGAAATGAAATTTTGAATTTCCTTAAGAGACATTTGACTATAAGGTAACTGTTTGATTGATTTCTTCAAATAAGATCTTAAATTCCTTGGAAATTTTTTGAAAATAAAATTTGAGTAGAGTTCGGAAATTATGGAAAGTTCTTTTCATCAAGTAATAATTCTTGTGCCACTGACTTTGGGGGAACCTTAATTTTATGGAGATATGCTAGACAAGGAAGTGATGACCAAGTCTCTCATTTTAAATAAAATATTGGTTCCTCTATAAGATATTTGGCTAATGGATGATTGTTTGATTGATTCCTTGGAATAAAATCCGAACTCTTCAAAACTTTTGAAAAAAAAGGGGAAAGGAAAACTTTGAAAATTTAAATTAAAAAAGGGACTTTATTTCGAAAACGGATTTTGGAAAAAAAAAAATTGAAGTTGAATTTTGATCATGCACTTTTGAAAATAAATTGGGGCACATTTCGAGAAACAATAAATAATGGAAAGACAGTTGTTTAGATTGATCACTCTGGTAGGATTCCTTAAAATTCCTCAAAATTCCCTTGGTTGGGCTACTATCACCTAATAGGTGATGATGGTGACTTCGAGATCCAATGGTAACTGTTAAACAAAATTGACTGGGTCCATTCACCTTTCCTCAGGTTTGTTGCATAATATCCCGGACGCTATTTGCAGGCTATGTTGGCCCTGTTTGGTAGGGTTTATTTCCAGCTTATTTTAGCTTTTAGCTTAATTTAAGCTATTTTGATGTGTTTGGTTCAGCTTAACAATACAGCTTATAGCTTTTAGTATGTCAAAAATCAACTTATTCTTTGAGTG
This sequence comes from Camellia sinensis, assembly GCF_055761805.1. Classification (NCBI taxonomy): domain Eukaryota; kingdom Viridiplantae; phylum Streptophyta; class Magnoliopsida; order Ericales; family Theaceae; genus Camellia; species Camellia sinensis. The sequence continues at coordinate 153,955,166 of NC_138967.1, forward strand.
GTGGAAGAGAAGCTTAATTTATAAGTCAAAAATCAACTTATGTTTACAGTTATAAGTTAGAAGCTGTTAAGCTATAAGTTATAATCATTTTCCCACGGCTCTACCAAACAGGGCCGTTATGTCAATAAGGCAAGCATTAGATTATGCTATTAGTACTGTTTGATAATTCCCTTATGGAATGAGAGGCATATTGATTGTAATAACTGATGTACCCTTTGTGACCAACCTTACCTTTTGCATATAGAGAGCATTAACACCTTCCAAACTAGGGCAGGATACTCTCCTTTCTAGGATTGTCTTATAGCCTCTTTGAATGATTTAGTGAATTCTAGATCTCAGTTCTAAATTATGATAAGGCAACCGTACCCCCAATAGACATGATTGCAAATTACGTGCTTATGTGATATTTTGAAAATGATTTGATTTTTGGGATCAACAATTAGAAAAACTGTGATTTCATTCCCAAAATCTGAGGAGTCTGATATGGCAGTGATTTGATTCTATGGCAATCCGAGTTATTTGGGGCAATGATCCAATTACAAAGATTTGGGAGTTCAATTTAGGCCGTGATTCATATTTTGATCATGATTTGAGTAATCAATAGTAAATTAGGGGGGTGATTTCCCAATTTTAAAGAATTTGAGTTCTTACCTTAGTGATCAAAACAAACAAACAAACAAACAAACAAAAGAAAAAAAAAGAAAAGAAAAGAAAAGATGGTTTCCTTTTTAAAATTTAAATCCCTAGGAAAACATGTGATTAAAGAATAACTTCTAAAGTAAAGAAACTCTTCAACTTAAGTAGAGCTTTGGAGGTTATGGAAGGTGTTTGATTGAATAAGAATCTTTAAGTCATTGACTTTAGGCTGAATTTCAACTTTATGAAAAATGGTAGATAAGGAAGTGGTGACCAAATCGTCAATTTTGAATAAAATTCCAAATCCCCTAAAAGATATTTGACTAAGGAGACAATTGGTTGATTAGATACTTTGAATAAAATGCAAAGCTCCATGGGAGGAAAGAATTTTGAAAGAACACCCGAGTAGAATTTTAGAAATTATGAAAAGTTTTTGATTAGACAAAAATCTTTAGGTTTTTTACTTTAGAGGGAATTTTGTTTTTTGGAAAAGTGTTAGATAAGGAGGTAATGACCGAATCTTTCACTTTGAAATAAATTTTTGAATTTCCTTAGAAGACATTTGACTATAAGGTAGCTGTTTGATTGATTTCTTCGAGTAAGATCTGAAATTCTTTGAAACTTTTTTGAAAATAAAATTTGAGTAGAGTTCGGAAATTATGGAAAGTTTTTTTCATCGAGTAAAAATCTTTGGGCCACTGACTTTGTAGGAACCTTAATTTTATGGAGGAATGTTAGACAAGGAAGTGATGACCATGTCTCTCATTTTGAATAAAATTTTAGTTCCTCTATTCGATATTTGGCTAAAGGATGATTGTTTGATTGATTCATTAGAATAAAATTCAAACTCCTCAAAACTTTTGAAAAAAAAAAAAAAGAGGAAAAGAGAACTTCGAAATTTTAAATTAAAAAAAGGGACTTCATTTTGAAAAAGGATTTTGAAAAAAAAAAATACATGTTGAAATTTGATCATGCACTTCTGAAAATATATTGGGGCACATTTTGGGAAAATAATACACATGTTATATGCATCTTATAAATATTTCAAAATATATTTAGAAGAATGCATAAATTGTGTTATGAAGAATGCAGAACATTGTTAATAAGAAAGAGTTGTCACTTATGACGTGTTCAGGGGGTTTAAGAAGTATCGCTGAAGTATCGTGATCACAATAAGCTTCCTCTGCTGAAGTGTCTGTCCTTTTAGACGATAAATGCACTGTCTTTTGATTCCAAAACCCATGATGAATTAGCACTTCAAAAATGTATCCTTTAATTCTTTTGCAGGATGGAAGAATTAACTACGATGAGTTTGTCACCATAATGTGGAAAGGCAATTCGGAGATGGTCCCAAACAGACGCTACAGATAAGATTTTTCAATGTTACATTGACATATGTTTTTCTAGCTTGGGGACATGATTTGTTGGTCTAATCAAGGCGTGTTGCAACTGGGATTGAAAAATGTTCTCAGTTTGGCTACATGGAATCACGACGACAGTTCTTGCTTTCTGGACTGGTTTGTGGTTTGTCTATACTTGCCTTTACACACAGAAATGAGTTAGATTGTCATCATTTTGCTACATAATTATACTACCAAAATGTGTGATTATTTACTCTCTACTTGTTTCCAAATTAAGCACAAGGGCATTTGTCATTTACAGATTGGATTTTATTCTCTCTCACTCTCTTTGAGTTATGAGCTTCGTTAACTTCTATCTTTTTTTTCTTTTTCTTTTATTTATATATTTTTTGAGAACTGTCTACCTTGTTTTACAATGCAAAGGATCATGAACAATTTGTGTGACTCATGTACCATATTAGAAAAACTATTCAAGTCCAGCACATAATCCGATTTATGTGCACCTTGAATTTTTCAAAATAATTTAATGTCTTGAGACCAGTCATTGGGAATGTTATTTAGAGTTTTAATCTAATTTTATCCTGACTTAGAGCTTGAGAAAAATATTTCTTGTAACCGTGTCACAATCAACCAAATGAGTTGAATGAGAGTGAACTTAAGATGTTCTTGTAATCAAATTATGCATAATGCATTCACATCCATATATTGACTCAAATTAAAATTTCAATAAAAAAAATTTCAAAATTCATTTAAACTTTTTGTTTCATACTCACAGCAAATAGAGTTTTATTCATTTTTCACTCAAATGAAAAAAGATTTAATTTAAATATTGACTCAAACATCCAACAGTTTGGTAAATAACACTGTTAAAATATAATCAGATTTTTTTTTTAAAAAAATCTGAATAAAAATTAAAGTTTGTTTGATTTTGAGATTTTAAAAATGATTTTTAATTTTTCTTGTTTGCAGTGAGATTTTATAATATTTTTTAAAAAAATTTGTTTCTTAACTTATATGGAATTAAAAAATAAAATATTTGTAAAGAAATATTAAAAACAATGTATTTAGTGATTTTTTAAAATTATGTTTGTATTTATTTTTATTTTTTTTACTTTTTAGGTGTATTTAAATTAAATAAATTTTAAAAGTAAAAAAAATACTTAAAATAGTTCCGAAAGCCCACTAAATTACGTAATAGTGCAACAATCAATTTCCAAACAGAATAAAAGTTCACCATTAGAATTTTTATTGAAATATTTACTTAAATCAGTGCGTAAAAACTTCAATCATGATTGGAGGATATAATTTATATGTATTATAGAACTTTTTTAAAAAAAATAAAACTATTTTAGCTTAATTTGTGATTTTTTTTTTTAATTAAAACTCATTTGAAATTGACTTGAATGATAAACAAACTAAAGTTTTAATATATTTTTTACGCTTGTTAAGTTTTAATTTTTCTGGAAATTTTAAATAAATTATATTTTATTTCAAATTTTTTTGTTTTTGGTGATTTTTTATTTAAAATTATGTCAATTTTTTATTTTTCTAGTCTACCTTGTCTAGATGAATCTAAAGGTAAAATTATTTTTTTTAAATCAAAATAAGGAAAAAAAATTCATAATTTTTTTTATCTCTCTTTTTTGGATTTTTTTTTTTTTAAATTTAGTTCATCAAGAAGAATCTGGAAATTTAATTTTTTTTAAAAGTTTTTTAGGTAATTAAAAAAATATAAAAAAGGTTCATTAAGACAAAAAAAAAACAAATAGGAATAAAAAAGCCAAAAAAAATAAACTGAAAACCCTACTAAACTGAAATGATCAACTATAAAGCTAAGAGAGAGGAAAAGGGACATGAATGATTTACGAAATTTTGAAAAGTTTTAAGAACGGCGATGAATGCAATCTAAACTTTTAGACATAACTGACGACAAAAAAAAGTACACAAAAATAGCACTAATTCCCTATACAAAATCTAAACTAATAAAAGTGCCACCAACAAATGATATTGTCAAAATAAACCAATCAAATATCACAATCAACTAAAGAAAAAAACCACAATAATAGACATAAATGCAAAAATAAAAGAATAAAAATTTAGAACACTCAAGTTGCTATTGATTGGCCTTCTACTAGATAATACCTTTGAGAGCATTTCCAATTTCCTTGAGATTTTTGCTCAACCTGTTCACGTTAGCAAAGAACCCTACCAAATCTTGCTTATACGGCATCAACAGCCGCCTCCAATCTCTCTCCTACGCCACCGTCACTCCTCCACCGACAACCGTTGACTTCATTTTTCCAGCGACTTTTACTTCTGTTGCTCTCTTGGAGGCCTTCTTGTTGTTCTTCTTCTTCGAATTGGTGAAACTTCCACCGCTTTGATGATCCCGTCGAGCTGCTCTTCTTATATCTCTCTGGCGACTCCGCCACCACAGACACATCAGATATCGGCTTCCAGATGTAGTAGGTTTCTGTCAGAACTCCGTCAAGCTTATCGACTTCGGAAAAGGAGCATGACGGAGGATCGTGGTCCTTGGGAATCCGAATCGGCGACGAAGTGGGATGCTTAGAAGAATTCACTTCACCTTTACACTTTTCAACATCATAAAACAACAAATCTCTACCAAAAATAGGAAAAATAGGCCTGATCTGGCTGTTGTAGAAGATCTCATCGGCAGAGGTGGGGTCTTCACACACAAGGGAACTTGAAATCATCATCATCTTCACAGCTCTTCCTTTCTTCTTCTTCTTGGACCCCTGGTTACTCCTGAATCAGGATTTCATAAACATAGTAGTCTTCCTCAATCGTGCTGAGATTCGGTTAAAAAGCTCACTTCATCTCCTTTCATTTCCAGATATCTTTTCAAGTCTTTGATTGTTTCTTCCAATTCTCTAACCCTTTCTCTCAAGACCAATTCATTTTCTTTCTTATCTCGCAATTGCTCGATCAGGACGTTGAGCTCATCCTTTACTTGTTGTTTCTCAGTATTTGTCTCATCGACCCTGTTCTTTGTAACTTGAAACTCGTTTAGGATTTCATAAACACGGCTCTCAAAGTGCCCGTAGTCTTCCTCAATCGTGCTGAGATTCTCGATCAGCAAGCTCACTTCATCTCCTTTCATTTCCAAATCTCTTTTCAAGTCTTCGATTGTTTCTTCCAATTCATCAACTTTCCTATCTTTCGACTCAATACTCTTTTGGAACTCCTCCTCTTCCATTTCTTCAATCTTCCTTTTAGCAACTTCAAGTTTTGCCTTGCATTCTTGAAACAAAACTTCGAGTTGTTCGCGCTCTTCTCTCAATTTATTAAAAGCATCCTCTTGTTCTTTTAGCATTCTTTGTTGATCCGCAACCTTGTTTGCTAGCTCGAAATTCTTATTCTCCACTTGAGTCAAGATTTCTGAAGATTCTTGTTTACCCCTCTCAATCTGTAACATCGATGCTTCATCCTCTCTATCTTTGGATTTACTGCCCTTTTCCTTTGAAGAATAATCTGAATCCGAGTAGGAGGAAGAAAAAGAAAAAAGAATAATCTGTATTCCCATCTTTTTCATCCTCATCTTCTTCTTTGATAAGGTTCAAGGTCTTCTGAACTTTGTCCTCAATCTCTGCAATGAGTAGGAAATTTATGTTTTAATGTTGGGCATCTACTTTAAGATCCATTGTTTACGGAAAAAAATTGCTGAACATAAAGATAAAGCTATTTCAAAAGGAAATAAATGTCTATATTTGTTCATTCAGATTGAGGATTTTTCTTTTCTGTTTTTTGAGTATCCAAGAAACAAGTCAGAGTTACTTAACTCGAGCTACAAATCTTATTTAACAAAACAATAAAAGACTATGCAGCTACAAATCTTGACAAATGCCATACATACTTCATCAATTTATTGCAGGTTCATATTAAAATGAAGGATTCATTTTTTATTTTATTTTTTTGGTAGGTTTGATGCTAAATCAGTAAGTCGTAATCACTGTATAATTTTGTATTCACCAAAAATGATTATTAACTACATTGTGGGCCTCGTAATTGAAAATAAATAATTTACCAAAATGATTGTTAATGATTATAACGTTGCTACCGTATCATTCTGGTAAAATTTTGTATAAAATTAATGTAATTTTTTTTCCATATAATTAACAAGATTCACAAATCTTAAAAAAAAAAAAACATATATCACAAACCAAAGTTCAAAACCATTATAATTAACTAAAACTCATTAAACAATAATTAACAACATTCTAAAAACAGACATAATTGGAAACACACAATAATATAAATTTTTTTTTAAGGCGTTTCAAGCATATGAAATACCGACATAAGTGGTGACAGTGAACCGCTCAGAGGCTGACTTTCTTATCACCGCTGCCACCACCACTGACTTAAACTCCGGCCAAATGCTACCACCACTGCCACTCTTTGGCACTTCTGGAATGGTTGAAAGTGGGCCCGACCCATCAAAAACAGTAAAAATTGGGTCTTGCGATCCTACTTTCGCTTGTTTGGGGCCAAAAATGGATCGAAGAAGTTTGTGAAACTACCGAGAAAATTTTGAGGAATTTTTTTAGATGGATTGTGGTGGTTGTTGAGAAAAAAGAAGTTTTTGATCCATTGTTTGTTTGTTTCTTGGGAAAAAAGATAGAGATTTAGAGATGGTTACACAACTTTAGAGAGGGAGAGAGGAAAAGTTTCTTGGCTTTTATCCTGAAAGGTAGGTTCATTTTTTTCCATATTCTTGGCTTTTATCCTGAAAGGTAGGTTCATTTTTTCCATATAAAGTTAGGGTATCAATGTGGAAAGTTTTGACATTTCCATTTCAACTTCATTTCCTTCACTAGTAACTCTCTCTCTCTCTCTCTCTCTCTCTCTCTCTCTCTCTCTCTCTCTGTGAAAGTGTGCGTGTATGCTTGTGTGTGTGTGTGTGTGTGTGTGTGTCTTCAACACTTCTTAAACTACAAGTTCTCCATTGCAGACTTTTGAGTGGTTTTTAATTGAGTTAATATTACACTCTGGCCCCTTGCATTTTTTATAATTTCACTATAGTCCTTTCACTATCAATTGTGACAATTAATTTCTTTACATTTTAAGTGAAGTTACAATGGTTTGGAATGTTGGTTTTTTATTTTTTATTTTTTTTTATGAAAAGATGTGTAAAAAAATAAAGAGAGTAATGTGACAACGTATAATAACACTAGTGTATACCCGTGCCTAACAATGATGAAATCAAAATGTGATTGAATATAAAATTGCTAGGTTAAAATATAATTTATCCCATTTGTTGCTAAAAATTTGAAGTCAAAATATGAATCAAGGTCAAGTTAATTTTGAAAAGATTTTTTTGTTTTTTTAAAATTTGAAAATATGTTTAGTTGTATATTTTGAAAATAAACATTTCCTAATCAACTATTCAAAGTACAGCAAGTAACTCAATCATAAACATTTTGGTTTTATTAACAAACTTTATGACTCTTAAGTAACTTCATATCAACACAAAAATTAAAAATAAAAACATCCTTGCTAAGCAAGTCAAGAAAAAAAAATTATAAACACAAAATGACACACACAAACCAAAGGAAGTGAAAAGAGATAAGTGGCATACTTGCAACAATATCATATCAGAAACACTTCTCTTTCGAACTCTAAAACGGAAGAGGATAAACAACAGGAAAATAAGAGGAGGAATTAAAGTTAGGGTAAAAGCGTAAAAAAGAGTTTAGAGACAAAAGGAAATATTTTACAGTAATAAACACTAGAAAATCCTTGAACTCCTTGAATTGGCTATAAGAGAAGAAAATCACACCAGAGCAACCAATTATCATTTCCTGTTGAAAATCACACATATATCTCAGCATGGGAGAAAAAAATATTTAAAAACAAAATTGAGAGGGTAATTTATGAGTAAATTTGGCTGAGCTGGGTAATGGGCCGTTTTATGGGCCATAGTAAGAAGGGCTTAGTAAGTGGACCACAGTCCAGGTATTAGCTCGGTCCAGGTATGGAAAGGACCTAGCGAGTGTTAGCTCGGTCCAAGAATAATCACGGTCACCACGGTCGGAGTAGAGATAGTCAGCTCGGTCAGGGTATTCGGAGCTGAGGTATGATGCCTTCACGTGATGGACCTCGCTCTGGTTGGCGCGGTGGTAGCTTGCTGAGGTTAGTTCGGTCTCAATGGGCACAACCGAAGTACCAATAGATAAAGAAAGGGACGAGCTAAGGCATAGCTCGGTCTAAGTTGTCATTTCAACATGACAATACTAGCTCGGTCGTTGGGTCGTACCACCGAGCTAGGACCATCTCACTTGGTTTAAGCAGTGAGGGGGGTGTTGAAGGATAAGCATTATCTTTTAGGAGTATGATTCCTAGAAGAACTCTCTGCATGGAGGAATAAGAGTCCTACTAGGATTGTGCCACGCAGAACCTATAAAAGCTCATAACATCACCTATGGAGAGGTAACACAACTTTGATTCTCGAATACACAGAGCTTCTTGTCTATTTGTCTATTTTGCTGACTTAGGCATCGGAGAGGTATCCGACACACACCCGTCGGCTAGCTCACGTTTGTGTTTTCAAGGAGTAAAGCAACGACGTTTTGAGGAGCACAGACTTGATCAACAGGATTATACGAGAACATTATTTCATGCTTGTACAATTGGCGCCGTCTGTGGGAAGTTCACAAAGAGCAAGACCTCTTGGTCAAGTTTTCCTCTCTAATTGAAAACAATGGCGCACACTGAAGATTTGCCGCAGTCCGCCATCGACAGACAAACCCCAGAAGGGTGTGGGAGGCGAGAAGGTTTACCTTCTATCCCTCTCAGGGCGGATTTAGAGCCCCAGCGACAGAACCCCCGGAGGGATGCAAGGGGGAGGCGGACTAACAGCCCATGTCGCTCTCAAAGTCCAGAAAGACAAAGGTAGAGGATCGATCCTCAAGTTCTGGAGGAACGCATAAAGGAACAAGACGAGTTAATAAGAAAGATGGCGGCAGACATGGAGTCTATGAAACGCCAGATCAAAGGAAAAGTGGTGGCGACAGGAGAGGGGCGCAAAAGTAACACGCCCCCTCGCCACTCAGAAGATCATGGTAGGCATACCACGCCATCGCAAGCAGAAAGTAGGAGCCTCAGAACAGGCGACACTCAATCAAGAACTCCCAGGACTCGTTATTCCAGGTCTGAGAGAACGAGAACTGAGAGGTCTCATACTGAGGAAAGCACCTATTGGCCCTTGCGCACACACCAGACGTCATCCAGGCAGACGGAATTGCCTAGATCATCTGATTTGTGAACTGTGCTAGATGAAAGGGCATGATGAAAGGAAGATAACAGGGCACGCGACCTGTGCAGAGTTTCAACCCTTCAGCAGTTGGCTCCTCGGACGCATAGAAGCGTCGAGGTAGGAATGTCGATACCGCGCCTTGCTTACGAACCAACAGACAAAGCATTTGCAAGGCTGCAGACCTCGCCGTTTGTTCTGGCAATTGAGAATGCGCCCCTACCTTCAAGCTTCCTTTAGCCCAAATTCACCACGTATGAGGGGAAGACAGACCCCTACATGCACCTTAGCCACTTTCGCCAGGTTATGGCAATATACCGACGTAACGAGGCTTTGATATGCATCCTATTCCCATCTAGCCTCGGCGACCTAGGTTTAACTTGGTTCGAAAGGCTACCAGAAGGCAGCATAGCCTCCTGGGCACAATTGGTAGAGGTGTTTGTGACAAGATTCAGAATGAACACCAAGACGCCAGTGGAGATCGATCAGCTGCTTTCCATTGACATGGGCGACAAGGACACGATGAGATCCTACAACAGTCATTATTGGGAGACCTTCAACCAGATAGGAGATTGCCCCACAAATCTCACCATCGCACAGTACAAAAGAGGTCTTCCAGTCGGAAACAAGTTGAGGGACTCAATCACCATGACGCCACCCCTCATGATGGAGGCCTTAATGGAGAGAGTACACCAACATATTCGGGTGGAGGAGGATGGTGCCCGCGCTAAAGCCAAATCTGGTGCATCAGCGGTGCCAAATAAAAAGACTACGGCAAAGGTCAACGCGGTAGAACGTCCAAAAAGGAACGGGCAAGGCAGGCGAGACAACGGAGAGGACCAAGATAAAAGGTGGTTGAGAGTCCGCACTGCCATCACCACTATGTTCAAAAAATTGATCTATCGGATTCTCAGTGAGATACATGATGAACCTTTCGTCCGATGGCCAGCTAAGTTGGGAGAAGCGCAAAAAGACTATGACGAAAGATCTCGGTGCACCTTCCATAAGGAAAAAGGGCACTGCACTGAAAATTGCACGCCGTTGAAACAGTACCTGGAGGAATTAGTGGTAGCTGGGCGCCTGGACCAGGACATAGAAGGAGGGACACAGCCAGCCCCCCAGAACCACGATCACCCAGATGGAATGCCGATCGACGCCCCACCTCAAGGCGTGATAAACGTAATACATGGGGTATTCAAACCTGAGCGAGTCTGTGGCTCAGGGGAATGATCAAGAAGGCTGAGCACCTAAGGGAGGTATTGAGTGCACAACCAGCCATAAAAAAGGGGAGAACGGAAGCCACGAATGTCATATCGTTTTCAAACAGAGACTTGGCAAAGATATATTGCCCTCACAATGATGCATTGGTCGTCACTCTCCGCGTCAAGGATTATGACGTCAAGCAGATTTTGATTGACCAAGGCAGCTCATGTGAGATAATGTATTACGAAACCTTCAAACAACTAAAATTGGAAGACAAAGACTTAGCACCTGCTGTATCTCCCCTGATCGGATTCAACTCGATGCCAGAATGGCCAGTTGGCAAGATAATCCTCTCAGTCAGAGCAGGAAGCATGATGAAACAAGTGGAATTCTGGGTATTAAAAGTCCCTTCCACTTACAACATAATCTTGGGAAGGACATGGCTACATGCCATGCGATCAGTAGCGTCAACCTACCATCAAGTAATGCGGTTTCCCAACGAAGCCAGAATAATTGAAGAGGTCTTTGGAGACCAGATCATGTCCAAACAATGCTTCGTCACCGTAAATGGCAGTCGCGCTGCCAAAAGGGTTTGTTCAGATGGAAGAACCTGAGAGCAATGAATTGTTTGCGGATGTCGGCAAAGCCGCTGAACAGAAGGCAGTGGAAGACTTGGTACAGGTAAGAATAAATAAAAAGAACCCAGAAAAGTTCTTTTTGCTTGGCTCATCTATGTCTAGCACTGAGAGAATAGAGGTCATGGAATTCTTGACTTCTAACATCGAAGTGTTTGCCAGGACGCCGTATGACATGCCTAGCATTAACCCAAACTTTATCTGTCATCAATTGAACGTCCACCCAACTGCCAGACCAATTATTCAGCGCACTCGCAGATCAACGCTCCACCACGCCGAGATAGTGGCGAAAGAAGTGGAAAATCTGCTAGAGGCAGGAGCTATCAGAGAAGTACACTATCCCAAGTGGATATCCAATACAGCAGTGGTGCCCAAGAAGAATGGAAAATGGTGTGTCTACGTGGACTACAAAGCAGTCAACAAGGCGTGTCCAAAAGACAGTTTTCCCCTACCGCAGATAGACCAACTGGTAGACCTAACGGCAGGACACAAGCGACTTAGCTTTCTTGATGTGTACAAAGGTTATCATCAGATTGCTATGCATGAGCCAGACCAGGAGGTCACATCCTTTACAACGCCAAGAGGACTGTATTGTTACAAGGTCATGCCCTTTGGCCTAAAGAACGCAGGGGCAACATTCCAATGGATGGTCACCAAGATGTTTGAACCATTGTTAGGCAGAACAATGGAGGCTTACATCGACGACATGGTGGTCAAAAGCAAGGATGAGAAGGACTATCTCAGGGACCTAGATGAAATGTTCCAGATCCTGAAGAAGAACAAGTTGCGCCTTAATGCATCTAAGTGTGCGTTCGGCGTAGGATCAGGTAAATTCCTAGGTTTCCTAGTAACCAACTGAGGTATAGAGGCAGACCCCTCTCAGGTCAAAGCAATCTAGAATCTAGAGAGGCCCAACTCAGTAAAAGAAGTGCAGCATCTCACTGGCATGGCAGCTGCGCTCAACCGGTTCATAAATCGGTTGTTAGACAGATGTCAACCATTTTTCCAAGCATTAAAAGCCAAGTTCGAATGGGACGAAGAATGCGACCGCGCCCTAGAAAGTTTGAAAGAATACATGTCTTCTCCACCGTTGCTAGTGACCCCAGTACCTACAGAAGAACTATTTTTGTACCTGGCAGTTTCACAGCACGCAATTAGCGCAGTATTGGTCCGAGCGGAAGGAATCCAACATCTGCCCATCTTTTATGTCAGCAAGACATTACTGGGCGCAGAAACCAAGTACTTACCATTGGAAAAACTGGCCTTAGCCATGATGATGGCCTCAAGGAAGTTGTCGCATTACTTTCACGCCCACACCATAATCGTCCTCACAGCTTTTTCATTAAAAGCTTTGTTTGAGAGGGCGAACTTTTCTGGGCAAATCTTGAAGTGGGCAGTAGAGTTGGGACAATTTGACATCAAGTTTCACACCAGGAAGTCATCACATTTGTCCAGTTGACTTAACGGGTACAACTGAAATGGGGATGGAAAGTGTTGCCGGAATAGCGCAACCCCTGATACAGGATACCCAACCACATCCCAGGACAGACCAGAGTAAACGAAGGGAGGAAGAAGCAAACCATGCTACACCAAGCAAAGACTCATCAACAAGTAAAGACTTGGTACAATCAGACAGTGAGGGGCAAACAGAAAATGTGGACTTGGAAGAAAATACCAGCAACACTCATGACCCCAAGACAACATCTGATCCCTTCGCTTGCTGGAAACTGTTCATCGGAGTGATGTGGAAGCTTTTCGTGGATGAAGCGTCCAACAGGCACGGTGCAGGACTTGGCATAGTCCTTATCTCGCCAGATGGCCTAACAGTGGAACAAGAAATCAACCTTGGCTTCCCAGCATCAAACAATGAAACGGAGTATGAAGCGCTTCTGGCAAGACTAAAATCAGCACTCTATATGAAGGCCACAGAGCTAATGGTTTACAGTGACTCATAGCTGGTGGTAAACCAAATTTCAGGCGACTACGAAGCAAAAGATAAAAGAATGGCTAAGTACCAAAAAAAAACAGTAGATACATCCATCAGTAGAACAGATAGGCAGGGAAGAAAACAGTAGAGTGGACGAACTAGCAGGCTTTGCTTCGATGGCAGATACATCCATCCCACATCCATTATTGATCGACTTCTTGCCATGGCCAAGCATTGAAGAGCCCGAAGTAGCGGAAGTATGTTGCGCCGAACTAGGCCCTTCATGAATGGATCTCATCATCGTATTTTTAAAAGACGACGTATTACCTAAAGAAAATAAGGAAGCCAACAAGATTAGAGCGAAGTCGCAACAATTTTGGCTCTCCCCATCAACGGCCCTGTACAAGAAATCCTTCACAGGACCTTACCTGAAGTGCGTCCACCCCAGCAAGGTCGAGGCATTCCTGTTTGAGATTCACGAAGGCGTATGCAGAAGCCACCAAGGGGGAAGATCATTGGCTTACAAAGCAATTTCACAGGGATACTGGTGGCCCTACATGCAAGCAGATTCAGAGAAGTATGTCAAGTAGTGCGAGAAATGTCAGAAGTTCGAGAAATGTCAGAAGTTCGCACACCAAATACATCAACTAGCCAGAGAGCTCCTACCATTAACTAGCCCATGGCCCTTCACAATGTGGGGCTTGTACATAGTAGGACCACTTCCAACGGCACCCGGCAACAGAAAGTTCTTTCTAGCAACAACAGACTACTTCACAAAGTGGGTGGAGGCAGAGGCACTAGCATCAATAAAGGAGAAAGATGTGAAGAAGTTCGTTTGGAAGAATATCATCACTCGGTTCAGCATACCAAAAGCTCTAATATCTTACAACGGCACTCAGTTCGATGGAAAAATCTTTAGAGGCTTTTGTGAAGAGTACAAGATAGAATTCTACAATTCTACACCGGCATACCCCTAAGCAAATGGCCAAGCAGAAGCATCAAACAAAGTCGTCTTGAATGGATTGAAGAAAAGGTTAGAGAAAGCAAAAGGCAAATGGGCGCAGGAGCTCCCTCATGTTTTATGGGCTTACCGTACCACACCCCGGTGGTCTATTGGAGAAACCTCTTTTTCCTTGGCCTATGGCATGGAAGAAGTAATCCCACTAGAAATTGCCCTCCCCACAATTAGAAGTGAAAATTTTGATCCAGACTTAAACGGAGAAGCCATAGCATTGGAGCTCGACCTTGCCGAAGAAAGAAGAGAAAAAGCACTGGTTCACATTGCCTCGTACCAGTAAGAGTTATCCAGAAAGTATAACAAGACAGTACATCCACGGAAATTCAAGATTGGAGATTGGGTGTTGCGCAAAGTAATGGGAAACACCCTGGTACCAGGAGATGGCAAGTTAGGGCCCAACTGGGAAGGACCTTACAAAGTGGTTGGATTAGCAGGAAAAGGGGCATACCACTTGGAAGATGAAGACAACAAAGCCATTCCCAGGCCATGGAACACTATCAATCTCAAACTATTTTATTTTTAGCTTTTCTTTAAACTCAGTTGTAGTTTTCCTTTCTCAATAAAACAAGTAGTTTCTTTTCAGCATAGTTGTTTCCTTCTGTAAAAGATTATTTTAGTAAGCTAGGGGCATTAAAAGCATAGTTGGCCGAAATAACCAACTTAGAGGTTGGCTGGAATAACCAACACCCCTCCTAAGCCCAGGATAAGGATCTAAGCTGCAGGACGTTTGGCAGGAATAACTAAACACTTTACTTTAGGTTGGCAGGAATAACCAACTTGGAGGTTGGCTGGAATAACCAGCACCCCTCCTAAGCCCAGGATAAGGATCCAGGCTGCAGGACGTTTGGCAGGAATAACCAAATACTTTATTCAAGGTTGGCAGGAATAACCAACTTAGAGGTTGGCCGGAATAACCAACACCCCTCCTAAGCCCAGGATAAGGATCCAGGCTGCAGGACGTTTGGCAGGAATAACCAAACACTTTACTCTAGGTTGGCAGGAATAACTAACTTAGAGGTTGGCTGGAATAACCAACACCCCTCCTAAGCCCAAGATAAGGATCCAGGCTACAGGACGTTTGGCAGGAATAATCAAACACTTCACTCAGGGTTGGCAGGAAAAACCAACTTTAATGCTCTCTTCAGCTAAGATTAGGATCTAGGCTGAAGAGGTTGGTTGGAAAAACCAACACTTATTGTTCTTCAGCCGAGATAAGGATCTAGGCTGAAGAGGTTGGTTGGAAAAGCCAACACTTATTGTTCTTCAACCGAGATAAGGATCTAGGCTGAAGAGGTTGGCTGGAAAAACCAAACACTTATTGTTCTTCAGCCGAGATAAAGATCTAAGTTGAAGAGGTTGGCAGGTATGGCCAGTTAGATAACAAAGTTAAGACCAGGATAAATATCTCGGCCAGAGAATTTACTTCATTCAGATTATATTGGGATAGTAAATACAAGCATAGAAGTAAACCGAATAGACAGTTGAGGAAAACAAAAGATGATTTCATTGATAATGCAAAGTCAAAGTATAAAGGATGGGGCCATAACCCAGTTACAAAAACTTCTAAAGTTAGCACCTAAAGAAAAGAAAAGTACACAATCAAGCAAAGAGGTCATCTAAATCAGCATCCAGAACAACCCGGTCTTCACCCAGAGGTAGCTCGGTTGTGCCTAGCCCACTTGGTTAAGCTCAGACGAAGGCACCGCATCAGACACAACAGGCAAAAGAGGGATGGAGACCACTAGAGTTGGGAAGATAGACTGGCGACCGGGCTGGGTGTTGTCTTCTGGAGCAGAATCTTCGTCCTCTCCCTCTTGCAGAAATTTTTGATGAATGGCAGCAGCGTACTCCACCATATAGCTCGGTATGAAATACGGGGGAGGGTTGAAGACCTCGGTCTCTCGACCATGACCGAGTTACGCCACAGCCGCCTTCCATCCGTATTTGAAAAAGAGATCTTTCGCAGCTTCACATTGCTTGATATAAGTGGCCTCCCCCTCCTTGTAACCCCGGTCCTCTGCGTCGTCTACTTTCTTCTCCAGCTTGGCAATTTCAGCATTCTTCTTGCCCTCAAGCTTAGCCAGCTCACGCAGGCACTTATCTTTTACCACGGCCGCGACCTTTTTCTTATCTGCCTCAGCCAAACTGACAAGACCGGTCAGACGTGCCATCTCGGTTTGTAGCTCGGCTATTTGCTTCTTTGGCTCTTCCAGCTCGGTGGTTTTGGCATTAGCTTTTGCCATGGCCTGCCTTGTGGTTTTGCGCAGTTCCAGCACTCGCTTGTGAGCAATATGATTTTTCTACATGGCCTGCAAAAGGATGGTAAGAAACTTTTAAGAGAAACCAAGCGGAAAGTCATTCAAATTAGAAAGACAAGCAGGGGGTAACTTACCAGCACCATTGATTTTGTGGCTGAGCGAATGGCCTTCAGCTCGGTTAGATGGTTGTGGTACTCCATGTCGGCTGGAAGGCAAACGCTTTTGGCGAGGTTGAACGCCAAGAAATGGTCCTTTTCTGCGACCACGGAGTCAAAATCCTTGACAGAATGATTCTGAAACATGATCTTTGGTGCCCACTTTGAAGAGCTAGCTCGGTCAGATCGCTCAGGTGGAGGGCTTGGTGGAGTGGTTTGAGGAACCACGGTTTCATCCTCGTCGACAAGGCGTGGCTAGGTTGTGGAACTCCGAGCACGCTTGCTTGCCTGAGATGATGAAGGCTGATGGGTCGTGTAGGCGCGCCCCGGGAGGGCCTCACTCTACAGTTCGGACTCGATTTGTTGTCGGTTCTTAATATGAACCAAAGAGTCCAAATCCAGCAAATTGTTTTGAGAAAATAGATTTTTAGAAAAGAAGTGTCAAACATGGACTGCTTTGCCAGATACAAAGTCGCCACCTAAATATTTTATTTTGGGGGAATTTAGGAAACCCTGAATCGTTTGCCTAAGGCCACGTGTCCGTCATCACCAAAGTTACCTCGGCTCGGGAACTTGGGTACAATTGGGAAAGGTCAGCTATGAGCACCCCCGCTTGCCCGATCAAAGATCGGCCTCTACTAACCATGATATCTTGTTTTGAAAGCATTATGTGTTCTTATTCTGATTATTAGCCTAGAATTACTATGTTATGCGCACAGCAAACAAGTATAGACCAAATCGCCTAAATTGGAACAAAACATTGCATGTTTGTTTTCAAAATGGTTTGCCACTCGCAAGTAGGCTAAAATGCAGGTTTTGCCACACTCAAGTGGGCTTTAGAAAAGATGGTTTCGCCACTATCTAGTGGGCTTAAAACTCACAGTTTTAATGCATTATTCCAATTTAGGTAATGTAACCTCCATCCACGGGCATTCAAGCAGTTATATCACATAAGCAAGTAGCCTCATGGTAAGCATGCTGTCATGGCAACACTCACACGCATGCAAGGATGCTAAAACATATATGCTTACCGAGTACTCCAAGCCAAAACAGAAACTAGTTAGTAATCATATGCATGATCCTAGTTCATGTTAAGATGGCTAATGCAACACATACAAGATGCAGCTACAATAGGCTCGGCTAATCTATGGATGGCATATGATGATACTACAACTAACACGTATTCAACTTGGAATTGAAATACAATGCAGTTAGTATGATGCGCCGAGCCCGGTGCATGCAAGACAAATGTATGGATGCACGCATGCATAGCATAAGGTATGCTAATTTAAATATGACTGTAGACACCCCATTTTTGACCGTCCTCAAGACTTGGACGTCACCGTTTGAACACTCGGTGATTATCCATGTTTGTGTTCGTTTGGAGTTCCCGGAGGTCTTGGCCCGCGCGCCTTGCCTCAGGATCCCCGAACTTGACCGTTAAGTGTTTGGTTTTGCACCAAACACTTGCATCTTGCCTTTGAGAGGCAGGGTAGGGCTTGTAGACCATCCCCCACCCACCACCGGCAGTGGCTAGAGGCCACCGGCTGGCGTCTGCTGCCACCGGCAATGTAGTTTGCCGGCCGGCACTATTTATTGCCGGTCAGCACTATTTTGTGCCGGTCGGCACTCTTTTTGGCCAAGATGGCATTTTTGGCCGGTCGATTGCTGTTCATCTGCTTTTGCAGATATTTTTAGACAGTTGTCTTGCTTTTGCTCTCCTCCATACACGTGTATGGAGGGATCTCCCTCTTGTAAAGCTTGTCTTGTAAGCTTTACAAGAGATATAGAGAGAGGCTCTCTCTTGGAACAAGAAGAGAGGACTTAGGTTAGAGAGAGAGAGATTTTGGGAGCAAAAGACAGCCATTGTTGAGCTCTTGTTCTAGGGTTTGGGTGAGATACATTTTCTATCTCTCTTTCCCTCCCATTTGTTCACTAGGTGCTTTGTGTCTTACTATTGCACACAAACACCTAGTGTTTCACCTTCCTCTTGAAACTAGGGTTCTAAGGGCTTGTTCTTGAGTTTCTTGACTGGTTTGGAGCCAAAGGAGGCCATTGGAGCATCATTTGTGAAGGAGGCTTCAAGGGTGAGAATCTAGTCCCATTTTCCCCCTTTTTTGCATTGATTTTATACCCATCTTAGAGCTATTTTTGTGCTTATTGTATAACATAAAAAAAGTTCTATTTTTAGACCCTCTTTGTTGTTTAAGAGTGTTTTGTTGTTTGAGGGTTGTTGACCACCCTTAGGCCTTGAAAGGCCTCATTTTAGGCCATTTTGTGCTAGCTCCGGGATTTTGGTGTTGGGGTCTCTTCACCACTGAAATCTTGAGGGATTTCAGTGGTGAAGATGATGCCTTGAAGTCCCAAGAAGGAGAGGGCCACCCCCTCTCCTTGTTGTCCTTGAAAAGGGCATATTTTGGCCTCTTGAGAGAGCATTATGCTTGAGTGTGTGTTGAGCATTTTTGGTCTATTTTTCATGCTTATATATCCATAATATAACATGATTTTAAGTTGGTTTTGGTACTCCATGCATGCTTAGCATAGTTGCCTTGTAATGCCTTATTTATGCCTTAACATGTTTTAGGTTGTTAGCCTTTGTTGGAGCATGTTTTAGGCTTAGTCTTGTGAAGATTATGTGCTTATTTTGCCATGTTTTATGTCTGTCCATAAGTGTTTGGGTTGATTTTGGCATGCTTGATATAGCTCCTTTGTATTTAGGCTTGTTGGCCTTGAGCATGTGCATGTATAGCATGGCATCTTTGCATTGTTTTGGTGATTTGGGGTCACCTTACATGTTATTTCAGTCCCATTTCCATGCTTGTTTGATTGCCTTGCATGCCTCTTTAATGCTTTGGAAGCTTGTGTAGCAATGCTCCATGTTTTGGTGTTTATGCATGCCTTTGTTTTTGAGTCACTTAGATGCCATCTAAGTAGCCCTTTAGCTTTGTTTTAACATGCTAAACCTCTAATTTTGGTCCTTCCTTTCATGCCATGTTTGGTCTTGTTAAGTGTAGTTCACTGCTCATTGGCTTGCTTTGAACATTTGGATCATTTTGCATGTGAATGTTAGCTTATCTTGCTGCTTGGTTTGGCACCATCCTAACATGACTTTCAATGCTCATGTTGCATGCTGATTAGTCCATGATTCCCCCTTTCAAATGTGTTTGAGGGTTGTTCAATTTGTGCCTAATGTTTGGACCATAACATGTGTATGTGTGCATGTGTGTTTAGCATCCATTTTGGGCATTAATGGCTACTGTTTTAGGCCTATTTTAGAGTTGTCTAATTCATGCATAAGTCCATCTTTACATCCATTTGCATGCCTCTATGTATGCTTGTATGCTTGCATAAGTGCCTTGCCATGCCATGTTGCATCCTTAGCTTGTATGCCTAGGTTGCATTGCATCTTGCATGCATGCCTTGTTCCTTGAATTGGTGATGGGAATTGGGCCCTTATTTGTTTGATTTGGTTTGCATGCATTTGAAATCAAAGTTGCATACCTGGTTCTTTGGGCCATCATGCATGGAAATGCGTGATTGGTGGTCCGAGAACCGAGGCACATGTCCCTTTGAGTCATTACAATGATAAGAGACATGGTTGGTGCATATATGCCTTGAAATGTGCTGCCATGCTTTGCCTTGTCCTCTGTTGCTGTGGGTTGCAGGTTCTGCAGGAACACTCTGCCGACCGGCAGTGTAAGGTGCCGGCCGGCAACAAATTCTCTGCCGACAGCTTCATTTGGTGCCGATGATCATACACCATTGCCGGTGGTAATTCCATCTAGCCGGTGGTACTCCCCAGTGCCCAGGGATGTAACCCTAAGGTTTTGACAGCCTCCAGAGGAGTGAAGGAAGGAAAACAGAGGCAGCCCATGCATGGCGGCGCGTTTCCCGAGGCGTTTTACTGCTTTCTCTTAATTTATTTAATTTGTTAATTAAATTAATTAATTTGTAATATTAATTGGCTTGCGTAGTTAATTAATTTGTAATAATTATTCGGTCTCTCCGAGTGAGGGCAAATCTGTAATAAGTGTGGGTGAGTGTGTGAATGTCTTCCAACCACCACTTTTTTCTTCCCTTTTACTTACCCGCTTTAATGGTTAGTATTAGGACACATTTAAATTAGCATACCTTATGCTATGCATGCGTGCATTCATGCATTTGTATTACATGCATTGAGCTCGGTACATCATGCTAACTGCATATGTATTTCAAATTCCAAACTGAATATGTCATAATTGTGCATTTTCACATGACATGTTTAGGATAGCCGAGCCTATTCTAGCAACCTTTTGTATGCGATGCATTAGGCACTTAACATGGACTTGGATCATGCATGTTTGCTAACAAGTTCTTTGTTTTGGCATGGAGTACTATGTAAGTATTTTAATGCTTTAGCACGTCGCATGTGTGTGAATGCTACCATGACAGTATGTTTACCATGTGGCTAGATGCTTATGTGTTAAACTGTTTGAATGCCTGTGGGTGGAGGCTGGATTGTTTGAGTTGGAAAGACTCGTTGAAATCCGCATTTTAACCTACTTGCGAGTAGCAAATTCCAAAGCATTTTCAAACCGAACGGATATGCAATGTTTATTTCCAAATTAGGCAATCTAGTCTATACTTGTTTGCTGCGCGCATAACATAGTAATTCTAGGCTAATAAATGGAATAAGAACACATAACGTTTTCAAAAACGGATATCACGGTTAGTAGAGGCCGGTCTTCGGACCGGGCGAAAGGGGGTGCTCATAGCTGACCTTCCCCGATCGTACCCAAGCTCCCGAGCCGAGACAACTCCGGTGATGACGGACATGTGGCCTTCGGCACCGAGTCAGGGTTTCCTAAATTTCCCATTTTAAAAATATTTAGATGGCGACTCTGTATCTAGCAAAGCAGTCCATGTTTGGCACTACTTTTTCAAAAATCTGTTTCTCAAAACGATTTGCCAGATTTGGACTCTTTGGTTCAAGATTAAGAACCACAACACAAAATCGAGAGTCCGAACTGTAGCGAGGTCCCCCCCGCGGGCGTGTTACAATGACCTAATACTAACCATCAAAAGTAAGTAAGTAAAAGGGAGAAAGAAGTGGGGGTCGGAAGACATGCACACACGCACCCACACTTATTACAAATTCACCCTCGCTCGGAGGGACCAAAAGAATAATACAAACCAAATAAGTACTTAACTACTCTAGCTAATTAAATATTACAAACCCTTAATTACTTAAACAAATTAACTAAGCTACTAAAGCAGTAAAACAG
Source organism: Camellia sinensis (assembly GCF_055761805.1). Taxonomy (NCBI): domain Eukaryota; kingdom Viridiplantae; phylum Streptophyta; class Magnoliopsida; order Ericales; family Theaceae; genus Camellia; species Camellia sinensis. The sequence continues at coordinate 153,976,896 of NC_138967.1, forward strand.
CCTCGGGAAGAGAGATGAATGCATGCTCGGATTGGCTTCACTCGGAAATCCATTGCCATGACACATGTTGCCTCTGTTTTCACTGTTTGGCACCTCTAAAGACTACACAAGTCCCAAGGTATGCTCTCTGCACACTGTGGAGTGCCACCGGCCAAGGTAAATGATCACCGGCTAAGGGGATGTGGTCATCGGCCACTGGTGTGACTCTCGGCCAGAAATACATGGTCGGTCGGCACTATATGTAGTTGACCAGCTAATTCTTCCTGCAGAACCTGTTTTGATAGCAACAGAGGGCAAAACAAAGCATGGCAATGCATTTCAAGCAAATGTGTGCACCAACACACCCCTTATCATGTTTATGACTCAAAGGGGTATGGTACTCGATTCTCGGACCACCAATCGCGCATTTCAATGCGTGATGGCCCAAGAAACCAAGTTATGCATTCTAATGTCAAATATAATGCACACAAACACACAATGAACTCAACCTCTATCATACTCAATTCAATAGGCAAAGCATGCATGCCAATGTAATGCAACCTAGGCATGTGAGCTAAGTGTGCAACATGATCATGCAAACAACAAAACCATGTGCAATAGGCACATGAACTAAACAAGTAAGCATGCAAGGCATATAACATCAATATTAATAACACACATGCAACAACATGAAAGGCATAACACATGTAAATATGCAAAGCGACTTAACACAAGAAGCATGCCAAATGCAATGACACTTAAACATGCAACATGTTAATAGACTAAGTACCTAAAAATACAAACATGTATAACATGCAACAACATGCCAAAGGGATGGTCTTAAACTAATTTGGACAGCCCTCTACTAGGTCCAAAACAGTGGCCAACATGCTCAAGAATGGAAGCCAAAACACATACAAATAGGCATGCATGCAAGGTCCAACACTTAGGCACATAGAGACAACTTTTAAGCACACTTAAAAGAGGAACAACATGGGCATATGGCATGCAATGTAAGCTCTGAAAATCATGTTAATGATGGTGCCAAAACAAGCAAACAAGACAAGCATAGCATACAACAAATGATCTGAAGCCTAAGGCTCACCAAAGAAGCATTGAACTACACTTAGTACAACCACACATGGCATGAATTAAGTGACTTGAAAACAGAGATGTGACATGCTAAAATGAGCCTCAAAACCCACCTAAATGGCATCTAAATAGCTTAAGTATGGAAGCATGCACAAGGGCCCAAACAAGGAGCATAAGACAGCAACCTTTTAATACATTAAAGGGATATCAAATGCAAGCATATAGGCATGCCAGAAGGACTGAAATAGCATGACAAGTGGTTCCAAACCACTGAAATGATGCAAGGATGGCATGCTAGAGGGGTCAATGCTCAAGGCATACAAGAGAGTTTGCATGGTAGCTATACAAAGCAAAGCATGGATGACTCAAATGACCAAAAATAGTCCCTTAGCATACTAAAACAAGCATAAAAGCTTCACAAAGCTAGGCCAAAACACATGAGCATGGTAGTCTAAATGCTAGGCACATGTTAAGGCAAATCATGGCATTACAAGACATGTATACAAGCTAAGCATGGTGTGTCTAAACCAAGTAAAAACAGTGCTATATTATGGCAAAATAAGCACAAATAACACTTAAGACATGGTCAACATGAACTCAAGAATGGTGCTCACACATGAGGCTAAAATGGCACTTTTTGAAGACAACAAGGAGAGGGGGTGGCCCTCTCCTTCTTAGGACCTTAAACCACCATCCGCACCACTAAAACCCCTCAAGATTTCAGTGGTGAGGAGGCCCAAACAAGGTGGTCCCGGAGCTCACCAAAAACACACAAAAATGGGGCCAAACAAGGCCTAAGAGGGGGTAAACAACCATCACCAATGGCCGGTGGCAAGGAAACAAGGCCGGTGTCCTCAAGCCATGGCCGGTGAGGTGTGGGGATGGCCAACAAGCTATTTTCCACCATCAGAAGCAAAACAACAAGTGTTTGATGCAAAACCAAACACAAAACAAACAAGTCGAGAGGTCCTGAGGTAAGGCGTAGCTGAAACCTCCGAGAACTCGAGACGAACACAAACAAGGGTAATCACCGAGTGTTCAAACTGTGACGCCCAAGTCTTGAGGACGGTCAAAAATAGGGTGTCTACAGGTCGGTAGGGCTACCACGGTCTCTTGAGTTTGGTCGGCTGGTGGTACCTCGGCCTGGTTTGTTTCGGTTATGAGGGCCCTTACTGCTCTTTTCTTGGCCATCTCTTGCTCCGCTGTCAACGGGATCAAATTGACTTGAGGCAAGGTTGGGTCTAGCTCTGGTGAAGACTCAAGGAGGAAATCGGTCACCGTGGTCTTCCTACGGCTACTGTGTCTGTATGTTGGTTCAAAATTCAGTAGCTCGGCCCAGCTTCGGTTGGGATATTGTAGAGCGACCCAAAGTACATTCAAGTTGGGGTAGCTGTACTAGGACTTGAGAAAGTTCAAATCTGCATGAAGTAAAAGAAGCAACAGTTAGTGCGGTTCAACGTAAGAAAACCGAGGTAAAAGAAAGCATAAAACTAAGCCGAGGTAATTATACCGGCGACTCCTTTGTTCTAGTTTATTCGGTCGCCTGGGATCTGGGCCTCATGGTCTTCAAAATTCCCAGAAACCCAGAAAAAATCATCATCATTGACATCCTTATCTGGGGTATTTTTATTATCTTTTCACACCGGCGCCTTATTCTTAAATAGTAAATCCAGCCATCTTCATTTGACCCTATGGAATATTGGTGGAAGAGCTCGGCTAAGCCGTGGTTAAGGCCACTCGGCGATGCCATTTGTTATGCGGTATGAATTTGTGGAAAGTTAGGTGGGGCAAAGGTTGGTTTGTCTAAGGAACTCGCAAAGAAGAGGCTGTACAGGGAATCTTAGTCTAATTTCTACAATGGAAAGGAGGATAAAGGGAACAAAACCAAGGTTTCCCCAGGGTGTGGTATCTAGATCGGCTAAGGTAAGATGAACATCATCAGGGATATGGTAGTCCCCTCGGAACTCGGCCATAGCACCTGGTGAGTTTACTAAAAATCTATATTTTCCCATGAAGTCTTGAATTATGTATAAATTAGCAGAGTACTAGCTCGGTGCTCAAATGACGTTGGTTATCTCGGTTGGACTTTCAAAGGAGTGCATGGGCAACCTAGTCAAAGTCTGCAAAGTGAAAAAGAAAGGTGTTAAGCACAGATCGTTGGACCATGCTAAAAGAAACAAAGGCAAGATAAATGAAGTCCTAGCTCGGCTATGTGGGTAGATGTTCATTCCTAGCCCGGTTTGAGCAAGGGTCTTTAAGCCCAGTTGAGCATTTGGGACAGCATTCTTAGTTCAATTTTTGACTAAGAGAGCTGGAGTAGCCCCAAGTTGTGGCTCGGTCAAGTAGTGAAGGCTTTCTAGTGCGGCATTACGCAAACCTAGTACGGTTCGCTAGCTCGGTTAAGATGAGAAAAAGGTACTGAGACTTGTTGAAACTACAAGTATGGTGTGTAATTTTAGTTCGGTTGTTCGGCTTGGCTAAGCTTGTACTTAATACAAACAGAATCCTAGTTTGGTTGAAGTGTGATTTTGGATCAAAAGGAAAAATTTTCAGATTGTTCATAAGTACAATGTTCTATTACACGAGTTTTTTCCAGAAAAAGGGAAGCAAAAATGGTGTATGCTTTGAAAAACATACAAATAAACATGCTATGTATTGCGAAAAATGGTGAAATCGACGAAAAGGAAGTAGATTTGAACCACTTACCAGTTCAAAATGAAGGCACTGAAAATGGAGGCAGCAACGGCAAAAAATACGAGCTCTGCAGGTGTGAGGTTAAGGAGAAATTGAGGCTCAGAGAGAGAAAGAAGAAGATGAATAGTAGAAGTGATCGATTCAAAGCAAGGTGTTTAGTTTTGTGTAAAGAGAAGGTGAAATTGGGTGGGACTGTTCAAATCTCGCGAAGTACGAAGACGACGTGACAACTATACTTAACGAATAGAAGCTAGCCACGTGTCTAGGGGATAGGAAGCGATTCAGTTACAGCGGTTGAAAAGACGTTTTGACCGAACAGATTAGTAACTCGGTTGAAATATAGCCCGGTATGAATTTAGCTCGGATGAAGGCTACAGTTTAGCTCGCTTTAGAAAACTAAAGTTGTTAGCTCAGCTGGAAACGGGCAATCCCGATCATGCTACGCATATGGAATTAAGGGACAATTGAGAGGGTAATTTATGAGTAAATTGGGCCGAGTTGTGTAATGGGCCGTTTTATAGGCCATAGTAAGAAGGGCTTAGTAAGTGGACCACAGTCCAGGTATTAGCTCAGTCCAAGTATGGAAAGGACCTAGCGAGTGTTAGCTCGGTCCAAGAATAATCACGGTCACCACGGTCGGAGTAGAGATAGTCAGCTCGGTCAGGGTATTCGAAGCTGAGGTATGATGCCTTCACGTGATGGACCTCGCTCTGGTTGGTGCGGTGGTAGCTTGCTGAGGTTAGTTCGATCTCAATGGGCACAACCGAGGTAGTAATAGATAAAGAACGGACGAGCTAAGGCATAGCTCGGTCTAAGTTGTCATTTCAACATGACAATACTAGCTCGGTCGTTTAGTCGTACCACCGAGCTAGGACCATCTCACTTGGTTTAAGCAGTGAGGGGGGTGTTGAAGGATAAGAATTATCTTTCAGGAGTATGATTCCTAGAAGAACTCTGCATGGAGGAATAAGAGTCCTACTAGGATTGTGCCACGCGAAACCTATAAAAGCTCATAACATTACCTATGGAGAGGTAACACAACTTTGATTCTCGAATACACAGAGCTTCTTGTCTATTTGTCTATTTTGCTGACTTAGGCATCAGAGAGATATCCGGCACACACCCGCCGGCTAGCTCACGTTTGTGTTTTCAAGGAGTAAAGTGACGACGTTTTGAGGAGCGCAGACTTGATCAACAGGATTATACGAGAACATTATTTCGTTCTCGTACAAAAATAGAGGAAAAAATCTCAAATAATCTCTAAAAATTTGTCTAGTGATTATGCTACTAATAAACTTATGTATTATTTCTAGAAGCCAAGATTTTTCAAAAGCCAAGTAGAACTCAAAGGCCAGAAAGCTACTATTATCATCTTTAGAGACATTTCCTCATGAGACATGCAAAAGGTTCTATCAAATTAATAACCAAAATCAAGCATTGAAATCATCCCCTAATAAGCAATACTATGTATGAAAATATAACTACTTTATTGAAGCTATTTTAGTATTTCAAAAGCAACAATGTAAGCAAAAGGTCAAAATTGCTGAGATGGTATACAATAGTGTTTTTTTTTTTTTTTGTCACAAATAGTTACCAATAAACTTGCCTATAAAAGTGTTTACAAATCAATCATGTCCTCCTAAAAATTAAAGTGGTATCTCATTTCTGCATGGTTTTGCTCTCAAAAAATTGGAAGGCCCCATGACCCCCATTATAACAATGTACGCACAGACTATATGACAAATCAGTTGAGTGCAAGGAGGAAAGGGCAGAGGTGCTTCCCCTGTACCAAACTGGCTATAGGAGAAGTCACATCTGGATTCTTATGTAGGTAGTAGGGAGGGAAGCACAAAAACAAGGTTTTTAAAAGGGAACAACCAGCTCCAGGCTCTATCTAGATTTGGAGTAAACATTCACAACATCATATTCCAACCTTCCACTCAAGAAAATGATGTTTAATGAAACAATCAAATCACTCATTGCTCCATTGGTATAACAGGAGCACGTCTAGTACCGTGTCACAAATAAAATTCATTTAAGCATATGCTAGCACCCTGAATCAATTGGACCATCCATGTAATGGTCTTATAGTTAATACATTCAGAACACATTCAAATGTTTTTATTTTTCACCTTTTCTGGGTAACAAAACAGAACAGAAAGAGAAGGAAAAAGAGATTTCCTTGGTGAGAATCATGTCAAGTAGTTCAGTTCCTGCTCTAGAGTCGAAAATTTCTGTTTGGTAACTTGTAACAACAATAAAATCAACAAAGAAAGAGGAGCGAGGAATTTCAGAAACTAAAGATTCAAACCCATTTCAAAACCCATCAAATCCATTTCAAAAATCACAACCAAAATCATTAACTTTAAAGCAAAATAGAGGAAAACTAAAATGATACCCAAACTAAAATTGTGCACAATTTATTTGAGCAGAGAGAGAGAGAGAGAGAGAGAGAGAAATGTTGCAAGAACTTTTCCTTTGGCAGCCCACTACCACCCAAATAAAACCAAACATAGGCATTAATTGGAGACCCATGGTTTTAGGAACAATAGCATAGGTTGCATTAACAATTAGGTTAGTAATTCATGGCTCTCAACATACTTTCCCTATTTGTTTTTCCCTTTTTTCTTTAAATTCTCAACAACCAAACAATGCACCGAAAGTAAATCATGCTCAGAATTGAACCAAAGTCATTAAAGAACCATTTCATAAACCCAAATAAAGATAAACCAGAGAAAATAAACCTATAGAAAACACCCATTCATAGAAACCAAAATAAAAGAGAGATGATACCATTAATTGGATTTGTGAAGGATCTAAGGAGTAGCTTGTAAACTTTATTATGGAAACACCCATTCTAGAACGATATCTATTTTATTCCACTACATCATATACAAATTCAGACAAAAATATAAACTTTATTATGGAAAAATCACTATAACACATCAAATATAAAAAGGCAAAGAAACACAAAAAGCCACACCTAGGAGATGATGATAGGACCACCTTGAGACTCAAACAACTTTTTATCCTTCATTGTTTGGACAATTTTTTGGGTGAACCTTTGCATTTCTGTTTACAACACCAATAATTATCTTTTAAGGTAATGGCTTAATTTACAAAATCTTGAGAGATAGAGAGAGAGAGAGAGAGAGAGAGACCTTGAAAGGTTCATTATGTAATGCCCTCAAAATACAATATAAGTCAACCATTCACAAGATCCATATGCATATGAGAAATATTAACTTTTCATTCATCAAAGTCTACTTTACAAAGATATTACATGTAATTCTAACTACAAATAACAAGGTAAATGCCCTACGGGCTTACATCTTTCCAAGTATTAATTTGGTTACAACAAAAGAGAGTCCTGGCTCTATACATAGAAAGCCCTTGGCTTGAATATACATGTAACATCAAAACAAAATAACAAAAAGGGAGCCTTCAACTCCTAAACCTCCCAAGCTAAGACCTTGGAGGCGACATGTCTCTTGTACCTGAAAAATGGTGTCCCAAGTAGGGTGAGCCAAAGCCCAGTAGAGATATACTAAACAGTATATGAGATTTAACTAAAACATTAGTATGATAAATGTTTAACACTTATAAGCCATCTTACACCTTTTCCATAATCAATCAACATTGACACCCATATTTCCATTCACTTCTAGTTATTTACCCAAGTCAAGTCATTGACATAGTTTGTTATCATTTAAACAATTCAAAATGAGACTACAACTCATTTATCAACACTTCAATCATAAACATCATTCATACACTTCCATATCTTGCGATTTTACGGAACTACGCCCGAGGGAACCGACACCCAAATATATATAAAATTTCAGGACTTTCACTCTAGACACTCAGGCCAACTTAATTATCAATGGAGTCCATCCCCTATCTCTTCTCAAACAATGGAGTACATCCCCTATCTCCTACCAAACAAAGATACATATGCAATGTATTTAAACACGTTGTCATATACAATGACCATTTCAATCACATATACAATGTTTACATCTAACCGTCATATTCAATGATATATTCCAATTGATTTGTTTCAATTTACCTAATCATCATGAAGTTTCTACAACAATCATGGCTATCTTCCACCGATAACCCAAAACAGTTATTTCTAAACTGATAAATAAATCTATCAAATAGATAATTGATCAACTTTTCCATAGGTGAGTGATTTATCAATCCAAATACACCATTTAATCACATTTTCCTCCAATTTCATAATTTCCAAACCAATTTCATATTCCCACATTGATTTCATAATTCATACCAATAATTAATTCAATTTAAATTAGGGCATTTTTCCCCCTTTCTCAAATATTGCACCCAAGGCCAAATTTCCCCCATTATATACAAATAACCCATTTTCAAGATCTCACATACACATATAGAGCCCAAATAAGAAAACCCCTCTTTCACAATTTTAAACTCAAACCCTAACTTTACCTAAACTTCTCAAATCCCACCATTTATACAAAATAACTAATATTTATGTCAAAGCTCATATTAAAGAGTAGATTATCCCTACCTCAAATGGAGAAGCTCAAAGGAGAAGAAGAGAGAAACCCAAGATGCTCCAAATCCAAACTTTTTCGGATCAAAAGACAGCCCACGCGATGCTTTAGCTTTTTAACAAAGGGAGTAGGGTAGAAAAGCCCTAGAACAAGGTGTATTTGTAGAGAGAGAGAGAGAGAGAGAGAGAGAGAGTTTAGAGAGAGAAGCTATCGATCTAGGGTTTTGGAAGAAGAAGAGGTTCAAAAATGGTGTGTTTTATCTCTGCTGCGACCTGATATATGCGACCTTCACTCGAGCGAAGGATTCGTCGTTCGAGTAACCAGACACAACAAAAGACCTCGCTCGAGTGCAAGAATCATCGCTCGAGCAAACAATTCGAAGCTTCAGGTCTGTACCAACGCAGACGCACGCTTGAGCGCAAGAAGTCTTGCTCGAGAGAAGGAACAAATAACACGGGGCTCGCTCGAGCGCAAGAATGCTCGCTCAAGCGAAAAATACCAACCTTCAGGTCTTACAGAGACGCAGACACACGCTCGAGTGCAAAAAGCCTCGCTTGAGCCAAGAGACACACCCCACAAGACCTAGCTCAAGCGCAAGAAAGCTTGCTCGAGTGGAAGCTGCGTCTGAAAAGAAACCTGAGGACTCTCAGACCTCGCTCAAACGTAATAACCCTCGCTCGAGCGAAGAAGCAAACACCCAAGGCTCGCTCAAGTGCAAAAGCCTCGCTCAAGCGAAGAAGCCAAAACCTAAGCAGCAACCACTTGCACCAACTCATAACCAACCTGTTCTAAACCCACTCAACACATCCCAAAACTCAAATACAAGGAATTAAAGGATGGAAATAAGATATAGACAACAACACACTACCACGAAACCCGAGTCCGGAACACAATGAAAGTCGGGGTAAAACCTGGAGTGCTATACATTATCTGTTCTAAAGCTGATGCCTGGAACATACTTCAACCAAACAGGAGAACCCCTAAAAACACAAAAGCAAACTGAAATGAAACATTTAAAAAAAAAAAAAAAAACTTGAATCTCAAAAACTCATCAAATATATATAAATTAAAACTTTAAAATACATAACCAGCGATGTGACTACCCAAAATTCCACTTTGCACAAACATAAGGCCCAATGCGAAGAACATATAGCCCTACTTTCTGAACCACCTTTATGAATCGAACCAAGCCACATCTTCCTTCAAAATTATACTAAAACCCACAACAAATAAGAGAGAGAGAGAGAGAGGGGGAGGGGGAAAGAGAGAGAAATACATTAACTTGTTGTTATTTATTTATATGTGTGATTGCAGCAGAATTACCATTATAGTAAGTGTACAAAATTTTAGATATGAAAAAAATTATAATAACAAATAAACTGTAGAAGAATGTTCAGGTTCAAATTTTGATTAGCATGGCAAACTTTTCACACAATGACGGGTTAGCAAAGCAATGAAATACATTAATCTGTTGTTATCATCGTAGCCACAAACCTAGGGTGATCCTTCTAAATGATTCCATTAACCGCCTGTTAAAATTAAAAAAAAAAAAAATTATAGCAGCCATTAACCGCCTGTTAAAATATAAAACTAGAAATTACAAACAAAATCAGAGATGGGATATAGATGATTTACTATCTTTGGGACCATGAAAATCCACATAGAACTCTTGCATACCATCATTGATCGTCTCCAACTTATAGTCACTCATCAATTAAAAAACCCAACAATTTAAATAATAATAATAATAATAATAATAATAATAATAATAATAATAATAATAATAATAAATTAAATGGAAGAAAAAAAATGGAGATTTACTATTTCCCAACAATCGATACCCAATAATTAAAAACAAAAACAAAAAAATAATAAATGAAATGGAAGAAAAAAAAAATGGAGCTTTACAGTTTCATCAAATCCATCTCTCTATGTTTGCTTTGGGAAGACATGGTGGCTAACTCATCAAACTCTCGACAATGGAGGACGAAGACTCACAGAACCCATTCAAAGATTTGGAAATGATAAAAGCCTAAGAGAAATAAAGGTTGAGTTGGAAGCATGTGAAATTACCTTCAAACCAGCAGTAGCTTCCTTGCCATATTCAGACACAAATGGAGATTCTAAAGATTTCACAAATAGAAAATATTAGAGTCAAAAAAATAATAATAATAAATTAATTGGAAGAAAAAAAATTGGAGATTTACTATTTCACAACAATCAAAACCCAACAATTAAAAACAAAACAAAAAAAAAACAAAAAAACAATAAATGAAATGGAAGAAAAAAAAAATGAAGATTTATAGTTTCATCAAATCCATCTCTCTATGTTTGCTTTGGGAAGACATGGTGGCTAACTCATCAAACTCTCGACGGTGGAGGACGGAGACTCAAAGAACCCATTCAAAGATTTAGAAATGATAAAAGCCTAAGAGAAAGAAAGGTTGAGTTGGAAGCACGTGAAATTACCTTCAAAGCAGCAGTAGCTTTGTTGCCATATTTAGACACAAATGGAGATTCTGAAGATTTCACAAATAGAAAATATTAGAGTCAATTCATATATTTATAAAGTGATTGGATTCTGGGAACCCTTAACCCAGACAAATACAAACTCAAAAGCAGTTGAAGCAAGCAAGCAATTGAATCTGACTCTGTTAAAATTGAGAGGTTTTTTTTTTTTTTTTTTTTGCTCAATACTCCCAAAATATTTCCGAAGAGAGTATTTAAAAAATTGAACTGTTCTTGGGAACCCTTAACCCAGACAAAGCAGTTTAAGCAAGCAAGCAAGCAATTGAATCTGACTCTATTAGATTTGAGAGTTTTTTTTTTTTTCTTTTGCTCAATACTCCCAAAATATTTCCGAAGAGAGTATTTAAAAAATTGAACTGTTCGTGGGAACCTTTAACCCAGACAAAGTAGTTGAAGCAAGCAAGCAATTGAATCTAACTCTATTAGAATTGAGAGTTTTTTTTTTTTTCTCAATACTCCGAAAATATTTCCAAAAAGAGTATTTAAAAAATTGAACTGTTCTTGGGAACCCTTAACCCAAACAAAGTAGCCGAAGAGAGTATTTAAAAAATTGAACTGTTCTTAGGAAAACACAGCCTCACCTTACGAGTGGGAGTTTGAAGGGAGCTGATGGTAGCCGAGGACAAACCCAGCAAAAAAAACCCGAACCCAGCTGAAAAAAACCGAAATCAAAACAAACAAAAATGACAACCGAAATCAAAACAAACAAAAATCGTACCTTGCCAAGCTTCGGTAGCAAAGGGCAAAGAGGGTTTTGGCAAGATCTGTTGCGAGGAGAAAAGGACTAAAGTGATAAAGGAGGATGAGAGAAAGGCTGTCGCGATGGTGGTGATGAGGGGGGATGAGGGAGAGGTTGTCATGATGGCGGTGGTCGAGAGCGTTCTAATGAAGAAGAAGTAACAGAGAGGGTCCGGCGAGGGAGAGGAGAAGTGGCCGTGATGGCGGTAGTGATCACAAATTGAAAGTTTAGGAGACCCACCGAAGATGGGACTTAAGTGGCAATAAGGTGCAAAGAATGTGGTGGAGAGAAACTGGAATGGTGGTGTGGCAGAAAAGGGTGGTAGAAGGTTGGCGAGACCCACTAGAAGTGGTGCTCGCTGTAGGAAATGAGAATTGTCAATGGAAAGCCTGTGGTAATGCTAGGGGTTCAAAGAGAGGGGTACTTTTGAGATTATGGTAAGAGTCAAAAGATAAAGAAGGTAAGGACGAACTTTGGTGATGGGGGTTTAAAGAAGTGGGAATCCAAAGTAAATAATGGGTGCTATTAACAACGCTCTTTCACTTTACCTTTTGTGTTTTTATCTATGTGTGTACTATCCCTTTTTATTTGAAAACAACTATATAACCCGTTTGTGATTTGACCAAAGTACACTATTGAACATCCTGTCCAGCTTAATAACAAGGGTGAAATGCGTGCCAAACATAAAGAGGGTTATATGTTCATTTTCAAATTTCAAGATGATAAATCGCACATGAAATAAAGCACAACACATTAAAGTGCATTTTGCCTTACAAATAAATGATGAAAATATGCATAATTCACATATTACTTATATGCAAGGGTATATTTTAGTCTTTTTATTAATATTAAATGGTCTAACAGTGCAATTCGGTCCACAAAACAAAAAGGAGGCTATGTAGTTATTTCTAAATGAGAGGGAATAATTAGTTTATGAGCCAAACCACAATCGGGTAAAATGATATTTATCTTTTCATTTTTAAAAAACGATAAATCCAATGTTCAAACTTCAAATTGAGAGATTTCCTATAAATAAATAAATAAATAAAAACAAGGAGGTTAATTTTATCTATTAACATAATAGATGTGCTCAATTTTATTTTATTTTCATTTATGCCTTGTTCAAACTTCAAAAAAAAAAAAAATTGTTTTTTTATTTTCTTTCACCACAAATCCAAATCCAAATCCAAATACAACTTGAAAGAAAGAAGACTACAACTATAAATTTTCTCAAAAACTCGTTGACTCCCGTTATAATTAAATATAAAATCATTTATTTAGAGCTACATTGAGGAGAAGGTGGGCTTGTTTTGCTTCCACATAGTTATAGTTGAAAGGAGGGTAAATTACACTTTTAACCTCTAATTCAAATTTTATTTTATTCTCTATTATTTTAATTTAAATAATTTAGTTCCTATATTTTGATTATAATTTCAATTTGATCATTCCATCACAATTTTCATTAATTTTTTTATATATGTACACCTTAAAAGACTAATAAGTGTCATAAAATGATTACTTTTAATCTCCAACTTGAATGGAAAATACCACGTTAAAACTAGACTTAAAGTATATGGATCAACTATTCAATTTGAAACACAAGGAACCAAAGTAAAATCTACAATCTACCACTATTATAAAAATATGAAGAACCTGTCATATTTTTTATTTTTTTAAAATCTCAATTTTACCCTTTCAAATCTACAGTATTTTCTAAAAGTCATGAAGAGTCTTATGTAAACCAATTATTTCTTTATGTTTGGAGTTGAACACTCAAAAACGATATATCTGCGACCAAGAGTCCTATATCAACATAAAACAAATCATCTCCCTTCTTATTAAAAAAAAAAAAATCCATTTCCCTATTTTTTATATTGATGATAATTGAAGAACAAAAAATACTTACTTTCTTATTTTCGTGTCTGCTTCTATGCTGATATATATAATAATTACAATTGCCCATCTGGATCAAATCACAGTGAATAATTTTGGTTCAATCTTAAAGTTGTATGCATTCGTTTTTAAAACAGAGATTTATGATGCATCTCAAAATTTGCAAGTTATTTTCATACACTTTCTTTTTTTAAAATTATATTTTATGAACTGCAATATTTTACATGATAGTTTAATAACTAAGGTATGATGTCAAAATTCTGGTTAGATAAATGGATAGGGAAGGTGTGTCTTAAGACTGAATTCCCCAGATTATTTTCTCTGTCCACTAATAAGTATGGAACAATCTTGGATTTCTATACCAGAGGAGGAGAGACTCAGGAGTGGAGTCTGGAATTTAGGAGGCCTCTGCTGGCTTGGAAGAAGGAGGAGGTAGGTAGGTTATATACCTTCATAAGGTCTGCACCAACTATTAGAGCCACCAGATTTTTTGGTAGTGGAAGGCTGATCCATCTGGGGTGTTCTCTGTCGCATCAGTGTACAAAAGCTGTGAAGTGCTCTTGGGGCCTGTTAGGACATTGGCAATGGAAGTTTGGCACAATTGCGCTCCACCCAAAGTAAAATTCTTTGGGTGGTTAGTTTGGTGAGGCAGGGTGAAAACAACAAGTTTCCTGCAGAGAATAGGGATATTAGAAGTGAATGCAAACGTGGGTTGTGTCTTCTGTCAAGTTGAGGAGGAAACAGTTCATCATATCTTGCTATGTTGTCCATTTGTTTGGTTGTTATGGTCTCATATCATGAAATAATGGGGTGTACAGTGGGTTATACCAAACTCTGTGGAAGGGTTACTGCAGTGGTGGTCATTTTGTAAGATGAAAAAGACTGAAAAGCTGATATGGAAGGTGATACCTCTGGCTGTCTTTTGGTCTACATGGAAGCATAGAAATGAATGCATTTTTAATGGTTCTCGACCAAATTTGGAAGATTTATGTGAGATTGTCAAAGCAAGAATAGCTTTGTGGGTTAAATCATCCCCAACCAAATTGGAGTTTTCTATTAATGATGTAGTCTTTAATTTGCAACAGGTCCAATTTTGTATTAGGACTGTGTAACACTTGTGTCCTTTAATCCAGTCGAAAGTGTATTTAATTCCTTATTTTCATTTTGGAAGTCTTTGGAGTTGCTGTATTTTGGTTTTTGAGGAGTATAATTCGATTTAATATTGTTCGGATTGTTCCTTCACACTTGTTTACGTTGAAAAGTTGTTTGGGAACATGGAAATCTTGTTCTGGGGTCGACACCAATCTTGGTGGTGTCGACACTTGCCTTTTGTTGTTGGCCCCAAGGGTCGACACCAATCTGGAAGGGTCGACCCTTGTATGTTACAAAATCTGGAAGTTGCTTGTTGAAATTTAGTGTCGACCCTTCCTGTCTAAGGGTCGACACCTTGCCAGTTGCACAGATTGCTTTTCTTCCTAAGGGGTCGACACCTCTGCCCGAAGGGTCGACATCTGTGTGTAATTTTTAGATTTTTGGGCTGGTTTGGGCCCTACTTTTTGGGGGTTTTTAACTTGTTCTTTTCATTTGACTTTGGGGGCAATTGTTCTATTATTACCTTGCTATAAATAGACCCAAACCACTTCTCTCTCATTATTTTTCCTCTCTTATTTCCTTTTAAACCGTGAGTTCTCTTCTCTCTCCCTAAAACCCAAGCTTTTTCACCAAGATCTTTAGATCTACTCACCTAGAGTGATCTTTTCACCTTGGTCCTTTGAGAAAGGTTAGATCTCACCAAGGGCTTCCTTTTGGTCCGAATAGTTCGTGGTTTCGTCGCCAATGATTTTTGGGTCGTCATCCCTTTGCTTCAAGAGGTAGGGGTTTCTAGTTCTCTTTCAATACCCTCATTTATAGATAGATTTGTGGTATTTTCTTTATATAAATACAAAGTTTATATTTTTGTGCATTTTGTGATAAATCATGAGATTGGGGGTTAGGGTTTGAAGAGTTGGGGTTTACTTGTGGGTTATGATTTTGGGTTATGAATTTGGGTGTATAATTAATAGAAGAGTTGGAATAAAAAGTATTTTTGTGAAAAGCTTTAATTTCTCTTAAAAACCCTAGTTTGGCTTATGAAGATAGATGATGGTTTTGCTTAAATTGAAAGTAATATCATGAAATTGAAGCGTTGAGTTAAACATGTACAAGTTTAATTGAAATTTTAAAGAGTTTACAAATTTATATAAAAGTTGCGATTGAACCATCAATGTTGATGTTTTAAATTATGTTATACTATGAAACCAAACTTAGGGAAAGAAATTACTAATGGTATGGATGATATGAGCTTTGTGCTGAAATGGTTGTGTTGAATTTTATTGTGTGTTATGTGAATTGTATTGGGTTATGTTGTGTTTAGTTGAGTTGGGTTATGTTGTGTTGATTTGAGTTGGGTTGTGTCGAGTTTGGTTGAGATGGGTTGTGTGGAGTTGAGTTGTGTTGTGGTTGGAACCCGTGTAGGGAGTCGAAAAGGTTTTTTAGGGGCCTATGTCCCACTATATAATAGCCGGCAAATGTGGGGGATGGTTTTAAAATTGAAAAATGGTTTTTTAATGCCCACGGTCGTCCACATAATAGCCGGTAAATGTGGGGGTGGTTTGAATTCAAGGTGCCCAATTGCCCTGTCTAGGTTTATCGCTGGACGAATGTGGAAAAAATATTTTTTGGTGTCCACAGAGTCCTGCCGTATAATAGCTGGCAAAAGTGGAAAAATGATTTTTTGGTGTCCACACAGTCTTGCCGTATAATAGCTAGCAAAAGTGAAAAAATGGATGATTTTCGAAAATATTTTGGGTGCCCACATCTTGCCGTATAATAGCCGGCAAATGTGGGGGATAGTTTTAAAAAGTTGAAAAATGATTTTTGGAAAAATGTGGTTTTCCGAAGAAAATGTTTTTTGAGAAAATGGTTTTTTTAGGAGCTCACTTCTCGTCGTAGAATAGCCGGCAAAAGGTGAAAAGTGTTATGGATTGGGTGCCCGTTGTCCCGCCGTATCAAGTCAGCAAAAGGTGGAATGTATTGAGAAATGTGTTGAGTCGATAATAATATGTGTGAATTGAGATGAACTTATGAAATTACAATTGATGTGTAATTTGGCATGGAAAGGGAATGCATATAGAAATTATTTAAAGAATTGAATTAAAAGGGTTTATTATCCTTGTGATATGTTGAATTATGATTGATAACACACATGTGGATATGATGTAGTTGTGATATATTGAATTATAGTTGATAATGCAAGTGTGGATGTGATGTAGTTGTTAGATAAGTACGAGTTAAGTGTAGGATAACAATTATTAAATATAAAGGGGATTTGGATTTCTACATTGAGGAGTTACAACAAATATGAATAGATTGGTGGGGAGTAGCATGTATGTGGGATGTTTTAGAGTATTAAAAGAACTTGAACTTGAGGTTATGATGTTATAATAAATGTAACTAGTAAAAGGGGAGAATAGAAATAAAAAGAGGAATGTTAAGATGGAAATTAAATGAGGAATATTTTGGAATGGGTTAATAAATATAAAATGATGTGATTCTTTAAACATATTTGTTTCCAAAAAGGATTTATGGTTTTCCGATGAAAATGGATAGTTTTTTATGGTCGAAGGTTTTCCTTAAATGTTTAAATAAATTTCGAGAAAAAGATACTCTACGTATGATATTTTAACATTACAAAAATGCCACCGTACTATATGATATCACCTTGTATGCATGATCATTTCTATCTATAGGACGATTATTGTTTCAGAATTATGAGATTCCTACTGGGCAATTGTGCTCACCCCTCGTTGTTTCATTTTTTTCTTACTAGAAGAGAATTCGGATTGATTGGTTGAAGAGTTAAGAAGTTCATGTATCTCTTATGTGTAATCTTATTGAACATGGATGTTTGTATTTATTTATTTGTAACTCCGAAAGCTCGGCATCTACTATTACTATTGTTGTATTCATTGTTAGAGAGAACAAGTGTTTTTATGTTTCTATTACTCAAGAGTAATAGATATTTGTATTTTTTTAAAAAAATGGACCCAAATTATAGGTTTTTTGTAATGTTTCCGAGTAATTAAAATTTGGGGCGTGACAAAATGGGAGTTGAACCTACAGCAGTTATTTGTGCTGATTTAGTTCTACTGGTGTTGATAAATGTAGTTGAACCTACTGGTGTACTTAATTTAGATTAGTCTTCTAATTGTTCCTGCTGGAGTGTGTATCTGTCTGGTTAGTTTGGGCTCTGTTTTTCCTAGTTTTGTATAGGAAGAAGATTGCTGCAAGTCTTAGTGGTTGATATGTTGGACTGCTATTGTGGTTTCCATAGTGCTAGCAGGTCCAATATTGGATGCAGGCTGCAAGTCCTGGGTTAGTTTCTGTTTTGCAGTGCTAGTTGCTGAGGAGTGTTCTCTGCTATTTAGGTCTTCACAAGGGAGTAAGGCATTTGCCGATCTTGTGCTTCTGCTAGCTGCTAGTCTTGGTGGTTGCTGTAAGGGTGAAGTTTTGCATCAGAAATGGAGGCTGAATGATCTGGGTCAAGTCTGGTGGCATCTTTTCTCTACTGTTATTACTCGCTAGTACTCTGCCTACCCATATGATTTTTTTGGTTCATCAGTCCATCAATGGTGTGATAGTGCTCATGGTAGCATCATCACAGAAGTATTTGTTTTGAACGGTTGGGAGTTGGTCTAAATGGTGCTCATGGTAACAGAGGTATGCACAGGTCTCATGTTGTTTTGCTTATTGGTCTGTGGATTGGATTCTACCATCTTGTTTCAGGTGCTCATTCTATTCAGTTTGTTATGATACCACTAATGGAATTGGGGGATAGGAATAAACAAATGATATGAACATATAGATAGATGCTTCATGTTAAGAAAACAGATTTGCTGTTCAATATAATGGGGCAGCTGCTGGTGTTTTGGCTGCACAACTCTATTTCATTGTTTGAGAGTTATCCATCAGGATTTCATCTCTAATCTCAGAGGCATCAGGTATTGTTTGGGAGGAAGAAGGCTGCAAAGTCTGGGTGGGCGATAATAGGAAGAACCAAAGACCTGATCTGTTGGTCTGCTAAGCTTAGTAGTGGAGTGCTGAACTGCCATGCTATGCTAAGGTTGTAAAGGAGTTTCTCTAGTTGTAGCGCTTGTATAATCAAGGTATGTATGGGTAGTAGCAGGGTGCAAAGTATAGATTGTTGTTAATAGAGAGAGGTGGGTTGTACTGATATGTTGGGCTGATATGTTGTACTGATATATGGTCACGGTCTGAACTATTATGGTGACTGCTAGGCTGTGCTAATATTATAGGGGAGGCTATTTGTTCTGTGTCTGCTATGCTTATCTGTGGAATGCAGAACTAATATGGTAACTGCCATGGTGACTGCCAAGCTGTGCTAATGATATAGAGGAGATATCTACTTTGTGCTTGTTGTGCTAAAACTGATAGGTTGAGCTCATGTTAACCTGTGCTAATATTGTAGATATCTGTTTATGTTGCTAGTCTTTCTTCTGTTTTATTGGTTGGTGGCTCACCAACTTTGGGGGTGCTAGCAAATCATAGAATGGGTTTTTTGTGACAACATAGTTTGGATGATTTTGCTCATCGTGATGCTTTTGCACTCGCCTCTTTTATTGATGTTTTGTTTTGTAACTTGTACTTTGCTTCTAATCAATAAAGTTTTTTGCCGATCAAAAAAAAAAAGGTATGATGTCAAAATTTTAAACAAGAACCACTTTCGTTAGTCTTATTTTTTAAATATGTTTTTTAATTTTTAATATTTCATATTTTCTCAATTTTAGTGATTAAAGATACTAGAATTTCTTTATATTTTATATTTAAATTATACTTTTACATGAAAATCCAATATTTAATAATCTGAATAGAATTAAAAAGTAAAATATTGGTAAAAAAACTTTATAAATTCAAATATATACTGATCTTTTATTATTATATTTTTTTTTGTTATTATTATTATTTAATATTAATAATTTTTTCAAAAAAAATACACAACAAATTATTTTCTAAGTGTATTTAGATTAAGTGGATATAAATCTAAAAGTAAAATTTTAAAAAATAAAAAAGTATTAAATTAAGTGAATCTAAAAAAATAAATAAATAAAAGGTCTTTTAAAAACAAAAAACACTGTCAAAGACCAAAAAAAAAATATAAAAATTCAAAAATTCAAAATAAATGTTTAAAAAAACAAACCAAACCAAACACTATAAACTTCTTTTTTTTTAAAATATTTCTTCACTAATCTCTAAGTTTACACAAATTATTCACAAATTTTAATTTTTATATGAATTTAATAATCTAATTAAAAATGGTGCATACACAAAAAAAAATGTAACACTAAACATCTACATTATAATCAACTATTTAATTATGACTAACTAATTTCTCATTGTTACTTGTATTATATTATTACAAAAGATTTTACATATTACTTTTGTGATATCTTATATATGTCAATATTTATATAGATAAATATATAAAAAAAAATATAAATGTAAATTTATATATATTACTGTATTCATACATTGTCAATCTGTAATACTATATTACCATCGGATACTTTAATTTTCTAGCACATATAGCTTTAGAAATATAGTTATATTTGTTAGGAAAAAACTGCAGAATTTTTATTGTTTTCCTATCAACTTATATTTAGTACATATATACATACATGTCATACAAATAAATGTTCACAACAAACACTTTCAATAACAAAAAGACTTCGCAAAATTCTCCATCACAACAGTAATTGTTTTTTTTTTTCCCCTCACATAAAAAATTACATTATTGAGGGAAAATAGATTTTGAAATTTATAATAATATGATATCGCCTCAAACTCTTACTCATCAAAATATTTTTATTACAATGAGTTATAGTGGTGAGTAAGAAAAAAAAAAAAAAAACAAAAAGGAGAAATAAAACTACAAAAGATCTTGCAACATGCTCTCCAAGCAAAATTAGACGAGTTGAAGCAGGAATTATCCTATCTATTGTGAAGTTCAAGAAAAAATAATGTACCTTATGCATACATTTTAGTTAAATTACAAGAAAAAAATCAAATGATATCCAAACATTATCGCAGCAACTCAATAATACATAAAGTAAGTAAATCAAATAAAAAGTTTTGATCAATTTTTGTTATATGGTAATTACTTACAGATGCCATAATAAATTATGTAATTTGACAATGTCATAAAAGTGACCCTGCAAATACTTATAAGCATAGATTTATAAACATAGTGAAAATAATTATGAAATTCCTATATCGATCAAAATATTAAACTACAATATCATTTCATTTTCTTAAAAAAATTATTCCACATTTTTTACATAAATGAAAATATATTAATGACTAATGTTATATTTTTCATCATGCAAGATATTTGTAACACAGGAAATGAGACTTAACAACTCTTGATGTATAAAAATATATTACATGTTCATATTAATGCATTTTTACACCAATAGTACACAAATAATATGCAATAGTGGGTTCAATGAATTTATATTATGAGATGAACTATTAAACAAAATTATGTAATTGTGCAATTAATTTCATACCTTCAATTGTGTTACAAATACGAATTATGGAAAATTAAAGTGAGAAATTGATACAAAAAAATTTGTGTAATACTATATATTTAAAGGACCTTCTTATTATTTACTATTTAAGATAAGATTGTGATCTCAACAATCTAGCTATAAATTAATATTTATGTTTATAAAAATTTTCATTTATCATTTAAATTTTTCAGCCGAGTATGTATTCATTTCTTGCTTAGTTATATTTTGAATACAGATCAATTTACCTATACAAGCTTCCATACTTTGTAAACATATCACATACCAAATTAAGAGACATACATCGTTACAATATTAACAGTTTGATAAAAAAAAATCATGTGCAATGTATAACGCACATGCCCAACTGCTAGTGTAAATATGCTCAACCGCTAGTTTAAATAAAATTACAGAGCGAAAAGTATAATTTACCTTGAAAGTAATATAAATGAAAAAGTGAACAACCCACAAACCTATAGGAAAAACATACACAGATCACATTGATTAATAACAGAACAAAGCAAAACATAGCATGTAACAAAAGAAGCCTCACACCACCATGGTCCAAGGCTTTTACAAAAAATAAAATTAAAAAAAAAAAAGAAGAGAGGATATATAATCAAAGAGAGAAGTGCTCAAGCACATCTTTCTGTTATTGTCACAGACTAGAAACTGGATTGTGCCGTGGTTGTGAATTTTGTGGCATAATGAAGAAATGCAAAAACGATATGCTCTTAGTCGTCATCAACAAGAGCCTGGAGCAGACGAGGAATTGGAGACGGTTTCACATCCAGAATCCCTTCGAGGACCTGAACTACGTCACCCATTGATGGCCTATGATTCGCATCGTCTTGGATGCACCAACAAGCAAGTTTACAAATCCTCCATACCTCTTCAACATCAACATGTGTCTCCAACTTGCTGTCTAATAGGCTAAAGACATCCCCTCCTTCTATGACTACACTCGAAGCCCAAATTGGGAAGTATTTAGTTGCTTCAGATTGATACGTATTTCTTCTTCCTGATATCAATTCAAAAAGCATCATACCGTAGCTGTAGACATCAGCTTTGTTTGTGATGGCTACCCCTAATATCCACTCTGGCGCAAGATACCCCGTTGTCCCTCTCATGGTTGTCAAAACCTTGCTGAACTCTCTCCCAAGAAGCTTCGCGAGCCCAAAATCTGCTACTTTTGGGCTGAAGTCAACATCTAATAGAATGTTTTCTGGCTTAATGTCGCAATGTATGATACAATCCCTGCACTCTTCATGGAGATAAGCTAGCCCCTTGGCTGTCCCTAGTGCAATTTGGTACCTTGTTTTCCAATCCAAGACCTTTGACTCCATTTTATGAAAAAGATGGGAGTCCAAGGATCCATTTTGCATGTATTCATATACCAATAGCTTCTTTTTACCTTCAGAGCAAAACCCATGAAGGCGAACAAGATTAACGTGTTGGATTGTTCCTAGGGTGCTGACTTCTGCCCGAAATTGCTTCTCTCCTTGGTTGACGCTTGCCAATTGCTTCACAGCTATGGTAGTGGAATCGGGCAATTTCCCTTTGAAAACAGAACCAAAACCTCCTCCCCCCATCTTCTCCTTGAAATTTTTGGTTGCTCTTCTCACATCTTTGTATCTAAATGCAACCAATGAACCATAAACTGTTGTTGTTTGCTCTTCGTCTACTTGCCTACTTTTTCCAACAGCAAAAATGAGGCCCGAGAATACTAGTACGACTGAAACTGAACCCAAAACGACGCCAATAATCCCCTTTTTATTTTTACCACTTGGATACATAGACACAGCGACTCTGAGATAAAGAGTTCTTCCACGATCATCGTTTTCAAGGAGTTCTTGCATATTGAAGAGGTCTCCAATCCAAATTGAACACCCATCACTGTCGTAAGCATACGCAGTGCAAGAGCAGTTACTCAAGCAGGTAAACTCACATTCTTCAGCACTCCCAACAGCCACAGACCGAGGATGTTTAGGCAATCTCATGTTGGGATATTCCAAAAACGTGTCTTTCTTTTCATTATTTCCACACACTAACTCGGTTCTCCTCATACACCCGCCAGAATAACTCATCGAATTCCAGTCATTGCTCGACGTAGGATTGAAACCATTCGGACAATTACAGAAAGGCAATGTATGCTCATTACAGGTGCCAAATGCCCCGCAGAAAGCGTAAACCTCGCATTGTTGTACTGGAAGAGTCCACAATACATTCCGCTCCTTGGTGCCTCTCAACCAGGTGACTACCTTGACTTGCCCTGAAACATCCATAATAAATCCAGAAATAAATGAAGAATTATATGGAGTATATATGAAATAACTCTCATTCTCGTTGTCGTGATAGCTAAAATTATACATATAATCACCCCTCATTTCAGGTACTAAGCTGAAAAATTGCCCATTCCAAGGACCGCCAGTCCAATATTGTTCAGACCCATTCCACAGCAAAAGAAACTGGATGCTAGTTGCATCTAGATTGAGAGAAAATAGTCCTGG
The DNA here is from genome assembly GCF_055761805.1 of Camellia sinensis. Taxonomy (NCBI): domain Eukaryota; kingdom Viridiplantae; phylum Streptophyta; class Magnoliopsida; order Ericales; family Theaceae; genus Camellia; species Camellia sinensis. The sequence goes on from NC_138967.1 coordinate 154,000,492, forward strand.
TGAAGGGTCTTCTGAGTTCTTCCATGAAGTTAGAACTTGGTGTGTATTGGTTCGTTTGTCGTATGCAAACTTGCTACCGGGCAACCAAGTGTGAGTAGGATGATCAAAACTTTGCCAAATTGGTTTCGTTGAATTTGAATTCGACCCATCTCTTAAAACCAAATTTCCATCATCGCCAAGAACTGCAGCAACAAAATTTGAGGAAGTGGTGGTGGTCGACTTATGATTTGTCGACCAAATTATGATTTGGGACTCATTGAGAAGCACTAAGTTACCATCTAAGATTTTGAGTACAGAGGAATACTTGTTAGAGATGGGTATATCTCTATTTGCTACCCAAACTATGGTTTTTGGTGACACTTCGTAGTACCACATGGATATGTAATAGTTGGAAGACTTGCCTGGTTTGTAAAAACCCATTTCAAAGGTTCCACCAGCTGAAACAATGGTCTGGTCCCCAGAGAGAGATTGGGTTGCTGAAATGGTGTCAACAGCTCCAAGAGAGAGATGGTTGGTGATGAAAGAGAACCAACATAGGAATAATGCAGAAAACATGAAGCACGGATCATTTCCGATACCCATATGATGAAAAATTCTCTGTGTATAGAATTCGATCATAGATTAGATATGAGGAAAAGAGAGAGGGTATGAGAAAGAGGATGATCAGATGGTTAGAAGAATGGGTCTGATTATGTTTTGGGTTTATTGGATGGAGTTATGGTAGAACATTAACCTCTATTTATAAGGAAGTCCAAAAAGTTAGTTAATTATACAGAAATCAGATTTATTTTTTCAAAAGGCAAAAACACTAATTTAGAGATGCCTAAAGTCTATTATGGCCACTACAACATTTTCTTAATTTAGTGACATTTAAAAATATCACAAAATTATTAGTTTAATGACATTTTTTAGTCTTGTGGCATTTTGAACAAGTGTCATTTGTATCCATGTCACGGTAGATACTAGTGCCACAGTAGATAGTTGTAAGTACCACTACACCATCATGGCTAAAAATTTTCAATGATATTTTGATGTCATGGTAGATATTATTTGTGGCACTATCAAGCGTCATTAAAAAAAGAGTTAGTGACACTTATAAGTGTTATTACACCATCAAGACTAAAACCTTTCAGTGACACTTTAATGTCATGGTAGACACTATTCGTGACACTATCAAGCGCCATTCGTGATGATAATTCGTTGTAGAACAATTTGATCCGCTCTTGCAGAGACTCGAACCGCCAACCTCCCGCACCATAAACCTTATACACCACACTCTTCCTACTACACCTTTATAGCACCACATGATTATATATACAACATATATTATTTATATAGTACATACATCCATATTAATATAAAAGTATATGTATAAACATAATTATTTTATTGAACATAATTTATGTAAAATAAACTATTTACTAGCAAAATAAAAAAAGACCACTTTTGGCGACTAAAAATTTTTAGTCGCCAATTCTATATTTTTTGCTACTAATTGTTTTTTAATTGTTAAAAACTTAACTTTTGCCGACAAAAATCGGATTTGATCGCCGAAGATGCACTTTCAGCTACCAAAACTTTGGTCGCCAAAAAATTTAATTCTCCCCTTAGGATTTTAGTTCTTTCGCACTAAAAATGACCACTCTTGGTGACTAAATTTATTTTTTAGCCGCCAATTATAGACTTTTGGCTACTAAAATTTTTGAAGTCACCAAAAAGCTTTACTTTTGGCTACTAAAATTTTTTTTAGTCGGTAAAACCCATATAATCAACGACCAAACTTATTTTTAATCGCCAATTGTAGACTTTTGGCTACTAAATTTTTTTAGTCACCAAAAAGCTTTATTTTGGGCTACTAAAAATTTTTTAGTCACTAAAACCCATATAATCAGCGACCGAACTTAGTTTTATCGCCAATTGTAGACTTTTGGCTACTAAAATTGTTTAATCGCCAAAAAGCTTTACTTTTAACTACTAATGCTATTTTGGTCGCTGAAAGCTATATTTTCAGCGACCAAATTTTTTTTGGTCAGGAAATTTAGTCGCCAAATGTGCTTTTTCCTGTAGTGTATATTGAGTTCAATTTATTTATTTTTAATCATTTACTGCATTTTAAAAATTTAGAAAGTATATTGGTATTTTTTGTTTTTTTCAAAAATGTCATTATAAGCTTGGAAAGTTTTTGACTTAGTGGCATTTCTCAAAATGCTATAAAATATTTGTTTATGACACTTTTCACCTAAGTGCCATAAAAAGTAATTTGTCCTACCTAGTGTCCTGACATTTTTTAAAAAATGTCATTGCTACTAAAGTTTAGTGGCATCTGTTGGTGAATGTCACGAACATAATTTTTTGTGTCATTATTTTATAAAATGCCATAAAATTGATGTGACATTTCTTTATTGAAATGCCACTAGAGCCTTATATGTTTGTGGTTCTGTGGCATTTTTCTAAAACATTTAATGCCAATTTTTATTTTTGTGGCATTTTCTAAAAATCTGCCAGTAGTGTAGTGTTACTAAAGTGTAAATTTGTTGTAGTGACATTTTTGTTGTAGTGAAGTGACACTTTTTTTAATTGAAATGCCACTAGAGCCTTGTATGTTTGTGGCTCTATGACATTTTTCTAAAAAATGCCTCAAAATATTCTTTTTGTGACATTTTATAAGAACATGCCACTAGTATGGTGTCACTAAAATGTGTTTTTGTTGTCGTGGGCCCCTCAACTCTATACACATTCTTCGCGTTTGTGGTGGGTGATCATTTCCAAATTGAAGGTTCCACAAAGAAAGGTTGTGCAAAAACAACGAAAAAATGGCAAATTAATTTTATTCGGATCATGCTATGTTGTTTGTTTGGTTTGGTTTTCTCAATTCATGTTTCGGTTTTGATTAAAAAAATATGAATTTTATTTTATCATTTGATCCGTTGTTTTATAGTTATGATTCCAGTTTAAAACCGAACTAAACCGTTTAATTGTATACATATATAATTTGATATTTATGGTAGACAGTCAAGTTATTAGTGTTATATATATATATATATATATATATATATGTGTGTGTGTTGTGTTAATCTTTTACTTACAAGTATGTAAAATAGTAGAACTAGTTAAATAATTATTTAGATAATTTTATTTATAAAAATAAAATGGGAAGTTATTGGGAGGGTTGCACACGATATGCATAATTTACAAAATCATATATAAATTTTCATGAATTTACATTTGTGATATCATAACAATGCATAAGTCGAATACAAATTCGTGTAAGTTTATTCATAAAAGTTTCACGTAAGTTTTCCCGAACTTACATAATTCATCTCACAAAAATGTATAATTCAACCTACGAATTACATAATAAAAGTATATACATATGGTATGCAACACACTACCAAAAAAATTTTCAAAATAATAGTATATTATTTGATATTTATATTGTGAATGATGATAAAATTTATGAAAACCGTACTTCTAAATTGAACTGAACTATGTTTTTATGGTTTATTTTAATTTGATTTCAAGATTTTTATGATTCGATTAAATTTTAAATTTTATAAAATTGTAGGTAGTAATAGTTTTGATTTACTTCAAAATTTAACAAAATCCAACTATCCTCACCCTAACTTAAGCCCATTAAACCCAGAATAAATTATGTACAATAGAGGGGACACAATGATTCCTAACACAATTTAAAAAATAATAATTAACATAAATAAAAAATTACCAAAAACATGAGCTTGCATCCACATACAAATTATATATATATATATATATATTTGTGTATATTTTCCAACTTTAGCTTTTTCTGGGATTGGGTTGTCTTTTTCTTTAGACCCTTGATTGGGGCACCTGAACGACCCACCTCCAGGGCCGGCCTAATTCTTACGAGGAAATGGCAAAATTTCAAGCATTAACAAATTTTAAAATATGGTTTTATAATTTTTTTTTTTAAATCCAAAAATTTCATTAAAGTGAAAATTATACCGATGATAGTTACTTACACATTTGGATTTAATTTTTAAAGGGTAAAAGTGAATTTCTCCAAATGTAAAATTATACATTTGGGCAATCTGCACTATAAATATTTTATGTTTTAGATTTTCTCTCATTTTAAAACAAATCTTACATCATGAATAAGAATGTAACACTTTAATATAATACTCCAATGTAACACATTAAAAAATTCCTTAGTGTATTTTTCTTAAATGTAACAACATAGCACTCCAATGTAATACACAAAAAAGCTCATTAGTGTACTTTTCCTAAACGTAACACTCCAATCAATATAATTTCAATCGTAACACTCTAATGTAACACACATAAAAATACTAAAAAACTGGTGTACTTTTTAAAATGTAACACTCACCGTTTGAAATTATACATTTTTGTACTTATTTTGAAATGATTTAAAGAATCACGCATCCTTTTTTTTGGAGTGTTACATTAAAATATTACGTTTCGAAAAAGTACACTAAGAAATTTTTTTGTGTGTTATATTAGAGTAATCCATTAAGGAGGGTTACATTTGGAAAAAGAATAATAAGTAGTTTTTTTTTTTTTTTTTTTTACATTGGAATGTTACGTTTGAATATAACATTGGAATGTTACGTTTGAATATAACATTGGAGTGTTACAGATTGAAATTATACATTTGCTCAAGCTTACTAATGAGTTTTTGTACTCCTTTTAAAATATTTGAAGAATCTCACATCTTTTTGGAATGTTTGAAGAATAATTCAAATTATTTTTATCCTCATTTTGAACAGTTTGAAAATCTTATATTTCAAGTCATTCTAAATAAATAAATAAATAAGATTTTCATATAAAAATTAATCCCAAATTTGATTCTCATGGGTTGTATATCTTACCTTTCTAGCACAAAAGAAAAATAACAATAATAATAGAAATAAGAGTGTAACCGTAATTATAATTTTTAAATAATATATTAAATCTACATTTTCAAAATCAATGGGACTAATTGATTTATAAGAAAACCCTTGGGATTAATCGGATCACCATTGCTTACGATGAGATTTATCGGTAAATTTTTCAAATAAAAATATGTAGAATTAGAAATTATATAAAATTTATTAAAAAAATTAAATATAAATATGTTATAGTTGGATTATCATATAATAATTTTATATGATATTTATTAATTTATAAGATTGTAAAACAAGCAATGTTAATTAAATTAAAATATCAACTATATAAAAGAAATTCAACAACGACTAATTAAGAAAGAATCACATAACATCTAAATTCAAAAGAAAAAAAAAATGAAAATATCCAAACGATAGATACATCTCAATGTGTGAAGTAATTAATTATTTGTAATATGATATTAAAACATAAAATAGCTTACTATTCAACAAATAAAAAAGTAATTCAAGCAGTAAATCCAAACTTTGGAGATTCCTCGAGAATGTTATTATTGTGTAGATTTTTTATCCTTTGAATTGTGATTATATAAAATAATGTAGGAAAGAAAGTATAATTCAATAGTATATAGAATCACTATAAAATTTAAACAGAAAATCTATAATATAGAATAATATAAAATTGATATTAGGTACAGAATAATGCACGAAATAAAATATAAAATAATAATAATAAGAGGCAAATTAAAAAAAAATCCTAATATCATTGAAATAATTAAGAAGAAAAACGTGAAACCCAAATTTGGTATTGAGTTTGTGAATTATCTCAATTTACCATGAAAAATATATGCAAAACAAATATTTGTCAAATAAAATCCATATAAAATAAGTAAAATTATAATAATTTAAATTAGGTTTGTGTTTGTGTATAATTAAAAAAATACATGCTGACGTAACTTTCTTAAAAAAAATAGACCCGTATAATATGTCACCTAAACATAACTAATAATAATAATAATAACACTATTTTTAATAATATATATATAATTTATATTAAAATATAATAAAAATATTTTTTTTAATTTTTAATTAAATGTATTTAACTACTATTTTAATGTAAATAGAATCACCCCTCAACCCATCCTTACTAGCGAGAATTGTATCCCTAATTTATTATTTGAGAAGTTGGTTAAAAATTAATTTTTTGATTTTTTATTTTATTTTTTTTATCCTTTTATATGTGAAAAATATGAAAGATAATATGACTCAAAATAAATTAAAACCTAACTTTTAGCTAACTTCCCAAATTACAATGAACTTTTTCTCAAACTTCTTTAACTATTGGACTACAATATAATTCTTTTTATATTATAAATATTCTTTTATTGATCTAAAAATATATACAATATCATCAACATAAACAAAAAAAAAAAAAAAAAAAAAATTAACCAATCACCCCCATTAAGGGTCAATCGGCCCACTATATCTATATATATATATATATATATTGGGATTTGAATTGTCTTCCAGTGGGGAACACTGCACTAACTAATGCTTTCTTTATTTCTTTCCTTCTTTTGATTGATTCTTTCTGTGGAAGCACTAATAAGGTCAAGTTGGCATGATTGAAAAAAGATAGAAAGTCAAAAAATCATTATCTTATTCAAGTCACATCATCTTATTTAAGTCACATCACCTCTCTAACACATCACTTCAAACCCAACCTATAGCGACCCTGGTCTTTTCCCATTTAATTATTGTATCCGGACTGTTCCGTAGATTTTATCATTGTATAATGGTTGTTGTTGTTTTTCCTTATTTTCTCTTTTGGAATTATAGGATGTGTTGGGCAGGTTTGTTTCAGGTTGGTTGGGTTTAGAAACCAAGAGTTGCTGTCCAGGTTTTTGGTTCTTCGCTCGAGCGAGTAGTTGTTCGCTCGAGCGAGAGGTAATGTTTGATTTGGACCTGTAGCTGAGCATTCTTGGCTCGAGCGAGCTTTTCTTCGCTCGAGCGAGTTAGTTCATCCTTCGCTCGAGCTATAGTTCCTTCGCTCGAGCGTGTGTCTGGGTTCAGACCTGAGGGTTTGAGTTTTTCGCTCGACCGAGCTTTCTTTCGCTCGAGCGAGCATTTGAGTTGTTGGCTCGAGCAAGGCTTCCTTGGCTCGAGCGTAGTTTCTCTGTGTCTGGTAGCTCGAGCGACCAAGTCTTCGCTCGAGCGAGCCTGTCCAGTTTATATACACAGCAGCGGGATTTGATCAGTCTTTTTGATATTCTTTTGATTCAAAACCCCAGGTTCGACTTCTCTCTCTCCCTACTCACCTTCTTTCTTAGATTTGATCCACATAGGGTGTGTTTCTACCCTAGATCCTTCATTAAAAAGATAGAGTGAGGCAAGGGCTACCATTTAATCTGAGCATTTGACGATTTGGAGCACTTTGGTATTTTGGGCATTCATCTATTTCTTCACCTTTTTGGGTTGTTTTCTTTGAGGTAGGGATTTCCTACTCCATTTTATAGGTTTTGCTCTAAGTTTTGGTATTTTGATGTGTTGGGTTACTTTGGTAATTTTCGGGAAAACCCTAGTTGTTGTAATAAATTAATTTATATAATCAATTCAGGGAAAATTGGGAAATTTAGTTGAATTCATGGAATTAATGAATTTATTGATTAAATGGTGTAGTTGGTTAGTTTAATCACTCACCTATGAAAATGTTGGAATTATGTTAGTTGATACATTTATTTCCTGTTTAGAAATAACTATTTTGGGCTATCGGTGGAGGATAGTCGTGATTGTTGTAGACATTGCATGTGGATTAGGACTAACTGAAACTAATCACATTGGTTAAGTCATTTACTTTGACTATTGCATTGATACAGAAAATACGTGTATTGATTGAGCATTGCATTTGCATACATTGTTTTGTGTGGGAGGAGATAGGGGATGTACTCCACGGTTTAGGGGAAGATAGGGGATGGACCTCTAAACCGGATTTTGTTTGGGAGGAGATAGGGGATGGACTCCATTAGCATCACTTTTATGTGTGCTTATTTATATAGAAGTGTTTTATTGATACAGCACTAAAATGTGTATCAATCTGGAAGTATGAAGTGTTGTGAATTGAGCTTGAGTCTCATTTGTTTGTTGATATTGGAAGGATGTGAATATGGTATATGTAATTCACTGTTGTAGGTTGGCCAGGTTCTGAGCCATGTTGATAAAATTGGAGAGTAAATTGTATCTTAGACAATAGTGTCATGAGACTGTAAAATGAAGTGGTTGATTATCTTGGTTAACCATCTGTCAAATACTATTGCTTTATTCATTGCTTATATGTGGTTTAGTATATTCCTACTGGGCTGTGGCTCACCCTTTATGGGAACATCATTTTCAGGTTCAGGTGATAAGCAACCTCCCAGGACTTAGTTTGGAAGGATGCGGATTTTGAAGACTTGTCTTTAGTTATTTATTTTAAATAAGGTTACATGTAAACATTCAAGCCAAGGGCTTAACTTGTAAATGGGTTAATACTCATTCTTTTGTGTCCAAGTGTTAGCTTGGAAAGATGTAAGCCCTTAGGGCATTTATTTTGATGTTCCATGTAATGACTTTTAATAAAAGTACTCTGATGAATAATTCAAAAGATTCATTTTCTTTTAATAATGCACGTTAATGTTATGTACATTATGGGTTTAATTTGAGGGCGTTACACAACCCAAACCCAACCCATATTTCATAAAAAGTCAAAAAGTGCACTTATTTAGTCTTCTCAAACTAGGCCTAAATCTCAAAATCAAATTTTTTGAACTATTTAGTCCTACAATTGATCTTATAAACTGATAAGTCCTAGCCTAATGTTAATTACGTTAATATCCATTGTTTCCACGCGTGGTCGACATCAAATAGGGGTATAATAGGTTTTCTACGATGTGGAAATTACAAATCTATCCAAAGAGCGCAGAGTAGGCATTTTTGGTTTCCCTCCTATTCAATCGTAACGTTTGAGACGATGATGAAAAGATCTTTGTTGCCAATGTTAGATCGTTGATGTTTGATTTACTTTTGGTAAATCCTAGGCCCATGATGTTAATTCCTATTTCCATGTTTCGCTGATTCCACGTTTGAAATAACCCCACAAACCCTACCACATCGAAGCTCCTATGTTCCTGTGGAGACATATTTTTGGGTAATCCACGTGGCCGAGGTTGTTAGCCGAGGTGCCACGTGGGCGGACCGTGATGCCGAGATATGGTGCGATAATACCGGAATCTGAGATATTTGGATAGAGGACTAGAGTCCTAGATGACATCAAACTATCCATTTGGATAGAGGACTAGAGTCCTAGATTGGGAGAGGACTTCAGTTTGGATAAAGATAAAACTCTTAGAGAGTTAATCTTAATCCTACTGAGAGTTCAAGATTAGCAGTAATCCAGATTCCATTGAAGCTAGGCTTCTATTGGGATTAGGTTTGTGTTGGCTATAAAAGGGAGGCACCCTCATGGGTTTAAGGTATACTTTTTATGCTCTGTCTAGTGAGTTAAGCACTATTGGTTATCTTTGAGAGATATTTTACTGACTTGATCGTCGGAGTGCCCCCGGGTGGATGAACCACCGCAGGATTCTTATCTTTCTGTGACAGGTTGTTTGAACTTAGTCAATTCTGCCGGTGCTCTCCAGCTGAGTTCCCCCTTTTGGTTGTGTGGTCGAAAATCAACACCCACAATTTGGCGCCGTTTGTGGGAACTTAAGGAGAATAGATGGCCAACAACGAGTAAGGAAAAAAGATTAGGGACGACATCCCTAGTGGGGGTGGTAAACTTGCCAATCTAAACGTGGAAGAAGAAAATCGTAATGAAGGAGCACGGGATCAAAATCCCGGGGAGAATTACATCGGCCAAAAGGGAGACGCACCGAAGAAAGCAGGCCGAGATAAGTACTACCGTAAAAGCAACCTTCAGGTATGAAGGGATAGATGCTGGAGAAAAGACGAGAAAAGTGAAAGACATAGAAAATAAGTTGACAGATCTACAAACAGTGGTCAACCTCATGATGCAGAATAACATGATGCAGCCGACATCCCTATTACAAGACATGCCGGCACCAGCAACCAAAACTGGTGCCCAGAAAACAAGATCTCGACCTAGATGAGTAGGTCCGAGAAGACAAGAGCTTAGTCTAAGTGAGTAGATCCCGGATTTCAGTACTTAACGATGTTTCTAAGCGAAACATGACGAATAACTTAGACTTATTATATGGCAGAGTTGAATTATACTTGCATATAATAGAGTTGAACTAAGTTGGCGATATTTCTAAGCGAAACATGACGAATAACTTAAACTTATTATATGGCAGAGTTGAATTATACTTGCATATAATAGAGTTAAACTAAGTTGGCGATGTTTCTAAGCGAAACATAACGAATAACTTAAACTTATTATCTGGAAGAATTGAATTATACTTGCATATAATAGAGTTGAACTAAGTTGGCGATGTTTATAAGCGAAACATGACGAATAACTTAGACTTATTATATGGCAAAGTTGAATTATACTTGCATATAATAGAGTTGAATTAAGTTGGCGATGTTTCTAAGCGAAACATGACAAATAACTTAGACTTATTATATGGAAGAGTTGAAATTACACTTGCACATAATATAGTTGAATTAAGTTGGCGATGTTTCTAAGCGAAACATGATGAATAACTTAGACTTATTATATGGTAGAGTTGAATTACACTTGCATATAATAGAGTTGAACTAAGTTGACGATGTTTCTAAGCGAAACATGACGAATAATTTAGACTTATTATATGGCAGAATTGAATTACACTTGCATATAATAGAGTTGAACTAAGTTGGCGATGTTTCTAAGCGAAACATGACGAATAACTTAAACTTATTATATTGCAGAGTTGAATTATACTTGCATATAATATAGTTGAACTAAGTTGGATTAACATGGACCTGTCATATCGGCAGAATCAGACACAGATTGGAACTAAGTACATATCAGTCAGATTAACAAAGAGACCAAGGTTGGTAACCTCAGCCAGTCTTTGTTTAAATCTGACCTCGGCGACAGGGTCAAAGCCACATGCTTAATAAGAACCCAAGTGGAACTTAAGTTCATATTAGGGGGCAGAGGGCTGGAGAATGATGCTTGGGAGTTAGAATTTACAAGCTAAGATTGGTTAACACTTGTTGAAACTTTAAGAAAAATTTACAAGTTGAAGTTAAGCCGATGTTATGTTAAAGGAAGTTAGTTTAACACTTGTTGAAATTTTAAGAAAAGTTTACAAGTTGAATTTAACCCAAGGTTATGTTGAAATAATAGAAGACAGAGGTCCTGATAAGTAAAGAGTGAAGTGGCAAGTTGTAAATAACACTTGTGAAAATATTATGATAAATATTTTCAAGTGTTAGGTCAAAGCCAAGATAAAACTGCTAGTGGGTATAACCGAAATATTCCGCACCGAGAAGATTACACAGTTAAGGTGTACGTTGAAGACGTGCAAAATATTCTAAGTATGAAAACATGCAAAGCATAGAAGAAAAGCGGTAAGCATACATGATGAAAGCAATATTCAACACTTAGAAGAAAAATAGAAGGCTTGCATTGAAAAGAGACAGCTTGTTCAAGTACATAAACAAGAACATCGGTCTGACAAAACAGATACTGTTCAAAACAAAGAAGAAAATTACAAAGAAAAAAGTACAATGGAAAGAAAAATTCCTAAGTACTAGGATCTTGTGCATTGATCTCAGACTATTCAACCTCGGCTGTTGGCATTGTTTCGGTCTCGGCAGACAGCTGGGCAGACTTCTCGACCGTGATTTCGGCATCGATTTCTAGAAGAGTCTGGACCAGGCTTTTTGCAGCGGCAGTGATCTCGGTTTCAGAAGTGTCGGCCTTCTTTGGTGAGGTGCTCTTGGAGACCTCATCCTCGTCCTCCTCAGTCAAGTCCAGGACTTGATCATTTAGAGTAGAGTACTTGGCCCCAGCAACAGAGTAGGGGACTTGGCCCCAGCAGTAGCTTCAGATTCTTTCTCGGCAACCTCAGCCTTGGCTTCTTCCTTGTCTCCAGCCTCTTTATCGTCAGCCTCTTCTACTTCCTTGGCCTCATCCTCAGATTGATTGGGAGAAGAAAGGAAAGGGACATTGAGCTGACCCATATCACAGAGGGGAGAGTCCTCAGGGACAAACATCTTTATGAGGGCTGTCATCCAGTCAAGATAGTATCCTTCGTTGCAGGCCATGTTGACTTGTTTTTTCAGCCTTAGCAATGGCCTCGGCTTTAGCAACAGTAACTTGGTCCACTTGCTTCATGTGCTTCTCTTTCAAGATATTGAGTTGCTGGAGGCATGAGCATGTCGGATTGACTATAATGAGATGGAGTGGATTGCACAGTTATGACATCAGGGATGTCAACAAGAAAGTCTTCTACGACAAGAGTTCGGCAAGACATGTCGTCATTGGTTACGACGATAGCTACTCACAGATAAGGTGATTGAAAAACTATCAAGGTCTAAGGCTAGAAACTTAGGACCTCGGTGTTTCCTGTTCCTGGTTCTAGCTGCAAGATTGTCGCTATGTCGGTGTTTGCACTGCCATTAAAATGGTGGGTTGATACATGGAGCAGTTGATGAAGTGCTTGGCTGCTAGCCTGGTTCAGCTAATAGAGTTTGAACCTGCGGCATGAATGGATTATTCATGGCAATGAATGCTTCAAGAACAACGATAATGGTTTGCAAAGGCAAAAAGAGAGAGTCTGGGGACACAGATAGAGGAAAAATAAAAAAAAATAGCAAAAAGTTATGATTTCGAGTCCTTAGGCGATGTGCTCGTGCTGATGTTAGACGGCTGGGGGCAAAACTGATGCGATACGATGAAGACGTGATTAGTACGCTCCAATCTGATGATGATCTTGATTGGGAAGTGCGATCTCAGTTGAGATGATCTCGGTAGAAGTGATGATCTCGGGTGAGATGATGATCTCGGTTGACATGATGATTTCAGTTGAGATGTTGATCTCGGTTGAGATGTTGAATTTGGATGGGAGCAGAACTTGTTTATTCTTGGTTTCTTATGAGATGATACTAGGATCTTGATGTTCTTGAACTAGCAAGTCATGATCTCTGCTAGTAGTGTGGTCTCTGTTGGACCTGGATGAGATAGAACATGATGGTTCTTGGTTCTTGATTCTTGACGAGTGGAAATATGAGTCCTTCTTTCTTGGCGTTGACAAGTCACGATCTCGGTCGGAGGAGTACATGTATAGGTTCCATCACCTCAGTTTGCCGAGGTAATAGAACCTAGGGGGCAGCTGTGGGGACATATTTTTGGTTAGTCTACGTGGCCGAGGTTGTTAGCTGAGGTGCCACGTGGGCGGACCAGGATGCCGAGATATGGTGCGATAATACCGGAATCTGAGATATTTGGATAGAGGACTAGAGTCCTAGATGACATCAAACTATTTATTTGGATAGAGGACTAGAGTCCTAGATTAGGAGAAGACTTTAGTTTGGATAAAGATAAAACTCTTAGAGAGTTAATCCCAATCCTACTGGGAGTCCAAGATTAGCAGTAATCCAGATTCCATTGAAGCTAGGCTTCTATTGAGATTAGGTTTGTGTTGACTATAAAAGGGAGGCACCCTCATGGGTTTAAGGTATACTTTTTATGCTCTGTCTAGTGAGTTAATCACTATTGGTTATCTTTCAAAGATATTTTACTGACTTGGTCGTTGGAGTACCCTCAGGTGGATGAACCACTACGGGATTCTTATCTTTCTGTGACAGGTTGTTTGGGCTTAATCAATTCTGCCGGTGCTCTCCAGCGGAGTTCTCCCTTTTAGTTGTATGGTCGGAAATCAGCACCCACAGTTCCCGAACGTCAATTGGTAGCGAATGTTGACTGATTTTGCCTTGTTGTCTGGCGGTGACAATGTATTCTAGTGACTTTAGAATTCCACCTTCGTCGTCGACGATCTATCTGTGCGAAAAATGAAAATAGATATCTACTGCGTCATAGTGTTTTTATGTCGTTTGATTAGGCCCCTTTTGGGAAGTGGGTTATAATCCACTTCCCAGATTATAACCCACTTCCTCTCTCACAAAAAAACTGCTTATAAGCAGCTTTTAACCAAAAAGTTGATTATAACCATCTTCCCAAAATAGCCTTAGCATTGTGAGTTCGTGAAGCTTTTGTGTCCGACATTACATTTCTGAGCATGTTTGGCGATGGTCGTTAATGTCATAATGTTAAACCGTCATTGACATTTTGTTGTGTGATTAGGGCTTTGGGGTGTCGAATTACATTAGGGACGTGGATGGTGTTAGTGTAATGTCCATCGATTGTTTTGTATGCAGTATCGGGGGTGTAATTGTCCGTGATTGTTGTTCTGTAGAGTTCAACTCAACGTTAATCACCGGTGCGATAGGGGAAATTGCGTTGGTCGTGTACAATGGTAGCTACAGGAAATGGGGGGGTTGCATTGTCAAGACCCTCTGTTCCTGGGGTGTAGTAGCCGCACATAAGGGTGGGGATGCTAGTTTGTTTGGTGGTAAGTAAAGTGGTGGAAATGAGTCCCCTAACATCACCATGTGTGTTGGGTATACCTCCTTATTGGAGTGTGGGACCCAATTGGTTTGTTAAAGAATTTTAATTTGACTTGATTTAGGTATAATATATTTTTATACATTATATTTGAGGAGACCCAATCCAATTTGGAAACAACTAAGGTTTGACAAAACAAAACCCTAGATTCACAATATATATATATATATATATATATATATATATATATGTATATATTGTTTGGTGTAACACAGTGGACGGCTACTACAAATTTTCCACCTTTTCCGAAATACTGGGCTGTTGGTTTGTGTGGGTACGCACTGGGTTAATTGTGGCAGCGTGTGGATTGGTTTGGTTCGACTTTCGGTTCTATTTTGGGTGCATTATTTTGGGTCTTCTACAACTTTGGTTCTAAAGATTTTGGTTCATCTATTTGGTGAGGTCTTTCCTCTTTGTTTATTTGTGATTATTTAGAATTCACCTAATGGTGGTTTTGTGAGACCATTGGTGTCTCGTTTGTAATCGTTTGGAACTTATTTGGTTGATAGTGGAATCGGATTTCGATCCCGTGGACCTACCTCACATTGAGGGAACAACGTAAAAATTTTCATGTGGCTTTTGATTTAATTTTTCCGCATTAGTTTTTATTCCCATTGATTGATTTACTTGTGGGGAATCATAGATTTTCCCTAACAATGTGAACGTGTAATGATGATGTTAGTTGTCCGATGTTTGGTGCAAAGGTGTGCCTACAGCGTTCCGATGTCAGTTGTCAAACTTTGTTGTTGTTTACTGTGTGCGTCGATGTTAGGGAACGAGTGTGGATGGGGTGTGTGGTTGAGATTCATATGGTGATGTTAGTTATTTGTTTTGCGTAAATGTTTGGGTATCACTTTGTGCAGTTGTCATGGCAATACATTTCGTTTTGTGTCGTAGGTTGGCACTGTGAGTGAGTTTGTTGGATTGTGATGTTAGCAGTGTCATTAGCCGTAGCATTGAAATGTTAGTGTTAAGTGTGTTGTGACGATAGTGCCCACAAAAAGAAAGCCCAGCAACATCAACATCAGCTGAAGAAACGTCCACCAACACTTCAAGCACATAGCATAGGCAACACACTACTGCCCACAAAAAGAAAGCCCATAAAACACAAGTACGACACCAATAGAATCACAAACCTAGCAACGCCACCAGAAACTGAAACACTCTCCCCAAATCACCTCTTAATGGAAATGTTGCATACATTACTCCCCCAAATCCCACACGTCAAACATCAGTAAATCCAAAAGGAATATCATATCAAGGGTAGAATTGTAAACTTCAACGTCACCAAATCAAATAAATACTCATTACCAAATTAAAGAGGACTAAATGGTTCATAAGAAAAAAACACATGACAAATTGGATCAACATTCCCTATCAGGGCATTTATTGGTAAATTTTCCTTGTTCAACCCACTGTAGAACTTACTTCCATAATTTTAAGTGTTTATTCTATGAGATTCTTTTAGTATATATTTATATAAAAAAAATTAAATTAATTACATAATTATAATTATACAATGAAATCACATTTATTTTTAAAATAATTAACATGGTTTGATCTTATTATCATAATAATTTAATTAATTTAATTTTGTTTGTGAATAATCTACTAAAAAAAATTTTACAAAACAAACATTCACGTTGTTTGGAATTTGCTTTTTATTGTTATTTTTTCAATTTTAGTAAATTTTTTAAAAACTCTAAAATAAATTAAACTTTTAAATTCTATTCAACTAGGTGTACTGAAAAGGTTAGAAAAAAAAAATTAAAAAAAAAAAGATCAAGAAAATAATTAAAACCAAAACTAAGAGTGTGTTTGGTAACGTTTACGTTTTAAGTTTATATTTATAAAAATTTTATAAACTGATTTTTGTTTATTTTTTGTTTATTTTTAGAAAAACATAAACTACAAACGCGTTTAGTAATTGACAAAATGTTTAAAAAATTTTAAAAATATAAAAAAGAGTGAGAAATGGCAAGTGGTGGCAAGTGACGGCGGAAGACAGTGGTAGAAAGTGGTGACGGTGGGTGGTGGGTAGCTGGTGGTAGTAGGTGGTGGCGGGTGGATGTGGGTGGTGGTGGTGGGTGGGTGGGTGGATGACGGTGGCAGGTGGTGGGTGGTAGCGGGTGGGTGGTGGTGGTGGTGGTGGTGGCGGGCGGCGGGTGATGGGTAGTGGGGGCAGGTGGGTGGCGGATAGCGGGTGGTAGAGGGTGAGTGGTGGTGGCAGTTAGGTGGCGAGTGGTGGTGGTTGTGGGTGGGTGGATGACGGTGGCGGGTGGTGGCTGGTAGCGAGTGGGTGGTGGTGGCGGGTGGTGGGTGATGGTGGCAGGTGGGTGGTGGTGGGTGGTGACGGGTGGGTGGTGGGTGGTGATGGTGGGTGGTAGTGATGGGTGACGGTGGCGAGTGGTAGGTGGTAGCAAGTGGGTGGTAGTGGTGGTGGTGGTGGTGGCGGGTGGGTGGCTGGTGACATGTGGTGACGGGTGGGTGGGTGACGGTGGCGGGTGGTAGGTGGTAGCGAGTGGGTGGGTGGCGGGTGGTGGTGGCAGGTGGGTGGCGGGTGGGTGGTGGTGGATGGTAGTGGCAGGTGGGTGGTGAGTGGTGGTGGCAAGTAGGTGGCGGGCGGTGGATGGTAGTGGCGGGTGGATAGCAGGTGGGTGATGGGTAGTGGTGGTGGTGGTGGTGGCGGCGGTGGCGGCGAGGGGTGGGTGGTGGCGGCGAGTGGGTGGCAGGTGGGTGGTGGTGGAAGACGGTGGTGGAAAATGATGGCGGGTGGTGGCTAGTGTTGGGTGGTAAAAAAAAAAAAACTGAAAACTCAAAATGGAAACACATTTTTTGTGTTTTCATTTTTTGGCCAAATTTATAAACTGAAACCACTGATTTATAAATCAAAAATTTTAATAAACAAGTTTTTATTTGAGTTTTTTAAATTTTTGTAAATATAAACAGAAAACTGAAAACGTAAGTGTTACCAAACAGCACCTTAATGTTTTAGGTTTTTTAACTTTTATAATTCTTCTACACATAATGGATAAAAAAAAATTAAAAAAACTTCGGAAAATTAGTGAAAATCCCTCTCTAACTTTGGGTAATAGGAGAGATTTAATATATATATTTTTTTTATTAGTTAAAGTCTCTCGATAAAATTTCTTTGTAATCAAAACATAGAAATTTCTCTGTAAAAATTAAAATTTCTCTATATTAGGGTAAAATTTTTCCGTGAAAATGTTGAGAGATCCTAATTATTATAAAAATATTATTTATTTTTTATCTTATAAAATTTAAATATCAGAAATCTTTAAAAAAAAATTCCCAAAAGCATTTCACACAGTCTTAAAAAAATTATTAATGACCAAAAAAATAAAAAAGATATGACTTTTTAACCAATCAAAACCCAATGTGTTTCGCTTAACGAATAAACTCCCCAAGTCTGTCCTCTTCCAATTTCGGAATCAACTACCTAATATTGATTAATCGGAGTAGAACAAAAGACAAACTTTGAGTGTGTGCATCGACTCCACAACACACACACCATTTCAGTCAAGGAGTGTAGCAGTTAGGATTCGACCCCACACCCAAGCCAAATACACATCGTTTAGCACTTAGAGGACCGTTTTAAAATCACTATACCAAACTTTTAAAAATTGACCTTGAAAAATGTAAAACTTTAGACCTCTGGACTTATGCCCTAAGATCTTACCAAAATACCACAAGATTTTACCCAAGCTGGGTTAAAACCAAACGTGTTAACCAAGCTAGAGACATTTAAATTTTATCTATTTCTTTTATTGGAAAGTTGATTCGCTAGTCAATTTTGTCGGTCCAATATCTTAACAAATCATATAAAATTTGGTGATGGGATTTTACCAATACACATTAATTCAACATCATCATTACCCTAATTGCCGTTTAAAATGAAGTAAGAGTTTGATTGGGTTTAAATTTATTATTATTATTATTATTATTATTATTATTATTATTATGTAGAAAAAATTTCAAAGCTAAAGAGAAGTTAAGGTAAATTTTGAACATTTAAGAGATGAAAGATACATGGTATTGTAAAAAAGAAGATGAAAGATTTAGGAAGTTAAAAGTAATTATTTAAGTAGTGATTAAAAGAAGTTTTTTCTCTCATTTTTTTTCTATAAATTGTAATTAATAGCTCTATTGTAAAGGATCAACAAATCAATATATGATTTGATTTCTATTTCTTTTCTATTCTAGGAGTAGATCTAATCTACATAAAAGTAGTTTAAACTTAGATAAGAGTAGTTTTAATGTACTTTACTTGTATTTAATTATTCATTCAATCATTTACATCATCATCATCTTCTTCTCTCTTTCTTTTTTTCTTATTTGTATTGTCATTATTTTTACTCCAATGAAATCCTTGAACTTTCAAGGCATAGAAGTTCAACACAATTGCTTGATCATTGTGTTGTTTGATGAAATTTTGGTTAAGGCTCTATCAATTTAAGCCTAACAAAAATTTTACTAACAATTTTGGATACACCCGGTGGGATATTGTCCTAACTTGGAGAAAAAAAATAATACAAACAAAATATTAAGAAATTATGTCATCAAGTGGCATGTTTACATTTTGTGCACCCATGGATGCAAACCACCAATGGAGTGGCAATGTTCCAATGAGTATTATTGGAATGCCATATCTTTCACGTATGATGATTCTACTATTTGTGGCCAACATAATGACATGACAAATGAAATGGAAAAAATGATTCGGCATTATGAGGATGAAATTTATTGGTACAAGAGGGAAATTTTGGCCCTACAAAAAATAATTAATTCTCTTGATTGGCAAAAATTTTAAATAATTTCATCACCACTATATTATTTGATGCAAAAAGATATAAATTACTTTGATGTAAAAATTCATCAACTTAGCTGTCAAGTTTATCAAGTGGATGGAGAAATTCAACATTGGAGTAAAAAATTAGAGAATCTTAAAAAACACAAATTTCATGAGTTAACCAAACTTTTCTGTCCACAAAAGCCATGGCCAAAGAAAAAATAAGTTCTAAAAATGGCATGCCAGGGGGGTAATTTTTCAAGTCATTTAATTGAAAAAGAAAACAAACTTCTTTTGCCAAAGGATATTGAACATTTTAAGGTTAACAATCTTTTTTTTTTTATCCGCTTAATGTTAACAATCTAATTGCAAGGTATGGTTTAAGTTAAATATGACAAAGAATGTTGAACAACCATTACAAAATAATGGTGAAAATTCAATTGGAAGGCATGATTTTAAGCCAAACATGGCTGAATTTGATGAACAACCATCACAAAATGATGGTGAAAATCCAATTGGAAGGCATGGTTTTAAGCCAAACATGACTAAATTTGATAAACAACCATCACAAAATGATAGTAAAAATACAATTATGAGGTATGATTTTAAGCCAAACTTGGCTAAAAATTATGAACAATTCATATTTGATGAATTTGAATTTTTTGATATTGTTAATTTTGTCAAAAAATTTAATTTTCTAAAGTCAATTGACATTATGATTTCTGTCATCCCACATCTACAATGGCTTTATGGATCACATCAAAAATTAATTTTGATGAAGTGGTTTACAAAAAGAAATTCTAAATTTTATTTCAATTTTTTATATAACCGTAATAGAGTAGTATTTCGATGTGGCCCTGTAGACGTCCCCGAACGCTCCCGGGAGGAACGAGCTCCCGTTCCGTTCGTATTGGGGTCACTACAGCTCAGGACTCTCAATTTTGTCACGATTCTAAGTCTGAACCAAAGAGTCCAAATCCGGCAAATCGTTTTGAGAAAACAGATTTTTGAAAGAAGTGCCAAACATGGACTGCTTTGCCAGATACAGAGTCGCCACCTAAATATTTTGTTTTGGGAAATTTAGGAAACTCTGACTCGGTGCCAAAGGCCACGTGTCCGTCATCACCAAAGTTGCCTCGACTCGGGAACTTGGGTACGATTGGGGAAGGTCACTTCGTGAGCACCCCCGCTCGCCCGGTCAGAGACCGGCCTCTACTAACCGTGATATCTATTTTTGAAAACATTGTGCGTTCTTATTCCGGTTATTAGCCTAGGTTACTATGTGATGCGCACAGCATACAAGTATAGATTGGGTCGCCTGAATTGGAACAAAACATTTCATGTTCGTTTTTTTGAAAGATGGTTTGCTACTCGCAAGTAGGCTTAAAATGCAGATTTTGCCACCCTCGGGTGGGCTTAGAAAAGATGGTTTTGCCACTATCTAGTGGGCTTAAAACTTACACTCAATGATTTGTTCCAATCTAAACAGCCCAACCTTCACCCACAGGCATTCAGGCAGTTATATCACATAAGCAATTAGCCTCATGGTAAGCATGCTATTCATGGTAGTCACTCATACGCATGCAAGGATGCTAAAGCATAAAACTCACCGGGTACTCCAAGCCAAAACAGAGACTTCATTAGAAATCATGCATGATCCTAAGTATACAGAAATACCTAATGCAACACATGCAAAAATGCAAACTATAGCAGGCTCGGCTATTCTAAACATGACATATGGAATGCGACAACTAACACGTATTCAATTTGGAATTGAAAGTACAATACAGTTAGTATGATGCGCCGAGCCCGGTGCATGCAAAACAGATGAATGAATGCAAACATGCTATCATACTGTATGCTAATTGAAATATGCCCTAATCTAACCATCATAAGCGGATAAATAAAAGGGAGAAAGACGTGGGGTTGGAAGACATACAACACACACACGCACACTTATTACAGTTATGCCCTCGCACAGAGGGTCCGAATAAATATACAGTCCCGAATAAAAGAATATTACAGTCCAAGTAATACAGTCCCAAATAATATACAAATTCCTAATTAATTAACAAATTAACTAAGAAAGCTGTAAAACTGGCGTGCAAGCCAGGGACTGCCTTGCTTCTGATGAATGATGTATGTTTAGGCTGCCTCGCGCGGAAATCCACTAGGATGCCCTAATTAGCCTCTGTTTGCACCTGTTCTTGAAATGCGTGCCAAGCCCCGAAAAGTTGCTGATTCTTCATTTTGCTGCAACAGAGAGCAGGAAAGGGGCATAGCAATGTATTTTCACAGATATATACATGCCTCGATCCTCGTGCCACCAATCACGCATATCGAGGCATGATGGCCGAGGAGTCGAATTGCACAATTCAATATGGAATGAATGCACATGAAAACACAACAAGACCTAACTTCATCATGGATGATCCGGAGTGTCGGTGACTGGGGAATTGAGATACATTCCGTCACTCGGAGTACGAAATGCACCTCGTTTCCCGTGCCCGGGCTAACTCCTATCCCGAACACGATGCAATATGCATGACATGCATGAAATGCAACTAAGATACAATCCTAACATACACAATGCTATGGAATGGCATACACGCTGCACGAGGTAATACACAACCGAGCATACACAATGCTATGGATGAAATGGCATACGCAATGCAATAATGGGCTTACACTAACATGAGAGAGCCTCAGCCGCACTCACATGGGAGGCCATCAGATGAAAACAAGATGACTCGAAATGCGTGCACGCGTGCACGTAAACCGAAAACCGACCCTCAGGCACCGAAATGCCACTCTAATTAGACATGGCAAAGACATAGAATATGATATGCAAATATGCAAAAAAATAGTAGCAAAATGAAGGGCAAAACAGCCCCGAAACAAGGCGAAATGACACCCGATGCATGGAATTTCTCCCGAAATGCAAAACTAGGTACATGAAATGGTTTACATCTATACAAAGCATGCAACATTGGCACATGGAATGAAAAGACAGAAGCAAGGCAGCCCCAAAATAAGCACTTTTACAGTTCAAAGCATGGCCAAACAGCAAACAGAAGCAGGGCAAAACTAGCATGCGAGAAATGGCCCTAAATATGAGATTAAGAAGCAACTCACAGCTTCTGTCCCCAAACAGATTAGGGCCCTTCAATAAAGTTGAATAGGGGCCCAAAATATGATCTTTTACAGTTCTGAAAATAGCCCAAAAACAAACACAGGTATGGCTAAGCTCTCATGCAAGAAATGGGCTAAAAGATGGCCAAAGGAGCAAGTGGTAGATGCAAAGCCCAAACAGAAAAAGACTCTTCTACAACACTGAAGAGGGACCAAAAATAATGCACTTTACAGTTGATGGCCGGACCCAAAACAGTATGCATACAAGCCAAAATATCATGCAAAATATGGCCAAAAAGAGAGGTATAACACAAAGTATATAAAGGATGTCTCAAACAGTGAAATACCATTAATGAAATATGGAGAGGAGGCCAAAATAAGACTTTTTTCAGTTCTGAAAATCGTCCAAAAATGGAAGCACAATAGGCTAATAAATCATGCAAAAATGGGGACCAAAAGAGAGATATAATACAAAGTGTATAAAATATGCCTCAAACCATGAAAGACCCTCAATGAAACATGAAGATATGGCCAAAATAAGACCTTTTATAGCTCTGAAAATCGTCCAAAAATGGAAGCAAAATAGGCTAATAAATCATGCAAAAAAGGGGACCAAAGAGAGGTATAATGACAAGTGGCACATGGAGGTCCCAAACAGTGATGAGCCCTTCTTCAATGTTGAAGAGAGGCTCAAAATAAGCCTATCTACAGTTTACATTATGCTCCAAAACAGATCACACACAAGCTAAAAATATCATGCAAGAAAATGGCATTCAAGGAGGATATTGAAGCAAGTGCAAGATGGGGACCTCAAACAGTGTTGAGCCCTTAAGAAAAAGTGAAAAAGAGCTCAAAAGAAGGCCACTTTAAGTTAGGGCCGGAGCTCAAAACAACAAGAATGTATGGCTTATAAATGATACAAGAAATGGACCCAAAAGGGGGAAATGAAACTCACCCTTGAAGACAAGTCTTTGGTTACTTCTTGGCTTGAGAAGTGATGCCTCCTAGCTGCTGGAAAGCTCCCCAAACTGCTGGAAATGGAGTAGTGGTAGTGGTGCTTGGTGGTGATGAAGAAATGAGGTGTAGGACTTGGATGTTTTTAAGAAAATGAGAGAGATGGAGGGAGATATCAATGCAAAGCTTGAAGCAAAATCTTCCAACACCTAATACAAATGCTGGCAGCTGGTTATATGGACCAAGGAGAGGGGGAGCATGGAGGGAAAGGGTGGGGGAAAATGACCAAGTCCTTTCCCCAAAGGCTGTCCCCCGGATGTAGATATTTTTGGGGGACAACAACTATACAGCTGTAAAGTGCATATTGCAAGGATTAAGGCCGGCCAATTTTCAAAGTTGCAGGTGGCCGGCCGGCTACCTCCCATGGCTGGCTGGCCAAGAGTCTAAAAGGTCAAGAAGATTTTCTGGCCGGCCACCACAGATAGGTGTCCTCCCAGGTGTGCTCGACACAACCCTGTGGTTCAAAATTGGAAACAGTGAAACAGGAGAGAAAACAAGCCATTTTTAAGGGGGGGTCAAAAGGGTCAGATGGAATTACTGGCCGGCCACCAACTTTTAGTGTCTTCCCATGTGTGTACAACACAAATATGTGGTTAAAAGTTCAAGAAAATGGCTCAAGGTTGTTCAACATTGGCTCGGAAGTGAGAAAAACGGGCGTCGGAGGGCGCCGGAGGAATATAACTGGTTGTTGAAACAATTGCTGGCCTCCCACCCTTCTATGGCCTTCCTGGTGATGAAACAGAGGTACCTGCCAAAAATGAACGAAAATCGATGCAAAACGAATGCTCGGGGGCCAAAACGCGCAGTTCGGGGTCCCGAAAATTGCCTGTTAAACACCGAAAGTGGCATTCAACCACGAAGTGGGTCTCTCAGACCTCAGTGTCCCTCAAAAGGGAGTAAATAAGAAGTATGCCAAAAAATCAGAGCAAACGGAGATGGTTAGGCGGTCCCGAACCGAGGCACACGGCCAACAGTCCCGAAAAACCAGAAACCGGGCTCCGAAATGGGCAAAATGGCCTACGGCCACAAAATGTAGCCCACAGCCATTAAGAGATGGTCTACGGGACCTCTCCCTCCCCTCAGGAAAAGAAACAGAGAAAACCGAGTCTGGTTCGCAAACCGAGGCAAGGCACAGAAGAGGGTTCGGAAGTCCGGAGGCAGGGCTCACGGCCGCGACTCTGAAATTTCTGAACGAGCACAATATGCAACATCACCAAGCGCTCAATCGGTGACGTCTGAGTCTTAAGGTCGGTCAAAAATGGGGTGTCTACAGGCCCCAAAAAAAAATTATATATATATATGGTTAATCGATTATGATTTTCATAGTTTCTATTATGTATTTATGTTTATACAACTCTTCGAGAATTCAAGTACTCTCATTCTTAAAGAGTTGGGAGGCATTGTTTGCACTATAAATAAATTTTCCATCGATTATGACTAGGTTTAAATTTTTTATTACTTTTTCTTCTTATTATTATCATTATTATTATCAACCCCGCTGCATACACCCAGTGGGGGTCGCGCCCCCAGTGACGTGGCGCGCCCCCACTGGCCGAAAAATTTTAAAAAAAAAAAAACAGTTTTTTTTTTGGGCCAATCCCCCAGTGACACCTCACTGGGGGTCGACCCCCAGTGGGGGTAGGAAGCATTTTTGTATTATTATTATGCATGAAAATCTTGGAGGTTAAAGAGAAGTTAAGACAAGTTTTGAAAATTCAAAAGATGGAAGACACATGGCATTGTAAGAAAGAAGATGGAAGATTTAGGAAGTTAAAAGTAGTTATTTAGGTGGTGGTTAATGGAAATTTTTTCCTTCAATTTTTCTATAAATTGCAATTAAATGGCTCTATTGTAAAGGACCAACAAATCAATACATAACTTGATTTCTATTTCTTTTCTATCCTAGGAGTAGATCAAATCTACATAAGAGTAGTTTAAACTTAGATAGGAGTAAACTTAATGTACTTTACTTGTATTTGATTGTTCATTCAATCATTTATATCATCTTCTTCTTCTGTCTTTCTCTTTTTCTTGTTTGTATAGCCATTATTTTTACTCCAAGAAAGTCCTTAAACTTTCAAGGTATAGAATCTCAACACAATTGCTTGATCATTGTGTTGTTTGATAAAATTTGATTAAGGCTCTATCAATTTAAGCCTAACAAAAATTTTACTATTTAAGCCTAACAAAAATTTTACTGACAACATGTCTGGAGAAATTTATCTCATTTCTCATCTAAATTATTGGTGAAACACATGAAATGTACATCTAAATTTTTTGCTTTATTATTGAGATTCAAATACATAACATATTTATAAATAAAAGTGTTAAAATCACCTCAATACCTTTCAATAATATTTTTTAAACAACAATTAAGAGGAGGGGTTATATCGAATTGATGTGTGAAGTTTAGATATATAATTTTATTTTATTTTATTTTTATCAAAATAAAGTTTAGGGATGTAATTATACAAATTAATAATTACATTGTTATACATTAGGGACAATTTACTAATGAATATTTAAAATATATATAATTATTTCATTATTTGTTTTGGTATTAATACATTTTTATTATGTTATTTCATTCAACTTATGTTTGATTATAAGTTTAATGGTTTAATTTTATATTTTTAGAGAATTTTACAATTAAAATAAAGATGGACAAAAAGAGTTTGACTTCTCTCCAGTCTGCGTGCTGTTAGGCTTGTGAGAGCACACTAAAGGTCTCGTTTTAATAATCTGAACCGTTCAATATGTAGGACACATCGAGCACTATAACTTACAAAAAATCACGTTGATTGGATATCGATAGTTATGTGATCAAATCAGTTTTGTATAAAAAAAATAGACGGTGAAAAAATAAATAGTTGACAAAAATCTAATCCGATGAAATAGCTATCGATATCCGATCAACTTAATTTTTACAGATATATAATACTTGACGAGTTTTAAATATTAAACGGTTTGAATTATTGAAATAGGACTCACAATAAACCCTTACAGATCCAATAATACCCTTATCACTGATTGAAGGAAAGCCACACCCGATAAATAAAAAAAAAACATTTTGGTGACCTTTTTACCGTTCTAAACACTCTTGCAACATGTGCTTAATAAAGTAAACAAGTGGGCCTATTGTCACAGACCGAGCGCTTGTCATCCACCCGAGAAACTGGCTCCACGAGTGGTGCTGCGTACCCCCGTGCATTATGCGATAGGAATCTACCCTGCCTATCTTGCCGCTGACAAACTAATGCACTTGCAAGGTGCTTAGTATAGAACTTGCATCCCCAATGAGTCGGTACGTGACATGTTACCACCGCCAATCCCTAACGCCCTCGTCAAGGGGACATTACCATGCCTGCCTCCATGCTTGTCTATTTCCCTACCCATGGGAAACCCATCCCGTGCGTACACCACTTGTGGTGCAGACCCCACAATGAAGGCGCTTGGTGTAAGTCGCACGTACCATCGCTATCACAGCGTGCCTAGGCTAGCTCTGATACCACTTGTCACGAACTGGGCACTTGTCATCCTCCTGAGAAGCCGACTCCACAAGTGGTTCTGTGGACTCTCGTGCATTATGCCCAAGGACCAACCCAAGAGATGCGATAGGGATCTACCCTGCCTACCTTGCCGTTCACAAACTAATGCGCTTGCAAAGTGCTTGGTGTAAAACTCACACCTCCAATGAGTCAGTACGTGACACTATGCTACGTAACCATGTAGGAAAAACTAAAATGACGATGATATCACGTGCTTATTATGCATATGTGCTGGTGTTAGTCCTAACTCCTAAGGTCAATAAGGCTTGTCTTGTGCCTCTAGATTCTGTTTAAAAAATAAGACCTCTGAATACTTATTTTAGGTTATAAATTAAATAAAATAATCATTTTATTATAATATTTATTTTTATATTTAGTTTGATTAAAAATGATTAAAAAATATAATACTATTATAGAGTCTCTGTTTGAGAAGTTGAGGTTGGGGATTTTTTGGCTAAAATAATCACAAAAAAATAAAATAGATTTTTTAGCCAAATAAGAAAAAATATCATATCCAACCCATAATCATTATATTATTTCTCTCACAAAAAGTCAAAAAAATCAAAAAGCTCTTCCCAAACGAGGCTTTCTAGTCCCAGGCTAAAATAGCCAAAAAGTCAACCCACTTCCCAAACGAACCTAGGGAGTAATTATTTTATAGAGTAGTGAAGAATGACCATCTTATTCTATTTAATTTCATTATTGTATTAATAGTTCAAAACTGATGTTTCACTGAATTGTTTTTTAAAAATAATTGAAGTTGTGAATTATTTAATAGTAATGGATGATTATTTGTTAAATATATGATTGTTTAAAGATATTAGTTGTGTGGTGTACGTGCGTTGCACATAACATATGAATTGATTTATAAATAAAATATGGGTCTTTATTTGGATTATTTTCTCAGATAATCTTGTATTAATATATTAATGTGGACTTCTGTTTTATATAGTGATTTTGTGTTTAGCTTACAATATTATAATTGTAGTTGATTTTGCTGGTATAGTCACTGAAAGGTAGAAATAAGTTAAAATACAGGCTTTTTTGGGATGGATTGCCCGTCCCAAGCTAAAATAGTCAATAAAATAAAACATTTCATTACATCACTTTCTCTACTTTTTTATACGTCTTTTCGTGAAAAATCAAATAGTCAATTAAAATAACCTATTTCTAAACAGGTGTGGTGATCATTTATGGATCTCTAATTCTTTAGAAGTGAAATTAATCTTTAATTTTTACTTTTTTTTTTAATTTTCCAGACATTTGGTAAATTTATGATTTTTTCTTTATGATAATATTAAGTGCAAAAAAAATAGAATATAAAACATATAAAAAAATGTCTTGGGTAGTTAAAATTAAGGGTGGGCGTGGGTCGGTTGCAGCCACAGAATCTCCAATCCGCATTCCATTCGTTAGATTGGCGAATTGGAGAAAATCAATCTGCATCCGTCTGTCAATCCGGCGAATGTGAATTGAGCGGATTGACGGATTGGAAGATAGATGCAAATCAGTTTGCTAGTTTAAAATTTCATAAATTTTCAACATAATTCAACTTGTGCACTTCCTCAAAACAAATATATATTACAGTCAATGCCTTAAAAAAATATTACAATCATTGCATGCCTCATCCAAATAAAGAAAGTTTGAAACTTTAGAATATTACAATCACTGCATGCCTCATCACATATTACAATCACAGCACACCTTATCCACATAAAGTATTACAATATGTGGTTCTTAAAATATAAAAACAATTCAAATCACCAAAAGAGATTGTATGCCTCTGTATTGTTACATTTTATATCTGTTTTTGAAAACAAAAACCAACCAGCATATATCATCTTCTTTATTTATTATTTTTAGAGTTAGATTTAAAAACCAAAAAATATAGATAAATAATACATTTACTTTTTTCAATTCAAAAAATATATTCAAGTTGAAAACTCTTTTTCAACAGAATATATTCGACAGAATATTTAAATTTTTTTTAATTGAAAACACAAATAGAATATCTAAGGTGCCGTTTGGTAACACTTACGTTTTTAGTTTTTTGTTTATATTTACAAAAAATTAAAAAACTCAAATAAAAATTTGTTTGGTAAAATTTTTGATTTATAAATCAGTGGTCTCAGTTTATAAATTTAGCCAAAAAATGTGTTTCCGATTTGAGTTTTCAATTTTTTTTTACCACCCAACATTAGCCACCACCCGCCATCATTTTCCACCACCGTCTTCTGCCATCACCACCCACCACCCAACCCCACCGCCGCCTACCACCACCACTCACCACCCACCTGCCACCACCACCCGCCAACCACCTGCCAGCCACTACCCACCTGCCACCCACTTGCCACCACCACCCACCCCTCACCACCACCACCACCACCACCACCACCCACCTATCATCCACCGGCCACCCGCCACTACCATCCACCACCTGCCGCCACCACCCGCCACCAACTTGCCACCATCACTCACCACCTATCTGCCACCACCATCCACCACCAGCCACATGCCACCCACCCGCCGCCACCACCCACCACCACCACCACTATCACCATCACCACCACTATCACCCACCACCTACCCGCCACCCACCTGCCACCACCACCCACCACCCACTCGCTACCACCTACCACCCGCCACTGTCACCCACCCACCCACCACCACTACCACCCGTCACCTATCCGCCACCGCCACCGCCACCGCCACCACCACTACCGCCACCACCCACCACCCACCCGTCACCCACCTACCACCACTACCCATCACCCACCACCACCACCACCACCCACTCACTACTACCCACCACCATCACCCACCCACCACCCGCCATCACCCGCCATCCACCACCCACCTGCCACCGCCATCCACCATCCACCTGCCACCACCACCCATCACCCGCCACTACCACCACTACCACCCACTCGCTACCACCCACCACCCGCCACCGTCACCCATCCACCACCAACCTGCCACCACCCACCACCACCTGCTACCACCACCACCACCACCACCCACTCGCTACCACCCACCACCCGCCACCGTCACCCACCCACCCACCCACTACCACCATCCGCCACCTACCCGCTACCACCACCCACCCGCCACCACCACCACCACCATCACCCACTCGCTATCACCCACCACCCGCCACCATCACCCACCCGCCACCACCCACCACCACCAGCTACCTACCACCCACCGTCACCACTTTCCACCACCGTCTTCCGTCGTCACTTGCAACCACCTGCCATTTCTCACTCTTTTTTATATTTTTAAAATTTTTTAAACATTTTGTCAATTACTAAACGCGTTTGTAGTTTATGTTTTTCTAAAAATAAACAAAAAATAAACAAAAATCAGTTTATAAAACTTGAAGCATGAAGGGCCAAAGTGAGAAAAAAATAAATTTTGAAGACCAAAGTGACAAAGTGACTAAACAAAGGGGACAAGGTGTAATTTACTCATAAATAAATATTACCACAAATACGAAGGGTATCAAACAACTCTCCAAAGTGTAATTTATCAATAAATAAATACCACCACAAATACAAAAGGTATCAAACAACTCTCTATAAAAGTTGAGCGTGTCCACGTTCATAGAACATTTTTTTTTTTTCAAAAAAACTAACAAATTCTTTTTTTTTTTTTTAAATTCTTTAAAAAGACATATCATGAATTTTATTATTATTATTTTTTCTTTTTTGAAAAATGTTATAGACCCCAAATAATCAATCAAATTTTCTATCAAAATTTTCAATATGAGTGCGGGACCCACACAAACCCATATGTGTGTGGGTTCCACACCCATTTGAAAGGTTTGATAGAAAATTTATTAAATTATTTGGGATCCCTGACATAACTCCTTTTTTTTTTTTTTGTTAAAAACATTTTTTTTATAAATATTGAGAACTTTTAAATATTTATTAAACTCTTACCCAGCACAGCTACTAGGGGTGGATACAGATCAATTCCGGCCACGGAATCTCTAATCCGCCATCCGTCTGCCAAATTAGCGGATTAGAGAAAATCAATTCACGTCTGTTCGCCAATCTGGTGGATATGGATTGAGCAGATTGGCAGATGGACACGAAACAGTTTGGTGGTTTAAAAGTTTACAATTTTTCAACATAATTCAATTGTGCACTTCCTCAAAAAAACAACATGGGCATAACTCAAGTGTGCACTTCCTAAAAAAACAACTTGGGCAATGCAATATTCACATCTATGTTCATCCAGTGGTTCAATAAACCTGTATAACCTGGGCAATGCAACTCATGCAATGCAATATTCACATCTATGTTCTAATGGGCATTTCTTAAACAACCTAGGCAATGCAAAAACAACCTGGGCAATTCAATTGGTTTTTATTGGTTCCAGTAGGCATAATTCAATATCACCCAAAACATTGTGCATCTAGTGGGCATAAGTCATCTAAGTTACATATAAAACATAAGGAAAATATTGTGCATCCAAGTTACAGTCATCCAAAGTTCCAAAAAAAACAAATTACTTTTCTCAAAAAAAAAAAAAAAAGTTACTGTCATTCAAAATATTGTGCATCCAACAAACATTGTGCATCCAAACAATAGTATTACAGTCATCCAAAAAGAAGCAAAAAAGTCATTCATTTCCTTGAGCCAAACCATGAGCCATCTACACCTGCATAACAAAAAAAATGAAATTATTTAATAAGGAAAACACTAAAAAGCCTTAAACTTAAAAGAAGTACAAATATGTTAACAACATTTAACAAAGGAAAGTATTTTACCAATGATATTAAACTTCAATAAAACTACTCTTCGGACTTAGGCTTGAACATGAACTTGATTCCGAAACAACTACACATAAAACATAACACAACAAAAACATGTGAAGTGAAGATAATGCATTTTGAATAACACAAAATAAATGAAATGGATAAGAATAAATAAATCATTATATATATTATCCGAATCATATTGTTGTTCAAATTCGACAACATTCTCCATTGCTTGTCGAAGGCATATTGGAATGTTACTTCGAAGCCAATTTTGTACAGAAACAAAAACCTCCACCATCTTGGGAGCAAGTGAACTACGGAATAGATCAAGTATACGACCTCCTGTACTAAAAGCTAACTCAGAAGCAACAGTGGAAACATGCATTGCCAACACATCTCGTGCTATAAGTGATAATATTCTATACTTTGTTGCATTAATCTTCCACCACTCCAAGATATCAAATTAAGCATTCTTCCCACCTTTCTCAATATCACCAAAGTACTTGTCCAATTCCAACATACTTCCACTACTAGAAAATTACCCCTCAAAAAATGAGTTAAATTAAGAGTTCACAATAGAGCGTAAGTCATTTTCATCTATAACCATATTTACTGTTTCATTTAAATTGGAGGCACGCACATTTGTTGAATCAAGTGTGCCATAATGATCATACAATTGACTTAAACAATTTTTCACTTTGTCTAACATTTCTTTCACTTTCACCACATCTCTACCAAAAATTATTAAAAAACAAAATCACAAGTATGTCATTTTTCTTCGAGGATCAAGCACAACTGCAACATACAAAAGGAGATTGATTTTATTCCCATTTCCCCAATACTTGTCAAACCTCTCTTTCATTTTCTTTGCCATTGAAGACAAAATAAGATCATTTTCTTTGATTAATTGCCTAATTATATTTTCAATGACAAAAATTTCAGTGTAGAATGTGTTTGAAGTAATAAATAAAGATCCAGAAAATCTCTTTGTTGCATTGTAGAACATTCTAAGAAATTTTGAAAACACCCTACAATTATCCCAATCCTCGACTGTAGGCATCTCTCTCCTCTCACCCCATTCATGTAGTCCTCCTAATCCATTCTTTGAAAAGCATTCTCAAATTTTTCTATCGCCTCTAACATAAGATATATGGAATGCCATTGTGTTGGCACATCTAGGCACAAGAGACTCTTACTCTCAATTTTCAAACTTTCTGGCTTAAAAAAAGCGCACTAAAACACATACAAAACGCAGAGATCAAACAATCAAAAACCATTAATCGCCAGCAATTAAATGAGGTATTCCAAAAATGAAAGTATATAGTATTAATAGAGACCTCAAACACAAGTTCATAATCTGAAATTGAAGTGAGGTATTCCAAATTTCTCAGAGACCTTAAACAGACACCATTGTTTGTCAAAAGAAGAGAATAAAAGGAAAGAAGAAGAGGAGAGGAGAAAAGAATAAGAGAAAAAGAGAGGAAAATAAGAGAATACCTCAGTGTAGATCACCGTTCAGTGTAGATCAATCGCTATTCAGTGTAGATCGTCGATATCGTTGTTCAGTGTAGATCGTTGGCCAGCCGTTCAGTGTAGACCGTCAGACGATGGGTAGGGATTTGGAGGGGAGAGAGAGAGAGAGAGAGAGTGTGTGTGTGTGTGTGTGTGTGTGTGTGTGTGTTGTGTTATGATTGTCTGTTGAACAAATTTAGGGTAAAGTAAACT
Source organism: Camellia sinensis (assembly GCF_055761805.1). Taxonomy (NCBI): domain Eukaryota; kingdom Viridiplantae; phylum Streptophyta; class Magnoliopsida; order Ericales; family Theaceae; genus Camellia; species Camellia sinensis. The sequence continues at coordinate 154,033,982 of NC_138967.1, forward strand.
CAATCTTAGAAAGAAAAGGGTTAAGCTAGGGCGTAAAAAAATATAATAAAAAAAATGGATGCAGTCATGGTCGGGTCAGGTTTGTTGGGTATATTGGCAAATCACCTACAACTTGACCCGAACCCGCAAAAACATGAAATATGGACCTGCATCCGCTTGCCACGTGTCACTTATCCACCCAATATTAATCGAGTAGGGTCGGGTTAGATGGATTTGGCGGGTCAGTGAATCCGCTGCATAGCCCTAATGGCTACAAATCTTGGCCTATTTTAATTTTTCTATGAAAGCTTGACTCGTTAAATATATCAATTTGTGAAGACGCTGTCTAATGATGACTTCTTTTTTTTTATAAGAATCCAGAAGCAACCTCTGCATATTTTGATGTATGTCCAATCTTGACATACCACTAGGCCTCTAACAAATTCAAATAAAACCAATTCCCTTTTACAATTTTTTGTGGTGGTTACCAACTACAAAATGATAATGATTTGAACGTAAGACCAGTGAGTTTAACTAACATTTCATTTCAAAGGATAGAGTCATGGAACAACAACTAAATAAAATTAAATAAAAATTATATATATATATAAAAAAAATTTAAGATTTGAACTTTGTAATAATGTAAATTTTTAATTTTTAATTTTATCAACTTAAATCTTAATATTTTGATTTATTTTCAATCTAAACCATCTATATATTTTTCTTTAGTAAAACTAATAAAAAAAATATTTTAGTCATTAAATTCAATAAAAAATGGTATTTTGGACATTTTATGTATGCCTAAAATGATTAAAATACCCATTTTTCTTTAGTTTTACTTTTTAAAAAAAAAAATGAGTAGAAGGTTTATATTGAAAATAAATAAAAAATTAGAATTTAAATTGACCAAAGTAAAAACTCAAAATCTATTTTATTATAGGGATAAAATCATGATTTTTTTTTTAAAAAAAATTCCCTAAAAATGAATGAAAGGAATATTCATAATGGCATATTTTCTCATAAATTCAATAACTTAACTTTGTTTGGCTATCTAGTTGGAGTTAAAAAAAATACAAAAGACAAAGTAAATTAAATAAGTTAATAAGATAAAATGTTACATTCAAATCATAATTATTGGCTTTTTTGGCTTTTGAGGGTTAATAGTGTAAACTTAAGCATGCCAACAAGGTTCAATTAGTCCTTACAGAAGTTATAATTGCCAACCAATTATCAAGCGATTTTGTTGAAGTTCTTTCAACCTCAATGAAGCGGACTTTTACTAATAGCTTGTTTTAGGAGAAAATTATGAATAGTAACACGTAAATATAATTCAGAAATCAAATTTCATTAAGCAAATGAAAACTTACAATGAAGTTACAATGACCTAGCCTCGACGAGGTTCACAGCAACAAACTACTAAAAAAACTACTCCTATGAATTGAAGTGCAGTACAAGAATTGAAGTGCTAGAAATGTAAAGAACTGGAAATGTAAAAAACTAGAAAGAAAATATAAAGTAAATGGCTGGTTTATGGATCTGAGTATGAGTTTGAGTCCATTCTGTTTAGCCCTCTCTGCTATTTATAGTCTTTAGTGATAACCGTCGAAATGGCTTTCTAACCGTCGAAATACGTTTCCACGATCTCTGGTCATGGTTTCGCTCAACTAGCTCCCACTATGCCTCTTTTGCAGTTAGGCTTTCCTTTTGAATTTGAATTGTAGGTAACCGTTACGCTACGTTATCTTGCGCCTCTTGACTATTCAGATGCCACACAGATCCAATACTGCCAATATGAACTGCCACGTGTCTGTTTTTGATTGGAGACTTGCTTTAATTCCCCAAATTGCCCTTTTGGTGCCATGTGTCACTCTGTGATTGGCTTTTACAATTTATACAGCCAACATTACCCCTCGCACTAATATACCCAATACTTGGTAATATTAATGGACTAGTACAGACTCTGTATATTCTGGAAGTATAACTGCTTTTTGAATAATGAAGCAGTGAACTTCATTAAATCATTGTGCTTTGCACTTCCATTCTTTGAGTAGACGAAAAAACTGGTACATCCCCAATGGCCAATCACACATTCTCTTACATTGATCGAGCATACAAGGAGTCTTTGGAAAATGATTACAGGCCTTGAAAGAACCTCAATGCATTTATTGGCTACACCTATCCACCTCCATTTATACAAGTCATGGAAGCTTTTGCAAATTACCAACCTTTAGACCAAGAATCTGCCAACTATAAACCTTTGGACCAAGCATTTGTAGAAATGGACCTTGGAAGCTCCGTTTCTGCCCCACCACTCTCCGCATGGGACAAAACCGCTTCTTCTTCCTCCAAGTCCACTGGCTGGGAAAGTTGGTCAAAACCTGATGAACCCTAATTAAGGGAGCGGATTCATCATCGATTTGTTGAATTCGATGATCCCTTTTCTATTCCTCCTTCCATTCGAAGCTCAGTGGTTTACCCCTATGTACCCATTGATAACCGACGCAGTCTGGAAGACAACTTGCTTGTTGCGTGGTACACGTCTTCCATGCCAGCAAATATAGTGCAAAAAGCTCCTCATCCAGACGAAGCACAGGATATAATCCGTCATTCTTGGCTAAGAAGGCAAAACTTTGCTCTTCTGACTGGCTCGAATGCGTGAATGACCCCTAGTTCCCCTCTTCCTTCAGGATGGATTCTTCTGCACCTCATCTCTCTCAGAATCCTCATTGAATGGAGGAATTGAAACTAACTCTTTTCGAGAATCAATTTTTTCCTTCCTACCAACCTCTAGCTCTTCTAACTACATTTGAGCGATACAAAGCTCAAATTCTGCTTGCTGCCTTCTCTCACTTGCCTTTCAATGTTCTTGGAGACGAGATTCTGTAGACGCGCCCTCGAGGGCCTTGCTGCTACAGTTCGGACTCAAATATCACGGTTCTGAATCTAATCCCGCAAAGTGCAATACGAGACTGATAAATCACCAAAGAGTCCAAATCTAGCAAATCGTTTTGGAAAACTGATTTTTAAGAAAGAAATGCCAAACATGGACTGCTTTGCCAGATACAGAGTCGCCACCTAAATATTTTATTTTTGGGGAAATTTAGGAAACCCTGACTCGTTGCTTAAGGCCATGTGTCCGTCATCACCAAAGTGGCCTCGACTCGGGAACTTGGGTACCATTGGGGAAGGTCAGCTATGAGCACCCCCGCTCGCCCGATCAAAGATCGGCCACTACTAAACATGATATCTCTTTTTTGAAAACACATGCGTTCTTATTTCGGTTAATTAGCTAGAATTACTAGGTGATGCGCACAACACACAAGTATATACTAGATCGCCTAATTTGGAACAAAAGCATTACATATCCGTTTGTTTGGAAGGCGGTTTGAAGTTTGCTACCCGCAAGTAGGCTAAATCACGGATTTCAATGAATTATCCCAATTCAAGCAACCCAACCTTCACCCACAAGCATTCAAGCAGTGATATCACATAAGCAATTAGCCTCATGGTAAGCATGCTGTCATGTTAACACTTACACAAATGCAAGATGCTAAAGCATAAACACTCACAGTGTACTCCGAGCCAAAACAAGAAACTAGTTAGAAATCATGCATGATCCTAGTTCATGTTTAAGATGGTTAATGCAACACATGCAAAATGCAACTAGAATAGGCTCGGCTAGTCTAAGAATGGCATGCGAAATGCGGCAACTCGATACATGTATTCAAGTTGGAATTGAAACACTATGCAATTAGTATGATGTGCCGAGCCTGGTGCGTGCAATACGAATGAATGTATGCAAACATGCTAACACAAGTATGCTAATTGAAACATGACCTAAAACTAACCATTGAAAGCGGGTAAGTAAAATGGAGAAAGACGTGGGGTTGGAAGACATTCACACATGCGCGCACATTTATTACAAAATTCGCCCTCTCGACGGAGGGTCCGAATAAATAATACAAACCAAATGATTAATTAACTATCCTAGTTAATTAATTATTACAAACCCTTAATTAATTAACAAATTAATTACAAAAGGAGGCTGCCGCAATTCCACCTCAGAATGATTGAATGATACATGCTCGATCGCCTTGCTCGGAAATCTATCGCCATGCTTCTGTTGCCTCTGTTCGCACTACTCTACACCTCTGAAGACTGCACAAGTCTCAAGGATGCTCCTAAACCACTCCCTGAGCACTGTGGGATGTCACCGGCCGAAAGGCAAGGCCACCGGCCAAGTGAAACTGGTCATCGACCATTTGTGGGGATCTCGGCCAACAATTCATAGCCGATCGGCACTGAAGATGGCCGCCCGACCATCTCTTCCTGCAGAATCCTATTTTTGCTGCAACAGAGGACAGACAGAGCATGGCAATGCATTTTCAAGGCAATGTTTGCACCATCACCCTCCTTATCATGTTTAAGACTCAAAGGAGTATGCTTCTCGACCCTCGGGCCATTAATCACGCATTTCAACGCATGATGGCCAAAGGAGCCAAGTGTGCAAATGAATATGGAATGAATGCACAAAACACATGAAGGCCTCACACTCTATCATGTTGGATCAAGAGCGTCGGCGACTAAGGATTGAGGCACGTTTCGTCACTTCAAGTACGAACGTTTCTCGCTCCTCGTGTTTGGTTTGACACCCCAAACCAAACACAATGCTATGCAAGTGTACCAAATACAATGCAAAGCATGCAACCAATGTAATGCAACATGTGCAATGCAACCCAATGTAATCAACCTAAGCATGCAAGTTAAGTCAATGTAACATGAGCATGACCAATGCAATGTGATATAACCTAACATGCATCCAAACATGCAAGAATATGTGACAATATATCAAGCACATGACAAAATACAAGCTAACAACCATGCAAGATGCGACTTAAGCATGTAAATATGCAAGGCATGTAACAACATGTGAAGCAAGCATATGTAGACCAATATAATACATGCATGACGAACTTAACAAAGTGACATAAGCATGCAAGCATACAATGCAATAGGCATGCAACAACAATACCAATGATAAGCTTGCAACAACATGCAATAGGCCAAGTATGTAACAATATGCAAGGCAAGCATGCAACAACACGCGGGAGTGGTCTTAAGCCAAAACGGATAGCTCTCAAATAAGCCCAAATCAGTGGCCAAGATGCAATGGAAATGAGGACAAATGCACATACAAACATGCATGCCAATTGGCCTAAAGACTAAGGCATGAAAGGCAACTTTCAAGAACACTTAAAAGAAGACAAACATGGACATTAGACCAACATGTTAAGCTCTGAAAACATGTAAGGGATGATGCCAAAACAAATAAACCATGCAAGTAAGGCATGCAATGAAGCCTGAAACTTAAGACTAGCCAAGGGGTTCAAGCCATGGCCACATGATGCAAGCCCCAAAGGGCCCAGGGGACCAAAATTAGAGCTTAAGCATGTCACAACATGGCTAAAAGCTTCATGAAGTTAAGCCAAAACATGCAAGTATGATAGTCTAAATGTTAGATACATGTAAAGACAAATAATGGGATTACAAGACAAGTATATGATGCATGCAAGAGACCACTAAACCAACTCAAAACAGAGGTATAAAATGACAAAATAACACTAAATACCTACTAAAATGGTGCTAAAACAAACTAAGCATACATGTTATCATACTAAGCCATTATCACAAGCATATGAGACACAAGGAGAGGGGGGTGTCCCTCTCTTTCTCGGAGCCTTAAAACACCATCCCCACCAGCCTAAGAGGGGGTAGACAACCCCAAACACAAAAGTGACCTGAAACAAAGATTAAAAGCATGAAGAAACATAACTTTTATCAGTTATAAGTTAAGCTCAAAACAACATGCAAGGTAGGCTAAACACCTATGCAAGAATGGGGAATAAAGAGGATAGTTTCTCACCCTTGAAGAACCTCTTCAAGAACACCACTCCAGCACCTCCTTCTGATCAAAACCAACTCAAAAACTCTAGAATCAACTCTTTAGCACCTCTGTAACTAAAGGATGGTGTATTAATAGGTGCCTTAGTGTAAAAATAAGAACAAATACACCCTTTAGAGCACTATAACAAACACAAATATAGAGAGAGAGGGAAATATAGAGAGAGAGTGATATATATCTTCTATATCAGTCTCTTCAACCCTTGAGAAGGGAGGAAGAGCTCCCTCTTTATAGAAATCCAAATGCAAAGCTTCTTGGAGAAGCTTGCACAAGGATGAAATCCCTCCATACACATGGAAGAGCCAGTCTGTGCTCTCCAGCTGGCAAGCACAAACTCCACAGACATAAAGAGAAAGGGTCGGCCGGTATAAATGGCCGATTTTCCAAAGACAAAGTGCCGACTGGCCAAAGATAGTGCTGATCGGCCAAATATTTGGCCGATGGAAAGAAAACATAGCCGGTGGCATCATGCCTTAACCGATGGGTTTCAGGGATGGCTAACAAGCCACTACCTACCATTAGAAGCAAAGAAAAGCCACAAGCTCTTGGTGCACAACCAAGGACAAAACAGTCAAGTTGAGAGATCCTAAGGCAAGGCGCGCAGCCGAGTCCTTCGGGAACTCAAAACGAACACGATCATGGATGATCATCGAGTGCTCCAACGATGACGTCCAAGTCTTGAGGACGGTCAAAAATGGGGTGTCTACAGTTGCCCCTCTTCGACAGAACTCGAAAGTCATAAGATGACAGGAGTGAATGTCAAAGCCTAGAGACGACCCATTTTTGACAAGGCCGAAGACTTAGACAAGCATACAAGATAACAAAGATAGGCGCCCGTAGGCAGGGGCAAGATGCAAATGACATGCAAGATGCCGAGCATAACTTATGATTATGAAAATAAAGCTGTAACAAAGCAAAACATGCAACAGTTTTAAGCAAGCAAATAAAAACCAAACTACATTACATGCAGAAAGGATGTAAGAGAATTATTCAATTCTCGCTACGTCTCATGCGGAGAATGTACAATACTTGTTCGGTTCGTCTAGTCACGCCAGCCTCAAATGAACCGTACATACAATATCGTGCCTGCAAAAGAAAGAAACTTAACAGGTACAATATCGTTAGAAACATGCATAGCAATGCAAGTGAGAAGTGCGTTACAACGCGAGTGAAGTGTGCATGACAATGCAACCTAAGTGTGACGCATAACAATGTGGAAGGGATGCAAGACAATGCAACCTAAGTGTGACGCATAACAATGCGGTGAAAACAAGCATAACAATGCAAGTGAAGTGTTCATGACAATGTAATGCACTAACAAGTGCAGGTAAGGTGCGCAAGATAGCACGATGCAATGCACAAAATAGTGCGATGCGCAAGATAGCGCGAGTGAAATGCAATGCGCTAGCAGGTGCATATGATGTGCACAAAATAGCGCGAATGATGCATGCCTAATGCAAGTAAGGTGCACAAAACAGTGTGATGAAATGATAGAGTAGATGCTAAGGGTGACAAACTCCTACCATGTTGGAATCATGAGAGGAGGAAAAACAAATTCCAAACACACCAAAAACGTGTGAGGAATGGGGACACTCAAACCACGCTGAAATCATGAGAGGAGGTCCAAAAACAACCCGTCCAGCCGTGTACCAAACACAACCTGAGATAAAACCACCCAGGCCCGCGCGTCACGCGTCCTAAGATAAATTCCAAACACGCTAAAATCGCGTAAGGAATGGGACATCTCTTAGCATATCACACGCGCGAGAGAGAAAGGAGTGGTACAAACACTGGAACGTATTCCAAGTGTTCTTAACCAAAGAAGAAGAAGCACAGGGACATATCCGAGTGTTTCGAAATGGTATGAGCATTGGAACGTATTCCAAATGCTCTAAACCAGAAAAAGAAAAACATAGGGACATATCCCCGTGTTCCGGAAAGAAGGAGAAACATAGGGACATATCACCGCTGTTTCGGAAAAAGAAGGAAACATAGGGACATATCCCCATGTTTCCCGAAAGAAAGAGAAACCATAGGGACAAATCCCTGTGTTCCCTAAAAGAAAGAGAAACATAGGGACATATCCCCGTGTTTCAGAAAGAAAGAAAGTGCAAAACAATGCACAACTCTCAGCGTATCACACGCGAGAGAGGAAAGGGGCAATTTCTCAATGTACCACACGCAAGAGAAGAAAGGTAAACCTCTCAGCGTATCATACGCGAAAGATGCAAGGTAAAATTTCTCAGCGTATCACACGCAAGAGAAGAAAGGTAAGCCTCTCAGAGTATCACACGCGAGAGACGAAAGGTAAACTTCTCAGCGTATCACACACAAGAGAATAAAGGTAAACGTCTCAGTGTATCACACGAGAGAGAGGGAAGGTATCCAAACGCGGGCCAAATGTGAGAGGAGAAAGGTATCAGTCAAACTAAACCGGAACTACTGAATGAACCGTACATACAATACCGTTCACGAAAGAAACCTGACAGGTAGAATGCGATACAATGTAAGATGTTTAACGAATGCAATAATACAAACACAGCGGTGCTTTAGAAAGCACCTCGCGAGGTGAGTGGCGATAAACCGCTCTACTCCGATGGGGATCCATCCTGTGTTCCCCGAACACCAACCCTCAACTCACAGTTCAAAGGTTCTGAATTGCCGGCAAGGAGCAACATCTGCTGGGGAAACCACGGATGCCGCTTTTTCTCTTGATCATACTCACAACTTTCCCTATTCTTCAACGGGGTGATAGACTAGGTTGGATCAGTATCTAGAATCGAGATGCATACCTGCTACCTCAACCTATGGGGCTTCCATACAGATTTCAAGCTAGGGATACACCCTTGGGTATTTAAACCAAACTTTAGTCTCAAAAATTCCAAACCTTTGTGTTCTAGGCAACAACCATTCGAACTCTAGTTTCCACCATCGCAATTGATCTCCTAGGAACTCATTGCAAACACAGCCAAGATACCCTCTAGAAGGGACTGGTACTCCGTGAGAGCACTTCTGATCGCCATTCTAGCATGAAAATAGTCGGCACAGTATTCTATTCACTCCGAACACACAACTCATACAGCACACTGCTTATTCTGAACACACAGCCCATAACACAGTACTCTGTTTATTCTGCACACGGCTCATACAACACACTGCTCATTCTGAACACACGGCTCATAAAACAGTACTTGATTTACTCGGCACACAGCTCATTTTGAACAAACAGTTCAATCTGAACATACGGGATGCAAAGATGGAACTTGCAAAAGTTGAAACACCCTCAGATGCTCCAAATTTTCCCTCTTTTCTTTTGCTGCGTAGTTCGGAACCCATATAGCTTCAGATAGGTCCTGGTTCTACTGTTCTCACATGACCTGGGTTGAACCCTGCAGTTTTATGAAAGAACAAATCCTGTTTTCCACAAATGTAGAGAATGGCACAGCACTCTGAGCACAAAACGAATCTTTTTTGAAATTAAGAAGTGAGTTCTTAACCAGGTATTGAGCCTACGACTTAACACAGCGCATTACGACTCAGCAAAGAAAAACAAAAGGTAAACAACCTAAACACAACGAGAAACACTCAAAATGATTCAAAACAAGAAACGAGACAAAACAAAAGACACGACACTCAGATGTGCACAGGGAGCCTGTTTCTCTGGGTATTGTTTCCCACCCTTTCTCATTTTTGATTCTCACATCACTCGGCCCTCAGGCTCTGTTTTTCTAAAAAAGCCCTTTTCCTCACTTTTTCTCTCAGCGCACATCTCTCTATTCTTTAATCTCTCATTTTTTATCCCTCTCCTGGGTGGTTGATGGATAAACAAGAAGTTGCGGGCTCCTACCCCTAGCATTCTGCTAGATTCTTCTTCTTCTGCTCACAACAGTGAACTCCCCTCACAGAGGGGTCGCGCTACAACTGGGTGTGTAGCCAATCTACAGATAACATCGGTTGACGATGCTCTGCTGGGGAGTTTGGACATGATCAAATGTGTCCAGACGAGGGATTGGAATATCTTGATCCAATCCGATTCATGCTTCGCACTTGGCTTGATACCTCGTTGCTCGGAGAATGAGAGAGCTTTCATCCCTTTGTTCTTGGCTTTAGTTGTGTCCTTTTCTGGCAGGTAGAGTGCCCTTTCTGGCAAGTGTGGTGACAATGGGAAAAAGACAGAACACCTGACTTAACTGTGCCCCTAGTTCATCATTTTGACCATTTTTTGTTTTAGCTTTCTATTAAAACAATTTTGATCAATATAAGAGTTTGATTAACATGCTTGTTCAATTTTCTGATTTGAAATCATGCAAGTTAGTTTGTGAGCACTGAAAATTTTCCTTTTTTGGGGTCCAATAAATGGTCCAGTTTTGGAAAATAATGGAATAATTTTCGACAGAATCAGTCAACTTTAGTAAAAATTCTCAAAAACTGTTTTTACAAACGGCCACTGCTCAACGAGCACAGAACCTACTCTCGAGATGCACAACCTCGGATTCATAACAATGGAAAATTGCCCCTTATCTGAAGGACACTGCATGGCAATGGAAAATTGCCCCTTGTTTGGATAACGCCTCAACACACTGTAATCAGTCCTCAAAGTGACGATTACAACTGAACTCTCGGATACAAAAATGACAAAGATGATCTGAACCATTACATGGACACAATTGACTTGGAAATGTTTATGGCTGGACTTCAAGACGAAGTTGCCTACGTATCCCAAACATGGGAATTAAGCCTTACGTAGTTCCGGTTAAGGTACACTCGTGTATTAACCCTCACTTTTTACGCTCTAACTTTTACCAAGGTCGCTCTTCCGGGTTTTCAACCTTGCGAGCTTTGTTTTTCTTTTTTATTCATTTCTTTTCTTCTTCTTTTTTTCGCTTCTTTTTTTTTTCAAATTTTGCATTTTTTCTTTTCTTTTCTTTTCTCTTTTTTTTCTTGCTTTAACTTTTACCTGGGTCGCCCTTCCGGGTTTTCGGCCCAGCGAGCCTCTCAAGGGTAAAAGTGTAGCTTTGTCCATGTCAAATGGTTTTGAGATCTTGAAGCCATCTGAATCCAGGAGAATGGCTGTTGTTCGCTGATGATGTAGGAGTCCATCCAATGGGGGCTGAATTTGCCCCTAGTGTTGTGGATAGGAACTTAGTTGTCCTTCAGCAATACTTTCTTCTTTTCTCCCTTCTGGGATTTGGCATTCTTGCCAATCTTCGTTGACTTGAGAAATGTCCCAATTTTGACTCTTCGAGCACATCTGACATTTTTTGCCCCTAGTTCAAGGGTCATTTCTGATTTAGCTTCGCAAGCTTCCTTTGATAACATCTGATCTTCTTGATCTGACCTTTATTGCCCCTAGTGCGAGGGCTGCTTTAAATCTAGCCATATAAGCCTCACACTATGGTTGACCGTTGAACATTCTGAATCCAAGTTCAAGGTGTCAAAGGGGTTGAGTCTTGAGGCTGAGAGTGATCCTAAGCTGCACAATCTTAAGAGCGATTCCACACAGGTCTTCGCAGGACGGCGCAAAATATTTTTTGAAACCTTTTAAGAAAGCGACTAGTCGCTCGCGCTGAAAACAATGTAGAACCAATCTGGATCAAGCCAAGATCCTTCTCACTACTCACATTAACAAACATGATTTCATTCATTAAGGGCTTAGCATGCCTCTCTTTCTCTCAGTTGATCAAATTTTTGCAAAACCCGAGGAATCCCTTCTTTTTGTTTTTAACACACTGTTCAAAAAAATTTGAAAAACTTAGGTCAATGCAATGATTTCAAGGCACAGAAGAGCAGGTGAAAAACACTGTCGTTTCATTCAAACTTGCTGGCATAACAGGCTCAAAGCAGAAATAAGCACAAAAATATGAAAACCACTATTGTTTAATTCAGATCTTCTGGTGTAACTAGCCCCAAGGCAGAAACAGACTCAAAAGAAAACAAAAACACAAAACAAAAATAGTGATGTCGGAGGTAACACCCCTGGAATCACCCAACTCCAACGCAACAGGACTGACTCGATACAACAAGACAGACTCGACTAACTCAGTACAAAAAGACTAACTCAAAACAAAACAACAAGACTGACCCAATACCCAAGTCAGAATGTAAAATAACCAGCATTTACAAAATGCTCAAAACAGTGCGTGCCATACGCCATATCTGGAGTAAATCGAGCGCCATTCGCAGGTGGTTCATCCCCCGATCACATACTCGTATTATCTCCCAAGTTTACTGATCCAGTGATGATAGACTTTGCTGAGCTGGTGCGGCGATGACCTTGTTGTCAATCAAATTTTGTATCTCGTGGCAAAGACGAACGCAACTGTCAGTTTCATGACCGGTTTGTTGATGGAAAACACAGTACTTAGCCGGGTCATGCTTTGGAGGGGGAGGATCGAGTAGAGGCCATTGTTCTAACGGTTTCAGATGTCCTTTCCTGAGTAGGCCCCCTAGAGCTTTTGACAAAGGCATATAAAGTGGGGTGAAAACCCTCTTGCCTCGGGGTAGATAGTCTGAAGTTCGGGGGTTTGGATAGATGTACCAACAAAGGGGGTGGCTGTTTTTGGAGTGGTGGTGACCATTCCAACTTCAAAAGTCCTTGCAGCTGCATCACCACTGGTGGTCGTATTAGAACTGCGTGCAAAACCCTTCTTGGGTGACTCCCTTTCGTGGTCAAGTAGACCTTTTTTCATTGTGTCTTCAATCTGTACCCCAATCTCGTGCAAGTCGGCAAAGGTAGGAAGGGGTAAGACTATTATTTTTTGCATCAACCTGGGTTGGAGGTTACGCATAACCATCCTTATCTGGTCTTTGTCGGAAGGCCTTGTAGTCACCATCGAGGCCTTTGCTCTCCATCTCGTCACAAACTCGGAAAAACCCTCCTTTGGCTCTTGGCGGGTGACTTCAAGATCACGAGTTGTGACCTCAATCTGTGTGTTATAGGAGTATTGAGCAATGAAGGCCTCAGCCATCTCTTCCCAGTTCTGTTTCACAGAGTTCTTCAATTTCGCATACCAGATTGCGGTTATCCCAGACATGGTTCGGCCGAATAGTGATAGTTTCTGGACTGTGGTCAAGCCCATTGGCCTCAGGATATCAGAAAATAGGTGGAGGTGCACCATTGGGTCTCCAGAGCCATCGAAGCAATCGATATGTGGCATCTTGAACCGGTCCGGCAAAGTCACGGCCGAGTCGGTGTATCCATCCTCTATGTCCGGAATGGATTTCACACCTTGAGCCCTCTTGAATAGCTTCTCAAGCTTGCTCATTTTTAATGCAGTTGGATCCACTTCTAACTCAAAGGGTGAATCCACTAGGTTGGTGGGCGCTTTGGACAGCTGTGGTAGGATCGGGGGCGGAGCTGGCCCCGTTGGAACGTCCGTATTTTCCTGGACGTTTGTTGTCTCCCCGAGTATTGGAACTCTAGGTGGGGGAGGAGGTGGGTGCAAAGTAGATGCTCCGGTTTGCTGCTGTAGCCTGGCTATTAACTCTGCCTGTTAAGCCACTACTTCTGCTTGACGTGCAGCGACTTCTGCCTAGCGGGCAGCATCCTGTTGCATGGCTTGCATAGTTTCTTGGAGCTGACGCATCATCTCTTCCATGTCTGCCATAAGGTGCTGATCTAGCTAAATAACAGGTGTATCTCCCTGAGGTAAAAGCAGATATCTCAACCCAACTGCGCACAGGTGAGATGGATAACGACTGCTGATCCAAAGACTGTTGAACTGATGATCTGTGCCTGACTGGCCTTTTTACCCTACCTCTGGCGAAGGAACACTGATTTGCCCTTGAACTGAATCTCTGACATGACAAAGTCTATCAACACAAGTCCAATGTACCCGGGGGATGTTGGAGCCTTCTGAAGCTATGGTTCCAGGACTACCCTAGCAAAAAGGGAAAACAGGCAGCATCTCAGCCCAATTTTAACAAAATAGATTTGAGCATAGCTGAATGATTGTACTCTTTACTGAATTCTATCCAAAATCCTGCCTCTAAAATGATACCCTCAGGTAAAACTGATTCCCCCAAAACACTGATGCTGATGCTCCCAGGCCTGATACCCAGACTTGTAAACTGATATATGCATTCCTGTAGAGGCACACTCTAAAAGCACATAGCAAGCAAATGAGAGCCAAAGCACCCCTATGTTGGGGTAAGGTTTCCCTGTCCTATCTTGTCAGGAGCTAGGGTTTCACTACGCACGCAGCGGTTTCAAACAACCTACAATCGAGTAAGCAACTTGTCCTAGTTTGGAATAGTCACTATGGTTTCCGATATGCACTAGGTCGAATGGTCGAAAATAGAGCCCCGGTAAAAATCGGGGTTTGTGTTCTCGTCGTGGCAGAGCCCGCAATCAATAAGCCTTACGGCACGCTTCTTAAAGCGAGTCACCGGCAAACCATTCAGGAATAGCATACGACAAACACGGTGTCCTAGGCGCACCAATGCAAATGCAATGCAAAGAGACACATAAGTGTAGTCAAAATAAGATATCATGAGTTCGAGTCAAATTCTCTAAATCTCCAGCAGAGGCGTCAGAAACTGTAGATGCGCCCTCGAGGGCCTTGCTGCTGCAGTTCGGACTTAAATGTCACAGTTCTGAATCTAATCCGGCAAAGTGCAATGCGTGACCGATAAATCACCATAGAGTCCAAATCCGGTAAATCGTTTTGGAAAACTGATTTTTAAGAAAGAAATGCCAAACATGGACTGCTTTGCCAGATACAGAGTCGCCACCTAAATATTTTATTTTTGGGGAAATTTAGGAAACCCTGACTCGTTGCTTAAGGCCACGTGTACCTCATCACCAAAGTGGCCTCGGCTCGGGAACTTGGGTACGATTGGGGAAGGTCAGCTATGAGCACCGTCGCTCGCCCGATCAAAGATCGGCCACTACTAAACATGATAGCTTGTTTTTGAAAACACATGCGTTCTTATTTCGGTTAATTGGCTAGAATTACTAGGTGATGCGCACAACACACAAGTATAGACTAGATTGCCTAATTTGGAACAAAAGCATTACATATCCGTTTGTTTGGAAGGCGGTTTGAAGTTTGCTACCCGCAAGTAGGCTAAATCACAGATTTCAATGAATTATTCCAATTCAAGCAACCCAACCTTCACCCACAAGCATTTAGGCAGTTATATCACATAAGCAATTAACCTCATGGCAAGCATGCTGTCATGTTAACACTTACACACATGCAAGATGCTAAAGCATAAACACTCACACTGTACTCCGAGCCAAAACAAGAAACTAGTTAGAAATCATGCATGATCCTAGTTCATGTTTAAGATGGCTAATGCAACACATGCAAAATGCAACCAGAATAAGCTCGGCTAGTCTAAGAATGGCATGCGAAATGCGACAACTCGATACACGTATTCAAGTTGGAATTGAAACACTATGCAATTAGTATGATGTGCCGAGCCCAGTGCGTGCAATACGAATGAATGTATGCAAACATGCTAACACAAGTATGCTAATTAAAACATGACCTAAAACTAACCATTGAAAGCGGGTAAGTAAAAGGGAGAAAGACGTGGGGTTGGAAGACATTCACACACGCACGCACACTTATTACAAAATTCGCCCTCTCGACGGAGGGTCCGAATAAATAATACAAACCAAATGATTAATCAACTATCCCTGCTAATTAATTATTACAAACCCTTAATTAATTAACAAATTAATTACAAAAGGAGGCCGCCGCAGTTCCACCTCGGAATGATTGAATGATGCATGCTCGATTGCCTTGCTCGGAAATCTATCGTCATGCTTCTATTGCCTCTGTTCGCACTACTGTGCACCTCTGAAGACTGCACAAGTCTCAAGGATGCTCCTGAACCACTCCCTGAGCACTGTGGGATGTCACCGGCCGAAAGGCAAGGCCACCGGCCAAGTGAAACTGGTCATCGACCATTTGTGGGGATCTCGGCCAACAATTCATAGCCGGTCGGCACTGAAGATGGCCGACCGACCATCACTTCCTGCAGAATCCTGTTTTTGCTGCAACAGAGGACAGACAGAGCATGGCAATGCATTTTCAAGGCAATGTTTGCACCATCACCCTCCTTATCATGTTTAAGACTCAAAGGAGTATGCTTCTCGACCCTCGGGCCATCAATCACGCATTTCAACCCATGATGGCCAAAGGAGCCAAGTGTGCAAATGAATATGGAATGAATGCACAAAACACATGAAGGCCTCACACTCTATCATGTTGGATCAAGAGCGTCGGTGACTAAGGATTGAGGCACGTTTCGTCACTTCAAGTACGAACGTTTCTCGCTCCTCGTGTTTGGTTTGACACCCAAAACCCAACACAATGCTATGCGAGTGTACCAAATACAATGCAAAGCATGCAACCAATGTAATGCAACATGTGCAATGCAACCCAATGTAATCAACCTAAGCATGCAAGTTAAGTCAATGTAACATGAGCATGACCAATGCAATGCGATGTAACCTAACATGTATCCAAACATGCAAGAATATGTGACAACATATCAAGCACATGACAAAATACAAGCTAACAAGCACACAAGATGTGACATAAGCATGTAAATATGCAAGGCATGTAACAACATGTGAAGCAAGCATATTTAGACCAATATAATACATGCATGACGAACTTGACAAAGTGACATAAGCATACAATTCAATAGGCATGCAACAACAATACCAATGATGAGCATGCAACAACATGCAATAGGCCAAGTATGCAACAACATGCAAGGCAAGCATGCAACAACACGTAGGAGTGGTCTTAAGCCAAAACGGACAGCTCTCAAATAAGTCCAAATCAGTGGCCAAGACGCAATGGAAATGAGGACAAATGCACATACAAACATGCATGCCAATTGGCCTAAAGACTAAGGCATGAAAGGCAACTTTCAAGAACACTTAAAAGAAGACAAACATGGACATTAGACCAACATGTTAAGCTCTGAAAACATGTATGGGATGATGCCAAAACAAATAAACCATGCAAGTAAGGCGTACGATGAAGCCCAAAACTTGAGACTAGCCAAGGGGTTCAAACCATGGCCACATGAGGCAAGCCCTAAAGGGCCAAGGGGACCAAAATCAAAGCTTAAGCATGTCACAACATGGCTAAAAGTTTCATGAAGTTAAGCCAAAACATGCAAGCATGATAGTCTAAATGCTAGATACATGTGAAGACAAATAATGAGATTACAAGACAAGTATATGATTCATGCAAGAGACCACTAAACCAACTCAAAACAGAGGTATAAAATGACAAAATAACACTAAATACCTACTGAAATGGTGCTAAAACAAACTAAGCATACAAGCTATCATACTAAGCCATTATCACAAGCATATGAGACACAAGGAGAGGGGGGTGTCCCTCTCTTTCTCGGGACCTTAAAACACCATCCCACCACTGAAATCCCTGGATTTCAGTGGTGAGAAGGCCAAAGCAAGGTGGTCCCAAAGCTCACAAAAGAGGCACAAAAATAAGGCCAAACAAGGCCTAAGAGGGGGTATACAACCCCAAACACAAAAGTGACCTTAAACAAAGATTAAAAGCATGCAAAAACAGAACTTTTATCAGTTATAAGTTAAGATCAAAACAACATGCAAGGTAGGCTAAAAGCCTATGAAAGAATGGGGAATAAAGAGGATAGTTTCTCACCCTTGGAGAACCTCTTCAAGAACACCACTCCAGCACCTCCTTCTGATCAAAACCAACTCAAAAAATCTAGAATCAACTCTTTAGCACCTCTGTAACTAAAGGATGGTGTATTACTAGGTGCCTTAGTGTAAAAATAAGAACAAATACACCCTTTAGAGCACTATAACACACAACTATAGAGAGAGGGAAATATAGAGAGAGAGTGATATATATATATCT
The DNA here is from genome assembly GCF_055761805.1 of Camellia sinensis. Taxonomy (NCBI): domain Eukaryota; kingdom Viridiplantae; phylum Streptophyta; class Magnoliopsida; order Ericales; family Theaceae; genus Camellia; species Camellia sinensis. Next base: position 154,051,802 of record NC_138967.1, read on the forward strand.
TCTATATCAGTCTCTTCAACCCCTGAGAAGGGAGGCAGAGCTCCCTCTTTATAAAAATCCAAATGCAAAGCTTCTTGGAGAAGCTTGCACAAGGATGAAATCCCTCCATACACGTGTATGGAGAAGCCAGTCTGTGCTCTCCAGCTGGCACATCTGGCAAGCACAAACTCCACAAACACAAAGAGAAAGGGTCGACTGGGATAAATGGCCGATTTCCCAAAACAAAGTGCCGACCAGCCAAAGATAGTGCCGATCGGCCAAATATTTGGCCGATGGAAAGAAAACATGGCCGGTGGCATTATGCCTTAGCCGATGGGATTCAGGGATGGCTAACAAGCCACTACCTACCATCAGAAGCAAAGAAAAGCCACAAGCTCTTGGTGCACAACCAAGGACAAAACAGTCAAGTTGAGAGATCCTAAGGCAAGGCGCGCAGTTGAGTCCTTCGGGAACTCAAAACGAACACGATCATGGATGATCATCGAGTGCTCCAACGATGACGTCCAAGTCTTGAGGACGGTCAAAAATGGGGTGTCTACAGATTCCTCTCAAGAACTTCCAATACGCCTGTGATGTTATGACTCGGGGTCATATTCTCAACCCCATTGCCTAGACAGATCTTCAAGCTTTTTCGGATCAATTTCCATTCCTTCTTCATTGGTAAAAATTTCTTTGGCTACCAATGACTCTTTGGACTAAATCACAGCCAATCGAATTCAAGCTCGGTACGAAGCAGAGAACCTTATTGAAGAATATGATGACTTCAAGAATAAGGATTCAATGTACTAGGATGATTTAAACATGGATGAAATGAAGCAAGGCTTGATAGAGACAGAGTTCGAGGTGAAAGCTGAACAGTTTTTTCACCAAATAAAAGCATACCAGCTGCAACAACCTAGCTTTGATAGGATAGAAAATAGAATAAAGAAATAACATAACTTCATTGAACACTGGTGGGTTAAATTTAATGAACTTGTTAGTTTTCTATTTCCTATTATTATGAAATCGAATTCATAGCCAAGTAGGCCTTTCTAATGTAATTACTTACATATCAATAAAACTAAGGGTTTCCTTCCCCTATTTGGCATGATCTGATTTTATGTTCCAATTGCATGCTTGTGACCATTTTATTCACATAATTCAAATAAAATTAGAACTTTGAATTAACCAATTTTTGCTTCGAAGCCTGATCTGAACATCTCCAAAGCATGGAATACTTGAAGCCTGATTTGAATATCTCCAAAGTATGGAATACAATTGACAATTTTGCCTTAGGTCTTTTCATTCCAATCGCATGGTCAACATAATCTAATAGCTTTGAATTAACCAACCTTTGCATCAAAGTTACTTTTAAGTGCTTCGAAGTATGGAACTACTTTTAAAAGTAACAATGTTGCTTCCTAAAAAGGGTTTATTTTGACAGAAAATCCTGAAAGGAATTTTTCATGTTCAGGTAAATCTTTTTAGATTTTGATCCTTTACTTGACTTGGTATTGGCTTTGCTATTTTGAAGTCTAAAACATCAAATAAGAATCAAATTCCAACTGCAAAATGCTTCAAAGTTCACCTCGAAGGATTTTATCTCTTACAGAAAAATCTAAGAATAAGCCCCCAATCCCTTCGAAGCAAATCAAACCCAAACATTCTTGAATTTTTAGGCATAAAATGTGCTTCGAAGTCAACTATCTGTTCTCGAAGCCCTAGCTGGATGTCTGACATTGGGCTTTGGAGCCAAATTCTGGCTTCGAAGCCAAATATCTGTTTTCGAGGCCAATCTGAGTGTTTGAAATACGTTTCCCTCCCAAACAATCACCCTTGAAAGAAACTCTCTATGTTGTGGTTTTGAGACCCCTTGTACTTTAAAACTAGAGTTTTAATTCCACATGAGTCAAGAACCATTAAATAAATTATTTCGGGTCTACTTGACCCATTGGGTCAACTTGGTAATTTCTTGGACAGAAAAGGTTTAAAACCCTTTCTCTTCACGTTTTATCTATTCACTCGCCCAAAATTTCCCTTCTCACCCCTATTGCTTTTGTCTGTAACTTTTCACTCCTCATCCACCTTCTTCCTTTAACTCTTCGATAATGGTTTCTTCTCCTCTAAAAGTACCAGTCGTTGAGCACGTAAGTCCATCTGTGGCTTTGAAGAGACTCATTAATGAGGAATGTGACAAATACAGAGCCGATGAACGGTGTGCTGTTGATGGATGCATCATCATTCCCCATCACCATGCTTAAAGAGAATACGTGCTTGGAGCTATTTTCAGAGAATCCCTTACCCAGCTCCCTACCTTATACCCGCGTTTAGAGGATCATTGCCTCCTTTACGAGAGTGGCCTTGACTGGGGGAGCTGGAGGTTGAACCGACCCCACCGCTGCTAGCCTACCCTGAGGCCTGAATATGAGGAATGGTACGATCAAGTTGTTCCTGCTAGAATGTTAGACCTTCAAGAACTCTATCTCCTCGACGCCCTTCGATTAGTCAGGTTTTCTATTTCTAAAGATCCTTTCCTCATACCTGCTGCACTCTGTTTTTGGAATCCATCTTTCAATTTTTTCCAATTTCGATGTTGTATGATGGCTCCTATTGTTCTTAATATATGGCATCTCTTAGGGTTATCCCCCATTGACACTCCTTTTGGCCCTGATTACCCCGAACTTAATGTGTCTTTTTCCATTCCCTCTCTTAACTCCTCCTTTAGTGATTTCGTAAATTCTAAAAACCAAAGGGAGGGCCTTGTAACAGACCAAGAATTCTTCTATTTTCTTCTATACTGGCTTTGCAAATTTTTATTTTGCACTCTTCTCAGAAGATTATGCTTGAGTTTGTCCATCTTGCCAAAGCTCTTGTTTTGGGAAAGAAGATAGCCCTGGCTCCATATGTTTTAGGCCACGTATATAGAGCCTACTCCCAGTTTTGCAAAAAACCTTTGGATGCCAACCAAGGGGGGGCATTCTGGATATTGCAACTTTGGCTCTTTGCCTACTTCACCGATTTACACTCCAGATGTCTGAAGTTTTTGGTACCAAACCCTACTACTTATGGAGAAAAATATGCCGGAGTTTCAATCTATCCTTCCAACTTTGCTTATTACTTCACCTTTCTCAACCAACTTCTAGCTTCCCCTCATTCTCACACGTTTTTCTGTCCCTTCGAAGCCAATGTTGGCCCAACATGGTTGAGGACCTTCTTGGCTGACAGAAACTGTTCCCAACCTCAATACAGGGACATGTGGGCTTTTATCTTAACTCACAGGTGTAGACACCCCATTTTTGATCGACCTTAAGACTCAGACGTCAACGATTGAGCGCTCGGTGATAGTGCATATTGTGTTCGTTCTGAGGTTGCGGAGTCTCGGCTGCGAGCCTTGTCTCCGAACTTCAGGGCTCTTTTGTGCTTTGCTTCGGTTTGCGAACCAGGTCCTGTTTTCTCTATTTTCTCTTCCCGAAGGGAGGGAGAGGTCTCGTAGACCATCTCTCAGTGGCCATAGGCTACGTTTCGTGGTCGTAGGACATTTTTCTCGTTTGGAGACCAGTTTTTGATTTTCGGAGCCATCGGCCGTGCGCCTCGGTTCGGGACCGCCTGACTATCTCCGTTTGCTCCGATTTTTGACACACACCTTGTTTCCTATCCTTAGAGAGACACTATGGCCCGGGAGACCACCTTCGTGGTCGTACGCCACCTCCGATGCTTAACAGACTGTTTTCGAGGCCCTAGACCGCGCGTTTTGGCCCCCGAACCCTCGTTTTGTATCGGTTAGGATTCATTTTTGGTATGGACCCTATTTTCATTGCTAGGGAGGTGGTAGTGTGGTGGAAGGCCACCTTTTCCCTTGGAAATCAGCTTTCTCTTTTTCTCTCTCCTCCCGCCGACTTTTCTGACAGAAAGCTGGTTTTTCTCACTTTTGAGCCACAATTTCTAGTTTTTCATACCACCATTGCGTTGTGCTCATCTGGGAGGCCACGAATACGGGTAGGCCGACCAGTAATTCTTCTTGACTCTTTTGAACCTTGCTAAAAAGCTGGTTTTTCTCTCTCTTGGGTCACATTTTCTGGTTTTCCACCATACAGCTGTGTTGCACTCATCTGGGAGGCCACCTTTCTGGTATGGCCGGCTAGCATTTCTCATTGACCCTTTTGACCCCTGGTCGGCCGGCCGACCACTTGAACTGGTCAGCCTGCTTCTTGCTTTTTGCTCTCTCTGAATGCATCACAGCTGTGCCAGCTGGGAGGCATTTGGACCATCCTCCATACACGTGTATGGAGGATATTTGAAGCTTCCAAGAGAAGCTTTGGCCTCTCTTCTCTATAAGAGAGGCCCTCCTCTTCCATTTGAAGGGTTCAACAATTTTTTTTAAGGCTTATATACCTCTCCCTCCATAACTCACTATTCCAAGCTCCAAACCCTAATATTCTTGCACCATTTGAACTACACCTCATAGCCTACCACCTCCACCATCCATCCAAGCATCTTGGAGCTGATTTTTAGAGGTTGAAGAACTCTTTTCTTGGTCCAGAAGTTGCTGGAAATCTACTCTTCAAGGGTGAGTCTCTATTTCCCCTTTTCTTGCATTATTTTGCTCCATTGATTAGCCTTATTTGCAAGCTTTTCTGGATTTTGTCATAAACTGAAAAGTATCTTATTTTGAGCTCCTCTTAAAGTTTGATTTAGGATACTTTTCTATTTGAGGTCTTCTACCTCCTTGTATGCTCCATCCCTCTTTGTAGGCTTATTTTGCATCATATCTTAGCCCTACTTGTGAGCATTTTAGATATTTTTCAAAAACTTAAAAAAGTTTCCTTTTGATCTTATAAACATGTTTACTTCAAGTCACTTTTCTATTTAGGGTCACCTTCCCCTTTGTATGCTTCATTTCCTCATGATTAGGGCTATGCATTAGAGCATTTGCATTGGCCTTGGTTTGGCCTTTTACCCACTGAAATCCAGTGGATTTTCAGTGGCTTAGATGTGTCTTTGAGCTTCAAAATCATAGAGGGGTGACCCTCTCACCCCTCATTCTCTTTACTAGCTTTATTGGCCTTCCAGAGGACCCCCATTTTGCATGTTGTGAACTCACTTTTCAGGCCCTATTTGGTGAGTTTTAAGGTCTTCCTTGACTCTATCCAGAGCCCATTTTTCCATATTTTATGTCTATCATGCATGTGTGGAGCAATCCTCCTTAAGGCCTTTCATGGGGACCTTTGATTGCATACTTCCTTGAGCCATTTCAGGCCCTTTTTGGTGAGTTTTAGGGCTGTCATAATTGAGTTCCAGAGCTGGTTTTGCTATGCTAAGTGTCCTTGATGCATGTGTTGAGTAACCCCTTACATGGCCCTCCAAAGGAGCTCATCATCTTTGCATGCATTGGATGCATTTCAGTGGTTATTTGGGCATATTTTAGCATATCATGTTCCCATTTTTAGCTGGTTTGGTGACCTCTCTTATGCTTCATGTACATTCCATGTAAACCATGCTTACTAGCCTAGGTTGCGTGTTGTTTTAGCCCCTCATGTTAGCACTTTTTGGCCATGCTTTGAACTAATATTGTACATATTTTGGGACTGCCTTGGCTCTGTTTTTATACTTCATGGTCAAATAATGCTTGCTTTGCATGATTATAGTTCAATGCATTTGCCTAGTTTTGAGTTTCGGGGCCTCTTTCATGCATTGGGTGCCATATTCCCATGATTCGGGACCATTGTGCATCATATTTCAGTGCTGGAAATTGCATGTTTGTATGTCATCTTTCATCCCTTGCCATGCTTTGGTAGAGTGGCATTTGATGCCTTAGGTTCGGTCCTTGGTATTCGTGCATGTGTGCACGCATTTCGGTTGTCTCATTTTCATCTAATGGCCACTGATGTGAGTGTGACTGAGGTCCACTCATCTTGGTTTAAGTCCACCTTGCATTGTGTATGCCATGTTGCAATGTGTTGTGCATGTTATGTTGTTAGCATTGCGTATGCCATGTCATTTCTCGCATTGTGTATGCTAAGTTGTTAGTAGCATTGAGTATGCCATAGGTTGTTAGTCGCATTTAGTTCATGAGCATTATGCATGCCATGTAGTGTTAGCATTGTATATGCTAGGTGCATGTTTGCATTTTCACTCCTTGCATGTTTGCGTCATTTAGTGGCATTGCATCTAGGATTGCATGTTAGAATTGCATTCATGCATATCATGCATATTGCATTATGTTTGGAGTAGGGTTTAGTCCAAACACGGGAAACGAGGGACGTTTCGTACTCCAAGTGACAAAACGTGTCTCAATTCCCGGTCGCCGACACTCTGGATTATCCATGATGGAGTTTAGGCCTTGTTGCGTTCATATGCGCATTCATTTCACATCGAGTCGTGCAATTCGATTCCTCGGCCATCATGCATCGAGATGCGTGATTGGTGGCACGAGGATCGAAGACTACACTCCCTTGAGCTTATACAAGGACGGGGAGAGTGGTCTTGCACACATACGTTGAAAATACCTTGCTTTCTCTCCCTCTTGCCTTTGTTGCAGAGAAAACCAGAATCCAGGGGGCAGAAAGTGGTCGGCCGACCAGCTTTTCTGGCAGGCCGACCACCCTTTTGGGTTTATCCCACAAAAGGTGATCGGTGGGTGGTCTCCCAAGCCAATACCTGGTCGGCAGCCTTTCCAAGGTGGAGTTTCAACCTTCTGGAGCTTTGTGCAAGCTTCTGAGATTAATTGCAAACAAAGGCGAGGCGAGGCATCGCGATGGAATTTACCGACAAGGCGACTTGAGCATGCATACATCCTCCATCATTCGGAACAGAGCTGAGACGGTCCATAGGCTTGCATGCTAGTTTATCCGCTTTCCTTGTTAATTTGTTAATTAATTAGGGTTTTGTAATATTTAATTATTTATTCGGACTGTATTATTCTTTCGGACCCTCTAAGCGAGGGCACAATTGTAATAAGTTTGCGTGTGTGTGATGTATGTCTTCCAACCCTACGTCTTTCTCCCTTTTATTTACCAGCTTATGATGGTTAGATTAGGGCATGTTTCAATTAGCATACTTATGCTTGCATGTTTGCATCATTCATTTGTATTGCATGCACCGGGCTCGGTGCATCATACTAACTGCATCGTATTTCAATTCCAAGTTGAATACGTGTTAGCTGTAGCATCTCATATGTCATTCTTAGAATAGCCGAGCCTATTGTAGTTGCATTTTTGCATGTGTTGCATTAGGCATTTCTGTATAGTTAGGATCATGCATGGATTTCTAACATAGCTTCTATTTTGGCTTGAAGTACTCGGTAAGTATTTATGCTTTAGCATCCTTGCATGTGTGTGAGTGACTGCCATGATAGCATGCTTACCATGAGGCTAATTGCTTATGTGATATATCTGCCTGAATACCTGTGGGTGAAGGTTGGATTATCTGAATTGGAATAATGCATTGACTGTGAGTTTTATGCCCACTTGAGAGTGGCAAACCATCATGTTTTTCTAAGCCCGCCTGAGGGTGGCAAAATCCGCATTTCAAACCTACTTGCGAGTAGCAAACCGCTTTCAAAAATGAACATGAAATGTTTTATTCCAATTCAGGCGATCCAGTCTATACTTGTATGCTGCGCGCATCACATAGTAAATCTAGGCTAATAATCGGGATAAGAATGCATAATGTTTTCAAAACTCGATATCATGATTAGTAGAAGCTGATCTTTGATCGGGCGAGCGGGGGTGCTCACGATGTGACCTTCCCCAATCGTACCCAAGTTCCCGAGCCGAGGCAACTTTGGTGATGACAGACACGTGACCTTAGGCAACGAGTCAGGGTTTCTTAAATTTTCCAAAAATAAAATATTTAGGTGGCGACTCTGTATCTGGCAAAGCAGTCCATGTTTGGCACTTCTTTCAAAAAAATCTGTTTTCAAAAAATGATTTTCCAGATTTGGACTCTTTGATGATTCATCGGTCTTGCATTGCATTCTGTGAGATTAGATACAGGACCGTGACTGTTGAGTCCTGAACTGTAGTGAGCCCAAATGAACAAAACGGGGGATTTCCCTCCCAGGGCGTTCGGGGACGTCTACCGTTTCTGGCGACTCCGCTAGGGAATTAGAGAACTTGACTCGAACTCATGGTATCTTGTTTTGATTACACTTATGTGTTTCTTTGCATTGCATGTGCATTGGTGTGCCTAGGACACCGTGTTTGCCGTATGCTATTCCTGAACGGTTTACCGGAGGCTTGCTTTGAGAAGCGTGCCATAAGGCTGATCGGTTCCGGGCTCTGCCACGACAGGAACAAAAACTCCGATTTTACCGGGGCACCCTTTTTGACCATTCGACCTAGTGCATATTCGGAATCCATAGTGACCATTCCAAGCTAGGACAGGTTACTTACCCGATTATAGGTTGTTTGAAACCGCTGCGTGCGTAGTGAAACCCTAGTTCCTGACAAAATAGGATAGGGAAACCCTACCCCAACATAGGGGTGTTTTGGCTCTCACTTGCTTGCTATGTGCTTTTAGGGTGTGTCCCTACAGGAATGCATGTAACAGTTTGCAAGTCTGGGTATCAGGCCTGCGGGCATCAATATTTGGGAATCAGTTTTACCTGAGGGTATCAGTTTACAGGCGGACTTTTGGGCAGAATTTGGTAGAGAGCACGGTCATTCAGCTACGCTCATATCTGTTTTGGCAAAAATGGGCTGAGATGCTGCCTGTTTTCTCTTTTGCTAGGTTGTCCTGGAATCATAGCTTTAGAAGGCTCCAATATCTCCCGAGGTTCATTGGACTTGTGCTGATAGACTTTGTCAGGTCAGAGATTCAGTTCAAGGGAAATCAATGTTCCTTTGCCAGGGGCAGGGTAAAAAAGGCCAGTCAGGCACAGATCATCAGTGCAATAGTCTTCGGATCAACAGTCGTTATCCATCTCACCTGTGCGCAGTTGGGTTGAGATATCTATTTTTACAGAGATAGATACACCGGTAGTTCAGTTAGATCAGGGCAGTATGTTAGGGGGCAATATGTTAGGGATGGAAGACATGGTGCGTCAACTCCAAGAGAGCATGAAAGCCATGCAGGAGGACGCTGTTCGTCAAGCAGAATTTGCCAAACAGCAGGCCGTTGTCATGGCCCAACAGGCAGAGCTAATTACCCGGCTATAGCAGCAAACTGGAGCATCTACTTCGCACCAAGCCCCTCCCCCACCAGGAGTTCCAACACCCGAGGAGACACCAAATGTCCAGGGAGATACGGACATTCCGACAGGACCGGCTCTGCCTCCAATCCTACCCCAATTATTCAAAACACCCACCAACCTGCCAGATTCTCCCTTTGAGTCCGAGGTAGACCCCACAGCATTGAAGGTGAGCAAGCTTGAAAAGCTATTCAAAAAATCTCAGGGCGTCAAGTCCATCCCGGACATTGAGGATGGGTATATCGATGCGGCCGTGACGCTGCCAGACCACTTCAAAATGTCACATATTGAACGCTTTGACGGGTCCGGGGATCCCATGGTGCACTTACGGCTATTTTCAGACATATTAAGGCCGATAGGCCTCACCAGACTACAGAAGCATTCTTTATTCGGCCAGACCCTGTCGGGTGTGGCGGCCATCTGGTACGCAAAACTGGAAGACGATGTTAAGAGGAATTAGGATGAGATGGCCGAGGCTTTTGACGCTCAGTACTCCTATAATACACAGATCGAGGTCACAACCCGTGATCTCGAGACGACTAGGCAGGAGCCTAAGGAGAGTTTTTCTGACTTCGTAACCCAGTGGAGGGCCAAGGCCTCAATGATGACCACTAGGCCCACTGACAAAGATTAGATTCGGATGATTGTGCGCAATCTCCAGCCCAAGCTTATGCAGAAAATGATTGTTCTCCCCTTCCCCATCTTTTCAGATTTGCATGAGATGGGAGTACAGATCGAAGATGCTTTGAAACAGGGCCTGATTGACAATGACAAAGAGCAGCCCAGGAGGGCATTTTCCCGTAATTCGAATGCGACCACCAGTGGTGATGCAGCTGCAAGATCTTCTGAAGTGGGCATGGTCACCACCACCACATCAAAAACAGCTACGCCATTCACCGGTGCGTCCGGAAGTAGCTCACAAAAAACCAAATATCCACCTCTAGTCAAGAGGGTTTTTACCCCACTTTATATGCCTTTGTCAAAGGCTCTAGAGGCCTTACTCCGGAAAGGATATCTGAAACCATTGGAACAACGGCCTCTACCCGATCCTATGCCTCCAAAGCATGACCACACTAAATACTGTGCCTACCATCAATAAACCGGTCATGACACTGACAGTTGCTTTCATCTGCGCCATGATGTACAGGATCTGTTTGACAACAAGGTCATCGCCGCACCAACTCAGCAAGGTCTATCGCCACTAGATCAGTGAACTTGGGGGATAGTATGAATATGTGATCAGAGGATGAACCACCTGCGGGCGGCACTCAGTTTACTCCAGATATGGCGTGTGGCACGCACTGTTTTGAGCATTTGTGAATGTTGGTTTTTGTAGCTTCTGACTTGGGTGTTGAGTCAATTCTGTGGTTTTGTTTTGAGTCTGTCTCTTTGTTTTGAGTCAGTCTTTTTGATTAAGGGTCTGTCTTGTTGTATCGAGTCAGTCCTGTTGTACAGAAGTCGGGTGATTCCGGGGGTGTTACTTCGGATATCACTATTTTGTTTTGTGTTTGTCCTTTTGTTTTCTTTTGAGTCTGTTTCTGCCAGGGAGCCAGTAATGCCAACAGATTTGAGTGAATAGCAATGATTTTCACATTTTTGTGCTTGCTTCTGCCTTATGCCAGTTGTGCCAGAAACTTGAATGAAACGACGGTTCTCTTCACCTGCTTTTCTGTGCCTCGAACTCATTGCATTGACCTAAGTTTTTCAAAACTTTTTCTAACACTGCGGTGAAAACAAAGAGGAAGGAATTCCTCAGGTTTTGCAAAATTTGATCGATTGAGAGAAAGAGAGACGTGCTAAGCCCTTAATGAATGAGATCATGTTTGTTAATGTGAGTACTGAGAATGACCCTGGCTTGATCCAGATTGGTTCTACACTGTCTTCAGCGCGAGCGATTTGTCGCTTTCTTAAAAAAATTTCAAAAAATATTTCGCGCGGTCCTGCGAAGACCTGTGTGGAATCACTCTTGAGATTGTGCAGCTTAGGATCACTCTCAGCCTTGAGACTCGACCCCTCTTGATTTCAAACCTTGAACTTGGATTCAGACTATTCCAAGGCCAATCATGATGTGAGGCCTGTGTGGCCAGATTTGAAGCAGCCCGCGAACTAGGGGTAAGAAAAGTCAGATCAAGAAGTTTGTGAAGCTAGATAAGGAGCATCCCTCGAACTAGGGGCAAAAATGTTAGATGTGCTCGAAGAGTCAAAGACGAAGACTGGCAAGAATGCCAAATCCCAGAAGGGAGGAAAGAAGAAAACATTGCCAAAGGACAGCTGAGTTCCTATCCACAACACTAGGGGCAAATTCAGCCCCCATTGGATGGACTCTTACATCATCAGTGAACAGTAGCCATTCTCCTGGATTCAGATGACTTCAGGATCACAAAACCATTTGACATGGACAAAGCTACACCTTTACCCTTGAGAGGCTCGCTGGGCCAAAAACCCGGAAGGGCAACCCAGGCAAAAGTTAGAGCAAGAAAAAAAGAAGAAAAGAAAAATGCAAAAAAAAAAAAATGAAGAAAAAGAAATAACAAAAATCTTGAAAAGATTGAAGAAAAGAAAATGAAAAGAAAAGAAGAACAAAGCTCGCAAGGTTGAAAACCCAGAAAGGGCGGCCTTGGCAAAAGTTAGAGCGCAAACGGAGAGGTTAATACCCGAGTGTGCCTTAACCCCGAACTACGTAAGGCTTGATTCCCATCTTTGGGATATGTAGGCAACTTCATTCTGAAGTCCAGCCGTAAAACACTTCAAATTGATTGTGCCCATGTAATGGTTTTGATCATCTTCGCCTTCTCTGTATCCGAGAATTTGGTTGTGTTCGTCACTCTGAGGACTGACTATAATGCGCTGCAGTGCCATTTAAACAAGGGACAACTTTCCGTTGCCATTCAATGCGCCGCGATGCTATTCAAACAGGGGTAACTCTCCGTTGCCATGCAGCTCTCTTCAAGCAAGGGGCAATTTTCCTTCGGATCTGAGGTTGTGCATCTCAAAAGTAAGTTCTGTGTTGGTCGAGCAGTGGCCATTTGCAAAAATAGTTTTTGAGAATTTTTACTGAGATTTACTGATTCTCTCGAAAATTATTCCACTTTTTTTCAAAAACTAGACCCTTTCTTGGACCCAAAAAAGGAAAATTTTCAGTGTTCATGACCTAACTTGCATGATTTTCAAAATCGAAAAGTTGAACAAGCATGTTAATCTAACTCTCATGTCGGTCAAAATTGTTTTAATAGAAAACCAAAACAAAAAATTGGTCAAATTGATGAACTAGGGGCACAGTTGAGTCAGGCTTCCTGTCTTTCCCCCGTTGTTAATACATTTGCCAGAAAGGGCACCATACTTGCCAAGAAGGGCACTCTCCCTGCCAGAAAAGGGCACAGCTAAAACTGTCAACAAAGGAGCTGAAAGCTCTCTCATCCTCCAAGCAACGAGGTATCAAGCCAAGTACGAAGCACGAACTAGAGTGGATCAAGATATCCCACTCCCTCATCTGGACAGATCTAACCACGTCCAAACTCCCCGGCAGAGCATCGACAGCCAATGTCAGCTGCAGATTCGCTACAAGCTTAGTTGCAACACAACCCCTCTGTGGGAGGAACTCACTAGCTGGGCGTAAAAAAAGAAGAATCTAGCTGAGTGCTAGGGGCAAGAGCCCACAACTTTTTATTTATCCATCAACCACCCTGGGGAGGAATGAAAAATGAGAGATTAAAGAATAAAGAGATGTGTGCTGAGAGGAAAAGCGAGCAAAGGGTTTTGAGAGAAAAACCGAGCTTGAGGGCTGAGTGATGTAAGAATAACAAATGAGAAAGGGTGGGAAACAATACCCAGAGAAACAAGTTCCTTGTGCACGTCTGAGTGTCGTGTCTTTTTGTTTTATCTCGATTATTGTCTTGAGTCGTTTTTTTAGTGTCTGTGATTGTGTTTAGGTTGTTTTGCCTTTGTTTTCCTTTGTTGAGTCGTGGTGCGCTGTGTTCAGTCGTAGGCTCAATACCCGATCGAGAACTCATTTCTCAATTTCAAAATGATTTATTTTGTGCTCAGAGTGTTATGTCATTCTCTACATCTATGCAAAACAGGATTCGTTCTTTCATAAAACCGCAGGGTTCAACCTAGGTCATGTCAGAACAGTAAAACCAAAACCTATCTAAAGTTATGAAAGTTCCAGACTACAAAGCAAAAGAAAAGAGGGAAAATGTCGGGTATTTGAGTTTGTTTCAACTTCAGTAAGTTTCGAGACTACATTCTGTGTGTACCTCTTCAGGTCTTGCCAATGCTCCGAAGTATGAGTGTGCCTCTACCTCAAGCTCAAGATCAAGTCTGCTTCAAGCCAGAATGGCGATCAAAAGTGTTCTCCCTGAGTACCATTCCCTGCCAGAGGCATCTCGGCTATGTTCGCAATGAGTTCCTAGGAGACCAACTGCGACTGTGGAAACTAGAGTTCGAATGGCTATTGCCTAGAACGCAAAGGTTCGGGATTTCCGAGACTAAAGTCTGGTTTAAATACCCAGAGGCGTGTCCTCGGCTTGAAATCTGTATGGAATCCCTACAGGTTGAGATAGCATGTATGCACCTCAATTCTGGATACTGAACCAACCTAGTCTGTCACCCCGTTGGAGAATAGGGAAAGTTGTGAATATGATCAGGAAGAAAGGCAGCATCCAAAGTGTTCTACGTGAAGAACCCTTGTCAGTATTTCAAAGCCTTTGTACTGTGAGTTGAAGGTAAGTGTTCGAAGAGCACGAAGGGAGATCCCCGTCAGAGTAGAGCGGTTCATCGCCACTCACCCCATGAGGTGCTTTCTAAAGCGCCACTACACTTGTTTATTGCGTTCCTTAAACATCATGCATTGTATTGCATTGTACCTATCAAGTTTCTTTCTCCATCATGCACGATATAGTATGTACGGTTCATTCAAAGAAGTTTCGTTTGAGATCATTTATTTAGTGTATCAATCACACTTCATTCAGTTAGTGTATCAATCACACTTCATTTATTTAGTGTATCAATCACACCTCATTCACCCTTAGTGTATCTATCACACTTTCTTCATTCGCTTAGTGTATCAATCACACTTCATTTATTTAGTGTATCAATCACACTCTCTTCACTTAGTATATCAATCACATTTCATTTATTTAGTGTATCAATCACACTCTCTTCACTTAGTGTGTCAATCACACTTCTTTCATTTTCTGTATCTATCACACACATCCTCATTTTGTGTATCTATCATGCACATATTCACTTCATTTACTTTAGTGTATCCATCACACTTCATTTACTTTTGTGTATCCATCACATTTGTTCACTAAGTGCATCTATCACACTTTGTGTTCACCTTTAGTGTATCTATCACACTTGTTCACTAAGTGCATCTATCACACTTCGTGTTCACCTTTAGTATATCAATCATACTCTGTTCACTTGGTGCATCTATCACACTTCGTGTTCACATTTAGTATATCAATCATACTCTGTTCACTTGGTGCATCTATCACACTTCGTGTTCACATTTAGTATATCAATCATACTCTGTTCACTTGGTGCATCTATCACACTTCGTGTTCACATTTAGTATAGCAATCATACTCTGTTCACTTAGTGTATCTATCACACTTTGTGTTCACCTTTAGTGTATCTATCACACTTGTTCACTCAATGCATCTATCACACTTTGTGTTCACCTTCCGTATATCTATCATACTTGTTCACTCAGTGGATCTATTACATTTTGTGTTCACCTTCAGTATATCTATCATACTTGTTCACTCAATGCATCTATCACACTTTGTGTTCACCTTCAGTATATCTATCATACTTGTTCACTCAGTGCATCTATCACACTTCGTGTTCACATTTAGTATATCAATCATACTCTGTTCACTTGGTGCATCTATCACACTTCGTGTTCACATTTAGTATATCAATCATACTCTGTTCACTTAGTGCATCTATCACACTTTGTGTTCACCTTTAGTGTATCTATCACACTTGTTCACTCAGTGCATCTGTCACACTTTGTGTTCACCTTCAGTATATCTATCATACTTGTTCACTCAGTGGATCTATTACACTTTGTGTTCACCTTCAGTATATTCATCATACTTGTTCACTCAGTGCATCTATCACACTTTGTGTTCACCTTCAGTATATCTATCATACTTGTTCACTCAGTGCATCTATCACACTTTGTGTATCTGTCACAATTTGCTTCATTTGGTGTATCAATCACACTTTATTCGTATAGTGTATCCATCACACTCTCTTCACTTTTGTGTATCTATCGCACATGCTCGTTAAGATTGCATAATTTCCTTACATCCTTTCTGCATGTAATGTAGTTTTGCTTTATATTCTTGCTTAAAACTGTTGCATTTATTGCGTATATTTGCTTCATTACAGCTTGCTTTGCATGATCATAAGTTATGTTCGGCTTGGAGCATATCATTTTGCATCTTGCCCCCCGCCTGCGGGCATGCCTGCGGGCACATCTTTGTTTATCTTGCCTGTCTGTCTAAGTCTTCGACCTTGTCAAAAATGGGTCGTCTTTGGGCTTTGTCATTCACTCCCGTTACTTATGACTTTCGAGTTCTGTCAAAGAGGGGCAACTGTAGACACCCATTTTTGACCGACCTTAAGACTCAGACGTTACCGATTGAGCACTCGGTGATAGTGCATATTGTGTTCGTTCTGAGGTTGCGGAGTCTCGGCTGCGAGCCTTGTCTCTGAACTTCGGGACTCTTTTGTGCTTTGCCTCGATTTGCGAACCAGGTCCTGTTTTCTCTGTTTTCTCTTCCCGAAGGGAGGGAGAGGTCTCGTAGACCATCTCTCAGTGGCCGTAGGCTACGTTTTGTGGTCGTAGGCCATTTTTCCCGTTTGGAGACCAGTTTCCGATTTTCGGAGCCGTCGACCGTGCGCCTCGGTTCGGGACCGCCTGACTATCTCTGTTTGCTCTGGTTTTTGGCACACACCTTGTTTCCTCTCCTTAGAGAGACACTGTGGCCCGGGAGACCACCTTCGTGGTCGTACGCCACCTCCGATGCTTAACAGATTGTTTTCGGGGCCCTAGACCGCGCGTTTTGGCCCCCGAACCCTCGTTTTGTATCGGTTAGGATTCATTTTTGGTATGGACCCTATTTTCATTGCTAGGGAGGTGGTAGTATGGTGGGAGGCCACCTTTTTCCCTTAGAAATCAGCTTTCTCTTTTTCTCTCTCCTCCAGCCGATTTTTCTGACAAAAAGCTGGTTTTTCTCACTTTTGAGCCACAATTTCTGGTTTTTCATACCACCATTGCGTTGTGCTCATCTGGGAGGCCACCAATACGGGTAGGCCGACCAGTAATTCTTCTTGACCCTTTTGAACCTTACTAAAAAGCAGGTTTTTCTCTCTCTTGGATCACATTTTCTAGTTTTCCACCATACAGCTGCGTTGCACTCATCTAGGAGGCCACCTTTCTGGTATGGCCGGCCAGCATTTCTCATTGACCCTTTTGACCCCTGGTCGGCCGGCCGACCACTTGAACTGGTCGGCCTGCTTCTTGCTTTTGCTCTCTCTGAATGCATCACAGCTATGCCAGCTGGGAGGCATTTGGACCATCCTCCATACACGTGTATGGAGGATATTTGAAGCTTCCAAGAGAAGCTTTGGCCTCTCTTCTCTATAAGAGAGGCCCTCCTCTTCCATTTGAAGGGTTCAACAATTTTGTTTAAGGCTTATACACCTCTCCCTCCATAACTCACTATTCCAAGCTCCAAACCCAAATATTCTTGCACCATTTGCACTACACCTCATAGCCTACCACCTCCACCATCCATCCAAGCATCTTGGAGCTGATTTTTAGAGGTTGAAGAACTCTTTTCTTGGTCCAAAAGTTGCTGGAAATCTGCTCTTCAAGGGTGAGTCTCTATTTCCCCCTTTTCTTGCATTATTTTGCTCCATTGATTAGCCTTATTTGCAAGCTTTTCTGGATTTTTTCATAAACTGAAAAGTGTCTTATTTTGAGCTCCTCTTGAAGTTTGATTTAGGATACTTTTCTGTTTGAGGTCTTCTACCTCCTTGTATGCTCCATCCCTCTTTGTAGGCTTATTTTGCATCATATCTTAGCCCTACTTGTGAGCATTTTAGATATTTTTCAAAAACTTAAAAAAGTTTCCTTTTGATCTTATAAACATGTTTACTTCAAGTCACTTTTCTGTTTAGGGTCACCTTCTCCTTTGTATGCTTCATTTCCTCATGATTAGGGCTATGCATTAGAGCATTTGCATTGGCCTTGGTTTGGCCTTTTACCCACTGAAATCCAGTGGATTTTCAGTGGCTTAGATGTGTCTTTGAGCTTCAAAATCATAGAGGGGTGACCCTCTCACCCCTCATTCTCTTTACTAGCTTTATTGGCCTTCCAGAGGACCCCCATTTTGCATGTTGTGAACTCACTTTTCAGGCCCTATTTGGTGAGTTTTAAGGTCTTCCTTGACTCTATCCAGAGCCCATTTTTCCATATTTTATGTCTATCATGCATGTGTGGAGCAATCCTCCTTAAGGCCTTTCATGGGGACCTTTCATTGCATACTTCCTTGAGCCATTTCAGGCCCTTTTTGGTGAGTTTTAGGGCTGTCATAATTGAGTTCCAGAGCTGGTTTTGCTATGCTAAGTGTCCTTGATGCATGTGTTGAGTAACCCCTTACATGGCCCTCCAAAGGTGCTCATCATCTTTGCATGCATTGGATGCATTTCAGTGGTTATTTGGGCATATTTTAGCATATCATGTTCCTATTTTTAGCTGGTTTGGTGACCTCTCTTATGCTTCATGTACATTCCATGTAAACCATGCTTACTAGCCTAGGTTGCGTGTTGTTTTAGCCCCTCATGTTAGCACTTTTTGGCCATGCTTTGAACTAATATTGTGCATATTTTGGGACTGCCTTGGCTCTATTTTTATACTTCACGGTCAAATAATGCTTGCTTTGCATGATTATAGTTCAATGCATTTGCCTAGTTTTGAGTTTTGGGGCCTCTTTCATGCATTGGGTGCCATATTCCCATGATTCGGGACCATTGTGCATCATATTTCAGTGCTGGAAATTGCATATTTGTATGCCATCTTTCATCCCTTGCCATGCTTTGGTAGAGTGGCATTTGATGCCTTAGGTTCGGTCCTTGGTATTCGTGCATGTGTGCACTTATTTCGGTTGTCTCATTTTCATCTAATGGCCACTGATGTGAGTGTGGCTGAGGTCTACTCATCTTGGTTTAAGTCCACCTTGCATTGTGTATGCCATGTTGCAATGTGTTGTGCATGTTATGTTGTTAGCATTGCGTATGCCATGTCATTCCTCGCATTGTGTATGCTAAGTTGTTAGTAGCATTGAGTATGCCATAGGTTGTTAGTCGCATTTAGTTCATGAGCATTATGCATGCCATGTAGTGTTAGCATTGTATATGCTAGGTGCATGTTTGCATTTTCACTCCTTGCATGTTTGCGTCATTTAGTGGCATTGCATCTAGGATTGCATGTTAGAATTGCATTCATGCATATCATGCATATTGCATTATGTTTGGAGTAGGGTTTAGTCCAAACACGGGAAACGAGGGACATTTCGTACTCCAAGTGACAAAACGTGTCTCAATTCCCGGTCGCCGACACTCTGGATTATCCATGATGGAGTTTAGGCCTTGTTGCGTTCATATGCGCATTCATTTCACATCGAGTCGTGCAATTCGATTCCTCGGCCATCATGCATCGAGATGCGTGATTGGTGGCACGAGGATCGAAGACTACACTCCCTTGAGCTTATACAAGGACGGGGAGAGTGGTCTTGCACACATACGTTGAAAATACCTTGCTTTCTCTCCCTCTTGCCTTTGTTGCAGAGAAAACCAGAATCCAAGGGGCAGAAAGTGGTCGGCCGACCAGCTTTTCTGGCAGGCCGACCAGCTTTTCTGGCAGGCCGACCACCCTTTTGGGTTTATCCCACAAAAGGTGGTCGGTGGGTGGTCTCCCAAGCCAATACCTGGTCGGCAGCCTTTCCAAGGTGGTGTTTCAGCCTTCTGGAGCTTTGTGCAAGCTTCTGAGATCAATTGCAAACAAAGGCGAGGCGAGGCATCGTGATGTAATTTACCGACAAGGCGACTTGAACATGCATACATCCTCCATCATTTGGAACAGAGCTGAGACGGTCCATAGGCTTGCGTGCTAGTTTATCCGCTTTCCTAGTTAATTTGTTAATTAATTAGGGTTTTGTAATATTTAATTATTTATTCGGACTGTATTATTCTTTCGGACCCTCTAAGCGAGGGCACAATTGTAATAAGTGTGCGTGTGTGTGATGTATGTCTTCCAACCCCACGTCTTTCTCCCTTTTATTTACCAGCTTATGATGGTTAGATTAGGGCATGTTTCAATTAGCACACTTATGCTTGCATGTTTGCGTCATTCATTTGTATTGCATGCACTGGGCTCGGCGCATCATACTAACTGTATCGTATTTCAATTCCAAGTTGAATACGTGTTAGCTGTAGCATCTCATATGTCATTCTTAGAATAGCCGAGCCTATTGTAGTTGCATTTTTGCATGTGTTGCATTAGGCATTTCTGTATAGTTAGGATCATGCATGGATTTCTAACATAGCTTCTATTTTGGCTTGGAGTACTCGGTAAGTATTTATGCTTTAGCATCCTTGCATGTGTGTGAGTGACTACCATGATAGCATGCTTACCATGAGGCTAATTGCTTATGTGATATATCTGCCTGAATACCTGTGGGTGAAGGTTGGATTATCTGAATTGGAATAATGCATTGACTGTGAGTTTTAAGCCCACTTAAGAGTGGCAAACCATCATGTTTTTCTAAGCCCACCCGAGGATGGCAAAATCCGCATTTCAAGCCTACTTGCGAGTAGCAAACCGCTTTCAAAAATGAACATGAAATGTTTTATTCCAATTTAGGCGATCCAGTCTATACTTGTATGCTGCGCGCATCACATAGTAAATCTAGGCTAATAACCGGGATAAGAACGCATAATGTTTTCAAAACTCGATATCATGATTAGTAGAGGCCGATCTTTGATCGGGCGAGTGGGGGTGCTCACGATGTGACCTTCCCCAATCGTACCCAAGTTCTCGAGCCGAGGCAACTTTGGTGATGACGGACACGTGACCTTAGGCAACGAGTCAGGGTTTCCTAAATTTTCCAAAAATAAAATATTTAGGTGGCGACTCTGTATCTGGCAAAGCAGTCCATGTTTGGCACTTCTTTCAAAAAAATCTGTTTTCAAAAAATGATTTGCCGGATTTGGACTCTTTGATGATTCATCGGTCTTGCATTGCATTCTGCGAGATTAGATACAGGACCGTGACTGTTGAGTCCTGAACTGTAGTGAGCCCAAATGAACAAAACGGGGGATTTCCCTCCCGGGGCGTTCGGGGACGTCTACAACATGGAGCTTTTTATTCGCACTTTACACCCTCAAGCTTACAAATGCATAGCAGAAGCCTACTGCCTTGCTCAATTTGCTAGGCAATTTGGGCTTACCTAGGGGATCCCTATCCCTCTATGTAGCCAAACTAACCTAAATATTGCCAATAGAGAGTTGAAAATGCAAAGAACCAAGCTGGAGGAATCAACCTCCAAATTGATTCAAGACTTGATTAAATTTCAATTCATTCCCTTCATCCCACAAAACATTGCACTGAGAAGGTACCAGAATTGGTGGACGGCCAACATGGAGGTGCTTTTGGCCATTTCCCCTGAAGATTTATTAGTAGGATTAGATATGCCCTCTCAAGCTAAACCCAAGAGGACTGGGATTTCTGCTACTGCTTCTATTTCTCCTACTATCCCAGTTCCTATTCTTGTTGTGTCAGACCTTCTTCCTAGGGTCACCAGGGCTACTTCGAAGAAAGGTACTCATTCCTTCTTTCCTTTCTCCTTTCCTTTTATAATATTCTATTTATTTTCTTATGGCCTTTATTTGATGTTGGAATTTCTCAGGAAGACTCTCCATAGTGAGCTCAAGCCTTAACCACTCTCAGGAGCAAGCAACAATAGCAAAAGAAGAGAAAACTCCTGCTTGATCCTGAGGAAGAAGAAGTATCTGCAGCTCATACGGACCAAGAAAAGACAGAGGAGAATAAAGAAATGCCATTGAAAAGGAAAAGGAAAAAAGTAGCAGTCTCTCTTTTTTGATTTTACTGAGGACCCTACTCACAAGTTAGCTGCTAAGGTAGTGGAGAGAGAACAATCCAAAGAAATAATTGTCTTCTAGAGGTCTGAAAAAATGAGACAGCAGCAGATACTAAGGAATAAAATTACTACTACAGATGCACTCCAAAGGAAAACTGCAAGGAGGTAACAAACTGTCAAGCACTATACTCTTCGTAGTTCTCCAACCACTACTTCTAAGGCTGGTAATTTCTCTTCATCCCTGTGGTAATTTTCTTTCCTAAGATTTCAACATAAAAACTCACCATTGCTTCTTATGTTTTGATTCGCAGCAATAGTTATTCCACCTCCCCATCCTTTAATACTGGCTTCTTCTGTCTTGCTTAAAGATGAAAGGTCATCAGAAGCAGCCTCAAAAAAGAGAAAAAAAACAATACCGAAGTGCCTTTAAGTGTAGAGCCCATCCAAACAGTATTTCCACGTCCTAGCCCTACACCTTCAATACCTTCTTTGAGGCCAAGCATTCCTCTTTCTTTATGCATAGGCTTAACTCCATATATGCCTCATTTAACCTTTGCCTCAACCCAGTTTACTCTTCCTATAGTCCTGGCTGCTCATTCATCACCTGAGAGGGCCCTAGTTATCACCTCCTCCTCAGTGATAGCTAGTACTCCCAGAGAATATACTAGTAGCTCACCAATTTCTTGTCCACCATCCAGGTCTAGTCCCTCTTCCCTTGACCTGCTGGTGACCAAGACTATAGACACTATTGGGAAACCTCACACTTCTTTTCCAATCCCCATGTAGCCATCTCGTCCTTCCACTAGTGATTCCTCTGTACTTTCAATGCCAGAAGAGGAGATGGATACTTTTGAAGCCCGACTAGCTAGTGTATTTGACTTGTCTTCCTCAGTTCAATCAACCAGCAGCGAAGCTGAACCATTAGTCCTTGTTGACTCCCTCCTGGAGATTTTTTAGAGTTCCTCTACTATCAGTAGGATTCCTCCGCCTCCAGTGGACTTGAGCACATGTTTGGAATTGCTAACATTATTCTTAGGGGTTCCATTCGAACCCTTACAAAGACCTATTATTAAGAATGGTTTCCTTCAATGCTGCAAAGTTATTAAGCAATCCAACATGGCTATTTCAAGACACTTATCCCAGGCAGCAGCTACCATGGATTTCTATGTTAATATCTGTCATATTGCTAAAGTTGCAGAAGAGAAACTACTGAAGGACAAGGAATTTGTTTCCCATATACATGCTGAGATATTTGAATTAAAGGGACAATATTCCTCTGCTTCTCAATTTCGAACTCAACTCTTGGAGAAAAAATCTTAATTAGAAGAGGAGTTAGCAACAGTTAACCTAGCCTTGGATCGTACTACTAAAAAGCTGCAAATTACCAATCAAGGGCTAGTTGACCGTAGGCAGAACATGGCTATAGTCATTCAGCTGTTCCCATCCCTTAGGAGTAGAGAATTAATTGTAAGGGAACAACTAAAGCATTGTACTGACTTTTGGGCCAATTTATGGTTACATGTACTTAATTCTTTATGAAATGAAAACCTTCTATTATCTATCTAAGTGTCTCATGCGCTCTCATTATTTTATTTAGCACTCTTTACACTCCTTGTGTCTCCCACATAGTTGGATAATAAAGCTTCAGGTACCTGTTATTAATTTTCTTGGGATGCACATATTCATTTAGATATCTCAGATGGTATGCTCCCCCAGGCAAGACTCTATAAATTTGATATAGTCCTTCCCAATTAGGTGACCATTTGCCAAACTTATGGCTTTTAATTCCTATTAGAAGTATTGTCTTCCATACTAAATCACCTTCATCAAAGCTAATGTGCCTGACTTTCTTATTATAGTTTTTGGTTGCCTTCTTCTTTTGGGAAAGAATACTATTTAATGCCAAAATTCTAGCTTCATCCACATTTTCTAATTCCAAGAACATGCTTTGATGGTACTGCTCAAAAGTTAACTGGTCCTGGTATTTTACCCTCAAGGATTTAATATTAATTTCCATAGGCAACACTGTATCATGTCCATATACTAAGGCATAAGGAGTGATTCCTGTACTTGACCTTGGAGAATTTCTATAGGCCCACAACACATCTAACAATAAGTTATGTCAATTCTTAGGATTGTCTCCCACAACTCTTTGTATTTCCTTTTTTAAGGATTTGTTAGATGACTCAGCCTAACCTTTTGCTTGTGCATAATAAGGAGTGGAATTAACAAGGCTAATTCTAAACTCTGCTACGAAAGATTTTATCATCTTTCCATCAAAAGCAGTCCCATTATCTACAGTTATGGTCTGTGGGATGCCAAACATATGGATCAATTCCTTGATAAATCCAATAACTTCAGTATGATCCACAGCCCTTATAAGGCTTAGCCTCGACCCATTTAGTGAAGTAATCTGTGGCCACTAGAATGAAACAATGTTGCTTCGAATAAGGTAGATATCTTTTTCTCATCATATCCATTGCCCATCCTCTAAATGGCCATGGCTTCACTACTACATGCAAATCAGCTATCGGAACATGTCTTATCATGCCATGCTTCTGGCATACCTGATATCCTTTTGCATATTCTATGCAATCCTTTAGGATGGTTGGCCAATAGTAGAAATGACTTCAAAGCAACCATCTCATCTTCACACCAGGCTGATAGGCACCGCAAATACCTTCATGTACTTCAGTCATAGCAGTCGATGCTTCCGATGGCCCTAAACATTCCAACAGCAACCCATCTGCTCCCCTTTTGTAAAAAGCATTGTTATACACTATATATTGCATATACTGTAGTTTAATTTTCCTACTGGCCTTCGAAGATGGGCCAATTAAATATTGAATGACTGGATGTCTCTAATCATGCTTTTCTAAGTTATTCTGGTTAACTTCTACCATGATACCCCTTTTAGCCAAATGTGGTATTAACTTATGGTATGTTGTTTACCTTATGTCCACTTGGATATTCCCCTTTCTTTTGAAATTCGAAGCCTTTTGGGCCACATCATTGGCTTTATGGTTCATGAATTTTGGAATATAAGTCACATTAACAATCTGAAACTGAGAAAGCAAATGCAGTGCAACAACATAATATGGTAACATGCTTGCACTTTAACACTTGAAGATTCCTTTTACTTGGCTGATTACCAATTGGGAATCCCCAAATATATCAACTGCATAAGCTTGTAATCCAATAAGTATCTTAAGTCCCATTATTAAAGCTTCATATTCAGCTTGATTATTGGAACAAGTAGTTTCATCCACTCTGAAACCATGTATGGTTTTTACCCCATATGGTGATTTAATTATAACACCAATTCCAACCAAACCACTGGCTTTTGATCCATCGAGCCACATTTGTCATGGCTCAATGTTGACCATACCAAGGTCCATTATCTCTTGGCTTTCTGTTTGACACAGATGATCTGCCAAGAAGTTAGCCAAAACCTATCCTTTTACTACCTTTTGGGGGACGTATTCTAGATAAAATTCTGATAAAGCTAATATCCATTTGTCAATTCTTTCTCTCAACATAGGCCTAGATAACATGTACTTAACCAAGTTCGTAGTTGCAATTACCCTTTCATTGCTGCAAAGTACAATACAAGGCACAACTTTTCTACAGCTGAGTATTTACATTCACAAGAATTTAAAAACTCACTAAGGTAATAAATTGCTTGCTCCTTGTCTTTTTCATTGTCCTGGGCTAGGAAAACTCCTAATGAATCTTCTGATGCAGCAATGTATAACTTCAAGGTCTTGTCGCTCCTTGGCAGCATCAACACTTGAGGCTTAGCCAAGTAGGCTTTAATTCTTTCAAAAGTAGCTTGATGCTCTACTGTCTACATAAACTCCTTTTCATCTTTCAAGTTTAACACAGAAGAAAATACTTTAGTTTTCCCTGCAGTATTAGAAATAAATCTTCGAAGAAAATTAACCTGATCAAGGAACATTTGTACTTCTTTCTTACTTGATAGAGGTTTGGCCTCAATGAGGGCTTTGGCTTTATTTTGATCAATCTGTATTCCCTTCTTGTGCACTACATACCCCAAGAAGTTTCCAATTGATACACCGAAAGCACATTTAAGAGCGTTAAGCTTTAACTTGAACTTTCTCATTCTTTCAAAAGCTGCTACCAAGTGAAGCAAGTGTTACTCCATAGACTGGGACTTTACAACAATATCATCAATGTAACACTCTATGTATCCTCCAATAAGATCATGAAAGGTAGTATTCATTGCCCTCTGATATGTTGCTCCAGCATTCTTTAGACCAAATGGCATTTTTACCCATTCGAAGGTGCCAATATTCCTAGGACACCTGAATGCTGTCTTGTGGACATCCTCCTCTGCAATGCAGATCTGGTCGTAACCAGAATGCCCATCCATCATAGAAAAAATCATGTGCTCTGCTGAACTGTCCACTAATAGATCCACTATAGGCATGGGGTATTTATCTTTTGGAGTTGCCAAATTCAGATTTCTAAAATCGATGCATACCCTCATCTTGCCATTATTTTTAACCACGGGTACAATGTTAGACAACCATTCAACATACCTGGTTGTTCTAATGAAGCCTGCTTTAAAGAGCTTGAGAATTTCCACCTTCACTTTCTGAACCACTTCAGGGCTCATCCGGCTTAGTTTTTGCTTGTGTGGTTTGAAGTTAGGCTTCATAGGGAACCTATGTTCCACTAATAACCTATCCAATCCTGGAAATTCATTATAAGACCACGCAAAACAATCCTTATATTGCTTTAGGACTACCAACAACTGTTTCCTGTCAATAGGACTTAACCAAGCATTGATATAAGTGGGATCATGTGCAGAATCTTCCCCGAAATTGACTTCTTCCAAGGGGTCTTGTACTCGAGCACTTACTAATGCTTTTCCTTTGACTTCTTCTGCCTTTGAAGTAACTTCTTCGTTTTGTTATGCTCTCATCTTCTCTGATTCAACATCTTTGTCTTTTTCTTCATAGACAAAATCTATCCATAAGACTTCTTCTTCTTGTATTTCCTGGACTTTTGTTTCGATGTGCAATGCACAGTACTTATCAAGGGCCAAAGGCCTGACCTTTTGTTTCTCCTGATTACAGCCAACCACCATGGCTTCCCTTTCTTGTTTTTGAACCTTCTGGACTATTGACTTTATGTCCAATGCTGAAAACTTGCCTAAGGCCAAGGGTCTGGCTTTTTGGGTTTTATCTTTTTGCCTACAACCAGGCATCATTATCATCTTTGGTGACAAACTCTTCATCAGCACTCTCTTGCACTAAGTGCTTCAAGTGTGCTACTTCCTCATCAGCCGTCACTTCGGCTATTTCATCAGATTTCCTCAATATACTGAGTGGTGTCA
Organism: Camellia sinensis; assembly: GCF_055761805.1. Lineage (NCBI taxonomy): Eukaryota > Viridiplantae > Streptophyta > Magnoliopsida > Ericales > Theaceae > Camellia > Camellia sinensis. The sequence continues at coordinate 154,078,515 of NC_138967.1, forward strand.
CTCCTTCAGTATATAACTTGGCCTCTACAAAATCAACACAAGCGATAAAGGGTTGAAGGCCTGTGTTGATCTCTTCTATCTTTCCATTGTATAGGGCCATCATTATTTTCTTATGTAGAGAGGAAGGCACACATTTATTGGTGTGGATCCAATCCCTGCCAAGTAAAGCATTATACTTGACATTACTATCTATAACAAAGAATGCTGCCATGCAATCTCTGGTTCCCGCACTCAAGTTGAAGGGCAGGATGCCCTGAGCCATCTGCTTATTCCCAGCGAAGCTAACAATGGTTATACTGGTTGGGATTAATCTGGGTTTCTTTTTCCAATTTCTGCAAAGAGGACTTCGGAAGCAGGTTCACTGCTGCCCCATTGTCCATTAACACCTTGTTCATTTGTATCCCATCGAAATAAGCCTTGATATACAAGGGCTTAATGTGTTGCGTCATAGATGTTGTAGGGTACTCAAAAGGATACGAGAGATTAATACTCACCTCCTCACTTTCATCTTCAGTTTCCATTAGTGTGGCTACTTCAGACTAATCTTGAATCATGCTAACTTGTGAATCTTCACTAGAAACTAGAATAGGGCCATCTTCCTGACCCTCTTAGTTTCCATCTTTAGCCTGGAACTCCTGTGGCAGTATATATACTATGTTTACTGACACTGGAGGAAATGAGCCAAACTGAACTGCTGGATGCTCTTGTTTCTCTTCCAAACTAACTTGTTCAGTTATTTCGGAAGCATCTTCCATGTTGCACTCTAGTACTTCTATGCTAGCAGGTTCGTTTGAAACAGCCTGTTGGTGACTTACCTCCGTTTGCTTGTCAACCAAAAAAGTTTGCTCAGCCATGAAAGTCTCAAATATTCTATCTTTAACCAATGTTCTCTCTTGGCCTAGTTCAGTCCCTTCATCCGTTTCATCGTCATTTTCCATTAAAACCTTTTCGAGGCCTGCTAAACTGGATTTTTCTTTGGCCCTTAGTTCAGCATGAACTTTAGTCAACTTCACCATGCTGGCACTCCTCCTGATCTTAGGAACAGGCTTTGAACCTATCCCTCCATTTGTCTGATCCTTTGCTTGTGCCATGGAAGTGCTCTCTCCACTTTCTTTCAGATCCTTCTAACACTGGGTATATCTTCGTTGGATTTTCTTTTTTTGAGGCCTAGAAATTATAGGAACCACATCTGGCTCCCTTGTTTTTGGATTCTTTAACAACACTTAGTTTTTTTAAGCCACCAAGGGAGGTTTGATCATTCTTCCCTAGTCTCCAAAAACCTTTCTTTGAGTTGACATCTCCTTAGGTTTGTTCTGCATAACAAACCAATTTGAAACTCCTGGGACCCATGAGCCCACTGATCTAGCTACTGGATCTGCTGCCCCACTTTTTGAAGCAGTCTTCGAAGCAGTCTTTGAGGGCTAATTATCAATCCTAGTCCCATGACTTGTACTGAATCCATGCCTCCTTTCAAGCTGGTTATCTACTCCGTAATAATTGGGTGACCTAGTTTCATACAGAGGCCTCTTTCCCTTTATCTGCATCCTGGTCTGGGGCCATTTGGAATGCTGGTTATTCGGCCCCTCTACATATCTTTGTAATGCTGCTTCCCATTAACTGGGAACCCTTTCAGCCACTTGTAACACATCCTGTACTTTGGGCACATCCTCTGCACGATAGTAGCTTCGAGAGACTCATCATCCAACATCTCTTCACTAAAGCTTTCTTTTATGCCTGCAGAGCTTTGTCCATCAGCTGGTGAACTTCTTGTGTTTTTTCCTGAGAGCAGTTTGGCTAGCCATATGCATCTACACAGTAACTTCCTCCAATTCTTTCAAGGATAGGTTTTGGATATCTGGCATGCCAACATTAGCTGCAGCCTCTCCAATTTTTGGAAACGGGTTAGTATCAATTCCCATAACTTTCTCAGGCTTTGCTGGAAAATTTAGCCTCCCCTTCTAAATCTATTCTTGGATCCTGTCTCGGAAAATAATACAGTTTTTAGTTAAATAAGACCAAGAATTGTGCCATTTACAGTATAGTTTTCCTTTAAGTTCTTCAAGGGTAGGAATTTTGACTCATTTTGGTAACTTTAGGAAATTTGTTGCAAATGATCAAAAATGTCATCTTCTTTTGTTAAGTCAAAAGAATACTTCTTATGCAGGTCTTTCTTTTTAAACTGCTGGTCTATTGTACTGTCTTTCTGAATTAATGCCTCACAAGTCATAATTTTTTTTCCTACTATCGCTGATGCATCAATTTCATAATTAGGGTCCCTATAATAAGTCTAATATGATGCATTATTTCGATCTTGTTCTTCCTTGAGTAAAGTTTCATATCTAGACACCTTATAGGTTAACTCTACTAAGTCTCGAAACTCGGTTGAATCAAACTTCTTTCAAAGCCTAAATTCCAAGCCATTCTGAGCCAATCTTACAAATTCAGGCTCTAATAGCATGACCTTGCATTTGTTTCGTGCTCTTTTAAATCTGGCAATGAACTGAGCAGCCTCTCATCAGGCCTTTGGCTCAATCTTGCCAAGTCTGCCATAAAAACTTTAGGTTCTATTTGGAAAAATTGGGCATGAAAAACTTCCTCAATTTGCTGCCAAGTTTGGATAGAGCCAGGTGTAAGGTTTATGTACCATACGAAGGCTGCTCTAGTTAGAGAACTTGAAAAAAGTCTCAGTTTGATGTAATCATTATTGGCAAACTCACCACACTGGCTTATAAACCTAGCAATGTGTTTCACTGTTGGCTGATTTCTATTACCATAAAAGAAGGCAAAATCTGGTATTCTAAACCCCCTAGGATACTCGTGTACCCTATCTATCCACTCTGGGTAAGGTTTTTTATATACTGGTGTCTGGACCCCCTGAGCCATAGGTTGACACATTTCTCTTACTATATCAACAATTTGGTCCCTTAGAACCATATTTTGTGTTGGTTGAACCACTACTGAGGGAACAAACATAGGGTTTGAAGGAACACCATATGCTTGAAGACCTCTTGGTCCATATATAGGTACATTCAAGGCTAGTTGTCCCTACTGTACTGGTTGCCATTGAAGGTATGGCTGGCCTCTTTGGGCCTGCCCTGTGAAAGGTCCTGCGAAAGGTACCACAGAAAGAGAAGTAGGTGTTGCTTCTCTTCCAATTGTAGGCAATCCTTCCAACCCCCTGGGTGCAAATTCAAACATAGGGTTAGTGAAACCCCTTGTGCCAGGCATGTTCTCAAACATAGGATTTGGAAATGCTCTCATGCTATTATCCTGGGTTGGCCCAAATCCACCAAATTGTATGGTTTCGCTGGTAGAAAATGGTACATTCTAAGTGGCCATTGGTCCCAAAAGAGTTTCATACCATGACTGAGGCACGGGTGTTGGCCTCTCATGGTTGTGACTACTAATATGACCATTAACTTGTCCATTATTTTGCATAGGTTGTTTATCTCGAGCCAATCGTTGCTAAGGACTATTTACATTTTCTTCAATTTGTCTTATAGTAGTTGGTTGATAAGAATTCATTCAATCCATAAAGGATGTTGCCCATCTTTCCATTATATACATTAGTTGCTGTTCATAACATCTACTAAACCTCCCCACGGATTCAGTGGTTGGGTAGAAGGAACATTCGAAGGTCCAGTCTCACGACCCTGTCCAGTGTGTTGGACATGTGTTGGATATTCTGAAGTGCTGGTTTGTTCGATCATTTGCGGAGGATCTGATGGGATAGGTGCATCCATCACATTGTCTTCTGGGTTAGATATTTCTACCTCTCCTTCTACACCCTCTTCTAGGCGTTCATTTTCTCCTCTTGCTCTACATCTAGCCATTTTTAAGAGTCCCACCGGGCGTGCCAAAAATATATGTTGACTTTTTTGACTTTTGAGGGTTAATAATGTAAATTTAAGTGTGCCAATAAAGATCAATTAATCCTTATAGAAATTATAATTGCCAAACAATTATCAAGCGATTGTGTTCAAGTTCTTTCAACCTCAATGAAGAGGACTTTTACTGATGGCTTGTTTTAGGAGAAAATTATGAATAGTAACACGTAAATATAATTCAAAAATCGAATTTCATTAAGCAAATGAAAAATTACAATGAAGTTACAATGACCCAGCCTCGACGAGGTTCACAGCAACAAACTACTGAAAAAACTTCTCCTAGGAATTGAAGTGCAGTACAAGAATTAAAGTGCAAGAAATGCAAAAAATTGGAAAGAAAATATGAAGTAAATGATTGGTTTATAGATCTGAGTCTGGGTCTATTCTATTTAGCCCTCTCTGTTATTTATACTCTTTAGTGATAACCGTCGAAGTGGCCTTCTAACTGTCGAAATACGTTTGCACGATCTCTGGTCATGGCTTCGCGTAACTAGCTCCCACTATGTCTCTTTTGCGAAAAATTATTGGGTGCAGATAGGGTACCACGTGGCATGCCACATGGTACCTTCAACCAATCACAAACACTATGGCCTCCCATGTTGTCTCCTCATCACCCAACACATAAATGTAGCCTCCACTCACTCAACCAATGAGAGAAGAGAAAGGTACCACATGGCATCTACCCTATCTGCACCCAAAAATTTCTCCTCTTTTGCAGTTAGGCTTTCCTTCTGAATTTGAATTTGAATTTGAATTTGAATTTGAATTTGAATTGTAGGTAACCGTTAGGCTACGTCATCTCGCGCCTCTTGACTATTCAGATGCCACGCAGATCCGATACTACCAATATGAACTGCCACGTGTTTGTCTTTGATTGGAGACTTGCTTTAATTCCACAAATTGCCCTTTGGGTGCCACATGTCACTCTGTGATTGGCTGTTACAATTTATCCAGCGAACAATAATTATTTCATTTTTTCTCTCACAAAAGCCAAAAAAGTTAATCCAAACGAACTTTTTAGTCCCAAGCTAAAAAAGTCACAACTTAAAAAGACAACTAAAAAAGTATTTGCCAAACAACAACAAACTCAACCAAATAGAACTAGAGTTAAAGCACTACAAACAGTGAAAAATTAAGGTTTTAAAGTTTTATAATTTTAAAACTTGAGAGTTTTATTGTAATTTCATATAAGAATTGTAAGAGGAGCTAATTTAAGCCCACTAAATTATTTAGGCCCAATAGCCCAAGATTAGTGGGCCCGAATTTATCGCAAGTCCAAGATTGGTGGGCTTGGATTTATCGCCGTCAAACGGGCTGAATGGCTCTAAGCCTCGAAAGGGTTCGGATCCACGAACCTAGAGACTTACTCGAGCCCGGACTCGAAAGGGTATTAAGAACGCCTAGAGATCCGAGGCACTCGGACTCGAAAGGGTTCGGATCCACGAACCTAGAGACTTACTCGAGCCCGGACTCGAAAGGGTATTAAGCAAGCCTAGAGATCCGAGGCACTCGGACTCGAAAGGGTTCGGATCCACGAACCTAGAGGTCCGAAACACTTGGCTTCGAACGGATTCAGACGCAATCTAGAAGTTGCTCCGTTAATGAGTCCCAAAACACTTGCGGGCTCGGAGCTTTCCGGGATCTACGCACCAGAACCATGGGCGTAATGGAGTTCGAACAAAGGACCCGATCCCGATGACGGTGAGTGGAGATAAATTCACTCTTCGGTTAAACTAGCCTATACCCGGGTCGAGGTGGCACGATCTAGGGGGTCCCTGAGACTCGGCAATATTTTGCGGCAGGACGTCCTCTGGGACTACCCCTGACCCTTTGGGATGATTGGGGATCATTGGTTAGGTGTGGCTAAGAAGAAGGGTTCGCCGAGGGAGTGATCTCCTCTTCGGGGTTTTCTCATCCTCGGAGAAGTCACCTCCTCGGAGAAGTCACCTCCTCGGAGAGGTCACCTCCTCGGACAAGGTGGTTAAAGAGAATATCCCCCATGTGCCTTGCACATGGGCTCCATCCTACATCATGAGGTGCCTATAAATAGCACCCACCCATAGCTTTACAAGGGAGGGATTTTGGAGATTTTTGAACTCTTGGGAAAGAACTAATTTCCCCTCTCCATTATCAACCTTGAGAGTGAAAGTGGGAGATCCCTGGGAGAGCCTTGCCATTATTCTCTCTCTAGCCATTTTGCCTTCTTCTTCACCCAATCTCTTATATCCATCATCTCCTTTCTTTTGTGTTTCTTGAGTTGAGACCATTGAAGAATCTAAGCCTCTCATCATCTTCTAGAGAATTCGAAATTGTTCTTCAAGGATCCTCGAAGATCTTCGAATTTTTCAACTCTTTTCTTGAACCCTCTCCTACATTTTGGCGACTCTGCTGGGGAGGCGGATTGGTTAATGGTCTCAACGAGATCTGGAATCCACACAACTCCAACAAGGATGGCGGGAGAAGATGAAGTTCACCAACAAGGATCCTCTAATAGTGGTGATGACAGAACCATGGCTCCAGATCAACCACTTTTGCTTGAAGCCATTCAAGGACTTCAAAATACTCAGCAAGAGATTCTTACCACTCTTCAGAATCTCACTCACACCATGTTGGTGATGAGTTCTAACTTTGCACCGGCGTCAAACGGAAATCAAATTGGTGGTGGAGTTATTCCCGCCGGAGCGCAAAATCAAATCCAAGGAGAAGTAGGCCCCAATCAGCCAATGGCTCATGGCAACATGGCCACAGTAACACATGCTCAAACCACAGTAGGCGGCAGCAGTTTGCCCCTGCCCGGGCTCCATGGCGTGCCAAGCCAAGATCCAATGGTGACTGGGGGAGTTTCTGGTGTAATGAATGGTGCTCCGGCGACTGTTGGTGTCCAGGAAAACATAAGGAGCATGATGGCGCAAAAGGGAGCTCTACCCGTACCTAATCTTGTTACGCCACCAGTAAATGTTACCCAAGCACCAAGCGGGCCTCCTTTGGTGCCGACAACAAATCTGCAAGCACAACCTGGTATAGCGGCGCCGTATGGTGGACTTTACGGGCCTCAATTCAATGTCCCATCACCAACTGGCTTGTCTATAGGCGCTGATGGCCAATATCGTCAAATGTCCTCACCAATGATGAATTCGCAGCACCGGAATAGCCAAGTCGCCCCTAGCTCAGTCTTCGGGTCCATGAGCCAAGTCCCAGGAATACCACCATCAAACTCTCTCCCTCAACAGTTTCTCACTCTCGCCGATGTGCAGGCCATGTTCGATCTCGAACGGGGCAAGAGGACCTTACCATCTTTGCCTGATCCAGACGTCAAGCCGCCTTACCCCATTGAGATGCTGAGCTATCCATACCCTGAGGGGTATACAGTGCCGAAGTTCATCAAGTTCGACGGCAAACAAGGAAATGCCCGAGAACATGTGGTGCGATTCATCGAGACTCTGGGTATTCATGGTTCAAACCACGTCCTCCGACTGAGAGAATTCTCTAAGTCCCTCACCGACCGAGCATATAGTTGGTATGTTAATTTGGCCCCAAACTCTGTCCGAAGTTGGGAGGAAATGGTTAACAAATTCCACTCCAAGTTCTTTCAAGTGGTGGAGAAGGTGACCACACTTACATTGTGTAAAGAGAAGCAACAAGAAAGTGAAGACATCCTTGACTACGTCAAAAGGTTTCAGGACAAGGCCGTAGATTGTCATGAAGCAGTTGAGGAGAGTTATCTGGTTCAAATCTGTCTAGAAGGGGCATTGAGCAGATACAAAATGTTTCTAGTTAATCACAAGCTACCCACCTTCTCGGCATTAATAGAAGCAGCTCGGAACATTAGTATTCCTCATGCTCAGGAGTCCGGATTTAAGGCCAGTTACAAGACTAGTTTCAAATCGTCTCGTGGACCTATTGTTGCTGCTGCCTCTGCCCCAGATACCCGAAATTCACAAGGAGGGGGTCATAGAGGCCAGAAGAGAAAGCAATATAATGGTGAAAAGGGGAATGTTTCTTATCCATGTGGAGTCGAGGAAGTGAAAGCTCTAGTTAAGGAATGGGTGGCTGACGGAGAGCTAAAATTGCCTTATGTTGAAGAAATGCCATCAAAAAAGGACCGTGAGAGCCCTGAATTCTGTGTCTACCATCGTACATTGAAACATCCGACAGAAAAGTGTTGGACTCTCAGGAAAATCTTCAGAGATAAAGTTGAGGCAGACGAATTGAGATTCAAAAAGCAAGGGACTCAAGACATCCGAGAACAACCATATCCTCAACACCGAGACAAGGGCAAGAATGTTGCTATGATAGCTTATGAAGGCCCGATGATCGAGGCTATCGCCAATCTCGATGACGATGATTGTTATCTGGACGACATCCTCGAGCCAGAGGGTGAGCAAGTTTACTATGAAAGTGCTCTCGATCCAGAGGACAGAACATTTATGACTCAAAGCGAAGATCCCTTTGATCCAGAAGGAGGAGCAGAGTACTACGGAAGAGGAGGACACCATGTTTATGTGGCATCTTATTTTGAGGAGACCGAAGAGATGGTTAACTACGAGCCTCCAAGAGTGGAAAAAGATCCGGATCACTATGCCAAAACCTTGCAAGACTGTGTAAAGTTCAAGCAGTTCTTTGACCAGCTTGGACTTTCCAGGGTGGCAAGAACAGAAATCACCAAGTCTATCATTAATATAGCCGAGGCACACCATGAGGAATGCATGTCGACTGAGGGATCTATCCCGAGGAAGGCAAAAGAGCAATCTAGTGCCATTACTTTCTCCGAGGTTGATCGGAAGTATCCTTTTTCTCACAATCGCCCGCTTTATGTGACTGCTTTTATTAACGGGGTTGAGTTCAAAAGGGCCTTTCTAGATAGTGGAGCCTCTATCAACATTATGACTCGCGCTACTCTAGAAAAGGCCGGAGTCTCTGAAGAACGCATTGTGAAGCAGCCGATAGTCATCACTGGCTTCGGTGGAGAAAGGAGAGTTACTATCGGATGCGTAACAGTTGATTTAGCCGTCGGAGAAATTCGCTCGGCCACCAAGTTCCATATTATCGATTCTGAGGCAAATTATCACATCATTCTAGGGAGGACCTGGATGCATAGATACGGGGCTGTGCCATCAAGTTATCATCAGTGTGTTAAGGCTAAATGGGGAAAGAAGACGGTGACAATTCAGGCTACAGAAAGGCCTTTCGAGATCCATGAAGCTCATTATTCTGATGCCATCTACTTCACCGAACTGGCTGTCGAAGAAGTTCCCACCACCTCTAAGCCTCGAGGGGTCAAAATTCCTCGTTGGGAGGATATCAAAGATGACAAGGAGCCGATGGCAGAATCAAGTAAGCGGGCGATGTCTAGACCAGAAAGTCCGCCTATTCCTCGGAAGGTGATGAAAGTTCGAGAAGGGGGCAAGATGGTGTACTATTTATGAAGGTGCGGGGAGTCGGTTTCTTTAGTCACCGACTCCGAGTCAAAAGAAGAGCCTCCTGACAATGATATAGTAATAAAACCTGAAGTGGCTCCAGAATGTATGCAAGATGGGCCGAAGCCTCAGCCCGAACAACTTATTGAAATAGATCTGAGTGATGGACAAGATGCACCGAGGTCGGTATTCGTAAGTTCGAGCCTTAGCCCAGAGAAGCGGGAACAGTTGTTAAAGTTGATAAGCCGATACTCAGATGTGTTTGCTTGGTCATATAAGGAAATGCCCGGACTAGATCCTGACCTAGTCTCCCACTATCTTGATGTGTTCCCAAACCCCAAGCCAATTAAGCAAGCTGCTCGAAAATATCATCCAGATCTCGAAGAGAAGATTAAGGAGGAGATTGAAAAACTTCAACAGGCTGGTTTCATCCGGCCAATACAGTACCCCACGTGGTTAGCAAACATTGTGCCAGTAAAGAAGAAGAATGGCCAAATCAGAGTATGTGTAGACTTTCGAGATTTGAACAAATCTTGCCCAAAGGATGAATTCCCTCTTCCTCACATCGACACCCTCGTAGATACTACCTCGGGACACCAGATGTTCTCATTCATGGATGGATTCAGTGGATACAATCAGATTAAGATGGCTGAAGAGGACGCAGAAAAGACTGCTTTTAGAACACCTCTCGGAAACTTCTTCTATACAGTCATGCCTTTCGGACTCAAGAATGCCGGTGCAACTTACCAAAGGGCTATAACTGCAATCTTTCATGACATGATCCATCATGAGGTGGAAGATTATGTTGATGATCTAGTGGTGAAATCCAAGAAAGAAGAAGACCATCTCCGAGACCTTGAGAAGGTATTCAAGAGGTGCCAGAAATTCAAAATAAGGATGAATCCTCTCAAATGTGCTTTCGGGGTGACGGCCGGGAAGTTCCTCGGGTTTCTTGTACAAAGACATGGTATCGAGGCAGATGAAGACAAGGTCAAATCTATCAGAGCAATGCCTCCCCCACATTCTCAGAAGGAGTTAAAGAAGTTCCTCAAGAAGGTGTCTTATATTCAGAGGTTTATCCCAGCACTTGCAGAGATCTCTGCCCCTTTCGGCTCATTGTTAAAAGGAGATGCCAAGTTCGAGTGGAACCAGGAGCACCAAAAGGCCTTTGAGAGAATCAAGGCGGCCTTGACCTCGCCTCAGACCATGATAGCCCTGCAGCCCGGGATACCTCTAATGTTGTACTTAATTTCAACCCCTAAGTCCATAGGGGCATTATTGGTCCAAGGTGTAGATGGAGCAGAACGCCCGGTGTATTACATCAGCCGGAAGATTCGAAGAGCAGAAGTCCGATATACTCCGGTAGAGAGACATTGTTTAGCTTTGGTATTCACTGCCCAAAAGCTCAGACATTACTTCTCAGCACATCAAATTCAGATTGTTACTAGAAGTGATCTAATCCGATACCTCCTCAGCAAGCCTGCTCTAACCGGGAAGGTGGCAAGATGGTTGCTAGCACTAGGTGAATTCGAGATCACATGTGTAGCCCCCAAGGCGATCAAAAGCTAAGCCTTCGCTGACCTCCTTGCTCAATTTCCAAGTGGTGACTATGAACCAGTGAATGAAAAATTAAGAGGAGAGGGGCATGCAGCTATGACTTCCGAGGAAAGCTTTTGGACATTGAGCTTTGACGGAGCAACAGCCGGAGGTAAAAGAGGAACCGGGATAGTCCTTACAAGTAAAAGTGGGGAAAAGTTTTATTTATCTTATAAACTGGATTTCCATTGTTCGAATAAAGAAGCCGAGTATGAGGCTCTTATTTTAGGCTTGATAGCAGCTGAGAAGCACAGTATCAAGAAGATTCGGATTCGGGGGGACTCAAAGTTGATAGTGAAGCAAGTTTCAGGACAGTTCGTCTTAAAGGAGCCTGCCTTGGCCACATATCGAACAACAGTCCGAAGGCTTCTTGACAAATTTCAGAAGGTCGAAATAGAGCATATGCCTCGTTCCGACAACAAGTTTTCAGACGCCCTTGCTACATTAGGGGCAAGAGTTGATATCCCAGAGGAGGAGGCGACAATTATTATCAAGAAGAGAACAGAACCTTCAATAATACCCGAAGACAAAGACCTTCCGGAGGACTGGAGAGGAGAAGTCCTCGAACAACTCAGAAGCAAAGTTGGAAGACTGACTATGGCCAAGCTTGCCCAATTCACAATTATTCAAGGTGAACTTTACTTTCGAGGAGGTATCGGATTCCTAGCCTGGTGTGTTGGCCAACAAGAAGCAAGTTTCCGACTACAACAGATCCATGAAAAGTCTTGCGGGGATGTGGATATCAATCTGTACAGAAAGATCCAAAAACATGGCTTTGATGGTACATGATGGCCACAACCCGAGCAGCTGGTGAAAGCTTTCCAAATGATCTTGCAACTCTAGGGGCAAATTTCAACATTCCATGGAATAAGTCTATCTATGACATTTACAATTTGCATTTACTACATTGTCCAAGAAGTTCTATCTTTCTTATGTTATGAAGAAATTTATTTCTTCCATATTATGTATCTCCATTAGAAATTATTTTCTCTATATTGTATATCTTCATTGTGTTATGTTGCTTGAAACAGTTTTCAATTTTTTACTGTCCCTCGAAGAAGAAAGAGGAATAGTAGACTCGGTTGCCAACCTGAAGAGACCTTTCTTGACGTAGTAGAAGTATACTCCTACTCAGACCTCCGAAGAGCAGCTATTGCTTCCATCAATGTAAGCTTTGAGGGTCTTTCTTATTGAAACAGAGTGTGTGTTCCCACTCGGACTTCCGAAGAGCAGCCCTCGCTTCTATCAATGCGAGTCTCAAGGATCTTTCTTGCTGAAGTAGAGCGTGTGCTCCCACTCAGACTTTCGAAGAACAGATCTCGCTTCCGCCAGTGCGAGCTTTGAGGAATAGCCTTTGCTTCCATTAGCTGCCGAAGTAGAAGTGTGCATCCACTCAGACTTCCAAGAGACAGCCTTGTTTCTGCTCGGACTTCTGAGGGAGAGCCTTCCGAGGGACAACTCTTGCTCTCATTAGTGCAGGTCCGAAGAACAGCCCTTGATTTCATCAATACGAGCTCCGAGGATCTTTCTTTTCAAAGTAGAGTGGACTCTTACTCGAACTCCTGAGGGATAGCCTTTGCTTCCATTAGCTGCCGAAGTAGAAGTGCACATCCACTCGGACTTCCGAGGGACAGCCTCGTTTCTGCTCAGACTTCTAAAGGACAGTCTTGCTTCTGTTCGGACTTCCGAGGAACAGCCCTTACTCTCATTAGTGTGGGTTCCAAGGGCCCCGAGGACGTGGATTTCAATCAAGAATTTATTTATCTGAAGTAGTAAAGCCAACAAACGAGACAAACAATATCAATTTCAGATCATGATTCAGGCATTATCAGAATGGAGCAACATCAACAAATAATAATGATCTATTTAAGTTACAACAATTCTATTCCTCCAGGCGAGTTCATGAAAAATGCAACAATAATAATCAATGTTTCGTCTCTTCCTCTCAACACAAAATTTTGGCATCAGCTATGTATTTCCCAAGCATCCACAAGATCAACAAAACAACAATCAATCATTCGATAACAAAATTTATATTCGACATTACGAGTTTCATTACTGAAATCATTCCATCGAGTATCAACAACAACAACAACAACAACAAATATTTGTTTGTTCTACTCCTTTCAATACTATCAAACATGGAGTGATAAATATATTTATATATTCAACAAGAGGAAGAGGGAACCGAATTTCATACTCACAAATTTGGGACTGTTAGAGGGGTGAAATCCGAAGCCGATGTTGAAAATTCAAGTTGAAATCAGAAAGGTTTTACAGACTGTAATCAACAGGACTGAGCTAGGCTGGGCAAGACCACGCACGTTGCGTTGAGTGGGCGAACGTGCGTGGTCGGCGTTGGACAGTTAAGGACGAAGGCAGTGTTGAAGACGTAGCGGAGTCGGCGTCGATCAAGATCAACAAGACTGGGCTAGGCTTGGCAAGACCACACACGTTGCGTTGAGTGGGCGAACGTGCGTGGTCGGTGTCAGATAAGTTGAAGCCGGAAGCAACGTTGGTACCACAGAAGAGTCAGCAACCACACACGTTGCGTTGAGAGGGCGAACGTGTGTGGTTTGCATTGGACCGTCGAAGCCGGAGGAAGAGTTTCAGCAAAGAGAGGCCGATGGTAGGCTGGTTCGGTCTTGGCGCAAGGCATCAAGCGTGACATCATTCCTATCACATCTCCACCCTTGACATCAATATTTCAATGCAAGCATCAAATATTCTATTTATGTTAGATTTGTCAACATGAGTTCAAGATTTGGTAACAGTGGTTCAAACACATAAGTGAGCAGTAAAATTTCATCATTCTCGGATTTAACGAGTCTCAGCAGTATAGTTCAGATCCCAAGTGAGGATTCAAAATGTATTTTATCAAGCATTATCAACAGATATTTATGTTCAAACTTGGTGATTCAGCTACCTCTGTAAAACAAAGATTGCAAAATTCCAAATATGTATTTCACAAATCCAAGCTCATGAGCATAAAGATCCAAAAATATAAGAAGAATAAGAAGAGGGTTTTGACAAAAAAAAGTTTACAGATCTGAAACAGTTTTGAAGAAATAAAAAATGGGCGGGAGCAAGCACTATGGAAGCAAGAAATAGACCGAAGCATGCACCAAAATGGACCAAGACAGTCAGAACGGGTCAGCAGCGGCACGTGTAGCTTGCACAAACAGTGGGCGAGAAAGTATATCGACAGACCGACACCGCATTGAGTAGGCGGCGTGGTCGTCACTGATCAGCTACGGTCGATGAATGAAACACCGGTGCAAGAGCTGGGCGTGAGACGAACAAACCACGTGAGTTGAAGTGGTCACGCGCAGGACAACGTCGTGGTTGGTTCTTGCTTAGGCTGACGGTAGCGCCCAGAGTTACACCAATGGGCAGAGTTGGCGACGGTATGCAGGCTCGGCCGGAATGAGCAAGCGGCAGTGGCCATCTAGCACGGCAGCTACGGAGCTTCTTTGAAGAAGATGAAGTTTGGGTTGGTCTCAGTTTGGAGAGAAATTGTGCCGAAATGGGTCCTTGGAGTTTGATCTCCTGCAAATAAATTTAAAAAAAAAATCGTTAGTGAGATTGTGCCACTGGGTTGCCGAAGACTAAAAAAAGAAGAAGAAAGTTGGGTCTCTCTTTGTTAAAGAAAGAGAGCACGACAGTGGCGTCTAATATCATAGAAGCAAAGCTTTTCTTGAAAATGAAGAAGCTTGGTCTCTGTTTTAGAGAGAGAGGGACGGCTGAGAAAGGAAATGTATTGTTTAGGGAGCTTGGCGGCTGGAGGCAAAAAGGAAAGGAAATGTATTGTTTAGGGTTCTTGTCATTATCTTTACAAATAGGCAAAAAGAAAAGCATATTCTCTTAAATATACCTTCAAATATTCCATACATACATACATATATATATATATATATATAAGAGTTTGCCGTTTGTTCTTTTTTTCAAATTAAAAACTCAAAAGTGCATCAGCCTTGCCTTTTTATAATACAAAGTGTGAGTGTGGGTGTTTATTTATTTATTTTCTTGGGATAAGAAAATAGATCTTTAGTTATTTTAGAAGAAAAAGAAGAATTGGACTCATGTTTACTGATTCATGGAATTGAAGAATTCAGGTTTTGTTTTTTTTTTTCCTTTTTTCTTTAAAAAAAAAAAAAAAAAGTTCAAAAAAAAAAAAAAAGAGATGTTTATTTATTTATTTATTTATTTTAATACTACTTGTTGATTTTATCCGTAATTTACAGTGAGTCCTCAGTTTTTATCCATAGATTTTATCAAGGCCAAATATTCTCGAAGACATAATGTGAAGCATGGCTGATAAGGTGAAATTATGCATGTCCGAGAAAATTACAATTTCTCATACACGCAAGGGGCAAATGTAAGAGGAGCTAATTTAAGCCCACTAAATTATTTAGGCCCAATAGCCCAAGATTAGTGGGCCCGAATTTATCGCAAGTCCAAGATTGGTGGGCTTGGATTTATCGCCGTCAAACGGGCTGAATGGCTCTAAGCCTCGAAAGGGTTCAGATCCACGAACCTAGAGACTTACTCGAGCCCGGACTCGAAAGGGTATTAAGAACGCCTAGAGATCCAAGGCACTCGGACTCGAAAGGGTTCGGATCCACGAACCTAGAGACTTACTCGAGCCCGGACTCGAAAGGGTATTAAGCAAGCCTAGAGATCCGAGGCACTCGGACTCGAAAGGGTTCGGATCCACGAACCTAGAGGTCCGAAACACTTGGCTTCGAACGGATTCAGACGCAATCTAGAAGTTGCTCCGTTAATGAGTCCCAGAACACTTGCGGGCTCGGAGCTTTCCGGGATCTACGCACCAGAACCATGGGCGTAATGGAGTTCGAACAAAGGACCCGATCCCGATGACGGTGAGTGGAGATAAATTCACTCTTCGGTTAAACTAGCCTATACCCGGGTCGAGGTGGCACGATCTAGGGGGTCCCTGAGACTCGGCAATATTTTGCGGCAGGACGTCCTCTGGGACTACCCCTGACCCTTTGGGATGATTGGGGATCATTGGTTAGGTGTGGCTAAGAAGAAGGGTTCGCCGAGATAGTGATCTCCTCTTCGGGGTTTTCTCATCCTCGGAGAAGTCACCTCCTCGGAGAGGTCACCTCCTCGGACAAGGTGGTTAGAGAGAATATCCCCCATGTGCCTTGCACATGGGCTCCATCCTACATCATGAGGTGCCTATAAATAGCACCCACCCATAGCTTTACAAGGGAGGAATTTTGGAGATTTTTGAACTCTTGGGAAAGAACTAATTTCCCCTCTCCATTATCAACCTTGAGAGTGAAAGTGGGAGATCCCTGGGAGAGCCTTGCCATTATTCTCTCTCTAGCCATTTTGCCTTCTTCTTCACCCAATCTCTTATCTCCATCATCTCCTTTCTTTTGTGTTTCTTGAGTTGAGACCATTGAAGAATCTAAGCCTCTCATCATCTTCTAGAGAATTCGAAATTGTTCTTCAAGGATCCTCGAAGATCTTCGAATTTTTCAACTCTTTTCTTGAACCCTCTCCTACAAGAATAAAATTATAATTTATAAAAATAAAATAAGAGGTATAAAGAGATATTACTGTAGTGTAAATAAAAACACTCGTGTTACATGAAGGTTGTCCTTGATGCAGGAAAAATCAAGTTGATGTTCTTTTGGCATGAAAATTGCTTGGCAAAGGGATTTTGGCCAAAATTTTGTATACATTATCATCCCAAAACGCCATCCGTTTGGTTTGATTTTGGTTTGGGTTTTTAGAATATGTTTTTAATTTTGTAAAAATAAAAAATAAAATGAATTTAGTGAAAAATAAGAAAAAAAATTAAAAATACTCACCGTTTTCATATAATTTTTTGGACGTAAATAATTTTCAAAAATTTGAAAATATCTTTTTGCTGTTTATTATTGTCAAATTATTTTTTTGTGATTTAAAAAAATTGATTCTAAAATTGAAGGGGAATTTTTTTTTTAAGGTCCATGATATTAAAATTTTATAAGATAAAAGACATGTAATATTTTTATAATAGTTAGGGTCCATCAACATTTTCATAGAGAAAATTCGACACAAAGAAATTTAGTTCCGACACAAAGAAATTTCAAAATTTCTCTTGTATGATCATAAAGAAATTTCATCGAGAAATCTTAATTAATAAAAAAAAAAAACATATTGGATATCTCTTACTACCCAAAGTTGAAGACAGATACTTCACTAATTTTCCCAAAATTAAAACTAAACAAAACCCATATTTCATAACCAACCAAACATCAAAAAATAAAGAAAGCAAATAAGACCCACCAAATCCTATTCCAATCAGATCCAAATATTAGGTTCGGCTCATTTCAATTCTTATCACAAAACTAAAACATGCTTACACACAATACAATATTTATTTATTTTGGTAAATTCACAACACATTAGATGTATATTAACACAGTCCTGTAAAGTATCATTAAAGTGAATAAATTAATAAAAATATATAAATTTTAAGAATTTTTTAAAAAATATTTTTAAACACATTCACACATTATCATATAATTTTTTGTCTTCTAATTACAATCGTTATTAGTTTTATTCTTATAATAAAATGAAATTTTTTATATAAACCAACAAATTTATAAGTTTTTTTATTAAGTGACATGATACACAATAATAAAATTTTAAAAATTAATGTGAGTTTTATTATCATAACATGATTATATGTCACATCAAATAATAATTTTTTTTAACATAATATCTAAAATATAATATTAAATGTAGTGTTTACTTTTAATTTCTCTTTCTCTCGTTATACTTACTTGACGCTCCATCTGATCTTATTTTTTAAAAATATCACATCATAATTGTATTAAAAATTGCCCACTCTATAATTTTTCTGATTATTAAATTAAATTATCTATTACATAAAATTTATAATAAAGTAATAAAGAATTATATATAAATTAATCTAGCAATTTTCTTCTTAATTCAACCATCTATTAAATAAAAATAATTTATATTTAATTTAAAATTTTATATTTTGATTTTTAATTCAATTAAGAAGCTCTCATTTCCATATATATGTTTTTATTTTTAATTTTGGTTTAAAATTTTTTATTAAGTAATTAATTACAAAAGTTAATAAATATTTATTTTCTTACTAGAAAAAATTAGTAAAACATCCCTCTCCAATTTCGGGTAGTGGGAGAGATCCAATATATTTTTTTTTTGTTAGTAAGGTCCCTCAATAATATTTATCAGAGAAATTTCTCAATGAAAAGCTAAAATTTCTTAGTAAAGCTGAAATTTCTCTGTGAAATTTCTTTTTGAAGAGATGAAATTTCTTTGTGAAGAGATAAAAATTTCTCAGTTTTTTCAGTGAAAATGTTGAGACACCCCAACTACTAAAAAAATATTGTATGTCTTTTATCTTATTAAATCATAATATTAAGGACCTTAAACTAAAAACTCTTTTTTACTATGTTATAATTTAATATTATATGTATTAATTTAAGTTTTGTTTTCAATTGCACAATCTCTAAAGTTCATATTTTTGAGCGAATTGCACTAACCGTTCCCATAGTTTGGGATACGGGAAGGAAATAATTCTTCTCGTATAATCCTGTTGACCAAGTCCACGCTTCTCCGTACGACGTCGCTTTGTCACCTGAAAACACAAACGTGAGCTAGCCGGCGGGTGTGTGCCGGAAACCTCTCCGATGCCTAAGTCAGAAAACTTGACAAATAGACAAAGCTCTAAGTTCTCAGAAAGATTATGTTCAATTACCTCCTCCAAGGTGATGCTTGTGAGCTTTTATAAGTTTCATATGGCACAATCCTAGTAGGACTTGTATTTCTCCATACAGAGTCCTCCTAGGATTCAATCTCTTAAGGATAATGCTTATCCTTTTACACCCTCCCCCACTGCTTAAACCAAGTGGGATGGTTTTCTTTACGGCCGAACTTCCTCTTGACCGAAGTAAACTTGGCTATACCGAGCCACAGAAGGCCGAACTATCCTTAGCTCGGTCTTCTCCTCCAACTCTTTACTTCGGCTGCCCTGTTCGACCTTGATGCGCTTAGATCAAACTTCCAAGTAACAAGTTCGGACCGACCTAACCAATGTAAGTCACGACCGGACTAATTCCGACACCGGCCTTCTCAGAACATACTGCGACCGGACTAACTCTGAGACCGGCCTAACTGTGAATTGCCTCCAGACCGGAGTAATTTTACTCTTCCTCGGGCTGAAGTAACGATCTCTTCTTGAGCCGGAGTAATTTTGCCTCCTTGGGCCGAAGTAGCTTTGTCTTCCCAAGGCCGGAGTAACTTTGCCCTTCTGGGCCGGAGTATTCTGTACGGCCTTTTTACCTAGTCCACTGCGTTTTGGGCCTCAAAACCAAACTCGAAGTTCGGCCCAATTTTCCCAAAAATTACCCTCTCAATTGCCCCTTAATTCCATCTGTGCAACATGATTGGGATTACCAGCCTTCTGGCCGAGCTAGAGTTTGTCATGCTTTTTCAGCCGAGCTAAAAACCCTTTAGCCTTTCCAGCCGAGCTAAGTTTACCTCGGGTACAACTATGTCCGGTCAAAACGTCTCTTCAATCACAGCGACTGTATCGCTTCCCATTCCCGTGACACGTGGCAAACTCTGATAGGCAGTGGCCAACTGTCACGCCGTCCTTCAGAATTTTTGTACTGTTCCCGCCTCTTTTTGCCGCCTTTTTTCTCTCTCCCTTTTCACAAAACAGCCTTTCTCCTTCTTGAATCACTTCACCTTCTATTCTTCACTTTCTCTTCTCCCCTGGTTCCTGAGTCTTTGAGTTTGCTGTGTTCGTGCCTCCATTGCTGCCATTGCCTCCATTTCTAGCTTTTCTCTTATACAGGTAAGCAAGCCTATCCTTCTTGCTTTCTTTGTTTTCGTACTTTGCTTTCCATGCTCTGTATGTTTTTTGCAAACAGTTTGTCCATTTCTGATTCGCTTTTGTACTTTTATGGAGA
The DNA here is from genome assembly GCF_055761805.1 of Camellia sinensis. Classification (NCBI taxonomy): domain Eukaryota; kingdom Viridiplantae; phylum Streptophyta; class Magnoliopsida; order Ericales; family Theaceae; genus Camellia; species Camellia sinensis. The sequence goes on from NC_138967.1 coordinate 154,098,405, forward strand.
AACCATTAGAACTCTATGTATATGTCATATACCCTAGAGAAAAAATTTCGATTTTGATCCAGAATCACGTCCCAACCGAACTTGGATACTGTTTGTGTCATGTATGTGAATAGATTCAGAACATAACCGGACTAGAACTAGGAATATCAGTAGTTTCTTTTGACCGACTCTAGCCAAGATAGGATCACCGAACAAGCTTGCTCATACCGAACTAGGTACTTCGGTCTATAACCGAGCTAGGATTTTGGGGCCAAGCCGGCTTTCTTAGTTCTTAAACCGAACTCAGAAAGCCGCCCCTAAGAGCTCAACCGAAGTAATTTTCCTCATACTGTAACCGTTTTAGGCCTTGGGACTAGACCAGCTTTCTTAGTTTTTTAGACCGAACTCAGAAAGCTGCCCCTAGACGTTAAACCGGTCTAATGTGCTCAAAACCGTGCTAACAAACATTCTGAAGAGCCGAGGTAGAACCAGCCCACTAAGCCGAAGTAGGATTTGTATATCTTGCTTATAATTTGTAGCGCGGTCCAATCGATCTGTGCTTAACCCCTTTGTTTTCTACCTTGCAGACTTAGGTTGCCCAGACACTCCTGCGTGTGCTCAACCGAGCTACTGAGCCAAATTTTTGTACCGAAATAATTTATTCGTAATTTATACAACAAATGGGTAAGTATAGATATTTAGTCGAAACCCCTGGTGGCATGGCCGAATTTAGGCAGGACTACCAGATTCCTGATGATGTCCAACTGGTATTGGCCAAGAAAGATGCTACTCCCTGGGACAATGAAGGCTTCGTCCCTTTTACCCTTCAATCCATAATAGAAACCGGACTACGGTTTCCAGTTCAACCGCTAATCTGCGAATTTCTTAGACAGACTAGGTTGTGCCCCACCCAACTGTCTACCAATACATATCGTATCATAATGGGAATAGCCGCATTAAATCATCAAACCGGACTAAATCTCGGCCTAGCCGAAATATTCCATCAGTATTCCATCGGTTCAAAGAATGCTGGGTGGGTATATTACCTTAGAATTCGCCGCCGCCGAGAGAAGATAATTAAGCACACTCCGGACAAAGATCTTAACGATGATGATTTCTTTTGGGTCTCTGGGAACTTTGAGGATTTTCAAGCTCAAATTCCTGGCCGACCTATAAATTGGAAAATGGGAGAGCCTGGTAATTTTACTTCGGTCTTCTGCTTTGTATGTTATCTCGGTTGTTTAGTCTACTAGCCGAACTAACACTTCTCTTTTTTGCAGATTTCGCCCATCTCCATTCCTTGTATAGCTATCCTAACCTCGGCGTTTTGCGAGCCGCATTTCGGGTTAAAGAAAGAGATTGGGCCAAGCTTTTAAATTTCGAACCGACCTACCGTTACAGCGGTCGACGGAAAGCAAAGGTAACCGATTTTCTTCTCGAGGAAGCACCGGAGCCGGACCCAACTTTGCCCGAGATAAGACTTGTTCCATTAACCGCTGAGGAAGAAATGGCAAAGAAGAGCAGAGTCAGGGCCCTTCTTACTTCAACAACTAGAGCCGAAGTAACACCAACTACTGAGGTGCAGCCTGCCGTCGTGGCCCTTCCTTCACAACGGCCTTCTTCATCTCGCCCTTCAAAACGCGCCCGATCTACGTCAGCCGAACAACAACTTGTTGATGAAGTCGAAACCGTCCCCCAAAGTCCTCATCCTGCGTCCCAACCAGAGCAAACTGACCGAGCTCGTTCTCCGAAGTGGGCTCCGCCTTTGATATTCAATGACCGAAACATCAAAGCCACTGATTCGGTCGTGGCTGAAAAAGACCACCAACTGGCCTTTAACCTGGCCAAAAGTGTGTGCCTCCCCAAGGACATGGAGCACCACTTGAAGCAACTAAACACCGAAATGAAATCAATTCGGTCTGCTTCCAAGTCCATGATTTTGGTAAGTAGCTCTGTCTGCTTTTTCCTGTCTAAATTTTTCTAACTTTTACTTCGGCTGAGATGGGATTTTTGTTTTGCCAGGCCTTGCAAAAGAACAATGTCACTTATAGGAAAGTCCAAGAGCTCCGAAAAACCACAAGGCAGGCAATGGCGGAAGCCGAAGCCAAGTCGGCCGAACTACTACAAGCCGAAAAGAGAATGGCCGAGCTAGAAGCAGAAAACGGCCGTCTTGCCGATCTAGTTAATTCGGCGGAAGCGGAGAAACAGAAAGCTGCCATCGTTATGAAGGACAAGTATTTGCGGGAGTTGGTGAAGCTTGAGAGAAGGAAAGACGCCGAAATAGGCGAACTAAGAAAAAACATGGTGGAAGCCGAAAAGGAGGGCTATAAACAAGGTTACAAGAAGGCCGAAGACGCCTACGTCAAACAATGTGACGCTGCAAAGGAGCTGTTCTTCAAATGCGGCTGGAGGGCGGCAGTGGAGAAGCTCGGTCAAGATCAACAGACCGAGGTCTTCAACCCTCCAGATTATTTTATACCGGAGTCCCTGGCGGAGTACGCGGCTGCTCTGCAACAGCAGTTTTTGGAAGACTCTGACTCTGATGATGCCTCTGATGAAGATGCTCCGGCCGAAAATGTGGACCAGCCAGTTCGGTCGGTGCCCACTGCTGAAGACCTAACTGTTGATCCTCCCAGTGGAACCGTAGCCGAAGTGGCTCACCCTAGTGTGAATGAGCTCCCTCCGGAGACTGGTCTTTAAGTTGATGCCGATGCGGTTTTCGACGCTGAAATTGATGAACTTTTCTCTTGATTTTTTACTTTTTCTCCTTTGTAACCGAATTAAGCCCCCTTGTGATGACTTCTCTTTGAATGAAAAATTTTACGTCTCTTATTCCGGTTATTGTGTGTATGCTTGCGTTTGTAATGTCTTCTATTACTCCAAGTGTTATTTCGGTTTTTGGTTGGTTAAACTATACTTACCAGCCAACCACTCCTTAGCCGACATAATTACTTCGGCTGAGGAGTATTAAGTGTTGGTTTAATCCAGCCAACCACTCTTCAGCCTTACACTTACTTCGGCTGAAGAGAAACAAGAGTTGGTTTATTCCAGCCAACCACTCTTCAGCCATACACTTACTTCGGCTGAAGAGTAACAAGAGTTGGTTTATTCCAGCCAACCACCCTTCAGCCTTACACTTACTTCGGCTGAAGAGTAACAAGTGTTGGTTTATTCCAGCCAACCACTCTTCAGCCATACACTTACTTCGGCTGAAGAGTAACAAGAGTTGGTTTATTCCAGCCAACCACCCTTCAGCCTTACACTTACTTCGGCTGAAGAGTAACAAGTGTTGGTTTATTCCAGCCAACCACTCTTCAGCCTCACACTTACTTCGGCTGAAGAGTAACAAGAGTTGGTTTATTCCAGCCAACCACTCTTCAGCCTTACACTTACTTCGGCTGAAGAGTAACAAGTGTTGGTTTATTCCAGCCAACCACTCTTCAGCCTCACACTTACTTTGGCTGAAGAGTAACAAGAGTTGGTTTATTCCAGCCAACCACTCTTCAGCCATACACTTACTTCGGCTGAAGAGTAACAAGTGTTGGTTTATTCCAGCCAACCACTCTTCAGCCTCACACTTACTTCGGCTGAAGAGTAACAAGAGTTGGTTTATTCCAGCCAACCACTCTTCAGCCATACACTTACTTCGGCTGAAGAGTAGCAAGAGTTGGTTTATTCCAGCCAACCACCCTTCAGCCTTACACTTACTTCGGCTGAAGAGTAACAAGTGTTGGTTTATTCCAGCCAACCTCTAAGTTAGTTTTTCCGGCCAACTTATAGTATTTGGTTATTCCGACCAAATGTCCTGCAGCCTGGATCCTTATCCTGGGCTTAGGAAGGGTGTTGGTTTAATCCAGCCAACCTCTAAGTTAGTTTTTCCAGCTAACTTAGAATAACATGTTTGTAATATACTTAAGTCTTGAAAGCTAATTTTTACAAAGAGTAATTTGTGCCAAAAAGAATAGCTCATTTTATTGAAGGAAGAGAAAATTACATGTTTAAAAAAGAAAAAGCTAAAAGTAAAATAACTTGAGATTGGCCGTATTCCATGGCCTAGGGATTGCCTTGCCATCCTTGTCTTCTAGGTGGTATGCCCCTTTGCCGGCTAACCCAACCACCTTATAGGGACCTTCCCAATTGGGGCCTAACTTGCCGTCTCCTGGGACCAAGGTGTTTCCCATTACTTTGCGCAGTACCCAATCGCCAATTTTGAATTGTCTTGGATGAACCTTTTTGCTGTATTTTTTGATTAACTCTCGTTGGTATGAGGCGATGTGGACCAATGCTCTTTCTCTTCTTTCTTCTGCAAGGTTGAGTTCTAAGGCTATGGCTTCTCCATTTAAGTCTAGATCAAAATTTTCGCTTCGAATTGTGGGGAGGCCAACTTCTAGTGGGATCACCGCTTCCATTCCATATGCTAAGGAGAATGGTGTTTCTCCTGTTGATCGCCGAGGTGTGGTGCGGTAGGCCCATAAAACATGAGGAAGTTCATCTGCCCACTTGCCTTTTGCCTTCTCTAGCCTTTTCTTTAGTCCATCCAAGACGACTTTATTTGATGCTTCTGCTTGCCCATTTGCTTGGGGATATGCCGGTGTGGAATTGTAGAACTCTATCTTGTACTCTTCACAAAAGCTTCTAAAGATCCTGCCGTCGAACTGAGTTCCATTGTCTGAGATCAGTGCTTTTGGTATGCCAAACCGAGTGATAACATTCTGCCAAACAAACTTCTTCACATCCTTCTCTTTGATTGACGCCAATGCTTCTGCTTCCACCCACTTTGTGAAGTAGTCTGTTGCTGCGAGAAAGAATTTTCTGCCTCCGGGTGCTGTTGGAAGTGGTCCTACTATGTCTAAGCCCCACATTGCGAAAGGCCATGGGCTAGTTAAAGGTAGGAGTTCTCTTGCTGGTTGATGTATTTGGTGCGCGAATTTCTGGCATTTTTCACACTTCTTCACATATTTTTCTGAGTCTGCTTGCATATATGGCCACCAATATCCTTGCGAAATAGCCCTGTAGGCGAGCGACCTTCCCCCTTGATGACTTCCACATACCCCTTCATGTATTTCGAATAGGAAGGCTTCTACTTTGCTGGGATGAACGCACTTGAGGTAAGGCCCAGAGAATGACTTCTTGTATAATGCCAAAGATGGAGATAGCCAAAATCGCTGCGACTTTGCCCTTATTTTGTTGGCTTCTTTTTTCTCTGCTGGTAGGATGCCGTCTTTTAGGAACAGGATGATGGGATCCATCCATGAAGGGCCTAATTCAGTGCAATATACTTCTTCTGCTTCGGGGTCTTCTATACTTGGTCTTGGTAAGAAGTCGATGAGTAATGGATGAGGGATCGATGTATCTGCCATTGAGGCCAGGCCTGCTAGCTCGTCCGCTCGGCTGTTTTCCTCCCTGCCAATTTGTTCTATCCTTACCACATCAAACTTCTTGATCTCTGTTCTGACTAACTCTTGGTACTTGGCCATTCTGTCGTCCTTTGCTTCGTATTCGCCCGAAATTTGGTTTACCACCAGCAGAGAGTCACTGTATACCATTAGTTCGGCTGCTTTCATGAAGTGTGCTGACTTGAGTCCTGCGATAAGCGCCTCATACTCTGCTTCATTGTTGGATGCTGGGAAGCCAAGGTTGATTGCTTGCTCTATAACCAGACCGTCTGGAGAGATGAGGACTATGCCAAGCCCTGCGCCATGTCGGTTGGATGCTCCATCCACAAAGAGCTTCCACATCTCTCCAACGAATAATTTCCAGCAAGTGGAAGGATCAGATGATGCCGTGAGGTCTAGAATGGTGTTATCTTCAAGGTCCATGTTGGCTATCTGTCCTTCGTCCTCTGTTTGAACTTTTGGCAAGCCTTTGTCTGTCTCTTCCTTGCTATCCTTAGCATGGTCTGTCTTGGTGCTTGATTGACTACCTTCTACTAGGGGTTGCGCTATTCCGGCGTCAACTTCCGTCCCTAGTTCGGTTGTGTCAGTCAGGTCGACTGGGCAGATATGATGACTTCCAGGGGTGAATTCTGCGACGAAGTCTGCCAAGGATTGGGCTTTTATTGCGGTTTTAGGTTGGAATTTGACGTCGAATTGTCCCAATTCTACTGTCCACTTCAAAATTCGCCCACTAAAGTTCGCCCTTTCAAACAGAGCTTTTAGTGGAAAGGCTGTGAGAACGACTATGGTGTGGGCGTGAAAGTAATGTGCCAACTTTCTGGATGCCATCATTAATGCTAATGCTAGTTTCTCTAAGGGCAAGTACCTTGTTTCGGCTCCCAACAATGTCTTGCTTACATAAAAGATGGGCAGGTGTTGTATTCCTTCTGCACGAACCAACACTGCGCTAACTGCGTGCTGAGAAACTGCCAGGTATAAAAAGAGTTCTTCACCAGGAACTGGAGTTACAAGTAGTGGTGGGGAAGACATGTACTCCTTCAAGCTTTCCAGAGCTCGGTCGCATTCTTCATCCCACTCAAACTTGGCCTTTAATGCTTGGAAGAACGGTCGTAGTCTGTCCGACGATCTGCTTATGAACCGGTTGAGTGCAGCCGCCATACCAGTAAGATGCTGCACTTCTTTGACTGAGTTTGGTCTCTTCAACTCCTGGATTGCTTTGATCTGAGAGGGGTCGGCTTCTATACCTCGGTTGGTCACCAGGAAGCCCAAGAATTTGCCAGATCCAACTCCGAATGCGCATTTGGACGCATTGAGGCGTAGCTTGTGTTTCTTCAGGATCTGGAACATCTCGCCTAAGTCTTTCAGATGGTCATTCTCATCCTTGCTTTTGACCACCATGTCGTCGATGTACGCCTCCATTGTTCTGCCTAACAATGGTTCAAACATCTTGGTGACCATCCTTTGGAATGTCGCCCCTGCGTTCTTTAGGCCAAAGGGCATGACCTTGTAGCAATATAACCCCCTTGGTGTTGTGAAGGATGTGACCTCCTGGTCTGGTTCATGCATGGCGATCTGGTGGTAGCCTCTGTATGCATCCAAAAAGCTAAGTCGGTTATGCCCTGCCGTTAGGTCCACCAGTTGATCTATCCTTGGTAGAGGGAAGCTATCTTTTGGGCACGCCTTGTTGACCGTTTTGTAGTCGACGCAGACACGCCATTTACCATTCTTTTTTGGCACTACGACGGTGTTGGAGATCTATCTTGGGTAGTGCACTTCCCTTATCGCTCCTGCTTCCAGCAGGTTGCCCACCTCTTCTGCCACTATTTCGGCGTGGTGGAGTGCCGATCTGCGTGTGCGTTGTATGACTGGTCTGGCGGATGGGTGGACATTGAGTTGGTGACTGATGAAGTTTGGATCAATGCCTGGCATGTCGTAAGGTGTCCAGGCAAACACTTCGATATTGGAGGTCAAGAATTCCATGACCTCTAATCTCTCAGCGTTAGACAACGATGATCCAAGCAAGAAGAACTTATCCGGGTTCTTCTCATCTATTTTTACCTCCACCAAGTCTTCCACTGCTTTTTGATCAGCCTCTTTGCCGACGTCAGCGAATAGTTCATTACTTTCTGGCTCCTCCACCGAATGAACATATCCTTTGGCAGCTCGGCTTCCATTTGCTGTGGCGAAGCATTGTTTTGACATGATCTGATCGCCATAAACTTCTTCGATTATACCGGCGTCATTGGGGAACCGCATTACCTGATGATATGATGACGCTACCGAACGCAGGGCATGCAGCCATGTTTTGCCCAGGATGATGTTGTAGGTGGAGGGGACCTTCAATACCCAGAACTCCACCTGTTTTGATACACTTCCTGCTCTGACTGGAAGGATTATTTTGCCGACAGGCCACTCTGGCATGGAGTTGAATCCAATCAGGGGAGAAACTGCGGGTGCCAAGTCTTTGTCCTGCAGCTTTAGTTGCTTGAATGTGTCGTAATACATGATCTCACATGAACTACCCTGGTCAATCAGAATCCGCTTGACGTCAAAATCCTTGACTCGGAGAGTGACAACCAGGGCATCATTATGGGGGCAGTAAATTCGCTCCAAGTCCTTATCCGAAAAGGACATGACGTTTGTGGCCTCTGTCCTCCCCTTCTTGATGGCGGGTTGGGAACTTAATACTTCCCTAAAGTGTTCAGCCTTCTTGATTGAACCTCTAAGCTCGCATACGCGCTCAGGTTCAAAAACTCCATGAATTACATTGATAATGCCTTGCGGTGGTGCATCGTTTGGCATTCTGTTGGGTTGGTCATGATCTTGGGGGGCCGGTTGCGCTCCTCCTTCAATGTATTCGTCCAAGTGGCCTGCTGCCACCAATTCTTCTAAATGCTGTCTTAGGGGCGTGCAATTCTCAGTTCGGTGCCCCTTTTCTTTGTGGAAGGTGCACCGTGATCTGTCGTCGTAATTCTTCTGAGCTTCCCCAAGCTTGGCTGGCCACTTGACAAAAGGCTCATCCTTGATTTCGCTCAGAATCCGATATATTGGTTTTTTGAACACCGTGGTTATGGCAGTGCGAATTCTCAGCCATCTTTTGTCTGGGTCTTCTCCGTTATCTCGTCTGCCACGTCCATTTTTGTTACTTCGGTCCACCGTATTAACCTTTGCTGAGGTTTTCTTTTCTGGTACCGTGGCCGCACTTGTTTTGGCTTTGGAACGTGCGCCATCTTCTTCTACCCTGATGTGCTGATGCACTCTCTCCATCAGGGCTTCCATGGTGAGGGGTGGCGTCATTGTAATTGAATCCCTTAGTCTATTCCCTACTGGTAGACCTCTTTTATACTGCGCAATGGCTAGATTGGTTGGGCAGTCTCCAATTTGGTTGAATGTCTCCCAGTAGCGACTGTTGTAAGATCTGAGGGTCTCTTTTTCACCCATGTCGATGGAGAGTAACTGGTCTATCTCCACCGGTGTTTTTGTGTTTGTCCGAAACCTTGTCACGAACGCTTCTGCCAATTGGGCCCAGGAGGCTATGCTGCCCTCTGGGAGCTTTTCGAACCAAGTCAAGCCTAGGTCACCAAGACTGGACGGGAAGAGTATGCACATTAAGGCCTCGTTTCGCCTGTACACAGCCATGACTTGGCGAAAGTGGCTTAGGTGTGAATACGGGTCCGTCTTCCCTTCATATGTATTGAATTTCGGCTGAAGGAAGCCTGATGGTAGGGGCGCGTTTTCGATCGCTGGGACAAACGGCGAAGTCTGTAGTCTTGCCAATGCTTTGTCCGCTGGTTCGTAGGCCGGTCGCGGTATTGGCATTCCAACCTCGACGCTTCCATGCGTTCGAGGAGCCAACCGTTGTAAGGCTGAAATTCGGTGTGGATCCTTTGCCCTGGCATCCTCCTTGTATCGTGCTTTTTCTTCTAGCACGGTTCGTAAGTCGGATGACCTGGGTAGCTCGGTTTGTCTGGATCTGGTTTGGTGTGAATGTGAAGGCCAATACGTGCTACCTTCAGTGTATGATCTTTCGGATCTCGTCCTTTCAGACCTGGAGTGACGAGTTCTTGAAGATAAGGAGTGAGTGTCGCCTGTCCTGAGGCTTCTGCTCTCTCTTTGGGAAGGTGTAGTATTCCTACTACGACTCTCTGAGTGGCGAGGGGGCGTCTTGTGCTTGCGCCCCTCTCCTATCGCCACATCTTTGGTCTTCATCTGGCGTTTCAAGGCCTCCATGTCCGCCGCCATCCTCCGAATCAGTTCATCCTGTTCCTTTACGCGATCTTCCAGGACTTGAGGATCAATCCTCCTCCTTTGCCTGTCGGGACTTTGAGAGTGACGAGGGCTGCCATTCCGCCTTCCCCTGCCGCTCCTCCTGGAATTATGTTGTTGGGGCTCCAAGTCCGCCATGGGAGGGACAGCAGGTAATCCCTCACGCCTTGCGCCCCCTTCTGGAGTTAGTCCGTCGACGGCGGACTGCGGCAAGTCTTCAATGTGTGCCATTGAATGAGAAAAGGAGAAGCTTAGTCAAGAGGTTTTTGTTCTTGTCTGTTCTTCCCACAGACGGCGCCAATTGTACGGGGAGGAAATAATTCTCCTCGTATAATCCTGTTGACCAAGTCCACGCTTCTCCGTACGACGTCGCTTTGTCACCTGAAAACACAAACGTGAGCTAGCCGGCGGGTGTGTGCCGGAAACCTCTCCGATGCCTAAGTCAGAAAACTTGACAAATAGACAAAGCTCTAAGTTCTCAGAAAGATTATGTTCAATTACCTCCTCCAAGGTGATGCTTGTGAGCTTTTATAAGTTTCATATGGCACAATCCTAGTAGGACTTGTATTTCTCCATACAGAGTCCTCCTAGGATTCAATCTCTTAAGGATAATGCTTATCCTTTTACACCCTCCCCCACTGCTTAAACCAAGTGGGATGGTTTTCTTTACGGCCGAACTTCCTCTTGACCGAAGTAAACTTGGCTATACCGAGCCACAGAAGGCCGAACTATCCTTAGCTCGGTCTTCTCCTCCAACTCTTTACTTCGGCTGCCCTGTTCGACCTTGATGCGCTTAGATCAAACTTCCAAGTAACAAGTTCGGACCGACCTAACCAATGTAAGTCACGACCGGACTAATTCCGACACCGGCCTTCTCAGAACATACTGCGACCGGACTAACTCTGAGACCGGCCTAACTGTGAATTGCCTCCAGACCGGAGTAATTTTACTCTTCCTCTTGCTGAAGTAACGATCTCTTCTTGAGCCGGAGTAATTTTGCCTCCTTGGGCCGAAGTAGCTTTGTCTTCCCAAGGCTGGAGTAACTTTGCCCTTCTGGGCCGGAGTATTCTGTACGGCCTTTTTACCTAGTCCACTGCGTTTTGGGCCTCAAAACCAAACTCGAAGTTCGGCCCAATTTTCCCAAAAATTACCCTCTCACATGTCATTGTCTCTGACTTTTCAATTGTGATATATTTGATTCTAAATTTTGAATCTTATTTCAAATAAAAACAATTGAAGATATCATTACTCAATTTCAAGGGCAAAGTTGTCAATTTGATAAAATATAAACTAATTTGATAAAAATAAATGTCATGAATTTTTAAAACTAATTTCTACTCACCAAAGATAAAATTATGTAAGATTGATAAAGGGGTTGTTTATCAGTGGTGGTGGTAGATTTTTCTCTCTCTAGAAATATGACCGTTATTGGCGATTTGCAAACACCAGCCCGTCGAGATGATCATGGCTGTTCCACAAAGGAAATTGATCATCTGATTCGGAGTATAAAGAAAATTAAAAGCTACATTGATCAGCCAGATGATGAATCGATGCCGGATTCAGTTCCAAATGAAATAGATGAAGGGGACATGCGAAACCCTAGTTCCTCTTCGCACAAAGTCAATGAACTACAAGCTGACGCCATCATGGACGCCATTGATTCTGATCAACTGGAGGGCGGTGAGGCAACTAAACCAGTGGCCAAATCTTTCAAACAAGCTCTTCTAAGATCGAGATTCATAGAGAATGGGAATGAAAAAAACTTCGATTGTGATGTTGAGGCACTTTCCTCGGATGAGGAGGATGTTCCTCCTAAAGGAGAACTAGAGAAAATGGATGAAGAGGAGACTCACAGCGGCATTCCTAAAGTCACTATCCCACCAGGGCTCCTAAAGAAAATTCGGGAACCATGGAAGAAATGCTTGATTGTGAGACTTTTGGAGAAAACCATATGATACAAATTATTCATGGCCAAAATGACCAAATTATGGGGGCTACAAGCGGACTTTGAAGCTTTGGATATTGGTCATGGCTTCTTTATTGTGAAATTTGATATGGCCGATGATTATAACAAGGTGTTCACTAGAGGACCGTGGGTTGTCATGGACCACTATGTAACTGTGAGGAAATAGCAACAAGACTTCAAGTCGGATGAAGCCAAGGAGGATACTACAGCAATTTGGGTGCAATTCCCGAATCTACCAATCGAATACTATAATGAGAAGGTCCTCTACCACATAGCAAAGGTCCTAGGAGCACTTTTAAAGATTGATATCAACACAGCTATGGCTGCTAGAGGGAAATATGCAAGAGTTTGCATCGAAATAGATCTTCGAAAACCACTAATATCTCAATTTTCTATAAGTAGTCACACCTATGGAGTTGAATATGAACATTTGCACTCATTATGTTTTCTCTGTGGCAGGTATGGGCATCGGAGGGAAGCTTGTAGTGATAGAGTTATGCCGGTGCAGGAGAAGGTCGAACAGTCAGGGACCAGTGATGGCTAGCAAGTGGGTGCAGTTCCTCCTAACAATGGGTTAGGGCCCAGAGGAGAGACAATACCAGAGGCCAACCCAGGGCACTACGGACCGTGGATGATGGTTCAGAACCACAAAAAAAGAAACAGAGGCCCAATGGGCACTAAATCACAAACAGCCCAAAAGAATAATAGATTTGAAGTCCTTAGGGAAGACGGAGGAAATGAAATAGCCAAGGCCCATCATGGCAAGGGGAAAGGCAAGGGTCCAGGCCAGGTTACTATAGGATCAAACCTCCAGACTAAATTAATAGAAAAGAGTAAAAGGAACACTAGCTCTGTAATGGCTAAAGACAAGATAGGAGCAGCAGGTAGTCTGGGGACAACAGCTAACTCTGATAGAAGGATACGAGATCAAGAAGTAGGAATGGGACATGGTGATACAACCAACCCACAGAGCACCACTACACTGCCAGACTCTCTTCCTCTTCAGCCCTCTTTTCAACCAGTCAGTTCTATTAGTAAGCTGGGTTGTTCAGATCTTAGGGTGGACAACTCAACACCAAAAGCTAGGGTTTCACTAGACAAACATGGAGAAGGAGGGCGAGAATCATCCAACAGACGTGCACAAGCTCGAACAGAACAGAGTAAGGGTGAACTTGTCCCCAGAGAAAGAAGCATTTCACCTCATTACCTCCGCATGGTGGAACGAGGAAGTATAGCTGAGGATCATGCCATGGAGGCAAGTCGACGTGAGACAAGACCTCCATTACATCTCAATGACCCCATCCAAGACAATGGAAGAGAACTACAAAGCCATAAGGGGATACCTGGGACTTGAAAACCAGGAACCCTTACCTGCTCAACAAATTTTGCCCATAGATCTACTTATTTGGAATTTTAAGGGTGCAGGGAATCAACGATTCAAAAGGAATCTGAGGGAATTAGTCCAAATCCACAAACCAGAGCTGATGGTAATCATGGAGACTAAAGTTGAATTCAAATCTATGGGAATGTTTTTCAACTGCATGGGTTTTACAGCCTCAAGTCATGTAGATCCCATAGGTAGGAGTGGCGGTATTTGGATGCTTTGGAACCCTAATGTGGTCAATGTCAAGGTGGTGGAAGATAGCTCACAGCAAATCACTGCTACCATTTCAAGACAAGATTTCCCCGACTGGCTGCTATCAACTGTGTATGCTAGTCCAAACAGTACCAAGAGGGATGACCTTTGGGCTCAACTGGAAACTATTGCCCAACACATGGAGGAGCCTTGGCTAGTTGCTGGGGACTTTAATGACTTCACGGCTCCTACTGACAAGAGAACTTTCCATACTAGCCAACAACAACACCTAAGCAAAGAACAGAGGAGGAGTAGGAAGTTCACTGAGCGTATTGATTCCTGCAAACTTATGGATTTAGGGTGCACAGGCCCACGGTTGACTTGGTCCAATAATAGGAAAGGCTGAGCCAATACTATGGTTAGATTGGACAGGGCTTTGTGCCGCACTAAATGGAGAACAACCTTTCCGGATGGAGCTGTGAGGAACCTTCCTCATACCTATTCAAACCATTCCCCCATGATGGTGTTCACTCAAGGTAAGTCCCCTTTTATCTCCAAGTGTAAACCCTTTAAATTTTTGGCTGCTTGGATTACCCATGAGGAATTTAAAAATGTGGTGGATGTGAAAAGATACCTCACTATGTAATAAATTATAAACACTTGGTCATGAGGCCAGTGTTTGGAACAAGGAGGTTTTTGGTAACATTTTTCGTAAAAAGATGTGGTTATTGGCAAGAATTGAAGGCATTCAAAACTCTCAAGCCATTAATTATTTCCATAACCTCCACAATTTTGAGATCGAGTTGGTAGATCAATATAATAAAGTCTTATATCAAGAGGAACTCTTGTGGTTCCAGAAAGCTAGAACTAATTGGATTACTCAACGTGAGCAAAATACTAAGTATTTCCACCTCACCACCCTGAATAAGAGAAGGAAAAGGCAGATTGAAATGCTGAAAGATGAGAATGGCACTTGGGTTGACCAGACTGATCAACTCAAAAGCCTTATCAATGCCTACTTTACTAAGTTGTTCAGTAATTCTAACACTGTTTCCCTTGATCAGTGGAACAACTTAGTGAAGTGTAAACTTAATCAAGAGGATAACTTGGATCTCATTAGACCTGTTTCTGATGAGGAGATTTGGAGGGCTGTGAAAAACATTAATACCTTTAAGGCTCCTGGGAAAGATGGGTTTCAAGCCCTGTTTTACCATACTTATTGGGACATTATTGGGATTGATGTTTGCGACTTTCTGAAGGGTTGTTTTTTTGATAGGCACATCCCTCCTGAAATTAACCAAACCTTGATTGCTTTAATTCCCAAATCTAATAATCCTGAGAGCATCAAGCATTTTAGACCTATCAGTCTTTGTAATGTGTCCTATAAAATTATTTCCAAGATTATTGTCAATCGTATTAGGCCTCTTTTAACAAAAATTGTGAGGCCTAACCAAAGTAGTTTCATCCCTGGCCGTAATACTAGTGACAACATTATTATTTCCCAAGAGATTCTTCACTCTTTAAGCCACAAGAAAGGTAAACAAGGGGGCATGATTTTTAAAATCGATTTGGAGAAGGCTTATGATAATATTTCTTGGGAGTTTCTTAAACAAACTCTGGAGGAATTTAACTTTGACAAAATTCCGATTGACCTTATTATAAGTTGTTGTTACTAGTGTTCGTACTGCTGTTATCTGGGATGGTGAACCCCTGAAGGAGTTTCAACCTCAAAGGGGTTTGAGGCAAGGAGACCCTCTATCTCCGTACCTATTTGTCCTATGTATGGAAAGACTTTCTAATATGATCAGTTATAAAGTTCATAAAAAGCATTGGAAAGGGATTGCGACTAGTAGAGGTGGCCCTATTATCACACATTTATTCTTTGTTGACGACCTCATGTTGTTTGGTCAGGCTACCCTGCCTACTTGTAACACTATAATGACAGTTATGGAGGAGTTTTGTGGCATTTCTGGGCTGAAGATTAATCCCCACAAATCCAAACTCTATGTGTCTCCTAACCTTGATAGGAGGACTGCTCGAGATTTGAGCTCCTTATGTGGGATCTCTCTAACCAGTGATCTAGGGAAATACTTAAGTGTTCCCCCAATTCATGGTAGAGTTACTAGCAGGCATTTTAATGCAATCATTGAGAAATTACAAAGAAGACTTGCTGGCTGGAAAACCAAAGTTCTATCTATGGCTGGCAGAGCAACTCTAATTAAATCTGTGAGTGCTGTCATTCCCTCATATACTATGCAAACTATGATTCTACCCAAGAAAGTTAGCAATGAGATTGATAAGCTGAACAGGAATTTGCTATGGGGTGACACCCTGGAGAAGAAAAAGGTTCATTTTGTTAATTGGAATACTATGTGTAAAGTGAAAAAACATGGTGGTCTGGGTATTAAAAAAGCCAAATACCAAAATACAACCTTGTTGTCAAAGCTAGGATGGAAGCTGGTTAGCAACCAAGAGGGGATGTGGTGTGAGGTACTTAAGAACAAGTACTTAAAGCATACATCCCTTCAAGGTTGGAACAAAGGGAAGAAAACCTCTCATCTCTGGAGAGGGCTTCTTCATACTAAGAATATTCTCAGGCAGGGAACGAAATGGAAAATTGGGGATGGCGAGAATGTTGATGTTTGGAGGGATTGGTGGTGTGGTGACAAGCCTCTTGAGGTCATTCTTACTAGCCACAATCTAAACATGCCTACTGAGTTAAGTGGGCTACATGTCCAAGCTTTGATGAGGGAGGATGGTAACTGGGATGAGACCTGGGTGAATGCTGTTTTCCCAACTCCTATCTCAGCCCTGGTCCTGGGCTAGCCTCCTCCCAACACAGCTGCTATGGACCTCCCTTTGTAGAAGGGTGCTCCTGATGGAGTCTTCTCTGTCTCATTTGTTTACAAGCTGTTGGTAAGGATAGATAAGATAGAGGAGCATTGGAATTGGTTATGGAAATTAAGACTGCCCCAGAAATTAAAAGCCTTTCTATGGACTGTGTGTCATGGGAAGTTATTAACCAATCAAATGAGGATGAAGAAGGGTCTAACCACTGATCCCACTTGTTCTAATTGTAGTGGTCATGAGGATATTAACCATTTGTTCAGGGAATGTTACAAGGCTAAAGAAGTGTGGCTAAATTTTTTTGGCAAAACCTGGTATATCAATTTGATGAGACAACCTTGGAAGGATTGGCTTAAAAGTAACTCATGCAATAAAAAACATTTTTCTGGAGACATCTCTTGGTACACTATCTTCATTGTAACCCTTTGGAAAATTTGGAAAAATAAAAACTGTGTTGTGTTTGAAAACAAAATTACCAGTTGCCAAGAGAGTCTCAAATTCATTTCAGGTTATTCTAGAGAAATCAACCAAGCATTTCTCAATTTAGTTATTATGCCTAAGCCAGCTTATAGACTGATTCAATGGACTTTGCCACCTGCAGGAAGACTCAAAATGAACATTGATGGTTGCAGACGCACTGGAGGAGAAGGTGGCTTTGGTGGACTACTTATGGTGTGTTTGGTTGGAGGATTTAGGGAGGGATTTGGAAAGGGAATGAGAAAAGGTGTGTGAAACTATGTGAAATATATACATATTTTATTCACATTTTACCTACCTTTTCCATTTCCCTTTCCAAATCCCTCTCCAAATTCCCCAACCAAACACAGCATTAGGGATGAGCGAGGAGCTTGGCTGTGTGGATTTTATGGCAAGATACAGATGGGAACTAGCCTTGAAGCTGAGCTGTGGGCCTTGTATAAGGGGCTGACTGTTATTCTTCAACAAGGTCTCAACAAGGTCTCAACTGTAAATCAAAGTATAAAACATGCAGCGGAATAAAATGTTTAGATCATACCTTTATTGATCTAAAACCTCGTGGATAAATCACGTGCTTCCTGAATCTAGTCAATCAACCCAGCAGTGAAGTGATATTACAATATTGAATATCACCCACACAAACCACAGTGCAAATGGCTTTGATCGTTATTTTGGGAGAGAGTCAGTATCTTGAAAAAAAACAAACATACGTTGTTTTTCCACTTAATCACGCATATCCCATATATCAGATATATAATCTATTTATCTCATTTATCCATTTGTTAAATGAGATAATATCTGATATCTATATCATCTATCCATATCATGATATGATAGATATATATCCTGAGTGGCTATCCAAATAGGTTTGAATTCAAATTCAAAACCCATTTGGATGAGGTTCAAAAGGCTCTAAGGGTCATGCCACATGGGCGCCCAATTTCTAACATCTCCCACTCGGACATGAGTTGGCATGACACTGCCACGTCTCAATCTCAATCTCCCCAAAAATAAACAATTTCATACTAGCCACTGCACCGTGCGACTGCTGAGAACACCTGCATGTGGGAGCTCTATACTAGAAACTCAAAATGAGCCAACATAGAGACATCAACCCAAAAAGAAAAGAAATAGTGTCTCATATACCCCAGACCCATCTAATTACACCGGTCCAAAAAACATCTCTAATCCCTCAAAAAAAGAGCATGTTTGACCCTCTCAATTCTTGCAATATATTCACACTCAATTCGCCTCTCATACAGAGCGATATGAGTTGCCGGCAGTGAATATACAACAGTGGTGTAATACTAGATGATCTTCCCTTTGCACTCATGCCATTTTGTTTAGGATTGACCGCTTTCCCAGTGATGTCCCTTAAGGCCGAATCATGCATGACCGCAGGCAACATACCAAAGTAGCAGAACTTCAACCCCTGACCTTATGACATAGTCAAAAGTCACAAAAGGGTACATAAATGAAAGTCATATCAATAATGACACGTAAGACTCACACGGTGAGGAAGCAGGGATCCATTCTCTAACCTCATTACTCGGTCGCCAAGCACATATAGTATGAATACATGCTACGGTGGAGTAACTCTTCCATAAAGAGTGACGTCATACTCGATACACCGTACAGATATTAGTCTAGTCGCTTTCTAGCGCCTAACCCGAATTCTCTATTTGCTCGCCTTCTAGGCGCCAAATGAGATCTCGCATCTGGCTAATCATAACAGGCACAACATGGAAAGTGGGTACTAACATCCATGTTTGGTCCTTAACACGACCTCATCTTAGTTATAACCAAGGCGACATACATAGTGGATGATTTAAGCCTCTCTTGGCTCCAAATAAAAATAAACCACCAGTCTCATCCTTGCTCGCTCCCAAGCGCCAAGGGCAATTGCTCGTGTGAGTGAGCCAATCTTGCCTGCTGACATCATCATCTGCTAATCATTATGACACAAACCATAATAGTGTCAGCATCCCATCATCTCAAAATAAGTGATCGATTTAAAAAAATTGACCACAGCTTGCGCAATTATAGATTCCAAACATAAGCCTTATCAGCACCTCTTGCGATAAGTATATACAACGGAATCCACCATATGCGCCTCACGTGAAATGATTTAAGATCTCTACCTCTTGCGCAATAACCTCTCTAAAGATATTTTTGGTGACCAATTTGCGTTCATTCTTAATGCGCCCAACTAGCGCAGATGCGCCCAACTAGCGCATTGAAATTTACAAGGAGCAAATTAATATGCTTCCAATAAAGCATTTTATCCACAGTCTAATGAGCAAGGTCAATTTCTAAACAACTCAGTTAACCATTTATCAAAGATAACACTTATCATGCCGAATACGCCCACATAGCGTACTTTAGGCTCCCGCAACAAAGAAAAGATCAAGGAATATAGGTCATCTGTTTCTCCCAAAGACAATCTGAGGATTCACTCAATAGCTAAGGCTCTGGCTTTTACCGATAGGTAAGTCAATGGGTTTGCAATTTTGCATCTAGAATCGTTCTAGGATATTCCTTATGTAAGTCATCGAAGACAAACCGAGAATTTTCCTAAAACAATCCCTAAGGATCGTACATCCGAGCATATGAATTACATCACCCATGTCCATCATATCTAAAATGGAGGACTGCCCACCCTAGGTGGCGACAACCTTTTAAATTCCTGGCTCATAATGACTAAGTAAGGAAAAAACTTCTTTTGGACCATGGATCATGCATCAGTGGTCTTCATTGATCATCGTTGGCCTATCATGGCTTGACGAAATCTAAGAACCACTGTTTGGATAACTGCTTTAGGTTGTAAAAGATTTATTGGAACCAGCAGCCTTTTGCGCTCCTAACTTTTCACCATAAAAGCAGAAGGTAAATCCTTACGGATCTACTTATCCAATTCTCTAATGAAAAATCGGGTCACAATGTCCACAAATCAATGTTCCGAACTTATGTCAATCATAGCCTAAGTCAAAATAACCTCACTCCCCAGGAGGAAGTCTTCTCATGGACTACACTTTCCTCAATGGTGCGACCATTCGGTATCTAGCGAGCCTTATGCCTCAACAATGACTATCCAAATTACGCATAACTTTATAACAGTTTTGCGTCATAATGGAAAGTCAACCAAATTATAAAAATGGTTAATCCTCAAAGACTTTGTCTTAAACTGCGCAACATTGATCCACTTTCTAAAAACAGGGGACTAGAGCCTTTGGCATTATCCTAGGCTCTTTATCATCTTACGGAGCAATCATGAATGTTTCCCTCTCAATCACCTAGTGATGACGTGGAAAATTTTCACATTTGCTACCACGCAACTAAGAATGTAGAGTATTCTGTTCTAATGGAGTAATCCATTAGTAGGCACATCGCTCCCACTGTCCCTAGGATATTAGAAATTTCTTTCCATTCTCAACTAGGCTACATAGAGCGCTATGCTTGGAATTCTCCATCTTATAGAGTTCCAAAAACTCTATTCACGTCACCTTTACTAATAAAACTTTATGTGACTTAGTTACACTACCACAAAGCTGCTTACCTATATGCACATGACCCGGAGGGTTTGCATGACTGCATACAATAATGCGCCACACGACCCTTTGTGTTTACAAGACAGCATACAATAATGCGCTATAGAACCCTAGGTCTGAACTTCGCAATCTTATGAGAAGTAAGATAAAGATAAGCTGCTTAACAGTTACAGATCGCCCATAGATGGCTCTCCGCTAACCCATTACTCAAAATGGAGTGTAAAATCTGATATGGAGGGCACTTAGTTAGGGATATAGGCAACAAACTAGTGCAATTTCCAATTGGGAAACATTTTGCGCCATTATCCACCTATCATTAACAATATTTAATTCCTTATCTCTACTACACAATTGTGTTGTTGAGTACTAGGAATAATCAATTTTCTAAGCACCCATCTCTCTTCACAGAGTTTTCTAAAAAATAACTCAAATAGATATTCGCCACCTTGGTCAAAACTAAAAGCATGAAAGCTGTTATCTAATTGATCTCAACCTCATATATGCAATGTCAAAAATCATCTCAAAACTTTTGACTTATGGGAGATCAAATAGTCTTGACTCAGATGCGTATCGTAATCTATAAATGTGTCGAGATTGAGGCTTAGCTATCATACCCTCACATATATCTAGTCACAAATATCATAGTGGACTAAATGCGCCAATACAAATGACCTTCTACGGCTTTCCTACTTACTTGTGCGCACCCATTGCGAACAAAGTTACACATTCACATGAGAGCAGGATGTCATAAGCGAGTGGGCTCGAGAAGGCCTACTCAAACCATCGTGTCATCATCTCATTAATGTGATTAAGTATAATAAGCCACTGGTTCATGACCAATGTCATAAACTAATTCCAATCATCTTAATGTGTGAGTTCTCAAAGACAAGTTTTAAAGATTTAGGCCCAACTAGGTAATGACTCACGACAAAGTCATATTCACTAGATCATAAAAGGGATGTCATGGAGATATCAAGTGCACCTAAGTCGCAAATTTAACTAGTAAGTGCTAATTCCCTGCACCTTCAAGTCAATTTTATTCTCCATACACTTTACTGCATCTAGTTGAAAGATGACGATACTCATCTTGCCATATCTATTTCTCGCTTCATAGTTACTTGCAATTAATTCTACTATCTACAAGAAGGAGAGAATAAGCTATCAACTATGACAGCTCCAAAGTAACTTAAGCGCGAATTAGGCTAAAGAGTCTAATTCAACACAATGCTCTCACAAGTGATGCGTCAAATTCTTAGAGTCATAACAACCTTGTCGGCCTTGACCTTTTCATCACTATGCCGCAACGTTTGCGCTTAGTGTTAAACGTTATTAAAAAACGTTAGCCTAGCTAAGGAATTATACAAAGAAACCCCTCCTCATGTCTCACACTCAAGTGTGGAAACAGTAAGTGTCCAGACTTAGACAAGTTGGCAATGCTAATAGATTTTGCAGCCACTAAGCGCTAATCTTTTCACTTAGTGTTAATAGATTTTGCAGCTATTAAGCGCTAATATTTTCACTTAGTGTTAATAGATTTTGCAGCTTCTAAGCGCTAATCTTTTAACTTCACGTGATATTTCAATGCACACTATTATAGTGCATGAAATTTTGCTCCATCCAACTCCCAATAATTGGGTAGAGAGCAAAACACTGCTCATACTGGCTACTCGTCTTACACTTAATGACTAATTTATTTAAGCTCGCATTTCTTGGATGACGTGACTCTTGAATGTTACTTCATCCAATGATGTAACATTATTTACAAATCAAATTACAAAGTCAATTCGCGCGGCTCATTAGTCAAGCTCATATACTGATCTATTGAGGGCTTACTAATTTCATAACTCCAAAACTCGCCAACCAAAACTACGTAGTATGCCGCTAACCATAGCGCACACATTAGTTTTTATTGTGCCAAACAAGGCACCAAAACCACGGCGACTTTGAGTCATGTTTCCTTACTTTGGCTCAATTAAGGTTTGACCTAAAGTCTCCAAGACTTTTGCTCATCTAAAGAATGGGATTAGTTTGTTCACATTTGAACATCTCTACTAAGTCTAGGTCAATCAAATTAACTTCCATAAGTTAAATCAATTTAGAGAGAAATTCGCATTGGGATTAATTTGATTAGCATAATATAATTTTGCCGCAAAAAACTAAATTAAATAGTGACAATATTACACAAGTCGCAAGATCGAAAATCCGCTATGCTCGTAATCATCTCTTGCGCCACAAGTGACAATTATCCAAAATTTAATTTAATTTATGCGCAAAATATTGGTTTTCGGGAGTTAATCTACAAAGATTTCTCTCAACCGAATAACCTCCCACTGACTATGGCATATACAAAGCATGATAAATTCCATACAATAGCATCTTAATGTAAATTTACAAATAATTCATGCTATATTCATTTAATAATGGAATTCTAATAAATAAATAAATAAATAATCATGCTCCTCTAATTACAACATATTACAAACTCTAAAAAAAATATGTTGTATTAAATATTTAAATTATGCCATAACAGAAAGTACATCATCCTGAAATTTTCTGGAATTTTCTGGTATTTTCTGAAATTTTAAATAACTAATAAACACACATAAAATCAGAAATAAATATTCCAGAATCTGATAAAATGCTATAACTATACCAGTAAATAGTAAACTATATCAATAGTCTACAATAAAAAATTCAGCCCCAGAAATTTAATCATGCAACACCAGATGCATTTTAAAGCAAAAATAATGCATTATTATTTCACGAAAAATATTTTTTATTTTCATAAAATTTTCAAAATTTTTCAGAATGTAGAAAAATTAATTCTGAGTCTAACGGTACCAACCATGCTTAAAACAAAGCTATAACGAATAAATTATGGCCAATTAACGCAATTCAGAATTAAAAACAAACAAACAGAGCCTAAGGCATAAGCAACCAAGCCAGCCAAGCCGCAGGAGGAAAACGGCGCGGCTCAGCACCGGCTCGGAGCGGCTCGACGCACGGCTCAAAAGTGGCTCGGCTCCAGCACGCGGCGCGCATGCGAGGCGCGGACGACGCGCGTGCGTGGACAGCGCCGCCGACGCGCGCGTGATGGCGCGTGCAGGCGCGTCAGCAGGGCATCCGGCGCGTGGGAGCGCGTGGCTGCGTGTGGTGGCGCGTGGCGCTGCTGGGAGGCGTCATACAGCGCGTGAATCACACGCGCCGCCTTCCCGGGTGTTTTCTGGTCCGATTTTTGTGCTGCCGGACTCCTTTTTTCAAAATAAAACCGTTTATGGTATGAAAAAAAGACATTAATGAACATAAAAAAAATATTTATGCTCTTAATCTAATCAAAGTAGATTTTTTTCCTCCTTTAAAAACATTCATGTATATAATGTAAACATACACATGTAAAAATATATACATGATTAAAGGAAACACGAAAATATCCATCAATGGCTCTGATACCAATGTAAATCAAAGTATAAAATATGCAGCGGAATAAAATGTTTAGATCATACCTTTATTGATCTAAAATCTCGTGGATAAATCACGTGCTTCCTGAATCTAGTCAATCAACCTAGCAGTGAAGTGATATTACAATATTGAATATCACTCACACAAACCACAGTGCAAATGGCTTTGATCGTTATTTTGGGAGAGAGTCAGTATCTTGAAAAAAAACAAGCATACGTTGTTTTTCCACTTAATCACCCATATCCCATATATCAGATATATAATCTATTTATCTCATTTATCCATTTGTTAAATGAGATAATATCTGATATCTATATCATCTATCCATATCATGATATGATAGATATATATCCTGAGTGGCTATCCAAATAGGTTTGAATTCAAATTCAAAACCCATTTGGATGAGGTTCAAAAGGTTCTAAGGGTCATGCCACATGGGCGCCCAATTTCTAACATCAACAATGTCACCATCGAGGCTGAAGCAACCCAGGTAGTGAAGCTGATGGAGGAACCAATTGCGAGCAATTGTCCGTTCAAGAACTTGGTGGAAGATGCAAAAATACTCTTCAGAGGCTGTGAGTGCCCCATCCACCATATCTGGAAACAAGAGAATTTGTAAGATTGATAAATCTTTTAGACATTTATTTATCTTATCAAATTAATTTTTATTATGTACTTGGATAATGATCATATCATGAGTGGTTGTTAGGTTTTTAATGTGGAATCGATATATTTAATATATAAAATATTTTTAATTCTAAAATTTTTAATTTAATAATGATATCAAAATTATTGTGATGAAGCAAGGAGAATATCTCTATCTTCCCTATAGTCTGTGTAGTCTGTAGCTTCATTTCCTTAAAGTATCTATTTTAGTTGAGTAAGGAAGTCCTTATAGCTTTTAGTTTGTGAATGTTATATTTAACGTTTGGAAAAATAAAAATTAATTTAATGAAAATAAAAATAAAAATAAAAATAATCATTTATTGCATGATTATTATTTAAATACATAATAAAAATTAGTTTGATAAAAAAAATTAAATAAATATCTAAAAAATATAACAATTTACATAATTTTATATTTAGTGGGTAGAAATAATTTTTAAAAATTCTAAAATATTTTTTTAACATTTATTTTTGTCAAATGAGTTTATATTTTATCAAATTGACGACTTTGCCCTTGAAATTGAGTAATAATATCTTCAATTGTCCTTATTTGGAATAAGATTTAAAATTCATAGTCAAATGTGTCATAATCGAAAAGTCATAGATGAAAGTGATACAAAGGCCCAAACTATAGAGCCCGTTAGTGCAATTCGCCCTATATTTTTTTAAATCCTACATATGTCACAACATATTTCTATTCAAAATTTGAAAATAATGTTTTATATAGTTTCACTTTTTGAATATCTTTAATTACAAAAATAAAAAATAAGAATTACTCATTAATTTTAAATTATTAATTCTTTGATATATACGTAAATAACTCAACTAAAATTTATTATGAAACATTCGTTCTTTTTTGTTTTAAAACTCAAAAACTGATTACTTTTCATATTTTTTAAATTTTTAGTGAACCTTTGTGTAATATTTTAATAATTTATTTATTTTTTTACTTTATAGATCCACGTAGGCCTCGTTTGGCAAGTTAATACTTTAGCCAAAAACTCAAAAAATTACTAAAAAAGTCAAAAAGTCTATAACTTATACAAAAAAGTCAAAAATTTCATTTTCTCTCTACTTTTTGCACATATTTTCGTAAAAAGTCAAAAAGTTACTAAAATAGTCTATTTCCAAACGAGGCCTTAATCTATATATTTTTCAAAAATAAAATATTTGTAAAGAAATATAAAAAAAAAAGTCATTAAATACGAAGAAATATAATAAATAAAAACAAAAAATACACAATTTTTTAAGGGTTTTTTTTTAAGGTCTCTGGTATTAAGATTTTATAGCATAAAGGACATCTAATATTTTCATATTGTCTAAGGTCCCTCAATATGATCCAGAGAAATTTCATCCAAAGAAATTTTGTCCAGAGAAATTATGGACCAGAGAAAATTCAAATTTCTCTGGGTTCAGTTTGACCAATTTTCAAACCAGAGAAAATTGATAAATTCTGGACTTTCCCAACCCAAAGAAAATTGACTTCACCAATTTTACTCAGTTAAAGGCAGAGAAAATTAAACAAATTTCTCTGAGTTTGTTTTATTGAAATTTCACTGAGTTGTCTCAGTAAATTTCATTGAGTGTACCAAACAAACAAACAATATCAATACATACATATGACTTCATCAATTTTACTCACTTAAAGGCAGAGAAAATTAAACAAATTTCTCTGAGTTTTTTTTTATTGAAATTTCACTAAGTTGTCTCAATAAATTTCACTGAGTGTACCAAACAAACAAACAATATCAATAGCAGAGAAAATTAAACAAATTTCTCTGAGTTTGTTTTTTTGAAATTTCACTGAGTGTATCAAATAAACAAAAACACAAACAAACAGTATAATATATATATATACATACATATATGACTTCACCAATTTTACTCAGTTAAACTTCACTGAGTTTTAAATCAATCGAGAGAAAGAGAAAGAGATAAATTCCACAATGTTCCTTGTATGTCTCACTGTCTCCTCCGATCCGAGACTTGCATGCATAAGCCGGAGGATTTCGCGATAATAGTGCCGACAAGAAAGCTCTGGTCTTCATTTGATCTAGCACCACCGTCGATCTCTCTCTCTCTCTTTGTTGGCTGCCTGCAAATCTATGTTTCTCTCTTTAGAAAAAACGAAAAAGACCAGTAGGGAATGAATGGCAACGCCAGAGAGTCGTTGAAGCAAAGGTAACCTTGGATCTGAGCGAATGGCAACGATCTCTTCACGGCGGACTTTGCGATGAAGTGGCTACAGTCCGGGGCGTTGACGTTACGGTGGTCTTCGAGGATGGCGCGGGGAGGAGCGGAGGAAGCTGAACTTGGACTCGAGCTGGATGAGCTTCCATGCTGCGCAAGATCTGTAGCCATGTTCTAGTAGTCTTGTCCAAACGATGCTTGCCCTTGACTTTACCCATCTCTTCTGTCTAGGGTTTTAGAGAGAGAGATAGAGAGAGATATAAGATTAGAAGTACCACTCTGCAGTAGAGGAAGGAAGACAGAGAGTCAAATTTCTCTAATATGATATATGGTGTGGGTTTAGGAACCTTAGACATCAAAAAATAATATTGTGAATCCCTCTATTACTAAAAATGGGAGAGAGACCTTAGACTAATTTTTCCATTTTTTAATGTAATGTTTGCCAATTGACTTTTTTTAGCCAAAAGTCAAAAAATAAAAATTAAAAAACAAGTATTTATATTTTTTTACACATTTTTAGTAAAAAGTTAAAAAATTATTCTCAAACATTTTAATTTTTTTCACCTCATATATTAGTCAAAAATTCAAAAAACTATACTAAAAACTACTTTCCAAATCAACCCTAAATTGAGTGCATCTAAAAAATAAAAATATAAAAAAAAAATAAACAACAGAAAAAATAAAAATTCAAAAACAGTTTTAAAAAACTAACCAAACAGGTTGACCAACCCAATCTCCATAGAGAAACCAATCTGGATCTGGGTATTATGAAATCGGGGCGTACCGGATCTCCCAAACTCGCCTCATTTGATCCGGTTCAGATTCTCTCCGGTATTAACCCTAACCCTGAACCTTCCGGATCGTCCGATCGGACTCTGCGAACCACACACACAGAGAAATCAAAGAGCGTGAAATCCCTATGCAACTCTCTCAGGTTCGATTGTTTTTCTGATCATTTTTTCGTTGTCATTTCAAGCTATCTTTCGATGTCTTTACACGTAGTTTTTAGGTTTTTAATCTGTTCATTTATGTTGTTTTATCAATGTTATGTGTTTGAATTTGATGGGTTGGTTCGATTTATCGGTTGGAATGTTGAGATTTTGGTGATTTTAGAGTTGTGTCACTCGAATTTGTGATTTTTATTGTTACCTTAAATGGGAATTTAAAGTCTTCTAATCAAATGATAATTGCCTTAAAATCCTTTTTTTTTTGGAAATGGTTTGATTCGACCCATTTGCTTGATTTTTGTCTTCCACCAATGTAAATGTTCTAGATTTTTTTTTTTTTTTTTTTTTTTGATTAGGTTAAAGACCTTACTTTTTTTAATATTTATGATCAACTATGATTTGGCTGGTGAACTTGACCATGATAGTACATATTGAAGTATTCCTGTACAGATTCTATACTGTTAGGAGTTGGGTCGAACTGTTGGATATATAACACTCTGGACAAACTGGACCAAAATGCTGATACATTTGAAATTTAATATATGTATACAAAGTTTTCTAAGGCAAATGTGTAATGTGAGCCGTTTTACCCTTTGAGAGAGGCATAAGCATTTCGAATTTTAAATCATTATATTTAGTAAATAAATTATATTTTAAAATAGTAAAGAAAAAGTTAAAATTAAATATGAAGGGGTAAATACTTATCTGCTCGGGGTGTTGAACATTTCATCGCAGAGCTCTCATCAAAAATGAAATCAACATTCTTAGCATTAGTTATCGAGTTTCTCACTTGATCCTTAACTTTGTGTTTTTTCTTTATTGGTCATTTACTTGATTTTTTCCTATAGAATGCAGTTGCAAAATGGTTTTCTTTTTTTATGTTTAAACTATCTACCGGGCTAATTTTAATAAGAGCCCAAGACAAGCTCTTCATATGCGTACTTCTCATACGCTTCTGCGCAAAAGGCATATAATGCGCCCTTGAGGTGCACGCCTCAGACTATGATGCGCAAGCCTTTGGGTAGTGTTGCCTAAAAAGATGGCACTAAGATTTCAGCTCTCTCTGTTAACATTTGTTCCTCCATTCTGTTTGTTTACTTGGATGCTGTATGCGAGAGCAGGTTGCATTCAATAGAAGATGTGTAAGCGTAGTATACGTAATTTGGCCCATCCTAATCTAACTACTTAAGCATTTTCAGTAGCTGGTTTCTCACAGTTCACTTGTGAGATTAGCAATTGAATCGATGGAAGGATATTGATGGAATACTGTAAGAAATAATGTATAGAGAAAGAGAGAGAATAAATTGTATGTATTATTATTGATTGATATATTGATTTCTATTACAATGATTCATGATTCCTATATATAGAAGAGGGTGAGTGTGTAGTAGGTAAGGAGTAGGTGAAGTGGAGGTGGTAGTGGTGTAGTGGGTTAGGTTTAGTGGAGTAGGTGAGGTGGTAGTGGTGTAGTGGGTTAGGTTTAGTGGAGTAGGTTTAAGTGGGTGAAGTAGGTGGAGAGTAGGTGGTTTTTAACAGCCCCCCGCAAACTCAAGGGGGATAGGAACTAACCAACTTGAGTTTGGAGAGAGTAACAAAACAAGAAAATACATAAAAATAAAAGAGGATAAGAGACACTGTATGGTCGTGTCAGACCATTGGTGAAGACACTGGATGGTGGTGTCATAACGTTGTAGAGGACACTGTATGGGGGTGTCATAACCATGTAGAGGACACTGTATGGTGGTGTCATAACGGTGTAGAGGACACTGGATGGCGGTGTCAGACCGATGTAGAAGACAGTTTATGGGGTCATGTCGGACCGTTGTAGCAGACACTGTGTGGTCGTGTCAGACCGATGTAGAAGACAGTTTATGGGGTCATGTCGGACCGATGTAGAAGACAGTTTACGGGGTCATGTCGGACCGTTGTAACAGACACTGTTGTGACAGTTGTTGTGACAGTTTACGGAGTCTTGCTGGACCCTTGTAGAAACTAACCGGAATCAATGTCGGGACAGTTTACAGAGTCTTGTCGGACCCTTTGAAGGAGCGAACCGGAATCAATGTCGGGACAGTTTACTGAGTCTTGTCGGACCCTTGAAGGAGCTAACCGGAATCAATGTCGGGACAGTTTACAGAGTCTTGTCGGACCCTTGAAGGAGCTAACCGGAATCAATGTCGGGACAGTTTACAGAGTCTTGTCGGACCCATGTAGAAACTAACCGGAATCAATGTCGGGACAGTTTACAGAGTCTTGTCGGACCCTTGGAAAAGCTAACCGGAATCAAATGTCGGGACAGTTTACAGAGTCTTGTCGGACCCCTAAAAAGTCGCACCCTCAAAAGGTGTGCCCAATCTTTCAAAAAGGCGTGCCATCAAAAGGCGTGCCCAATCCATAAAAAGGCGTGCCATCAAAAGGCGTGCCCAATCCATAAAAAGACGTGCCATCAAAAGGCGAGCCCAAGTCATAAAAAGATGTGCCGGACATGATGGCGAGGCACGTGAGTGCCTTGGCTGGCGCGCCCGTTTGTCGTCTGACGTCAAGTGGCGCGCGATACGCGTGGCTGCCCCGTCTATTTAACCAAGGTTGATGCTGAGGTTGAGGCAGACAAAAAACTTCTGAAAATCCTTTGAAAAAAACTCTTCCTTTACTGAGAGAGAAACTCTGTAATACTCTGTAACCAACCCATCTCTGAAACACTCAGCAACATGGCCTCTTCTTCCCGTCCAGCTACCCAGAACATGGCCTCCTCTTCCCGTGGTCTGCTCACGCTCTTTCCAGAATTGAACGAGTCCACAAGAGAAATAACTGGTGCGGTGGCCAGTGAACCTCAACCAAACACCTCTAGTTTTGCTCCGTTGAACTTTCCGATGCGGTCGGTGGAGCAAAAAATGGCGGTGCAAACTGATATTGAGGCCAATCAGTATACTCTGAAGTCATGTGTGGAAACCATGACTGCGGTTACAAATTTGTCGAACCGGCTGCAGAGTAGGACAAATGAGGTGCAGCAGTTAAACGCCCAACTGGCTCTGCTCCAACGCATGTATAAGGATGCGCGAGCAGAGATAAGTGTGCTAAAGGCGGAAAACAAGGAGCTGAAGCGGAAGGCCAGTTTTATGTTTCGATTTGGAGGGCCGCCATATGCTGCAGTGGAGGAGCAGGGAGTAGTGATCATGCCCAGTGGAGTGGGAAACACGGAGGCAACACCGGCAAGGGCCGCCCAAGACGGTGGCAAGAAGAAAAGACCGGCGGAATAGGCGAGAAGAAACATCCCACTGTTCCGATTTGTGTTGGTTGTGTTTTGGTTTGTTTTGTGTTTTTTTATTTTTAGTTTATTTTTTTATTTTTTTATTTTTTTTATGGTGTAAAATGCTGATCGGGGTTGATCCCCGGCATGAAGAAATGACAAGTTTGTAAAATGTTGTTTTTTTTTTTTTTTTTTTTTTTGTTTTTTTTTTTTTTTTGTTTTTGTTTTGGGAGTGTTTTGTTGAAAAAATAAAAATAAAATGAAAGAAAACAAGGGAGAAAGAAAATAGATAAAAAATATTTATAGATGGATTATATGAAAAACATCAGTGCGATTGTTTCAAAATAAAGTGGGGTATTTAAAAAAGAGGAAAAGTGACTTGGAAAAAATAAATAAAAATAAGTGATTTTTGAAATCAAATGGAGGAGAGAGAGGGACAAACCCATGTGATAAAGTGGAGAGAGAGTCGGTGAGTGGGGTGCAAAAGGTGAAGGAGAAATGATGGATTGAAAATGGTTTGGGTCAAAAGTGGACACTGTTAGTGGGGAACATGAGTGCATTGATTATTTGATATAATAATAATAATAATAAAAATAAAAAGTTAGAACAGTTGGAGAGAATGAGTGGAGTATGGTAAGGGTTTCATCCAAAGCCAAAATTCCTGCAGTGAATCACTTCGCAAATCCTAGCATGAGCTTTTTCTCTTTCCAGGCTTATTCATGAATTTCCTGGTGATTTCAAGAGCCTCTGGTGGCATTGTGGCAGAGAACACCCCAACCTGGATTTTGGGTGGCAGCAACTGAGAACACCCCAACCTGGATTTTGGGTGGCAGCAACTGGAAAATATCATAGATCTGATTTTTAAAAACCTCGTGACAGCATTTCATCAGCTTCATCCAAGACAAACATTTTGATGTAAACAGGGCGAAGTGATTGTCTCCGCAACATGTCAAACACACGACGAGGAGTACCAACAACAACATGAACCCCACTGGAGAGAATGCGCTGATCTTCGCGCACACTAGTCCCTCCAACACAAGCATGAACCTTCACACTTTGCTGGGCAAGTTCAAGAGTGGGTGGAAGAATCAAAGCTTGGCACTCAACCAAGCTATAATCTAGCTGCTGCAGAATTCCAGAGCAGAATGTTGCAGTGTTTCCAGTTCCAGACTGTCTCGTCATATGAGGTGAAGAATTCTTCTCCATCAGCCTCACACATGACTACAGTTGCACAAATCTTTGTTGATTTTATCAGCGGAATAGGTTGAGGTCCGGCGGGCGGCTAAGGTGAGGTTGCCGCCCGCCGGGGAAGCGAAAATACTAGGTTTTAAACCAGCTCTGATACCATGTAAGAAATAATGTATAGAGAAAGAGAGAGAATAAATTGTATGTATTATTATTGATTGATATATTGATTTCTATTACAATGATTCATGATTCCTATATATAGAAGAGGGTGAGTGTGTAGTAGGTAAGGAGTAGGTGAAGTGGAGGTGGTAGTGGTGTAGTGGGTTAGGTTTAGTGGAGTAGGTGAGGTGGTAGTGGTGTAGTGGGTTAGGTTTAGTGGAGTAGGTTTAAGTGGGTGAAGTAGGTGGAGAGTAGGTGGTTTTTAACAAATACTATATGCTAGTTAGTTTGGTAGTTTGCAGTTTGACACGGGAGGGGCCAAGGACCATGTGAAATGGAAGTTCTTGTCTTTCAAATCGAGTGGTCTTTGGGGTCCAGAAGCTCCAAGGGACCTAGCTCTGTGATCTTGTATCTTGCATGCCTTTCAAAGACAGGTTCACCTTGACTACTTCAGAAGTTGGATGGAGCTGGTCCACTTTTGGTTTTTTTCTGTACATTTATGGAATTATTGTCATCCTAATTTTTTTCTTCTTCTAGATGTATGGAAAGACCCATAAACTTTTGGCTCTTTGCCTTAAATTGCAATTGTAAGTGTGCAAACATGCATGTATAGAGTATGAATCTTTTGGGTTCTCCAAAATTAGACTGATATACATTATTGTGTTCCTTCTGCATAGCTTTAGGTTTTCTCTTCTTCTATAGTTTGGAGAAGGAAGATCTTGAAATTTTTTATCTGAGCACAATTATAATCAGCCAAAATTGCACATTGTTGTTTTCTTTAAGCAATTCTTCTGGTACAATATGAACTCTTAATGGCCTTGAATCATGATTTAATTTCTAGCTGAGATTCAAAATATATTTTGTTTTACTATTTCTTTGGCTTGTGTTATTTTTGTTTGATGCCATTAAAATTCTCTTTGCGAGTTTATTCAGTTACTGGTATGTTATCTTTATTTTAAAGAAGAAATATTCTTACTTGATTTCATTTGGTTTGCAGGGTTTAATCAATATTGAATCCATGTGATGGAAATAGCTAATGACGTACCTGTTAAGAAACCAAAGAGGTTGACATCTATTGTATGGAATCACTTTGAGAGGGTTAAAAAGGCTGACGCTTGTTATGCTGTTTGTCTACATTGTAAGAAGAAACTTAGTGGATCGAGTAACAGTGGAACTACTCATCTGAGAAATCATTTGATACGCTGTCTGAAGAGATCCAATTATGATGTTTCTCAAATACTTGCAGCAAAGAGAAGGAAAAAAGATTCTACCCTTGGAGTTACTAGTGTTGACTATGAGGCAGTGGAAAGAAATGATGGAATTATTACTCCCTTAAATATTAAGTTTGAACAAGAGCCAAAGAAAGATGAAACCATCAACCTTGGAACCGCCAACCTTGGAAGTGTTAAGTTTGATCAAGAGAGGAGTCGGCTGGATCTTGCCCGTATGATCATGTTACACGGTTATCCGTTGGCTATGGTTGAGCATGTTGGATTCAAAATATTTGTCAAGAATCTCCAACCCTTGTTTGAGATTATGACTAATAGTGCAATCGAGTTTGACTGTATGACAATTTATGGGAAAGAGAAACATAAAGTGTATCAGATGATTCACGCTTTGCCTGGCAGAATTAGCATTGCTGTTGATATGTGGACTTCACCTGAAAATGCAAGTTACTTGCGATTGACAGCCAACTATGTTGATGAGGACTGGAGGCTACAGAAGAAGATGTTGAATTTCATTACATTGGATGTTTCTCATACTGATGACATACTTTCAGAAGTTATTATTAAATGTGTGATGGATTGGGATGTTGATAGGATGTTGTTTGCCATGACATTTGATGATTATTTCAGCAATGATGACATTGTCTTCAAAATCAAAGACTGGCTCTCTCAAAACAAGCCTCTTTTGAAGAACGGTCAATTGTTTGACATGCGCTGTGCAACTCTCATTCTAAAATCTATTGCTTCGGATGCCATGAAAGCACTTCAAGATGTGACCCACAAAATTCGACAATATATTAGGTATGTTAATAGTACACAAGCAATTCGAGGAAAGTTCAATGAGGTTGCTCAGCAAGTTGGCACCAATAGTCAGACGCGCTTATTTGTTGACTGTCCACTGCGATGGAATTCAACATATCTCATGCTTGAAACAGCCTTGGAATACAGGGGTGCCTTTTCTGTTCTTCAAGAACATGATACTGGCT
This sequence comes from Camellia sinensis, assembly GCF_055761805.1. Classification (NCBI taxonomy): domain Eukaryota; kingdom Viridiplantae; phylum Streptophyta; class Magnoliopsida; order Ericales; family Theaceae; genus Camellia; species Camellia sinensis. The sequence goes on from NC_138967.1 coordinate 154,132,528, forward strand.
GCACAGTGGCTATGTCAGAGAGAGAGTGGGAATGGGCAAGTTCTGTTACTGGCTCTCTGAAGCTTTTTGTTGAAGTCATCGATGTCTTCTCAGGGAACAAATATCCAACTGCAAATATATACTTTCCCGAGATTTGTGATGTTCACGTTCAATTGATTGAATGGTGCAAGAGCCCAGATGATTTTATTAGTTCTATGGCATTGAAGATGAAAACCAAGTTCGATAGGTATTGGAGCAAATGCAGTTTGGCTTTAGCAATAGCGGCTATATTAGATCCCCGATTCAAAATGAAGTTGATAGAGTATTACTATCCCCAAATTTTTGGCAGTGATGCCCCAAATCACATCAAGGAGGTTTCTGATGGTATTAGGGAACTTTTTATTGAGTACTGTATGTGCTCAACTTCACTTAATCAAGATTCAGCGAGGCCAGGTAGCAACTTACCTAGTACTAGTAATGGTACTAGGGATAGTCTACGGGGTTTTGACAAGTTCCTCCATGAAAGTTCACAAGGCCAAAGCACAATATCAGACTTAGATAAATATCTAGAGGAACCGGTCTTTCCTCGTAATTATGATTTCAATGTATTAAATTGGTGGAAAGTGCACACGCCAAGGTACCCCATCCTATCAATGATGGCACGCGATGTTTTGGGAATACCTCTGTCAACTCTTAGACCAGAGTTGGCGTTCAGCACTCAAGGGAGAGTACTGGAAAATCATTGGAGTTCACTAAATCCAGATATCCGAGAAGCTTTGATGTGTGGGCAAGATTGGTTGCAGATGGAATCAGAAGGTATGTGTGTTTTCAAACTTCTTTCTATTTTGGGGCTATTTTGGAATCTCAAGAAGTGGTTCAGGTTGAGTCTCACTTCATTTTAAGTTTTTGGATCTGGAAAACCAAAATTGAGTTGGTTTGGGAAATGAAGAAATCTAGGAACACAAATCAATCATAGTACCACACATAACCCTCATGTTCCACCTTTTGTGGATCCCACGTTTATGTGAGAGGGTCCGGTTCTGTGATTAATTTTTGTGCAAGTGGAAGAACAGATGGGAAATTGGACTGGGGGAGCCTTTTCTGCCTTAATTTTTTTCACATATGTATAAAATCTACTAATAAATGATTTTGCCAAACTAAGCATAATATTTGGTGACCAACCCCATCCTCATTCTCATCCAACCTCGATCTTGGGTTTCCAGATTGCCTGTTACTTTTTATGTTGCCTCTGATCTATAATTTAGCGCTTACGTAAGTTTTATTTTTCTTGTATCAGAATCCAACCAATCCTCTATCCTTTCAGCTTTGCCCCTTCTCATTGAAACAAATTAATGTGTCCATGGTATGATTCTCTTACACTGTGTTTGGTTGGGAGATTTGGGAAGAAATTTGAAAAGGGAAAGAGAAAAGGTGTGTGAAATTAGGTAAAATATAGCTTATTTTATTTGCATTTCACCTACTTTTTCTTTTTCTCTTTCTAAATCGCTTCCCAAATCCCCCAACCAAACACAACATTAGTTTTGCCTTTTCTGTATCTTCCCAGAATGTCTCATTCACTTTTAGTGATTCATAGTTTTGCTGATCTTGTCAATTTCTTTCCCTTATTGTCTTCTCATGCAAGGTTGATGATCAGATTGTGTGATGGTGTCTGATTCTTTTCAGTTTGGGCCTGATTTCGATCCTGGTGTGGAGCTGTTATATGACCTCCGTGCTGCTTGTCCATATTTTACACACAGGCTAGATGGATAATTGCTTATATTATTATTATGATTTTTGGTAATCTTTTTATGTAAAATGTACATTTTTGAACTGAATAAATGCTCACTCTGATGCTTAAACTAAAGGATGCCTCCATTTCACCATTCGGATGGCCCCCCTGTTTGTAAGTTTGATTGTGGGTTTCTGAATCACTATGAAATAGAATTTAGTGTTTTTTTTCCTTCCCCTTTATTTTTTCATTTCTCAAGCTTTTAACTTGAAGATCTAAATATTTTGCTAGCATGATAGGATGGATTCAGGAGATGAGTATTTGGAACTACTGACTTCTTGTTGCTGGATTGAATTGATTTCCATCTGTCAATATTCGGTGTGTTTGAAGCTCTGGTGACTTCTTGCTTGTACTTTGACCTGTTTGGTACAACTTAAATGGATTGCTTATTAGTTTTATTATTATTAGTATTTATTATGAGAGTTTGTATTAGACTGTTTAATATAATTTATGTTTACAAGCTGAAAATGTTGATTATTTGAAAGTTAGTGGAGGGGGATTTTCGATTTCTGTTTTTTTATTATCAGTTTTTAATTTACAATAAAGTGATGAGGATTTTGAAACCCTACCTTGTTAGCACCAGATCCTCATGGAAAGAGGATTGAGTAAACAAATTTCCATTTTCTAAATATAAGTTTTGAATTTGAGTAATCAATCTGTTGCGTTCTTCAATAGTTGATGTTGGATCTGCGTAAAGCTTTTCCCAATACTTGATGAGTTCAACAAGATTTTCATATTCTTTATTTTTTTATATAAGAAGAAATTGATTTTTCAATGACGTTTATTTCATCATTTTCATAAAACAGACGAGGTATTGAGGTATCCTCAGGAGGATCCCAACCTTCGCTACGTTCAGTTAGAAAATCTGTTTTTGTTATTAGATTTTTCATTTTTTTTTTTCATTTAAATCTATATTAATTATATTACCAAGATTTATAACATCTTGTTCCACATTTACTAAAGTCTGATGCAAATTTCTTATCTATATACATATGATTATGTTCTTGTATTTTTTTCTATATTTTCAAACCAGGAAGAAAATAAATCAAACATACCATTAATAGTAGAGGTTATAGCAAGTAGATTAATACTATTTTTTTTTTTTTTTTATCAATGTGCATACTATGATGAAATTCATATTCTACCATTCCTATTTGCATAGCTATACATCTAATATTTTTTTGAGTATGTTTTGCCATATTAGACTATCAATGGTACTTAAAATCTTCTTGTTTTTCTTTAGGTGCCTAAAACTGTGTCCCTAATGTTGTGTTTGGTTGAGGGATTTGGGGAGGGATTTAGAAAGAGAAAGGGAAAAGGTGTGTGAAACTAGGTGAAATGTAAATATATTTTATTCATATTTCACAAAACTTTTCTCTTTCCCTTTCCAAATCCCTCTTCAAATCCTCCAACCAAACACAGCGTAAATGACTAACACCCTAAGAGCCTTCAATTGGCGATTTTGGGTATCAAGTTTGCCCTGGTCAATTGTTCTTCGAAAAAGATAATTTATTCACTGATATAATCCCCTAATCGAAGGGTTTCTGATTCCTCAGGATTTTCTGTAATTGTATTCATCATAAAGATGTATTCTTCATCTTTACTTGATGGATGTTCTTCACTTGAAATTTCATAAAGTATTTCTTTTGTATCCAAAATTTCTTCACCAAAACAAATTTTAAAGTCTTGTTCTTCAAGAACTTTCATCATTTTTTTAGCACTGGTTCCTTTTTTAGGACACTAAGGTGCATAATATCCTTCTTCATGACAAATATAATATTTACAAGATTTTTTTCTTGTTAGATGTTTTTGAAGAAGTAGTTTTTCTTTTTTTTAACATATTTTTTATATTTAGATTTTTTTTTTCTTTTTCTAAGGTTTCCACTTAAATTTCTTTTTCTTAATTTTACTCTTTCTTTTATAAGAAGGTGTGCAACTAATTTTCCAATTTTCTTGCTTTTGTGGAATTGATGATTTGATTTTTCACCTATTTCTTTGCTTATACCGTTAAGCACTGATTTGCTATTAGTCTCAAGACAAAATTTATCTAAATCTAAGATTATCACTTTTTCCTAATTTCTCTAAAAATTAAGGATATTTTTTAAAACTTAATTCATCCCATGGGTTTAGGAGTTTATGAAAAAACTTTTCTAACTAGTAGGTATTTTGTAAAGGATCTAGAACATACTAATATTTTTGGAATAATGTCACATACTCTTTAAATTGACAAATATTACATAGTTATAGTTTGGATAGAGCATAATTTGCATCTTCTTACAAATTAATTTCTCCTGAATAACCACATGTATTTTCTTTAACTATGGTGACAAAATCACTCAGCATCTCATCAAAACTTAAAAAGTTTGATAAAAGAGCTGTTTTCTGGTTTTTTTCCATAATCAAAATTTTCTCATTGTCAATTTCCTTGTAAAGTTGCTGGAATATAATCTAAGAATCTTTCTATTGTCCATGTTGACTTATAATTTGTTATTAAAATAGACATGGATTGTGCTCAATTATCAATTGTTTTTAATTGATCTTTGAAAGCAACATGTGTTAAATTCAGATAAGTACCATGTTGGGTTACTGGATTTTTGTTTAAATCATATTTTCTTTGGTAAGATGGTTTAGGATCAATAGGTTTAATTTCATTAGTGGATGTGTCTGGTACCGTTTGTTCAATAGTTTTTATGAACTCGTGAAATTCTGGTTTTGCTTCAAATTCTTCTAGATCTAATGGTTCATCTATTTTTCTTTTACCTTTACCTGTGGTTGCAGATTTGGTTTCTTCATCAGAAATTTCTGAGTCTGAAGTTTTAGATTCTCAAGTTTGTTCTTCTTTAATCACCATGCTGGTTGCGTTGATGAAATGAAAAGAGGAGTTTCATCAAATTCATCATCTATAGAAACTTGATACCCATAATGGAAATTCAAACCGAGGGAAGAGGACTGTAGGTGTAGTACATGTATGGAATAGAAAGTCATTGTTATTATTATTTTTTAGACTTTTTGTATTCCATTGTTTTTATTATTTTAGACTTTTTTTTTTTCTAGCTTCATTGACTTTTGAAAAAGCAATGAAGCCTACGGCTAGACTTGAAGACTTTTAGCTTTTAGAGTTTTATTTGTATCTACAAGTTGTATTTTATAAATGGAGTTTTCTTAAGTGTGCAAGTGCACACCATGTGCCACTTACACAAAAAGTGTAAGTGTAAGGTGTAAGTATAAGTATAAGGTGTAAGTGTAAGGTGTAAGGTGTAAGTGGGTTGCACATGGTGTGCAACCTCAAAAAAGGTGTAAGTGTAAGGTTTAATTTTTTACAAAAGGTGTAAGTGTAAGGTGTAAGTGTAAGGTATAAGGTGTAAGGTGTAAGTTGCACACCATAACCAAACCCTTTATAAATTGGCCTACAGTCAACATAATGAATCATTATAAATTCTCATAAACTCTCTCATCTTTTACTTACATCTCATAGGCCAATTTATAGAATACAACTTGTAGATACAAACAAAAGTCTAAAAACCAAAAGTCTTCAAGTCTAACTGTAGGCTTCACTGCTTTTTCAAAAGTCTATGAAGCTAGAATACAAAATTGGAATATCATTAGTTATTCTCTAGTCAATTTCTTCAGAGACCTTTCAATCATTATCTTCATAGAACCATTCTTGGGTATCTAAGAATAATGTGGTTTTTGTAATATCATCTCGTAAATTAATCTTATTAATTGATTTGGAAAGAATTTGTTTAATTCTTTCACAATGGTCTTCTACTTTATCTTTAATTCTTTCACAGGGAAAAATTGTTCTTGCTTTTTTAAAAAGACAAATTCTTCTAATTGTTTCAAAAGAAGGATCTGAATATTCATGGTTTATAAATTCAGAAATTTGAAGAAAAGTATTTATTTTTTCAAATTTAAAATCTTGATCCCAAATCATTTGTTTAATGAGTTGTAAACAAAGTTTTTGTAACTCATTTATTTTAGTGGTTTGTTCCACTAATTGAAATGATAAGTTAGACATATGTAATCTAAAACCTTTTTTGTTTTCAGAAATGTGGGTTTTCCACACACTATTTTATTCATTATAAATTTTTCTGGGAATACCATGATTAAAAACGTCTTCAATTTCAAATTCATTTGGTTTAGATTTCTAAAATTCAAAAGGACTAGATTGGTTTGCTACTGCTGAAAAATAGGCAATGATGGAGCACTATAGAAAGTCTTTTTAGCTTTTGCCATATTGTTATACACTTGATAGCAAGCTCTAGGGAATCCCACAACTTGCATATTGCAATCTTTTTAATTTGTGTAAATTCCAGGTTGTCTACCTTACAAAACAAAATAAACTTTTTCTGTTTTGAGAATTGCATTTTTGGCAATTGTCACCCATTCTTTATCAGACTCAGGGGGCTATTTACCCTTGTTCATGACTGAAAAGAGAAAACACTGGTTTAGTGATTTCTGCTTAAAAAATCTGCAAGAAAATTATTAGTTCATTTCAAATGTTCAACTTCAAAAGTATATGTAGCAATTTCATTATACCATCGAAGTCGGCGGCTTTTTTCAATATTTTTCTTGTTAACTAAAAATTATTTTACTGCTTGATTGTTTATTTTAACAATAAAGCATTCAGGAGCAACATATATGCTAAATCTTTTTAAAGCACGTTTTATGGCTAAAAGTTCTTTTCCAAAAATAATATATCTTATTTCAACAAGTTTAAATTTTTCTGAATTATATCCACAAATTAATTCTTATTTCTGAGTTTTTATGGAAATAGGTTTTTTCCTATTTTTAATTCCATAACTATTTGTTTCTTTGGACTCGGTCCAGAATTGAGAAGGTATTGTTTTTAATACACATCCCCAACATAAATTTGAGGCATCCGTTACAAGAATAAGTTTGTCTCCTTTTTTAGGTAAATAAATTGTAGGCATAACTGTAATACTTTTTTTAATTTGTTTAATTAAATTAGTATCCTCTTTTGACCAGTAAAATTGTACATCTTTCTTTAATTTTGCTAACAAGGGAAGTTCTAATTTTGCTAGATTTTTGAGGTAATTTCTCCCGTATTTAAGAATTCCAAAAAAAACTTTGAAGTTGTTTTACTTTAGTTAATTCATTTGGAAATTCTTTTACTTTTGAAATAATATGTTCTTATAATTTTAATCCTGTTGGTGTAAGGATTAATCCTAAGAACTCTATTTCTTCTTTCTCTACCTCTATCTTTTTAGAAGTGAGAATAATTCCATGTTTTTTGAATTTATTACATAATTAGCTAAGATGATTCTTGTGTTCTTCCATTGATTTGGAAAAAAATAAGAATGCCATCTATATATACTACACAAAAATCTATAAGTTCATTAAAAATAGAATCCATCCATCTTTGAAACATTTGTGGTGCAATATTTAATCCAAATGGCATTACATTCCAATGGTAATGTCTTCTTGGAGTATTGAAGACAGTCAATGGTTTTTACTCTTCTGTTAATTGTAATTGCCAATATCCCTACTTACAATCAAGTTTACTAAAGACTTTTGACCCTTGGGTTAGGTTTATCAAAATGTCCTTTCTTGGGATATAATAACTGTCAAATTTTATATGTTCATTAAGCCTTTTATAGTTAATTACTATTCTGGCTTTTCTTCTTTTAATTTCTGCATGATTTCTAACCATAAATGCAGGGCACGAATGAGGACTAGTGGTTACTTCAATGAGGTTTTTCTCAAGAAGTTCATTAATTTGAATTTTGAATTCATTTATATCCTGGCGGGTATAGATCATTGGTTTTACCCTATTATATTAGGATTTTTTAATTTTAAAATACAATATCGTGGACTACGATGTCATAGTGTCAAAGGATTGCCACTAAAATTTTCAGTTAAAATTTTATAAATCCAATGAAATTCATCAAGAGTATTTATATATGGTGTTAAGTCACCACGCTTAGTTGGTGTGAACTCTCGATCACATATATGATGATGTTGTTCCAACAAAGGAACTGTTATCAATTGCTGGTTGAGAGTTAAACTGATTGTTTTTTCAGCAAGCATGATTGGTAAACATCCAAATAAAAAAAAAAAAAATTCCAAGAATAAAATCTCCATGCATATTTGGGAAGCATAAAACTTTTGGAATAACAAATTTGTTATTATTAAACCAAACAGTTATATTTTTTGCTTTTAGAATTATGGTGTCTCCTCCACTAAGCCTCTGTTTGGCAAGATGGTTTTGAGGCTTTTTTGGCTATTTTAGCCACAAAAAACAAAATAGGCTATTTTAGCCATAACAAACAAAACATCACATCCAACCCATAATCATTACATTCTTCTCTCACAAAAAAAGCCAAAAAAGCCAAAAAGCCAAAAAGTCCTTCCCAAACCAAGCTTTTTAGCCCAGGCTAAAATAGCCAAAAAAGCCAAAAAGTCAAAAAGCCAACCCACTTCCCAAACGGAGGCTAACTCCTTTAAATGAGATGAGATGTTTCATTAAAATCCATTTATCCTCAAGTATAACATTTATTCTACATGTGCTCATTGTGGCGCCAGTGTCAAGTAGAACACTAAGACTATATGGTTTATGACTTTTAAAATTAAAAGTTCGCAAAACATAAGTATATTTTCGATTTCCTTGGCTGGGAGCAAAAATTACTTCATCTTGTTTTGTTTGATAATGATAGATTTGAAACATTTTTTGTTCTTCAAATTTGTGATGTATTCTTGGCATGATAGGAACTTGCACTGCCTTAATACTAATAGGTTCTGTTTGAGAACTACTGCTATTAATATCATGTGCAATTTTTAGTTTATTGAATTTTTCCAATCTACTGATAAATTTTGTGATGGTTGTTTTAATTTGTCATTTGTTATATACAAATTACTACCAGATGCCTATATTTTGACATTGCTAGCAGATTTTCTTGCTCTTTCTTTTGATAATTCAAAAATTAACCAGTTTCTTGGAATTTCTAAATCTGGCCAATTTATAAGCTTTGATTGAATTGTTGTCTTGTATGGTTTGAGTTCCAACATGTCAACTATTTTTGTATAAATTGGTTTAATTGATGTTTCAGGTAGCCTTGTTAATTCATGAATAATTTTCCATTGAATTGCGGGATCATAGGAATCTTTTTTTCATCCTATATTTTGTGTTTTTAGACGAATACTAAAATCTTCTATATTCAGATCATCTATTGACACAAAGAAATTTGGTTTTATATTAAACCAAACTATTCCATTTACTAAATTAGATTGTGCTCCTCCAATAATGGCTCTTATTGGATAATGAAATCTTTTATCTAGTAAGACTACTAAGATGACTGTATCAGTACCTTATCTAAACAAAGTAATGATTTTTGCTTGAATTAATTCTATATGAATATATGTTAATTGAGGATCATTCTTTTTCCATCTAGCAATTTTCTTTTTGTCGAATAAGGTTATATTGACATTTCCTTCATCGGTAAATTGAGCACTAGTGTGGGTGGTTTGATACTGTGATATTATTTTGAAATCAGAAGTTATGAAGTACTCACATGGCAAAAAAAAATAAACGACAAGAATAATTTTAAAAATAGATCATATATTTTTTTGATAAAAAAAAAATTGATAAAATTATACAATTTTGAATTGATTTAATTTTTTGTACAAATAATCTACACAAACTGACTTAAAAATAAATAATTTAAATGGTTGAAATAGAACTCTTCGGGTATGTTTGATTGGGGGGATTGGGGGGAGATTATTTACTGTCTGGATTGTAATTCATTGGAACCAAATAGTCCGGTGTTTGTTTTTTTAATCCGCCAGACTCCTTATCCCCCATATGTGGGATTATACTATCCGCCTGGGGGGAGCGGTGGGGTGTGAGACAATTTTCATGGGATTATTTACCGTTGGGATTAGGTGGTGAAATGACCATTTTGACCCTCTACTATTTAATTATGTATTATATTTGGTAAAATTCAATAAAATTTAAATGTCTCAATTTAAAAATAAAATAATTTTATTTAACTTTTTATTGATGTTTTATTTATTTAATTTTTTAAAATATTTTTTTTATAGATATTTTATTTTGAAATTTTGTTTATATTTTATTTAATTTCATTATTTAAATTTTAATAGATGTTTTATTTAATTATTATTATTTTTTAAAATAAATTTATTTAAAATTTTAATTAAAAAATAACATATATTTTTATTGATATCTTATTTATTTAATTTTTAAAAATAAATTTTTATTTAATCTACCTAAAAAATAATTAAAATATTAAAAATATGTTTAATATGGATATTACTTAGTAAACAATTGAAAATGGTAAAATAGTCTTTTGTTCATTTATCCTTATCCAGTCTGTCCAACCAAACATTATATTCACTAAAAATAGTTATTTTCAAACATCTAATCCCATTAGAAAACAAACACAGATATACATCTAATCTAACCAAATAGTCCAAGGGATTTACAGTCGTGGGATTTAAGTCCGATGGATTCTAGTCCCTTTTATCCAGTCTATCAAATCAAACACACCCTTCGTGTAGATCTCACGGGCCGCATCATCATTCAGTCTACAACATTTCCTTTGTTTAATGATGGTGCTACATACACTAAATAGAGTACTAACTAACGTACCAATCCTTGTTATGATATTATTATTAATTTCATTCATTATAAAAATTATAAATATCAAAAATATCTTAATTATATCATATCATCAATTAATACACTTGTTAGTATACTAATTAGTGCATATAACATTATTCTTTGTTTAATGGCAATTGCAACTCTGTTGTAATTCTAGAATTAATGTGCAGCAAACCTTGACTTCGTCAATAATCATTCCTCAAGTTTACCTACGAAAACTTTATTACGAGTTATCAGGTAAATTACACTCTATTCTTTCTATGTTTGATCAATTTTTATTTTAATCTTTAAAATTTAATTTTTTTTCACTTTTGGCCCTTTATATTTCTAATTTTTTTCTATTTTATTTTTAAAGTTAATTTTTGTTAAAAATTAAATACAAAATAACACATTAACAATTATATGATATATAAATATTTTATTATATATAACTCACACTTGCGATACAAATTCAAATCTCAATATAATAATTTATTTTTTATATTATTTGATGGTGATCGTGGTATTTTTTTTATAATTTAAAAAAAAAGAAAAAGTTAGTTTTAGGAGTAAAAAAAAAAAAAAAAGTCAGTCAAAGTAAAAAAAAAAAATTTAAATCAAAATAAAAAAATGACTAAATATAAAAGAGGCAAAATATAATTTATCATTTTTATAAATATTATGGATTTCTCGTAACGGCTTCGACAACAAGCGGCCCATGTCGCGCGGCAATCCAAAGACTTGCACCATTAATTTTAAAACACCATTTAATTTTTTAGTACTATCAATTTCCAAAAACACTTTTTACTCAAGTGGTCCTCCTCCTCCATGGACCTGGTGTGGTAATGGTGTGATATTAACCTGTTGGCCCGCTTAGTTCGCACAGCTCGATCTGAGTCTAATTTTTTTTTTAGGGCTTGCGGAGATTATTGTTTTAACTCATAAGGTCAAATTGGACCAATATTTTTAATCTGATATATTAATAGGCTGTATTTGGGATTTATATTTTGAACTCAGCCCAACATGACTCGATCCGCTATTAAATTAATTAATTATAATATATTAAAAAAAAAATTGGTTGAGATCTAGATTTTATTTTTGTTGAATTTATTGAAACTCACATTTGTGGTGATGATATATATTGTTGTTGTTGATGATATACATTTTCTTTGACTTTTTACATGACTTCTTAAAATTATATGAGTTCTGTTGGTATAACATTATATTTAAAAATACGGGGATTTGGTTAAACACTCTCATAATAAAATTTTAATGTATTAAAAACAAATACAAAAAGTCTTCGTTGAAAAGTTCAACACGTACAACTATTATTAAAATATTAAACTTTAAAATAATATAACTTTTGATTTAGATGTCGGTTTTTAATAAAATAAGTATTTTTAAAATCCTCTCATCAAGATCTGTCAAATAATATCGATGTTGATTATGAAATTCTTTTTTTAAAAAAAAAATTTATTACAGTCGAAATTGATATAAACAATAACATGTTATTCTGATTCACAGTTACATGTTACTCTGGCAATATTGTCATAAAAAAAAAATTTATTTTATCCTTACTTAATTATGCGCCTCCTCCTTAGGGGTTTATAAAACAAAATAAATTAGGCTGTCTTTCTCAGTAAGCAAGGTCTAATGGAAGAGCTTTGCCTAAATTTCTCCATATCATACAACTAAAATTAATATACAATTTTTTTTTCTTCATATATGATCTATAATAAACGGCCCAACATTAGACACAAAATCGTTCAATTTATTATGATATCAATATATTTATTTAATAAATATAATATATGATCCAATTTAATTTTGAGATATTTTAATTTTTTTTAACGTATAGTCCGATAAATAAGTTTAAAATTTATAATTATTTTTTAAATTAAACTTAGACAAATATAGAGATCCGATATTAAGATTAAACCAAATTTAAATAAACATAAAATTCTTTATTATATGGTGTCTAGCCCAACGAATACCCACCCGTCGAATACCCACCCCTAGGTAATGGGACCAATAGCTATCTCTCTCCTCTTCTCAAATGAAAAAACTTACGTGGTGATCTTGGATAGAGCCGGCAAGGATCCAAAGCAAAGCATTAATTTCTGGTCTTATAATTTTATATATTATTTAAAAAAATAAAAATTAATTTAAAATAATAATTATAAAATTTTAAACATATAAAATCTAGTATTATTGTTTTATATTTTAACCATTTACACAAGAAAAAAATAGTTTACAAAAATCTAAAGTAATAAATAAATTGAACGCAATATCCCTTAAATAATATTATTTTTGTATTTTTAGCCGTGCAATTGAATCAAGAGCTTTTTATTAGAAAAAATATATGATTCTCCACAAATAAATCAATAGGTGAGAATAAAAACTAATATGGAAAAATTAAATCAATAGCGGCACAAAAATTTTTACGTGGTTTCTTCAATGTGAGGTATGTCCACGGGATCAAAATCCGATTCCACTATTAGCCAAAAGATTTTCACGATTACAAACGAGACACGAATGATCTCACAAAACCACCCTTAGGTGAATTTCAAAAAATCAAAAATAATCAAGAGGAAAGATCTCACTAAATAAATGAACAAAAACCTTCGAAACAGAATTATAAAAAACCCAAAAAAACAACCCAAATCAATCTCCAAGCACCCGCCGAAACTAACAATACTTGGAACCAGAACTTGAAACCAATCAAATCTTCCAAGCAACCAATTGAAAAAGCTACCCACTGAATTGATGTATCTAACCGCCACAGTCCCTAAAATTATTGGGTACTCAACAAAATTTGTTACTGAAAAGTAAATTTCTCTCTCTAGCATGAGAGTTCTCTCTGCCTGAGTGCAGCTGTTTGGGTTTATCCCTTGGGATCTTTCTTTACCGCCTTCTCCTTTCTTGTCTTCATCGTCTTGACTTTGCTTGGAGGGGTATTTGGTTGGAGTATGGAGTCCTATGACTTGCCGGAGGTCACGGATGAGTGTGAGGATGTTTCTCACCGGTGTCTGGTGGGGAAGATTCTTGCACCCAAAATCTTGAACAAACCAGCTGTTAATAACATACTTCTTGCTGCTTGGAAGGCACGGGCGGGTGTCTCCATGACCCCTTGGAAAGAGAACATCTATCTTTTCCAGTTTGAAGATTTGGAGGATCGTGTTAGGGTCCTCCAGGAGGCTCCTTGGTCAGTCATGGGGAGTTTACTAGTTCTTCTGCCGCTTCAACCTGGTATGGCTGCGGATGAAATGGAGTTCCGGTGGAACCCGTTTTGGGTCCAAGTCCATGGCCTTCCTTTTGACAAAATGACTCGTGCCCACGGGGAGGTCATCGGCAATCGCATCGGCCGACTGGTGGAGGTCGAGGCTCTCTCGGATGGTCCTCTCCTGCATCGTAGCTTTTTAAGACTGCGTGTCGAGGTGGATGTCACTAAGCCTCTGCTTCAGGGGTTTGTTTTACATCGGCGTGGTGGGTCGGGGCTAGGTGAAGATGGCCTCAAGGTCTATTATAAGTATGAGAAACTGTCTGATTTTTGTTATGATTGCGGACGCATTGGGCATGATAAGCAGTCTTGTAAATTTGTCTCCAGAGAGGGGGGTCTCTCTTCTGGCTATGGCCCACACCAACGAACAGGGGTTTCCAGGAGCTTGAATTCCCTTCGTCATCTACCTTCGAAATCTATGGCGGACCAGAGTGCTGGCAGGGAGAAGCCTGCACACCCTTCGACTCTTTCGATCGGCCACACGGAGGCGCGTAGAGGAGAGGCACATGGGGCTGATGTGAGTGGGTCTGCTACAACCCGTGTACCCAAACTGGTTGAGAACGTGGCTGTACGTCCAGTACGAAATTGGGTAGTGGAATTGGGAGATATGGCCCCCTTTCAGCTTATGGTCCCACGTCCATGCTCCTCAAGTCCGCCTCTAGAACCTTCTTCTGACCTGGACCCCCCCATGCTTGAACCAAATTTGGAGTGTAGCCTACCACCTCCTTTTGATTTGCATACTGGGCCAGATGAATCTGTGGATGTGGCTCGCCCGGGATTGGGCCCTCAGATGGGCCACTCTGTGATACGGCCTCTAGACTCTTATTTTGTTTCTGAGCCTTTAGATGTTGAATCAGCTATTCCCCAGCCCATGGATCACAGGACCCACTCTACTATCAATGTCGTAGAACTTAGCCCCAGTCTAAGTCCTGAAAGGTGCAAGGCCAGTGATACTATGACAGATTTGAGCATAGCCCAGGTCTTCACTTGTCTTTCTTTGAAGAGACCTCTTGATGAGGAGGTCGTGTGTGATCAACCATTGAAAAAATTCAAGGGAGTGGCTTTGGAAGGGGTAGGTGCTACTACTGACCCTAAGACAATGAGTGTAGTTGCTTGCAAGCCGAAAGCACGGGTAGTGCCTCGCAGAGTGAGTCGTAAGAGGAGGGACTCTCTTGTTGACATCCATGTCTACTCGTTTGCTTCCACTGTCATACCGAACCAAGGGGGTGCTGTCCTTGTGGATGTTGTTTCTTTGGATGATGCCGAATGTTGCAAACCAAAAGGAGGGGTAGAGAATTCTGTTGACCGTGCAGGGGTGGTAGTGGCTGACCCACAACAACCACATGAGTCATGTTAGTCTTAAGCTGGAACTGTCAGGGGCTGGGCCGTCCCCTGACAGTCCGGGTATTACGAGGGTTGTGTACAACCCATCAGCCTACGGTGATCTTTTTAATGGAGACCAAGAATAAGAGTGCAAAGCTGGAACGGATCAAGCGAAGCCTTAATTTTCAGCATGGTTGTTATGTTGATCCTATCGGTACCTCCGGAGGACTTGCTCTTTGGTGGATGACTGAGGTTGTGCTGGATGTCTGGTCCAAATCAAACAATATTCTGCACTGTACTGTTTCAGCAAATGCAGGAAGGAGGTGGGCTGCCTCATTTATTTACGCCCCCCCTTGTAGAAGGGAGAGGAGGGCCTTTTGGCATTTTTTACGAGATATGGCTCGGGAGCAGCATTATCCTTGGCTCTGTATTGGTGACTTCAATCAAGTGGGTTCTATTTTGGAAAAGCAAGGTGGTCGGGCATGTCATTCTTCTCAGCTTAATGAGTTTCAAGAGATGATTTCGGATTGTAATATGACTGATTTGGGTTTCAAAGGAAATGCTTTTACCTGGTCCAATAACCAGGGGGGTGAGGCTAATATTCAAGAAAGATTAGATCGGGCTTTGGCGACGGTGGCTTGGAGGGACCTCTTTCCGTCAGCCCAGGTCTTTCATGAAATTTGCTTCGGCTCGGATCATTGTCCCTTAGTCATTAATTGTTGTGTCCCTCTTGCTCGGGTGCCAAAACAATTTAAGTTTGAAACTTTTTGGACCACTAGCCCAGCTTGTGCGGCTACTATCCAAGCAGAGTAGGACCAAGATGTTTCGGGCTCTCAGATGTTTCAACTTGTCCATAAGTTAAAAAGGAGTCAAAGGAGGCTTTGGACTTGGAGTGCTAAGGAATTTGGTAATGAGAGGAGGACCATTGAGAAACTTAGGGGTCAGATTGCTCACCTGCAAAGTCTACCTTGCACCAAGGCAAATGCAGTGCAATATCAGCTTTTGTCCCAAGAGTTAGATTTGGCTATGCAGAGGGAAGAGATGTATTTACATCAACGTTCCAGGGTGTGCTGGCTCAGCTTTGGAGACCGTAATTCTGCTTTCTTTCATGCTACACTTAATCAACGCCGTCAAAGAAACCAGATCTTCCACCTGAAATGTGATGATGGCAGTCTGCTAACGTCAGAGTCGGACATTAATTCTCATTTGTTCAATTATTTCTCGACTCTCTTTTCGGGCCGGGATGGAGGTGATATGACTGCAGCACTTGAGGTGGTTAACAGAGTTATCTCGGATGATATGAACATGCTGTTGACTAGAGGTGTGTCGGATATGGAGATTAAAACAGCAGCGTTTCAACTTGGCTCATTGAAAGCTCCTGGACCGGATGGATTCCCCGGGTATTTCTATCACCAGCATTGGGATATAGTGGGGCCCTCTTTGTGCTCTGCAGTGACAAGTTTTTTTCGGGGGGGTTTTTTGTTAAGGGAGCTCAACCACACGAACTTGGTTCTTATTCCTAAAGTGGCAGCTCCTGAAAAGCTCTCGCAGTTTCGGCCTATCAGTTTGTGCAATTTCAACATGAAAGTGATCACCAAGATTCTTGCAAACCGGCTAAAAGGGCTCCTAAGTGCTGTGGTTTCGCAAAATCAGTCGGCCTTTGTGGCTGGACGGCTGATTCAATACAACATTATTGTGGCTCATGAGGCTTTCCACGCATTGAAAATCCGCAAACGAAAAGTGGAGGATATGGCGATTAAAGTGGACTTCAATAAAGCTTATGATCGAGTGGATTGGAGCTTTCTCAGGGCCATGTTGTTTAAGATGGGCTTTCACTCTCAATGGATTCAATGGGTGATGGAATGTGTATCCACGGTCTCCTTTTCTGTGTTTGTTAATGGGGCCAAGCGCACTAGCTTTACACCTAGGAGGGGTCTTCGCCAAGGGGACCCTTTATCCCCTTATTTGTTTACACTCGTCGTGGATGTGTTCTCGAAGCTGATCAGTCGTAGTGCTCAAAATGGGAGTTTGTCTGGGCTTCGAATCAGAAGGGGCTGCCCAACGTTAACCCATTTGTTTTTTGCGGATGATGCGGTGCTCTTTGTCAAGGCCAACAGTGAGGAGTGTCGAGAAGTCTGCAATTTGCTGACAATCTTCAGTCAAGCCTCGGGCCAGTCGGTTAATTTTGACAAGTCGGGAGTGCAATTCTCCAGCAATGTTCCACGGTCCCGCCGGGTGGAGATGTGTAATCTGCTCGGCATTCCCCAGCTACCAGCTTCTTCTAAATATTTGGGCCTGCCGTCGTGTTGGGGTCGGTCTAAGACCGAAGCTTTCAATTTTTTGTGTGAGAAAGTCTTATGTAAACTGCAAGGTTAGAAGGCGAAATTACTCTCTCAGGCAGGTAGGGAAGTCCTTATTAAATCGGTCGCCCAGACAATGCCCACTTATGTCATGGCTTGTTTCTTGTTTCCTAACAATCTGTGTGATAAACTAAGCTCCTACATTCGGAACTTCTAGTGGAAAGGTGATCCAGAGGGGGGAGGCATTCATTGGGCTAGTTGGCATAAATTGTGCTTGACGAAACGAAATGGTGGCTTGGGCTTTCGAGATTTTCGAGCTTTTAACCGAGCGCTTCTTGCTCGACAAGGATGGCGACTTATTAAATTCCCAGATTCCCTATTTGCTAAAATGATTAAAGGTATTTATTTCCCCTATTCGGATTTTCAACATGCTGCGCGGGGGGCGCGCCCATCATGGGCTTGGCTCAGCTTACTTAAGGGTAGAGACATTCTCTCTGGGGGTTTACGGTGGCAGGTGTTGAATGGTAAATCTATCAACTTCTGGGAAGACCAATGGATTCCCAATACTCCGGGCTTTCGTGTTCTGTCAGTGAGGCATCCTGGAGTTTCGGTGCAAAGAGTGAATAAGGTGATTAATTTGTCTTACAAGGCCTGGGATGTTCCGAAACTTCGAAGCCTTGTGTCTGCATCAGAGTGTGAAGCTATTCTCTCTCTTCTAGTTTCAGTTGAGGATAAAGATGATATTCTTCTTTGGCACCATGACTCCAAGGGTTGTTGTACGGTCAAATCGGGGTACCAAGAAGCCGTGAAACAAGCGCATTTGGGCTCTAATTTTCCATCTTCTTCTATGACTTGGTCGCCGAAAGACTGGAAGATTGTTTGGAGCCTGAACTTACCCCCAAAGCTAAAGCATTTTGTTTGGAAGATTTATCACAATGCTCTGGCCACCTCCCAGAACCTTTTTAACAGGCGTTGTGCAAATTCGGGATGCTGCCCTGTGTGTTTGCAAGCGTCTGAATCTATTGAGCATATTCTGTTTGAATGTGAGTGGGCTAAACGAGTTTGGCTTGGGTGTGATCTTGGTCTTAGATGCGATGCTCTTGATAGTTCTTCGGTTCGAGTTTGGTTTAGCAAATGCTTCGACACTCTGGGTGCATCTGCTTGGGGTAAGTCAGTTATCTGCTCCATGGTTTGGGTTGCTTGGACCATTTGGAAAGGTCGTAATGATCATCTGTTCAATCACTGTCTGGTTGATCCTACAGCAGTGATTGTGAAGGCAAAGCGTGATGAATCCGAGTTCCTGGCCACTTGCCAAGTCTCCTTAACTCCCTCTTCGGCAGCCACAAGGGTGAACAACGGCGGGGCTGTGTGGGTTCCCCCTGCTAGAGGGACGTGGAAATTTAATTGTGATGCTGCTGTGGATTTGCGTCAAGGCACTGGAGCTGTTGCAGTTCTTCTTCGGAACCACTTGGGAGATTTAGTAGATGGAGTGGTGTGTAAGGTCAGAGTGAACTCTGTTGCTCAAGGAGAATTTTTGGCTCTTCGCCAAGCGTGTCTTATGGCCGCTGCTCTCAATCTTGTTGCAGTGGAGTTTGAAAGTGACTGCAAATCAGTTATTCATCTTTGTGTCTCTGAGGGGGTTCCCCCATGGGACTGTCTTGCTGTGCTTAGTGATGTTAGATCGTTGGCCTCGCATAGGCAGTGGGTCTTTCGGTGGTGTCCTAGACAGAGTAATCGGGCTGCCCACTGGGTTGCTTCTGCTTTTTTTCTCAATGTTTTAACCTCTAATTGGGTTGCCCAACCACCTATGGGACTTGTTAGGTGCTTATCTTCTATGGCTATATAGTTGTTCTGCTGTTTTACCCGATCAAAAAAAAAAAAAAAACCGCCACAGTCCCTCAGATTTTTTTCTTGGAAAAAAAAAAACAATACCAATATTTATATTGTAAATTCTTGGACTTTTTATCAAAATTCTAATTGTACCAAACTGATTATAATCAAATTATTAGGCTTCCCAAAGTTAGATATAATATATTAAGATATATTATAACCAACACCAAATCAAACTAAACTCTTTTAATAAATCAATTAGATCTCAAAGTCTAATAAAGAGATATACCCAACACTTTTGGTTGAGATTCAATTAATTATTCTACACTTTCTAGGAAGTAGGATCAAATAAATAATCCATTTCATAATTCAATAAGCAATCATCAATTTAATTATAGAGATTTCAATTTTTCGTAAAGTTAACAAACAATTGACATACAAATTGAAATGATTCAAAATCTAAAGTCAATATTAAGGCCAAAGAAGTTTACTATCAAAATTATGAATTGGGGAGGAAAGAAGTAAAGTCAATTACTTACAGCACCGGTAATAAAAATAGTACCGTTTTTAGGTTTAGTATTAAACACTCGACGTAGTTGGGTTTTGGTAAGTTGGGTTTTGGTAAGTTAAAATACAAAAGCAGATTTGTTTTTGATATTTTGGATAGTTAGCTAAAAATTATTTTTTTTATTTTTTTAATCACATCACATCACATCTTTGTTATTTTGCACATTTTTTTTTAAAAAAATAAAAGAAATTTAAAATGTCAGTTTTTAACTTATTTTTAGTTAAGTAAGATCAAAATAATTGACGCTTTTCATGTAACTGAGATCTTAAAAAAAATTTACTCAATATTACAAGAAATTTTCTTACAGGTACCTTATTTTTTTCAACTCAAATCTGGAGTTTAAAGCGGCGATTTTATCAGCTTGTCCCCAGAACCGGCCTGATCTTAGAACAAATTTTCATGATATTTTAACTTAATATTTATTAGTTAAAATTATAATATTCAATATTTTTTGTTAAAATTTTAAAAAATAATTTAACAAAGTCAAAGTAAAGGTAACGTTGAAAACTTTTCTAACAATTACTCGTGGAAATGGACCTACTCTCAGTGGGCGTTTTGAATGGAAAAATTATGTGGCAGATCTTGAACAAATTTACATGGTATTTCAACTTTATATTTATTAGTTAAGATTATGAAATTTAATATTTTTTTTTGAATTTTAAAAAACAATTTAACAAATGTCAAAGTAATAAGTAACGTTGAAAAATATTCTAAGATTACTAAGGTATTGGTTGGTAAAATTTACATTTATTGTTTACTTTCAGTAAAAATGAAAATAAAAAAATATGTTTAGTACGTAAGTATTTTAAAATTTTATTTTGAAAACAAATGAAAATAGAGGTTACAAGAGGTGATTGTCGACGGTTGGAGATGGTAACTCAAGTTAGTTGTTGACAACAGGAGGTAATGGCCGAAAGTAATTTTCACTAGTAAGAGATAGTTGGCAATGTCTAGAAGTGGTTATTGCTCACAAGAAGTGTTGGTCGAAAATGATTGTCAATGGTCAGAGATAATGGCCAGTCAACCGCCTAAAATGGTAGTTGAAAAGATAGTTACCGTCAATAAGAGGTGATTGGTGGCATTGAAAGGTCGTTAGCAATTGCGGAAGATCATGGTCGAAAGTGGTTGACAAATATGGTTATTGTTGGTGCCGATAGCAATGAGAAGGAATCGCAATGAGGCGAATTTGAAGCGGATTTGTAGTCCTCTACCTGCACCACATATCATATTGTGAGTGGGTTTAAATTAGTTTTGTAGCTTTAAAAATAAAAAATAAAAATTAATAAAAAATAAAAGTAATAAAATATATTCTAGATAATAATTTATAATTAATAAGAGTTAAAAGATGTAATATGATAAATAAATGTGTGAAAATGAATATTAAGTATAATATTTTAGTTTTATTATAGGGAGTCACTATTCTCACTTCAGTTTATTCCAAATACACTCAATTTTTTTGTCATTATTATACATAATTACATTAATACTGTTGAAATTTTTATTTTTTCAAAGAGTGTATTTTGTGTGAAATGATATCAATATAACTATGTATAATAAAGGATAAACAATTAAGTGTATTTGGTATGAAGTAGAATGAGAATGTTGGCTCCCTTAATATATTAAAAATTTTAATTATACAAATATTATATATATATATATATATATGTATATATATTTAATAAATAAATTTGAAGTGGGGATGGAGTAGATTGAGATGGGAAAATAATGGGTGGTATTCGGAGAAAGTGGGAGAAAAAACGAAGCAATGAAAAAAAAAATTAAACAGAAAAAGAAACTAATTTTTTTTTTTGTGTTTATAGAAGAAAACGGAAATAGAAATCAAACGAATTTTTATTTATAATTTTTAAAATTTTTATAAATATAAATAGAAAATAATAAATATAAACGTGACCAAACATATTACTGCTAGAGCCTCTATAGAAGCCTAGCTAAAATACACATTAAGGCTTCGTTTGAAAAGCGATCGGTTTAGTCAAAAAGTTATTAAAAAAATCAAATAGCCAACAATCTATATCAAAAAATCAAATATTCTTTTTTCTTTCTACTTTTTGCACATTTTTTCGTAAAAAACAAAAAATTCATTCCAAATACTAATTTTTTTTAGCTCATATTTTAGCTAAAAAGTTACTAAATTAGCCTATTCCTAGGCCTCGTTTGGCAAGTGGCTATTTTAGTCAAAAAGTTAAAAAGTCATTAAAAAAATCAAAAATTCTCTTTTCTCTCTATTTTTTGTACATTTTTTTCGTAAAAAGCCAAAAAATCATCCCAAACATACTAATTTTTTTTGCATCACATTTTAGTTAAAAAACAAAAAAGTTACTAAAAAAGTTTATTCCCAAACGAGGGTCTCGTTTGGCAACTCAATCTTTTAATGTAAAAAATTAAAAGTCACTAATCAAAAAGTCAACATCTCATATCAAAAAGTCAAAAAAAAAAAAAAATTCTCTCTACTTTTTGCTTATTTTTTCATAAAAAGTCAAAAATTCATCATAAATAATAATTTTGGAATAATGCTAGAGATCTCAAAATTTCTACCAAATTTTTTACAATGTGAGACATTTTGGTAGAATTTTTTAAGTCTTTAGCATTGTTGATAATTTTTTTTTACTTTATATTTTAATTAAAAAATAAAAAATTATTAAAATAATATATTTTTAAATGAGGCCTAAATTAACTGACTAGCTAAACTAATAAAGTGAAATTTTGACTAAACTAATAAAGTGAAATTTTGACTACTTATTTTGTTAAAAAATATTGGATGGCTTGAATTTGTATAATTTAAATAACTCAAATATATTAAAACGATACTTCTAAAATAATATTATTTTAAAATATTTGAACCACTCAAATTATAAAAATACGAGATATCAAGTATTGTTATATTTTGTTAGATGTTACTGGATATGCTCTAAGAATGGACCTACTCTGGTGTCGTTTAGAAAATAGGTTAATTTTTTAATTTTTTGATTTTTTTTGACTATTTTAATCTACAATTAAAAAGTCTGATTTGAAAATGATTTTTGGCTTTTTTAACTTTTTTATGAGAAAAAGAATGTAATAATTATGGATTTAATGTGATGTTTTATCTTATTAAATTAATAAATTTATTTTATTTTTTTATGACTATTTTAATTAAAAAAAATCCCAAAAATCTCTTTTCCAAACGGAGGCTCTATCTGTTTTGGTTTGCTTAAAAAAAATTTGATTGGTAAAAAATCGAGGGACGAAATCTCCGTACACTGGGCCAGCAGCATAGAGCACGCGACGGCATTTAGCAGGAGTCAGCAAGCCTAGGCAACTCGGGCCCCGCATGCTTTGGAGATTCGGAGCCGAAGAATCATTCCCCCACTACCAACTTGGGCTCCCCCCTCCCAACTTGCTCCACCATGTGCATCCATCCATAAATAAAATAAATTGAAGGGACAAAATAATGGGTTGTTTGAAATGATTTAAATATAATTTTATTTGGTATAAATTAAAAATATATATTTATTTAAATTATATATTTTTTTTTATTTTTTTATATATTTTTTTTGTAAAATGTCAAAAAGTATATTTATTTAAATCATTATAAACAATCCCTAAATATATTTTTTACCTTTTTATGAAAAAATGTGTAAAAAAAATAAAAAGATAATATGATCTAAAAAATATTAAAAAGATTGTAAAAAAAAAAAGTGCACTTTTGTAGTACACCCCAAACACCCTCTAAATTGTAAATTAGGCATTGGTTGGAAATATGTTATTTGAATAATTTTTTAATTAAAATATGAGATAAAAAAATTTTTATGTTTGGAATGATTTGACTTTTTACGAAAAAACATATTAAAAAAAATGGAGATAATTTTTTTTTTGACTTTATATATATGTATATAAACTTTAAGATTTTAGTCTTGTAACATAATAAATTTTGAATTTTTTACTTTTGTTATTTGAAACTCTAATATTTGGATTTATTTTCAATCTAAACGTACTTATTTTTGTTTAAGTAAAACTGTCTAAAAAAGTATTATTTAGTCATCAAACTCAATGTAGTGTATGTAAAATGTATAAAATACCTATTTTTATTGAGTTTAATGACTAAAATATATTATTTTTTATATTTTTAATCAACAAAAATTGACAAATGGTTTATATTAAAAATAAATTAAAATAATTAGAATTTAAATTGAAAATTCTGAGCTTATTTTGTTATAAGGTTCAAACTCTAATTTTTTTTTTTTGAAATTTACCCAATTTTTTAATTAATTACATAAATATGAAAATTTTATAGTTTTGCCCTCTTTCACCTTCTCTTTTTCTCTCTCTTCCATCCTTTCTCTCTTTGTTTCCTCCCTCTTCAACCACCCATCACTGCTACAAAACCACGATAAGCACCACCACTATAGTCCACCTCCCATTTGTGCCCCCTCCCACCAAACAATCACACTCTCACTCCATTTTAATTTTGTGTCTCCCAAACTCTACTATCTTTACGTCTTGCCTCTGTTGTCGCCACCATTAACCTCCATCCATCATTTCTTCTACCTAAAAAAAAAAAAAAAAATTCTAATTACCACCACTAACCTACACTACCACTTCTATCTCCATCCGCAAAAATTCACTATTAATCAATGCTAACACACCATCACACAAATCAAACCCTAAAACAAATCAAACCACAACCCCTCCCCCTCCTCCCCTCCCCCCCCCCATACACACAGAGACTTGGATTATATTTGGATTGACTATGGTCACATCTAGCTAGAGAGAGAGAGAGAATGAATACATGTATTGAGTAAATGGTGATTGCAGTAGCTGGTAGGAAAACAGTGGTTAAGCTGTTGAAAAAAATAGTTTTATGGTGATTTTAATGAGAAATTAAAGAAGGTCCCACCCATTTGTTGAGATGGAATCAAATGGGTTTAGATTCTTTGTAACAATATTTACACCACAAAAGAATGATAAAATATCATTAAGAATTGAATGAGAAATTGTATCATAAAATTGGCCTCATAAATGAGGTACTGAGAATTGTGTATAACTACCAAATCCACATTAATTGAAGAGAAAAGTATTGATGAGTATTTAAATCTCAAGATTTTGATAAAGGCATGAGCTATTTGGGGCATCCAAATTTTCCGAAGAAATAGAGTTATGAATGCTTCAAGAATAGACTTGGGTCAAAATTGTGGTCCAAGTTAGTTATGCAAAAATTGCAACACGTGCGCGTGTGCTCGAACTTGACCGGGCCGAGTTCGGGTCCATGGATCGTGGATCTTGGGACTTGGGCTTGGGCTTGGGCTTGAGGCTTGTTAGAATGGGTTAGGTTTGGACTGGGCCGGATTAGTGGTCGACCAACCTAATTTTTTGGGGCTAGGTTTGTTTGGTGGCTGCAGATATACACACGCGTATATAGAGTGTGTAACTCACACACTTATTCTTTGTCAGTTTTGTGCATTATTCCATCAGTTTTGCAGGAGTAATGGGCTGCATTTGTTGCCAGCTTTCATGTTTGGGAGGCTCCTGCTCTCTCCTCCATTGTGTATTAAATAAGGCCATCTTCCTTAGTTTCAAATACATAATTTTTGGCTTTCATACTATACAACCAATCTACTCCTATATTCTTCTTCTTGTGCAAGAGAGTGCTGTCATTGTCAATTTGCCGGAGCTAAATAGAAAGTGCTTCTGCATTAGTTGGTCTACATCGTCATATACGGGGAGACAAACGCCGATGTACCTCCAGCACCCATAATGAGACGACGAATCTGTTTTAAGGAGACTGTGATATCACACAGGTTTCTATTTGTTTTTTTTTTTTTTTTTTTTCTGAAGTTCTATTACATGTATTTCTGTTCATTAAGTTGTATCATGTAATCCCATGATTTCTTATTCTGTAAATCAATTTAATTTCGTATGAATCTGTTTGTTTATTTTATTTAATTACATAATTTGTACAATAAACTTAAAACAGATTCTATGTTTCTCATAAAATTAGATAAATAAATTCATATTTCAATTAGTTTTTATTTATTTATTTATTTATAAGAATGTACTCTGTTTGCTGCATGGGAAAATCATTACTCATTTTCATTGAGTTACAATTGTATGCTTCTGTAAGTCAATAACCGAAATTGGTTTTGAGTAGCTTACTGTTACATGTGTTCATAATAAGAAATTCTAATTGTCCTTGTAGATTACACTATGTTATTGCTTGTGTGAACATTAAATAATATATATATATATATATATATATGTATATGTGTGTGTGCATGCTACTGTTTGTTTCTGGGACCACACCTGTAGGAATTCTAGCATGCTTATAGCTATTGTTTCATAGACTTGAGTAGTCTACTGTTTCAGTTGATTTAAGTGGTTAAATACATTTTAATGTGTTAGTATTTTATTTAATGGTATTTGATAATTTTTCAATTTAGAAGAGACTGCTTTTAATTTCTAGATCTCTATTGTAAGTTGTATGTTTATTTGTTTCTAATATATGCCCTCTTTGGTAGAGCTGTGAGAAAGTGCTTATACCTTATACCTAAACAGCTTATAACTTATAACTATGAACATAAGCTGATTTCTGACTTATTCTTAAAGCATCTCCTGCCCCACTCAAAGAATAAGCTGATTTCTGACTTCCAAAAAGCTATAAGCTATAAGCTATAAGCTATAAGCTAAACTAAATATATCAAAATAACTTAAATTAAACTGAAAGTTGAAATAAGCTGATTATAATTTCTGCCAAACAGACACATAGTTTTATTGTATGAGCATAATTTTTTATTTCCTACCACGATTTGCATGTTTCTTTATTTTATAATTATATAATATAATTTGTATGTTCATGAGTCTCTAGTTGTTTAGTTAAAATTGACATATTAAATATGTTCTACTTTTCTAATATAATATACATGTTCATATGTTCTAGATTCTGGTTTATTTCACATGTTTATTAATTCTATATTTGCAACCTAATTTGCATGTTTTAAATTTTCTAAATTAAAGTTAAATTACATGCTTATTATTGTCTAGTGCTGTAGAATTGTTTGCATGAGTTTATTTCTATTTTTTTGTTTAATTTACATGTTAATTGCTCTAGAATTACTTGCATGATTACTAGAATTATTTACATGTTTATTGTATAATAATTTCCTATAACTCTTGCCAATTATATTTAATTTAATTTTTAGAGTTATAAGTTTAATTGTGTAACCTATCTAGCATTTTAATTTTTACTTAATTTTGCTAGTAAATTAATTTATTATTTTTACAGTTTCTTTCAATTATTTGCTTTGTATTTTGTAGTGTTTTCTGCTATTTTTTTTTTTTTTATAGGAATACCTATGCAAAAAGGAATGGGAAAAAATCCAAATCCAAATGAATAATATTTGGTACTGTAAAACTAAAAATTTGGACTTCTAACTTTTTGTTTAACAGAAATACCTAAGCGTAGAAAGGAGTTTTGGACAAAATAGAATCCTAAGTGGATTGGTTACTTTTCTTTATGATTGAAGCATTTTTCGCTTGAGTTCTAGTAGTGGTTATTTCCCAATATGTTGAAACAAGTTTGTTTGCTTGTAATTTCTTGAAAGCATTTTATTTGCTTATAATTGTTGTTGCAAGTTTTTAATTACTTGTAATTTTTAGAACTTAATTTGTTTTAACCTAGTTTATCCCCCAAAAAATTTAATTCTAAAAATTGTTTCCCATGGATTAGGAGTCAATATGCTTTTGAAAGTTTTGTCTAAGGTTAACTAAGTCTTAAGTGGGACCGGTGTAACCCCTCCAGTCTTCCTAGAAACTTTCTTGACCTTGTTCAATTTTAGGGTAAGTGGTGAGACTAGTTTTGAATTAAATTTCCAACTTTGAGATTTTCTAATGTTAAGTTTAATTTCTAGAAACGCAGAATAGTGAAATTCTTTTATATTTTTCAGAAATGGCAATTGTCACTAATGCTACTACTAATGTTAGTGGGGATCAGAACCCTAGGGCAACTGGCTTGCCAGCCCTTGCCGTAACCTCTATGGTCAACCTTGTTGCAATTCTCGCTGTTCCGGGAGGACCGCTCAACCATCATGAGCACTCGGAGAAGTTCACTGGAGTGAATTTCAAGAGGTGGCTACAGAAAATGCTATTCTACCTGACTACTCTTAGCCTTGCGAGACTTTTGGGTGAGGATCCATCAGCCGTGGAGGAGAATGAGCAAGACAAACAGAAGTTCATGGCTCTAGATGCTAGGAAGCAGTCAGACTTCCTTAGCTGGAACTATGTTCTGAATGGCTTGGCAGATACACTGTTCAACGTGTTTTATGCCAAGAAGTCGGCGAATGAGCTGTGGGATGCTTTGGACAAGAAGTACAAGACCAAGGATGCTAGGCCAAAGAAATTTGTGTTGGCCAGTTTCTGGACTTCAAAATGATGGACTCAAAAACCGTCATTAGCCAAGTCTAAAATTTCCAAGTGATTCTGCACAAGATTCATGCAGAAAGAATGTTCCTGAGTGAATCATTCTAGGAAGCTGCTCTGATTGAGAAGTTGCCTAGTGGCTAGATAGATTTCAAGAACTACTTGAAGCACAAATGAAAGGAGATGACAATTGAATTGTTCGTTGTCAAACTACGAATTAAGGAAGACAACAAGAAGAGTGGGGAACGTACCTCTACTGCGAAAGTGAACATGGTTGAGCATGGCCAATCCTCGGGGGTGAAGAAGAAGCCATCGATAGGAAAAAGCTCAAAGCTGGTGCCTAGAGGCAGCGCCTCCAAAAGGCTGGTCTACAAGCCACAGGAACCTATTTTTAGGTTTGATGGAAAGTGCTTCAACTATGGAAGTGATGGGCATTGGGTAGTTGATTGCTGCAAGAAGAATAAGCCTTACAAGAAGTACCCTCCACATAACAAAAGCCGAGCTCACATGGTTGAAATGGAGGATCTGTCACAAGATATGAATGACATGCATTTGTCAGCTATCGTCTCTAAGGTGAACATGGTGGGGTCCAACCTGAATGAATGGTGGGTGGACACTAGGGCCACTAGCTACATCAGTGCTGAGAAGAAAATGTTCGTAATTTTTAAACCGGTATCAAACGGTGGGAAGTTTTTCATGGAAAATTCTGCGACCTCAACTGTTGAGGGTAAAGGTAAGGTGGTCCTGAAGATGACGTCAAGAAAAGAGCTGACTCTGAACGATGTCTTATTTGTGTCAGACATTCGTAAGAACCTTATGTCACAACCCAAACATGTCCATATAGGTTTAGCATCATGACCGGCCAATAATCATAGATTACCTATGGCCTCTACTTACAAACATCCTTAATTTAATTTGCGGGCTTAGCGGAAGTAATATATGACTTGAAAATAATCCATTGAGCTGTACTTATATGAAGAGACGTCATATTATAGCTGTGCGACCATTCTTTAAGTATATACATCTCAAAAGTTTAAAACATCTAATCCATACACCAAAACTCCACAAGTCATAATAAACAAAAACCCCATTTACAAATACCAAAAGTATCAAAACGAGGTTTCAAACAAAAAAGGGTTTAACTTACTTGGCTCTACACGACCCTAACTTGCTTCACTTTGGAAGTTCTTCAAAAAGGCTGACACAGGGTAGACTTTTCGAGGCTTTCCCTAACTTTGGCGTTCAGCTTGCTCACCTACATATACATATAAATAGTGAGCTAGAACCTAGTGAGTAATAACAAGATAAAGAGGTTAAATGAATGAAGTTCAATAGTTTTTCCAGACAATTCTCATTTCCATTCAATTTAAAATGTTCTTTGATATCTCAATAAAAATATTCAATACAATAACAATTTACGTGGTACATCCATTACAATAACAATGGACCACGAGGGTCAATCAATGGACCACAACAGGTCATTCAACAATCCAATGGACCATCAAGGTCTAACAGCAGAAATCTTTGTGTTTCAATTAATCCAATAGCCATGGTATTGGTTCCCCTAGGCAAGGGCCTATAATCAATGGATGCCACGAATACAATTTCAAAGGGAACTTCATTCATTGAGGAAAAATAGCATTTCAATAAACCATTCCATCAATCATATATCAAATCCGAAAACAATAATAGTTTAGAAAGTAGATATAACTTGAACATATTTTTATAAAGTTACTACTCACAGTGGGTTAAGCCAATGCTAATCCTCGAACGTCCACCTAAACAAAACACATAACAAATACACAATTGAAACACCACTCAATATCCATTTGATTTTAGTTTAACTCTTCTTATGTGTTTCTAACTCATTTCATGGTTATATGAGTCCAATTGATGCCTAAGAGTACTTGAAATGATATGAGGATGCAAGTATGCACTTACAAGAATTAGTCAAAATTTGCAGAAAACAGGGTCTTTGCTCGAGCACAACTTTGGTCGCTCAAGCGGTCTGCAAAACTCTACAAAAGTACTGGTTGCTTGAATTTTATGCTCGATGGTCGCTTGAGCCAAAGACTAGGTAAAAGTGGGTTCGCTCGAGCCACTTTGTCGCTCGACCCATCGTGCAATTGTCTGCAAAAATACTGGGAGCTTGAATTTTACGCTCAAGCGACATTTTCTTCGCTCGAGCGAACTGGTCGAATTCTGAAATTTTCAGAATTGAATATGAAGCTCAAAACATGAATTCAAAAGTTCAAAACTTGCTAGTTTGGTACAAAAACATGGAAAAACATTGTGTAACATGAAAACACTCTCTAATTCGAAACCAATTACTCAAAATTGAGGCCAATTTTCAAAACAAAACTTCAACTTCAAGCTATAAACCATGTTTGAACCAAGTTGAGTCTATATCTTTTCAAAATATGATCAAATGACATGAGAAGTATGAAAACATGAAGAACTCTTCAAGTTGAGGTGTAAAAGTGCCATGCATGTAAGAATTTCATGAATTCCAAACTCAAATTATGTATGCATGTATATGATCAACTATTGTCTTCCAAATTCAAGGTAATTCATGCCTCCATTGTACAATTACATGCAAAAACTCAAGAACTAGATGAATTCAATTTCTACATGTTTTATTTCTAAGGTTTAAGTATGAAATTCATACCTAGAGTGTGAATTCAAGTATAGCTTAATTCCTCAAATCTTCTCCCGACCTCCTTCAGGTTCTTCTCTCTCTCAAGTGTAGAGCACACACACTCTCTTTCTCTAGGATTCTCAACCCATGTATGAAAAATATGAGTTCAAGACATGAGTTAGGCTTATATATATAGTGTAATTAACTTGGGCTAATTAAGCTTGCTTAGAACTAATTAATCCCACTTAGTCTTGATTAATTCTAATTAGTTTATTCTAATTATTTTGATCTAAATCAAATTTCAATTAAAGTTGCCATAAAATTTTAATTATTCTAATTAGCCTATTGGGCTAGTCAATTTTGGTTTCTAAAGCCATTTCGGCTTTCAATTTCTGATTCCAAGTCGGTAAGTAAACAGGCATTACATGTATCAACAGATAATCACGAAATTAAGCATGTAATAAGACAATTAAACAAACAATCATGCAATTAAACTTATTGAAATAATGTAATATAATATTATCGAGGTCGGGGTCGTCACACCTTGTCTTGGGGTCGCTCTTAAGCAAGCATGGCTTTCGCATGGTGTTTGAGTCTGATAAGGTCATGTTGACTAAGAACGGGGTCTATGTGGGGAAGGGGTATATGTCGGGCGGTATGTCTAAGCTCAATGTAATGACTATTATCCTTAAGATTAATGAGAAAGCTTCTTCTTCTACTTATATGCTTGAGGCTTCTAAATTATGGCATGGTAGACTTAGTCATTTGAATTTTGACTCTTTGCGTAGATCAATCAAGTTAGATCACATACCATCTGTCAAGATTAATCCAAATCATAAGTGTGAAACTTATGTAGAAGCTAAACTGACACGATTTCATTTCATTTTGTTGAAAGAAGTACTGAGCCTTTAGATTTAGCGCACAGTGATATGTGTGACTTGAAAGTCGTACAATCACGTGGTGGCAACAAGTACTTCATCACTTTTGTTAATGATGGCATTAAATATTGTTATGTGTATTTGCTTAAACGTAAAGATGAGGCGACTGATAAGTTTATTCTTTTTAAGAATAAAGTTGATGCCGAAAGATCAAGGCTTTAAGAAGGGATCGTGGTGGAGAGTATGAATCGTCTTTTATTGAGATTTGTGCTCAATCTGGAATTATCCACCAAACTACAGTGCCTTATTCCCCTTAGTCAAATGGTGTTGCTGAACAAAAAAATAGGACGTTGAAGGAAATGATGAATGTAATATTGATAAGCTCTGGGTTGCCACAGAACTTGTGGGAGAAAGCAATTCTTTTCGCAAATTACATTCTAAATAGAATACCTTAGAAGAAAGTGGACAAGACTCTATATGAATTACAGAAAAGCCGCAAGCCTTCTTATAATTTCCAACAAATGTGGGGGTGTCTTGCCAAAGTGGCAGTACCTCCACCCAATGAGTTAGGATAGGTCCAAAAATCGTGGATTGTATATTCGTTGGTTATGCACAGAATAGTAGTGCATATAGGTTTCTTGTGCACAAATCTAATATTTCATATATACACAAGAATACCATTATGGAGTCAAGGAATCCGTCTTTCTTTGCGGACGCGTTTCCTTGCCAAAACCGAGGAGCGGATCAAAGTTCTAAAAACGAAGTTGAAGATGACCTTAGCAATAGTGATCAAGATGAGGAAGTAGATGAGCCAAGAAGGAATAAGAGGGTTAGGACTTCTAAGTCCTTTGGTCCGGACTTCTTGACTTATATGTTAGAGGGAGAACCTAACTTTCTATGAAGCTGTGACTTCACCTGAAAGTCCCTTATGAAAAGAAGCAATTAAGAGTAAGATTGACTCCATCTCACAAAACCATACCTGGGAGTTGGTTGATCTCCCCCCAGGCAGTAAGGCCTTGGGGAGTAAGTGGATCTTTAGAAGAAAGATAAAAGTGGATGGGCAATTGATAAGTATAAAGCTAGGCTAGTTATCAAAGGATACAGGCAGCGAGAAGGCCTAGATTACTTTGATACGTATTCACCTGTGACAAGAATTACATCCATTGGCATGGTGATTGCGATAATCGCTTTACGTGGTCTGGAGATATATCAAATGGATATAAAGACAGCTTTCTTAAATGGAAATTTAGATGAAGAAATCTACATGGAGCAACCCAAGGAGTTTTCAACTCCAGAGCAAAATAAGAAAGTCTGTAAGCGTGTCAAGTCATTATATGGTTTGAAGTAAGCTCCTAAGCAATGGCATAAGAAGTTTGACAACACTATGCTGTCAAATGGGTTTAGAATCAATGAGTGTAACAAATCCATATATGTCAAAGACACAGATAGAGGCTATGTCATTTTGTGTCTATTCATCGATGACATGCTCATTATTAGCAGTAATGATGAAATGATTAGAACTACCAAGAGATCGTTAAATTCTAAGTTTGACATGAAAGATATGGGCCTTGCAAATGTAATTCTAGGTATTAAGATTACCAGAACATATAGTGCTATTATACTTTCTCAATCTCGCTATGTTGAAAAGATACTTGAGAAATTTGGTAAATCAAATACAAGTGTGTCTAGGAAACCAGTAGACTTGAGTCTACACTTGACCAAGAATAATGGTAAGAGTGCCTCTCAGCTAGATGTATTTAATGAGTTGTACAAGGCCAGATATAGTCTACTCTGTTAGTAGGGTCAGTAGATACACGAGTAATCCAAATGCTACTTATTGGAGGGGTATTATGCGAGTGTTAGGATATCTACACTACACCCGGGATTATAGGCTGCATTATACCAGATACCTAGTGCTACTAGAAGGGTATAGTGACGCTAATTGAATATATGATATAAAGGACTCCAAATCCACTAGTGGTTATGTGGGGCAGTCATGTCTTGAAAATCTTCCAAGAAAACATGTATATCGAGATCAACGATGGAATCTGAGTTTATTACTTTGGATAAAGCAGCTGAAGAAGCTGAATGGCTTTACCAATTCGTTAAAGATATTCCACGTTAGCCGAAACCTGTGCTAGCTATCTATATTCATTGTGATAGGCAATCCACGATTAGACGAGCACAAAGTAATATGTATAATGGAAAGTCTAGACATATCCGTCGTAGACATAATTTCATACGACAACTACTCTCTAATGGAGTTGTCTATCTAGACTATGTAAAGTCTAAGGATAACATTGCGGATCTGCTAACTAAAGGGTTAACTCGAGAGTTAATTGAAATTTCATCAAGAGGAATGGAGTTAAGGCCTTTAGTAATATTACCAGAACGGAAAACCCAACCTAGTTGACTGGAGATCCCAAGATCTAGGTTTAAAGGAACAATTTAACTTCGTGTAACAGGTGAGTCACTGAAGAGGTAAATCCTCTTGTCCATTACTTTGTTCAGTGATATCCTATGGGAGTGGAAGGTTAAGCTAATGCTTTTATTGTCTCAGTTTACACAAACGACAGAACAGTTCAAGATATCACGTTCACTGGATAGCCAGTAAATTCGATAGGCATTTACTATGAAAGGTTCAAAGCCAATAGCTATCTTTTCTAATGCAGGGTTAGTCTGTGTGTTCTCTCTCCGAGTCTTGGTTATAAACGTTGTCCGTTTTCTTTATTTAGTCAATTTTTATTCATGTGGGGGATTATTGGAAAAAATGGTATTATGCTGACTTTAATATGAAATTAAAGTAGGTCCTAACCATTGGTTGAGTGGGATCAAATGGGTTTAGATTCTTTGTAACAAGATCTTTACTCTACAAAAAGAATGACCAAAACCATTAAGAATTAAATGAGTGTAGCTCGACTTTTCGTGCTCCTTTTGGATACGACTAGCCCTACAGTTTGGACTCTCGCGGCTCTGAATTTGATCTCACAAGTGCAATGTGAAATAGATAAACACCAAAGAGTTCAAATCCGATAAATCTTTTGGAAAATCAATTTTGAATCAAAATGCCAAAAATAGACTGCTTTGCCAGATACAGAGTCGCCACCTAAATATTTTTAGGAAATTTAGGAAACCCCAGACTCGTGTCAAACGCCACTTATCACTACAAGAAATGTCACTTTTGGCTACCAAAATATTGGTCGCCAAAAGTCACTTATTTAGTCGCCGAAATGAATTAGCGACCAAAACTTTTCATCGCTAAGCTCGTCGTCTTTACCCTGTCGGCGATAGTATTGGCGACTAAAATCTTCTTGGTCGCCGAAAGTGTAGACATTTGGCTACTAAATTGGCTTTAGTCGGCAAAAGATACGTTTCCCCTACTAAATTAATTGGTCGCCGATAATCAGCATTTGGCTACGACTTTGATTTTGGTCGGCAAAATATATGTTTCTGCCACTAAATAATTGGTCGCGGAATTACACTTTTTGGCTACCAATATGTGGTGGTCGGGGAAGGTGCACTTTTAGCTACTAAATAATTGGTCGCCGAAAGTGCACATTTGGCTACTACTTTGAGTTTAGTCGGCAAAAGGTCTGCTTCTGCCACTAAACTATTAGTCACTAAAAGTGTTACCATAATTTAAGAATAACTATTATAGACCAAACATTTTTGTCACCAATAGAATACATATTTTTAGTGACTAAGTAATTTTTGTCATTGTTACTTTTGCCCACTAAAAGTTTTGTAGCCAAAAGCCTGCTCACATTCACTTTTTCATTTTTTGCCACCAAACATTTTAGTAGCCAAATGACACCATATTTTTTCCGTGACTAAAAAATTTAGTAGCCAATACTTTCTTTATCTCTTTCTCAATTGTTTTAGCTACTAATTATTTGGTCGCAAAAAATTAATAGGTTATGTTTTTGCTACTAAATTCTTAGTCACCAAAACATTTGATTACATATTTACCTACCAAAATATTTGGTGGCCAAATACGTTACACATTTTTTTTTAATGAAAATATTTGGTGCACCTGTATCCATTATTAATCAGCATTCCTATATCCATCAACGGTAAATATGTTATGAACCATTCAACAACAATTACACACATTTCAATTCCAACCATCCAAAAAATTAATATTGAACATCCAATTATATATATATATATATATATATATTACAAATTTCATAAGAACCAAAGTCTAAGCCCACGTCAATAATTTAATTCAATTTAATTTAATTCAATACATAATACTGGAATAACCAAAGTCATTGTGCACCTACAACTTTTGTACCACAACAAAAATTATATTATGTACTGCCACAAAACTATTATGTACCACGTGCTATGTTAATTGCTACCAACAAAAACTTTTTTACAAACCACTACATATACGGATAGAGATATGAAAAAAATGCCCTCCCGTACTTGTCAACAAAAATATATCCACATTTGTATGTCCAAAAACATCTGCAAGAAAGGGGGAAAAAATCATTAGTTCGGTGCGTGTAATGGCACTTCTGGACGACATATATATATCGTAATAATTTCAAACATTAAAAGACAAGGACAGTGATATCTATTAACTAATGCAAGACATCCAAACATGAACCCATCATGAGTTCTTGTTTTAGTTTTTTTATCTCTAAATCTATCGAAGTAAATTTTAGTACTTAAATGTGAAAGTAAATTGTGTAGGTATTATGAAATTACCAAAATTTTGGGTGTACTTACCATTTCATCCAAAAATTATTTGTTATAAAAATGTAAGAAAACCCATCATTACAGTTTGTCTGGTATCCATAAAACTCACTATGGTTATGCTTTTGTGACCTCCACGAAGCTTCCAGTTACGTTAGTTCAGTGTTTTTCTGACCTCCACGGATGGAAATTAATATGGTCTTTTTCTTCGTAAAAGATTCTAATTTTCTCGATATACTCATTGAAATTTTGGAAACACTTTCCTTAAAGAATAAACTAATTAGTGGGTTTATAGATGTACATATGCTTCTGTTTGTGAATGAGTAATGCCTTGGGTTCTTTAAAGGCTTATGGGGACGAGCTATATAAGATTATGCTTAATTATTCTTCCATTACACCATCTAATTTTGATACGTACCTTCAATACTTAGCTTCTTTAGTCCTAAGTTCCCTATTCTGTTGCTGAGGAATTATCCTCCCATCAGCCAAATCTTGAGGCCATGTTATGTATATGAACTATCTATTGTTCAACTGTTGCACATTTTGTAGTGGTGATAGTTAAACTTATCAAATACACAATTGCGCCTAAACCTTAGCTGAACTTTACAAATCCTTTGTTCCAATTTCCAAAGGACTAGGTCAACAGGATATATCATTCGTCACATTTAGTTCTTGTCCTACTTACATATTGTGGACACCTACATGTCACATTTATCACCGAGAAGCTTCTTATTACGGAAAAACAGTGGCTCGGGGGCTGTTTTGCATTTTCGCCCCCCGAACCCCTTTTTTCGACAAAGTTTATGACATTTTCAACTCTAATTCCCAAAGTAGGTGTCCTATTTATGTACCGTCTGTCAGTAGATGTCACATTTATCACCGGGAAGCTTCTCGTTACCAAAAAATAAAATTTCGGGGGCTACTTTGCATTTTCGCCCCCCGAACCCCTATTTTCGACTAAGTTTATGACATTTTGAACTCCAATTCCCAACGTAGGTGTGCTATTTACGTACCGTCTGTCCCTACATGTCACATTTATCACCGGGAAGCTTCCCGTTATGAGAAAACAGTGTTTTGGGGGCTGCTTTGCATTTTTTGCCCCCGAACCCCTATTTTCGACTAAGTTTATGACATTTTCAACTCTAATTCCCAATGTAGGCGTGCTATTTACGTACCGTCTGTCCCAACGTGTCACTTTTGTCACCGGGAAGCTTCCCGTTATGAGGAAACAGTGTTTTGGGGGATGCTTTGCATTTTCGCCCCCCGAACCCCTTTTTTCGACTAAGTTTATAACATTTTCAACTCTAATTCCCAACGTAGGCGTGCTATTTACATACCGTCTGTCCCTACATGTCACATTTATCACCGGGAAGCTTCCCGTTATGAGAAAATAGTGTTTCGGGGGCTATTTCGCATTTTCGCCCCTCGAACCCCTTTTTTCGTCTAAGTTTATGACTTTTTCAACTCTAACTCCCAACGTATGTGTCCTATTTACGTACCGTTTGTCCCAACGTGTCACTTTTGTCACCGGGAATGTTACCATTACTTTTAAACACATATTCGAGTTACTATTCAAAATACCACTGTTGAAGTTTACATGTTACTCTAAACGAAGATTGAAATTCGCTATGTTTTTTTAACATGTTTCTACTATAGTTAATCTTAATCAAGTACATATTTTAAATACAAGTTCATTGTTAAGAAAACTCAATACCAAACTCTAGTAACTACACAAGAAATCATTAACCCCAAATAACTCAAAAATTGATGACATTTTCAACTCTTCAAGCGAACATATTTAAACAAAGTAAGTGTGACATTAATGAAATTGTTCTTACCAAAAACCAAACGTCGGATGCCCAACTTAGATTCCCAAGAGTTGTGACAGTTTGGCGACTACGTTATTGAGATGCTCGACCTTTGTATTTGTCTCGTCCCTTGCCTTTTGTCCCTCCTCCCGCTCTTTCAACATCTCATTGGATAATTGAATGCGCTCCTCTCGTTCTTTCAACAGCTCATTGTAACATCTCTCGCGCTCCTCTCGCTCTTTCATTAACTCGTCATGATCCTTTTGCCGCTCCTCACGAAGTGCCTCCACCTCAGCTCGCATTGCCTCCATGTCCTTATCGTGTGCTCGTGTTGCAAATATGGTAGACGGTTGTGGGCCACTCCCAAATCCAAGCAAGTACCTTTTCTTCTGTCCAAGCACTTGTCTTGAAATCTCCTCTTGTGTCAATGGCGTCCCCGACTCGATGGCAGCCGCTTGTACATTGACCATCTCTTGCTGTCATTTCAAATAAATAAGACGAAAAAAACTTTGGCAACATATATGTATTATTAGGTACTAAGTATAAGAAAATATTGAATACATATATTTCGTTGTCACATACTTACATGCAGCTCACGGCATTTTGGATGGATCCAGTCATTCGTTTTCTTTGAAGTGTGGCTGTCCTCATAGAACTTTGGGAAATCCAACTCTCTATCTTTTGCTACCTGTTAACACATCAATGTATAAATCAATGACACTTTATGCACCAAACAGACAAATTTCCATGAACAGATTTTTAAACAAATTGCTGGACAGATTGGTAGACAGATTTGGAGACAGATTTTCTCCCAGATTTTCAGACATATTTGCCGCCAGATTTGGAAATAGAGGCAGCACTATTCTAGTTCGAATTCAAAGAGATTATCATTAACAGATTTATATGAGCTATGTTACTAGACTAATGATTGGGTGTTATTCTTAAGTATGAGATGATCTTTTCCTTATGGGCCAATTGAATATGGTGTTATTCTTAAGATATTTACACTGTAGTACTTAGCACCAAAGTTTGTCTTTCTCACTAAAAATTTTCCATCCAAGTTTAATGAGAAGGGATGCACTGTGATCTTTAACTTTTCTAATACCTAGTCCCCCTTCAACTTTTGTTTTACACACATTATCCCAACACACCAAATGAATTGGGAATAATTGAGTTCACAGACAAAATGAGAGTGGTTCTGCCAGCAAGAGATAGATTTCTAGCTTTCCACCCTGAGAGTCTAGTCTTCATCTTTTCTATGATCTCATTGAACATGGTCTTGTTAACTCTTTCATGGAGAAGTAGGGATCCCAGGTATTTACCAAGATCTTACGTCAGGGGGATCCTACTTTCAAACTGCCATGGTCATAGCTTTATGTCTAGGAAGGTTAGAAGAGGCAAAAAGTTTAGATTTAGCATGGTTGACTTTCTGCCCAGACACATCACAAAATTCAATGAGAACATCCATGATAATTTCACAGTTGGGTTCATCAGCAAAGAACAAGTGAGAAAGTGGGGGACTATTTCTAGAGGCTTTAATGCCCTTCCAAGTGCGATCTTTAACCTTGGAAGTGATCATGTTTGAGAGTCTTTCCATATAGAGTACAAAGAGGTAAGGTAAGGTGAGATTGGGTCACCTTCCCTTACGCCCCTTTTATTATGGATACCATTAATCACTTCTCCATTCCAAAGTATGGAGGAGTGGCTATTAGTAACATAGCTCATAATCAAATTAACCCAATCCTCATTGATTTTAAATTCAAACAGATTATGTCCAACAAATTTATATGAGCTATGTTAGTAGAGATTATCAAACAGAATTTCTCAAACAGATTATGTGCAACAGATTTTCGCACATAGCCACTTATAATCACGTCAGATTATGTGTATTATAACATGGTGTATGTACAGGAATATCTGTTTTTTGTGAATGAATTAACTTAAATCTAAAACACAAAGAGCTGCAAGACTAATTATCTTAAGTGAAAAACAGAGTATAGTTTAGCTTTTGGGCAGTATATATAGTTCAGATTGTGTATGAATTAGTGTAGACAGATTTAGTAAACTATTGTGTATACTGTATTATAGTGTAGTATAGTGTACACAGATTTATAAATCTGAACTATACACAATCTGTATTATAGTTTAGACAGATTTTTAGAGTATAGTTTACATTTTGTAGTATAGTGTAGACAGATTTATATATAGTGTAGACAGATTTTGTAGTATAGTGCAGACAGATTTTTAGAGTGCAGTATATATAGTTCAGATTGTGTATTATAGTGTAGACAGATATATATATACTGTAACAGATTTTGCTAACAGATTTATATATAGTATAGTGTAGACAGATTTTGCTAACAGATTTTGCTAACATATGTTTGCTAACAGATTTTAACATATATATATATATATATATATGTGTAGCAAAACATAACATTTTTCATATCCAAACAACATATAATGGATTCAAGTTTAAAAAAAATCGAACTCACCATAGCAGCCATTGCGATAGGAAATGAGCGAGACCCATTGGTATGATTGTACGGCAATTGACTCCTATTACTCTTGCCAGCTTTTGACCGTTTCTAAAAATAAGTCAAGCAGATAAACAATTTTTTTGTCAATATTAAGGCATATCACATTTTCACATAGATGTATCTACTCTATCTAGTCTATTATTTTACCTGGTGAGATGCATCTTGCCATGCCACATCGATCAAATGCTTCCAATTATCTAAACTCACCCCTACGGGCGGATGACCATAGATCTCATCACGTGGAAGTCCTTCTAACAATTCGAACTCTTGCTTCAAGGTGTACCTCCAATCTTTGTACAACCCATAGGCCTTCTTATTCACAATCTCCTGTGCTTGTAAGTCATTGTGGAAATCGTCTCCAATTTGAAACTTGTCCTACATGCAAAACAAATTGAAATAGTAATCATTACATATTAGTCTTTCTTATTACTCACATAATACAATTACATATTGTGGACAAGTAAATATTAGTTACAAGAACTCCTTGGATGACGGCAGCTTTAGTAGTCTCATCAAGATCCAGCCATGACTTCACATCTTTCAAAGGGCACAAGGTTCTAATTTGAATTCCTAACTCGTTAGTTGCTGGAGTGGCATACTTGCCAGTCATTGCATTCAACCCACGATCGATGTGAACATAACATTTTTCCCCTTTGTTGGCTCTAATTATTTTTTGTATGCCCTTGCCAAGTGTCGGTCCACGTACACGTAAGGGCTTCGAAGTCCCTGTTAACAACATAACATCATGAAAATTGCCTAAAATTTGGCTACAAAAAAACAATGGCAATGGCATGTGGTAATTGACAAATTTTATACACTTTATTCTTACCTACGCCACTCGGCTGCGTTTCGGATGGGGCTTGTGTCTCATCAGAATCATCCATTGGTTGGCTAGTGACATGATGAGATGGTCCCACATTTGATCGGACGGGTACAACAGGAGACGGAGCAACGGGTGATCCTAAAGGAATAGCAGCTGGCGAGTCTGTTTCTGGCTGCGTGAGTGTCTTCTTCCGAAGTTGACCAGTCTTTAAGCCAGGAACCATTTTCCAATCTGCAATAACATAAGTAACACTATATACATGAACTAGACAAAAATAAGTCCGCTTGATTATTGCAGACAAAAATAATACATGAACTACACAATAACATAAGTAACACCATTTTCCATTTTCCAATATGCCATCATATGCCTGATTTAGTTAGTTTGGACAAAAAATAATTTTGAAGGCATGACCTAACTCAACTAATTTAGAAACTGAGAAGTTCATTAAAAGCACCCCCAAATTCATACAGATACAACGATGAGCTAGAGCTCAGGCAAAGTTCTATAAAAACCTGCACTTCTCAACATATCTAAAGCATATGATTTATGAAAATCTAGTATTCACAACTGCAGAGGAAAGATCAAAGTACAATTCAAGTAACTAAACTACCTCAACAGATATTCAGCGGCTTTGGCTCCTGTATCTTTTGAATATTAGGTAATTTTAGAAGCACTTGATGATCATAGTGTAACTGCAAACAAGGCATTTATTAACTACAATTCAAGTGTAACTACAATTCATAGAAGCACTTGATGATCATAGTGTAACTACAATTCATACAATTCATAGAAGCACTTGATGATCATAGTGTAACTACAATTCAAGTGCATGTATTGCTTTATTTGATAACTTCGCCTGGTAAGTGAAGAATAGAACATAAAGGCATTTTCTTTGTATCAACGAAATAAAAGTATATACCATGTGTTGCTAATTTGATAGAGCCCTAGATTTGTACGTTTTTCATCAAATTTAATTTGATGTTAACGTTGGAGCACTAGATTATTTGATGAAACAAAAGATTAAAGGTTGGAGACACTCTTAACACCACATTTGGCCTCCTTCCATAACTTTACCCTAAAGAAATTGATTGCTACATGCATATAGCAATAAAGAACTGTTTCGATCAAAAGGCCACCGAGTTGCATCAATAAAGAACTTGGTTCATGCATATAGCAATAAAGAACTGTTTGTAGTCCAAGCACGTGTCCGTTAGTGGTTCATCAGAGGTGCTTGAGCTCTGCACCCAGCTTTGATGATAGTTTCACTATTTTACTGCCCTTTTTGTGCATATTCTCATGTAATTTTGAAGTACTTTGAAGTCAAGAAAAAGGCGTCTTTAGCTAGGAAAGATCTCGCTGCTTTCATTGGATTGGAGAATGGACATCGGGCAAACAAACTTTGTAAGAGATTTCTTAGATCAGAGCAAAATCAGTTGAGACGAGATGACAACGTGAATGGAAACAATCAAACAAACTACAATGGAAACCATGTAGATGAAGTCAATAGTTCTCAATACAGAGAAAATGTAGAAGCTAAGCAACAAGCAGAACCTTCAGTATCAGGCTTTAATGGCAATCTATCTTGTCGAGAAGGTGGTGTGACCGTAAATGATGGAACACTTGCGGAGACACAACAGATTGATGAACGGTCTGGTTCTAAGCTTCATGAAGATAATCCATCTTCCAGAGACGCAGAGATTGTCGATGTGACCAAGATACTTGCTGGAGATGGAAAGCAACAGGAAGTTTTACAACAATCGATTACTGATTCAACCCAAAAAGCTGCATGTCCACCGAATGCTAACGCAGAGGAAAGTTCTGAAGAAGAAAATGATAAGACCTCTTCTAATTACTCCAGATCACTCAGAAGAAAAGAAAAAAAGTAGTGAGTTTGTCGTATTTGTAGATGATAGGGGTGTTTATTTTCTGCATGTCTATGCTAAAGTAAATCACTCTATTCTAACCAGCATCCAAACACTAATATGTTCTTAATTGGCAAATTTCTGTTAAATAATTGATCTTCCTTTTTATCAACTTTAATTTGTTGCAAGTATTTGAATGTCCAACAACTGTATGTCCTCTCCCATCCTCATGTATGCGCTTGGTCTTTTGAATACTCTGATGTTGGATTTGGGTGCTGCTAATTTGATTGATAAGGGATGAACTTTGTTCCAATCTGCAGCACTTACCCGGCAATTCCTCAGTTGAGGCAAAAGAAACTCCCATGGACAGCTGCAGAAGAGGTCATACTAAAGGTACTTTTTTTAAATATTTTTTGTATGCATATATTTCTGCACCATGAGGGCATGATGTATATTTTTTCCTCAATAATTCATATATGCTATTACTGCAATGTAATAAGATTACATCATGTCCAATCTAGGCATGATGTATATTTTCGACAACTAAACGTTGTGCTTCCTCCTGATCTTGCCCTTACCAAAACTGCCGCGATGCTTCTTTTTAGCCAACTTGATCTTCTTACTCAACTTCTTTCCTATTTTACGGGTAGGTTTTAAGGACGGCATGCTTGAATTGTCGTCCTCCATCTCCACATCTGTGTAAAAATAGCAGTAAAAATCAATATATTGTCTTTAAAAATAGCAGTGACAACAGCAGTTTGTTGGCTATGAGGTTCCCATCTTTATTTTGATTTTGATTTTGATTTTGAACTTTTTTTTCGTCTTCTTTTCTTTTTAAGGTTTGTGAGCATTATGTTAGTTGCTGAGCATGAATTGTGAATGGCACTTGATGCAACTCAGTGGCCTTTTGATCGAAACAGTTCTTTATTGCTATATGCATGTAGCAATCAATTTCTTTAGGGTAAAGTTATGGAAGGAGGCCAAATGTGGTGTTAAGAGTGTCTCCAACCTTTAATCTTTTGTTTCATCAAATAATCTAGTGCTCCAACGTTAACATCAAATTAAATTTGATGAAAAACGTACAAATCTCGGTCTCTATCAAATTAGTATTAAATTGATTATATACCATGTGTTGCTTACTGTTGCTTGGCACCAAAGGACACGAGAAACCGTTGCAAAAGCACTTCAAATAGGATATCGTCCTACAAATCAACAGTAGACAAGAAATTAGGATATAGCAGGTCTAAAGAAAGACACATATTCTACGAACAAGAAATTAAACGATTAATAAATTAATATAACCATTCAAGCTACACGAGCAACTATATAAACTGAACTTAGGTTGACCCGTAGACTGCCTATCAATAGCAAAAAATATTCTGTGATTTTTTATCAAACTGAACTTAGGATATAGCAGGTCTAAACTATTTTTTATCAAATGCTCTTCTTTTGCTTCTTTAAAGTCAATGTCCATGTTCTCTCAATAGCAAAAAATCTTCTAAAGTGGTAAACAAACAATACTCAAGAAA
Organism: Camellia sinensis; assembly: GCF_055761805.1. Taxonomy (NCBI): domain Eukaryota; kingdom Viridiplantae; phylum Streptophyta; class Magnoliopsida; order Ericales; family Theaceae; genus Camellia; species Camellia sinensis. Next base: position 154,177,414 of record NC_138967.1, read on the forward strand.
ACCATAAAATAGAGCAGAGGCAGACTGTTCAAACTCTGTTCAAAATCTGTTCAAAATCAGTTACATATTTCAAAGCCAGACTGTTCAAAATCTGTACACATACATATTACAATTGAATTCAAACTAACCCTTCCAAACTAACCCTTCCTTCATTTATTCATGGTTAACTCTTATTCTAATCTCTATCTACAAAACCATAAAATAGCAACAACAAAGCATAAACAGAGCAGAGGCAGCCCCAAACGTGAACCTAAAAACATCCACACAGTTGCAGCACAACAAAAACCCATTGCAAAACAGAGCAGCAACCAGACAAAACCAGCTTTACAGCCATACCAGCCATACCAGCATAGCTGCAGCCAAACAAATGCAGACCAGCACCCTTCCATTTGACAGCAGCCCAACAAAACACCACATTTAAAGTAGGCCAACCATTTGACAGCAGCTCCAGAGAATGTACTCCAGGCCCCCTCAGAAAACATTCTACTTCACACAGTAAGCAGCAGTTAGATACCAAAGCTACACCATAAACTTCACTACCAAAGATACACCAAAAATGCCTCCCACTACATTCTGGACAGCAACCCTTCCAGGGCAGATCAGCAAAGGCAGGGCAGAGATAAACCAGAGGAAAAAAACATAGAATGGCAGAGAACAAAAACATGAGTCCAGGGACTGCACTTCTGCACTGAATGGGTACACCCATAGCAAAACTCCACCCATTTCAGTTTCGATTAGCTGCCTTAAACACACATTGATTTCTGAGTTTATTGACATTGACGAAGACAGATCCCCCTTCATTATTTTGAGTTTCCTTTGCATTTGTGCACCAATTGAACATTCACATTGCTCAAATTATGGCATGAACTAAAGCACGACCAAATTCAAGATTCTACATCAACATCTGTATCAAAATCACTTTGTAAGTCATATTCTTCATCTGTGTCGTCACCCTCCCTCATTAATCCATCTTCATCATCACAGATGAAGGCATCATCTGTAACACCCTTGGCTTCTACCCCTCTGACAAATTGCAAAACTTCCAAGGGAATAATTTCAGAATCAATATCATCTCGACGCAAAGCCACATCATCATCAATAGCCATAGTAGGTACGACCTCGGTGGTTTCTTCTTGTTGGAACGCATCATCAGGTTGTACGACATCCATCTCCGGCACATCCCAAATTCCTCGATGTTGAAACTTTTCAACGACTCTCCAACTGGTACCTAATTTGGTGTCATTAACATAGAATACTTGTTCAACTTGACTTGGTAATACAAATGAGTCATCTTTGTACCAACGACTTGTTACATCAACTGTTGTGAAATGTGGCTCTACACGCATAGTTCTACTACTACCGCTGTTAAACCATTCACATTGGAACAATACAATCCGACGTGTGAACAAATAGTTCAGTTCCCACACTCTGCACAAGTGTCCATAGAAGTGTATCAATTGCCCTTCATGCTCCCCTTCCACGACTAATCCACTATTCTGACTTTTCCGACGGTTGTCACGGTCGATAGTATGATAACGGACACCATTACAAATACATCCTGAATATGTGTTCACTAAGCCACTAGGACCATTGGCTAATGACCACATATCATCAGTTGCTTCGGGGGAATGTTGGCTCCGCAATTCATTCATCTACATGAAGAACATGTGTCATGTTACTAGCATGCGTAACATTTACGTAATGTACGATCTATGGAAGGATATGAGAATACTAGCTTACATGATCTTTGAACCATTTAGGAAATTCTTTTCGATGTCTGTTTTCGATGTCGAACGCACCGGCTCTTTGGTGTAACAAGTTCTTGTGCTCCCTAGTTACAAGAAATGCGATTAAAAAACTATTTACTAAGATAAAGACAAATCAATTTACAACAAAAACATTATAAATACATATGAAGGATTCATACTCTACGTGTTTATCCACTTCTGTGTTGTTGTGTAGGACAAACCAATGAGCCAACTCGCGTTCAGTTACGGACACATCGGACGCCCTTGTCATTAGACCAAAGGGACTTACAGTTTGAGTGAATACCGCCAACCCTAGGCCACGGTCACCCATGTCATAATTCCTTTCTGGGCGGTTAAACAATGTTTCAACTCCATCCAAATACATTGAACAAAATGTTGTACATTCTTTGGAAATGTAAGCCTCGGCAATAGAACCTTCAGGATGAGCTTTGTTGGCCACAAACCCTTTTAGACGGCCAAGCAACCTAATTTTGCAAGCATCATAACAATGTTATACTGCAATATTTATATCAGCAGTAAAGCATTAACTTAAATTTGACAGTAATATGAGGGCTGAGTTAATACCTCTCAATTGGGTACATCCATCGATATTGCACTGGGCCTCCAAGCATAGCCTCTCGAGGCAAGTGAATTGCCAAGTGGACCATGACATCGAAGAAAGCCGGCGGGAAAAGCATCTCAAGCTTACAAAGTATGAGTACGATTTGTTCATCCAATTTATGCAAATTTGAACGCCTCAATGTCTTTGAACACAATTGTTTGAAGAAATTTCCCAACTCAAAAAGTGTCGTTCCAATTTCCTTATTCAGGTAGCCACGCATCCCAATTGGAAGAAGTCGTTGTATAAGGACATGACTGTCATGACTTTTGAGGCCAGATAATTTTCCAGCTTGAGCGTTTACGCAATTGGAGATATTTGCTGCATAGCCATCAGGGTACTTTATTGATTTCAAGAAATCACAAAAGCCTTCCCTCTCTTTAACCGACAATGTGAACAATGCGGGAGGCTTCTCAAAGGACCCATTAGAACGCCTCTTCAAATGTAACTCTTTACGTATTTTCATGTCCTCCAAATCTAAGCGTGCTTTGTCCGTGTCCTTGTTCTTTCCATCTACGCTCAAAAGTGTCCCAACGACATTGTCACATATGTTCTTCTCAATATGCATGACATCAAGGTTGTGTCGAAGCTTCAACGTCTTCCAATAGGGCAAGTCAAACATAATGCTTCTCTTGCTCCAATTCAAATTTTGATGTTCATTCCTTTGTCGTTTTCGATTTTGTGGGTGCTTCCCATGCGGCTTGTAAGTCCCAGAATCAATTTGCTCTAGTATTTGGTCCCCCGATAACTCCAAAGGTTTGGACCTATGCTCCGTTTGACCATTGAAGAGCTTACTTGTTCGCCAAGTGTGGTTCTCAGGCAAGTGGCGACGAACACCCATATACCCTATTTTACTTCGTAATCCCTGAGACGATGCATTATTGTTACAATTAGGGCAAGCCAAGTAACCCTTTGTACTCCACCCTGACATGTTACCGTACGCAGGAAAGTCATTTATGGTCCACATTACCGCCGCATGCATTCTAAAAATTTGCCCGTTCGATGCATCATATGTTTGCACACCATGCTCCCACAAATTCTTCAATTCTTCTATTAGTGGTTGCAAGTAAACATCAATGTCTCTTCCAGGAGCCGATCGTCCGGGAATAAGCAATGACATCATGCAATATGGCTCTTTCATGCACTTCCACGGTGGGAGATTGTAAGGCATTAAGATTACGGGCCACATGCTATATGATGTGCTCATATTCCCAAATGGATTGAAACCATCTGTTGCCAGCCCTAGCCTTACATTTCGACAGTCATCAGAAAACGTCGGATGTTGCTTATCAAAATCCTTCCATGCTTCACCATCGGCCGGGTGCCTTAATATGTCATCATCCACACGCTTGTCATTGTGCCATCTCATATCTGCGGCTGTTTTTTTGGACATATACAGTCTTTTCAACCTCGGTGTCAAAGGAAAGTGCCGCAATACCTTGTGTGGAATCTTTTTACCACCATCATCGTTCAACTTGTATCTACACGCGTCACATGTAGGGCATTTCTCCAAATTAGCACTCTCCTTCCAAAATAGTGCACAATCATTCTTGCACGAATGAATTGTTTCATATCCCAACCCCAAGTCACGTAAGAACTTCTTAACATCATAGAGTGTCCATGGAACTGTTGGATCACATTCTGGTAGAATGTCCTTGAATACCTGCATAACCATATCGAATGACTTGTTGCTCCATTTGTTGTACACCTTCACATGAAGCATCTTAATGACGAATGATAACACAGAAAACTTTTCACATGTCGGGTGAACTTTGCGTTGTGCATCTTCGAATAACCTAGTGAACTTATGCAAATCCTCCCTCTCCAAACCATTAGGTTCCTCGTCGGTATGATCATCCATAAGACCACTCACATAAATTTCTTCCAACATAATAGGCAATTCATCCATGGGCGGATCATCGATATCTGTCATACATTCGCCACTACCTCCATATTGGTCATTTGATACACTAGGACGAGACACGGGAACATGTTCCCCGTGATGCACCCAAGTTAGATACGAAGATGCCATGCCTCTTCGGATCAAGTGCATCCACACAACTTGTCTGCTATATTTTGTGCCATTAATGCAATCGACACACGGACACCTAATTTCATCCTCTACGCCTAAATTTTCCGTAGCAAAATCAAGGAATGACTTCACGCCTTGTTGATACTCTTTACTTGTCAACCGATTATTTATCGTCATCCAACTCTTGTCCATTTTGTCACCTACAACTCACACAAACATTAACCGAGGAAGCCATGAGAACACGCATTTCAAGTTGAGATAGATTAGGTTGTTTTTCATTCACTGTTTGGCTTGTCACATAAATCTCTTTTAGGGTGGAACTTTATGACACGATTAGTTCTAAAACAAGTTAATTTAAGAAATGACCCGTAATTTTGGACCACTAGATAGCATAACTAGTAGAGCACTAGTACTAGTGAAACTATATGGTCAATGATAGAATGATATATCAAAATAATGAAAACCATGTCATGCTCTTATTACAATGAAACAGGTTAAGAGTTAAGCATGACTTTTATACCACTTAAACTCAGATTTGTTTTCTTAACAAGAGAAGAATGTCAAAGCCATAGGCTTTTTGACGCTCACAAATCAGAATAGCGAGGGAGGGCCAATTGGAGAAGATGATGGACGAAGGAGGCTGCAATGGTTGACGACAAGGCTATAAAGGTGACGGAGCATTTTACAAATAGCATACTTACCGTGGGAAGTTAAAACTCCAAAATCCTATACATGCAAGTTTAAGTACTACTAGTCCTGCACTAACAGTGGCCACAAACATATATTATAATATGTGACCTAAAGCAGCTAATAATTAATATGCATTAAAAAAAAAAAAACCAACCTGAATGACAATCCTGTGCTACAGGATTACCATTACGGGTAACTCCACAGAGTAGACCAGCAAGCTCTAGCAAGCAGCCTGGTTTTGGGTAGTTGGCAATGATGTATTTACCGACAATGAGAAAAGCGAGTGCAAACACCATAGAAAATAAATTTTTAATTAACAAAGTTAAAATCCCTCATCTTGTTGGACAGTACAGGTTTGTAGGAAAGACTTGGATGTGAAACAAAAGTAAGAGGATGTCAACTTCGGGTACAAATCAATTGAGCCAAAGAGTTGTTTGGTGCAGAAAATCCCTATTCATAAGTCCAAGATAAGCATCCCTTGTACAGTAATATGATTATATAAGTATATTTCAAATTACCACGTTGTCATGCAAAATGAAATGTTCCATTCTTCACACCTAACTGTTGGTATTAATATAAAAAACTACCCATGGTACATATCAGCGGTTCACCCCTAACTGTTAGTGTTAACATAAAAAATACCCAAGCTACATAATAGCAGCTGATCAGAGGATGACTGGATCTTCACTAGCAAACAATTTCCTTTAGCAATCAATATGCCTTAGTTAGTTGAAGAATTTATGTTAGAAAAGCAAACTAACCTCACATTGCCTACAACAGAAAACATTATTGTCATGTAAGATTGATGATCCACCATTTAACCAATAGAAAAATGCATTGCCACAGTCCAAACCAAATTAAAATTAAGGCTTGTATCCTATTCAAGTGAGATAGACTACATAAATCAATTTTCACTATTCTACTCTATCAATGTTTGTATACTTGATTAATTATACAAATTCACATGGATTACATAATATGCCAAAAGTACTCTTTCACTTGAGCTAACATATGTTAAAAAATGCCATATGTTAAAAAATGGGTAATACTAGAATGAAGATGCCAAAAGTACTCTTTGCCCTAGTTTATGTAGCAAATGGGTTGATTCACCCCAAGCATTGCCCTAATTTTTCATTTGAATCACATTTCAATAACAATGCCCTAATTGAGGGCATTTCATACTTCATATTCTGTGTGTTTTGACACACACACACACACATATATATATATATATATATATGTAGATATATATATATATATATATGTATATATGCATATCTATATATATATGTATGTATGTGTGTGTGTGTAAACAGAGACAGATAGAAACTGAGGCAAATCGAGAGGGAGATACAGAGAGAGGGAGAGACAGATGCGAAATTCAAACATACCTGGGAGGGAGTTCGGGGGATGATCCAGTTCGGGGGAGTTCGGGCGATGGAGACTATTCCTGTACAGAAAAGGGCAGAGGCGTGAGTGTACATATGATTTGGGAAAATAATCCAGTATATATGGAATCAATGTTGTGAATATATGATTCGTGTGTGTGTGTAAACAGAGAGAGAGAGAGAAAGAGGGAAACCGAAAGGCCGTGTGAGATGTTTAAGAAATGGAGAGGGAGATACAGAGAGAGAGAGGGAGATACCTGTACAGCAACTCTTGCGATGGAGACAGAGCAGTGATAGAGGCAGGAGTGCGAGAGGGAGGGAACTGGGATCCTTTTGCAATGCAAATAGAAGAAGTAATATTCCCTCCACAATTTCGTGGGACGTTTGGCGACCAAAATGAAATTAGTCGCCGAAACAACCTTTTGGCGACCAAAATTTTGGTCGCGAAAGGTATAAAAGTGAAATTTTTTTTTTTTTTTTTTCATTCGACAAAACAAATCGAAAAATTATAATTTTGTTCTAAAATTTCAAAAAAAATTCAGTAAAGATAAAAAATAACAAAAACAAATAGTAAATAAAAATAGTAAAATCGAACCAGTGAGCAAATCGAACCGTAACATAACAAATATATTAAAATTATATTTAAATAAAAATATAAGTAATAAAATTTTAAATTATATATATTAAATTATCTTAAATATTTGTCCTAATATTTTTTTCAAAATACAAAATTTCAAAATTTTTTCAAATACATAATTTAAAAATTTTCCCTATAATTCAATATTGTAAATATTTTTTTAAAAGACTAATACTATACAAATAGAAAAATTTATTGTGAATTTCTTATTTTAAAATAAATTAATATAAAAAACAAATTTATTTATAATAATCATATTATCGCATTATTGTCAAAATTTATTTATTAATTTTAAATTTTTTTTTGGGTGGTATGAATTAGAATAGAGATGAGATTGAGAAGTTTTTTTTCTTCACAGGACTAATAAAAAAATAAAAGAAATCAAACACAAACTCAAACACAGGGAAGCCTTCAAATTGGTCCCAGATTTGAAACGGTCAACTGTGATCAAGATTTTGTCTGCTTTTGTCTTTCCAACTCTGTAATTCACTTCTTTCCAATACATAGGTCGATTGATATATACATATATACATATATATATATATATATATACACATTTCCAGAGACACATGATTTTCATTTTTCTTCTTTTTTCTCTTCTCCAGGATCCCCAAATTCCTCATATATATACACACACATTTGCAGAGATATATTAATAGTGAAACTCACAACTGTTATGTTACTGATAAAATCCACCCTTGTTCTGAGAGGATTTATGAAATGCTGCATGAACTCTTTCTACCGATGAAGGGAGACACTAATTTTACAGATTTTGAATATTTTATGTAATCAGTACACTGCATTGTGCCTAAGTTATGTGGTGGTGCAACGGACGGAGTGACTTCAAATATAAGAATATTTGAGATTAAAGAAAATTGACTTATTATCTTCTTTAATTCAAGCTGTCATCATCAAAATTAAGGTCAATTAACTGTCATAATATTATCATCAGGATTGCCTCTAGTCTATAAAAGTGGATCAGGCATGCAGTGTTGCTATAGACTAAATTTGTTTTGGTAGTCAAAACTGGTCGCCAAAAATGTGTTTTCTTGTAGTGTTGTTATATAACTATTTTCCCAACTTTGAAAATATTTGTAGAAATGGTGTGGTGCAACCACAGTAGTAGTAGTTGTGGTGGTGGTGATGTGATGATAGTTATGAGGTGGTTTGATGATGTGATGTGGTGATGGTGATAGGATAGTGGTGACATAGACGGTGGTAGCATTGGGAATGATAATGAATCTTCATCTACTAAGGCCTCTTTTGTGAAGACTAAAAAAATCAAAAATTCAGTTTTTAATCTATTTTCGGTCGCATCATTCTCTTTATTTTTAATCTACTAAGGCCTCACGGTAGTAGTAGTTGTGGTGGTGGTGATGTGATGATAAAAGTCAGATAAAGAAGAGAGATAGAGAGAGAGAGACAGAGATAGAGTGATGAGCGAGAGAGAGAGATAGACAACGTGGCTGCTAAAAGTGTATTTTCTTATAGTGGATTGATAAATCGAGAAGGAGCTCGATAAATTAAATTCATCAGACTGACCTGTAACTATGCCTTTAAATTTTTGCAATGTAAAACTATCGACAAACAGCCAATAACAAGTTGCCCATTTTAGCATACCTTTCGCGTGAGGGCCCAATTATTAAAAGATGTGTTCAACCATCAAATGAAAGCTGACTACTTCTTCCATCTAAAAATAATAATCTATTTTCAGAATTTAATTTCTTTTTATAATACAATTATTACATTTTAAAAATATTAATTTTTCAAAATTACCTTTTGATAGTGTATTTTTTTAGACATATCAATTGTCATAATTGTACTTTTTGTATTATTAATGGATTTAAAAAAAGGACAAAATAAGAAATTCATATTATTGTAATAATTAATTTTTTCAAAAAATTTATATTTTGAGATAATAAAAAAAAAGATATTAATATTTTTGGATGGTGGGTGTACAACCTCTTAATAAAAATAAAAAAAAATAATTAATTTTCTTATTTTCATTCGGCTACTAAATAATTTAGTAGCCAAAAGTAGAGGTACAGCGACTAAAAGAAATTTTGTCGCGGAAAATTGACATTTGGCGACCAAAAGTTTGGTCGGGAAAGATTAAAAAACAATTTTTTTATTTTCATTCGGCTACCAAATAATTTAGTAGCCGAAAGTAGGTATACAGCGACTAAAAGAAATTTTGTCGCGGAAACTTGACATTTGGCGACCAAAAGTTTGGTCGGGAAAGATTAAAAATCAATTTTTTTATTTTCATTCGGCTACCAAACAATTTAGTAGCTAAAGGTACCTCTACGGCTACTAAATTTTTATTTAGTCGCCAATTGTCATATGTTTAGCTACTAAAAATTGTTTTAGTCACCAATTGTAATATCTTTAGCTACTAAATTTTTTTTAGTAGCCAATAATCAACATTCCCCTACTAAAAAAAATTAGTAGCTAAAAATCTAACTTTTGCCGACTAATATTATTTTTGGTAGCCAATTCCGTGACTTTTGGCGACTAAATTAGTTTTGGTAGCTAAAAGTGGTCGGCAAAAATGCTTTTTCTTGTAGTGTATCCGTCATCACCAAAGTGTCTCCGCTCGGGAACTTAGGTACGAGAGGAGAAGGTCATGAATTGAGTAACCCCGCTCACTCGATCAAAGATCGGCCTTTACTAATCATGATATGATTTTTATTTACATTATATGCTCTTATTCTGATTATTAGGCTAACATTACTTTATGTTGCACACAAGTATAGACTAATTTGTAAAAATTACAACATTTTGATTCATGTTTGTTTTGAAAATTGTTTTGAATATGTACCACTTGAAAAAGTGATCGCATATGTACATTACTCAAATTGTTCCAATTCAAGCAATTTGCCATCATCCACAGGCATTCAAGAGTTATATCAGTTAAGCAATTAGCCTTATGGCAAGCAGCTAGACATGGAAACAATTACACGCATGCGATATGCTAAAGCACAAAAATGCTAACCTAGTACTCCGAAGCGAGCCAAAGGAAACAAAAGAGTTAGAAAACATACATGCTCCTAATTAATGCAACATGACTAAGGCAACACATGCGATATGTACCTAATAGGCTCGGCTACTAATTATGTCATGTGAATCAATTTGATAGAATGCGGTTTAAACACGTATACAACAAAACAATAAACGACAATATTTTGTTTAGAATGATGAACCGAGCCTCATGTATGCAAGACAAGTGGATGCAAACATGGAGTATGCTAAAAGAAACATGATATTCTAAATTACCCATCATAAGTAAGTAAATAAAAGGGAGAAAGATGTAGGGTTGGAAGACATACACATTATTACAAGTTTGACCCTCGCACAAGAGGGTCCAAAGGAATAGACTAGCTAATTAATTACCTAATTAACTAACTATTACAAACCCAAATGAAATAAATTAACTAAACTAGCTAATTAATTAATTATTACAACAACAAATTAATTAACTATTCTAGCGAATTAAATAATTACAACACAAAACCAACTAGCTATTCCAACTAATTAGTTACAAATTCACTACTTTTACAACATCACTAATATTACAACAACGCTTCACGAATCACAAGAATCGAGGGATGGCTCATGCATGAATGCGGATTTCCAGTCGATAATGCTCTTCATTTTGCTACTGGAATGCCTCTGTTGCACAGTTAGAAAATTGCACATGTTTTCCACCTCAGCCTCTGCTCTGCTGGAAAAAGGATACTGTTTGCCTGGAAAAAATGGACGGCAACCCAAAAGTAGTGGTCGGCCACCCACTAAAAGTGGGTTGCCGTCCAGTAAAAGTGGCCTGCCGGCCACTAATTTTGGTTCTCTCTTGTAGCAACAGAGGACAAACAAAGCACAAATCAGAGTATTTTTAGGGAATGTTTGTCCACCCTGCCTCTCCTTATCAGCAAATAGGTCAAAGGAGGGGTAGATTTAGTTCACAAGCCATCAATCGACGCAATTTCATTGCATGATAACTTATGAATCAAGGGACATAATTTTAATAAATGCATAACAAAAGACCAACAAAACCTCCTCCCTATCATGGAATGATCAAGGGAAGTGGTTGACTTTGGAAACGTGAACCATTTCATCACTAACAAGTATGAAATGACTCAAGTCTCCATGTGTTCAATTAACATCCAATTGAACACCAAATTAACTTATTATCTTGTTCCATTTTAGTCCAAGTTTAACACCTCTTTTAATTACCTTTCCATTCCTTAATCAATTGAGTCCAAAAATGAGCTTTTAGTCCTCTAATGGAAAAGAGCATCAAACAAAAAGTTGTTTTGGGCATGAGAGAGACACCATGCTATTTGTAATGAACCCCCGAAGGGATTAAACCATTAAGCACAATACATGTATCTCAATCTTAAACAAGCAATTAATTTGAAACAACTTTCAAAACAAATAAAAAGCCAAGAAACGAGGGAGGTTGCAGAGGTGATTAGAGATGAATACAAGTATGGAAAGCAAGAAATAAACACTATCAACTTAAATAGGTTAGTGGCTAAGGCCTAAACTACCAAACCTATGAGGTCCATTTATCATGACCCAAACCCGTCCCTTAAGGTTTAACGACATAACCGTTCAATAATCCTGGGATTACCCAAGGCCTCTTAATAGAATAACAACAATATAAGGGGCTGCGGAAGCAATTATACAAAATACAAGGTCCATAGAGCTGTGAAGACGTACATGAGATAAATAAGTTTTTAACTTATATAATATCAACTTCCATAAAACTTATATCACCATACATATAATGTCATGAGGAACTTAGTCCAACGTACAGATAAGCAAAGAAACCAACAAAACATCTTCATGAGATCCACAAAACTTGACTTCTCAAAAGGAATCTCTCCGGGAGGCACAGTGGTTGGTTGACACAAAACACTCAAGGCAGCAACTTAGGCCTAGTCACGCGCTTGCTCACCTGCATACATAAAATAAATAGTGAGCAGGAGCCTAGTGAATAATAACAGAGTAAAAGGTTTAAATGAATGATGTCCATAACAGATTCAGAAATCAGAGTTCGTATAAAAAACAGATGTATATTCATATTCTTGTTCAAACTACATACGAAAATTAGAGTTCATGCTTAATCATACATGGTACATCCATTAGCGTTATCATGCTTGTTAGTTCCATAAAGAACTTCCGGTACCGGGTACTTGTAATATACTTGGGCTACGGTATTATTATCCCTGGGTAAGGGCCATGAAACCATGGTATTGTTACCCCCGGGCAAGGGCCTCGTGCTTGGGATGCCATGCATACTTGTTAAAAATTGGACATTCATTCATTCATACAGAACATAGCATTTCAGAAGGCACATCATTTCTTGTCATATCGTATAAGAAAATACTTTAACGTGAACATAGTTTTACAAAGTTATTACTCACAAATAGTTTCACTTGCAGAACAGACAAATCAGATAACTTATAGTGCGTGATCTACACACACATGGCAGAAACACATAATAAAACACACACTCATTGGGTACATAACTTCTTTCGTTTCATTCTTAGTGTGTTTATAAGTCTCAACCTCTTATTGAGTCTTAATCATGGCCTAGGAATGCCTAGGATGCAATGTGGATGCCAAAATACACTTTGGAACCCTTAACAAAACTTGTTGAAAACAAGGGTCCCGTTTGAGCATAACTTTCTTCGCTCGAGCGGACATGCAAATATGTGAGGGGCCGCTCAAGCGCAACTTCCTTCGCTCAAGCAGTCTTCAAACTTTGAAAAAGTACTGGTTGTGTGATTTTCACACTCGACGAACGCTCGATAGTCGCTCAAGCGTGAGACTTAGGTCCTCGCTCGGGCGCAACTCTTGTTGCTCAAGCGGTCTGCAAAAATGGTAAACTTCTTAAAGCATGCATTTCACGCTGTAACAAGCCCGCGGGGGGGCCTCGCTACAGCTCAGACTCGACTTGTAGTCACGGTTCTAAGTCTGAACCAAAGAGTCCAAATCCGGCAAATCGTTTTTGAGAAAAACAGATTTTTTTGAAAGAAGTGCCAAACATGGACTGCTTTGCCAGATACAGAGTCGCCACCTAAATATTTTATTTTGGGAATTTTAGGAAACCCTGACTCGGTGCCAAAAGGCCACGTGTCCGTCATCACCAAAGTTGCCTCGGCTCGGGAACTTGGGTACGATTGGGGAAGGTCACTTCGTGAGCATCCCCGCTCGCTCGGTCATAGACCGGCCTATACTAACCATGATATCAATTTTTGAAAACTTTGTGCGTCCTTAAACCGGTTATTAGCCTAGGTTACTATGTGATGCGCACAGCATACAAGTATAGACCGGGTCGCCTGAATTGGAACGAAACATTTCATGTTTGTTTTTGAAAGAGGGTTTGCTACTCGCAGGTAGGCTTGAAACATTTGATGATTTATTCCAATTTAAGTAACCCAACCTTCACCCACAGGCATTCAGGCAGATATATCAAATAAGCACATAGCCTCATGGTAAGCATGCTATTCATGGCAGTCACTCACACGCATGCAAGGATGCTAAAGCATAAAGCTTACCGGGTACTCCAAGCCAAAACAGAAACTCATTAGAAATCATGCATGAAACCTAAGTATACAGAAATGCCTAGTGCAACACATACAAAAATGCAACTATAGCAGGCTCGGCTATTCTAAATATGGCATATGAGATGCTACAACTAACATATATTCAATTTGGAATTGAAAATACAATGCAGTTAGTATGATGCGCCAAGCCCGATGCATGCAAAAACAGATGAATGAATGCAAACATGCTGTCATACTGTATGCTAATTGAAATATGCCCTAATCTAACCATCATAAGCAGATAAATAAAAGGGAGAAAGACGTGGGGTTGGAAGACATACAACACACACACGCACACTTATTACAGTTGTGCCCTCGTGCAGAGGGTCCGAATAAATAATACAGTCCCGAATAAAAGAATATTACAGTCCAAATAAATACAATCCAAATAATATACAAATTCCTAATTAATTAACAAATTAACTAAGAAAATAAATAAAACTGGCGTGCAAGCCAGGGACTGCCTCGCTTCTGATGGATGATGCATGTCCGGGTTGCTTTGCGCGGAAATCCACCGGAATGCCCCGATTAGCCTCTGTTTTACAATTATTTTTGAAAAGCGTGCCAAGTCCCGGAAAGTTGCTGATTCCTGATTTTGCTGCAACAGAGAGCAGGAAAGGGGCATAGCAGTGTATTTTCACAAATATATGCATGCCTCGATCCTCGTGCCACCAATCACGCATACCGAGGCATGATGGCCGAGGAGTCGAATTGCACAATTTAATGTAGGATGAATGCACATGAAAACACAACAAAACCTAACTCCATCATGGATGATCCGGAGTGTCGGTGACTGGGAATTGGGACACGTTCCGTCACTCAGAGTACGAAACGCACCTCGTTTCCCGTGTCCGGGTTGACTTCTATCCCGAACACGATGCGATATGCATGATATGCATGAAATGCAACTAAGATACAATCCTAGTATGCGCAATGCTATGAAAATGAGATGCCTCGAAATGCGTGCACACGGGCACGCAAACTGAGAAAATGACAGAATGCAATCTAAGATACGACCTAGTATGCACTATGCTATGAAATGAGATGCCTCAAAATGCGTGCACACGGGCACGCAAACCGAGAAAATGACAGAACGCAATCTAAGGTACAACCCAGTATGCACTATGCTATGAAATGAGATGCCTCGAAATGCGTGCACACGGGCACGCAAACCGAGAAAATGACAGAATGCAATCTAAGGTACAACCTAGTATGCACTATGCTATGAAATGAGATGCCTCGAAATGCGTGCACACAGGCACGCAAACCGAGGCGATGGTATATGCAATGCAAGTGACTAAAATGGCATGGAAAATGTAACATGGACTTATACTAACATGAGAGAGCCTCAGCCACACTCACATAAGAAGCCGGTAGATGAAAATGAAGTGCCTCAAAGTGCGTGCACACGGGCACGCAAACCGAGGCAATGGCATATGCAATGCAATATGGCAAAAATGGCATATAGAATGCAACATGGACTTATACTAACATGAGAGAGCCTCAGCCACACTCACATAAGAAGCCGGTAGATGAAAATGAAGTGCCTCGAAGTGCGTGCATACGGGCACGCAAACCGAGGCAATGGCATGCGCAATGCAAATGACATGAAAATATGATATGGGCTTACACCAACATGAGAGAGCCTCAGCCACACTCACATAAGATGCCGATGGATGAAAATGAGGCGCCTCGAAATGCGTGCACACGGGCACGCAAACCGAGGCAATGGCATACGCAATGCAAATGACATGAAAATATGATATGGGCTTACACCAACATGAGAGAGCCTCAGCCACACTCACATAGGATGCCGATGGATGAAAACGAAGTGCCTCGAAATGCGTGCACAGGCACGCAAACCGAGGCGATGATAGAATGCGATGCAATGACATGAAAATGTGATATGGGCTTATACCAACATGAGTGAGCCTCAGCCACACTCATATAGGATGCCGATGGATGAAAACGAAGTGCCTCGAAATGCGTGCACACGGGCACGCAAACCGAGGCGATGATAGAATGCGATGCAATGACATGAAAATGTGATATGGGCTTATACCAACATGAGAGAGCCTCAGCCACACTCATATAGGATGCCGATGGATGAAAACGAAGTGCCTCGAAATGCGTGCACGCGGGCACACAAACCGAGGCAATGATAGATGCAATGCAAATGACATAGAAATGGAAAGAAATCATTCTAATGGAATTTCAGCACTCAAATATGGGGGAAAACAGTCCCGAAATGAGGCGAAATGACACCAAATACATGGAATAGTCCCGAAATGCGAATTTAGGCACCCGAAATGGCCTATAGCTATGCCAAACATGCACGATATGGACATGTAATGCAAAGACAGAAGCTAGGCAGTCCCAAAAAAGGCACTTTCACAGTTATAAACATGGCCAAACAGCAAGCATAGGTAGGGCAAAAATGGCATGCAAGAATAGGGGCCAAGAGAGGGCTAATGAAGCAAGTGATATAAGCAAAATCCAAACTAAAAAATTTCCTTCTACAACATTGAAGAGGGACCAAAAATATGAATGTTTACAGTATATGGAAAACCTCAAATCAATATACAAACATGCTAAAGAAAAGGCACAAGATTGAGGCTCAAAAGGTGCTATAACATGAAGTATACAAAATAATCACCAAACAGAAAAAAAATGTTAATGAAACATGAATTATAGGCCAAAATAAGACTATTTCCAGAACTGTAAAATGGCCAAAAACAAAAGCATGATAGGCTAACTAAACATGCAAGAATGGGGAATAAAAGAGAGATATAACATGAAGTGGCATATGGAGGTCCCAAACCATGAAAGGCCCTGAATGAAACATGAAGAATGGACCAAAATAAGACTATTTCCAGAACTGTAAAATGGCCAAAAACAAAAGCATGGTAGGCTTCCATAGCATGCAAAAATGGGACCAAAAAAGGAGTATAAAGGGAAGTATAACATGGAAGTCTCAAACAGTGTTGAGCCCTTCTTCAATGTTGAAGAGGGGCTCAAAATAAGCCTACTTACAGTTTATAACATGCTCCAAAATAAATCACACACAAGCTAAAAATATCATGCAAGAAAATGACACTTTAGAGGGATAATGAAGCAAGTGCAAGATGGAGGGCTCAAACAGGGTTGAGCCCTTAATGAGACATGAAAATGAGCTCAAAAAAAGGGTACTTTCAGTTCTGGTCGGAGCTCAAATGTATAAGAAGGAGAGGCTAAGAAATGTTGCAAAAAATGAACTAAAAAAAGAAAAAATGGACTCACCCTTGAAGATCAATACTTTTGTTGCTTCTTGGACCAATTTTGATGACTCTAAGCTGATGGAATTCTTCCTCTTACTGCTAAAATGGAGTGGTGGTGGTAGAGCTTGGTGGTGATGAAGAAAATAAGGTATAGGACTTAAGGGTATTTAGGAAAATGAGAGGGATGGAGGAGGATTTGTGTCTTGAGGCTTGAAGAACAAATTTTTCAACCCCAAAATGTGATGTTGCCTGCTGGTTATAAGGACCAAAAAGGGGGTGTAAAGGTGGGGGAAAAGGAGGCCAACTTTCCCCCACAAAATATCCCCCGGATATTGATATTTTCTGGGGGATAAAGCTATACAGCTGTAAAGTGAACAGTGTGAAGATTACGGCCGGCCAGTTATTTTGGTTGCAGGTGGCCGGCCGGCCACACCCCCTAGCCGGCCGGCTAGGGGTCAAAAGGGTCAAGCTGATTTAGTGGCCGGCCACCACATGATGGTGTCCTCCCAAGTGTGTACATCACAAATATGTGGTTCAAAGTTCAAGAAAGTGGCCCCAAGGTGTTCAACATTAGCCCGGAAGGAGGGGTTCAAAAGGGTCAGGTGGAATTACTGGCCGGCCACCAACTTTTAGGATCCTCCCAAGTGTGTACATCACAAATATGTGGTTCAAAGTTCAAGAAAGTGGCCCCAAGGTGTTCAACATTAGCTCGGAAGGAGGGGTTCAAAAGGGTCAGGTGGAATTACTGGCCGGCCACCAACTTTTAGGATCCTCCCAAGTGTGTACATCACAAATATGTGGTTCAAAGTTCAAGAAAGTGGCCCCAAGGTGTTCAACATTAGCCCGGAAGTGTGAAAAACGGGCATCGGAGGGCGTCAGAGGATGTATAACTGGTTGCTGCAACAATTACTGGCCTCCCACCCTTCAGTGACCTCCCCGGTGATAAAACAGAGGTACCTGCCAAAAATGAACGAAAATCGTTGCAGAACGAAAATCGTTGCAAAACGAATGTTCGGGGGCCAAAACGCGCAGTTCGAGGTCCCGAAAACGGGCTGTTAAGCACCGAAAGTGGCATTCGGCCACGAAGTGGGTTTCTCAGACCCCAGTGTCCCTCAAAAGGGAGAAAATAGGAAGTATGCCAAAAATCAGAACAAACGGAGATGGTTAGGCGGTCCCGAACCGAGGCACACGGCCAACGATTCTGAAAAATCGGAAACCGGACTCCGAAATGGGCAAAATGGCCTACGACCACGAAATGTAGCCTACGGACATTGAGAGATGGTCTACGGGACCTCTCCCTTCCCTCAGGAAAGGAAACAAAGAAAACTGAGCCTGGTTCGCAAACCGAGGCAAAGTACAAAAGAGGGTTCGGAAGTCCGGAGGCAGGGCTCACGGCCGCAACTCTGAAACTTCTGAACGAGCACATTATACAACATCACCAAGTGCTCAATCAGTGACGTCTGAGTCTTAAGGTCGGTCAAAAAATGGGGTGTCTACAGTTGCCCTCTTTGACAGAACTCGGAAGTCACAAGTGACGGGAGTGAATGTCAAAGCCCAGAGACGACCCATTTTTGACAAGGCCGAAAACTTAGACAAACGTACAAGATAAACAGAAATGTGCCCGCAGGCATGCTCGCAGGCAAGGGGGGCAAAATGCAAAGCGATATGCAAGAAGCCCAACATAACTCAATGATCATGCAAATGCAGCAAGCTGTAATGAAGCAAGTATTCGCAAATAGATGCAACAGTTTTAAGCAAGAATGCAAGGCAACAACTACATTTCATGCAGTTAAGAAATGCGGAGGATTATTTAATCCCCGCCACGTCTCACACGGAGAAGATACGATACCTGCGCGATTCGTCTGGTCGCACCAGCCTCAATTGAACCGTACATACAATATCGTGCCTGCAAAAGAGAGAAATTGCAACAAGTACAATATGCTACCAACATATATTTAATGTGATTCCGAAAGTTTGACACACGCAGCGCCGGTGAGTGAATGCATCGCAATGCAAGAGTGGAACATGCGTGACAATGTATGCTCAAACATAGAGGTATTGCCAATATCAAGAAATGTGCATAAAAATGTGAGTATGCTCATGAGAATGCGAATTATGTGCATGATAGTACAAAGCGAGCATAAGTCAACGTGCCCGTTTGTTACGAAACAACGAGCACGGAAATGCGTGTTTCGGCGAAGGTAACTCAATCACGGCCTCCGATCCGCTTCCCGGAAAGGCTACAACTCTTTCAAAAAGGATACACTTTGATTTTGATGAATGATGATGAGACACATGTCAGAACTTGAAGCCGAAGTCCCGGCAGATCATTTTGCGACAGAAAGTGCACTTTTCTTGAATTTTTTTCAGGTCCCGGGAACTTCAATCTTCCTCAAAATTTGCAGAGAGCTAGGTGAGCCTGTGAGGGACATGGCCAGCCGTTTATCTTCCCAAGGGGAGGCCACCATCCACTTTTGCAAAAAGTAATTGGCTGGCCGGCCGGTTTTCCAAAAAGGAAATGGCTGGCCAGCTAGAAAAGGTGGCCGGCCGGCCATATGCCCAAATCCGAGGGCATTTTGGTATTTTCACCTCTTTTTTGATGCTCCTTCATTCCAAAATTTGGAGCCTATATAATGCAGCCGAGATCTCTTCCTTTCTTGCCTCCTACAACACTTTCTTCTCCAGATCTGAGTTCCATACGCGTTTTCCAACGCCCCACGCAAGTTGTTTCCGCAAAAACATTCAGTTTCAAACACTTTGAAGCGATTAAATTTCGGTTTCGGAGCTTCTTTTCTCATTTTCGCCACTTGAGGTAAGTTTGTCTCAATATTTGGAAGATTTTCTCGGGAGTTGACTTTTGTTGACTTTTTCATTTCCCGAGAGTTGACTTTTGTTGACTTTTTCCAATTTTGGCTCATTTTCGCTCATTTTTGCTCCTTTTGCAGATTCTTTGAAAATGGCGGGCAATTCTCCCCACGGCGGAGGCTTTCCAGGTGCCGGAGACGATTTTGATCCCATGACTCTACCCCCGAGGGTCCGTCCTTTTATTCCCGGGAGGTATAATCCGCCAGCACATGTCCTTCCGCGTGCCGTCTTCCGTCACTTCACTAGCTTTGACGAGCGAGCACCTGGGGATCTGCTTCTCCGAGAGCCAGAGCATCACCTCTCTCATGAGGCCCGAGAGGTATTTACTTCGTTTTCTACATTTTTCGTACATTTCGCACCTTTGCCATGCTTGAACACGCAGTTTAGCTTATGACATAGTACTTTGCTTGCATCCTGAACATGTAGTTTAAACATTCGAATTTCTGAACACTTGGTTCATTAATTAATTGCGAACGCACAGTATACATTAGTTTAGAGGTGAACACACGGCTCAAACACTAATTTGTCGAACACACAGCCCGAATTCGAAAGTGAACACACAGCCCACACTTTAAATTTTCTGAACACGCAGCCCAGATTAGAATAGTGAACACGCAGCCCACACTGATAGAAAGTTGAACACGCAGCCCAAACTTTAAATTTTCTGAACACGCAGCCCAAATTAAAATAGTGAACACGCAGCCCACGCTAGTTGAAATTTGAACACGCAGCCCAAACTTTAAATTTTCTGAACACGCAGCCCACACTAATAGAAAGTTGAACACGCAGCCCAAACTTTAAATTTTCTGAACACGCAGCCCAGATTAAATAGTGAACACGCAGCCCACACTGATAGAAAGTTGAACACGCAGCCCAAACTTTAAATTTTCTGAACACGCAGCCCATATTAAATAGTGAACACGCAGCCCACACTGATAGAAAGTTGAACACGTAGCCCAAACTTTAAATTTTCTGAACACGCAGCCCAGATTAAATAGCGAACACGCAGCCCACACTGATAGAAAGTTGAACACGCAGCCCAAACTTTAAATTTTCTGAACATGCAGCCCACACTGATAGAAAGTTGAACACGCAGCCCAAACTTTAAATTTTCTGAACACACAGCCCAGATTAAATAGTGAACACGCAGCCCACACTGATAGAAAGTTGAACACGCAGCCCAAACTTTAAATTTTCTGAACACGCAGCCCAGATTAAATAGTGAACACGCAGCCCACACTGATAGAAAGTTGAACACGCAGCCCAAACTTTAAATTTTCTGAACACGCAGCCCAGATTAGAATAGTGAACACGCAGCCCACACTGATAGAAAGTTGAACACGCAGCCCAAACTTTAAATTTTCTGAACACGCAGCCCAGATTAGAATAGTGAACACGCAGCCCACACTGATTGAAAGTTGAACACGCAGCCCAAACTTTAAATTTTCTGAACACGTAGCCCAGATTAGAATAGTGAACACGCAGCCCACACTGATTGAAAGTTGAACACGCAGCCCAAACTTTAAATTTTCTGAACACGCAGCCTAGATTAGAATAGTGAACACGTAGCCCACACTAGTTGAAATTTGAACACGCAGCCCAAACTTAAATTTTCTGAACACGCAGCCCAGATTAGAATTTGCATGTAGCTTATTTCACTTCATCGGTACACAACCCATTTCATTTTATCGGCACGCAGCCCAGTTCATCTCATTGGCACGCAGCCCAGTTCATTTCATCGGCACACAGCCCATTTCATCTCATTGGCACACAGCCCAATTCATTTCATCGGCACACAGCCCATTTAATCTCATTGGCACACAGCCCAGTTCATCTCATTGGCACACAGCCCATTCATTTCGTTATTGACACATGTATTCATTCTGAATGCAGGTTGGTTCTCGCAGTGTACGGGGATACGGTTCCACCGCCGCGCGGGACTGGTACGCTGAGCTCCCGGAGGGTGTCCGAGATTTGATAGACTTTGCAGGGTTCGGGCCCTTCTGCGTTGGGTTGTCACGTTGTTCTGCCAGGAGGACACTGATGGCAGCATTGGTAGAGAGATGGTGGGACACCACCAACTCCTTTCATTTCTCTGCCACTGGAGACGTGACCATGACGCCTCTAGACTTCGCTGTGTTGACTGGCTTAGACATAGGAGGTTGGCCCATCCCCTATGATGAGGATATGGGCGAGTGGGAGGCTGGTTGGATGTATCTATTGGGACTCGCCCGCCTGTTGACAGGGTTTCTGGGAGAGTCCAATACACTTGGTTCTCTTCCCACTTCCGGCGGGCGGAGATGGTACCCGAGACTCCTGAGGAGACGGAGCAGTACGCCCGTGGTTTCCTTATGTTCCTCTTCGGGACTACCCTGTTCGCCGATAGAGGGAACACAGTCGGGCTATACCTGCTGAGCGCTCTGGTTGACTTATCACAGGTCCATCGATATGACTGGGGTGGCGCCGGCCTGGCTACCCTTTACTTTTATATGAGCGCGACCTCCCGCGGGCGGGGAGATTTACTTGGCGGCTACTGGAGAGCCTGGGAGGTACTTTTCTGTCCCCTTGATTTACATTTCTGCTCTTCATTATTTGTACATTGCACACACAGCACACTTTTACAGTCTGTACTTTGTTCTCAGCATTTCGTACTTACATTCTGCACTGCTTTTCTCAGCTATGGGCCTATGTATATTTCCCAGCATTAGCCCCAGAGTTGGAGGTGGCAGGGCTTCCCATGACCCCATACTCACTAGTGTTCGAGGGCCCGCACCGGCCGAGACCCCGAGAAACCCTCATTTACTTGCGACAGTACTTTGACACTGTGCGGCATTCGGAGGTACTTCAGAACTTTCAGTTCCTTTCATTTTCATCTTTGATTTGCTCTGTATATTCCCGATTTCTGATTGGTTTATGCATTTATCATCCGCAGATCTCATGGCAGCCTTGGGCGCCCCTGGGTGATGGTCTCCAACTTCAGTATACCGGAGGGTCGGACATCTCCCAGTATAGGGTCCTGCTCGAAGGGCCGGTTGGCAGGGCATGGTTCCTGGGGGAACGCTTTCTGCGTCAGGTATGGGGGTATCTTTCTCAGGATCCTCCCGCAGTACCCCCAGTCAGTATGCGGACTGCTGACAGGCTCTCTTACTCAGAGGTAGTCGGCGCTATGCTGGGTAGCGATGCTTTACTATATCTTGAGGAGGGGGACTACGCCACTTACCGTCACATATATTTGATGCCTCCATTGACGGGAGCTCGCACTCCGATGACGAGGCCTGCCGGTATGTCATCCTCGGGCCAGGCCTGAGCTCGGGCTGCAGACGCCCCTTCTACTAGTAGGGCTGGTACATCTAGAGGTGGGGGTAGACCGGTTCCTCCGATTCCGTCGACTTATCCTCATCCTGGATGGCCAGATATGCCGACTGAGTTGATGGTGTGGCAGTATGGGGCTATCTCTCCAACTCCGATCCCGCTAGAGCCTCCGATGCCCAGTGATCGATACGCCATTGATCCTGATTCACCGCTGGTATGCTCCACTGTTTTTCATTCATCATTCAGATGCTTAGACATTCTTTTGTTCACTTATGATTATGAGCTCATATTTGCAGCCATCGCGAGGGTACATGGAGGAGGTGGTTGGACTGGTGGCCACACTCGAGGGCATGGTCCTGCGTAGGGAGGCACAGTTGTCTGTCGCGGGCATTCAGGTACCCTTCAGTTTTCTGGCATTTATCATACTTCTGATGACATGCTGATTTCTACTGCATCGATAGACTACTTGTGTAGAGCACATCTGACACACACCCCACTTGGACACTACATTTACATGCACCCACTTCACGTAGTCGTTGCTTGTGTCTGTATCTGATGTATATATTTGGACTGATGTATTTGAATTGAACTTTTTGTTTTCAGATGCCTTCATGGTCCGGTCAGCCACAGGCCAGGCCACCTGGGCCTCCTTGGGGAGCTGGGCCATCTGGGCCTTTTCAGGGAGTTGGGTCACCCGGGCCTTTTCAGGGGGCGGGGCCATCCCGGCCTTTCCGAGGAGCCGGGCCATCTAGACCTTTTCGAGGAGCTCGAGGAGGGCCTGTCCGCAGACGCAGGGCTCACGTTGTAGAGGCGGAGCCTGATGAGGAGGAGGAGGATGCTGAGGAGGAGGAGGAGGCTACCGACCGTCAGTCAGAGACATCTGCTGAGGAGGGGGGCTCCGGTCTTGGTTCGGGGAACAAAGGCGAGGCTGAGGGGGATCCTGAGGATGACAGTTCCGACTCAGATGATGATGATGGTGCAGAGGTTGTCCCGCAGAAGAGAATGAGGAGTGCTTCTCATTCCCGTTCCCGAGGACATTGATGCTGTTGTTTCCTGCTTTATTTTTCTTTTACTAGTAGTTTGTAGCACTTTGCACATTGTTAGGCAGTTTTATTTTTTGTAAAACTTGTACCTTTGTTTGTTGTAAAGCATGATGGAATGAAACAGCTTTTGAAAAGGTGTTTGTATTTTAAACTTTTAGCATCGTATCGCATCATTTTATTTCGCACAAAAAATGAATTTGAATGGGAATGTGCATTGTGTAATCACCAAGTCAGGTAGTGAATCGACGCAACAAACTAAACAACTCAACTTACTAAGATATAACAGAACCTTAGGAAGTTTACAACTCGATAAGCAAAATGCAACAACGTTGACAACGCAAATAAACAAGACTTTAAACAAAGATTGTTTAAACAGAGAACAATGGCTCGAAAACACGAAACACGTCCGCTCGACAAACAACTCGATAAGCAAAACAACAACTCGATAAACAAAACTCAGCAATAACAAAGTGTACTTCGGACGATCCGGGCACCGGAACGCATCCGAAACGGAGGGAGATGAAGGCCTTTGATTCTCCCGTTGCATGGAAATGCTTGAAACTTTCCCTCGAAGGGTAAAACAGGGCCAAGGGGATATACTGCTGTATTGCCGGCCACCTTTGGGAGCCGGCCGGCCAATTTTGTGGAGAGAGACAGCTGGCCGGCCATTTTTGAGAAAGAGAATGGCTGGCCAGCCAGAAAAGGTGGCCGGCCGGCCACTTATTCCTGCAGCCACCTAGTTTTTGACACGTGTCCCGTGAATAGTGTTTTTCCCTCTATAAAAGCCTCAACTTGGGGAACATTCATTTCATCTTAGTTTTACACAAAGATGGAGGCGTTTCTCGCGGAAAATCTCACATCTTGGATCTCTTCTCTAGATGGCTCGGAAAAGCTGAACTTCCGGGGTTTCGGCTTGAATGCACTATTCACGCTGAGCCGTACTCCGCTACAGCTCCCTTTTCTCCATGCCACGGCAAGGTTCTGGAACCCAGTGACGCACGTTTTTAGCTTTGGCGGCCAAGAGGTATGTCCTACTTTCGAAGATTTTCAGGTTTTGATGGAGTCTGAATGCTCTGAAGTGATCTTGCCCCAGCTCCGTTTTGGCCACGCCCAGGCTTTAGGGCGGATGTGTGGGCTCACGGCGCATGATGCTCGATCTCTGATCTGCAGTGGGGAACTGGACATCCTCGGCTTGATCCATCATTTTTCCGACGCCGGTGACCGCAGTAACCATTATTGGCAGGGTTTCCGGCAACACGCCCTCTGCTTATGTTTGTTGTCTCACTTTCTGCTTTCCTCGGGCTTCGGCGGGGCTAGCATTCGCCTGATTGAAGTCGCCCAGGGCTTGAGAGAAGGGAAGAGCTGTATTGCCATGACCTTGGCCGAGACACTGATGGGCTTAGATTCTGTCTATCGCCGGGAGGTGACTAGGTTTGCTGGGAGTCCACTGCTGCTGCAGGTAATGTTTCCCACCCAACCTTACATATATATTTGCTCACATCACTCGACCCTCAGGCTCGATTTTTCTCACAAAACCTTCGTCTTACTTTTCTCTCATCGTACATCTCTCTGTTCTTTATTCTCTCATTTTCCATCCCTCCCCTAGGTATGGTTAATGGACAAGTTGCAGGTTGTGGACTCTTGCTCGGCCTATTCAGCTCGAGGCTACTTCTTTCGGCAGCGCCTAGTCAATGCTCTTGACGAGAGGTGGTGGTTCGATTGGATGTGCAATTTGTCCGCAGACGGCATTGCTTGGCGTTGTCCTTGGCTCAACCTCCCGGCAATGAGCTATAGTATGTCCCGGCTGATTGGGATCCAATTGATTGGTCTAACCCACTGCGTATTCTATTTTCCGTTCTGGTTCCTGCGTCAGTTTGGTCATGATCAGACCTGCCCACCGGAGGGGATTGAGTACCCAGCCGCTTTCCCGATCCGGGGTGCACAGCTTGCCCGATATGCCACAACATGGAGAACTAGAGAGCTCCTGGCCCCTGCTTCCACTTTCAGTTGCACTTTATCTGATGAGTGCTTGGATTGGCTCAATGAGGAGGCACAGGTTGGGCCTAGCTTGGCATCAGATGCTTCGTCCAGCTCCGGGAGGGGACGCAGAGATACTTGATTCAACTATGCCCCAAATTTATTGCTTTATTAGTATTTTCAAGTTTTTCTTTATGAATGTACTAAAAAAACAACCTCGATTGTAATGCAAGAGCAGGAGAACTCAATTTTGAAATCAATGAAATTGAAAGTTGTGGTACTGAAAATTTTCTACTTTTGGTCCAAAAATGGTCTTAGTCGTAAAAAGATTAATTTGAACAAAGTCGACTTTTATCAAAAACTTTTCAAAACTATTTTCGATGTGGATCAGAACTGGACACGCCGAAAATCTGTCACTGAGATGCACAACCCCAGATCCCTGCAACTGGAAAGTTGCCCCTAGTCTGAAGAACAATGCGGCACTTCATAGCAACGGAAAGTTGCCCCTTGTCTGAGTAACTTTGCACCGTCGCGGCAACGGAAAGTTGCCCCTAGTTTGAACAGCACTGTACCGGAGATCACGATAAATGCTGATGGATAAAGATGACTGAGATGATCAAAATGGACAGAGTTGATCGGGGAAAAGTTTATGGCTGAACTTCAAGGTGAAGTTGCCTACGTATCCCAAAGATGGGAATCAAGCCTTACGTAGTTCAGGCCCGGGTTCACTCGAGTATTTTCACTCTCCTTTTGCGCTCTAACTTTTGCCAAGGCCGCCCTTTGCGGGTTTTCAACCTTGCGAGCTCAGTTTTTATATTTTCTAATTTTTTGTGCCCTGACTTTTGCCTAGGTCGCCCTTTTGGGTTTTCGGCCTAGCGAGCCTCTCAAGGGTAATATTTCTTCAACTTGTCCATATTGATCGGTTGTGAGAACTCCAAGCCATCTAGATCCATCAGAACCACAGCTCCACCTGACCAGATAGCTTTGATGATGTAAGGACCAGTCCAATTGGGTTTGAACTTGCCCCTTGGGTCGTGGATGGGAGCTCGGTTGTCTTTAAGCACCAAATCTCCTTCTTTCAGATTCCTGGACTTAACCTTCTTGTTGAAAGCCCGGGCAATTCTGCGTTGATAGCCTTGGATGTGGTACAGTGCTTTCAGTCTTCTTTCATCAAAGAGCATGAGTTCTTCGAATCTGCTTTGCTGCCAATCTGCTTCGGCTATCTGGCATTCAGCCAATACTCGTAACGACGGAACCTCAATCTCGATGGGTAGAACAGCCTCCATTCCATAGACCAATGAATATGGAGTTGCTCCAGTAGAAGTTCTGATTGAAGTCCTGTAGCCCCACAGAGCAAATGGCAGCTTGTCTGGCCAATCCCGATAGGTTCCCACCATCTTCTGCAGTATATGCTTGATATTCTTGTTGGCGGCCTCAACCGATCCGTTGGTCTGCGGCCGGTATGTAGATGACTTATGGAAAGCCACATTGTATTTTTCCAACAAGTCTATCACTTCTTTCTTGAAGTGGGAACCATTATTTGAAATTATCTCGTTTGGCATCCCGTAGCGACAGATGATGTTGTTTCTGATGAACTTTGCGACGTGCGACGCCTTCAACACCGCGTATGATTGGGCCTCGACCCACTTTGTGAAATAATCTATCGCTACTAGGATAAACTCATGCCCGTTTGACCCCTTCGGGGTAACAGCTCCGATCACATCAATTCCGCAGACTGAAAAAGGCCATGGCGAAGTCATGTTGTACAGTTTTGACGGCGGGATGTTCATGCGGTTTGCATGAATTTGACACTTGTGGCATCGCCGAACAAAACTAATACAATCCTCCTCCATAGTTGACCAGTAGTAGCCCTGTCTGAGGATCTTTCTGGCCAGCATTACTCCATTCATGTGTGCACCGCACTCCCCCCCATGGATGGCTTCCATCAGGCGTTTCGACTCTTCAGCTTCTACACAGAGCTTATGCATTCCCAGATGACCCCTTTTGTACAGCTTTCCCCCGCAGATAATGAACTGAGCAGCCATTCTTCTGATGGCCCTCTTATCCTTGGCATTTGCCCCTAGTGGATACGTCTCCTTTTCCAAGAAGTTCCAGATGTCGTAATACCAGGGGTTGCCGTCTTGAACCTCATCTATGGCGGAAATCGACTCGTATGCTGGCACAAACTTCTGATCAATAATGACTGGACGCATCCGGACTCCGGACGGGATGTCTATCATAGAAGATAGAGTTGCTAATGAATCTGCAAACCTGTTGTTCTCTCTTACGAGGTGGGTGAAATTTAGCTTCTCAAACCGAGGAATTAGCAAATCCAAGGTTTGGTGGTAAATTATCATCCTTTCCTCCTTGACTTTCCAATCTCCTTTTGCTTGAGACACAACAAGGTTCGAGTCCCCAATGACGTCCAACCGTTTTGCCCCTAGTTCTAGGGCTGCTTCCAGGCCAGCAATACATGCCTCATACTCTGCCTCATTATTTGAAACTTTGAACTGGAGCTTGAATGCTAAAAGGATACGAGAATCGTCAGGCGCTATCAGCAACACCCCTATCCCATACCCATACTGGTTTGACGCTCCGTCAAAGTACATCGTCCAAGTTTCATCTTCGACGTGTAGAATGGCTTCATCTGGGAATAGATACTCAACCGCTTCATCCCCCTCAACCGGGTGGTCGGCAAGGAACTCCGCTACCGCTCTCCCTTTTACCGACTTGCGCGTTACATACTTTAAATCAAATTCGGAGACCAACAGCAGCCAACGGGCTAGCCTACCCGTAAGTGCTGGTTTCTCGAAAAGATATTTGATGGGATCCAAACGCGAAACCAACATTACTGAGTGAGCTAACAGGTAGTGCCGCAGCTTCCTGGTTGCCCATACCAAGGCCAAACAAGCCTTCTCCAGCGGTGTATAGCGGGTCTCGTAATCCAGCATCTTTTTGCTCAGATAGTAAATGGCTCTTTCCACTTTGTCTTCTGACTCCTGCGCAAGCATGCAGCCCATGGTAGTCTCAGTTACCGAAAGGTACAATATCAACGGTCTCCCCGGCTCTGGTGGTGACAACACGGGCGAGTTCTGTAGATACTCTTTGATCTGCTCAAAAGCTGCTTGACATCGGCCGTCCCATTGGAATTTCTTTCCTTTCTTCAGGAGACCAAAAAGTGGTTCACAAGTCAAGGTTAATTTAGAAATAAACCGTCTTATGAATTGCACTTTACCCAGAAAGCCTCGCACCTCCTTTTCAGTCCTTGGTGGTGGCATTTCTAAGATGGCCTTGATTTTGGAAGGGTCGACCTCGATGCCCCTTTGTGTAATCAGAAACCCTAGCATCTTCCCTGCTGTAACACCAAATGTGCATTTCTGGGGATTCAGTCGCAGCCGAAACTCTTTGATCCTTTGAAATAATTTTTGTAAGGCGGTGTAGTGGCCCTCTCTTTCTTTGGACTTGACAATCATGTCGTCCACATACACCTCGACCTCTTTATGGATCATATCATGCAATATTGTAGTTGCTGCCTGTTGATACGTAGCTCCAGCATTTTTCAACCCGAATGGCATCACTCTATAACAATATGTACCCCACGGGGTAGTGAATGCAGTCTTCTCCCGGTCTTCGGGTGCCATTACTATCTGATTATAGCTTGAGAAACCATCCATAAACGAAAGCAAAGCGTGTCCTGCCGTGAAATCCACCAATTCATCAATGTGTGGCAAGGGAAAGTCGTCCTTCGGGCTGGCCCTGTTCAAATCTCTGAAGTCTACACAGACTCGAATTCTGCCGTCCTTCTTTGGCACCGGAACAATGTTGGCCAACCAAGTTGGGTATTCAGATACCAGCAGGAACCCTACGTCAATTTGCTTGGTGACCTCTTCCTTAATTTTGAGAGCCCAGTACGGGCGGATCCTTCTGAGTTTCTGTTTGACAGGGCGGGCCTCGGGATCAAGAGGGATCCGGTGCTGTACAATCTCAGGATCGATTCCAGGCATGTCTTCGTAGGACCACGCGAAAACATCTTTGAAATCTTTTAATAAAGCGACTAAGCGCTGGCGCTCCTCCGAAGACAACGTGGACCCGATCTGGACCAGCCGCGGGTCCTTCTCAGTACCAACATTCACAGTAGTGATTTCATCCATTAAAGGTTTAACAAATCTTTCCTGCTCTTGATCAATTAACCGTTGCAAAACTGGGGGAATTTCTCCCTCGTTGTTTTCATCAAAATTTTGAAAATCCTGATTTAAGCAATAAATCAAAGGCACAGAAAAATACTCGGAAACCACATCCACATCATTCTCATTAAATATTTCCAAGCCGTCAGATTCCTCTGTTACAACAGACTCAAAAGAAAATGAAAATGACGACCTAGACAGGACTGTGGCATCCGGGTTATCACCCCCAGGAATACCGGACTCAGACTCAGTCGAGCTGGAATCTAATTCCGACACACAAGATTCGTTGGAATCAGATTCCGGCTCACTACCTGACCCGGAGCTGCTAGATAAAAAGCCTTCTTCATATTGCCAGATGAGAGAAGGTGCGATAGATGCATCCAAGATCGGCGCTGGAAAGCCTGCAGCTATTTCATCTCCAATCATAGAAACCGAAGAGTTATCCCCCAAGCACTCTTGGCCGATCGGAGGATCTGATAGTAGACACGCCAGTGCTACCCCCATTTCAAGCTCTGTGCTCTCAGGATCCACTGCTTCACATTGCTCAACCTCAGTTGGTGGGTCTGTCTGCGCTTCGGCAACGTCATCCCCAGATAATTGTATGTCGAAGAAGATTTCAAAACCAGGTACGCGCTTCCCCTCTGCGTTTAGCCATGGCTCCGGGAAGCCGCAGAATGGAAAATCTTCCCCCTCCCGGACGAAGCGTCCGTTTAGGGTACCCCAGATGGGCCTATGCATTAACTCAAATGGCTTCCCGGCCTTCTTTGCTCTGGCCCTTCCGGCCATTTCTTTCCCTTTTCTCACCCAGTCCTCTTTGGTGGGCAGATAACCCAGTCCAAAAGCGTGAGGGTTGTATGGCACTTCGGCCAACACTGAGACGCCCTTCCGGCCGCTTCTCCCTAATCCCATCCCGGGAGTATGTTTTAGCTTGTTCATGAGGTAGATAGATTGAGCACTAACGTACATACCCTCATTCACAGCCATGACATTCTGTATAATTCGGGCCTCCGCCAAAGTGAACCCCGATAAAAACACATCCTCCGTGCCGTACTCGATCTCCAAGACGGGTGTGGACACTTCCGGCGGCAGATGGATTGATGAATTCCCAAAAACGATTGCTACCCCTTTCCCGTGAGGGTACTTTAGCATCTGATGTAGAGTGGAAGAGACTGCTTTGACCTGGTGCAACCACGGTCGCCCCAAAAGTAGGTTAAAGGTTGCGGGAACGTCCAAGATATGAAATTCGATGCTGTGTTGTCCTGGACCAACCTTGGTTTGAATTTTAACAGTCCCCATCACTTCTCTGCTGGTATTGTCGTATGCTCTGATCACTTGGGTAGTTGGGACGAAGTCCACGGGCTTCAACCCGATTGCATATGCCGTTCTGGTCGGGCAGACATTAATCGCAGACCCGGTATCAACAAGTACCACCGGTATCCACTTATCTCTACACTCCACAGAAATATAGAGAGGTTTATTATGATTTGTGCCCTCAGGCGGTAGCTCCTTGTCCGAAAAGGTTAATGCCGGGGAACCTCCTCCTGGAAAAACCAGCCCAACCAGCTGTTCAGGCGTGGTGTCTATGGAGAGTTTGGACTTGTCCATGGCAGATAGGACCGCTTCCCTATGTACTCGTGATGCCATTAGCAGTCCCCAGATGGAGATATCTGCTTGTATCTTTTTTAACTGTTTCAGCACAGCTTCCTCTTCAATCTGCTTCGCCTTCTGTTTCTCCGCTTCTCTATCCTTCCCGGATGCCTCAGGTTGGTCCAGGTGTGGGGGTTTGAAGTACCGCCCACTTCTCGTCATGTGGTCAACCTCATCGAGGTACCAAGTGTCATCCGGTTGATTATTCCCCCAGTCTTCATCCGTGTGGGCAAGACATAAGTCATCGTCTTCCCACCACATTCCGTCGGCAGCCAACAGACACCTGTCTGGCTCCGGTTTAGTTGCACTCGCAGTACTCCCTGTCCACATGCTCGTAGCATTCTCTATCTTCGTGCACACAGCACTTTCAGTCCCCTCAGGGCCTTTATCTTTCCTAATTCTCTCAGCCTCCTCAAACTTTTCTCGTTCCAGCTGCATTAGTACAGCTGTTTGTTCAACAATTCCCGTATCCATAATGCCTATGTCTCGAGCAGAATTCTTAGCACCGGCGCTCTCCGGCGATACAACTTAACTTTCGGCCATTCCGGCCACAGCTGATACCTCTGCCCCTGCCGGGCTCTGTTCTGATTGGGCTTCCCCCACTGCATCTGGTTGATCCTCGAGCCATCCAGTGGCCTCCGCTGATCCCTCATAATCGTACCAGTTGATTGACGCATCCCCCAGTTCCTGGTCATCGAAAAATTGCAGGTTGGCAAAGTCCTCCTCTACGGCTGTCAGATCATCTGCCCATAGCCTAGATCCATCCCCCCGGATCATGCATAGCTCTCCTGTCTCTGGCAATTCTATACCTAGGCCAATTCGGCTCGTTGATAGGATGTACTCGCTTGGATCATAGGCTTCCCCAGCAAAACTCTGTCCAGTCCCAGATTCAACAATCTCATTCTCTCCCAAAATCTGCCCTGCCCCATCTTCGACGGTCACCACCATCGGTTCTGGTCGGGTTTTGGAGATGTCCACCATGCACAAGAAATCAGTGCAATCGGGGAGGAGCACCTCCGGCTTGGGTAGGTGGGTGGGCGTAATATAGATGCTAGGATCGTAAGATGCGACCCCAGTCTGGATAAAATTGATTCTATTGGGAGGAGGAGCTTGGTTATGTGGTGGGAGAGGGTTGGTTGTGACATTGGGTTTATCAGGAGGCGCGATCACCTGTTTGTCAATAAGATCCTGGATCTCATGACGCAATCTGTAACAACGATCGGTGTCATGACCGTGTTTTTGGTGATACGCACAGTATTTTGCTGGGTCATAAGAGGGGGGGAGTGGATTCGGTAATGGCTTTGGCTCCAGGGGTTTCAAATGATTTTTTCTGATCAATATTCCCAGAACTTTGGTCAGGGGCATATATAGTGGGGTAAAGGTTCTTTGGCCTCGCGGTTGGAATCTGTTGGTTTGTGTGTTGCTTCCGGACGCGCCGGAGAAGGGTGTGGCAGCCATGGGCCTTGGAGGGGGAGGGGGAGGGGGAGTGGTGGTGACCATACTAACTTCCGAGGCTCTCGTATTTGCAGCGCCACTCGGGCCCGCATTGTTGTTGCGGTTGAAAGTCCTCCTCGGTTGTTCTCTGTCGTGGTCAAACAGACCTTGTTTCATTGCATCTTCGATTTGCACCCCCATCTCATGTAAATCTGCGAAAGTAGGGAAGGGGACTACAATCATTCTCTGCATCAACTTTGGGTGGAGATTGCGCACAATCATCCGGATTTGATCTTTGTTAGTGGGCCTTAAAGTCATCATTGACGCCTTTGCCCTCCATCGGATCACAAAGTCCGAGAAAGTTTCTTTGGGCTCTTGCCTTGTCGTTTCAAGATCACGGGTTGTGATCTCGATCTGAGTGTTGTATGAATATTGCGCGACAAAGGCCTCAGCCATTTCATCCCAATTCCTTTTCACTTCATCTTGTAACTTTGCGTACCAGTGGGCGGCCACACCCGACAGGGTTCGGCCGAATAGTGAAAGCTTCTGTGGTCGTGTTAGGCCCATTGGCCGCAAGATGTCTGCAAACAGTCGGAGATGGACCATGGGGTCGCCAGACCCGTCAAAGCGGTCGATTTGTGGCATTTTGAACCTATCGGGGAGTGTTACGGCCTCCTCGGTATATCCGTCTTCGATATCCGGCATAGCCTTGACCCCTTGGAATTTCTGGAAGAGCTTCTCCAGTTTGCTCAATTTCAGAGCTGTATGATCAACCTCGAACTCGAAGGGAGAGTCGGGGCGATTGGGTGCATGGACCTTGGACAGTTGTGGTGGAAGCGGGGGCGGAGCTGGCCCCGTTGGAAGATTCGTGTCCTCTTGTAAGTTTTGGATATTCGGCATGGCATTCTGGGCATTTGGTGGGGCGTTCTGAACAGTAGGTGCCTGCTCAGGTAATGGGGCCCCTGCCGGAGGAGGAATTTGGTGTGAAGCAGATGCTGTATTCTGTTGTTGCAGTCTGGTAATCAGCTCAGCCTGCTGGGTCATAATCTCAGCTTGTTGCTTAGCGAGTTCATCCCGGCGAACGGCATCCTGTTGCATGGCCCGCATGGTTTCTTGCATTTGGCGCATCATCTCCTCAACTCCTGTTGGTGTCGTCATACTGTTTTGATTTGTCTGAACTACTGGCAGATCTGTCTCAATGGGGATCTCAATCCGACTGTCCATTGATGGGGGAAACCACTGTTCTGGTGATCTCTGTTCAGATACACTGCGCTTTTTCTGCTTCCTTCTGGTAACAGGGGGTAGAGAATGGAACACTGGCTGTCCGTCGATTAGATCCTCAGATCGATGGAGTCGACGACCTCGTGTCCAAAGTGCTTGGGGAATGCCTGCTGGGTTAGAAGCAATTGTGCTAAAACTGACCTAGCAAAAGATAAATAAAGCGAAAAGGAAATAAATAAACAGATAAACGGACAGCATAACAGCTTAAAATAAAATGCATGACACACAGCCAGGCATAACAACACACAGTCAATAAGCTGAATACACACTGTCCTCAAACACTGATTATTATCCCTGTATCACTGTCCCCTAAAACAGAATCTGATATCCGCAGGTAACTAATTCTCAAATACTGGCAGATGCCCACAGGCCTGATACCCAAACTCATGTACTGAACTGATGCCCGCAGGCCTGATACTGACAATACTGAACTGATGCCCGCAGGCTTGATACTGACAATACTGAACTGATGCCCGCAGGCCTGATGCCCAAACTCATATACTGATACATGCATTCCTGTAGAGACGCACTCTAAAGCACATAACAGATAAGTGAGAGCCAAAACACCCCTATGTTGGGGTAGGGTTTCCCTGTCCTATTTTGTCGGGAGCTAGGGTTTCACTACGCACACAGCGGTTTCAAACAACTTATAAACGGGTAAGCAACCTGTCCTAATTTGAAATGGTCACTATGGATCCGAATATGCACTAGGTCGAAAGGTCAAAGAGGGTGCCCCGGAAAAACCGGGGTTTGTGTTCCCATACTAGCAGAGCCCACAACCGGTCAGCCTTATGGTCATGCCTTGACAAGACAAGCCTCCGGCAAACCGTTCAGGAATAGCAGATGGCAAACACGTTGTCCTAGGCGCACCAATGCAAATGCAATGCAAAGAAACACACAAGTGTAGTCAAAAACAGATATCATGAGTTCGAGTCAAGTTCTCTAAATCCCCAGCAGAGTCGCCAGAAACTGTAACAAGCCCGCGGGGGGGCCTCGCTACAGCTCGGACTCGACTTGTAGTCACGGTTCTAAGTCTGAACCAAAGAGTCCAAATCCGGCAAATCGTTTTTGAGAAAAACAGATTTTTTTGAAAGAAGTGCCAAACATGGACTGCTTTGCCAGATACAGAGTCGCCACCTAAATATTTTATTTTGAGAAATTTAGGAAACCCTGACTCGGTGCCAAAAGGCCACGTGTCCGTCATCACCAAAGTTGCCTCGGCTCGGGAACTTGGGTACGATTGGGGAAGGTCACTTCGTGAGCACCCCCGCTCGCCCGGTCATAGACCGGCCTCTACTAACCATGATATCAATTTTTGAAAACTTTGTGTGTCCTTAAACCGGTTATTAGCCTAGGTTACTATGTGATGCGCACAGCATACAAGTATAGACCGGGTCGCCTGAATTGGAACGAAACATTTCATGTTTGTTTTTGAAAGAGGGTTTGCTACTCACAGGTAGGCTTGAAACATTTGATGATTTATTCCAATTTAAGTAACCCAACCTTCACCCACAGGCATTCAGGCAGATATATCAAATAAGCACATAGCCTCATGGTAAGCATGCTATTCATGGCAGTCACTCACACGCATGCAAGGATGCTAAAGCATAAAGCTTACCGGGTACTCCAAGCCAAAACAGAAACTCATTAGAATCATGCATGAAACCTAAGTATACAGAAATGCCTAGTGCAACACATACAAAAATGCAACTATAGCAGGCTCGGCTATTCTAAATATGGCATATGAGATGCTACAACTAACATATATTCAATTTGGAATTGAAAATACAATGCAGTTAGTATGATGCGCCGAGCCCGATGCATGCAAAAACAGATGAATGAATACAAAAATGCTGTCATACTGTATGCTAATTGAAATATGCCCTAATCTAACCATCATAAGCAGATAAATAAAAGGGAGAAAGACGTGGGGTTGGAAGACATACAACACACACACGCACACTTATTACAGTTGTGCCCTCGCGCAGAGGGTCCGAATAAATAATACAGTCCCGAATAAAAGAATATTACAGTCCAAATAAATACAGTCCAAATAATATATAAATTCCTAATTAATTAACAAATTAACTAAGAAAATAAATAAAACTGGCGTGCAAGCCAGGGACTGCCTCGCTTCTGATGGATGATGCATGTCCGGGTTGCTTTGCGCGGAAATCCACCGGGATGCCCCGATTAGCCTCTGTTTTACAATTATTTTTGAAAAGCGTGCCAAGTCCCGGAAAGTTGCTGATTCCTGATTTTGCTGCAACAGAGAGCAGGAAAGGGGCATAGCAGTGTATTTTCACAAATATATGCATGCCTCGATCCTCGTGCCACCAATCACGCATACCGAGGCATGATGGCCGAGGAGTCGAATTGCACAATTTAATGTAGGATGAATGCACATGAAAACACAACAAAACCTAACTCCATCATGGATGATCCGGAGTGTCGGTGACTGGGAATTGGGACACGTTCCGTCACTCGGAGTACGAAACGCACCTCGTTTCTCGTGTCCGGGCTGACTTCTATCCCGAACACGATGCGATATGCATGATATG
This sequence comes from Camellia sinensis, assembly GCF_055761805.1. Lineage (NCBI taxonomy): Eukaryota > Viridiplantae > Streptophyta > Magnoliopsida > Ericales > Theaceae > Camellia > Camellia sinensis. The sequence goes on from NC_138967.1 coordinate 154,214,703, forward strand.
CATGAAATGCAACTAAGATACAATCCTAGTATGCGCAATGCTATGAAAATGAGATGCCTCGAAATGCGTGCACACGGGTACGCAAACCGAGAAAATGACAGAATGCAATCTAAGATACGACCTAGTATGCACTATGCTATGAAATGAGATGCCTCGAAATACGTGCACACGGGCACGCAAACCGAGAAAATGACAGAATACAATCTAAGGTACAACCTAGTATGCACTATGCTATGAAATGAGATGCCTCGAAATGCGTGCACACGGGCACGCAAACTGAGAAAATGACAGAATGCAATCTAAGGTACAACCTAGTATGCACTATGCTATGAAATGAGATGCCTCGAAATGCGTGCACACAGGCACGCAAACCGAGGCGATGGTATATGCAATGCAAGTGACTAAAATGGCATGGAAAATGTAACATGGACTTATACTAACATGAGAGAGCCTCAGCCACACTCACATAAGAAGTCGGTAGATGAAAATGAAGTGCCTCGAAGTGCGTGCACACAGGCACGCAAACCGAGGCAATGGCATATGCAATGCAATATGGCAAAAATGGCATATAGAATGCAACATGGACTTATACTAACATGAGAGAGCCTCAGCCACACTCACATAAGAAGCCGTAGATGAAAATGAGGTGCCTCGAAGTGCGTGCATACGGGCACGCAAACCGAGGCAATGGCATACGCAATGCAAATGACATGGAAATATGATATGGGCTTACACCAACATGAGAGAGCCTCAGCCACACTCACATAAGATGCCGATGGATGAAAATGAGGCGCCTCAAAATGCGTGCACACGGGCACGCAAACCGAGGCAATGGCATACGCAATGCAAATGACATGGAAATATGATATGGGCTTACACCAACATGAGAGACCCTCAGCCACACTCACATAGGATGCCGATGGATGAAAACGAAGTGCCTCGAAATGCGTGCACACGGGCACGCAAACCGAGGCGATGATAGAATGCGATGCAATGACATGAAAATGTGATATGGGCTTATACCAACATGAGTGAGTCTCAGCCACACTCATATAGGATGTCGATGGATGAAAACGAAGTGCCTCGAAATGCGTGCACACGAGCACGCAAACCGAGGCGATGATAGAATGCGATGCAATGACATGAAAATGTGATATGGGCTTATACCAACATGAGAGAGCCTCAGCCACACTCATATAGGATGTCGATGGATGAAAACGAAGTGCCTCGAAATGCGTGCACACGGGCACGCAAATCGAGGCGATGATAGATGCAATGCAAATGACATAGAAATGGAAAGCAATCATTCTAATGGAATTTCAGCACTAAAATATGGGGGAAAACAGTCTCGAAATGAGGCGAAATGACACCAAATACATGGAATAGTCCCGAAATGCGAATTTAGGCACCCGAAATGGCCTATAGCTATGCCAAACATGCACGATATGGACATGTAATGCAAAGACAGAAGCTAGGCAGTCCCAAAAAAGGCACTTTCACAGTTATAAATATGGCCAAACAGCAAGCATAGGTAGGGCAAAAATGGCATGCAAGAATAGGGGCCAAGAGAGGGGTAATGAAGCAAGTGATATAAGAAAAATCCAAACTAAAAAATTTCCTTCTACAACATTGAAGAGGGACCAAAAATATGAATGTTTACAGTATATGGCAAACCTCAAATCAATATACAAACATGCTAAAGAAAAGGCACAAGATTGAGGCTCAAAAGGTCCTATAACATGAAGTATACAAAATAATCACCAAACAGAAAAAAAATGTTAATGAAACATGAAGTATAGGCCAAAATAAGACTATTTATAGAACTGTAAAATGGCCAAAAACAAAAGCATGATAGGCTAACTAAACATGCAAGAATGGGGAATAAAAGAGAGATATAACATGAAGTGGCATATGGAGGTCCCAAACCATGAAAGGCCCTGAATGAAACATGAATAATGGACCAAAATAAGACTATTTTCAGAACTGTAAAATGGCCAAAAACAAAAGAATGGTAGGCTTCCATAGCATGCAAAAATGGGACCAAAAAAGGAGTATAAAGGGAAGTATAACATGGAAGTCTCAAACAGTGTTGAGCCCTTCTTCAATGTTGAAGAGGGGCTCAAAATAAGCCTACTTACAGTTTATAACATGCTCCAAAATAAATCACACACAAGCTAAAAATATCATGCAAGAAAATGACACTTTAGAGGGATAATGAAGCAAGTGCAAGATGGAGGGCTCAAACAGGGTTGAGCCCTTAATGAGACATGAAAATGAGCTCAAAAAAAGGGTACTTTCAGTTTTGGTCGGAGCTCAAATGTATAAGAAGGAGAGGCTAAGAAATGTTGCAAAAAATGAACTAAAAAAAGAAAAAATGGACTCACCCTTGAAGATCAATACTTTTGTTGCTTCTTGGACCAATTTTGATGACTCTAAGCTGCTGGAATTCTTCCTCTTGCTACTGAAATGGAGTGGTGGTGGTAGAGCTTGGTGGTGATGAAGAAAATAAGGTATAGGACTTAAGGGTTTTTAGGAAAATGAGAGGGATGGAGGAGGATTTGTGTCTTGAGGCTTGAAGAACAAATTTTTCAACCCCAAAATGTGATGTTGCCTGCTAGTTATAAGGACCAAAAAGGGGGTGTAAAGGTGGGGGAAAAGGAGGCCAACTTTCCCCCACAAAATATCCCCCGGATATTGATATTTTCTGGGGGATAAAGCTATACAGCTGTAAAGTGAACAGTGTGAAGATTACGGCCGGCCAGTTATTTTGGTTGCAGGTGGCCGGCCGGCCACACCCCCTAGCCGGCCGGCTAGGGGTCAAAAGGGTCAAGCTGATTTAGTGGCCGACCACCACATGATGGTGTCCTCCCAAGTGTGTACATCACAAATATGTGGTTCAAAGTTCAAGAAAGTGGCCCTAAGGTGTTCAACATTAGCCCGAAAGGAGGGGTTCAAAAGGGTCAGGTGGAATTACTGGCTGGCCACCAACTTTTAGGATCCTCCCAAGTTTGTACATCACAAATATGTGGTTCAAAGTTCAAGAAAGTGGCCCCAAGGTGTTCAACATTAGCTCGGAAGGAGGGGTTCAAAAGGGTCAGGTGGAATTACTGGCCGGCCACCAACTTTTAGGAGCCTCCCAAGTGTGTACATCACAAATATGTGGTTCAAAGTTCAAGAAAGTGGCCCCAAGGTATTCAACATTAGCCCGGAAGTGTGAAAAACGGGCGTCGGAGGGCATCGGAGGATGTATAACTGGTTGCTGCAACAATTACTGGCCTCCCACCCTTCAGTGACCTCCCCGGTGATAAAACAGAGGTACCTACCAAAAATGAACGAAAATCGTTGCAAAACGAATGTTCGGGGGCCAAAACGCGCAGTTCGAGGTCCCGAAAATGGGCTGTTAAGCACTGAAAGTGGCATTCGGTCACGAAGTGGGTTTCTCAGACCCCAATGTCCCTCAAAAGGGAGAAAATAGGAAGTATGCCAAAAATCAGAACAAACGGAGATGGTTAGGCGGTCCCGAACCGAGGCACACGGCCAACGATTCTGAAAAACCGGAAACCGGACTCCGAAATGGGCAAAATGGCCTACGACCACGAAATGTAGCCTACGGACATTGAGAGATGGTCTACGGGACCTCTCCCTTCCCTCAGGAAAGGAAACAAAGAAAATCGAGCCTGGTTCGCAAACCGAGGCAAAGTACAAAAGAGGGTTTGGAAGTCCGGAGGCAGGGCTCACGGCCGCAACTCTGAAACTTCTGAACGAGCACATTATGCAACATCACCAAGTGCTCAATCAGTGACGTCTGAGTCTTAAGGTCGGTCAAAAAATGGGGTGTCTACACACGCTCGAGTAGACTTTTGGCCGCTCTCGCTCGAGCGGAAGTGCAGAATCTAGGATTTCCAAATTGCACTCCCAAGTTCCAAACTCGAATTACACATTTCAAAACTCATCTTTTTGGGCCAAAACTCCAGAAAACATTTCAAAACTTGTAAAATACCATGGTTTGAAGATCATTTCACTAAATCAAGGCCCAAAAGCATGCTAATTGATCAAAACTCTATCTTGAAATTTATGAGTATGCCATAAACATGACATGCATGAATTATTTAGAACATAGGCTTTCCAAAATGTGGTGAATTCTCAAAACCAAGTCAAGATAAACACATGCATGTGAAAATCCTTTAAAAATCTATTCGAAATGCCATGATATATGTATGCATGCATGATATGGTTCAATTTTCTACATTTCTAACTCAATCCTTGAATTATTCAACATAATTCTCTAAAATTCATGTCCTACACATCATAATTGTACAATCTAAAGGTTGAATTCTTACCTAGGCTTGTCAATGATGCTCTAGATGATCAATTGTCGGAAGTTCCAAGCCAAAATCTCTAAGTTCTCTAGCAATCCTTTTAATTTGAGCTCAAACTCCTCTTCTCCCTCTCTCCCATGTTGGTTTGTGTGTGTGTGAGCTCAAAAATGTGTTGATATGAAGGAAAAGGATGAGTGGAGGCATAATGGGTGCCTTATATAGGCTTGGATTAAAGAATTCATTAATTAGGCTTAATTGAGCGTCAATTATTTTAATTAAATCGTTCCGAATCGAATTCTAATTAAACTTATCATAATATTCTAAAAATTTCAAGTAACACATGCATCAAGTCGATTTCATGATCAGATGCCGATAAGGCCTTCAATTCACAGAACAAAATAGAAATTCACATAGATATTTCTACATTAGACAGATATGAGCACAATTAATGTGACACACATGCAATTTCTTCAGAATTTCACCTTAATTGCTTATTAGGCATATTTAATCATGAATTAACGTTAATCAGAGGTCGTGGTTGTTACACCATTACACTACAAGCCTACAATACAAAGCATGATTGGAAGAAACACAAAAAATAGTCCTAAAATAGGCTAAAACAATGCTAGAATTGAAGTCAAAAGAGCTAAAAAAGTAGGCTACAATATGAAGCAAGTTAAGCTAGTAAGCAAGCACAAGGAGGGGAGGCTACCCCCTCCATTTTTGGGACCCCAAAACATGATTTTAGCTTCTGAAAAACCTCTGAAATTCAGTAGTAAAAAGCTCAAAAAAAGATAATAGAAAGGTGGGAAACACAAGGGCAAAGGCTTAAGAAGTTAGGTGTAAAGAAGGGTGATCCACCCATCCACCCTTAATAGCCTTAAACCGCAAGTTTCAGTCCAGAAATTCAGTGTAAAAACAGCCCAAAAATAGTAGAAAATATGGCAAATAAAGAAGGGAAACAAGTTAAGAATTATATCTCTTGAAGAAGGATTCCCTTTTTGAGTTACAAACCAACAATTACACACCCTCAAGGGCTAAATGCAAGCTCAAAAACACCTCAGCACAAATACCACAAGGTTTGGTTTAGAGTGCATGCATCTGTGGAAACAACTGGCACAACTGGGAAAAATATCTGAAAAAACACACAAGTGGCCGGCAGGCCACAAATAGTGGGTTGCCGACCACTATACTGGCTGGCAGTCCACACTAGTGGGTCTGCAGGTCCTAGGATATTTAGGTTTGAAAAACTACTATTTTGGTCTAAAGGCAAGAGGTTCATAGGGTTTTGAGGCTCAAACCTGAGGTATTCTGTTGAGGACTTCGAACATTTGACAAGCATATACAAATTCATCATTGGGTGCGCAATCGGTGGCGCCCAATTCGTAAGGGCGGTCAAAAATGGGGTGTCTACAGTTTCCTTTCTTTGACAGAACTCGAAGTCATAACATGATGTGAGTGAATGTCAAAGCCCGAAGACAACCCATTGTAGACGTTCCCGAACGCCCTGGGAGGACGAGTCCCGTTCTATTCGTTTTGGGTTCACTACAGTTCAGGACTCTCAGATTGTCACGGTTCTTAATCTGAACCAAAGAGTCCAATTCCGGCAAATCGTTTTGAGAAAAACAGATTTTTAGAAAAGAAGTGCCAAACATGGACTGCTTTGCCAGATACAGAGTCGCCACCTAAATATTTTTTATGGGGAATTTAGGAAACCCTAACTCAGTGCCAAAGGCCGCGTGTCCGTCATCACCAAAGTTGCCTCGGCTCGGGAGCTTGGGTACAATTGGGGAAGGTCAGCTATGAGCACCCCCCTTTCGCCCGATCCGAAGATCGGCCTCTACTAACCGTGATATCCGTTTTTGAAAACGTTATGTGTTCTTATTCCAGTTATTAGCCTAGAATTACTACGTTATGCGCACAGCAAACAAGTATAGACCAAATCACCTAAACTGGAATAAAACATTTCATGCTTGTTTTGAAAATGGTTTGCTACTCGCAAGTAGGCTAAAAATGTAGATTTCGCCACCCTCAAGTGGGCTTTAGAAAAGATGATTTTGCCACTATCTAGTGGGCTTAAAACTCACAATTTTAGTGCATTATTCCAATTTAGGTAATTCAACCTCCACCCACAAGCATTCAAGCAGTTATATCACATAAGCAAGTAGCCTCATGGTAAGCATGCTGTCATGGCAACACTCACACGCATGCAAGGATGCTAAAACATAAATGCTCACCGAGTACTCCAAGCTAAAACAGAAACTAGTTAGTAATCATATGCATGATCCTAGTTCATGTTAAGATGGCTAATGCAACACATGCAAAATGCAACTAAGATAGGCTCGGCTAATCTACAATGACATGTGAGATGCTACAACTAGCACGTATTCAACTTGGAATTGAAATACAATGCAGTTAGTATGATGCGTTGAGCCCGGTGCATGTAAGACAAATGTATGGATGCACGCATGCATAGCATAAGGTATGCTAATTTAAATATGTCATAATACTAACCATCAAAAGCATGTAAGTAAAAGGGAGAAAGAAGTGGGGGTTGGAAGACATGCACACACGCACCCACACTTATTACAAATTCGCCCTCGCTTGGAGGGACCAAAAGAATATACAAATTAATTATTACATACCACATAATTAATTAACAAATTAACTAAACTATGGAAAGCAGTAAAGGCCTCGGGAAGAGGATCCAATGCGCGCGTGTTCGGGTTTGCTCGGAAATCCAACGCTATGCACAAGTTTGCCTCTGTTTTCCCTGCTCTGCTCCTCTGAAAATTGCACAAGTCCCAGGGAGAACTCTATGGACATTGTGGAACACCACCGGCTAAGACAGAACACCACCGGCCATGTCCGGATGGTCATCGACCATTTGTTGAGCTATCGGTCATCAATAATTGGTCGGTCGGCACTCCATGTAGTCAACCGGCCAAGTCTTCCTGCAGAACCTGTTTTGACAGCAGCAGAGGGAAAAACAAGGCATGGCATTGTATTTCAAGCAAATGTGTGCACCAACACATCCCTTATCATGTTTGTGACTCAAAGGGGTATGTTCCTTGATTCTCGGACCACCAATCGCGCATTTCAATGCGTGATAGCCCAAAGAGTCAAAGCGTGCAATTTCAATATGGAATGAAATGCACAAAACAAACAATGGGCCCCAACCTCCATCATAATCAATTCAAGAGGCAAGAGATGCATGCTTAATGTTATGCAACCTAGGCATGGAAGCTAAGCATGCAATGTGAGCATGTGAACAAGCAATATAAACATACAAGCATGCAAGTTATGCAAACTAACGAGCATGCAAGATGGATGAGCATGCAATGACATGTGGGAATGATCTTAAACCAAAATGGGCAGCTCTCAAATAGGCCCAAATCAGTGGCCAAATGCCATAGAAATGAGGGCCAAAACACATACAAGCATGCATGCACACAAGGTCCAACACTTAGGCACCAAAGAAAAACTTTTAAGCACACTTAAGAGAGGATAAACATGGATACATGGCATGCATAGAAAGCTCTGAAATCATATTATAGAAGGTGCAAAACCAAGTAAACAAGACAAGCTAAGCATGCAACAATGGTCTAAAACTCAAGGCAAGCCAAGGGGGGTTACATGGTAGCTACACAAAGCAAGCCATGGATAGCCTAAGAAACCAAAAACAGACCTTAAGCATGCTAAAACAAGCATAAAAGCTTCACAAAGCTAGGCCAAAACAAGTAAGCATAGTGGTCTAAATGCTAGGCACATGTTAAGGCAATTCATGGCATTATAAGACAAGTATGCAAGGCAAGCATGGTGTGTCTAAACTAAGTAAAAACAGTGCTATATCATGGCAAAATAAGCACAAATAACACTTAAGACATGGCCAACATGAACTTAAAAATGGTGCTCACACATGAGGCTAAAATGGCACTTTTTGAAGACAAGGAGAAGGGATGGCCCTCTCCTTCTTAGGACCTTAAACCACCATCCTCACCATTGAAATCCCTCAAGATTTCAGTGGTGTGGAGGCCCAAACAAGGTGGTCCCAAAGCTCACCAAAAATAGCACAAAATGGGGCCAAACAAGGCCTAAGAAGGGGTAAACGACCCCAAACACAAAAGTGACCTTAATGAAGTATCTTAAACACAAAAAAAAAGAACTTTTTTATGTTATACACAAAGCCCAAATCTGCAAGAAAGATAGGCTAAAAGGGTGTGCAAAAACGGGGAATAAAGAGGGAAAAGGGGTCACCTTTGAAGACCAGCAAGAACCAACAGCCTTTAGACCCAAAAATGCAACCCTCAACCTCTGAAAACAAGCTCCAAGAACCTCCAAGTGATGATGGAAGTGTGTGGCTATGAAGTGGTGTGCAATAGGCCAAGAACAAGACCCTTTTGGACCCTCTAACCCACACAAATGTAGAGAGAGAAGGAGATATAGAGAGGGAGTGATATATATATCATATATATCTGATTTTTCTAACCCTTAAAATGGAAGGAGAGGCACTCCTTATATAGGCCAAGGCAAGGTGCCAAGCTTCTAAGAGAAGCTAACAAGGTTCAAGCTTCTTCAAGAAGCTAAAAAGGTTCAAGCTTCTTCAAGAAGCTAAAAAGGGTCAAGCTTCTTGGAGAAGCTAAAAAGATTCAAGCTTCCTCAAGAAGCTAAAAAGGTTCAAGCTTCTTGGAGAAGTTAAAAAGGGTCAAGCTTCTTGGAGAAGCTAAAAAGGGTCAAGCTTCTTCAAGAAGCTAAAAAGGTTCAAGCTTCTTGGAGAAGCTAAAAAAGGGTTAAGCTTCCTCAAGAAGCTAAAAAAGGTCAAAAGGTTCAAGCTTCCTCAAGAAGCTAAAATAGGGGGTTCAAAAGGTTCAAACCCCCCTCAAGAAAAGGTCTCGGCCAGAAAAAGTGGCTAATCGGCCAACAAAGTTGGCCGACCGACCACAAAATGTGCCGACCGACCATCAACAGTGCCGACCGGCCATCACCAGTGGCCGGTGGCAAGGAAACAAGGCCGGTGGCCTCAAGCCATGGCCGGTGAGGTGTGGGGATGGCCTACAAGCTATTTCCCACCCTCAGAAACAAAACAACAAGTGTTTGATGCAAAACCAAACACAAAACAAACAAGTCGAGAGGTCTCGAGGTAAGGCGCGTAGCCGAAACCTCCGAGAACTCAAGACGAACACAAACAAGGGTAATCATCAAGTGTTCAAACGATAACGTCCAAGTCTTAAGGACGGTTAAAAATGGGGTGTCTACACCCATTTTGGCAAGGCTGTATGACTTGGGCAAACAATCAAGACATAAACAAAATTGGTTGAGCTTGCAAGCTACCTACGTATCCCTTTGCAAGGAATCAAACCAGCGTAGTTCTAGGGCAGGATGCAAATGACATGCGCGAAAAATATTTTGAAAGCTGGACTCGCACGCTTCGCGAAGCCGGCTATTTTGAAAACACATGATCATGCAAGATGATGCAATAAGCAATAACAGATGCGATAAGCAATAATAAGATAACAACATATGAATGAACCTCAAGTTTAAATCAAAATAGGTTCCACACGAGAAGAACTAAAAATGCACACTCCAACCATGCCGAAGGCATGAGAAGAGGAGAGAAAAACTGCTCAAGGTTGCGTTTCACGCATCCTGAGATACTCTAATCACGCTAAAATCGTGAGAAGATGAGAAAAATCGCTCGGCGTCACGTTTCATACGTCTTTAGATAAAATCGCTCAGGGCCGCGTTTCACGCGTCCTGAGATAAAAACCGTTCAGGGTCATGTTTCACGCATCTTGATATACGCTAAGCATGTTGAAATCGTAAAAAGAAAAGAAAAATTGCTCGGAGTAGCATTTCACACGTCCCGAGATAAAATCACTCAGGGTCATGTTTCACGCGTCCTGAAATACTCTAATCACGTTGAAATCGTGAGAATAGGAGAAAAATTGCTCGGGGTCACGTTTCACATGCCCCAAGATAAAATCGCTTAGGGTCGTGTTTCACGTGTCCTGAGATAAAGGCAAAAGGTACAAGACCATACAATAAATACACAATGCAGTGAAAGTGTGTGATGGATGCACGATGTGAACAAGTGCGATAGATGCACAAACTGAACAAGTGCGATAGATGAACAAACTGAACAAGTGCAATAAATGCACAAAGTGCACAAGATTACAAATCAATACAGTGACAACGCATATTCCATGCAAGATAGACAACTGACGTATGATGTTAATTGAAAGCATGCTTGTAGACATCCTATTTTGACCAGTCCTAAGACTTGGGCACTTTCTGTTGATTACCCGATGATGACAATTAGAATGTGTTCCCAACAGTCCTCAACAAGAAAAATGGAATTTGAGCTTTAATCCCAACCTTCACACATTTTTGACCAAACTATTTTACACCTTAAAACCCTCTTTTCAAAATATGTTTCCAAATGTTTCTACGATGTGCCGAGACTCTCATTTCAATTAAAAGATTGCACTTTTCAATAAACCGAGTAAGGACAAAGTAGAAATAAATAGAAGGGAGGTGAACTCTTTAAAAAAAAATATATGTAAAAACATCTTCTTTATAGGTTTGGATAGGTTTGGATTTGAAGGAAACAGGAGAGGATGGAAGAAAACTGGTTTAGGAAAAGGATGAGTATCAAATTGTTAAAAAAGAAATAAACAGCTGTAGACGTCCCCGAACGTCCTGGGAGGGAAATCTCGTTTTCGTTCATTTGGGCTCACTACAGTTCAGGACTCAGATTGTCACGGTTCTAAATCTGAACCATAGAGTCTAAATCCAGCAAATCGTTTTTGAAAACAGATTTTTTGTAAAGAAGTGCCAAACATGGACTGCTTTGCCAGATACAGAGTCGCCACCTAAATATTTTATTTTAGGGGAATTTAAGAAACCCTGACTCGTTGCCTAAGGCCATGTGTCCGTCATCACCAAAGTTGCCTCAGCTTGGGAACTTGGATACGATTGGGGAAGGTTAGCTATGAGCACCCCCGCTCGCCCGATCAAAGATCGGCCTCTACTAACCATAATATCGATTTTTGAAAACATTATGTGCTCTTATTCCGGTTTATTAGCCTAGAACTACTATGTGATGCGCGCAGCATACAAGTATAGACTAAATTCCCTGAATTGGAACAAAACATCGCATATCCGTTTGTTTTGAAAATGGATTGAAATTTGCTACTCGCAAGTAGGCTAAAACACGGGTTTCGACGAATTATTCCAATTCAAGCAACCCAACCTTCACCCACAGGCATTCAGGCAGTTATGACACATAAGCACATAGCCTCATGGTAAGCATGCTATCATGGCAACACTTACACTCATGCAAGGATGCTAAAACATAAATGCTTACCGAGTACTCCAAGCCAAAACAGAAACTAGTTAATAATCATATGCATGATCCTAGTTCATGTTAAGATGGCTAATGCAACACATGCGAGATGCAACTACAATAGGCTCGGCTATTCTAAGATGGCATATGATGATGCTACAACTAACACGTATTCAACTTGGAATTAAAATACAATGCAGTTAGTATGATGCGCCGAGCCCAGTGCATGCAAGACAAATGTATGGATGCACGCATGCATATCATAAGGTATGCTAATTTAAATATGCCCTAATACTAACCATTAAAAGCAGGTAAGTAAAAGGGAGAAAGAAGTGGGGGTTGGAAGACATACACACACTCACGCACACTTATTACAGAATTGCCCTCGCTCAGAGGAACCAAAAGAATAATACAAATTAAACAAATAATTAACTACTCTAGCTAATTAAATATTACAAAGCTTCTAATTAATTAACAAATTAAATATAGAAGGAAAGTGGCCACAGCCCCGCCTTGGAATGATGGGATGATGCATGCTCGGTTTGCCTCGCCTGGAAACCCGGTACCATGCCACTGTTGCCTCTGTTTACGCTGCCTTGCTTCTCTGAAATTTATGAAAGTCTCCAGAATCCTTCTGAATCACTCCCTGAGTGTTGTGGAATGTCACCGGCCACAATTCAAATCCACCGGCCATGGGAATAGGCTTATCGACCAAATATTGAACCACCGGCTGGACACTGATGGTCGGTCGGCACCAAAAGTGGTCGGCCGGCCATTTCTTCCTGCAGATTCCGGTTTTGACAGCAGCAGAGGACAGACAGTGCATGGTATGGAATTTTCAAAGCAATGTGTGCATGGCCACTCTCCCTATCATGCTATGGGCTCAAAGGAGTTTGGTACTCGACCCTCGGACCATCAATCGCGCATTTCAATGCGTGATGGTCCAAGAAGTCAAGTATGCATTTCAATGTGAATGAATGCAAGAAAACACATGAGCGATACACGCCTTATCATGTTGAGATCAAGGACATCGGCGACCGAGGATTGAGGCGCGTTACGTCACTTTGAGTACGAACGCCCCTCATTCCTCATGCTTGGTTTGACACCCCAAACCAAGCAAAATGTAATGCAAGTATACAATGTGACACAAGTATGCAACATGTCTCAAGCATGCAATATGAGGCTAAGGTAACAAACATGCCAAGTGCAATGTGTCAAACATGCAAGATACAATGCGATGCAACCTATTATGCAAGCTAGGATATGGAATGCAACTAGCTAAACAACATGCCAACGTGCAAAGATGAGACAATGCAAACATGAAACTAAAGTAATGCAACATGTCAAAACATGCAATGGTGGACTTAAACCGCAAAGGGCAGACCTCAGCCTTGCCATAAACAGTGGCCAAAGATGATGCAAATGATGGACAAATGCTCATGCGAACATGCACACCAATGGGCCTAAAGCTAAGGCACAAAAGGTAACTTTCAAGAACACTCAAAAGATGATAAACATAGACATTAGACCAACATGTTAAACTCTGAAAATGCATAGAGGATGATGCCAAATCAACTATGTTATGCAAGTAAGGCATGCAATAATGACCAAAACTTGAAGCCAACAAAGGGGTCCAAACCATAGCTATGTCAACCGAACCCCAAAGGACCAAAATGGCTTAAAACAGTCCTAAGGCATTCCAAAACAAGACTAAAGCATACATAGAACATGATCAAAACATGCCAAGAAATGGGCCCAAAACAAAGGGCATTCAAAGCCACGAAAGGGAGCATTGTTCTACACCCACCCCAACCAAACATGGCATGGATTATGTGATGAAAAACAGAGTTATAATATGCCAAAATAACCCCCAAAACCCACTTAGATGACCTCTAAATGATTTGAACAAAAAAGCATACACCAAGGCCCAAACATGGAGCATAAGTCCACAACTCTTCAAAGCATTGAAAGGGTAACAAATGCAAGCATGTAAGCACAAAACATGGACTGAAATGACATAATAAGTGATTCCAAATCACTGAAATAGCCTAGGTAATGCAAGCTAATGACTCACACACTCAAAGCTCACAAGCCAAAATGCAAAGAGGCTATACCAAACATGGCAAACATGATCAAATCAGCACCCAACAGACCTTAAGCATGATGAAATATGACCAAAAGCTTCATGAAGTCAAGCTAGAACATGCAAGCATGGAGGTCTAAAGGCAAGATGCATTTCTAGGCAAAATGAAGGAATACAAGGCAAGTATATTATGCATGTAAGGGGTCAATAAACCAACATAGAACAGAGGTAAAACATGCTAAATAAACTCCAAATAACCTCTAAAACAAGACCAAACAAAACTAAGCATGCATGCTACCCTTATGAGCCAAAAACATGAACAAATAAGACACAAAGGGAGAGGGGTGTCCCTCCCCTATGCAAGACTTCAAAACCTCTTTTTCACCACTGAAAATCCTCTAGATTTCAGTGGTGAGAAGGCCAATACACGAAAGTTACAAAGGCTCAACAAAGAAGGCACAAAAAAAGGCCAAACAAGGCCAAAGAGGGGGAGGTCGACCCCTAACACCAAAGTGACCTTAATGAAACATCTTGAGCATGAAAAATTAGAGTTTTTATCAGTTATACACAAAGCTCAAAACAGCATGCAAAGTGGGTTAAAAGTTAGTGCAAGATTGGGGAATATAAAGCAACTATGCTTACCCTTGAAGAACACTTGAAGAACAGCAACTTCAGGCCCCTTCTTCTGATCAAAATCAACTCAAAACTCCAAGAACAAACTCTCAAGACCCCAATAACCCAAGTATGGTGTAATACTAGGCGCCTTAGTGCAAAACTAAGAACAAAACACCATTTTAGGCCCTCTCACACACACAAATGAAGAGAGGGAGGGAGATATAGAGAGAGAGTGGTGTATATATGCTATATAACTCTGATTTGATGAACCTCTTCAAAGGAGAAGGAAGGCTTCCTTTTATAGAGGAACACAAAGGCCTAAGCTTCTTAAAGAAGCTAAGGCAAAAGGGTCAAGGAGGTCAAGCTTCTAAGAGAAGCTAACTCAAAGGTCCAAGCTTCTTGAGGAAGCTAAGACAAAGGTCTAAGCTTCCTCAAGAAGCTTGAGCAAAGGGTGCAAGCTTCTCCAAGAAGCTTAGAACAAAAGGGTGCAAAAGGGGTAAATCCTCCTGTATGGAGGACAAGTCCGTGCACTCCAGCTGGCACAGCTGGCATGCACCATGCCTGAAAAAGGCGAAAAGGAGGTATCGGCCAGAAAGGGAGTCAATCGGCCAAATAAATGGTCGGCCGACCACACAAAAAGGCCAATACACCTAAGAGAATGCCGACCGACCAAACATTTGGTCGGTAGAAAAAAAAATCAAGGCCGGTGGCATCATGCCATGGCCGGTGGTTTTCAGGGATGGCTAACAAGCCTCTTCCCACCCTCAGAAGCACAAAACACAAGTCCTTGGTGCAAAACCAAGCACAGAATAGGCAAGTTAAGAGATCCTGAGACAAGGCGCGCGGCCGAGGCCTTCGGGAACTCCAAACGAACACGAACATGGATGATCACCGAGCGTTCAAACGGTGATGTCCAAGTCTTGAGGACGGTCAAAAATGGGGTGTCTACAACAACCTTCACTAAATTAAGCATATCTCTTTGTACACTTGGAATTTGGATATGAGGTTATCACCATTGGAAATTAGACTTCTGGGGCTTCAATTTAGACCCAAGAACCACCTAAAATCAAGTCCGGATAAGCGAGATAAGCCCATTTGAAATTGGGCTTAATAGCAAATTTTGTTGACTCGGCCCAAAACAGCAGCAGCCTCGTTTTTCTTGGTTTTGGTTCAATTGGGACACCCCATTTACCTATTTTCTGATCCATTCAAGTGCACCCACTCATCCTCCATTATATCTAATCATTTCCTATTATCAAAAAGAGGTTTTGTTTGCATCCATAAAAGAGTATCCTATACAACCACCTTGAAAATTTGCCCTCCTATCACATTCTTGTCTCTTACCTTCTTTTTGACCTTCACTCTCCCTCATTGCCTATATAGAATGATCATATTGTAAGAGAGAGGGAGGACCACAAAATTGAAGAGAAAAGAGTGAGAAAAGGGTGAAAAAAAGAGAGAAAATTGAGTTTTTGAGCCAAAAACAATCCTATCTTCCATATACACCCTATACCTTCCATACAAACTGAAATTCCATCTTTCCTATACCCAAAACTCCTCTAAAATTCTGAAATAGCTAAATTTCAGTAGTGATTGATCAAAGAAAAGAGTAAGTGTTGTTGAAAGTGAGAAAAAAAAAAAAAAAAGAAAGTTAGCCACTTTTCCACCATACATACCCAGAGTTCCATTCTAGTTTCAAATTAAGGATTGAGAACACACTTCCTAAACTTGAGGGTGACCAAAAGGAAGTTTGAAAATCAAGAAGTTCAATCTTTCTTTGGAAGGTGAATTTCTAGTCTTTCATTTTCTTATATTTTCTATCTCATATTTATTTTCTTGCTTCTTATTTCATAGTGTTTTGTTATAATCCAAGTGGTTTGTTTATCTCATATTTATTTTCTTAGTTTATATTTCATAGTGTGTTGTTATAATCTAAGTGGTTTGTTTAGCTCATAATTATTTATTTATTTATTTATTTTTATTCGATTGCTTTAATTTCATATTAGTTTTGTCATAATCTTGCTTGTTCTATCTCATATTTGCTTTTTTTGTTTTAGGTTCATGTTAGTTTTGTTGTAATCTTGCATGTTCTATCTTATATTTGTTTTCTTGTTTTAGTGTTAGTAATTATGTTGTAATCTTCCATTTCCTAACTTATATTTTTCTTGTATTAGTCTCATATTAGTTTTGTTGTAATCTTGTATGTTCTATCTTATAGTTGCTTTTTTGTTTTAGGTTCATGTTAGTTTTGTTGTAATCTTGCATGTTCTATCTTATATTTGTTTTCTTGTTTTAGTGTTAGTAATTATGTTGTAATCTTGCATTTCCTAGCTTACATTTTTCTTGTATTAGTCTCATATTAGTTTTGTTGTAATCTTGCATATTCTACCTTATATTTGTTTTCTTATTTTAGATTCATGTTAGTTTTGTTGTAAGTTTGCACTATTTTTTTATTTTATATTTGTTTTCTTGTATTTAATCTAACCGGTAGTGGTTAGTTAAGCCACCTACATATTTCTTATTTGTTCATTTTCTTGGTTTCGCAATAAGACAGGTTTTGCTAGGCCTAGCTGGCCAGCCGGCTTATTTAGCCAGCCGATTAGCTTCTTTTGGACAAGAAGGCGTTGTCTTCCGATGTTAACCAACCTCTGGTGGTTTCCAAGGCACATGAAACTTTTTTTTTCTTTTGTTTATTTTATTTTGAGTGTATTGTAAGGTTTTTATTTTGTTGTAATATTTTCCTCAACCCCCTCTAATTTGGTTTGTAATAATTTATTCAAAGTGTTGTAATAATTTTTCGCCCCACTTCTTTCTATCCCGTTCTTTTACTTGCTTTCCTTATTTGTGAATATGCATCATGTTTATTTTATTTTATTTTATTTTATTTGTCATTATATCCATGCTTTGCATCTATGTTCCATGCATCTTGATTCGGCTAAGTTTGCATTTGTGGATTTAACCAATTCTTATGTGATTATGTGCGCTACCTCATGTTCTTGAGATGATTCACATGTCATATCTTAGAAGCCGAATCTTTAGTTGCATCTCATGAGTGAATTGCATTAGAATTTTGTATATAAGATCATGCATGTTTTACTAACTTTGTTTTGTAGTTGTTCAAGGGACGTCGGTAAATATGTAAGTTTTTATGTTTTAGCATCCCGTTTGTGTGTGTTTTTTTAATTATGTTTAAACATCCTACCAAGTGGCTACTTGCTTACTTGATATAACTGTATGAATGCCAATGGATGGAGGTTGTGTCGCTTAATTTGGAATAGTGTTGATTTTCATGTTTGTAAACTCAATTTTTTGGGTTGTACATCTCCAAAACTCTTTCAAAACTACAAGAAATCAAATTAAAATAAATGACATAGTCTATACTTGTATGCTTCACATAGTAATTTTCAGGATTTATTAAATAATCGATATATGAATATATGAAATAAATAAAATACATATCATGGTTTAGTAAAGACCAATCTTTTGATCGGGTGAGTGGGGGTGCTCAATTAATGACCTTCCCCTCTCATACCTAAGGTTCCAAACCGAGACAACTTTGGTTATGACGAACAGTGGCCTTGGCACGAGTCATGGGTTTCCTAATTTTCTAAAAATATTAGGTGGCGACTCTGAGATTTGATGACGCAGTCCATTTCTGGCAAAAGGTTTTGCAATAAAATAGATTTTTAAAAGTTGCCAAATCTGAACTCTTATCTATGTTTCACATTGTACTAGTAAAACTAGATCAAAGAGATCGAGGGTCAGAACTATTTAATGCACATGGGTACACCCGGGCACGTTACAATGCTCTATACAAAATTAAAAGCATATTCTATGCCACATTGAAAGCACATTCTATGCATGAATCATGAATGATACAGGACACGCATGCAAGATAAGTATATGTGAAAACGCACATTCTATGCAATAGAAGAGAACAAATATATATTTTGACAGAACGAACAAAAGTGATGTATGGCGACAACCTCGGACTTACCCCTCGGAGACTTTACAACATGCTCAAAATGGATACATCCTATTCATATTGGCAAGTGGAGAACATTCACACGCCAGAACACAACGAGTATTGGGAACGGCGCAATCGGAACACAGTTTCAAGTCCCTCAAGAACCAGTCTGAACCCAAAAGGGAACCTCCCATAAACTGCTAGGGCAAAGAAGGAACCAAATGGCACTAGGCCAACTGAGGACTACTGGCCTCCTACCGGCCACCGATGAAGCCTGCCGACCACTAATGAAAAAACGGGAGCAAAAATGACATTTCGGCACGGGTCTTTATATACACACCACCACACCTCATTTCCTCACACACCCAAGTCCAAAATCCTTCCCTCTCTCTCTTTCTAAGTGCTACCTCTCTCTAAATTTGTGCTTTACACACGTTTCCCAATGCCCCACGCAAACTTTTTTCGTAAACCCTCTTTGATCCTCTATACTTTGAACTAATCCGATTTTGTTTTCATTGATCTTTTTGCATTGTCACCACCTCGGGCTTGTTTCCCTCGAGTTTCTCTCGGGTTTTGTGAATTTTTCTGGGTTTTGACTTTTTCTCACATTTTCTCTCTTACGATTGACTTTTTCGAAGTTTTCCCTATTTTTCTTCATTTTTTCACCCACTTTTCACCCACTTTCCAGATGACATATGATGTTCCACATGATGGTGCTCCTCCAGAGGTTCCACCTCCATTATCACCCTCTGTCGAGGTCGAGGAGCCGGTGGTCGCCGAGGCGATGGAGGGCATTACGGCTGACTTTGAGGAAGAGTTCGCTCCAGGACTCAAGCCTAAGCCATTACCACTAAGGATACGGCCCATCCGGCGACTTATCATGCTCACACGCACATGCTAGCGACTGGAGGCCTGATGTGTTTTGACGATTTCACTGGTGGCATGCCAGAGGACGTTTTGCTGAGAGAGCCTCACTCCCAACTTTCCTACAGCCAAGGTACAAACTTTATTTTCATGCTTTCTTGCCTTTCATTTGACTGTATTTCTTACACTGCCTTGCATCTGAATGCTCTTTATCATTGTCTTTCATCTGATTCCACTCTTTCTTTGCCACAGGGAGACTCCCGTTCTTACAGGGGTTATGGGGCAGTGACAGCGAGAGACTGGTATTATGAGCTCCCTTCCGAGGTCCACGACCTTGTCGAT
Organism: Camellia sinensis; assembly: GCF_055761805.1. Lineage (NCBI taxonomy): Eukaryota > Viridiplantae > Streptophyta > Magnoliopsida > Ericales > Theaceae > Camellia > Camellia sinensis. Next base: position 154,234,238 of record NC_138967.1, read on the forward strand.
AAGGCTGGCTTTGGCCTATTCTGCACTGGACTCTCACGACACATGGCGAGCCGAGCTCTACTCGGAGCATTGGTGGAGAGGTGGTGGGACACCACCAACTCTTTCCATCTCTCTTCCGCTAGGGAGATGACGATGACTTTCTATGACTTCTCCATGATCACGGGCTTAGGAGTAGGGGGTGATCTGATCCCCTTTGACATGGATATGGGCGAGTGGAAGGTGGCATGGATCCACCTGCTTGGAGCACGCCCACCTCTATACAAACCAACGATGGTGAGGTACAGCTGGTTCGTCGAGCACTTCTGCTGGAGTGAGCCCAAAACATCGAAGGAGGTAGAGCAGTATGTCTGGGGCTTATTGATGTTCCTACTCGATACCACATTGTTTGCGAACATGTGGAACACCGTAAGTTTGTACTTACTGAGCGCCCTCGTGACCTCGCCTCGAGTCTAGTTTTACAATTGAGGTGGAGCTGGCCTCGCCATACTCTATGGCTACATGAGCTCCACTTCCCGCACGAAGGAAGAACGGGTCAGAGGCTACTTGAGAGCGTGAGAGGTATACACCATACCTTTCTACTTTTACACTTTTTGTTCAATATCTATTCATGCATTATGCTTTCTGCTTTGCATTTTCTGTTTATATTTGTTCACAACTTGTGCTTTCTTCTTTGCACTTTCTATTTTATATTTGTTGACATTGTTGATGACACTGCTCCCATTTTCTTGTAGTTATGGGTTTATGTCTATTTCCCGGCTCTGGCTCTAGAGCCAGTGGATGATATCCCTTCCATCGTACCTTACTCACGGCAATATGACGGCCAGTGTCGGGGCCAGCGATGATATGACCTTCACCTTCTACCGCCGCTATTTCGATACGATGGTTGCCCATGAGGTAATCCAAAACTCACAATCATTTTTGCTTTACTACTGTTCTGATTCGACAACTGACGACAACTAATAATCTGTACATTCTCTGTTTGCAAATCACATAGCAGCCCTGGGCGATGATGCCAGCTAGAGTGAGGGACCAGTATGCCGGGGCTTGGGCCACATCTTAATTTTGAATTTTGCTAGAGAGCCCAGTTTGCCGGGCCTAGTTCTTAGGTGAGCGTTTCATACGCCAGGCTCTAGGCTCACCCGTCCCAATCATTCTTATGCCACCTCCAATATCCATGAGGACAGCTGATAGCCTCCCGGCTGGAGCTATCATTCATTTTATGGTGGGGCTGGATGCCCATTATTTCAAAGCGGAGGGCAATTATACGATATTCATCTAGACTTATCTCATGCTCCCTCTGACAGGCGTTCGCGCGGGTGATGCAGTAGATGCTCCCTTGGAGGGTGAGGCTACTCAGGGGACTGAGGCCGATATTAAGGGAGCCCCTCTCATTGTACAGGTTGTCGATTGGCCAGTGATTTGCACTACGCTTACATGTTGGCGGCCGACCGGATCAACCTATCAGATCCTGATAGAGCCACCCGAGACAGGACATTGCTTGATCTCCATGGTATCCAGGTATTTTTTCTTTTTTCCAAATACATTTCACTGTTACCTCACACTGCACTGATTCACTACACTAACACACTGTACTCATACTATACATTTTGCACTCATTCCGCATACATACACTGTATCTGATATATCAACACTTGTTTTCTAGATCCTATATGTACCAAGGACACCAGCAGCAGCGACACCTCCTCTGGCGGCAAGAAGGATAGGTAGTCAGGCCCCAACACGCGACCGAGATGAGTGCCGAGGTCAAGGTAGAGGTAAAGGTGCTCGGAGCCAGAGCAACGAGTCTGAGCCCGTATTGAGCGGAGATGATACCGAGACCCGTGACTCTGAGGAGGCGGTGAGCCAACATTCTGAGTTCAAGAGCAGAGGCGATGATGCTGGCTCGGGGTCAGGGAGTGGAGATGATGCTGAGGCTGGCTCTAGCTCAGGGAGCGGAGATGATGAGACCAGCTCTGGCTCAGAGTCTGATTTTGATAGTGATGCTGACGGAGACAGTGCCCCTGAGTCCCCTCCGAGGAAGAGGACGAAGATTTTTGTACTTTTTACTTAGTTTCTTTTATTTTGGTAGTTCAGCACATGTACAACTTCAGATAGGCTTTTACTTTTGCTTTTTAAAACTTGTATTCTCTTTTGTAAAAACTACGATTGGGGAAAAACCTTGCAGTTTTATGAAAAGAGTTATTGTTTTTACGCATCGCACCACATTTGCATGGAATGAAAACGGAGTTGAATTTGAAACCAAAAAATGAAAACTTGTATTGGCATGATGTTCTTAATTGGGTAATGAGTCAACCATTGACCAAAATACAAAATACAACTCGATAAACAAAGTAAAAACAGCTCAAACACAGCTATGCACACTTTCTAAAACCAAAAGACTTAAAACAATACCTAAAAACACAAAGACCAAGACAAAACCAGACTGCCAAAACTGCCAGACCCACAAATGGACGATAGGCCAGAAAAAGTGGGTGGTCGGCCACTTGTGATGAATCCACCAAATAGCTGATAGCTGGCCTCCACTCACAGCCTTTTCTCCTACAAAAGGTCTTTTTTCATGATTTCTTCAACAGAACCTTATTTTTGTTGCTGTTTCTTCCACAAATAGAGATATTTCTTTCCCAGAAGCTCACGGATTGGATAACCAATTTCGATGGCACAGAAAAGGTAAATTTTTGAGGTTACGACATAAACGCACTTTTTTCGTTAAGCCATACTCCACTTTGCTTTATGTTCCTCTATGTCGCGGCCCGATGTTGGGACCCAATTATGCATGTATTTCACTTCGAAACACAGGAAATGTGCCCGACTTTTGAAGAATTTTGAGCATTGACAGAAACCCGACGCGATGAGGAAATCATGTCTCAGCCCCGTTTTGGGCATGCCCAGGCTTTGGGATGGATGTGTGGGCTCATTTTGCACGAAACTTGATCTTTGGTCCATGACAGAGAGCTAGATATACCCAGCTTGATTCATTGATTTTCTGACATCGGCGATAGAGGCGACCCTCTCTGGCGAGGTTTTTGGCAACATACCCTCTATTTATGTATGCTTACGTATTTCCTTCTCGCCTCTAGTTATGGGGAGACAACCATTCGGTTGATCGAAGTGGCCGAATGTCTGAAAAAAGGTAAGAGTTATATCAACTTGGCACTGGTTGAGACCCTGATGGGCTTAGATGCTTTTCATCGGTGAGAGACCACCAGGTTTGCGGGGAGTCCACTACTTCTTTAGGTATTGTTTCCCATCCTTTCTGATATATGTCTCGACATCACTCAACACTCATGCTCTATTTTCTCTCAAAGCCCTTTCTTTACTTTTCTCTCCACACACATCTCTCTATTCTTTAATCTCTCTTATTTTTCATCTCTTCCCAGGTATGGCTCATGGATAAGATGAAGGTGGTAGACCCTTGCCCCGAGTATTCAGCTCGAGCTTATTTCTTCCGCCAACGACAAGTGGATTTTCCCAATGAGGGATGGTGGTGCAATTGGATGTGCAGCAGGTTTGCAGCTGACATAGATTGGCATTGCCTCTGGCTCAATCTGACTGAGATGAGTTACAGCATGGCTCAGCAACCTGGCATACAGTTGATCGGCCTCAGGCACTGCGTGTTCTACTTTCCCTTCCGGCTTAGACGCCAGTTCGGGCACGATCAAACCTACCCAGAGAAGGGGGTAGAATATGTAGCAATCCCGATTTTGACCCGGTCAACTTACGGGGATCGAGCTTGGACCGTTTTGTGGTCTGTTTTTATGGACGACATCTTGATTTATTCAACCTCTGAAGAGGAACACGAGACTCACTTGTGGGTTGTGCTGGGTTTACTTAGTGAGCATCAATTGTATGCCAAATTTGAAAAAAAACGAGTTTTGGTTAACAGAGGTGAAGTTTTTGGGGCATGTAGTGTCTAGAGAATGAGTGACTATGAAGTCCTCAAAGATAGATGCCGTACAGGATTGGGAACAACCCACGAATGTTTTTGAAAACTGGAGTTTCTTGGGATTAGCGGGGTATTATCGACGTTTTGTAAGGGACTTCTCTAGACTAGCTGCAGCTTTGACTAGGTTGACTAGAAAGGGTATCAAATTTGTGTGAAGTGAGGCTTGTGAAAAGTCATTCCAAGAGTTTAAGACTAGATTGACTACCGCACCAGTTTTGATAATTCTGGAAAAGGGTTTGAATTACACTGTCTATTGTGATGCGTCCGGGATGGACTTGGTTGTGTCTTGATGCAAGAGGGAAAAGTTGTGGCCTACGGTTCACGAAAATTGAAAACTCATGAGAAAAATTATCCCACACATGATCTAGAATTAGCAGTGGTGATTTTTGCTTTGAAATTTTGGAGGCATTACTTGTATGGTGAGAAGTTTGAGGTTTTCTCCGATCATAAGAGTCTAAAGTATTTGTTTTCTCAAAATGACTTGAATTTATGACAACCGAGGTGGATGGAATTTATGGAGGATTATGACTTTGAGTTACACTATCATTCGGAGAAGGCCAATGTGGTGGCTGATGCTTTGAGTCGAAAATCTGTGAGTAGTTTGGCAAGTGTGGACATTTGAGTCCAGAGAGAGTGCTACCTTGTTTACTTTGAATGCTCAACCTACCTTGGTTAGTAAGGTCATAGAGGCACAACGAGGAGACCGTGATGTGGAATCAATCCGTGTTAAGATTTCCAATAGAAAGGAAGAAGAAGGTTTAAACGTTCACTCGGATCTAAGTGTACGTTACCTAGACTATTTGTTTGTACCAAAATCTTATAGAGAGGAAGTACTTCGGGAGTTCCATCACTCACGCCTTGCAGTACACTTGGGAGGCACTAAAATGTATCATGATCTTAGTCGTCAGTTTTGGTGGAGGGGCATGAAACAGGATGTTGCTTTATTTGTATCGAAATGCCTTACTTGTCAACAAGTGAAAGCCGAACACCAAAGACCAGCAGGGTTGTTACAACCCTTACTGATAGCCGAATGGAAATGAGAGCGTATTACCATGGATTTTGTAGTTGGGCTTCCTAGAACACAACGAGGCAATGGCGCCGTTTGGGTGATTGTTGATAGGTGTAGACGCGCCCCGAGGGCCTCATGCTACAGTTCGGACTCAAATGTCACGGTTCTGAATCTAATCCCGCAAAGTGCAATGCGAGATTAATAAATCACCAAAGAGTCCAAATCCGGCAAATCGTTTTGGAAAACTGATTTTTAAGAAAGAAATGCCAAACATGGACTGCTTTGCCAGATACAGAGTCGCCACCTAAATATTTATTTTGGGGGAATTTAGAAAACCCTGACTCGTTACCTAAGGCCACGTGTCCGTCATCACCAAAGTTGCCTCGGCTCGGGAACTTGGGTACGATTGGGGAAGATCATGCAATGAGCACCCCCGCTTGCTCGATCAAAGATCGGCCACTACTAAACATGATATCTTGTTTTTGAAAACATATGCGTTCTTATTCCGGTTATTAGCTAGAATTTACTATGTGATGCGCACAACACACAAGTATAGACTAGATCGCCTGAGATGGAACAAGTCATCTCATGTTTGTTTTGAAAATGGTTTGAAGGTGCTACTCGCAAGTAGGCTAAGACGTGGATTTGCCACCCTCAAGTGGGCTTAAGAAAACATGATTTTACCACTCTCAAGTGGGCTTAAAACTCGCATTTCGATGAATTGTTCCAATTCAAGTAATCTAACCTTCACCCATAGGCATTCAGGCAGTTATATCACATAAACAATTAGCCTCATGGCAAGCATGCTATCATGGCAACACTAACACTCATGCACGATGCCAAAGCATAAACACTTACCTAGTACTCCGAGCCAAAACAATAGCTAGTTAGTAATCAATGCATGATCCTAGCTATGTTAAGATGGCTAATGCAACGCATGCAAAATGCAACTAGAAATAGGCTCGGCTATTCTAAAAATGGCATGCAAAATGTGACAACTCGATACACGTATTCAAGTTGGAATTGAGATACTATGCAGTTAGCATGATGCGCCGAGCCCGGTGCATGCAATACAGATGAATGATGCAAACATGCGAGCATAAGGATGCTAATTGAAACATGACCTAGAACTAACCATTGAAAGCAGGTAAGTAAAAGGGAGAAAGGCGTGGGGTTGGAAGACATTCACACACTCACAGCACTTAACTAATTAAACAAATTAATTAAACTACTAGGGCGGTAAAGAGGCCTCGGAAAGAGGAACAAATGCATGCATGCTCGGTTCCGCTCGGAAATCTATCACCATGCTCACGCTGCCTCTGTTTACACTGCTCTGCACCTCTGAAAACTGTGAAAGTCTCAAGGATGTTTCTGAATCGCTCCCTAAGCACTATAGGATGTCACCGACCAAGGTATGGGAACACCGGCCATGGGGAATTGGTCATCGACCAATAATGGGGCTCTCGGCCATAAATTTGTAACCGACCGGCACTGAAGATGGCCGGCTGGCCATCTCTTCTTGCAGAATGCTATTTTGCTGCTGCAGAGGATAAACAGAGCATAGCAATGCATTTTCAAAGCAATGTGTGCACAACCACCCTTCCTATCATGTCATGAACTCAAGGAAGTATGGTTCTCGACCCTCAGGCCATCAATCACGCATTTCAATGCATGATGGCCAAAGGAGCCAAGTGTGCAAATCAATATGGAATGAATGCACAAAACACATGAAGGCCTCACACTCTATCATGTTGGATCAAGAGCGTCGGCGACTAAGGATTAAGGCACGTTTTGTCACTTCAAGTGCGAACGTTCATCGCCCCTCGTGTTTGGTTTGACACCCCAAACACAATGTAATGCAAGAGAGTATGCCAAATATAATGCAACATGGAAATGTAATGCTATGCAACCTAAGCATGCACAAGGCTAAGGTAACAAGCATGCCAAATGCAATGCAACCTAATCAAACATGTGACAAAATGCAAACTAGCAAGCATGCAAAATGCAACCTAAACGTACAAACATGCAATGTAATAGGCATGCGACAACAATACCAAAAACGAGGATGTGACAACATCCAATGCGATAAGCATGCAACGACACACAAACTGCATCATCCATGGACTTACATTGAAAATGGATAGGCCTCAGCCACACCAAAAACAGTGGCCAAAATGATGAAGTGATAGAATGAAATGCACAATGAGCATACACATGCAATGGTCCAAGAGTTAAGGCATAAGGTCACAACACCCAAACATGAGCGAGGGGTGAAAATCATGGTAGTATGGTGACGCCATAAGCTCTGAAATTATGCTAAGAGTGATGCCAAATCAAACACATAACACAAGCTAGGCATGCTAATGGACTTCAAGTTCAAAGCTAGCCAAGGTACTTGAACCATGGCCATATCAACCAAGCCCCAAAGGACCAAGGTGACCCAAAATAGTCCCTAGGCAAGCCAAAACAAGGCTAGAACATGCATGGGATGAGGCCAAAACATGCTAGAAAGGTGAGCACAAAACAAGACGCATACAAGGCCAAAAGGGGCAATTGCACTACACCTATTACAACCATGCATGGCATGACTTAGGCCAATAAAATCAGAGTTATGACATGTTAAAGTGAGCCCAAAAACCCACTTAGATGGCATTCCAAAGGCCTAAGTATGATGGCATGCACAATGACCTATTCTTGAGGCATGAAACACAAACTATCCAAAGCATGGAATAGGTGATAAATGCAAGTGTGTGTCCATGAAACATGGACTAAAATCACATTTCACATGATGCTAAATCATGAAAATACTTCAAGTAACACATGCTAATGAACTCAAGGCACAAAGCTTACAAGCTAGAATGAACCAAGGCTATACAAAACAATGCATGCATGACCAAGACAACACCAAACAGAGTTTAATCATGGTAAAACATGAGGGAAAGCTCCTTGGAGTCGAGCCAAAACATGCAAGAATAGTGGTCCAAACACAAGATGTATGTTATGCAAACATGCAAGATTACTCTACAAGTATGTGAAACATGCAAGATGCCATCAAACCAACATGGAATGAAGTTAAGGCAGGTCCTAAAAGCCACTAAAAAGTGCTGAAATAGAACCAAGACATGCTAAGTAAGCATGCTAACATTATGAGCCATTAACACAAGCATATGAGACATAAGAAGAGAAGGGTGTCCCCCTCCTATACAAGACTCCAAAACCACTTCTCCACCACTAAAAATCCTCTGGATTTCAGTGGTGGGAAGGTCAAAATAAGATGATCACAAAGCTCAAAAGTGAAGGCACAAAACAAGGAAAAATAAGGCCTAAGAGGGGGTAGACAACCCCCAACCAAAAAGTGACCTTAAGCAACCATAACAAGCATACAAAATCAGAAATTTTTGTAGTTTAGAGTCAAGCTTAAAACAATATAGAAGTATGTGTAAAAGCTTAAGCCAAAATGGGGTATCAAAAGCAAGTTGACTCACCATTGAAGAACAACCTCAAGAACACAACTCCAGCAATCTTCTTGGATCAAAAACAGCCCAAGGACTCTAATATCAACCTTCTAGTGCCTCAGCAACCAAGGATAGTGTAGTGCTAGGTGTTTGTGTGCAATAGTAAGAACAAAGCACACTTTTGAGTTCACACACACACACAAATCTAGAGAGAGAGATATATCTAACTTGTATATCAGATTGCTAGAACCCCTGGAAAGGGAGAGGAGGCTCTCCTTTTTATAGAAATCCAATTTTGCAAAGCTTCTTGGAGAAGCTAAGCAAGGCTCAAATCCCTCTATACACGTGTATGGAAGGGGGAAATTGTGGATACCAGCTGCACCAGTTGGCACAAAATATCTACATAAAGCAAATGAACAGGGTTCGGCCACCAAAAATGGCCGATCGACCAACAAAAGTGTCGGCCGACCAAATAAAGTGCCGATCAGCCAATACTTTTGGCCGATGGAAAGAAAACAGGACCGATTGCCTCAAGCCTTGGCCGGTGGGTTGAGGGTATGGCAAACAAGCCACCATCTTCCCTTAGAAACAAAAACACAAGTGTTTGGTCCACAACCAAGCACAAAACAGACAAGTTGAGAGATCATGAGGCAAGGCGCGCGGCCGAGACCTTTGGGAACTCAAAACGAACACGAACATGAACATGGATGATCATCGAGTGTTCAAACGATGACGTCTAAGTCTTGAGGATGGTCAAAAATGGGGTGTCTACAGTTGCCCCTCTTTGACAGAACTCGAAAGTCATGAAGATGACGGGAGTGAATGTCAAAGCCCAGAGACGACCCATTTTTGACAAGGCCGAAGACTCAGACAAGCATACAAGTTAGCAAGATATGTGCCCGCAGGTAAGGACAAGATGCAAATGACATGCACAAAGCCGAACATAACTTATGATCATGCAAAGAGAGCTGTAACAAAGCAATTATACACAATAAATGCAACAGTTTAAGCAAGCGAATAAGAATCGAACTACAACTCATGCAGAAAGGATGTAAGAGAATTATACAATTCTCGCTACGTCTCACGTGGAGAATACAATACATGTCCGGTTCGTCTGGTTGTGCCAGCTTCAAATGAACCGTACATACAATATCGTGCCTGAGAAAGAAAGAAACTTAACAGGTACAACATCGTTAGAAACATGCATAGCAATGCAAGTGAAAAGTGCGTGACAAAGCAAGTGAGGGGGTGCATGACAATGCAGGTGGAAGGGGTGCATAACAATGCAACCTAAGTGTGCGCATAACAATGCGATTTGAAACAAGTATAACAATGCAAGGAGGGCATGCGCGACAACGCAAGCCAGGTAGGATGCATGACAATGCAATTTGAAACAAGCATAACAATGCAAGGAGGGCATGCGCGACAACGTAAGCTGATGGTGGTGCATAACAATGCAAGGAGGTGGCATGCACGACAACGCAAGCCGGGTAGGATGCATGACAATGCAATTTGAAACATAAACACATGTAAGTAAAGCAATACGCGACAACGCATGCAATGTGTGAAGCAAGGAAAACATGAACACATGTAAGTAAAGCATACGCGACAACATATAGCAATGTGTGAAGCAAGGAAAGCATGAACACATGTAAGTAAAGCATACGCGACAACGTATAGCAATGTGTGAAGCAAGGAAAGCATGAACACGTGTAAGTAAAGCATACGCGACAACGTGTAGCAATGTATCAAGCAAGGAAAGCATGAACACATGTAAGTAAAGCATGAACACATGTAAGTAAAGCATACGCGACAACGTATAGCAATGTGTGAAGCAAGGAAAGCATAAACACATGTAAGTAAAGCATACGCGACAACGTATAGCAATGTGTAAAGCAAGGAAAACATGAACACATGTAAGTAAAGTATACGCGGCAACGTATAGCAATGTGTGAAGCAAGGAAAACATGAACACATGTAAGTAAAGCATACGGGACAACGTATAGCAATGTGTGTAACAATGCGAGAACAGAGAGAGGCATATATTCAACGGAAGCATGGTAAAGGCATGTCTTTCATGATGTTGAGATGCAACTAGAAAGCAAGACGAGGCATTGTTCAATGCAAGACGCGTAACGAGCGCGCTTATTACAGTCAAAACAAGCAATGTAATACAACATATTTAAAGCGATTTGTGGAACTCGCAAGATACAAAAGGATACGAGAAAGGATACTCCTTGCGCGCACCGAGCATCGCACACAGAAGACACGGCTCGAGGTCAACATGAAGGCTGGTTAAGGTTCAAAAATGTACTTTCTTGCACTATCTTGAGAGATGAAGGTCCCAAACCACATAATTGACCCAACCAAGGGTGTGGGAGGTTCACCGACCACAAAGGGAGGCCACCGGCCACCCATCGGCCAACTATTTAGCCGATCGGCTAACAATTTGGCCGACCGGCCAACAATTTGGCTGACCGGCCAAAAATGGCAATGTCGGGACAGTTTTGTCCTTTGGCCACAGATCTTTAAATATAAGGTTCCAAACCTTATATTTCCACTTCACCCCAGCTCGAAAAACACTCCTCTCTCCCTCTAGGCGATTTCCCAACCTTCGATCCGAGTTTTTGCCGCGTTTTCGGGCCTTTTTCATCGTTCGATTTGCGAAACCCTTCCCGTTTCACACACTTTAAACCGAACAAAACATAGTTTTCGGTGTTTCCTTCTCGATTTCCACTACTTGGGGCTTGTTTCCCCCTGAGTTTACTTGGTTTTCGTGCCTTTTCCACACTCCGACCTTTTCTCCCATTTTTCATCCTCTCGGGGTTGACTTTTGGGTTGATCTTTCGCATTCTTTCCCGTTTTTCACATTCTCAGCCATTTTCACGCTCCTTTTGAGATGGCGAACGACATTCCACGTGGTGGGACTCCCCCGGAGATGGACCTGGGCTCCGAGGTCGAGCTCCTACCTCTTCGCATCTGGCCGTTCGATCCGGCGACTTGCAAGCCAGCGATACACGTGTTGCCTCCCGATGGCATCCGCCACTTCAGGAGCTATGCGCGGGGCACGCCACTGGAGCTTTTGTTGCGCAAGCCAGAGTCACATCTGTCTTACGGCGCCGCTGAGGTATATTCTTCCTCTGTTTCACTTTTTGCAATGTAGAACATATAACTGCGATAGTCAATTCTGTTCTTTAACTGCTTAACTTAGACGCACTAATACATCACATGTTGTATTTCAAATATGAACTTATGCACACACACTGCGTTTTCAACTGAACAATTCAAACACACTGATACGTCATATGCTGTAGTTCACTGGGAGCACGCCCGCACCCGATATCTGTGTAGGCTCGGACACATGCACACACGCTGTATTCTCAACTGAACAATTCTGAGCGCATTCAACATTGTATTTCTAACACTGCTTCGCAACTGTTTGTTTTGAAAACAGGGAGATTCCCATGCCTTCTGGGGGTATGGGAACACTGCCGCTTGAGGTTGGTATATGGAGCTGCCCAATACGGTCCGTCATATTGTTGACCGAGCCGGCTTTGGGACTTTCTGCATGGGACTCTCGCGCCTCATTGTGAGTAGGCCCCTTCTTGCTGCTCTAGTGGAGAGGTGGTGGGACACCACCGACTCCTTCCACCTTTCTGCCACCGGGGAGATGACGATGACTCCCTTTGACTTCTCCATGCTCACAGGCATCGGAGTGGGGGGTGATCCGATCCCCTTTGACACAGATATGGACAAGTGAGACGCCGCTTAGCTATACTTGCTCGGCACTCAGCCACCTCTTGCCCAGGCAAGATTTGTGAGGTACTCATGGTTCAAGGATCACTTCCGGATCCAGGCGCCTACTACTCGGGAGGAGGAGGAGCAGTATGCCCGTGGCTTCATCATGTTCTTGCTGGGGACCACACTCTTCGCCGACCGGGCGAACACCGTTGCCCTCTACCTGCTGAGTGTGCTTGTGGATGTGACGTGGATTCGCGACTACGATTGGGGTGGCGCGGGCTTGGCCACTCTTTATGGATATATGAGCTCATCCTCCTGCCGCAGCGGGCAGTTGCTCGGAGGCTACTGGCAAGCCTGGGAGGTACATGTTCCCTTTTTTGTTTTTTCAATTCTGTTTTTCATTATCTGTACATCACACACACTGCGCGCACGCAATCTGCTTTACACTGGTTGTACACTACACACACTGCGCAATACACTGCACGTACTACACTCTACTTTATCTGTATACTACTTTATCTGATAAGCATACTCATATCTGCTCTGTTACACTATACAGTTGTGGGTGTATGCCTACTTCCCTAGGCTTGCCCCAGTGCCAGATGAGGAGATCCCTCTCGGTGTTCCATTTTCTCACCGCTTCGATGTGAGATGCGAGCGGAGGCCGCGGGAGTCCTTCATGTTCTTCCGCCGCTACTTTGACACCATCACCACAGCTGAGGTATGTCAAACATTACAGTTTATTTAAGCTTTGGTTTATATTGTACTCTCAATATCAGTAGATAACAAACTGTGTTTGATTTGCAGATCACCTGGCAGCCTTGGGCCCCATTGCCTGACGCAGTTCGGGAGCGGTATGCCGGTGCTTGAGAGACTGCCTGGTTCAGGGTTCTATTGGAGGGCCCAGTCTGTCGGGCATGGTACTTTGGGGAGCGCTTCTTGCGGTAGACCTTGGGCGTGTCAGAGCAGACAGTTCTAGCACCTCCTCCTACCCACGTGGGGCATACTGAGAGTTACACCTTAGAGGGGATGATAGACTACACGATTGGCTGGGACTCTGAGCCTTTTAGGGATGAGGGTGACTACGCCGAGTACATCCAGGCTTACATCATGCGACCTTTGACTGGTGCTCGTCGAGTTGAGCTAGAGAGGCCAGCGGCACCAACAGTAAGACCAGGGCCACCGAGGGTACCTCTGGCCCGAGGTAGGAGTGGGTCCTGGAGAGGGCAGGGAGCTGGATGGCCAGAGCTGCCTACGACGATCACATGCCGAGGATAAGGTGGTGAGACTTATCAGATTCCCTTAGCTCCTCCTCCGGCTGATCATGAGCTTGTCGGAGTCTATGGCTCGACCCCGGTATGTACTACCACACTTTGCATTTTGTACAGTCATTTCAATTCATTTGATATCCCGCAGAATACTAACGACTTCAACACTTTTGCAGGCTTCCGTCGAGTACACTCGCCAGTCCCTAGAGTTGACAGCCTCAGCGGTAGGGATGCTGCAGCGGTGCATTGACTTGTTGACCATCTACAATATCCTGGTAAGTTCTTTCAACCGCAGTCTCAAACTCTGCCCAATCGGTTTCATACATAATCTGATGCATCACACTATCAACACGGCACTTGATACACAACACTCACGGTACTGATACATTGTAACCCACATACTGTTCACAGCATTGCTCACGGCATTCATACACTGTACTCATACACTGTATTCGGTATTCATACTCTGCTTTGCGTAACATAACTAATGCATTTGCCATTTGTCATTTTCAGGCCCCGTTCCAGATTCTGGCCGCGGGAGGTGCTCCAGCTGGACCATCTATTCCTGCTCGAGAAGGAAGGGGAGTCAGGTGGAGGATGACTATCCACAGCCGAGGCAGACATAGGCGCACCCGTGCTGAGAGCAGTTCACGAGAGCCTTCCCCCGATGATTCTGATGAGGAGGCGGCGTCGTCCCAGGGCGAGGCCAGAGACAGCTCAGATTTTGACTATGGAGATGGTGGTGGTGACCTTGGACCCTCGTCCAGGAAGAGGACCAAGACCGACTCCCGCACTTGAGATGACCGATAATGATTCAGACTTTCTACTACTTTTTCTTCTTCTTTGCTTTGTTCAGACATTCTGTTGCTTTTCTCCTCTTTTTTTGTTTTGCTTTATTTTACTTTTTACTGGTAGTTTGAGCACATTGTACTGCCTCAGGCATGTGACGCCCCAATTCTACACTGTTGGTTGCAGTCAAGGGAGAGTCACTAATGAGTCCTATGGTCAATAACCAAGTAAGATCCCAGATCACCGGAGGAGTCAAAATAGCCTTCCTTCTAAGTCCAGCTTTCTTAGGCAGCGCACTACCCTTTTGACAGATCTTAAAAGGTATTGACACAAGGTCTCATAAGCAACGATAAGGTTCATACATAGAATATAAATACATAACAACCACAATATACTTAATTCAAAAGATGGTCCCATTACATTACATCCCAAAAGAAAGCTTAAGTCTTCACATGAGTCTTTGCAAAATATCCAATAAGAAACTTCTAATTTTTCTAGGATAGCCAAAAGTCTTCGAAGGTTTCAGGCTCGTCGTCTCCAGCTATGAGTTCCTCTTCGTCACCTGGCATGATACGCCGTGAGCTTTGAATGCCCAATAAACACACACACACCCCGTCCCTTTTTTCCAGTCCAATACACAATCATAATTATAACATCAAATAGAAAAGCATGATACTCAAATGAATAAATAAAGGGTTAAGTTAGAAGTTAGCAAACTAGAAATCCCCCAAAGAGATTTCGTCCTCCCAACCACGAGAATCAGACGCGGATTATTCGGTATGCCCCCTCTTTTGCTGTTTTGTTGCAGAACTAACCTCGGATGCCTACCAACGGCTATGTACCGCGTAGCGCCAACCGCAGGGCCTCAAAAGAGATGGTAAAATAGGGCCTTGCCCGAATCCCTCCTTACACTAAACCACCTAGGGTCCGAATACAACCGCTCCATTCAAGGGTTCCGAAAACCACTTGCGTAAGACTTTAATCTTTCAAATAGGCAACGCATCCCAACAATCCATACATCACATATTCTCATCTTTTCATTACTCAAGTGTTCGAAAACCCAATACCCTCTCTATTAGGTTTCCCGTTGAATTAAATGTTTTAAGTCAAGGTTAGTCCAACTTATAAGACAATAATATCCATTTAAGCATGCATTCTTAAGATGAGAAAGGTAAATAACATAACCACAACACATATAATATCATGCCAAGATATGATCATAAGCTAATAAGCAATCTCATGAACTCAAGAGTATAAAACATCCACACATAACAAAATTTCCAGATTTAGTATCACATAAAGATTAAAATGAAAGATCTATTTTAGATCCTTCACCGGACTTGGCCTTCCTATGGTTCGTAGGGAATTTCATCTAATTTCTAGAACATTTTTCGGAAACGGGATTGCTTTTCCAGATTCTAAGTTATTCAGAAAATATTTCAGCGCTGTCCAGATTCTGTCCAGATCCGTCAACCGTTACGAAAATTTGATTTTCTTGCAAACCGCTTGATGTTTTTCGATGAAACCAATTTTAGTTGAAAGATAACTCCTCAAGGAAGATTTTGACATGAAATAGAGGTCCAGAATAATTTTATACATTTTTCTAGAATTTCTGGAAGTGGGCTGCAAAAACAGATTCTAAGGTACCATGCCCAAAACAAGAAGTTTTATGAGATAAGGGTTCCACCAAGGGAAAGTTTTCATTTCTTTTGTGAAGAAAAATGCTAACTAACATATATTTAACTCAGAAAAATTGCTTGAAAGAGTTCCCTTGGAAAGTTGAGAGATTGGCATAAAAAAAGATGGTTTTGTGCCAAAATGGGGAAAATACAAGAGGGGTGGAATCAATACTCAACCCTTGGCATTTTTAACATAAGAACTCATTAATAACATATCTGAGAGAAGGTTGTGTTTGTGGCTTACTTGCTACTTTGCCCAAGAAGGCTCTATTCTTCCTCCTTCTTCTCCTCTAGACTTCTCTATCTTGCTCTCCTCCCTCTCTCTAGCCGAATGTGTGTGTGTGGGTGTGGTGTTAGTGCTTTTCCATGTTTGGGGAGGTTGGTATATATAGGCAATTTTAATGTAAAATGTCCTAAAAGCCCATTAGTTGGAAATGGACGGAAAGTTTAGGATTTGTTTGAAGTTTAAAGGAATAGAAGTGATTTTTTTTTGGGGGGGGGGGCTTACTTAAGGATTAGGCAACACTTAGTTAAAATGGAACTAGTTTTGGAATTTGCATCCTTGGTCTAGGGCACTAGGTTGTGTTTTTTTTCTAGAATTTCATGATGATATATTTTGAAAATGGTTTCCTCACTTTCTCCTAGAAGGGCCGGCCATAGGGAAGGGTGGAAGGGCCATTTTTTTTATTAATTTTGGTCCTAGGGCACACTCCTCAAGGTGCATATATATATATATATATATATCTTACATGATTGATGGTACTTCAAGGTACAAGGTACAAGTACTAGTTTTTGGGGTAAGTTTTGAATTTAAACAAAGAGTGAGGGCTTGGAGTTAAATACATGTAACTTATGTAGAATTAAATTAGGTTAGGGAACCTAATCCGGCTAGGGTAATTCCTATTTTGATAAAAATAAAAATAGTAATGCTAACCGACAAGATTCGAATTAATTCAAGTAACCAATGGGCTTTACGAAAATAATTCAAACATTTAGGGTTTTTAAAGTGAATACAGATTTCAGGGGCTTCACAAGGCAGGTTTTACTTTCTCAAAACTATGTGCTTTTTGCAAAAGAAATGATGAAATGAAACAGCTGTTTTGTTCAAAAGGTGTTACATTTGTACATTTTATGCATCGCATTGCATTACACAACAATGTAAATGAGATTGAACTTTTATTTGAAAATTAAGCACTTGCATCGTAATAATCAGGTAGTGAACCGACTAACGACAAAAACAACTCGATAATTAAAACAAAGAACTCGATAAGCTAACCAAGTGTAAATACAACTCGATAAGCCAAGCAAAGACTTAAAGAATGTAAAATACAACTCGATAAACAAATTGCAGTAACAGGCGCGACTTCGCAAAATCATCACCAAAAGGTATTGAAAGTGGAACCAGTCACAAGTTCTCAGCATGTTTAACATTTATTCAGCTTAGAGAACAAAAAGAGAGGCCATCGGCCAAAGGGAGATATCACCGGCCACAATAAATGGCCATCGGCTAACATTTTTAGCCGATCGACCAAAACAGATGGTCGGTCGGCACTATTTTTGGTCGACCGGCCAAAAATGGCAAGGACCTCCAGAATGTTGACACCTGTCTTCCACTCACCACCTTAACTTCTACAAAAGCCCCAGCTTCGTAGCTTTCCTCATTTCAGCTCTGATTTACACCAAATGGAAGAGTTTCTTGCCCAAAATCTCACAACTTGGATTGCCAGCTTGAATGGCTCGGAAAGGCTTAATTTTCGGGGTTTCGACATAAATGCACTATTCACGCTGGGTCGCACCCCGCTGCGTTTTCCATTCTTTCATGTTGCGGCAAGGTTTTGGAATCCGGTGACACACGTCTTTAGCTTTGGCGGACAAGAGATATGTCCCACTTTTGAGGATTTCCAAGCTTTAATGGAATCCGAGCGCGACAAGGAAATTTTGCCTCAGTTTCGGTTCGGCCACGTCTAAGCCTTAGGACGGATGTGCGGCCTTACTGTGCATGACGCTCGATCATTGATTCATGATGGAAAGTTGGACATTCCGAGCTTGGTTTGTCGGTTTTCTGATGTTGGTGACCACGGCGACCATCATTGGCAGGGTTATCGACGACATGCGCTCTGCTTATGCATGCTATCTCATTTCCTACTAGCCCCGGGCTTCGACGAATTTAGCACTCGTTTGATTGAGGTCGCCGAGGGCTTGAAAGAGGAAAAAAGCTGCATCGCCATGACATTGGTCGAGACATTGATGGGCTTGGACGCTTTTCATTGTCGGGAGACGACTAGGTTTGCCGGGAGTCCACTACTATTGTAGGTAATTTTTCCCACCCCATCTCACATTTATTGCTCACATCACTCGGTCCTCAGGCTCTCAAAACCTTCTGCTCACTTTTTCTCTCAACGTACACCTCTCTATTCTTTTTTCTCTCATTTTTCATCCCTCCCCAGGTGTGGTTGATGGACAAGTTGAGAGTTGTGGACTCGTGTCCGGCATATTCAGCTCGCAGCTATTTCTCCCGACGACATCTAGTCGATGAAGGATGGTGATACAACTGGATGTGCAATTTGTCCGCGGATCGCATTGCTTGGCACTGCCCTTGGCTCAATTTACCGGCAATGAGCTATAGCATGACCCGTCAGCCTGGGATCCAGTTGATTGGCCTGACACGCTGCGTGTTTTACTTTCCGTTCCGGTTCCGACGCCAGTTCAGACATGATCAGACTTGCCCAAATGAGGGATTGAGTACCCTGCTACATTTCCGGTCCGAGGCACGCAGCTAACTCGGTATGCCACGACATGGAGGACGAGAAAACTTCTGGTCCCCGCTCCTACTTTCAACTACACCCTCTCTGATGAGTGCTTAAACTGGCTAAATGAAGAGGCACAGATCAGGCCCAGCTTGACATCAGAGGCTTCGACCAGCTCTGGGAGAGGGTGCAGGAACACCTAGCTATGCCCCGAATTTATTTGCTTTAATCAGAACTTTCAAGTTTTCTTTATGAATGTAATGAAAAGCAACTTGAATTTTGTATTCAAGAGCAAGAGAACTCTGTGTTGAAATCAATGAAATTGAAAGTTGTGGTACTGAAATTTTTTCGTTCGGTCCAAAAATGGTCTAAGTTGTAAAAAGATTAATTTGAGCAAAATCAACTTTTATTAAAACTTTTAAAACCATTTTCGATATGGATCAGAACTGGACACGCCTGAGATCTGTCACTGAGATGCACAACCCCGGATCCCAGCAACTAGAAAGTTGCCCCTAGTTTGAGTAGCACTGCACCGGAGATCACGACCGAGCTCTTGAATGCTGAATAGACAAAGATGACCAAGGCGATCACATGGACAAAGTTGATCGGGGAAGTGTTTATGGCTGGACTTCAAAATGAAGTTGCCTACGTATCCCAAAGATGATAATCAAGCCTTACGTAGTTCGGCTCAGGTTCACTTGTGTATTAACCCTCACCTTTTACGCTCTAACTTTTGCCAAGGCCGCCCTTTACGGGTTTTCAACCTTGCGAGCTCAGTTTTTATCATTTCCAATTTTCTATGCTCTAACTTTTGCCTAGGTCGCCCTTTCGAGTTTTCGGCCCAGCGAGCCTCTCAGGGAAAGTATTTCTTCAACTTGTCCATGTTGATCGGTTGGGAGAACTCTAGGCCATCTAGGTCCATCAGAATGACAGCTCCATCGGACCAGATGGACTTGATGATGTAAGGACCAGTCCAATTAGGTCTAAACTTGCCCCTAGGGTCGTGGATGGGAGCTCGGTTGTCTTTGAGCACCAAATCTCCTTCTTTCAAATTCCTGGACTTAACTTTCTTGTTGAAAGTCCTGGCAATTCGTCGTTGATAACCCTGAACATGGTACAGTGCTTTCAGCCTTCTTTTATCAAAGAGCATGAGTTCTTCGAATCTGCTCTGCTGCCAATCTGCCTCAGCTATCTAACATTCAGCCAGTACTCGCAACGACGGAACCTCAATTTCGATAGGTAGAACGGCCTCCATCCCATAGACCAAGGAATACGGAGTCACTCCAGTAGAAGTTCGAATTGAAGTCCGGTAGACCCATAAAGCAAACGACAGCTTATCTGGCCAGTCCCGGTAGGATTCCACCATCTTCTGCAGAATACGCTTGATGTTCTTGTTGGCAGCCTCAACTGCTCCGTTGGTTTGCGGCCGATATGTAGATGACTTTTGAAAAGCCACGTTGTATTTCTCCAACAAGTTGATCACTTCTTTCTTGAAGTGGGAACCATTATCTAAAATGATCTCGTTTGGGGCCCCATATCGACAGATGATGTTGTTCCTGATGAACTTTGTAACGTGCGAAGCATTCAACACCGCATAAGATTGGGCTTTAACCCACTTTGTGAAATAGTCTATCGCGACCAGAATGAACTCATGCCCATTGGAACCCTTCGGAGTGACAGCCCCGATGACATCAATCCCCCAGACTGAAAATGGCCATGGCGAAGTCATGTTGTATAGCTTCGATGACGGAATGTTTATGCGGTTTGCATGGATCTGACATTTGTGGCATCGCCGGACAAAGCCAATACAATCCTCCTCCATGGTGAACCAGTAGTAACCCTGTCTGAGAACTTTTCGGGCTAGCATCACCCCGTTCATGTGCGCTCCGCACTCTCCTCCATGAATGGCCTCCATCAAGCGCTTCGATTCTCCAGCATTAACACACAACTTATGCATCCTGAGATGACCCCTCTTGTACAGTTTTCCTCCGCAGACAATGAACTGAGCAGTCATTCTTCTAATTGCCCTTTTGTCCTTGGCATTTGCCCCTAGTGGATATGCCTCTTTTTCCAAGAAGTTCCAGACATCGTAATACCGGGGGTTCTCATCTTGAACCTTATCTATTGCAGTAATCAGTTCAAAGGCCAACGCAAATTTCTGTTCAATGATGATCGGACGCATCTGGACTCCAAAAGGGATGTCTATTATAGAAGATAGAGTTGCTAGTGAATCTACGAACCTGTTGTTCTCTCTTAGTAAATGAGCGAAATTCAGCTTCTCAAACCGAGGAATCAGCAAGTCCAAGGTCTGGTGGTAGATTCTCATCTTTTCTTCTTTGACTTTCCAATCTCCTTTTGCTTGAGATACAACAAGGTTCGAGTCCCCGATGACATCCAACCGTTTTGCCCCTAGTTCTAGAGCTGCTTCTAGTCCAGCAACGCACGCCTCATACTATACCCCATTGTTCGAGACTTTGAACCGGAGTTTGAATGCTAGAGGTATACGGGAATTGTCGGGCGCTATCAGCAACACCCCTATCCCATACCCGTACTGGTTTGACGCTCCGTCAAAGTACATCGTCCAAAAATCTTCTTCAACATGCAGAATGGCCTCGTTTGGGAATAGGTACTCAACTGCATCATCCCCTTCAACTGGGTGATTGGCTAGGAACTCCGCTACCGTTCTCTCCTTTACTGACTTGCGCGTCACATATTTCAGATCAAATTCGGAAAGCAGAAGCAACCAACGAGCTAGCCAACCCGTAAGTGCCGATTTCTCGAAGAGATATTTGATGGGATCTAATCTTGAAACCAACATTACAGAGTGAGCTAACAGGTAGTGTCGCAGCTTCCTAGTAACCCATACCAAGGCTAAGCAAGCCTTTTCCAGTGGAGTGTAACGGGTCTCGTAATCTAACATCTTCTTGCTCAGGTAGTAGATAGCTCTCTCCACCTTGTCCTCAAACTCCTGTGCAAGCATGCAGCCCATTGTAGTTTCAGTTACTAAAAGGTACAAAATCAACGGTTTCTCCAGCTCAGGCGGTGACAACACAGGTGGGTTCTGTAAGTATTGCTTGATCTGTTCAAAAGCAGTTTGGCATCGGCCGTCCCATTAGAATTTCTTTCTTTTCTTCAGGAGACCAAAGAGTGGTTCACAAGTCAAGGTTAATTTAGCAATATACCATCTTATGAATTGCACTTTACCCAGAAAGTCTCGCACCTCCTTTTCAGTCCTCAGTGGTGGCATTTCTAAGATGGCCTTGATTTTGGAAGGGTCGCCTTCGATACCTCTCTGTGTAATCAAGAACCCCAACATTTTCCCTACTGTAACACCAAACGTATACTTCTGAGGATTCAGCCGCAACTGAAATTCTCTGATACTTTGGAAGAACTTTTGCAAGGCAGTGTAGTGGCCCTCTCTTTCTTTGGACTTGACAATCATGTCGTCCACGTACACCTCAACCTCTTTGTGGATCATGTCGTGCAATATTGTGGTCGCAGCCTGTTGATATGTAGCCCCAGTATTCTTGAGCCCAAACGGCATCACCCTATAACAATAAGTCCTCCACGGGGTGGTAAAGCAGTCTTCTCCCGATCTTCGGGTGCCATTACAATCTGGTTGTAGCCTAAAAAGCCATCCATAAATGAGAGCAATGCATGCCCCGCTGTAAAGTCCACTAACTCATCGATATGCGACAAAGGAAAATCGTCCTTCGGACTGGCTTTGTTCAAATCTCTGAAATCCATACATACCTGGATTCTGTCATCCTTCTTCGGTACTGGAACGATGTTGGCCAACCAAGTTGGGTATTCAGATACCAGCAGGAACCCTGCATCAATTTGCTTGGTGACCTCTTCTTTGATCTTAATAGCCCAGTCTGAGCGGATCCTTCTGAGCTTCTGCTTAACAGGTTGGGCCTCTCGGTCAAGAGGGATCCGGTACTGTACAATCTCAGGATCGATTCCAGGCATGTCCTCGTAGGACCACGCGAAAACATCTTTGAAATCTTTTAATAAAGCGACTAAGTGCTCGCGCTCCTCTGAAGACAACGTAGACCCGATCTGGACTAGCTACGGGTCCTCCTCAGTACCAACATTAATTTGGATGATTTCATCAACGAGCGATTTTACAAACCTCTCATGCTCTTGTTCAAACAAATATTTCAAAATCGGAGGAATTTCTTCCTCGTCATTTTCATCGAAGTTTTGAAAGTCTGAATTAATGCAATAAATCAAAGGCACAGAAAAATACTCAAAAGCCACAGCCACTTCATTCTTATTAATCACTTCCAAGTCGCCTGATTCCTCTGTTACAACAAACTCAAAGGAAAAAGAAAAAGACGACCTAGACAGGACTGTGGCATCCGGGTTGTCATCCCCAGGAATACCAGACTCAGACTCAGACGAGCTAGAACCTAATTCCGACCCTACAGACTCAGTAGAATCAGATTCCGGCTCACTACCTGACCCGGTGCTGCTCGATAAGAATCCCTCCTTGTACTGCCAAACGATGGAAGGTGCAATGGATGCATCTAAAATGTTTGCAGATGGGCTCGCAGCCACTTCATTTCCAATCATAGACACTAAGAGGTCATCCCCCAAGAACTCATGTACGATCGGAGGATCTAAAAGTAGGCAAGCCAGTGCTACCCCCATTTCAATCTCGGTGCTCTCGGAATTCACTTCCTTACATTGCTCAAACTCAACTGATGGGTCTGTCAGCTCCTCGGCAACATCAACCCCGGTCAACTGTAAGTCAAAGAAGATCTCGAAACCCGGCAGGCGCCTCTTCTCGGCATCAAGCCATGGCTCTGGGAAGCCGCAGAATGGAAAGTCTTCCCCCTCCTGGACAAAGCGTCCGTTCAGGGTGCCCTGGATAGGCCGTGCATCAAATCAAAATGCCTCCCAGTCTGCTTGGCCCTGGCTCTCCCGGCCATTTCTTTGCCTTTCCTCACCCAGACCTCTTTGGTAGGCAGATAGCCTAAGCTAAAGGTATGCGGGTTGTGCGGCACTTTGGCCAATACTGCAATGCCTTTCTGTAGACGCGCCCTCGGGCCTCATGCTACAGTTCAGACTCAATTGGATGTCACGGTCCTGTATCTAATCTCGCAGAGTGCAATGCAAGACCGATGAATCATCAAAGAGTCCAGATCTGGCAAATCGTTTTTGAAAATAGATTTTTTTTTAAAGAAGTGCCAAACATGGACTGCTTTGCCAGATACAGAGTCGCCACCTAAATATTTTTTATGGGGAATTTAGGAAAACCTGACTCAGTGCCAAAGGCCACATGTCCGTCATCACCAAAGTTGCCTCAGCTCGGGAGCTTGGGTACGATTAGGGAAGGTCAGCTATGAGCACCCCCTCTCACCCGATCCGAAGATCGGCCTCTACTAACCGTGATATCCGTTTTTGAAAAAGTTATGTGTTCTTATTCTGGTTATTAGCCTAGAATTATTATGTTATGCGCACAGCAAACAAGTATAGACCAAATCGCCTAAATTGGAACAAAACATTTCATGCTTGTTTTGAAAATGGCTTATTACTCGTAAGTAGGTTAAAATGCAGGTTTTGCCACCCTCAAGTGGGCTTTAGAAAAGATGGTTTTGCCACTATCTAGTGGGCTTAAAACTCACAGTTTTAATGCATTATTCCAATTTAGGTAATTCGGCCACCATCCACAGGCACTCAAGCAGTTATATCACATAAGCAGCTAGTCTCATGGTAATCATGCTATTATGGCAACACTCACACGCATGCGGTATGCTAAAGCGTAAATGCTTACCTAGTACTCCGAGCCAAAACAAAAGCTAGTTAGTAATCAATGCATGATCCTAGCTCATGTTAAGATGGCTAATGCAACACATACAAGATGCAACTACAATAGGCTCGGCTATTCTAAGATGGCATGTGATGATGCTACAACTAACATGTATTCAACTTTGGATTTGAAATACAAAATGCAGTTAGTATGATGCCCCGAGCCCGGTGCATGTAAGACAAATGTATGGATGCACGCATGGTATCATATTGTATGCTAATCGAAACATGCCCTAGACTAACCATCAAAAGCTAGTAAATAAAAGGGAAGAAAGACGTGGGGTTGGGAGACATACACACACTCACGCACACTTATTACACAATTGCCCTCACTCGGAGGGTCCAAATAAATATTATAGTCCGAATAAATAATATCAATTTAACTATTACAAAACTTTTAATTAATTAACAAATTAAATGCAGAAAGAAGGTGGCCACAGCCCCGCCTCAAGGTGCGTGAATGATGCGTGTTTGACTCGTCTCGCCCAGAAACTCACTGCCATAGCACTGTTGCCTCTGTTTACACTGCCCTGATCCTCTGAGGATTGCCAAAGTCCAAGGGTAAGCTCTTTGGATGCTGGGGGATACTACCGACCAAGTAGAAACACCACTGGCCGAAGGGGATGATCACCGGCCACTGAATAAGCTATCGGCCATAAATTCCTGGCCGATCGGCACTATATTTAGCCGACCGGCCAAAACTTCCTGCAGATCCTGCAGTTGACAGCAGCAGAGGGCAAGCAGTGTATGGCATGGAATTTTTAGGCAAATGTATGCATGGACACACTCCTTGTCATGTAATGGACTCAAGGGAGCATAGCCCTCGATCCTCGGGCCATCAATTATGCATTTTAATGCATGATGGCCTAGGAGGCCAAGTTAGCAACTTAATGTAAATGCATGCAAACAAAACACATGAATGCCAACACCCTATCATGTTGAGGTCAAGGAGGGGTCGGCGACCGAGGATCGAGGAGCGTTACGTCACTTTGAGTACGAACGCATCTCAATTCTCATGTTTGGTTTGACACCCCAAACCAAACAATGCAATATATGTATGCAAATGTAGCTCAACTATGCAACATGAGGCTAAGTTACAAGGTATGCCAAATGCAAGGTAACCTAAACATGCAAATGTAATGTACTAAGCATGCGAGATGCAATGCAATGCAACCTAAAATGTAATGTAAACGTGGCACAATGCAAGCATGCAACTAAAGGTAACAAGTCAAGCATGCAACCATATACAAGAGTGGACTTAGGCTGAAATGGGAGGCCCCAGCCACACCCCAAAACATTGGCCAAAGATGCCAAAATGATGGACAACGAGCATACCAAACAAGCAAATCAAAGGGGCCTAAAGCTAAGGCATGGAGGGCTATTCTCAAGAGCACCCAAAGGTGAGGTACATGGATACCAAACACTCATGTTAGACTCTAAAATGCATGCAAAAGATGGCACCAAAACATGCTAGGAAATGGATACAAAAGAGGAAGCATTCAAGGCCACTAAAGAGAGTATCCTACTACAACCACCCCAACCACTCATGGAAAGCACTTTTCAATACAAATCAAAGTTTCAATATGTAAAATGAGCCCCCAAAATCCACTGGTATGGCAGCTTAAGTGACTTAAACAAAATGCATGCACCAAAGCTCATTTCTAGGCATAAAAGGACACATCCTCAAAACATGAAAGAAGTGATGAATGCAAGCATACAAGCATGGTTTGAGGACTGAAATGACATATAAAATGACTCCAAATCATTGAAACAACCCAACTAAAGCATGCTAGTGACTCACATGCTCAAGGCTCACAAGCCAAAATGCAAAGAAGCTACCCTAAACATGGCAAATATGACTAAAACAGCCCCTCAACAGTCCTTGAGCATGACAAAATAATGCTAAGACCTTCATGGAGTTAAGCTAGAACATGCAAGAATCATGGCATAAATGCATGGCTTACTTCTAGGCAAAATGGAGGAATGCAAGGCAAGTATACTATGCATGTAAGGGACCACAAATCCGACCAAAAACAAAGGCAATAAGTGACCAAATAACATCCAAAAACTTCTGAAATGGGGCCAAATACAACCAAGCATACATGCTACCCTTATGAGCCAAAAATGAGGGTAAAAGAGAGACCAAGGGAGAGGGGTGTCCCTCCCCTATGCAAGACCTCAAACCCCCTTCTTCACCACTGAAAATCCACTGGATTTCAGTGGTGAGAAGGCTAATACACCAAAGAAATCAAAACTTAATAAAGGAAGCACAAAAAGGGGCCAAACAAGGCCTAAGAGGGGGAGGTCGACCCCCAATGCCAAAACAACCTTAATGAGATATCTTAAGCATGCAAATACAAGACTTTTTTTAGTTATACACAAAGTCTAAAACAATGAGCAAGATAGGAAAAAGTCTAGTGCAAGATTGGGGAATCTAAAGTAAAAGAGTTACCCTTGAAGAACCCTTGATGAACAGCAAGTGCAGCCTTCTTCTTTTGATCAAAACCAGTCCAAAACCTCACGAACAAACCCCCAAAGCCTCTCAAATTTGAAGTAAGGTGTAATTCTATGTGTTTTAGTGCAAAACTAAGAACAAACACACACTTTAGGCCCTCAAACACACACAAAATGAAGAGAGGGAGGGAGGTATAGAGAGAGAGGATGATATATATCAGATATATATGTGTATATCTCTGGTTTTTGGCTGAACCAAACAAAGGAGGAGGAGGGGCTCTTATATAGGCAAGGTAATTGGCCAAAGCTTCTAAGGGAAGCTACTCAAAAGGGTCAAGGCTTACAAGGGAAGCCAAGCTAAGGGTGCAAGGCTTCCTGAGGAAGCTAGGACAGCTGGCAAGCTTCTTGAGGAAGCTTTGGCAAAGGGTCAAGCTTTCTCAAGAAGATTTGACCAAAAGGGTGCAAAACGGGCAAAACAGCCACCTGTATGCCCCGGGGTAGGTTTGGTGCATTCCAGCTGGCACAGCTGGCATGCACCATGCCTGAAAAAGGTAAAAAGGTGCTACCGACCAGAAAAGGAGGTCACCGGCCATACTGAGTGCCGACCGGCCAATGGTATGATTCACCAATGGCCGGTAACCTCAAAACATGGCCGGTGGTCTCAAACCAAGGCCGGTGGGTGTCAGGGGCAGCTAACAAGCTACTTTACACCCTCAGAAGCAAAAACACAAGTGTTTGGTGCAAAACCAAACACAGAACAGTCGAGTTGAGAGATCCTGAGGCAAGGCGCGTAGCCGAGACCTCTGGGAACTCAAAATGAAACACAAACATGAGTAATCACCGAGTGTTCAAGCGATGACGTCCAAGTCTTGAGGACGGTCAAAAATGGGGTGTCTACACTTTCCGGCCACTCTTTCCTCATCTCATCCCAGGGATATGCTGGAGTTTGTTCATGAGGTACACAGACTGTGCACTGACATATAACCCCTCATCAACCGCCAAAATGTTTTATACGACCCAGGCCTCGGCTAGGGTAAATCCTGAGAGGAACACATCCTCCGTGCCATGCTCGATTTCCAAAACCGGTGTAGACACTTCTGGTGGCGGATGGATTGATGAATTCCCAAAAACTATAGCCACCCCCTTCCCGTGGGGGTATTTCAACATCTGATGCAAGGTAGAAGAGACCGCCTTCACCTGGTGCAACCACGGCCTCCCCAAGAGTAAGTTGAATGTTGCGAGAATGTCCAAGACATGAAAGTCAATCTCTTGCTGTCCTGGACCAACCTGAGTTTGAATCTGCACAGTCCCCATCACTTCTCTGCTTGTATTGTCATACACCCGTATTACTTGGGCAATTGGCATAAAGTCCGCGGGCTTCAACCCGATTGCATATGCTGTCCTCGACGGACACACGTTGATGGCGGATCCTGTGTCGACAAGAACTACCGGTACCCACTTGTCTTTACACTCCACAGAGATGTAGAGCGGTTTGTTATGGTTTGTGCCCTCAGGCGACAGTTCCTTGTCAGAAAAGGTCAACGTCGGGGAAACTCCTCCCGAAAAAACCAATCCTACCAGCTGCTCAGGCGTGGTATCTCTTGAGAGTTTGGCTTTGTCCATTGCAGATAGGACAGCTAGTCTATGGACTCGTGAAGCCATAAGCAGTCCCCAGATGGAGATGTTTGCCTGTATCTTCTTAAGCCGTTTCAGCACAGCCTCTTCTTCGAGTAGCTTTTCTTTCTGCTTCTCCACCTCTTTGTCCTTTCCGAACGCCTCTGGTTGATCTAGGTGTGGGGGTTTGAAATACCGTCCGCTCCTAGTCATGTGATCAACTTCGCCAATGTACCAGGTATCATCCGGCTGGTTACTTCCCCAGTCCTCATTTGTGTGGGCAAGACATAGGTCATCATCTTCCCACCACATGCCATCGGCAGCTGACAGACACCTGTCCGGCTCCGTTACAACTATTCCTGTGCCTGCAGCACCTTCTGTTCCTGTGCTCATAGTACGTTCTGTCCCCGCAGGGGCTTTGGCCTTTTTGACCCTCTCAAAATCTTCGATCCTTTCCCGCTCAAACTGCTTTAGTGTAGCCTGCTGTTCAGCATCTTCCGTACCCAAATTGCCCGTATTCTGAGCAAAATTCTTAACACCAGTGCTCTCCGGCGATGTATTCTATTCTTCGGCCCTTCCGGCCACAGTTGATGTCCCCGTCCCTGACGGACCCTGTTTTAGTTGAGGTTGTTCAACAACATCTAGTTGGTCATCAAGCCACCCAGTAGACTCTGTTGACCCATCTAAATCAAACCAGTTGACAGTTACGTCTCCTAAGTCTTGTTCGTTGAAGAATTGAAAGTTCGCGATGTCCTCCTCCAGATCTGCTAGGTCATCTAGCCCCTGATTAGGTCCATCCTCCCGAACTACACAAATCTCTGCCCCCACTAGCAATTCCACATTCGGCCTAGCCTGGCCTGCTGATGTAATGTAATCGCTCGGGTTGTACATGAATCTTGCAGACCTCTCAGGCTCTGTATTATCAATCTCATCTGCCCCCGCAGTCGACCCAATTCCATCTTCGATAGCCACCACCACCGTTTCAGGTTGGGTTTGAGAGATGTCCAACATGCACAAGTCAGTGCTTTCAGAAATGAACACCTCCGGCTTGGGTAGGTGAGAAGGGGTGATATATATGTTAGGGTCGTATGACACAACCCCAGTTTGGATTAGATTGATACGTTTGGGAGGTGGAGCTTGGTTGTGTGGAGGGAGAGAGTTGGTTGTGACATTCGGTTTCTCCGGAGGCACGATTACCCTGTTGTCAACGAGGTCCTGAATCTTGTGACGCAATCTAAAGCAGTAGTCAGTGTCATGACCATGCTGTTGGTGAAACGCACAGTACTTCGCCGGGTTATGGGAGGGGGGAAGCTTTTCTGGCAATGGCCACGACTCTAGGGGCTTCAAGTGCCCTTTCCTAATCAAAACCCCCAAAGCCTTGGACAAAGACATATATAGCGGGGTGAAGACTCTCTGGCCTCAGGGTGGGTTCCTGGCTGTTTACGAGCTACTTCCAAACGCACCGGTGAATGGGGTAGCTGCAAGGGTTCTTGGGGTGGTGGTGGTGACCATTCCCACATCTGAAGCTATGGCAGCTGCAGCACTACTTGTGCTTGCATTCGTACTGCGATTAAATGTCCTCTTGGGCTGTTCTCTCTCATTATCAATGAGGCCCTGTTTCATAGCGTCTTCGATCTGCACCCCTATCTCATGTAAATCTGCAAAGGTGGGGAGGGGGAGAACGATCATCTTCTGCATAAGCTTGGGTTGGAGGTTGCACACAACCATCCGAATCTGATCTTTGTCAACAAGTCTGATGGTCATCATCGAGGCCTTGGCCCTCCACCGGGTCACAAAATCGGAGAAGCTCTCCTTCGGCTCTTACCTAGTTGTCTCAAGGTCACGAGTTGTGACCTCGATCTGTGTATTGTAGGAGTATTGAGCTATGAAGGCCTCGGCTATCTCCTCCTAATTTCTCTTGACGGAATCTTCCAGTTTTGCATACTAGATGGCCGCTACACCTGACAAGGTCCGGCCAAACAAAGAAAGCTTCTGCAATCTGGAGAGGCCCATCAGCCTCAGTATATCTGAAAACAAACGTAAATGCACCACAGGATCCCCAGACCCGTCAAAGCGGTCGATGTGTGGCATTTTAAACCGATCTGGCAGCGTCACGGCCGAGTCGATGTACCCATCCTCAATATCGGGAATGGACTTCACACCTTGAGATTTCTTGAACAACTTTTCAAGCGTGCTCACTTTCAACGTTGTGGGGTCCACCTCAAACTCAAAGGGAGAATCTAGTAAGTTGGTAGGTGTTTTGGATAGCTGGGGTAGGATTGGGAGCGGAGCCGGCCCTGTCAGAATGTCCGTATCTCCCTGGACATTTGGTGTCTCCCTGGGTATTGGAACTCCTAGTGGGGGAGGAACTTAGTGTGAAGCAAATGCTCCGGTTTGCTACTGTAACCTGGCGATTACTCTGCCTGTTGGGTCATGACCTCGGCCTGCTGTTTGGCAAATTCTGCTTGACGGGTAGCGTCCTGCTGCATAGTTCTCATACTTTCCTGGAGCTGACGCATCATCTCCTCCATTCCTACCATGTTATGCTGATCTAGCTGAATAACTAGTATATCTATCCCTACAGTAGAAACTAAGACCTCATCCTGACTGTCCACTGATGGGGTAAACCACTGATCTGGCGACCGTTGCACTGATACACTGCGTCCCCTTGACCTCCGTCTGGTTACCGGGGGTAAAGAAAGGAACACTGCTTGTCCGTCTATCAGATCCCTAGATCGATTAAGCCTGCGACCTCTAACCCAGAGTGCTCGGGAGATATCTGCCTGGTCAGAATCAATGGTGCTAAACTACCTTGCAAAAAGATAAATAAAGCATAATAAGGAAATAATGAACAGAAAAACGGACAACAAAACAGCTTAAATAAAGACAACACACAGTTGGCAAATATAAACTGAATGGACTGTCCTCAACCACTAATCATTGTTCCCAAATCACTGCCCCCAAATCAGAATCTGATACCCGCAAGTAAAACTGATCCCCAAAACACTGATGCTAATGCCCGCTGGCCTGATACCCAAACTTGCAGACTGATACGTGCATACCTGCAGAGGCCAACTCAAAAAGCACATAACAAGCAAGGGCCAAAACACCCCTATGTTGGGGTAAGGTTTCCCTGTCCTATTGTCAGGAGCTAGGGTTTCACTACGCACGCAGCGGTTTCAAACAACCTACAATCAGGTAAGTAACATGTCCTAGCTTGGAATGGTCACTATGGATTCCAATATGCACTAGGTCGAATGGTCAAAAAGGGTGCCCCGGTAAAAACCGAGGTTTGTGTTCCCGTCGTGGCAGAGCCTGCAACCGGTCAGCCTTATGGCACGCTTCTCAAAGCATGCCTCCGGCAAACCGTTCAGGAATAGCATACGGCAAACACGGTGTCCTAGGCACACCAATGCACATGCAATGCAAAGAAACACATAAGTGTAATCAAAACAAGATATCGTGAGTTCGAGTCAAGTTCTCTAAATCCCCAGCGGAGTCGCCAGAAACTGTAGACGCGCCCCGAGGGCCTCATGCTACAGTTCGAACTCAAATGTCACGGTTCTGAATCTAATCCCGCAAAGTGCAATGCGAGATTGATAAATCACCAAATAGTCCAAATCCGGCAAATCGTTTTGGAAAACTAATTTTTATGAAAGAAGTGCCAAATATGGAATACTTTGCCAGATACAGAGTCGTCACTTAAATATTTATTTTGGAGAAATTTAGGAAACCTTGACTCGTTGCCTAAGGCCACGTGTCCGTCATCACCAAAGTTGCCTCGGCTCGGGAACTTGGGCACGAATTGGGAAGGTCATGCAATCAACACCCTCGCTCGCCCGATCAAAGATCGGCCACTACTAAACATGATATCTTATTTTTGAAAACATATGCGTTCTTATTCCAGTTATTAGCTAGAATTTACTATGTGATGCGCACAACACACAAGTATAGACTTGATCGCCTGAGTTGGAACAAATCATCTCATGTTTGTTTTGAAAATGGTTTGAAGGTGCTACTCGCAAGTAGGCTAAGACGTGGATTTGCCACCTTCAAGTGGGCTTAAGAAAACATGATTTTGTCACTCTTAAGTGGGCTTAAAACTCGCATTTCGATGAATTGTTCCAATTCAAGTAATCTAACCTTCACCCATAGGCATTCAGGCAGTTATATCACATAAGCAATTAGCCTCATGGCAAGCATGCTATCATGGCAACACTAACACTCATGCACGATGCCAAAGCATAAACATTTACCTAGTACTCCGAGCCAAAACAATAGCTAGTTAGTAATCAATGCATGATCCTAGCTATGTTAAGATAGCTAATGCAGCGCATGCAAAATGCAACTAGAAATAGGCTTGGCTATTCTAAAAATGGCATGTGAAATACGACAACTCGATACACGTATTCAAGTTGGAATTGAGATACTATGTAGTTAGCATGATGCGCCGAGCCCAGTGCATGCAATACAGATGAATGATGCAAACATGCGAGCATAAGGATGCTAATTGAAACATGACCTAGAACTAACCATTGAAAGCAGGTAAGTAAAAGGGAGAATGGCGTGGGGTTGGAAGACATTCACACACTCACGCACACTTATTACAAAATTCGCCCTCTCGACAGAGGGTCCGAATAAATAATACAAATCGAATAATTAACTAACTAACTAGCTAATTAATTATTACACAGCACTTAACTAATTAAACAAATTAATTAAACTACTAGGGCAGTAAAGAGGCCTCGGAAAGAGGGACAAACGCATTCATGCTCGGTTCCGCTCGGAAATCTATCACCATGCTCACGCTGCCTCTGTTTACACTGCTCTGCACCTCTGAAAACTGTGAAAGTCTCAAGGATGCTTCTGAATCACTCCCAGAGCACTATGGGATGTCACCGGCCAAGGTATGGGAACACCGGCCATGTGGAATTGGTCATCGACCAATAATGGGGCTCTCGGCCATAAATTTGTAGCCGACCGGCACTGAAGATGGCCAGCCGACCATCTCTTCCTGCAGAATGCAATTTTGCTGCAGCAGAGGACAAACAGAGCATGGCAATGCATTTTCAAAGCAATGTGTGCACAACCACCCTTCCTATCATGTCATGAACTCAAGGAAATATGGCTCTCGGCCCTCGGGCCATCAATCACGCATTTCAATGCATAATGGCCAAAGGAGCCAAGTGTGCAAATCAATATGGAATGAAGGCCTCACACTCTATCATGTTGGATCAAGAGCGTCGACGACTAAGGATTAAGCCACGTTTCGTCACTTCAAGTACAAACATTCATCGCCCCTCGTGTTTGGTTTGACACCCCAAACCAAACACAATGTAATGCAAGCAAGTATGCCAAATACAATGCAACATGGAAATGTAATGCTATGCAACCTAAGCATGCACAAGGCTAAGGTAACAAGCATGCCAAATGCAATGCAACCTAATCAAACATGTGACAAAATGCAAACTAGCAAGCATGCAAAATGCAACCTAAACATACAAACATGCAATGTAATAGGCATGCGACAACAATACCAAAAACGAGGATGTGACAACATGCAATGCGATAAGCATGCAACGACACACAAACCGCATGATCCATGGACTTATATTGAAAATGGATAAGCCTCAGCCACACCAAAAACAGTGGCCAAAATGATGAAGTGATAGAATGAAATGCACAATGAGCATGCACATGCAGTGGTCCAGGAGTTAAGGCATAAGGTCACAACACCCAAGTATGAGCGAGGGGTGACAATCATGGTAGTATGGTGACACCATAAGCTCTGAAATTATGCTAAGATTAATGCCAAATCAAACACATAACACAAGCAAGGCATGCTAATGGACTTCAAGTTCAAAGCTAGCCAAGGTACTTGAACCATGGCCATATCAACCAAGCCCCAAAGGACCAAGGTGACCCAAAACAGTCCCAAGGCAAGCCAAAACAAGGCTAGAACATTCATGGGATGGGGCCAAAACATGCTAGAAAGGTGAGCACAAAACAAGATGCATACAAGGCCAAAAGGGGCAATTGCACTACACCTATTACAACCAAGCATGGCATGACTTAGGCCAATAAAATCAGAGTTATGGCATGTTAAAATGAGCCCAAAAACCCACTTAGATGGCATCCCAAAGGCCTAAGTATGATGGCATTCACAATGACCTATTCTTAAGGCATGAAACACAAACTATCCAAAGCATGGAATAGGTGATAAATGCAAGTGTGTGTCCATGAAACATGGACTGAAATCACATTTCACATGATGCTAAATCATGAAAATACTTCAAGTAACACATGCTAATGAACTCAAGGCACAAAGCTTACAAGCTAGAATGAACCAAGGCTATACAAAACAATGCATGCATGACCAAGACAACACCAAACAGAGTTTAATCATGGTAAAACATAAGGGAAAGCTCCTTGGAGTCGAGCCAAAACATGCAAGAATAGTGGTCCAAACACAAGATGCATGTTATGCAAACATTCAAGATTACTCTACAAGTATGTGAAACATGCAAGATGCCATCAAACCAACATGGAATGAAGTTAAGGCAGGTCCTAAAAACCACTAAAAAGTGCTAAAATAGAACCAAGACATGCTAAGTAGACATGCTAAGTAAACATGCTAACATTATGAGCCATTAACACAAGCATATGAGACATATGGAGAGAGGGGTGTCCCCCTCCTATACCAGACTCTAAAACCACTTCTCCACCACTGAAAATCCTCTGGATTTCAGTGGTGGGAAGGTCAAAATAAGATGATCCCAAAGCTCAAAAGTAAAGGCACAAAACAAGGCCAAATAAGGCCTAAGAGGGGGTAGACAACCCCCAACCAAAAAGTGACCTTAAGCAACCATAACAAGCATACAAAATCAGAAATTTTTGTAGTTTAGAGTCAAGCTTAAAACAATATAGAAGTATGTGTAAAAGCTTAAGCCAAAATAGGGTATCAAAAGCAAGTTGACTCACCCTTGAAGAACAACCTCAAGAACAGTCCAAGGACTCTAATATCAACCTTCTAGCACCTCAGCAACCAAGGATAGTGTAGTGCTAGGTGTTTGTGTGCAATAGTAAGAACAAAACACACTTTTGAGTTCAAACACACACATAAATCTAGAGAGAGGGAGATATAGAGAGAGAGATATATATTTAACTTGTATATCAGATTTCTAGAACCCCTGGAAAGGGAGAGGAGGCTCTCCTTTTATATAAATCCAATTTTGCAAAGCTTCTTGGAAAAGCTAAGCAAGGCTCAAATCTCTCCATACACGTGTATGGAGGGGGGAATTGTGGATGCCAACTGCACTAGCTAGTACAAAATATTTGCATAAAGCAGATGAACAGGGTTCGGCCACCAAAAATGGCCGATCGACCAACAAAAGTGCCGGCCGACCAAATAAAGTGCCGATCGGCCAATACTTTTGGCCGAAAACAGGGCCGATAGCCTCAAGCCTTGGCCTGTGGGTTGAGGGTATGGCAAACAAGCCACCCTCTTCCCTTAGAAGCAAAAACACAAGTGTTTGGTCCACGACCAAGTATAAAACAGACAAGTTGAGAGATCTTGAGGCAAGGCGCGTGGCCGAGACCTCCGGGAACTCAAAACGAACACGAATATGGATGATCATCGAGTGTTCAAACGATGACGTCCAAGTCTTGAGGACGGTCAAAAATAGGGTGTCTACAATAGGATAACTAAGTCTACACATTTTATTCCGATGTACACCAGCGACTCAGTTGAACGCTTGGCAGAGTTGTACATTAGAGAGATAGTTCGACTTCATGGAGTCCCTGTGACTATTGTGTTGGATAGGGATCCTTGTTTTACTGCCCGATTATGGCAAAGCCTTCAAGAGGCGTTGGGAACTAAGTTGACTCTTAGCACACATGCTTAGAGCTTGTGTCCTTGATTTTAAGGAGCCTTGGGAAAGGCACTTACCATTGATTGAGTTTGCTTACAACAATAGTTACCAAGCTAGTATTAGGATGGCACCATTTGAGGCTTTGTATGGCTGACCATGTAGATTACAGATTTGTTGGGCCGAAGTGGGTGATGCACCATTACTGGGTCCGAAAATTGTTAGAGAGACAACCGAGAAAGTTGTTCTCATTCGGAAGAGGTTAGCTACGGCCCAAAGCTGACAAAAGAGTTATGCTGATAAGAGGAGACGACCTTTATCTTTTGAAGTTGGTGACCATGTGTTTCTAAAAAAATCTCACCAAGGCAGGGTTTGATGAGATTTGGTAAGAGTGGCAAATTATCTCCAAGGTTCATTGGACCTTTTGAGATCTTAGAGCGAATTGGGGAAGTGGCATATCGGTTAGCTTTACTGCCACAACTTTCGGGAGTTCACAACGTGTTTCATGTAGCTATGCTTAGGAAGTATGAGCCCGACCCTTCTCATATGCTTGATTCGGTTAACTTGGAGGTAGATGAGGATGCCTCTTACGAAGAACGACTGGTTCATGTATTAGATACCAGGGAGCAAGCGCTACGAGGCAAAACTATACCGTTGGTAAAGATGTTGTGGAGACACCATAGGGTTGAAGAAGCGACGTGGGAACGGGAGGCGGAAGTTCGCTCTAAGTATCCGGATTTGTTTGAAAATGCTTAAGTTGTTTTTCCTTGTAATATTCTCTAGTGTTTAAGGGAAATGTGTTAAAATTGTTGACCACGTGTTGTTATGTGTGTTGTTATGTTAAGCATGAAGTAGTTACGGATTGTCATTTCTTTGCTTCATGTTTAGGTTGATGTGGACGGTTGTTGTTAATGAGATAACCATGGTGGAAATGGCCACAAAAAAAAAAAAAAAAATTGTTGAGAGTTAATATTGTGATTTTTAAAATGAAATAGCGTGGTTTTGATCGCTAGAAACCCCCTTTGTTTTGGTAGTTTGATTTGAAATTTTGGGGACGAAATTCTTTAAAAGGGGGAGGTTGTAGCGATCCCGATTTTTGACCCGGTCAACTTACGGGGATCGAGCTGACCGGTCAGCTCACCAAAAGCAAAAATGCAAAATGCATTCGAAATTTCTTACGGGAAAGTATATTTCACGCTTGAGTGGACCATGTTATATCAGTCCATAAGGGGAGATTTCAGATCACTTTTTCAATTCTCTCTCTCTCTAAAACTCTCCAAAATTTCCAGATCTAGAGTTTCTCTCTCTAGAAGTCATCTTCTCTCTTTGATTCCTCCAAATCCGTTGGGAGTTAGACCAAAGTTCTTCATCAAAGTTGTGTAACTTCTTGAGGGTTTCATTGTGTACGGTGGAGATCAAGGTTCAACATCGTAAATTTTGGGGTTTCATCTCATTTCTTCTTCAAAACTTGAGGTAGGGATTTTCTTAGAATTATATATATATATATATATATTTGCAAGATCTATATGATTTTCGAAATCATCTTTCGATAGCTTTGAAAATTGATTGTTGATTCAAGAAGTTGAGCGATTTTGAAAGTGGGTTTGTCTCTTGTTCTTTTAAAATGATCTTATGGGTTTTGATCTTCGTTGATTGAAGAAAATATGATTTTGGAAAGTTGTCTTTCAAAAGATTTGAGTTGTATAGTTTTGGTGAGAAAACCTAGAATTTGGGATTTTTTTTTTTTAAGACTGAAAATCCATGAATAATATTGTTATATTTATTTTGTGTGTCAAAATAAATGGATGTTTGGAAAAATTCTTATTTATATTTATATAAATGATGAATTTCAGGGAATATGAGAATTATTGTTCATTTTGGAAATTATTGTTCAAAACGTTGAAATAGTCTTGAAATAACTAATTGTTGAGGATACTTAAGAAGATGGAATTGTGTTATTCCTTGGATGATGAATTGGAATAAAAGTATTTATATTCATCTTATGTTATTGGCATATCAATTCATTTGATTATATTAAACTTTAAAAGTTGATTTGAAAACTTGCATTGAGAAAAGAATGTTGAGAAACAAGTTTTCATGGAATGGTTTTGGAGTAAATACATTGATAAGTCTTGATAGGTGATATAGATGATTTTGAATAAGTTGGCCTGAGAGTCCAAAGTGAAAGACCGAAAACTCGCGCGGATAGGTGTCAAGTCTTCCGGTTAATACTGGTAAAATGACAAATTGGTAGTACTTGTATAGTCTACTTGTAGACACCGACCTAGGGATTACTAGAGTCGTATTTACCACTCTTGAAATGAATTGTTAAGTTTTAAAGAATTGAAATTGCATGACATCATTGAGCATGAGGGTTTTCAAAGATGAAGATATGATTTTCTTTCAAAAGAGCATAGCATGGAATGTGCATTTCATCTCTTGAGACTTGTATAAAATGAATATACTTTGTTAAGGATTTCCTACTGGGCTTTATCCCCATCCTACGAGATTTTTGTGTAGGAAAAGATGTGGTGATGCTACCTAACTAAAGGCGAGGAAATGTGTGTTGAGAGTATGAGACTCTCATTTTGCTGTGATTGTGTGTAAGCCAAGGGCTGTATGTGTGTGGGTTTGAATAACCGTTTTGTGTAACCAGGCTCAAGACTTGAAAACTTGTAAACCCTTGGGGGTATTTATTTGTTTATTTACTTATTGTTGGATTAATGTATTGTTGAATGAAGAACTATTGTATCATGTAATGTAAATTTGGAGATTTATATTCGGTTTTCCTTGAAAGAGCCATAATTGTTGTATTATCATTTGGGTTAGAAATTTAGGGCGTTACAGAATACGCGACTTCATTCTCGATTCGTGCTTCACACTTTACTCGGTACCTCACTGCCTGGAGGACGAGGGAGCTTTAGGCCCCTGCCCCCAATTTCAGTTATGCCTTTTCTAGAGAGTGTTTGGCTTGGCTCGAGGATGAGGCGCAAGCTAGGCCCACTGTGGCTACAAAAGCTTCCGCAAGCACAAGTAGAGGACGTCGGAGCACTTGACTCGCCTATGCCCCTAGTTTATTGCTTTGACCTTTCTTTTCAAGTTTTATGATATAAAAGCAACTTTGATTTGTATCAGAGAGTTGGAGAATGTACTTCATGTTGAAATCAATGGAATTAAAGTTGTGAGCACTAAAAATTTTCTTTTTGGTCCAAAAATGGTCTAAGTTGTAAAAGGTAAAATTTTGAACAAAATCAACTTTTATTAAAACTTTTCAAAACCATTTTCGAAAATGATCACTACCTAACACGCACAAAATGGCTCCTTAAGAAGTACAACCCCAAATCGGCAAATCATAACTACCCTTGATTGAATACCACTACTACTATGCATTGTAACTAGCTTTTCTTCCCAAAATGAAGATCACAACCAAACTAATAAATGATGAAAAGATAGCCTGATCAGAAAAACGAACAAGACAGTTGAGTTGGAGATAGTTACAGCCGAACTTCAAGATGAAGTTGACTACGTATCCCAAAGATAGGAATCAGGCCTTACATAGTTTGGTTGAGGTTCACTCGAGTATTAACTCTCTCCTTTTGCGCTCTCACTTTTGCCAAAGTTGCCCTTTAGGGTTTTCAACCTTACGAGCTTAGTTTTTTTTTATTTCTAATTTTTCATGCTCTAACTTTTGCCTAGGTCGCCTTTTTTGGGTTTTCAGCCTAGCGAGGCTCTCAGGGGTAGTATTTCTTCAAGTTGTCCATATTGATCGGCAGTGAAAATTCCAAACCATCTAGGTCCATGAAAATAACTTCCCCTCTTGACCACATAGCTTTGATGATGTAAGGACCAGTCCAATTGGGTCTAAACTTGCCCTTAGGGTCATGGATGGGAGCTCAGTTGTCTTTCAACACTATGTCTCCCTTTTTGAGATTCCTAGACTTAACTTTCTGTTAAAAGCCCTGGCAATTCTGCACTGGTAGCCCTGAACATGATACAATGCCTTTAGCCTCCTCTCATCAAACAACATTAACTCCTCAAATCTGCTCTGTTGCCAGTCCGCCTCCGCTATCAAACACTCAGCCATAAATCACAACGACGGGACTTCAATTTCAATTGGCAAAACGGCTTCCATTCCATAGACGAGAGAATAAGGGGTAACCCCTGTAGACGTCCGGATTAAGGTTCTGTAGCCCCAGAGTGTGAATGGCAATTTATCCGGCTAGTCACTGTAGGTCTCAACCATCTTCTACAAGCTATTCTTGATATTCTTATTGGCGGCTTCAACATCTTCATTGGTTTGTGGCCTGTATGTGGATGACTTATGAAAAACCACGTTATATTTCTCCAACAAGTCAATCACCTGTTTCTTGAAGTGCGAGCCGTTAGCTGATATGATCTCGTTTGGGACCCTGTATTGGCAAATGATATTGTTTCTGATAAATTTGGCCACATGCGATGCCTTCAATACAACATAGGACTGAGCTTCCACCCACTTTGTAAAATAATCAATCGCCACCAAGATATATTCATGTCCATTTCACCCTTTTGGCGAGACAGCACCGATAACATCAATTTCCCAGACTAAGAAAAGCCATCGCGAAGTCATGTTGTAGAGCTTTGACGGCGGAATATTCATGTGATTGGCATGAATTTGACATTTGTGGCATCGCCGCACAAAACCAATACAATCCTCCTCTATGGTAGACCAGTAATAACCTTATCTGAGGATCTTTCGGGCAAGCATCATACCATTC
This sequence comes from Camellia sinensis, assembly GCF_055761805.1. Classification (NCBI taxonomy): domain Eukaryota; kingdom Viridiplantae; phylum Streptophyta; class Magnoliopsida; order Ericales; family Theaceae; genus Camellia; species Camellia sinensis. The sequence goes on from NC_138967.1 coordinate 154,275,397, forward strand.
ATTTGCGCCCCTCATTCTCCGCCGTGGATAGCCTCCATAAGGCGCTTCGATTCCTCTTCTTCCACACACAGTTTATGCATTCCCAGATGACCTCTTTTATACATCTTACACCTGCAAATGATAAATTGGACGGCCATACGCTGTATTCCCTGTTTGTCCTTGGCATTTACCCCTGGTGGATGCATTTCCTTTTCTAGAAAGTTCCAAATATCATAATACCAGGGGTTTTTGTCTTACACTTCATCTATCGCGGAAATAGTTTCATAAGCCGGCGTGAATTTCTATTCGATGATAATCGAACGCATTTGAACCGTAAATGGGATGTCTACCATAGAAGATGAAGTTGCTAAAGCATCAACAAACCAGTTATTCTCTCTCAGTAGATGCGTGAATGTCAACTTTTCAAACCGCGGAATCAGAATATCCAGGGTCTGATGGTAAATCTTCATCTTCTCTTGTTTGACTTTCCAGTCTCCATTTGCTTGAGAAACAACCAAGTTTGAGTCCCCGATAACATCCAACCTTATTACCCCTAGTTCTAGGGGACTTCTAAACGAGCAATACACGCTCCATATTCTGATTCATTGTTGGATACCTTGAACCGGAGTTTGAAGGCTAAAGGTATATAAGAGTCGTTGGGTGCTATCAGCAACACACCTATCCCATAACTATACTGATTAGACACTCCATCAAAGTACATCATCCAAGTTTCCTCTTCAACTTGCAGAATGTCTTCATCTGGGAATAATTATTCCACTGCCTCATCTCCTTCTACCAGGTGGTTTGCCAGGAACTCCGCTATAGCTCTTCCCTTGACCAACTTGCGGGTGACATATTTGAGATCAAATTCGGAAAGAAGAAGCAACCAATGAGCCAGCCTGCCTGTAAGCACTGGTTTCTCAAAGAGATATTTGATGGGATCTAATCTCGAAACCAGGATTACAGAGTGAGCTAACAAGTAGTGCCTTAACTTCCTGGTAGCCCATACCAAGGCTAGGCAAGCTTTCTCTAAAGAAGTGTACTGGGTCTCGTAGTCTAGCATTTTCTTGCTCAAGTAGTAGATGACTTTTTTCACCTTATCTTCAGATTCCTAAGCGAGCATGCATCATATGGTCACGTCTATTACTGACAATTACAAAATCAAAGGCTTTCCTGGCTCTGGCAGCAACAACACAGGCGGATTCTGGAGGTTCTGCTTAACCTGTTCCAAGGCAAACTGACATCGATCATCCTATCGGAATGTCTTCCCTTTCTTCAAGAGACCAAATAATGGTTCTCAAGTCAAGGTTAATTTGGAAATAAACCGTCTTATAAATTGCACTTTACCCAAAAAGCCACGCATCTACTTTTCAGTCCTTGGTGGTGGCATTTCTAAGATGGCCTTAATTTTGGAAAGATCTACTTCAATTCTTCTCTGTGTGATCAGAAAGCCCAGTATTTTTCCTGTCGTTACTCCGAAAATGCATTTCTACAGGTTTAATCTCAATTTGTATTTCCTGATCCGTTGAAAGAATTTCTCCAAGGCGGTGTGGTGGCCCTCTCGTTCTTTGAACTTGACAATCATGTCATCCATATACACCTCAACCTCTTTGTGGATCATGTCATGTAGAATGGTGGTCGCGGCCCTCTGATAGGTAACTCCAGCATTTTTCAAACCAAACGGCATAACCTGGTAGCAGTAGGTACCCCACGGGGTGGTGAATGAGGTTTTCTCTCTGTCCTCAGGTGCTATCAGAATCTAGTTGTACCCAGAAAACCCATCCATAAATGATAGCAATGCATGACACGCAGTGAAATCCACTAACTCATCAATATGCGGTAAAGGAGAGTCATTCTTCAGACTAGCTCTGTTCAAGTCCCTGAAGTCAACACACACCCAGATTCTACCATCCTTCTTCGGCACTAGGACGATGTTGGCCAACCAAGTCGGGTACTCCGATACGAACAAGAAACCTGCCTCGATCTGTTTAGTGACCTCTTCCTTGATTTTCAGCGCCCAATCCGGATCAATTCTACGCAGCTTCTGCTTGATTGGTTGAGCCTCGAGGTCAAGAGAGATCCAATGCTGTACAATCTCAGGATCGATTCTAGGCTTGCCTTCATAGGACCACACGAAAATATTTTTGAAATCTTTTAACAAAGCAATTAAACACTCACGCTCCTCTGAAGACAACACGGACCCAATCTGAACCAGGCGCGGATCCTTCTTAATACCCACATTAATGGAAATGATTTCATTAGCACAAGTTTAGCAAACCTCTCATTCTCTCGATTAATCAAGTTTTTCAAAGCCAGATGAATTTCTTCCCCTTCGTTTTCATTAAAATTCTAAAAATCTTAATCAATACAATAAACCAACGGCACAGAAAAGTAAACAGAATCTGCAGAGTTCTCATTCAAAAGGTCCAGATCTTCAGTTACAGACTCAAAAGAAAAGCTGAATGAAGACCTAGACAGGACTTTGGTATCCGGGTTACCACCTCCAGAAATACCAGACTCAGACCCAAAAGAACTTGAACTTGATCCCGACCCCACGAACTCAGTGGAATCAAATTCTAGCTCATCACCCGATTCAGAACTGGACAGATAGCCTTCCTCCAGCTGCCAGGTAAGAGATGGTGCCCCTAATGCATCCAGAATGCCACTGGTTGGGTTCACACCCGGTTCTTCCTCAATCATGGAGATAATAAAGCTATCCCCCAAGTTCTCTAGGTCGGCCGTGGGATCTGTCAAGAGACTAGCCAGTGCTGCCCCTACTCCAGGTTCGCTGCCATCTAAGTCACCTTCCATGCTTTGTTCAACTTTGATGCTTGGTTCAGCCCTTTCTTTATCATCATTGTCCTACAGCTAATGATCAAAGAAGATCTTGAACCTGGGGACACGTTGCTTCAAGGAATTTATCCACGGCTCGGGAAAGCCACAAAAAGGAAAATCTTCTCATTCCTGAACAAAACAGCCATTCAGTGTCCCCTGGATTGGCCTGTAGATGAGTTCATAACATTTTTCAGCTTGCTTGGCCTTGGTTCGGCCTCTTATTTCCTCTCTCTTTCTGATCCAGTCCTCTTTTGGGCACATAGCCCAGTCCAAAGGCATGTGGGTTATGTAGCACATCTGTCAGTGCTGCAACACCTTTCCGATCACTTCTTTCGAGCCCCATTCGTGGAACGTACTGCAGTTTGTTCATGAAGTAGATAGACTAGACGCTGACGTACATGCGTTCGTCTGTGACCAAAATGGTCTGTAACTACCCGAACTTCAGCCAAAGTGAATCCCGAGAGAAATACATCCTCCTCGCCATGGTTGATCTCTAGAACTAGCGTAGTCACCTCTAGCGGGGGATGGATAGATGAATTCCCAAAAATAATTGTCACTCTTCCCTTATGAGGGTACTTCAATATTTGGTGGAAAGTGGAAGAAACAACCTTCATATAGTGCAACCAGGGCCTCCCTAATAGCAAATTGAAGGTAGCCGGTACATCCAAGACATGAAACTCGACCTCTTGCTCAACTGGGCCCACCTGGACTCTGACTTGCACTGTGCCCATGACTTTTCTACTTATGTTATCATACGCCCATATTACTTGGGCTATGGGAACAAAGTCCACTGGTTTGAAGCCAATTGCATAGGCGGTACGAGAAGGACAGACATTAATGGCCGAACCGACATCTACCAACACCACCGGCACCCATTTCTCCTTGCATTCCACAAATATGTACAATGGTTTATTATGAGTCGAGCCCTCCGACGGCAGCTCTTTGTCAGAGAAAGTAAGCGTTGGCCTGGCACCCCTTGGAAAGACCAAACCCATAAGCTACTCAGGCATCGTGTCAATGGACAATTTAGCCTTGTCCATTGCCGACAATACTGTCTGCCGGTGTACTCGTGAGGCCATGAGAAGACTCTAGATGGAGATGTCAGCTTGAATTTTCTTAAGCTGATTCAATACTGCATTTTCTTCTAGTTGTTTCTCCTTCTGTTTCTCAGCCTCTTTGTCGTTTCTAGATGCCTTTGCTTGATCCAGGTGAGGTGGCTTAAAATACCGCCCACTTTTTGTCAGATGGTCTATTTCCTCGGCATACCACGTATTGTCCGGAACGCATTCGCCCTAGTTTTCATCCGTATAGGCTAGATGCAAATCATTATCATCCCACCATTCGCCTTCAACGGCCAACAAACAGTTGTCTGGCTCTGCTTGTATCACCTTTACATCCCCACAGGGTGTTTTGAATTTACCATTTCCCGGCTGTCTTCAATTCTTTCTCATTCAAACTGCTTTAACGCAACTTCCTGTTCAGTATCTACGGTGCTCACAACGCCTACTTCCTGGGGTGGGTTTTCCACACTAGTGCTCAGTAGCTTTCCTTTCTCATCAGCCCTTCCGACTACTACAGTTATCTCTACTTCTTTTCCCTCTGGTTTCATTCCAGTTTTTTCTTCCTTGTCTAGCTCATCACTCAGCCATCCAGTGTTGTCAATTGATTTGTTTAGGTAGAACCACCCAATTTGTACATCTCCCTGATCTTGCTCATCAAAGAACTGCAGATTATTCAAATCCTCTTCGAGATCTATCAAATCATCTAATCCCTGGCTTAGGCCATCTTCCCTGACCACATTGATGTCTACCAAGGTTGGCAGCACCAATTTAGGCTTGATTTGACCAGTTGACATGATATAGCAACTTGGATTATACACTCTATCAGATAAGACCTCAAGACACTCTAGCAACAGACTAGTACCTTCCTCCAAGGTCGACTCCCCTTCCACTGTAAGTCTTATCACCACAAGCTTCGGTTGGGGGTTGGACGTGTCCATCATGCACAAATCTGCGCCTTCTGGAGACAACGTCAGTTTTGGTAGGTGGAAGGAAGTAATATATACGTTGGGGTCGTAAGAGGTGGCCAGTGTATGGATCATGTTAAGATTTCAAAGTTGGGGGACTTGGTTATGGACTGGGAGTGGATTTGCGGTTACATTCAGTTTTTGAGGTGGAGCGATCACCTTGTTGTCAATGAGATCTTGAATCTCATGACGCAATCAAAAACACCAGTCGATGTCATGACCATACTGTTGGTGAAACGCACAGTATTTTGTGGGGTTGTGTTTGGATGGGAGAGAATCAAGAAAGGTTCTAAGGATTTGAGGTGCCCTTTTTTAACTAGCACCTTCATGGCTTGAGAGAGGGTCATGTAAAGTTGGTTAAAAGTCCTCTAGGATAGGGTAGGTTGGACGGTGTTTATGAGCTTGCGTTGGCAAAAGGGTCAGCAGTCTTGGTTGTGATGACAATACTTACGTCTGACGACCTCGCAATTGTGCTACCACTTGCAACTTTGGAACTGCGAACAAACGGCCTTTTTATCGGCACCTTATCATCTGTAATAAGCCCCTGTTTCATGGTGTCTTCGATTTGCACTCCCATGTCATGGAGTTCTGTAAATGTGAATAGATGTAGGATAATCATTTTTTATAGCAACTTGCCGTATAGATTTTGGACAACCATCATGATCTGATCCTATTCAGAAGGCCTCGTGGTCATCATCAAGGCTTTAGCTCTCCATCTTGTCACAAATTCAGAGAAACCCTCCTTCGGCTCTTGGCGTGTTGCCTCGAGATCACGAGTTGTGACCTCAATCTGGGTATTGTACGAATACTGCGTAATAAAAGCCTCTACCATCTCCTCCCAATTCTGTTTGACAGAGTCTTCCAACTTAGCATACCAAATGGCTACTATACTAGACATGGTGCGACCAAAGAGAGACAGCTTCTGTAGTCTAGTCGAGCCCATCGGTCGTAAGATATTAGAAAACAAACGCAAGTGGACCATCAGATCCCCGAAGCCGTCGAATCAATCAATGTGCGGCATTTTAAACCGATCTGGCAATACTACAGAATCAGTATACCCGTCCTCTATGTCCGGGATAGAGTTAACCCCTTGTGCTCTTTTGAATAACTTTTCTAGTTTATTGACCTTGAGTATAGTTGGGTCAACCTTGAACTCGAACGGAGCCTCGGTCTGATAAACAGGGGTTTTGGAGGCTTGTGCTGGGATTAGCTCTATTGGATTGCCCTGGTTTTCTTGGACATTGGCAGTATGAGCGGTGGCTCTGGGTGCTAGGATACTCATAGTAGGTGCATGGGATGTAGAGGTCGTAGCCGATTGTGGTTATTGTTATTGTAGCCTAGTTATAACCTCGGCCTGATTGGTCGCATCCTGCTTTAGGGTTTCAACTGTCTGTTGCAGATGGTGTATCAGTTCTTCCACACTGACTGGGGGATACTGTGCCATTGGAATAGGTGATTGATCTCATACTGGGCTAAAAGTAGATGACCATTCCCGAACCTGACTGGACATAGGTGAGTTGAGAGGTGATTGCTATAAAAACTGAACTGGTGAATTCTGCATGATTCTCCTCCGTTTTGTAACTGGTAGGAGTGAGGTAAACACGGGTTGTCCCCGAACAAGATCCCCAACTTTACAAAGTCCTCTGACTCGAGTCTAGAGTACTTAGGGAATATCCGAACTTTCTGAAGCTATGGTTTTAAGCTACCTAGCAAAAGAAATAAAGCAAAATAGCAGTAATCAGAAACCGCCCAGTACCTCAACTAAAATGTTATCAACACAGACATGATCAAAACTATAGAATTGTACTCCACACTGAATTCTGCCCCCAAAAAAAAATACCAAATTTGCAACTGCTATGCACATTCCTATACAGTTTCACTGTAAAACACATACTAGTTAAGAGAGAACCAAAACACCTCTATGAGGGGGTAGGGTTATCCTGTCCTAGTTTTGTCATGAACTAGGTTTCACTATTTCAATCAAGTGGTTTCACGCAATCCAACATTTCGGGTGAGCATCTTGTCCTAGTTTGGATCAGTCACTATGGTTTTACTATATGCGGCTAGGCCAAATGGTCAAAGGGAGTACCTCAGCAAGACTACCTAATATAACTCTCACTCCTAACACCGAGAAGTGAAAAGAGGATCAAATGGTACAGTGGTAGTCCAGATCCAAGGATTGTGTTCCCATCATGGCAGAGCCCACGACTGGTCAGCCTTTTGGAAAGCTTTTGGGCAAGCCTCCAGCAAACTGTCCAGGAATAGCAGATGGCAAACACGGTGACTTAAACGCATCAATGCAAATGCAATGCAAAGAACATATAAGTATAGTTAAAATTTCACACCATGAAGTTCGAGTCAAGTTCTCTAATTTCCCCAGCAAAGTTGCCAGAAACTGTAGTTTGACTTTTTGTGCTCCTTTCAGATACGACTAGCCCTACAGTTCGGACTCCCGCGGTTCTAAATCTGATCTCACAAGTGCAATATGAAATAGATAAACACCAAAGAGTCCAAATCCGGCAAATCTTTTGAAAAATCAAGTTTGAATCAAAATGCCAAAAATGGACTGCTTTGCTAGATACAGAGTCGCCACCTATATATTTTTGAAAAATTTAAGAAATCCGAGACTCGTGCCAAAGGCCATTTATCCGCCATCACCAAAGTGTCTCGGCTCGGGAACTTAGGTACAAGAGGGGAAGGTCATGAATTGAGCACCCCCCTCGCCCGATCAAAGATCGGCCTCTATTAATCATGGTGTGATTTTTATTTGCATTATATGCTCTTATTCTGATTATTAAGCTAGCATTACTATGTGTTGCACATAAGTATAGACTAATTTGTAAAAATTAAAACATTTTGATTCATGTTTGTTTTGAAAATTGTTTCGAATCTGTATCACTTGAAATAGTGATCGCATATGTACATTATTCAAATTGTTTCAACTCAAGCAATTAGCCTTCATCCACAGGCATTCAAGAGTTATATCAATTAAGTAATTAGCCTCATGACAAGCATGCTAGACATGGTAACAATCACATGCATGCGATATGCTAAAGCATAAAAATGCTCACCTAGTACTCCGAAGCGAGCCAAAGGAAACGAAAGAGTTAGAAAACATGCATGCTCCTAATTAATGCAACATGAGAAATGCAACACATGCGATATGTAACAAATAGGCTCAGCTACTAACTATGTCATGTGAATCAATTTGATAGCATGCGGTTTAAACATGTATCCAACGAAGCAATAAACAGAATGCTTTGTTTAGAATGATAAACCGAGCCTCATGCATGCAAGACAAGTAGATACAAACACGGAGTATACTAAAAGAAACATGATATTCTAAATTACCCATCATAAGCAAGTAAATAAAAGGAAGAAAGACATGGGGTTGGAAGACATACACATTATTACAAGTTTGACCCTCACACAAGAGGGTCTGAATCAATGGACTAGCTAATTAATTACCTAATTAACTAACTATTACAAACCCTAATGAAATAAATTAACTAAACTAGCTAATTAATTAATTAATTATTACAACAACAAATTAATTAACTATTATAGTGAATTAAATAATTACAATACAAAACCAACTAGCTATTCTAACTAATTAGTTACAAATTTGCTACTTTTACAACATCACTAATATCACAACAACACTTCACGGATCTCGAGAATCGATGGATGGCTCATATATGAACGCGGATTTCTACCCAATAATGCTCTCCATTTTGCTACTAAAATGCCTTTGTTTCATAGTTAGAAAATTGCACATGTTTTCCACCTCAACCTCTGCTCTACTCTGCTGGAAAAAGGACACTGCTTGCCTAGAAAAAGTGGCTGGCAACCCAGAAGTAGTGGCCGGCCACCCACTAAAAGTGGTCTGTCGGCCACTGATTTTGGTTATCTCCTGTAGCAACAGAGCACAAACCAGAGTATTCTCAAGGAATGTTTGTCCACCCTGTCTCTCCTTATCAGCAAATAGGTCAAAGAATTGGTAGATTTGGTTCGCAAGCCATCAATCGACGCAATTTCATTTCATGATGACTTATGAATCGAGGGACATAATTTCAATAAATGCATAACAAAAGACCAACAAAACCTCCTCCCTATCATGGATTGATCAACGGAAGTGGTTGACTTTGGAAATTTGAACCATTTCATCACACACAAGTATGAAATGACTCAAGTCTCCATATGTTCAATTAACGTCCGATTGAACACCAAATTAACTTATTATCTTGTTCCATTTTAGTCCAAGTTTAACACCTCTTTTAATTACCTTTCCATGGATTAGGCCGAATTGGTGGTTCACCAACCTAATCTTTTTGGGCCAGGTTTGGTTGGTGGCTGCAGATATACACACATGTGTATATAGAGTGTGTAACTCACATACTTATTCTCCATCAGTTTTGTGCATTACTCTATTAGTTTTACAAGAGTAATGAGCTGCATTTGTTACTAGCCTTCATGTCTGGGAGGCTCCTCCCCTCTCCTCCATTGTGTATAAAATAAGGTCATCTTCCTTGGTTTCAAATACAAAATTTTTGGTTTCTATACAATACAGTCAGTTTGTTTCTATATTCTTCTTTCTGTGTGAGAAAATGCTACCATTGTCGATTCGCCCAAGCTAAACAGAAGGTGCTTCTGCGTTAGTGAGTCTACGCCGTCGTATCTTGGGAGACAGACACCGATATACCTCCAGCACCCACGGTGAGACAGCAAATCTGTTTTAATGAGACTGTGGTACCACACAGGTTTTGATTTGCTTTCTTTTCCTGAAGTTCTATTACATGTATTTCTGTTCATTAACTTGTATCATGTAATCCCATGATTTCTTATTCTGTAAATCAATTTAATTTTATATGAATCTGTTTGTTTATTTTATTTAATTACACAATTTGTACAACATAAGCTACTAGGGGTGATAGTGAAAGTGGTAAGTAGTTGTTGAGGTGGAGAGAGAAAGTACATAGGAGGCATAGAGAGAATGTGAGGAGTGGTTAAGGTTGGGACGAAGAAGTAGTGGTAGCCGGTGATAGAGGCAAGTAGCCAACTAATAAGTGAAAGGGAAGAGAGAAAAGGATGAGAAGAAAGTGAGGGGTTGAATTTGTGTTGGAGGGGTATTTTCATCCAAATATTTTTCATAAAATCATATTTCATTAGTTTGAAATTTATATTTCAATGTTCCATATATTCTACAATTTCTTAACTCCCCAACTCATTTGCATTTTTTTTTTTTTTTTTTTTTTTGTGTTCCTTCAATTTATTTGTATTTTTTTTTAAAAAAAAAATGGGATTTAGTTATTTATGGCGAGAAACAAATATCTTTATTACAATGTTAAGTAACTGATTTACCAAGCAGGAGCGAGAACAAAAGCATGAGAGTTTTTTTGCGAAAATATTTTCTCAATTATTTTATTTATTGTTTAAAATGTTATAATAAATTTTGAAGGATAAAATTAAAGTTTTCTTCAAAATTTGATGGCATTATCCCCATTATACGCAGTTGACTAAGAACATTCACACTAGAGCTGTTAACCCTCCACTAGTGTCAGATGTTAATCTTTTGGCCAGCTAAGCTCCATTTTGTTCATACAATGGAGCTCTTAAGGGTAATGTTAGTGGTTAAAGTTAGTGTTAGATGTTAAATAGTGTGTTAATTACAGCTAGCGTTTTAGCCAACGAGAGAGAGAGGGGGGAGAGTGTCGTGTGTTAAAAATTAGAAAAATACTCATTATTTTAACATTTTTTTTTTTTTGCGCAAAAATAATTTTTAAAAATTCAAGAAAATTTTTTTTATTTTACCAAATTAATTTTTAGTATTTTACAAAAGAAAATTCTGGTCCCGATTGGGAACTTTGCTATTTTAGTTAATTTTTTGACTTTTTTGTTATTTTATAAAATGAAAAAAAGTTGGGTTTTGGATGATTTTGGATTTATTTTATTTTTTTTATAGTTAAATAGACAATTGTGAGAGAAAAAATGAATAATTAATGTGTAAAATAAGAGTATGTACGATGCTATTCAATCAATTTAAAAATAAAATTATAAATCAAATAATGAATTGACAAATAACCAAATCACGATTTGAAACGGATTAACGGATTCAGGAATAACTTTCACATTTGCTATTAAAGTCCTCACTCCACTTTCAAAGTGAAAGCAGGCAACTCTCATTCTATTGGGAAAAGTAAAAAAGCAAATATTAATCTAGAAGTTGTCCCATAATGGTTATGCCAAATCCCTTCTCTCCCGCTGCGTGCAAATTATGATTTTTGGGGATACACTAAAAAAAATCAGTTTTTTAGCTTTTTAACTTTTTTATTTAAAACAATTTAATTTTTTGTCAAAAAAGTTATCAAAAAAATCAAAAAGTCAATTTTTTATCAACTTTTCAAAACACCGCTATGTATATATAGATATATATTGTTTAACACACCCCTTAACACACACTTTAATATATCCATTGTATCACTATTCACTCACTAAATTAACAAACTTTTAACACACATTTTTTTGTCTTACTTTTATCAGTTTTTGTCATGTAACACACCTCAACACATTTTTAACACATCTATTGTGAATGCACTGAGGCTAATTAACAGTGTGGTATGGGTGTGTTTGATTGGGGGGATTAGGAGGGGGGACTATCCACTATTTGGATTGTAATCCAAATAGTGCACCTTATCCGTCGTTTGATTTTTTTTTAGTCCGGCGGACTCCATGTCCGGCCGGACTCCATGTCCCCCATATGGGGGACTATCCTGTCCTGGGGGGGGTGGGACAGAAAGTGGGGGACTAATCACTGTTTGGATTATGTGCGAAAATGACCATTTTGACCCTTTACTATTTAATTATGTATTATATTTAATAAAATTCAATAAAATTTAAATGTCTCAATTTAAAAATAAAATAATTTTATTTAACTTTTTATTAATGTTTTATTTATTTAATTTTTTAAAATAATTTTTTATAGATATTTTATTGATGTTTTATTTTAAAATTTTGTTTATGTTTTATTTAATTTCATTATTTAAATTTAATACATGTTTTAATAGATGTTTTATTTAAACAATTAAATGTTTAATTTCAACAATAAATAATTTCATTTATTTAAATTATGTTTTATCTAAACATTTGTACATCAACATGTTTATTAAATTATTTCAACATATGTACATCAACATGTATATTTATTTAACATCTATTAAATTATGTTTTAATACGTCAACATTTGATTACATCTACATTTGTTAATTGTTAATTACATCAACATTTGTTAATTGTTTAAACATAATCTGTACATCAACATTTATTTAATTGTTAATTGTTAATTGTTTAAACATAATCTGTACATCAAAATAATTTCAATGTTAATTGTTTAAATAAAAATTTAAACATTTAACCATTAGTATGTTTAATTTCAACAATAAATTTTTATTTGTTTAAATAAAAATAATCTGTACCAGTCAAATTTTTTTATCAATATTAGTATGTTTAAATATCTTTAAACAAAATTTAACCATTAGTATGTTTAATGTTTAATTGTGTAAATAAACAAATTTTATTGATATTTTATTTATTTATTTATTTAATTTAAAAAAAACGAATTTATTTAATTAAAAATAATTAAAATATTAAAGATATGTTTAATATTGCTATTATTTAGTAAACAATTGAAAAGGGTAAAATAGTCTTTTGCTCATTTATCCTATCCAGTCCGTCCAACCAAACGTTGGATTCACTGAAAATAGTCCTATCCAGACATCTAATCCCATGAAAAAACAAACACAGGATACATATCCAATCCGACCAAATAGTCCGGGGGATTCACAGTCCCAGGACTCAAGTCCGATGGATTCTAATCCCCCATTTTCCAGTCCGTCCAATCAAACACACCCTATAAGTGTAATGCGATTTTATAACTTAGAGAGGTTAGCGTAATTTTTCCATAATTTGCCAGTTATAATATTGATAATTATTAGGGGAGGTTAGTACAATTTGCCTAACTTTTAATTTTGTTTTCTTTGCGTTTCTTTTCTATTTTTCTTTTTGAATTTTTTACAAATTCTATATTAGAAGTCCCCAAAAATTTAGAATAGATAAAATTTGAAAAACGTCAACTAAAGACCCATATATATATATATATATATATATTTCTAGGGTAGAAACATCAAAAAAACAAGTTTTATAAATAAAAAAAAAAAAGGTTACCAAACCCATCACATTGTTCCCGAGGAGTAGGTGAGGTGGTCAGAAACTCAGAGAGTAGAGCACTAAAATAATGAAAATGAAAAAAAATACTAAAATTAATATAAAAAAAATTAGAAAAATACTCATCATTTTAACTTCTTCTTTTTTTTGTGAAAAAATAATTTTTAAATTTCAAGAAAAACTTTTTATTTTACCAAATTAATTTTTAGTATTTTACAAAAGACAAATTCCAGTCCCGATTGGCACTTTGCTATTTTAGTTAATTTTTTTACTTTTTTGTTATTTTATAAAATGAAACAAAGTTGGGTTTGGGATGATTTTGGATTTTTTTTTATAGTTAAATAGATTGTTGTGAGGAAAAAAGTGATTGATTGATATGTAGGATAAGGGTGTATGCGATGCTGTTCAAGCGGTTTGAGAGTAAAATTATAAACCAAATGATAAATTGATAAATAACTAAATTGTGGTTTGGGATGGATTAACGGATTGAAGAATAATTATCAAGCATTTGCATAATATATAACATTAATTTTTATAATATTATATATATATATATATATAACTACTAATTTGTAACAAATTTTACATCTTAAATCTTTCTCACGCCCATTTTTACTTTGATATTTCATTAGAGGTTAAAAAATATATATATTAACTATAGCGAAGCGAAACGGTTTTGAAGACGGATTATAAATTTTAAAATTTAATCCACGGTTAGCGAATAGAACGATGTGGATTGGTGTGGTTTTAGTAGATTGGACAATATTTTACAGCGTCTTAATATAAGAAATCATATTTTATCTTATTGACTATTCTGATATTTTTTTTGTCTTTATTAATCTATTTTAACCAAAATCCTTCAAAAGCAAAACTAAACCGAGTGAGAGGTTTTTTAGTTCTAGTGATCTTTCCTATGGCTGCTGTCAAGGATTTTATTTGTATCATCAAGGATTAATCTTGATAATACGATTGCATTTGGATTATGAATTTGGATATGAATTTAGAAAGGAAATATATATATATATATATATATATATATATATATATATATATAATAAGTGAGAGAAATATGAATGAAATAGAAACTAAATTTTTTTATATATTTTTGTTTTTTTTTTTAAATTTCTATTCAAATTTATAATCCAAACATAATCTAAAATTTTGCATAAGGAAGGGAAATGCAATTTGATCTGTACCTTGGAGAGTACATGGGTTCTCAAAAAGGGTCCAAAAAACACTTCGCTTGCAAATCGATAAAGTTAGTAGAATAAGAAGCAATTTTCATACGGAAAAATATCATAAAAAGTAGAATATGTTCATTGAAGGGTTTGAAAGAATGAGAATTGTTTCTCCATGACTTTCACATTTGCTAGTAAAGTCCTCACTCCACTTTCAAAGTGAAAGCAAGCAAATCTCATTCTATTCGGAAAAGTAAAAAAGCAAATATTAATCTAGAAGTTGTCCCATAATGGTTATACCAAATGCCTCCTTACTTTCTTTTTCTTTTCTTTTTTCATCATTAGAAAATTAATTAGAAATGCAAAAATAATTAATATCAAGTTCAACAACTGTATTCTAACAAAACATAATTAAAAATTCAACAACTTTTTGTTTTAAACATAGTTAAAAGTCCAACATTCATCACAATTAATATTTTTCTTTTACCCACCCAAAAAAAATACTGTATTTGCCTTTGACAATGTTTAACCCACTAACCTCCATGATAAGAATATAAAAATACTTGGAACCCCACAATTTTGAATAAAGCTTAAGACCTCCACCCCAGTGACCCCCCAGCCCACCAGTGCCACGTGGCACCGCGTAATTGGAAGGAAAAGAAAAAAAATTTGGCCTACTGGGGTTGTTGGGGGTCCCTAGCACCATTGCACAATTTTTTACCTTCACAATTTTCAATTAATTTGTGACCACACATTTTTTTTCCCTCTTTCTCTCCTCTCTCTCTCACAAATGTGTGGGGGTGCTAGGGATACTGAGGGTCTGTAACAGGGCTGTAAGAATATATGTGAGTGGCCAATTAAACTTATCATTCTTTTATTATATTTTTATCGATGACACATTTTATATTATCTCTTAAAAATTAATAAAAAAATATTAAATTTTATTATTTTAATTAATAAAAATTAAATTAAAGCACTATATGAACTTATCCTAGGACAACCATATAATTTTGATAGATTTAACATTTTTCCAAATTTTAGAATAATTTGTGTACTAAAAGACACCCTATTGTGAATTAAAAAGGGTGAGGCAATTGGGTATAATCTAAGAACATCTGGAGGCTATATCCTAAGTTAGAATCTTGCGTACAGTGGGATGATCATGTGTTTCAGGGCATGGAGTACATGCTAGAGAATTTTGGAAATTTTAACCTCCTCCCTGTTATGGATTGATCAAGGGAAGTGGTTGACTTTGGAAATTTAAACTATTTCATCACTAACAAGTATGAAATGACTCAAAAGTCTCCATGTGTTCAATTAACGTCCGATTGAACACCAAATTAACTTATTATCTTGTTCCATTTTAGTCCAAGTTTAACACCTCTTTTAATTACCTTTCCATTCCTTAATCAATTGAGTCTAAAAATGAGCTTTCAGTCCTCTAATGAAAATGAGCATCAAATAAAAAGTTGTTTTGGGCATGAGAGAAACACCGTGCCGTTGGTAATGAACCCTCGAAGGGATTAAACCATTAAGCACGATACCTCTATCTCAATCTTAAACAAGCAATTAGTTTGAAACAACTTTCAAAACAAAGAAAAAGCCAAGAAATTAGAGAGGTTGCAGAGGTGATTAGAGATGAATACAAGTATGGAAAGCAAGAAATAAACACTATCAATTCAAATAGGTTGGTAGCTACTAAGGCTTAAACCACCAAACCTATGAGGACCATTATACTACAAGCCTATGATACAAAGCATGATTGGAACAAACACATAAAAAACAGTCCTAAAATAGGCTAAAACAGTGTTGGAATTGAAGTTAAAAGAGCTAAAAGAGTAAACTACAACATGGAGCAAGTTAAGCTAGTAAGCAAGCACATGGATGGGAGGCTACCCCCTCTATTTTTCGGACCTCAAAACATGATTTTAGCTTCTGAAAAACCTCTGAGATTCAAAAAAAGATAATAGAAATGTGGGAAACACAAAGGCAATGGCTTCAGAAGTTAGGTACAAAGAAGGGTGATCCACCCCTCCACCCTTAATGGCCTTAAAACACAAGTTTCAGCCCAGAAATTCAGTGTAAAAACTGTCCAAAAATAGTAGAAAAGATGGCAAATAAAGAAGGGAAACAAGTTAAGAATTATACCTCTTGAAGAGGGATATCCTTTTTGAGTTACAAACCAACAATTACACACCTTCAAGAGCTAAGTGTAAGCTCAAAAACACCTCAACACAAATACCACAAGATTTGGTTTAGAGTGTATAGGCAAAGAGTGAAGAACTTGCAAGAGAGAGAGAGAGAGAGAGAGAGATTTTGCTCCCAAATTTTTCTAACCTTTAAAACAAGAAGGGAGGTCATCTATATATAAAAAAAACATGAAACCTCCTCAGAAAGATCTATACAGACACATATGGACTGGTGCATGCATCTATGGAAACAGTTGACACAGTTAGCAAAAATATCTGAAAAAACACACAAGTGGCCGGTAGGCCACAAATAATGGGTTGTCGGCTACTATATTGGCCTACAGTCCACACTAGTGGGTCTGCAGGTCCTAGGATGTTTAGGTTTGAAAAAGTGCTATTTTGGTCCAAAACAAGGCAAGAGGTTCATACGGTTTTGAGGCTCAAAGTTGAGGCATTCTACTAAGGATTTCGAGCATTTGACAAGCATATTCAAATTCATCATTAGGTACGTAATCGGTGGAGCCCGAGTCGTAAGGGAGGTCAAAAATGGAGTGTCTACAATGAGGAATTGTCTCATAAAGTTGGCCTCATAAATGAGGCATTAGGAATTGTGTATACTACCAATCCCACATTGATATTAAAGGAAAGCATTGATAAGTATTTAAATCTTAAGATTTTGGATAAAGGCATGAGCCCTTTAGGGCATCCAAATTTTCCAAAGGAAGGGAGTTATGGATGCTTCAATGATGGGCTTGGGCCAAAACTATGATCCAAGTTGGTTATGCAAAAATTGCCACATGCGCGCGCCCGGACCTGACCGAGTTGAGTTCAGGTTGGGGTCCGTGGTCCATGGTCCATGGGTCATGGATCTTGGATCTTGGGACTTGGAACTTGGGCTTGGGCTTGGGCTTGAAGCTTAAAGCTTGCTAGAATGGGTTAGGTTTGGATTAGGTCGAATTGATAGTCCACCAACCTAATCTTTTTGGGCCTAGTTTGGTTGGTGGCTGCAAATATACACACGTGTATATATAAAGTGTGTACCTCACACACTTATTCTCCATCAGTTTTGTGCATTACTCTATTAGTTTTGCAAGAGTAATGAGCTGCATTTGTTACCAGCCTTCATATCTGGGAGGCTCCTCCTCTCTCCCCCGTTGTGTATAAAATAAGGTCATCTTCCTTGGTTTCAAATACAAAATTTTTGGTTTCTATACAGTACAGTCAATTTGTTCCTATATTATTCTTTTTGTGTGAGAAAGTGCTGCGATTGTCGATTCACCCGAGCTAAACAGAAGGTGCTTCTGCATTAGTGGGTCTACGTTGTCGTATCTTGGGAGACAGACAGCACCCACGGTAAGACGGCAAATTTGTTTTAAAGAGACTGTGGTACCACACAAGTTTTGATTTGCTTTCTTTTCCTGAAGTTCTATTATATGTATTTCTGTTCATTAACTTGTATCATGTAATCCCATGATTTCTTATTCTGTAAATCAATTTAATTTTGTATGAATTTGTTTGTTTATTTTATTTAATTACGCAATTTGTACAACATAAGCTACTAGGGGCGATAGTGAAAGTGGTAAGTAGTTGTCGAGGTGGAGAAAGAAAGTACATAGGAGGCATGAAGTGAATGTGAGGAGTGGTTAAGGTTGGGACGAATAAGTAGTTGTGGCCGGTGATGGAGGCAAGTAGCCAACTAATAAGTGAAAGGGAAGAGAGAAAAGGATGAGAAGAAAGTGAGGGGTTGAATTTGTGTTAGAGGGGTATTTTCATCCAAATATTTTTCATAAAATCATATTTCATTAGTTTGAAATTTATTTTTCTAGGTTCCATATATTCTACAATTTCTTAACTCCTCAACTCATTTGCATTTTTTTTTTTGGGGTTCCTTCAATTTATTTGTATTTAAAAAAAAAATGGGATTTAGTTATTTAAGGCGAGAAACAAATATCTCTATTACAATGTTAAGTAACTGATTTACCAAGCAGGAGCGAGAACAAAAGCATGATAGTTTTTTTGCAAAATTATTTTCTCAAATTTTTTTTTTTATTGTTTAAAATGTTATAATAAATTTTGAAGGATAAAATTAAAGTTTTCTTCAAAATTTGATGACGTTATCCCCATTATATCCAGTTGACTAAGAGCATCCACACTAGAGCTGTTAACCATCCACTAGTATCAAATGTTAATCTTTTGGCTAGCGAAGCTCCATTTTGTTCATACAATGGAGCTGTTAAGGGTAATGTTAGTGGTTAAAGTTAGTGTCAGATGTTAAATAGTGTGTTAATTACAGCTAGCGTTTTAGCCAGCGAGGAAGAGAGAGGAAAGTGCTGTGGGGTCGTCCGGCTGGATGTCTGGCCGGTTATCCCCCCGGACATCCGGACTCTTCAAGTAGAATAAAAAAAAAGATTTGACCGGTTGACCGGCAAGACGTTCGGACCCTTCTCTCTAACTGCTTCAAACTATGTACATATATATGTATCACCATTCACTCACCATTCACCCACTATTCACTCACTAAATTAACAAACTCTTAATACACATTTTTTTTGTCCCACTTTTATCAATTTTAACACATTTTAACACACATTTTTAACAAATCCATTGTGAATGCAGTGAGGCTAATTACCAGTGTGGTATAGAGTAATGCAATTTTAAAACTTAAAGAGGTTAGTGTAATTTTTCCATAATTTAGCCAGTTATAATATTGATAATTATCGGGGGAGGTTAGTACTAACTTTTAATTTTGTTTTCTATGCGTTTCTTTTTCTATTTTTCTTTTTGAATTTTTTGCAAATCCTATATGAAAAGTCTCCAAAAATTTAGAATAGATAAAATTTGAAAAGAAAAATGCTTGGGAGCACTAATTAGTGCTCCCACTAATTAGGTGGCAGTAGGTCCCGTCATTAATGTTGTGATGTTTTGGTCTTGGAGTTGTGTATTTTTATTTTTTTTTACTTTTTTAATACATTAGTGCTATTAATGGTGATGTTTTTAGTGAGATGAATCATTGTTGATTTGAAAAACGTCAACTATATGTATATATTTCTAGTGTAGAAACATCAAAAAAATAAGTTTTAATAAAAGGGCAAATTACATATACACCCCTCGAGGTTTGGCTAAATTACAGATACCCCCCTGAGGTTTCGAAAATTACATCCCGCCCCCTGAGGTTTGTATTTTCATAACAATTTGCCCCCTGAGGTTTATATTTCATAACAAATTACCCCCTAATTTCTTATGCAAATATAGCATTCAGGGGGGAATTCGTAATTTCTCAAACCTCAGGGGGCATCTGTAATTTAGCCAAACCTCGAGGGGTGTATATGTAATTTGCCCTTTATAAAAACTGATTGATTTATTTATTTATTTATTTATTTATTATTTGGGGGGGGGGGGGGTTAACCCATCGCATCGTTCCCAAGGAGTAGATAGGTGGTCAGAAACTCACATAGTAGAACACTAAAATAATGAAAATGAAAAAATGCTAAAATTAATATAAAAAAATTAGAAAAATACTCATTATTTTAACTTTTTTTTTTTTTGGTGCAAAAATAATTTTTAAAAATTCAAGAAAAACTTTTTTATCTTACCAAATTAATTTTTAGTATTTTACAAAAGACAAATTCTGGCCCCGATTGGGAACTTTGCTATTTTAGTTAATTTTTTGACTTTTTTTGTTATTTTATAAAATGAAAAAAAGTTGGGTTTTGGATGATTTTGGATTTTTTTTTTTTTTTAGTTAAATAGACGGTTGTGAGGGAAAAAGTGAATAATTGATGTGTAGGATAAGGGTGTGTGCGATACTGTTCAGTTGGTTTGAGAGTAAAATTATAAACCAAATGATGGATTGACAAATAACCAAATCGCAGTTTAGGACGGATTAACGGATTGAAGAATAATTATCAAGTATTTGCATAATATAACATTAATTTGTATAATATTATATATATATATATATAACTACTAATTTGTAACAAATTTTACATCTTAAATCTTTCGCATACTCATTTTTACTTTGATATTTCATTAGAGCTTAAAAAATATATATGTATTAACTATAGCGGAACAAAACGATTTTGAAGACGGATTATAAATTTTAAAGTTTAAGCAGTTAGCAGATAAAACGGTGTGGATTGGTGTGGTTTTAACAGATTTGATGATATTTTGCAGCGTCCTAATATAAGATATAACATTTTGTCTTATTGATTATTTTAATATTTTTTTATCTTTATTAACTATTTTAACCAAAATCCTTCAAAAGCAAAACTAAACAGAATGAGAGATTTTTTCGTTCGAGTGATCTTTCCTATGGCTACTGTCAAGGATTGTGTTTGTATTATCAAGGATTAATCTTGATAATACGATTGTGTTTAGATTATGAATTTGAATAAAAATTTAGAAAAGAAATATATATATATATATATATAAATGAGGGAAATGTGAATGAAATAGAAACTAAATTTTTTATACATTTTTGTTTCCTTTTTTAAATTTCTATTCAAATTTATAATCCAAACATAATCTAAAATTTTGCGTAAGGAAGGGAAATGCAATTTGATCTGTACCTTGAGAGTACTTGGGTTCTCAAAGAGGGTCCAAAAAACACTTCGCTGGCAAATTGATAAAGTTAGTAGAATAATAAGAAGCAATTTTCATACGGAAAAATATCATAATGAGTAGAATATGTTCATTAAAGGGTTTGAAAGAATGAGAATTGTTTCTCCATAACTTTCACATTTGCTAGTAAAGTCCTCACTCCACTTTCAAAGTGAAAGCAAGCCTCATTCTATTGGGAAAAGTAAAAAAGCAAATATTAGGAGTTGTTTGGGTGTTCTAAATAAGTACACTTTTTATCTTTTTAGAGTAAAAAAATTGAGAAAAAAATATGGATATTTGGATTAACGTTTTAACTTTTTATGAAAAAATGTGTATTAAAAAATTAGAAAAATTAGTTTGTAGGGAAAAATTAAGATTGAGAGTTATGCAGCCGTAATTGTTGACTTTTGTGAATAGTATTAACTTTTTAACTTTTTGAGTGATTTTTTGACTTTTTAACTTTTTCTTATCTTCTTAAACTTGGCCTTAAATCTAGAAGTTGTCCCATAATGGTTATGCCAAATCCCTTCTCACCAGCTGCTTGCAAACTATGTATATATAGATATATATTGTTTAACACACACTTTAACGTATCCGTTGTATCTCCATTTACTCACTAAATTAACAAACTTTTAACACACATTTTTTTGTGCCACTTCTATTAGTTTTTGTCATATAACACACTTTAACACACATTTTTAACACATCCATTATGAATGCAGTGAGGCTAATCAACAGTGTGGTATAAGTGTAATGTGATTTTAAAACTTAGAGAGGTTAGTGTAATTTTTCCATAATTGGCCAGTTATAATATTGATAATTATCAGGGGAGGTTCGTATAATTTGCCTAACTTTTAATTTTGTTTTCTATGCGTTTCTTTTTCAATTTTTCTTTTTGAATTTTTTACAAATTCTATACTCCCTCCGTCCCAAAATATTGGTCCTTTTGGAGAATCTAACTTTTTTTGGTAGTACACTTATTGCATTTGAAAAAAGTTGATTTTCCAAAATTACCCTTTTGATAGTACATTATTTGGGAATATCAATGTCATAATTGTACTTTTTAAATTGTTTATTAATTTAAAAGAATGTCAAAATAGGAAATTTACATTATTTTTGTACTTGATTTATAAAGAGGGACTAATATTTTGGGATAATGAAAAATGAAATAAGGGACTAATATTTTGAGACGGATGGAGTATTAAAAGTCCCCAAAGATTTAGAATAGATAAAATTTGAAAAACGTCAACTAAAGACCCAAATATATATATATATATATATATATATATATATGTATATATATATTTCTTGGGTAGGAACATCAAAAAAACAAGTTTTATAAAAACTGATTTTTTTTTTTTTTTTAAAGAAGTTCACTAAACATGAAAAATGAAAGGAAAAAAAGGTTGCCAAACCCATCACATTGTTCCCGAGGAGTAGATGAGGTGGTCAGAAACTCACATAGTAGAGCACTAAAATAATGAAAATGAAAGAAAAATACTAAAATTAATATAAAAAAAATTACTAGAAAAATACTCATTATTTTAACTCTTTTTTTTTTGCAAAAATAATTTTTAAAAAATCAAGAAATTTTTTTTATTTTACCAAATTAATTTTTAGTATTTTACAAAAGACAAATTCTGGTCCCGATGGGGAACTTTACTATTTTAGTTAATTTTTTGACTTTTTTGTTATTTTATAAAATGAAAAAAAGTTGGGTTTGGGATGATTTTGGATTTTTTTTATAGTTAAATAGATGGTTGTGAGGGAAAAAGTGATTGATTGATGTGTAGGATAAGGATGTATGCGATGCTGTTCAAGTGGTTTAAGAGTAAAATTATAAACCAAATGATAAATTGGCAAATAACTAAATCATGGTTTGGGACGGATTAACAGATTGAAAAATAATTATCAAGCATTTGCATAATATATATGTTGGCTACATATTTTGTGCAAGCCAATTACAATTCAACGCGTGGCAAAGTAAGGGTAATATGGAGAGACCATTCAAGTCTTCGATCCTGATCGTACACGTGGCAGTTAATATTAGTTGTTATGAGATCTGAGTAGCAGTGGATCAACAAAGAGATGCAAGGTAGCGTGGCTTCAACGGTTACTCACATTCAAATTCAAATATAGGAGGGAAGCCTAACTGCAAGTGATGGCGTAGTGGAACTACTTATAAGGCAACATGATCAACGACCACGGAGGGGCAGTTCGACGGTTTGAAGTGCAATTCGATGGTCATCTTTGAGGAGTATAAATAGCAGGGGAGACCCCAGAAAAAGCCCCCAGACTCAGATCCAAGAAACCAGTCTTACTTTACATATTTTGTTTCAGTTTTTATATCTCCTGTTCTTTACATTCCTGTATTTTAAATTCCTGCACTGCACTTCATTCATAGGAGTAGTTTCAAGTAGATTGTCGCTGTAAACCTCTACGAGGCTGAGTTTGGATCATTGTAAGTTTTTTATACTAATGAAATGCTTCAATTGCTCTTTATTTAACTGTTCTTGTGCTTAAATTCTCCTAAATCAAGCCACCAGTAAAAGTCCTATTCATTGAGGCTGAAAGAACTACAACACAATCGTCTAATAATTGGTTGGCAATCAAAATTCTGTAAGGACTGATTGATCCTTGCTAACATGCTCATAATTACAAAAATAACCTTCGAAAGTCAAAAAGCCAACATATATTTTTGGCACGCCTGGTGGGACACACTTAAAATGGCTAGACGTAGGAGACAAGGAGAAAATGAACGCTTGGAAGAAGGCGTGGAAGGAGAGGTAGAGATACCTAATCCAGAGGATAATGTGATAACACATCCTGTGGAAACTCTTATTTTATCGGAACCTATGGTCGAACAGACCAGAACTTCAGAACAAATACCATATGTTCGTAATATTGGACGAGACCAAGGAATTGGACCATCTACTGTCCCATCTACTCAGCCAGTGAATCCATGGGGTAGCCTAGTAGATGCCATAGGACAGCAATTAATAAACACAATGGAAAGGTGGGCAACATCCTTTTTGAATCGAATGAATAACCACCAACCAATAAATGCAAGACACATAGAGGAAGTAAATGTCCCTCAGCAAAGATTGGCTAGAGATAAACAGCCTATGCAAGTTAATGGACATTCTAATGGTCAAACTAGTAATCAGAGTCATGAAAGACCACCACCTCAGTCTTGGTACGAACCCATTTCGAGGCCTATAGTAGGCCAAAATGCCTCAATGTTCAACATCCAAGTTGGTGGATCTGGCCCAGTACAAGAAAATGGTGTAAGAATGGTTCCAAATCCCACGTTCGAAGCCACACCTGGCACTAGGGGGTACAATAATCCCTTATTCGAATTTATACCCGGGGGGTTGGAAGGTTTTCCCACAAATGAAAGGGATACGACACCTGTTCCAGCACCTTTTGTAGGTCCCTTCGCAGGACAGGCTCAAAGGGGTTACCCATACCTCCAACAGCAACCTGTACCACAGGGACAACCAGTCCCGAATGTACCACCCTATGGACCAAGAGGACCACAAGCACAAGTTTGTCCACTAAATCCTGTGTTTGTTCCCCCAATAGTGGTTCAGCAGGCACAAAATATGGTCCCTAGAGACCAAATTGCTAATATAGTTAGGGAGATGTGTGGACCAATGGCTCTGGGGGTCCAGACTCCTGTGTACAGAAAATCATACCCAGAATGGGTCGACAGGGTACATGAGTACCCAAGGGGTTTCAGGATACCAGATTTTGTCCTTTTTTATGAGAACGGAAACCAATCAACAGTAAAGCATATTGCTAGGTTTGCTGCGCAATGTGGTGAATTTACCAATCATGACTATATAAAGTTGAGACTATTCCCAAACTCTCTAACTGGAGGCGCATTTGTATGGTACATTAACCTTCCACCTGGCTCTATCCAGACTTGGCAACAAATGGAAGAGGCATTTCATGCCCAATTCTTCCAATCAGAGCCAGAAGTTTCCATGGCAGACTTGGCAAGATTGAGTCAAAGGCCTGAAGAGAAGGCTACTCAGTTTATTGCCAGATTTAAAATGGCTCGAAATAAATGTAGAATAATCTTGCCAGAGCCAGAATTCGTAAGATTGGCCCAAAATGGCTTAGAGTTCAGGTTTCGAAAGAAGTTTGAGTCAACAAAGTTCAGGGACTTAGTGGAACTGACTTACAAAGTATCTAGATATGAAGTA
Source organism: Camellia sinensis (assembly GCF_055761805.1). Classification (NCBI taxonomy): domain Eukaryota; kingdom Viridiplantae; phylum Streptophyta; class Magnoliopsida; order Ericales; family Theaceae; genus Camellia; species Camellia sinensis. The sequence continues at coordinate 154,300,634 of NC_138967.1, forward strand.
TTACTAGAAGAGGAGCAAGATCGAAATAATGCATCATATAAGACATACTACAAAGATCCTAACTATGAGATTGATGCAGCAGAGATTGTAGGGAAAGAGCCTATTGTAACAAGCCCGCGGGGGGGCCTCGCTACAGCTCGGACTCGACTTTGTAGTCAGTCACGGTTCTAAATTTGAACCAAAGAGTCCAAATCCGGCAAATCGTTTTAAGAAACTGATTTTTTTTTGAAAAAAGTAGTGCCAAACATGGACTGCTTTGCCAGATACAGAGTCGCCACCTAAATATTTTATTTTGGGAAATTTAGGAAACCCTGACTCGGTGCCAAAAGGCCACATGTCCGTCATCACCAAAGTTGCCTCGGCTCGGGAACTTGGGTACGATTGGGGAAGGTCACTTCGTGAGCACCCCCGCTCGCCCGGTCATAGACCGGCCTCTACTAACCATGATATCAATTTTTGAAAACATTGTGAGTTCTTATTCCGGTTTATTAGCCTAGGTTACTATGTGATGCGCACAGCATACAAGTATAGACTGGATCGCTTGAATTGGAACAAAACATTTTTGTGTTTTTTTGAAAGAGGTTTTTGCTACCCACAGGTAGGCTTGAAACATTTGATGATTTACTCCAATTCAGATAACCCAACCTTCACCCACAGGCATTCAAGCAGTTATATCATATAAGCACATAGCCTCATGGCAAGTATGCTATTCATGGCAGTCACTCACACGCATGCAGGGATGCTGAAGCATAAAACCCACCGAGTACTCCAAGCCAAAACAAAAGCTGTATTAGAAATCATGCATGATCCTAAGTATACAGAAATGCCTAATGCAACACATGCAAAATGCGACTATAGCTGGCTCGGCTATTCTAAGATGGCATATGAAATGTTACAACTATCATGTATTCAACTTGGAATTGAAAGTACGATGCAGTTAGTATGATGCGCCGAGCCCGGTGCATGCAATACAGATGAATGATGCAAACATGCTGTCATGCTGTATGCTAATTTAAACATGCCCTAATCTAACCATCGTAAGCGGATAAATAAAAGGGAGAAAGACGTGGGGTTGGAAGACATACAACACACTCACACACAATTATTACAGTTATGCCCTCACTCGGAGGGTCCAAATAAATAATACAGTCCAAATATTACAGTCCCCAAAATAAAAGAATATTACAGTCCAAAAATATTACAAAATTCTAATTAATTAAAGAATTAACTGAGGAAGCAAATAAAACTGGCGTGCAGGCCAGGGACTGCCTTGCTTCTGATGGATGATGCATGTCCGGACTGTCTTGCGCGGAAATCCACCGGAATGCCCCAATTAGCCTCTGTTTACACCTGTTCTTGAAATGCGTGCCAAGCCCCAAAAGGTTGCTGATTCCTGATTTTGCTGCAACAGAGAGCAGGAAAGGGGCATAGCAATGTATTTACACAGATATATGCATGTCTCGATCCTCGTGCCACCAATCACGCATACCGAGGCATGATGGCCGAGGAGTCGAAATGCACAACTCAATATAGGGTGAATGCACATGAAACTACAGCTAAAACCTAAATCCATCATGGATAATCCGGAATGTCGGTGACTGGGGAATTGAGACACATTCCGTCACTCAGAGTACGAAATGTACCTCGTTTCCCGTGCCCGGGCTAACTCTTATTCCGGACACGATGCAATATGCATGATATGCATGAAATGCAACTAAGATGCAATCCTAACATATACAATGCTATGAAAATGAGATGTCTCGAAATGCGTGCACACGGGCACGCAAACCGAGAAAATGGCAGAATGCTATGAAAATGAAATGTCTCGGAGTGCGTGAACACGGGCACGCAAACTGAGAAAATGATATGTGTCTCGAAATGCGTGCACGCGGGCACGCAAACTGAGAAAATGATATGTGTCTCGAAATGCGTGCATGCAGGCACGCAAACCGAGGTGATGATATGAAACAATGCGAATGACAATGAGATGTCTTGAAGTACATGCACACGGGCACGCAAATCGAGGCGATGGCGGAATGCAATGTAATGACATGGAAATGACAAGTGGGCTTATACCAACATGAGTGAGCCTCAGCCACACTCACATCGGATGCCGGCGGATAAAAAAGGAGTGCCTCGAAATGCGTGCACGCGGGCACGCAAACCGAGGCGATGCTAAAATGTGATGAAATGACATGGAAATGACAAATGGGCTTATACCAACATGAGAGAGCCTCAGCCACACTCACATCGGATGCCGACGGATAAAAAAGGAGTGCCTCGAAATGCGTGCACGCGGGCACGCAAACCGAAGCGATGCTAAAATGTGATGAAATGACATGGAAATGACAAATGGGCTTATACCAACATGAGAGAGCCTCAGCCACACTCACATCGGATGCCGACGGATAAAAAAGGAGTGCCTCGAAATGCGTGCACGCGGGCACACAAACCGAGGCGATGCTAAAATGTGATGAAATGACATGGAAATGACAAATGGGCTTATACCAACATGAGAGAGCCTCAGCCACACTCACATCGGATGCCGACGGATAAAAAAGGAGTGCCTCGAAATGCGTGCACGCGGGAACGCAAACCGAGGCGATGCTAAAATGTGATGAAATGACATGGAAATGACAAATGGGCTTATACCAACATGAGAGAGCCTCAGCCACACTCACATCGGATGCCGACGGATAAAAAAGGAGTGCCTCGAAATGCATGCACGCGGGCACGCAAACCGAGGCAATGATAAAATGTGATGAAATGACATGGAAAATACAACATGGACTTATACTAACATGAGAGGGCCTCAGCCACACTCACATAAGATGCCGATGGCAGAAAATGAAGTGCCTCGAAATGCGTGCACACGGGCACGCAAACCGAGGCGATGCTAAAATGTGATGAAATATGGCAAAAATGATATGCAAGCATACTAATGGAATTTCAGCACTAAAATATGGGGGAAAACAGTCCCGAAATGAAGCGAAATGACATGAAATGCAAGGAAACGTCCCGAAATGCAACATTAGGCATCCGAAATGGCCTATAGCCATGCCAAACATGCACAATATGGACATGCAATACAAAGACAGAAGCTAGACAGTCCCAAAAGATGCACTTTCACAGTTATAAACATGGCCAAACAGCAAGTATAGGCAGGGGAAAAATAGCATGCAAGAATAGGGGCCAAAAGAGGGGTAATGAAGCAAGTGGTATAAGCAAAACCCAAACTGAAAAATTTCCTTCTACAACACTGAAGATAGACTAAAAATATGAACATTTACAGTATATGGCAGCCTCAAAATCAGTATACAAATATGCTAAAAATGTGATGCAAAACAAAGCTCAAAAGGTGCTATAACATGAAGTATATAAAATAATCACCAAACAGAAAATAAGTGTGAATGAAACATGAAGTATAGGCCAAAAAAAGGCCACTTTCAGTTCGGACCAAGGTCCAAAAACAGAAGCAAAGAGGGCTATCAATTTATGCAAAAATGGGGCCAAATAAGGGATTGAACTACAAGTGACACATGGAGACACCAAACAAAGTTGAGCCCTCCCTCAATGTTGGAGAGGGGCTCAAAATAAGCCTAATATCAGTTTATAACATGCTCAAAAACAGATTTCTCATGGGCCAAAAATAGCATGCAAAATCATGACATACAAGATGATCAATGAAGCAAGTATATTATGGAGGGCTCAAACAGGGTTGAGCCCTTAATGAGAAGTGAAGATGAGCTCAAAATATGGCCCTTTTCAGTTAGGGCCGGAGCTTGAAACCAAAAAGAAGTGGGGCTTAGAAATAGATCAAGGAAAAGGGTCAAAAGGGTAAAAGTGTTACTTACCCTTGAAGATTCGAACTTTTGTTGCTTCTTGGATGGATTTGCAGCTTCTTTAGCCTTCAAGAATCCCTCCTTGTTGCTGGAAATGAGATGGTGGTGGTAGAGCTTGGTGGTGTAGAAGGAATGATGGTTAGTGACTTAGGGTTTTTTGAAGAATTGAGAAGGAAGAAGATAGTGTTGGCTATGGAGCTTTGAAGAGTAAATTTTCTAACCCTTACAAAGAAGGCCACCAGCTGGTTATAACGGTTCAAAATGGGGTGTAAAGGTGGGGGAGAAGGAGGGCAAAACTCCCCCACAAAATATCCCCCGGATACAGAAAATATCTGGGGGACAATGCCCCACAGCTGTAAAGTGCACAGTGCAAAGAACACGGCCGGCCCATTACTTTTACTGGAGGTGGCCGGCCGGCCACACCCCCTAGCCGGCCGGCTAGGGGTCAAAAGGGTCAAGGTGATTTTCTGGCCGGCCAGCTACTGGGGAGGTACCCCTATGTGTGTACAACACAACCATGTGGTTGAAATTCCAAGAAAGTGGGCCCAAGGGGTTCAACAATGGCTCGGAAAGAGGGGGTCAAAAGGGTCAAGTTGACTTAATGGCCGGCCATGAACTTTTAGGGGCCTCTCAGATGTGTAGATCACAGATATGTGGTTCAAAGTTCAAGAAAAAGGGTCCAAGGGGTTCAACATTAGCCCGGAAGAAAGGGGTCAAAAGGGTCAGGTGACCTTAATGGCCGGCCATGAACTTTTAGGGGCCTCCCAAGTGTGTAGATCACAGATATGTGGTTGAAAGTTGGCAACACTAGCTCCAAGGTATTCAACATTAGCCCGGAAGTGCGAAAAACGGGCGCCGGGAGGCTCCGGAAGAGAAATAACTGGTTGCTGCAACAATTGCTGGCCTCCCACCCTTCAGTGACCTTCCCTGTGATAAAACAGAGGTACCTGCCAAAAATGAACGAAAACCGTTGCAAAACGAATGTTCCGGGGCCAAAACACGCAGTTCGGGGTCCCGAAAATGGGCTGTTAAGCACCGAAAATGGTATTCGACCTCGAAGTGGGTTTCTCAGCCCCCAGTGTCCCTCAAAAGGGATGAAATAAGATGTATGCCAAAAATCAGAGCAATAGGAGATGGTTAAGCGGTCCCGAACCGAGGCACACGACCTGACGGCTCCGAAAACCGGGAACCGGACTCCGAAATGGGCAAAATGGCCTACGGCCACCAAATGTAGCCTACGGACATTGAGAGATGGTCTACGGGACCTCTCCCTCCCCTCAGGAAAAGAAACAGAGAAAACCGAGTCTAGCTCGCAAACCGAGACAAGGCACAGAAAAGGGTTCGGAAGTCCGGAGGCAGGGCTCACGGCCGCGACTCTGAGACTTCTGAACGAGCATATTATGCAATATCACCAAGCGCTCAATCGGTGACGTCTGAGTCTTAAGGTCGGTCAAAAATGGGGTGTCTACACCTATGATCTGTGAAGCATTAATACATAAGGATACGGCAATTGACCAGCAGTTTAAAAAGAAAGATCTCCACAGGAAGTATTCTTTCGATTTAACTAAGGCAGATGACATTTTTGATCATTTGCTTGTGGCCAACTTCCTTAAGTTACCAAAAGGGGTTAAAATTCCATCTCTTGATGAACTTAAAGGAAAAGTATATTGTAAATGGCATAATTCTTGGTCTCACTCGACTAAAAACTGTGTTGTTTTTCGAGACAGGATCCAAGAACAAATTGGGAAAGGAAGTTTGAAATTCCCAGCCAAAGCTGAAAAGGCCATGGGGATCGACAGTAATCAATTTCCAGAAATTGGAGAGGTGGCAGCCAATGTCATTATGTCAGATTTTCAGAACCTGTCTTTGAAAGAATTGGAAGAATTCAATGTACAGATGCATGTGGCCAACCAGACAGCAATTAAGAAAGACACTAGAAATCTACCAGCTGTTGGACAAGATTTCTCACACCAGAGGGAAGACTCTGATGAAGAAGCACTGGATGATGACTCCCTAGAGGCAGCCGTAATGCAGAGGATGTGTCCCAGGTGCAGACTGAGTTATAAGTGGTTGAAAGGCCTTCCAGACGATGGGAAGCAATATTACAGGGATGTGCAGAGGTGTCCCAAACCAACCAATGCTTATAATAAAAGGCCGTATCCGGCTAAGGTTAGGCAGCAGCCATTAGTGGTTGAGCCTGCAGTTGATAGAATGCATGCTAAAGGCAAGAGGCCCTTATATGAGTCCAGGACACCTAATTATTACAGAATGAAAAGTAGTCATTCTGAAAAAAGACCGGAGAAGAGTTCAGGTTTTAGGATCAAAGCCAGAGATTGGCCTCCTAGACCAGCCTCACGGAGGATAGAAATGATCACCTTCATCGAAGGCCTGAATCAGGCTCAAAGCTTGGGGTCAGGGCCAAGCAATTGCCTTCACAGCCAGCTTCGAAGGTGGCCTCGAAGGAAGAAAAGGGCAGCGCAATATCTGGGTCAGTAAGTTCGTGGGTACCTGGAGTTCCAGATTGGTTTGTGATGCAAAACAAACTTAGGGAAGTGCCTACCCAAAGGAATGTTGGAAATCAAGATAGGATGGTTAAGCCTCCTTTGGTGGCTCCCAACAATTGGGTATTACTGAAACACCCAAGAACGAAAGAACCAGATATGGTCCCCGTAATTTCCAAATCACAAAGGAGGAAAATTCAGCGTAGGTACACCCAGTACCAGCAAGACCTGAAAGAAAGTGAAGAGAGTTCTTCATTGATCCAGACCGAAGGAAAGAAGAATCCAAAGTCAGACCATACTCCAAAGCCAACTCTACAAAGCAAGGTGGGTTGCAGCAAAGAACAGTTGGCTAAGGTTCATTCTGAACTAAGAGTCAGAGAGAAGGCTAGCTTAGCAGGATTGGAGAAAGCTCTGATGGAGAGTGGTAGCGAGACAAAAGAAGAAATTGGCATGAGCCAAAAGAAAGAAATGGTGGAAGAAGAAATGTTCGAAGCATTCATAGCCGAACAAATATTTTTGGTTGAAAAACCAGTCGAGGAAAACCATTCGAAGGAACTTGTTAGCAATGAAGTGCCAGAATGCAGGATGCTTCTGAGCTAACTGACCAAGGTAGCCAAGAAGGGAAACAGGTACAGCCAGTCATCCAGTTTGGCTCGTTTCCTCCAGTATCAGTAAACATGGTACACATACTACCGCATGAATTCCAAGCTAGAGATGAGAATCAAGAGGGGCAAGAAATTGACCCAATTTCAATCTCTAGTGAAGACTCACAAGCGAGTATGGTACAAGATAATTTCGGAATGGTTACCCCAATGGAAACTGAGTATGAGAGTGAAGAAGTGGTAAGTATTAACCTCTCGTATCCTTTTGAATATCCCTCGAATTCTATGACACAGCATGTTAAGCCTTTGTATATTAAGGCTTTCTTCGATGGGATACAATTAAACCGAGTCTTAGTGGATAATGGGGCAGCGGTGAACTTACTACCGAAATCTTCCTTGAAGAAATTAGGGAAAAAGAATCCCAGGTTGATCCCAACCAGTATAACCATTGCTAGTTTTGCTGGGGACAAACAGATGGCTCAGGGAATTCTACCCATCAACCTGAGTGTGGGAACCAGGGACTACATGACGGTGTTTTTCGTCATCGACAGCAATGCGAAGTACAATGCTTTACTTGGTAAAGATTTGATCCACACTAACAAATGTGTGCCTTCCTCTTTACATCAGAAAATGATAATGGCTCTAGGCAATAGGGAGACAGAGGAAATTGATGCAGATCCTCAACCTTTCATAGCCTACGCAGACTTCGCAGAAGCCAAACTGTATATTGAGGGAGTGACACCGCTCAGTATACTGATGAAATCTGATGGCTCAGCCGAAGTAACGGCTGATGAGGAAGTGACACACCTGAAGCACTTAGTCCAGGAGAGTGTTGATGAAGGGGTGGTCGTTAAAGATAACGATGATGCCTGGTTATAGGCAGCAAGAGGAAGCACCAGAAGCCAGGTCTTTGGCTTTAATTAAGTTTTCAATATTGGATGTAAAGTCAATAGTCCAAAAAGTGCGGGAGCAAGAGAAAGAAGTCATGATAATTGGCTACAAGCAGGAGCAGCAACAAGCCAGAGTTTTGACCCTGGATAAATACTGCGCATTAGACATAGAAACAAAAATCCAAGAAATACATGAAGAAGAAGCCTTGTGGACAGACTTTGTCTATGAGGAGGAGGGTAAAGAGGTTGAATCAAAAAACCTGGGAATAGAACGCAGTAAGAAGATTGCTTCGAAACCAGAGGTAATCAAAGAAGGAGTTCCAGTAAGTACTCAAATACAAGACCCCTTAGAAGAAATAAATTTAGGGGAAGGTTCTGTACAACAACCCATTTATATAAGTGCTTGGTTGAATACTCTTGACAGGAACCAGTTGTTGGTTATTCTGAGGAGATATAAAGATTGTTTCGCATGGTCTTATAATGAACTACCAGGTTTGGATAGGTCATTAGTGGAACATAGGCTTCCTATGAAGCCTAACTTCAAGCCATACAAACAAAGACCAAGAAGAATGGGTCCAGAAGTGATCCAGAAAGTTAAGGAAGAAATTCTTAGACTACTCAAGGCAGGCTTTATCAGGACAGCCAGGTATGTTGAATGGCTATCTAATATTGTGCCTGTAGTTAAGAAGAATGGCAAAATGAGAGTATGCATCGATTTTAGAAACCTAAATCTAGCGACTCCAAAAGATGAATATCCCATGCCTATGGTAGATTTGCTGGTGGACAGTTCAGCAGGGCATCAAATTTTATCAATGATGGATGGGCACTCTGGTTACAACCAAATCTGCATTGCGGAGGAAGATGTTCACAAGACAACATTCAGATGTCCTGGGAATATTGGGACCTTCGAATGGGTTAAAATGCCATTTGGCCTAAAAAATGCTGGGGCCACATATCAGAGGGCTATGAACATTATCTTTCATGACCTTATTAGAGGGTATTTAGAGTGTTATATTGATGACATTGTAGTTAAATCTCAATCCATGGAGGAGCATCTGTTTCAGCTAGAAGCAGCCTTCGAAAGAATGAGAAAGTTCAAATTGAAGTTTAATCCTCTTAAGTATGTTTTTGGCATATCATCTGGAAACTTCTTGGGCTACGTAGTACACAAGAAAGGAATACAGATTGACCAAAATAAAGCCAAATCCATCATTGAAGCCAGACCTCTATCAAGCTGAAAGATGAAGAGGGATTTGTGTGGACAGCGGAGCATCAAATTGCTTTCGAAGGTATCAAAGCCTACTTGGCCAACCCTCCAGTGCTGATACCACCAAAGAGTGATAAGCCCTTGAAGTTGTACATAGCTGCAGTAGATGATTCATTGGGAGCCTTTTTGGCCCAAGACAATGAAGAGGGCAAGGAGCAAGCTGTTTATTACCTTAGTAGGTTTCTAAATTCTTATGAATGTAAATATTCAGCTGTTGAAAAGCTGTGTCTTGCTTTGTATTTTGCTGCAATGAAATTAAGATATTATCTTTTACCTACAACTGTCGTGGTAATTGCAACCACAGATTTGGTTAAGTACATGCTATCTAGACCCATGTTGAGGGGAAAATTTGGTAAATGGATCTTAGCCTTATCAGAGTTTCATTTAGAATATGTTCCCCAAAAGGCAGTAAAAGGCCAAATTTTAGCCAATTTTTTGGCAGACCATCCATCTCAAAAAGAAAGCCAAGAGATAATGGAACTCGGAACAGCTAGTGTTGAGCCATGGCAAATGTGGTTCGATGGATCAAAAGCCAATGGTTTAACTGGAATTGGTATTGTGATTAGGTCACCACAAGGGGTAGAGACCACACATGGTTTCAGAGTGGATAAAGCTACCTATTCCAATAACCAAGCTAAGTATGAAGCCTTAATAGTGGGACTAGAAATTCTTATTGGATTACAAGTTCATGCAGTCGACATATTTGGAGACTCTCAATTGGTGGTTAATCAAGTGAAAGGGATTTTCAAGTGTCAAAGCATAAGTATTTTGCCATACTATGTTGTTGCATTACATCTGCTTTCTTAATTTCAAATAGCAAATGTAACTCATGTCCCAAGGTTCTTGAATAATAGAGCTAATGATGTGACTCAGAAAGCTTCGAATTTCAAGAGAAGGGATAATGCCCAAAGGGACATAAGCCAAACAACATACCGGGAGTTAATACCACCTTTGAATAAAAGAAATATGGTCTTGGAAGTCAATAATAATGACTTACAAGAACAAGATTGGGGGTATCCAATAATGCATTACTTGGCTGGTCCATCTTCGAAAGCCAACAGGAAAATTAAATTGCAGTCTATGCAATATATGATATATGGTAATGCCCTCTACAAGAGAGGGGGAGATGGCTTATTGCTGGAATGTTTAGGCCCAAAAGAAGCATTAACAACTATGGCTGAGGTTCATGAAGGCATCTGTGGTGCACATCAGCCTGGTGTGAAGATGAGATGGCTGCTTCGAAGACATTCCTATTATTGGCCAACTATCCTTAAAGACTGCATAGAATATGCAAAGGGTTGTCAGGCATGTCAAAAGCATGGCACAATAAGGCATGTGCCCATAACTGACCTGCATGCAGTAGTAAAGCCTTGGCCATTTAGAGGATAGGCCATGGATATGATGGGGAAAATACACCCACCCTCTTCGAAGCACCATTGTTTCATACTAGTGGTTACTGATTATTTCACTAAGTGGGTTGAAGTTAAGCCATACAAAGCTGTAGACCAGACAGAGGTTATTGGGTTCATTAAAGATTTGATCCATAGATTTGGCATCCCACAAACTATAACGGTTGATAATGGGACTGTTTTTTATGGGAAAATGGTGAAGGCTTTTGTGGCCGAGTTTGGAATTAGCCTTGTTAATTCCACCCCATATTATGCACAAACCAATGGACAAGCTGAATCATCCAATAAGTCTTTAAAGAAAGGAATACAAAAGGTTGTGGAAGATAATCCTAGGGATTGACATAACTTATTGTTGGATGTATTGTGGGCTTACAGAACTTCCCCAAGGTCAAGCACAAGAGTCACTCCTTATGCCTTAGTTTACGGGCATGATGCAGTATTACCTGTAGAGATCAATGTTAAGTCCCTGAGGGTAAGATGTCAAGACCAATTGGATCCTGAGCAATACCATCAGAGTATGTGCTTGGAGTTAGAAAGCATAGATGAAGCTAGAATTCTGGCGTTAAATAGCATTCTCTTGCAAAAGAATAAATCAGCCAAAAATTATAATAAGAAAGTCAAATACATTGGCTTTGATGAAGGTGATTTGGTATGGAAGACAATACTTCCAGTAGAAATTAAAAGTCATAAGTTTGGCAAATGGTCACCTAACTGGGAAGGACCATATCAAATTCATAGAGTTCTGCCTTTTGGAGCATACCATTTGAGAAATTTGAATGGTTATGTGCATCCCAAAAAGATTAATGGCAGGTATTTGAAGCCTTATTTTCCAACTATTTGGGAAACACAAGGAATAAAATAAACACTAAGTACAAGAACACAAGATTACTCAAATGATAAACAAGAATTTATTTTTTCATAAAGAGTTAAGTACATCGTGCCACAAATTGGCCCAAAAATCATTGCAATGTTTTAATTGTTTTTGTACAACAGATTTCCTATTGGTAAATGATAAAAATAGTTAAATAGCTGCAGCCATGTCTCCCTTTTGATCGGCCAGTCCTTGGTTGGTGATTTGCAGTTTGATGTCAGTTCGGACTAAGGCCTGGTTCACTGCAGAAAGCTCCTCTTCGAGTTGAGCTTTTCTCTCTAGTAGCTGAATTCGAAAGTGAGAGGCAGAGGAGTGTTGTTCCTTAAGCTTTGACACTTCAGTATGCACTTGGGAAACAAAACTCTGGTCTCTAACCAATTTCTCATCCGCAGCCTTGGGAGCATGACAAATGCTGATGTAGAAGTCGATAGTAGCTGCTGCCTGGGATAGGTGGCTTGAGACATTCATGCCGGACTGCTCAGCAATTTTACAGCATTGAAGAAACCCATTTCTGATTATAGGCCTTTGTAGAGCCTCGAAGGGAGTCCTCGAAAAGGAATTTAACAGTTCCAGGCAGGTGTCTAAGTCTATCAAAGGTACAGAAGGCTTGCTGCTAGAGGAAAAGAAGCTCTCAAAGATTTCTAGCAAAGAGTCAGCCAAAACTAATGGCTCAGCTTCCTCATCGAATGCTGGAGAAGTAGAGGGGATGTCGAAGAGACTAGCTAGTCTTGCCTCGAAGACATCAACCTCATCATTAAACATAAGGGGCGTAGAAAGAGTTGTGGTGGAAGACACAGAAGACTGCATAGGGATAGGAGAAATGGGTGAGGCATCTTTAGCAGTCTCTATGGTCCTAGCCACCAATGAATCAAGTGAAGAGGGGCTAGAGCTAGGTAAAGGTGATAAACCACGGGTTGGAGAACTGCCAGCACCCTCAATAGGGGAATCAACTGCCATCAGAGATGGGGTAGCAGTTAGAATTTCCTTGGAATGAGGAGGAGGAGCAAGGCTTGATAAAGAAGTACATTGAGGAAAGTCGAGGGTCAAGTGGGAAAGATGTGGAGTCAAACCAAGAGAAAGAAGTGCAGGAATGCTTGGCCTCAGGGAAAGTGTAGGAAGTGTAGACCTTGGAAGTGGAAGGATGATTTGAATGACCCTCACATCCTGCATCTGATCAACCTCAAGTGAAACTGAGGGAGGCCTCATTGGAAAGATGAACTCAGTAGTTGCTGCTGCAAGAGGAAGAAATGTGAAGAAGTGTTAAACTCTAATACCAAAGGCTGACAAGGGAAAAATAGCAAAAGTATGAAAGAAATTACCCGCTCCAGAAGTGTCGGCAATGATGGGAGAACTACGAAGGGAGTAATGTCTGGCAGTTTGTTGCCTTCTTGCAATTTCCCTTTGTAATGCATCAACAACAGCAGCTTCATCTCTCAGAAATTGTTGCTGCCGTCTCTTCTCAGCTCTCTCAAAGACAATTATGGCCTTGGAATGCTCTTGTTCCACTGCCTTAGCAGCTGCCTTATGTATAGGGTCTCCAACAAAATCAGAAGAAGAAACAGTCATCTTCTTTCTCCTTTTTCTTTGTGCAGGCATTGATTGTTCTTCCTCAACTCCTTTCTCTCCAGTTTGGGATTTAGATTCCTCAGAAGTAAGTTCCTCCACTCTGACCATTGTCTCATACATGGGATCCTGAACCAAACCAGAAGAAAGGACGGCCACTCTTTTCCTTCTTTTCAGGGGAGACTCTTGCTCTTGAGTTAACTCTTCTTCTGCTTCTTCTTCTTCTTCTGCTTGCACCTCAAAAACTTCCTTTTCAGGCTCAAGTAAAAGTCTCATTTTCTTTTGTTGATGTTTGCTTCTGAGGAGATTTAGATCTTGAATCTTTTGAGGAGAATCTCCATGTGAGGTACCTACACCACCTTCACAAAAAGAAGAACTAAAGATAAGACTGAAAGCCTTATAAAGAAGGTAAAAGAGAAGAGATGAGAGTATATGCCTTTCTTCGAGGTGGCCTGAGTAACTCTAGGAATAGAGGCAGACACAAGAACTGGAGTGGTCAGAACAGTGGAAGAAGTAGCAGCTCCAGCTCCTTTGGGCTTGGGTACGTCTAACACCGTCAGCAGGTCTTGAGGGGGAATGGCCAGGTGCACTTCCATATTGGTCACCCACCAATTTTGGTATCTCTTCAAAATGTTACCTTGGGGAAGGAAGGGGATATACTCAAAATCGATTAAGTCCTGCATAAATTTGGAAGTTGCCTCTTCCAGTCTAGACCTTCGAACTTTCACATCCCTTGTGGTAAGACTTAGATTGGTGTTACTACAGAGAGGTATTGGGACCCACTAAGTGAAGCCAAATTGTCTAGCAAATTGTGCAGGGCAATAGGGCTCAGCAATGCATTTGTAAGCTCTGGGGTTCATGGTCCCGATGAATAATTCTCTGGTAATTAAAATGGAGGCCCATATATCCTTGTGAACAGGTGAAGCACAGAGCCTATCACTTAGGAAATTCTTTAACCAAAGTGGGCCGATAGTAGTGGGTTCGAAGGGACGAAAGCAGTAGGAAAGAGGAGAGGCTGAAAGTTGATGGAAGAAAGAGAAGTAAAAAGCAAAAGTAAAAGGATAAAGAGAAGCACTGGCTAGCCTCATGCCATGAGTAGGAGGGTCTGGTTCAAAAAATTTAAGGCATTTGGATTGTAACTCGGGAAATAAGCGAAAAGCCAAAGCTGAAGAATCCAAATCGGTCCCCCTTGATTAACGTCCAAGGGTTTCTCACAAAAAAGAGAGCAGACTCTGTATACGTGACCTAGAACGTATGGGGCTAAAGCCACCTTCTTCTGTAAAACAAGGGCTTTGGCAAGAGGAGCAAATTCAGGCATAATTCTTTGAGAAGAGGTGCAGAAAAGGAATTTGCAAAGCCAATATAGTAAAAAAGAAAAGAATTCCCTATCGGCCACAAGACCCTCCCGTCTATTCTCAGCCTTGACAAAGTCACTATAGGATGAGTTAAGAGAGGGGAGGAAAAAAGGGACTGCTATAATCTGGTCCAATAGGGGTTCCAATGGGAGATAATCCTAAAAGATGGCAAATGTCAAGCACAGTAGGGGCCATCATCCCACATCTGAATTGGAAGAAATTAAAAACAGAATTCCAAAAGCACAGAGCAGCCGGAACTAAAAAAGGGTCCTCTAAAATGGTTAACCTAGATAGCCGAAGGGCGTCGAGGAGGCAGAGTTCTTGAAGGTCCAGGGTCCTACTAGGGACAACTCGATCATACCATTCTTGCCACTCCGGTCTTACCGTGGGCCAGCATCTGTGGGGGCGATTCGTCTTCCAGTTACTCCAGTCGAGGCCACCTTCGTAAAGGAGACAATGGTCTTCCAGACGAGGGTATAGAGCTGGAAGCTCAATAGGAATCTCCTTGAAAATGGGACCAAACACATAGTCTTGTTGCACATGACGACGAGGAATGAAGATGCGTCCGTCAATGACACTTTTCTCCCCAGCTTTGTACTTTTCACATTCTACATCAATGAGCCTTTTTAGGGCTACAGATGGACTCGCACGCTCTACAACTGGCACTTTCAATGAAGAGGAAGCCATTGATAAAACGCTTTCTCAAAGGACGGAGCTGGAAAAGGAAGTAGAAAGAAGTGGGAAACGAATAGAGGTGAAGGGTTTTGTATGTTGGGTGAGCAAGTGATTTCAGAATGTGGAATAAAAGGATTTCAAAAGCCTTTATATCTAAAAGATACATCGCGTAAATTCGTTAAGTGCTAAAAGTACGAATATGAATAATTTTCTTCAATATTGATACTCTTGGAGGGAAAAACATACCCCAGATGTTGATACCAGCTTCGAAGTAGAATGTTTGGTTTCGAAGCCAGATTTTGCGCCAAAAGTCAAATAACAACGGCTTCGAAACTAAGAAGCCTGCTTCGAAGCACATTCCATGCTTAAGAATGTAAGAATACTTAAGTATTCATTCACTTAGAAGGGGATTAAAGACCTGTTTTGGGCTTCTTAATGAAAATAATGACCTTCGAAGTAAAACTTGTGACCCCGTGAGGATGGAAATTGGTGTTCAAAACATAACACACTAGATTTTGGCGCCAAAAGACCAATAACAACGGCTTCGAAACTAAGAAGCCGGCTTCGAAACGCATTCCATACTCAATGGATACAAGAATGCTCAAGTATTCGTTTACTTCAAAAGGACTAAAGACCTGTTTTAGGTTTCTCAATAACAGTGATGTTCTTCGAAGTAAAGTTTGAAATTCCTTGGGAAGGGAAATTGTCATTCGAAACATCGAAACCCATAGTTGGTTTATATATATATTTATAAAAGTTGACATTTTGAACTAAAGCAGTGCAGCCCTCAAAAGGAGCTTCCATATTTTTGAAAATATGGACTGTTGTTCAAGACGAAAAGATCAATTTAGAACTGATTAATCTGCATTCCCTAAATTGGAAAAGTTCATGGTCGTGTTGTTAGTATTCATTTTAAACGATCAAATCCAGGTTCGAAGGAAAAGATTATTCAGTTCGAAGCTCTATAATTGCTTTTAAAGACAAAATAGAGACAAGATCAAACCATATCAAACAAAGAGAAGTCTTGTATTAAAGCAAAAGCAGTTACATCGAATGGCCCTATTTGGGTACAAGCTCAAGCTCATAAAAATAAGGAATGGAATAAATAACAAGATCATGAAATTTAGTCCAACAATGATCAATGAATTGTTGTTCTTTCTTTATTCTATCTTCTATGTCTTCTAACATTGGCTGTATGAGTTGATGTGCTCTCACTTCATAGTAAAGCTCTTCAGCCTTCATTTCGAAAGCCGCCTCCCTCAATCCTTGTTCCAATTCGTCTATGTCCAAGTCATCCCAATACGCAGAATCTTTATTCTTGAAATCACCGAATTTTTCAATAAAGTTCTCTGCTTCGTACTGGACATGAACTCGAAGAGACGAAAGTTGGTCTAAAGATTGTGTAGTGGCCATAGAATTTCGATGCCAGTAGAGGAACAATGGAAGTTGGTCCAGGAACATATGAAGTTCTGCTTGGGCAAGGGAATTAAGGACATGGCCCCTAGTCAGAATATCATAAGCCCATCGAAGGTTTTTGAGAGGAACTTCGTCCTCAAGAACATTGAAGGGCAAGTGAGAGAAAGCTGCAAGCAGAAGTTGGGCTTGTTTCCGCTCAGTTGGAGTAGGGGAAGGTAGAGGTTTGTAAGGTGGAAAGACGTTATCCATGGAAAGGGCAAGCTTCAGTCTCTCTGTCCAGCAAAGAGTTGGTAGATGAGAAGGTGTGAATGCTTCAATTTCAGGAGATGGAGAAGAATGTGTGGATGCTTCTATTATGGAAGGTGGCGTGGAAGTAGAAGGAACAAAGGCATTAATATAATCGAGCCAATCAGAAGAACAAATCTTCGCCTTCTGGGCTAAGAATGATGGGTTGTACCCTTGTGCTTCTTCTAGGCGTCGGGCAGCATGCACTATCTTTGTAGGCATGGAGGATGTATACCATGCTACAAGCAGATTCTCCTCCAGACTACGTCAATGGGCACGTAGGGGTAAACCACTGAACTTCGAGCATAGGAAGGAAACTCTAAAGGGTCAGTGAACTCAACAAAATGATGGTTGATTCGCTCCCTCAAATCACAGGTCTCAGGTGTTGACCAGCTTGTCCAGTCAGAACCCCCAGAAGAATGAGAAGTTGCAGCTTTGCCCCATACAGAGGATTGTGAAGAAGAATTTCCCATGTCCATATTTGTAACTTTCTGAATTAAAGGATTGAGAGCAATTTGTTCATAGTCCAAGGGTGATACAGAAGAAGAACCTCCCATGTCCATATTTGTGAGTTTCTGGATCGAAGGATTAAGGGCAATATGTTCGAAGTCCAAGGGTTGATAATTGGCAAAGGCATCCATGACCTGAATATAGAAAGGTGGGTAAAAGTGGCTAATAAATGCATGGACGTTCTTTCGAGGAGGAACAACATCGACATATGACTCTTCGTGTGCTCGATCGCTGGAGAAAAAAAGTAATTCGGCCATGAAATGTATCAGTCTGTTCGAATGCTAAGACGATGGAAGTATTCAAAGGATTAAACGAGAGTTTAATACAGATGGTGAGTGACAGTTGCATTTTTTGAAAGATGAAAAACCCATGCACGTTCTGAGACGTGGGGAAACGACCCTGATCCACTAATATCACCAAGTCTTGGGTATATTATTGCGGGGGGTAATGTTGGCTACATATTTTGTGCAAGCCAGTTACAATTCAACGCGTGGCAAAGTAAGGGTAATATGGGGAGACCATTCAAGTCTTCGATCCTAATCGTACACGTGGCAGTTAATATTGGTTGTTATGAGATCTGAGTAGCAATGGATCAACAAAGAGATGCAAGGTGACGTGGCTTCAACGGTTATTCACATTCAAATTCAAATATAGGAGGGAAGCCCAACTGCAAGTGATGGCGTAGTGGAACTACTTATAAGGCAGCATGATCAACGACCACGGAGGGGCAGTTCGACGGTTTGAAATGCAATTCGATGGTCATCTTTGAGGAGTATAAATAGCAGGGAAGACCCCAGAAATAGCCCCTAGACTCAGATCCAAGAAACCAGTCTTACTTTACATATTTCGTTCTAGTTTTTATATCTCCTATTCTTTACATTCCTGTATTTTAAATTCCTGCACTGCACTTCATTCATAGGAGTAGTTTCAAGTAGATTGTCGCTGTAAACCTCTACGAGGCTGAGTTTGAATCATTGTAAGTTTTTCATACTAAGGAAATACTTCAATTGCTCTTTATTTAACTGTTCTTGTGCTTAAATTCTCCTAAATCAAGCCACCAGTAAAAGTCCTCTTCATTGAGGCTAAAAGAACTACAACACAATCGTCTGATAATTGGTTGGCAATCAAAATTCTGTAAGGGCTGATTGATCCTTGCTGGCACGCTCATAATTACAAAAATAACCTTCGAAAGTCAAAAAGCCAACAATATAACATTAATTTGTATAATATTATATATATATATATATATATATAACTACTAATTGTAACAAATTTTACATCTTAAATCTTTCTCACACTCATTTTTACTTTGATATTTCATTAGAGGTTAAATATATAAATATATATATATATATATATATTAACTATAGCGAAGCGAAACGGTTTTGAAGACGAATTATAAATTTTAAAATTTAATCCACAGTTAGCGGATAGAACGATGTGGATTGGTGTGGTTTTAGTAGATTGGACAATATTTTGCAGCGTCCTAATATAAGATATCATATTTTGTCTTATTGACTATTTTATTTTATTTTTTTTGACCTTATTAATCTATTTTAACCAAAATTCTTCAAAAGCAAAACTAAACAGAGTGAGAGGTTTTTTAGTTCTAGTGATCTTTCCTATGACTACTGTCAAGGATTGTATTTGTATCATCAAGGATTAATCTTGATAATACGATTGCATTTGGATTATGAATTTGGATATGAATTTAAAAAGGAAATATATATATATATATATATATATATATATATAATAAGTGAGAGAAATGTGAATGAAATAAAAAGTAAATTTTTTTATACATTTTTGTTTTCTTTTTCAAATTTCTATTCAAATTTATAATCCAAACATAATCTAAAATTTTGCATAAGGAAGGGAAATGCAATTTGATCTGTACCTTGGAGAGTACTTGGGTTCTCAAAAAGGGTCCAAAAAACACTTCGCTTACAAATCGATAAAGTTAGTAGAATAATAAGAAGCAATTTTCATACGGAAAAATATCATAAAAAGTAGAATATGTTCATTGAAGGGTTTGAAAGAATGAGAATTGTTTCTCCATACCTTTCGCATTTGCTAGTAAAGTCCTCACTCCACTTTTAAAGTGAAAGCAAGCAAATCTCATTCTATTCGGAAAAGTAAAAAAAGCAAATATTAGATCAAGTTTGGTTAATCTAAAAAAGTGCACTTATTTTATTTTTTTATCTTTTTTAGGTCACATCAATCAACATCTCCTCTCTACTTTTTTACACATAATATAAAAAAATTAAAAAATACACTTATTTAATCTTCCCAAACTTGACCTTAATCTAGAAGATGTCCCATAAGGGTTATACCAAATGCCTCCTTACTTTCTTTTTCTTTTCTTTTTTCATCGTTAGAAAATTAATTAGAAATGCAAAAATAATTAATATCAAGTTCAACAACTGTATTCTAACAAAACATAATTAAAAATTCAACAACTTTTTTTTTTAAACATAGTTAAAAGTCCAACATTCATCACAATTAATATTTTTCTTTTACCCACCCAAAAAAAATACTGTATTTGCCTTTGACAATGTTTAACCCACTAACCTCCATGATAAGAATATAAAAAATACTTGGAAGCTCCACAATTTTGAATAAAGCTGAAGACCCCCACCCCCAGTGACCCCCTCCCCTCCAGTGCCGCGTGATTGGAAGGGGGAAAAAAAAAAAATTTGGCCTAGTAGGGTGCCCCCACTGGGGTCCCTAGCACCGTTGCACAATTTTTGACCTTCACAATTTTCAATTAATTTGTGATCACACATTTTTTTTCCCTCTCTCCTCCCTCTCTCTCTCTCACAAATGTGTGGGGGTGCTAGGGGTACTAATGGTCTGTAACAGGGCTCTAAGAATATATGTGAGTAGCCAATTAAACTTATCATTCTTTTATTATATTTTTATCGATGGCACATTTTATATTATCTCTTAAAAATTAATAAAAATATATTAAATTTTATTATTTTAATTAATAAAAATTAAATTAAAACACTATATCAACTTATCCTAAGACAACCATATAATTTTGATAGATTTAACATTTTTCCAAATTTTAGAATAATTTGTGTACTAAAAGACACCCTATTGTGAATTAAAAAGGGTGAGGCAATTGGGTATAATCAAGAACATCTGGAGGCTATATCCTAAGTTAGAATCTTGGGTACAGTAGGATGACCATGTGTTTCAGGGCATGGAGTACATGCTAGAGAGTTTTGGAATCTAATCTAGTGACAGTGGTCTATGTCTAGGCTACACCAAGGCAGGTAAAACATCAAATCAGAAGAAACAGTCCGTCCATAATTTTCTTTGCACCTTTAAGCCTTTGTCTTCAAATCTTGTTCATGAGAATGAATCCACCTTTCTTTTCATGGTAGTTGACAGCATCTAGATATGTTAGATATTGCCTTTGGTTCGATGAATTGGTGTGTACGAGGGCCGTGGAGGCGTTTTTGGCCTCTTCTGAATGGAGGGTTAAAAGTTTTTTTTGAGTTTTAACTTATTTTGAATTATATTTACTTTGGTTACTTAAAAAATTTTATTTTTTTGTTTTTTATATTTTTTAATTTTACCGAATTTTTTTAATATTTTAAATAATTTTTTAAAATTTTTAGACATACCTAACATAAATATACTTAAAAATGTAATTTTTGTAAAAAAAATTTAAAAAAATTCACTAAATATCAAAAATATAAAAATATATATATAGAGAAATTTAATACATTTTTCGTATTTTTATGTATTTATTAATTTTTTAAAATATTTTTTCATAAATATTTTACTTTTTAGACACATCTAAGTAAGATGTATATAAAAAAGTTTTAAAAAATACTTAAAATTTTAAAAATATTTACTAAAAACAAAAAAAGACAAAAAAAAAATAAAAAAATCAATTTTTAAAAAATTAATTCAAAAAATTCAAACTAAACACACTGATTCTTTTTTTTATTTTTTATACGTTTTTTAAAAAATTAAAAAATTAACTTTTGACTAACTTTTCAAAACAACCTTTGGGCTCGTGGAAATCAACACGAGATTTGAGGTGGATGCTATCTTTTATCGATATAATACTGTATTGTGATTTGCAAGAATGTCTCAAATTTATTTTTATAACAATAATATTTAGAAGCTTTAATAAAGCTCTAATGATAAGTCCCACATAATGATGGGCTGTTTTGGCTCACTTTTCTTTTCTTTTTTTTTTTTTTTCTTTTTTTTTTTTTTTGTGGTTTGGCATCTCACTTGAGCTCATGTTAGAGCTCTAGTGTTAGAGCTCTCTATCACTACCTTTTTTATAATCAGCAATGATTCAAAGCACTAATTTCGGTACTTTAATGGAGCACTAATGACATGACAAGGAGAAAAAATAAATAAACAAACCAACACTAAAACATTACATCATAGTGGGTGGGACCCACTGTAAGATCATTAGAGCTGGTTTTAGAGCTCAAGAATTAGAGCTTCAAAACATTTTTTTTTTATAATTCAAACTGTTCATACTGTAGGGCTTGTTGAGTAAATCATCCATGAAAAAATTCAAATTAAATAGATATTTGTAACTCACAATAAAATTACATTTGTGTTTAGAAAAAATAAATAGTTATGCATAGTTTGGGAAGTTGGTTTTGGTGGGTTAGGGGCTAAAATAGTCACAAAAAACAAAATAGGCTATTTTAGCCACAAAAAATAAAATATCAAATTCAACTCATAATCATTACACTCATCTCTCACAAAAAAAGTCAAAAAAGTCAAAAAGCTAAAAGCCCTTCTCAAATCAAGCTTTTTAGTCTTAGGCTAAAATAGCCAAAAAGTCAAAAAGTCAAAAAGTCAACTCACTTTCCAAACGGAGACTTAGTATGATTTTAATAATTTTATAAGATTATTATTTAATTTGATCATGGGGTTATACTCATGTGATTAAATTTATTTTTTATATAAATGATATATTCAACGAATCCTATAATATAAACAGCTTGAATCATCAAAATATGGTCTGAATAAAACTTGCGAGGTGTGATTCCTAATCCCCTCAACACGGGTCATATTTTGATAATTCGAATCGTTTATTTAAATCGATCTAATAATTGTAATTTGTTCAAATTATCAACATTTGTTACCAACAAAATGTATAGTTTATTTTTGAAAACATAATTGTCGTCTATTTTTTTATGACAAATACGATAAATTGAATAAATTATAATTATCGGATCAATTTAATTTTTTATGTAAATAAAATATCCGAAATATATAACAAAATAAGTATTTCAAAATTTTAAAATAAGTTCCGTACTAAACCCTACATATCCAAGCACGTCTTCCAATGTAGATTTTGTACCGGAGGGATCTGCCTCCTTTCTTCTTTAACAGCTTTAAAAATTCGCAAGACCCATTTACTTTAACTGTCAATTGTGGTGACAGCATCAGTTTTCAAGAATTACACATGCTCAACAAGTGGGTAGGATTGAGCACCAAGGATCCTTTAGAGTGAATTTTGCCTAAAATTTTTTAGAGTGTTTCATTGTGTGGTTGAGATTTACTGGCAAGTCACATCAATTTTTTCTGATGTGACTTGCCAGTAAATCTCAACCACACAATGAAACACTCTAGAAAACTTTAGGAAAAAATCACTCTAGAGGATCCTTGCTCAGGATTGAGAAGCAGACTATCATGGCGCCTTGTTTGGACAATGAAAAAGGGAAGTGAAAATAAACATTTTTTTTTTACGTGAGTACCAAAAATATCACTGAATTTTACTTTTTTTTTTTCTTTTTCTTTTTTTTTTTAAGAAATGAGAGCAAAATTTGTAATCAATGACTACCCATTACTTTGTTAAAAACTCTTGAGTGTAGACAAAAAGAAAATGTGTACGTATCTTTATCTTATGAAAAAAATATGTGAGAGAAAATCTATGCATGTCAAAGAATAAAATACTGGTTAATGATGTGAATCCAATGCAGATGACCGTATTTGCTATGTATTCAAGATTCACACCTTTATGGTCCCATTTGAAAAGTTGATTATTTATTTATTTTTGTTTATTTTAATTAGTTAAAATAGTTATGTTTGAGAAGATAATTTTTTTTAATTAAATGTGATATTTGTGAGAGAAAAAATGAAATAATTATAAATTTAATGTTATATTTTATTTTATTAATTATTTTAACATATTTTATCTTTTAGTACTATTTTAACTAAAAAGGCCAAAAATTCTTCTTCCCAAAAGAAACATTGTAAGTGTTTGGCTGGCAGATGACCGGGGCACTCCAATATCAAAGTTAGTCCTCCAATATCTAACAATATCTAAGAGACATTAATGAAATGGTTATATAGAGAATGTAGGTGTAGCAGTAATTATCATAACTTTCAGGAATTTCAATATAATGGTTCTGATTTAGATTCGACTCATATCTTATTTTTTAATTCGAGAATCTATCTCCGTAACTATTATTCATTTTATTTTCATTTTATTGTGAATTGAGTTTGATTATTTGGGAGTTATGGTTGTGTTTGAAATAAGTTTGGAGTTATTTTTTCAAAAGAATTGTTGTCCAAATTTTTCCTGTTCGCTCGAGCAGTCTTTATTGCGCTCAAGTGGTCTTTTATAGTCTGTAAAACTACTAGAAATAAGATATCTTCGCTCGAGCAGTTTTTCTTGCACTCGAGCGGTCTTTTACAAGTTTGAACATCTAAGAGGGAGTCATTGTGCGCTCGAGCAATATTTTTGGCCACTCGAGCAATGTTGCTTATTGTGTCTGACGCTCAAACGATATTTTGGTTGCTCAAGCAGTCTGAGCATATATCAATTCGAGAAAAGGATTTTCTAAGTCACTTTTTTAATTTCTCTCTCTCTCTCTAAATATTCCAAAAACCATAGTTCTCCTCTCTCTCTAAATATTCCAAAAACCATAGTTCTCCTCTCTCTCTCTCTAATTCTCGCATTCAAGCTCCAAATATTCCCAACCTATTGATTTCTACACCCTAGCCCTTTGGAGAAAAAGATAGAACACGTTAAAAGTTTTGTTTTAATCGGAGAAGTTATCTTTTTCGACTCCGCCAACCTTCAACTCTTGTTCTCTCTTGTCTTCTACTTTTGAGATAGGGATTTTCTTCAACCTTGGTATGATTTTTACCTTAATTATTTGTCTATTGAAAAAATCTAGTGATTTAAGGATTTTGAGTTAAATCTAAAGTTTGATTTTGAATTGAAAATAGTTGTTTTCCAAATGGGTTCTTGAGAAAGGTTATGAGGATGTATTATTGGTTGAGATATGTTAAAATAGTGGATTTCTTTACTTAAAATTGATTTTTGAAAGTAAAGTGGGTTTTGTTCTAAAATCATGGATATTGGTTTGTAAAAGAGAATGGAAATAATATTAGGTTTTGTAAGAATGGAACAATATATATGTTGATGATGATAGTGGAGTTGGATATGTAAAATTGATTATATCTTTTGTTGAAAATTATCTATTGTATAGAAATATCTGTTTTGAGCAATCGGTGGTTGATAGCTTTGATTTTTGTAGAAATTGCATGAGCATTAGGTGAATTAAAACTAATCATTCATACATCTTGCATTGAGCATTGTTGCATACTTAAACATTGAAAATGTTTTGTTTTGAGAAAAAAAAAAACGGTAAATGCCTTGATGAATCTGGTTAGGGTGGTGTGGTTGTGGTTATTATGTTAACCTGTGTGTCCCTGGTGCAAGTCCAGAAACCTGCGCGGTTAGGTGCTGATCCTTCTAATTAGTACTAGTAAAATGACTTTGGTAGTGTTTGTATAGCCTACTGGCAAACACGTACCTAGAGATTTTCAATATTTTGTATCTACTATCCTATTTTCTGTTATAAAAGGATTATTTTCTTGATTGATATATGATCTGGCATTGCATAATTTTGATATGGAAATGAGAAATGTTTGACAAATGGTATGCATGTACATTCACCTTATGACTTTGTTTATATATTGTGTTAAAGTATCTCTACTGACCTTTGCCTCACCCATGTAGAAAACAACTTTTAAGTGCTAATGATATGCCTCTACCAAGAACGTAGCTTGGGAGGATTTGGAGCCAAAGGCTTCATTTTTCTATTTGATGTAATTATTTTTATACAAGCCTTGAGTTTTAATTGTATTGAGTTGAACTCATTTTGATATATCCAAGTATCGACTTAGAAAGATGTAACCATTAGACATATAATTATTCAATTTTACTTTTATTTTAATTCATGTATCTATGTCATATGTTATAGATTCAAAATTTAAGATTTATGAATGTATACCTACATATGTCATCTTTTGTATGATCAAGTTTATAAATGGAATGTAAAACATGAAACTATTGATCATTTGTAAGGAATGTTATGAGTTGGGCGATTGGTATTTATTTCAGGGCATTACAGATTTCATGTTGGTTGTGTGCACTAAATGAATACATAACCCTAACAACAAGGAGATGGTAAACAAACTATAACATTTAATTAGTCGAACACATGAACACGTAATCTTCCTGACCTGCTAAATAATTTCTGGTAGATGTAAGATTTGCCCGTATTTATAAGGAAAAATAACTAATAAGTCCTATTTTGCTATTAAGATTACTAATGAGTTCTATCAAATTTTAATATGGACAACTAAGCCCTATTTGGGATAAAAGGTTCTTAAAAAATTCATTACTCCATAATGGTGTGTCTTATCCCAATTTTAGATTTCCTATTTAATATGAACAACAATTTTATAAATAATTGTAACTTAATTAAAATTTAAAATTTTAATTGTAAGAATTACTAATCTTATGCTTATAATTTTGTTTATGAAAAATCATTTAATTTGAACAATAAAAAATAATTTAACTATAAAATTTCTAATAAATCAAAATTATTCATGAACTTTTTTGTTCATATTTTAATGAAAAGATAAAATGAAAAGAAAATATACTATACTATTATGAACAATTGAGATTTTTTTCACATATAAAAATTTATGAAAAAAAATAAGATTTATTTGTTAATATTGAAATTTGATATAACTCAATAATAATTTTCAAAACAAAATAAAACTTTTTGATAATTTTTTCATTGTGATTTATGATTTTTTAATACAATATCATAATTTTTACAATTAAAAATATTATTTTACTTAGATTAAAAATATTTTCAAATTAAATAAAGGGCAAAATTGAGATAAAAATATGATGTGTACCTCCTTCACTGCACATTGTCAATTTTATTATTACCAAATAGAACATAGAAAAATACATGCACGTCTATCACATGCATGTATATTACAAGGTGTACATACTCAAATCTGCAATTATGATTTACAGATACGTAATTACAATCTAAGTAAAATTGAAGATATTTATAGAAGTAAAGGTACACAGGGAAGTCACTTGGCATAAAAAAAAAGTATAGATAAATCACCTCATAAATAAATATTTTTGTTTTAAAATTGGCATGTATTGCTCATATGTCATTTTTTCATTCCCTTGCCACAACAAAATATTAATAGAAAGTTAAAATTAAAACAAATCAAAAAATTAAAGAGCAAAATATAATCACTCTGTTTGGTTTAGACTTTTCAAAAATAGTTTTATGAGTTTTCAATTCGTATTTTTATACTTTTTGTATTTTTATAAATATTTTAATCATTTAAAAAAAATTAGATTCACCTAATTTTGATATACTCAAAAAGTATAAATTTTTTGCAAAAATTCATTAAATACAACAAAATATGAAAATATAATGAATTTTTCTAATTTTTTTTTATTTTTGTATTTAGTAAATTTTTTTAAGTTTTTTTTTCCAAATATTATACTTTTAAGTGTATCTAGATTAGTTGCAGAATAATTTATTTAAAAATTTTGTGTAAAATATAAAAAAAAAAATTATTTAAATCAAAAAAATACGGAAAAAAATTCAACTTTCAGAAAAATAGTATAAACCAAAAAAGGTAAATACTTTTTAGTTAAAGTATCTCCAATGTTGAATTAAAAAATTTTGATTTGATAACATTTACTCCAACGTTGCACTAGAATTTTCATCAGATTTTTTCACATCCTCAATTGTCCGAAAGGACGTTCAGACGGATGTCTTGGGGGTCATCAGGATATGAACAAAAAAGGCTGTCAAAGCTGTCCTTGGGTGAACATCCAAGATAGGGATGTAAGAAAAACTGAAAAAACCGACTAAACCGATCAAACCGGATCGAACCAGTCATATTTGGTTGGTTTTTTAATCTGAATCGGTTTGTTCGGTTTTGGAAATTAATTTTTTTCAGTTTTCGATTCAGTGCCGGTTTTGATATACTATACACCGATATGCACCGAAACCGACCGAATATATTTACATATAATATATATTAAATATATAATGAATATTTTGACTCTATTTGATAGACTTGTGGTTTAGACTTATAGGATGATTGTTTTAAGTTTTGGTTTTGTTTTGATGTCAAGACTTTGGTTCGGAGATTATAATTTGTTTCTAATTCTAATTCAGTAAAAGCTTCAAGCCTTAGCATTTATTAATTTTTTTATTTGTATTTTTGTGAATGGTTAAATTAGATATGGTTAAAATTGTGTACAAATGGCTAATTTAATATTTTTATATAAATTATTTATTATACTACAAATTTAAGAAATGACTTAATTTTGAAAGTACTTAAACCGATTAAACCACATTGAACCGAACCGTTTGAATCGGTACCGTTTGGTGCGGTTTGATAAAAAATTTGGTCTGCATTGATTTTCAATATAATAAAACCGACATTATCGGTTCGGTGTAAAATTTTATTCAAATACCGACCGTCCCGAACTGATTACATCCCTAATCCAAGAGGATGTTTGACCCAACGGTAACAATTTAAATTTTATAAAAGATGAATTTTTTTTTTATTTTTTTCTTATTTGATATGAATTTAATGTCAACGTTAAAATAGAAAAAGTACACATATTTTATCAAATTTAAATTTGATAAAAAAAAAAAAATTAGAGACGCTATAAAAGAGAGAATTAAGTGACAAACGGCTCATAGTTGATGAATTTTGTTTTTGGGTCAAAGGCTCGTAGTTGATGATGTAAAGTGTAATTTTTCATTTTTTTTAGTAAAAGGATATTTCACAAACTATCAATAAGTTAAAATATATATATATATATATATATATATATATAGATTTAATCAAGTAATAGATATCATGTCCGTGAGTTATGAAATTTTAATAATTCATAATTATATAATAAAACAAGTAACTAAGGGAACTTTACAAAAATGTATTAATTTTAGGATAAATTACAAACACACTCTGAGGTCTATTTAAAGTACAAATTGTTTTTATGGTACTAGAAATTATATCTCATTCCTTCAAGTTTCTAATAATATAACAAATGGCCAATTTCATTTCATTAATAAATCATTAAATCAATTAATAATTTTTGATAATATCAAAAATATATTTCAATTAATAATTCAGATAATTTTATTATTGTATAAGAAATTAATTAGAATTTTTTTCTATTAATTATGTTAGATAAAAAATTCTAAAAAAAGAAATGTTTGTAATTTTTAAAATTATAAAGAAGAATCTTTATTTTAAATAAATTTTAGAGACTGTATTTATAATATATACTATTTTTTTACAAAAGCATTAGACAAATTTAGGATAAGGTTCCTTGACTGATGACAATGAGACGAGAAAATGGTAAATGTCTGCATCAACAACAAATTTGTGAAAATAAAAAATAAAAAATTAGGTAAATTATACAAATAATCCTTAAAGTTTACATGATATATTAATTTGGTCTCCGTTATTTCAATTGGCTGTATTTTGCCCTTTAATTTAATAGATTGTGTCATTTTAATCTGATAAATAACAGTTGTTTAAGTTTGGTAGACGAAAAGTAAAACTATGTGTCAATTTGGTTCTCGTAGTTTACACAATGTGTCAATTTGGTCCTTGTCAAAATCGAACAAATTAAAAAAATAGGAACCAAATTGACATATTGTGTAAACTATATGAACCAAATTGACACATTATGTAAACTTTCCATCCACCAAACTTAACAACCATTATTTATTAGACTCAAATGACACAATTTATTAAATTAAGGGACAAAATCAAATAAATTAAAATAACAAAGATCAAATTGACACACCGTATAAATTATAAAAACAATTTACATATTTTATCCTAAAAAATTTTACTGCATCCATGCATGCATGAAAAATGGAAAATTGCATTATAATCAACAAACTATCATTATGTCACCATTAGGGACCCCCGGTTTGTATGTTTTCCAGCGCGATGTCTGTAACACGTGGCTTTGCTCCTGTCTCTCTGAATTTATTTATTTTTTAATTATTTATATAAAGACCCTCAACTATTAGTTAAGATCATTTTGCCACTTCATTTATAAATTAATACATTTTGATCCCTCAATTATGAAAATATATTACTTTCATCCTTTGTAGTCTCCAAACCACCTTCAAAATATGTATATTTGTATGATTTTTATGATTGAAGAATCAATACATATGATACAAATTCATAAATAAAGAAGATAAAGTAATATTTACTAATAATTGGGAAGATTTTAATATAATTAACACTATTTTTGATTTTGAAAGGAGCTCTCCCTAGAAATTGAAAATTAAAAAAATTAAACTGATCTCATGGATGCATGATTGATATGGTTTTATTATTAATATATAATATTCTATTAATAAGGCAGTGTTTGCCTATAAGATTTTAATCACTTTTTTATTTATTTAAGTACAAAAAAGCTAAATAGTTTATTTGTAGCTCATTTAATTAAGGACATTGCTATTCTATCTCAAAAATTACATTTCTTTTTCAAATTTAACGATACAATTAGAATATCTAAGGTAATTCTCTCTCATATCTTCTTTAATTATCAATTAATCATCTAACTTATACATCATTGAGTTTAGAAAAATATGTTTAAAAGTAAGTTTGTGTATCATTTTTCTTTAATTAATTAACCATTGAAAACAATATCACTTTTTTTCTCTTGAGTAAATTTTTTAAAAGTAGGCTTGTTTGGTATGACATTTTTTAGCCAACTTATACATTATAGTTTTGGAAAAGTTATTTTGGATTATTTGATTAAATTTATTTCAAACAGTTTCTGATTCTAACAACTAATTTTAATTCAAAAAAATTGATTCTAAGAAGCTGTCAACCCTTTACTTCTGATTATCAATTTATGTAGTGGGCATACTAATTTACGATTATACCCTTAGATTTTTTATTTTTATTTTTTATTTTTTGAAAATAGAAAAAGACCCAAATGGACTAATGGATTTTTTTTCTTTTTAATGAGAAATGTTGACTAATAGTGAATAACAAAAAATAAAAGTTAATTCAATTCACAACTAACAAAGGTCAATTCAATTACAATTAACATGGTTAAAAATGACATTTACACATTAAAAAGCTATTTCACAATTTATTTACCAAATACTACTCAACAACTTAAATCTATAATTCAACAGTTACACCAAACAGATTAACGACTTATAATTAAAGCTATAATTTATAATCTGTTTTAACAGTTGTACCAAACATTGCCTATGAAGATATAAAAAGTATTTGTATTAACTTTTTTTTAGCAACTGTGGGGATATATTTTCTGAGTACCAACACGTGGCAAGGTGACACCGACGTGTCAGCCGAGGTGCCACATGTCCTGGTCGTGATGCCGAGGTCATCTCGGCTAGGCCAAGGTTGCCTCCAAAGACATCGGAATCCGAGATAAGCGGATAAAGGACAAGAGTCCTAGAATGAAGAGGGAACTCAACTTGGATATGGACAAGAGTCCTAGATTTGGAGAAGACTTCAGTTTGGGTAAAGATAAGACTCTTAGAGAGTTTATCCTAATCCCACTGGGAGTCCCAGATTAGCAGTAATCCTAAGTCCATTAGGGCCAGGTTCCTATTGGGACTAGGATTGTATTGGCTATAAAAGAGAGGCACCCCCATGGGTCTAAGGTATGCTTTTGATACTCAAGCTTGTGAGTTTAGTTCTTGATTTATCTTTGAGAGATATACTGACTTGATCGTCGGAGTGCCCCCGGGTGGTCGAAACCACCACGGGATTCTTATATTTCTGTTGCAAGCCAGTCAGGTGCCATCTATTCTGCCAGTGCTCTCCAGCTAGTTACTAAGCGGGCAGTGTGGTCGGAAAATCACCCACACAATTTGGCGCCGTCTGTGGGAAAGAAAGAAGAATAGATGGCCAATGACAGACAGAATGATCAGATTAGAGACTACGCTCCTGCTGGGAGTGGAAGACCTATCGATCTCGACGTTGAAGGGGACAATAGCAACACAGAAACTCGTGACCAGAGTCACGGAGTAAAAGACGCCGGCCAGGAAGGTGACGCACCAAAGACAACAGATCGAAGCAACGAAGAAGACCTCCAGGTATGGAAGGATAGATACCTGCGGAGGAACGAAGACCCTTCCAGAAAGGATGCAAAGACAGGGGGGATGAGCGCTCCCAAGGAGATAACATTCAAGTATAGAAGAACTCATCCTGAGTGAGCAGATCCAAGATTCCAGAAGATAAGGTCTTGACACCTGAGTCCGAGAAGAGAAGAGCACAATGAGCAGATCTCAGATCCCAGAAGATAAAAAGGAAACACACAAGATCAGACTAAAGTTGGCCAGAATTGAGAAGTATACTAGGGCCGAGGAGGCCATACCGGGAACAAAGGTGTCGGAACGAGAAAAGAGAAACGGCTCGCCGATGCAAGGCCGAAAATCAAACTTAGGTTAGAGCCAAGCAAGATCAATAGAAAAACCAAGGCCGACAACCTCGGCTTGAATTCAACCTCGGCGACAAGGTCGAAGCTACATGTATGATGAGAACTCAAATGGATTTTAAGTTCACACTGGGGGCGTAGAGAAGAAGAATGCGTTTACCACTTGTTGAAATTTGTAGCAATTTACAAGTCGAAGTTAAGCCGAGATAATGCTTAACCAAAGTTAAACCAAAGATGATGCTTAACCGTAGTTAAGCCGTAGATGATGCTTAACCGAAGTTAAGCCGAAGATGATGCTTAACCGTAGTTAAGCCGGAGATGATGCTTAACCGAAGTTAAGCCGGAGATGATGCTTAACCGTAGTTAAGCCGGAGATGATGCTTAACCGAAGTTAAGCCGAAGATGATGCTTAACCGAAGTTAAGCCGAGATGATTCCTTATCTTCACTTGTTGAAATTTGTAGCAATTTACAAGTTGAAGTTAAGCCGAGATGATTCCTTATCTTCACTTGTTGAAATTTGTAGCAATTTACAAGTTGGAGTTAAGCTGATTCCTTATCTTCACTTGTTGAAATTTGTAGCAATTTACAAGTTGAAGTTAAGCTGATTCCTTAATTCACTTGTTGAAATTTGTAGCAATTTACAAGTTGGAGTTAAGCTGATTCCTTAATTCACTTGTTGAAATTTGTAGCAATTTACAAGTTGGAGTTAAGCTGATTCCTTATCTTCACTTGTTAAAATTTGTAGCAATTTACAAGTTGGAGTTAAGCTGATTCCTTATCTTCACTTGTTGAAATTTGTAGCAATTTACAAGTTGGAGTTAAGCTGAGACGGTTCCTTATCTTCACTTGTTGAAATTTGCAGCAATTTACAAGTTGAAGTTAAGCCGAGATTACTGTTTCTCTTCACTTTTTGAAATTTGTAGCAATTTACAAGTCGAAGTGAAGCCGAGGTTATTGCTAAACACTTACAGCAATCTACAGGTTGGTTAAACCAGAGAAGATGCTTAACACTTGTTGAAATTTGTAGCAATTTACAAGATAATGTTAAGCCGACATGTGATCATCTGTTGAAATTTGCAGCAATTTACAGGTTAAGGTAAAAGCTAAGTATATTGTTTAAACACTTGTTGAAATTTGTAGCAATTTACAAGCAGATCATTGTTATAAACTTGAGAAAAATTTACAGTATATGTTAATCCTTGTTGAAATTTGTAGCAATTTACAAGTAGGCTAGACCGAGATCACCGTTTAAACACTTGTTGAAACTTGAGAAAAAGTTTGCAAAGTTAAACATTGAGTAGTATATGTTTCACACTTGTTAGAATTCATGAAAAGTTTGCAGGTCAGTATCTTGCCGAAGTAAAAGTTTTGTAGCTATTATACCCGAGGTACGTAACCCCGAGAAGATTGCACAAAGGAGGCAAAGTATGGAAGGCATGCAAAAAATTCTAAGTATAGAATCATGCAAGAGCAGTTAGAAGATTAAGACAGAACTCATGATGATTGACACGCCCTCACCATACAATATCATCTTGGGAAGGCCATGGCTGCATACAATGGGGGCAGTTCCCTCAACGTTGCATCAACTATTGCGGTACCCCACAGAACATGGGATCAAAGAAGTCAGAGGAGACCAACTGCAGGCAAATAATTGCTCCATGGCAGCGATAGAAACTACCTGCAACATTCGGGAACCAGGGAAGGCAGAGATTGAAGACGAGGACATGGAGGTCCTAGATGATGTCGGTAAGGAGCCAGCCAAAAAGAGTGAAGAGACACTAAAGAAAATCCTCGTCCAGGAGGGCGACGAAGAACGCTTCATTCAGAGAAGGAAAGTTGAATTAGACATTCAAGAACAAGAAGGCACATCGGCCATATGCAGAGCTTACATTATCTAAAGAACAAAAAGGTACAAGAGTACAAGCGACAAAAAAAGGAAAAACTTCAAAAACTGAGATGATGTTTAACCGAAGTTAAACTGAAGTGATGCTTAACCAAAGTTAAGTCGAGATGATGTTTAACCGAAGTTAAACGGAGATGATGCTTAAACCGAAGTTAAAATAAAATGATGAAATTCTGAGAGTGCACAAAGTTAAATGTCGGGAAAAGATTCGCCGGAGTCAAACGTCGTTTTGATTAGAACCACTAAGTGCCCGCCAGAAGTGGTGACCAGAATTGTGAAAGGAATAAAATGCTTCAAGAAACAGCGATGATAGTTTGCAAAGGCCAAGAGAAAAAGGGTCTAAAGGGGGTGAATTAAATACCAGAAGTTTTAATACATCGGCGAAAGAAGAACACATCAGGTCTGTGACTACAGCATGAAGCCCACTTCCCTAATGTGATCCTAAGTACAACTCACGTTCACATTAGGAGGCAGGGAGAAGGTGTAGGGGGAAGGAATGATAATTAAGGAGTAAGGAATGTTTACACTTGTTGAAATTTTTGAGCAAATTACAAGATGAGTTAACCAAAGATTATGAAGTCTACCACTTGTTAAAATTTGTAGCAATTTACAAGTTTGGTATAGCCGAGATAACACTGAAAGACGTTTCCGAGATATGATCATCCGAGATGACCAACTAGCTTGTTAAGAGCTGAGAAGGTTGGCAAGTACAAAAATGAAGACCTTAAAGAACTAGGGACTGAAAGCAAGAACGTCGGACTAATCTGCTTCGACGGACGACAATGGTTCAGCCTCGGCAGTAAGTTGGAGGAGCTTCTCTACCGCTACCTCGGCATCAATTTCAAGAAGGAAGCAAACTACTCGGCCTCAGTGGTAGGTTGTGTCTCACCCTCAGAAGACAGTTGGAAAGAACTTCTCGGCAGCTTTCTCAGCCACGAGCTCAGCATCGACCTCCTGAAGAGTTTGATCAAAGCTCTTCTTGGCGATTGGCACCTCGGAGTTTGAAGGCAAAGATTGAAAGTAAGAATCTGGAAAAAGACACAGAAAACAAAAACATGAATGTAATTCGTAATCAAGAATGATGATGAAGCTATCAAGAAATCAAGGCAAAAAGATTGCACAAGTGTGTCAAGCCAAGAACAGTGGTAGAAATCAACAGATGTGTGAACAGTGTGTATTTAAGAAGATGATTTGGAAATAACGGGTAAAACAAGCAATGGTGATTAACAATGAAGCAGAGCTTCTTGGAAAGCAACAAGAAATAAAACCAGGAGGAAAAGTGGCCTACCAGAAAGAGGGAAGCTTGAATGAGAATTGCCGAAGTCTGACGACGAATGCGAAAATAACAGAATCACATAAGCTTCACCGGAGAAGAGGAACGAAGACAGTTGCAGAGCATTTTTTGAAAAGAGGTAGAAAGAGAAAATTCAGAGTCAAGAAGACAACAAAGTTAAAGAATAAAGCCAAGTACACAGGCCCTAAGTAAGTATGTGAAGAACAAGAAAGTAATGAACCAGACATGATGCTAGCAACCGAAAGCGGATATGACAAAGAACAGTTCCGGCATTTTAGCAATAAGAAATCAAAAACTTGAAGACAGACGAAAATAGAAGGCAACAGATGGCAAATAAACAGATTCAAAGTAAAACAGAAGAGTTATGAAAGATTGAGCTTAATAAAAAAGTAAGAGTTTATGAACCTACAAAGTGAAATGAACGCTGATATGAAAATCGCCGGAGTCAAATAGATGACTGGAAATCGGGAACTCACCAGAGAGTATGAGTGGAGCAGTTGCAAAGCTCTTGGCGTTTACAAATTAATGGAACCAGAACCTCGGCTAGGAGGTGCGATTTCAAGCAGCTTGGAAGGCATGAATCTTGATACTTGACACAGGTGGACAGTAAGGTCCAGGGAACTTTTGAGGTCGGCGAATTTGATCTCGGACAGAGGGGCACAGATGAACGAACAGTGTAGGTTCCATCACCTCAGAATGCCGAGGTAATAGAACCTAGGGGGCAGTTGTGGGGATATATTTTCTGAGTACCAACACGTGGCAAGGTGACACCGACGTGTCAGCCGAGGTGCCACATGTCCTGGTCGTGATGCCGAGGTCATCTCGGCTAGGCCGAGGTTGCCTCCAAAGACATCGGAATCCGAGATAAGCGGATAAAGGACAAGAGTCCTAGAATGAAGAGGGAACTCAACTTGGATATGGACAAGAGTCCTAGATTTGGAGAAGACTTCAGTTTGGGTAAAGATAAGACTCTTAGAGAGTTTATCCTAATCCCACTGGGAGTCCCAGATTAGCAGTAATCCTAAGTCCATTAGGGCCAGGTTCCTATTGGGACTAGGATTGTATTGGCTATAAAAAAGAGGCACCACCATGGGTCTAAGGTATGCTTTTGATACTCAAGCTTGTGAGTTTAGTTCTTGATTTATCTTTGAGAGATATACTGACTTGATCGTCGGAGTGCCCCCGGGTGGTCGAAACCACCGTGGGATTCTTATATTTCTGTTGCAGGTCAGTCAGGTGCCATCTATTCTGCCAGTGCTCTCCAGCTGGTTACTAAGCAGGCAGTGTGGTCGGAAAATCACCCACACAGCAACAATTGTATCCTTAAATAGTAAAAAATTAAAGAACTGATAAAAGAGATTTTCGAATATGCTTAAGTTAAAAAGTTACCAGTTTACTAAATAATGTAACTTTTTGACATTTTTCTTTTTTTTTTTTGTTCGCTTATTTTTAAACATTAGTCACTGGAAAATGGTGCATGTCAAATACTTTCAAAACTTGTTAGATCAAAAAAATATAATTTTTGAGATTAATCATAGTCACTTTGAATCATAATCAAAATTACTAGATATAAATCATATTCAATATTATTTTGTCTTGCACATATCACTTAATCTCATAATTAAAACGGATCCAATCTGATTTGACCATCATTTTAAATCATAATTAGGTAGTGGCGGAACTGTGTAGACACTAGTGCGAGCAATGACATCTCCATTTAGTATATATAATGTAATTTTTAAAAAACAAAAATAGATATTTGGATGTTAAATTTGAGTAGAGATTTGCGAAATGAATGAGAAAAAAAGAAAGAAAAAGTAGCAAAAATTAAACTTATATTTTATCATTATTACCTTTTTTTTTTCTCTTCACAACTCCCTACTCAAATTCAAAATTGAAACAAAGTCTTATTTTTTTCGCCTATACGATAGAATTTTAGGAGTTAGTAAGTTAGATTACAATAAAAATATTGGCTCGAGCCCTAAATTTTTGACCTTCACACTAACCCAAGAAATAGCTACATAAATCACTGAACCAACTATCCTGTTATGAACAAAGCCTTAAAATGGCCCCTCTTTTAATCTTTTAAGGAAGGCCCAAAATCAATTATATTAGTTAACTTTTAAGAAATGAAATAAAAATATAGTATCTGCCCATTTTATTCTTTCTACCTCATAACTCTACTTTTGTTTAGCACAAACATTAAATCTCAAAATAAATTGTGAAAATCTTATAATCATCACCTGATTGAACTCATATTTTGAGATATTTTTTCTATATCATTTTTTAAAATTGTTGAAATATTTTTTCATAACAATTTCAAAAAAAAAAAATAATAAAAGCATACCTGAAATCAATTATATGACAAGAAAGATTAAATGAATTAGTCATATTATTAAGTGAAAAAAGTAAATTATAAAACTTGAACATAAATTTTATTTATTATCAATGTTACATCACAAAAATATATTTAAATTTTTTTTAAAAAAGAAAACTCATTTAAAAGTTATTATTTTAAGTCTCAAATTATCTTGAACCGAGCCAGCTCTGGGTTTGAAAAAAAAAAAAAATTCTTTATCTTAATTTCGTCCTCTCAAGTCAAATATCTAGTTCCACTATTTTTATTCGTGATTCTTTTAATTTATTTATTTATTAAAGCTTATGGAATCTAGACTAGTGTGTTGTGTATCATAAAATTGGCCAACAAAGTCTTTTTTTACTTCTTTTTTTTTTTTAAATTGTTTTTTTATTTTCAGTAAAGCTAATGGAATCTTGAGATTTTTGCAAGTTGATCCTTGCCAAAATGAAAAGGCAAGCTTTGTGCAAAGGCATAAAGGAGGGCTGCTTGTGTACGTAAATAAATAAAATAAATAAATAAAAATGAGAACAAAAAGGAGGCTACCTAAGTTGGCATCTATAACAAATATAATAATACTAGCATATGCACGCTCTTTAATAAATTATATTTTAATCAAGTTATTTTATCGATTAAATTTAGGTCAAGTTTGACAATTTTTAAAAAAATATTCAAAAAATTAAAAAGTTATTATTATTTATCAAAAGTCAAACATTACGGCTGCACAACTTCTAATTCTAATTTTCCCCTACACACTAATTTATAGAATTTTTTAATACATATTTTTTCATAAAAAAGTTAAAAAGTTAACCCAAACATCCATATTTCTTTCCTCAATTTTTTAGTTTAAAAAGACAAAAAGTACACTTATTTAGGACACTCTAAACAACCCTTTAATATAGATGGATAGATAGATATAAATTTTAAAAATTAAAATTAAAATTAGTTTTCACAAGATTATGAGTTAAGAAAATTTTACAATATTATTATACTGATGAATACAATAATGAATTTTTTTTAAAAAAAATTGAAAAGTTAAAATATTTGACTTAACTGCTATATATATGGAATATTTTAAGAGGGTTAAGATAAAATATCAATTATAATACTACCATATTTATCAAATTAACAATGTTTTAAAAGAGGTAAGCTTAAATGTCCAATATATTAGCATATTGATTAAATATCTAATAATTTCATGAGGTGTGTATTTTCGCATCTTTAAAATTGAAAAAAAAAATTACATTGACACTTTAAAACTCAAATATTTGACAATGTTTTTGTTTATATAATAATATAGATTTTAATTAAATGAGGTAGATAAATCAATACTTGAAAAACTTGTAATTAATATTTTGGATATCTCTTAATTTTTTTTCTTTTGAATTTTATTAGAGAAAATAGATTTGGGTAAATCAGGAAGGAGATTATTTTATCTTTCTTTATGAAAAACATAAATTTGAAATCATTACTATTTTTATAATTATTGGTTTAATGGGTTAGTCAACAGTGCTTTTTAAATTATTTTTAATTGAAAAAATTCACAAATTTAATTAGAAGGGTTATAGTTTTTACAAGGCTCTTCGCGAAAAGTCTATTTTGTTTAATATATAGTACAAATATACAGATAGATAGATACATATAGATATAGTTTTGGAATAAAATTTTAAAAAAATTAACATACTCGATAGGTAACGATTAGGGAAAATTTATTCCAAAATTCTATACGGAGGAATATTGATCCATTCAGTCTTTAATTTTTTTTTTATAAATGAGTGTTGTTTGGCAAGTTGGTTTGTGGCTAAAATAGCAACAAAAGACAAAATAGGCTATTTTAGCCGCAACAAGCAAGACATCACATTCAACCCATAATCATTGCACTCTTCTCTCATAAAAAAGTCAAAAAAAGTCAAAAAGTCCTTCCCAAACCAAGCTTTTTAGCCCAGGCTAAAATAGTCAAAAAAGTTAAAAAGACAAAAAGTCAACCCACTTTCCCAAACGGAGGCTGTCTTTTTTGTTTTAAAAAGTTGCATTTATTTGATTTGGTGCCACTTGAGTTTAAATTAATGTCCTTTTGTGGTTCATTTTTTGTGATGAGAACGGAAATATGAGGTATGGAAGATTTTTTTTTAAAGGATTGGTGGCTAAAATATTGGTAGTCAAGCATGGAAATTTATATTTCTGTTGGTGTAGTTTTCTAGTTTTATATTGGATTGTTACATTATAGTGTTGCGTTTGAAAAAAGTTAACTAAAGAGTTTTTATATGTTATATTGATCGGAATGTTACGTTTGGAAAAAATATATTAAGGAATTTTTTTGGAATGCTAAATTGTTACATTTGAGAAAAATACACTAATGAGTTTTTTAGTGTGTTACACATTAGAGTTTTACGTTTAGGAAAAGTACACTAAGGAGTTTATATGTATTACATTGATTGGAGTGTCACGTTTGGAAAAACTACACTAACAAATTTTTTTAGAATGTTACGTTGCTATGTTTGAAAAAAAAAATACACTAAAGAGTTTTTTAGTATGTTATATTAGAGTGTTACGTTTTTTTGAGTGTTAGGTTGAAGTGTTACATTTAGAAAAAGTATACCAAGGAATTTTTTTTTTTTTTTTTTCAAGTGTTATGCTTAGTAATTTCAACATTATGAGAAAGCTCACATTTCCCCCTTAATACATAACATATGCACATTTATGCTTGGTCTTTTATGTAATTCACACTAAGGCTTCGTTTGACAATTGGCTGTTTTAGCCTAAAATTCAAAAAGTTACTAAAAAAACTAAAAAGTCAACGACTTATATCAAAAAATCAAAGATTCCTTTTTCTCTTTACTTTTTGCACATCTTTTCGTAAAAAACTAAAAAGTCATCCCAAACATACTATTTTTTTTTACCTCATATTTTAGCCAAAAAGTTACTAAAATAGACTGTTCCCAAACGAGGCCTAAAATGAAACTTTTGGGTCTAAAAAAAACCAAACAGTTCATAAGATCACTATTAGGGATTTATTGGTGTTTCACCCAAAAATTAATGTATGGAATATGGAATATTTATTAATTTTGTAATAAATACATTTTAGATTTTACGACAAATATATAAGTAGGAAATAAAAAATACAAAAATTACTTTACTTGATGCGTAAAGATTAGTGTTTTTTTAATAATAAGATTAGTGTCTTATGTATGAAATATTTATTAATTTTTTAATACATAGATTTTTTATTTTATAACGTAAATGTATTATCTATTTTTACTTATATTATATGATTAGCATATTATCTATGTCATGCACGGTATATTAAATAATCAAAAATTAGTTTTTAAATTAAAAAAAATACAAAATTTATTTAAACTATGTATTAAAAATTATTGATAATCAATTACTCCCTCCGTCCTATTTTGTTGGTCCACCTTTCCATTTTAGTATGTCCTAAAATATTTGTCCACTTTCTATTTTAAGATACTAAAATTTTTTTCTATTTCCGAAATTGCCCACTATAAATTATTATACACATTTTAAAATTCAAGTAGAAGGGTAAAAAATAGGGTAAAAATGATAAAATGAAAAGATGATAAAAAAGGGTGTTCCATAACCAATTAACCTACCTCATCTCCGTTTGGGAAGTGGGTTGGCTTTTTGGCTTTTTAGCTTTTTGGCTATTTTAGCCTGGGCTATTTTAGCCTGGTTTGGGAAGGGTTTTTTGGCTTTTTGACTTTTTTGGCTTTTTTTGTGAGAGAGGATTGTAATGATTATGGATTGGATTTGATGTTTTGTTTTTTGTGGCTAAAATAGCCTATTTTGTTTTTTGTGGCTATTTTAGCCAAAAAAGCCTGGGCTTTTTCTTGCCAAACGGAAAGATTTTTACAAGATTATTGACCCATGATTCCTCTAATTTTGTTCCATTTTTTTAATATATTTTTAGACGGGTAATTTTGTTTTCTTAAACCCCCAAGTTATACTTCCATAGCCTAAGGTAAGATTTTATTAAAAAAATTTAGATGGTATATATCAATATAATAAAGGATTCAAAACTTCTTTTAAATATTGATGATATGTTTAGTTCATGTTTTGGGTAGAGATTTTGAAAGGAAAAATAAAAAAATGTGTAAAATTAGATAAAATTCACATTTCACCTACTATCCTTTTTTTAATTTTATTTTATTTTTTATCTTTTCAAATTTTTACGTGAATTCATGAATCAAACCTAACATAAAATTTGGTACATTACTTTTTCAAATTTCTTTATTTATTTTTCCTAAAATTTTAAATTAATGTTACTTTTTAAAGTTGTGTATTACAACTCTTATCAGACATGTCTCATTATACAATAATGATTGAAATTTGTTTTGGTTGCTATCTCAAAAATTAGCAATAGAGTAAAAAAAAAATGTGTAGATCTTAAAGTAAAAATTTTATGTTAGAATTGTTCAAACGTGATTTTCTTAATATTTATAAATATTCTTTATTAATTAATAAAAAACATAGTAAACATGAACATTATTTTTTTTTATAATATTGAGTTTTTTAAATATGATATATTATAGGCTTAAATCAAGAATTGTTGAAAACAAACCGACTCGAATTAGATTTTATAAACTCATTTTTAATCCAATATTGGAACTTCCAAACTAACTCATACCGGTCACGAACAGATAAATACAAATTTTAATGATCAAGACAAATTTTAATGATTAGG
This sequence comes from Camellia sinensis, assembly GCF_055761805.1. Lineage (NCBI taxonomy): Eukaryota > Viridiplantae > Streptophyta > Magnoliopsida > Ericales > Theaceae > Camellia > Camellia sinensis. The sequence goes on from NC_138967.1 coordinate 154,342,873, forward strand.
TGAATGCCATATTAACATGAATATTGAGTCGATTAGCTTTTAACTCACTTCTAATGTTTAGTCAAATACTACAAATCAATCCTAACCTATTTTCACAAAAGAGTTATGATATAAGACAATTTACAATTTTGAATAGACAATTTTTTAGGTTTTACATATATTAACAAATGTAATTTACTACTATCATATGCTAAATTAAAATTACAAAATTTATAAAACGAAATGTATTTATATTTTATCATAAATATAATTTTTGTAATTTTTTCTTTAATTTTTACCAATTAAATTATGAATTGCAATTTTTTATCAAAAAACTTATAACACACAATTAATGACATCAAAATAAAAATCTTATTTTGATAAAAAATGAATAAAATTTGCTCCATCCGTCCCAATTAGTTTGTTTATTGTACAAAATCGAACTTATTAAAGATACATGCCACATTACGTTTTAATTCAAATTTTGAAATATTTTTTCCACATTACTTATATTTTTATTAAAGATGATAAAAAAGTAGATGATAAATATTTTTTCCAAATATAAGTAATGAAGCGTAAATAAATGTATTTTTTGATTTTTTATGAAAAGATATGTAAAAAAATAATTAGGTGATGTGATCAAAAAAATAAAAATAAAAAGATAAATAAATGCACTTTTTTAGTGCATCTCAAACACTCTCTTAATATGTATAGAATTCACATCTCACTAATTTTAAATCTCACCACATATTCACTTTCAAAATAGTATCATTTGATAATAGGCTAATTTAGTCAAAAAAATAAAAATAAAAAAATCATTAAAAAAATTGAAGACTCCTTCTCATTCTCTTTATTTTTTACACTTTTTTAGTAAAAAATTATTGACAAACACTTTATATTTTAATAAAAAAAATTACTAAAAAAGTATCTTTCCAAACAAATTGGCAACAATCTAAGGCTTGTTTTGGAAAATAAGCAAAAAAAAAATTGACCTTTTTTTTAAAAAAATCTCCAGAAAAGTAGAGAGGTAATGTGACTCAAATAAGTCAATAAATTGACTTTTTTTATGTTCCCAAAATAGGCCTAAATAAGCCGCTTATTTACTTATTTGTTACAAGTTATCACATCATCTTTTTATTTTTTTACATATTTTTTTTTTGTAAAAAATCAAAAAAATCATTGCAAAACTCTAAATCACCTCTAATTTTTTTGTAGTCCATTGTATTTTTTTTTTTTTTTTTTGGTAAAAAACAACAAATAGGAGTATAAAATGCAATCTCACGTGATTGATAGCGAAACAAAGAAGACCAAAGAGACAAAGCTACATACAAAGGTGCAATCTAGGTGGATTTTGTAACCCTGCAAATATGCAAATGGTCCACAGGCACATAAAAAGGTGGGGTAATTAAAAAAAATAAAGAAAAAAAGAAAAATCTTGACTAGACAAGTCAATAGAATAAAATCTTACTTTTCTTCTTTCCTTTTTTTTTTTTTTTTTCATTTTAGTTATTTGACAAGGTAGGTCCCAGCAATTTTAATCCGGGATTCACTTGTTTGGTGTAATTTAAATTATTTTATTTAAAATTTTTAATTCAATCAAATTAAACATTGGGTGATTTTTATGTGTATAAAATATATTCATGTGGTACTTTTTACTATTATGATTGGTATAAGGTAGTGAAATATAAGCCATATTATTGGGTGTTTAGGAAACACGAAGGAATATTTATATTTGTGATTGGTGAAAAGATAATACTATTTGATATTCTATTAGTATACAAATTTTTTTCGTCTCAATCAATTAAGGTGAGCTATATGCAAACCTCACTTTTAATTGAGTGAGACACAAAATTTAAGTTTAGTTTTGCTTGAATCCTAAAAGAAAAGGGAAAAATAAAAAATAAAAAATAAAAAAACAACAACCACAATAATAATACTACGGCTTTGTTTGGCATGTTGGTTAATTTAGTTTATAAAAAGATAAAATAGGCTAAAAAATTAAAAAAAGATAAAAATATCATATCCAAATATAATCATTTTATTTTTTTCACAATCATCACATCCAAATAAAAAAAGCCAAAAATTTATTCCAAATAAAACTTTTTTTACTAGACTAAGGCCTTGTTTGGAAAATAATAGTCATAGCGTAAAAGTCAAAAAATTACTAAAAAAATCAAAAAGTTTATAACCTATATCAAAAAGTCAAATATTTATTTTTCTCTCTACTTTTTGTACATCTTTTCGTAAAAAAATTAAAAAATTATTCTAACTATACAAGTTTTTTTAATCTCATATTTTAATCAAAAATTTACTAAAATAACCTACTCCAAACGAGGCCTAAACTAATCAGAAAGTTTAAAAAAAAAAAAGGGCAAATTACATATACCCCTCGAGGTTTGGCTAAATTACAGATACCCCATGAGATTTGAGAAATTACGAATTTCCCCCTGAATGCTATATTTGCATAAGAATTTAGGGGGTAATTTGTTATGAAATATAAATCTCAGGGGGCAAATTGTTATGAAAATACAAACCTCAGGGGGCGGGATGTAATTTCCGAAACCTCAGGGGGTATCTGTAATTTAGCCAAACCTCGAGGGGTATATGTAATTTGCCCAAAAAAAAAAAAAAAAGAGTAGGAAGCCTAGAATTGGGAAAGAGGTGTTTTTTTAAACTTTACTTATAAATTTTTAATTTCTAAACTTAGAAACTTAGAATAAATTGAAAAAATAAATAAACATAAAAAATCAATTTGACCATTTTGATAAGAGTACTTTTTTTTCTTCTTAATTTTTATAGTACATAAAACTCATGTTTGATATGGTTTACGAGCTTTTTTATGTTTATTAAAAAAATAAATTTAAAAATCGGTTTTTACTTGGTTGCCCCATACTTTTTTAGCAACATCTTTGCGAAAAGTGTTTTTTTTTTTTTTTTTTTTTTAAAGTAAAAAGGTCGGCTTTTGAGCCTTTGCCAAACCTAATGTTCTTATCTTTGAATTTGTATTCTAGTTTCAACAAAAGGCATTTTAGAAAATGAAAAAAAAAAATTTTTTTTTTTGACCCAATAGACAATTAGATAACTACCAACAATTGAAGAAACGTGGTATTCACAATTAATTCAATCACAAATGCAAAGATAAACCCATAGTCAAATGAGTTTTATAAACCACTATATGTTTCGTTTGGAAAGTTTATTATTTTAATTTTTGATTATTTTATTAGGTTAAAATATTTATGTTTAGAAAGATAGTTGAATTTTTTTTTGTAATTAGATGTGATATTGTGGAAAAAAAATGAAATGATTATGAATTTGATGTGACATTTTATTTTTAAAATAAGTTTTAATCATCACTCAATCACATAGCTAAAATAAATATCTCCATTTTACTATGAAGTTATAATAATTTGCTATAACAACAAATCTTAGGTACTACAAATATCATTGTGTGCAACAATCATTCTAGTTTTTCAATTAATAAGAGCTCATTAATGCCTTGTTTGGATGCAATAATTTTACTAGCCTTCACTTTGCCTTATTCACTAAGCCCTCGTTTGGCATAAAACTACCTGACTAAAATAGTCAAAAAAAGATAAAATATATTAAAAGGTTAGTAAGACAAAATGTCACATCTAAACTATAATCATTTCATTTTTTCTTTTACAAAAGTCAGAAAAACCAAAAAAGACCAACCCAAATAAGATTTTTTAGCCTACGATAAAATAGTCAAAAAGACAACTAACTTCCCAAACGAAACCTAACCGAGACAAAAAAAAAAACTACTCTTCATTTGGCTAAAACTAAAGCTAACTTTCTAAATTTTCTTTACTTTGAGTCAAAAAAATAAAATAAAACAAATAAATCAACTAGACGATTTCACAAATTAAATAAATATGAGTCAATTTTTAAAAAATATCAAAATTTTAAAATTAAAAAAAAATATTTGAGACGGATTGCTTAGTTAAGACGGATCTAAAAAGTAAAGAAATTAGACATAATTTAAAAAAAAAATTATTAAAAATGAAAAAATGTTAAACTAAAAAGAATTTTTTTTTATTAAAGGCTGTTATATTAGTTTGAAAAAATATATAAAAAATGTAATAAAATTTGTGAAAGTGTTTTGAAATATATAAGAATAAATTATAAATAATTTTACGTTTTGTACTTTTATTATTAGCACATAGGAGTGCCATTGACAGTCCATAAGAGTTCATTAGAGCCTGTTTGGGAAGCCATGGTTTGGGTTTTTTTTGGCTATTTTAGCCACAAAAAAATAAAATAGGCTATTTAGTCATAACAAATAAAATATCACATCTAACCCATAATCATTACATTCTTCTCTCACAAAAAAACTCAAAAAAGCAAAAAAATCAAAAAGCCTTTTCCAAACCAATCTTTTAAGCCCAGGCTAAAATAGTCAAAAAAATCAAAAAGTCAAAAAGTCAATCCACTTCCCAAACGGAGGACTTAAGCCGGAGCATTAGTTTTTTTTTTTTTTTTTTTAATTTGTTATTTTTATCATTTGGGAGGTATCAACAAAAAGGTATAGGGGGCAACGTGCTTTACAAGCCGCAGTCCAAATGTGTGTGCCGATGTAAGTGAGAATATTATTATTAAAACATTTAAAATTCCAAAAAAGAAAGTAGAACAAATTCCCTCCAAATGATTGGGCAGCACCACTAGCCAAGCAAAGCACCTCTCTCCCGAGTATGGATGTTCTAGAGTTTTTTTCTTTTTAAAGCTTTTTAGAATAGTGTATTATGTGATTAAAATTTAATGACAAATTATATCAATTTTTTAGTATTAAATCTCAACCACATAATATACCATTTTAAAAAATTTTAAGAAAAAAATACTCTAGAGGATCCTTGGTACTCTCTCCCTCTCTCGGAGAGGGAAATTATTCAATATTTTTGATGTATCATATATTTATATTTTTTAATTAATTATTATTTAATGGTATTTTGAAAAGTTAGTAAAAAATTATTTTTTTGACTCATTTGTGACTTTCTGACTTTTTTGTGTTAAAAAAAATTGACTTTTTAATGACTTTTTTGTATAAAAAAGTTACAAAGCCAAAAAGTTAACTTTTTTTAAGATGTTCCAAAAACACCCCATATGTCCTCTTATATTTTACAATCACCCAATACAATACATCATCTATCTACCTCCTCTACTAACCATAATACTATAAAATATTACGTATCTATATTCCAAAATTACTATATAATTACCCACGAGGAGTAGTCGAAAAGTAACTAATTTAATTGATTATTTACATTTTTTTTTAAAAAAAAACGTAATCTACGCTTTTTGCCTTGTTGATTTACTATTTTTAAAATGATAATTTCATTTGCAAAGTCAAAGTTAAAAAAAAAATATTTTATTTTTTAAATTTATTCCTTTTGAATAATTATAAATTAATATATTACTCATGTTATGCAGGAGTATAAATAAATAATCAAAAATTAGTTTTTAAATTAAAATAATTTATAATCAATTAAATATTATTTATTTTTATCAGAGTCAAACATAATAGAAGATTTTGATTATGATGTCATTAATTGTGTGTGTTAAAGTTCTTGATGAAAATCTAATGTCATAATTTAATTGGCAAAAATTAAATAATAAATTATAAAATTTATATTTATGATAAAAATATAAATATATTTCGTTCTATAAGTTTCGTAATTTTAATTTATTATATGATAGTAATAAATTACATTTGTTAATATACTAATTTTTTTCTTATTTTGTAAAACCTAAAAATTTGTCTATTTAAAATTGTAAATTGTCGTATGTCATAATTCTTACGTGACAATGGATTAGGATTGAATTGTGGTGTTGGACTAAACATTAAAAGTGACCTAAAAACTATTCGACTCAATATTTATGTCATTGTGACCTTCACCTAATTATTAAAAATTATCTTTATCAATTCGTGACCGGTATGAGCTAGTTTGGGGGGTTTAAATATTGGATTAAATATTAAAAATTAGTCTAGAAAATCTAGTTCAAATCTTTTTTTTCTTTTTTTTTAACAATTCTTGAATTCACCCTATAATACATCATATTTTAATAACTCAATATCATAAATAAATAAATAAATAATTCTTAATGTTTGCGGTGCTTTTTATCAATTAATAATTTTTTTTTATAAATATTAAGAGAATTACATTTGAACAAATTCTAACCTAAAATTTTTATTTTAAAATTTTAAGACTTGCACATTTTCTTTGGCTCTATAACTAATCTTTGAGATAGAAACTAAAATAAATTTAAATCATTATTATATGAAGAGACATGTGCAATAAGATTTTGTAGTATACAATTTAAAAAAGTAGTATTAATTCAAAATTTTCAATTTGAAAAGGAAAATGTTTGGTGGCCCGAATTTTTGTAGCTCGAATGGCTCGGATGTGTCCAAACGACGTCGTTTTAAATTCAAAATGACGTCCTTTTGGGTGTTTTGAGTCATTCGAGTTATGATTTTGTCGGGCCACCTAGCATTGTTGATATGAAAAATATATTCCAAACTTTATGTTATGTTTGGTTCACGGATTTGGATAAAAATTTGAAATGAAAAACAAAAAAGATAGGCGAAATGCAAATGAAATATAACTACGTTTTACCTAATTGCATACACCCATTCATTTTTCTTTTAAAATCTCTACTCAAAACCATGAACCAAACACATCATCAATGTTTGAAAAAGTTTTGGATGCCGTATTGTGTTGATATACACTATGTATAAAAAGTCTATATAATATTTGGTGAGAGAAACCTAGCTAATAAAAATTTGTTTAATTATTTAAAAAATTAAACGTCAAGATAAATAATCTATAAAAAATGTGAATTGATTCTTATATTTTAGTGATGTAAAAATCTAAATGATCCTTTTCAAATTTTTAAATGGATTAATTAACTTCCTTTTTTAAATGTGTAAATCAAGAAATAATAAATTTTTTTTAAATGATTCAATAAAAGCTATAAGATTTTTTAAAACTTTAAAACTGATTAGCTAATTTTCCTTTTCAAATTTCTAAATTTAATTTTATAAATGGATTAATTAATTTTCTTTTTGAAATGTGAAAATCAATGCATAATAAGATTTTTTTAAATGATTCAATAAAAACTATAAGATTTTTTTAAAATTTTAAAACTGATTAGTTAACTTTTCATTCAAATTTCTAAATCTAAATTTATAAATAGATTAATTAACTTTTTTTTTTGAAATGTGTAAATCAATGCATAATAAGACTTTTTTTAAATGTTTCAATAAAAGTGAGCTAATAGAAGAGTTTTAATTATTTTAAAACAAAAATTCTAAAAAAATAATATGAGGATTTTGAATTTCACAAGACTATTCTCATTAAAAAGTCTTTTTTTTCTTAATATATAGATATATTAAAATTTAAAAAAAATAAGAGCATTAGTGAAAGAATATTTTAAAATTTAAATTTAAATGTAATAATTGCACGTCCTTTAAAATGTTGAATCTCCAAAAAAAAAAAAAAAAGACTAATAAATTGAGTCGGAAGAAATATAAAAATAATTATTTTAATTGATTGTTTGATTTTTTTACAAAATGATATAAAAAAAATAACTACTACTTTTTCTATTCCAAAATATTAGTTCCTTATTCTATTTTTCATTATCCTAAAATATTGGTTTATTTTCAAAAATCAATAAATAAAATAATATAAATTTACTATTTTGCATTTTTTTAAAATTCATTAATAATATAAAAAGTACACAATTATGACAATTGACATTCCTAAAATAATGTACTATTAATTTCATAAAATTTAATATTTTTAAAATATAATTATATTATCAAAAAAAATTAAATTCTCTAAAAAAAAATTATTATTTTAAAATGAAGGGAGTATTATGATATTATTATTTTATTTTATTTTTTAAAAAAAAGAAAAAAAAAGCCATCACCACGAACGGAAGCTTAAATTAAAGGCTAGTCTGGCGGGACATGTCTCCCAATTTATTTTTACTTTTCGATCTTTCATTTCTCAACTCAGGGTTGCGTCGGAAGTGTCAAATTAATATATTTTTTAATTTTTTATGAAAATATATAAAATATAAATTAAAATTAAAATAATATAATAAAAAAATAATATTATCTAAATAAAATGACGACATATCAGGCAAATCATCACCTCTCTCTCTTTCTTTTCTTCCATGAAGTGAGTTGATTTTTTATTTTTTATTTTTTTTTTTGACTATTTTGGATCAGATTAAAAAGTCTTTTTTAGGGTAAATTTTTTATTTTTTTAATTTTTATAAAAAAAATAAAATAATTATAATATAAATATGATATTTTACCATATTAATTTTTTAATTTATTTTATTTTTTTTTAACATTAAAATAGCCCTAACTTCACATGTTAAACATATAGCGTATACAATTACATACCTACATATTTACATTCAGACGCATATACATACACCTATAAAGCTCTCTCTCTCTCTCTCTTCTGTCTCTCTCTCCTCTACAAATGCAATCTCTGTAACTTTTGTCTGGCACATTGCAAAGGCGAGTCGTAGAACCGAAGCGTCGTCCAACGATTCAGCAACCTAGAGGTCAGCTCTCTCTCTCTCTCTCTCTCTCTCTCTCTCTCTCTATGGATGTATGTATATATGTGTATATATTTTACAAAGTAGTGTTTGAATAATTGTTTACACTTAAATATTTTATCGATTGGATTATGCTCATGCTAAACTATCATACTGTAAAGATGTTTTTGTGATTTCTTAATCAGATTTAATATCTCAATTCTATAATCAAGTGTAAACACCATATATATATATATATATATATATATAACTCAACAAACGAGAAGAGTAGACAGATAGTGAGTTTCTAGAATCAGCTCTTTTTTCGTAGTTTGATTAAACGAGTCAAAAATTTGATCACTACGGGAAGAACTGAAATGTAATTGATTGAATGATAGATCTGGTTGATGATGAACTTGTGATGTTTCACTTTTGTGTTAATTAGTTTGTGGAAGTGTTGATTACGTGAAAATGCAATTTGTTAAATAATTCTTTCACTGTTTGCTCTTTTTTGTTGTTGCTGTTGTTGTTGTTGTGATTTTATACCATTAGATCGAAAGATATCATTTTTGACGCCTATTGTATACGAAACCTTAATTAGTCTGGAAGGATTTTGAGATAACACTGATACTCGATTTCATCTTTTTCCTTTTTGTGAATCTCTGATTTTTTTAATTGTTTTTTTTTTTTTTTAAATTCTAATTTTAATTTAGTTCATCAGAATTTGATAAACAACATAATCTATTAATTGGATCTTGATGAGCGGTCACTGATTGTAAATTTTTTTTCCACTTCAATCAATCCTATTGCATTCGATCATATTTGTCTTTTATTATACGTATGGAACTAGAATGTGTATTTGAATCTTACATACAAATTTATGATCTAAATACAAATAATGTGTTTACCTAGGCCATCTTTAGTGGAGATGCTAAGTTCATTTTTGTGTCACCTGTTAAAATGGAAGCATTTTTATACTCCAATGGAGCTGAGCATGATAGTAGTTAAAATGGCTTGTGACCATCGGTTTAGCAAACGTGGGAGAGAGAATCATTTCCGATGTCCAAAAAAAAAAAAAAAACGTGGGAGAGCGAAGGGAATGATAAGAGAGAGAAAGGGAGACTAGCAAACGTTGCTTTTTTTGGATTGGTTTGGGAAGTGGGTTGGTTTTTTGGCCTTTTGATTTTTTTGACTATTTTAGTTTGGACTAAAAAATTTGGTTTGGGAAGGGTTTTTTGGCTTTTTGATTTTTTGACTTTTTTGACTTTTTTTGTGAGAGAAGAGTGTAATGATTATGGGTTGGATGTGATGTTTTGTTTTTTATGGCTAAAATAGCCTATTTTATCTTTTGTGGCTAAAATAGTCAAAAAAAGCTCAAAACCTAAGTTGCCAAACAGAGGCTTTGTATATTTTTGAAACTTTGGAATTTTTGTTTTAACGTTTTAGATTCGTCTGAAAAAGATGAATTTAAAAAAAAAAAAAATTAAGATCACGTTTGTTTGGCTATATAGTTGGAGGAAATTAAAGAGTACAATAGGATTGAGTGAGGAGATTATTAATGTAAAAGTATTAGGTTGGAGATGTAGGATAAAAGTATTTATTTGTACACCATCATTTTAGTAATACTTTATATAGTATTAATATATAACATTAATATTTTTTAGTTTTTCGATTTTTTTTAATATTTTAATTATTTTTTTGTTCTAAAAATTATAAATTTTGTTAAAAAATTCACTAATCCTCTCACTCAATTTCTAATCCCAATCTCCCTATGGGATTAGTAGTCTTATTGATAGGGGAGATTACTAGTCTAAGAAAATACTTAATTCCCTCACTCATGTGTCCGACTAAACACTCTTTAGATGAGTCACACAGACTATTAATCCAATCCTCCCCTATCTCCAAAAGAGCCAAACAAAATGGCCTAAGATAATTTTGAAAAAAACTCATTAACAAAAAAGTTTAGGAAAAAAAATGACTTTTTAAAATTGTTTCCAAACCATAGTTCTAAATACTGGCCATTACGTACGATATCAAGTAGCATGTGACGACTTTTCGAGGTCCCAAGTTAGATGTGTGAACTGATTTCGTAGCCGTATTGGCTAATTATCGGATTGTAACCATTACGGTGAACCACTACATCCTGATACAGGCCACGATATTCCTGTTACAGCCGGGTACATTCCTGTTACAACCATTACATCTTATTAATGATTTTTAAAATTTCACAACCATGACAATCGATTTCTGATGCGTATCGGTCGATACTCCCGATATCTATATACTACAATTGATAACGTTACATATTCAAATACCGCAATTTAGAACTATGTTTCAAATACGCTAACTGCACTTGTAGTGCGTATACAAATGACTCATAATTTTCAGTTTATATTGGTACTCATGAATGACAATAGTGGAGAAAAGCTCTTTTTTAAAAGACCTTAAATGTGCTTATGTGGCATGCTCCATATATTATTTTGTGTCCTCTCGTTGAGTATAGAGCATTGTTGCAAATCATTAAATTAGGAGTTGTCTGCTATAGGTATTTTCTCCTATTTTAAGAGTTGTATTTGTATTTGATTATGCAAAAGAACACTTGAGTGTCACAGAAAAAATGATAGTTTTAGTTGAACTATTATAATAGTATGGTTTCAATTCACAAAACAGTATAGAAAATAAAAAAATAAACATGTAAGACACAATATATAAGTGAAGATTTAGTAATGTGTTTACAGTTGATGGAAGAAAGAGATTAAAAATTCGCCATGCACAAGTAACTTAACATTATTGCCGTACAAAAAACATGCCCAAAAAGTAGAAATAAATATTACATCCAAAATTTGAGATCCGGGGCCTCAGAGCTTGTGTGGGCCTGAGAATAGACCGCATCAACCTTCAGTCCAAAGAAAAAGGCTCGTTATAATAAATCTAAATCTACAATAAAAATACAAAACGACTCAAAGCATAAATAACTAATTATAAAAAAATTAAAATATCACTTTTAAATTTATGCACACTAACATGACAGTAGATTGGATCTTAGAGCATTCGTAGTGGAATTGTTAACACTACACTGGCATCAGATATTAGCTAGTGGCAAGGACACTGATTTGGGTTGGTTCATTTATTTATTATCCAATGGAACTGTGAAGGTCCTTGTTAAGCATTTTAAACATGTTAGATGTTAAAATACTCTTCACTGTGGCAAGGGAACTAAACTAAAATACTTTAGCAAGAGAGAGAGAGAGCTCCCAAGCCTGATGCAGCCTGGCATATATCCTTTTTAAATATAATTTTATTCATTTTATTGTCGGTATGTACACATTTAAATAAATCTCACTCCCACCAAACACACCTTTTAACACATTTTGTAACACCTCTATTGAAAAACCAATTCATTTATTGAAGTAACAAAACAATTAGGGTCTGTTTGATAATATTTATGTTCTTAATTTTTTATTTTGATTTTTAAAAAATTGTAAATATTAAAAGGTTGGTTTCAATTGTGTATTTTTTTTTTTTTTTCAACCATACTTTTTGACCACCATCAATTGCTCGTTATTATCACCTTTTGTTACTGCCAATCACCTATCACTAGCGATAACCCGTCTTTCACTGTCAAACAATCATTTTCAACCACCACTTCCCGTGGTTGGCATCCCACTAGTGGCAACCACCTACGGCCTCTACTTTTGGCAATCAATAACCACCTTTAACCACCAATTTCTGCCACCACCAACCACCTCCCATTGACAGTAACCACCTTCGACCACTACCTTTGGCAACCGACCATCCACTATCTCCAACTGTCGATAACCACTTTCGGCCACCACTTTCCGTGGCTGCAAATCACCTTCAACCATTGCCAACCAACTTCCACTGATGGCAACCACATTCAGCCACCACCACCTTTGATAATTGACAACCATCTCCCACAACCACCCTCTCTTGTTTCTCGAAATAAAATTTTAAAATATTTACGTGCAAAATATATTTTTTATTTTCATTTTTACCTAAAATAAATATAAGCATATTTGTTGTATTTTGTAAATTAAAAAAAATTATATTATAAATGTTACCAAATGACATCTTAACATACTCAAATGGTTCCATTTTATCCGTTTTGTAATATAACACACTTTAACAAATATTTTTAACATATTCATTATAAATACTCCTAATTGATTGATTTGTAAATAAATTAATAACTAAGATTATTATAAATAAATTTAAAGATAATGTTTTAGACACTTAGCCATTGTTTGGGAAGTGGGTTTGGGTGGGTTTGGCCCTAAAATAGTTACAAAAAACAAAATAAGCTTTTTAACCCAATACGAAAAAATATCACATTAATTCATAATCATTACATTTTTTCTCTTACAAAAAAGTCAAAAAAAATCAAAAGTCTTTACCAAACCAGACTTTTTAGTCCCAGGCTAAAATAGCCAAAAAAGTCAAAAAGCCAACCCACTTCCCAAACCAAGCCATAATTAATCATAGAGCAAATTTCATTTATACCCCTATACTTTTACATGATTTCCAATGACCCCTAGACTATTATTTTTACGCCTACTCCCATACTATTTAAGTTACTATCAGTTTTGCACTACCGTCACTTTTGAAACGGAAAAAGTCAAAAAAAAAATTAAATTTTGACTCCAAATTTTAAAAGAAAAATACAGACTCATCATTTCCTACTAGCAAACCACCACCACCAACCACTACTTCCAGCCCTTCTGTCTCTTTCGTTATAACTCTGTTTTGCCTCATTTTTACGTTGTTGGATTCAACTCATGGTCTAGTTTTCGTATCACATCTCACACGTCTCGTTCTTTCTCTTTTTGCATGCTATCGGAGCTCCGAAAGTTGATAAATATATATACATATATATATATATTATGACTTTTCTTCTTATTTTCGACTTTTCTTCAAGCCATCTTTCAGACTTCATATCTTTCTCGATTCTTAGCGGTTCTACTTCATTCTTTCGTCATTCTCTTCACCTCACTTCCTACTTCACCCTAGACTACCTCGCTTTCTCACTTCTTCATGTAATGGGCGGTTTTGGTATGCCGAAAGTTGTCCGAAAACTAAATTCAAAAATTTCAAAACATTCATCTTTTGTTTCTTTCTTCTCAATCTTCCTCATTCTTCTTCTTCTTCTTCATTTATAACATGGTGTGGAACATGGTTCTAGGTGGTAATGGAACTAGTAATGGTGGCGGTGATAACAAAGAACATATATTTTGTGTATATAGAATGAATCTCTGAGTACAAATATATATAACCTAAATGAAATAAACCCTAATAATCTAATAGATGAAACTACCCTAAATGACTAATATAAAATACAATAAAATACATAATCTTCGCACCCCCCTTCAAACTAAGGATGTGAGTGTAGAAAGGATCGAAAGTTTGCTAAGAAAAAAATGAAAACGAGTAACAGTGTGAGTCTTCGTAAAAAAATCGGCCAACTGAAGAGGGGACGAAACAAAAGGGAGAGTAATAGTGCGAGCCTGAAGATGCTGTCGAACCAAGTGACAATCGATTTTAACATGCTTGGTTCGCTTATGAAAGACTGAATTATGGGCAATCTGAACAGCACTTCGATTATCACAATATAATAGAGTCGAATTAGAAAGACAGACACCCATATCAAAGAGAAGCCGGCAAAGCCAAGTGATCTCGGAAGTAGCATGAGCCATGGCACGACACTCAGCCTCAGCGGTGGAACAAGCAACAACAGACTGTTTCTTAATCTTCCAAGATATGAGAGAATTGTCGAGGAAAACACAAAGACCATAAGTGGATTTGCGATTAGAGATGTTACCTGCCCAATTAGCGTTAGCATAGGCACGAAGAGTCAAGTCCGAAGAGCAGATAACAGCAGACATTGCAACAAAGTGCCCTGAAGGTAGCGCATAGTACGGAGTAAGGCAGCCCAGTGTGTGGAACGAGAAGCAGAAACAAACTGACTGAGAATGTGCAGAGCATAGGGGAGATATCCAAACGAGTGACGGTGAGATAAACAAGGCACCTAACCAACTCACGATACAAAGTGGGATCCTCAAGAGGAACGCCATCTGAAGTAGAAAACTTAGCATGCAACTCAAAAGGTGTGTCGACAATTTTGTCATCAGTGAAATTAGCACGAGAAAGAATATCACGAGCATATTTAGTTTGAGAGAGAAGATACCCAATAAGAGAAGTAGCAACCTTAATACCAAGAAAATTCTGAAGAGACCCCAAATCCTTTATGTCGACCTCCTGAAATAACTGATGTTTAACCTCCTCAATAGTGTTACAAGCAGAGCCAATGATGATCATATCATCCACATATAAGAGAAGAAGAACAAGGCTAACAAAAGTACGCCGAACAAATAGAGCACAATCATGATGACTAGGGTAAAAACCAAGCTGAAGTGCAATAGAGTGAAATCACTCATACCAAGCACGAGAAGATTACTTGACACCATAGAGAGCACGTCGAAGATGACAAACCACACCAGGAGGGTGAGAAGACCCAATGGAGGGCGTATATACACTTCTTCAGCAAGATGCCCATTCAGAAAAGCATTTTTGACATTGAGTTGAAACAAAGGCCAATGATAGGTAGCAACAATAGAGATAAGAGTGCAAACAATAGTCATTTTGGCAACGGGGGCAAAAGTCTAATCGTAATCAATCCCATACTTTTGAAAAAACCTTGGGCAACCAAACGAGCCTTGTACCGTTCCCAAGAACCATCAGAAAGGGTTTTGACCTTATAGACCCATTTACAGCCTATGAAGCACAAATACTTCAAATAGGGTGACGTATCCGTATCGTATCTGTATCGGATACCGATACTCCTTGGATACTCGTGGATACGTATTGAATATTTATTAAAAGTATCGGATACTTCTTAATTATTTTTTCATTAATTTTGGAGTATCTGATACACAATACTCCAAGTCATGTTTATTTTTCACTAGAATCAAAGGAAAAAGCATAGGGACAAGTTGTGAATTGTTCTATTATTGTAATATAAATATATTAAACTTGATATTGAAATGAAATATTTGCAAGACCTATTAAAAATTTAAAAAGTAAACAAGCTACTAGCTTAAATTAGTACAAAATTCTTAAAGGTTAGTATTTTGCATTATAAAATTACATTGTGGTTTCTCAACGTTCTTTAGCTTATGTGTAACTCATTATTAATAATTTTAAAAAATATATTTTTCACAAACGTATCCTAACCGTACTAGTATCCTATTTTTTTAGGTTTTGTCGTATAGCCGTATCCATATTGTGCCGTATCCGTATCTCATATCTGTATCTATGCTTCCTAGTTTACAACCTACAACATTCTTGTCAGCAGGTAATGGAACTAAATCCCAAGTCTGAGTGTTAGCCAAAACAGTTAACTCAACATTCATGGCATTAATCCAATTAGGATCATGACAAGCTTCCTTGTAGGACCTAAGCTCAAAATAAGTATGAAGATAAGAAAGAAAAGACTGATACGAAAGGGAAAAACATGTATTACCAAAATCATACCAGTTCGGAGGATGATGGTCACGCGTTGGAAAGTGATGTGTAGGAGGAGCGAGATCTAAAGAAACAGCTAAAGGGACAGTAGAGCTAGAGACAGGTGAGCTCAGAAGTGCTTTGCGGGATATTAGATGTACTAGGAAGAGGCAAGGTAGAGATCTCAAGATCAGAAACAAACTCAAGATCAGAAACAAACTCATCGGGAGAAACATCAGAAGGAAATAGGTCAACGTGATCTAATTCATCCTTGGCAATAGGGACAAAGGTGGAAGGTATAGTGTAGTAGGGTCATTTTTTCAAAAAGTGACATGCCTAGACACATAAAGCTTTTTGGTGGCAGGATCATAGCATCGATAACCTTTCTGATTAATGCCATACCCTAAAAAGACACATAGGACACAATGAGAACTAAGCTTAGAGCACTCCTGTTTAGGAAGGAGCACAAAGCATGTAGAACCGAAAACATGAAGAAGAGAATAATTGGGAGTAACACCATGAAGACGCTCATATAGAGATAAGCCGAAGAAAAGAGGAGTAGGCATCCGATTGAGAAGATATGCAGCAGTGAGCACAGCTTCTCCTTAAAAGACAGAAGGGATAAAGGATGAGATCAGCAAAGAACGAGCTGTATCAAGGAGATGGCAATGTTTGCGCTCAGCTCGACTATTTTGGACAGGAGTGTCTGAACAAGAAGACTGATGAATAATACCATGAGTAACTAAAAACTCCTCTAACTCAGACAAGTAATACTCACCCCCTAAATCAGAACGAAGAACTTTAATGGTGGTGGAAAATTGAGTGCAAATCATGGAGTGAAAATTGGAATATATTTTGTAAAAATTAGATTTTCGTGTCATCAAATAAATCGGCTGTAATCAACCACAAAAGACACATAATATTGCGAACCTCCCTTGGTAACTATATGGGAAAGACAAAAAATAAAACTACTTTTATTAAAAGGAAGAGTGGACATTTTAGCTAGTTTACAACCACGACACTCTGAAATATCAACAATGGGAAAATTGCCTAAATGTCCAGACTGAACTAACATCCTCAAACGATCATTCAACAAATGACCTAACCTACAATGCCAAATATAAAATAAAGAAGACTTATTATTTAAACAAAAAGAAGACATATCTAAAGGAACATGTAAGCTATTGAAGATATATAGTTCTCCAACTCTACTCCCAATCCCAATCTATCTCTTGGAGACCCGATCCTGTACAACACAATGAGAGGAAGAGAAAACAACATCAAAACAGGAATAAGATAATTGACTAATAGAAATAAGACTGAGTGAGAGGTGAGGTACATAAAATACAGGAGAAAGAGACAAATGGGAAGAGAAAATAGAACCAATAAAGGATATAGGCATAGAGGAACCATTAGCGATAGCAATAGTGATAGGAGAAGGAGGGGAGACACAATTACTAAGGAGAGATACAACAGGGGTCATATGTGTGAACAACCAGAATAAAAAATCCACGAAGTATGGATATTTCTTGAAGAGGATGAACCAGACAAACCTAACTGAGTGGTAGTCATAGCGGAAACTTGGGACGAAAGAGTTGGATTGGCTACCATGAAAGACTTGAACTACTCAAACATAGACTGCATATTGGAAGATGGACCATTCTAAAAAACTGGTGCAAAAAAGGCAGTAGATGAGCAAGATCCCGAAGATGTCGGCTTAGAGGATAGTGGACCAGATGAACAACCCTTGGGCTGCACCAGCTTAGAACAAACATGTTTCCAATGGTCTTTTTGATGACAGAAGCTGCACTCATCCATAGAAACCCGAGGCTTGGGCTTACCAGTAACTTGAAATAAAGGAGATAGTGGGGTTGGCAAGAGCGGAGGAGTGGTAAAAATTGATTGGAAATGAGGAGTACCACGAGTCACCTTGAACCGAGTTTCTTCCGCAATAAGCTCACAGACAACACCATCGACAGAAGGCAAGGGGAAACGATGAAGAATAGCGCCCTGAAGTGGCTCAAATTAATCACAAAGGGCCATAAGAAATTGAACAAGACGTTGTTTCTCCCGATACTTGGTATAACTGTCAAGTAACTGCAAATCTGGTGATTCCATTAGAGCAAGCTGATCCCAATAAGTAGTCATCTTATTGTAAAATTCCTGAATAGACTTATCTTTCTGACTAGTACTGCGAATAGACATATCAAGTTCATACTGTTTTGCAAAGTTAGACTTAAGGTACATAGTTTTCAAATAGTCCCAAACTTGTTTAGAAGTAGAATACTTGGAGAAATTCATACCAATGGTGGTTTGAACTGAATTATGAACCCAAGTAAGAATTTATGCATTTTTATTTAGCAACATCAGTCTTAGTTTCTTCGGATTCCATAGGTCGAGTAGTCACACCAATAACGTAGTTCCACATGCCTTTACTCATGATAAAATTTTTCATTACATGAGACCAATAAGAATAATTTGTGCCATCCAACTTAGTGGTGATAGCTTGCAATTTATCATCAGCCATATTGCTATAATCAAACAACCTAGTGCAAATAAAAGAGAACAGTACCAGACAGAGAGATACACACTGAACCAGAGACCACAATGAGGAAGTGCAAAAAAAAGAGAGAGTAGTACCAGACAGAAAGATACACACTGAATTAGAGACCACGATGAGGAAGTGTGAAGAAGAGAGTCCCAATCCCAACGACCAGAGAACCACGAACGACCAAAGAGATCAAAGCAGAGTCAGGCAATCGCGATTGACAAGAGAACCACGAACGACATCGAAGACTTGGAGCTAAAATTGACGAGAGAACCATGAACGACAATTATGAAAAAGAACGGTTGAGGTTGTCGCGAGACAGGGCAGTCAAGTCTCGAAGCCAGGTAGAGGCAGTTACAAGAGAACTGTTGGTTGCAAGAAGCCTTCAGTCGAACCAGACAACCACAGGGAAGAAAAAGTTGACTCAGGGGCTTCTAGAGGTTTGACTCCGAACCTGCTCTGATACCATGATAACAAAGAACATATATTTTATGTATATAGAATGAATCTTTGAGTACAAATATATATAACCTAAATAAAATAAACCCTAATAATCTAATAGACGAAACTACCCTAAATGACTAATATAAAATACAATAAAATA
Organism: Camellia sinensis; assembly: GCF_055761805.1. Classification (NCBI taxonomy): domain Eukaryota; kingdom Viridiplantae; phylum Streptophyta; class Magnoliopsida; order Ericales; family Theaceae; genus Camellia; species Camellia sinensis. The sequence goes on from NC_138967.1 coordinate 154,362,093, forward strand.
CATAATCTTCACAGGTGGTGGCAGTTCGGCAATGATGGTGGGTTTGGTGTTGTAAGGTGGTGGTGGTGGTGGTGGTGGTGATGGTAATGCTCATGGTGGCGGTAATGGAACTTGGTTGTGAAAAAGTTGGGTTTGGTGTTGTAAGGTGGTGGTGATGGTAATGCTCATAGTGGCAGTAATGGAGTTCGGTGGTAGTGAAGTTGGTGGTTCGGGTGGTGATGTTGGTGAAGTTGATGAAGATGATGAAATTGATGAAGAGATATATATCATCTTTCTATATATATACATACATAACAACCCTATTGAAATTAAATAGCTCCATGATTTTCTTCTTCTTCTCTTCTTTCCCAAAATTCTTCATCGTTATCATGATCCAAGAAAACCCATCATCATCATCATGTAGCCTCCTCCGATTATGAACCAAGATTGATACAACAGAAAACAAGTTGATCACTTAATCACTTTCAAACCCATTTTCATTTTGTCTTGATTTCTTTACCTTCCCCTCATACTCCTCTGTAACCAACATAGCAATATCTGCCATCTCTCTCTCTCTAGATCTCTTTGTAGTGGAAAATATATGATTATTGAATTGTGTTTTCTCTCATCTTTCCCACTAAAAGAAAGAAAAAACTTAGATGGATAATTGAAGAAGAAGAAGAAGATCACTACTCGAACCACCAACTTCACCGCCACCGAACTACATTACCGCCACCACCACCATCACCAATTCCATTACCACCTAGAACCATGTTCCACATTATGTTATAAGTGAAGAAGAATAAGAAGAATGAGGAAGATGGAAGAGAAATAAACAAAAGATGAATGTTTTGAAATTTTCAAAATTAGTTTTTAGACAACTTTCGGCATACCAAAATCGCCCATTACACGAAGAAGTGAGAAAGCGAGGTAGTGTAGGGCGACATAAGAAATGAGGTGAAGAAAATGGCAAAAGAATGAAGTAGAACCGTAAAGAATCGAGAAAGATATGAAGTCTGAAAGATGTCTCGAAGAAAAGTCTTATTTTTTTATCAACTTTCGAAGCTTCGATAGTATGCAAAAAGAGAAAGAACGAGACATGTGAGATGCGATACGAAAACTAGACCGTGAATTGAATCCAATGACGTAAAAATGAGGCGAAAATGAATTATGGTGAAAGAGATAGAAGGGCTTGAAGTGGTGAGTTGTTGGTGGTGGTTTCCTAGTAAAAAATGATGGGTCTACATCTTTGTTTTGAAATTTAAGGCCAAAATATAATTTTTTTTAACTTTTTCTGTTTTAAATGTAACGACAGGGGTAAAATTGATAGTAACTTAAATAGTATAAAATATATGTAAAAATAAGAATAGTCTAAAAGGGTGTTAAAAATCATGTAAAAATATAAAGGTATAAATGAAATTTGCTCATAATCATAAGCAAGTCCAGTGGGAATGCACCTCACATGACAAAACGTTCTGTTATAGTTGATGTCATTGGTAGATATTTTCCCTTTGTTTCTGGTTGTCTTGCACTTTAAAAGGAGCTACAGTCCAGAACCCCAGTGTAAGGCCAAGTTTAGCCATTCAAAATAAGCACACATTTTTTATTTTTTTATTTTTTTATTTTTTTTATCACATCATTTCTCTACTTTTCAGTATATCTTTTCATAAAAAGATAAAAAGTACACTTATTTAGGTCATCCCAAACAACATTTAAGTATTCTCCACCTGTGGATACTAAGATTTCGAGAACCAGTTATTTTAATAATTTTTTAATTTTTTAGTTAAAATGTAAGGTAAAAAAATTAATATATTTAAAATGATCTTTTAATTTTTTACAAAAAAATATACAAAAAATAAAAAATAATTTTTTTAATTTTTTAATAATTTTTTGACTTTTAAAGTAAAAATATTACATGCCAAACCAGACATGAAAAGGTGGGCTGACAACTTTATCACCGTCCCAAAAAGAACATCACTAGTTGCCGAAAATTAATTTGCTTACATTTTGCCTGAATAAGACACAGATGGTGATTAATCCAAAATTGTGAGCCTCATATTAAAAGAATGTGGATTCTATTAAAAACAAAAAAAACTTTTAAATTTATCTAATAATTGTAATATTTTTATTTTATCGTTTTTGTCTCCAAGAAAGTGGATGTCTATTTTTAATAATATAATTGTCGTTCATTTTTTCAGAGACAAATATCAAATAAAGAGGTTATAATTATCGGATAGACTTAATTTTTTTCATCAATGATATATACAGAATGTTTACAAAATGAACGGCGCAGATAATTGAAACTCACCCATGGTGGGTTTCACAAGTCCAAATATGATTGTCAAATTTAGATTTTGAGCTTGAAAAAAACTCAATCCTATTAAAAAGTGTATTGACATTGTCGAAAGTTGCGAATCCCACTATTTCGTACTACTAAAAATTTATGTTTTGTTCACACACCATCAAAATCGAACTCCTATAGGCGGGCACTAGGCTCCAACCCTTGTGCATGGGATATGACATATCTATGGCTTTTTGGAGAAAAAGACGCCCCCTTGTTTCTGTTTTCTGCTTAAACTTCAAATTCATTGTGGCATCTTCACGGGTTCTGTTACTCTGAGCTTCTATATTTGTTACCACAAAAATAATGCCTTCACACCACTTGCTTTTTGTTTGGCAGCACAGAAAATGATCAAGATTACATCAGGGTCTTTTTCTGTCAATTTACTTTCCCCGGTGGCCTATATATTCGTAAATCTAGTCTCATTTTGTAGGATTTTTTTGTCATCCTTCCTATTCTTTGTATTAGGTCCACTGAATGGACATCTTACTCGTTCAAGTTGATAAAATTTTGAGATATTTTTCTTCTTTTCATAACTTTCTTAGAGTATCTCCAGCAGGATATTTTTTATATGCCACGTGATACTCTTCTCTGCTATGATTGGCTTGATAGCAAAATCTGTTACATTTATGTGAGGTGCAGCATATGCATTTATAATTGGTGAAAAATACACGCAAAAAAAAAAAAAAAAAAAAAAAAAAAAAAATTCCCCAACAAACTCTTCATATTAAACTTTTGCACTTTGTCCAATCACAACATTAGCAGCCATAGCCTTGTGTTATAGTAGTATACTCTCCAACTTCCATAAAAGTTGCAGGTTCGAGTTCCATGTAGGGTGTTGGGTTGATTCTCTTTATCTTTTCTCTTAGATTAGGCTACTGTAAATTTTAACGAGTGACAAAAAAAAATGTATAACTCTAGTTAAGTATTCGTGGCATTATGCCTGACGAGCTGACACAAACCTCATATTAGCAATCATTTCAAAACTATGTGCTTATGTGGCATATTACGAAAAAAGTAACATTTTTTTTTATTTTGTATATATAATGATTTTCTTTTGATAATTGATCAAGTTACTTTAAATAACTAATTATAAAAAGATTTATTAGCGTACACACTAGCTAAAATGATTAGGTAAAATAAAAAAATATGTACTTTGGTTAGGCCAAATGCCTCACGTTGTAGGAGTTGCTTGTTAGAATTTCCCATCTTTACCTTCACCTACTCCACTACACACTCCACTTCACCTACCTCCACTTCACCACACACTCCACTTCACCTAACCCACTATCACCTCCACTACACCTACTACCACATTTTCTTCTATATATAGATTGTATAGGAATTGTAATTAATCAATCATATGAATAGATCAATCAATAATACAATCATTTCTCTTTATACATTAAATTTCTACATGGTATCAGAGCGGGTTTAGAACCTAATATTTTTCGCTTCACCGGCGGGCGGCAACCTCACCTTAGCCGTCCGCCGGACCTCAACCTAATCCACTAAAATTCTCTACACATACCTTCGCTTTCCTTTTCTCTTCCAGCACCTTCTCATACTCTTCAAGTGTCATCTCCTTATCCTCAGGTTCTTTTCCTCCAGCCTCATTTGCAGTGTTCTCCTTGTTGACATCTGTTGCATCCTCCTGAGGCTTCTCAGCAACCCAACGTGCAATAATTGTCTCCTCTAAACCTCTGTAGTTGAAAATTTGTACAAGCTGTGAGAGCTTTCTTATGAATGGGATTGAACTGCCCTCATCTCGGATTACAGGATCAAGTGGTGTAGATGCTGCTAGCATTGGGTACATAGGCGAGGAATGGGATGAAGAATACGACAAGGGAAAAAGGAAGAAGGTGAGGTGCTCCCAGATAGAATTTGGTGGACCAAATCCATTCCAAGAAATTGCAACGAAGAAGACAAAGTTGAAGAAAGTGAAGACAGACCAGTTCAGCTTTGGAAACCAACCTTTCAGGATATGATTTCACTACATATATATCTCTTCCAATGGAGAGGAAGCTTGATTTGTTACTCCAGTGGTGGATTTTGCACTATACATGGCCCTCCCTCGGTAATAACCCCTTTGTTTTTATTATCATTCCTCACCCATGTGATCCACTCTACCGAAGCCAACTAAAATAAATAAATACTTCAGCACATGCATTGAACCTCCTGGGTCCACCCACTTCACTATTCTTCTTCTAATTCTATATATACTTTTCCATTTTAAACTATTTTCCACCCAACACCATCAGCACATTGCACCTACTTCACTATTCTTCTTCTAATTCTATATATACTTTTCCATTTTAAACTATTTTCCACCCAACACCATCAGCACATTGCATCCACCACCCAAACTTTTTTTTTTATTCTAAAGCTTAATTGGTGCACTCCTTGTTCCCCATTTTCTTTATTTTATATATATATATATATATATCTATATATCTCTTTTTATTATATATTAAAAAAAAAAAAAAAAAAAAAAAACATCATCCTCTCTCCTCCGTTTGATTTCAAACTCTCTTATTTTTATTTATTTTCTCCACACCACTTTCCTTCTTTCCCCAATCTTTCCTTTTTGATTTCAACTATATTTTTATTATTTCTTTCTTTATTTTTCTTTCACATTATTTTTACTCTTTTTCCAATTCCATTCATACCATCTAGCTTTGCACACCAAACCATATTTTATTCATCTCAGGGATCAACCCCGATCACAATTTTACAAAAAAAAAAAAAAAAAAAAAAAAAAAAAAAAAAAAAAACAAACAAACAAACAAACAAACAAACAAAAAAACAACCACATTCACAGTTGGGATTTTTCTTCTCTACTCTGCCGCCGGTCTCTTCTTCTTGCCTTCGTCCTGGGCGGCCCTTGCCGGTGTTGCCTCCGTGTTTCCCACTCCTCTGGGCATGATCACTACTCCCTGCTCCTCCACTGCAGCATATGGCGGACCTCCAAACCGGAACATCACGGTGGCCTTCCGCTTCAGCTCCTTATTTTTCGCCTTTAGCACACTTATCTCTGCTCGCGCATCCTTATACATGCGTTGGAGCAGAGCCAGCTGGGAGTTTAACTGATGCACCTCATTTGCCCTACTCTGCAGCCGGTTCGACAAGTTTGTAACCGCAGTCATGGTTTCCACACATGACTTTAATGTATACTGATTGGCTTCCACATCCGACTGCACTGCCATTCTTTGCTCCACAGACCGCATCGGAAAGTTCAGCGGAGTAAACTCCGGGGCACTCGGTTGAGGTTCCAGTGCCACCGCTCCAGTTCTCTCTCTTGTTGACTCGTTGAGGTCGGGAAAGAGGGTGAGCAGACTCCGGGAAGACGAGGCCATTTTCTGGGCAACAGAGTGTTACAGAATATCTCTCGTTACAGAGTATTACAGAGTTTCTCTCTCAGCAAAGGAAGCGTTTTTTCAGAGGATTTTCAGAAGTTTTTTGTCTGCCTCTGCCTCGGCCTCAGCCTCCGTCTTGGTTAAATAGCCGAGGCAGCCACGCGTATCGCGCGTCACTTGCCACCAGACGACAAACGGGCACGCCAACCAAGGCACTCACGTGCCTCGCCATCATGTCCGGCACACCTTTTGATGAATTGGGCACGCCTTTTGACAAAATTGGGCACACATTTTGAGGGTGCGACTTTTTAAGGGTCCGACAAGACTCTGTAAACTGTCCCGACATAGATTCCGGTTAGTTTCTACAAGGGTCCGACAAGACTCTGTAAACTGTCCCGACATAGATTCCGGTTAGTTTCTACAAGGGTCCGACAAGACTCTGTAAACTGTCCCGACATAGATTCCGGTTAGTTTCTACAAAGGTCCGACAAGACTCTGTAAACTGTCCCGACATTGTTTCCGGTTAATTTCTACAAGGGTCAGACAAGACTCTGTAAACTGTCCCGACATTGATTCCGGTTAGCTCCTTAATGGGTCCGACAAGACTCTGTAAACTGTCCCGACATTGATTCCGGTTAGTTTCTACAAGGGTCCAGCAAGACCCCGTAAACTGTCTGCTACAACGGTCCGACATGACCCCGTAAACTGTCTGCTACAACGGTCCGACATGACCCCATAAACTGTCTTCTACATCGGTCTGACACCACCATACAGTGTCTTCACCAACGGTCTGACACGACCATACAGTGTCTCCTATCCTTTTTTATTTTTATGTATTTTCTTGTTTTGTTACTCTCTCCAAACTCAAGTTGGTTAGTTTCTCTCCTCCTTGAGTTTGCGGGGGGCTGTTAGAATTTCCCATCTTTACCTTCACCTACTCCACTACACACTCCACTTCACCTACCTCCACTTCACCACACACTCCACTTCACCTAACCCACTATCACCTCCACTACACCTACTACCACATTTTCTTCTATATATAGATTGTATAGGAATTGTAATTAATCAATCATATGAATAGATCAATCAATAATACAATCATTTCTCTTTATACATTAAATTTCTACATTGCTCATAAAAATTAATGTCCAAAGATTTTTCATTTTATTAGGAAGTTAAGGATTCAACTATCTCTATGTTTGTTTTTATCTCTTGCATATATTTAGGGTGTTTCTTGGGTTTGTTTGGATTTGTTGCATGTTTGTGTTAATTTGCTGGAATTTTTATATAATTCTTATGATACTAGTAATTTATATCTTGATCATTTATTTATTTATAATTAGAATAATAGGGATTTCTTACAAAAGAAGGTTACCTCGTTTCTCATCTAACAAAGTTGTGTTAAGAAATATTAAAAAATTTCAAAGTTGTGCTGTGCATTTAGTAAATTATATATGCTAGCATGTTATTTTCATGGTTGATTATGATGCTATATCTTGATTGCTTTTGTATGGAAATGTTGTCTTCATTTAATTCTCTTTTTAAGAATTGAGGCACGTGTATTGTTAGAATTGTATTTGTGTTGAATAGAATAGAAAATTTATTTTCTTGCAATTTTTTTTTGTAAAGTTAGGCTTCGAACTCTCTGTGGTTCTGGACTTCGAAAAACTTCATAACTTGAGACCAAATCAACAATTTTGTGACTCAATATATGCAAATTGGGAATAATACAGGTGACTAATAATTGATAAAAAAAAATGACTAAAAATTTATTTAAAAAATTTTGTTACATAATTAATTTAGCAGTGCAAACTTCTATAATTTTGGAGGTGCAAAATTGCCTATATTTGGAGTTGAGAAATTATATAATTTTAAAATTATTTCACTAATTATTAGTTTAATGTAAGAAATTTTCAACATTTTTAGGGAGTGCAACACCCATTACACCCCTAGATGCATCATTGGGTAGAGTAAATGAACAAGAGGTACAAGATTTAGCCCAATTGTCTAGAATTGTGAATGTCAGACATCTCTAAATGATTAAAAAAATTTAACATTGTTATTAGTAAAATTATTTATTATATCATTATGGCATCGAGTTATTTTTTTGTAGGACCTCCCTTACAATATCGTCACCATAATAGAATTTAACCATCAAGTTCAAGATGGATTAGTGTGGTTTCCCTACGCTTAAAACACCAGAATATCAATCACACACACACACAAAAAAAAAAAAAATCGTCTTTTTATTTTTATTTTTTTTAGGGGGACTATGTGAGAGGACCGTGGCTGAGATAAGTGTTAGGTTTCAGGTTAATATAAACAAAATATGACCCTAGATGGACATAGGATGCCACTATTGTAGGAGTAATAACGATTGTTGCTGGTTTAATTTGAGGATGATATTATTCATAGAATTGTGATGAATAAAATTATACTATGGGATTAGATAAAAGGAATGATTGAATATATGATAGAATTATATCACAGATAATAGATAGGATATATAATTGAATAGAATGAGTGAGCTATTAAATTTTTTTTTTCATTTTATTAAATTGAAGATTTTCCTCCCTCTAACATGGGAGTTTCTCTCTCAAGAATGGGAGCTTCTCTGCCCTAGGGTTTGTTTTTTGGGTTTATCCCAAGTCTAAGCTTCAGTGAGATCTTTTCTAATATTACTTGATTCTCAGATTTTCTTTCTTTTACAATATTTTCTTCAGCCCTCTTTTTTTCTACCTTGGTTTTGGCTACTTACTCTCTAGTTTTCTATTTTCTGCGGACGGTGTGGATCGCTCACTCTTCGGATACAAGTTTCAGTATGGATGAAATTTCTTTGGAGGATGGGTGCGGCGTTGATGATGATGTGTCTAAGCGTTGTCTGATTGGGAGGATTTTGGCTCCAAAGCAGCTAAACAAACAAGATGTTTCATCAATCTTACATGGGGCTGGGAAAGCTAGAGCCTCTTTTTCTATTTCTTCTTGGAATGATAATTTGTATTTGTTCAAGTTTGACGAAGAGGATGATCGAAGTTGGGTAATGCAAGAAGCTCCATGGTCAGTTATGGGAAATTTGTTGATCTTTCAACCTTTGGTCACAAGGCTTCCAGTTGCAGAAATAGATTTCTCTAGGAGTCCTTTTTAGGTACAAGTCCATAGTCTTCCTATGGAGAAGCTCACAAAGGCAAACAATGAAATTATTGGTAGGAAGATTGGAAAGCTTATTAGGGTAGAAGCCCATTGTGAAGGTTTACTTCTCTATCGGAATTTTCTGCGTATCAGGGTTGAGGTGGATGTCTCTAAGCCACTGCCTAGAGCTTTACTCTTAATCGGGGAGGCCATCTTCTAAAGAACGGATCGAATTTGTGGATTTCTTTTAAATGTGAAAGGCTCTCGGACTTTTGCTTTGATTGTGGGAGGATTGGGCATGAGTGGACCGCCTGCAAATTCGTCAGTCGGGAAGCTGGTAGAAACTTTGGTTATGGACCAGCATTGCGGACAGGGATTGCTTGTAGTACGGGGCTTCTGGTGGAGCATTATAGAAAATTGGTGGATGCTTTGGAAGCAAGAATTAAGCCATTGATTCACCAGAAGGGGCCCCATTGCACACCAGAATCTCCTATGGCGGTGCGTGAAGGGGCGCATGCAGGAAAGGTATAGGGTCATGCAACGGCTCCTGATATTGTAATACATCCACGATCGGATGAACGTGCTACTGAACAAGTAGTTGGAGGGTGATTCTGAATGTGCACCATGAGATGATGACAAGTGGCATGGACCAGCTTCCAGAGGCTCCTAGGAGTAGTGTATTGGATCAGAGAAATCCCTCTTTCAGCTTATGTTTGGATGAGATACACCAGATGGTGCAAAAAAGGGTAGTAGCTGGACCAATGATATCTGAGCCCAGAACTCCCTTTGGGCCCCAATATTTTGTTACTGAACCGGCTAAATACTCTGGCATTGTAACAATGGGCCGTGCTAACCATTCTCCCAACTCTTTAACTAGCCCAATTAGGATTGAAGAGGTTAGCCCAAACTCTAGCCCACCAAGGTGTGATCTTAAAACCATTGTCATTGATGAATGTATGTCCATTGTATTTACCTCTCTCTCACTGAAAATGAAAGCCTATGGCAGTGTTGAGGAAACAAAGAATCGGGCAAAGACAATTAAGAGGGAAGGGTTGACTTCTGTACGCATTAAAACTATTACTTACCTGTTCTCTTACCCCATGAAAACCCACTTTGATGACTCTAGAAAAACTCCGAAGTGTCAGACCAAGATAGCTAAAGGAAAATGAAGAGTACAAGGGAGGTTTGAGCTGTTTCAAGTTGAGGTAATCACTGATAAATCTTTTTCTGTTCAGGATTCTTTGCTTCATTCTGCGGACTGTTCATCCCTAACAAAGGACGATAATGGGTGTTCACATATTCTTGACTCTTGTCATTCTGCGTTTGCGGCAGAATAAAAAATGAGGGTAATGGTGGCTGGCCCGGAATAGCCACAAAATCCATGCTAATTCTCAGCTGGAATTGTTAGGGTTGGGTCGACCTCTGACAGTCCAGATCCTACGATTGGTCTCAACCCATCGACCCACAGTGGTTTTTCTTATGGAAACAAAAAATAAATAAGCATGGTTGGAACGGATTAGAAGAGGTTTGCACTTTCCTAATAAATGTTATGTCAATCCTGAAGGTATTTCGGGTGGATTAGCTCTGTGGTGGTCCGACACGGTGCATTTGGATATCAGGTTTACATCTAGAAATCTAATTCGAAGTACTGTTGTGAATTTTGTTTCCCATTGTTGTTGGTCAGTACTATTTGTTTATGCCCCTCCTCAGAGAGGGCCTCGAAGGTGTTTTTAGAATATGTTTGAAAGGATGATTCACGAAAGTCAGTACCTTTGCTTTGTATTGGGGATTTCAATGAGATAGGCTCAACTTGGGAGAAACAAAGTGGTGCGGAATGCCGAATGAGTCAATTACAATTCTTTTCTCTACTATTGTCGGATTGTGCCCTTATAGACTTGGAGTTTAAAGAGGCCCCTTATACCTGGTCCAATAATCAAATGGGTGCAGATAATATTCGGGAGAGACTCGACCGAGCGGTGGCTACTATTGAGTGGAGAACCCTCTTTCCTTGTGCTCAGGTTTTTCATGAACTCCAATTTGGGTCAAACCATTGTCCTCTGATCATTAATTGTTGTTATCCTTTGAAAAAGATTCCAAGAATTTTCAAGTTTGAAACTATGTGGACTACTAGTCTTGAATGTGAGGATGTTATTCAGGCAAAGTGGGACGTGAATCATTTAGGCTCCCCAATGTTTCAATTGGTGAAGAAACTGAAAGCCTGTAAATTTAGCCTTAAGGAATGGAGTAAGGCAGCCTTTGGGAATAACCAAACTTGAATTTTTCAACTACAGACTGAGCTTGCTGTGCTTCAGGCAGAATCTGCTTCGGAAGGAAATTTGTTGCTACAGGCCCAGGTGAAGTCTGAATTGGAAAATGCTATGTTGAGAGAGGAGATGTTTCTCCACCAAAGATCTAGAGTCCGCTAGCTGAATTATAGGGATAAAAATTCGACCTTTTTCCATGCAACTCTGATTCAAAGGAAGCAAAGAAATCAAATTCTTCGATTACAGACCGAGTCTGGTTTGTGGCTTAATTTTGATCAAGCTATTGACTCTCATTTGCATGGTTTCTTCTCGACTCTTTTTTCTAGTGTGGGCAGTGAAATTTCGAACATACTTTGTCAATTGTGGAACATCAGATTACAGATGATATGAATAGAACCCTGATGCTTCCTATCAGTGAGGCTGAAATTCGAGCTGTTGTGTTCCAACTGGGCCCTATCAAAGCTCTAGGGCCGGATGGCTTTCCAGGTGTGTTTTACCACAAATATTGGGGATTAGTAGGAGGCCAAGTCTGTCGTGTAGTCCATAGTTTTTTTCAGGGTGGTTTTCTCCTCAAAGAACTGAACCAAACAAATCTGGTCTTGATTCCAAAGGTTGATTCTTCGGTGCAGCTTTCGCAATTTAGACGGATTAGCCTCTGCAATTTTATTATGAAAGTGATTTCCAAGATTCCGGCTAACCGGCTAAAGTAAATTCTGAAAAGGTTAATAACCCCAAATCAATCGGCCTTTGTGCCAAAACGATTGATTCAGGATAACATTATAGTGGCCCATGAAGCTTTTCATTTCTTGAAACTCCAAAAGAAGGGGACTAAAGGACATATGGCAATCAAACTGGACTTCAACAAAGCCTATGACAAAATCCAATGGGATTTCCTGTGAGCTGTTATGGAGAAAATGGGGTTTCATCCACAATGGGTTCAGTGGGTAATGCAATGTGTTTCTATTGTCAGTTTTTCAATTTTGTCAATGGAGAGAAGCGAACCTCTTTTATTCCTTCTCAGGGGCTCTAACAAGGAGATCCATTATCCCCATATTTGTTTATTTTGGTAGCAGATGTGTTGTCCAAATTGTTGGCAAAGAGTCTCCAAGACAACATGATCTCTGGTTTGCGGATTTCGAGAACTTGTCCGTTTTATCGCATTTACTCTTTGCCGATGATGTTCTTCTGTTTCTTAAGGCGGATGTCCAAGAATGTGCGAATGCTCTGACAGTCTTAAAGATTTATTGTGAAGCCTTTGGTCAGGTTGTTAACTTCGAGAAGTCAAGTGTGCAGTTCTCCTCAAACGTTCTGTTGGATTTATGTAGCAAGATTTGTGCGATTTCAGGCCTTAAGATCTCGCCAGTGGATGCCAGATATCTTGGTTTACCCTCCTTTTGGGGCGTTTTAAAGCTGAGGCCTATGAGTTCATTTTTTAGAAGGTATTATCAAAACTACAAGGCTGGAAAATGAAAGTGCTATCTCATGCGGGAAGGGAAATTTTGATTAAAGTAGTTGTCTAATCAATACCCGCCTACGCCATGGCCTGCTTTGCATTTCCCAAAAAATTTCTGCGAAAAACTTAACTCCTACATTAGTAATTTTTGGTGGGGTGGTGACCCGGAGGGAAAGGGCATTCATTAGATCAATTGGGGGCACTTAACTTTGTCTAAAAGTCAAGGGGGATTGGGTTTTAGGAGTTTCAATGACTTTAACTTAGCTCTTTTAGCCCGGCAAGGTTGGAGATTGATGAAATATCCAAATTCTTATTGCGCTAGAATGTTAAAAGGTATTTATTTTCCTCATTCTGATTTCCTACACGCTTCTCGGGGACGGAGGGCCTCTTGGGCTTGGGCCAGCTTGATTCAAGGAAGAAGACTTTTATTGGAAGGAGTTCGTTGGCAGGCCCATAATGGGGCATCCATATTATTCTGGAAAGATAAGTGGGTTCCTAATTTACCTAGATTCAAAATATCTTCTGTGCGACTGTATAACAGTATGGTGCATAAGGTAGAGGATGTTGTTGATCACATTACCAGAAATTGGAAAGTGGATACTTTGAAAAATGTTGTTTCTAATATGGAGTGTCAAGCTATTTGCAAGATCCCAGTATCTATGGAAAATCAAGAAGACTCTTTGGTCTGGCACCATGAAGCTATTGGTGTTTTCTCTGTCAAATATGGGTATCATATTGCTGGTTTGGAGAGATCGCAATCTCTGGCACTTCGCTTATCCTCATCTTTCTAACTCCCCAAAATTTTTTGGAAGTTTATTTGGTTCCTAAATGTCCCTCCGAAAATTCGACACTTTTGGTAGAGGATGTGTAAGAATGTCCTTGCAACTAAGGCAAATCTTTATCATCGTAAGTGTGCTACTTCTGCACTATGCTTGATCTATAATGTGAAAGAGAAAACTGTTGAACATTTGCTATTTGAATATGAGTGGGTTCAAGTAATGTGGTTTGGTGGGGAATTAAATTTCTACATTGAGGAGCGGCCTATTCATTTGGTCTTAAAGTGGTCTTGTGATTTAATGGAGGGGTTTGATAACTCAAAGGATCATAACATTTTCTTCAGTATTGTCGCTTAGACAGGGTGGTTTATTTGGAAAGAGAGGAATGAGTTTGTGTTTAATCAGCAGCCTGTGGATCCCTTGTCAATGTTATTTCGGATCAAGGTGGCAAAGGAAGAATTTGATAACATTTCTAGCCTTCACTCTGTATCGTCAATCCAGACTATTGCAGCGACTATTGATGATAGTTCACGGTGGCATCCTCCCACCGTTGGAAGTTTCAAAGCAAATTGCGACGTGGCTATTCGAAAAGGTACACAAGTTGCGTCGATTGCAGTTATTCTTCGGGATTGGGGAGGAAAGCTTGTAGATGGAAGGGTGATGATAGTGCCCTGTTCCTCGGCTCTTCAAGGCGAAGCTCTTGCTTGTCGTCTGGCTTGCCAGTTGGCTAAGGCCTGCAATCTATCGGATGTTGTGATTGAAGGGGACAATCAGTCTGTGATTCAGCTCAGTGTTTCTGAAATCAACCCCCCATGGGATTGTGCGGCTATGTTCTTTGATGTTAAAAGGTTGGCCGCATAAGGAAATCTTGTTTTTTCGTGGATTCGTAGGTCAGCTAACAAGGTTGTTCATTGGGTTGCCCAGGTACATCTTAAAGGTCAACTTCCGTTTGATTGGGTGTTTGTCTATCCTCGTTCTCTAGCAGCTCTGTTAGAAGTTTATTAGTTTTGTGGTCTCTTGTTCTTACTGTCTTTCCAATTTACATGTTCCAAAAAAAAAAAAGAAAAAGAAAAAAAGAATAGAATGAGTGAGATATTATATTTGGTTAGGATGAAATAAAAATATATAATTATTTTTTACCATTGGACGAGGAAGAAGAAAAATTCGATGAGGCCTCATTCTTCTAATACCACACTACCTATGATAATATTAATCTTTTTTATTTTTGTCTATTTAATCATCCATATCAGCATTTAAATTATTTAAAATTTAGTACTATACAAAACAAATAGGGGATTGGATGGGACATGAAAAATCTAGAAATCCCCTAGATGTTGATTTGTGATTATGTATCAATTTTAAGCAGAATATAACAATCCCAATCAAACAATCAAGACAAAGAGACACAGCGATTTAACGTGGAAAAAAACCACAATTGGACACCTCCAACTGTGATAAAAAAACCACGGGCAACAGCCACAAGAACAATCCACTAAGAAGAATTAAAGGAATTACACAGGTATACTCTCAATTACCTAGCGAATCCACAACGCCTAATTGAACCAACCTCTATGTGCCTCTTCCAACCCCATCTTCACCACGGAATTGTCTTTCTGATGAGCCACTCCGGATTCCACCAAAGCTTCAGGCTCGAATTCTTCAGACTCCACAACTGAAGAATAACTCTCTCTTTTGTGTATAACAAACAAACCTTTGATGTACTCTCTTTAGATCATGAGTTGAATACTCAATAAAAACATCAAAGAAAACTCCCAAAGTATCCCCAGATATAAACCCTAGAAACCAAAAAGAAGATCTGGAGAAGTTATACTTAAAATCTGACCCAACACGCGAATTTATAGAATCTGTCCCGCGATCTCCGCTCGAGCTCAACACAGCCCGCTCGAGCGGACTGACCAAAAACTGCGTGCGAACAAACTGAGATGCGCTCGAGCGTAGGAGAATCCGCTCGAGCGTAAAATCACACCTTCCAGTATTTTTACAGGCGACTGCAGAGATGCTGAGAACTTCCAATTCACGCTCGAGCGTCCCTTTCCCCGCTCGAGCGGACAGTCCAAAATTGGAAAACTGGAAAAAAAATAACATGCTCGGACAGGCAACTTTGAAAGCTTTATCATCACAAACTTCTCTGAAATGCTTGATTCGGGTTGGATTCGCATCTAACAACTCATAGCCTCACTGAACTAAAAATGCGAATAAAAGTACAACTCAAAGGAGTTTTGTCAAACGGGATTGCCAAGAAATAAAACCTAACAGGACACATACGATCTCCACCTCTAATTCCTTTATTCTTATCCAACAATCAAATACAAAATTAATAATCCAATAGACCTTACATGTTCTCTCCGCATTCAATCTCCTTTCTATTACTCCAATCAAAACAAACATCGAATTGCATATTTTGCTCTGACAACAATCAATTATATCCGCAAAATAGCCATTGTGGTAAAAACATCCAAGCTTATGTGGTTGACGTCAAAATGATAATGTGAAAGTCAAATATTAATATGCTATGGAGTATAATTTGACAATCTTATTTTAATGATATAAATACTATTATTTTATTATTTTCACAAAATGTTAAATAAAAATGTAATTTGTGGTCTCCATTGTAAGAGAGATGGATACATAGATCTTTGTCAAATTATTTGACAATGATTTGGCAAAAAATTTCACACGATATCGGAGGAGAGTTTGTTTTTCTTCAAGATTTGAAGAATTTTAACTTTTGACCAAAGTTATGAAATTCCATTAGAAATGCTCCAACAAAGTATTGGGCACAAGAGAATCTGACGCTTCATGGTGGGGACTATATGAATGGATGTACGATAGTAATATTGTTCCAAAAAAATAAATAATATGAAATAGAGGAACTATCGTACTTTTTTTTTTTTTGGGGGGGGGAGGAGTTTCATCCTTTTGTCTGAGAACTTCAACAATAAAATATTTCCTTTGTAGTGACCTAGGAAAGACGGCATGAAAAGCTTAAATTGACCACCTCCTCGGATTCGCTTCATGATATTTTTTAATAATTATATTTGTGTTGTATTTAAATTATGAATTTAAATATAAAATTTAAAAAAAAAAATTAATTCATATTTCATTAATATATATATATATATATATTAAAATTTCTATTCAAATTTATTCTTTAAACACACTCTAAATGATCTTTCAAATTCAATGACAGTGACTCTAATCTAACTATTTCCCTTTTCATCCATTTCCTTGGAATTTAAGATGAGGTGACAATGGTATGCAATAAAATTTGTTGATACGTCACGGAAAATTATGCGGTGGTTTTGGACATTGGCCTTGGTGTGTGTTAAAATAAATTATAGATTATATTTAGTAAATTATAAATTATGATTTTAATTAGAAGTTATTAATTTGTTTGATATAATTATTGGATTATAGATTTAAGTTGCTGAATAGCGTTTATTAAATAAGCTGTGAAGTAGATTTTTGCTGTGTAAATGTCTTTTTTACCCTTGGTAGTTATAAACTGAATTTATCTTTATTTTTTGCTATTCTTTTTCTTCATTTCATTTTATTTTATTTTATTTTTTGTTCTTCTCTTCTTACATATTAATTATTTAAAGATGAACCAACAAAATTAATATAAAAAAATAAAATAAAATGGGTAAATTACACTCTTCTGTTGATAACATAAAAATTGTTAATTTTTTTAATTTATTAATTCGTTAGAAAAATATACAATATACACAATATTTTTTCCCACTATTTTTTCATTTTACTGCTTAATTTATTATCAATTAATGGCTTAATTAGTATCAGTTACCACTAAAATTATTAATTAGTATCAATTAATATAAAATTTATTTATTTCATTAATGGCTTAAAATGCTTAATTATTATTATTATTATTAAAAAAACACTGAAAACCCGAGGGATCGTCATCGTCAAAGGCACAGCGGCAATGGGAGATGGGGGACGACGACGGACGGTTGATCGTCACCGTCGATCATTGCGCAGTCGATCATGACTCTAGGGTTTTAGATCACGATGGTTAGGGTTTCAACCCTTAATTGAGATCGCAGACACAGAAGCTCGATCGCAAAGAGAGCTCTAGTTCAAGAGTGTGAGAGAGAGGGAGAGCACTGGTGAGAGAGAGAGAGAGAGAGAGAGAGAGAGAGATAGACAAAACTGGAAATCACCTATATTCGTCGGAAATTGCCTCTCTGATTTGTGCTAGAGACATAAATGAGTGTGTTTTGGTTTATATACATGGCATACTTGCAATAACTTGAATTTGTGAGGGGCATTTAAGTCTTTTTTCCTCAAATGGCAGCTACGCGCTTAAGCTTTTTCGGAAAAGGTTATCCAATCTCACTCAAAGAAAAAGCTGATATTTGGCTCATAAAAAGCTATAATCTGTATTATTAAGCTGAACCAAACACACCAAAATAGCTTAAATTAAGCTAAAAGTTGAAATAAACTGAAAATAAGCCTTACCAAACAGGGCTATTATCATATGGTACTCTAATTTGATATTTTTAGTTGAAATTAGAAGACTCAATACTTTTTGGGAGATTTTTTTAAGGGTCCTTGGTATTAAAATTTTATAACATAAAGGACATTTAATATTTTCATAATTTGTATGGTCTCTCAAATCGATCCAAAAAAAAATCGATTCAAAGAAATTCCTCCTAGAGAAATTCTCTCCAAACCAGAGAAATTTTCTCCAAACTAGAGAAATTTGACTCATAACGTGCAGAGAATTACTCTGGATTCAAACCAGAGAAAATTGAAATTTCTATAAATTCAAACTAGAGAAATTCAGAGAAAATTGAAATTTCTCTGACTTTGTTTACAAATTTCTCTGGTTTTGTTCAAAGAAAATTAAAATTTCTCTGACTTTGGTTTGCTGAACGGTGCTGGAATTGATTATAGAACCGGCGGTCCTGAACACCGACTGTGAGATTGATAATGTCTGGCCACTAACTTTGATTCCGATTATATCAAAGAAGCACGACGAAGCTTGCAAGTTTGATAGCAATGGACTGAATTGCAGAGATAATCTAGTGGAGCTTCCTTTTCCGTTTCTGAAAGTTAGGTATCCAGAGGAGCTCGTTGTTGAAAGAAGACAGTATGAGAAGTAATTTCCCTATTTGGAACAACACCGTCATCACTCGACTCGCTCCAGCTACGTGCACACCTCTCCGGTCAACTCTCCAGCAACAGATGAAGCAATATTCGATGACTCAACCTCTATCAATTCTCAATACTTGCTACGATATGAGCAAGTACAGTACGGTGTCAATTTCGAAGATCAGCTTCTTGTTTGGCGGCAACATCGAGGTTCCTCTCGCCGCGAATGGGATACTTTATGCCAGAAGTATGTGGTAGGTCTGCTTGGCATTCGCTAGAAACAGCGCCGCCTCCGAAAAAAATTTTCACCCTCATCTTTGACACCGACAGCGATTTCACCTGGACTCAATGCTAGTCATGTCTCGGTTCCTACAATCAACAACAAGAACCAATCTACGATCCTTCTCTCTCATCCACATGCACCAATATCACTTGTAGCTCTCAACTCTCCTTCACCACCAGCTTTGCTTTTCGTTGTTTCACCAACACCTGCGTCTACGGCATCGAGTACGGCGATTCATTAGTCTCTCAAGGTATGATCTGAGAGAATCAAATTTTTCTGTGATATATGAGTGTGGGGTTGAAAGACCTTAGATATCACAAAATAATATTGTAGATCTTTTCTATTACTAAAAAATGAAAAAGAGAGCGTAGATTAATTTTCTCTACTTTTTGTTATGATGTTAAGAAATTATCTAACAAGTATCAGTGTTAAATGGTATAGAACATTAGTGCTCCACTACTAAATAACTTGTCATACATCACACCTGGCCAAGGATTGGCTACCTTAGTTTAACTTATCAGGCCAATTCATTAGTTTAATTTTATTATTTTACTTATTAAGTAATTAAATGAATGCATAAAATTAATTGAAAGAATTGCAGAAAAATAAAAGAAATTAAATGTGGGCAATTGGAAATAATAGCTATAAACGGAAAGTTAAAAACTAGTTACAAAATTATGGTGAAATTTGTTTTTTTGTCATTTCTTTTTTTGCCTTGCAACTTCTCTTTTATTTGCATCTTTTTTTTTTTTTATTTATATTATTTGTGTCCCATGTTCTATAGGCAGTGACCACCTCTCTTTCTCACCCTTTCTAATTGCTGCGACTAGAGATGGCATCGGGCTAGGTATGAGTCGGAGACCCTCTACCCCATCGCACTCCTATTTTTGCTACTTGCTCCCACCTTCAACCTGGCCTTTATGGAACTCTCTTCCACCTGCATCTAAACGTACAAATATAACTCCCATTTCCAACCCTACTCGATCCGCAACACAATAGGAAATTTAACAATTATGTTATTTATAATTATAAAAATATATAATATATTGTATATATATTAAAATTATATTATATATATATATATATAACATGATAAAAACTCAATAGATATTATATATATTTTATAAAAATTTAATAATATATTATACACACACATATATATATGTAATATTATTATTTATTTATTATTATATTTGCAGGTCGAGTAGGGTTCGAGTAAAAAAATTCTCTCCCCCTAGCCCAAACCAAATTTGATTTTTTAAAAATTTTCTCAAATTCAACTCTAGTCTATTTAACCATCCCTAAACCCATCTTATTAGGGTTAGGGGGCGTCAGGGACCTGGCAGGTCAAGGCATTTTGCCATCCCTAGCCGCAACCCTATCTTAACTCTTCCCAACCATCTATGTCTACCCTAGCCTTTTCCGAACCATCTTGGCCATCAACCATCTTCCTCATTGTTGTCGATACCATCTTAGCCCTCTTCCAACCCCCTCTGTCCATCTCTAGCCCTTTCCTACCTTACTTTACTCAATAAGATAGATCATGGTAGAAATAGAGAAAGAGAGATTTAACGATGAGAGATTTAAGGTTCTAGGAGGGAGGTTGGAAGTGCTTGGTGGTTTAAGGAGGAGTTAGAGGTGTTGTGGTAACGATGGGAACAAGGAGCTAGAGTTGGGCCGAAGGATATAGGAAATGGTTGGAGTATCGCTCGGGTGTTATAGTAATGGTAGTAAGAAACGAAAATAAGGTAGAATGGGGTTGAGAGACAGTTTGGTCAACGACAAGAAAGTAAATAGGGGTGGGCACAGAGGGTTTGGGGTCAAGAAAAGAAGGAGAGAGGTGGCTAGCGACTAAGAATGATGGAGGGGTGGTCTCTGATTGAAGATGGTTTCGGGTGGAAAAGAAAAAAGAAAGAGGGCGAAAAGAAGGACCATTTCCAACAGTTAAGCAAATGTATCACCAAATTTGAATTTGATGAATAAGTACAACTTTTTTGGCTCTAATGGGTTTATCAAACTGATATTAAATTGAGAATAGCCCTAAATTTTCACCAAACTGAAGATGTGTTGCACTTTTCACCAAATTACTATGCGTAGTCGTTGAGTGTGGGACCCATTGGATGGTCGGCTGGACGTCCTCCCGGATGACCACCTTAAGCCAAATTTTATGAAAATTTTACACTAGGAGGTTGACCACCCGGTCCACCCCTCGGTTGATCACCTTTTTGTTTTCTTAGTAAAAAAAAAAAGAAAAGGAAAATAGAGAGATCAGAACCAAGTTTTTCATTTTTTTGCATTGATTGGTCGACTGGCCGGTCGTCCGCCCAATCGGCCGGTAGTTTGATGAAAAGCCAAATTTCTCCGTTAGAGCAAGCGATATCAAATAGAGGAAATCGTTTTTTTTTACTCAGATTTGATTAAAAATCTGATGAACTATTGGAGATGCTCTAAAGAGAAGTTTAGAGGGCAAAATTTTAAGTGAAAACCCACATTTTATCGTGTTTTTGTAATTATTTTTTAATCTTTTTATGTATACTATAATTATTTTCATTTCTCAATTTTTTTTTTTTGTAATTATTATTATTATTATTATTATTTTGCAATTTGCCCTAGGTAAATTATGTAGGAATCCAAAATCCAAAAACTCCAAAAACGAAAGGTGAGAAAATGATTCGGAACGAAAAACCAGGAGAAATGAGCACCCACCGGAAGCGGAGTCCACCGGAAGGTGCCAACCGGAGCAAAGAGAATAATTGCATTGATTGCATTTGCATATTAGTAATCTTATTAATCACACACAAATAATCTATGAGGTTTTTGATGAGATTCTCTCTTCTTGCGTAAGCATTCCATTATATATATATATATATGTATTTCCTTTTCAGCAAATCCTTGGTGTTACCTGCATGGCTGTAAGGCGGCGTGCACCTTGTAAAGGTTACACGACACGAAGTCTCCTTTGCTCCTCTCTCTCTCTTTTTTTTTTCTTTTCTTTTTTTTCACTCTCTCACTACCTTAACATAATCCTCTGCCAACCCCACAATCTCGACATTTCTCTCTGCCCCTCTCTCTCTCTCCCTCTCCCTACTGCACCCAAATTGGTTTCATTACCCACCCAGAAATCCCACAATGTTTTGATTGAAAACCCATTTCAAGAAATCAACATTTGGATCGAAATTAGGTGAACCCATATTGGCCGTATTGTTTTTCTTGTTAGATTTCTTGTTTCTTGGTTCTGTTCTTTTTTTGAAATTTGTGAGTTTTTGGAGGTGATATAGCTCTGAATTTAGCCGAAAGCTGTCTTGTTGCTTCAACTTAATCGAACTCTTTGAATTTCCCCATGCAATGTTGTGAGTTTTTGTTGTAGTTGTCAGTGGCAGAACCAGAAACTAGTTTTTCGCCTCAAGAATTTATATTTAACCCATTATCCAGCTTCTCTCTATGTATATATATAGAGAATTATATGATTTATAATTCATTTCTCTCTGCCCATATGTCATTCTGTGTCTCTCTCTCTTGCTTTATGGCATTAAGGATGGTTGTGCTATTTCATATCTCAATGTGTAGAATGTGGCTTTATAAAATTATTGAATACAAATAACCAGGACTCATTGGTAGACCCCATTCATTTCCCCCATACATTTCTGTGTGGATCCCATTATCTGTATTATCTCTTTCTATACACCCTTACTGCCTTTCTCTTGTTTTGATGTGTTTATTACTGAGGATGACAAGTCTATTTGGTATGAATTTGAAGTAAAATTGTTCCACTGCTGTAGAATTGCCTATTTACTCGTTGTTCGAAAATTGTTCTATTATAAATTTTTGTATGCTTTAGTATCAAGATTTGTTGGACTTAATTTGCTCTAATGAAAAATGTAGGAAACTTAATTTTCTCTAGAAAGCCTGGAATTCATACTAAAGTTGGTGGTGGAGGTTTAGTTGTAGACTGAGCATATGCCTGGGAACAAGTACAACGGCAACCCAGCCATCCCCACAAGTAGATTAGAAAGGCTCTTGAGAGATAGAGAGATAAGAAAGAGCAACAAGGCTTCTCATTCAAATGAGGCTACTGAAAATAACAAAGGGATTGAACTGCGCTCGAGAGAAGGCGATAACTTTGGGGCTTCTTCCTATGTGGAACAATATTTGGAAGGGGCCTCGGCTGCACAGGCGCTTGGTGAAGGATGGGAAAGGCCAGATGGGAGACCCTTCAGGCAAAGACTGTTGGTGGTGGCCAATAGGTTACCTGTCTCTGCAGTTAGAAGAGGTGAGGAGTCCTGGTCACTGGAGATAAGCGGCGGGGGTCTAGTCACTGCTCTTCTGGGTAAGTTTAGGTTGAGTTCTTTTTCTTGTTTTTTATCTCAACATCCTTATGCATTGAATTTACTACTTGGTCTCATTTGGTTTGTTATATAGATTGTGTTTCTACCCTCATCGAGAAACCTAATACATGTTAATTGAAATTTTTATAGGTGTGAAGGAGTTCGAGGCAAGATGGATTGGGTGGGCTGGTGTTAATGTGCCAGATGAGGCTGGACAGAGGGCACTTACTAAAGCTTTGGCTGAAAAGGTTCAAAGTTTCAGGCCACAATCTTTTCTAGCCTTGTGACATCGATATTTTAAATATTTGAGTTTGATTTATGAAGAATTCTTGCGAGCATCATTAAATTCCTGATTTTTTTTTCCTTTTGGGTTCACTGCAGAGATGTATTCCAGTATTTCTTGATGAAGATATTGTTCATCAATATTATAATGGGTATTGCAACAACATATTATGGCCTCTTTTTCATTATCTTGGACTTCCGCAAGAAGATCGTCTTGCCACTACCAGAAGTTTTCAGTCTCAGTTTGCTGCATATATGAAAGCAAATAAGATGTTTGCTGATGTGGTAAACCAGCATTATGAAGAGGGTGATGTTGTGTGGTGCCATGACTACCACCTCATGTTTCTTCCAAAATGCTTGAAGGAACACAATAGCAAAATGAAAGTTGGTTGGTTTCTTCACACACCCTTTCCTTCTTCTGAAATCCACAGGACGCTGCCATCTCGAAAAGAGCTGCTGCGTGCAGTTCTTGCTGCTGACCTGGTTGGGTAAGTTGTAGTTTTCTACACCAATATTTTATCTCATGGCACTTTTCCTCATTTAACATGGTGAATATTATTAGACTGGCAATAGTATTTCAGATTAATTGGCATCTCTTGCAAACTTCTAAACTTATGCAAGTGCCTTCTCAATCACTAGAACACATTTCTTCTTTAAACTGTCAAATGCTTGATGCCTGCTAACTATCTATAATATTTCCTAAAGTCAGAAGCTATGTGGGTTATTCTGTCAAAGGCAACAAGCTACTTGCATCTTGCATCATCACTCACATAACATGGAATCATGCTGCCTATGTGCTTTGATATAAATTTATTCATGTCGAACTGTTGACAAATATGTTGAATTTTGAGATTTATTGAGGTGCAACTGTGCTGTATGTCTATATCTCATTGGCTTCTGTTGGCATGAGAAGGATACAGCTGGGAGATCTGTCTTTGAATGTGTCCATTTGCACTCATGTTTTTCTTGATCTTGTTCTTCATGTTTTCCAGTGTTGTATATTCTTTAGTTCAATCTGCCAATTGAAGAGTTCAAAAAAACTAACCTTCTCTTAATCAAACCAATTTTTGAGGTTTCGGCTGTATGGTAGAGTATGTAATGTGGGAGGTTTATAAATCTGTTTCACACATAGTATTTTTGTGTGGTCCAACTTTCAACTCAATGATGGACATTTATTTTGCACCTTAGATTTGCTATATTTTAAATTGGACATTATGTATATATTGAATTTGTAAAATTAAAATCTTTATATTGATAGAAGCTATTATGAGATGGTAAAACTTCAAGAATTCACTAGGCCTTGTTATTATTTAAATTAATGAGCTGTTTATTTCTTGACTGGTATATGAAACTAAGAAAGAGAATGAATTAAACTGAGAAATTTCAAAATTTTCATATTGCCTTCCTTAGTTTTTCTTTTCTGTAGACTCAATGAAAAAACAAAAGAAAAGAAGAGAATACAAATATCATGACCTGAGAAATTCTCAACCTTAATGATTCATACCATACTGCCAGCCCAAAATAGTTGGATACTTTTGATGCATGCTGGAATATTAATAGTAAAGTTTTATTTCGTTATTGTTCAATCAGGCAATGTTTGTATGTGAAAATTTCCATCTCTGCCACCAAGATTATAGTTTTCTCCAAAACTATGACATACCATGCAGTTCTCTTGCTCATAGTATGATGTTAAGGGTATTGGATCTCTTCATGATTAAGTTCTCATAGAAGCTCTGCAATTATTATCATTTTTATCCACATATTACCTAATGGATTTAGGGGTGACCATTGGTTCGATGGTAAAACCTTGGCCTGATAACCTTGAAGTTATGGGTTCAAGTCTTGGGGCAACCACTTTGTACATTATGCCAAAGGTTAGGTGTATACTCAATCTTTTCCCTCCCAAACACACATTAATGTGTATTAATTGGGCGTTGTTTTTTAATTAACTAATGGATTTACTTACCACCATCTCAAAGTAATTGAAGGATAAGATACTAAACCTTGGCAGAATTTGCATGAGTTAACCCTTATTGTGCATTGACAATTAATTTATTTTTCCCCAGTTACATGTATTTTTTATTTTTTTTCCCCCATTTGCATGTCTTTGTGTTCCTATCTTTATCTACTTGAGGTTAAGATACTAAACCTTGGCAGAATTTGCATGAGTTGATCCTTATTATGCTACTCTCTTTAGTCTTTCTTTTTTAACCATAATATCTCTGCATATTTTATTTGCGACAATCAATTTTCTTACTGAGATCATCATATGTTAGAACTTGCAAAATGAGAATTAATTGATTTTTGTATTTCAGTTTCCACACCTATGACTATGCTAGGCATTTTGTTAGTGCGTGCACTCGAATTCTTGGGCTTGAAGGCACACCTGAAGGAGTAGAGGATCAAGGAAGGCTGACTCGTGTGGCTGCGGTATGTTGAAAACTACATTGTTCATTTTGTGCATTCTTACCTCTTCATTCTATTTGATTCTTCAAATCACTTCTTATATATTGGTATTGCATAAATTTGCTAACATACTTAAGTGTTTAAAATTCCATTTTGAACTACTTTGATGCCAACTTTGTTAAGCTTATTCTTGTTTTAATGTTCATTGAATTCCAGTTTCCTATTGGGATAGATTCAGATCGGTTCATTCGTGCACTTGAGGATACTGAAGTCCAGAAACACATCAAAGAACTAAAAGATAGATTTGCTGGGAGAAAGGTTGGTGCTATATTCCTTGGTGCTGTTTATTCTTGTGAACTTTCAGTTAATTTTACATTAATACCTCAAATTAAATTTTAGAGTTGAACTTTACATTAACTTGTAAAAAACTCAGTTCAAAGCTCTAATTTACAACCTCTGGATAAATTTTGAGCTACTGTGTCTCTCTGCACATTCTCAGTTCAAACTAAAATAACAACAAATCATACATAAGTATTGGTTATTTTCGTACTAAACACTCTCAGAAATTGTATTATATCATTTTCAATTAAAAAAAATGTAAAAGAAGTCGGAATCTGTTGGACACAATAATTTCAATCATTGCATGAATTGTGAATTGATTGTGAATCATGCAAATCACAATAGGTTTTATACCAAAATAGATTCACTCAGATTCATATTGATCTATGCATGAATCTCAAATTGTAAGATCTTGATAACAGAGGTTGAGATATAAATTTCCTCCGTTTCTATTTTGATGACCTAATTATTCATTCATTACAAGATGATACATATTAAAGGTTATGTATCGGCTATGTGCAAGTATATTTACAATTGTGCATGTTTGCTTATTTTTGAGTTAAATTATTGTGTATTGTGCTTTTGCTTTTTACTTATATGGTAATTGATTGGTTATTCATTTCTTAGAAGTCGCAAAGAGCTGCAATTATAACTCATTGGATTTTCAAACTATTGCTCTCTCTCTCTCTCTCTCTCTCTCTCTCTCTCTCTACATATATATATATATATATATATTTGATATGAACTTCTGTTGTTAGAATCGTACTTTTCGTGATTCGAATCGTACGATTCGATTCGATTCAGGGGGTAATCGATACGAATAGGTTGTGTGAATTGCAAATAGCTATGAATTGTAAGTGAATTGGTGAACTGAATCGGTGAATCATGAATCGATTCAATTCACTAAAATCGATGTTTGGCTTTCTTTTTTGGTTTTTTAATGTTGGAAAAGGGTTCACACAACCTTTTTAAGGTCTCTAGGGTTAATATATGCTATCTTTTGACTTTCTCCCTCCCTATTTACTCTCAAATACTCAAACCTTAGAGTAAAAAAAATGAAATTTCTCTCTCTACAATATTCTAGGCTTACATATTCAATTTTATCTACATACTTGCATTTACAAAATGAATTTTTTGGAGGCATCAAGTGAGATTTTTTAAAAAGTTTGAAAATTTTGATTTTTTAACCTTGTAAATAGTTAAAAACATTGTTGTTTGAGTTGTTGGTACTTGAAAATTGAAAGTTTGTCTTTGTTTGCTTTCTTTATTAAGAATGGTTGATAAGAAATAGTATCTAAAAGGGAAAAGGTGAAGTGGTAACATGGGAACTTGTGTTAGCTTCTTACCTAGACCGCATGATCATCATTTAAAACAATATTTTTATTGATTTAAGTCTAAATATTTCATATTTATTAGATATGTTTAATATCTAAGTGTGTAGATATATTTTTCTATGTAATTTTAAAAAAGATGACTGAATCTTTACGATTCACGATTCGATTCGTAATTTAGTACAATTCCATTTCGATTCGATTTGAATCCCGATTTGACAACTATGATATGAACACACATATATGAGATGTATATGATACTACAACATTCACTTATCTTTTTGATTTTTTAGTTTCGTGTTCTTTGATAGTGTCCTTGGGTGGGAATAGATATGAATACCAATTTTGCTTACTAAATATTTTGCAATTTCCTCAGTGCATTTAAGGTTCAACCAATATATGCTATCCTTTGATTTAAAAGACGAAAAGGAAAAAAGAAAAGAAATAAAACAGATAATTCTATTGACTTTATGTTGTTCGAGTGTTTTATTTTTATGTCACCGATGTGATTATGTTGTTGTTTTCATTGATGGACTGCTATGCATAAGATGTTTTTGTGCATAGACAAAATAGTTCCGTTTTTCTTATTCTTTTATTTGAAAAAAAAATCAAGCCTCAAACAGCAATCTATTGTGCTTGTAAGTATTTTGTGGTTAGACTTTGGCTCTGTTTACTAGATTTGTTGCTGTTTTACAGGTGATGTTAGGTGTTGATCGCCTTGATATGATCAAAGGAATTCCTCAAAAGATTCTGGCATTTGAAAAGTTCCTTGAGGAAAACCCGAATTGGCGTGATAAAGTGGTTTTGCTGCAAATTGCTGTGCCAACGAGAACAGATGTTCCTGAATGTATGCTATTTACGTAACCAGCTCAATCTTATCTTTCTATTGACGTGATTTTATCATTGGAATCGTTATATGTCAAATAGTTTCTTGTCTGGAATTAACTTATATTTTTCAGACTAGAAGATCTGATGTGTGTCCGTTATTTATTTATTTAATAAAAAGAAGAGTCTTATTGAGAAGTTAGGACTTTATTTGTGAAAGTTGAGGATTTACACTGGCATACACCGTGCTATGTAGACAATTAACGATTAAATGTGGCAGTTGTTTACAGGAACATGTTAAGTTTCTGGTACATGATGCCATGGTTTCTCCAACTGTAGATATTTGTCAGATATTACTTGAGTCCTTCTGCCCTGATGAAGTTGCCCTTAGATATGGCTACTTCTTGCCATAAGTGGTACCCTCTGTGAAGGTTCTTTTTGTAAATTTGAACTCTTAGAATAGCAGTCTCGCCATAATTCCAAAGATAAACATCATTTTTTATGCAATGCTAAGGGATTTGAGCTCTTGGAGAACCTTGTATTGGAACCCCTGAAATTTGCTTGCCTCTGACCCTTGAGCTTGATCGTCTTGGACCTTACTTGGAAAAAGCCTCAACTAAACTATTGAATGTTGTAGCATGGTTGTCATTCCTCTTATTAGAGTGATCAAACTTGGACCAAAGCCATTGCAGCACTGCAGTTAAAGTGAGGGTGTGGCATCTGAAGGGAGTGGTGAGGTTAGGGGTCTGAATTTTATTGTTAGCCAAAAAAAAAGAGTTTGATTATTACCGCTGGCCAGAAAAAGTTAATCTATCTGAAGTGTGCATGTCAGGGTGGACAGCAACAACAAAAATATATGCCCCCGTTAGGCACATTGGTTTATTATTAAGCCCTTAATGATGCTGTAGTATGTGTGAAAGATGTGATGAATTATATTCTGAAGTTCAACAGTCAAAACCTTTCTAAATGAGCACTGAAATACTGTCCGAATTTGTAGTACAAAACTGCAATCTGAATTTGCTGGCATCATCCATGAGATTAATAGCATCACTGTCTCTAGGCCCCACATATTCATTAGCTTACAATGAAGTCATTTCACAACACCAACACAGTTCTTCGGACTGAGATCTGGATTATTTTTTCGGAATGCCATTTCTCTTCTTAAATTGATATAGGATCACTTGCAAAATTTATCATTTGCTGTAACAATTAACCTTGTTCAGAAGTAGCAACATTTACCTTCAACAGCAATTATGAGTAGGGAAAGAAAATCAGAGCTTTACAGGCTTAACATATGATAACATTTGACATGGATCAAGCCGCAAGACCAATTGTGGACGTTAAAAGAGAAGAAAACTAGCTGTATAAAATTTTTTGAATTATTTTAGGACGCATGGATTCAACCTTTGTTAGAATGTTGTTAGAATTTACCATCACCTACCACACACTTACCATCACCTACCACACACTCACCTACTCCTCACCTACCACCACCTAACCTACATCTATATAATCAATCAATTGTAACAGAATCAAATATCAATCATCAACTCATCAATCAATAATACATTTATTTTTTACATGGTATCAGAGCAAGGTTGAGAATTTAGTGATTCCGCTTCACCGGCGGACGGCAGCCTCGCCTTGACCGTCCGCCGGACAAACCCAAAATTTTCTAATTCTCTTTCTCCTTCCTCAACAAACTGATTCATCACCCAACCCGTGAATCAACGGTCCAGATTCACCCACACCTCCTAGAACTTCTACGCCCTTTGATGCTTTGTTCAAAATGGGTGCTTATAAATTGCTCTCTGAAGCCTCCCCTGTTACCCATTTCATGAATTTCACTTCTAACCAAGCAATCCTCGAAGCTCTTGGCTATGGCGGCCGTGTTCATATCATCGATTTCGATGCTTTTGACCCAAGCTCTTATTCAATCCCTCCTGTCCGATCACCGGACGAGGCAATTGCCGTGAGTATTCCTATCTGGGCTTGTTCGAATCGCCTTCCTGTGCTTCCTTCCCTCCTTCGATTCATAAAACAGCTTTCCCCAAAGATAATGGTGTCGATGGATCGTGGGTGTGAAAGAACAGAACCACTCCCTTCGAATCTCAGAAAACCTGTTGTATCTCGGAATCCTCTGTCATCCTTACTACTTGCCGATGATAAAGAAGGATTGCCATGTCAGGATGAAAAAAATCCTGCCTTGAGGACTCCAGAGCATGGCAACAACAACAGGGAGCTCAAGGATGAGGGCAGATTTCTCAAAGCCTGTGGAACCTTACTTGAAACTCCACCAGAACTTCGAGAAGGTTCTGGAAAATTTACAGATCTATCTTGCGATGGAGATTCGGAACCTTCAAAGTTCCATTCTTGGCTACCTAACACATCCATAGAGAAACTTAAGTTGGAGAAGCAACCTGATCAACCTCCGACTCCTATCAATCTTTCCACCACCGCTGCAAGATTCAGAGCCATCATCATACACACGGACAGCACCCTTTCCGACAAGCATCCCATGACTCTCTCATCTCACCGCCCACTTTCTGCATATAATATAACCCACTATGTTTGTCCTCCACATTGGACAACCGCCCAACCTTCTCTCTCTAAAGGCCCACGACACAGCTTTGCACATGCCCTTTCTGATAACATTATTTTTCTTTATTTTTTATTTTTTAATTCCATCCACTCCCTCTCTCTCTCATCCCTTTTTCTATCCACTAAACCCACTTTCATCATTTCTCTGATTCCATTACAAGCAACCCACGTGATTCTCTTCTTATTATTTCTTTCTTTTTTATTTTTCTTTCACTTTATTTTTCATCTTTTTTTTCATTAAAAAAAAAAAAAAGAAAAAAAAAAAAAAAAAGAGGCAGAAGACCAACTGCACACCAACTTATTTTATTCATGTCGGGGCTCACCCGGATCACCATTTTACACCACTTCACAAAAAAAAAAAAAAAACCAACACAAATTGGAACAGTGGGATTTTTCGTCTCTACTCTGCTGCCGGTCTCTTCTTCTTGCCTCCGTCCTGAGCAGCCCTTGACGGTGCTGCCTCCGTGTTTTCCACCCCGCCGAGCACGTTCACTCCCCCATACTCCTCCACTGCCGCATATGGCGGCCCTCCAAATCGGAACATCACGGTAGCCTTCCGCTTCAGCTCCTTGTTTTCTGCCCTTAGCACGCTTATCTCTGCTCGCGCATCCTTATACATGCGTTGGAGCAGAGCCAGCTGGGAGTTTAAATGCTGCACCTCATTTGTCCTACTCTGCAGCCGGTTCGACAAGTTTGTGACCGCCGTCATGCTTTCCACACATGCCTTCAGAGTAT
Source organism: Camellia sinensis (assembly GCF_055761805.1). Lineage (NCBI taxonomy): Eukaryota > Viridiplantae > Streptophyta > Magnoliopsida > Ericales > Theaceae > Camellia > Camellia sinensis. Next base: position 154,393,654 of record NC_138967.1, read on the forward strand.
ACTGATTGGCCTCCACATCCGACTGCACTGCCATTCTTTGCTCCACCGACCGCATCGGAAAGTTCAACGGAGCAAACTCCGGGGCGCTTGGTTGAGTTTCCAGTGCCACCGCACCAGTTCTCTCTCTTGTTGACTCGTTGAGGTCGGGAAAGAGGGTGAGCAGTCCACGGGAAGACGAGGACGAGGCCATTTTCTCTCGCAACAGAGTTTTTTCAGACTCTCTCTCAGCACAACGAAGTTTTTCAGAGGTTTTTCGCAGCTTTTCTCTGCCTCAGCCTCAGCATCAACCTTGGTTAAATAGCCAAGGCAGCCACGCGCATCGCGCGCCTCTTGCCACCAGCCGACAATCGGGCACGCAAGCCAAGGCGCCCACGTGCTTCGCCATCATGGCCGGCACACCTTTTGATGGCACGCCTTTTGACAAAATTGGGCACACCTTTTGAGGGTGTAACTTTTTAAGGGTCCGACAAGACTCTGTAAACTGTCCCGACATTGATTCCGGTTAGCTCCTTTATGGGTCCGACAAGACTCTGTAAACTGTTCTGACATTGATTCCGGTTAGCTCCTTTATGGGTCCGACAAGACTCTGTAAACTGTCCCGACATTGATTCCGGTTAGCTCCTTTATGGGTCCGACAAGACTCTGTAAACTGTTCCGACATTGATTCCGGTTAGCTCCTTTATGGGTCCGACAAGACTCTGTAAACTGTCCCGACATTGATTCCGGTTAGCTCCTTCAAGGGTCCGACAAGACTCTGTAAACTGTCCCGACATTGATTCCGGTTAGTTTCTACAAGGGTCCAGCAAGACTCTGTAAACTGTCACAACAACTGTCACAACATTGTCTGCTACAACGGTCCGACATGACCCCATAAACTGTCTTCTACAACGGTCCGACATGACCCCATAAACTGTCTTCTACATCGGTCTGACACCGCCATCCAGTGTCCTCTACACCGTTATGACACCCCCATACAGTGTCCTCTACAACGTTATGACACCACCATTCAGTGTCTTCACCAATGGTCTGACACGACCATACAGTGTCTCCTATCCTTTTTTATTTTTTATGTATTTTCTTGTTTTGTTCCTCTCTTCAAACTCAAGTTGGTTAGTTTCTATCCTCCTTGAGTTTGCGGGGGGCTGTTAGAATTTACCATCACCTACCACACACTTACCATCACCTACCACACACTCACCTACTCCTCACCTACCACCACCTAACCTACATCTATATAATCAATCAATTGAAACAGAATCAAATATCAATCATCAACTCATCAATCAATAATACATTTATTTTTTACAAATGTATAAGAAAATTGATCATTGTGTCTTATTAGTGTTGTTTGGGGTCTAGAATGCCCCTGTAGCCCCTGGCCTTAATGTAGAAACTTTTCGAGAATCTAAACTTAGGTGGAGGGCAATCTTGCTATCAAACAAAGCACAATTTTCACTTTGATATTCTCCCGTCTACAATCCAATAAACTTTTCATTCTCCACCTGAAGCTTTGCTTTACATTTGATTTCACTAAACTGGGAGGTCTTGTTGTAAAGTTATCCATTTGCATTTAATACTTGTTGGCTACCTAATTTCACTTGATTCTTTCTGTTTGTCTGATTGTGTATGTATGATAGTTTTCACGTGAGGGATGGTTAGAGAAAATATGCATCTTTTTTTCAACAGTATGAATTTTAGGACAAATTCACATGCAATTTCAAATCATGATGTTGCCAAAGTCTTCATGATAATTGATAACCCACCTAATTTTCTTCCTGAGAAAGAATAATAGCTGTAGTTCCTTACAAGAGTTGGTGTACATGTCTTCATCTGATGGTTTAACAAAGATTACAATATCTAGCATTCTTATATTTTGTTCGGAAAGTGACTTTGTCCGATTAAATATCTTTTGTTTGTACACAAGCCTATGCCATCTCAGTTTGCCATGTCTAGCTGCATTGATTGAAAGACATCTATGAAGCATGGATATGGATATGGGACACAGGTAAGATACAAAAATACGGATGCATTAAGTATATGGTGATATATACATATAAACATGGTATATATGTATTAAAAATTAAATTTTTCAGATTATATTTGTAACAAACTATTTGTATTTAAGTATCTATAGAATATTCTCAACTTCAAGCTTATAATATATTCACGTGAATAAAAGATTAAGATTATATTATGTGGCACACAAACTTGAACCAAATTTGACATTATTTAATCTCACTATTTTCCAATTCTTTCGTCTCTAATGAGAATGCAAGGTGGCTCCGCTTTAAATTTGTTTTGTGGATTTTATAGATACTTTATTTGTCTAGGAGTGGGGGTTGATTGTTGATGGTGTGTTTGTTAGCATCATCTTGCTACTCTTCTTTTAATTAAATTTACCTTTTATTTTTCAAAAAAAAAAGAAAAAATATTTTGACATCTCAAAATTAAGATGGGTGGGCTATGTGACTTAGAGTATCTGGGAAGTATTTGATACTAAAATTCAAAATTAAAGAAAATTAATTTTTAATTATGTATACATTTAGGAAGTATTTGATACTTAACCATGAGTTTCTGATATGAATACAATACAAATATAACTCTCTTCTAAAGTATTTGTGCTTCATTTAGGAAGATTTTTTTTACCTGAAACAATTGCATATCTGCACAACCAGTGACAATCTCTAGTGACTCTCCAATAACTTAACACAGTGTTCCTTAGTGCATGCAAATGTCATACTTGAATTTTATTCTAGCATATGGAAGTTCATTTTTTTAATTTTAATTTTTTTGAATTATATACTTTCTCACAGATCAAAAACTTACAAGCCAGGTTCATGAAATTGTTGGACGCATTAATGGCAGATTTGGGACTTTGACTGCTGTTCCAATACATCATCTGGTGAATCTTTGATTTCATAGTCCATTACTTAATCTGCTAGATCCCTGACATATGTTTGATATGTTATTATTCTGCTTAATTGATAATTTGGTATGAAGGGTATCTTATTTGTACTTCTTTTTTCTTTTGTGATAAATAAAGAGTAAATTTATTAGGAAAAGAGAATCAAGACGATGCAACAATTACAACCAGCAGCACCCACACCTACATCTAGATGTGCAAAGAATCAATAAAATCCACAAAGGAAAACAAATCCGGAATCACACCACCTGACGCCCAACTATGCAAAATCACCAGAAATTTATTCTTCAAATGAGGCACTGAGACCTCTACCCCTTGAAAAATCTGCCAATTATGCTCCAGCGAAACCATCCACATTAAACACATTGGTGCAAGTTCCCAAGCCTTCCGACGTCTCTTCCCCACTTGAACCCCCCTCCAACTGCACAAGACATCCACCACACACCCTGGTTGCACCCAATACAAACCAAACACTGCAAAATCAATCCACAGAGTTGAGACGCCACACAGAAATGCAACGAAAGATTCTGTGTCCCGACAGCACACTTGTACTTCTTTTTTCTTGGTCTTGCCCTCAACAAACAGTACTCTTTTTCAAATGCATGTGTATTTGTCCAAAATCATTTTGGAACAACTGAATCACTGTCATAAGTGGTGCCTACAGCCTTCCTATTTTTTTTGAGAAATAAAAGTTAATGTTATTAATCAAAAGCATCAAGACAATGCTAACAAATACAAAGGATAAGAATCAACACACAAAAAATCCACCTCTAAACGTGAAGAGTATCTATAAAATCCACAAAAGAAAACAAATCCGGAGACACTCTTCCCATAACCCAACTATACAAAATCACCAGAAGCCTATTCTTCATATAAGCCACAGGTTTAGCCACCCCTTGAAAATTCACTGATTAGCCAAATCATCCACATCAGACACAGAGGCGCAAGAGCCCACGCCTTCTTATGTCTCTTCCCAAGCCTACCTCCTCTCCAGCTGTGAAAAACATCAGCCTTGTTTGGTTTCTTTTTCAGAATTTTTTTTGAAAAAATAAAAAACTAATTTTATAAAAATAAATATAAAAAAAACTCGAAATTTAAAAATTATTTCTAGTCTTCCAAAAGATAAAATAATGTAAAAATGATAGTGTTTTTGATTTATTTATTTTACCAGACTAATTTTTTGCCTTTTAGAAAAAGTTTCTGAAAACCAAACCAAACATGGCCATCGTTGACAGTACCTTATTGTACCCAAACCATCCTAAACGTAGAAAAGATGCCACAGAGCAATGAAGAAGAAGATGAGACGCCGAGTCCGCATCCCTATCACATACACAACACCAATTAACCAAAATCCACCAATGTCGAATAAGATTTATCCATTTGATAGTGTTTTAAAGCCAGTGAAGGGGAGAAGGATGTTATTTGCTCATAATTAAAATCATGTTTCCTTTGTGATAAGTAGATCAATCCAGGGTTCTTCTACAATACACATCACTCGTTGGGGTGTGTACTATATGCAATTTATGACAATTTGTAGTGTTAATACCTCAAATGTCATAATTAATTCACTTTCAGTCATAATTGAAAGAAACACAATGGGTCATAACCAAACACCAGTTGAGGTATAACCAAAGACCTTTCCGGTCATAACCAAAATAATGACCACAATAGGTTATAATTAACACCACAATGGGTTATAATTAACACCACAATGAGCCATAACCAATATCAAAATGGGTCATAACCAAACACCTCTTCGATCATAACTAAAATAGCAACCACAATTTGTAGTCATAACTAAGTTATAACCAACACCATAATGAGTCATAACCAAGAACCACAAAAGTCATAACTGGGCATATGGTACATCTCTGTTTTAAGGTGTGTTTTATAGAATTTCCTCCCCAAATCAGATGTTCTGAATTCTTTGCTTCTTTTCCAAAAAGCAAGCATACAATATCAGGTGGATTACGGAGTGTGACTGACATTTGCAGCTTTGTCTTGTATATTTTTTTGTTGGCATGCAATGTCTGTTTCATTTCATGTTCTCTCTCTTTAAACTTTTGTCAAACTGTATATTTTATATATTTTTACTCTTTTCTAAAGCAACTTATTCTATTTCTGCAGGATCGTTCTCTCGATTTCTATGCATTATGCGCACTCTATGCTGTTACTGGTACTAGTTCTTATGCTTTAACATTTAATTTTGGTTTGCCAAGGATATTATGAATTTTTTTGTTTAAAATGTGTCCCACTTGACCTCTTCTCATGCAATATAAATTAACAGTGCACTGCAATTGAGATCAGACGATTGAATCAGGAATTTTTTCTTAGCTGAAAGCTTTTTGACTTGTACCTGAACATGTTTCAATAACATATGTCCTAGATTCCAATAATATATTTCAATTGACAAAATTGTTAACAGAGTGAAAGACCTATGCTTCATCAATTAAAAACGAAAAAAGTAACTTTTGGTTTGTGTTTCATAGCTAGGTTGAGTATCTATGTCTTCAACTATTTCGTTACATTATGATGTAATGCAGATTGGGAAAATTAGCCTAGGTTTTCATTAAGTGGATAAGGATTTGTGGTGAGTTCAGGGTTTGGAAAACTTCTAATGTCAAGGTTTTAAAAGGTAAAGTAGAAATTCCATGGTAAGTAGAACGTAAATTAGCAATAATTAATTTAGCTTCAATAGTAGCAGCTTGTTGGAAAGTCTGGACGGTGGGTAATTTGAGGTTTTAATTATTAAATTGAAGGCGAATAATAGGTGAAAGGTTTGGTCTTGGTTAGGGATTGTTTCATAAGCTTTTAGGGGCTAAATTTGTGCAGGGGAGGAGAAAAAGAAGAGAGGAAGAAGAAGCCCTTCCCCTTTGCAAAGGTTAGGTCCACACATGCAGACTCTCAAACTCTCTTCAACTCAACGCTCTCTTGATTCTCTTGAATACAAGAATTACAAAGATATTTTTTTGCTGCTAGACTTCTTCTAATTTTCTAAAAAGTACAACTCAAAATTAGGAAATTAAGAAATTGTGACTAGTTAGAATATTCTAGACCTAATATAAACCACATATAAGAACCAAAAACATAACTTCATCCATAAAGTCACCCACACATTCAATAAAAAATCATTGTCCAGCAAAACAGAAATTGCCATAATATTATTGTCTACTAAAACTGCACAAATTATAAATAAATCTATCAAGAAGCATATTAAATTTAAAGTAGAATTATTTAAGACTTCTAAAACTACTGCGAACACTTTTCTTTGGACCAAAAGGGCTTCATTGTTGTGGGATCTATGGCTTTGTTTACTTCTTCAGCCATTTGATGGAAGTGGCAATACATCATGTGTCATTCAATGCAAAAGTGGAATGAGTTTATGAATATTTTTCGTATGTTTGTGTAAGAAATAATGTATAGAGAAAGAGAGAGAATAAATTGTATGTATTATTATTGATTGATATATTGATATATATTACAATGATTCATGATTCCTATATATAGAAGAGGGTGAGTGTGTAGTAGGTAAGGAGTAGGTGAAGTGGAGGTGGTAGTGGTGTAGTGGGTTAGGTTTAGTGGAGTAGGTGAGATGGTAGTGGTGTAGTGGGTTAGGTTTAGTGGAGTAGGTTTAAGTGGGTGAAGTAGGTGGAGAGTAGGTGGATTTTAACAGCCCCCCGCAAACTCAAGGGGGATAGGAACTAACCAACTTGAGTTTGGAGAGAGTAACAAAACAAGAAAATACATAAAAATAAAAGAGGATAAGAGACACTGTATGGTCGTGTCAGACCATTGGTGAAGACACTGGATGGTGGTGTCATAACGTTGTAGAGGACACTGTATGGGGGTGTCATAACCATGTAGAGGACACTGTATGGTGGTGTCATAACGGTGTAGAGGACACTGGATGGCGGTGTCAGACCGATGTAGAAGACAGTTTATGGGGTCATGTCGGACCGTTGTAGCAGACAATGTTGTGACAGTTGTGGTGACAGTTTACGGAGTCTTGCTGGACCCTTGTAGAAACTAACCGGAATCAATGTCGGGACAGTTTACAGAGTCTTGTCGGACCCATGAAGGAGCTAACCGGAATCAATGTCGGGACAGTTTATAGAGTCTTGTCGGACCCATAAAGGAGCTAACCGGACTCAATGTCGGGACAGTTTACAGAGTCTTGTCGGACCCATGAAGGAGCTAACCGGAATCAATGTCGGGACAGTTTACAGAGTCTTGTCGGACCCATGTAGAAGACAGTTTATGGGGTCATGTCGGACCGCTGTAGAAGACTGTATGAGTGTGTATATAGGCTGCCCAAAAGATATACATGTAGATATATATATCGAGCCCGCAAAAGTTGCGCCCTCAAAAGGCGCGCCCACTTTATCAAAAGATGTGCCCGACAGAAATCATCGAGCGGCGAGCCATCAAAAGGCGCGCCAGACACGCGGCGATGCACGTGACCGACAGAACGCGTGTCGGCCTCTTCGTCAGGGTCTTTATAAACCGAAGCGGAGGCTGAGGCTTGGAAGCATAACAAACCAGTTGAAACCTCTGCATTCTCAGAGAGCTTGTCTCGAAGAGCTGCAAATCTTGAAACACTCTGTAACCAACCCTGTCTGACAGTACCAATCGGTAATCGCTGCTTCTCTGAAACACTTAGCAACCCAAAAACATGGCCTCTTCTTCCCGTCCAGGTAACTCTTCTTCCCGTGGTCTGCTTACTCTCTTTCCCGACCTCAACGAGTCCACAAGAGAGATAATCGGTGCTGTTGCCCTTGAACCTCAACCAAACGCCCCTGAGTTTGCTCCGTTGACCTTTCCTATGCGGTCTGTGGAGCAAAGAATGGCAGCGCAATCAGATATTGAGGCGAATCAGTATACTTTGAAGTCATGCGTGGAAACCATGACTGCGGTCACAAACTTGTCGCACCGGCTGCAGAGTAGGACAAATGAGGTGCAGCAGTTAAACGTCCAACTGGCTCTGCTCCAACGCATGTATAAGGATGCGCGAGCAGAGATAAGTGTGCTAAAGGCGGAAAATAAGGAACTGAAGCGGAAGGCCAGTTTTATGTTCCGATTTGGAGGGCCGCCATATGCTGCAGTGGAGGAGCAGGGAGTAGTGATCATGCCCAGTGGAGTGGGAAACACGGAGGCAACACCGGCAAGGGCCGCCCAAGACGGTGGCAAGAAGAAAAGATCGGCAGAATAGGCGAGAAGAAAAATCCCACTGTTCCGATTTATGTTGGTTGTGTTTTGTTTTGTTTTGTTTTGTGTTTTTTTTATTTTTATTTTTTTTATTTTTTTTTATTTTTTTTTTATGGTGTAAAATGCTGATCGGGGTTGATCCCCGGCATGAAGAAATGACAAGTTTGTAAAATGTTGTTTTTTTTTTTTTTTTTTTTTTTGGGAGTGTTTTGTTGAAAAAATAAAAATAAAATGAAAGAAAACAAGGGAGAAAGAAAATAGATAAAAAATATTTATAGATGGATTATATGAAAAATATCAGTGCGATTGTTTCAAAATAAAGTGGGGTATTTAAAAAAGAGGAAAAATGACTTGGAAAAAATAAATAAAAATAAGTGATTTTTGAAATCAAATGGAGGAGAGAGAGGGACAAACCCATGTGATAAAGTGGAGAGAGAGTCGGTGAGTGGGGTGCAAAAGGTGAAGGAGAAATGATGGATTGAAAATGGTTTGGGTCAAAAGTGGACACTGTTAGTGGGGAACATGAGTGCATTGATTATTTGATATAATAATAATAATAATAAAAATAAAAAGTTAGAACAGTTGGAGAGAATGAGTGGAGTATGGTAAGGGTTTCATCCAAAGCCAAAATTCCTGCAGCGAATCACTTCGCAAATCCTAGCATGAGCTTTTTCTCTTTCCAGGCTTATTCATGAATTTCTTGGTGATTTCAAGAGCCTCTGGTGGCATTGTGGCAGAGAACACCCCAACCTGGATTTTGGGTGGCAGCAACTGAGAACACCCCAACCTGGATTTTGGGTGGCAGCAACTGGAAAATATCATAGATCTGATTTTTAAAAACCTCGTGACAGCATTTCATCAGCTTCATCCAAGACAAACATTTTGATGTAAACAGGGCGAAGTGATTGTCTCCGCAACATGTCAAACACACGACCAGGAGTACCAACAACAACATGAACCCCACTGGAGAGAATGCGCTGATCTTCGCGCACACTAGTCCCTCCAACACAAGCATGAACCTTCACACTTTGCTGGGCAAGTTCAAGAGTGGGTGGAAGAACCAAAGCTTGGCACTCAACCAAGCTATAATCTAGCTGCTGCAGAACTCCAGAGCAGAATGTTGCAGTGTTTCCAGTTCCAGACTGTCTCGTCATATGAGGTGAAGAATTCTTCTCCATCAGCCTCACACATGACTACAGTTGCACAAATCTTTGTTGATTTTATCAGCGGAATAGGTTGAGGTCCGGCGGGCGGCTAAGGTGAGGTTGCCGCCCGCCGGGGAAGCGAAAATACTAGGTTTTAAACCAGCTCTGATACCATGTAAGAAATAATGTATAGAGAAAGAGAGAGAATAAATTGTATGTATTATTATTGATTGATATATTGATATATATTACAATGATTCATGATTCCTATATATAGAAGAGGGTGAGTGTGTAGTAGGTAAGGAGTAGGTGAAGTGGAGGTGGTAGTGGTGTAGTGGGTTAGGTTTAGTGGAGTAGGTGCGATGGTAGTGGTGTAGTGGGTTAGGTTTAGTGGAGTAGGTTTAAGTGGGTGAAGTAGGTGGAGAGTAGGTGGATTTTAACAGTTTGCAATCAAATCTAGTCGTTCAATTTTCATTTTGGGAGTGGTTAAATTGTGGAGGATCCTAAGTGGAGTTTATTCTGTAAATATTGTTAAAGATTTTTTGACCTCAAATTTTGAGTTGCAAACTCTGCCTAATTAGCTATTTTGCTCTTATTTACATCATTTAATTTCAATTATACTCCAGCAATATTATAACAGCAGTTTATTTTGCGAATTATCTGCTTGAAAATTCTTTGAAATAGCCAGGAATTTTTATGGAGGATTTTAGACTGGTAATTGGTATTTTCTTTTCTTCTGGTCAGATGTAGCACTTGTCACATCTTTGCGAGATGGAATGAATCTCGTCAGCTATGAGTTTGTGGCCTGTCAAGATGCAAAGAAAGGGGTTCTCATTCTTAGTGAAGTAATTGCCAATTCCTTGCAACTGTTTTGTCCTTACAACTTAATTGTCTGAATGTAGACTAGTTTTTGGTGCTACTAAAGGTTTAAGATTATTGAGAGAAGATAAATAAAATGATTTGATTTTTTAAGTCAAATAAGCTTTGATATGATGATGTTTTACGTTTCCTTTTCTTTTTTTATTTTAGTTTTTTATTTTTTATTTTTTATTTTTAACTTCATCTAGATGCTGTTAAGTAAAGCATATATTTTTTTCTTAATAGCTAACTATGATTTTTTTTTTTTTTAACTGGTTAAGAAATAATTTTGTACATTAAACAGGATATATAACTGATGATGAATCACCTCAATTTGACAAGCTTAGCTCTGTATATGTCAACTGATTTATTCATCCTTTATTTATTGGTTTTGATGGCACACAAACAATTGCATCATGTTTGGTTTATACAGACTGTCTTATACATCTTGTGGCTGAAAATGGAAGTGAGTCACAAAACAATGTATTGAATTCCTCAAATCATCTAAAAATTCAGTCTGTCTCCTTGGCATTGCTATAGTGGAATTAATAAATAATAGCACGTTCAAAACTTTAATTATTTATTTTTTAGCTGGGAAAATAACTCATGGTAAAGACACGATAGACTTTGACCAGATTTTCTCGGAATTTCTTTTACGATCTGGTGGAAGTTGTCTCTCCTTAAACTCATAAACTTGGTAAATTTGCGTTGCTCACTGTGGAGAAAAGGGAGAATGCAAGTAGAACTTACACAGGTGCCAGTTCTTTATTATAAACTATGCAGCACTGGACATGACACAACACAAATGATTTGATGCACGAAATCTAGTAATACTAGTGGGATGCCCAAGCTAACCGGAGAGAAGTGGATTTGAGAGCCATCTATGAGTTTGTCTACATATGGTGGAATCTGGTGTAATCTGTGACAAAATTTTGAGTAATGGATTTTGACCACAGCCTGGGATTTGAGCGATTCTGGCTACTAAAAATCAATATTTGCTTCAGCCAAGACTTGTGTGTGGCTTTTGTAGCAATTAATTATTCAATGTCATAAGAATTTTTCATTCCTCTATATAAAGATGGAGTTTATGGCGATACTGCCCTCAAGCCATCCCACTCATATTCTTATGTTCCGGCCGCCCCTTGCATCGGGCAGGATAACTTTTCCTAGAATAAGCGGATTTACCTGGCTGTAGCAAAGCGAACTGGAAGATCAGTTCAAGGGCTCAATCTAGGCTGCCAGCCAAGATGAAGATAGATTAAAGGGGTTGTCAAGGAGCTTCATAGGGAATTGTAGGATCCATAGCTCAAAATATTGCTGCCAACCAGGATTCAAGGGATAGATGATGGCGAGGAAATCGGATTCCATAGTCAAGGAAATCGGATTCCATACTATCTACCCAAATGGATTTTTTTTCTTTTTTCTTTTTTTGATATGTAGGGTATCTTGGGCTGGCTTGTGCACACCAGACTAAATCCTTAAAACCTGAACAAGCCTTCTGAAACAAGTTTTATTCCTTGCGGTCTGTGGTCCCAAGAGTTTTGCTGGTGAGGGGAGTTGAATCTAAGACCTTGGAGGGGGCAAATCCCCAAATCCCAGGCCTTATTCACCAGGCCAAACCCTTGGGGTTATTTATCCTATTTATCTTCAATACAAGGTTTTCACTTTCGCTTATGGTAACCAAACTCTTTCTTGACAAGAAGATCAAAGATTTCCTTCAGGCACGTTCAACTATAGTTGGGAAAGGAATGAACAAGCAGCTTCATGCTTTGCCTTTCTTGCATTTGGACTCCTCCGCTCTATATGGTACTTTGCACTTTCTTTTTGCTATCGTGCTATTGCTTGTTTCCTTCCCTTTAAGAACAAGGACTGAACACTATAATAAAATCCTTCTGCTATACCATACTAATGTGATATTAATAAAGGGTTTTTCCTTTATTAGTAAGGTTGCTCGATATACCATACATTCTGTTGACTCAGAATGACTACACATTACATCATAGCGACACAAACAAATGGAGGCGGAAATTAATTAAGTTAAACTTTATACTAATGTAATATTAATTAAGTTAATGGTTTTTCCCTTATTAGTAAGGTTGCTTGGTACTGAGACTAGGATAAGCCACTAAGCGATTTTAGATAGAACTTCTAAGATTTTCTTTGAGTCTTCTTTTTAAATTTTATTCTGGTTGTTGCCACCATGTCTCTTGCTACTATTAAGCCCAGCCTTTGTAGAAGTGGGTACTAGCATGACCTCATGTAGGGACATTAGTCCCCTCAAGATAGAGAGAACATGGATGGATGGCTAATGTAATATTACTTTCTAGTATAATAGCAAAGTCAAGGAGCCATAAGTGACACAAAAATAATAGGCATATGGAGCATGAGAAGGCTTTTTTAAAGGATCAAGGGAACTAAGCGAGGAAGACAGAAAGGGGGCAATGATCACTGTTGTTGATGCTTTCTTTAATGCCTCTACATTAAAGAAAATAAACGTGATTTCTATTATTGATGTAGGCTAGGGAATTACTGAGTTTGTCTATAAAAATTTAAGGGTAAATTACATTGACCTTCCCTGAGGTTTGGAAAAAATACAGTAAGCTCCACAATTTTGCCATAATTGCACGTACCTCCCTTTTAGTAAGATTAAATGGACCAAAACTAAAGCAAATGGTGCTAAAACACAAAAGTAAACAACGTAAAGTATACATTTATGTGTTGATGAAATGACAATATCATTTTTTCATCTGTATAGCTAACAAATTATTAATGGGAAGGGGACTAAATGTTATATGAATTTTAGGAAGATTAAATGGACCAAAACTAATACAAATGGTGCTAAAACACAAAAGTAAACAATGTAAAGTATACATTTCTGTGTTAATGAGATGACAATATCATTTTTTTCATCTGTATAACTAACAAATTATTAATGGAAAGGGGACTAAATGTTATATGAATTAAAATTTTAAGGTGTTCAATGTAATTATGGCAAAACTATGGGGCTTATTGTATTTTTTCCAAACCTTAAGGGAGGTCAGTGTAATTTACCCAAAATTTAAGGTTCATTTGAAATGAAAGAGTATATATTGTTATTGACATTGGGTATCGTCATTTAAAGTCAAGTGCAATAATTGAAACATAACATACATTTTTGCACTATATTTACCATAAAAAAAGAAAATAATGTATAATAGATTGTAAAGTATGGATCCTTCATGAATTGGATATTGGTAATTTCATATTCCGATGGATGCACATTTGATACTTCATAAACATTTCCATAATTTAGAATTAATTTTCTTTGTTTTTGAAGAATTGTATACTTTTGGATATACACGGTCATTTCCCGACCCATCTCAAAATTTAGATGTGACATTTTTTTTTTTTTTTTTATTATTATTATTTTTTTTATGGGTAGTATTAGAGTGTAATTGTTAGGAATACTTCTTCAAGAAAAATTGGAAATATTGTGATTAATGCATGTCAAATTAGGTTCAACTTTGTGTCCACATAATATAGCCTTTTTTCTATGTGAATATATTATAAATCTGAAATTAAGAACGTTTTGTATCTAAATAAAGATAAATAGTTTGATAAAATATGTTGCTATATATATTTAATTTATGTACTTGCATAATGTATATGGTCATGTCCTTGATGGACCCGTGTCTTACTATTTTAGAATTTGCTGTATTGACATATCCGTTTCATGTAATACCCTTATCTCGTCCTTATCCGTGCTTGTTAGATAATATATGTACAATAATTTGTGTCTGCATGCGTCTTTCTTTTCTTCTTTTTTATGAGAGGGTGTTTGAGAATTCCTTATGTTTTGAATTATGGGTTATCAATATGACAAAATGAGTAAAGATATAGTTTGATGAAATAATTTATTATAATATGAGCACTCAGAATAATGATTATGCCAATAATATTTTAAATAATATGACAATACTAATTGTGATTATAGTAACATTTGTTGTATGCATTTATAGTAGCTAATGACAATTGTTGTTGATGTTTACTATTAAAAGCCAGCATGGACATTGTATGCATGTTTTTGTGTGTAGCCATTCACATCGTTGCCCTTCGTCCATTAGAGTAAAAGATGTGTACTTGTTATATCTACTTATGTATATATGTGTATGCTTGTATGTATATCTAATGGCTCTATTTTTATTTAGTGCTATATAACTAACTTGTTTAGGATATGAGAATGATTGAAATGAACAGATTGAGATGAATGATTGGTGATTTAAAGCAGATGTGGCTAGAAATCAATGTATTTATTGGAAGCTAGAAGTAGATGTAGCAATTATGTGTTAATGAGCGGTGTTAATGTAGGTTGAAGGTTCCAAAAAGAATAGGAGAAAGATCAAGGACATAGAGTGATGAGATAGGATAGGAGATAATCATCTTAAATTTAATTGAGAGTATGCTTTGAATAAGCCAGTTGGAGAAACAGATCCATGCCACTGACCCAAAGCAATTGGGGTTTGTTAAGTTTACTTGGCTTGATTATTATTGCTAAGAGCAATGATGGAAACATGGTATATAGGCAATATACCACCATTAGTATTATTTGTTAATTTTAGGGAGAAGAATAGAAATAATCTTTTAAACATGCATCTTTAATGGCTTTATTATTTGTTACAATCAACGGTAAGATGGAGTAAAACAACCATATTAACTGATAGCTTAAGCATAATTGTTTATTAATTATGAAAGAAGTATGTAATTGTGTCATATTAATATCGAGGAGAAACTCTAAAGGCATTATAATAAGGATTAAATGATAAGATTGGATAATGTTAAAATTTAGTTACATAGCCGCATCATAGTTATTATCACTTGATGGTAAGGCTATAAAGAGGAAAGCAAATTGATGTCAAGGACAGATTGGGAAGAATGGATTATATAACGGTATCCTTGTAATTACTACTTAATAGCGTGAGGCAATTTGGAAAACTTGACCAAGTAAAACTAGAAAATACATAGGCAATGGAAATTTATTGATGTAACTGTTTTTGGATGAGAGTGCAAATAAAGTTTAAGCCAACTTTTTTTTTTTTTAAAAAAAAAAGGGGGAGACAGAAAAAAAGAAAAAAGAAAAAGAAAAAGAAAGAAAGTGAAGCAACTGATGAGCAGTACCAACTCCCATTCCATTATAGTTGATTTTGAAGATGAAACTCTACAAATATCGTAGGCATAACTACTCTTTTACTATATTTTCCTTGGTCTAAATTTAAATTTCAATTACCAAAAAAAAGCTGTAAGATTAATTGGTAAAATGGTTAGGTATATTACTTGTGATGATATATATTGAAAAAAAAAAGGCTTTTAATGCTTCTATGTTAAGTGTCAAAAAATTCTTCGTATTTTCTCTCACCTATTGCTTCTAAAGGATAGGAAATATTTTTATATGTCCAGATTTAAGAATTTCCAGGACAAAGGTTTTCAACTCTGAAATGTCACATCTAGGTGACCTTTAGCAAAATTCTTGAATTTCAGGTCAAGGTTGAAAACTCTTCCGATCCTCTATTTTTTCTCTGAGACAGAATTTTGTTAGTTTAGAAATAACCAAGTATGAAATGTTTCTAATATATATATATATATTTTTTTTTTGCACAATTAATCTAGCTCTAGTATGTTGTCTGTTTTCACAACAAAGGAAATTTTGTAAGTGGTGGTTACTTTTGTGGTGCAATTATCTTTTCCGAAATTACACCTATCTTAAATGGCTTGTAGTTGGTGGCATGTTAGACAATATTATAATGCCGAAACTTAAATATAGATCTTTGGTTCCATTGGAGTTTTTTGAATAAACTATTCTGTTCTGTATACTGCTGAAAAGTTTATCTAATGCAGTTATAAGTTTTTGCCATATTCGTTGTTTTGTACGATACTGACAACCCTGGATACTTGAGATTTTTGTTTTGTTTTGTTTTTTTTAATTGATTTGGTTAATACAGTGTGCTATCTTTTCTCCTAATTGAGGGATGTTCCTGTTTTCCATTTTTAGCACATATTATCATCTGTTTTGCATACTTGTAGTTTGCAGGTGCTGCACAGTCTCTGGGTGCTGGAGCAATTCTTGTGAACCCCTGGAATATAACTGAAGTTGCTTCTTCAATTGGCCAAGCTTTGAACATGTCAGCTGAAGAAAGAGAGAAGCGTCACCGACATAACTTTGTGCATGTGACTACCCACACTGCTCAAGAATGGGCTGAAACTTTTGTCAGGTATACAACTATACAGCAGTATCATGATATGCATTTGAATTGGCAACTGAATAAATAATTTCTTAGCATTTGTATGATTGTATCATACTTTTCTTGTTTGTGTTTGTGAAACTGCCACAAGAATGGCCTTTTATTCTTGCTATGCCAAAGTACGTATCTGAAACTCATGCTATGCAATTTTCTTAAGAGTGAAAATAATCGTATAGTGCAAAGAAATATCAGTGAAAAAGACATTTACTCAACAAATAGTGGAATTGCCTTGAACTTTTTCATGTTTTGAGTAGGCATCATGGACACTAATATGCATGTGATTCATTTTCTTATCTGTCTTGCATATATTGCAATTCAATTCTACTAGGCGTTTTTATTCCCATTCTGCCTCCATTTTAATCTTTATAAGGTTTGGGGCGAATATTTTATCAATTCATGGCTTGGTTTCTTCTGTGAACTGCTTCAAACAGGATGGTTTGAGTAGGTTGGCTCTTGGAATCATTGTAGATGAATTCAGCCTCTAGTGAAATGCCAATCCGTTCTTTTCGATGTTCACTTACAAAACAAAAATTCATAGTTTTGTTGGTGATTTATGGATGAGAGGCGTATTACTTAGGTCTCTATGCACTTTGTGAAGTGTTAAGCAAGATGGAAGTGAGGATTGAGAAGCTTCTTGAAGATATCATGAATTAGATGAGAATGCAGGGAGGAGTTATCCTTAGAAGAGAGGGTGAGTAGTGAGGTGGGAATGCTTATGATATTGGAGGAAATTAGATGGAGGCAACGTGCTAGATCCTTTTGGCATTGAGCAGGGGATAAAAACACAAAATAAATAAACAAACAGAAAAAAAAATTAAAAAAAAAAAAAAAACTCCAGATGGAAAATGCACACAAAAGGAGCAATCACATAAGGGAGACTTGGTGACTTGATGAGGTGGAACAAGCTCCAAAGGAGTCGGTATTGTGGAGTTTTATGAGAGGTTGTAGGTTGAATTGCTGGTAAAGCTTCTGGCCTTGATGCTTCACTTAGGCATTCTTTTACAAGTGTTGGAGTGTGGTGAGAAATGATGTGTAGGTTGTTCTTATGATTATTTTGAGTAGCAAGAATTCAAAAAAGTCTTGAATGCTTCATTGATTGCCTTGGTTCCTAAGAATGGGAGAGTTGCACATATTGTGGACTATTGGACAATTATCTTGGTGGGAATTGTGTGTAAGATAATACCACGCTCAAGGTTTCTCTCACTGCCACTCTCTCTCTCTCTCTCTCTCTCTCTCTAAGGTTGCCTCAACTCTCTCCCTCTACACCTTCAGTGATCCTGCTCCATCTTAGTGCCTACCATAATTCCCAAAGGGCCTAGGGTCTGCCCAGTAAGCAATGACCGCCCACACATCGGATTTTTTCTTTATTCCAAATTATATGAGGACACTAGCAACTGGAAAAGAAAATTTAAGTAATTTGTGTTTTACATCTGTGCAGTTTGAAGTAATATACCTTTTTCTTACCTGAATTATGTGCTACATTTTATTGGTGTTTGCAGTGAACTGAATGATACTGTTGTTGAAGCTCAGCTAAGGATAAGACAAGTTCCACCTCTACTTCCGGTCAAAGATGCAATCAAACATTACTTGCAATCCAATAATAGATTACTTATACTGGTATGTTTTGCTTCATATTCTGACTAATGAATTAGAGTAATTTTACTTAGCTGAGAAATGATGTTTAATGTTTTCTGTGGCAACTAGTTGATTAAGGGCTGCAAGTAAGAACATCATCTAGATAGTGAATAAATGTCTGCGTGGCATTTAGGTGTATTGACATTGATCATGGCTACTTTCTGGCACATATTAAATTAAACCATTCACCGCTGGTTGTTTGTTTATATAACTTTAATTCAATAATTTCTTTTTGTAAGGCAAGTTGTCAAATATT
Organism: Camellia sinensis; assembly: GCF_055761805.1. Lineage (NCBI taxonomy): Eukaryota > Viridiplantae > Streptophyta > Magnoliopsida > Ericales > Theaceae > Camellia > Camellia sinensis. The sequence continues at coordinate 154,411,951 of NC_138967.1, forward strand.
GCTACTTTGTGCTATTTGAGGTTTGTCACTTCTTATCCATTCAGTGGCTTTAGAGTGATGTGGTGTCTTAAAGCTTGAAGGGTTATCGGCACTTGCATTCTTTCAGTTATCTTACTTGACATTGGTTTCTAATTATTTTGTTTTTGTCATCTGAGCCGGTCTACAGGGATTCAATGCAACGTTAACTGAAACAGTGGATACTCCAGGAAGAAGAGGGGGGGATCAAATTAGAGAAATGGAACTTAAATTACATCCGGAGCTAAAAGAATACCTAACAGCACTCTGTAGTGATCCAAAGACGACCATTGTTGTCCTCAGTGCAAGTGGAAGACGAGTCTTAGATGAAGTATTTCATCTAACTCCACTTCTGTCTTCTTTTCTTTCCCTACTATTTCCAATCCTGAAGTGAATCCTTTCACAGAACTTTGGTGAGTACAACATGTGGCTGGCAGCAGAAAACGGAATGTTTCTTCGCTTTACAAAGGGTGAATGGATGACAACAATGCCAGAGCATTTAAATATGGAATGGGTTGATAGTGTTAAGGTACGTGCTGTTGTTTCTCTTTCCATTTGTATATTTTTCCAGCTTCCACATTTCTAATGCTTTCCACACTTTTTCAGCATGTTTTTGAGTATTTTACTGAAAGAACACCTCGGTCACATTTTGAACCCCGTGAAACTTCACTTGTATGGAATTACAAGTATGCAGGTAATTCAATTTTGTTTTATTCAGTTTCCTTTTCCAATCTAAGAAGCACCGACAATTATAATAAGGCAATGTGTCATGTCCAACACTGTGTCGGACACTCACATGACTTGACACACATAAAACACATTACAAGTTTGAATAAAATAACTTAGAATCCAATGATAAAATAAAAACAATATAAATTTATTCCTATTCTCCTCCTTTAAACTTTAAAAGAAGTTATTTTTTCTTTAAAAAAAAATTATTATATTTGACTTAAATATTCATATAGATGACATAAAATAAATATTTATTCTTATATATGACATAATAAATAAATATAATTATATATTTTGCCCGTATTTCCCACATAGTGTTCTACATTTTTGAAATTTTCGTGTTGGCGTGTCTATGTTGTGTCGTGTATCCGTGTTTGTGCTTCTTAGCTTCCAATAATAATTTTTAAGCATTAGTAGTTCTAATTCTCTTTCTCATTTTGATGTCATCTTATTGTACTTGTAGATCCTGAATTTGGAAAACTGCAAGCCAGGGATATGCTGCAGCATCTCTGGACAGGCCCAATTTCTAATGCTTCTGTTGATGTTGTCCAAGGTAGCCGTTCTGTTGAGGTCCGAGCAGTTGGTGTTACAAAGGTGAATGGATTTCAATTTATACTAGAAATGTTTAAATCGTATGAATTTATGTAGTCTATTGGCAGTTGAGGTATTTGTTTACTTATATCACGGATTCTGCTTTTTGCAGGGAGCTGCAATCGATCGTATATTGGGAGAGATAGTTCACAGTAAATCCATTTCTACACCAATTGATTATGTCCTATGCATCGGGCATTTTCTAGGGAAGGTATAACTTTTCTTCTCTCTAAACCTTACGCATTTCTCTTGTTCAACTCTAGGATTTTACTGTCATGAGTTTTTTAGTCATGCTATTCCAGAAACAAAATTTTAATAGAAAGGGCATGATTAATGAAGTGATGATAAAAGTTATACGAGACACTTATCATTTGCCTAGTTATTCCTGTTTTTGTTTCTTTGACTTCAAAACGTCGATGGATATTTGCCACTTCATCTCTTCTAAACATTGCTGGTGATTACGAGGCAGATCTCTTTATAGGTGAATGTTTAGTGGGATAATTAGTGTAGTCCTCAGAAGATAAAATTAAAAACTAAATCCATTAGGAAGAAGTTAGAAGTGGTGCAAATTAAAGATAAGCCGTTTGTTAAAACCTATCACCTACTTCACCCACTTAAACCTACTCCACTAAACCTAACCCACTACACCACTACCACCTCACCTACTCCACTAAACCTAACCCACTACACCACTACCACCTCCACTTCACCTACTCCTTACCTACTACACACTCACCCTCTTCTATATATAGGAATCATGAATCATTGTAATAGATATCAATATAAATCAATCAATAATACAATTCTCTATTTCTCTTTATACATTAAATTTCTACATGGTATCAGAGCAAAGTTAAGCACTTAGTATTTTTCGTTTCACCGGCGGGCGGCAACCTCGCCTTGGCCGCCCGCCGGACCTCAACCTATTCTGCTTATTTTCTACACATACCTTCCCATCACTGCCTAAATCCTCTCTCTTGAGGCCAATATGAATTCCTCTTCTTCATAATCTGCACTAACTGTGACATCTTTTCCTGGGGCAAACTCTGCAACCCAACACTCAATCTATGCTTCTCCTCCATGCTCATTTGCCTCTTGCTAGGATCCTTCGCCTTCGGCTTTGGTTTGGGCTTCGCCACAGCCTTGAGCTTCACTGCAGCTTTCAGCTTCACGGCAGCCTTCGGTTTCACAGCAACTTTTGGCTTCGCAGCTGGCTTGGCCTTTGCCGCTGGCTTGGGCTTCACAGCGGCTTTAGCTTTTGGCGTAGCAGCTTTTGTCTTAGCCGGAGCCTTCTTTTCCTTTTTCGCTTTTACAGCCTTCGGCTTTGCAGCAGCCTTCGGCTTTGCTTCCCTCTGGTGGCTCCCCAGGTTCCACCTGAGCTGCATGATTCATTTATAGCTGCAATTGATAAGGGAAGTATTAGAACAATGCCCAATAGAAGTATGCCAGCTGCTCCTTACCCTACTCCTGGAGCACTATTAATAGGTGATGCTTTCAACATGCGTCATCCTTTAACTGGTGGAGGAATGACTGGAGCCCTGTATAAGGTGTTTTGTGCATCTCCTGATCAAGCAAGGAAGGAAATGCGTGAAGCATGTTTTGATTATTTGAGCCTTGGAGGTGTGTGTTCAACAGGACCAGTGGCTTTACTCTCTGGTCTAAATCCTAGCCCATTGAGCTTGATACTCCATTTCTTTGCTATAGCCATATATGGTGTTGGCCGTCTCTTGCTACCATTTCCTTCCCCTAAGCGCCTGTGGATAGCAGCTAGATTATTTTTGGGTGCATCGGCTATCATTTTTCCCCTCTTTCTCTCACATGGGCTTGTCCCCTCTCTCTCCTCCGTTTAATTTCAAAATCCATTATTTTTATTTATTTTCTCCAAACCACTTTCCTTATTTCCCCCATCTTTCATTTTGATTTCAAATATATTTTTATTATTTCTTTCTTTATTTTTCTTTCACATTATTTTTTAATCTTTTTCAAATTCCATTCATACCATATAGCTTTGCACACCAAACCATCTTTTATTCATCTCAGGGATCAACCCCGATCACAATTTTAACAAAAAAAAAAAAAAAAAAAAACCACCACAACAACACAAACCACAACACCACAAGATTTGTTTTCTTTTCTACAGACGGCCACCCACCGACCTCACTTTTTCGCCTATTCCGCCGGTCTTTTCTTCTTGCCTCCGTCCTGGGCGGCCCTTGACGGTGTTGCCTCCGTGTTTCCCACTCCACTGGGCACGATCACTCCACCCTGCTCCTCCACTACAGCATATGGCGGACCTCCAAATCGGAACATAACGGTTGCCTTCCGCTTCAGCTCCTTATTTTCCGCCTTTAGCACACTTATCTCTGCTCGCGCATCCTTATACATGCGTTGGAGCAGAGCCAGTTGGGCGTTTAACTGCTGCACCTCATTTGTCCTACTCTGCAGCCGGTGTGACAAGTTTGTGACCGCAGTCATAGTTTCAACACAGGACTTCAATGTATACTGATTAGCTTCAATATCCGTTTGCACTGCCATTTTTTGCTCCACCGACCGCATCGGAAAGTTCAACGAAGCAAAACCAGAGGTGTTTGGTTGAGGTTCACAGGCCACCGCACCAGTTATCTCTCTTGTTGACTCGTTGAGGTCGGGAAAGAGAGTGAGCAGACCACGGGAAGAAGAGGCTATGTTCTGGGTAGCTGAACGGGAAGAAGAAGCCATGTTTTTGGGTTGCTGAGTGTTTCAGAGAAGGGTTGGTTACAGAATGTTACAGAGAACGAAGAGGTTTCAACTGGTTTGTTATGCTTTCAAGCCTCAGACTTCGCTTTGGTTTATAAAGACAGAGACGACGAGGCCGACACGCGCTCTGTCAATCACGTGCATCGCCGCGTGTCAGGCGCCCCTTTTGATGGCTCGACGCTTTCTGTCAGGCACGTCTTTTGATGAATTGAGCACGCCTTTTGATGGCACGCCTTTTGAAAGATTGGGCACACCTTTTGAGGGTGCGACTTTTTAAGGGTCCGACAAGACTCTGTAAACTGTCCCGACATGGATTCCGGTTAGTTTCTACAAGGGTCCGACAAGACTCTGTAAATTGTCCCGACATGGATTCCGGTTAGCTCCTTCATGGGTCCGACAAGACTCTATAAACTGTCCCGACATTGATTCCGGTTAGCTCCTTCAAGGGTCCGACAAGACTCTGTAAACTGTCCCGACATTGATTCCGGTTAGCTCCTTCATGGGTCCGACAAGACTCTGTAAACTGTCCCGACATTGATTCCGGTTAGTTTCTACAAGGGTCCAGCAAGACTCCGTAAACTGTCATAACAACTGTCACAGCATTATCTGCTACAACGGTCCGACATGACCCCATAAACTGTCTTCTACACCGGTCTGACACCGTCATCCAGTGTCCTCTACACCGTTATGACACCACCATACAGTGTCCTCTACAACGTTCTGACACCCCCATACAGTGTCTTCTACAACGTTATGACACCACCATCCAGTGTCTTCACCAATGGTCTGACACGACCATACAGTGTCTCCTATCCTCTTTTATTTTTATGTCTTTTCTTGTTTTGTTACTCTCTCCAAACTCAAGTTGGCTAGTTCCTATCCCCCTTGAGTTTGCGGGAGGCTGTTAAAACCTATCACCTACTTCACCCACTTAAACCTACTCCACTAAACCTAACCCACTACACCACTACCACCTCACCTACTCCACTAAACCTAACCCACTACACCACTACCACTACCACCTCCACTTCACCTACTCCTTACCTACTACACACTCACCCTCTTCTATATATAGGAATCATGAATCATTGTAATAGATATCAATATAAATCAATCAATAATACAATTCTCTATTTCTCTTTATACATTAAATTTCTACACCGTTTGTGATGGTATAGAGTATAGACATGTGAATCATGGATCAATGAATGCACCTATAAGGAGTGATTTGATCCAAATAGGGAGTGGTCTAAGAAGTACGGACACTTCTAAGAGGCGACATGTCCGTGTCAGACACCGACACTCCTCAAACACGTGTTCGATACTCTTTTTTGTGTCCCTCATTAAAATTAAAATTATTAATTTCAGACATGTGTCCGACACTCATTTTACATGTCCGTCACTTCTTATCCATGTCTTATCATTAAAAATATAAACATGAGACCAATGCTGACATTTGCTAATGTATGATTTTCAAAGTTTGAGAAATTGACATAAATATTTTATATTCTTAAAAACAATGTATAATTCTTAAGAATAACGTAATGTATAATTCGTTTAAAAAAATGTGTAATATATGGCTTAGGAGGATGAGGGAAATGTTACAATTATATATATTTTCTATAGTTTGTCTAATTTTTAACTACTGTGGTCCAATTCAATAGTCCAAAAATTCATGTAAGAGAATTAGATACAAGATTTACTTTGTATAAAGTAATTATTTAATTTTGTATATATTATGCACATATATAACTATATAATATAATTTATTCTTAGATAATATTATATCAACATTTAATTTTGTGTCTGTGCCTTGTCTGTGTCCTACTTTTTTAGAATTTTTTTTGTTGACGTGTCTGCATCCCTTGTCTATGTCTGTTTCATAGGGAGTGGTGAAAGAAATATAGAAGACGACCAAGAAGAATACGGGAGTTGATAAGAAAAGAAATGATTAACTTAAAATTTACTCTAAACAAGGACTATAGATATGGGCCTGGGATTTCAAATTTTCATAGCTGAAATCTACCAATCGAAACATAGACTAAATGTTTTGGATGGTTACTTTTCTCTATTCCACTAACTCGAGAACAGGAAGCTACAAAAACAATAAAAATAAAGATCAACTAGAACATCCTTGACCTAGTGAAGATTACAAATGATGGCAAAGAATATAACTTGGCATCTAATAAGATCCATTCTACCATGTCTAGTGAAGTTTGAAACTACCAAACTACCCTTGACTCCCAAAACTTACTGAGGCATAAATATAATCCAGCAGCATACTAGTTGAAATTAAAACAAATTAATTATACAATGTTCATAATAATGCCCCATACGGAATTTCAGATATCTCCCTTTTATGCTCTGCATCGCCTCCCTTTGTTTCTATGATGCTATTGCATAATCCAGAAGTAACCCCATCTTCTCTATTTCTCATGCTGTCTGGCAAGCCCAACATCCTCACTCAGATATGTGCTGATTAAGAACTCCTGATTAAGAACTCCAATCAACATTGAAAAAAGGAAACAAATAGTGTTCCAAAGTGTTTTTTTTTTTTTTTTTTTTGGGGGGGGGGGGGGGGGGGGGGGGGGGAGCTCCATGGTGTTCCTAGGTTGAAGATGTTGAAGAGCTTGTGATATGCATTGATGGGCACTATTCCTAACAGCTTAAGTTTTTGGGACCAGTAGTGATCTAACATGATTTCGGAGTTCAATTTAGGAGAATCTTTGGTTCAGGTCTCTCCATTTGCATTTTGTTTCTCATGTCTCTAATGTTGTGTTTGGATTATAGATTTGGAAAGAATTTGGAAAGGGAAAAGGAACATGTGATTGAAATGTGAATGAAATATAAGCTAAATTTTTTTCTTCATTTCACTTTCATTTTCTAAATTGCTATCCAAACCCATGATCCAAACAAAGCATAAATGAACCAGATGGGAAACTTGTTTGTTTATCCAATTCTATATTGTTGGACTTAGGTAAAGACTAAGAATTACGAACACGTGATACGACACAAATATAACACGGACACGCCAACATGACAATTTTTAAAAAATACATGACATAACACGTGGGGGATATGCACATAATATATAATTTTAATATATTTATTATGTGTCATTTATATGAATAAATCTAAGATAATAAAAAAAAATATAACATAACACTAATTTCTAAAAATTGACATTGTTTTTCTTTTATCATTATATTCTAAGTTATTTCGTTCAAACTTATAATTAGTTTCGTGTGTAATGGATACGTGTGTTTAAGTAATGAACATGTGTGTTTTCCAAGTCTTCAAATAGTGTTAGAGTCTAAATTCTATTTAAAAAAAATAGGACACTTTTGGATGAACGTCGAACAAGTGTCGGGAAAGTGTCCAACACGGACACGACACCGATACGCCACTTTTTTAGAAGTGCCCATGCTTCTTAGGGTAAAGCTTTACAGTAACAGAATTGGAGTTTGAAATATAGAGTTAGTTTTTACTTTCTAAGAAAAATGAAAAGTGGAGGTGGACCTCATTTTCTTCCTCAATTTATATTTTTTATTTTTTTATGATAATTATAATTATATTCAAAAAAACACCAAGGGGGTGCACAATCCTTGTACAGCAAAAGATCTCTATCCTACTAAAAAACCGGGCATTGCTAAGAGTAGCAAGAAGCAACTCAATAAACTGCATCTGAAGGATTGGTTGTGTTCTAAGATAGTTGATTATAATGTTAAATCGTTTGTCCTTACAATTTTTATCTTTGCTTCAGGATGAGGATGTCTACACATTTTTTGAGCCAGAGCTTCCCTCCGACACGATAGGCATTCCAAGAACCAAGATAACTGATACACTAAAGCTATCTGGGGAGAGAAGGCCACCTTTGAAGCTTCCAGCTAGCAAAAGTGGCTCTAAATCATCATCTCAGAATAAAACTCAACGACCCCTGCCAAACTCAGACAAGAAAACCAACAACCATGTATGTGGGAGTGGACGTCGACCATCTCCAGAAAAGATGTCGTGGAACGTGCTCGACCTCAAGGGAGAGAATTACTTCTCTTGCTCTGTGGGCCGGACTCGTACCAATGCTCGCTATCTTCTTCACTCATCAGGTGATGTTGTCGCTTTTATGAAGGAACTGGCTGGGCTATCTGTCTCAAGCCCAACATTGTCGCTTTGAGACATGTCATGGTCTCTTTGTTTGTAAATTGTCATATGCAACTAATTCACAATTCAGGAAATGTGGTTTGGATTTGAAGGGCATGGTGGCCCTTAGGAGTTGTAACACAACCTTAACAAAGGCATTTTAATTAGATTTTAGCATATGGGAAGAGCACATAACCTGGGTATATGATCAAAAGCTCAGTTTTTTGTTTTTTTTGTTTTTGTTTTTTGAACGAATGATCAAAAGCTCTGTTATGCAATATAGGAATAACAGTTTAAAAATACCAAATGCTAAATGCGATCTATCAAAAGTTTACTTCTTTTTTCCATTTTTTTTTTCTCTTTTTTTCTTTATATTACTTTTTTGAGTAATTACACTTACCTCGGTTGAGTTTTAGGGAAACATAGTTAGTGGTACACTTTTAACATATTTACATGGAAATTAATGTAGATGGTGGATGAATAAAGATAAATATATATATGTTATTTAAAAATAGATGATAATATTGTTTTTCATTTATACGGCTTAATAAATTATTGATGAAAAAAATATTTAAATGTTATATGAATTAAAATATTGAGGTATAATTTCATTTTACCCCTAAATTATCACTCAAAATCAATTCAACTTTTATTTCTTAAATAAAGTCACTTATATTTTGGATCAATTTCACTTCTGTCAGTTTAAAATTTTATTTTTTCATCAATTTTATTTAATGGAAATAGACAAGATAGTTTAAATTAAAAATAAATTAAAAAAAATCTAAATTTAAATTGACAAAATTATAAATTTATTTTGAATAAGTATTATTTATTTATTTTTGTAATTTTCCTAATTTTTTAAAAACAAAGATCTCAATGCACAAAATAGACGTGCTTGCCAATGGGAGTTGGTTCAGCGGTAAAGTGTTGGTCCAAAAACTGTTTTGACTCGGGTTTAACACTCTGTAGCCCTTCAGACAACGCCTTTGCACTTCGTCTAAAGCGTGGTCTTAGCCCGGGATTGGGGGCTGACGTAGGGGGCTTTTATATACACACACCTAATCCCCTCTTTGCACATCCTTCTCACTACACACATGAAAAAATTAATTCTTAATTAGTTTCCTCAGTACACACACGGTGAGTTCCAAATGTACCCTCATACACACACACACACGTGGGCGCGCGCATACACACACCCGACCCCAAATACACACACCTATTGAATCTGAAGCACATCTTCAACCTTGAAGCATTCCATCACATACAAGCTGAAGCACCTATTCAAACTGAAGCACATCTTCAATCGTGTGCAAATACATTGAAGCATTCCATCTCATTACCGTGTGCAACCCAGGTGTGCAAGTACATTGAAGCATTTCATCCACGAAGCTACATCCCATTGAAGCATTCCATCAGATTTTCAATCCTCATTAGGTGAGTTTACTTTTGAATCATCATTCCTATTCAATCCTCATTTTCATCTGTAATGTAGAGTTTTTCACTTGGGATGTAGAGTTTTTGATTTGGAACCGTCGTTCGGAACTGGTTAACCGAAATATAACAATGTGTTCGGACGTAGGAATCCGAAAATAATCAATAATTTCATTAGTAGATTTTCGAAAATGTTACATTGTTTCGATAGTCAACTTTCGAAAAAATTAAATTTGGACAATACTCAACCTCTGAAATTATGTTTTTGTTTCGGATTTCAACTTCCGAACAGAATATGTATTTTCGGTTGTGAACTTCCGAACAGGTTTTTTTTTTTTCTCCCCTTCTTAATTAAAACACTTAATTATAACACTTAATTAAAACATTTATTATAATTTAAAACACTTATTATAATTTACACACACTTATTATAATTTTACACACACTCTCATTAATTTTACACACACTCTCTTTATTTACACACACACTCATTATACACACTTATTATTTTTTGCAGATAATATGGATTCTGAATATCAACAACGTGTCCCATCTACTGCTTCAAATAGACGACGTCGTGAATTGGATGTAGACCATGAACAGGGACGAGGGCGTAGGCGAGGACGAGGTCAAGGTCGTGGTCGTGGTCGAGGTCGAGGTCGTGATCCAGTTTCGGTAGAATATGATATTCCCAGTGCCAGTCAAAGTCGGAGCCGAAGCCAAAGACGAGTTAAAGGTTATGATATGCCTGATATTGCTGTGAAGGATACCTCCTTACCTGATTCTCCTCCTGTCCAGGAAGAGTACATTACTCATGCTTTTCCAGGTGGACCGACTGATCTATCAATATTGCGGAGTTTCAATAGTCATGTGGCTGTAGCTATTTGGCACGGGGAGGTAAACATTCTTCAGTAAAAGTGAAATTCATTTGTATATGAGTTTTTTTTTTTTTTTTTTTGTGTGTTATATGGGAGTTTGTAATGACATATCATTTGTGTTGTAGGAACGAGGGCCCCTAAAGTGTCATAATCACTCTTCCAAGATCCTTGCATGGCCATGGTGGTTAGTAAAGAACAACACCAGATTCAAAGCCATTATTGAGTAGTCTGGACTGTCACAGTTAGCTCGTTGCACTTATCGGTTCGTCAACAAGCTTCTAATCTCCAGTTTTGTTGAGAGATGGCAACCTGCGACGAACACATTTCACATGACAGTTGGTGAGATGACCTTGACCCTGGATGATGTTGGCACTATTCTTAGCCTTCCCATTGTTGGCAAATCAGTCAGCATACCAAATGTGACAGATCATCATGGAGTTACATTACTCATTTATGGCTTGGGGATTACTGAACGTGCAGCACATGAAGAGGTTTCTTCTGCTGGTGGCAATTCAGTCAGGCTTGAATGGTTGCAAAGTCAGTTTGCTGGTGTCACAGATTCAGACCCCGAGGAGGCTAGACAGTGCGCTGCTAGAGCTTATTTGTTGTTTCTGTTGGGATGTACACTCTTCAGTGACAAGAGTGGCGGCAGGGTTCCCGTTGTTTACCTTGGCTTATTGATGGATTTGGAATCCATACATACTTACGCCTAGGGTGCTGCTGCATTAGCATTTTTATACAGACAGTTGGGGTATGCTAGCCGGTTTGGGGTTAAGCAGATGGATGGTTATATGACTCTTTTGGAGGCGTGGATTTATGAGCACTTCCGAGCATTCCGACCTTATCAGAACATGGGCTACAATGAAGACATGCCACACGTGTACCATTGGGCATCTAGGAGAGAGGCGAGTTCCTCCATTGAGCATTTGAAATCTTTTCGAACCGAGCTTAACAGTTTGGTAGCTACTGATGCAAGTTTACTCATCCTACAATAATTTTAACACTTCCATTTATCTTACCCTTTATGTACTTTAATTCAAAAACACTTTACGTTTACAGGTTATTTGGGATCCATACTACAGCTGCAGAGACCGGCATCCATGTAACCCGGTTACGTTCTACCATGGATGCTTAAAGTGCTTAGACGTTGTCGAACTCTATCATCCAGATAAAGTTTTGAGGCAGTTTGGCAGGGTTCAAACCATCCCAAATGCACCGCTAGCTCCCAGTCGTGGTGCGCGAGGCAACATATCTGTACGATATACAGTCATGTACAGATACTTGGATAGGATCTGGGAGGCTTGGGATAACCACGTGTTATCTGAGCAACGGAGGAGCACACCAGTTCGTCAGCCTTGGCAATGTGTACCGAGTTACATGGATTGGTATAAGAATATCACGCACCTATATGTCGAGCACACTGATGAACCGCGTGTCCATGACCATCAGGATTTCAGCGAACAGGCGGATGTAATCTATTATCCTCTCTTATGCATACATATGTAACTTACTTTTTTTTTCTGATATAATGTGATATTCTTTTCAAATGCAGCGTATTGCACATGCACTGCAGATTTCACATCCTATTATTGACGCTGGTTGTTAGGAGGGGATTCGACATCCTTATCGACTTTACCAGGCTATCGAGAGTATGACGGGTGTCCTTGAAGGTCAGCACATTGACGAAGCTGGACCTAGTTCTGATGGAGGTCGCTTTCCATCTTCGACATTGACATACAGTCGTAGGCCTAGGCGTAGGCATACAGCTGATTCGTGACATGTTATTTTGTTACATGTTATTTTGTTAGTTGATGAATTTTTTTTGGTATTTTTTGTAAGATGACATTGTTGTAATGGTAACAATGGTTAATATTTTCTTATTACAATGGAATGGCAACCATGGCATTGTAATGACATTGTAATGACATTTTATTATTAGAATGGAATGGTAACAATGGTCGTTGATTTTGTAAATGATATTTTCTTATTCTGATGGAATGGTAACAATGGTCGACAACATTCAATCCACATTGCAAAACATAACACATCAACATCAAAAACACATCCATTAATTTCTTCCATATTTCTAACATTGTCAAATGCATATATGTGTCATGCGACATCAACAACATCAAAAGTCTCTCGAGTAGCTACATTATCATGAATAATGTCCTTGAAATGTTGAATGCGACGCACATATGCATCATCCCAGTCGACAGTGCAAGGGTGACGGTATTTTCTCCAATTAGTGGCAATAGGAGGAACTGGATGGCCTGGCTGCAACAAAACCTGCACCAAATATCAATTGACTTAGTGGTCATACCTCATAACTTCTTGTACATGCACAAACCCAATTGATAAGTTTCTGTTATACCTGGACGAAATGATTTCCGTTGACAAACCCAATGGCAATCTCACGTTTATCAAGTTGAGGTACTGGCACTGTTCTAAGAGGTAAAAAGGTGAGACATTGCTGTAAAGACAAGTAGTATAACACAAGATTGTAGCACAATGCAACAAGATGCCCCATGTCTGGCATAGTCATCCAATTGAGTATCCAGGACTGTCTTCAAAGTATGACAATATGCTTGTCAATTCTTCAAACCTTTCATAGGACCCATAAAGTGTAATGTATTCCTCTTTGTGCGTGTGCAGCTCACCCAATAGATCACGCCTAACCTGAGCCCAATCATTTTCTGTATGACCAATTGAAGCAGCTATAGCCCTAAAACCACAATTCTCATCTGTAGCTACATCCTTCACAAACTTAATGTATGGTTTCAACCCAGCAGGGAGAGCATCAACATATGCACCAGGTTTCACTGTTCTAGTAATGTATGCCTTCCCTTTCGGATTCACCTTCTCCTTTCCCTTAACAAGTCACTTCTTCTTGGTTTGCAGAGTAGAAGCTAATGTAGTGATTTGAGTGTCCCTAGGTGAGAAGGAATCATGTCCAGATTGCACTAACTCAAATGCACACGGGTCACGACGGGTAGAAACATTGATCTTCTTATGATCCCGAGGACGTGTTTTGGGCTTCACCTCCGGCTCAACAAGAAAAGTGCTTCCCGGATATATAATCTCTTTCAACTACTTCAAAAGCTCCAACCGCATAGTTCTGTCACTTTCATTAAACTTGTTTACAAACAACTCTACTTCTGCATGACAAGTCACCTCCGTTTCCTCTTCTTTCTTGCATATGGAGATATGAAGTTGCCTCCACTGTGAGTGTATGGTCGCAAGTGGTATAGGACGATCTTATCTGATGTAGTCAGCAATCTCATGGGGGCAAGGTAAACCATGAGTGTGGTGAAGGACGCATCCACAAGCTTCAACATTAATACCAATAGAATTGGCTCTCTTACTCTCTACAAGCAAATACTTCAATGCAGAGATAGACACATTACCCCGTAACTCCCTGAATTGAGAAGGTTTAAATTGATGTTGCACAACAGATAGACTTTTCTCAAATGAATCCTTGATATCAGTGTGTTGCAACTCAAGCAGACTGTGTATTTTCTCAAATGATGCCTGAAATGAGACTTGACATGAACCCAATTGTCTTTTAAGTTTTGCATGTGCACTCTCAGCCCTGTTCAATTCAATGTAAGTCAAGTTAAAATCAAGTGCATGGCACTTATTAATAACATATTGAAGAAAAGTAATTTTATCGGTTCGTTGTAACATTGCCACAATGCATACACGTGTTTGTCCATGCCGTCACAAATTTGTCCTTGTAAGGAACTAACCAAGTATCCATGACGTATTTGACTGCATCAGGATAACTACTGAATTCCTTAAGTAATGATTTAAGACGCTCATCGTATTGAATTTCAGAAGATGAATACACTACAGAGTTCCACTCATGGTTGAACTTCTCTCATTTCTGTTGTGTCTCAAATATTTTCTTACATTTGGTCAACACATTCTTACTGATATGCCAACGACATAATAAATGTCTGGCACTTGGGAATATCTTCAGTATGGCATTCATCAAGGCTAGCTCTCTGTCAGTAACAATAACTGTTGGCACAACAAACCCATCCATGACATCACGCAGTGTAGCTAACACCCACGCATAGTTATCGACCCTCTCATACTGTAAGTATGTGAAAGCTACAGAGAATGTCATTTCAGTTGATGTCACTCCCATAATTTCAAGAAGAGGAAGCCGATATCTGTTGGTTTTATATGTGCAATCCATAATTAATATACGTGGGAAAGACCGAAATAAGTCCAAACTGGTAGGATGTGCCCAAAACAAGTCTGTTACAGCCATCGTGGACTCTTCAGACCGATGGCGCTCAATGTAATTATACTTGGTCAATTCACCCAATAAGTGTTGCATCTGTGATCTTCCAGCTCTCTGTACCACCCTGTTTCGATGGCGTACATTGTAAATGGTTTTAAGTGTGCTTACATTGAGGGCATCTCGCTGTTTCAAGGTTACTAGGATTTCTTTTGGCCGAACCATGCTCTTTGACATATCTATTAATAATATTTTCTCATCCTTTGATAGCCTCCTCGCATATGAATGTCCCTCGAGGTGCTCTGCAGGTGGATGATTATGCAATCCGCATACTACGGTCAATGTCCATTTATCATGTGTGGTAAACCTGTGAGCCCTCATATCAAAAGGACAACCACACTTCTTCGTACCGGTTATTCTTGATGTATTGTTGCCAGCATGTTTTAACTTCTTTGTTGCTCTATATTGGTCACTCCTCTCACAAGCAAGATACATCCTGGGTCTTTTTTTCCCTCCACCATAGTCTGATGTTTTGATTACAATGACCAAACCATTTCTCTTTCCAACTTCACGTACCCAGTTGAGCAATTCATCCTTACTTTTGAATACCTACAAAGTTAAATAAATATTATCAAACATTTACATTTGGTGAGTAATTCAAAACATAATCGTTATAATTTCGTAGAGTGAACCTGTTCAGTTGTGAATTGAGTGGTGTAATCTAACACAAAATCCGCGCAAACCTGACTTCTTTGAGTTGACACATATTCCTGCATGTTTTGTATAACATTACAAATTTTTAATGGCATTATAAAGATTAATTTGCAATTTGAAATTGTAAATTTGGTATGCAGTTTGCAAATTTGGAATATAAAATGGGGAAAAAAAAATTTACTTCATTCTGAAGTAGTTGTTCGAATTTATTTTCAAATTTCGGAATGTTGTAAAAGTTAACTTTGTTCGGACAACAACTTCCGAATTTAAATACCTTGTTCAGACAACAACTTCCGAAATTTATTACTTTGTTCGAACAACAACTTCCGAAAATAAATAATTATTTCGGTAGTAGATTTCCGAACCAAATAACACAATTCGGCCCTGGTTATCCGAACGACGCTGGGAAAAAAAAAATAAACTCACATTTCCTTCGCTTTGTTTCACATGAACACTTATTTGCTGATTTTCAGAAGGCAAATCCTCCATAACAATCATGTTTTCCCTACGAATGACGAAGGTTGATGAATGAGTGCATTGAAAAGCTGTAGTGCATGTGCAATACGGAAATGTCAAAGCCCTTTGGTTTCACTTCTAGCTCAATGAACTTGGAAGAAGCTATGAATGACTCTGCTTTCACTTCTAGCTCAATGAAGCTACAAACACGATGCAACAAATGTGAACTCTAGAGGGAGGTGTGCATTGAGATGTTTTGAATTAACAATGGTGTCTAAAATAGTAATTTCACTTAGGGATACAATTGCAATAAAATTAAATATCATTAAGTGTGTGCAAAGAGGGTATTTGGTGTGTGTAGATAGAAGCTCCCGCTGACGTAGCCTAGCTACCCCCTTGTTCTTGTAATAAAAATAAGGTAAATTACATTGACACCCCTTGAAGGTTTATATTTATTACAGTTTCCCTCCTCACCTTTTGGAAATTACATCCTCCTCCCTAAGGTTTAAAGTTTCATTACAGATTGCTCCCTCCAACAATTTAATTTTTTTAAATACCAATTTTGCCCTCACTGGGCAAATTACATTGACACCTTTCACATTTTAGAAATTACAATCCCCTCCTCAAGGTTTAAAGTAGCATTACTAATTGCCCCATCAGTTAGTATTAGTTGGAAAAAAAAAAAATTCATTGGACAAAAATTAATTGAAAAAAAAAATTAATTGAAAAAAAAAATTTGTTAGTCAAATTTTTTAATTTTTGTTTAAAAACCAACGTAAACTCATTTTTTGAATTTACGTTTTTTTTCTCAAATTTAGAAACTGAGACAACCATTTATAAACCAAAAAAATTATCAAATAAGTTTTTATGATAGTTTTTAAAATTTTTGTAAATATAAATTAAAACTGAAAATGAAATAGTTATCAAACAGGCCTCAGATGGTAAAAATGTCGTAAAATTAACAAATAATTAAATAAGTTACCAACATAAGAAATGACTTATCAAAAGATTCTTATGCTATGTATGGTTTGATTTTAAAAAAAAAATTTAAAAATTTAAAAATAATTTGGTTAAGAAATAAAAAATAAAAAATAATTATCATTTTTATATAATTTTTATTTTTCGAATGTAATAAATATAAACCTCAAGGAATTTCAGTGTAATTTTTATCTTATGTTGGTTTTTAAACAGAAATTTAAAAATTTGACTAACAAATTTTTTTTCAAATTTTTTTTTTCCAACTAATACTAATCAAAGGGGCAATTGGTATTCAAACATTGGGGAGGGGATTGTAATTTTTAAAATATGAGGGGTGTCAATGTAATTTACCCAGTGAGGGCAAAATTGGTATTTAAAAAAATTAAATTGCTGGAGGGAGCAATCTGTAATGAAACTTTAAATCTCAGGAAAAAGAATGTAATTTCTAAAAGGTGAGGGAATGAACTGTAATAAACATAAATCTCAGAAGGTGTCAATGTAATTCATCCTAAAAAAAATAAAATAAAATAAAATAAAATAAAAAATAGAACGTGCATAACATGTGCTCCCTTCTAGAATGTTGTCGTGTGAAGACATTAGTTCAATAAATCCTCACCCACCGAATTTCACGAGGACCAAATCCCCCAAATCCTAGGTAGAACACACCTCACTCCACATCACCAAACCCTATCAACCTTAAGTTTCGATAATTATAAATAAACCCCTATAAAATTAAAAAATTACAAAAAAAAATATTAAGAAAAATTATATGTGTTTAATTACAACACTTAGAGCTAAAATAAAAAATATTTTAGATTATATTTTTGAATTAGAAAATGAGCTAAATTGACTAAATTCTCAGTTACTATTGCGTCCGGATAATTTATAATAAATTATAGCTAGAAAATTGTTAGCACTAAAAATAAAATATCCTTGAAAAATAGAAGTGTAGATTACCAACGAAAGTTTTTGCAAGAATTACTATTAACTTAAATCTGAAAATCCACAATTGAAATTGGTATCAGATCCCGATTTCTTGGCCTTGTCAATAACATTTGCATGAGTATTAAATATAGTGAAAAGTAGAATATGATAACTTAAATAATAATACTTCTTTACAAATAATAATAGAACAAAATAATACCTTAATTAGGCTATTAAAAGAAATTAGTGAAAATCTTAGAAATAATCAATTAGAAACAATAAACGAAGTTAGACATTTGCTACTAGATCCAGAAAAATAAGTAGCTATTTTTGAAAAAAAACAAAAAAACTAATATCTATATCCTTATCCGTATAAGAGATATAATCCAGAAAAACCATTCGAATTAGTTTCACCTAAAAATGAAAAAAATAATGGAGTTAAGTAAATACAATCTAAAACAGCAAGAAGAAATGGCTAAAAAAGAAAACGATAGTGAAATAAAATATAAAATAATATTAGAAATAGTTGAACAATTAGATAGAGCGGATGAAGAAATAATAGGAGAAATAAATAATAATAGAATAGAACTAGAAGAAGATATATGTATATATATATATATAAAAACAATTAGGGTTAATTAGTCTGGAAGAAATGGAATACATTTCCTTTGAAGACTTGAAACAAATAATGGAAAATAGTGAAGCTGAAAAAGAAAAAGAAAAAATAATGTTTTAGAAGATTTCGAAGAAACAAATAATGTTAATGATACTGAAATGACAATAGTAAAAACATAAGGAAGTAGTTCTTTCGCCCTACCTAATCCAAATCATCCAGATTTTAGGAATTTCACCAGATAACAATTGAAAGATGATACTAGAAATTATGACTATAGAAGAAGAACGGGAAACTACAGTTTTCTAAATAAAGAATCATTTGCCAAGGAAACGTCTAATTATGCAAACTTTACCCCTAGAAATGAAGTATTTTTAAAAGAAATACCACTAAAACCAATAAGTAATATAGGATACTTATTAAATATTGATTTTGCTACAAATACAAGTAAGGTAATAAAACAATGAAAAAGAGGGATGCATCATGTCTTAAATATCCATAACAACAGCTGGAGCGCCCAAAGTTTTATAAATTATATTGAATATAACTTCGCAGGTATAATTGGTACGACAACTTAAGGGAACATGACAAAGAAAAATTAACGGCGGAGACTATCCCAGAAAATATGTTAAATTTATTTGTAAAATATATTAAAAATGAATTCGTAGGAAAATGTTGAGATGAGGATAAAAGAAAAAGAGAATGTGTCAAAAAACTAAGTAATATAGAAATATGTAATATGGAATATATAGAAAATTATACATGTGAATATTCCAATTACTACTATTAAATAGGTAGAAATAAAATTCATTTAACTATATTTTTTCATAAATTACCATATCCTATAAACGTTAATATAGAAGAAAAATAAGAAAAATGATTAAAAGAATTAGGAGACGCCATAAGCAATACCTTGGGTCATAGAATTAGATATCTAAGAGAATGGGTAGAATAAGAATGCATGAAAATGAAATAAAGAAGAAAAATGAAAAAAATAATATTACATTGCTGGCAAACATCCAATGCATAGGGTTGTGAATCTTCAAGAAGAAAAATATATAATAAGAAAAAGAAAATATTTTATAAAATGAAAAAGTTTTAACAAACAAAGAGGAGAAAAATATAAAAGAAAATATTATAAAAAGCCTTACAATTTCAACAAAAGAAGAAGATTTTTTAGAAAAAATAATTATTGTCCAAAAAGAAAAAAAAAATGCTTGTAAATGTTGGGCACGTGGAGAAATAGGTCACTTTGCAAATCAATGTAGAAATAAAAATAATAATAAAATGATAGAAGCTTTAGGAAGTTTGAATTATGTAGAAGAAGAAGAAGAAGTATTAGAATTGACTCTAGAAAATAATAAAGGAGTAATAGAATTAATTGAAGAAGAGATAAAAATAGAAGATGAAAATTATAGCGATGAAGATGAAGAATTGAGCCTTATGATGACAGAAACAAGTATACAGAACTTAAGAGGAGAACCATTTGTCATAGAAAATTCTCAAGAAAAATATTGGATATTATCAATAATATGAAAACATGAAATATATCAAAAATCAATATTCAAATTAAAAAGTAAATATATATGTGAAAGAATAAAATGAAATATTGAAATTAAAGATTATGAATATGATGTAGGAGAACTAAATTTAATAAAATATGAAAAGATATTAAAAAATAATAAATATAAATATATGCATGCATATAGGAAGTGTACAAATACAAATTACGCCATTGTTTGATAAATAACAATATATATATATATATATATATATATATATATAT
Source organism: Camellia sinensis (assembly GCF_055761805.1). Taxonomy (NCBI): domain Eukaryota; kingdom Viridiplantae; phylum Streptophyta; class Magnoliopsida; order Ericales; family Theaceae; genus Camellia; species Camellia sinensis. The sequence continues at coordinate 154,432,191 of NC_138967.1, forward strand.
GCATTTTTGTGTGATATTAGACAATGAAATTATGGATGATCCATAATCAATGAAATAAAAAGTAATATATATAAAGGACCATTAGATTTTAATTGCAGACCAAGATATTATATTAGTTTAAAAGATGGATTCATAAATAGATTTTTAACTTTAAAAATAAAAACTGTAGGAATCGATATGCATGAAACCACATATCCATTAAGAATATTTTGAAAGATAATATATAAGTTAGATAATACCATAAATCCTAAAATGCAACATAAAATTACAAAAACAGATAAATTTGAACCAACTAATAGAATACCAATAGATAGAATTATTCCTAAAAGAATGAATCTTAATGAGATTAAACTAGATAATTGATTGATAGAGAATTTTAACAATCCTAAAAATATTACAAAGAGAAAATATATATATTAAAAAGTGATAATATCGAGAATATTAAAATAAAAACTCCTAGCACCTTAAAAAATAATGATGAAATGGATAATGTAAGTATGTCATTAGGAAGATATTCTATAGATAATTCTAGTATACAATCCGGTAAGAGTTCAATTAGTAAAAGAATAATAGGATATAAAACTACAAATGTACAAGTATATGAAGATAAGGAAAATCTTATGACTTGGACAACAGAAGATGGAGAAGAGGCACAAAAGGAATATGACACATTTATAAAAATATACAGTAAAAAGTGTAAAGAAAATAAAATGTCATTAACATATACTAATGTTAATAGCATATATACCCATAAAAATATGCATAGAGGGATTTAATAATTACGAATTATGTACTTACTTAGACAACGGGTGCTCAGTATGCTTTGAGAAAATGAAACTCTTTTCTGAGTATATGTGAAAAAAGTAAAATCCATCATTAATTATTTGAATAGCTAATAATAGTACAATGATCCATAATGACATAGAAAACTTAGTTATACAAATTAATTCCATCAACTTTATCATTCCTAAACTTTGGGCCACCGATCAACCATCACATGATGTAATCACAGGAAATAACTTTTAACAATTATATAGCTGTTGTGCTCAAACATTACACTCAGTTATCTTTATAAATAACAATAAATTAGTTGAAGTCTTAAATCTAAAAACGGCAGCAACACATCATAGTATTGACTTCGTCCACAGCAAATGTAGTTAGGAGGTAATCTCTCCAACTAAGTGCGAAACTGCACTAAGTATTAAAGAAATTGAGAAAACATCATTTTCGCCTCTCAAATTTTTATGCATTTTTCAATTTGACCTCCAAACTTCGATTAATATCAATTTTACACCTAAATTTTCAAAATTTTTGATCAATTTGGCCGCTACAATCACATTCCGTCTACAATTAGACGGAATGTGTTGATGTGGGGGGCAAATTGATTTTTAAGGTATAGTTTGGGGGATAAAATGAAATTTGAAATGAACTTTAGTGCCACGTCAGCACATTCCATCCAATTGTAGACGGAATGTGGCGACTAGGTCCAAATTGATCAAAATTTTAAAAATTTGGGTGTAAAATAAATATTAATTGAAGTCTGGGGGTCAAATTGAAAAATGCGTGAAAGTTTGGAGGGTAAAATGATATTTTCTCAACGGAATTAGTATTCAAGAAAAAATTTAAAAAGAACGACACGAAAGATGTAAAAATTTATACAGAGATGATCCCTTAAAATTTTGACACAAAGATAAAAGTATAACTAAATTAGACCTAATCAGCCCTAACAAAATTATTAGAGTAAAACAAATGTTATATACTTATAATGATATAGATGATTTCAAAAAAGAGATAGAAGATCTCAAACGAAAAGGACTAATTAGAGATAGTAGCAATCCACATAGTAGTCCAGCTTTTATGGTTAGGAATCATGTTGAAATTAAAAAAGAAAAAGCTAAAATGGTAATAAATTACAAAAAATTATACGATATTATCAAAATAGATGGTTATTATATTCCAAATAAGCAAGTCATTTTTAATAGAATATAGGATGCCTTTTGATTCTCCAAAATGGATTGTAAAAGAGGATACTGATAAATCAAAATGGATAAAGAAAATATACCACTAACAGTCTTAGTGTACCACAGGGACATTATAAATGGCTTGTAATGCCATTTGGATTAAAAAATACATCTTAAATATTTCAAAAAAGAATGGATACTATCTTTAAAAAAAACTAAATAACATTTGTTATGTATATATAGATGATATTTTATATAGCGATCCTAGTTTGACCCGACCCATTTGATTTTCTGGACTCAGGTTTTATAGTTTATGAACGTTGTCCATGTCTTTCTCTCCTTATTCTTACTTGAGTTTGGCTATTTGGTTGTTGTAGTTGCGTTTGGAACAGGTTGGTTGGTTAGTTTCCAAACTTTTGTTGCCCAGATTTTTGCTCCACTGCTCGAGCGGCACTTCTTGCGCTCGAGCGGGCTTTACAAACTCTCAGTACCTTTGCAGGTCTGCAAACTATTGGGATAATGTATTCTACGCTTGAGCGGCCTTTTTTGCACTCGAGTGTTGGTCTGTTGTCTGTAAAACTACTAGGAGTGTGCATTCTGTGCTCAAGCGTCGTTTCTTGCGCTCAAGTAAAACAACTTATTGTATCTGACGCTCGAGTGTCAACTCTTACGCTCGAGCGGACTGTACGTATATCAGTTCGCAACAGCACCTTTCTACATCACTTTTTCACTCTAAACCCTAGATCGGGACTCTCTCTCTTTAAAACCAACTCTCTCTCTATATTTTCACCTAGATCTGTTGGTTTCCTTACCTTAGTGTCTTGGGGGAAAAAGTAGAGCATCTCAAGAGCTCCGTTTTGATCTGAATAGATCTTGATTTTAACGTCTTCGAAGTGCCTCCACTTCTTCCTTGGTGTTCTAAGCTCGAGGTATGGACTTTTTACATGCTCCTATGATTTTTAACTTAGTTATTTGTTGTTGTGTAAAAAAATGTTGAGATTTAGAGGATTTTAGACAAACCTAGGGTTTTAGTTTAAAATCGAAAGAGGGGTTTTCAAATGAATGAATTGAAAATGGCTGTGGGTATAGATATGAGGATGTATTATGTTGAATTTGTTGATTTTGACACATATGTTAGTTTTGGGAAAGAATAGAGTTTTGCCCTAAAATGTTTAAAATAATTATTTTGTATAAATAATGAAATTGGCATTGGAAATCTGAAATTAGACGAATGTTGATATCAATGGTGGAGTTGGATGTGTATTATCTCTCAACTATGAAAATTTAGATAATTTATCTATCATGAAGATTGTATATCTGTTTTGGGCTACAGTGGAGGATAACTATGATTGTTGTAGAAATTGCATGAGAATTACGTGAATTGAAATTAATCTCTTATTGGTTATCATTGAACATGACTGTATTTTAATACATTGTATATGTATGATATTTGGGAGAAAAAATGGGATGTACTCTATGTTTGGGAGGAGAAAGGGAATGGACTCCATGGAATTAAGTTGGCCTGTGTGTCTAGAGTAAAAGTCCTGAAAACCACTTGTATACATGGGTGCCGATCCCGCGGACGAAATTTTCGTAAAATGGCAAATGAATGTGTTCGTATGACAATTATATTGATTTGAGACCCGATAAGTTGTATTCTCAGTATTGGGTGATTGAATGAAATGAGATATAAAACTTAACATACTATGATCTTGTAAATTATGAATGATCTTATCGCAGACATTGTATATGCACATTATACTTATATCTTTGTTAAGATTCATATATTGTGCTATAGATTATTTCTATTGGGTTTTGGCTCACCCTATTTAAGAAAAACTATTTTTAGGTTTTGATGATATGCCTCCGCCAAGGATTTAGCTTGGGAGGATTGTAGAGCTGAAAGCTCACTTTTGTTTATTTTGTATTTACCTTTTGTACAAGCCTAGAGCTTTATTTGTACTGAGCTTATGACTCATTTTGTTGTAACCAACCACAGTCTTGGAAAAATGTGAGTCATTAGGACATATGAATATTGTTTAGCTTTCATTCTTTATTTACGTCTTGTAACACATACTGTAGATTCAAGATGAACGATTTATGGATGTATATAACATGTGTCACCTTTTATATATTAACTCTGATAAATAGAAGCTTCTTATTGTATCTATACCACTTTGTGATGGTGCTCGGAGTTGAATTATGGTAATTATTTTGGGGGCGTTACATTTTAATTTTCTATAGATCTATAGAACAACATAGAATGGACATCGAAATAATATCAGAGAAATGTGAGGAACATGGAATAGTTTTGGGTGAAAAGAAATGTGTGTATGCGTAAAAGGAAATAGAATTTTTAGGACTTGAAATCATGTAGGGTCAATAAAAATGCAAAATCATGTTCTTGAAAAAATTAATAAATTTTCACATAAAATAACGAATAGAAAGCAATTAGAAAATTTTTTAGGATGTTTTACTTATGCCTCAGATTTTATAAAAGATTTACTTAAAGTAAGAAAATCATTACAAAGGAAATGAAAAAAAGGATGAGAGTTAGACTTGGAACTCAGCCAACTCCATATTACTAAAATTCTTAAAAGAAAAATATAAAGATTTACCTACCTTAACTCTTCCTAATAAAACTGACGAGCTAGTTCTAGAAATCGATGCAAGTAACAGTCACTAGAGCGCAATTTTAGAAATAAAAAAAATAATAATAAATTATGTAGGTATTATAATGGAAGTTTTAATCAAGTTGAATGTAATTATCCCACAATGGAAAGAGAATTATTAGTCATAATAAAATGAATAGAAATTTTTTTAATATTTTTTGTTCCAAAATCATTTTTAATAGGAACTTATTGCAAAGGCTTTGTAAATAAGAATTTTTCTAACATGAAGGAAGGCTTTTACGATGTCAATTCTGGTTAAAACAATTTACCTTTGATATAGAACATATTAATGGTAGTATAGATAGTTTAGCAGATACTCTAACTCAAGAACTGGTAAATGGCTTCCACATCCACAAGACTCATACTGTCAGAAAAGGAAACACTCTTGGTAGATACTCAAGAAGTGTTGGACTTGGTAATACAAGACAACGCTGAAAATATCAGAAAAATGCAAGTAGCAGGGAAGAGTCGTTCCATGAACGAGCTCATTAGGACCGCCTATTTAGTTGGCAAAACCTTTTTACGATTAAAAGTATTATGTTTGTTTCTTCAACTCTCTTATGATATCCAAAATAAAATAAGAGAATGTAATTTTGTTAAATTATTTCTCAAATGGTATGAAACAAGTGACACATATGTGAACTCAGTGGTGCTACTTTAATGAACGAATAACCTTGCACAATTATATAATGTTAAAGGTTTCATTCGATCCAGACAAGATCATCAACCCAAAAGATTCTCTGGTTTAAATGTGGAAATTAGGAACAGTCAATACATTTGACGTTCCATCTCACCCACAGAGTACCATGTTCTTTCAACTTACCAAATTCCAATAACTCATGTTTAAGAAAATTTATGAAATCTATAAAGAATATCCAAGTATGGTACCCATTACATTTACAACTACACAAAAAGAGGTAAAGGGTAGACGTGTAAATGCTACTCATTATCTGATAAAAGTAAAAGACAAGAATGACGTGATCCCCTACAAATGCAATTGGGTTAAAAATTGGGAAGAACCTTTTATGATTGATCCAATAGAAGTAATGGTAAGAGGGTTTTTTCATAATATCTCACAAAACTACAAAATTAGTTCAGATTGGGTTTAAATTAGTTCATTATGAAAGGACCATATTTGCAATAACACCATTCTTGATAGAAAAAATATTTGTTCAAGTATTGCCTTATGAATCAATATATGATTAATTGGAACAAGTAGATTCATGAACATATTTATCTGATAGAGCAAGATCTAAAGGGATGTGATGAAATGTTTCAAGAATATGATGAGAACTATGACCTTAGTGATGTCGTGGGTGATGAAGGGGTATGGAATCTAGAGAATGCAATGGATTAACAAAATTATTGGCAAATTTGCATAACCAATGGCTAAATAGACTACACAACCATGTGATTACTCCACCAGTTTGTCCTCAATAGCATGTGATCACTTGACCACTTTTTGTTTGTTTTCTATCAGCAATAAAATATAATATGTAAAATATTTTATATTTATAGATTAGGTTGAAGTTCACAAGTGCCTATATAAAGGCCTTAAGGGAGAGCAAAAAGGAGACACAAATTACTGAGAGTATACTTGAAAGTTTGTCCTCAATAACATGTGATCACTTGACCACTTTTTGTTTGTTTTTTATCAACAATAAAATATAATATGTAAAATATTTTATATTTATAGATTAGGTTGAAGTTCACAAGTGCCTATATAAAAGTCTTAAGGGAGAGCAAAAAGGAGACACAAATTACTGAGAGTATACTCGAAACTAAGAAAGAATTCTGATTCTCAAGCCTTCATAGAACAAACAATATTCTAGTAATCTAACATTCTAGATGCACTATTTTCCTTGTAAATTTTTGTTCAATAAATTAAAAAAAAAAAAATCATCTCCAGAAAAGAGCGTGTTACTACTATATGTATAGCGACCCCGGTCTTCTCCCATTTGATTATTGTATCCGGATTTAGGTTCCGTAGATTCTGTCATTGTATAACGGTTGTTGTTGTCTCTTTTTTTCTCATTTGGAATTATAGGATGTGTTGGGCAGGTTTGTTTCAGGTTGGTTGGGTTTGGAAATCAAGTGTTGCTGTCCAGTATTTTGGATCTTCGCTCGAGCGAGGAGTTTGTCGCTCGAGCGAGCTGTTGTTTTTGGTTCTTCGCTCGAGCCGGGGTTTGGTAGCTCGAGCGAGAGTTTGTTTCTGGTTTGGACCTGTAGCTTTGCATTCTTGGCTCGAGCGAGCTTTTATTCGCTCGAGCGAGTTAGTTCGTTCTTCGCTCGAGCAATTGTTCCTTCGCTCGAGCGTGTGTCTGGTTACAGACCTGAGGGTTTGAGTTCTTCGCACGATCGAGCTTTCTTTCGCTCGAGCGAGCTTTTGGCTTGTTGGCTCGAGCAAGGCTTCCTTGGCTCGAGCGTAGTATCTCTGTGTCTGGTCGCTCGAGCGACCAAGTCTTCGCTCGAGCGAGCTTGTCCAGTTTATATACGCAACAGCGGATTTTGATCAGTCTTTTTCACATTCTTTTTGATTCCAAACCCTAGGTCCGACTTCTCTCTCTCCCTATTCACCTTCTCTCTTAGATTTGATCTACTTATGGTGTGTTTCTACCCTAGATCCTTCATTAGAAAGATAGAGGACGGCTTGGGCTTCATTCTAATCTGAACATTTGGTGATTTGGAGCACATTGGAATTTGGGCATTTATCTCTATCTTCTCCATTCGGGTTATTTTCTTTGAGGTAGGGATTTCCTACTCCATTTTATAGGTTTTGTTCTAAGTTTTGGTATTTTGATATGTTGGGAATACTTTGGTAAATTTTGGGAAAAACCCTAGTTGTATTATTGAATTAATTTGTATAAGTAATTCATGGAATTGGGAAAAGAGGGTTAAAATTCATGGAATTGGGGAATTTATTGATTAAGTGGCATAATTGGGTAATTGGTATCATTTGTCTATTGAATTGTTGACATGGTTATTTTCAGTTTAGAAATAACTGTTTTGGGCTATCGGTGGAGGATAGTCGTGATTGTTGTAGACATTGCATGTGGATTAGGAATAACTGAAACTAATCACATTGGTTAAGTCATTAATTTTGACTATTGCATTGATACAGAAAATACGTGTATTGATTGAGCATTGCATTTGCATATATTGTTTTGTGTGGGAGGAGATAGGGGATGTACTCCACGGTTTAGGGGAAGATAGGGGATGGACCTCTAAACCGGATTTTGTTTGGGAGGAGATAGGGGATGGACTCCATTAGCATCACTTTTATGTGTGCTTATTTATATAGAAGTGTTTTATTGATACAGCACTAAAATGTGTATCAATCTGGAAGTATGAAGTGTTTGATATGAGCTTGAGTCTCATTTGTTGTTGATAATGGAAGGATGTGAATATGATATATGTGATTCACTGTTGTAAGTTTGGCCAGGTTCTGAGCCATATGAATAAAATTGGAAAGTAAAACGTATCTTTGGCAATAGTGTCATGAGTCTGTAAAATGAAGTAATTGATTATTTTGGTTGACCATCTGTTGAATGCTATTGCTTTATTCATTGCTTATATGTGGTTTAGTATATCTCTACTGGGCTGTGGCTCACCCTTTATGGGAACATCATTTTCAGGTTCAGGCGATAAACTACCTCCAAGGACTTAGCTTGGGAGGGTTTGGCATCTGGATTGAAGAAGACTATCTTTAGTTAATAGTTGATATTTATTTGTACATGTAATCATTCAAGCCTAGGGCTTTTCTTGTATTGAGATTAGAACTCATATTTTTGAATCCAAGTGTTGGCTTGGAAAGATGTAAGCCTGTAGGGCATTTTATTCGATGTTACATGTAATGCTTTATTTAGTAATACTCTGATGAATGAATTAATTAATTGTCTTCTTTAAATAATGCATGTTTATGATATATATAATGGGTTAATTTTGAGGGCGTTACAATATGTCAAGTTATTAATCTTAGGTCTCCTACATAATCAAAGGAACAACTTCTAAAGTCACAGTCTAGGTAGGAAATGAAACAGATCTATGTTGAGCTTGATCTAAGGAAGGAAATATTGATTAGCTATCTTTGTAAACTAGAAACTTGCCAACGCCAGAGCCCTACGCCGACTACATTCAAATAATAGTCGAAATCTTTAGATTCTGTTTTTATTTTGAAAGTACAGTGAGTCTAAAATCAAAGCATCTTACAAATATAAGAAGTGACAAGAACAACAATTTTTTAAAAAAAAAAAAAAATTATGAGTAGTTATCACCATTTTTATGTTCAAGATTTATTGTTAAATCGTAATCAAGTGGTAATACTAATAGCAAACTGTCAGTAACGATGTAATTTTTTTTATAAAATTTACTAAATACAGGTGCTGCTAAAGATATAAAATTTACTAAAAAATAGTAAAAAAATTTCACAAGAAACCATATATTATCAACAATAACTTGATTTAATATCTTAATAAATAAATAAATAAAATAATAATAGTAATAATTATTTTATTTTCCACGTTGCAGCCACGTTAGACCATCCATATCATTCGGCCTAATTCGGGGGAATTTTTTTTGATTAAAGCTTCGTTTTAAAAATGATTTGGCTTTTAATTTTTTAATTTTTTGACTAATTTAATCTAGGAGTAAAACGTTAATTTGAGTTGGACTTTTTAACTTTTGTAAAAGAAAAAAAAATAATTATAATTTAATTATAACATTTTATTTTATTAATTTTTTAACTTATTTTATTTTTTTATAGTTAAATTAACCCTCAACCTTCAAAACACCTCATACCAAATTAGGGCTTAATATAGCACTACCCGGCATTAGTTGCATCAAAGCCGTATACCAAATTAGAGGGTGTCATCCACAAGCTTTGTTTGTTTGTACCAACTTTTCCCCAAATCATTCCCCAAAATGTTATATATATACCCGTTTGCATGTGCAATTTTTTACATTCCACACGTCTACAACTGTCTCACTTTCAACCCATCTTCGGATTGCAGAGTGTCTTCTTATAAAAGTCTATTGTATCAAAAATATATATATATATATAGAAAATTCAGTAATGTATAATAGAAATAATTAATTAATGATTAAAGAAATTTTTTTTAAAAAAAAAGTTATTTTATATATTCTAATAGAATGTCACATTATTAAAACAATAATGATTCAGATCCCCATAAAATATTAACCCCACAACCCCCACTCACTTGTGATTCATCCAAGTAAAAAAGAGAAAGAAAATAAAAAAAATAATACAAACACATCATTAATCCACATCAGTGTGGGGGTAATGGGGGTCTCTCCAAAATGGGATCCCAAACATTATTCTTATTAAAAAGTGTGTTTAATTTTCTAGTTAAAATAGCAATGCTTGCCAAAGCATTATCATAAATTTTAGATCAATGATATATTAATGTTGTGGGGTCACTCTAAATGAATATTAACCATTAATGTGAAATTTTAGACACTTTTATAAAATAAAATAAAATAAAAATTCCTGAGATTATAACATTTCTGATAAAAGTATCTTAAAAGTGGAAGTGTCTCTAGGGTTGGTTTGAGAAACGGATTTTTAATTTTTTTTGACTAAAATATGAGGCGATAAAAATTAGAGTTTTTTAGAAAGACTTTTTTAGACAAACAATCAAAAAGTAGAGAGAATAAGGACAAAAATACTCTAGACATCTCAAAAATTTTACTAAAAATTCTACCAAATATTTTATATAGGTGTAGGACCCACATGAGACTCACATTCTGTGCATCCCACATCCATGTGAGACATTTGATAAAATTTTTAGTAAAATTTTGGAATCTGTAACATTACTCGAATAAGAATGGATCTTTCACTTTTTTAATGACTTTTTGACTATTTTAATAAAAAATTTCAACTATATTAACTAAGGGTCGTGGTTCATCCCCCGAATTGGGGGAGCCCGAATCCCCCGAAATTCCATTTCAGGTAAAAAAAAAAAAAAAAAAAGAAAAAAGAAAGAAAAAAAGAAAACAGTTTCCAAAATTGGAAATTAGGGGGATTAGGGGGACTTTTTTTAGAGTTACCAAACATTTCCCATTAACTAATTGTCAAACATTGCTATGGTACACATTGTGGGTGCTTGAGAAGTTACTATTTTAGTAAGCTATTTTAGTTTTTACTTTTTTAAGTAGGCTAAAAAATTTTTGTTTGGAAAGATGATTGGATTTTTTTGTAGTTGAATGTGATATTTGTAAGAGAAAAAGTGAAATGATTATGTGTTTGATGTGATATTTTGTCTTATTAACTATTTTAACCTATTTTATCTTGTTGTAGATCTTAGCCTAAAAGAAGTTGAAATTTTTCTCCCCTAGCAATATGTTTATATATAAATTTATGAATTATGTAAATAAATTTTAATTTTTTTTATGCATCAATTTCCTCTTAAATAATTTTTAATTTTTTTATACCACTATGTCACTATTTTAAATAATTTTTAATTTTTTTATACCACTATGTCACTATTTTAAGAGGAAATTGATGCATAAAAAAAATTAATACTTACATATTAAAAAAAAAATTCTCTTTCTCGATTATTTTTTATACTTCCTCCCCAATCACTCCTTCCAAAAAGATGTGCAATATGCATGCTCAGCCATAGGTTTGTGCTCTTTGCTCTTTAGAACAAGTTCAAAATTCCAAAAACATTCCCACAACTGAACAACTGTGACAATTTCAAAAGCAATTTTAACCCCCATCTTGCCAAGCATTATTCACTTGGTAACTATTTTATCAATCTTCAACGATTTATCAAAAAAAAAAAATGACTTTCTTGATTCTAAGTAAAAAAGAGGAAGAAAATAAAAAAAATAATGCAAACACGTCATTGATCCACATTAGTGTGGGGGTGGTGGGGTCTCCCTAAAATGGGATCCCAAACATTATTCTTATTAAAAAGTGTGTTTAATTTTTTAGTTAAAATAGCAATGCTTGCCAAAGCATTATCATAAATTTTAGATCAATGATATATTAATGTTGTGGGGTCACTCTAAATGAATATTAATCATTAATGTGAAATTTTAGACACTTTTATAAAATAAAATAAAATAAAAATTCCTGAGATTATAGCATTTTTGATAAAAGTATCTTAAAGTGAAAGTGTCTCTAGGGTTGGTTTGAGAAACGGATTTTTAATTTTTTTGACTAAAATATGAGGCGATAAAAATTAGAGTTTTTGAGAAAGACTTTTTTAACATAAACATTCAAAAAGTAGAGAGAATAAGAACAAAAATACTCTAGACGTCTCAAAAATTTTATTAAAAATTCTACCAAATGTCTTATATAGGTGTAGGATCCACATGGGACTCACATTGTTTGGATCCCACATCCATGTGAGGCATTTGATAAAATTTTTAGTAAAATTTTGGGATCTCTAACATTACACGAATAAGAATGGATCTTTCACTTTTTTTAATGACTTTTTGACTATTTTAATAAAAATTTTCAACTATATTAACTAATTGTCAAACATTGCTATGGTTGGGTGTTTGGGAAGTTACTATTTTAGTAAGTTATTTTAGTTTTTACCTATTTAAGTAGGCTAAAATTTTTGTGTTTAGAAAGATGATCGGATTTTTTTGTAGTTGAATGTGATATTTGTAAGAGAAAAAGTGAAATGATTATGTGTTTGATGTGATATTTTGTCTTATTAGCTATTTTATCTTGTTGCAGATCTTAGCCTAAAAGAAGTTGAAATTTTTCTTCCCTAACAATATGTTTATATATAAATTTATGAATTATGTAAATAAATTTTAATTTTTTTTATGCATACCACTATGCCACTATTTTAAATAATTTTTAATTTTTTTATACCACTATGTCACTATTTTAATAGGAAATTGATGCATAAAAAAAATTAATACTTACATATTAAAAAAAAAAATTCTCTTTCTCGATTATTTTTTATACTTCCTCCCCAATCACTCCTTCCAAAAAGATGTCCAATATACATGCTCAAACATAGGTTTGTGCTCTTTGCTCTTTAGAACAAGTTCAAATTCCAAAAACATTCCCACAACTGAACAACTGTGACAATTTCAAAAGCAATTTTAACCCCCATCTTGCCAAGCATTATTCACTTGGTAACTATTTTATCAATCTTCAACGATTTATCAAAAAAAAAATGACTTTCTTGATTTTAATGAACACAACATAAAACATCAATTCAATCAAGTTTTCAGTTATCTCCAATGCCAGAAGAAAAGAGCAAAGTGTCTAATTAAAAAAATGAAGCAATGTGAAATACAAATGTTCAAAAAACAAACAGATTTGTATATTAGAATCTAAAAGTTACACCCGAACAAACTCATAGACGATACAAATATATGAAGAGCCTATCTAAATTCATGAAAACACAAAACATTGAACAGAAAAACATCTTCTAAGGGCCATCCTGAATCCTGATCGCTATATCTAAATTCACCGATAACAGAAACAATGCATCAAAGCTGAGAACAAATGGCGGCTCAAAACAGATTGTAAAGGTAATCAAAAACCATATCAGCCATGTGGTTTAAAGCTCTAAAATGCTTATATCGCGGAATTTTTTTTGTTGGGTTCAAACACATACTTGATCAATGACTCCTTGATATGTAGCAACTCGGGGAATTCCTTCTTCAACTTTGACGCGTCCATTTCATTATTGCTTCGAGCGGCAACAATAACCTTTGCTTGCTCTTCGAGCGTGAAATTGGCCCACTTAAATTCGGGATCAATGTATTTCTTGTACATCTCCAAAATCTCATTATGACTCACAACGCCTGGGTTTGTGAAATTCCATATGCCCCTTAGGTTCCGCTTTGCCATCTCAATCGAAATGGGTAGAAGCTCATCCAAGATGGTCATGCTGTTTGGAATGTTGACCACTTTATTATAACGAGAAATTTTGGTAATGAAGTTACGCGGGTTGTTAAGGTCTGAAGATATGGGCATTCGGACTCTGAGGGTGCATACATTGTCGTATTCTTTCAAGAGGTCCTCAACCTGGTTCAAAATCAAACAAACCATTATGAATAATCATTTGTGAGTCTGATTTTCCAAAAAAAGAACACAATTTTAGAATGATATTGAAATAAAAGCTAGAAATGTGAAGCTACCATGGCCTTGGTCTTTGAGTAGTAAGAACCGGTGAAATTGGGCGTGTCTTCCTCCTTGTACCCAATTCCAGAACCTTCTGGATGAGCAGCATCGTATTCAAATATACATCCAGTAGCAAAATTTATCATCAAAAGCCCATACTCTCTGCAAACATCTGCTAAGTTTAGCGTACCAGCAACATTGGCACGTATTGTTTCTGTTTTATGACTTTCACACCAATCAACATTGGGTCTGCCAGTCACACCAGCAGCGTTGAAAACATGGGTCGGCTTAACATTCTGAATATCTGCCAAGAGCTGCGACCTATCCTCCAAACGCCCCTTTCCATACTCGTATGAAATTCCTTGTTTCTCACATAACTTTCCCAGTAGACCTCCAATCCACCCGGTCCTACCATAAATCAAGAATTTAAAGGGTTGTTTCCGAGGAGAGCCACTGCCTTTGGAAACTGGTACCACCATTTTGATCTGATTAGAAGAACTAGACAGATGAGACGATCCATTGCTGCATTTTTCAGCCTCGTCAAAATGTCTCTCGGCTCCACCAGGCATCATAAGCATTCTAGGATGAGGAAGCAAAGCTCCAGATACATCGCCCCACCAATTGGGGTTATTGATATACCATTCCATTGTCTTCTTCAAACCCTCTTCCCACGTAGTCCGCTCTGACCACCCCAAAACCTTCAACTTCTGATCATCAAGAAAGTACCTCTGGTCATTAAACGGCCTGTTCTCAACAAACTTAATGCTTGTTTTTGGGTCCATCGAAAAGAGCTTGCATATATCCGTGGCAACATCGGTTACTCTCCTTTCCTTCTTTGTCCCAATATTGTAGACATGACCAACTTCACCCTTATGAAGAATAACTTCGAATGCCTCAGCAACATCCTCGCAATAAAGATAGCTCCGCACATTAGCACCATCACCATGAATCGGAAGAGGCTTTCCTTGCATAGCTAAGAGGATAAACTTTGGGATTAATTTTTCGGGAAATTGATTTGGGCCATAAACATTGTTTCCTCGAGTGGTAATCACAGGTAACCCATATGATCTCCCATAAGCCATAACAAGCATTTCTGCCCCGGCTTTTGTTGCTGAGTAAGGGTTTGTAGGCAGGAGTTGAGAAGCTTCGTGATTTCCTACCACGGCATCCTCATCTGTTTCTCCGTAGACCTCATCGGTGCTCACATGGATAAACCTTCTGATCTGGCCGGTGACTTTGCAAGCCTCAAGAAGAACATGGGTACCATAAATGTTGTTTTTGGTAAATTCAAAGCTGTTGCCAAAGGAATTATCAACATGGGTCTGGGCTGCAAAGTGCATTATTGTGTCAATGGATTCAGTGATAAGGAGGAAATTGACAAGATCAGCACTGCCAATGTCTCCCTTAACAAACTTGAAATTTGGGGATGATCGAGAAGGGTTTAGATTTTTAAGATTCGAACAGTAATCAAGCTTGTCAAGAACAACAATATTGTATTCGGGGTATTTCCGGATCAGGCCGTTAGCAACATGAGATGCAATGAATCCGGCAGCCCCAGTAATGAGGATGTTCTTCGGAGTATATGGAGCCATGTCAGAGCAATCTCTATTCAATACAAATTACACAACTCAAATCAGAACCACAAATCAAATGATATGGAATCCAAAAAATGCTGTGAAAAACAAAACCCAATTCACTGAAGAACCAAATAGCAGAAACTAACAAGAAAACAGAAAAAAAGACTGATACAAATCTTTACACTTACGAATTTACATGACTATTAGATCTCCAATTCATTCCAAAGCAAGATCCTAACAGCAAGTAGCACAGAATTTTTGTACAAATCTTCCATATAAATATAAATACATGTTACTCAAATGCTTCAATAACAAACAACAAAGTATCAATCAGTGCAGAAATGCTATAATAAAACAAAACCCAATTCACAAAAGATAAAAATAGAAGCAACCCAAAAAAGGAAAAAAGAAAAAGACTTGTACAAAATCATACACCATTACAAATATTTAACATGACTATTAGATCTCCAATTCATTCCAAAGCTAGATCCTAACAGCAACTAGTATAGATTTTTTTTGTACAAATCTGGAATAAAAATACATGTAACTCAGATGTTTCAACCTCAAACAACAAAAAATCAATCAGAGCATAAATCGAACTGGGTTTTCAAAATCCAATCCAGGAAGCAAAAACATTAATCTAATTACACAAAATTAACTGATCCAAGAGGCAGATTAGCGAACAGTCATTTGAAACAGTTGAGAAATAATTATCAGATCCAGGAAGCAAAAACATTAATCCATGGTTCCCAACCATGGAGATCAAAGTCCCAATTATCAGATCCGACACTTAATGACATTGATACATATCAGATCTGTGTGAAATAAAGCAAATGTCTTTGGATGAATCAAAGTTTGAGCAGCATTAAAGACAAGACCGTATAAGCAAACAGGTCAACAACACTAATTGAAGAATACCCAGATCACAAACAAATTCAATTAATGCAAAGAATAAATAAACAAAACGATATGATAGTTTGGATCAACTTACGAATTGGGTCTTGAGACCAATATCAAACAGGAAGGAGAGAAAGAAAAGGAAGAGACTGGAGAAAGAAAATCAAGAGACTAGAGAGAGAGAAATGATTGAAGAAGAAGGATTGAAGAAGAGCGAGAAGAGAGGAGAGAGAGTTAAGAGGGAGAGGCTACATTGACGAAACACATCACGGAAATAGTCGTGTTTATTCACCCTTCACCGGGAGAGGAGAGAGAGAGAGAGAGAGAGAGAGAGGGACGCGGAGACAGTTGAGGGGAGCCATCTGCGAAGGAAGTGAAATGACGAAAATGTAAAAGAATATAATTTAGTCGGTCGGCAACGGTATTGTCATTGATCGTAAGAGAGACATGTGATATTTTATGTGTATTAATTAATTTATATATTAATGTATTAATAAGTGTTATATTATTATTATTAATCTTATTTATTATATAAATTATAAATATTTAAAAATTTTAAAATTATGTCATATTATATGTTAGTATATTAGTTAATACATTAATTAATATATATAGTATTATTTTATTTTATAATATTATAATTGGTGAAAAATGTGAGTAAGTGTGAAATTGTGTTAGGTAATCGGAGAATATGATGGCATATTAAATAATAATTGATTAAGGTATATAGACATGTATTATTCCAAAAATATTAAACAATTTCCCGTCATTGATAAATGAAATGAGAGATACGATTTTATATTAAATGATTAAAAAATATAAAATAATATTATAATTTATGATTGATAAAAAATATCATCACGTAATGCTCTTAAACTAACCAATAATTATAGGTAAAGCTTGGTAGAATTTTAAAATTATGATTTAATAATAGAGTTGTATTTTGAGTTTGTAAGTTTTAGAATTATGATTTGAGTGTAGAAAATTTGTTTGACTATGAGTTTTGAATTGAGTTTGAATTTTTTGATGTGGCATATAATATTTGATTCAAAAACTTACAATTCATAACCAAACACATAACCCAAAATTATATTCAAAACTCATAAAAAAATTTAAAAAAAAATCCAAAAATATTTTTTTATTTAAAATATAAAAATAACAGATATCTAAAAAATATATTTCGATCAACTGATTAGACGTCCGAAGAAACATCCGGAAAAATGATCAAATAAACATGTTTTTAAAAGTGAATATGAAATTAATTTTTAAAAATTATATCTAAATACCACACTTAAATATAAATATAAAATTATATTTAGAACTTCATACCAAACACCGTCATAATTTTTCTTTCATATGGGACTAGTCTAGGTCATAATTTACTCCACGCGGTCCGTGTGAGGGCCGCCATTTACGAATGGAATGAATGCTGCTTCATTTTGGTTGGCCACGGCAATTATGTCATTGAACAATGCTATGTAATAATAGAATAATATTATATATGTATTAAGGAAAATGCGGGGGACCCAGTAAGGGGCGACTCCCAGCTATCCCCAGCCCACGTAGTTGTGGGTAATTGGCTGAAAAAAAAAAAAAAAAAAAAAAAAAAAAAAAAAAAAAAAAAAAATTGACGAATGGCGTTGCGCCACGTCACTGGGTCGACCCCAAGTGGGGTCTGTAGCAGTGTTGATGTATTAATTAATATATTAATAGGTAATGAGATATCGTTTTAGAGATTTTAAATATTTATATAATAAATCGAGTTAATAATAATATCATAATATTAATTGATAATTTATACATTAATTAATATATTAATTGACATATGTAACATCATTGATACTAATAAGATCTTTATGCTTAATGCTATATAATAATAAGGATTTTAGGTAATTTTGTTGATTTAGGGGTGTTTTGGCAAGCATATATGAGCTCATTTGTTTTTGGAGTTAAGTTGAGTGAGATTGTTAAAGAGTATTTGAGAAACATTATAGAAATGTAATTTTTTATCTTTTTATTTTTTTTAGTCATATCATCTCTTTATTTTTTTGTATATTTTTTTTGTAAAAAAGTCAAAAAATATATTTATCCCAAACAATCTTGTGGAGCTTGTTAATGAAGAGATTAAGAAAAATTATATTTGTTTGTAATATATTTTAATAAGGAGATTAACTACATGAATACCATAAATATCTTGTGATATTTTTGATATATTTTAATATTAAAAATTATATTTTTTATTTTAATATTTATATATGCCATAATACCAAAACAAAAAATCACACACAAACACACAATAGGGGTAAAATAGACTTTTTTAATTAATTTTCTTACTAGTTTTGGAACTCAACCCTTTGAGGCGTTTGCTAATCCACTTCTCCAAGATCCATGCTAGTTTGACGAGACGATTAACATCAAGTTCCATTTTGCAAATAAACATGAATTTTTGTAGTCCCTACTCGCTATAAGAGTGTTTGGAAAGATTATTGGACTAAAATAATTCACTAAAAAACAAAATAAACTAAAATAATCAATACAACAAAATGTCACATTTAATCCAAAATTATTTTAATTTTTCTTTCACAACCATCAAATTAATTACAAAAAATAAAAATAAAATCAACTAACTAACTTTCCAAACACAACTATTTTAGTTAAGTTAAAATAATCAAAAAGTCAAATAATCAACTAAAATAGCCAACTTTCCAAACAATGCCTATGAATCGAGTCCTCTCCTCTATAACCCAAAACAAATAAGGCCTAACAGCCTTAGTATGATTAATAGTGAGGGGATTAATAATTCGTAACTTTAGTACTGAATTGGTTGTCCAGCTAAATTAGTGAGATATATAATTTACTTTTATCCACCTTTGTTTTGCAATAGATATAAAAATATATAATCTCAATTATATGTATATTTTGTGTTATCAATCGTAGGATTAAAAAATCTATCAATTTTGTTGAATTTGAAATCTAATCTGAATAATAAAATTTGCAATAAATAATGAAATATGAGTTCCATGATTAAAATCTCAAGTAAATAATAAAGAATTTATTTTATTATAAATTCTTTATTATTTATTTTTATTATTAGTTATCTAAATTGTATACGTATCGTATGTATCACCCGCTAATATATATAATGTGAGAGAATTAAGAATTGAAAACGCAATGTGAAGCTCCAATGCTGTGTACAATTTCGGAGAAAACGAAAAATGTAAGGTTTTTTGTTGTGTTAGTTATGTATATAATATAAATTCAATATAATCTAACAATATAAATTACTTTCACATCATCAAATGGCTAATAAATTATATGTATATTTAATATTTTTTTTTATAGAGTTTTGAGTTGCTTGGACTATTTGATATCTTTACCCAAGCCTACTCAAATTTAATTCAGACTTTTGAATTTTTACCCAGGTCCCAAAAAAAATTGGCTCAAGTTAAGCCCATCCAGGTTGCATCCCTACCTAAAATAGTCAAAAAGTCAACTATTCTACTTACCTTTATGTACATCTTTTCATAAATAAATAATAAATAAATAAATAAATAAGTAAAAAATCAACTTGAAAAATCTAGAAATCCCCTAGATATTGATTTGTGATTATGTAACAATTTTAAGCAGTATATAACAATCCCAATCAAATAATCAAGACAAATCAACACAACGATTTTAACGTGGAAAAAACCACAATTGGACACCTCCAACTGTGATTAAAAAAACCACGGGCAACAGCCACAAAACAATCCACTAAGAAAATTTAAAGGAATTACACAGGTATACTCTCAATTACCTAGCGAATCTACGCCTAATTGAACCAACCTCTATGTGTCTCTTCCAACCCGTCTTCACCTCGGAATTATCTTTACGATGAGCCACCCTAGAATCCACTAAAGCTTCAGGCTCGAATTCTTCAGAATCCACCGAAGAACAACTTTCTCTTTTGTAGAACAAACAAAACCTTTGATGTATACTCTTTAAAACATGAGTTGAATACTCAATCAAAACATCAAAGAAAACTCACAAAATATTCCCAGATGTAAATCTTAATAACCAAAAAGAAGATCCGGAGGAATTAAATAGTTTTGGGAGAAAACCAGCTATTTATAGAAAACCAAAAGTAATCCTAGTTTTGAAAGAAAATCAACTTCTTAAAGAAATCTTTTGTCAAACGGGATTGCCAATAATTAAACCTAACAATCTCCCCATTTGGCAATGCCGTGACAAAACACACCAAACAAATAAAATCTTAAACACCCCAACCCATTACAGCCAACAAAAACAAACTTCTTTATCAAGGTCATGATCTGCAAAACAGCTATTAGTGCCACAATCTCCAAAACAACTATTAGTCCCACAAGAGTATAAGAAAAAACAATAAACATAGGACAAGATTATTTTGAAACATGAAATGGAAAACATGAATAGATGAAAACTAAGACTCATGAAAAACAACTCTCAAACAACAAAAGTAAGATCATAAACCAACCCAAGTCAAGATAAACCAAACTCCCCCTCACTAAAAGCAACCACAAACACTAAAAAAGATGAACCAAACTCCCTCTCACTAAAAGCAACCACAATCACTGAAAATAGTGAACAAGAAGAAAACGACAGAAATTATGGTGGAGCAAGCAAGGAATTTCAGATTTGTACCTTAAAAACACACAAGATTATCCAAGAAGCACCATTACAAGAAAACACAATGTGCGCAGTCTGTAGAAGATTCCTCATGAAAGAAAGTGATGCATTATGTGAAAAGCATAGATCCCATGATAAAAAGTGTGTGTGTGACTCTTGAAGTTCGACAAAAACTAGATTCAATCCTAGTAGTGATATGAAAGCTGGACATCCGACAAGAGAATCTAAGCACGACAAAGGAAAGTCAAACCACTAGGAATCAAGGGGTATTTGGTGAGTAAAGGCGGAGGCTCCCCCTCAATCAATGAATCTTTTCTTTTTTTTCTTTCTTTCTTTTGCACATTTTTTTCTTTCTTTTGCATATTTTGTCTTCTTCTCTTTCTTTTTCTTTTTCTTTTTCTTTTGCACAATCATTGGTGGCTGACACGCTCAAGAGTATGGAAACCGAACCAGAGAAGCATGGATATAATAAGGATAGCCTGGTTGGTGACTCTGAGGTAGCCTTTTCCTCATGGCTAGACTACAAAGAATTAAGGGGAAAGCCATGGAGATGCAAAAGGATGGTAGGTGGTTAAGAGACTCAACATCACCCAAGATATGCTAGTATAGGTCAATTCCTCTAGAAAAGCAAAAGATACAATGCCAGAAGTCCAAAAAAAGAAAAAAATCACTAAGGCGAAAGACTTCAAAATTTGCTAATCCAAGAGTGTGTACAGAATGAGACATATTAATTAAAAAACACACACTCCAAAATGAGTAATGACTACAGAAAGCACACATATATTAACATATAATGGATATTCTCATCAAATCCAATATGCACTAAGGACCACTCAAAAATTTCAAGCTTGCAAAACCATACTAAGAAAATCTTTTTGGGATTTTTTTTTTTCTCAAAAATAAAGCAAGACAAAAAAAAATGAACAAGCACACATTTTTTTTTCTTTTTTTTTTCATTAAAAACAACACACAAAAACCCAAAAGCTAAAACAAATAAACAAATTAACACAAGTCAAGTTTTCTCACCCAAACTGCTTTAGTACGAACAAAGTTGTGAGAATTGCAGTTCTTGGGTGGTGTCTTGACGTTGTGGTTCCTTTCCCCTGCAATAGGAACCCGTCTCGACATGGTTTCCAACTTTCTATTCCTAGGTCCAGGCAAATACACTTTCCCATGCAGCTTATAACAATAAGGGCGAATATGACCATACATACCACAATGATGACAAATAAAAATAGGGTGTATAGGGTGTACCTTTTTTTTCTTTACCTTTCCAACTCTAGAAAGTTTAAGAAGTCCATCCTTATGTTGAATTTTTTGTTCTCCCTTTCCTTGAGTTCTTGTATCGTGAGATGTTGAAGCACTCTGTTTTTGCTCTTTCTTACCACCAAAGCCAATGCCACTCTTGTCACAACTCATTTGTTGAGACCCAATGATATCCTCCAAAGTCTTTGATCCTTTGTTCCAAAAACCAATAGTAGCCATAGCACACTTGAGTTCTTCCTCTTTCTTGATCATTAGTTCTTCCAAAGAAACTTGTGACATCTCGAGAGATTCAATCTTTTCTTCATACATGGCATGGGTTTGTAGTAGCTCATTCCTTTCTGTCTCACAAGTTAATAGTTTTGCAAAAAGAACTTGTCGATCATCAGCTACCTTGATGGCATCAATCCTGGCCTCGGAAATCTCCTCCTTAAGTTTGACATTTTCACTTTCACATGCTTTGAGTTTCTTTGTGAGTTTGTCATTCAATTTGAATAAGTTAAGAGACTCCTTATACAACTTTTCATAAGCTTTCTCAAGCTCTTCATGATCACTCTCCGAGGATTCATCATCAGTGATATTTTCAATTGACCTCTTCGGAGAATCTGTTTGTCCTTCAGCTTCGGAAGCCGCCATGAAAGCAAGAAATTATTTATGCCCCTCTTCGCCTTGATCTTCATCGTCACTTTCATCTTTATCAGATTCTAATTCATCATCCCAAGTCATAGCGAGGGCTTTCTTCTTCCTCAACCGAGTGGGGCATTCTTGAGCAAAGTGGCCAAATCATTGACATTCATAGCATTGGAGTCTTTCAGAGTTCCCTTGTATCTTTTTTTCTCCTTCTTGGCTATAGAATTAATTTTGAATTTATCTTTGCCTTTAGATTTATGAGTATGAGTAGATTCCAAAAGATTAGAATTCTTTTTCAAAAAAGATTTTTTAAATTGTTTAACAAAAGCAGCTATAATCTTGGAATCTATCTCATAATCCTCATCAGAATCCTCTCTAACTCTATGAGCACTACTAAAAGCAATATCTTTTTGTTTCTTTTTAAAATTTCTATGTGCCTTATAAGTTTGGAAATTTCCAACCAACTGATCCAGCTTGAGGTTGTCAACATCTTGAGCCTCCTCAATAGCCGTAACTTTTGGTTGGAACCAATCGGGCAAGGATCTCAAAATTTTTCCCACAATTTTGCATTCTGGAATTTTTTCACCTAAATTGAAGCTGAAATTTACAATGTCACTCAACTTCGCATAAAATTCATCAAATGTCTCACTATCTTTCATTGAAAGGTTTTCGAAACTAGATGTGAGCCTTTGAAGTTTTGAGCGTTTAACAGAAGGAGTACCCTCATGAATAGTTTGTAAGATATCCCAAGCCTCTTTTGTGACTTCACAATTACAAATACAACTAAATTCTTCAGGTGTGATAACGCAAAAGAGAGAATTGATGGCTTTACTATTCCAGCTACTATTTTGGTAATCAATTGTGTCCCACTTATCAATTGGTTTCGGGATTGTAACTCCATCAACTGTAATTGTTGGTTCAGTCCACCCATTCATGACGGATTGCCAAACTTTTTCATCAATAGATTTTAAAAAAGATCTTATCCGAGCTTTCCAAAAAGAATAATTGGATCCGTCAAGTAGGGGTGGTCGAACCATAGAATTTCCCTCACGAATTGAATCCATTATCACAAATCAAACAAGATCTCGTTCTAAAAGAATATATTTTTTTTAAAAAAAAATAGAACGACCTGCTCTGAAAAATCTAGAAATCCCCTAGATATTGATTTGCGATTATGTAACAATTTTAAGCAATATATAACAATCTCAATCAAACAATCAAGACAAATCAACACAACGATTTTAACGTGGAAAAAACCACAATTGGACACCTCCAACTATGATTAAAAAAATCACGGGCAACGGCCACAAAACAATCCACTAAGAAAATTTAAAGGAATTACACAGGTATACTCTCAATTACCTAGCGAATCCACGCCTAATTGAACCAACCTCTATGTGTATCTTCCAACCCATCTTCACCTCGGAATTGTCTTTACGATGAGCCACCCCGGAATCCACCAAAGCTTCAGGCTCGAATTCTTCAGAATCCACCGAAGAACAACTCTCTCTTTTGTAGAACAAACAAAACCTTTGATGTATACTCTTTAAAACATGAGTTGAATACTCAATAAAAACATCAAAGAAAACTCACAAAGTATCCCCAGATATAAACCCTAGAGCTTAAAAAGAAGATCTGGAGTTGTTATACTAAAATCTGATCCAACACGCGAATTTATAGAATCTGTCCCGCGATCTCCGTTCGAGCGCCCAACAGCCCGCTCGAGCGACTTCAGCAAAATATGTGCGAAATATAATAGAGATCCACTCGAGCGCTAGAGATCCCGCTCGAGCGCGAAATCACACGTCTCAGTATTTTTACAGGCGACCAAAACTGCTGGAACCAGGGATTCTCCGCTCGAGCGGGGTAATGTCCGCTCGATCGGACAGGCAACTTGGAATGCATTTTTGCATTTTGCTTCGGGGGCACTGCCCCTCGACCCCGCCGTGGCGCTGCCCCGGACCCGCCAAGGGGCGTTACTCCCTGGACCCCAGCGAGCTGACCGGGCAACTTGATCCCCATCATAATCAGCGAAGTGGCAATCTTGAAAGTATTAGCATCACAAACTTCTCTGAAAGACACAATTCGGGTTGGATTCGCATCTAAATACTCATAGTCTCATTGAAATAAAAGTGCGAAAAAAAATACAACTGAAAGGAGTTTTGTCAAACGGGGTTGCCAAGAATAAAACCTAACACAACTAAAATTACTACTCCCTGAAATAACGTTTAATCTCAACCACTTTGGATTTGTTTGAGAATTGACTATTTTAATTAGTTTTTTTATTTATTTTTTATAAAAAGACGTGAAGAAAAGTAGAGAATAATATGATAAACAATAATGTTTGGAACCCCCTTTTGGGAAGACCCCCACCACTCCCACAGTGATGTGAACCAATGATGTTTGTATTTTTTTTATTTTTTTTCTCTCTTTCTTACTTAGACCAATCACAAGTGAGTACGGGTTATGGGGGTGATCTATGATAAATTGTAGTGATTTTTTTTTTTTTTTTTTAGAGTCTTTTTACAAACAAGTTAATATCATAGTACTAGTGCACTAATAAATATATTTTATCTTACATCTCTAATATATTATCATAGTATTATAATCTCGTGAGTCAAATACATCATACTCGTAATAATTATACTCAACTTAATCGAACTAACCAACATGGCCCTAGTGTTTGTCGAGATTGGGCTTCTCTAACCTCAATTTTGAATTTTTGGACACTTGAACCTTAATTTTTAACTTTGGAATTTTTTGTTGAACACCCCCAATTAATTTGAATTATGCCCTCTTACCAACGGAAAATGACTGAGGCCCCCAGTGGGGGTGACCCCCAACACCCCTATTGTTTTTTCATTGGCTGGGAAATTTTTTTTTTTTTTTCTTCTTTCAAGTCTTGCTCTCACAGGAGGCCATGTGGCGCTGGGGGTGCTAGGGGTCACCCTCCACTGGGGTCCCCAGCATGGTTGCTTACCAAACTTTATTGCCCCTTTCATCCACTACCAATCCTTTTCATTATCATCTCACCCTTTCCATTACCCTCAACAACTCCATCACCCCTCCCTATGTCGCCATCTCTCAAAATCTACAATCCCCACCTCTTATTTCTCTTCTTCTTTTTCTCCAAAACCATTCTATGGCCATAAAAGCTGTAACTCATCTCTCTCCTATGCTAATAACCCCCAAATTAGTCCCATTTCCCGTCTTGAACCCTAGATCTGATTGGTTTTCAGATCTAGGATTTAGAAAAGAAGAATAAGAAGTATGAGGAGGTAGAGACAATAGGAAAGAGGGTTGGAAATGACTGACTGTGGGGTTGTCAGAGCTAGGAAGAGATGACTGGAGCTAGGGTTAGAGTTTGATCTTTTTTGGTAATTTAATTGAGAAGTGAAATGGTATTAAAAATTTGAAAATTGAGGTATTCCCAATCAAATTTTTGGGGTACATTTAGTGGCACTTGTCGAACTTTAAGTGAACGGTTTTTAAATTTTGTTCTTCACCTTTTAATCTTTTGAATTTTCTTAACCGTTACCTTTTATTTTTGAAAAATTACAAACTAGTAGAAAAAAGAAAAAAAAAATATAATTGCAAAATCATGAATTCTATGTGACAATTTTTCCTTCCATCAAAGAAATGATTTTACAATTATTTTTGTATTTCGTACTAATTTACATTTTCTTTTTCTTTCTTTTTTTCTTTTTTATGACAAAACGACCGTTACTTTTTGTTAATGGTCTTTAGGCCATGTTTGATTATCAGATTAGGCAGATTGAAATTTTGGGTATAATAAGATTGAGTGCCGAGATTACTAGTGTGATAGTATTATGATGGAGAAGTAAGATAAATTATTTTTATTTGTGAACTAATATTGTGCCATTAGTTGGTTATAATTAAATTTATGAAATTATGTAAAACAAATTATGATATAAAATGTAATTTTGTTATTTTGTAAAATATGGACAAAATAGTCATGTTATCTCTAATCTTATAAAAATGATTAGGAAAAATTCTACTTACATCACAAAATTATCTCCGTACACCCTTACAATTTTAAATTTTTATTTTATTATTTTACAATTTTTATAATACTATTTATACCATCATCCCTACCATTCACTTTTCTCTTTACGTCCAAACCTTTTAAATCCTAATTTCTTCACCTGATTCAGCCACGACCGTTGCCTACAACAGACACTGCTGACCACCACCATGCAAGCCCTTATATATATCATAATCAAAATCAAAATCAATCAAGAAAAAAAAAATGACCAAAGTACTCATAAAAAATGTAATTAATTTGCACTTCATTTAATCTATTTGAAGTCTCCCAGACATTACAAGTTTTATAGTGACTGAATCGCTTCTTGGAAATGAAATTGAAGTTTTCTACAATAAACTCCGCAATTGATGATAATAAATCGAAGCTAAAACTCAAATTAATCCAAATACCACATATTTGTGAATAACTTCCCCAAACCAAACCTTGAATTCATGGTGATATATACATGTTTATGTGCGTATGTGTATATATATATATATATATATAGAGAGAGAGAGAGAGAGACCAGATCTGTTTCGTATCTGAAGGAGGAAAAAGAAGACGGTGGCAATGGGGGGAGATGGGGGCAACGACGGAGAAGGCCTGGGTAAAGAGGAAGGGTGGTGGAGTGGTTGCAAAGTGGTAGTGATGGTGGTGGGCCGGCGGAGGTTGTAATGATGAGGCGGAGGTAAAAGAAACTAGGGTTTGAAAGGTTTGGGGTAAAGAAAAGAGTGAAAGATGAGGATAGAAATGATGTTATAAAAATTATAAATAAAATAAAATAAAATTTTAAAATTGTAAGGATGTAAGGAGATAGTTTTGTGATGTAAGTAGAATTTTCCTAAGATTAGTAATCTCATCACCTTATGGAAATATAAGTCCCTGTCTTTTGAAAATAATTATAATCCTTTGAGGCTCTTAATGTCATTATATTTTTTCAAATTAAACATAATTTTTTTTAATAATGTTACATTCAGACAATTTATCTATCTTACAATTTCTTAATGAGATGACAAGATCGAATGTATATAAGGAGAATTTCGAAAGAACGTTAAAGTGTAGATCAACTTTTTAAATTTTTACTTTCATTTAAGAAATTTTTAAAAACAATTTATGTTAACGAATCATTTTTCTTTTTTTCTTTACGGTTCATGAATTAACAATCCAACCTCCCTCTTTAAATTGATAAACATACCTGACCGTATGATATCACTCTAACATTCTTACCCCCCAAAAATCAGCTCGGATCATGTGTCGTGGTTTCTTGTCGTGGCTCCTGCAACCGTCCAAAACGACGTCGTTTTGGACTCTTTTTGTTTTTCTCCTTCCTTCGGCTCTCAAACTAGAGAGACATACACCCCATCTAAAACAGAAAACCAGAGAGATGAAGAGGGATAATTCCTCCAACTCCATTTCTCTTTCATCGCCGGCGACACAACCACCCCAATCGTTTACATCGGCTTTTCAAGGCTCTAATCGAAGATTTCGGATCTTAACTAACTCCTAATCGACGACGATGAAGCCCCTTTGGTGTTGATCACTTCGGATGACGATGCTCGATGCATGATCGATAAGTTTGATAAGCTCGTATAGCTCGATAAGGCCTCATGGCTTTGGATTTTTGTTTGTAATGAATGGGTATGTTTTTAGACATGAAAACTGTGTTGAAAATCAAACAAATCATACAAATCAAACGCACAACCACTGTGTTGAACTTAACAAATGTGATTTCTTTCCAAAGAGAGAGAGAGAGAGAGAGAGAGAGGGGGGAAAAGTTGAGGAACTTGACAGTTTTATTGATCTAGAGCATTTGCCCAATATGGCTTGTTGAGAAATTTCAAGTCTCTGGTTTCATGGATCAAAGGGCCTTGTGATTCAGAGATTAAGTCTTTAAAGGGTTGATTAAATTTTTGGTTTTGAATGTTATCTCTGAGTGTTGAGTATTTGGATATGGATCTGAGAGAATTACTGACAAGGTAGGAGTGAATATATATATATATATATATATGTATTATACATATATATCTCTGTGTATCTATTTGTGTTTAGATGTATCAGATAGTGATGGAGAGATAGATGATAATGAAATCAAGTTTTCTGTGGTTGATCATGGTTGTTAACATATAATATACTATATACTATAGTGCCTTTGTAGTGTCTTTGTAGGCTGTAAAGAGAGCTTACCTTTGTAGCTGTAAAGAGCACACCCACTACCACCTTCAGCTTTGACAAACGTCTTTGTATTATCTTAATGTATATTTGTATGCTTTCGGTGAGTCAGTATTCCAACTATCTCCTTCTCCTCTCTATAAAGAGAGAGAACTCATTCTCTTGTAGATACACACAAACATAATAACAGATGGTGATTATACAATCTCTCTCTTTTCTCTCTCGCTCAATTATACAGTCTCTCTCTTTTCTCTCTCGCTCCTTAACAATCTTACATGGTATCAGAGCACAGTATTACAATTCTGGCATTTTTCAATTTTGGTGCTTAGTCCCGTACACAGTGGAACTACACCAACCTGCTCGGAATCTCCTTACGATTCCAACGGCACCAATCCCGTCACCAGAAACACAGTCACGCGCTCTCACGCGCCGTCTCTTTGCTCGGCACGTCTGTGATTCCGTTGCCACGCTCACACGCGCCTTCACGCGCCTTCCACTCTGTCCTTTCGTGCGCCGAGCCTGCTATCGTGCACCCGCGTGCGCCATCCGTCTACCGTGACCCGCGTGTGCGCCGTTCCGCTATTGTGCACCCGCGTGTACGTTCCGCTACTATACGCTGCAAGCCGTCTCTGCTACCGTGCGCCGCACGCCCTATCTGCTAACGTGCGCCGCTGACATCATTTTTCATCCTGCTGACATCATCTCTACACAGCCCACCTTTCCTAGCTATTTTCGGCCTTCCGGACTCACTGGTACACTCTGTTTTACCTAATTTTGCTCCTACAGGTCTATTCCTATCAATTTAGCCCTACTCAACTATTATTATGGATCGTCATGATGCCTCCCATCCCATTTCTGTTATTTTGAATGGTGCCAACTATGTTCTATGGGCACAAGCCATGTCTTCCTTCCTCAAAGGAAAAAAGCTCTGGCGAATTATCACCGGGGACATGACCCAACCGATGAAAGACACTGCTGAAACCACTGTTTCTCCTGCTACTCCTACATATGAGGATCGTCTTGAGGAATGGGACAGTAAGAATTACCAAATCATTACCTGGTTTCGAAATACTTCTGTTACGTCTATCAGTCTTCAGTTTGGTCGCTTTCAACTTGACTCTGTCACTACTCCTGCAAAAGACATCTGGGATTTTTTGAAAGAACGATACCAGACCACTGGTCTTGCTCATCAATATCAACTTCAGAGCCAACTTCATAGGATGCGCCAAGAATCTAGTCAGTCCATCAATGACTTCCTTTCTCAAATGTACTCCGTTTGGGACCAGCTTGCTCTTTCCGAACCGACTTGGCCTCACCGAAAAGATGCTGTTTTATTTACTGCTTATCGTAGTCAGCAAAGGTTGGTGCACTTTCTCATGGCTCTCACTTCATCCTTTGAGCCCGTACGTGCCTCTCTTCTTCATCGCCATCCCTTGCCCACTCTGGAACAAGCTATTTCTGAGTTGCTATCAGAGGAGACTCGTCTTGGTACTCTCCAAACTCATCATGTGGACTCTGTTCTTGCCACTCCTCCGTACCGGCCATCATTCACCCAGCGGACCACTGCCTGCCTCTACTGTCAGAATCGGGGCCTTCCTTCCACACATCTCCTGGTCAATTGCACTGTTCGAACCTGCCGATACTGCAACAAACTTAGTCCTGGTCATCTGCAACAGGATTGTTTTCGCAATCCATCCCGCTCATCCTCCAACAGCCACTTTTCTCGCGGTGGCTCTCCTCGGGGGAACTTTCATCGTTCCCGAAATCAGTCTCATTCTGGGAATCAGTCTCATCACACTACTGCTGCTGCCGCTGAGGGTCTCTCTGAGTCTCCTGCTCCGCCTACCCCTCTCTTTTCTCCAACGAATGTCGAGGCCATGCTCAAACACCTTCTCCCCCGAACTGGTACACCTCCTCATACTGCTTTGTCTGTAATTCTAGGTAACTCTTCTTGGTATTTTGACTCTGCCTGTTGTAATCATATGACCTCCAGTTCAACTATATTTTCTTCAATCTCTTCATCTCCTCATATTCCCTCAATTCAAACTGCTGATGGTTCTCTCATGACTGTCCGTCATATTAGTACTGTTTCCACATCTTCTTTATCTTTACCTCAAGTTTATCATATCCCTGCTCTCACTCTAAACCTTATCTCCATTGGTCAATTATGTGAACTTGGTCTAACTGTCACCTTTTCTGCTACTCATTGTTTGGTACAGGACCCTCAGACGAGGCAGACCATTGGGATCGGTCGTAAGCACGGACGTCTCTATGAGCCCATTCACCTTCATGTTCCTGACTCTCCTCAGATCGCTGCTCCTGCATCTGCTTCCTCATTATCGCCTTTTTATCTTTGGCATTGTCGCTTAGGGCATATTTCTATTAATCGCTTAAAGTCTTTGGTTTCTAGCGGACAATTAGGTCATGTAACTCCAAATACTTTCGATTGTATACCCTGTCAACTTGCCAAACAACCTGCTTTATCCTTCAATAAAAGTAC
Source organism: Camellia sinensis (assembly GCF_055761805.1). Lineage (NCBI taxonomy): Eukaryota > Viridiplantae > Streptophyta > Magnoliopsida > Ericales > Theaceae > Camellia > Camellia sinensis. The sequence goes on from NC_138967.1 coordinate 154,463,667, forward strand.
TTCTGTTTCCTATGCACCTTTTGATCTTATACATTCGGATATTTGGGGCCCCTCCCCTACTACTACTATGGGGGGATCTCGTTATTTTGTTGTTTTTATTGATGATTTTTCACGGTTTACTTGGATTTTTCTCATGAAAACTCGGTCTGAACTTAAAACCCTTTATTATCAATTTGCCCAAATGATCCACACCCAATTTTCCAAAACCATCAAACTTTTTCGCTCTGACAATGCTATGGAGTATCGGGATTCTGATTTTCTTTCTTTTCTTCAGCGTCATGGTACACTGCCTCATCATTCCTGTGCTGGCACGTCCCAGCAAAATGGTCGTGCTGAACGGAAACATAGGCATATTCTTGACACTACTCGCGCTCTCCATCTCTCTTCTTCCTGCCCTGAAAACTTTTGGGGGGAAGCTGTCCTCACTGCTATCTACACTATCAATTATGCTCCTACCCCTGTCATCCATAATCAAACTCCCTTTGAACGTCTGCATGGCACTCCCTCTCCCTATACTAATCTTCGGGTTTTTGGCTCTGCCTGCTTTGTTCTCCTTCAATCTCATGAACACACCAAGCTTGAACCTCGTTCTCGTCTTTGTTGCTTTCTTGGGTATGGAATTGAACATAAAGGTTTTCGCTGTTGGGACCCTCTCTCTAAACGTCTTCGTATCTCCCGCCATATCGTTTTTTGGGAGCACAAAATGTTTTCCTCCTTTCACTTACCTGTACTTTCCACTGATGTACTATTTACTAATCCTTCCATAGATCTCTTCTCTGATGATTTTGATACAGGTTCCTCCTTCATTGAGACGCCCTTGCTACCTCCTGCTCCCGACCCGCCTGCTCTCTCTGAAGGTCCACCTCTCCCTGCACCACCTTCTTCTCCACCGGTTCTTCCGCCTACCGATCCTCCTACGGGTCGACCACACCGGGTAACTCAACCTCCTATCCACCTTCGTGACTATATTGTTGGGTCTGCTGCCTTTTCTACTTATGAACCTTCCTTCTATCGTGAGGCTTGTACTAATCCTCTTTGGCAGCAAGCTATGACTGATGAACTTCAAGCTTTGGACAAAACTCATACTTGGGATCTTGTTGATCTTCCTCTTGGCAAAACTGCGATTGGCTGCAAATGGGTTTACAAAATCAAGACTCATGCTGATGGCTCTATTGAACGCTACAAAGCTCGTCTTGTTGCCAAGGGTTTTAACCAGGAATATGGGATTGATTATGAGGAAACCTTCTCCCCTGTTGCTAGGCTTACCTCTGTTCGCAGTTTACTGGCTGTTGCTGCTGCTCACCACTGGGAGCTCTTTCAAATAGATGTCAAAAATGCTTTCCTCAATGGTAATCTTCTTGAGGAGGTCTACATGCAACCTCCACCTGGATCTACTTTTCCCCCTCACAAGGTTTGCAAACTACAGCGTGCCCTCTATGGCCTCAAGCAAGCACCCCGCGCTTGGTTTGCTAAGTTCAGTTCTACCATTCACGACTTCGGGTTCACCTCTAGCTCCTATGACTCTGCTCTTTTTATACGGACTACTCCTCATGGTACCACTCTTCTCCTTCTGTATGTGGATAATATGATTATAACTGGTAATGATGCAGCTGGTATTCTCCACCTTAAACGTTTTCTCCACCGTCAGTTTGAGACGAAGGACCTTGGTACTCTTAACTACTTTTTAGGCCTTGAAGTCTCTCATGATTCTACTGGCTCTTATTTATCTCAGGCCAAATATGCCTCCGATCTTTTGGCTCGTGCTGGTCTTACCGATTGCAAAACTACATCTACTCCAGTTGATCCTCAAATTCGCCTCACTCCTCTCGATGGGGCTCTCCTCCATGATGCTACTCTTTATCGCCAGCTCGTCGGCAGTCTTGTCTATCTCACAGTGACTCGTCCTGACATTGCTTATGCTGTTCACATTGTTAGTCAGTACATGTCGGCTCCTCGCACACCCCACTATACTGCTCTACTCCACATCATTCGATATCTCAAAGGCACTCTGTTCCACGGTCTTCACTACTCTGCTTCCTCCTCCCTTGAACTGCGTGCCTTTTCTGATGCTGATTGGGCTGGGGATCCTACGTATCGACGCTCCACCACAGGTTTCTGTTTCTTCTTAGGGGATTCTCTTCTTACTTGGCGTAGCAAGAAACAATCCCTCACTGCCCGTTCTAGTACTGAAGCTGAATACCGGGCTCTTGCTGATACTACTCAGGAACTTCTCTGGCTTCGCTGGCTCCTCATTGATATGGGTGTTTCCTCTTCAGGCGCTACCTCTCTTTATTGTGACAAGCAGAGTGCCATTCAGATTGCTCACAATGATGTGTTTCATGACCGCACCAAGCATATTGAGATCGATTGTCATTTCATTCGACAGCATGTCACACGTGGTACTGTTCATCTTCTCCCTATTGCTTCTGCCGATCAACCTGCTGATATTTTCACCAAGGCTCATCCTCCTGGGCGCTTCCGTGATCTTGTTTTCAAACTCAACTTGGTCGATGCCTACCCTCCTTGAGTTTGCGGGGGGCTGTTAACATATAATATACTATACAATATAGTGCCTTTGTAGTGTCTTTGTAGGCTGTAAAGAGAGCTCACCTTTGTAGCTGTAAAGAGGTCACCCACTACCACCTTCAGCTTTGACAGACGTCTTTGTATTATCTTAATGTATATTTGTATGCTTTCGGTGAGCCAGTATTCCAACTGTCTTCTTCTCCTCTCTATAAAGAGAGAGAACTCATTCTCTTGTAGATACACACAAACATAATAACAGATAGTGATTATACAGTCTCTCTATTTTCTCTCTCGCTCAATTATACAGTCTCTCTCTTTTCTCTCTCGCTCCTTAACAATCTTACAATGGTGATTCATCCCGAGGTTCATTTATGAAAATATGAAAGGGTGATGTTCAGGTGTGTCGTCGCCACCGTCGCCGAATGTGTGTTTGTGTATTTCCATCGCCATTCTCTCGTTGCGCCATCGTTACTGGCATCATTGTTGTTCTCTCATCTGTGTGTTTCCATCGCCGTTGCCGTTGTCTCTGGTTTGAGAGCTAAGAGAGAAGAAAAAGAGGCTCAAAAACAAAAGAAGAAGGAAGAGAAGGAAAAAAAAAAATTCTAAAACAACATCATTTTAGACTGTTGTAGGAGTTACAGCAGAAAATCACGTCAGACGATCCGAATTCCCCAAGAATATAGAGATTCAAGTACCCCTTCCATTACTTTATTATAATAAATTCTGCCAAAAAATCTTATAATGAAATTGTTTTTAATCATTACTTTTTTATGCCTACAGCATCCTGAGGCTCAAGTTTTGATTTATTTATTTTTATTTAGATAATAATATTTTATGTGGGTCGTTTGATTTATTTGCTAGTGAAAGTAGCCAACAAGACAACACTCAAGGTTGGCAATAGGACACGAAAAACTATCGCATGAGTCTGAAATTTTATGTAGCCATGTGGCTATCTAATGCTATCTTGTCATTCTTTTTTATTTCTTTATTTTTAAAATTATATTTGATGTTTTGAAATTTTTATGTAATTTGACATTGACAGTTATAGTTAGGAGAAAAAAAAAATTGGATCTCCAAAAGGAGAGTTCTAAAGAGCTCTAATGGTGCGTGAGACTTACAATGATATAATATTTGTGTCTTTTTTTTTTTTTTTATTGTCAAATCATTAGAATTTTGTTTAAAATTTTTAAATTAGAGGAATGAATCATTTTTGTAATTAGGAAAGGACATATGTTTGAATTGATAACTACATAGGTATAATATCAAAATAAAAATTTTATGACAAAAAAGTATCAACAATAATTCACATATTTGTATTATGAAATAGAATAGATAGAATATCTAATTATTTAAACTTGTGTTATTAACATAAAATCTACTTTTATAAAACCCCTTTTTCCCTGTATGCTAAGTTAATTTTTGTAAAAAATACACTTAACTATTTTTTAAAAAGAAAAATGTTAGGAACTCCCTTACGGATTCTGAATTTATCCCAAATGTATTTGTATTATAGAAATTAAATTAATAAAATATAATGTCCACATATAAAATGAATCTGAACTATTTTTTTTTTTTTCTAAATAAATTCTAAATTGATAAGAATAAATTTATAATATTATTATTTTTAAGAATTCACCCATAACCAAATCGAAACCGCTACCGCTACTTCTCATAAAACAAGACAGTGACAATAAAATTAGTGTGTTTGGTTTGAGTTTTTTGGATTAAGTTTTTTAAAAATTAAGTTTTTTAGTTTTCATATTTTTTTGTTTTTAGTGAATATTTTAAACATTTTAAACATTTTTTTTACTTTTTTAGATGCACCTTACTTAGATGTATCTAAAAAGTAAAAAATTTGTGAAAAAATATATTAAAAAATTAATAAATACATAAAAATACAAAAAATGTACATAATTTTCGTATTTTTTTTGTATTTTTAGTATTTAGTGAATTTTTAAAAGGTTTTTTTCACAAATTTTTTACTTTTTAGATATAATTATGTTAGGCATGTCTAAAAAGTAAAAAAAAAATCTTAAAATATTAAAAAAATTCAGTAAAAACAAAAAAAATACGAAAAATAAGAAAGTAGAATTTTTTAAAAACTGTTTTTGAAAAAATGGAACCAAGCATAGTGTGTGCCCACGATAACCTTAAGTCATCACAAGCTTACAATGACATGTATAGGTGTCGTTAGAAAAGTTCGCTATTTTAACTAACTTTTTAATTTTTAAATTATTTTAGTTTAATTAAAAAAAATTATATTTACAAAGATAGTTGTGGAGAAGTGATTTGAAAATACTCTTGGATCCTAAAGAACGTTCTTGATCATCTGATTGCCACCTGAAAAAATGATTAACACTCCAGTCGGGGGTGCCGGAATTAGCATTCCGACGGACAAGTTAATATATATCTTCTCTCACTTGTTTGTGTCTTAAGTTTTTTTAGTCTGTTCTTACATACCTCTCTTTGGTAGATGCTCCTCTCTTTGATACTCGTCCCTGGTCTCGAGGGTCGGGCCCACTTTTAATCCAGCTCATAACTGCTCACTCGGCCATTTTGCCGTGTGCCTATTCGCACTCGGCTTCTTGTACGTCTGATTCTATGGCCGATTTAACTATACAGCTTCAAGATCCCCCAAGACGGAGCCGAATAGTATATATCCTGATTTTCTTCAAATTCATTTGGTTTTCCTACGAATACCATTATTCGGCTCCCACAGTTGCCCCTCGAACATCCTACTAATGCCAGTTAGTCGGCATGTTTGGTCTTGAACATGGAGAGTGAAAAATACAGCGGCTTCCCTCATTCCAACACAAGTGTCAGAACGTTTACGCTTTTTAGGAATCATTATAATTTCCCTCCCCTTCGTGCGCTTCATTCATTTAATGCAATTTGAAATCATGTTGTCTCTTCAAATGTTTTTTTTTTTTTTTTTGAATACGCAAAGCTTCTTGGTTGCCTGTCAGTTTGCCTCCTTCATTTCACGACCTCTACAACTTCTCCTCGTTCCGCATTGTCTTCCCTACTTCTTGTAAGTTCTCCTCTTCTCCAATTCGACTCCCATTTCCTTGTTTGTTTTTTAGTTTAGCGTACTTCCTGTACTGGGTAGGATGGCAAAACATTTGAAAGCCCTTCTTTCTGCGGATCGAGTTTTTGGTTTTCGATGCCATTTTTTCATTCCTGACGACGTCCATCTCTCACTCGTGACAGAGAGCATAATTGACATGGAGAAGACCGATGAGAGTACAATCATCTTTTCTCTCCTGTCAATCGCTGAGGGCGGAGTCTATTTCCCCCTTTACCCGTTTTTAAGGACCGTCCTTCGTCACTGGGGTCTAATCCCTTCTCAGCCTAACGTAAACTTTTACCGAATCATAATGGGAATTGTAGAATTAAACCGACGCCTTAGGTTCAACCTTGGAATCCCTGCTATTCGGCATTGCAATGCCTTGGCCAAATCCTCTGGCCGGCAGGGGCACTACTTTCTCAGGGCCACGGACACCAACCATCATTTGGTGACTATGCTTGCCAGCTCTGGCAAACGTGTTGACGATGTCATGGTCGTTGTCCAAGGCAACTGGGAATTCGGCGAAGGCGAAGATCTCCTAAATCCTGTGCCTAGACGAAAAGGCGAACCAGGTGGCCACATAGTCCTCCATGTGTATTTGTTATATATTTACCTGGCTTAGATTCTATGCACTTACCGTTTTATTTACGCAGGTAACAATTTGAAGAAAGTTCTGGTCTCGGCCGACGACACTGTACTTGCGCAAATCAAAACCGCGCTCCAGTTCTTCGGCCGTCTAAACCTCCAAAAGTAAGGGAGGGCAGCCCACATACTTCTGAGATACAAGCCAACTTACGCTACATTTTCGGCGACAGATAACATTCCGATTCCAAGAGGCAAACAACAACCCCGAACTTCAAAAATCTTAGGGAGATTGGTCTTGAAGCTTCAGATTTAGAGCCGGCGAACAAACAAATAGTCGAAGAAGCCGCTGAGCAGCCGAATCAGTCCACCTTGGATAGATTCGATAGTCTTGGAGAGAAGGTTGACGCGACTCTAAATTTGGCTTTTGAGGAAGCTGACCTCAATCCATCCAACCCTCCATCCACTTTAGGCTGAGCAGACGTCTCCTTTGAAGATATTTTTACCTACTTAGGGGACCTTCCCGACACATATCCTGAGAACATGGCTGGGGAGTCGCTCACGCAGATGGCCAGGAGAAAAAACGTCAAGAGGATGGCCGCCCGGAGGAAAACCGAAGCCAACCGATCTGAACCTCCACCGGTTGTTGGGGCTAAGTCTTCTCCGCCTGCTTTTGTGGAAGAAATGACTCATATTGATATGGCCGAAACGGAGCACATTGTCGATCAACAAGGCAATCAGGAGGCCGAGCATAGGGGGAAAAACGTCATACCGAGCACGAAGCCGACTCTACAGAAAACCTAATCGATAAACGACCGCGTATAGAGGAGTCAGACTTGGTTGTGCCATTTGTCATATAACCGAGGATAAAGAACGTGCCGATTGCTTCTGATATATCGGCTGTGAAAGACCCTACTGTGGCCTTAAGCATGGCCTCTTCAATTTCGCTACCGGTTAACAAAGCAACCTTTCGGGCGGAGCCGAATTTGCTGTCAGTAGCATTAGTCGCTCAATCGGCCATATTGGTACATGACTTGAGCCTTGTCTGCAGTCTTGCGTCTAGATTTTTTATTTTTATTTTTTATTTAACTCTAATTCCTTGTTTTGCAGATGGCAGGCAGGATAGCTGAGATTGGCAGCCGTCAACATGATGTTATCAAACAAATCAGCTTTCTCACAGCCGAAGTTGAAAATGAAAAGAGCAAGGCCATGGAGGCCTCTTTCAGAGTTGACTCCGAGGCGATGAAAGCGGCAAAAGAACGCACGAGGGCCGACGTCGATTCAGGAAAGGCCAAGAGTTCCAACCAACTCAGGTTGGTCGCTGAAGAGAGAACGAACACGAGCGATGATGTGCTCAAGTTAGCCAAGGAGGTGATTGCCAAACTAGGGGCTGATTTGGAAGCATCGAAAAAGGCAAAGGAAATAGTCAACTCCGAGATTTTCAAAGCATTCCAAGCTGAGAAGGACGCCGCCTTGGAAAATTACGTGGAAGAAGTACCCAAGTTCGAGAATTGGGACTTCAAACACAGCTGGCTCAAAGCCCTCCTTGCCGTTAATGTGACATTGGCACAGCCAATTCCATACGAGCCGGTAGACGTTGAGCCGTTGGAGTTTGATCCTGAAGATTGACTAAGGAGTAATTTTGATTTTTGTTAGGCATCTTATGTGCCTAGTTTTTGTAGATTTTTGTTTATAGATTTTTGTTTATTTGTTTTAGTTAGAAGCTAAATGTAAGGTAATTTTCATGTGTAAAATGACTACTATTTGTAATCAATTTATTAATGAAAATTTCCTTTACGTTTCTGTTTGTCTGCTGTATATGCTAGTTACCGGCTAAGTAGGATGTAAGATCATGAAATGAGTAAATTAATTCGGTGATAAAATAACTGCGTATCTTTTACGATTTAGCTAAATATATTAATGAATCTGCCCTTACCTCAGCTAATGAATGAACTGGACCGCCGAATATCGGTAGTTCATGGATTGGCTGGGGCACATCTACCTAGCGGCGCAAAGCTTTGAAATGTAGCTGAGTAGATTGATGAATCTGCCCTTACCCCAGCCAATGAATGAACGGGAACGCTGAATATCGGTAGTTCATGGATTGGCTGGGGCACATCAACTTAGCGGGGCAAAGCTTTGAAATTTAGCCGAGTAGATTAATGAATCTTCCCTTGCCCCAGCTAATGAATGAACTGGACCACCGAATATCGATAGTTCATGGATTGGTTGGGGCACATCCACTTAGCGGCGCAAAGCTTTGAAATATAGCCGAGTAGATTAATAAATCTGCCCTTACCCTAGCTAATGAATGAATTAGACCGCTGAATATCGATAGTTCATGGATTGGCTGGGGCACATCAACTTAGCGGCGCAAAGCTTTGAAATTTAGCCGAGTAGATTAATGAATATGCCCTTGCTGCAGCTAATGAATGAACTGGACTGCCGAATATCGGTAATTCATGGATTAGCTGGGGCACATCCACTTAGTAGCGCAAAGCTTTGAAATATAGCCGAGTAGGTTAATGAATCTGCCCTTGCCCTAGCTGAATGAACTGGACCGCCGAATATCGGTAGTTTATGAATCGGCTGGGGCACATCCACATAACGACCCAAAGCTTTGAAATGTAGTCGAGTAGATTAATGAATCTGCCCTTGCCCCAGCTAATGAATGAACTGGACTGCCGAATATCGGTAGTTCATGGATTGGCTGGGGCACATAACTTAACGACGAAAAGCTTTGAGGTTTTGGCGCAGAGTATTGAAGAGATCGGCTCGGGAATGCTGCACCCATAATTAATAAATGGGGTGGGGGCTGCGTGCGCGTAGGTGCCATTTTTGCGTTCAAATCCAACAAATTGTGAGAGGGAAAAAAGCATTGTGTCGAATCGAGTTGGACGACTCTGGATAGAAAGAAAACTATTCTCCAACAGTAAAGGGGAGGGTAGGACACTGGCAGCATTGGACGCAGAGATGAATCGAGGTGGCGAGCCTACGTGCACGGGGAGTAGGATGTCGAAGGAACATGAGAGGCATCACTCCCCACGTCATTGAAATAGGTCACCTAGGAAGGAGAAGCAGCAACGAGGTAACTCCCCTCGTTTGAGAGGAGAAACTAGTGAACCATCGCGCCCGTTGAGTTTTTCGGTCTTTGTTGGGAGCAAACCGATGACGGAAGCGGATTCGATTATCCGCAACCCAAATGTGGCAGTCGAGTTTGCTCCACAGATTTTTTTGCCAAAAGTCCAGCAGTCAATGGTTGGCTGGGCTGATTATGAAGTTTTTTGGGAGGGCGTCCATAGAGCCGTAAAGGGGTTATATACCTCCTATGAAATCGGCATGCGTCTTCGTGCCGCGCGAAGAGAGATAAAGCAAAAGGACGATCGCATTCGCAGCTTGCAAGCTCACGCAGAGAAGGCTGAAAATAAACTGAAGAAAGCTAACACCTATGAAACTCAATCGGCGAGTCAAGTGAACCCGATTGTCACAGAACGAGTAAACCGGCGAATTTTGGATCATGCAATTGTCGACCGAGAAATGGTGAGCATGTTTGTAATAGAAGCTGTGAAGACTAGGTCCTATGAACAAGGCTTCTATGACAGCCGAAAAATTGGAATAGACAAGACGAAGGAAAAACTAGTCGAGGAAGTTTGTCGATGCGAAAATCGTAGATTTAAGCATAGATGGATCAAGGCTCTCTAGGCTGCAGGTGTTGATCCGGCGTTGCCTTTATATCGGAGTTATACTTTTCCGTTTGAGGCTTTCGACGCCGAAAAGACTAACGACGAAAATGGAGCTGAATAATTTTACATCATTCCATTTTTATGTAAATCATGTATTCACGATCTATTTAATGAAACATTTTATTTTGAATGTCTATATTGTTTCAATCAATGTTTGTAAATTAAGTCATGACCATCTACTACTTTATGTCAATCGCATTTGCGCTTGTCAATCACAATATCCACGAAGGGTGCTCCGAATTCAGAGACTTATTCGTCCCAAACGTGTCATTCACGAATTGGGCTCTGAATTCGGAGGCTTTTTGTGTTGTCCAATCATGATATCCATAAAGGGCGCTCCGAATTCGAAGGCTTTTATCTTGGCCAATCGTGATAACGAAGGGCACTCCGAATTCTAAGGCTTATTCGGCCCAAACGTGTCATTCACGCATGGGGCTCCGAATTCGGAGGCTTTTTATGCTGGCTAATTGTGATATGTACGAAGGGTGCTCCGAATTCGGAAGCTTATTTGGCCCAAATGTGTCATTCACGCATGGGGCTCCAAATTTGGAGGCTTTTGTGTTGGCCAATTGTGATATCCACGAAGGGCGCTTCTAAATTCGGAGGCTTATTCGGCACAAACATGTCATTCATGCATGGGGCTCCGAATTCAGAGGCTTTTTGTGTTGGCCCATCGTGATGTCCACAAAGGGCACTCCGAATTCGGAGGCTTATTGTTATAACATAACTCACAAGACAAGAAAGAAAAGGAATTGCATTGGAAAAATGAAAAGATGTACAAGGCAAAAATTCAAAACAAGCTTTCATGACGTACAAGTTTTCTTAATGATAAAATTTGCGCAAGTGTACGGAATTCCAGGGACGCGGAAAATTTCTCACATCCATGTCTTTGAAACGATATGCCCATGTTCCTGTGATTGAGTCAATCTGAAAGAGGTCGTCCCAGTTAGGACCTAACTTTCTGTCAGCAGGATTCCTAGCAGCGGGAAGCATTTTTTTGAGAACCAATTCTCCTGGTGTATAACGATGTAGCTGTACACGTTGATTATACAATTTAGCGAGCTGTTGCTGGTACCGTGCCATGGAACGAGGGCATGATCTCGGCGTTCTTCAATCAGAGTGAAGTCCAAGGCCAACATCATGTCATTTCGGCCTATGTCAAAAACCTTCGATTTCAAAATTGGAAGGTCGATCTCTAGGGGGATGATTGCTTGGGTTCCGAAGCATAAAGCAAACGGCGTTTCCCCAGTTGATCGCCTTGGAGTAGTGCGATGAGCCCACAGTACGCTAGGCAGCTCTTCGACTGATTTGCCTTTAGCTTTCTCCAGTCTTTTCTTGATGCTGTCCAGAATGACTTTGTTGGTGGCCTTTGCTCGTTGCTTTGTGGGTAAGTCGACGAGGAAAAGTAAGACCAGATACCATACGTGTTGCATAATTCTCGATACACGCCACAATCAAACTGGGTACCGTTGTCTGAGACAAGCGCTCTTGGTATGCTAAATCTCGTTATGATGTTTTTTCATACAAAACGCTTAACGTCAGCATCTCGAATATGTGTTAGTGCCTCCGCTTCGATCCATTTTGTGAAATAAGAATCGCCTGTTCCCTAGAGCCCGCGGTAATGGTCCAACGATATCAAGCCCCCATTGAGAGAACAGCCAAGGACTAGTGACAGAGTGTAACTCCTCGTCAGACAGATGAGTTAAAGAGGAAAAATTCTGGCATTGTTCACATTTCTTAACATAATACTCGGCATCAGTTCACATGGTCGGCCAATAGTACCCCTGCGTTATGGCTCGATGGGCCAGAGAACGTCCGCATGAGTTCCTCGACTTTATCCGGGCGAACACATTCTAAGTACGGCCCAGAAAGAGATTTTTTGTAGAGCTTTCCTTGCGGATCCAAGTAGTATCAAAGGGCTTTGTTTCGCAGCTTGTGTGCATTTTTCTTATCTGTCGAGAGCTGCTCTAGGAATGCAGCGATAGGGTCCATCCAACTTGGACTTGGTTCAATAACGTTGATTTGGACCGATTCTAAAGAGGCAATGCTCGGCTTAAGGACGAACCCTACTTCGATTGTCCGCTTAATTTTTGAGTTGATGGCAAAAGCTACGCAAGCCAGGGCGTCCACATACGTATTTTGATCTCAAGTTATTTGATTCAGTTCGTGGTGATCAAATTTCGCGAGCAAAGAATTCGTCGTTTTCATATAAGCTGTCATGCGGTCATTTTTGGCTGCATATTCCCTTTTCAACTGTTTGATTACTAGCTTTAAGTCACGGAAAACAAGCAAACGCCGCGCACCAAGGTGAAGTGCATTTCGTAGGCCGGTTAACAATGGTTCGTATTCAGCCTTATTGTTTGATACATAGAAGCCTAGTTTGGCAGCCTATACTGTCATCGCCCCTTCGGGGGTCATGATTACTATGCCAGCCCCACTACCACGTTGGTTGGATGACCCATCACAATGCATCTGCCAAACGTCACCAACATACATTCTCCAGTTGGGCTTAGGTTGCACTTGATCAGACTTAAAGTCGGTGAGGGCTCCTGTGAATTCGGCTACAAAGTCGACGAGCACTTGCCCCTTGATGGAAGTTCTGGGTAGAAATTGGATATCATACTGGCCGAGTTTGAAAGCCCATTTCGAAACGCGCCCTGATGCTTCCGTGCTGCAGAGCGCTGACTGAAGGGGATAGTCCGTTTGTTTTGAAGGATTAAGGTGTGGGATTGGACTATTAGTCTCACCGAACTAATAATTCATTGTTTGTTTCAATTTTTTTGCTCCGAACTAATAGTCCTCCTAGACTATTAGTCCCATATTTGTGAGACTATCCTATCCCATGGGAGGGTGGGATTATTTCCATGGGATTGGTATCCCATGGGATTAGACTCTGAAATGTCCATTTTACCCCATGCTAAAATAGTCTTTTGAACATTTATAAATTATTTTTTTAGTGTTGTTAATTTAAAATTATATATTAAATAAAAAATTTAAATTATAAATTTAATTTAATTAAAAATAATAAATTAAAAATTATGGCCTTAGAAATTAAATGTTTTTAGTGTTGTTAAAAAATTAAATTTACATATTAAATAAAATTATTTTTTTAGTGTTGTTAATTTAAAATTATATATTAAATAAAAAATATAAATTATAAATTAAATTTATTTAAAAATAATAAATTATAAATTATGGCCTTATAAATTAAATTTTTTAGTGTTGTTGACATTTAATTTATATATTAAATAAAATTATTTTTTATTGTCGTTAATTTAAAATTATATATTAAATAAAAAATATAAATTATAAATTTAATTTAATTGAAAATAATAAATTAAAAATTATGGCCTTATAAATTAAATTTTTTTAGAGTTGTTAAATTATAAATTATAGATTACAATTTTAAAATTATATATTAAATAAAAATTATAAATTACAAGGGTAAAATAGTCTTTTGAACATTTATCCTTATCCAGTCCATCTAACCAAACACTGAATTCACTAAAAAAGTCCAATCCAGACATCTAATCCCATGACTAAACAAACATAGGATACAAATCCAATCCAACCAAATAGTATAGGGACAATGTATCCTGAAACTAACAGTACGATGGATTACAATCACCCCTTATCCAGTCCGTCCAAACAAACACACCCTTAGTACCCTAATGGTATGTCCCTAAAAATAATGCATCAGTTTTCTTGCAGCCATGACGAGAGTAAGGATAAGCTTTTCCAATGGAAGGTAACGTGTTTCGGCGTCGGCCATTGCTTTGCTCACATAGTAAACTGGTCACTGCTCCCCAAGTTCTTTCCTTAACAATATGGCGCTGACTGTCCGGTTAGATACCGCCAGATACAAAATGAACAGATCGCCTACCTTAGGTGTTGCCAAGAGTGGTACTGATTGGAGATAAGACTTCAAGCCGTCCAAAGCAACCTGGCACTCGGGGGTCCATTCAAATGCTCTGCCTTGCCAAAGTGTGTAAAAGAATTGTCGGCAAGGATCGGTGGAACGGTTAATAAACCTGTTGAGTGCGGCAGCCATTCCCATCAGCTTCTACACCTCTTTGATTGACAGAGGGGATCCAAGCTCTAGAATTGCCGTTATTTGCCTCGGGTTAGCTCCGATTCTGCGGTGGTTAACGATATAGCCAAGGAATTTGCTGGATCTGATGTCGAATGCGCACTTTGAGGCGTTTAATTTCATCTTGTACTTTCAAAGGATGCCGAATGTCTCTACCAAATCGACTAGATGGGCGTGCTTTTCCTTGGATTTGACCACCATATCGTCGATGTATACTTCCATGGTACGGTCGAGTTATTCCCTGAACATGACAGTCACTAGTCTTTAGTAAGTTGCCCCTGCATTCTTCAACCCGAAAGGCATGACCTTATAGTAGTAGGTTCCTCTTAGGGTGAGGAATGCGGTTTTTTCTTAGTCCTCCAGATGCATGGCAATTTGATGGTAACCCCTGTAGGCATCCAAGAAGCTCATGTGTTGATAATGTGTCATTGCATCTACGAGTTGGTCTATTCTGGGCAAGGAAAAACAGTCCTTGGGACAAGCTTTGTTCAAGTCCGTGAAATCCACACAAACACGCCAAGAGCCATTCTTCTTCTTTACAACCACAATATTGGACAACCGTGTGGGATAGGTTACTTCACGAATTGCCCAGCATCAAGTAACCGATCAACTTCTTCAACAACGGCCGAGGTATGCTCCGCGGCTGACCGCTGACTTCTCTGAATAATTGGCTTACATTTCGGGTCAATGTTTAAGCAGTGCTGGGCCACAGATGGATCCACTCCTGGCATCTCGTATGGTGACCATGCAAACACATCGATATTGTCGAGTAAGAAGGATACTAACTCTTGCCTTTCAACTTTATCCAGGGAAGCGCCGATCATGAAGAACTTGTCAGGATTCCCATCAATTTCGATCCGTTCCAGGGCTTCGGTTGCATTTTTACTTGGGATCTTCCCAATGTCTTCGAGGCTCTCCTTATCCGGTACCTCAATTGAATGCACTTCCAGCTCTCTTGGTCTCTTTGCAGCAAGAAGATAGCATACATGTGTCGATTTCTGAGAACCTCGAATTTGTTCGATACCGTACTCAGTTGGAAAATGAAGTAGTTGATGGTAGGTGCTTGGCACGGCTTGCATTGTATGTAACCAAGTTCTTCCCATGACGAGATTATACGATGAAAGAAGCTTGACAACCAGAAATTCTACATCTACTGATCTGGTGCTCGCCCGAACTGGTAGTGTGATTTTGCCTAAAGGATACTCCGGGTTAGCATTGCAGTCGAATAACGGATAATCATCCGGAGGTAGATCCGAATCAGTGAAGCCAAGTTTGATAAAAGTTTTGTAATACATTATTTTCGAAGTGCTACCCTAGTCAATGAGAACACGCTCAATGGTGAATCTGTTTACGCGTAGCTCGATGACGAGGGGATCAGTGTAGGGGTGAGTTACTCCAACTAAGTCACTATCATCAAAACTAATCCTTCCAGCTTCATAGGGCCATTTCACTGGTGTGATTGGGCTATGGGGGCTAGACTGCAACTGAATTGTATGTACCTCGAATGTCGTCGGCAAGCTATATATCATATGAATTACACCAAGAGGAGGTGAGTCCGGCCGTAGAGCTATTGTATTTGATGGATTGTTCTTTCGGATATGTTGCATAAGACGGTCGTCTTGCACCAACTCCTCCAGGTGATCCTTCAATGCATAACAACTATCGATGTCGTGACCGTGGTCTTTATGATACTCACACCGTTTATCCCATCTTTTTTGTATCGGGAGGTCCCGTCATCTTGGTCGGCCACTTGAAGAACGGAAGGTGTTGAACTTTTGACAGAATCTTACTGATCGGCTCTGTTAACTCCGTGTATTTCTTACCTGAGCACCTTGTGCGCCTGCTATCCACTTGATACTGTTCATTAGCTCGATATGAATCGGTGCAAGTCATGCCTTTTGTCTCGTTTAGCTTGATTTCGCGGCTCGGGACTTCTTAATGGCACGACGCTAAGCGGATGAACGATTCCCAACGTGGCCGTCTCAACGACTTTATGTCTGGTTTTGACCCGCAGGGCATCGTCTTCCACTTTGCAATACTCTTCGACCTTCTTCATTAACGCCCAGACTATTTTAGGGGGCCGTCTGGTTAATGAACTGCGGAGGGGACTATCAAGATGCAATCTTATCTTAAAGGCGGTGATGGCCATGAAGTCATTGCAAGCATCATCTACCAGATTGAAGCATTCCCAATAGTGCGCCGAATATTCACGAAGGGTTTCGCCTGTTTTAATTTGCATCGCCCAGAGGGAATCAACTTGCTTTGGCTGGATCTCATTAGTGATGAATCTAGTCCTGAAGAACTTCTAGAGCTGATGGAAGCTCTTAATCGACGCTGGCTTTAGTTTATAATACCACCTGACGGCCAATAGTCCCAGACTGCTTGAAAATATTCGACACATGAGGGCTTCGTCGTCAACATGAAGTGTCATTGCATGCTTATAATGGCGAATGTGATCGGTAAGGTCCGATTTTCCGTCGTAGAGGGTGAACGACGGTGCTTTGAACTTTTTGGGTAGTACATCCCTTACAATTAGTCGCACAAAGGGGTCATGCTTATCTTCCTCATCCGAGTCATCGCTCCTCCCTCGTTTATGCCGTACATACAGACTTCCTTCAGATAAGCTGGATATATCAACTCGTTCTTTCTTTCTGGGTTCCGGGGATAGTGAGTCAGAATCACTGTCATTATTGTGTTTCCGAAGTCGACATCGTCGACCATCCTTCATTCCCAAAGGTCGACCCCGGTCTTGGCATACGGCTTGTTGGGATTTCGCCACCTCCAACGCCAAATCCTGGTGCAGGCGCTCGTTCTCAGCCATCATGTTCTTCAACCGCTGTTCATTTTGCTTTGCTTGATCCATAATCGTTTGCATTGTCTCATGCATTGAAGTTGAAGGTGAGGTCTGAGTTACTGAATCGAAGTTCAAGGCCTGTCGTGCGGCGATATTCTCCGGTCCAAGTATGTTTCTTGGAGTGAAGTCGTCTCTTGGCGTAGTTTCATTAGCGACTATCGAGGATCTTCTGTGACACCCGCCATGGATGTGTTTGAGTATTCCCACATGCGGCGCCAATTGTAGAGAAGTGATTTGAAAATACTCTTGGATCCTGAAGGACGTTCCTGATCCTCTGATTGCCACCTGAAAAAATGATTAACACTCCGGTCGGGGGTGCCGGAATTAGCACTCCGACGGACAAGTTAGTATATATCTTCTCTCACTTTCTTGTGTCTTAAGTTTCTTTAGTCTGTTCTCATATACCTCTCTTTGGTTGATGCTCCTCTCTTTTATACTCGTCCCTGGTCACAGGGGTTGGGCCCACTTTTAATCCATCGCATAACTGCTCACTCGGCCATTTTGCCGTGTGCCTATTCACACTCGGCTTTTTGTACGTCTGATTCTATGGCCGATTTAACTATTCGACTTCAGGATCCCACAGGATGAAGCCGAATAGTATATATCCTGATTTTCTTCAAATTCATTTGGTTTTCCTACGTATACCATTATTCGGCTCCAACAATAGTTGATTTTTTTTGTAGTTGATCGATGGTTGTGAGAGAAAAAATAAAATAATTATGAACTGAATGTGTCTTATTGGTTATTTTAATTTGTTTTATCTTTATTGATTATTTTAACCCAAATAACCCTTATAAGTCATTTGAGGTCCAAATTTTTTTTTTCATACCACGTTTCCTTATTTCTTAAAGAAAAATATTAAGGCGGTGAAAAAAATTTAAACTTAAGACCATTAATCTGGTAAACAACACCCGTTTACCACTTAAGCAATAGTTACTATATATTTTTAATTCAAAATCAATATTTTACAAATTTAATAGTATACTCACCGGGTAGGTAGGCACCCACACTAGTTACAATATATATGAGGTCAATTTGTATGATTGTAATAGAGTACTAATTATGATGGATTGAGGCTTCTTTTAGGAAGGATGGTTGAGTTGGATTTGGGGCTATTTTAATTATAAAAAAATAAAATAGTCTTTTAATCTATTAAGACAAAATTCACACTTAATTCATAATCATTACATTATTTCTCTTACAAAAAGTCAAAAAACACTTTCCAAATGAAACTTGTTAGCGTCGGACTAAATTAACCAAAAAATTAAAATGTCAACTCACTTTCCAAACGAACCCTAAATGATGTTATTTAGGTTCGTAGAATTTATTATAAGTCTCATTATAATAATTTAAATTATTCATTTTATATAATCTTTTATATATATCATCTTAATGGTGTTTTTTTTTTTTTTTTTTTTTTTTTTTTTTTTTTTTGGGTATAATCAAAACCAAGTTGTCATCTCTATAATGGAAGGTTTATTCGCTTGTACAAATCATAGTTGGGTTACTTATTGACAAGGGCGATGCCATTAGGGGATGATGGGATCCCATCCATCCATCATTCCATCAAAAAGGCTTGATTATTTTTTATAGTAAAAATTTTATTTGATAACTAATTGATATCATAAAAAAAAAAATTAAGGGACCATCCATTAAAAACTAAAACCCAATTGGAACCTAAATCCTTTTCTACTACGTTTCTTTTCTCAATACTTAAAGTCTCGTTTGGCATGCGAATATTTTAGTCAAAAAATTATTACAAAAATTAAAAAGTCTATAACTTATACTAAAAAGTTAAAAAAAAAAATTCCCTCTACTTTTTGTACATTTTTTCGTAAAAAATCAAAAGTCATTCTAAACATACTAATTTTTTTTTACCTCATATTTTAACTAAAAATTTAAAAAATTACTAAAATAATATATTCTCTAACGAGGCCTAAATGAGAGATCAATGGCGGGATAGTTGCTTGATCATGTATATAAAAAAATAAAAAATAAAAAAAAAGATGTGTTTGACACTAGTGATAATGAGCTTGTCATGCAATAATTCAAAAAAATGACACATCATCAAATAAGATTGTAAGAGTTTATGCCCCGTTTCGTAAAGCTGTGAGAAAATAATTATAAATTATGACTTAACAGATTATAGATTATAGTTTTAAACATAAGCTGTTAACCTATTCGGTACTGCTGTGAAATTATGAATTTAATCAGCAGAGTAGTGTTTAATTGAATAAGCTATAAAATAGCTTTTTGCTGTATAATGTCATTTTTGCCTTTTTTTTTTCTTTGTCTTCATTTTATTTTATTTTTTTCTTTTTCTCCTTATTTTCTCTTCTCTTCTTTCTTTTTTTTCATTGTTTTTTTTCCTTCTCTTCTTTCTTTTTGTTAATTTTGTTTAATTTATTAACTCATTACAATTAATATCCATGTATTTATATTAATGTTGTGATGTCATTACATATTATTTTTCTTTATATTAATTTCAATTAGTTATTTAATAGAAGTTATAATATTCATTTTTTATCTCATTTAATATAAGTTATTTCATTTTGTATTTCAGTTTTTTCTTCAATTTTAATTTTTTTTAAAATTGTGATTATGTTTTTTTTTTAATTTTTTTTCATTACAATTAATAATATAACAATTGTTATTTTTTTAATTTATTATTTTTGTCCATTACAAACCCTAGCTACCGTCGCCTGTGGCTAGGGTTTCACATCGCAAATCGCGATCGCGATCGCGGCGGTGAGCTCTGGTTTGTCACCGTCAGGCTATCTCGCGAAGCCGGCAAGATCACGGAAGGTTGACCGCGAAGAGAAAAGGAGGAGACGTGCAATGGAAAAGAGAAAGAGAGGAGATGACGATGGCGATCGTGGTTAGGTTTTCATACCGCGATTACGCCGTCAGTGGCTGTGGTGACAAGAGCCGCCGACGAAGTAGATCATGCCTTAGCCACCGCCTCTGATTCGTAAGAGAGAGAGAGGGAGAGAGCTCTGGTTTGTTTGCCAAAAATCGCCTAATCGCCGAAAATCGCCTCTCCTCTCTCTATCTCTCTCAAGTGAACAGTGTTTGAGAATATGAGGCTTATATAGTTGGGTTCTTGGTAATAGTTGAGATTGACGAGGGGCATTTAAGTAATTTTACCTCTCAATTTTTAGCTTTCCGCTTAAGCTGAATCTGAAAAGCACCCCTTCTACCACTCAGCCAAAAATCACTTTTTGACTTAATTTAAGCTACAAAAAGTGATTTTAAACTCTACCAAACACACCAAAACAGTTCAAAATAATCTAAAAGCTGAGTTAAGCTAAAATTAAACTCTACCAAACAGGCACTATGTATTTTTTGTTTTTGTTTTGATAAGACGTAGTATTTTATTAAAAGTTTATTCTATTTGGAGTTGGAGAAGTTCAAATGTCTATTAGTTTAAAGTTTTTGTTTTATATATATAGAATTTATGGAGTTTAAATTTTTTTAGTAACCCCATCCACAAATTTTTTTGGAGTCGTCACTGTTTATTAACCATAGTGAAGTTATATATCGGCACAATTAATATTTACTTGATAACCAAATTCACCTTATCAAATCTAATATTTATTCTATGTCACACCAAGTAACTATGCTATGTAAACATTATGTAGAGCTATTTCACATAATTTTTTTTTCCCTCCTCTACAGCACCAAACATTTAAATATAAATTTTTAAAATAAAAAATATATAAATTATTCATTAAATTTCACCACACATACAGGACCATTACATCATTAAATACACTTTTAAGATTTATTAGAGAGTTTTATGGGATTAAGTTTCGACGTCCAATAATTGTTTCACATGGTATGGTATTTGCCAAAAACAAAAAAAAAATGAACTCACAAAAAAGTAATGTATGATCTATTGGGCCTAGGTTTGGACATCCAAGAATTATCTCACATGGTATCTTAGAGAGAGAGTCTAAATGATTAGAAAATTTTCGTATAATTTTAATCAGAGTGTAATTATGTCTTGATTTGCCACATTAGTTTGGAATGGAATGGGGTTAAAATAGACAAAAAAAAAAAAAAAAAAAAGTCTTTTCAATCCCAGATTAAAAGTTATCACATTCAAAGTATAATCATTTTATTTTTTCTCTCACGAAAGACAAAAAAAGTCATAAAAAAATCCATTTATTTATACTATTATATATGTGGTGTCCAAGGGTTTGGTACTCTCTCCTTCTATCACGTGTCTCTTATTTTTTAATGAAAAAAAAAAAAGATAAACAAGACTCAAATCTTAGACCTTGAATTTGTCAAATAAGACTCATACTACTTGACTAGCATACAATATTTAGTAAATATTTTATTTTATATTTACTTATTTGAATTGCACTCATATTGTGTGTGCCACCCGCTAGTATAAATTTATATATAAAATAAATTTAAACTATTATTTTATAATTTTAAGTAAACCTAGTATATATAAAAATAAAAAAATGAGCACTCAGTCCATAAATTTAAATTTAAACTTTGTTTGGCCAAAGTTCAGCCAATAAGCAATTATGTCCATAAGGATGTGGTTGTGTACAATGACCAAACTACCTATATTAGACCATCTCCAATAGTTACTCAAACCTTTCATCGTATTTGAATTTGATGAAAAATGAGTTATTTTCCTGCTCCAACGGTTGCATCAAATAGGTATCAATTTGAGAATTTCACTAAGAACATATGTGCCTTTCATCAAATCACTTTTTTTTTTTTTTTTTTTTGGAACGGGAGTAAAATCCATTAAGGATAAGCCAAACGACACTTACAATGGACTTAATGCCTATACAAATAGAGCTTACTCTAAACAAAGGAAAATGAGCAAAGAGGCACACAGGTAAAGCCATAATAGTATCAAAGACATGATCATTCAAGATCCTAACCCGTACTACAACGTAGAAGCGATCATAAGAGATCATCACTAGGGCTAGTTAGAGATACCACAAAAGCTTCCATCTCAAAGAGGGTAAGTTACCAATAACACACCCATTGAGTCCAAAATATACAAAATACCAAATAAAAAAGAAATAAGAACTCAAAAAGCAAACCAAAACAAAGATTTTATGGGAAGAAGAAATCAAATCTGGTAGAAGAGTGGCAGTGGCGTGGTGTGGTGGTTTATGCGGCGAGAAACAACAATGGGCGGTAGATCTGGTTGTGGTGTGGTAGTAGCGACGAGAAGCGGCAGATCTAGCTTCAGATAAGAGGAGAAAGAAGAAGAAACTCAAAAACATCCACTCTAGGAGGAAGAAACACCTCACAAGGAGGGAGAGATTAGGAAGAAAGATCTCCCAAGGTTTATTTTGCAGAAAATAAAAGAAAAAAGAGATGAGAGAAAAGAGAGGTAGTCAGAGAGAGGCCAAAGCCCCCTTCTCCTTTTAAGCAGCACATTCACTCAAACAACCTTAGGAGAGAAAAACTTAGAGAAAATGTGGAGAGAAAATTCCTTAAGCCACCTTAACCAGATCTGAGTTAATAACAGTGAAATTTTTATTTTAAGCGATCAAATCACTAATCATTGTCATTGCCAGATGTCTTCCCAGATGACCACCTCAAGTTAAAAATTTGTAAAAAAATTTCACTGGCCTGCCAACCACCTGGTCATCCGCCTAGTTGACCACCTCAAGGCAAAGTGTATATATATATATATATATATTCACACTAGCTGGTCAACTGACTAGACATCCGTCCAGTCGTTCGCCTGATCGACCGATATTCTGATGAAGTTCCAAAATCTTCCGTTGGAGCACTTGATATCAAAGGAAGTTTTTACTCAAATTTTTACTCAAATTTGATGAAAAAATTGATACACCATTAGAGATGCTTATATATATATATATATATATATGTACACAGCTCAGCTTGTCCTTATTTTACACATTCTCTCTCTCTCTTTTTTCCTTTATTCTTTTCTCTCCCATCACCACCGCAAAACCCCATCCAGCACCACCGTCTAACGACGGCGGTTTTTGACTGCGTTATCTCAGTCGACATCTCATCTCTCTCCTTCCTCATTATGACATATAAGGTCCTAGTGTCCCACATATGGAATGGAGAAGGAGTTCCTGGGCTATAAAAGTAAAAACCTAGACCCTTATATAATATCGAGGTCTTTTCCCGGGTGGTGAAATCCCTAGCAAAACTCCCCAGTTAAGCATGCTTTGGCTGAAGTAGTTCTAGGATGGGTGACCCACTGGAAGAACAAATCCGTGCAAGCATGGCCTGAAGCGGACAACACCGATGATATGTGAAAGGTTGGAGCATTACAAATGGTATCAAAGTCGACTCTCCGAAGTACCGAGTGTGGGACCCTAGCATCTCTCAGTGCATGTGGGTAAGCTTTCGAGCTGGTAGGGTACTGCACGAGGACGTACAACCCTAAGGGGAGTGGATTTTATGGTCCCAGTGTCCTATATCGAGAATGGAGAAGGAGTTCTTGGACTATAAAAGTAAAAATCTGGACCCTTATATAGCATCGAAGCCTTTTTCCAAGTAGTGAAATCCCTAGCAAAACTCCCTAGTTAAGCGTGCTTAGGCTGAAGTAGTTCTAGGATGAGTGACCCACTAGGAAAAACAAATTTGTGCAGGCGTGGCCTAAATATAGATGACTTGTGAAGGGTTAGGGCGTTACAAATGGTATCAAAGTCGACTCTCTAGAGTACCAAGTATGGACCCCTGGCGTTTCTCGGTATATATGAGCGGGCTTGCAAGCTAGCAGGCTACTGTACGGAGACGTACAGCTCTATGGGGGATGGATTGTAAGGTCCCGGTGTCCCACATTGAAAATGGAGAGGGAGTTAATGGGCTACAAAAGTAAAAAACTGGACCCTTACATAGCATCGGGGCCTTTTCCTAAGTGGTGAAATCCCTAACAGAACTCTCTACTTAAGCGCGCTTAAGCTAAAGTAGTTCTGGGATGGATAACCCACTAGGAAGAACAAATCTGTGCGGGCATAGCCCAAAGCGGACAATACTGATGACATGTGAAAGGTTAGGGCGATACATGATAGGAGGCGAGACCTCATATGTTGTCCATTGTTGCCACTGCCGAAGGCCTGAACAAGAAGAAAGATTTAGATTGATCAGTGTTTGAGATCCAAGAAAAAAAACGATGGTTTGTAAACTGAGATCCAAACACTAATCGATCAAACTGAGGTCGATCCAAACACCGTCATCGTCGCAGATCTCCTCAGCCATGAAAGGACAGTAATTTTTGTCACAATTTCAAGTAGATCGAAGATCGCCGACACTGTCGCTAGGGTTTCGGCGTTGTTTACCACCACTAGGGTTTTGTTTATGTATATATATGTGTGTGTGTGTGTGTGTGTGTGTGTATCTATATATATATATATATATATAAAGTGTGTATATATTTGTCTTTCTTTCTAGATCTGTAGATCATCTCTCCAGATTTATTTCAGATTTGTAATGCACATCTACAGATCTCTCCAAATTTATTTTGTTATTGTTGTTGTTGGTGGTGGTAGTGGTGGTGGTGGTGGTGGTAATGAACATGATGAAATAGATTTCAACAAATTAAAAAGACTGATAGATAGGACAAATTAGTTCAAAATTTGAACAGATAATAGAATTTGAATAATGGCTTAGTTATTTCAATAACAAATATTTGCATTTCAATAGATAATGGATAATACTTTATCTATTATTGCAACAGATAAGGATGGTTTAGCTCTATATTTCAACAGATAGGATTTGATTTGGCTTTTATATCAATTGATAATAAATTTCGATAGATATTTGAACAAATAAGAGAAATTTGAATTGAAAAAATCACAAAATTAAACAGGTTGGGTAAAAAAATTCAATATATAGGGAAAAAATTTGAACAAGAAAAAAAATTAAATAGACAGATATAAATTTGAACAGATATGAAAAAATTTGAACATATAGATATAAAATTAAACTGATGGGGAAAAAGGTCAATAGATAAATTAAGGGGTAAAATTGGAATAAAATATCCTTCAAAACAATAAAAATGACTTATTATCAAAATATTTCACAAATGGTGGATATCTCATCAACAAAAAATATCCACTGAATTTAATGCCTTGTGCCCTCCTTACATTAGACTTTTTAACAATTTACTAAAAAAAAAATTTGTAATGGAAGTATTTGATAATATGATTCAACACTTAAAATTGAATTAATTAAGTGATAATCAATTAAATCTGTTTAATAATCATAATTGACATCACTAAAAAATTTAAAGTTTCTCTTAAAATGTAAGCTAAAATTTAAGAAAATTTGAAGTCGTATAGAACTTACTTAATTCTGACTAAATTTATAAATACTAAACATATGTATCTCTATGCACTATTATAACCTCACCACCAACACCACCACCACTACTACCACTATCGCTATTACCACCACTACTACGATGCCACCACCACCATTACTACAATCACCACCACCACCATCATGCCACTGCCACTACTACCACTACCACCACCACCACCACCATCATGCCACAACCACCATCACTAACACCATACCACCACTACCACTACTACTGCAACCATCACCACCATTACTACCACTGCCACCACCATGCCACCGTCACCGCCACTACTACTATCACTTTCGTCACCATTGTCATTATTACCATAAACACCACCACCATCACCACCATGCCACTACTACTACAACTACCGTTATTGCTATCACCACCACCACCACCACCACCACTATGCCACTGTCACCACTACCACCGCCAACATCACAATATAAAAATTAAAATATATAATTTAAAAATAATAAATTTAAAATTTGATTTTATATATATCAAATAACTAATTTTTAATTCAATATTTAAATTTTTATTAAATAACTTTTCAATTCAAAAAATTTAATATTCAATTTTTAATACTTGATTTTTAATTTTCAATTTTTAACCTTATCAAATAGGACGTTAGTGCAAGTTAGATGGATCAACAACTATTATTCTCTCTCTCTCTCTCTCTAAAAAAAAAAAAAAAACTCTTTTTTGGTTTTTCAAAATCACTTTTCAAAAAATTTTACTCTCTTATTTTTCGTATTTTTTTTTTATTTTTACCGAATTTTTTTAATATTTTAAGTAATTTTTTAATTTTTAGACACACCTAACATAAATACACATAAAAAGTATAATTTTTGTGAAAAAAAATCTTTTAAAAATTTAGTAAATACCAAAAATACAAAAAAAATATATGATAATTCAGTATATTTTTCATATTTTTATATATTTATTAATTCTTTAAAATATTTCTTCATAAATTTTTTATTTTTTAGATACATTTAAGTAAGGTGTATCTAAAAAATTTTAAAAAATACTTAAAATTTTAAAAATATTCACTAAAAATAAAAAATAATAAAAAATTTAACTTTTAAAAAACTTAATTCAAAAAATTTAAACCAAACACAAACATTATTCTCTCAAAATTCGCAATATGGAAGCCATGACACACGTTCTTGACTAATGAACGAGGGAATGGGAGGCAGAAATTGACTACTTGGTATATCTTTTTTTCTCTCAACATGATATATGGAGAAATTATTTTTTTGTTCCTACGACAAATTTACATGGTGCTCTTATTTGAATATTTATTGATTAAATTAGTAAAATTTGATACTTTTTGTTAAGTTTTGGAGAATAATTTGATAAGGATAATGCTATATGCACTAATTAATATATTAATTAATATACTAATTGATAATGTGACATAATTTAGAATAATGTTATATGTACTAATTAATGTACACACTAGTATACTAACAGATGATGTGGCATCATTTGTATGGTTTTAGATATTTATAACTTGTATAATAGATGTGGTCAATAATAATATCATAACACTAGTTGATACACTAGTGTGTACATTAATTAATGCATGTAACACAACTGTTTAATAGGGTTGTTCAAAAATCCGTTCAAATCGGTAATCCGGACCGAACTAGACCGAATCGTACGGTTTGGTTCGGTTCTATTAAGAATTGGTTCTGGTTCGGTTTCGCTTTAAGAAATATGAGAACCGTAAAAACAATTCGGTTAATGGATTTTATGGGAAAAAAAAAATCACAGTTCAAACCGAACCAAACCGAACCGAACAGAACCGAACCAAATTTTAAAATATATATATATATATATATAATATCAAGTTTTATTTTTATTAATTGGTTTTTTGTAATTTTAATGACATTAGAATGATATAGATATGTAATGTTGAGTAATACCTTAACATTAGTAGTTTTTATCATAAGTTAAATGTAATTAGTTTGAGTAATTATTTTACAAATATTAACAATCTATTTTTGTAAATAGAAATTTTTGGAACCAAGATCCAAACTGAAACCAAACCGTTATTTCGGTTTGGTTCTGATCCGGTTTTACAAGTGTAATGGTCTGGTCTGGTTCTCAAAATCATAGAATCGTTAGGATCGGTTCGGTTCTTGGATTTTCTCAGAATCTAACCAATCCAGACCGTGTACACCCCTACCGTTTAAGAGGTTTTTAGTATTTGTAATTTATATAATGAATGGGGTCAATAATAATCTCATAATTAGTATTAATATAGTAGTTAGTATATTAATTAGTGTATATAACACTACCGATTTGATAAATGTCAAATAATAAATAATGTAGGGCAATATTTTTAAACCCACAAATAATCACTCATGATACATGTGGAGTTCTTTACCAAATGCATATAATTTAAAGAAAAATGTCAAAAACAACTAAGGGGTTGTTAAAATGAATTTTTGAAATCAACAGTGGTACCATTCACACAATTTATTTTATCTACAATCCTCCTAACGAGGTGATAAGATAAAATACATGTAAAAAGAATTTTAAAAAAATATTTAAATGTGAGTTAACTTTTCAAATTTTATTTGCCACGTTATTAAGGAATTGTGAAGAAAAAAAAATTGTATAAATGAATATATATAATATATATTAAAATTATAAATATTTTAACACTATGAATTAATCAAAACCGTGTGCATTAGAAACACAACTTTAAAATCACATGGTTAAAAAACAAAAACTTATGCTTGATAGATATGTGAAAAGGGAGAATTCTACACAATCAAAAGATGAGTATTATATGTATTTTTAATTACGATTTTTGTGATTTTTCTTAATAATTTATAGTGATGTTAGTTATGGCCGGATTATGACTTTTACAATGCTAGTTATGACTCATTGTAATGTTAATTATGATATTATTTTAATTATGATTAAAAATGTCTTTAGTTATATCTCATGTACTATTTGGTTATAACTCAATTTTTTATTTTTATTTTTTATACAATTATGATTGAATAAGGATTTAATTATGACATTTGTAAGAAGTAAAACACTACAAATAATATAACTTGTATATTTGAGAGTGTGTGCCATAACATTCACCGAAAGGTTGAAAGTATTTGTGTGAAAAGTAAGTTTAAAAAACCACCGTTTTGATAAAAAGGCTTTGTATGCATAAATGGTCAAGCATTTCAAAAGTATTAAATTATGGCTCATTTTAAAAGAATGGGTTAAAAGTTATTTTTCAGCTTTTAATTCACTTTTCTCTTTCACAAAAAAATTAAAAAGTAACTTTTAACTATCTTTTCAAAGTATCCCTATATGTCTACTTGGTTTGGCATATCTTAAATAAGACAAAAAGTCAAAAAATTATTAAAAAAGTCAAAAAGTTATCACTATTCACAAAAAAATATATATAAAAAATCATGACAGTGCTGTTACACAAGACAATGTGCAGTGATGGTACACTGTCAACTGATGCTACAAATTTTACCCGGCGGTGCACAAAAAAGTTACACAGGACAGTGTTGTTCGGCCTATGGGGGCGCATCAAAGGTCTCGTTTTGATAATCTGAACCGTTCAATGTGTAAAACTCGTTAGTTACTATATGTATGTAAAAAATCATGTTGATCGGATATCGATAGCTATATGATCAAATCAATTTTGTATAACAAAATGGACAGTGAAGAAATTAATGGTTGACCCAAAAAAAAATCTGATCAAATAGCTATCGATATTTAATCAATGTGATTTTTTTCATAAATATATAGTATTTGATGAGTTCTACACACTGAACGGTTCCGATTATCAAAACAGGACCCGTGGTGGGCCTCCATGGGCCGAACAACACCGTCCAGTCTGATCTTGGCATGTAGGCAATCTGCTCCTATAATGTTTGCTCCCAACCGACTAGCTTCCAATACAATTCAAGTCAATAGGTATTTACATATAGTAGGGTAAAATGATAATTTTGTTATTTTATACAATATTTTAATACATATTTTTTCGTAAAAAGTCAAAAAATTATTCAAAACAATCGTATTTTTTCTCTCTACTTTTTAGTCCAAAAATTCAAAAATTACACTTATTTAGGACATCCCAAATAACCTCTAATTATGTTGGGATTTTTGGTGAAATCTCCTTTTTGGGGATTTTTTTTAAGATAAAGGACTACTCAATTAATTCTCCTTCAAAACGTCCCCGAGTAAGAGAAGCCAAGCTTAATAAGGACATTTTATAATTTATATATATATTTTTGACCATATTGCCCTCCTATATATATATCATATATTTGAACAATCTCAGCTCAAGATGATCTACGAAATCAGTGAAGATGAAGACGATCTCAAAATATTAAGATCTCACCGCCGACGATCTCGCCCTTAGTCAACAATACACGATCGAGATTTGTGAGTGTTGATGGAGTTTTAGAGGTTTTGCTTTAATCACGTATTTGATTATTGTTCGAGTTCAATCAAGTATGTTGATTAGTTTTGTTGTTTTTGTTTTTGTTTTTGTTTTTGTTTTTGATTTATTTTTGTTGATTTGTCAAGTTCAATCAGGTATGTGCTCTAGTTTTTGTTTGACAGAATGAGAGTAAAATTTTACTCTGATTTGTGTTCTGTTTTTGTTTGAGAGAATGAGAGTAAAATTTTACTTTGGTTTGTGCTCTGTTTTTGTTTGATAAAATGAGAGTAAAATTTTACTTTGAATTCTGTTTTTGTTGATAAAATGAGAGTAAAATTTTACTCTGGTATGTGCTATGTTTTTGTTTGATAAAATGAGAGTAAACTTTTACTTTGGTGTTATTTGTTCTTTTTTTAATTATTTTTTTATACAATGACAGTAAAATTTTACTCTGTTATTGTGTACTTCTGTTATTTGTTTTTGGACTCGTAGTGACAATAAAAT
Organism: Camellia sinensis; assembly: GCF_055761805.1. Lineage (NCBI taxonomy): Eukaryota > Viridiplantae > Streptophyta > Magnoliopsida > Ericales > Theaceae > Camellia > Camellia sinensis. Next base: position 154,493,776 of record NC_138967.1, read on the forward strand.
TTTACTTTGATTGACAGTAAAATTTAGGTTTGAATATGTTGTTATGCAAGTATGGTGATCGTACCATTGTGTTCAAGGTTGTGTCAAACTGCACGTTGAAGGACTTAATTGATTTCTTAAGTTGTATATTGAAGAAGTTTGACAATAGTGGTTGCATACTATTATTGTACTGTTTACCTGGACATTCGCAATGCATGATTGATGATGATTCTGATTTTCAGAACATGTTGTCGCTTGTTCATCCCCTTGGTGTTGACCAGGTTGATGTGATTATTATTGAAATGGGCATTTCAAATGAAAAACATGGAATTAGAGAATTGGGTGAGGCGAATGGATCCAACATTATTGATGATGAAATGGATTTACTTCCTATGTTTTGTCGCAATGAAAAAAGGACTTTGTTGTCTTCTGGATGGGTAAATGAAATTACTCATATAGGTCAAAGATTTGTTAGAGGTGCAAAGAATTTCAGGACTACGTTATGTAAATATGTCATTGAGATAGGATTTGAGTTTGTGTATGTAAAGAATGACAAGTGTGGGGTCGTTACTGTGTGTTCAATAAAAGACATTTTTACTATATTGATGAATGGTTGTCTATCCAAATTTATGATTTGCTTTGTGGTTGAATTTGACATTTTAATAATTTTTTTTTTTTCATGTGGTTGGACTAGTTTCATGTAAAAGAACTTATAATGGAGTCTATTAACATGAAGATTTTGAGTAAAATTCTAGTCTTAAAAATAGCAAACATTACTTTTCTTAACATGAAAGTAAATTTTTACTCCCATTCAGAATAAAATGTTACTGTATTTCAAAGTAAAATTTACTTTGAATTGAAAGTAAAATTTTACTATGTTGGAGTTTGTTTAATAGAAGTGAAATTCTAGTCTAAAAGATAATAAAACATTAGTTTTCTTAACATGAAAGTAAAATTTTACTGTATTTCAGAGTAAAATTTACTCTGAATTGAAAGTAAAATTTTACTGTGTTGTTGAATTTTTGTCTATGAAGTTTCTGGTTTGTTTTCTGAATTGAAAGTAAAATTTTATTCTATTGCAAAGTAAAATTTTACTTTAAAGTATGTGAGTTTTATAGGAAAATATTTTCAACCTGCACCAAAATTTACAACAACACACAAAGTCCCTGCTGCTCATAACGCAATCTTTGTGCAAAAATAATATAACACCACAACTACATATATTATCAAGAGACACAAATATGAATTGTATCATTGTATTTTATCCATAACAATGTTCCATCTTAATCCATAACAAGTATAACATGTATCATTGTTACTCTTTTAACACTCTTTGACCTACAATTACTCCTTCAACATTCTTTCATTTACAAAAAAGCAAAATTACATTCAACATTCACATCAAATACAAAAAAGTAGTTCTCAAAAGTCGTCTATATCGCCATCCATGAGGTCCTATTACTTGGCTATTTTTCTTTTGAGGTTGAATTGTTCCTCACTCCATGCCTTTGAAGAATTATTCAAAAATTAATACACTATTGATGCTTGAAAATTGTTAATTTCATCTTCTTCCATAGACTTCGCAATAGGCTCATCTCTCATGATTTGACGCATGATATAACATACAATAATTCCATAATCAATACTGTTAATAGAAATCAAAATCTTGTTAGATTTACTGAAATTTGAAAATCATAAAGATTATCATTTCTAACATATAAACAAAGAATATTCATGAGGCCAAAGAAAAAAAAGAGTAAGGAAAAATGCACAAACATTGTAACGAAACAGTAAATTTTACTGTGAAAGTAAAATTTTACTCTGTTTAGAAGTAAAATATTAGTCTCACTGAAAGTAAAATTTTACCCTGATTGATTAGCAGTTTTGTTTGTAACATAAGTCAATAAAGCAACAAACAAGCAGGCAAGCATCTACACTATCACTTACTTTCGAAATTAATGCAATTAAATCACATAAAAGCAACAAGAAAAGTAAAATCGAAATCAACCAAACACACCAAATTGCATCAAAATCGACCTTTTATAGGGCTTCAATTCAGGTCAAAAGCAACAAGAGAGGAAATGAATATCAAACAAACTCGCATTATAATCCATACATGGTAATAAAAAAAAAGTATCCATTATTACCAAACACAAAACATAGATAAAATCATTCATCTGACATTTAAGCAAATTAAAACATCACAATGCCAAAAAAAAAAGCATACAAAGAGCATAAGGGAGCAAACTTTATTTTTCATTAATCAGAGTAAAATTTTACTGTTACGAAAACAGAGTACATACTAGATAAAGAAATTATAGTCGAATTTTACTTTAGATCTATGAACAAACAAACAAAAAACTCTCGATTTTTCATTGTAATATATCAATTTATCATTTTTTTGACATATATGAGGTCATTTTATCTCAAATATGAAGTTATTGATCTCAAACATGAGTTCTGTAAATCAAAACACAAAACATGCAGCGGATAAAATAATCATATCATACCTTTCGATGATAGAACCTCGTGGATAAATCACGTGCTTCCAGAGTCTGAAAAATCAATCCCAGCAGTGGGGTGATATTACAATGGTGAATATCACCCACACAAACCACAGTGCAATTGACTTGATCGTTGTTTCTTGGGAGAGAGTCAGTTTATGGGTAGAAAACAAAACCTACGTTGTTTTCTCTCTTGGTTACCCATAACCATATATCAGATATATTTAATATATTATAATATCTATCCATATCAGTTAAGATACAGATAATATCTAATATATATTATATCTATCTATATCAGTTCAAACTGATAACGTCTGTTTCAAGAGTGGTTATCCTAAATAGGTTTGATTTCAAAATCAAAACCTATTTGGATAAGGATTCAAAATCAAATTTAATGGTCATGCCACATGGGCGCCCATTACTAACATCTCCCACTCGCACATGAGTTGGCATGACACTGCCACATCTCTGTCTCAATCTCCCCAAAAACGAACAATCTCATACTAGCCACTGCACCGTGCGACTGCTGAGAACACCTGCATGTGGGAGCTCTATACTAGAAACTCAAAATGAGCCAGCATAGAGACATCAACCCAAAAAGAAAAGAAATAGTGTCTCATATACCCCAGACCCATCTAATTACACCGGTCCAAAAAACATCTCTAATCCCTCAAAAAGAGCATGTTTGACCCTCTCAATTCTTGCAATATATTCACACTCAATTCGCCTCTCATACAGAGCGATGTGAGTTGCCGGCAGTGAATATACAACAGTGGTGTAATACTAGATGATCTTCCCTTTGCACTCATGCCATTTAGTTTAGGATTGACCGCTTTCCCAGTGATGTCCCTTAAGGCCGAATCATGCATGACCGCAGGCAACATACCAAAGTAGCAGAACATCAACCCCTTACCTTATGACATAGTCAAAAGTCACAAAAGGGTACATAAATGAAAGTCATATCAATAATGACACGTAAGACTCACACGGTGAGGAAGCAGGGATCCATTCTCTCACCTCATTACTCGGTCGCCAAGCACATATAGTATGAATACATGCTACGGTGGAGTAACTCTTCCATAAAGAGTGACGTCATACTCGATACACCGTACAGATATTAGTCTAGTCGCTTTCTAGCGCTTAACCCGAATTCTCTATTTGCTCGCCTTCTAGGCGCCAAATGAGATCTCGCATCTGGCTAATCATAACAGGCACAACATGGAAAGTGGGTACTAACATCCATGTTTGGTCCTTAACACGACCTCATCTTGGTTATAACCAAGGCGACATACATAGTGGATGATTTAAGCCTCTCTTGGCTCCGAATAAAAATAAACCACCAGTCTCATCCTTGCTCGCTCCCAAGCGTCAAGGGCGATTGCTCGTGTGAGTGAGCCAATCTTGCCTGCTGACATCATGATTTGCTAATCATTATGACACAAACCGTAATAGTGTCAACATCCCATCATCTCAAAATAAGTGATCGATTTTAAAAAAAATTGACCACAGCTTGCGCAATTATAGATTCCAAACATAAGCCTTATCAGCACCTCTTGCGATAAGTATATACAACGGAATCCACCACGTGCGCCTCACATGAAATGATTTAAGATCACTACCTCTTGCGCAATAACCTCTCTAAAGATATTTTTGGTGACCAATTTGCGTTCATTCTTAATGCGCCCAACTAGCGCAGATGCGCCCAACTAGCGCATTGAATTTTACAAGGAGCAAATTAATATGCTTCTAATAAAGCATTTTATCCACAGTCTAATGAGCAAGGTCAATGTCTGAACAACTCAGTTAACCATTTATCAAAGATAACACTTATCATGCCGAATACGCCCACATAGCGTACTTTAGGCTCCCACAACAAAGAAAAGATCAAGGAATATAGGTCATCTGTTTCTCCCAAAGACAATCTGAGGATTCACTCAATAGCTAAGGCTCTGGCTTTTACCGATAGGTAAGTCAATGGGTTTGCAATTTTGCATCTAGAATCGTTCTAGGATATTCCTTATGTAAGTCATCGAAGACAAACCGAGAATTTTCCTAAAAAACAATCCCTAAGGATCGTACATCCGAGCATATGAATTACATCACCCATGTCCATCATATCTAAAATGGAGGACTGCCCACCCTAGGTGGCGACAACCTTATAAATTCCTGGCTCATAATGACTAAGTAAGGAAAAACTTCTTTTGGACCATTGATCATGCCTCAGTGGTCTTCATCGATCATCGTTGCCCTATCATGGCTTGACGAAATCTAAGAACCACTGTTTGGATAACTGCTTTAGGCTGTAAATGATTTATTAGAACCAGCAACCTTTTTTGCGTTCCTAACTTTTCACTATAAAAGCAGAAGGTAAATCCTTACGGATCTACTTATCCAATTCTCTAATGAGAAATCAGGTCACAATGTCCACAAATCAATGTTCCGAACTTATGTCAATTATAGCCTAAGTCAAAATAACCTCACTCCCCAGGAGGAAGTCTTCTCATGGTCTACACTTTCCTCAATGGTGCGACCATTCGGTATCTAGCGAGCCTTATGCCTCAACAATGACTATCCAAATTACGCATAACTTTATAACAGTTTTGCGTCATAATGGAAAGTCAACCAAATTATAAAAATGGTTAATCCTCAAAGACTTTGTCTTAAACTGCGCAACATTGATCCACTTTCTAAAAACAGGAGACTAGAGCCTTTGGCATTATCCTAGGCTTTTTATCATCTTGCGGAGCAATCATGAATGTTTCCCTCTCAATCACCCAGTGATGACGTGGAAAATTTTCACATTTGCTACCACGCAACTAAGAATGTAGAGTATTTTGTTCTAATGGAGTAATCCATTAGTAGACACATCGCTCCCACTGTCCCTAGGATATTGGAAATTTCTTTCCATTCTCAACTAGGCTACATAGAGCGCTATGCTTGGAATTCTCCATCTTATAGAGTTCCGAAAACTCTATTCACGTCACCTTTACTAATAAAACTTTATGTGACTTAGTTACACTACCACAAAGCTGCTTACCTATATGCACATGACCCGGAGGGTTTGCATGACCGCTTACAATAATGCGCCACACGACCCTTTGTGTTTACAAGACAGCATACAATAATGCGCTATAGAACCCTAGGTCTTAACTTCGCAATCTTATGAGAAGTAGAATAAAGATAAGCTGTTTAATGGTTACAGATCGCCCATAGATGGCTCTCTGCTAACCCATTACTCAAAATGGAGTGTAAAATCTGATATGGAGGGCACTTAGTTAGGGATATAGGCAACAAACTAGTGCAATTCCCAATTGGGAAACATTTTGCGCCATTATCCACCTAACATTAACAATATTTAATTCCTTATCTCTACTACACCAATGTGTTGTTGAGTACTAGGAATAATCAATTTTCTAAGCATCCATCTCTCTTCACAGAGTTTTTCTGAAAAAATAACTCAAATAGATACTCGCCACCTTGGTCAAAACTAAAAGCACAAAAAACTCTTATCTAATTGATCTCGACCTCATATGTGCAATGTCAAAAATCATCTCAAAACTTTTGACTTATGGGAGATCAAATAGTCTTGACTCAGATGCGTATCGTAATCTATAAATGTGTCGAGATTGAGGCTTAGCTATTGTACCCTCACACATATCTAGTCACAAAATATCATAATGGACTAAATGCGCCAAAACAAATGACCTTCTGCGGCTTTCCTACTTACTTGTGCGCACCCATTGCGAACAAAGTTACACATTCACATGAGAGCAGGATGTCATAAGCGAGTGGGCCCGAGAAGGCCTACTCAAACCATCGTGTCATCATCTCATTAATGTGATTAAGTATAATAAGCCACTGGTTCATGACCAATGTCATAAACTAATTCCAATCATCTTAATGTGTGAGTTCTCGAAGACAAGTTTTAAAGGTTTAGGCCCAACTAGGTAATGACTCACGACTAAGTCATATTCACTAGATCATAAAAAGGATGTCATGGAGATATCAACTGCGCCTAAGTCGCAAATTTAACTAGTAAGTGCTAATCCCCTGCACCTTCAAGTCAATTTTATTCTCCATACACTTTAATACATCTAGTTGAAAGATGACGATACTCCTGTTGCCATCTCTATTTCTCGCTTCATAGTTACTTGCAATTAATTCTACTATCCACAAGAAGGAGAGAATAAGCTATCAACTATGATAGCTCCTGAAGTAACTTAAGCGCGAATTAGGCTAAAGAGTCTAATTCAACACAATGCTCTTACAAGCGATGCGTTAAATTCTTAGAGTCATAACAACCTTGTCAGCCTTAACCTTTTCATTACTATGCTGCAACGTTTGCGCTTAGTGGTAAATGTTATTCAAAACGTTAGCCTAGTAAAGGAATCACACAAAGAAGCACCTCATCCATGTTTCACACTCAAGTGTGGAAACAGTAAGTGTCCACACTTAGACAAGTTGGCAATGCTAATAGATTTTGCAGCCACTAAGCGCTAATCTTTTCACTCAGTGTTAATAGATTTTGCAGCTTCTAAGCGCTAATCTTTTAACTTCACGTGATATTTCAACGCACACTATTATAGTGCATGAAATTTCGCTCAATCCACTCCCAATAATTGGGTAGAGAGCAAAACACTGCTCGTACTGGCTACTCGTCTTACACTTAATGACTAATTTATTTAAGCTCGCATTTCTCGGATGACGTGACTCTTGAATGTTACTTCATCCAATGATGTAACATTATTTACAAGTCAAATTACAAAGTCAATCCGCGCAGCTCATTAGTCAAGATCATATACAGATCTATTGAGGGCTTACTAATTTCATAACTCCAAAACTCGCCAACCAAAACTATGTAGCGTGCCGCTAACTATAGCGCACACATTAGTTTTTATTGTGCCAAACAAGGCAACAAAAACACGGCGACTTTGAGTCATGTTTCCTTACTTTGGCTCAATTAAGGTTTGACCTAAAGTCTCCAAGACTTTTGCTCATCTAAAGAATGGGATTAGTTTGTTCACATTTGAACATCTCTACTAAGTTTAGGTCAACCAAATTAACTTTCATAAGCTAAATCAATTTAGAGAGAAATTCGCATTGGGATTAATTTGATTAGCATAATATAATTTTGCCGCAAAAATCTAAATTAAATAGTGACAATATTACACAAGTCGCAAGATCGAAAATCCGCTATGCTCGTAATCATCTCTTGCGCCACAAGTGACAATTATCCAAAATTTAGTTTAATTTATGCGCAAAATATTGGTTTTCGGGAGTTAATCTACAAAGATTTCTCTCAACCGAATAACCTCCCACTGACTATGGCATATACAAAGCATGATAAATTCCATACAATAGCATTTTAATGTAAATCTACAAATAACTCATGCTATATTTATTTAATAATGGAATTCTAATAAATAAATAAATAATCATGCTCTTCTAATTACAACATATTACAAACCCAAAAAAATATGCTGTATTCAATATTTAAATTATGCCATAACAGAAAGTACATCATCCTGAAATTTTCTAGTATTTTCTGGAATTTTAAATAACTAATTAAACACACATAAAATTAGAAATAAAAAATCCAGAAACTAGTAAACAGAAACAATATTCAGATTATGCCATAATTAAAATGTACATTGTTCTGAAATATTCTGAAATTTTTCTGAAATATTCTGGAATTTTAAATGACTAATAAATACACATAAAATTAGAAATAAAAAATCCAGAAACTGATAAAATGAGACAATATTACCAGTAGATATTAAAACATTTCAGAAGTCCACAATAAAAATTTCAACCCCAGAAAATTATTTATGCAATACCAGCATCATTTTAAAGCATAAAAAATAAATTATTAACACAGAAAAAATATTACATATTTTCGTAAAATTTTCAAAATTTTACAGAATATAGAAAAATTAATTCTGAGTCTAAGGGTACCAACCATGCTTAAAACAAAGCTATAACGAATAAATTATGGCTAATTAACGCAATTCAGAATTAAAAAACAAACAAACAGAGCCTTAGAGCCAAGCCAGGGGGAAAAACGGCTCGGCTCGCGGCTCAGCGCAACTCGGCGCGAGTCGGCGCGGCGCGGCGCATGGCGCGCGTGTGTCGCACACGTGGCGCGGCTGACGCGCGCGTGTGGAAGGAAGCTGACAGATCGCGTGTGTGGCGCGTGGGAGGCGCGTGCCTAACGCGCTCGGCGCGTGGAGGCGCGTGGTGGCGCGTGGGGCTGCTGCTCGGCGTCATACAGCGCGTGAATCACACGCGCCGCCTTCCCGGGTGTTTTCCGGTCCGATTTTTGTACTGCCGGACTCCTTTTTCCAAAATAAAATCATTTATGCTCTTAAAAATGACATTAATGATCATAAAAATAAAATATTTTGGATCTCCACATCTTTTATAAATATACACATGATAAAAGAAAGCACGAAAATATCCATCATTGGCTCTGATACCAATGTAAATCAAAACACAAAACATGCAGCGGATAAAATAATCATATCATACCTTTCGATGATAGAACCTCGTGGATAAATCACGTGCTTCCAGAGTCTGAAAAATCAATCCCAGCAGTGGGGTGATATTACAATGGTGAATATCACCCACACAAACCACAGTGCAATTGACTTGATCGTTGTTTCTTGGGAGAGAGTCAGTTTATGGGTAGAAAACAAAACCTACGTTGTTTTCTCTCTTGGTTACCCATAACCATATATCAGATATATTTAATATATTATAATATCTATCCATATCAGTTAAGATACAGATAATATCTAATATATATTATATCTATCTATATCAGTTCAAACTGATAACGTCTGTTTCAAGAGTGGTTATCCTAAATAGGTTTGATTTCAAAATCAAAACCTATTTGGATAAGGATTCAAAATCAAATTTAATGGTCATGCCACATGGGCGCCCATTACTAACAAGTTCATAGGCAACAAATTTGAGATGTGATGGATTTCAATGGACGATTTCAAGATTTCAATTTTGTGAGATGGATCGAAGATGGAGATCAAAAGGGTTTAGAGTTTAGAAAGAGAGAAAATAAAGAAAAGAGATATAGAATACTGGTAATGTGGAGATAGAAAAGAAGAGAAATGGTTCAACAAGGGTTTCAGATTATATGGAAGGGTATTTCAGCATTTTCACCATATTTTTTCATTTGAGGGACTTTTGAAACCATTATTTTATTTGATGGATTTCACACAAAAAAGACCCCATAGAAGGGACTTTTCACCAAAAATCCCCAATTATGTTTTGTCATTTTCACATATTATTTCTATCATTTGGGGTCTTTTCCTAATTTTTTGCATATAAATATACAACTCTTTACTATTAATTAGACACACTGCTACATTTAAATTCTTAAAAAAAAAATAATCTATCCTTCATATGTGTGGTAGTGAGTAGAGGTGTTTATGGACTTGAGTAATTCGCCAAATTCGATCGACCAATACAATCCACCCCGATCCAATCATATGTGTGGTACTAAAAAAATATATGTAACTACTATACATATATATATATATATATATATGAAATTGTAGCAATTAAATAATACTCTCAATTTTTATTTTTATTTTTTTGAAGCCAAATTGTAAACCAACCAATTATATAAATTTAATGTCAAATTAAAATGATATTTGATATCAAAATTATATAATTTGGTTGGTTTATATTTTTTATTTTTTTTTAAGTGATGATATAATTTGGTTACTACAGACAAAAAAAATATCCATTTTAATATAAGAAAATAATAATATTATTTTTTCATAGTAAAAAAATAGTCAAGTCTTATATAACTCAAGTATAATCTTCTTAAATTTGTATTATATGAATTTTTATTTTTTATTTTGGTGCAGTTTGCTGTCACGGCTCCCGAATCCCATCACAGCACCAATTTTGTGACAGCACCCAATTCCCAAAATGACCCTCTAGGTTAGGAGTCCAAATCCTCGGCCGCCATTAGCTGCAACCCTTCCCTGTAGCACCCCAAAATGACGTCATTTTGGGACAAATTTTCAAAAAAAAAAAAAACATACACACACACAAAACCAAAACAGAACCGAACCCAGCAAGGGGGAAAGAAGAAAGATAGCAGCGATGGGTAACCCACACACGACCGTGACCCCATAGTCGGCGACCTTCGGCCACCTTCACCTACGGCGCCACCACCTCCCCGCCATCACCGCCGCAACCTAACTTCCCTTCCTCTTCTCTCTCTCTCTTTCTCTCTCTCTCTCGACTGTCAAACCCACCATAAAGAAGATCGACCGTCACCTCCTTCATCTTCTTCTTCAATCAACCATAAGATCACCTCACCTCACCTCCTTCACTTTACCTCACCTTCGTCGATCAACCTCTCTCTCTCTAGTACTATTAAAAAAATTTTTTACTGATAATATATATATGGATAACAATCATAAAAATATATAAATAGAGCAATTTGAGTAAAATTATTGTTTTTTATGGTGACTTTGATGTCTGATGTATATTGAGAGGGTAATTTATATATAAAGTGGGCCGAGCTGGGTAAAGGGCCATTCTGCGGGCCACAGTAAAAAGGGCTGAGTAAAAGGGACCTTGTAATTAGTCCGGTCCAGAAGAGCCTTACAGATAGTCCGATCCGAAGGAGCTTGGTGGTTAGCTCGATCACCACGGTCGGCGCGGTGACAGTTAGCTCGGTCATACTATATTGGGCCGAAGTATGTTGGCTTCTGCTTAGGACCTTGCAGTTAGATAGCTCGGTCCAAGCTTATTGTGGATAGCACAGTTTCAGACAACCCAGTTGGAATATGTCAACCGAGGTACACGCGCAGTGAAAGAAAGAACCGAGCTAGCTGGAGCTCGGTCTAGTCTATGGCTTTAGTGTGGCCATGTTATCTCAGTCGTATTGACATCCAACCATGGTAAAACCATCTCACTTGGTTTAAGCAGTGAGGGGAGTGTTGAAGGATAAGCATTATCTTTCAGGAATGTGATTCCTAGGAGGACTCTACATGGAGGAGTAAGAGTCCTACTAGGATTATGCCACACGGAACCTATAAAAGCTCATAACATCACCTATGGAGAGGTAACACAACTTTGATTCTCGAATACACAGAGCTTTTGTCTATTTGTCTATTTTGCTGACTTAGGCATCGGAGAGGTATCCGACACACACCCGCCGACTAGCTTACGTTTGTGTTTTCAGGGAGTAAAGCGACGACGTTTGGAGGAGCGTAGACTTGATCAACAAGATTATACGAGAAGATTATTTCTTACTCGTACAATTGGCGCCGTCTGTGGGAATCACTTATAACATAATCTTGGGGAGGACATGGCTGCATGCCATGAGATCGGTAGCGTCAACCTACCATCAAGTAATGCGGTTCCCCAACGAAGCCGGAGTAATTGAAGAGGTCTACGGAGACCAAATTATGTCCAAGCAATGCTTCGTCACAGTAAATGGCAGCCGTGCTGCCAAAGGGTTTATTCAGATGGTGGAAGAGCCTGAGAGTAATGAATTGTTTGCGGATGTTGGCAATGCCGCTGAACAGAAGGCAGTGGAAGACTTGGTACAGGTAAGAATATATGAAAAAGACCCGGAAAAGTTCTTTTTGCTTGGCTCATCTATGTCCAGCACCGAGAGAATAGAGATCATGGAATTCTTGACCTCTAACATTGAAGTGTTTGCCTGGACGCCATATGACATGTTTGGCATTGACCCAATCTTCATCTGTCACCAATTGAATGTCCACCAACTGCTAGACCAATAATACAGCGCACTCGCAGATCGGCACTCCACCATGCTGAAATAGTGGCGGAAGAAGTGGAAAACCTGCTAGAAGCAGGAGCTATCAGAGGGATGCACTATCCTAGATAGATCTTCAATACAGTAGTGGTGCCAAAGAAGAATGGAAAATGGCGTATCTGCGTAGACCACAAAACAGTCAACAAGGCATGCCTAAAGGACAGCTTTTCTCTACCACGGATAGACCAACTGGTAGATCTGACAGCATGGCACAACCGTCTTAGCTTTCTTGATGCGTACAGAGGTTACCATCAGATCGCTATGAATAAGCCAGGCCAAGAGGTCACCTCTTTTACGACTCCAAGAGGATTGTATTGTTACAAGGTCATGCCCTTTGGCCTTAAGAACGCAGGGGCAACATTCCAACGGATGGTCACCAAGATGTTTGAACCATTCTTTGGCAGAACAATGGAAGCCTACATCGACGACATGGTGGTCAAGAGCAAGGATAAGAATAACCATCTCAGGACCTAGGTGAGATGTTTCAGATCCTAAAAAAGCACAAGCTACGCCTTAATGCATCCAAGTGTGCGTTCGGCGTAGGATCTGGCAAATTCCTAGGCTTCCTGGTGACCAACCGAGGTATACAAGAAGACCCCTCTCAGATCAAAGCAATTCAAGATCTAGAGAGGCCCAACTCAGTAAAAAAAGTACAGCATCTCACCGGTATGGCAGCCGCGTTCAACCGGTTCATCAGTCGGTTGTCAGACAAATGTCGACCATTTTTTCAAGCATTAAAGGCCAAGTTTGAATGGGATGAAGAATGCGACCGCGCCCTAGAGAGTTAGAAAGAATACATGTCTTCTCTACCATTACTAGTGACCCCAATACCTAGAGAAGAACTATTCTTATACCTGGCAGTTTCACAGCATGCAATTAGCGCAGTGTTGGTCCGAGCAGAGGGGATCCAACATCTGCTCATCTTTTATGTCATCAAGACATTGCTAGGCGCAGAAACTAGGTACTTACCATTGGAAAAACTGGCCTTAGCCCTGATGATGGCATCAAGGAAGTTGTCACATTACTTCCACGCCCACACAATAATCATCCTCACAGCTTTTCTATTAAAAGCTTTGTTTGAGAGGGCAAACTTTTCTGGACGAGTCTTGAAGTGGGCAGTCGAGTTGGGATAGTTCAACATCAAGTTCCAACCCAGAACCGCGATAAAAGCCCAAGCCTTGGCAGACTTTTGTCGCAGAATTCACCCTAGGAAGTCATCATATCTGCCCAGTCGACCTGACTGATACAACCGAACTAGAGTTAGAAGTTGACGCCGGAATAGCGCAACCCCTGGTGCAGGATACCCAGTCAGACCTTAAGGCAGACTAGATTAAAGTAAAGGAGGAAAAGGCAAGCCATGCTCCACTAAGCCAAGACTCACCAACAAATAAAGACTTAGTACAATCAGATAGCAAGGGGCAAACAGCCAGCATAGAACTTGAAGAAAACACCAACAACACTCTTGATCCTAAGGCATCATCTGATCCCTCCACTTGCTGCAAACTGTTCATTGGAGAGATGTGAAAGCTCTTCGTGGATGGAGCGTCCAACAGGCACGGTGCAGGACTAGGTATAGTCCTTATCTCACCAGATGGCCTAGTGGTGGAGCAAACAGTCAACCTTGGCTTCCCAGCATCAAACAATGAAGCGGAATATGAAGCACTTCTGGCTGGCTTAAAATCAGCATCCTACATGAAGGCCACTAAGCTAATGGTTTACAGTGACTCGCAGCTGGTGGTAAACCAAATTTCAGGTGACTACGAGGCAAAGGATAACAGGATGGCTAAGTACCAAGAGTTAGTCAAAAAAGAGATCAGAAAATTTGAAGTAATGCGGATAGAGCAGATCGGTAGGGAAGAAAACAGTAGAGCGGACGAACTAGAAGGCTTTGCTTCAATGGCAGATACCTCCATCCCTCATCTATTGCTGATTGACTACCTACCAAGACCAAGCATTGAAGAACCCGAAGTAGAAGAGGTATGTTGTGCCGAACTAGGCCCTTCATGGATGGATTCCATCATACTGTTCCTAAAAACGACATCTTACCGGAAGAAAAGAAAGAGGCCAACCAAATAAGAGCAAAGTCACAGCGCTTTTGGCTCTCCCCATCAATGGCATTGTACAAGAAATCCTTCAAAGGACCTTACCTAAAGTGTGTCCACCCCAGCAAAGTGAAAGCATTCTTGTTCGAAATTCATGAAGACGTATGCGGAAGCCACCAAGGGGGGAGATCATTGGCTTACAGAGCAATTTTGCAGGGATATTGGTGGCCTTACATGCAAGCAGATTCGGAGAAGTATGTCAAAAAGTGCGAGAAATGTCAGAAGTTCGCACACCAAATACATCAGCCAGCCCGAGAGCTTCTACCTTTAACTAGTCCATGGCCCATTGCAATGCGGGGCTTGGACATAGTAGGACTGCTTCCGACGGCACCCGACAACAGAAAGTTCTTCCTCGCAGCAACAGACTACTTCACAAAGTGGGTAGAAACAGAAGCACTAGCATCAATAAAGGAAAAATATGTGAAGAAGTTCATCCGGCAGAATATCATCACTCGGTTCGGCATACCCAAGGCACTGATATCAGACAACGGCACTCAGTTCGACGGAAAAATTTTTAGAGGCTTTTATGAAGAGTACAAGATAGAATTCTACAACTCTACACCGGCATACCCCCAAGCAAATGGCCAGGCAGAAGCATCAAACAAAGTTGTCTTGGATGGATTGAAGAAAAGGTTAGAGAAAGCAAAAGGAAAGTGGGCTGAGGAGCTTCCTCATGTTTTATGGGCTTACCGTACCACACCTCGACGATCAACAGGAGAAACACCATTCTCCTTAGCCTACAACATGGAAGCAGTAATTCCGCTGGAAGTTGGCCTCCCCACCATTCGAAGCAAAAATTTTGATCAAGACTTAAATGGAGAAACCATCACATTAGAGCTCGACCTTGCGGAAGAAAGAAGAGAAAGAGCATTGGTTCGCATCGCCTCATACCAACAGGAGTTATCTAGGAAATACAACAAGACCGTACATCAAAGGCAATTCAAGATCGGAGATTGGGTACTACGCAAAGTAATGGGAAACACCCTGGTACCCGGAGATGGCAAGTTAGGGCCCAATTGGAAAGGACCTTACAAAATGGTTGGATTAGCTGGTAAAGAGGCATACCACTTAGAAGACAAGGACGGCAAAGCCATTCCCAAGCCATGGAACACTGTCAATCTCAAACTATTTTATTTTTAGCTTTTCTTTCAAGTATTTGTAATTTTTCCTTTCTCAATAAAACAAGTAGTTTCTTTTCAATATAGTTGTTTCTTTCTGAAAAAGAGTGTTTTCGTGAGTTAGGCGCATTGTAAGCATAGTTGGCCGGAATAACCAACTTTATACTCTCTTCAGCTAAGACCAGGATCAGTACTGAAGAAGTTGGCTGGAAAAACCAACACCCCTCCTAAGCCCAGGATAAGGATCCAGGCTACAGGACGTTTGGTCGGAATAACCAAACACTTTAGTCTAGGTTGGCAGGAATAACCAACTTAAAGGTTGGCTGGAAAAACCAACACCCTTCCTAAGCCCAGGATAAGGATCCAGGCTACAGGACGTTTGGTCGGAATAGCCAAACACTTTACTCTAGGTTGGCAAGAATAACCAACTTAGAGGTTGGCTAGAAAAACCAACACCCCTCCTAAGCCCAAGATAAAGATCCAAGCTACAGGACGTTTGGTCGGAATAACCAAACACTTTACTCTAGGTTAGCAGGAATAACCAACTTAGAGGCTGGCTGGAAAAACCAACACCCCTCCTAAGCCCAGGATAAAGATCCAGGCTACAGGACATTTGGTCGGAATAACCAAACACTTTACTCTAAGTTGGCAAGAAAAACCAACTTAGAGGTTAGCTGGAATAACCAACACCTCTCCTAAGCCCAGGATAAGGATCCAGGCTGCAGAGTGTTTGGCAGGAATAATCAAACATTTCACTCTAGGTTGACAGAAATAACCAACCTAAAGATTGGCTGAAAAAACCAACACTTAGTACTCTTCAGCCAAAGTAAGGATCTAGACTGAAGAGTGGTTGGCTGGAAAAACCAACACTTAGTACTCTTGAGCCGAAGTAAGGATCTAGGCTGAAGAGTGGTTGGCTGAAAAAACCAACACTTGTTGTTCTTCAACCAAGATAAGAATCTAGGCTGAAGAGGTTGGTAGGTATAGATAGCTAGATTACAAAGTTATGACCGGGATAAAATATCTCGGCCAGTGAATCTACTTCATTCAGATTACAGTTAGAAAGTTACATGCATGGCAGTTAATCGAAATAACAGTTGGAACAAAAGAGATTTCATTGATAATGCAAAGCTGAAGTACAAAAGGTGGAGCCATAGCCCGGTTACAAAAACTCCTAAAGTTAGCACCTAAAAAAAAGAAGAAAATATAGAGTCAAGCAAACAGATCGTCAAGATCACAGATTCAAGGAATTATTAGACATTATTAGACACGATCAGGATCATTGATGACTGGGGCATTATTAGACACGACCTCTTCATCATCATCCTCAGATTCAAGGAATTTTTGTTGAATAGCGGCTGCATACTCCGCCATACAGCTCGGTATAAAGTACGAAGGGGGGTTCAGGAAAACCTCAGTCTCTGGACCGTGACCGAGCTGTTCCACCGCCGCCTTCCACCTGCACTTAAAAAATAGATCCTTGGCAGCTTCGCACTGCAGAATGTAGGTTGCTTCACCTTTTTTGAAGCCGCGGTCTTCTGCATCACCAATCTTCTTCTCGAGGTCAGTTATCTCAGTCGTCTTCTTCTCCTTAATGGTGGCAAGCTCACACAGGTAGTAGTCTTTCAGCTCGGTCAAAGATTTTTGCTTCTCCACTTCGGCTACGTTAACTACACCGATGAGGCGTGCGACCTCAGGTTCAAGCTCGGTCATTTTCTGTTTGGCCTCGTTTAGCTCAGCCGTCTTCTGTTCAGCCTCTGCCAAGGCTTGCCTTGTTGTTTTGTGTAGCTCTAGCACACGCTTATGAGCAATCTGGTTCTTCTGCATGGCCTGTATAAATATGGTAAGCAAATTGGAGTAACAACCGAGCTAACAGTTGCACAAAAAAAAGAAAGATAAAGGAAAGAATACTCACTAGCACCATTGATTTAGTGACCGATCGGATAGCTTTTAGCTCGGTTAGGTGGGCATGATGATCCATTTCAGGGGGCAGACACACGCTCTTAGCCAGATTGAAGGCCAGCATGTGATCTTTGTCTGCCACCACTGAATCTGTGTCTCGGATGGCTCGGTTCTGGTATGATAATTTCGGTGCCCAATCACAAGAGTTAGCTCGGTCCGAGCTCTCAGGTTGTGGGCTTGGAACTGCGGTTGGAGGAACCATGATTTCATCCTCATCGACAAGGCGTGGCTCGGGTAGAGAAATCCGAGCGCGCTTACTTGCCCGAGATGTTGAAGGCTGATGGGTTAGTAGGGCTACCACGGCCTCTTGTGTTTGGTCGGTCGGTGGTAACTCAGGCTGGTTTGTTTCGGTCAAAAAGGCTCTTACGACTCTTTTCTTGGCCATTTCTTGTTCAGCAGTTAGTCAGATTAGGTCGATTTCAGGCAATGATGGGTCCGGTTCAGGAGAGGCTTCCAACAAAAAATCAGTCACCCTGGTCTTCCGTTTACTACTGTGTCTATACGTCGGTTCAAATTCCAGTATCTCAGCCCAACTTCTATTGGGATATCGCAGCGCGGCGTGAAGTGTGTTTAAGCTGGGGTAACTGTACTGGGACTTGAGAAAGTTCAAATCTGCAAGAAGTAAAAAAGACAACAGTCAGTGTGGTTCAGTTTATGAAAACCGAGGTAAAAGAAAGCATAAAAATAAGCCGAGGTAATTATACCGGCAACTCCTTTATCCCAGTTTATTCGGTCGCCTGGGATCTGGGCCTCAGGATCTTCAAAATTCCTAGAAACCTAGAAAAAATCATTGTCGTTAACATCCTTATCCGGGGTATCTTTTATTATCTTTTCACGTCGGCACCTTATTCTTAAATAGTAAACCCACCCGTCTTCATTTGATCCTATGGAGTATTGGTGAAAGAGCTCGGCTAAACCAAGGTTAAGGCCAGCCCAGCAGTTTAGCTTGGCAATGTCATTTATTATGCGGTATGAATTTGTGGGAAGTTGGGTTAGGCAGAGGTTGGTTTGTCTGAGGAACTCACAAAGGAGGGGCTGTACAGGAAATCTTTGTCCAGTTTCTATAATGGAAAGAAGTGTAAAGGGAACAAAGCCAGGGTTTCCCCAGGGTACGGTATCTAGTTCGGCTAGAGTGAAATGAACATCATCAGGGATATGGTAGTCCCTTCGGAACTCGGCCATAGCACCTGGTGAGTTCACTAAAAGCCTATATTTACCCATAAGGATTTAAATTATGTATAAATTAGCCTGCAGTATTAGCTCGGCGCCAAGCAGGTAAAGGGTATCTCAGTTGGACGTGCAAAGGAGTGCCTGGGCAACCTAGTCAGAGTCTGCAAAGTGAAAAAGAAAGGTGTTAAGCACAGATCGTGGGACCGTGCTACAAGTAATATAGGCAAAGATAAATGAAGTCCTAACTAGGTTACATGGAATGCTATCCAGTTTTAGCTCGGTTTAAGCAAGGGGCATCAGCCCGGTCGAGCCATCGGGGCAGCATTCTTAGTTCGGTTTGAACTAAGAATGCTGGTTTAGCCCCAAGATTTAGCTCGGTCTATGGTTGAGGCTTTCTAGCTTAGTATTATGCAAACCTAGTACGGTGCGATAGCTCGGTTAAAAGAAACAAAAGGTTCCCAACTTATGGAAACCACAAGTATGGCATAAGTTTTAGTGCGGTTATTGGTTGTGGCTAGGCTTGCATCTAATACAAACAGTATCCTAATTCGGTTGATGTGTGATTTTGGATCAGATACATCGTTCTTCAGTTTATTCGTGAGTACCAGTGGTTATATTACAAAGGTTTTTCCAGAAAATGGAAGCAAAAATGGAACATATGCTTTGAAAAACATAAACATGCTTTATGTTGTAAAAAGAGGTGCGAAATCAACAGAAATGAAGAAGATTCGAATCACTTACCAGTTCAAAGGTGACGACACTGAAGATGGAGGTAGTATCAACAAGAACACGAGCTCCACAGTTGCAAGAGAATGAGGGAGAAGAAGTTCGAAGAAAGAGAAAGTAATGAATAGTGGAATGATTGATTCAAAACCAAAGGGTTTGTTTTGTGTGAAGGGATGAAAAAAAGGCGGGACTATTCAAAAGTCGCGAGGTACGAAGGCAGCGTGACAGCTGCATTGGGCTAATAAGGGTTTGCCACGTGTGTAAAGAATGGAAATCGATTCAGTTACAGTGACTGAAGAGACATTTTGACCGGACAGATTGGTAACACGGTGTGAATTTACCTTGGTTGAAAGGCTAAAGTTTGTTAGCTTGATCGGAAGGCTAAAGTTCTTTAGCTTGGTTGGAAGGCTAAAGTTTTTTTAGCTCGGCTGGTAACAAGTAATCCCTATCATGCTGCGCAAATGGAATTAAGGGGCAATTGAGAGAGTAATTTATATATAAATTGGGCCGAGCTGGGTAAAGGGCCATTCTGCGGATCACGATAAGAAGGGCTAAGTAAAAGGGGCCTTGTAATTAGTCCGGTCCAAAAGAGCCCTGCAGATAGTCCGGTCCGAAGGAGCTTGGTGGTTAGCTCGGTCACCACGGTCGACGCGGTGACAGTTAGCTCGGTCATACTATATTGGGCCGAAGTATGTTGGCTTCTGCTTAGGACCTTGCGGTTAGATAGCTCGGTCCAAGCTCATTGTGGATAGCACGGTTTCAGACAACCCAGTTGGAATATGTCAACCGAGGTACACGCGCAGTGAAAGGAAGAACCGAGCTAGCTAGAGCTCGGTCTAGTCTGCGGCTTTAATGTGGCCATGTTATCTCGGTCGTATTGCCATCCAACCATGGTGTAGACACCCCATTTTTGACCGTCCTTAAGATTTGGACGTCATCGTTTGAACACTCGATGATTACCCTTGTTTGTGTTCGTCTTAAGTTCTCGAAGGTTTCGGCTACGCCCCTTACCTCAAGACCTCTCGACTTGTTTGTTTTGTGTTTGGTTTTGCATCAAACACTTGTTGTTTTGTTTCTGAGGGTGGGAAATAGCTTGTAGGCCATCCCCATACCTCACCGGCCATGGCTTGAGGCCACCGGCCTTGTTTCTTTGTCACCAGCCATTGGTGATGGCCGGTCGGCACTATTGATGGCCACTGATTTTGGTCAATCGGCCACTTTTTCTGGCCGAGACCTTTTCTTGAGGGGGTTTGAACCTTTTGAACCCTTGGTTCTAGTTTTTTGAGGAAGCTTGAACCTTTTGAACCCTTGGTTTTAGCTTCTTGAGGAAGCTTGAACCTTTTGAATCTTTGTTCTAGCTTCTCCAAGAAGCTTGAACCCTTTGTCTAGCTTCTCCAAGATGCTTGGCCCTTTTGCCTAGCTTTTCCAAGAAGCGTGACCCTTTTGTCTAGCTTTTCCAAGAAGCTTGGCCTTCTTAGCCCTTTTGCTCCAAGCTTCTAAGAGAAGCTTGGACCCTTCTTCCTCTATAAAAGAAGAGCTCCTCTTCCATTGCAAGGGTTCCAAGAAATTTGTCTAAGGCAAAAACCATACACTTCCCTCCATATCTCTACATTCCAAGCTCCAAAGTCCATAGTTCTTGGTCCCTTTGCACCACAACTCCTAAGCACACACCTCCACCACTCATCTAAGGTTCTTGGAGGGTCTTGTGGGGACTCAAGACTTGGTTTTGACTCAGAAAAACCTGCCGGAGTGCTGATTTTGAAGAAGGTCTTCAAGGATGAGTTTCTCCCTCTTTTATTCCCCGTTTTTGTACAAGTTTTTAGCCTATCTTGCACATTGTTTTGAGCTTAGTGTATAACTGATAAAAGCTCTATTTTTTCATGCTTTTGATGTTTGTTTAAGACCACTTTTGTGTTTGGGATTGTTTACCCCCTCTTAGGCCTTGTTTGGCCCCCATTTTATGCTATTTTGGTGAGCTCCGGGACCACCTTGTTTGGGCCTCCTCACCACTGAAATCCCTCACCACTGAAATCTTGAGGGATTTTAGTGGTGAGGATGGTGTTTAAGGTCCTAAGAAGGAGAGAGCCATCCCCTCTCCTTGTTGCCTTTAATATTGGCCATTTTTGCCTCATGTGTGAGCATCATTCTTAAGTTCATGTTGACCATGTATTAGTAGGTATTTGGTAGTATTTTGCCATGTTTTACCTCTGTTTTAAGTTGATTTATACACACCATGCTTGCTTTGCATACTTGTCTTGTAATGCCATAAAATTGCCTTAACATGTATCTAGCATTTAGACCAATATGCTTACTTGTTTTGGCTTGGCTTTGTGAAGCTTTTATGCAAGTTTTAGTGTGCTTGAGGACTGTTTTTGGTTGTTTGGGTCATCCCTGCTTTGCTTTGTACAGCTACCATGTAATCTCCCTTGTAGGCCTTGAGTATTGGACCCTCTAGCATGCTCTATTTGCATTGTTTTAGTGGTTTGGAACCACTTTCCATGTCATTTCAGTCCTTATGACATGCTTGTATGCTTGCATTTGATGCTCCTTTAATACTTTAAGAGGTTGGTGTCTTATGCTCTATGTATGGCCCCTTTTGCATGCCTTTAGAATTAGGCCATTTAGATGCCATCTAGGTGTGTCTTTGACCTTGTTTTGGCATGATTTGGGGCTGTTTTGTTTCACTTTGGTCATTTGCTTCATGTGTCACATGACCATAGTTTAAATCCTTGGGTTTGGTTCCATGCTTTGCATGCTTGTTAGCTTAGGTTGTTTGCCTAGTATACATTGCTTGCGCCCATGCTCATGTTGCATACTTAGCTCACATGCTTAGGTTGCATTTGGCATGCATGCCTTGCCTTTTGATTAACCATGATTAAGGTTGGGCCCCTTGTTTGTTTGTATGCATTTCATTCTAATATTGAATTGCATGCTTTGGCTTCTTGGGCCATCACGCATTGAAATGCGCGATTATTGGTCCGAGGGTCGAGGACCATCCTCCTTTGAGTCACGAACATGATAAGGAGGGTGTTGGTACAAACATTGCTTTGAAAATACTTTGCCATGTCTTGTCTGTCCTCTACTGCTGTCAAAACAGGCTTCTGCAGGAATCTTTGGTTGGCCAACCATCTATACTGCGGACCGACCAAATATTTGTGGCCGAGAGCTCCATAATTGGTCGATGACCAACTCCCTTTGGCCGGTGGTAATTCCCCTTGGTCGGTGGTGTTCCATAGTGTCCATGGAGTGTACCTTGGGACTTGTGCAATTTTCAGAGGAGCAGAGCAGGAAAAACAAAGGCAGCTTGTGCATGGCGACGGATTTCTGAGCAAACCTGAGCACGCATGCATCAGACCCTCTTCCCGAGGCTGTTTATTGCTTTCTACTAGTTAGGTGGTCTGTAATAATTAATTAGTTTGTAGGTTAATTAATTTGTATATTCTTTTGGTTCCTCTAAGCGAGGGCGAATTTGTAATAAGTGTGGGTGCGTGTGTGCATGTCTTCCAAGCCTCACTTCTTTCTCCCTTTTACTTACCTGCTTTCAATGGTTAGTATTAGGGCATGTTTCAATTAGCATACTTATACTCGCATGTTTGCATCATTCATTTGTCTTGCATGCACCGGGCTCGGCGCATCATACTAACTGCATTGTACTTCAATTCCAAATTGAATACATGTTATCTGTGCATCTCATATGCCATCTTAGAATAGTCGAGCCTATATCTTAGTTACATTTTGCACGTGTTGCATTAGCCATCTTAACATGAACTAGGATCATGCATTGATTACTAACTAGTTTCTGTTTGGCTTGGAGTACTCGGTAAGTGTTTATGCTTTAGCATCCTTGCATGCGTGTGAGTGACTGCCATGATAGCGTGCTTACCATGAGGCTATATGCTTATGTGATATACCTGCCTGAATGCCTGTGGGTGAAGGTTAGGTTATTTGAATTGGAACAATGCATTGATTGTGAGTTTTAAGCCCACTTGAAAGTGGCAAAACCTTGTTTTCTAAGCCCACTCGAGGGTGGCAAAATCTGTATTTTACCCTACTTACGAGTAGCAAACCGTTTTCAAAACAAATATGAAATGTTTTGTTCCAATTTAGGCGATCCCGTTTATACTTGTATGCTGTGCGCATCACATAGTAAATCTAAGCTAATAACCGGAATAAGAACACATAATGTTTTCAAAACAAGGTATCATGATTAGTAGAGGCCGATCTTTGATCGGGCAAGCGGGGGTGCTCATAGCTGACCTTCCCCAATCGTACCCAAGTTCCCGAGCCGAGGCAACTTTGGTGATGACAGACATGTGGCCTTAGGCAAATGAGTCAGGGTTTCCTAAATTCTCCAAAAATAAATATTTAGGTGGCGACTCTGTATCTAGAAAAACAGTCTATGTTTGGCACTTCTTTCTAAAAAATCTGTTTTCAAAAACAATTTGCCGGATTTAGACTCTTTGGTTCAGATTAAGAACCGTGATAATTTGAGTCCGAACTGTGGTCAACCCACAAAACGAACAGAACGGGATTCATCCTCCTAGGGCGTTCGGGGCGGTCTACACATGGTAAAACCATCTCACTTGGTTTAAACAATGAGAGGGGTGTTGAAGGATAAACATTATCTTTCAGGAATGTGATTTCTAAGATGACTCTACATGGAGGAGTAAGAGTCCTACTAGGATTGTGCCACACAGAACCTATAAAAGCTCATAACATCACCTGTGGAGAGGTAACACAACTTTGATTCTCAAATACATAGAGCTTTTGTCTATTTGTCTATTTTGCTGACTTAGACATCGGAGAGGTATCCGGCACACACCCGCCGGCTAGCTCACGTTTGTGTTTTCAGGGAGTAAAGCGACGACGTTTGGAGGAGCGTGGACTTGATCAACAGGGTTATACGAAAAGATTATTTCTTGCTCGTACATATATATATATATATATATATATATATATAGTTTGTCTTCTTTATGGTTGATCTTATGCTTGACTGTCGATCTTCCGTCGTAACCCACCTCACCTCCTTCATCTTCTTCTTCTTTTTCAGATCGAGATGGTGGCTCGTCATTGGTGGCGAGATCAAGATCGCGAAAGAGAGAGAGAGAAGGGGGCTCGCAAGATCAAAACACCCCCCTCTCCTACCGCTGCTTTCTCTCTTCTTCACCCTTTCTAGGTTCTGTTTTGGTTTTTTTTTTTTTTTTTTTTGAAAATTTGCTCCAAAACGACGTTGTTTTGGGGCGCTGTAGGGAAGGGTTGCAGAGAATGGCGGCCGAGGATCCGGACTCCTAGGTTAGTGGGTGGTTTATGGTGTTTTGTGAGGGTGATTAAAAAATTATTTTTTTGATTTTTTTTTCATAGAGGGGAATTAATTAAAAGTTGAGAACTAATTTTTAATCTATTTTTCAAAATAGGCCTAGTCTTCGTTTGGCTAATTTAATTGGGTTAAAAAAATATAAAAGATAAAATAAAAATCAATAATATAAAATATCATATCTAAATCATAGTTATTTTATTTTTTATCTCATAAAAGTAAAAAAAAAAAAAAAACCAAACCAAACTAACTTTTTATTTCTAAATTAAAAAAAAATCCTAACTCAAAAAAATTAATTAAAAAAAGTCAATACCTGTCACGACCCAAACTCGCCCCTATGAGTTTAGCACCGTAACCGGCCAGTAATCCGAGATTACCGAAGGTCTGCTTAACAGTAATATAGTAAAACAGAGTACAAGGGCATGGCGGAAGCCAAAACAGTAAATAAACAATGTCCAATGAGCTGTGACAGTCTGTATGCAAAAGACTTTTTCATACATATATGTAGTCAGTGACAAAACAGTAAGTACATATATACAATCATTCAGTTCAGGGACCTAATCCCTATTAAACAGTACGGTAACAGTCTACAGTTTACAAAACAGAACAGAAGGGGGAAAACTAAAACACCCCATAGCCTTAGCTTGACAGGCTCGGAACCTCGTAGTGAGGCACATAGGTTGGCTTAACAAAACTGGAGTTTACCCCGACGCTTCTAGCTGCGGTCTGGTGCCTGTACACCTATATATATATATATGAGTAGTGAGCTAAAGCCTAGTGAATAACGTAATGCGTAAAGAGGTTAAGAATGAATGTCCTTACAGTAATGAAAACAGTTCGTTAATTCAGTATATCAGTCATTCAGTCATATGTGGTACATCCATTAGCATAACAGTACAGTAAACAGTAAGTCTTAAAAGACCGAACAGTAAATGATGGCCATCAATCAGTAAACAGTAGTGGTTCCAACAAGGGAACCGATAGAGATCTCTGTAACAGTAACAGTAAACAGTAGTTGCTAAGAATGCCATAATACAGTTCAGAATATAGGACATATATTCATTCAATTAACAGTATCAGTTTAGAAAGCAGTACAGTTCAATTGTTCAGAAGATAATCATTTTGAACATATCTTTACACAGTTGTTACTCACAGAGTTCTAGGCTACAGTAAAGCTAGAGCGCGTCCCCAGTCGCCAACCCTACACAGTTTACAGATTGAACACACACTAAGCTACACAGTTGGGAAAGATAAAAACTTAATCCCTAATTTGCGTCGGTGTGTTCTACATCTATATCCTCATTAAGATGCCTTAAACTAGGCCTAAGAATGCCTAGGATGAAATGAGGATGCAAAGATGCACTTTAAAAGCATTTTCAAAAAACAGGGGTCCGGCTCGAGCGTAGGTTAATCCGCTCGAGCGGACATGCAGACAAAGGTTTCCGCTCGAGCGCATACTCAACCGCTCAAGCATACTTCAAAACATTCAAAAGTGCTGGATAGGTGAAATCCACACTCGATTGGGCGCTCGACATCCGCTCGAGCGTAAGACACAAGGTCCCGCTCGAGCGTAAATTATCCCGCTTGAGCTGACTTAAAAACAGAACAAAATGCTGGGAGCACGATTTCCACGCTCTAGCGCCAGTCACCCCGCTCGAGCGTGAGTTCAAAATCTGGAATTTCCATATTCGAACTTTAAGCTCAAAATCAAGTTTCAAACACCAAATTCGATCTTCTTGGGCTCATTTTCTGGAAAACACTTCAAAACTCATAGTTTAACATGATTCAAAGCTCAATTTGTAAAATCAAAGCCCAAAGGAAGATCAATTAAACTCATTTTCAAACCAAATTTCAAGAACATAATCCAAGCATAACATGCATGAGTTTAGCTAGCTTCCAAGCTTCCAAAACATACTCCAAGGAGCCAATTCTTTTCAAAACAAGATGAAATCATGGACTTAACATAATTATGAGCATGCATGTAACATTTTGCCATGAAAACAACTTAAAACTCAACAATCCAAGCATGCATGCATAAATTAAGCTATAATTCAACATGTTAGAACTAAATTATGACTTAGCTCCTCAATTAGACATGAACCATGTATGAATCAACTTAAAGACACAATTAAGAGAATGAAATTCATACCTAGGTTCCTTAATTACTAGTCTTGAGGTTCAATCTAGCAAAAACTCCTTTCAATTCCTCCAATTTCCAAGCAATTCTAGATGAAATCACCCAATCTCCCTATTCTCACTCTCTAGTCGGCAATGACAATGAATAAGGCTGAGGAAAAATGGTTTGCTCAATGTATTACAAGTCTCAATATGTGTATAGTAGTGGGCCACTACTATGGCAATGTGGTAAATAATGCAACTCTTGTAATTTAGCACTATTTAATCTAATTTAATCATACCAATTCAGTTTTCAGATAAATACACTATAAAATCACATTAATTCTAAGGATCATAGAACATCAATCAATTTCGGATTCGGCCGCTGATAAGTCCTTCAATTTGCAATTTAACAAAAAAAAAACATGAACAGATAGAAATGCAATATAACAGATATACTTAATCAATTCAGTTTCATATTCCAATCAGTCAGTTCAGTAGTTCAATCAGTTCAATTACCAATCATAATCAGTCTCAGTTTAGCAGTAATCAGTAATCGATCAGTGATGAGGGTTATTACAATACCAAACGCGGATTTAGTAGTCTAGAGTACGGCACATGGTGTCCATGATATTGTAAGAGATGAAAATAGTGAAATATTAATTATTTAAATTGAATAATTAAAAAGTATAAAAAAATATAATATATAATAATTAGTGAGTGAAATAATATGTGGTATTTTGAGTATAATTTTCCTAGGCTAGGTAAACATTATTGCATTAGTATAAAAAGGGTGGGGTAAATTACAAATATACCTTTTTAAATTTGATTAAAATATAAATTATTTTTTGTGATTTTGAAAATTACATTCCACTCCTGAGGTTTCTAATTTCATAATAAATCATCCCTTTTATTAATAAATTATCAAGTTAATTAACGATTTTTAATAATATTAAAAATATGTTTTAATTAATAATTTTATTATTATAGAAGAGCAATTTTAAATTTAATTTTTTTAACTAATTCTGTTAAATAAAGAGAATAATTTGTATTTAAACAAATCTAAGTAATTTATCCAAAGGGTATGGCCTCTGTTCAGTTTGAGATCGGACTAGATCGTGTTGTTGAGTTTGTGGGGGGCATCACGAATCCCGTTTTGATAATCTGAACCGTTGAATATGTAGAACTCGTCGAGTACTATATAGTCATGAAAATCATGTTAATCAGATATCGATAGCTATATGATCAAATCAGTTTCGTATTAAAAAAATTGGATGGTGAACAAGTTAACGGTCGACAAAAAACTGTTTTAATCATATAGCTATCGATATCCGATTAACGTGATTTTTTATGAATATATAGTACTCGACAAGTTCTATATATTGAACGGTTCAAATTATCAAAACAAGACCCGTAATAGATCTACACAAACCCAACAGTAAAATCCAATCTGAGCTGAGACTGAACATTAGCCGTACCCTTATCGAAAAATGAAAAGCCGACAAAACCATCCTTGCCACTTTTTATACAGCATTTCCAAAACGTGGGTGAGAAACACTGGACACAGAGATATATACTGTTCTGAAGAGACAGGAATCTTTGAGAGAGGGGTTGTAGTATAACACACAGAGAAAGGGAGAGGCACAGAGGTGATTCAGAGACAGAGACAGAGAGAGGGAGAGGGGTCTTTCTAGCAATTCACTAATCAACTCTTTGGAATTAATTAGGAGTTCACTTTGTATTGATTGATTGATGATTTCTTTGGCTTTGTCCCGAACTTTGACAATTTGGAAAGATGCAGCTGGAATCGCTGGTACCCCCGTCTCTTTCTTCTCTCTTTCTCTCTCTCTGTCTCTCTCTCAATATATATATCACATATATATGTATGCACGTGTATGGTTTGGTCACTGCTTGATTTTCTTTTCTTTTCTTTTCTTTTCTTTTCATTTCCTTTCTTTTTGTTCCTTGCATTATTGGCTTAAAGAAAGGAAATCCATGATTCTACTTTCACAATAACACTGAGTTTGTGGGTATATATCATTTTGATCCAAAAGGGCACCTTTCTTGTTCATCAATTTATAGAATTAATTGGGTACAATTGTAATTTGGGTTTGTGGAAATTTGCTATATTGTTGGTTCATTATTGTAACTGGAAAAAAAGTCCTTTTTGTTGAACCAACTGATAAAAATTTTGAGCTGTGGGGTCACTTCATCTCATAACCACTAATAGTCTAATCTAATAAAAGAAACATGAGATAAATTGTTGTTTTGGACTTTTGGTTAAAAGTTGGTTTTTTTTATTTTATTTTTTTTAAATGTGTAAAAAATGGTTAAGTAGTAATGTTACCCAAAATAGATTAAAAGCTGGGTTTTAGCCAAGTTCCCAAATTGAGCCAAAGAAAAAGAGGCTTGTTTCTACATTCAGATTTTGGATGTACCTATATCTATATGTATATATGTGTGTATGTATGATGAATTGTCTGCTTTGGATAAGCTTTTATAATACGAAAATGCTAATGATCGCCCACTGTCTCGCTTATAAAATGGTTTCAAATATGTGAAAATGTATGAAAATACGTAAAAGTATTAGGGAATATATGCAAAAAAGTGTATTAGGGTTTTATCTACTTGGCATTATCTATACCTTAATGATAGGACTGTTGTTGCCCCTAATAAGATGGGCAATGAGCATATGAGGGAAGATGCTTACAGATAGTGATAGTGACAAATAGGAATTAAAAACAACGCCCAATTAATGACAAATAGGAATTGTTTGGCATTTAATAATTTGTAGAAAATCCCAAAACAGATTATGGAATGAGAAAAGCAATGCATAACATACTGTGTCTCTGAATTTATTTTGAAAATAGTCTGGAATAGTTCTCAATTTTGTTACTAATCAAGTTGTGAGCTTAAGCTTAATTTGAGCTTAAGTCTATATACTTAGAATTAAACCACAAAAAAAATCTTAAGAATGTGTCCATTAACATGATGGGTCTCACCACAGGTCTCCTCACTCGCTAGTTTCCTCATAATTTTCATTAGGGGTGGGATCATCTTTCTGAAATGTATATTCTTGGTACTTGTATGAGGTTTAATAACAAAGAGTGTGCAGACTTACTCTTATTTGCTTTATTAAAGTGGGGAATATAAATATTTCAAGCATGATACAAGAACTTGTCACAATGCTCATACTTGTGTGCCTATTTCAGGCAACATCTTTGCTTTTGGACTGTTTGTGTCACCAATGTAAGTTTCTCTCCCTAACACTTAATTTTCTGTGGTATGCCATTGGACGATCAAGGATGAACAATGAATTAAGAGATAGGCCTCAATAATTCTTACTTATTTTTCTTTTCTTTTCTATTTTTCAGACCCACGTTTAGGAGGATTATCAGAAACAAGTCAACAGAACAGTTCTCAGGCTTGCCATATATATACGCCCTCTTGAATTGCTTGATATGTGCCTGGTATGGCACACCTCTCGTATCTTTGGATAATCTATTTGTTACCACAGTCAACTCTGTTGGTGCAGTTTTTCAAATTACCTACATAACCATGTTCATAACATACGCCGAGAAAGAAAATAAGGTTACTTATCCCTATCTTTACTGGTCTTTGTTACTAACTAGAGGAATTCTCAAACCATTAAGGATGTGTTTGGATCAAGGATTTGAAGAGGGATTCGTGAAGGGAATAGAAAAATAAGAAGGAAAAGTGAACAAAATTTAGCTTATATTTCATTCATCTTTCTTTTCCTTTTCCTCCACAAATCTCTTCTCAAATCCTTGATCCACCCTAAACCTTGTGTATGCTTTTCATTCATTTTTTCTCTTGGATGTCGCTGGCATGGCAGCTAAGGATGCTTGGTTTGCTGCTGGCAGATCTTAGCATATTTGCAATTGTACTTGTCGGGAGCTTGCATTTAAGTGACCTCACAACACGCCATATTTTCATTGGGTTTCTAAGCGGTGCTTCTCTTGTATCAATGTTTGCTTCTCCATTGTTTGTGATTGTACGTTTATCTAATGCTTCTTCTACACTTTTTCTGTGGAGGGTTTATGTTCTTTAATTGTTTTACAGTATTTTACTCATCTTGATTATGTATATTTTGCCAGAATGTGGTGATCCGGACAAGGAGTGTTGAATTTATGCCGTTTTATCTTTCCCTTTCAACTTTCCTGATGAGTACCAGTTTCTTCCTGTATGGAATTTTAAATGGCGATCCCTTCATATGTGTAAGCTTCCTTTATCAAATTTGGTTTCCTTGTTTCGTAGCTCTTGCTCTGCCTTGTGCCATGTTCGTAAAATTTATATGTTTATTTGGTGATATCATAATCCTTGTAAATGATGCTTACTTTATTTGAATTTCAGGTGCCTAATGGAATAGGTACCATTTTGGGGATTGTACAATTGGCTTTGTTCTTTTACTACAAAAATGCATCTGGAGAAGTCTCCAGAGAACCCTTGATAATCTCATCGACATAAAACGGTCCATGGGCTAAGTAAAGGTGCATATGTATTTTCTGTTGTTGTCTACTGTTTGAATTGTTCAATGCCTTTGTTGTTATATCGCAAAGTTATTCTATTACTTCTTTTGTTGAGAATTCAGATGCCGAATGTATTCAACATCATGTCCTGTCCTGTCCATTTTTGTCAACTGGCATAATTTGTTCAACTGCTCGAATTTATATTCGTCTAGGTTGTTCATTGTACCTTCTGTTTTGTCCACAGTAGAAAGTGGATTTGAAGTGATTTTTGGTTGCAGTTTCTTATTGAATTGCTTGGACTCTCTCTCTCTCTCTCCCTCTCTCTCCCCATCCCGTTCAATGCATGTGTAAGAAATGTATTTTCCCTGTTGGATAATTTGAAACAGTAGGTGACTATTTTTTTATGGTTTTGTGTGTTGGATTGCTTGATATAATTTGTTGGATTCACTTTCTAACTGTTTAAGATTTTGGGACAGTTGGTGATTTAACACTCCTCCCGTATAGGAATTAAAGCAGATATGTATGTCGGGAATTTTTTTTAATATTTTATTCCTTTTTCAGAATTCAAACACAATTGATTGAGGGAAATGGACACGATAAAAGGCCAAAACCCAAATAGTAATTTTTAAGAATGGGTCTGCAGTTTGATCAATCAATCTGAATTTAGAAATACAATAGGCTGAAGCTCAATCAATTGAATGCCAGTATTGATAATTTAGGTGACTAAGCTATACTGGAAAATTTACACAAACACAAGCTATATATGGTGGTGTTTGGGAAGGAAAATTTTTGGGTTTTTTTTATTTTTTTTTCATTAAAAGGCAAATTAGTTACAAAATCAAAAAAAAAAAAATCCAAACAAAATATCACATCAAACCCCATAATCATTTCACTTTTTCTCTCACAAACATCACATCCAATCACAAAAAACCCAACTATCTTTCCAAACACAAAAAAAAAATTTCTCCAATAATATCCTACAACTAAAAAAATCTACAAAAAAACCCACTTCTCAAACACCCACATTCTTGTGTTGCACAGTTTTTTGTAGTTTTGTTTGCTGAGAATCTGAACATCTAACTTTCCTGAGGTTAAATAATCGGCCAAATTGAGTTGAGTCTTCATCATGTAGGAAATGAATGACGGGAATTGTATGGCTTTTGAATTGCACGTTGTTTGTTCAAATATATTCAAAACGTTACTTTTCTTTTTTGCTCCAAATAAAAACTGTGCAACGCAAGACTATATATATTATATTCAACTGATTCACATCTGTTTAAAGCTAATTTATGAGGTTGTCTACACAATTTCACATCACTAGATACCTTTCCTGTATCACATTTGACGGATCAGGTGGTTAAAGTTCATCTTTCCCTACATCTAGTTCCCCGGATCATCCCCGTGTTCTTTTTCTTAATCTAGGTGACATGGTCATTGTGGACAATGACTTTTTTCTTTTTTCTTTTCTCTTTCTTTCTTCTCCTTTTTTTTCTTCTTTTTTTTTTTCTTTTTTTTTTCTAAATCATACTATAGTTCTCTTTTTGGCTTGGTGCAGAGTTGGTTAGTACACTTGGTCATTCTATCATTCAACTCAAATGGAAACAGAAAATGCTTACTTAAGATGTCTTGATTGTTGAAAGTGTGTCACTGATCCGCAAAAGTTTGTTACAGCAGCATTTACATAAAGAACCAAAGCTCAAAATCTCCCATGGCAGACAAAATATGGACTGAACTCACCAAAATGCTCTTTTGATACAAGTAGAGGGAACAAGTGAAGGCTGGAAGGTAATTACAGAAAATCTCTCAGCGTAGTTCTCACAATCGTGGTCGTGATTTCCTGGAGGCATAGAAAGTATGTTAGTTTAAGATATACTAATACAAGAAAATAAAGGAGGTTGTGTAAAATTTGAAGCTCTTTTGTATGACATTAAAAAATGAGACAAAGCAAAAAAACCGAAGGTAAGGCTGCCTAACTATTACCTCTTTTAGACCGTGCTATGAAGTGAGCGATACGCACAAGGTACCGCCTTTTTAGTCAAAAATATCATTGATGAGATCTTTAATGAAACTTTCAATGTGGTATGCTATTTAGCTATTTACATATATGAAGACTATGTTATTTGGAAGAGCTGTATCGTTGTTTCAGTGGCATGTTTGCATTTTGTGAATTTTAGGTAACATGTAAACAATGGACTGATCTCGCATTTATACACTCTTTGTGACTAATATACTAGCTATTTGGTGCAATTTATATTAGTTGCTTATAGCATTACAGTTTCTGCTTACAATTTATTAGCTAGATTGTTCAAATAAACTGACTATTCAGAAGCTAAGGGAGGGATACTTTCGGTTTTTATTTTTTTATTAACAGCTTTTAGGTTACAAGAAGTTGCACGATATAAAACTTTTTTAATCTGTAATCTAGATTTCAATTCTTACAAACTTAGCTATTCATGTACCTGGTGATTAGTTCCTTGGTCAGAGTGATGAACTGGTCTGCCTCTTTCATCGTAGAGAATAAGCCCACTAAACCTTGGTAGCTCACATTTCTCCCCCATAAGTATCGGTCTCTGCCACACTGGAGAGACAGAGTTATGACTCTGCCACCCAACTTCTGCTTCACGTCGCCTCCCAACAAGCAGTGGTATCGGCCCCTCTTTCCGACTCCCTCTCATGCTCTCCCTCCACCTACTCACATTACTCCACCGTACTGATCCCATAAGCGCCTTCTTTATCGAGCCACATCCCAACTGTGGCTCCAACCATTTTGTGTCTTCAGATTCGGATTCGTGTTCGGACTCGCTGGGCTCTTGACTGACAAGTTGCTTTCGCCGGCCTCTCCTCTTTATGGCTGCGGCAGTGCAAAGCCCAACAACCAAAAATGCACTGCAAGCAAAAATAAGAACTGCTTCTTGGGTTGATAGATTCAATTTGTCCTCCAAATCCCATAGAGCTTCCATTGGTTGTTCCTTTTAAGTGTTTCAGAGAGAGGACAAAGAAGTAGAGTTTTAGTAGTTTGGGGTATAGGATGTGTTTGGTGAATGAGAATTTATTTTTTGTTATGGTTATATTTGCAAATTGCCAAGTTGGTAGGGTTCATGTGAGAGGGTCAAGTACTGTCGGTGAGATTTGGGCCCTAAGCTTGGAAAAATTATTTCATGGTCCACGGGCATCATGTGGCCATGCTTTTGATCAATCACAAACCAATATGTCTCCTGTTGTTTTCAATCACTTAATATAAAATTATAAATCACATATTTTTTCACCAATCACAATACATCTGAGGCACGACACAAACCAATATGCCTCATGTTGTGTTCAATCACCTAACATAAAATTGTAAATGTTACATTTTTTCACCAATCACAATACATCTGAGGCACGACACAAATCAATATGCCTCTTATTGTTTTCAATTACCTAACATAAAATTGTAAATTTTACATTTTTTCACCAATCACAATACATCTGAGACGCTACATAGTCGTGCTCTAGGACTATCAAATAACTTCTCCCAAGCTTGATGACTTGAGGATGTTGTTGAATTGTAATATAGCCGTTAGCAATTACTCACCGATGGATCTGAATTAATGAAAGGGACTCACGGGGGATTCATGCAAGCAATGTCAAAAAATGTAACAACGGTAGGGACCAAAAAAGAAAGTGTAAATTACACTAATCTCCCTAAAGGTTAAAGAAAATACAAGAAACATCACAGTTTTTACATAATTATATTGATCACCTTTTTTTAGTATGGTTAAAGGGATTGAAACTAATACAAATAATGCAAATACACAAGGATAAATAAGGAAAAATATAGATTTTAGTGTAAAAAATGTGGTAATAGCATTTTTTTTCATCCATATAACTAATGAATTATTGATAAAATTAAGTTAAATGTTATGTAAATTAAAATTTTAAAATGAACTTAATATAATTATATCAAATTTGTGGGGTTATTATATTTTTTCGAAATTTTAGAGGAGGTCGGTGCAATTTTCTCAAAAATAAAATAAATAATTATATTTTCTTGCTATCTTTTTTGGATAAGAATGGCATAGGGATATATATGTGATTTTTTTGGTATTATAAAAATTACGACCAATTAGTTGTTTTTTAGCAAATCTCACAATTTTTTATTTTTGGTAAAAAAAATGAACTGTAAAATAAGACTGTTCTCTCTTTCTTACCAAATCAATTGATACAAACAGACACAATTCTCTACGATTATATTGTGCTAATTTAATAATTTAAGTTTAAAATTAAAATCCCTTCTAAAAATGGTTTAAAATTAAAATAAAATGAAGTCGTTTTAAGTAAAAAAAATGTGTCCATTTTATTTTAATGTTAAACTTAGATTTTTGAATTATGTGTTTTGTTGCTGTATAAAATATAACAAGATTATTACGAAAAAATCCTGAGATAATGGAGACAAACGGTGACTTGATTTAGTTGATTAATTAAAAATGAATGATTAGAAGACACATTATCTCATCAACAAACTGTATGCATCAATTAGGATTAGGCATAGGGTTATCCGAACTGCTTAACCTGTCCAACTTGAACTGATCTGCATATAAATAGGTGGTTTCACAGACATAATGAGGACGGATGCGGTTTGAAATATAGCATGATTGTGGGTAGCAGGTGGGTTGCGGGTTTAACCCGCACCCACAGCACCCCCGCACCCACAGCACCCGTCTGCACTTAGATTTTTTTTTTTTAAAACCTGGACCGTTATTATTTTATTATTGCATTTTGGATGAATGTAAAAGTTAATGAATAATTACTTTTAGGTAAGTTTAGGATTGTGAATAATTTTACTTTAATTGTATTGTTGAGTAGTAAATAGTAAATGAGATTGATAATTTAGTTTAGGATTTTGAAAGATGTGCTTGTGTTAGTTTATAATTTGATTTAAAAGTTTAGGATTTTAAATTGTTTGTTTGTGTTAAATTGATTTTGTTGTATTTTTAATTTTATAAATTTTAAGTCATTAATTATTAATATTGCAGCATTTTAGAAAATGAGGGAAAAATGGCCCAAAATAAATATTTACAAAATGGGAAAAAAAAGCTCCAAAATAAATTTTTAAAGAAAAAAGTCCAATCCGCAAACTGCTAGCAACCGCTCGCACATCAGCGAACCTTATCCACACAAGCCGTTGCGGCTTGAATTTTTCTCAAACCGCATACATGCACAAACCGTCCAAAACCGAACCACAATCACCCCAAGCATCAATGGCTTATTCTTATTATTCTTATTATTATTTTATTTAAGAATATCACAAGTATTCAGGGCCAGCTCTAGGCATAGGCCCACCAGGCCATGTCCTAGGGCCTCTCAAAATAGATCCAAAAAATGAGCCTCTCCTATTATAATTTAGTGTAACATATTACGTATGTTTTAAGTCTAAAAAACTTAAAGAATGCCCAAACTAACTTAAAATAAATTGACTTATTAAAAAATTGAAAGGTCCATTCAAAAAATTAGCATTATTATCTATTGAAAATAGACCCAAAAAAGGGTCCCTTCTGTTATAGTTTAGTGTAATATATTAGGTATATTTTAAATTCAAAAATAAAGAAAGCCCAAACTAATTTAAAATAAATTGACCCATTAAAAAATTGAAATGCCCATTTAAAATAATTAGCATTGTTAGTGTAGCTGTAATTAGTTGTAAAGTAAATTGTAAAATAAAGCTTTTATTATGTTGTTCCCTTAGTGCACACTTTTGTGCTTTCTTCTTTCGGTCCTCTCCCTTCTATAAAGAAGAGTAATCTTCCCATTGTAAACATATACTAAATATATCAATATACACCTCATTCAGTCTCTCTCTCTACCAAACTAACATGGTATCAGAGCTAGGGATGGCAATTTGAACCCGGCCCGACAGGGACCCGATCCCCCGACCCCGATTAGGATGGTTTTTTCCCAAAAAATACCCCCGTGGGGACGGGGATAGTATTTGAAATTAAATCCCCGACCAGTTTCGGGCCGGGGACGGTGATCAGTGTTCAAGCCCTGGCCCGTCCCCGTTTCCGGCCCCGAATTTTCCAGAAATAAAATTACTATTTTACCCCTCTTTATATAGATATATAAACCACCCCTTTCACTCACACACAACACTGCACCTCACACACTCATCACTGTCTCTCATCTCTCTCTCTCAAACCCTTCACCGATCGCCCTCCTCTCCCTCCTCCGCCGATCGCCCTTCTCTCCCTCCTCCGCTGATTGAGCCACCACAACTCCACCACTGTTTGCGGCAGTCCGGCAATGACACCATCACCACTGTTTGAGCACTTTTCCTCTCTCTCTCTCTCTCTCTTGATTTGTTATATATATATATATATATATATGTTAGATCCGAAATTTTTTTTTTTTTTGAGCTCATTAGATTGTTAATGGTGATGAACAAATCTATTAGATCTGATTTTTTTTTTATTTACATTTGAGCATCCGATCTCTCTCTCTCTACGTTGTAACAATATGGAGCTGATTTAATAATTGTTGTTGTTGTTGATGACATTCTCTCTGTTAGATCTGTTTAATTGTTGTTGTTGTAGTTTAAAGAAATTATGGAACTGATTTTTTTTTTTCTTTTGGTCGGGGACTTTTCGGGGTCGAGGAAACCCGATCCCCGTTAAAGGGCGGGGGCGAGGGCGAGGGCGAGGGCAGTGATGAGCTCCCCGTCGAGGTCGGGACCGAGGACGGAGGGAGTTTCCACCATCGGGGATCGGGGACTGGGAGGGTGATTCCCGACCCCGCCCCGCCCCGTTGTCATTCCTAATCAGAGCGAAGTTCTACACTTCTGGGATCTTCTGTTTTTGGTGCTTAGTCCCGTACACAGTGGCACTACACCAACCTCTTCAGAATCACCTCACAATTCCAACAGCACCACTCCTGTCACCAGAATCGCCGTCATGCACCATCTTTGTGTTCGGCGCGTCTCAGCTTCCACCGCCACACGCGCCCTCACGCGCCCCTCCGTTGCTTGCTCACGTCAGCATCTGACGTCAACCCTACGCTTGTGTGTGTCGCGCTTGCTACTGAGCGCCTAGAGTACGCCGATCTGCTATTGTGCACCAGCGTGCGCCGTTTTACTCTTATGCGTTGCGTGTGCGCTGTTCCACTATTGTACACCAGGGTGCGCCATTATGTTTCTGTGCGCTGCGCGCGCACCGTTCTGCTACGGTGCACCGCACGCCATTCCTGCTATTGTGTGCCACACTCTAGCCTGCTATTGTGCCCCGCTGACATCATCCGGCCCTCTACCGACGTCATCTCTGCACAACAGCCTCTTTTTCGACCTTTCGAACTCACTGGTACACTCTATTTTACCAGATTTTGCTCCTATAGGCCTGCTCCTATTTATTTAGTCCTTTTCCACTTTTAATATGGATCGCCATGATGCCTCCCATCTAATTTTTGTTCTTCTCAATGGTTTCAATTATGTACTGTGGGCCCAAGCCATGTCTACCTTCCTAAAATGACAGAAACTTTGGCGTATTATCACCGGGGATGTGACCAAACCGGTGAAAGAGGACGTTGAATCTACTGCCACATATGCTGACTGACTCGAAGATTGGGACAGTAAGAACTACCAGATCATTACTTGGCTTCGGAATACCTCTGTTCCCTCTATTAGTCTTCAGTTTGGCCGTTTTCAACTTGACTCTGTTTCTAATCCTGCTAAAGACATTTGGAATTTTTTGAGAGATCGATACCAGACTACCGGTCTTTCTCATCAGTATAAACTTCATAGTCAACTTCATCGCATGCGCCAAGAATCCAGCCAGTCTATTAATGACTTTCTTTTTTAAATGTATTCTGTTTAGGACCAACTTGCTCTCTCAGAACCGACATGGCCTCACCGAGAAGATGCTGCTTTATTCACTACCTATCGTAATCAGCAGCAGTTGGTTCATTTTCTCATGGCTCTCACTCCCTCTTTTGAGCCCGTACGTACCTCTCTTCTCCATCATCTTCCATTGCCCACTCTTGAACAGGCTATTTCTGAGCTGTTATCTGAGGAGACTCGTCTTGGTACTCTGCAGACTCATCATGTGGACTCTGTTATTGCCAGTCCTCAATCACGGCCCTCACCGACCCAACGGTCCACTGCTTGCATCTATTGTTAGAATCAGGGCCTTCCTTCTACTCATCTTTTGGTTCATTGTCCTGTCTGATCCTGCCGATATTGCAACAAACTTGGTCCTGGTCATCTACAACAAGATTGTTTTCACAATCTATCCCGGTCATCTTCCATTAGCCACTCCTCTCGCAGTGGCTCTTCTAGGGGGAGCTCTCATCGTCAGTTTAATTGCATTGATGCTGCTGCCTCTGAGGATTTCTATGAGTCTCCTGCTCCGTCTGCCCCTGTTTTTTTCTCAAACTGATGTTGAGGCCATGTTCAAACAGCTTCTCTCCATCTCTGGTACACCTCCTTCTCCTACTTTGTTTGTGACTCCAGGTAACTCTTCTTGGTATTTTGACTCCGTCTGCTGTAATCATATGACTTCCAGTTCTACTATATTCTCTTTTATCTCTCCCTCTACTCATCTTCCCTCCATTCATACTGCTGATGGTTCTCTCATGTCTGTCAATCATGCTAGTACTGTTTCCACATCTCAGTTATCTTTACCTCAAGTTTATCATATCCCTGTTCTAACCTTAAGCCCTATCTCTATTAGTCAATTATGTGAGCTTAGTTTAATCGTCATATTTTCTGCTAATGGTTGTTTGGTGCAAGACCCTCAGACGAGACAGACTATTGGGATCGGTCGTAAGCATGGACGTCTATATGAACTCATTCAACTTCATGTTCCTGACTCCCCACAGATCGCTGCACCTGCATCTGCTTCCTCTTTGTCTCATTTTCATCTTTGGCATTGTCGCTTAGGACATATTTCTGTTAGTCGCTTAAAGTCTTTGGTTTCTAGTGGTCAATTTGGTCATGTACTTCCAGATACTTTTGATTGTATACCTTGTCAACTTGCAAAACAACATGTTTTATCACTCAATAAAAGTACTTATGTTTCCTATGCTCCTTTTGATCTCATACATTCGGATATTTGGGGCCCATCCCCTACTACTACCATGGGGGATCTTGTTATTTTGTTGTTTTTATTGATGATTATTCACAGTTTACTTGGCTTTTTCTCATGAAAACTCAGTCTGAACTTAAACATCTTTATTATAGCTTTGCCAAAATGGTCCACACCCAATTTTCAAAGACCATTAAAATTTTTCGATCTGACAATGCTATAGAATATCAAGATACCGATTTCCTTTCATTTCTTCTGAGTCATAGTACTCAGCCTCATCGTTCTTGTGCTGGCACGTCCCAACAAAATGGGCGTGCTGAACGGAAACATGGGCATATTCTTGACACTACTCGCGCTCTCCTTCTCTCGTCTTTCTGCCCTGAAAACTTTTAGGGGGAAACTGCCATTACTGCTGTGTACACTATCAATTGTGTTCCTTCCCCTGTCATCCATAATCAAACTCCCTTTGAACGTCTACATGGCACTCCCTTTCCATACACCGATCTTCGGGTTTTTGGCTCTGCCTACTTTGTTCTGCTTCAATCCCATGAACACACCAAGCTTGAACCACGTTCTCATCTTTGCTGCTTTCTTGGATATGAGATTGAACATAAAGGCTTTCGCTGTTGGGATCCTCTCTCTAAACGTCTTTGTATCTCACGCTATGTAGTTTTCTGGGAGCACAAAATGTTTTCCTCCCTCTCCTCCTTTCACTTACCTATACTCTCCACTCCGGTCATCTTTACTAATCCTTCCCTAAATCTCTTCTCTAATAACTTTAATACAGGTTCCTCCTTCATCGAGACGCCCTTGTTGATCCCTAATCCTGTCCAGACTGTTCTCCCTGATGGTCCACACCTCATTGCACCTTCTAGTCCGTCTCCTCCTTCTTTCCCAGCTCTTCCCTCTATCGATCCTCCCACGGGTCGGCCGCACCGGGTAACTCAACCACCTATTCATCTTCGTGATTATATTGTTGGGTCTGCTGTCTTTTCTACTTGTGAACCTACCTCCTATCGTGAGGCTTGTACTAATCCTCTTTAGCAGCAAGCTATGACTGATGAACTCCAAGCTTTGGACAAAACTCATACCTGGGATGTTGTTGATCTTCCTCCTAGCAAGACTGCAATTGGCTATAAATGGGTCTACAAAATCAAGACTCATTCTGATAGCTCTATTGAGCACTACAAGGGTTTCAACCAGGAATATGGTATTGATTATGAGAAGGCTTTCTCCCCTGTTGCACGACTTACCTCTGTTCGCAGTTTGCTTGTTGTTGCTGCTGCTTGCCACTGGGAGCTCTTTCAGATGGATGGATGTCAAAAATGTTTTCCTTAATGGTAATCTTCTTGAGGAGGTCTACATGCAACCTCCACCTGGGTCTACTTATCCAACTCATAAGGTTGCAAACTACAACGTGCCCTCTATGGTCTCAAACAAGCACCCCGCGTTTGGTTTGCTAAGTTCAATTCTACCATTCATGACTTCGGGTTCACCTCTAACTCCTATGACTTTACTTTATTTTCTCGGACTACTACTCATGGTACCACTCTTTTTCTTCTTTATGTGGATGATATGATTATCACTGGTAATGATGCAGCTGGTATTCTTCACCTCAAACGTTTTCTCCATCGTCAGTTTAAGATGAAGGACCTTGGTACTCTTAACTACTTCTTAGGCCTTGAAATCTCCTATGATTCTACTGGTTACTATTTGTCCTAGGCCAAATATGCATCCGATCTTCTGTCCCATACTGGTCTTACCGATTGCAAAACTACCTGTACTCCAGTTGTTCCTCAGATTCATCTCACTCCTCTCGATAGGGATCTCCTTTCTGATGCTACTCTTTATCGCCAGCTAGTCGGTGGTCTTGTCTATCTCACTATGACTCGTCCTGACATTGCCTATGCTGTTTATCTTGTTAGTCAGTACATGTTGGCTCCTCGCACTCCCCATTATACTGCTCTACTCTGCCTCCTTCGCTACCTTAAAGGCACTCTGTTCCATGGCCTTCACTACTCTGCTTCCTCCTCTCTTGAACTGCGTGCCTTTTCTAATGCTGATTGGGCTAGGGATCCTACGGATCGACGCTCTACCACGAGTTTCTGTTTCTTCTTAGGGGATTCTCTTCTTATTTGGTGTAGCAAGAAACAATCCCTCACTGCCCGCTCTAGTACCGAAGCTGAATACCGAGCTCTTGCTAATACTACTCAGGAACTTCTCTGGCTTTGCTGGCTCCTTGCTGATATGGACGTTTCTTCTTCTAGTGCTATCTCTCTCTATTGTGACAATCAGAGTGCCATTCAGATTGCTCATAATGATGTTTTCCATGATCGCACCATGCATATTGAGATTGATTGTCATTTCATTCGCCAACATGTTACACGTGGCACTGTTCTTCTTCTCCCTATTGCATTTGCCGATCAGCCTGCTAATATTTTCACCAAGGCTCATCCTCCTGGTCGCTTCAGTGATCTTGTTTCCAAACTCAAGTTGGTTGATGCTTACCCTCCTTGAGTTTGCGAGGGGATGTTAATGTATCTGTATTGTAACTATAATTAGTTGTAAAGTAAAGCTTTCATTATGTTGTTCCCTTAATGCACACGTTTGTGCTTTCTTTTTTCGGTCATCTCCCTTCTATAAAGAAGAGTAATCTTCCCATTATAAACATATACTGAATATATCAATATACACCTCATTCAGTCTCTCTCTCTCTCTCTACCAAACTAACAAGCATTATTATCTATTGAAAATGATTTTACAAAAAAATTAGATTATGCAAGTATGATTGATTTATTTGCTTATAAAAATGCAAGAAGAGCGAGGATCAAGCAACACTTATTAGTTGTTATAATGTAATACTAAATATTTTTTGTGATTTTGACACAAATCTTTTGTCTTTTACCTTCAATTTTTTTTTTTTTTTCATTCAATGAAAAAAAAAATGTGAAGGGCTTCAAAAATTTATTAGTTGATTATCAATTTTGAGCCCCAAAAATCTCAGGCCGGGCCTGCAAGTATTTCTACTGCTTAGCATGCTTCATGGATTAATGTTTTGAATTAAAAAAAAAAAAAATTTGTCAATTCCCATATCACTTTATAGGACAGGAGAACTGTTTCCATAAAATTTATCAAATTTAAAGTCACCAAACTATTCGAGTTTTCAATATCACTTATTTTGATAATTTTCAAAACCATAAACTTTACTAATAAGAAAAACTCTCTAGTCGTCATGCACGTCAAATGTCACCGAGAGATATGTTTGTCCCAAATTATACATTCATATAACTAATCGGTTATTTCACTATACCAAGTTTGCTCACAAGCAAGGCATCCATCCCACCAAATGGTCCAATATTCCAATGTTATCTAGGCTCCCAACCACACCACCATACACATTAGTGCTTGCCGAAATTGTTGTCCACAACAAAGCCATTTATGCATTTTATAACACCCTCTCACTTGTTCATTAGTGTACAATATGATTAACCCATGCCAAATTTTATGTTTTGAATATGTAGGCATATTTAGCTTTTATACTCTTAGGGCACGTTTGTTTGGGCGCATAAAAGAAGGGATTGGATTGTGTATGTCCACCAATGGCACGTTTGGTTTGGGCATACTGGAGGATTAAGACTCCAGGTGGATTACTAATCCCTCTATATAGGTGGATTAGGTTGGTTGGATCTTGGATAAGATTAGAAAAATAGTGAGTGGATTGAGTTTATTTTATACAAAAATGTTATTTTTTTAATTTTTTGTTTTAATCAAATGAACCTGTTTATTTTTGTTAGTGTAAATAGCTATCATACATTTATGTAAAGTAAAGCACATTTATGTAAAGTAAAGCAAACCATTATTATTATTTTTGCTTTCTGCTTTCGGTGCCTCTTTAGCATCCTATGTACTCTCATCTCTATAAAAGAGAGTGAGCTTCCCTTTGTGTAATAGACAGAATATATACATTCAATATAATCAACACACTCAATTTATTCCCTCTCTTTCTATCAATTCATCTTACATGGTATCAGAGCCCAGTTATACACTTCTGGCATTTTTCGTTTTTGGTGCTTAGTCCCGTACATAGTGGCACTACACCAAATAGTTCGGAATCACCTCATGATTCCAACGGCACCACGCCCGTCACCAGAAACGCTGTCACGCGCCTCCACACGCCACCTTTGTGTTCAGCGTGTCTCAGCTTCCGCTGTCACTCGCATACGCGCCCTCACGCGCCCTCCGTTGCCTACTCACGTTAGCGTCTGACGTCAGTCCTGCTCTTTCGTGCGTCGCGCCTGCTGCTGTGCGCCTCACGTGCACCGTTCCACTATTGTGCACCCGCGTGCGCCAGTCTACTGCAGTGCGCCGCGCGTGCGTCAATCTGAATGGTGCGTCGCACGCCTTTCCTGCTATCATGCTTGTCACTATAACCTGCTATTGTGCTCCGCTGACATCATTTTAGCCTCTGCTGACGTCATCTCTGCACAACACAAATTTCCTAGTTATTTTCGACCTTCCGGACTCACTGGT
This sequence comes from Camellia sinensis, assembly GCF_055761805.1. Taxonomy (NCBI): domain Eukaryota; kingdom Viridiplantae; phylum Streptophyta; class Magnoliopsida; order Ericales; family Theaceae; genus Camellia; species Camellia sinensis. The sequence goes on from NC_138967.1 coordinate 154,538,659, forward strand.
ACACTTTGTTTTACCTAATTTTGCTCTTGCAGGTCTGTTCCTATTTATTTAGCCCTTCTCAACTATTATTATGGATCGTTATGATGCCTCCCATCCAATTTCTGTTATTCTTAATGATTCCAACTATGTTATGTAGGCCCAAGCCATGTCTTCCTTCCTCAAAGGAAAGAAGCTCTGGCATATTATCACCGGGGATATAACCCAACCGGTGAAAGACACCAATGCAACTGTTGCTACTCCTGCTACTGCTACTACTGCTGCTACATATGAAGACCGACTTGAGGAATGGGACAGTAAGAACTACCAAATCATTACCTGGTTTCGAAATATCTCTGTTCCCTCTAACAGTCTTCAGTTTGGTCGTTTTCAGCTTGACTCTGTAACCACTCCTGCAAAAGACATTTGGGATTTTTTGAAAGAACAATACCAGACTACTGGCCTTGCCCATCAATATCAACTTCAGAGCCAACTTCACCGCATGTGCCAAGAATCCAGTCAGTCTATTAATAACTTTCTTTCTCAAATGTATTCTTTTTTGGACCAGTTTGCTCTCTCAAAACTGGCATGGCCTCACCGAGAAGATGCTGCTTTATTTACTACATATCGTAATTAGTAACGGTTGGTTCACTTTCTCATGGTTCTCACTCTCTCTTTTGAGCCCGTGCGTGCCTCTCTTCTTCATCGTCTTCCGTTGCCCACTCTTGAACAAGCTATTTCTGAGCTGCTATCTGAGGAGACTTGTCTTGGTACTCTCCAAACTCATCATATGGACTCTGTTCTTGCCACTCCTCAGTCACGGCCATCATCGACCCAGTGGACCACTGCCTGCATTTATTGTCAGAATCCGGGCCTTCCTTCAACTCATCTCCTGGCCCATTGCCCTGTCAAATCCTACCGATACTGCAACAAACTTGGTCCTAGTTATCTGCAGCATGATTGTTTTCGCAATCCATCCCGATCATCCTCCACTAGCCACTCCTCTCGCGGTGGTTCTTCCTGGGGGAGCTCTCATCGTTCCGGGACTCAGTCTCATCGTTCCGGGAATCAGTCTCATCGCACTGCTGCTGCTGCCTCTGAGGATTTCTTCGAGTCACCTGCTCCGTCTACTTCTTTTTTTTCTCAAACTGATGTAGAGGCCATGTTCAAACAACTTCTCTCCACCTCTGATACACCTCCTCCTACTGCTTTGTTTGTGATCTCAGGTAACTCTTCTTGGTATTTTGACTCCGCTTGTTGTAATCATATGACTTCCAGTTCTACTATATTTTTTTCCATCTCTTCATCTACTCATATTCCCTCAATTCATACTGCTGATGGTTCTCTCGTGTGTTGTCCGTTATGTTGGTACTGTTTCCACATCTTCTTTATCTTTACCTCGAGTTTATTATATCTCTGTGTAGACACCCCATTTTTGACCGACCTTAAGACTCAGACATCACCGATTGAGCGCTTGGTGATGTTGCATAATGTGCTCGTTCAGAAGTTTCAGAGTCGCGGCTGCGAGCCCTACCTCTAGACTTCCGAACCCTCTTCTGTGCCTTGTCTCGGTTTGCGAACCAGACTCGGTTTTCTCGGTTTCTTTTCCTGAGGAAAGGGAGAGGTTCCGTAGACCATTCTCTCAATGTCCGTAGGCTACATTTCGTGGCCGTAGGCCATTTTGCCCTTTTCGGAGTCCGGTTTCCGGTTTTTCGAAATCGTTGGCCGTGTGCCCCGGTTCGGGACCGCTTAACCATCTCCATTTGCTCTGATTTTTGGCATACATCTTATTTACCCCCTTTTGAGGGACACTGGGGTCTGAGAAACCCACTTCGTGGCCGAATGCCACTTTCGGTGCTTAACAGCCCATTTTCGGGACCCCGAACTGCGCGTTTTGGCCCCCGAACATTCGTTTTGCAACGGTTTTCGTTCATTTTTGGCAGGTGCCTCTGTTTCATCACCAGGGAGGTCACTGGAAGGTGGGAGGCCAGCAATTATCTTGGCAACCAGTTATGATCCATTTTCGCCCTCCGACACCCGTTTTTCGCACTTCCGGGCCAATGTTGAACACCTTGGAGCCATTTTCTTCAAACCCAAACCACATATTTGTGTTGTACACACATGGGAGGACCCTAAAAGTTAGTGGCCGGCCATTAATTCCATTTGAACCTTTTGAACCCCTCCTCAAAATGGCTTGTTCTCTCTCCTGTTTTAGAGTTTCCAAATTCGAACCACAGGGTTGTGAAGAGGAGACCTAGGAGGCCACCTTTTTGTGGTGGCTGGCCACTAATTATTCTTGAACTTTTTGACCCCTAGCCGGCCGGCTAGGGGTGGTGGCCGGCCAGCCACCTGCAGCAAAAGTAATGGGCCGGCCATGTTCCTTTCTCCTTCCATTTTACAGCTGTGCAGCTGTTTCCCCCAAAAAATATCTATATCCGGGGGATATTTTGTGGGGGAACAAGAGGCTTCATTTTGGCTACACTTTGGGCTAGACTCCTCTCTCTCTCTCTTGGATATTGCTGGCCTCCCAACTCAAGAAAAGGGGTTACAAGAGTTGCTTGGAGGAGATACATGCATAGCACCCCATTTCCTTCAAGTTTTGGGCTCCATTTCTTCATCATCTTCAAGCTCTACCATCACCCCTTCATTCCAGCAGCAAGGGGAAGAATTCCAGTAGCTTAGAGTCACCAAATCTGGTCCAAGAAGCAACAAAAGTGTTGGTCTTCAAAGGTAAGTCCAATTGCCCTCCTTTCTAGCTCATTTTTGCACCATCTCTAAGCCATACATTCTTGCTGATTTGAGCTCCGACCAAAACTGAAAGTGGCCTTCTTTTAAGCTCATTTTCTTGTTTCATTAAGGGCTCAACCCTGTTTGAGGCCCCCATATTGCACTTGCTTCAATATCCCTCTTTTGGTCCCCATTCTTGCATGCTTTGGCAGCCCACTATGCTTCCATTTTTGGACGATTTACAGGCCTAGAAATAGTCTTATTTTGACCTTCTTAACATGTTTCATTAAGGGTCTTTGGCTGTTTGATGAATATTTTGCATACTTTGTGTTATAGCCTCTTTTGAGCCTCATTTTTGCATTGCATTTCTAGCATGTTTGTATATTTTTTTAGGGTTTTTACAGTTCATTAAATATGCTTATTTTTGGTCCCTCTTCAATGTTGTAGAAGGTAATTTTTCAGTTTGGGCTTTGCATATACCACTTGCCTCTTTGTCCACCTTTTGGCCCTTTTTCTTGCATGGGAGTGCAGCCACACTTGTGTTTGTTTTGGGGGTTTTTACAGTTCTGTAAAGTGGCTTATTTTTTGCCCCTCTTCAATGTTGTTGAAGGGCCCTAACCTATTCGGAGTTAGCAGCTATGAGTTGCTTCACAATCTCATGTTTAGGGCCATTTTTGCATGCCATTGTTGCCCTATCTTTGCTTGCTGTTTGGCCATGATATAAACTGGAAAAGTGCTTATTTAGGGGCTGCCTTGCTTCTGTCTATTCATTGCATGTGCCTAATTTTGCATTTCGGGAGAGATTCCATGCATCGGGTGCACTTTCGCCTCATTTCGGGGTTGTTTTCCCCCACATTTCAGTGCTGAAATTCCATTAGCATGTTTGCATATCATTTTCCATGCCATTGCATTGCGTATGCCATTGCCTCGGTTTGCGTGCCCGTGTGCACGCATTTCGAGGCACCTCATTTTCATCCATCGGCCTCTTATGTGAGTGTGGCTGAGGCTCTCTCATGTTAGTATAAGTCCATGTTGCATTCTATATGCCATTTTAGCCATATTGCATTGCATATGCCATTGCCTCGGTTTGCGTGCCCGTGTGCACGCATTTCGAGGCACTTCATTTTCATCCATCGGCCTCTTATGTGAGTGTGGCTGAGGCTCTCTCATGTTAGTATAAGTCCATGTTGCATTCTATATGCCATTTTAGCCATATTGCATTGCATATGCCATTGCCTCAGTTTGCGTGCCCATGTGCACGCATTTCGAGGCACTTCATTTTCATCCATCGGCCTCTTATGTGAGTGTGGCTGAGGCTCTCTCATGTTAGTGTAAGCCCATATCATATTTCCATGTCATTTGCATTGCGTATGTCATTTTCTCAGTTTGCGTGCCCGTGTGCACGCATTTCGAGGCATCTCATTTTCACAGCATAATGCATACTAGGCTGTATCTTAGATCGCATTCATGCATTTCCTCGATTTACGTGCCCGTGTGCACGCATTTCGAGGCATCTCATTTTCATAGCATTGTGCATGCTAGGCTGTATCTTAGTTGCATTCATGCATGTCATGCATATTGCATTGTGTTCGGAATAGGAGTTAGCCCAGGTGCGGGAAACGAGGTGCGTTTCGTACTCCGAGTGACGGAACGCGTCTCAATTCCCCAGTCACCGACACTCCGGATCATCCATGATGGAGTTAGGTTTTTCTGTGTTTTCATGTACATTCATTCTACATTGAATTGCGCAATTCGGCTCCTCGGCCATCATGCATCGGTATGCGTGATTGGTGGCACGAGGATCGAGGCATGCATATATTTGTGAAATACATTGCTATGCCCCTTTCCTACTCTCTGTTGCAGCAAAAATCAAGAATCAGCAACTTTCCGGAGTTTGGCACGCATTTCAAGAAAAAGTGCAAACAGAGGCTAATCGGGGCATCGCCATGGATTTCCGCGCAAAGGCAACCCGCACATGCATCATTCATCACCCGGAGAAGAGTCAAGGCAGTCCCTGGCTTGCATGCCAGTTTATTTATTTTTTTTAGTTAATTTGTTAATTAATTAGAAATTTGTACATTATTTGGATTGTATTATTTAGACTGTACTATTCTTTTATTCGGGACCGTATATTTATTCGGACCCTCCAAGCGAGGGCAAAATTGTAATAAGTGTGCGTGAGTGTGATGTATGTCTTCCAACCCCACGTCTTTCTTCCCTTTTATTTATCCGCTTATGATGGTTAGATTAGGGCATGTTTCAATTAGCATACAGTATGACAGCATGTTTGCATTCATTCATCTGTATTGCATGCACCGGGCTCGGCGCATCATACTAACTGCATTGTATTTTCAATTCCAAGTTGAATACATGTTAGTTGTAGCATTCCATATGCCATGTTTAGAATAGCCGAGCCTACTATAGTTGCATTTTGCATGTGTTGCATTAGGCATTTCTGTATGTTTAGGACCATGCATGATTTCTAACATAGTTTCTGTTTTGGCTTGGAGTACTCGGTAAGTTTTATGCTTTAGCATCCTTGCATGCATGTGAGTGACTGCCATGAATAGCATGCTTACCATGAGTCTATTTGCTTATGTGATATAACTGCCTGAATGCCTGTGGGTGAAGGTTGGGTTATTTGGATTGGAACAAATCATCAAATGTGTGTTTTAAGCCCACTAGATAGTGGCAAAAATCATGTTTTCTAAGCCCACCTGAGGGTGGCAAATCCACGTCTCAGCCTACTTGCGAGTAGCACCATCAAACCATTTTCAAACAAACAAACATGAAATGTTTTGTTCCAATTCAGGCGATCCAGTCTATACTTGTATGCTGTGCGCATCACATAGTAATCTAAGCTAATAACCGGAATAAGAACACACAATGTTTTCAAAAATAGATATCATGGTTAGTAGAGGCCGATCTTTGATCGGGCGAGCGGGGGTGCTCACGAAGTGACCTTCCCCAATCGTACCCAAGTTCCCGAGCCGAGGCAACTTTGGTGATGACGGACACGTAGCCTTTGGCACCGAGTCAGGGTTTCCTAAATTCCCCCATAAAAAATATTTAGGTGGCGACTCTGTATCTGGCAAAGCAGTCCATGTTTGGCACTTCTTTTAAAAAATCTGTTTCTCAAAACGATTTGCCGGATTTGGACTCTTTGGTTCAGATTAAGAACCGTGACAAATTGAGAGTCCTGAGCTGTAGTGACCCCAAATGAACGGAACGGGAGCTCGTTCCTCCCGGGAGCGTTCGGGGACGTCTACACTCTACTCTCACCTTAAACCTTATTTCTATTGGTCAATTATGTGAGCTTGGCCTAACTGTCACATTTTCTGCTACTGATTGTTTGGTGCAGGACCCTCAGACAGGGTAGACTATTGGGATCAGCCGTAAGCACGAATGTCACTATGAACTCATTCACCTTTATGTTCCTGACTCCCCTCAGATTGCTACTCATGCATCTGCTTCCTCATTATCTCATTTTCATCTTTTGCATTGTCGCTTAGGGCATATTTCCTATTAGTCGCTTAAAGTCTTTGGTTTCTAGTGGACAATTGGGCCATGTAATTCCAGATACTTTCGATTGTATACCTTGTCAACTTGCAAAACAATCTGCTTTATCATTCAATAAAAGTACTTCTGTTTCCCATGCACCTTTTGATCTTATACATTCGGATATTTAGGGGCCATCCCCTACTACTACTATGGGGGGATCTCGTTATTTTGTTGTTTTTATTGATAATTTTTCCCGGTTTACTTGGCTTTTTCTCATGAAAACTCGGTCTGAACTTAAACACCTTTATTATAGATTTGCCAAAATGGTCCACACCCAATTTTCAAAAACCATCAAACTTTTTCGCTCTGACAATGCTATGGAATATCGGGATTCTGATTTCCTTTCCTTTCTTCAAAGTCATGGTACACAGACTCATCGTTCCTGTGCTGGCACGTCCCAACAAAATGGTCGTGCTGAAAGGAAACATCGGCATATTCTTGACATTGCTCGCGCTCTCCTTCTCTCTTCTTCCTACCCTGAAAACTTTTAGGGGGAAACTGCCCTTACTGCTGTATACACTATCAATTGTGCTCTTACCCCTGTCATCAATAATCAAACTCCCTTTGAATGTCTGCATGGAACTCCCCCTCCATACACCAATCTTCGGTTTTTTGGCTCTGCCTGCTTTGTTCTGCTTCAATCCCATGAACACACCAAGTTTGAACCTCGTTCTCGTCTTTGCTGCTCTCTTGGGTATGGAATTGAACATAAAGGCTTTCGCTATTGGGATCCTCTCTCTAAGTGTCTTCGTATCTCCCGACATGTCATTTTCTGGGAGCATAAAATGTTTTCCTCCCTATCCTCATTTCACTTACCCGTACTTTCCACTAATGTTCTATTTACTAATCCTTCCATAGATCTCTTCTCTGATGACTTTGATACAGGTTCCTTCTTCATCGAGACGTCCTTGTTGACCCCTGATCACGTCCAGACTGCTCTCCCTGAAGGTCCACCTCTTATTGCGCCACCTCGTTCTTCTCCTCCTTCTACATCGGCTCTTCCTCCCATCGATCCTTCTACGGGTCAACCACACCGGGTAACTCAACAACCTATCCATCTTCGTGATTATATTGTTGGGTCTGCTGCATTTTCTACTTATAAACCTATCTCCTACCGTGAGGCTTGTACTGATCCTCTTTGGCAGCAAGCTATGATTGATGAACTCCAGGCTTTGGACAAAACTCATACTTGGGATCTTGTTGATCATACTTGGGATTTTTTTGATCTTCCTCCTGGCAAGACTGCGATTGGCTGCAAATGGATTTACAAAATCAAGATTCATTCTGATGGCCCTATTGAACGCTACAAAGCTCGTCTTGTTGCCAAGGGTTTTAACCAGGAATATGGTATTGATTATGAGGAGACTTTCTCCCCTGTTGCTCGGCTTACCTCTGTTCGCAGTTTGCTTGCTGTTGCTACTGCTCGCCACTGGGAGCTCTTTCAGATGGATGCCAAAAATGTTTTCCTCAATGGTAATCTTCTTGAGGAGGTCTACATGCAACCTCCACCTGGGTCTACTTTTCCACCTCATAAGGTTTACAAACTACAGCGTGCCCTCTATGGCCTCAAGCAAGCACCCCGCGCTTGGTTTGCTAAGTTCAGTTCTACCATTCATGACTCCGGGTTCACCTCTAGCTCCTATGACTCTGCTTTATTTATACGGACTACTCCTCATGGTACCACTATTCTCCTTTTTTTTGTGGATGATATGATTATCACTGGTAATGATGCAACTGGTATTCTTCACCTTAAACGTTTTCTCCACCGTCAGTTTGAGATGAAGGACCTTGGTACTCTTAACTACTTCTAAGGCCTTGAAGTCTCCCATGATTTTACTAGTTTCTATTTGTCCCAGGTCAAATATGCATTCGATCTTTTAGCCCGTGCTGGTCTTACTGATTGCAAAACTACCTCTACTCTAGTTGATCCTCAGATTCGTCTTACTCCTCTCGATGGAGATATCCTCTCAGATGCTACTCTTTATCGCCAGCTCGTTGGTAGTCTTGTCTATCTCACCGTGACTCGTCCTGACATTGCCTATGTTGTTCACATTGTTAGTCAGTACATGTCGGCTCCTCGCACTCCCCATTATATTGCTCTACTCCGCATCATTCGCTACCTCAAAGGCACTCTATTCCATGGCCTCCACTACTCTGTTTCCTCCTCTCTTGAACTGTGTGCTTTTTCTGATGCTGATTAGGCTGGGGATCCTACGGATTGACACTCCACCGCGGGTTTCTGTTTTTTCTTAGGGGATTCTCTTCTTACTTGGCGTAGCAAGAAACAATCCCTCACTGCTCGATCTAGTACCGAAGCTGAATACCGAGCTCTTGCTGATACTACTCAGGAACTTCTCTGGATTCGCTGGCTCCTTGCTGATATGGGTGTTTCCTCTTCTGGTACTACCTCCCTCTATTGTGATAATCAGAGTGCCATTCAAATTGCTCACAATGACGTTTTTCATGATCGCACCAAGCATATTGAGATTGATTGTCATTTCATTCGCCAACATGTTACCCGTGGCACTGTTCTGCTTCGCCCTATTGCTTCTGTCGATTAACCTGCTGATATCTTCACCAAGGCTCATCCTCATGGTCGCTTCAGTGATCTCGTTTCCAAACTCAAGCTGATTGATGCTTACACTCCTTGAGTTTGCGAGGGGATGTTAGTGTAAATAGCTGTCATACATTTATGTAAAATAAAGCACATTTATGTAAAGTAAAGCAAACCATTATTATTGTTTCTGCTTTTTGCTTTCGGTGCCCCTTTAGCATCCTATGTATTCTTCTCTCTATAAAAGAGAGTGAGCTTCCTTTTGTGTAATAGGCAGAACATACACATTCAATATAATCAATACACTCAATTTATTCCCTCTCTCTCTCTATCAATTCATCTTACAATTTTAATATTTTTTTTAGGTTTTTTAATCTATAAATATTTTATTTATTTATCTTATATAAAAATAATTTAACAATCCCATCACTAATCATCTTCAATACTATCATTAAAATAAATACATTTTTACTTAATTTTCTCACTAACAATCTCTATATTAACAATCTCTTCACTACCTATCCTTTCACTAACAATTTCATCCAACTTAATCCGTCAAACAAACGTGATCTTATTGTATTGACCAATTTAACCATCAATCACTCTCTCCACTTTCCATCGATGACAAGAATTACCAAGCTTCACTACTTTATTTCTAAACACCCCTTTCTTGCAATCGAATGTATAGTGTCGTATATATTTTATTTATATGTAAAGACACTAACTGTATATATATATATATATATATCAAACATATTTAACAATATAATGTGAGTTTACTCAATCCAATTAAAGAATATATATTTTTATTGCTTTCTTTCTTTTGTTTTTAGTTTTGGGGATTTTTTTTTTGGGGTCAACATTCTAGATAGTTAGATTTGTTATTTTGTTAGTTTTGGTTTATATATTTGAGATAAGAATTCAAAAGTAGTTTATATAATCCATATTGAGAGAGAGAATCGAGCTTAACATGAGTTTTGGTTTGGGCTTTTCGGATTAGGCTTTAATTGACCTATAGCTTGACTCAAATCATCATAATTTGATGAGATTTAAGACTTGGTTTGATTTGATTTGATTTTGATGATTAAGCTTTTCTTTCAACCAGATCAAGTAGTCATTTGTTCGATCACATTTTTCACAAGGTATAGTGAATAAAAAACATGCCTTGTTAACTCCAATAGTCCCATCTCCCTCTCCTACTAAGATCACCTCTAACAAGAAACATATTTATAATATTGAATAATGCTTGGGACCCCCTTTTGGAGGTCACCCCTCACCCCCCTTTGCCACGTGGCAGGTGGTGATTGGAGGAGCAGGAAAAAAAAAGAAAAAGAAAAAGAAAATGTAACCAATGAGAGAGAGAGGGGGTCAAAGGGGTGGAGGAAAAAGGAGGGATGAATCATTGTTGTATAATATTTAAGGTACGTCTAATCTCTTTACAAAATAAAGCTCGAACAAAAAAGGTAACAAGGTGGGCGTTGTCTCATTCTAGTTACATTTGGAAAGCCTTAGGCTTCGTTTGGCTATGTGAGTGGGGTTGGAATTAAATTAGTCACTAAAAAATAAAATAAGTAAAAAAATTAATAAGATAAAATTTCATATTCAAATCATAATTATTTTACTTTTTTAAAAAAAAAAAAAAAAGTCAACCAAAACAAATTTTTTAGTTCCAAGCTAACAATCTCAACTCTAAAAAATTAATTAAATTTTTTTTTGCCAAACAACGACATAATAAACAAACCAATTTCAAAACGTAAAGAGCATTGTTAAATTATACACACAACATACATTAATAAACCTTTTTTTCTTATTTTTTATTAAACAAAACGTCTATTAATATTAGAGTTGCTGTAACACTACTAACTCACTTACGTATTTTCAATAATAAAAAATTAAAAAAAACTGTCTGGATTAACCAGTGCCTTCAATTTCATTCATTCCTTAATTTTTTTAAGTAAATAATTATTTTGTAAATTGATATTCTTAAGCGCGGTTAACAAAAGTCATAAAAAAAAAAAAAAATTATTGATGATAAGTCTATGTCTACGAGAATATACACTAGGTCTAGATTATTTTTTATTTTTATTTTTTGTGATAAAAATATAATTGATAAAATTATTTAGTGAAAAAAATAAATTATTACTTTGAATGATTTTTTTATTTTACTTTTAAGGTAATTGTAAAAGTTGCTGGTTGGACAAATATGAAATGACATATGAATAGGTTGGTCGATAGATGAATGATATGCACGAATAGGTAGACAACAAACATATAGATAGATTGGTAGAGGTAATATTATCTTTTAAATTAATTTATCATTTTGACCTCAAAAAATAAATTTGATTTTTTTAAAACAAAGATAGCAATAGTATGTTAGCATAGTTAGATAATAATTGAAATGATTCATCCACTAGTATTACTATCGTTTCATTAATTCAAATTCTTGACCTCTTCTTACCATATTATATAGTGTAGCTATTAGACTATTGGGTAGGGGTGGGTAACGGTTTATCCGAATCGCTCAAACCACTAAATCCACTCAACTTGCATATAAATGGGCGGTTTGGCAAATATAATGAGGGCGGATGCGGTTTGAAATATGACAAATTTGCAGGTTACGGGCGGATTGTGGGTTAAACCCGCAAAAACCGCCTGCACTTTAATTATTATTATTATTATTTTTTATATACCAACTTTGTAACTGTAACAGGAGCACCATTATGCTCTCTATGACACTAGGACCCTTATTTTTAAGTATTTCTCAACTTTCTTAATGCCATAGAATTATCAATTCTTAAACTTGGTTTCTTATATGATTTTTATTGGTGACTCATCCACTTTTTTCTAATAAAATTTTCCTTTTCATGGTTGATGGAACTTCTAGTTTGGTTGGCAATTCTAATTGAGTATAACCTTTAATGCATTGATATACATTTTTAATGCATTGATATACATTTTTTTCATGACAAAAATGCTAATGTAAGGTCTCTTTGTTTTGGGTACTTTCATTTAATGCATTGATATTAAATTTTTATTTGTAAACTCATCAGAAAAATGTTGTCAAATGATTACAAATATATAAAGTGAATCTAATGCCTAAATTCGATGAAAAAAAAAACTCAAAAATTATTTTTTTTTAAAAAAAGTGTAAACCGCAAACCGTCGGTACATCTGCAAACCATATCCACACAAACCGCAAATCGCACTGCGGGCGGTTGCGGGTTGATTTTTTTCCAAACTGCATAGATGCAGGCGGGTCAAAATCGAACCACAAATCGCACAAAATCGATCCGCAAGCACCCCTACTATTGGGTTGAACTTCAACGCCTCAATAAAACTTGATTATTGTTTTAAAAATTTTAAAATTTAGTCCTTAAAAAAAATTATATAAAGAAAATAAATAAATAAAGACATATTTTGACAAGAATAAAGCTTTGGACCCTAGGTACTGGGGTCCCCTCCCATTGGTCCAAAAAAACAGTTTTTTTTTTTTTTTTTTGAGTTTTCAGCCAACCCCAGGCCGACACGTGGCACTGGGGGTCACTGGGGTCACCCCACTGGGGTCTGCAGCATTGCTGTTTTGACAATTTAAAAAAAAAAAAAGTTTATCGACTTATTAAAATTATATTATTTTTTTATTTTTTTACACTTTTTTTTTCCTTAAAAAAAAGAAAAAAAAATGCCATACGGCATACGCTAGCCTTTTTTTAGCCTGATTCCCCAAACAAGCCAAGGTGAGTGTAAGAAAAAGGCAACAAAAGAACGTCCGCCAAACAACGACTCGCAAAGGTACGATTTTTGATTTGAATCAAAGCTTCTTCTTAGTCGTCTTCTTCTTCTAGGGTTTCTGTGTCGATGATACGCACTTTGCGTCTTCGTGGTCTGGTTGCTCGTACATGCTAGGTAAGGTTCAGTTGTGGTATATCTCTGATCACTCACGATCTTCTCTTCAACCCTAGGATTTTTAGTAATTCGTTTTTCTTTTTGGTTCGACATTGTTCATTCAAAATTCCTCTTCTTTCTTGTTCTAGGGTTTGTTTCTTCGTTTGGTCCCCTTGTATGTTGATTGTTGTATTCAATTTCATAAGGTTTTGGTTAATCGATGTCAAATTACACATATTTATACACAATCCAAAATAATAACAAAAGAAAAGAACAGAACAAGTGAATCGCAGATTCACAATTCATTTTCCGAATGATTTTTTTTTTTTTTCCTTATTCAATTTCAGGATTTGATGGATTTGGTTTTCTGGGTTGTTCTCTCTGTTTTGTAGTTGATGATTGAACTCGGCATATTGTTTATGTTCATTGGGTTGGCAAGTCCGAGTGTTAATTGTTAAATTATACTGTTAGGTAGTGTTTGGTTTGTTGGAAAGAAGGTTGAATATTGTGATGATTTCATTAGAATTCTCATGTTTGGTTCGCTAAAAAAATAATGAAAAATACATTGCACATGGAATCATCATTAATTATAGTAAGGAATAAGCATTTCATTCCATCAAACCAAAGTTATCATTAGTAATTAAAAATTGCAACTTTTCAGATTATCATTTTATGTTATAGGAAGGTTTAGTTATTGATTTTGATTTCCTTCAGGTGTGGTGATTAGGGAAGCTTTATCATCAACACCGAGTAATTTGGTCCTTTGTTGTTATTAAATTTTGAAAGAAAAATGTCTGGAAGAAATCGTGGGCCTCCACTTCCAATGAAAGGTGTTCCACATGGAGGGCTACCCCCTGTTCATGAACCTCCCTTCGGTAGAGACCATGGTCCAATTCCTCATCCTGCATTACTTGAAGAAATGAGAGAATCCCAGTTCCGTATGGGGCCCAGACAAGTCCCTCCTCACCCAGCTATCATTGAGGAGCATCTTGCATCCCAACATCAAGAAATTCAAGGACTTTTGGTTGATAATCAGCGACTAGCGGCGACCCATGTGGCACTCAAGCAGGAATTAGAAGCTGCCCGGCATGAGCTTCAACGAATGGCCCACTATGCCAGTTCGTTGCACGCGGAGAAGGATATGCAGATGAGGGAATTGTACGAGAAGTCTGTTAAAATGGAAATGGATCTTGGTGGAGCAGAAGCTATGAGGGCTGAGCTACAGCAAGTTCATGCTGACGTTAAGGAGTTAACTGCCACAAGACAAGAGCTTACAGCTCAGGTCCAAGCAATGACTCAGGATTTAGCCAGGGTTACTGCAGATTTACAACAGGCCCCAGCTCTCAAGGAAGAAATTGATTTTCTGAAACAGGAGTTGCAGCGGGCGAGGTAATAATGTGCATAGCTTTGTTATGTAAGTTTGGCTTCTGAACTTCTGACCCTTTTCTATGGCTTACAGGGCTGCCATTGAGTATGAGAAGAAGGGATACACAGAGAACTATGAGCATGGTCAGGTGATGGAGAACAAATTGATCTCAATGGCTAGGGAGTTGGAAAAACTTCGTGCAGAAATGGCTAATGCGGAAAAGAGAGCACGTGCTGCTGCCGCTGTTGGGAATCCAGGTATGCTCTTCAAGGCTTATTAACTTGTAAATGATTAGTTCGAATTCAATGAAAGTTTTTGTTTGCTTGTGTGTGTGTGCATTTTTTCCCCAAAATGAAATCACGTTTATTTTTTATCCGTGAAGTAAAATTATATTTAAGATGGAGAATATTTAGATACGGGAAGGAGGTAAGAAGAAGTTAGATTTAGAAGTAATGGCAGTAGGAATAATATGGAGAATATTTAGATATGGGAAGAAGGCAAGAAGCTACATTTAGGAGTAATAGAAGGATGAAAGAACTAAACAAAATTTTCTCCAAACCATTTTTGAAAATCCTAGATTGCGGCCGGCCACAACTTTGGGCAAGAAAATTTCTTCTCAACTGGATGCTCAATGAATGAAGAATTAGGAACCAACTTAAAGAAAAATGACTTCTCTTTTCACCTTCACCCCCACCCACCACACTGCATCACCCACTGCTATATCTCTCTCCCCTACCCACCCGCTGCCATGGCTATCACCATTTCTCTTAGATTCAATTCCTCAAAACTCCAACCTCACATACACGTACAATTTATGTGTGTTTATATACAAAAACTCATAAGAAATCCAAATTTACATCACTAACCCAACACAAGGACAAATAAAAAGAAATGTCCGGTTGTGGTAGTAAAACAATGGTGAGTTATGTTTTATAGAGGAGGAGAGTGAGAGATTGCAAGTAGAGTGAGAGATTGCAAGTGGGTCTTGTTTTAGAGAGAGAATGATAGATTTCAGGGATTGTAGATGAAGAGTGTGGCTTTGTGTTTTAAGGGTATTTTAGTCAAATGTAATGTATTATTCGCATATTTATCAATCATAAGACTATATTTCAGTCAATCAAGGGTAAGGCAATTTATTGCATGTGATGACTTAATGGTTAAGTCATCCACAAGGCTGATGGCTGTCTAATGGTATGTGCATAACTGTTATGCTACTAAGAAACTTCGGGGGAGAACAGTGTAATTTTACATGCGAAAGGGGGCCCATTGTAATTTTCGGATACCTCATGGGAGGTCAATGTAATTTACACTTCTTTGAGTGTGTGATGGATGGGTTGATTGATACCTAACTTTTTTTTAGCACTTCTCTCCACTGCCTTCAGCATATGAAGGGGAATACTTGTTTCCCTATCTGGGATTTTAATTTTAATTTTAATTTGTAACACTCCATATTCTGTTTCTGCAAGTGCAGGTTATAATGGAACTTATGGTAATCCTGAAGCTGGGTATGCAGGAAATCCTTATCCTGCCAGTTATGGCATGAATCCCATGAATCCTGTAAGTTTTCTCATGCTTCTTACAATATGTAACTGAGACGCATTCACAAAGACACAAAAAGACATCCTTCCTTTTCTATAGCCTTAAGTTTTATGTATTGATATAGCTGCCTCTTTTGGAAACCAATTTTATTTTTTGTTGTCTTGACATTTCAGGGACAGGCTGGTGCAGAAAGCTATCCTCAGTATGGATCTGGACCTGGTTCTTGGGGTGCTTATGACATGCAGCGAGCTCACGGACAGAGATAGAGTATTATGATTATCATGCTATGCTGTGGACTGTTATTTTGCTTTTCTCTGCTGCTACTTAGGTTGGCACTTGGTAGATGCTTAATTTTGGTTATGAAATATTGTCTTATGATAGACATTGTGGAAGATATGCTCACTTATTATGGAGATTGGGATCCTGCTTCAAATAGTGACAGTTCATATTACATTGTTGCTGTGGTATATTTTTGTTTGTTTTGAATATTAATCTAATGAAAAGTTGTGCACCAACACTACTAGCCTCTAGTGTATTTCCATGTTACATTTGGTTTAACTTTACACAGTTGCATCAGGTTTACTTGATTCTACTTTTGTGATCCTCAAAACTGCATGAGATGCAATATGTTGGTTTGTTTAAATCAGCTACTTTGCTGAAATTTCCATATTGGTGAGGAAGTAAAGTGCTGGCAGGCAACCACTAGTTGGGGCCTGTATAGGTCTAGCATAAAGTGGGGATTGAGTCCAGTGATTCTGTGAAATTGTAGTGTTCTCATTTGAACTCTTAAAGATAGTTGTTTTTAGTTTAGCTTTTGCTTGAGATCCTTGTTGCCATTTCGGATGTTATGTCTGCCCTTAATCATGACTCACTTGTGATGTTGATTTTCTGACCCTGATTGCTTACACATTCCATTATCTGGCATCTGGAGTCATAGCACAAAGGCTTCCTTGTTCACTGATTTGTGAATCTGGCACACATTTTATTATTTGACTCCCGTTGAAAACATTCTTGTCTGTTTTACTTGGGTTTAGCCCTAGGTTACCCAATTTGCCTACCTAGGCGACATTGCATTCTAATTTGTGAATTCATGATTTCTACATAGAATTCACAAATGGACTTGGTCAAGTTTTTAATTTGTGTTGACAAATACACCGAATTGTTTCTAGTCGAGTTCATGAATTGACTTGTTCAAACAAATCAATTCATGATTCGTGAATTAGCTCATCCATGCAAATTTGACCAGAAATTTAAATGTTTAAAAGGTCAAACCTTAGTATCCTTCTAGTAGGCACCAAGTTTAGATCGTGTGAGGGTTATTTGAATTTTTGATTCTTTACCCCCTCTAGTTTGGGAATAAATTTAAACTCAGTTTAACCCATAACTCTTTAATTTGGAACAAATCCTGCCAAAGTTTTATCTTATGACCAAACTAATATTGGTAGGGGAATGTTTTGGACATGAACTATTTCCCAGGATTGTACTTCAAATTTTCTAAAAATATTTTTCAATCTTTAGGGTGCAAAAATGCTTGTTAGGTATGTACTTTGAAAGAATATCTTATTTGTCTGGCAATGAATAAAGTTATTAGGCTAAAGTTATTTGTAACTATTTTAGTGCATTTTGTTTTTCTCACTAGATATCATTATTATATTAATATATGTATATATTTGCATTCAAATCATACTGCCACTTAGGTTGTGCTCTGGACTACATGTATCTTACAAATATCTACTCTACGCTCTGGTTTGTTTCCTAGGTTTGGCCATGTTTTTCTAGTCATGTCGTATGATATAAGCCACAAATTTTCTTCTAGGACTCACTATTCTTTCCCATCAACCAAAAAACCAAAAACAAAAGATGGCTAGGGTTAAAGTTGCTTATTGATTCCTACACCCAAGAGTCATGTCCGAAGATACTGATGATTTTAAATTCATTAAATTACAAATAGTATTAAATTATGAAACAATTCAGGGATGGTATTCTGGATCTTTGTTGGTGCTTCCGTACTCGATAGATCAATCTTGAAGTAAGTAAGTATTTATCCCAAAAAAAAAAAAATCTTGAAGTAAATTATGGGACGTCAGATTTTTTTGTTTTTTTTTTTCTTGGAATTTATTTATTTTTATTTATTGGGTGGCGTGTTTGGCTATGATTGAAGGCATTACATTTTTTGTCCTTAATCTGACAGGATGTCATTAATTTATTAGCCTACAAAAAAAAGTAAGTAAGCCAAAGAGGAAATATATCTGAATTTAACTCAACAAGGTTTGCGAGAATTGGAGGAATTCAGTGTGTTCTTCCTTTTGAAATAGGGGTTTAATTATTTGGCTTTTCAAATGTTTCAACAAGTTTTTTTTTATGAGGAAATAGTTTTTGGGATATGCTTTGGAATGATGAAATTCATGGAGGGTGGTGGTTGAAAGGAATTTTGGTTTGGAGAGTGGGAATCGGATGTTTGGGATAGCATAAAGTTCCATATGGTGTAGGGTTGAGGATGGGCATTAGAATGGGTTAGCAGGATCATTCCAATAAATTTGTTCATGGTTGGTAATGATCAAGGGAGGTGCATGTGGCCTTGTGTAGCGTAGTTGGAAACAAAAAAAAAGAAGCTTGTAGAAGTACTTGACAATTTGAGATGGTTTTTATCCTGTGTAAGTAGATTAGAATAGTTGCAGGATTGGTGCTAGAGAGAGAGAGAGAGAGAGAGAGAGATATGTGTGTGTGTGTGTGTGGACTGGGAGGATGCCCTTCACTGGATTGGAGATGGGTGCTTGTTGTGTGATCCTTTTGTTGGGTAGAGAGAGCATTTGGGTTGGGAGGATGCCCTTCATTGGATTGTAGATGGGTACTTCTTGTGCGATCCTTTTGTTGGGTGCTTTTTGGTGAGTGAGTCAGATGTGGGTTCCCCTTGGAGGAGTTTTGGGAATGCTAACCTTCCCTCCAAGGTTTCCCTCTTCAGTTGGACTATGGTGTTCAATGCAAATATAACTATCAATTGCTGGAGCATATTCAAGCGTTAGATCTTCCTAAACTTAAATATTGGGATATGCATCCAAAAGTTAGTTATGATTATGGGGACACGTCTCAAACACTTATATGTATTGCATATTGTATAGTATTCTTAAATAAGTTGTTGTAAATTATTTAGAAATGTACTTCGAATTAAATAATATTATGAAAAATATGGAACTTATATCTACCGTTTGTGTGAGTAGCTAGAAATATTTCTTTTACTAGCAAATGTAACTGTCTTCTTGTTGAAACATCATATAAAATTAGTGGGTCCAAGTGTTGAAATTGGCTACTGGTACGGGACACATATCCCACACTCTTACCCGTGTTATATTCAATGGACATGGGTACACTAGGGTAAGTAGAAGACTCCTTGCAACACAAGGCATGTTTAAAATTTGTTTAGATATTTTGTTTTTTTTGTTTTTTTGTTTTTATGCATATATCTATGTCATTGTGTGTATCATTATCTGTGAAGTATGGGGTACTCCAAAAATAGTGTCGTATGAGTACTAGGTACTTACTGGGTGTGGGTATGCATACCGGTACGGCAGTATGCGTACCGGGTACACCAAATACATGCCGGGTACGATAAATACGTTTGGGGACAACGGGGTGTGTTTTTTTTTGTTTTTGTTTTGGCAGCTGCTAGAATTTGTTGCAGCCCTTTATTATTTTTCTTTCAATTTCAAAAATCATCAAGTCATTTGTTTTCAACACCCTTTATCCATGAGTCATGGTTTTGCTCTTTTTTGCATCATGTTTTAGACAATCAAAAAAGAAAAAGAAAGAATCATATAATTTTTTAAACAAGCTGTTCTTCTTTTAGTTTTGATATTGAAACTTTGATTTGTATGTTGGATGTTTAGTTTTAAATTTTTTATAAAAAAAAAAATTTGACATACCCCAGCTGTACCCGTATCCTACTTTGTTAAGAATTTTCTGTATCGGCGTACTCGTATCGCACCCGCACCCGCACCCGTGCTTCGTAGATCATTATCTTCTTGGATAATGTTCTAATGTATTTATGATATCTATTCTCACTCTTTAAAGAGAATACATGATATATCTTACTTTATGACTAGAAGAGATAACATTATGGGCAGCCCTTTTGATTTTGAAGTATATGGTTATATTTCTTAAGAGTTAATTTGTTGAGTGAGAAAAAATTGTATGACTAAGGTTAAAAAAAAAAGAAAAAAAAAAAAAGGCCAAGCTGACGTAAGAAACAGTATGTATGGCTTCATAATATATGTTTCACCTAGATCACGACAAATTTTATGAACTAATACTAGTTGTGCCACATATGATGTTCTCGCCTTGTGCATCTGGCACGACTTGGTGCTTAATTGGTGCCACTTCGTCAAAAGTGAAATTACTTCATGGGGTTTCTACAAAAAAAAGGTACTTTAATGGGTTTATATGGAACCTTTCTAGCTTTATAGTGGACCTCTTGACTTTTAGATTTTTGGCCTGGGGTTAGTCATGTAAGCCTTTGTCCACAAGCTAGACGATTGATTCTGTTTTCATTGTTTTGAAGCTGGTGATCAATCCTTATTTTATATTTTATTGTTTCATTGGTTGTTTTGATTGGTATGTAGCTTGGTAAGAGTTTTGAAGCAGGAAGTGGATGAATGTTTGATCTAAGTTGTATTCCTTGCTGGTGCAAGGAGTTTCAAATAAGAGTCCAGTTATCTCTATGTTGTCTTGTCCTTTTGTTTAGCACTAATGTCAATCCTCACTAGATTTCTAAATGGTTCTTGTCCATTCATTAATCAGCCTTGGCTCAATATAGATATACTTCATCTCAGCATGCTATCCATTTGAGTTCCATTTCCCTATGTTATGGTTTTACAATCTCCAAGGATGATGAGTTCCTTTGTGCTGCAAATCCTTGTATAATGGATGGTTATGTTTCTCTCTCTCTCTCTCTCTGAATCTGCTTTGCTTCGGTTATGGAATCTTCTACCTTGCATAAAAGATTCCGTTCATTGACATATACCGGATAAATGTGATAGGGAAAGTTACTAGTTGCACATTCTTTGCTGTGAATTAAGTACGCTCGTCATTGGACGATGCCAGAAGTGAAACACTAGGATACCGAAATCAGTAGCAGTGCAGGTTTTGGTGTATGGAATGGAAAAGGCAGTTTCCTTCTTTTGGGTTTGTTATTTGGGGCTGGAATTCAAGGAAGAGGCTTGTTTTATAGTCTAATTTTGAAAGGAATTCAATAATAGTCTAATTTTGATTAGAAGTACAGCAGTCAAGTACTGGGAGAATCTTATTGATTGCATGAAGTATACTGGCGTTGGCAAGACATGTTCGACAGTTGAGCTGCAATTTGATCTCTTCAAGTTGAAGTAAGTGATATAATTTTCTGTGTATATTGCTCTGCTTCATTTTTCCTCTGCCAACTGTGCTTATTCAAGAATTCTTTTGAATGTTTTACATGTGCTAGTCTTTCGGGTGGATGGCAACTCCTCTTGTTCATAATGATTGGTAAATTGTTCGTTTACTGTAGTTTCTCCTTAGTAACATCCTTGGATTCTGGATCAAGTAGCGTGGAGGAGCTATTTTGAAGACTACCATCATTTGTGTTGTTTTTCAGGATTGTTTTATAGTTTGAGCGAAGGTCTTAAATTAGTACCTGCACATGCTAATTTATTGTTATTTTGGTGGGTTACCTTGTTCAAACTGATTTTGTTTTGTTGGCTGATGTATTGCATAGATGTTGTGTTCTTCCGTAGTTATAAATACCAATTCTTGCCCTTCCCAGTTCACAAAACCAAGATATTCCTTTTGTCTTGGAATGTATAGCGTTGATAACTACTATCTTTAGCGTGGTAAACTCTTCCCTTTTCTACTTTTCTCTTCATTGCGGTGCTCTATATGAGAAATTGTGCAGTTCTATATATCACGAATAATCAGCTGATGGGGCATGCTTATTGCATGTGCTTTAGTTTCTTAATGGCATTTTAGTGGAAGCATTGGTGGTGTAATGGTGACAGCGTCAATGGTGATACTATAGAAAAATAATTGAAACTACTTTTACACAAGATTAACAGCAGTGCATACTAAATGGAAATTAGGATTTCACCCGCAGAGGGGGGGTGGCGGGTGGTAATGTAAGTTTTGATTCACACGGATGACTTCAAGGACTTCATCATTATGGCCAAGAGTCTGTGTGTATGCATGCTATGAACACGTATATCTGGGGCTACATGCTAGTTTGGTATTTTTTGGGTGTCAATTTATATAGATTGCCTTTCTACTAAAGGTTATTTGACACATTTATTGGGAATGTGGATTGCATGGAATCCACTAAAATTTCGTTTGGTGCATACATCTAGAGCCTCTGTTTGGCATACATGTTCATAGGATTGAATAGAAATACGTATAGCATAAGCATGTTATAAGGTATAGTGCCATCGTATAGTGGCTCTTTCTGTTGAGAATCTTTTGCATGCTTGTGCAGTACATGTAGATGATAGTGTCTGCCTACCATTTTTATATGGCTAGCCAGCATCTTTGTTGGAGCAATAATGTCTAAGTCGAAGGGTCAAAAATTTTGGTTGTGGGTTGGAACTTTTGTTGTTGATGGTCAACTAAATCTTATGCTTGTGCTCTATACTATCTTGTGTGATTACATTATTCATTTTTTTAGGGCCAGATTTTATCCTTATTGAGGCTTGGAAATGATTTAGGTAAGGAGTTAACTAAATTCTTTAATAAGATGCTAATAATGACTAGAAAAATGCTTGATGAGTAGAGAAAAAGTATTTTAGCACCTATATATAAAAATAAAAGAGATATCCAAAATTGCAACAATCGTAGAAGCATTAAGTCAATGGAGCATACAATGAAATTGTGCGAGAGAATGATTGAACATCACTTAAGGGAAACAACCATGTTAGAGAATCAATTTGGATTTTTGCTTGGTAGATCAACTATAGAAGCGATTTATGTAGGTCAACTATAGAAGCGATTTATGTACTAAGAAGATAAATAGAAAAAGCCTATGATTGGATTCTTAGAGATATAATATGGTGGGTGTTGGAGAAAAATGTGTGACTAAAGGGCATATTGATGTGATAAAAGACATGTATAGTAGAGTTGTGACTACAATTAGATCACCTACTAGAAAAATTAGCAAATTTCCAATCATTATAGGGTTGCATCTAGCTTTAAGTTTTTTTTTTTTAATCTATTTGCCTTAGTCATGGATGAATTAACTAAACACATTCAGTATTAGGCCAGTAATGCCTTACGAGAAAAAAAATGTTGGCCAACTAAGAAATATGTGTATAAAATGAGTGTAGCTGAAATGAGAATACTTATATGGATGTGTAGTAAGATTAGGAAAGATAGAATTAGAACTGAATATATTTATGAAATGGTAGGCATAGCACCTATAGAAGATAAGTTGAGAGAGAACAAGTAATAATACGGTTTGCTCATGTTCAACGTAGACCTATAGATGCAATTGTAAGAGAGTGATATGATCACCATAAATGGAGATGTTTGGGGGAAGGGAAGACTTAAGCTAACACGGGATGTGGTAGTGAAAAAATATATGAATTTATTTAGAGGGTGTTTGGAATGATCTAAATAAGTATACTTTTTGACTTTTTACGAAAAGATGTGCAAAAAAGTAGAGATGTGATGTGACCCAAAAAAGATAAAAAGATAAAAAAAGTGCACTTTTGTAAGGGATGCCAAATAGTGCCTTAGTGTATAGTCCTTGATAGAGAAAAATGGCGAAAGAAGATTCATGTAACTTACCCTACTTTATTGAAAAAGGATTCAAGGCTTAGTTTGTTTGTTTAGCACTACCTTGTTAATTAGACTAGTTTCTTTCTTCATTCCTGGCCTTTTTGCTCATTGTTGCCAAAAGCATTTATACCAAAGTAGACTTCATAGACCCCAGTCAGGTCAATTAGATGTCACCTGCTATCAGTGTCTATAGTGCCTGCAGTCCACTTATGTTTACACGAGTAAATCATAACATACTCAATAAATTTTGTTGCAAGTCTCATGCCCTTCTATTGGGCTTTTTAGGAAGGTTCCTTCACCCCTTCTCTTCTCCTTTGTGTATATCTTGTGTTTAGGTGGTGAAGTGGCAGCAGGCTAGTTTTGTCATCGTTTTGGCAGCCGTGAAGAACTTAATGTTTGATTGCTTTCTAGAGTTGCATCATTTGTGTGACGTTGGAGATTCAACATTTTTTAGTTGCAGGTTAAGTTTTTGTTTCTTATGGTTAACTAAATGACTTGCTATATCTTATCTTGATGGTTGGCTAATCTTGTTATAATGGGTTCTTTCCATTATTTTTTACATTATTGTTGCTAGGAAATTAAACCAAGTTATTTTTCAATTGTAATCGATGTTATTATTATTATTATTTTTCCAATTATTTGTGTTGGTGCCTTCGTATATTCTCATTTTGATGTTCTGATTTCTAGGTTGCAACTGGGAGCTCCAAACAAAACACTTGTGCCATTTTTCATCAGTATCTTATTTTGAAGAGGTTTGTGCATTTGTCATTTAATTCTGGGTTTTTGGTTGTTTCTTTATAATTTTCTGAGGTACTTTTCCTCTCGTTCTTGCTCTACATTCTGTTATCCTTGGTTCAGAAGGGCCATAATCTCTAATGTTACTTTGGTACATAGTTGCCTCATTATATGGTTACATCATTCTTAAGCTAATGTCTTTGATCTTTGAATCTTTGATATGTGTGGACCTTGCATTACACCATGTTGCCTCAGTTGGTAGCTGCCTTGCTAGATGGTCCACTAGGATCTTAAATATGGCATGCCTTGGCTAGGCTTGGAGGGACTAGTAAATGGCAATTTCCCCTGGCCATGCTCATCCCCCGCTTGGGTTTTTTCCACCTGATGAGGAAGTGGGATGGGGATGGGTTTTACTCGCTGCACCCGGTTCTATCCCACCGCAGCCCTAATTATATTCATTAAATATATTTATATGTATATAACATATATAATTTAATTTTTTTTCAAGATAATAAGATTAAATCACTAAAATATACATTTGACATTTATTTTCACTTATTTATTTCTCATCTTGCTTCGTTTTAACTTTCACTAATTATAAATCATTATCTGTAATGCACTATATAATCTCCATGATTTTCTCCGCCCCCGATATGATACAAGGAGGGGCCAGGACACTACAAACACATTTCAAACTTGCCCTGTTGCCATCCCTTAATAAACTTGCACTATTGCCTTGATATTAGCCTGTTTTGCTATACTATCAGTTTCAAGCCATTTGTCCTGAATTCTGATAGAGTTCATCCTGTTTACTAGTTTACAATATATTGGTCTGTTTATCTTTTGCAATGTGCAATTGCTCTTTAAAGGATCTACACTGGAACTTGTAACACTTCATTCGCTGTGCCCTCTTGGCAGAAATGAACCTAACGGTCATGTTTGATTCACAAAACTAATAGTGAAGGTATTAATAATCCCATCAAATTAGTGGTATTCATTATCCAATTGAATTAGCTAGATAAATTATCCCTTTATCCATTGTTTGATTTGCATTGGATAAGAAAATATATGAATGTAAAAGAGTCTTTATTTTATTTCCCAGCTCAGGATATATAATCCCACCCCTACTCCATTACTATTAATTTTACAAATTTGTTGGATCAATTATCCATTGGATTAATAATCCTGAAACAAAATTTCAAAACAAACACAGGATTATTGGGCTTACAGATTAATAATCCCAATCTAATCCTGTCAATCAAATATGCCCAATATGTACTGGCACTATTTCCTGTAATTGAAGTCCTATATATATATATGTGATGTTTTACTTGATTTGGTTTCTATTAGTTCTTGTTTTTTTGCTAATATGAGTGCTGCTTTATTTCTATGGCAGCCACACCTGTTGGTTGGCAAATTTCTTTGCAGAACTTTTAGGCAGTCTCGCACATCAGTTAGCTTGTTATTGGCAAGTTCGTGACTGCTATATGAACAGGGATTGATTTTGTGTGTTCTCCCAAAAATTCAATATTAGGTTCATCTTTATGGAGCTTTTGGCTTTAGAGGCCCCATTCAAGTACTAAATGGGCGGACTTGTATGATACTCACTGGTATGATGAGTTTTGCTTACTTAGAACCCTGATGTTGATCTTCCAAAATTCTCATGGCAGAAGTGTTCGTGCGAACTATTGTGTACGAATGGTTTCTTTCTCTATGGGGAAAAAGGGACAAAATTGCCAGCGGCTTTGCAGATTTCTGGATTACACTGAGCTGAGCCCACGCTTAGGAGTATTTAAGTGCGTGTTTTGCTGAATTTTGATTGAGCTCGAGTTTCACCAAGTTTCCACAACCCCATGTCATGTAAAGTTCACGTCTAGTAGAAGCAGTCAAATGGGAATGAACTCTCTCATTGTACTTTCCCTATGTTGAGTGCATCTGTACGGTGTCACTTTGCTCGAAGATTTGGTGGAATATGTAAGTGGATGTTAAAGCATTGTTGCAAGCTGAAAAAATGGTGGATTGAGCTATTGCTGCTCCAATTCATGCTGTTCAGGTTGATAATGCATCCCAATCAATCCCCAAAATGTGAATGTGATGATCTTCTTGACGACTTTTTACGTTAAAATTTGATCATTTCATTTTACATGCACCCGCCAGACATCAGTATTTTCTTCTCCTACTGTTGGTTGGCACCATATGATCTTACATAAGATTTATACATCAAAATGTGATCAAATTTGTGTTCTCCTTTCTTTGGCCTAACATGAATCTCATATGATCTTGCATCTTGGTTGATGTGAACTGTTTGGATCTTGTACTCCTGCAGAGATTTGTAAGGGAAAGAACAAATGAATATGGTATATAAGTTTATTTTTTTTCTACCTTTTTTCCCCATATTTTTTTACTCCCCATTATTATGAGATGGGCTTGCAATTATTGATATTATTTTTATAGTAGTGCTAGAGACTTGAAATATTAATTTTATAACTAGTTAATAATTGGTATGTTATGTTATAACTACCTTTACAAAGTTATTTGAAATCTATAAATTTGTCATTGTAAAGCTTTTAAATCTATTGTTGATATCTAAATTTAAAAGGTCTAGTTTGTCTTAAGTTGAGATCAAGACTGGACTCGTCTAGTTTGGCTCATGGGGCTCATTTTTTGGGTTCGTTTTGATAATCCGAACCGTTTAATGTGTAGAACTCGTCGAGTGTTACATGCTTGTAAAAAATCATGTTGATTGGATATCAATAGTTATGTGATCAAATCAGTTTTGTATAAAAAAAATGGACAGTGAAACAAATAACGTTTGATAAAAAATTGTTTTGTTCACATAGCTATCGATATCTGATTAACGTGATTTTTTATAGACATATAGTACTCGATGAGTTTTACACATTGAACAGTTCGAATTATCAAAACGGGTCTCGTGGTGAGCTTTCATGAACCCAATATCACGGTTCAATCTAATCTTGGACGGATCAAATTCACTGCAAAATTTAAAATATTATGTTGACTTGAAAGTTTTTAGAAATGGCTTTTTAGGGTCGGTAGCAGTTGCTATCAATGTGATATATTTTTAACTAGCTAGAGAGACCTTGTTAAAAGAGAATGGACGCTGACCTCTGACATCACTCTCATCAATCCAACGACTTCCAGAAGATGTTAACCGCACACCAAACAAAAAACCCCACAAGGGCAAAATCACTTGTACAACTACAACTAACGGCTCGTTTGGTAATAATTTTTTTTAGTTAATTTTTTAATTTTTTTTATTATTTTAATCTGTGACTTTTTTGGTTATTTGATTTTCTTGTTTAGATTTTTTGATTTTTTGGCTTTCGAATGACAAATTTTTTTTTTGTCTTTTTGTGATTTTTTAACCTAGGATGATAACCGAACGAGCACTAAAATGGTTCCCTATTCTTTGACTTTGGTTTTTGATTGTGACCGAAGTTCAAGAAGATAACGGTGGAGTTGGGTAGTGGTGGTAAGAACAACGATGACGATGATGGCGGGTTTGGACTTTATTTTGATATCGATCTTATTTGTTTTCTTAGAACCACAATTGGTTTTTGTTTTTTGGTTTTTTTTTTTTTAAACGGTTTTTGTAGTTTGTTGTTTGTAGTTTGTAGTTTGTGTAGAGTTTCTTGTTTGATTATCTGGGATTTTCTTGTTTTTATTTTTCTTATTCTGTATACTGTTTATTTTTATTTTAATATAATTGTCTCGTAACTTTTTCTATAAAAAAAACTATGTCATCTCTTCTTTACTGATTTACTCTCCCCCCTCCAAATCTTCTCATTCCTCTCCTCTTCCTCTTCAATATCGATATCCGCTCATCATATTGAGAGAACTATCACCTCCCAGTCAGTTTCAACTTGAGTGGTTGTTTGATGATCTTGAAGCATTATTTTACATCATTTATCACTTTATATTTGTTAAGTTACCTCTTAAAAACTTAACAAAAAATAGTAATCCCACTCTTTTAATAGATATTAAGTTAGGATACCATATAGATCCCCAGAACCACCAATTTTTTTTTTTGTCTCAACCTTGGACTAGGAATACACAGTAAGCGTGTGTCATCTTAAGTTCGTCTAGTCCAACATAAGGCTTAATTTAGCAATCTCAAATTTCATCCAAAAAGAATTTTTAAATTTGAAAAGATACAACTTCATAATTTTTCGGTTGAAATCGGTCTAAGAAGTGAGTTTATAGTGTAAATTGAAACTTGAGGTGTTGTGTGGCTAACAACATTACATTTTAATCTGCTTCATATAAATTAAATTGGAAAAATTACAGTACAGTAAAAATAAGAAAAAAAAATTATAAAAATATGTGGAGTGCAAGTGAAATGTTGTGGGGGTGCAAGTAATTGCATCTCTCTATATTTGTGTTAAAAAAAAAACTATGTCTCATTGGAATGTAATTCTTTCATTTAAATCCTACCCACTAGGTAATTGTCTAGGTATTTTTTTTCTAGACATGTACTATTGCTGATCCTAAATTTATCCTTTGTAAAAGACTTGCAATTTTGTAAATGCTCTCTGTAGTGTGTGTTTTAATGTTGAAAAGAGTAAATCTACGTCCACAAAAATTTTCATAAAATAAGATACACATGGGACATAAATAATGAATCTCATATGAGTTCCACCTTTGTGGGTCTCATTCCTGTGTCTTACATTTGTGTTTTATCTTTTAAAAATCTTGTTTTCTTAGACATAAGCATTGCCAATGCTATTTTTTTTTTTATTAGAAAAAATGGATATGCAAATAGGCTACTCCAATTTATCCGTCAGGGAGTATTGCCCTTTAGCATCTACAACATATCTGCAGGGAATTCTATCGCACCTACATCGGGGCTGAAGCTTAGGCCCTCCGCGTGCTCCAGGCGCTAAGGAGTATGTTTAATACCAACAAGGGGCTATGGAGACTCGAACCCAAGCCTTGAGCGAAGGATTCGAAGGTCTTATCCACTGAACCAACCCCTGTTGGTGTTTGCCAATGCTATTATCTCTTAAATTGGTGATTATATACATTTAATCTATTGAGATTTGAAAAAAAAAATACAAATATCATAATTTTGATGTAATTATACAAATCTCCTTTTTAATGAGGTTAAAAAAATCAAAATTAATATGAGTGATATGAAGATACAATGATACAAACATAAATTGTACATTTCAATATAAAAGAAATGATAATATCATTTTTTCATTTATACAACTTACGAATTTTTGATAAAAATAGAATAAAGTATTATATGAATCATAACCTTCAGAGATTTTAGTGTGATTATGCCAAATTTATGAAGCTTATGGTATTTTTTTTATGAGTAAATTACAAATACAGCTTATGAGGTTTGCTTAAAATACGATTTGCCCTCTACAGTTTTAAAAATTACATCCCATCTCTTGAAATTTTTTATTTCATAACAAATAGCCAATTTTATTAATAAATCATAAAATCAATTAACAATTTTTAATGATGTTAGAAATTTATTTTAATTTATAATTCAGGTAATTTTATCATTATAGAGGAGAGTAGTTAAGAATTTCATTTTTTCAGCTAATTCTGTTAAATAAAAAATTCTAACAAAGGAATATTTGTAATTTTTTAAACCACAGAAAACAATTTATATTTTAAATAGATCTCAAAACTATATCTATAATTTATCATTTTTTTAAATATCACGAAAGATAAGTGTAATTTACCTTACATTTAATTTCAAGGATAAATTACAAATACACTCTTAAGGTTTACTTAAAATACAAAGGCTTGGTTTGGGAAGTTGGTTGACTTTTTGGCTTTTTGGCTTTTTTGGCTATTTTAGCCTGGGCTAAAAAGCTTGGTTTGGGAAGGGTTTTTTGGCTTTTTGGCTTTTTTGACTTTTTTTGTGAGAGAAGAATGTAATGATTATAGGTTGGATGTGATGTTTTGTTTGTTATGGCTAAAATAGCCTATTTTGTTTTTTGTGGCTAAAATAGCCAAAAAAACCTGAAAACCATATTGCCAAACAGAGGCAAAGTGTCCCATGTAATTCTAAAAATAAATCACGCCTTTGAAATTTATAGTTTCATAACAAATAATTTTTTTTATTAATAAATCATAAATTCAATTAATAATTTTTAATGATATTAGAAATTTATTTCAATTAATAATTCATGTAATTTTATTTTTTTAGTTAATACTTTTCAATAAAAAATCTTGACGACAAAATATTTATAATTTTTTAAATCACAAAAAACAATGTATATTTTAAATAAATCTCCAAGAAGTATTTATAATTTATCCTAATTTGACAAAATGGAAATGATGATTCATAGGATTAGAGAGGGCAACCGTTAATTTAACTTCCCGCCCAATTTAAACTAAAAACCAAAACCAAAAAACTTCTTCATTTCCATTTCTATTTTCTCTTTCCCGGGTCTTCCCACCTTCAAACTTCCCTCTCTCTCTCTCTATTGAAGCCTCAAAACCCTTCAAAATTTCCCCCAAAAACGTTCACAACCCAATCCAATCTCATCTCTCTCTCTCTCTCTCAACCCACAAATGGAGAACAAATTCCATGGCTTGCCTCCTCTCAAAAGATTCAAGCTTATGCGGCAACAACAAGAAGAAGAACGACTCGAAGACACCGTCTTGGTTTCATCACATCTTCCAGCAAAAAAGAGAAAAGAATGCCGAGATTCACCACTCACCACCACTTTCTGTTTGCCTGCCAAGAAAAGGGTTTTTGCATTTCACCCCAATTTCATCCCAGAAAAAACCATTTCACCATTCGACCTCAACATCGAATACAACCCACAATCTAACGACAAAGAAAGCGATTCACAAGAAGTAAATGATGTTCCAATTGCAACTGATAGCAATAATAGCATTCAAATCACTGAAGATTGCCCAGAGAAAGCACAAGATGAGGAAGAAGATGAAGACGAAGATGAAGATGGGATTGAATGTGCTGTATGTCAAAGCACAGATGGAGATCCATCAAACCCAATTGTGTTCTGTGATGGTTGTGACCTAATGGTCCACACCACTTGCTATGGCTCACCCCTCACAAAGGGTGTCCCAGAAGGTGATTGGTTCTGTACCCAATGCTTATCCTCCTCTAAATCACCCCAAACTGGGGATAAAAAGTCCTTCTCTTGCTGTCTCTGCCCGGTCGCCGGTGGTGCCCTAAAGCCCACCATCCACGGCCGGTGGGCTCACCTTGTATGTGCCCTTTTTGTTCCTGAGGTGTTCTTCACTGACCCAGATGGAAGAGATGGGATTGATTGTTCTAAGGTTCCTAAGAGAAGGTGGGAACAGAGTTGTTATGTTTGTAAATGTGCAAAAGGGTGTGCTATTGATTGTTCTGAGCGCAAGTGTGAAATGGCCTTTCATGTGACTTGTGGGTTGAAGGAAGAGCTTTGTATTGAGTACAGAGAAGGAGGGAGGAACAAAGGGGGTGGTGGTGTTGTTGCTGGGTTCTGTAAAGACCATAGTGAGCTGTGGAAGAAGGTACCCAATTTTTGGTTAATTAATGGGTTCTAATTAGTTTTTTTTCTTTTTTGGGTGATTGAAATTGTTGTCTAATGTGTGTTTTTGGATGTTTTGTTCTTGGTTTGCAGGAACAACAAACAGGGAAGTTCAAGATTGTGGCTAGGGATGAGCACAAGAAATAGCAAGATCTTGTGAGGTTCAATGGTTTTTATTATTATTATTATTATTTTGTTTTTCTGTTGCTAGAAATTTGGAAATGGGGTTTAGAGATGTTTCTTATTCTAGTTTAGTTATTTTGGTGTAGTTCTGTGTTAGGATGATTTTTATGCATGTGGTATCATGGATATTGATTCGATGTTGGTTGATATTTTGCATTTTGTTCTTTGAAATCTCATTTTATGTCGAAATTGACTATTTTCTGTACCAAATCTATCCCAACATTAGAGTTAAAAATAGATATATATCATGTCGTCAATGACACCTAGTATTATTAATCAACAATATAAGATGAACCCCACTCATAGTGAACTTTTATTAGATAGTGTGATATTATATTATTGGTATCACCATTCAATGATAGAAGAAGATTTGGGATAAAGGAACATAGTAGAATGAGATAGATGATTGATATTATCAAAAGAGTATTGTTATCCAAGACAAAAAAATTAAATTAAAATTTCAAGTATAGTGATGTGACAATCAATTATGATATTAAATGCAATATTCTTTCTTACATATTTTCTAATCAGTTGGGTTTCTTTCCTGTTGAAAATTTAACATGAGAGAATTTGAGAAGCTTATAGGACTTATTAGAAGTCTTGTTTTGATGATTTTAATTGTTCATTTTGTAAAGTTTTTAATGTATAATATTCATGAAAAAATTAGTGCGATTCAACAATTGTAATTTTTTTATTTTATTGCATTTGTTTTAAAAAAATGAATGACAAATATATTTTTGAAAAATATTATTCATTTTTTTTTTACAGACAAATTATAAAATGAAAAAGTTATAATTATCGAATTGGTTTAAATTAAAATATTCCCCCAAAAAAGAATTGGTTTAAATTTTTTTATGAATATAATATATCGAGGATCTTACAAAATAAATAGTTTGAATTATTAAAACGAAACTCGTGATGAGTTTTACAAGCTCTTCAAGTTTTCATATGTTGTGATTTTAACATGAGAAAAACACAAATTTTCTTATTATTAAATTTAGAAAATAAATTTATATACCATTTTTCTTATTGAAATCATATTCAAATCAGCATAATTGAATCTATAAAGATGCATTACCTATATATATAATTAATTTTGCGTAAAGCATCTCATTTAAAGTTACTTATTAATCACTAATATCATGTGATGTGACCACTGAATATGACAGCTGCACCCATTATGTACTCCAATAAGTCTATGCTATCGCATTGAATAGAAGAATCACATAAAAAATGGCCAAAATTCTCTTCTAATTACGGCTGTTAGTTCCTTAATATGCTTCAACTCTTTGTTTAATTCGTTTATAAATATAATTATTTTATAATTCCTCTACAAAATACATAATTTTATAATTTTAATATAATTATACGAATTCCTTTTATTAAGATTAAAATAAAATTAATACAAATAGTTTTAAAAAATAAAGATAAATAAAAAAAGATATATATTTAAGTATAAAAAATATTATATTATTTTTATTTCTATTCATATAACTAATAAATTATTGATAAAAAAAGAGTTAACAAATTATGTAAATTAAAACTTTAAGAAAATCAAATATAATTATGTTAAAATTATAAAACGTACTGTATTATTCAGTGTAATATGCCCAATAAAAAAAAAAAAAAAAACAATTAAGTGATTTTGGAATTCCATGCAACAAAAGAGAGCACATTATTTCAATGATCACCTAATCAGTTTTTCCTTTACAAATAATAAAATCTCTGTACACGAAATATTGGAAACTACCTAACCAAGAGAGAGGGCAATTGGAAGGGGAGACAAGAAACGAATCAATTTTCATTCACGAATTCAGTAATGCAACAATCCAAATAATTTTACAGGGACATAAATTAACTACTAAAAGTAACAGCCCCTCCCTCTTGTTCTTCAATTTTCCGTGTCAGCGGGGCAGGGTGGCGAAGACAAACAAATCTCCTCTAAGACAATCCGAGTTGAACAGCTCCAACCTCTCTCCGAGCAGCAACAGCAACAGCCGCGGCACCAATTGCCCCCAACTGTGATTGCTCCTGCAATAATTTTGCATTGATCGCAATTTGATCATTTAATTGGCTTGATTTGACTTGCGGTTGGTAATACGTGTTCGCATTGATGTCAATGGCTATCTGAGGTGATTGTTTGGTGACCCCGTTGCATTGTGCGGGCAGCTGTCTGGCTTGTGCAGAATTCCTGTCAATTTCTGGACTTGACTTTGCATGATTCACTGTGTTGGTCCTCGCAGCATACTGTGGGGATATGCCCTGAGGGACGACACCGTTTCGAAGAAACGCTCTTGCATCGTACACATCATTGATATTTCTGCCATTTTCATAAGGTAGAACTGGCCCTACCACTCTTCCTGGTTTGGCTAAAAGTAAAGAAATACAACTCCTTTAATACCCCCAATTGATAGAAACCCGACACGTACATGGAAATAATTGAAAGAAAACAACAAAACAAAACACACAATGGAAAACATAGCTAGAAAGGTGCATGTAAGTTGGCAAAACAGGGTATACAACAATCAAATTCCGATTCCACTAACAAAAGAGCTACTTTTGCTCCTCCATTTCCAAAAGCATAAATGTGAATGTCTGGTACTAGGGCCCACCAGGAATTTTTCACCTCTAAAATTATAAACACGATACTTAAGGTCCGGGGCCCTACTTAGTACACCTTCTAGTGTTTTCTAATAGCACCTTCCATTTACAACTTGTCAGACACAAATAACTTAAATAAAATGAAAAAATATAGATTATTTAGAAATTGGAGAAAGAGTGTTCTGCTTTTTAATTATCAAATTTCCAGTCATTCAAAGTTAAAATCAAGCAATCCCAATACTGTTTCAAACAATCCAGATCTTTAAAAACATAAAGTTCTTTGGGCTACCTGTTGACAACAATTGGCAGAAGAACTTGTTTACGATGTATGGTTAAAAAATTAAAATTCATACCTGCAGGCACCTTAGGTGGAGGGCGTGATGGTTTCACAAAATTTCCACCAGAAATTGCATCCGTTACTCTAATGCTATTACACGACTCTTCTGTAACTTGCCGACTACCACATGAAGCCAAATTTTGATTTGTTCTGGGAGGAACTGTACTCGAGTTAACTGTAGACCTGTAAACAAAAAACAAAGATTAAGAACTATGTCTTTCAGAATTGATATAATCTCCGGGAAAGAGATTGGGCTCGTTTGGGGCTGCTTATAGCTTTTTTTCTTCTTAAAAATTTTCTTTTGGAAGTCTCTGCCACTATACCACTTCTACTTATTAGCTATGAGGCAAATATAAATAAGTTGAAAAAAACTGATTATTTGGAAGCTGGGGAAGGGATACTTTTTAGCTTTCGCTTCTGATTATAGACTTTCAGTGTTAATAAAGCTACACCAAACAAGCCCTATATCATGCCTTGGCCATATTTAATTAGTATAAAAACCTTCTCACCACTGCTTAAAAGAATTAAAGAAGGCTATAGGTTCTACTTGCAGTAACTAACTTCCATTGCGGCCTTTTCCCACTAGGAAGGCAGCTTTGGCAAAAGGAAGGGGAGAGAGAGAGAAGGGGAGAGAGAGAGAGAGAGATGTACCGAGGGAGTGACACATGCTTCCTCTCCGGAGGAATTACGGGCCCACTTTTACCACTGTTTTCCTCAAGATACGCAAATTGTTTTCTAAATTGACCAATAGCACTGCAGACAATTGATATAACAGTTAAGAATCTGGGAAAAGAGCATAAAATGTGGAATAAAGCTACAAAAGCATAATTACAGTTCAAAGGTGCTTAGTTTAAAAAATTCAGGAACCTGGGATAAAGAAAATTGGGGCCTTCATTCCCAGCCAAGTAATCTTTAAGCAATTGTGGATGATATTCGAGTATCTCCCGAAATATTAGTTCCCTTATGTCCTCCTTCGTTACCCGTCGCCTCTCGAACTCAAACTCTAGCTTAGAGATTGGCTGACAGGAAGGTTCCCTCTCAGCTTTGGCTAGCCCCTTGAAGTAAGGATCAGCTAATGCCTAACAAAACAAATACATCAAAATTGTAGGTAAATATTACCATAAAGAAGTGTTTGATTGAGTTTTCAGAATTGGTTTCTGAAAAAAAAAAAAAAGAAAAAAAAAAACTAATTTGGTGAAGAAAAAAATAAGAAACACATTGGGTGTGTTTGGTTTGTGTTTGTAAAGTAGTTTTTGAGATAAAAAGTACGAAAACTTGTTTGGTTTGCCTTTTTTCAGAAATAGTTTTGAAAAATTGTTTTGGAAAAAGTTTTAAAAAAAATGATTGATTTGATGTGTATGAGAGAGAGAGTGATTTTGGAAAGTAGGTAACCAAACAAAATTTTGAGATTTTTTTTGAAAAAATTTGTTTGGTTTGATTATTCTTGAAAATTTGTTTGTAGAGAATTTTTTCCAAATTTTTTTTTGAGAAACAAACCAAACAAGGCCATTATTTTCACGTGATTTTTTTTTTCAGGGTGAATATAATTTTTAAAAATTTACAAATACATTTTGCGTTTATTTTTGTCAAACTAATTTTTAATTTTTCAGAAAAATTTCGAAAAACAAGTTCTACAAACTCAATCAAACAATACGAGAAATTTACATAACAAGCTACAGCTGTCAAGACACAACATACCTCTTCGGCAGTTGGCCGGTCCTTTGGATCAAATGCTAATAGCCGTTGCAGTAATCGAAGTGCTAAAGGATCTGCATTTGGAATTTTCTCAGAAAATAGCACAGGTTGCTTTTTACGCATACCTGTCAAGTATCTCCTTGCCTTCTCATTTCGAACCTGCAATGGTTACAGAAGAAAGCTTTTAAAAAAATACCTTCTAAAGAAAATTTTATAGCTATAAATTTTAAAGATATATATATTAAAAAATAACAAAGAAGAAGAGTAATGTGCCATACTCCAGAAATGGTATCTGAGGATGGAGTCCCAAGAAGATCAGTGATCAAATCTAATTGATGAACAACACTTTTACCAGGAAACAATGGCTTCCCTGTCAATACTTCAGCAAAGATGCAGCCAATACTCCAAATATCAATAGCTGGTGTATACTGCAATCCAGATGGCAACACAAATCAGACTATGTTACAAGCATTAGAAATATCACACATCGATTAAATCCCTTCACAGAAATGACATAAGCCCTGACACAGTTACCTGGAAGACAGAAATTTCAACTTCCAGGAGAATTCAATAGTCCTCCCTGAACAAGAATTATTTTAATCTAGGGATTACTACTTCGTTAAGGCACTCAGAACGCTTTTTACACATAAATTAATGCATTACTACAGTATTCAAGCCATAGCTCATACTAGTGACAGATGGTAAAAACGCCAAATTGTTAACTTTGTTAATAACCAAACAAAGGCAATAATATGTTATAAATTATGAAATTCAAAAACCATCTAAGATTTTGTTTACAGAACTATAGAATTCCCTGTGTATGCCTCAAGGCCCTAAAATATTTAGACTAAAAGAGCAGATCAATCACCCAGTCGATAATAAGTCGTGTATCAAGTCAACAAAAAATCATATAGATTCTGCAAGATCGAAAATGGTTTATGATAGACGATGCTAAGTAGTCAAGAAAATGCCTAGAACATCAATATACCAACAAATGGGATGATAAGCAGGAACAGCAGCAACAAAATAACATAATTTAATATCTAAACATTCATGAAGAATTAGATGTAGCTCCAATGGAAGGTAAAAAAAAGAGAAGAGACGGCACTTAAAAACAACAAACACATGAATGAAAAAGTGGAAGTGGCAGTTTTACAAGGTTTGATCACGTGGAACAAAACCAACAAAAAGATTTTACCATTACAGGGATATAATTATCTGTGCAATGTGAGGATAAGAAGGCCTCTA
This sequence comes from Camellia sinensis, assembly GCF_055761805.1. Classification (NCBI taxonomy): domain Eukaryota; kingdom Viridiplantae; phylum Streptophyta; class Magnoliopsida; order Ericales; family Theaceae; genus Camellia; species Camellia sinensis. The sequence goes on from NC_138967.1 coordinate 154,576,377, forward strand.
AAAAATGAGGCTGGCTGCCATGTAGAAAAAAGAATATGAAGAAAGGAATCAGTTTAAATAAGGACAAAGGAAAGACCTGAAAGCCTGATGCTATGAGAAAAGCCACAATAGGAGGTACAAAATATTAGAAACCACACAGCATAGACCATGCCCCAAAGCATGTTGCTAATGGATCTGAATAAAAGCATGCAAGACATGGTTAAGTGAGCTATACCTTTGAGAAGAATGATCCACACAGCTCGGGAGCCCTATACCATCTTGTAGCAACATAATCCTGCAAAGCATATTAAGAAGGAAAATATAAAATAAAATTAAAAAAAACAGCAGAAAGGATATAACACTGCAGGAGGAATTCTCAAAATGAAGTTTGAAAATTAAAGAGTATGCTTCCTTACAGGCATGTCAAACAAGCCCAATGTCACCAAATAAGTGGGGCTGCAAATGAACCGAGCTGTTCATGAACAAGCTTGGCTCGGTTCGTTTAGTAAATGAGCCGAATTCGAGCTCACATAAACTCAGCTCTTTTATCTTTGGGGTTATTTGGGAGGTGCTAGATCAATATACTTTTTGACTTTTTACAAAAAAAACGTGAAATATGGATTGGGTTTGAAGTGATGTGGTAGAGAGGCGATGTGACCCAAATAAGACAATGTGCTAAAATAGCATGTGCTATTTCAGCACATGCCAAACAAGCACTTTATTTAAATTATATAATAAATATATTATTTATATATTAAATAATATATAAATAGTATTTTTTATTTAAATAATATAAATAATATTTAAAAAAATTTATCGAGCTGAGCTCGAGTTTCATTAATATTAACGAGTCAAGCCGAGCTCGAACTGAGCTCGAGCTCAACAAAGCTCGGATAGGTTTGGTTCGGTTCGTTTGCAGCCCTACAAATAAGGCAAACATTTTGATATCAAAGTCACATGGTATTTAAATTATACAAATAACATACCGTCCAAAATATTGTTGTTGGTGTATCATTAAAAGCAACTCTTGCTAGTCCAAAATCACATATTTTAAGTTTGCAATTTGCATTTGCCAATATATTCTTTGGTTTAAGATCCCGATGATATACGTTTGCTGCAACCAAACAGCTTTGAATCAGATTAGATCCCACAAATAACTGATGTGACAGGAGAAGGAAGAGGGGGGTGGGGGCAGAATTCAGAAAAGGAGAGAGCTATAGACATGCATGGAGAGAGAAAGAGAGGTGCTAAATGCTAAGGACAAAACTAAAAAATGTGTTTTGCATAAACTATATGGGTTCATTATGTGAGAATAATCAGTGATGGGCTGCTGAGACAATAACTAGTCACCCTACACATTACAAAAGAATGGTCACCTGTATGCATATATTTCATTGCACGTAGCATCTGATACAGGAAAAACCGATGGTGATCATGTGTCAAGTCATCATTTGCTTTGATAACTTGGTGAAGATCAGACTCCATCAGCTCAAAAACAACATAAATGTCTTTGAACTCTCGCCTTGAAGGTGGCAGCATGATGCGCTTGATATCAACAATATCAGGATGACGTAAAAGCCTAAGCAATTTGACCTCCCGTAAGATTCGAATAGCATCAGAGATATGCTCAAAAATGTCATTAATTTTCTTTATAGCCACTTTTTCCCCGGTATGTGTGTCAATGGCTGAACAAACAACTCCATAGCTTCCTTTCCCTATAATTTCTAGAATTTTGTATCTATTTGAATCCCCATACTCAGTAAAGAAGTCCATCTCTTTTGGGCTCTGTACAATGATAAAAAACAAAAATGAGTCACATTCATGCATTGCCATCACCTACGAGTTACCAAAGGTGAGTCACACAAAACTTAGATAAAACAACTAATAAGCACTGCTTGATATGATAAAAAGATAATTGATTATATATGCACAAAATATATGATAAATCTTTTTCTTTTTCTTCTTCTTCTTTTTTTTTTTTTTTTTTTTGGGGGGGGGGGGGGGGAAGTATAATGCAAGGTAAATCATATAAACACAAAGCAAATATAAATCATCTTAAATATGTTGATCATGTAATTTTGAGAATTCAAGTAAAATATTTAAATGCATAACATTATTTAGTACGGAAATAAACCTCAAACATAGCTAATTATCCAAAGAGAATAAAATTACACCCATTGTCCAAACTTTCACTTTGCAGAACAAATAGAGTAGATAATTTACTTGATCAAATCATGCCATATGCAGCTTTCATAAGAGCCAAAACAAATTTAAGCTCGCTCCCCTAAACTGCACTAACTACTAAGCACTATAAGTTTATTTCCAAAAGGATGGAAAACTTTGGATTCCAAGGGTGTACACAATTTTGAATGCTTACAGTATTTTTTAATTACTAGTCTTTTGTAAGTGAGCAAAAGATTTGTGCAATACATCCAGTCAGTGAGCGCTTTGTGTTTGTGAGTACAGTTAATGGGTATTTGAGGGTACCACTTATATATACTGGATATTTTGCATTAATAAATAATTCTTTTATTCGACAAAGAACAAAATATAAAAATACAAACCAGATATATATAGATATATATTATGCTCATTTTGGTAGCCAAGAAAGCTGGAAAAACACTCAAAATTAGTAAATAATTCCAACTCTTTTCTGGACCAATTCACGCAGGAGAAAGTTAAATAACATCAACTCTAACTAAACTTAAAACCAGAGTTTTTGCATTAAATTCAGTCAAAGAAGTTCTAGATTTTCTAAATTTTATAGCGAAAGAATCAAAATCCCAATTACCTACAAAAATCTCAGCAACTAAACAGATCAAATCAATATAACCAAAAGATCGAAATTCTCAATCTACAATAAAACTAATATTAAGTTCCAAGATATACACACATAAAGATTCTTATATGCCTTCACTAACCCTAAACCACACACACAACAAACAAATGCAGAAATGCAACCAAGATCTCATCTTTCTTCCAACAAATTTGAAGAAAAACGAATTCAGAGAGAGAAAATCAAGATCTCCTCTTACTTTAACCAAATATAAAATTCTAGAGAGAGAGGTGTGAAAAAGTAACCTTCTTTCTCTGATCTTGCTGCATCTTTCAAAGACCTCTCTGAATTCAACGCCACAAGAAACAAACTCTCGTCTTCCTCTTCCGATCAGATCAGAAAACCCTAGAAAAATTCAGTGCAAAAAAACTTGAAAGAGTTAACGAATCAGCCGCATTTGCCCCACCGACAGGTCCGAATGACCAAATCACCGCAATCTCTCCTTATTCTCTCCCAATTCTCACTCTCAAACATACAACACACCTTTCGCCACCAACCACAACCACCTTACTCATCCAATTCTCATACCACAAAATTCAAACTCTTCCTCCCAACTACACATGCATCGTCAAGAAAACTATTCAAGTTCCCAAGAAGGAATTCGAAGGACAGAAAGAGGGAGAGAGGGTTGGAACCCTAGGGTTTGGAAGATCTGATGGCGGAGGAGAGAGATCCAGAGATCAGAGAGAGAGAGAGAGAGAGAGAGAGAGAAGGACGTTAGAGAGAGAGGTTCTTTATAGGACTTAGGGGAAAATGTTGTTGGGGTTTTCGGTTTTGATTTCTTTATACAGAGAAAGAGTCTACGGTATGTTACCGTGTGCGTACAGTAATGCAGTCTACGGAGAGCGGTGGTCGTATATTGTAATTTTGACGAATGCTTTGTCTTATTTCACTGTTGCCGATTTCTAAATACTTTAAAATAGGAAGCTTTTATTTGAACACATAATAGATACTTTTTGCACGTCCTCTTCATTAAGTGTGTATATAGTAAGTTTGGTGTGGATAAATAGAAGCTCCCTTTAAAGTAGGGAGCTTCTATTTACATACAGGAAAATGAGCCGTAACTCGAAAATCTTGGCTCGAAATTGGCTCGAATGTCATTTTGGACGTTTTGGTTGGTCTGAAACAGAGGAGAAAGAGGGAAAGAAGAGAGGAAGAAGAGAGGAGAAGAGAAAGAGGAGGGGAAGAGGGAATGGAGAGAAGAGAGGGTCCCTCCGCTTCTGCCGTCGGCCGAGCCCCTCTGCTTCGTCGCAACATCAGCGATCGTCGGAGCACCACCGCCGTCGCCTCCGGTCCCGCCAAGCCCCTCTCCTTCGTCGTAGCACCACTGCTGTCAGCCGAGCTCCTCCCCTTCCTCCTCCTCCTTCATTCTCTTTTCCCCCTGTGATTATGCCCCCTCCAGTCCTCTTCCTCTTCCTTCTCCTTCTCCTCATTCCTTCTCTTCTCCTTCTCTGTTTCTGAAATTGGATTCGAGCCAATTTCGAGCTCGACAATTTGAGCTACGTAGCAATTCCGTTACACACACCACTTCCCCTTTCCTTACACACTTAGCCTCTGTTTGGGAAGAGGCTTTTTGGACTTTTTTGGCTAAAATAGCTACAAAAGACAAAATAGGCTATTTTAGCCATAACAAACAAAACATTACATCCAACCCATAATCATTACACTCTTCTCTCACAAAAAAAGCCAAAAAAGCCAAAAAAATGCTTCCCAAACCAAGTTTTTTAGCCTAGGCTAAAATAGCTAAAAAAGCCAAAAAACTAAAAAGCCAACTAACTTCCCAAACCAACCCTTAATGACATTTTTTTTATTACATTTCCATCCTAAAATAAAATTACCAAAGTATCCCTTTCTTCTTCAACCAAAACCCTAACCCTAATACCCAACACAGTCCCTCCCCTCCGGTCATCTCTTTCCTCAACACCGTCCCTCCCTTCGTCGCCTCCCTCCGTCGCCTCCCTTTTCTCGAATCGAAGCTCCACTCCACCTCATCGTTCGTCGCTCATTCACCCTCCCAACCACCCCTGTAACCCCTCACTTCGGAACACAACACCACTGCCCCTGCAGCTCCCACCCCTTCGTGACCCTCAATTCTGCACACCCACAGAGAAAGAGAGAGAAAGAGAGAGAGAGAGAGAGGAGAACCTAAATCTGAAAAAAGACTCATTCGGAAATCAACCATCGAAAAAATGGTCTCTATTCGGAAATCAACCATCGAACCAATGAATTTGGTTCAACCATCAACATCCGAACAAAACATATTGATTCGACTATCAACCTCCGAAACCCCATTTTCGTGACTCAGAGAGAGAGATTGAGGGGATGAGGTGGGGGTCACGGTAGTGTCGCCGGTGGGTGGAGGAAGGGGTGAGGATGGCGACTGGAAGTGAAAGGGAAAGGGAACGGTGGTGTTGCGTCGTCGCCGGCGCCGGCGCGCTGGTCGCTGGTGTGGAGGTGTGTGGATTGGGAGTGTTGGAAAATTGTGTGTATGAGGATATAATTGGAATAAAAGTGTGTGTAATAAGTAAATTTTTATTTTTTATTTTTAAGGTGTGTGAACTGAGAATAATATATAAAAAGTGGAATAGGTGTGTTCAAATAGATGCTCCCTTTAAAGTAAATATTTATTTATTTATCAAACTAAAGTAAATATTTATTTATTTATCAAACTATTATAGGTTTTCTAGTTTTATAATGTATGCAACGAGTGTGGAAAAAGATTTTGGGAATACTATATATTTATATTTAGCTTCCCGTTAGAATGGTCGACATTTTAATTACATACTTTATCCGTTTTAAAATATTACTTTTTTTAAAAAAATTAATTTTTTAAAATAGTATAATTATTACATTTCAAAAGTATATAGTGTATTTGGTTTCAGTTTTTTATTTTTTGTATTTTTTTGTTTATAATGAATATTTTTAAAATTTTAAACAATTTTTCTACTTTTTTTTAAATGCATCTTAATATTTATGAAAAATATTTTAAAAAATTAATAAATACACAAAAATATAAAAAATATACTGAATATATATATATATATATTTTTGGTATTTAGTGAATTTTTAAAGATTTTTTTCATAAATATTATACTTTTTAAGTGTATTTATGTTAGGTGTGTCAAAAAATTTAAAAAAAAAACTTAAAATATTAAAAAAATTCATTGAAAACAAAAAAAAATACGAAAAATAAAAAAGTAGAGTTTTTTGAAAAGTGTTTTCTGGAAACCAAAACCAAACAAGCTAATTATCTTTTAACTTTTTTTAAGGATATCAATTGTCATAATTAATGAATTTAAAAAAAGGACAAAATTAGAAATTCATGTTATTTTAGTCATTTTTTTTTGAAGAGAGACTAATATTTTGAGACAATAAAAAATAAAATAAATAACTGATATTTTAAAATGGAATGAGTATTATATTTTTGCTAAAAAAAAAAGATTGATAGTTTTTTTTAATCTATACTGTGATATTAAGTATTAGGGGTGTTCAAATTATCCGATCAACCGAAGAAATCGAATTAAACCGACATTTTTGAGTTGGGTTGGGTTGGTTTAGTTTTTGAGAGCGTTGATTTGGTTCTAGATTTTCCAATCATTAAATTGATAGGATTAGGTTGGTTACCTAATTACTCTATTAAAATGGATTTAATTACACATAAACAAAGGAAGTATTAAAAACTTGAGTCACATTTCACAAATGATTTAATTTGTATTGATCGTATTAATGAATTTAATTTTTATTGGTTACATTTATGCTTTAGTTTGATTTAATTTGTATTGACTTGAATTAAATAAATTTTTTCTCTTTGTTTGTGTTGTGTTTAAATGTAAAAAATTTATTTATTTTAATTATTTTTTATTGATTAATTTACTTATTTTTAATATAATGGAATCGTGTTCCATCTTGAACTAACCCGAGCTACATTGGGTTGATTCTAGTGTATGATTGGTTTGATTCTGGGTCTAAAAACTTAAAACCGATCATGATTGGGTTAGTTCTAAATTTTGTGTCAAACTGAACCAAATCGACCCATAAACACCCCTATTGAGTATACTACTATATTAAGGGGTGTTTTGGAAAGTTGGTTAAAAGCTGACGTTTTGGCTTTTTTGTCTTTTAATGGGTAAAAAATATAAAAGGTGATGTGACCAAAAATGAGTTAAAAGTAAAAAGCTAGTTTTAACCATTTTCCCAAATGAGCCCTAAGTAGAGATTGGACATGGTGCCCAAGTCTTTGCTTGTTTATTCTTATGCCACGTATATCTCATTTTTCTATGAAAAATAAAAAAATTATATAGCTAGTGTATGAGAAGTCCAAGCCTTTACTTCCTTCTCCTTATGCCACGCGTCTCTCGTTTCTCTATAATAATAATAAAAAAATTATATAAAGAAGTGCACGAGAAGTCCAAGTCTTTGCGTATTTCTCCTTATATATGTGATGTATCTTATTTCTTTTTGAAAAATAAAAAAAAAATTATATAGAGAAATGCACGAGATTTGAAACCTTAACATTTAGCTTAAAAGAGAGTTTTTTCTATTTGAGCAACATACATATAATGACATTAATTTATTTAACAATTATTTTTATTTACTTGAAATGTATACGTATCGTGTGTGCTAACTCTTAGTTTATTTATAATGACATGACATATTCATATTAGTTTTAATTTATTATAAATTTAATCATGTAAGATTCTTATTTATTTTTTATTTTTATTTTTTGATTCATAAGAAAGAGTTAACACAGATAAAGTTTAACAAAACAAACCTGGGATAATTTAATTCCTACTAGAGCCAACATTCATCATATCAGCTATTAACAAAGAAGATATGGAGCTAGGTGGATCTTCTAGGAAGATGAGGTGTTCCTGTTGGTCAGCTCCTATATTGCCATAGCATCTGCGCTTTAATTAGCTTCCTTGGGTATGGCTTCAATTGAACACTGGCATCTTCTTAGGAGGAAGTTGGCATCTTTAACAAGTGCTTTCAATCATGAATTTGCTTCAGCTCCATCTGGAATGAGCTCCATAGCCTTTTGGGAGCCTGTCTCAATTGAGGTCAAGTTTGACATGATTGAAAAAAGATAAAAAGTCAAAAAGTCACTATCCTATTTAAGTCACATCATCTTATTTAAGTCACATCACCTCTCTAACACATCACTTCAAACCCAATCCAAACCAAACCCATATTTTATAAAAAGTCAAAAAATACACTCATTTAGTCTTTCTAAACTAGGCCTGAATGTTAGCCATTCCTTTTTGCGTCATAATAGTTAAGCCTCTCTAGATGCTCCAAAGCTCAGCCTCTAACTTGTGCAGTTGCCTAGGTAAGATTCAATTTTATTACTATCCCATTGCGAGTGAATTGTGAATTTTAAATTGTGAGTTTGTAATATTAATCTTTTGCTAATTGCACTAACTTTTTAATTTAATTTTATTTTTTTGACAATATTCATATTATCCTTCGTGGCATCTAACACTGATAAATTTAATCATTAAGTGACTAAATTATTTTTAAATTTAAAAAATGATAAAATAACTGCTTTGGTTAAAGCAATAACAACGCTTCTTTGACTACAAGTCCTTTGTGTGCATAGAGACTACGGAGAGATATAAAAGAGCTACATCCCACTATTACCATATCAAGGAAAGAAATTAGCGTCGACTATCTCTCAAAATTTCATGAACTCACTTATTATAATGATATTAGTTTAAAATATTTTCAAATTATACAGATTCGTTCTTAATATTTTTTTTAAAAAATATATTAATAATGTTATAGACTTTAATAAACAAATTTGCTTGTTATATACATATATATATATATATATATATATTCTTTTAATAATAAAATGTCACATCAATTCTTGTGTATATACAACTACTTATCACTATTATAGCCAGCTAAAAAGAAACGTTAGAGTTATGTGCACAAAATTTATACATAAAATATACTTACATGAAAAATATGTGGTTAGTCGCATATTGAATGAATTTAGATTATACATTAAATATTTTGAACAACATTGCTAAAAAAGAAATAAAAGGCTAAAAAGGCTCCCACGTGACATGAGTACCTCCATGCTAAAGAGATGCATTCGTGGCACCAAATATGAAACCATTTCTTAAAGTTAAAAACTAGCTTTTTTTTCCTGTACGTTGCTTGAGGTATGGTCTTATGAATGATGTATAATTATGTGTTTCACCACTCAAAAACCTGAAAACAGAAAAAAGGAAAAAGAGGAAAGAATTTTGTAACTTAAGATCATATTTAATCAAAAGTTAGATGTATTTCAAGTTCAAAATTGAATTTGATTGTCATTTTTGGATTTCTCTGGTCGATCACAAGTCTCATTTTGATAGGAGAGACTTCTCTAGTCCATTGTGTGGATTGGAGCGTACTGCTGAGCTCGTGAGATTCACCACGAGTCCCGTTTAGATAAGTTGAACCGTTAATGTATAGAGTTCGTCAATTATTTTATGTCTACAAAAAATCATATTGAGCGGATATCGATAACCCATTGATCGAAACATATTTTTGTCAATGGTAAATATGATTTTAAAAATAAATTGTTAACCAAAATGTGTTCCGATCAAGAGGCTTCCAATATTCAATCAACGTGATTTTTTGCAAACATGAAATAATCGACGAGTACTACACAGGTTTCGATCATCGAAACAGGACCCGTAGTGGACTCCACGAGTCTAACAGTATGCTCTAGTCTACACAATGGACTGGAGAGAAGCTTCTTCCTATTTTGATAATATGAATTGTTCAATTTTTTAGGACTCTCCTTCTATATCATTAATGAAAAAGTTAGATCGATCTAATAATGGTAACATTTTCATTTTATCGTGTTTGTCTAAAAAAAATAAATGATTTGAATCGTCTATTTTTCATGACTTTCTGTGTATATCATCTATAAAAACAATTAAATTGATCCGATAATCTATTTTATTTTGGTTTTTGATTAGAATAATGTTACACATCGTGAAATAAATATTATGAAAAGTTTCATAAAACTAATTCAAAAATAATTGCATAACATGCAATAAACATTACAAACTACTTCAAAAATAAAAAATCTTCATAAAAAAAAATTTATAATATTTTTTTTTGTGTTACTTAGCATTATTTTTTTGCTTATGCATTTCATTATCTTTTACCACGTGTCTTCATTATAATAATATCACTAGCCAAAAATATCAAACAAACTTAAGGAAATATTTCGAAGTACAAAAGGAAGGGGAAAGGAAACGCAAGCGATATGCATTCATGCTACTGAATGCTGAATCATGTGCTTCCACTAGCTACATAAAAAACAGGACAAACCACTAGAGGAATTTTTTATTTTATTTATTTTTAAAGGAAAAAGTAAGATAATGGTACATGTATATCACTTGCTCTCGAGAGAAAAAAAAAAATGTAACGAGTCTATTATGGTAGTGTAATTTTTTCTTTTACATCCATATGGGCTTCATTTTTATAACTGTTGAGCAGAGGTAAACATGGTTCGGATTGGATTGATTATTTTTGGAGTGTATTCTATATTTTGTCAATGCGAATGGAAGCACATCAACGTATATATCAAAGAGAAAAAATTATTAGATATAGATTTACGTGGTTCGGTTAAAACTAACTACATCCATAGAAGATAGAGTTTCTACTATGAATAAAATAGAGAATACATGTGAAATGACTAAAACATTCAAAACCTACACTACTTCCCGAACCCCATACTAAAGGGTAGTTGAACCCTCACTCATCCGGTACCCACAGTATTTTCTCTCTCACCCCTTACATATCTATTTTTTACCAAACCTCAATCCTTCAATCTCTCAGAGAAACCATGTAGTCCACATGACTATTTATAATAGTCTATCCATAATAATCCTAATTTCTTACAATTAGATAAACCAAATTCTACACATATTAGGTTTTCTAGTAGATTCTGGACTTTACAATCATAACCCAAATACATGTATAAACCAACTAAATAATTGTTTAGAACCCACTTTTATCACAAAGGTGGACTAATCCTAACAATTACCCCTTCACTCATGTGGGGTAAATGTTATATGCATCATTCAACCTAGATGCCTTGGTTTGAGAAACACTCCACCTTCACCTAAAAGATGTAGCACCTCTATAAATAAGTACTCACGTTATTTGCACCTCACACAATAGTGCTTAAATGTGTTCTTTGTAGCTTCCTTTGTCTTCATAATCAAGCCCATGAGAACTGCTGCACCTCTCCAAGGTGTCTTTACTGCCACAAACCAAACCTTCATAGAATAGAGGCTCGCGTCCTCCCTCGGTGTATACTATCTTGTCACAAAACTATCTTAATTTCTATGTCTGAAACTTTCTTTTGTGAACTATCTAACAACACCTTGTCTTCTTCTTGGTGGCCACGAAATATTATTGCAACTGTTGCTCACAACTGTTCACCCGTAACTCATACTACTCGTCTGATGCTTGACCGTACCTTGCCTTTTGTCACAACATACTCTAAGAGCTTGTATAAGTTGCCAATCATGATGCCCAATCAGAAAACACTGTCTGATTATCCCTGCAATGAATGAACTTCCTAATTGATTGAATCAAATTACTCCTAGATTACCCTTGATCACCTGCGGTCAAACCCAATCACCTAGATCACCGCTGAATATGTCTAATCTCTTTAAATCTGTTCAGAATATGAAAATTCTGACTGTACCGATGAATCATCAACCCCTGAAAACTTTGAGATCTACTTTGCTATAATTTTTTTTTTCTTTTCTATATCACTAGAATTTCTTTCTCCTGTGCAAGTCCTCTGTTTGTAATAACCACACCCTCTGCCAACTATACTTAGGATCAGTAACCTTTAGCTCTGATACCATTTGTTGAGATTTATACAACATCCTGTTGGACAATCTTCACTGTATTTAAAAAGATTAAATTCTGTTGTGCACTAAATAACAACAAGAATATAAAGAAATAAAAAAAAATGAGAGAATTTGTTTGATTACAAAAATCAAACTATAAATAAATAAATAAAAACAGATTTTATTTTGTTACAAAAAATAAAATTAAAATCTGATTTAATAAACAAATGAAACAGAATAATAAATTAAACAACTTACTTGATTAATTTCTTCTAATAAATATCTGATCAAGTCCAGTGTTTGACACTGTATTCTTAAGACAGATTCGTCCTTTCCACGGTGCTTTCAGAGTGTGGACGTCTATCTCCCAAGATGAAATGATCAACTACAAACAATAGCAGCACTACAAATTGTTTGCTTAACGAACACACTAAGTGTTTATACTCTTTCTCACAAAAATTAAATGCATCAAAATGAAGAATAAATTTGCAGAGGTGAAGTACGAATTTTTTGAATATGTAAACATCAAATGAGGGCTGTCCTATTTATAGATGTAGTGGTGGCTGCAGGTTTTGAATTAAACAGGTGCAAACCTGTTTGAACAGGTATGATTGGTTTTGAATTTAAACAGATTTGAATCTGTTCAAAAATTCAAACAGATAAAAAATGGGAAGGGCCCTGTTTGGGTGTATAGTAAAACCGGACCAGTTTATTTCCGGAATTAATTTGAATTCTGGATTTTATTTTACCAAAAAATAAAAAATAGGTATTGGGCCGAACAAGCCCAACCTAACCTCACACCACGCACAAGTCCAGCCCACCCGACCGGACGGACAGCAGCGGCGGCGCGCGTGTGCGGTGATTTTTGGGTCTAATGGGTCTAGCCCATTTTGCCCATAACTTCCCTCTCTAAAACACTTGGGTACCCCTTGGGGCACACCCCAAGTTCCAATCTCATGCCTTATAAACCCATTCAAAACTTCCCACCAAATCAATGTGGGACAAGCCTTATTCAAACCTTTAAGGATTTTTCACCAAAACTCCATTTTCATGGAGCATACTTTGGCTTCAATTTTCCATTCACTCGGTAATGGTTTTGAGCAACCAAATATACCATGTAAATCACAACGCGGCATAGAACGCGTTACCACTTTGACCTGCGAAAATCGACTCACGGGGCCCACCTAAAAAATAGACCAAACTTTGAAAAAAATTCTGTTATTAACTCAGAATTTCTAAACCATTTCCAAAAATCCCCCACATGAATGGAATTTGATGACAACGGAAATGCAACAATATGCAAACTATATCGAAAAAGTATAAGTCGAAAATATTTTGCATCAGGATAGGTAGCTTTCGGCCTTAAACCTTCCCTAGTGATAACCTATCAGACTTACTAGCTAACCAATGAACGCGATGCCTTGAATTGTGTAGCCGTTTGTGTAAGCCAAGACAATAGATTTCACACAAAATATCTTCTAACACATCGTGGTTCTCACTGTTGTGTTCATTTTGGCCTTGAACGCTCCTGGTTTTCATGAGTGTTTCTAGAGAATTTAGCCTTTTCATTCTCATAGAACTGGCCCCAGTTCGACACTTATATAGGTGATTCTTATTGTAAGTATCTTTTATACTTGTCTTGATTTTTATACCTAAATCAAGATATAAGTAATCATTAAAAGCAAAGTTTATCCTTACACCCCTACATACAACATATGTTGTAGATATCACTCTCACCATAGGAATGGGTAGGGAATTTAAATCCCTTGGTGATTTCTGGCAAGCCACACATAACTTAGTTGTCCCTTTGAACTTAGTTCTTGGGATCTCCAGTCATATAAGTAGGGTTACCATTATGACGACTTTTATGTAATAGGCTTTAATCCCATCTCCTTTGATGAACTATACACTAGCTCTTTTGTCAAACCTTTTGTTAACGGATCCGTAATATTCTCTTTAGATTTTATATAATCTATTGAGATTATTCCGTTTGACAACAATTGCCTTACGGTATTATGTCAACGATGAATATGTCGTGACTTACCGTTATACATATGATTCTGTGCCCTGCCTATTGCAGATTGACTATCACAATGAATGCAAATAGCTGGTACAGATTTTGGCCACATTAGAATGTCTTCTAAGAAGTGATGAAGTCATTCTGCTTCTTTTCCTGCTCTGTCTAAAGCAATGAACTCGGATTCCATTGTGAATTATGCGATGCATGCTTGTTTCGTGGATTTCCAAGAAACAGCAGCGCCTCCCAGAGTAAAGACATATCCACTAGTGGATTTTGAATCTTTAGTAGTCGATATCCAATTTGTATCACAATAACCTTCAAGTATTGCTGGATATCGAGTAAAGTTCAAACCATGATCACGGGTGAATCTTAGATATCTAAAAACCCGAATGATCACCTTCCAATGATCTTCTCCGAGGTTACTAGTGTACCTACTCAATTTACTAATAGTATAAGCTATATCAGGACGAGTACAATTCATTAGATACATTAGGCTTCCAATGATTTGAGAGTATTTTAACTAAGACACTACATCATCTTTATTTTTTGATAAATAAAGATTGATGTCTACAGGTGTTCTAGCTAAATTCATATCATTCTTGATAAATTTACCAAGAATTTTCTCAATATAATGTGATTGAGATAATGCATATCCGTCAGATGTTTTAGTAATTTTCATTCCTAATATAACATCTACGACCCCCATATCTTTTATATCAAATCTTTTGTTAAGCATTTGCTTAGTTGATTTGATCATGTTTTGACTACTTCCAATGATAAGCATGTCATCCACATAAAGACAAACTATGACATATCCTTGGTCAGTGTTTTTAACATAGACGCATTTTTCATGTCATTGCTTAGGTGCTTGTTTTAATCCATAAAGAGATTTTACAAGCCGACAAACTTTCTTTTCTTGCCCCGACACTATAAACCCTTCGGGTTGCTCCATATAGATCTCTTCATTTAGATCACCGTTTAAGAAAGCTATCTTAACATCCATTTGATGTATTTCTAAATTAAACAACGCTGCTATAGAAATAAGCATGCGAATGGATGTTATTCTTGTTACAGGGGAATATGAGTCAAAATAGTCCAGACCTTCCTTTTGTCTGTAACTGTTTACTACAAGTCTTGCTTTATACTTGTCTATTGAACCATCTGCTTTCATTTTTCTCTTGAATATCCATTTATATCCAAGAGGTTTAGAACCTGGTGGAAGATCCACTAATTCTCAAGTATGATTTTGCATAATGAATTCAATTTCATTATTAACAGCCTCTTTCCCCAAAGGTGCTTCAGGACCTGTCATTGCTGCCTTAAAGCTTTGAGGTTCATTTTCTAACAGGTATGTCAGAAATTCTGCACCAAAGGATTTTGATTGTCTCGTTCTCTTACTTCGTCTTCGTTCATCATCAGTTAAATCTTATTGGTCAATATCATTACTAGTCTCTTGTGTTTGATTGTCATTAGTCTCTTGACTTTGTGTACAATCATAAGTTATTTTCTGTGAACTTAATTCCTGTCATTTCTTGTAAGGAAAGACATGTTCAAAAAGCACAGCATTCCTTGACTCTATAATAGTGTTCACATTTATATCAAGTATTTCTGATTTATAAGTCAAAAACCGATATGCACTACTATTCTGAACATAACCAATAAACACACAATCTACTGTTTTTGGTCCAATTTTAGTCTTTTTAGGAACAGGAACTTCAACTTTTGCCCAGCACCCCCACACTTTTAAGTATTTGTAGGAAGGCGGTCGACCTTTCCACAATTCATAAGGAGTGTTGTTGGTTTTCTTGTGGGGTATTCTGTTAAGAACATAATTAGCAGACAATATTGCTTCCCCCCACAAGTTCTGTGGTAAACCTGAACTTAGTAACATGGCATTTATCATTTCTTTAAGGGTTCTATTTTTTCTTTCAGCAATTCTATTTTGCTGAGGAGAATAGGGTGTTGTAGTTTGGTGAATAATGCCATGTTGTGCACAAAATTCATTTAATGGTGTATCATACTCACCACCCCTATCACTTCTAACCATTTTAATGGTTTTACCAAGTTGGTTTTCAACTTCTGTTTTGTAGAGTTTAAATATTTTTAAGACTTAATCTTTACTTCTAAGTAAATAAACATAACAATATCTTGTGCAATCATCGATAAATGTCATGAAATACTTTTTGCCTCCTCTAGTTTGAACAAATTTTAGATCACATACATCAGTATGAATTAATTCTAGAGATTCGATTTTCCTTTCAACCGATTTAAATGGAGCCTTAGTTAGTTTCGCTTCTACACAAACTTCACATTTATGATTAAGATTAATTTCAAACTTTGGTATATAATCCAAACCAATTAATCTACGCAAAGCATCATAATTTATATGTCCTAATCTACCATGCCATAAATTCGACTCAAGAATATAAGCAAAAGATGTGTTATTCTTATTCATAGCAACTTTTGGTACAACTGTCATTACATTCAATTTAAAGAGACCATCACTCATGTATCCCTTACCAACATACATATCACTCTTTGTTAATATAGATTTACCAGACTAAAAAACAAGCCTAAAACCATTTTAACTTAACAAAGAACTAGAAACTAAATTCTTCCAGATTTCAGATACATGCAGTACGTTATTGAGGGTCAGTTCTTTCCCTGATGTCATCTTCAAGATCACTTTTCCTTGTCCAGCCACTGTAGAAGTAGAAGAATGTTCCATGAAAAGTTGTTCACCATTTGCAGCCTCAATGTAGGTAGTGAACATCTTCTTGTCCGCACATATGTGACAAGTTGCTCCTGTGTCAACCCACCACTCTTTGGGATTTCCAACCAAGTTAGCCTCAGACACCACAGCAGAGAGGTTGATGTCATTCACCCTGTCAGAGATGTAATCTAGTTCAGTTACATTGGCCTGATTGGTAGCCTTCTTGCTTGTACTTCCATGATCCTTCTTAGGGTGGCGGCAGTCAGAAGCTCGATGTCCGGTCTTGCCACAGTTATAGCATTTTTCTTTGAACTTCTTGTTGCCATTGTTGTCGCCTTGTTTAGGACCATCTCCAGTAAACTTCCTCTTTTTGTTATGTGATTTATGAATTTGTTCAACCACATTAGCCTTGGACTCAATGGGATTTTTTCCATTCCTCTTTTCAGCCTTTCGGTTATCTTCCTCAATTCTCAGTCTTACAATAAGTTCATCCATGGTCATCTCTTTGAGTTTATGTTTTAAATAATTTTTGAAATCTTTCTAAGCCATTGGTAATTTTTCCACTAAAGCAGCGACTTGGAAAGACTCGCTCAGAGACATACCCTTAGAATGAATATCATGTAAAATTAATTGAAAACTTTGAACTTGAGAAATTACCGTTTGGGAGTCTACTATAACAAAGTCCAGAAATTTACCGACAACAAATTTCTTCGTGCCGGCATCCTCTGTCTTATATTTCTTCTCCAAAGAATCCCATAATTCTTTTGCTGACTTCAAAGGACTGTAAACATTACACAGCATGTTGTCAAGGCCATTGAGGATGTAGTTTCTGCACAAGAAATTTGAATGTTTCCAAGTATCTACAGCGGCAACAACTTGCCGATCACTTTCACCCTCTTTAAGTGTTGGAGCCTCTTCGTGGAGAAACCGGACCAAATTAAGAGTTGTAAGATAGAACAGTATCTTCTGCTGCCATCTCTTAAACTCAGTACCGTTAAATTTTTCTGGTTTTTCTCCATGATTTATTGGTACATGAACATGGTTCTGGATAGAGACCGGTGTCGGTGTAACAATTGGAGTACCACTACCAGTTACAGTTTCAGTTGTAGTAGCCATAATCTCTTATTACAAAAATCAGAAAAAAATTAAAACACAAATTAATTTTCTAGTTACTAAAACCAAAAAATAAATTATAACGCAAAATAATTTTATTTTCCTTGTTACTAAAACTAGAAAAATAAAATACCACAATAATTTTCTGTAACACATATTAATATTCTGCAATTGTTAATGACACCAGTATATAACTACTAGTTGTCAAAGAAAAGAGACAGAATATTAATATGTGTTACAGAAAATTATTGCAATTGTTAATGACACCAGTATATTACTACTAGTTGTCAAAGAAAAGAGACAGTATATTACTACTATCTGTCAAATAGCATAAATCACTACTTATTTTTCCAACCAGAATATGTCTTTATAACATCATAGAAAATTAAATACAATGAAGATACCAAAAAATTGTCTGTCTTAAGATTGTTGGACAATCTTCACTGTATTTAAAAAGATTAAATTCTGTTGTGCACTAAACAATAACAAGAATATAAAGAAATAAAGGAAATGAGAGAATTTGTTTGATTACAAAAATCAAACTATAAATAAATAAATAAATAAATAAAAACAGATTTTATTTTGTTACAAAAAACAAAATTAAAATCTGATTTAATAAACAAATGAAACAGAATAATAAATTAAACAACTTACTTGATTAATTTCTTCTAATAAATATCTGATCAAGTCCAGTGTTTGACACTGTATTCTTAAGACAGATTCGTCCTTTCCACGGTGCTTTCAGCGTGTGGAAGTCTATCTCCCAAGATGAAATGATCAACTACAAACAATAACAGTACTACAAATTGTTTGCCTAACGAACACGCTAAGTGTTTATACTCTTTCTCACAAAAATTAAATGCAGCAAATTGAAGAATAAATTTGCAGAGGTGAAGTACGAATTTTTTGAATATGTAAACATCAAATGAGGGCTGTCCTATTTATAGATGTAGTGGTGGCTGCAGGCTTTAAATTAAACAAGTGCAAACCTGTTTTAACAGGTATGATTGGTTTTGAATTTAAATAGATTTGAACCTGTTCAAAAATTCAAACAGATAAAAAACAGGAAGGGCCCTGTTTGGGTGTACAGTAAAACCGGACCAGTTTATTTTTGAAATTAATTTGAATTATGGATTTTATTTTACTAAAAAATAAAAAGACAGGCATTGGGTCGAATAAGCCCAATCCAACCTCACACCACACATAAGCCCAGCCTACTCGACCGGACGGACGGCGGCGGTGGCGCGTGTGGTGATTTTTGGGTCCAATGGGTCTAGCCCATTTTGCCCATAATCTCCCTCTCTAAAACACTTGGGTACCCCTTGGGCACACCCCAAGTTCCAATCCCATGCCTTATAAACCCATTCAAAACTTCCCACCAAATCAATCTGGAACAAGCCTTATTCAAACCTTTAAGGATTTTTTACCAAAACTCCATTTCCATGGAGCATACTTTGGCTTCAATTTCCCATTTACTCAGTAATGGTTTTGAGCAACCAAATATACATGTGAATCAGAACGCGGCATAGAACGCGTTACCATTTTGACCTGCAAAAATCGATGTATGAGGCCCATTTAAAAAATAGACCAAACTTTGGAAAAAATTCTGTTATTAACCCAGAATTTCTAAACCATTTCCAACACATCCAACCAACGTAAACAGAAGCACATCCACGCACACACCAAAGAGAAAAATAATCACACACAAATTTACGTGGTTCGGCCCAAATTGCCTACATCTACGAGAGAAAGAAAGCTTTCATTATGAATAAAATAGAGAATATATGTGAAATGGCTAAAACCCTCGAAACTTACACTACTACCTAAACCTTATGCTCAAAGGTAGTTGAGCCCTCGCTCACCTAGTGCCCATGGTAATTTTTCTTTCACCTTTTACATCCCTAGTTTTTCCCTCACCTCAATCTCTCTCAGAGAAAGCCTATAGTCTACATAACTATTTATAATAGTCTACCATTTTAGATTTTGTGTGTTCAACCCAAATACGACCCATTTAATATTCGCATTTTTGGGTTGTGTCATTTTCGAGTTCGAGTAAAAAAAAATGATTAGTCCTAACTCTCTAATTACGTGTTCAATTCAAGTCCTGTTAACGGATTATGTGCCAAATTCTCATCCCTAGCGTCAACACCACCCGCAATTTTCACTTTATAATAATATAGATAGAT
This sequence comes from Camellia sinensis, assembly GCF_055761805.1. Classification (NCBI taxonomy): domain Eukaryota; kingdom Viridiplantae; phylum Streptophyta; class Magnoliopsida; order Ericales; family Theaceae; genus Camellia; species Camellia sinensis. Next base: position 154,596,097 of record NC_138967.1, read on the forward strand.
ATATAGATAGATAGATAAATAGACTTTATAATAGTGTAGATAGATAGATTGATAGATTGATATATGTAACGCCCCTAAAAATATAACAATAAAACGATCTCACAATATTTACCAATTAACGATACATTTCAGAATACGATATCTTTACATTCATATGAATCAATGGTTACAAAATATGACACATGCAACTATACGTTCATAAACCTTAATCTTGAATCTATAGCATGTGCCATAAACAAAACATATGAAATAAAAGTAAAAACAGAGAAATTAATGCCCTGATGGCTACAACTTTCTAAGATGGTACTTGATTACAACAAAAGTGAGTTTAAACTCAATACATATAAAACCCTAGGCTTGTACAAAAATAGATACAACAATAACAAAAATAAATCTCTTGGCTCATAGTCCTTCCAAGTTACGACCTTTGCGGAGGCATATCATCAGGACCTGAAAATGGTTTTTCCCATACGGTGAGCCAAAACCCAATAAAGATACTCTAACACAGTGTATGAATCTTAACAGAGTTATAAGGTGAATGCATATGTAATGCTCATGCCAAAACATTTTATATATCTTTCCAAAAGCCATGTAATGTCAGGTTTATATCACAATTCATAAAATCATTTCCTTTACAATAAAAAACAAGGCAGTATATACAACATTGAGAATCTCTAGGATGTGTTTGCAAGTAGGCTACAAGCACTACCCATTGTCATTTTTACCAGTACTAACCGGAAGGCTCGGAACCTATTCGCGCAGGTTTCTGCACTTTCACCAAGGACATACATGCCAACATAATACCACAACTACACTCCTACTCAGATTTACCAAGGTATTCACCCATTTTTTTTCAAAATAATAAACATTTTCAATGTGTTAAGTATGTTATAATGCTCAATGCAAATAGATGAGAAATTAGTTTCAATTCACCTAATTCTCATGCAATCTCTACAGCAATAATAGTTATATTCAATCGATAGTCCAAAACAGATATCTCTCAACAGATAGATAATTTCTAATAAATATATACTTTCCAAAATCTCAAGATAGGAGTGATAATGCATATCCAAATCCACTATCACTATCATCATCATTCCAATTCCATAAAACCCATATCATTTTCATTTTCTCTTTACAAAATCAAATATTCACATTTTATGACAAAATTTCCTTTTCTTTATAAATCAATTCCAAGGATAAAAATACATCATTTTACTGCAACTTAACTACATTTATAATTTCATAACCCTTTTCAAGAACCCATTTGAAAATCCCTCTTTTGATTTCAAACCAAAACCCTAAATTTGTTCAAAAATCTCCAAATATCAAGATTTCTTTAAAAAGACAAATAACCAAGTTAAAAATCATACTAAAGTGTGGAGAAATTCTTACCTCAAGGACAAGAACTATGAAGAACAAGGGTTGAAACTCGACAAAACTGAAAACGAATTTTGTTCCGATCAAATGGAAGCTCTTGGTGTGCTCTACTCTTTTTCTAAAGGACAATGCTGTAGAAACCAATGGATGATAGTGTATTTGAGGGTTGAAGATGAGTTTTAGAGAGAGATTGTCTAGATTAGGGTTTTGAAATGTTTAGAGAGAGAGATGAGAAAATGACTCAAAAAGTGACTTTTCAGAACTGATATACGAGCAGACTGCTCGAGCAATCAAAACACCGCTCGAGTGAAGAAAGTACCGCTCGAGCGAAGAACACCACCCTCCTAATACTTTTGCAGATCTTCAAAAGTATTGAGAACTTCAAAAGACCGCTTAAGCATAAGAAGGACTGCTCGAGCGCAAAAAAAACCGCTCGAGTGAAAACTACCATACTCCCAGTACTTTTGTAGACTTGCAAAAGTACTGGAAGTTCTCAAAGTTCACTCGAGCGGACAAACCAAAATCTGGGCAGCAACAGTTTTGAAAAACTAACTCTTGGCCTATTTTAAACGTAACCAAAACACTTTAATAACCATACTCAATAAGGAATGAGACGAAATAAGACACGAACAATCATCAAGACAAGGAATCCCTGATCCAAAACATTGAACAGGTCGGATTTAAACCATAATTGTTATTATATATATCTATATTATATTAAACCTAAGGTCATGAGTTCAAGGCATGTCTTCCTCTTTGCATAATTTTTACGAAAACTCTAAATATAGAGATATTTTGGGAAAATTCAAAATATGAGACACATTTGTGTCAACACCACCAAAAGCTTTCACTTTATAAAAGATTAGATAGATAGTTGCATTGTTAACTTTTTAAAAAATTATCATGGTCCAAAGCAAAAATAAAATCATATAAAAATAATAAATTTTTGATATCTTTTAAACTAATTAATTTTTGAAAAAATTTCAAAAATAAATTCCAAAACTAAACCAAAGAGAGATACTATTTCATGGATAAATACATATAGTGTGTCTCAGCTTGAAAAATTATTAGGGTGTCCAGGTTGGAGATACTCACCAACACCACGCCTCTCATCAATCACTAAATGACAAATCCACTATTGTTTTTTTAAATAAAAATTAAGAGTTTTAATTTTAGAGTTTTAAACATAAAAATAAAAATACATACATTACATCACATGTGAATCTTACTTTTTATCACATCACTAAAGTTCTATTAAAACTCTATATTATTGTTGTATTTTTTTATACCCAACACAAAGTCATGACCCTCACCCTCTCCACCAATCCAATACTCATGGGACAGAATCACCCAGCCATGCTTCAGTACTCCCCAATAAGTTCTCGTCCCAAATAGAATTTGAAAAATGCTTGGGAGCACTAATTAGTGCTCCCACTAATTAGGTGGCAGTGGTCCCGTCATTAATGATGTGATGTTTTATTCTTGGAGTTATATATATATATATATTTTTTACTTTTTTAATGCATTAGTACTATTAGTGGTGATGTTTTTAGTGGGATGAATCATTGTTGATAAAATTTTATTAACTTAAATAATAAAATTCACCATTTATATCTCTTTTTTAAAAGACAACAAAAACAAGTGTGTCCTACCATAAAAATTCTAAAACCACCCATATAACTTCTCCTCTAGGCCCTGCATACATAATGGATTGTAACTGTAGTGGTATCGTGGCAGCAACAATCGGATTGAGTTTTCAGAATCAATTTTTTTAAAATTAAGATATCGTTTGGTAAGTGGTGATTTTAATTAAAAAGTTAAAAAATCACAAAAAAAATAAAAAAAACCAATAACTTATACTAAAAAGTCAAAGATTTCATTTTCTCTCTATTTTTTGCATATCTTTTCGTAAAAAATTAAAAATTCATCCCAAATATACTAATTTTTTTTTACATTATATTTTAGTCAAAAACCAAAAAGTTACTAACAAAACTTGTTCTCAAATGAGGCCTAATTCGATGAAAAAATAGAAATGCTTGTTATTGCTTTTTTAATTTTAGTTTTTGAGGTGAAAACAATTTTAACAAATTTTAAAATACATTTTTGAGATTTGTATTTATCAAATTAATTTTTAATTTTTAATTAAAAAAAAAAGAAATTTTAAAAACTCAACAAACACAGTTACCAAAATTAATTTATCAAAATTCGTAACTGTTAATAAGAGATCAGGGTTCAAGTCAATCAAGACTCCCCCTTGTGAATAGAGGATCAAAACATGGTATCAGCCAATTGATAATTTTTTTTACACATTATGATTAAGGGAAGTCTGGCAAGATCCTTCCCCTTAATTACGGCTTCTGATATTAAAAAATAAATAAATAAAATGTTTGAGATTCTAAAAAAACTCCTACAGTTGTATCTATAATGATGTGATATGATATATGTGAACTTTTAATTCATTACGCAATCAATGATGTAGGGTCTAACTCCAGTAATACATCATTGTGGACGGATTTGTAGATCTCTAGCATTACTCAAAAAAAATATATATATATATATATAATTCCCCAAAACTATGAAGATAGTTACACCAGAATTAATTTTGTTGTATATATATATATTAGCCTATCACCCGTGCTATGCACGGGATAATTATAGATATTTGTATTTGTTTTAGATTTTTTTTAATATATAAATTATGTTTTTAAAGATTTTTTATAAAAATAATTTAACAACCTTATCACTAACCATAGTGTGTAAGAGGAGTTGAAAATGATACTGCAGTAACTATACATAGATTGTATGTATAATTATTTGTATGAGGGGATTTTAAATGCTAATCAGGGGATTTTGACCAAATCAATAAATGCAGGTATCTAGAAAGACATATGGATTGAAAAAAGTTAATAAATGTTGATTAGGGGATTTTGACTAAATCAATAAATGCTGGTTTTTTTTTTATAATAAATAATTTAGAAAATTCAGTTTGGGATATTGAATCTCCTATAGGCCTTGGGGGTTAAAAATCTCATTTTGCTTAATATATAGTATAGATATATATGTCTTCATACAATCCATGTAAACAAGTAGATACAATCAATTACTAATAAATGTTACATCATTAAAATAACCACAAAAAACGAAACAGGGTTTTAGTTTAATAAGACAAAACATCACATCTAACCCATAATCATTACATTCTTTCTCTCACAAAAAAGTCAAAAAAATCAAAAGGCCTTTCCAAACGGGACTTATTAACCTCAGGTTAAAATAGTCAAAAAAAAAAATTAAAAAACTAAAAAGTCAATCCACTTTCCAAATGAAGGCTAAGTGAAGTAGACATTTAACTGTAGCATATTTGAGTTTCGAACCTCCCAATTAGTTGTTATTAACAAGAGGAACTTGGAATTAACCATCAAGTAGACGTGTTACCTTTTATTTTGAGTAATGGAGTTCACATTTTTTTTTAACAAAAATGAGTAAGAGCATTAAAAGTTTAGCTCTAAACAGGTATTAAATTGTTTTTTTCTTACTCATGTTTTGTCTTTTTTTTTTTTTCTTTTTTTTTTTAAATGATGCCAGCTCATTAGAGTGTTTGAGGGCAGCTCTAATTAGAGCTCTCTAGCAAAGCTCTTTTTTTAAAGTTTATGCCTTAAGGTTTGTTTGGAGAGTTAATTAAGAAGTTAATTTATTAGTCAAAACAAACTTTAAAAAAAAAAAAATTAATGTTAAAAATATTAGTTTGTTTGGCATATTTTTAATTTTTTTGACTTTTCTAAAACCTTTTTAAAATAATTAAAATGAGCTTTTAATAAAATAATTTATTTAGTCCATAAATTGACTTCATAACTACAACCAAATGAACTTAACAACCACTTCATTTGTGAGAAGTTGAAAGACCAAAAAAAAAAAAAAAAATTAGAGTAGGAGAGATTTAATGTAGAGGGTAAAAACAGTGGTATTATATGCACCAATTAGTGTACACAATAGTGTATTAACTAGTGTTATGATATTATTATTGATCACATTTATTATATAAGTTATAAATATTCAAAACCATACAAATGATGTTATATTATCTATTAGTACACTACTGTATATATTAATTGATACATATAACATTATTTGGGTAAAAATCATTGCACTTTGTGATCATTAATTTCACTAGTATTTGTATTTGTATTTGATAAGCCAACTATTCTGACTAATAGGCACTTTGTGATCATTAATTTCACTAGTATTTGTATTTGATTAGCCAACTATTCTGACTAATAGGTGGGAAAGTAACGAAAATTTAATATAACCCAATGGTAGCCTTTTGATGAGATGATTAGAAGTTCTAATTATTGGCTCATTGATAATGTGTGGATTGTTTTGTTCCAATCATTTAAAGAAATTGGAATGGCAATTAGGAATTAAAGTTAGAGACTATGACATCTTACCCATTTTTCATTTTTTTTAAGTGGTTGATGATTTCAAGATTTTTAGCAGGTGTTGGGGACCTTCATGATAGGTGTTGGGTACCTTCATGCAAGACTTGACTCAAAAGCCCACCAAAGCCTCAAATGCTGGCCAAAATATTCACACCAACATCCGCATCTTGACAAATTGTTTGATTCTTTCTTTCTTTCCTTTTTTTTTTTTTTTTTTTTTTACTTTTCTTTTCTTTTCTTTTCTTTTCTTTTATTTATAGAGGTTGTATTTAGATCATGAATTTAAAAAAAGAAGAAGAAAATATTGGTAAAATATAATTATATTCAAACACATCTAAAAATAAGGGGTTGTTTGGGATGACCTAAATAAGTGCACTTTTTGTCTTTTTACAAAAAGATGTGTAGAAAAGTAGAGAGGTGATGTGATGGAAAAAAGATAAAAAGATAAAAAGATGAATTATTTGGGACTTTCCAAACTTGGCCTTAATCTTTATTTCTAAAAATGATTGATCATTTAGGAGAGTATGGGTTCGTTTGGGATGTGAGTTGACTTTTTAACTTTTTGACTGTTTTAGCCTGGAGTTAAAAAGTCTCATTTGGGATAAATTTTTAACTTTTTAAAATTTTATGAGAAAAAAAATAAATAATTATAATTTAAATGTAATATTTTATTTTATTAAATTAAAAAATTTATTTTATCTTTTTACGATTATTTTAATCAAAAAAATCTCATTTTAACTTATGCAAAACGAAAGGTACATGAGTGGCATAGGAAGCCAAGCCCAATTGGTTGATAAACATGTAATTCAATGACATTCAGAATATTATTATTTTAATTATTGAGATTTTATTATATGCTTGTGACTATGTTGTTGAATTTTTGTCCGTTGTGCGTATTGCTTCCTTTTTCTTTCCTCTATTCTTCTTCTAGTGATTGTGAAACCCCTACTTAATTTTGTGGATTTGATTTTCAAAATATAAAATATGTCATTATTTGGGTTCAAACCTTGACAATGTCCAAAATTAATAACAGAATCAAGTGCGAAAATATTTAAAATATCCTGAAATGTTAGGATGAAATGTCCAAACTACTCATATTTTCAGCACTAATTTTCAATGATATCATTTTTTTTTTTGTCAGTAAAAGAGTAATTATAAATATTAAAAAAATTAAATCAAATAGACTACTAACCCAACAATAACTAGAACATCAACAAACACCTAACCAAAATCCAACACCTATACACAACAATGATGGAGAAACAAACACCACACGACAAAAAGTGGCATATAACTATTAGGATCCATTTGTTTTGAGTTATAGGAGATGCGATTGATTAGGATGGATATGGAATCCACTAATATTGTCTTTGTTTGTAAAATGGGAAAAGGGATTCACAAACCTTGGGACTATAATAGGCCTCCGTGGATATGATTAGTAGTCTTCTATGGGGGATGGAATTAGAAAAACAATCCTTTGGGATTAGAGGTGGATTTAGTATTTTACCCTCTATTGTTCTACCTAATTTACTTACTCTACTTGATTAGTATAATCTTTTCTATCATTTTTTATTATTATTACACTATTTTTTACTCCACCATTCTTTATATAAAAATATAATAGTGTAATAATATTTATACCAAAAAAAATTTATATTAAAAAAATAAAATAGTAACAATATATATATATATATATTTATGAAATATAATTTTTAATATTGAAATATGTAATGCATTAATTAGTTGATATAAGTCCGAATTTAATAGTAATGTAATAAGGATATTTGTAGAATTTTACATGGTTAATTTCATTCCTATCTCCCAGAATAAACACAAACTATTACTAGTCTACTGATTCTCAAACAAATATAATTTTTCTTAGTCCATTTACTAACAATTCTACCCAACCTACCTCTAAAAACAATGGGTGCTTAGAGTAGATATCCGGATTGAATGACATCAAATTTATGTTGGACAATCTTCACTGTATTTAAAAAGATTAAATTCTGTTGTGTACAAAACAACAACAAGAATAAAAGAAATAGAGTTTAATGAGAGAATTTGTTTGATTACAAAAATCAAACTCGAAATAAAAATAAATAAATAAAACCACAGATTTTATTTTGTTACAAAAACAAAAACAAAATCTGATTAAATAAACATAATAAAAAACAGAATAAAATTAAACAACTTACTTGGTTAATTTATTTGAATAACTTTTCTGATCAAGTCCAGTGTTTAACACTATGTCCTTAAGACAGATTTGTCCTCTCCACGGTGCTTTTAGAATTTGGACGTCTATCTCTCAGAATGAAATGATCTTACCACAAACAATAGCAGCACTACAAATTGTTTGTCTTACGAACACACTAAGTGTTTACACTCTTTCTTTCGGAAATAAAATGCAGCAAGATGAAGAATATAATTTGCAGAGGATGGAGTACGAAAATTGGAGTAAAATCCAAATGGGAGGCTAGTCTATTTATAGATGTAAAGGTGGCTTTTGGTTTTGAATTGAACAGGTATGAAACCTGTTAGATTCAAATTTAAACAGATTTGAATCTGTTTATTCAAACAGATAGAAACGGGAAGGGCTCTGTTTGGATGAGCAATAAATCCAAAACAGTTTAATTCTGTTTGAAAACGGGAAGAGCTCTGTTTGGATGAGCAACAAATCCAAAACAGTTTAATTCTGTTTGAAAACGGGAAGGGCCCTGTTTGGATGAACAATAAATCCAAACCAGTTTAATTTGAATTCTGGATTTTATTTTAATAAAAAATAAAATAAAATTCAAATGTTTTTGGCCCAAAAAGATTAGAAGCCCAATCCAACCACACACTCGCGCCCAAGCCCAGCCTGCCCGACCGGACGGACTGCGGCGCGCGCGCGCGTGTGTGGTGATTTTTGAGTCCAATGGGTCTACCCCATTTTGCCCATAACCTCTCCCTTTAAAACACTTGGGTACCCCTTGGGGCACACCCCAAGTATCTCACCCTAAGCCTTATAAACCCTTTCAAAACTTCCCACCAAATCAATGTGGGACAAGCCAATTTACAACTTTAAGGAATTTCCACCATAACTCCATTTCCATGGAGCACACTTTGGCTTCAATTTCCCATTCACTCGGTAATGGTTTTGAGCAACCAAATATACCACGTGAATCACAACGCGGCATAGAACGCGTTACCATTTTGACCCAAGTAAAACGACACTCGGGGCCCACCTAAAAAATAGACCAAACTTGAGGAAAAATTCTGGTTTTACCTAGAATTTTTTCCACAATTTCCAACAATCTCCCACATGAATGGAATTTGATGACAACGGAAATGCAACAATATGCAGACTTAACGAAAGAGTATAAGTCGAAAATATCTTGCATCAGGATAGGTAGTTTTCGGCCTTGAACCTTCCCTAGTGATAACCTATCGGACTTACTGGCTAACCAATGGACGTGATGCCTTGAATTGTTCAGCCGTTTGTGTAAGCCAAGACAATAGATTTCACACAAAATATCTTCTGACACATCGTGGTTCTCACTGTTGTATTCATTTTGGCCTTGAACGCGCCTGATTTTCATAAGTGTGTCTAGAAAATTTAGCCTCTTCATTCTCATAGAACCAGCCCCAGTTCAACACTCATATAGGTGATTCTTATTGTGAGTATCTCCTTATACTCGTCTTGATTTTATACCTTAATCAAGATATAAGTAATCATTAAAAGCAAAGCTTATCCTTATACCCTTGTATACAACATATGTTGCAGATATCACTCTCACCATAGGAATGGGTAGGGAATTTTTAATCCCTTGGTGATTTCTGGTGAGCCATACATAACTTAGTTGTTCCTTTGAACTTAGTTCTTGGGATCTCCAGTCATATAAGTAGGGTTACCATTATGACGACTCTTATGTAATAGGCTTTAATCCCATCCCCTTCGATGAACTATACACTAGATCTTTTGTCAAACCTTTTGTTAACGGATCCGCAATATTCTCTTTAGATTTTATATAATCTATTGAGATTATTCCGTTTGACAACAATTGCCTTACGGTATTATGTCGACGACGAATATGTCGTGACTTACCATTATACATATGATTCTGTGCCCTGCCTATTGCAGATTGACTATCATAATGAATGCAAATAGCTGGCACAGGTTTTGGCCACATTGGAATGTCTTCTAAGAAGTGACGAAACCATACTACTTCTTCTCCTGCTTTGTCCAAAGCAATGAACTCGGATTCCATTATGGATCGTGCGATGCATGTTTGTTTCGTGGACTTCCAAGAAACAGCAGCGCCTCCTAGAGTAAAGACATATCCACTAGTGGATTTTGAATCTTTAGTATCCGATATCCAATTTGCATCACAATAACCTTCCAGTACTGCTGGATATCGAGTAAAGTTCAAACCATAATCACGGGTGAATCTTAGATATCTAAGAACCTGAATGATCGCTTTCCAATGGTCTTCTCCAGGATTACTAGTGTTCCTACTCAATTTACTGATAGCATAAGCTATATCAGGACGAGTACAATTCATTAGGTACATTAGGCTTCCAATGATTTGGGAGTATTTTAACTGAGACACTGCATCACCTTTATTTTTTGATAAATAAAGACTGATGTCTACAGGTGTTCTAGCTAAATTCAAATCATCCTTGATAAATTTATCAAGAATTTTCTCAATATAATGAGATTGAGATAATGCATATCCGTCAGATGTTTTAGTAATTTTCATTCCTAATATAACATCTGCGACCCCCATATCTTTCATATCCAATCTTTTGTTAAGCATCTGCTTAGTTGATTTGATCATGTTTTGACTGCTTCCAATGATAAGCATGTCATTCACATAAAGACAAACTATGACATATCCTTGGTCAGTGTTTTTAACATAGACGCATTTGTCACATTCGTTTATCTTAAACCCATTAATAAGCATTGCATGATCAAATTTTTCATGCCATTGCTTAGCTGCTTGTTTTAATCCATAAAGGGATTTTACAAGTCGACAAACTTTCTTTTTTTGCCCTGATACTACAAACCCTTCGGGTTGTTCCATATAGATCTTTTCATTTAGATCACCGTTTAAGAAAGCTGTCTTAACATCCATTTGATGTATTTCTAAATTAAACAACGCTGCTATAGAAATAAGCATGCGAATGGATGTTATTCTTGTCACAGGGGAATATGTGTCAAAATAGTCCAGACCTTCCTTTTGTTTGTAACCTTTAACAACAAGTCTTCCTTTATACTTGTCAATTGAACCATCTGCTTTCATTTTTCTCTTGAATATCCATTTATATCCAAGAGGTTTAAAACCTGGTGGAAGATCCACCAATTCCCAAGTATGATTCTGCATAATGGATTCAATTTCATTATTAACAGCCTCTTTCCACAAAGGTGCTTCAGGACCTGTCATTGTTGCCTTAAAGCTTTGAGGTTCATTTTCTAACAAGTATGTCAGAAAATCTGGACCAAAGGATTTTGATGTTCTTGCTCTCTTACTTCGCCTAGGTTCATCATTAGTTAAATCCTATTGGTCGAGACTATTACTAGTCTCTTGTGTTTGATTGTCATTAGTCTCTTGACTTTGTGTACAATCATAAGTTCTTTTCTGTGAACTCAATTCCTGTCCTTTCTTGTAAGGAAAGACATGTTTAAAAAACACAGCATTCCTTGACTCTATAATAGTGTTCACATTTATATCAGGTATTTCTGATTTATAAGTCAGAAACCGATATGCACTACTATTCTGAGCATAACCAATAAACACACAGTCTATTGTTTTTGGTCCAATCTTAGTTTTTTTAGGAACAGGAACTTCAACTTTTGCCAAACACCCCCACACTTTTAAGTATTTGTAGGAAGGCGATCGACCTTTCCACAATTCATAAGGAGTGCTGTTGGTTTTCTTGTGGGGTATTCTATTAAGAACAAAATTAGCAGACAATATTGCTTCCCCCCACAAGTTCTGTGGTAAGCCTGAACTTAGTAACATGGCATTCATCATTTCTTTTAGGGTTCTATTCTTCCTTTCAGCAATTCCATTTTGCTGTGGAGAATAAGGGGCTGTAGTTTGGTGAATAATGCCATGTTGTGCACAAAATTCATTTAATGGTGCATCATATTCACCACCCCTATCACTTCTAACCATTTTAATGGTTTTACCAAGTTGATTTTTGTCACGACCCGAACCCGGCCCTATGGGTTTAGCACCGTAACCGGCCAGTAATCCGAGATTACCGAAGGCCTGCTTAACAGTAATACAGTAAAACAGAGTACAGGGCCTGGCGGAAGCCAATACAGTAATTAAACAATGTCCAATGAGCTGTGACAGTCTGTATGCAAAAGGTTTTCCATGCATTCATACATAAACAGTACAGAACAGTATGTACAATACTTACATCCATTCAAACTAGGGACTCAACCCTACATAACAGTACAGAAAACATTCCGTCTGTACAAAACAGTACGATCTATACAAAATTTACAGTCACACAGAACAGGGACCTAATCCCTTGATAACAGTACGGTAAACATTCAGTCTATACAGAACAGTTAGACAGTATGATGACAGGTGGGGGAAAACAAACAAACACCCCAAAGCCATAGCATGGCAACTCGGAACCTCGCAGTGAGGCACAAAGGCTGGCTTGACAAAACTGGAGTTACCCTGATGCTCCTAGCTCCGATCTGGTGCCTGTACACCTACATATATATAGGAGCAGTGAGCTAAAGCCCAGTGAATAACATAAAGCGTAAAGGGGTTTAGAATGAATGTCCTTACAGTAATGAAAACAGTTCAATTCAATCAGTATTTCAGTTGTTCAGTACAGTAAACAGTCATATGTGGTACATCCATTAGCATAACAGTAACAGTAGGTCTTAAAAGACCGAACAGTAATGATGGCCATCAGTCAGTAAACAGTAGTGGTTCCACGAGGGAACCGACAGAGATCTCTGTAACAGTAACAGTAACAGTAAACAGTAGGTGCTAAGGATGCCACAGTACAGTTCAGAAATAAAGGACATACATTCATTCAGTAATACCAGTTCAGTAAACAGTTCAGTTCAGTATTCAAAAGATATCAGTTGAACATATCTTTACACAATTGTTACTCACAGAGTTTGGGCCACAGTATGCTAGAGCGTGTCTCCCCAGTCGCCAACCCTACACAGTTAACAGATTGAACACACACTAAGCTACCCAATTGGGAACGGTAATAACTTAATTCCTAATGCCTCGGTGTGTTCTACATCTATATCCTCAACAAGATGTCTTAAACTAGGCCTAAGAATGCCTAGAATGGGATGAGGATGCAAAGATGTACATTTAAAAGCATTTTCAGAAAAACAGAGTTCCGCTCGAGCGCAGGTTTCCCCGCTCGAGCGGTCATGCAACAAAGGTACACGCTCGAGCGTAAACTTTTCCGCTCGAGCGTACTGTAAAAGTACTGGATGGGTAAAATCTCCGCTCGACGCCCGCTCGAGCTTGAGACATGACTCCGCTCGAGCGCCCAATACTCCGCTCGAGCGGATTGTAAAACAGTGCAGAGAGATGCTGGTTGCTCGGATTCCACGCTCGAGCGTAACTTTCCCCGCTCGAGCGGGAGTGCGAAATCTGGAAAACCCAGATTGCACCTCCAAGCTCAAACTCAAGTTTAAATGCATCAAAGCCGATCCTCTTGGGCTCATTTTCTGGAAAACACTTATAAACACATGGAATAACATGATTCAAAGCTCAATTTGAGAAATCAAAGCCCAAGGGTGTTTAATTCAAACCCAATTTCAAACCATTTTCCAAGAACAATCCTCAAACATGACATGCATGATCTTAAATCATTTTCAAAGCTTTAATGCTGTTTCAAAAGAGCTCAAACCTTCAAAAACAAGATGAACTCATGGAGTATAACCAAATGATGGACATGCATGTGAGGAAACATGGACTACAACCTCAAAACTTCAATATATGTACATGCATGCAACAATTAAGCTTCAATTCAACATCTAAACCATGTTTTGGCTCTACACTCCATCAATATGACATGAACCATGCAAGAGTCAACTTAAAACATGAACAAGAAGACAATGGAGCTACCTTTAGTCTTGTAGTTCAAGAAGGGAGCTCAAATTAACAATCAACTTCAACAATTTCTTCAATTTCCAAGCAAAACCAAGCCAAAAGAGGTGAAATCTAACTCTCTCCCTTAACTCTCTCCCTCTAGTCGGCAAAAGCAAGAATGAGCTGAGCAAAATGTTTGATTCAAGCATTTCAAGGCTCTAACATGTTATAATAAGGGCCCACTAACAATGGCAAAATTGTAATTACGTCGAATTCTTTAATTAGCTTATTTTAATCTAATTTAATCATACCTAATCAAGTTTCAGATAATTATACCATAAAATCGCATAAATTATGAGGGTCATAGAACACTAATCAGTTTCGGATTCGGCCGCCGATAAGGCCTTCAATTAGCAGTTTAAACATATAAGCATGAACAGATAATCAGACAATCAAACAGATGGAATGCAATTAACTAACATATACTCAGTCAATTCAGTTTCAATTTCAGTCAGTCAGTTCAGTATTTCATTCAGTTCGATTATCGGTCAGTTATCAGTCATTATCAGTTTCGTTTAACAGTAATCGGTCAGTCATTAATCAGTAAACAGTATGAGGGTTGTTACAATTTTCAACTTCTGTTTTGTAGAGTTTAAACATTTCTAAGGCTTCATCTTTACTTCTAAGTAAATAAGCATAACAATATCTTGTGCAATCATCGATAAATGTTATAAAATACTTTTTGCTTCCTCTAGTTTGAATAAATTTTAAATCACATACATCAGTATGAATTAATTCTAGAGGTTCGGTTTTCCTTTCAACCGATTTAAATGAAACCTTAGTTAGTTTCGCTTTTACACAAATTTCACATTTATGATTAGGATTAATATCAAACTTTGGTATATGATCTAAACCAATTAATCTACGCAAAGCATCAAAATTCACATGTCCTAATCTACCATGCCATAAATTTGACTCAAGAATATAAACAAAAGATGTGTTATTCTTATTCATAGCAACTTTCGGTACAACTGTCATTACATTCAACTTAAAGAGACCATCACTCATGTATCCCTTACCAACATACATACCACTCTTTGTTAATACAAATTTATCAGACTAAAAAACAAGCCTAAAACCATTTTTACTTAACAAAGACCCAGAAACTAAATTCTTCCGAATGTCAGGTACATGCAGTACGTTGTTGAGGGTCAGTTCTTTCCCTGATGTCATCTTCAAGATCACTTTCCCTTGTCCAGCCACAGTAGAAGTAGAAGAATTTCCCATGAAAAGTTTTTCACCATTTGCAGCCTCATTGTAGGTAGTGAACATCTTCTTGTCCGCACATATGTGACGAGTTGCTCCAGTGTCAACCCACCACTCTTTGGGATTTCCAACCAAGTTAGCCTCAGACACCACAGCAGAAAGGTTGATGTCATTCACTCCATTAGAGATGTAATCCAATTCTGTTACATTGGCCTGATTGGTGGTCTTCTTACTTGTACTTCCATGATTCTTCTTAGGGCGGCGGCAGTCAGAAGCTCGATGTCCAGTTTTGCCACAGTTATAGCATTTTCCTTTGAACTTCTTGCTACTATCGCCTTGTTTAGGACCATCTCCAGTAAACTTCCTCTTTTTGTTATGTGGTTTATGAACTTGTTCAACCACATTTGCGTTGGACTCAATGGGGTTTTTCCCATTCCTCTTTTCAACCTTTCGGTTATCTTCCTCAATTCTTAGTCTTACAATCAATTCATCCATAGTCATCTCTTTGCGTTTATGTTTTAAATAATTTTTGAAATCTTTCCAAGCCGGTAGTAACTTTTCCACTAAAGCAGCGATTTGGAATGACTCGCTAAGAGACATACCTTCTGAATGAATATCATGGAAAATTATTTGAAAACTTTGAACTTGAGATATTACCGTTTGGGAGTCAATCATAACAAAATCCAGAAATTTACCGACGACAAATTTCTTCGTGCCGGCATCTTCTGTCTTGTATTTCTTCTCCAAAGAATCCCACAATTCTTTTGCTGTTTTCAGAGGACTGTATACATTATACAGCATATTGTCAAGGCCATTTAGGATGTAGTTTCTGTACAAGAAATCTGAATGTTTCCAAGCATCTACAGCGGCAACAACTTGCCGATCACTTTCACCCTCTTTAAGTGCTGGAGCCTCTTCATGAAGAAACCGGGCCAAATTAAGAGTTGTAAGATAGAACAACATCTTCTGCTGCCATCTCTTAAACTCGGTACCGTTAAATTTTTCCAGTTTTTCTCCATGATTGATTGGTACATGAACATGGTTCTGGATAGGGACCGATGTAGGTGTAACAATAGGAGTACCGCTGCCAGATGCAGTTTCAGTTGTAGTAGCCATAATCTCTGATTACAAAAATCAGAAAAAATTAAAACACAAATTAATTTTCTAGTTACTAAAACCAGAAAATAAATTATAACAACAAAATAATTTTATTTTCCTTGTTACTAAAACTAGAAAAATAAAATATCACAAAATTTTCTGTAATACGAAATAATATTCTGAATTGTTAATTACACCAGTATCGTACTACTAGTTGTTGTCAAAGAAAAGAGACAGTATATTACTATTATCTGTCAAATAGCATAAATCGCTATTTGTTTTTCCAACCAGAATATTAATTTGAAAACACAGAAAATTAAATACAATGAAGATACCCAAAACTGGATATCGAGCTTCTGACTGCCGCCGCCCTAAGAAGAATCATGGAAGTACAAGTAAGAAGACCACCAATTAGGCCAATGTAACAGAATTGGATTACATCTCTGATGGAGTGAATGACATCAACCTTTCTGCTGTGGTGTCTGAGGCTAACTTGGTTGGAAATCCCAAAGAGTGGTGGGTTGACACTGGAGCAACTCGTCACATATGTGCGGACAAGAAGATGTTCACTACCTACAATGAGGCTGCAAATGGTGAAAAACTTTTTATGGGAAATTCTTCTACTTCTACTGTGGCTGGACAAGGGAAAGTGATCTTGAAGATGACATCAGGGAAAGAACTGACCCTCAACAACGTACTGCATGTACCTGACATTCGGAAGAATTTAGTTTCTGGGTCTTTGTTAAGTAAAAATGGTTTTAGGCTTGTTTTTGAGTCTGATAAATTTGTATTAACAAAGAGTGGTATGTATGTTGGTAAGGGATACATGAGTGATGGTCTCTTTAAGTTGAATGTAATGACAGTTGTACCAAAAGTTGCTATGAATAAAAATAACACATCTTTTGTTTATATTCTTGAGTCAAATTTATGGCATGGTAGATTAGGACATGTGAATTTTGATGCTTTGCGTAGATTAATTGGTTTAGATCATATACCAAAGTTTGAAATTAATCCTAATCATAAATGTGAAATTTGTGTAGAAGCAAAACTAACTAAGGTTTCATTTAAATCGGTTGAAAGGAAAACCGAACCTCTAAAATTAATTCATACTGATGTATGTGATCTAAAGTTTATTCAAACTAGAGGAGGCAAAAAGTATTTCATAACTTTTATCGATGATTACACAAGATATTGTTATGTTTATTTACTTAGAAGTAAAGATGAAGCCTTAGAAATGTTTAAACTCTACAAAACAGAAGTTGAAAATCAACTTGGTAAAACCATTAAAATGGTTAGAAGTGATAGGGGTGGTGAATATGATGCACCATTAAATGAATTTTGTGCACAACATGGCATTATTCACCAAACTACAGCCCCTTATTCTCC
Organism: Camellia sinensis; assembly: GCF_055761805.1. NCBI lineage: Eukaryota > Viridiplantae > Streptophyta > Magnoliopsida > Ericales > Theaceae > Camellia > Camellia sinensis. The sequence continues at coordinate 154,613,726 of NC_138967.1, forward strand.
ACAGCAAAATGGAATTGCTGAAAGGAAGAATAGAACCCTAAAAGAAATGATGAATGCCATGTTACTAAGTTCAGGCTTACCACAGAACTTGTGGGGGGAAGCAATATTGTCTGCTAATTTTGTTCTTAATAGAATACCCCACAAGAAAACCAACAGCACTCCTTATGAATTGTGGAAAGGTCGATCGCCTTCCTACAAATACTTAAAAGTGTGGGGGTGTTTGGCAAAAGTTGAAGTTCCTGTTCCTAAAAAGACTAAGATTGGACCAAAAACAATAGACTGTGTGTTTATTGGTTATGCTCAGAATAGTAGTGCATATCGGTTTCTGACTTATAAATCAGAAATACCTGATATAAATGTGAACACTATTATAGAGTCAAGGAATGCTGTGTTTTTTGAACATGTCTTTCCTTACAAGAAAGGACAGGAATTAAGTTCACAGAAAAGAACTTATGATTGTACACAAAGTCAAGAGACTAATGACAATCAAACACAAGAGACTAGTAATAGTCTCGACCAATAGGATTTAACTAATGATGAACCTAGGCGAAGTAAGAGAGCAAGAACATAAAAATCCTTTGGTCCAGATTTTCTGACATACCTGTTAGAAAATGAACCTCAAAGCTTTAAGACAGCAATGACAGGTCCTGAAGCACCTTTGTGGAAAGAGGTTGTTAATAATGAAATTGAATCCATTATGTAAAATCATACTTGGGAATTGGTGGATCTTCCACCAGGTTCTAAACCTCTTGGATATAAATGGATATTCAAGAGAAAAATAAAAGAAGATGGTTCAATTGACAAGTATAAAGCGAGACTTGTAGTTAAAGGTTACAGACAAAAGGAAGGTCTGGACTATTTTGATACATATTCCCCTATGACAAGAATAACATCCATTCGCATGCTTATTTCTATAGCAGCGTTGTTTAATTTAGAAATACATCAAATGGATGTTAAGACAGCTTTCTTAAACGGTGATCTAAATGAAGAGATTTATATGGAGCAACCCGAAGGGTTTGTAGTATCAGGGCAAGGAAAGAAAGTTTGTCGACTTGTAAAATCCTTTTATGGATTAAAACAAGCACCTAAGCAATGGCATAAAAAATTTGATCATGCAATGCTTATTAATGGGCTTAAGATAAACGAATGTGACAAATGCGTCTATGTTAAAAACACTGACCAATGATATGTCATAGTTTGTCTTTATGTGGATGACATGCTCATTATTGGAAGCAGTCAAAACATGATCAAATCAACTAAGCAGATGCTTAACAAAAGATTTGATATGAAAGATATGGGGGTCGCAGATGTTATATTAAGAATGAAAATTACTAAACATCTGACGGATATGTATTATCTCAATCTCATTATATTGAGAAAATTCTTGATAAATTTATCAATGATGATTTGAATTTAGCTAGAACACCTGTAGATATCAGTCTTTATTTATCGAAAAATAAAGGTGATGCAGTGTCTCAGTTAAAATACTCCCAAATCATTGGAAGCCTAATGTACCTAATGAATTGTACTCGTTCTGATATAGCTTATGCTATCAGTAAATTGAGTAGGAACACTAGTAACCCTGGAGAAGACCATTGGAAAGCAATCATTCGAGTTCTTAGATATCTGAGATTTACTCGTGATCATGGTTTGAACTTTACTCGATATCCAGCAGTACTCGAAGGTTATTGTGATGCCAATTGGATATCGGATACTAAAGAGTCAAAATCCACTAGTGGATATGTCTTTACTCTAGGAGGCGCTGCTGTTTCTTGGATGTCCACGAAACAAACTTGCATCGCACGATTCACAATGGAATCCGAGTTCATTGCTTTAGACAAAGCAGGTGAAGAAGCAGAATGGCTTCGTCACTTCTTAGAAGACATTCCAATGTGGCCAAAACCTGTGCCAGCTATTTGCATTCATCATGATAGTCAATCTGCAATAGGCAGGGCACAAAATCACATGTATAACGGTAAGTCACGATATATTCGTCGTCGACATAATACCGTAAGGCAATTGTTGTCAAACGGAATAATCTCAATAGATTATATAAAATCTAAAGAGAATATTGCGGATCCACAAAAGGTTTGACAAAAGAGCTAGTGTATAGTTCATCAAAGGGGATGGGATTAAAGCCTATTACATAAGAGTCGTCATAATGGTAACCCTACTTATATGACTGGAGATCCCAAGAACTAAGTTCAAAGGGACAACTATGTTTTGTATGGCTCGCCAGAAATCACCAAGGGATTAAAATTCCTACCCATTCCTATGGTGAGAGTGATATCTGCAACATATGTTGTCTGCAGGGGTATAAGGATAAGCTTTGTTTTTAATGATTACTTATATCTTGATTAAGGCATAAAATCAAGACGAGTATAAGGAGATACTCACAATAAGAATCACCTATATGAATGTTGAACTGGGGCCGGTTCTATGAGAATGAAGAGGCTAAATTTTCTAGACACACTTATGAAAACCAGGCGCGTTCAAGGCCAAAATGAACACAACAGTGAGAACCACGATGTGTCAGAAGATATTTTGTGTGAAATCTATTGTCTTGGCTTACACAAACGGCTGAACAATTCAAGGCATCGCGTCCATTGGTTAGCCAGTAAGTCCGATAGGTTATCACTAGGGAAGGTTCAAGGCCGAAAACTACCTATCCTGATGCAAGATATTTTCGACTTATACTCTTTCGTTAAGTCTGCATATTGTTGCATTTCCGTTGTCATCAAATTCCATTCATGTGGGGGATTGTTGGAAATGGTGGAAAAAATTCTGGGTAAAACTAGAATTTTTCCTCAAGTTTGGTCTATTTTTTAGATGGGCCCCGAGTGTCGTTTTACTCGGGTCAAAGTGGTAACGCGTTCTATGCCGCGTTGTGATTCACGTGGTATATTTGGTTGCTCAAAACCATTACCGAGTGAATGGGAAATTGATGCCAAAGTGTGCTCCATGGAAATGGAGTTTTGGTGGAAATTCCTTAAGGTTGTAAATTGGCTTGTCCTACATTGATTTGGTGGGAAGTTTTGAAAGGGTTTATAAGGCTTGGGTTAGATACTTGGGATGTGCCCCAAGGGGTACCCAAGTGTTTTAGAGGGAGAGGTTATGGGTAAAATGGGCTAGACCCATTGGACCCAAAAATCACCACACGCGCGCGCGCGCGCCGCCGCCGCCGTCCGTCCGATCGGGCGGGCTGGGCTGGGCCTGGGCTTGGGCGCGGGTGCGTGGTGTGTGGTTGGGTTGGGCTTCTAATCTTTTTGGGCCAAAAACATTTGAATTTAATTTTATTTTTTATTAAAATAAAATCCAAAATTCAAATTAAACTGGTTTGAATTTTTTGTTCATCCAAACAGGGCCCTTCCCGTTTTCAAACAGAAATAAACTAGTTTGGAATTAGTGCACACCTAAACAGGGCCCTTCCCGTTTTGCTATCTGTTTGAATTGTTAACAGATTCAAATCTGTTTGAATTCAAAACCAACAGGTATCATACCTGTTCAATTCAAAACCAAGAGTCACCTTTACATCTATAAATAGGACCACCCTCATTTGATGTTATTCCATTCAGAAATTTCGTATTTCACTTCTGCTAATTATATTCTTCATCTTGCTGCATTTTATTTCTGAAAGAAAGAGTGTAAACACTTAGTGTGTTCGTAAGGCAAACAATTTGTAGTGCTGCTATTGTTTGTGGTGAGATCATTTCATCCTAGGAGATATACGTCTAAATTCTGAAAGCACCGTGGAGAGGACGAATCTGTCTTAAGGACACAGTGTTAAACACTGGACTTGATCAGAAAAGTTATTCAAATAAATTAACCAAGTAAGTTGTTTAATTTTATTCTGTTTTTATTTGTTTATTTAATCAGATTTTATTTTTATTTTTGTAACAAAATAAAATCTATGGTTTTATTTATTTATTTATTTATTATTTCGAGTTTGATTTTTGTAATCAAACAAATTCTCTCCTTTTCTTTATTTCTTTAAATTCTATTTGTTGTTGTGTACACAATAGAATTAAATCTTTTAAATACAGTGAAGATTGTCCAACAATTTTATACTCTCTCTAACAAGAAGATTGTCCTCTGCAAATTATATTCTTCATCTTGCTGCATTTTATTTCCGAAAGAAAGAGTGTAAACACTTAGTGTGTTCGTAAGGCAAACAATTTGTAGTGCTGCTATTGTTTGTGGTAAGATCATTTCATCCTGGGAGATAGACGTCCAAATTCTAAAAGCACCGTGGAGAGGACAAATCTGTCTCAAGGACACAGTGTTAAACACTGGACTTTATCAGAAAAGTTATTCAAATAAATTAACCAAGTAAGTTGTTTAATTTTATTCTATTTTTTATTATGTTTATTTAATCAGATTTTATTTTTGTTTTTGTAACAAAATAAAATCTGTGATTTTATTTATTTATTTTTATTTCGAGTTTGATTTTTGTAATCAAACAAATTCTCTCATTTTCTCTATTTCTTTTATTCTTGTTGTTGTTTTGTACACAACAGAAATCTGTTTGAATTCAAAACCAACAGGTATCATACCTGTTCAATTTAAAACCAAGAGCCACCTTTACATCTATAAATAGGACCACCCTCATTTGATATTTTGTATTCAGAAATTTCGTATTTCACTTCTGCTAATTATATTCTTCATCTTGCTGCATTTTATTTCTGAAAGAAAGAGTGTAAACACTTAGTGTGTTCGTAAGGCAAACAATTTGTAGTGTTGCTATTGTTTGTGGTAAGATCATTTCATCCTGGGAGATAGACGTCCAAATTCTGAAAGCACCGTGGAGAGGACGAATCTGTCTTAAGGACACAGTGTTAAACACTGGACTTGATCAGAAAAGTTATTCAAATAAATTAACCAAGTAAGTTGTTTAATTTTATTCTGTTTTTATTTGTTTATTTAATCAGATTTTATTTTTGTTTTTGTAACAATATAAAATCTGTGGTTTTATTTATTTATTTATTATTTCGAATTTGATTTTTGTAATCAAACAAATTCTCTCTTTTTCTTTATTTCTCTATATTCTTGTTGTTGTTTTGTACACAACAGCCCAAGCCCAGGCCCAGCCCAGCCCGCCCGACCGGACGGACTGCGGCGGCGGCGCGCGCGCGCGTGTGTGGTGATTTGGGTGTCTTAAGATTGTTGGACAATCTTCACTGTATTTAAAAAGATTAAATTCTGTTGTGTACAAAACAACAACAAGAATAAAAGAAATAGAGTTTAATGAGAGAATTTGTTTGATTACAAAAATAAAAATCGAAATAAAAATAAATAAATAAAACCACAGATTTTATTTTGTTACAAAAACAAAAATAAAATCTGATTAAATAAACATAATAAAAAACAGAATAAAATTAAACAACTTACTTGGTTAATTTATTTGAATAATTTTTCTGATCAAGTCCAGTGTTTAACACTGTGTCCTTAAGACAGATTTGTCCTCTCCACGGTGCTTTTAGAATTTGGATGTCTATCTCCCAGGATGAAATGATCTTACCACAAACAATAGCAGCACTACAAATTGTTTGTCTTACGAACATACTAAGTGCTTACACTCTTTCTTTCGGAAATAAAATGCAGCAAGATGAAGAATATAATTTGCAGAGGATGGAGTACGAAAATTGGAGTAAAATCCAAATGGGAGGCTAGTCTATTTATAGATGTAAAGGTGGCTTTTGGTTTTGAATTGAACAGGTATGAAACCTGTTAGATTCAAATTTAAACAGATTTGAATCTGTTTATTCAAACAGATAGAAACGGGAAGGGCTCTGTTTGGATGAGCAATAAATCCAAAACAGTTTAATTCTGTTTGAAAACGGGAAGGGCCCTGTTTGGATGAACAATAAATCCAAACTAGTTTAATTTGAATTCTGGATTTTATTTTAATAAAAAATAAAATTAAATTCAAATGTTTTTGGCCCAAAAAGATTAGAAGCCCAACCGGACGGACGGCGGCGCGCGCGTGTGGTGATTTTTGGGTCCAATGGGTTTAGCCCATTTTGGGCATAACCTCTCCCTCTAAAACACTTGGGTACCCCTTGGGGCACACCCTAAGTATCTCACCCTAAGCCTTATAAACCCTTTCAAAACTTCCCACCAAATCAATGTGGGACAAGCCAATTTACAACTTTAAGGAATTTCCACCATAACTCCATTTCCATGGAGCACACTTTGGCTTCAATTTCTCATTCACTCGGTAATGGTTTTGAGCAACCAAATATATCACGTGAATCACAACGCGGCATAGAACGCGTTACCACTTTGACCGGAGTAAAACAACACTCGGGGCCCACTTAAAAAATAGACCAAACTTGAGAAAAAATTTTGGTTTTACCCAGAATTTTTTCCACCATTTCTAACAATTTAAAGACCAAATAAAACACATTTAGTATTGGAAAATAATGTATGTACTGAAAACTTTGATAAAAAAAAAAAATTAAAAACCTACTAACATTGCTCTCTAGTATTTTAGAAATCAAAGGGCACAACTAAAAGGATGATGACTAAAATTACGGGGTGTATATTTGAGGGTGATTAGGAGGGATTCAAGATTTGACCTTTGGGGAGATAAAAATACGTCACTTTTTATTGAAAAAAAAAATATTATAAAATTTTGTAATGTAAATAATTTAGAAATGTGAATTTTTATAATGTTGAGGGTGAGAATTGTTAAAATTTTGAGAGTGCGAAGTATTCTAATTTAAAATTATCTTATTAATTATTAGTATAATATTCATAATTTTTTAAAATTTTGGTTTTACCTCACCGCCTTAGATCCATCCTTGAGGGTGACATTAGGCCTGTTTGGTAGAGCTGTGAGAAAGTGATTATAACTTATAATTTAACAGCTTATAGTTTATAGCTGTGAATATAAGCTGATTTTTGACTTATAAATTAAGCTTCTCCTCTCCCACTCAAAGAATAAGTTAATTTTTGACTTACAAAAAGTTATAAACTGTATTGTTAAGCAAAACTAAACACATAAAAATAACTTAAATTAAGCTAAAAGCTGAAATAAGCCCTACCAAACAGGGCCATTATTGAATGCCACATGAACTAAAAACTATTTTCCTTTTTATTCCAAAAATACAAATTTCACCGGAAAGAAAAGAAGAAAGAAAGAAAATCATAATAAAAGCATCTAAGTATAATTTGGCTAATTAAAGGATAAATTACATTTACTTTTTTTGAGATATGAAAAAAATACAATTGATCCTACACACTGGACACAATCACACTAAACTTCTATAAGATTTTAATTCACTTAACACTTAGGCTATTTTTTATCAATAATTTGTGAATGAAAAAATAATATTATCGTCTCTTTCTAACTAAAATATATATATATATATATATATATATATTTGTTTTTATTTATTTTAGGGGTTGTTTAAGGTGATCTAAATAAGTGTATTTTTTGTCTTTTTATAAAAAGATGTGCAGAAAAATGGAGAGATGATGTGATAGAAAAAGATAAAAAGATGAATTATTTAAGAGATGCCAAACCACCCCTTAAGTATATATCTTTGACATTATTTTCAATCTTTTTATCCATATTGAAAAGAAAGTAAGTCTAATTATATAAAATTGTGGAACTATTGTATTTTTTTTCTAAATTTTAAGGTAGGTGAGTGCAATTGATCCTTAAATATATTAATGTGTTATAGGTAAGGGAACTATAGCACTCACCCTAGTCGCCACCTGCTGATTATTATTATTAGTTTAAACTAACAATAATAATAAAATTAAATTAATTAAAAGAAGATTGGGACTAATTAGCCTAATGACATGCCTCCTGATAATTACGTAGCATAATAACGTCGTAACTAGGGAATCGTGACATGGAATCCCCTTTAAAAATAGTTTTATTACTTCTCAATTTGAAGTCTTGGTTTGATGGTTTAGAGCAAAACTTTCGTCAACTTTACACACAAAAAAAATTTATGTTATTAAAAAATAAATAAACAAATGTAAATGGATATAAAAACTTGCAATTGACACCCACATTTCTGCTCTTTATTTTTTTGGAGTAAATTTACTTTTTCCCTTACTAGTTTGGTTTATGTGTAAATTATCTTATTCTTATTTAGAAGTAACCATATAATTTCTTTGGATAAATTACGCTGACATCTCTTGAGATTTTTTTGTAATATAGATTCTTTTCATATTTAAAAAATTACATTCTCCTTCCTGAGGTTTGTCATCTCATTACAAATTGCCTTATGGATTACTAATGTCATACCCTAAATTTTTTTAAATGACCACCTTCCTATTTTTTCTACTATTTCTTCTAGCATCATGACTACATTATACAACTTAAAAAAAATTCATTGAATTTAACAAAATAAGAAAATGTATTGGATATATATATATATTTTTGTATTTGGTGAATTTTAAAAAAAAATCACAATATATTGTATTTCTTAAGTATATCTAGATTAAGTGTATCTAAAAAATAAAAAAATTGTTTAAAATATTACAAAAATTCAGCAAAAATAAAAAAACACAAAAAATAAAAAAATTCAATTTTTTTTTTTTTTTTTTGGTGTAAGTTAAACCAAAGAAGATGATTGTTATTTCCCTTCAAATGACATGAACAAAATATCTGTATTATTTTATTATTTTATATGTATAAAGGCTAAGGGGCAAATATGTCATTAAATCTGATAGAAATCTCAGGGGATGCCAGTGTAATTTACCCAACTTCTTTTATGATTTGTGAGCTGAAGTGCACAGTTTGGCTCATTAAAAATTTAATAAAAAGACTAAAATGCCCTTGTATATAAGTAACCTAAGTGCATAAACAAAAGTTAGAACAGAAAATAAAACCTCGCTTGGAAACATGCTTTTTTTAGTAACTTTTTGGTTTTTTAACTAAAATATGATGGAAAAAAACTAATATATTTGGGATGACTTTTTGATTTTTTACGAAAAGATGTGCAAAAAGTAGAGAGAAGAAATTTTTTGACTTTTTGATTTTTTAGTGACTTTTTAACTTTTAGGCTAAAAAGTGATGTTGCCAAATGAGGTCTAATACCCCTACGGGCTATACGTTCCGAAGCTTAAGCGCGGTTAGAGGTAAATGGTTTTTTACCCCGCATAAGAATAGCCATTGGCTTGACAAAATAAAACAACAAGAGGTAAGAGTCTTGTGCTTCCAAAATAATTATTCACACATCTACTTTGGCGGGTTCAAAACAACTTTTCCTATAACAAATCCACTAGAGATGAATACAAACATAGTAGAGAATTCTTAACAAAGTATATATATTTTATATAGTCTCCTGAGATGGATACACATGTCATGCCATGCTCAAAATAGTTTTTCTCTCAATCTCATGCACAATGTTCATTCAAAAATATAATCAATTCAATGATTCCCATATATTAACAAGGGTGATAAATATGACTCAAGCAAATTTCTAGGACTAGTGTCTGCAAATAGGCTTATCAAGCACCACAAAATCCTACCTTACCGACTTATAACCGGAGGGCTTAGGCACCCACACGCATGTGTTTCTGGTCTTACACGAAGGACATTCAGGCCAACTTAGTTCTCAAACTATACCCCCTAACAGGATTTCCCATCGTATTTATCTCAAAACATGTCCAAGGTCAACAATTGTTTTCTCAATCAATAAACCAATTTTCCAAACATAGCCATAGTAAGCAATATTCAAAGCTATGCAAATGAATGAAATGAGATGCAATTATATATAGCTTCATTCTACAATTTTCACAATTCTCAACATTTACTCAATGTGAAATGTGATGATCTATATTTCTCAATTTCTCAAAATCATAACCAAAACTCATATCCATGTGACATATGATACCATACCATATTCACAATCATTATTCATTTTCTTTTCATAGTCCAAGTACATATAAAAAATCATGTTATCCATATAATTTCTTAACAACAAAATTCATTCATCCCATAGATATCTCAATCAACACAACAGCATGTGAAAGTTCATCATTTTCCAATCTTCATCCTTTCAATAAGTATAACAATATTCAATTAGCTATTTTCTCAATATCAATTCCTCTGTTATAAGGGATTTCAACAATAGGGATAAATATAACACTTTCTTCATCATTTCTCATATTGGATATCAACATTTCATGATTTCACAAAATCTCGACTTTTCCCCATATTTTCAAAATTTAGGCTTTCACAATAGAAAAATTGGGAGTTTCTCTTTAGAAAGCTTCAACATTTCTAGAAATCTCAACTATCATACAACTCATATTTGTTTTGCAATACAACATTTTCCTTACTTTCCTTAAAAGTCAGGGGTTTCCTTATATTTGAAAGATTTTTGCTCATGAAACTTCCAATACATACTCATAGTTCATAAATTAAAGAATTTTGTGAGAAATTTGAGAAAACTCATCTTTGAACAAAACACAATCATATAAAATGAAACCCTGAATCAGTATACTCCAAACAATATCAAAATAACTATAGGCTTGCAAAAAGGTATATATAACTATAAGAAAATCCCTATCTCAAGATTTGGAGAAGGAAGATGAGAAAAACTCCAAACTCAACAATGACGAAATCTGATCTCCACCGCACAAAATGTAGCTCTTGATGAGCTCTTCAATTTTGATGAAGGCAATTAAGGATTTATAGTGGTGGATAGGAGTTTATAGAGAGAAGGGAGAGGAAAATATATTTTTAGAGAGAGAGAGATGAGAGGAAATGAGATACACACAGTCTAAGGAGAAGAAAAGAAAGAAAATTTGGACTTAGCCCTTCCTACACGTGCGCATCTTTAGCCGCACATGCGGAGCGTGCCCTCCTACACGTGCGGTTATTCTAGTCTTCAACCGCCAGAAACTCCCTCTCACCACACGTGCGGTTCACCCTCCCACATGTGTGGCTCCAACCTCTACACGTGTGATTTTGCTCTAGCACCAAATTTTGAAAGATCAAGAAGGTACTACCAACCCCAACTTCGATTACGCCATCGAAATAAGAATGGAGATGCAAGTTCGAAGAAGACTTCAAGAGTGATGAACTTAAACAGCCTACGAGGTCTCGAATTAGTTTTCTGACATCCCACATAAGAAAATAAACACGATTAGAGAAGAATAAGATGGTTTATGTACCCGGACAACACATTATTTGTTTGAGAGATAAAATGTACCTTAACCCTCTGTATTTCATTCCATGTGAGCTATGTGGTTATTTTCAAATGAGAACGGGTAACATGCACATGATAAAAAAAAAAAAAAAAGTATAAGGAGGTAAAGTGAAATTTGTATTTTTTTTTTCTCTTTCTTTGAACACCCACTATAATCTCATTTCTATTATTTCTTTAGACCCTTACTCCTGCAAGTCCCTTCCGCTTGTTGCTTCCTACTTCCACTTTTGGTTACCTTTTTCTACTTTCACCCATATTGGTGACCTTTACCCCTAACCTTATCCCTACGTTTTTAATTAATTCTAGAGAGAGAGAGAGAGAGAGACAGAGAGAGAGAGAAAGAAAGGGAAAACGAGACACTATAGCAAACATCACTTTGCCCTATCTATTATGAACCCATGCAATTTGACCTTTTTGACTATAAAAATGTATCACTTTTACTTTCTCCTGACCACTTCCAAAATGAGTGTATTTGCATGTTTTTCATAGTTAAAAGAGTCAATGTGTATGAATTCATAGATGAGGGGATAAAATGATATTCGCTAATAATTGATTGGGTTTTGGTGTAATGAATCTCAAAATTTAATGACAACAAATGCATGGCCCAAATCTTATTCTATTTCTTAAGTTTTGCTACATCCCCCCATTCATCAAGTGATTATTGGATGCTCCTGGAGCACGGCCACGTGGTGCTCCAAAGTGTTGCGATTGGTGAAAAAGATATGGTCTATGATTTTGTATCGGGTGACTGAGGAATATGAGGGGGAATGGTGTATAATGTTTAGTTTTGGAGTATGAACACGTGGCTTTCCAAGAGTGTTGAATAGTTTTTCCATTTCATTACCCTCAATTATACGTATAATGATATGGCAAGAAAGTAAAGTCCCACATAATTGAATATGTGACAAATCGAAAGTTGACACCTATCATTTTACATCATTAAGAGTGACATTGTATGAGTTTTATTAAGGGTCTCAAATTTTTTTCATATTTCTTAACAATCCCCCAAAATCAGACTTTCAAATATAACTATTTATGGAGCTAATAATCTGCGGATTCCACATACCACACATACCACATCCTTGGACAAATATAGTACAAAGACAAATTATCTTCCTCCCTTATTCAATCAAGCAACTAGACTATGAGTTGTTTGGCTTAAAGGTGTGATATATATGGGATGTCTAGTTGTGATATTTAATGCAAGAAAGCAAAGTGAAAAAAATTAATGGCTGTGATTCATGCCCTTCATCCAATGACATCAACTCTACATAATTCACCAAAAATGAAAAGTATCTTTTAATATTATTGTGAATAGGTTTCTTTATTTCTTTATTTATTTTTTTTACAATTGGGTTGTCCATCTGAGAACTTCCTTTGATACTCAAGTTACCTCATTAGATAAAAAAAATGTCCACAAATAAATTAGTACTTAAAAAAATTAATTTGTTTAATATATTTTCACTTTTTTAACTTTTATTTTAATGATTTTGTTGAATGGCGGAAGTTGATTTGTTTTGTGAGATATGAGTATGACAAATGACTTAATTTTTTTTAAAGAAGCAAAATAGACTTATAAGTAAATGAATTAATCTCAAATACATATAATGTACGTAACTCTGTTTCACATATATTAAGTATTTTTTTTAGTATCATCATAAGGGTAGTCTTAAGAGAAAGTGGAGAATAAAATAAATTCAAAACATTTTCTTAGCAAGAGGGGATAGGGACTATTGGTTAATCTCTCAGAATTACTACGTATCCAGAATAATAAAAAAAAAAAATCATAAAAAAATTCAGAATTTGAAATTAATGATTTAGATTCACTTAAATTTTGACCCACAATACAAACCTTAAATGTATACCATAATAAAAAAATTCATGTTAATTCTTAAAATTACCTATAAAGTTACCTAGAATTTGAAGTTGAATAGAGATGATATTTAGGGGTTGTTTGGGGTGTTTTAAATAAGTATATTTTTTGTCTTTTTAGACTAAAAAATTGAGAAAGAAAATATGGATATTTGGATTAACTTTTTGACTTTATATGGAAAAATATGTAATAAAAAATTGTAAAAATTGATTTGTAGAGAAAAATTAGGATTGAGAGTTGTGCAGCCATAATTGTTGACTTTTGATAAATAGTATTTACTTTTTAACTTTTTAAGTAACTTTTTAATTTTTTAACTTTTTTACAATATGTCAAACTTACATAAAATATAGTTGCACTATAATCACACGTTTTGCACAAATATTTTATTGAATTTTTTTATTTGTATAATATTAGGGTAGTTGGTGTCCAATTGAAATTTTGGGTCCCATTGCCTTTAATGTGCACTAAATTGCTCGTTAATTAAGATGTGATAGAATGTGTTGAGGCAAATCATTGACAAATCGATTGTGTTTAGTTGTTATAGTATTGTCAATCACAATTAATTAGTAAAATTCCAAAAAAAAAATAATAATTAAAACACAAAATATCACTACAAAAAATTAAAATTTTAGAGATCAAAATTTAAGAATAAAATTATTTTTTAGGAATTAAATATTTTTGTTGTGAAAAGTGTCATTATTATATTTTTAACAACAAAAATTGGACATTAGTGATGAATTATTATTTTTTTGGGTTTTGTCTAAAAAAGTAAACAATTTTAAAACCAAATTATTTTGTCCTTAAAAGTTTATTTATTAGAGATATTTTCAAATTTTGTCGCTAAATGCATTATTTTTTACTTTTCGGGACGACCTTTTAGTGGCTATCCTCGCGATGATAAATATCTTTTGTAACAAAATTTTTACTTTTAGAGACCAAAAAATTTAATTTCTAAAACTCTTATATGTTGTAATATATATACACTAAATTTATTTTAAATATAGCTCAAATCATTTAAATTTACGTCATATAATATATTTCGAGTTACATTTAACCTTTTTCAATGCACAATTATAAGATATATTCTTCAGCAACAATATTGGGGACACAAAATTTGGGCACAAAAGCTACATGTATAATGGATTTCGGCCATATAATTCATTTTCTTTGCTTTTAATTTTGTGTATGTAACTTTTTGTTGTTCCTAAGACCATCTCCAACGGTGAACCAAACCCAGCATCAAATTCAAATTTTGATGAAAAATCTACTTTTTCAAGCTCCAACCGTTGCACCAAAGTCATATCAAAATGAGAATTCAGCAAACAAAACATCAAACTGAGACCAAGTCACAGATTTTACCAAATCACTGTTACTGACCGTTGAAAGAGGTACACCGGTCAACCAGCCGATTGCCCGGCCGGTTGACCAACCGGTCAACCAGTAAAAGATTCAAACAGTTCAGGAAAAAAAGTTCAAACGGTTTAAAAAAAAAAAAAATTTTGCCTAACCGGTCGACCACCCGGTCGTCCCGAAAAAAGTTCAAAAAGTTCAAAAAAAAGTTCAGAAAATTCGCGAAAAAAAAAAAAAATTTTTTTTTTTGGCCTAACCGGTCAACCGGCCGGTCGACCACCCGGTTGTCCCGGGATAGATTTGGTGAAAGGTGAACCGTTGGAGCGAGTGGTATCAAAATTGATGAAATGGGTCATTTTTAACTCAGATTTAGTGAAAAATTTGAGTCACCGTTAGAGATGTTCTAAATTCATTGAGAAGGTTCAGGTTAAATAAATGAAAATGTATAGAAATACAAAAAAATGATTGATTAGACACAACCTTATCTGGAAAGATGAGTCTTATTATTTTACTAAGCCGTACATCAATGGTTTTAAAAAAAATTATGTCGGATTATATAATTAATATTTATATAAATAGAAAAACTGTAAATGAATATTTTTACTTGTGGAAAAGTGTCGTTAGTGCTAAATATTGAATTATTAGTAATGTATATGCTTTGGCATATACTTTCTTGGATTTTCCCACCTTGTACAAGAGGGTATATGGATAGGGTAGTCCACTCAATGGGGGTGTGGTAGGTATTTGTGTGCTTGAGCATCTGCTTGTATTGATTCCCTCACTGTGAAGAGAAAAAAAAAATAAAAATGTAAAAAAAAAATTAAAAAAAATAAAAAATAGCATTTATTTTATTTATTTATTTTTGTATAAATTCCTTTCCAAATTTAAGATTCAAATGCATTCTTAAAAAAAATAATAAATAAAAATCCTCTGTTATTTATGAGGTAAATCCCAAATAACATATTACTATAGCACAAGGTTATTTTGTCATTTGTTATCATAGTTGAAGATTGCTAAAAATAATTTAATTAACAGTCCTGCATCACAAATAATTATCGAATAAAACAATATTATAATCAGATTATTAAAAGAACTTAACAAAAATCTTAAGGAAAATCAATTAGAAATTATACATGAATTCGATATTTATTATTAGATAAATGTAAGCAGTTAGTTCTTATAAAAAATAATATAAATAGATATTTTTATCCTTATAGAGAACTCTCCAAGGCAATTTTTTGAATTAATATCACCATAAAAATGAAAAAATAGATCTAAGTAATTATAATCTAAACGGATTATGAATAATGGTGGAATAATAAAAAAAAAATAATGAAATGAAATATAAAATAATATTAGAAATAGTCCAAAATCAGATAAAATAAATAATTTCATATTAGACGAATATAAATAATAGTAGAATAGAAATAAAAGAAGACCTATATAAGCAATTAGAAATATACTACTTATAAAAATATAAGCGTAGAGAGGATAATTAAGTTAACAATAAATTAAAATCTGGACTTTATCACAATTTTATATAACCTTTAGGCTTATGTACTATTTTTATATTGTTTTCAGGATTAAATTGATTCGAATTTAATACTTTAGGGACTTAATTGATAAAATTAAAACTTTAAGGACTTAAATGAAAACTGTGTTAAATTTTAGGAAATATTATTGTAATTTATTTATTTATTTTTAACATTGGACCAACAAAGCCCCAAATTCAAACAAATTAAATAGACCCAAACGTAAGGAGTCACGTAGGCCCAACTCGAGCCCTAAGGTACGTTTGTTGATGGGCATCTCAAGCCCAACAGGTTGGACTCCATTTGGACTGTACTCACACTCACCTTGATATTTAAAAAAAGAAAAATACAATTAACCCTAATTTTAAAAATAATTGCACTGATCTTTCTTGATATTTTAATTCGCATAGTATTTAGGTAATTTTTAATTAATAATTTGTTAGTTGTATAAATAAAAAAAATAATATCGTCATACATTTTCTATCAAAATATACATTTATTTGTTTATTTTAGTATTTATATACCATTTGCATTAGTTTTTGTTGCTTTAATTTTAGGATAAATTACAAATACACCCCTTAAGGTTTGCTTAAAGTATAGATTGCTCCCTGTAGTTTAAAAAATTACAAATACCCCTTGTTAAAATTTTTTATTTAACAAAATTAACTAAAAAAAAGAAATTCATAATTGTTCTCCTATACAATAATAAAATTACCTAAATTATTAATTGAAACATATTTATAAAATTATTAAAAACTGTTAATTAACTTAATGATTTATTAATAAAATAGGCGATTTGTTATGAAATTAAAAATCTCAAGGGGTGGAATGTAATTTTCAGAATTACAGGGGGCGATTTGTATTTTAATCAAACCTTAGGGGTTGTATTTGTAATTTACCCTGAATTTTATTAAAGAGAGGTCAGTATAATTATATCAAAAGTGCGGAACTAATTATATATATATATATATATATAATTTTGAAGAAGGTGAGTGTAATTTACCTTTCAATATATATATATATATACACATGTTTGAATTAACTAAGCCCTGAGTATTGTTAATTATGACTAAATTACGCCTCAACTTGAGTATGATCCGTAACTCTTATTTATTTTTAAAAAATCAGCTAAAAATAAATATGCAATTGCGCATTTTTAGAGATGTGCATAATAAAATTTTGAATAAATAACACTAATTTCTTTTGAAATTAAAAAAAAAATACAGTAAACTTCACAAATTTACAATAATTACATTGGGTTTCCTTCCTATTATCTCTTTTAGATTAAAATGTATATTTAACTTTATTTGTTTTGTTCCATGCAATTTATGATTGATGAAAAAAATAAAACTCACAATTTTATATTAGGTGATAAAAAACAGAAGACAACATAATATATTGTAAGTAGTGTGTGACATATAACACTTGGTGCCCAAAGCCAATCAATTTTTCTTTTAGGGTGCTTTCTGACTTTTGCAAAGCAAAAAGCCAATATAGCAGCCAAATAATGTTCTCATGATAATTAACCGTATAAAAAAAAAAAGAATGCTTTTACAATAATAACTAGTAATTGAGGGATTGCGAAAATCATTATTATTATTTTTTTTATAACAATGTTTTTAGTCTTTTACTTTGTTTTAATGTGGACTAGTTTCATCATGAATGTATTTTGTCAAAATAATGGATTTTTTGCCATTAAAGTATGGGGCTCTAATCTAGTAATAATTTATCAACAATTCTAGGCATTCCAAAAATGTATGAAGAGAAGTTTTTTTTTTTTTTTTTTTTTTTTTTTTTTTTTTGTGTTAAGCACTATAAAGAGTGTTCAAAAATAAAATATTTGAATGAAATTTATTTTGAAAGTGATCTATACGACATTGAAGTTGCTAAATATGGAAAGTTGCTAAATAAGCAGCTTATTTGCTACAAATTATCACACTATCTCTCTACTTTTCTGCATATCTTTTCATAAAAAATAAAAAAAATTACTAAATAAGCAAATTCCAAAACAACTACTAAATCTAAATTATATACTTGTTTTTAGAATATTTTTTTATATTGTTATTTTTTCATATAATTTTTCCAAAAAGTGACAATGACATCCAACATTGCCCTATTACCAACACTTGTCTTTGGAGAAAAAAGTAGTCCTCAAAGACATTTTACACCATTTGCTTTTTGGAAAGATCATGAAAAAAGTACTTTCAATCAATGGTTGAATAGGTAAGGAAACACTAAAAGCATATGTCACAGTCAAAACTCTTAGAATTGGTGTTTTTTTTCTTCTTTTTTTTCTTCTCCTTCTGTAACTTTCACTTTGGTCACAAGATTGTATTCACTTACATAAAATAAATAAATAAAAACAGAAATAATTTTTTTTTGATTTAATAAATTTATTCAAAACAAAATTAACACCACCCTATGGAAGGCTGAATATCATTGCTCTAATTGATTCAGTTAAATTTTTTTAATTCCCCAAAAAATTTGATAGGAATCGAAGGCATCATTTGCCTTTTCAATAGAAATAAACAATGGCAAGTGATAGGATATAAACACAAATATTATAGAATCACTCAAATTTCTAACTTCTAATACATTTTGAACTATTTGAGTTATGTCTCGAAATTCTCATATAATCTAAAGTAATTTGAAATGGAGAAACAGATTTGATGAGTATCTTTGGTAACTATTTTTTTATTTGTGGAACATAAAAATGTTAGAGAGAGAGAGAGAGAGTCATGGAATTCTTTGTAACTTGGTTTTACAATTTTGTTTTGGGAAGGAATTGCCGATGGGATTGGGCCCTGAATGCACCTCATGCAACACTTTCCTTTGGACATGATCACCTTCAACAAGTAACTGAAAAGTATATGCACACACAATTATATATATACAAACACAAATTAAAAGAGAGAAAATTCAAATAACAAAAAATATAATAGCATGCTTACCTTGTGTATATACATTGTTGATGCTCTCATATTCGCCCTCCAGAACCTCCTAAGCCTCCAGGACAATCTAGCAGTGGATCTATCCACATGCTACGCGCTGAATCCAGCCCTGATCAGGATACTTTATCACCAGAACAAATCCAGGAAATTCAATTGAACTTTCAGGAACCCTCATCTGTAAACAAGCTAAACTATTATAGTTCCGCTAAACCAGGATTCTTACCCCATACCAGAAATTACTATTTCAGACCTACTCCTCCAGATCTTCTTTATGAAGAAGCTTATCTAAATGAACAGAATAGTTACCATGGTAAAACCATTTATTAATGGAATATTGATGGTGAATCAGAATTTGGCATTTATAAGAAATTACATAAAATGATGATGTATGCTACTGTTTGCCGCCAATACAGTAATAATGATTAGGCCATTGCTAAGTTTATTATTAATGGCTTTACCGGGATTCTCAAAGGTTGGTGGGATAATATTATGACTCCCATCCAACAAACTGAGATATTAACCGCGATCAAATTCGAACTTGACCCGACTACCAATCAACAAGTCCAACAGCCAGATGCTGTCTATACTCTTATCCAGACAATTATTTACCATTTTGTTGGTACCAGTACATCTACTCAGGACCGTGGTCGTGAGCTTCTCCAGAATTTGCGTTGTCCATCCTTAATCCATTTCCGACGGTACAAGGATGTTTTCCTTCTTAAGGTTACTCTACGCCCTGATGCTAACAGTACTCACTGGAAAGCCAAATTTATTGATGGCCTCCCTACCCTTTTTGCCGAATGCGTTCGGAAAAAACTTCGGGACCGCCATGACCGGATGTCTATTCCTTATGAGCAGTACACATATGGACAACTCTGTTCCATTATAACTGATGAAGGTCTTTCTCTCTGTAATGACCTTAAACTTCATTATCAAATGAAATAACAGAATTTAACAGGAAGAAAAGAATTAGGAGAATTTTGTGAACAGTTTGCTTATGAACCTGGCATAAAATATCCTAATAAATCCAGAAAGCTGTCTCATAAAAAATTTTCCAAACCATACAGAAAAAAGTCCTCTAAGACTAGCCACCCGAAACCTACTAAGAAGTTTTATCCAAAAAGATCAACCAGTAAACAAAAGGGAAAATCTAAATCAGAAATTAAATGCTATAAATGTGGCCAAACAGGACATTATGCTAATAGATGAAAGTCTAAAGCAAAATCTAAGGTTAATGAATTAAACCTTGCTCCAGACATTAAAGAACAGTTAATCCAAGCTTTAGAAGCAGAAGAAAATTCAACTGAAGACGAAATCCCTTCTGATGATGAGCTTAACCAGTTATACTCTACTTCTTCAGAGGAAGATAAACCAGAAGAATCCTGTCCCTGTAGTACCAATCAGGAACAAATATCAGAAATTAATTACTGGAAATCCATAGTGGAAATGAATGGTTTACACTTAGGAGAACCAAGTAGTATTAATGTTTTAACAGATACCCAAAAGGATATGCTAGCGGTAGCAGACCAGATCCAGAATCCAGAAATAAAAATTAAATATTTAAAAATGTGTTATGACCATCAGCAAACTATAACAGAAACCCCTCCTATTCCAGATTATTCTTATAATCTTCAAACAGTAATTAACAGGATTCAGACTAAATCCGTAGTGGAACAACCAACTACTCTCCAGGATTTAAAAATGGAAATTAATATCCTCAAAACAGAAGTTAAACACTTGCAAACTGCCAATGAAGCTGCCATCAAAGATATTAAATATCTTCATACCTAGATTCCCAAACAGAAAGAAAAAGAAAAAGAAACTGAACAAAAACTTGATCTTAACAAGGAAGAACCAGAAGTCTCTACTCCTTATCTTTTACTTGTTAATCAGGTCACTTTTCAGAAATGGTATATCAAAATTTCTTTTATGATTAAACCGGATTTTATCATTAAGGATGCCATTGCCTTAGTTGATAGTGGAGCAGATATGAACTGTATCCAAGAAGGTATAGTTCCAACCAGATACTTTGAAAAGACTACCCAGAGTCTTACCAGTGCAAGTGGAAATTCTCTACAGATCAGGTATAAGGTTCCAGAAGCATATATTTGTAATCAAGATTTATGTCTTCCAACATCTTTTGTTCTAGTCAGAAATCTTGCTACAAATATTATTCTAGGCACACCTTTTCTTTGTCTTTTGATGCCTATCCAGAAAATTGATTCAACAAGAATTTACTCTCAACTTCAGGGTAAAACAATAATTTTTGAATTTATTACTCAACCGTATACTAAAGAATTAGATCAAATTCGTGATTTAATTTCTGTCAAACAAAATCAGATAAATTTAATTCAAAAAGAAGTCTCTTTTTTAACAACAGAACAAAGGCTAAATCAACCTGCTTTTCAACAGAAAATTAAATTAATTGAAAAAGAATTTCAAACAGAAGTTTGTGGTAATGTTCCTAATGCTTTTTGGAATCGTAAAAAGTATACTATAACTTTACCATATGAACCAGATTTTGATGAAAAATATATTCCAACTAGAGCTCGCCCTAGTCAAATGAAGAAGGAATATATGGAATTATGTAAAACCGAAATCCAAAGTCTTCTTGAAAAGAAACTTATCCGTCCTAGTCACTCCCCGTGGAGTTGTACCGCTTTTTATGTCAATAAAAATGCAAAGTTAGAACGAGGAGTACCTCGCCTTGTAATTAACTACAAACCGCTAAATAATAAACTGAAATGGATTCGATATCCTATTCCGAATAAAAAGGATCTTTTAGATCGTCTCCAGGATGCCATAATTTTTTCCAAATTTGATTTAAAATCAGGATATTGGCAAATTGAAATTGCTGAACAGGATCGCTATAAAACAGCCTTTACCGTACCCTTTGGACATTATGAATGGAATGTCATGCCATTTGGCTTGAAAAATGCCCCATCAGAATTTCAGCATATCATGAATGATATTTTTAATCCTTTTACAGACTTTACTTTATCTTATATTGATGATGTTTTGATTTTCTCTTCATCAATTGATCTGCATGTTAAACATCTTAATATTTTTAAGAATGTTATTATCAGAAATGGTTTAGTTCTTTCTGCTCCAAAGATGCAATTGTTCCAAACCACCATCAGATATTTAGGTCATAATATTTCTAATGGAAGTATTATTCCTATTAACAGAAGCATGGAGTTTGCCTCTAAATTCCCAGATGAAATTAAAGACAAAACTCAATTACAGAGATTTTTAGGCAGTCTTAACTATGTTAGAGACTATTATCATAATTTATCTGCTGATGCTAACATCTTATATACTAGGTTAAGGAAGAATCCTCCACCTTGGTCACCAGAACATACTTTAGCAGTTCAGAAAATTAAAGCTAAAGTCCAACAGTTACCTTGTTTACATTTACCCAATCCTGAATGGAAGAAAATTGTTGAAACCGATGCTTCTAATGAAGGATTTGGTGGAATTTTAAAACAGTTTAATCCCAAAACTCAGAAAGAGGAATTATTACGATTCCATTCTGGGCATTGGAATCAAGTTGCTTTAAATTATCCGACTATTAAACAGGAATGTTTAGCCATTGTTAAATGTGTTATTAAATTCCAGGATGATTTATTAAACCAGCATTTTATCATCAGAGTTGATTGCTCTGCTGCTAAACAGATATTTCAACAAGACGTTAAAAATCTTGTTTCTAAACATATATTCGTAAGCTGGCAGGGTTATTTATCCAATTTTGATTTTGATATTGAATATATTAAAGGAGAAACTAACTCTTTGCCTGACTTTTTGACCCGTGAATATTTGTAGAAATCTGCAAATGACCAGTAGAGGCCAAAGAGGTCGAGGTCGTGGCCGGGGCTCTAACCCCCGCTATGATCCATCTGAATATCCACCCCTCTCTCGAGGAGGTCAAACCAGTAATCCAACGGTTAAGGATGTCCTCCTTAGACTGGAAGATCCGTATACTCCAAACAGTCTGACGGAGGAAACAGTCCTTTGGATTGAACCCTCCGATGAACAGTGGATGACAGACTCGTGGGAGATCAAACGCCGTTATCTCACCACTCAACAGTCACTTCCCCACTTTGACCAGTACCGATATATTTATGAACAGATAATGATTGAAACTGGAGCTGCTGAAATCAAGCATACTCTGCATGATGTCAACAAGGCTGCCAGTCTTATTTAATACAGTAAAATCGTTATCCGTCAAATCATGCCCATTTCTACTTGGGGCATTCATCCGCATACTACCCGGGATCTCGATCTCCGGAATAAACAGTGTAAATATTCATACTGGGATTGTATTGATGCCTTTACCCAGGTCTTTTACTACCAGAATCCAATCAAGAATCATTCTTGGTTTATCCGTGTTCTGTCCGATGTTCTCAAAAACGATGTTCCTAACTGGTTCCTCGTTTGGTGGGATAAGTTCGGACTTTCCCTTGATATTTTACCTGACTCCGTTAGAACATAATATAATGAATAGCATGTGGCTTACTCCCGTGCATATTCATTCTTAAATAAAAATAGGGAATTATCTATCAGTAAATCAATTGTCCATTTCTCAATTCGCTTTGGAATTCCGTGGACTTGGAAATGGGACTTTGCCTGTGACTACCAGAATAAGGTTCCCCGTTTGAAAAGAGTTTTCTTTGTTAAATGGTGGGATAAGATGGATCTTAAGGATCTCATTACGAAAATTCAACAGCATACCAAAGCCTGCTGGGAATCCGTCAAACAACCAGCACTTCCAGCGCCATCCTCTCCAGTATGTAATCCTTTTGTCCAGATCCAAAAGGAGTTAAAACAGAAATACCCCCATCTTTCAGACAATGAATTAATTGTCAAAAGCATGGATTATCTGAAGGAACAATTTCTCCAATCTGTTAATCCAGAAGATGACGTATCTATGAGATCAGGTACCAGTCAGCCAGAATCAGATCCAGCCGAACACGTGTTGGCCGGTGAATCACAATCCGAAGATGATGAAGAACCCAATCTTGGCAATTTTTGGGATTCTCTAACAACTGTCCTAGTGGAAAAGATGGCTAAAGACAAGTCCAATAAAGGCAAGGGGCCCGAGCTTTAGGAGTCGGCACAATAGGACAAACCACTTTTGTAAAAACAGATATTTTCAACAGTAAAAGGAAGTTGCTGTTCCCCATTCCGAAAAGTTGAAGATAAGTTGATAAGGAGGAATTCTGTCTTCTGTCGGTTCAATCGAAGAAGGCCACCTGTCTTTATGTAATAATGTAATCTTATCTTCTTAGTTGTATTTAAAGGGATGCCCTCACCCTTGTTGAGGCACTTAGAAATTTTCAGACTTTCTTTTCAGTTTTTCTTCTCTCTTGTAATCTCTTTCCAAACCCCCTTGTAAAATATTTTACTTCCTCAATAAAAGTTTGTCTTTAGTATTTACCTATGTATGCCCTCAGTTGATTTATTAGAATCATTATTATCAGCCCAAAGATTTTGGTTACAACAGAAACAATTTTATCTTAGTCTTCCACCAGACCGTTATACTCAACAGTACATATCAGAAAGGCTAGCCACCTGTGAACAGTATCTACAGGAGATCCAGGTGCTGATCCAGGAGCATCTGGTGGTGTGGGCGGCCAGAAGGCCTCCACCACCCCAACAGTAAAGGTATTATGAGATCATATATGTCCTAATTTATTTAATTTATGTCATTATTATGTGTGTATTAATTCTTGGGTTTGTGCTTTTGTAAGGTTAATTAAATGTTAGGGTTAGTGGGACGTCACTCAAGTCGCGTAGGGTTTAGGTCATGTTGCAGAGAGTGCGTAGACCGTTTGATGCCCGTAAATCGTTGATAGACGTGCTAATCTTACCTTTAGTGAGCACCTTTCATGGTATCAGAGCCACGTTTTAATTATCACATAATAAAAATATAAATTTTAATAAATTAGACATATATGATCACAATACAACCATGTCCAATCCACAAGAAAATACAGTAGAAATACCAGAAGCAGGATCAGTAACATCAGTAGGAAATACTATTTCCTCTCTAGCCGAAGCCGCTGAATTAGTAGCCTACCAGGATGTCAAGGAAGCCTTAGATAAATGGACTATCCCAACAGTAGATCCAGCAACCATTTACAAGAAAAAAACTTTTAACTTTCTTAGTAAAAAAATAATTAAAACCTTTGAACATGCATCCTGTATTCAGAACAATGATGAAATCATTCATTTAATTCATATAAATGATTTTATTCCATTTGTTAAATAGTATAAGTACATCCATATAGGATTAGTACAAATCGCCTTCAAACCTCTGACTCTTCTTGGTCAAAATACCAGCATCCAATGCACCCTACGTGATGGCAGATGCCTTAACTGGCGTGCCTCACTTATGGGAGCGATTGAGACAAGTTTGTCTCATGGACCAGTATATTTTGACATTTATCCAAATCTTAGCGTTGCCTTGTGTGACACTAACCTTTCAGAAACCTTAGAACTTAGAGTTCTTACTCATGGTTATGAGTATAAACCTGGAACACCTCCCTTTTCAGTTCATTCCAGAATTTGTATTAAGGCTTTAACAACTTTAAATCCTTATGTCAAAAAGAAAACTGAAGCAGGAAAAACAGTATTGATTGAAACAAATCTTTACAGCAGTCAAGTAGCCGTTCCCAAAATCCTCCCTTGGAAGGATATAACTTTTCCTGACAAATGGGAAATTCCTAATGCTGTCCCTCCTAAACCACTCATACAGCACAACATCGATGATGTAATCCAAACAGACAGAGGTAACGTATACCTCCGATTCCAGAAACCCATGCTTACCAGAAGCAATTCTTCTAATGCCAGTTTTTGAACTGCCCCTAGAAGGTTTTCCAACAACAGTTTTCGTTTTGTCCCTCCTTATCAAGTGGATTATCCGGAATCTAGTCGTCAATCTGTTGACAACTTACCCTCCAGAAGACAAATAGAAAATATTCTCCAACAGATACCTTCTAGGCCTCCTAGTAGACCACCTAGTGATCCACAGGATGATCCTATGACTTCAGAGATCCAAGGAGTCCGTCTATCCCAAAACCGAATTCCTCATGGTGTTTATACTACACCAACACCATCACCAGATAGCCCAACGGCCAGCGATATGAATTTTGATCTTTAATGGATTTTACACCAGGAAGTGAAAATAGAAAAATTTTAAACCAGGAATTTAACCAGAATCAATATAAAGAATTTATGGATTGGTATTTTACCAACCATACTTCTGACCAGTTAGCCAATTATAAAACTCAATACTATCAACATCTTGAGTTACATTAGAAATTAATACCCTTTGTTGAATGGTATAATACAGTCACCCAACCAAAAGTAACAGTTATTGAAGACCAGTACAAAGCCTGGACTACTACAGAAGGACAAGTAATCCATTCGATACATCCCCCTCCTCAAGCCTTGGAGTTAGTACCAAATGGAGAAACAACCAGACAACCATTATCAGCCACTGCATATATAGATGCTCAATCAGGAAAACTTTCCAAAGCCGAAGGTTCTTTAGCAAGACAGAATAACTATACCAATCTTATCTGTCAAACCATCAGTAAGCAATTAACCCGAGTTGAAGAAGCTGTTTCTACCTTTAAGGATAGAACCCTAGCTCCACCTGTCACAGGAGTCTCGACTCTCCATCCTGTATCCATTAAACCATCATTAGACATCACTAACTTTAAGCTAAAATCGTCTAATACTGAGTTTATGGACACTTTATTACAGAAAATGCAAACTCTCAATGTTAGCATTTATTTTATTTATTTATTTTTGTATAAATTCCTTTCCAAATTTAAGATTCAAACATCACTTTGCCCTATCTATTATGAACCCATGCAATTTGACCTTTTTGACTATAAAAATGTATCACTTTTACTTTCTCCTGACCACTTCCAAAATGAGTGTATTTGCATGTTTTTCATAGTTAAAAGAGTCAATGTGTATGAATTCATAGATGAGGGGATAAAATGATATTCGCTAATAATTGATTGGGTTTTGGTGTAATGAATCTCAAAATTTAATGACAACAAATGCATGGCCCAAATCTTATTCTATTTCTTAAGTTTTGCTACATCCCCCCATTCATCAAGTGATTATTGGATGCTCCTGGAGCACGGCCACGTGGTGCTCCAAAGTGTTGCGATTGGTGAAAAAGATATGGTCTATGATTTTGTATCGGGTGACTGAGGAATATGAGGGGGAATGGTGTATAATGTTTAGTTTTGGAGTATGAACACGTGGCTTTCCAAGAGTGTTGAATAGTTTTTCCATTTCATTACCCTCAATTATACGTATAATGATATGGCAAGAAAGTAAAGTCCCACATAATTGAATATGTGACAAATCGAAAGTTGACACCTATCATTTTACATCATTAAGAGTGACATTGTATGAGTTTTATTAAGGGTCTCAAATTTTTTTCATATTTCTTAACAATCCCCCAAAATCAGACTTTCAAATATAACTATTTATGGAGCTAATAATCTGCGGATTCCACATACCACACATACCACATCCTTGGACAAATATAGTACAAAGACAAATTATCTTCCTCCCTTATTCAATCAAGCAACTAGACTATGAGTTGTTTGGCTTAAAGGTGTGATATATATGGGATGTCTAGTTGTGATATTTAATGCAAGAAAGCAAAGTGAAAAAAATTAATGGCTGTGATTCATGCCCTTCATCCAATGACATCAACTCTACATAATTCACCAAAAATGAAAAGTATCTTTTAATATTATTGTGAATAGGTTTCTTTATTTCTTTATTTATTTTTTTTACAATTGGGTTGTCCATCTGAGAACTTCCTTTGATACTCAAGTTACCTCATTAGATAAAAAAAATGTCCACAAATAAATTAGTACTTAAAAAAATTAATTTGTTTAATATATTTTCACTTTTTTAACTTTTATTTTAATGATTTTGTTGAATGGCGGAAGTTGATTTGTTTTGTGAGATATGAGTATGACAAATGACTTAATTTTTTTTAAAGAAGCAAAATAGACTTATAAGTAAATGAATTAATCTCAAATACATATAATGTACGTAACTCTGTTTCACATATATTAAGTATTTTTTTTAGTATCATCATAAGGGTAGTCTTAAGAGAAAGTGGAGAATAAAATAAATTCAAAACATTTTCTTAGCAAGAGGGGATAGGGACTATTGGTTAATCTCTCAGAATTACTACGTATCCAGAATAATAAAAAAAAAAAATCATAAAAAAATTCAGAATTTGAAATTAATGATTTAGATTCACTTAAATTTTGACCCACAATACAAACCTTAAATGTATACCATAATAAAAAAATTCATGTTAATTCTTAAAATTACCTATAAAGTTACCTAGAATTTGAAGTTGAATAGAGATGATATTTAGGGGTTGTTTGGGGTGTTTTAAATAAGTATATTTTTTGTCTTTTTAGACTAAAAAATTGAGAAAGAAAATATGGATATTTGGATTAACTTTTTGACTTTATATGGAAAAATATGTAATAAAAAATTGTAAAAATTGATTTGTAGAGAAAAATTAGGATTGAGAGTTGTGCAGCCATAATTGTTGACTTTTGATAAATAGTATTTACTTTTTAACTTTTTAAGTAACTTTTTAATTTTTTAACTTTTTTACAATATGTCAAACTTACATAAAATATAGTTGCACTATAATCACACGTTTTGCACAAATATTTTATTGAATTTTTTTATTTGTATAATATTAGGGTAGTTGGTGTCCAATTGAAATTTTGGGTCCCATTGCCTTTAATGTGCACTAAATTGCTCGTTAATTAAGATGTGATAGAATGTGTTGAGGCAAATCATTGACAAATCGATTGTGTTTAGTTGTTATAGTATTGTCAATCACAATTAATTAGTAAAATTCCAAAAAAAAAATAATAATTAAAACACAAAATATCACTACAAAAAATTAAAATTTTAGAGATCAAAATTTAAGAATAAAATTATTTTTTAGGAATTAAATATTTTTGTTGTGAAAAGTGTCATTATTATATTTTTAACAACAAAAATTGGACATTAGTGATGAATTATTATTTTTTTGGGTTTTGTCTAAAAAAGTAAACAATTTTAAAACCAAATTATTTTGTCCTTAAAAGTTTATTTATTAGAGATATTTTCAAATTTTGTCGCTAAATGCATTATTTTTTACTTTTCGGGACGACCTTTTAGTGGCTATCCTCGCGATGATAAATATCTTTTGTAACAAAATTTTTACTTTTAGAGACCAAAAAATTTAATTTCTAAAACTCTTATATGTTGTAATATATATACACTAAATTTATTTTAAATATAGCTCAAATCATTTAAATTTACGTCATATAATATATTTCGAGTTACATTTAACCTTTTTCAATGCACAATTATAAGATATATTCTTCAGCAACAATATTGGGGACACAAAATTTGGGCACAAAAGCTACATGTATAATGGATTTCGGCCATATAATTCATTTTCTTTGCTTTTAATTTTGTGTATGTAACTTTTTGTTGTTCCTAAGACCATCTCCAACGGTGAACCAAACCCAGCATCAAATTCAAATTTTGATGAAAAATCTACTTTTTCAAGCTCCAACCGTTGCACCAAAGTCATATCAAAATGAGAATTCAGCAAACAAAACATCAAACTGAGACCAAGTCACAGATTTTACCAAATCACTGTTACTGACCGTTGAAAGAGGTACACCGGTCAACCAGCCGATTGCCCGGCCGGTTGACCAACCGGTCAACCAGTAAAAGATTCAAACAGTTCAGGAAAAAAAGTTCAAACGGTTTAAAAAAAAAAAAAATTTTGCCTAACCGGTCGACCACCCGGTCGTCCCGAAAAAAGTTCAAAAAGTTCAAAAAAAAGTTCAGAAAATTCGCGAAAAAAAAAAAAAATTTTTTTTTTTGGCCTAACCGGTCAACCGGCCGGTCGACCACCCGGTTGTCCCGGGATAGATTTGGTGAAAGGTGAACCGTTGGAGCGAGTGGTATCAAAATTGATGAAATGGGTCATTTTTAACTCAAATTTAGTGAAAAATTTGAGTCACCGTTAGAGATGTTCTAAATTCATTGAGAAGGTTCAGGTTAAATAAATGAAAATGTATAGAAATACAAAAAAATGATTGATTAGACACAACCTTATCTGGAAAGATGAGTCTTATTATTTTACTAAGCCGTACATCAATGGTTTTAAAAAAAATTATGTCGGATTATATAATTAATATTTATATAAATAGAAAAACTGTAAATGAATATTTTTACTTGTGGAAAAGTGTCGTTAGTGCTAAATATTGAATTATTAGTAATGTATATGCTTTGGCATATACTTTCTTGGATTTTCCCACCTTGTACAAGAGGGTATATGGATAGGGTAGTCCACTCAATGGGGGTGTGGTAGGTATTTGTGTGCTTGAGCATCTGCTTGTATTGATTCCCTCACTGTGAAGAGAAAAAAAAAATAAAAATGTAAAAAAAAAATTAAAAAAAATAAAAAATAGCATTTATTTTATTTATTTATTTTTGTATAAATTCCTTTCCAAATTTAAGATTCAAATGCATTCTTAAAAAAAATAATAAATAAAAATCCTCTGTTATTTATGAGGTAAATCCCAAATAACATATTACTATAGCACAAGGTTATTTTGTCATTTGTTATCATAGTTGAAGATTGCTAAAAATAATTTAATTAACAGTCCTGCATCACAAATAATTATCGAATAAAACAATATTATAATCAGATTATTAAAAGAACTTAACAAAAATCTTAAGGAAAATCAATTAGAAATTATACATGAATTCGATATTTATTATTAGATAAATGTAAGCAGTTAGTTCTTATAAAAAATAATATAAATAGATATTTTTATCCTTATAGAGAACTCTCCAAGGCAATTTTTTGAATTAATATCACCATAAAAATGAAAAAATAGATCTAAGTAATTATAATCTAAACGGATTATGAATAATGGTGGAATAATAAAAAAAAAATAATGAAATGAAATATAAAATAATATTAGAAATAGTCCAAAATCAGATAAAATAAATAATTTCATATTAGACGAATATAAATAATAGTAGAATAGAAATAAAAGAAGACCTATATAAGCAATTAGAAATATACTACTTATAAAAATATAAGCGTAGAGAGGATAATTAAGTTAACAATAAATTAAAATCTGGACTTTATCACAATTTTATATAACCTTTAGGCTTATGTACTATTTTTATATTGTTTTCAGGATTAAATTGATTCGAATTTAATACTTTAGGGACTTAATTGATAAAATTAAAACTTTAAGGACTTAAATGAAAACTGTGTTAAATTTTAGGAAATATTATTGTAATTTATTTATTTATTTTTAACATTGGACCAACAAAGCCCCAAATTCAAACAAATTAAATAGACCCAAACGTAAGGAGTCACGTAGGCCCAACTCGAGCCCTAAGGTACGTTTGTTGATGGGCATCTCAAGCCCAACAGGTTGGACTCCATTTGGACTGTACTCACACTCACCTTGATATTTAAAAAAAGAAAAATACAATTAACCCTAATTTTAAAAATAATTGCACTGATCTTTCTTGATATTTTAATTCGCATAGTATTTAGGTAATTTTTAATTAATAATTTGTTAGTTGTATAAATAAAAAAAATAATATCGTCATACATTTTCTATCAAAATATACATTTATTTGTTTATTTTAGTATTTATATACCATTTGCATTAGTTTTTGTTGCTTTAATTTTAGGATAAATTACAAATACACCCCTTAAGGTTTGCTTAAAGTATAGATTGCTCCCTGTAGTTTAAAAAATTACAAATACCCCTTGTTAAAATTTTTTATTTAACAAAATTAACTAAAAAAAAGAAATTCATAATTGTTCTCCTATACAATAATAAAATTACCTAAATTATTAATTGAAACATATTTATAAAATTATTAAAAACTGTTAATTAACTTAATGATTTATTAATAAAATAGGCGATTTGTTATGAAATTAAAAATCTCAAGGGGTGGAATGTAATTTTCAGAATTACAGGGGGCGATTTGTATTTTAATCAAACCTTAGGGGTTGTATTTGTAATTTACCCTGAATTTTATTAAAGAGAGGTCAGTATAATTATATCAAAAGTGCGGAACTAATTATATATATATATATATATAATTTTGAAGAAGGTGAGTGTAATTTACCTTTCAATATATATATATATATACACATGTTTGAATTAACTAAGCCCTGAGTATTGTTAATTATGACTAAATTACGCCTCAACTTGAGTATGATCCGTAACTCTTATTTATTTTTAAAAAATCAGCTAAAAATAAATATGCAATTGCGCATTTTTAGAGATGTGCATAATAAAATTTTGAATAAATAACACTAATTTCTTTTGAAATTAAAAAAAAAATACAGTAAACTTCACAAATTTACAATAATTACATTGGGTTTCCTTCCTATTATCTCTTTTAGATTAAAATGTATATTTAACTTTATTTGTTTTGTTCCATGCAATTTATGATTGATGAAAAAAATAAAACTCACAATTTTATATTAGGTGATAAAAAACAGAAGACAACATAATATATTGTAAGTAGTGTGTGACATATAACACTTGGTGCCCAAAGCCAATCAATTTTTCTTTTAGGGTGCTTTCTGACTTTTGCAAAGCAAAAAGCCAATATAGCAGCCAAATAATGTTCTCATGATAATTAACCGTATAAAAAAAAAAAGAATGCTTTTACAATAATAACTAGTAATTGAGGGATTGCGAAAATCATTATTATTATTTTTTTTATAACAATGTTTTTAGTCTTTTACTTTGTTTTAATGTGGACTAGTTTCATCATGAATGTATTTTGTCAAAATAATGGATTTTTTGCCATTAAAGTATGGGGCTCTAATCTAGTAATAATTTATCAACAATTCTAGGCATTCCAAAAATGTATGAAGAGAAGTTTTTTTTTTTTTTTTTTTTTTTTTTTTTTTGTGTTAAGCACTATAAAGAGTGTTCAAAAATAAAATATTTGAATGAAATTTATTTTGAAAGTGATCTATACGACATTGAAGTTGCTAAATATGGAAAGTTGCTAAATAAGCAGCTTATTTGCTACAAATTATCACACTATCTCTCTACTTTTCTGCATATCTTTTCATAAAAAATAAAAAAAATTACTAAATAAGCAAATTCCAAAACAACTACTAAATCTAAATTATATACTTGTTTTTAGAATATTTTTTTATATTGTTATTTTTTCATATAATTTTTCCAAAAAGTGACAATGACATCCAACATTGCCCTATTACCAACACTTGTCTTTGGAGAAAAAAGTAGTCCTCAAAGACATTTTACACCATTTGCTTTTTGGAAAGATCATGAAAAAAGTACTTTCAATCAATGGTTGAATAGGTAAGGAAACACTAAAAGCATATGTCACAGTCAAAACTCTTAGAATTGGTGTTTTTTTTCTTCTTTTTTTTCTTCTCCTTCTGTAACTTTCACTTTGGTCACAAGATTGTATTCACTTACATAAAATAAATAAATAAAAACAGAAATAATTTTTTTTTGATTTAACAAATTTATTCAAAACAAAATTAACACCACCCTATGGAAGGCTGAATATCATTGCTCTAATTGATTCAGTTAAATTTTTTTAATTCCCCAAAAAATTTGATAGGAATCGAAGGCATCATTTGCCTTTTCAATAGAAATAAACAATGGCAAGTGATAGGATATAAACACAAATATTATAGAATCACTCAAATTTCTAACTTCTAATACATTTTGAACTATTTGAGTTATGTCTCGAAATTCTCATATAATCTAAAGTAATTTGAAATGGAGAAACAGATTTGATGAGTATCTTTGGTAACTATTTTTTTATTTGTGGAACATAAAAATGTTAGAGAGAGAGAGAGAGAGTCATGGAATTCTTTGTAACTTGGTTTTACAATTTTGTTTTGGGAAGGAATTGCCGATGGGATTGGGCCCTGAATGCACCTCATGCAACACTTTCCTTTGGACATGATCACCTTCAACAAGTAACTGAAAAGTATATGCACACACAATTATATATATACAAACACAAATTAAAAGAGAGAAAATTCAAATAACAAAAAATATAATAGCATGCTTACCTTGTGTATATACATTGTTGATGCTCTCATATTCTCAAGCCTAGAATCTAAAAAAACCATTTTACTAGTTAAAATGTATATCCAAATCACACACAAATGGAGAGAGAGAGAGAGAGAGAGAGAGAGAGAGAGAGAGAGAGAGAGAGAGTTCTAACCTCCAAACTTTGGCATAGCATGCAGAGAAACAAGAGAGAGTAAAAGGATGAGGAGAAAAGAGGGGAAAGTCATGTTTGGTGAGGAAGAGAAACTCAGAAGTGGGATTGATGGATGGGGAAAAAAGTTGTGGTTGATGGGAGAGAGAGAGAGAGAGAGAGAGAGAGAGAATTTACGTGTAACATGGGTTTTAAAAAGGAAAACTAAAGAGGAGTGTCTTTTTGTAGAAGAAAGTGGACAAGTCCTGTTAATAAGACAGATGAGTTGTGTTTAAGATGCTTTGGACAACAATAATCCCAATCTCTTTTCTCTCTCAACATCATCTTCATCAATTGGGGATTGGGTATATACCCCAATCATATGCTCTAATCGCCAATTTCAATTTACCAATCAATTATTAAGTTTGATTTCAATAGTGGTGACAATAAATAATATGCAATTCATACGGCAAAAACAATAACATGATGATTTAATGGGTAACTCCAAGGAAAACTCTTTTGACGAAAACCACCATTCAGACAACCCAAACAAATCCACTAACGAATCAAAAGTTAACAGGACTCATATTTGAAATCTCTCTCAAAGGTCCACGAGCTTGATATCCGATGCGATGTGGCTTTGGTCCAGCAGGCCTTTTTTGATCCACTAGTCCACTATAAAGCTTCTTGCCTCGTCCTCATTCACATGGCTTCACTTCCCTAGAAGCTCCTTAATCAAATCAATGTACATGCAAATGAACAAATATAGAGATTGTTATTGTGATGCATCAACTCCCAATTTGAAGAATCAGCAGATTTAAACCACATAACTCAACATTAATCATAAGATGAATATGACTCAAGTTGGTTGGAACCTGTGAGAATATTCGACTTTATGTATATATAATAGTATATATATTTCGTATATAGTAGGGATTTTTCTTACCTTTTTCAGTCCTAAGTTAGATTGTTATATAAACTGAGGTACTCTTGTATTATATACATAATTGAATATACATAAATTATTCAAAAAACTTACATGGTATCAGAGCTTGGGTCGAAACTGTAACAACCATTGTGTATCTCTATTTTGAATCTCAGAATCGATTGAGTTCTCTGGTTCGTGTCTAGTTCGAGAAGACTCAGCTAATTCTGCCTCTTCCCTTCGTTTGGTTCGAAGTTAGTTGCGTCATAATTGACCCATTGAGTTTTCTATTGCATTGACTTTGCACAACCCATATGGTCCAAAATCGATTTTAGCTCAGATCGAAGGTTTTTGGTTCGTGTACACTGAACTCATGGTCTCTCTTTGGTTTAGTTCTCTGGCTTAGTTCACCCTCTATTTCGCTTAGCTTGGGCGACTTCCTGGGTTTTCATCGTGATTCTCCCCTCTAGTTCGACTTTGTCTATTGGAGTTGTGATATCAGTTCTTCGACTTCATCTCCGTTAGTTGCAGGAATTGCAACATCAGTCGCACCTGTCAGAGTCGCGACCCATTGCATCGCGACATCTCTCTCTCTTGTTCTGAGTCGCGAGTGTTCCTCTTTGACTAATCGCAGTTCTCTCTTATTCTTGTTTGGACCAATATTATAATTTGATCCATCAATTTTCTATTTATTACACTTTGCCTAATTGGTTCTCTAGTTTTGGTTCATTATAATGTTGGATACCCATCAGCTTCAGCCTTTTGCAAAGCCCAAGAAAGGGTCATTGGCTTCAGATGAGTGTGCCTTCAGCCATCAGAGGGGCCATTAGAAGTACCACTGTTGCAAGAAGAAATGTCTGCCTGCCTCGTCTTTTCAGCAGTCTTAGAACCAATTTTGGGCTCCTCCCGCAGCTTATATTGCATCTGCTCCGGCTCCTGATCTTGACTTGGCTTCCTTGAGTGCTCAAATTAGTCAGCTTCAACATATACTGTCTACTTCCCAACCGTCGCTATCTGCCTTTCTTGTTTTCTCTCTTCATTCAGGTTTATTTGGGTTTTCTTTAGGTATCTCTTCGTATGTTTGGTGTTGTGACTCTAGTGCCTCTTATCATACGACTCCATATCTTTTCTTACTTCAAAATTGTACTCTTCATCCCTTTCCTATTATTGTTAATGCTGCTAATAGGTCTGATACGTCTGTTATATCTATTGGGTCTATTTGACCGTCTACTATGTCTGCTGTTTCTATTCCATCTGTTCTTTATGTTCCTCAATTATCTGTTAGTTTATTATCTATTAGTCAGCTTGATGCCTCCGGTTTTAAATTTGATGTTATCTTTTCTTCTTCTATCTGTTCTGTGCAGGATCGAATATCCAAGAAGCAGATTGAGGCTGGTCGTAGAGTTGGAGACCTCTATGTGGTAGAGAGCCTACATCTGCCTATGACTACCTCTCCGATTGCTTTTTCCTCTTTTTAGTTAGATTCTTTGTCATGTTCTTTCTATTTGTGACATTCTATATTAGGGCATTTGTCTGCTGTCCACTTACGGCCTTTAACTCAGTTAGGTATATTGAGTAAAATTTCTTCTAATCAACTTACCGAGTGTCGGGGGCGTAAACTTGCCAAAATAATAGCCTTAACTTTCCACAAAAGTACCTCTATATCAGATACATTATTTTCTTTAGTTCATACTGATGCCTGGGGTCCCTCTCCTATTCTCACTAAAATGGATTCTGCATACTATGTTTCATTTGTTGATGATTGAACTTGTTACACTTGGGTTTATCTTATGACTCATAAATCTGACTTCTACCAGATATACCGTACTTTTCAGTCTATGATCACTACACAGTTTGGATCTACTATTAAATTGTTGCGGTCTGACTTGGGTGGGGAATACTTTAAAATTGAGCTTTGTGAATATTTGGCCAATTTGGATACCATTCACCAAACTTCCTATATTGATACACCTGTAAAATGGTCAAGCTGAGCGTAAATATCGTTATCTCCTTGAGACAGCTAGGTCTCTCATTCTCTCTGTCTCCGTTTCGGCTCTGTTTTGGGGTGAGACAGTTCTTACTGCTGCTTTTCTTCTCAACCGTATGCCTACCCCCTTTTTTTCTGGACGGTCTCCTTATGAGGCTCTGTTTTCTCAATTTCCAAATTACTCCCTCCTTCATGTGTTTGGGTTTGCTTGTTTTGTCCTTTTATCCTGTAAAGATAAGACCAAACTTAATGCCCGATTTGTCCTATGTGTCTTTTTGAGTTACAGTCTCACTTAGAAAGGTTATTGCTGTTATGACCTTGTTTCCCGTCGCCTTTATGTCTCCCACCATGTTGCCTTTCTCGAACATCTACCTTGCTTTTAGCTTTCATCTTTCACAACCTTAGTTTCCAAAGAAGATTTGGTCTATATTGATCCATTTTCTCTTCTCCTTCTCCTTCTCCTTCTCCAGTGTCAGTATATTCTCGTCGCAAGGCTCTCTTTTCACTAATTGTCTCTGCCCCTCCTACTGAGTCCCTCTCCACTGACCCCCATGAGTCTGTTCCCTCTTTCCCTCATGCTTTTACTTCTGACAACTTTGATCTTGCTAACCGTAAATATCCCCTTCGCATCCGTAAACAGGTAGTCAAACTTGGTTTTGCTAAAACATATTTTTCTCATTCATACTGTACATTTTTGTCTGCTATTTAATCTTTTTCAGAACCTCAGTCTTACAAGGAGGCCTGTCAGGATCCTCATTGGATTCAAACTATAGTAGGGATGGCAAAGGCCGGGATAGGGCTGGGGATCACACTCCCCGTCCCCGATTCCCGACAAGGAACCTATCACCGATCGTTTTCCCGACCTCGAAAATTCCCCTACCAAAAAAAAAATCAACTCCAGATCTAATTAGATCCAAGCAGACGGTTTCTTGATTTGTAGTTGCAAATCTAACAGCACAACCACAAAGTTTTACAAGAATACAAGAATTCATCAACAACAACAGCATCATCACCAAATCATATCTGTTCATCATCATCATCATCATCATCAACAACAACACACACCTATACACCAGATTTAACATATATATTCAATAGATCTAACAGATCTGAGCTCAAATGTAAAAAATAAAAAATCTAACACATTCAACAAATCATCATTTTCTTCATCTTCATCAACAACAGATCTGAGCTCATCTTCATATTCATCAACAACAGATCTGCACCGTCGACCTCCGTGACCAAATCTCTGTGTGTGTGTGTGTGAGAGAGAGAGAGAGAAAGAGAGAGACAGTAGTGGTGGTGCGACTTAACACCGTTGGAGCTTCGTTAGCGTTGACGATGGAAGAAAAACAAAGAGAGAGTTCAACAGCGAGAGTTAGTGGTGGTACTGGTGTTTTCGGTTTAGATAACCTTATTGCCGTTCATTTGGAGCGTTGACGGCGCTATATTGGGGAAAGAGCTCTCAAGGCGAAGGAGGAGGGACTCTAGATTTGGTGATGATGGCGGCAAATTCGTTGTCGATGAAGCGCAACTGTGGCAACAGAGGAGACCGTGAGATGAAGAGAACGAAAGAGGAGAGAGGAGAGAGGATGAGGAGCTGCCGCCAATGCCGTAAGCACCTGCAGCACAGAGAGAGATGGAGAGAGACTGAGAGAAGAGAAGTGAGT
The DNA here is from genome assembly GCF_055761805.1 of Camellia sinensis. Taxonomy (NCBI): domain Eukaryota; kingdom Viridiplantae; phylum Streptophyta; class Magnoliopsida; order Ericales; family Theaceae; genus Camellia; species Camellia sinensis. The sequence goes on from NC_138967.1 coordinate 154,652,503, forward strand.
GTGAGTGGGAGAGGCTGAAAATGAGACACAGAATAACCCTAAACATATATATATATGGGGAATATGAGGGGACTATTCGAGGCGGGGGGAACCTATCCCCGTCCCCAGCCCGAAAATTACCGGGGATTCAATTTTCAATACTATCCTCGGCCCTATGGGGGATAATTTTCGAGGAAAACCCGTTCTAATCGGGGTCGGGGGGTTAGGTTCAAATTGCCATCCCTAAGCTATAGAGGATGAGTTGTTTGCTTTGTAGAAAACTAGTACTTGGGAGTTAGTTCCTTTGCTTGCTGGTAAGAATCTGATTGGTTGCAAATGAGTGTACAAAGTCAAGACTCATTCTGATGTTTCTTTTGAGCACTACAAGCAATGTTTTCAAAGGCGTATATGATGCGCGACTTGAGGCGAGGTGTACGGAAAACGCACAGATGCGTTATCTTTTGGGCGACACACCAGCTATGCGTACGTATCAAAGACAGAGGCGTAAGCATCTGAAACGCTTTATACGATTTTCACGCTTTGGACAGTAAGGCGCAAGCCTTTTGAGGATTTCGATTTCAAAAATCAAAATTCGAAAAAGACTTCGATTCAAACAGAAATTGCTTAAGAAGAAAATATAAATACCTTGTAAGTCCATATTCTTCAAATCAGAGTCCAACAAGTTCGAATCAGTCTTCTCCAACAAATTAGGGTTTTCCAGGTACGAAGTCTGTCTCTCTCTTTCTCTCGAGTTAAGTTGAGTCTCTCTCTCTCTCGTTCAGCTCTGTCTACATCGTCTCTCTGTGCATCGTCTTTCTCTCGTTCTTCTGTCTGCATCGTCACTCTCTCTTTTTTGTCTGCATCGTCTCTATCTCTCTGCTTTGCGTCTTTTTTATCAATGGCCGATGCTTCTCTTCTCTGTATTTGTGCACACAAATATCTCCACTTATCTAATATATTATTATTATATAACTGAGTCCTTCCTTATTAATTTATTAATATATTATTATTATTATATAACTGAGTCTTCCCTCATTAATTTATTATCAGTGTAATTCTAATATATTATTATTTAATATTATTATTAAGCTTCTTCTCATTTAATTTATATAACTGAGTCCTCCATCATTAATTTATTAATATATTATTATTATTATTATATAACTGAGTCCTCCCTCATTAATTTATTATCAATGTAATTCTAATATATTATTATTTAATATTATTATTAAGTTTCTTCTCGTTTAATTTATTATTATTATTATTATTATTATTATTATTATTATTATTTTATAAATTTTAATTTATTATTATTATTTTATTTTTTATTTTTTTAATTGAGCTTCTCTTCTCATATTTTTTGTTTTTAATTTTTTTATTTGTTTATTTTTGTAGTTGATAAGTTGGTGGGGATAACAAAAAAAAAAGGATGACTGAACCCAAAGGCCAAAGAAAAGATTTTGTCTAGAAGTATGTAAAAGAAGTTGATGGGGAAAAATATTTTAGATGCAAATTTTGTGATCAAACTTGTAGTGGTACTGTAAGTCGATTTAAAAATCATCTAGCCGGTACGCATAAAGGCATTAAACCGTGTTCAAAAGTTCCTGAAGATGTAAAGTTGGAATGCCAACAAGCATTAAAAAATTTCTTTGAGCAAAAAAGTGCCCGTAATGAGATGCTATATGAAATTGGGATGGGTGCTGGAGCAAAGGGCGAGAGTGGTGCTTCTCAATCTATTGAAGGCGATACTGGTAGTATGACACAACCACCAAAACCGAGGGGTCCAATGGATAAATTTGCTAGTTCTCAAGCACGACAATTTACACTGAACTCCAAATGGAAACAAGAAGAAAGAAAAGATGTATGTCGAAAGATTGGGCGTTTTATATATTGTAAAGCTCTTCCATTTAATTTAGTGAATGATCCGTATTGGGTAGCTGCAGTTGATGGAATTGCAAATTATGGACCTGGTTTCAAACCCCCTTCTATGCATGAATTGAGGACTTGGATTCTTAAAGCAGAAGTAGAGGATATAAATGTCATGATGGAGGAACATAAGAAAGTATGGAAACAATATGGATGCTCAATTATGTCTGATGGCTGGACAGATGGGAAAAGTAGAGTTCTTATTAATTTTCTTGTGAATAGCCCTGCTGGAACTTGGTTTTTAAAATCAATTGATGCATCTGATACTATAAAAAATGGGGAGTTGATGTTTAACTATCTTGATAGTGTCGTAAATGAAATTGGGGAAGATAATGTTGTTCAAGTTATTACTGATAATGCTTCAAACTATGTCAATGCCGGGTCAAGACTTATGGAGAAGAAGAAGAAGTTGTATTGGACTCCATGTGTTGCACATTGTATTGATTTAATGTTGGAGGACATTGGAAAATTGAAAATTTGTGACCAAACTCCCTCGTTAGCTAGGCAAGTGGTCAAGTTTATATATGGACATTGTTGGGTTTTTTCAATGATGAGATCATTTACAAAGAACAGTGAACTACTCCGTCCAGCAGTAACACGGTTTGCCACTGCTTATCTTACTCTCCAAAGTCTTTACAAACAAAAGCAACCACTCCAAGCTATGTTTTCTTCAGAAAAGTGGGCTTCTAGTAGTTGGGCAAGAAAGGTTGAAGGGGTAAAGGCTCGTGCAACTGTGTTGTTTGATCCAAAATTTTGGCCTAATGTTGCTTTTTGTATCAAAAGCACAATACCTTTGGTTAGTGTTTTGCGAGAAGTTGATTCAGAGGAGAGGGCTGCTATGGGTTACATTTATGAGTTGATGGATGTGGCTAAAGAAAAGATTGCTTTCAATTGTGGAGGAAATGTTAGGAAGTACGGACCAATTTGGAATAAGATAGATGTAAGGTGGACACCACAACTTCATAGACCTTTACATGCTGCTGGTTATTATCTAAACCCTCAGTTGCACTATCGAGATTCCTTCTCCAATGTTGAGAAGGTGAGGCTAGGATTGTATTAGTGCATGGATAGAATGTTGAGTTATGATGATCGTCTCAAGGCTGATATCCAATTGGACTATTATGATCAAGCAAAAGGGGAATTCGGAAGTCGTGTTGCAATTGATTCCAGAGCGATACGCTCTCCCGGTAAGAAACTAATATGAAAATAATTATCCAATTACATTCTATAAAATTAGAATACGAGATTGAAATTATTTGTGCATTTTTCAAATTATGTAGCTGATTGGTGGATTTGTTTTGGGAGCAAAACACCAGAGTTCACAAAATTTGCTATTCGAATACTTAGGCCAAGTTTGGGAAGACTAAATAAGTGCACTTTTTGACTTTTTATGAAATATGGGTTGGATTTGGGTTGGGTTTGAAGTGATGTGTTAGAGAGGTGATGTGACTTAAATAAGATGATGTGACTTAAATAGGATAGTAATTTTTTGACTTTTTGAATTTTTTGGAAGATGCCAAACTTGGCCTTAGTCTAACTTGTAGTGCTTCGGGACGTGAGAGGAATTGGAGCACCTTTGAGTCGGTAATATATCGTTCTTTCCTAAACTTTCTTATGCATAAAATAAAATATTCATGTTTCTTATTTCGTTTCTTATATTATTATATTAGATTCATACAAAAAAGAGAAATAGGCTTGAGCACAAACGTTTGAATGCTTTGGTCTATGTGAAGTACAACACTAAACTAAGAGAGAGGAGTATCAGAAAAAGACAACATCGATCCAATACTAATTGATGAAATTGATTCGGATGATGAATGGATTGCTGAAAAAGAAGATCCTGTCCTCTCCCTTGATGCTTCTTGGCTTGATGAAGAAGAATTGTTCGATGCTGAAGCAATTAGGACTGTGCCTATCACTACATATGATAGAAGTGTGGAGAATCGATCAACTACGACTACAATTAATGTTGACTCATCTTCGAATGCAAAGAAAAGAAAAGTTGGTGAAGGTTCAAGTAAGTTGTTAAACAATTATGGACTAGTTGCATACATATTGTATGTGCCTATTTAATTAATTTGAAATCATATTTCTTGTATAGGAAATGATAGAGGCAAAGGCAAGGCAGCAAGATGCACCCTTGTGGATGAAGATATGGAGTTTGAAGAAGTTGGTGGAATAGATGATGGAACCTATCCCATTATAGATATAGCAGACGAAGATGATGACAATATTAATGAGGATGACTTAGAGTGACCTATTATTTATTTATTGCTTTGTTTATAGAGTATTAGAGTTTTAAGTAATTTTGTTTATTGAACAATTGAAATTTAAGTTATTTTGACTATCACTTAAGTTATTTTTTTATTATAGTATTAATGAGAATGACTTAGAAAGCACTTATAATACTTGAAATTATTAATTAATTTTGGTTATATGCTTAGAATGGCCTTTAAGAATTTTATTTGGTAATTCTTATTTTTTGTACTCTTTTTATGCTATATTTAATTAATTTTGTATTTTATAAAAATTTAAAAAATCAAAATTTTAAAGGCTTACGCCTCAACGCCTCGCCTTAATAAGGGTAAAACACCTCGCCTTGCGCTTTCGCCTTTAAAAACACTGACTACAAGGCTCGCTTAGTTGCCAAGAGTTTTTCCCAAGAGTATGGTATTGATTTTGAGGAGACCTTTACCTCTGTTGCCAAGATGACTACTATCCGTACTTTGATATCTGCCGCTATTGTTCGCCATTGGCCTCTTTATCAGATGGATGTTAACAATGCTTTTTTTAATGGTTATCTCACTAAGGCAGTGTACATGCATCCTCCCCTAAGTTACCTAGATTGCGAATCGTTGTGGCACGCGGAATGAGAACGGGAACGTAGTACACTATGTCGTGCGGAACGTGGTATGGTGGGGGTAGGCTTCTTAAGATCGATTAGTCGGAACGAAATATGTTTGTTCGGAACGTGGAACGTTTTTTTGGATCGTTTAGTAATATTTATAGAAATGTATGATTGTATACATGTAAGACTTTATATATATATATATATATATTTTAATCAAATGAGATTTTTTTTCATCACAATGGAATTATAAAAATTAAATTACTTGAACTAATTTCTATACTTGCAAAAAGTCTATTCCAAAAATATTAATAACAAAATGATCCAAAGTTTATAAGTATTGCAATAAAAAATAACTAACACAATAATAAAAAGTTCATCATAAAAGGTAATTATTCCTGACTCTTAAATTGAAAAAGAACAAAAACAAAAAAAAAGGAAAAGTTATACCATCTTTTTCCCTTTATCCTTTGTGGATGATAATGCTCCATCTTGTCTAATAAAACTAGAAATTTGAGACTGTTGAGATCTCATTCAAGGTGCAAGATTAGAAGTTTTAGCTAATGGTGCTAAACTTTGTCTAGGAAATCTCGAACCAAACACAGGATGTTGCTCTTGGGTCCATTCATCTAAATGTGAGTGCTTTTGTTGAGTATCATCTTTATCATCCTCTAAAGACTACCACCGTATCTCTTCTAATCACACTTGGGAATCATCAATCATTGTATCTTCTAAATTGACGTCCCATTTTTTGAATGGCTCCTTTGTAGTTTTCTTGAAATCGTGATAATAGCCGAATGTTGGAATGAATAAATACTAGCTTGTCTGCTCGTGATGCATTTGGCCTATTTCATTGCCAAAAATAAATAAATTAATTAAATTAAAAAAAATAATAAAAATAATATGCAAAACAATAAATAAAATAAGATCCAAACTATAAAATAAAAATAAAAATAAAAATAAAAACAAAAACAAAAAACCTATTCTGTTTAACATTGTGAATATACGAATATGTGCTCCAATTTCATTTTGCAGATGATGTAGTGATTGATTGGGACAAGACCTTTCGTGCAACTTCTGCTAGCTTTGGTGTTTTTGATCCATATGTTGCCCACCATTCTATTGCACCCATAGTAGAAGCATCAACAAAGGAAGCAACCGTAGAAAAAAGGCATTTTTGCATATGAAAATCCACAAATTGTTTGCGTAACATTCTTGCTTCCTCAGGGTGTGATGCAATCTTTTCAAATGCTTTTAAGACACCAGCAACCACTTCTTTATCTTCATTAGGTCTCATTCTAATGGTTCCACCAGGGGCAAGAGTACTTACATAGGTAGAATCATAAAATCGAGGTGACAAAGCAAATCCAAGGTAATGCATAGGGACATTCATTTTTTCCCATCTACCAAGCACTTTAGCTTCAATTTGTGTATATGCATCACTGTATTTGTTGTTTTTGAAAACATCTTTGATCTCCCCAAGCATATTATCCACCCCCACATATATTTCACCCATAAGTGGACCATCTTTATCACAAAACCTTATTAATTTATAAATTGGTTTTGTGATTGCCACTATGTTGCATACCTCATCCCAAAAATAATCACTCCCAATATATCCAGTAATAAGAGCACCCACATCTCTTGTATTTTCATCACCACTTTTCATCAATTTCTTCTGAGAATTTAAAACAACTATTGTTGCCAAGGCCTCTCTTACATCAAAAAGTATTTTCAACATTATAAAATGTGAAGCAAATCTTGTTTTAGCTACTTTCAAAAGTTCTAGCTTTGAGTGCGATCTAAAAATTGTCAATGCATGTGAATGATTTATGAAATACTTGACAATTTTTTCCCCCCTTATGATATGTATCTGTGAACCAATCAAAAGTTTGGGCCAAATCTTTGAAAATCAAATTCAATGTGTCAACTACACAAGGAGACCAAAAAATATAAGGATGTACCTTTTCCACTTCTTTTCCAGCTAACTTACAATTTGTGGCATTGTCAGTCACAACTTGGATGACGTTAGAAGGACCCACCTCGTCAATTGTTTCCAGTAGCAATTCAGCAATATTGATTACTGATTTCTAAACTCCAGAATAGTCTTTAGCATATAAGAACATGGCACTATGACTATTTACTGCTAAAATATTTATCAGTGGATTCTTCCTCACATTCGACCACCTATTCGAAACAATTGACACTCCATCAGTGTACCACGTGTTTTTTACAGAAATCAATTCTTTCTCAACACTTGTTTTCACTTCTTCTAGCAAAGTAGTTCTTGCCTTTTCAAAGTATGGAGCTTTGTAGCCCTTTGGTGCGTTATTGATAGCTATCACCATTCGACAAAAGTGAGGATCCTAAGAACATTAAAAGGAATTTCATTCGTACATTATGCTCTCACAATAATGGCATCCACTGCATGTCTATCCATCAAGGTGAATGAATCTTCTAGTGGACCTTTGCTTGTTGGCACGTGGCGATGAGTGGGTATTGAATTTTTAAGTGAAGAAGAAACACCACCTTCTTTCTCGATGTTTTCTACTTTTTTATGGTATCCTTTCCAATTCTGTGTGATTTTTCAACAAAGTAGGGCACCTTTTAACTTTAGCTTTTTTTTTTCAGCAGAAGCACCAAGAAAGTGTGCATGAATACGAGTATGCGTACTCACAAAACTAGCATTACAATTCTTACACTCCCAGCGTTTGGCACCCCTGAGATTTTTTCTGCTTGCAACACCTTTCATAATAACTTCATCCAACAAAGGCTTAGACTTCATATCAACTTGTTTTTCTCTCGACAGTGTGAAATTTCTTGCTTGAGCACCAATATTACAACCATCTTTGTCATTCTGAATTGCATCAATTTCTTCAACATTCTCATCATCACTGGTAATAATATCTTCACACATCATTATGTCCTCCTCGTCTTCAAAATTTTTAGGAGCATCATCTACATGCTTTCTTTTTCCAAAAACCATGGCTCACAAATTATTATTATTATTATTATTATTATTATTATTATTTTTCTTCTGATGGGAATAGCTACAGAACCAAATCTAATTTAAAGACAATTTTGTTGTGTGAAAATATTTATTTTCTATTTTTGTGTTATTTCATTTCTATTTTGAGTAAAAACTAACATTTAAAATTGTGTATTTTCAAAATATTGTTATTCATATTTTTCTTTCCTAATTTTTTTTGGCCATTGTATTTATCTTTTTCTATTATTATGTATAATAGAATATATAATTGTTTAGGAAACCGTATAATATAATTTCAAAATTGTGTATTTTCAAAAAATTGTTATATTCATATTTATCTTTCCTATTTTTTTTGGCCATTGTATTTATCTTTTCTATTATTATATATAATAGAATATATAATTGTTTAGGAAACCGTATAATATAATTTTAAAATTGTGTATTTTCAAAAAATTGTTATATTCATATTTATCTTTCCTATTTTTTTTGGCCATTGTATTTATCTTTTCTATTATTATGTATAATAGAATATATAATTGTTTAGGAAACCGTATAATATAATTTCAAAATTGTGTATTTCCAAAAAATTGTTATTCATATTTATCTTTCTTCCCCTTTTTTTTTTTTTTTGACTATTTTATTTATCTTTCCTATTATTATGTATAATAGAATATATAATTGTTTAGGAAACCGTATAATATAATTTTATATCAACTATATACTATAAATGTTTTGGAATAATAAAACATTTTACCCATTGGTTAGGAATCCTAAAATATAATTTTATATAAAATATTTAAGGTAATTGTAAAGAAGACAGAGAGACCTTTTGAATTAAGACTTCTCATTTTTAAAAGAGACGTGTGTGACAGACCACGCTAGTTATAAATTATAACTTCCCAAATCTGTGCCTATGTACACAATCACTCCTTTAGTTGGACTCTACAACTTTCCAAATCTGTTTCCAATTATTTGACTATAGACGTGGAAGAGGGGAGACCCAAAATCTTTTACAAAATAAATCTGTGCCTATGTATACAATCACTCCTTTAGTTGAACTCTACATCTTCCCAAATCTGTTTCCAATTATTTGACTATAGACGTGGAAGAGAGGAGACCAAAAATCCTTTCCAAAATAAATCTGTTCCCAAATCTGCTTCTTTATCTTTTCTATTTTTTTTTTTCAATCGTTCAAATCATCTCTGCTATAGGTCTGTTCTGGTTCAAAAATGCTGAACCCTTCATCTTTGACAATTGCGAACTCTAGGGTTTCCATTGGAGACAAAGAAGCACCAACCTGTTTCGATTTGATGGTTGACGATGATGCGAACGAGACAAATGACGACTGCGATGCATAGGGAAAGCACTATAAGTTTCTACTTTTTTATGCTCTATGTTGATTTTTCATTGGAATGCCCAAATCTGTGATCCAGTTCGCAAACAACCCGCGATTGGGATCGTACGATCCAAATCGCAAATCGCACCTCATTAGTGATTTTTGGTAACTTTGGTCCTTCCCTCTGCCCTTCACCATTCCTTTGGACAGGTTTGTTGTCTTCGGCGTGCTCTGTATGGTCTGAAGCAATCTCCTCATGCTTAATATGATTGCTTTCAGACTACTGTCACTGAGCTTGGGTTTCTCCTTTGCCTAAGACTCTGCTTTGTTTCTCCTCCACACCTCTGCTGGTTTTGTTGCCTTATTACTGTATGTGGATGATAGAATTATTATTGGCTTTGATTCTTCTGCTATCTCTGAGGTCAAGTAGTATCTCTTTCGCAACTTCGAAATGAAGGATTTGGGTCCATTATGGTACTTTCCTGGTATTGAGGTGGCTTCTTCTTCCAAAGGCTACTTTCTATCTCAAGCCAAGTATGCTAATGAAGTTATTCACCGTGCTAGTCTTATTGCCACTAAGATTGCTGATACCCCCATTGACCTTAATGTAAAACTTAACACTACTGATGGTGTTCCTATGCCAGATCCTACTTTATATCGAGAGGTCGTGGGTTACTTAGTCTATCTGACAGTTACTCGCCCTGATCTTGCCTATGTTGTTCATACGGTTGATCAATTCGTTTCTGCTCCTCGTTCTACACATTGGGTAGCTTTGGTTCAAATTCTTCGTTATTTCCGAAGTACTATATTTTAGGATTTACTATTGTCCTCCATTTCCTCTTTGGACTTGGTAGCCTATGCTGATTCTGATTAGGCTGGTGATGTGACTGATCGCAAGTCGACGTTTAGTTTTTGTATGTTTCTTAGCGATTCCTTGATTTCTTGAAAAAGCAAGAAACAATTTGTTGTTGCTCGCTCTACTGTCGAAGTTAAGTATCATGCATGGCTCATGCTACTACTGAAAATGTTTGGCTTCATTGTTTCTTGTTTGATTTGGGTGTCCCGCAGTCTTCTTCAACCTTTCTTTACTATGACAACCACAGTGCTATTCAGATTGTCTACAACACTGTCTTCCATGAGTGGATGAAGCACATTGAGATTAATTGTCATTTTGTCTGTCAGCATCTACAGTCTGACTCTATCTCGCTTCCTTTTCTCTCTTCGGCTCCACAACTTGCTGACTTTTTTATTAAGACTCACACCACTACTCGGTTTCAATTTCTTCTTGGCATACTCTCGGTGTTTTTGAGCGGGGGTGTGAGAATATTCAGCTTTATGGATATATTGTAGTATATATATTTTGTATATATTAGGGATTCTTCTTTCCTTTTTCAATCCTAGGTTAGATTGTTATATAAACTGAGGTACTCTTGTATTATATACACAATTGAATATACAAAAATTATTCACAAAACTTACAAAACCATGTTCATGTCTTATGTGGAGCTTATGGATGGAGAGACGTAGATGTATCTTTGTGAATCAAAGTTAGGAATCCATAATAAGCTATGACGATGGGTCTTTTTACATGCTTCTCATTTTTTGTGTGAAGGATCTTTTTGTGAATCCTCTTCTTCGTCTTGTAGATGTTTTGACAGAGCTCAATTTTTCTAGTGAGATCTTATATAACTCCTTTCGTATACCTAGACACCCCTTGTGGTATTTTTTATTTTATTTTTTATATTCGTTAATACTGTTAAGTGTTAGGGATAGTTTGGTCTTTATGTATTATTCTTATTAGTATAAGTAGTTGTGTGTAAGGGGGAAACCCTAAGTTTTTTGAATCAATAATCTACAACAGTTTTCTTTCGTTCTATTCCTTCTTCTTATTCTTCTTCTTATCTATACATTCAACATGGTATCAGGGCACTATCTTCCTTCTTGAAGATTGTTCCTTAGAGCCCCATACTGTTCCTGGTACGTCTGTTATAAAAAATAAAAAAAAAATTACAATATGCTCAAAATTTAATGGGTAATCACCCTATAATCTCATTTTGATTGTTTGGTCATTATTGATTGAGTTTTCTAATTTTTTTTATTTTTCGTCAAAATTGGGTGATTTTTTGAAAATCACTGTTTGACCCTCTTTTTTCTGGTTCTGTCCTTTCTTCTCCTATCCTTGGGAGCCGACTGGAACCCTAGAGGGGTTTGTTGTCCCCGGTTCAATGTATTTTGGCCCTATCTTGGTTTTTTATCGCTGTTCAGTTGCTCTGCTTCGGTTTTCTGACTTGTAGTTGATCTGGTTGCTCTGTTCTGGGCTTCTTTTGGACTGTTTTAGCCTTAGAAGGTGTTTTAGTGTGCTGATTGGGTGATTTCTGGACTTGTTTGATATTTGGCTTGTGTTTTTTGCACCCTCTTTTCTCATCTCATGGCTGACAGCTTGGGTCAGGACTCTTAAGGGCAAGGAGGAGAGTGGACTGAGTCGTGGTCTGACTCTTGGTGATAGTCCTTCTCTCCAGATTAGTCCGATCAAACTTAATGGTCTTAATTACTTGATTTGGTCCCGCTCCTATAGTCTTGCCATTGCCGCCCGGCGTTTGACTGGCTATATTACTGGTAGTACCCAGCCACCTACTGAGGATAGTACTTTATCTGCTCAATGGATTTCTAAGAATGCTTTAGTTATGACCTGGCTCATCAATTCTATGGAGCCTACCATTAGTCGGACTTTTCTCTTGATGGATACTGCTCACAGGATTTGGATAGCTGCCTCTCAGATGTATTCTCAACAAGGGAATGATGCACAGGCCTATGAATTGCGTAAGAAGATTAGGGGTTTGGATCAGAAGGATCGCTCTCTGGCAGTCTACTATGCTGAGTTGAGTGGTTTGTGGCAAGAGCTAGATTTCTACCAGAGTTTCCAGCCAGTTTGCTCCAAGGATGCCACTATGTTTCAGCAGGCTGTGGCGAAGGAGCGGGTGTATGACTTTCATGCTAGTCTGAATTTGGAGTATGATCAGATACGGGTTCAGGTGTTGGGTCGCTCTCCGTTTCCTACATTGCGTGAGGCTTATGCCCTGGTTCAGCAGGAGGAGGAGAGTCGTCGTAGTGCTATGGTGCATGCTCCTGTTCCGGATTGGTCAGCAATGGTTGTCGGCCCCAAGTCACATGATACTCCGCCTTTTTCCGCCTCCAGGTGGTGGTAAGGGTCCATTGGTTGATCGGGACCGGTTGAAGTGTGAGTATTGTGGGAAAGATAGACATGATAAAGAACACTGTTGGAAGTTGCATGGCCGCCCTACTCGAGGCCGTGGTCGTGGTCGTGGTCGTGGTCGTGGTCGTGGTGTTCGTCCTCAAGCACATGTTTCTGAGATTACTGCTAGTGCCTCGAATGATGCTGGTTCTATTTCCCCGGATGAGCTTCACACTCTCAGACGTTTGATGGCTTGACTTGATTCTTCATCTGCTTTAGCTCCTTCCCCTTCTGCCTCTTCCAACTTTGCTCACACAGGTATTTCTGCTAGTGCCCTCAATGCCCCTTCGTCGTCTCCTTGGATCATTGATTCCGGTGCTACCGACCACATGACGGGTACTTCTAGTTTTTTCCATTCTTATTCACCTAGTTCTGGGCGAGATAACGTTAGAGTGGCTGATGGCACTTTATCTTTTATCTTCGGCAAGGGTTCTGTTCATTGCACCTCTTTACTTTCGCTTTCATCTGTTCTTCATGTTCTTAATTTTTCAACTAACTTACTTTCTGTTAGTAGCCTTACTACTGCTCTCAATTGCTCTGTAACCTTTTTTCCGACTCATTGTGTCTTTCAGGAACTGGCTACGGGGAAAATGATTGGCAATGGTAGAGCACAAAGTGGTCTGTACTTTCTGGATGCCATTCCTGCCTCACCTTTGTCCTCTCAGGCTCTTCAATGCACTTCTGGCTCCTCCCTTCGTCTCCTTCATCAGTGGCATTGCCGTTTGGGGAATCCTTCCTTTAGCATTTTAGAGAAACTTTTTCCTTTATTAGTTCGTGATTGTCCTAGGAATAACTTTGTTTGTGATGCTTGTGAGCTTGCTAAGCATAAACGTACTTGTTATCCTTCAATTAATAAAAGAAGTACTTTTCCTTTTATGCTTATTCATACCGATGTGTGGGGTCCTTCCCCTGTTGTTTCTACCTCTGGTTATCGATAGTTTGTCGCATTCATTGATTGTTATTCCTGTGCGACTTGGCTTTATTTACTTCATACAAAAAATGAGGTTTTCTCATGCTTCAAAAGTTTTCATAAAATGGTATCCAATCTCTTCACTGCTACTATCAAAATTCTTAGGAGTGATAATAGGACTGAGTATGTTGATGGCGCTTTCCGGGCATACCTCGACGACCATGACGGTCTTTATCAGACTAGTTGTGTTGGCACTCCTGAACAGAATGGAGTTGCTGAACGTAAGAATGGCCATCTCCTTGAGGTTGCTCGCTTTCTCTTGTTTACCATGAACGTTCCTAAGTCCTTTTGGGGGGATGCGGTTCTTACCGCGACTTACCTTATTAACCGTATGCCCTCTAGTGTCCTCCACTTCCAAATTCCTCTTGAGCTTCTTCCTGTGACGTATCCCACTTCTTCCCTTCCGCTTCGGGTTTTTGGTAGTGTCTGTTTTGTTCATCTTCAACCTCGTACTCGTGGGAAGCTTGATCCTAAGGCTGTCTGGTGTGTCTTTCTTGGTTATTCTGCTACTCAGAAAGGCTACAAATGCTATGACCCTCACTCTCATAAGCCGTATGTTAGTATGGATGTCACCTTCCGTGAATCTGAGCCATTTTTTCCTGATCCTCCGCCATCTCCTTAGGGGGAGCGTGGTATCGATGAGATTGCGGATGAGACGACATCATATCAGCATGAGTTGTCTTTTTTTCTTCCTACTCAGCGGGCTGTTATTTGTGATGAGGGGGAGCCTAGGAGTTCTGTTGATGAGGAGTTGGATATCGGTGGTCGTTTGGATAGAGCCGATCTTAAGACTTATTCACGGCGTCAGAAAGAGCCGGCTTCTCTTGTGCCACCAAGTCAATCATCATCTCCTATGCCAGTTCCACACCTAGTTTCCACTAACTCTTCAGGTAATGATCCTCATCTCATTTCTTCACCTGTTGTTGACGGTCCTATTACAGATGATTTGAGTCTTCCTATTGCTCTCAGAAAGGGGGTTAGAGCTTATACTCAACACCCTATTTCTAGATTCGTGTTATATGATTTCTTGTCTTCTCCGTATCGTGCTTTTGTTTCGTCCCCTTCTTCTGTGTGTATTCCGCAGGGTTGGAAAGAAGCCATCAATGATCCTAAGTGAAAGGCAGCTATGGTAGAAGAGATGCAAGCTTTGAGTAAAAATAACACATGGGAGTTGATGTCTCTTCCAAATGGGAAACACCCAGTCGGATGTAAGTGGGTATTCACCATTAAGCACAATGCAGATGGGACGATTGAACAGTACAAAGCAAGACTAGTGGCCAAGGGATTTACCCAAACATATGGAATAGATTATCAAGAAACTTTTGCCCCGGTAGCAAAGATGAATTCCATTCGAGCTATTCTGTCATGTGCGGCTAATTTGGGATGGTCTCTACAGTAACTAGATGTGAAGAATGCTTTTCTTCATGGGGATTTGGAGGAGGAGGTATATATGGATGTACCTCCAGGATTTTCATCTCAGTCTACAGTTGGAAAGGTTTGTAGATTAAAGAAGGCTTTGTACGGTTTGAAATAATCTCCTAGAGCCTGGTTTGGTAGATTCCTCAAGGCAATGCTGGGATTTGGGTATCAACAAAGCAATGCGGATTACACCTTGTTTGTCAAACGCAATGTAAATAAGGTAACAGTGCTTATTGTATATGTGGATGACATAGTTGTGACAGGTAATGATGAGGAGGAGGTGACCCATCTCAAGATGCAGTTAGCCAAAGAGTTTGAGATAAAAGAACTTGGTCCATTGAGATACTTTCTTGGGATTGAAGTTGCTAGATCTGACAAAGGCATCTTTATTTCTCAAAGGAAGTACATTCTAGATCTTCTTGAGGAAACGGGCATGTTGGGTTGCAGACCAGCTGATTCACCAATTGAGACTAATCATCATCTTTGTAGTGGAATTGGTAAGCTTGTGGAGAAGGAAAGGTATCAAAGACTTGTGGGAAGATTGATATATCTCTCTCATACTCGTCCAGATATTGCCTATGCAGTTGGAATAGTGAGTCAGTTTATGCATAATCCTCGTGTAACTCATTTGGATGCAGTCTATCGCATTTTGAGGTACCTTAAATCTACCCCTGGAAAATGAATTTTGTTCTCCAATCATGGTCACTTGAGGTTGGAAGCATTCACAGATGCAGATTGGGCAGGCTCTATAGATGACCGACGCTCTACCTCCGGTTATTGTGCTTTTGTAGGGGGAAATCTAGTCACATGGCGTAGTAAGAAGCAGGCGGTCGTTTTTAGATCTAGTGCTAAAGCTGAATACAGAGCTATGACACATGGAACATGTGAACTAATGTGGCTTCAATCTTTATTGAGTGATATAGGGCTTGATTGGAGTAGTCCCATGACTTTGTATTGCGACAACAAGGCTGCTATTAGTATTGCACACAATCTTGTTCAACATGACCGGACTATGCATATTGAGATTGACAGACATTTCATTAAGGAGAAATTGAATAAGGGTGTGATATGTATGCCTTTGTTAAGTCTGAAGATCAACTGACGGATGTTTTTACTAAGGGTCTTAGTAGTAAAGTCTTTCATCCTATTTGTTGCAAGTTGGGTATAAGAAACATCTTTGCACCAACTTGAGGGGGAGTGTTAAGTGTTAGGGGTAGTTTGGTCTTTATGTATTATTCTTATTAGTATAAATAGTTGTGTAAGGGGGAAACCCTAAGTTTTTTGAATCAATAATCTACAGCAGCTTTCTCTCGTTCTATTCCTTCTTCTTCTTATTCTTCTTCTCATCTACACATTCAACAAATACAATACATGTTACTATCAAGAAAAAATATTAGAAACTTGCCTGGATATTTTTTCTCTCCCCTTTGGTTGTTAGAAAAACTCAAAAATTAAACAATTCAAGCAATTATTGTATATACCCAAGAAAAGATAGAGAGATGTTTATGAGACAAAGGGAGAGAGACATTTTGAGAGAGGGAGGGAGAGACGGACACCTAGGAATAGGAATATAGTTGGATGAGAAAGAGAGAGAGAGAGTGGTAGACAGGCAGGACTCGTGTTTTAATATTCCTTTTACAAACTTTTTCCTTAATCTATAAAATAATATCTTGATTAAATTTTGGGAAATTGTTTTACAATATTTTCTGTAAATTTTGGAATAATTTTTACCTAAGTTTTTGGAATTCCAAACTAACTTATTAGTTTCCAAAAAAAGGAAACAAACTGCATACAATTCAGTTGACAATTGTTGCACATGCTTGCAAACAAGTTGCTCAGTTTCTCTCAGAATATAAAACAGGCTAGAGGCATCTTATCTCACTGCAAATCCATTTTTCACAGCTTGAGAAAGGGGAAGAAAGGATTGAAATCTGAGTTTAAATTTTTTAACAACTCAATGAGAAACTAAAATATATTTTATTCATTCAACAGTGTATGGACTACTGATGAGGAGGGAAGAGGTACGGCAGGAAGTTGACCTTTACCTTTTATTTATATGCAAAATGAGCTGAGAAATATTCTCAAAGAGATTGAAGAAGGTTTAAGACTGATTTCCTGTCGGGCATGCTTGGAATAGCTCCCTTGACTTGCACGCATAGAGAGGCTGCTGCAGCTGCAAAAGCGCCAAGATTCCGTCATACAAACAGCAGACAAGCATGGACACGTGACATGATACAGACACACTGACATGAAATTTTTTAAAAAATGCAAGACACATCACGCAGGAGACACGTGCAATATATATAATTTTTATATAGTTTAATATATATCATATGTAAGAATAAATAATTATAGTGTCATATAGATATATGAATATGGAAGTCAAATATCACAACATTTTAGTCTAGAAAAGAACAGATGTAAATTTACATTGTTTTTGTTTTATCGCTGGATACTAAGTTATTTTTTTCAAGCTTGTAATGTGTTTCATGTATTTCGAAGTGTTGGGAAGTGTCCAATGACACTATACGTTACCATCTTAGAAGTGTCTGTGCTTCTTAGCAGACAAAGGAAATACATAGAAAGAGACTCCAGTGCATACCAGCAAATCTCAAGCATTCCTTCTTTGATTTTCCCTCCACGAGAGCCACAGCAAAAGCAGCAGTAAAAGTATCACCGGCACCGGTTGTATCAAGTACTCTTGGAGCCGATATGATGGGTTGTTTTATTGGTTCTTCTCCTTCTAGGAATAGAGCTGCCCCTTTCGCCCCAAGTTTCACAAGGACCTGCCTAACACCCTGATTGTAAACACGAAAATTTTAGAACTAACCTAGATGAGTATCATCTACTATTAAGTACCTCTAGTACTTTTTCAAGATATGCTAGTCATATGTAATGGATATCCAAATATCCAACCTTCCAAAAAATAACTGCCAAAATATCTTTATCAACTTTAAAACTAGGGTAAATTACAATTGACCTTCCATGACGATTACAAGCAGCCCCACAGTTTTGGCATCATTACACTGACTCCCTTCTAGTAAGGTTACAAAAATCAGGACTAATACAAATGGTGGGAAGTCGTAAAAATAAATAAGGTAAAATATACATTTCAGTGTAAAAAATATGACAACATTTTTTCACCCATATGACTAATAAATTATTGACAAAAAGGGGGCTAAGTGTTATGTAAATTAAAAACTTAAGCGAGTCCAATGAAATTATGCCAAAATTGTCAAATTTACCCTCACAACTAAATGGTGCAAACTTCTTGTACTTCTAACATCATTACAATGGGAACCACCGCAAAGCAGATCTTACAATCAAATTTAGGATTTAATGAAATGCAACGGTTCAAAATGGGACATTTTAAGGGTGCCCAAAATGCTTGTTGCACAAGAATGTACATCTTAGGGAGGAAATACATAAACATTTGGATGATCAAGATTATTTGATGCATCAAAACTCACCATTTTATGGCATCTTGTCACAGCTTGACTAATCTGTTCAAAAGATTCAGTCGGCATTTGTGTTAAACGGGCAAGTTCAGATTCATTTGGGCTCAAAATGTCAACAAAATTCAGTAGTTCTGGTGGGATTGGTGCATCAACTCCCCCAGCATCCAAAATGACTGGAACACCTGCATTCTTGGCAGCCTGAAGATAAAAGATTGTGCAAGAAATAGTCAAAAGCTGATCAACCTAAGAAATTTAAATAACCTTGATGTCAAGCTCTTTCCTCTTTTACAAAAAAAAAATATATATATATATATATATAAAAGAAAAAACAGAAAATGGTTCGTATGTTAAATTGACAAAAGGTGGATCACACAAAGATCCCAGGTGAAAAAGCTAGTGAGCAATGAAAATAAAGGAAAATTTGAAAGAGCAACATTTTAAAGGCCCTCATAACAACCTCCTGCAAAACAAAATGACCAGGGCTGGCCCTGAGTTTTCGGGGGCCTAAAGCGAAATAATTTTTCGGGGCCTTTTAGATATCCATAAAAATCACCCTGTTTGGTTTAGAATTTTCAAAAATAATTATCTGAGTTTGCAATTCGTATTTTTTTATATTTTTTGTATTTGACAACTTTTTTTGTTTTTTTTTTTTTTAAAAGCATAAATATTATAATTTTTAAGTATATCTATATTAGATATATCTACAAAATAAATAAATAAAATTGCATAAAATATTTAAAAAACCACTAAAAAACACATAATTGGGCCATAAAAAGAGAAGGAAAAAAAATAGGCCCCACAGACATATATATATATATATATATATTTATATTTTATTTTTTTAATTGGGCTAACAACTAACATTTATAAATATTTTTTAACTGGGCCTTTTATCAATTGGGCCAAATAGAACTTTTGAGGCATTTTAAAATGGACTAAGTTAATTAAACAAAATTGGGCCATTTTAAATTTTTGATATAGTACGAAATAATGAATTTGGGAGCCTTTTTTTTGGGCCTAATTTTTGGGGCCCTAGGCACAGGCCTCACTGGCCTTAGCCCAGGGCCGGCCCTGAAAATGACAATATTCAGATCATGTTTTGTTGAAATAAAAAGGAAAAATAATAAAAAAGGCATTGAATGTGAAGTATGTCTTGTGTGTGAAAGAGAGACCGAAATACTCATTTAAAAAAAAATTCCCTTTGCAATTAGACATAGATAAAAAGCAAGGGATTTTAAAAGAAGTTTATCCTTCAACAATTACTTGGACAATTTGGTAAAGCTACTTTAATGCTTCGTTTATTGTTTTTTAATTTTAATTTTTTTTTTTTTGAAGGATGACAACTTTGGTCAGACTATTCCTCTGGGTACATGCAATCCCCCTATCCCACATATACCAAGTAACCATCAGGCACAAGCCTTGGGTGTGGCCCCAGTGGGATCAGGATCAAGGGCCTCATGGGATTTGAACTCCTAACCTACACTTCCTAAGGCTCTTATCATGGCTCAACTTGTCACTTGGCTAACCCCTTGGGGTTTAATGCCTAGTATTTTGGGGGAAAACAAATAATTAAAAACCATGAGACAAGTTTCGATTCCTATATTTTAGCAAGCAATACGACAATCCCAAGAATGCATTTGTACTAAAATTATGTCATTGTCTCATGATCTCAAACATCCACTAAACATGTGGGTTTATACATCAGTTTGAAAAAAGTGTATCAAAATTTTATAATGACATAGTAGAATTATCATAGTTCCAGTATCACTGACTATACAGCTGACACCACAAGATCAAACTAAAATCAAACAGAGGAGAAACGGGCTTTTGTTGTTTCCATGAAGAAATGGTTAATGGTAAGAAAAGGATCGCTGATTGTGATGTAGCGTGGGCGTCCCACTTACTTCGTTTCTCCCCCACCCTTGTGTGTGGTTTGGATTTCCTGTCCACTGTTTCATCAGTGCAATAATTTGAATCATCAATCAAGGATAGGAGCAGGTGTCTTTTTTCTCCCCACAAAGGCACATTTTGCCTACACATCTATTTTAATGAGATATGTTGTAGCAATGTCACTGAGTACAGATCATTGGTCTACAAATAGCTACTGGACTGAAAAACACTGACCTTGAAGTCAAGAAAGACAACCTGGTTGCAAACTTTCAGTATGCAACTTGTCTAATTGAAAAAATGGCAGGAGTTGTGTTTGAACATGTATTGCGAATAGAGAACTGTATAGAAGATGCACTTGCCAATCTAGTAAGAACATTGGTGTTGTTAGAAGGCTCAAATAGTTGATGTCCCTATATGTCAACAATGGGTATTGCCACAACTGCTGAAATGCAGCCTTGTAGAAACAAATACAATTTCAGACCTAGCCATCGAAGCTAATGATTGGAGGATGCCAAATTGCCAATCATAAACTATATTGAACACGGGAAGCTTCCTGACTATCCTCATCACAGCATTGAAATACTCCTCGGCTCATTTACTATGAGGAAATTCTATTATATTGATCATTTGAAGGAGTCATTCTTCACCGACTCCGAGAGCAATTGAAGAGGCCCACTTTGGGATCTGTGAGGCTCCTCGGTTTGAAATAAGTTTTTAACTCATGTGGGCCAAGACCATCATATAGTTTAGACTCATGCGATTAGGAGCAATGGCTTCTTATGTGTAATAGCACTTCAAGAACTTCCCATTGATGGGACCAATCCTTAAATCTTCTTTATCAACTATCTTGTAAGGTCCATTGGTGTAGATTTTCGTCACCACATATGGGTCATCTCATTTTGATAGGAACTTGTTGCCAATTCAGTGGGTAATGATGATGGGTCTTTGAACAACAAACACTAATTCCCCAACTTTAAAAGATCAAGGTCTAACCTTTTTATTAAAAGTTGTAGAGAGAGTCAAGCTCCATAACACTAGTCCTTGTTGAGCTTCACGTCTTTTTTCATCCAACGCTTCCAATTCAGCAAAATGTAATTTCACATTCTCGTCATTACTGAGACCTTGTATGACTATCATTAGTGAAAGGATTTGTTGCTCCAGAGGACGGACAACTAAAACAGCATAGATGAGGGAGCGTGGAGTGACTTCTGTTGAGGTACGACAAGTTGTGTGCTATCCCAAAGAGCTCTCTAATCCTTTCATGCTAGTCTCTCTTGGACTTATAGACTACCTTCTTCAATAGGTTGCCCAAGATTTTGTTGAATGTCTCTGCAAAACCATTGGCCAGTGCATTGTAGATTGGGGAATTACATTGCTTGATCCAAACCTTTCACAGAACTTGTGCGTTAAGTTATTGTAGAAGGGTTTCCCATTATCAATAATGATGTAGCAAGGCACACCATATCGATAGATTGTATTCGACTTACTGAAGTCGGCAATAGTTTCCTTCTTCACTTCCTTGAGTGGGACAACTTCAACCCACTTGGAAAAGTCGGGTACTATTCCATAAGGAGTCACAATGGACATTTTTATTGCATAATCATTTAAAAAAAAAAAAAAAAAGAGGAAACAAAAACATCAAAAAAGTCCTATGGCTACCTAAGGCTGGAAGAATGTTCTCAAAAT
Source organism: Camellia sinensis (assembly GCF_055761805.1). Lineage (NCBI taxonomy): Eukaryota > Viridiplantae > Streptophyta > Magnoliopsida > Ericales > Theaceae > Camellia > Camellia sinensis. Next base: position 154,674,257 of record NC_138967.1, read on the forward strand.
TCAAATACAATGATGTTCACCAGGGCTATCCTCTCAATTGGGGAATCCCAATCTACCGCTGTGCCTTCAAAGGTACCAAAAAAAAAATGCAACCCTTGTTAAAATTTTTCTAGAAATTTAAGCAAATTCAGCGGTTAAATAATTGGATCCAAGTATCCAACAATTGCCTCAACCTGCTAGAATTTTGTACTAATTGCTTTGTAGGCTATAAGATTATGAAATATCCAAAGTTCACAACTACTTGGACTTCAATGAAATGGGTGCTGCTTCTGCATTTCCCTAGAATTTCATCCAGCTCCAAAATTTATTTTCCATAAAGCAATGTACCATCAAGCCTAGAGACTTGCCAAAAAAAAATACATAAATAAAGCCTAGGTTTTCTATTCCCTTGAACCTCATACAAGACCTATGAGCTTCATGACTCTAACCATGTCTCAAAAATGAGGCAAAGTTTACTGCATCTCAAGCAAACTAAAATGTACCTGCTCCAAGTATAACTCCCACATAAAAAGATAAAAATGATTAGCCCAAGTATAACTCCAATTCTTTGTTATTCTCCCCTTCTTTTAACTGTCTTAATCACGTTTCAATCATCAGCTTGTCTCCTTCAATAACACTAGCTCCTCAATTTCACCTTTGATTATAACTCCAGTAATTCACTTTGCATTTGTTTAGACCTACCCGTTCATGTTGACCTTCACAACTTCCCATAAACTTATTTTATTTGTCAACTCACCTTGAGAAGCAAAAAGAACAACAATCATAAAACTTTTTACTAGACAGACATGAATTTTTTCGCTCTCCTCTCCAAATCCACAATGTAGAGCAATTTATGTTCAAGCTTGAAAAGTTTTGAATATGACTCACTCCACGGAATTACAACACAACGGTGGGTAAACTTGAGGCCGTAGGGATTAGGGTTTAACGCAAGGCACTGGGGAACAATCAATATACCTTTGACATGAATATGAACTCCATTATTTATGAAAGTAGTGTAACGATCTTGTTAATAGATTATATAAACGTCTACAAAAAGTTATCAAACCACAAGCTCAAAGAAAACAGTATTGTCAAAAAAAAAAAAAGAGTAATCAATTCACATGCTGGAAAGAGGATACAGCAGTTAGAAAGGACCTCATTCCCCAGCTGATCTCCCAACCCTTTCTCTTGCACAAAACTTAACACTAAATCCTCTTCAAATAATAAGATCATCTCATCTTTCAATGTTCCAAATTTATCTTCAAGAATCATGATGACAGAGTTGAATCACAAAATCTACCCACAAAACTCACCACTCATATAGAAGACTAAAGATAAGTCGTGGTCTTTTACAAGATAATTTAACATAGCCAATATAATGACAGCACAAAGACCCCCTTGGAAAAATCATATATCTGGCCCGTCTCACATATTTGCTACTTCTACGTCTCTTTCCCTAGAAATAATCATTCAAATTAAGATTAACAACCCCTGACTCTGTTCATCTCATTAATAATGGATTTACAAAATATATTTCAAAAGAAATAACAAATTATATTTCAACACAAACCCATAAGACCTAATATTAGTGCATCTCCAACCCTTGATTTAAACATGTATCAAATTTAAATTTGGATAAAAATCACTCAAAAACCTAGCCACTGCTTGTCTCAAACTTATATCAAATTGCGCTCTACCCAAATCAAGGGAGACTCGAATTTTCACTCAAAATTTTCAAGACTATTTTCTGGCTTTCAAATTTACAACTCCGCCATTACTGAAACTTTTACTCAAATCTAAAAGTTTGTCCATTGAAGTGTTTCATATACAATAAAACTTGTACAAAGTGTGTAATTGTAATCCACATAAGGCAACAAAAAAGTCATCAACCCAATATCCCTTTTTTCAAATCAAGCCCACCAATGACTTCATACGCACATAAGAAAAAATAAAAATCAAAAGCCTAACCTTTGCAACTTGAATGTTGACAAAATCAGGGATTTCCCTCTGAAGCAAGACAATCCCAGCATTCCTCACAACCACCAAGTCCTCATCACACATAGCATCAGGCCAACAAGACATATTAGCACCACCAACAATAATAATAGAGTTTTGCCCATCAGATTGAAGCATCACCACAGCATGACCAGTGGGTGCACCAGACACATTCCTCAACCTATCAAGAACAACCCCACAACCCTCAAGAGCATCAGAAATCAGCTTCCCATGAGCATCTTCACCAATCTGACCCACAAAAAAAGTGGGGTACGAAAGTTTTCCACCACATACAGCCTGATTAGCCCCTTTGCCACCAGCAAGTGTTTGGCCAGTCTTGGCTGAGATTGTCTCTCCCACTCTTGGGAGTCTATCGATCTCCACATAGATGTCTGCATTGGCTGATCCAACGACTACGAGTGGTGGGGTTGTGGGATTGTGGGTTTGGGAGGCTTTGATTGTGAAAGAGGGCATTGGGTTGTGTCTTTTTGTTGATGGGTTGTTGTTGATCAATCGAAGGGGGTTGGGTTTAAGGTTTTTGGCGGGATGTGTTGATGGGTTGTTGTGGGTTTTTGGGTGCCAATGATTTGACGGTGAAAGTGCTGCTATGCCTCTCATCTCTCTCTCTCTCTCTATATTCTGAAACTTCCCTCCCTGTTCTCCCTAGGATCGTGGCTTTGTTGAGTTCTTGCTTGGGTACGAGGAGAGAGCTTCGGCAGAGGCTGGGTAGACTAGAGCGTATTATTATTCGTTCAGTAATATATATCCCTAAAAAATTATATTAATTGAATATATCGGAATATATTTTTATTAATAATTTATTTTTAAAATTATATAGTTGATAAAAATATATTTTGATTAAAAGATTATCGATATTTGATTAATGTGATTTTTTTTATAGATATGAAGTATTCGATGAGATTTACATATTAAACGATTGAGATTATCGAAATGAGATTTGTTATAGGTCGTATAGACCCAACAATATGTTTCAATTCACACAGTGAAATAAAGAGAATTCTTTCATTTTTGTTTATTTTTTTATTTTTTTAGAAAATTAGTGAAACACTATGGTGGTGGGTGTGCATATATGTATTTTATAACTAAAACAATGGTATAATTTTAATTTTTTGAGTTATAATTAAGAAGAGGAAAAAATATCACAACTAAATATAACATAAAGTCTGAAGTGGGTGAAAATTAGTCAAGTCTTGATGCTAGGCCCAATGCGATACTCACTCTAAGGTGGAGCTAGGTCGGACCTCAGCCCTAAGGCCAACACTTGCTCCGAAGCAAGGCAATCATAGGAGTTCGGCCCAACGTACGAGCACCACTCAAAAGTGGGCCGGGCAACATGGTGGACCTTCCGGATGGACAGAACCACTCCGAAGTGGGTTGAGCAACATGTTGGACCTCCTGGTTGGACAACCGTTCTAGAGCAGACCAACTTAGAGAAGGCCAATTCACTAAAGATCTTTCTTGGGTCCACTAGAGACAAACAACCCTGCTCCTCCCCCTCTGCATGAACAGAACGTGGAGACATGGAGGCGCAGAGGGACAAGGTGCATATATGACAGACCTGCATCTGAATGGCAGGCGGAGTGGTCGTCCTCCTCCAATGAGAGATGTTCGCTAATGAGACAAACAAAACAGACCTGCACCCGAGTGTCAGGCGGAGTGGTCGTCCTCCTCCAATAGGAGACGACCACAAATAAGACACTTTGGACAGATGGCGGAGAGAGAAGGACTTGAACGACAAACAACCTTCTCCTATAAAAGGTGAACACTATTCACTCTCAAGGGATCGAAAATCCACACACTTAACACATATACACTCTGTATTCTCTCCTCTCTTTTTCCTCTCCCTGAGTCCCTGACTTTACCATCGGAGGGGTTTCCGACCAAACCCCGGTCGGGCAGCCTCACCGTTTGTTATTCCGTGCAGATCTTCAATTCCCAAAGCCTGCTGTTCATCCACGAAGTTCAACCCTTCTTCATAGTGCGGAAATCACCCCCGCACAATTGGCGCCGTCTGTGGGAAAACCACTGTTTGCTTCGTGACGACCTCCGGCGATGGGAATCGAAGATACACCCCACTCTGGGCTAGCAGAGAGGACTCCAATGACGGAGAGAACCAAAGATAAGGGTCTGGCATTCCCTCCAGCGCACGATGACCTTATGGACCACGATGGTCAGACACCCAATGCGGCGGAGCGACGCCGTGTCATTACCGCTGAGACGTCTCAACGCCTTTTTGTTGAAAAAGACCACCGTGACCGCATCATTGACTCAATGGGTTTGGAGATCACTGAGCTTCGTACCCAATTGTTGAAGTTCATGGCGACCCCAGCGGAGCCAAGAAAATCCGTTGGTGGACCATCGCAAAGGAGACATACTCCTCCGTCGCTTCACAAGGAGCACTCCAGCCGTGGCCCTGCTCATAGAGGGCGTAGCCGACCGATTTCGGTGCATAGTGAAGGGGCCAGCAGTAGGACGAATAACCTTAAAAATAACCAACGAGGGAATTCTCATAAAAGGCAAAGGACTGTCAGCCGCCTATCTGGAACCTTTCATTGTCGCCATGACGAGCGGCCGCAAGATTTGAGAAGTTGGCTGAACGATAACAGAGGAGAGGCACGACGGCTATGCAGGGAAGGAGAACGTCGAGGAGATAGGGAGGAGGACCGCCAGCTCAGCAGGGAAAGGGACCAGTTAGACCGGTCCATACACCAACAAGAGCGTCGTGCTCTAGACCGGTTGGTGTCCACCCCCTTCTCTCCAAAGGTAGAAGCTGTAGAACCTCCACGGAAGTATAGCCCGCCGAAATTCATTCTCTATGATGGAAAGACGGACCCTCTGACCCACATCAGCCATTACCGCCAGATGATGTCCCTCTGGAACCGTAACGACGCACTCATGTGCAAAGTCTTCCCCTCTAGCCTTGGAGAACTTGGCCTCCGATGGTTTGACAAACTCCCCAATGGCTCGATTTATGACTGGACGCAGCTCTCGGAGGCGTTCTTAGCCCGATTCGTCTCCAACAGCAGAGTCCCAAAGCAGTTAGATACCTTGTTCAATATCCGAAAGGACAGGAAAGAGACCCTACGCCAGTACGCGCGACGGTATTGTTAGGAGTATGGTGACCTGGAGGAAAATGTTTGCAGTGAACAATTGGCCGTGCTATACTTCAAGCAAGGCCTACCTCCCTCGCACAAGCTCAGACAGTCGTTGACAAAACGACCTGCCTCCACCATGAAGGATTTGAGGGCTCGAATAGAGCAACAAGCTCGCGTGGAAGATGACGCTGCTTCAGTACATGTTGCGGTTGCTGAAGAAGAAGTCAGACCGCCTCGACCGCCTAAGACTGAGCAGCCAAGGAGGGATGAGCAGCGCAAGAACTATGGCCAAAAGAACCGCTCCACAGTAGAAAATGAGGAGGAAAGGGCCAAGTCTTATGAAGGCATCACCACCGTCTTCAAAGAGCCAATATACAGGCTCGTCGAGAAACTTAAAGGGGAAGCCTTCTTTGTCTGGCCAGCTAAGATGCCTGGAGACCCTGCTCGGCGCAATCAGACACTGCGTTGCACCTATCATAGAGAGAAGGGACACAAGACGCAGAATTGCAGAGCTCTCAAACAACACTTGGAGGACTTAGTTACGGCGGGACACCTCCAACAATGGATAGACGTTGATAAGACGCGGGAAAGGAAAGGACTAGACCAAGCCCCCCTTGAAGAGAACCATGCCCCGAGGTTGGTCATCAATGTTATCCATGGAATGACTGACCCCGAAAGAGAAAACACCATTCGAGGAGAAATCCAGCGAGCCACCCACATTCAGCAGGTAATGTCGGTAGGACCTCCTCCCAAAAAGTCCAAGACAGAAGCTAGACCTACTCGGTTTAACGTCGTGTTCACCGAAAGGGACCTAGAGGGAATCCAGCACCCCCACACCGATGCCCTTATCGTTACGGTTGGTGTGGCCAACAAGTTCGATGTGAAACGAGTCTTGGTTGACCAAGGAAGTGCCGCAGACATCATGTATTATGAGCTTTTCAAGAAGCTCGGCCTCAGTGAGCAACACCTGACACCGGCCACCTCCCCTTTGGTTGGCTTTAACTCACAAACAGAATGGCCGCTCGGCCGAATAACTCTGCCTATCATAGCTAAGTCCAAGGTGGTCTCTGTTGACTTCTTGGTGGTAAACACCCCATCTCCCTACAATGCCATCCTCGGCCGACCTTGGATTCACCAGATGGAGGCAGTCCCTTCCACCTATCACCAACTTGTTCGCTTTCCAACCAAGTATGGCGTAGAGGAGATTCGTGGAGACCAAGTGGCAGCCAAACACTGCTTCATTGCTGCCATGAAAACCAAACAAGTCTGCGACCAAGTACAGATGGTAGAAGTACCTGACCAGCCAGTTTTGGAAGACGTCGGCGGAGTGCCGACTGAGAAGATGGTAGAGGACTTAGAGACGGTCTTGGTAGAAGAAGGAAACCCAGATAAGTTCTTCCTGCTCGGCACTTCCCTCACTGTTGGAGAGAAAGAGCAATTACTGGCTCTACTCCGTAAACACATCGAAGTGTTCGCCTGGTCGGCCTATGACACTCCTGGGTTAGACCCCAACTATGCCTGTCATCGACTCAACGTCCAATTAGGAGCGCGGCCGGTTATTCAGAAGAGTAGACGATCATCCGCGCAACACACCGATGCAGTGATCGAAGAGGTGGACAAACTTTTGGCTGCTGGAGTCATTCGAGAAGTGCAGTACCCAAGGTGGCTGTCCAACACCGTCGTGGTGAAAAAGAAGAATGGCAAATGGAGAGTCTGCGTTGATTTCACTAGCCTTAACAAAGCTTGCCCCAAGGATAGCTTCCCCCTTCCACGAATAGATCAACTTGTTGACGCAACGGCTGGACATGAGCGCATGAGCTTTCTAGACGCCTATAGTGGCTACCACCAGATCCCTATGTTCGGTCCTGACCAGGAGAAAACGGCTTTCATCAGCCCTAGAGGCACTTACTGCTACAAAGTGATGCCCTTCGGCTTGAAAAACGCTGGTGCGACCTACCAACGAATGGTCACCAAAATGTTCAAGGACCAGCTTGGTAAAACCATGGAAGCATACATTGATGACATGGTCGTCAAAAGCAAGTTGGCCGTGCACCATCTAAGGGACCTTGAGCAAGTGTTTGGAATTCTGAAGATTCACAAGCTTCGATTGAACGCCTCAAAATGTGCCTTTGGAGTAGGATCGGGGAAGTTCTTGGGGTATATGGTAACTAGGCGGGGCATTGAAGCCAACCCCGACCAAATCAAAGCCCTCCAAGACCTTGAAGCACCTACAAAGGCTAAAGAACTCCAGAAACTCGCTGGTATGGCTGCAGCACTTAACCGTTTCATCAGTCGGTCCTCTGATCGGATGAAGCCCTTCTTCCAACTTCTAAGGAAGAAAACCAGTTTTGAGTGGGGAAGTCAGTGCTCCGAAGCGCTAGAAGATTTGAAGAAGTATTTGTCCTCTCCTCCCCTTCTATCAACACCTGTCGCCAACGAAGAGCTTTTCCTTTACTTGGCTGTTTCTGATCATGCTGTCAGTGCAGTGCTAGTTAGAGAGGATGGGAAGGAGCAAAAACCAGTGTATTATGTTAGCAAGACACTCCTTGATGCCGAAACTAGATACTTGCCATTGGAGAAATTGGCATATGCACTATTAATTGCCTCTAGGAAGCTTGTTCACTATTTTCAAGGACATACCATCAACGTCCTCACTGAATTCCCTCTCAAGTCGGTGTTCAGTCGAGCAGATTTCTCAGGCCGAACAGCAAAGTGGGCGGTGGAGCTTGGAGAGTTTGATATCAAGTTCCAACCTCGAACAGCAATCAAAGCTCAAGTCCTAGCAGACTTTGTTGCAGAATTCACCCCGGGACCGGCTGCCCCCTCCGAAGGGAGCTCTGCTTTGGTCACTATGACTGCCCAGCATAAAGGGCAATCCCCAGCCGAAGCATGGAAGCTTTTTGTTGGAGGCGTATGGAAGCTGTTTGTAGACGGTTCTTCTAACCAAAAAGGCTCTGGAGCAGGAGTTGTCCTTATTTCTCCTGAAGGATTCATGTGGGAGCAAGCCATTCGGTTGGGCTGGAAAGCTTCTAATAATGAAGCAGAGTATGAAGCTCTACTAGCCGGCTTGCGAAGTGCCGAACACTTTAACGCGGAGGAGCTACTCGTCTTTAGCGACTCCCAATTAGTGGTCAACCAACTCTCTGGAGTTTACGAGGCTCGCGATGAACGGATGGCCACTTATGCAGAACAGGCCAAAAATTTGATCAGAAAGTTCCAAGCCATCAGAGTCGAGAAGATCGGCCGAGAGGGAAATGGTCATGCTGATGCTTTAGCTTGCCTAGGTTCCTCGGTCGACTCCAGAGACGCCCGCAAAATATGGGTGGAATATGTACCCCAACCAAGTATTCAACTAGTCGAAATGGTCCTCTGCACAGATTTGGGCCCAAGTTGGATGGACCCACTCCTGGCCTTCTTGAAGAATGGCACCCTTCCTGAGGATAAAAAAGAAGCGCACAAGACAAGGCATAGAGCTGCTCGATTTTGGGTCTCCCCATCTGGTAAGCTTTACAAGAAGTCCTACATGGGCCCTTATCTACTCTGTGTTCATCCAAGTCTGGTGGAAGATGTGCTCTATGAGATCCATGATGGAATCTGTGGGAGCCACACTGGTGGTCGGTCCTTGGCACACCGAGCCCTAACACACGGGTATTGGTGGCCACGCATGCAAAAGGAGGCCCAACAGTATGTCCGCAAGTGCGACAAGTGCCAAAAGTTTGCTCCTCTCATTCACCAGCCAGCCAAAGCTCTAACCCCCCTCACCAGTCCTTGGCCATTCACTCAGTGGGGCTTAGACATTGTCGGACCATTAGCTAGGGGAACTGGGAATAGAAGGTTTTTCATCGCTGCAACTGACTACTTCACCAAGTGGGTGGAGGTGGAGGCCTTATGCAAGATCAAAGAAGCAGACACTAAGAGGTTTGTTTGGCGCAATGTTGTGACTCGATTTGGCATTCCCAGAGTCCTTCTCTCTGACAATGGTACACAATTTGATGGCAAGATCTTCAGAAGGTTTTGCGCTGACTTGAAGATAGAGTTCCGAAACTCCACTCCGGCTTACCCACAGGGCAATGGCCAAGCTGAAGCGTCCAATAAGACGATCATTGATGGGATAAAAAGGCGTCTTGAAAAAGCCAAGGGCAAATGGGTGGAGGAGATACCGAATGTCCTCTGGGCTTACCGAACTACTCCTCGTCGGTCAACCGGTGAAACACCTTACTCTCTTACCTATGGGATAGAAGCAGTCATCCCTTTAGAGGTTGGCCTTCCTACCATCCGTTCTGAGATCTTTGAGCCAGCAGACAATGATGAAGCCATCGCCCAAGCTCTGGACATGGCCGAAGAACGTAGGGAAGCTGCCCTTATTCGGTTGGCGGCCTACCAGCAGCAACTCACTAAGAGTTTCAACAAGAATGTGCGTCCAAGACAATTCCTACCAGGTGACTTGGTACTCAGGAAGGTAATGGATCACAAGAAAGTTCCTGGGGAAGGGAAACTCGGTGCTAACTGGGAGGGGCCCTACAAGGTTACTTCAGCACTTGGTAATGGCGCATACTATCTGGCTGACTTATCAGGGAAGGCAATCCCTAGACCATGGAACGTCGCCAACCTAAAGAAGTACTTCCAGTGATACGATTCTTAGGATGGAGTACTTACAGTAATGTATTTCTCAGAACATGCCTTGATGTAATCAAAAGTTACAAGTATCAATGAATGAAAATTTGTTTTATAGTTTGTCCTTATTTACTTGTGTTGTACATTTATGCTCGGTGGAGCAAATTGGCCACGGGTCTTAACTCAAGCCAATCCCGGATGCTCAACCCTTTGGTTGGAGCAGGGTGCCAAGTGGTATAACTTGGTGGAATTTGTGCCAAGTATCGTTACTTAAAGCACGGTCCAAATTCACAATTCACGCTCGAAGACGGGCAGAATTACACTCTACGAAGGGTTAAATCCCGCCAAAACTTGCCCAAGTCAGGTGGCGGCCGACCAACATGATAAAAAACTTTCACAATTTTTTCTCTACGAAGGCATAAAGCATGGTCTGACCGAACAGACAACCTTCCGAGCCACAGAGCTCATGCCCGGCTGGGGGCATCGACAAACTTACTCAATTTTTTCTAAGGCACGAAGCCTGATCAGACCGAACAGACAGCCTGCTAGGCCATAGAGCCTCTGCTCGGCCGGGGGCAAACATGACATATAAGCAAAAATTGAAGATAAGCGGTTCAACACTTGCGAAAATAAAAGAACGAGTGCATTGAAGTGAAACTTCAATTACTAAAAAGAGTTCGGCCTTACAAAAAAAGAGGTCCACCCGACCGAACTCCAAGATAAATAAGAAAGTACAAGTTGCAAATTCAACACTTGGCAAATTTAGAAGGTACTTCATTACAAAAGGGAGCTCGGTTTGTATCATAGCTTATCCAATCGAGCGCTAAAGCAAAACTTGAAGATACTTCATTAACTTCCAAGTTTCATTACAAAAGAACTACTAAAGCAGAAGTGAAAGAAAAACTCGAGGCAACCTAACAACTTACTCCTCGCGTTGCTCCTCCTCGTAGTGTCCATCCTCGCGGTGCTCCTCTTCTGTAGGATTGACAGTCTGTCTAACCAAGGAAGAGCTTGGCAGGCAAGGAGAAAGGCCAGAAGGATCAACATCCGTAGCTCCACCTTGGCGAGGCCTTCTCATCCTAACCCTTGCAGCGGTCTTCGAAGGGGCTGGGATATCGTCAATATCATAAAGAGGAGAAGCCTCTTCCACTTTAGCAGCGCGCAGAGGCCCAGTCCAACCCTTAGTAAAGATCTTGTCCCTCAGCTTCAAAATCTCCTCCGAATAGGTCTTTTCGGCCTCGTCATAGCCCCTCTGTTCGGCCTCGTCCACCATCCTTTGATAATTAGCCTTTAAAGACTTCAAAGCAGCATCGGCATCTACGGCCCTCCGCTCGGCCATGAACATCAGTGCTTCGGCCTTCTTCTTTGCATCTTCCATCTTCTTTATATCCTCTCCGGCCGCCTTCAAGGACATATCAGCATCAGCCAACATGTTGATCGTCTTAACCTTCTCTTGCTCCTCACGATGCCGCCTTTCATCCATGATGTGCATCCTCTGAATGCACTGCACCAAACCAAAATGTCATATTCTCAACAACCAAATTTAAGTAAATGACAAAGACATAAAAGAAGACTTACTGCGGTTAGCATCTGCACCGAACCCTTGATCAACACGTCGCTTGAAATGTTTTGCTCCGCCATATCCAAAGGTAGCAGCAATGTCTTTGATAAGTCAAAGGCCAAGTCGCTTGAGTAGATTGTGCTGTCCGATGTAGTGATTGCTCGGCCGTTGTGCTCCAAGGGAGGCACCCATTCTTCAACTGAGCCCTGCTCATGAGAACCCCCAGCAACTTCTTTACCTTTGGACCTCTTCCTCTTTGAGGCCCTATCAGCGGGAAGAGCAAGAGTAGCAACGGGAGGAGGAGGAACAACAACATCCTTTTTTCCACCCTTAGACCTCTCCATCGGTGGAGAGGAAACTCGTGTGTCGACCGTCGAAACAGCTAGAAGGTCCTCATCATCAGATCCAAAGACTAAGGCATCAAGATTGAGCTTTTGGCGACGAGCCATTTCGCTTGCTAAGTCTGGCGACGGAGAGTAGCCTCTACTGAGTGATCCACTTGATGAACAAACGACAGCGGAAGAGGAAGCTCCAGCAGTTTGGCCAACTTGTTCTTCGGTTTCAATCTCAAGTGAGTCCCTCGAGAAGTTGTTTACTTTGGGTTTCCATTGGATGACATGTCTGTAAGTTCGCACATAGTTAAGCAAATGCGAGGCCGACCGATCTTCGTATCTTAGTGCAACTTTGATATCCCTTGGATGCTCTTTCTCCGGCCTCCTCTTTAGCTTCTTTGAACCTGCAAGTACGAACAATAACACTTTAACAAAGAAAAAAAAATCACAGGCGATAAGCGAATGGATAAAAGGAAGCTACAATAAAGAATGACCTGGGTGGCTGTTCTCTCGTGGAACCCACTTCGATCGGCCCACCTCCTCGGCCGCAAACTCCCAATTACCTCCGACTTGAAGGAAATCAGAGCAATGCTTGTCATTATCAGGAAGTTCAGTAACGAGTTGGAGGTCCAACGACCGAACTTTGACATAATAGTTTTTACCGCCTTTATTACGACACAAAGAGTAGCAATGAAGGATATCCCAAATACCCAAGTCCAAGTCTAAGAGGTCGTTTAAGACCGAGACACCGTTTATCACTCTAAGTGTGTTCATTGATATTTGCATTGGTGTAAGTTCAAAATAAGAAAAGAATCGACGCAACAAAGGGTTCAACGGAAACCTAACACCCCCTTCTACGATGGAGGCAATTGAGAAGGGCATTGTGGTGCTTGTACACGACCGATCCGCGTCAACCGCCGCCAATGTCAATGTGACATCATTGGGAATGTTATATCTTCGGCGGAACTCATCCATTCCTGCCGGAGTGTCCACTAGGTTCTGAAACTTACCCATTGGAGGTGCGACGTTCCACCAAACGACTACACTAAGGATGACTTGCAAGGTTGGAGGTACAATGGCCGACCGAGCAACCGTGTGCTAAACGACTCTCAACGTTACACTTAACCAGAAAAGTAATGGTGAAGGTGGAAAGGAAATACATGGGTTCTATGACTTACATTGCCAAAATCAAGGGAAACTTGATGGCGAGCCTCTCCGATGAAGCAGTCCCATTGTGGCAACCAAGAGAAAAATTATGAGTTGCAAAAAAAAAAAAAAAAAAAAAAAAATTAAATAATAAAAAAAATTAAATAAAAAAAAAGAGAAAAAGATTAAATAAAATAAAAAATAAATAAATAAATAAATAAATAAAAAAAGAGAGCAAAAAAAAAACAAAACAAAAAAAAAAAGAAAAAAGAAGAAAGATTAAACAAAAAATATATATATATATATATTTATACATGTATTTTTTTTTTAAATAAATAAATAATAATAATAATAAAAAACAAAGAGTCAAATGTGGAACCTCGTGCAGACAGAAATTATTTCGAATCAGTTTCATACGATAGTGAAGGAGATGGGGAGAGCACTTGATATATTACCTCTGAGCTTGCTTGATCTAACTGCAGACACTAAAGAGCAGATTGAGCTCCTTCATAAGCAAGCGAAAAGAGTCCAATTGTTTGTTGATACAAGGGAGATTCAGAGAAAAGAGGAACTTCTCCAAGTTATGGCTGCAAACAACGAGAAGAACAGCAAAAACAAGGGTCATTGATGCAAGCTCTCAATTTTCTAAGGAGGAGTTTGGAATTTATAGAAAAAGAGCTGGGGGTCAAGTTATCAGATTATTAAATTTCAAAATGGCTTTACAGTTCCAAGAAAAAGAAAGATGTAAGAGCAAAACCAAGGTCAGACTCTTTTTCCGAAAATGGGATCTGTTATTCCTGGAGGCAAAAAGTGAGGCAGCAAGGAAATGGGAAGAATGGGTCTGGAAATCCAAATTTCTAGAGTGAGAAAGTATTAAACAAAGTGGGTTTGCTTGTTTTCATTAAAGAACTCTGAAATGGGCTTGCCTTTACGTCATGTTGACAGCTCCCAAACCAGTCAAATGTGGATGCGTTATGGCTCGACAGTCGGAGTAAGGACACTAGTCAGGGCCGAGCTCGAGGTCTGGTGGCAAGGCCAAGATCACGGACGACCGAGCTGCAATGCTACGGGTTAACTGAAGCACTTTAGACCGAGCTAAAGGAAACTTAAAACAGTGACAACCAAATACGAAGTCAGCCCAGCTCCAAACTTTTCAGGCAAGCTGTGCAAGGAAGGGAAAAGTGAGTGTCCGAAGCCTCACTAAGCAACTCTGCCAAATCAGTGAGCAAATAAGTTCAGGAAATTTAGTTTTCTAGTATGAAGAAGTTAAGCAAACCAAGTCATAGATGTGCCGACCAACCGAACGACAACGAAGACGACCGAACAAAAATAAACTAAACAGAAATGGAGGACAACCAGTCACCTGCTCATCCCAAGTCCATCAATTCACTTGCTGACTCCCAACAAAAAGTGTGAAATTGAATCCAAATACAGATCTTCTACTTACCAGAGAAATTAATCCCAAATTGGAAACAACCTTTTTCATGGTTATGGGACTCACCACATGTGAGAGAGTGGTTTTCTATTCAGTGATTGGTTTGTGTTCCTAAACATTTTCATCCAAATATACGGTATAAGAATGATTGAGACCGCTAACTGGGCCCATCAGAAGACTACGACCACCTCCTCTTGAAACCCCTTTTGGCAACTCCAAGTCATGCATGAAAGGGTTGCAATGCCAAATAGGAGAGAGTAGATTTGGTTCATCCGTATGGTGGACGGCAATTATCATCATCGCCTACGCCGCGGTGCGCCTTTAGCAACAGCCTTCGTGCTCTGTGAATCTTTAAAGTAAACGAAGTGCACAAGAGTCGTACCATTGGGGTAGACTGCAAAAACACTAGTCCCTATCTTCTTGTTGCAAAGGGAGCACATACTGTCGCTAAATGCTTCACTGGATTTTCTCGGAAGGGGTCCAAGGAATGGAAGCAAGTTCTGTAACTTAGTATCCCTTGGTAATAGTTTGAGCGCCTGAGCTCCATTGATTCTGTCCCATCGTCGGCTCAACAGATCAAGTACCTCATCCAACATAATCGTAGAACCTGCTTCCTCATTGAGATCATCTGCATCACCATCACTCCTCCCACTGTCAGTACTGCTGGGACTGATTCGGACATCTTCTGCACCCTCTATTTCTGCAATTTTCCGAGATAAACGACTTGCTTTGGTTTTGGCTAAAACCACTGCACCAATCCTTGGAAGACCAGAATTTGGAGTTGAAACCAGATTAGTGATTCGCTTTTCGAAGTTTTTTGTTGTCTTTTGAGGATTCAAATATATTTGCAGAAGAGTGAGGTAGATGTTGCTATAAGATTTTTGCAGAGGGTTGATGAAGTGAAGGCTCGTAAACGCGATCACAATAGGACAGTGCCAGTTCAGGTTTCCAAGAGAAGTTTCCCGGTGCAGAATTCACTCTCGATTCACGCCGCCACGTCATTTCTATTTCTGGTAGCATAGAATTAAACTAAAAAGTTGAAGACATAATCTACAAGATTGCACAGATGAACGGTCCTTCAGTTCAGAGGGTTGACAATGAAGCTGGGAGTCCGATTTGCTTGTGTGATGTGGAGGTAATTTTAGGTTTTGCCCATCACCCGATTGCCCTTCAGTTTATCAAATGGCAGAGCCCTGTGCGTCTGGAAAGCCATTCGTCTGTGGGGCATGTTATGTGGAGACAGGTACACGGTGTCACTTGGAGTATCATCTGTTCCTGTCGCGCGAGAAATACATGGAATACATGGGAGATCCGAATGAGCGGTGCAAGGGAAAAGAACATGTGAAGAACTGCCCTGTCTGTGGGTATACAATTGAAGAAATCGAGTTGGCAAGTGTGTACGTAAATTAGACGGGAGTTGCTCGGCCCTATCAGGTGTCAGAATTGGCTTGACTTAGCAACAGTCCAACCGAGCAAACAGAGCCAACAATTTCTTACAAGTGGGACCGAACAAACAGAGCTAATGTTTCTCGAGTAAGGACAGAATAAGCTTATTAAATAATGTTGAATTGTTCGGCCTCCAATGTCCTGCTCGGTTAACCAACGTGCAAACCAACCGAGCAAAAACATGCATACTGTAATTAAAGCATGAAGGGCAGCACATGGTCCACCAAACTTTTCCATGGCAAGCTTACAAGTTTGATTTAGTGGAGCACCAAGTTTGTAGGCCCCACGCTAATTTCACCAAGAATAACACAATGTCAACTCCCCAGCAAATCACATTGGCATCCTATACCCATGCATGGCATCAAGGTAGGGCCCACAAAACATTGCCTAGCTACATTAGCAAAGCAAGTTAGAAGTTGGCTTGTGAAGCAGATTTTAGTGTGCAGTTCATTGTCCAACTTTAGGAATATATGTATATATATATCCCAAAAAAAAAAAAAAAATATATATATATATATATTTATACATGTATTTTAAAAAAAAAAAAAAAAAATTTCGTGTATATATATATATTTAATAAAAATTAAAAATAAAAATAAAAAGTTTTGTGGATATATATATATATATTTTAAGTCAAGCAGCGACGCTCAGCCGACTGAAGGAGCACCAAGCTAGACAATTACAAGGCTAGTGAGGGCACATTTGGTTTGGGGGCACAACCGAGCTACAAAACATTGGGCAGACGCATACGTTAGACCGAACAATAATTTTTAATCCAGCTCATGGAGCTCAAATTAAGTTGTGATCACCCAAACTTCGAAGCTGGTGACAGAATTGGCTTCCGCTTCGCCAAGCGTAAGCGCAAGCCAGGGGGCAAATGAAGTGGGTGAAAATTAGTCAAGTCTTGGTGCTAGGCCCAATGCGATACTCACTCCAAGGTGGAGCTAGGTCGGACCTCAGCCCTAAGGCCAACACTTGCTCCGAAGCAAGGCAATCATAGGAGTTCGGCCCAACGTACGAGCACCACTCAAAAGTGGGCCGGGCAACATGGTGGACCTTCCGGATGGACAGAACCACTCCGAAGTGGGTTGAGCAACATGTTGGACCTCCTGGTTGGACAACCGTTCTAGAGCAGACCAACTTAGAGAAGGCCAATTCACTGAAGATCTTTCTTGGGTCCACTAGAGACAAACAACCCTGCTCCTCCCCCTCTGCATGAACAGAACGTGGAGACATGGAGGCGCAGAGGGACAAGGTGCATATATGACAGACCTGCATCTGAATGGCAGGCGGAGTGGTCGTCCTCCTCCAATGAGAGATGTCCGCTAATGAGACAAACAAAACAGACCTGCACCCGAGTGTCAGGCGGAGTGGTCGTCCTCCTCCAATAGGAGACGACCACGAATAAGACACTTTGGACAGATGGCGGAGAGAGAAGGACTTGAACGACAAACAACCTTCTCCTATAAAAGGTGAACACTATTCACTCTCAAGGGATCGAAAATCCACACACTTAACACATATACACTCTGTATTCTCTCCTCTCTTTTTCCTCTCCCTGAGTCCCTGACTTTACCATCGGAGGGGTTTCCGACCAAACCCCGGTCGGGCAGCCTCACCGTTTGTTATTCCGTGCAGATCTTCAATTCCCAAAGCCTGCTGTTCATCCACGAAGTTCAACCCTTCTTCATAGTGCGGAAATCACCCCCGCACAAAGTCTAATTAAATAACTCATGAGTTATAACTAAAAATAAAAATAAAAATACTCATAACTAAAGAAAAAAATAACATAATTAAGAATATATATGATACATCATTTTTAAAGGAGTGTCTATTAGAATTTTCCGAAAAGTTATAATCAAGTTATATTTAAAAAAAAGAAGAAGAGTAAATAACATACACAATAGAAAAAAATAATAATACTATAAATCTACCCTTATCAACTCAAAATTTATCTAGAAAAAAATAAATTAATGGCTCAGATTCATTTCATATGTAAACCTCACACTTCATCAATTCAATCTCCACCATACAAACATATTTAGGATGAATTCAGAGTCCATAAGAATAAGTTCTTAGCATTTTTTATAGGAGAAATAATCTCGTTTGGTTCCCTTTTGGAATTGTAATTATAATAAAAAAAATTCAAAATTCTTTTCAAAATTCATAATCAAACACTCAATTCAAAACTATTTCAAAACTCATAACCAGACACACAACTCAAAAATCAATTCAAATTTTTTTTAAAAGTCATAACCAAACACACAACTTAAAACTCTTTTCAAAACTCTATTTAAAAAAAATCAAAAAAATATTTTTCTTTTGTTTTTCAAAATTATTTTTAGAATTAAGATTTTAGTGTAGAGTTGTGTTTTGAATTATGAGTTTTGAGAAGATAAATTTTGTTTGGTTATGGGTTTTGAAAAAAAAATTGAGTTGAAATTTTTTAATGTATATTGTATTTTATACAATTGTGGGTTGTATTTTTTAAAAATATTTGAGTTGCATTTTTTAAATATTTAAAGAGATTAATTTTTATTTTAAATATTTTATTTTATAAATATTTTATTTTTTTTTAAAAAGTTGGATCGCCATATATATCTAAATCATAACAAATTATTTAGCCAATACTTAAACAAATAACAAAAATTATTTTTCAAAAAAATAAAAAATATTTTGAAAAAAATATGAAATAAAAAATAATTTTAAAGAACAAAATAAATAATGTTTTTTTGAATTTTTTTAAATAAAATTTTGAAAAGAATTTAGTTATGAGTTTTGAAAAGAGTTTTTGAATTATTTATTTGGTTATGATATGAGTTTTAAAAATAATTTTTTAATTGAGTTTTAAGTTATGCGTTTGATTATGATCTGAGTATGGAGTCGTGTTTTGAGTTTAAAATATTAAAAAAAATAAATATTTAAAAAATAAAATAAAATATTTAAAATTAATTTTTTTAAAAAAATTTTCTTAAATGTTTTTAAATATTAAAAAAGATAAATCCAAAAAATTTCAAAATACAATTCAAAATTCAAAAACTCAAAATTCTTTTCAAACTTCATAACCAAATAAATTTTTTCTTTTCAAAACTTATCTCACAACTCCACATTCAAATCATAATTCTAAAATTAAACCAAACAGAGCAAAAATTACAAAGGACTAAACAAAAAAACTTATTAAATAGGGCAAATTATACAAATAGTCCCTATAGTTTGAGACTTGTGTCACTTTGGTCTATGACTTTTCAATTGTGACACATTTGACCCTGAATTTTGAATCTTGTTCCAAATAAGGACAAATGAATATATAATTAGATTTTTCAAGGGTAAAATTGTCAATTTGATAAAATATAAACTAATTTGACAAAAAAAAATGTCAAACAAATATTTTTGAATTTTAAAAAATTATTTCTACTTACTAAAAATAAAATTATGTAAAATTGATAAATTTTTTAGACATTTATTTTTTTTTACCAAATTAATTTTTATTATGTATTTGGATGATGATCATGTAAATTTAATTTAAAAAAATTAATCATGTAATTTTTATTAATTTTACATAATTTTATTATTGGTGGATAAAAATAATTTCAAAAAAATTAAAAATATTTTTTTGACATTTATTTTTGTCAAATTAGTTTATATTTTATCAAATTGACGATTTTACCCTTGAAAAATCTAATGATATTTTCAATTGTCCTTTTTTGGAACAAAATTCAAAATTCATGGTCAAATGCGTTACAATTGAAAAGTCAAGGGCCAAAGTGACACAAGTCCCAAACTATAAGGACTATTAGTGTAATTAACCCTATTAAGTACTACAAAGTACAAACATCAAATAACAGAATCCTCAAAAAATCGGTTACATTTATGCAAAAATCATAAATCTTCTTATAGATATTCACTACAGGAATTCGCACTTTTGCCGACTAAAAATTTAGTCGGTAAAAGTCCATTTTTAGTCAGCAAAAGTTATCCGTGACTAATTTTTTTGGTCGCCACTTTGGTCGCCAATTGAGGGTCGCGGAAAGTAATTAGCGACTAAAAAGTTTTTTAGTCGCGAAAAAGTTATATTTGCCGACTAAATTTTTGGTCGCTAAATATATAATTACTGAGACTAATCCATTTAGTAGCTAAAACACTTTAGTCGCGAAAATTCATATTTTCCCGACCAAACATGTTAGTCGCCAATTCGCACATTCAACGACCAAATAATTTGGTCGGCAATTGTGGCCCATTTCCACGACCAACAAATTTGGTCGCCAATTGTCACATTCCACGACCAAAAAGTTTGGTCAGCAATACATTCCGCAACCAAAATGTTTGGTCGGCAATACATTCCACGACCAAAAAGTTATATTTGCCGACTAAAAATTTGGTCGGCAAAAGTTATCTGCGACCAATTTTTTTTGTCGCCACTTTGGTCACCAATTAAGGGTCGGCAAAAGTAATTAGTGACCAAAACTTTTATTAGTCGGGAAAAAATTGGATTTGCCGACTAAATTTTTGGTCGCTAAATATATAATTACTGCGACTAATCCATTTAGTCGCTAAAACACTTTAGTCGCGAAAAGTGACATATTCCCGACCAAACATGTTAGTCGCCAATTGTCACATTCCATGGCCAAACATGTTAGTCGTTAATTATTACATTCCATGACCAAACATGTTAGTTGCCAAAAGTCACAATCCACGACCAATAGATTAGTCGCCAAAAGTCACATTCCATGACCAAACATGTTAGTCGCCAAAAGTAATGCTTGCTCGACTAAAAGTTTAGTTGGCAATAGACCTATTCGCGACCAAACTCTTTGGTTGCCAAAATTAACAATTTTACTGACTAATTATTTAGTCGCCAAATGTACCCTTTTGCCTACCAACATTTTGGCCGGCAAAACCACAATTTGGTCGCCAACATCTAATAAAATAAACCTGTAATTGAAGACAAATATTCCATCAAATCCATTCAATATAATCTATAATTAAAAAGAATCATTCATACCAACAAAGTATTTGAATCATGAACATTCAATGAAATACAAAAATTATCCAATCCTTAACCTGTTTAATAAAAGTCGGCAATTATTATAAATTTTCATCCACAAATAATTTCAAAGTACATATTTCTCCAATTAAAATTCTAAATCACATCCATCTAGCATAAAAATTTAAAACATAACAAGTATTTGTTATTATGTTTTAAATTTTTATCCATGCGCATCTATCCGAAAATATAATTACTAGTCTACCCAAATATTTTTTATACACATCTATCTAAAAATATATAATCCTTGAACAAATGTAACAAGTGCCAACTAGTCCTGTACAATTCAACTTGTTATACGAGTTCATCCATCTGTACAGAAGAAAAAGATAAAAAATGTCAGGTAATGTTTCTATGAAAATATTTGCACATCAAATGATTGTAAAATTGGACAAAAAAATAAAAAGTTCCATGGAAAGTAAAGGTAACATGAACAAGAAAGTAAAGGTAGAAATTTCATTTTTAGTTTGGTGTTACACCAGAACAAGGCAAAAAATGTCCAAGCAGACTTTAGTTAATAATAAATTAATAATCATGGTCACCCTGTCCTGTTTTAGGAAGTGACCATAATCAGGGTTTGTAATCTATTACTCTAGTATCACCTACAAGAATTTAGTTGTTGCGGGGGAGGGGTGACACTAACATGGCATATGAGAGGGATTTGTGCAGTTGGGGGTTTGAATCTTATGTCTATCAAAAAAATTAACAAATATTTTTTCAAACATATGAACAAAGCAGACATATATTAAAAAAAATGTTCTTTTAAAGTAAATAAAGGATCATAGCAACTTTGAATTTAGACCGGCAGAACATGTAATAGATCATTAAGAAGGTATCTGACAGTGGACCATCAATTATCCCGAAGTATAAGTACAAACCAAAAAAATAGCTTCAAGCCTTATCCTATGCGAACACTGATTTTAGAACCCATGTATTGAGGTTGTTACTAGCATTCCTATTAGTAATTTAGGTTTAAGGACATACCTCCACTACAGAAGTTCGTTTTGCCTCCAAAGTTAAGCAATGAACAACAGCATTCCATTTTCTGGAAAAGTTATCAGGGACACAAAGTCGCCTATAATACTACTGCATCTGATGGAGAGGAGCTGAGAAAACATGAATGCCATTAGTTTGACAATCCAAAAAACAAAAAAACAAGCATAGAATTACTTGAAACATAAATAATAAGTTAAAAAAACATTAATGCTGCTGCTGCTGCTCACATTAAGGACACAATAAATTAATATATGTGAAGAGACTTTTAATGTAGCATTCCATGGGATGAGTGCAACATCCTTCACAAATATATATATATATATATGTGTGTGTGTGTGTGTGTGTGTGCTGCAATGCTGCTCAATGTGTATTGTTATAGAGAGAGAGACACAAATCATTTTGAACCATCAAAGAGGTGATCCGAGTTAAAATGAATAGAAAAATAGAGAGGGAAGAAGATTGAAGAGCAAAGACCTACCCATAAAAATCAGTGATTCACTGAAGATTTCAAGAAGATTGGGACTGATATCCTATAACCCAATTCTATGCTGACATTGACCCCAAGGTTGATAAGGAGCCAACCTCAACAAGCAAAACCAGAGAAATAATACAAATATGGGCATAAATCACCAAGAAATGTAGAAAAAATATATATATAAAAGGAAACAGGCAACGAAAAAATCATTAATACTCATGAGAAATTCATTAAGGCCAGTTAGACAACAATGTCAGCTCCACTAATGCACTATCAGCAAATACCTGAATTAACCCAAACACATTTGAACAGTTCCTCACTTGGGTGGAGTTTAGCGTTTTTGCTTTTTGGCTTATTTAGTAAAAAAAAAAAAAAAGCTTTTTAAGAAATCTTTAATTATTTGGGGTGTTCTCAAGCTCTGCAATAGAGTGATTTATGATTTTTTATATTCATTATGGCCATTATATAATTATTAAAATAATTAGTACAACCACATGAAGAAGCAACCAATAATTGCATTGAACATGTAAATTAACTAGTACAAATTAACTACTGCAGATAGCATGGATAACAGAGGCTATCTCAACAGTATCCTAAACAACGTATGCAAGCGGAACACAAATAGATGGAGGTTAGTTTACACTATGAGAAAGCAATCTGATTTCAAGGTGATGTATAAAGTGGTGGATATCCTTGGAAAGGCAAAGAGATAATACCAATATCCACAAAAATCAACCAAAACAATCACCAGATTTATTAGCATTTATCAATAAACCTATTTAACATATTTCAGTTTTAACTCCATCTATGTACAGTGCATGTGGTGGATATTTTGAAGGGCAATCTTGACTCCAAAAGGTAAGCATGGAATTAAGAAACTTAATGTAATAATAGAACATGCCAGAGAAACTTATGGACCTGTGGTAAAGTAACTCAAACATGGACCTGTGGTAATAGGCATTGAGAAATTTAACATGATAATAGGCATTGAGCAATTTAACCAAACAATTGGTGGCCATGTCCTCAAACATGGACCCGTGGTAGAGTAACTCAAAGATGCAACATAAATAAAAATCGTAGGATAGTTTGACATGATAATAGGTATTGAGAAATTTAACCAAACAAATGGTGGCCATGTCCTCAAACATGGACCTGTGATAAAGTAACTCAAAGATGCAACATAAATTAAAATCTTTCACCTCAAAATATGCACTATTCATGCATAATATATGATTTGAAATAAGCTCATAAACTAAAATCATGTAATGCATCAGCTAAATCATAGAATTAATTATAATACTTGTGTACAACTGTTACTACATAAAGAAGAAAATTACCAATTGTATCACATTCATGCACTAAGCAATTGAAATTTAAAGATCAAAACAATAACAATCATTGTTTTTATCTACAGTTCTCCATAACTGTACAAACCTGTTAGCCATGTCAGATCAAAACAATATCAGATCTTTTTCTTCTTTTTTTTTTTTTTTTTTTTTTGAGAAAGTTATAAAGCAGTTGCAAAAGACATTTCAGATCTAAATATCACTCCATTTTTTTTTATGACCCTTGATTTTCATTTATGGGGGAAAAAGGGGTAGTAATTTTGAATTGGAATCAAATGCAACAATACTGCAAATATAGGAACCAGTACTTTCAGCAGAGCATTGCAAATCATTACAAATTTTAAAGCAAGTTTAAGTTGGAGTATTGAACATTAGTTTCATGGATTCATTCACAATCAACACACAATTAGTCAGCACACAACAAATGACATTCAAAGCCCACCTCCTCCGGGTGAAGATAATGACTGGTCAGCTTGAAAGATGTTTAGGACTCATCTATCTGGTCCTGCACAAAGACCACATAAAATTAAAGTTAAATCTTCAATCAGCCTAGTTCTGCAAAAGACATGTCAGATCTTGAACATGATGACATTGTGCCCTGTCACTGGAATCAAATGGTGGGTGATTCCTGTTTCCTAATTAATGATAAGTTACTTCATTTTCTATTGCTTCTTGTTCTCTTTCAATTGAATTCTTCTTTTCGCGGATGTATACTCCTTGACAACTGACGATGCTGCTTCTTTTGTTGGATCATCTGGAAATAAGCATCAGTATTGCTATGAGTGTACTCAGTTAGAGGCTTTAATGCCTTCATTGAAAATTGGTACGTATGTTATGGAGATTTTCATATTTCGACACTTCTGTTTGTTGTCCTTATATTTTTCAGTTACTGTTTTCCTTTGGTGACTCAGATTTTTTTTATACTGCAAGAATATTATTAGTTGATGTACTGTACTAATGAGTATGATGACAATTTGCTACTTTTGAATTTTTAAATGCTTTACCTCTAATGTTTTTTTGGTGCTTCCTGTGTACTGTTATTTTCATATAAAGTGAAAGGCATGAGTTTGTTATACTATTTAACTCATAATTAGATAAAAGTTCAATTGTTAATTATACTTTTCTTTTGTACATCATTGTGCTTTAACCACTGCTCATCTTCACTCATTTGCAGTGTTCATTTAGTACTGGGTCTACGTATAAGGCTATAACTATAAGCTCACTATTGATGTGTCTAATACCATATGATATGATATTGAATACCGCTTCATTAAATAAAATAAAAATATAGTCCTCCCAACCACTAGCACCAGCATAAGGGAGAGAGAGAGCTTACTTGTACTCAGTTAAGTGAAGAAAAATTAGCTTATAGAAATGTATGTGTGCTACATCACATCTAGAATTTACATTTAATAATGTCTAACAGTACCCAAAAAGAAAAAAGGAAAAAAAGTTGCAATTTCTATCTAAATGTCTCCAATGTTTCATGTGCTGAAGGTTTGAGTATTCACTTTAAGGTCCATTTGGTAGGAGGGAAGAGTGAGGGAAATGAAAGATTTCATTATTTGGATGGAAGGAAAGGAGAAAGGGAGGAGGGTTTATAAGGAAACCTGAGGGGAAAGGAAAAGAGGGGCAAGGATCTTTTTGTTTGAGTTTACCATATGCCTTACCCTCAAAAGTGGGTGGAAAGAGGAGGGAACCTATGATGCACGGACACGGACACGGACACGGAACACGACACGGACACGTAAATACGCAAATTTTCAAAAAATAGGGGACACGACACGTTGGGGACACGTTTAATATATATAATTTTATTTATTTATTTTATATCTAAAATTTTAAAAAATATTAATTCTTATAAAATTACAATAATAATAAAATTAATAAATATATTATCTAAATTTTTTTTAATAAAAATTATTATTTTTAAATAAAAATAATTTATTTTATAAATTTGAATAAAAATATGGATATAAATAATAAAACAAACGGAAAAAAAAGAGAGAATAAAAAGAAAAGGGTGGAGTGGAGAGAGACATGAAATCAAATGAAGGGAAGAGAAGAAAGAGAGAGACAGAAGGAGAGACGAAAGAAGATAGAAGATAGAAGATAGAAGACGGAAGACGAAGACAGAGGAAGAAGAAGACGATGTGAAGACGAAGACGAAGCGAAGACGAAGGCAGAAGAACAGAGAAGCAGAAGAGAGAAGAAGAACAGGTTAGGACTTGTTCTCTCTGTCCTCGATCTGTCTCTCTCTTCCCTCGATCTATCTCCCTCTCTCTCCCCTCGATTTGTCTCTGGATCTGGCTCTCTCTCTTTTTCCTCTCCAACAGTTCTAGGGCTTCTTCGATCCACCTGCGTGTCTGAATCGTGTCCTTGCGTGCCCAACCTTGTGTCCGACTCTAAAAAATTCTGAAAAAAAAGGGACACGTAGGGGAGAGTGTCGGACACGTGTCCACAGCGTGTCGTACGCGTGTCCGTGTCTGACACTCATACGCAAGCCTTAGGGACGTGTCCGTGCTTCATAGGAGGGAACCATGCTCCCTTCTGGAAACATTTATTCACCAACTAGCCAATTTATATAATGCTGGATTCAGGTCTATGTTCCATCTTCTATTAGTACTACTAACAAACAATCATATCATATTTCGATCATCCTCGGAGCCATTAAGACGTCAGAACATAACAGGTTCCCATGAAATCAGTGCCAATCAATTAATACAAGCACCAAGCCTCCCAAATGAAAACAGTTCCACAATCTATAAGCAATATTCTCCAATATTTCCAAACAAATCATAATGTAACATTAATACACAATAGTATCAGAAACTTGTAGAATGCAAAGTTTTCTTCACTATATGGTGGTGACTTATATATTAGACATTTAAATAACGTCAAAGCCTATAATAAGAATAGTTTACAAAGCCTATCATGGATACCATTGCTAATAGAAATAACTAAAACACGTTTTCTTCCTTCTCCTCTTCACATAAGCACAATCCAAAGAAATAGACTAGCATTAAATTTTCTTTTTCAAAAACAAACTTCATTTCATGAATTCCAGCAAGTAAATATAAAGTAAGAAATTGGTTAGAAATGTAATGCAATAAATCAAAATTCCTGAGTTTCTTACTGCAGAATGCAATCAATCAAAAACAAAGTTCACCTCAAACTTGCATTATCTAAGACACATATAAAAAATCCACATTATCAAGCCGAACTTAAGATACAATAAACATTTTAGCAGGTTACAGGGGAGGAGATAATGGTGTTCAAGTAGATACATTAAAGTCAAGGACGATAATTATGGAACTATAACTGGCAGAGAAATGATTGGGTTAGTGTCAGAGAGATATATGGAAATGACAAAAGGCTTAACATCAAGAGGATTTGGGGTTTAGTAGAAACCATGATTCCCGATGGACTGCAAAGGAGAGTTGGGATTCGACTAAGACATAATTCATCACATTCTGATCCCTTATCCACAGTGAAGCAATAAAACATCCTCTTTAACAAAAAAATGAGGACTATAATTAGTTGCATTGGTCTCATTGTCTCAATGCCAGAAATGAATACAATTGATGAAAATTCAATAGTAGCATTAACCAAAGCCAACACAAGGAAAAATGAACTGAGAACGCCAAATGATATCAAAGAAAAACTGTGAGAGAGAGAGAGAGAGAGAGAGAGAATAATGGTCATCCACTTAATACTGACAATGGATATCAGAAGTAATGCTACTCTTTCTTGCGCATCACTGCATCAGTAGAAAAGTAAGTTTAAATACACATAATTAAATAACTAAAAAGGATAAAGAATGTACATATCAACACAATAAGGCTCACTGGAACAAATTAAACAATTTAACAACAAATTAAAAATTGAATTGAAAAATCATAGGACTCTCGGCGAGGAATATCAAATTCAACATCAATTCACTCCACTAAACCACCAAAAAATCATAGGAATCTTGAAATGCAAGCTAAAATCAACAAGTAAGAATTAGAAAATAAGAGCTAGAGAGAGAGAGAGAGAAGGTACCGTGATAACGTTCTTCGAAGAAGACTTCGGCTGAAGCGATCGCGATGAGAGAACCTGAATACATAATTGCTGAGGTTAGATTGAGCAATATAGCCTGTGTGAGCTGCTCAATTGCTTCCTCCAGTTTCCCTAATCAACCCAAAACCATCAAAATCAAATTATGAAAACATGTGTAAAGGAGTGAAGGAAACCATTTGCCCACTATATGAATGGCGGTGGCTGGGTTGATTTAGGGGTAGGTTTGCGTGAAGAAGGTATACGGATGAAAGAAGAAAAAAACCCAAGAGGCCGAAATTAGGGAAACAAAGATAGAGATATAGAGATACATATATATATATATATAGAGAGAGAGAGAGAGAGAGAGAGAGAGAGAGAGAGAAACCGAGAGGACATACCTTGGCTAGTGCCCCAATGATGGATCGTGACTACGAGATAAGATGATATAGGCTGTTGGTTTGCGATGGTCCTTATGTGCGACAGGCGTCCATGCCGATGGTGCTCCTAACGGCGATGGAGACAAAAACGAGAGAGAGAGAGAATCGGAGCTGGGCAGATGCGAGAGAGAGAATCGGAGGAGGGCAGATGCGAGAGACAGAGATAGTCGTAGACTGAGAGAGTCACAGAGTGAGAGAGAGATGAACATGTTTTTAAGCCCTAAGTCACAGAGTGAGGTGAGATGGGGTGAGGTTTGGTGGTGAAGGAGAATCTGTATGAGAGAGAACAATCTGATTGGTTTAAACAAAGAACAGGCGGGGGGCAATTAAATGGTTTCCTCTAAAATTTCCACGCCTTTGACGACAAAATTAATTTTTGGTCGGCAAATGTTATTATTTGTGACTAATATATTTTAGTCGCTAAACATTTTTTTATTTCCACTTTTTTTTTTTTTTGTCTTCCCTCTTCGACTTTTGCCGACTAAATTTCAATTTGATCGTAGAAAATTATATTTTGGCAACTAAAAAAATATTAGTCAGCAAAACTCAAAACCTTTATCGGGCGCTACCAGTATAAATTAAGTTTAAGATGAAGATCACAGAAGCAAAGTTTAGCAAGGCAGCTTCAAGAATCGTTATCGGGCGCTACCAGTATAAATTAAGTATAAGATGAAACTATAAGATAAAATTTAAGTGTTATGAATTTCAGGCTTTCACAACCCAAAAAAAAGAAACAAGAAATTACATGTTCCTTGAATCATTTTATAGAAAGAGAGGGATATTTATACCTCAAATTTTTTTTAGGGAGAGTTGAAGATACTCTAGAAAATGAGGATGGTGAAGGCCCTGGTGGGTGAGACATTGTAGAACAAAATTACTTTAGTCAAAGAGAAAACAAAGATGGAGAGAGTCATAGAGTGAGAGACACAGATATTAGGAGAAGAGAGGCAGAGAGAGGGACAGAGAGAAGGCAAAATAGAGAGGACATACTGGGGTAATGCTCTAATAGTGGATCGACGTTGGTACTCGATGGTAGTGATGCTCCTTACTCGATGGTGATGGAAACAAAGCAACAGAGATTCAATATCAGGAGGAGAGCAGTAATGGAATGAGAGAGACAGAGGCGTGAGAGAATCAGAAGAGGGCAGATGCGAAAGAGAGAGAGAGAGTCACAGAGAGAGAGAGAGAGAGAAAGAGACATGTTTAAGCCCTAACTCATTTTAGTTTGTTTGAAATCCCTCCAGAGTTCCTTACCAAATTAATTTAAAAATCCCTCCAAAATAATAATAAATAAAAAATAAAATTATAATAATAAATAATAATGATAATAATAATAAAATTAAACATCAACTCAAATTGGGCGGTATGTGTTCCCACCAAAAAAATTGAGTTTTACTACCGACTAAATGTGTTTTAGTCACCAAAAATGTATATTTGCCGACCAAATGAGGTAGTCACCAAAGATGAAAAATAAAACTATACTAGATATTTGGTGACTAAATTTCTTTTAGTCGGCAAAAGTTGGTATATAATGACTAAAATTTATTTAGTCGCTGAAATTAAATTTTTGGTGACCAAACTTTTGGTCGTCAAAGATTTTATTTTTCATTCAGCGACTAAATTATTTTAGTTGCCAAAACTATCTATACAGCGACTAAAATATTTTTTAGTCGCTAAAATTAAATTTTTGGCGACCAAACTTTTGGTCGCCAAAGATAAAAAGCAAATTTTTATTTTTGATTCGGCGACTAAATAATTTTAGTTGCCAAAACTATCTATTTAGTTGCTGAAATTAAATTTTTGGCGACCAAACTTGTAGGAACCCACATTTTATGTCCTCATCATGTTCATGAGCATCGGTATGATTATGACTTGTTAAGCTTGCATGTGTATGTTTGTGATTTGTTTCGCTTAAGCAAGTGTGATCCATGCCTTGTTTTGAAGCCTTGTGATTTGTCTAAGTGTAGTGTGCTTGTCTTGTTCCTTCCTTGATGTGAAACTTAGGTCACGCCTTGCCTGAGTTATGCTAGCCGATGTTATTCCAAGCCGAGGTCATCATCAGTCTAGAAGTATCTTGGAACCCCTTGTTGACCTCCGTTCTCGCCTTGACACATTAGCCGAGATGTTACCTTGCACCCAAGTGATCTCGTCCTGGAGTGGTATGACCTAGACCGAGGTGTGGCACATCTAGGCCAAGGTGTGGCACAGCTTAGTCAAGTGTTGTCCTTCCTAGCCGGGGTCATTGTCACCTTAGTTGCCGAAGTCCTTTTGTTAGCCGATGTCACCCCT
The DNA here is from genome assembly GCF_055761805.1 of Camellia sinensis. NCBI lineage: Eukaryota > Viridiplantae > Streptophyta > Magnoliopsida > Ericales > Theaceae > Camellia > Camellia sinensis. The sequence goes on from NC_138967.1 coordinate 154,704,509, forward strand.
TGCCGGAGTGCCATTCCGTGTGGCTTGTTAAATACGCCTTGTTATTAGCCGATATCATTGCCTCGTCAGAGAGCCCATACCGCTTTACTTGTTGAACACCCTTCCACCATGCTTTGTCTGGTCTGTCAGCCACCTTTTCAGAAAAACCCAACCAGTCGCCGCCACGTGTCTCAGTAGAGGGTTAACCCCAGAACCGGGTAAAGAAAACTATCATTTGGTATCATAACCTTGCCTTGTAGAGAGAGAAACTCTAGGAGGAAGAAGGAGTTTTAGAGTGAGGAAGTAGATCTTCAAGCTTGATTCCTACAGATCTGTCACGCCCCACTTTTTATTACTCGAAGTATTACCAATTTCATTTACTTAATTCCATTTCAGAGATAACATGCGGAAATAAACTCGTATATTCAACTTTTAGAAGTGAATAACATTGCTCTCATTCGTATGCAAGTAAATACAACATGAGAACACTAAATAAATTGCCCTTGGGCTTACATCATTAAAAGTCAAGAAGAAGGGTATAACCCTTTTACATAAATGGCATTCCGCCAACACAAAAGAGGCCCTGTGGCCAACAAATAAGAAGATCCAAAACCTTGTAGAACATCCTGGCTATCACCTGAAAAAGATTCAACAACGTGGGATGAACATATAGTCCAGTAGGGATCTCAACATGATCTCCAACAATAACAACTTACAGATAGCTATGATCATGAATGTTCATTCTCATACTAGAATAGTAATGTGGCAGTTTATACAAAATATACATAAGTATGAACTTTTCTCGAAAACAGCCATTTCATTCGACGCTATAAGCGGTTCACCTTTTTTCCTTTCCTTTTTATTACCCATTTTTCCAAACTTTCATGACTATAACAATTTTAGAAAAACAATTTCACCAAGCCCATTACTCTTCCCCCATTTTCCGTACTTACAACAAAATGACCTTTTTTTGAAAACATGTTCACAAATACCCCATTTTCCTTCACACTTTCCAAAATCTCAAAATGGCATTTTGGTTTGTTCCCAATACATTCATATCAATACATGCATGCCTTAAATAAAAGGGAAATAACAAATCATCAACATGTATATAATCCACAAATGAGGCAGTTCGGCCTTTCAAAACTGTAACCACCGCAACCCATAACATACTTAGATACACTGACGATAACAATTAAAACTCTGCTTTACCGGCTATATGCACAGTAAGCTAAGGATATGCCAAAGCGATAAGCGAGATAATAACTCATTTTAAACATTTCATACCTCATAATAGATACAGACAAAAACACTTCCATACTTCACAAATAATACACATTTGGTGTTGTATCAATATCAAACAAAAACACTTCTATACTTCACAAATGATACACATTGTAGTGCTGTATCAATGTCAAACAGTTTTCGGTTTAGAGGTCCATCCCCTATCTTCCCCTAAACCGTGGAGTACATCCCCTATCTCCTCCCACACAAAACAATGTATATAAACAATTATCATATACAAATTCCTCAATACAACAAAGCATCAATAACAAGTGTAATACATACACATAAACTATTCAATAATGTTTAACCAACACAAGTGTAACGCATACATCACAATTCAACACACCAATGTCATCCTCCACCGATGACCAAGGACAAAACCTCTAGATGCATGTATTCAGTACACCTAATAAAAGAGACTCAACTCTCAAGCAAACCTTAAACCCAACAACGACACTAGTGCGATAGGTAAGGATAAAACCCCCAAATATGTGTATTCGACACTCATGATACAATAGTTTAATTCTCAAATTTACTCTCCGAGACTCACATAGAGTTAACATTTCATTTACCATTTTCAAGATCAACTACATAATTTTCTTAAGTCAACATGTTCCATCACTTATTCCAAAAACACTTTTCCCTTTTCACAAAACCAATTACATTTTCTTCATTTTACAAAATCAATTCCATGGATAATAAGCCATAACCCAACTTGATTCAATACGTTCATTTCAAAATAACCCCAATACCTTAATTAATCCCTTAACTGTTAACACCTTCTACACAACTCATATTAACAATAGAAATTTACCAACATTGTTCAACCGTAAATCCTTTTTATTTTACCAAATCAAAATATAATTTAGTGCTTTCTCTTCTTTCAACAATAACATGCTAATTTTACTCTCTGATTAGTCCAAACCATAGTCAGTGATAACAAAACTATTCTCAAACAACCAACCCTAGGTTCCCCTCATGATTTTCAAACAAATCCAACACGGATATGATTTTCATGCAATACAAAATTACCACATGTCTATCTATAGATGGAGTATTGAAAAAGAACAAAGAAATCCCTACCTCAAATGGAGAAGATGAAGGCCAAAAACCAAAGTGCTCCAAATCGCCAAACTTTCAGATTAAAATGAAGCCCTCAACCCACTCTACCTTTCTTACAAAGGACTTAGTCTAGATTTACACTAGAGGGAGATGAAAACCTAGAGAGAAGGTGTGTAGAGAGAGAGAAGATGGTTCTAGGGTTTTGAAATCAAAAGGGAGATGAACAAGTGATATTGAAAGATTGTTATTAAAGCCCATTAATTGGAAAATGAAAGGACAAGTTAGAATTAAATGAACACTAACTAGCATTAAATGAACACTAACTAGAATTAAATGAACACAAGTTACAAATATGAATGGACAAGTTTGAATATGAATGGACCATTAATAAGGGTAGTAACTGAACTACTAATAAGGATATTGAATGAACAAGTTTGTAACCACTAATAAGGATATTAAATGAACCATTATGAAAATTTAATGGACACTAACCCTTGGTTTCCAAACACAACCAACGTGTTTTAAACCTACCCAACATGACCCAAGACTCATATACAAAGAGTAAAGGATGGAAACTAGAAAAAGACAACAACACATCCACGGAACCGAGTCTGAAATACCATTAAACAATGAAGGGAAAACTGGGATCACTATAAGATCGAACCGTTAGATCCGTGTTCTAAGGTTAGATTCTTGATCCACTCATGATGTTCTCTATATTCATGTTATTGCATTGCATGATCGGACATGATTTGTAAGCCATGCATCGTTTTGAAGTTCGATTTTAGAAAGAGAAAATGACATTCATGTGTTCTTCAAGAAAGTCTTGTTTTGATCCGAAAGCTTGCATAAAGAATCATGTTTTTGTGTTTATTTCTGCAAGGATTCCAAGTACGGGTACCCAGGTCCATGTTTTCAAACTCATAGCATGGAAATCCCAGATTTGTGATGACAGATTATGATTGAACATTAATATTTTTCATGTTTTCACACTCATGTTCTTCATGTTCATCAGCAGAGGGAAACCCAGAGTTTCCCGACCTCTTTTCCTTGCATGTGGCCCTCGGGAACACACCTCGGCGAGGAGGTGTGGAACCTCGGCCTAGACCTGGTTGGTGCCCAGCATGTTTTCCGAAATCAATTGTGTACATACGAAACTGTTGAAGGTGCATTTAATAGGCTTTGCCATGTGTTTGTAGGACTTGGGCTTGTCTCGACCCCGACGTTTGAAGAAACTAAGTGAGTGGTATTTTAATAAAGCTATGTTACACTTGCTTTCATAAATCTCGTCTTGCCTTGTTTTGAAAAGTACTTGATCTAGCATGAATGACTATCCCTACTTGTATATTAAACACTATCTTGTTTTGATGACATTTCTTGAAAGTCCTTAGTTGCAGGGGACTATAATGCAACTGCACTCTTGTCTTGAAAGTCCTTAGTTGCAAGGGACTATAATGCAACTGCACTCTTGTCTTGAAAGTCCTTAGTTGCAGGGGACTATAATGCAACTGCACTCTTGTCTTGAAAGTCCTTAGTTGCAGGGGACTATAATGCAACTGCACTCTTGTCTTGAAAGTCCTTAGCTGCAGGGGACTATAATGCAACTGCACTCTTGTCTTGGAATTGTCATCACCCCCTTGTATTAAGTAGATGTAATAACATCCAAAGAACTTGAAAGGCCGGCAATGAACTTGATTTCCCCCTTGATTGTAAAGTATGCTATGTATTGTTTTGAAAGAAATCTTGGATATCAATCATGCAAAACCTTTATTTCTAATATCATTCACTGAGTATCCAAGCTCACCCTCTCTATATATATGTAGGTGATGAGCAAGAAGGCAATGAGGCCTAGACGTGTAGCCGATGTGTTTTTGGATGCATTGCCGACGTGTTTTGGATTAGCATTTTGTACCATCTTGAAGATTATGCTTCTTAGTCTATATTCCATGTGTACTTGTATATGTCGGCTTGAGAAGCCTTTTGGTCAAGATGTATTTTGTATCTCATTCCCTTATTGTATCTAAGTTGTAAGACTTTGTAAAAATGCATGTCATTTCATTGGACTTAAGCACGGCTCTCATGGACTATTTAGATTTTGTATATATATACGTTGCTTCCGCACTTGTAAGCCCCATATTTTATACTCTGATTGTGTGTGATTCTTGTAAGTCGGCCTTCGGTAATCTCGGATTACTGGCCATCACGGCACCAAACTACTAGGGGCGGTTTGGAGGCGTGACAAAACTTTTGGTCGCCAAAGATAAAAAGTAAATTTTTATTTTTCATTCAGCGACTAAATAATTTTAGTTGCCAAAACTATCTATACAGCGACTAAAATATTTTTTAATCGCTGAAATTAAATTGTTGCCCACCAAACTTTTGGTCACCAAAGATAAAAAGTAAATTTTCATTTTTGATTCGGCGACTAAATAATTTTAGTTGCCAAAACTATCTATACAGAGACTAAAATATTTTTTAATCGCTGAAATTAAGTTTTTGCCGACCAAACTTTTGGTCGCCAAAGATAAAAAGTAAATTTTTATTTTTCATTCAGCGACTAAATTGTTTTAGTTGCCAAAACTATCTATACAGCGACTAAAATATTTTACAATCGCTGAAATTAAATTTTTGGCGACCAAACTTTTTGTCGCCAAAGATAAAAAGCAAATTTTTATTTTTCATTCGGGGACTAAATAATTTTAGTTGCCAAAACTATCTATACAGCGACTAAAATATTTTTTAGTTGCTGAAATTAAATTTTTGCCGACCAAACTTTTGGTCGCCAAAGATAAAAAGTAAATTTTTATTTTTCATTCAACGACTAAATTGTTTTAGTTGCCAAAACTATCTATACAGCGACTAAAATATTTTTTAATCGCTGAAATTAAATTTTTGGCAACCAAACTTTTAGTCGCCAAAGATAAAAAGCAAATTTTTATTTCTCATTCGGCGACTAAAAAATTTTAGTTGCCAAAACTATCTATACAGCGACTAAAATATTTTTTAGTCGCTGAAATTAAATTTTTGCCGACCAAACTTTTGGTCACCAAAGATAAAAAGGAAATTTTTATTTTTCATTCGGCGACCAAATAATTTTAGTTGCCAAAACTATCTATATAGCGACTAAAATATTTTTTAATCGCTGAAATTAAATTTTTGCCGACCAAACTTTTAGTCGCCAAAGACAAAAAGCAAATTTTTATTTTTCATTCGGCGACTAAATAATTTTAGTTGCCAAAACTATCTATACAACGACTAAAATATTTTTTAGTCGCTAAAATTAAATTTTTGCTGACCAAACTTTTGGTCGCCAAAGATAAAGAGTAAATTTTTATTTTTCATTCGGCGACTAAATAATTTTAGTTGCCAAAACTATCTATGTAGCGACTAAATTTTTTAGTCATTGAAATTAAATTTTGCTGACCAAACTTTTGCTCGCCAAAGATAAAAAGTAAATTTTTGTTTTTGATTCGGTGACTAAATAATTTTAGTTGCCAAAACTATCTATACAACGACTAAAATAGTTTTTAGTCGTTTAAATTAAATTTTTGCCGACCAAACTTTTGGTCGCCAAAGATAAAAAGTAAATTTTTGTTTTTGATTCGGCGACTAAATAATTTTAGTTGCCAAAACTATCTACACAGCGACTAAAATATTTTTTAGTCCCTGAAATTAAATTTTTGCCGACCAAACTTTTGGTCGCCAAAGATAAAAAGTAAATTTTCATTTTTGATTCAGCGACTAAATAATTTTAGTTGCCAAAACTATCTATACAGCGATTAAAATATTTTTTAGTCGCTGAAATTAAATTTTTTCTGACCAAACTTTTGGTTGCCAAAGATAAAAAGTAAATTTTTATTTTTCATTCAGCGACTAAATAATTTTAGTTGCCAAAACTATCTATACAGTGACTAAAATATTTTTTAGTCGCTGAAATTAAATTTTTGCTGACCAAACTTTTGGTCGCCAAAGATAAAAAGTAAATTTCTATTTTTGATTCAGCGACTAAATAATTTTAGTTGCCAAAACTATCAATACAGCGACTAAAATATTTGTTTAGTCGCCAATTGTGGCAAATTTAGCGACTAATTTTTTTTAGTCGCCCATTGTGACATTTTTAGCGACTAAATTTTTTTTTAGTCGCCAATAATCAATATACCCCGACTAAAAAAATTTAGTAGCTAAATATTGTACTTTTATTGACTAACATAATTTTTGGTCGCCAATTCCACAACTTTTGGCAACCAAAATATTTTTAGTCAGCAAAAGTGGTCACCAAAAGTGTATTTTCTTTTAGTGATTGCTTGGAAAAACAAGACATATGCATCAAAATAATGTCCACACTCGCCGTCTCTACCACCGTCTCTGTTCACTGTTGTCTCTATTGTCACTGCCCAACTCTGCTGTTGACCTTCAGTCACCACCGAAAATAGAGTTGAAGAAAAAGAATACCTACAATAGTAAAAGACGAGGATTAAGAGAACATGCGACCATTCTTTCTAGCCACTCTTTCTAGGAATAAAAAAATCTAAATCTACACTTGAAATTGTTTTTGAAGCTTGCTGAAAATATGTCAAAAAAGTCACCGAAGGGATGCTGAAAATCGCCTAGGGAGAGAGACTTTGTTCTTTTCTATTGGGTCAAAGTTATGCTCTTTGAATGTAAAAGAAATAACATAAACAAAGATTTGATTTTGTAACTGTAATTTGAACTATATGTTGTCGTTTGACAGTTTATTGTTTTTAGTTTACAAAAAATATTACATATATTTATATTTATTTTTGGTAAAAACAAAAATAAATAACATGTTTTAAAATTTTGTTTTGAAAACAAGTGAAATGAGTGAATCGCAAGAGGTGATTGTTGATGGTTGAAAATGATGACCAAAGGTAGTTGTCGAACGTTAAAGATAGATGCCACCAATGACAGGTAATTCGTGGTGACCAAAAGTGGTTTCTGGTAAAGGTCATGGCTGAAGGTAATTATGCTAAGTGGAAGATGGTTCGTTGATGCGAGAGGTGGTCACTGGCAATGGTATATGATAATGGTGATGAGAATAGATAGTGGTTGGAATAAGTTGAAGGAAAAAAAAATAATAATAATAATAATAATCAAACAAGTGAAACTTACTTTTTTGTGGTTAAAAATTTTTAGCAAAATTTGTAAATTATTTATAAATTTTTTAAAAACAAAAACAGACACCAAATAAGTTTTGTTCATAGTTTTTAAAATTATGTAATTATAAATATAAACATTACCAAACAAACAAATCATATGTATTTGAAATTTATGATTCAATTTTTTTGATTAATAGACCGTGAATATGAGCTATTATCATATATACACATGGAATTTTTCATTATTTTTTTCACATTTCTTTTTTAAAAATGAATTAAGTATAATTTGACATAATCACATGATTTCATTATATTTATCTTACGAAAATAGGTATGTTCTTTGAAAATAAATATGATAAAACTATATGACTATAATTATTAAAACATCTATTTTTTTTATTTTTTTTTATAAAAATGATCTACATATAAAGATTTAAAAAATATAACAAATGAAATTATCTTAAATAAGATCGATCGTGAGTAGGACAGTAAATGAGCTAAGTGTTAAATATTCAAACTTAATTTAAAAACTTAACGAGTTTTAAAATATGTTTAAGTTTGACTTGTTTATATTATGAATTAAATGAACTTTTAACGTATCACGAGTATTTTAGCTTTTTCTAGTATATATAAATCAAGCCGAGTAGTAAGTTACTCAATATTGGTTAAAAACTTAATGAGTTTTAAAATGTACTCAAGCTCAGTTTGCTTATATATCAAGTTGATCTCAAAAGAATTTTTAACGAGTCGAGCTTGAATAACTTAATCCATTTTATAGTGATGAGAAGACTGTTTGGACTAGACGATTATCCCAAGGGACAGTCGTATGGGTTTTTTACTGGCCGGTCCTGAGTTTTTCACTTATTCCCCTCTTAGTCCTGACTTTTGATCTTGTGCACCAACAGGTCTTGAGACTTTTTTTTTTGTACCGTTTTACCCCTCCTCTGTTCTGGGGCGTTTCTGTTTGGATTTCTGTGGAACTTCACGATTTGCTGCTGTATCTTCGCGATTTGTGGAGCTTCGTGATTTTTGATTTCGCGATTTGTGGAGCTTCATGATTTCTGATTGCGCGATTTGTGGAGCTTCGTGATTTCTGATTTCGCGCTTGGTGTATCTTCGTGATTTGTGATTTGCGATTGCGTGTTTGGTGATTCTTCCTATTTGCGATTTCGCGTTTGGTGTATAGCTACATTTTCTGATTTGTGGTGTTGTGGAGTTAGGTCGACTGGTATGTTTGATTTTGATTTCAATTTCAATGTTTTGATTCTTTTTAGTTTGAGTTGGTGATTTTGATTTTGTGGTGATATTGTTGTTACTCTGTTGTTTCTGTTGCGATTGAATTTGTGTTTTGATCATGATATTGAAAGTTTTGAGATATGTATTTGTTGATTGAATTTTAGATTTTTATTTTTTTTGGTTACGAAATTGTGTTGATTGAACACAGGTGTTGGTTTGTTATTTTATACAGTGATAATTTTATTACTGTGTATTTTGGGGGTGATGTTGGATTAACTTTTTCAACAGTGATAAATTTATGAGTGAGTATGGTAATAGGAGATAATTTTATCACTGTATTTGATTTTGTTTTAGGGTGTTTGAGTTGTTTTCTGAAATGTAATTGTTGTTTGTTGCAAGATTTATAGTGATGGAGAATTGTTTGTTTCTTATGTGCAAGTTTAGAGGTGTGACATTGGTTATCAAGTATAATGATGGATTTAATTTCAAGGATTTAGTATATAAATTGTGTGCAAAGTGGAGTGAGTTAGTTGGTAGTTCTTTGAATATATCATATTCAATGGCTGGACATTCTTCTTGTGGTCTAGAAAGTGAAGAGGATTTGGAGGTTATGGTTGGACTGGCACTTTCTTGTGATATTCATCGTATTGATGTTTTTGTAAAGTGTTGTTCTTTGGGTGAAGGTTATATGATTTGTGATGGTGAAGCTAGTAGTAGTAGTAGTAGTAATAGTAGTAGTGTTGTTTGTGAAACTGATTTTTTGCCTTCATTTTATTCAAATCAACGGAAACCTTTGCTCTCCGATGGGTGGGTTAATTGTATGAAAGGAGTGGGACAAAGGTTTGCTCAAGGAGTTGTTGAATTTCGAGATGCGTTGTCAAAGTATTCTATTCATTCCGGTTTTAATTTTGATTTTGTTAAGAATGATAAGGATCGTGTCACTGTTCATTGTAAGAGAAGGGCTGGTTTGGGATGTTTATGGAGCGTGCATGCTAGAGTGGAAAATTATAGTAAAGCTTTTGTTATTAAACAATCTGATGATGTTCATACTTGTGGATCTTCTTTTCGTACAATTAAACATGCTAGGATGACTTCAAGTATGATTGGTGGGCTAATTTCTAGTGATATTCGTAACAAGGCTTTGACATCGGTTAGTGAGGTGGTTTGTGATTTCAAGGACTATTATGGAACAGAAGTTTCTTATCAGCGAGCTTGGATGGGTGTTGAAAAAGCAAGGGGTCTTGTTTTTGGTGACTATTCATCATCATTTGACGATCTTCGTTGGTATGTTGATGCCGCTAATGCTTGCAATCCGGGGAGTGTTTTTGATATGGAATTTGATATTGATAGTAAAGGAAGACATTTCAAATGCTTGTTTTTCGCTTTTGAGGCATGTATTCATGGTTTCAAGTATTGTAGGCCTGTGTTGATGCTTGATGGAACTTTTTTGAAAGGAAGACACAAAGATTGTTTATTGGCTGCTACGGCGAAAGATGGTAACCAAGGTATATTTTGTGTTTATGTGTTATTATTATTGAAATAGTGATAATTCTATCATTTTTGTTACTGGAGAGTGCTGATAATTGAGTATGGTCAATCTATTAGTGATAAATTTATGCTGTATACTTTTTGTTAAATTTTTATATTTATACAGTGATAAATTTATCTATGGCTGGTGCTATGTGTTATATACTTTGTGTTTTGATTTTCTTTTTGTAATCTTTTTAATTTGTTACTGATAACTTGTATATATATATTTTGTTTGTAGGTTTGTATCCGTTATGTTTTGCGATTGTTGATGGTGAAAGTTATGACAGTTGACATTGGTTCTTATCAAAGTTATTAGGTATTTTGACTCCGGAGAGGGATATTGCATTTGTTACTGATCGACATGGAGGTTTGCTGAAAACTTTAGCTGAGGTCTTTCCGTTTTCTTGTCATTCTTTTTGTCTAATGCATTTGAAGACAAACTTGAAGACTTATTTGTCAGTGAAGAGTCGTGAATCAAAAATAGTATTTGCTTACTCTTTTTAGTAGATGTGCATATGCTTCTACTGTTGAGTTGTTTAATGAGTTATTTGAAGAATTTAAGGGTCGTTGTGGTCGTAGTGTTGAGAGGTTTCTTGAGGATTTGCCTAATGAGTGTTGGTGTAACGCTTATTTTCAAGGCAAGAGGTATGGTGAAATGTGCACAAATGCTGCGGAATCTTTTAATTCATGGATTAGGGATGAAATGCCATTTGTTTTCAACTAGTCTTGTTGATGCTATACGGGTGAAACTAATGGAGCAATTTTCAAGAAGAAGCGAAGTTGGGAATAAGTGGAATTGTATTGTTTGTCCTTTTGCAGAGAAAAAGTTGGAAGAAGCTTTTAATGATACAAAAGCATGGATAGTTAAGAAATGTAGCGATGACATTTATGAAATCCAATTGGATCATTCAGTTATGGTTGATATTGGGAAACGTTGTTGTTCTTGTCGATTGTGGGAAATTGATTCTTTTCCTTGCAAACATGGTTTTTGTGCTATAAAGAGGAGTGGGAAGGATCTGAATTGCTTTCTTGATGATTACTACCGTGTTAGTAGTTATTATGATTCTTATTCACATTCTGTCTATCCAGTTCCTAGTATGTGGAAGCCAAATGTAGTTGTTGATGATGACGTTGTTTGACCTCCTCTTTGTAAGAGACCAACTGGACGTCCAAGAACGGAGAGAATACCTTCTAAGGGCGAAATCAAGAGAATTAGATGCAGTAGGTGTGGAAAGATGGGAACTCATAATCGGAAGACATGTAAACAAGCTTTGCTTTAGTTGTATTGATTTTAATTGAATTACTTTGTTTGAGAGTTGAGAGGTGTTACTTGCATTGAATGATTGAGTATTTTTTGAAAGATGTATCATTTTGGTACTCGCATTGAATGATTGAGGAATTTGTTGATCAGAAATTATATTTTTTGCTGATATTTTTACAGGATTAAGTTTCACATATTTATGTTATTTGATTTGGGTTAAATGTAGTTGCTGTTTTTTGGTATTTTATAAAGTGATAAATTTATCAATGGTTGGTTTGGACAAGTTGATGGATTATTTTTTTGTAAGAATGATAAATGTACCATTAATGTGATTCTTGAATTTTGTTATTTTGAAGAATGATAAATTTGTCACTTATTGTGTGGGAAGAGTTGATGGTTTATTACATTTATGTCAGTGGTTGATAAATTTATCACTGTCATATCCAAGCAAATGTTCTTTTCTACAGTGATAAATTTATCATTGTATGGAGTTATCTAGTTTTCCCAGGAAAAATTTCCACAATACAAAGGTGTAGATCAAATCTCTAGAATACATAATTGTATATCTATTGTGTCAATTGCTTTAAAAAGTAAATTTTTTTAAATCAACTACCATGTTTATTTGGTTTAGCAACAAGTTCTTAGTCTGCATACTGTTTTGTGGTCACTTAGAAGCTAGCTTTGGATGTTAGAGTTGTTTAACTGAAGTATCAAATGGTTTTAATTATTCAGAAATCACCAAGGATGGCATGTTCTTACATTCATTCTCAAAGTTGGGAATATCTACAAATTGTAACAGTATTTTAATTTCTAATTTGGACAATGTAATAGTGCTTGTGTTTTAATTTTCAATTAGGTAAAATTTTTATTATTTTTTATAGTGTTTTGTTTACTTGAATTGGGGAAAAAGAATGAGAGAGGGAGAGAGAGTCGCTGGTTTTTTCGTTTGAACATTGGTAAATTTATCAGGGTAAACAAAACACTATAAAAAATAAACTTATTAGTGTAGTGACTCCAAACCTGTTATTAACCTTTAAATTCAACACAAATACTCAGATTAGAATCAATTTTTTGAATGAAATTTGGATAACAAGACTGATATGAAAAACCAGGTCTGGTAACGATATGGCTAAAAAAGACTGAACGTTTCATTGAAGCAAATTTGAGATTGTAACAAGCAAGCATTGTCCATAACTTTGACATTGTAACAACCAAGCACTGTCCATAACTTTGACATTGTAACAACGAAGCATTGTAATATTCATTGGATTAAAGTAAGAACCAAAATCATCAAAATACAGGTAAGACTGTAACATATCAAAATACAGGTAACACTGTCCGTTTGTTTTCTTCTATTCCAGATGTGTTGATTATTGCAGAGGCAAGTCATCAATGTTTTGATCAGGTATTTGTCGTTGAGCAGCTTGTTGGTCAGTCAAGAAGACAGTTAACATATCAGCTCTCAGTTGATTGCATTCTTCCTTGGTAAAAGTAGGCATTATGTTTTTATTGGAAACATATTGCCTTCTGATGTAGCAAACAAGGATTCCGCAATCAAGCCTGCAAAAACATTTTGAAAAAAAAATATTATAATTTGGTTTTGTTGCTTTTTTTATTTTAATAATAGTGTTTTGTTATTGATAAACTTACGATGTGTCATCTTGTTGTGGGCTGTTGATGACGTTGTCTGTCTGTTGTTCAAATTTAGCAAGGTGAATGAGAGTTGGGTTCTCATGCTTTATGCATTTTTCAATAATCTGTCTCTGCAACATATACATTTGTATAATTGTTGTATTAGAAAGTCAGTTGAAAATATTGATGAGAAACCATGGATTTGAAGAATGATAAATATATTAATGTATAAATTTTTGATGTATAATTAAGCATGGATCAAATATTATGTATTGGATTAATGGTAAGTTTGATAGTGAAAAGATTTTTACCACTTCATTTGCAGCATTGAAGTGTGGATCTTTAGGCAGTGCTCCCCTTGGTCTCATCGAATTGTAGAATTTCCATGAAGCTTCTTCAATGTCAAGGACAAGTATTGTCCAGTGAAAATTTTGGTGAATGGGGAACAGAAGGTATCTTGCTTTCATTGCTTCAGGCATTATTTCGTTGAGCATTCGTGTTCTTGCTTCCTCATCTTTTGTAGTAAACAAGTGCTAACAAATATAAATAAAAAAAATAATGTTAATTTAACTTTAAACTTTTTCAAATTAAATAGGTGGTGAGTATGAAACTTTGTCACTGTGATCAAAATTTTATCAATCCATATCAAAATTTATTAGTGCATTGCAAAATTCATTTATACTACATATAAAGGGAACACATCTATTGATGTCTTGAGGTCTTTTTTTCTCCTCCATGTGAAATGGATCTTTATATCCCCTAATACATCTATACTATGCTTCTCTTTCATTCTATAAATATCCATAGATGATCTGTAACAGGCAATATATCCAGACTACTTATTTCAAGTACACTCATGTGAGTGTGCACATCCACTAATATATATATATATATATCATGATTCTCTTCATTCCATAGTTGTAATGAAAGTTGTCCGTTACTTAATAAATTACATGAAACAAGAGCTCTATGAGGCTTCACCACTAACAAAATGAAAGTGAACTATGTCATGCAACATCATAGCATATAATCAAGCTATTTCAATTTCAACACATCTCAATATTTGTTGAAGTTCTCAATATCATATACAGTAGTTTCAAAAACCCAAAAAAGTGCCCACAATTTGTAATCAAAGTCTGGGATTTACTCATACTGTGGCGCCACAATAACAAGGTCAAAATATATAATAGTGATTATGAAATCTGAGTTAGAAATTCTAGTTTGGTTTGCTTGACTTTTTGTTTCACATGTCAAGCTTTGAATTAGGAAACATGGCCAATTGAAGAGGGAAGGTAGTGTCATATGTTTGAAACTAGTTACTCAGTTAAGCAAACAGAGGTTATACACTGACAAAAAAACAAAACAAGTGTCGTTCCTCATTTAAGCAAAGTAGTTACTTACATGGCAACTTGAAATGAATACGAATGATGTTGTTCCTTGTTTTTGTGCAAGCAAGTGTTCTGCATATGCATCTATTACCTGTGTTGAAAACAAAAAACAAAACAAGGAATTAATATAAATGAAACACTAAAATGTTATTTTAATGAGTTACAAATTCAACTTACAATGCCTGCCAAATCTTGGCCCTTCAATATTTTGTCAATGTCATTTAAGTAGACATAGGTTCCATGGTGAGATCCTTGCCACACTGGCTGATCCTTGAAAAAAAGGTTATTAGTGCTGGAATAATAAATTTATTAATATTTTTGGAATATTTGATATTTATAAATTCAAAATGAGTTAATGATAAACAGTGGGCAAAAGTGAACTATAGAAGTCAAGAGAGAAGATTGTTACTTGTTTTTTTGTATTCGCCATATGTGCAATGAGATTTTGCCTTGATTTTTCTGGTAGGAAGTTGAAAATTTCATTTGAAGTTTTCAATTTCTTCATTGCAGGCTGCTGTTGTGTGTGTTGTTCTTCCGAGTACTTGTTTGCCTCAGCAATTGTTGCAATTCTCTCATGGAGTATTTTGATTTCTTCATCTTTCCTTTGCATTTGTTTTTTGTGCTGTTCTTGCATTTCCTTTTTCAGCTTGTTGAGTTGCTGCTGCAGGTTATCATTTGTAGTTTGAAAGATGTCCCTTTCCATTTTTAACTTTTCCATTTTGAGCATGTTGTCTTCTATCCTCTCAAAAACAAGTACTTCTACCAGATTTGGATCCACTTCAGGCTCTTTGTCAACTTTGTTTCCTTCACTCTTTTGTGATTCAAAGGGTACTGTTTTCTTTTTCTTTTCGGGGCATATTTCGTGTGGAATTGGTTCCCATATTTTATGTTTGGATTTGTCTTCAGTCAATGTTTGTTCTTCTATTTCAGAAATTTCAGCCTGATTCTGTTGCTGAAAATCAGCATCTTCATGTTCATGTTCATGTTCATCTTCATATTTATCCTGAATTTCTCCTAGCAGCATTCGGTATGTTTTTTTCTCTTCATCTGTGTGCTTCAAATTGTTCTCCTATATATATGAAAATTAAAAAAATGAATGATATGATACAAATTTCAGAGATAAATTTCTCATAGGAAATTTTATCACTCAATTAGAAAAATTAAACAAATCTATGATTGTTATAGCAAATTTTATCACTGAACTGGGCATAGTAAGCAAACCTGTCATTGTATATCAAATTTTATCAGTGAATTAGCAAAAGTAAGCTAATAAAGTAAATATTAAACAAAACTCATGCACAGTAGACAAATAGAAAAACATTCATTGGATAAAAGAATTTTTCACTCAATTAGGTAAAGTAAGGGAAATTTGTTGCTCACTTAGGCAAATTAAATAAATATATCAGTGTGAACAAAAATTTATCACTGCATAAGAAAATCTATCATTTGTTTACACAAAACAAAGGTTAGCATTGCATACCACAATATCTTTTAGCTCTTGCAAGGATGAACTTGCCAATTTCTGTCCCAAACATGTGATGTTCCATTTAGCAAATCTTGGGATTGCATTTTTGGCATTGGGTTTGATGGTGCTTGTGTGTTCGCATATCCAATACTGTTGAAGAAAGAAAAAAATTGTTATAAACAAGTATTTAGTAAATGTAAATATTATAGTTCATAAGTTATAAGTGAGATATTTACTTACCAATATGACCATCACACATCCGGACACTTTATCAATTTGGTTGATGTTTCTTTCTATTGATTTTGTGAGATGTTGCTTTGCTGCGTCGCACCAATCATAAGACTTCATTTTGTCAATATCTTCAAGATATTTCATGAACCCCCAACCAATTGTAGTGCCAGTGCCAGGATATAACAAGAGCAAGCAAATCAAGAGGCACACAAGCCTCATAACATCTTCTCTGTCTTCCTTCTTCTTGCTTCTCAAAAGTTTGGTTATCAATTTTTGGATTGAAGCACTTGTCATTCTATTCTCTCTTATTTTCCTTCTTTTGACCAAATCTATGTCATCTTTTCTTCCATATACAAGATGCATCTTCTTTTGTCCACATGCAATCCCAAAAATTAACTTGAAATCATTTCTTTTCAACTTCAGCTTCTTCCCTCCAATTTCAAATGTGGTTCCATCTATTTGGTATGTTTACAAGATTTTTGCAACCACATCATCATATTTTATTGAATCTGCTTTTTGCACCTTTTTCTTTGACAAAATGTCAACCACAAGGAAGAAGGGAGTCTTTTTCAATATTTGGAAATGCTCCTTTTCAAGTTTCGTGGCATTGAAGAATCTGATGAGGGATAGCATGTTTGAGCGGTACACATATTTTGCTTCACGGTCATGAATTTGATCACTTCTTGTTTTTCTTCCCTCTGTTTTCTTCTTGCCTTTTGGTTTGTGCTGGTTTGGTTCTTGTTTGTTGTGTTGGGGCTTGGTTCTTGTTTCTGTTCTTTTCTGTTGTTGATGTTTGGTTATTGTTTCTTTTTGTTGTCCTTGTTTTGGAGCTTCATTTGCAGGTTCATCCTTCTGCTGTCTCTGTCTTTTCTTCCTTTCTTCCTGTTTGCTGGTTGTTTCTCTTGTTGCTGTCTTTTCTTCTTGTCTTTTCCTTTTTGTTGCTATTTCCTTTTTTTTGTCTTGTTGCTGTTTGCTTTTCATTTGGAGGTTCATCCTTCTGCTGTTTCCTTCTGCTGTCCTTGTTTTTGTCTCTTTCTTGTCTTTCTCTTCTTGCTTTTGGGTTTTTGCTATTAAAGATCTTCTCTCTGGCATAGATAATGTCATGAGAGAGCTCACAACATCTATATAAAAGAAGGATATCAATGAAGTAGGCAAACCATGCAAAATTTATGGATATACAACCAAATTTATCATTTAATTAAGCAAAGAAACACTGATAAAACTTGAATATATTCATAATTTTTCTGTATTGATTTTGTTAGCTAGCAAACAAAATAATTCAATCAAAGAAAGAAGAATAAGAAGAATTATGACAAAATTTATTATGTAATTAAGCAAACAAAGTTTATACAGTGAAGAGTTCTAATAATGATCAGGAAAACAGACCACTCAATTGAGTTGGGTCAGATGCATGTGGTAATAGTTGGGAAGGAATTCATTGCACCAATTCACGTGTGACATGTATTTAAGTTGCTATTGTTTTTTACCTTCAATAGATTGTTGATGTTTCTTTATTCTTTCCTTTGCTTTTGCTTGTTTTTGAGCTTCATCTGCAGGTTCTTGTTTCTGATGTCTCTGTTTTTTCTCCCTTTCTTGTTGTTTGGTTCTTGTTGCTGTTCTTGCAGTTTCCTTTTTGTTGCCTTGTTGCTTTTTTTTGTTTTGTTTTGTTCCTCTTCTTGCTTTTGGGTTTTTGCTGGTAAAGATCTTTTTGGCATAGATAATGTCATGAGAGAGCTCACAACATCTATATAAAAGAAGGATATTAATGAAGTAGGCAAACCATGCAAAATCTATGGATATACAATCAAATTTATCATTTAATTAACCAAAGAAACACTGATAAAACGTGTGACATCTATATAAGTTGCTATTGTTTTTTACCTTTAATGGATTGTTGCTGTTCGCTTATTTTTTCTTTTCCTTCTGATTGTTTTTGAGCTTCATCTGCAGGTTCTTGTTTGTGATGTCTCTGTCTTTTCACCCTTGCTGCTTGTTTGATTGTTGTTGCTATTCCTGTGGTTTCCTCTTTGTTATCTTCTTGTTTTTTTGTCTCATTGTTGTCTTGCTTTTCTCGCTTTTGTCTTTATCAGTATAAGCTCTTGTTTCTGGTCTAGTTAATCTCTTACGAGAACTTGCAACATCTATATGAAAGAGGTATATGAATGAATTAGGCAAACCATGCAAAATTTATGGATGTACGACAAAATTATCATTTAATTAAGCAAAGAAAATATTCATAATTCCTCTGGATTCATTTTGTTAGTTAGCAAACAAAATAATTGAAACAATCAAATAAGAATAAGAAGAATTATGAAAGTTATCCTAATTTATCCCTGAGGCAAATTCAGCAATAAAAAAGAAAAAGAAGAAAAATAGACTGAGGCAAATTCTTCCCCAAAAGAGATCAAATTTGTTTAAGTTGGTGAGTCTATTGACTATTGTGTCAATCATCTTCTGCCTACATCAAATTTTTGCAAATGTATCCCTATATAGAAATGGAGATGGATGTGTAAGTGATAAACTTATCAGTTGGTTTGGTATGTGAACCAAACTTATGAGTTGGTTTGATAATTTAAAACCAACAAATTATCAAATTAAAAACTAATCAAATCTTACTTGATGTCAGTTACTCTCTTATGGGAACAAACAGTTACAGAATCACACCCTATAGTATGGTTTAATTATCAAATCTATAAATTGGTTTGAGTCCTACAACAGAAAAAAGGTTTATCAGGGTAGACACCTTGATTTGATGCACTTCTATTATAAGGTAAAAGTATTGCAAGGTTCTGTTTGTAGGTTACATGAACAGCATGATTTGTATATTTAAGTTTGGTAAAGATTATTGAGTTACCAAAAGAGAGGTGTAGTTTATAATCGATCAAATATTAAACAAAAATCAGACAAAAAATTAATCCATGAGGTGTAAAAAAGTTGCAATTTTTGAGAAATTGGACATAATGAAATAACCAAATAAAAATAAAATAAAATATATCAAAAGAAGGATGCTAGTTATTATCAATCAAATATTAAACAAAAGTCACACAAAATTTAATTTATAAAAAATTACACACATGTAGTGTGTGCACCGTTCTAATTACTATTATATATGTGAACAACTCATTTTAATATCTTGAACCCACTCCCTACTTTATGTTGGGTATACCTCCTTATTGGAGTGTGGGACCCAATTGGTTTGTTAAAGAATTTTAATTTGACTTGGTTTAGGTATAATATATTTTTATATATTATATTTAAAGAGACCCAATCTAATTTGGAAACAATTAGGGTTTGATTACAAAACCCTAGATTCACAATACATAATTTGGTATTGGTTTTCACCAAAAAGAAAAAAAGGGTGCGGCTGCCATTCTAGTATATATTACATCGGTAACAGTGCTTTGGTTTGTGAATAGTGCTGAAGATTTACAATTTTGTGAAGATTTGTCAAGGGCCTTGTTTTGTTGATGGTTATGTTGCCGCTGTTCTGAAGTTGATTTGGTTCGTTATTTTGGATCTTCTTCAACTTTGGTTTTGAAGATTTTGGTTCTTCTATTTGGTGAGGTCTTTCCTCTTTGTTTATTTGTGATTATTTGGAATTCACCTAAGGGTGGTTTTGTGAGACCATTAGTGTCTCGTTTGTAATCGTTTGAAAACTTATTTGGTTGATAGTGGAATTGGATTTCGATCCCGTGGACGTACCTCACATTGAGGGAACCACGTAAAAATTCTTGTGTTGCTTTTGATTTAATTTTTCCACATTAGTTTTTATTCCCATTGATTGATTTACTTGTTGGGAATCACATATTTTCCCTAACAACTGGTATCAGAGCTTACGGTTTATTTGGGTTTAATTATTTGTGTAAATCAATGGAGGGGAATGTGGGTCGTATGTCTAGCTTCAATGGAAGCAATTGGGTAACTTGGAAAACTAAAATGGAGGACCTATTATTTTGTAAAGATTTGTATGGGCCTATTGAGGGTGATAGTGGCAAACCCGAGGGTATGAAAGATGATGAATGGAATAGGCTTAATCGAAAAGCCGTTGGTGTTATCCGTCAATGGATTGATGACAGTGTGTTTCATCATGTTGCTACTGAAACTTCAGCACATGATTTATGGAAAAAATTAGAGGGTCTTTATGATAGGAAATCAGCCACAAATAAAGCTTTTCTATTTCGTAAGTTGGTTAATTTAAAATATAAAGAAGGCAGCCCTATTCCGGAACATCTGAATGAAATAAAGAGTATTGTTAACCAACTTGCTTCTATGAAAATTGTTTTTGATGATGGGTTGCAGGCTTTGATGCTACTTAGTTCTTTGCTCGAAAGTTGGGAGACTTTGGTTGTGACCGTCAGTAATTCGGCGCCCGATGGAGTTGTCACAATGGGCCAAGTCACTAGTAGCCTGTTGAATGAAGAAACTAGAAGAAAATCAGCGGGTTCCTCTCATTCGGAAGCATTCGTTGTGAGAGGCCGAAGCAAAACAAGGGGGAGGAGTAAGACTCCTCATGGTCGTGATCAAAGCCGTGACAAATCAAAAGATAGTTCTTTTTCAAAGAAAGACATTGAGTGCTATTATTGCCATGAGAAAGGGCACATGAAGCGGGAATGCCGAAAGCTCAAGAATAAGGAGAAAAGGCGTGACAAAAGTGTGGACAAGAACCAAGAAGACACAACAGCAGTTACTACCAATAGTGATCTCATGGTCGTTTGTGAAGATGATTGTATCAATTTTGTGGGCCAAGAGAGCAATTGGGTGATTGATTCCGGTGCTTCTTTTCATGTGACTTCTCGAGTTGATTTCTTCACTACCTACACCGAAGGAGATTATGGTTTTGTTCGAATGGGTAATGAAGGTTTGTCTAAGATTATTGGCATGGGTGATGTTTGCTTGGAAACAAATTTGGGTTGCAAATTGTTGCTTAAAGATGTGAGGCATGTTCCCGACATTCGCCTCAATTTGATCTCTACTGGGAAGCTAGATGATGAAGGCTTCAACAACAAATTTGGTGATGGAATATGGAAGCTCACAAAGGGTTCCTTGGTGGTGGCTAAGTGTAAGAAGACTCATACACTTTATTCGATGCAAGGAAAAATTTGTAAAGGTGTTGTCAATGCACTTCAAGATGATACTTCTACCGAATTGTGGCACCAGCGGCTTGGCCACATGAGTGAAAAGGGGCTGCAAGTTTTGTTCAAGAAAGAGCTTCTACCTGGTTTGAAAGGTACACATCTTAAAACTTGTGTTCATTGTTTGGCGGGTAAACAACATAGAGTTTCTTTTCATAAAAATGTTGCTTCTAGAAAAGAAAATGTTTTGGAGTTGATTCATTCTGATGTTTGTGGTCCTTTAAAAGTTAGAACACATGGTGGTGCACTTTATTTTGATACTTTCATTGATGATTATTCAAGGAAAGTTTGGGCTTTTCTACTAAAAACTAAAGATCAAGTTTTAGAAGTATTTAAGCATTTTCAGGCCATGGTTGAAAGAGAAACATGGCAGAAATTGAAGTGCATCCGATTAGATAATGGTGGTGAATACATTGGACCATTTGATAAGTATTGTCGTAGCCAAGGTATTCGGCACCAAAAGACAGTTAAGAAGACTCCTCAACAAAATGGCGTTGCAGAGAGGATGAACCGCACAATTGTGGAAAGAACAAGGTGTTTGCTTTCACAAGCTAAATTGCCAAGATCCTTTTGGGGTGAGGCATTGAAGACAGCGGTTGACGTGATCAATTTGTCTCATTCCTATCCTTTGAATGGTGATGTTCCAGAAAGAGTTTGGACCGGTAAAGATGTATCTTATGAGCACTTGAGAGTGTTTGGTTGCCGAGCTTTTGTTCACATTCCAAAAGATGAGAGGTCCAAGCTTGATAGCAAGTCAAGACAATGTATTTTTCTTGGCTATGGGCGTAATGAATTCGGGTATAGATTGTGGGATCCGGTCGACAAGAAAATCATTCGAAGCCGTGATGTTGTGTTTCTTGAAGACCAAACAATTGAAGACTTTGGCAAAGGTGATCAACCGGAGCCAAAAACTAGTGATCTCATTGACATAGATCCATCTCCTTCATCTTCAGTTGATGATGAAAATGGAGGAGATATGCAGCCACCTATTGAAGATGTAAAAGATGATGCTAATCCTAATGAAATTGAGCCAGAAATTGAAGAAGAGCATCCAACTCAAGAACTGCCACTACAACTTGAGTTAAGAAAATCTACAAGGGATCGACAACCTTCAAGAAAGTATCCTCCCAATGAATTTGTGTTGATTTCTGATCAAGGGGAACCGGAGAGCTACCAAGAAGCAATTGAGCATGCAAAGAAAGGTGATTGGAAAAAGGCCATGGAAGAGGAGATGAACTCCTTACTTGAAAATCACACCTATGACTTAGTGAAGTTGCCTAAGGGGAGGAAAAATTTGAAAAATAAGTGGGTTTTCAAATTGAAGAATGATGGCAAGAATCTGAGGTACAAGGTACGTCTTGTTGTGAAAGGTTTTGGGCAAAAGAAAGGTATTGACTTTGATGAGATTTTCTCGCCAGTTGTGAAGATGTCTTCTATTCGGGTTGTACTTGGCATGGCTGCAAGTATGAACCTTGAAGTTGAACAACTTGATGTGAAGACCGCATTTCTTCATGGTGACCTTGAAGAAGAAATTTACATGGAGCAACCAGAAGGTTTTGTAGAGAAAGGAAAAGAGAAATTTGTTTGCAAATTGAAGAAAAGTTTGTATGGTCTTAAGCAAGCCCCACGGCAATGGTACAAAAAATTTGACTCTTTCATGATGAATAATGGTTTTTCTAAAACCACTTCGGACCATTGTGTGTTTGTGAAAAATTTCCCGGATGACAAATTTATTATTCTTTTACTTTATGTTGATGACATGTTAATTGTGGATCAAGATTCTACCATGATAAACAGGTTGAAATTAGAGTTGAGCAAGTCTTTTGCTATGAAAGATTTGGGGCTGGCAAAGCAAATTCTTGGTATGAAAATTGTTCGTGATCGCAAAGAGGGGCTGATTTGGTTGTCTCAAAAAAGCTACATTGAGAAAGTTCTTGAGAGGTTCAACATGAATAAAGCAAAGCCGGTTGGTTGTCCACTTGCAGGTCACTTCAAACTTAGTTCGAATCAATGTCCTACAAGTGAGAAAGACAAAGAAGAGATGTTGAAAGTTCCTTATGCTTCAGCAGTTGGTTCTTTGATGTACGCCATGGTTTGTACAAGGCCGGATATTGCTCACGTCGTTGGTGTGGTGAGTCGTTTTCTCTCTAATCCGGGTAAAGAACATTGGGCAGCGGTAAAATGGATTCTAAGGTATCTTCGAGGGACTTCGAAGGTGTGTTTGTGTTTTGGGGATGGTAAGCCGATGCTTGATGGGTTCACAGATTCTGACATGGCTGGTGATGTTGATTCTAGGAAATCTACTTCGGGGTATTTGATGACTTTTGCAGGGGGAGCTGTGGCATGGCAATCTAAATTACAAAAATGTGTTGCTCTCTCAACTACCGAAGCTGAATTTATTGCCATTACGGAAGCTTGCAAAGAAGAGTTATGGTTGAAGAAATTTTTGCAAGAGTTGGGTTTAAAGCAAGAAAAATATGTGCTTTATTGTGATAGTCAAAGTGCTATTCACTTGAGCAAAAATTCTACTTTTCATTCGAGATCGAAACACATTGATGTCAGATACTATTGGATTCGTGATGTGTTAGATTCGAAGTTATTACAACTCGAAAAGGTTCACACAGATGATAATATTTCAGATATGTTGACAAAGACTTTATCGAGGGACAAACATTTAAAGTGTCGAACTTTGGCGGGTATGGTTGATGTCTCCACCTAAGTCGGTAGGGGGAGAATTGTTGGGTATACCTCCTTATTGGAGTGTGGGACCCAATTGGTTTGTTAAAGAATTTTAATTTGACTTGGTTTAGGTATAATATATTTTTATATATTATATTTAAAGAGACCCAATCTAATTTGGAAACAATTAAGGTTTGATTACAAAACCCTAGATTCACAATACATATTTTGGTATTGGTTTTCACCAAAAAGAAAAAAGGGTGCGGCTGCCATTCTAGTATATATTACATCGGTAACAGTGCTTTGGTTTGTGAATAGTGCTGAAGATTTACAATTTTGTGAAGATTTGTCAAGGGCCTTGTTTTGTTGATGGTTATGTTGCCGTTGTTCTGAAGTTGATTTGGTTCGTTATTTTGGATCTTCTTCAACTTTGGTTCTGAAGATTTTGGTTCTTCTATTTGGTGAGGTCTTTCCTCTTTGTTTATTTGTGATTATTTGGAATTCACCTAAGGGTGGTTTTGTGAGACCATTAGTGTCTCGTTTGTAATCGTTTGAAAACTTATTTGGTTGATAGTGGAATCGGATTTCGATCCCGTGGACGTACCTCACATTGAGGGAACCACGTAAAAATTTTTGTGTTTCTTTTGATTTAATTTTTCTGCATTAGTTTTTATTCCCATTGATTGATTTACTTGTGGGGAATCACATATTTTCCCTAACACTTTAGTCTCTTGAACCGACTCCCTCCTTGTTTGTTAGCTGATTTTTTTTGTATCAAAAATTAAAAAAAAAAATATTTTTAAATGAACCTAATTTTGAACTTGAAAACCAACACCCTTATCACTTGATCAACGAACATTTTACATATTCATAAGTTTTATTTTCCGAAAATGCCCTAATATTGTTCAAATTTGCAAGTTGTAATTGAACCATTTCTAGGGTTTTTGAAAATGTGTTTGACTAGGAAGAGAAATTAGGGTTTAGTTCCTTACGCTTTACAGGCATGTTTCCTCGAATTTTTTGTTCGAATCGGTTGATTTGGTGCTCGAATCGCCTGAGTTGTGTTCGTTGTTTTGCTTGAGAGTGGAAAGGATTCGCCGACGGTGGAGAATGAGAAAAACAGAGCTTCAATCGCGTGACTCACGCTTTTGTTTCCCCTGTCTGTCAAATATATTGTGTTCAAAAAGTACTCTTTTTTTTTTTAATTTTTTTTTATCGGTGATAAATTTATCAATGGCATATATCTTGGTACAATAGGAAGATATTTTGAGTTTTGCAATTGATTTTCAATTTAAATTGTTCAACATTTCAGTTTAGAAAATGCTTGAGCTTTCTCATTTTCATATTCAGATGAAATATAAACATATTATATTTGGTATTGAAATAAAATACTTGTAATACTTATTAAAAAAAAATTAAAAAAATTAAATTAGCTATCAACTTAAAATCAATAAAACCTGATTCTTAAATATTAGTATTTTGGATTGTAAAATTATAGTATGATCTTTCAACATTCTTGAGCTCATGTGTAATTAAGTACAAATAATTTTTTTAATTTTTTTTTTGTTATGAATATATTCAAGTTTTATCAGTGTGTTCTTTATAAACATTGAATATATTCTAAACATTGAATAATTTTTTTAATTTTTTTTTAAATGAATGTATTCTAAACATTGAATGTAATTAAGTACAAAACATTGAATCTTTCATTGTAGCAAATTAAGAACCAAAATGATCAAAATAATGTAATACTGTTTATGTTTTAATTTTTAATTTAGGTAAATTTTTTTTTTTTATAGTGTTTTGCTTAGTTGAATTGGGAAAAAAGAATGACAGAGAGAGAGGGAGACAGAGAGAGAGAGAGAGAGAGAGAGAGAGAGAGAGAGAGAGAGACATTTTACAGTAGTACTTTTTTTTTTTATCAGTAGCAAATATCTTGCTACAATAGAAAGATATTTTGAGTTTTGCAATTCATTTTCAGTTTAAATTGTTCAAAATTTCAGTCCAGGAAATGCTTCAGGGTTCTCATGTTCAGATGAAATATAATACATGAGAACATTCTTGAGCATTTTAATAACACCTAATTCTTAAATATTAGTATTTTGCATTGTAAAATTATAATATGACTTTTCAACATTCTTGAGCTCATGTGTAAGTAACTACAAATAAGGGTTTTCTTTTTTACAAATTTATTCTAACTGTACTTATATCTTATTTTTAAAAATTTTACAATGATCAAAATAACGTAATAGTGTATGTGTTTTAATTATCAATTTAGGTAAAATTTTAATTTTTTTATAGTGCCTTGTTTAATTGAGTTTGGAAAAAAGAATGAGAGAGAGAGAGAGAGAGAGAGAGAGGTAGTGGTTTTTTTGTTTGAACAGTAATAAATTTGTCAGTGTTGACAGCGATAAATTTGTTAAAACAGTAATAAATTTATCAGTGTAAACAAAACACTATAAGAAAATAATTTTATCAGTATAGTGATTCCAAACCTGTTATTAACCTTTAAATTTGACACAAATAATCAGATTATAATCAATTTTTTGAATGAAATTTGCATAAAACCAGACCTATATCAATAGTCATATCTGGTAACAATCTAGTTAAAAAAGACTGAATGTTTCATTGAATCAAATTTGACATTGTAACAACCAAGCTTTGTAATATTCATTGAAGCAAAGTAAGAACCAAAATGATTATAATGTTTGTCCAAAATTATTTAAGCATGGTTGTCATTGTGTATTGTGTCCCAAAACTTCTTGTCTTCAAGCACCGCTTCTATTGCCTCATCAACAATTTGCTGGGTGTCTGTCTGTTGGTTAGTCAACAAAGCATCTATGATATTTGCTCTGATTTGGTGGCACTCCTCCTTTGTTAAGTTGGGAAAGATGTCTTTGTTACAGACATATTCTCTCATGAGGTAACAAACTATGACGCCACAATCAAGTCTACGATGACA
This sequence comes from Camellia sinensis, assembly GCF_055761805.1. Lineage (NCBI taxonomy): Eukaryota > Viridiplantae > Streptophyta > Magnoliopsida > Ericales > Theaceae > Camellia > Camellia sinensis. The sequence continues at coordinate 154,731,470 of NC_138967.1, forward strand.
TTGGAAAAACAAAGTTAGTAGTCATCAATGATAATTTTATCAATGTAATGTGTTTTGGTTTTTAGAAACTTACGAATGATCAACTTGTTGGGGACAATTCATTGCAATTTCTGTTTCTTCATGAAACTTGTTACCTTCAATGAGTTTGGGATTGTGATGTTGAAGGTATTTTTCAATAACCTTTCTCTGCAAAATATATTAATAATTAATTGGTGTTTGACAAATAAATGCATAATAAAATTTGATATAGATAGGAGGAATGGATGATATCATAATTAATTGGTGTTTTACCACTTTGTTTGCCTCATTTAAGTGGTTATCTGTTGTGCTTGGTCTTATTGAATTGTAAAACTTCCATGAGCCATTTTCAGTATCAAGTACCAACAACGTCCAATGCTTTTCATTGAAAATTGGGAAAAGAAGATATCTTTCCTTGACAGCTTCTAACATCATGTTGTTCAACGATTGATTTGTTTCTGCCTTATCCTTTGTGGTGAACAAATACTGTGTTTTGCAAATATATTAGTTTTGGTTACAATGTAATTCATTAATGGTAATTTTATCACTATAAGACTGGATGAATGAGAACTTATGCACTTGATTTAGACAAGGGGAATGGTTGATATCGTAATGAAGTATATATACATATTTATATGTAATTTACTTACATGACATGATGCAGTAAATATATATGTTGTTCCTGCTTGCGAGCTGAGGCTGAACTTTGGTTTCAGTTGTTCTTCTGTCATTAAGATTTCCTTGTATGCATTTATTGCCTGTTGTAAAAACAAAAGCAAACAAGGTTAATGAGAGAATTATTATTTGGTATTATAATTGATATATGCACAAATAGGGATTTGATTTTACATTTCGAGAAAGTTATTCGCATTTGACTATTTTGTCAATATCATCCAAGTACAAATAGCTGCCTTCTTCCTTTCCTTGTAAGATTGGATAACTGCAAATGTGAAAACAAAATTTATCAATGTATACCAAAATTTGTTGCTCAATTAACGAAACAAAGGTTAGGGGAACAAATTGAGCATCAAATTTTAGTTGATGTATCAAATCCGAACAATGAAATGAAATAGAGAACATAAACTCAAATGCCTAAATAATTTGATACCATAGATGAGACACGATGAAGATTAGCAAAATATATCACTCCACCAAACAAATTAAGTAAAATTTATCACTTTGTAGCAAATTTTATCACTGTATATCAAAATTTATCAATGAATGAAGTAAACAAAGGTTATACATTGATAAATGCATGACCATATACTAAAATTTAGATTACAAATTTGGAAATTTTAGGAGCAAATCATGTTCTTACCTGCTGGTTTTTGTTGCCCAAAGACTAGTGAGTTTCATCCTTGATTTCTTTGGCAATTTGTGAAACACTGGATAGGAAGTGTCAATTTGTTTTGTTGGACGTTGATGTTGTGTCTGCTCTTTTTTTCTGGTCTTTGCACTTTCTTCAATCATTAGTTCTAGTTCATCAACTGTCTTGTTCTGCTTTGGTTGTCTTTTCGTTACGTACCAAAAATCTGGATCTTTGTGCTCTTTTCTTGTTTCTCTATTTGTTACCCTTTTTATCATTGAGCTCACAAGAGGCGATGTTTTGGGAGTAGTGGCTTCAACTTCAACTACGATTTGTTCTTCTTCACTGTCCAGGTAGAGATTCGATTCAACCAACATTGCAATTCTCTCATTAAGTAGCACCATTTCCACATCTTTGACTTCCATTTGTATCTTTGCTTTCTTGCTCTGTTCTTCCATTTGTTTACTGAGCTTCATGAGTTGGTCCTTAAGCTCATCATTTTTTGCTTGGATTCTTGCCTTCTCCATTTCTAGCCTTTGGATTATCAGGACATTCTCTTCTAGTTTCTGAAAGGTATGTTCATTAATTTTCACATGGTAGATATTTGTTTCATAGGCAAGTTTCCTTTTTGCTTTCCTCTTTTCAGCCGGTGTTTGATGCTGAATCGCAAGGAAGTTGTTGGACCAACTTTCTGTTTGATCATTGTTTCTTTTTCATCATTTTCTAGGTTGTCAAAAGAAAGCTCATTTCTTTGCACATGAACTGGACCTTCTTCAGTTTCATGCTGAAAGTTGGCTTTCCTTCTTGCATTCTTTTTTGATTGCAATGTTGTTGATTTCCTCTTTTTTCGAGCACCTGTTTGATGCTTTGGATTCGGTGAATTTCTTCCTGGACTGAGACTGAATATCTTTGTGATAATTGGTTCTTCTTCCTTTTCAAATAATTCAGTCTCCTCTTGTTCTTCAAAGTTACATTCTTTATCTTCATGCTCATCATCTGTTTGTGGTTGCAATTGTTTGTATATGTTCCGTTCTTCAATTGTGTCTTTCAAATTGCTCTCCTACATGAATGAAAATTATTAAAAAGAATGATATGACGCAAAGTTAAGTAATAATTTATCGTTCGGTGATTCAAATGTATAATAATAATTTATCATTTGATTTTGCTTCATGATAACAAGTTTTATCAGTGAATTAGCAACATTAAGCAAAATTTATCACTCAATGAAGCTTACTAAGAAAATTTATAACTGTGAGCAAAAAGTTATCAGTCCATATGAAAATTTATCGCTGTATAGCAAAATTCATCACTCAATTAAAGAAATAAAGGTTATACACTAATAAAACTTGTTTATTGAATAATTTCCTAGCACAGATGAAATGCCTAAATAATTTTTCTACCACAAATGTGACACCATGAAGATTAAGAAGAATTTATCAGTCTTGCCAAAATTTATCACTGCATAACAAAATCTAATATTTGTTTAAAGAAAACAAAGGATATGAACGGATACCTCAATATGTTTCAGATCATATAAGGATGACTTTGCCAATTGTTCTCCCAGATGTGTAATGTTCCATCTTGCAAATCTTGGGATTGGGTTCTTGTCATTTGGTTTGATGATCTTTGCATGCTCACATATCCAATACTGTCGAGGACAAAAAAAATGTTATAAATTAGTATTTAGTAAATGTAAATATTATAGTTTACAAGTTGTAAGTGAGGTATTTACTTACCAATAAGATGATCACACATCCGCAGACTCTATCAATTTGGTTGATGTTGCGTGCTATTGATCTTGTAAGATGTTGTTTTGCTGCGCCACACCAATCATAAGACTTCATTTCATCAATATTCTCAAGGTATTTCATGAACCCCCAACCAATTGTTGTCCCAGTACCCAGATACAACAAAAGCAAACAAACCAGAAGGCACACAAGCCTAACAACATCTTCTACATCTTTATTGTTGTTGCTTCTCAGAAGTTTCGTTATCAACTTTTGGATTGAAGCACTTGTTATTCTGCTCTCGGTTATTTTCCTTCTTTGCACCATAGCTACCTCATTTTTTCTTCCGTATGCAAGGTTCATCTTCTTCTGTCCACATGCAATCCCAAAAATTAATTTGAAGTCATTTCTTTTCAACTTTAGCTTCTTCCCAGCAATTTCAAATGTGGTTCCATCCATTTGGTAAGTTTGTAAAATTTTTGCAACCACATCATCATATTTAATTGAATCTCTTCTTTTAACCTTGTTTTCACTCAATGTATCAAGTAGAAGTGAAAAAGGTGTCTTTCTCAATACTGTTAAATGCTCATCTCTGAGTTTTGTTGTCTTGAAAAATTTGATAAGAGATTGAATGTTGGAACGGTAGACATACTTTGCTTCATTATCATGTATCTGTTCAGTCCTAGTTTTTTTTCCATCAATTTTTTTCTTCCCTCTTGGTTTGTGGAGCTCTGTAGGTTGTTTCAGTTGTTCCTATTTGGGCTCCTCATTGTCAATGTTAGATTCAGGTTTAACTTTTAGTTGATTTTCACTTTCATGTGTTGTTGGCTCTATAACAAACTCAATTTTTTCAATCTTTTTCTTCTTTGAGAAACTTGTTTCTCGACGACGTAATCTTTTATGATGGCTGGCAACATCTGTACAAAAACATTGAGCATGAACATTGAAAATTAAGAAGAATTTTATCACTGAACTAGGCAAACTAAGTAGAATTTATCAATCTATTATGTAAATTAAGCAAATATATAACTGTGTAGCAAAGTTTAGATTCCAAATTGCAAAAGAACATGAAGTATCATGATGAAGATGAGAACAACTGTATAGCAAATTTCATCACTGAATTAGCAAAAGTAAGAAAATGCATCATTGTATAGCAAATGAACATAAAGGTATGATTGTTATGATGTTGAATATCACTCATAAATTAATACTGTATGGTACAGATTTAAAATAGCTTTAGGTCGAATTTTATCACTCAATTATAGTTATGAAAGAAGAAGGAAAGCAAATCCATCCTTATAACAAATTTTATCACTCAATTAGGAAAATTAAGCAAATCTGTCAATCTTATAGCAAATTTTCTCACTGATTTGGGCAAAGTAAGCAAATCTGGCATTGTATAGCAAATTTTATCACTGAATTAGCAAAAGTAAGCAAATCCATCATTGTATAGGAAATGAACATGAAAATGTGATTATTATGAAGTTAAATATCACTCATAAATTAATACTGTATGGTACAGATTGGAAATAGCTTCAAGTCGAATTGTGTCACTCAATTATAGTTATGAGAGAAGAAGGGAGGCAAATCTATCATTATAACAAATTTTTTCACTGAATTAGGAAAATTAAGCAAATCTATTATTGTTGTAGCAAATTTTATCATTGAATTGGGCAAAGTAAGCAAATCTGTTATTGTATATCAAATTTTATCACTGAATTAGCAAAAGTAAGCAAATCCATCATTGTATAGCAAATGAACATGAAGATGTGGTGATTATTGAAAATAGTTTCAAGTCGAATTTTATTACTCAATTATAGTTATGAAAGAAGAAGGGAAGCAAATCCATAGTTATGAAATAAGAAGAGAAGCAAATCCATCATTATAACAAATTTTATCACTCAACTAGGAAAATTAAGCAAACCTATCATTCTTATAGCAATTTTTCTCATAGAATTGGGCAAAGTAATGAAATCTATTATTGTATATCAAATTTTATCACTGAATTAGCAAAAGTAAGCAAATCCATCATTGTATAGCGAATTTTATAACTCAATTACAGTTATGAACGAAGAAGGGAAGCAAATCCATCATTATAACAAATTTTATGACTCAATTAAGAAAATTAAGCAAATCTATTATTCTTATAGCAAATTTTCTCACTGAATTGGGCAAAATAAGCAAATCTGTTATTGTATAGCAAATGAACATGAAGATGTGATTATTATGAAGTTCAATATCACTTAATTATAGTTATAAAAGAAGAGCGGAAGATGAATACGACTCACGTTTCATTCGCATGTTTGTTGAAGATGAACGAAACAGGGAATGTAGATCGAAACGGTGAAGGATTTGCTGGAAATCTGTTCGGAATCAGATTATTGATCGAAACAGAGGTGATTTCTTTGGAAACGATGGGAGATACAGGGAAAATCTCTTCGTTTGTTTTGATTTCCAAATCGCAAATCGCCTCAGAATGGTTTCCAAATCGCCTCAGAATAGTTTCCAAATCAGAACATTTGAGAAGGAGCGTGTGTTTCACGAGCACAGGGTAGACCTCGTGATATGCTCTTTGATTCACGCGTGTGGTGTGACATTCAGGGTAAAATTGGAAACTGAAATAGGGCAGGACTTGGTGGGTATTAATTTGTTTGCATGGGACCGGCTGGTAAGTGCCCCCAGTCTTATTTGATAGGGTTAGGCTTTCCTCTAGTCCATTGTTTGGACTGATAGGTCTAGTTTGGCCCATGTAGGGCCATTTTGTGTCCCATTTGTTAATTTGAACCGTTCAATTTTTAATGCATTTTGAGTATATTATTTATGAAAAAAATTAAGTTAATTGAATATTGGTAGCCACATGTTTAAATCACATCAACTTAAAAAAAATGAATGGTCTATTTTTTAAATTATATTTATAGTCTTTTTTTAGTAATAAATGTGATCCACACATGTGGTCACCGATATTTGATTAATCTAATTCTATCAAAAAAAAAAAAATTTCATTGATGATCTTCTCAAAATGTACTAAAAATTGAACCATTTAATTTAACAAATGTGATGTCCCAGGTCTTGGACCCGACTTGAATGTGCCATTTCGGACTTACAACTTTCTTTTTGGTATCTTGAGGGGTTGTGTTGCATCGATATTTGGAAATTAGAACTTGTTTAATCCTATTAACGTTAAACCGAGTTAGAATTTTCGAGTTTTGGGGCATAAGGACAAAACTAATGAGAGTAGGATCACCTCTAGAAGTGTGGGTCGAATCAAGTAAAACCGTATGTGCGGGAGGATGGGCGCCACATGTGAGAAAGGGTTTGATTAGGAGTTGGGGTTTTGCTTTAAAGGCACATGCAGTGGAGGATTTTTGTACGTATGGGAAGGGCGCCGCACGTGCGGCTGGAGTTCCCACATGTACGACCAAGCGCGTGAACAACCTCGAATTTTGTGCTTTTCAGCCTATTTGTTGTCTCTCTCTCTCTCTCTCTCTATCTGCCTCTCTTTCTCTCTCTCTCATACACTTTTTCCCTCATTTCAACATTTCCCCCCCTTTCTCTCTCTCTCTCTCTTCAATCTTTTCTCTGTTTTTCTCTCATCCCTTTCTACCCAAACCCTTAAACATCTTACATTTTCTTTTGATACTAGTTCCTTATACCAAATTGAGTCAATGGGTTTGTTTTGACCGGTGGAGATCGAATTCCGGCGAAGTTGATTTTTGGGCTTTTCTCATTCTCTCTCTTTAAGGTAGGAATTTATTTTCTCCTCTTCAATACCTGGTTATAGATAGACATATGGTAGATTTTGTTGCGTTAAAAACTTGATTTGTTGGGTATTTTTGAAAAGCATGTGATGAGAGTTAGGGTTTATGATCTAGAGTTAAATTTTGTGCTTTGTCGCGAATATATGGGATTGTATGTTTGAGGAACATGTTTAAAAGGATTAGAGTAAAAAAAATCCTAATTATTTGTTATGAGTTATGAGAAAGAGGGAAAAAATGATGATTTGATATTATTTGAACCATGTGTGGTATTGCATCGTAGAAGTGTGAAGAATTGGTATGAGAGAAAAATAAATAAAGTGATCATGAATTTAATTCGTCTTAATCATTGTTGATGGTTTTATAATTGTTAAGTTGTAACAATTGTCGTGGGATTAGGATTTCGGGAAATCAAAGAGGGTGTTGGATTATGATTATAAATTGACTAATTGGGTTTTAAATTGACTAATTAGGTTTTAATAACAAAAGATAGAATTTGAAAAAACTAAATAACCCCCGAGATATTGATTGGTAATTATGTTTCAATTTAAAATAGTAAATAACAATCCTAATTAAACCATCAAGACAAATCGGCACAACGATTTAATGTGAAAAAAATCAAAAAATTACGGGCCAGAGCCAAAAAACAATCCAATAAGAAGACATAAAGGAATTACACATGAATATTCTCAATTACCTAGCGAATCCATGCCAGAATTGAACCAAACCCAATGTGTCTCTTCCACCATCGTCTTCACCTCAGAGTTGCTTTGCCCAACATTGAATTCACAACGCCGATGTCGAATTCACGATGATGAGCTACTCCAAAATCTACCAAAGTTTCAGGCCCAAGTTTCCCGAAATCCACCAAAGAACACATCTCTCTTTATGTAAATAAAAGAACTAAATCAATCCTTGATATTTGACACTCAGTATTTCGTTGATCAATTGATCATTTTCTATACATCAAGGAAACTTATACAAAAACACTCTCCAATGTAGAACACTTTGTATTTTACTCCTTCATGAGAATCTTGACCGGTTAAATTCTAAAAATAGCAAACGACTCACTTTATAGAAAATAGGGCAGCGAAGACTGCTCGAGGGCATACTTCACCGCTCGAATGGTGTGAGTAAAGCGGTGCAAAACATATAGGCTAACCGTTCGAGTGCACATTTCACTGCTTAAGCAGTGAAACATATTTTCTAGAAGTTTAGTTTGCAAGTAGAGATACTAGATGATTAACTTCATCGCTTGAATGCACAAATGATTGCTTGAGCGGTCAAACCACTTTAACTTCTTTTTGGTCAACACAAATGACCAGACAACTCGATCCTCGTATATTGTCAATGAAGTGGCAAACAAGCAAAGCTCAAGATACAGAATGGCAACACAAACTCTTCTGCACAAGCACAATTCGGGTTAAATTCACATCTAAACACTTACAACCTCACTGAAACAAAAGTGCGAATAAAATCACAACTGAAAGGAGTTTTGTCAAAGAGGATTGCGAATTACAAAAACCTAACAGAATTGATGTTTTGTTGTAGGTAATGAGAATTTGAAATAAGGGGAAATGAAATTGAAACCAAGAAGTTTATAAACTTTTGTGAAATGAGAAACTAGAATAGGAAGAAAGAAGAGTTTATGATTTATTTAAAAATGAATAATTGCACTCGCAATGAACTTACTACTTGTTGAGCCAATTTAACATTTGGAATTAAATTATGAAAATGGAAGGGAACCAGAGGGAAGGGGATTTATTTATGAACTTTGAAAACGGCATGAAGTGGAAAAATTGAATTAATGGGAACTAAATGATAGAATTTATGTAACTTGTGAATGTAGATAAAAAATCTAAACTGGGAGGACGAAATTGAATTTATGGAATTGACTCATGTTGTAATTTTTGACGAATGGAAATTGTGAAGTTAAATATTGAGATTTTGCATTCTAGAGGTTATGTCCTACTCCATCAGTGGAGGATGGTATGGATGTTAAAGGATGCGTTTCGTGCATTGTTAAATAAATTGTGAAATTTGGAATAATGTATCAATTGTTGCGATGAATGAAAGAGCGCATGGATATGGGTTCCTCTTCCCTCCAGATTTGTGCGCGATGAAGTGTGAACTGTCCCCACTAGCTTGAGGTCTAGTAAAGTTTGGCGCTTTGAAATGGGTTCTTCTCCCCACCGATTCGTGTCCAGTAAAATAGGTTGTAGTGGTTATGGTTTGACGAAACCGGGTTACATTATGTGATAGTTATGTGTAGTTTATCTTTATACTTGGAATATGAAGAAAAGCGGGTGTTATTGGCTTTCCGTACTTGTGGCTGGTAAAATATATTAATGCGTGTTGACGTGCCTATTGTTGCATGTATATATTGTTGTAGGTGCTCCATCTACTCGTGTGTTTAAGGCCATAAAACATGGTAATTGTTATTGTAGCTTTAATGTGTTGGAAATACATGACGTGTGTCTTTGTCTAAGTAATTTATGAGACTGTGGTAATATATGGGATAGTTGGGATTTCCTTGAATGTAAATGGAAGGATTTAAAAGATAATATATGGCTTCGATTTTCCTATTATGTTAAAGAGGAATTTTTGAGAAAAACGTATTTATGTAAGTATATTTTGAATACTAAATGTCATATTACCTATATATGTATACACATGAAATATTCATAATTATAGCTATACATATATTGTTATTGTTTAGGATCATTGGGATCTCTACTGGACATTTGTGTTCATCCCACGTTGTTAATCATATTCAAGTATAGAGTGAAGACTTGCTCAAGACTTGAAATCTTTTATTTGTTGGCCACAGAGCCTTGCACTTGTAGGCGGAATGCTAATATGATGTAGAAGGGTTAATCCTTGTTATTTTATTTAATTGTATTTGGTGATGTAAGCCTACAGACCTGTATTGTAATTGATTACATGTATACGAAAGAGAATATTGTAATGTATTTATTCCTAAATGCTTTCGCATGTTTATTATTATTGAATGGACTGATTTTTTTTTTTTATAAAAAAAGTAATAATATCCAAATAATAGAAATTGGAACGTCACAAGCCTGGCCCTAGGGTAGGCCACCAAGGCCCTAGATAGATAGGGTCCGAAAATTTTGTAAGCTGTTAGTGTCAAAAAAATAAATAGGGCCCAATCTAATTAAGGCCCACTTGTTTTTTTATTTTTTATTTTTTATTTTATTTTATAAATTAACAGGCCCAAACTACTTCAGTTTCTCTCGGTCATTTGTTTCATTACAATTAAATCCATTTTGTTTTTGTTAATCAACTTATCGTTTCACACGAGAAATAATTGATTATTTTTAGAAGACAGAAAGGTGAAGTGCTTTAGTGTTAAATTATAGGCAGTAAAATGAAATTTTGTCTAACTTTTTATTATTATTATTATTATTATTATTATTATTAAAGAAGCTTATAAATATTTTACTTTTAAATGCATAAAAATTACAATTTTCACTAAAAAATTGGTATGATCGGGATATAAAATTTAATTACCAAGATTGTAATAACTTTAAAATTCTATAACAATCTACATTATTTGACCTAATTAGGATCGTTCGCATCATAATTTTGATAACCATGTTTACGGCCAACTCAACATTTAAACCCTTTTCAGACAATTCATTTCTAACTATTGCCAATTTGCCATATCATCCGATTCCTTGCTACTTGCAGGGACCTCCATACCAGCCACGAGTTCATCTTCTTTTTTGTGGTTTATATCTATATTTGGAGTTTCTTAATTCAGTTTTTTGAATTTTGAATTTATATATTTTTATTATTAATAAAATTTTTAAATTTTAATTGTTTTAAAATTTTTTGATCAACTTAATTTAGATTAAAAAAAAATCGAATATTTATGAAAAGCATAAAAAAAAATCAATAAAAACAAAAAAATATGAAAATGTACTCAGTTTATATATATAAAATAAATTATTAAATATTTTTTTCTAGAATTTTAGACTTTTAAGTGTATCTAAATTAAGTAGATCTAAAAAATAAAAATACAAAATTGATTGAGACATTTAAAAAAAAACAACAAAAAAATACAGATTGAAAATTTTAAAATTATTTTTGAAAACTTCAAACCAAACATTAGAGAACTGTGTTTTGTCTTGATAATAACTCGCCCGCCTACCATTATCATACCACAATTCAAGGTGAGTTTGGCATAGAACTAAAAAAGCGACATTTTAAAAAAATATATACTAATTTTATTTTTTATTTTTCAGGTTCTTATGCAAATGAATATAAAAAAATTTAAAAATTCAAAAAAAAAAAATTATTAAAGACAAAAAAAAATCAAAAAAGCAACTATTTTGACTTTATCTTTTTTTGGATCCTTACTTAAAAAAAAATCAATCTCAAACATCCACTTATGTGATTAAAATAGGGGAAATATCAAAAAAATAGAAAGTAGGGAAAATAATTGCCAATACTCACTTGCACAAATCTAATACATAAATTATCTGCACTTTCATGTGTTTGGAATTATTATTTTGCTTTCACTTTTTTGATATTCCTCCATTAACATATTTGATGTACTATATTCTTGTTCTCATTTCACGTATCGAAATAATCCACGTCATAGGTAAAATGGCCTTACTTCTTACGGAGGTAACATCTATCAGACTTTCTTTAAACCTTGACATTCATTTTTTTCTTTTGAAATAATGTTATTTCCTGTTCTTTGTATCAATAAATGTTTTATTTTTTATTTTATAAATATCATACTTGAAGTTGATATAAATGTAACATGATTAACTAATTATTGATATTCGATCAAAATAATTTTTTTACAAAAATAATATACTCAGTAAATCCTATACATTAAATGATTTGAATTATCGAAATAGGTTTAGAGCAGAGACCCACCATGAGCCAACAACATTCTAGTTCGATCTCCCACCATAATGGACTCTCTATTTTAAAATAAGGACGGCCTTCTCTTCTGTTTCAAATTGAATTGGAGAGGTGTATTGGGTCTCATTTTAATAATCTGAACCATTCACATTTTAGGGTTTGTCTAGTACATCATCTTTGCAAAAAATCAAGTCGATCGGATAACGAAAACCATGTGTTTGGATTAATTTTGTATGAAAAAATTGGATTGTGAGAAAATAAACGACTTACACGAAATTGATCTGAACACGTGGTTTTCGTTACTCAATTGATTTGATTTTTTGTAGGGATAATGTACTTGATGAACCCTAAAATGTGGACGGTTCGAATCATTGAAGAGAGACCCAAAAATTAACCCACTAGGCTAGACTAAACTGTCCAGTTCGCTAAAGGAAGGGAGACCGTCCAATCCTTTTAAAATAATAAAATCAAAACTTGTTATATCATTTTTTAGGAAGTGGATCTCCAACAAAGATGTAAGAAAAATTAAAAAAATTGATCAAACCGATTGAACCAGACCAAATTGGCTATATTTGGTCGTATTTTAACAAGAATCGGTCTGTGTAATTTTTAAATTTGATTTTTTTCGATTTTCGGTTCGGTATTGGTTCAAACACCTTGTGTACCGAATTAAACCAAAACCAACCGCTTCAACATATATTGTATTTATAATATATATACATATATATATATATATATATATAATCTAATAATATAATGATATTAATAAGTATAATAAATTATTAACCTTAATTAGTCAATCTTATTATTTATAACCTAAATTTATAAACTCTTATATATAATCTTAATTCTAACTCATTATTCTTAAAACCTAGTATTTTTTAACTTTTTATTTTATTTTATTTTTGTTAATATAGGAATTTAAAAATATTTATTAAATGGATGGATTGAATATATTTGAAATGGTGGATAAATAACTAATTTAATGCTTTTTTTTTTTATATATAGATTAGTGATTATATTTAAAAGTGGTTCAAGTTTGAAAAGTCTTAGACCGATTAAATCGGTTTGGTTTGGTGCGGTTTGATGGTAGAAACGGTTTGTATTGGTGTTCAAAATGATAGAATCGACATTATCGATTCAGTGAAATTTTGTACTAAAATAACGACCATACTGAACCGATTACATCCCTACTTCCGGTCCTTAATCCGGATTGGAGGGCACTGTTCGAGTTCGTGGGTCTTACTACTCATTTCGATAATCTGAACCGTTCATTTTATTGGGTACTTTGTGTATTTCATTCACACAAAAAATTAAGTCGATCCATTAATTGTAACCTATTCAATTCATCGTGTTTGTTAGGAAAAAAATGAATGGTATATTTTTAAAAACACAATTGTCATCTATTTTTTTGGTGACAAACGCGATGAATTAAATATGTTACGATTATCGAATTGACTTAATTTTTTGTGTGAATAAAATAAACAGAATGTCCGATGGGCCCGAACAACACCCTCCAATCCAGATGAAGGACTAGAGGGGCTCCAGGTTAGTTTCACTTTTATTCTTCAAATTATTGTTAAATTTTTATTTCATCTTTAAATTATTAATTTCATCTATTTAATTTATAAAATTTTTGATTTCTAGGCAAAAATGAGTATTTTGTCATATACCATTTAAATTGTTAATATTAAGAAATAACTCGCTTTTCATTAAATTAGGTTTCAATAATTATTGATTTGTATAATTGTTTTTAATTGAATCACATTAACAAAACTTACAAACTTTAGGGACTAAATAAAAATTGATAATTTAAAGATGAAATAGAAAAAATAAGAATAATTTAAGAGATAAAAGTGAAATTAATATATATATATATATATATATATATATATAAAACACTATATGGTTTATTCAAATTTATGATTATGCATATCTTTGTATTACAATAGCAGAGTTGCACACACACAGACAAACATACATAGTGAGAATTACAAAATCAGAACCATGTTAAGTTACATAGATGGACTCAAAAACTGTGAAATTTAACATTGCCCAAAGCAACAAAGAGAGAGCCGATATCATGGAAGCAATCGAAATGCATTGACAACACTTGGCGAGGATTAATGACTTGTTATGGATTAACAATGCATTCAATGAGCTAGAGAAGGCAAACACAAGAAATGCAACGAATGCGTGGAACGTAGAAGGACGTCCCCTGAATATGAGCGTCGGTATTGGGCTCCCATCTATGTATTCACAGGGGAGGATGGTGAAAACTGTGACAATTGCGAAGGAAGTTATGAGAATTGATTCCAACACTCTGGTTTGGAGTGGCTGCACTTTGCTCAGCTCTAAACCATTTTGTAGAGTTGTAGCAACAACTTTTGACATGTTGTCTTTAAAATTTCATAGTTTTTTGTATACTTGTGATTTCTATATGCCCAAGGCCCTGTTTATATCGTAGACAATTTGGGACCACTTTTTTGTTTTTTTGTTTTGCTTTAAATTTAAAAAAAAAAAAAAATGAAAAGTAAAAGTATAGGCTCCACCGTTTAAATTATTTAATTTTTATTATATTTTATTTTCATCTCAATCTCATTTGATTCTGTATTTTCAAAAAAATTGAATTTTTCTCAAATTTAAATTTGAATTTGATCGTTATGTTTAGACTCATGGAACTCGTCACGGTTCTGTTTTGATGATATAAACTATTTATTTTATAGGGTTTATCCGTAAAAAAATTAAGTTGATATGATAATTATAATATTTTCACGTTATAGCGTTTGCCTTTAAAAAATAGACGACAAATGTATTTTTGAATATAGACTATCTATTTTTTTGAGACAAATACGGTAAAATGAAAATGTTAGAAGTATCAGATTAATCGAATGTATTTATTATTTTCTTATAAATGATAACACATATGATTTTACAAAATAAACAATTTAAATTATCAAAATAAATTTTTTTTATGGGTTTCATGAACCTAAACATATCATTTAAATTCAGTTTTAAATTTGAAATAAATTCAACCTCAAGAAAATTTCAAAATCCGTGAACTTGTTTACTTCTATGTGCCGAACGAATACCAGCTGCAAAGCTCTCTGTTGTTGCTACTATCAGGTGGGTGATGGATGGAATTTTGAATTATTTTAAATTCGGTTCATGTGGAGTGCGTGTGCTAGGAGGAATTTTGAATTCTGTGAGCTTGGTCCACGTGGTTGGTTGCTGGTTTTGGTAGCCCTCGGTTTTTCCAACGAGAAGTGGATTGATCTTTGCTTCTCAGTGAGTGTATATAGTAAATAATAAATTATATATATATATATATACATACATACATATATAAACGGATCAATTCAATTCCAAATCATAATCATAACTATAAAATTATGGATCAAATCATGAAGTATGATTCGCCAATTTTAAAAATTAAGACTAAATCATGTATTAAAAAAATAAATCAAACCATGCAATTTAGTTTAAGATTGTGTAATATAATTTTAAATTAATTTTGAGTTATACAATACTAAGTTATTTTATTGATAAGTGACAAGTAGATTAGTAACAAATAGTAAAATACAAAAATTGTAAACATAATGAAATATTAAGTGTTAAGTAAAGTCATAATGCGTGGTAAGTAAGATTAAAACAAATGATAAGTAATGTGCTTATAAATGGTAAGTACTTGATAATATTTTATTTATTACTCAATTAGACCTTAGATCCTCAATTAGACTCTACTTATTACTCGTTCATACTCTATTTACTATTCCATCAAACTTGACTTACGATTCAATCAAATATGATTACTACTCAATAAGATCTAGTTACTATTGATTGGTAAGTAAAATAAAAACAAATTGTAGGTAGAGTCACAATAACTGACAAATAATAAATTAGAAATATGAATTTTAAATTATTAAACAAAATGTAAAAGTTTATTAGACTTCATTTAGTACTGAAAAAAAATACCACTTCATTTGACTCGACTTAGCCTCCGTTTGGGAAGTGGGTTGGCTTTTTGGCTTTTTGACTTTTTTGGCAATTTTAGCCTGGGCTAAAAAGCCTGGTTTGGGAAGGGCTTTTTGGCTTTTTGTGGCTTTTTGGCTTTTTGGTGAGGTGTCATCTTGTTAAATGACGAAATTGCCCTTTTCCATTTTTTTTTATTTTTTAATTTGGGTTTGGATTTGGCATATTCTCCGTTTTTTTTTTTTTTTACAATTTTGGCATTTTGTTGGAAAAAAAAAAATTTTGTTTTTTTTTTGGTATTTTTTTTTCAATTTTGGATTTTTGTTTAAATTTATTTATTTATTTATTTTTGGATTTGGCATATTTTGGTTTTTTTTTTAATTTTTTTATGTTATCTTTCGATTTCGCGTATTTTGCTATTTTTTTTTTTATTTTTGGGGGTTTGGATTTGGCTTTTTTTTTTGTGTTTATTTATTTATTTATTTTTATATTGGGTGTCGATCTGCCGACTTTTGCTTAATTTGTTTATTTTTTTGTCTTTTTTTTTTATTTTGGGTTTGAATTTGCCACATTTTGGTTCTTCTTTTTTATTTTAATTTTTTTATGTTGGGGTTTCGATTTTGCCTTTTTTTTTGTTTTTTTTTTTGGGGGGGGGTTCGCTTTGGCATTTTTTGCTTTATGTTTTTTTGTTGACAATTTTTGTATGTTGTGTTTCGATCTCCCGAATTTTGCAAATCCAATTTTTTTTTATTTGTTTTTTTTTTTTTTGAGTTTGGCGGATTTTGCGTTAACTTTTTTTTTTTGTTTGAAATTTTTTTATTTTGCGTTTGGATTTTTCATATTTTGCTTAATTTTTTTTCCTGTTACTTTTTTTCATTTTGGGTTTGGATTTGGGGTATTGTGCTTAAATTTTTTGATTTTTATTTGGGAATTTATGTTTTTGTCTTTTTAATTTTTTTTTTACTATAACTATGTTTTTTTTTAACTATGTTTTTTTTTTTTGTCTTGGATTTTTATTTTTAACTATGTCTTGTTTTTTTTAATTGGTATACAATAACTTTTTTTTAATATATTTATGTGTTTCATTTATTTGTAATTTACGTCACACATGATAATTTGTGTATTAGTTTTCTTTTTCATTTGTTTTTATTTGTTTCACCTTTTTTTGTTTTTCCAAAAACAAAATTCGTATGGATTGTTGTTTTTTGAAGTTAGGCACATCAGCAACTGGAAGGGGTTACATTCCCGTGGCAACTCATACATATTGTACATGATAATATATTTGAATACAGTCTGTTCCACGTGTGTCATTACGTGACAACCATACGAAAATTATTTCGACTACTATATATTTCCTAACATTCCGTTATTACGCATGTAACATAATTTGTCACGTATGTGAAGGCGGACCAATGCCATATGGGGGTCCTCATCTCCAACTATTAAACCATCCTCGTCATGTTCAACTTCTGGTATGGCATTTACTATTGTCATAGCCTCTTCCTCGTCACAGATTGGTTGAACAGTTGCTGGGTTACCTGTGTTTCGCCGTATATAATTATGTAATGCCATTGACGCACCTACTAACTGAACTTGCACATTTGCAAAGTCATACCGAGGCATGTCTCAAATAAACCCCCATCGATTTTTCCAGGCACCGAAAGTGCGTTCCACCACACTGCGTAAGGACGAGTGCACTTTGTTAAATAATTCCCTTGGCGTGTTTGCCATCGCGTTCCGTGCAATACGCCAGAATTCTTGTTGGTGGTAACGGTGGCCTTTGAATGGTGCTAAGTAACCAATCCGGTTTGCATAGCCAGAATCGACAAGATAATATTTGCCTGCAGACATGACGACAATGTATGACACCAAAACAAACATTCTGCGTCATTTTCATATAACGCTTTGTCAGGAAAAAAGTATTTGTTAACAAATCTAATAACATGACCATGTGTTACCTTCGTCAGGATGTGGGAAGGGGACATTGTCATTTGTTAGTATCTCGTTGAATATGCGACTATCATGCATACTTCCTTCCCATCCGCAAGAAATGAATATGAAACACATGTCAAAATCGACAGCGGCCATTATATTTTGCGTGTGACAGTATTTCCTACCGAAATATGTTGCCGCATCTGGCCTCGAAACCCATGCACTGACATGTGTTCCGTCTATTGCGCCAATGCAGTCCTGCAAACATGGATAGATTGTTCTGTTGCGTAAATTGGTAACAAGTGTTTCGTTTTTGCCAAGCGTCACGTGCAGTTAATAACAAAACACAAAATATATTTTCTTGATTTATATGTCAATCAGGTATTTCCGTCTAGAAGTACCTTGAACGGTAGGTATTTTCGTCTAGACCGCACGTATGGATGTATACGATGCTGACTATATGTGGGCCGGCAATGAACAACAGTGAACTCTTTCATGGAAGTTAATACCTTATGCACGTGCCTCGACACAGTCTCCCCGGAATGTTGGAACCGTTCTTGGATTTCCCGATTTTGCTTCCCTTTCAACACATGCATAAACATCGCAACGCTTTCTTCAACAACTAAGCCATGTGGACGTTGCGGGACTTGTAACCCAAAATCATTTACTAATGTCTCACACAATGCGGCAAAAACTTCCTTCGGCATGCAAACATTTTCCTCAAATCGACCCATATGCCCCGCATATAGTTCGCATATCCATGCATTCCCGGTTAGTATAGAAGTGCGACACGGCATTTTATTCATGTGTTTCTCGTACCATTCTGTCGCCCACTGGCATGCTTGTACAAATGTGCAATTCTGTTCTTGTTGCACCTGGACCGCCATTTGATTAAGCATTTCTGTTATGTCATCATGGTTGCTTCCATCCCAGGGATTCATCGCGTCTTCGTTCATGCGAAACCTACAAAAGTGGCAGCCTTTCATTTAGTTGGCATGTGAATCATTGACTTAAATTATATTGAAGTTTGCAATTAAAAAATTCCGAGAATGTTTTTAATCAAAGCAATGCCATCACAAATGTCATATGGAACGCATGCTCATATGAATTGCACAAAAAATCAAGATGTTCAACTTATGCTTTACAGGGGGGCCATGGTGGTAACAACCACAAAACTAGCTAGCAAACTACACTAACAAATGAACTGGAGACATATAGGCATTCAAAAGCGTGCAAGTAAAACGTAATTCCCTGTCTTAATCGTAGGCACACAAAATATTAAAACACAAACATCCCATTCATTTCCCAAAAACGAAGCACAACCATGCTTCCGGTCCGTCAACCCATACACTTACCTAAAACTTGTTGCTGCCCGTAGCTAGCAAGAAAAAAACAAAAAACGACAGAATGAAAACATTCACATAGCACCATCCTGTTTTAGTACATTGCCAACAATACCATAAGTCAACATTTTAGAAAGGAAGACAAGGACATGCATCTTAAACACTCGTAACACTGCTACATCACATCCGGCGACCCCCAAATAGGTTTGCAAAAGGCGCCGACACAGTACACTGGAGCTGCTTCTGTGTAAGCCATCCAATGATGTGGTCGTCATCAGGCTGGCACATCATGATCTCCCGGTAATCGGCGTTATCCATAAGTGTGGAGGCGAAGTGGAATAACGGCGTACCAATCATGGATGGAATACTGCTCAGTTTATGCATGCACTCGGAAATAGTGTAGAGCGATTCGTTTCCTGTGAGGTGCCTAACCGTGACCTACTGATTCTTCGAACGAACCACATCTGTCATTCTGTTCATGCTTTCCGCAATAACGGACGCACCACTTGTTGCCTTCTTCGACTTTGAAACAGTTGTTGATGGCGTCTTTCTCCTTTTTGGCTTTTCAATCGGAACATGCTCGAGTGAAGAATCAGAATCCACGTCCTGTACTCCTGCGGGTATCGGATCACCAAATGGCTGCGCTCCCAAACTACGCACTGAATCAGATGAGTCCTCATCAGCTTCAGGGAGGATCTCTCCCGGGGTCCAATGGTGCTTCCCAGTAGCTGATGCCCCCATGAAAACCGTCTCCATCAAGTCACGGTGTTCCAAAGTTTTTTTCCTGAACTTCGCACACACCTTGTTGATCTGCAGAAATATAGATGTATAAAAGAGGCAGACGTTATATTTCATATAAATAAATTGTATTGCAGTTAAATGAAGAACTAAAAAATGTACTGGTAAATGACAGATATGAAACTTGTTTGTACATGTACTTACTGATTCCATCTTGTCCCACCACTCGTCAGGTGTCTGAAACAAACCGGTGTCATAGTCAAAGCCTATCCCGGACACTCCCTTACTTGAATCCATCAACTTTGTCCACGCTTGCCACTCTTTTTTCAAGCTCATGTACTTATTCTTCAACTGTTTCAGTCCATGTTTTTTTCGTGTTTTTTTCTCAAATTTCCTTGACAACGACTTGTACCCTGCCTGGCTGAGGACTAAGAATGGGCGATTTCCTTTACTAATCTCATTTGTGATCAACTGGAGGAAAACTCGGACTGAGTTACTGTCCCATGAGGCCTTGTGGCTTAACTGATTTTGTGTCTCTTCAAGACTACTTGACTTGTCACTGACAATGCCTTTGCTTTTCGAGTGGTTACGCGGCGAAGTACGTGTGGAAGCCATTACTAATGTACGGTTACAAAAGATTACCATCACAAATTTGGTTGTTACATACACACGCATAAGCCATGACACATTATTAACAACAAACAGAGATATATGATGCTAAAGTTAAATTTGCATATACCTATTGAAAATTACTAACGTACGTAAACAGGTTCCATGGAAGTTAGTAGTGGAAAAAAATATGATAGTTAGTATTATGGCTCCCATATGCGACAACATACTACCAACATACTACGAACGTACTAACTACATACTAACAACATACTGACAACATACTAACGTCTTTGTACTTAGTAACAACATACTGACAACATACTAACGTCTTTGTACATAGTAAGAACATGGTAACGGTGCTTACATACGGCACAACAAAATGACAACCACAATGCAGAGCACATACACAATGGTCTTAAGGACACGCAAGGATTGTTGAATGTCTATGACATCAGCCCGCAATTGCATGGCAATTTCATCTCCGGGAGACGCATAGCCTTGGTTCTCTCGCCTTGGTTCTTCACACCAACCAATCCAACTGACACAGGGCTGATGAGTGGAAATTACGGAACTATTAGTTTTATGGGTTGGTAATGTTCATACAGTTATGATCGGTAAAAATTGGGTCACTCACCACAGGGTGGGGACAGACAAAGTAGGGACGCCCTGGATTTTTGGTGGACCTGGAAATCTTAACAATACAAGGGCCATGTCCACAGGCACACATTCGTCGTGGCCATGTACTGGAAGTTGCAGTAGAGGTGAACGACGCCATGGTACGCTTTAAATTGCAATTAAATTTACATGAATCAACATGAACACATACAAAGACTAACGCAAGTTTATATTTTATTCCATGAACTAAGTACGTTGTTTGTAAAAGTATTGTGCATCATGAATTTAGGTATATTGGTAATATATTTTGAAATTTATTTTTTATTAGATTTGTGAATATATTGTTAATATATTTTCTAATAATTTATTAGATTAATATATGTTTACTAAAAATTTTACTGACATATGTTGAACATATTTTTGAAGAAATTTTGTTTAAGATAATTGTACAATGTTTTTTATGCAATTAATATATTGTTCAGAAATGAGAATTGAGCAATTCGTATTGAGTAAAAAATATATTGAAATTAATAAATCTATTGTGTAATATATTTAAAATACATTTCATATGATACTTTAAAAATATTTTTGAATATATTTGCACTATATTGTTTAATAATTAAATGTTGTCATATATGTTTAATGCAATTTGCACGCTCTTTACTTTTGAAATAAAAAATTGTCATATATATGTTAATATATTTTTAATATCTTTGTAATATATTTCTTAGTAAACCATATTTTGTAATATATTTGTAATATAATTTTAATATATTTTGGATAAAATTTGTTGTTAATATATATGGATAATATATCTACCTTCCTTCCCAAATTTAGTTTGAAATATTTTTTTATGGAATTAATATATTGTGCAGAAATGAGAATTGAGCAATTCGTATTGAGTAAAAAAAAAATTGAAATTAATAAATCTATTTTGTAATATATTTTAAATATATTTTATATGATTGTTACAAAATATTTTTGAATATAGTACTATTTTGTAATATATTTTATATATATTTTATATGATATTTTAAAAATATTTGTGAATATATTTGTACACTGTTTTTTAATAATTAAATTTTGTCCTATATGTTTAATAATATAGTTTTTCATAATTAAATTGTGTCATATATGTGTACCTAAATTTTGACACTCTTTCCTTTTGCAATCTAAATTTGTAATATATATTTCAGATATATTTAAGATATATTTTAAATATATTGCTTAATAAACCCAGTTTTTGTAATATATTTGTACTGTAAGTTTTATATATTTTGTAATTTGTTGTTAATATATATGGATAATATATCTACCTTCCTTCCCAAATTTAGTTTGAAATATTTTTTTATGTAATTAATATATTGTGCAGAAATGAGAATTGAGCAATTCGTATTGAGTCAAAAAAAAATTGAAATTAATAAATCTATTTTGTAATATATTTTAAATATATTTTATATGATTGTTACAAAATATTTTTGAATATAGTACTATTTTGTAATATATTTTATATGATATTTTAAAAATATTTGTGAATATATTTGTACACTGTTTTTTAATAATTAAATTTTGTCATATATGTTTAATAATATAGTTTTTCATAATTAAATTGTGTCATATATGTGTACCTAAATTTTGACACTCTTTCCTTTTGCAATCTAAATTTGTAATATATATTTCAGATATATTTTAAATATATTGCTTAATAAACCCAATTTTTGTAATATATTTGTACTATAAGTTTTATATATTTTGTAATTTGTTGTTAATATATATGTAATTCATATGTAACCATACAAATGGGAATTGAGCATTTCTATTAGCAACAATTCAGAGTATAAACAAAAAATAAAATAAAACAAATCTGGCCCAACTTTGTGATAACCGAACAGAACAGAGTTATACAAGACCTGGTAATTGAGCATTTTGTAAACAAGATCTGATAAAAACAGATTTGCAAATCACAACAGATATTAAGATGTGGTTTTCCTTCAGTGTTAACAACGGTTTGTGATCAACAGATCTGCTGTTCATAACTAAGAACAGATATTTGAATAAGAACATATATATTTTATATACATATATACGTATATATATATGTGTATGTATACAAATCAGCCCCAAATTTGTGATAACCGAACAGAGTTTGAACATAAGAACAGATCCGCAACCCAGATTTGTCACAGAGACAGATCGGTGCCTCAAATGTGTGTAATGTAAGCGTAATCAACCCAATCACGACCGGAAATGAACAGGTCGGTCATGAACCGATGCCGTTATCAACCCATACTACGCAGATCGGAAGAAGAAAAAGATCAATCAATAAGCCATAAAGCATTACCTGAATCAGATCGGTTTGAGTTTGAGAGGCTTGGTTCGTGTTCGCCGCCGCGGATGGGTACTCCGGTGGCGATTATCTCTGGGGGGGGCCCTGGTCAGCTGTCCTCCGATACCTCAGTGGTTCTTCTCTTCGTCTTTCTCCAAAGGGTGTGTGCTACGCAATGAGGTGTTGATGAATACAGATTGATGAATGAAGAGGGTCTTCGGGGCATTTGAGTCAATTTACAGGAGTAACGGTTTTTGGATACCCGTGAATGGCATTTTGTCGGGACGTGGCTGAAAAAGCCAATTTTGTCGCGATGTGGCTATTTTAGCCCGGCTTCTCCTTCCCAAACACCACCTTATTACACAAAAAAAAAAAATATCCCACGTTATTCAGGGGAGTCGGGGGACCTATTTTTGTGGATGTGGTGGTTCCAATAGTTTATTAGATTTAACTTGGTACTTATTAGATTTCACTTACTACTTAATGAAGCTAACTTACTATTTCATTAGACTTTACTTACTATTTAATAAAACCCCGCTTACTAGTCAATTAAACTTGAGTAGTAAGTTTAAAATGAGTAGTAAGTTGTTTCATAATAAGTAGTAAGGTCAGAACGAGTGGTGCAACGTCCCGAAAATAATAACCATAACTCATACCATGGCAGTTAATAAATAACAACACAAATGAAATAATAAGCCTTCATAAATCAGAGTTTGATATACAAAAATGTGACATATGCGATATACATTCATAAATCTACATCTTGAATCTATAGCATATGTCCCATATAATAGAGATGAAATGAAAGACTATACAGATAATTGATGCCTTAATGGCTGTAACTTTCTAAGACGGTACTTGGTTATAACAAGGTCAGTCAAAGCTCAATACAGTTAAAGCCCTAGGCTTAAAAAAAAAAAAAAAAAAACAATAGCAACATTTAACAAAAAAAAGCCTTCAGCTTCAAGTTTCTTCTAAGTCATGTCCTTGGTGGAGGCATATCAACAACACTTGAAATGGTTTTTCACATAGGGTGAGCCAAAACTCAGTAGAGATATTACAACACAGTGTATGAATCTTAGCAAAGCCATAAGGTGAATGCATATGCAATACTCGTGCCAGTGCTAAAACATTTTATATCTCTTCCCAAAACCATGCAATGCCAAGTTTATATTTCAATTCATGAAAACGCTTTATTTACAATAGAAAACAAGGTAGTGAATCATAACTCTGGGAGTCTCATGACAATTACAATATTTCATGAAAATTTCATCCGCATGAAACTGTGAACCAGCACCTATATAAACGTAGGCTACATAATCACTACTCTTGCCATTTCACAAAAATTTCATCTGCGGGATCGGCATCCAT
This sequence comes from Camellia sinensis, assembly GCF_055761805.1. Classification (NCBI taxonomy): domain Eukaryota; kingdom Viridiplantae; phylum Streptophyta; class Magnoliopsida; order Ericales; family Theaceae; genus Camellia; species Camellia sinensis. Next base: position 154,756,084 of record NC_138967.1, read on the forward strand.
GTTCACGCGCGGTTTTTAGGACTTTCACCATAGACACATAGGCCAACTTATTCTGAAGTAACAACACCTCCTTCCCAGATTCACCTATTTTTCTCAAAACAATATACATTTTCAAATGTGTTACATTTGTAACAATGCTCTATGCAATGGATGAGAAAATAATTTCAATTCTCCTAATTCTCATACAATTTCTACAACAATTATAGCTATCCTTCACTGAAATCCCAATATAGATATCTCTAAACAGATAAATAAATTTCTATAAAGATAAACTTTTTAAATTTCAAGATGTGAGTGTTAATACATATCCAACTCCACCATCCTCATCAATATCAACCCAATTCCACATTTCCAACTTCAATTCCATTTATCATTTCAAAATCAACATTTGAGATTTTTAGGGCAAAACCCCTCTTTTTCTTTATAAACCATTTCCAAAGGTAAAAACCCATCATTCCATCATATCTCAACAATAAATACCATTCCACAATCATTTCCAATACACCATTTGAAAACCCCTCCTTTTGATTTCAAACCAAAACCCTAGAATGTACAAAATTCCCCTTTTTTCACAATGTTATTTTATAAAAACAAATAACTAAGTTAAAAATCATAAGAAAGTGCGAAGAATCCCTACCTCAAGCTTAGAAGATAAGAGAAAGAGTGAAGAGATTCCAACAACGCCAAAACCCAACTTTTTTCCGATCAAAAAAGAGTTCCAGAGGTGCTTTACCTTTTTATCAAAGGGACTAGGGTGAAGAAATCAATGGATCTAGATGTATTTGTAGAGAGAATGTGAGTTTTAGAGAGAGAGAGAGAGTCTCAACTTAGGGTTTTGAAATGTTTAGAGAGAGAGAGAGAGAGATGAAAAATTGACTCAAAAGTGACTTTTTACGAACTGATATACGCGCAGATCGCTTGAGTGCAAGAAGTGTCGCTCGAGTGACCAAACACAATCAATTGGATTGCTCGAGCATAAGAAGCTTCGCTCAAGCGAAGAATACCATCTTCCAGAAATTTTGCAGACAAAAGACCGCCGCTCGAGCTCAAGAAAAATTGCTTGAGAGTAAGCAGTCTCGCTCAAGCGAAGAACACTACCTTCCAGTACCTCTACAAGCTTGCAAAAGTATTGAGAGTTCACAAAGACCGCTCGAGTGCAAAAAATTTCACTCTAGCGAAGAGTCAAAATTCTAGGCAACAATTGTTTTGAAAATCAAGCTATCAAGCAACCAAGACACTCCAACAGCCAAACTTAATGAGGAATAAGGATAAACAAGACATGAACAACCACATAAGATAATGGAACCCGAATCCAAAACATCAACGGATCTAAACTAGAATCGCTATAAGTGGCAAGTAGAATAAAAAGTATGGTAAATAGAATCAAAACTTATGGTAAGTATTGTGTTTATAAATGGTAAGTACTCGGTCATTTAATGGATGAGGTCCATTATTTTTTATCTCTTCCAATTTCAATCTTTTCCTATTTCATTAAATTGCACTTACTATTATATTAGATTTCATCTACTACTTCATTACTTTTGACTTATCATTTCATTCAACCATACTTACTAGTCGATGAGACTATACTTACCACTTTTTTACACTTTACTTACCATTTAAATAAACTCCACTTACTACCACTTCATTAGACTTGACTATCACTAAAATAATCCTCACTTACCACATCTTTAGACTTGATTTACCACTCAAATAAACCTTACTTACTGTTGGAAATGGTTATAAATTCTGGGTAAAACCAGAATTTTATCCTAAGTTCGGTCTATTTTTTAGGTGGGCCCCGTGCGTCGATTTTCACGGGTCAAAGTGGTAACGCGTTCTATGCCGCGTTGTAATTCACGTGGTATATTTGGTTGCTCAAAACCATTACCAAGTGAATGGGAAATTGAAGCTAAAGTGTGCTCTATAGAAATGGAGTTTTGGTGAAAATTCCTTAAGGTTGTAAAATGGCTTGTCCCACATTGATTTGGTGGGAAGTTTTGAATGGGTTTATAAGGCATGGGTTTGGTACTTGGGGTGTGCCCCAAGGGGTACCCAAGTGTTTTAGAGGGAGAGGTTATGGGCAAAATGGGCTAGACCCATTGGACCTAAAAATCACCACACGTGCGCGCGCCGTCTCCGCCGTCCGTTCGGACGGGCTGGGCTTGGGTGCGGGTGTGTGGTTGGGTTGGGTTGGGCTTGTTCGGCCCAATATTAATCTTTTTGGGCAAAAAACATTTGAATTTAATTTTATTTTTGGTAAAATAAAATCCAGAATTCAAAATTAAACTGGTTTGGTTTTACTATACATCCAAACAGGGCCCTTCCCGGTTTTAAACCGGAATTAAACTGGTCCGGATTTACTGTACACCCAAACAGGGCCTTTCCCATTTTTGCTATCTGTTTGAATTGTAATCCAACAGATTCAAATCTGTTTGAATTCAAAACCAACAGGTTTCATACCTATTCAATTCAAAACCTACAGCCACCATTACATCTATAAATAGGACAGCCCTTATTTGGATTAAAAAACTCTAATTTTCGTCCTTCATAATTCTGCAAACATCCTCTTTATTTTGCTGCATTATTTTCTTGTCAGAGAGAGTATAAACACTTAGTGTGTTCGTTAGGCAAACAATTTGTAGTGTTGTTATTGTTTGTAGTAGATCATTTTATCCTGGGCGATAGACGTCCAAATTCTGAAAGCACCATGGAGAGGACGAATATGTCTTAAGGACACAGTGTCAAACACTGGACTTGATCAAATTATAATTCGAAGAAATTAAATCAAGTAAATTATTTAATTTATTTTCAGTGTTATTATTATTTATTTAAATCAGATTTTAATTTTATTTTTGTAACAAAATAAAATCTATTTTTATTTATTTATTTTTATTTTGAGTTTGATTTTTGTAATCAAACAAATTCTCTCATTTCCTTTATTTCTTTTATATTTTGTTTGTTGTTAAGTACACAAACTGAATTAATTAATTACAGTGAAGATTGTCCAACAATCTTAAGACAGATTCTTATTTTGTTTTTGGTATCTTCATTGTATTTAATTTTTTGTATTTTCAAAGTAATATTCTGATTGGAAAAACAAATAGTGATTTATGCTATTTGACAGATAGTAGTAATATACTGTCTCTTTTCTTTGACAACTAATAGTGATATACTGGTGTCATTAACAATTGCAGAATATTATTTGGTGTTACAGAAAATTATTTTGGTATTTTATTTTTCTAGTTTTAGTAACAAGAAAAATAAAATTATATTATTTTCCAGTTTTAGTAACAAAGAAAATAAAATTATTTTGTGTTTTAATTTATTTTCTGATTTTGGTAACTAGAAAATTATTTTTTGTTTTTTCTGATTTTTGTAATCAGATAGTTTTGTGGTATTTTATTTTCTAGTTTTAGTAACAAGGAAAATAAAATTACAGTATTTTCTAGTTTTAGTAACAAGGAAAATAAAATTATTTTATGTTATAATTTATTTTCTGCTTTTAGTAACTAGAAAATTAATTTTGTTAATTTATCATAGTTCTTTTGACTTTATCGTAGTACATGGGAGAATTTGTTTCTGGAGTAAAATATTAATTTACAAACAAATTTCATTTTTATTACAAAGAAACCTTTGTGGCAAGTTTAGTTTCTTTATTGGTTTTTTGAATCATTTTTAAATTTCTGTGTGTGGATCTGTAGTCGTGAATAGTTTCTGCATATGAGTCGAAATAATATATATATATATATATATATTCACAAAGACTTTTGCTTGCATATTTAATTAGTTTATTTATGTACAAATCAAACTTATTTAATGAAGTTATGTTTTGTCATTTTGGAATTTAAAATTCAAAACGCATTGAATTTTATTTATGAGTTGAGAATCTTTTTATTTCATGATGTAAATTTTGGGATCATGCATGATTAATTTATTTTGTTAATTCATTATTTTTAGTTGATGCGTTTGATATGCATGTATGATGTTAACTCAAGTTATTTCTTAACAAAAATTTCATGTGATTTGGAATGTTGAATTGATATGTTGATTAATTTGAGTTTTTCCAATCAATTTTGAATGGGTGTTTAAACACCAAAGAAATTTAAATATGAAGATGTATGTAGTTATATCGTTCCATTTAATTGGAAGTAAATTTAAGAAATGTTTTATTATTAGTTTATTTTAAATTTGTGACATGAGATGTCATTAATAATTATTTTACTTGCGTAGTAGAATTTGTTAAACCATGAACCATTTTATTAATATGGGAGTGTATCTCTTGCATTAGTTGAGATAATTTAATTTTCTTCTGTCACAAATATTTTTATGACAGTGATATTTATTTTATTGAGTTGCAAGAATGTATACAATGAAATGGGTTTTTGAATTGTTTGATTCTTTAGCAAATTTTTTATGAGGATATGATTTTGTCAAAACTTTAATTCTGACTTTAGTAGTCATAATTATTTTGGTTTTTTCTTGAATTTGTTTTGAAATTCATTGATTTATATTAGAAGTAATAGGGGTGGTGAATATGATGCACCATTAGATGAATTTTGTGCACAACATGGCATTATTCACCAAACTACAACCCCTTATTCTCCACAGCAAAATGGAATTGCTGAAAGGAATAATAGAACCCTAAAAGAAATGATGAATGCCATGTTACTAAGTTCAGGCTTACCACAGAACTTGTGGGGGGAAGCAATATTGTTTGTTAATTATGTTCTTAATAGAATATCCCACAAGAAAATCAAAAGTATTCCTCATGAATTGTGGAAAGATCGACCACCTTCCTACAAATACTTAAAAGTGTGGGGGTGTTTAGCTAAAGTTGAAGTTCCTATTCCTAAAAAGACTAAGATTGGACCAAAAACAGTAGACTGTGTGTTTATTGGTTATGCTCAGAATAGTAGTGTATATCGGTTTCTGACTTATAAATCAGAAATACCTGATATAAATGTGAACACTATTATAGAGTCAAGGAATGCTGTGTTTTTTTAACATGTCTTTTCTTACAAGAAAGGACATAAATTAAGTTCACAGAAAAGAATTGATGATTGTACACAAAGTCAAGAGACTAATGATAATCAAACACAAGAGACTAGTAATAGTCTCGACCAACAGGATTTAACTGATGATGAACCAAGATGAAGTAAGAGAGTGAGAACATCAAAATCCTTTGGTCCAAATTTTCTGACATACCTGTTAGAAAATAAACCTCAAAGCTTTAAGGCAGCAATGAAAGGTCCTGAAGCACCTTTGTGGAAAGAGGCTGTTAATAATGAAATTGAATCCATTATGCAAAATCATACTTGGGAATTGGTGGATCTTCCACCAGGTTCTAAACCTCTTGGATATAAATGGATATTCAAGAGAAAAATAAAAGCAGATGGTTCAATTGACAAGTATAAAACGAGACTTGTAGCTAAAGGTTACAAACAAAAGGAAGGTCTGGATTATTTTGACACACATTCCCCTGTGACAAGAATAACATCCATTCGCATGCTTATTTCTATAGCAGCGTTGTTTAATTTAGAAATACATCAAATAGATGTTAAGACAGCTTTCTTAAACGGTGATCTAAATGAAGAGATCTATATGGAGCAACCCGAAGGGTTTGTAGTATCAGGGCAAGAAAAGAAAGTTTGTCGACTTGTAAAATCCCTTTATGGATTAAAACAAGCACCTAAGCAATGGCATGAAAAATTTGATCATACAATGCTTACTAATGGGTTTAAGATAAACGAATGTGACAAATGCGTCTATGTTAAAAACACTGACCAAGGATATGTCATAGTTTGTCTTTATGTGGATGACATGCTTATCATTGGAAGCGGTCCAAATATGATCAAATCAACTAAGCAGATGCATAACAAAAGATTTGATATGAAAGATATGGGGGTCGCAGATGTTATATTAGGTATGAAAATTACTAAAACATCTGACGGATATGCATTATCTCAATCTCATTATATTGAGAAAATTCTTGGTAAATTTATCAAGGATGATTTGAATTTAGCTAGAACACCTATAGACGTCAACCTTTATTTATCGAAAAATAAAGATGATGCAGTGTCTCAATTAAAATACTCCCAAATCATTGGAAGCTTAATGTACCTAATGAATTGTACTCGTCCTGATATAGCTTATGCTATCAGTAAATTGAGTAGGTACACTAGTAACCCTGGAGAAGACCATTGGAAAGCGATCATTCGGGTTCTTAGATATCTAAGATTTACTCGTGATCATAGTTTGAACTTTACTCGATATCCAGCAGTACTTGAAGGTTATTGTGATGCCAATTGGATATCGGATACTAAAGATTCAAAATCCACAAGTGGATATGTCTTTACTCTAGGAGGCGCTGCTGTTTCTTGGAAATCCACGAAACAAACATGCATCGCACGATCCACAATGGAATCCGAGTTCATCGCTTTGGACAAAGCAGGAGAAGAAGCAGAATGGCTTCGTCATTTCTTAGAAGACATTCCAATGTGGCCAAAACCTGTGCCAGCTATTTGCATTCATTGTGATAGTCAATCTGCAATAGGTAGGGCACAGAATCATATGTATAACGGTAAGTCACGACATATTCGTCGTCGACATAATACCGTAAGGCAATTGTTGTCAAACGGAATAATCTCACTAGATTATATAAAATCTAAAGAGAATATTGCAGATCTGTTAACAAAAGGTTTGACAAAAGAGCTAGTGTATAGTTCATCAAAGGGGATGAGATTAAAGCCTATTACATAAGAGTCGTCATAATGGTAACCCTACTTATATGACTGGAGATCCCAAGAACTAAGTCCAAAGGGACAACTAAGTTATGTATGGCTCGCCAGAAATCACCAAAGGGATTAAAATTCCCTACTCATTTCTATGGTGAGAGTGATATCTGCAACATATGTTGTCTGTAGGGGTATAAGGATAAGCTTTGCTTTTAATAATTACTTATATCTTGATTAAGGCATAAAATCAAGATGAGTATAAGGAGATACTCACAATAAGAATCACCTATATGAGTGTTGAACTGGGGCCGGTTCTATGAGAATGAAAAGGCTAAATTCTCTAGAAACATTCATGAAAACCAGGAGCATTCAAGGCCAAAATGAACACAACAGTCAGAACCACGATGTGTTAGAAGACATTTTGTGTGAAATCTATTGTCTTGGCTTACACAAACGGCTGAACAATTCAAGGCATCGCGTCCATTGGTTAGCTAGTAAGTCCGATAGGTTATCACTAGGGAAGGTTTAAGGCCGAAAACTACCTATCCTGATGCAAGATATTTTCGACTTATACTCTTTCGATAAATCTGCATATTGTTGCATTTCCGTTGTCATCAAATTCCATTCATGTGGGGGATTGTTGGAAATGGTTATAAATTCTGGGTAAAACCAGAATTTTATCCTAAGTTTGGTCTATTTTTTAGGTGGGCCCCGTGTGTCGATTTTCACGGGTCAAAGTGGTAACGCGTTCTATGCCGCGTTATGATTCACGTGGTATATTTGGTTGCTCAAAACCATTACCGAGTGAATGGGAAATTGAAGCTAAAGTGTGCTCCATGGAAATGGAGTTTTGGTGAAAATTCCTTAAGGTTATAAAATGACTTGTCCCACATTGATTTGGTGGGAAGTTTTGAATGGGTTTATAAGGCATGGGTTTGGTACTTGGGGTGTGCCCCAAGGGGTACCCAAGTGTTTTAGAGGGAGAGGTTATGGGCAAAATGGGCTAGACCCATTGGACCCAAAAATCAACACATACGCGCGCGCCGCCGCCGCCATCCATTCGGGCAGGCTGGGCTTGGGTGCGGGTGTGTGGTTGGGTTGGGCTTGTTCGGCCCAATATTAATCTTTTTGGGCCAAAAACATTTGCATTTAATTTTATTTTTGGTAAAATAAAATCCAGAATTCAAAATTAAACTGGTTTGGTTTTACTATACATCCAAACAGGGCCCTTCCCGGTTTTAAACCGGAATTAAACTGGTCCGGATTTACTGTACACTCCAACAGGGCCTTTTCCATTTTTGTTATCTGTTTGAATTGTAATCCAACATATTCAAATCTGTTTGAATTCAAAACCAACAGGTTTCATACCTATTCAATTCAAAACCTACAGCCACCATTACATCTATAAATAGGACAACCCTCATTTGGATTAAAAAACTCTAATTTTCGTCCTTCATAATTCTGCAAACATCCTCTTCATTTTGCTGCATTATTTTCTTGTCAGAGAGAGTATAAACACTTAGTGTGTTCGTTAGGCAAACAATTTGTAGTGCTGTTATTGTTTGTAGTAGATCATTTTATCCTTGGAGATAGACGTCCAAATTCTGAAAGCACCATGGAGAGGACGAATCTGTCTTAAGGACACAGTGTCAAACACTGGACTTGATCAAATTATAATTCGAAGAAATTAAATCAAGTAAGTTATTTAATTTATTTTCAGTGTTATTATTATTTATTTAAATTAGATTTTAATTTTGTTTTTGTAACAAAATAAAATTTGTTTTTATTTATTTATTTTTATTTTGAGTTTGATTTTTGTAATCAAACAAATTCTCTCATTTCCTTTATTTCTTTTATATTTTGTTTGTTGTTAAGTACACAAACTGAATTAATTAATTACAGTGAAGATTGTCTAACACTTACTACTATTCAAATAGACTCCACTTACTACTTTATTATTCTTGGCTTACCATTTTATTCAGCCATACTTACTATTTGATGAGACTCCACTTATCATTTTCTTTTACACTCAAATAAATCTCACTTACTACGACTTTATTAGACTTGACTATCACTGAAATAAACCTCACTTACTACATCTTTAAACTTGATTTACCACTCCACTTACTACTCAATCAACTTCTACTTACTATTTTATTACACTTCACTTACTACTCAATTTTGGTTCCACTTACTATTTTACTAGACTCCACTTACTACTTAATACGTTTCCATTTACTATTTCATTACACCTCAATTACTGCTCAATGAGTTTCCATTACTACTTCACTAGACTCCACTTACTACTGAATGAGTTTCCACTTATTACTCAATCAACTTTCACTTATTATTTCATTACACTTCACTTACTACTCAATTTTGGTTTCATTTATTACTCAATGAGCTTCCACTTATTACTTCACTAGAGGCCCTATCATGCAATGGTTGCAATTCATAAACAGTGTTGTTATGCCCATTTGTGGTAAGTATAATAAAATTAATTAGATCAAACCAAGTGGTAAGTGATATTACAATAAGTTAATGAGACTCCACTTATTATTTCACTAGATTTCACTTACTATGCAATTAAATCGTAATTACTATTTAATGAGTTTCCATTTACAATTTCATTAGACTTACTTATTACTCCATAATCTTCCACTTACTATTTCATTACACTTCACTTACTACTAAATTAAACCTTATTTTCTATTTAATGATACTCTACTTACTACTCATTGATACTTTACTTACTAAGTGGTAAGTTGAGTCACAAAATGTTATAAGTGGTAAGCTAACTTTATTATATTTATTTTGATATTTATAAAATTTGATTATAAATTTATTCCTAACTTTCTTAAATAAAATAACACTACATATTATTTCTTACGCTTTATAGTGTGTCTTAAAAAATCAAAAATAAAAAAAAACCAATATTTTAAAAAAATAAAAATAAAATGTGGAGTGAAAGTAGTCATGTCAAAAAATAATTAAAAATATATACAAAATGTAAAGTGGAAGTAGCCAATATAGTGTGTTATTAGTTTAGCACAAATTTCAAAATGTTACTTGTTATCTTTTGAACCAATAATCTCTTGAAGGTGTCATTTTCAAATGAGTTTATATAATAGTAAGTTTTGTCATAGTAAATAGTAAGGGTGTGTTTGGTAATGTTTAAGTTTTCAGTTTATATTTACAAAAATTTTATAAACTGGTTTTTGTTTATTTTTAGAAAAACATAAACTACAAATGCGTTTGATAATTGAAAAAATGTTTAAAAAAATATAAAAATATAAAAAAGAGTGAGAAATGGCAAGTGACGGCGGAAGACGGTGGTAGAAAGTGGTGACGGTGGTGGGTAGCTGGTGGTGGTGGGTGGTGGCGGGTGGATGGTGGTAGTGGGTGGGTGGATGGTGGTGGTGGGTGGGTGGGTGACGGTGGCGGGTGAGTGGTGGGTGGTAGCAAGTGGGTGGTGGTGGTGGTCGTGGTGGTGGCGAGTAGTGGTGGCAGGTGGGTGACAGATGGCGGGTGATGGTGGATGGTGGCTGGTGGTAGTGGCGGGTAGGTGGCGGGTGGTGGTGGTGGGTGGGTAACAATGGCGGGTGGTGGGTAGTAGCGAGTGGGTGGCAGTGGCAGGTGGGTGGCGGATGGCGGGTGGTGGCAGGTGGGTGGTGGGTGGTGACGGTGGGTGGGTGGGTGGGTGACGGTGGCGGGCGATGGGTGGTAATGAGTGGGTGGTGGTGGCAAGCGGGTAGCGGATAGCGAGTGGTGGTGGTGGTGGTGGGTAGGTGGGTGACAGTGGCAGGTGGTAGCGAGTGGGTAATGGTGGTGGTGGGTAGTGGGTGGTGGTGATGGGTGAGTGGGTGGCAGGTGGCAAGTGGTGGTGGGTGGCAGGTGGTGGATGGTGGTGGCAGGTGGGTGGTGAGTGGTAGTGGCAAGTAAGTGGCAGGTAGTGGTGGCGGGCGGTGGATGGTAGTGGCGGGTGGATGGCAGATGGGTGGTGGGTGGTGGTGGTGGTGGCGAGTGAGTGAGTGGTGGTGGCAGGTGGTGGTGGTGGGGGGTGGGTGGTGGGCGATGGTGGCGGAAGACGGTGGTGGAAAATTGTGGTAGATGGTGACTAGTGTTGGGTGGTTAAAAAAAAAAAAAAAACTCAAAACTCAAAACAGAAACACATTTTTTGTGTTTTCATTTTTTGGCCAAATTTATAAACTGAGACCACTGATTTATAAATTAAAAATTTTACCAAACAAGTTTTTATTTGAGTTTTTAAAATTTTTGTAAATATAAACAGAAAACTGAAAATGTTAGTGTTACCAAACGGCACCTAAGTGTGTCATGTTGCAATAGTAAACTAATCTTATAAATATTTTATTAAAAATATCCAAAACTACCTTATTTGTGGGAATCTACCTTGGTTTTCTAACTAAATATTAATTATTTACTCATCAATGGTCAAGATAATACCTTATCCAAATCCAATGGTGGATATTTATTCATGTACCATACCTTAAAACTAATTTTTTGTATGATAGAGTTTTCCCAGTGGAGGTAATCACTTGGAGCTCGGAGGGAAGTTTTTAATTTTTTGGTAAATGGTTATGTGGGTTTGACCCACGGGTTTTGGCTAATGCTAGTGCCCATGGCCCACAGTGTCGATATATGAATCAGATTTTGTTAAGCTTTTGGGCTCTCCAATTGGGCTGAATATTTATATTATTTGGGAGATAAGTTGAGATTTTGTTATGGCCCCACATTTTGATTGGGCCATTGCACAATGGTACACTATTTGTAGCCGGGTTATTCATGATGATTAATTACGTGATCCTTACATGACTCTATATGAGGTTGTTCTTGAGCCATCTACGCCAAGAGTGATTTAGGGGTCACGACTATAGGGATTGTGGTTTGATGATCTACCGAGTTAGAGACTAGGAGATGGGAATTTACTAGTTTTCTAGTTGCCCCTTGTCTTCACGTGACCCATCTTGATTTGGTCTTTAAGCCACTCCCAACATGGAGTGAGGGAGACATTACTGTGGGGATTGAGGTTTTGTGATCAATCATGGAAGGGACTAAGGGATGTGGTATTGATTTCATGGTGGGTTTGACTTTGGCTGTGACTGTTGCTACGGTGGTTTTTGCTTTTGCTATACTCTCTGAGACTGTTAATTATGGTATTTGACCGTGCGAGCTTCATGTGACACTATCAAGATTGTGTTGTGAAGTAACTCCATGTGAAAGAGGTGATCCTATAGCGATCCCTGTTTTCCTTTCCTTATTTATTGTATTCTGGACTTGGTTTCGTTGATTGTTGTTGTTGGTTGTATTTCATTTCCATTCTTTAACTCTTGGGAGTTTGAGTTTAGAATTGTCTTGGGTGTGTTTCGAACAGGTTGGTTGAGCTTTTGTCCCAACTCTTGTTGCCCAGATTTTTGGTGATCCGCTCTAGCGGGTCTTCTTGCGCTCGAGCGGAGTTTGCATACCTTCAGTAGTTTGTCCGTCTGCAAAAGTACTGCAAGTGTGTTTTTCACGCTCGAGCGTATTTCTTTACGATTGAGCGGGTATCCTGGCGCTCGAGCGGGTGTTCGATGTCTGTAAAAGTACTAGAAGAGTGTAATCTACGCTCGAGTGGGTGTTCCTTTGCGCTCGAGCGGGTGGAGTTTTGCAGTTGTGTCTTGGCGCTCGAGCGGGTATCCTTGCGCTCGAGCGGGTCCAGTTTTTGTGTTTGACGCTCGAGCATTCTATTCTCCGCTCGAGCGGGTCATACGTATATCAGTTGGCAGTTGGGTCATTTTAGATCACTTTTTCAACTCTCACTCTCTCTCTTACTTTTCAAAATCTATTTTGAGAGCTTCTCTCACTACATTTCACATTCTCTCTAAGGTTTGATCTAGTTCTAGTGTGTTTCTAGCCTTGTCTCTTTGTAAAAAGTGTAGAGCTTGGCTTGGGCTATCTATCAATCCGAAAATCTTGGGATTTGGAGCACTTTTGATTTTCTTCACTTTCTCTTTTGGGCTCCGAATTTGAGGTAGGGATAACTACTCATATTTATGATTTTTGACATAAATCTGTTGTCATTTTGATGTAATGTTGAAGTTGGGTAATTGTGGGTGTTAGGGTTTCAAATATGAAAAGAGGGGTTTTGGTTCTTTTGGCCAATACATGTGTATTTGGGCCCTAAAATGAGATTGTGGTTGTTTAATGATAATATTTGGACCATTGGGTCCATATTGAAAAAAATGGGGAAAATGCCATATTTGGGTTTTATTGGGTCATTAGTGTAATTAATGACTTTCATTGTAAAATAGTGAAATTGGGAAGTTATGAGAAAGAATGGTGGAGTTGGATTGATTAATCACTCACTTTTGAAAATATTGATAATTTATCTGTTGATGCATTTATTATCTGTCTAGAAATAATTGCTTTGGGCTATCGGTGGAGGATAGTCATGATTGTTGTAGACACACATGTTGATTAGGGAAAACTGAAACTAATCACGTTGAATATGTCATTGAATATGACGGTTGGACTAATACATCGAACCTATGTATTGATTAATCGTGTATATGATAATTGTTTATATACATTGTTTTGTGTGGGAGGAGATAGGGGATGTACTCCACGGTTTAGGGGAAGATAGAGGATGGACTCCTAAACCGGATGTTATTTGGGAGGAGATAGGGGATGGACTCCATTGATACAGCAAATCTGTGTATTATTTATGAAGTATGGAAGTGTTTTTAATGTGACATTGATACAACAAATATGTGTATCTATTGTGAAGTATGAAAGTGTTTTGATATGAGTGGTTATCTCATTTGAAATGGAAGTATTGTTGGTATGAGTTGTAATCTCATTTAAATTGTTTGGCCAGGTTCTGAGCCATATTTATAAATTGAAAATTTGTTAAGTAATGGAAAGTAAAATGAACATGGACATATTTGTCATGGGATTGAATGGTGTTGTAAGTTGGTTGACTAGTGTTAACATTTATCGAATGCTCATGTTTTAGTCATTGCTCATATTATGTTTAGCATATCTCTACTGGGCGTTGGGTCACCCTATATGGGACATCATTTTCAGGTGCATGTGATATGCCGCCTCCAAGGACTTAGCTTGGGAGGTTTTACAGCTGAAGGCTTACTTTTGTAATTATTTTGTGTATTACATATAATTCAAGCCAAGGGCTTATTTTGTGTTTTGAGTTAGTACTCTCATTTTTGTAACCAAGTGTTGGCTTGGAAAGTTGTAAGCCCGTAGGGCATTTACTTTTGTTGTTAACATATAATACCTTTGGATTAAGCACTCTGATGAATGGAAATATGTTTATTTCTCTTATGTTTACGGATGTCACGAATGTATGATATAGGTTTATTTTGAGGGCGTTACAGATCATCTTTCTTCCTTCTTTCTCCATGTGAAAGCAGCAGAGGAGAGTCAAGGAAGAATGGCGCACAAGGACTTCTACCACATGGAGAAATTGTTGAAGGCTCCAAGTCAAGGAGTAGAAGGGAGCAGGTGATTAGCTCCATCGAAAGTAAAGAAAGAAAGAGTTGGTCATGTGTAAGGCCAAGCTCTTCCTCCTGCCATTTCTGACTTCCACCAAAAGGATATAGAAATTTTGGTGAGTTTGTCTCTCTCACACTCGCTCTCTTTCTCTCTCATCTTTGTGTATAAATAGAGAAGGGAGGAAGATAGATTAGTGTGAGAAAAACAAAGCAAAAAAAAGAGAGTGAGAGATGTAACAGAGATACTGTCTTTCTCGGTGTGAGAGAGGGAGACGGGGGAGTATGTTGAGTTGAGTGAGAGTATATCCTTATCCATTATCTTTCTGTAATCTTTCCACTGTAATCTTTCCATTGTGATAGTGATTATTGTTTTCTCTCCCGTAGATGTAGGCATTGAAGCTGAACGACTTTAAATATGGTGTCTCCTTGGATGTGTGTTTGTTTTTCTACTTGGAATAATTTCTGGGAGGTCTTGGGCGGGATCCCGGATCCCTAACAGATTGTTCATGGGATATATTTTTTCCTTCGTCATGGCTTTGTGAGTGGCTATAGATATCATGATTGTGAGGCACGAGATGCTTATTTGACTCCAGGTTTTATTTGGACGGGGTCTGGGAGCAAGTGGGGGAAGTTAATAGAGTTTATTGGTCTCAGTGGTTGTTTTAGCTTGTTTATTACGGTGTCTTGTCGTGTATCACTTTACTAATGTTTATGTGGTTCCTTTTGTATACATACCCATATATCTTCTCTAAATTTTCAGCTATTATCTTTGATGGTAGGGGTTATTTGGGGGAAAAAATGATATATGTTCAAATTTGGGTAATTATGGCTTATGTTGTTGGTCCCCTGTAAATGCGGGGTTGTTAAAGTTACTAATGTGTATTAGTCTTCCCCCACCCCCCTTTTTTTTTGGAGGGGTGGGGGCAGCGATAGTTTTGATGTATTACTTGGGGAATGTCCCTTGTAAATGTGTAAATTTTTTATATTTATTTTATGATTGACTCACCAAAAAAAAAAAGAGAAGAGTATAGGGCTCTATCGCCTAAATTATTGAATTTTTATTATATTTTATTTACTATCTTATGTGTATTATATAACAAAGATAAATAATAGAATCAATTAAATCAATATAGTGTCGTTGTGTTAAACATGCAGCAAACAAAGATTGTCATACTATAATTATGATAAATTTATTAAGGTGGCACTTTTTTACCACAACCTTCAACTTATAAGTCGGTAATAAAAATAGGTTTAAAGGCAAAATAAAATTTCTATTCATTTTTAATAAATATTATTAATTAAATTAAATTGACACAATATAAAAAATAAAATAAAATAATTAATATAATTAAAATTATAGGAATCAAATTCACACAAAAAAAAATATATGTTTGATCAAAAGTGTTTTCTCAACGCAAATTGTACTTACATGTGATGCCACGTGTTATGCCAACATAATTGAAATAAGTCAATTTTACTATGATACTTCTTCCAATTCTTTTCCTTTGTAAATGTATGTTGCTCTGTTTTTCTTCTAGATTTATCAACAAAAATAGGTCTTTTTTTGGCCGATCATAATATATATATATATATATATATAGATGTGGTCATGATGAACTTCAGTAGAAAATAAAAAATAAATACAAAAGGTGGTGAATGCTTTTAAAAGGATGAAATTATAGTCTACTACAGTCTACACGGTCTACAAAGCTTTTCACTGCTAAATTAAAGTGACTTTGGCCAAGTTTTGTAAAAAAGTTAAAAAGTTAAAAAGTTAATAATATTCATCAAAAGTTAACAATTACGGTTGCACAATTTTCAATTCGAATTTTTCTTTACAAATCAATTTTTACAATTTTTATTACACATTTTTCCATAAAAAGTCAAAAAGTTAACCCAAAAACATCCATATTTTCAATCTCAATTTTTTAATCCAAAAAGATAAAAAGTACACTTATTTAGGACACCCCAAACAACCCCTTTGTGTCTGCCATAAGTGAAAGATGTGGCATGAGACGCAATTTTTATGCGAGTTTAATTATTTTGATTTGTTTCTATTTAAATATATTTTTTTGGATACAAAATTCATGCTTTTTGCCAAAAAATAGAGAAACTATTGGTGAGCAGATAGTAGATTTTTTTTTTTTTTTTTTTTTAATTTTTTTATTTATCAGAAGAAAAAGGTGTTCATTAGTGATATCATTGCAACTCCTAAATATTGGTGTGTAGGTCAGATTTATCATAACTCAAAGAAAGAGACCTACCACTGAGGTAAGAAAAGAATACATTAACTTCCAGCATAAGACATAAAGTCACGGTCAAAATACAATGCAGTCAACTTTATGATCGAAGTGAGTAGACAAAAGATTAGTTACGCAACTTTGTACAATTAATTTGGACAAAAATATTTTAGACACCCTCGGAAGCTAGCTAATGTCTAGATTATCGAGGCAGGCCCAATGTAAAATCTCAAGCTGTTTACCAAATGATCACGAAAGTAAAAAAATAAGCAAACAATAGATTAGCTTCGGTATGTAAAAAAAAATCGGTGGAATCGGTCAATTGATCTAATTCAGTCTAAACTGTTGGACTAGTCTAATTTTTATTAGCTTTGGTTATGGTTTTGGTTTTGAAAATAACGGAATTATTCAAGTCGGTTCAGTTTCCAATTTCAAGACTTTGGTTACGATTTTGACCTGAACTAGATCATGATATATTTGTTTATTATTTTTTAATATTTTTATTGTAAAAATTAAAATATAAAAAGTTTCTTATAAGATTTGAAGCCTTCCTTGTGAAATTGATAAATTCTAACTAACTTAACCAAATTAATTATCGTTAATTTGTTTACTAACATAAAATATATATCATATTTATTGTTATATTAAATTTCTAGAACCGTAAAACCGAATTGAATCAAATCAATTTTTATAGTTCTATATTGGTCCAGTTCCACAGTTTAACAGTTCGGTTATAATTTTAATTTTTCTGGAGCAGATTCTTACTATTCGGTTCCTAATTTATTTTAAAATTGAATCAATCCAATCTGCATGCACCCCTAAATTAGTTGCGCGACATTTTACAATTAATTTTGAAAAAAATAGTTTGGACACAACAGCTTTGTACTATTAATTTTGAAAACAGAAGTGGACCAAAAGCTTTTCGGCTTGATCAAATGGCGTTCGGATCCTCTCCAGCTCTTCTCTCTAGCCCTTCCTCCGGTCAACGGTCAGTATTTGGCCACATCACCCCTAACTAAATCTACGACTTAGATCAGCTTAAAAAAAAAAATTCAAAAACAGAGGCAAAACGTGAAAGAGGAAAGAGGATCTAGAAACAAAAAGAAAAAGAAAAAAGTGAGAGGTTTCGGAATTAAGACCCTATTGCTTGAAACAAACATAAACTGATAGAGAAACTATGATCTGAATAAAAAAACAACAGATCTTATAGCTTCTTGTATTTTTTTTTTCCTCAACAACAACTAGCATTGTTCAACTCAGAGATGACCATGAAACCCCACAAATTTTGGTAAATTGATGGAGTTTTTTTGGCCTTTATATGATGATGACATGAAATTTCTGGCCTCTCTTTGGTGGAAGGGTTTTTGGTGGGTTGAGTGAAGTGGTTACTATTGATGGATTTGGAGATTTGCAAAGAAGGAAATTATGAGTTGGGTTTTTTTAAGAGTTTGAAACAGAGAGAGAAAGAAGAAGAACAGAGAGGGTAGAAAAGAAAGAAGCTCACAATCAGCAATCTAAAAAGTACATGGCTGTAGTGAGAGAAAGGGAAGAAAAACAGAAAATAAGAATAGAACTAAAATAGTATATATGTATGTATGTATGTATGTATCAAATGCAAAATTAAGAAAGAAGAGATGGAGAAAGGAAGAAGATCAAAAGCAGAGCATCCATGGAAGATTAATTAAGAGGGGAGACAGAGAGAGAGAGGGTTTTCATGTTTTGCCTCTGTTTTTGAAATTTGGTTCTTTTTTTTTTTTTTTTTAAGCTAATCTGAGCTGTACCATCGGCAGTTTCTCTCAACAATACATATATTTTGCTACATATATTCATTGAAGAATAAACAGAGCAATCCTAGAAATACTTGGCCTTCAAATATCCACTTCCTCCATTCCTTCTCATCTCATATATATATATATATATGTTCATATAATTTCTTTGTTTTGTTCATACTCTCTCTCTCTCTCTCACACACACAGTACACAGAAATAGAGCAATCCCAAGAACACCTTCTTTCAAACAAACCACAAATACCCTCTCTCAATGGTGCATGATCAGAGTAGCCTTGTTGGTCAATCTAAGAGTAGCCTTTTGGGTTTAATTTGTGAGTCACAATTCAATGTTCGTTCGCAAGAAAAACATGGACTGTAGCTGTGCTGTGGTGGAGATGTGGTTATATAGTGGTGGTCGACTTGGATTCGCTGCCGTCGATGTCACAAGATGGAGTCGCCAAAGCTCAAGTGAATGGGAAGATATGGGAGGAAGGTCTGTTTTGCTGTGTGTTGAATGAAATTCAATTTTTTTTTTTGGTTAGCTAATCTGATCTGAGCTGTAGATTTGGTTAGGGGTGACGTGACCAAATCCTAGCCGTTGACCGGAGGGAAAGTTGGAGAGAAGAGCCGGAGAGGATCCGAACTCAATAAAACGGAGGTTGTAGTTTGGGTTATAAATGAACAAAAATTATTTGTAAACAAATTTGAGCTTGACTCAGTAAAGATTTATTCAAATTTAGTTTATTAAATTTTATTGTGTTTGAATTTGAGCTTGAGCTCATTAAAAATATTAATAAATAAATTCAAACATATTAAAACCCCACTCATTAGTTGAGTCGTTTAATATTTATTTAAATAATAAAATAAATATTATATATATATATATATTAAATAATACAAACATATGCTATTTATATATTTAAAAAATATAAATGTAAATTATAACTAACTATAGATAATACATTTATATAATAGTAGTGGTAGATATTATTATTTTGGTAAAATTGCATATATAATTGTATATTTAAAGTTTTAATTGTAACTTTAGTTTCATACATGAGTATGAATTTATAATTTTTTTAGTTCGTCAAGCCTAAGCGAACTCAGCTCGAGCTCGGTTCGTCAAATTTTTATTGAGCTTGAGCTTAAACTAGTTAAAATCTTAAACAAGCCCAAACATACTAAAACTCGGCTCGGCTCGGCTCGTTTGTAGCCCTAGTTGTAGTCTATTGCTAAATGAAAATAATTTAAAATAGGATAAATTACAATTATAGTCCTTAAAATTTAACACTTTTTTCGTTTAAGTCCTTAAAATTAATTTTTGTCAATTAAGTCCTTAAAGTATATTAAATTTGAATTAATTTAGTTATGAAAATAATATAAAAATAAAACATACACCCAAAGGTTATAAAAAATTGTTATAAGGTCCAAATGCTAATTTATTGATAATTTAATTAACATCCGTCTGTATTTTAAAATTAGTAGCTGAGTCTGATTTCATAATTTTGCTAATATTAATATAAGAGTATTAAATACACTAAAGAAGTCGAACATGATAATTTAAATAATAGTACTACACTACAAATAATTATCGAACAAAATAATACTCTTTAGGTTATTAAAAGAACTTAACAAAAATTTTAAAGAAAATCAGCAAGAAATTATATATGAAGTTCAACATCTATTATAGAAATGTAAGTAATTAGCTGTTGTAAAAATTAAACAATAAAATAATACAAATAATTATCTTTATCCTCAAAAGGAAACTTTCTAAAGGAATCTTTTGAATTAATACTACCATAAAAACTAAAAAATGGATCTAAATAATTATAGTATAGAAAAATTATAAATACTGATGGAATAAGAAAAAGACAATGACATTAAATATAAAATAATATTAAAAATAGTCAAAAAAATAAAATAAAATGAATAATTAAGTATTGAAAGAAATAAATAATATTATAATAGAAATAGAGAAAGACATATATGAGCAATTAAGGTTAAATAGTTTGGGAGAAATTTACCAATTCTAAAAACACATACGCAGAGGGTAATTAAGTTAACAAATAATTAAAATACGAGACTTATAACAATTTTATATAACATTTGGGCTTATGGTTTATATTTATATTATCTTCAAGAGTAAATTGATTCGAATTTAATATTTTAGGGACTTAATTGTAACACCCCCAAAAATAATACAGTAAAATCAACTCATAAACGGAAGAATAATAGAAATAAGATACTTTCATTCATCAGAGTTAATTTACAAAAGTCAACACATGCGATATACATTCACAAATGCTCATCTTGAATCTACAGCATATGTTGCAATGTTAAGAGAATTTAAAATTAAACATATAGTCATATGCCCTATAGGCTTACATCTTTCCACATCATTGCTTGGTTACACAAAAGTAAGCTTAGCTTAATACAATCCAAGCCCTTGGCTATACGAAAGAATATAACAAAATAAAGAAGCTCTTGCTCCCAAAAGTCCCTCCAAACTATTGCCCTGGCGGAGGCATATCTCCAACACCTGAAAATGGTTTTGTAACGCCCTAAAAAATATGATATAATCATTCATTCACAAGATTTATAGACATAATAGAAATGTTATATTTTTATTCATCAGAGTCTTCTTTACAAAATGTATTACATGCATTACATTTTCATAAATGTTTATCTTAAAATTATAGCATGTAATTCTAACTGATAACAACAAAGTGAATGCCCTACGGGCTTACCGCTTTCCAAGTTATCACTTGGTTACAACAAAAGAAGAGTCCTAACTCTTTTACATATAAAGTCCTCGGCTTGAATTTACATTGAACACAAAACAAAATATACAAAAGTGGAGCCTTCAGCCCCTGAGCTTCCCAAGCTATGACCTTGAAGGTGGCATGTCACCTGTACCTGAAAATGGTTCCCCAAGTAGGGTGAGCCAAAGCCCAGTAGAGATATGCTAAACAATATATAAGAATTAACTAAAATATCAGCATCAGATAAATGTGCAATATTCTTAACCAACACATATCCTTTTCAAGGTCATTCAACATAGATAATCAATATCTCAAATTTATTTCCATTTTTCCATTTCGGGTGGATCAATTAACCAAATTCCATTATTATCAAAGCAACCAAAATGAGATTACAACTCAATGGTTCACAATCCATTACATTCATCAATCCAATACTTCTATTTCTTACCATTTTACGGAACCATATATGAGGGAACTGATACCCATAAATATATAAGATTTCGGAACTTTCACCCTAGATACTCCGGCCAACTTAATTATCAATGGAGTCCATCCCCTATCTCCTCCCAAACCATGGAGTATATCCCCTATCTCCTCCCAAATAATAATACATATACAATGTATTTAAACACTTTGTCATATACAATGACTAATCAAAACACATATTCAATGGTTTAATCAAACCGTCATATTCAATGACATAATTCAATTGATTAGTTTCAATCATCCTAATTCTCATGCAGTTTCTACAATAATCACAGCTATCCTCCACTGATAGCCCAAAATAGATATTTCTAAATAGATAAATAAATCTATCAACAGATAATGTATCAACTTTTTCATAAGTGTGTGATTTATCAAATCAAACTACACCATTCAATCACATTTTCCCCCAATTTCATAATTTCTAAACCAATTTCATTATTTACACAAATAGTTGATTCAACTCAACTTAGGGCAATTTTTCCCTTTTTCCAAAATATCAACCCATAGGTCTAAATCTTACCATTTCAACAATAGAGAACCTCATACACAAACCCCCAAGGTTACTTTGTAAATCAACATGAAAACCCCCCTTTAGTTTAGAGCCCAAACCTTAACTTTTACCAAAATCTTCCCAAATCCCATCATTTATACAAAATGACAAATATCTAGGTTAAAGCTCATATTAAAGAGTAGAATATCCCTACCTCAAAGTTAGGAGAGCAAAGGAGAAGATGGAAGAAACTTTGAAGATGACCAAACTCCACATTTTTCAGATCAAATGAAAGCCCACGCAATTCTCTATCTTTTTAACAAAGGGGGTAGAGAGACCCAAGATCATGGAAGATTTGTAGAGAGAGTATGTTTTAGAGAGAGAGATAGACGGACTAGGGTTTTGAGTGAAAAAGAGACCAAAAAGTGATATAAAATCACGCTGCTGGGAACTGATATATGTAGTCCTCACTTGAGCGAAGGAGTCGTCGCTCGAGCGACCAGACACAACAATGACCTCGCTCAAGAGAAAAAAGCTTCGCTCGAGCGTAGAATGCAAAGCTTCAGGTCTGCCACAAATGCAGATGCACGCTCGAGCGCAAGAAGTCTTGCTCGAGTGAAGAAACAATTTCACAAGGCTCGCTCGAGCATAAGAAGTCTCGCTCGAGCGACACACTTTCACCTTCCTAGAAAAGCTACGTTTGGGAGAAAAACCTGAAGACCCTCATTTCTCGCTCGAGCGCAAGAAAGTTCGCTCGAGCGAAGAAGCAAACTATACAAGGCTCGCTCGAGCGCAATAAGCCTCGCTCGAGCGAAGAGGCCAAAATCTGGACAACAACCATTTGTACCAATGGACAACCAACGTATTCCAAACTTGCCCAAGAGGTCCCAAAACTCAAATTCAAAGAATTAAAGGGAGGAAACAAGACATAGACAACAACATACAATCACGGAACCCGAGTCCAGAACACAATAAAAGTCGGGATAAGACCGGGATCGCTATAGGTTTCCCAAATAGGGTGAGCCAAAGCCCAACAGGAATAATCTAACACAATATATGAGATTTAACAAAGATATAAGGACAACGTGCATATACAATGCCAATGCCAAAACATTCACATGTTATATAATCATAAGGTAATAAGTTCATATTTCGATTCATTTTCCTTCTATTCATTTCAAGTTCTTTTATTCTTCTCAATTCATGAGTCAATTTCATTAGCTTTCAACAATCTAACTGAGACTACAACTCAGTGGTTTTCTAATTCAATACACTACCACACAAACACTTCAAATCTGCCATTTTACGAAAATTTCGTCCGCGGGATCGGTAGCCATGTATACACAAGATTTTGGGACTTTCACCTTGGATACTCCGGCTGACTTAATTTCAATGGAGTCCATTCCCTATCTCCTTCCAAACAATGGAGTACATCCCCTTTCTCCTCCCTAATATCATACATATACAATGTATTTAAAACATAGTCATATTCAATGACAACCAACAATAAATTAGTTTTAATTTACCTAATCCTCATACATTTTCTACAACAATCATAGCTATCCTCCACTAATAGCCCAATACATATATTTCTGAACAGATATACAATCTTCTCAATAGAAAAATTATTCAAATTTCCATAAGTGAGAGACAACACGTGTCCAACTCCACCATTTACATCAATAATCATTCAATTGCACATTATCATCATCAATTTTAGTTATTTGCACAAAATAACAATTTGACCCATCTAGGGTAAAGCTCCCTCTTCCATATATCGATACAAGCGCCAAAATTAACTATTTTGCCACCGTAGAACCTCATAATCGAACCCCATAAATCATTTATTTCACATTCACTAAAACCCCTCTTTTTACTTCACACCCAAACCCTAGATTTGTTCAAACCACTCCCAAGTTCACCAGTGTTACACAACTACAAATAACTAAGCTAAAAATCATATGAAAGTGTAGAAAATCCCTACCTCAAAGAGAGAAGATAAGTCAAGGAAGGATGAAGCTTCAAAGACGCTGAAACCGAAGTCTATTTGGATCAAAATAGAGATCTTGAGATACTTACTCTTTTTAACAAAGGCGAAAGGGTCTAGAAATCACTAGAACTAGATGAAAACCTAGAGAGAAGGTAAGTTTAGAGAGAGAGAGAGTCTCAACTTTAGGGTTTTGAAGGAAATAGATATGAAAAAGTGAAGTAAAAAGTCATTTTCGCGATCTGATATACGCACAGTCCGCTCGAGCGTAAAAAGTGACGCTCGAGCGTAGAAAACACACATCTAGTAGTTTTGCAGGCAACAGACCAACGCTCGAGCGCCCACCCGCTCAAGCGTAGGAAACACCGCTCGAGTGTAGAAAACACTCTCCCAGTAGTTTTGCAAACCTACAAAGTACTGAGATTTTGCAAAGCCCGCTCGAGCGCAAGAAGTGATGCTCAAGCGGAGGAACAAAATTCTGGGCAACAAAGTTTGAAAAAAACAAGCAACCAACTTGTCCCAAACACAACCGCAACAACTCGATAACCAAAATAGAGGGAAGACAAGGGAAACATGATATGAATAACCATTCAAAACCAAAAACCCGGGTTCGGGATGCAACAAGTGCCGAGTCAAAACCGGAATCGCTATATTAATTGACAAAATTGAAACTTTAAAGACTTAAACAAAAAAAGTGTTAAACTTTAGAGACTATATTTGTAATTTATCCTTTAAAATAATTATTTTTTTTAGTGTAAATTACAGTCACCTCCCCTAAGATTTCATATAGTCTCCTGTACTTTTTCTGAAATTACCCTGACTTCCCTTGAGGTTTATTTTTAATTTGCAGGCTAATCCTATCCCGTTAGTTAATTTTTAGTTTGACTAATGATTTTTTTTTTCTTTGGGTAAAAGTTATTATTAGATTAGCACATAGGGGATTTCAGTTTTGTTTGTATAATATTTGAAGTAATTTTTTTGTAAATTAAGAATAAAAAAAATCAATTAATCATTTTTTAGGTAAATAAATTAGTATAAATTATTGAAGCCAAATGAGAAATACAAGAATTTGTATGTTTGTAATGCAATAAATTATATATATAGTTAAACCATGTGAGTATTTAGAAATAAATTATTTAATACTACTCAAATAAATAAATGTAGTGTCCTAATTTGTTTTTTATTAATTTAGATAGTGAGACTTATCAATTTATCTTTGGTTTTTTTAAAGATAACTGAATTGCATGATGTCAAGTATTGATTAAAAATTACCAAATAACTTCTTTTATATTTATGTAATTTTGTTTTAATTTGTTTAATCATTATTTTTGTAGTGATCAAAGCCACAAATATCAAAACTTGCATACGATAACATTACCCTATATATATATATATAAAATTAAACCATATGGTCACGCTTGTTTCGCGGTGTAGGAGGCAGGATTGGACTAACAACGCTATAGGTCCCACCCACAACGCGTTTAGCGATGGTTTGGGTGAGCCGATTCATACTTCAAACGGCTTGCTAATCACCCTCAGTAGGGAGATTAGTTTGGCTGAGAAACAAGTGGGATTAGGAAAACAATGGGCAGATTCGGTCTAATCGGTCGTCTGCCCGGACATCCCCCTAGACATCCAGCTGATTGACATGAACAATGCCTCTTTTTTTTTCTTTTTTGTTTGTTTGTTTGTTGCATTTGCAACTTGTTATTTAAAAAAAAAAAATTATATATTTTTTAATATAGAAATTATTTTTTTTAATTTTTTATAAAAATAATTTAACAATCCCATCACTAACCCATCTTCAACACTATATGGTCAAAACAAACCCACTTTCACCTAATCTTCTCACTAATAATCCACACATTAACAATCTCTTCATTAACCATCCCATCACTAACAATCCCACCCAACTTAATCCGCCAAACAAACGTGGCCTATGAGTATTTAGAAATAAATTATTTAATACTATTCAAATAAATACATACAATTTTCCACTTTGATAAATAAATTATTAATACATGTGGTAATCAAACCCATGTGAGTATTTATAAATAAATTATTTAATATTATTCAAATAAATAGATGAGAGTGTGTACTATATGTAGACACCCTATTTTGATCGGCCCTAAGACTTTGGCACTTTCTTTTACTACCCGATGATGAAAATAAGAATATATTACCTTAACAAAATTCTCAGTAACAAAGATAGAATTTGAGCTTTAATCCCAACCTACGCATGTTTTAGCCAAATTATTTTACACCATATATTCTATTAGTTTATTAGTATTGTACATAAGTTGGTATAAATTATACATTTTAAATTTTTATAATAAAATAAATTAAATAAAAAAATTGGTGTCTGTCGTCACCCAGCTACTAAACATATATATATATATATATTATTGTTATTATTTTATTATTTACATTCAGTGGTGCGTTACCACCATGCACTCTCATTATAAAATTACTGTGCATACTTTGAAAAAAACCTCTCCTTCACCGTTCCATCTTTTGTTTGTTTGTGTGGGACCATGAAATATCCTCTCACATGGATTGTAGAGATCCAACAAAGAGATGAACTTGATCCTTGGGTATCTGGAAAGATGAGCATGATTGGCGCCACCCAACTAGGGTTGCCGACCGGAGGCACTCCTGTGCTAAAGTTAGTTCTTTGATTGAAAGAATGAAGCTATAGAAATCAAGAGTGTTGCTGTGTAGTGTAGGGAGAGAGCATATACCTCCTCTTCTGGGATGTCCCCCCTTTATATAGATGAGGGGTGTGATATTTGTTTGGGCTGGACCCACTGTAGGCCTTGTTTGGGTTAACCCCAATAAGCTTATATATATATATATATATATATATATATATTTTTTTTTTCTAGTTCCCACAATTGCCCCAAAACTTTCATTGTCTGTAGTAAAAGGAATGAGAGTTTTTCTTGCCGAGTTACGCTGTTCAAATAGCTGTTAGGTTTTTTGATAAAGAACACTCTGGATAAATGAATAAAATGTATGAATGAATGACTGCATGAATGCGTGTATGCTTGAATGTATGTATAAATGTACGTATGTCTTGAATGTATGTATCAATGTATATATGTCTATCATAGAATGGAGGGGGGTGAGCTAAAACCCAAGAAGGAATATAGTATAGAGAGGTTAAATAAAGGATGACAATCATAGGATGAAATTATATCATATGAGTTCCAAACAAATCATAATGATGGGCCACGATATTGTTAAACCCAGGCAAAGGCCGTAGGCTGCAGTATTATGACCCCCAGACGAGGGTGTATGCTACGGTATTATGACCCTCGGACAAGGGTGTAGGTCGCGGTATTATAACCTCCGGGCGTAGGTGTAGGCCGCGGTATTCTAACCCTAGGGCATGGGTGTAGACCTTTGCTGATGGCCCTCCGTGCCGAGTGCGAAGATTACGCTATACTCGGAGACTTTTGCTGATTTTAAGTGTCGATCAAGTGCTAATTTTGCAAGGATTTTGAATAATGCATGATGTGTCAGTGATGACCTATACCGAATGAGGTAGACATGTTAATCACAAATAATATTGCTCCACTTGTAAGGAATTGCCAAGTAGATATTGGGCCAACTATTTAATTGCCGAGTAAATTTTGAGCCAATTAGCAGTGCTCGGTTTGCATTTAGTCCAATGTAGACTTGCCCCATTGCTTTCGAATGACAGGTGTTAGTCGGAAGGAAGGCAGCCCATTTCCCTATGTTACGGGGCAGATTCGGCTTTGATAAAATGACGGGACGCAAAAATATGCGAACTGCCGATTGCCAAATGCAAACGGTCGACTGCCAAGTGTGTAATGTATTGCCCCAAAACTAGCGCTTGCTTGGAGCGATGTGAAAATGAGTGGGAGTTTGTAACTCAAGTAAATTTCTTTGTAATGTTTGTACCAAGTTGGCCGAGTATGCATGCATATCAGAGGTGCCGAGATGATGATCAGCTAATGTGCTCCAATTGGAAAGCAGAAAATTGACTAAGATGTCCCAGTGGGCAATAAATGGTGAAGGTAACATAATGAATGATCGGGGAAGACAGAGGATTATTTCCTAGCCCCAAGATTGGGTATGATGTGACCGTTGATTTTGCATTTAATGTTTCCAATTGGCCAATGTATTGAGCTTGATATGCTACTCAGAATTTGCATAATTAGACCGTACGGATGTGTTCAGAAGGGTCCAAATAATTTGAAATGACTATGGGATCACGATAATCAGACTCCTGATGGCGTAATTGTAGCCAAAATAGAACTGAGAGCTCAAATTAGCAGGGTGTAATTCAACCGCGAAGCATAGGATAATTCCTCTATTGGTTGGTTGGTCGTCTTCTCCAACAGACCACTTCACTTTCTATGCAAACTTTGATCGGCTCGTATGGCTTCGTTTTAGCTCCGATTTTGACGCGGTTTGTGGCGTTGGACTTGTCTCAATGAGGACTTCACGCTGGTTTGGTCAAAACTTGATTTCGTCAATTTTGAAAATTTTAGTTTTCTAAAAAGTTAGTTCGTTCCGCAACTACCAACGACCTTTGGTTAGTTCTTGGCTCCTCGGGTTGGTGGGTTTGGACTCCTTGAATTGACATGAATCCGCTAGTATTTTCAGATGTGGATTTCAGTAAGCCGAGATGCTAGTATTATGCCTAGATACTAGTGCCAAATAATGTGCCAAATAATACTGAGTTGCCAAATAATATGCCGAATAATACTGGGTTGTCGAATAATGTGCCGAGTAGCAATGTTAGCCAAATAAGAATTGTGGTGTACTGTTTTGCCGAATACTGTTGCCGAAGCCGAGTTGAGAATATGCAGAGTTGATAATGTTAATCAGTTGGTAATATGTGGAATGAAAAGTTGAACTTCGTAGATTTGCTGAGCAATTTGCTAAGTCGCGGTAGTGCTGGAATGCAATTGCATGATCTCGCTGTAACGCTGCCGAGTAGCCTCGTTGAATTGCCGAACAGCTCCATTGTTCATAAACTTATGATCGGCAAGTCCGTAATGGCATTTATGCGAATTTCAATAGGTTGGTAGCTATGTGGCATGACTGTGGCATTGCCGAATAACCAATGTGCTGTCGAGGGTGGCGAGTGAGCTTCAATGAACTTGCAGGCTGATGGGCCAATGGCGACGTTGACTAAGGGATGTTGCCGAGTAATGTTGCTAGTAATGATGTTGCCGAATTGCGGAGTCATCCATTGGCTTGATGGAGGTAATTTGGTTCTTTGCTGTTGTCATACCGCAGCGTATATAATGAACTGGCAACTCTTGGATTTCTTGCCTTAACGAAGCCTCTTAGTTGGATTATTTTCTTTGACTTGACTTGCTGAAACCTCTCGGTCGGCAAGTTGGCAACTTCTTTTGCTGGCCAAAACGTGACTCTAGTGCTTCCTTTCGATCTTGAGCATTACTTCAGCAGAGCCTCACTTTGGCAAAGTTAGCGAGGTGCATGTTGGTTCCCATTATTTTCGTAGCAGAAATTGTGCACACTCATCTGCAATTCGTGAGCCTTTTCTTCTTGGGATGAGTTATGGAAGTATCTTGTAGAAAGAGAGCATGGAAACCCATTTGTTGTTATCATTTGAACTCTGCTCCTCAAGATATGCAACTGTCACAAGTTTCTAGCACCAATACATGCAATGTATAATATATAAATCAACTCCAAAAAATGCTGATTTCCGAGTTTGACTATTGCAACCCGTTGAATCTCAATGTTGCTTAGAAAAAATAATTAATTATGGAGCAAGATTTTTTCAAAAGTAAGTTCAAATATTAAAATAATTATGCGTTGAGTAAGCAATGTTGGCCGAATAATGATACCGAGCCGATTTGATGTAGGGAATGGAGAAATTTGATGGTATAACAGAGGCAAATTTGATGCTTCGATGCATGGGTGTGCCGAACAATTTGGTGTCCTCACGGCTGCTGTATTGTATTTTATTTATTTATGTTTTGGTTGATATATATTTATTGTTTTTTTTTTTGTATGCACATATATCTATAAATTTGGTCAAGTCATTCAATAAAGGTTGGACACCACCTGTGAGTCTAAATGTATAAGATAGAATAAATAAATTGAGTTTGGTTGAACAATTTTGTTGAATTGCCGAAAAGATGCTCTATTTAAGAAAAGTGAAACCCATTTGTAGATAGAGAAAATGGAGATGCAAAAGTAGACTATGAATTTTATGTTGTTTTAAAACTTTTAATGAGAGTCATAGTGAACAAAAAGCTCCATTTTGTAAGCACAAACATATGTATATCCAAACCAAGAACCAATCTAAAAATAATTTTCAGAGAGCAAGATCAAGAGGGTTGTTAAAGTTTTACTTACAAGAACATGTTTGCTCTTCTCTTCGTTGACCTCTTGCAGACGTTTCCTACAGACGGCGCCAATTGTGAGATCATGAAATATCCTCTCACATGGATTGTAGAGATCCAACAAAGAGATGAACTTGATCCCTGGGTATCTGCAAAGATGAGCATGATTGGTGCCACCCAACCGGGGTTGCCGGCCGGAGACACTTCGATGACAAAGTTAGTCCTTTGATTGAAAGCATGAAGCCATAGAAATCAAGAGTGTTGCTGTGTAGTGTAGAGAGAGAGCACATACCTCCTCTTCTAGGATGCCCCTTTTTACATAGATGGGGGGTGTGATATTTGTTTGGGCTGGACCCATTGTAGGCTTTGTTTGGGTTAATCCCAATAAGCTGATATATATATTTTTCTAACTCCCATAGTTTGCTATGTTTTTTGTTTGTTTGCTATGTTTGTAGCCTATAAAAGGATGGAGCAGGAATGCAAAAAGGAAAGAATGAGAAAAAGAGAGAAAGAATTGGTGCGAGAGAGCTCAGAAAGAGAGACAGAATTGAGAGAGATTGAAAAGAAAATCCGAGAAAAGAAAGAAAAGAAGAAAAAAAAAAAAGAAAGAGAGAAAAAAAAATTCTTAAATATTTTATTTTTTTGAATCAAACATTTCTTTCCATTCTCTTTATTGCCTTTTCACCAATACACCATTCAAAAAATCAACCACTAAAGTTGAAATTCTGAATTTTGAATTGAGAATTGATAACACAATCCACAACCTTGAGAGTGATCAAAAGAAAGATTGACAATTAAAATAAGAGGACTGCTATTAGCACTTGCATATTTTCTTAGGATCCCCCACTTCTTTGAACACCCACCTAACAAAATGAGTTTTCTCCATTTTCTTTTTAAACCCCACCTTAATACCAACTATATCCTTTCCCCAACCCAACCACTGTCACCCCCAACCACATCCTTTCTTCGCCATCCCTATCTCCAGCGACCAACCTGCAACATGAGTAAAAAAATAAAAATAAAAATCCACACAAGAAGAAAATAAAATATGATGCAATCCAAAATCCATGAAAGAGTACAAAGAGATCTCAATATAGAAAAATAGCATCCAAACCCCAACATAAACAGATGTGAAGTTGAATTAAAACCCTACTCAGTTTCAACGAATGAGATTTTCTCATTGGTGGTAGAAGTAAGGTCGACAGTGGGAGGCGCTGTGGTACCGTTGGGTGTAGATCTAGAGGCAGCTCTGGACTTGACAACGTCGAGCATGCATCTGCTAATCTTGTTGGAGTAGATTTGGAGGATCTGGATGTTATTTCATCAGCAGAGGCAGAGGCAGAGGCGACGACAAAGGCCTTGTCCTCAATGCGGTGGGCAGTGGCGTCAGCCTCATCGTGGTACATGGATCTGTAGTGCTTGGAGAGGACGGAAGGCTCGAAGAGGGTTTCGATGGGGCAATTGACGACGGCGTCGTGAGTGCACTGCGACGGAGGCCATATGTTGAAAGATATGTTGGCCATTTTCTCTCGTTTTTTGGACTCTTTAGGGTTCGGTGTCGGCCATTGTTGGGGGTTGTAGTTCTTTTTGTGATGGTGGGGTGGAGGGTGGTCAGATTTGGTGATGGCGAAGAAGTTGCTGACCGGAATGGAGATGGAGATGTGTTGGTTTGTGTTTGGGGGTTAGGTTAGGTTAGGGTTAGGTTTAGGGTTAGGATTGGAGGGATAGAGATGGGGTCAAAAAATGGAAATTGATGTTAAGATAAAATTGTAATAAAAAAATATAAAAAAGATAGGGTCCACAGAAAAAAAGTAGGGGCATTTAGCAGTCCCCTTAAAATAATTCATCATTTTCTCCAAAGGTAAATTTTTATAATTTTCTCATTTATTTTCTTTCTACTTCTCCTTTTTTAAATATGTGATATAAATATGCGATTTAGGTTTGTTAAAAATATTTTTCTTATTTTAAATATGTGATTTAGATTGTTAAAAATGATTAGCTGAATCACCTAATGTAATTTGTTTACTAAGTGTATATATATTTTTTGGTGCAGTGGTGGGGAAAACCACCACGCACATCATGTTTCATAAAATAAAAAAATATAAAAGCTTTCTAAGCTTTCTTTACTGATCCTAGTGTTTAAATATTATCTGCGGGGAAATTCAACACAAGGCTTGGTTTGGCTCGGTGGTTAAGGTTCTAGAGGTTGAAACATAGGTTAATGGTATATGTCTTTTTGTTTCATTTTTTTTTATATATATTACTATTTGTGGATGATGATGTCAGCATGACGCACCGTTGATGTCAACAAATAGAATATTCCTCGGTGGTAACATAATATTTCCTGAATTCTAAGAATTGTACTATAGCGATCTCGGTTTTCCCTCGTCATATAATGTGTTCTAGACTTAGGTTTCGTGATTGGTTGTTGTTGTCTTATTCTTGTTTCCATCCTTTAATTCCTTGTATTTGAGTTTTGGGATGTGTTGGGTAAGTTTGGAACAGGTTGGTTGGGTGTTGGAACAAATGGTTGCTCTCCAGATTTTGGTTCCTTCACCCAAGTGAGACTTTTGTTGCTTGAGCAAGCCTTGGGTTTTAGCTTCTTCGCTCGAGTGAGGGTTCTTGCACTTGAGCTAGCTTTGTGTGGTGTGTCTCTTTACTCGAGCGAGCACTTTTGCGCTCGAGCGTGCGTTTGCGTCTTTGAAAAACCTAAAGTTTGGTATTCTTCGCTTGAGCGAGCGAGCTCTATGTTTTGTGTTCCTTCGCTCGAGCGAGAACTCTTGCGCTCGAGCGTGCGTCTGGGTTGCAAACCTAAAGCTTTGAATTGTGCGCTCGAGCGAGGCTTCTTGTGCTCGAATGAGGTGTTTGTTGTGTCTGGTCGCTCGAGCGACCACTTCTTCGCTCGAGCGAGCCTCGCATATATCAGATTGCAGCAGCAGTTCTCTTCTTCACTTTTTGATCTCTTTTCATCTTCAAACCCTAATTTCGATAGCCTCTCTCTCTACACACACTTCTCTCTACAAATACACCTTGTTCTAGTGGTTCTCTACCTTAGTCCCTTAGTAAGAAAGCTAGAGTATTGCGTGGGCTTCGTTTTGATCCGAAAATCCTTGGATTTGGAGCATCTTGAGTCTTCCTCTTCATCTCCTTTGGGCTTCTCCTTTTGTAGTAGGGATAATCTACTTCTTTCTATGAGTTTTAACATAATGTTGGGCATTTGTATAAATGTAGGGATTTTGGAAGTTTTGGGAAGTTAGGGTTTGTTTTGAAATTATAAAAGAGAGGTTTCTTGGTTTGGACTCTATTGTGAATGTGAGGTTTTGAAATGGGGTTATGGGTGTACAATTGATGAAATTGAGCCTTAGAAGTGTTATTTGAGAAAGAAGGAAAAATGCCCTAATTGGAATTAAATGAATTATTTGTCAAAATAATGAAATTAATTATGGGAATACACAATTGAGTTGGAAATGATGAAATTGGAGGAAAATGTAATTAATTGGTATAGTTGGATTGAAAATCGCTTATTTGTGGAAAATGTATTAATTTATCTATTTGATAAATTTAATTATCTATTTAGAAATAACTGTTTTGGGCTATCGGTGGAGGATAGTTATGATTGTGTTAGAGTTGCATGATGATTAGGTAAACTGAAACTAATCAATTGGAATATGTCATTGAATATGACAGTTGGAATAACACATGGAATATATGCACTAATAAATCATTGTATATGATAAAGTGTTTAAATATATTGCATATGTATCTTTGTTTGGGAGGAGATAGGGGATGTACTCCACTGTTTGGGAGGAGATAGGGGATGAACTCCATTGATAATTAAGTTGGCTTGAGTGTCCAGGATGAAAGTCCCGAAACCTTATATACATCTGAATGATGTTGATGATTGAAGTGTTGATAATATGAATTGTAGTCTCATTTTGAATTGTTGATGAATTGAAGTATTGATAATATGAGTTTTAGCTTCATTTTGAATTGTTGATGAATTGAAGTGTTGTCTTTATGAGTCGTAGTCTCATTCAAATTACTTGGATAAATGAACCATGTCAATAAAGTGAATTGGAAATAGAAATGAAACCGGGTTGAAAGATGAATATCAATGTTGATGGGTTATAGAAATGGTGTAAAGCGATGTACATGTGTTGAACATTTATCAGATGCTAATGTTTTAGTTATTTCTCATATTTGGTTTAGCATATCTCTACTGGGCTTTGGCTCACCCTATTTGGGTCACCATTTTTCAAGTACAGGCGATATGCCACCTCCAAGGGTATAGCTTGGGAGGTTTTGGAGCTGAAGGCTTCATTTTGTTGTTTTGCCTATATTTGTACTTAAATGTAAATCTAAGCCGAGGGCTTTACTTGTAAAAGAGTTAGAACTCCTCTTTTGTATAACCAAGTAACACTTGGAAAGATGTAAGCCACAAGGCATTCTATTATTTTTTTTTGTAAACATTTGGATTTATA
Source organism: Camellia sinensis (assembly GCF_055761805.1). Classification (NCBI taxonomy): domain Eukaryota; kingdom Viridiplantae; phylum Streptophyta; class Magnoliopsida; order Ericales; family Theaceae; genus Camellia; species Camellia sinensis. The sequence goes on from NC_138967.1 coordinate 154,790,894, forward strand.
TGAAATTCCCTTTTGTAATATTAACTCTGATGTATGTATGGAAATGTGATTATCTATCATGAATATGGATCTGTTAAATGATGGGATTGTGTATTATTTTGAGGGCGTTACAACTTGGTATCAGAGCGTACCGGATTTGAATACTTTGGGTACGTGGGAAGTGGTTAGTACCACAATGGGTTTGCCTCGTTTGTTAGAGACTCATGTATGATGTTATGTGCTTATGTGATAACATATTTATGTGACTATATGGGTATGAAATTTAGTTTCTAGGATGTTGATCGGGTCTATGGGTTTCTGGGAATCCCGTTGGAAAGGCACTTGATCACTGCCGTTTCTAATTGGAACTCTAGCAATGCCACAGGACAATCATGATCCGGAAATGAAATTCGTAAGTACTTATGTGATTATGTGCTTATGTGGAGTAACTTACAGTTGTCCAATGTATTAGGACGCGAGTGAAATAGCTTCGGCACATTTGTGAATGTACTAATCCTTTTGTTATCTTTATTAGGATGTCAGGACGAGGACGTGGTGGTAGGTGTGGTAGGCCTAGGAGGCAGAAGATGCCTATACCGGATGAAATTGCACAGGAGGGAGTTGGTTTGGCCAACATGGCCGAGCCAGTAGGTCATGGGCGCCTTAGTTAACAGTCCAATAGTTAACAGTTGTCGAAGTTTTGGACGGAAACCCCATGCGTGCCTTGCACGCATAAGACTTGCAAGGGAAGAAATCAGCCATTCATAGTTGGTTGGCCATCTTCACACACGCATGGGACTTGCAAGGGAAGAAATCAGCCATTCATATTTGGTTGGCCATTTTTACATGGCTCATCATGCAATAACTAGGGTCACCACCAAACAAACAACCAATGGATAAGAAGATGATGACGTATACTTTCTATATATGAAATAAAAAATATAAATTATAAATTAAATTTAATTAAAAATAATAAATTAAAAATTATAGCCTTATAAAATAATTTTTTTTTGTGTTAAAAAATTAAATTTATATATTAAATAAAATTATTTTTTTAGTGTTTTTAATTTAAAATTATATATTAAATAAAAAATATAAATTATAAATTTAATTTAATTAAAAATAATAAATTAAAAATTATGGCCTTATAAATTAAATTTTTTTAGTCTTGTTAAATTATAAATTATAGATTACAAATTTAAAATTATATATTAAATAAAAAATATAAATTATAAATTACAAGGATAAAATAGTCTTTTGTTCATTTATCCTATCTACTCCGTCTAATCAAACATTGGATTCACTAAAAATAGTCTTTTTCAAACATCAAATCCCATCAAAAAACAAATACGGAATACACATTCAATCAAACCAAATAGTCCAGAGGATTCACAGTCCCAGCATTCAAGTCCAATGGATTCTAACGGACTGGATAATTTTGGTGAATTCAATATTTGGTTGAATGGACTGGATAGGATAAATGAGCAAAAGACTATTTTACTATTTTTCAATTGTTTACTAAGTAATAGCAATAATAAACATATCTTTAATATTTTAATTATTTTTAACTAGATTAAATATAAATTTATCTTATTTTATTTTTTACATAATTAAATAAATTTATTTTTTAAAAATTAAATAAATAAAATATCAATAAAAATGCATTTTATGTTTTTAATTAAAATTTTAAATAAATTTATTTTTAAAAATAATAATAATGAAATAAAACATATATTACAATTTAAATTATGAAATTAAATAAAATATAAACAAAATTTTAAAATAAAACATCAATAAAATATCTATAAAAATTATTTTAAAAAATTAAATAAATAAAACATCAACAAAAAGTTAAATAAAATTATTTTATTTTTAAATTAGACGTTTAAATTTTATTAGATTTTACTAAATATAATACATAATTAAATAGTAGAGGGTCAAAATGTTCATTTCACTACATAATCCCAACAGTAAATAATCCCACAACCCCCCCTCCCCCGGGACCATTTTAATTATGGTCATTTGACCCTCTTCTATTTTAACAGTAAATGGTCATTTGACCCTCTACTATTTAATTATATATCATATTTAGTAAAATTCAATAAAATTCAAATGTTTCAATTTAAAAATAAAATAATTTATTTAACTTTTTATTGATGTTTTATTTATTTAATTTTTTAAAATAATTTTTTGTAGATATTTTATTGATGTTTTATTTTAAAATTTTGTTTATATTTTATTTAATTTCATTATTTAAATTTTAATAGATGTTTTATTTAATTTTATTTAATTATTATTTTTTTTTAAAATAAATTTATTTAAAATTTTAATTAAAAAAATAGCATATATTTTTATTGATATTTTATTAATTTAATTTTTAAAAAATAAATTTATTTAATTGTGTAAAAAATAAAATAAAATATATTTTTATTTAATCTAGCTAGAAATAATTAAAATATTAAAGATACATTTAATATTACTATTACTTAGTAAACAATTGAAAAATGATAAAATAGTCTTATGCTTATTTATCTTATCAAGTCCGTCCAACTAAACATTGGATTGACTAAAAATAGTTCTTTCTAGATATCAAATCCCATGAGAAAACAAGCACGGTACATACATCCAGTCCAACCAAATAATCCAAGGGATTCACAGTCCCAAAATTCAAGTTCGATGGATTCTAACGGACTGGATAAGAGGGGATTAGAATCCATCGGACTTGAATCCTGAGACTGTGAATCTCCTGAACTATTTGGTTGGATTGGATGTGTATCCCGTGTTTATTTTCTCATGGAATTTGATGTCTGGAAAAGACTATTTTTAGTGAATTAAATATTTAGTTGGACGGACTGGATCGGATAAATGAGCAAAAGACTATTTTACCCTTGTAATTTATAATTTATATTTTTTATTTAATATATAATTTTAAATTTATAATCTATAATTTATAATTTATAATTTAACAATACTAAAAAAATTTAATTTATAAGGCCATAATTTTTAATTTATTATTTTTATAATTAAATTAAATTTATAATTTATAATTTATAATTTATATTTTTTATTTAATATATAATTTTAGATTAACAACACTAAAAAAATAATTTTATTAATATATAAATTTAATTTTTTAACAACACTAAAAAAATTTAATTTATAAAGCCATAATTTTTAATTTATTATTTTTAATTAAATTAAATTTATAATTTTTGTTTTTTATTTTTTATTTCATATATAAAAAGTACACGCCATCATCTTCTCATCCATTGGTTGTTTGTTTGGTGATGACCCTAGTTATTGCATGATGAGCCATGCGAAGATGGCCAACCAACTATGAATGGCTAATTTCTTCCCTTACAAGTTCCATGAGTACAAGGCACGCGTGGGGTTTCTGTCCAAAAAGTCCAATGACTGTTAACTATTGGACTATTTCGAGCCAAAAACCAAACTGCAGGGGCAAAATTGATACATTTAAAAGTGCAGGGACCAAAATGAAGGCACGAGTAAACTATAGGGACCATTTCTGTAATTTGCCATATTTAAAATGTTGTAATAATTTCTCGCCCCGCTTCTTTCTATCCCGTTCTTTTACTTGCTTTCTTTTTTTGTGAATACGCATCATATTTTTTTTTTTATACATCCATGCTTTACATTCATTTTTCATGCATCTTCATTCGGCTAAGTTTGCATTTGTGGATTTAATTAATTCATATATAATTATGTGTGCTACCTCATGTTTTTGAGATGATTCACGTGTCATATCTTAGAAGTCGAATCTTTAGTTGTATCTCATGAGTGAATTGCATTAGGATTTTGTATATAAGATCGTGCATGTTTTACTAACTTTGTTTTGTAGCTGTTCGTGGGACGTCGGTAAATATATAAGTTTTTATGCTTTAACATCCCGCTTGTGTGTATTTTTCTTATTATGTTTAAGTATCCTATCATGTGGCTACTTGCTTACTTGATATAACCGTATGAATGCCAGTGGATGAAAGTTGTGTCACTTAATTTGAAATGATGTTGATTTTTCATGTTTGTAAACTCAATTGATTTGGGTTGTATATTTTCAAAACTTTTTCAAAATACATGAAATCAAATTATTTCAAAATGAATGACATAGTCTATATTTGTATGTTTCACATAGTAAATTTTAGGATTTATTAAATAATCAGAGCATGAACATATAAAGAAAATAAAATTCATATCATGGTTTTGTAAAGGCCGATTTTTTGATCGGGTGAGCAAGGGTGCTCAAGTAATGACCTTCTCCCTTCATATCTAAGGTTCCGAGCCAAGCATCCTTGGTTACGATGAACAGTGGCCTTTGCACGAGTCACGAGTTTCCTAATTTTTTCAAAATAATTATTAGGTGACAACTCTAAGATCTGATGACGCAGTGCATTTGTGACAATAATTTCGTAATAAAATGGATTTTCTATAAAGTTGTCAAATCTGGACTCTTATCTATATTTCACATTGCACTCGTGAAACTAGATCAAAAAAATTGAGGGTTCGAACTGTTTAACGTGCACAGATACCCCCCTTGCATGTTACAGTTTTTGGCAATTCCGCTGGGGATTTTATGAAACTTTGACTCGAACTCCATGATATGGCTTTTATTTTCAAATTATATGTTTATTACATTGCATGCATTAGTGCATTTAAAGTCCCTGTGTTGCCTAGATACTTGTGGGAGCACAGATACACTTTTTATGACATTACACCTATCTCTACGTTACTTTGGAGGCCTTGTGTTATAACATTTTTGAGATCTGTCAAAAAGGTAACTCTGCTATCTAAGGTTCTCAGACTTCGAAGAGAGGCTGTATTGACATTTCTGATTTCCTGGGATCTTCATTAGTTATGACCCAAAGGACTCTTCATTCAAACAAGCTGTAGTGTCACCTTGATTTCAACTCCTAAAGTAGAGCCAACCTTGTACATATAGTGAGTTACAGTACCTTTCAAAATTAGGATAGGATGCTCTCCCATTTCTAGGATGTATGATACAGCTTGTTTGAATGGTGAAACCTAAGATCATTTCAAAGTTAGGACATGATAACCCTAGCCTCCATAGGGGTGTTTGTTCTTTTTCCTGCTATGTGCAATGTATGGGATCTGGGATTCTCAAATTTTAAACAGTGGTTTAGGCATATCAATTTGTAGGGTTTAGGTTTTTTTTTCAGTGGGGGGCATACAATGATCAGTTGTGCAAATTGGGCCAAAGTGTTGCCGTAGTTCTGATTGGAAGTTCCGTTTCGTTTTTGCTAAGTTGTTGTAGCACCATTGCTTCAGAAAAGTCCAATATCCCACAAAGTCTACCAATGTAAATAAATAGAACTTGTGGGATATCTGACCATTTTTTTAATTGGGGAGTAACCACCTGTTGATTGCACGTGCTTTATTTTGAATGTTGTGGATGGCCCACACTTTGACTAGCAATTTGAGAAAGGTTTTATTTTGAGTTCTGAATTGAGTATTGAGTCTAAGTTTGATTCCACCAAGTTTGTAGAGTTGGGATCAGGCTCGAGTCATTCTAGTGAGTCAGAGTCTTTTGATTTCGGAAGTGCTAACCTAGACATTTCTATCCTGTCTAGGTCTTCTTTGTCATTTTCTTTTGAGTCTATTGTCATCGCTCAATCGTAGTTTCTTTTCAATAAAAGTGTCATAGATTCTGCCTATTTCTCTGTGCCTTTAATTCATTGCATTGACCAAAAATTACAAAACTTTTTTCAAAACTCTGATAAAAATGAAGAGGAAGAAATTCCTCAGGATTTGTAAATTTTGATCGACTGATAGGAAGAGATGTGTACTATACCCTTGATGAATGAGATCATTTCTGTTAATGTGGGTACTGAGAAGGATCCGAACTTAGTCCATATTAGTTTTATATTGTCATTGTAAGAACACGAGCGATTAGTCACTTTGCTAAAAGAATTCAAAAAATATTTTTGCGTGGTCCTATGAAGACATGTCTGGAATTGATCTTGAGATTGTACAGCATAGGATCCCACTTGATTTGAGGTCCGACCTCCTTAATTTTCAAACCTTGATTCAAAATGTTCAGTAATCAACCAAAGTATAAGGCTTACATAGCCGAAATGAAGGCAGCCCTTGAACTAGGGGCAATAAGGTCAGATGTGATTCAGATTGGAAGCAACCCTTGAATTAGGGGCAATAAGATCGAATGTGACAAAGATTCAAACTGGATCGTTTCTCAAGCTAATGAAGACCGAAAAAGAAAGCAAATCCCGAAATCAGAGAGAATGAGTTTTATTATTGAAGGATAATCGAGCTCTTATCCACGACACTAGAAGCAAATTTAGACCCAATTGGAGGGATCCCTACGTCATTAGATTTATCTAGTCAAGAGTAACGATCATTCTCATGGATTTGGATAGTTTAGAACTTTCACAACCAATCAACATGGACAAGCTAAAGAAGTACTATCCTTGAGAAGCTTGCTGGGCCGAAAACCTGGAAGGGTGACCTAGGCAAAAATTAGAGTACAAAAATAAATAAATAAATGAAAAACTCGCAAGGTTGAAAACCCGAAAGGGCGATTTTGACAAAAGAGCACAAAAAGAAAGTGTCAATACCCGAGTGAACCTTCGCCAAAACTACGTATGGCCTGATTCCTATCTTTGGGATACGTAGGCAACTTCATCTTAAAGTTCGGCCCTAATCATTTTTCAACTCACTCATCTTGCCCATGTTTAATTAGTATATCTTTATTCGACTCAGCTATCTATATTTGATTGGCTCGTCCCCATTTGATTCAAGTGTCCTATTTCTCCTTCATGACGGGTTCAGTTGCAAGATAAATTTAGTTATACATCTCAAAGGTTGATTTCATGTTGATCGGGTAATGGTTATATGCAAAAATAGATTTTGACGACTTTTAATGAAGTTGACTGATTTTTTAAAAAATTATTCCATTTTTGCAAAACTCTGACCATTCTTTGGACCAAAAAAGAAAAATTTTCAGTGTTCACAGCCTGACTCACATGATTTCAAAACGGAGAAGTAGAACAAGCATGCTAATCAAACTCTTATGTTGATCAAAATCTTTTTAGTCAAAAAACCAAAAGAAAAGGGCAAAGCGATGAACTAAGGGCATAGTCGAGTTAGGTTTTCTATCATTTACCTGCACTTCGAATTCTCGTCACCTTAATCAAGCAATCGTTGAAAAATGCACACTAGTTGTCGCCGATGATGCTTTTCTGTTAACAGTCGGCCGACGATGTTTTGTTTTGTGTCCATTTTATTCCAACAAACATAAAAAGGTGCGTTTGGGATGGTTTTTGCTCATTGTCACCGGCGATGCTTTTCCGTCTGACGGTCAACCAGTTTTGCTCTGTTTTGTGTCCATTTTATTCTGGCAAACGTAAAAAGGTGCATTTGGGATGATTTTTGCTTCATTTTCATTTTATTGAGTTGTGTTTTCATCAGTGATAGGCTCAATATTCAGTTCAAAATTCCTTACAATGTAGCGATTTTCAAGTTCAAAATTCAAAACAAAATTATTTTTATGCTCAGTATTGTGCCATTCATGCCATCTGGATTTACAAAAAAAAACTTTTTTTTTTAAAGCTTCAGGGATCAAGCCCCGATCAAATTTGTACAAACGAGAGTTGAAGCTAAAGGTGCCCACTCCCAAGTATATATACAACAAAAAAAAGATAAAGGGGTTTGTTTTATTTTCCGATGAAAGTCACACGCCGACATCACTTACTCGACTCTCCCGCCGATCTCTTCATCTTGATTTCATTTTGGGAGACAATTGAAGACCCTGCCTCAATGCTTACAAAACTGCCGAGAGAGTTGACTCCCCGCTAACCATCAAACGCAGAATATGACGGAACTCCGAATTGGGCCATGCTGGTGGCCTGTCGTTTCAGCTCTTTATTCTTCGCCTTTAGTGCGCTAATCTCTGCTCGCGCATCCTTGTACATGCGTTGGAGTAGAGAAAGTTGGGCGTTTAATCGGTGTACCTCACTTGTCCTGTTTTGCAGTCGGTGAGACAAATCGGAAACTACAGTCACTATCTCCATACAAGACTTCAACGTGTAGTAGTTGGCTTCAATGTCAGATTGAGCTGTCGTTATTTGCTCAATTGACAGCGTAGAAAAGTTTAGAGGAGTAGGAGCAAGGGCACTTTGTCCAGGAGAGCTTTTAGGATCATTAAGGTCTGGAAAGTGGGTAAGGGAATGAGACAAAGCATGTGTTAGAGGAGAGAGGTGTAAAAGAAAGGATTCGTTTAATATGCATGTATTTTGATTTTGTGTGTATATCATGTAATTTGCGAATCCTTTCTTTTATACCTCTATCCTCTAACACATGGTTCCGTCCGTCTCCTTACTCTTTTTCCAGACCTTAATGATCCCATAAGCTCTCCTGGACAGAGTATCCTTGCTCCTCCTCTCAACTTTCCTACGCTGTCAGTCGAGCAAATAATGGCAACTCAATCTGACATTGAAGCCAACCACTACACGTTGAAGTCTTGTATGGAAACAGTGGCTGCGATTTCCAATTTGTCTTATCGACTGCAGAACAGGACAAGTGAGGTACACCAATTACACGCCCAACTTTCTCTGCTCCAACGCATGTACAAGGATGCGCGAGCAGAGATTAGCGCACTGAAAGCAGAGAATAAAGAACTGAAACGGCAGACCACTTCCATGGTTCGATTCGGAGTTCCGTCGTACTCTGCGTTTGATGGTCAGCGGGGAGTCAACCTAAGAAATTTAAATAACCTTCATGTCTAGCACTTTCCTCTTTTACAAAAAAATATATATAAAAAAAAGAAAAAAACATAAAATGGTTTGTTAAATTGACAAAAGGTGGATCACACAAAGATCCCAAGTGAAAAAGCTAGTGAGCAATGAAAATAAAAGAAAATTTGAAAGAGCAACATTTTGAAGGCCCTCATAACCACTCCTGCAAAACAAAATGACAATTCAAATCATTTTTTGTTGAAATAAAAAGGAAAAAGAATAAAAAAATGCAGTGAATGTGAAGTATGTCTTGTGTGTGAAAGAGAGACCAAAATACTCATTTTTAAAAAATTTCCCTTTGCAATTAGGCACAGATAAAAAGCAAGGGATTTTAAAAGAAGTTTATCCTTCAACAATTACTTGGATACTTTGGTAAAGCTACTTTAATGCCTCGTTTTTTGTTTTTTATTTATTTTTAAATATATATATATTTTTTTAAAGAAGACAATTTTGGTCAAACTAGTCCCCTGGGTACATGCAATCCCCCTATCCCATATATATCAGGAAACTATCAGGCACAAGCCCAGGGTACGGCCCCAATGGAATCGGGATCAAGGGCCTCATGGGATTCGAACTCCTAACCTACACTTCCTGAGGCTCTTATCAAGGCTCAACCTGTCACTCGGCTAACCCCTTGGGGTTTAATGCCTTGTATTTTGGGGGAAAACAAATAATTAAAAACCATGAGACAAGTTCCGGTTCCTATATTTTAGTAAGCAGTACGACAATCCCGAAGAATGCATTTGTACTAAAATTATGTCATTGTCTCATGATCTCAAATAGCCACTAAACATGTGGGTTTACATCAGTTTGAAAAAACAGTGCATCAAAATCTTATAATGACATAGTAGAATTATCGTAGTTCCAGAATCACTGACCATACAGCTGACACCACAAGATCAAACTAAAATCAAACAAAGAAGAGAAACGGGCTTTTGTTGTTTCCATGAAGAAATGGTTAATGGTAAGAAAAGGATCGCTGATTGTGATGTAGCGTGGGCCTCCCACTTACTTCGTTTCTCCCCCACCCTTGTGTGTGGTTCGGAATTTCCTCTCCACTGTTTCATCAGTGTAATAATTTGAAGCATCAATCAAGAATAGGAGCAGGTGTCTTTTTTGTCTCCCCACAAAGGCACATTTTGCCTACACATCTATTTTAAAGAGATATGTTCTAACAATGTCACTGAGTACCAAGCCTTGATCATTGAATAGCTACTGAAGTGAAAAACACTGACCTTGATGTCAAGAAAGACAACCTGGTTGCAAACTTTCAATATGCAACTTGTCTAATTGAAAAAATGGCAGGAGTTGTGTTTGAACATGTATTATGAATAGAGAATTGTATAGCAGATGCAATTGCCAATCTAGTAAGAACATTGGTGTTGTTAAAAAGGTCAAATAGTTGATGTCCCTATATGTCAACGATGAGTATTGCCGCAATTGTTGAAATGCCGCCTTGTAGAAACAAATACAATTTTAGACCTAGCCATCGAAGCTAATGATTGGAGGATGTCAAATTGCCAATTATAAACTATATTGAACACGGGAAGCTGCCTAACTATCCTCATCACAGGATTGAAATACTCCTCGGCTCATTTACTACAAGGAAATTCTATTATATTGATCATTTGAAGGATTCATTCTTCACTGACTGAGAAAGCAATGGAAGAAGCCCACTTTGGGATCTGTGAGGCTCCTTGGTTTGAAATAAGTTTTAACTCATGTGGGCCAAGACCGTCATATAGTTTAGACTCATGCTATTAGGAGCAATGGCCTCTTATGTGTAATAGCACTTCAAGAACTTCCCATTGATTGGACCAATCTTTAAATCTTCTTTATCAACGATCTTGTAAGCTCCATTAGTGTAGATTTCCGTCACCACATATGGGTCATCCCATTTTGAGAGGAACTTGTTGCCAATTCAGTGGGTAATGATGATGGGTCTTTGAACAACAAACACCAATTCCCCAACCTTAAAAGATAAAGGTCTACCCTTTTTATTAAAAGTTGCTGAGAGTCAAGCTTCATAACACTCAACTCCTTGTTGAGCTTAAGGTCTTTTCTATCCAATGCTTCCAATTCAACAAAATGTAACTTCACATTCTCGTCATTAGTGAGACCTTGTATGATTATCCTTAGTGAAAGGATTTGTTGCTCCAGAGGACAGATAACTAACAACATAGATGAGGGAGCATGGAGTGACTTGTGTTGAGGTATGACAAGTAGTGTGCTATCCCAAAGAGCTCTCTAATCCTTTCATGCTAGTCTCTCTTGGACTTATAGACTACCTTCTTCAATAGGTTGCCCAAGATTTTGTTGAACGTCTCTACGAATCCATTGGCTAGTGCATTGTAGATTGGGGAATTCCATTGCTTGATCCAAACCTTTCACAAAACTTGTGCATTAAGTTGTTATAGAAGGGTTTCCCATTATCAATACTGATATAGCTAGGCACACCATATCGATAGATTGTATTCGACTTACTGAAGTCGACAATAGTTTCCTTCTTCACTTCTTTGAGTGGGACAACTTCAACCCACTTGGAAAAGTCAGGTCCTAATCCATAAGGAGTCACAGTGGACATTTTTATGCATAATCATAAAAAAATATAAAAATAAATAAATAAAAGGAAACAGAAACATCAAAAAAGTCCTAAGGCTACCTAAGGCTGGAAGAATGTTCTCAAAATTCAAATACAATGATGTTTACCAGGCTATCCTCTCAACTGGGGAATCCCAATCTACCTCTGTGCCTTCGAAGGTACAAAATAAATGCAACCCTTGTTAAAAAATTTCTAGAAATTTATGCAAATTCAGCGGTTAAATAATTGAATCCAAGTATCCAACAATTGCCTCAACCTGCTAGAATTTTGTACTAATTGCTTTGTAGGCTATAAGATTATGAAATATCCAAAGCTCACAACTAGTTGGACTTCAATGAAATGGGTGCTGCTTCTGCAGTTCCCTAGAATTTCATCCAGCTCCAAAATTTATTTTCCATAAAGCAATGTACCATCAAGCCTAGAGACGTACCCAAAAAAACAAAAAAACATAAATAGAGCCTAGGTTTTCTATTCCCTTGAACCTCATACAAGACCTATGAGCTTCATGACTCTCTAACCATGTCTCAACAATGAGGTAAAGTTTACTGCATTTCAAGCAAACTAAAATGTACCTGCTCCATCAAGTTTCAATCATCAGCTTGTCTCCTTCAATAACACTAGTTCCTCAATTTCACCTTTGATTATAACTCCAGTAATTCACTTTGCATTTGTTTAGACCTGCCCATTCATGTTGACCTTCACAACTTCCCATAAACTTATTTTATTTGTCAACTTAACTTGAGAAGCAACAATCATAAAACTTTTTACTAGACAGACATGAATTTTTTAGCTCTTCTCTCCAAATCCACAATGTAGAGCAATTTATGTTCAAGCTTGAAGGGTTTTGTATATGACTCATTCCACAGAATTACAACACAACGGTGGGTAAACTTGAGGCCATAGGGTTTAGGGTTTAACGCAAGGCATTGGGGAACAATCAATATACCCTTGACATGAATTTGAACTCCATTATTTATGAAAGTAGTGTAACGTTCTTGTTAGTAGATTATATAAACGTCTACAAAAAGTTATCAAACCACAAGCTCAAAGAAAACAGTATTGTCAAAAAAAAAAAAAAAAGTAATCAATTCACATGCTGGAAAGAGGATACTGCAGTTAGCAAGGACCTCATTCCCCAGCTGATCTCCCAAACCTTTCTCTTGCACAAAACTTAACACTAAATCCTCTTCAAATAATAAGATCATCTCATCTTTCAACATTCCAAATTTATCTTCAAGAATCATGACGACAGAGTTGAATCACAAAACCCACCCACAAAACTCACCACTCATACAAAAGACTAAAGATAAATTGTGGCCTTTTAACATACCCAATATAATGACAGCACAAAGACCCAATTGGAAAATTCATATATCTAGCCCGTCTCACATATTTGCTACTTCTACGTCTCTTTCCCTAGAAATAATCATTCAAATTAAGATTAACAACCCCGGACTCTGCTCATCTCATTAATAATGGATTTACCAAATATATTTCAAAAGAAATAACAAATTTTATTTCAACACAAACCCATAAGACCTCATATTAGTGCATCTCCAACCCTTGATTCAAACATGTATCAAATTTAAATTTGGGTAAAAATCACTCAAAAACCTATCCACTCCTTGTCTCAAACTTATATCAAATTGTGTTCTACCCAAATCAAGGGAGACTCAATTTTTCACTCAAAATTTTCAAGACTATTTTCTAGCTTTCAAGTTGCCATTACTGAAACTTTTACTCAAATCTAAAAGTTTGTCCATTTAAGTGTTTCATATACACTAAAACTTTCACAAAGTGCGTAATTGTAATCCACATAAGGCAACAAAAAAGTCATCAAACCAATATCCCCTCTTTTTCAATCAAGCCCACCACTGACTTCATATGCACATAAGAAAAAATAAATATAAAAAGCCTAACCTTTGCAACTTGAATGTTGACAAATCAGGGATTTCCCTCTGAAGCAAGACAATCCCAGCATTCCTCACAACCTCCAAGTCCTCATCACACATAGCATCAGGCCAACAAGACATTAGCACCACCAACAATAATAATAGAGTTTTGCCCATCAGATTGAAGCATCACCACAGCAGGACCAGTGGGTGCACCAGACACATTCCTCAACCTATCAAGAACAACCGCACTGTTAGTGTAAAGCTGTTAGTAGTGTATATTTACTTTACTTTTATTTTACTTTATTGGTGCTACTTTCGGCCACTTTAGACTCCTTTCCTCTGTAAATGAGCCAACCGAACATTTGTAATACACAACATATATACACAATTTATTCTCTCTTTTTCTATACATTAAATTTACATGGTATTTACCTGGTATGGTGTATTTTTTTCGCACCGGCTGACAGTCGACCGGCAACCTTGCCTTCGCTGCCGGCTAGAGTTTTTCTACACATACCTTCACTCCTCTTTTCTCTTTCTCAAATCAGGAATGATCGCCGGAACCCAGCAAGAAACGAAGCTCCGTATCTGATCAGACGGCACAGAATACATCAATCATGGGTCCCTACGATGCATCCATGAGCAGCAGTGGTCGTAACTCATCATCATCATCCGCCGGCAAAGCACCGGATCAGGTTGACGGACTGCTTGCCGGATCCGGGTACAGGGTCCGGTCATCGGATCTCCGACACGTGGCCCAACGACTCGAACGCCTCGAGAATGTCATGGTCAACGCACCAGCAGAGGTCTCGCAGCTCGCAAACGACGTCGTTCACTACAACCCATCGGACCTCGGGTCCTGGGATGATTCGCTTCTCTCGGAGTTCAACCAACCCGTGGTCGTACCCGCCTCCGCCGATCTACCCGAGATCTACCAGAGTACGCCGATCTCAGTTACCTCGACGGCGTGTTAGAGGCATCACTTCTATGAAGCTTGTCCTTACTTGGAATTCGCTCACTTCACTGCTAATCAAGCGATATTAGAGGCTTGTCTTTCTCAACTACACTGTCTTCCAACTCCTCACTCAGCAATAATCCCCAAAACCCAGGCAGCATTGAATTGAAGAATGAAGAGGTTGATACTTAGGGGTCACTGGGGTGCTTCCCACTGGGAAGCAAAGTTCATACTACAAATAGATAGAAGCTCTCAGGGCTGGTTTGGAACAGGCTGTTTTTTTTTTTTTTTTTTTTTTTTAAGTAATTTTTTAAATTTTTAATTAATATATAATATATAAAAAAATTAGTATATTTAGGCAAAGTTTAGCATCCTCAAAAAAATTCAAAAAGTCAAAAAGTCACTATCACATTTAAGTCACTATCATATTTAAGTCACATCATCTTATTTAAGTCACATCACCTTTCTATCACATCATTTCAAACCAAACTCATACCCAACCCATATTTCATAAAAAGTCAAAAAGTGTACTTATTTAGGACACCCCAAACAAACCCTTATAATGATTTTTTAATTTTTTATGAAAAGATATGTAAAAAGTAGAGAAAAAGGAAACTATTTGACTTTTTAATATAAGTTGTTACCTTTTTAATGTTTTTAATAACTTTTTAACTTTTTTATTAAAAAACTCGATATCACTAATAAAAATTAGAGGTGCAATTCAGACGGGTTCGGTCGGGTTGGGAGGTTGTCCAAGCTCAGCTCAAGTTGTGCTAAGATCTGCCCAGGCCCGCCCAAGCTCGAATTCTAACCCGAGATTGCCTACTCAAGCCCGACCAGAGTTAAACTCGAATTACACGAATTGTATTTTATTTTATTTTATTTTTTTACAGTTACATTATTAAATTATTAAAATTTGACTATATTTATATTTTATATATATATATAGAAAATCATTAATACCATCAAAACAAATAATTTATATAATATAAAACAGATATAGGTATAGTAGTCTTTACAATTTATGAGTGAAAATATAAATAAAAAAAAAGAAATAAAATTTTATGTTATTTGTGTATATAACTGTACGGGGAGGAAATAATTCTCCTCGTATAATCCTGTTGACCAAGTCCACGCTCCTCCGTACGACGTCGCTTTGTCACCTGAAAACACAAACGTGAGCTAGCCGGCGGGTGTGTGCCGGAAACCTCTCCGATGCCTAAGTCAGAAAACTTGACAAATAGACAAAGCTCTAAGTTCTCAGAAAGATTGTGTTCAATTACCTCCTCCAAGGTGATGCTTGTGAGCTTTTATAAGTTTCCCGTGGCACAATCCTAGTAGGACTTGTACTTCTCCATGCAGAGTCCTCCTAGGATTCATTCTCCTAAGGATAATGCTTATCCTTTTACACCCTACCCACTGCTTAAACCAAGTGGGATGGTTTTCTTCATGGCCGAACTAACACATGGCCGAAATAACACGGGCTATGCTGAGCCACAGAGAAGGCCGAACTATCCTTAGCTCGGTCTTCTCCTTTAACTCATTACTTCGGCTGTCCCTGTTCAGCCTTGGTGTGCTTAGATCAGACTTCCAAGTAACAAGTTTTGACCGACCTAACCAGATTGTGCCATGACCGGACTAACTCTAAGACCGGACCTACTCCGAGTTGTCTCTGGATCGGAGTAGCCTTACTCTTCCTCTGCTTTTTTGGCTGCTCGAGTTCTTGAGTTTTAAGCTTACTGTGTTCGTGCTTCCGTTGCTGCCACTGCTTCGTCTTCAACTTCTTCTTCTCCAAACTGGTAAGTTCTGAGAAAACTTGTTGTTGTTGTTTTCTTCATTTCTGTTTTTTCTATCTAGGTGAAGCATGCTCGTGTATTCCTTGTTTTTGCTTCTGTACTTTCATGAAAAAATGAATAGAACTTGTATGTGTATGAACTGTTATGTAGAAAAACAAGCCTCAGATCCAAAATCACATTGCGACCGAACTATGATTCTGTTTGCCCCTAAATACGTAGACTTCTGTAGTTAATAGCAGAACTAGAACTTGTAGGAATGTCAGTAGTTTCCTCTGAACCACTCTAGCCAAGATAAGATTACCGAACAAGCTTGCATATACCGAACTAGGTACTTCGGTCCCCAACCGAGCTAAGACCTTGGGGCCAAGCCGGCTTTCTTAGTTCTGAAACCGAACTCAGAAAGCCGCCCCTAGGGCTCAGCCGGAGTAACTTTCCTCACATCACAACCGATTTAGGCCTTGGGACTAAACCAGCTTTCTTAGATTTTTGGACCGAACTCAGAAAGCTGCCCCTAGACGTTAAACCGGTCTAAACTGCTCGAAACCGAGCTAAGAAACCTTCTGATGAGCCGAGGTAGAACCAGTCCGCTAAACCGAAGTAGGATTTGTATATCTTGCTTATAATTTGTAGCGCGGTCCAACGATCTGTGCTTAACCCCTTTGTTTTCTACTTTGCAGACTTAGGTTGCCCAGGCACTCCTGCGTGTGCTCAACCGAGCTACTGAGCCTAGTTTTTGTACCGAAATAATTTATTCATAAATTATACGACAATGGGTAAGTATAGATATTTAGTCGAAACCCCTGGTGGCCTGGCCGAATTTAGGCAAGATTACCAGATTCCTGATGATGTCCATCTGGCGCTGGCCAAAAAAGATGCTACCCCCTGGAACAATGAAGGCTTTGTGCCTTTTACCCTTCAATCCATAATAGAGACCGGACTACGGTTTCCTGTCCAACCGCTAATCTGCGAATTTCTTAGACAGACTAGGTTATGCCCCACCCAACTATCCACCAATACGTACCGTATTATCATGGGGATAGCCGCATTAAACCACCAAACCGGACTGAATCTTGGTCTAGCCGAGATCTTTCATCAATACTCTATCGGCTCAAAGAATGCTGGGTGGGTCTACTACCTTAGAATTCGCCGCCGCCGAGAGAAGATAATCAAGCACACTCCGGACAAAGATCTTAACGATGACGATTTCTTTTGGGTCTCTGGGAACTTTGAGGATTTTCAAGCTCAAATTCCTGGCCGACCTATAAATTGGAAAATGGGAGAGCCTGGTAATTTTACTTCGGTCTTCTGCTTTGTAAGTTATCTCGGTTGTTTAGTCTGTTAGCCGAACTAACACTTCTCTCTTTTTTGCAGATTTTGCCCATCTCCATTCCCTGTATAGCTATCCTAACCTTGGAGTCTTGCGAGCCGCTTTTCGGGTTAAAGAAAGGGATTGGGCCAAGCTTCTAAATTTCGAACCGACCTACCGTTACAGCGGTCGACGAAAAGCAAAGGTGACTGACTTCCTTCTTGAAGAGGCACCGGAACCGGACCCAACTCTGCCCGAGATAAGACTTGTCCCTTTATCCGCAGAAGAAGAGATGGCGAAAAGGAGTAGGGTCAGGGCCCTTCTAACCGAAACAGCTAGGCCCGAAGTGGCGCCTCCCAGCCAACCGCAACCTGCTGTTGTCGCCCTTCCTTCCCAACAGCCATCCTCTTCCCGCCGAACCAAACGTGCCCGAACTTCCGAACCCGAACGAGTTCTGATTGATGAAGAAACTCCTATTCAGCCGAGCTTACCACCGAGCCCCCAACCGGAGTCCTCCGACCGAACTATCGGTTGCTGGGCACCGAAACTAACCTTCAACGACCGAGTCATTCTAGACACAGACTCGGTCGTTGCTGAGAAAGACCACCTGTTGGCCATCAACCTGGCCAAGAGCGTGTGTCTGCCCAAAGACATGGAACACCACCAGAAACAGTTAACCACCGAGCTGAAGTCCATCCGGTCAGCCACTAAATCAATGATTCTGGTGAGTAACTTCGGTCGCATTTCTGTTTTTCTACTCAACTTTTTCTTCGGCTAAATTGAGGTTGTTGCTTTGTCAGGCCATCCAGAAAAACCAAATCACCCACAGGAAAGTACTGGAGTTGAGGAAAGTGACTAGGCAAGCAGCGGCCGAGGCAGAGGCGAAATCGGCCGAACTAGAAGAAGCTCGCAAGGAACTGGCCGAACTCCGGGGTGAGGTCGGCCGACTGACCGGAATGGTTAGTTCGGCCGAAGCTGAAAAACAAAAGACTGTCATAATTCTGAAGGACAAGTACTTGCGCGAGTTGCTGAAACTTGAGCGAAAGAAGGATGCCGAAATAAAGGAGAAGGTGAAAGAGGCTGACAAGCAGGGTTTCAAGAGGGCAGAGGATGCTTACGCCCTACAATGCAATGCTGCCAAGGATCTCTTCTTTAAGTGCGGCTGGAGGGGAGCCGTTGAGAAGCTCGGTCATGATCCTCAGACCGAGGTTTTCAACCCTCCAGCCTACTTCATACCGAACTCCCTGATGGAATATGCCACGGCCATGCAACAGCAGTTCCTTGAGGGCTCAGATGATGAAGATTCTGATGAAGACTCTGCCCATGGAGATACTCCGGTTGTGAATGTGGATCAGATAGATCGGCCCGAGTCCAGAGTGGAAGATCTGACTATCGAACAGCCAAGTGAAACTGCGGCTCCGGTCGATACTACTGTTGTGACTGAAGGAGTCCTGCCGCCAGAGACCGGTCTTCCGGTTGACACTGATGCGGTTCTCGATGCTGAAATTGATGAACTTTTCTCTTGATTTTTTACTTTTTCTCCTTTGTAACCGAATTAAGCTCCCTTGTAATGACTTCTCTTTGAATGAAAAATTTTACGTCTCTTATTCCGGTTATTGTGTGTGTGCTTGCGTTTGTAATCTCTTCTATTACGCCAAGTGTTATTTCGGTTTTTGGTTGGTTAAACTATACTTACCAGCCAACCACTCTTTAGCCGACATAATTACTTCGGCTGAAGAGTAACAAGAGTTGGTTTATTCCAGCCAACCACTCTTCAGCCCTGTACTTACTTCGGCTGAAGAGTAACAAGTGTTGGTTTATTCCAGCCAACCACTCTTCAGCCATACACTTACTTCGGCTGAAGAGTAACAAGAGTTGGTTTATTCCAGCCAACCACCCTTCAGCCATACACTTACTTCGGCTGAAGAGTAACAAGAGTTGGTTTATTCCAGCCAACCACCCTTCAGCCATACACTTACTTCGGCTGAAGAGTAACAAGAGTTGGTTTATTCCAGCCAACCACTCTTCAGCCTTGTACTTACTTCGGCTGAAGAGTAACAAGTGTTGGTTTATTCCAGCCAACCACTCTTCAGCCATACACTTACTTCGGCTGAAGAGTAACAAGAGTTGGTTTATTCCAGCCAACCACTCTTCAGCCTTGTACTTACTTCGGCTGAAGAGTATCAAGAGTTGGTTTATTCCAGCCAACCACTCTTCAACCATACACTTACTTCGGCTGAAGAGTAACAAGTGTTGGTTTATTCCAGCCAACCACTCTTCAGCCATACACTTACTTCGGCTGAAGAGTAACAAGTGTTGGTTTATTCCAGCCAACCACTCTTCAGCCATACACTTACTTCGGCTGAAGAGTAACAAGAGTTGGTTTATTCCAGCCAACCACTCTTCAGCCTTGCACTTACTTCGGCTGAAGAGTACAGAGAGTTGGTTTATTCCAGCCAACCACTCTTCAGCCTTACACTTACTTCGGCTGAAGAGTACAAAGAGTTGGTTTATTCCAGCCAACCACTCTTAAGCCTTACACTTGCTTCGGCTGAAGAGTACAAAGAGTTGGTTTATTCCAGCCAACCACTCTTCAGCCTTACACTTGCTTCGGCTGAAGAGTACAAAGAGTTGGTTTATTCCAGCCAACCACTCTTCAGCCTTACACTTACTTCGGCTGAAGAGTACAAAGAGTTGGTTTATTCCAGCCAACCTCTAAGTTAGTTTTTCCAGCTAACTTAGAATAAAGTTTGGTTATTCCGACCAAACGTCCTGCAGCCTGGATCCTTATCCTGGGCTTAGGAGGGGTGTTGGTTTATTCCAGCCAACCTCTAAGTTAGTTTTTCCAGCTAACTTAGAATAAAGTTTGGTTATTCCGACCAAACGTCCTGCAGCCTGGATCCTTATCCTGGGCTTAGGAGGGGTGTTGGTTTATTCCAGCCAACCTCTAAGTTAGTTTTTCCAGCTAACTTAGAATAAAGTTTGGTTATTCCGACCAAGCGTCCTGCAGCCTGGATCCTTATCCTGGGCTTAGGAGGGGTGTTGGTTTATTCCAGCCAACCTCTAAGTTAGTTTTTCCAGCTAACTTAGAATAAAGTTTGGTTATTCCGACCAAACGTCCTGCAGCCTGGATCCTTATCCTGGGCTTAGGAGGGGTGTTGGTTTATTCCAGCCAACCTCTAAGTTAGTTTTTCCAGCTAACTTAGAATAAAGTTTGGTTATTCCGACCAAGCGTCCTGCAGCCTGGATCCTTATCCTGGGCTTAGGAGGGGTGTTGGTTTATTCCAGCCAACCTCTAAGTTAGTTTTTCCAGCTAACTTAGAATAAAATGCTTGCTATGTACCTAATCTTCACTAAAGCTAACTTTTACAGAGAACAACTCATGCTGAAAAGAATCGCTTGTTTTATTGAAGAAAGAAAAAATTACACGCCTTTGAAAAAGAAAAAATAAAATAACTTGAGATTGGCCGTGTTCCATGGCCTAGGGATTGCTTTGCCGTCCTTGTCTTGGTGGTATGCCCCTTTGTCTATTAACCAAACCACTTTGTAAGGACCGTCCCAGTTTGGCCTTAACTTGCCATCTCCTGGTCCTCCACTGCTTTCCGATCCGCCGCTTTTCCGACATCTGCGAATAGCTCATTACTCTCCGGTTCTTCCACCGAATGAACATATCCTTTGGCAGCGCGGCTGCCATTCGCCGTGACAAAGCATTGCTTTGACATGATCTGATCTCCATAGACTTCTTCAATTATGCCGGTGTTGTTGGGGAACCGCATTACTTGGTGGTAGGATGACGCTACCGAACGCATGGCATGCAGCCATGTTCTGCCCAGGATGATGTTGTAGGTGGAGGGGACCTTCAATACCCAGAACTCCACCTGTTTTGATACACTTCCTGCTCTGACTGGAAGGATTATTTTGCCGACAGGCCACTCTGGCATGGAGTTGAATCCAATCAGGGGAGAAACTGCGGGAGCCAAGTCTTTGTCCTGCAGCTTTAGTTGCTTGAATGTGTCGTAATACATGATCTCACATGAACTACCCTGGTCAATCAGAATCCGCTTGACGTCAAAATCCTTGACTCGGAGAGTGACAACCAGGGCATCATTATGGGGGCAGTAAATTCGCTCCAAGTCCTTATCCGAAAAGGACATGACGTTTGTTGCCTCTGTCCTCCCCTTCTTGATGGCGGGTTGGGAACTTAATACTTCCCTAAAGTGTTCAGCCTTCTTGATTGAACCTCTAAGCTCGCATACGCGCTCAGGTTCAAAAACTCCATGAATTACATTGATAATGCCTTGTGGTGGTGTGTCGTTTGGCATTCTGTGGTGTGTCGTTTGACAACAACAACAAGTTTTCTCAGAACTTACCAGTTTGGAGAAGAAGAAGTTGAAGACGAAGCAGTGGCAGCAACGGAAGCACGAACACAGTAAGCTTAAAACTCAAGAACTCGAGCAGCCAAAAAAGCAGAGGAAGAGTAAGGCTACTCCGATCCAGAGACAACTCGGAGTAGGTCCGGTCTTAGAGTTAGTCCGGTCATGGCACAATCTGGTTAGGTCGGTCAAAACTTGTTACTTGGAAGTCTGATCTAAGCACACCAAGGCTGAACAGGGACAGCCGAAGTAATGAGTTAAAGGAGAAGACCGAGCTAAGGATAGTTCGGCCTTCTCTGTGGCTCAGCATAGCCCGTGTTATTTCGGCCATGTGTTAGTTCGGCCATGAAGAAAACCATCCCACTTGGTTTAAGCAGTGGGTAGGGTGTAAAAGGATAAGCATTATCCTTAGGAGAATGAATCCTAGGAGGACTCTGCATGGAGAAGTACAAGTCCTACTAGGATTGTGCCACGGGAAACTTATAAAAGCTCACAAGCATCACCTTGGAGGAGGTAATTGAACACAATCTTTCTGAGAACTTAGAGCTTTGTCTATTTGTCAAGTTTTCTGACTTAGGCATCGGAGAGGTTTCCGGCACACACCCGCCGGCTAGCTCACGTTTGTGTTTTCAGGTGACAAAGCGACGTCGTACGGAGGAGCGTGGACTTGGTCAACAGGATTATACGAGGAGAATTATTTCCTCCCCGTACAATTGGCGCCGTCTGTGGGAAGAACAGACAAGAACAAAAACCTCTTGACTAAGCTTCTCCTTTTCTCATTCAATGGCACACATTGAAGACTTGCCGCAGTCCGCCGTCGACGGACTAACTCCAGAAGGGGGCGCAAGGCGTGAGGGATTACCTGCTGTCCCTCCCATGGCGGACTTGGAGCCCCAACAACATAATTCCAGGAGGAGCGGCAGGGGAAGGCGGAATGGCAGCCCTCGTCACTCTCAAAGTCCCGACAGGCAAAGGAGGAAGATTGATCCTCAAGCCCTGGAAGATCGCGTAAAGGAACAGGATGAACTAATTCGAAGAATGGCGGCGGACATGGAGACTTTAAAACGCCAGATGAAGACCAAAGATGTGGCGACAGGAGAGGGGCGCAGGCACAAGACGCCCCCTCGCCACTCAGAGAGTCGTAGTAGGAATACTACACCTTCCCAAAGAGAGAGCAGAAGCCTCAGGACAGGCGACACTCACTCCTTATCTTCAAGAACTCGTCACTCCAGGTCTGAAAGGACGAGATCCGAAAGATCATACACTGAAGGAAGCACGTATTGGCCTTCACATTCACACCAAACCAGATCCAGACAAACCGAGCTACCCAGGTCATCCGACTTACGAACCGTGCTAGAAGAAAAAGCACGATGCAAGGAGGATGCCAGGGCGAAGGATCCACACCGAATTTTGGCCCTACAACGGTTGGCTCCTCGAACGCATGGAAGCGTCGAGGTTGGAATGCCAATACCGCGACCGGCCTACGAACCAGCGGACAAAGCATTGGCAAGACTACAGACTTCGCCGTTTGTCCCAGCGATCGAAAACGCACCCCTACCATTAGGCTTCCTTCAGCCGAAGTTCAATACGTATGAAGGGAAGACGGATCCGTATTCTCACCTGAGCCACTTTCGCCAAGTCATGGCTGTGTACAGGCGAAACGAGGCCCTAATGTGCATACTCTTCCCATCAAGTCTAGGCGACTTAGGCTTGACTTGGTTCGAAAAACTCCCAGAGGGCAGCATAGCCTCCTGGGCCCAATTGGCAGAAGCATTCGTAACAAGGTTTCGGACAAATACTAAAACACCGGTGGAGATAGACCAGTTACTCTCCATCGACATGGGTGAAAAAGAGACCCTCAGATCTTACAACAGTCGCTATTGGGAGACATTCAACCAAATTGGAGACTGCCCAACCAATCTAGCCATTGCGCAGTATAAAAGAGGTCTACCAGTAGGGAATAGACTAAGGGATTCAATTACAATGACGCCACCCCTCACCATGGAAGCCCTGATGGAGAGAGTGCATCAGCACATCAGGGTAGAAGAAGATGGCGCACGTTCCAAAGCCAAAACAAGTGCGGCCACGGTACCAGAAAAGAAAACCTCAGCAAAGGTTAATACGGTGGACCGAAGTAACAAAAACGGACGTGGCAGACGAGATAACGGAGAAGACCCAGACAAAAGATGGTTGAGAATCCGCACTGCCATAACAACGGTGTTCAAAAAACCAATATATCGGATTCTAAGCGAAATCAAAGATGAGCCTTTTGTCAAGTGGCCAGCCAAGCTTGGGGAAGCTCAGAAGAATTACGACGACAGATCACGGTGCACCTTCCACAAAGAAAAGGGGCACCGAACTGAGAATTGCACGCCCCTAAGACAGCATTTAGAAGAATTGGTGGCAGCAGGCCACCTGGACGAATACATTGAAAGAGGAGCTAAAGATGGAGGCAGTAGCAGCAAATAGTGACACGGACGCAGCAAGCTCAAAATTTTGAAAACTCGAAGGTTCAAGAACACAGAGAGAAGATGAACAGCAAGGTGTGAGTGAATGATACGAGATGAAGGGTTGTTTTGTGAAAGAAGGGAGAGAAAAAGGCGGCAAAAAGAGGCGGGAACAGTACGAAATTTCTGCAGGGCGGCGTAACAGTTGGCCACGGCTTATCAGATCCTGCCACGTGTCTATGGAAAGGGAAGCGTTACAGTCGTGATTGAAGAGACGTTTTTGACCGGACGAAGAGAAGCCCGAGGTAAAGTTAGCTCGGCTGGAGAGGCTAAAGGGTTTTTAGCTCGGCTGAAAAAGCTTAATAAACTCTAGCTCGGCCAGTAGACTGGTAATCCCGATCATGTTGCGCAGATGGAATTAAGGGGCAATTGAGAGGGTAATTTTTGGAAAAAATTGGGCCGAGCTTCGAGTTGGGCTTTAAGGCCCAAAACACGGAGGATTAAGTAAAAAGGCCGTAATGGATACTTCGGCCTAGGGGGCAAGGTTACTCCGGTCTTGAGGAGACAAAGTTACTTCGGCCCAAGGAGGTGAGGTTACTCCGGCTCATGAAGAGATAGATGCTTTGGTCCAAGGAGAAGTAAAGCTACTCCGGTCCGTAGGCAACTCGGAATTAGGCCGGTCTCAGAGTTAGTCCGGCCGCAGTGTGTTCTGGGAAGGCCGGATTTTGGAATTAGTCCGGTCGTGACGTACTATGGTTAGGTCGGTCAGACCTTGCTACTTGGAAGTTTGAGCTCGCCAAGGTTGAACAGGGACAGCCGAAGTAAGGAATTAGAGGAGAAGACCGAGCTATGGACGGTTCGGCCCTCTGTGGCTCGGTATAGCCAATTTACTTCGGTTACATGGAAGTTCGGCCGTGGAGGAAACCATCCCACTTGGTTTAAGCAGTGGGGGAGGGTGTAAAAGGATAAGCATTATCCTTAGGAGATTGAATCCTAGGAGGACTCTGCATGGAGAAATACGAGTCCTACTAGGATTGTGCCATATGAAACTTATAAAAGCTCACAAGCAACACCTTGGAGGAGGTAATTGAACACAATCTTTCTGAGAACTTAGAGCTTTGTCTATTTGTCAAGTTTTCTGACTTAGGCATCGGAGAGGTTTCCGGCACACACCCGCCGGCTAGCTCACGTTTGTGTTTTCAGGTGACAAAGCGACGTCGTACGGAGGAGCGTGGACTTGGTCAACAGGATTATACGAGGAGAATTATTTCCTCCCCGTACAATAACATATATTCAATATGATTTAATAATTTAAATTATTTTAATATCATATAATGACTAATAATTTATATATATATTTAATATTTTTATATATCTATATATATATATATATAATTCGAGTTTCAAGTTGTTCATATTGTTTGATGTCTTTACCTAAATCTATCTAAAATTTAATTTGAACTTTTAAATTTTTGTTTAAATTTATACCAAAATTAAAAATACCTTATTCTAATCTTAAAAAAATTTAAATTAAGGCCAAGTTTGGCAACTCTTAAAAAATTTAAAAAGTCAAAAAGTCACTATCCTATTTAAATCACATCATCTTATTTAAGTCACATCACCTCTCTAACACATCACTTCAAATCCAACCCATATTTCATAAAAAATCAAAAAATACACTTATTTAATCTTCTCAAACTTGACCTAAATTCAAATTACTCAAATTAAATCCGTCCAAATTACACTCCTAATAAAAACTCACCTCCACAAATTTCTATGCCTATCAGCCAACCAACCAATTGCTTTTACTCCATTATCACCCCTTTCTAGGCACCCTCTCTCCTAATAAAAGCTGTCTCTCTGTCTATATCTATATATATATATATATATATACAAACTTTATCTAAAGTAGGCAAGAAATTGGTCTTTGAGTTTTCTCTGTGCCTCTTCCATCCCATGTTCTCTTGTTTTCCTATACGCGTTTTGGACTTTTTGTTAAAATCCCACTAATTCAAACAAACCACTTTCTTTGTCTTTTTCACTCACACGGATTTGTTTTCCCCCTTTCATTGTTTGATTTCAAAATAAATTATTATTATTTGTTTTATCCAAACTTTTGGAAAGTTAATTTTGATGGGTTAAAGATTAAAATAATCATAAAAAATAAAATAAATTATTTTAGTCACAAAAAATAAAATATCAAATCCAATCCATAATCATTACACTCCTCTCTCATAAAAAAAGTCAAAAAAGCCAAAAAAAAAGTCAAAAAGCCCTTTCCAAACCAGACTTTTTAGCCCCAAATTAAAATAGCTAAAAAATCAAAAAACCAACCCACTTCCTAAACGGAGGCTTAATCTCTTTCAAATCCCACTTTTTTCTATTTCAAACATTTCTTTTCACCATGAACACCACCCATATTCTCTTTCTTATCTTACTCTTTTCCATTCCATTAAAAAAAAAAACAACATTAAATGCCAATTGATTTTTCTGTTCAGTTTTATACTATTCCTGTCATCTGAATTTGCACAACAAACTTGTTTTATTCATATAGGGGATCAACCCCAATCAAAATTCTACACCAAAAAAAAAAAAAAAAACACAAAACACAAAACACCCACAAACAAGAGATTTGTTTTCTTTTCCAATGACGGCCACATGCCGACCTCACTTACTCGACTCTGCCATCGATCTCTTCCTCTTGATTTCGTCACGGGAGACCCTTGACGGCCCTGCCTCCGTGCTTCTAAGACCGCCGAGCAAGTTGACTCCCCGCTTCTAATTAAAAGCAAAGTACGACAAAACTCTGAAGCGGACCATGACGGTGGCCTTCCGTTTCAGCTCTTTATTTTCCGCCTTTAGTGCGCTAATCTCTGCTCGCGCATCCTTATACATGCGCTGGAACAGAGAGAGTTGGGCGTTTAACTAGTGTACCTCACTTATTCTATTCTGTAGCCGGTGCGACAACTTCGAAACCGCAGTCACTGTCTCCATGCGGGACTTCAGCATATAGTGGTTGGCTTCAATGTCAGATTGAGTTACCATTATTTGCTCAACTGACAATATCGGAAAGTTTAACGGAGCATGGGCAGGGGCATTTTGTCCAGGGGCACTTATAGGTTCATTAAGATCTGGAAAGATGATGAGAAAACTATGGGAAGAAGCCATATCAAAGGATGCAAACGAAGGGGTTGTAGAGTGGTTCGTAGTTTTTTTTTTTTTTTTTTTTGCTCTACCTCTCTCACTAGCCTCGGTTTAAAGAGAAAACATAGAGACGAAGATGACAAAGAGGGAGCAAAAGCCGAGGCAATCGTTGCAAACCCGAGAGAGTCTCTGTTGGTCACGTGAATCGCGCGCCAGACACGACGCTTGAAGCCACGTGTCCGGCACAACTTTCGAAGGCAAGACATATATATATATATATCTTTGGGCAGCCTATATACACAACCATATAATGTCTTCTCCAACGGTCTGACAACACCACAGAGTGTCTTCTACAACGATTCGACACGACCATACAGTGTCTTTTCCAACGGTCCGACACGACCACACAATGTCTTCTAGAGCAGTCCAACACGACCACACAATGTTTTCTACAGTGGTCCGAGACGACCACATGATGTCTTCTACAGTGGTCCGACACGACCACACAGTGTCTTCTATAGCGGTCCAACACGACTACACCGTGTCTTCTACAGCGGTTCGACACGACCACACAGTGTCTTCTATAGCGATTCGACATGACTATCCAGTGTCTTCTACAACAGTCTGACACGACTATACAGTGTCTTCTACACTAGTCTGCCACAACCATATAGTGTCTTCTACAACGATCTGATATGACCATACAGTGTCTCGTATTTTATTTTATTTTTAGTTTATTTTCACATTTTGTTACTCTTTCCAAACTCAAGTTGGTTTGCACCTATCCTTTTTGAGTTTGAGGGGTGATGTTAGTGTATAGCTGTTAGTAGTGTATATTTACTTTACTTTTACTTTACTTTATTAGAGCTACTTTCGGACACTTTAGGCTCCCACTTTTGACTCCTCTCCTCTATAAAGGAGCCAACTAAACATTTGTACTACACAACATATATACACAATTTATTCTCTTTCTCTTTCTCTATACATTAAATTTGCACCCACAACCCTCAAGAGCATCATAAATCAACTTCCCATAAGCATCTTCACCAATCTGACCCACAAAAAAAGTTGGGTATGAAAGTTTTCCACTACATACAGCCTGATTAACCCCTTTGCCACCAGCAAGTGTTTGGCCAATCTTGGCTGAGATTGTCTCTCCCTCTCTTCGGAGTCTATCGATTTCTACATAGATGTCTGCATTGAATTATGATTATGTATATCTTTGCATTACAATAGCATAGTTGCACACACAAGACAAACATACATAGTGAAGATTAAAAAATCAAAACCATGTTAAGTTACATGGATGGACTCAAAAAATGTTAAATTTATCATTGCCCAAAGCAACAAAGAGAGAGCCGATATCATCAAAGCAATTGAAATGCATTGACAGAACTTGGCGAGGATTAATGGCTTGTTATGGATTAACAATGCGTTCAACGAACTAGAGAAGGAAAACACAAGAGACACTACGAATGCATGGACGGAGAAGGACGCCCCTTGAATATAAGCGTTGGTATTGGGTTCCCGTCTATGTATTCACAAGGAAGGATGATAAAAATTGTGACAATTGTGAAGGAAGCTATGCGAATTGATTCCAAGACTCTGGTTCGGAGTGGTTGCACTTTGCTTGGCTCTAAACCATTTTGTAGAGTTGTAGCAACAACTTTTGACATGTCTTCAAAATTTCGTAGTTTATGTACTTGTTATTTCTATATGCCCAAGGCCCTATTTATAGGGAAACTTAAAGTCTAATAAGTAAACTTATTATTCAATAATTTTTATAAGAATTAATAGCATTTTTTATCAAATACTGTTAAAAAAGTCACTAATTATTAATTTTCAACGACAATTTAAAAATTTTGTAACAAAAAATGTCATTAATTATAAGTTTTAGCAACAATTTAAAAAAATCGTCACTAATTTTCAACTTTCAACGACAGTTTAAAAAATTCATTACGAAAAATGTCACTAATTGTAAGTTTTAACGACAATTTATAAAAATCGTGACTAAAAAAAAGATCATTAATTGTCAATTTTTAACGACATGTGCAAAAAATTATCACAAAAAGTTATTTTTAGCGACGATTTTATCAATAGGACTTAAGGGAAATTAAATCCAACAATTATGATATATAGATAATTTATCCTATTTTTATATCATAGACAATTTGGGACCACTTTTTTGTTTTTTTGCTTTAAATTTTTTTTAAAAAAAGAAATGAAAGGTAAAAATATAGGGCTCATGTCAATCTCATATTCCAACAACTACTTTTGATATTATGTTTTTAAAAAGGCTGAGTTTGTCTCAAAGTTTGAATTTGCATTTGATTGTTATGTTCAGACAATTTCGATGATATGAACTATAATAAGGCGATATGGTAATTATAATCTTTTTCACTTTATAGTATTTGTCTTTAAAAAAAATAGATGACAAATGTAGTTTTGAATATAGACTTTTTATTTTTTTGAGACAAAATTAATAAAATGAAAATGTTAGAAGTCTCATATTAATCGAATTTAATTATTATTTTTTTTATAAATGATAAACACAAATGACTTTACAAAATAAATAATTTGAATCATTAAAATAAAATTCGTGATGGATTTCATGAACCAAACATAACAATTAAATTCAGCTTTAAATTTGAAATAAATTCACCGTTAAAAAAATTTCAAAATCCGTGAACTCATTTACTTCTATGTGCCGAACGAGTTATTTACATTAGAGACAATTTGACGAGAAATTTTTGTATGGTAATAAGGTACCACATAGTATTACTTTTCACTAATTACAAATGTATATATCTTTTATTATTCTCCAAACACTCAATATAAATATAGTGAATCCTATTATCAAAACTAATCACAATAGTTATATGTACCCTATCTACATATTTTTGTTTTTTCTTTTGCTTTACGCCGAACGTGCTATTTATTTTTGTTGACATTATGGTCCACTTTTATTTTTTAATTTTTATTGATAAAAGTGAAATAATTACTTAATAAAGAAAAATAAGAGTACAAGCGTCAACGTTTAAACAATTCAAATTTTACTATATTTTAATTATCATCTGAGTTCATTTTTCAACGATTACTTTGTCTTTAAAATTTCATAATAGGTGAAATAGTTTATTTCTATGTACGGAACGAGTTATTTATATTGGACATCATTTTAACCATTTTTTAATTGATAGAAATAAAAAAAAAAAGTTGAATTAATAAAGAAAATAAGAGTATAGGGCTGCCTATACTACTAAATTTTTATTGTACTTTATTTATCATTTTATGTGTGTTATATAGCAAAGATAAATAATAGAATCTATTAAATCAATATAGTGTCGTGTTAAACATGCAGTAAACAAAGATTATCATACTATAATTATTGTTAAGTTTTTATTCTTGGCAATTTCATTTGACAAAATTCCATTCAGTTGTAATTTAATTCATTTTTTTTATTTCAGTGAGGCTATGAATTTTAGGTGCGAATCCAACCCGAATTGTGTATTGTAGAGAAGTTTGTAATGTCTATTCTATTATGTTTGCCACTTTGCTAACTATCTCAGGGATCGAGCTACCTGATCAGCTTGCGGGGGTCCAAGGGGTAGCGTACCTTGGTGGGTTTGGGGCAGTGCCCAGGCAAGATCGAGGGGCAGCGCCCCCAAAGCAAAAAGCTAAATTGTAGTCGAAGTTGTTTTTCTACTTGAGCAGCTATTCCTGTGCTCGAGCGGAGATCACGACCTTTCAGAAGTTTCACTTGCCTGCAAAAGTATTGGGAGTTATTTTTTTCCGCTCGAACGGCTTGTCACGCCCTATATTTTATTACTTGGATAACATTACCAATATTCATTAATTAAGTCTATTTACAAATGTTAATTCATTCTTTGATGAAATGATGAATAATTAAATATATATGTTCCTTCTCGTGATATGACAATGACATTTTTACATACAAACAAAAGAAATGCCTTAAGACTTGCAATAAATAAGAGAGCGTTGTCCATTACAAATTATAAAGCTCAAGCAAAGAAATAATCAAAAAGCACTACAACTCATCACCACTTTATAACCATGCCAAGTGTTTGATCCTCAAATCCGAAAACATTTCCTGTACACATGTACAGGTAGAGACTGAGCAACCACTAGGTCACCAAACAATCTCATATTATAACGTTAGAAGATATGCAGATACCAAAATACTCATACATATATATGAAATCTTATCATGTCAAAACCATATGATTTTATTACATAACCTCTTAAATCTAATTTATTTTAATTAACCACAACTAATTAACTTAAACAAATAAACATGCTTCAATAGCAACATGACATCCTTGTCAATTCATTCAATTACCCATTTGTCAATTGAATTAAATAGTTAAACAATTCATAATGACATTTAACAAAGCATCATATACATTTTTTTCAGTCTTATGAGATGAATGCATATGTCACGTCATGTTTAAAATATTTTTCTCATCTTTTGAAAATCTTATGCACAATACCAATTTGAAAACGCATTAATCCAACAATTTCAATATAATTCCAAGGTGGTAAGTACGACTCAGGTAATCCCTAAGCTGGTGTCTGCAAGTAGGGATATCAAGCACTACCAAATCCCCACTTTACCATTCTCTCACTGGAAGGCACGTGGTACATCCTCCGCGCGTGTTTTCGGTCTTTCACCATGGACACTCAGGCCAACTTAAACCAATATCAAACTACACCTCTTATTCGGACTTACTAATGTATTTACCCAAAACAAATCCAAATGATCTTGTTTCATAAAAACAATTCATTTCTCAAAACAATAGTTTTCAATTGCAATTCAAAATCCATGATAACAATGAAATAGAATAGCAATGCAATATATAACAATGCATTAGAATAGTTCCAATTTCAATTCCACCACACAATACTCCATTGTGATTAATTTCCATATCTCTATCGATGTAGTACCATGATACAATCTCAAGAGATAATATAATAATGTCAATGTTCATGTATTTACCACATGTAAATCAATAACTTCCAACTTAGTCTTTTCAAGACCATTCAACATTATCCTTTATATAAAACAAACTTCCAAAATCAAACATTTTCTCACCTTTCCAAGAATCTCTTCATTTAAATACCAACGTGGTAATCATCTACCGTTTACTAAAACCAAAACTTTTAAACAATAGGTCCATCAATAGCAATAACATATAACACCAAAGCGGGTTTAAGGTTTCATCAATTTCTAACCCACATACTTTATCAATGAAATGTAATTACAATCTTTCCAAAACTCATCCCCATCCCAAACATTAAATAGAATTAAAATTTCATTTTTCTCATGCAAGTAAAACCTCAGGATCTTCAAATTAAATCATAATACTCAATAAATATAAGTGAATATTCCAACACTTAATCAATTATATCAAAATCTTCTTTTG
Organism: Camellia sinensis; assembly: GCF_055761805.1. Taxonomy (NCBI): domain Eukaryota; kingdom Viridiplantae; phylum Streptophyta; class Magnoliopsida; order Ericales; family Theaceae; genus Camellia; species Camellia sinensis. The sequence continues at coordinate 154,823,615 of NC_138967.1, forward strand.
ACTATAATTATAAAACATAGCACGAGTGTTCACTTTCCAATTATTGACATCAACCCCATTAAATTAAACCAAGGAAAATAATAAATAAAATAAAAGTTTTAATAACTCATTCTTGTTTTAATCCAATTCATCCATTTGCTCCAAACGAGCTAAAATCACATTCTTTTCTTTTCTTGTCAAAGACCGCCAAAACCATTCAAATGTCTCATATATGAATTTGAGGTAATATTAAGATAACATAACTCAACTAGTAAAACTAGGGACCAAATATCATACCTCATCAGCTTAATCTCGCTAATTTCTCCAAATCTCATACATGGTCACTTCATCACTTTTAATCTCATATATTAAAAGTTAGTAATTTAAATCCAATAACTCCCCTTTAATTACGAAGGATTTAAGATATTAACCAAACTGATTTGATTCGTTAAATTTGTAGGTTCATTATATTCATCCTCTTCCAAATTGATAACACCAAACATAACTTCACATGTCTTATATCTCAAATACACCCACAATTTCATGCCTAACTAATTTCCCCAAAATCTCTAAAAATAACAATTTCACAACTTTTTCTAAAATTACCTAATCAACATGATATTTGCATCAAAAATTATAAAATATGTCCAAGAGTAACATTTTCAAGGTTGTAAGTTCAAAAGTCATATTTTCATTTTCACAAAAATGAACACAACTTAATCATCAACATATTACTTTCCATAAAGTATCATGAATATAACACTTTTACAATTTTTAATCCCAAAACAACTCTATAATCACCAACTTAACAATTTACACAATATTCCTCACTATCAATTTATTTTTCTCAAAAATAAATTCCAAAAATCAAAGATGAAGAATTATTTCAAGTTCATATTTCTCAAAATAAATCATTTAATCATAATATGATGTAGATACAATCTATATAACTATTAAAATTAAATTTTCAGATTTTTAGCCAAAAAAAAAAAAAAATCAACACAAGGTGATTTTCCCAAATCAATCTCAAAATATCAATATTCTTAACATTTCAACATAATTTTTCTTCCAAAAATTACCAAACAAAATCTGAAAAAAAAAATATATATGTAACACCTCCTATAATGGCATATTTTCTCAAAAATAATTCTAACATAACTTTAAAGTAATAATATGAAGAAAGTCTCTATTTCAAATATATATATATATATATATATAAAGAAATTCGAAAATGCAAACATCGCCCAATCATAGATCCGAGACCACTAATTGCGAAGATCACGACGAGCTTTCCGACTTTCATTTACAAAACTTTTGTAAAATCTCACTCTAAGGGCTCCCATTTGAAGCACAAAGATTGAGCAACAATGGAAAACAAAACACAAAGAGAGAGAGAGAGAGAGAGAGAGAGAGAGAGAGAGAGAGAGAGCGATGCTAAGAGAGAGATAGAGAGCCGAGCTCTTTGCTCAACAAAAGAAAAACAAAAATAAAGAAGGAAGGGAAGAGAGAGGCGTGGGGGACAATCCCAGGTGGGTTTGGCTTCCCCAAAACTTGGTTTTCCAAAAATATTTAATTTTTGTAATAATACCTTAGAATTTTATAATATAAATTATAAAATGACATAATTTTTCTCACTACAAAATATAACATTTTTGCACACCACAAAATATAATCTTTTGCTCACTATGAAATATACACTCATTTTATTCACTATAAAAATATATAATTTTTCACCATATGGTCCACACCATAAAATCTGCAGTACTTGTGCCTTTTAAAGCTTTTGGTAAATATATTTGGACCCTTTATTCTATTTTGGGAACCTTTGGTGTTGTTGTACTTTAGTTTTGGAGAAGTACAAATTGATTTAAACTTGTTGGGTTTGGTTGTTCGCACTTATTCTTGTCAAAAGTTCATTGGAGACTTAGAAATTTCATTCTAGGGTCGACACCAGCCTTCCTAGGGTCGACCCTTACCTGTTGATGAAGTTCTGGAGGTGTTGCTGGAAAATAGGGTAGACACTAGACTGGGAGATGGTTGACCCTCTTCTGTCCGTGTGTTGGTTGCTGGAACATAGGGTAGACACCAGTCTGGGGTAGGGTTGACACCAGCAGTGCAGTCAAGCTTAGTTTTCCCAGATTTTCCTCTTTGGTGTCGACACCACTATTACAGGGGTTGACCCCTGCAGATTTTTTTTTTCCAGATTTTAGTCCAACTTTTGGCCCTACTTTTTAGGGGGTTTGACTTGATATTTTGGGTTGACTTTGGGGCTTATTTCTAATTTTACCTAGTGCTATAAATAGGCTTTCACTTGACCCTTTTCTTTATTTTCTCCTTCTCTTTTCTCCTTCTAAACCGTATCACTCTCTCTCCCTCTCCAAAATCACTTTTTGCTTAAGGATCTCTAGATCTACTCACCTAGAGTGATCTTTTCACCATGGTCCTTTGAGATGGATTGTAGATCTCGTCAAGGGCTTCCTTTTGGTTCGAGTGGTTCGTGGTTTCGGCGCTAGTGATTTTTGGGTGGTTTTCTCTCCTAAGCTTGAGGTAGGGATTTCTTTGGTCTTTTTCAATACTACTTTTATAGATAGACATGTGGTAGTTTTATTGCATAAAAACCATATTCATTATGGGTTTTTCTTGAAAAACATGAAAGGGGATCTAGGGTTTGATACTCATGATTGGTATTGTTAAGTTGTTTGTTGTTGAGTTATTTTGGAAATAATTTACTATGTTTATGAAGAAAGAGAGGAAAACCCTAGTTTGTTATTATTGATATAATGGATTTAAAAAGGTGAGGGAGTTGAATAATCTTTATATCTTGCTAATATGGGTTGGTTAATTGTGTTCATATCAAAAGAAAACAAAAGAGAAGTAACTACGGTGTTGGTATTGTTTCAGACTAATCACGTGATGTTGAGTTGAGTTATGGTTTTGGTACTATGGAATTGATTTTGTAAAATAAAGGTGATGGATTTGGTTTTGGCTTTATAAAATGATGAGAATGAATTTTTAGAAAATGGTTGAGGTTGTGTGGTTCGAAAAATAACGGAAAGTGGTCTTCTGAAGGAAAATGAAATCATCACCCTTTGTAAATCGATAATGAACTTGAGGTTGGATTTTGGAATTTCTTCACATGTTATTTTTACTATTGGACTGAAAGTCTAGTGAGAATTGGGTTTTGTAGTCACGCCCCGAGGGCCTCATGCTACAGTTCGGACTCAAATGTCACGGTTTTGAATCTAATCCCGTAAAGTGCAATGCGAGACTGATAAATCACCAAAGAGGCCAAATTCGGAAAATCGTTTTGGAAAACTGATTTTTAAGAAAGAAGTGCGAAACATGGACTGCTTTTCCAGATACAGAGTCGCCACCTAAATATTTTATTTTGGGGGAATTTAGGAAACCCTATGGGTTTTTCTTGAAAAACATGAAAGGGGATCTAGGGTTTGATACTCATGATTGGTATTGTTAAGTTGTTTGTTGTTGAGTTATTTTGGAAATAATTTACTATGTTTATGAAGAAAGGGAGGAAAGCCCTAGTTTGTTATTATTGATATAATGGATTTAAAAAGGGGAGGGAGTTGAATAATCTTTATATCTTGCTAATGTGGGTCGGTTAATTGTATTCATATCAAAAGAAAACAAAAGGGAAGTAACCACGGTGTTGGTATTGTTTCAGACTAATCACGTGATGTTGAGTTGAGTTATGGTTTTGGTACTATGGAATTGATTTTGTAAAATAAAGGTGATGGATTTGGTTTTGGTTTTATAAAATGATGAGAATGAATTTTTAGAAAATGGTTGAGGTTGTGTGGTTCGAAAAATAACGGAAAGTGGTCTTCTGAAGGAAAATGAAATCATCACCCTTTGTAAATCGATAATGAACTTGAGGTTGGATTTTGGAATTTCTTCACATATTATTTTTACTATTGGACTAAAAGTCTAGTGAGAATTGGGTTTTGTAGTCACGCCCCAAGGGCCTCATGCTATAGTTCGGACTCAAATGTCACAGTTTTGAATTTAATCCCGCAAAGTGCAATGCGAGACTGATAAATCCCCAAAGAGTCCAAATCTGGCAAATTGTTTTGGAAAACTGATTTTTAAGAAAAAAGTGCCAAACATGGACTGCTTTTCCAGATACAGAGTTGCCACCTAAATATTTTATTTTGGGAGAATTTAGGAAACCCAGACTTATGCCTAAGGCCACGTGTCCGTCATCACCAAAGTTGCCTTAGCTCAGGAACTTGGGTACAATTGGGGAACGTCATCTATAAGCATCCCCGCTCGCCTAATCAAAGATCGGCCTGTACTAAACATGATATCTAGTTTTTGAAAACACATGCGTTCTTATTCCGGTTAATTAGCTAGAATTTACTATGCGATGTGCACAACACATAAGTATAGACTAGATCGCCTAATTTGGAACAAAGCATTGTATATCCATTTGTTTGGAAATGGTTTGAAGTTTGCTACTGGCAAGTAGGCTAAAACACTGATTTCAACGAATTGTCCCAATTCAAGTAATCCAGCCTTCATCTATAGGCATTCAGGCAGTTATATCACATAAGCAATTAGCTTTATGGCAAGCATGCTGTCATGTTAACACTCACATACATGTAAGATGCTAAAGCATAAACACTCACAGTGTACTCCGAGCCAAAACAAAGAACATGTTAGTAATCAAATGTATGATCCAAGTCCATGTTAAGATGGCTAATGCATCGCAGGCAAAATGCGACTGGAATAGGCTCGGCTAATCTAAAATGGCATATGAGATGTGACGATTCGATACACGTATTCAACTTGGAATTGAAATACAATGCAGTTAGTATGATGCGCCGAGCCCGATGCATGCAATACAGATGAATGATGCAAACATTCATAGTATAAGGATGCTAATTGAAACGTGCCCTAGAACTAACCATCGTAAGCGGTTAAGTAAAAGGGAGAAAGAAGTGGAGGTTAGAAGACATGCATCACACACACGCACACTTATTACACAATTGCGCCCTCTCAACGGAGGGACCGAAAGAATAATACAAATTACATAATTAACTAACTAACAAGCTAATTAATTATTACACAACACTTAACTAATTAAGCAAATTAATTAAGCTACTAAAGCGGTAAAGAGGCCTCCGAAAGAGGGGCAAATGCATGCATGCTTGGCTCCGCTCGGAAATCTATCGCCATGCTCATGCTGCCTCTGTTTACACTGCTCTGCATCTCTGAAAACTGTGCAAGTCTCAAGGATGTTTCTAAATCACTCCCTAAGCACTGTGGGATGTCACCGGCCAAGGTATGGGAACACCGGCCATGTGGAAATGGTCATCGACCATTTGTAAGGATCTCGACTAAATATGTTTAGCCGATCAGCATTGAAGATGGCCGGTCGGCCATATCTTTCTGCAGAATGCTATTTTTGCTACAACAGAGGACAGATAGAGCATGGCAATGCATTTTCAAGAAAATGTTTACACAACCATCCTCCTTATCATGTTTAAAACTCAAAGGAGTATGGTTCTAGACTCTCGGGCCACCAATCACGCATTTCAATGCATGATGGTCAAAGAAGCCAAATGTGCATTTTAATGTCAAATGAAACGCACACAAAACACATAAAGGACCCCAACTATCATGGTTTATCAAGAGGTAAGGGATGTAAACATGCAAGAAAAACTAGTGCAACATGAGTATGTTAATGATCATGCCATACAAGGCTAAAGGTAACAAGCGTGCCAAATGCAATGTAACCTAGACAAGCATGCAAACATGTAAGGCATGTGACAATATTTAAAGATAGGAAAGCATGTAACAACATACGATGCAAGCATGCAACAACATGCAAGGGACAATGCATGCAAACATGCAAAGCAACTTAACAAAAGGGGCATGCCAAATGCAATACAACTTATGCATGCAACAACATGTAATAGGCCAAGTATGTAACAACATGCAAGGCAAGCATGCAACAACATGCAAAGGATGGACTTAAACCAAAATGGACAGCTCTGAAACACACCTAAATCAGTGGCCAAAATGCTATGGAAATGAGGACAAAAACGCATACAAACATGCATGCTAATTGGCCTAAAGACTAAGGCATAAAAGGGTAGCTTTTAAGCCCACTTAAAAGAGGTGAAAAGCATGCAAATGTGACAACATTACATGCTCTGAAATGATGCTAGGGGGTGATGCCAAATCACATAAACAAATCAAGCATAGCATGCATAAGGCTCAAAACCTAAGGCTTGTGAAGGGACTTGAACCCAAAGCTACACAAAACAAGGAGCATATGGCAAACATAACCCAAAACAGTCCTAAATCACGTTAAGATGATCCTAAAACATGCAAGGAATGAAGCCAAAACATGCTAGAACAAAGGACCAAAAGCATGAAGCTAACAAGGCCACAAAAAAGGTGTTACACTACACCTATCAAAGCCAAACATGGCATGACTTAAGCAACCAAAAATAGAGTTATTGCATGTCAAAATGAGCCTAAAAACCCACTTAGATGGCATCCCAAATGCCTAAGCATGATGGCATACACAATGATACATTCATGAGGCATAAAATATAAACCCTTTAAAGCATTAAAGGAGTGACAAATGCAAGTACATGAGCATACTATATGGACTAAAATAATATTACAAGTGATGCCAAACCAATGAAATGATCCGAATAGAGCATGCTAGTGACTCAAACACCCAAAGCTAACAAACTAGATTACTTGGTAGCTATACAAAACAATGCAAGCATGACCAAAACAATGAAAAACAGAGCTCAAGCATGTTAAAACAAGGCTAGAAGCTTTATGGAGTTGAGCCAAAATCATGCTAAAATGACATGTTACAACATGATGCATGTTAAGGCAAATCAAGGGATTACAAGACAAGTATATGGTGCATGCAAGAGACCACTAAACCAACTTTGGACAGAGGTAAATCATGGTAAAAGAACACCAAATACTTGCTGAAATGAAGCTAAAACAAGCTAAGCACACATGCTGCAAACATAAGCCATTTATCCTATTATTCAAGACAATAAGGAGAGGGGATGGCCCTCTCCTATTTAGGACCTCAAAACCACCTCTCCATCACTGAAAATGCTTTGGATTTCAGTGGTAAAGAAGTCATACAAAGACAAGAACAGTGGCCAAAAGGGATGGCCTAAAACAAGGCCTAACAAGGCCTAAGAGGGGGGAAACAACCCCAAACCTCAAAATGACCTTAAACGAAGTTCTAAAGCAAGAAAAATCAGAACTTTTATTAGTTATAAGTTAAGCTTAAAACAATAAGCAAGAAGGGCTAAAAGCTTAAGCAATAAAGGGGTATCTAAAGCAAGGAACTTACCCTTGTAGAATCTCTTCAAGAACAAAGTTCCGGCAAGTTTTCTGAGTTCAAACCAACCGAAGAACACTGAAATCAACCTCCTAGCACCTCAGCAACCAAGGATGGTGTTCTAGTGTGTGTTTGTGTACAATAGTAAGACAATACTACACTTTTGGACACAAAACAAGGCTAAACAAAGAAGAATAGATACAATACTATATCTATCCTCTCAAGAACAATTTTTCTGACCCTCTGAGGAGGGAGGAGGGGCTCTCTCTTTATAGAAGTTCAAATTCTAAAGCTTTCAAGAGAAGCTAAGCAAAGGGCAAATCCCTCCATACACGTGTATGGATGAATTATGGATGCCAGCTGCACCAGTTGGCACAAAATATCTGCATAAAGCAGATGAACAGGGTTCGGCCACCAAAAATGGCCGATCGACCAACACAAGTGCCGGCCGACCAAATATAGTGCCGATCGGCCAACACTCTTGGCCGATGGCAAGAACAAGGGGCCGATGGCATCATGCCTTGGCCGGTGGATTGAGGGATAGCAAACAAGCCACCCTCTTCCCTTAGAAGCAAAAAGACAAGTGTTTGGTCCATAACCAAGCACAAAACATACAAGTTGAGAGATCCTGAGGCAAGGCGCGTAGCCGAGACCTTCGAGAACTCAAAACAAACACGAGCATGGATGATCATCGAGTGTTCAAACGATGACGTCCAAGTCTTAAGGACGGTCAAAAATGGGGTGTCTACAGGTTTGTTTTCCTTTCGTGTGAAATGTAGATATGGATGGATATGAATTTAAATGGTGGGGTTGGATATTTGAAATCTCTCACCTATGAAAGTATGGATAGTTTATCTATTTGGGAATTTATATATATATATATGTTTAGAAATATATGTTTTGGGCAATCGGTGGAGGATAGTCATGATTATTGTAGAAACTGCATTATGATTAGGTGAATTGAAACTAATCATTTAGAATATGTCATTGAATATGATAGTGGGAAGAACACATTGAATATGTGCCTTTATTGATCATAGTACAAGATAAAGAGTTTAATACATTGTATATGTACCTTTGTTTGGGAGGAGATAGGGGATATACTCCATACGTGTGATTATATGCTTTAATACATTGTATATGTATATTTTTTGGGAGGAGATAGGGGATGTACTCTATATGTGCATATTTGCCTTAATACATTGTATATGTACCTTTGTTTGGAAGGAGATAGGGGATGTACTCCATACGTGTGATTATATGCTTTAATACATTGCATATGTATATTGTTTGGGAGGAGATATGTGATGTACTCCATATGTGCATATTTGCCTTAATACATTGTATATGTACCTTTGTTTGGGAGGAGATAGGGGATGTACTCCATACGTGTGATTATATGCTTTAATACATTGTATATGTATCCATGGTTTAAGAGAAGATAGGGGATGGACTCTCAAACCTATTTGGGAGGAGATAGGGAATGGACTCCACTGATACAGCAAATCTGTGTATCACTTGAAATATGGAAGTGTTTTAATATGAGTTATATTCTCATGTGAATTGTGAAGTATGGAGGTGTTTTAATATGTGTTATAGTCTCATTGAATTGTTTGGCCAGGTTCTGAGCCATAGTTATGAATCAAAACTGTATAAGTGAAGGAAACTAAAATGAAAAATGGATGTACTTGATGTTGAATTGAAAGGTGTTGTAAGTTGGTTTATAAGTGTCAACCATATATCAAATGCTATTGTTTTAGTTATTTCTCATAATGAGTAACATGAAGAAAGAAAAGTAAATTGCTAATGTTGTTGAATGAAAAGAATGTTTTTGAGAAAAGTTCCTATGTAAGTATATTTTTGTATAAACCGTCACATTATGTATATGATATTATTTGATGCATTCATGATCATAGCTATCTGTTTGTTGCTATTGTTTAGGATCATGTTGAGATCCCTACTGGGCTTTATGTTCATCCCACGTTGCTAATCCTTTTTCAGGTGAATGTCAAGAGGTGTTTCAAGATTGAGGATCTCCTTTATGTGTTGGCCACGGGGCCTTTTATTTGTAGGTGGAATGCCATTGATGTAAAAGGGTTAAACCCTTTCTTTTAGTGTTAAAGATGTAAGCCTGCGGGCGATTTATTTAGTTATGTACATGTTGCATTTTCGGATGAGAGAATCTTTATTTATTCTTACAAATGATGTAAAGAGTTTCCGCATGTTATCTCTGTAATTGCATAAACTTAAAGAATTTGGTAATGGACTTTGAGTAATAAAATGTGGGGCGTGACAACTTGGTATTAGAGCAAGCTGAGTTTGAATACTTTGGGCTCGTGGGAAGTGGTTTTTACCACAGTGGGTTTGCTACGTGTGGTGAGGATGTTGCATATAGTTAACATGAATGTTAGGACTCGTATGTTGCATTTATGTGAGCGTGGGATTAAGTTTCCTGGATAGTATTTGTAGTCGGTGAACTTGCTCTGAGGTCCTCTTGGAAACACACCTGATCAACGTGGTTTCTGATAAGAATTCCTTGAGAGTTCCAGGATGAGTGTCTATCTTTGAGGACTTGATTCGATTATGTGTTGAAGTGTTTAAATGTCTATACGCAATAGAAATTGTATGCTTTGGGAAGTAAGTGTGTCTTGTAGCCTAGAGGTGGCGAGTGCGTGCCTTAGGAAAGGTTGTTGTGTTGAGTACTAAGCTTGGTTTTGTTTTGGGGATTTTATAAGACATCTACAGTGGGTTGCTTTCATGAAGGCCTTTTGTGCCAAGTATTTTCCCTCATTCTGCTTGGGAAAGGTTGAGGGAACAGTTTGTTGAGTTACGCCAGGATGCTACTCCTTTGGCACAGTTTGAGATGCGGTTCACTAGTTTGTCGAGGTTTGCTCCAAAGTTGGTATCGTTGTTATGAGTTTATTGAGAGGCGGTAGCATGATGATATCCGGGAGAAAGTAGCTGGATCCCTTTGGAAGGATTGTTATAGTCTAGTCGAGGCAACGGCCCACGTAGAGGCCATGGTTGTGAGTGTTGGTCGGGATAGGGAGGAGGCCATCTCGGTGACTCATTCGGTTCATAAGCACTCTAGGCTCAGTAAAAGGTAGAGGCGAGCGCAAGCTCAGTCCTAGGCTAAATCCTTTTCTCCGTCAGGGGTTTCGGACTCTTCTATTGGGAGGTCCAGAGAGGTTCAGGTTTCAGGCCAGGCTCAGAGCAGGGGGTCTGTTGGTTGTTTTGGTTAGGGTCAGCTGGGCCATGTTAGACATTTATGCCTTTTACGTGTGAATTCTACGAGTGTTTCAAAGCCTAGTCAGACTCAGTCGTACCCGTCCAGTCAGAGGCGTTATCGGTACCAGAAACGGGCAGGCCAGGCTTCGAGAGCCTCACGAGGGGCGACTTATTAGCTAACACTATAGTACTACCCTGGAGAGGGACTTTTGTATTGATGGCCGGTGATGTATTATGTGAATCATTTCGTTGTTGACCGGTGCATTGTTAGATGCTGAGACATCATGATTATGTATATTGTTGTTTGTCTAATCCTCATGTATTGGGGGCATGCATGGAATCTCGAACCCTTTTTTTATATATATAGAGAAGTTGTTAATAGGATCGATGATCCTAGTGTTGTTGTGTGTTTGGTATCGAATTATGAGATAGTGATGTGATGGCCTGTGAGCCTTGTTCAGTTTAAAAGTTATTTGTTGAGAAAGGGGAATCCGTGGGTGAATGTTATTGGTGTGATGGTTTCGAGAGTTGTGTGGTATTGGCAAAGTTATGTGAGAATGAAATATAAGGCTTGAAAGTGTTGAGTCTAGAGGAATGCGAGATTTGGATTCCTGGGCAATGCGGATGGTACTTGTGATTGCGGTTTAGTGTTTTAGTTTGTTGGTCAATGAGTTTATTGTGATCCTATAGATCTTGTTAAGGGTAATGTTTGTGTTATGGTCGTAATGAGTTGGTATGGGTTTGTGGTGTTATTAGATATTGGATGGAACTTACAAATGTGAGGAAAATTTGGTGGTTAGACACTAGAGGTATTCCTGGAAGGAAGTAAAGTTGTGTGCTCGGGTAACGAGTCTGGCATTGGTGAAAATTCTTTCGTGTCCAAAATTGGGTGTTTGTCATTGACCATATCGGTCTTATGTTTGAAAGGCGAAGGAGTATTTTCCATGTAGGCATATGACTGGTGGTTTTCCTTAGAAACGATGGTGGTTTGGCCAGATCTTGAAGAATCCGGTGAGATTCAAAGAATATGAGAATTTGGGTGTGGAACTCCATCTTGGGGCAAGTGATGTTGGGTACCATGTCAGTGTTTGATACCGAGTGCAAAGTTTTACTGAGCTGGTTAGTCAGTTGGTTGATATCAGGGTTTGGTTAACACGTAGTCACCTTGGGAATAGCATGGGCTGGTGTGCGAGGTTGTAAGGCTGTGGGTGCATTGGAGTGGTTTGGCGAGTTGTATGTCTCGTGTAAGTGGCTGTGAAGCTTATAAAAAGATTATCCTAAAATTGTGGAAATCCCCTGGTAGGGGTAACGTATTGTGAACTCTTCATTTGTGCATGTTGTATGCCTCATATGACTGACAATTTATGATGATAATATGTCGGAATGGAATTGCAAAATTTTAGATTCCTTTGTTTTGTGTTTGTGCCTTATTGTGTTGATAACACAATTGTAATTTCTATTAATTGTTATTATAGAAATGTTATGTTTATATTGGTTGAGGAATCACTTTAAGGGTGATGGGAGTTGTTGGGTGACGGTGGAAGTTCACCAATTGTCTTATGTTGAGAAATGAACTTGGAAGATGAATTCCTTCCTTGTGTTATAGCCTCGGAGGGCAATGTTGAATTGTAATGTTTTGGATTTGATCCAAGTGTTAATAAAGGATTTTGATACGTAGTTTATTTGATTTAATAAATGCTGAATTTAACAAAGTATGAAAATGTGAATGATTCGGTGTTCGGAGTAACACTTTATTTTATTGTTGAAGGATGTTTGCAAAAATTTTAAGAATCCATTTGAAATTAAGAACGTATTTGATTGTGGAAATTTTCAAAAAAAATGAGAAAACGTGATTTTTTTTTTTTTTTACATAGTTGCATTGTAGATGATGTCACCATGTTGTGGTTGGTTCACCTCGAGTTGCGTTGTGTTCTTAATTTCGGGGACGAAATTTCCTGAGGTGGGGAGGTTGTAGCACTTGTGCCTTTTAAAGCTTTTGGTAAATATATTTGGACCCTTTATTCTATTTTGGGAACCTTTGGTGTTGTTGTACTTTAGTTTTGGAGGAGTACAAATTGATTTAAACTTGTTGGGTTTGGTTGTTCGCACTTATTCTTGTCAAAAGTTCCTTAGAGACTTAGAAATTTCATTATAGGGTCAACACCAGCCTTCCTAGGGTCGACCCTTACCTGTTGATGAAGTTCTGGAGGTGTTGCTGGAAAATAGGGTAGACACCAGACTGGGAGAGGGTCGACCCTCTTCTGTTTGTGTGTTGGTTGCTGGAACATAGGGTAGACACCAGTCTGGGGTAGGGTCGACACCAGCAGTGCAGTTAAGCTTAGTTTTCCCAGATTTTCCTCTTTGGTGTCGACACCACTGTTGCAGGGGTCGACCCCTGCAGATTTTTTTTCAGATTTTAGTCCGACTTTTGGCCCTACTTTTTAGGGGTTTTAACTTGATATTTTGCGTTGACTTTGGGGCTTATTTCTAATTTTACCTAGTGTTATAAATAGGCTTTCACTTGACCCTTTTCTTTATTTTCTCCTTCTCTTTTCTGCTTCTAAATCGTATCACTCTCTCTCCCTCTCCAAAATCACTTTTTGCTTAAGGATCTCTAGATCTACTCACCTAGAGTGATCTTTTCACCATGGTCCTTTGAGATGGATTGTAGATCTCGTCAAGGGCTTCCTTTTGGTTCGAGTGGTTCGTGGTTTTGGCGCCAGTGATTTTTGGGTGGTTTTCTCTCCTAAGCTTGAGGTAGGGATTTCTTTGGTCTTTTTCAATACTACTTTTATAGATAGACATGTGGTAGTTTTATTGCATAAAAACCATATTCATTATGGGTTTTTCTTGAAAAACATGAAAGGGGATCTAGGGTTTGAAACTCATGATTGGTATTGTTAAGTTGTTTGTTGTTGAGTTATTTTGGAAATAATTTACTATGTTTATGAAGAAAGGGAGGAAAGCCCTAGTTTGTTATTATTGATATAATGGATTTAAAAAGGGGAGGGAGTTGAAAAATCTTTATATCTTGCTAATATGGGTTGGTTAATTATGTTCATATCAAAAGAAAACAAAAGGGAAGTAACCACGGTGTTGGTATTGTTTCAGACTAATCACGTGATGTTGAGTTGAGTTATGGTTTTGGTACTATGGAATTGATTTTGTAAAATAAAGGTGATGGATTTGGTTTTGGTTTTATAAAATGATGAGAATGAATTTTTAGAAAATGGTTGAGGTTGTGCGGTTAGAAAAATAACGGAAAGTGGTCTTCTGAAGGAAAATGAAATCATCACCCTTTGTAAATCGATAATGAACTCGAGGTTGGATTTTGGAATTTCTTCACATATTATTTTTACTATTGGACTGAAAGTCTAGTGAGAATTGGGTTTTGTAGTCATGCCCCGAGGGCCTCATGCTACAGTTCGGACTCAAATGTTACGGTTTTGAATCTAATCCCGCAAAGTGCAATGCGAGACTGATAAATCCCCAAAGAGTCCAAATCCGGCAAATCGTTTTGGAAAACTGATTTTTAAGAAAGAAGTGCCAAATATGGACTGTTTTTCCAGATATAGAGTTGCCACCTAAATATTTTATTTTGGGAGAATTTAGGAAACCCTGACTCGTGCCTAAGGCCACGTGTCCGTCATCTCCAAAGTTGCATCGGCTCAGGAACTTGGGTACGATTGGGGAAGGTCATCAATGAGCACCCCCGCTCGCCTGATCAAAGATCGGCCTGTACTAAACATGATATCTAGTTTTTGAAAACACATGCGTTCTTATTCCGGTTAATTAGCTAGAATTTACTATGTGATGCGCACAACACATAAGTGTAGACTAGATCGCCTAATTTATATATATATATATATATGTGTTTAGAAATATATGTTTTGGCTATCAGTGGAGGATAGTCATGATTGTTGTAGAAACTGCATGATGATTAGGTGAATTGAAACTAATCATTTGGAATATGTCATTGAATATGATAGTGGGAAGAACACATTGTATATGTACCTTTATTGATCATATTACAAGATAAAGAGTTTAATACATTGTATATGTACCTTTGTTTGGGAGGAGATAGGGGATGTACTCCATACGTGTGATTATATGCTTTAATACATTGTATATGTATATTGTTTGGGAGGAGACATGAGATGTACTCCATATGTGCATATTTGCCTTAATACATTGTATATGTACCTTTGTTTGGGAGGAGATAGGGGATGTACTTCATACATGTGATTATATGCTTTAATACATTGTATATGTATATTGTTTGGGAGGAGATATGGGATGTACTCCATATGTGAATATTTGCCTTAATACATTGTATATGTACCTTTGTTTGGGAGGAGATAGGGGATGTACTCCATACGTGTGATTATATGCTTTAATACATTGTATATGCATATTTTTTGGGAGGAGATAGGAGATGTACTCCATATGTGCATATTTGCCTTAATACATTGTATATGTACCTCTGTTTGGGAGGAGATAGGGGATGTACTCTATACGTGTGATTATATGCTTTAATACATTGTATATGTATCCATGGTTTGAGAGGAGATAGGGGATGGACTCCACTGATACAGCAAATTTGTGTATCACTTGAAATATGGAAGTGTTGAAGTATGGAAGTGTTTTAATATGAGTTATATTCTCATGTGAATTGTGAAGTATGGAAGTGTTTTAATATGTGTTATAGTTTCATTGAATTGTTTGGCCAGGTTCTGAGCCATAGTTATGAATCGAAACTGTATAAGTGAAGGAAACTGAAATGAAAAATGGATGTACTTGATGTTGAATTGAAAGGTGTTGTAAGTTGGTTTATAAGTGTCAACCATATATCAAATGCTATTGTTTTAGTTATTTCTCATAACGAGTAACATGAAGAAAGAAAATTAAATTGCTAATGTTGTTGAATGAAAAGAATGTTTTTGAGAAAAGTAAATTGCTAATGTTGCGGGCGATTTATTTAGTTATGTACATGTTGCATTTTCGGATGGGAGAATCTTTATTTATTCTTACAAATGATGTAAAGAGTTTCCGCATGTTATCTCTGTAATTGCATAAACTTAAAGAATTTGGTAATGGACTCCGAGTAATAAAATGTGGTGCGTGACAAAATCAACTGTCAACTATTTATTATAATCCTATATAATAAATAATAACAACTCTCCAGGTGGTTACTACCAATCACCTAATTGAAAGGGGGCCAAACAGTTAAACATGAGTCATTAAACAAACTCAATTTAAATTAAATATAAGTCATGGGTCCCACCCATAAGCCAAACATGCTCTAATTATATACCAAAATAGACCTAACAATTTATCTCAAATCATGGTCCAAACACCCAAAACTCAAATTTCAAATTCTGCTATATAGTAAACTGAACACCAATCAGTTTGCAAATTCTCATAAAATAAATACTCACCATTAAATTCTGAAATTTTTATCCAACATGCTAAACTCTAATAAGAACAACATAATAAAAATTTTCATAATTTCTGAGATCGAAAATTA
Source organism: Camellia sinensis (assembly GCF_055761805.1). Lineage (NCBI taxonomy): Eukaryota > Viridiplantae > Streptophyta > Magnoliopsida > Ericales > Theaceae > Camellia > Camellia sinensis. Next base: position 154,839,694 of record NC_138967.1, read on the forward strand.
TATTTTTAAAAAACAATTATTACAAAATTGAACGATTTTCATACATACCTTTACATAACACTCCAATCCAAATATTACTCATTTAATTTATGCACTAACTATTTAAACAAAAAGATATTTTGGGTTATCACAAGACCATTTCTGTGCTCGAACGGAGATCGCAGATCTGTTTTCTATAAATATGTGTTTCAGTCCGATTTTAGGATATGGCTTCCAAATCTTCTTTTTGGATATTAGGGTTTTCATCTGGGGCTTCTTTTTTTGTTTCATTTGATAGTTGTGAAAGTTTAATCATGAATTGAGTGGATTATATCAAAAGGTTTGTTTGTTTTATTTATTCAATACAAAAGAAAAAGTTGTTCTTCAATGGATTCCGTGGAATTTGAACCTGAAGTTTTGGTGGATTCTAGAGTGGCTCATCATCGTGGATTCGACATTGACATAGTGGATTTAATGTTGGGCAAGACAATTACGAGGTGAAGACCATGGTGGAAGAGGCATATGTGGGTCGATTCAATTCGGGCATGGATTCGCTAGGTAATTAAGAGTACACTTGTGTAATTCATTTTGTCTTCTTAGTAAAATGTTTTGTGGCTTTGGCCCGTGGTTTTTTTTTTTTTCACAATTGGAGACGTTAAAATCGTTGTGTCGATTTGTCTTGATTGTTTGATTGAGATTGTTATTTACTACTTGAAATTGATACATAATCACAAATCAATATTTAAGGAATTTTTAGATTTTTTCAATATGATAAATTTATTAAGGCGGCACTTTTTTACTACAACTTACAACTTATAAGTTGGTAATAAAAATAGGTTAAAAGGAAAAATAAAATTTATATAAATTTTTATTGAAGGTGTGAGGGAGATTTCATAATCTGGCTTTAGGTCGTGGTAATGACCGGGCGAAGAAGAGGTCCGCGCGCATTTGGGCCGAGCTAACTTGGGCTAATCCAGAGTTGGTTTGCTCGATTGAGGTCCAGGGCCCATTCGGCCAAGATGATCGTCTGTCAACCCAGGCTTATTGGTTGCGCATGTAGCTCGGCGGAAAGGTCTCCCTTGGACCGGCCTAACCTGTCTGGAGCTCGGCCATACTGGAATGCTACGGAGCTCGGTTCTGATAGAGCTCGGCGAGTGGCACTGTTGGGCTCATTAAGTAGCTCGGTCGAAGGAAGCCGAGATAATTCTGCTGGGCTGCCCATTCCCGCCGATGCCAACTGGCGGTTTGATTAGGTGGTGTTTAGCTGAATTTGTGCTGACAGATAGGAGAGCAGCTGCACATGTCAATAAGCGAATGGATGAAGAGGTGAGCGTAGAAAGTATATAAGCATGACTGCGCCCCCCATGCTGGGGATGGAACATGATTTTTGGTGAGAGAAACTGACATTCATTCAGCTTCTCTCTCTTTCTCTCTGAGTGTGTGCTAACTTGACCCTCGGAGGGGTTTTCTGGCAACACACCGTCGGGTAGCTCACCGCCGTTGTATTCTCAGGTTGATCGGACAGACACGGAGCTTGGACGAAAGGAGTGCGGGTGTTGTCGAATATTTCCTCCCCGCACAATGGGCGTCGTCTGTGGGAAGTTGATAAACAAAACCTTGTCCTCCAAGCTTCTCCAGTTGTCTTTTATGGCAAACCACGATGACATTTCGTTGTTCTCTATCGACGGCATCACGCCAGAGTCCGTTCGACGCAGAGATGGCTTGTCCGCCATTCCGACGATGGCTAATTTGGAGACCTCCGCACAAGGACTTCCCAGGGATGCGCGATACAAGCGCGCAAGGAGTTTTGGGCGCTCTGTCATTCCAAAAGAGCGTCGCCGACGGCAAGATTCACACACTTAATACTTGGAAGACAAGCTAAGAGACCGAGATACCATCATCAAGAAAATGGCGACGGAGATGGAGGCCATGAGATGCTAGATGAAGGGAAAGGGCATCGCTGGAGTGGGAAACCACAGTGAGCACGCCCATTCTTGTCGTTCCAACAGTCTTAATAGACGTTGCACCCCTTCACTCTCCGTCACGAGAAGCTTCAGAGCTGGAAACAACGTCGCGCCGGTGATGATATCTCGCACTTAGGACAGCAGTTACCACCGCTCACGCCCGATGACGGCGTTGAGATTTTCTCGCTCTGACCGTTCGAAAGACTTAAGAGATGTGTTGGAGGAGCGCGCTGGCCGGTAGGAGGCGTAAGAGGCGCAGAAGGTGCCTGAGGGCAAGCTATTGAAAAGGTTGCCATGCCACAACCACGCTTAGCAGCACACGCGCCACCAGACAGAGAGTTGGCAAGGCTGATCGCCACCCCTTTTTTTGTAGAGATCGAGAACACACCGCTCCCCCCCGGGTTTCATCAACCAAAGTTCACGCTCTATGACGGAAAGAGTGATCCATATATGCACGTAAGCCACTTTTGGCAGGTTATGGTTGGGTACAGGCGAAACGATGCGCTCATGTGCCTTGTTTTTCCATCGAGTTTAGGCGAGTTGGGCCTAAAATGGTTTGAGAGGCTGCCGGAGGAGAGCATAGAGGGGTGACAACAGTTGGCAGAGGCATTTGTCACCAGATTTAAGAAAAATGCCAAAATGCCCAAGGAAATTGACCATCTCTTGAGAGTAAAGATGGATCCAGGTAACTCTTTGAAGGCGTATAACGCTAAGTATTGGGAGACTTTCAACGAGATCCTTAATTGCCCGACCAACCTTGCAATCACTCAGTATAAGCGCGGTCTTCCAGTTCAACATCGACTGAGAGACTCGCTCACAATGAATCAACCGTCAACCATGGAATTGCTCATGCAACACATTAATGAGCGCATCCGAGTCGAAGACGATGCAGCCGCAGCTACCGTGACGACAAGTCCGGTAGTAGAGAATAAGAGAGTAGTGCGAAAGGTTCACGCAGTTGGCCAAGATGATGGCCATGCAAACAACCATGGGAGAGATGTAGGGAGTTCGGTTTTTGGAATACGTCTATAAGAAGGCCGAGGAAAAAGGGCATAAAACTTGCGCAATGTAAATGGCCGATCCATTTTCAGAACATCGAACTCTACCAATCTAAAGTTTTGTTCTTAGTTCTATTTTTGTAACCCTTTTTGCCATTGGCACAATAAAAAAAGTAGACCATTTTGTTGTACTTTTGCCTTGCCAAGCGGATTTAGTGTGGTCCAAGGGGCAACTAACAATCATTTTGACGGAAAGATCAAAATTCCTTGCAGGGTGGATTTTGCTCGGCAAGAGATTTGTTGATGGTTTTGATCAACTTTGGAATTCTTTGCCAGACGGATTTTGCTCGGCAAGAGGTTTGTTGATGATTTTATCAACTATGGAATTCCTTGTCGAATGAATTTTACTCGGCAAGAGGTCTGTTGATGGTTTTAATCTTTAGAATTCCTTAACGAGCTGATCTTGCTCGCCAAGAAGCAAGTCACCGAGCTGACCTTGCTCGTTGACCATGGAGTTCCTTGCCGAGCTGATTTTGCTCGCCAAGAAGTAAGTCGCCGAGCGGACCTTGGTCGCTGACCTTAGAGTTCCTTGCCGAGCTGATCTTGCTCACCATGAAGAAAGTCGCCGAGCTGACCTTGCTCCCCGACTTTAGAGTTCCTTCCCGAGCTGATCTCGCTCGCCATGAAGCAAGTTGCCAAGTTGACCTTCCTCGCCGACCGTTGAGTTCCTTACTAAGCTGATCTTGCTCGCCAAGAAGCAAGTCGCCGAGCGGACCTTGCTCGTCGACCATGGAGTTCCTTGCCGAGTAGATCTCGCTCGCTAAGAAGAAAGTTACCGAGCTGACCTTGCTCGCCGATCGTAGAATTCCTTGCCGAGTTGATCTTGCTCGCCAAGAAGCAACTCGCTGAGCCAACCTTGCTCGTTGACCATGGAGCCCCATGCCGAGCTGATCTTGCTCGCCAAGAAGTAAGTCACCGAGCGGGCCTTGCTCGCGACCTTGGAGTTCATTTCCGAGCTGATCTTGCTCACCAAGAAGAAAGTCACAGAGCGGACCTTGCTCGAGGACCTTGGAGTTCCTTGTCGAGATGATCTTGCTCGCCAAGAAACAAGTCGCCAAGCTGACCTTGCTCGCTGACCTTGGAGTTCCTTGCCGAGCTGATCTTGCTCGTCAAGCAGCAAGTGGCCGAGCGGACCTTGCTCGTTGACCATGGTGCTCCTTGCCGAGCTGATCTTGTTCACCAAGAAGCAAGTCGCCGAGCGGACCTTGCTTGTTGACAGGGGTGCTCCTTGCCGAGCTGATCTTGCTCGCCAAGAAGAAAGTCACTGAGCGGACCTTGCTCGCTGACCATGGAGCTCCCTGCCGAGCTGATTTTGTTCGCCAAGAAGTAAGTTGCCGAGCGGACCTTGCTCACGACCTTGGAGTTCCTTGCCGAGCAGATCTTGCTCGCCAAGAAGAAAGTCGCCGAGAGGACCTTGCTTGCGACCTTGGAGTTCCTTGCTGAGCTGATCTTGCTCGCCAAGAAGAGAGTCGCCGAGCGGACCTTAGAGTTCCTTGCCAAGCTAATCTTGCTTGCCAAGAAGAAAGCTGCCGAGCGGACCTTGCCCACGGACCTTGGAGTTCCTTGCCGAGCTCATCTTGCTCGCCAAGAAGCAAGTCGCCGAGCCGACCTTGGAGTTCCTTGCCAAGCTGATCCTGCTCGCTAAGAAGTAAGTCGCCGAGCGGACCTTGCTCGTGATCTTGGAATTCCTTGTCGAGCTGATCTTGCTCGCCAAGAAGCAAGTCGCCGAGCGGACCTTGCTCGGGGACCTTAGAGTTCCTTGCTGAGCTGATCTTGCTCGTCAAGAAGCAAGTCGCCGATCTGACCTTGCTCGCTGACCTTGGAGTTCCTTGCCGAGCTGATCTTGCTCGCCAAGAAGCAAGTCGCCAAGCGGACCTTGCTCGTTGACCATGGTGCTTCTTGCCGAGCTGATCTTGCTCGCCAAGAAGTAAGTTGCCGAGCGGGCCTTGCTCGCGACCTTGGAATTCCTTTCCGAACTAATCTTGGTCACCAAGAAGAAAGTCACCGAGCGGATCTTGTTCGCTGACCTTGGAGTTCCTTGCCGAGCTGATCTTGCTCGCCAAGAAGCAAGTCGCGAGCTGACTTTGCTCGCCGTCCTTGGAGTTCTTTGCCAAGCTGATCTTGCTCGACCAGAAGTAAGTCGCCGAGCGGACCTTGCTTGTGACCTTGGAATTCCTTTCTGAGCTGATCTTGCTCGCCCAGAAGCAAGTCGCCGAGCGGACCTTGCTCGCAGACCTTGGAGTTCCTTGCTGAGCTGAACTTGCTCGCCAAGAAGCAAGTCGCCGATCTGACCTTGGTCGCCGACCTTGGAGTTCCTTGCCGAGCTGATCTTGCTCGCCAAGAAGCAAGTCGCCAAGCGGACCTTGCTCATTGACAATGGTGCTTCTTACCGAGCTGATCTTGCTCACCAAGAAGTAAGTCGCCGAGCGGGCCTTGCTTGTGACCTTGGAGTTCATTGCCGAGCTGATCTTGCTTGCCAAGAAGAAAGTTGCCGAGCGGACCTTGCCCGTTGACCATGGAGCTCCCTGCCAAGCTGATCTTGCTTGCCAAGAAGTAAGTCACCGAGCGGACCTTGCTCGCGACCTCGGAGTTCCTTGATGAGCTGATCTTGCTCGCCAAGAAGAGAGTCGCCGAGCGGACCTTGCTCGCGGACCTTGGAGTTCCTTGCCGTGCTAATCTTGCTCACCAAGAAGCAAGTCCCTGAGCCGAACTTCCTCGCGACCTTGGAGTTCCTTGCCGAGCTAATCTTGCTCGCCAAGAAAAAAGTCCCTGAGCAGACCTTGCTCGCGACCTCGGAGTTCCTTACCGAGTTGATCATGCTCGCCAACAAGAGAGTTGCCGAGCGGACCTTGCTCGTGGACCTTGGAGTTCCTTGCCTTACTGATCTTGCTCGCCAAGAAGCAAGTCGCCGAGCCGACCTTGCTCACGACCTTGGAGTTCCTTGCCGATCTGATCTTGCTCGCTAAGAAAATAGTCCCTGAGCGGACCTTGCTCGCGACCTTAGAGTTCCTTGCCGAGCTAATCTTGGTCGCCAAGAAGAAAGTCGCCGAGCAGACCTTGCTTGCGGACTCCTTGCCGAGCTGATCTTGCTCACCAAGAAGAGAGTCACTGAGTGCACCTTGCTTGTGGACCTTGGAATTCCTTGCCGAGCTGATCTTGCTCACCAAGAAGAAAGTCATCTAGCGGACCTTCCTCGCGGACCTTGGAGTTCCTTGCCAAGCTGTTCTTGCTCGCCAAGAAGAGAGTTGCCGAGTGGACCTTGCTCGCGACCTTGGAGTCCCTTGCCGAGCTGATCTTGCTCGCCAAGAAGCAAGTTGCCGAGCTGACCTTGCTTGCCGACCTTTGAGTGCCTTGTCGAGCTGATCTTGCTCGCCAAGAAGCAAGTTGTCGAGTGGACCTTGCTCGTGACCTTGGAGTTCCTTGCCGAGCTGATCTTCCTTGCCAAGAAGTAAGTCGCCGAGCAGACCTTGCTCGTGGACCTTGGAGTTCCTTGCCGAGCGGATTTTGCTCGCCAAGAAGCAAGTCGCCGAGCTGACCTTGCTCACCGACCTTGGAGTTCCTTGCCGAGCTGATCTTGCTCGCCAAGAAGCAAGTTGCCGAGCGGACCTTGCTCGTTGACCGTGGTGCTCCTTGCCGAGCTGATCTTTCTCGCCAAGAAGTAAGTCGCCGAGCGGGCCTTGCTCGCGACCTTGGAGTTCCATGCCGAGCTGATCATGCTCGCCAAGATGAAAGTTACCGAGTGGACCTTGCTCGTTGACCATGGAGCTCCCTGCCGAGCTGATCTTGCTCCCTAAGAAGTAAGTCGCCAAGGGGACCTTGCTCGCGAGCTTGGAGTTCCTTGCCGAGTTGACCTTGCTCGCCAAGAAGAAAGTCGCTGAGCGGACCTTGCCCGCGAGCTTGGAGTTCCTTGCCGAGCTGATCTTGCTCCCCAAGAAAAAGTCACCGAGCGGACCTTGCCCGCGGGCTTGGAGTTCCTTGCCGAGCTGATCTTGCTCTCCAAGAAGAGAGTCGCTGAGCGGACCTTGCTCGCGGACCTTGGAGTTCCTTGCCGAGCTGATCTTCTCGCCAAGAAGAAAGTCGCTGAGCGGACCTTGCTCGGGGACCATGGAGTTCCTTGCCGAGCTGATCTTGCTTGCCAAGAAGCGAGTCGCCGAGCCGACCTTGCTCGCCGACTTTGGAGTTCCTTGCCGAGCTGATCTTGCTCGCCAAGAAGCGAGTCCCCGAGCGAACCTTGGTCGCGACCTTGAAGTTCCTTGCCGAGTTGATCTTGCTTGCTAAGAAGCAAGTCGCCGAGCTGACCTTGGTCGCCGACCTTTGAGTGCCCTGTCAAGCTGATCTTGCTCGCCAAGAAACAAGTCGCCGAGCGGACCTTTCTCGCGACTTTGGAGTTCCTTGCTGAGCTGATCTTGCTCGCCAAGAAGAAAGTCGCTGAGCTGACCTTGCTCGCGGACCTTGGAGTTCCTTGCCGAGCTGATCTTGCTCACCCAGAAGAAAGTCGTCGAGCAGACCTTGCTCGTTGACCATGGAGCTCCCTGCCAAGCTAATCTTGCTCGCCAAGAAGTAAGTCGCCGAGCGGACCTTGCTCGGGGACCATGGAGTTCCTTGTCAAGCTGATCTTGCTTGCCAAGAAGCGAGTCACCGAGCCGACCTTGGAGTTCCTTGCCTAGCTGATCTTGCTCGCCAAGAAGAAAGTCCCCGAGCGGACCTTGCTCACGACCTTGGAGTTCCTTGCCGAGTTGATCCTGCTCGCCAAGAAGAAAGTCGCCGAGCGAACCTTGGAGTTCCTTGCCGAGTGGATCTTGCTCGCCAAGAAGCAAGTCGCCGAGCTGACCTTGCTCGCCGACCTTGGAGTTCCTTGCCGAGCTGATCTTGCTCGCCTAGAAGCAAGTCGCCGAGCTTGGAGTTCCCTGCTGAGTTGATCTTGCTCGCCAAGAAGAAAGTCACCGAGCGGACCTTGCTCGTGACCTTGGAGTTTCTTGTCGAGCTGATCTTGTTCACCAAGGAGAAAGTTGCCCAGCGGACCTTGCTCACGGACCTTGGAGTTCCTTGCTGAGCTGATATTGCTCACCAAGAAGCAAGTCGTCGAGTTGACCTTGCTCGCCAACCTTGGAGTTCCTTGCCGAGCTGATCTTGCTCGCCAAGAAGAAATTCGCCGAGCGGACCTTGCTTGTGACCTGGGAGTTCGTTGCCGAGCTGATCTTGCTCGCCAAGGAGAAAGTCTTCGAGCGGACCTTGCTCTTGGACCTTGGAGTTCCTTGCTGAGCTGATCTTGTTCGCCAAGAAGCAAGTCGCTGAGCTGACCTTGCTCGCCAACCTTTGAGTGCCTTGCCGAGCTGATCTTGCTTGCTAAGAAGAAAGTCGCTGAGCTGACCTTGCTCGCCCACCTTGGAGTTCTTTGCCGAGCTGATCTTGCTCGCCAAGGAGAAAGTAGCCGAGCGGGCCTTGCTCACGGACCTTGGAGTTTCTTGCCGAGCTGATCTTGCTCGCTAAGTAGCAAGTCGCCGAGCTGACCTTGCTCGCCGACCTTGGAGTTCCTTGCTGAGCTAATCTTGCTCGCCAAGAAGCAAGTCGCCGAGCGGACCGTGCTCGTCGACCGTAGAGTTCGTTGCTGAGCTGATCTTGCTTGCCAAGAACAAAGTCGCCGAGCTGACCTTGCTCACCAACCTTGGAGTTACTTACCGAGCTGATCTTGCTTGCTAAGAAGCAAGTCACCGAGCGGACCGTGGTCGTCGACCATGGAGTTCGTTGCCGGGCTGATCTTGCTCGCCAAGAATCAAGTTGCTGAGTTGGCTTTCCTCGCTAACTTTGAAGGTCCTTGCCAAGTTGATTTTACTCGCCAAGAATCGAGTTGACGAGCTAACTTTGTTTGCCAACTTTGAGGTTTCTAGACCGAGCAAAGTGAACCACTGAGCAAAAAGTCTAGCCCGGCCTTGTAATGTAATTCCGATCACGCAAATGCGGACAGAATTAAGGGGCAATTGTGAGGAAGATTTCATAATCTGGCTTTGGGTCGTGGTAATGACCAGGCTAAGAAGAGGTCCGAGCTCGTTTTGGGCCAGCTAACTTGGGTTAATCCAGAGTTGGTTTGCTCGGTTGAGGTATAGGGCCTATTTGGCCGAGATGATCGTCTGTCAACTCGGGCTTATTGGTCGTGCATATAGCTCGGCGGAAAGGTCTCCCTTGGACCGGCCTAACTTATCTGGAGCTCGGCCATAATGGAATGCTACGGAGCTCGGTTCTGATGGAGCTCAGCGAGTGGCGCTGTTGGGCTCATTAAGTAGCTCGGTCAAAGGAAGCCGAGATAATTTCGCCGAGTTGCCCATTCCCACCAATGCCAACTAACGGTTTGATTAGGTGGTGTTTAGCTGAATTTGTGCTGACAGATAGGAGAGCAGCTCCACGTGTCAATAAGCGAATGGATGCAGAGGTGAGCGTAGAAAGTATATAAGCATGACTACGCCCCCCATGCTGGGGATGGAACATGATTTTGGTGAGAGAAACTTACATTCATTCAGCTTCTCTCTCTTTCTCTCTAAATGTGTGCTAACTTGACCCTCGGAGGGGTTTTCCGGCAACACACCGCCGGGTAGCTCACCGCCGTTGTATTCTCAGGTTGATTGGATAGACACGGAACTTGGACGGAAGGAGTGCGGGGGTTGTCGTATATTTCCTCCCCGCACAGAAGGTTATTAATTAAATTAAATTGATGCAATATAAAAAATAAAATAAAATAATTAATATAATTAAAATTATAAGAATCAAATTGACACAAAAAGCCTATATGCTTGATCAAAAGTGTTTTCTCGGTATAGATTGTACTTACATGTGATGCGACGTGTTGTGCCAACTTAATTGAAATAAAGTCAATTTTGCTATGATACTTCTTCCACTTCTTTTTTTTTTCCTTTATAAATGTATGTTGCTCTGTTTTTCTTCTAGATTTATCAATAAAAATGGGTTTTTTTGGCCGATCATAATATATATATATATATATATATATATATATATATATATATATATATATATATATATATATATATATCGTTATGAACTTCAGTAGAAAGTAAAAACTAAATACATAAGGTGGTAGCTGCTTTTAAAAGGATGAAATACAGCTCAACATTCTAGACTACTACATGGCCTACAAAGCTTTTCACTATTAAATTAAAATGACTTTGTGTCTGGCATATGTGAAAGATGTGGCATGAGGCATAATTTTCATGAAAGTTTAATTATTTTGATTTGTTTTTATTTAAATATAATTTTTTAATATAAAAACTCATGCTTTTATTGCTAAAAAAGTGGACAATATATTGGTGAGCAGGCAATAGATTATTATTATTTTTTTGATCCAGAAAAAGTGTGTTTATTGGTGGTATTATTGCAACTCTTAGGTGCTGGTGTGTAGACCAGACTTACCCCAACTGAAAGAGCATGGCCGGCCCTGGGGCATAGGCCACAAGGCCATGGCCTAAGGCCCCTCAAAATGGACTCAAAAAAGGGGCCCCCTCCTATTATAATTTAGTGTAATATATTAGGTATGTTTTAAGTCTAAAAAAATTAAAAAATGTCCAAATTAATTTAAAATAAATTGACCCATTAAAAAATTGAAAGGCCATTCAAAAAAATTAGTAGGCCATTCAAAAAAATTAGTATTGTTATCCATTGAAAATAGACCCAAAAAAGGGGCCTCTCTTATTATAGTTTAGTCTAATATATTAAGTATATTTTAAGTTGAAAAAAATTTAAGGAATGCCCAAATTAACTCAAAATAAATTGATCCGTTATAAAATTGAAAGGCCCATTTAAAATAATTAGCATTGTTATTCATTGAAAATGATTTTGCAAAAAAATTAGATTATGCAAGTATGATTGATTTATTTGCTTCTAAAAATACAAGAAGAGTGAGGATCAAGCGATACTTATTAGTTATTATAATATAATGCTAAGTATTTTTTGTGATTTTGACACAATCTTTTGTTCTTTACTTTCAATTTTTGTTTTTTTCATTCAATGAAAAAAAAAATGTGAAGGGCCCCAGAAATTTATTAGTTGATTATCAGCTTTGGGCCCCGGAAATCTCAGGATCGGGCCTGTGAAAGAGGAATCCAACACCAGGGTAAGAAAAGAATACACCAACTCTCAGCACAAGAGGTAGACTCATGATCAAAGTACAATGTAATCAGCTTTACAATCAGAGTGAACACACGGTAGATTAGTTACGCAACTTTATACAGTTAATTTTGACAAAAATATTTTGGACACCCTCAGAAGCTAGCTAGTGTCTAGATTATCGAGGAAGACCCCAATGTAAAATCTCAAGCTGTTTACCAAATGATCACGAAAATAAAAAATAAGCAAACAATAGATTAGCTTAGGGGTGTAAAAAAAAAAAATCGGTGGAACTGCTCAATTGATTTAATTCGGTCTAAACTGTCAGAGTAGTTTGGGTTTTATTAGCTTTGGTTATGGTTATGGTTTTGAAAGTAACGGAATCGTTCAAATCGGTCCAGTTCTTAATTCTAAGGCTTTGGTTATGGCTCCGAACCGAATCAGACCGTGATATATTTGTTTATTATTTTTTTAATATTTTTATATGTAAAAATTAAAATATAAAAAGTCTCTTATATGATTTGAAACCTTCATTGTGATATTGATAAATTCTAACCAATTTAACCAAATTAATTTTCGTTAATTTGTTTACTAACAATATATTATATTTATTGTTATATCAAATTTCTAGAACCGTAAAATCAAACTAAATCAAATTGATTTTTATAGTTTGGTTTTGATCTGATTCCACAGTTTAGCGGTTCGATTATAGTTTTAATTTTTCTGAAACTAGTTCTTATGATTCGATTCTTAATTTACTTTAAAATCGGATCAATCCAATCTTCATGCACTCTTAAATTAGTTGCACAACTTTTCATTTATCTGTAACAATACATTTTATTCCAATTTTACTCTTCTCATTTGATATGAACAATAATTTTGTAAATAATGCCATATGTTTTAAAATTTTGAACATTTATGTTTTCCTAAACTTTGAGATTACCAGTTTTGATATAGGGTTTATTCCTAAGTCATACCATTTCTCTTAGGACACTAGTCGAGAAAACTTTCTAACTTAACCATACTTGAACTATGATTTACCTGATTGGAAGCACCAACACGTAGTCAATCACCAGGCTCAGTCAAATTTTCATTTGTTCCAATAATATTTGGATTATTTATTGATTAAAATTTAAATACATGATAATATGCATACCAATTTTTTAATCCTTTGAACTCATCAATAATATTTGGATAGCTTCTGGACTAAACTAGAAAACATGATAATATTCTTACAATCTCGCATCCATTTACTTGGACAATAATATTTAGATTGCTTCTGGACAATGAAATTGGAACAACATGATAATATTTATACTAATGATAATTGAAATTTATAGTTCCTACACTCAAATCTGATGAAACATGATAATCTTCACCCTAAGAATATTCGAACTGTTCCTTGGACAGTAGTTTTTTTTTTTTTTGAACGAAATAAAAAAATACTCCGAGGTATCATCATTGCATCCATAGGCTCAAGTTCCAGGATAATCGGTTGCCAGCCTGAACCAGGTTTGAACCAGGTTTCAAAGACATCATCGTTGGAGTCATTGTGGGACCTGATGATTGTTGGAACAATCTTCTATGTATAAAAACCATGGAACAAATCAAATAAACAAAATAAATTACTTATAGAATTTATTACCGAAATAACCTAAGAACAAGAATGATTAAGTCAAGTGTGTGACACTCTGTTCTTAAGACAGATTTGCCCCGCTCTGATGCTTACAGAATAATGGCATCTATCTCCTAAGATACAATGATCTTACATAGAATGTATTAGCACTAAAAATAATTTATTTCAGCGAACCAGAACCTGTGTTCTATACTCTCAGAAATTTATCTAAAAATTAGTATGAAGAATAATGCAAAAATGGAGCAAAAATAGAAAGAGAATTGAATGAGAAAATCTGTTGCAAAGGTCTTCTATTTATAGGAAAGTTGGTGACTATTTGGTAGATCTAAACAGGTTCAAATTTGAACTAAGCAGGTTTGATTTTGAACTAAACATGTGTAGAATAATTTGGAACGAATCTATCCGGTGCAATCTGTTGAGATAGTTGGTTGGGAGAAAAAATTTGAATTCAAACTGTTTGGTGCAAAATTCAAGTTTTCCTGCAAGAATTTTGGAAAAAATTCAAATAAATTTTATCAAAAAAAATTAGTGTTAGGACCCAACCCACGCATTGACGGCGACGTGCGTGTGTGGTGGTTTGAGCCAAAGCCTACATTGTCCATAACTCTACCCTTCCAGAAACTTGGGGTGCTCTTTGGGGCCCAACCCAAGTTTGTCCACAACTCTCTTAAAGTTTCAATGTGGGACAACCATTTTAAGGTAACCCATATTTGACTATTTAATTTCCCATTTCACGAATCTGAAAACGACGTTAAGTTCTCATTCACTCATAAATGGTTTTGACGAACCATTTGTACCGTGTGACTTGCCATATGGCAAGGAACACATCACCTTTTTGGACCCACTCCAAAAGAAGTGTGGGCCCTACTCAAATTTAGGTTCAAAATTGGCCAAAAATAAGCCTATAAAAACCATAATTTCCAACAATGAGTAATCACAACAAACAATATTAAACAATGTTAGGACAACTTAAAAATGAGAAATATGATAATATTCATAACCATAACATTGGACTTCATTTCTAGACTAAAAAGGAAACATGATATTCACAGTGCCAATAGTATTTGACAAACTTTGTATTTTGAATTGAACCATTTTAACGTGATATTGGTGGTATTTGGTGTGGATTATTTTGGTCAATTTATAATTTTGTGTATTGAAAAAGTTATTTTGAACTATTTAGTTAAATTTATTTCAAACAGTTTCTGATTCTAATAATTTATTTTAACACAAAAAACCTTATTCTCAGAAGCTATCCACCCCTTACTGATTATCAACTTCTGCTGTGGACATGTTAATTTACCATTATACCCTTAAATTCTTTTTTTGGAAAATAGAAAGATACCCAAATGGACTACGAATAATTTTTCTATGAGAAATGTGGACTAGTAGTGAATAATAAAAAATAAAAGTTAATTCAATTTACAATTAACAAAGGTTAATTCAATTTACATCTAACAGGGATAAAAATGACATTTACACATTAAAAAACTATTTCACAACTTATTTACCATACACTACTCAACAACTTAAATTTATAACACAGCAGTTATACCAAACAAATTAACAAAATTGAAAGTCAAACTCCAAAGTTTTGTTTGTTACTTGCCCAAAATCATTTAACCAATTTTCCTACCCAATCTGCCTGTCGATGGTTGAATAATATAGTGAATTTGGAGAGACTTACATCCATTTCAGTTATTATGACTGAGTAGATGGCTCACCTAACTCACCTAATTTGGTGAATTAGGTGAATGAAAAGTATTCGTAACAAACACACTAAATACATTTTATTTAGGGTGTTTTTTTAGATAGTCACATTTTATTTAGGATTAATTGGTAAAAAATTTATTTTTATGGAGTCATGTGTTTTTTAATTTACAATTTAATCTTTTTAAGTGATAAAAATACATGTTAAAAAGTCACCGAAAAAGTTATCATCGTTGGCAACTGGTGGACGGTGACCGAAAACAACAGCGGGTGGTAATAAAGTGGACAACTATGACATTGAATAGATAGATGACACGTGTATGGATATGTGACATTTGAACAATAATTGGACATTTGAACAGATATGTAACACATGTACCTATAGTTGACATTTGAATAGATAGACAAAAATATAAACTTTGAACAGATAGGCCTGGTGGTCAAGACTTGGAGCTTGGAGGTGTGCTCCATTCTAGGTCTTAGTATCAAAACCCCTGAAGTGAAAACAATTTCTTGACGCAATTCATACGGGATTTTACCCAAACTTTAATTAGGCCTCCCACTAAAAGACGGTGGGATTGGTCTCCCGGTTGACACTGAGCTATCAGACAAAAAGAGCTTTAAACAACTATGTGTCATTTTGGACAAATAATATCATTGAACCAACTAGACTAGGCTTAGTTTGTTGAGGGACTGTGCTATCTATCACGAATTTTTGTATGGAAAGTTATCTCAGAAATAAAAATATTGGATAAATTACAATAAATCTCCTTAAATTGTGATTCATTTGCACTTTGCTCTCTTAATTTCAAAACTCAACAGTTAATCATCTTGAAATGTTACCTTATGACAATTAATCTCTTCTGTTAGAGTTCTGTTAGGGATTTACATAAAATTAAGTAATGTGTAAACCATATGAAATACTTACTAAATTTTAAGAACAATAATGTTCTTATCTGGTGAGTCCATTTGTACTTTGCCATGAAAATAAAAAAGGTGAAGTGCAAATGAGGTCACCAAATAAGAGCAGAAATTAATAAGTATGTCATGTATTTAGGGCTGCAAACAAACTGAACCGAGCCAAGTCGAGCTTTGCTGAGCTCGAGCTCGGCTCGTTAACCTTAATAGAACTCGAGCTCGGCTTGTCTCGGCTCATTTAATATATAAATAATATATTTATACTATTATTTATATATATTTCTATATTATTTAATATTTATATATTATTTAATATATAAATAATATATTTATTATATAATTTAAATAAAGATAAACGAGCCGAACTTATGCGAGCTCGAGCCCGACTCTTTTACTAAACGAGCCTAATATTCGAGCTCAAGCTCGGCTCGTTTATTAAACAAACCAAGCCAAGCCGAGCCTTTAACGAGCCGGGCCGAGCTTGTTCATAGCTTGGTTCATTTGCAGCCCTACATGTACTTCAGTTATGATATGATTTTGTTTAAATTTCTAACAAAATCTTAATGGAAAGTGTTGAGTGTAACAAGATAATACTTTAAATCATTGAGTTTTGCAATAAGGGAGAACAAAATGCAAATAAGTTATAGTTTAAAAAAATTTAATGTAATTTGCCTAAAATATTTAAAGTAGATTTAAGATTTGTAATATGTAGACATCTTTAACCACACCAAACTTCATAAAGAGAAAGTAGAGATCTTATGGAGCCATAGACATTGGTATGTTATCCATGAATAATGAAAACACCTCTGCACCATTTACGATTCGCTGTGCCGATCTTCCCTTCCCATATAATACTGAATTTCATCCACCTTTAGCACCTTCAACACCTTCATTGCTCCCTTTGCCCCATCCACCTTTTCCACTACCGACGGCAAGCAATCATAATTTCAGTAAGGAAAAAGTGATCACAGAGGAGGCACATGCAACTTTGCAGATTGGCAAGGCGTTGGGAATACTTTGTGATGAAAAGGATAAGGAAATTGTGGGCAAAATCAAGGCTATGGAGATAGGTGCTGCCGAGAGAGCTACCCAGAGAATGGGGGATGCTCAGATTTGAGTGGATTCCCTTAGGTGTTTGCAGGAGTTTGAATTAGTTTCCCTATGAAGATGTTACCCTGGAATGTTTATGGGCTCCGAAGAGGTGAGAAGTGGAGAAGAATAAAGAGTCTCATTAAAGAAAAGGAAGTGGATATGGTTCTCTTGCAAGAAACAAAATTAGCAGCAATCTCATTAGATATGGTGAGATCACTATGGTATAGAGATTAGGTGGAATTCATGGAAGTGGACGCATCTGGTTCAGCTGGGGGCATACTGTGTATATGGGACCCTACTGTTTTCTCTCTATCTACTTGTTGTAGTAACAAAAGTTTTATACTATTATCAAGTTCACTCTCTCATAACTTTGAGTGTGTTATTCTTAACGTTTATGCTCCTAATGATGTATCTTGTAGGGCTACTTTTTGGGATTCTCTTTGTAATTTAAAATCTGAATTTCCTAAACCTTGGTGTTTGGGTAGGGATTTCAATGAGATCAAGAATGTTGAGGAGCGTAAAGGGTGCTCTAGAAGGGATAAAGGAATGAGAGATTTTAATAATTTTATGAGTAAATTGGAAGTGTCTGATTTACCCATGTTAGGTAGGCAATTCACATGGAGCAATTCCCAGGATGGAGCAAGATGGATAGGCTAGACAGATTCATGTTTAATCCAGAGTGGCTGGTAAAGTTTAAGGTCAAACTTTGGGGGTTACCATGAGTCATCTCAGACCACTGTCTAGTGCTTTTATTGGATGATGAAATTGATTGGGGACCACGTCCTTTTAAGTTTATTAATGCATGGCTTTTGCGTCCCCTGTTCCTTCCACTTGTCAAGAAAACATGGTTAGAAGCAGACGCGCATGGGTGGGTTGGTTTTGTTCTGTGGAAAAAATTGAAAATCTTAAAGGAGGTCATAAGGAAATGGAATGCTGAAGTTATGGAAACTTAACTCTGAACATCAAGAAGGCTAAAGACGAATTGCATGCGTTAGATCTTGCAGCTGAAACCAGAATTTTGGATGATTTTGAAATTAAAAGAAGAAGGGATGTAAGAGATGAGCTATGGAAGTTAACTAGAAGAAATGAGTGGTTATGGTTGCAAAAATCTAGACTCACATGGGCATTGAAGGGGGACCATAACACCAAGTTTATTCATCTTATGGCCCAAGTAGACAAATGTCACGACCCCATTTCGCCCCTAGTAGAATGGTGTCGTGATGGCCAGTAATCCGAGATCTACCAAAGGCCAACTTACAAAGATTCACACACAATCAGAGTATACATATGGGGCCTACATGTGCAGAAGCAATATATTTAAATCTAAGTAGTCCATAAGAGCAGTGCATAGATCAAATGAAATGACATACACCTTAACATGGTTTTACAACTTGGATACAAATAAAATAAAGTACATATTACATCTTGATCAAAAGTCTTCTCAAGCTGACATATACAAAAAAGATAACTACAAGCCAAGAAGCATAATCTTCAAGATGCTACAAAAATGCGAATTCAAAACAAGTTGCAAATAATCATCTAGACGTCGCCGCCTTCCTGCTCGTCACCTACATATATGTAGAAAGGGTGAGTTTGGATACTCAGTGAATGGTATAAATAATAAAGGTTTGAATGAATGATATCCGAGATCTTTTCAAAAACAATACATATCATAACTTTACAAATCAAAGGGATGAACCAAGTTCATCTATCAAATCTTTCAAAGCTTCTTGGATGTTAATAACATCTACATAATACCAAAGGATGACATTCCGGACAAACAAATCCACGTGGAAGACCGTCAATGGCAAAACAAAGGTGGTGGCACTAAGGACTTTCCCAGAATGTCATCAAAACAAAGATAATACTAGATACAAAACTAGGGACAATCATTCATGCTTGATCAAATACTTTTCCAAAACAAACAAAGCAAAAATTTTATCAAAACATTATAACATAGCTTTATTAAAAATACCACTCACATAGTTCTTCGGGTGTAGGAACTACAAGCAAGGATCCAAAGCCTACAAGCACATAATAAATCCCATTGAATGCGTTTCAATAAGACAAGGTGAGATGCTCAAAGATGGATATGAAATGCATCCTTAAAACAAGCTTTACATAACAGGAAAGGATCTCGGCATTTCTTATAAAATCAAGTCAAAACAAAGCAAAACATGCTGGGAGTTACAACACTGCCTTTTCATTTAGGGAAAACATGCTGGGTACTAATCAGGTCTAGGCCGAGGTCCCACACGTCTTGGCCGAGGTGTGTTCCCGACGACCACATTCAAGGAAATGAAGTCTGGGAAAATCTGGGTTTCCCTTTTGAAGAACATGAAGAGCATGAAATGCTAAATTCATAAATTCTTTATTCAAAATCTGAGTTTTCATGAGATGAGTTTGAAAACATTGACTTGGGTACCCATACTTGAAGATTTCATGGAAACAAACACAAAAACATGGAACTTGTTCCAAACTTTCGGATCAAAACATGGTTTTATCTCAAGAACATAAGAACATCATTTTCTCTTTCTAAAGCAAGCTTTAAATCAATGCATGGCTCATGAATCATGCTAGATCATGCAGTGCAATCGGATCAACATAAAGAATAACAAGGGTAAATCAAGATTCTAACCTCAAAACACGGATTAAACGGCTCAAACCCTAAGGATCAAGCTTGGGATCTAGCTCTCTGACTCCAACTTCCTCTCCTCTTCCTAAAGCTTCTCTCTCTACCATGCAAGAGATATGACACAAAATGATATAATTCTAACTTTGCCGGCTGACTTAACCCTCTGCTGGGCCATGTGGCATCGGCTGGTTGGATCTCCTAAAAAAGGTGATAGATTGATAAGACAAGAGCATGACAAAGTGTAAGCAACAAGTAAGGTGACATGGACACTTCGGCGGGTAATGATCTCGGCTAGGACAAAGCTTCGGCAAGTAGGGTCTCAATGATCTCGGCTAGGAAGGACAACACTTGGCCTAGCTGTGCTACACCTTGGCCTAGATGTGCCACACCTCGGTCTAGGTCGTACCAGTCCAGGGACAAGATCACTTTGGTATAACATCTCGGCCTAGATAATACACATCTCAGCCTTGGTGATGAACACCTCGGTCTAGATAATGACATCTCGACCAACATGTCAGGGTGGGGGTGGAGGTCAACCAAAGTGGTTCCAAGATGGTCCTAGGTGTAAGAAGTTCAAAGGTGTAACCTAGGCTTAAGATGACCTCGGCTAAACTCACACCAAGCAAGGAACAAGGCATACAAGCAACGCTTGTGCGAAACAAATCAAGGTTTGTAAATGCAACTTAACAAGACAAGATCATGTAAATACATGCAAGCATGACCAGAGTAAAGTGAGGGTTGTTACAACAAACTAGAAATCTCCTTAACTCTATCTCAGTGGATGGTATTATGCATGTAGATCCTCAAAGGCTAAAATCTGAAGTGTTTACACACTTTAAGAAGTTGTTCTCTGACGAGTGGAAAATAAGGCCTAAGTTGGGTGGACCCTGTAACACGTCCGCGAGGGACCCCGCTACTGTTCGGACTCGATTTGTGTCACGGTTCTTAATCTGAACCAAAGAGTCCAAATCTGGCAAATCGTTTTGAGAAAACAGATTTTTGAAAGAAGTGCCAAACATGGACTGCTTTGCCAGATACAGAGTCGCCACCTAAATATTTTATTTTGGGGGAATTTAGGAAACCCTGACTCTGTGCCAAAGGCCACGTGTCCGTCATCACCAAAGTTGTCTCGGCTCAGGAACTCGGGTACGATTGGGGAAGGTCAGCTATGAGCACCCCCTCTCGCCCGATCCGAAGATCGGACTCTACTAACCATGATATCCAATTTTGAAAACGTTATGTGTTCTTATTCCAGTTATTAGCCTAGAATTACTATGTTATGCGCACAGCAAACAAGTATAGACCAACTCGCCTAAATTGGAACAAAACATAGCCTGTTTGTTTTGAAAATGGTTTGCTACCCGCAAGTAGGCTAAAATGCAGGTTTTGCCACCCTCAAGTGGGCTTTAGAAAAGATGGTTTTGCCGCTATCTAGTGGGCTTAAAACTCGCAGTTTTAATGTATTATTCCAATTTAGGTAATTCAACCTCTATCCACAGGCATTCAAGCAGTTATATCACATAAAAAGCTAATCTCATGGTAATCATGCAATTATGGCAATACTCACACGCATGCAAGGATGCTAAAGCAAAAGAACTTACAGAGTACTCCAAGCCAAAACAGAAACTAGTTAGTAATCATATGCATGATCCTAGTTCATGTTAAGATGACTAATACAACACATGCAAAATGCAACTAAGATAGGCTCGGCTAATCTACAATGACATGTGAAATGCTACAACTAATACGTATTCAATTTGAAATTAAAATACAAATGCAGTTAGAGTGATGCGCTGAGCCCGATGCATGTAAGACAAATGTGTGGATGCACGCATGCATAGCATAAGGTATGCTAATTTAAATATGTCCTAGTCTACTATCATAAGCGGGTAAATAAAAGGGAGAAAGAAATGGGGGTTGGAAGACATGCACACACACACCCACACTTATTACACAATTGCCCTCACTCGGAGGGTCCAAATAAATATTACAGTCCGAATAAATAATACTAAATTAATTGTTACAAAATTTCTAATCTAATTAACAAATTAAATGCAAAGAGAAGATGGCCGCAGCTCCCGCCTCGGGATGTGTGAATGATGCATGCTCGAATTTATCTTGCCCCGAAAGCCCGTACCATACCACTGCTGCCTCTGTTTACATTGCCCTGCTTCTCTGAAAACTGCCAAAATCCTGGGACAGGTTCCTTGAACCCTGTAGGGCACCATCGGCTGAAGGGAATACACACCGGCCATGGAACTTATCCATCGGCTGGGGTTTCATATTATCGGCCACCAATCCATGGCCGGTCGGCACTCTACAGTGCTGGTCGGCAAGAACTCCCTGCAGAAACTGGTTTTTGACAGCAACAAGGACAGACAGTGTATGGCATGGAATTTCAAGCAAATGTATGTGCGGGCACACTCCCTATCATGCAAGGGACTCAAGGGAGCATGACCCTCGACCCTCGGGCCATCAATTATGCATTTTGATGCGTGATGGCCTAAGGAGCCAAGGTTGCGATTCAATGAAAATGCTTGCAACACACGAATGAAGACCAAGACCCTATCATGTCAAGGTCAAGGGTCTCGGTGACTGAGAGTTAAGGCGTGTTACATCACTCGTAGTATGAACACTTCTTAACCCTCACACTTGGTTTGACACCCCAAACCAAGCAATGCAATGCATGTTATGCAAACATGGCTCGAAAATGCAACATATCACAAAAAAAAAGCAAGGCATGCCAAATGTAATGTAACATATCATGGCAAGCATACAATGTTCCTAATATGCAATGCTACAATGCAACTCATCACGTAATGCTAATATGGTACAATGCACGCATGCAATTAGAGGCAACAAGTCAAACATACAACCATGTCCAAGAAGGGACTTAGACTGAAATGGGGGGCCTCAAACACCCCCAAAAACAGTGGCTAAAAGTGCCTCAAGTGATGGACAAAATGCACTACAAACATGCAAGCCAAAAGGGGGGCCAAAGCTAAGGCATAACAAAGGGCATTCTATCACCACTAACCTAAACAAACATGGCATGAACTATACAACCAAAAACAAAATTTTAGCGTACAAAAAGAGCTCCAAAACCCACACATATGGCATTCCAAATGAAACAAACACCTAGGCATACACAATGCACGTTTCAAGGCATAAGAGGGTACAACTTCAAAGCATGAGAGGAGTGATGAATGCAAGTATACAAGCATGGTTTAGGGACTGAAATGATATGCTAAGTGATTCCAAATCACCGAAATAGCCTAACCAATGCATGTTCATGACCCATACCCTTAAGGCTCTCAAGCCAAAATGCAAAGAGGTGACACCAAACATGGCAAGCATGACTGAAATAGTGGCCAACAGATCTTGAACATGGCAAAATGGTGTTAATACCTTCATAATATTAGGCTAGATCATGCGAGAATCATGGCCTTAATGTATGGCATACCTCTAGGCAACCTTGAGGAGATATAAAGCAAGTATGATATGCATGAAAGAGACCAACAAACCCACATGAGACAGAGGTAAAACATGTTGTATAAACACCAAATAAGCTCTGAAATGAAGCTAAACAAGATTAGACATGCATGCTACCACATTGAGCTAAATATGCAAACAAGAGAGAGACCAAGGGAGAGGGGTGTCCCTCCCCTATGCAAGACCTCAAACCCACTTCTTTACCACTGAAAATCCACTGGATTTCAGTGGTGAAAAGAACCAAACACTCAAGCAAATAAAGCCTAACAATGGAAGCACCAAAAGGGCCAAACAAGGCCTAAGAGGGTGAGTTCGACCCCAAACCCCAAAACACCCTTAATGAAAGTTCTTAAGCATGAAAATGTAAGACTTTTTTATGTTATAATCAAAGCTTGAATCAGGATGAAAGACAGGTCAAGAACCAATGCAAGATTGGGAATAATAAAGTGAAAGTCTTACCCTTGATGAACACTTCAAGAACAATTGGTCCAGCCACACTCTACTGAGCAAAATCAGTCCAAAATCTCAAAAAACAACCCTCAATGCCTCTCAATCTCGGAGCAAGGTGTAATGGTGTGTGTATTAGTGCAAAAGTAAGGTCAAAATGCACTTTTAGGCCAAGAAAACACACATAAGGGAGGAGAGAGAGAGAAATATAGAGAGAGAGGGTGTATATATCAGATATATATATATATATATGTATAAGCTCTGGTTTTTCTTTCAAAACCACCAACCTTTGACAATGGGAGAAGAGGGGTCCTTATATAGGCAAAGGGAAATGGTTTAAGCTTCTCAAAGAAGCTAAGTGAAAGGGGCAAAGGGGGCAAAGGGGGCAAAGGAGTCAAGGCTTCTTGAGGAAGCTAGGACAGCTGGCCAAGCTTCCTCAAGAAGCTTGGCCAAAGGGTTCAACCTTCTAGAAGGAAAAAAGGTGCAAAGGCTCAAAACAGCCACTTCATGCACGGGGAGGAGTGTTGGTGCATTCCAGCTGGCACAGCTGGTATGCACCAAGTCTGAAGGGTGCAAAAGGGTCACACCGGCCAGCAAAATAGGTCACCGGCCAAATAAAGTGCCGGCCGGCCATATATAGTGCCGACCGGCCATTGGTTTTCAGAAACCACTGCCGGTGGCACCAATAAACGACCGGTGATGTGAGGGGACAGCCGATGGGGTGTGGGAATG
Organism: Camellia sinensis; assembly: GCF_055761805.1. Taxonomy (NCBI): domain Eukaryota; kingdom Viridiplantae; phylum Streptophyta; class Magnoliopsida; order Ericales; family Theaceae; genus Camellia; species Camellia sinensis. The sequence goes on from NC_138967.1 coordinate 154,863,469, forward strand.
GCCAACAAGCCATTCCCTGCCCCTCAAAGAAAAAGCACAAGTATTTGGTGCAAAACCAAACGCAAGACGAACAAGTTGAGAGATCCTAAGGCAAGGCGCGCAACCAAGGCCTCCGGGAACTCAAAACGAACACGAACATGGATGATCACCGAGTGTTCCACCGGTGACGTCCAAGTCTTGAGGACGGTCAAAAATGGGGTGTCTACAGTTGCCCCTTTTTGACAGAACTCGAAAGTCATAACAATGACGGGAGTGATTTTCAAAGCCCAGAGACGATCCATTTTTGACAAGGCCGAAGACTTAGACAAACATGCAAGGCAAACAAGATATGCGCCCGAAGGCAGGGGCAATATGCAAGACAATGCACAAAGCCGAACATTACTTATGATTATGCAAAGAAAGCTGTAACGAAGCATAACATGCGACAGTTTTAAGCTAGCATACACCAAACTACACTACGATGCAGAAAGGATGTAAAAGAATTATGTAATTCTCGATACGTCTCACTCGGAGAATACAATACCTGCGTGGTTCGTCGGGTTGCACCAGCCTTAAATGAACCGTACATACAATATCGTGCCTACAAAGAAAACAAACTTAACAGGTACAATGTGATTAACAACATGCATATTAATGTACTTGAAAATGCGTGACAACGCAAAGCAAGTGGGAAGCATAACAATGCTGTGAAGGCACATACATGTAAGTGGAGCACGCGGTCTACGCAGGAAACGAAATTGATCATAAGCATGCGGTCTACGCAAGCAATGAAATTGGTTTCAAACGTGTGGTGTACGCAAGTAATAAATTTGAACATAAGAATGCGGTCCACGCAAGCAGAACATGCGGTCTATGCAAGCAAAACATGCGGTCTACGCAAGCAATGAAATTGATTACAAACATGCGGTCTACGCAAGTAGCGTAATTAATTATAAACATGCGGTCTACGCAAGCAAAATATGCGGTCTACGCAAGTAATGAAATTGATTACAAACATGCGGTCTACGCAAGTAATGAAATTGATTACAAACATGCGGTCTACGCAAGTAGCGTAATTAATTATAAACATGCGGTCTACGCAAGTAATGAAATTAATTATAAACATGCGGTCTACGCAAGCAGCGTAATTAATTATAAACATGCGGTCTACGCAAGCAAAACATGCGGTCTACGCAAGTAATGAAATTGATTACAAACATGCAGTCTACGCAAGCAAAACATACGGTCTACGCAAGTAATGAAATTGATTACAAACATGCGGCCTACGCAAGCAAAACATGCGGTCTACGCAAGTAATGAAATTGATTACAAACATGCGGTCTACGCAAGTAGCGTAATTAATTATAAACATGCGGTCTACGCAAGCAAAACATGTGGTCTACGCAAGCAATGAAATTGATTACAAACATGCGGTCTACGCAAGCAAAACATGCGGTCTACACAAGTAATGAAATTGATTACAAACATGCGGTCTACGCAAGTAGTGTGTATGAGAAGAGTTGAATGTACACATGTAATTAAAAACATGTTATTCACGATGCTGGAATGTAAAGTACTATAACACAGCATAATTGAAACGATTTGTGGAATCCACAAGATATGAAAATGATACGGGAAGGGACGTTCTTTGTGCGTACCGAGCATCGCTCGTAGAAGTTGTGGCCTGAGGTCAACTCGAAGATTCACGTTTCAAAAGTGTGCTTTCCCGCATTGTCTCGAGTGATGAAGGTGCCAAACCATGTAGTTGACCCGAACAAAGGTGCGGAAGGTGCATTGACCGCAAGGGGAGTTTTACTGGTATCAATTCCGACACTTTGCTACCCTGCCATTCTATGCTTTACTTTCCTTTTTACTGGTAGTTTAAGCACATTGCACTGCCTCGGGCAGGTTTTATTCTTTCTCAAAATTACATATTTTGCAAAACACGTGATGGGAATGAAACAGCCATTTTGTTCAAAAGATGTTGCAATTGTAAATTTTCTATGCATCGCATTGCAAGGTATCACACCACAATGTGAACGAAATTGAACCTGTTTTGAACATTGAGTACTTGCATCGTAATAATCAGGTAGTGAGCCGACTTACAACTCGATAAGCAAAACAAAGGCATGATATAACCAACCAAGTGTGAGTACAACTCGATAAACAAATCAAAGACTTAAAGAGAGTGAAATACAACTCGATAAGCAAATGTACAATAACTCGATAAGCAGACAGGTGTGACTTCGCAAGAATCGATCATCGGGGGGGGGGGGGTTGGAGGCGGTGGAGTTCTCCAATCCCTAGCATAAACAGCTCAAGGAACAAGGAGGAAGACCATCGGCCAGGGATAGAGGCCGTCGGCCACAAGAAATGGCCATCGGCCAGAAATTTGTTCGGTCGGCAAAAAGTGATGGTCGGTCATCACAATATTTGGCCGGCCGGCCATGAATGAAGGAATCACCAGAATGTTGACACCTGTCCTCCACCCAACCTTATCTCCTACAAAAGACCTCAGCTTCGTAGTTTTTCTCAATTCCACACTGATTTGCTCTAATGGAAGAGTTTCTTGCTCAAAATCTCACAGCTTGGATTGCTAGCTTGGATGGCTCAGAAAAGTTGAATTTCCGGGGTTTCGACATAAATGCACTATTCACTCTGGGTCGTACCCCGTTGCACCTTCCGTTTCTCCATGCCGCGGCGAGGTTTTAGAATCCGGTGACGCATGTCTTTAGCTTCGCTGGGCAAGAGATATGTCCTACCTTCGAAGATTTCCGAGCCTTAATGGAGTCCGAGCGCGACGAGGAGCTCCTGCCCCAACTTAATTTTGGCCATGCCCAATCCTTAGGGCAAATGTGTGGACTCATTATGCGTGACGCTCGGTCTCTGATTTGTGATGGGATGCTGGATATTCCGAGTTTGATCGATCAGTTTTCTGATGCCGGTGATCGCAACAACCATCATTGGCAAGGCTTCCGGCGACACGCCCTCTGTTTGTGCATGCTATCTCATTTTCTATTTGTCTCAGGCTCTAGAGGGTCTAGTGTCCGGCTGACCGAGGTTGCCCAAGGCTTGAAGGAGGGCAAGAGCTGTATTGCCATGACTCTGGCTGAGACGTTGATGGGCTTAGACGCCTTTTATCATCGTGAGACGACCAGATTAGCAGGGAGTCCACTACTATTACAGGTAATGTTTCCCACCCAATCTCATATATGTATCGCTCACATCACTCGGCCCTCAAGCTCGGTTTTTCTCACAAAAACTCTATTCTCACTTTTCTCTCATCGTCCATCTCTCTATTCTTTATTCTCTCATTTTTCATCCCTTCCCAGGTATGGTTGATGTACAAACTGCAGGTTGTGGACTCTTGTCCAGCATATTCAGCTCGTGGCTACTTCTTCCGGCACCGTCTAGTCAATGCCCTCGATGAGGGATGGTGGTTCGTTTGGAAGTGCCGCTTGTCCGCAGACCGTATTGCTTGGCGGTGCCCTTGGCTCAGCCTTCCGGCAGTGAGTTACAACATGTCCCGACAGACTGGGATTCAATTGATTGGTCTCACTCATTGTGTATTCTACTTCCCATTCCGGATTCGACGCCAATTTGGCCATGATCAGACCTGCCCGCCAGAGGGGATAGAGTATCCTGCTGCATTCCCAGCCCGAGGTGCACAGCTTGCTTGGTAGGCCAGAGCGTGGAGGACAAGAGAACTCCTGGCCCCGCTCCTACTTTCAGTTCCACTTTGTCTGATGAGTGCTTGGATTGGCTCAATGAAGAGGCACAAGAAGGGCCCAACTTGGCATAAGAGGCTTCGACCAGCTCTGGGAGGGGGCGCAGGAACACCTGACTTGACTATGCCCCGGATTTATTGCTTTATTAGTACTTTCAAGTTTTCTTTATGAATGTAATAAAAAGCAACTTCGATTGTATGCAAGAGCAGGAGAACTCTGTTTTGAAATCAATGAAATTAAAGGTTGTGGCACTGAAAATTTTCCGCTTTGGTCCAAAAAATGGTCTTAGTTGTAAAAAGATTAATTTGAACAAAGTCAACTTTTATTAAAACTTTTCAGAATCATTTTTGATATGGATCAGAACTGGACACGCCTAAGATCTGTCATTGAGATGCACAACCCCAAATCCCTGCAACTGGAAAGTTGCCCCTAGTCTGAAGAGTACCACGACACTGCATGGGAACGGAAAGTTGCCCCTAGTCTGAATAGCACTGCACTGGAGATTCCAATGGATGCTGATAGACAAAGATGACTAAGATGATCGAATAGACAAAGTTGATCGGGGAAAAGTTTATGGCTGAACTTCAGGATGAAGTTGCCTACGTATCCCAAAGATGGGAATCAAGCCTTACATAGTTCAGGCCTAGGTTCACTCGGGTATTTTCACTCTCCTTTTACGCTCTAACTTTTGCCAAGGTCGCCCTTTGTGGGTTTTCAACCTTGCGAGCTCAGTTTTTATATTTTCTAATTTTTTGTGCTCTAACTTTTGCCTAGGTCACCCTTTCGGGTTTTCGGCCTAGCGAGCCTCTTAGGGGTAATATTTCTTCAACTTGTCCATGTTGATCGGTTGGAAAAATCCTAGGCCATCTAGGTCCATCAGAACCACAGCTCCACCTGACCAGATAGCTTTGATGATGTATGGACTAGTCCAATTAGGTCTGAACTTGCCCCTTGGGTCGTGGATGGGAGCTCGGTTGTCCTTGAGCACCAAATCTCCTTCCTTTAGATTCCTAGACTTAACTTTCTTGTTGAAAGCCCGGGCAATTCTGCGCTGATAGCCTTGAACATGGTGCAGTGCTTTCAGTCTTCTCTCATCAAAGAGCATGAGTTCCTCAAATCTGCTCTGCTGCCAATCTGCTTCGGCTATTTGACACTTAGCCAATACTCGCAATGACGGAACCTCAATCTCGATAGGTAGAACGGCCTCCATCCCATAAACCAATGAATATGGAGTCGCTCCGGTAGAAGTTCTAATTGAAGTCCTGTAGCCCCACAGAGCAAATGGCAGCTTATCTGGCCAATCCCGATAGGTTTCCACCATCTTCTGCAGTATGTGTTTGATATTCTTGTTGGCGGCCTTGACCGCTCCGTTGGTTTGCGGCCAGTATGTGGATGACTTATGAAAAGCCACGTTGTATTTCTCCAACAAGTCAATCACTTCCTTCTTGAAGTGGGAACCGTTATCCGAAATAATCTCGTTTGGGACCCCGTAGCGGCAGATGATGTTGTTTCTAATAAACTTTACAACGTGCGATGCCTTCAACACGGCATATGATTGGGCCTCGACCCACTTTGTAAAGTAATCTATTGCGACTAGGATGAACTCATGCCCATTCGACCCCTTCGGAGTGACAGCCCCGATCACATCAATTCCCCAAACTGAAAATGGCCATGGCGAAGTCATGTTGTACAACTTCGACGGCGGGATGTTCATGCGGTTTGCATGGATCTGACATTTGTGGCATCGCCGAACAAAACTGATACAATCCTCCTCCATGGTGGACCAGTAGTAACCCTGTCTGAGGATCTTCCGTGCTAGCATTACTCCGTTCATATGCGCACCGCATTCTCCCCCATGGATGGCCTCCATCAGGCGCTTCGATTCCTCGGTTTCAACACATAGCTTATGCATTCCCAGATGACCTCTCTTATACAGCTTACCCCCACAGATGATGAACTGAACGACCATTCTTCTGATTGCCTTTCTATCCTTGGCATTTACCCCTGGCGGATATGCTTCCTTCTCCAAGAAATTCCAAATGTCATAATACCAGGGGCTTTCGTCCTGAACCTCATCTATAGCAGCGATCGACTCATAGGCTGGCGTAAATTTCTGGTCAATGACGACTGGACGCATCCGGATTCCAAACGAGATGTCTATCATGGAAGATAGAGTTGCTAAAGAATCTGCGAACCTGTTGTTCTCTCTTGGAAGATGAGCAAAGTTTAGCTTCTCAAACCTAGGAATTAACAAGTCCAAGGTCTAGTGATACATCATCATCTTTTCTTCTTTGACCTTCCAGTCTCCTTTTGCTTGAGACACAACAAGGTTTGAATCCCCGATGACGTCCAACCGTCTTGCTCCTAGTTTCAGGGCTGCTTCTAGACCGGCAATGCATGCCTCATATTCTGCTTCGTTGTTCGAGACTTTGAACCGGAGTTTGAAGGCTAGAGGGATACGGGCATTGTCGGGTGCTATTAGCAACACTCCTATCCCATACCCGTACTGATTTGACGCCCCGTCAAAGTACATCGTCTAATACTCGTCGTCGATATGCAAAATGGCTTCATCTGGGAATAAGTATTCAACTGCTTCACCTCCTTCCACTGGATGATCGGCTAAGAACTCTACCACTGCTCTCCTCTTGACTGACTTGCATGTCACATATTTCAGGTCGAATTCGGAGAGCAACAGCAGCCAACGAGCTAGCCTACCCGTAAGTGCTGGTTTCTCGAAAAGATATTTGATGGGATTGAGTCGTGAAACCAACATTATCGAGTGAGCTAACAGGTAGTGCCGCAGCTTCCTAGTAGCCCATACCAAAGCTAAGCAAGCCTTCTCTAATGGTGTGCAGCGAGTCTCATACTCTAGCATCTTCTTACTCAGATAGTAGATGGCTCTCTCCACTTTGTCCTCTGATTCTTGCGCGAGCATGCAACCCATTGTGGTCTCGGTCACTGAAAGATACAATATCAACTGTCTCCCCTGCTCTGGCGGCGACAACACGGGCGGGTTCTGTAAATATTCTTTGATCTGTTCAAAAGCAGCTTGGCATCAGCCGTCCCATTGGAATTTCTTGCCTTTCTTCAGGAGACCAAAAAGTGGTTCACAAGTCAAGGTTAATTTCGAGATAAACCGTCTTATGAATTGCACTTTACCCAGAAAGCCTCGCACCTCCTTTTCAGTCCTTGGTGGTGGCATTTCTAAGATGGCCTTGATTTTTGAAGGGTCGACCTCGATGCCCCTTTGTGTAATTAGAAACCCCAGCATTTTTCCCGCTGTAACACCAAATGTACATTTCTGAGGATTTAGCCGCAACCGAAATTCTCTGATCCTTTGAAAGAACTTTTGCAAGGCGGTGTAGTGGCCCTCTCTTTCCTTGGATTTGACAATCATGTCGTCCACGTACACCTCAACCTCTTTATGGATCATATCATACAATATTGTGGTCGCATCCCGTTGATACGTAGCTCCAGTATTCTTCAACCCAAACGGCATCACTCTGTAGCAGTATGTCCCCCACGGGGTGGTGAAAGCAGTCTTCTCCCAGTCTTCGGGTGCCATCACTATCTGATTGTAACCTGAGAAGCCATCCATAAACGAAAGCAAAGCATGCCCCGCCGTAAAATCCACCAACTCATCAATATGTGGCAAGGGGAAGTCGTCCTTCAGACTAGCTCTGTTCAAATCCCTGAAATCCATGCATACTCGAATCTTGCCATCCTTCTTCGGCACTGGAACAATGTTGGCCAACCAAGTCGGGTATTCGGATACTAACAGGAAACCTGCGTCGATTTGCTTGGTGACCTCTTCCTTAATCTTGAGAGCCCAGTCCGGGCGGATCCTTCTGAGTTTCTGTTTGATCGGTCGGGCCTCGGGGTCAAGAGGGATCCGGTGCTGTATAATCTCAGGATCAATTCCAGGCATGTCTTCGTAGGACCACGCGAAAACATCTTTGAAATCTTTTAATAAAGCGACTAAGCGCTCGCGTTCCTCCGAAGACAACGTGGACCCGATCTGGACCAGCTGCGGGTCCTTCTCAGTACCAACATTCACAGTAGTGATTTCATCCATTAAGGGTTTAACAAATCTTTCCTGCTCTTAATCAATTAATCGTTGCAAAATCGGAGGGATTTCTTCCTCGTCGTTTTCATCAAAATTTTGAAAATCCTGATTTAAGCAATAAATCAAAGGCACAGAAAAATACTCAGAAACCACATCCACATCATTCTCATTAAATACTTCCAAGCCGTCTGATTCTTCTGTTACAACAGACTAAAAAGAGAAGGAAAATGACGACCTAGATAGGACTGTGGCATCCGGGTTATCACCTCCAGGAATACCGGACTCAGACTCAGTCGAGCTGGAATCTGATTCTGACTCACAAGACTCGGTGGAATCAGATTCTGGCTCACTACCTGACCCGGTGCTGCTTGATAAAAATCCCTCTTCGTATTGCCAAACGAGAGAGGGTGCGATGGATGCATCCAAAATAGTTGATGGTAGGCCCACGACTGTTTCATTCCCGATCATGCATACCGAGAAGTTATCCCCCAAGCACTTCTGTACGATCGGAGGATCTGAAAGTAGACAAGCCAGCGCTATCCCCATTTCATTCTCAGCGTCCTCAGATTGCACTTCCTTACACTGCTCAACCTCAGTTGATAGGTCTGTCTGCCCTTTGGCAACGTCATCCTCGGATATTTGCAGGTCGAAGAAGATCTCGAAACCTGGCACCCGTTTCTTTTCCGCGCTCAGCCACAGCTCTAGGAAGCCGCAAAACGGAAAATCCTCTCCCTCCTGGACGAAGCGTCCGTTCAGGGTACCTTGAATGGGCCTATGCATCAACTCAAAAGGCTTCCCAGCTTGCTTTGCTCCGGCTCTTCCAGCCATTTCGTTTCCCTTCCTTATCCAGTCCTCTTTGGTGGGTAGATAACCCAATCCAAAGGTATGAGGGTTGTGTGGCACTTCGGCCAATGCTGCGACGTCTTTCCGGCCGCTCCTTCCCAATCCCATCCCGGGGATGTGTTGGAGCTTGTTCATGAGATAGACTGCTTGAGCACTGACATATATCCCTTCATTAGCTGCCATGATGTTTTGTACAACCTGAGCCTCAGCCAAGGTAAAACCCGATATGAACACATCCTCCATACCGTGCTCAATTTCTAGAACAGGCGTAGATACCTCGGGCGGTGGATGAATCGATGAATTTCTGAAAACAATGGCTACTCCCTTCCCATAGGGGTATTTCACCACTTGATGTAGGGTGGAGGAGACTGCCTTTACCTGATGCAGCCACGGCCGCCCTAAAAACAGGTTGAAAGTTGCAGGAACCTCCAAGACATGGAAATCTATCTCATGCTGTCCCGGCCCAACCTTTGTTTGAATCTTAACTGTTCCCATTACTTCCCGGCTTGTGTTGTCATACGCCTGAATCACCTGGGCTGTTGGCACAAAGTCCGCGATTTTCAAACCGATCGCATAGGCTGTCCTTGCCGGCCAGACGTTGATGGCGGACCCTGTGTCAACAAGGACCATCGGTACCCATTTATTCCTACACTCCACAGAGATGTAGAGTGGCTTGTTATGGTTTGCCCCCTCGGGTGGTAATTCCTTGTCGGAAAATGTAGCTCCTCCCGGAAAAACCAATCCAACCAACTGCTCCGGTGTAGTCTCTATCGAGAGTTTGGCCTTGTCCATGGCTGAAAGGACAGCCTGTCTATGTACTCGAGAAACCATAAGCAGCCCCCAGATGGAGATGTCTGCTTGTATCTTTTTCAATTGTCTCAATACGGCCTCATCCTCGAGTTGCTTTTCTTTTTGCTTCTCTGCCTCCCTATCTTTTCCAGACGTCTCTGGTTGATCTAGGTGTGGGGGCTTGAAATACCGTCCACTCCTAGTCATGTGATCGACTTCGCCGATATACCAGGTATCATCTAGTTGGTTACTCCCCCAATCTTCGTCTGTGTGGGAAAGACATAGATCATCGTCCTCCCACCACATTCCATCTGCAGCTGACAGGCACCTGTCCGGTTTTAGCATGACTGTTCTCATACTCACAGTACCTTCTATCCCTATGCTCGCGGCATTCTCCATTTCTGTGCTCACAGCAGTCTCAGTCCCTACATGGGCTTTTGCCTTCCTGATTCTCTCAGAATCTTCGAATCTTTCCTGTTCCGACTGTGTCAATGTAGCCGACTGTTCAATAATCCCCGTACTCGAAATGCTCCAATCCCGAGCGAAATTCTTGACACCGGCGCTCTCCGGTGATGCACTCTGTTCTTCAACCCTTCCAGCTGTCACTGACATTCTTGCCCCTGCCGGGCCTTGTTGTGGCTGAAACTCTTCTACCACATCTGGTTGATCGTCCAACCATCCCGTAGCCTCTGTTGATTCCTCATAATCGAACCAGTTGATGGCTGAGTCTCCTGGATCTTGGTTACTGTAAAACTGGAGCTTGGCAAGGTCCTCTTCCACAGCCGTTAAATCATCCGTTCCCTGTCCCAGACTGTCCTCTTGGATCACACACAGCTCCCCCTCTGTTGGTAGTTCCATATCTGGCCTATCCTGGCCTATTGACAAAATGTAGTCACCTGGACTATAAGCTTTCTCAACACCACTCCCAAATTTCGCAGACTCTGGCTCAACAACCCCCTTCTCCTTTGGAATCTTCTCTCTCCTGTCCTCGACAGTCATCACCGCTGGCTTAGGTTGGGTTATGGATATGTCCATCATGCACAAATCGGTGCAATCGGGAAGGAACACTTCCGACTTAGGCAGGTGGGAAGGAGTGATATAGATGCTAGGAACATAAGGCATGACCCCAGTTTGGATGAAGTTGACTCTTTTGGGTGGTGGAGCTTGGTTATGTGTGGGGAGAGGTGTAACAGGCCCGCGGGGCCTCATGCTACAGCTCGGACTCGATTTGTAGTCACGGTTCTTAATCTGTACCAAAGAGTCCAAATCTGGCAAATCGTTTTGAGAAACAGATTTTTGAAAAAGTAGTGCCAAACATGGACTGCTTTGCCAGATACAGAGTCGCCACCTAAATATTTTTTATGGGAGAATTTAGGAAACCCTGACTCGGTGCCGAAGGCCACATGTCCGTCATTACCGGAGTTGTCTCGGCTCGGGAGCTTGGGTACGATCGGGGAAGGTCAGCTATGAGCACCCCCTTTCGCCCGGTTCGAAGACCGGCCTCTACTAACCGTGATATCCGTATTTGAAAACTTTATGTGTTCTTATTCCATTTATTAGCCTAGAATTACTATGTTATGCGCGCAGCAAACAAGTATAGACTAGATTGCCTAATTTGGAAACAAGCATTGCATATCCATTTGTTTTGGAAAATGCTTTGGATTTGCTACTCGCAAGTAGGCTAAAACACGGATTTCAATGAGTTCTTCCAACTCAAACAATCCAACCTTCACCCACAGGCATCCGAGCAGTTAATAACACATAAGCATCTAGCCACATGTTAAGTATGCTGACATGGCAACATTCACACTCATGCGATATGCTAAAGCGGAAATACTTACATTGTACTCCGTGCCAAAACAAAGAACTCGTTAGCAAACATGCATGATCCAAGTCCATGTTAAGTGCCTAATGCATCGCATACAAAGTGTTGCTAGAATAGGCTTGGCTATCCTAAACATGGCATGTGAGAAATGCACAACTATCACATATTCAGTTTAGAATTTGAAGTACAAATGCAGTTAGCATGATGTACCGAGCCTAATGTATGTAATACAAATGTATGGATGCACGCATGCATAGCATAAGGTATGCTAAATTAAACGTGCCCTAATACTAACCATCAAAGCAGGTAAGTAAAAGGGAAGGAAGAAGTGGGGATTGGAAGACATACACACCACCCACGCACACTTATTACAGATTTGCCCTCGCTCGGAGGGACCAAATAAATATTACAAATTAATTAACTGCGCAAGCTAATTAATATTACAAATCAATTAAATTAACGAATTAAATAAACTAAGAAAAGCAGATAAATCGCCTCGGGAAACGCGCCGCCATGCGCAAGCTGCCTCTGTTTTCTTTCCTCTGCTCCTCTGGAGGCTGTCAAAACCTCAGGACTGCATCCCTAGACACTGGGGAGTGCCACCGGCTGAGTGGAATTACCACCGGCACTGGTGTGTGGCCATCGGCACAAAATGGAGTTGTCGGCAGAGGAAAGATTGCCGGCCGGCACCTTACACTGCCGGTCGGCAAAGAAAGCCTGCAGAACCTGCAACTCACAGCAACAGAGGGCAAAACAAAGCATGGCAGCACAATTCAAGGCATGTATGCACCAACCATGTCCCTTATCATGATAATGACTCAAAGGGGCATGTGCCTCGATTCTCGGACCACCAATCACGCATTTCCATGCATGATGGCCCAAAGAACCAAGTATGCAAATTTGATTTCAAATGCATGCAAACCAAATCCAACCAAACAAGGCCCAATTCCTATCATCAATTCAAGGAACAAGGCATGCATGCAAGATGCAATGCAACCTAGGCATACAAGCTAAGGATGCAACATGGCATGGCAACAAGCTTATGCAAGCATACAAGCATACATATGGCAATGCAAACCAATAGAAAGATGGACTTATACATGGATTAGGCAGCTCTAATAAGGCCCAAAACAGTAGCCATAATGCCCAAAAATGAAGGCTAAACATACATACACACATACACGTGTTAAGGCCCAACACTTAGGCACAAAGCAAGCAACATTCAAGCACACTTGAAAGAGGCAATCATGAACAATTGGCATGCAACGCGAGCTCTAAAATCATGTTATAAAATGATGCCAAATCATATTAAACAAGACAAGCAAGTGCATGCAAGCATGGTCCAAGTACTTGAAGCAAGTCATGAAGCTTTGAAGCATGTTTATCACAACAAACATGGCATGCATTAAACTACTAAAACAGATTTTTAGCATGTCAAAACAAGGCCAAAGGACTCCTTAGATGGCATCTAAGTGGCTCAGATACAAAGGCATACATAGACACCAAAACATGGAGCATTGCTACACAAGCTTCCAAAGCATTAAAGAGGCATGCAAGGCAATCAAACAAGCATGGAAATGGGACTGAAATAGCATGTAGGGTGGCCCCAAATCACCAAAACAATACAAGCAACGCATGCTACACATCCACATACTTGAGGCCAACAAGCCCGAATGCAAAGGGGCTACATGATGCATGCAAAGTTCGACCCAAACAACCTAGGACAGACCTAGAACATGGCAAAACATGCACAAAATCTTCACAAGACCAAGCCTAAAACATGTTCCAACAAAGGCTAACAACCTAAGACATGTTAAGGCATAACAAGGCATTACAAGGCAACTATGCTAAACAGGCATGGAGTACCAAAACCAACTTGAAATCATGTTATATTATGGATATATAAGCATGAAAAACAGACCAAACATGCTCAACACACACTCAAGCATAATGCTCTCTCAAGAGGCCAAAATATGCCCTTTTCAAGGACAACAAGGAGAGGGGGTGGCCCTCTCCTTCTTGGGACTTCAAGGCATCATCTTCACCACTGAAATCCCTCAAGATTTCAGTAGTGAAGAGACCCCAACACCAAAATCCCGGAGCTAGCACAAAATGGCCTAAAATGAGGCCTTTCAAGGCTTAAGGGTGGTCAACTACCCTCAAACAACAAAAAAATCTTAATAAACAATAAAGAGGACCTAAAAATAGAACTTTTTTATGTTATACAATAAGCACAAAAACAGCTCTAAGACAAGTAGAAAATCAATGCAAAAATGGGGGAAAATGGGACTAAATTCTCACCCTTGTAGACCTCTTCACAAATGGTGCTCCAATGGCCTCCTTTAGCTTGGATCCAACACCAAAACTTCAAAACCAGTCCTTTAGAACCTCAAGAGCCAAAGGAAGGTGAAACACTAGGTGTTTGTGTGCAATAGTATGAACTAAACACTATTTTACACACACAAGAAGGAAAAGAGAGAGAGATAGGATGTGTATCTAATCCTAACCCTAAAACCAGAGCTTGGTCTGTATTTTTCTCTCCCTCTAATGTCCAAAATCTCTAACCTCTCCAGCCAAGAGACAAGCCTCTCTCTATATGTCTTGTAAAGCTTACAAGACAAGCTTTACAAGAGGGAGATCCCTCCATACACGTGTATGGAGGGATGCAAAAGCAAGACAGCTGTCTAAAAATATCTGCAAAAGCAGATGAACAGCAATCGGCCGGCCAAAAATGCCATCTTGGCCAAAAAGAGTGCCGACCGGCACAAAATAGCGCTGACCGGCAAGAAAAAGCGCCGGCCGGCAATAAAAATTGCCGGTGGCAGCAAAACACCAGCCGGTGGCCTCTAGCCACTGCCGATGGTGGGTGGGGATGGTCTACAAGCCCCACCCTGCCTCTCAAGGGCAAGATGCAAGTGTTTGGTGCAAAACCAGACACTAAATGGTCGAGTTCGGGGATCCTGAGGCAAGGCGCGCGAGCCGAGACCTCCGGGAACTCCAAACGAACACAAACATGGATGATCACTGAGTGTTCAAACGGTGACGTCCAAGTCTTGAGGACGGTCAAAAATGGGGTGTCTACAGTTGCCCCTCTTTGACAGAACTCGAAAGTCATAACAATGACGGGAGTGAATGTCAAAGCCCAGAGACGACCCATTTTTGACAAGGCCGAAGACTTAGACAAACATGCAAGACAATCAAGATATGCGCCCGAAGGTAGGGGCAAAATGCAAGACAATGCACAGAGCCGAGCATAACCTATGATCATGCAAAGAAAGCTGTAACGAAGCAAACATGCGACAGTTTTAAGCTAGCATACACCAAACTACACTACAATGCAGAAAGGATGTAAGAGAATTATGCAATTCTCAATACGTCTCACTCGGAGATACAATACCTGTGCGGCTCGTCTGGTTGCACCAGCTTCAAATGAACCGTACATACAATATCGTGCCTGCAAAGAAAACAAACTTAACAGGTACAATATTGTTAGCAACATGCATGACAATGCAAATGTGGATGCAAAACGAAATGCAATATATACAAAACAATGTATGAACAATGCAAATGAAGATGCAATGTAATTGAAACAATGCAAGCTACATGCAAAGCATTTGAATCGTGATCCAATCACGAACGGTTCGAAACCACACCTATGTCAAATAGATTTGATGGAGGTAACAAGTCTGTCTACCACAGAACGGTCAACTGAACTGTGAGCATTGTAGACAGACGCAAGAACAAGTATTGGGTGGAATTGACATAAGTGGGGAAACGACCCGCTGGAGAAAGGACTACGATCCTAATGCCGGATGCAAAAATTACACTACAATGTAATACATGAATATGGCACGCAGGCTAAACCAAATCTTACCTAGGAAAGGCATGTACACATACAAGCCATGTGTAACACAGAAAAGGTGCCGCAACCCTCAACCAACATATCAGCGTGGAATCGGCGCGATACACATGCAGAACTGTGTTTTAACATGAAAAGTAAGGGCACATACCAGACCAAGCTCAACTTGGAAAGGTGCAAGCCATAGGCGGAAGGTGATGCAATGAATGCATGCAATCTACAATGCAATATCTACAAATATGCAATGGAGTGGATATGGATACAATGGATATGGCACGCGAGCCAAACCAAATCTTGCCTAGGAAAGGCATGTACACATACGAGCCATGTGTAACACAGAAAAGGTGCCGCAACCCTCAACCAACATATCAGCGTGGAATTGGCGCGATACACATGCAGAACTGTGTTTTAACATGATCAGTAAGGGCACATACCAGACCAAGCTCAACCTGGAAAGGCGCAAGCCATAGGCGGAAGGTGATGCAATGCATGCATGCAACCTACAATGCAATATCTACAAATATGCAATGGAGTGGATGTTTATACAAAAATGCATGACAATGCACTATGATTGTTTGTTTTTTTTTGCTTTTTGAGATGCACATGATGCAAGAAATGCATGTTACATGCGCGAGAACACGCGGCTTAAGATATGTACAAAGTAATAGTGTGCACACCAATGCATTAAAGGTCTTGCACCTTCCAAGGATTTAAGGTCTCCTAGACCGTACGTGTTTAAGGTCTCGCCAGACCATGCGTGTTTAAGGTCTCGCCAGACCGGCGGAAGGCGATGCAATGAATGCATGCAACCTACAATGCAATATGTACAAATATGCAATGATGCATGACAATGTAACTATTTACGATGATGTGTGACAATGCATGTTTTTTTTTTGCTCCTTTTTTTGTTTTTTTTTTGAAATGCAAATGATGTATAAAATGCATGTTACATGAAATGCGCGACAACACGCGGCTTTCGAAGTGTACGGCAATGCGAACACTAAAGGTCTTACACCTTCCAAGGATTTAAGGTCTCCTAGACCGTACGTGTTTAAGGTCTCGCCAGACCATGCGTGTTTAAGGTCTCGCCAGACCGTGCGTGTTTAAGGTCTCGCCAGACCGTAGTATTGCACGACGGTATGATGAGCAAAATAGCGCAATGCGTTAGGCAACGCGAGTGCACAGGACAGTGCGATGGAATGCATGCAAAATGCAATGAGATGCGCAAAATAGCGCGAAATTTGAAATGCACAAAACAGTGCGATGCGCAGAACAGCGCGAGATTTGAAATGCACAAAACAGTGCAATGCGCAGAACAGCACGAGGTTTGAAATGCACAAAACAGTGCGACGGTTTGAAATGCACAAAACAGTGCGACGGTTTGAAATGCACAAAACAGTACGACGCGCAGAACAGCGCGAACAATTTTGAAGTGCACAAAACAGTGCGACGATTTTGAAATGCACAAAACAGTGCGACGGTTTGAAATGCACAAAACAGTGCGATGCGCAGAACAGCGCGAACAATTTTGAAATGCACAAAATAGTGCGATTGATATGCGATACACATGGGGCAACTTTTGGACCTTGCAAAAGCCAAAAGGATACGAAAAGGATACACCTTGCATGGGTTGAAGTGCTACGCACGGCAGATGCAGTTCGAAGTCAGAACGGAGGCCGGTCGAGCGTCGGGAATGCACTTTCCTGCACTTTCTTGAGCTATGAAGACCAAAAACTCCTCACATGGCCTAAACAAGGCTGTGGGAACATCACCGGCTGGGAGGGGAGGCCACCGGCTGGCTGCTGGCATCAAAATAAGTCCATCGGCACAAAAAAGTGCCGGCCGGCACAAAACATTGCCGACCGGCAAACAGTTGCTGATGCGGGGCAGTTTTGACTTTTCACCCTGGGTGTTTTAAAATAGGGTTTTAAACCCTATATTCTCATTCCTCCTCCGCCGAAATCTCTTTCTCTCTCTCTCTAGAGCGTTTCTCTCTCCTTTTTCGCCCGTTTCCTCGCGTTCTACGCCCATTTCGTCGTCGGATTCGCGATTTCCTTCGCGTTTCGGACATTTTCAACCGATCACATTCTTGTTTCGGTGCCTCGTTTGGCGTTCTCGCCTTTTCGGGGTTTGTTCCTCCCACTTTCCTCTTCATTCCTGTTCCTTTTCACATTCCGGCCTTCCCGGCCATTTCCGACCCTCTTGGGAGTTGACTTTTCAGTTGACTCTTCGCATTCCGGCCCGGTTTTCCTTTCTCCGGCCATTTTCTCATCATTCCTGATATGGCGGACGACATTCCACGTGGCGGGACTCCCCCGGACCACGAGATGGATCCCGGGGTCGAGCTCCTACCGTTGAGCGAGCGCCCGTTCGACCCGGCGACCTACCGACCGGCGATCCATGTTCTGCCCCCCGACGGCCTGCGTCAGTTCCGGAGCTTCGAGAGGCACGTGGCGCCTGAGCTACTGCTGCGTGAGCCTACCTCCCACCTTTCATTCGGCACTTCCGAGGTAACTCCCTTTCTTCTGCTTTACTTTCCGCAATGTAGGATACAAAAACTGTCATAGTTTAGTTGTATTCTTTAACTGCTGAAAACTGATATGCTGTAGACTGTAGTTGGCTGTAAACATACATACAACTGACATCTGCTTGAGATTGACACATGCACACACACTGCACTAGCCCTGAATCACTCAAACACACTGCACTCACTGTATTTCACTGTATGCGCACTGGCACCCAGTATTTGTCTGAATCTGTCAAACCTGCATGCATGCTATATCTGTTCTGAAACACCCAAACATGCTGACACATCACACGTATTATTTCACTGTAACCACACCGGCACCCGGTATTTGCCTGATCCTGACAAACTTGCATACATGCTATATCTGCTTTTTCAAAACTGCATTTTGAATGTTGTGTTGCCACCGTTATTTTCTGTTTACAGGAGGGTTCCCATACCATTCGCGGGTATGGGAATACTGGTGCACGGGAGTGGTATGATGAGCTCCCCGACGCAGTCCGACAAATCGTGGACCGGGTGGGCTTCGGCACCTTCTGCCGAGGGCTCTCCAGATTGTCCACATGCAGACCTCTCCTCGCCGCTCTGGCGGAGAGGTGGTGGGACACCACCGATTCTTTTCATTTCTCTGCAGCAGGGGATATGACGATGACCCCTCATGATTTCTCGATGCTCACAGGCATCGGGGTGGGGGGTGATCCGATCCCTTTTGACATCGCGATGGATGAGTGGACCGCCACTCAGGTCTATCTACTGGGAGAGGTGCCACCCCTAGCTCGCCCAGGTTTCGTTCGATACTCTTGGTTTGAGGTCCAGTTTCGGGTCCAGCCCGTGTTGGAGGAGGAGGCGCAGATGACCCCGGAGGACGTGGAGAGGTATGCTCGCGGCTTCCTCATGTTCCTGTTCGGGACTACCATCTTCGCCGACCGGGCGAACACCGTGCCTCTCTGTCTTCTCAGCGCATTGGTGGACGTCCAGGACATCTTGCACTATGATTGGGGCGGCGCTGCTCTGGCCACCCTTTACGGGTACATGAGCTCGGCTTCGCGCGGCAGCGGCCAGCTGCTTGGAGGCTATTGGCGGGCTTGGGAGGTACATTTCTTCTCCGCTTTTTCATTTCTGTCTCGCACTTTCTGTACTCTGTACACTGCACACACTGTAGTCTGCTCTATACCTGCCGTATACTGTACACACGGCACACACATACATTCTGTTTTACACTGACTGTACACTGCTCACACTGTACACTGCACACAATACACTGCACAACACACGGCTCTGCCATTTCTGCTTTATCTGACGGTCATACTGACATCTGTTTTGCAGTTGTGGGTTTACGGCTACTTTCCTAGGCTTGCCCCCGTGCCAATTGCGGAGACTCCTCTGGCCGTCCCGTTTTCGAGTCGCTTCGACGGGAGATGTACCCGGCGACCGCGAGAGACTTTCGGCTTCTTCCGCCGATATTTCGACACCATCACCCCCGCGGAGTTATGCTTTACTTTCAGTTCATTTAATCTTCGCTTTCCAACTGTATATTTCAATAACAGTAGATAACAAACTGTCTGTCATTTTCAGATCACATGGCGGCCGTGGGCTCCTATGCCGGCGGCGATGCGGGGTCGGTTCCCTGGTGCGGAGGAGACCTCGCGTTTCTGGATTTTGCTTGAGGGCCCGGTCTGTCGGGCTTGGTACCTGGGGGAGCGTTTTCTACGCCAGGCCCTAGGGTTACCCGAGCAGATAGTCCCGGTTCCCCCTCCTGCAGACATGAGGGAGACCGAGGGGCTCACCACTGAGCAGCTGGATGATTACTCCATCGGTTGGGAGGAGGCCGGCTTCCGAGGCACTGGAGACTATCAGGAGTACGTGCGGACGTACCTGATGCGCCCCCTGAGCGGCCGTCGAGCAGAGGGGGCCAGGCCTGTGGCATCGGCGGCTGGGGCAGGAGCAGGAGCAGGAGCAGGGGCTGGATCTTCGAGGAGGGCCCGGGTCCGTGGTAGGTGTGGAGTGCAGGGAGGACGGGGGGCTGGCTGGCCTGCCCTGCCCGCTGTACTGACTTTCCAGGGGCAGGGTGGGTCGACCTATCAGATCCCCTTCGCCCCTCCACCAGCTGGTCACGAGTTCATCGATGTCCCCGATTTACCTCCGGTATGTATTTCTGCATTTTTGTACAGTGATTCATCTCAGTTTACTTGATATTCCACAGAATATTGATGCATCTGATACTTTTGCAGGCTTCTTCTAAGTACACCCGTCAGTCGTTGGCGATGAATGCCTCGATGATGGGGATGCTCCAGTGGACATTTGACCTCCTAGCCCTCTACAGCATACCGGTATGTCCTTCTGACATTGGCCTCAAACCACTCATACACTGCTTTGCATAATCTGATACACGGCACAACACCCGATACACTTGATCTCACAGCATCTGACACACTGCATACACTGCATTCTGCACTGTTAAACTGCCCACGGCATTCATACACTGTACTCACACACTGCATTCTGCACTGATAGACTGCTCACGGCATTCACACTGTACTCATATACTGCATTCTGCATTGATAAACTGTCTACAGTATACTGATGCATTTCCCTTTTGTGTACTTTTTCAGCCTGCTTTCCAGATTCCCATGGCAGGAGGTGCTCCAGCTGGACCTTCTGTCCCTGCCCGGGGGAGAGATGAGGGGGGCAGGATATTTCCCCGTACCAGGGGAGGGCGTACTCACGTCGGGAGTAGTTCGCGAGCTCCAGTCCCGGACGATGATGATGACGACGAGGAGTGAGAGGCAGAGGCAGAGGCGGAGTCAGAGTCATCAGAGGAGGAGACCGGAGACGGTTCCAGCTCGGGCTCTGATGACGACGCTGATGATGCTCCTGGACCCTCGTCCAGGAAGAGGACCAGGACAGACTGACGGCCCTTGGAGTTGCTTGACATGGATGCAGATTTTTGCTATCTTCTTCTTTCTTGTACTTTTCTTTTTGTTGGTAGTTAGATTACCTTGTACTGCCGCAGGCAGATTTTTGTTTCCAAAACTTGTACATTTGAAAAGATAGTTAAATGAACAGATTTTTGCTTAAAAAGTGTTACATTCACATATCTCATGTATTGCATTGCATCTCATCATGTTACACCTCAATGTAAATGAAATTGATTGGTTGTCTGAAAATTGAACACTTGCACTGTAATAATCAGATAACTAAACAGCCGACGGCAAAATAACCCAAGCAGCCCACTGCCTGATTCTGGACACACAGCCCTTGCTCTACTGGGGATTAATATGCATACAGCCCATAACACAGCATTCGGTTCATTCTGCACGCAGCAAATTCTAAACAAAACAGCCCAATCTAACAAGACGGCCTACAGCGGTGAAACCAGCTAGGGTTGAAACATGCTCAAATGTAGAGAATGGCACAGCATTCCGAGTGTAAGTGATTTTTGAAATCGAATGAGGGTTTTTCAAACCGGGGTATCGAGCCTACAACTGAACACAGCGGAGAGGACTCAAAGATAGGTGCACGACCTAAACACAACGAGACACGCTCGGGAAAGACTAAAAACAAAAGACGAGACCGTCAAATCAAAGAGACACGACACACAGACGCGTCAAACGAAGATGGGGGACCTTGGACCACGAGGAGCCAGTTCAAACTGGGTATTGTTTCCCACCCTGTCTGATTTGTGATTCTCACATCACTCGACTCTCAAGCTCGGATTTTCTCTCAAAAACCTTTTCTTCACTTTTCTCTCAACTTACACCTCTCTATTCTTCAGTCTCTCATATTTCATCCCTCCCCGGGGTGATTGATGAATGAACAGGAAGTTGCGGGTTCATGCCCAATGCCGTTAGCTCACGGCTATTTCTTTCGGCGGGTAGAGCGCCCTTCTGGGAAGTACGTCGATGACAGGGGAAAGACAGAACGCCTGACTCAACTGTGCCCCTAGTTCATCATTTTAACCATTTTTTGTTTTTGCTTTCTACTAAAACAGTTTTAATCAAAATGAGAGTTGAATTAACGTACTTGTTCGATTTTTGATTTGAAAACCGTGCAAGTCAGGCAGTAAGCACTGAAAATTTTCCTTTTTTGGATCCAAGACAACGGTCCAGTTTTGGAAAATGGAATAGTTTTCGAGAAAATAGTCAACCTCAGTAAAAATTTTCAAAAACTAATTTTCAAACAGCTGATGCTCAACAAGCATGGAACTTACTTTTTGAGATGCGCAACCTCGGATCGGAGGCAATGGAAAATTGCCCCTGGTTTGAAGGGGGGTGGGAGGCAACGGAAAGTTGCCCCTAGTTTGAATGGCGTCTCACGATGGCTTTTGGCAACGAAAAGTTGCCCCTTGCTTGGGATGGTGCCGCAGCAATCCGCAGACAGTCTTCATTGGCAGTGGTCGAACTCTCGGACACAGAGATGACGAAGACGGTCACAACAAATATATGGACACAATCACCTTAAAGGGTGTTGGCCACTGGACTTTGGGGATGAAATCGAAACCATCGCATGGATTGAGACGCTATGAAAGCGTTGGGGGCTGGACTTCATGATGAAGTTGCCTACGTATCCCAAACATGGGAATCAAGCCTTACGTAGTTCCGGCTAAGGTACACTCGGGTATTTTAACCTTCACTTTGTTTGGCTCTCACTTTTGCCAAGGTGCCCAATGCGGGTTTTCGACCTTGCGAGCTTCTTTTCATTTTCTATTTTCTTTTTTTTGCATTTTTCTTTTTCTTTTCTTTTTTGCATCTTTTTTGTATTTTTGCTTTTTTGTATTTTTCTCTTGCTCTAACTTTTGCCTGGGTCGCCCTTCCGGGTTTTCGGCCCAGCGAGCCTCTCAAGGGCAAAAGTGTAGCAAGTCCATGCCAAATGGTTGTAGGATTTTGAAGCCATCCGTGTCTAGGAGAATGGCTGTTGCACTGATTTGCGGAGAATCCATCACGGTTGCTCCACGAGCTTCTTTCGGCGAGATCTACTCCTTCTGATTTGGTTTTTGGTGCCTCTTGCTCGAGGGCTACTTCAAAACTGGCCACATGGGCCTTTCACGGCATTTGTCCGTTGAACTTTCTGAACGTTCTGAACGGGTTCAAAGTCGGAAAACAAATAGGTTGAATCTTGAGGCTGAGAGCGATCCTAGGCTGTGCGACCTCAAGAGGGATTCCACACAAGTCTTCACAGGGCCGCGCAAAACATTTGCTTTTGAAAGTTTTTAAGAAAGCGACAAATCGCTCGCGCCGAAAATAGTGTGGAACCAATCTGGATCAGGCCAGGATCCTTCCCAGTACTCACGCCGACAAGCATGATTTCATTCATAAAAGGGTTAGCACGCCTTTCTTTCTCTCAAAACGATCAAAATTTTGCAAAACCCGAGGAATTCCTTCATCTTCGTTTTTATCACCGCAGTGTTCAAAAGTTTTTTTGTGAAAAACTTAGGTTAATGCAATGAGTTTGGCGCACGGGAGAGCAGGCGAGATGTACTGTCAGCCCAATCAAATTCTCTGGCACTTATGCTGAAAGTAAGCATGAAGTTTGCGATAGCAACAGCTGTTTCAATCGACTCTGTTGGTGCAACTGGCCCCTCGGCAGAAACAGACTCAAAACAAAAATAGATAATAATTACAAAACAAAATGGTGTTCGGGACAACAACCCCTGAATCACCTGGTATTATATACAACGGGGACTGACTCGATACAACCAGACAGACCCTTAAGCAAAAAGACTGACTCAAGACAAAGAGACAGACTCAAAACAAAAGACTGACTCGATATCCAAGCCAGGATTTACAAAACTCGGTTTCACCGATGCTCAAAAATGCGTGCCAGACGCTTCAAAAAAAAATACACCAAATGTTGCCCGCAGGCGGTCCACTTCACATACTCGCAGTATCTGAGCCCTCGAAATCCAACAACTGAGTGGTGACGGGCTTGCCTGAGGTGGGTGGTAGGATAACCTTGTTATCAATCAAATCCTGCACTTCATGACGAAGGCGGGAACATCCATCGGTACTGTGACCGGACTGTTGATGGTACGCGCAGTACAAGGTAGCATCATGAGTGGCGGGGAGAATCTTCGGGAGAGGCCGGGGCTCCAAAGGCTTAAGATGCCCATTCTTCGCCAGTATTAGCAATGCCCTAGACAAAGGCATGTGGAGGTCGTGAAAGATCCTGCGCCCTCGGGGCAGGTACTTTGCAGTTTGAGGATTTTTTCCAGATGCGCTGGCGAAAGGATCGGCTGGCGCTGCCTTGGCTTTTTGAACCTTTCCCGGTGCAGGGTTGGGAACTACAGGAATTGTCTGGGCATGACGGGGCCCATCCCGATTTTCTACCTGGCTTGAACTGCCTTTGATTGGAGTGGGGAAAGCATCATCCACAGCTTTGATCACGATTGCGGATGTTTGTTGCTTGTTCATCCCTCTGACTTTCAGAGCCTCGACTGCCCACAACAGTTGTTCAATAGGGTCGGCGTCTACCTTTGCCTTGTCTTTTCCTTTGGCCTCAGCCTGATCAAGGGTCTGGGTTGGTGCTGGCATGTCGTGGCTGTAGCTGGAAGCCACCTCTGGCTGGCTGAGCTCTATCACAATCCGCCCCAGTAGCGGGGGCTCTTGTGGTACGAAATTCCCGGCATACGGTGCCGCTGGCGGTGAAGCCGACATTCCATAAGCTAGATCGGCCACGGTCCTCTGGAGGTCCCCTATCATTCCCATCAATTCGAAGGTGGTGGGCTCACGAGCCTGATATAACTGGGGAGCCCAAACCGGGTGCACAACGGGCGACCTGGGCGGGTATGACATACTGATGCTGGCCTCACTCTGCGGAGCAGTCCCCTGCTCCGATGCAGCCGTCATAACCACAATTTCTTCTGAATTTTGTGCCGCCATAAATCCTGCCTCAGCAAAGGGGAGACACTGGCTATTCTGTATCAACTCTGCAACTTTCCGAACTGAAAGGAAAAACAGACAGCATTTCAGCCCAAACTGATCAAACACGGGTGTAGCCAGACAACTGTACCCTACTGCTAATCACTGTTCCCAGATTTCTGTTCCCACGAACTGAACCCGATACCCGCAGATAACTGATTCCTGATAACTGATTCTCAACAATACTGATTCTGGTGCCCTCGGGCCCGATACTCAAACTCGCAAACTGGTATATGCGTTCCTGTAGAGATACACTCTAAAAGTACATAGCAAGTAAGTGAGAGCCAAAACACCCCTATGTTGGGGTAGGGTTTCCCTGTCCTATTTTTTCAGGAGCTAGGGTTTCACTACGCACACAGCGGTTTTCAAACAACTTAACATCGGGTGAGCAACCTGTCCTAATTTGGAATGGTCACTATGGATCCGAATATGAACTAGGTCGAATGGTCAAAAAGGGTGCCCCGGTAAACCGGGGTTTGTGTTCCCATGCTGTCAGAGCCCATAGCCGGTCAGCCTTATGGACATGCCTTGACAAGACAAGCCTCCAGCAAACCGTTCAGGAATGGCAGATGGCAAACACTGTGTTCCTAGGCGCACCAATGCACATGCAATGCAAAGAAACACATAAGCGAAATCAAAACAGGATATCATGAGTTCGAGTCAAGCTCTCTAAAATCCCCAGCAGAGTCGCCAGAAACTGTAACAAGCCCGCGGGGGGCCTCATGCTGCAGCTCGGACTCGATTTGTAGTCACGGTTCTTAATCTGAACCAAAGAGTCCAAATCTGGCAAATCGTTTTGAGAAACAGATTTTTGAAAAAGTAGTGCCAAACATGGACTGCTTTGCCAGATACAGAGTCGCCACCTAAATATTTTTTATGGGAGAATTTAGGAAACCCTGACTCGGTGCCGAAGGCCACATGTCCGTCATTACCGGAGTTGTCTCGGCTCGGGAGCTTGGGTACGATCGGGGAAGGTCAGCTATGAGCACCCCCTTTCGCCTGGTCCGAAGACCGGCCTCTACTAACCGTGATATCCGTATTTGAAAACTTTATGTGTTCTTATTCCATTTATTAGCCTAGAATTACTATGTTATGCGCGCAACAAACAAGTATAGACTAGATTGCCTAATTTGGAAACAAGCATTGCATATCCGTTTGTTTTGGAAAATGCTTTGGATTTGCTACTCGCAAGTAGGCTAAAACACGGATTTCAATGAGTTCTTCCAACTCAAACAATCCAACCTTCACCCACAGGCATCCAAGCAGTTTATAACACATAAGCATCTAGCCACATGTTAAGTATGCTGACATGGCAACATTCACACTCATGCGATATGCTAAAGCGGAAATACTTACATCGTACTCCGTGCCAAAACAAAGAACTCGTTAGCAAACATGCATGATCCAAGTCCATGTTAAGTGCCTAATGCATCGCATACAAAGTGTTGCTAGAATAGGCTCGGCCATCCTAAACATGGCATGTGAGAAATGCACAACTATCACATATTCAGTTTAGAATTTGAAGTACAAATGCAGTTAGCATGATGTACCGAGCCTAATGTATGTAATACAAATGTATGGATGCACGCATGCATAGCATAAGGTATGCTAAATTAAACGTGCCCTAATACTAACCATCAAAGCAGGTAAGTAAAAGGGAAGGAAGAAGTGGGGATTGGAAGACATACACACCACCCACGCACACTTATTACAGATTTGCCCTCGCTCGGAGGGACCAAATAAATATTACAAATTAATTAACTGCGCAAGCTAATTAATATTACAAATCAATTAAATTAACGAATTAAATAAACTAAGAAAAGCAGATAAATCGCCTCGGGAAACGCGCCGCCATGCGCAAGCTGCCTCTGTTTTCTTTCCTCTGCTCCTCTGGAGGCTGTCAAAACCTCAGGACTGCATCCCTGGACACTGGGGAGTGCCACCGGCTGAGTGGAATTACCACCGGCACTGGTGTGTGGCCATCGGCACAAAATGGAGTTGTCGGCAGAGGAAAGATTGCCGGCCGGCACCTTACACTGCCGGTCGGCAAAGAAAGCCTGCAGAACCTGCAACTCACAGCAACAGAGGGCAAAACAAAGCATGGCAGCACAATTCAAGGCATGTATGCACCAACCATGTCCCTTATCATGATAATGACTCAAAGGGGCATGTGCCTCGATTCTCAGACCACCAATCACGCATTTCCATGCATGATGGCCCAAAGAACCAAGTATGCAAATTTGATTTCAAATGCATGCAAACCAAATCCAACCAAACAAGGCCCAATTCCTATCATCAATTCAAGGAACAAGGCATGCATGCAAGATGCAATGCAACCTAGGCATACAAGCTAAGGATGCAACATGGCATGGCAACAAGCTTATGAAAGCATACAAGCATACATATGGTAATGCAAACCAATAGAAAGATGGACTTATACATGGATTAGGCAGCTCTAATAAGGCCCAAAACAGTAGCCATAATGCCCAAAAATGAAGGCTAAACATACATACACACATACACGTGTTAAGGCCCAACACTTAGGCACAAAGCAAGCAACATTCAAGCACACTTGAAAGAGGCAATCATGAACAATTGGCATGCAACGCGAGCTCTAAAATCATGTTATAAAATGATGCCAAATCATATTAAACAAGACAAGCAAGTGCATGCAAGCATGGTCCAAGTACTTGAAGCAAGTCATGAAGCTTTGAAGCATGTTTATCACAACAAACATGGCATGCATTAAACTACTAAAACAGATTTTTAGCATGTCAAAACAAGGCCAAAGGACTCCTTAGATGGCATCTAAGTGGCTCAGATACAAAGGCATACATAGACACCAAAACATGGAGCATTGCTACACAAGCTTCCAAAGCATTAAAGAGGCATGCAAGGCAATCAAACAAGCATGGAAATAGGACTGAAATAGCATGTAGGGTGGCCCCAAATCACCAAAACAATACAAGCAACGCATGCTACACATCCACATACTTGAGGCCAACAAGCCCGAATGCAAAGGGGCTACATGATGCATGCAAAGTTCGACCCAAACAACCTAGGACAGACCTAGAACATGGCAAAACATGCACAAAATCTTCACAAGACCAAGCCTAAAACATGTTCCAACAAAGGCTAACAACCTAAGACATGTTAAGGCATAACAAGGCATTACAAGGCAACTATGCTAAACAGGCATGGAGTACCAAAACCAACTTGAAATCATGTTATATTATGGATATATAAGCATGAAAAACAGACCAAACATGCTCAACACACACACAAGCATAATGCTCTCTCAAGAGGCCAAAATATGCCCTTTTCAAGGACAACAAGGAGGGGGGTGGCCCTCTCCTTCTTGGGACTTCAAGGCATCATCTTCACCACTGAAATCCCTCAAGATTTCAGTGGTGAAGAGACCCCAACACCAAAATCCCGGAGCTAGCACAAAATGGCCTAAAATGAGGCCTTTCAAGGCTTAAGGGTGGTCAACTACCCTCAAACAACAAAACACTCTTAATAAACAATAAAGAGAGCCTAAAAACAGAAATTTTTTATGTTATACAATAAGCACAAAAACAGCTCTAAGACAAGTAGAAAATCAATGCAAAGATGGGGGAAAATGGGACTAGATTCTCACCCTTGTAGACCTCTTCACAAATGGTGCTCCAATGGCCTCCTTTAGCTTGGATCCAACACCAAAACTTCAAAACCAGTCCTTTAGAACCTCAAGAGCCAAAGGAAGGTGAAACACTAGGTGTTTGTGTGCAATAGTATGAACTAAACACTATTTTACACACACAAGAAGGAAAAGAGAGAGAGATAGGATGTGTATCTAATCCTAACCCTAAAACCAGAGCTTGGTCTGTATTTTTCTCTCCCTCTAATGTCCAAAATCTCTAACCTCTCCAGCCAAGAGACAAGCCTCTCTCTATATGTCTTGTAAAGCTTACAAGACAAGCTTTACAAGAGGGAGATCCCTCCATACACGTGTATGGAGGGATGCAAAAGCAAGACAGCTGTCTAAAAATATCTGCAAAAGTAGATGAACAGCAATCGGCCGGCCAAAAATGCCATCTTGGCCAAAAAGAGTGCCGACCGGCACAAAATAGTGCTGACCGGCAACAAAAAGTGCCGGCCGGCAATAAAAATTGCCGGTGGCAGCAAAACACCAGCCGGTGGCCTCTAGCCACTGCCGGTGGTGGGTGGGGATGGTCTACAAGCCCCACCCTGCCTCTCAAGGGCAAGATGCAACTGTTTGGTGCAAAACCAGACACTAAACGGTCGAGTTCGGGGATCCTGAGGCAAGGCGCGCGAGCCGAGACCTCCGGGAACTCCAAACGAACACAAACATGGATGATCACCGAGTGTTCAAACGGTGACATCCAAGTCTTGAGGACGGTCAAAAATGGGGTGTCTACAAGAGGGTTTGTAGTAACGTTGGGTTTCTCGGGAGGCAAAATCACCCCGTTATCGTTGAGATCTTGAATCTCATGACGTAATCGGAAGCACAAATCGGTGTCATGACCGTGCTGTTGGTGAAATGCACAATATTTGGTTGAGTTGTGGGTAGCGGGGAGTCTTTCTGGTAAGGGTCGCGGCTCTAGGGGCTTCAGATGCCCTTTTCTGATTAAAACTCCCAAAGCTTTGGACAGGGGCATATAAAGCGGAGCGAAGGTTCTGGTGTTTTTGGGTGGGTATTTGGCTGTTTGTGGGTTGCTTCCGGATGCACCGGAGAATGGTGCGGCCGCCATAGTTCTTGGGGGAGGGTTGGTAGTGACCATACTCACTTCGGAGGTCCTGGTAGTTGTAGCGCCACTCGGGCCTGCGTTAGTGTTATGATTGAAAGTTCTGCGGGGTTGCTCCCGGTCATTATCAATTAAGCCTTGCTTCAGTGCATCCTCAATCTGTACCCCCATTTCATGTAAATCGGAAAAGGAAGGAAAGTGGAGTACGATCATCTTCTGCATTAACTTGGGCTGAAGATTGCGCACAATCATTCGAATCTGATCTTTGTCCGTGGGCCTTAAGGTCATCATCGAAGCCTTAGCCCGCCATTTGGTCACGAATTCTGAGAAGCTCTCTTTGGGTTCTTGCCTCGTTGTCTCGAGATCCCGGGTCATAATCTCGATTTGTGTATTGTATGAGTACTGCAAGATGAAGGCCTCAGCCATTTCGTCCCAGCTTCTCTTGACGTCATCCTCCAATTTGGCATACCATATGGCCGCTACGGCCGACAGGGTCCGGCCAAATAGAGACAGCTTCTGCAGTCTAGTGAGGCCCATTGGCCTTAGGATATATGAAAACAACCTCAGGTGCACCATGGGGTCCTCGGACCCATCAAATCGATCAATGTGCAGCATTTTGAATCTGTCAGGCAGCGTCACAGCTGTGTCGGTGTATCCATCTTCGATGTCAGGGATGGTCTTGACTCCCTGGGACTTCTTAAACATCTTTTCCAACTTGCTTAATTTTAAGGCTGTGGGGTCCACTTCGAACTCAAAAGGAGAGTCCGGTATATTGACAGGCGTGGGCGCCTTGGATAGTTGTGGTGGAATCGGGGGCAGAGCTGGCCCTGCTGGAAGGTCTGTATCCTCTTGGACATTCCGGACATTCGGTGTTTCTTCGGGTATCGGAACCCTTGGTAGGGGAGGGACTTGCTGTGAAGCAGATGCTCCGGTTTGCTGTTGTAACCTCACGATTAACTCTGCTTGTTCATTCACAACCGTGGCCTGCTGTTTGGCGAACTCTGCCTGTCGGACAGCATCCTGCTTCATCACTTTCATGCTTTCTTGGAGTTGGCGCACCATCTCCTCTAAACTAGCCATACTGTTCTGTTCTGACTGAATTATCGGTATATGTTCCCTCTCTGTGGGTGAAACAGAACCCTGATCCCTACTGTACTCTGGTGGGGTAGATAAGGCCCTCTGAACTGACTGCTGAACTGATGCCCTTGGCCTAACTGCCCTTCGTTTAGTAACTGGGGGTAAAGAATGGTACACTGGTTGTCCACCTACCAGATCCTCGGATCGATGGAGTCGACGACCTCTAGTCCAGAGTGCTTGGGGAATATCTACCGGGTTGGAAGCAATTGTTCTAAACTACCTAGCAAAAAGATAAATAAAGCAATAAATAACCAGACAATCGGATAGCATAACGGTGTAAAATAAACACACACAACGCACAGTTGGGTATTTATAACACACAGTTGGTAAGCCGAACACACTGTTCCTCGATACTGATCATTGTTCTCAAATCATCGTTCCCAAAACTGAACTTGATACCCGCAGATAACTAATTTCTCAACAACACTGATACTGGTGCCCTCGGGCCTAATACTCAATCTTGCAAACTGATACGTACGTTCCTATAGAGATACACTCTAAAGCACATAGCAGATAAGTGAGAGCCAAAACACCCCTATGTTGGGGTCCTATTTTGTTAGGAGCTAGGGTTTCACTATGCACGCAGCAGTTTTCAAACAACCGAACATCGGGTAAGCAACCTGTCCTAATTTGGAATGGTCACTATGGATTTCGAATATGCACTAGGTCGAATGGTCG
This sequence comes from Camellia sinensis, assembly GCF_055761805.1. Lineage (NCBI taxonomy): Eukaryota > Viridiplantae > Streptophyta > Magnoliopsida > Ericales > Theaceae > Camellia > Camellia sinensis. The sequence goes on from NC_138967.1 coordinate 154,894,562, forward strand.
AAAAGGGTGCCCCGGTAAAAATCGGGGTTTGTGTTCCCATACTGTCAGAGCCCATAACCGGTCAGCCTTATGGTCATGTCTTGACAAGACAAGCCTCCGGCAAACCGTTCAGGAATGGCAGATGGCAAACACGGTGTCCTAGGCGCACCAATGCACATGCAATGCAAAGAAACACATAAATGAAATCAAAACAGGATATCACGAGTTCGAGTTAAGCTCTCTAAAATCCCCAGCAGAGTCGCCAGAAACTGTAACACGTCCGCGAGGGACCCCGCTACTGTTCGGACTCGATTTGTGTCACAGTTCTTAATCTGAACCAAAGAGTCCAAATCTGGCAAATCGTTTTGAGAAAACAGATTTTTGAAAGAAGTGCCAAACATGGACTGCTTTGCCAGATACAGAGTCGCCACCTAAATATTTTATTTTGGGGAAATTTAGGAAACCCTGACTCGGTGCCAAAGGCCACGTGTCCGTCATCACCAAAGTTGTCTCTGCTCAGGAACTCGGGTACGATTGGGGAAGGTCAGCTATGAGCACCCCCTCTCGCCCGATCCGAAGATTGGCCTCTACTAACCATGATTTCCAATTTTGAAAACGTTATGTGTTCTTATTCCGGTTATTAGCCTAGAATTACTATGTTATGCGCACATCAAACAAGTATAGACCAACTCGCCTAAATTGGAACAAAACATAGCCTGTTTGTTTTGAAAATGGTTTGCTACCCGCAAGTAGGCTAAAATGCAGGTTTTGCCACCCTCAAGTGGGCTTTAGAAAAGATGGTTTTGCCGCTATCTAGTGGGCTTAAAACTCGTAGTTTTAATGTATTATTCCAATTTAGGTAATTCAACCTCCATCCACAGGCATTCAAGCAGTTATATCACATAAGTAGCTAGCCTCATGGTAATCATGCAATTATGGCAACACTCACAAGCATGCAAGGATGCTAAAGCAAAAGAACTTACAGAGTACTCCAAGCCAAAATAGAAACTAGTTAGTACTCATATGCATGATCCTAGTTCATGTTAAGATGGCTAATGCAACACATGCAAAACCCAACTAAGATAGGCTCGGCTAATCTACAATGACATGTGAAATGCTACAACTAATGCGTATTCAATTTGAAATTAAAATACAAATGCAGTTAGAGTGATGCGCCGAGCCCGATGCATGTAAGACAAATGTGTGGATGCACGCATGCATAGCATAAGGTATGCTAATTTAAATATGTCCTAGTCTACTATCATAAGCGGGTAAATAAAAGGGAGAAAGAAGTGGGGGTTGGAAGACATGCACATACGCACCCACACTTATTACACAATTGCCCTCACTCGGAGGGTCCAAATAAATATTACAGTCCGAATAAATAATACTAAATTAATTATTACAAAATTTCTAATCTAATTAACAAATTAAATGCAAAGAGAAGATGGCCGCAGCTTCCACCTCGGGATGCGTGAATGATGCATGCTCGGATTTATCTTGCCCCGAAAGCCCATACCATACCACTGCTGCCTCTGTTTACACTGCACTGCTTCTCTGAAAACTGCCAAAATCCTGGGACAGGTTCCTTGAACCCTGTAGGGCACCATCGGCTGAAGGGAATACACACCGGCCATGGAACTTATCCATCGGCTGGGGTTTCATATTATCGGCCACCAATCCATGGCTGGTCGGCACTCTACAGTGCCGGTCGGCAAGAACTCCCTGCAGAAACTGGTTTTTGACAGCAACAAGGACAGACAGTGTATGGCATGGAATTTCAAGCAAATGTATGCGCGGGCACACTCCCTATCATGCAAGGGACTCAATGGAGCATGACCCTCGACCCTTGGGCCATCAATCATGCATTTTGATGTGTGATGGCCTAAGGAGCCAAGGTTGCGATTCAATGAAAATGCATGCAACACACGAATGAAGACCAAGACCCTATCATGTCAAGGTCAAGGGTCTCGGTGACTGAGAGTTAAGGCATGTTACATCACTCGTAGTATGAACACTTCTTAACCCTCACACTTGGTTTGACACCCCAAACTAAGCAATGTAATCCATGTTATGCAAACATGGCTCAAAAATGCAACATATCACAAAAAAAAAGCGAGGCATGCCAAATGTAATGCAACATATCATGGTAAGCATACAATGTTCCTAATATGCAATGCTACAATGCAACTCATCACGTAATGCTAATATGGTACAATGCATGCATGCAATTAGAGGCAACAAGTCAAACATACAACCATGTCCAAGAAGGGACTTTGACTGAAATGGGAGGCCTCAAACACCCCCAAAAACAGTGGCTAAAAGTGCCTCAAGTGATGGACAAAATGCACTACAAACATGCAAGCCAAAAGGGGGGCCAAAGCTAAGGCATAACAAAGGGCATTCTACCACCACTAACCCAAACAAACATGGCATGAACTATACAACCAAAAACAGAATTTTAGCATGCAAAAAGTGCTCCAAAACCCACACTTATGGCATCCCAAATGAAACAAACACCTAGGCATACACAATGCACGTTTCAAGGCATAAGAGGGTACAACTTCAAAGCATGAGAGGAGTGATGAATGCAAGTATACAAGCATGGTTTAGGGACTGAAATGATATGCTAAGTGATTCCAAATCACCGAAATAGCCTAACCAATGCATGTTCATGACCCATACCCTTAAGGCTCTCAAGCCAAAATGCAAAAAGGTGACACCAAACATGGCAAGCATGATTGAAACAGTGGCCAACAGATCTTGAACATGGCAAAATGGTGTTAATACCTTCATAATATTAGGCTAGATCATGCGAGAATCATGGCCTTAATGTATGGCATACCTCTAGGCAACCTTGAGGAGATATAAAGCAAGTATAATATGCATGAAAGAGACCAACAAACCCACATGAGACAGAGGTAAAACATGTTTTATAAACACCAAATAAGCTCTGAAATGAAGCTAAACAAGATTAGACATGCATGCTACCACATTGAGCTAAATATGCAAACAAGAGAGAGACCAAGGGAGAGGGGTGTCCCTCCCCTATGCAAGACCTCAAACCCTCTTCTTTACCACTGAAAATCCACTGGATTTCAGTGGTGAAAAGAACCAAACACTCAAGCAAATAAAGCCTAACAATGGAAGCACCAAAAGGGCCAAACAAGGCCTAAGAGGGTGAGTTCGACCCCAAACCCCAAAACACCCTTAATGAAAGTTCTTAAGCATGAAAATGTAAGACTTTTTTATGTTATACTCAAAGCTTGAATCAACATATAAGACAGGTCAAGAACCAATGCAAGATCGGGGATAATAAAGTGAAAGTCTTACCCTTGAAGAACACTTCAAGAACAGTTGGTCCAGCCACACTCTACTAAGCAAAATCAGTCCAAAATCTCAAAAAACAACCCTCAATGCCTCTCAATCTCGGAGCAAGGTGTAATGGTGTGTGTATTAGTGCAAAAGTAAGGTCAAAATGCACTTTTAGGCCAAGAAAACACACACAAGGGAGGAGAGAGAGGAAAATATAGAGGGAGAGGGTGTATATATCAGATATATATATATATATATATATATATATATATATATGTATAAGCTCTGGTTTTTCTTTCGAAACCACCAACCTTTGACAATGGGAGAAGAGGGGTCCTTATATAGGCAAAGGGAAATGGTTTAAGCTTCTCAAAGAAGCTAAGTGAAAGGGGCAAAGGGGGCAAAGGAGTCAAGGTTTCTTGAGGAAGCTAGGACAGCTGGCCAAGCTTAGGAAGCTTGGCCAAAGGGTTCAACCTTCTAGAAGGAAAAGGGGTGCAAAGGCTCAAAATAGCCACTTCATGCACGGGGAGGAGTGTTGGTGCATTCCAGCTGGCACAGCTGGCATGCACCAAGTCTGAAGGGTGCAAAAGGATCACACCGGCCAACAAAATAGGCCACCGGCCAAATAAAGTGCCGGCCGACCATATATAGTGCCGACCGGCCATTGGTTTTAAGAAACCACTGCCGGTGGCACCAATAAACGGCCGGTGATGTGAGGGGACAGCCGGTGGGGTGTGGGAATGGCGAACAAGCCATTCCTTGCCCCTCAAAGCAAAAGCACAAGTATTTGGTGCAAAACCAAATGCAAGACAAACAAGTTGAGAGATCCTGAGGCAAGGCGCGCAACCAAGGCCTCTGGGAACTCAAAACGAACACGAACATGGATGATCACCGAGTGTTCCACCGGTGACGTCCAAGTCTTGAGGATGGTAAAAAATGGGGTGTCTACAGACCCTTCCAACATATTGATAGTGAACAATCATCTACAGTTTTAGAAGTTGAATTTTCTATAACAGAGGTCTGGGCTGCAATTAAAGGCTGTGATGGGAATAAAGCTCTTGGCCCGGATGGGTTTAATCTGATGTTCTTTCAAAAGTGCTGGCCAGTTTTCAAGAATGAATTTATGCGCTTCTTTACGAAATTCCATGAGCGTGCGATGCTACTTAAAGAGCTGAATAACTCTTTTGTGGCTCTTATCCCAAAGAAAGAAAATCCTACCAGTTTGGTTGACTTTCGACCAATTAGTTTAATTGGTTCTGTATATAAAATATTAGCTAAAGTGCTTGTTGCAAGGCTAAAGTTGGTGTTTCCTAAGATCATAGGAGATGTGCAATTAGCTTTTGTTGGGGACAGGAATATACAAGATGGGGTGCTTATTGCAAATGAAGTGGTGGATGATTGGAAGAAGAGGAAGAAAAAAGGACTAATTCTAAAGCTTGATTTTGAGAAAGCTTATGACTCTGTGAATTGAGATTTTTTATTCTCTATGTTGGGTAATTTTGGGTTTGGCAATAGATGGATTACCTGGATGAAAGCTTGTGTGACTACGGCAAGAACCTCAATCCTAGTAAATGGTTCCTCAACTGCTGAATTCAATCCTGAAAGAGGTCTCAGGCAAGGGGACCCTCTGTCACCTTTCTTCTTCATCATTGTGGTTGAGGGCTTAAACATTTTGCTAGCCAGAGCCAAAGAGTTGGGGCTTTTAAAGGGTGTACCAGTGGGGACTAGTGAAGAAACCATATCACATTTGCAATTTGTTGATGATACAATAGTCTTTTGCAAAGCTGAATGGGTGGAGGTATTGAATGTGAAAAGGATCTTTAGATGTTTTGAGATCATGTCTGGCCTCAAGATAAACTATCATAAAAGTAATATTTGTGGAATAGGAGTTCCGGATGAGATGGTGACTGACTTTGCATCTAAATTGAATTGTATGAAGATATCATTACCATTCACTTATTTAGGTCTTCCTTTGGGTGCCAATCCTAGGAGGAAGAGTACATGCGCAACTATAATTGAGAAGTGTCAGAGGAGGCTTGCGTCTTGGAAAATGAGATTTCTTTCGTTTGGGGGTAGGCTTACACTCATCAAATCAGTTCTGTCCAGCTTGCCAGTTTATTATATGTCTCTTTTCAAATTACCTGAAGGTGTTGCAAGAGCTATTGATAGAATCCAAGCTTTCTTTCTCTAGGGAGGCTCTAATTTGAAAAGGAAGATCCATTTGGTGAAATGGGAAGAGGTAACCAAGAATAAAAAGAGAAGGAGCCTAGGAGTTAGGAAGGTTAGAGATTTAAATGACTGTCTTTTAGCAAAGTGGTGGTGGAGATTTGCAACTGAAACCACAACCTTATGGGGAAGAACTATCTGTTATAACTATGGAATCTCTGGTGGTGGATGGTTTCCCAGTCAGAAACTTGAGACTAAGTACTCTAGGACTTGGTTGGACATATTGCAGGTTGCTGATTATAATCACAGTCTCAAGAATTTTTATGCAGCTAATTCAGAGGTAATTGTAGGTAATGGCAATAGAGCCAAATTTTGGATTGATGTCTGGATGGGGACCAAAGCACTTTCAGAAGTTTATCCCAGATTATACAACTTGTTAATTGATAAGCTCAGTTCTTTAAAGGACTGTATTGAATGGAAATGAAATTCTGATGGATGGAAGTTGAGATTCAGAAGACCACTATTTGCTTGGGAAGAAGAGGAGGTTCAAAGCTTGTATATTTTGTTGAATGCAGCCATCCCTGTGTTGAGTAACCATGAGGACTGGCTTAATGAAGGGCATCATCATCTGGTAAATTTCTGGTGTCTACACTTTACAAGAGAAGTGATTCAACAACTGGTATGGATACTCACCTTACTGATTTGATTTGGACAAACATCTCTCCACCTAAAGTTCAATTCTTGGGCTGGTTAGTGTGGAAAGGTAGGATCAAAACATGTACTTATCTTCAATAGCTTGGTGTGCTTGGAGCCAATATGAGCAACCTATGTATCTTCTGTAATACTGAATTGGAAACATTAGATCACGTGCTGATGGGTTGCCCTTTAATTTGAAAGGTTTGGTCCCATTTGATGAATTGGTGGGGAATTTACTGGGCCATACCAGGGTCTTTTGTAGGATTGTTAGAATGGTGGACTGCCTTTCAGTGCGAAAAGTTGGAAGCAAGATTGTGGAAAGCTTTGTTGTTGGCAGTGGTATGGTTTGTTTGGAAGCACAGGAATGAGTGTAAGTTCACTAATGCTCAGACAAATTTTGGTGAGTTTCAGGAACTGATTAAAGTCAGAGTAGCCTTGTGGATTAAAAGCAAAGTTGCAGGGATTTGCTACTCAGTACAGGATTTTGCTTCCTATACCCAACAAATTAGAACCCTATCAAAGGATATTTAAGGTTGTATGTTGTTGGTTTGGCCTGCTGAGTTGGGGCTGTTTGTGGTTGGCTTCTATTGTTTGTGGACTGGTCAGCTGTGATTGTGCAGTGATTGGGGCTATTTGTGGACTGGTCTGCTGGAGTTTCAGGAATGGTGGCTGAATGGTCGCTTTTCTGCTGCGTGGTGTTATTCCAATGGTGTTTGAACTCACAACTTTAATGAGTTGTCTAGAGTAGTTCATACAAAGCTTTGGATTAGTTTTGGAGGTTGAATGCTATGGATAAAGAATGGTGTTCGGTAACAGATGCTCTGTTTAGTTGTTTTGTTTTGGCACCACCAGTTGGCTCTCAGTCCAAATGATTGGTTGTTTTGTTGTTTGGAAGTGTGTGTTGGGTGGAGTTCTTGGCAGCAGGATCAATGGCCACTGGTTTGTTGCTCTGTGTGTTGCTGCAGAGGGCTAGCATTTGTTTTTCTTTGGTCTGTTGTTGTTTTTCTTGTTTCTCTGGTTTTTTTTGGCTACTTTTGATTGGTTTCTCACCAATCTTGGGTCAAGTGCTAATTAGATATGATGCTTTTTGAATTTTCCATTCTTTGTTGATGTAAATTTTGCATGTATTTGTGCCTCTTTTCATCAATAAAGCTTTTGTTTTGCTAATCAAAAAAGATTTGTAAGCTGTAGAATACACTCAAAATGATTGTAGTTGCAATTTTTATTTACCTAGACTTGTAAAAGAATGATCTCTCCCTTTCCTCAACCTCTCTTCTTCCTCGTACCCCTCAATTCATTCAACTTATTATTTCTTAACTAAAGAAAAAGAGAGAGAATGAATAGAAAAAGTAAAAGACATAAAGAATTTTTGCATCTCTTTACAAGAACACAACATGAAGAAATTGAAATGATTTGAATTATGGGACTTACACAGTTAATCACAAGATCTCCGTACTCTGTTCAATAAATTTTATTAACAAATGATTTTCATGATAAAGAAGCATTTTATAACACACACACACACAAAAAAAAAAAAAAAAAAACAAGAATTATTTATTCAAAGAGCTCCACATATAGCTCTCAGGCCATGTTTGTTTTGAAAATTTTCTATAGGGTTAAGTCACATGGACTATGAAACTCCTTTAAAAAGGGGGTTAGCAATCCATGAGAGAGGTGGTATTTTGTAATTTCATAAATTTAATCTCAACCAATCACTAATATAGTATGTAAATAAACATAATTTATATTATATTTACAATTTTTTTTTTTTTTGATAACTGAGTGTTCAGGCCAGCACCCTTCGGAGTGTCGCACCTCGACTAATGTCATGGCCCGAGTTGATTGACCAAGCAGAGACGCAGTGGCCCGTCAATAGCTAGCTGGGGGTGGGATTAGAACCTGAGACCTAGAGAGGAGCATACTCCTAGGCCTCTGGTCCCTTGCCCTCAACTAATTGGGTTACCCTTATGGGTATTATATTTGCAACTTAATACCACTCCAGTAATAATCTCTTACTAAAAAATACCTCATAAACAAGATGGTAGAAGTTGCAAAGGGAGAGGGAAGAAGGAGTAGCCATGGTTGCAAATATAAGTCGTTACGTATTGTATTAGTTGATATGTAATTGGATTTTAGAATTTTGTTTTAGGTGAGGAGGTACTAAAAAAATAATTGTAAAAAAGTAGAAAAAAATAAAAATAAAAAATAAAAATTGATAATTTTTGTATTTTTTTCTTATATTATTTTGGTATTTACAATTTCAATTAGTTTGATTTTGATCATTAATTTTAATTTTTAGTCAATTTGGTTCAATAGATAATACCAAATAAGATATTTGATAAAAAATAATCATTGAATTATAATTTTACCTTTAAAAATATGACATATAATGCACATTTAAAAAAAAAATACCAACTGATATTATTAGTCGGGCGTAATTGACATAAATTAATTGACACAAAATTATAAATTCACATCAAATTTGAGTCAATTGAAAAAATGTCGAAAAGTATAGGAAAAAAGAAGAAAAGTAAATTCTAAACTCTTAAATTCTTTCCAATCCCATACATGGCTTTGGAAAACTGAGAATGAAGAAGGACCAAACCAACAAAGACACAGCCGACGTCACACAAAGGATCGAAACAAGCTCACAAAATTTGGCAAGAAATGAGCCGGCGGCGGTGTCATGAATTAACAAAGCGGTGAGGGCTCCAGTGAAGGCATACACGAGCGATACAACAAATGCATGAAACCAGGAAGAGGGGATGCCGTTGAATATCACGGTGGGAACAGGGTTGCCATTTTTGTATTGGTAAGGGATGACTAAGAGAATTGTGGCGAATAAGAAAGAAACTATCAAGATTGTTTCCAAAAACCTCGTTCTGATCGCTTGCGTTGATGATCTCGATTTTGAGCCATTTGAAATCACAGCATTAATATCTAAAATCATTTCTCTTTATTTATATATTGAGCTTCAATCGGAAACTGGACAATATTTATAACTTGAACAAGTAAAAACTAACGCTCCTGCCATATATATGTCTCACACGATGTGAGTCCCCTGACTGCACCATATTCACTTGACTTGACAAAGGCTATGCTTGGCATACGCACTTAGGACTACTTTAGCAACATACGACAAAATTAGTTACTTTAGTCACAACCGACAAACCTCATTTGCAGGCAAAGCCCCCAGTTTCATTTCCTTCATTTCATCTCTCACTGTGGGTGAAGGGCATTCTCGTAATTTTGCTTATGGACGCATCATTCCCGTGTCAAAAAAAAAAAAAAAACTAAAAATTCATTCTAAACGAGATTTTTTAATCTCAGATTAAAATATTCAAAAAATGAAAAAGTCAACCCATATCCCAAACAAAGGTTTTATGGGATAAACTCTCTTCAATACTTTTGTCTATTCGTATTTTTTTTTCTACCCCTGTCATTCTTGTGGGCACTAACCCAAATTTGTGCTAATGATTTGAACGGTCTACTTCATAAATTTCAATGTAAAAGTTACCTATGCAAAAAAATAAAAAATAAATAGATTCATCTAATAATTATAAATATAAGAACAGATTCAATTTTGTTTTATAAAATAAAGAAGTATGATTGTAAATTTAAATTATCCATTTTAGAAAACAAAATATGATTTATTTATGTATTTATAGTTATTTCATAAAATTATTTATTTATTTATTTATTTTCTTTTTACATAAACAACTGTTATTACAAAGGGTTCGTTTGGGATGTGGTTTGGCTTTTTAGCTTTTTAGGCTGGAGCTAAAAAGTCTCGTTTCGGATAGGTTTTTTGGTTTTTTTAACTTTTTGTAAGAGAAAAAATGAAATGATTATGATTTGAATGTGATATTTTATCTTATTGAGCTAAAAATCCATTTTGTTTTTTTGTGACTATTTTAACAAAGAAAACTCCATTTTAACTTATGCAAAACAAAGTCAAAATCTACAAGGATCATATGGGTGTGCGCGAGGCAGAACCACTGAGAGACCGGGTTCCCCCAGGTTTTCAAAACTAGAATAATACCTCTATAGTTTATGTATATATTTATGGGATTTTTGGTGAAACCCCATTTTGAGCCTTTTTTTAGGGTAAAGGACAACTCAATAAATTTCTTTTCAAAAAGCCCCTGAGCAGAAGACGCGTGGCTCAATAGGGACATTATATAATTTTTATTTTTATTTTTCATCATATTGCCCTTCTATATATACGGATCTTGAGCTCATGTATACACAGATCCTGTATACATGAGCTCAGTGAGGAGGATCTGTGAAATCAGCGAAGGTGATCTACAAAATCTATGAAGACGATCTCAAAATTTGAAGATCTCGCCATTGGTCAACAATACACGATCTCGCCATCAACGATCAATACTCTTAATTGAACGAGAGATTACATTTCAAATCTATATCAGATTTAGAGAGTTTCATCGAGATTTGTGAGTGTTGATGGAGTTTTAGAGGTTTTGTTCCAATCATGTGTTTGATTACTGTTCAAGTTCAATCAGGTATGTTGATTGGTTTTTTTTTTTTTTTGATTTATTTTTATTGTGTATGATCAAGTTTTGTTTGACGAAATGAGAGTAAAAAATACATGGGTAAAAGCATCAATGTAATCCCAGTATGAATATTTTGTCTGTTTGTTACGGAGATCAAGATCCCGTGTGGTGTGCGGATGAATGCCCCAAGTAGAAATGGGCATAATATTACGGATAACAATTTTACTGAATTGAATAGGACTGGCAGCCTTGTTGGCATCATGCAGAGTGTGCTTAATTTCAGCAGCTCCAGTTTCAACCATTATCTGTTCATAAATGTATCTGTACTGATCAAAATGAGGAGGGGACTGTTGGGTGGTGAGATATCGTCGTTTAATCTCCCACGGATCAGACATCCAGTGTTCATCAGATGGTTCAATCCAAAGAACAGTTTCGTCGGATAGACTGTTAGGCGTATACGGATCTTCCGGTCTAAGGAGAACATCCTTAGCCGTTGGATTACTGGATTGACCTCCTCGAGAGAGGGGTGGATATTCTGATGGATCATAGCGGGGGTTAGAGCCCCGGCCACGACCACGACCTCTTTGGCCTTTACTGGTCATTTGCTGATTTCTGCAAATATTCACGGGTCAAAAAGTCAGGCAAAGAGTTAGTTTCTCCTTTAATATATTCAATATCAAAATCGAAATTGGATAAATAACCCTGCCAGCTTACGAATATCTGTTTAGAAACAAGATTTTTAACATCCTGTTTAAATATCTGTCTAGCAGCAGAGCAATCAACTCTGATGATAAAATGCTGGTTTAATAAATCATCCTGGAATTTAATAACACATTTTACAATGGCTAAACATTCCTGTTTAATGGTTGGATAATTTAAAGCAGCTTGATTCCAATGCCCAGAATGAAAACGTAAAAGTTCTTCTTTCTGAGTTTTGGGATTAAACTGTTTTAAAATTCCACCAAATCCTTCATTGGAAGCATCGGTTTCAACGATTTTCTTCCATTCAGGATTAGGTAAATTAAGACAAGGTAACTGTTGGACTTTAGCTTTAATTTTCTGGACTGCTAAAGTATGTTCTGGTGACCATGGTGGAGGATTCTTCCTTAACCTGGAATACAGAATGTTAGCATCTGCAGATAGATTATGATAATAGTCTCTAATATAATTAAGACTACCTAAAAATCTCTGTAATTGAGTTTTGTCTTTAATTTCATCTAGAAATTTAGAGGCAAATTCCATGCTTCTGTTAATAGGAATAATACTACCATTAGAAATATTATGTCCTAGATATCTGATGGTGGTTTGGAACAATTGCATTTTTGGTGCAGAAAGGACTAAACCATTTCGGATAATAACATTCTTAAAAATATTAAGATGTTTAACATGTTGATCAATTGATGAAGAGAAAATCAAAACATCATCAATATAAGATAAAGTGAATTCTGTAAATGGATTAAAAATATCATTCATGATATGCTGGAATTCTGAAGGAGCATTTTTAAGGCCGAATGGCGTAACATTCCACTCGTAATGCCCAAAGGGTACGGTAAAAGTTGTTTTATAGCGATCCTGTTCAGCAATTTCAATTTGCCAATATCCTGATTTTAAATCAAATTTGGAAAAAATTATGGCATCCTGGAGACGATCTAAAAGATCTTTTTTATTCGGAATAGGATATCGAATCCATTTCAATTTATCATTTAACGGTTTGTAGTTAATGACAAGGCGAGGAACTCCTCGTTCTAACTCTGCATTTTTATTGACATAAAAAGCGGTACAACTCCACAGGGAGTGACTAGGACGGATGAGTTTCTTAGCAAGAAGACCTTGAATTTCTGTTTTGCATAATTCCATATATTCCTTCTTCATCTGACTAGGGCGAGCTCTAGTTGGAATATATTTTTCATCAAAATCTGGTTCATATGGTAAAGTTACAGTATACTTTTTGCGATTCCAAAAAGCATTAGGAACATTACCACAAACTTCTGTTTGAAATTCTTTTTGAATTAGTTTAATTTTCTGTTGAAAAGCAGATTGATTAAGCCTTTGTTCTGTTGTTAAAAAAGAGACTTCTTTTTGAATCAAATTTATCTGATTTTGTTTGACAGAAATTAAATCACGAATTTGATCTAATTCTTTAGTATACGGTTGAGTGATAAATTCAAAATTAACTGTTTTTCCTTGAAGTTGAGAGTAAATTCCTGTTGAATCTATTTTCTGGATAGGCATCAAGAGGCATAAAAAAGGTGTGCCTAAGATGATATTTGTAGTAAGATTTCTGACTAGCACAAAAGATGTAGGAAGACAGAGATCTTCATTACAAATATAAGCTTCGGGAATTTTATACCTGATTTGGAGAGAATTTCCACTTGCATTGGTAAGACTCTGGGTAGTCTTTTCAAAGTATCTGGTTGGAACTATACCTTCTTGGATACAGTTCATATCAGCTCCGCTATCAACTAAGGCAATGGCATTCTTAATGATAAAATCCGGTTTAATCATAAAAGAAATTTTTATGTACCATTTCTGAAAAGTGACTTGACTAACAAGTAATAGGTAAGGAGTAGAGGATTCTGGTTCTTTCTTGTTAAGATCAAGCTGTTGTTCAGTTTCTTTTTCTTTCTGTTTGGGAATTTGAGTATGAAGATATTTAATATCTTTGATGGCAGCTTCACTGGCAGTTTGCAAGTGTTTGACTTCTGTTTTAAGGATATTAATTTCCATTTTTAAATCCTGAAGAGTAGTTGGTTGTTCTACTATCGATTTAGTCTGAATTCTGTTAATTACTGTTTGAAGATTATAAGAATAATCTGGCATAAGAGGGGTTTCTGTTATGGTTTGTTGATGTTCATAACACATTTTTAGATATTTTATTTTTATTTCTGGATCTTGGATCTGGTCTGCTACTGCTAGCATATCCTTTTGGGTATCTGTTAAAACATTAATACTACTTGGTTCTCCTTCTGTAGTAGTCCAGGCTTTGTACTGGTCTTCAATAACTGTTACTTGTGATTGGGTAGCTATATGATACCATTCCACAAAAGGTATGAGTTTCTGATGTAACTCAAGATGGTGATAATATTGAGTTTTATATTTGGCTAACTGATCAGAAGTATGGTTGGTAAAATACCAATCCCTAAATTTTTTGTATTGTCTCTGGTTAAATTCCTGGTTTAAAATTTTTCTATTTTCACTACCTGGTGTAAAATCCATTAAATATCAAAATTCATATCACTGGCCGTTGGGCTATCTGGTGATGGTGTTGGTGCTGTATAAACACCATGAGGAATTCGGTTTTCGGAAAGACGGATTCCTTGGATTTCTGATGTCATAGGGTCTTCCTGTGGATCACTGGGTGGTCTACTAGGAGGCCTAGAAGGTATCTGTTGGAGAATATTTTCTATTTGTCTTCTGGAGGGTAAGTTGTCAACAGATTGACGACTAGATTCCAGATAGTCCACTTGGTAGGGAGGAACAGAACGAAAACTGTTGTTGGAAAGGCTTCTAGGGGCAGTTCGAAAACTGGCATTAGAAGAATTGCTCCTGGTGAGCATAGGTTTCTGGAATCGGAGGTAGACATTACCTCTGTCTGTCTGGATAACATCATCTATGTTATGCTGGATGAGAGGTTTAGGAGGGACAGCATTAGGAATTTCCCATCTGTCAGGAAAAGTTATGTCCTTCCAAGGGAGGATCTTGGGAACGGCTACTTGACTGCTGTAAAGATTTATTTCAATCAATACTGTTTTACCTGCTTCAGTCTTCTTTTTGACATAAGGATTTAAAGTTGTTAAAGCCTTAATACAAATTCTGGAATGAACTGAAAAGGGAGGTGTCCCTGGTTTGTACTGATAACCATGAGTAAGAACTCTGAGTTCAAGAGTTTCGGAAAGATTAGTATCACACAGGGCAACACTAAGATTCGGATAAATATCAAAATAAACTGGTCCATGAGACAAACTCGTCTCGATTGCTCCCATAAGTGAGGCACGCCAATCAAGGCATCTGCCATCACGTAAGGTGCATTGGATACTGGTGTTTTGACCAAGAAGGGTCAATGGTTTAAAAGCGATTTGTACTAAACCTATATGGATGTACTTATACTGTTTAACAAATGGAATAAAATCATTTATATGAATTAAATGAATGATTTCATCATTGTTTTGAATACAGGATGCATGTTCAAAAGTTTTTATTATTTTTTTACTAAGAAAGTTAAAAGTTCCTTTCTTATAAATGGTTGCTGGATCTACTGTTGGGATAGTCCACTTATCTAGGGCTTCCTTAACATCCTGGTAGGCTACTAGTTCAGCAGCTTCGGCTAGAGAGGAAATAGTGTTTCCTACTGATGTTACTGATCCTGCTTCTGGTATTTCTACTGTATTTTCTTGTGAATTGGACATGATTGTATTGTGATCATATATGTCTAATTTATTAAATTTATTTTCTTATTATGTGCTAATTAAAACTTGGCTCTGATACCATGAAAGGTGCTCACTAAAGGTAAGATTAGCACGTCTGTCAACGGCTTACGGGCATCAAACGGTCAAACGCACTCTCTGCAACACGACCTAAACCCTACGCGACTTGGGTGACGTCCCACTAACCCTAACCACTAATTAACCTTACATAAGCACAAACCCAAGAATTAATTCACACATAATAATAACATAAATAAAACAAATTAGTACATATATGATCTCGTATACCTTTACTGTTGGGGTGGCGGAGGCCTTCTGGCCGCCCAAGCCACCAGCTGCTCGTTGATCAGCTCCTGGAGTTCCTGTAGATACCTTTCACAATTGGCTAACCGCTCGGTGATGTACTGTTGAGTATAACGGTCAAGGGGAAGGCTAAGATAATACTGTTTCTGATTAAGCCAGAATTGTTGTGCTGATAAGTATAATTCTAGTAAATCAACTGAGGACATACATATTGAAACACGAATAGCAAACTTTTATTGAGGAAGTAAAATATTTTACAAGAGAGGGTTGGAAGGAGATTACAATAGACAGAAAATTCAAAAGAAAAGAAAAGCTGAAAATTTCTAAGTGCCTCAACAAGGGTGAAGGCAATCCCTTAAATAGACAAAAGAAGATAAGATTACATTATTACATAAGACAGGTGGAGATCTTCCATTGTACCGACAGATTACACCTATCTTCTTATCTTCAAAATTGGCGGAAGTGGGGAACAACTTTTCCCTTGATACTGATAGAGCATCTGCTTTCTGAAAAGTCGAATTGTCCGGTTGTGCCGACGCTCTAAAGCTCGGGACCCTTTCCTTTATTGCTTTTGTCCTGGGCCATTTTGTCAGCAATTGCAGCAGTGAAGGAATCCCAAAAGTCACCAAGAGTGGGTTCCGTCTCATCGTCGGATTGAGACTCTCCTGCTAACACATGGTCGGCGGGATCGGCCTCAGATTCAGATTGTGTATGACTGGTGCCTGACCTCATAGAGACGTCATCTTCGGGGTTAACTGATTGGAGAAATTGTTCTTTCAGATAATCCATACTTTTGAGAATTAATTCATTATCTGAAAGGTTTGGGAATTTTTGTTTTAATTCCTTCTGCATCTGGACAAAAGGATTTGTAACTGGAGAGGAGGGTGCTGGTAAAGCAGGTTGCTTGACAGAGTCCCAACAGGCCTTAGTGTGCTGTTGAATTTTCGGGATGAGATCCTTAAGATCCATTTTATCCCACCATTTGACAAAGAATGTGCTCTATTTTTGTTTGACAGAATGAGAGTAAAATACTCTGGTATGTGCTTTGTTTTTGTTTGATAAAATGAGAGTAAATTTTTACTCTGGTGTTATATGATCTTTTTTTTTTTTGGATACAATGACAACAAAATTTTACTTTGTTATTGTGTACTTTTGTTACTTGTTTTCAGACCAACGAGTTCAAGCAATGAAACAGAGTGAGGGAGACAAACGATTCCATCCTTGATATTTGCCCATTTATACGAAAGGGTATTTCAATCTTTTCACCATGTTTTTTTTATTTGAGAGACTTTTGGAACCAGTATTTTATTATGTGGGCTTCACACAAAAAAGGCCCAATGGGAGGGGCTTTTCACCAAAAATCTCTACGTTTATAAAATATGTAATGGAATGATCACATAATTTTATGAAAATCACTTATTAATTTTTTTCTTCATCAAGCTTTTATAATGTATAATATGATAATCTTCAACTGTTTTATAACCTAGTTAATAGCATAAATTTTATTGAATCGATTTTATTTGTATAAGATAGACATGTCACTTTTATTTGTTTTTTTCTTTTAAAAATAAGAGTAAATTACAAATACACCCCTTGAGATTTGCTTAAAGTATATATTGACCCCTGTAATTTAAAAAATTACAAATATCCCCTTGTTAAAATTTTTTATTTATTAGAATTAACTAAAAAAAAATCATAATTGCACTCCTATATAATAATAAAATTACCCTAAATTATTAATTGAAACATATTTATAATATCATTAAAAACTTTTAATTGACTTGATGATTTATTAATAAAAGAGGCGATTTGTTATGAAATTAGAAACCTCAGGAGATGGAATGTAATTTTCAGAACCACAGAGGGCGATTTGTATTTTAATCAAACCTCAGGGGGTGTATTTGTAATTTACCCTAAAAATAAAAAGGTATGTATATTTTTTTATTTATAATAAATTACACTAACCTCTCATTAAGTTTGGAAAAAATATAATAAATTCCATAAATTTGACTGAATTATATTAGACTCTCCTAAGGTTTTAATTCACATAATATTTGACTTATTTTTCATCAATAATTCATTAATTATATGAATGAAAAAAAATAATAATATCATCATATATCTTAACACTATCAACATAAACCTTGATCCTTGTAGCCTCATTAAAAGGGTGATTGGTGTCACAATGCCAAAATGTGGGGTTTTCCATATTATCTCCAAATCTCATGAGAGATCATATAATTTAGAGAAAATTGGTAAAAATTTTATTTTAAAAATGGTAAGGCGTTAGGTCCCATGAGTAATTTTATTTTATTTATTTTTGGTGAGAAGTACACTTTTTATAAAATATTGTGGTAAGAAGTACATTTTGTTATTTTGGAGGACATTTTATTTTCAATTTTATCCTTTAACCTATCTGTTGAAATCCTTTTATCTGTTCAATTTTTATGAACCTATTTGTTCAATTATTTTTCCCTTATCTATTGAAATTCAAGTTTGTTTTTCCCAATATGTTGAAATTCACCAAGCCTATTTCCCTTATGTGTTGAATTTCACAATGTTTAACTTTTTTTTATCTATTTAAATTGTGATATACATACACACAGATATTTA
Organism: Camellia sinensis; assembly: GCF_055761805.1. Taxonomy (NCBI): domain Eukaryota; kingdom Viridiplantae; phylum Streptophyta; class Magnoliopsida; order Ericales; family Theaceae; genus Camellia; species Camellia sinensis. Next base: position 154,912,572 of record NC_138967.1, read on the forward strand.
TAGAGAGGAGAGAGAGATTGATAAGTTCAATTTTTTTTTATCTTTTCAATTTTTCTTTTATCTATTCAAATTAAATTCATACATACATACATACATATGTGTGTGTGTGTGTGTGTATATATATATATAGAGAGAGAGAGAGAGAGAGATTTGTTCAAATTGTTTTCCAAGTCAAAGAAGATGGAGATGGAGATCTTTCCACCACCACCACCACCACCTCCACATTTATGGCTTTATCATTCACCATCCCAATCTCTCGCAACCAATTAGCCACCACTTGTTTTACCGTCGCCCAATTCCAGCCACCCATCGGCACCCTAGCCTTCCACTCCTTCATCACTTGCCTCTTTACCTCCGTCTACCGCGACTTCTCTCAACGTCACCCTTGATCAGGGTTCGCCGACCGCTCCTCCCTCCCTTACACTGACTCTCTCCCTCCGACGCTATCTCTTGTATTTGTAAAAACCTATCTTACTTCCACAATCACCTTCGTCTTAGCTCTCTTTCTCTCTCACCCTCTCTGTCTCTGTCTGTCTGTCTGTCTCATCGTCTTATTCCATCTCCTTAATACTTGACTTTTCTTCTACATTTTCCATCCATCCGATCAACTTTTCGTCATTTTTGGCCATACTTTTTGTGATTGCAAAATCCTGGAAAATCATCTCATTGATCGAATAGAAGAAGAAGAAGAGTCGAGACAACGAAGACAATGTGTCAATGATCAAAGACTACAGATCTAAGACAATGGCGGCGACAACAACATCAGCAGCAGCAACGATGAAGACAGCGATGGATCTGAGTTCGTAGATGCCACTACCATATGAGAGAGAGAGAGAGAAAGAGAGAGAGAGAGAGAGGTATGGGTAGGGTGAACTAATAGAGAGAGAAAGATAAGGAAACGTGGAATACAAAGTGATTTTGAACAGATAGAGGCATGGTTCCCAACAAATAAAAGGCATGTGGATTTTTGGGTAAAAGAAATATGGGTGATTTGGTCATTTCGCTTAAGCATGTCCTTACGGACAAAATATTTTAACGTGCGTACTTTTGTACAAACAAAATCCAAATTTCGATTTATGGGTCAAGCGCCCTATAATTTACATTTCTATTTATTAGATTATGTCAACTGACAAAATGATTATACTAAGTTCTAATTTATAGTTCAAAATTTTAGAAAATAATGAAAAAATGACTTGCTTTCATAATTTTTTTTTTAAATTTTATGAAATATTGTTCTCGCAATGCTTAACTCATGTAATAAATTTTTTTCATATATATTTTTTATTGTTTATTTTTTTGCACACCACAGCCTTGCTTAACCAAATTTCTAATTTCGTCCCTACCTACAAAAGAGGTAGATGAAGTATGGAGGGGAGACGAATCCCCTTAAATTCGCCACCACACCTACATAAGGCTATTCATTTAAATTCTTTATTTTTTTTTTGAAAAATTATGTGGTGGTCTTAGAATAAATCTGCGTGGTACCTCAACTTGATATTTACTGGTTAAAACTATAGGACTATTATTTTTCTGTTAGAATTTTAAGAAACAACTTGATAAGTGCCAAGTGATAAGTGATATGGAGCAATATTTGAAGATCACCAAATAATCACCCCTACTTTTATTTTTTTATGTGAGACAAGCCACAAAGGCTAAAAGAAACTTTCTTAAGAAAATAAGGAATGTTTTTAAAAATGGCAAATTATACTAACATTTTTGCACTTACACTTTATTATCTCACTTTATCTCTTAACTTTTTTATCGTGACAGTTAATCTCTTAGACTTTTGGTTAAATTTCAATTGATTCCAATGGTTAACCATCGTTAGAGGAGCAAACCGAAAACTCCCCACCTAACTGTCAACTGATATTGTTGGAAGGGTAAAAACATAAATTCACATCTCTTTTCTATGCAAACCACACATTTACTGTCATGCACTATAGAAAGCTTATATACATATGAGGAATTTTAATTCAATGTAATATTTTAACAAAAATTATAAAAAATGATAAATTTTATACATATTAATAATTAAAAAAATATATATATTTCATAATTTTATAATAATTTTCTGGTACACTTAAGATATGTAATTTCCCTCATATATATTCTCTACATTTGTTGCAGAGCTATGTAGTAATTAAGTTAATGGAATTCCAACCAAAAAAAAAAAAAAAAAAAGAATTGTAGTTCATAACATTCATATTCCTGAATAAATTGATCTTGGTAACATTCATATTCCAGAGTAAATTGATTTTGGTGACATGTCTGACAAACACTTTAGCTACAACGCCCCCAAAATAAAACAAGAAAGATAACTCATATGCGGAATAAATATGAGAAACAACATACTTTCATATATCAGAGTTCACTGTCTAATAACCAGATAAATGCCATGCAGGCTTACATCTTTCCAAGTCATTGCTTGGTTACACAAATTGAGTCTCGCTCATTATATCTTATGCCCTTGGCTTTACAAATAACAAACATACGCATAACAAGACATAATTAAGAAGCTCTTGCTTCCTGAAAGTCCGTCCACGCTATTGCCTTGGAGGAAACATCTCATCTGCACCTGAAAATGGTATTCTCATATAGGGTGAGCCAACAGCGTAGTACAAATAATCTAACACAATTTATGAGGTTTCGCAAAGGTATAAATACCACGTACATAAACAATACCGATATGGAAGCATCCACAAGGCCTGCATATCTATATGCCACTAAGACCAATCTTATTCTATTTTCCTTCAATTCATTTCCAGTTCATATATGCTACCCAATTCATGAGTTAAATTCATTATCTTTCAATAACCAAAATGAGACTACAACTCAATGGTTTTCCAATTATGCAAAACACACATAAACACTTCAAACTTTACCATTTTACGAATATTTCGTCCAAAGGAATCGACACCCATATATATATATATATATATATATTTTCGGGTCTTTCACCCAGGACACTTCGGCCAACTTGCTTTAAATGGAGTTCATCCCATCTCTCCTCCCAAACAAATATACATATACAATGTATTTATAAACATAATCATATATGAAGTACATCTCATTTCTCCTCCCAACAAACATACATATACAATGTATTTATAACATGGTCAGCTATGGAGCACATCCCCTTTCTCCTCCCAATAAACATACGTATACAAGGTATTTATAACATGGTCATATTCAATGACACCAACAATGGATTAGCATTAAATCGCCTAATCCTTATATAATTTCTACAACAATCATAGCTATCCTCCACCGATAGCCTAATGCAATTATTTCCAAGAGATGCTCATTATCGGAATAAATAGTTTATTCAAAATTCCATAGGTGAGATAATACATATCCAATATCACCATTTACAACCACAACCTTCTAATCCCATATTTTTAATGTTAATCCCAATTATTTATGCAAAATAATGATTTAATCAAATTAGGGTAAAATCCCCCATTTCACCAAATATCGACCCAAACACCAAAAACAACTATTTTGGCACAACTTGATCTTATTCTCAAGCCTCATACTCATTTACCTCATATTCATCAAAAACCCCTCTTTTCCATATAACACCCAAATCTTAGATTTGTCCAAACCACAACCAAATCTCATCATCTATACACAATAGCAAATAACTAAGCTAAAAACCATATTAGAGTGTAGAAAATACCTACCTCAAGAAGAGAAGACGAGCAAAGCAAGGTTGAACTCCAAAACTGACGAAACCCACTTTTACTTAGATCAATACGAAGCTTTTGAAGCTCTCTACCTTATTCTCAAAGACACTAGGGTCAAGAACTCAATGGATTTGGATGAAATCTTAGAGAGAAGGTAGTTTCTAGAGAGAGAAGCTCAAGATCTGGAAATTTAGAGATTGTTAGAGAGAGAGAGAGAAAGCAAAAAAGTGATATGAAATGTCACTTTCACGATCTGATAGACGCGTAGTCTGCTCGAGCGGAGAGTTTGACGCTCGAGCGTCAGACACATAAATTCGATCCGCTCGAGCGCAATAAAGGCCGCTCGAGCGCCAAGACACAATAGCAAGGCACTACCTGCTCGAGCGCAATGATACCCACTCGAGCATAGAATTCACTCGTCCAGTATTTTACAAACTTCAGACAGTCGCTCAAGTGTCAGCGGGGCCGTTCGAGCTCAGACCCGCTCGAGCGTAAAGAACACTGCTTGATCGTGAAAAACATTTTCACAGTATTTTTTTGTAGACGCACAAAGTACTGAATGATTGCAAACCCCGCTCGAGCACAAGAATACCAGCTTGAGCGGAAGACCAAAATTCTGGGAAATAAAGGCTTGGAAAAATAAGCGACCGACTTGTTCCAAACACATAAATACAACCTAATAACCAACATTAAGGGGAAGACAACAAGACATAAACCACCATCCAAACCCGAGTCTGGAACATCACAAGAGACGGGTCAAAACCAGGGTCGCTATATCAGCTTTGTCCATTAACAAACATTGGTTCAGATTTTTTTATTAGCAAAAAGTAATATATTATCAGGATCATAAAACATTACAGAAAAAAAAAATGAAAGAAGAAATGGCCAAAGCTGAAGTGCTCCAGAGTAAAACCATTTGCCCTTTTTCCCCATGAATGTAAGTTTATAGTCGAACCTAAGAGTGAAAAAATGGCCCATGGCCCGTGGGTTGCCCAAAGCACGCCAGCCGCCCGAGATGGGCCCGGCCCTGTTTACGTCGAGCTCGAGCCCATGGGCTTGGACTTGGGCCATCATTTTGAAGCCCGGTCTGGCCCTTGGGCTCGATCCAACTAGGCCGGCCTGCTCAAGGCCCACTCAAAGCCTGGCCCGAGGCCTAGCCTGCCCGAGGCCTAGTGTTATTTTTAGTGGAAAATAATAAAATTTTGGTGAAAATAATAAAAAAAATTGTCTAGGCCCATCCAAGCCTGCCCAAAGCCCGAGCCCAAGCCCAGGCCCATCGGCCTGCCCGAAGCTCGAATGCCCCTAGGCTTAGGGCTAATTTTTTCGCCTCTGGCCCGGCCCAGCCTGACCCAATTTTTGGAAGGAGCCCGCAAGGCTCGACATGGGTCGGCCGGGGACTGAGTCGAGTGGGACGGGCCGAGCCAAAATTACACCCCTAGTCGAACCACATATATATATATGTTTTTGGATAAGTAAGTTATATTATCACTAAAAAAAGAAAGATATATAATGAAATTCAATACACATCTTTTGAGGGAGAACAAAATAAACAAAAAAAAAAAAAAAAACTACTCCATCAAAAGAAACAAAACTAAGTCTATAGAAAACAAACACAACATTCACAAAAAAAATGATTTAAAATTTCCCTCTAGCACTCTTGAAGTTATGAAGTTTCGCTTAGAGTTTTCTTCTATTATCCTCCTTTGTAGTCTCCCCATTGTTGGGGTCACTTGGAGATGAACTCTCTCTATTTTTTAGGCTCTTCATATGGCACACCAACTCTTGACTTAATTCTCCATTCCCTAACTCTCCCATATCACACGATTCAAGGACATCAAAGTCATTAGATGTTGCAAGGGCAGAAGACTGCGTCTGTCTCTCTTTGTTTATCATTGTCATTGAACCTTGCTCACCATCTCTCCATTTTTTCTTCACCACTTCACATTTAGTCGGAATTTGTATTTTAGTCTCCTTGATTCTCCACTCTTGTTTGAAAGAGGGAGGGTTCAAGGTCTTTGGCGTTTGAGGGCACAAATTAATGGTATGACCAAAAGTCTTACAAACATCACACCATGGAACCTCAACTTGAATCTCATATGGGTCACCATAACCAAGATTTATTTTGAAAGACTCAGGGATCTCTTTATTTGCCGGCACTTCAATACATATTCACTTTTCATGAAAGTTTAATTATTTTGATTTGTTTTTATTTAAATATAATTTTTTATATAAAAACTCATGCTTTTATTGCTAAAAAAATGGACAAAATATTGGTGAGCAGGCAATAGATTGTTATTATTTTTTTTGATCCAAAAAAAAGTGTTTATTGGTGGTATTATTGCGACTCTTAGGTGCCGGTGTGTAGGCCAGACTTACTCCAACTGAAAGAAACGAATCCACCATCGAGATAAGAAAAGAATACACCAACTCTCAGCACAAGAGGTAGACTCATGATTAGAGTACAATGCAATCAGTTTTACAATTGGAGTGAACACACAGTAGATTAGTTATGCAACTTTGTACAGTTAATTTTGACAAAAATGTTTTGGACACCCTCGAAAGCTAGCTAGTGTCTAGATTATCAAGGCAGACCCCAATGTAAAATGTCAAGCTGTTTACCAAATGATCATGCAAAATAAAAAATAAGCAAACAATAGATTAGCTTAGGGGTGTAAAAAAAAAAATCAGTGGAACTACTCAATTGATTTAATTCGGTCTAAATTGTCAGACTAGTTTGGTTTTTATTAGCTTTGTTTATGGTTATGGTTATGGTTATGGTTATGGTTACGGTTATGGTTATGGTTTTGAAAATAACAGAGTCGTTCAAATCAGTCCAGTTCTTAATTCCAAGGCTTTGGTTATGACTCCGAACCGAATTAGGCCGTGATATATTTGTTTATTATTTTTTAATATTTTTATATGTAAAAATTAAAATATAAAAAGTCTCTTATAAGATTTGAAACCTTCATTGTGATATTGATAAATTCTATCCAACTTAACCGATTAATTTTTTTTAATTTGTTTACTAACAATATATTATATTTATTGTTATATCAAATTTCTAGAACCGTAAAATCGAACTAAATCAAATTGATTTTCATAGTTCGGTTTTGATCCAATTCTACAGTTTAACAGTTCAATTATAGTTTTAATTTTTCTGAAATTGGTTCTTATGATTCGATTCTTAATTTACTTTAAAATCGAATCAATCCAATCTGCATGCACCCTTAAATTAGTTGCGCAACTTTTCATTTATCTGTAACGGTACATTTTGTCCCGATTTTACTCTTCTCATTTGATATGAACAATAATTTTCGTAAATATTGGCAAATTTTTTTAAATTTTGAACATTTATGTTTTCCTAAACTTTGAGATTACCAGTTTTGATATAGGCTTTATTCCTAAGTCATACCATTTCTCTTAGGACACTAGTCGAGAAAACTTTCTAACTTAACCATGCTTGAACTATGATTTACCTTATTGGAAGCACCAATACGTAGTCAATCACCAGGTTCGGTCAAATTTTCATTTGTTCCAATAATATTTGGATTATTTATGGATTAAAATTTAAATACATGATAATATGCATACCAATTTTTTAATCCTTTGAACTCATCAATAATATTTGGATAGTGTAGACACCCCATTTTTGACCGACCTTAAGACTCAGACGTCATTGATTGAGCGCTCGGTGATTGTGCATGTTGAGCTCGTTTCAAGTTCCGGAGTTTTGGTTGACAGCCTTGCCTCCGGGCCTCTGAACTCTTTGTGCTTTGGCTCAGTTTGTGGACCGAACCTTGTTTCTCTTCCCTAGAGGAAGGGAGTGGTCTGTAGACCATATTTTTGTGGTCGTAGACCACTTTTTGCGCTTGGAGACTAGTTTTCGATTTTTAGAGCCTTTGGCCGCATGCCTTGACTCGAGACCACTTAATGTTGTCCGTTTGGCGTAGTTTTTGAACCACACCTTGTTTCCTCTGCCTATAGGGACGCTGTGGTCTGGGAGACCACTTTTGTGGTCGCAGACTACTTTTGATGCCTGTAGACTAGTTTTCGAGGCTTCTGGCTGCGCGCTTTGCCTCCTGAACTTTCGTCTTGCATCCTTTTTGGTTTGTTTTTGGCACAAAGCTTGTTTTCCTTGTTTGGAAGGTGGTACAAGGGTGGGAGACCAGTTCTTCCCCTTGGAGACAACTTTTCTCCCCGCTAGCCAATTTTTTAGTCGGTCAACTGGTTTTCTTGGTCTTTGGGCCACCTTTTCTGGTCGGCCACCACACCTTTAGCTTTCTTTCATGCTCCTGACCATCTCCCACCATGGCCGACCAGTTGTCTTCTTGGGAGACCACTTGTGGTGGTCGGCCGACCACTTCAAGTAGCTAGCCGACCACTTCAAGCGGTCGACTACTTTTTGTCACCTTTTTGGAGATATTTTCATCCAGTTGTGCCAGCTGGAAGGCACAGAAGCCATCCTCCATACACGTGTATGGCGGGATGGCTTTGAGGCCAAAGCTTGTCTAACAAGCTTGTTCTTTGTTCTCTATAAGAGAGAACCTCCTCCTCCCTTCTCTAGGTTTAAAAAAATTGTGCTGGAGCTATACATACACACTTTTCTCTATTCTTCCTTGTTTGCTCTTGTTTTGTGCCTAAAAGTGTAGTTTTTCCATACTTTAACACACAAACACACACTCAAACACCATACTCTTGGAGCTGAGGTCCCTTGAAGTTGTTTTTCAAGTTTTTGGACTAGTTTTGGTTCAAAAAGTGTGCTGGAGTTGCAGCCTTGAAGGTGTTCATCAAGGGTGAGCTTCTAACCTTCAAATCCCTTGATTTTGCTTAAGATTTTAGCCCTATTTGCATGCTGATTTAAGCTTAACTTCTTACTGTAAAAAGTTCTGATTTTTTGTCCTTAAAATGTTTGTTTAAGGTCACTTTTTTGTAGGGGGTGGTCTACCCCCTCTTAGGCCTTGTTAGGCCTTGTTTTGATCGATCGTTTTTGGCTCTTGTTCTAGCCTTTGCATGACCTTTCTACCACTAAAATTCAGAGGATTTTCAGTGGTGGAAAGGTGGTTTTGGGGTCCCAAATAGGAGAGGGTCGTCCCCTCTCCTTGTGTTTTGAATACTTGCCATGTTAGCCTCTTGTTTGAGCATGTTTATTAAACTTCTGTTGGCTTGTTCTTAGAATGTATTTGGGCTTGTTTCAGCATGGCACACCACTGTTTTTACATGGTTTTGTCACTTCATGCATGCTTAATACACTTGTAGTGTAAATTTCATAAACTAGTCTTATATGCCTCATGTTTGAGCATGTCATTCTAGCATGTTTTGAGTCCATATCAGTAGGTTTTTGGTGTTGTTTTAGCATGCCATGACTCTGTTTTGGGTGGATTTGATGGCCCCATGCATGCTCCATACACTTGTAGTGTAATTCCATGAATTAGCCTATTGTGCATCATGCTTTAACATGTCATTCTAGCATGATTTTGACTTAACTCTAAGAATATTTTGTCCATGTTTTAGCATGCTCTAGCTCTGATTTGTGTTTTTTTGGTCATGCATGCCATGCTTTGTATAGCTATAGTGCATTCTAGCTTGTTAGCTTTGTGTATCAAGTCCACTAGCATTCATTGCTTTGTCTATTTCAATGATTTTGCATCATTTTTTATGTGATTTCAGTGCATGTTTCATGGTTATACACTTGCATCTTTCACTTATTCAATGCGTTGGAGGGTTTGCCCTTTATGCCTTAACATGAACCATTGCGTATGCCTTCATATCTAAGCTTGCGAGCTATCATTTCAGTGTGTATTTGGGGTTATTTTGTGATAATATAACTCTGATTTTTGTTGGTTAAGTCATCTCATGCTTGGTCTTGATAGGTGTAGTGTAATCCACCTTATTTGCCTTGCATGATCCATGCCTTATGCCCTTCATGCTAGCTTATTTTGGCTTCTTTCCATGCATGTTTTGGACTCATTTTAACATGTTCTAGGATGGCTTTGGGTTGCCCTTGCCATATGCTTCATGTTTTGCATAGTTGTAGTGGAAATGCCTATGCTAGCTTCAAGCTTTGGGTACCATAGCATGTTTCGTTTGTTTTGTGTACATGATTTGGCATCATTTACCATGACATTTCAGAGCATGTAGCATTGCCATGTTCCCATTTCATTCACTTTTTAAGTGCCTTTGAGTGTTATGCATTATTGCCTTGTTTATGGCCTAGCATGTATGCTTGCATGCCTAGACCTTTGGGCCCTCATCTCAGCATGTTTTGGTCTTTGTTTAGACTTATTTGAGCTCTATCCATAATTGGTTCAATCATTTGTGCCATGTATTGCATGTCCCTTGTGTAGTCCCTTTAATGGCTTTGTGCCTTAGGCCCTCTTGCATGCTTTACTTGTGTTGTTTGAATGATTTGGCATCATTTCACACTTGATTTCAGAGCCTTTAGTGTTGTCGCACTTCCATGTTTATCGCTTCTTCATCATGCTTGAGAGCCATGTTCTTAGGCCTAGTTGGTAGGCCATCGCATTGAGCATGCTTGCCTTGCCTTTTGTGCCTTCATTTTAGCATTATGGCCACTGTTTTGGGCATGGTTGAGGTTTACCCACATTCGGTTTAAGTCCATTGAGCATTGAGTATGCCATGTTACATTGCATTGAGTATGCCATGTTGTTGTTTGCATTGTGTATGCCTTTTTGTTGCTTTGCATTGAGTATGCATGCCATTTAGGATTGAGAATGCTATGTTACATTGCATTGCATGTTTGCATGCTTGTCCCTCGCATGTTGTTTGCATGCTTATTTTATTGCATTATATGTTTGCATGCTTGAGAGGCATTGCATGTTTCCATGTTTGATATTGCATTGCATTGTATATGCCATGTTATTTCTTGCATTTTGTTTGGATTAGGTGTTAGTCCAAACACGAGAAAAGAGGGACGTTTTATACTTGAAGTGATGAAACATGCCTCAATTCTCGGTCGCCGACGCTCTTGGTCATACATCATAGAGTTCTAGGCTTTATGTGATTATGTGTGCATTCATTTCATATTGAATTGTGCAATTTGGCTTCTCGGCCATCATGCATCGAGATGCGTGATTGGTGCTCCGAGGGTCGAGAACTACACTCCCTTGAGCTCATGAAATGATAGAGAGGGTGGTTGTGCACACATATCTTGCAAATACATTGCCATGCCCTTTCTTGCACTATGTTGCAGCAAACTGGAGAAGTGCAGCAATAACTGGTCGGCCAGCTAGAAAAACTAGCTGGCCGACCACTTTTTCTAGTCTACAACAAAGAAAGGTGATCGGCAGGTGGTCTCCCACATCAACAACTGGTCGGCCACCCTCCTATAGGTCCCCAAGGTGAGTTGGAAGCTTTCTGGAGCTTTGTGCAAGGTTCTGAGAACAGTTGCAAATAGAGGCAAATCGGGGCATCGCGACGGATTTCCGTACAAGGGGACCGAGCATGCGTGCATTTTTCTCCCTCTGAGGCTCCTGATTTATCGTTTTACTTAGCTAATTTGCTTAGCTAGTTTATTCTTTGGTTTCTACTTAATTAGTTAATGCGTTTAACTATTCAATTTGTGTTGTAATAGCTTAATTAATTAACTTGTTAGTTAATTAGTTTTGTGATGTAATAATTAGTTTAATTAGCTTAAGTTAGCTAGTTAGCTTCTTATTCGGACCCGCCGTAGAGAGGGCCCACTGTTGTAATAAGCGTGCGTGTGTGTGATGCATGTCTTCCAACCCCCATTTCTTTCTCCCTTTTACTTAACTGCTTACGATGGTTAGTTTTAGGGCATATTTTGATTAGCATACCTTATGCTCGCGTGCATGCATCATTTATCTGTTTTGCATGCACCAGGCTCGGCGCATCATAGTAACTGCATTGTATTTCAATTTCAAGTTGAATACATGTATTGAATTATCGCATTCATATGCCATATTAGAATAGCCAAGCCTATTTTAGTTGCATTTTTTCATGTGTTGCATTAGCCATTTTAACATGAACTAGGATGATGCATGATTTCTAACTAGTTCTCCGTTTTGGCTTGGAGTACACTGTGAGTGTTTACACTTTAGCATACTGCATGTGTGTTAATGCTGCCACGATAGCATGCTTGCCATGAGGCTAACTGCTTATTTGATATAACTGCCTGAATGCTTGTGGGTGAAGGTTGGATTGTTTGAATTGGAATAATTCATTGAAATCTGCATTTTTAGCCTACTTACGAGTAGCAAACTTCAAACCGTTTTCTAACAAACGAACATGCAATGTTTTGTTCCAACTTAGGTGATCTAGTCTATACTTGTATATTGTGCGCATCACATAGTAATTCTAGGTTAATAATCGGAATAAGAACACATGTGTTTTCAAAAACAAAATATCATGCTTAGTACAGGCTGATCTTTGATCGGGCGAGCGGGGGTGCTCATTACATGACCTTTCCCTCTCGTACCCAAGTCCCCGAGCCGAGGAAACTTTGGTGATAACGGACACGTCGCCTTAGGCACGAGTCAGGGTTTCCTAAATTCCCCCAAAATAAAATATTTAGGTGGCGACTCTGTATCTGGCAAAGTAGTCTATGTTTGGCACTTCTTTATTAAAATCAGTTTTCCAAAACGATTTGTCGGATTTGGACTCTTTGGTGATTTATCGGTCTTGCATTGCACTTTGCGAGATTAGATTCAGAACTGTGACATTGAGTCCGAACTGTAGTAGCCTCAGAACAAAATGAATTTGTGCCCTCACAGGCGCGGAGCCGGGGAGTTCTCGGGGGCACGTCTACAGTTTTTGGCGACTCTACTAGGGATTTAGAGAACTTGACTCGAACTCATGATATCTTGTTTTGTTTACACTTATGTGTTTCTTTGCATTGCATGTGCATTGGTGTGCCTAGGACACCGTGTTTTCCGTATGCTATTCCTGAACGGTTTGCCGAAGGCTTATTTGGAAAAGCGTGCCATAAGGCTGACAAGTTGCGGGCTCTGCCACGACGGGAACACAAACCCCGATTTTCACCAGGGCACCTTTTTGACCATTCGACCTAGTGCATATCGGAATCTATAGTGACTATTCCAAACTAGGACAGGTTGCTTACCCAATTGTAGGTTGTTTGAAACTGCTGTGTGCATAGTGAAACCCTAGCTCCTGACAAAATAGGACTGGGAAACCCTACCCCAACATGGGGGTGTTTTGGCTCTCATTTGCTTGGTATTTGCTGTCAGAGTGTGCCTCTACAAGAATGCATGTATCAGTTTGCAAGTCTGGGTATCAGGCCTGCAGGCATCTGTATTTGAAGAATCAATTTTACCTGAGGGTATCAGTTTTGGGACAGCAATTTGGGCACAGTAAACAATGTTTGAGAACGGTGTATTCAGCTTACAAATGCCAACTGAGTGTTGTTATGCCAACTGTGTGTTGTCTTTATTTAAGCCGTTATGTTGTCCGCTTTTCTGGTTGTTTATTTCCTTATTATGCTTTATTTATCTTTTTGCAATGTAGTTTGGCACGATTGCATCCGACCAGGTAGATATTTCCTAAGCACTCTGGGTTAGAGGTCGCAGACTTCATCGATCCGAGGATCTAATAGATGGATAACCAGTGTACCACTCATTACCCCTGGTTATTAGACGGAGATCAACTAGGCGCAGTGCATTAGTACAGCAGTTTCCAGATCAGTGGTCCTTGAGTAGTCTGGTTGAGATTTTCGAGTCTACTGCAAAGACAAATATACCGATTATTTAGACAGATCAGTACAGTATGGCAGGCATGGAAGAGATGATGCGTCAGCTCCAAGAAACTATGCAAAACATGCAGCGGGATGCTGCCCATTAAATAGAAGTAGTGGCTCAACAGGCAGAGTTAATCGCCAGGCTACAGCAGCAAACTAGAGTATCTGCTTCACACCCAGCTCCTCCCCCACTAGGAGTTCCAACACCCTGGAAGACAACAAACGTCCAGGAAAATACGGACATTCCAACGGGGCCACCTCCGCCCCCAATCCTACCCCAGCTATCCAAAGCGCCCACCAATCTAGTGGATTCACCGTTTGAATTTGAGGTGGATCCAACAACACTAAAAGTGAGCAAGCTAGAAAAGCTTTTCAAGAAGGCTCAAGGCGTGAAATCCATTCCGGAAATAGAGGATGGATACACTGACTCGGCCGTGACTCTGCCGGACCAGTTTAAAATGTCACACATAGACCGCTTTGATGGGTCTGGGGATCCTATGGTGCACCTGCGGCTGTTTTCGGATATCCTAAGGCCGATGGGCCTTTCCAGATTGCAGAAGCTTTCCCTGTTCGGCCGGACCCTGTCGGGTATAGCGACTATTTGGTACGCGAAGCTAGAGGACTCTGTTAAGAGAAGCTGGAAAGAGATGGCTGAGGCCTTCATAGCTCAATACTCCTACAACACTCAGATCGAGGTCATAACTCGTGATGTCGAGACAACCATGCAAGAGCTAAAGGAGAGCTTCTCCAATTTTGTAACCCGCTGGAGGGCTAAAGCCTCGATGATGACCATCAGGCTGGTTGACAAAGATCAGATACGGATGGTTGTGCGTAACCTCCAACCTAAGCTCATGCAAAAGATGATCGTCCTCCCCTTACCCACCTTTGCAGACTTACATGAGATCAGGGTGCAGATCGAGGATGCCATGAAACAGGGTCTGATTGACCATGAAAGAGAGCAGTCCAAGAAGGCATTCAACCACAGTACGAATGCAGGCACAAGCAATGCTGCAGCTGCCAGAACTTCAGATGTCGAAATGGTCACCACCACCACTTCAAAAACCCTTGTAGCTACGCCCTTTACCGGTGCGTCCAGAAGTAGCTCACAAACAGCCAGGTATGCACCCAAAGGCCAAAGAACCTTCACCCCACTATACATGCCATTGTCCAAAGCTTTAGGGGTTTTGATCAAGAAAGGGCACTTGAAGCCCCTAGAGCCGCGACCCTTACCAGAAAAGCTTCCTCCTTCCCATAAATCGGCGAAGTACTGCGCCTATCACTAACAGAATGGTCACGAAACTGACCAGCACTTTCGATTACGTCATAAGATTCAGGATCTCATTGACAATAGGGTGATCATGCCTCTGGAGAAGCCGAATGTCACAACCAACCCTTTCCCACCATATAACCAAGCTCCACCTCCCAAACGCATCAACCTGATCCAAACTGGGATTGTGTCATACGAGCCTAGTAGATATATCACCCCTTCCCACCTAACCAAGCTAGAGGTGTTCATTCCTGACAGCACTGACTTATGCATGTTGGACATCTCCCAAACCCAACCTGAATCAGTGGTGGTGACTACTGAATGTAGAATTGGGTCGACTGCTGAGGTAAATGGTAATGAGAATTCAGGGCCTGAGGAGTCTACAAGCTTTCTGTACAACCCAAGTGGTTACATTACTTCAACAGATCAGCCTAAGCTAAGGGTAAAATTGCCAGTGTGGGTAGAGATCAGTGTAGTTCGAGAGGATAGACCTAATCAAGGGCTAGATGACCTAGCAAAATTGGAAGAGAACATAGCCAACCTTTAGTTTTTCAATGAACAGGACTCAGGGGACGTGACTGTCAACTGGTTCAACTTGGAAGGGTCAACGGAAGCTACTGGGTGGCTCAGCGACGAGCCAGATGTTATCGAGCAACCTCAGCCAGAACGGGGTTCGTCAGAGACGGGGACATCAGCAGTGGCCAGAATGGCCGGGAATCAGAATGGATCGCTGGAGAGCACCGGTGTTAAGAATTTTGCTCGGGATCGGAGCATTTTGAGTATAGAGGATACTGAACAGCAGACTGCACAGAAGCAGTTTGAGCGGGAAAAGATCGAAGATCTGGAAAGGGCTAGAAAGGCCAAAGCCCTTGAGGGGACGGAAGGTGCTGTGCGCACAAAAGTAGTGGTAACAGAACCAAATAGCTGCTTGTCGATGGCCGACGGTATGTGGTGGGAAGATGACGACCTATGTCTTGCTCACACCAACGAAGATTGGGGACAAAACCAACTGGATGATACCTGGTATGTGGGGGAGGTTGACCACATGCCTAGAAGTGGGCGGTATTTCAAGCCCCCACACCTAGATCAACCAGAGGTGTCCGGGAAGGACAAGGAAGCGGAGAAGTATAAGGAAAAACTGCACGAGGAGGAGGCTGTACTGAAACAACTTAAGAAGATACAAGCAGGCATCTCCATTTGGGGACTTCTTATGGCCTCAAGAGTTCATAGACAGGTTGTCCTTTCTGCGATGGACAAAGCCAAACTTTCAATCGACACCACGTCTGAGCAGCTGGTAGGATTGGTCTTTCCGGGAGAAGCTTCCCCGAAGTTGACCTTCACTGACAAGGAACTGCTGCTTGAGGGCTCAGATCATAACAAACCACTCTACATCTCTGTGGAGTGCAGAGAAAAATGGATACCAGTAGTTCTTGTTGACATAGGATCTGCTATAAACGTGTGTCCATCGAGGACGACATATGCTATCGGGTTGAAACCCGCGGACTTTGTGCCAATTGCCCAGGTGATAAGGGCGTATGATAATACCAGTAGAGAAGTGAGGGGGACTATGCAGATTCAGACTCAGGTTGGTCCAGGACAACACGATATTGACTTTCATGTCTTGGGCGTTCCCACGACCTTTAATCTACTCCTAGGGCGGTCGTGGCTGCACCAGGTGAAGGCAGTCTCTTCCACTTTGCACCAAATGTTGAAATACCCCCACGGGAAAGGGGTAGCCATTGTTTTCAGGAATTCTTCAATCCATCCGCCGCCAGAGGTTTCTACGCCAATTCTGGAGATCAAACATGGCACGGAGGGTGTGTTTTTGTCAAGGTTCACCCTAGCCGAGGCCCGGGTTGTACAGAACATCTTAGCTATTGATGAGGGGTTATATGTCAGTGCACAGTCTGTGTACCTCATGAACAAGCTCCAGCATATCCCTGGGATGGGATTAGGGCGCAGTGGCCGGAAATGCATTGCAGCATTGGCCGAAGTGCCGCATAACCCATATACCTTTGGTTTAGGTTATCTGCCTACCAAGGAGAACTGGTTGAGAAAAGGAAAAGAGATGGCCGGAAGTGCCAGAGCAAAGCAAGTCGGGAAGCCTTATGAGTTGGTACACCGGCCCATCCAGGGCACCCTGAACGGACATTTTGTCCGGGAGGGGGAGGAATTTCCATTCTGCGGCTTCTCGGAGCCATGGCTAAACGTAGAGAGGCAACGGTTACCGGGATTCGAGATATTCTTTGACTTGCAATTGTCTGGGGATTATATTGTTGAGGAGCAAACAGACCCACCAGCTGAGGTTGAACAGTGCAGGGAGGAGGATTCCGAGAGTGCAGAGCTTGAAATGGGGGTAGCACTGGCTTGTCTACTTTCAGATCCTCAGATCGTACAGGAGTGCTTGGGGGATAACTTCTCGGTGTCCATGATCGGGAATGAAACGGCTGCGAGCCCATCTTCAAACATTCTGGATGCATCCATCGCACCCTCCATCGTCTGGCAATACGATGAGGGATTCTTATCGAGCAGCACTGGGTCAGGTAATGAGCTGGAATCTGGTTCCACTGAGTCTATGGAGTCAGAATCAGGTTCCAGCTCATCTGAGTCTGAGTCCTGTATTCTTGGGGGGTGACAACCCGAATGCCACAGTCTTGTCTAGGTCGTCTTTTTCTTTTTCCTTTGAGTCTGTTGTAACAGAGGAATCAGGCGATTTGGAAGTGATTAATGAGAATGGAATGGCTGTGGCTTCCAAGTACTTTTCTGTACCCTTAATTTATTACATTAATTAGAATTTTTAAAATTTCGATGAAAACGATGAGGAAGAAATTCCTCAAATTTTGCAATATTTGCTTGATCAAGAGCACGAGAGGTTTGTAAAACCCTTAGTTGATGAAATCACCCGAATTAATGTTGGTACTGAGAAGGACCCGCGGCTGGTCCAGATCGGGTCCACGTTGTCTTCGGAGGAGCGTGAGCGCTTAGTCGCTTTGTTAAAAGATTTCAAAGACATTTTCGCATGGTCCTACGAAGACATGCCTGGAATCGATCCTGAGATTGTACAACACCGGATCCCTCTTGACCCAGAGGCCCAACCTGTTAAGCAGAAGCTCAGAAGGATCCGCCCGGACTGGGCTCTCAAGATCAAAAAAGAGGTCACCAAGCAAATTGACGTAGGGTTCCTGCTAGTATCTGAATACCCAACTTGGTTGGCCAATATAGTTCCAGTGCCAAAGAAGGATGGCAGAATTCGTGTATGTGTGGACTTCAGGGATTTGAACAAAGCCAGTCTGAAGGATGACTTTCCTCTGCCGCATATCGACGAATTAGTGGACTTTACTGCTGGGCATGCGTTGCTCTTATTCATGGATGGGTTTTTAGGCTACAATCAGATATTGATGGCACCCGAAGACCAGGAGAAGACTGCTTTTACCACCCTGTGGGGGACCTATTGTTATAGGGTTATGCCGTTTTGGCTGAAGAATGCTGGAGCTACATATCAACGGGCTGTGACTACAATTTTGCATGACATGATCCATAAAGAGGTTGAGGTGTACGTGGACGACATGATTGTCAAGTCCAAGGAAAGAGAGGGCCACTACATCGCCTTGCAGAAATTCTTTCAATGGATTAGAGAGTATCGGTTGCGGTTGAATCCTAAAAAATTTATGTTTGGTGTTACAGTAGGGAAAATGCTGGGGTTCTTGATCACACAGAGAGGTATCGAAGTCAATCCTTCCAAAATCAAGGCCATCTTAGAAATGCCACCACCAAGGACTAAAAAGGAGGTGCGCGGCTTTCTGGGTAAAGTGCAATTCATAAGACGGTTTATTGCAAAATTAACCTTGACTTGTGAACCACTCTTTGGTCTCCTGAAGAAAGGAAAGAAGTTCCAATGGGACGGCCGATGCCACGCTGCTTTTGAACATATGAAGCAATATTTACAGAACCTACCTGTGTTATCACCGCCTGAGCCGGGGAAACTGTTGATTTTGTACCTTTCAGTGACTAAAACTACAATGGGCTACATGCTTGCATAGGAGTATGAGGATAGAGTAGAGAAAGCTATTTACTACCTAAGCAAGAAAATGCTGGATTACGAAACCCGCTACACTCCGCTGGAGAAGGCGTGTCTGGCCTTGGTATAGACTACCAGGAAGTTGCGGCACTACCTGTTAGCTCACTCCGTAATATTGGTTTCGAGATTAGATCCCATCAAATATCTTTTCGAGAAACCGGCACTTACAGGTAGGCTAGCCCGTTGGTTGGTTCTACTTTCTGAATTCGATCTGAAGTACATGACGCGCAAATCAGTGAAAGGGAGAGTGGTAGCGGAGTTCCTAGCCGGTCACCCAGTTGAAGGGGATAAAGCAGTTGAGTACCTGTTCCTAGACGAGGCCATTCTGCACGTCGAAGAAGAGACTTGGACGATGTACTTTGACGGAGCGTCAAACCAATACGGGTATGGGATAGGGGTGTTGCTGATAGCACCCGACAATTCCCATATACCTTTAGCATTCAAACTCTGGTTCAGAGTGTCGAACAATGAGGCAGAATATAAAGCATGTATTGCCGGTTTAGAAGCCGCCCTAGAACTAAGGGCAAAATGGTTGGATGTCATCGGGGACTCGAACCTTGTTGTATCTCAAGCAAAAGGGGATTGGAAAGTTAAAGAAGAAAAGATGAGAATCTATCACCAGACCTTGGACATGTTGATTCCTCAGTTTGAGAAACTGAACTTCGCTCATCTGTTAAGAGAGAACAACAGGTTCGCAGATTCACTAGCAACTCTATCTTCCATGGTAGACATCCCTTTCGGAGTCCAGATGCGTCCAATCATCATTGAACAGAAATTCATGCCGGCGTACGAGCTGATTGCTGCCATAGATGAAGCACAAGATGAGAATCCCTGGTATTACGATGTCTGGAACTTCTTAGAAAAAGAGGCGTATCCACCAGGGGCAAATACCAAAGACAAGAGGGCAATTCGAAGAATGGCTGCTTAGTTCATCATCTGCGGGGGTAAACTGTACAAGAGAGGTCATCTCGGGATGCATAAGCTGTGTGTTGATGCTGAAGAATCCAAGCGCCTGATGGAGGCCATCCATAGAGGAGAGTGTGGAGCGCATATGAACGGGGTGATGCTAGCCCGGAAGATCCTTAGACAGGATTATTACTGGTCCACCATGGAGGAGGATTGTATTGGCTTTGTTCGGCGATGCTACAAATGTCAGATCCATGCAAACCGCATGAACATTCCGCCATCGAAGCTGTACAACATGACTTCGCCATGGCCGTTTTCAGTCTGGGGGATTGATGTGATGGGGGATGTCACTCCAAAAGGGTCCAATGGGCATGAGTACATTCTGGTAACGATAGACTACTTCATGAAGTGGGTTGAGGCCCAATCTTACGCGGTGTTGAAGGCTTCGCTTGTTGCAAAGTTTATCAGGAACAACATTTTCTGTCGCTACGAGGTCCCGAACGAGATTATCTCAAATAATGGTTCCCACTTCAAGAAGGAGGTGATCGATTTGTTGGAGAAGTACAACGTGGCTTTTCACAAGTCATCCACATATCGGCCGCAGACCAACGGAGCAACTGAGGCCACCAACAAGAACATCAAGCACATTCTGCAGAAGATGGTGGAAACCTACTGGGATTGGCCAGATAAGCTGCCATTTGTTCTGTGGGGCTACCGGACTTCAATTCAAATTTCTACTGGGACAACTTCGTATTCCTTGGTTTATGGGATGGAGGTTGTTTTACCTATCGAAGTTGAGGTTCCGTCATTACGGGTACTGGCTGAGTGTCAGATAGCTGAGGTAGATTAGCAGCAAAGCAGGTTCGATGAACTCATGCTCTTTGATGAAAGAAGGCTGAAAGCACTGTATCACGTTCAGGGTTATCAACAGAGAATTGCTAGGGCTTTCAACAAGAAGGTTAAGTCCAGGAATTTGAAAAAGGGGGATCTTGTGCTCAAAGACAACCGAGCTCTCATCCATGACCCTACGGGCAAGTTCAGACCCAATTGGACTGGTCCTTACATTATCAAGTCTATCTGGTCGGGTGGAGCTGTCGTTCTGATGGACCTAGATGGCCTAGAGTTCTCCCAACCGATCAACATGGACAAGTTGAAGAAATACTATCCCTGAGTGGCTCGCTAGGCCGAAAACCCGAAAGGGCGACCTAGGCAAAAGTTAGAGCACAGAAAATTTGAAATTATAAAAACTGAGCTAGCAAGGTTGAAAACACAGAAAGAGCGGCCATGGCAAAAGTTAGAGCGCAAAAAGAGAGTGTTAATACACGAGTGAACCTGAGCCAAACTACGTAAGGCTTGATTCCCATCTTTGGGATACATAGGCAACTTCATCCTGAAGTCCAGCCATAAACACTTCCCCTATCAACTTTGTCCATATGATCATGTTGGGTCATCTTTGTCTATTTTGCATCCAAGAGCTCGGTTGTGATCTCCAGGTGCAGTGCTATTCAGACTAGGGGCAACTTTCCAGTTGCTGGGATCCGGGGTTGTACGTCTCAGTGATAGATCTTAGGCGTGTCTAGTTGTGATCCATATCAAAAATGATTTTGAAAAGTTTTAATAAAAGTTGATTTTGCTCAAATTAATCTTTTTACAACTTAGACCATTTTTGAACCAAACGGAAAATTTTCAGTACCCACAACCTTCAATTACATTGATTTCAATACAGAGTTCTCCTACTTTTAAATACAAATTGAAGTTGCTTTTTATTACATTCATAAAGAAAACGTGAAAATACTGATTAAAGTAAATAAATTGGGGCATAGTTAGGAGTTCGCGTCCCCTCTCAGAGCTGGTGGAATCCTCTGATGCCGAAGTAGGCCCGACCTGTGCCTCTTCATCAAGTCAAGCTATGCACTCATCAGATAGGGTGCAACTGAAAGTGGAAGCGGGGGCCAGAAGCTCTCTTGTCCTCCATGCTGCGGCACACCGAGCTAGCTGTGCGCCTCGGACTGGAAATGTAGCAGGGTACTTTATCCCTTTCTTTGGGCAAGTCTGATCATGTCTGAACTGGCGCCGGAGTCGGAACGGGAAGTAAAGTACACAGTGTGTCAACCCGATCAACTGAATCCTGGGCTGGCGAGTCATACTGTAGCTCATCGCCGGTAGATTAAGCCAGGGGCAGTGCCAAGCAATGTCAAAGGCAGTCAAACTGCACATCCATTCGTACCACCATCCCTCATCAGGGGCATCGACTAGACGTCGCCGGAAGAAATAGCCGCGAGCTAAATATGCTGGGCATGTGTCCACAACCTTCAATTTATCCATCAACCATATATGGGGAGAGATGAAAAATGAGAGATTAAAGAATAAAGAGGTGTACGTGGAGAGAAAAGCAAGAAAAGGGTTTTGAGAGAAAAACCGAGCCTGAGGGCCGAGTGATGTGAGAAATATATGTGAGATGGGGTGGGAAACATTACCTGCAGCAGTAGTGGACTCCCCGCGAATCTACTCGTCTCTCGGCGATGGAAAGCGTCCAAACCCATCAACGTCTCAACTAGTGTCATGGCGATACAACTCTTGCCCTCTTTCAAGCTCTCGGTAACCTCAATAAAACGGGCGCTAAACCCACCGGAGCCTGGGGCAAGCAAGAAATGTGACAACTTACAAAAGCATGTCGCCGGAAACCCTGCCAGTCATGGTCGCCGCGGTCGCCGGCATCAGAAAACCGACGAACCAAGCTTGGAATGTCCAGCACTCCGTCACAGATCAATGACCAAGCGTCATGCAAAGTAAGCCCACACATCCGTCCTAAGGCTTGGACATGGCCGAAGCGGAATTGTGGCAAAATCTCTTCCTCGCGTTCGGACTCCATCAAAGCTTGGAAATCTTCGAAAGTGGGACACATCTCCTATCCGCCAAAGCTAAAGACATGTGTTACCTGATTCCAAAACCTTGCCGCAGCATGAAGAAACAGAAGACGCAGCGGAGTGCGACTCAGCGTGAATAGTGCATTTATGCCAAAGCCCCGGAAATTTACCTTTCCCGAGCCATCCAAGTTAGCAATCCAATTTGCGAGATTTTAGGCAAGAAATGCCTCCATTTTGGTGCAAAACTGAGTTAGAATGAGGGAACCACAAAGTTGGAACCTTTATGAAGGATAAGGCATTGTTTGAAGGACATGTGTCAGAAAACTGAAGGTCCACAGGCAAAGTGGTCAGCTGACCACTTTTTCTGGTCGGCCAGCTAGTTTACTGAAGGCCTGAGTTTACCTCTGTTTCAGATGCATTCTATTGCTTTGATTCTCCAAAATGCATTTGCTTATCGAGTTGTCACTCATTTGTTTATCGAGTTGTCGCTTATTTGTTTATCGAGTTGTTGCTCTTTGTTTATTGAGTTGTTACTTTTTACTTGTCGAGTTATAAACTTGTTTAGGTCTTGTTGTTGTTTATTAAGTTAAGTTGTTTAGCTTGTTATGTCGTTCACTACCTGACTTGGCAATACACGACGTTCAATTTCCATTCAATCTCATTTTTGTGCAAAATGGTGCGGTGCGATGCGATGCTAAGAATACAAATACAACACTTTTTGAACAAAAAGCTGTTTCATTCCATCATAGCTTCCTTTTTACAACATTTTACAATAGGGTACAAGTTTTGAAGAAAAAAATAAAAACTGCCTAAGCTGTACAATGTGCTACAACTACATGTAAAAAAAAAATATAGCAGGAACATCTGCATGAGTGTTATCAAGCTCAAGACCGAGAGGCCTCTTCACCCTCTTCGGCTGAGCAGCCTCTGCACCACCACCGCCAGCACCCCTATCTGAATCGGAGTCACCATCCTTAGAATCCTCCTCGGCACCACCTCCGTCCTCAGAACCCGAACCGGAGTCATCATCTCTGCCTGCAGATGTCTCTGACTGTGGATGTGTTGAGTCCTCCTCCTCGCTAGACTCCTCGTCATATCTGACAGGTGCTCTACGTCCTCCTCGACTGCTAGTCGAGTCTCCTCTCCTAGCTGCTTGAGAAGGCTTGGATGGCCCGGGCTGTGACAGTGGAACCTGAAAAGGGCAGTTTGAATACATCAGCCAGAGTATGTATATCAGATGCAGATACAAGTATGATGCATGGAGTATGTGCATGCAGATATAGTATGTGAATGTGATGTAAAAGATGTGCTCTACACATGCAATGAATCAATGCAGTGAAATATTTAGTTTCAGTATGTCATTAGAAGTATGATAAATACAAGGAAATTGAAAAGTACCGGAATGCCGGCGGCGTACAGCATCGTCTCCCTCCGCAAGACCATGCTTTCGAGTGAGGCCACCACCCTGAGCAACCCCTCTGTATACTCTCTGGGAGGTTGCAGATGCAAATTCAAGTCATCAGTGAATGCATGAATGACTAAATATCTGAGTGATAAATGAAAACTGCGGAGCATACCGGTGGTGAGTCAGGGTCACTAACGTATCAATGATTCGGCAGTGGAGGCTCCAGTGGAATCGGGTAAGATGTCCCATGCTGCCAGCCCGTCAGCTCGATCAGAAGATCTAGCCACCCAGCATACTGGCAAGTCGAGGGCATTCCTCTAGCCCTATCCCTCGGTGTACCGGCCCTGCTAGTCGAAGGGACGTCTGCAGCTCGAGCGCGACTCGTTGACGGCATGTCGGCCGCCCTCCTCGTCGGAGTACGGACACTTGTCAATGGAGGCATCAAATATGTATGGCGGTATGTCGCGTACTCCCCCTCCTCCAAGAAAAGAACTGCGTCGAAACCCAATATAAGGTCATCAACCTCCTGGGGAGTGAGACTCTCTGTGGACCGCATGTCCAGTGGAGGTAGTGAGGGAATCTCCTGAGTGGCATTACCCATCGTCTGATACATGAAGTGATCCCCGAGAAACCATGCTCTACCGGCTGGTCCCTCAAACAAAACTCTGTACCGGGAGGCGCCCCATGCCCTAGCAAACTGGAACCGAGAATATCCGGGCATCTCCAGCCAAGGCTGCCAAGTGATCTGCGGATAACAAGTGCATAAACTGATTAGATGTCATAAATATGCAAGATAAATCGAAGCTGAAAGCATGAAGAACTAAGAGTTCTGTTATACCTCGGTCGCCCGCACTGTGTCAAAGTACTGCCGAAGATACGACAGAGTCTCTCGGGGCCTGGACCGGCACCGACCCTCAAATCTGCGTGAATAAGGGATCTCGAGAGGTGCCTCTACCTTGAGCCTAGGGCCGAGTATCGGGAAGTAGGCATAAACCCACAACTGTGAAAGGCAAGATAGTGGCTGTCAAAATACAGAATGTATAGAAAATGTAGAATGCTGAGTACAGAATGCGAATACAAAATGTATAGAAAATGCAGAATGTCGAGTGCAGAATGCAGGGTACAGAATGTAATGTGTGCAATGTGTGCCATGTGCAGTGCACAGATAATGAAAAGTAGAAATGTAAATCAAGAGGGCAGAATGTACCTCCCAGGCTCGCCAGTAGCTGCCTACTATGGTCCCCCAATCGTGGAAGGTCGCACTCATATAGCAATAAAGGGTAGCGAGGCCAGTGTCACCCCAATCATACTGACTGACCTGTGATAGGTCTACCAGAGCACGGAGCAGATAAAGCCCAACTGTATTCCCTCTATCGGAAAACAGAGTGGTCCCGAGAAGGAACATCAAAAACCCCCGAGCATACTGCTCTATCTCCTCAAAAGTCTCGGGCGTAGTCCTCCTGTACTGCTCTGCAAACCAGGTGTACCGGACCCTGCCTGATGATCTGTCGATCGACAGATGGGCTCCGAGCAGATAAGTCCAAGTCGCCTCTTACTCACCCATATCTGCATCGTATAGGATCGGCCAGCCCGCCACATCGAGGTCCGTCAGTATGGAGAAGTCATACGAGGTCATCGTCATGTCCCCGGCAGCAGAGAAATGGAAGGAGTTGGTGGT
Organism: Camellia sinensis; assembly: GCF_055761805.1. Taxonomy (NCBI): domain Eukaryota; kingdom Viridiplantae; phylum Streptophyta; class Magnoliopsida; order Ericales; family Theaceae; genus Camellia; species Camellia sinensis. The sequence continues at coordinate 154,938,189 of NC_138967.1, forward strand.
GTCCAACCATCTCTCTACAAGTGCACCCAGAAGGGTCCTGCTCGCTGGATGGCGCGACAATCTCATACAAAACGGGCCAAATCCCGCCTCATCCACAATACGCCGAACTGCATCCGGGAGCTCCATATACCACTCCCTAGCAATGATCGACCCGTAACCCCGTGTGAAACGAGACGATACCTGCAAGTAAAATGAACAGATGTATTTAGTTGCAAAATAAACAGTGTTATAAGCCGTGTGCAACATTAAATAGAATGCTGTGTTATGAGCTGTGTGTTCAGATTAAGCAGTGTTGTGAGCCGTGTGCAAATTGAATAGAATGCTGTGTTATGAACTGTGTGTTCAGATTGAGCAGTGTTCTGTGCCATGTGCAACATTAAATAGAATGTTGTGTTATGAACTGCATGTTCAGATTGAGCAGTGTTGTGAGCCGTGTGCAACATTAAATAGAATGTCGTGTTATAAACTGTGTGTTCAGATTGAGTAGTGTTGTGAGCTGTGTGCAAATTGAAAAGAATGTTGTGTTATGAACTGCGTGTTCAGATTGAGCAGTGTTGTGAGCCGTGTGCAAATTGAATAGGATGCTGTGTTATGAACTGTGTGTTCAGATTGAACAGTGTGTTATGTTATGAGCTATGTACAAATTAAACCAAAAACTACGATATGAACTGTGTGTTCAGATTGAGCAAATCCTGCGTTATGAACTGTGTGTTCAGATTGAGCAAAAACTACGTTATGGACTGCATATTCAGATTGAGCAAAAACCTGTGTTATGAACTGTGTGTTTAGATTGAGTACAAATTGTGTTATGAACAGTGTGTTCAGATTGAGAAAAAACTGCGTTATGAACTGCGTGTTCAGATTGAGCAAAAACTGCATTATGAACTGTGTGTTCAGATTGAGCAAAAACTGCGATATGAACTGTGTGTTCAGATTAAGCAAAACCCTGCGTTATGAACTGTGTGTTCAGATTGAGCAAAAACTGCGTTATGGACTGAGTGTTCAGATTGAGCAAAATGAGCCGTGTGCCAAAAGAGCTGTGTGCCAAATGTGCTGTGTGCCCAAAATGAGCTGTGTGCCCAAATGAGATGTATGCCCAAAATGTGCTGTGTGCCCAAAATGAGCTGTGTGCCCAAATGAGATGTATGCCCCAAATGTGTTGTATGCCCAAATGAGTTGTGTGCCCAAAATGAGCTGGGTGCCCAAATGAGCTGTGTGCTCGAAATGTGTTGTGTGCCCAAAATAAGCTGGGTGCCCAAAATGAGTTATGTGCCCAAATGAGCTATGTTCCCAAATGAGCTGTGTGCCCAAACGAGTTGTGTGCCCAAACGAGTTGTGTGCCCAAAATGAGTTGTGTGCCCAAATGAGCTGTGTGCCCAAAATATGCTATGTGCCCAAAATGAGATGTGTGCCCAAAATGAGATGTATGCCCAAATGAGTTGTGTGCCCAAAATGAGTTGTGTGCCCAAAGAAGTTGTGTGCCCAAAATGTGTTGTGTGCCCAAAATGAGTTGTGTGCCCAAATGAGCTTCGTACCTAAAATGAGTTGTGCGCCCAAATGAGTGTGTGCCCAAAATGAGCTGTGTGCCCAAAATGAGCTGTGTGCCCAAATAAGCTGTGTGCCCAAAATGTGTTGTGTGCCCAAAATGAGCTGTGTGCCCAAAATGTGTTGTGTGCCTAAAATGAGCCGCGTGCCCAATGAACAGAATATTGTATTTTGAGTTGTGTGCCCAAAATGAGATGTATGCCCAAATGAGTTGTGTGCCCAAAATGAGTTGTGTGCCCAAAGAAATTGTGTGCCCAAAATGTGTTGTGTGCCCAAAATGAGTTGTGTGCCCAAATGAGCTTCGTACCCAAAATGAGTTGTGCGCCCAAATAAGTGTGTGCCCAAAATGTGTTGTGTGCCGAAAATGAGCTGTGTGTCCAAAATGAGCTGTGTGCCCAAATGAGTTGTGTGCCCAAAATGTGTTGTGTGCCCAAAATGAGCTGTGTGCCCAAAATGTGCTGTGTGCCTAAAATGAGCCGCGTGCCCAATGAACAGAATATTGTATTTTGAGTTATGTGCCCAATGAACACTGTCCTATGTTATGAGTTGCGTGCCAAGTGGACAAAATGTTGTGTGCAAGTTGTGTTCAGAATGAGCAGAAATACTATGTATGTGAATGTGCTCAGAACGAGTAGATAGAATACATGGTGAAAGCATAAAATGTGCAAGAAATGCAAAATACATTATAGAAAATGTAAGAAGTGAAGTACGTACCTCTTACGCATGATGAGATAGGTGGTACTCAGGCTCCCGTAGCAGTAAGTCTACGGGCTCCCGTCGCGCGAAGTCGGTAAAATGATGGAAGGTGCAAGGAGGAAGGATACGCTCCTGCGGGTGGTACCTCTCCGGGTCGAATGGCCGTATCCTCGGTGGCAACGGTATAATGTCAGGCTCATCCTCTACTATCGGGGAGTCTCCGCCGTGTAGAATATCGTCAGCCATCTGAAGAAATTTGCAAAAATGAGCAAAAATGAGCAAAATGGGCAAAAATTGTAAAAAGTCAACAAAAGTCAACTCTTGGGAAGAGAAAAAGTCAACAAAAGTCAACGCCTGGGAAAAGGTGCTAAACTTCGAGACAAACATACCTCAAGTGGTGAAAATGGAGAAAGAAGCTCCGAAAACAAATTCTAATTGGTTCAAAACGAAGAGAATCGAAAGTTTTCGCGAAACAACTTTGCATTGGGCGTTGGAAAACGCGTATAAAGTGAAGATCTGAGAGGGAAAAGGGTCTAGGGATGAAGAGAAATGTATTTCGGCCTTGGAGGTGTGAGCAAAAGTGATTTGGATGAGTTCACTTAAAGATTCGGCCATCAAAAGACCAATCTGTCCCTGTTTTGCTAAACTGGTCAGCCAGCCAGTTTTTCTGGTTGGCCGACCACTTTTGTGGTCAACAACTAGTTGGCCACTGGCCTAGGCTCAAAAGTCCAAGGTGCCATTGTCCTCTTTCTGTGTTTGGGTGATGATTGGAGACCACGGCTCTTGAGAAAGTGCAAGGAAAGTACACTTTTCGGCTCAAAATCTTCCCTGCGGGAATTTCGATTCAAGTCTTCGATGCGTGGCTCATCCATTACTCGTCAAGAGCAAGGTGTATCCTTTTGAGTACTTTGTGACCCCTCCGAGAGGTAACTCGGAGGTTCAGTTTTAATTGCTCGTGTTAAGATTTGTATCTCCTTTTTTAGTATTTTGCTTCAAACGTACTTTGGAGTTGCACATTTCAAATACATCCTTATGCACACCACTTGTTGCATTGTAATGCACATCACTTCTTGCATTGTTATGCACACCACTCGTCGCATTGTTATGCACGTTTCTCTCGTATTGTCAGGCACACTTTATTTGCGTTGTCACGCACATTTTGCTCGCATTGTTCTGCACATTCCTTTTGCATTGTTATGTATTTCCATCGCATTGTTATGTGCACACTTAGGTTGAATTGTCATGCACCTCTCCATCGCATTGTTATGCGCACACTTAGGTTGCATTGTCATGCACCCCTCCACCTGTGTTGTCACACACGTTCTACTTGCATTGTTATGCACTTTTCACTTGCATTGCTACGCACCTTTCCATCAGCATTGTGTATGCACGTGTTTATCTCGCATTGGAATTGTACCATGATGTAGCGTTGAGCATGTGCTTCTAACTATTTTGTACCTGTTGAGTTTCTTTCTTATGCAGGCACGATATTGTATGTACGATTCATTTGAGGCTGGTGCGACCAGACGGTATTGTATTTACTCCGCGTGAGACGTAGCGAGAATTGTATAATTCTCTTACATCATTTCTGCATGTAATGTAGTTTGGTTCGTATTCGCTTGCTTAAACTGTTGCATTTATTGTGCATACTTGCTTCATTACAGCTTTCTTTGCATGATCATAAGTTATGTTTGGCTTTATGCATGTCATTTGCATCTTGCCCCTACCTGCGGGCACATCTCTTTGTTATCTTGCCTGTTTGTCTAAGTCTTCAGCCTCGTCAAAAATGGGTCATCTTTGGGCTTTGACATTCATTCCTATCGCTTATGACTTCTGAGTTCTGTCAAGGAGGGGCAACTGTAGACACCCCATTTTGGACCGACCTTAAGACTCAGACGCCATCGATTGAGCGCTCGGTGATTGTGCATGTTGAGCTCGTTTCGAGGTTCCGAAGTTTGGGCTGAGAGCCCTTCCTTCGGGCCTCTGAACGCTTTGTGCTTTGGCTCGGTTTGTGGACCGAACCTTGTTTCTCTTCCCTGGAGGGAGGGAGTGGTCTGTAGACCACCTTTTTGTGGTCGTAGACCACTTTTTGCGCTTGGAGACTAGTTTCTGATTTTTGGAGCCTTTGGCCACACGCCTTGACTCGGGACCGCTTAATGTTCTCCGTTCGGCGTGGTTTTTGAACCACACCTTGTTTCCTCTGCCTAGAGGGACACTGTGGTCCGGGGGACCACTTTTGATGCCCGTAGACTAGTTTTTGAGGCTTCCGGCTGTGCGCTTTGCCTCCCAAACTTTTGTCTTGCATCCTTTTTGGTTTGTTTTTGGCACAAACCTTGTTTTCCTTGTTTAGAAGGTGGTACAAGGGTGGGAGAACAGTTCTTCCCCTTGGAGACCAATTTCCTCCCCGCCAGCCAGTTTTCTGGTCGGCCAACTGGTTTTCTTGGTCTTCTGGCCACCTTTTCTGGTCAGCCACCACACCTTTAGCTTTCTTTCATGCTGCTGACCATCTCCCACCATGGCCGACTAGTTGTCTTCTTGGGTGACCACTTGTGGTGGTCAGCCGACCACTTGCTTTTTGTCACCTTTTTGGAGATATTTTCATCCAGCTGTGCCAGCTGGAAGGCACAGAAGCCATCCTCCATACACGTGTATGGAGGGATGGCTCTGAGGCCAAAGCTTGTCCAACAAGCTTGTTCTTTGTTCTCTATAAGAGAGAATCTCCTCCTCCCTCCTCTAGGTTCAGAAAAATTGTGCTGGAGCTGTAGATACACACTTTTCTTTATTCTTCCGTGTTTGCTCTTGTTTTGTGCCTAAAAGTGTAGTTTTGTCATACTTTAACACACAAACACACACTCAAACACCATACTCTTGGAGCTGAGGTCCCTTGAAGTTGTTTTTGAAGTTTTTGGACTAGTTTTGGTTCAAAAAGTGTGCAGCCTTGAAGGTGTTCATCAAGGGTGAGCTTCTAACCTTTAAATTCCTTGATTTTGCCTAAGCTTTTAGCCCTATTTTCATGCTAATTTAAGATTAACTTCCTACTACAAAAAGTTCTGATTTTTGGTCCTTAAAATGTTTGTTTAAGGTCACTTTTTTGTTGGGGGTGGTCTACCCCCTCTTAGGCCTTGTTAGGCCTTGTTTTGAACATCCTTTTTGGCTCTTGTTCTAGCCTTTGCATGACCTTTCTACCACTGAAATCCAGAGGATTTTCAGTGGTGGAAAGGTGGTTTTGGGATCCCAAATAGGAGAGGGTCATCCCTTCTCCTTGTGTTTTGAATACTTGCCATATTAGCCTCTTGTTTGAGCATGTTTATTAAACTTCTGTTGGCTTGTTCTTAGCATGTATTTGGGCTTATTTCAGCATGGCACACCACTATTTTTACTTGGTCTTGTCACCTCATGCATGCTTAATACACTTGTAGTGTAAATTTCATAAACTAGTCTTGTATGCCTCATGTTTGAGCATGTCATTCTAGCATGTTTTGAGTCCATATCAGTAGGTTTTTGGTGTTGTTTTAGCATGCGATGACTCTATTTTGGGTGGGTATGATGGCCCCTTGCATGCTCCATACACTTGTAGTGTAATTCCATGATTAGTCTATTGTGTATCATGCTTTAACATGTCATTCTAGCATGATTTTGGCTTAACTCTAAGAAGCTTTTGTCCATGTTTTAGCGTGCTCTAGCTCTGATTTGTGTTGTTTTGGTCATGCATGCCATGCTTTGTATAGCTATAGTGCAGTCTAGCTTGTTAGCTTTGTGTATTGAGTCCACTAACATGCATTGCTTGGCCTATTTCAATGATTTGGCATCATTTGTTATGTGATTTCAGTGCATGTTTCATGGTCATACACTTGCATCTTTCACTTATTCAATGCGTTGGAGGGTTTGCCCTTTATGCCTTAACATGAACCATTGTGTATGCCTTCATGCCTAAGCTTGCGAGTTATCATTTCAGTGTGTATTTGGGGTTATTTTGTGATAATATAACTCTGATATTTGTTGGTTAAGTCATCTCATGCTTGGTCATGATAGGTGTAGTGTAATCCACCTTATTTGCCTTGCACGATCCATGCCTTATGCCCTTCATGCTAGCTTATTTTGGCTTCCTTGCATGCATGTTTTAGACTCATTTTGACATGTTCTAAGATTGTTTTGGGTTGCCCTTGCCATATGCTTCATGTTTTACATAGTTGTAGTACAAATGCTTATGCTAGCTTCAAGCTTTGGGTACCATAGCATGCTTCGTTTGTGTTGTGTACATGATTTGGCATCATTTACCATGACATTTCAGAGCATGTAGCATTTCCATGTTCCTACTTTATTCACTCTTTAAGTGCCTTTGAGTGTTATGCATTATTGCCTTGTTTATGGCCTAGCTTGTATGCTTGCATGCCTAGACCTTTGGGCCCCCATCTCAGCATGTTTTGGTTTTGTTTAGACCTATTTGAGCTTTGTCCATGATTGGTTCAATCATTTGTGCCATGTATTGCATGCCCCTTGTGTAGTCCCTTTAATGGCTTTGTGCGTTAGGCCCTCTTGCATGCTTTACTTGTGTTGTTTGAATGATTTGGCATCATTTCACACTTGATTTCAGAGCCTTTAGTGTTGTCACACTTCCATGTTTATCGCTTCTTCATCATGCTTGAGAGCCATGTTCTTAGGCCTAGTTGGTAGGCCATCGCATTGAGCATGCTTGGCTTGCCTTTTGTGCCTTCATTTTAGTATTATGGCCACTGTTTTGGGCATGGATGAGGTCTACCCACATTCGGTTTAAGTCCATTGAGCATTGATTATGCCATGTTGTTGTTTGCATTGTGTATGCCTTTTTGTTGCTTTGCATTGAGTATGCATGCCATTTAGCGTTGAGTATGCTATGTTACATTGCATTGCATGTTTGCATGCTTGTCCCTCGCATGTTGTTTGCATGCTTGTTTTATTGCATTATATGTTTGCATGCTTGAGAGGCATTGCATGTTTGCATGCTTGAAATTGCATTGCATTGTATATGCCATGTTATTTGTTACATTTTGTTTGGATTAGGTGTTAGTCCAAACACGAGAAAAGAGGGACGTTTCATACTTGAAGTGATGAAATGTGCCTCAATTCTCGGTCGCCGACGCTCTTGATCATACATGATAAAGTTCTAGGCTTTATGTGATTATGTGTGTATTCATTTCATATTGAATTGTGCAATTTGGCTTCTCGACCATCATGCATCGAGATGCGTGATTGGTGGCCCAAGGGTTAAGAACTATACTCCCTTGAGCTCATGAAATGATAGGGAGGGTGGTTGTGCACATATATCTTGCAAATGCATTGTCATGCCCTTTCTTACTCTCTGTTGCAGCAAACTGGAGAAGTGCAGCAATAACTGGTCGGCCAGCCAGAAAAACTAGCTGGCCGACCACTTTTTCTGGTCTGCAACAAAGAAAGGTGGTCGGCAGGTGGTCTCCCACATCAACAACTGGTCAGCCACCCTCCCACAGGTCCCCAAGGTGAGTTGGAAGCTTTCTGGAGCTTGGTGCAAGGTTCTGAGAACAGTTGCAAACAGAGGCAAATTGGGGCATCGCGACAGATTTCCGAACGAGGCGACCGAGCATGCGTGCATTCTCCTCCCTCTGAGGCTCCTGATTTATTGCTTTACTTAGCTAATTTGCTTAGGTAGTTTATGCTTTGGTTTGTACTTAATTAGTTAATGCGTTTAACTATTCAATTTGTGTTGTAATAGCTTAATTAATTAGCTTGTTAGTTAATTAGTTTTGTGATGTAATAATTTGTTTAATTAGCTTAGATTAGCTAGTTAGCTTCTTATTCGGACCCTTCGTAGAGAGGGCCAACTGTTGTAATAAGCATTCGTGTGTGTGATGCATGTCTTCCAACCCCCATTTCTTTCTCCATTTTACTTAACCGCTTACGATGGTTAGTTTTAGAGCATATTTTGATTAGCATACCTAATGCTCGCATGCGTGCATCATTCATCTGTTTTGCATGCACCGGGCTCGGCGCATCATACTAACTGCATTGTATTTTAATTCCAAGTTGAATACATGTATCGAATTGTCGCATTCATATGCCATATTAGAATAGCCGAGCCTATTTTAGCTGTATTTTTGCATGTGTTGCATTAGTCATTTTAACATGAACTAGTATCATGCATGATTTCTAACTAGTTCTCTGTTTTGGCTTGGAGTACATTGTGAGTGTTTACGCTTTAGCATACTGCATGTGTGTTAATGCTGCCATGATAGCATGCTTGCCATGAGGCTAACTGCTTATTTGATATAACTGCCTGAATGCTTGTGGGTGAAGGTTGGATTGTTTGAATTAGAACAATTCATTGAAATTTGCATTTTTAGCCTACTTGCAAGTAGCAAACTTCAAACCGTTTTCAAACAAATGAACATGCAATGTTTTGTTCCAACTTAAGCGATCTAGTCTATACTTGTATGTTGTGCGCATCACATAGTAATTCTAGGTTAATAACTGGAATAAGAACACATGTGTTTTCAAAAACAAAATATCATGCTTAGTACAGGCCGATCTTTGATCGAGCGAGCGGGGGTGCTCATTGCATGACCTTCCCCTCTCGTACCCAAGTTCCCGAGCCGAGGAAACTTTGGTGATGACGGACACGTGGCCTTAGGCATGAGTCAGGATTTCCTAAATTTCCCCCCAAAAAAATATTTAGGTGATGACTTTGTATCTGGCAAAGCAGTCCATGTTTGACACTCCTTTATTAAAATCAGTTTTCCAAAACGATTTGCCGGATTTGGACTCTTTGGTGATTTATCGGTCTTGCATTGCACTTTGCGAGATTAGATTCAGAACCATGACATTGAGTCCGAACTATAATAGCCTCAGAACAAAACAAATTCGCGCCCTCGCAGGCGCGGATCAGGGGAGTTCTCGGGGGGCACGTCTACAGATAACTTCTGGCCTAAACTACAAAACATGATAATATTCTTACAATTTCGCAACCATTTACTTGGACAATAATATTTAGATTGCTTCTGGACAATGATATTGGAACAACATGATAACATTTATACTAATGATAATTGAAATTTATACATTTTTGGATTAATTCCTACACTCAAATCTGATGAAACATGATAATCTTCACGCTAATATAATAAAAACCTTGGAACAAATCAAATAAACAAAATAAATTACTTATAGAATTTATTTACCGAAATAACCTAAGAACAAGAATGATCAAGTCGATTGTGTGACACTCTGTCCTTAAGACAAATTCGTCTCGCTCTGATGCTTACAGAATAATGGCGTCTATCTCCCAAGATACAATGATCTTACTCAGAATGTATTAGCATTAAAAATAATTTATTTCAGCGAACTAGAACCTGTGTTCTATACTCTCAGAAATTTATCTAAAAATTAGTTTGAAGAATAATGCAAAAAGAGAGCAAAAACGGAAAGAGAATTGAATGAGAAAATACGCTGGAAAGGTCTTCTATTTATAGAAAAGTTGGTGACTATTTGGCAGATCTGAACAGGTTCAAATTTGAACTAAACAGGTCTGATTTTGAACTAAACAGGTATAGAATAATTTGGATTGAATCTGTCTGGTGCAATCTGTTGAGACCATTAGTTGGGAGCAAAATTTTGAATTCAAATTGTTTGGTGCAAAATTCAAATTTTCCTGCAAGAATTTTGGAAAAAATTTAAATAAATTTTATCAAAAAAATTAGTGTTAGGACCCAACCCACGCACGGACAGCGACGTGTATGTGTGGTGGTTTGAGCCAAAGCCTACATTGTCCATAACTCCACCCTTCTAGAAACTTGGGGTCCTCTTTGGGGCCCAACCCAAGTTTGTCCATAGCTCTCTTAAAGTTTCAATGTGGGACAACCATTTTAAGGTAACCCATATTTGACTATTTAATTTCCCATTTTACGAATACGAAAATGACGTCAACTTCTCATTCACTCATAAATGGTTTTGACGAACCGTTTGTACCATGTGACTTGCCATGCGGCAAGGAACACATCACCTCTTTGGATCCATTCCAAAAAAGTTGTGGGCCCTACTAAAATTTACGTTCAAAATTGGCCAAAAATAAGCCTATACAAACCATAATTTCCAACAATGAGTAATCACAACAAACAATATTAAACAATGTCAGGACAACTTAAAAATGAGAAATATGATAATACTTCATTTCTAGACTAAAAAAGAAACATGATATTCACAACGCTAATAGTATTTGACAAAGTTTATATTTTGAATTGGACCATTTTAACGTGATATTGGTGGTATTTGGTGTGGATTATTTTGGTCAATTTATAAATTTGTGTATTGAAAAAGTTATTTTGAATTATTTAGTTAAATTTATTTCAAACAGTTTCTGATTCTAACAATTTATTTTTACTCAAAAAACCTTATTCTGAGAAGCTATCCATCCCTTGTTGATTATTAACTTCTGCTGTGGACATGTTAATTTACCATTATACCCTTAATTTTTTTTTATTTTTTTGGGAAAATAGAAGATACCCAAATGGACTATGAATAATTTTTTTATGTGAAATGTGGACTAGTAGTGAATAATAAAAAATAAAAGTTAATTCAATTTACAACTAACGAAGGTTAATTCAATTTACATTTAACAGGGATAAAAATGACATTTACACATTAAAAAACTATTTCACAACTTATTTACCATACACTACTCAACAACTTAAATTTATAACACAACAGTTATACCAAACAAATTAACAAAATCTAAAGTCAAACTCCAAAGTTTTGTTTGTTACTTGCCTAAAATGATTTAACCAGTTTTCCTACCCAATCTGCCTGTCCATGGTTGAATAATATAGCAAATTTGGAGAGACTTACATCCATTTCAGTTATTATGACTGAGTAGATAACTCACCTAATTTGGCAAATTAGGTGAATGAAAAGTATTCGTAACAAACGCACCAAATACATTTTATTTAGGGTATTTTTTTTAGATAGTCACATTTTATTTAGGATTAATTGGTAAAAAATTATTTTTATGGAGTCATGTGTTATTTAATTTACAATTTAATCTTTTTAAGTGATAAAAATATACGTTAAAAATTCACCGAAAAAGTAATCATCGTTGACAACTGGTGGACGGTGACCGGAAACAACGGCATGTGGTAATAAAGTGGACAACTATGACATTGAATAGATAGATGACACGTGTATGGATATGTGACATTTGAACAGTAATTGGACATTTGAACAGCTATGTAACACATGTACCTATAGTTGACATTTGAATAGATAGACAAAAATATAAACTTTGAACAGATAGGCCTGGTGGTTAAGACTTGGAGCTTGGAGGTGTGCTCCCTTCTAGGTCTTAGGATCAAAACCCCTTAAGTGCAAATGATTTCTTGATGCAATTCATACGGGGCTTTACCCAGACTTTAATTTGGCCTCCCACTAAAAGACGGTGGGATTGGTCTCCCGGTTGACACCAAGTTATCAGACAAAAAGAGCTTTAAACAACTATGTGTCATTTTGGACAAATACTATCATTGAACCAACTAGACTAGGCTTAGTTTGTTGAGCGACCGTGCTATCTACCACGAATTTTTGTATGGGAAGTTATCTCAGAAATAAAAATATTGGGTAAATTAGAATAAATCTCCTTAAATTGTGATTCATTTGCACTTTGCTTTCTTAATTTCAAAACTCAACAGTTAATCATCTTGAAATATTACCTTATTACAATTAATCTCTTCTGTTAGAGTTCTGTTAGGGATTTACATAAAATTAAGTCATGTGTAAACCATATGAAATACTTACTAAATTTTTAGAACAATAATGCTTGGTTTCATTTTTCCAAAAACACTTTTTAGAAAATTCTACTTTCTTATTTTTCGTATTTTTTTTACTGAATTTTTTTTAATATTTTAAGCAATTTTTTTTACTTTTTAGACATGCCTAACATAAATACACCTAAAAAGTAAAAAAAAAAAATTGTAAAAAAAAAATCTTTTAAAAATTCACTAAATACCAAAAATACAAAAAAAAAAAATACAAGAATTTAATACATTTTTTGTATTTTTATGTATTTATTAATTTTTTAAAATATTTTTTCACAAATTTTCTACTTTTTAGATATATCTAAGTAAGGTGCATCTAAAAAAGTAAAAAATATATATTTAAAAGTTTAAAAATATTCATTAAAAACAAAAAAAAAACACGAAAACCAAAAACTCAATTTTCAAAAAACTTAATTCAGAAAACTCAAACCAAACACACTGATGTTCTTATCTGGTGAACCCATTTGTACTTTGCCATGAAAATAAAGAAGGTGAAGTGCAAATGAGATCAACAAATAAGAGCATAATTGTCCTAAGAAATTGATAAGCATGTCATGTATTTAGGGCTGTAAACAAACCAAACTGAGCTGAGCCAAGCCAAGCTTTGCCGAGCTTGAGCTCGGCTCATTTACTTATCGAGCTCATTTATTGAGCTCGAGCTCGGCTCGGCTCGTTAACATTAATAGAACTCCAGCTCGGATCAGCTCAGCTTGATAATTTTTTTAAATATTATTTATATTATTTAATATATAAATAATATATTTATACTATTATTTATATATATTTACATTTTATTTAATATATAAATAATATATTTATTATATAATTTAAATAAAGATAAACAAGCCGAACTTATGCGAGCTCGAGCCCGGCTCGTTTACTAAACAAGCCTAATATTCGAGCTCAAGCTCGACTCGTTTACTAAACGAACCAAGCCAAGCCAAGCCTTTAACGAGCCGGGCCAAGCTAGTTCATAGCTCGGTTCATTTGCAACCCTACATGTACTTCAGTTATGATATGATTTTGTTTAAATTTCTCACAAAATCTTAATGGAAAGTGTTGAGTGTAACAAGATAATACTTTAAATCATTGAGTTTTGCAATAAGGGAGAACAAAATGCAAATAAGTTATAGTTTAAAAAAATTTAATGTAATTTGCCTAAAATATTTAAAGTAGATTTAAGATTTGTAAGATATAGACATCTTTAACCACACCAAACTTCATAAAGAGAAAGTAGAGATCTTTTGGATCCATAGACATTGGTATGCTATCCACGATAATGAAAAAACCTCTGCACCATTTACGATTCGCTGTGCGAATCTTCCCTTCCCATACAATATTGAATTCCATCCACCTTTAGCACCTTCATTGCTCCCTTTGCTACATCCACCTTTTCCACTACCGACGTCGAGCAATCATAATTTCTGTAGGGAAAAAGTGATCACAGAGGAGGCGCATGCAACTTTGCAGATTGGCAAGGCACTGTGAATACTTTGTGATGGAAAGGATAAGGCAATTGTGGGCAAAATCAAGGCTATGGAGATAGGTGATGCCGAGAGAGCTGCCCAGAGAAAGGGGGATGCTTAGATTTGAGTGGATTCCCTTAGGTGTTTGCAGGAGTTTGTGTTAGTTTCCCTATGAAGATGCTATCCTGGAATGTTCATGGGCTCCGAAGAGGTGAGAAGAGGAGAAGAATAAAAAGTCTCATTAAAGAAAAGGAAGTGGATATGGTTCTCTTGCAAGAAACAAATTTAGCAGCAATCTCATTAGATATGGTAAGATCACTATGGTATAGAGATCAGGTGGAATTCATGGAAGTGGACGCATTTGGTTTAGCTGGGGACATATTTTGTATATGGGACCCTGCTGTTTTCTCTCTATTTGCTTGTTGTAGTAACAAAAGCTTTATACTATTATCAAGTTCACTCTCTCGTAACTTTGAGTGTGTTATTATTAACATTTATGCTCCTAATGATGTATCTTGTAAGGCTACTTTTTGGGATTCTCTTTGTAATTTAAAATCTGAATTTCCTAAACCTTTGTGTTTGGGTGGGGATTTCAATAAGATCAAGAATGTTGAGAAGCGTAAAGTGTGCTCTAGAAGGGATAGAGGATTGCGAGATTTTAATAATTTTATGAGTAAATTGGAAGTGTCTGATTTACCCATGTTAGGTAGGCAATTCACATGGAGAAATTCCCAGGATGAAGCAAGGTGGAGTAGGCTAGACAGATTCATGTTTAATCCAGAGTGGCTGGTAAAGTTTAAGTTCAAACTTTGGGGGTTTCCACGAGTCATCTCAGACCACTGTCCAGTGATTTTATTGGATGATGAAATTGATTGGGGACCATGTCCTTTTAAGTTTATTAATGCATGGCTTTTGCATCCCCTGTTCCTTCCACTTGTCAAGAAAACATGGTTGGAAGCAGAGGCTCGTGGGTGGGCTGGTTTTGTTCTGTGGAAAAAATTGAAAATCTTAAAGGAGGTCATAAGGAAATAGAATGTTGAAGTTTATGGAAACTTGACTCTGAACATGAAGAAGGCTGAAGAGGAATTACATGTGTTTGATCTTGCAGCTGAAACCAGAATTTTGGATGATTTTGAAATTTAAAGAAAAAGGGATGTAAGAGATGAGTTGTGGAAGTTAAGCAAGAGAAATGAGTGGTTATGGTTGCAAAAATCTAGACTCACATGGGCATTGAAGGGGGACCATAACACCAAGTTTTTTCATCTTATGGCCTCAAGTAGACAAACTAGAAATCTCCTTAGCTCTCTCTCAGTGGATGGTATTGTGCATGTAGATCCTCAAAGGCTGAAATCTGAAGTGTTTACATACTTTAAGAAGTTGTTCTCTGATGAGTGGAAAATAAGGCCTAAGTTGGGTGGACCCTTCCAACATATTGATAGTGAACAATCATCTACAGTTTTGGAAGTTGAATTTTCTGCAACAGAGGTCTGGGCTGCAATTAAAGGCTGTGATGGCAATGAAGCTCCTGGCCCAGATGGGTTTAATATGATGTTCTTTCAGAAGTAATGGCCAGTTTTCAAGAATGAATTTTTGCGCTTCTTTACGGAATTCCATGAGCATGGAATGCTACTTAAAGGGCTGAATAGCTCTTTTGTGGCTCTTATCCCAAAGAAAGAAAATCTTACCAGTTTGGTTGACTTTCGACCAATTAGTTTAATTGGTTCTGTATATAAAATATTAGCTAAAGTGCTTGTTGCAAGGCTAAAGTTGGTGTTGCCTAAGATCATAGGAGATGTGCAATCAGCTTTTGTTGGGGGCAAGAATATACAAGATGGCGTGCTTATTGCAAATGAAGTGGTGGATGATTGGAAGAAGAGGAAGAAGAGGAAGAAAAAAGGGCTAATTCTAAAGCTTGATTTTGAGAAAGCTTATGACTCTCTGAATTGGGATTTTTTATTCTCTATGTTGGGTAATTTTGGGTTTGGCAATAGATGGATTACCTGGATGAAAGCTTGTGTGACTTTGGAAAGAACCTCAATCCTAGTAAATGGTTCCCCAACTACTGAATTCAATCCTGAAAGAGGTCTCAGGCAGGGAGACCCTTTGTCACCTTTCTTATTCATCATTGTGGTTGAGGGCTTAAACATTTTGCTAGCCAGAGCCAAAGAGTTGGGGCTTTTAAATGAGTGTACCAATGGGGACTTGTGAAGAAACCATATCACATTTGCAATTTGCTTATGATACATTAGTATTTTGCAAAGCTAAATGGGTGGAGGTATTGAATGTGAAAAGGATCCTTAGATGTTTTGAGATCATGTCTGGCCTCAAGATAAACTATCATAAAATTAATATTTGTGGAATAGGAGTTCCGGATGAGATGGTGACTGACTTCACATCTAAATTGAATTGTATGAAGATATCATTACCATTCACTTATTTGGGTCTTCCTTTGGGTGCAAATCCTAGGAGGAAGAGCACATGGGCAACTATAATTGAGAAGTGCCAGAGGAGGCTTGCATCTTGGAAAATGAGATTTCTTTCTTTTGGGGGTAGGCTTACACTCATCAAATCAGTTCTGTCCAGCTTGCCAGTTTATTATATGTCTTTTCTCAAATTACCTGAAGGTGTTGCAAGAGCTATTGATAGAATCAAAGCTTCCTTTCTCTAGGAAGGCTCTGATTTGAAAAGGAAGATCCATTTCGTGAAATTGGAAGAGGTAACCAAGAGTAAAAAGAGGGGGGTTCTGGGGGTTAGGAAGGTTGGAGATTTAAATGACTGTCTTTTAGCAAAGTGGTGGTGGAGATTTGCAACTGAAACCACAGCCTTATGGAGAAGAACTATCTGCTATAAATATGGAATCTCTGGTGGTGGATGGTTTCCCAGTCAGAAACTTGAGACTAAGTACTCTATGACTTGGCTGGACATATTGCAGGTTGCTGATCGTAATCAGAGTCTCAAGGATTTTTATGCAGCTAATTCAGAGGTAATTGTAGGTAATGGTAATAGAGTTAAATTTTGGGTTGATGTCTGGATGGAAGCCAGAGCACTTTTAGAAGTTTATCCCAGATTATACAACTTGTCAATTGATAAGCTCAGTTCTTTGAAGGACTATATTGAACGGAAAGGAAATTCTAATGGATGGAAGTTGAGATTCAGAAGACCACTATTTGCTTGGGAAGAAGAGGAGGTTCAAAGCTTGTATATTTTGTTGAATGTAGCCATCCCTGTGTTGAGTAACCATGAGGACTGGCTTAAATGGAAGGCATCATCATCTAGTAAATTTCTGGTGTCTACACTTTACCAGAGAAGTGATTCAACAACTGGTATGGATACTCACCTTACTGATTTGATTTGGACAAACATCTCTCCACCTAAAGTTCAATTCTTAGGCTAGTTAGCGTGGAAAGGTAGGATCAAAACCTGTACTTATCTTCAACAGCTTGGTGTGCTTGGAGCCAATATGAGCCACCTATGTATCTTCTGTAATATTGAATTGGAAACATTAGATCACGTGTTGATGGGTTGCCCTTTAATTTGGAAGGTTTGGTCCCATTTGATGAATTGGTGGGGAATTTACTGGGCCATACCAGGGACTTTCGTAGGATTGTTGGAATGGTGGACTGGCTTTCAGTACAAAAAGTTGGAAGCAAGATTGTGGAAAGCTTTGTTGCTGGCAGTGGTACGGTCTGTTTAGAAGCATAGGAATGAGTGTAAGTTCACTAATGCTCAGCCAAATTTTGGTGAGTTGCAGGAGCTGATTAAAGTCAGAGTGGCCTTGTGGATTAAAAGAAAAGTTGCAAGGATTTGCTACTCGGTATAGGATTTTGTTTCCCATATCCAACAAATTAGAACCCGATCAAAGGATATTTAAGGTTGTATGTTGTTGGTTTGGCTTGCTGAGTTGGGGCTGTTTGTGGTTGGCTTCTACTGTTTGTGGACTGGTCTGCTGTGATTGTGCGGTGATTGGGGCTGTTTGTGGACTGGTTTGCTGGAGTTTCAACAATGGTGGCTGAATGGTCGCTTTTCTACTGCGTGGTGTTATTCTAATGGTGTTTGAATTCACAACTTTAATGAGTTGTCCAGAGTAGTTCACATACAAAGCTTTGGATTAGTTTTGGAGGTTGAATGCTATGGATAAAGAATGGTGTTCTATAACAGATGCTCTGTTTAGTTGTTTTGCTTTGGCCCCACCAATTGGCTCTCAGTCCAAATGATTGGTTGTTTTGCTGTTTGGAAGTGTGTATTGGGTGGAGTTCTTGGCAGCAGGATCAGTGGCCACTGGTTTGTTACTCTGTGTGTTGCTGCAGAGGGCTAGCATTTGTTTTTCTTTGGTCTGTTGCTGTTTTTCTTGTTTCTCTGGTTTTCTTTGGCTACTTTTGATTGGTTTCTCATCAATCATGGGTCAAGTGCTAATTAGATATGATGCTTTTTGAATTTTCCCTTCTTTGTTGATGTAAATTTTGCATGTATTTGTGCCTCTTTTCATCAATAAAGCTTTTGTTTTGGTGATCAAAAAAGATTTGTAAGATGTAGAATACTCTCAAAATGATTGTAGTTACAATTTTTATTTACCCAGACTTGTAAAAGAATGATATCTCCCTTTCCTCAACCTCTCTTTCTTTCTTTTTCGTACCCCTCAATTCAGACAACTTATTATTTGTCAACTAAAGAAAAAGAAAAAGAATGAGAAGAAAAAGAAGAAAATAAAATACATGAAGAATTTTTTCATCTCTTTACAAGAACACAACATGAAGAAATTGAAATGATTTGAATTATGGGACTTACACAGTTAATCACGAGATCTCCGTACTCTGTTCAATAAATTTTATTAACAAATGATTTTCATGATAAAGAAGCATTTTATAATACACACACAAAAACCAAAAAAAAAAAACAAAACAAGAATTATTTATTCAAAGAGTTCCACATATAGCTCTCAGGCCATGTTTGTTTTGAAAATTTGCTATAGGGTTAAGTCTCATGGACTATGAAACTCCTTTAAAGAGGGGGTTAGTAATCCATGAGAGAGGTGGTATTTTGTAATTTCATAAATTTAATCTCACCCAATCACTAATATAGTATATAAATAAACACAATTTATATTATATTTACAACTTTTCTTTTTGATAACTCAGTGTCCGGGCCAGCACTCTTTGGAGTGTCACACCTCGACTAATGTCATGTCCTTGAGTCAATCGACCAAGCAGAGACACAGTGGCCCGTCAGTAGCCAGCTGGGTGTGGGATTTGAACTTGAGACCTAGAGAGAAGCATACTCCTAGGTCTCTGGTTCCTTACCCTCAACCAATTAGGTTACCCTTACGGGTATTATATTTACAACTTAATACCACTCCAGTAATAATCTCTTGCTAAAAAATACCTCATAAACAAGATGGTAGAAGTTGCAAAGGGAGAGAGAAAAAGGAGCAACCATGGTTGCAAATATAAGTCGTTACGTATTGTATCAGTTGATATGTAATTGGATTTTAGAATTCTATTTTGGGTGAGGAGGTACTAAAAAATAATTGTAAAAAAAGAAGAAAAAAATTAAAATTAAAATTTGATAATTTTTGTATTTTGTTTCTTATATTATTTTGGTATTTGCAATTTCAATGAGTTTGATTTTGATCATTAATTTTAATTTTTAGTCAATTTGGTTCAATAGATAATACCAAATAAGATTTTTGATAAAAAATAATCATTGAATTATAATTTTACCTTTAAAAATGTGTCATAGTGCACATTTTAAAAAAAAAATACCAACTAACATTATCAGTCAGACGTAATTGAAATAAATTAATTGACACAAAATTATAAATTCATATCAAATTTGTGTTAATTGAAAAAATGTCGAAAAGTATAGGAAAAAAAGAAGAAAAGTAAATTCAAAACTCTTAAATTCTTTCCAATCCCATACATGGCTTTGGAAAACTGAGAATGAAGAGGGACCAAACCAACAAAGACACAGCCGACGTCATACAAAGGATCGAGACAAGCTCACAAAATCTGGCAAGAAATGAGGCGGCGGCGGTGTCATGAATTAACAAAGCAGTGAGGGCGCCGGTGAAGGCATACACGAGCGATACAACAAATGCATGAAACCAGGAAGAGGGGATGCCGTTGAATATTACCGTTGGAACAGGGTTGCCATTTTTGTATTGGTAAGGAATGACTAAGAGAATTGTGGCGAATAAGAAAGAAGTTATCAACATTTTTTCCAAAAACCTCGTCCTGATCACTTGCGTTGATGATTTTGTGCCATTTGAAATCACAGCATTAATATCTGAAATCATTTCTCTTTATTTATATATTGAGCTTCAATCGAAAACTGGACAATATTTATAACTTGAGCAATTAAAAACTAACGCTCCTGCCATATATATGTCTCGCACGACGTGAGTCCCCTGACTGCGCCATATTCACTTGACAAAGGCTATGTTTGGCATACGCACTTAGGACTACTTTAGCCACATACCACAAAATTGATTACGTTAGTCACAACCGACAAACCTCGTTTGCAGGCAAAGCCCCCAGTTTCATTTCCTTCATTTCATCTCTCACTGTGGGTAAAGGGCATTCTCGTAATTTTGCTTATGGACACATCATTCTCCTGTCAAAAAGTCAAAAAAAAACTAAAAATTCATTTTAGACGAGACTTTTTAATCCTAGATTAAAATATTCAAAAAATGAAAAAATCAACCCGTATCCCATACAAAGATTTTATGGGAGAAACTCTCTTCAATACTTTTGTCTATTTATATATTTTTTTCTCTACTTCGTAAATTTCAATGTAAAAGTTATCTATGAAAAAAATAAAAAATAAATAGATACATCTAATAATTATAAATATAAGAACGGATTCCATTTTGTTTTATAAAATAAACAAGTATGATTGTAAATTTAAATTATCCATTTTAGAAAACAAAATATGATTTATTTATGTATTTATAGTTATTTCATAAAATTATTTATTTATTATTTATTTTCTTTTTACATAAACAACTTTTATTACAAAGGGTTCGTTTGGGATGTGGATTGGCTTTTTAGCTTTTTAAGCTGGAGCTAAAAAGTCTCGTTTGAGATAGATTTTTTAGTTTTTTTTAACTTTTTGTAAGAGAAAAAATAAAATGATTATGATTTGAATGTGATATTTTATCTTATTGAGCTAAAAATCCATTTTGTCTTTTTGTGACTATTTTAATAAAGAAAACTCCATTTTAACTTATGCAAAACAAAGTCAAAATCTACGAGGATCATATGGGTGTGCGCGAGGCAAAACCACTGAGAGACTGGGTTCGCCCAGGTTTTCAAAACTAGAATAATAGCTCTATAGTTTATGCATATATTTATGGGATTTTTGGTGAAACCCCATTTTTGAGCCTTTTTTTAGGGTAAAGGACAACTCAATAAATTTCTCTTCAAAAAGCCCCTGAGTAGAAGACGCGTGGCTCAATAAGGACATTATATAATTTTTATTTTTATTTTTCACCATATTGCCCTTCTATATACACGGATCTTGAGCTCATGTATACACAGATCTTGTATACATGAGCTCAGTGAGGAGGATTTGCGAAATCAATGAAGACGATCTACGAAATCTATGAAGACGATCTCAAAATCTGAAGATCTCGCCATTGGTCAACAATACAGGATCTCGCCATCAACGATCAATACTCTTAATTGAACGAGAGATTACTTTTCAAATATGTACAAATCTGTATCAGATTTAGAGAGTTTCATTGAGATTTGTGAGTGTTGATGGAGTTTTAGAGGTTTTGTTTCAATCACGTGTTTGATTATTGTTCAAGTTCAATCAGGTATGTTGATTGGTTTTTTTTTTTTTGATTTATTTTTATTGTGTATGATCAAATTTTGTTTGACAAAATGAGAGTAAAATTTCACTCTGGTATGTGCTCTGATTTTGTTTGACAGAATAAGAGTAAAATTTTACTCTGGTATGTGCTCTATTTTTGTTTGACAGAATGAGAGTAAAATACTCTGGTATGTGCTTTGTTTTTGTTTGATAAAATGAGAGTAAAATACTCTGGTATGTGCTTTGTTTTTGTTTGATAAAATGAGAGTAAATTTTTACTCTGGTGTTATATGATCTTTTTTTTTTTTTTTTTTGATACAATGACAACAAAATTTTACTCTGTTATTATGTACTTCTGTTACTTGTTTTTAGACCAACGAGTTCAAGCGATGAAATAGAGTGAGGGAGACAAACGGTTCCATCCTTGATATTCGCCCATTTATATGGAAGGGTATTTCAATCTTTTCACCATATTTTTTTATTTGAGAGACTTTGGAACCAGTATTTTATTATGTGGGCTTCACACAAAAAAGGCCCAATGGGATGGGCTTTTCACCAAAAATCTCTACATTTATAAAATATGCAATGGAATGATCACATAATTTTATGAAAATTACTTATTAATTTTTTGCTTCATCAAGATTTTATAATGTATAATATGATGATCTTCAACTGTTTTATAACCTAGTTAATAGCATAAATTTTATTGAATTGATTTTATTTGTACAAGATATACATGTCACTTTTATTTGTTTTTTTTCTTTTAAAAATAAGAGTAAATTACAAATACACCCCTTGAGATTTGCTTAAAGTATAGATTGACCTTTGTAATTTAAAAAATTACAAATATCCCCTTGTTAAAATTTTTTATTTATTAGAATTAACTAAAAAAATCATAATTGCACTCCTATATAATAATAAAATTACCTTAAATTATTAATTGAAACATATTTATAATATCATTAAAAACTTTTAATTGACTTGATGATTTATTAATAAAAGGTGCGATTTGTTATGAAATTAGAAACCTCAGGGAAGGAAATGTAATTTTCAGAACCACAGGGGGTGATTTATATTTTAATCAAACCTCAGGAGGTGTATTTGTAATTTACCCTAAAAATAAAAAGGTATGTATATTTTTTTATTTATAATAAATTACACTAACCTCTCATTAAGTTTGGAAAAAATATAATAAATTCCATAAATTTGACTGAATTATATTAGACTCTCCTAAGGTTTTAGTACACATAATATTTGACTTATTTTTCATCAATAATTCATTAATTATATGAATGAAAAAAATGATATTATCATCATATATCTTAACACTATCAACATAAACCTTGATCCTTGTAGCCTCATTAAAAGGGTGATTGGTGTCACAATGCCAAAATGTGGGGTTTGCCATATTATCTCCAAATCTCATGAGAGATCAATATAATTTAGAGAAAATTGGTGAAAAGTTTATTTTAAAAATGGTAAGGCGTTAGGTCCCATGAATAATTTTATTTTATTTATTTTTGGTGAGAAGTACACTTTTTATAAAATATTGTGGTAAGAAGTACATTTTGTTATTTTGGAGGACATTTTATTTTCATTTTTATCCTTTAACCTATCTGTTGAAATCCTTTTATCTGTTCAATTTTTATGAACCTATTTGTTCAATTATTTTTCCCTTATCTATTGAAATTCAAGTTTGTTTTTCCCAATATGTTGAAATTCACCAAGCCTATTTCCCTTATGTGTTGAATTTCACAAGCATATTTTTTCCCTATATGTTTAACTTTTTTTTATCTATTTAAATTGTGATATACATACACACAGATATTTATAGAGAGGAGAGAGAGATTGATAAGTTCAATTTTTTTTATCTTTTCAATTTTTCTTTTATCTATTCAAATTAAATTCATACATACATACATACATACATATGTGTGTGTGTGTGTATATATATAGAGAGAGAGAGGAGAGAGAGATTGATAAGTTCAATTTTTTTTATCTGTTCAATTTTTCTTTTATCTATTCAAATTAAATTCATATATACATACATACATATGTGTGTGTGTATATATATATATATATAGAGAGAGAGAGAGAGAGATTTGTTCAAATTGTTTTCCAAGTCAAAGAAGATGGAGATGGAGATGGAGATAAAGATCTTTCCACCACCACCACCACCACCACCACATTTATGGCTTTATCATCCACCATCTCAATCTCTCACAACCAATTAGCCACCACTTGCTTTACCGCCGCCCAATTCCAGCCACCTATCGGCACCCTAGCCTTCCACTCCTTCATCACTTGCCTCTTTACCTCCGTCCACTGCGACTTCTCTCAACGTCACCCTTGATCAGGGTTCGCCGACTACTCATCCCTCCCTTACACTGACTCTCTCCCTCCGACGCTGTCTCTTGTATTTGTAAAAACCTATCTTACTTCCACAATCACCTTCGTCTTAGCTCTCTTTTTCTCACCCTCTCTGTCTTTGTATGTCTGTCTGTCTCATCGTCTTATTCTATCTCCTTATTACTTGACTTTTTTTCTACATTTTCCATCCATCCGATCAACTTTTCGTCCTCTTTGGTCATACTTTTTTCGATTGCAAAATCCTGGAAAATCATCTCATCGATCGAATAGAAGGAGAAGAGTCGAGACAATGGAGACAATGAAGACAATGTGTCAATGATCAAAGACTACAGATCTAAGACAATGGCGGCGACAGCAACATTAGCAGCAGCAACGATGAAGACGACGGTGGATCTGAGTTCGTAGATGCCACTACCATATAAGAGAGAGAGAGAGAGAGAGAGAGAGAGAGAGAGAGGTATGGGTAGGGTGAACTAATAGAGAGAGAAAGATAAGGAAACGTGGGATACAAAGTGATTTTGAACAGATAGAGGCATGGTTCCCAACAAATAAAAGGCATGTGGATTTTTGGGTAAAAGAAATATGGGTGTTTTGGTCATTTCACTTAAGCATGTCCTTATGGACAAAATATTTTAACGTGCGTACTTTTGGACAAACAAAATCCAAATTTCAATTTATGGGTCAAGCGCCCTATAATTTACATTTCTATTTATTAGATTATGTCAACTGACAAAATGATTATACTAAGTTCTAATTTATAGTTCAAAATTTCAGAAAATAATGAAAAAATGACTTGCTTTCATAATTTTTTTTTTTAATTTTGTGAAATATTGTTCTCGCAATGCTTAACTCATGTAATAAATTTTTTATATATATATTTTTTATCATTTATTTTCTTGCACACCACAGCCCTGCTTAACCAAAATTTCTGATTTTGTCCCTACCTACAAAAGAGGTAGATGAAGTATGAAGGGGAGACGAATCCCCTTAAATTCGCCACCACACCTACATAAGGCTATTCATTTGAATTCTTTATTTATTTTTTTTTTGAAAAATTATGTGGTGGTCTTAGAATAAATCTACGTGGTACCTCAACTTGATATTTATTGGTTAAAACTATAGGACTAATATTTTTCTATTAGAATTTTAAGAAACAACTTGATAAGTGTCAAGTGATAAGTGGTATGGAGCAATATTTGAGGATCACCAAATAATCACCCCTACTTTTATTTTTTTATGTGAGACAAGCCACAAAGGCTAAAAGAAACTTTCTTAAGAAAATAAGGAATGTTTTTAAAAATGGCAAATTATACTAACATTTTTGCACTTACACTTTATTATCTCACTTTATCTCTTAACTTTTTAATTGTGACAGTTAATCTCTTAGACTTTTGGTCAAATGCCGATTGAGTCCAATGGTTAACCATCGTTAGAGGAGCAAACCGAAAACTCCCCACCTAACTGTCAACTGATATTGTTGGAAGGGTAAAAACATAAATTCACATCTCTTTTCTATCCAAACCACACATTTACTGTCATGCACTATAGAAAGCTTATATACATATGAGGAATTTTAATTCAGTGTAATATTTTAACAAAAATTATAAAAAATGATAAATTTTATACATATTAATAATTAAAAATATATATATTTCATAATTTTATAATAATTTTCTGGTAGACTTAAGATATGTAATTTCCCTCATATATATTCTCTGCATTTGTTGCAGAGAAAACAGAGAACATGACTTTTTGTGGTTTTGACATCTAGCTATGTAGTAATTAAGTTAATGGAATTCCAACCAAAAAAAAAAAAATAGAATTGTAGTTCATAACATTCATATTCCAGAGTAAATTGATTTTGGTGACATGTCTGATAAACACTTCAGCTGCAATGCCCCCAAAATAAAACAATAAAGATAACTCATATGCGGAATAAATATGAGAAACAACATACTTTCATATATTAGAGTTCACTGTCTAATAACCAATTAAATGCCATGTAGGCTTACATCTTTCCAAGTCATTACTTGGTTACACAAATTGAGTCTCGCTCATTACATCTTAAGCCCTTGGCTTTACAAATAACAAACATACGCATAACAAGACATAATTAAGAAGCTCTTGCTTCCCGAAAGTCCGTCCACGCTATTGCCTTGAAGGAAACATCTCATCTGCACCTAAAAATGGTATTCCCATATAGGGTGAGCTAACAGCCCAGTAGAAATAATCTAACACAATTTATGAGGTTTAGCAAAGGTATAAATACCACGTACATAAACAATACCGATATGGAAGCATCCACAAGGCCTGCATATCTATATGCCACTAAGACCAATCTTATTCCATTTTCCTTCAATTCATTTCCAGTTCATAAATGCTGCCCAATTCATGAGTTTAATTCATTATCTTTCAATAACCAAAATAAGACTACAACTCAATGGTTTTCCAATTATACAAAACACACATAAACACTTCAAACTTTTCCATTTTACGGATATTTCGTCCGAAGGAATCAGCACCCATTTATATATATATATATATATATATATTTTCGGGTCTTTCACCCAGGACACTCCGACCAACTTGCTTTAAATGGAGTCCATCCCATTTCTCCTCCCAAACAAATATACATATACAATGTATTTATAAACATAATCATATATGGAGTTGTAGACACCCCATTTTTGACCGTCCTCAAGACTTGGACGTCACCGCTTGAACACTCGGTGATCATCCATGTTTGTGTTCGTCTTGAGTTCCTGGAGGTCTTGGCTACGCGCCTTGCCTCAGGACCTCTCGACTCGACTGTTTTGTGTTTGGCTTTGCACCAAACACTTGTGTTTTGCCTTTGAGGGGCAGGGAATGGCTTGTGAGCCATCCCCATACATCACCGGCCATGGCTTGAGGCCACCGGCTGTGTTTTGTTGCCACCGGCCAAATGTTTGGCCGGCCGGCACTATAGATGGCCGGACGGCTATCTTTTTTTGGTCAATTGCATTTTTTTTCGGCCGACTACTGTGCATCTACTTTTGCAGATATTTTCATGCAGCTAGCATGCACTTGGCTCCCCTCCATACACGTGTATGGAGGGATTTCCCTCTTAGCTAGCTTGTCTTGTAAGCTTACAAGATTGAAGCTCTATAAAAGGAGGCCTCATCTCCCTCTTTTGAAGGTTAGACAACTTAGACAACATTTTCAGAGGATTTTGAGTTTTAGGGTTAGGGTTCATATATCCTCCATCTCTATATCTCTCGCTCTCTTGTGTTTTGTGTGTGTTTTGTCTTAGTTTTACACACAAACACCCACCATCACACCTTTTCTTGGAGCTGAGGCCCTTGAGGGTTGTTTTTGGAGTTGTGGAGCTGTGTTGAGCTTGAAGAACCAGCTGGTTCACCATTGGTGAAGAGGGTCTACAATTCCCCATTTTTCCATAGCTTATTTACCTATCCTGCATCTGTTTTTGAGCTTAGTGTATAACATATAAAAGTTGTGTTTTTACTTGCTTTAAATAGTTGCTTAAGGGTGTTTCAAGTTTTGGGGTTGTTTGACCCCTCTTAAGGCTTGTTTGGCTTTTGTTTTGTGCCATTTCGGTTGAGCTCCGGGACCATTGTGCTTGGGCCTCCTCACCACTGCTTAGCATACATGCCTTGTAATGCCATGTTTAGGTCTTAACATGCTTTTGGTTTTGATCCTTGTTCTAGCATGATTTTGGCCAAGCTTTGTGAAGCTTTTGTGTTTGTTTGAGCATGCTTAAGCTCTATTTTTGGTTGTCTTAGTCGACCATCACACGCTTAGTATAGCCACCTTGCATTTTGGCTTGTTAGCCTTGGGTGTGTCAGTGTGGAGCATGCTTTACTTGCTTTGATTTAGTGAGTTGGAACCATTTTCCATGTCATTTCAGTCCACTTAGCATGCTTGTATGCTTGCATTTCATGGCCCCTTTGATGCTCCAAGAGGTTGTGTCCTATGCTCCATGTTTGGTTATTGTGTATGCTTCCATGTGTAAGTCATTTAGATGCCATCTAAGTGGTCTTTTGGCTTTGTTTTAGCATGCTAAAACTCTGGTTTTGGCCATTTAATTCATGCCATGTGTGGTTGCATTAAGTGTAGTTCAATCCCCCTTGGGCTTGCCTTGAATCTTGGACCATTGTTGCATGCCATGCTTACCTTGTTTACTTGGTTTAGCACCATTCTTAACATGATTTTCAAAGCTTATAATGCATGCCATTAGCCCATGTTTGCATCCTCTTAACTGTGCCTGAGAGTTGTTCCTATATGCCTAGGTGTTGGTCCTTGTGTGCATGCATGCTTGCATGTCATTCGTCCTTCCATTCTTGAGCATGTTAGCCATTGTTTTGGGCCTAGTTGAGAGCTACCTAATTCAGTTTAAGTCCATCTTTTGCATGCTATTCAAATGTTGTTGCATTAATCCACGTTTGCATGTTTTGGTTGCATGTGTTGCATGTTTAAAATCACTTGCATTTGGCATGCATTCCCTTGGTCAAGTTGCTAGCATGTTTGCATGTCTTGCACACTTGCATGATTATATCACATCTCGCATGCTTCATTAGCTTGCATAGTTATGACATGCTTGTTTTCCTTGTTTGCTTAGGTTGCGTACCTAGTGTACATTGCATGTTTGCATGCTCCCCTCCATACCATATAGCATACTAGTTTGCATGCCTAGGTTGCATTCCATCTAGCATGCATGCCTTGTCCCTTGATCTAGTGATAGGGATTGGGCCTTTGTTTGTGTGTGTGCATTGCATTAGAAATCAAAATGCATACTTGGTCTCTTGGGCCATCATGCATCGAAATACGCGATTGATGGTCCGAGAACCAAGGAGCACACCCCTTTGAGTCATGAACATGATAAGAGGTGTGTTGGTGCATACATTGCTTGAAATGCATTGCCATGCCAAGTTCTGTCATCTGCTGCTGTCAAACCAGTTTTTGTAGGAAGATTTGGCCAGCTGGCCATCTTAAGTGCCGACCGACCAATTATTGATGGAGAGCTCAAAAAATGGTCGATGACCATCCGAACATGGCCGGTGGTGTTCCCACTTGGTCGGTGGTGCTCCACAGCACTCAGAGAAGCAACCTTGGGAGTTGTGAAATTTTCAGAGAAGCAGAACAGTCAAAGCAGAGGCAACTTGTGCATGGCAATGACTTCCGAGTGGAATCGAGCACGCATCGTACTGGACCCTCTTCCCGAGGCTGTTTATTGCTTAAATTAGATTAATTAATTTGCTTAATTAATTAGGTGGTTTATAATATTTAATTAGCTTGTAGGTTAATTAAATTGTATTATTCTTTCGGTCCCTCCGAGCGAGGGCAAATTTGTAATAAGTGTGGGTGCGTGTGTGCATGTCTTCCAACCCCCACTTCTTTCTCCCTTTTACTTACATGCTTTTGATGGTTACTATTAGGGCATGTTTACTTTAGCATACCTTATGCTATGCATGCGTGCATCATTCATCAGTATTGCATGCACCAGGCTCGGCGCATCATACTAACTGCATAAGTATTTCAAATCTAACTTAAATACATGCTACTTGTGCATTTTCACATATCATTTATAGACTAGCCGAGCCTACTCTAGTGACATTCCGTATGCGTTGCATTAGGCATTTAAACATGGACTTGGATCATGCATGATTGCTAACATGTTCTTGTTTTGGCACGGAGTACTAGGTGAGCTCTTTATGCTTTAGCATCTCACATGAGTGTGAACGTTAACATGATAGCATGATTACCATAAGGCTAGATGCTTATTTGATGAACTGCATGAATGCCTGTGGGTGAAGGTTGGATTGTTTGAGTTGGGATAACTCGTTAAAATCCGTATTTTAGCCTACTTATGA
This sequence comes from Camellia sinensis, assembly GCF_055761805.1. Classification (NCBI taxonomy): domain Eukaryota; kingdom Viridiplantae; phylum Streptophyta; class Magnoliopsida; order Ericales; family Theaceae; genus Camellia; species Camellia sinensis. The sequence goes on from NC_138967.1 coordinate 154,967,760, forward strand.
GTAGCAAATTCCAAAGCGTTTTCCAAACAAACGGATATGCAGTGTTTTGTTCCAAATTAGGCGATCTAGTCTATACTTGTTTGTTGTGCGCATAACGTAGTAAATCTAGGCTAATAACCGGAATAAGAACGCATAACGTTTTCAAAATTGGATATCGCGGTTATTAGAGGCCGATCTTCGGATCGGGCGAGAGGGGGTGCTCATAGCTGACCTTCCCCAATCGTACCCAAGCTCCCGAACCGAGGCAACTTTGGTGATGACGGACACGTGGCCTTTGGCACCGAGTCAGGGTTTCCTAAATTCCCCCATAAAAAATATTTAGGTGGCGACTCTGTATCTGGCAAAGCAGTCCATGTTTGGCACTTTTTTCAAAATCTGTTTTTCTCAAAATAATTTGTCGGATTTGGAATCTTTGGTTCAGATTTAGAACCGTGACAATTTGAGAGTCCGAACTGTAGTGAGCCCAAAACGAACAGAACGGGATTCCCTCCCGGGACGTTCGGGGACGTCTACAGTTTCTGGCGACTCTGCTGGGGAGTTTAGAGAGCTTGACTCGAACTCGTGATATCCTGTTTTGATTTCATTTATGTGTCTCTTTGCATTGCATGTGCATTGGTGCGCCTAGGACACCGTGTTTGCCATCTGCTATTCCTGAACAGTTTGCCGGAGGCTTGCTTTGTCAAAGCATGCCGTAAGGCTGACCGGTTACGGGCTCTGCCAGTATGGGAGCACAAATCCCAGTTTTACCAGGGCACCCCTTTTGACCATTCGACCTAGTTCATATTCAGAATCTATAGTGACCACTCCAAACTAGGATAGGTTGCTTACCCGATCGTAGGTTGTTTGAAACCACTGCGTGCGTAGTGAAACCCTAGCTCCTGACAAAATAGGACAGGGAAACCCTACCCCAACTTAGGGGTGTTTTGGCTCTCTTTTACTTGCTATGTGTTTTTAGAGTGTATCTATGCAGGGAACGTACATATCAGTTTGCAAGTTTGAGTATCAGGCCCGAGGGCACCAGTATCAGTTTATGAGAATCAGTTATATCTGTGGGTATCCGATTCAGTATTTTGGGGGCAGTGATTTTGGGCAACAATGGTCAGCAGTAGAGTACAATTGTTCGGCTACATCTGTGTTTGATCCATTTGGGCTGAAACGCTGCTTGTTTTTCCTTTCAGTTCAGAGAGTTGATACAGAATAGCTAGTGTTCCCCCTTGCCGAGGCAAGACAGATATCTGATCCGTCAGTCACCGTTCAGTACAGCAGACTTATCATGACGCAGAATTCAGAGGAGATTGTGGTTATGACGGCCGCATTGGATCAAGGAATCACTCTGCAAAGCGAGACCAATGTCGATGTACCGCATCCACCCAGGTCGCCTGTCGCGCACCCGGTCTGGACCCCCCAATTGTATCAGGCTCGTGAGCCCACCACATTCGAATTGATGGGAATGATAGGTGACCTCGAGATCCGTGGCATATCTCGCTTACGGAATGTCAGCTTCGCCACCAGCCGCACCGTATGCCGGGAATTTTGTACCACAGGAGCCCCCACTATTGGGACGAATTGTGATCGAACTTAGCCAATCCGAGGTGGCCTCCAACTATAACAATGACTTATCAACATCAACCCAAACCCTGGATCAGGATGAGGCCAGAGGCAAGAACAAAATGAAGGCAGATGCCGATCCCATTGAACAACTGCTATGGGCAGTCGAGGCTTTGAAAGCCGAGGAGATGAGTAAACAATAGGTATTCGCAGTCATAGCTAAGGCTGTGGATGATGTTTTCCCCACTCCAACCGAAGGCAGTACAAGCCAGTTAGGAAATCGGGATAGGCCCCATCATGCCAGAACAGTTCCTTCCACTCCCAACCCTGCACCTGGGAAAGATTAGAAAGTCAAGGCGGCGTCTGCCGACCCTTTCGCTAGTGCGTCTAGCAAGAATACTCAACCTTCAAAGTACCTGCCCCGAGGGCGCAGGGTCTTTCACGCTCTCTATATGCCATTGTCAAAGGCACTTCAGATCCTTGCCGAAAGGGGGCATCTTAAACCCTTGGAGCCTCGGCCTCTCCCAAAGAATCTCCCTACTACACATGATGCTGCTGCCTTGTACTGTGCGTACCACCAGCAAACCGGTCATGCTACCGACAATTGTTTTCGCCTCCGTCATGAGGTGCAAGACTTGATCGACAACGAAGTTATCCTCCCGCCCACCTCAGCCAAGTCCGTTACTACCCAGTTATTGGATTTTGAGGATACTGATACTGCGAGTATGTAATCAGGAAGTGAACCACCTGCGGGCGGCGCTCAGCGTATTTTGGGTGTGGCGTCTGGCACGCATTTTTGGAGCATCTGCGAATGCTAGTTTTGTAAATTCTGGTTTGGGTGTCGAGTCAGTCTTTTGTTTTGTTTTGAGTCTCTCTCATTGTCTTGAGTCAGTCCTTTTGCTTATGGGTCTGTCTTGTTGTAGCGAGTCAGTCCCCTTTGTATAGAATGTTAGGTGATTCCGGAGCTGTTGCCTCGAACACCGTTTTGTTTTGTAATTACCCTTTTGCTTTCTTTTGAGTCTGTCTCTGTCGTGGAGCCAGTTATAACCAGGGAATCTGAATGAAACAGCTGCGGCTATCATGTTTCCATGCTTACTACTATTCTGAATTAGTTGTGTCAGGGGACTTGAATGGAACAGCAGTACATTCCACCTGTTCTCTTGTGCCCTGAAAATCATTGCATTGACCTAAGTTTTTCAAAACGTTTTTAACACTGCGGTGAAAACAAAGAGGAAGGAATTGCTCGGGTTTTGCAAACTTTGATCAAATTCAGAGAAAGAGAGGCGTGCTAAGCCCCTAATGATTGAAATCATGCTTGTCAGCGTGAGTACTGAGAAGGACCCTGGCTTGATCCAGATTGGTTCCACACTATCTTCAGCGCGAGCGATTTGTCACTTCTTTAAAAACTTTCAAAAACAAAATGTTTTGCGCGGTCCTGCGAAGACCTGTGTGGAATCACTCTTGAGATTGTGCAGCTTAGAATCGCTCTCAGCCTCAAGACTCGAGCCCTTGTTTTAAAGCCTTGAACCATAATTCGGAGTGTTCAACGATCGACCATCAAGAGAGGCCTGTGTGGCCAGATTGGAAGCAGCCCTCGAACAAGAGGCACCAAAGTCGGATCAAGAAGATCAGATCTCATCAGAAGAAGATTGTGAAGCTAGAACAGAAGCACCCCTCCAACTAGGGGCAAAAACATCCGATGTGCTTGAAAAGCCGAAGATGGGTCCCTCAGCAAATCAATACAACAGTCATTTTCCTAGATTCAGATGACTTTAGGACCTCAAAACCATTTGGCATGGACTTGTTACACTTTTACCCTTGAGAGGCTCGCTGGGCCGAAAACCCGGAAGGGCGACCCAGGCAAAAGTTAGAGCCAAAGAAAATATATACAAAAAAAAAGAAGAAAAAAATATACAAAAGAGAGAAAAAAAAGAGAACAAATATACAAAAGAGAGAAAAATACAAAAAAAAAAATATACAAGAGAGAAAAAAGAAAGGGAAGAAAGAAAAAGGAAAGAAAAGCTCGCAAGGTCGAAAACCCGCATCAGGCGCCTTGGCAAAAGTTAGAGCCTAAAAAGTGAAGGTTAATACCTGAGTGTACCTTAACCGAAACTACGTAAGGCTTGATTCCCATGTTTGGGATACGTAGGCAACTTCGTCCTGAAGTTCAGCCCCCAACACTCTCATAGCGCCTCAGTCCATGTAATGGTTTTGATTATTCTTGCCCTCCCCGAATCCGATAGTTCAGTTGTGACAACCGGATACGTAGGCAACTTCATCCCGAAGTCCAGCCCCCAACACCTTCAAAGTGACTGTGTCCATATATTGGTTTTGACCATCTTCGTCTTCTCTGTATCCGAGAAAGTTCGGTCGTGATCATCACTAGTGAGGACTGTTTACAATATGTTGCAGCATCATCCAGACAAGGGGCAACTTTCCGTTGCCATGAGTCGCCGTTCAAACCAGGGGCAACTTTCCGTTGCCGTGCAGCGTCCTTCAAACAAGGGGCAATTTTACATTGCCTCCGATCCGAGGTTGTGCATCTCGAGAGTGAGTTCCGCGCTCGTTGGGCGGCAGCCGTTTGCCAAAAAGAAAATAGTTTTTGAGAATTTTTACTGAGGTTGACCATTTTCTCAAAGATTGTTTCATTTTCCAAAAATGGACCATTTTCTTGGACCCAAAAAGGAAAATTTTCAGTGCTCATACCTTGACTTGCATGATTTTCAAATCAAAAATCGAACAAGTGTGTTAATCTAACTCTCATATTGGTCAAAATAGTTTTAGTAGAAAATCAAAAACAAAAAATGGTCAAAATGATGAACTAGGGGCACGGTTGAGTCAGGCTTCCTGTCTTTCCCCCATCGCCAACATACTTGCCAAGAAGGGCACAACTCTAGCTGTCATTAAAGAGCTGAAAGTTCTCTCAACCTCCGAGCAACGAGGTATCGAACCAAGTGCGAAGCACGAATCTGAAGGGATCAAGGTACTCCGTTCCCTTACCTAGGGCATCGACCAAGCGCCACCGGAAGAAACAGCCGTGAGCTAACCATGTCGGGCGTGAACCCACAACTTCCAATTCATCCATTAAAAAATCCTGGAGAGGGATAAAAATGAGAGAATAAAGAATAGAGAGGTGTAAGTTGAGAGAAAGAGTGAGCAAAAAGGGTTTTGAGAGAAAAACCGAGCTTGAGTGCCAGAGTGATGTGAGAATCACAAATGAGAAAAGGGTGGGAAACAATACCCAGAGAAACTGGCTCCTCGCGATCTGAGGTCCCCCGTCTCCGTTAACACGTCTGTATGTCGTGTCTTTGTCAAAAATGGGTCGTCTCTGGGCTTTGACATTCACTCCCGTCATTGTTATGACTTTCGAGTTTTGTAAAGAGGGGCAACTGTAGACACCCCATTTTTGACCGTCCTCAAGACTTGGACGTCACCGCTTGAACACTCGGTGATCATCTATGTTTGTGTTCGTCTTGAGTTCCCGGAGGTCTCGGCTACGCGCCTTGCCTCAGGACCTCTCGACTCGATTGTTTTGTGTTTGGTTTTGCACCAAACACTTGTGTTTTGCCTTGGAGGGGCAGGGAATGGCTTGTGAGCCATCCCCACACATCACCGGCCATGGCTTGAGGCCACCAGCTGTGTTTTGTTGCCACCGGCCAAATGTTTGTCCGGCCGGCACTATAGATGGCCGGCCGGCTATCTTTTTTTGGTCAATTATATTTTTGGTCGGTCGACTACTATGCATCTGCTTTTGCAGATATTTTCATGCAGCTGGCATGCACTTGGCTCCCCTCCATACAGTGTATGGAGGGATTTCCCTCTTAGCTAGCTTGTCTTGTAAGCTTACAAGATTGAAGCTCTATAAGAGGAGGCCTCCTCTCCCTCTTTTGAAGGTTAGACAACTTAGACAACATTTTCAGAGGGTTTTGAGTTTTAGGGTTAGGGTTCATATATCCTCCATCTCTATATCTCTCTCTCTCTCTTGTGTTTTGTGTGTGTTTTGTCGTAGTTTTGCACACAAACACTCACCATCACACCTTTTCTTGGAGCTGAGGCCCTTGAGGGTTGTTTTTGGAGTTGTGGAGCTGGTTTGAGCTTGAAGAACAAGTTGGTTCACCATTGGTGAAGAGGGTCTACAAGGGTAAGAAACTTGTCCCTTTATTTCCCATTTTTGCATAGCTTATTTACCTATCTTGCATCTGTTTTTGAGCTTAGTGTATAACATATAAAAGTTGTGTTTTTACTTTCTTTAAATAGTTGCTTAAGGGTGTTTCAAGCTTTGGGGTTGTTTGACCCCTCTTAAGGCTTGTTTGGCCTTTGTTTTGTGCCATTGCGGTTGAGCTCCGGGACCATTGTGTTTGGGCCTCCTCACCACTGAAATCTTGAGGGATTTTAGTGATGAGGATGGTGCCTTGAGGTCCTAGGAAGGAGAGGGCCACCCCTCTCCTTGTTGTCCTTGAAAAGGGCCCCTTTTTGCCTCTTGAGGGAGCATCTAGTCTAAGTGTGTGTTGGCCATGCCTTAACTGATTTTCATGCTTATTATGTCATAAAATGCCTCTTTTTTTAGTTGGTTTTGGTACACCATGCTTGCTTAGCATACATGCCTTGTAATGCCATGATTTGCCTCAATACATGCATAGCATTTAGACTACCATGCTCTTGTGTTTTGGCTAAGCTTTGTGAAGCTTACATGCATATTTTGATGTGCTAAGGGACTGTTTTAGGTCATTTGAGTCATTCATGTCTTGCTTTGTATAGCTACCATGCAATCCCTCTTGAATGCCTTAAGCTCTGGCCTCTCTAGCATGCCATCCTTGCTTTGTTTCAGTGGTTTGACACCACTTATAGCATCATTTCAGTCCTCATGACATGCTTGCATGCTTGCCTTTAATGCTCCTTTGATGCTTTAAGAGGTTGTGTTGTATGCTCCATGTTTAAGCATTTGTGCATGCCTCCATGTGTAGATCATTTAGATGCCATCTAGGTGGTTTTTAGGACTTGCCTTAACATGATTTAGGACTGTTTTGATCTGTTTTGGTCATTTGCTTCATGTGTCATATGATCATGCTTTAAGTCTTTGGACCAATTACATGCTTTGCTTGCTTTGATTAGTTGTTCAGCACCTCTTTTCTATGCAATTTCAAAGCTTAAGGTGTATGCCATTTGTCCATGATTGCATCCTCTTAAGTGTGCTTGAGAGTTACCTTTTGATGTTTAAAGTTTTAAGCCATGTTTGCATGCATGCTTATATATGTAGATACTTGGCTCATGACACATTGTTGCACACTTTTGTGTTGTTGCATTTGGCATGCTTTGTATCTAACATGTTGTCCATATTGCACCTTGCATGTGTGCATGTCGTTGTTACACTTTGCATGCATGGTTAGTTGCATCTTTGCATTACTTGCTTGCATGCCCATATTGCACACTTAGGCTTACATGCTTAGGATTGCATTGCATTGTCATGCATGCTTCACCTCTTGATCAAGCCATGACAGAGGTTGAAAGCCCCTTGGTTTGTTTATGTGCATTGCATTTCATTTGAAATCGAAATGCACACTTGATTCTTTGGGCCATCATGCATGGAAATGCGCGATTGGTGGTCCGAGAATCGAGGCCCATCCTCCTTTGAGTCATAAATATGATAAGGAGTGTGGTTGGTGCATACATTGCTTGAAATGCATTGCCATGCCAAGTTCTGTCCTCTGCTGCTGTCAAACCAGTTTTTGCAGGAAGATTTGGCTGGCCGGCCATCTTAAGTGCCGACCGACCAATTATTGATGGCCGAGAGCTCAAAAAATGGCCGATGACCATCCGGACATGGCCGGTGGGGTTCCCACTTGGTCGGTGGTGCTCCATAGCACTCAGAGAAGCAACCTTGGGAGTTGTGCAATTTTCAGAGAAGCAGAACAGTCAAAGCAGAGGCAGCTTGTGCATGGCAGTGACTTCCGAGTGGAATCGAGCACGCATCGTATTGGACCCTCTTCCCGAGGCTGTTTATTGCTTAAATTAGATTAATTAATTTGCTTAATTAATTAGGTGGTTTGTAATATTTAATTAGCTTGTAGGTTAATTAAATTGTATTATTCTTTCGGTCCCTCCGAGCGAGGGCAAATTTGTAATAAGTGTGGGTGCGTGTGTGCATGTCTTCCAACCCCCACTTCTTTCTCCCTTTTACTTACATGCTTTTGATGGTTACTATTAGGGCATGTTTACTTTAGCATACCTTATGCTATGCATGCGTGCATCATTCATCAGTATTGCATGCACCAGGCTCGGCGCATCATACTAACTGCATAAGTATTTCAAATCTAACTTAAATACATGCTACTTGTGCATTTTCACATGTCATTTATAGACTAGCCAAGCCTACTCTAGTGACATTCCGTATGCGTTGCATTAGGCATTTAAACATGGACTTGGATCATGCATGATTGCTAATATGTTCTTGTTTTGGCATGGAGTACTAGGTGAGCTCTTTATGCTTTAGCATCTCACATGAGTGTGAACGTTAACATGATAGCATGATTACCATGAGGCTAGATGCTTATTGGGTGAACTGCATGAATGCCTGTGGGTGAAGGTTAGATTGTTTGAGTTGGGATAACTCGTTAAAATCCGTATTTTAGCCTACTTGTGAGCAGCAAATTCCAAACCGTTTTCCAAACAAACGGATATGCAATGTTTTGTTCCAAATTAGGCGATCTAGTCTATACTTGTTTGCTGTGCGCATAACGTAGTAAATCTAGGCTAATAACCGGAATAAGAACGCATAACGTTTTCAAAATTGGATATCGCGGTTAGTAGAGGCCGATCTTCAGATCAGGCGAGAGGGGGTGCTCATAGCTGACCTTCCCCAATCGTACCCAAGCTCCCGAGCCGAGGCAACTTTGGTGATGACGGACACGTGGCCTTTGGCACCGAGTCAGGGTTTCCTAAAGTCCCCCATAAAAAATATTTAGGTGGCGACTCTGTATCTGGCAAAGCAGTCCATGTTTGGCACTTCTTTCAAAATCTGTTTTTCTCAAAACAATTTGCCGAATTTGGACTCTTTGGTTCAGATTTAGAACCGTGACAATTTGAGAGTCCGAACTGTAGTGAGCCCAAAACGAACAGAACGGGATTCCCTCCCGGGACGTTCAGGGACGTCTACAGGAGTACATCCCATTTCTCCTCCCAATAAACATACATATACAATGTATTTAAACATGGTCATCTATGGAGTACATCCCCTTTCTCCTCCCAATAAACATACATATACAATGCATTTATAACATGGTCATATTCAATGACACCAACAATGGATTAGCATTAAATCGCCTAATCCTCATGTAATTTCTACAACAATCATAGCTATCCTCCACCGATAGCCCAATGCAATTATTTCCAAGAGATGTTCAATATCGGAATAAATAGTTTATTCAAAATTTCATAGATGAGATAATACATATCCAATATCACCATTTACAACCACAACCTTCTAATCCCATATTTTAAATGTTAATCCCAATTATTTATGCAGAATAATGATTTAATCAAATTAGGGTAAAATCCCCCTTTTCACCAAATATCAACCCAAACACCAAAAACAACTATTTTGGCACAACTTGATCTTATTCTCAAGCCTCATACTCATTTACCTCATATTCATCAAAAACTCCTCTTTTCCATATAACACCCAAATCTTAGATTTGTCCAAACTACAACCAAATCTCATCATCTATACACAATAGCAAATAACTAAGCTAAAAACCATATTAGAGTGTAGAAAATCCCTACCTTAAGAAGAGAAGACGAGCAAAGCAAGGTTGAACTCCAAAAATGATGAAACCCACTTTTACTTAGATCAATACGAAGCTCTTGAAGCCCTCTACCTTATTCTCAAAGACACTAGGGTCAAGAACTCAATGGATTTAGATGAAATCTTAGAGAGAAGGTAGTTTCTAGAGAGAGAAGCTCAAGATCTGGAAATTTGGAGACTGTTAGAGAGAGAGAGAGAAAGCAAAAAAGTGATCTGAAATGTTACTTTCACGATCTGATAAACGCGCAGTCCGCTCGAGCGGAGAGTTTGACGCTCGAGCGTCAGACACATAAATTCGATCCGCTCGAGCGCAATAAAGGCCACTCGAGCGCCAAGACATAGCAGCAAGACACTACCCGCTCGAGCGCAATGATACCCGCTCGAGCGTAGAATTCACTCGTCTAGTATTTTACAAACTTCAAAAAGTCGCTCGAGCGCCAGAGGGGCCGTTCGAGCTCAGACCCGCTCGAGCGTAAAGAACACTGCTTGATCATGAAAAACATTTTTGCAGTATTTTTTTGCAGACGCACAAAGTACTGAATGATTGCAAACCCCGCTCGAGCGCAAGAATACCCGCTTGAGCGGAAGACCAAAATTCTGGGAAACAAAGGCTTGGAAAAATAAGCGACCAACCTGTTCCAAACACACAACTACAACCCAATAACCAACATTAAGGGGAAGACAAGGGAAACAAGACATAAACCACCATCCAAACTCGAGTCCGGAACACCACAAGAGACGAGTCAAAACCAGGGTCGCTATATCAACTTTGTCCATTAACAAACATTGGTTCATATTTTTTTATCAGCAAAAAGTAATATATTATCAGGATAATAAAACATTACAGAAAAAAAAAATGAAAGAAGAAATGGCCAAAGCTGAAGTGCTCCAGAGTAAAACCATTTGCCCTTTTTCCCCGTGAATGTAAGTTTATAGTCGAACCTAAGAGTGTAAAAATGGCCCGTGGCCCGTGGGTTGCCCGAAGCACTCCAGCCGCCCGAGATGGGCCCGACCCTATTTACGCCGAGCCCGAGCCCATAGGCTTGGGCTTAGGCTTGGGCCATCATTTTGAAGCCCGGTCTGGCCGTGGGCCCGATCTAACTGGGCCGGCCTGCTCAAGACCCACTCAAAGCCTGGCTCGAGGCCTAGCCCACTCGAGGCCTAGTGTTATTTTTAGTGGAAAATAATAAAATTTTGGTGGAAATAATAAAAAAATTGTCTAGGCCCGCCCAAGCCTGCCCAAAGCCCAAGCTTAGGCCCATCGGCCTGCCCGAAACTCAAATGCCCCTAGGCTTGAGGCTAATTTTTTGGCCCGTGGCCCGGCCCAGCTTGACCTGATTTTTGGAAGGAGCCCGCAAGGCTCGACATGGATCGGCCGGGGACCGAGCCGAGTGGGACGGGCCGAGCCAAAATTACACCCCTAGTCAAACCACATATATATATATATATATATATGTTTTTGGATAAGTAAGTTATATTATCACTAAAAAAAGAAAGATATATAATGAAATTCAATACACATCTTTTGAGGGAGAACAAAATAAACAAAAAAAAAAAAAAACTACTCCATCAAAAGAAACAAAACTAAGTCTATAGAAAACAAACACAACATTCACAACAAAAATGATTCAAAATTTCCCTCTAGCACTCTTCAAGTTATGAAGTTTCACTTAAAGTTTTCTTCTATTATCCTCCTTTGTAGTCTCCCCATTGCTAGGGTCACTTGGAGATGAACTCTCTCCATTTTTTAGGCTCTTCATTTGGCACACCAACTCTTGACTTAATTCTCCATTCCCTAACTCTCCCATATCACACGATTCGAGGACATCAAAGTCATTAGATGTTGCAAGGGCAGAAGACTGCGTCTGTCTCTCTTTGTTTATCATTGTCGTTGAACCTTGCTCACCATCTCTCCCTTTTTTCTTCACCACTTCACATTTAGTCGGAATTTGTATTTTAGTCTCCTTGATTCTCCACTCTTGTTTGAAAGAGGGAGGGTTCAAGGTCTTTTGCGTTTGAGGGCACAAATTAATGGTATGACCAAAAGTCTTACAAACATCACACCATGGAACCTCAACTTGAATCTCATATGGGTCACCATAACCAAGATTTATTTTGAAAGACTCAGGGATCTCTTTATTTGCTGGCACTTCAATACATATTCACGCAAACGTAAGTCTGCTTCTCTTGAAAATAGGCTCATCTAAATAAAGAGGAGTTCCCATGATGCTAGCAATGTAACCCAAACCCTCTTCAGTCCAAAGCTCCAAAGGAACATTATACAATTGCACCCACAATGGCACACTCGAAAATCCACACTTTGTTAGTTTTAGTTTAGGTTGCCATATTTTTAATAACAATCAATCTACCCCAACGTAATAGGGGGCATCTTCCAAAATTTTGTCCACAGCCTCTTCACTTTTTATTTTAAAAATAAAAAAGCCATCCTCAAGCAAATTTTCCCAAAGGTTCTCTATTCAAGTTTTCACATAATGGAAAGAGAATTTTTTATCAATGAAGTATCCAACCAAGGCATTTTCCCAATAGGAAAAGCCCTTTTTTGAGATCTCAGCAAGGACATTGTACATGCCATCTACTAGGTTCTCAATCTTATAGGCCCCTATTTTATACTTCAATTTTGACACCTTGATAATCTCTTCTTTAACTAATGAGCTCCAAACTTGTAGAGGCTTACCTGATATAGCAGGTGTATCACCATCAAGACATTCACCCTTGCCAGATTGTGTGTCTTCCATATATAGTTCAACCGAATCCTCATTTCTACAAGCTCGTACATTTTCAACGCTTTTTTGTTGCTTTGTGCACCTTACTTCTCTCCTTTGATCAGCACTGAATGAGCCAAGTTTTGCTGCCAGTAGGGATACAATGGCCAATTTTGGCCACTACTCAAGATCAGTCAGCACTCTATTTGGTGTGTTCCATGCACTAGGTGTTTAATGCTGCTTTTATGATTGCTAAGCTGAGGCTTGCATTTCAACATTCAATCGCGATTGTGGTGTACCAAGATTTCCAAACAAATATGGATCGACACAATCACACTCGATTAAGCTATCCTCCGAACCACATATATTTTCATATTTTTGTGTGATTTCTTATTTTACTTTCTTGCTTTCGTTTGTTTCGTTATAACATTAACAAACATTTGTTAGAATACGAATGTTTTTTTTAGATGGGAAAGTACAAGGCTTAATATATTGCACATCGAATAATAAATCGTTCAATAAAGTACATCGGAGTACAAAATAGGTCCCCAAAGGGATAAAGAGAACCTCCATGTAGGAAGGATACGAATATCCACATAGAAAAAAAAAATAATCGCTACGCAAGGAGGAGAAAACCTCCATGAAAGGAGGATCTACATAGAGAGATATTATTGCAACACAAAAAAAAAAAGAAAAAAAAAGAAAAGAGTAATGCTAAGGATCATGAAAAAAATATCATAAAGATGAACACGAATGATTCTCCATTCTTGGATTACAAATACAATAAAACACCACACACTAATCAAATGATGAAAAATTTTCATGATATTTTTTTTCATGATTCCTAATATTATTCAAAAAAATAAAGTAAAAGCGATCACCACCAAATAAACAATATCAATCACCTTTACGATCCGTTCATCATTGCAACCAGTAGCTTTCATACCTTAATTTCCACTTCTACGTTACAAAATAAAACATTATAGATCTAAGGTGGTTACCTAGCGTCTAATAACGCGTTTAACAGTATCAGATCTTAGTTATAAATAAGATTTGAGATTAGATCTAAAAGCTTTCTTGGTAGTAAGCCGATGATAGTGACAAGAAGAACGGTAGTGGCTAACATGGTGATAGAAACATCAGGAGAAGAAATGAAGGCGAGATGAAGGTTAAAGGCATCACCCTCTCCCCCTAAAGAGCAGAGCAAGATAAAGTGTTTAGGATTTCTTAGAGAGAGAGAACGGGAATAGGGTTTCTTAGAGAGAGAAAGGATTTTTTCTACCTTCTTTTTTTTTTAAGAACGGGTAAATAAAAAAAAACAAAAAAAAAAACATCGAATATGAATGTCATGAATTACATCTTTTTACTTGACATAATGTATCATTTTGTTCTGAAATGTGAATATTATTAAAATGTTTGATTAACTCACTTGAACAGTAAGTGTTAAATACCATGAAATTCATGAGCTTATTATTATTATTATTTGATTGCATGTCCACTAACTTAATTGCAATTTGCATAGCTAGATAATTGTCAACCACAAAACATTTCACATGCAACCACAAAAGGTCATGTGCTATGTTTTCTTCTCACCAAATGCAGAGAATATATATGTAGGGGAACCTAGAAAGCACGGATACGGATACGGGATACGGGATACAGGTATGATACGATACAGATATGGCGATACGACAAAATTTGAAAAACTAGGATACAGGTACGACAGGGATACATTCGTAAAAAATATTATTTTTACAATTTTTAGTAATATGACACACATAAAAATAAAACTTAAACAATTTTTAGTAATGTAGCATACATAAAAATTTCCCCTACAATCTCAAATTTAAAATTGATTTAATTTTATAGAACTTAAAGAATAAAGATTATATCTAAATATATATATATATATATATATGTGTATTATAAAAATAGCAAATCAGATCAGACCATTTCAAAAAAAAGAAAAAAAAAAGAGAAGAAAGCAGGGAGAGCAAGACGAGACGAGCGTGAGAGAGAGAGAGAGAGAGAGAGAGATTGAGAGAGAGGGAGAGAGAGGGGGGGACGAACCTGATCGATCGACGACGACGAGCCAACAACGCTACTGTTCGTGATGATGATGATCGATCGACAACGAGGTGTCACTTTGGGGCACACTCATTCTCCTCCTCCTCTTTTGCTGCTTGCGGCTGTGCGTTAGATGATGAATTAGGGCCTGGTTTGTTTGTTTTTTTTTTTTGTTTTATTTTACATAACTTTTCTTATTTTATAATTTGACCCTTGTTACAAAATTTTTAAATTACTTTTTAGCCCCGCCGTATCCCGAAAGTATCCAGAGCGCATCCTAAAGTATCCTCGCGTATCCCAAATGTATCCGAAATTCAAAAGAAAAAAAAAACAAGATACTTATTTGCCATATCTGATACGTATCTCGCTGTATCCGACGCGTATCCGATATGTATCCGATATGCGTATGGGGGCCATTTCGGAGTATCCGTGCTTCATAGAGGAGAACATATATAGAGCTTTCTAAAGTGCAAGGGGTAGTAAATGTACAGTTTGGATGGAAAAGGGTTGTGGATTTATGTTCTTACCCTTCCAATAATATCACCTAATGGTAATGTAGGGGTTGTCCAGAAATTTAAGGGGTTGATTGTCAACATTAAATGGTCAAAAGATAAAGTGTGATGGGTGTTAAATACATGATGACAATTGTAATTTTCTCTTTTAAAAAAGTACCAAAACTTAACCCATTTTATTTTGGAAAAATCACCAACATAAACTTGACTATAATCTATGTACAAAGAAAAAAAACCACACTTATTAATATTTATCATTCACTTGCAATAAATCTCTTAATTTAAACTTGTTAAACAACAAACAAATAAGAGTTTTAATTACTATTATTTTAATAAAAAAAAATTTCCATAATACAATTGAAGAGTCAAGAGAGACTAGGCAAACAATTCCTCCCACCAAACGTGGCTAACTAATTGTAAAAATTTTGTTATACATATATATTTATTGACTAAAATAATTAGATAAAATAAAGAATATATTTGTTTATGTACTTTTGAAAAATGTCTCCTAGTACTAAAGTTGTTATGAAAACTTGAAACCAACCACTCCCTCCTCGGACAAGGGATGCCTGCTGTGCTGCACAGCAGGGAGTGCTGTACATACAAAACGGCACAGTTTTGACTCTTTGTTTGTTTGTTTTTTTGTTTGCTTGTTTGTTTTTCAAAGAGAGAAAGCTGTTAGTTTGAAATAAAATAAAACAAAACCTTACAAATTTTCAAAGGCATTTATTGTAGTGGGGAGAAATATGTACTGACGTATTTGTTATTTTATTTTTGAAAATTCACATAAGTTGAAATGTAATGTATATTTATTGATTATTATATTTTTGATTTTTTTAAACAAAAATGATTTAGATATCTGAAAATAGACCTCTAATAGAGCACTAATTTGTCTTTTTCTTCTCATTTTTTTGTCTTTTACTTCACTGTTTGTTTGTTTGTTTGTTTTTTTTTTTTTTTTTTTTTTTTTTTTTTTTAATGGGTGGACAGCTCATTAGAGCTGCACTGTAGCAGCTCTAATTAGAGCTCTACAACAGCACTGTTTTTTAAAAATCAAACTAGTTATATTTCTTTTGACATTGATATTTATTAGAGTATAATTGCTTATATTCTATTATTCACATATAAATATAAGTCATCTATAGTATATGTAGTATCTAGGCCAACTTGTGCTCACCTCGAATAATCTCAAGACTTTGAAGTTAATTGGGGAGACTCAAATTAATTGGTTGATTTTTTAACAAAACAATAAATAATATGTAATAATACACATAGTTCCAAGTAAATTTAACAAAAATATTTTAAGTGCTTTATAATTTTTTTAATTGGTTTGCCTAAATGAGAACAATATTGATGTTGTTGTTATTATTATTATTATTATTATTTGAAAAGTTTTTTTAAAAAAAAATTATAGTTCGACTCTTGTAACAAAATAAATCATTAGTTTTTAATTTTATCAATTTAAACGCTACTATTTTGATTTATTTTCAATCTCAATCATTCGCTCATTTTTTGTTAGATAAAAATTAACGAAAACAATATTTTAGTTATTAAACTTTATGTAGATATACATAAAATATTTAAAATATTATTTTTGCTTAAATTTACTTAACGAAAATAGGTCAATGATTTAGATTGAAAATAAATCAAAATATTTAAATTTAAATAGATAAAATAAAAAAAAAAACTTATAATTTATTTTATTACAAAGGTAAAATTCTGATATTTTTTTAAAATAATTTTCCCTCATTATTTTTGGAGGAAATTACCAATAGGTCCTACTTTTGAGACTTATTACTCATTAAGTCCTATGATAAATTTATTAAGTGATAAATTTATTAGTGTTTTGTTTTATGAATAAATTTATAGTGATAAATTTATCAGTCTCTTATTTTTATAGTAATAAATTTATCAATTAAGATCTGTAAATAAATAAGTCTAATTAATATGACTGATCGGTAAGTATCATTTATTTTTGTTAATTTTGCTTAAAGTAATGTAAAGAAACGAACAGCTGCACACGTACCAACATATTAATAAAAAAGAAAACAACAAACGCACCAAAATATGCCGTTGTGGCGCACAACACTTGCTGCTGTACAGTAAGACCCTTTTCCCCTCCTTCCTCACCTTAGTTATTGTCATTTGGAAAGTTTTAACTCAAAAGTTAAAATCATTGGCCTCTTAGCCAATTTTTAGCTGGAAAATAAGCCCCTATTTTTGTCACAAACTTTCTTTCTAGGAAGTTTCTTTGGTAAAGACTTGGTACCCACCACTCCCCACTCACCTAAATTATTGGCTATGAAATATTTTGAAGCACATTCGTACAAATCATTATCCTCTTAGCTGCTTTGATAGTTCAATATCATTATTATAAATTTGATTTAAATTAATTATGATCAGTTAAATTAATAAAGGGTATAAATACATTTCCTGAGGTTTGATTAAAATACGAATCACCCCCAGTAATTTTAGAAATTACATTTCACCCCTTGAGGTTTCTAATTTCATAACAAATCGCTCATTTTATTAATAAATCATTAAGTCAATTAACTATTTTTAATAATGTTCGAAATATGTTTCAATTAATAATTTAGGTAATTTTATTATTGTATGGAGGGCACCATTTGTGTATTGTATGGAGGGCACCATTTGTGTAACTCCCGCTACATAGCAAAGCATTATGGTAAAGTAGCACATGGAACAAAGTACAAACACAAACAACTTGTGTTACTGCACGAGATAACTTGCAAATGATAGAAGCATTGCACTTCACATAAGCTAATAGCATCCATATGGACATATATTACACAAGAAATATTACTTTTTGACTTAGTTTCTTCGTCCCTTCTTCCTCCTCTGAGTTTGGTTCCCTTTTCCAAAGGTCATGACAAACCATTCATGGTACCTCGTGGTCAGGGCCTGCCCGATAACTAGCCCAACTATTAGCCCACTCCCCAATCCCATGAATATGACAATCCAGTCTACACCACTTGGGAACTTTGAGTCATCACTTTGAAAGCTGAGTGATGGTGGTGGTAGTGAGGACCTTGAGTTTCCACATATCTTTGACAGAGGGTTGCCACACAATCCCGAATTCTCATAATATGAACTGTTTTCAAATGTATCAAATTGATTCCCATGAGGTATAGGGCCTGCGAGATGATTATGAGAAACATTTAGGAATTCAAGGAAAGTGAGTTGGGTAAGTTGTTGAGGTATTTCGCCAGAGAGCTGGTTTTGAGAGAGGTCCAATGATTCCAGGTCTGTTAGATTCGCCAAGGATGACGGGATGACGCCAGTGAGATTGTTGTTGGAAATGTTTAGCACCTGAAGCCCACTGAGACTTCCAAGAGATTCTGGAATATCCCCTTTGAATTTGTTGTTTGACAAATCAAGAACTACAAAAGCAGTTTGGATATGCTCGTATAATCTTTGTGTGCCTTTGTTAGCCAATGTTACTGAGTAATTATAAACCCATGGGAACGTCCAGGTTCCTGCAATGAGAGACTCTGAAGCTTCCTGCATATATGTCCAGATTTCTGTCTTGGTCATTTTCATTGCATTCCAGTTATGGAAGTAATCTGAGGGCAAGTTACCTGAGAAACCATTGTGAGAGAGGTCAATGATGTGCAACATTGGAAACATCAAATTTGTTTTCTGATTCCCAATGGCACCATGGAAGCTATTAGATCGCAAAACAAGAACTTTTAACTGAGGAAGAGCTCCCAACCAAAAAGGAAAAGTATCATCAATTTGATTATTTCCAATAACAAGAATCTCGAGCATTGTACAATTTTCCAATGATCTTGGTACCTGCCCACGCAATTGATTTTGACTTAAATCAATCGACTTCAATTGGTTCCCGTTCATGAATATCTGAGGAATAGTACCATGAAAATTGTTGTAACTTAGGTTGAGCACCAACAGAGAATCACTAAAATTGGCCAAACACTGAGGAATTGTGCCACTTAAGTTATTGTTAGACAAATCAAGAACCCGTGTAGAATAATGCTGACAGAATGATGGTGGAATTTCTCCAGTAAGTAAATTATCAGAGAACCCATAATAAATAAGGGATGGAGATGGAATTGGGAGTGATCCTTGCATCCTGTTAAAACTGAGTTCTAAAACCTCAAGTGACTGCCATGGAATGACATCTAGATGTTGCTCAAAACCTGTCAAAAAATTATGTGGAAGTGTCAAAACTTCCATGGTTTCTTTACTTGTGTTGCAAAACCAAGTAGGTATTTGGCCATGAATGTTGTTATCACCTAAAAACACAATACGCAATTCATCTTGGAATCGTAAGAAATCAGGAAATTCCCTCAAGTTGCATGATGCCAATCCTAGAGAAATGATCTTAGGAAGAGTAGTGTTGGTACTATTTTTGCTAAGCACTGTTAATTTGTTTCCTGAAAGATAAAATGCGTTAAGGTTTAGGAGCTTGAGAAAAATGTCAATCTTGACTTTACCAATCAAGTTGTTATCAGCAAAATCAAGAGATTCAAGATGCTCAAGTTGAGAGATTGAGCTTGGAATCATGCCTTGCAATTGATTGTGTGAGAGGTCTAGAGCAATTAATTGCGTGGCGTTCATAAGCCAAGATGGGATTTGACCAAGTAATTCATTTGACCTTAAGGACAAATAGGTTAGTTGGGTCATGTTGGCAAGAGATTGTGGTATATCACCATGTATTTTCATACCTTCAAGGTCTATGACAGAGAGTTTGGATAGCTTGCCTAGTATCAGCAAGAGGGCTCCTACATCGAAATTATTGTTACCAAGACGTAAGTGAGTTAGTTGTGTTAGGTTTGACAAGGATGAAGGAATTTTACCCCAAAAATGATTAGTACCAAGGTGCAAAATGGTGAGCTGGGCTAGATTACCAAAGGAAGCTGGTAGCATCCCTGAGAAATTGCATTCATTTAATGCCAAAATGCTTAAGGATTCAAGATTACCAATTGAATCCGGTAGGATTCCAAAGAAATTCGTTCGTGCAATTTCCAATGCTTTCAGGGGACTAGTACGGTGAAATTCAGGCAGACAACCAGTGAGATTTTCATTGTCTTCCACATTTAAAAACTGAAGGTTTGGTAGTCGAAAAATGCTTGTTGGGAATTTACCATACAGTCGACAATCTCGAAGCCTAAGAGTTGTTAGTGAAGACATGTTTGACAAATCACTTGTGACTGTAGAAGATATATTCGCCCAACTGAGGTCAACTACTTTCAAATGTGTTAGATTTTTAAGTAGGTCTCCCAAATTTGGTTTTCCAAGATTCAAAAAAGCCCCAGACAAATCAAGAAAAACTAACTTGGAAAGATTTGAAATTTCTGAAGGTATTTGACCATAAAATAAAGATTGGGATAGGTTAAGACTTCTTAACCTTGAAAGATGTGCAATCTTCGATGGGATTTGAGAATAATTGAAGTCATTGTCAGCAAGATTTATCCTCCGAAGGTGAACCAGGTTGAAGAGGCTGCTGTTGGAGTTGAAAGAGCCATAGAGAAAACTGCTACTGAGGTCAAGGCCAATCACATGACCAGTGTGGTGGTCACACTCGACGCCATCCCATGAGCAACAATCACTGCTTTTTCCATTAAGCCTCCATGATTGGACTTTTGGATAAGCCGAAGGATCACGTGAAGCGGACTTGTTAATGAAAAAGCTATGTTTGAACTGTAGTAAGGCTGAGCTCTCATCTTCATGGCATAGTGGTGGTGGGGAAGAGGAAGAATTACTCAATATAATAAGATGAAAAAAACAACACAAGAGCAAGAGACTATAAAGATACAAAGATGAACCCATGATCAAATTTGGTTACAAATCTTCGATGAGGAAGTTAATGGCAGTGATGTGCTTTTATAGTTGGGAGTCAAGTCAAGTCTACAAACATGGACTGCCATTTCATTATGGAGAAAAAAAATGCTCAACAGAGTCTAATAATTATTTATTTATTTCTTTTTGTACGTCAACTAAAAGTTTAAGAAATGGACCACTATCACAAATATGTATATACACGGCCGGCCTGTGGGTCAACTAAAAGTATACGAAATGGACCACTATCACAAATATGTATATATACACGGCCGGCCTGTGGGTCAACTAAAGTGTAAGAAATGGACCACTATCACAAATATATATATATATACACGGCCCGCCTGTGGGTAGACAAAAGAGGCTTGTGCCTTGGGCCTAAATTGGGGTTGAAAATAGGAGTCTCAATATAATTTTGTGTTTTAGATATATAAAAAAGAAAAAAGCCTAAATATTATAGGCCCAATTGAGCATGGGGCCAAAAAAAAATAAAATTAACAAGACTAGATTTTTATTTTTTTTAAATATTTGTAATAATTGTTTCCTATTTTAATATATGAAAATAAATTTTTGTTTATAATTTTAATGATTATATGTGCAAGTAAATTTTTTTGTGATTACAAACAAATAAAAAAGTTGTAACTTATTGTTTTATTCATAAATGTTTTTTTTTTAATGTAAAAGGGCCCAATTTCTGAAGTTCGCCTTGGACTCCTAAATCTCAAGACCGGCCCTGTATATATATATATATATAGAGAGAGAGAGAGAGAGAGAGAGAGATGGACCACTCTCTTGGAATCTTTGGAGCAACTGTAAATTCCATGTGGATTTAATTTACAATTAGTTAAGACATAACATTTACACTATATTATTCTATTTATAGCATAATCATAATGATTCATAACATTGACGAAGTATACATTACAGATTTTATTTTATTTTATTATTATTTTTTTTTTTTACAACACCAAAAAAACAAGTTAGGATTGCTTTGATGGACACACGCGACATTTGTCCTTACTTTTAGGAAAAACTTAGTAGAAATTAAACAAAGAAGAGTTAATTATTTAAAAATTCTATTTATAAATATTATGATAGCTCAAGTTCTATCTAAGATTTTTTGAATCAATAAATCTTATTTAGTAAAACTGAGAATATTATCAGTTTTTTTTTTTCAATTTTTAAAACTAAGAACATTATCAATTTTGTATAGTAATATTCCAGATAATTGTTTCACTAATTGATGAAAAAAAATAGAGTATAGGATTAAACGTTTTTACCCTTCTACTTATTAGTTTGATTCAACTATCCTATAAAACTGAAAACATTATCAGTTTTTTGTAGTTTTAAAATTGAAAACTATAACGATCCCGATTTTCCCTTCCTTTGTATATTGTATTTTGGACTTGGTTCCGTGGTTGTGTTGTTGTCTCATTCTCATTTCTTTCCCTTACTCTTTGTATTTGAGTCTTGGATTGTGTTGGGTAAGTTTGAAATAGGTTGGTTGTGCTTTGAAACCAAAAGTTGATGCCCAGAATTTGGCCTTCACGCTCGAGCGGGGCTTTTGACGCTCGAGCGGGCCCTTTGTTGTTACTTCTCCACTTGAACGGGTGTTTTGACGCTCGAGCGTGAATTTCCATCTCCCAGTATTTTTTTCTGCAGGTTTTCATACGCTCGAGCGGGAGTTTTGACACTCGAGCGTGACCCTTTGATTTTGTTCCTCTGCTCGAGCGAGGAGTTTGACACTGGAGCAGGGACCATCGCTTGCAAAACTTCTATGAGTGTGCATCCGACGCTTGAGCGGGCATTTTGACGCTCGAGCGTGAGTCTGTGTCTGACGCTGGAGCGGGGGTTTCCAAGCTCGAGCGGGGCGACTTCTATATCACTTCGGGATTTCACTTTTAGGATTACTTTTCAACATCCTTTCTCTCTCTTACTTTTCGAAAACCACCATTGGAGAGCTTCTCTCTCTAAAACCTTACCTTCTCTCTAAGAAATCATCTAGCCCTAGTGACCTCCCACCTTCGGGCCTTTGTAAAAAGTGTTGATCTTGGTGTGGGCTATCTTTTGATCCAAAAATCTTGGATTTTGGAGCATCTCGAAATTCTTCATCTTCTCCATTGGGCCTCATCTCTTGAGGTAGGGATTCCTACTCATCTTTATGAGCTTTAACCTAATGTTGAGCTTTTTGTATAAACCCATATAAAGAAAATTAGTTATATTGGTTGGGCTTGGCCAGACGTTATACCGAATCTATTGTGTCAAGGGTTGTCTTACATCAATTCATGATGTTTTGATGAACCTTGAAGCGTCTCCACCTCCCTCTTTGAGTTCACTCTATGATAGGAGGGAAGGGTGGTTGTTGTTCATTGCATTTATTGATTTTCGTCCAAATCATAGCTGAAATCATCAAGCAAGCAAATCGCTCATTGATGGATTCAGAAATGACTTTGTCCTTCTCTTGAGGCTTTCCATGACAGAGAAGGGTACGAGGGACAAACAGAGCTCAGAAAATTCTATCTGCACTGTTTTCACCTCAGAACACAAAAACAGGATTTTGTATAAAATTAAGGCACGGCTAGCCTTATTTTTGTCCTGGCTGGTTTTCATTGAGGCTCGGCCAACCATCAATGTTTGGTCAGTAGTATGTTTTACAGAAAACAGAGGGCAGTGGCTGAAGGTGAAACACAGTAGCTAGGTAGACAGAGCAGTTGTTGGACGCCGTGCATGCAAACCTTGTGCATCCTTGCTTGCATCAATGTTGTTTATTTGTAATTGTTATAGTTAGTTAACTTAGATAGCTCATTTATTTCTCATTATTATCATTGTTGTAATAGAGTAGTTAGCTAGTTAATGCTTGGCTTATTTATTCATTGGGATTTGTAATAATTAGATTATTCGGACTCTCGGACATTGATTCGCACCCTCCTGCGCGAGGGCAAACATGTAATAAGTTGTATGTCTTCCAATCCCACGTCTTTCTCTTTTTTACTTATTTGCTTACGATGGTTAGTATAGAGCATCTATTTACTTAGCATTCTCATGTTCGCATACACTTGTTTCATGTACATTTGGGTTCGGCTCATCATGCTAACCAATGTCAATGTCAATTTCAATTTCATTGCTTGAATACATGATTTATCAAACATCTTGAATTGAATCATATACCATGCTCATAGCCGAGCCTATTAAAAATTGCATAATGTGTGCGTTGCATTAGTCACATTGCATTGTTTAGGAACATGCATATTTTCTAATCATTTTACTTTATTTGGCTTGCTTTGAAGTATTAGGTGAGCACTTATTGTTTTAACATACCGCATAAGTGTGATTGTTGCCATGTCTAGCATGCTTGCCCTGAGACTAAGTTCTTAATT
This sequence comes from Camellia sinensis, assembly GCF_055761805.1. Taxonomy (NCBI): domain Eukaryota; kingdom Viridiplantae; phylum Streptophyta; class Magnoliopsida; order Ericales; family Theaceae; genus Camellia; species Camellia sinensis. Next base: position 154,991,608 of record NC_138967.1, read on the forward strand.
GATAAATTTCTTGAATGCCTGCGGATAAAGGCTAATTGCTTGAATTGGAACAATTTGAGTAACGTACATATGAGATCACTTTTTCAAGTGGTACATATTCGAAACAATTTTCAAAACAAACATGAAATCAAATGTTCCAATTTTTTCAAATTAGTTTATACTTGTGTACAACACATAGTAATGCTAACCTAATAACCGGAACAAGAGCATTCAATGTAAATAAGAATCACATTATGATTAGTGGAGGCCGATCTTTGATTGGGCGAGTGGGGTGCTCAATTCATGACCTTCCCCTTTCGTACCTAATTTCCCGAGCCGAGACAATCTTAGGTGATGAGGGACACGTGGCCTTTGGCACGAGTCATAGGTTTTCTAAATTTCCCAAAAATATTTAAGCGGCGACTCTATATCTAGCAAAGTAGTCCATTTTTGGCATTTTGTTCAAAATTGATTTTCAAAAAGAATTGTCAGATTTGGACTCATTTGTGTTTATCTATTTCACATTGTACTTGTGGAATCAGATTTAGAACCATAGAGGTTCAAATTATAGAGCTAGTCGTATCCGAAAGGAGAACAAAAAGCGAGTTACAATGTGATTAGCTCCGATTTTTCTAAGGGGTTCCTAACAAAGTTCGGCGAACATTCAAATACGATATATGGTTGATATGTTGAATTATTTAAAACTAATGTATAATCATTTTTATCAGAGTCGTTTTACCCGTCTTTCTCGTTTTCGATTGATGTTTATGTGACAAGAGAGGCTCTAGCTTTAGTTTTTCTATGGATGTGATTAGCTCCAGTTTTTTTAAGGGGTTCCCAACCAAGTTCGACGAACATTCAAATCTGCTATATGGTTGATATGTTGAATTATTTAAAACTAATATAAAATTATTTTTATCAGAAAAAACTAAAAGGATGATTGATATGGTGAATTATTTGAAATTAATGCAAAGTTGTCTCTAAAAATTTAATGAATTAGCAATTTTATCATTGAAAATGATTTAATTTATAAGTGAATTGTGCAAGCTTGATCAACAATTTTGCAGTTAAAAATGCAAGAATGATCTTCAAATGATATTTTGTTACAGTTTGTTCACTTTTTATTTAGTAGTTGAGCTTAGAATATTTTGATCGTTTTTCTTATTGTAAACTTTGTTACAAATTTAAGTAAATTTTACTAGTTGTATATGGAGGTAACATTTCGTAAATATAGTTAAAAAAATTATACATAATCTTTTGATCAGAAATTTTTTTAGTATATAAAAAGGCCCCATATTAGGATTCATAGGGTCCCACAAATGTCAGAGTGGCCATGCTTTTCCCTATTATAATAATAAAAAGATTAATTTCTTAACATAATATATACAACTATACATCGAATAAGAATGCTTAGTAATTTTTCATTACTTGACTTATATTTGCTTTGTATTTCTATTAATCACATATTGACAATCAAAATTTTCATTGTTCTCTTGTGAGAGTAATTTGGCTCCTTTATTTATTTATTTATTAATTATTATTATTATTATTAATGAACATGCATTATAAGTCTTTTTTACTTCAAAACGTATTGTGTTATGTGAGATAAGTTGTATGGAGATTATATATTTATTATATAAAAATACCAACCAACCAACCAAATCAAGCCTCAAGTCCTATCAAATGGGTCGGTTACATGAATCCTTTTTCTCCACTTGATTTTATCAAATGTCATTTGGTTAGTCAAATTAAGGAGATTCATATCTCTATTTACTACACTAGTCCACGTATATATTCATATGTAATGTATGTTTTTTCATCAATAAAGTTTTCTTTTTTGTCAATCAAAAAAAAAAAAAAAACACTTCCATCTACCGTCACTGTATCACATCTCTTCACTACTATCTTTGTTGCTCTCTATTGCATATGACCAAACTGTCTCAATCTATTATCTCCCAACTTATTTTTATATTTATTATATAAAAATAAATAAATAAAATTGCGAGGCCTCCTTTTTATTGATGTTGGGCACTTGTTTTTTTTTTGACCAAATAATGTTACGATGATTATACTTTGTTATCATGTTTTGTTTACGATTTCATATGTCAATACTACATTAGTAACAAGCATGAGTGGCGGAACACATTAAACTAATATAATTTTGACACATAAAATAATAAATAAACTCATAAAGTAATAAATAAACTCTAGTAGAAAAAATATGATGATTATAACATTAATGATTTTTACTTTTTTATTTGAAATGATATTGAAATTTGAGTGATATTTTAATTGTCATCTATTATCTTATCTTATAATCTAATGTGTAAATTTAGTTATTAGCATTGTATTAGAAGTATACTTTAAAAATGAAATTCATTACACTAATATTATGCTAAAAAATAAGATAACATAAAAAAAAATTAATGTTGTCGAAATTTTATTAATACAACATAAATTGTAGGACTAGTGTCTTGATAAATTGCCAATGAAGTGGTAGATTGATAGAAAAGATTTAAGAATCCAGGTTTCATCATAAAGCTGGATTTTGAAAAGGCATATGATTCAGTAAACTGGGAGTTCTTGTATTCAATGATGACCAACTTTGGTTTTAGGGAAAAATGAGTGAGGTGGATGAAGACTTGTATCTCTACAGCTAGAGTCTCAGTGCTAGTTAATGGTTTACCCACATCAGAATTTTCTCCAATGAAAGGCCTTAGTCAAGGTGATCCACTATTATCTTTCCTTTTTAACATTGTTGCAGTGGGCCTGCAATTATTGATGGAAAGAAAAAAAGAAGTGGGTTTGATTAGAGGAGCTTCAATAGGACAAAATGAGCTGAAATTATCTCACCTCCATTTTGCAGATGTTACCATCATATTTTGTGAAGCAGATTGTAACGCTCCAATTTTCATGCCCAAATCGTAATACAATAGTTATGGCTCTTCAAAGTAAAACTGATAATAAATCCTCATACTTGCATTACATGATGAAAATAGTCTTCATGCGATAATACAATTAATCCAACAATAATTAATTAAACCACAAATACCCCAAAGGGTTTACAAGTTTCCGAGGCTTGAGCCTGGTTACACAAAATGGTTATTCAAACTCACACATATAAAGCCCATTGTTTTCAATCAGAGTCACAGCAAATGAGCACATTAGGCTCTCTACACACACTTCCACACCTTTAGTTAGGCGGAATTACCATATCTTTTCCTGCACAAAAATCACGTTGGGTGAGCATAAAGCCCAGTAGAGAATTCTTAACAAGGTATATACATTTTACACAAGTATCAAGAGATGGAATGCTTATGCCATGCCATGCCCTTTGAGAGTAAAACACAACTTCATCTTTTGAAAACCAACATGTTCAATGATGTCATGCCATTTCAACTTCTCAACAATTATCCAATTTTATTCGAGGGGCGGTAAATACAACTCTGGTAATCCCTAGGTCAGTGTCTGCAAGTAGACTATACAAGTACTACCAAATTGTCATTTTTACCAGTATCAACTAGAGGGTTCGACACCCATACTCTGTCATTTTTACCAGTAACAACTGGAAGGCTCGACACCTATCATTTGTCATTTTTACCAGTAACAACTGGAAGGCTCGACACCTATCATCTACACCACCTGTCAAGACTTACCACCGTATTTACCCCAAAACCATTTCATGAAAACTCATTTCTCAACATTCTTTTCTTAATGTAAGTTTTCAAATCAACTTTCAAAGTTCAATGTAATCAAATGAATTTGATATGCCAATGCAACAATAATAAATACATTATAACAATTCTTCTATTTCCAATTCTTCCACACAATACTACCATTGTGATCAAAATTCTCATTTCTCTTTTCAATGCAATTTCACAAGATGAATAAATACTTTTATTTCAATTCATCCAAGAAATAACATAATTCTCACATTTCAAACATTTCCAACAACCTAGTCATTTTCAAGACTAAATCAACATTTTGAATAACAATTTTCAAAATGAACAACAATTCTCGTAATCCACAAAAATTAATCATTTATACAAATATAAATAAGAAATTTTCTAAACATCATTTATTTTGGCACACAAAAATAAATATAACAATATTACCTATGGATTTTCAATCCCTTTTGAAATTCCCAATTTCTAGGTTTTCTCACCAAACTGCACAGCTCAAATCTTTTAAAACAAAACTCTCGAAAATCATCTTTTCTTCAATCAACAAAGATCAAAACCCATAAGATTATTTTAAAAGAACAAGAGACAAGACCCGCTTTCAAAATCGCTCAACTTCTTAAATCAAAATAAATTTTCAGTAGCTATCAAATGATGATTTCAAAAATCATTTAGATCTTGCAAATATATATATATATATATATATATATATATAACTCAAAGAAAATCCCTACGTCAAGTTTGAAGAAGAAATAAGTTGAAAACCCCAAAATCAACGTCGATAAAACTCGATCTCCACCGCACACAACGTAACTCTCTCCTAGACAATCAACTTTGATGAAGAACTTTGATCTAAATCCCAATGGGTTTGGAGAAACAAAGATCTGGTGAGGTTTTTGGTAGGAAATGTAGAGAGAAGGGAGAGGAAATGTTTTTAGAGAGAGAGATATATACAAAAAATGACATTCAATCAGCCCAAAGAGAGAAGAAAAGAAAAAATTCCGAATCTACCTAACTTCCCGCACCTCCAGCCACACCTGCCTTTTTAGCAGTGTGCTTCAGCTCCCTGCCTTGTTTTCCGCACGTGCGGCCTTATCTCTCGCACGTACGGCCCAAAATTCTCTCAGTTCAACTCCGACACTAGACAAGCAACTTTGAATGCGTTTTGCATTTTTGTTTTGAGTTGTTTTGAGGGGCGCTGCCCCTCAACCCCGCCAAGGGACGCTGCCCCCTGGACCCCCCCGAGCTGACCGGGCAACTCGACCCCGGATCGGCCCAATCGAAGTGGAAAAACATGAAAGAAGGATCGAATCGAGATCGCTACATAGATTGGGAGGAAATAATTACTATTAAGGGAATTCTAAGATGTTTTGAGGTAACGTTGAGTCTTAAAATTAATTTCCACAAAAGTCAGGTGTGTGGAATAGGTGTACATGATGATTTAGTGAAAGAATTTACTGCAAGGCTCAATTGCCATAGCCAGAAGTTGCATATGAAGTGTCTGCGTATGCCTTTAGGAGCAAATCCAAAGAGAAAGTCTACTTAGCAGCTAGTGGTGGATAAATTCAAGAAGAATTAGCTTTATGGAAGATAAGGTTCTTGTCTTTTGTAGGAAGATTAACCTTGATAAGATCAGTGATGTCAAGTTTGCCAGTCTATTTCTTATCTTTGTTTAAAATACCGGTGGGTATTGCAAGATCAACTGACAAAATTCAGTCTAACTTTCTTTGGGGAGGAACTGAAATGATGAGAAAAGTTCATCTTTTTAGTTAGAAGGAGGTATGCTTGAGTAAGATTCAAGGAGGGTTGGGCGTTAGAAATTTGAGGGAGGTAAATGATTGCCTACTAATAAAGTGGTGGTGGAGGTATGGTAGAGAGGAGAATGCATTGTAGAAACAAGTGTTGTGCAATAAGTATGGAGGGATTGGTGGCAAATGGAGTCTGTTACCAGTGGATTCAGGTTTGATGTCTACTCTGTGGCAGGATGTTTTATCAATGAATTTAACTAATCCTCCTTTGAGTGAATTCTTCTTTAACAATGTCAAAACAAATGTGGGTAATGGTAAAAGGATTCAATTTTGGGTTGATAGATGGCTTAATAATCAGAGCCTCTATGAAGTCTTTTCCAAATTGTTTTCCTTGTCAACTAAGAAAGGTTGTTCACTACTGCATTTTCTCCACAGGAAAATGAGAGGGTCGTGACTAGATGCTAGCTTTTAGAAGGCCTCTTTTTGCTTTGGAAGAGGAGAAAGTGTCCAAGTTGAATGATTTGCTGCATAATGCACCTATTCTAAATGCAGTGGTTGATGATTCTTGTTGTTGCTTAGAACACTCTTCTGGGTCTTTTATTGTGGCATCAGTGTGGAAAAGAGTGGAATCATCCAAAGGGCCTGAACAAACAATTACAAGGAGCATTTGGAGGAATATTGCTCCTCACAAAGTGCAATTTTTGTGTTGGCTAGCTTGGAGAAGTAGGATCAAATCCTCAAATTTTTTACTTAGGATATGAGTGTTGAATCCCAATGTCAATACACTGTGTGTGTTTTGCAAATCTGAAGTGGAGACCATGAATCATGTACTAGTTCATTGTCATTTGATTTGGAGAGTTTGGTCTGATACTATGAAATGGTGGAATTTGAATTGGATCATCCCTGGTTTAGTGGAGGAACCCCTACATTGGTGGTCAAGTATAAGTTATAAGGTACAAGTGAAGAAAATTTGGAAGGTCGTTCCTTTAGTAATGATGTGGTCTGTGTGGAAACTCAGGAATGGGTGTTTGTTTAAAGAGGCAAAGCTAGATTTTACATAATTGACTGAGTTAGTGAAGGTTAGAGTTGTTTTATGGGAAAAATCAAATTTGAAAGAGTTGAAGTACTCAGTCCATGACATAGTATCTAATCTGAAGCAGGCATGCTATTTTGTATAGTTGAGAGTCAATTCAGTTGCTGTTGCAGAATGGAGGTGTATTGTTTGGTAGTTGTTGCTACAGAGTTGCTGCTAGACTGTTGCTACTGTGAGAGATTGAATTGCCGCTAGATTGCTGCCCGTTGCTGCTAGATTGTTGCTGCTGCTACTGCCAGTTACTGCTGCTGTGAGAGGTTGTATGGCATAGGAGGTCTGTTGGTGTATGATGCTGTAGATGTTGAAGGCTATTCAACTAAATCTGGAAGAGTTATGAGATCTAGTTAAGGTGAGAGTTGCAATGTGGATCAAGTCTTCTCTAACTCCAATGGTGTTCTCTGGGAATGATATTGTGTCAAGTCTGCAACGAGTGCAGTTCTGCCTATGTCTACTGAGGCTAATATGCAATGCTGTTATTTTTTGTTCTTTTTTTTGTTGGTTGTGGCTGAATTGGTGGTGGTCTTTAATGTCAAATTTGTAATGCTGGTGTTTGCCTGCTGAGGTTGACCTAAGGATGCTCTGTTGTTTTCCTTGTTTTGTTCCACTATTGTTTTCTTGTTATGCTCTATAGACAACAGCTAGCTGGCAGAAGGTGGAAAGTAACTTGCAGCTGTATGGAAAGTAGTTGGCTATTAGTCTTGGTGGTTGTTAATAATGAGAGGCCTGGTCTGCTATGCTCAGCTGTTGGTTTTGAGTTTCTCTTGTCTCTTTTGTTGGTTGCTCACCAACTTTGGGGGTACTAGCAAATGATAGGTTGGGCTTCTTGGTGCCAAAATAGTTAGGATGATTTAGCTCATCGTGATGCTTTTGCACTTGTCTCTCTTTATTGATGTTTGTTGTTTTCATACCTTGTTCTTTGCTCTTACATCAATAAAGTTTCGTTCTTTGCCGATCAAAAAAAAAAAAATTTAGTCAAGTCTTCAAAGCCGCTGACTTTTGATTGGAAGGGCCTACTCCCTTAGAGTTCGCACCCCAAATATCAAAAGCACTAGATTTCCATTTAATTCAAAGCCTTGCAGGGGTCGTTTCCCCCTCAGCCCCCCGTGGGTACGCCAGGAGTAACAATTATTAAATTTCAATTTATTTAAATTTTAGAAAAATTATGTAAATTCAACTTGATCTACTTGACTCAATTCTCATTCAACACAACTCTTAATATCTTGGTTCTGTCCTAACAATGTAATTTTGGTTTCATTCTTGTCATTATGTGACTAATTATTATGACAAGTTTTAACAATTTTGGTGGGATTAAATAGTTATTTTGGACCACCTTATCACTTGTGGAATTGATCATGCTTGGCTCCTTTTTCTAGTCCTTTGCCCGTCTTCCCCGTTTTCATTTTTATGTACCAAGAACGTTTGTGGAGTTGTTAGCTGCTCCATTAGTTTTCTTAGGGGTTAGATGTTTTCTGAGTTTAATTTTAAATTTAAGAGAATTTGATGGGCCAGTGAGCTATTACATGTTTCGTTTTAATATTTTGAGTTGTTTATTTTGTAAGGATTTCAATATATATTATTAATGAAAAAAATTAAGTTAGTCTTGTAATCGTAATTTTTTCATTTTGTCACATTTGTCTCTAAAAAAATAGATGACAAATATGTTTTTTTAAAATAGACCATCTATTTTTTTAGATACAAACACGATAAAATAAAAAGGGATATGATTATTGAATCGACTTAAGTTTTTTTTTATAGATGATATATGTAGAAGGTCTCACAAAATAAGCCTCTTGGATCATGGGAAAAAGACTTATAGTGAGCCTCATATGCCCATAAAGTTCTCAAGTTTATATTTGTCCAATCCTTTTTGTATTACCCAACTCGTCAAACCTCTCTCATAGCTCGTCCCAGCCTGCTTGACTGCGTAACCCGTCCCATCTGAAAATAAATAAATAAATAAAATGGGATATGCAAAATAAAAAATAAAAAAAAAGGGTTGGGGATTTTTCAAGGTCAGGGAAACTCAATTCCTGTTAGGGGGTGGGGGCGGGGGGTGATGGGTTCCTCATAGGAGATTGGGGGTGGGGACAAGGATGGGGAACTTTTGGGGGATCGGGACGAGGAGTGTAATCCTCAACCCTGCCCCGACCCATTGCCATTCCTACCAGCAGTGGCCATGCCCCCAGCTGAAATAAAAAAAAAAAAAAATTATTGATATATACAACTTTTGAACCTAATATTAATAATATATAATTATTTAGGACCCTGCTTTTGCTTTTGCTTTTGCTTTTGCTTTTGTCATTGTCAAGTAGTATGGCCCCACCTATTTATTAGATGGCCCAAGTCTTTTCTTTCTTAAGATAAAATAATATAATATAATATAAAATTGTAGTAAACAATAAAATATAATTTGAAGTTCCCTTCTTTTTCTGCTGGAACTACCAAGTCATCATTTTTAGTCATGAAAATTGTTAAAACTAGACTTCAAAACAAAATGAAAAATGAATTTCTTACAAACTTCATTGAAAAGAAAATTGCTGAAAATTTTGCCATGGAGTCAATTATTGAAGACTTTCGAGATATAAAAGAGCTTCAAGTTCTACTTTGATAGATGATTGAGTTGATTTGTATAAATAATTATTTAATACATGACTTTATTTTTATTCATATATTAAATTCACTAAACATATGGTTATTTTATTTTTCACTAATTTAATATTAAATTTTAGTTTATGTTTTGCATTCAGAAAAATAGTAGTTTCTATCAATTCATATAAAAAAAATGGGGCATTTCCATATAAGTCTCATTTTGTGAACTTATAATCCATTAAGTCCTAGATAAAATTATTTGCTCCTTCACGTCCCATTAATTTTTAATAGACCAATTTACTCTTCCAAGACCTTCTCTATCTGTCAAACAATTGATGTCTTCATTCTCTCTCTTGCTTCTACACCTACTCCCCACAACAACACCAACCAAACAGACTCTCTCTCTCTCTCTCTCTCTCTCTCTCTCTCTCTCTTCCGTCCATCTCATAGACAAAGAACAGAGCGTCGACCTCGCTTGCGGCGAGCTCACAATCATTCGTCTCTTGCAAGGCGGAAACGTCGTCGCAGCGGATAGCGGTAGTGAGACCGAGGAAGCGGTGAGGAGAGTGAGGCAAAGGGTGCCGAGAGCCATTGTTGAAGTTGCCAAGTGATGAAGTTGTCTGGTGGTGTTTTTTGGGTTGCAGTTTGAGGTTTGGGTTTATTAATTTCGGTTGATCTGAGCTGGAGATATATGTGGCCTCAAAATTTGATAAAGGCCTATTTTGAAAAGAAAAAAAAAAGTCAATTTATTTGTTTGTTAATTTATTTGAATCATCAGTGTGTTTCGTTTTATAATTTTAAAATTGAGAATATTATCAGTTTTAAATTGAAAAAAAAATGATAATATTCTCAATTTTAACACTAAAAAAAATTGAAATTTTCCTCAATTTTACTAGATATTTTTGAGAAATTTCTCAATTTTTTTCATGATTAAAATTGAGAATGTTATAAACTGATAATGTTCTCAATTTCAAAACAAAGAATAATTTCAATTTATAATTATCAAAACTAATAAATTTCTCAATTTTTTTCGGAAAATATTGTCAGTTTTAAGAATTTTTTTCAATTTTTTTCATGATTAAAAATGAGAATACTATAAACTAAGAATGTTTAAATTGAAAACAAGAGAAGATGAGAGAGAAAGCTAGAGAGAGCAAGCTAATGATTTTGATCAATTCAAGAGACAGGGTTGTCACAGTCACATAGAGAGAGAGAGAGAGAGAGAAACTGAAGCATCTCGTGAAAGAGATTTTGTGGGCTGTAACAGGGTGATTCAAGAAAACAAAACTAAAAGGTACAGAGAGAGGAAGTAAACAAGGATTTGATCTTCCATTAGTGGAAAAAGTAGTGCGTTCTTGAACATGAAATCAACCTCGATGATTTCTTCGTCAGAATGAACAGGAAATGGAAGGTGAACTTCAATGACAGAGCCATCGGCGCAAGTAACGTAGGCATAACCGAGAAATCTTTGAGATCCTTTGAAATTGTATCTTTATCCACTTCCCATAATTGATTTGATTTTGTTTTTTCTAAATAATATCAATGTTGTTATATATATATATATATATAACTGTTTGGGTTGAAGGGAAAAAATGTCTTCTTATTTATAAATAGGACTTATTGGTTCAAAAACTGTTAAATAGAACCTAAGTTACTACCAAATATGTAGATAGGACTTTTAGGTAATTAATCCTAAAAAAAATTATTCATGTCTTGGCTCCCTCCTGCAAATGAATTTCTAGTTCTATCCCTGCGTCCCATTGATGACCCCTACTTTATAGGAAGAAAACATATAATCACTTTGTCTACAACGTGTGAGAAAAAATAGGAAAAAGTAGTTTTGTGGCTCTATACAATTGTAAGGATACACCATGTAATATATAGATCGAAATTGCTAAATAATTTCTGCCTAAAACAAGCATCATTAATTATTGAAAAATTAGTTACTACACACCAATTAACAAAAGTGTGTATAAGATTTGCAATTTTAATTGTGAATCATGTTGATTAATTATAAGATTTGTAATTTTAGTTGTGAATCATTTTGAGAGGCCCTTTCACTCCTGGCCAATTACTCAACAAAAATTGTCATGTGACAATCACATCAGACATTTTTGAGAAAAAAATTGTAAGTTTATAAAATTTTCAATTTATGTTATATTTTTCTACAATATTTTTATTTTGTGCTATGTTTTCTAAACCTACTCAGAAACGGGATGGGGGTGGTGAGTTTCGAAAATATGGTAAAGACAAAAAATAATGTAGAAAAATATAGAATAAGTAGAGAAGTAAAGAAAATTACAATTTTGCCATAAAATATAGGGTAAATTATAAATAGGTCCTAATAGTTTGATTTAATTTTCATCAAGTCCAATTGAAAATATGTCGCAGTGAGATCGTCGCAAAAAATAATTTTGTAACGGTCTTTTGCATGTCGCTAAAAATTTATAATTAGTGACTTTTTTTGTCATAATTTTTATAAATTGTCGCTAAAATTTACAATTAATGACGCTTTTCTATGACGAATTTTTCAAACTATCGCTAAAAGTTAAAAATTAGTGACTTTTTCGTGACAATTTTTTTAAACGGTCATTAAAACTTATCATTAGTGACATTTTTTATGACAATTTCGAAACTGTTGCTGAAAATTAACAATTAATGACTTTTTTAATAGTATTTGATGAAAAAAATGTCATTAATTATCATAAAGCCTATTGGATAATAAATCTACTTATTAGGACCAATTTGTAAGTCTCTCTAAAAAATACCTCACGTGAGTGTCACTTGACTAACTAAAAGATGATATTATAATTTGATTGAAAGTAAAATTTGTTAATTATTATAATTGAAAAATAAGATTAAAGTGAAATTTAATGTAAAATGCAAAAATGTAAAGTGCAATTTATCTTATTTTTTTAACTCGTGACCGAAACTTGTGATATATTTTTGGACAAATACAAAAAAAAAATATATATATATATATATCTACGGTTTGACCCTCATAACAAAATAAATTTTGAGTTTTTAATTTTATCAATTTAAATTTAATCTTTTTATTTGTTTTTAATTTAAATAAATTGCTTATTTTTGTTAACTGAAATTGACGAAAAAATAGTATTTTAGTCATTAAACTCACTATAAAAAAAAATTTAAAAAAATCAATAGGGTGAGCAACAGATATACCAATCTGCCCAAACAGATCGAATCGAACTGATCCGCCGCATTTTGGACGGATGCGTGATGACGAGCGGACGGTTGCGGATTGATTTTTTCCAATCCGCCAAGTTTTGGACGGATGGCGGATTTGAGATTCATTTGGCCGCAACCGAACCTCTGAACCGCCAAACCGCGAGCACCCTTAGTAATTCACAAGATTTTGTGTTTTCAATTTGTTTAGATATTCTGTTTGTGTTTTCAATTGAAAAAGAGTTTAAATTTTTTGTTGAATATATTCTGTTGAAAAAGAATTTTCAATTTGAATATATTTTTTGAATTGAAAAAAGTAAATGTATTATTTATCTATATTTTTTTATTTTTAAATCTAACTCTAAAAATAATAACTAAAAAAGATGATTGTTTTCAAAAACAGATATAGATGCAACAATACAAAGGCATATAATCTCTACTATTACTTTGCTCATGATTTTGGTGGTTTGAATTGCTTTTATATTTTAAGAACCACATGTTGTAATACTTTATGTGGATGAGGCATGCAGTGATTGTAATATTCTAAAGTTTCAAACTTTATTTCTTTGGATGAGGCGTGCAGTGATTGTAATACTTTTTTAAGTCATTGACTGTAATACTTTTTTATTTATTATTTTTTTTAAGAAGTGCACAAGTTAAATTAGGTTGAAAAATTATAAAATTTTAAGCCGCCAAACCAATTCGCATCCATCCACTAATCCACCAATCCGCTCAATCCACATCCGCCGGATTGGTAAACGGGTGTGGATTGATTTTCTCTAATCTGCCAATCTGGTCGATGGATGGCAGATTGAAGGTTCTCTTGCCGCAACCGACCCCCTCTCACCCCTAAATGTTGGTATACGTAAATGTCTAAAATACTCATTATCATTGAGTTTAATGACTAAAATATCTATTTTTTATTTATTTTACTTAACAAAAGTAGATAAATTATTAAGATTGAAAATAAATCAAATGTTTAAGATTTTAAGTAATAAAATTAAAAATTAAAAATTAAAAATTTAATTTATTATGAGTCAAAGTCTAAAGTTTTTTTTTTTTTTTTTTTTTACACAAATCCTAATTTATGAACTTATACTCTGTTAAGTCCTAACTAAGATTTTTTGGACCTTCAAATCCCATTAAATTTTTAATAGTCAAAATTGCCCTTCAACCAATAATTGTTCATCATTTATGATTATCTATAAAGGAATATGATGATTTGACATTTATTTTGATTTTAAAAATTTTAAAATATTAATTTTCAAATTGAAAAAATTGAAAAGAATTTATGAGCCTATTTTATTTTATTTTTTTGAAAAAACTTGGAAAAACTAATTTTTTTTTTTTTTTATGTAAAACAAAAAAAAAATTATCTATAAAGGAGCATGATGATAAAACATTGATGTGCAAAACTTATATATATATATATATATATATATATATATAACTTTAAAAATGAAAAAAAAACTGATAATGTTCTTGTAACGCCCTCAAAATAAACCCATAAATCATACATTCCTGACATGCTTAAACATAAGAGAATGAAGCATAATTACATTTCATCAGAGTATTCATTACAAAATGTATTACATGTTGACAACAAAAGTAAGTGCCCTATAGGCTTACAACTTTCTAAGTCAACACTTGGCTACAAAAAGAGTGAGTACTAACTCAAAACAGATAACAAGCCCTTGGCTTGATATACATGTAATACAAAAAGTAATCACAAAAGATGTCCTAGTCACTATGCCTCTCAAGCTACGTCCTTGGAGGTGGCACGCTACCTGTACCTGAAAATGATGTCCCATATAGGGTGAGCCAATGCCCAGTAGAGATATGCTAAACATAATATGAGCAATAACTAAAACATTAGCATTTGATAAATGTTTAACTCACATAAATCAATTTACAACCCATTTCAATTACATGACCAAAGTATCCACGTTACATTCCATTTTCCATTTCTTATCCAATTTCTCAATTCATAACTATGGCTCAGAACCTGGCCAAACAATTTAAATGAGATTGTTTCTCATATTAAAACATTATCCTTATCCACAATTTATTTTCAAATGAGATAACACTCATATCAAAACACTTCCACAATTCACAAGAGATACACATATTTGCTGTATCAGTAACACATAAAAACACTTCCATACTTCACAAATGATACACAAATTTGCTGTATCAACACTTCAATAGATACACATATTTGCTGTATCCATGGAGTCCATCCCCTATCTCTTCCGAATCACTATTCGGTTTACGAGTCCATCCCCTATCTTTCCCTAAACCGTAGAGTACATCCCTTATCTCTTCCTACACAACACAATGTATATAAACGCATATCATATACATAATCAATCAATACATAAACTTGATGTATTCTATCAATTGTCATATTCGATCATTCAATTGATTAGTTTTAGTTCGCCTAATCATCATGCATTGTCTACAACAATCAAGACTATCCTCCACCGATAGCCCAAAGCAGTTATTTCTAAACAGATAATAAATGCCTAAACAGATACATAATTTCAACATTTTCAAACTGAGCGGTTAATAAATCCAACTCCACCATTCCATCTCATAATGAGCCAATTTTATTATTTCCAACTCAATTTCACGTTTCCGTAACAATTGTCATTAATTACACTAATGACCCAAATATACCCAAACATAGCAATTTCCCCATTTTTCTCAATATTGACCCAAAGGTCCAAATATTATCAACAACATCAATAACCTCCTTTTTAGACCCCATAGCGATCCTGGTTTATCCTCTCTTTATTTATTGTATTCTGGACTCGGTTCCGTGGATGTGTTGTTGTCTTATTCTCATTTGAATCCTTTACTCCTTGTATTTGAGTCTTGGGTTGTGTTGGGCAGGTTTGAAACAGGTTGGCTGTGCTTTGAAACCAAAGGTTGATGCCCAGAATTTGGCATTCACGCTCGAGTGGAGCTTTTGACGCTCGAACGGGCCCATCGTTGTTGCTTCTCCTCTCGAGCGGGAGTTTTGATGCTAAAGCGTGAATATCCATCTCCCAGTATTTTTCTCTACAGGTCTTCGTACGATAGAGTGGGAGTTTTGACGCTTGAGCGTGACCCTTTTGATTTTGTTCCTCCGCTCGAGCGGGGAGTTTGACGCTCGAGCTGGGACCATGTCTGCAAAACTTCTGCAGGTGTGCAATGGACGCTTAAGCGGCGCTTTTGACGCTCGAGCGTGAGTCTGTGTCTGACACTCGAGCAGGGGTTTCTACGCTCGAGCAGGGCGATTTTTATAACACTCCTAGATTTCACTTTTTAGATCACTTTTTGATTTCCTATCTCTCTCTTACTTTTTCAAAACCTCCATTGGAGAGCACCTCACTCTAAAACCTTACATTCTCTCTAGGGATTGATCTAGTATGAGTGATTTCCTCACCTTGGGCCTTTGTAAAAATTATGTGGATCGTTGAGGGCTATCTTTTGATCCGAAAATCTTGGGATTTGGTGCACTTTGAGTTTCTTCATCTTCTTTCTTTGAGCTCCAAATTTGAGGTAGGGATTCCTACTCATTCTTATGTGTTTTGACCAAAATGTTGATCTATTTGTATAGATGGTTTGATTTGGGAAGTTAGGGTTTGAAATGTGCTATATTGAAAAGAGGGGTTTTGGTCCTTTGACTCATATATGTATATTTCGGGTCTTAAAAAGAGATTATTGATGTTATTGGTAATATTTGAGCCTTTGGGTCAATATTGGGAAAAGGGAAGCAAATGCCATGTTTGGGTATATTTGGGTCATTAGTGTAATTAATGACCAATGTTATGGAAATATGAAATTGAGATAGAAATAATGAAATTGGTTCAATATGAGGTAGAACGGTGGAGTTGGATTTATTAATCACTCACCTTTGATTTATCTGTTGAGGCATTTATTATCTGTTTAGAAATAATTGCTTGGGCTATCGGTAGAGGATAGTGTTGATTGTTGTAGACAATGCATGATGATTAGGTGAACTAAAACTAATCAATTGGAAATGTCATCGAATATGACGGTTGTAATAATACATCAAATTTATGTATTGATTGATTATGTATATGATATGTGATTATATACATTGTATTGTGTGTGAGGAGATAGGGGATGTACACCACGGTTTAGGAGAAGATAGGGGATGGACCCCTAAACCGGACATTGTTTGGGAGGAGATAGAGGATGTACTCCATCGATACAGCAAATTTGTGTATCTATTGAAGTATTGATATAGCAAATTTGTATATTATATGCGAAGTGTGGAAGTGTTTTAATTGAGAATGATACAACAATTATGTGTATCTAATGTGAAGCATGAAGTGTTTAATTTGAGTTGTTATTTCAATTGAAATGAAAGAATTATTGATATGAGTTGTGATCTCATTTAAAGTATTTGGCCATGTTCTGAGTCAGGATTATGAATTGAGAAAATTGGATAAGAAATGGAATATGAAACGAAACATGGACACATTTGCCATGAAATTGAAATAGATTATGAATTGATTTATATGAGTTAAACATTTACCAAATGCTAATGTTTTAGTTATTGCTCTTATCATATTTAGCATATCTCTACTGGGCGTTGGCTCACCCTATATGGGACATCATTTTCAGGTACAGGTAGTATGCCACCTCCAAGGACGTAGCTTGGAAGGCTTGAGGCTATTGGATTCTTTTGTTGTTTCATATTGTATTACATGTACATCAAGCCAAGGGCTTATTTTGTATAGAGTTAGTACTCTCTTTTTGTAATCAAGTGTTGACTTGGAAAGTTGTAAGCCTATAGGGCATTTACTTTTGTTGTCAACATGTAATACCTTTTATAAGAACACTCTGATGATTTTAACATGAGAACTCTTTTCTCTATCGTGAATGTATAATATTATGGGTTTATTTTGAGGGCGTTACGGTTCGCCTAATCATCATGCATTGTCTACAACAATCAAGACTATCCTCCACCGATAGCCCAAAGCAGTTATTTCTAAACAGATAATAAATGCCTAAACAGATACATAATTTCAATATTTTCAAAGTAAGCGGTTAATAAATCCAACTCCACCATTCCATCTCATAATGAGCCAATTTTATTATTTCCAACTCAACTTCACGTTTCCATAACAAATGTCATTAATTACACTAATGACCCAAATATACCCAAACATGGCATTTTCTCCCTTTTTCTCAATGTTGAGCCACAGGTCCAAATATTATCAACAACATCAATAACCTCCTTTTTAGAACCAATAGCGATCCTGGTTTATCCTCTCTTTATTTATTGTATTCTGGACTCGGTTTCCTGGATGTGTTGTTGTCTCATTCTCATTTGAATCCTTTACTCCTTGTATTTGAGTCTTGGGTTGTGTTGGACAAGTTTGAAACAGGTTGGCTGTGCTTTGAAACCAAAGGTTGATGCCCAGAATTTGGAATTCACGCTCGAGCAGAGCTTTTGATCTGCTCGAGCGGGCCCTTCGTTGTTGCTTCTCCGCTCGAGCGGGAGTTTTGACGCTCGAGCGTGAATATCCATCTCCCAATATTTTTCTCTGTAGGTTTTCGTACGCTAGAGCGGTAGTTTTGATGCTCGAGCGTGACCCTTTTCATTTTGTTCCTCCACTCGAGCGGGGAGTTTGACGCTCGAGCGGGGACCATGTCTGCAAAACTTCTGCAGGTGTACAATCGACGCTCGAGCGGGGGCTTCTACGCTCGAACGGGGCGAATTTTATAACACTCATAGATTTCACTTTTTAGATCACTTTTTGATTTCCTTTCTCTCTCTTACTTTTTCAAAACCTCCATTGGAGAGCACCTCACTCTAAAACCTTACCTTCTCTCTAGGAATTGATCTAGTATGAGTGATTTCCACAACTTGGGCCTCTGTAAAAATTATGTGGATCGTTGAGGGCTATCTTTTGAACCAAAAATCTTGGGATTTGGTGCACTTTGAGTTTCTTCGTCTTCTTCCTTTGAGCTCCGAATTTGAGGTAGGGATTCCTACTCATTCTTATGTGTTTTAACCTAAATGTTGAGCTATTTGTATAGATGGTTTGATTTGGGAAGTTAGGGTTTGAAATGTGCTATATTGAAAAGAGGGGTTTTGGTCCTTTGACTCATATATGTATATTTCGGGTCTTAAACAGAGATTAGTGATGTTGTCGGTAATATTTGAGCCTTTAGGTCAATATTGGGAAAAATGGGAGAAAATGCCATGTTTGGGTATATTTGGGTCATTAGTGTAATTAATGACCAATGCCATGGAAATATGAAATTGAGCTAGAAATAATGAAATTGGTTCAATATGAGGTAGAACGGTGGAGTTGGATTTATTAATCACTCACCTTTGAAATTGTTGGTAATTTATCTGTTGAGGCATTCATTATCTGTTTAGAAATAATTGCTTGGGCTATCGGTGGAGGATAGTCTTGATTGTTGTAGACAATGCATGATGATTAGGTGAACTAAAACTAATCAATTAGAAATGTCATCGAATATGCCGATTGTAATAATACATCAAATTTATGTATTGATTGATTATGTATATGATATGTGATTATATACATTGTATGGTGTATGACGAGATAGGGGATGTACTCCACGATTTAGGGGAAGATAGGGGATGGACCCCTAAACCGGACATTGTTTGGGAGGAGATAGGGGATGTACACCATCGATACAGCAAATTTGTGTATCTATTGAAGTATTGATATAGCAAATCTGTATATCATATGCGAAGTGTGGAAGTGTATTAATTGAGAATAATACAACAATTATGTGTATCTAATGTGAAGCATGAAGTGTTTAATTTGAGTTGTTATCTCAATTGAAATGAAAGAATTATTGATATGAGTTGTGATCTCATTTAAAGTATATGGCCAGGTTCTGAGCCAGGATTATGAATTGAGAAAATTGGATAAGAAATGGAATATTAAACGAAACATGGACACATTTGTCATGAAATTGAAATGGATTATAAATTGATTTATGTGAGTTAAACATTTATCAAATGCTAATGTTTTAGTTATTGCTCATATCATGTTTAGCATATCTCTACTAGGCATTGGCTCACCCTATATAGGACATCATTTTCAGGTACAGGTAGTATGCCACATCAAATGATGTATCTTGGAAGGCTTGAGGCTATCGGATTCTTTTGTTGTTTCATATTGTATTACATGCACATCAAGCCAAGGGCTTATTTTTTGTAGAGTTAGTACTCTCGTTTTGTAACCAAGTGTTGACTTGGAAAGTTGTAAGCTTATAGGGCATTTACTTTTGTTGTCAACATGTAATATCTTTTGTAAGAATACTCTGATGATTTTAATATGAGAACTCTTTTCTCTATCGTGAATGTATAATATTGTGGGTTTATTTTGAGGGCGTTACAGTTCACCTAATCATCATGCATTGTCTACAACAATCAAGACTATCCTCCACCGATAGCCCAAAACAGTTATTTCTAAACAGATAATAAATGCCTAAACTGATACATAATTTCAACATTTTCAAACTGAGCGGTTAATAAATCCAACTCCACCATTCCATCTCATAATGAGCCAATTTCAATATTTCCAACTTAATCTCATGTTTCCATAACAATTGTCATTAATTACACTAATGACCCAAATATACCCAAACATGACATTTTCTCCCTTTTTCTCAATATTGACCCAAAGGTCCAAATATTATCAACAACATCAATACCCTCCTTTTTAGACCCAATAGCGATCCTGGTTTATCCTCTCTTTATTTATTGTATTCTGGACTCAGTTCTGTGGATGTGTTGTTGTCTCATTCTCATTTGAATCCTTTACTCCTTGTATTTGAGTCTTGGGTTGTCTTGGGCAGGTTTGAAACAGGTTGGCTGTGCTTTGAAACCAAAGGTTGATGCCCAGAATTTGGCCTTCACGCTCGAGCGGAGCTTTTGACGCTCGAGTAGGCCCTTTGTTGTTGCTTCTCCGCTCGAGCGGGAGTTTTGACGCTCGAGCGTGAATATCCATCTCCCAGTATTTTTCTCTACAGGTCTTCGTACGCTAGAGCGAGAGTTTTGACGCTCGAGCGTGACCCTTTTGATTTTGTTCCTCCGCTCGAGCGGAGAGTTTGACGCTCGAGCGGGGACCATGTCAGCAAAACTTCTGCAGGTGTGCAATCGACGCTCGAGCGGCGCTTTTGACGCTAGAGCGTGAGTCTGTGTCTGACGCTCGAGCGGGGATTTCTACGCTCGAGCGGGGCGATTTTTATAACACTCCTAGATTTCACTTTTGAGATCACTTTTTGATTTCCTTTCTCTCTCTTACTTTTTCAAAACCTCCATTGGAGAGCACCTCACTCTAAAACCTAACCTTCTCTCTAGGGATTGATCTAGTATGATTGATTTCCTCACCTTGGGCCTTTGTAAAAATTATGTGGATCATTGAGGGCAATCTTTTGATCCGAAAATCTTGAGATTTGGTGCACTTTGAGTTTCTTCGTCTTCTTCCTTTGAGCTCCGAATTTGAGGTAGGGATTCCTACTCATTCTTATGTGTTTTAACCTAAATGTTGAGCTATTTGTATAGATGGTTTGATTTGGGAAGTTAGGGTTTGAAATGTGCTATATTGAAAAGAGGGGTTTTGGTCCTTTGACTCATATATGTATATTTCGGGTCTTAAAAAGAGATTAGTGATGTTGTTGGTAATATTTGAGCCTTTGGGTCAATATTGGGGAAATGGGGAGAAAATGCCATGTTTGGGTATATTTGGGTCATTAGTGTAATTAATGACCAATGTTATGGAAATATGAAATTGAGCTAGAAATAATGAAATTGGTTCAATATAAGGTAGAACGGTGGAGTTGGATTCATTAATCACTCACCTTTGAAATTGTTGGTAATTTATCTGTTGAGGCATTTATTACCTGTTTAGAAATAATTGCTTGGGCTATCGGTGGAGGATAGTCTTGATTGTTGTAGACAATGCATGATGATTAGGTGAACTAAAACTAATCAATTGGAAATGTCACCGAATATGCCGGTTGTAATAATACATCAAATTTATGTATTGATTGATTATGTATATGATATGTGATTATATACATTGTATTGTGTGGGAGGAGATAGGGTATGTACACCACGGTTTAGGGGAAGATAGGGGATGGACCCCTAAACCAGACATTGTTTCAGAGGAGATAGGGGATGTACACCATCGATACAGCAAATTTGTGTATCTATTGAAGTACTGATATAGCAAATCTGTATATCATATGCGAAGTGTGGAAGTGTTTTAATTGAGAATGATACAACAATTATGTCTATCTAATGTGAAGAATGAAGTGTTTAATTTGAGCTGTTATCTCAATTGAAATGAAAGAATTATTTATATGAGTTGTGATCTTATTTAAAGTATATGGCCAGGTTCTGAGCCAGGATTATGAGTTGAGAAAATTGGATAAGAAATGGAATATGAAACAAAACATGGACACATTTGTCATGAAATTGAAATGGATTATGAATTGATTTATATGAGTTAAACATTTATCAAATGCTAATGTTTTAATTAATGCTCATATCATGTTTAGCATATCTCTACTGGGCGTTGGCTCACCCTATATGGGACATCATTTTCAGGTACAGGTAGTACGCCACCTCCAAGGACGTATCTTGGAAGGCTTGAGGCTATTGGATTCTTTTGTTGTTTCATATTGTATTACATGTACATCAAGCTAAGGGCTTATTTTGTGTAGAGTTAGTACTCTCTTTTTGTAACCAAGTGTTGACTTGGAAAGTTGTAAGCCTATAGGGCATTTACTTTTGTTGTCAACATGTAATACCTATTGTAAGAATACTCTGATGATTTTAATATGAGAACTCTTTTCTCTATTGTGAATGTATAATATTATGGGTTTATTTTGAGGGCGTTACAGTTCACCTAATCATCATGCATTGTCTACAACAATTAAGACTATCCTCCACCGATAGCCCAAAACAGTTATTTCTAAACAGATAATAAATGCCTAAATTGATACATAATTTCAACATTTTCAAACTGAGCGGTTAATAAATCCAACTCCACCATTCCATCTCATAATGAGTCAATTTCATTAGTTCCAACTCAATTTCACGTTTCCATAACAATTTTCATTAATTACACTAATGACCCAAATATACCCAAACATGGCGTTTTCTCCCTTTTTCTTAATATTGACCCAAAGGTCCAAATATTATCAACAACATCAATACCCTCCTTTTTAGACCCAATAGCGATCCTGGTTTATCCTCTCTTTATTTATTGTATTCTGGACTCAGTTTTGTGGATGTGTTGTTGTCTCATTCTCATTTGAATCCTTTACTCCTTGTATTTGAGTCTTGGGTTGTCTTGGGCAGGTTTGAAACAGGTTGGCTGTGCTTTGAAACCAAAGGTTGATGCCCAGAATTTGGCCTTCACGCTCGAGCGGGAGTTTTGACGCTCGAGCGTCAATATCCATCTCCTAGTATTTTTCTCTACAGGTCTTCGTACGCTAGAGCGAGAGTTTTGACGCTCGAGCGTGACCCTTTTGATTTTGTTCCTCCGCTCGAGCGGAGAGTTTGACGCTCAAGCGGGGACCATGTCTGCAAAACTTCTGCAGGTGTGCAATCGACGCTCGAGCGGCGCTTTTGACGCTCGAGCGTGAGTCTGTGTCTTACGCTCGAACGGGGGTTTCTACGCTCGAGCGGGGCGATTTTTATAACACTCCTAGATTTCACTTTTGAGATCACTTTTTGATTTCCTTTCTCTCTCTTACTTTTTCAAAACCTCCATTGGAGAGCACCTCACTCTAAAACCTAACCTTCTCTCTAGGGATTGATCTAGTATGATTGATTTCCTCACCTTGGGCCTTTGTAAAAATTATGTGGATCATTGAGGGCTATCTTTTGATCTGAAAATCTTGAGATTTGGTGCACTTTGAGTTTCTTCGTCTTCTTCCTTTGAGCTCCGAATTTGAGGTAGGGATTCCTACTCATTCTTATGTGTTTTAACCTAAATGTTGAGCTATTTGTATAGATGATTTGATTTGGGAAGTTAGGGTTTGAAATGTGCTATACTGAAAAGAGGGGTTTTGGTCCTTTGACTCATATATGTATATTTCGGGTCTTAAAAAGAGATTAGTGATGTTGTTGGTAATATTTGAGCCTTTGGGTCAATATTGGGGAAATGGGGAGAAAATGCCATGTTTGGGTATATTTGGGTCATTAGTGTAATTAATGACCAATGTTATGGAAATATGAAATTGAGCTAGAAATAATGAAATTGGTTCAATATAAGGTAGAACGGTGGAGTTGGATTCATTAATCACTCACCTTTGAAATTGTTGGTAATTTATCTGTTGAGGCATTTATTACCTGTTTAGAAATAATTGCTTGGGCTATCGGTGGAGGATAGTCTTGATTGTTGTAAACAATGCATGATGATTAGGTGAACTAAAACTAATCAATTGGAAACATCATCGAATATGCTGGTTATAATAATACATCAAATTTATTTATTGATTGATTATGTATATGATATGTGATTATATACATTATATTGTGTGGGAGGAAATAGAGGATGTACTTCACGGTTTAGGGGAAGAGAGGGGATAGACCCCTAAACCGGACATTGTTTGAGAGGAGATAGGGGATGTACACCATCGATACAGCAAATTTGTGTATCTATTGAAGTATTGATATAGCAAATTTGTATATCATATGCAAAGTGTGGAAGTGTTTTAATTGAGATTGATACAACAATTATGTGTATCTAATGTGAAGCATGAAGTGCTTGATTTGAGTTGTTATCTCAATTGAAATGAAAGAATTATTGATATGTGTTGTGATCTCTTTTAAAGTATATGGTCTGGCCAGGTTCTGAGCCAGGATTATGAATTGAAAAAATTGGATAAGAAGTGGAATATGAAACGAAACATGGACATATTTGTCATGAAATTGAAATGGATTATGAATTGATTTATGTGAGTTAAACATTTATCAAATGCTAATGTTTTAGTTATTGCTCATATCATGTTTAGTATATCTCTACTGGGCGTTGGCTCACCCTATATGGGACATCATTTTCAGGTACAGGTAGTATGCCACCTCCAAGGACGTAGCTTGGAAGGCTTGAGGCTATTGGATTCTTTTGTTGTTTCATATTGTATTACATGTACATATTGCCGAGGGCTTATTTTATATAGAGTTAGTACTCTCTTTTTGTAACCAGGTGTTGACTTGGAAAGTTGTAAGCCTATAGGGCGTTTACTGTTGTTGTCAATATGTAATACCTTTTGTAAGAATACTCTGATGATTTTAATATGAAAACTCTTTTCTCTATCGTGAATGTATAATATTATGGGTTTATTTTGAGGGCGTTACAGTTCGCCTAATCATCATGCATTGTCTACAACAATCAAGACTATCCTCCACCGATAGCCCAAAGCAGTTATTTCTAAACAGATAATAAATGCCTAAACTAATACATAATTTCAACATTTTCAAACTGAGCGGTTAATAAATCTAACTCCACCATTCCATCTCATAATGAGCCAATTTCATTATTTCCAACTCAATTTTACGTTTCCATAACAATTGTCATTAATTACACTAATGACCCAAATATACCCAAACATGGCATTTTCCCCCTTTTTTCTCAATATTGATCCAAAGGTCCAAATATTATCAACAACATCAATACCCTCCTTTTTAGACCCCAAAACAGATATGTTTGAATCAAAAGAGCAAAAACCCCTCTTTCCAATATAACACATTACAAACCCTAACTTCCCAAATCAAACCATTTGGTTCATTTTAAGCCAAATTCATTAGTCTTTGCCATCCTTTTATCCATTAAGTTCAAGATGATTGTTACGTCCACTAAAGATTACGTCCACTAAGTGAGAAACATGTCAAACGGGAGGTGATTCTCAATGGGAAAAAGAGACTACGCCGTTGACAATGAACCTCCGTAGAGATTAAACCATTAAGCATAGATCTCTAGTTCATGTTTTGAATAACCGTCAACCGATTGAAACAACTCTCAAATGAAAGAAACGAATGGTAAGTTGATTATTAAAATGAGGCTTTTAAACATGGAACTTAAACAAAGAAAGGCCAAGACAATATGCAACAAGATATGTATGCAAACTTATAAGACAACAAGCAAACTAATCAAAGCATGAAATAATTAAATAAATTAAAATAGCCCCTAAAGTGTAAAAAAAAATAGTAGCTAAAACCGTGTTAAAAGAGCACAAAAAAATAGGCAAAAACAAAGAGATACAAGGCTAGTAAGCAAAGCTAAGGAGGAGTGGCTAACCCCTCCACTTTTGGGACTTCTAAACTATATTTTAGCCTATGAAAATAGTCCAAAAATAGCCCAAAATAGTGGCGAAAATCAGAGAAATAAGTGGGAAACACAAGGATATAAGCTTGAAATAAAGTTCAAGGAAGGGTGGTTAACCCCTCCACCTTGATAGCTCTTAAATCACAAATTTCAGCCCACAAAGCAATCCCAAAACAGTGTACAAAGCATGTAAAATGGAGGAAAAGAGTAAAAGAGAAATAAGGAAAAAGTTGCAAAAGTTATACCGCTTGAAAGAGAGGATGCTTGTAGTTAAACAAACTTGATTCCAACACCCTCAAGTTTTATGAAATATGGTTGGAAACTCTAGCAAAATGCTTTAAGAACAAGCTCCAATGTTGTATGTATTGTGTATGTATAGTTAAAAAGAGGTTTTAAGGTCAAGAAAGCTTTTGTATGGAAGTAATGTCCAAGCTTCTACAAATATCTCCTAGAACAATTCTCTAACCTTTAGGTTCTAAAAAATATGCCTTTAATTCTTTACAAGAAAGCTTCAAATCCAAGCTTTAATGGTGTATGGGGGGTGAAAGTTGATTTGAAGAACAAAAGAAGCTTGAAGGTTCAAGAGCTCTCATCAATGCCTAAGTATTTTAGAAAGTTTTTCCTTAAAATCTGAAGTGGGAGGTCTTATTTATAGAATTTGAGCCAAAATGGTCAAAAATATCTTCAAACAAAGATATTTGTTCAATTCCTGCCAGCTGTCTGTCTGGCGCCGTTGAGACCTGGTCGTGCCTCAAAAGCCACAGTCGGGCCTAAAAAGCAACCCAGGAAAATTTTTCATCGAGGCCCGGCCACGGTCGGTTCTAAATAGACCCGGCCGAGTCTAAAAGACTACATTTCAGGCCCGACTTCAAACGGGCATATCTCCCTCATCCAGACTTGGTTTTACATGATTCTTGAGTCTAGATTGATGCCCCGGAAGTCTACTTTCCAATGGTGGTGGCCTTACATCTAAATTATAAGTGTACAAAGAGATATTCATATTTTAGTGAAAAATGCTCATTTATGTCCTAATGGATTGATGCCCAACTTCTTCCCCAACTAGTTTTCTTCCATCCCCTCCTATTTTCTTCAACTCCAAACCTATAATTAAGATGTTTTAAAGATTTTTCAAAGAGTTCACATCCCTTTCATTTATTTCCACTCTGTCCTTACTTAGTTTACCGAAAGTGTAATGTTTTAAACAAAATGCAAGCCTCGGAACATCGTTGAAGCATTTGGAAAAAAATTTGAAAGGAGGGTTTTAAGGTCTAAAATAGTTTGTCCAAAATGGGGTGTAAGGTTTAGGATTAGAGCTTGAATCCAAATTTCTTCACTGAGAATTCAAAAAGATTGCACAGTGTAACTTTCATCATCAGGCGCTTGGAATAAAGCACCCAAGTCTTAAAGGCGGTCAAAAGTTAGTGTCTACAGTTGCCCCTGTTTGACAGAGCTCAGAGTCATGAAATAACGTGAGTGAATGTCAAAGCCCCAAAGATGACCCATTTTGACAAGGTCGTAAGACTTGGGCAAACAAACAAAATGCAAATGCAGTTGGTTGAATCCAAGGGTTGCCTACATATCCATTTGCAAGGAATCAAACCAGCGTAGTTCAGGGGCAGAATGCAAATGATATACAATTTATGCAATCTAAACCACGAGCAGTGCATACCACACAAAGATCATAAAGGAATGGGGATGCAAATCAAACTAAGTTTTATATTGAAAAGAAGTGTGGGCACGAGCCAAACGACACCTAACATAGGCTAAGTGCCTACATCCTCAATACTGGCCTTAGCGCAGCATGGATGTTTACACATAATAAAACCATGTTTTAACGTGAAAGGGGACTGAGCACCTACAAAACTATGTTTTTCGTGGAAAGCGAAATAGTAAAAGTAATTAGGTGGTATGATATAAGTGAGGAATTATCTGTTAGGAAAAGATAATGATCCTAAGTGCTGAATGCAACAAGACAAAGTACAATGCAATGGATGCAATAGATAAAGTGAATAAAGGGCGTAAGCCGAACCACGTCTTACCTAGAAAAGGCATAGACACAAAACAAACCACGCCTAACACAGAAAAGGTGTTGACATCCTCAATACTGGCGTCAGCACAGCATGGGTACTTACACATGATAGAACCATGTTTTAATGAGGGAAATGTATGAGCATATGCCAAACTAAGCTGAACATGGAAAGTACACAGGTAATGGATGTAATGGATAGTGTAGTAGATGCAATGCGATAGAGGTAATAGATAATAACTATGATGTAGCAGTTGGGAAGTGAAAGTACCTTACAAGGGCAATTGGTGATGACTCACCTCATGCTATTGGGGATCTTCCTCTTCTTCTTCATCTACTTTTCTCCCTGGCTATGTTTGCAACTTTCCCTATTCTCCAACAAGGTGACAGACTAGGTTGGTTCAGTATCTATAATTGAGGCGCATAAAATCTACCTCAACCTATGGAGCTGGTATACAGACGTCAAGCCAAGGATACACCTTTGGGTATTTAAACCAAACTTTAGTCTCAGAAATTCCAAACCTATACGTTCTAGGCATCGCCATTCAAACTCTAGTTTCCACCGTCTCAGTTGATCTCCTAAGAACTCACTAAAAACACATGCAGGTGGCTATACCAGACCACCTGAAGCCATTTGGGCATGACAAACACCAAAGGAATTGCACCTCTAGAGGATTTAAGGTCTCCTAGACCCATTGAGTGCACAAGACAGTGCGGGTGAGGTGCACAAAATAGTGCGATACAAGTTGAATGCACAAATCAGAGCTGTGGGTGCACAAAATAGTACGGAGTAAATGATGAATGCACAAGACAGTGCGCTATGAGTGCACAAGATAGTGCGATATAAGGTGAAATGCACAAGATAGTGCGATGCAAGGTGTATAAAACAGTGCGAGTAAGAGTGCACAAAATAGTGTGATGTGAGTGGAATGCACGAAATAGATGCGAATGCACAAGACAGTGTGATACAGGGTGCACAAGATAGTGCGATGTAAGGTGCACAAGATAGTGTGATGCAGAGTTAATGCACAAAACAATGCTATATAGGTGCACAAAATAGTGCAATGCAAGTGCACAAAATAGTACGATACAAGGTGAATGCAAAATAGTGCGATACAAAGTGAATGCACAAAACAGTACAATGCAAGGTGCAAAAAACAGTGCAAACTAAAGGTGCACAAAACAGTGCGAGATAGGGTGCACAAAACAGTGAGGTACAGGGTGCACAAAATAGTGCGAACTAAAGTGAATGCACCAAACAGTGTCAGTAAGGTGAAGATGTGTGAATGCACAAAACAGTGAGATGCAAGGTGCACAAAATAGTGCGAACTCAAGGTGAATGCACAAAACAGTACGAACTAAAAGTGCACAAAATAGTGTGATATAGGGTGCACAAAACGGTGCGATGCAAGGGATAGATGTATGAATGCACAAAACAGTGTGATGCAAGATACACAAAACAGTGCGATACAAGATGTACATAATAGTGTGAGATAGGGTGCACAAAACAGTGCGATACAAAGTGAAGATGCATGGTATGTAGAGCGAAATGAGTAGTACTCAGAGTAATGCATCCTGTATCATATGAAATGAGTGCAGATCAACTAGCCACAATTTTTTTGAAATCAACTTGCCAAAACTTATTGAAATGCAATTGAAAAACATTGTAGAAGGTAGCTCGACGAAACAGGAGCAACTAGTCATGCAATTCAAATCACCCAGAATGTATGAGCATGCATGCATAATCCAAAGTACACATATTAATCAAAGGGAAGATAGTAATCCCAAGAGAGTTTTGAAATGGTCGGAGACAACTTTCGAAAGCTGAATCATGTCAGAATCATCATGGGGTGAGCCCACCCCAATCCATGAGAAAGTGCCGAATAAATGGCTATGGCAACTGAGGGAAACATTGGGTTCATGCCCCTTATTCAAATGATGACCCGATTAGATGTATTGAAAATTGCCCCTAGTGTCTAGTCATTGACCACTAGTTGGGTTCAAGCCCCTTGTTCGATGGATGGCCTGGTCAGACGCACTGAAAATTGCCCCTAGCGTCTAGTCACTGGCCACCTTTTTAACATTATGTAGATATGTGTGATGGGGATCATCAAATCTTAGAACGGTTGCCAACCAATCAGACTCATGCTTCTCTTCTATCCTAGTATGTTGAGAACTTACTATGGTCTCCTCCAAAACAGTGACAGATTCCTCACATACACTTTGTAATGATCATGAATGCGATGCCCATTGTATGGGCACTCTTAGGTTGTTTATAAATTCCACACATGGACTTGTTTTTGAGTTTGGAGCGAACGCTCGTGTATGGAATTTTGGTGATGCCACTCTATTCAACTTTCAAAGACACACTCGCTAGGGTGACTCGAGGAAAAACATCTTTGAGTGACATACATGCTATGGTGACTCGATAAAGAGCGCAGACTGAGACAAACACTGGGCACAACACAACAGAACTCACAATTGACCTAAAAGCAGAAAAAGACTCAAGGTGACTGATCATTCACAGTGCCCCTAGTTTTACTTATGTTCTCTTTAAAACGCAATTTCGCAAAACCAGAGTTTTGATTCATTTTTTGCTCAAGTTAGACATTCAACTGATAAGTTCAAGTATTGAAAATTTCTCCACTTGTTGATGCGAGCTAGTTCTTTCTTACCCAACGCAAGTATGATGTGCAATAGCCAGTGTAGCTTATGGATTGATGTAAAGCTAACGACGTGAATCGCGCAAATGATTGGGTCGAGACGAACAAGGTGGATATGGTTGAAACCAAACTTCATGATGAAGTTGCCTACGTATCTCGAGAATGGAAATCAGGTCAACGTAGTTCATGGTTGAGGTTCACTCGGGTGTTGACACTCTTCTGTTGCACTCTCCTTTCGGTTTCTCGTTTCTTT
The DNA here is from genome assembly GCF_055761805.1 of Camellia sinensis. Classification (NCBI taxonomy): domain Eukaryota; kingdom Viridiplantae; phylum Streptophyta; class Magnoliopsida; order Ericales; family Theaceae; genus Camellia; species Camellia sinensis. The sequence continues at coordinate 155,022,171 of NC_138967.1, forward strand.
TTCTTTTTTCTTTTTTGCACTCTAATTTCTCCACTTTGGTTTTTCTTTTTTTCTTTTTAGTTTCTTTTCTTCTTTTCGATTTCTTTTATCCATTTCCTTTTGAAGTAATGAAAACACCAGGGGAAGAAATTCTATGATTGTGAGGTCTGAAAGTCATCTTGTGCTTTGCCAAAATGATCGCCAAGGTGAAAAAAAACCCCAGGACAGTCTAGAATACCCCGCACAATTCTGAATTTATCTTCGCAAGTTTACAAAAGAAACAATTTAAAATTTGGAAATCATGAAGGACTTTGCACCAATGATTTAGAATCCACTCAAACCATTTAGGGTATCCTTCTCAACACTCATGCTTATTAATGGAATCTCATTCAAAAACAAAATTCAAAGCTTTTTCCATTTTCAAAAGGGTCACACATGCATTACTGTAGGCACAATAAAATGATCGAAAACTTGACTCCCACTTTCTTATTTAGAAAAACGAAGACCTGAAGGTACACAAGAGCAACTCAAAGGAAAAGACTCAACTGACACAACAACACAAGAAAAGATAACGAAAATAAAACGCATAACTCAACTATTTACAGGACACGATTCAAAACAAAATCAGCATCCTTGAGACAAAAAAAGGGGGTTTTCACTCTCCTAGTCCACTAGAAAAATTTAAAAACAACTTCAAGTAGCCCTGTAGACGTCCCCCGAACGCCCCGGGAGGATGAGTCCCGTTCCGTTCATTTGGGGTTACTACAGTTCGGACTCGATTTGTGTCACGGTTCTAAATCTGAACCAAAGAGTCAAAATCTGGCAAATCGTTTTGAGAAACAAATTTTTGAAAAAGTAGTGCCAAACATGGACTGCTTTGCCAGATACAGAGTCGCCACCTAAATATTTTTTAATGGGGGAATTTAGGAAACCCTGACTCGGTGCCGAAGGCCACATGTCCGTCATCACCGGAGTTGTCTCGGCTCGGGAGCTTGGGTACGATCGAGGAAGGTTAGCTATGAGCACCCCCTTTCGCCCGGTCCGAAGACCGGCCTCTACTAACCGTGATATCTGATTTTGAAAACTTTATGCGTTCTTAAACCAATTATTAGCCTAGAATTACTATGTTATGCGCGCAGCAAACAAGTATAGACTAGATTGCCTAATTTGGAAATAAGCATTGCATATCCGTTTGTTTTGAAAAGCGTTTTAGAATTTGCTACTCGCAAGTAGGCTAAAACACGGATTTCAACGAGTTTTCCAAACTCAAGCAATCCAACCTTCACCCACAGGCATCCAAACAGTTAATAACACATAAGCATCTAGCCACATGTTAAGCATGCTGTCATGGCAACATTCACACTCATGCGATATGCTAAAGCGGAAATACTTACATCGTACTCCGTGCCAAAACAATAAACTAGTTAGCAAACATGCATGTCCTAGTTCATGTTAAATTGCCTAATGCAACGCATACGGGGTGCAATCGAAGTAGGCTCGGCTAACCTAAGCATGGCATATGAAATGCGATCAACTATCACATATTCAATTTTTGAATTGAAATACAAATGCAGTTAGCGTGATGTACCGAGCCTAATGCATGCAATACAAATGCATGAATGCACGCATGCATAGCATAAGGTATGCTAAATTAAACGTGTCCTATTACTAACCAACAAAGCAGGTAAGTAAAAGGGAAGAAAGAAGTGGGGATTGGAAGACATACACACCACTCACGCACACTTATTACAGATTTGCCCTCACTCGGAGGGACCAAATAAATATTACAGATAATTAACTACGCAAGCTAATTAAATATTACAAATTGCCTAATCAACTAAGCAATTAAATAAAGCTTAGAAAAACAGTAAACCGCCTCGGGAGGAGGGCTCGATGCAATGCATGCCCGGTCCCGCTCGGAAATGCGCCGCCATGCGTAGGCTGCCTCTATTTTCCTTCTTTTACTCCTCTGGAGGCTTCCAAAACCTCAAGATTGCATCCCTGGATGCTGGAAGACATCACCGGCTGCATGGAATGGCCACCGGCAGTGTGGTGTGGCCACCGGCACAAAGTGAAGATATCGGCAGAGAAATTATTGCCGGTCGGCACTTGACACTGCCGGTCGGCAAAGAAAGCCTGCAGAACCTGCAACTCACAGCAACAGAGGACAAGGCAAAGCATGGCAGCACAATTCAAGGCATATATGCACCAACCATGTCTCTTATCATGGTAATGACTCAAACGGGCATGTGCCTCGATTCTCGGACCACCAATCACGCATTTCCATGCATGATGGCCCGAGCGATCAAGTATGCAACTTTGATTTCAAATGCGTGCAAACCAAATCAAACCAAAATCCCAATCCCTATCACCAAATCAAGGGGCAAGGAATGCATGTTGATGCAATGCAACCTAAGCATGTTATCATTCATGCAACATGAACAATGCAATGTACTTATGCAAAGCATACAAGCAAACATGCAAGGTAAGCATGCAAACCAAATAGAGGATGGACTTAAACATGACTTAGCCAGCCCTAAATAGTCCTAAAATAGTGGCCAAAATGCCCAAAAATGGGGGGCTAAACACACATGCACACATACACATGTTATGGTCCAAACCTCAAGCATTAAACAAGCAACATTCAAGCACACTTGAAAGGGGCAAACATGGGCAATTACCGTGCATTATAAGCCCTAAAATCATGCTATAAAATGATGCCTAAATCATGTTAAACAAGATGGGCAAATGCATGCAAGCATGGTCCAAATACTTGAGGCAAGTCATGAAGCTTTGAAGCACATTTAGCATAACAATCACGGCATGCATTAAACAACTAAAAACAGATTTTTAGCGGGTTAAAACAAGGCTAAAGGACTTACTTAGATGGCATCTAAGTGGCTCCAATTTAGAGGCACGCACAATGGTCAAAACATGGAGCATGCAACACATGCTTTCAAAACATTAAAGAAGCATTCAAGGCAAACACATAGGCATGGAAATGGGACTGAAATAACATGTAGGGTGGCCCCAAATCACCAAATCAATGCAAAGATGTCATGCTATACATGCACATACTCAAGGCCAACAAGCCGGAATGCAAAGGAGCTATACTAAGCATGCCAAATCCGACCCAAACACTTATGGACAGACCTAAAACATGTCAAGATAAGCACAAAATCTTCACAAATGTAAGCCTAAAACATGCTAAAAACAAAGGCACACAACCTAAGACAAGTTAAGGGATCACAAGGCATTACATGGCAACTATGCTAAGGATGCATGGAGTACCAAAACCAATCCAAAATCATGTTATATTATGGAAATATAAGCACGAAAAACAGTCTATACATGCTCAACACACACTCAAACATAGGCTCCCTTTAGAGGCCAAAACATGCCCTTTTCAAGGACAACAAGGAGAGGGGGTGGCCCTCTCCTTCTTGGGACTTCAAGGCATCACCTTCACCACTGAAATCCCTCAAGATTTCAGTGGTGAAGAGACCCCGACACCAAAATCCCGGAGTTCACACAAAAGGGCACAAAATGAGGCCTTTCGAGGCCTAAGGGTGTTCAAACTTACCCAAACCACAAAACACTCTTAACAAACAACCAAGAGGGCTTAAAAACAGAACTTTTTTATGTTATACAATAAGCACAAAAACAGCTCTAAGATAGGTAGAAAATCAATACAAAAATGGGGAATATAAAGTCAAAATTGTTACCCTTGAAGACTTTCTTCACAAATGGTGGACCAGCTGGTTCTTCAAGCTCAAAACCACTCAAGAACACCAAGAACAACCTCTTAGAACCTCAGTAGCTAAAGGAAGGTGAAACACTATGTGTTTGTGTGCAATAGTAAGACACAAACACACTAAAACACACACAAGAGGGAGATATAGAGATAGAAGGTGTATGGATTCTAACCCTAGAACTCAAAACCCTAAAAATGGCTGTCTAAATATCTCTCAAGTGTTTCAAGTCTCCAACCCTAAGGCCAAGAGAGAAGGCTCTCTCTTATAGAGCCTTATTGTCTTGTAAAGCTTACAAGACAAGCTTCATAAGAGGGAGATCCCTCCATACACGTGTATGGAGGGGAGTAAAAGCAAGACAGCTGTCTTAAAATATCTGCAAAAGCAGATGCACAGTAGTCAGTCGGCCAAAAATGCCATTTTGGCCAAAAAGAGTGCCGACCGGCACTAAAAGATGCCGACCGGCAAACTATATTGCCGGTGGAGACAAAAACCAGCCGGTGGCCTCTAGCCACTGCCGGTGGTGGGTGGGGATGGTCTACAAGCCCTACCCTACCTCTCAAAGGCAAGATGCAAGTGTTTGGTGCAAAACCAGACACTAAACGGTCGAATTCGGAGATCTTGAGGCAAGGCGCGTAGCCGAGACCTCCGGGAACTCCAAACGAACACAAACATGGATGATCACCGAGTGTTCAAACGGTGACGTCCAAGTCTTGAGGACGGTCAAAAATGGGGTGTCTACAAGCCCACGGGAGGATTCAAACCAGCCCCCAATTCAGCAATACTAACATCCACACCCAGTAGGATAGCCTCACAATTATCCTAGTTGTCCCCACAAATCTCCTTGGTCATGCTGGCTGGGGTCAATGTTGGTTGTTGGCAAACTATGGATTTGATTTATGTTAGGTGGCAATCTATTGTGGTCAAAGAGAGGTTTATTGACAACTTTGGGATTTTCAGGTGCGTTGATGACCTTATTGTCAATCAAGTCTTGAATTTCATGGTGAAGGCGAAAGCAACGATCAGTATGATAACCGTACTGCTGATGGAATGTGCAATATTGGGTAGGGTCATGTCTAGGTGGGAGAGGATTAAAGAGAAGTCAAGGATTGAGCGGTTTGAGATACCCTTTCTCCATCAGTACCTTCAAGGCAAGCGTTGGGCTCATATAGAGATGAGTGAAGGTTCATTTTTTAGAAGAGAAAGCATTAGTTTTAGAAACATTGGCAAATGGGTTGGCGGGTGTTGGCTGGGTATTCATGGGCTTGGGACTGGAATCAAGATAGGTGCTTCTAATAAACGTCCTTTTTTATTGCTTGCCCCCTAATTCAAAATGCTCCCAACCTGAGTGATAAAAGTGTCATCCACAGTCTTTACAATGACTGTGAGCATTTGCTCCTTGTTCAACCCTTTGACCTTCAAAGTCTCAATAGCCTACCGAAGATGTGCATAGGGATCAATACTTACCCCAGACTCATTCTTGCTACTTGCTTCAACCATGTTCACTTTTGATTGGCCCAACCCACTTTTAGTTTGTCCCAAGATTGGAGAATTCTTTGATGGGATTAAAACCCCAAAGGTCAAATCTGCCACCGTTCCTTGAAGGTCTTCAATCATTCTCAACATCTCGGTAGTAGTGGGTTCGGCCATTGGTGCCCGCAATGTATTTGACCTAACTTGGTCTTGACGGATAAGTTGGGTTGGACTCCTTGGCGTAGGTTGGACTGGAATTGTGAAGTTGTTAAGTTTGGGGTTTGAGATGATTGGGATTCAAGTGTATCCATCATGCACAAGTCTGTGCTTTCTGGAATGAACACCTCAGGCTTGGGTAAATAGGCTGGGGTGATGTATATGCTGGGGTCGAAGGTAAGTGGCAATGTATAGATAAGGTTAAGGTGAGGAGGAGGTACTTTGCTATGGATGGGAAGTGAATTGGTGGTAACATTGGGTTCTTGGGGTGGAGCTATTGTCTGATTATCGATGAGATTTTGAACCTCATGACGAAGACAGTAGCAACAATCGGTGCCATGACCGTGCTGGTGATGGTACGCACAATATTTGGTGGGGTTATGTCTAGCAAGAAGTGGGTCAAGAAGAGGTTGGGGATCAAAGGCTTTGAGATACCCTTTTCCTATCAGGACTTTTAGTGCGCTGGTTAGGCTTATATGGAGGGGGGTGAAAGTTCTGCCTTGAGCTCGGGTTGGGCTGGCTGTTTATGGGTTAGTATTGGCAAAGCGGTTGGTAGTTTTAGGAGTGGTGACAATATTGATTTCAGTGGGTTCAGGAATAGTGCTATTGCTAGCATTGGTACTCCCAGAAAACACCTTCGTTGTTAGTTCGCTTGTTTTGGGAATAATCCCTTAGTTAAATGCACTCTCAATCTAAATCCCTAATTCATGCAAATTTTTTAAAGTGAACAGTGGAACGACTATTAACTTTTGTAACATATCAGGCTTAAGGTTCTGCACCACTATCCACACTTGGTCCCTCTCAGAAGGTCGATCTATCATTTGTGTTGCCTTTGCTCTTCGCCTTGCAACAAATTCCATTAAAGTTCTATAGGATTCTGGTGGGTTGCTTCGAGCTCTTGGGTGGTCATTTCAATTTAGGTATTGTAAGAATATTGATTGACAAATGCCTCAGCCAAATCTTCCTAGTTCTACTTCACTTTATCCTCCAACTTGGCGTACCAAGTGGCTGCTATACTCGACAGGGTTCTTCCATACAGATAGAGTTTCGGAGGCTTAGTAAAACCCATCGGTTTCAGGACGTCCAAGTAAAGCTGGATATGTACCATAGGATCTCCAGACCCGTCAAAACAGTCAATAAGTGGCATTTTGAATCTGACTGGAGTCTTACGGCAGCCTTGGTGTACCCATCCTCAATGTCGAGTGTGGAGCTGATTCCCTGTGCCCTTTTGAATTGCTTTTCAAGGTTAGCAATTTTTAGCAAGGTCGGGTCAAGATCATTAATATCAAGGGGAAAAAGGCCCTCATTAGGCTGCACCAGGGGTCTGAAAACTTGAGCTTGAGCCAACCCTTCTTGAGGATCTAGGCCTTGCAAATCTTTAATTGGCGGAGGTGGGTCACAGTTTGGCTGGGGGCCCGAGACTGGATGTGTGGTAGATGCCCTGATGGGAGTTGTATTTCAACATTAGTCTCATCCTACATGGCAATTCCCTGGTTTAGGGCCGTTATCGTAGCCACAACTTCTTCTGGACTCTAAGCCATCATGGGTCTGCTAATGTTGGCAATCAAGGAAATGGATGGGTTAACCTGAGAGCTGACTAACAAGGATTTTTGACCCACTTATACTTGATGTATTTGAGCTGGATTAGTTTGGACGAGTTTGACTGGATTAAGCTTTTTAGAATTGATCTTTTGGCATTGGATCGATCCTTTCTGAGTTGGCCTTTTGCGGATTAGACGGACTGGACCTTTGCTGAATGGGTTTTTTCTGGGATTTGGATGGACTATGATGGGTTAAGGCTTTCCGAGTTGGATTAGGCTTGGCCTTTTCCTTTTTTGGCTCAGACAAACCTAGCATTAAAAACAAATGCCCTATCAAATTATGATACAGGGTATACTGGTCAAAACAAAGCAAGATACAATTTTTGGCCCTGGCACTAGTTTTGGGTTCCAATATTTTTTCGCTATGTCAAACACAAACGCCTAGATTTTGACCCAAATTCTGATTCTGATATGACCCTCAAGTTTGAAAGGAATCGCCTCAATATTAAGACTCTCCGAGGATTGCATCATACATTCCTAAAGAATTCACATTTTGCACAAAAGCATTCAAAACACCCTTATAAGAGGTTAGGGTTTTCCTGTCCTAGCTTTGGAGTGATCTACGGCTTTACTATTCAAACAAGCGGTATCACAATAGCCTAGTAAATAGAAGGGCATCATGTCCTATGTTTGAAAAGTCACTAAGGCTGACTACATGCAGTTAGGCCAATTGGTCAAAAGGGGTACCTCAACAAGATTACCTAATATACCTCTCACACCTAACACTGAGAAGTGAAAGGAGGATCAAGCGGTACAGCAGTGATCCAGATCCGAGGGTTGTGTTCCCAACATGGAAGAGCCCATGACCGGTCAGCCTTTAGGCAAGCTTTTGGGAAAGCCTCCGGCAAATCGTCTAGGAATAACAGATGCAAAACACAGTGACTTAAAGTAACAATGCAAATGCAATGCAAAGAACATATAAGTGTAGATAAAATTTCACATCATGAATTTCAAGTCAAGTTCTCTAAATCCTTAGCAGAGTCGCCAGAAACTGTGGCTCGCTTTTCGTGCTCCTTTCGGATGCGACTAGCCGTACAATTCGAACCCCCATGGTTCTGAATTTGATTCCACAAGTGCAATGTGAAATAGATAAACACAAATAAGTCCAAATTCGGCAATTCTTCTAGAAAATTGATTTTGAACAAAATGCCAAAAATGGACTACTTTGCCAGATACAGAGTCGCCACCTAAATATTTTTGAAAAATTTAAGAAACCCATGACTCGTGCCAAAGGCCACGTGTCCATCATCACCTAAGATTGTCTCGGCTTGGGAACTTAGGTACGAGAGGGGAAGGTCATGAATTGAGCATCCCACTCACCCGATCAAAGATTGGACTCTACTAGCCATGATGTGATTCTTATTTACATTGTGTGCTCTTGTTTTGGTTATTAGGCTAGCATTACTATGTGTTGCACACAAGTATAGACTAATTTGCAAAAATTTGAACATTTGATTTCATGTTTGTTTTGAAAATTGTTTCGAATACGTACCACTTGAAAAATTGATCTCATATGTACGTTACTCAAATTGTTCCAATTCAACCAATTAGCCTTCATCCGTAGGCATTTAAGAAATTTATCAATTAAGCACTTAGCCTCATGGCAAGCATGCTAGACATGGCAACGATCACACTTATGCGGTATGCTAAAACAATAAGTGCTCACCTAGTACTCCAAAGCAAGCCAAATAAAGTAAGATGATTAGAAAATATGTATGTTCCTAAACAGTGCAATGTGACTAATGCAACGCACACATTATGCAATTTTTAATAGGCTCGGCTATGAGCATGGTATCTGATTCAATTCAAAACGTTTGATAAATCATGTATTCAAGCAATGAAATTGAAATTGACATTGACATTGGTTAGCATGATGAGCCAAACCCAAATATACATGAAACAAGTGTATGCGAACATGAGAATGCTAAGTAAACAGATGCTCTATGCTAACCATCGTAAGCAAATAGGTAAAAGGGAGAAAGACGTGGGATTGGAAGACGTACAACTTATTACATGTTTGCCCTCGTGCAGGAGGGTGCGAATCAATGTCCGAGAGTCCGAATAATCTAATTATTACAAATCCGAATGAATAAATAAGCAAAACATTAACTAGCTAACTACTCTATTTCAGCAAGGATAATAATGAGAAATAAACTAGCTATCTAAGTTAACTAACTATAACAATTATAAATAAACAACATTGATGCAAGCAAGGATGCACAAGGGTTGCATGCATAGGGCCCAACAACTGCTCTGTCTGCCTAGCTCCTCTGTCTCACCTTCAGCCACTGCTCTCTATTTTCTATAAAACATACTGTTGACCAAACATTGATGGCAGGCCAAGCCTCAATGAAGAGCGGCCGAGTCAAAATAAGGCCGGCCATGCCTTAATTTTATACAAAATCCTATTTTTGTGCTCTGAGGCGAAAACAATGTAGACAGAATTTTCTGAGCTCTGTTTGTCCCTCGTACCCTTCTCTATCATGGAAAGCCTCAAGAGAAGGAAAAAGTCATTTTCGAATCTATCAATGAGCAATTTGCTTGCTTGATGATTTCAACTATGATTTGGACAAAAATTAACAAATGCAATGAACAACAACCATCCCTCCCTCCTATCATAGAGTGAACTCAAAGAGGGAGGTAGAGGCCCTTCAAGGTTCATCAAAACATGTTGAATTGATGTAAAACAACCCTTGACACAATAGATTCGGCATAATGTTTGGCCGAGCCCAAGCAATATAACTCATTTTCTTTATATGGGTTGGTTCATTTTAAACCAAATTCATTAGTCTTTGCCATCCTTTAATCCATTAAGTTCAAGATGATTGTTACGTCCACTAAAGATTACGTCCACTAAGTGAGAAATATGTCAAACGGGAGGTGATTCTCAACAGGAAAAGAGACTACACCGTTAACAATGAACCTCCATAGAGATTAAGCCATTAAGCATAGATCCCTAGTTCATGTTTTGAATAACCGTCAACCGATTGAAACAACTCTCAAATGAAAGAAATGAATGGTAAGTTGATCATTAAAATGAGGCTCTTAAACATGGAACTTAAACAAAGAAAGGCCAAGACAATATGCAACAAGATATGTATGAAAACCTATAAGACAACAAGTAAACTAATCAAAGCATAAACTAATTAAATAAATTAAAACAGCCCTAAAACAGCCCCTAAAGTGTAAAAAAAATAGTAGCTAAAACCGTGTTAAAAAAGCACAAAAAGATAGGCAAAAACAAAGAGATACAAGGCTAGTAAGCAAAGCTAAGGAGGGGTGGCTAACCCCTATACTTTTGGGACTTCTAAACCATATTTTAGCCTATGAAAATAGTCCAAAAACAGGCCCAAAATATGGATAAAATCAAAGAAATAAGTGGGAAACACAAGGACATAAGCTTGAAATAAGGTTCAAGGAATGGTGGTTAACCCCTCCACCCTTGGTAGCTCTTAAAACACAAATTTCAGCCCACAAAACAATCCCGAAACAGTGTACAAAGCATGTAAAAGAGAGGAAAAGAGTAAAAGAGAAATAAGAAAGAAGAGGCAAAAGTTATACCGCTTGAAAGAGAGGATGCTTGTAGTTAAACAAACTTGATTCCAACGCCCTCAAGTTTTATGAAATATGGTTGTAAACTCTAGTAAAATGCCTCAAGAACAAGCTCCAATGGTGTATGTATTGTGTATGTATAGTTAAAAAGAGGTTTTAAGGTCAAGAAAGCTTTTGTAAGGAAGTTATGTCTAAGCTTCTACAAATATCTCCTAGAACAATTCTCTAACCTTTAGGTTCTAAAAAATATGCCTTTAATTCCATACAAGAAAGCTTCAAATCCAAGCTTTAATGGTGTATGGAGGGTGAAAGTTGATTTGAAGAACAAAAGAAGCTTGAAGGTTCAAGAGCTCTCATCAATACCTAAGCCTTTTGGAAAGTTTTTCTAACCTTAAAATTTGAAGTGGGAGGTCCAATTTATAGAATTTGAGCCAAAATGGTCAAAAATATCTTCAAACAAAGATATTTGTTCAATTTTTGCCAGTTATCTGTCTGGCACCATTGAGATCCGGCCAGGCCTCAAAAGCCATGGCCGGGCCTAAAAAGCAACCCATGAAAAGTTTCATTGAGGCCTTGTAGACACCCCATTTTTTACCGTCCTAAAGACTTGGACGTCATCGATTGGGTGCTCAATGATTGCGCATGTTCGCGCTCGTTTGGAGTCCCTGAGGTTTTTGGCTGCGCGCCTTGCCTCTGAGTCTCTGAACTTTCTTGGTTTTGTGCTTGTTTTAAGCTAACCCTTGGTCCCCCCCCCCTTTTGCCTAGGGAGAGAAACAGTAGTGTAGACCATTTTTCTCCCCTGCCAGCCAGTTTTCTCCCCTGTATACCACTTTTCTTCCCTGTAGACCACTTTTGGTGGTCGGTCAGCTAGGGTGGGTGGTCGGTCGACCAGCCTAAGTGGTTTGTAGCCTGCCACCGCCTTCTCCTCTCTTTGTAGACCCTGTTTCTCCCCTGCCAGCCAGTTTTTTCCCTTGTCGACCACCTGAGGTAGTCGGTCGACTAGGGGGGTGGTCGGTCGACCACTTTAAGTGGTCTATGGCCTTTTTCTTGCTTTTGTAGATATTTTTGGTGCCAACTGTGCCAGTTGTTAGGCACATAGTGCATCCTCTCTACACGTGTAGGGAGGGATTCAAGCAAGCTTTGGCTTGCATATTCTATATAAGGGGAGTTCTCACCCCCTTCCAAGGGGTTCAGAATTTTGAGAAGCCAAAAATATCTACTCGCTCTCTAGATTTCTCTATCTCTATATTGTTGTGCCTTATAGTGCTTAGAATTGCATTTTCTTCACACTTTTGCACACAACCTCTTAGCCAAACACTCCTACTTTGTTGCTGAGGTGCTGGAGGGTCTTAAGGGAGCTTCAACAAGCTGGTTTTTGGCTTAAGAAGTTGTTGTTCTTGTTTTTCTTCAAGGGTGAGTCCTATTCCCCGTTTAAAGCTTCGTTTTGGTTGCATATTTGGCCACCTTTACATGCTACTTTTGGTTTAACTCTCAACTACAAAAACCTTTGTTTTGAAGTTGTAGACCCGCCCTCGAGAGCCTCATGCTACTACAGTTCGGATTCATTTTGTCACGGTTCTTAATCTGATCTCACAATGTGCAATGTGAGATTGATAAATCACCAAAGAATCCAAATCCGGCAAATCGTTTTTCAAAATAGATTTTTTGAAAGAAGTGCCAAACATGGACTGCTTTGCCAGATACAGGGTCGCCACCTAAATATTTATTTTGGGAGATTTAGGAAACCCTGACTCGTGCCTAAGGCCACGTGTCCGTCATCACCAAAGTTGCCTCGGCTCGGGAACTTGGATACGATTGGGGAATGTCACTTCGTGAGCACCCCCGCTTGCCCGATCAAAGATCGGCCTCTACTAACCATGATATCGAGTTTTGAAAACATTATGTGCTATTATTCCAGTTATTAGCCTAGATTTACTATGTGATACGCACAGCGTACAAGTATAGACTAGATCGCCTAAGTTGGGAATAAAACATCGCATATCCGTTTGTTTTGAAAATGGATTTGAAGTTTGCTACTCGCAAGTAGGCTAAAAACATGGGTTTCGACGAATTATTCCAATTCAAGCAACCCAACCTTCACCCACAGGCATTCAGGCAGTTATATCACGTGAGCAGATAGCCTCATGGTAAGCATGCTGTCATGGCAACACTCACACACATGCAAGGATGCTAAAGCGTAAATGCTTACCTAGTACTCCCATCCAAAACAAAAACTAGTTAGTAATCAAATGCATGATCCTAGTTCATGTTAAGATGGCTAATGCAACACATGCAAAATGCAACTAGAAATAGGCTCGGCTATTCTAAGATGTCATGTGAAATGCAACTTGATACATGTATTCAAATTGGAATTGAAGTACTATGCATTTAGTATGATGCGCCGAGCCCGGTGCATGCAATATGAATGAATGGATGCACGCATGCATAGCATAAGGATGCTAATTGAAATATGCCCTAATACTAGCCATCGTAAGCGGTTAAATAAAAGGGAGAAAGAAGTGGGTATTAGAAGACATGCATCACACACACGCACGCTTATTACACAATTCACCCTCTCTCGGAGGGACCAAAAGAATAATACGAATTCAACTAACTAACAAGCTAATTAAATAGTTACAGACCGCTTAACTAGTTAAGCAAATTAACTAAGCTAATAAAGCGGTAAAACAGCCTCGGGAAGAGGGTCCAATGCATGCGTGCTCAGCTTCACTCGGAAATCCACCATCATGCATAAGCTGCCTCTGTTTACACTGCTCTGCATCTCTAAAGACTGCACAAGTCCCAAGGATGCTTCAGCATCACTCCCTGATCACTGTGGAAGGCCACCAGCCAAGAGGGATGGTCACCAGCCATGGTAAAATGGTCATCGACCATCCATGATACTCTCGGCCATCCATTATTGGTCGATCGGCACTGAAAATGGTCGGTCGACCATATATTCCTGTAGAACCCTGTTTTGACAGCAGCAGAGGACAGACAAGGCATGGCAATGCATTTTAAAGCAAATGTTTGCACAACCAACCTCCCCATCATGTTATGAACTCAAGGGAGTTTGGTCCTCGACCCTCGGATCACCAACCACGCATTTCAATGCATGATGGTCCAAGAGGCCAAAGTGTACAATTTCAATGTCAAATGGAATGCACACAAACACAAAGGACCCAACCTCTATCATGCTTGATCGAGAGGCAAGGCATGCATGATATGCACAATGTTATGCAACCTAAGCATGTAATTCAAACTAATGCAACATGTGCATGCTAAGCATGCAACAATGACATGTTATGCAATTAACTAAGCATCATGCAATGTACCAAATATGCAAGCTTGATACAATGCAAACATGCAAATATCATGAATACCACAAGTATGCAATACTTGCATGCAAACCAGATAGGCAAGTATGCAAAGAGATGGACATGCAATAATGCACAAACAGCAAGGGTGCAATAACATGCAATGTGATGAGCATACAACAATGCACAAACGTATGATGTATGGACTTACACTAAGGATGGATAGGCCTCAACCTTACCAAAACAGTGGCCATGATGCTATGGAATGAAAGGCAAAACCACATACAAACATGCATGCACAAGGGCCTATCGTCTAAGGCATAAAAGAGGCAACTTTTAAACACATTTAAAAGAGACTATTATGGACAAATGACAAGCATACTAAGCTCTGAAATCTCATGAAAGATGATGCCAAATCAACTAATCAAGACAAGCATAGCATGTTAATGGACTTAAAGCTCGAAGCTAGCCAAAGGGATTGAACTATGGCCATATGACGCATGAAGCAAATGACCAAGGTGGACTGAAACAGTCCTCAAGCATGCCAAAATAAGCCTAAAAACATGCAAAGACCTAAGCCAAAGCAAGCTAAATCAAAGCACCAAAGCATGAGGCATGCAAGGCTATCAAAGAGGCATTATACTACACTTAATACAACCAAACATGGCATGACTTAGGCAAATAAAATCAGAGTTATAACACATCAAAATAAGCCCCAAAACCTAATGAGAAGGTCTTCCAAAGACCAAATCATGGAGGCACATGCAATGGCCTATTCTTAAGGCATAAAGCACAAACTATTCCAAGCATGGAATGGATGATAAATACAAGTGTGTGGCCATGGAACATGGACTGAAATGGCATGAGAAGTGATTCCAAATCACTGAAATAGCCTAAATAAAGCATGCTAATGACTCACATACCCGAAGCCAACAAGCTAGAATGCAAAGAGGCTATACAAAGCATGGCAAGCATGACCAAATCAACACCAAATAGTGCTTAAACATGTTAAAAGAGGACCAAAAATTTCACAAAGCTAAGCCAAAACATGCAAGCATGGTGGTCCAAATGCAAGATGCATTTCTGGGCAAAATAGAGGAATGCAAGGCAGGTGTATGGTGCATGCAAGGGGTCAACAAACCAACCTAAAATAGAGGTAATGCATGACCAAATAACACCAAATACCCACTGAAATAGAGCCAAACAAGGCTAAGCAAACATGCTACCATACAAGCCACTTATGCTAGCATTAAAGACAACATGGAGAGGAGATGACCCTCTCCCATTTAGGACCTCAAAACCACCTCTCCACCACTGAAAATCCTCTAGATTTCAGTGGTAGAGAGGTCGTACGAAGACCACAACAATGGCCAAAAGGTATGGCCTTAAACAAGTCCTAACAAGGCCTTGGAGGGGGGAGACAACCCCAAACCTCAAAGAGACCTTAAACAAAGATCAAAAGCAGGTAAAAAAAAGACTTTTCTTAGTTTATAGCTAAGCCTAAAAATGGATGCAAGATAGGTTAAAAGCCTATGCAAAAATGGGGAATAAAGGGATAAGGTTCTTACCCTTGAAGACCTTCTTCAAAAAGACCACTCCAGCAACTTCCTTGGGTCAAAACTAGCTCAAAAACTTCAAGGACAACCCTTTGGCACCTCAGCAACCAAGGCATGGTGTAATACTATGTGTCTTAGTGCAAAACTAAGAACAAAAACCCCTTATACACACACAAATCAAAAGGAGGGGGAGATATAGAGATAGATAGATATAGAACTTCTAACCCTAATTTTTCAAACCTCTGGAACTTTTTTTGGAACCCTTGAGGAGGGAGGAGAAGCCCTCCCTTTATAGGAATTCCAATCTTGCAAAGCTTACAAAACAAGCTAAGCAAGAGGGAAATCCCTCCATACACGTGTATGGAGGGGGGGCATTGCGGATGCCAGCTATCACAACTGGTATAAAATATCTGTCAAAAATAGATGAACAGTGATCGGCCAGCCAAAAATGACAAATTGACCAAAACAATGGTCGGCTGACCATAAAGAGTGTCGATCGGCCATCACCAATGGCCGGTAGCAATAAAACAGGGCCGGTGGCCTCAAGCCATGGCCGATGAGGTGTGGGGATAGCCAGCAAGCCATTCCCTGCCCTCAGAAGCAAAACAACAAGTGTTTGGTGCAAAACCAAACACAAAACAAGCAAGTCGAGAGATCCTAAGGCAAGACGCGTAGCCGAGACCTCCGAGAACTCAAAACGAACACGAACACGGATGACCACCGAGTGTTCAAATGGTGACGTCCAAGTCTTGAGGACGGTCAAAAATGGGGTGTCTACAGATGTGTTTAAAATGTTTGTTTAAGGCCTAGTTTGAGTTAGGGGTGGTTTACTCCCTTTGGTGGCTTGTTTTGCTTTGTTTTGTGCCATCCCTTAAGGCCTTTGGAACCATCTCTTTTTGGCCTTCTTACCACTGAAACTTAGAGGAATTTCAGTGGTAGAAATGTGGTTTTGAGGTCCCAAATGGGTGGGGGTTGTCCCCCCTCCTCTTCTCTTGTTTGCATGTGTTGATGGCCCATCAAAAGAGCATGTGTTTCTACTTCTTAGTGGCTTTGTTTAGGCTCATTTTTGTGACTTTTCAGATCTACCATAACTCTGTTTTTGGCTATCTTGGTCACCTCTTGCATGCTTATTGCACTTGTAGTGTAATCCTACTTGTAGCCTTGCAAAGTGGCATGTCTTTATGCCTTGAATTTGCTTAGTTCAAGTATGTTTTTAGCCATTATTTTCCATGTCATAACTCTATTTTGGGTTGGTTCGGTTGCCTCTTGCATGCTCCTTGCACTTGTAGTGCAATTTGGTTCACTAGCCTAGTGTATTTGGTGCTTTAGCCCATTGATCTAACATGTGTATGCTCTACTCTAGCACATTTTTGGCTATGTTTTAGCATGCTCTAGGTCTGATTTGAGTGGTTTTGGTCATGCATGCTTGGCTTTGCATAGCTATAGTATATTTGGCTTTGCTAGCCTTGCACTTTGGGACCTCTAACATGTCATATTTGAGCTTTTTGCATGGCATAGCATCAGTTGGCATGCTATTTAAGACCATATACCTCTGCCATATTCTCGCATTTATCATCCCTTTGCCTAAGCTTTTGGGCTATCATCTCAGCATGTTTTTTGGTGTTATTTTACCATGTTACAACTCTGATTATTGTGGGTGAAATCGCCTCATGCTTGGTTTTGGTATGTGTAGTGTAATGACCCAAACCCGCCCCTAAAAGTTTGGTTCATGACCGGTCCGTACATAGGCCTCAAACAGAATTTAGAATAATATTTAAACACATACGAGGCCTTAAGCCGAAGCAATATCAATAAAATACAACATCCATTCAGCTTGTGCATACATGATGATTTAATTAGATTCAAGCATTTAAATACATTCCCAGAGTTACACATACAATCACAGAATTTATATAGATCTCACACACACTTACCTAAGACTTAATAAATTATATGACTCCCAACACAAATTAAGGCCTCATCACAGAGGCGTACCCCAGGCGGCTTGGCAGTCAGGTAGACCTCAATACAATTCTAGTGTCAATCTCCGATGGCTCACCTACATAAATATATATAAAAATGGAGTGAGCAAGGCTCAGTGAATAATAGCAATGTAAGGAGGTGAGTTAAACGGGTATAGGCTTAAACAATGTAAACATGCATATCAAAACATACACTGATCTTATTCATAATCATATTTTAAAACGGTCTCAGACCCACATGTAACACATAACGGCCTCAGGCCCATATATAATACAGAACGGCTGTAAGCCCAGATATGATACAGAACGGCTGTAAGCCCAGATATAATATAGAACGGTTGTAAGCCTAGATATAATACAGATCGGCTGTAAGCCCAGATATAATACAGATCAGCTATAAGCCCAGCTATAATACAGAACGACTGTAAGCCCAGATATGATACAGATCGGCTGTAAGCCTAGATATAATACAGATCGGCTGTAAGCCTACAGATTATATAGAACGACCTTAGGCCCAACATATTATGCAGAGTGGCCTCAGGCCTAACAGATTATACAGAGCGGCCTCAGGCCAATATATCAACAGATTGGCCTCGGGCCCATCATTAGAAAAACAGAATGATTCCAGATACACAAAGATATCATTGTTCCATAACACACATACGTTCCATTTGTTCATCACGAATTCAGATAGTATTAACTATTAACAGTAAGCAAAACGTACTGCTACATTCCTATTTCTTAATAGTGCACAAAGATTTTCCCATGGTTTATTACAAGTCGACATAGTTGTCTTGCGGATAACAGAACATTAATAGTAACTATTAACATAAGGCAAATGTATCACCGCATTAATAGGGACAGAACAATTCACATCATAACGGCCTCGGGCCCACATCTATTACTAGGGACAGAACGACCTTAGGTCCATATCAATGCCATTATTCAAGCATATCCATTAATTGAATCAAAGCATAATATCAATGGAATAGACCATTCACAACTAACAATACATAAATCATAATCACAGGAAGTAAGTGAAACATATCATTACATTACTATTACTCACAATCATCGGCTCCCGGTAATAATGGGATGATGTCCTCGTCTCAACCTACAAGTACAGTGCACAACACATAATATGAGATTATAATCGATCCTTTACTTATTCTCTTTGATCATTCAATCAATTAGCCACAGTGGTACCAAGCTCATTATTCCTTAATAATTTATAATCCATGTCTCATAAAACAGGAGGAATCGATGGGAAATGGTTTAGGTGAAGAAATGGTACAAAACTGGCTGATAGAAAGTGAACAGTCGTCACTAATTTGGGCATAAATATTTCTGTATTTAGAATTTGGAAGTGAGACCACCACCATTGGAAACTAGACTTCCCGGGCTTGATTTTAGGCTCAAGAATCACTCAAAACAGAGTTCGGAGGCAAAAGATATGCTTATCCAAAGTTGGCTGAACAGGGCTGTCTCGTGCGGCTCTGGGCAGTTTGCAGTCCGAAAATGGCTGTATAATTTGGAACCTTTCATTTTCAAAATCAAACCTCAATTTCATGTAAATCAAAGCCCAAAACCGTTCAATACATGATAAATTTCACATTATTAATCTCCATCAAACATCATAACCTCAAAATACTACTCAATTCCCAAGCACAAGAACACAAGGGCATAAAATAACCATAGTTGGGGTTCAAAGTTCACATCTTCCATATCAATCCTTGATTTCATGTAATTGATGCTTTAAACATAAGGATTCAAGATAGATGGTCATACCTTAGTTCAATATTTGTCTTTCTCTTAGCTTTCTTCAATTTCCCCCAAGTTTCCCATGGGTGACCTTTTTTTTCTTTCTTCAATTCCCTTCAAGCATCTTCAAAACCACCATAGATATTAAGGAGCTTGTCTCTCTTTTCTCTCTCCTTTCATGGTTTCCCCTCTCTCTCCTTTAGATATTTTTAGGTTCCAAGAGATGAGTTCAACTCATGCCTCTCATATACATATATACATTAAATATACACACATATAAGTTTAACACAATAGGGAGAGCCAAGCGCGGCCTTACGAATCACACAAAATCAAATTCCAATTAAACTTCCTAGACAACTCTAAAAATTGTGTTGATCATAAATATGTCCCATGTTCTGGTTTCTGAAGCTTCTAAGGCCTTCAATTTGCAGTACCAAGTTAACCACCCAAACGTGCATTAACGAATCAGACAAATTAGATTTCCAATTAATTTTCCCAAATAGTTCTAAAGTTTTCCATTAACACACCCAAGTACTCAATTGTGATTTCTGAACCCATAAAGGTCAGTAATTTCAATTTTAAAGTCGTGGCTCAACAGATAATTCCTCAATTTGAACACATATCATTAAACTAAGCTGCATTAACCCATAAGGCCATAAAGGTAATCTCTAATACGGATTTTGGGATCGTTACATGCAGTGTAATCCCACTCATTGGCCTTGCATGCGTCATGCTTTATGCCTCCCATGCTAGCATGTGTTAGCTCTACTCCATGCATGTTTCGGCATTGTTTTGACCTGCCTTGGGACTATTTTGAGTCATCTTGGCCCTTTGGGGCTTGTTTGATATGGCTATGGTGCAAGTACCTTAGTTAGTCTTGAGTTTTGAGCACCCTACTATGCTATATTTGTGATGATTGCATGTTTGGGCATCGTTTAACATGTTATTTTAGAGCATGTACGTCTGTCATGTTCTCACTTCTTTCATTCGTTGAGAGCTTTTTAGAGTTGTGTCTTTGTGCATTGTTAATGAGGCATCAAATGAGCATGTTCTCCTTGTGTTATAT
This sequence comes from Camellia sinensis, assembly GCF_055761805.1. Lineage (NCBI taxonomy): Eukaryota > Viridiplantae > Streptophyta > Magnoliopsida > Ericales > Theaceae > Camellia > Camellia sinensis. Next base: position 155,042,426 of record NC_138967.1, read on the forward strand.
GCCTTGATCTTAACATATTTCAGCCATTGTTTTGGCAAGTTTGACCTCTGTTCGGGGTTGGTTTGACCATTTGAGATTGATAGTGCATGCCTCATGTGTAATATGTTTCATTAGCTTTGATGCCTTAGCTTTTAAACGTGCCATGCATGCATGGCTTACATGATAGAGTCTTGCGCATGTCACTTTAGCATTGAAGGTTAATCATCTTGTTTGCGTTGCATGTGTTTGGATTGGACGTTAATTCAAACACGAGGAATGTTGCACGTTTCACACTCAAAGTGATGAAACGTGTAGCATTTCTTGGTCGCCGACTCTCTTGATCAAGCATGATAGAGGTAGAGGCCCTTATGTGTTATTTGTGCATTCATTGACATTGACTTGTGCAAATTTGGCTTCTCGGTCATCGTGCATTGCGATGCTCGGTTGGTGGCCCGTGAGTCGAGTATCGCACTCCTTTGAGCTTAAGAAATAATAGGGAGGGTGGTTGTGTACACATATCTTGCAAATACACTGCTATGCTCCTTGTTGTTCTCTATTGCAGCAAAACTGGAGCTTGGCAAATCAACTGGTCGACCGACCAGTAGGGGTGGTCAACCGACCACTTTTTCTAGTTTACAACCAATTTTTCTGAGCTACAGCCCCCTTTTCTGGTCGGCAGCCCACCAGGAGGTCCCTATGTTGGAACAGAAGCAATCTAGAAGTTAGTGCACTTTTCAGAGATCAAATCAAATGCAAACAGAGGCAATTCTGGGCATAACAATGGATTTCCGAGTGAGGTGATCGAGCATGCATGCACCCCTCGCCCTGAGGACCTCTTTTAACTGCTTTAGCTGCTTTACTTAGCTAATTCATCGGTTTTATACTTAATTAGTTAATGTGCTTAATTAATCGATTTGTTTTGTTATAATCAGTTAACTAGGAATAGTTAATTAGTTTTGGTTTGTAATAATTAGTTTAATTAGCGTAGCTAGTTAGCTTATTATTCGGACCCTCCGTCGAGAGGGAAAATGTTATAATAAGTGTGCGTAGGTGTGTGAATGTCTTCCAACCCCACGTCTTTCTCCCTTTTATTTACCAGCTTTTGATGGTTAGTTTTAGGGCATATTTCAATTAGCATACCTTATGCTTGCATGCGTGCATCCATTTATTCGTATTGCATGTACCGGGCTCGGCACATCATTCAAACTGCATTGTATTTCAATACTTCTTTGAATACATGTATCAAATTATCGCATTTATATGCCATCCTAGATAGCCGAGCCTACTTAGTTTCATTTTGCATGTGTTGCATTAGGCATCTTAACATAGCTAGGATCATGCATGATTACTAACTAGCTTTTGTTTTGGCTCGGAGTACACTGTGAGTGTTTACGCTTTAGCATCTTGCATGTGTGTAAGTGTTGCCATGATAGCATGCTTGCCATGAGGCTATTTGCTTAAATGATATAACTGGATGAATGTCTGTGGATGAAGGCTTCATTGCTTGAATTGGAACAATTCATCAAAATGTGCGTTTTAAGCCCACTTGAAGTGGCAAATCACCAAGTTTTCTAAGCTCATTTGAGGGTGGCAAATCCACATTTTAGCCTACTTGCGAGTAGCACTTTCAAACCATTTTCGAAAACAAACATTGAATTGTTTTGTTCCAATTTAAGCGATTTAGTCTATGCTTGTGTGTTGTGCGCATCACATAGTAAGGTTAGCTAATAAGCCAGAATAAGAACACATGTGTTTTCAAAAACAACATATCATGTTAGTAGAGGCCGATCCTTTGATCGGGTGAGCGGGGGTGCTCATTTCAGGACCTTCCCCTCTAGTACCCAAGTTCCCGAGCTGAGGCAACTTTGGTGATGACGGACACGTGGCCTTAGGCATGAGTCAGGGTTTCCTAAATTTTTCAAAACAAAATATTTAGGTGGCGACTCTGAAATCTGGCAAAGCAGTCCATCTTTGGCGTTTTTTTGGATTAAAATCGATTTTTCCAAAATGATTTGTCGAATTTGGACTCTTTGGTGATTTATCAGTCTTACATTGCACTTTGTGAGATTAGATTCAGAACCGTGACAGGAGTCCAAACTGTAGTAGCTATGAACCCAAGCTGCGCCCTCGTGCGTGGAGCGAGTTCTGGCGGTCTACAGTTTCTGGCAACTTTGCTGGCAATTTGGAGAACTTGACTCGAACATCATCATATGTTGTTTTGTTTACGCTTATGTGTTTCTTTGCATTGCATTTGCATATGTGTGCCTAAGTCATAGTGTTTTCCATCTACTATTTCTGAACGGTTTGCCAGAGGCTTGCTTGGAAAAGTGTGCCACAAGGCTGACCGATTACGGGCTCTGCCACGATGGGAACACAAACCTCGGTTATGCCGAGGCACCCTTTTTGACCATTCGACCTAGTGCATATCGGAAGCCATAGAGACTGTTCCAAACTAGGACAGGTTGCTTACCCGAGTGTAGGTGATTTGAAACCACTGCGTGCATAGTGAAACCCTAGCTCTTGACAAAATAGGACAGGGAAACCCTACCCCACTATAGGGGTGTTTTGGCTCTCACTTGCTTGATATGTGCTATTAGGGTGTGTCTCTATAGGATGTATGTATCAGTTGCAAGTTTGAATATCAGCCTGAGGGTATCAGTTTACAGGAAGAACTTTGGGCATAATTTAGCAAAGAGTGCAGTCATTCAGCTATGCTTATATCTGTTTTGGTAAAATCAGGCTGAGGTGCTGTCTGTTTTCTCTTTTGCTAGGTAGTCCTAGAACCATAGCTTCAGAAGGCTCCGATATCCCCCGAGTACACCGGACTTGTGTTGATAGACTTTGTCAGGTCAGAGATTCAGTTCATGGGCAATCAATGTTTCCTTCACCAGTGGTAAGGCAAGAAAAGGCCAGTCAGGCACAGATCACCAGTTCAATAGTCCCCAGATCAACGGTCATTATCCACCTCACCTGTGTGCAGTTGGGCTGAGATATCGGCTTTTACCTCAGAGAGAGAACCTACATTTGTTTGAACAGATCAGCACCTTATGGCCGGTATGGAGGACATGATGCGTCAGCTCTAAGAAGCCATGCAGGCCATACAGCGGGATGCTGCCCGCCAGGCAGAGGTTACTGCACATCAGGCAGAAGTGGTAGCTCAATAGGCAGAGTTGATTGCCAGGCTTCAGCAACAGCATCCACCATAACAAGCCAGAGCATCTGCTTTGCATCCGCCCCCACCTCCACCTAGGGTTTTGACACCCAGGGAGACTGCAAACGTCCAGGAAAATACGGACGTCCCAACGGGGCTAGTTCCACTCCCAATCCTACCCCAGCTGTCCAAAGCACTGGTTAATCAAGTAGACACACCGTTTGAATTTGAGGTGGATCCAACAGCGCTGAAAGTAAGCTAGAAAAGCTATTCAAAAGAGCTCAAGACGTTAATTCCATTCCGGACATAGACGATGGATACACCGACTCAGCAGTGACGTTGCCAGATCGGTTCAAGATGCTGCATATAGACCGTCTTGACGGTTCTGGAGATCTTATGGTACATCTGCAGTTGTTCTCGAATATCTTATGACCAATGGGCCTCTCCAAACTGCAGAAACTTTCCCTCTTTGATTGGACCCTGTCGGGTGTTGCGGCCATCTGGTACGCTAAGTTGGAGGACTCAGTGAAGAGAAGTTGGAGAGAGATGACTGAGGTCTTCGTTGCCTAGTATTCATACAACACGCAAATTGAGGCCACAACTCATGATCTCGAGACAACCAGGCAACAGTCGAAAGAGGGCTTCTCTAACTTTGTAACCCGTTAGAGGGCCAAAGCTTCTATGATGACCACCAGGCCGATCGAAAAAGATCAGATAAGGATGGTTGTGCGCAACCTCCAACCCAGGCTGATGCAAAAAATGATAGTCTTACCCCTCCCCACCTTTGCCGACTTGCACGAGATTGGGGTACAAATTGAGGACGCTATAAAGCAGGGCCTTATTGACCAGGAGAAGGAGTAGCCCAGGAGGGCGTTTACCCGCAGTTCGAATGCGACCACCAGTGGTGATGTAGCTGCTAGAACTTCAGACGTGGGCATGGTCACCACTGCCACACCAAAAACAACCACCCCATTCACCGGTGCACCCGGAACCAACTTACAAACAGCCAAATATCCACCCTGAGGCAAGAGGGTTTTCATCCCACTTTACATGCCTTTGTCTAAAGCCCTAAGGGTCCTACTCAGGAAAGGACATCTGAAACTATTAGAACAGCGGCCTCTACCCGATACTCTCCCTCTAAAGCATGACTCGGCTACATACTGTGCCTTTCATCAGCAGCAGGGTCATGATACCGACTCTTGCTTCAAACTACGTCATGAGATTCAAAATCTCATTGACAACTAGGTAATAGCACCTCCAGAAAAACCAACTGTCAATTAAAACCCTCCACATAGGCAGGTAAGCTTCATCCAAACAATGGCCAACCTGTTTGACCCTAGTATATACATCACCCCAGCCCATTTACCCAAGCCTGAGGTGTTCATTCCGGTCAGCATGGACTTATGCATGATGGGTGCACCTAAACCCCAATCATCTCAAACCTATGAACCCACTACTTCTGAGCTGATGAGAATGATTGAAGATCTTCAGAGAACTGTGGCAGATCTGGCCTTTGGAATATTGGCTCCGTCATCGACCACATCGCATGCCAGAAATTTCACGCCAAAAGGCTCTCCAATCTTGGGACGGGATGCATTGAAGAAGGCCAATCCCTTGGCAAGGTGGAGGCAAGTGGTAAGAACAAGATAGGGGCGGGCATTGGTTCCCATGAACATCTTCTGCGGGCTGTTAAGGCTTTGAAGACCGAAGGACTGAACAAACAGCAAATGCTTACAGTTATTGCAAAAACTGTGGAGGATACTTTTGTCGCTCAATTCAGGGGCACTTTGAATCAAAGGGCAAGCCGGGAAAAGGGCTGTCGTACCAAAAACACCCCTTTCAGTTCCAACCCTACACTCGGAAGAGATCGACAAACCCAGTCAACACCTGCCGACCCGTTCGCCTGTACATCCAACACAACCAGCTCACAACCTGCCAAATACACACCTTAGGGCCAAAGGGTGTTCACCACACTGTATATGTCTCTGTCAGCGGCCCTGAAGGTCCTGATCGGAAAGGGGCATCTGAAGCCCCTGGAGCCGCGGCCATTATTGAATAAACTTCCTCTCTCCCATGATCCGTCCAAGTACTGTGCTTTCCATCAATAAACCGACCATGGCACTGACACGTGTTTTCGTCTTCATCACAAAATACAAGATCTGATTGACGACAGGATCATTGCCGCACCAAGCTCTGCAAAGTCTATCGGCACTGGGTCGGTGAACTTGGGAGACAATGTGATGTGATCGGGGGATAAACCACCTGCGAATGGTGTTCAGTTTACTCCAGATGTAATGGATGGCATGCACTGTTTTGAGAAATGTACAAATGCTGACTATTGTGTTTTCTGACTTGGGTATTGAGTCGGCCTTGTTGTGTTGTATAGAGTCAGTCTTTTTGTACTGAGTCAGTCAGGTCTGTCGTGTTGTATTGAGTCAGTCCTGTTGTGTTAGAGTCAGGTGATTTCGGGTGTGTTACCTCGAACATCACCATCTTATTTTGTGTTTGTCTTTTATATTCTTTTGAGTCCGTTTCTACCATTGGGCCAGTTGCGCCAGAGGATCTGAATGAAACAACAATGATTTTCACACTTTTGAGTTTGTTTCTTCCTTGAAGCCAGTTGTACCAGAAGATCTGAATGAAACGGCAGTGCTTTTCACCTACTTTTCTGTGCCTTGAAATCATTGCATTGACCTAAGTTTTTCAAAACTTTTCGAACGCTATAATGAAAACAAAGAGGAAGGAATTCCTCGGGATTTGCAAAAATTTGATCAACTGCGAGAAAGAGAGGCATGCTAAGCCCTTAATGAATGAGATCATGTTTGTTAATGTGAGTATTGGGAAGGATCCTGGCTTGATCCAGATTAGTTCTACACTGTCTTCACGAGCGACTAGTCGCTTTCTTAAAAGAATTCAAAAAAAATATTTTGCATGGTCTTGCGAAGACCTGTGTGGAATCGCTCTTGAGATTGTGCAGCATAGGATCGCTCTCAGCCTTGAGACTCAACCCCTTTTGCTTTCAAACCTTGAACTTGGATTCAGAATGTTCAATGGTCAACCACAATGTGAGGCGTGTATGGCCAGATTTGAAGCAGCCCTCGAACTAGGGGCAAGAAAGTCTAATCAAGAAGATCAGATGTTATCAAAAGAAACTGGCAAAGCTAGAAGAGAAGCATCCCTTGAACTAGGGGCAAAATGTCAGATGTGCTCAAAGATTCAAAGAATGGGTCATTCTGCAAACCAATGAAGACTGGCAAAAATGCCAAATTCGGGTAGCTGGAAGAAAAAAGTGTTGCTGAAGGACAATCGAGTTCCTATCCACAACATTAGGGGCAACTTCAGCCCCCATTGGATGGACTTCTACATCATCAATGAATAGCAGTCATTCTCCTGGATTCAAATGGCTTCGAGATCCTACGACCGATCAACATGGACAAAGTTACACTTTCTTTTTACCCTTGAGAGGCTCACTGGGCCAAAAACCCGGAAAGGCGACCCAGGCAAAAGTTAAAGCAAGAAAAAGACATGAATAGAAAAGAAAAGAACATAAAAGAAAAGAAAAGAATAAAAATGAAAAAATGCAAAGAAAAGAATGAAAAGAAATGAAAAAGAAAAGAAAAAAAGAGCTCGCAAGGTTGAAAACTCAGAAGGCCGGCCTTGGCAAAAGTTAGAGCGTAAAAGGAGAGGTTAATTCTCGAGTGTACCTTAACTCGGAACTACGTCAGGCTTGATTCCTATCTTTAGGATACGTAGGCAACTTCATTCTAAAGTCCAGCCATAAGCACTTCCAAATCGACTGTGTCCATGTAATGGCTCCGATCATCTTTGTCGCTTCTTTATCAAAGAGTTCGGTTATGATTTTCACTGTGAGAACTGGTTACAATGTGCTGCGATACTATTCAAACAAGGGGGCACTTTCCGTTGTTATACAGTGTGCTGTGGTGCTATTCAAACAAGGGGCAACTTTCCATTGCCGTGCAGTACCATTTAGACAAGGGGCAATTTTCCATTGTTTTGGATCTGAGGTTATGCATCTCAAGAGTAAATTCTGTGTTGGTTGAGCGGTGGCCATTTGCAAAAACAGTTTTTGAGAATTTTTAATGAGGTTGACTAATTTTCTCGAAAATTATTCCATTTTCCAAAATTGGACCATTTCTTGGACCCAAAAAAAAGGAAAATTTTCAGTGCTCATAGCCTGACTTACATGAATTCAAATTAGAAAATCGAACAAGCATGTTAATCTAACTCTCATGTTGGTCAAAAAAATTGTTTTAGTAGAAAACCAAAACAAAAAATGGTCAAAATGATGAACTAGTGGCACAGTTAAGTTAGGTTTTCTGTCTTTTCCCCATTGTCAACATACTTGCCAGAAAGGGCACCATATTCGCCAAGAGGGAACAACTGAAGCTAACAACAAAGGACAAAAAGCTCTCACATCCTCCAAGCAACGAGGTATTAAGATAAGTGCGAAGCACGAACTGGAACTGGAGCGGGATATTCTGTTCCCTCATTTGGATGATCAAATCAAAAATTGGTGTCTGACCCGGAATGGGGACGTAGAAAACACAATGTCTGTGAGACTAATCAATTGTATACCTGGCCGGTGGGACATGTTGTAGCTTATCTCAATCAAGTTAAGCCAGGGGCGTCGTCAACCGATGTCAGTCGCAGATCTGTTGTACATCTTATCGCATCACAACCCCTCTATTGGGAAGCTCATTGTTGTGAGCGAAAAAAGAAGAATCTAGTTGAATACTAGGGGCAAGAGCCCACAACTTCCTGTTTATCCATCAACCACCCAAGGGAGGGATAAAAAAAATCAGAGAGATTGAAGAATAAAGAGATGTGCGATGAGAGAAAAAGTAAGGAAAGGGCTTTTCAAAGAAAAAGAGATTGAGTGCCAGAGTGATGTGAGAATCACAAATGACAACGAGTAGGAAACAATACCCGAAGAAATAGGCTCCTCGTGAACTGAGAGGTCTCCCACTGTTGGAACACATCTGAGTGTTGTGTGTGTGTTTTTGTTTGTTTCGATTCTTGTTTGAGTCGTTTTGAGCGTCAATAGATGCGTTTAGGTTGTTTACCTTTTGTTTTCCTTTGTTGAGTCATTTTGGCTGTGGTCAGTCATAGGCTCAATACCCGGTCGAAAAACTCATTTCTCATTTCAAATCGTTTTATGCTCTGAGTGCTGTGCCATTCTCCGAATAGGTACAAAATAAGATTCTTTCTTTCATAAAATTACAAGGTTCAACCCAGGTCATATGAGAACAGTAGAACAAGGACCTATCTGAAGCTATATAGGTTCCGGACTGCAAAGCAAAAGAAAAGAGGGAAAATTGAAGCATCTTAGTTTGTTTGAACTTCAAAAGGTTCCGAGATTGCATTCCAAATGTACCTTTTCAAGCCTTGTCAATGCTCCGAAGTATGAGTGTGCCTCTACCTCAAGCTCAAGATCAAGTTTGCTTCAAGCCAGAATTACGATCAGAAGTGCACTCCCTGAGTACCATTCCATGCCAGGGGCATCTTGGCTGTGTTTGCAATGAGTTCCTAGGAGACCAACTGCGATGGTGGAAACTAGAGTTCGAATGGCTGACGCCTAGAATGCAAAGGTTTGGGATTTCCGAGACTAAAGTCTGGTTTAAATACCCAGGGGTGTATCCCCGGCTTGAAATCTGTATGGAAGCCCCACAGGTTGAGATAACGTGTATGCACCTCAATTCTGGATACTGAACCAACCTAATCTGTCACCCCGTTGGAGAATAGGGAAAGTTGTGAATATGGTCAGGAAGAAAAGTGGCATCCAAAGTGTTCTACGTGAAGAATCCTTGTCGGCATTTCAGAACCTTTATACTGTGAGTTGAAGGAAAGAGTTCGAAGAACATAAGGGGAGAACCCCGTCAGAGTAAAGCGGTTCATCACCACTCACCCTGTGAGGTGCTTTCTAAAGCGCTGCTATGTTTGTTTATTGCATTCCTTAAACATCATGCATTGTATTTCGTTGTGCCTATCAAGTTTTTTTCTCATTCATGCACAATATTGTATGTACGGTTCATTTGAAGTTGGTATAACCAGGCGATATTGGATGTGCGGTTCATTCAGAGAAGTTCCGTTTAAAATTGATTATGTTTTGTATATCTATCGCACATGTTCACTTAGTGTATCTATCACACTTTGTTCACTTAGTATATCTATCGCACATGTTCACTTAGTGTATCTATCACACTTTGTTCACTTAGTATATCTATCACACTTTGTTCACTTAGTGTATCATCACACTTTGTTCACTTAGTGTATCTATCACACTTTGTTTATTTAGTGTATCTATCACACTTTGTTCACTTAGTGTATCTATCACACTTTGTTTCCCTTTCTGTATCTATCATACATGTTCACCTAGTGTATCTATCACACTTCGTTCACCTTTAGTGTATCTATCACACTTTGTTCATTTTGTGTATCTATCGCACATGTTCACTTAGTGTATCTATCACACTTTGTTCGTTTTGTGTACCTATCACACATGTTCACTTAGTGTATCTATCACTCTTTGTTCGTTTTGTGTATCTATCGCACATGTTCACTTAGTGTAACAATCACACTTTGTTCATTTTGTGTATCTATCGCACATGTTCACTTAGTGTATCTATCACACTTTGATCGTTTTGTGTATCTATCGCATGCTCACTTACTGTATCTGTCACACTTTGTTCATTTTGTGTATCTATCGCACATGCTCACTTAGTGTATCTATCACACTTTGTTCATTGAGTGTATCTACCACACTCTCTTCACTTTGTGTATCTATCACACTTTGCTCACTTAGTGTATCTATCAGACTTTGTTTATTTAGTGTATCTATCACACTCTCTTCACTTTGTGTATCTATCACACTTTGCTCATTTAGTGTATCTATCACACTTTGTTCTTCTTGTGTATCTATCACACATGTTCACTTAGTGTATCTATAACACTTTGTTCACCTTTATGTATCTATCATACGTTCGCTTTGTGTATCTATCACACATACTCACTTTGCGTATCTATCACATGTTCGCTTTGTGCATCTATCGCACATGTTCGCTAAGAATGCATAATTTTCTTACACCCTTTCTGCATAAAATGTAGTTCGGTCTGTAATTCCCACGCGTGGCATGTTTACTTATTTGCTTGTGTACGAGTTTACTGTAGCATTTCTTTATGTAACATTTGCATCTAGATGTTTCATTACAGCCCTCTTTGCATGATCATAAGTTATGTTCTGCATTGTGCATGTCATTTGCATTTTGCCCCTGCCTGCGGGCGCATCTATTTTGTTATCTTGCCTGTTTATCTAAGTCTTCGGCCTTGTCAAAAATGGGTCGTCTCTGGGCTTTGACAGTCACTTCAGTCATTTCATGACTTCCGAGTTCTGTCAAAGAGGGACAACTGTAGACACCCCATTTTTGACCGTCCTAAAGACTTGGACGTCATCGATTGAGTGCTCGATGATTGTGCATGTTCATGCTCGTTTGGAGTCCCTGAGGTTTTCGACTGTGCACCTTGCCTCTGAGTCTCTGAACTTTCTTGGTTTTGTGCTTGTTTTAAGCTAACCCTTGGTCCCCCCTTTTGCCTAGGGAGAGAAACAGTGGTGTAGACCACTTTTCTCCCCTGCCAGCCAGTTTTCTCCCATGTAGATCACTTTTCTTCCATGTAGACCACTTTTGGTGGTCGGTCAGCTTGGGTGGATGGTTGGTCGACCAGCCTAAGTGGTCTGCAGCCTGCCACCACCTTCTCTTCACTTTGTAGACGATGTTTCTCCCCTGCCAGCCAGTTTTTTCCCTTGTCGACCACCTGAGGTGGTCGGTCGACTAGGGAGGGTGGTCGGTCAACCACTTTAAGTGGTCTACAGAGTTTTTTCTGCTTTTGCATATATTTTTGGTGCCAGCTATGCCAGCTATTAGGCACAAAATGCATCCTCCCTACACGTGTAGGGCGGGATTCAAGCAAGTTTTGGCTTGCATATTCTATATAAGGGGAGTTCTCTCCCCCTTCCAAGGGGTTCAAAATTTTGAGAAGCCAAAAATATCTACTCTCTCTCTAGATTTCTCTCTCTATATTGTTATGCCTTATAGTGCTTAGAATTGCATTTTCTTCACACTTTTGCACACAACCTCTTAGCCAAACACTCCTACTTTGTTGCTGAGGTGCTGGAGGATCTTAAGGGAGCTTCAAAAAGATGGTTTTTGGCCCAAGAAGTTGTTGTTCTTGTTGTTCTTCAAGGGTGAGTCCTATTCCCTGTTTAAAGCTTTGTTTTGGTTGCATATTTGGCCACCTTTACATGCTACTTTTAGTTTAACTCTCAACTACAAAAACCTTTGTTTTGAAGTGTTTAAAATGTTTATTTAAGGCCTAGTTTGAGTTAGAGGTGGTTTACTCCCTTTGGTGGCTTGTTTTGCTTTGCTTTGTGCCATCCCTTAAGGCCTTTGGGACCATCTCTTTTGGCCTTCTTACCACTGAAACTCAGAGGAATTTCAGTGGTAGAAATGTGGTTTTGAGGTCCCAAATGGGTGGGGGTTGTCCCCCCTCCTCTTCTCTTGTTTGCATGTGTTGATGGCCCATCAAAAGAGCATGTGTTTCTACTTCTTAGTGGCTTTGTTTAGGCTCATTTTTGTGACTTTTCCGACCTGCCATAACTTTGTTTTTGGCTATCTTGGTCACCTCTTGCATGCTTATTGCACTTGTAGTGTAATCCTACTTGTAGCCTTGCAAAGTGGCATGTCTTTGTGCCTTGAATTTGCTTAGTTCAAGCATGTTTTTAGCCATTATTTTCCATGTAATAACTCTATTTTAGGTTGGTTTGGTGGCCTCTTGCATGCTTCTTGCACTTGTAATGCAATTTGGTTCACTAGCCTAGTGTATTTGGTGTTTTAGCCCATTGATCTAACATGTGTATGCTCTACTCCAGCACATTTTTGGCTATGTTTTAGCATGCTCTAGGTCTGATTTGAGTGATTTTGGTCATGCATGCTTGGCTTTGCATAGCTATAGTGTATTTGGCTTTGCTAGCCTTGCACTTTGGGACCTCTAACATGTCATATTTGAGTTTTTTGCATGGCATAGCATCATTTGGCATGTTATTTTAGACCATATACCTCTACCATATTCTCGCATTTTTCATCCCTTTGTTGTGATTGAGGGTTGAGCCTTATTCTTCACTTTTGAGCCAATATGTATGCATGCTTGCCTAAGCTTTTGGGCTACCATCTCAGCATCTTTTTTGGTGTTATTTTACCATGTTACAACTCTGGTTATTGTGGGTGAAGTCACCTCATGCTTGGTTTTGGTATGTGTAGTGTAATCCCACTCGTTGGCCTTGCATATGCCATGCTTTATGCCTCCCATTCTAGCATGTGTTAGCTCTACTCCATGCATGTTTCGGTATTGTTTTGACCTGCCTTGGGACTATTTTGAGTCATCTTGGCCCTTTGGGGCTTGCTTGATATGGCTATGGTGCCAGTACCTTAGTTAGTCTTGAGTTTTGAGCACCCTACTATGCTATATTTGTGATGGTTGCATGTTTGGGCATCGTTTAACATGTTATTTCAGAGCATGTATGTGTGTCATGTTCTCACTTCTTTCATTCCTTGAGAGCTTTTGAGAGTTGTGCCTTTGTGCATTGTTAATGAGCCATCAAATGAGCATGTTCTCCTTGTGTTATATGCCTTGATCTTAACATATTTCAGCCACTGTTTTGGCATGTTTGACCTCTATCCGGGGTTGGTTTGACCATTTGAGATTGATAGTGCATGCCTCATGTGTAATATGTTTCATTAGCTTTGATGCCTTAGCTTTTAAACGTGCCATGCATGCATTGCTTACATGATAGAGTCTTGCGCATGTCACTTTAGCATTGAAGGTTGATCATCTTGTTTGCGTTGCATGTGTTTGGATTGGATGTTAATCCAAACACGAGGAATGTCGCACGTTTCATACTCAAAGTGATGAAACGTGTAGCATTTCTTGGTCGCTGACCCTCTTGATCAAGCATGATAGAGGTAGAGGCCCTTATGTGTTATTTGTGCATTCATTGACATTGACTAGCGTAAATTTGGCTTCTTGGCCATCGTGCATTGCGATGCTCGGTTGGTGGCCCGAGAGTCGAGTACCGCACTCCCTTGAGCTTGAAAAATGATAGAGAGGGTGGTTGTGCACACATATCTTGCAAATACACTGCTATGCCCCTTGTTGTTCTCTGTTGCAGCAAAACTGGAGCTTGGCAAATCAACTGGTCGACCGACCAGTAGGGGTGGTCGACCGACCACTTTTTCTGGTCTACAACCAGTTTTTCTAGTCTACAGCCCCCTTTTCTAGTCGACAGCCCACCAGGAGGTCCCCATGTTGGAGCAGAAGCAATCTGGAAGTTAGTGCACTTTTTAGAGATCAAATCAAATGCAAACAGAGGCAATTCTGGGCATAGTAGTGAATTTCCGAGCGAGGTGATCGAGCATGCATGCACCCCTCACCCCGAGGACCTCTTTTAATTGCTTTAGCTGCTTTACTTAGTTAGCTAATTCGTCGGTTTTGTACTTAATTAGTTAATGTGCTTAATTAATCGATTTGTTTTGTAATAATCAGTTAACTAGGAATAGTTAATTAGTTTTGGTTTGTAATAATTAGTTTAATTAGCGTAGCTAGTTAGCTTATTATTCGGACCCTCCGTCGAGAGGGAAAATGTTGTAATAAGTGTGCGTGGGTGTGTGAATGTCTTCCAACCCCACGTCTTTCTCCCTTTTATTTACCAACTTTTGATGGTTAGTTTTACGGCATATTTCAATTAGCATACCTTATACTTGCATGTGTGCATCCATTCATTCGCATTGCATGCACCGGGCTCGCCGCATCATTCAAACTGCATTGTATTTCAATACTTCTTTAAATACATGTATCAAATTATCGCATTCATATGCCATCCTAGATAGCCGAGCCTACTTAGTTGCATTTTGCATGTGTTGCATTAGGCATCTTAACATAGCTAGGATCATGCATGATTACTAACTAGCTTTTTTTTGGCTTGGAGTACACTGTGAGTGTTTATGCTTTAGCATCTTGCATGTGTGTAAGTGTTGCCATGATAGCATGCTTGCCATGAGGCTATTTGCTTAAATGATATAACTGGATGAATGTCTGTGGATGAAGGCTTCATTGCTTGAATTGGAACAATTCATCAAAATGTGCGTTTTAAGCCACTTGAAGTGGCAAATCACCATGTTTTCTAAGCCCACTTGAGGGTGGCAAATCCACGTTTTAGCCTACTTGCGAGTAGCACTTTCAAACCATTTTCGAAAACAAACATTGAATTGTTTTGTTCCAATTTAGGCGATTTAGTCTATGCTTGTGTGTTGTGCGCATCACATAGTAAGGTTAGCTAATAAACTAGAATAAGAACACATGTGTTTTCAAAAACAACATATCATGTTAGTAGAGGCCGATCCTTTGATCGGGCGAGTGGGGGTGTGCTCATTTCAAGACCTTCACCTCTCGTACTGAAGCTCCCGAGCCGAGGCAACTTTGGTGATGACGAACACGTGGCTTTAGGCACGAGTCAGGGTTTCCTAAATTTTCCAAAACAAAACATTTAGGTGGCGACTTTGAAATCTAGCAAAGCAGTCCATGTTTGGCGTTTTTTTTTATTAAAATCGATTTTTCCAAAATGATTTGCCGGATTTGGACTCTTTGGTGATTTATCAGTCTTACATTGCACTTTGTGAGATTAGATTCAGAACTGTGACAGGAGTCCGAACTATAGTAGCTAGAACCCAATTCACGCCCTCGCGTGCGGAGCGAGTTCGGGCGGTCTACAGGCCCGGCCGGGCCTCCATGAGGCACGGCCAGTTCTAAATAGACCCGGCTGGGTCTAAAAGACTACATTTCAAGCCTGACTTCAAACGGGTATATCTTTCTCATCCGAACTCGGTTTTAGGTAATTCTTTAGTCTAATTTGAAGCCCCGGAAGTCTACTTTCCAATGGTGGTGGCCTCACATCTAAATTATAAGTGTGAAAAGATATATGCCTATTTTATTGAAGATTGCTCATTTTTGTCCTAACAGATTGATGCTCAACTTTTTCCCCAACTAGTTTTCTTCCCTCTTCTCCTATTTTCTTCAACTCCAAGCCTATTATTAAGATGTTTTTAAATATTTTTCAAAGAGTTCGCCTCCCTTCCATTTATTTCCACTTTATCCTTACTCGGTTTACCGAAAGTGCAATGTTTTAAATGAAATGCAAGTCTTTGAACATTGTAGAGGCATTAGGAAAAATATTTTGAAAGGTGGATTTTAAGGTCTAAAATAATTCGGCCAAAAATGGGGTATAAGGTTTGGGATTAGAGCTTGAATCCAAATTTCTTCGTTGAGAATTCAAAAAGATTACACGGTGTAACTTTCATCATCGGGTGTTTGGAATAAAGCGCCCAAGTCTTAAGGGTGGTCAAAAATTGGGTGTCTACACACATCCATAGAAAAATATAAGCTAGAGCCACTCCACAAACTCTCTTGTCACATAAACATCAATTGAAAATGGGGAAGACGGGCAAAACGACTCCACCAAAAGAGCTAAGAATATCTCCATCACCGTCTCTTCACAAGTGTAAAAATGTCCATAATTGAGACCTAATCCCTGCAATTATTGAAGGTTTAACAACCAGAAAACTCATACTCTTACACATGTTTTTAGTGGGTTGTAACAAATATTTTTTTTGTTATTAATGATACATGTTTTTGGTGGAAATCATCTAGTAAATCCGGCCTATATCTCACATGGTGTGCCATTGTAATTGTATGGGGACATAAAATCATTTTTTCTTGTTTTTTTCTTATATGTTTTAGACAATGTGATTGTGTTCTTTTCATATATAAAGTGGACAAAGCTACACGATAAACTGAACTTACCAAATAACATCTCATGTTGAGGAGAGCCTTGGGTGCCCGTGGAACCTGTTATTTCCATAGTGGATGTGTGTCTGTGTAAAATAATTGACTAAATAAAATAAACAACAAAATAAAATAATTCAGAAAATAATTTAATATATTAAATTCTGAATTACTTGCTTACAAGTATTATAAGTTGAGGCTTGTCTAGACACAATCTCCTTAAAGAAAATTTCGCTCTCACTCCGGTGTTTGAGATTTACCGGTGTCTACTTCCCAGGATGCAATGACTAACACTTGATTTGCAGCACTACAAAATCAAGTCTGGTGAACCAAAACTTTGTTGTGACTCTCTCTTTTTCTTCCTAAAAATAAATGCAGAAAACAGGAAGATGGAAAGGGGAGAAGAATAACGAAAATTTGAGGGAAAATTTTAATGAAAGAATTGTTGGATGGAACGCTTTTTATAGGAGAAGAAGTGTCGTTTCAGAACTTATAGAAACTTGTTCGGACACATTTGAATCTGTTCGAGTGGAATCAACAGGTAGAAAACCTATTTCGTTTGAATTCAATAGGTATGAACTTGTTTGGGTGAAGGAAAAAATCTGGACCAATTTATTTTGAATTTTGAACCAAAATTAAAAATAAATAAATAAATTACAAATGTTTTTTGCCCAAAAAGATAAGTATTGGGCCAGACAAGCCCAACCCAACCTCACACCTTGCACCACGCACCCGCGTCCAAACCCAGCCCAGCTTGCTCGACCGACTAGACGGACGGCAGTAGCGGTGGCGCGCATGTGTTTTTTGTTTTGGGTCCAATGGGTCTAGCTCACTTTACCCATAACCTCACCCTTCTACAAACTTGGGTACCCCTTGGGGCCCATCCCAAGTATTCCAAGCTAGAATATATATACCCATATAAATCCTTAAGTCTTTCCAATGTGGGATAAGCACATTTCACAAATGTGTAGAAAACCTACCTAAAGCCATTTCCACGAACCCGAAAACACTCGTTGAATTCTCATCCATTCGAAAATGGTTTTGAGTAACCAAATACACGATGTTATTCACTATGTGGCATTAAACACAAACCCAATTAGTAACGTTAAAAATAATGCTTGGTCCCACCTTAATTAATGCTCAAATTTAGCAAAAAATAAGGTTTACAAAAGCCATTTTCCAACAATTCCCTACATGAATGGAATTCATGATAACGGACATGCAACAAGATGCAAACAAAGAAAGAGTACATTAAGAAGATACACCACATCGTGATAGGTAGCTTTTGGCTTTGAACCTCCTCCAGTGAAAGCCTATCGAACTTACTGGCTAACCAGTGGACGCGATTGTAGCTCGAATTTTTCGCACCCCCTTTCGGAGAGTGTAGACGCGCCCGCATGGGGCCCTCGTCCTACAGCTCGGACTCGATTGGTGTCACGGTTCTTAATCTTGAGCCAAAGAGTCTAAACCCGGCAAATCGTTTTGAGAAAAACAGATTTTTGAAAGAAGTGCCAAACATGGACTACTTTGCCATATACAGAGTCGCCACCTAAATATTTTTTATGGGGAAATTTAGGAAACCCTGACTCGGTGCCGAAGGCCACATGTCCGTCATCACCGGAGTTGTCTCGGCTCGAGAGCTTGGGTACGATCGGGGAAGGTCAGCTATGAGCACCCCCTTTCGCCCGGTCCGAAGACCGGCCTCTACTAACCGTGATATCTGATTTTGAAAACGTTATGTGTTCTTATTCCGGTTATTAGCATAGAATTACTATGTTATGCCCACAGCAAACAAGTATAGACTAGATTGCCTAATTTGGAAACAAACATTGCCCATCCGTTTGTTTTGAAAAGCATTTTTGGAATTTGCTACTCGCGAGTAGGCTAAAACACGGATTTCAACGAGTTTTTCCAACTCAAACAATCCAACCTTCACCCACAGGCATCCAAGCAGTTTATCACATAAACATTTAGCCGCATGGCAAGCGTACTGTCATGGCAACACTCACACGCATGCAACATGCTAAAGCGAAAATACTTACATAGTACTCCGTGCCAGAACAATAAACTAGTTAGCAAACATGCATGTCCTAGTTCATGTTAAATTGCCTAATGCAACACATACAGGATGCAATCGAAGTAGGCTCGGCTAACCTAAGCATGGCATGTGAAATGCGATCAATCGATGCACGTATTCAATTTGGAATTGAAGTACAAATGCAGTTAGCGTGATGTACCGAGCTTAATGCGTGCAATACAAATGCATGGATGCACGCATGCATAGCATAAGGTATGCTAAATCAAACGTGCCCTAATACTAACCATCAAAGTGGATAAGTAAAAGGGAAGAAAGAAGTGGGGATTGGAAAACATACACACCACTCACACACACTTATTACAGATTTGCCCTCGCTCGGAGGGACCAAATAAATAATACAAATTAATTAACTACGCAAGCTAATTAAATATTACAAATTGCCTAATCAGCTAAGCAAATTAACTAAAACTAGGAAAAGCAGTAAACCGCCTCGGGAGGAGAGCTCGATGCAATGCATGCTCGGTCCCGCTCGGAAATGCACCGCCATGCATAGGCTGCCTCTGTTTTCCTTGATTTACTCCTCTGGAGGCTGCCAAAACCTCAGGATTGCTTCTTTGGACATTGAGGAGTGCCACCGGCTGAATAGGATTGCCACCGGCAGTGTGGTGTAGTCACCGGCACAAAATGAATCCATCGGCTGGTGATTCACTGCCGGTCGGCAATATATAATGCCGGTCGGCAAAGAATGCATGCAGAACCTGCAACTCACAGCAGCAGAGGACAGAACTTGCATGGCAATACAATTCAAGCAATGTATGCACCAATCATATCCCCTATCATGGTAATGACTCAAAGGAACATGCTCCTCGGTTCTCGGGCCATCAATCACGCATTTCCATGCATGATGGCCCAAAGAATCAAGTGTGCAACTTTCATGCCAAATGAAATGCAAACCAAACAAACAAACCAAGGCCCAATTCCTATCACCAAGTCAAGGAACAAGGCATGCATGTAAGATGCAACGCGACCTAGGCATGCAAGCTAAGGATGCAACATTGCATGACAAGACACTTATGCAAGCATACAAGCACACATGTGGCAATGTAAATGGATGAAAAGATGGACTTATACATGATTTAGGCAACTCTAAATAGGCCCAAAAAAGTGGCCAAAGTGACCAAAATAAAAGACTAAATACACATACACACATGCACATGTTAGAGGGCCAATGCTTAGGCACAAAAGAGGGACTCTCAAGCACACTTGAAAAGGGATATCATGGACAATTAGCATGCGACATAAGCTCTGAAAATCATGCTAAGACGGTGTCAAACCAAGCAAACAAAATAGACCAAGCATGCAATAATGGCCCAAGTGCTTGAAGCAAGTCAAAGGGACTTGAACCATGGCTAAGCCGACCAAGCCTCACAAGGCTAAGAGGACTTAAAATAGGTTCAAGACAGACCTAGACCATGCAAAGGGGATTCTTAGATGGCATCTAGGTGGCTCAAATTCAAAGGCATGTACAATGGCCAAAACATGGAACATGCTACACAAGCTTTCAAAGCATTAAGGAGACATCCAAGGCAAGCATATGGGCATGCCAAAGGGACTGAAATGACATGATGGATGGTTCCAAATCACCAAATCAATGCAAAAATGTCATGCTATACGTGCACATACTTAAGGCCAACAAGCCGGAATGCAAAGGGGCTATACTAAGCATGCCAAATCCGACCCAAAAAACTATGGACAGACCTAAAACATGGCAAAATATGCACAAAAGCTTCACAAGACTAAGCCTAAAACATGCTTGAACAAAGGCTAACAACCTAAGGCGTGTTAAGGCATAAACATGGCATTACAAGGTAGGTATGCTAAGCATGCATGGTGTACCAAAACCAACAAAAAACAGAGGTATGTTATGACCTATTAAGCATGAAAAACAGCCAAGGCATGGTCAACATGAAGCTTAGCTAGGTGCTCCCTCAAGAGGCCAAAAATGGTCCATTTCAAAGACAACAAGGAGAGGGGGTGGCCCTCCCCTTTTGGAGACTTCAAGGCACTATCTTCACCACTGAAATCCCTCAAGATTTTAGTGGTGAAGAGGCCCAAACACCAAAGTCTCGAAACTTGCACAAAATAGCACAAAAACGGAGCCTTACAAGGCCTAAGAGGGGCCAAACACCCTCAAACCACAAAATACTCTTAATAAACAATCAAGAGGGCTAAAAAACAGAACTTTTTTGTATTATACACTAAGCACAAAAACCGTTCAAAGATGGGTAAAAATACAATGCAAGAATGGGGAATAAAAGGATTAGTTTCTTACCCTTGAAGACCCCTTTAACAATGGTGCTCCAATGGCCCTCCTTGGCTTGAATCCAACTCCAAAACACCAAAACCAGCCCCTTAGAACCTCAGTAACCAAAGGAAGGTGAAACACTAGATGTTTGTGTGCAATAGTATGGACTAAAACACCTAGAACACAAAGAAAGAAAAAGAGAGATAGGAGATATGTATGAACCCTAACCCTAAAACCAGAGCTTCTCTCTGTGTTTCTCTCCCCAAAAATGTCTAAAGTCTCTAACCCTAAACAAAGGAGAGAAGGGCTCCTCTTATAGAGCCCCTTGTCTTGTAAAGCTTACAAGACAAGCTTCTAAAGAGGGAGATCCCTCCATACACGTGTATGGAGGGGAGCCAAATGCAAGACAGCTGTGACAAAATATCTGCAAAAGCAGATGCACAGTAGTCGGCCGGCCAAAGATGCCATTTTGGCAAAATTGAGTGCCGACCGGCAACAAATAGTGCCGACCGGCAATATACATTGCCGGTGGCAGCAAAAAACAGCCAGTGGCCTCTGGCCATGGCCGGTGGTGTGTGGGGATGCCTCACAAGGCATTCCCTGCCCTTCCAAGGCAAAATGCAAGAGTTTGGTGCAAAACCAGACACTAAACGGTCGAATTCGGAGATCCTGAGGCAAGGCACGTAGCTGAGACCTCCGGGAACTCCAAACGAACACAAACATGGATGATCACCGGGTGTTCAAATGGTGACGTCCAAGTCTTGAGGACGGTCAAAAATGGGGTGTCTACAGTTGTCCCTCTTTGACAGAACTCGAAAGTCATAACAATGACGGGAGTGAATGTCAAAGCCCAGGGACGACCCATTTTTGACAAGGCCGAAGACTTAGACAAACATGCAAGACAAACAAGGTATGCGCCCGAAGGTAGGGGCAAAATGCAAGACAATGCACGAAGCCGAGCATAACTTATGATCATGCAAAGAAAGCTGTAATGAAGCATACCTGCGACAACTTTAAGCTAGCATACACCAAACTACACTACAATGCAGAAAGGATGTAAGAGAATTATGCAATTCTCGATACTTCTCACTCGGAGGATACAATACCTGTGCGACTCGTCTGGTTGCACCAGCCTCAAATGAACTGTACATACAATATCGTGCCTGCAAAGAAAACAAACTTAACAGATACAATATCGTTAACAACATGCATAGTAGTGCAAAAGTGGATGCAAAATGATATGCAATATATACCAAACAATGTATGAACAATGCAAATGAAGATGCAATGTAATTGAAACAATGAAAACTATATGCAAAGCAATTGAATCATGATCCAATCACGAGCGGTTCAAAACCACACCAATGTCAAATAGATTGATGGAGGTAACAAGTCCGTCTACCATAGAACGGTCAACTGAACTATGAGTAATGTAGACGGACGTAAGAACAAGTATTTGGGGGGGAATGACATAAGTGGGGAAACGACCCGCTGGAGAGAGGACTATGATCCTAATGTCGAATGCAACAATTACACTACAATGTAATATATGATGAAAATGCTGGGGAAATGGCAATGGATATGGCACGCGGGCCAAACCAAATCTTGCCTAGGAAAGGCATGTACGCATACAAGCCATGTTTAACATAGAACGGTCCACTGAACTATGCTTCGACACGAGAAGTATGGGCACATACCAGACCAAGCTCAATCATGGAAAGGCGCAAGCCATAGATGAGAGGTGATGCAACGAATGCATGCGATCTACAATGCAATATCTACAAATATGCAATGGGATGGAAATGGATACAATGGAAATGGCACGCAAGCCAAACCAAATCTTGCCTAGGAAAGGCATGTACGCATACGAGCCATGTCTAACACAGAAAAGGTGCCGCAACCCTCAAACCAACATACCAGCGTGGAATAGGCGCGTACACATGCAGAACTGTGCTTTAACGTGAAAAGTAAGGGCACATTCCAGACCAAGCTCAACATGGAAAGACGCGAGCCATAGATGAAAGGTGATGCAATGAATGCATGCAATCTAAAATGCAATGGATATGGCCCGCGGGCCAAACCAAATCTTGCCTAGGAAAGGCATGTACACGTACAAGCCGTGTCTAAAATAGAACGGTCCACTGAACTATGCTTTGACATGAAAAGTATGGACACATACCAGACCAAGCTCAATCATGGAAAGGCGCAAGCCATAGATGGAAGGTGATGCAATGAATGCATGCAAATAAAATGCAATGGATATGGCACGCGGGCCAAACCAAATCTTGCCTAGGAAAGGCATGTACACGTACAAGCCGTGTCTAATATAGAACGGTCCACTGAACTATGCTTTGACATGAAAAGTATGGGCACATACCAGACCAAGCTCAATCATGGAAAGGCGCAAGCCATAGATGGAAGGTGATGCAATGAATGCATGCAATCTACAATGCAATATGCACTATGTTCCAATGATGCATGACAATGCAACTATTTACGATAATGCATGATAATGCGTGTTTTTGTTTTTGTTTTGTTTTTGTTTTTGTTTTTGTTATGCAAATGATGTATAAAATGCATGTTGCATGGAATGCGCGACAACACGCGGCTTAAAATACATGTATGATGCAACTTATCAAAATTCGTTCGGGCACGACAAACACCGAAGGACTTGCACCTTCAGAGGATTTAGGGTCTCCTAGACCGTGCGTATTTAAGGTCTCGCCAGACCATAAAGTGCACAAGACAGTGCGATGCAGAGTGAATGCACAAAACAGTGCTCCAACAGATGCACAAAATAGTGCGATGCGTTAGACAACGCGAGTGCACAAGACAGTGCGATGGAATGCATGCGAAATGCAATGAGATGCGCAAAATAGCGCGATGGAATGCAATGCACAAAACAGTGCAATACGCTAAACAGCGCGATCGATATGCAATGCACAAAACAGCGCGATGGATTTTTGAAATGCACAGAACAGTGCGATTGATTTGAAATGCACAAAACAGTGCGATTGATTTGAAATGCACAAAATAGTGCGATACAGATAAGGTACGCAAGATAGCGCGATGCAATGCACTAACAAGTGTAGAGAGGTGCGCAAAACAGCGCGATGTGATAAACTGCACAAAACAGTGCGATGTGCAAAATAGCGCGAATGTAAACTGCACAAAACAGTGCGAAGCGCAACATAGCGCGAATGATAAACTGCACAAAACAGTGCGATGCGCAAAATAGCGCGAATGTAAACTGCACAAAACAGTGCGATGCGCAAAATAGCGCGAATGATAAACTGCACAAACAGTGCGAGGCGCAAAATAGCGCGAATGTAAACTGCACAAAACAGTGCGATGCGCAAAATAGCGCGAATGTAAACTGCACAAAACAGTGCGATGCGCAAAATAGCGCGAATGTAAACTGCACAGAACAGTGCGAGTGAGATATAACCACAAGATGCACAAGACAGTGCGAGTGAATGCATGTTCTATGCAAATGAGGTGCGCATGCTAATGCAAATGACGACACACATGCCAACGAAAATGTGACACGCATGTCGATGAAGAAGATGGGGCACACCTGCCAATGGAAATGAGACACGCATGCCAATGGAAATGATACAAATGAGACACGCATGCCCCATAGGATGCAAAATGAAGCAAATGTGACACACATTCCTCATAAGATGCAAAATGAAACAAATGAGACACGCATGCCTCATAAGATGCAAAATGAAACAAATGAGACACGCATGCCTCATAAGACGCAAAGTGATGCGAAGTGTGACACGCATGCCATACGGAATGTAAAATGATGCGAACGGACTTAAATGCGTAACAACGCACGTGTTTCGGAATGCATGACAATGCGAACGATGCGCGAGGCGACGTATGTCTTAAAATACGTGACAATGCTTGTAATAAAAATGCAATGACAATGCATGAGAGATGTGCATGACAATGCAAGGGGTGCGTGTTACAACGCATGTAGTGTATGCATAACAATGCAACTGCGAGGCGCATGACAGCGCGATGTAATGCACCGAAACAGTGCAATGAACATGTGCAACGCATGCGGGGTAACTTTTGGGTCCTGTAAAAAGGCAAAAAGGATACCAAAGGATACAACATTGTATGAGTTGGAGTGCTACGCACAGAAGACGCGGTCCAAGGTCAAAACGGAGGCCGGTTGAGCGTCGGAGACACACTTTCTTGCACTTTCTTGAGCTATGAAGACCAAAAACTTCTCATATGGCCTAAACAAGGTTGTGGGAACACCACCGGCCGGGAGGGGAGGCCACCGGCTGTCCACTGACTGCAGAATAACTCCATCGGCACAATATACTGCCGGCCGGCACAAAATATTGCCGACCGGCAAAAAGTTGCTGAGTCGGGGCAGATTCGACATTTCACCTCGGGTGTTTTAAAATAGGGTTTCTAAACCCTATTCCTCACTTTCCTTTCCGCCGAAATCTCACACTCTCTCTCTCTCTAGAGCGTTTTTCTTTCCTCTTTTGCCCGTTTCTTCGCGTTCTACACCCGTTTCGTCGTCGGATTCGCGATTTTCTTCGCGTTTCGGACATTTTCAACCGAACAAATCTTTGTTTCGATGCCTCGTTTGCCGTTCCCACCTTTTCGAGATTTGTTCCCCTCGCTTCCCTCTTGATTTCCGTACCATTTTCACATCCCGGCCTTTCCGGCCATTTTCGACCTTCTCGGGAGTTGACTTTTCGGTTGACTTTTTGTATTCTAGCCCGGTTTTCCTTCCTCCGGCTATTTTCTCATCACTCTTGACATGGCGGACGACATTCCACACGGCGGGACTCCCCCGGATCACGAGATGGATCCCGGGGTCGAGCTCCTACCTTTGAGCGAGCGCCCGTTCGACCCGGCGACCTACCGGCCGGCGATTCATGTTCTGCCCCCCGACGGACTGCGCCAGTTTCGGAGCTTCGAGAGGCACGTGCCACCCGAGCTATTACTGCGTGAGCCTACCTCCCACCTGTCCTTCGGTGCTTCCGAGGTAACTCTCTTTTCTCTACTTTACTTTCTGCAATGTAGGGCACAAAAACTGTCGTAGCTTATTTATGCTCTTTAACTATTTTAGCTCAGATACCCTGTATACTGTAGTTGATCGTAAACATACATACAACTGATATCTGCTTGAAACTGACACATGCACACACACACTGCACTAGCCCCGAATCACCGAAACACACTGTATTTCACTGCATACACACTGGTACCCGGCATTTGCTTGAATCTGTCAAACTATGCACACATGCTATACTGTACTGAACCACCCTAACACGCTGACGCATCACACGCTGTAGTTCACTGTAAGCACACCGGCACCCGGTATTTGTCTGAATCTGTCAATCTTGCACACGTGCTACATTTGCTCTGAACCACCCAAATATGCTGACGCATCACACGTTGTGGTTCACTGTAAGCACACCGGCACCCGGTATTTGCTTGAAATCTGTCAAACTTGCACACATGCCACATCTGCTCTGAACCACCCTAACACGCTGACGCATCACACGCTGTAGTTCACTGTAAGCACACCGGCACCCGATATTTGTCTGAATCTGTTAAACTTGCACGCATGCTACATCTATATGCTTCTTAAAACTGCATTTTGAATGTTGCCTTGCAATTGTTATCTTCTGTTTACAGGGAGATTCCCATACCATCCGTGGGTATGGGAATACCGGCGCTCGGGAGTGGTACGGCGAGCTTCCTGATGCGGTCTGTCGCATAGTGGACCAGGCGGGCTTTGGCGCCTTCTGCAGAGGACTCTCCAGGCTCACTACATGCAGACCTCTCCTCGCCGCTCTGGTGGAGAGGTGGTGGGACACCACGGATTCATTTCATTTGTCCGCGGCAGGGGACATGACGATGACCCGTTACGATTTCTCGATGCTCACAGGCATCGGGGTAGGGGGTGATCCGATCCCCTTTGATGTTGACATGGACGAGTGGACTGCCGCTCAGGTCCATCTGCTGGGTGAGGCGCCACCTCTCGCTCGTCCAGGCTTTGTCCGGTATTCCTGGTTCGAGGTGCAGTTCAGGGTGCAGCCCGCCCTTGTTGACGCAGCCCCGATGACCCCGGAGGCCGTGGAGAGGTACGCACGCGGCTTCCTCATGTTCTTGTTCGGGATGACCATCTTCGCCGACCAGGCAAACACCGTGCCTCTCTGCCTACTCAGCGCACTGGTGGACGTCAGGGACATTTTGCATTACGACTGGGGTGGCGCCGCTCTGGCCACTCTCTACGGGTACATGACCTCAGCTTCCCGCGGCAGCGGACACTTGCTCGGAGGCTATTGGCGTGTCTGGGAGGTACGTCTTCTTCCCTTTTTTACATTTCTGCTTTCTGCTTTCTGTATTCTGTACACTGCACACACTGTAGTCTGCTTTATGCTTGCTGTATACTGTACACACGGCACACACATACTCTGCTTTACACTGACTGTACACTGCTCACACTGCACACTCTGCACAATACACTGCACAACACACGGCTCTGCTCTTTCTGCTTTTTCTCTATATTCTGCTTTATCTGATAAATGCACTGGTATTTACCTTGTAGTTGTGGGTTTATGCCTACTTTCCTAGGCTTGCTCCCGTGCCGGCGACGGAGACTCCTCTGGTCGTCCCTTTTTCACGACGCTTCGACGGGAGATGCACCCGGCGGCCACGAGAGACATTCAGCTTCTTCCGCCGTTACTTTGACACCATTACTCCTGCCGAGGTATGTTTTACTTGCAATTCATTTAAGCTTCGCCTTTCCACTGCATATTTCAATAGCGATGGGTAACAAACTGTATGTCACTTTCAGATCACGTGGCAGCCTTGGGCTCTATTGCCGGCGGCGATGCGGGACCGATTTGCCGGTGCGGAGAAGACCTCGCGTTTCCGGATCTTACTGGAGGGCCCGGTCTGTCGGGCTTGGTACCTGGGTGAGCGTTTCCTACGCCAGACCCTAGGGTTACCGGAGCAGATAGTCCCGGTTCACCCTCCTGCGGACATGAGGGAGACCGAGAGGCTCACCACCGAGCAGATGACCGATTACACTATCGGCTGGGAGGCGACCGACTTCAGAGGCATCGGCGACTACCGAGAGTACGTGCAGACGTACCTTATGCGACCTCTGAGCGGCGGCCGTCGAGCTGAGGGAGCCAGGCCCGTGGCGCCAGCAGTTGGGGCAGGAGCGGGAGCTAGAGCGGGGGCTTCGAGGAGGGCCCGAGTCCGCGGCAGGGGCGGAGCCCAGGGAGGGCGGGGGACCGGTTGGCCTGCTCTGCCCGCTGCATTGACTTTCCGAGGGCAAGGTGGGGCGACCTATCAGATCCCCTTCGCCCCTCCGCCAGCTGATCACGAGTTTGTCGGTGTCCCCGACTTACCTCCGGTATGTATTACTGCATTTTGTACAGTCATTTCATTTCAGCTTATTTGATATTCCACAGAATATTGATGCATCTGATACTTTTGCAGGCTTCTTCTGAGTATACCCGGCAGTCATTGGCGATGAATGCCTCCATGATGGGGATGCTTCAGCGGACCTTTGATCTCCTGGCCCTCTACAGCATTCCGGTATGTTCTTCTGACCACGGCCCCAAATCACTCACAAGCTAATTCACGCAATCTGATGCACAGCATGACACCTGATACACTGCATACACTGCATTCTACACTGTACTCTGCAATGATAAACTGCCCACGGCATTCATACATTGTACTCTGCATTCTACACTGATAAACTGCTCACGGCATTCTCACACTGTACTCATACACTGCATTCTGCACTGGTAAACTGCTCACGGCATTCTCACACTGTACTCATACACTGCATTCTGCGCTGGTAAACTGCTCACAGCATTCTCACACTGTACTCATACACTGCATTCTGCGCTGATAAACTGCTCACGGCATTCACACACTGTAGTCATACACTGCATTCTGCACTGATGAACTATCCACAGTATACTGATGCATTTCCCTTTTATGTACCTTTTCAGCCTCCTTTCCAGATTCCCATGGCAGGAGGTGCTCCAGCTGGACCTTCCGTCCCCGCCCGAGGGAGAGATGAGGAGGGCAGAGCATTCCCCCGCACCAAGGCGGGGCGTACTCATATCGGGAGTAGCTCGCGAGCTCCAGTCCCAAATGATGATGATGACGAGGAGTCAGAGGCGGAGGCAGAGTCGGAGGTGGAGTCATCGGAGGAGGAGACCGGAGGCGGTTCTAGCTCGGGCTCTGATGACGATGCTGATGATGCTCCTGGACCTTCGTCCAGGAAGAGGACTAGGACAGACTGATGGCCCCCCGGAGTGCTCGTCATGGATACAGATTTTTTGTTTGTTTTTTCTCTTTCTTGTACTTTTCCTTTTTGTTGGTAGTTAGGATACTCTGTACTGCCGCAGGCAGATTTTTGTTTCCAAAACTTGTATATTTGAAAAGATGATGAAATGAAACAGGCTTTTTATCTGAAAAAGTGTTTACATCCGTATATCTTTACATTTCAAACTTTGCATCGCATCACACCATATTACACCTCAATGTAAATGAAATTGATTGGTTGTCTGAAAATTGAACACTTGCACTGTAATAATCAGATAACTAAACAGCCAACAGCAAAATAACCCAAGCAACCCACTGCTTGATTCTGGACACACAGCCCTTACTCTGTTGGGGATTAATCTGCATACAGTCCGTAACACAGCGCTTGGTTCATTCTGCACACGGCAAATCTCGAGCGAACGACCCAACCTGACAAGACGGAGCTCAAAGATGGAACCGGTTGGAGTTGAAGCACGCTCAAATATAGAGAATGGCACAGCATTCTGAGTATAAACGATTTTTGAAATTAAATAAGGGTTTTTCAAACCGAGGTATCGAGCCTACAACTGAACACAGCGGGGAGGACTCAAACAAAAGGGTACACGACCTAAAACACAACGAGACACGCTCGAAAGAAACCTAAAACAAAGGTTGAGGTAAACAAAACAAAAGACACGACATACAGACGCGTCAACGAAGACGGGGGACCTCAGATCACGAGGAGCCAGTTTCTCTAGGTATTATTTCCCACCCTTTCTGATCTGTGATTCTCGCATCACTCTGGCACTCAAGCTCGGTTTTTCTCTCAAAACCCTCTGGCTCGCTTTTTCTCTCATCTTATACCTCTCTATTCTTTACTCTCTCATTTTTCGTCCCTCCCCGAGGTGATTAATGAATGAATAGGAAGTTGCGGGTTCACACCCGATGCCGTTAGCTCACAGCTATTTCTTCTGGTGGGTGGAGTGCCCTCCTGGCAAGTACGTTGACGACGGGGAAAGACAGAACACCTGACTCAACTGTGCCCCTAGTTCATCATTTTGACTATTTTTTGTTTTTGCTTTCCACTAAAACAGTTTTGATCAAGATGAGAGTCGGATTAACGTACTCGTTCAATTTTTGATTTGAAAGCCATGCAAGTCAGGCTGCAAGCACTGAAAATTTTCCTTTTTGGGTCCAAGAAAATGGTCCAGTTTTGGAAAACGAAATAGTTTTCGAGAAAATAGTCAACTTCAGTAAAAATTTTCAAAAGCTATTTTTGCAAATGGCTGATGCCCAACGAGCATGGAACTTACTCTTTGAGATGCGCAACCTCGGATCAGAGGCAATGGAAAATTGCCCCTGGCTTAAAAGGGGGGTGGATGGCAACGGAAAGTTGCCCCTGGTTTGAATGGCATCTTGTGACGTCTCGTGGCAACGGAAAGTTGCCCCTAGTTTGGATGGTGCCGCAGCAGTCCTCAAACAGTCTTCATCGATGATGGTCGAACTCTTGGACATAGAGATGACGAAGACGGTTATAACAGATATATGGACACAATCACCTTAGAAGGCGTTGGCGACCAGACTTTGGGATGAAATCAAAACCATCGTATGGACTGAGATGCTATGAAAGCGTTGGGGGCTGGACTTCAGGATGAAGTTGCCTACGTATCCCAAACATGGGAATCAAGCCTTATGTAGTTCCGGTTAAGGTACACTCGGGTATTTTAACCTTCACTTTTTAGGCTCTAACTTTTGCCAAGGCGCCCGATGCGGGTTTTCGACCTTGCGAGCTTCTTTTCATTTTTCTTTTGTTCATTTCTTTTTCTTTTCTTTTTCGCATTTTTTTTTCTTTTCTTTTCTTTTCTTTTCTCTTTTTTGTATTTTTTGTATATTTTTTTTGTATTTTTCTCTTGCTCTAACTTTTGCCTGGGTCGCCCTTCCGGGTTTTCGGCCCAGCAAGCCTCTCAAAGGGTAAAAGTGTAGCAGGTCCATGTCAAATGGTTTTTGAAATTGAAGCCTCTCTGTGTCTAGGAGAACGGCTATTGCAATGATTTGCAGAAGAATCCATCCCGGTTGCTCCACGAGCTTCTTCCGGCGAGATCTACTCCTTCTGATTCGGCTTTGGTGCCTCTTGCTCGAGGGCTACTTCAGAACTGACCATACAGACCTTGCATGACGTTTGACCGTTGAACTTGCTGAACGGGTTCAAGGTTCGAAAAGGACGGGTTGAATCTTGAGGCTGAGAGCGATCCTAGGCTGCACAATCTCAAGAGTGGTTCCACACAGGTCTTCACAGGGCCGTGTAAAACATTTGTTTTTGAAAGTTTTTAAGAAAGCGACGAATCGCTCGTGCCGAAGATAGTGTGGAACCAATCTGGATCAAGCTAGGGTCCTTCCCAGTACTCACGCCGACAAGCATGATTTCATTCATTAAGGGCTTAGCATGCCTCTCTTTCTCTCAAAATGATCAAAATTTTGAAAAACCAGAGGAATTCCTTCCTCTTCGTTTTTATCACCGCAGTGTTAAAAGGGGTTTTTGAAAAACTTAGGCTAATGCAATGAGTTTGGCGCGCAGGAGAGCAGGCGAGATGTGCTGTCAGCCTATTCAAATCCTCTGGCACAACTAACTTACACTAGAAGCAAGCACGAAAGTGAGATAGCAACAGCTGTTTTATTCAGATTTGTTGGTATAACTGGCCCCTCGGCAAAAACAGATTCAAAACAAAAACAGGTAATTACAAGACAAAACGGTGTTCGGGACAACAACCCCAGAATCACCTGGTATTCTATACAAAGGGGACTGACTCGCTACAACAAGACAGACCCTTAAGCAAAAGACTGACTCAAGACAGAGAGACAGACTCAAAACAAAAGACGGACTCGATACCCAAGCCAGAATTTACAAAACTCGGTTTCACCGATGCTCAAAAATGCGTGCCAGACGCCACACCCAAAATATACCGAATGCCGCCCGCAGGTGGTTCACTTTACATACTTGCAGTATCTGTGTCCTCAAAATCCAATAACTGGGTGGTAATGGACTTAGCTGAGGTGGGCGGGAGGATAACCTCGTTGTCGATCAAATCTTGCACCTCATGACGGAGGCGGAAACAATTGTCAGTTGCATGGCCTGTCTGCTGGTGGTACGCGCAGTACTGAGCAGCATCATGCGTGGCAGGGAGATTCTTCGGGAGAGGACGAGGCTCCAAGGGTTTAAGGTGCCCCTTCTCAGCAAGGATCTGAAGTGCCTTGGACAGAGGCATGTAGAGAGCATGAAAGGTCCTGCGCCCTCAGGGTAGGTATTTTGAAGTCTGAGCGCTCTTACTGGACGCACAAGCGAAAGGGTCGGCAGGCGCCACCTTGGCTTTCTGATCTTTCCCGGGTGTAGGGCTGGGAATAGGAGGAACTGTTCTGGCATGACGGGGCCTATCCCGATTTTCTACCTGACTTGAACTGCCCTCAGGTGGAGTGGGGAAAGTATCCTCCATAGTTTTTGCCACAACTGCGGATATCTGTTGCTTATTCATTCCCCCGGCTTTCAAAGCCTCGACTGCCCACAGCAGTTGTTCGATGGGATCGGCGTCTATCTTTGCTTTGTCTTTTCCTCTGGCCTCAGCCTGATCGAGGGTTTGGGTTGATGCTAATATGTCATTGCCATAGCTGGAGGCCATCTCCGGTTGGCTAAGTTCGATCACAATTCGCCCCAACAGCGGGGGCTCTTGGGGTACAAAACTCCCGGCATATGGTGCGACTGGAGGTGAAGCTGACATTCCGTAGGCGAGATCCGCCACAGACCTCTGGAGATCACCTATCATCCCCATTAGTTCAAAGGTGGTGGGCTCACGCGCCTGATACAACTGGGGGGCCCAGACCGGGTGCACAACAGGCGACCTGGATGGATGTGGCATATCCATGTTGGTCTCACTTTGCAGAGTGATCCCTTGATCTAATGCAGCTGTCATAACTACGATCTCTTCTGAATTCTGTGCCGCCATAAGTCCTGCCTCAATCAAAGGGGAACACTAGTTTTTCTGTATCAACTCTCCGACCCTCTGAACTGAAAGGAAAAACAAACAGCATTTCAGCCCAAACAGACCATCCACAGGTGTGGACGAATGACTGCACTCTACTACTGATAACTGTTCCCCAGAATCACTGTCCCAAAACTGAACTGATACTCGCAGATAACTGGTTCTCAACAGTACTGATACTGGTGCCCTCGGGCCTGATACTCGAACTTGCAAACTGATATGCACGTCCCTGTAGAGATACACTCTAAAAGCACATAGCAAGTAAAGAGAACCAAAACACCCCTATGTTTGGGGTAGGGTTTCCCTGTCCTATTTTGTTAGGAGCTAGGGTTTCACTACGCACGCAGCGGTTTTCAAACAACCTAACATCGGGTAAGCAGCCTGTCCTAACTTGGAATGGTCACTATGGATCCGAATATGCACTAGGTCGAATGGTCGAAAAGGGTGCCCCGGTAAAACCGGGGTTTGTGTTCCCATACTGTCAGAGCCCATAACCGGTCAGCCTTATGGTCATGCCTTGACAAGACAAGCCTCCGGCAAACCGTTCAGGAATGGCAGATGGCAAACACTGTGTTCCTAGGCGCACCAATGCACATGCAATGAAAAGAAACACATAAGCGAAATCAAAACAGGATATCACGAGTTCGAGTCAAGCTCTCTAAGAAAGTCCCCAGCAGAGTCACCAGAAACTGTAGACGCGCCCGCGTGGGGCCCTCGTGCTATAGCTCGGACTCGATTTGTGTCACGGTTCTTAATCTTGAACCAAATAGTCCAAACCCGGCAAATCGTTTTGAGAAAAACAGATTTTTGAAAGAAGTGCCAAACATGGACTACTTTGCCAGATACAGAGTCGCCACCTAAATATTTTTTATGGGGAAATTTAGGAAACCCTGACTCGGTGCCGAAGGCCACATGTCCGTCATCACCGGAGTTGTCTCGGCTCGGGAGCTTGGGTACGATCGGGGAAGGTCAGCTATGAGCACCCCCTTTCGCCCGGTACGAAGACCGGCCTCTACTAACCGTGATATCTGATTTTGAAAACGTTATGTATTCTTATTCCGGTTATTAGCCTAGAATTACTATGTTATGCCCACAGCAAACAAGTATAGACTAGATTGCCTAATTTGGAAACAAACATTGCACATCCGTTTGTTTTGAAAAGCGTTTTTGGAATTTGCTATTCGCGAGTAGGCTAAAACACGGATTTCAACGAGTTTTTCCAACTCAAACAATCCAACCTTCACCCACAAGCATCCAAACAGTTTATCACATAAACATTTAGCCGCATGGCAAGCGTACTGTCATGGCAACACTCACACGCATGCAACATGCTAAAGCGAAAATACTTACATAGTACTCCGTGCCAGAACAATAAACTAGTTAGCAAACATGCATGTCCTAGTTCATGTTAAATTGCCTAATGCAACACATACAGGATGCAATCGAAGTAGGCTCGGCTAACCTAAGCATGGCATGTGAAATGCGATCAATCGATGCACGTATTCAATTTGGAATTGAAGTACAAATGCAGTTAGCGTGATGTACCGAGCTTAATGCGTGCAATACAAATGCATGGATGCACGCATGCATAGCATAAGGTATGCTAACTCAAACGTGCCCTAATACTAACCATCAAAGCGGATAAGTAAAAGGGAAGAAAGAAGTGGGGATTGGAAGACATACACACCACTCACACACACTTATTACAGATTTGCCCTCGCTCGGAGGGACCAAATAAATAATACAAATTAATTAACTACGCAAGCTAATTAAATATTACAAATTGCCTAATCAGCTAAGCAAATTAACTAAAACTAGGAAAAGCAGTAAACCGCCTCGAGAGGAGAGCTTGATGCAATGCATGCTCGGTCCCGCTCGGAAATGCACCGCCATGCATAGGCTGCCTCTGTTTTCCTTGATTTACTCCTCTGGAGGCTGCCAAAACCTCAGGATTGCTTCTTTGGACATTGAGGAGCGCCACCGGCTGAATAGGATTGCCACCGGCAGTGTGGTGTAGTCACCGGCACAAAATGAATCCATCGGCTGGTGATTCACTGCCGGTCGGCAATATATAATGCCGGTCGGCAAAGAATGCCTGCAGAACCTGCAACTCACAGTAGCAGAGGACAGAACTTGCATGGAAATACAATTCAAGCAATGTATGCATCAATCATATCCCCTATCATGGTAATGACTCAAAGGAACATGCTCCTCGGTTCTCGGGCCATCAATCACGCATTTCCATGCATGATGGCCCAAAGAATCAAGTGTGCAACTTTCATGCCAAATGAAATACAAACCAAACAAACAAACCAAGGCCCAATTCCTATCACCAAGTCAAGGAACAAGGCATGCATGTAAGATGCAACGCGACCTAGGCATGCAAGCTAAGGATGCAACATTGCATGGCAAGACACTTATGCAAGCATACAAGCACACATGTGGCAATCCAAATGGATGAAAAGATGGACTTATACATGATTTAGGCAACTCTAAATAGGCCCAAAACAGTGGCCAAAGTGACCAAAATAAAAGACTAAATACACATACACACATGCACATGTTAGAGGGCCAATGCTTAGGCACAAAAGAGGGACTCTCAAGCACACTTGAAAAGGGATATCATGGACAATTAGCATGCGACATAAGCTCTGAAAATCATGCTAAGACGGTGTCAAACCAAGCAAACAAAATAGACCAAGCATGCAATAATGGCCCAAGTGCTTGAAGCAAGTCAAAGGGACTTGAACCATGGCTAAGCCGACCAAGCCTCACAAGGCTAAGAGGACTTAAAATAGGTTCAAGACAGACCTAGACCATGCAAAGGGGATTCTTAGATGGCATCTAGGTGGCTCAAATTCAAAGGCATGTACAATGGCCAAAACATGGAACATGCTACACAAGCTTTCAAAGCATTAAGGAGACATCCAAGGCAAGCATATGGGCATGCCAAAGGGACTGAAATGACATGATGGATGGTTCCAAATCACCAAATCAATGCAAAAATGTCATGCTATACGTGCACATACTTAAGGCCAACAAGCTGGAATGCAAAGGGGCTATACTAAGCATGCCAAATCCGACCCAAACAACTATGGACAGACCTAAAACATGGCAAAATATGCACAAAAGCTTCACAAGACTAAGCCTAAAACATGCTTGAACAAAGGCTAACAACCTAAGGCGTGTTAAGGCATAAACATGGCATTACAAGGTAAGTATGCTAAGCATGCATGGTGTACCAAAACCAACAAAAAACAGAGGTATGTTATGACCTATTAAGCATGAAAAACAGCCAAGGCATGGTCAACATGAAGCTTAGCTAGGTGCTCCCTCAAGAGGCCAAAAATGGTCCATTTCAAAGACAACAAGGAGAGGGGGTGGCCCTCCCCTTTTGGAGACTTCAAGGCACCATCTTCACCACTGAAATCCCTCAAGATTTCAGTGGTGAAGAGGCCCAAACACCAAAGTCTCGAAACTTGCACAAAATAGCACAAAAACGGAGCCTTACAAGGCCTAAGAGGGGCCAAACACCCTCAAACCACAAAATACTCTTAATAAACAATCAAGAGGGCTAAAAAATAGAACTTTTTTGTATTATACACTAAGCACAAAAACAGTTCAAAGATGGGTAAAAATACAATGCAAGAATGGGGAATAAAAGGATTAGTTTCTTACCCTTGAAGACCCCTTTAACAATGGTGCTCCAATGGCCCTCCTTGGCTTGAATCCAACTCCAAAACACCAAAACCAGCCCCTTAGAACCTCAGTAACCAAAGGAAGGTGAAACACTAGGTGTTTGTGTGCAATAGTATGGACTAAAACACCTAGAACACAAAGAGAGAAAAAGAGAGATAGGAGATATGTATGAACCCTAACCCTAAAACCAGAGCTTCTCTCTGTGTTTCTCTCCCCAAAAATGTCTAAAGTCTCTAACCCTAAACAAAGGAGAGAAGGGCTCCTCTTATAGAGCCCCTTGTCTTGTAAAGCTTACAAGACAAGCTTCTAAAGAGGGAGATCCCTCCATACACGTGTATGGAGGGGAGCCAAATGCAAGACAGCTGTGACAAAATATCTGTAAAAGCAGATGCACAGTAGTCGGCCGGCCAAAGATGCCATTTTGGCAAAATTGAGTGCCGACCGGCAACAAATAGTGCCGACCGGCAATATACATTGCCGGTGGCAGTAAAAAACAGCCAGTGGCCTCTGGCCATGGCCGGTGGTGTGTGGGGATGCCTCACAAGGCATTCCCTGCCCTTCCAAGGCAAAATGCAAGTGTTTGGTGCAAAACCAGACACTAAACGGTCGAATTCGGAGATCCTGAGGCAAGGCACGTAGCTGAGACCTCCGGGAACTCCAAACGAACACAAACATGGATGATCACCGGGTGTTCAAACAGTGACGTCCAAGTCTTGAGGACGGTCAAAAATAGGGTGTCTACAGAGAGCTCGAATTAGTCCTGCAGTTCGGACTCCCATGGTTCTGAATATAATTTCACAAAGTGCAATGTGTAACTGATAATCACCAAAGAGTCCAAATCCGGCAAATTGTTTTGGAAAATCGATTTTCAATCAAATAATGCCAAAAAAATGGACTGCTTTGCCAGATATAGAGTCGCCACCTAAATATTTTATTTTTTTGGGAAAATTTAGGAAACCCTGACTCATGCCAAAGGTCACGTGTCCGTCATCACCAAAGTTGCCTCGGCTCGGGAACTTGGGTGCGAGGAGGGGAAGGTCATGAATTGAGTACCCCCGCTTGCCCAATCAAAGATCGGCCTCTACTAATCATGATATGCTGTTTATAAACATTATGTGTTCTTATTCCGATTATTAAACTAGCTTTACTATGTGATGTGCACGCATACAAGTATAGACTAAATCGCAAGAATTGGAACATTTCATGTCATGTTTGTTTTGCGAAAATAGTTTGAATTTGCCACTCGCAAGTGGGCTTAAAGATGCGGTTTTGCCACCAAACATGGTGGGCTTAAAACATATATTCATCGAATTGTCCCAATTCAAACAATCAAGCCTTCATCTACAGGCATTCATGCAATTTATCATTTAAGCATATAGCCTCATAGCAAGCATGCTAACCATGTCAACACTCACACTCATGCAAGTATGCTAAAGCATAAAAACTCACCTAGTACTCCAAGTTAGGAAAGAAAACAAAGTTACAAAAATGCATGATTCCTAACTATGTAAAATGCCTAATGCAACACATGTAATTATGCAATTGAATTTGCAACAATTTGATAGCATGCGGTTTAAGCATGTATTCAAAAAAGTATTGAAATTGCAATGTAGTTTGAATGATACACTGAGCCTCGGTGCATGCAATACAAATGAATGGATGCAAACATGCAAGCATAAGGTATGCTAATTGAAATATGCCCTAATCTAACCATCAAAAGCGGGTAAATAAAAGGGAGAAAGATGTGGGGTAGGGAGACATGCACACACACACACACACTTATTACAACATTATGCCCTCGCGAAAGAAGGTCCGAATGAATAAGCCAAGCTAATTTAAGCTAAGCTAAACTAACTAATCTAATTAAACTAATTAGACTAATTATTACAAATCAATTAAATAACTAGCAAACTAATTACTAATTATTACAACACTTTAATCAACTAGTAAACTAATTAATTAAAACAAATGCACACTAACTAAACATGCAAGGTACTAGACTATGCTGCTACTGCTCCACCTTGAGAAATGGAGGATGCATGCGCTCGGTTCTCACCTCGAAAATCCCTCTGTCTTGCTCTTAGGAGGCTCTGCTTGCAGGGTTGAACACATTCCAGAACCTTTCTGTTTCACCTTACCAAATCTTTGCTGAGGATTACAACAATGACCTACCGACCATGGATGGCTGCTGCCAGCCATCTACCGGCCAAAGATGGGCACTGCTGGCCAAAAATGGAGCCTTGCCAACCATTGATGAGACACTGCCGGCCACTAATGCTCTGAATCACCACACTGCAACAAAGCACAAACAGAGCAAAAGGAAGATTTTTTCAAGGGTTTGTTTGTACTGTGCCCTTCCTTATCATCTCAAAGCCTCAAAGGAGTGACACTCTTGGCTCCAAAACCACCCACCAAGCATTTTCAATGCATGAAGGCCAAAGAACCAAGGAGTACAATTTCATTGTATGAAAAAAAACAAGACTCAAGACCATCACCCTATCCTGTGTAATCGAGGGCAATGGAGACTAAGGAGATTGGCTCATTTCATCACTTTGAGTATGAAATGCTCCAATCTTCCTTGTGTTCAATATAACGTCCGATTAAACACATACAATGCAACACAATATGCTTATCTTGCTCAAGTTTTACTTATCACTTTTGTTTACTCATTTTAAGTTACCAACTCATTCTTTAATCGATTAAGTCCAAAAGTGAGTGTCCTCTAAAGAGAAAGAAGTGTCAACCAAGGGATGATGTAAGGCAAGAGAGAGTTCATGCCGTTGATAATGAACCCTCAAAGAGGATTAAACCATTAAGCATAAACTCTGTCTCAAGCTTAAAGAATCCCAAACTTGAAACAACTCCCAAAAGCAATTGAACGAGTGGAACAAATGAGAATGTGACAGAGCTATATATGCTGAAATTACATGCAAAATGACACTATAACATGCAACCAACTCAAGCAACTTGTGTTTAAAGGCCTAAAACACTAAACTAGTGAAGCCCTTTACACTATAGGCATGGAAAACAAAGCTCAAAAAGCACAAACACCTTAAAATAGTCCTAAAACAGCCTAGAATGAGTCATAAAACATGTTGGAATTGAGCTAGAAATAGCTAGAATAATAGGCCTAAACATAGCACAAGCTAGACTAGTAAGCACAATTGCATTATAATCATACAAAGCAAGCCTCAAATGCTCCAACCAACCCAAAAAAGAGCTGAAACATGTTAAAACAAAGGCCAAAACATGCTGCACTTAAGCTAATTCAAGCTAGAAAATCATGCTAACATGTGAAGCTATCTAGGCATGCAAACAAGACATAAGGAGATGAGGTTATCCCCTCCAATTTTGCACTTTAAAACAAGGTTTTTGCCTTTGAAAATACTCTGAAATTCAGTGGTTAAAAGGACAAAAAAAGTTGATTTAAAAGCTTTGAACAAGGGCACAAAAGCTTTAACAAACCAAGTAGCAAAAGGGTGAACCACCCCTAACTCAAAAGGGACTTTAAACCACCATTTTTAAACCATAAAAACAGAGATTTTCGTAGGTCAAAACCAGCTCAAAAACAGTATGTAAAGATGGCAAAACAAATATTTAAAACAAGAGTAAAATACAAATGTTCTACCTCTTGAAGACAAGGTGCAATTTGAGCAACAAAACAAGCTAAAACCTTCTTCTTGAACTAAAAACAAACTCCAAGAGACCTCAACTCCAAGGTGATCAAGTTTGATCAAGGGTTCATGTGCAAAAGTGTAGAAAAACTAGACTTCAAGGCACAAAATAACTAGAGAGAGAGAAATTTTTTGTCTTCCAATTTTTTCTAACCCCCCCACATGCAAGAGAAGGGTCATATATATAGAACATGCAAATTTCCCTCACCAATATCAAGCCACACACGTGTTGGAAGATGCATCAATCTGTGTAAACAACTAGCACAAAATATCACAAATATCTGCAGGAACACTAGTGGCCGACCGAGCATCAATGGTGGTCGGCAAGGCCTCATTGATGGCTGGCCAGGCACATCAATGGCCGGCAGCCTTCAAGGATGGCTGGCAGGCCATCAAAAAACTCATTCGAAAAAGACCTAAGCATGGTCCAAAAATGAAGCAAAAAAGATACAGGGTTTGGAAAGCTCAGACCTGTGGCGTTCTGCCACGGACTTGGAGCGTTCAGTGACCAATCATACTCGCCATCAGATGTACCTGTAAGAACATCCAAGTCTTAAGGACAGTAAAAAATGGGGTGTCTATAGCGATGCCTTGAACTATTCAGCTATTTGTGTAAGCCAAGACAATAGACTACACATAATGTATCCTCAAACATAGTTTGGTTCTTACGGTTGTGTTCATTTTGGCCCTGAACAACACTTGGTAATTCACAAGTGCTCTAGAGAATTTAGCCTTTTCAATTCTCACAGAACCGGTCTAGTTCACACTCATATAGGTGACTTCTTATTAAGAGTGTCCTAATATACCCCACTTGGATGTCCAAGCTATAAGAATCATTAATATACCCCACTTGAGTGTCCTAACAACCCCCAACCCATCAAAATACTAAAATTCAAAGACAAAACTCATGAGAAAGAGTAGGATATCCCTACCTCGAAGTTAGAGCTCAAACGGGAAGTTGAAGAAAACCAAAATGCTCCAAACTCAAAGATCCACGGATCAAAATGGAGCCCTCGACGATCCACACACTATTTACAAAAGCCGGAGGATAGTGAGACACTCTAGCTAGATCAAACCCTAGAGAGAAGGGAGTTTCTAGAGAGAGGAGCTCTCAAAATGTCTTTTTAGAAAGTAAGAGAGAGAGAGAGAATGTAAAAAGTGATTTTAAAATGCCCAGCTGCCAACTGATATACGACATTCCCGCTCGAGCGGAGAACACAACGCTCGAGTGTCAAGAACAAAAAACTAGGTACGCTCGAGCGCAAGAAAGCCCGCTCGAGCGCCAAGACACAAGAATAAAGTACATCCGCTCGAGCGCGAAAACCAGTCCGTTCGAGCGTAGATTTCTCCCTCCCAGAACTTACACCAAAAAGTACTACCCGCTCGAGCTCCAAAGCACCCGCTCGAGCGCTACCGCTCGAGCGTAAAGAAACCCGCTCAAGCGTAAAAATCACACCTGCAGAAGTTTTGCAGGGACACGAAAAACTGGGAGTATGCAATATCCGCTCGAGCGCAACTAGGCCCGCTAGAGCGGAAAGACCAAAAACCTGGCAACAAGATTTCAGACCAAGGTTCAACCCACCTGTTCGAAACATGCCCAACACATCCTAAAACTCAAACAAATGGAATTAAAGGATGACAACAAGATAGATACAACTACCAACTCCACGGAACCGAGTCCGGAATACAACAGAACAGTAAAGGGACAACCGGGATCGCTATAACCTCCCCCTCTTAAAGAATTTCGTCCCCGAAATTAAATGCAAGTTTTTCAAAAACAAGATTTTCTCAATTCCCAACATTATCACAATGCGAATTTTAACAACTCGACCCATTACCGGTCATCTCATCTCTTTTCAAGAGGCAGTTTACAACATTTTTCACAACATGCATTATAGTTATGCATTCCCTGAAATTCCACAAATTTCAATACTACATTCCACAATTCTATATCATATTCAGTATTCATGATACATTTCCATTTCTACAATACATCCAACATATGCAATGTTACATTAAACTTCTATTTTGAGGCAAGTTTCAAAATACTTCCATTAACCAAAACATTCATAATGTTTTACAACTTAAGACATATATAATGCTCTTAAAGTTCAACGATATTACAAATTATCAAAGCATGGTTACACATCAACAAACAAGTCTGGATATTTCTCACGGACTTCTAACTCACGTTCCCAAGTGGCTTCCTCCACTCCATGATGTTTCCACAAAACCTTTACCAAGGGAATGGTCTTGCCTCGCAAGACTTGATCCCTCCTATCCAAGACCCGAACTGGTCTCTCCTCATACGAGGCATCCTCATCTACCTCCAAGTCGGTCCAATCTAACACATGGGGCGAATCCGGCTCATACTTCCGAAGCATACTCACATGAAACACGTCATGCACTCCAGACAACTGTGGTGGTAAAGCTAAACGATAAGCGACCTCCCCAATCCTCTCAAGGATCTCAAAGGGGCCGATAAACCGAGGGGATAACTTCTCACTCTTCCCAAACCTCATCAAACCTCGCCCAGGTGATATTTTCAAGAAGACATGATCACCTACCTCAAACGCCAAAGGCCTCCTCCTACGATCGGCATAACTCTTTTAGCGACTCTGGGCTGTAACAAGCCTCCTACGGATAAGCTCAACTTTCTCTGTCGTCTCTCTAACCAACTCTGGACCCAACAAAGGTGCATCACCCACCTCGGCCCAACACACTGGAGACCTACACGGTCGGCCATACAAGGCCTCAAACGGTGCCATACCGATGCTAGACTGAAAAGTGTTGTTGTAGGCAAACTCCACCAAGGGCAAGTGCCTTTCCCACGTCCCACTAAAGTCAAGGACACAACCTCGAAGCATATCCTCAAGGATCTGAATAGTACGCTCGGACTACCCGTCAGTCTAAGGATGATAAGCCGTACTAAAGGTCAACTTAGTACCCAATGCACTCTGCAAACTCTGCCACAACCTAGCAGTAAAACGAGGATCTCTATCTGAGACGATCGTCACTGGGACCCCGTGCAATCTCACTATGTCCCGAATATACAAGTCGGCGAGATGATCTACTGAATCTCTCACGCGCATAGGAATGAAATGAGCCGACTTAGTCAACCGGTCTATAACCACCCAAATGGCATCACTACCCCGCTAAGTCCTCGGAAGACCTACAACGAAGTCCATAGTGACATACTCCCACTTCCACTCGGCAATAGGCAAGCGTTGCAACAAACCCGCTGGCCTCTGATGCTCGGCCTTCACTTGCTGGCAAGTAAGGCACTTCGATACGAAAACAGCCACATCTCTCTTCATACCCCGCCACCAAAACTGGCGACCCAAATCCCGATACATCTTAGTGCCTCCCGGATGCACCGCAAGGCATGAATGATGGAACTCTCGGAGTACTTCCTCTCGGCAAGACTCTGGCATAAACAAATGGTCTTGGTATCTCACACTCTGGTCGAGATATACCGTCAAACCCTTCTCAACTTTCCCACTGGAGATCTTCTCTCGAAAGGACTCTACCTCAAGGTCACCTCTCTGTGCCTCTAATACTCGGGTCACAAGTGTAGGCTATGCAACAACAGAAAACAAGGTCGCAGCCTCAACAGATTCGCCCAGGAGCAAATCAAACTCGCCAAGTGCACCCAACGTCCCCTATTCCCGGATGGCTATACAAGCTACATCACTAATGGATTTCCTACTAAGGGCATCGGCCACAACATTGGCCTTTCCCGGGTGATAGTGCAACTCAAAATCATAGTCCTCAATGAACTCCATCCATCTCCTCTACCTCCAATTCAAGTCCCTCTGTGTAAACAGATATATCAAACTCTTATGGTCCGAGAACACCTCGAACCTCTCACCATAAAGGTAGTGCCTCCAAATCTTCAAGGCAAAGATCACTGCTGCTAACTCTAGGTCGTGTGTGGGGTAATTCTTCTCGTGTATTTTCAACTGACGTGAGCCATAAGCTACCACTTTTCCCTTTTGCATCAACACACAACCCAAACCCTCTCGTGAGGCATCACAATAAACTGCATAACCCAACCCTCTCTCCGGAATAATCAAGACCAGAGTGGTGGTCAATCTAACCTTCAACTCTTAGAACGACTTTTCGCAAGTCTCACTCCACACAAACTTGACCCCTTTTCGCGTCAATCTAGTCAACGGCAAAGCTAGCCTGGAGAAATCTTTCACAAACCGACGGTAATACCCAGCTAATCCCAAAAAACTGCGGATCTCAAACACACTCTTAGGCTGTGCCCAATCTTGCACTGCCTCTACCTTGGATGTATCAACAAACACCCCTTCTCCGGATACCACATGGCCTAAGAATTTGACCTCTCCTAGCCAGAACTCACACTTCCCAAACTTGGCATACAGCCTATGGGCTCTAAGCAACTCAAGCACCACTCTCAAGTGTTCCTCGTGCTCCTCCTCAGAAGGCGAATAGATAAGAATGTCGTCCACGAAAACGACTACAAATCGATCCAAGAATTCCCAGAAGATCTGGTTCATCAAGTCCATAAAGACTGCCGGTGCATTGGTGAGCCCAAACGGCATCACCAGAAACTCATAATGGCCATACCGCGTACGGAATGCCGTCTTAGGAATATCCTCCTCCCTGACCCTCAACTGGTGATAACCCGATCTCAAGTCTATCTTAGAGAAACAACGGGAACCCTTCAACTAGTCAAACAGATCATCTATACGGGGCATAGGGTACTTATTCTTGACCGTAGCCCGATTCAACTTCCGGTAGTCTATACACAGTCTCAAGGCATCATCTTTCTTTTTAGCAAAGAGGGCT
This sequence comes from Camellia sinensis, assembly GCF_055761805.1. Classification (NCBI taxonomy): domain Eukaryota; kingdom Viridiplantae; phylum Streptophyta; class Magnoliopsida; order Ericales; family Theaceae; genus Camellia; species Camellia sinensis. The sequence goes on from NC_138967.1 coordinate 155,087,346, forward strand.
GGTGCTCCCCACGGTGAAACACTAGGGCAAACAAAACCCTTATCTAGCAATTCCTGGAGCTGAATCTTCAACTCACTCAACTCGACTGGGGCAAAACGATAAGGTGCCATAGAAATCGGCGTTGTGCCGGGCACTAAATCAATAGAGAACTCTATCTCTCGGTGAGGTGGCAAACTAACGAGATCCTCGGGAAAAACATCCGAATACTCACAAACCACCCTCGGCAATACAATCTGGGTCTCATCACACTCACCACTCAAAAAGCTAGCAAGTAGACCACTAAGCTCGCTCCGCCCTCGCGGATCATACAACGGTGGCAACACACTACCAACCCGATCCCCCAAGAAATGGAAACACTCCCCGCTCAAGGTACAAACTGTGACCCTCTGGCGGTAGCAATCAATAACAGCCCGGTATGACGATAGCCAGTCCATACATATTAAGCAAATGCCCTTACATATTAGCCAGTCCTTACAAGAGTATTACATGTTAACAACAAAAGCAAATGCCCTACGGGATTACAGCCTTCCAAGTTAACACATGGTTACAAAAAGAAGAGTACTAACTCAATACATATTAAGCCCTTGGCTTGAATTTACATGTAATACATCAAAAGAAAACAAATAACAAAGCAGTCTGTCTGCCTCTAGCCTCCCAAGCTATGTCCTTGGAGGTGGCATACTACCTGTACCTGAAAATGATGTCCCATAAAGGGTGAGCCACAGCCCAGTAGAAATACACTAAACCAGCCATGAACAATGACTAAAAGATTAGCAGTTGATAGATGATCAACACAGATACATCCACATATATCACATTTTGATTTCATGACATTAAGTCCATGTTACATTTCATTTCTCGTTTCTTTTCAACTTTGAGTTTGAAAACAAGGCTCAAAACTTAGCCAAATAACTTGATGAGAATAAGACTCATCTTAAAACATTTTCGAAATTCATGGTGGATACACATGTTGATGCTGTATTAATAACACATAAGCCACTTCCATACTATACAAACGATACACATTTTGGTGCTGTATCAACATAACATAGAAACACTTCTATACTTCACAATTGATAACGATATACATTTTAGTGCTATATCAAATCAAACAAACACTTCAAATTCGCAGCCTGATACACATTGTAGTGCTGTACCACTGTCACAAGAAAAACACTTCTAATTCGCAGCTTGATACACATTGTAGTGCTGTATCACTGTCACAAGATTCGGTTTAGAGGTTCAGCCCCTTTCTTCCAATAAACCGTGGAGTGCAGCCCTTTTCTCCTCCCACATAATACAATGTATATAAACAATTATCATATACAAATTTAAATCAATCAATACACATTTGAGTGTTGTATTGTACCAACTACCATATTCAATGGCTTACTCAATTGATTAGTTTTAGTTTGCCTAATCATCATGCATTGTCTACAACAATCAAGACTATCCTCCACCGATACCCCAAAGCAGTTATTTCTATACTGAAAATAAATGCACCAAATGGATATATAATCAACATTTCAACTAGGTGAGCGATGAACGAATCTAACTACACCCTTTAATCCCATACACATCCAATTCCAACATTCTCAATTTAATTCTTCTTTTCTTCAAATTAATTATACCAATTAATTTATCAATGTAATTAGAGCATTTCCCATAATTAACATCACAACCCTAAGGTTCCATTTTCACCAATAAACCAATATTGATCCCATTTCTCTATGCCAAACATGCATATAAGTTTATATAAACAAAATCTCAATTTTTGTAAAATTACACAAAGGCCCCAAACTTTCTCAAAATTACCCAACAACCCCCAACCCATCAAAATACTAAAATTCAAAGACAAAACTCATGAGAAGGAGTAGGATATCCCTACCTCGAAGTTAGAGCTCAAACGGGGAAGTTGAAGAAAACCAAAATGCTCCAAACTCAAAGATCCACGGATCAAAATGGAGCCCTCGACGATCCACACACTATTTATAAAGGCCGGAGGATAGTGAGACACTCTAACTAGATCAAACCCTAGAGAGAAGGGAGTTCCTAGAGAGAGGAGCTCTCAAAATGTCTTTTTAGAAAGTAAGAGAGAGAGAGAGAATGTAAAAAGTGATTTTAAAATGCCCAGCTGCCAACTGATATACGACATTCCCGCTCGAGCGGAGAACACAACGCTCGAGCGCAAGAAAGCCCGCTCCAGCACCAAGACACAAGAATAAAATACATCCGCTCGAGCGCGAAAACCAGTCCGCTCGAGCGTAGATTTCCCCCTCCCAGAACTTACACCAAAAAGTACTACCCGCTCGAGCTCCAAAGCACCTGCTCGAGCGCTACCGCTCGAGCGTAAAGAAACCCGCTCGAGCGTAAAAATCACACCTGCAGAAGTTTTGCAGGGACACGAAAAACTAGGAGTGTGCAATATCCGCTCGAGCAGAAAGACCAAAAACCTGGCAACAAGATTTCAGACCAAGGTTCAACCCACTTGTTCGAAACATGCCCAGCACATCCTAAAACTCAAACAAATGGAATTAATGGATGACAGCAGGATAGATACAACTACCAACTCCACGGAACCGAGTCCAAAATGCAACAGAACAGTAAAAGGACAACCGGGATCGCTATATAAAATGAAAATGATCTACAACATATAAAAGATTTAGAGACTAAATTTTTATCTCCAAAAGTAAAAAAATTTTGAACTACTCAATATCAATTTATTTTTGAACTACTTAATATCAACATATAAAAACTTTATAGGGTGTGTAAAAAATTTAAAAATAATAATAATAAAAAATAAAGTTTTAAAAAAAAACTATAAAAAAAGAGAATATGATTAGTTGCCCCACTTTTTGTCATATATTATTGGATAAGTTACACTTTACTTTTTCTGAACTTCTTAATATTAATTTATTCTCCTCAATTAAAAATGTTGCACTTTATCATTTTAAATTTGTAATAATGTGAACTTTTTATTGAGAATCCGTTATATAAATGAATTGAAATTGACACGTATTTTGCAAATAACATCAAATATTGTAAAATATTTGAAATGATGCTATTATTTTCTTTCCCGTCTTTTCAATTTCTCTGCAACCCACGTCAGTAGTTGTTGCTTACATTACGATTGCAACAGTAGTTGTCGTGGATGTATCAGGATCCTCTAGAGTATGAGCCCTGAAGTGATCTCCTAGAGTGAGAGATCTAACGGCTGAAAACAAAACTAACCAAAACGACGTCGTTTTGCTTAGTAAGTTGAAAAAAAAAAAAAAAAAAAGTGTTTGATTTCAAAAACACAACCTCTGTTTCTTGTATTCAATGCTTCTCCATTTTTAGCCTTTCCTTTCTATTCAACCCAAAATCTTTTGATTCTTAATCTTTATTCCCAAGCTCCTGTTCTTATTCTTTATTCCTAAGTTCATGAATTACCCATAAAAAATATGAGGACTCTAAACCAAAACATAGCAAGTTGGGTCATCAGTTTTCTTATTGATTAAAATCAATCTTCTTCAAACCCATTTCTCAATCAATCTCCAACATGGAAGACAAAGACCCAGATTTTTCTTCCCCCAAACTCCCCACAACCACCCAGGTATAACAATATTCATTTTACCCTTATTCTATTTAAAATAAATTTTATTATTACTTTTTCAGTGAATCAAGCATAAAAACAGAGTTTGATTAATAACCCATTTCTAAAGTGCTCTGTTTTTTTTCTATGAATATAGGTTGTGGAAGAGCTGAAAGAGTTATGGAGAATGGCTTTGCCAATAACAACAATGAACTGTTTAATGTGAGTATAATCTGTGAAAATGTTTTTGAAATTGTTTAACTTACTTTCATGGCCGCTGAGGAGAAGAGAGAGAGAGTCTCTCTATTGCTTCATATTTGCAGGAACCTGTTCGTCATTTTGAACTAGAGCTGAATTTTTTTTTTTTTTCTACTTACTAACCAAAACGACGTCGTTTTGGGTAATTTTAATTTCAGCCGTTAGATCTCTCACTCTAGGAGATCACTTCAGAGTTATTACTCTAGAGGATCCTGATACGTCGTGGATAGAAGAAAATAATATCAATATAAGTATTCAACAAGATTTTAAGATCTCATATGCAACTTATATATCAATTTTTTTTTTCTTTTTCTTTTTTACGTAACAAATTCTTAGCAACAAGTTTTTACAAATTAATAGTTTAAAGTGATAAAGTATAACACATTTTAAGAAAATAAAATAATACTCAGTGATAATTCTAGAAGGTAAAATGTAATTTGTCCTATATCATTGGACAAAAGAATCTAAAATTTGGAGGAAGGTAAAAAATTACAAAAGGAAGTAAATGCGAGGCATCGAAAATTTGCGATTTTGTTCACGAACCTTTTGTTTTTTAATTGTGTGTATAATGAACACTTTTTAATTGATGAAAAATAGAGGCCTCTATACTTTTAGGTGGGTCAATATACCTTTGTAATTGAGTGCTTAGACACTTCCTAAAAAAATAAAAAATAGAGTGCTTAGACCAGAGGTTCATTTCTTGGCCAAGTTTAAGGTTTTGGCTAGAGGTTATTTGACTAAAATAGTTAAAAAAGACAAAATAACTTGAAATAGTTAATAAGACAAAATATCATATCTAATCTATAATTATTTCATTTTTTCTCTCACAATTATCAAGTTAACTACAAAAAAAAAAAAAAAAACACCCAAAAACCAACTATTATCCCAAATATAACTTTTTTAGCCAGACTAAAATAGTCCAAAAATCAAATAGTCAAATAAAATAGCATATTCTCAAACAAACACCTATGTGTCAAAAAGTCAAATAGCCAAATAAAATAGCATATTCCCAAAAAGGCAACTATTATCCCTAAATCTTTTTTAGCCAAAATGATATTATTGGTCCAAAAGGACACCTACGTGTCTATCTCTTTAAATGTCACCTATCTGTACATGTGTTACTTATCTGTCAACCCAAGCCCTATTTAAATTATCTAATTCTGCTTCTTTAATATATCTAATAGACTAACACTTATATAATTTAATTGGCAGGACTGAGAAATCTGATTTTAATACTAATTCAAACCCATAACGAAATAAAATAAAATTTTAATAAGATTTTTATGTAATAAAATCTTAATTACGTAAAGTCATTTACTAATTCATAACACTATATATTTTATTTTTGTAATCTTTTCAGGTACTAAATAGGTTTGAATTAAATATTTTAGTGATTTAATAGATTCAATCGGTAGTTTAGAAACAAAATAGACTTTGATTTATATATTTTAGGAACTGAGTAGATTTTATCGATAATTTAATAATTAAGTAGATAATTTAATGATAATTTAAAAGTAAAAACTGTAATAAAACCATTTATGTATTATTTTCCCATGAGCTACTGTAGTGTACACTATATGTGACAAAAATAATTTAAATATATTAAAAATTAATTATTACAAAATTGTCTAATGTATAGTGTGCATAGACTGATTAGTGCTGATTTTTAAAAAAATATATTATGAAATATGGTTTGATAGCATTTTATCTTTTCTGTCTTTTAAAAATAGGCATATGCCCCTATGGACTAAAATGTAACTGTTAATACCGTTAACTATAGATGTGAAATAACTATAATACCTTCAAACCTTATATTTTTTGTTATTTCTCTTTCATCTCTCATACACATAATTTATGATGCCTAGTATTAATCCAATTAATTATAAATTCTTAATTATTTATTGTAATTCTTAAATTTTTATTCTAATTTAATTTTAAAGAAAATTGGTGATAAATCCAATCAAATGAGGGTGTAAGGTATTAGATCCAGAGAATATTTTTTATCTGTGAGAAGTCTACGTTTTGTGAAATAGTTTGGTGAGAAATCGTTTTTTTTTTTCAATTTTACCTCTTGACTTTTTTTTTTCTGTTTGACTTTTTGTTGACTATTTGTTCAAATTTTTTTTGTCTATTTGTTCAAATTGAAATCTATCTGCTCAAAATTTTGGACTATTTGTTCAATTTTTTCCCTATCTGTTCAATTTTCTCCTAAATTCTATTTATCTATTGAATTTTTTCCCTTAATTCTATTTATCTATTCAAATTTATATCGATTTGTTCAATTTTTTTCTCCTAAATTATATTTATCTGTTGAAAATTTTTTACTATCTTTAATTTTCCCCCCAAATTCTATTTATCTGTACAATATTTTTCTCTAAATTTTATCTATTTATTCAATTTTTTTCGATATGTTGAAAATATGTGTCAACTTTTTTTGTTTATCTGTTGTAATCATCATCATCAACATCATTTTTTTTCTAGATCTGTCTCATACATACACACACTCACAAATATACATACATACACTTACAGATATATATACACTCAAGATATACAAACATAACACACTCACAGATATACAAACAAAATTCAAATTCAACAACAACAACAATAAACAACAAGAACTACATAATAATAATAATAATATAAAATTGAACAGATATAGATCTAAAAAATATGTTCAATAGCTCAACCTATCTGTTCCAACAAGAACTACAAAAAAAATAAATAATTCTCATATCTAGATCTGAGAAATCTGTTCAAGTTTCCTCTTTTATTTCTTTAAATCTATTCCCTTTGTCTTGCTACTGTCGCTCTCTTATTATTGTCGTTTATCGTTAGAATAGAGAGTAATGAACTGGAGATTTGTTAGAGAACTGTGTTCTCGTGCTTGATTAGCTCAGCAATTTTTATAATGAATGTAGTTAAAGATGATAGGGTTCGAGAAGTTGAATTGGAAGCTGAGAGTGAATAGATTGCTAGTAAAACATGTTCTAATGTTTCTAAACTTGTTGATTCGTGAAGCAATTGAAGGAGTCTCTATAACCTTTTTTCTTGTATTATTAGAGCTTGGAAAAATTTGCCGGAGAAAACAAATATTACGATGCAATTCATTGTTTTTTCTTGCGCCACAGCGGTGCCGGAGACTAATAACTGGACTAGAGCAGGTATAGCCCCTTTCTCTCCCAATGAAACCCTGATGTCCTCCATGGCGGCCACGTTCTTCAAAGCTCCCACTACATATCCTTGTGTTGTTAACGATTCCGATCGACAAGGTTTGATTAGCACCGATACGCTGCCGTAGGCTGAAGTTACAAAAGACTATTCGATTAAAATTAAAGCCAATTGTTGGACAATCTTCACTATATTAAATTAATTAATTCTGTTTGGGTACTAAATGACAAACAGAATATAAAAGAAAAATAGGAAAGGAGAATGAATGTTTGATTACAAAAATCCAACTAGAAAAAGAATTAAATAAATAAAAACAGATTTTATTTTGTTACAAAAACAAAATTAAAATCTGATTTAAATAAATAATAACAAAACAGAAAATAAATAAATAACTTACTTGATTAATATCTTCGAATAATAATCTAATCAAGTCCAGTGTTTGCTACTGTGTCCTTAAGACAGATTCGTCCTCTCCACGAGGCTTTCAGAATATGGACGTCTATCTCCCAGGATGAAATGATCAATCAACAAATAAATGCAGCACTACAATTTATTTGTTCAACAAACACACTAAGTGTTTATACTCTCTCTCAGAAGAAAATAATGCAGCAATATGAAGAGAATGTTTGCAGAATTATTAAGGACGAAATTAGTGAGTGAATCATCAAATGAGAGCTGTTTATTTATAGATGGATTGGTGGCTTTTCAGTTTGAATCCAACAGGTAGCAATCTGTTTTGAACAGATATGAAACCTGTTTGGTTTTGAATTAAACAGATTTAAATCTGTTGGGTTTAAAATTCAAACAGATAAAATCAGAAGGGACCTGTTTGAGTGTAGAGAAAAACCGGAACAGATTAATTTGAATTCTACAGTTGGATAGATTTTATTTTAAAAAATAAATTAATTCCAAATGTTTTTTGCCCAAAAAGATTAGTATTGGGCCGGACAAGTCCAACCAAACCTCACACCACGCACCCCCGCCCAAGCCCAGCCCAGCCCGACCGGGACAGATAGCGGCGGCGCGCGCGCGTGTGGTGATTTTTGGATCCCATGGGTCTAGTCCATTTTGTCCATAACCTCCCTCTCTACAAAACTTGGGTACCCCTTGGGGCACACCCCAAGTTCCAATCCCATGCCTTATAAACCCATTCAAAACTTCCCATCAAATCAATGTGGGATAAGCCATTTTCCAACCTTAAGGAATTTCCACCAAAACTCCATTTCCATGGAACTCACTTTGGCTTCAATTTCCCATTCACCCGATAATGATTTTGAGCAACCAAATATACCACGTGAATCACAACGCGGCATAGAACGCGTTACCACTTAGACCCGCCAACTTAGGCGCACGGGTTCCACCTAAAAAATAGACCAAAGTCTGGAGAAAATTCTATTTTTCTAGAATTTCAAAGCCAGTTTCTAACAATCCCCCACATAAAAGCTACTTCTGATTGTAGATTATACGGAGGGAGAGTTGGAAATACTTAAATATCCTTAGTGTTTTGAAGTATTTACTCTTATACCACATATATATATATATATATATGTTTTTTACCCCTAATCTTTTCTTTGGCAAGAAAAGAACGCAGCAGCAAGTAGCAAAATGTTGCAGCAAGACGTACAGCTTTGGTTCGCTTCTGGTGTTGGTTCGCCTCCGTTGACGTACGGCTCTGGTTTGTTTCTGGCTTTGGTTTGCTTCTGGCTTTGGTTTGCTTCCGGCAACATACAGCTCTGGTTAGTTTCTAGCTCTGGATCTTTTCTCTCTTTCTCTTTCACACTCTCGCTCTCTCTATTCACCTCTTTTCCTTCATCTCTCTCAGTTTTTTCTCTTCTCTCTTTCTTTGGATTCGGCATCCATGTATATATATTTATATGTATTGTTTTGGTTATTTGTGATTTTGTCTAGTTCAAATTTGTTAAAATTGGGAAAAATAAGAATATTGAGGGTTTAGGAAAATTTTGGGGAAATTTTATTCATGCTTTGATGTTTAAAATTTGTGTAGGATGTTGACTGCCATTACATTGATTTTTATTTATTAATGTTGGAGATGTGAATTTCATATTTATGTTATACAATTAGTATCTTAAAGTTTGAAATGTTTTGAAATTGATTTTTGAACAATGACACTTGTTTGTGCTAATTAAATTAGTAATCCAGAGTCCTAGTTCTCTGTATATGATTTGGAGGGCTCAAGTATGCTCAAAACCAAAAAAAAATGTGAAGGGTGTGTTTGGTAACGTTTACGTTTTCAGTTTATATTTACAAAAATTTTATAAACTGATTTTTGTTTATTTTTAGAAAAACATAAACTACAAACGCGTTTGGTAATTGACAAAATGTTTAAAAAATTTAAAAATATATAAAAAAGAGTGAAAAATGGTAAATAGTGGCAAGTGGTGGCGGAAGACGGTGGTGGAAAGTGGTGACGGTGGGTGGTGGGTAGCTGGTGGTGGCGGGTGGGTGGGTGGGTGACGGTGACGGTGGCGGGTGGTGGTGGCAGGTGGGTGGTGGCGGGTGGGTGGTGGGTGGTGATGGTGGTTGGGTGGGTGACGGTGGCGGGTGGTGGGTGGTAGCGAGTAGGTAGTGGTGGTGGCGGTGGCGGTGGCGGTGGCAAGTGAGTGGCGGTAGTGGTGGTGGTGGGTGGTGGCGGCGGCAAGTGGGTGGCGGATAGCAGGTGGTGGTGGGTGGTGGCAGGTGGTAGGTGGTAGCGAGTGGGTGGTGGTAGGTAGTTGTGGCAGGTAGGTGGCGGGTGGGTGGTGGGTGATGGTGGTGGTGGTGGTGGTGGGTGGCGGGTGGGAGGGTGACAGGTAGCTAGTGGTGGATGATGGTGGCAGGTGGGTGGTGGGTGGTGAGTGGTGATGGCAAGTAGGTGGCGGGTGGTGGTGGCGGGCGGTGGATGGTAGTGGCAGGTGGTGGGTGGTGGATGGTAGGTGGGTGGTGGTGGTGGTGGTAGTGGTAGTAGCAAGAGGTGGGTGGTGGTGGCGGATGGCGGGTGGCAGGTGTGTAGTGAGTGGTGGTGGGGGGTGGGGGTGGCGGAAGACGGTGGTGGAAAATGGTGGCGGGTGGTGGCTAGTGTTGGGTGGTAAAAAAAAAAAAAAAAACTGAAAACTCAAAATGGAAACACATTTTTTGTGTTTTCATTTTTTGGCCAAATTTATAAACTGAGACCACTGATTTATAAATCAAAAATTTTACCAAACAAGTTTTTATTTGAGTTTTTTAAATTTTTGTAAATATAAACAGAAAACTGAAAACGTAAGTATTACCAAACGACACCGAAGTGATTGGCATGTGCCCTTGAGCCCAATCATGCTAGTATCTCCCTCATGCTTTGAAGGAGTGCTTAACATATATATATATTCCATCTGATATTCAAATTTTTCTTTGATCCCTCAATCACTTGATGAACTTGTATAATGCCTAAGATAATAGATAATGCTCTCAAGAACACAGATAGGTTATTACTGTGTATTTTTAATTAGGTCACGATTTTACTACAAATTAGTTGATATACACTTCAACAGTGCCTGTTAAAGTGTTCAAATACTTGATGCAATTGCTATTAGGTGTAAGAATATGACAATAATGATTTTCTTTACTTATTGGACTGATTATGTGCCTTTATTTTCACTGTTATTCTGAAGTTTATTTTGTTTACATATTCTTATTAATTCATATTGTTCATATCCAATGTTTTCAAAATGGGACAAGGCCAAGTAAAATTAACTTGGTTCTAATTGTTTTTTATTTTTTTGTTGATATGGTTTTTAATAATATGAGTAAGGGTTTGTTCAAACCATTGTTACAATTCAAGTGTTTTTATTATTATGGTTTATTTAATAAAAAATGAGTACCGAACCACCATCACAATCTCCAACAATTGCAAAGAGCAAGGGAAAAGCTTCCTAAGACTCCCAACCCTCACAGGTTTTAAAGGCACATTGGGACACAAAATCCATTAAAAGTTTTGTCAAACTTTGTGTGGAGTAAGTGAAAGAAGGTCACAGACCTAGTATGCACTTAGATATGGTTGGTTGGGAGGCAATTATTAACAAATTCAAAATTACAACTCGAAAGTCATATGTTCGCCTTTAGCTTAAAAATCGTTGGGATACCTTAAAAAGGAGTGGGGTCTTTGGAAAAATCTGTTGAGAGATGAGACTGGGCTGGGGTTAGATCTCTTGACTAGAGCTATCATGACATCTGATGATTGGTGGAATTTGAAGCTGCAAGTCAGCGAATTATGTTAAATTTTTTTCCTTGCTCACTTGTACTTGAGCTTTATGATTTATATATTTATAATTATTTGTCCATATTTTGTTATAGAGGTATCCTGATGTGGCCAAATTTCATGAGAAGCCATTGACATTGGCCGATGACATGGACAAACTATTCTCTGATGTTTCTGCAACTGGTGAGTGGGCATACACCCCAAGCTCTGGAGTGTTTCTTGACACTAAAGGATCTTACACCCCACTTGGTGATGATACTGATACGGAAATCCATTCGTCTGAATTGAGAAACCAATGTCGTCGCCAAAAAGAGAGTCCATCAAAGAAGCAAAAGGGGAACAAAAAACAATCGGCCGCCGATGAGTTGAATAAGACACTTAACCACATTGTCGATGCTGTGGAGGCATCATCTTCAACTGGTACATGGAATGCTGCTATGCAAAATCCGCACAAAATAAATGAGTGTTTGGCCACTACTACAAAAACAGTTAAAGATCATACTTTGACAAATGAATATATCTCACTTTTATTGAAGTGTGATAAAAAAAATTAGATTGATATTTTAATCACACTTGATTTGATTAAGTTTGATAATATTTATTTTTTATATCACTTTTCAATTAAGTGTGATTATATATATATATATATATATATTTTTTTTTAATCACGCTTTCTAATTAACATGTGATTAAAAATCACATAAGAAGAATTAGAAATATCTCACTTTTATTAAAAGTGTGATTAAAAAAATTAAATAATTTTTTAATCACACTTAATTTAATAAGTGAGACAATATTTTTTTTAACCACACATTTTAAGTAAGTGTGAATATTTGTTTTACTAGTCTCTCACACACACAATCAATTCCTAAACCTTAACACACCTAACCCTCATCTCATCGTATACAACATTCGTCTCAAACACATCTCTTACTCCTCCACTACGCCGCACTCAACTCTTGCTCTTCCACTACGCCGATCGCCATCGCCATCACCATCGCCATCGCCATCGATGTCACCTCTAGTAGCCTTGCCGGTCGCCACCGTCGCTAGTAGCCTTGTTGATAGCCATTGCATCTTCTCCGCTCACTGAAGTTTTGATAACGACTCTGTGAGTTTTGGTATGTTTTTTTTTTTTTTTTTGTTTTAGTTTGCTTATGTTACAGATTTTGGTAGATTTTCCCTTTCTCCTTCTCATTTTGGTAGATTTTGCTTCTTATTTGCATTCCTAGTTAATTTTGTTTACTCTATGTGAACCTTTTGATAATGGTTGGCCTCTGGTTTCACTTTCTCTTATTCTCTGTTTAGGGAGTAAATTCTTTTTTTTTTTAAAGTAAAATTTTGAGTTAGCTGGAGATGCCTAACAGAAGTATTTGGCTCATTTGAGTCGAGTTTTTCCTGCCATCAAAGCAGATCGAGCAATATGAAAAAATTACCCATTTCAATATGCCCAGCCAGAAAATTTCCATATGCCCAGAAAATTATTGGTTTAGACAGGAAAGTGACTCGGTGGAAGCTTGGCTTCCATTAAATTGGTTTGTAACAGGTGCAAAACTGATTCTTTAGTAAAATTATTCTATTTTTATTTTTTATTTTTTTGTTATTGTGGTACTGCACTGTTCACTCCACTTTTTTTGCGTCTTTAATACCACTGCAAAGTGTTATTATAAGTAATCCTAAATTGGATTGTGGATAACATTGCCCTTAAGTAGTTTCTACTTGTCAATAATTTATAGATACGTGGATGCATCTTTTGAAGTGTCAAAAGGATACCTCTGGGCATATTGAATTGCCATATGGGTGCCAAAATACTAAACTAGGAGTGTCCTTGTTACATTTGAATCAACACCAGTATTCTAATGCATATTCTATTAGGGTGATTTTATTGTTGGTAATAATCTTTTCATTGACTTCCCATCCTTCTTAACATGACTGGTGAAATTTGGGATGTAGGTTGGATGTTATACGCACCGATCGTGCTCGTCTTTTATGAGAGTGAAGCCAATCAGACAAAACGTTGGAACATTCTTGCCATTTATGCGTGGGTTGATAATTCTATTGGATATGTTCAAGGTGAGTTCTCCTGAATCCAATGATAGTTATGCTGAAACTGTTTTATGTTTTGGTATTTTCAATGGTTTTCACATTTTTTTCCTTGAACAGGAATGAATGATATTTGCTCTCCAATGGTTATTCTTATGGAAAACGAAGCAGACACCTTTTGGTGTTTTGAGCGGGCAATGCGCAGGTTGGTATGCATCTATTTTCATTATCAAAGGTGACATTGTTATTAAAACTAACAATGTGACCCAACTGCTTACTTTATTTAATTGCTCCTGTATTTTTGAATGTAGAATTAATCTGTTTTAGTGAAAAGTAGTTACTTGAGTTAGTTGGGTTTGGTATTTAGTGAATTCCAATGGGATAGGTATACTTTTTTTGCCTTTTAGTTTCAATTTTTGGGATATCAGCATTGTTGCATAGCTAGTTCTTGAACACCTGGAGTGTTGAAATCCTGCTATCTGATAGTAGTTGTTTCTCCATAGGGCAGAATGGTCAAATGAAATCAGGCCATGCCTGCAATTAGTAGGACTAAGGTTTTGTTGGGTAGAATTGTTAACTTCGGCTCTGATTTCTAGCTTTTTGTTGACAGGCCAAGTGGGTGACAAACTCTTAGGGGAATGCCTCACATTTTTCTAGGTTGTGGTTGGTTTACATGTATGCAGTAATTAGGGCACTTTGAAAGTCCTTCTTTAGTTTTTTTTACTACAGACCCTAACTACTCAAGTATATCACATTTACCAAACCTGTTATTTAGGACAGCGTTACCTGATTTTGTTGCTTTTCCTCTCAAAGTTGCATTTTAATTTCTTAACTGTAAGTCATAGTGCTTTTCATCTTTCAGACTTTTTCTTGGGTTTAGGACTCATTTCCCTGCTTTTGTTTGAAAAAGAGAAAATTTCAGGTCCAATGCAAATTCTATAGGGGTGCAATCTCAATTGAGTGCACTTACAGGAATAATGAAAGCTGTTGATCCAAAGGTTCATCAACACCTTGGTACGGCTGATCCTGCTAGAAGTAAGTTTTAGTTTTTGTTTGAGTGGGATGTACCATGTACAGAATTTTGACAGCAGGATTGTTTTACTTGTAGCTCCACTATTTGATTTTTGGCCTGTTTGGTTATCACTTATAAGTTAACTTTTATGATTATAGTTTTTTTTTAGATTATAAGCGTAATTGTTTTTTAAATAAATTGTAAATCAGTTTGGTGTAGCTTTTAATAATTTGTTGTAGAAGTTAAATATGTTTGGTTAAATAAGATGTTACATAACTTTTTTGTTATGCAAATATCTAGAATGACCTCAAAAGTTATAATTATGATAAAAGAGATAGGACTTTTACGTCTATACATGTTTAAGTGCCCATGCTACTTAGGTGCCCCACAATCTGCGATGACCGGTTTCATTGTATGTCGCTTCACTTATTATCCTCTTCGGGTTGTTATGTTCGAAAGTTTTTCTCAAATTCCGGTCTTTGTTTATTCGGGGTTGAGTGTCACTTGTTTCGGAGGGTGAAAGGTCGAGTCCGGAGTGTCTAGAATCGAACTAGAAAAATTTTGGGTTGGAGGACCAGGGCCGCACGTGCGGAGATGTGGGTCTGTTTCAGCTTGCACACTGCATAAAAGGCAGGTGTAGAGTGAGGTGCATCGAGGGGCCACTGAACGTGCGGGGATGAAGGCCGCACGTGCGAGAGAGGGGCGCCGCACATGTAGGACGCTGGACAGTTTGAGATCTCTATTTTTTTTCTCGTTAGGGCTGTGTGTGTATCACTTTTAGCCCATCTCTCTGTCTCTCTAAAAATCATTTCCTCTCCCTTCTCTCTATATTCCATACACCAAAACTCTTCAAACTCTTGATCTCCTTAGATCCATTGCATTTTCAATCCAAGTTCCTTCATCAAAGTTGAATACCTCCTCAAGAGCTACATAGTGTACGATAGAGATTGGATTTTGGCATCATCAATTTCTAGGGTTTCATCTCTTTTCTCCTTCAAAGCTTAACGTAGGGACTTCTTTGAGTTATATATACTTGTTTATGCAAGATTGATATTGATTTTGAAACTTTCTTAGAGATATTCTAAGGGTTTTGGTTTTTGACTCAAGAAATGGTGGCTTGTTAAAGAAATTCATCTTTTGTTTCATTAAAAGATTTTCTCTTGAGTAGTTGAAACACATTGGCATAGAAATGATGTTTTTGGTGGGATTTTGTCAAGACAATGAAGAAACCTAGAAGTTTGGGGTTTTCCTTAAATGAAAGAAGATGGAGGTGCATGGTTGATATTATATATATGTATATGTATTTACTTTGTTGTGTGTCATGATAAGTAAAGAAAATGGAGGATTCCTTGTTTTAATACAAATGCATATATATTGATGACAGTTTCATAACACATGAGAATCGTTGGGATTAGAAGTTGTTGTCCAAATAGTTGCTATAGTTTTGAAATGGTTAAAATGATGGAAGTGTATGAAGTGTGGGTTTATGGTTGTATTTTGATAAATGATAGCAACTTTTGGCCATTGGTTGGAATGGCATTGAAAAGAGAAAACGGAAGTCTTGAACTTGCGAAACATTTATTGCTCTTCTAAAACCTTGCATGTCATGAACATTGAATTGGGGTTTGAAACTTTCATTGAGAATGAAATATTGTGAAATGAAACCATGGAAATGTTTCTGGGGTAAATACGTTGGTAAGTCCGGATAGGTGGTGTAGATGAAATTGTTTAAGTTGGCTTGAGTTTTCGGGGTAAAAGATCGAAAACACGCGCGGAGGACGTACCACTTCCCTTCCGGTTAGCAACAGGTAAAGTGGGATTTTTGATAGTGCTAGTTAAGCCAACTTGCAGACAGCAATCTAAGGATTACCTGAGTCGTATTTACCACCCCATTGAATAAAATTGTAAATTTCGAAATTTGTTGAGGTTTCAAGCTTTTGTTGAACATGGTGACTTTTAAAAAGACATGTAAATGAAATTCTCTTTTAATTAGCATTGCATGGCATTTGCATTTAATATTGAAAAATTTTGCATAACTGCATATACTTTGTTAAGGATTCTCTACTGGGCTTATTACTCACCCCTATGAGATTTTGGTGTAGGAAAAGATGTGGTGATCCCGCCGAGTTGAGGGCGTGGATACATTTTGTGAAGAGTAAATGACTCTCTTTTGTTGTGATTTATTTTGCTAGGGAAAGACCGACATGGGCATCCGGTTCGTAATGATATGGATTCAAAAAGATATGAGATTTTAATATCAATTTGTCAAGAAAGTAATTATTAAAATATAATAAATTTATTTTTGTGTAATGTTTATATCATTGTTATTATCTAAAAATAAAATAATTATGTTAATTTGGTGTTGGAATGATCTCTTAATATGTAATTAACAGCAAAAAATAAAGATAAATTCAACTTACAACTAATAAGGGTAAAAAAGACATTTACACAGCAAAGTTATTTCACAGTTTATTTAACAAACACTACTCAGCAACTTAAATCTATAATCCAACAGTTACACCAAACAGATTAACAGATTCTGATTAAAGTCATAATCTATTAAGTTATAATCCATAATCTGTTTTAACAGTTATATCAAACTGGGTCATTGAATTTTTTTAGGGTAAATTGCACTTTGCCTCATTTATGTTTGACTACTTTCTCACTTTCGCCCTTCAAGTTTATTTTTTTCTACTTTGGCGCTTCATGTATCAAGTTTTTCTCACTGTACTTCTAAAACTAATTTTTGTTAAAAATTAGACAGAAATGACGCATTATCAGTTACGTGACATAAAAATATTTTATTATATATGACTCACACCTCTAACATAAATTTAAATTTCAATATAATAATATATTTTTTTATATTATGTGACAGTTATTGTGGCATTTTTTGTCTATTTTTGAACAGAAGTTATCTTTAAGTGTAAAGTGTGAAAAACTTAAAACATGAAGGGTTAAGGTGAGAAAAATAAACTTGAAGGGCCAAAATAGAAAATAGGCTAAACATCATGGAGCAAAGTGTAATTTATCTATTTTATTTTTTTATTATTCAAATCTTATATCCTAAAAGTATACAAAACTTAGAACAGGAAGGTTTAAAGAATCTAAAATTTGGAGAAGGTTGAAAATTACAATAGGAAGAAATTGCGAGGACCAAAATTTGCAAATCCGATTTTATTCATATTTTTTTTTTTTTTGGTGTGAATAACACATTTTTTAATTGGCAAAAATAGAGAAATTTATATTTTTAAGTGAGTCAATATACTTTTTGAATATAAAATTAACAAGTTTAGATGAATCATAATTTATGTATTATTCACACACTCTAAAAGTGCAAATAAATTCGCTTTCAGTACCACGCCTAGCATCTTGTTGCGAGTCCTGTTTTTTTTTTTTTTTTTTTTTGGGAGGTTGTTAAGATTTAATCAACAAATTATTTATAATAATAATAAAAATAAAAATAAAAACAAATTAATCAAACATTTATAGCCTATCAAAAGACAACATTTGTTTTTTAAAAAATAAATAGTTGATATGATTTTAGTAATTTTTTAAAAATAATTAGGACATGAACTAAAATTATAAATATTTGATTAATCTTATTTTATTTTAATTTTTTAAATATGACATGTTTAACCAACCTTACAATATAAATAATTTGAATTATCCAAATATACCCAGAAGAAACTTCCCCGGAGCCTCACAGCAGGCCGCTGTGACTTATGGGCACAATAGAAACTTTTTTTTTTTTTTTTTAAAACTATAATAAAATGATGCTCCTTAGTAGCATCATTACAATCCCTAGGCTCCCTTGTATAGGCCAAATTCATGAGCAAGGATTTTCTAGGGTTTTTTTTTCCTAAAGTTTTTTAGAGTGATGCATTTTGTGGTTGAGATTTAATAATAAGTCACATTAATTTTTTAGTATTAAATTTCAACCACACAATACACCACTTTAGAAAATTTTAGAAAAAAAAAAACTCTAGAAGATAGTTGGTGCAAATTCATCCCAATTCAAAAAAAGAGATCCACCACTGAAATAAACAAAAAATATACTAAACCCTAACAGAAAAGGTGGAGTCACAAACACCAAAAACAGAATCACTAATCATATTCCAAAGAGAAATGTTAGGGATCATGAAAAGTCTCTCATGAAAATGATCATGAAAGATTTGTGATCCTTAAATTACCTTGATTAGTGTGTGGTGCTTTATTCTAAGTGTAATCTAAAGGTCACAAATCTTTAATGATCATTTTCATGAAAGATTTTTCATGATACCTAACATTGCTGTATTCCAAAAAATCAAACCCTACTAACCTATATGGAAGGACAGTCGGGGCCACCATACCTGATGGTACAATAGCAACTCTTGATCCGCTAAAAAGTGACTAGTATAAATGCTTTTCAGTTAATAAATGATTAGAATAATATTAAGAATTCTAAATATTTTATCAAATATTTCATTAAATATCTCATTTAAACGTGAGACTAACATAAAATTTATATAATATAATTATATAAATTTTACACTCATATAAAATATTTTATAAAACATTTAGTAAGACATTTGAGATAACAGTATTTTTCAAATGATTATTGAGATCAGTGGCGTGGTGGAACTATTGGGCGATGGGCGATGCCATGCCCCCCAAACTTCTTGAAAATTACACTAGTACCTTTATATTGTATGATATTTATAAAATGTATATTAAGATTACTTCTTAATTTTTTTGAAAATTATTTTATTAACTATCTATTTTATTAATTTTTCACAAGTATAATAACGTGATTTTCAATTATTTCTCATGCTATTTAATAGTATCAATATAATCTAGTCATTTTTATTTATAGAAGAGGTGTAAGCCACCAATTTTTTTATTTTTGTTTTAAAAAATCAAAGAAACATGTAATATTTTTTATTTATTAGATATTGTCAACCAACAAAATAGTTTTATTAATAATTCAAAATTTCAAAAAAGAATTTATAAGAAAAAAAAAATCATTAGATTTATTTTTATCGTCACAAATTATTATTTTTTACACAACTTTTACGTAAAAAGTTATCTTGTATTAGTAATGTACCAAAATTAAATATTTTTTTTATGCATACACCTTGGTCCATCCTTAGCATAAATCATGGTTCTGCCCTCATTTAGATTAATAATAAATGCTTTTTAAGGAAATTTCTATGACAATAATAATTTTCAATGACAATGTAGGCTTTTTTTGCGTGGTGGGTGGTAGGAGTGAGCATGGGACAGTTTGGATGGTTAAAATTATAAATTAAATGACATATTGAGGGATTAAAAAATCACCATTTATGGGTTGATATAATTTTAACATGTTGGATGGTATTTTCACAGTACAACTTTTATGTCAATGTTATAAATACTTTCAAGTTACTTTTTATGAATTCATTTTATACGAGATTGACTAATATTCAATATTGAAATACAATCTGGATAGGTTATTGTTAAACAAAATTGACACCACCAAATGAAGTGGACAGAACAAAATACTTGGCTACAAACAAGCCACCACAACACACAAGCAGTGGACTATGTACTCCTTAGGGGCTTACCCTATATCTATTTTGATAATTCAACTTATTTATATTTAAAAAAATATTGACTAAAATATACTTAAAAAATTAAGATATTATTTTATTTTTACCTTTATACTTTGTCACGATTTTCAATGATCCCCCAAACTATTCTTATTTTCACGCGTATCTCTATACTATTTAAGTTACTATTAATTTTGCCTTTGCCGTCAGATTTAAATAAGAAAAGGTTTAAAAAATTACATTTTGGCTCCAAATTTCAAAAGAAAGATGCAGACCCGCGCATTCCTACCGGCAAACCACTACTAGCAACCACCACTTCGAGCCTTCCTATCTCCTTTGTCATAACTTCGTTTTGCCTCATTTTTACGTCATTGGATTCAACTCACGACCTAATTTTCGTATCACATCTCACACGTCTCGTTCTTTTTCTTTTTGCATACTATCGAAGCTCCGAAAGTTGAAAAAAAATATATATATATTTCTTCTCGTTTTTGACTTTTCTTCGAGCCATCTTTCGGACTTCATATATTTCTCGATTCTTGACGATTCTATTTCATTCTTTCTTCATTCTCTTCGTCTCACTTCTATTTTTCTCTACACTACCTCACTTTCTCACTTCTTCGTGTAATGGGCAATTTTGGTATGCCGAAAGTTGTCCGAAAACAAATTTCAAAAATTTCAAAACATTCATCTTTTGTTTCTTTCTTCTCCATCTTCCTCATTCTTCTTCTTCTTCTTCTTTACTTATAACATGATGTAGAACATGATTCTAGGTGGTAATAGAACCGATGATGGTGGTGGTGGTGGTTCGGTGATGGCGGTGGGTTTGGTGTTGTAAGATGGTGGTGGTGGTAATGATGGTAATGCTTATGGTGGTGGTAATGGAACTTGGTTGTGAAAAAGGTTGGTTTGGGTTGTAAGGTGGTAGTGGTGGTGATGGTAATGCTCATGGTGGCGGTAATGGAGTTCGGTGGCGGTAAAGTTGGTAGTTCGGGTGGTGATGCTGGTGAAGTTGATGGTTGAGATTGCATATGCCCGGAAGAATATTTTACTATTTGCTATGAGATTTTTCTTAAATTTCTTGACAATACAAATTAGCTATTTGCTATGAGATTTTTCTTAACAATACAAATTTATTTTGTTCTTGGCAAAACAGTTGAGGTTTGTATCTCATTTATGATCCAAGTCTGAATGGGCACGATGTTCCATTCAAATGGACTGAGAAAATTCCGGTAGGAAAGATGATATGTATGTATATAATTGAAGAAGAAGAAGAAGAAGAAGAAGAAGAAGAAGAACATCACTACCCGAACCACCAACTTCATCGCCACTGAACTCCATTACCGCCATCACTGCTATCTCCAGTTCCGTTACCACCTAGAACCATGTTCCACGTCATGTTATAAGTGAAGAAGAAGAAGAAGAAGAAAAAGAAGAATGAGGAAGATGGAGAAGAAAGAAACAAAAGATGAATGTTTGGAAATTTTTTAAATTAGTTTTCCGACAACTTTCAGTATACCAAAACCGTCCATTACATGCAGAAGTGAGAAAGCAAGGTAGTGTAGGGCGAAGTAGGAAGTGAGGCGAAGAGAATAGCGAAAGAATGAAGTAGAACCGTCAAAAATCGAGAAAGATATGACGTCCAAAAGATGGCTTGAAGAAGTGATACATTTTCTCTAATTTATGAGTTTTAAAAGACTATTAGTAATGTGGAAAATTAAAAAAAAAAGGAAAAAAAAGAAAAAAAAATCAAGGCCAAAACATCACATCACATGGGATCCACACATCAATTAAAGCTCTTAATTTAGAGCTCACAATCTTTTTCCTTTTGAAAATTATCTGTTTTAATTAATTTTTTAATTTTTTTTATAAAAAGATATATAAAAAAATAAAGTAAATAATTTATTTTTTTGTAGTGATTTTTTATTTTTGGACTATTTCAGTAGGTGTAGACCAGCCCGAGGGCTCCCGAGCTCCACGCTGCGAAGGCACGAAATTCGTTTGCTCTCTAGCTACTACAAGTTCGGACTCATGTCACGGTTCTGAATCTAATCTTACAATGTGCGATGTGAGACCGATAAATCACCAAAGAGTCCAGATCTGGCAAATCGTTTTGGAAAACTGATTTTTATAAAGAAGTGCCAAACATGGACTGCTTTGCCAGATACAGAGTCGCCACCTAAATATTTTATTTTTGGGAAAATTTAGGAAACCCTGACTCGTGCCTAAGGCCACGTGTCCGTCATCACCAAAGTTGCCTCGGCTCGGGAACTTGGGTACGATTGGGGAAGGTCATTTAATGAGCACCCCCGCTCGCCCGATCAAAGATCGGCATGTACAAAGCATGATATCGAGTTTTTTGAAAACACATGCATTCTTATTCTGGTTAATTAGCTAGAATTACTATGTGATGCGCACAGAAAAACAAGTATAGACTAGATCGCCTAATTTGAAACAAAGCATTGCATATCCATATGTTTGGAAAATAGTTTGAAGTTTGCTACCCGTAAGTAGGCTAAAATGCGGATTTCGATGAATTGTCCCAATTCAAGTAATCCAACCTTCACCCACAGGCATTTAGGCAGTTAATCACGTAAGCAAATAGCCTCATGGCAAGCATGCTTTCATGGCAACATTAACACACATGCAGTATGCTAAAGCGTAAACACTCACAGTGTACTCCGAGCCAAAACAGGGAACTAGTTAGAAATCATGCATGATCCCAGTTCATGTTAGAATGGCTAATGTAACACATGCAAAAATATAATTTAAGATAGGCTCGGCTATCCTAGAAATGGCATGTGAGATGCGACTTGGTACACGTATTCAAATTGGAATTGAAATATAATGCAGTTAGTATGATGCGTCGAGATCGGTACATGCAATACAGATGAATGAATGCAAACATGCAAGCATAAGGTATGCTAAATGAAACGTGCCCTAAAACTAACCATCGTAAGCGGTTAAGTAAAATGGAGAAAGAAATGGGGACTGAAAGACATGCATCACACACATGCACGCTTATTACAACAATTAGCTCTCTCGAGGGAGAAACCGAATAAAGAGCTAACTAGCTAATCTAACCTAATTAAACTAATTATTACATAATAAATTAATTAACTAATCCTAGTTAACTAATTATTACAAAACGAATTGAATAGCTAACGCATTAACTATTAAAAGTACAAACCAAAGCAAAACCTAGCTACCTAAGCATGGCAGCTAAGGAAAGCAATAGACAAGGAGGTTCTCAGAGGGAGAAGATTGGATGCATGCTCTGTCGCCTCGTTCGGAAATCCAATGCGATGCCCTGATTTGCCTCTGTTTTCATCCATTCTCAGAAACTTGCACCAAGCTCTAGAAAGCTGAAAATCCACTTTGGGAATCTAGTGGGAGGGTGGCCGACCACTTTTGGTCTCTCCAAACCCCTGCTGACCACTTTTTGTTGTTGAAGACCAAGAAAAGTGGTCAGCCAGCTACTTTTTATGGCTGGCCGACCAGTTGTTGCTGCTAGACTGCAATTTACTGCAATAGAGAGCAAGAAAGGGCATGGCAATGTATTTGCAAGATATGTGTGCACAGCCACCCTCCCTATCATGTCATGAACTCAAGGGAGTGTAGGTTCTCGACCCTTGGGCCACCAATCGCGCATTTTCATGCGTGATGGCCGGGAGGCGAAATTGCACAATTCAATATGAAGACGAATGCACAAGTAAACACATAAAGCCTAAAACTCTATCATGGATGATCAAGAGCATCGGTGACTGGAAATTAAGGCACGTTTCATCACTTTAAGTATGAAAACGTCCCTCGTTTCCCATGTTTGGCCTAACACCTACTCCAAACACAATGCAAGCAAGCATGGCATACACAATGCGACTCAAGCATACAAGTATGCAATATGACTTAAGCATGCAAACATGCAATGCAATATGAACAACCTAACAAGGCTAATGGTATGCACAATGCTAAAGCATGTAACAACCAGCATACATAATGCTAAATGCTAAAAACTAGGTGGCATACTCAATGCAAGGCGATCATAAGGTTCTAAGCACAATGTAATGCATGCATGCACAATGCAACACAACAAGAGCAACTTATGTAATATACCAAGCATGGCATGTTCAATGCAAATAAACATGGCATATTCAATGGACTTAAACCAAAAGGGTAGACCTCAGTCATGCCCAAATCAGTGGCCATTGGTGATGAAATGAAAGCACATAAAACAAGGCATGCATGCATAATGCATTGGCCATCAAAGAGGCCAAAGAGCACAACTCTCAAGAGTGCTCAATGAGTGAAAAAAGTGGAAGTGTAACAACACTAAGTGCACTGAAATGAAGCAAGAAATGATGCCAAATCATTCAAACAACATAAGTAAAGCATGCTAGGGTCCTAAGGCATGAAAGCTTGCAAAGAGCAACACAAAGGAGGCATGCAATACATGGCACAAATGCATGAAGTAAGCATGGACAGAGCTCAAGTAGGTCTAATCATGGACCAGAACATGCTGAGATAAGGGCCCAAGTACCTAGGCATGCAAGCACACAAGTTAAGCCATAACAAGGCCATAATGCATAACACTTAAAGACATTCAAAGCATGAATGAAGTGGGAACATAAGCATGTTATAAGCTCTGAAATGAAGTACTAAATGATGCTAAATCATATACATAACACAAGTGAAGCATGCAATGGTGCTCAAAGCTTGAGGCAAGCAAGAGCATTTGTATTACAAGTATACAAAACATGAAGCATGTGATTGAGGCAACCCAAAACAGTCTTAGAACATGTTAAAATGAGTCTAAAACATGCATGGAAGGAAGCCAAAACATACTAGTATGAAGGGCATAAGGCATGAACATACTAATATCACAAATATCTGCAGGAACACTAGTGGCCGACCGAGCATCAATGGTGGTCGGCAAGGCCTCATTGATGGCTGGCCAGGCACATCAATGGCCGGCAGCCTTCAAGGATGGCTGGCAGGCCATCAAAAAACTCATTCGAAAAAGACCTAAGCATGGTCCAAAAATGAAGCAAAAAAGATACAGGGTTTGGAAAGCTCAGACCTGTGGCGTTCTGCCACGGACTTGGAGCGTTCAGTGACCAATCATACTCGCCATCAGATGTACCTGTAAGAACATCCAAGTCTTAAGGACAGTAAAAAATGGGGTGTCTATAGCGATGCCTTGAACTATTCAGCTATTTGTGTAAGCCAAGACAATAGACTACACATAATGTATCCTCAAACATAGTTTGGTTCTTACGGTTGTGTTCATTTTGGCCCTGAACAACACTTGGTAATTCACAAGTGCTCTAGAGAATTTAGCCTTTTCAATTCTCACAGAACCGGTCTAGTTCACACTCATATAGGTGACTTCTTATTAAGAGTGTCCTAATATACCCCACTTGGATGTCCAAGCTATAAGAATCATTAATATACCCCACTTGAGTGTCCTAACAACCCCCAACCCATCAAAATACTAAAATTCAAAGACAAAACTCATGAGAAAGAGTAGGATATCCCTACCTCGAAGTTAGAGCTCAAACGAGAAGTTGAAGAAAACCAAAATGCTCCAAACTCAAAGATCCACGGATCAAAATGGAGCCCTCGACGATCCACACACTATTTACAAAAGCCGGAGGATAGTGAGACACTCTAGCTAGATCAAACCCTAGAGAGAAGGGAGTTTCTAGAGAGAGGAGCTCTCAAAATGTCTTTTTAGAAAGTAAGAGAGAGAGAGAGAATGTAAAAAGTGATTTTAAAATGCCCAGCTGCCAACTGATATACGACATTCCCGCTCGAGCGGAGAACACAACGCTCGAGTGTCAAGAACAAAAAACTAGGTACGCTCGAGCGCAAGAAAGCCCGCTCGAGCGCCAAGACACAAGAATAAAGTACATCCGCTCGAGCGCGAAAACCAGTCCGTTCGAGCGTAGATTTCTCCCTCCCAGAACTTACACCAAAAAGTACTACCCGCTCGAGCTCCAAAGCACCCGCTCGAGCGCTACCGCTCGAGCGCTACCGCTCGAGCGTAAAGAAACCCGCTCAAGCGTAAAAATCACACCTGCAGAAGTTTTGCAGGGACACGAAAAACTGGGAGTATGCAATATCCGCTCGAGCGCAACTAGGCCCGCTAGAGCGGAAAGACCAAAAACCTGGCAACAAGATTTCAGACCAAGGTTCAACCCACCTGTTCGAAACATGCCCAACACATCCTAAAACTCAAACAAATGGAATTAAAGGATGACAACAAGATAGATACAACTACCAACTCCACGGAACCGAGTCCGGAATACAACAGAACAGTAAAGGGACAACCGGGATCGCTATAACCTCCCCCTCTTAAAGAATTTCGTCCCCGAAATTAAATGCAAGTTTTTCAAAAACAAGATTTTCTCAATTCCCAACATTATCACAATGCGAATTTTAACAACTCGACCCATTACCGGTCATCTCATCTCTTTTCAAGAGGCAGTTTACAACATTTTTCACAACATGCATTATAGTTATGCATTCCCTGAAATTCCACAAATTTCAATACTACATTCCACAATTCTATATCATATTCAGTATTCATGATACATTTCCATTTCTACAATACATCCAACATATGCAATGTTACATTAAACTTCTATTTTGAGGCAAGTTTCAAAATACTTCCATTAACCAAAACATTCATAATGTTTTACAACTTAAGACATATATAATGCTCTTAAAGTTCAACGATATTACAAATTATCAAAGCATGGTTACACATCAACAAACAAGTCTGGATATTTCTCACGGACTTCTAACTCACGTTCCCAAGTGGCTTCCTCCACTCCATGATGTTTCCACAAAACCTTTACCAAGGGAATGGTCTTGCCTCGCAAGACTTGATCCCTCCTATCCAAGACCCGAACTGGTCTCTCCTCATACGAGGCATCCTCATCTACCTCCAAGTCGGTCCAATCTAACACATGGGGCGAATCCGGCTCATACTTCCGAAGCATACTCACATGAAACACGTCATGCACTCCAGACAACTGTGGTGGTAAAGCTAAACGATAAGCGACCTCCCCAATCCTCTCAAGGATCTCAAAGGGGCCGATAAACCGAGGGGATAACTTCTCACTCTTTCCAAACCTCATCAAACCTCGCCCAGGTGATATTTTCAAGAAGACATGATCACCTACCTCAAACGCCAAAGGCCTCCTCCTACGATCGGCATAACTCTTTTGGCGACTCTGGGCTGTAACAAGCCTCCTACGGATAAGCTCAACTTTCTCTGTCGTCTCTCTAACCAACTCTGGACCCAACAAAGGTGCATCACCCACCTCGGCCCAACACACTGGAGACCTACACGGTCGGCCATACAAGGCCTCAAACGGTGCCATACCGATGCTAGACTGAAAAGTGTTGTTGTAGGCAAACTCCACCAAGGGCAAGTGCCTTTCCCACGTCCCACTAAAGTCAAGGACACAACCTCGAAGCATATCCTCAAGGATCTGAATAGTACGCTCGGACTACCCGTCAGTCTAAGGATGATAAGCCGTACTAAAGGTCAACTTAGTACCCAATGCACTCTGCAAACTCTGCCACAACCTAGCAGTAAAACGAGGATCTCTATCTGAGACGATCGTCACTGGGACCCCGTGCAATCTCACTATGTCCCGAATATACAAGTCGGCGAGATGATCTACTGAATCTCTCACGCGCATAGGAATGAAATGAGCCGACTTAGTCAACCGGTCTATAACCACCCAAATGGCATCACTACCCCGCTAAGTCCTCGGAAGACCTACAACGAAGTCCATAGTGACATACTCCCACTTCCACTCGGCAATAGGCAAGCGTTGCAACAAACCCGCTGGCCTCTGATGCTCGGCCTTCACTTGCTGGCAAGTAAGGCACTTCGATACGAAAACAGCCACATCTCTCTTCATACCCCGCCACCAAAACTGGCGACCCAAATCCCGATACATCTTAGTGCCTCCCGGATGCACCGCAAGGCATGAATGATGGAACTCTCGGAGTACTTCCTCTCGGCAAGACTCTGGCACAAACAAATGGTCTTGGTATCTCACACTCTGGTCGAGATATACCGTCAAACCCTTCTCAACTTTCCCACTGGAGATCTTCTCTCGAAAGGACTCTACCTCAAGGTCACCTCTCTGTGCCTCTAATACTCGGGTCACAAGTGTAGGCTATGCAACAACAGAAAACAAGGTCGCAGCCTCAACAGATTCGCCCAGGAGCAAATCAAACTCGCCAAGTGCAC
Source organism: Camellia sinensis (assembly GCF_055761805.1). Taxonomy (NCBI): domain Eukaryota; kingdom Viridiplantae; phylum Streptophyta; class Magnoliopsida; order Ericales; family Theaceae; genus Camellia; species Camellia sinensis. The sequence continues at coordinate 155,115,483 of NC_138967.1, forward strand.
CCAACGTCCCCTATTCCCGGATGGCTATACAAGCTACATCACTAATGGATTTCCTACTAAGGGCATCGGCCACAACATTGGCCTTTCCCGGGTGATAGTGCAACTCAAAATCATAGTCCTCAATGAACTCCATCCATCTCCTCTACCTCCAATTCAAGTCCCTCTGTGTAAACAGATATCTCAAACTCTTATGGTCCGAGAACACCTCGAACCTCTCACCATAAAGGTAGTGCCTCCAAATCTTCAAGGCAAAGATCACTGCTGCTAACTCTAGGTCGTGTGTGGGGTAATTCTTCTCGTGTATTTTCAACTGACGTGAGCCATAAGCTACCACTTTTCCCTTTTGCATCAACACACAACCCAAACCCTCTCGTGAGGCATCACAATAAACTGCATAACCCAACCCTCTCTCCGGAATAATCAAGACCAGAGTGGTGGTCAATCTAACCTTCAACTCTTAGAACGACTTTTCGCAAGTCTCACTCCACACAAACTTGACCCCTTTTCGCGTCAATCTAGTCAACGGCAAAGCTAGCCTGGAGAAATCTTTCACAAACCGACGGTAATACCCAGCTAATCCCAAAAAACTGCGGATCTCAAACACACTCTTAGGCTGTGCCCAATCTTGCACTGCCTCTACCTTGGATGTATCAACAAACACCCCTTCTCCGGATACCACATGGCCTAAGAATTTGACCTCTCCTAGCCAGAACTCACACTTCCCAAACTTGGCATACAGCCTATGGGCTCTAAGCAACTCAAGCACCACTCTCAAGTGTTCCTCGTGCTCCTCCTCAGAAGGCGAATAGATAAGAATGTCGTCCACGAAAACGACTACAAATCGATCCAAGAATTCCCAGAAGATCTGGTTCATCAAGTCCATAAAGACTGCCGGTGCATTGGTGAGCCCAAACGGCATCACCAGAAACTCATAATGGCCATACCGCGTACGGAATGCCGTCTTAGGAATATCCTCCTCCCTGACCCTCAACTGGTGATAACCCGATCTCAAGTCTATCTTAGAGAAACAACGGGAACCCTTCAACTAGTCAAACAGATCATCTATACGGGGCATAGGGTACTTATTCTTGACCGTAGCCCGATTCAACTTCCGGTAGTCTATACACAGTCTCAAGGCATCATCTTTCTTTTTAGAAAAGAGGGCTGGTGCTCCCCACGGTGAAACACTAGGGCAAACAAAACCCTTATCTAGCAATTCCTGGAGCTGAATCTTCAACTCACTCAACTCGACTGGGGCAAAACGATAAGGTGCCATAGAAATCGGCGTTGTGCCGGGCACTAAATCAATAGAGAACTCTATCTCTCGGTGAGGTGGCAAACTAACGAGATCCTCGGGAAAAACATCCGAATACTCACATGCATACCTAAATCAATCCATCTATCTACCTTCATGCATACCTATCTATATTTACATTAATCCATAGCTTCTATGAAATCCACCACATTGAACTTCTCTCGAGTCCCAAAAAGATCCCAACAAATCCCTCCCCAAATCTAAGATCCAATATGGATTGACAATCACAACGTGAGTATGACTTTCATTTGCTGCATGTTTTAGCTTCAACTGAATTTGAACTTTATAGTTTCTTTGTTGCCTATTGTATGGTAAATTCTTATATGATAGCTTGTGATTATGTTTTTGGCCTGGTGCTCAACTTGCCATTTGGGGTGGTTGGATTGGGCTGGAATTATTATCTCAATGGAATGCCTTACAATTTGGGGTGCTTGATCTTTTTATCACGTCTTGATTGATTTTTAACGAATTATTTCTGTATTGTGATTGATTTATAACTCCAGCTGAAGCAAATGTGATACTTCACCTCATTACCCCTACTCTCTTTGTTGTGTGGGCTGTAAATTCTTTTAGTAAATTGTTCTTGACACTAATTGTTGCATACAAAATTAATTTGCTGATTATCGTTTATTGTTCTACGCAGGTAATTCCTAAATGTCATTTTCAATATTCTGAACAAGAAGGTTTATAATTATTTTCCATATCCATAGTAAGTTACCTTTGCTGAATGAGTTAGGGCCTTGTAAATAGTGAAGTTAGATTGTGTTATTAAGCTCTCTTTGCAGCTCTCAAACGTTGTGATAATTAAAAGATCATTTTTCCCCTTTTGCGGCTTTGTCTCAGTTATACATCTCCTAGTTGGTGTGGTCTATTGTCTTGTTAGTTGGGCTGTTGGTATGCCAAAACGAGCAGTGAGTTTCATCTTCTGCATTTGTTATTAGTTCTTCATAGGTTAAATTTTGGCTTGCATTATTTACTTGATTTCTAATCTGCCTACACAGCCAATCAACAAAGAACTCTTGACAGTCCTCACTCCAGTAGCATTCTGTCACGCCCTTGGACATGCCATGTCCAATGTATCATTTGCCGCTGTAGCTGTGTCTTTTACACATACCATTAAAGGTATAGGACTCTTGCAAAGAGAAGCTATGTTAAGCTAGTAATCTTGATATTCTAGATTTATGTTACTAATTATATCAAATTTATATACATATCAGACGTGCATCAGTCTCTTCTCATGGTCTTATAAAAATCATATTTTAATTCGAAGTTTTTATGATAATAGATGGGTTATAGATGTTCTGGAGTTGGGTCCTTTTGATGGCGAGCAACCTATTTACATAAGATCGATCAATCATTAATTTAGGCTGCAAGTTATTGTGCTTATTACCTCTTTCTGTGGCTGTAATAGGTAATGGTAGTTGAAGATGATACTTCTTATCTTTCCTAGTGGATGAATTATCTTTTGAATGGAATTAGTTGATAACAATGATGCCACCCTGTGAACACATGGTGGAATGCTATGCCTATTACACAAGCTATCACTTGAAACTTTATGATTTGATGTCCTTTAATTGATTCTGTTGTTTGTCTTCTAAATTGATATAATGCTTGACTAATGGGATGTGGTGTGGTTCAACATAGTTCAATGCTACGCAGATAAAAGTTAATTTGTTACCTAGATGTGATACTTTTTTTTTTTTTTTGTGTGTGTGTGTGTGTGTGCATGTGTAATGATTTATAACTGCTTAATCCACTCTTACATTAAGGAACCTAAGTCGATTAATTTTCATTCATTCTATTAATATAAAAGAGGTTAGGGCATAGTCTTTGGCATCATAGAAATTCATTCCTTCTTATTTTTATTTTATGCTACTTTTTTTATTGACTTCAATTTTTTTTAATGTTATTTATATTCATTACGAAAATATTACATATTTTTTCATGCATATGGATCTGTAGATTTGAATTTTATTCTGCTGATTCTTGCAGTTGAGCAATGGCTCGACTTCTCGAGTTCCTTAGTCAAACTTGCATAGCATCAGCAATGCATTTTTTAATCTCAGTTTTACCATATAACTATTGGTTGTTAGAGATGTTCAATTTATGTAGGACAAGATGGTCTTGCATGGTGCATGTAGTAGATCTCTTCTTATTAGTCGAACAACCTGGATTAGATGTTTAATTCTTCCATGTCATGGAAGACTTGGCTGCTAGGAGAAATGAATCCTGTTTCTGAACTGGATGCTTTTCAGTTTCAGTGTTACCTTGGTCCATGTCATGCTTTTTGTATCTGATAATTTGTGGGTCTAGGGTTCTGTGCAGTTTTGATGTATTTTGGTTCTTGCTTACTTCAGTGATCTAGTCATTTTTCATTTTTGGCATGTTTGTATTGTTTAGCTTTGATTGATTTATATGTTTGATTAACTATTCCTTGGTCTAAACATAGACTTCATCACACTTAGACAAACCACAAATTCAATCTAACCAAAACACTTCTATATACATATATAGATATCGTTTACATTGGTCGTGTAATTTATTTTAGCTGATTTTGTTTCTCTCATATCTATAAGCAACCAACTCCTTTTCTCTTTCCATTTTTGCACCCTTCTGGTTGTTCTGTTCCAGTTCAAAACATGAGTAAAGAAGAGTTCTTGAAGATCCAGGTACTCTTTTATATATGATGCTGAGGCAACATAGCTTCTATCCACGATTGTTCCCATATCAAATGGCATTATATGATGCTGAGCCAACAGAGCTTCTATCCATGATTGCTCCCATATCAAATGGCAATATAATTTGAAATTTAAATGCGTTATGTTATCTCCCAAGCAATTCTCTAGCGTTGTCTTTCATCACTCATTTTATGTCCAGCCACATACAGTTTCATGAATGAAGAAATGAATACTTTGTCTTTGAATAAATGGTCCCTTGATTCTAGTTTCTAGATTAAGGAATTACATGTTTGGTTCTTTTTATTTTTAAAGAATCTATATAAGATGTTGTACAAATATTTCTTGTTTAAATTATTGATTGAGATGTTGATTTCTTTAAATCATCTTCAAATCTAATTAAGGCAGGTCAAAATTTTCTTCAACGTTCTTTATAAATTTCATCAAAACACTGGTAGGCTAATATAAGATGTACATACATTTGCTGGTAGTCTACTGGGAACTCTGGACTTACAAAACTGTAACTTACCATGTCCATCAAAATTTGAATTTGCATACTCATTGGGAGTTTAATTGTTATTTTCTTTAGCCGAACTTTTGTTGCTTATTTCTTGTGCCTTTGTTCCTTGGTGTTCCATTTGTCAAATAGAATTTTTTTTTACTTCTATCCTGTGATTATTTTCCATCTTATCTTTTTTGTCTCTTCCTAACAAACCTGCTCTTTCATCACCCAGGATTGGGTGTACACTTCTTTCTGTTGGACAAGGTGAATTCCATGGTGAAGCGATGCATACTCTGAAGTTTGTTGTGAACCAGTCAGACTACACTGTGCAGACACTATGAAATGTCACAGAGTATCTATTACTTGCGAAAGCCATTAATATGGTCCAGGTTTTTCTTCCTTCAAATGACAAAGATAAAATTGACAAGTTGAATGCAGATTTAAATACTGCAGCAGGTTTTTGGTTGCATATACATTAGTATATATACATCTTTAAATTACATAAACATTCACCCATAAATTTAGAGTGCAAATTTCAGTTTGCCCCCATGGTTCAACTCAAGCTTCATGAACTACACAGCAGGTTTTTGATTGCATATTCATTAGTATATATCTATATGTCTTTTCTCAATTATTTTGGTGGATTTTTGATCAGTTGAGTGGTTGGGTCAGTGGGACATTGGTTAAATTTTGGATTTGTGATAAATTTTGCCGGATAAAGTGAAGGCTTCTCATGATGTCTATGTTTCATATTTTGGATTTTTTTCAACATACTTCTATAACAATTATTTAAACACAAAATTATATAATGAGGTGCATCATTTGTATATTCGTTATGTTAGTCATATAAGGTGCATCATTTTTCATGTTTCTGACTAGTAATGTGTGCTTCAGGTCAAGGATCATCTTTGATTATATGTGTGGGAATATTGACTGGCTACACAGATACATTATACAAGATTTTATCTCAGCTCACAGGTAGATGCTTAAATAAGAAATTATTCTAGTGTCTGTATTCTATCTATCTAGGTAATTATTCTACCGTCCTCTTTTCTTCTCTGTTTTGGGTTTGTCTGCTGTGTAGAATTAGTGAACTCGATTAGGATGAATTGATAGAGACTAACTAGTTACTTCATGGATGCCTATTGTACTTTCAGTTGTGCCTGAGTCCCTTACTGTTATCATGGCATCCACCATGCAGTTTTCCTACTACATCACGTAGCGGTAGTACATCACATGACTTAGTTTCAGCTGGTACGTATAAGCTTTTGACTTTTTAGTAGTATTTGTAGAGTAGATTTCAATTGAAATCAAATGGACATAACTATCACAGTTTATTTGTTTATTTGTTTGATCAATTACAGAGAAAATTTTATTGTTGGCCTCAGTTTACAATGATTAATCATTAAATATGATTTTATATTATTTCTGGTGATTGATCTCCTTGTGCCATTGTGCAATGTGTTCATTGTTTTGTTCAATTATTAAAGAATCTTATCATGACAAATTGACAGCTTGTCTGAAACCACCCCCACCCCCTCTCTTACTTTTGCAACTGCTTGTCTCTTACTTTATTTTTTTTAATTCAGACCTTTCATTTTTCCAATAATGCTTCTTCTATGATTGATTATAATATTTAAATTTTGAGAGTGAGTGTTTTGTATAGTTTGTGCTAATTCTATTAAATGGTGTGTGCTAATTCTATTTGATGCATTGTTTTAATTTTTTCTATTAAGTTATTGCTCCCCCCTTCATGTTTTGTTTCATTTATTCCCCCCGCCCCCTCCAAAAAAAAAAAAAAATTCAAATTTCCCTTTCATTGAAGAAAAATCGGACAAGGAGATATTGACGCCCTGCAGCTGCACTAAAATGTCCCCAGATTATTGTATTTTTACGTACTTAACTTTTGGGCCTAAGATTATTATTTTGTTGAAGAAATAGTGGTCTTGTGATTTGTATCTTGAATATGTGAAATGAAGCTGAGCTGACTACATTGAAGAATTGAAGCTGTTAGATATCACTTTCGATTTCTTTTTATTTATTTATTTTTTAAAAATGAGCCTTTTGTTTCTTTTCGTGTATGAATTATATAGTTTTTATTTGTTTTGCTTATTAATTGTATCATTTTTATTTAGGCCTACTAAGGACCATGGAAGAGTATGTCAATACAAAGGGGTCATTCTCAAAACCCACAAGGGATACTAGAAAATCACCTAATCAGTTCCAGTTCTCTAGTACGCCGTAATTAGTTGTTGAATCTTTCGCTCTGTAATTTTTTTTTTTTCTCTCTCCCTTAAATATCATGCTGACAATGTATATTACGTCAACCAGAGGTAAAGAAGATGCATAAGAGTGCATGAAGTCAACTTCAGAAGATTGTATAGGAGCAAGAAAAGATAACAACTGAGTTAGAAGGTCAGAGCAAATCACTACAGGAACTTGAGAAAGAATTGAAGAAAAAGGAGATCCAAAATGAAAAGAAGAGACTCTAGCTCCAATTTGAGAATATTATGGTACTGTAATTGTACTAGTCTTTCTCGAAGATTGAATGGGTTTTGATTCTAGGCTGGCTTTTCTTTTAGTTGGATCAGTTTAGTGCTTTAGTTGCTGTAGAAAGGCTTTTGAATATTTTACTACTGGAAGGGGTCTGTTCCTGTTTCATTGTATGCTTCAGAGTAATCCTTTACTGGTAGAAGTCAAGATCAGTTTGCTATTCTGATAGGTTGTAGATGTCGTTGAAGGGGTATGCCCTTTCTTTTGTTCTCATTCTCTTCATTGCCCTTAGATGTTCTGAGCTGCACGCGCTACATTTTGTATCTTCTCTTCAATGAATTATTTAAATTTTGAGTGAGTGTTATTTTTCAGTTTTATTATAGGTATTTTTTTGGTTTAATAACCTGAAATTAGCACAATTTTTTTTTTAAAAAAAAAAAAAAAAAATGAGGGCTATCACAGCGTTTCTAAAACGTCATTAAATAGCGTCAGAGATACAATGGCGTTTTAAAAACGTCGCTAGAACTTTTAGCGGCGTTTTTAGAAAATGCCAAAACGCTGCCTATTGTTTTATAGCAACGTTTCTAAAGCGCCATAGAGTTATAGCGACGGCCGCATCTTCGGCGTTTGGTGTTAAATGTCACAAAAAGAATTAACGGTGTTTTTAAGACCTATCGTGGCGTTTTTTTAAATGCCTCTAAAATCTGAATTTCCAGCAGTGACGAGTTGGAGGCGATGATCATGCCCAAGGTGGCCCCGAATGGAGAAAACGTGCGACTGAAGTTCAAATGTAGGTTACCATCTTGGGAGTCCATATATGAAGTGAAGTATGAGTTGGTTCCAATTGACAACGATGATGATTTGGCTTTGGTCTTGAATCAACCGAACAACTCATCGTCAAAATATAGTTTGCAATTTTATGTGGACTGGGACGAGAACATTAAGGGCAACATTCCAACTACTCTTCAGTTATATTGGTAAGTTATATTGATGTCCTTTAGAATTTTCATAATTTCAGGATCCTCTCTCTTGTTGATGTTAATCATGTTAGAAAACCTAACCAAGGGGTTGTTAGCATGTGTGATTAGCACTCTCGCCACTAAGTCTCTCTTGATGAGAGATCTTGGATTTTACTATTAGAAATAGAATTTGGTGGAAATAGAATTGGGTGGCAAGTTTTAAGTACTTGCAAAGAGAGAGCATGAGTTCAACTCTCCGAAGTGTTAAATTTAGATTAATGTCTAAATAAATTTTTGGATAAATTATGCAAATAGTCCATGTAATTTACACGATGTGTCAATTTGGTCCCTGTAGTTTCAATTTGCTTGATTTTGCTTCTTAATTTAATAGATTGTGTTATTTTGGTCCAATATACAACGGTTTTTAAATTAATTTAACGGAAGGTTAAACAATATGTCAATTTAGTCCATGTACTTTACACGATGTGTCAATTTGGTCCTTATTGTTATAATTTTCTTGATTTTGATAGAGACCAAATTGATACATTGTGAAAAATATAGGGACTAAATTGACACATTGTTTGACTTTTTGTTAAATTAACTTAACAATTGTTATTTATTGGACTAAAATGACACCATTCGTTAAATTAAGAGGCAAAATCGAGCAAATTGAAATTACATGGACCAAATTGACACATCGTGTAAACTACATGGACTATTTGCATAATTTTCCCTAAATTTTTTCACTTTGTTTTACATAATAGAAATAGACGAATGATTTAAATTAAAAACAAATCAAAAGGGTTTAAATTGACAAAATACTTAACAGAAATAGGCTCTCTTTTTTTTTTTTTTTTTTTTTTGTGGTAATTTTCCCTATTTGTTTTTACTCTTTAAATTTTAACAATATTATTGTCCATGCATTATACCACACTAACCATTTTTTATTTTTTTATTTTTTTTTATTTTTTACGCAGGTGTGAGATTTTGTTGCAATGAGGACATGTAGATGCATAGCGCAGGAAACTCCAAGAGTTGGACGGATGGTCAAAGTTTGGGACTTGAGAGTGTATTATTTTCATAATTTTAGGTTTGAAATTTCTTAAATGCAAATAATATATTGGGGTTAGTCCGCGATACGAGACTTGCCTCAAAAAGGTACATATAACACATGAGTGGATTTATCTTTACAAATAATTTATTTTAATTGTTTGTTTTTCTTATATTGGTTGGAACAAAATGCAAAAAACTTCAAATATTCACTAATTTTATTTTTGTTCTACTTCTTTTATGAGTCAATTGAATATATATCTAGATTTTTATTATATTTGAGTAACAAGTCCTGTAATATAGAACACCTAAAAAAGCAACCTTTTTTTTTAATGCTTTTATTTTTAGTGATTTTTTTTTTCAAAATTTTATCAAAGTTTTTTTACTTTTCCCTTCTATCTTGTGTAAACGAATCTAGAAAGTAAGTTTTTTTTTGAAAAATTCCAACAAAAATTGAAAAATCCAAAATAAACAAACAAACAAAAAGTCTACTATTTTTTTTGCTTATTTTTGTCTTTCCTGGACTTATTTTAGATTTTTTCAAAATTTTTTAATTTTAAGGTTCGTTTTGTCGAGCTAAATTTAAAAGCCTAAAACTTTCTAAAATTTTTTATTAAAAAAAATTACTAAAGACAAAAATAGCCCCCCCTCCCCCCCGCCCCCCCCCCCAAAAAAAAGCAAATTAAATAAACCCTAAACACCCATTGATAAATGAAATAATCCAATAATTCATTTTATATGGTATCAAATGATTGTTACTATTGCGAAGCCAGTCATCACAAACTCTCTTAATCATGAAATTATTGTCCAAATTGTGAAATTAAATAAATAGATTCACGAATAAATTAAAATTATATACCAAGAACACATACTGAGAATTACAACTAAATTACAACATAAATACACAATGTAATAAAATGGTAAAGAAAGCAAGCCGAAGCCTGCATGGTAGCAGTTTTCTTAAAACAGATTTCACCGCCTCATGGGTTGAGTGCTTGAGGAATTCCGGCGTCTGTCTCCCAGGATACGACGGTCAAAAACCAGCTACGGCAGAAGCACTTTCTGTCTAGCTTAACGAACAAAACCATGGCAGCACTCTCTCACTGTAGGAATTTTCTAGCAAACTGATTTGTAAAATGGAAACAAAAATTTCTATATCTGAGACTTGACCGGAGGGTCTCAATTTATATATGTATAGGGGAGAGAGGAAGAGCCTCTAGCCTTTGTGGCTGGTCATTAAATCACTATTAACCAGCATCCATAATCCCTTTTTAGAAAGTTGAAAAGTTTGGAAGCCCAAAGGATTCACACCCTTTAGCTAAGAAAAAAGGATTTAAATACTCTTTAAAATCCCTTTCATGAATCTAACTTTATGAGGTAATTTCTTGGTAATTTCTTATTCAATTCTTAATAATTTTTGGTCCACTTGGACCCAACACAATAGATGGTTGGGACCCACTTTGATATTTAATTAAAGTCATCAAAAATCCATTTTTTCCAACAATCCCCCACATGAATAAAAATTGACCGGATGACTCAACAAACGGATACCGTTCAACAATAACGACTTGGAGAGGGAGAGTACAACGGACTAATCCCGACATCAGAGAAGGTAGCTTTTGGCTTTGAACTTCTCCCATTGAAAACCTATCAAGTTTACTACTTATCAATGTATATGACATCTTGAACTGCTCTGTCGTTTATGTAAACTGAGATAATAGATCTCACATGAGAATTACTCCTACCACCATTCTGTTATCACTGGTGTGCCCTGTATAGCCCTGGGCACTAGCCTGGTTCAGCGAGTGGTTTCAAAGAATCTTGGCCTGCCCAATTCTTCTAGAAGCGGTCCCACTTCACACTCACATAGGTGTCTCTACTTGAGTATTCTGCTATACTCAGCTCAACAGCTTAACACACTAGAGTCATTAAAAGCTCAGCTTAACCTCTACACTTGCAGGTATCACTGATAAAAGGAATAGTTGGAGGTTTAACCTCCTCAGTGACATACCACCGTTACACGCAATTAGGTTGTCCCATTGAACCTAGATCTTGGGATATCTAGTCAACGAGGTTGGGTTTCCATTTCGGTAACTTTCAAAGGCCTCAACTCCATTCCTTTTGACGACGTCTCGACTAACACTCGATTTAACCCTTTGGTTAGCAGATTTGCAATGTTGTCCTTAGACTTTACATAGTCTATAGAGACAACTCCATTCGAGAGTAGTTGTCGTATGGAATTATGAGTACGACAGATATGTCTAGACTTTCTATTATACATATTACTCTGTGCCCTACCAATTGCAGATTGACTATCACAATGAATAAAAATATCTGGCACAAGTTTAGACCAACATGCACTACTACAAAAATAGTTAAAGATCACACTTTGACAAAAAAAAAAAGATCTCACTTTTATTGGAAGTGTGATAAAAAAAATTAGATTGATATTTTAATCATACTTAATTTGATTGAGTGTGATAATATTTATTTTTTATGTCACTTTTCAATTAAGTGTGATTATATATATATATATATATATATATATATATATATATATATATATATTTAACCACACTTTCTAATTAAAGTGTGATTATATATACACTACTACTTTTTAATCACACTTTTTAAACAAGTGTGATTATATATATATTTTTTAATCACACATTCTAATTAAAGTGTGATTATTTATATATTTTTTAACCACACCTTCTAATTAAAGTGTGATTATATATACACTACTACTTTTTAATCACACTTTTTAAATAAGTGTGATTATATGTATATTTTTTAATCACGCATTTTAATTAAAGTGTGATTATATATACACTACTACTATTTAATCACACTCCCTAAATAGGTGTGATTGTATAAAATATTTCAATTTGATTTTTACATAAAATATACAATTTCCAAATCCACGCCTCTATCCTACCCATGAATGATAGAGACGACTCACTACTAGAAAAGGAGGCTTTAGACACGGAACTTTTTGCAACGGTTTGAAAATTGTCGCAAAAAGCATGATTTTGTGATGGCAAAAAAAATTGTCGCAAAATTAATTTTTTTGCGACAGCATTTGACTGTCGCAAAAAAGGCATCAACTAAATACCATTATTAGATACCGAAAATCTAAGGCCGTGACAAAACATAATATTATACGCAACGATACATTACCTCTCTTTTTTATCTTTATTTATTTATTTTTTGCAGCGCCTTTTGTTAATCCGTCGCAAAAGATTTTATTTTGCTCATTAATGATGGCCCTTAAACTTGTCGCAAAAACTTAATCCATAATTGCCTTCGCTCCCTCTCCCACCCCCTTCCTTTGTCTCGCTCATCCCTAAACTTTCAGACTTCTCTTCGAATTAAAAAAAAAAAAAACTCACTATTACAAAAACATTTAAAGATCACACTTTGATAAATGAAAATATCTCACTTTTATTAGAAATGTGATAAAAAAAATTAAATTAATATTTTAATCATTAAGTGTGATAATATTTATTTTTTATGTCACTTTTTAATTAAATGTTATTATATATATGTTTTTTAATCACACTTTCTAAGTGTGATTATATATATATTTTTAATTAAGTGTGATTATATTTATTTTTTTAATTAAATGTGATTATATATATATATATATAGTATCACAGTGGAAACACAAACAAATCAAACCCACTCTTCCCCCGTCTTCCCCTCCCCCCCTCTCACCACTCACTTAGCAATAGCTAGGGTTTTATTATCTTTCTCTCCACTGTATTAGAAACCCTAGCTTTGAAACTCCCATCCCCAACAACAACAATCACCATCAGTGTTGGATTCACCATCACCGATCCGCCATTGCCCGTTGCGCAGCACCTCATTCTACCGCAGAACTACCACCTCAGTGCCGACGATGGCAGATCTTGAAGGACGACCAAACCCTGGAGAGCTATGGGTAATTCAATCGATTCTCACCGTACTCATTTTTTGTATATGTGAATGTAGATATAGGTATTAGCATTGGAATTTGAGTTAAATGCTTTGGTACCCAACTCAATTTCATTTATAATCCATTATCCATCAATCTCTCTGTTTTTCTAGAATTCCCAATTTAACACTAACAAACACTCATCAATTTCATATGTGAACTCTTTCTATGATTTCCGCTCACCAGATTTTCGTTTCACTCTATTTCTCACCTACATGCATTTCTCATTAGTCTCTCTCACTGGCTTTCATATGATACTTTCCAACCATCAATGCCGGCTCTAAAAATCAACATCTTTAGTGGGTTTTATTGAGTTTTGTCTCATACGACCTGACAAGTAAAGGTTGGTACTTTGAATTTGCTTTGTATGTTTCTTTGAACTTCTTGTTGGGTAGATGAGCAAACTCAGGCGGAGATTACAAAGTTAAAGACTACTTTTTGAATTTTTTTATTGTATTATTTGTGTTCAATGTGCCCAAAGACTATCTATTCAACCTTTCCTGACTATGAGTTTATAATAAGAAAACTGAAAATCTGAGATTGGTGGGTCAGCAAATCTGAGTGAAAAATCAAAAAACAGATTTGGTGTTGGTGAAATTCTACCAATAAAGATTTTGAGTATTTTGTCATTAGAAGATCCGGGAAGTGAAAATTTGTGGTTTAGGGTAAGAGATTAACAAGTGTGAGATTAAGGGAAGAAAACCACATAAAAATTAGAGATGAGTTGTAATTAAAATCTTATATAGTCAAGAAGATTTCAAGATTTGTGAGGTAGGGAGATGCAAAACCCATATAAAAAAAACAGAAGTGGATTGTTTTCAATCAGACCAGCTGAATTTGTGAGTTTGAGAGTTGCAAAATCTAAACAAAATCCAAGGTGGGTTGATTTTAGAAAGTATAATAGTTGAGTGAATTCTTACATCTAGTAGAAATCACAGCAAGAAGTGACTTCATTGAATTCTTGAGAATGTCTCAATATTGACCCGGTAATATTTTTCTCGTGTTTTGGGTGCTTTTCAAAATACTTAATTGGCTGCTTAGAAGAAGGCATAAGTCAATGAATTTGTTTAATACTTTTCATTTTTTTATCTGACTAAATAGTATTTCTTTAACCATTAGCTATTGTGTATGCAGTTATGAGCCAAAACATGAATACATTTTTTTTGACCTTGCCCTTGTGCTTTTCATTATCATTACCATTTGTTCATCTGCAAACAAGATGAACTCGTGAAGACACTCATCCGTTGTGACAAAATATACTGAGAAACACATGCACCTAATTATTGTTTGTTTGTTTGCAGCAGAGCTTGAAGCAAGAATCAATGGAATGGGTCATATGGCCACCCAAGGTTGCTTGATTTGAGAAGGTTTGTCCTTTGTGTTTTGATCTTATTATCCTTATAGACTAACATAATTGTTTAATGAATTATGTTTCAATTGTGCATCAAATAATTTTTCTAGTTATGTCTAGATGGACGACTTGTTTAATTGAAAAGATGGTTTTAAGAGTAGTTTTCTTTCTCTGTTGGAAGTCATTGATCCTATAGTTCAATTTTGGAGATAACGTATTTAATCATAGAACCGGACCTTAATCTCTCACATAGGGTGAGAGTGGAATCCACTTAAAATATATATTGAATCTATGAAATTCTTTCTTCTTGTGATTCGAATAATCTATTCATGGGGCTGAATCTACAAAGCATGTAGGTGATTTGATCGGAACCTAATTGGTCCTCAAAATTGTTCCGAACTAGAGGAAGTTAATGGCGTCAACTTTGTACTCTAATCCAGTACGAATTCTTATCTCTGTCTCATAAATTTCATTCAATTATTTTACTTCTCGCATTTGATTTGTTATTGTTTTAATTGATATTTGGTGATTTAACATATATAGATCTGTATATTTTGATCAAAGCCTTTTGTTCTATTTGACTATGATTCTGTTTTTGAGATACAAAAGTTTCTTTTGGTTCTAACTGAATTAGACTTTGTAACTTTCCTAATTTGGCAATTATCAATTAGACACTCTCCTTCTCTTCTTTTCTCTTACTGCTGCTTGTAGGCACTTTCTGTGGAGATTTTAGCCTTTATGCTATGTTTCATGAACTAGGATGGAATACTTATTCAATCATAATGTTGATTTAAGCATTAACTCTATAGCGATCCCGGGTTTACCCTTGTTGTATAGTGATCCGGACATGTGTCCGTGGATGTTGGTAGTTGATATTTATCTTGTTTGCATCCTCTTTACTTTGTGTATTGAGTTATAGGATGTGTTGGGTATGTTTGTTACAGGTTGGTTGTGTTTGGGAGTCTAGTGTTGCTGCCCAGAATTTTGGACTTTCGCTCGAGCGAGGAGTTGTCCGCTCGAGCGAGAGTTGAGTTGTGTCTGGTGGGTCGAGCCAGAGTGGCTTCGCTCGAGCGAGCGCTTGCACCTGGTTCTGGACCTGAGAGTTGTGTTTCTTGGCTCGAGCGAGCTTTCCTTGGCTCGAGCGGTCTGGTTTGTTATTTCGCTCGAGCGAGGAGTTGGTCGCTCGAGCGTGGCTTCTGGTTGTAGACCTGAAGGTTTGAGTTTTTGGCTCGAGCGAGATGTTCTTGGCTCGAGCGAGAGTTTTCTGTGTCTGGTCGCTCGAGCGACCAAGTCTTCGCTCGAGCGAGAGTGTTTTATATCAGCGGACAGTAGCGTTTTAAACATCACTTTTTCACCTCTTTTTTTGATCAAACCCTTAAACCGAGACCCTCTCTCTCTACACTTACTCTCTCTCTAAGAATTGATCTCCCTAGAGTGTGAATCTAGCCTAGAGCCTTTATTAAAAAGATAGAGGGCGTTGAGAGCTTTGTTCTAATCTGAAAAAGTTTGGTTTTGGAGCACGTTGATCTTCGAGTCTTCATCTCCTTTTTGGCTCAAACTTCGAGGTAGGGATGTCCTACTCCTCTCTATGGATTCTGTCTTTAAATTTTGGCATTTTGAGATGTTGGGGTTGGTTTGGTAATTTTGTGAAAGTTTAGGGGCTTTTGTGTAATTTTACAAAAGTTGGGGTTTTATTCATAATAAACCTGAATGCATGTTTGGCATAGAGAAATGGAATAAATGTTAAGTCATTGATGAAAATGGGACCTAAGGGTTGAAATGTTAATTATGGGAATTGACCTAATTACATTGTTTGATTAATTGGGATAATTAATTGTGAGAAATGAGGGAATGAAATGTTGATTGAATATCCATTGTGCATTTATTTTCTGTTTAGAAATAACTGCTTTGGGCTATCGGTGGAGGATAGTCGTGATTGTTGTAGACAATGCATGATGATTAGGCAAACGGAAACTAATCAATGGAACATGTCATAGAATTTGACGGTTGATAGAATACATTAATTGTATGTATTGTGTAAATGTATATAGAACCAATGTGTTTGTATACATGATGTGTAGAGGAGGAGATGGGGGATGTACTCCGCGGTTTAGGGGAAGATAGGGGATGTACCTCTAAACCGGATAGTGTTGGGAGAAGATAGGGGATGAACTCCGTAGATACAGCTCATATGCTTGTCTAGAGAAGTGAAGATAGAGCTTATATGCTTATCTTTGTGAAGTGTGGATATAGCTTATGTGCTTATCTGTGGATATTGTTGTTATACATATCTGTTGTGGAATGTGGATATAGCTTATTTGCATATCTGAGATTGTGGATATTGTTGTTATACATATCTGTTGAGAATGTGGGTAGTGCTTATATGCCTATCTGTTGAATAAGGGAAAATGAATGGTAACCTGGACTCATAAGTCGTATGGCATAAATGTGTAATTTATGTGAATGTATCAGTGTTGGCCATCTATCAATTGCTAATATTTTAGGCATTGTTCATGGTTGGTTTAGTATATTTCTACTGGGCTGTGGCTCACCCTATATGGGAATATCATTTTCAGGTACAGGTAGCATGCCACCTCCAAGGACATAGCTTGGGAGGCTAGAGGCGGACATACTTTTGTCGTATTACTTTTTGATGTATTACATGTAAATTCAAGCCAAGGGCTTAAGGTGTATGAGTTAGTACTCTTTTTGTTGTAACCAAGTGTTAACTTGGAAAGCTGTAAGCCCGTAGGGCATTTTGCTTTTGTTGTTAACATGTAATACTTATGTAATCGAACTTTCATGAATGAATGAATGTGGAACTTTTGTATATCAATGCATGACTTATTTAATGGGTTTAATGTTATTATTTTGGGGGCGTTACAACTTGGTATCAGAGCGTACCGGGTTCGAATACTTTGGGTACGTGGGAAGTGATTAGAATCACAATGGGTTCGTCTCGCTTGGTAGAGACTTTGATGTAGTATCATATGCTATGTGTTTAATTGATAACATGTTTTTGTGACTATGTGGGTATGGGATTTAATTTCTAGGATGTTGATTGGATCCTTGGATTTCTGGGAGTCTTGTTGGAAAGGCACTTGATCAATGCTGTTTCTAACCGGAACTCTAGTAATGCCTCGGGACTATCATTATCCGGAAATGAAATTCGTAAGTGCTTATGTGTTTATGTGCTTACGTGGAGTGAATTACAGTTGTCCATGCATTAGGACGTGAGTGTTTAGTTTCGGCACATTTATGAATGTGCTAATGTTCTGTGTTACCTTTATTAGGATGTCAGGACGAGGAAGAGGTGCTAGGCGCGGTAGACCTGCGAGGCAGGGAGTACCGTTACAGGGTGAGATTCCGGCAGTGCAGGAGGGAGTTGGCCAGGCCAATGTGGCCGAGCCAGTGGGTCAGCAGGCCATGGGTGCTTTGGCCAGAGAGATAGCAGGAGCTTTGGGTGTTCTCAGAGCGGGGAATCAGGCAGCTGAAGCAGGGCCTTCTTTCTTGAAGAGGGAGTTTTTCCGGTCTAACCCGGATGAGTTTGTCGGGGATCCGAAGGAGCCACTGAAGGCTGATGAGTGGCTAGAGCAAATGAGTAAGACGTTCGAGATGCTTGGCATCGAGGACGGAGCACTGAAAGTGACCTTGGCATCCTTCCAACTGAAGGGAGATGCAGGTCAGTGGTGGAAGTACGAGAAGGCTCGTGTCGGTGGTACTTGGGAGGCGTTTGTGAATGCTTTTCAGGAGAGGTTTTTGTCTGCTGCAGCTAGGGAGAAGCTGAGGGATCAGTTCAGTCGGCTTAATCAGCAGGGCTTGTCAGTGGCCGAGTTTGAGGCTACCTTTACTAGTCTGTCCAGGTTCGCACCTGAATTGGTGGCGTCTGAGGAACGCCGTTGCTATGAGTTTGAGCGAAAGTTGAGGCGAGGCCTCAAGTTGAGGGTTGGTGGGTCTTATATCCGGGAGTATAGACACCTAGTGGACGCTGCAGCTCATATGGAGCTCATGATGCAAGAGGAGGATGAGGGGCAGAGAGGCTCCAAGAGGGGCCAAGATGGCCAGGGTGATGGCAGGAGGCAGAAGGGTTCTAACCCTCAGCAGTCGCAGGGTGGTGTTGCTCGATCGACCTTCCCAGTGCTGAGTGCAGGCTCCGGGAGAGGTGGTCAGGGGGAGTTTGCTTGTTACAAGTGTGGCCAGCTGGGTCACAAGGTTTCTGTTTGCCCGCTGAAGGGTGGAGGTCAGAGAGCTGCTTCTTCTTCAGCTAGACCGCAGAGTCAGAGTTTGGGCAGGGGGCAGCCCTTGTCTTGTTATCAGTGTGGACAGCCTGGGCACCTGAAAAGGTTTTGCCCGCAGTTGAGTGCCACTTTGGGAGCGTCTGGTTCTAGGCAGACGCAGGGTTTTCAGCCAGCTCAGTCTGTGCAGGCCTCGAGGGCCAATCCGGGAGCTTCGTCATCCCAGTCTGTGCAGCAGTCTTTTGCTCCTAGAGGTGAGCAGGTAGACCAAGGGCCTACGGGGCGCGTGTATGCTGTTACCGCGCCGGATTTAGTACCGGCTCCATCGGTAGTGAGAGGTACTTTTCTGTTTTGCAACTCGGTTGCTGATGTGTTGATAGACACGGGTGCATCTCATTCTTTTGTATCTGCTGCATTTGCATCTGTTTTGGAATTGGAGTTAGCACTGTTGGCATCTCCTATTTGTGTGGTATCGCCTTTGGGTGGTGAGTTGGTCCTGAAACAGGGTGTTAGAGGATGTGAAATAGAAGTTGCCGATTATAGGCTTGCTTTTCCGTTTGTTGTCATGCCCATGAAGGGTTTTGATGTTATTTTGGGTATGGACTGGTTATCGTCATACCGGGCTGTTATTGATTGCTACCGCCAGAGGGTTACGTTATGTACCTTGAGCGGGGAGTGGTTCCATTTCTTGGGAGATCGGGTCGGTAGTGTTTTGCCACCGGGGTATGATTCGCGAAAGTGAAGTGAGCTTAGTAGTCTACTTGCCAGTTTTGAGAGTGGTGAGAGTGGTGAGACCCAGCTTGTGTTGCCGAGGGTGGTTTGTGAGTATTCGGATGTCTTTCCCGAAGAACTTGTTAGTTTGCCACCTCATCGGGAGATAGAGTTTTCTATTGATTTAGTGCCTGGTACGGCGTCGATTTCCATGGCTCCTTACCGTTTTGCTCCAGCAGAGTTGGTTGAGTTGAAAGTTCAGCTCCAGGAATTGCTAGATAAGGGCTTTGTACGCCCTAGTGTTTCGCCGTGGGGAGCACCGGCCCTCTTTGTGAAAAAGAAGGATGGTGCTTTGAGATTGTGTATTGACTACCGGAAGTTGAATCGGGCTACGGTTAAGAATAAGTACCCTATGCCCCGTATAGATGATCTGTTTGACCAGTTGAAGGGTTCCCGTTGTTTCTCTAAGATAGACTTGAGATCGGGTTACCACCTGTTGAGGGTCAGGGAGGAGGATATTCCGAAGACGGCATTCCGTACGCGGTATGGCCATTATGAGTTTCTGATAATGCCATTTGGGCTTACCAATGCACCGGCAGTCTTTATGGACTTGATGAACCGGATTTTCCGGGAGTTCTTAGACCGATTTGTGGTCGTCTTCGTGGACGACATCCTTATCTATTCACCTTCTGAGGAGGAGCACGAGGAACACTTGAGAGTGGTGCTTGAGTTGCTTAGAGCCCATAGGCTGTATGCCAAGTTTGGGAAGTGCGAGTTCTGGCTGAGGGAAGTCAAATTCTTAGGCCACGTGGTATCCGGGAAAGGGGTGTCTGTTGATACATCCAAGGTTGAGGCAGTGCAAGATTGGGCACAGCCTAAGAGTGTGTTCGAGATCCGCAGTTTTCTGGGATTGGCTGGGTATTACCGTCGGTTTGTGAAAGATTTCTCCAGGTTAGCGTCACCGTTGACTAGGCTGACTCGGAAGGGAGTCAAGTTTGTGTGGAGTGAGACTTGTGAAAAGTCGTTCCAAGAGCTGAAAGTTAGATTGACCACCGCTCCGGTGTTGATTATTCCGGAGAGAGGGTTGGGTTATGCGGTTTACTGTGATGCCTCACGAGAGGGTTTGGGTTGTGTGCTGATGCAGGAGGGGAAAGTGGTAGCTTATGGCTCACGTCAGTTGAAAATACACGAGAAGAATTATCCCACACACGACTTAGAGTTAGCAGCTGTGATTTTTGCCTCGAAAATCTGGAGGCACTACCTTTTTGGTGAGAAGTTCGAGGTGTTCTCGGACCACAAGAGTTTGAAGTATCTGTTTACACAGAGAGACTTGAATTTGAGGCAGAGGAGGTGGATGGAGTTCATCGAAGATTATGATTTTGAGTTGCATTATCATCCGGGAAAGGCCAATGTTGTGGCCGATGCCCTTAGTAGGAAAACCATTAGTGATGTGGCTTGTATAGCCATCCGGGAATGGGAGATGTTGGGAGCTCTTGGCGAGTTTGATTTGCTACTGGGCGAATCTGTTGAGGCTGCGGCCTTGTTTTCTGTTATTGCGCAGCCTACACTTGTGACTAGAGTGTTAGAGGCACAGAGAGGTGACCTTGAGGTAGAATCCCTCCGAGAGAAGATCTCCAATGGGAAAGTTGAGAAAGGTTTGACGGTGTATCCCGACCTGAGTGTGAGATACCGAGACCGTTTGTTTGTACCGGAGTCTTGCCGAGAGGAAGTACTCCGAGAGTTTCATCATTCGCGCCTTACAGTGCATCCGGGAGGTACTAAGATGTATCAGGATTTGGGTCGCCAGTTTTGGTGGCGGGGTATGAAGAGAGATGTAGCTGTTTTCGTATCGAAGTGCCTTACTTGCCAGCAAGTGAAGGCCGAGCATCAGAGGCCAGCGGGTTTGTTGCAACCCTTGCCTATTGCCGAGTGGAAGTGGGAGCATGTCACTATGGACTTCGTTGTAGGTCTTCCGAGGACTCAGCGGGGTAGTGATGCTATTTGGGTGGTTGTAAACCGGTTGACTAAGTCGGCGCACTTTATTCCTATGCGCGTGAGAGATTCGGTAGATCACCTAGCCGACTTGTATATTCGGGACGTAGTGAGATTGCACGGGGTCCCAGTGACGATCGTCTCAGATAGAGATTCTCGTTTTACTGCTAGGTTGTGGCAAAGTTTGCAAAGTGCCTTGGGCACTAAGTTGACCTTTAGTACGGCCTATCATCCTCAGACTGATGGGCAGTCCGAGCGTACTATTCAGATCCTCGAGGATATGCTTCGGGGTTGTGTCCTGGACTTCAGTGGGACGTGGGAGAGGCACTTGCCATTGGTAGAATTTGCCTACAACAACAGTTTTCAGTCTAGCATCGGTATGGCACCGTTTGAGGCCTTGTATGGCCGACCGTGTAGGTCTCCAGTTTGTTGGGCCGAGGTGGGTGATGCACCTTTGTTGGGTCCGGAGTTGGTTAGGGAGACGACGGAGAAGGTTGAGCTTATCCGTAGGCGGCTGGTTACAGCCCAGAGTCGGCAGAAATCTTATGCTGACCGTAGGAGGAGGCCTTTGGCGTTCGAGGTGGGTGATCATGTCTTTCTGAAGATATCACCTAGGCGAGGTTTGTTGAGGTTTGGGAAGAGTGGGAAGTTATGCCCTCGGTTTATTGGTCCTTTTGAGATCCTTGAGAGGATTGGCGAGGTTGCTTATCGGTTAGCCTTACCGCCGCAGTTGTCCGGAGTTCATGACGTGTTTCATGTGAGTATGCTTCGGAAGTATGAGCCAGATCCATCACATGTGTTGGATTGGACTGATTTAGAGGTAGATGAGGATGCCTCGTATGAGGAGAGACCGGTTCGGGTCTTGGATAGGCGGGATCAGGTCCTGCGTGGCAAGACCATTCCTTTGGTGAAAGTCTTGTGGAAACATCACGGAGTGGAGGAAGCCACTTGGGAACGTGAGTTGGGAGTCCGCGAGAAATATCCGGACTTGTTTGTTGATATGTAATCTTGTGTTTAAATTTTAAACTATGATTGAACTTAAGAGCTTTTATATATGTCTTGAGTTGGGAAACATTGAAAATGTTTTGGTTTATTGGAAGTATATTTTGGAACTTGCCTCATAAGGAAGTTGAATGTGACACTATATGTGTTGAATGTGTTGTTGAAATTGGAAAGATAATGCGTAATGTTAATGCATGTTGAAAGTACATATGTTGTTTACATATTGTGAAATTATCTCTTGTTAAAGGGATGGGATGACCGGTAATGGGTCGAATTGTTGAATGTTAAAGTGTAACATTGTTTAAAAATGAGGGAAAACTTGTTTTTGAAAACTTGTGCTTAATTTCGGGGACGAAATTCTTTAAGGGGGGAGGTTATAGCGATCCCGGGTTTACCCTTGTTGTATAGTGATCCGGACATGTGTCCGTGGATGTTGGTAGTTGATATTTATCTTGTTT
This sequence comes from Camellia sinensis, assembly GCF_055761805.1. Lineage (NCBI taxonomy): Eukaryota > Viridiplantae > Streptophyta > Magnoliopsida > Ericales > Theaceae > Camellia > Camellia sinensis. Next base: position 155,138,202 of record NC_138967.1, read on the forward strand.
GCATCCTCTTTACTTTGTGTATTGAGTTATAGGATGTGTTGGGTATGTTTGTTACAGGTTGGTTGTGTTTGGAAGTCTAGTGTTGCTGCCCAGAATTTTGGACTTTCGCTCGAGCGAGGAGTTGTCCGCTCGAGCGAGAGTTGAGTTGTGTCTGGTGGGTCGAGCCAGAGTGGCTTCGCTCGAGCGAGCGCTTGCACCTGGTTCTGGACCTGAGAGTTGTGTTTCTTGGCTCGAGCGAGCTTTCCTTGGCTCGAGCGGTCTGGTTTGTTATTTCGCTCAAGCGAGGAGTTGGTCGCTCGAGCGTGGCTTCTGGTTGTAGACCTGAAGGTTTGAGTTTTTGGCTCGAGCGAGATATTCTTGGCTCGAGCGAGAGTTTTCTGTGTCTGGTCGCTCGAGCGACCAAGTCTTCGCTCGAGCGAGAGTGTTTTATATCAGCGGACAGTAGCGTTTTAAACATCACTTTTTCACCTCTTTTTTTGATCAAACCCTTAAACCGAGACCCTCTCTCTCTACACTTACTCTCTCTCTAAGAATTGATCTCCCTAGAGTGTGAATCTAGCCTAGAGCCTTTATTAAAAAGATAGAGGGCGTTGAGAGCTTTGTTCTAATCTGAAAAAGTTTGGTTTTGGAGCACGTTGATCTTTGAGTTTTCATCTCCTTTTGGCTCAAACTTCGAGGTAGGGATGTCCTACTCCTCTCTATGGATTCTGTCTTTAAATTTTGGCATTTGAGATGTTGGGGTTGGTTTGGTAATTTTGTGAAAGTTTAGGGGCTTTTGTGTAATTTTACAAAAGTTGGGGTTTTATTCATAATAAACCTGAATGCATGTTTGGCATAGAGAAATGGAATAAATGTTAAGTCATTGATGAAAATGGGACCTAAGGGTTGAAATGTTAATTATGGGAATTGACCTAATTACATTGTTTGATTAATTGGGATAATTAATTGTGAGAAATGAGGGAATGAAATGTTGATTGAATATCCATTGTGCATTTATTTTCTGTTTAGAAATAACTGCTTTGGGCTATCGGTGGAGGATAGTCGTGATTGTTGTAGACAATGCATGATGATTAGGCAAACGGAAACTAATCAATGGAACATGTCATAGAATTTGACGGTTGATAGAATACATTAATTGTATGTATTGTGTAAATGTATATAGAACCAATGTGTTTGTATACGTGATGTGTAGAGGAGGAGATGGGGGATGTACTCCGCTGTTTAGGGGAAGATAGGGGATGTACCTCTAAACCGGATAGTGTTGGGAGAAGATAGGGGATGAACTCCGTAGATACAGCTCATATGCTTGTCTAGAGAAGTGAAGATAGAGCTTATATGCTTATCTTTGTGAAGTGTGGATAGAGCTTATGTGCTTATCTGTGGATATTGTTGTTATACATATCTGTTGTGGAATGTGGATATAGCTTATTTGCATATCTGAGATTGTGGATATTGTTGTTATACATATCTGTTGAGAATGTGGGTAGTGCTTATATGCCTATCTGTTGAATAAGGGAAAATGAATGGTAACCTGGACTCATAAGTCGTATGGCATAAATGTGTAATTTATGTGAATGTATCAGTGTTGGCCATCTATCAATTGCTAATATTTTAGGCATTGTTCATGGTTGGTTTAGTATATTTCTACTGGGCTGTGGCTCACCCTATATGGGAATATCATTTTCAGGTACAGGTAGCATGCCACCTCCAAGGACATAGCTTGGGAGGCTAGAGGCGGACATACTTTTGTCGTATTACTTTTTGATGTATTACATGTAAATTCAAGCCAAGGGCTTAAGGTGTATGAGTTAGTACTCTTTTTGTTGTAACCAAGTGTTAACTTGGAAAGCTGTAAGCCCGTAGGGCATTTTGCTTTTGTTGTTAACATGTAATACTTATGTAATCGAACTCTCATGAATGAATGAATGTGGAACTTTTGTATATCAATGCATGACTTATTTAATGGGTTTAATGTTATTATTTTGGGGGCGTTACAAACTCTCCTTCCATTTGTGTAAAATCTAGAGATTGCAACCTGGTCTCTTTGATTAGATGACTAAATTTGATGCTATTAAGACCAACAAGTTTGTACTCTTAGCATACACTATAGGAAATTAGGGATTTAACGGCGTTTAATTGACGACGTTTTATTAAATGTCACGTTTTCTAATTTTTAACGACGTTTTATAACTGTCGCATATTTTTTTAACCAAAATGGCACCGGTTTCTAATTGGAGGCATTTAAAAATGCCTTCAAATGCGGTAAGTACACGCGCCTCATTTTGAAATGCTTATTTTTTAATCTGAGCCCTTTCTCTGTCTCAACCCTTATACGCACACATCTCTCTCTCTCAGAGACGAATAAGACGGAGGAGATAACTCTAGGAAGAAGCTTCGTCTCTCGAAAGATCAATAGGCTGTCGAAGAGAGCTTCAAAGAACACAACACTCTCAATCCTGTAAGTATACACAACACTGAGTCTTAGCTTGAAAACGCACACGTCTCTCTCTCTCTCTCAACCGTTATACGCACACATTTCTTCATTGAAGCTCTGCACCTGTGATTTCAAAGATTCAGAGCTATTTTGAAGCGATTTTGAAGATTCAGAGCAATTTCAAAGCGATTTCGAAGATTTAGATCGATTTCGAGATTTAGAGAGATTTCGAAGCTCATCGCTACCGTCATCTGCACCGGTGAGGTAGCGAGCTCTACCATCTCTCTCTCTCTCTCTCTAGATCTATGAAATCAATGTTTTGAAGGAATTCTTACTTGATCCTCATTTGCAGAGATTCAGAGAGAGGCATTCTGACTTGATCTCTCTCTCTCTCTACTTTGTTTTTGAACTTTAATCGGTACCCTTTCTCTCTCTCTCCCTCTCTCTCTCTCTCTCTCTCGCTCACGTGCTCTATTTCTTTCGAATTTTACTGCATGTATAACATTTGTATACATCAATATGTGTGTCTGTTGAATTGTTGAATTGCTCAATAAAAATAAATTATTGAATTGTTGAAAGCTGGTCATGGCTAAGTAGATTGGATGGGAAGATGATTTGAAATTGAGTTTCTGATGCCATATAAATGACTTCCAAGAATTTGTACTTGCAAAGATCCCCTTTCCTAACCCCATGAATAGATTTGATCTGTTAGGTTCTTTTTTGAACTGAAAGAAACTTCTACACTAATTTTCATATGACAATTTGGATAAATAGGACACAATATTGCGCCAAAAAAGATGATAGTTCAACAAAAATTTAACCGTAATTGTGAATCAATATTCTGGAAGTACATATTAGATCACAGAGCTTGTTAATTATTATATTGAAACTACAGAAATTAATGTATCACTGGTATTATGTAAGCTACAAATTGGTGGTCTTGGGTTTTTTTACAGCTCATAAAAATAATTTCTTAGCAGATGTGTCAAGAATGAAATATTCAGAATGGAACATCAGTTTTTTGCAAGGTCGTCTATGTCCCACCATTGATTCTTGTTTGAGCTGCAACACAAACATATGATAAAACAGAATGAAATATTCATAATACTTGTATAGATTGCTAATTTATTTAATCTCAGGCATCGAATGCTCGGAAAGTTTACTTTTTGATTTTTGAGAGAGGGCTAAGGGCATTTATTGATGGAACAGTTTAGCTGATACGTGAATATGTTGTTGAGGGTTCTGGCATGCAAAATCTCTGCCATTCTGCGTGTGTTCATATTTTTGAGAGGATAATTGTTCTAACTAGCTTAAGACATCATTTGGTTACATTTTTGGCACAGGTTTCCTGTATATTGTTGTTAATTTTGTTTGATATACATAAATTATTTTTTTATATTGGCATTTTCATTATGTTACTCTGTGATTTTTCTTTTCTTTTTTCATTCCTCAATGATCATGATATCTTTGTTTTCCTGTTTGTTGGTTTACATGATGGTGCATTTTCTTAAATGTACAGTTGTTCTGATCTTAGGTCTGACATGCTTACTTTATTTTATATTTTTTTTCCATTTTCTAGCCGTAATGAACATATTGTCAAAATCGGGATGCTACATTGGATTGACAAAGGGGTTTACATGATTAGATCAAGGATCATAAGATCTTATCGAAAAAGAAAATTACATAATAGTTTAATTTGAATAAAATTTATTGGAACATATACACAAAATAAGCCTAAACTATAATAAACAAGTGAAATAATTTCAAAAAATATAATGCTTTGTGTAAAATTTAAATATAATATTATGCAAGTAAAAGTTTGCATTTCATCAACAGAAATTGGAGAAGAAAAGTTTTATAATAGAACACTTTGCACTCTTCAATAGTGCATAAAAAGAAAAAGGAAAAATAGTTAACACAGTTGGTTTTAAAAATAGTTTGGAAATTCAAAAGAGAAGAAAACAAATTTTTTTTAGGAGATGATTTGGTTCCAATTCTAAATAATCAAGAACCGTTGATTATGGTTTGATTCATGGATTAAGGCTCAAAAGAATCATAGTGAACTCAACCAAACCAAACTTTTCCCTATGTTGATTTTATTTTTTATAAACTAATTGTAGTAGGTAAAGTAAAAAATATTAAGGTGTTGAGAGGAGAAATCAAACCTTAGATTTCCAACTTAACCTTCGCATGTATCAATCAACTGAGTTGTTCTTAATTTGTTAGAATCTCACACTAATAAATTAATATAACCAATATTTGTTTACACACATAAATATTATGACTTAAATTTAGTTTTTGACAAGTATTTAAGTAATAAATTTATATAGTTGCTTCTATGTTATGCTGCAATTAATTGATCTTCTATTGATAATTTTTTTTGAATTCGAATAGGTTAAAACTGTGGAACCAAACTGGTTTCTATGGTTCAATCACATAGTTTTAACTCTCTTATTCTGGTTTTAATTTCCTGGAACCAAAAGGAATGGTTTGATCCCATTTCCTCTTTAAAACTGCACCAGTTTGGTTCGTGCACAACCCTATAAGAAAACATACATAGAGTAAAAGATAAGGAATTCTCCAAGAAACCTAAATAAAGATATTCGAACAAATAAATAGATCTTAGGCTACATATGCGTATATTATATGTCTTTTGTCCCTTTGTTTTGAGACAAAATAATTAATTCTGGACTAATTTCTTGTTGGTTGATACAGATTTATATAGAGGTTGAAAAATTCGGGAGGAATTAGTAAAGCATCCTGAGAAATCATTGCCCTCATTATTGGTCACTATTAATGGTTTATTTTCAAAATTGGAGTCATCAATTGGCCATTTTCATACAGTGTGTTAGGTCACTTCTCTCACTAATGACCTACTTTGTTTTCCTCCGGCTTTCCCTATTGTAGTTGCAATTTACCTTTGTATTGTTTTCCTCTCTTTTCTTTTGTTTTTCTCTTTTGACTTCTAATTTTATTGATAAACATAAAGCATCAAAAGAAGGTAGAACTACTTACCATTAATTTTGATGTACTTTTATACCATTTTCTGTTTGTGTAATTACTGTGCAGAGTGACTCTTCTGTTGATGGGAGCTATTCATTCCCTCTAATGTTTGAGAAATTTCCAGAAGTGAACCAGGAAGGCTCTCAATGGACAGATTGTGAGATTAGAGATGCTATCAACTTAATTTATGAAAATCCACACATGTTGGATTCTTACTTAAATGTCATTGTAAGAGTCTGAACATTCTTACTTATGCTTTCCGATTTTTCTTCAAAGTTTGTGGTTGTGTTTTATTACTAAGGATTGTTTGTGGTTGTGTCATTGTAAGACTTTGGAAGGACTTATTAGCCAAGAAAAGTTTGAAAAATCTCGAGCCTATAGTCTTGATAAAAGGTTTTGTTGTTTTTTATCTGGTCACAAGTTTCCTCATTTATATTTTTTTACTTGTGCTACTCACTAATATAGCTATTTTGGTTGTGCTCTGATTTGCCTTTCTTAACTTTTAACCACTTCCATTTTGTTCATGAGTTCGTAACTATACTGATCGACTCTGCAATTTTGTTTTTTGGGGGTATTGCCTTGGTTGTGGAAGGTGAGTGGTTTGTTGTTAGATTATGGATTGGTTGTGCTGCAACACTATTCTCTGTATCTAATTTTTCCTCTTTACTCCAGACATCAGGAGACTTCCTTGTGTACATGGATCTCAACGCAAACAATGAAATAGTGCACACCCATGCATTTTTGGCCGGTGTTATGTTTTGGTCACAGGCGCACATATCAACCTTCTTTTTTATCTAAATATAATGAATGTCTGGTTTACTTGTTATGATGTCCCATATTCTGCTTTAAAAGTGAATTTCTTCAAATTATGTCTTTAGAATCATGTTAACTATATTTAAGCAGCCAAGAAGCTTTAGTTAGAACTTAGATGTGTATAATAAGTCAGCAAAAGTTGCAACACTTTTGTTACAAGATTAATATCTAAACAGTTGAAGATGTTAGATCTAGAGAAAGCATCTCGTTCGCATATCCCACTTCCTTAGCTGGAAAGGAACAGTCTAACACATAGTCCTAAAAAACACACACATTATAAGTACCCTGAAAAGTGCAACCTCCATGTACTACCCAACTTTTACTTGGTTTCTTTTTATTTGGTTTTGATTTGTGACACCAGCAACACATCAATGACCCTTTGCAATTTTCAGCTAATGAAGACTATTTATTGTTGAAACTGTTCCTTCAAATTTATGGCTTGTATGTTTGTGGGGTTAAAACCAATTCATCTTATAGGTGGGACTTTTCCTAATTACTCATTTTCAATCTCAACTTCCCAATTAATCATTTTACGTCCAACCACGGACAGTTTCATGAATGAAGAAATGAATACTTTGTCTGTCACGCCCTCAAAAAATATACCCATTATATATATATATATATCATTGACATGCATTGTTTAAAGAGAACACTTTAATAATTCGTTATAATATCCATCAGAGTCTTACAAAAACCAAAGCATTACATGTAACATCAAAGTAAATGCCCTAACGGCTTACATCTTTCCAAGCCAACACTTGGACACACAGTATGAGTTCTAACTCAAATATAAATAAAGCCCAAGGCTTGAGTGTTTACAGGTATTAACAATAAAAAAACAAATAACTAAAAGTAGTCTTCCAAAATCCAAGTCCTTCCAAGCTAAGTCCTTGGAGGTAGCTTATCGCCTGAACCTGAAAATGATGTTCCCATAAAGGGTGAGCCACAGCCCAGTAGAAATATACTAAACCACATATAAGCAATGAATAAAGCAATAGCATTCAACAGATGGTTAACCAAGATAATCAATTACTTCATTTCACAGTCTCATGACACAATTGTCTAAGATACGTTTTACCTTCCAATTTTATCAACATGGCTCAGAACCTGGCCAAACTTACAACAGTGAATCACATATATAATATTCACATCCTTCCAATATCAACAAACAAATGAGACTCAAGCTCAAATCAAACACTTCATACTTCCAGATTGATACACATTTTAGTGCTGTATCAATAAAACACTTCTATATAAATAAGCACACATAAAAGTGATGCTAATGGAGTCCATCCCCTATCTCCTCCCAAACAAAATCCGATTTAGAGGTCCATCCCCTATCTTCCCCTAAACCGTGGAGTACATCCCCTATCTCCTCCCACACACAAAACAAAGTATGCAAATGCAATGCTCAATCAATACACGTATTTTATGTATCAATGCCATAGTCAAAATTAATGACTTAATCAATGTGATTAGTTTCAGTTATTCCTAATCCACATGCAATGTCTACAACAATCACGACTATCCTCCACCGATAGCCCAAAACAGTTATTTCTAAACTGAAAATAACTATGTCAACAATTCAATAGACAAATGATACCATTTACTCAATTATGCCATTTAATCAATAAATTCCCCAATTCCATGAATTTAATCCCTCTTTTCCCAATTCCATGAATTACTTATACAAATTAATTCAATAATACAACTAGGGTTTTTTTTCCAAAATTCACCAAAGTATCTCCAACATGTTAAAATACCAAAACTTAGAACAAAACCTATAAAATGGAGTAGGAAATCCCTACCTCAAAGAAAATAACCCTAATGGAGAAGATAGAGATAAATGCCCAAATTCCACTGTGCTCCAAATCACCAAATGTTCAGATTAGAATGAAGCCCAAGCCGTCCTCTATCTTTCTTACAAAGAACTTAAGATGGATTCACACTAAAAGTAGATGAACACTTAAAGAGAAGATGAGTTTTGAGGGAGAGAAGTCGGACCTAGGGTTTAGAACCAAAAAGAATAAGAAAAGACTGATCAAATCCCGCTGCTGTGTATTTAAACTGGACAGGCTCGCTCGAGCGAAGCCTTGGTCGCTCAAGCGACCAAACACAGAGAAACTACGCTCGAGCCAAGGAAGCCTTGCTCGAGCCAACAACCCAAAAGCTCGCTCGAGCGAAAGAAAGCTCGATCGAGCGAAGAACTCAAACCCTCAGGTCTGAAACCAGACTCACGCTCGAGCGAAGGAACTATTGCTCGAGCGAAGAACAAACTAACTCGCTCGAGCGAAGAAAAGCTCGCTCGAGCCAAGAATGCAAAGCTACAGGTCCAACCCAGACGCAAACTCTCGCTCGAGCTATCAAAGCCTGGCTCGAGCGAAGAACCAAAACAACATCTCGCTCGAGCGACAAACTCCTCGCTCGAGCGAATAACCAAAATTCTGGACAGCAACACTTGGTTTCTAAACCCAACCAACCTGCACAAACCTGCCCAACACATCCTATACTTCCAAATGAAAAAAAATAAGGAACAACAACAACAACAATTATACAACGACAGAATCTACGGAACAGTCCGGATACAATAATAAAATGGGAAAAGACCGGGGTCGCTATATTGTCTTTGAATAAATGGTCCCTTGATTCTAGTTGCTAGATTAAGGAATTACATGTTTGGTTCTTTTTATTTTTAAAGAATCTATATAAGATGCTGTACAAATATTTCTTATTTAAATTATTGATTGAGATGTCAATTTGTCATATTGTTTTTCCATCGGTCACTCTGATCAACCCCACCACTACTACTTCTCTTGACCCTAAAAAGAAAGAAACTGCAGCAGCCTTTGCTTCACTAAATTCACAAAAATATTTGGTGAATGTATAAGGGTCTGTCTCTTCCTCAGTTTGGTCTTGCTAGTGTGACTGATTTCTCAATTTTGTCTTGCTAGGGGTCTATTCCACTGTTTATGCACTATGTCATGAATAGAGGACTTCCCTTCACATCTTACAGTGTGAATAGTTATCACTCTTTTCTCACATCATGTATTCTAAGAAAAACGTTATGTCCAGGTTCCAGTGGATCTTGTCATTGACCATTATGTTCAGGTTGATGTGGCAAGAAGTGAAAATGCAATGCAGGCAAATATGGGGCTTGAATTTCAGAGAAACAAGGAGAGGTTTGTTTTTCTTAAGTGGGGTTCAAATGTTTTTCACAATATGCTCATTGCTCCTCCTGGTTCTGGTATTGTCCACCAGGTAAGACTTTGGCATCATTAGTGCATCAAGGATATTTCTATATTTAGATGTTATATTGTTGTTAAGGAAAATTCTCATGGCAAGGTGCAAGAATTTGACCTTAAGGTGGTATGAATGGTTTACTAGTAAAAGGGCCAAAACATTAGATAGGTATAGGCTCAATACATGAGGTTTGCAATGTTTAACTATTTGTGGGGCTTCTGGAGTAAAGCCACATTTACCTCTAGCCTCTTGTAAATCATAGTCCAAATTTTCTCATTTTTTAGCACTATAATACTATTTGGTAGGTTTGGCATTTAGCAAGTGACTCTGGTAATTTTTAGGTTAATCTTGACTACCTTGGATGGGTTTTTTGCTACACAAATGGCATTCTGTACCCTGATAGCGTGGTTGAAACTGATTCCCATACAACTATGATTGCTGGCTTAGCAGTTGTTGGCTGGAGAGTTGGAGGAATTGAATCTGAGGCTACAATGCTTGGCCAGGTATTTTGAGATAATAATGTATTTTCTTTATGATTTTTCATACGCTTGTGCCAGCTGTTAGTGTTTGCACTTATTCTTTGGTAGACAAACATGCATGAAATGGGTAGTTGTTTTCTCTTCTTTTTCCTCCAAAGGTGCAAAAGAAAATGCAGCCTCTGCTTCTCCAAAACCTGCTGGTACTGGTGATAGTAACTACAATGTACGACTCTCCCCCCCCTCCCAAAAAAATGGAGTAAATTCTTGAGTTTTTATTTATTTATTTATGGGTACCTAGAATTATGGTTCAACAGTAATAATAATATACATTCACAAAAAGATCGTACACAAGTTGTATTGAGGTTTATCATTTTCAAAATACTGTGCTCATTAGTGACCTCCTAATTAAAATGTCATTGACACTGAGCTGCTATGGCATCTAATTGTTAACAGGGAAGTTACTTCCAAAAGGATTAAGATCAAGCAGAAATGATTAATGTTCCTATTTTGGTTTGCTGAATTAACTTTTTAGTTTATTCATATGCATCAGTGGTTTCTGGATTAATTTGTGTTTTCATTTTTCAGGTCAGAAATTTTTTGGAGAGATGCAAAATATGGTCCAAGAATTAAAGAACTTAGTTTTTTAAGTTTTTTCATTTTTTAATAAACGTAAGCACAGTTAATATTTTTTTTATTTAATTCCTTTGTATATACTTTTGAATATTTAATTTTCATTTATGAAATATATGATGTTATTCTATTCAATATGTGGTTATGATTCAAAATATAATATATAGTGTGTATTACATTCTTCAAATGTGCATAAAAAAATAATATTGATTATTTTTCAAATATGTCGAACCCTTTTTTATCACAGATTTTATTAGTTATTAATCACACTTAAAAGATATGATCTAAATGTTATTAATCACACTTAAAAGATATGATGTAAATATTTTTAATTACACTTAAAAGATGTAATCTAAATGTTATTAATCACACTTAAAATGTGTGATCTAAATGTTATTAATCACACTTAAAAAGTGTGATTAAAAATGACCCTTTTTAATCATACTTCCAAAGATTACGCTTAAAAGTTGTGATCTAAATATTTTTAATCACACTTAAAAGGTATGATCTAAATATTTTTAATCACACTTAAAAGGTGTGATCTAAATGTTATTAAGCACACTTAAAAAGTGTGATTAAAAATGACCCCTTTTAATCACACTCCCAAAGATCACACTTTAATAATTAAAAGGTGTGATTAAATAACATACATCACACAAAAAAAGTGTGATCCTTATCTGTTTTTGTAGTAGTGATGGGATATCTTCAATGAAATGGTGAAGCCATTCAGCTTCTTCCGTTGCTTTATCTAAAGCAATAAACTTTGATTCCATCGTTGATCTAGATATACACATTTTCTTGGAAGATTTTCAAGACACGGTTGCCCCACCAAGAGTGAACACATATCCACTAGTGGACTTTGAGTCCTTTATATCTAATATCCAATTCGCGTCACTATAGTCTTCTAGCACCGCAGGATATCGAGTATAATGCAGCCCATAATCCCGAGTGTAACTTAAATACCTTAACATCCGCACAATGCCCTTCCAATGAGTAGCATCGGGGATTACTCGTGTATCTACTAAGCCTGCTAACTGAGTAGGCTATATTCAGCCTAGTACAACTCATCAGATACATCAAACTTTCAATTACTCGAGAATATTCTAACTGAGAGACACTCTCTTTATTATTCTTGGTAAAATGTAGACTTACGTCTACAGGCGTCGGTGACAGACTCGTATCTGATTCACTAAACTTCTCAAGTATCTTATCAATACAATGAGACTGAGAAAGTATAATTCTGCCAGATGTTCTGGTAATCCTAATTCCCAGAATAACATCTGCAATGCCCATATCCTTCATGTCAAACTTAGAATTTAACAACTTCTTGGTAGTTCTGATCATTTCATCATTACTACCTATAATGAGCACATCATCAACATATAGATACAAAATGACATAAACTCTGTCAGTGTCTTTAACATAAACACACTTGCCACATTCGTTGATTCTAAACCCACTTGACAACATTACGTTGTCAAACTTCTCATGCCATTATTTAGGTGCTTGCTTCAAACTATATAATGATTTGACAAGTTTACAGACTTTCTTGCTTTGCCCTGGAGCTGAAAACCACGTCATAGGTAAAATGGCCTTACTTCTTACGGATGTGACATCTATCAAACTTTCTTTTAACCTTGACATTTTTTTTTTGAAATAATGTTATCTCCTATTCTTTCGACGAAAAGATCAAAAGAAAACTTCTTTTTGGATTTCTATTTATGAAAGTCAAAGTCAAGTTTAGACTTTAGTGAGGCGGTGTTTAGGATGATAGATTTTGACTAAAATAAAGATAAAAGAGATGAAAATAATTAATAAAATAAAATGTTATATTTTATATATTAATTTATTATTTTTTCTCTTACAACTATCTATGTAATCATTAAAAGAAAAATAAATAAAAAAAATCACAAATTATCATAAACACAACCTTTTTCATCTCATAAAATAGTTTAAATTTTTTTAAAAAATCTATTAAAATAGCTAACATCCCAAACGAGAACTTTGCAAGGTTAGATGGAGAAAATGACATTCTTACCCCACTTTTTATAAAAATATAAGTCAGACATAATGGAGAGCTTTTCTTTCTGTATTTACGGACTAGAGGGTACTGTTCGCCTATAGTGGACTTTATTTCGGATCTATTTCAATGATTTAAATTATTCAATGTGTAACGCCCTCAAAATAAACCCATAATATCATACATTCTTGACATGCTTAAACATAAGAGAATGAAGCATAATTACATTTCATCAGAGTATTCATTACAAAATGTATTACATGTTGACAACAAAAGTAAATGCCCTATAGGCTTACAACTTTCCAAGTCAACACTTGGTTACAAAAAAAGAGTACTAGCTCTACACAAAATAAGCCCTTGGCTTGATATATATGTAATACAACAAATAGAACGAAAAAATAAGGTCAAACGATCTCAAGCCTCTCAAGCTACGTCCATGGAGGTGGCATGCTACCTGTACCTAAAAATGATGTCCCATATAGGGTGAGCCAACGCCCAATAGAGATATGCTAAACATAATATGAGCAATAACTAAAACATTAGCATTTGATAAATGTTTAACTCACATAAATCAATTTACAACCCATTTCAATTACATGACCAAAGTAGCCACGTTACATTCCATTTTCCATTTCTTATCCAATTTCTCAATTCATAACTATGGCTCAGAACCTGGCCAAACAATTTAAATGAGATTGTATCTCATATTAAAACATTATCCTTATCCACAATTCATTTTCAAATGAGATAACAATCATATCAAAACACTTCCACAATTCACAAGAGATACACATTTTTGCTGTATCAATATCACATTAACACTTCCATACTTCATAAATGATACACAGATTTGCTGTATCAATACATCAAAAGATACACATATTTGCTGTATCATGGAGTCCATCCCCTATCTCCTCCCAAACAATATCCGGTTTAAGAGTCCATCTCCTATCTTCTCCTAAACCATGGAGTACATCCCCTATCTCCTCTCACACAATACAATGTATATAAACACGTATCATATACATAATCATTCAATACATAAATTTGATGTACTATTCCAACTGTCATATCCGATGACATATTCAATTGATTAGTTTTAGTTCGCCTAATCATCATGCATTGTCTACAACAATCAAGACCATCCTCCACCGATAGCCCAAAGTAATTATTTCTAAACAGATAACAAATGCCTCAACAGATATATAATCAACATTTCAAAAGTGAGCGATTAATAAATCCAACTCCACCATTCTATCTCATATTATACCAATTTCATCATTTCCAACTCAAATTCATATTTCCATAATATTCCAAATTAATTATATAAATTAATTCGTAACAAGAATTAGGGTTTTCTTCCCTCTTTCTCAACATTGACCCAAAGGCTCAGATATCAACAACAACATCGATAATCCCCTTTTTAAGACCCAAAACACATATGTATGAGTCAAATAAACAAAACCCCTCTTTTCATTTTAGAACCGTAACACCCAAAATTTCCCAACTCCAACATTACATCAAAATGACCAATAGTTTATGTTAAAGACCATAGAAATGAGTAGTTATCCCTACCTCGAATTTCGGAGCTCAACGAAGAAGATGATGAAAACTCAAAGTGCTCCAAATTTCAAGATTTTCAAATTGATAGGAAGCCTTCACCAAGCACAACACTTTTTACAAAGGGAGTATGGAGGGAGATCACTCAAACTAGATCAATACCGAGAGAAATTGGGTTTCTAGAGAGAGGAGCTCTTCAATGGAGTTTTTGAAAAGTAAGAGAGAGAAAAGGAGTTGAAAAAGTGATCCAAAAATCAGATCTCGGACTGATATAAAAGTCTCCCCGCTCGAGCGTGGAACGCCCCGCTCGAGCTTCAGACACAGACTCACGCTCGAGCGTGAAAAGCGCCGCTCGAGCTTCGATTGCACACTTGCAGAAGTTCTGCAGACCATGGTCCCCGATCGAGCGTCAAACTCCTCGCTCAAGCGGAGGGACAAAATCAAAGGGGCACGCTCGAGCATCAAAACTCCTGCTCGAGCGTCCAACGACCTACAGAGAAAAATACTGAGAGATGAAAAATCACGCTCGAGCGTCAAAACGCCTGCTCGAGCGGAGGAGCAACAACAAAGGGCCCGCTCGAGCATCAAAAGCCTCGCTCGAGCGTGAAGGCCAAAACCTGGGCATCAACTTTTGGTTTCTAAACACAACCCACCTGTTTCAAACCTGCCCAACACATCCTAAAATTCAAATATAAGGAATTAAAGGATGACAACATTATATATACAACAACCAACTCCACAGAACCTAAGTCCGGATACAACAAACAAAGAAGAAAGAATCGGGATCGCTATAACCTTCCCCCTTAAAGAATTTCGTCCCCGAATTAAGTACAAGTTTTCAAAAAAAACAAGTTTTTCTCAATTCTCAACAATGTTACAATTCATTACCCAACAACTTGACCCATTACCGGTCATTCTATCTCTATTCAAGAGGCATTTCACAATATATACTTAATATGCATTGTTAGCATGCCTTCCCTTGAAATTCACCAATTTCAACATATTTTTCACAATTTCATATCATATTCAATGTTCATGATATCTTTCCATTTCTACAATATATTCAACATATGAAATGTTACAATAAACTTCCATAAATCTAAATATATACAATGTTTTACAACTCAAGACATATTTAATGCTCTTAAAGTTCATCAATATTACAAAATCCCAATACATGGTTAAACATTTACAAATAAGTCCGGATATTTCTCACGGACATCCACCTCACGTTCCCAAGTGGCCTCCTCCACTCCGTGATGTTTTCATAAAACTTTAACCAATGGAATGGTCTTGCCTCGCAAAACTTGATCCCGTCTATCCAAGACCCGAGCTGATCTCTCCTCATATGAGATATCCTCGTCAACTTCCAAATCGGTCCAATCCAGCACATGGGACGGATCCGGCTCATACTTCCGAAGCATACTAACATGAAACACATCATGCACTCCGGACAATTGCGGCGGTAAAGCTTAACCGTACGCAACCTCCCCAATCCTCTCAAGGATCTCAAAGGGACCAATAAACCGAGGGGACAACTTCCCACTCTTCCCAAACCTCATCAAGCCTCGCCTAGGTGATATTTTTAGAAAAACAAGATCATCCGTCTCAAATGCCAAAGGCCTCCTCCTGCGGTCAACATAACTCTTTTGGCGACTCTGGGCTATAATAAGCCTCCTACGGATAAGTTCAACTTTCTCCGTCGTTTCCCTCACCTCACCAACTCCGAACCCAACAAAGGTGCATCACCCACCTCGGCCCAACAAATCGGAGACCTACAAGGTCGGCCATACAAGGCCTCAAACAGTGCTATACCGATACTCGACTGAAAGCTGTTGTTGTAGGCAAACTCCACCAAGGGCAAGTGCCTCTCCCATGACCCACTAAAGTCAAGAACACAACCTCGAAGCATGTCCTCAAGGATCTGGAGGGTACGCTCGGACTGCCCGTCAGTTTGAGGATGATAAGCCGTGCTAAAGGTCAATCTAGTGCCCAAGATACTCTGCAAAACCTGCCACAACCTAGCAGTAAAACGAGGATCTCTATCTGAGACGATCGACACTGGGACCCCGTGCAACCTCACTATGTCCCGAATATACAAGTCGGCAAGATGATCTATCGAATCTCTCACGCGCATAGGGATGAAGTGCGTTGACTTGGTCAACCGGTCTACAACCACCCAAATAGCATCACTACCCCGCTGAGTCCTCGGAAGACCTACAACGAAGTCCATAGTGACATGCTCCCACTTCCACTCGGCAATAGGCAAGGGTTGTAACAAACCCGCTGGCCTCTGATGCTCGGCCTTCACTTGCTGACAAGTAAGGCACTTAGACACGAAAGCCGCCACATCTCTCTTCATACCCCGCCACCAAAACTAGCAACCCAGATCACGATACATCTTAGTGCCTCCTGGATGCACTGCAAGGCGTGAATAGTGAAACTCTCGGAGTACCTCCTCTCGGCAAGACTCCGACACAAACAAACGGTCTCGGTATCTCACACTCAGGTCGGGATACATAGTCAAACCCTTCTCAGCCTTCCCACTGGAGATCTTCTCTCGGAGGGATTCTACCTCAAGGTCACCTCTCTGTGCCTCTAACACTCGACTCACAAGCGTAGGCTGCGCAACAACGGAAAACAAGACCGCTGCCTCAACGGATTCGCCTAGAAGCAAATCAAACCCTCCAAGTGCACCCAACATCTCCCACTCCCGGATGGCTGTATAAGCTACATCACTAATGGATTTCCTACTAAGGGCATCGGCCACAACATTGGCCTTTCCCGGATGATAGTGCAACTCAAAATCATAGTCCTCAATGAATTCCATCCACTTCATCTGCCTCAAATTCAAGTCTCTCTATGTAAACAAATACTTCAGACTCTTATGATCCGAGAATACCTCGAACCTCTCACCGTAAAGGTAGTGCCTCCAAATCTTCAAGGCAAAAATCACAGCTGCTAACTCTAGGTCATGTATAGGGTAATTTCTCTCGTGTATTTTCAATTGACGTGAGCCATAGGCTACCACTTTCCCTCCTTGCATCAACACACAACCCAAACCCTCTCGTGAGGCATCACAATAGACTGCATAACCCAAACCTCTTTTCGAAATAAACAAAACTGGAGCGGTGGTGTAGACACCCCATTTTTGATCGTCCTCAAGACTTGGACGTCACCGTTTGAACACCCGGTGATTATCCATGTTTGTGTTCGTCTTGAGTTCCCGGAAGCCTTGGCAGCGCGCCTCGTCGCAGGACCTCTCGACTCAACTGTTTTGTGCTTGGTTTGACACCAAACACTTTTGTTTTGCCTTTGAGAGGCAGGGTAGGGCTTGTAGACCATCCCCACCCATCACCGGCCGTGGCTTGAGGCCATCGGCTGTGTTTTGTGGCCACCGGCTAAATATTTGGCCGGCCAGCACTATAGATGGCCGGTCGGCTATCTTTTTTTGGTCAATCGCATCTTTGGCCGGCCGACTACTGTGCATCTGCTTTTGCAGATATTTTGACACAGCTGTCTTGCATTTGACTCCCCTCCATACACGTGTATGGAGGGATCTCTCTCTTTAGAAGCTTGTCTTGTAAGCTTTACAAGACAAAAGGCTCTATAAAGAGAGGTCTTCTCTCTTGTTGAAAGAGGTTAGACAAAAAAGGGTTAGACAACTTTGTGAGAAGAGCTCTGGTTTTAGGTTTAGGGTTTCATACATATCCTATCTCTATATCTCTCTCTTGTGTGTGTATAAGTGTGTTTGTGTCTTACTATTGCACACAAACACATAGTGTTACACCTTTTCTTGGTTCTTGAAGGGCCAGAGGTTTGTTCTTGAAGCTTTGGAGCTGTTTTGAGCTCAAGGAAGGGGCTGGTCCACCATTTGTGAAGAAGGTCAACAAGGGTAACAATCTTACCCCTTTTTACCCCATTCTTGCATACTATTTTTGTCTATCTTAGAACTGTTTTCGAGCTTAGTGTATAACATAAAAAAGTTCTGTTTTTAGGCCCTCTAAATAGTTTGTATAGAGTGTTTTGTGGTTTGAGGTTGTTTGACCCCTCCTAAGCCTTGTAAGGCTCCATTTTGTGCCATTTTGTGTAAGCTCCGAGACCTTGGTGTTTGGGCCTCCTCACCACTGAAATCTTGAGGGATTTCAGAGGTAAGGATGGTGCCTTGAGGTCCCAAGAAGGAGAGGGTCACCCCCTCTCCTTGTTGTCCTTGAAAAGGGCCATTTTTGCCTCTTTAATGAGCACCTAGCTAAGCCTCATGTTGACCATGTCTTGGCTATTATTTATGCTTATTTTGTCATGAAATAGCATTGTTGTATGTTGGTTTTGGTGCACCATGCTTGTTTAGCATACATGCCTTGTAATGCCATTTTGTTGCCTTAACATGCCTTAGGTTGTAAACCATTGTTCAAGCATGTTTTAGGCTTAGCTTTGTGAAGCATTTGTGCTTATCTTGCCATGTTTAAGGTCTGTCCTTAGTTGTTTGGGTCAACCAAGGCATGCTTAGTATAGCTCATTTGCGTTTTTGGCTTATTGGCCTTAAGTGTGTGAGTGTATAGCATGCATTACTTGCTTTGTTTCAGTGGTTTGGCACCATTTGTAGCATCATTTCAGTCCCTTTAGCATGCTTGTATGCTTGCCTTGGATGCCCCTTTGATGCCTTATGAGCTTGTGTTGTATGCTCCATGTTTTGGTCGTTGTGCATGCTTTTGAATTCAAGCCATCTAAATGCCATCTAAGTGGTCTTTTGGGCTTTGTTTTATGTGCTAAAACTCTGTTTTTTGGTCATTTAAGTCTTGCCATGTGTGGTCATATCAAGTGTAGTTCAATACTTCATTAGCTTGCCTTGAATGCTTGGGCCATTTGTTGCATGTTTAGCCTATCTTGTTTGCTTGGTTTGGCACCATTTTCTTGCATGATTTTCAGAGCTTAATGCATGCCCCATGTCCATGATTATTCCCTTTTAAGTGCACTTAAAAGATGCCCATTGTGCTTGAGCGTTAGCCCTTTAACATGTGCATGTGTGTATGTGTGTTTAGTCCCATTTTCTTAAGCTTTTGGCCACTGTTTTGGGCCTAATTAGAGCTGCCTAAATCATGCTTAAGTCCATCCTTGGCTTGCTTGCATGCTTACCTTGCATGTTTGTTTGCATGCTTGCATGTACATCTTGCATTCCCATGTTGCATCCTTAGCTTGCATGCCTAGGTTGCATTGCATCTAGCATGCATGTCTTGTTCCTTGATCTAGTGATAGGAATTGGGCTTTGGTTTGTTGGTTTGCATTGCATTTGACATCAAAATGTGCACACTTGGTCTCTTGGGCCATCACGCATTGAAATGCGCGCTTGATGGTCCGAGAACCAAGGACAATGTCCCTTTGAGTCATACACATGATAAGGGATAGGATTGGTGCATACATTGCTTGAATTACATCGCCATGCTATGCCTTGCCCTCTGCTGCTGTCAATTGCAGGTTCTGCAGACATTCTCTGCCGACCGGCAGTTTTTAGTGCCGACCGGCAATCCATTGGTGGCCGATAGCTTCACCAACAGCCGGTGATCACATACCACTGCCGGTGGCTATTCTACTCAGCCGGTGGTGTCTCTCAATGTCCAGGGAAGCAATTCTGAGACTTTGGCAGTCTTCAAAGAGGCAGAGCAGGGAAAACAGAGGCAGCCTATGCATGGCAGTGCACTTCCGAGCAAGACCCGAGCACGCGCGCATCGGACCCTCTTCCCGAGCCCCCCTTTTATTGCTTTCCTTATGCTTAGTTAATTTGTTAATTAATTAGGTGATTTGTAATAATTAATTAGCTTGTGAGTTAGTTAATTTGTATTATTCTTTTGGTCCCTCCGAGCGAGGGTGAATCTGTAATAAGTGTGGGTGCGTGCGTGTGTATGTCTTCCAACCCCCACTTCTTTCTCCCTTTTACTTACCTGCTTTGATGGTTAGTAATAGGTCATGTTTAAATTAGCATACCTTGTGCTATGCATGCGTGCATCTATGCATTTGTCTCGTACGCACTGGGCTAGGTACATCATGCTAACTGCATTTGTACTTCAATTCCAAATTGAATACGTGCATCAATTGATTGCATTTCACATGCCATGTTTAGGTTAGCCGAGCCTACTCTAATTGCATCCTGTATGCGTTGCATTAGTCAATTTGACATGAACTAGGACCATGCATGTTGGCTAACTAGTTTATTGTTTTGGCACGGAGTACGATGCAAGTATTTTATGCTTTAGCATACTGCATGCGTGTGAATGCTACCATGACAGCATGCTTACCATGCGGCTAGATGCTTATGTGATAAACTGTTTGGATGCCTGTGGGTGAAGGTTGGATTGTCTGAGTTGGAAAAACTCGTTGAAATCCGTATTTTAGCCTACTTGCGAGTAGCAAATTCCAAAGTGTTTTTTAAGACAAACGGATATGCAATGCTTATTTCCAAATTAGGCAATCTAGTCTATACTTGTGTGCTATGCGCATAACATAGTAATTCTAGGCTAATAACTGGAATAAGAACACATAATGCTTTCAAAACAAGATATCACAGTTAGTAGAGGCTGATCTTTGATCGGGCGAGAGGGGGTGCTCATAGCTGACCTTCCCCAATCGTACCCAAGTTCCCGAGCCGAGGCAACTTTGGTGATGACGGACACGTGGCCTTTGGCACCGAGTCAGGGTTTCCTAAATTCCCCCAAAATAAAATATTTAGGTGGCGACTCTGTATCTGGCAAAGCAGTCCATGTTTGGCACTTCTTTCAAAAAACCTGTTTTCTCAAAACAATTTGCCAGATTTGGACTCTTTGGTTCAGATTAAGAACCGTGACACAAATCGAGTCCGAACTGTAGCAAGGGCCCCACGCGGGCGCGTCTACAGTTTCTGGCGACTCTGCTGGGGAATTTAGAGAGCTTGACTCGAACTCATGATATCCTGTTTTGATCTCATTTATGTGTCTCTTTGCATTGCATGTGCATTGGTGCGCCTAGGACACTGTGTTTGCCATCTGCCATTCCTGAACGGTTTGCCGGAGGCTTGTCTTGTCAAGGCACGACCATAAGGCTGACCGGTTATGGGCTCTGACAGTATGGGAACACAAACCCCGGTTTTACCGGGGCACCCTTTTCGACCATTCGACCTAGTGTATATCGAAATCCATAGTGACCATTCCAAGCTAGGATAGGTTGCTTACCCGAAGTTAGGTTGTTTGAAAACTGCTGCGTGCATAGTGGAACCCTAGCTCCTGACAAAATAGGACAGGGAAACCCTACCCCAACATAGGGGTGTTTTGGCTCTCTTTACTTGCTATGTGCTTTAGAGTGTATCTCTACAGGAACGTACATATCAGTTTGCAAGTTTGAGTATCAGGCCCGAGGGCACCAGTATCAATGTTGTTGAGGAATTAGTTATCTGAGGGTATCAGGTTCAGTTTTGGGGACAGTGATTCTGGGGAACAGTGATCAGCAATAGAGTGCAGTTGGTCGGCTACACCTGTGGTTGATCTGTTTGGGTTGAAATGCTGTTTGTTTTTCCTTTCAGTTCAGAGTGTCCAGAGAATTAATACAGAATAGCTAGTGTTCCCCCTTGTTGAGGCAGGACTTATGATGACGCAGAATTCAGAAGAGATTGTGGTTATGACAGCTACGCTGGATCAAGGGATCACCCTACAGGATGAAACCAATGTTGATGTGTCGCATCCGCCCAGGTCGCCTGTCGCGCACCCGATCTGGACTCCCCAGTTGTATCAGGCTCATGAGCCCACTACATTCGAACTGATGGGAATGATTGGTGACCTCCAGAGATCCATGGCCGATCTAGCCTATGGAATGTCGGCTTTACCGCCAGCGGCACCGTATGCCGGGAATTTCATACCACAGGAGCCCCCGCTACTGGGGTGGATTGTGATAGAGCTCAGCCAGCCAGAGGTGGCTTCCAGCTACAGCTACGACATGTCAGCAACAACCGGGCTTCGCTCTGAAGTAGCAACCCAAACCCTTGACCAGGCTGAGGCCAGAGGCAAGAATAAAATGAAGGCAGACGCTGATCCCATTGAACAACTGCTGCGGGCAGTCGAGGCTTTGAAAGCCGGGGGGATGAACAAGCAACAGATATCCGCAGTTGTGGCAAAAACTGTGGAGGATGCTTTCCCCACTCCACCTGAGGGTAGTTCAAGCCAGTCAGAAAATCGGGATAGGCCCGTCATGCCAGAACAGTTCCTCCTATTCCCAACCCTGCACCTGGGAAAGATCAGAAAACCAAGGCAGTGCCTGCCGACCCTTGTGCTAGTGCGTCTAGTAAGAATGCTCAGACTTCAAAGTATCTGCCCCGAGGGCGCAGGATCTTTCATGCTCTCTACATGCCTCTGTCCAAGGCACTTCAGATCCTTGCCGAGAGGGGACACCTTAAACCCTTGGAGCCTCGGCCTCTCCCAAAGAATCTCCCCGCTACGTATGATGCTGCTCAGTACTGCGCGTACCACTAGCAGACAGGCCATGCTACCGACAATTGTTTCTGCCTCCATCATGAGGTGCAAGATTTTATTGACAACGAGGTTATCCTCCCGCCCACCTCAGCCAAGTCCATTACCACCCAATTATTGGATTTTGAGGACACAGATACTGCAAGTATGTAATCAGAAAGTGAACCACCTGCGGGCGGCATTTGGTATATTTTGGATGTGGCGTCTGGCACGCATTTTTGAGCATCTGTGAACGCTAGCTTTGTAAATTTTGGCTTGGGTATCGAGTCAGTCTTTTGTTTTGAGTCTGTCTCTTTGTCTTGAGTCAGTCTTTTTGCTTAAGGGTCTGTCTTATTGTAGCGAGTCAGTCCCCTTTGTATAGAATACCAGGTGATTCCGGGGTTGTTGCCTCGAACACCGTTTTGTCTTGTAATTACCCGTTTTTATTTTTCAGTCTGTTTCTGCCGAGGGGCCAGTTATACCAACAAATCTGAATGAAACAGCTGTGGCTATCTCATTTTCATGCTTGCTTTCAGTGTAAGTTAGTTGTGCCAGAGGATTTGAATGGGCTAACTGTACATCTCGCCTGCTCTCCTGCACGCCAAACTCATTGCATTAGCCTAAGTTTTTCAAAAACTCCTTTTGAACACTGCGGTGATAAAAACAAAGAGGAAGGAATTCCTCTGGTTTTGCAAAAATTTGATCAATTGAGAGAAAGAGAAGCATGCTAAGCCCTTAATGAATGAAATCATGCTTGTTAGCGTGAGTACTGGGAAGGACCCTGGCTTGATCCAGATTGGTTCCACACTATCTTCGGCGCGAGCGATTTGTCGCTTTCTTAAAAACTTTCAAAAACAAATGTTTTACGCGGCCCTGTGAAGACCTGTGTGGAACCGCTCTTGAGATTGTGCAGCCTAGGATCGCTCTTAGCCTCAAGATTCGACCTGTTTGTTTTGAACCTCGAACTCATTTGGAACATTCAACGGTCAACTATCGGAGAAGGCCCGTGTGGCCAGTTTTGAAGCAGCCCTCGAGCAAGAGGCACCAAAGCCGAATAAAAAAGATTAGATCTCACCAGAAGAAGCTCGCGAAGCAGCCATGATGGATTCTCCTACAAATCATTGCAACAGCTGTTCTCCTAGATACAGAGAGGCTTCAACTTCAAAAACCATTTGGCATGGACTTGTTACACTTTTACCCTTTGAGAGGCTCGTTGGGCCGAAAACCCGGAAGGGCGACCCAGGCAAAAGTTAGAGCAAGAGAAAAATATAAAAAAGCAAAAAAATACAAAAAGAAAAGAAAAGAAAAGAAAAGAAAAAAAAAATGCAAAAAAAGAAGAGAAAAAGAAATGAACAAAAAAGGAAAATGAAAAGAAGCTCGCAAGGTCGAAAACCCGCATCGGGCACCTTGGCAAAAGTTAGAGCCTGAAAAAGTGAAGGTTAAAATACCCGAGTGTACCTTAACCGGAACTACGTAAGGCTTGATTCCCATATTTGGGATACGTAGGAAACTTCATTCTGAAGTCCAGCCCCCGACGCTTTCATAGCGTCTCGGTCCATACAATGGTTTTGATTTCAGCCCAAAGTCCAGTCGCCAACACCTTCAAAGTGACTGTGTCCATATATTGGTTTTGACTATCTTCGTCTTCTCTGTATCCGGGAAAGTTCGGTTGTGATCATCACTGGTGAGGACTGTTTACAATATACTGCGGCATCATCCAGACAAGGGGCAACTTTCCGTTGCCATGATGTCGCCGTTCAAACCAGGGGCAACTTTCCGTTGCCATCCACCCCTTCCAAGCCAGGAGCAATTTTCCATTGCCTCCGATTCGAGGTTGTGCATCTCGAGAATGAGTTCTGCGCTCGTTGGGCGGCGGCCGTTTACAAAAATAGTTTTTGAGAATTTTTACTGAGGTTGACATTTTCTCGAAAATTATTTCATTTTTCAAAACTGGACCATTTTCTGGGACCCAAAAAGAGGAAAATTTTCAGTGCTTACAGCCTGACTTGCATGGTTTTCAAATCAAAAATCGAACAAGTACGTTAATCCGACTCTCATCTTGATCAAAACTGTTTTAGTAGAAAACCAAAACGAAAAAAAATGGTCAAAATGATAAACTAGGGACATAGTTGAGTCAGGCGTTCTGACTTTCCCCCGTCGTCAACATACTTGCTAGGAGGGCACTCTACCCACCAGAAGAAATAGCTGTGAGCTAACGGCATCGGGCATGAACTCGCAACTTCCTATTCATTCATTAATCACCTTGGGGAGGGATGGAAAATGAGAAAATAAAGAATAGAGAGGTGTAAGTTGAGAGAAAAAGCGAGCCAAAGGGTTTTGAGAGAAAAACTGAGCTTGAGTGCCAGAGTGATGTGAGAATCACAAATGAGAAAAGGGTGGGAAACAATACCCAGAGAAACTAGCTCCTCGTGATCTGAGGTCCCCCGTCTTCGTTAACGCGTCTGTATGTCGTGTCTTTTGTTTTGTGTACCTCAACCTTTGTTTTAGGTTTCTTCCGAGCGTGTCTCGTTGTGTTTAGGTCGTGTACCCTTTTGTTTGAGTCCCCCCCCGCTGTGTTCAGTTGTAGGCTCGATACCCCGGTTGAAAACCCTTATTTAATTTCAAAAATCGTTTATGCTCAGAGTGCTGTGCCATTCCCTACATCTGTGCAAAGCAAAAAGAACAAAAAATTGGGGCATCTGAGCGTGTTTCAACTCCAGCTGGTTTCACCTCCGTAGTCCGTCTTGTCAGATTAGGCTGTTTGTTCAGGATTTGCTGTGTGCAAAATGAACCAAATGCTGTGTTACGAGCTGTATGCAGATCAATCCCCAGTAGAGTAAGGGTTGTGTGTCCAGAGTCAGGCAGTGGGTTGCTTGGGTTATTTTGGCTGTTGGCTGTTTAGTTATCTGATTATTACAGTGCAAGCGTTCAATTTTCAGACAACCAATCAATTTCATTTACATTGAGGTGTAATATGGTGTGATGCAATGCAAAGTATGAAATGTAAAGATATACGGATGTAAACACTTTTTCAGATAAAAAAGCCTGTTTCATTTCATCATCTTTTCAAGTACACAAGTTTTGGAAACAAAAATCTGCCTGCGGCAGTACAAGGTATCTTAACTACCAACACAAGGGAAAAGTACAAGAAAGAAGAAAAACAACAAAAATCTGTATCCATGTCAAGCGGCTCCGAGGGCTATCGGTCTGTCCTAGTCCTCTTCCTGGACGAAGGTCCAGGAGCATCATCAGCATCGTTATCAGAGCCCGAGCCAGTGCCGCCTCTGGTCTCCTCCTCCGATGACTCCACTTCCGACTCTGCCTCCGCCTCCGACTCCTCGTCATCATCATCAGGGACTGGAGCCCGCGAACTACTCCCGACATGAGTGCGCCCCGCCTTGGTGCGGGGGAATACTCTGCCCTCCTCATCTCTCCCTCGGGCGGGGACGGAAGGTCCAGCTGGAGCACCTCTTACAACGGGAATCTGGAAGGGAGGCTGAAAAAGTACGTAAAAGGCAAATGCATCAGTATACTGTGGACAGTTTATCAGTGCAGAATGCAGTGTATGAGTACAGTGTCAGAATGCCGTGAGCAGTTTATCAGTGCAAAATGCAGTGTATGCAGTGTATCAGATGCTGTGAGATCAGTGTATCAGGTGTTGTGTCGTGCATCAGATTACGTGAATCAGCTTGTGAGTGATTTGAGGCCGTGATCAGAAGAACATATCAGAATGCTGTAGAGGGCCAGGAGGTCGAAGGTCCGCTGTAGCATCCCCATCATGGAGGCATTCAAATCCACGGACTGTCGGGTGTACTCGGAGGACGCCTGCAAAAGTACAAGATATATCAGTATTCCGCGGAATATCAAATAAACTGAAATGAAATGCCAATACAAGATGCAAAATGAAGTAATACATACCGGAGGTAGGTCGGGGATGTCGGCTAACTCATGACCAGCCGGGGGAGGAGCAAAGGGGATCTGGTAGGTCGCCCCATCCTGTCCTCTGTATGTCAGTAAAGTGGGCAGAGCAGGCCAACCGGTCCCCCGTCCTCCCTGAACTCCGCCCCTGCCGCGAACTCGAGCCCTCCTCGAAGCTCCTGCTCCAGCTCCAGCTCCCGCTCCTGCCCTAGCTGCTGGCGCCACGGGCCTAGCTCCCTCAGCTCGACGGCCGCCGCTCAGAGACCGCATAATGTACGTCTGCACATACTCTCTGTAGTCGCCAACGCCTCTGAAGCGGGTCGCCTCCCAGTCGATAGTATAATCAGCCATCTGCTCGGTAGTGAGTCTCTCGATCTCCCTCATGTCCTCAGGAGGGTGAACCGGGACTATCTGCTCTGGTAACCCTAGGGTCTGGCATTGGAAACGCTCACCCAGGTACCAAGCCTGACAGACTGGGCCCTCTAGTAAGATCCAGAAACGCGAGATCTCCTCAGCACCGGCAAATCGGTCCCGAATCATCGCCGGCAACGGAGCCCAAGGCTGCCAAGTGATCTGAAAGTGACATACAGTTTGTTATCTATCGTTATTGAAATATGCAGTGAAAAGCAAAGCTTAGATAAATTCTGAAACAAAACATACCTCGGCAGGGGTGATAGTGTCGAAGTAGCGGCGAAAGAAGCTAAATGTCTCTCGCGGCCTCCGCACGCATCTCCCGTAGAAGCGTCGCGAGAACGGGACGACGAGGGGGGTCTCCGTGTCTGGCACGGGTGCAAGCCTGGGAAAGTAGGCATAGACCCACAACTGCAGAGAAAACATCAATATGATTATCAGATAAGAGCGAAATGCAAAATAAAACAGGAATAACAGGGCCACATATTGTGCAGTGTGTTGCGCAGACAGTGTATTGTGTACAGTGTACAGTGTGAGCAGTGTACAGTCAGTGTAAAGCAGAGTGTATGTGTGTGCTGTGTGTGCAGTATACAGTTAGTGAAAAACAGACTACAGTGTGTGCAATACAAAATACAGTACAGAGTACAGAAGATAGAAAAGCAGAAATGAAAAGCGGGAAAGAAACGTACCTCCCAAGCACGCCAGTAGCCCCCGAGCAACTGTCCGCTGCCACGGGAAGCCGAGCTCATATACCCGTAGAGTGTGGCCAGAGCGGCGCCACCCCAATCATAGTGCAAGATCTGCTTGATGTCCACCAGTGCACTAAGCAGGCAGAGGGGCACAGTGTTCGCCCGGTCGGCGAAAATGGTCGTCCCCAGCAGGAACATGAGAAAGCCGCGCGCATATCTCTCCACGGCCTCCGGAGTCATCAGAGCCTCCTCCACCAGCGCGGGCTAGACCCTGAACTGCACCTCGAACCAAGAGTAACGAACAAAGCCTGGACGGGCGAGAGGTGGCACTCGCCAAGCAAATGGATCTGAGTGGCAGTCCACTCGTCCATATCAGTGTCGAAGGGGATCAGATCACCCCATACCCCGATGCCTGTGAGCATCAAGAAATCATAGGGAGTCATCGTCATGTCTCCTGTCGCAGATAGATGGAATGAGTCGGTGGTGTCCCACCACCTCTCCGCTAGAGCAGCAAGGAGAGGCCTGCTCGCGGTGAGTCTGGATAATCCCCTGCAGAAAGCGCCGAAGCCCGCCTGGTCCACAATGTGGCGAACCGCGCCGGGAAGCTCAGCATACCAGTCCCGAGCGGCAATGTTCCCATACCCTCGGACGGTATGGGAATCTCCCTGTTTTCAAACAAATAATTGCGAGGCAATACTGAATATACTAGTTTTGAAGGGCATTCAGAATTCAGTACAAATATAGCATGCGTGCAAGTTTTTCAGATTCAAACATATCCCGGGTGCTGGTGTGCTTATAGTGAACTACAACGTGTGATGTGTTAGCGTGTTTGCGTGGTTCAGTACAAACATAGCATGCGTGCAAGTTTTTCAGATTCAAACAGATATCGGGTATTGGTGTGATTGCAATAAACTACAGTGTGTGCAGTGTATACTGTGTTGGTGCGTTTGAGTGATTCAGGGCCAACGCAGTGTGTGTGCACATGTCAGCCTCAAACAGATATCAGTTGCCAGTATGGTTGCGATCAACTACAGTGCATAGTGTGTCAGTGTATCTGAGTCAAGCAGTTAAAGGATGTAATCAGCTATGGCAGTTTTTATATTCTACATTGCGGAAAATAAAACAGAGAAAGGAATGTTACCTCGGAAGCGCCGAAGGATAAGTGAGATGTAGGCTCGCGCAGGAGGAGCTCTGGTGGCATCGCTCTGTCGAAACTCCGAAACTGGCGAAGTCCGTCAGGAGGTAGCACATGAATCGCCGGTCGGTAGGTCGCCGGGTCGAACGGGCGGACGCTCAACCCCGGGATCTATCTCATGATCCGAGGGAGTCCCGCCCTGTGGAATATTGTCGACCATGTCAAAAATGGTGAGAAAATAGCCAGAAAAGGGAAAACCGGGCGCAAATGTGGAAAGTCAACCGGAAAGTCAACCCGAGAGGGTGAAAAGTGGCCCGAGAAGCCGGGAAGTGAAAAAGGCACGCGAGTCGAGAGAAACGCGAGGGGAATAAACCCCAAAAGATGGAAATGGCAAAGGGAGCACCGAAATGAAGAAATATCCGGATGAAAATGTTCGAAACGCGAAGATATACGCGAATCAAACGACGAAACGGTCGTGAAACGCAAAGAAACGGAGAAAAGAAGAGAGAAAAATGCTCTAGAGAGAGAGGGAATGGATTTTTGGCTAAGGAGGATGTGTAAAATAGGGTTTGGAACCCTATTTTAAAAGACCCGAGGTGAAAAGTCGAATCTGCCCCGATTCAGGCATTTTTGGCCGGTCGGCCAAATATTTGGCTAGTGGAATGTATTGATGGCCGATGGACAGCCGGTGGCCTCCTCTTCCGGCCGTGAGCCTCCTACATCCTTATTTGGGTCAGATCTGTAGTTTTGGGTCTTCATAGCTCAAAGAAGTACAAGAAAGTGCATCTCCAACACTCAACCGGCCTCCGTTGTGACCTCGGATCGTGTCTTCTGTGCGTGGCACTTGAATTCGTGCAAGGTGTATCCTTTTCGTATCCTTTTGGCTTTTACAAAACTCAAAAGTTGCCCCATGCGTATCGCATATCAATCGCACTGTCTTGTGCGCTCGCGTTGTCTAAAACGCATCGCGCGGTTTTGCGCACCTCATTGCATTTTGCATGTTTGCATTCAATTTCATTACTTGTGTAGACCGCATGTTTTGCTAGCGTAGACCGCATGCTTGAAACCAAATTCATTACTTGCGCAGACCGCATGTTTTGCTTGCGTAGACCGCATGATTGTTCAAATTCATTACTTGTGTAGACCGCATGTTTGTTCAATATTCATTACTTGCGTAGACCGCATGTTTAGCTTGCGTAGACCGCATGTTTTGCTTGCGTAGACTGCATATTTGTTCAAATTCATTACTTGCGTAGACCGCATGTTTTGCTTACGTAGACTGCATGTTTGTTCAAATTCATTACTTGCGTAGACCGCATGTTTTGCTTGCGTAGACCGCATGTTTGTTCAATTTCATTACTTGCGTAGACCGCATGTTTTGCTTGCGTAGACCGCATGTTTGTTCAATTTCATTACTTGCGTAGACCGCATGTTTTGCTTGCGTAGACCGCATGTTTGTTCAAATTCATTACTTGCGTAGACCGCATGTTTTGCTTGTGTAGACCGCATGTTTGTTCAAATTCATTACTTGCGTAGACCGCATGTTTTGCTTGTGTAGACCGCATGTTTGTTCAATTTCATTACTTGCGTAGACAGCATGCCCGCATGTTTGTTCAAATTCATTACTTGCGTAGACCGCATGTTTTGCTTGCGTAGACCGCATGTTTGTTCAAATTCATTACTTGCATAGACCGCATGTTTTGCTTGCGTAGACCGCGTGTTTGTTCAAATTCATTACTTGTGTAGACCGCATGTTTTGTTTGCGTAGACCGTGTGCTTGTTCAAATTCATTACTTGCGTAGACCGCATGTTCTGCTTGCGTAGACCACATGTTTGTTCAAATTCATTATCTGCGCAGACCGCATGTTTTCCTTGCGTAGATTGCATACTTGTAATCAATTCTATTACTTGCGTAGACCGCATGTTTTGCTTGCGTTGACCGCATGTTTATAATTAATCACGTTACTTGTGTGGACCGCATGTTTGCATTCAATTTCATTACTTGCGTAGACCGCATGTTTTCCTTGCATAAACCGCATATTTGTAATCAATTCCATTACTTGCGTAGACCGCATGTTCTGCTTGCGTAGATCGCATGCTTATGTTCGATCTCATTGCTTGCGTAGACCGCGTGTTTATGATCAATTTCCTTGCCTGCGTAGACCGCGTGCTCCACTTACATGTCTGTGCCTTCACAGCATTGTTATGCTTCCCACTTGCTTTGCGTTGTCACGCATTTTCAAATACATTAATATGCATATTGTTAATCACATTGTACCTGTTAAGTTTGTTTTCTTTGCAGGCACGATATTGTATGTACGGTTCATTTAAGGCTGGTGCAACCAGACGAACCGCACAGGTATTGTACGGTCTAGGAGACCTTAAATCCTCGGAAGGTGCAAGACCTTTAGTACATTGATGTGCACAGTCCATTTACATTGTCATGCACAGTCCATTTACATTGTCATGTATCTTAAAAGTCGCGTGTTGTCGCGCATTCCATGCAACATGCATTTCATGCATCATTTGCATCCCAAAAACAAAAACAAAAACAAAAAAATATAATTGCATTGTCATGCATCATCGTAAATAGTTGCATTGTCATGCATCATTGGAATATAGTGCATATTGCATTATCGCTCGCATGCATTCATTGCATCACCTCCGCCTAGGGCTCGCGCCTTTCCATGATTGAGCTTGGTCTGGTATGTGCCCATACTTTTCACGTCGAAACATAGTTCAGTGGACCGTTCTATGTTAGACGAGGCTTGTACGTGTACATGCCTTTCCTAGGCAAGATTTGGTTTGGCCCGCAGGCCATATCCATTTCCATTCCATTGCATATTTGTAGATATTGCATTGTAGTTTGCATGCATTCATTGCATCACCTTCCGTCTATGGCTCGCGCCTTTCCCTGTTGAGCTTGGTTCGGTATGTGCCCATACTTCTCGTGTCGAAGCATAGTTCAGTGGACCGTTCTATGTTAGACGTGGCTTGTATGTGTACATGCCTTTCCTAGGCAAGCTTTGGTTTGGCCCGCGTGCCATGTCCATTGCCATCTCCTCAGCATATCCATATATATATTACATTGTAGTGTAATTGTTGCATCCAGCATTAGGATCGTAGTCCTTTCTCCAGAGGGTCGTCTCCCCACTCATGTCATCCCCCCCCCCCAATACTTGTTCTTGTGTCCGTCTACATTACTCATAGTTCAGTTGACCGTTCTATGGTAGACAGACTTGTTACCTCCATCAATCTATTTGACATAGGTGTGGTTTCGAACCGCTCATGATTGGATCATTATTCGATTGCTTTGCATATAGTTTGCATTGTTTCAATCACATTGCATCTTCATTCGCATTGTTTATACATAGTTTTGTATATATTGCATATCATCTTGCATTCATTTTGCATGTTGTGCATGTTGCTAATAACATCGTACCGGTTGAGTTGTTTTCTTCACAGGCACGATATTGTATGTACGGTTCATTTGAGGCTGGTGCAACCAGACGAACCGCACAGGTATTGTATCCTCCGAGTGAGACGTATTGAGAATTGCATAATTCTCTTACATCCTTTCTGCATTGTAGTGTAGTTCGGTGTATGCTAGCTTAAAACTGTAGCATATGTGCTTCGTTACAGCTTTTCTTTGCATGATCATAAGTTATGCTCGGCTTCGTGCATTGTCTTGCATTTTGCCCCCGCCTTCGGGCGCATACCTTGTTTGTCTTGCATGTTTGTCTAAGTCTTCGGCCTTCTCAAAAATGGGTCGTCTCTGGGCTTTGACATTCACTCCCGTCATCGTTATGACTTTCGAGTTCTGTCAAAGAGGGGCAACTGTAGACACCCCATTTTTGACCGTCCTCAAGACTTGGACGTCACCGTTTGAACACCCCGGTGATTATCCATGTTTGTGTTCGTCTTGAGTTCCCGGAAGCCTTGGCAGCGCGCCTCGTCGCAGGACCTCTCGACTCAACTGTTTTGTGCTTGGTTTGACACCAAACACTTTTGTTTTGCCTTTGAGAGGCAGGGTAGGGCGTGTAGACCATCCCCACCCATCACCGGCTGTGGCTTGAGGCCATCGGCTGTGTTTTGTGGCCACCGGCCAAATATTTGGCCGGCCGGCACTATAGATGGCCAGTCGGCTATCTTTTTTTGGTCAATCGCATCTTTGGCTGGCCGACTACTGTGCATCTGCTTTTGCAGATATTTTGACACAGCTGTCTTGCATTTGGCTCCCCTCCATACACGTGTATGGAGGGATCTCTCTCTTTAGAAGCTTGTCTTGTAAGCTTTACAAGACAAAAGGCTCTATAAAGAGAGGTCTTCTCTCTTGTTGAAAGAGGTTAGACAAAAAAGGGTTAGACAACTTTGTGAGAAGAGCACTGGTTTTAGGTTTAGGGTTTCATACATATCCTATCTCTATATCTCTCTCTTGTGTGTGTATAAGTGTGTTTGTGTCTTACTATTGCACACAAACACATAGTGTTACACCTTTTCTTTGTTCTTGAAGGGCCAGAGGTTTGTTCTTGAAGCTTCGGAGCTGTTTTGAGCTCAAGGAAGGGGCTGGTCCACCATTTGTGAAGAAGGTCAACAAGGGTAACAATCTTACCCCTTTTTACCCCATTCTTGCATACTATTTTTGCCTATCTTAGAACTGTTTTCGAGCTTAGTGTATAACATAAAAAAGTTCTATTTTTAGGCCCTCTAAATAGTTTGTTTAGAGTGTTTTGTGGTTTGAGGTTGTTTGACCCCTCCTAAGACTTGTATGGCTCCATTTTGTGCCATTTTGTGCCATTTTGTGTAAGCTCCGAGACCTTGGTGTTTGGGCCTCCTCACCACTGAAATCTTAAGGGATTTCAGAGGTGAGGATGGTGCCTTGAGGTCCCAAGACGGAGAGGGTCACCCCCTCTCCTTGTTGTCCTTGAAAAGGGCCATTTTTGCCTCTTTAATGAGCACCTAGCTAAGCCTCATGTTGACCATGTCTTGGCTGTTATTTATGCTTATTTTGTCATGAAATAGCATTGTTGTATGTTGGTTTTGGTACACCATGCTTGTTTAGCATACATGCCTTGTAATGCCATTTTGTTGCCTTAACATGCCTTAGGTTGTAAACCATTGTTCAAGCATGTTTTAGGCTTAGCTTTGTGAAGATTTTGTGCTTATCTTGCCATGTTTAAGGTCTGTCCTTTGTTGTTTGGGTCGACCAAGGCAGGCTTAGTATAGCCCCTTTGCATTTTTGGCTTGTTGGCCTTAAGTGTGTGAGTGTATAGCATGCATTACTTGCTTTATTTCAGTGGTTTGGCACCATTTGTAGCATCATTTCAGTCCCTTTAGCATGCTTGTATGCTTGCCTTGGATGCCCCTTTGATGCCTTATGAGCTTGTGTTGTATGCTCCATGTTTTGGTCATTGTGCATGCTTTTGAATTCAAGCCATTTAAATGCCATCTAAGTGGTCTTTTGGGCTTTGTTTTATGTGCTAAAACTCTGTTTTTTGGTCATTTAAGTCTTGCCATGCGTGGTCATATCAAGTGTAGTTCAATACTTCATTAGCTTGCCTTGAATGCTTGGGCCATTTGTTGCATGTTTAGCCTATCTTGTTTGCTTGGTTTGGCACCATTTTCTTGCATGATTTTCAGAGCTTAATGAATGCCCCATGTCCATGATTATTCCCTTTTAAGTGTGCTTAAAAGATGCCCTTTGTGCTTGAGCGTTAGCCCTTTAACATGTGCACGTGTGCATGCGTATTTAGTCCCATTTTCTTAAGCTTTTGGCCACTGTTTTGGGCCTAATTAGAGCTGCCTAAATCATGCTTAAGTCCATCCTTTGCTTGCTTGCATGCTTACCTTGCATGTTTGTTTGCATGCTTGCATGTACATCTTGCATTCCTATGTTGCATCCTTAGCTTGTATGCCTAGGTTGCATTGCATCTAGCATGCATGTCTTGTTCCTTGATCTAGTGATAGGAATTGGGCTTTGGTTTGTTGGTTTGCATTGCATTTGACATCAAAATGTGCACACTTGGTCTCTTGGGCCATCACGCATTGAAATGCGCGCTTGATGGTCCGAGAACCAAGGACAATGTCCCTTTGAGTCATACACATGATAAGGGATAGGATTGGTGCATACATTGCTTGAATTGCATCGCCATGCTCTGCCTTGGCCTCTGCTGCTGTCAATTGCAGGTTCTGCAGACATTCTCTGCCGACCGGTAGTTTTTAGTGCCGATCGGCAATCCATTGGTGGCCGATAGCTTCACCAACAGCCGGTGATCACATACCACTACCAGTGGCTATTCTACTCAGCCGGTGGTGTCTCTCAATGTCCAGGGAAGCAATTCTGAGACTTTGGCAGTCTTCAAAGAGGCAGAGCAGGGAAAACAGAGGCAGCCTATGCATGGCAGTGCACTTCCGAGCAAGACCCGAGCACGCGCGCATCGGACCCTCTTCCCGAGCCCCCCTTTTATTGCTTTCCTTATGCTTAGTTAATTTGTTAATTAATTAGGTGATTTGTAATAATTAATTAGCTTGTGAGTTAGTTAATTTGTATTATTCTTTTGGTCCCTCCGAGCGAGGGCGAATCTGTAATAAGTGTGGGTGCGTGTGTGTGTATGTCTTCCAACCCCCACTTCTTTCTCCCTTTTACTTACCTGCTTTGATGGTTAGTAATAGGTCATGTTTAAATTAGCATACCTTATGCTATGCATGCGTGCATCCATGCATTTGTCTCGCATGCACCGGGCTCGGTACATCATGCTAACTGCATTTGTAGTTCAGTTCCAAATTGAATACGTGCATCAATTGATTGCATCACATGCCATGTTTAGGTTAGCCGAGCCTACTCTAATTGCATCCTGTATGCATTGCATTAGTCAATTTGACATGAACTAGGACAATGCATATTGGCTAACTAGTTTATTGTTTTGGCACGGAGTACGATGTAAGTATTTTATGCTTTAGCATACCGCATGCGTGTGAATGCTACCATGACAGCATGCTTACCATGCGGCTAGATGCTTATGTGATAAACTGTTTGGATGCCTGTGGGTGAAGGTTGGATTTTCTGAGTTGGAAAAACTCGTTGAAATCCGTATTTTAGCCTACTTGCGACTAGCAAATTCCAAAGTGTTTTTTAAGACAAATGGATATGCAATGCTTATTTCCAAATTAGGCAATCTAGTCTATACTTGTGTGCTGTGCGCGTAACATAGTAATTCTAGGCTAATAACTGGAATAAGAACACATAATGCTTTCAAAACAAGATATCACGGTTAGTAGAGGCCGATCTTTGATCGGGCGAGAGGGGGTGCTCATAGCTGACCTTCCCCAATCGTACCCAAGTTCCCGAGCCAAGGCAACTTTGGTGATGACGGACACGTGGCCTTTGGCACCGAGTCAGGGTTTCCTAAATTCCCCCAAAATAAAATATTTAGGTGGCGACTCTGTATTTGGCAAAACAGTCCATGTTTGGCACTTCTTTCAAAAAACCTGTTTTCTCAAAACAATTTGCCAGATTTGGACTCTTTGGTTCAGATTATGAACCGTGACACAAATTGAGTCCGAACTGTAGCGTGGGCCCCACGCGGGCGCGTCTACAGGTGGTCAATCTAACCTTGAACTCTGGGAACGACTTTTCACAAGTCTCACTCCATACAAATTTGACCCCTTTCCGCGTCAATTTAGTCAATGGCGAAGCTAGCTTGGAGAAATCTTTCACAAACCGGCGGTAATACCCAGCTAATCCTAGAAAACTGCGGATTTCAAAAACACTCTTAGGCTGTGCCCAATCTTGCACTACCTCTATCTTGGATGTATCAATAGACACCCCTTCCCCGAAAACCACATGGCCAAAGAACTTAACCTCTCTTAGCCAGAACTCACACTTTCCAAACTTGGCATACAGCCTATGGGCTCTAAGCAACTCAAGCACCACTCTCAAGTGTTCCTCGTGCTCCTCCTCCGAAGGTAAATAAATCAGAATGTCGTCCACGAAAACGACCACAAAATGATCTAAGAATTCCCGGAATATCCGGTTCATCAAGTCCATAAACACTGCCGGTGCATTGGTGAGCCCAAACGGCATCACTAGAAACTCATAATGGCCATACCGCGTACGGAATGCCGTCTTAGAAATATCCTCCTCCCTGACCCTCAACTGATGGTAACCCGATCTCAAGTCTATCTTAGAGAAACAACGGGAACCCTTCAACTGGTCAAACAAATCATCTATACGGGGCATAGGCTACTTATTCTTAACCGTAGCCCGATTCAACTTTCGATAATCAATGCAAAGTCTTAAGGCACCATCTTTCTTTTTAGCAAAGAGGGCCGGTGCTCCCCACGGCGAAACACTAGGTCGAATGAATCCCTTATCTAGCAACTCCTGGAGTTGAATTTTCAACTCACTCAACTCGGCTAGGGAAAAACTATAAGGTGTCATAGAAATCGGCGCCGTGTGGGGCACTAAATCAATAGAGAACTCGATCTCTCGATGAGGTGGCAAACTAACAAGGTCCTCGGGAAAAACATCCGAATACTCGCAAACCACCCTTGGCAACTCAACCCCGGTCTCATCACACTCACTACTCATAAGGCTAGCGAGAAGACCACTAAGCTCACTCCGCCCTTGTGGATCATACACCGGTGGCAACACACTACCAACCCGATCCCCCAAGAAATGAAAACAATCCCCGCTCGGGGTACATACTGTGACCCTCTAGCGGTAACAATCGATAAAAACCCAGTATGACGATAACCAGTCCATACCCAAAATAATATCAAAACCCGACATAGCCATAACTACCAAAGGAAATGGAAGTCGGCGATCGGCAACCTCAATATCACAGCCCCGACACCCTTGTTTCAAAATCAATTCACCCCCAACAGGTGATACTACACAAATAGAAGATGCTAACTATGCCAACTCCAAACCCAAAACAGATACAAATGCAGCAGATATAAAAGAATGGGATGCACCTGTATCAATCAACACATTGGCAACCGAGTTGCAAAACAAAAAGGTACCTCGCACAACAGATGGAGCCGATACTAGGTCCTGTGCGGTAACAGCATACATACACCCTGTAGGCCCTTGATCTACCTGCTCACCTCTTGGAGCAAAAGACTGCTGCACAGACTGGGACGATGAAGCCCCCTAATTGACCCTCGAGGCCTGAACTGACTGAGCTGGCTGAAAACTCTACCTCGACCCAGATGCACCAGATGTGCCACTCAACTGCAGGCAAAACCTCTTCAGGTACCCCGCATGACCACACTGATAACAAGACAGTGGCTGACCTCTACCCTGACTCTAGCTCTGAGGTCGAGCCAAAGATGAAACTGCTCTCTGACCTCCTCCCCTCTGCGGCAAGCTGGAGACTTGTGACCCAACTGGCCACATTTGTAACAGGTAATGTCTCCCTGACTGCCTGTCCCAGAACTTGAACTCGGCACTGGAAAGGTAGACCTCGCAAAAGCACCCTGGGACTGCTGAGGGTTAGCACCCCTCTGCCTACTACCGTCCCCCTGACCATCCTGACTCATCTTGGAGCCTCTCTGTCTCTTCTCCTGCATCATAATCTCCATATAGGCTGCGGCATCTATAAGGCGCCCATACTCCTGGGTCATAGAACCCCAAACTCTCATCTTTAGGCCATGCCTCAACTTCTTCTCGAACTCCAGACAACAGCGTTCTTCAGACGCCACTAGCTCCGGTGCAAACCTGGACAAACTAGTGAATGCGGCCTCAAACTCCGCCACTGAAGAACTCAGCTGCTTATGCTGGCAGAACTAATCTCTTAACTTCTCCTTGACAGCGGGAGACAGAAACTTCTCCTGGAAAGCATCCACAAAAGCCTTCCAAGTACCACCAACACGGCCCCTCATGAACTTCCACCATTGACCCATATCCCCCTTAAGCTGGAAAGATGCCAAGGCCACCTTCAAACCCCCGTCTTCGATGCCAAGCATCTCAAACGTCTTCGTCATCTGCTCCAACCACTCATCAGCCTTAAGTGGCCCTTTCGGATCCCCAACAAACTCATCCGGATTAGACCGGAAGAACTCTCTCTTCAGAAAGGAAGGCCCTGCCTCAACAACATGGGCCTGAACCTGATTCTCAGATCTGAGAATGCCCAAGGACTCCCTCAAAGCTCCTGCCATCTCGCGGGCTAAGGCGCCCATGGCCTGTTGACCTACTGGCTCGGCCATATTGGCCTGACCAACTCCCTCCTACTGCGCCGGAATGTCATCCGGTATAGGCATCTCCTGCCTCCTAGGCCTACCTTGCCTACTTCCACGTCCTCGTCCTGACATCCTAATAAAGGTAACGAAGAACATTAGTACATTCATAAATGTGCCGAAGTTACAACACCCGCGTCCTAATACATGGACAACAGTAATTCATTCCACGTAAGCACATAATCACATAAGCACCTACGAATTTCATTTCTAGATAATGATAGTCCCGAGGCGTTACTAGAGTTCCGACCAGAAACAGCATTGATCAAGTGCTTTTCCAACAAGACTTACAGAAACCCAAGGATCCAATCAACATCCTAGAAATTAAATCCCATACCCAAGTAATCACATAAGCATGTTATCACATAAGCACATAACATTACATCTAAGTCTCTAACAAGCGAGACAAACCCATTGTGATACTAATCACTTCCCACGTATCCAAAGTATTCAAACCCGGTACGCTCTAATACCAAGTTGTAACGCCGTCAAAATAAATCCATAATATCATACATTCTTGACATGCTTAAACATAAGAGAATGAAGCATAATTACATTTCATCAGAGTATTCATTACAAAATGTATTATATGTTGACAACAAAAGTAAATGCCCTATAGGCTTACAACTTTCTAAGTCAACACTTGTTTACAAAAAAAGAGTACTAGCTCTACACAAAATAAGCCCTTGGCTTGATATATATGTAATACAATAAAGAGAATGACAAAATAAGGTCAAACAGCCTCAAGCCTCTCAAGCTACGTCCTTGGAAGTGGCATGCTACCTGTACTTGAAAATGATATCCCATATAGGGTGAGTCAACGCCCAGTAGAGATATGCTAAACATAATATGAGCAATAACTAAAACATTAGCATTTGATAAATGTTTAACTCACATAAATCAATTTACAACCCATTTCAATTACATAACCAAAGTATCCACGTTACATTCCATTTTCCATTTCTTATCCAATTTCTCAATTCATAACTATGGCTCAGAACCTGGCCAAACAATTTAAATGAGATTGTATCTCATATTAAAACATTATCCTTATTCACAATTTATTTTCAAACGAGATAACACTCATATCAAAACACTTCCACAATTCACAAGAGATACACATTTTTGCTGTATCAATATCACATTAACACTTCCATACTTCATAAATGATACACAGGTTCGCTGTATCAATACATCAAAACATACACATATTTGCTGTATCCATGGAGTCCATCCCCTATCTCTCCTAAACCGTAGAGTACATCCCTTATCTCCTCCCACACAATACAATGTATATAAACACGTATCATATACATAATCATTCAATACATAAATTTGATGTATTATTCCAACTGTCATATCCGATGACATATTCAATTGATTAGTTTTAGTTCGCCTAATCATCATGCATTGTCTACAACAATCAAGACTATCCTCCACCGATAGCCTAAAGCAATTATTTCTAAACAGATAATAAATGCCTCAACAGATATATAATCAACATTTTCAAAAGTGAGCGATTAATAGATCCAACTCCACCATTCTATCTCATATTATACCAATTTCATCATTTCCAACTCAAATTCATATTTCCATAATATTCCAAATTAATTATATAAATTAATTCATAACAAGAATTAGGGTTTTCTTTCCTCTTTCTCAACATTGACCCAAAGGCTCAAATATCAACAACAACATCAATAATACCCTTTTTAAGACCCAAAACACATATGTATGAGTCAAATAAACAAAACCCCTCTTTTCATTTTGGAACCCTAACACCCAAAATTTCCCAACTCCAACATTACATCAAAATGACCAATAGTTTATGTTAAAGACCATAGAAATGAGTAGTTGTTCCTACCTCAAATTTCGGAGCTCAACGGAGAAGATGATGAAAACTCAAAGTGCTCCAAATTCCAAGATTTTCGGATTGATAGGAAGCCCTCACCAAGCACAACACTTTTTACAAAGGGACTATGGAGGGAGATCACTCAAACTAGATCAATACCTAGAGAGAAGTTGGGTTTCTAGAGAGAGGAGCTCTCCAATGGAGTTTTTGAAAAGTAAGAGAGAGAAAAGGAGTTGAAAAAGTGATCCAAAAAGTCGGATCTCGGACTGATATAAAAGTCTCCCCGCTCGAGCGTCAGACACAGACTCACGCTCAAGCGTGAAAAGCGCCGCTTGAGCGTCGATTGCACACTTGAAGAAGTTCTGTAGACCATGGTCCTCGCCCAAGCGTCAAACTCCCCGCTCAAGCGGAGGGACAAAATCAAAGGGGCATGCTAGAGCATTAAAACTCCTGCTCGAGCGTCCGATGACCTGCAGAGAAAAATACTGAGAGATGGAAAATCACGCTTGAGCGTCAAAACGCCTGCTCGAGCGGAGGAGCAACAACAAAGGGCCCGCTCGAGCGTGAAGGCCAAAACCTGGGCATCAACTTTTGGTTTCTAAACACAACCCACCTGTTTCAAACTACCCAACACATCCTAAAACTCAAATATAAGGAATTAAAGGATGACAACATGATATATACAACAACCAACTCCACGAAACCTAAGTCCGGATACAACAAACAAAGGAAAAAGAATCGGGATCGCTATACAATGTGTAAGACTTGTTGAATGTATCATTCTAACAAAAAAAAAATAAAAAATCATATTGATCGGATATCGATAGTCTTTTGATCAAATTACATTTGTATCAACTAATTTTTTATTTTATAAATATCTTGATGTTGATACAAATGTAATCTGATTAAGTGATTATCGATATTTGATCAAAATGATTTTTTACAAAAAACATTATACTCAGTAAATTCTATACATTGAATGATTTGAATTATCGAAATAGGTCTAGAGCAAGGGCCCACCATGGGTCAACAACACTCTAGTTCGATCTCACAACATAATGAACTTTCTATTTTAAAATAAGGACTGTCTTCTCTTCAGTCTCAAATAGAATTGGAGAGGTATTGTTGGGTCTCGTTTCAATAATCTGAACCGTTAACATTTTTGGGTTTGTTGGGTACATCATCTTCACAAAAAATCAAATCGATCGGATAATGACAACCATGTGTTTGGATTAGTTTTGTATAAAAAAATAGACAGTAAGAAA
Organism: Camellia sinensis; assembly: GCF_055761805.1. Lineage (NCBI taxonomy): Eukaryota > Viridiplantae > Streptophyta > Magnoliopsida > Ericales > Theaceae > Camellia > Camellia sinensis. The sequence goes on from NC_138967.1 coordinate 155,180,355, forward strand.
ATAAACGGTTTATACAAAATTAATCCGAACACGTGGTTTCTATTATCCAATTGACTTGATTTTTTATGGAGATGATATACTCAATGAACCCTAAAATATGGACGGTTTGAATCATCGAAAAGAGGCCCAAAAACTGGCCCACTGGATAGACTGAACTGTTCAGTCGAATAAAGGACAAGCGACAGTCCAATCCTTTTAAAGTAATAAAATCAAAACTTGTTATATCATTTTTTAGGAAGTGGATCCCCTCTAGTTAGGGATGTAAGAAAAATCGAAAAAATTGATCAAATCGATTAAATCCAACCAAACTGGCTATATTTGATCTGTTTTTTTAATAAGAATCGATCTGTGCGGTTTTCAAATTTGATTTTTTTCGATTTTCAGTTCGGTATTAGCTCAAACACCTTGTGCACCGAATTATACTGAAACCGACCGCTTTAACATATGTTGTACTTATAATATATATATATATATATAATCTAATAATATAATGATATGAATAAGTATAATAAATTATTAACCTTAATTAATTAATATTCATCTTTATAAGCTAAGTTTGTAAACTTTTACTATATATAATCTTAACTCTAACTCACTATTCTTGAAATCTTAGTATTTTTTAACTCTTTTTTTTTCTTTATTTTTGTTAATCTAGGAATTGAAAAATATTTATTAAATGGATGGATTAGATATGTTTGAAATGGTAGACAAATAGCTAATTTAATGTTTTTATATAAATTAGTGATTATATTTAAAAGCGGTTTAAGTTTGAAAGGTCTCAGATTGATTAAATTAGTTCGGTTTGGTGCGGTTTGATAGTAAAAGCGGTTTGTATTGATGTTCAAAATAATAAAACCGACATTATTGGTTCAGTGAAATTTTTTACCAAAATACTGACCATACCGAACCGATTACATCCCTACCTCCAGTCCTTAAGCCGGACTGAAGGGCGTTGTTCGAGTCTGTGGGCTCACCACGGTCCCATTTCAATAATCCAAACCATTCATTTTGTCGGGCACTTTGTGTAGTTCATTCATACAAAAAATTAAGTCGATCCGTTAATCATAACCTATTCAATTCATCGCGTTTGTTAGTAAAAAATGAATGGTATATTTTTAAAAACACAATTGTTGTCTATTTTTTTGATGAAAAACGCAATGAATTGAATAGTTTACGATTATCGAATCGACTTAATTTTTGTTTGAATAAAATAAACAAAATGTCTGAAAAAATGAATGATTCAGATCATAAAAAAAGGACCCGTAGTGAGCTATATGGGCTCGAACAGCACCCTCCAATCCAGATGAAGGACTGGAGGGGCTTCAGGTTAGTTTCACTTTTATTCTTAAAATTATTGTTAAATTTTTATTTCATCTTTAAATTATTAATTTCATCTATTTAATTTATAAAAATTTTGATTTCTGTCAATGTGGTTCAATTTGATCGGCAAACATATAATTTTGTAATATGAATAACTTAAGTCATACAAACAAACACCTATTAAATTAGTTATGTAGTGTAGTTTAAGTAAAATAATAAGAAAAATGAGTATTTTGTCATATACCATTTAAATTGTTAATATTATGAAATAACTTGTTTTTCATAAATTAGGTTTCAATAATTATTGATTTGTATAATTGTTTTTAATGGAATCACATCAACAAAACTTAAAAACTTTAGGGATTAAATAAAAATTGATAATTTAAAGATGAAATAGAAAAAATAGGAATAATTTAAAAGATAAAAGTGAAATTAATCTATATATATATATATTAGCGGTGGACGTGGGTCGATTGCGGCCACGGAACCTCCAATCCGCCATCCGTCCACCAGATTGGCGAATTGGAGAAAATCAATCTGCATCCGTATAGCGATCCTGGTCCTTCCTTCTTTGATTGTTGTATCAGGACTTGGGTTCCGTGGTGTTGGTTGTTGTATATGTCTTGTTGTCATCCTTTAATTCCATATATTTGAGTTTTAGGATATATTGGGCGTGTTTCGAACAGGTTGGTTGAGCTTTAGTCTCATTCCTTGTTGCCTAGATTTTTGGTGGTCCGCCAAAGCGGGTCCCTTTGCCCTCGAGTGGAGTTTACACACTTTCAGCATTTTGTGCCTCTGCAAAACTACTGCATGTTTGTTTTTCACGCTCGAGCGGATTTCCTTACGCTTGAGTGGGTGTTCAATGTCTGAAAAAAATACTGGAAGAGGTTAATCTAAGCTCAAGCGGGCTTTTCTTTGCGCTCGAGCAGGTGTATTTTGTTCTTGTGTCTTGGCGCTCGAGCGGGTCTTTTTGCGCTTGAGTGGGTCCAATTTTTGTGTTTGACGCTCAAGCGTCCTATTCTCTGCTCGAGTAGACTAGTCGTATATCAGATGGCAGCTGGGTGGTTTTGAATCACTTTTCACTTTTCCTTTCTCTCTCTTACTTTTCTAAACCCTCTTTTGAGAGCGCTTCTCTCTAGAGATTGATCTAGCTTGAGTGATCTACTCCCTTAGTGTCTTTGCAAAGAGTGTAGAGCTTGGCTTGGGCTTCCTATCAATCCGAAAATCTTGGGTTTTGGGGCATTTCGAGATTTCTTCACCATCTCCTTCGAGTTTCATCTCTTGAGGTAGGGATTCCTACTCATCTTTATGAACTTTAACATAGATGCTGGGCTTTTGTATAAATGGTTTGATTTGGGAAGTTAGGGTTTGAGATGTGTTATATTGAAAAGAGGGGTTTTCTCCTTTTGACTCATATATGTATATTTTGGGTCTTAAAAAGGGATTATTGATGTTGTTGATAATATTTGAGTCTTTGGGTCAATATTGAGAAAAAGGGGGAAAAATGCCATGTTTGGGTATATTTGGGTCATTAGTGTAAATTAATGACATTTATCATGGAATTATGAAATTGAGTTGGAAATAATGAAATTGGCATAATATGGGATAGAATGGTGGAGTTGGATTTATTAATCACTCACCTTTGAAAATTGTTGATAATTTATCTGTTGGATGAAATTATTATCTGTTTAGAAATAATTGCCTTGGGCTATCAGTGGAGGATAGTCTTGATTGTTGTAGACAATGCATGATGATTAGGCGAACTAAAACTAATCAATTGAATATGTCATCGAATATGACAATTGGAACAATACATCGAACTTATGTATTGATTGATTATGTATATGATATGTGTTTATATACATTGTGTTGTGTGTGAGGAGATATGGGATGTACTCCACGGTTTAGGGAAAGATAGGGGATGGACTCCTAACCCGGATTTTATTTGGGAGGAGATAGGGGATGGACTCCATTGATACAACAATTATGTGTATCTATTGAAGTATTGATACAACAAATCCGTGTATCATCTATGAAGTATGGAAGTGTTTTGTTTAAGATTGATACAGCAATTATGTGTATCCATTGTAACGTATGAAGTGTCTAATATGAGTTGTTATCTCAATTGAAATGGAAGTATGGTTGATATGAGATGTAATCTCATTTAAATTGTTTGGCCAGGTTCTAAGCCATAGTTATGAATTGAGAATTGGATAAGAAATGGAAAATGGAATGAAACATGGACACATTTGTCATGTAATTGAAATGGGTTATGATTTGATTTGTGTGAGTTCAATATTTATCAAATGCTAATGTTTTAGTTATTGCTCATATCATGCTTAGCATATCTCTACTGGGCGTTGGCTCACCCTATATGGGACATCATTTTTAGGTTCAGGTATTATGTCGCCTCTGAGATCTTAGCTTGGATGGCTGTGGGAGTTGAAGACCCTTTTGTTTGTTTTTGTTGTATTACATGTACATCAAGCCAGGGCTTATTTTATGTAGAGTTAGTACTCTCCTTTTGTAACCAAGTGTTGACTTGGAAAGTTGTAAGCCCGTAGGGCATTTACTTTTGTTGTCAACATGTAATACATTTGTAAGAATTACTCTGATGAAATGTAATTATGCTTTATTCCCTTATGTCTAAGCATGTCAATATTGTATGTTTTATGGGTTTATTTTGAGGGCGTTACAATCCGTCTGCCAATCCGGCGGATGTGAATCGAGCGGATTGGCAGATGGATGGAAATCGATTTGGCGGTTTAAAATTTTATAAATTTTCAACATAATTCAACTTGTGCGCTTCCTTAAAAAAAAAAAAAGTATTATGATTAATAAATTAAAAAAGTATTATAATCACTACATGCCTCATCTAAAGAAAGAAAGTTTGAAATTTTAGAATATTACAATCATTGCACATTTCATCTACATATTACAATCACAACATGATTCATCTACACAAAGTATTACATAAATATTATAATCTGTGATTCTTAAAATATAAAAACAATTCAAACCACCAAAACCATTAACAGAATAGTAGTAGAAATTGTATCCCTCTGTATTGTTACATCTATATATGTTTTTGAAAATAAAAGCCAACCAACATACATCATCTTTTTTATTTATTATTTTTAGTGTTAGATTTAAAAATAAAAAAATATAGATAAATCATGCATTTATTTTTTTCAATTAAAAAAATATACTTAAGTTGAAAACTCTTTTTCAACAGAATATATTAAACAAAATATTTAAACTCCTTTTCAATTGAAAATACAAACAGAATATTTAAACAAATTGAAAACATAAAGTCTTACAAATTACTAGGGATGATCGCGGTTTAGCGGTTCGGTTGTAGCCCAAAAAACCTCAAATCCGCCATCCGTCCAAAACTAGGCGGATTGGAAAAAATAAATCAGCAACAGTCTGCTCGTCATTACACATCCGTCCAAAATGCGGCGAATCGATTCGGTTTGGTTGGTTTGAACGGATCGATATATCTGCTGCTCACCCCTTATATATATAACACTATACGACTTATTCAAATTTATGATTATGCATATCTTTACATTACAATAGCAGAGTTGCACACACAAAGACAAACATACATAGTGAAAATTACAAAATCAGAACCATGTTAAGTTACATGGATGACTCAAAAATTGTGAAATTTAACATTGCCCAAAGCAACAAAGAGAGAGCCAATATCATGGAAGCAATTGAAATGCATTGACAGAACCTGGCGAGGATTAATGGCTTGTTATGGATTAACAACGTGTTCAATGAGCTAGAGAAGGCAAACACAAGAAATGCTACGAACGCATGGAATACAGAAGGACGTCCCCTGAATATGAGAGTCGGTATTGGGCTCCCGTCTATGTATTCACAGGGAAGGATGATGAAAACAGTGACAATTGCAAAGGAAGCTATGAGAATTAATTCCAAGACTCTGGTTTGGAGTGGCTGCACTTTGCTCCGCTCTAAACCTTTTTGTAGAGTTAGTTGTAGCAACAACTTTTGACAGGTTGTCTTTAAAATTTCATAATTTGTATACTTGTTATTTCTATATGCCCAAGGCCCTATTTATATCATAGACAATTTGGGACCACTTTTTCTTATTTTTTTTGCTTTAAATTTTTTTTTTTAAAAAAAAGAAATGAAAAGTGAAAGTATAGGCTCCACCGTTTAAATTATTCAATTTTTAATATATTTTTATTTTCATCTCAATCGCATATTCCAACATCATCTTTCGATATTGTATTTTTTTTTAAAAATTGAGTTTTTCCCAAATTTAAATTTGAATTTGATTGTTATGTTCAAACTCATGAGACTCATCGGTTCTGTTGCGATGATATGAACTGTTTATTTTATAGGACTCATTCATAAAAAAATTAAATATAATAATTATAATATTTTCACTTTATAGCGTTTGCCTTCAAAAAATAGAAGACAAATATATTTTTGAATATAGATTATAAATTTTTTTGAGACAAATATGATAAAATGAAAATGTTAAAAGTATCAAATTAATCGAATTTATTTATTATTTTCTTATAAATGATAAACCATGATTTTACAAAATAAACAATTTAAATTATCGAAATAAAATTCTTTATGGGTTTCATGAACCCAAAGATAACATTTAAATTCACTTTTAAATTTGAAATAAATTCAACCTCAAGAAAATTTCAAAATCCGTGAACTTGTTTACTTCTATGTGCCGAACGAGTTATTTGTAGAGTGACCACATGCAAAGCTGGCTGTTGTTGCTGTAAGATTTTTGGATCTATATACTAGAAATCAAAACAATATGAATATAACTACTAAAATATAAACTCAGATACATACCATTTGATTCCGTTATTGTCTTGAGTTTTGCTTCCTTGAAAGAATATGGCATTCACAATTGGAAAACCTTAGCACCAGCTCTTCCCCTCCTTCTCCTAATCTTTTTGTTGTCTTTTCAATGGAGCTGACAACCCTTTGATTTACATATATATAGATATATGTAAACCCTAATAAGGATAGGAGGGGGGACTGGGCCTAAATAAAACAATTACTGGGCCCTCCCATTAAGGCACCCAAATAACTTAAAACAGGCCTTACACCTCCATATCACATATCCACATATAAAATAATATATACACTAAGATGACCATGGCCCAAACTTTATAGATCACAATAATAATTTTGGGCTCATACCAGTCAATCTATCTGAATCACGTTCAACCCGTTTTTCACAAACCAAACAAAATATAGTCAATGACAGCCTAATTAAGAATAAATTCTTACATTCTCCCACTTAGGCAACATTGACTACTACTTTAAGAAAATATTTTATTTAAGAAAAATGACTCTCGGGTTAAAAAACTTTAGTGGCCACATAAACATGATTCAGAATAAAAACATCTCAGTACAGAATCCCGTTCAATGAGAAATATTAATATCGAACTGTAGCGGTAATTATGCTATTGAACAACATAACACCTTCCACAATTACAAACACTAATATCTCACCAACATGGATTCCTATATGTGATAAAGTGTAGTGTGGAATTTTAGCATAATTGATCCAAAAAATTATATAGCATGTTAATTCCACATTCAGTCCTCTGTATGGTCTTGACAAAACCCTACATGGAATTTTATTCCATTTTACACTTCCAAAAGAAGCCTTTATTCCTCTAAATCGAGGTCTTTCATGCTTTAAACCAAGCATCATACTTTATGGATCCATATATAATTCTGAACCAAAGTGTTAATCTTTATATCTCAAAATTAAAATATAACTGTAAGAGCTCATGTAAGAGGTATACATATATGACAATTACCATTTATGCGTACACACACATAACTATAAACAAAATGTGAATAAACACATTAAACTTTATTAACAGAAATATACCATAGATAATATTCATGGGTAAAAATTTCTTTAACCAAGCACATAAAAAAACTGTAAAGTACCCATATGCTCAATATATTTAGTAAACTAAAATTTGGCCTAAGCCCTATATTTAGAGGATCAACTAGTATGTATTCTATAACATGTGCTCATAAAGAATATCATCTTTAACAACTCTGCAATTCTGAAATACTTTAAAATTATGTATTTAACACCATCAGAGTTTTTGTTATTCTTCATAGAGAAAATTAAAACCATATATCATAATACATCTTTATAGGTTTGGAGATGAAATTAACAATTCCAAACTCTGAAATAAAATTCTTTAATTACATAACTCAAGTTGAACTCTAAAACATGTTTGTATAGTAAAAAATTATAAGAGATTTTATGAAACTCTTTCATGAAACAAGATCTCATGCAAACATAAAAAATGTAACCAGTAACAAACACTATATATCATTTGAGCAATTTCCAAAGTCGACATTATACAACCAATAATATTAACATGATTAATTCTTCCATAGCTAATTGTATAATCTTTAATTCACTATAAATATCATGTCACTTTATGTCTTTCAACCCAATGATCAAGGCTTAAATTAAAATAATAATTGTCTAACAAACTAATTGCATATGCACCAAGTTTAATTCAAACTTCATAATTCATTAAACTCTCACAACACTAGCATACAAGACATTCCTTATGAACTTTTTCTCAAAATCATTTTATGAATACTGAATGTTACTTAATTAATCTCGATCATTAAGAAGAGCAACGTAAAGCTTTCAATTTTGCATATTAAATTCAGTAAAAATGTGATCTAGGTATGCTCTTTGAGATGAGACAAATAATCCTCTAAGTTATTTTTCAAGTATCTCAATGCCAAACACATAAAATACTTTATCAAGATATTTTATACCAAAAATTTATTAACAACAATATCTTCACATCAAGTATTAATTCGAAATTATTACTAATAAGTAAAATTCCATCGCTATAAAGGATCAAGAAAAATAAATTGCTCCCACTGACCTTGAGTTGTATGCATAAATTAATAGTATTATCCATAAAGCCAGGTAATAATATTTGGTGAACCTTTAAATATCATTACTCAGAAATTCGTTTAAAACCATTGATAAATTTGTTTAACTTACAAATCAAATTTATTTTGTTTGGCGAAGCAAAAGATAAAAATGTCACAATACCACTATAATAATTATAAACCTATATTTATGACATTGGTAAGAACAATACTCTTTTCAAATCACAACCTCTTGCAATAGCATTGTATTTATTTATTTATCTTTTAAAAAAAAATACTCATTAGATTTCAAACTTTTTAAAAAAAAGGTATAACATGATCTCATATCTAATTAATAATTTGTACCAATTCATTTACCATATTACAAATCGCCAATATCTTCATCATACGTAACAATCATCTCTTCAATCTCTTGATATTGCTCATTTAGAAAAATAATATAATCGCAAGGATCCTTTAATTGTATGAGAATGTCTAGAAGGTTGCACATGTCATACATGTTCAACTTTTATCAATAGACTGAATAGACACTTCAGATTCCACTTGCACTCTCACTTTCTCTATGTGAGAATGAACGGACGAATTTATTATAATAGGCACAAGTATACAGGAAGATTTATATATTTAAATTGTTCACCAATCTAATAACTTCACATTTTAAAAGCTTAAAAGATTCTTATGTCAGAAGCAAGATAATAGAACCATTGGCAACTTACAAAGCAACAACAAATAGCTATAGGTCCCATTTTGATTTAAAAAATATATCATAAAATTTTTACTTCTGTACAATCCCAAACTCAAAAGTTATTCTAACTAAATTTTATATTAGTTCATAATTCAAAAGTGTTTTAAAAATATTTTTAACTTAGTACCATATATAAAGTATACATAAGTATACATAGCAATTAAAAATATTTTATCACAAAAACTTGTATAGTTTAAACATGTTAACATACACCTCATCATTTTATTGGAGTCCAATTACGACACTCAAGTACTCAACTTTCTTTCGAAGTTACAAGCATGATATGTTTAAATTGATTCCATAATTTTATAAAAAAAAAAAAAAAAATTAATAAGAGGTTATGCATATTAACCAAAATTATCATGTTCACTATAATATCGATCTTCAATTAATAATTTTAAAATCTTTATAGGTATGTAAATATAGGTATACATCTATGGTAACAGTTTTCGCAGATTGTATATATGCCCTTGAGTTTCTATACATCTATGGTAACAGTTTTCGATCTGCAATTAATAGAATTCTAGAAGGAGATCAATCACCTTCTTCAATGTTGGTACTGTGCATATCATCCATTCTTTCAAATTGGGACTCAACTGTTGATACTCTGCCAGTGGCATCAAATGGTGCTGAAACCACCACAGCTACAAAAGTAGATTAGATTTTTTAGAAGCCTAAGAGACATTTTATCAAACAGTTTGAAGGGAAAAAAAAAAAAAAAAAAAAAGACAGACAAACAAACAAACAAACAAATTGAAAAGCCATAACAACTTCCCAAACCAACAATTCATGGGGGGCAACGAGCCATTAGATTTTAATGGGTTTTGATTTATATATATGGATATATATATATATATACACACAGAAAAGACTAGAAGAGGAAGAAACAGAGAGTGGTGTGAGGATGATTCTGAAAATTTTCTTGGAAAGTGGAAAGAAAGAGAGAGCTTTCAAAATGAAGACTTTGAGAGAGAGAGAGAGAGAGAGAGAGAGAGAGAGAGAGAGAGGTACCTACGGCTCGGACGAAGGTTTGCACTGCATAAGCTGTGCAATATGCTCATCGAGATTCCTGTGGGTATTTGAAGCGACTAGATCTACACTCATCTTCTAGATTATATACAGGAAACGATTTCAATGAAGAAAAACATTGATGGTTCTATCGATACCGAGAAAAATGGTGTAGAAGAAGACCTAATCACCAACCTAGATTTTGGGTCAATATGCGAACTGCACAGAGAGAGGAGAGAGAGCTCGCAATCAGTGCTCCAGTTGTCTGCGACCGTGAGAAGGAGCGGCGGAGGCACAACTGGTGGAGAGGCGATGAGAGAGGGAGGGGAGAAGAGCAGCGGAGTGACAGAGGCTGAGAGAACAGAAGAGGCAGAGAGAAACGCTGAAGAGAGAGAGACAGAGGTACTGGTCTGTTGTCTGGGAACCAAATATATATATATATATATTACACCATTACCGACTAAATATTTTTAGTCGCCAATTCATTTTATAAAATCCCACCAAAATTTGAAATGTCTGGCTCCAAAAATTTTTGGTTTTTGGCAACTAAAATAGTTTTTGGTCGTTGAAAATAAGGTTTTGGTGATCAAATCTTGTCGCCAAAGATAAATAATAATTTTTTATATTTCCATTCGACACCAAAATAATTTTTGTAGCCAAAAATTCAGTATACGGCGACTAAAAAAAATTTTGGTCACTGAAACTAAGTTTTTGGCAACAAAAATAAAAAATAATTTTTTATTTTCCATTCGGCGACTAAATGGTTTTAGTAGCCAAAACTCAAACTACGGTGACTAAAATATTTTTTGATCGTTGAAAGTAAGTTTTTGGGGACCAAATTTTTGGTTGCCAAAGATAAAAAAATAATTTTTCACTTTCCATTTGGCGACTAAATGCTTTTAGTAGCCAAAACTCAATATACGATGACTAATTTTTTTTTTTGTTGCCAATTCTAGAATTTTTAGCGACTAAATTTTTTTTAGTCGCCAATAATCAATATACGTTGACTAAAAAAAATTAGTGTCTAAATTTTTACTTTTGTTGACTAAAAAAATTTATTAGTCGCCAATTCCCCAACTTTTGGCGACTAAATTTTTTTTAGTCGCCAATTTTAGTCATCAAATGTGCACTTTGTTGTAGTGTTCGGTTCCAAATCATAATCGTTACTATAAAATTATGGATCAAATCATGAAGTATGGGTCGCCAATTTTAAAAATTAAGACTAAATCATGTATTAAAAAAAATTAATCAAACCATGCGATTTAGTTTAAAATTGTGTAATACAATTTTAAATTAATTTTAAGTTATACAATACTAAGTTATTTTATTGATAAAGTTGTGTCTTGTTACAAGAAGTGACAAGTAGATTAGCAACAAATAGTAAAATACAAAAAATGTAAATATAATGAAATATTAAGTGTTAAGTAAAGTCACAATGTGTGGTAAGTAGGATCAAAACAAATGATAAGTATTGTACTTATAAATGGTAAGTACTTAATGATATTTTACTTATTACTCAATTAGACCTCAGTTACTCCTCAACCAGACTCTACTTATTACTCGTTCATACTCTACTTACTATTCCATCAAACTTGACTTACGATTCAATCAAATATGATTACTACTCAATAAAATCTAGTTACTATTGATTGGTAAGTAGAATAAAAACAAATTGTAGGTAGAGTCACAATAACTGACAAATAATAAATTAGAAATATGAATTTTAAATTATTAAACAAAATGTAAAAGTTTATTAGACTTCATTTAGTACTGAAAAAAATACCACTTCATTTGACTTGACTTATTATACAAAAAAAATATCCCATGTTATTCGGGGGAGTCGGGGGACCTATTTTTGTGTGGATGTGGCGGTTTCAATAATTTATTAGATTTAACTTGGTACTTACTAGATTTCACTTTCTACTTAATGAAGCTACTTACTATTTCATTAGACTTTACTTACTATTTAATAAAACCCCGCTTACTAGTCCATTAAACTTGAGTAGTAAGTTTAAATGAGTAGTAAGTTGTTTCATAATAAGTAGTAACGTCAGAATGAGTGGTGTAATGTCCCGAAAATAATAACAATAACTCATACCATGGCAATTAATAAATAACAACACAAATGAAATAATAAGCCTTCATTAATCAGAGTCTAATATACAAAAAGGTGACATATGCGATATACATTCATAAACCTACATCTTGAATCTACAGCATATGCCCCATATAATAGAGATGAAATGAAAGGCTATACAAAATTGATGCCTTAATGGATGCAACTTTTCAAGGTGGTACTTGGTTACAACAAGGTGAGTCAAAGCTCAATACAGTTAAAGTCCTAGGCTTATACAAAAATAAATAAATAAATAAATAAATAAATAAAAAAATACAACATTTAACAAAAAAAAGCCTTCAGCTCCAAGTTCCTCCTAAGTCATGTCCTTCGTGGAGGCATATCATCAGCTCTTGAAATGGTTTTTCACATAGGGTGAGCCAAAACTCAGTAGAGATATTACAACGTAGTGTATGAATCTTGACAAAGCCATAAGGTGAATGCATATGCAATACTCGTGCCAGTGCCAAAACATTTTATATCTCTTCTCGGAACCATGCAATGCCAGGTTTATGTTCCAATTCATGAAAACACTTCATTTACAACAGAAAACAGGGCAGTGAATCATAACTTTGGGAGTCTCATGACAATTACAATCTTTTACGAAAATTTTGTTCGCAAGAAACCGTAAACCGGAACCCATGTAAACGTAGACTACAAAAGCACTACTCTTGCCATTTCACGAAAATTCTAAACAGATATACAATCTCAAGATAGATAAATTATCCAAAATTCAAGGGTGTGAAGCATTGCATATTCAATTCCACCGTCCATTTCAACACTCACTTAATCCCATGTTTACAGCACAAATTTCAACTATTTATACAAAATAGATTTAATAGTCATTTTAGGGCAAGAGTCCCTATTTCCAAAATATCAACCCAAGTACCAAAATCACCCATTTTGACACAACATGACTTCATTTTCAAACCCCATGTTCATTTATTTCATTTCCATCAAAACCCCTCTTTTACATTTCACCAAAACCCCAGGTTTGTTCACATCCCCAAATCCCACTATTGTTACACAATAGACAAATAACAAAGTTAAAAACCATATTAAAATGTAGAAAATCCTTACCTCAAAGAGAAAAGATGAGCTGAGCAAAGGTGGAGCTCCAAAAATGTCGAAATCTAACTTCAATCGGGTCAAATGGAAGATCTTGAGAAGTTCTATCTTTTTATCAAAAGAAGAAGGGTGGAGAAATCAATAAATCTAGGGAAAAATGCAGAGAGAGAGAGAGAGAGAGAGAGAGAGAGAGAGAGAGAGAGTATTTTAGAGAGAGAGGCTCTCAACTTTAGGGTTTAGGATGAAAAGAGATGAAAAAGTGATGTAAAAAGTCACTTTTACGATCTGATACATACGCAGTTCGCTTGAGAGGAGACTTTGACGCTCAAGCGTCAGACACAACAATTTATTTCGCTCGAGTGCAAGAAGAGACCCGCTCAAGCATAGAGTACACACCTCCAATATTTTTTTGCAAACGACAGACCAAGCACTCAAGCTCAAGAAAGGATGCTCGAGCACCCACCCGTTCGAGCGTAGAAAATGCCACTTGAGCGTGAAAGACATCCCTCCAGCACTTTTGCAGATGTGCAAAGTACTAAGAGTTTGCAAATCCCACTCGAGCGCAAAAAAGGCCGCTCGAGTGGAGGACCAAAATGTACATAGCCCGCTTGAGCGAAAGGATGGTCGCTTGAGTAGAGAGGCAAAAATCTGGGCAACAAGGTTTGGAAAAAACAAGCAACCAACCTGTTTCCAACGCAACCATAACAACCCAAAGGCATTTCAAATAGATACAAGGGAAGAAAGAGGTAAACAACAATATGAAAGCATCAAACCCGAGTTTGGAATACCACAAGAATTGGGTTAAAATCAGGATCGCTATAAACACTACCTTCCAGTACCTCTGTGTGGACTCGACTTCTTCGCGCCCCCCCTTTTGGAGAGCTTGAATTGGTCTTACAGTTTAGACTCTTGTCACGGTTCTGAATCTAATCTCACAAAGTGCAATGTGAGACTGATAAACACCAAAGAGTCCAAATCTGGCAAATTGTTTTGGAAAATTGATTTTGAATCAAAAAGGCCAAAAATGGACTGCTTTGCCAGATTACAGAGTCGCCACCTAAATATTTTATTTTGGGAAAATTTAGGAAACCCTGACTCGTGCCAAAGGCCACGTGTCCGTCATCACCAAAGTTGCCTCGGCTCGAGAACTTGGGTATGGGAGGGGAAGGTTTTGAAATGAGCACCCCCGCTTGCCCGATCGAAGGATCGGCCTCTACTAACCATGATATGTTGTTTTATAAACCTCATGTGTTCTTATTTCGGTTATTAGCTAACTTTACTACGTGACGCGCACGCAAGCAAGTATAGACTAAATTGCAAGAATTGGAACAAATTTAACTTAAGTTTGTTTTCGAAAATGGTTTGAAGTGGCCACCCTCAAGTGGGCTAAAAAGCGGATTTGCCACCTCAAGTGGGCTTAAAACATGATTTGCCACTTCGCAAAGTGGGCTTAAAACTCGCATTTATCGAATTGTTCTAATTTAAACAATCAAGCCTTCATCCACATGCATTCATGCAGTTATAGCAAGTAAGCACATAGCCTCACGGCAAGCAAGCTATCATGGCAACACTCATACTCATGCAAGTATGCTAAAGCGTAAAAGCTTACCGAGTACTCCAAGCCAAAACAAAAGCTAGTTAGAAAAATGCATGATACTAACTATGCAAGATGCCTAATGCAACACATGCAATAATGAAATTAATAGGCTCGGCTACTAATATGGCATATGATACATGTAGACACCTTATTTTTGACCGCCCTTAAGACTTGGGTGTCACTAATTGCTTACTTGGTGGTGAAAGTTGTACAATGCAAAGGTTCGATTCCTTCGGCAAGAGGAGAGTCAAATCCCAACCTTACACCTCATTTTGGACCAAAACTATTTTGAATATATTTTAGACCTTAAAACCCTTTCTTTCAAAATATTTTTGAAATAAAGTTCCTACGATGTTTCGACGCTCGTATTTTGTTAAATGTTGCACTTTTCGGTAAACCGAGCGAGGACAAAGTGGAAATGAATGAAAGAGAGATGAAATCTTGGAAAAATCTTTCAAAACACCTTGTCTAGGGATTTGGAGTTGAAGAAAATGGGAGAGGAAAGAATAAAACTAGTTGAGGAGAAGTTCGGCATAAATCCGGGTAGGATCGAAACTGAGCGGCTTCACCAAAACAAGCATAACTTTTTGCACAGTTGGAAATTTGATGCATGTCTTCCACCCCCATTTCTTTCTCCCTTTTACTTATTAGCTTTTGATGGTTAGATTAGGACATATTTCAATTAGCATCCTTATGCTTGCATGCGTGCATCATTCATTTGTATTGCATGCACCGGGCTCGGCGCATCATACAAACTACATTGTATTTCAATACCAATTTGAATACATGTTATCAAGTTGCATTCACATGACATCTTAGAATAGTCGAGCCTATCTTAGTTGCATTTTTTTGCATGTGTTGCATTAGGCATGGTTGACATAGCTAGGATCATGCATTGATTACTAACTAGCTTCTGTTTTGGTTCGGAGTACTAGGTAAGCTTTTACGCTTTAGCATCGTTGCATGTGTGTATGTGACTGCCATGATAGAATGCTTGCCATGAGGCTATTTGCTTAACTACTATAACTGCATGAATGCCTGTGGATGAAGGTTTCATTGCTTGAATTGGAACAATTTATCAAAATGTGCGTTTTAAGCCCACTTGAGAGTGGCAAATCATGTTTTCTAAGCCCACTTGAGGGTGGCAAATCCGCGTCTTAGCCTACTTGAGGGTAGCAACTTCAAACCATTTTAAAAAAACAAACATGAGATGTTTTGTTCCAAATCGAGTGATTTAGTCTATACTTGTATGCTGTGCGCATCACATAGTAATTCTAGGCTAATAATCGGAATAAGAACACATGTGTTTTCAAAAACAACATATCATGTTAGTAGAGGTCGATCCTTTGATCGGGCGAGCGGGGGTGCTCATTTTAGGACCTTCCCCTCTCGTACCCAAGTTCCCGAGCCGAGGCAACTTTGGTGATGACGGACACGTGGCCTAGGCACGAGTCAGGGCTTCCTAAATTTCCTAAAACAAAATATTTAGGTGGCGACTCTGAAATTTGGCAAAGCAGTCAATGTTTGGCATTTTTTGATTAAAATCGATTTTCCAAAACGATTTGCCGGATTTGGACTCTTTGGTGATATATCTGTCTTACATTACACTTTGTGAGATTAGATTCAGAACCGTGATAGGAGTCCGAACTGTAGTAGCTAGAACTACAATTCGCGTCCTCATGCGTGGAGCGGAGTTCAGGCTGTCTACAATACAATTTGAACAACATGCTGTGAAACACATATTCAAATAAGTGTTGAAATTGCAATGCAGGTTGAATGATGCGCCGAGCCTCGGTGCATGCAAGACAAATGAATGATGGAAACATGCGAGAATAAGGTATGCTAATTGAAAATGACCCTAAACTAACCATCGAAAGTGGTTAAGTAAAAGGGAGAAAGACGTGGGGTTTGAAGACATGCACACACGCACGCACAATTATTACAACATTACACCCTCGCGAAGGAGAGTTCGAATAAATAAGCTAAGCTACACTAAACTAAGCTAATTATTACAAAACAAACAAACAAACAAATTAACTAGTCTAGTTAACCAATTATTACAACACAATTGAAACTAATTACCTAACTTATTCAAAGCTAATTAATTACAACAAATTGAAATTGAAGAACTAGTTACACAAACTAATTAAGTACAACACTTGAATTAAATAATTAGCTACGCTAACTAATTAAAGCAATTAAATGGCCTCGAGGGCGAGGGACGCATGCATGCTTGTTTGCTCCACCCGAAAATGCTCTTGCCTTGCCATTGGATGCCTCTATTTGCACTCGTTTGATCTCCGAAAATTGAACCAACTTCCAGATTGCCTCTGCCCCAACACAGCAGCACATTTGTGCAAAAATTCACTGGTGACCGGTCAGCTACAAAAAAGTATTTGTTAGCCACCTCAACTAGCCGGTTGGCTAGCTCAAGTGGCCGGTCGTCCACCCCCTTTTTCTGGACTTCTTCTTTTGCTGCAACAGAGAGCAAACAGAGGCAAAACAAAGCATTTTCAAGGAATATGTGTACTGCTACCCTCCTTATCATCTCTCAATCTCAAAGGAGTGCAGCTCTTGGCTCTCAAGCCAAGAGAACCAAGCTTGTAAAAGGTCAATGAATGCACAAACAAGACCAAAACAACCACCACCCTATCATTCATGATCAAGGGTGACGATGACAAAGAAAAGTGGTACGTTTTATCACTTTGAGTATGAAACGTCCCATTTTTCTCGTGTTCGGATTAACGTCCGATCCAAACACATGCAATGCAACACAAAGATGCTTATCTTGCCTCTTTTACTTTGTTTATTTTATTTACACATTTTACATTACCGATTAGTCCTTTAATCGATTAAGTCCAAGGTGATTGTCCTCTAATGGAAAGAGGGCTTGAACCACAAGTGAATAGAGGGAGATGACAGAGATTTTAGTGTTGAAATGGGATGCAAAATGACACTAAATCATGTAATCAATTCATGCAATACATGCTACAACGCCTAAAACATTAAGCTAGCGAAAGAAATTGCATAACAACCATGCAATACAAGCCTCAAAGGGCCAAACTAACTCAAAGCAGAGTTAAGACCAGTCAAAATAGTGGCCAAAACATGCTGATATTAAAGCACAAAATGCTAGAAAACATGCTCACATGTTAACTTACAAACAAGACTTAAAACACAACTCTAAAAAACAATGAAAGAGTGAAATAAATGAGCATGTGACAAAGCTATATACACTAGAATTACATGTAAAATGATGCTACAACATGCAAGCAACTCAAACACTTCATGCTTAAAGCCTCAAAACATTGAGCTAATAGAGACCATGACACTATAGCCTTGCAAAACAAGCCTCGAAGGACTTAACCAACCCAAAATAGAGTTAAAGTAGGCCAAAATAGTAGCAAAAACATTCTAAAATTAAACTAACACAAGCTAGAATAATAGGCTAAATCCTTAAGCAGGCTAGACTAGTAAGCTCAATTGTACTACAAGTACAAAAAGCAAGCAACAAATGCTCCAACCAACCCAAAATAGAGCTGAAACATGCCAAAATAGAGCCTAAAACAAGCTTGAAACTAAGCTAACACAAGCTACAAAAACATGCTACCATGTAATGCTAACTAGGCATGCAAGTGAGACACATGGAGGGGAGGCCAACCCCTCCATTTTTGGACTTCACACATGCTTTTCACCACTGTAATAACTCTGAATTTCAGTGGTTTAAAGGCCCAAAAAATTTGATTTCAATGTGCCAAAAGATGGTGCAAAGAGCTTCACAATTAGGCAACAAGAAGGATAAACAACCCCTTAGCACAAAATGGCTTCAAACCAACATGTTAAGGCTAAAAAATCAGAATTTTTTGTAGTTAAAAATTAGGCCAAAAAATAGTATAAAAAGATGGCCAAACAAGTAATTAAAATAAAGCTTACAAGGCTAGTCCTTTACCTCTTGAAGCATATCACAAAACAGGCCCCCTTTTGGGCTCAAACAACCTTTCAATAGCTCAAATTAGGCTCCAAGGGACCTCAGCTCCAAGGTGGTCCAATTTGGTTAAGATTTGATGTGCAAATGTTTAGAGAATTCTAACTAGAAGGCACAAAACAAGAAGAGAGAGAGAGAGAGAGAGAGAGAGAGAGAGAGATAGAATTCTAGAGAGAGAGGGAGAAATTTTGCTTAAAATTATCCAACCTCTCAAAATGGGGGAGAGACCCCTCTATATATAGAAAATCAAGCTTAGAGCTTGTATTCATCCCTCCATACACGTGTATGGAGATGAGCTTCAGTGAACAACAGTTGGCACAACTGGCAAATAAATATTTGAAAAAGGGAATAAATGGCCATCGGCCACTTTAGGTAGCCAACCGGCCACCTCAACTGGCCGACAGGAACAAAAAGTGGCTGACATTGTCAAAAAGTGGCCGACAAGGCCCCTCCCCCTTCCAGGCAAGAAGAACCAAGGTTTGGCGCAAAAACAAACACAAAACAAAAAGGTTTTAGAGGCTCAAAGACAAGGCATTCTGTCGAGAACTTCGGGCACTCAAAAGAAGCACAATCATCAAGTGCACAAATGATGACGTCCAAGTCTTGAGGTCAGTCAAAAATGGGGTGTTTACAGTTGCCCCTCTTTGACCGAACTCGGAAGTCATAAAATAATGGGAGTGAATGTCAAAGCCCAGAGATGACTCATTTTTGACAAGGCCGAAGACTCAGACAAACAAGCAAACAAAAAAAAGAACGATTGCGCCCGCCGGCTGCCTACGTATCCCTTTGCAAGGAATCAAACCAGCATAGTTCTAGGGCAGAATGCAAAATGATACACATTGCAACAAAACAATGCAAACGATATGCAATGCAATGAAACAATGCACATGATATACAATGTAATTGAAACATCAAACCACAAACAGTGCAAAACCACACAAATATCATAAAGGGATGGAGATACAACATCAAACTACGTTTAACACAGAAAAGGGGCCAGAATCCTCAAGCCACAATTCTCTTAGTGGAGTAGGCGTGTGCACGTACAGAACTGTGTGTTTCGCAGAAGGAATACAAGTAATTGGGTGGCATGATATAAGTGAGGAATGATCTACTGAGGAAAGATTGTGATCCAAAATGGTAAATGCAACAAGACAACATACAATGCAATGGATGCAATGGATGTATTAAAGAAGATGTAAGCCAAACCACATTTTCCCTAGAAAAGGTATGGGCACAAAACAGACCTCGTCTAACACAGAAAAGGTGTAGAAACCCTCAGACCACAATTCTCTTAGTAGAATAGGCGCGTACACATTATCACAGAACCATGCTTCAATGAAGGAAATGTATGTGCACATGCTAGACTAAGCTTAACATGGAAAGGATGTAAGTAATAAAATAGATAATGCAATAGATGCATGCGATAAATACTATATGCAACACGATAGACGTAATAGATGATGAAATGCGAAGTAGTTGGGAAGTGAAAGTACTATACAGGGGCAATCGGCGATGACTCACCTCACGCTGATGGGGATCTTCCTCTTCTGCATCCTACACTTCCGAACCATAGGTACTACTTTTCTCCCTGGCTATGGTCGCAGCTTTCCCTATTCTCCAACAGGGTGACAGACTAGGTTGGTTCAGTATCCAGAATTGATGCGCATACATGCTACCTCAACCTATGAGGCTGCCATACAGATTTCAAGCCGAGGATACACCCCTGGGTATTTAAACCAGATTTAGTCTCGAAAATTCCGAACAGTTGCGTTCTAGGCATCAGCCATTCGAAATCTAGTTCCACCGTCTTAGTTGATCTCTTAGAAACTCACCGCAAACACCGGCAGGTGGCTATACTAGACCACTGGAAGTCATTCGGGCATGACAAACACCAAAGGAATTGCACCTCTAGAGGATTTAAGGTCTCCTAGACAGTGTGATGTAGAGTGAATGCACAAAAAAGAGCTATACAGGTGCACAAGGCGGTGCGATGCGCAAGATAGTGCGATTGAATTGCAATGCACAAGATAGTGCGAATGATACAAAAATGCAATGTGCACAAGACAGTGCAATGCAAGTGAATGCACGAAACAAATATGATTGCACAAGATAGTGCAATATGCAAGGTGCACAAAATAGTGCGAATACGTCCAAATGTGCCTCACGTAAGTGGAGAAAGAGGGAATAAGTGCGCAAGAAAGTGTGAATGCGTCCACCTGCGCCTCACACGAGTGGAGAAAGAGTGAATAAATGTGCAAGAAAGCGTGAGTGTAAATTGCATAAGAAAGTGCGATGCGCAAGAAAGCGTGAGTGTAAATTGCACAGGCAAGTGCGATGCGCAAGAAAGCGCGAGTGTAAACTGCACAAAAAAGTGCAATGCGCAGGAAAGCGTGAGTGTAAACTGCACAAAAAAGTGCGATGCGCAAGAAAGCACGAGTGTAAATGCAGGATTTTTAGGTCTCCTAGACCAAAGAATGCACAAGACAGTGCGAGTGAGACACAACCACAAGGTACACAAAACAGTGTGAGTGATACACAACCACAAAGTGCACAAGGCAGTGCGAGTGATACATAACCACAAGGTGCACAAGACAGTGAGTGATACACAACCACAAGGTGTACAAGACAGTGCGAGTGACACACAACCACAAGGTGCACAAGACAGTGTAGGTGATACATAACCACAAAGTGCACAAGACAATGCAAGTGATATGAAGTTATGAAATAGATGTACTGAATGAGATTATTGTGCGATAGATGCATGATGTTAATTGAAAGCATGTTCTATGCATGAAACAAGAGCATATTCTATGCAAGAGACAAAAGCATATTCTATGCAACATTGAAAGCGTATTCTATGCATGAAACAAGAGCATATTCTATGCAATATTGAAAGCATATTCTATGCAAGAGACAAACATATTCTATGCGACATTGAAAGCATATTCTATGCAAGAATCATAAACGATGCGCAGCACGCATGCAACAGAAGTGTATATGAAAGAGCACATTCTATGCAAGAAAGGGGGTAAATATGTACTTTGGTGCCCCGAATTTACCACTCGAAGGACTTTGCAACGTGATTAACTCAAAAAGGACACACCTTGTTCATATTGGTGAGGGGTAACATTTGCATGCTGCTTTAATTGCCATTATGACCTGAAGCAGGCTTGAACTTGGGGTCGAGGTACACTCATACTCCAGAGAAGGGCGAGGCCTGAGAAGGTGCACCTGGAATATAGTCTCGGACTTTGCTGAAGTTGAAACATACTCAGATGCTCAAAATTTTCCCTCTTTTCTTTTGCTTTGTAGTCCGGAACCTATATAGCTTCAGATAGGTCCTGGTTTTATTGTTCTCACATGACCTGGGTTGAACCCTGCAGTTTTATGAAAGATCAAATCCTGTTTTGCACATATGCAGAGAATAACACAACACTCTAAAAATGATTTATTTTTGAAATTGAAATTGAGAAACGAGTTCTTAACTGGGTATTGAGCCTACGACTAACCACAGTTAAAATGACTCAACAAAGGGAAAGACAAGGTAACAACAACACAAACACGCTAAACGACTCAAGACGAGACTCGAGATAAACAAAAACAACAAACACAACACTCAGATATGTTCCAATGGCAAGAGGCCTCAGTTCATGATGAGCCACAACTTCTCTAGGCATTGTTTCCCACCATTTCTTATTTGTGATTCTCATATCACTCTGGCACTCAATCTCTTTTTCTCTAAAAAGGAATTTTCTCACTTTTCCTCTCAGCGCACATCTCTCTATTCTTTACTCTCTTATTTTTTATCCCTCCCCTGGGTGGTTGATGGATAAACAGGAAGTTATGGGCTCTTGCCCCTAGTATTTTGCTAGATGCTCCTTGTTTCGCTCACAACTAGTGAACTTTCCCACAGAGGGGTTGTGATGCGATAGGATGCGCAACAGATTTGCAACTGTCATCAGTTAATGATGCCCATGACTTAACTTGACCAAGATGAGCTACAACATGTCCCACCGGCCCGGTATACAATTGATTGGTCTCACACATTGCATTTTCTACGTCCCCATTCCGGGTTAGATGCCAATTTGGGTGTGGTCGTCCAGATGAAGAAACCGAACATCCCGCTCCATTTCCAGTTTGTGCTTTGCACTTGGCTTGATACCTCACTGTTTGGAGGATAAGAGAGCTTTTGGCCTTCTGCTGTTAGCTTCAATTGTGCCTTTCCTGGTGAATATGCTACCCTTTTCTGGAAAGTATGGTGCCTTTTCTGGCAAGTATGTTGATAATGGAGAAAAGACAGAAACCTGACTCAACTATGCCCCTAGTTCATTACTTCGACATTTTTTTTATTTTTGGCTTCTGCTAAAACAATTTCGGCCAACATGAGAGTTAGATTAACATACTTGTTTGATTTTATGATTTGAAATCATGCAAGTTAGGTTGTGAGCACTAAAAATTTTCCTTTTTTGGGTCCAAGAAATGCTCCAATTTTGGAAAAATGGAGTAATTTTTGAGAGAATTAGTCAACTTCAATAAAAATCCTCAAAACTGTTTTTTCAAATGGCCACTACTCAACCAATGTGGAACTTACTCTTGAGATGCACAACCTCAGATCTGAACTTGAATTGTCTTGCAACTGAATCTTGTAACGGAATAAGACAGTCCGCTTTTAAACAAAGATGAGCACGAAGACAAGCCAATTTACACATGGATAAGATAGCCGAGTTGAACAAGGACAAACCAATCAACATAGATGAGCCCAACAGGCTGAAGATAGTTGGGGCCGAACTTCAGGATGAAGTTGCCTACGTATCCTAAACATGGGAATCGGGTTGTACGTAGTTCTGGGTTGAGGTTCACTCGGGTGTTGACACTCTCCTTTTGTGCCCTAACTTTTGCCAAGGCCGCCCTTTTAGGTTTTCAACCTTGCGAGCTCTATTTTTCTTTTCTTTTCTTTTCTTTCATTTTTGTTTTTTTTTTCATTTTTTTTCTTTTCTTTTTCTTCTTTTTCTTGCTCTAACTTTTGCTTGGGTCACCCTTCCGGGTTTTCTGCCCAGTGAGCCTCTCAAGGGTGAAAAGCACTACAAGAATTAACACTTTTGCCGACCAAAAAATTGGTCGCTAGAAGCCCATTTTTGGTCGGCAAAAGTTATCCGCGACCAATTTTTTGGTCGCTACTTTGGTCGCCAATTGAGGGTCGGCAAAAGTAATTCGCGACCAAAATTTTTGTTGGTCGGGAAAAGTCGGATTTGCTGACTAAATTTTTGGTCGCTAAATATATCATTACCGCGACTAATTCATTTAGTCGCTAAAACACTTTCGTCACGAAAAGTGATATTTTCCCGACAAAATATCTTAGTCGCCAATTGATACATTTCGCGACCAAAAAGTTTGGTCGTCAATTATCACATTCAACGACCAAAAAGTTTGGTCACCAATTGTGACATTCCACGACCAAATATTTTGGTCGCCAATTGTCACATTCCGCGACCAAATTATTTGGTCGCCAATTGTCGCATTTCGCGACCAAAAGAAATGTTTGCGCAACTAAAACTTTAGTCGGCAATAGACCTATTCGCGACCAAATCCTTTGGTTTCCAAAATTAATAATTTTAACGACTAATTATTTGGTCGCCAAATGTGCTTGGTGATACACCGACTACTTTATTTAGTCGGCAAAAGTATAACTTACTGGGGCACGAGTGCCCTTACTAGTTTTAGGGCTTTGATTAGCAAAAGCTATTGGGAATTTGGGACAAAAGTACAACATTTCACACTCTCAGTTTCCATGAAATGTAAAAGATCGGAACATTTCCCCATCAATCATAAACATTACAAGACAACTTTATTTCTTTACAATCGTGTCAAGTACAGAGAGAGACAGACACAGAGAAGTCACAGAATCAACTTAACCTTCCCCACCAAAAAAATAACAAGACTGTCTGCAAGATAACAAGGTAAAAGCTACATACTAAACTTTACATTCCCAATATATACATTCATGCAGCAGTAGCATGAAAGTTACCCTTAGATGGCTTCGCACATTCGCTTGCTTCTTCCATTCCGAACTCTTTTTGCTGCTCTCTATTCACTGTTCAAATCTTCAACACTACAATCATATTCTAAACTAGGATCTGTCAATATCTTGCCACAAGCATTTTGAGGATTTTCTATTTGGTTATTGCATCCAATTGGTGAACCTCCACAGTTTTCATTCACTCCAACTGACAGAACCTTAGCAGGGGTATGATCTACACTCTTAAAACTTTCTTCTTTACCTTTGTTCACCATTTTGTTATCTTTAATCACAAAAGTTATAGTTGGAACATCACAAGAGTTGGCCAATCCCATGGCAATCCTCCTCCTCAACCACTGTTTGTCCGTGACAGAAGTTTCCCGTCCAAATGTTGCTTTAAAGGTTTCATGAAGTTCCCTAACTGATAGGTTGTCCAAGCATATTTCACCTTTTAACTTTGAAAAATCAGGCTTTGAACTAGTACAGCTAGCAGAAATTGATGATCCACTTTTGATTGGTCCATCTAAAGGGCTTGAGCATTCTCCACCACTTTCAAGCTGATCAATATGACTCTTATTTGAATTTGTTTCCAGCGAAGGAAGAGTTTCCTGCAACGGCGTTGAAATTTGAAGCTTTTTGTCAACTGAAGTCAATATACCGTGCCTATTAGATATAGGATATGTGTGCTCATGAAAGTGGAAGATCAAATATTAGTTGCACGAAACTATATTTATTCAAATATACTCCAACAAAAATTAAGTATAACTATACAAAAATGCTAGAGGTCAAATTTTGAACTACACACTAAATTAACAACTATTTTTTCGTTTCTTTGAGATCTGTATGTTTGACAGTTCTATCATAGTTGGGCTGAGTTTATTCCACTACGGGAGCAGGTTTCTCTTTTACTTAGCACTGTTAAATTGAGTTTCTAAGTAAGAAACGTCACCCTAGGAGTTTCCTGCTACTTAATCAAATCATCCTCAAGCCAAGCAAACAACCTCAGATTGTTTAACCCTTTCCAAAATATTCTTTATATACAATATAAAAGAATAAAGGCCAAAAGGATCAGAGATATACTAGTACCCTGATATCATCACAAATGTGTTAACATGCAAGAAAAAAAATAACCCAGGAAATGCCAGCAATATCAGTAATAATAGAAAAAGTATTACTAAATTAACAAAGAAAAATAAAAGAAAAGAAAAGAAAACTTTATTTAAAAGAAAAAGAAACCTAGCAACCAAGAGACTAGGATTCCTAAATTAGGCACGACAGCAAAGAATTAATATGTTAAAATTCAAATTTTATCAATCTAATAAACTCGTGGAAGAAAAAGCAAAATGGCAGTACCTGCTGTAGGAAAGAAAGGCCAAAAACCACGTCATGTTCATCGTCTAATTTCCCCATACCAACTCCTGTGTCAAGCTGAGCATTTGACCTTTCTGCATTAACTTCAGGGTTCTCAGATTGACCTGGAAAACATTTGTTAGTCAACTAAATTACCAACAGAGAGAACCAAAGAGAAAGAAGCCCAAATACATCAATACACATGTAGATACACAAACAGATCTAGTGAGCAAGTGTTGCGAGTATTGAGATCAAAGCAGGGCATTCCACCTCCAAAGAGTCAAAAAAATTAATGATTTCTTTTTCTTCTTTTTTTGGATTGGCAAAAGAATCTTTATTGATTATAACAACTGATGATGATTATAACAACTAAAAAGAATCTTTATCGAGGCATCACAGCTCGATATAGCAATCCCGACTAGGTTGGCACCACCATACGAGCCCAATCATTTGCTAGCACACTGCCAAGGTTGGAGAGTCACCAACCAAATAGCACAACCAAAACCAGAAAAATCTACAAACAATACCTACCAACAAACAAAAGGAGAGCATAAGTACACTCAACACAACCAGTAAACAAAGCACCAGCAGCTCTCAGACCCTTTCAACACACCAGCAACCAGCCTGCACTTTCAGCAAAGCCAGACTTACCTCAAACAGTGTCTGACCTACTTAAGATTAGACACACACCAAATTATGCAATATAACAATCAATTTTCATCACATCACATGTCAGAGAAATCTAATCTTACTAGGTGAATGAAGAGAAATGAATGTTTTTAATCTAATCTTTCTTTTCAAAAAATATAAAAAATCATGTTTAGATCTATAAGACCTATTGTATTATGGAGAGATGATATATATGGGACATGAGGACAGTTGAGATAAGGGACCTTCTAATAACAGTCTAGTATAATTCTTTATGAAGCTCATTTTCATAGTTTCACAATTATACTATCTAACCAAATGACCGTATATACATTAATTGGAAAGAATCATATAATTTCAGCTAATGAGTTGAAGAAGTAAAAACCGTTTGAAATAAGATAAGTAAAAATCACCACTTTTACATCGAGGCAAGGATCATTGACCATATCCTTTAATTGAGAAGTTATGCAGGCATTCTGTAATTTTGCAACCCGACTGTGTGCACCGAGACTACTTGGAAAGGTGAGATTTACAACAGTCTAGACACAAGCTGTGCGTAACCAGCTGTCATTACTCTGCAAAAGCTTGATCATAGTTGATTGGATGTTGTCACCTATTTGTGGGAAAAGTTGGTCCATGACTGCTTCCTTGTGGATTTCATTCCCAGATGCCACATTATTGAGCACGTACATACCCTATATCAGAAAGGTTTCAAGATCTATCAAAAGCAAAACAATCGCATAATCCCTATTCCAGGCATGTTGTAGATCTGTCATATAATGGCAAACAAGATGATTTCTCCAATTTCTGCTGACTATCGTTTCCGGATGAGTTGGAAATTTGAACCAGTTTCATGCAAAATGAAACTCATCAATTGAAATCATAAATCAGAATAAACATTTAAAGAGTTCTTTGCTTTCAATTAGTGCAACTTTGCAGCTACCTTCTGATCTACTCTAATACAAGTTCACCATTCAAAAAAGGTACATTTAATTCTTATTAAAAGTCTATGTTGCAGACGTTATAGATGCATATAAATGTCAACCAAAATTAAGTACAACACAAACACCATTATTATTGGCTGAGAAAATTGAACGAAGCAACTATAAATGGAAAAAGAGAAGTAAACCTTTTCTATGCTGCAGGCATTATAGATGCATATAAATGTCAACCAAAATTAAGTACAACACCAGCACCATTATTATTGGCTGAGAAATTGAATGAATCAACTGTAAATGGAAAAAGAGAAGTAAACCTTTAGTTCACTGAATGTGCTTGCAGCAGTAAAACGCACAGAAATCGGGAAAAAGACTGATGCATCTACTGGAGGGACAACAAACTCCATAGATCCACTGCCAAGTGTTCCAAAATGAAGTTAGAAACCAAACAAGCACTACAAATTGTAGAATGCACAATAAATTTTAGTTTTTAAATAAAAGAAACATCATCATATGCTGACCTGCGGTTTGAGTTATCAATGAGAAGTATGGACCACTGTAAAATGGAATTTCTGGAATCATACCTGTGAGAAAACATACAGGTATTGTAAACCCAACTCCATTGAACAAGAGAAGTGGAACAAAACCCATTTATTGGTGAGCAAATCATTAAACTGTGTACCTTCTAAAAAGTCCGTTGAAAGCGAAATCAAAAAATGGAGTAATCAAAGCAGCTATATGAGGTTTTTGCATAATTATTGTGGGAATATCAAGCTATAATTTTAAGAAGTTACATAACAAGATCTTGATAAGCTGGTACATCAATTCCATTTCCTGAAAGGTCATTTTAAAACCATTTTGAAGTGGTATAGATGAAACATAAAAAATGTATAATACATTTTTCAAATTTTGCGGGAAAAAGAAAAACAGCAAGTGGTCCCAAAATAGTTTTCACATTTTGCCTTCTCTCATACTGCTAAACAGAGACAAATGATGTGAAAAGCATATCAATGCAAAACAATCATGACTTCCAAATAAATAAATAAAAATAGCCTTTCCTACAAAATGCAATTATATTTTGGAGGATATAGATTTTACCATGCCGTTCTAATCGACCCAACATCCATTTCTCCTAAAATTGATCTCAACTATAACTCACAATCCAAGACTCCATCAAATAATTGCTTAGCTCTCAAACAATAATGACCTAAAACTGTATGAACATAAGATTTAATAATAATATAAATTAAGAATTCACCTCCATTCACCATCATTCTGCTTTACATTTGGTGCCTCTCTAAGAGCTGGAAGAGGTACTGAAATCACAAGATTCTGCAAATCAAATGTTGATGAAGCTTCACCACTCGATACTGACGTAAGTTTCAGTTCCAGAAACCGAGGGCCAGTAGTTGACTAAGATTATATAGGTGAAATTAGATAGCGAATCAATAAATCCACATTGCATCCATCACAGCACAGGTTTGCTTTATGACCTCAATCCTCTCTTCTTTCATAGCCCCCAAATTATATATATATATATAGAGAGAGAGACCGAGGGCAAAGGCTAGAGAGGGAGACAGCGAGAAACAGAGAGAGAGAGACAGACAGACCGAGAGTGAGAGAGAACCTGCGAGGATGCGGCGGCGGCGGTGGCGCTAGCAGTGGCGTACGACGCTGGTCAGTGATGAGGTGAGATTGGGTGAGGATCCCACAGAAATGAGGAGTCCATTAGACAGAGGGCGATGGTGATGGCGATGTGCGACAGACGTGAGCAATGGTGGTGAGGGACTTCGGTGAGCTAGAGAGAGTGGGCACCGATTGAGAGAGAGAATACAGAGAGAGTGAGAGGGCGGATCAACATATAGAGAGACACAGAGAGTGAGCTGGAGACAGAGAGGAGAGACGGGATTAGAAATGACGACCAAATTTTTAGAGAGAGTGGGTACAAAACGACGTTATTTTATAAATGGCGACCAAATTTTTTTTGTCGCAAAAAATTTTCATTTACCCCCTCCATGTTTCAAATTTCCCTCCCAAACTTTTCGCGACCAAATGACCAGATTAGTTGCAGAAAAGGTACTTTCGCCGACAAACTTTTTAAGTTGCCAAATCTCAATCAACGACCACTAAAATATTAGTCGCTAAAAGTACTAATTTGGCGACTAATTTTTTTTGGTCGCCAAAATGTAACCTTCCGCGACCAAATTTGTAGTTGGTCGTCAAAAACATACCAATTTCTGCGACTAACTCATTTTTGGTTGCCAAAATGTAACCTTCTGCAACCAACTCATTTTGGTCGCCAAAAATAATGATCATTCGCGACGAGTTAATATTTTGGTCAACAAATGTCATTTTTTTGCGACTAAATTTTTTTTGGTCGGCAAAAGTGGTCGGCAAATGTGTAAATTCTTGTAGTAAAGGTTTAACTTGTCCATGTTGATCAATTTTAATATCTCGAAGCCATCTGAATCAAGGAGAATGGCTGTTGTTCGCTGATGATGTAGGAATCCATCTAATCGGGCCTGAATTTGCCCCTAGTGTTGTGGATAGGAACTCGATTGTCCTTTCAGCAAAACTTTTCTTCTTTTAGATTTTGGAATTTGGCTTTCTTGCCAGTCTTCATTAGCTTGAGAAATGACTCATCTTTGACTCTTCGAGCACATCTGACATTTTTGTCCCTAGTTCAAAGGTTACTTCTGATCTAACTTTGCAAGCTTCCTTTGATCACATCTGACCTTCTTGATCTGACCTTCTTGCCCCTTGTTCAAGGGTTGCTTCTGATCCGGCCATACAAGCCTTATATTGTGGTTGATCATTGAACATTCTGAATCCAAAGTTCAAGGTTTGAAACCAAAAGGGGTAGAGTCTTGAGACCGAGAGTGATCCAATGCTGCACAATCTCAAGATCAATTCCACGTATGTCTTCGCAGGACCACGCAAAACATTTTTTTCGAAATCTTTTAATAAAGTGACTAGTCGCTTGTGAAGACAATGTAGAACCAATCTAGATCAAGCAAGGAACTTTCTCAGTACTCACATTAACAAACATGATCTCATTCATTAAGGGCTTATCTTGCCTCTCTTTCTCTCAGTTGATCAAATTTTTGCAAATCCCGAGGAATTTCTTCCTTTTTGATTTCATCATAGTGTTAGAAAAGTTTTGAAAAACTTAGGTTAATGCAATGATTTCAAGGCATAGAAAAGTGAGGGAAAATCTCTGCCGTTTCATTCAGATCTTCTGGCACAACTGGCTCAATGCTAGAAACAGACGCAAAAGAAAGAGTGTAAAAGACAAACACAAAACAAGCAAGTGATGTCCAAGGTAACACCCCCGAAATCACCTAACTCTAACACAATAGGACTGACTTGATACAACAAGACTGACTCAATACAATACAATAGAATTTACTCAATACCCAAGTCTGAAAGTGCAATAAACAACATTTTCAAATTGCTCAAAATAGTGCATGCCATCCATTATATGTGGAGTAAAATAAGCGCCATCAGCAGGTGTTCATTCCCCTGATCACAAAATCACATTATCTCCCAAGTTCATCGATCTAGTATCGATAAACTTTGCAGGACCTGGTGCGATGATGACCTTTTTATCAATCAAATCTTGTATTTCATGGCGAAGATGAAAACAACTATCAGTTCCATGACCGGTTTGTTGATGGAAGGCACAGTACTTGGCAACATCATGCTTGGCAGGAAGGGGATCCGGGTGAGGCCGAGGCCCAAGGGGTTTGAGATGGCCTTGTCCTATAAGGATTTGGAGAGCTTTGGACAAGGTCATATAAAGCGGGGTGAAGATCCTCTGGCCTCGGGGCTGGTGCTTCGAAGTTTGTAGAGCGTTGGATGTACTAGCAAAGGGGTTGGCAGGTGCTGACTTTTGATGATCTTTTCCAAGTGTAGGATTGGAGCTGAAAGGGGTGTTTCTAGTACGACAGCCCTTCTCCTGGCCTGCCCCTTGATTCAAAATGCCCCCAGCTTGAGCAACAAAGTGATATCCATAGTCTTTACAACAACTGCGAGAACTTGCTGTTTATTCAGTCCTTCAGCCATCAAAGCCTCAACAGCCCACTGAAGATGCTCATAGGAACTAGTGCCTGCCCCTACCTTGTTCTTGCCATTTGTCTCCACTTTGCCAAGGGATTGGCCTTCTTCCAATGTAGCCTGTCCCAAGATTGGGGAGCTTTTTTGGCATGAAATTTCTAGCATGTGATGTGGTCGATGATGGAGCCAAAACCCTAAAGGCTAAATCTGCCACTATTCTCTGAAGATTTTCAATCATGCTCATCAGCTCAGAAGTAGTGGGTTCACGAGTTTGAGATGATTGGGGTTCTAGTGCATCCATCATGCATAAGTTCATGCTTTCTGGGATAAACACCTCAGGCTTAGGTAGATGGACCGGGTGATGTATATGCTGAGGTTGTAGGTGGATGGCAGTATATGGATTAGATTGAGGTGTGGATGAGGTACTTGGTCATTGGGGTCTTGAGGTGGAGCTATCGTCTGGCTGTCGATGAGATTCTAGATCTCATGACGAAGGTGGTAGCAACGACCGGTGCCATGACTGCGCTGTTGATGATACACACAGTATTTGGTGGGGTTATGTTTGGCAGGAGTGGGTCAGGCAGAGGTTGAGGATCAAGGGGTTTGAGATACCCTCTTTCCATCAGGACTTTTAGTGCGCTAGTTAGGCTCATATAGAGGGGGGTGAAAGTTCTTCCTTGAGCTTGGGTTGGGTTGGCTATTTGTGGGCTTGGTTTGGCAAAAGCGTCGGCTGTGGCGACTGTGTTGATTTCAGTGGGTTTGGGAATAGTGCTACTGCTAGCATTGACACTCCCGGCAAAAACCCTCATTGGTTCACTTGTTCTGGGAATAATCCCACTATTGAACGTATTCTCGATCTGAACCCCCAGTTCATGCAAACTTTTGAAAGTGAATAGTGGAGCAACTATCAACTTTTGCAACATATCATGCTGAAGGTTCTGCACCACTCTTCGCACTTGATCCCTCTCAGAAGGGCGATCTGTCATCTATGCTGCCTTTGCTCTCCACCTTGTAACAAATTCCACAAGCGGCTCTGTTGGGTTTTGGTGGGTTGCTTTAAGCTCTTGCGTGGTCATTTCAACTTGGATATTGTAAGAATACTGATCGACAAATGCCTCAGCCAATTCTTCCCCGTTCTACTTCACTTTATCCTCCAACTTAGCGTACCAAGTGGCTGCTATGCCCGATATGATTCTTCCATACAGAGAGAGTTTCTGCGGCTTAGTCAGACCCATCGATTTCAGGACGTCCAAGAAAAGTCGAATATGTACCATGGGATCTCCAGACCCGTCGAAATGGTCAATGTGTGGCATTTTGAATCTATCTAGGAGTCGTACGGCAGCCTCAGTGTGCCCATCCTCAATGTCGGAAATGGAGTTAAGGCCCTGTGCCTTTTTGAATTACTTCTCAAGTTTCGCAATTTTCACCAAGGTCGGATCGAGATCATTAATATCAAGGGGATAAATCTCATTAGGCTGCACCAGGGGTCGGAAAACTCGGGCTTGAGCCAACCCTTCTTGGGAATCCTGACCATGCAAATCTTCAGTTGGTGGAAGTGGGTCAAAGTTTGGCTAGGGTCCCGAGAATGGATGTGCGGTAGGTGCCCCAGATAGGTGTTGCATTTCCGCATTGGTCTTATCCTGTGTGGTGATTCCCTGGTTTAATGCTGCTATCATGGCCACAACTCCTTCCAGACACTGCGCCATCACAAGTCTGCTGAGTTCGAACAAAGGTGATCTAACTGGTGATTGTCGGATCAGTTGAACCAATGAGCCCTGTTTGGCCCTTCTTTGCCCTGCCACCAACGAGGCGAAGTAATATAGATTGCCTTTGAACTAAATCTTCGACCTGACAAAGTCTATCGACACAAGTCCAGAGTACCTGCGGGATATCGGAGCCTTCTGAAGCTATAGTTCAAGGACTACCTTGCAAAAGAGAAAACATACAGCACCTCAGCCTGAGTTCACTAGAACGGATATGATCACAACTAAATGACTGTGCTCTCTACTAAATTCTGCCCCAAAATAGATATCAACTTGGCAACTGATATGCACATCCCTGTACAGTTTCACTGTAAAGCACATACCAGTTAATTGAGAGCCAAAACACCCCTATGATGGAGTATGGTTACCTTGTCCTAATTTCGTCAGGAACTAGGGGTTCGTCACGCAAGCCAGCAGTTTCAAACAAACCTACATTCGGGAGAGCAACCTGTCCTAGTTTGGAATAGTCTCTAAGGCTTTTGATATGCAACTAGGTCGATTGGTCAAAAAGGGTGCCTCAGCAAGACTACCTAATATACCTCTCACCCCTAACATCGAGAAGTGAAAGGAGGATCAAACGGTACAGCAGTAGTATTGATCAAAGGGTTGTGTTTCCATTGTGGCAGAGCCCGCAATCGGTCAGCCTTATGGCACACTTTTCAAAGCAAGCCTCCGATAAACCGTTCAGGAATAGCAGATGGAAAACACTATGACCTAGGCGTACCAATGCAAATGCAATGCAAAGAAACACATAAATGTAGATAAAACAACATGTCATGAGTTCGAGTCAAGTTCTCTAAATCCCTATCAGAGTCGCCAGAAACTGTGGACTCGACTTCTTCACGCCCCCTC
Source organism: Camellia sinensis (assembly GCF_055761805.1). Classification (NCBI taxonomy): domain Eukaryota; kingdom Viridiplantae; phylum Streptophyta; class Magnoliopsida; order Ericales; family Theaceae; genus Camellia; species Camellia sinensis. The sequence continues at coordinate 155,214,774 of NC_138967.1, forward strand.
TTTTGGAGTGCTCAAATTGGTCCTACAAAAAAGACTCTTGTCACGGTTCTGAATCTAATCTTACAAAGTGCAATGTGAGACTGATAAACACCAAAGTGTCCAAATTCGGCAAATCATTTTGGAAAATTGATTTTGAATCAAAAAGGGCAAAAAATGGACTGCTTTGCCAAATTACAAAGTCGCCACCTAAATATTTTATTTTGGGAAAATTTAGGAAACCCTGACTCATGCCAAAGGCCACGTGTCCGTCATCACCAAAGTTGCCTCGGCTCGAGAACTTGGGTACGAGAGGGGAAGGTCCTGAAATGAGCACCCCCGCTCGCCCGATCGAAGGATCGGCCTCTACTAACCATGATATGTTGTTTTACAAACCTCATGTGTTCTTATTCCGATTATTAGCTAACTTTACTACGTGACGCGCGTGAAAGCAAGTATAGACTAAATCGCAAGAATTGGAACAAATTTAACTCAAGTTTGTTTTCAAAAATGGTTTGAAGTTGCCACCTCAAGTGGGCTTAAAACATGATTTGCCACTTCGCAAAGTGGGCTTAAAACTCGTATTTATCGAATTGTTCCAATTCAAACAATCAAGCCTTCATCCACAGGCATTCATGCAGTTATAGCAAGTAAGCACATAGCCTCACGGCAAGTATGCTATCATGGTAACGCTCACACTCATGCAAGTGTGCTAAAGCATAAAAGCTTACTGAGTACTCCAAGCCAAAACAAAAGCTAGTTAGAAAAATGCATGATCCTAACTATGCAAGATGCCTAATGGAACACATGCAATAATGCAATTCATAGGCTCGGCTACTAATATGGCATATGATACAATTTGAACAACATGCTGTGAAACACATATTCAAATAAGTATTGAAATTGCGATGCAGTTTGAATGATGCGCCGAGTCTCGGTGCATGCAAGACAAATGAATGATGGAAACATGCGAGCATAAGGTATGCTAATTGAAAATGACCCTAAACTAACCATCGAAAACAGTTAAGTAAAAGGGAGAAAGACGCGGGTTTGGAAGACATGTACACATGCACGCACACTTATTACAACATTACGCCCTCGCGAAGGAGGTCCGAATAAATAAGCTAAGCTACACTAAGCTAAGCTAATTATTACAAAATAAAATAAAATAAACTAATTAACTAGTCTAGTTAACTAATTATTACAACACAATTGAAACTAATTACCTAACTTATTCTAAGCTAATTAATTACAACAAATTGAAATTGAAGAACTAGTTACACAAACTAATTAAGTACAACAGTTGAGTTAAATAATTAGCTACGCTAACTAATTAAAGTAATTAAATGCGCTCGAGGGCGAGGAACACATGCATGCTTGTTTGCTCTGTAACGCCCTCAAAATAAACCCATAAATCATACAATCTTGTCATACTTAAACATAAGAGAATGAAGCATAATTACATTTCATCAGAGTATTCATTACAAAATGTATTACATGCTGACAACAAAAGTAAATGCCCTATAGGCTTACAACTTTCCAAGTCAACACTTGGTTACAAAAGAGTGAGTACTAACTCAAAACTGATAATAAGCCCTTGGCTTGATATACGTGTAATACAAAAAGTAATCACAAAAGATGTCCCAGCCACTAAGCCTCTCAAGCTACGTCCTTGGAGGTGGCATGCTACATGTACCTGAAAATGATGTCCCATATAGGGTGAGCCAACGCCCAGTAGAGATATGCTAAACATAATATGAGCAATAACTAAAATATTAGCATTTGATAAATTTTTAACTCACATAAATCAATTCACAACCCATTTCAATTACATGACCATTGTGTCCATGTTTCATTTCATTTTCCATTTCTTATCCAATTTCTCAATTCATAATCCTAGCTCAGAACCTGGCCATATACTTTAAATGAGATTACATCTCATATCAAAACACTCCCATAAATCTCAATAGATACACATAATTGCTGTATCAATAACACATAAACACACTTTCATACTTCACAAATGATACACAGATTTGCTGTATCAACACTTCAATAGATACACATAATTCCTGTATCAATGGAGTCCATCCCCTATCTCCTTCCAAATAAAATCCGGTTTAGGAGTCTATCTCCTATCTTCTCCTAAACCATGGAGTACATCCCCTATCTCCTCCCACACAACATAATGTATATAAACAAATATCATATACATAACCAATCAATACATAAATTTGATGTATTATTCCAATCATCATATTCGATGACATACTCAATTGATTAGTTTTAGTTTGCCTAATCATCATGCATTGTCTACAACAATCAAGACTATCCTCCACCAATAGCCCAAAGCAATTATTTCTAAACAGATAATAAATGCATCAACAGATAAAATTATCAATATTTTCAAAGGTGAGTGATTAATAAATCCAACTCTACCATTCCATCCCATATTGTACCAATTTCTTTCTTTCCAACTCAATTTCACATTTCCATAACAATAGTCATTAATTACACTAATGACCTAAATATACCCAAACATGGCATTTTCCCATTTTTTCTCAAAATTAACCCAAAGGTCCAAATATTATCAACAACATCAATAATATCTTTTTAAGACCCAAAATATACATAAATGAGTCAAAAAGACAAAACCCCTCTTTATACAATTTGAAACCCTAACACCCAAATTCATCCAATCCAACATTGCATCAAAATAACCAATAATTTATGTCAAAGACCATAGAAATGAGTAGTTATCCCTATCTCAAATTCAGAGCTCAAAGGAAGAAGAAGAAGAAATTCGAAGTGCTCCAAACCAAGAAATTTTCGGATAAAAAAGTAGACCTCGACAAACTCCACACTTTTTACAAAGGCTAAAGGGTAGGAAGTCACTCCTACTAGATCAAACCCTAGAGAGAAGGAAGAGTTTTAGGGTGAGGTGCTCTCTAATGGAGGTTTTGAAAAGTAAGAGAGAGAAAAGGAGTTCAAAAAGTGATCCAAAAAGTCAGATTTCAGACTGATATACTGCACTCCCCGCTCGAGCGTGGAATGCCCCGCTCGAGCGTCAGACACAGACTCATACTCGAGCGTCAAAAGCTCCGCTCGAGCATCAATTGCACACTTCCAGAAGTTTTGCAGGCGATGGTCCCCGCTCAAGCGTTAAACTCCTCGCTCGAGCGGAGGGACAAAATCAAAGGGTCATGCTCGAGCGTCAAGACTCCCGCTTGAGCATATGAAGACCTGCAAAGAAAATACTGGAAGATGGAAATTCACGCTCGAGCATCAAAAAGCCCGCTCGAGCGGAGAAGCAACAACAAAGGGCCCGCTCGAGCGTCAAAAGCCCTGCTCGAGCGTGAAGTCCAAAATCTGGGCATCAATTTTTAGTTTCTAAACACAACCAACCTGTTTCAAACCTGCCCAACACAACCTAAGACTCAAAATATGAAGAGTAAGGGAAAGAAATGGGAATGAGACAACAACCCAACCACGGAACCAAGTCCCGAATACAATTTACAAAGGAAGGGTAAACCGGGATCGTTATATGGTCCACCTGAAAATGCCCTTGCCTTGCCATCGGATGCCTCTGTTTGCACTCGTTTGATCTCCAAAAATTGAACCAACTTCCAGATTGCCTCTGCTCCAACACAGGAACACAGTTGTGCAAAATTCACTGGTGGCCGGTTGGCTATAAAAAGTAGCTGTCAGCCACCTCAACTAGTCGGTCAGCTAGCTCAAGTGGCCGATCAGCTACTTCAAGTGGCCGGTCGGCCACCCTCTTTTATGGACTTCTTCTTTTGCTGTAACAGAGAGCAAACAGAGGCAAAGAAATGCATTTTCAAGGAATGTGGGTACTGCTACCCTCCTTATCATCTCACAAGCTCAAAGAAGTGTAGCTCTTGGCTCTCAAGCCATCAACCAAGCATTTTCAATACATGATGGCTAGAGAACCAAGCTTGTACAAGGTCAATGAATGCGCAAACAAGACCAAAACAACCACCACCCTATCATGCATGATCAAGGGTGACGGTGACTAAGAAAAGTAGCACGATTCATCACTTTAAGTATGAAACATCCCATTTTTCTCGTGTTCGGATTAACGTCCGATCCAAACACATGCAATGTAACACAAAGATGCTTATCTTGGCTCTTTTACTTTGTTCATTTTATTTACACATTTTACATTACCGATTAGTCCTTTAATCGATTAACTCCAAGGTGATTGCCCTCTAATGGAAAGAGGGCTTGAACCACAAATGCCTTGAGCATGAAAGAGGTCTCATGCTGTTGGTTAATAGAATCCCTCAAGGGAGGATTAAAACCATTAGGCATGAGGGCCTCAATTCCGCACTCAAGCCAACAAGGGGTTCAAAGCTACTTTCAAAACAAATAAAAGAGTGAAGAATAGAGGGAGATAGCAAACATTTCAATTTTGAAATGGGATGCAAAATGACACTAAATCATGTAAGCAATTCATGCAATACATGTAACAAAGCATAAAACATTAAGCTAGTGAAAGAAATTGCACAACAACCATGCAATACAAGCCTCAAAGGGCCAAACTAACTCAAAACAGAGCTAAGACCAGTCAAACTAGTGGTCAAAACATGCTGATATTAAAGCACAAAATACTAGAAAAACATGCTCACATGTTAGCTTATAAACAAGACTCAAAACACAACTCTCAAAACCAATGAAAGATTGAAATAAATGAGCATTTGACAGAGCAATATACACTAAAATTACATGTAAAATGATGCTACAACATGCAAGCAACTCAAACACTTCATGCTTAAAGCCTCAAAACAATGAGCTAATGGAGACCATTACACTATAGCCTTGCAGAACAAGCCTCGAAGGACTTAACCAACCCAAAACAAAGTTAAAGTAGGCCAAAATAGTAGCAAAAACATTCTGAAATTAAACTTACACAAGCTAGAATAATAGGCTAAATCCTTACGCAGGCTAGACTAGTAAGCTCAATTGCACTACAAGTACAAAAAGCAAGCAACAAATGCTCCAACCAATCCAAAACAAAGATGAAACATGCCAAAATAGAGCCTAAAACAAGCTTGAAACTAAGCTAACACAAGCTACAAAAACATGCTACCATGTAATGCTAACTAGGCATGCAAGTAAGACACAAGGAGGGGAGGCCAACCCCTCCATTTCTGGACTTCAAAACATGCTTTTCACCATTGAAATAACTCTGAATTTTGGTGGTTTAAAGGCCCAAAAAATTTGATTTCAATGTGCTAAAAGATGGTGCAAAGAGCTTCACAATTAGACAACAAGAAGGGTAAACAACCCCTTAGCTCAAAATGGCTTCAAACCAACATGTTAAGGCTAAAAAATCAGATTTTTTTTAGTTAAAAATTAGGCCAAAAACAGTATAAAAAGATGGCCAAACAAGTAATTCAAATAAAGCTTACAAGCAAGTCCTTTACCTGTTGAAGCATAGCACAAAACAGGCCCTCTTTTAGTCTCAAACAACCTTTCAACAGCTCAAATTAGGCTCCAAGGGACCTCAGCTCCAAGGTGATTCAATTTGGTTAAGACTTGATGTGCAAATGTGTAGAGAATTTTAACTAGAAGGCACAAACAAGAAGAGAGAGAGAGAGAGAGAGAGAGAGAGAGAGAGAGAGAGAGAGAGAGAAAGAGAGGGAGAAATTTTGCTTAAAATTATCCAACCTCTCAAAATGGGAGAGGGAGCCCCCTATATATAGAAAATCAAGCTTAGGGCTTGTATTCATCCCTGAAAAAGGGAACAAATGGCCGTCGGCCACTTTAGGTAGCTGACCGGCCACCTCAACTAGCCGACCGGCCACTTCAACTGGCCAACAAGAACAAAAGTGGCCGACATGGCCAAAAAGTGGCCGACAAGGCCCCTCCCTCTTCCAGGCAAGAGGAACCAAGGTTTGGCCCAAAAACAAGCACAAAATAAAAAGGTTTTAGAGGCTCAAAGACAAGGTGTTCCGCCGAGAACTTCGGGCGCTCAAAACAAGCACAAACAAGCATAATCATCGAGTGCACAAATGATGACGTCCAAGTCTTGAGATCAGTAAAAAATGGGGCGTCTACACTCTACAAGCCTGCAAAAGTATTAAAAGTTCACAAAGACCGGTCGAGCGCAAGAACACCGGTCGAGCGCAAGAAATTTCGCTCTAGCTAAGAGTCAAAATTTTGGGCAACAATTGTTTTGAAAATGAAGCTATCAACTTGTTCCAAATGCAACCAAGACACTCCATGTCACGACCTAAACCCAACCCTATAGGTTTAGCGTTGTAACCGGCCAGTAATCTTCGGATTACCAAAGGCCTCTGACCTGAATAACTTATTAGTAGGGCCTGCGGAAGTAATTTTAGAAACATACATAGTCTATCGAGCTGTGCAGACATACGTGAGACTGATAATTTTAAATTATATAAGCATACCTATTATGTCATAAAGATACAGTAGTTATACGTCATCCCATGTACATATAAACATAAATTTTGCTCGTAAGCCAAAAGAAACAAAACCTTAAACATTCACAAAATATAGCCACAAGACTTGACTTAATCCAGAACCTCCTCGGGAGGCACAAAAGGCGGCTGACAAACACAAAAAGGTTGCGTATGGTAGAGTTTTGTAATTATGATTTGAGAGTATGAGTTGTATTTTGAGTTTGTGGGGTTTTGAATTATGATTTGAGTGTGAAAAATTTGTTTGGTAAAGAGTTTTGAAAATAGTTTTGAAAAGAGTTTTCATTTGAGTGGGGAATTGTTGATGTGACATTTGATATTTGATACAAAATTTTACAACTCATAACTAAACATCCAACTCAAAATTATTTTAAAGCCCATAAAAAATTTTAAAATTTTCAGAAAATATTTTTTTTGATTATATAAAAATTAACATATCAATTGCAAAAAAAAAAAAAAATTCACTATTCCGGTAAACCGGCTGGACGATCGGTTAGGCAAAATTTGCCAAAAAAAAAAAAAAAATCTAAAAAGTGTGCTTGAGACAGAGCTCTCTGCAGAGTTTTGGAAACGTGATTCCAAAACTCCTACCAAACATCATATTCACATGTAGGTGTGGAAACACGTTTACAAAACACAACCAAACGGAGGCATCATCTTAAGCCTGATTATGCACCTGCTCACCTACATACATAATAAATAAATAGTGAGTAGGAGCCCAGTGAATAATAACCGAGTAAAAAGTTAAATGAATGATGTCCCAAAACCAATTCAGAAACTAGAGCTCATATCGAAGACAGATTCACATTCGTATACTTGTTCAGAGCATATATAGAAGTCAGAGTTCATGCTTAATCTTACATAGTATATCTGTTAGCGTTAGCAGATCATATATAGAGCATTATAGATCATACTTGTTAGTTCCATAGAGTAACCTCCGGCCGGGTGCAAATAACTTGTCAGTTCCATAGCGGAACCTCTAGACTGGGAACGGATAACTTGTCAGTTCCATAAAGGAACCTCCAGCCAGATGCAGATAACATACTTGAATCACAGCATTAATGCCACAAATATTTGTCAGAATTGGACAATCATTCATAGTATAAAACATAGCATTTCATAGAACAGATCTTATTTCGTATACTTAAAATAATTTAACTTGAACACAACTTTACTAAGTTATTACTCACAATAGTAGATGGCTCCAAGTAAACGAACAGAGTAGGCAATTCAGATATCTTGTGGCGCGTGACCTACACAAATACAGAACGAATACGTACTCAATTACACACTCAGAACACTAACTTAGTTCTTAGAACATTAACTTAGTTCTTTCTTATCTTGGTGTGTTTCTACTCTTTATCCTCATTATTGTGTCTTAATCTTGCCCTTGGAATGCATAGGATGCAAAAATGCATTTGAAAACAATAGTTCAAAAATGCTGGAAACAGGGGTCTCGCTCGAGCGCAATTTCCTTCGCTTGAGCGATTTGTAAACCTTGCCAAAGTACTGGTTGCTCGATTTTTTTGCTCAATGCTTGCTTGACGCTCGTTCGAACGTGAGACTTAGGTCTTCGCTCGAGCGGTCTGCAAAAATATGAGACTTTTGAGAGCTTACATTTCATGCTCAGGCGAACTTCTGGTCGCTCGAGCGGGAATCCGTCGTTCGAGCGGAGAAACAGAATTTGGAATTTCTAGATTGCTCTGTCCAGTGCAACACTCAATTTCAAAGCTGTAAATCATGGTCTTTTGGGCCAAAAACTTGAGGAAACTTACATAAACTTGGAAAACATGGTGAATTAAAGATCATTCGTTTAGACCAAGGCCCAAAAGCATGTGAATTGCTCAAAACCAACTTAAAAGTTTCCAAAATATGGCTTGCATGCAAAGATATGCTCTTCAACCATCCATACCATGATCAATTGAAATGTTTAGTGCCAAACCAAGTTGAATGATGAAATCATAGCCAAGGTAGGGTCATGCATGTGAAGGTTCTTTGCTTAAATAACTTCAAAACTTCATGATATGCACAAGCATGCAATGATATGATCTTATATTCTTCATTCTAGCTCAATTCTGATGTAATCCACTCAATTCTTTTGAATCCGTGGTTTAAGCATCAAAATTATTAATCCAAAGGTTGAATTCCTACCTTATGCTTGAATTCTCAAGTATAGAAATGCAATCTTTGAAGTTCTTTTCAATTCTTCCAATTCTCTAGCAATTACTCTACAATTGAGCTCAAATTTCTTCGTCTCTCTCTTTCACATGTTTTTTCCTTTGAAGATGAGGGATTGAGAGTGCAAAGTGTATAAATGGTGGAAAGAGTGGCCTTATATAGGCCCATTACATTGACTTAATTAATCTTGGCTTAAACTAAGCAAATGAGCATTAATTTATCTAATTATTTCGTTCCAAATCGAATTTCAATTAAACTTACCATAATATTCTAAAAATTGCAACCTAACATGTAATTTAAGTCAATTTCATGATTGGATGCCGATAAGGCCTTTGATTCACAGTATAAAACAAAAACAGAAACAAATATTCCTACGATAGATAGATAGAAACTCATATAGCACATAACACATGCAATTAACTCAGGATTTCTTCTTGATTACTTATTAGGCATAATTAATCATGGTGAATCAGTTAATCACAAGTTGGGGTTGTCACACTCCAACAACCAAACTTAATAAGGAATAAGGATAAACAAGACATAAACAACCACATAGGACAATGGAACCCGAATCCAAAACATCAATGGATCTAAACCAGAATCGCTATAAGTGGCAAATAAAATAAAAAAGTGTGGTAAATAGAATCAAAATGTATGGTAAGTATTGTGTTTATAAATGGTAATTACTCGATCATTTAATGGATGGGGTCCATTATTTTTTATCTCTTTCAATTTTGATCTTTTCCCATATCATTAAATTGCACTTACTAGTATATTAGATTTCATTTACTACTTCATTACTTTTGACTTATCAGTTCATTCAACCATACTTACTAGTCGATGAGACTACACTTACCACTTTTTTACACTTTACTTACCATTTAAATAAACTCCACTTACTACCACTTCATTAGACTTGACTATCACTAAAATAAACCTCACTTACTACCACTTCATTAGACTTGGTAAATGGTTATGTGGGTTTGACCCATGGGTTTTGGCTAATGCTAGTGCCCATGGTCCACAGTGCCGGTATATGAATCAGATTTTGTTAAGCTTTTGGGCTCTCCAATTGGGCTAAATATTTATATTATTTGGGAGATAAGTTGAGATTTTGTTATGGCCCCACATTTTGATTGTGCCATTGTGCAATGGTACACTGTTTGTTTGTAGCCGGGTTATTCATGATGATTGATTACGTGATCCTTACATGACTCTATATGAGGTTGTTCTTGAGCCATCTCCGCCAAGAGTGATTTAGGGTCACTACTATGGGGATCGTGGTTTGATGATCTACCGAGTTAGAGACTCGGGGATGGGAATTTACCAGTTTTCTAGTTGCCTCTTGTCTTCACATGACCCATCCTGATTTGGTCTTTAAGCCACTCCCCACATGGAGTGAGGGAGACACTACTGTGGGGATTGAGGTTTTGTGATCAATCAGGGAATGGACTAGGGATGTGGTGTTGATTTCATGGTGGGTTTGACTTTGGCTGTGACTATTGCTGCGGTGGTTTTTGCTTTTGCTATACTCTTTGAGACTGTTAATTATGCTATTTGACTGTACGAGCTTCACGTGACACTATCAAGATCATGTTGTGAAGTCACCCCATGTGGGAGGGGTGATCCTCTTTCTTCATTCTTCCTCCATGTGAAAGCAGCAGAGGAGAGTCAAGGAAGGATGGTGCACAAGGACTTCCACCACATGGAGAAATTGTTAAAGGCTCCAAGTCAAGGAGTAGGAGGGAGCAGGTGATCAGCTCCACCGAAAGTGAAGAAAGAATGAGTTGGTCATGTGTAAGGCCAAGCTCTTCCTCCTGCCATTTCTAACTTCCACCAAAAGGAGATAGAAATTTTGGTGGGTTTCTCTCTCTCTCTCTCTCTCTCTCTCTCTCATCTTTGTATGTAAATAGAGAAGGGAGAAAGAGAGATTAATGTGAGAAAAATAGAGCAAAAAAGAGAGAGTGAGAGATGTAATAGAGATATCGTCTCTCTCGGTGTGAGAGAGAGAGACGAGAGAGTATGTTGAGTTGAGTGAGAGTATATCCTTATCCATTATCTTTCCATAATCTTTCCACTGTAATCTTTCCATTGTGATGGTGATTATTGTTTTCTCCCATGGACGTAGGCATTAAAGCCAACCATGTTAAATATGGTGTCTCCTTGGATGTGTGTTTGTTTTTCTACTTGGTATAATTTCTGGGAGGTCTTGGGCGGGATCCTAGATCCCCAACAGATTGTTCATGGGGTATATTTTTTCCTTCATCATGGCTTTGTAAGTGGCTATGGATGTCACGACTGTGAGGTACGAGATGCTTATTTGACTCCGGGTTTTATTTGGACGGGGACTGGGAGCTAGTGAGGGAAGTTAACAGAGTTGATTGGTCTCAATGGTTGTTTTAGCTTGTTTATTACGATGTCTTGTCGTGTATCAGTTTACTAATGTTTTTGTGGTTCCTTTTGTATACATATCCATATATCTTCTCCAAATTTTCATTTATGTGGTTCCTTTTGCAGACGTTTCCCACAGACGGCGCCAATTGTGAGACCATGAAATATCCTCTCACATGAATTGTAAAGATCCAACAAAGAAATGAACTTGATCACTGGATATCTGCACAGATGAGCATGATCGGTGCAACCCAACCAGGGTTGCCGGCCGAAGACACTCCGATGATAAAGTTAGTCCTTTGATTGAAAGCATGAAGCTATAAAAATCAAGAGTGTTATTGTGTAGTGCAAAGAGAGAGAGCACATACCTCCTTTTCTGGGATGGCCCCCTTTTATATAGATGGGGGGTGTGATATTTGTTTGGGTTGGACCCATTGTAGGTCTTGTTTGGGTTAACCCAAATAAGCTGATGGAGCAGGAATGCAAAAAGGAAAGGAGGAGAAAAAGAGAGAAAGAATTGGTGCGAGAGAGATCAGAAAGAGAGACAGAATTGAGAGAGATTGAAAAGAAAATCTGAGAAAAGAAAGAAAAGAAGAAGAAAAAAAAAAAAGAAAAAAAAATTTCTTAAATATTTTATTTTTTTGAATCAAACATTTCTTTCCATTCTCTTTATTGCCTTTTCACCAATACAACATTCAAAAATCAACCACTAAAGTTGAAATTCTGAATTTTGAACTGAGAATTGATAAGACAATCCACAACCTTGAGAGTGATCAAAATAAAGTTTGACAATTAAAATAAGAGGACTGCTATTAGCACCTTCATATTTTCTTAGGATCCACCACTTCTTTGAACACCTACCTAACAAAATGAGTTTTCTCCATTTTCTTTTAAAACCCCATCTTAATACCTGTAACGCCCTCAAATTACAGTATAAGATAGCCATTCATATAATCCATAAACATTGAAGAAATCTTATAATTTCATTCATCAGAGTCTTCCTTAGAAAAGATATTACATGTTAGAAACAAAAATAAATGCCCTACGGCATACAACTTTTCAAGTTACCACTTTGTTACAACAAAAGAAGAGTTCTAACTCTATACATAGAAAACTCTTTGCTTGAATATACATTTAACACAAAAAGAAAACAACAAAACGGAGTCTTCAACTCCTAGACCTCCCAAGCTAAGACCTTGGAGGCGGCATGTCTCCTGTACCTAAAAATGGTGTCCCAAGTAGGGTGGGCCAAAGCCCAGTAGAGATATGCTAAACAGTATATGAGAATTAACTAAAATATTAGCATCTGATAAATGTTTAACACTTGTAAACTAATATACATCCTTTCCATAACAAATCAACATTTACATCTATATTTCAATCCCTTTGCATTTATGTATCCCAATCAGTCCATTGACATAGTTCATTGACATCTAAACATTTCAAAATGAGATTACAACTCATATTATCAACACTTCAATCATAAACATCAATCATACACTTCCATTCATTTGCCATTTTACAGAACCACATCTGAGGAAACCGGCACCCAAATATATATATGATTTCGAGACTTTCACCCTGGACACTCCGGCCAACTTAATTATCAATGAAGTCCATACCCTTTCTCCTCCCAAACAAGATACTTGTATAATGTATTTAACACGTTGTCATATACAATGACTAATTCAATCACATATACAATGTTTATATCCAACCATCATATTTAATGACATATTCCAATTGATTAGTTTCAATTTACCTAATCATCATGCAATTTCTACAACAATCATGGCTATCCTCCACCGATAGCCCAAAACAGATATATCTAGACAGATAAATGAATTTTTCAACAGATAAATTTATTACATTTTCCATAGATGAGTGATTCATCAATCCAACAACACCATATAATTACATTTTCCTCCAATTCCATAATTCTCAAGCTAATTTCATTAATTTCACAACGAATCCACTATTTATACAAATAGTTATTTATTCCAAACTAGGGCATTTTCCCCCAAATTTCAAAACATTGACCCAAGGTCCAAATCTCACCATTTCAACAATCCTACACCATTAACCCCATTTTTTGATTCCTCTTACACATAAGGAGTATAAATTTGAAAATTCCTCTTTCTCAAATCAACACCCAAACCCTAACTTCACCCAAACCAACCATTTATACAAATAACCAACATTTATGTCAAAACTCATAATAAAGAGTAGTTTATCCCTACCTCAAGAAGAGAAGATGAGCCAAGCGAGAGATGAACTCCAAAGATGACGAAATCAACATCTAATCGGATGAAAATGGAGATCTTGAAGAGCTCAATCTTTTTATCAAAGGAAGGAGGGTGAGGAGATCACTAGATCTAGGTCAAAATGTAGAGAGACAGGGTATTTTAGAGAGAGAAGCTCTCAACTTAGGGTTTTGGAAAGTTTTAGAGAGAGAAAGGACAGAAAAAGTGATTTAAAAAGTCACTTTCGCTATCTGATATACGTACAGTCTGCTTGAGCGTCGAGCGGAGAGTTTGACGCTCAAGCGTCAGACACAAGAATTCGACCCACTCGAGCGCAATAAAGGCCTCTCCAGCACCAAGACACAACAGCTAGGTGCGACTCGCTCGAGTGCAAAGAGATCCACTCTAGCGTAAAATACACTCGTCCAGTATTTTACAGACTTCAGACGGTCGCTTGAGCGCCAGAGGGGCCACTCTAGCTCAGACCCGCTCGAGCGTAAGAAACTCCGCTCGAGCGTGAAAAACACTTCTACAGTATTTTTGCAGAAGCACAAAGTACTGAAAGATTGCAAACCTTGCTCGAGCGGAAAAGGACCCGCTCGAGCGGAAAACCAAAATTATGGGCAACAAGGTTTTAGGCCAATTAGTAACCAACCTGTTCTAAACACGCGCAAGACATTCCAAAACTCAAATTCAAAGAGTAAAGTATGGAAATAAGGTATAGTCAACGACATGCAACCACGGAACCCGAGTCCGGAATACAATAAATGGCGGGGAAAACCCGGATCGCTATAATACCAACTATACCTTTCCCCAACCCAACCACTGTCACCTTCAACCACATCCTTTCTTCGCCATCCTTATCTCTAGCGACCAACCTGCAACATGATTAAAAAAATAAAACTAAAAATAAAAATCCACACAAGAAGAAAATAAAAATATGATGCAATCCAAAATCCATGAAAGAGTACAAAAATATCTTAATATAGAAAAATAGCATCGAAACCCAACATAAACAGATGTTAAGTTGAATTAAAACCCTACTCAGTTTCAACGAATGGGATTTTCTCATTGGTGGTAGGGGTAAGGTTGATAGTCGGAGGCGCTGTGGTACCATTGGGTGTAGATCCACAGGCAAATCTAGACTTGACAGCGTCTAGTATGCATGTACTAATCTCGTTGGAGTAGATTTGGAGGATCTTGATGTCGTTTCATCAGTAGAGGCAGAGGCGGAGACAAAGGCCTTGTCCTCGATGCGGTGGGCAGTGGTGTCAACCTCATTGTGGGACATGGATCTGTAGTGCTTGGAGAGGACGGAAGGCTCGAAGAGGGTTTCGATAGGGCAATTGACGACAACGTCGTGAGTGCGCAGCAATGGAGGCCATATGTTGAAGGATATGTTGGCCATTTTCTCTGGTTTTTTGGACTCTTTGTGGAGGTGTTTTTAGGGTTTGGTGTCGGCCATTGTTGGGGGTTGTAGTTCGTTTTGTAATGGTGGGGTGGAGGGTGGTCGAATTTGGTGATGACCGGAATGGAGATGGAGATGGGTTGGTTTGGGTTTGGGGGTTAGGTTAGGGGTTAGGGTTGGAGGGATAGAGATGGGGTCAAAAATGGAAATTGATGTTAAGATAAAATTGTAATAAAAAAAATATGAAAAAACGGGGTCCAGAGAAAAAAAGTAGGGGCATTTAGCAGTCCTTTTATAATTTTCTCATTTATTTTCTTTCGATTTCTCCTGTTTTAAATATGTGATATAAATATTCAATTTAGGTTTGTTAAAAATATTTTTCTTATTTTAAATATGTGATTTCGATTGTTAAAAATGATTAGCCGAATCACCTAATGTAATTTGTTTACTAAGTGTATATATATTTTTTGGTGCAGTGGTGGGTAAAACCACCATGCACATCATGTTTCATAAAATAAAAAATATATATAAAAGCTGTCTAATCTTTCTTTACTGATCCTAGTGTTTAAATATTATCTACAGGGAAATTCAAAACAAGGCTTGGTTTGGCTCGGTGGTTAAGGTTCTAGAGGTTGAAACATAGGTTAATGGAATATGTCTTTTTGTTTCATTTTTTTTTTTATATATTACTATTTGTGGATGATGATGTCAACATGACGCACCGCTGACATCAGTAAATGGAATATTCCTTGGTGGTAACGGAATATTTCCTAAATTCAAAGAATTGTACTATGGCCCAAAATTTTCAAATAATTGTGGTGTGGCCCGACTTTCTAGAAGGATTTTCAGTAAGGCACACAGAAATGCAGCAAATTATTCCTGGCTAAAAGGACTGTTTCAAACACAACTGTGAAGTTAGAATTGTGAAATTTTGAATGATTTTTAAAGATTGTCAGATTAAGTTTTAATTTTGGCCACACAAACAAAATGAGATAATTAGTGGATGTTTGTTAAAATTTTCAATTGATAATTTTTGTGTATATTATATCATTTCTCTTGGAAAGGTTTTGTTTGCTTTGTTTTGGTCTTGTTGCATGAAAAACATGAATTCCCAAAATATTTTCCAAAGGTGAAATAGAGTAGCAAACAAATTTTCGGTGGATGATCTCCAAGGCCTATGCAGTTTCTATTTTTCTATTAATTTGAGTGTTTTGTGAGGTTTTTATTTTGTTGTAATTTTTTTTTCATCTCCCTCGAATTTGTAATATTTAAAAGGGCAAATTATAGAAATGGTTCCTATAATTTACCTGTGGTTTCATTTTGGTCCTTGCACTTCTAAATGTATCAATTTTGCCCCTGCAGTTTGGTTTTTGGCTCGAAATGGTCCAATAGTTAACAGTCGTCGAACTTTTGGTCGGAAACCCCATGTGTGCCTTGCATGCATAGGACTTGCAAGGGAAGAAATCAGCCATTCATAGTTGGTTAACCATCTTCACACACTCATGAGACTTGCAAGGGAAGAAATCAGCCATTCATAGTTGCTTGGCCATCTTCACATGGCTCATCATGCAATAACTAGGATCACCACCAAACAAACAACCAATAGATAAGAAGATGATGACGTATACTTTCTATATATGAAATAAAAAATATAAATTATAAATTTAATTTAATTAAAAATAATAAATTAAAAATTATGGCCTTATAAATTAATTATTTTTTTAGTGTTGTTAATTTAAAATTATATATTAAATAAAAAATATAAATTTTAAATTATAAATTTAATTTAATTAAAAATAATAAATTAAAAATTATGGCCTTATAAATTAAAATTTTTTAGTGTTGTTAAATTATAAATTATAAATTATAGATTACAAATTTAAAATTATATATTAAATAAAAAAATATAAATTATAAATTACATGGATAAAATAGTCTTTTGTTCATTTATCCTATTTACTCCGTCTAATCAAATATTGGATTCACTAAAAATAGTTTTTTTCAGACATCAAATCTCATGAGAAAACAAACACGGGATTCACATCCAATCAAACCAAATAGTTCAGAGGATTCACAGTCCCAACATTCAAGTCCGATGGATTCTAACGGACTGGATAATTTTAGTGAATCCAATATTGGTTGGACGAACTGTATAGGATAAATGAGCACAAGACTATTTTACCATATTTCAATTGTTTACTAAGTAATAGCAATATTAAACATATCTTTAATATTTTAATTATTTTTAACTAGATTAAATATAAATTTATCTTATTTTATTTTGTACACAATTAAATAAATTTATTTTAAAAAAATTAAATAAATAGAATAAATAAAATATCAATAAAAATATATTTTATTTTTTAATTAAAATTTTAAATAAATTTATTTTTAAAAATAATAATAATTAAATAAAACATATATTAAAATTTAAATAATAAAATTAAATAAAATATAAACAAAATTTTAAAATAAAAACATCAATAAAATCTCTATAAAAAATTATTTTAAAAAATTAAATAAATAAAACATCAATAAAAAGTTAAATAAAATTATTTTATTTTTAAATTAGACATTTAAATTTTATTGAATTTTACTAAATATAATACATAATTAAATAGTAAAGGGTCAATATAGCGATCCAGGTTTTACCCCGACCTTTGTTGTGTACCAGACTCGGGTTCCGTGGTTGTATGTTGTTGTCTAAATTTTGTTTTCTTCCTTTTACTCTTTGTATTTGAGTTTTGAGACTTGTTAGGTGAGTTTGGTACAGGTTGGTGTTGAGTTGGTGCATGTGGTTGCTGTGCAAGTTTTGGTTTCTTCGCTCGAGCGAGGCTTTTTGCGCTCGAGCAAGCCTTGGGTATTTGTTTCTTCGCTCGACCGAGGGTTATTGCGCTCAACCGAGGATTGTGGGCATAGCGATCTTGGTTTTTCCACCTAATTTATTGTATTCCGGACTCGGTTCCGTGGGTGTTTGTTGTTGTCTTTATCTCTTTTCCGTCATTTAATTCTTTGTATTTGAATTGTGGGATGTGTTGGATAAATTCGGAACAGGTTGTTGTGAGTTGAAATAAATGGTTGCTGCCCAGGTTTTTCCTTTTTCGCTTGAGCGAAGCTTTTTGCGCTCGAGCGAGCCTTGGGTAATTGCTTCTTCGCTCGAGCAAATGTTATAGCGCTGGAGCGAGCTTTGTTTGATGTGTCTCTTGGCTCAAGCGAGAACTCGTGCGCTCGAGCGTATGTCTACGTCTAGATTGGACCTGAAGGTTGGTTTTCTTCGCTCGAGCGAGCTTTCTTGCACTCGAGCGAGTGAGCTCTATGTTTTGTGTTCCTTCGCTCGAGCGAGCACTCTTGTGCTCGAGTGTGCGTCTGGTTGCCGACCTGAAGCTTTTCATTGTGCACTCGAGCGACACTTCTTGTGCTCGAGCGAGGTTTTGTTGTCTTTGGTTGCTTGAGCAACCACTCCTTCGCTCAAGCGAGCCCTGTGTATATCAGATCATAGCAGCGGTATTTATATCACTTTTTCATCCTTATTTCCCTCCAAACCCTAAATTTGGCTGCCCCTCTCTCTAAACTCTCCTTCTCTCTGCAAATACACCTTGTTCTTGGGTCTCTCTCCCCTAGTCTCTTTGTAAGAAAGCTAGAGCATTTCGTGGGCTTCACTTTGATCCGAAAAAGTTGGGATTTGGAGCAACTTGGGTTCCTCTCTTTATCTTCTTTGAGCTTCTCCTTTTGAGGTAGGGATAAACTACTCTTTACTGTGAGTTTTAACATAAATGTTGGTCATTTTGTATAAATGTTGGAATTTGGAAACTTTGGGTGAAGTTATGGCTTCGGTGTTGATTTGTGAAAGAAGGGTTTTAAATTATAAACTTCATATGTATATGTGGGTCTTAAGTTGGGGTTATTGGTGTAAAATAGTTGAAATGGTGAAATTTGGACCTTTGAATCAATGTCGTAGAATTTGGGAGAAAATGACCTAGTTTGGAATTAAATAACTATTTTGTATAAAATAGTGAAATTATTGTGGAATTATGGAATTCGGAAGGTTTGTGGTTAGATGGTGCGGTTGGATTGAATAATCACCCACCTATGGAAAAGTTGATAATTTATCTGTTTGGTAAATTTATTATCTGTTTAGAAATAACTGTTTTGGGTTATCGGTGGAGGATATTCTTGATTGGTGTAGACATTGCATGATGATTAGGTAAATCGAAACTAATCAATTGAATTATGCCATTGAATATGACGGCCGGATTAAAATTGTTGAATATGTAAATTGTTGGGTCATTGTATATGCCAACATGTTTAATACATTGTATATGTATCTTTGTATGGGATGAGATAGGTGATCTACAACATTATGTGGGATATCGCGATCCCGGTTTTCCCTTTCTTTGTTTATTGTATTCCGGACTCGGTTCTGTGATTGTGTTGTTGTCGTATTCTTATTCCCATCCTTTACTCTTTGTATTTGAGTCTTGGGTTGTGTTGGGTAGGTTTGGAACATGTTGGCTGTGTTTAGAAATCAAGAGCTGATGCCCAGATTTTGGCATTTACGCTCGAACGACCCCTTGTTGTTGCTTGTCCACTTGAGCGGGGGTTTTGACGCTCGAGCGGGATTTTCCATCTCACAGCATTTTGTTCTGTAGGTCTTCAGACAGTCGAGCATCCACTTTCACGCTTGAGCAGGGACCATCGACTGCAAAACTTCTGGAAGTGTGCATTCAGCGCTCGAGCGGTGCTTGTGACACTCGAGCGTGAGTTTGTGTCTGACTCTTGAGCGGACCTGATTTTATATTAGTCCGTGAAATTACTTTTTGGATCACTTTTTGACTTTTTTTCTCTCTCTTACTTTTTCAAAACCTCCATTGGAGACCTCGTCACTCTAAAACATCATCTTCTCTCTAAGAAATCATCTAGCTCTAGTGAACTCGTGCCTTTGGGCCTTTGTAAAGAGTGTGGAGCTTGGTCAGAGCTACATTTTGATCCAAAAATCTGGAAGTTCGGAGCATTTTCGATTTTTTTCATCATTCCTTTGGGTCTCTCCATTTGAGGTAGAGATAACTACTCATTTTTATGATCTTTGACATGAACTATAGTCATTTTGATTTAATGTTTGATTTGGGAAATTTTGGGTGTTAGAGTTTCAAAATATATAAAGAGGGGCTTTGTTACTTTAACCCATACATGAGTATTTTAGGTCTTAAAATGAGATTAGAGATGTCTTTGTTGATATTTGGACTGTTGGGTCAATATTGGGGAAATGTCATATTTGGATTTTTGTTGGGTCATTAGTGTAATTAATGATTTCCATTGTGAAATATGAAATTGGGATGGAAAAGATGAAATTGGCTAAAGATGAGAATGCATGGTGGAGTTGGATTTATAAATCGCTCACCTTTGAAAATATTGATAATTTATCTGTTGATGCATTTATTATCTGTTTAGAAATAATTACTTTGGGCTATCGGTGGAGGACAGTCTTGATTGTTGTAGACACTGCATGATGATTAGGCGAATTAAAACTAATCAATTGAGTATGTTATTGAATATGACAGTTGGAATAATACATTGAATTTGTGTATTGATTGATCTTGTATATAATATGTGTTTATATACGTTGTGTTGTGTGGGAAGAGATAGGGGATGTACTCCACGGTTTGGGAGGAGATAGGGGATAGACTCCTAAACCAGATATTATTTGGGAGGAGATAGGGAATGGACTCCTAAACCGGATATTATTTGGGAGGAGATAGGGGATGGACTCCTAAACCGGATATTATATGGGAGGAGATAGGGGATGGACTCCATTGATACAGCGAATCTGTGTATCATTTGTGAAGTATGGAAGTGTTTTAATGTGATATTGATACAACAAATATGTGTATCTATTGTGAATTTTGGAAGTGTGTTAATATGAGTTGTTATCTCATTTAAAAAGGATGTGTTTTAATATGAGTTGTAGTCTCATTAAATTATTGGCCAGGTTCTGAGCCATGATCATAAATTGAAAATTGGATAATTAAAGAAATGTGGGATGAAACATGGACATATTTGTCATGGTACTGAAATGTGTTGTATGTTGGTTTATGTGAGTTAAACATTTATCAAATGCTAATGTTTTAGTTATTGCTCATGTTATGTTTGGCATATCTCTTCTGGGCGTTGGCTCACCCTATATGGGATATCATTTTCAGGTTCAGGTGATATGCCACCTCCAAGGACATAGCTTGGGAGGCTTGAGGCTGATAGCTCTTTTTGTTAACTCTCTTTTGTATATTACATGTATACGAAGCCATGGGCTTAGTTTGTGTAAAGAGTTAGAACTCTACTTTTGTTGAACCCAAGTGTTGACTTGGAAAGTTGTAAGCCTATAGGGCATTTACTTTTGTTGTCAACATATAATATCTTTTATAAGAATACTCTGATGAATGGCAATATGTTTTACTCTCTTAAGTTTATGGATGTAATGAATGAATGATTTATGAGTTGGATTTGAGGGCGTTACAACTTGGTATTAGAGCGTACCAGGTTTGAATACTTTGGGTACGTGGGAAATGGTTAGTACCACAATGGGTTTGTCTCGGTTGCTAGAGACTTATGTGTGATATTACGTGTTTATCTGATAACATGCTTATGTGACTACTTGGGTATGGGATTTAGTCTCTCGGATATTGATTGGATCCTTGGGTTTCTGAGAGTCCTATTGGAAAAGCGCTTGGTCAATGCTGTTTCTAACTGGAACTCTAGCAACGCCTCGGGACTGTCATTATCCAGAAATGAAAATTTGTAAGTGCTTATGTGATTATGTGTTTACGTGGAATGAATTACTATTGTCCATTGTTTTAGGACGTGAGTGAAATAGCTTCAGAACATTTGTGAATGTGCTAATGTTCTTCGCCACTTTTATTAGGATGTCAGGATGAGGACGTGGTGGTAGGCGAGGTAGGCCTAGGAGGCAGGAGACGCCTATACCGAATGAGATTCCACCGCAGCGGATGGGTGTTGGTTAGGCCAATGTGGCTGAACCAGTAGGTCAGCAGGCCATGGGCGCCTTAGCCCACGAGATGGAAGGAGTGTTGAGGGAATCCATGGACATTCTCAGAGCTGAGAATCAGGTCCTGGCCCACGTTGCTGACGCAGGGCCTTCTTTTCTGAAGAGGGAGTTCTTCCGGTCTAACCCGGACAAGTTTGTGGGAGATCCGAAAGAGCCACTTAACGCTAACGAGTGGCTTGAGCAGATGACGAAGACGTTTGAGATGCTTGGCATCGAAGACCAGGCTTTGAAGGTGACCTTGGCGTCCTTCCAGCTGAAGGGAGACGCGGGTCAATGGTGGAAGTTCATTCGGGGGTGTATTGGTGGCACTTGGGAGGCTTTTGTAGATGTTTTCCAGGAGAAGTTTCTGTCTCCAGCTGTCAGGGAGAAGCTGAGGGGCCAGTTCTGTCAGCTCAAGTAGCTGAGTATGCCTGTGGCAGACTTTGAGGCCGCTTTTACCAGTTTATCCAGGTTTGCACCTGAGCTTGTGGCGTCTGAGGAACGACGTTGTCTTGAGTTCGAGAAGAAGTTGAGATATGGGCTCAAGACTAAAGTTGCTGCGTCCATGACTCGGGAGTATGGACGCCTTATGGATGCGACAACGCATTCTGAGATCATTATGCAGGAGGAAGAGGAAGAAGAGAGGATGAGGGGCTCCAAAAGGAGTCATGATGGCCAGGGGGATGGTAGGAGGCTGAGGGGTCCTAACCCTCAGCAGTCCCAGGGTGCATTTGCTAGATCGACCTTTCCAGTGCCGAGTGTAGGCTCTGGAAGAGGCAGTCAGGGAGACATTACGTGTTACAAATGTGGTCAGCTAGGTCACAAGTCTCCAGTTTGCCCGCAGAGGGGAGGAGGGTAGAGAGTAGCTTCATCTTCAGCACGACCTTAGAGCCAGAGTCAGGGCAGAGGCCGGTCGCTCTCTTGTTACTAGTGTGGTCAGACGGGGCATTTGAAGAGGTATTGCTCGCAGTTGAGTGGCACATCGGGTGCGTCTGGTTCGAGGCAGACGCAGAGTTTTCAGCCTGCACAGTCAGTTCAGGCCTCGAGGGCCAATCAGGGGGCTTCATCGTCTCAGTCTGTGTAGTAGTCTTTTACTTCGAAAGGTGAACAGGTAGACCAGAGACCTTCAGGGCGTGTGTATGCTGTTATCGCGCAGGATCTTGTACCGGTTACATCTGTTGTGAGAGGTACCTTTTTGTTTTGCAACTCGGTTGCCAATGTGTTGATTGATACGGGTGTATCCCATTCCTTTATATCTGCTGTATTTGCATCTATTTTGGGGTTGGAGTTGGCGCAATTAGCATCTCCTATTTGTGTTGTATCACCTGTTGGGGGTGAATTGATTTTGAAGTAGGGGTGTAGAGGGTGTGATATAGAGGTCGCCGACCGCTGGCTTCTATTTTCTTTTGTAGTAATGGCTATGTCGGGTTTTGATGTGATTTTGGGTATGGACTGGCTATCGTCATACCGGGATATTATTGATTGTTACCGCCAGAGGGTCACAGTATGTACCTCGAGCGGGGATTGTTTCCATTTCTTGGAGGATCGGATTCGAAGAGTGTTGCCACTAGTGTATGATCTGCAAGGGCAGAGTGAGCTTAGTAGTCTTCTCACTAGCTTTATGAGTAGTGAGTGAGATGACACCCAGATTGTGTTGCCGAGAGTGGTTGGTGAGTACTCGGACGTCTTCCCCGAGGATCTTGTTAGTTTGCCACCACATCGAGAGGTGGAGTTTTCTATTAACTTAGTGCCCGACACGGCGCCAATTTCTGTGGCACCTTACCATTTTGCCCTAGCCGAGTTGAGTGAGTTGAAGATTCAACTCCAGGAGTTGCTAGATAAGGGTTTTGTTCGCCCTAGTGCATCGCTGTGGGGAGCACCGACCCTCTTTGCTAAAAAGAAAGATGGTGCCTTGAGACTTTGTATCGATTACCAGAAATTGAATCGGGCTATGGTTAAGAATAAGTACCCTATGCCCCGTATAGATGATTTGTTTGACCAGTTGAAAGGGTCCCGTTGTTTCTCTAAGATAGACTTGAGATTGGGTTACCACCAGTTGAGGGTCAGGGAGGAAGATGTCCCGAAGACGGCATTCCGTACGCGGTATGGCCACTACGAGTTTCTGGTGATGCCTTTTAGGCCCACCAACGCACCGGCAGTATTTATGGACTTCATGAACCGGATATTCCGGGAATTCTTAGATCGTTTTGTGGTCATTTTCGTGGACGACATTCTGGTTTATTCACCTTCTGAGGAGGAGCACGAGGAATACTTGAGAGTGGTGCTTGAGTTGCTTAGAGCCCATAGGCTATATGCCAAGTTTGGGAAGTGTGAGTTTTGGCTAAGTGAAGTCAAGTTCTTAGGCCATGTAGTCTCCGGGGAAGGGGTGTCTGTTGATACATCCAAGATTGAGGCAGTGCAAGACTGGGCACAACCTAAGAGTGTTTTTGAGATCCGCAGTTTTCTGGGATTAGCTGGGTACTACCGCCGGTTTGTGAAATATTTCTCCAGGCTAGCTTCACCATTAACTAGATTGACGTGGAAGGGGGTCAAATTTGTATGGAGTGAGACTTGTGAAAAGTCGTTCCAAGAGATGAAAGTTAGACTTACCACTGCTCTGATTTTAATTATTTCGGAGAGAGGTTTGGGTTATGCGGTTTATTGTGATGCCTCACGAGAGGGTTTGGGTTGTGTGCTGATGCAAGAGGGGAAAGTGGTAGCCTATGGCTCGCATTAGTTGAAGATACATGAGAGGAATTACCCTATACATGACCTAGAGTTAGCAGCTGTGATTTTTGCCTTGAAGATTTGGAGACACTACCTTTATGGTGAAAGATTCGAGGTGTTCTTGGATCATAAGAGTCTGAAGTATCTATTTACACAGATAGACTTGAATTTGAGGCAGAAGAGGTGGATGGAGTTCATTGAGGATTATGACTTTGAGTTGCACTATCACCCAAGGAAGGCCAATGTTGTGGCCGATGCCCTTAGCAGAAAATCCATTAGTGATGTAGCTTGTATAGCCATCCGGGAGTGAGAAATATTGGGTGCACTTAGCGAGTTTGATTTGCTTCTGGGTGAATCTGTTGAGTCTGCGGCCTTGTTTTCTGTTGCTGCGCAGCCTACCCTTGTGAGTCGAGTGTTAGAGGTGCAGAGAGGTGACCTTACGGTAGAATCCCTCCGGGAGAAGATCTCCAGTGGGAAGGTTGAAAAGGGTTTAACTGTGTATCCCGACCTGAGTGTGAGATACCGAGACCGTTTGTTTATGTCATAGTTTTAACGAGAGGAGGTACTCCGAGAGTTTCACCATTCACGCATTGTAGTACATTCGGGAGGCACTAAGATGTATCGTGATTTGGGTTGCCAGTTTTGGTGGCGGGGTATGAAAAAGGACGTGGCAGTTTTTGTATCGAAGTGCCTTACTTGTCAGCAAGTGAAGGCCGAACATCAGAAGCCAGCGGGTTTGTTGCAACCCTTGCCTATTGTCGAGTGGAAGTGGAAGCATGTCATTATGGACTTCGTTGTAGGTCTTCCGAGGACTCAGCGGGGTAGTGATGCTATTGGGGTGGTTGTAGACCGATTGCCAAAGTCGGCGCACTTTATTCCTATGCGCGTGAGAGATTCGGTAGATCATCTAGCTGACTTGTATATTCGGGACATAGTGAGGTTGCATGGGGTCCTAGTGCCGATCGTCTCAGATAAAGATCCATGTTTTACTGCTAGGTTGTGGCAGAGTTTGCAGAGTGCCTTGGGCACTAGGTTAACCTTTAGCACGACTTATCACCCTCAGACTGATGGGCAGTCCGAGCGTACCATTCAGATCCTTGAGGATATGCTTCGAGGTTGTATCCTTGACTTTAGTGGGTCGTGGGAGAGGCACCTGCCCTTGGTGGAGTTTGCCTATAACAATAGTTTCCAGTCGAGTATCAGTATGGCACCGTTTGAGGCCTTGTATGGCCGACCTTGTAGGTCTCCGGTGTGTTGGGCCGAGGTGGGTAATGCGCCTTTGTTGGATCCGGAGTTGGTGAGGGAAACGACGGAGAAAGTTGAGCTTATCTGTAGGAGGCTTGTTACAGCCCAGAGTCGTCAAAAGTGTTATGCCGACCGTAGGAGGATGCCTTTGGTATTTGAGGTGGGTGATCACGTCTTTCTGAAAATATCACCTAGGCAGGCTTTGATGAGGTTTGGGAAGAGTGGGAAGTTGTCCCCTCGGTTTATTGGTCCCTTTGAAATTCTTGAGAGGATTGGGGAAGTTGCATACCGTTTGGCTTTACTGCCACAGTTGTCCGGGGTGCATGACGTGTTTCATGTTAGTATGCTTCGGAAGTACGAGCCGGATCCGTCGCATGTATTGGATTGGACCGACTTAGAGGTTGATGAGGATGCCTCGTATGAGGAGAGACCGGTGAGGGTTTTGGATAGGCGGGATCAAGTCTTGCAAAGCAAGACCATTCCCTTGGTAAAAGTTTTGTGGAAACATCACGGGGTGGAGGAAGCCACTTGGGAACGTGAGTTGGAGGTCCGTGAGAAATATCCGGACTTGTTTGGTAATGTTTAACCATGTGTCGAAAACTTTGCTATGTTGTTGAATTTTGAAGACATTGTATATGTTTTAGATTGTGGAAATGTTATAGCCATCAAATATGGTTCAGAAATGGAAGTTTATTTTAACATTGCATATGTTAATTCTGTTTTAAAAATGCAAATATATTGATTGGCATTGAATATGTAATTGAATTGTGGAATATGTGTCGAAATTGGTCAATTTCAAGGGAGAATGCATGATTGATAATGCATGTTGTGGAATATGTTGTAATTTGCCCCTTGAAAAGGGATGGAACGACTAGCAATGGGTCAAGTTAGTGAATGTTGAATTGTAATGTTGTTGGGAATTGAGAAACCATGTTCTGAAAACTTGTATCTAATTTCGGGGACAAAATTCTTTAGGGGGGGGAGGTTATAACGATCCCAGTTTTCCCTTTCTTTGTTTATTGTATTTCGGACTCGGTTCCATGATTGTGTTGTATTCTTATTCCCATCCTTCATTCTTTGTATTTGAGTCTTGGGTTGTGTTAGGCAGGTTTGGAACAGGTTGGTTGTGTTTAGAAATCAAGAGTTGATGCCCAGATTTTGGCCTTTACGCTCGAGCAGGGACTTTGACGCTTGAGCGAGCCCTTGTTGTTGCCTGTCCGCTCGAGCGGGGGTTTTGACGCTCAAGTGGGATTTTCCACCTCTCAGCATTTTGTTCTGCAAGTCTTCGGACGCTCGAGCGTCCATTTTCACGCTCAAGCGGGGACCATCGACTGCAAAACTTCTGCAAGTGTGCATCCAGCGCTCGAGCGGCGCTTGCGATGCTTGAGCGTGAGTCTGTGTCTGACGCTCGAGCGGACCTGTTTTTATATCAGTCTGTGAAATCACTTTTTGGATCACTTTTTGACTTTCTTTCTCTTTCTTACTTTTTCAAAACCTCCATTGGAGAGCTCCTCACTCTAAAGCTTCATCTTCTCTCTAAGAAATCATCTAGCTCTAGTGATCTCCTACCTTTGGGCCTTTGTAAAGAGTGTGGAGCTTGATGAGAGCTATATTTTGATCCAAAAATCTTGAAGTTTGGAGCATTTTCGATTTTCTTCATCATTCCTTTGGGTCTCTCCATTTAAGGTAGGGATAATTACTCATTTTTATGATCTTTGACATGAACTATTGTCATTTTGATTTAATGTTTGATTTGAGAAATTTTGGGTGTTAGGGTTTCAAAATATATAAAGAGGGGTTTTGTTACTTTAACCCATACATGAGTATTTTCGATCTTAAAATGAGATTAGAGATGTCTTTGTTGATATTTGGACTGTTGAGTCAATATTGGGGAAATGTCATATTTGGATTTTTGTTGGGTCATTAGTGTAATTAATGATTTCCATTGTGAAATATGAAATTGGGATGGAAAAGATGAAATTGGCTAAAGATGAGAATGCATGGTGGAGTTGGATTTATAAATCGCTCACCTTTGAAAATATTGATAATTTATCTGTTGATGCATTTATTATTTGTTTAGAAATAATTGCTTTGGGCTATCGGTGGAGGACAGTCTTGATTGTTGTAGACACTGCATGATGATTAGGCGAATTAAAACTAATCAATTGAGTATGTCATTGAATATGACGGTTGGAATAATACATCGACTTTGTGTATTGATTGATCTTGTATATGATATGTGTTTATATACATTGTGTTGTGTGGGAGGAGACAGGGGATGTACTCCACGGTTTGGGAGGAGATAGGGGATGAACTCCTAAACCGGATATTATTTGGGAGGAGACAGGAGATGGACTCCATTGATACAACGAATCTGTGTATCATTTATAAAGTATGAAAGTGTTTTAATGTGATATTGATACAACAAATATGTGTATCTATTGTAAATTTTGGAAGTGTGTTAATATGAGTTGTTATCTCATTTAAAAAGGAAGTGTTTTAATATGAGTTGTAGTCTCATTAAATTGTTGGCCAGGTTCTGAGCCATGTTCATAAATTTAAAATTGGATAATTAAAGAAATGTGGGATGAAACATGGACATATTTGTCATGGTACTGAAATGTGTTGTACGTTGGTTTATGTGAGTTAAACATTTATCAAATGCTAATGTTTTAGTTATTGCTCATATTATGTTTAGCGTATCTCTTCTGGGCGTTCGCTCACCCTATATGGGACATCATTTTCAGGTTCAGGTGATATGCCACCTCGAAGGACGTAGCTTGGAAGGCTTGAGGTTGATAGCTCTTTTTGTTAATTCTCTTTTGTATATTACATGTATACCAAGCCATGGGCTTAGTTTGTGTAAAGAGTTAGAACTCTACTTTTGTTGAACCCAAGTGTTGACCTGGAAAGTTGTAAGCCTATAGGGCATTTACTTTTGTTGTCAACATGTAATATCTTTTATAAGAATACTCTGATGAATGGCAATATGTTTTACTCTCTTAAGTTTATGGATGTAATGAATGCATGATTTATGGGTTGGATTTGACGGTGTTACATGGGAGGAGATAGGGAATGGACTCCATTGATAATTAAGTTAGCCAGATTGTCCAAGGTGAAAGTCCCGAAATCATATATATATATATATTGGGTGTTTGTTCCCTCGGACGTTGTTCCGTAAAATGGCAAGTTTTTGGAAGTATTGAATGATGTCTATGATGTTTGTTATTGAAGTGTTGTTCTAGGAGTTGTAGTCTCATTTTAAACAATTGATTAATGTTGAGCTATGTCAATGAATTGATTTAGAAAAATAATGAGAAGTGGATTAGTCATGACGAAAATATTGATTGGTAATGGAAATGAAAGGATGTGCTCATGTTATATGTGCAAACATTTATCGGATGCTAATGTTTTAGTTAATTCTCATATAATGTTTAGCATATCTCTACTAGACGTTGGCTCACCCTTCTTAGGACACCACTTTCAGGTACAGGTGATATGCTGCCTCCAAGATTATAGCTTGGGAGGTCTCGGGGTAGAAGTCTCTCTTTTGTTGTTTTATTTATGTTTCTATGATTTGATTTCCAAGCGGAGGGCTTTATTTGTAATGGGCTTCTGACCCTCTTTTGTTGTAACCAAGTGCTGACTTGGAAAGTTGTAAGTCCGTAGGGCATCTACTTTTGTTGTCAACATGTAACATCTTTTGTAAAAAGAACTCTGATGAATGAAAATATAATGTTTCCTTTATGATTCCGGAACTTGTGAATGATTGAGTTATGTATTATTTTGAGGGCGTTACAGTGGGTCATTAGGTTTCTTTTTAGATGCAGCTTTTGCTTGAGAGAGCTTTCTTGTGCCCAATCGAGGCCTGTGTTATTTGTCCCTTCGCTCGAGCGAGGTTTCTTGCGCTTGAGCTTGCGTCTGCGTCTCTGTAAGACGTGAAGGTTGTTATTCTTCGCTCGAGTAAGATTTGTCACGCTCGAGCGAGCATTGTAGAATCATTTCTTCGCTCGAGCAATTCTTCTTGCTCTCGAGCATGCGTCTACGTTGGTACAGACTTGAAGCTTCACATTGTTCCCTCGAGCGACGCTTCTTGCGCTCGAGCGAGGTCTTTTGTTGTGTCTGGTCGCTCGATCGACAACTCCTTCGCTCGAGCGAGGCTCGCATATATTAGTTCACAACATAGATGAAATACACCATTTTTGATCTTCTTCATTCCCACAAACCCTAGATCGGCTTCTAAACTCTCTCTCTCTCTCTCTCTCTCTCTCTCTCTCTCTCTTTCTCTCTTTACAAATACACCTTGTTCTAGGGTCTTTCTACCCTACTCCCTTTGTTAAAAAGCTAGAGCATTGCGTGGGCTATCTTTTGATCCGAAAAAGTTTGGATTTGGAGCAACTTGGGTTTATCTCTTCTTCTCCTTTGAGCTTCTCCATTTGAGGTAGGCATAATCTACTCTTTAATATGAGCTTTGACATAAATATTAGTCATTTTGTATAAATGGTGGGATTTAGGAAGTTTTGGTAAAGTTAGGGTTTGAGTTTGAAATTTTGAAAGTGGGGTTTTCTATTTTTGGGCACTATATGTATGTGAGGTTTTGAAAATGTAGTTGTTTGTGTATAATGGATGAAATTTGGCCTTGGGTGCAATATTTAAGAAAAAAGGGGAAAATGCCCTAATTGGAATTATATAAATTATGTGTATAAATAATGAAATCAATTGTGGAAATATGAAATTGGTTTGGAAATTGTGAAATTGGGGGGAAATGTGATTAAATGGTGTAGTTGGATTGATAAATCACTCACTTATGGAAAAGTTGATAAATTATCTATTTGATAGATTTATTTATCCGTTTCGAAATAACTGTTTGGGTTATCAGTGGAGGATAGCGATAATTGTTGTAGAAACTGCATGATGATTAGGTAAATTGAAACTAATCAATTGGATTATGTCATTGAATATGACGGTTGGATTAACACATTGAATATGTGATTTAATTGGTCATTGTATATGACAACATGTTTAAATACATTGTATATCTACTTTTGTTTGGGAGGAGATAGGGGATGTACTCCATTGTTTGGGAGGAGATAGGGGATGAACTCCATTGATAAATAAGTTGGCCGGAGTGTCCAGGGTGAAAGTGCCGAAATCTTATATATATATATATAAATATAGGTGCCAGTTCCCTCGGACGTAGTTCCGTAAAATGACAAGTGAATGGAAGTGTATGAATGATGTTTATGATTGAAGTGTTGATATAGGAGTTGTAGTCTTATTTTGAATATTTTGGATAATAATGAACTATATCAATATCGATTGGTTATGAAAAGGGTATAAGTCGGTTTTCAAGTGCTAAACATTTATCGGATGCTAATGTTTTAGTTAATTTTCATATATTGTTTAGCATATCTCTACTGGGCATTGGCTCACCCTACTTGGGACACCATTTTTAGGTACATGCGACATGCCGCCTCCAAGGACATAACTTGGGAGGTCTAGGGGTTGAAGGCTTCTTTTTACATATTTTGTTTGTGTTTAATGTAAATTCAAGCCGAGGGCTTTACATGTAATAGAGTTAGAACTTTTCTTTTGTTGTAACCAAGTGTTGACTTGGAAAGCTGTAAGTCCGTAGGGCATTTGTTTTGTTGCTTATCTATAATATCTTTGTAAAGAAGACTCTGATGAATGAAAATATAGCATTTCTTTTATATTGAAGGATCTTATGAATAATTTACTTATATTGTATTTTCAGGGCGTTACAACTTGGTATCAGAGCGTACCGGGTTTGAATACTTTGGGTACGTGGGAAGTGGTTAGTACCACAATGGGTTTGTCTCGCTTGTTAGAGACTTAAGTGTAATGTTATGTGCTTATATGATAACATGTTTATGTGACTATATGGGTATGGAATTTAGTTTCTAGGATGTTGATCGGATCTATGGGTTTCTGGAAGTCCTGTTGGAACGGCACTTGATCATTGCCGTTTCTAACTGGAACTCTAGCGACGCCACGGGACGGTCATTATCTGGAAATGAAATTCGTCTGTGTTTATGTCACTATGTGCTTACGTGGAGTGAATTACAGTTGTCCATTGTATTAGGACGCGAGTGAGATAGCTTTGGCACATTTGTGAATGTACTAATTTCTTCTGTCACCTTTATTAGGATGTCAGGACAAGTTTGTGGTGGTAGGTGTGGTAGGCCTAGGAGACAGGAGATGCTTACACCGTATGAAATACCGGCGCAGGAAGAAGGAGTTGGTCAAGCCAACATGGCCAAACCAGTAGGTTAGCAGGCCATGGGAATCTATGGAGCATTAAGGGAATCTATGGACATTTTCAACGCTGAGAATCAAGTCCAGGCCCAAGTAGCTGAGGCACGGCCGTCTTTTCTGATGATGGAGTTTTTCCGGTCGAATCCGGATAAAATTTTGGGTGATCTTAAGGAGCCACTAAAGGCTGATGTGTGGCTTGAGCAGATGACGAAGACATTTGAGATTCTTGGCATCGAAGACGGGGGCTTGCGAGTGACCTTAGCGTCCTTCCAGTTGAAAGGAGACGTGGGTCAGTGGTGGAAGTATGTGCGAGGGCGCATTGGAGGAACTTGGGAGGCTTTTGTTGAAGCTTTTCAGGACAAGTACTTACCGGCTACAGTGAGGGAAAAGTTGAGCGATCAGTTTTCTCAACTCAAGCAGTTGAATACACTAGTGGCGGAGTTTGAGGCCACATTTACTAGTCTGTTGAGGTTCGCACCTGAATTAGTAGCGACTGAGGAACGTCGTTGTCTAGAGTTCGAGAAGAGATTGAGGACCGAACTCATGTTTAGAGTTGCTGGGTCCATGATTAGGGATTATGGGTGCCTAGTGGAGGCTACAACCCATCTTGAGACCATTATACATGCAGAGGAGGAAAGAATGAGGGGCTCTAGGAGGAATCAGAAGGGTCAGGGGGACGATAAGAGGCAAAGGGGCTCTAACCCTCAGCAGTCCTAGGGAGTGCATTCGAGGTCTACCTTTCCAGTACTGAGTTCGGGTTCTGGGAGAGGCGGTCAAGGAGACATCACTTGTTACAAATGTGGTCAGCTGGGCCACAAGTCTCCAGCTTGCCCATGGAGAGGAGGAGGACAGCGTGCAGCATCTTCTTCGGCCCGTTCTCAGGGCCAGAGTCAGGGTAGAGGCCAACTGCTCACTTGTTATCAGTGTGGGCAGGCGGGGCACTTGAAGAGGTTTTGCCCGCAGTTGAGTGGCACATCTGGTGTGTCTAGTTCGAGGCAGACATAGAGCTACCAGCCAGTGCAGTCAGTTTAGGCCACAAGGGCCAATCAGGGAGCCTTTTCGGCTCAGTCTGTGCAGTAGTCTTATGCTCCGAGAGGTGAGTAGGTGGATCAGAGACCTTCAGGGCGCATGTATGCTGTTACAGAACCGGATCTCATACCGGCTCCATCTGTTGTGAGAGGTACCTTTTAGTTTTGCAACTCGGTTGCTAATGTGTTAATTGATACGGGTGCATCCCACTCTTTTATATCTTCTGCATTTGCATCTGTTTTGGGGTTGGAGTTGGCATAGTTAGCATCTCTTATTTGTGTTGTGTCACTTATTGGGGGCGAGGTGGTTCTGAAGCAGCAGTGTCGGGGTTATGACATAGAGGTCGTAGATCGTCAACTTCCCTTTTTTTTCGTATTGATGGGTCTGGTTTTGATGTAATTTTGGGTATGGACTGGTTATCGTCATACCGGGCTGTTATAGACTATTACCGCTAGAGGGTTACTGTATGTACCTTGAGCGGCGATTGTTTTCATTTCTTGGTGGATCAGGTTGATAGAGTTTTAACACCGGCGTATGATCCGTGAGGACCAAGTGAGCTTAGTTGTCTTCTCACTAGCTTTATGAGTAGTGAGTGTGATGAGGCTCGGACTGAGTTGCCCAGAGTAGTTTGTGAGTACTCGGACATCTTTCCCGAGGATCTTATTAGTTTACCACCCCATCGAGAGATCGAGTTCTCCATTGACTTAGTGCCTGGCACGACACCGATTTCCAAGGCACTGTATCATTTTGCCCCAGCCGTGTTGAATGAGTTGAAGATTCAACTCCAGGAGTTGCTAGATAAGGGTTTTATTCACCCTAGTACTTCGCCTTGGGGAGCACCGGCCCTCTTTGTTGAAAAAAAGATGGGAGTTTGAGACTTTGCATTGATTATCGAAAGTTGAACCGGGTAATGGTTAAGAACAAGTACCCTATGCCTCGTATAGATGATCTGTTTGATCAGTTGAAGGGATCTCGTTGTTTCTCCAAGATAGACTTGAGATCGGGTTACCATCAGTTGAGAGTCAGGGATGAAGATATCCTAAAGACGACATTCCGTACGCGGTATGGCCATTTTGAGTTTCTGGTGATGCCTTTTGGGCTAACCAATGCCCCAGCTGTGTTCATGGACTTGATGAACCGGATTTTTCGGGAGTTCTTAGATCGCTTCGTGGTCGTTTTGGTGGACGACATTCTGATTTATTCATCTTTTGAGGAGGAGCACGAGAAACACTTGCGAGTAGTGCTTGAGTTGCTTAGAGCCCATAAACTGTATGCTAAGTTTGGGAAATATGAGTTCTGGCTAAGAGAGGTTAAGTTCTTAAGCCACGTGGTATCCGGGGATGGAGTGACTGTAGATTCATCCAAGATAGAGGCGGTGCAGGATTGGGCACAACCTAAGAATGTTTTTGAAATCCGTAGTTTCTTGGGGTTGGCCGGGTATTACCGTCAGTTTGTGAAAGATTTCTCCAGGCTAGCTTCACCTTTGACTAGATTGACGCAGAAAGGGGTCAAATTTATATGGAGCGAGACTTGTGAAAAGTCGTTCCAAGAGCTTAAAGTTAGACTTACCACCGTTCCAGTTTTGATTATTCCAGAGAGAGGTTTGGGTTATGCAGTGTATTGTGATGCCTCATGAGAGGGTTTAGGTTGTGTATTGATGCAAGAGGGGAAAGTAGTAGCCTATGACTCACGTCAGTTGAAAACACACGAGAAAAACTACCCTACCCACGATCTAAAGTTAGCAGCTGTGAATTTTGCCTTGAAGATTTGGAGGCACTACCTATATGGTGAGAGGTTTGAGGTATTTTCTGATCATAAAAGTCTGAAGTATTTGTTTACACAGAGGGACTTGAATTTGAGGCAAAGAAGGTGGATGGTGTTCATTGAAGATTATGATTTCGAGTTGCACTATCATCCGGGAAAGGCCAATGTTGTGGCCGATGCGCTAAGTAGGAAGTCCATCAGTCGTGTAGCTTGTATAGCTATCCAGGAATGGGAGATGTTAGGTGCCCTTGGTGAGTTTGACTTGTATCTAGGCGAGTTTGTTGGGTCTGTAGCCTTGTTTTCTGTAGTTGCACAACCTACACTTGTGAACTGAGTGTTAGAGGCGCAGAAGGGTGATTTTGAGGTAAAATCCCTCCGGGAAAAGATCTCTAGTGGGAAGGTAGAGAAGGGTTTGACTATGTATCCCGACCTGAGTGTGAGATACCGAGACCACTTGTTTGTGTCAGAGTCTTGCCGAGAGGAAGTACTACTTGAGTTTCACCATTCACGCCTTGTGATGCATCCAGGAGGCACAAAGATATATGATGATCTGAGTCGCCAGTTTTGGTGGATGGGTATGAAGAAGGATGTGGTAGTTTTTGTGTCAAAGTGCCTTACTTGTCAGCAAATGAAGGCCGAGCATCAGAGGCCAGTAGGTTTGCTGCAACCCTTGCCTATAGTCGAGTGGAAATGGGAGCACGTCACGATGGATTTTGTTGTGGGTCTTCCGAGGACTCAACAAAGTAGTGACGCCATCTGGGTGGTAGTTGACCGGTTGACTAAGTCGGCGCACTTTATTCCTATGCGTGTAAGAGATTCGGTAGATTATCTTACCGACTTGTATATTCAAGACATATTGAGGTTGCATGAGGTCCCAGTGTCGATTGTCTCAGATAGAGACCCGCATTTTACTACTAGGTTGTGGCAGAGTTTGCAGAGTGCCTTGGGTACTAGATTAACTTTTAGCACAATCCTCAGACTGACGGGCAGTCCAAGCGCACTATTCAGATCCTTGAGGATATGCTACGAGGCTGTGTCCTTGATTTTAAGGGATCATGGAAGAGACACCTACCATTAGTGGAATTTTCCTACAATAACAGTTTCCAATCGAGTATTGGCAAGGCACCGTTTGAGGCCTTGTATGGCCGACCGTTTAGATCTCCACTGTGTTGGGCCGAAGTGGGTGATGCACCTTTGTTAGGTCCAGAGTTGGTTCGGGAAACGACGGAGAAAGTGGCACTTATCTGTAAGCGGTTGGTTACAGCCCAGAGTCGCCAAAAGGGTTATGCTGACCGTAGGAGGAAACCTTTGTCTTTTGAAGTGGGTGATCACGTCTGTAGACACCACATTTTTGACCGTCCTCAAGACTTGGGCGTCATCGTTTGAACACTCGATGATCATCCTTCTTTGTGTTTGTTTTGAGTTCTCGGAGGACTGTAGACACCCCATTTTTGACCGTCCTCAAGACTTGGGCGTCGTCGTTTGAACACTTGATGATCATCCTTGTTTGTGTTTGTTTTGAGTTCTCGGAGGACTCGGCTGCGTGTCTTGCCTCAAGACCTCTTAACTTGACTGTTTTGTGCTTGGTTTTGAACAAAGAACTTGTGTTTTGGGTTTCTGAGGATGGGAAGAGGCTTGTTAGCCATCCCTAAAACCCACCGACTGTGACATGATGTCACCGGCTGTGATTTCTTGCCACCGGCCATTGGTGATGGCCGGTCGGCACTCTTAATGGTCAGTCGGCCACTTTGTTGGTCAATCGGCCATTTCTGCTGGTCGACCCCTTTCCATCTGCTTTTTGAAGATCTTTTATGCCAGCTAGCTGGCATCCACTTTATGCCCCCTCCATACACGTGTATGGAGGATTTGCACCCTTTGCTCTAGCTTCTTGAGGAAGCTTGACTTTTTGTCTTAGCTTCCTCAAGAAGCTTAGACCTTTGTCTTAGCTTCCTCAAGAAGCCTTGACCCCTTTGCCTTAGCTTCTTTAAGAAGCCTTGACCCTTTTGCGTTAGCTTCTCTAAGAAGCTTAGGCCCTTGTTTGTTCTATAAAAGAGAGCCTCCCTTCTCCTTTGGTGAGGTTCAGCAAATCAAACATATATATCTCATATATCACTCTCTCTCTCTCTCTATATCTCCCTCTCTCTCTACATTTGTGTGTGTTAGAGTGCCTTAAAGTGTTTTTTGTTCTTAATTTTGCACTAAGACACCTAGTGTTACACCATACTTGAGTTGTTGAGGTGTTGAGAGGTTGTTCTTGGAGTTTTGAGTTAGTTTTGATCAGAAGGAGGGGGCTGGAGTTGCTGTTCCTGAAGTGTTCTTCAAGGGTGAGCATTATTGCTTTATATTCCCCATTTTTGCATTAGCACTTAGCCTATCTTGCTTGCTATTTTGAGCTTAGTGTATAACTGATAAAAGTTCCATTTTTTTTTTTGTTTTAAAGATGTTTCATTAAGGTCACTTTGGTGTTGGGGGTCGTCTACCCCCTCTTAGGCTTTGTTTGGCTTCTTTTTGTGTCTTCTCCGTTGAGCTTTGGAACTTTCATGTATTGGCCTTCTCACCACTAAAATCCAGAGGATTTTCAGTGGTGGTGAAATGGTTTTGAGGTCTTGTATAGGGGAGGGACACCCCTCTCCCTCTGTGTCTCATTTGCTTGTGTTTTTGGCTCATAAGGGTAGCATGCATGCTTAGTTCTTTTTGGCTCCATCTCAGTGGGTATTTAGTGATATTTTGTCATGTTATGCCTCGGCTTTGAGTTGGTTTAATGGTTTCTTAGATGCATCATATGCTTGTCTTGTAATACCATGTTTTGGCCTAACATGTATCATGATTGTAAGATGGCATTTTAGCCTGATTTTTGTTTGGTTCCAAGAACATTATAGCTCTGTTTAGCCATGCTTAAGGTCTATCTTGGGTCTTTGGAGTCATGCTTTCCATGCTTTGTATAGCCACCTTGCACTTTGGCTTGTTAGCCTTGGGTGTGTGAGTCATAAGCATGCATTACTTAGGCTATTTCAGTGATTTAAAATCACTTACCATGCTATTTCAGTCCATGTTCCATGCTTGTATGCTTGCATTCATCATCATTTCCGTGCTTTGAAGAGTTGTCGTTTCATGCCTTAAAAGGGGTCATAGTGTATGCCTCTTTGTTTAAGTCCTTGGGCTGCCATATCAGTGGGTTTTGGGGTGTATTTTCACGCATTGAAACTCTGTTTTTGGTTGCATAATCCATGCCATGTGTGGTCATGAGAGTTGTAGTGGAATGCTCCCTTTTATAGCCTTGAATGCCCCTTGTTTCATGCCCATTTCTTAGCATCTTTTAGCTTTGTTCCATGCCTGCTTTAGGCTTGTTTTGGAGTGCCTTAGGACTATTTTAAGTCACTTTGGTCCTTTGGGGTTTGGTTGACATAGCTATGGTTTGAACCCCTTTGTTGGCCTCAAGTTGTGGACCTTATTGCATGCCTTGCTTGCATGTTTTATTTGACTTGGCATCATCCTTTGCATGTGCTTTAGAGCTTAGCATGTTGGTCTAGTGTCCATGATTGTCTTCTTTTAAGTGTCCTTAAAAGTTGCCTTTTGCACCTAAGTGTTGGGGCCTTTGCATGAGCATGCTTAGTTGTGTTTTATCCATCATTTCCATTGCACTTTGGCCACTGTTTTGGAGCATGGCTGAGGTCTCCCATTTCGGTTTAAGTCCATCCTTGTACATAGTTGCATATTTGGTAGGTTGCATCTTGTTACATCATGCTTGCATTATATCATGTTTGCATGCTCTTGTTACATTAGTTTAGCTTGCATGTTTAGTTTGCATTGCATTTGGCATGCTTTGCTAATTTAGCCTCATATTGCATACTTGAGCCATTTTGTATACTTGAGTCATATTGCATACATGCATTGTGTTATGTTTGGTTTGGGGTGTTAAACCAAACATGAGGAGGGAGGTGTGTTCGTACTTATAGTGACGAAACACGTCTCAATCCTCAGTCGCCGACGCCCTTGGTCTCAGAATGATAGGGCGTGAAGCATTCATTTGTTTTGTTGCATTCATTTACATTGATTTGCAAACTTGGTACCTTTGGCCATCATGCATCGAAATGCGTGATTGGTGGCCCAAGGACCGAGGGCCATGCTCCCTTGAGTTCATCGCATGATAGGGAGAGTGGCTATGCACACATTGTCTTGAAAATACCTTGCCATACACTGTCTGTCCTCTGCTGTAGCAAAACCAGTATTCTGTAGGAATGGATGGCCGGTCAGCCACATTCAGTGCCGACCAGCTACCAAAGTCTAGCCGGTGGTCCTACTTTTGGTCGATGGCAATTTTCCCATGGTTGGTGGATCTACATTCGGGCCGGTGACATCCCACCACACTCAGGGAGTGATTCCGAAGGGTTCTGG
Source organism: Camellia sinensis (assembly GCF_055761805.1). NCBI lineage: Eukaryota > Viridiplantae > Streptophyta > Magnoliopsida > Ericales > Theaceae > Camellia > Camellia sinensis. The sequence goes on from NC_138967.1 coordinate 155,253,906, forward strand.
AAACTTTCATAACTTTCAGAGGAACAAGGCAGTGTAAACAGAGGCAACAGTGGCATGGCAACGGGTTTCCGGGCAAGGCAAATCCAACATGCATCATCCCATCTTTCCGAGGCGGGGCTGCGGCCACCTCCCTTCTGATTTTAATTTGTTAATTAATTAGAAGTTTTGTAATATTTAATTAGTTAGAGTAGTTAATTATTTATTCGGGTTTGTATTATTTATTCGGACCCTCTGAGGAGGGCAAATTTGTAATAAGTGTGCGTGTGTGTGATGCATGTCTTCCAACCCCCATTTCCTTCTCCATTTTATTTAACCGCTTACGATGGTTAGATTAGGGCATGTTTCAATTAGCATACTTATGCTCGCATGTTTGCATTCATTCATCTGTCTTGCATGCACCGGGCTCGGCGCATCATGCTAACTGCATTTCAATTCCAATTTGAATACATGTATCAAGTTGCATTTCACATGACATCTTAGAATAGCCGAGCCTATTTCTAGTTTCATGTTGCATGTGTTGCATTAGCCACCTTAACATGAACTAGGATCATGCATTTGATTACTAAGTAGTTTCTATTTTGGCTCGGAGTACTCAGTAAGTGTTTATGCTTTAGCATCTTGCATGCGTGTGAGTGTTGCCATGATAGCATGCTTACCATGAGGCTAATTGCTTATGTGATATAACTGCCTAAATGCCTTTGGGTGAAGGTTGGATTGCTTGAATTGGAACAATTCATTGAAATCCGTGTTTTAGCCTACTTGCGAGTAGCAAAACTCAAACCATTTTTCGAACAAATGGGTATGCAATGCTTTGTTCCCAATTAGGTGATCTAGTCTATACTTGTTTTGCGGTGCGCATCAAATAGTAATTCTAGGCTAATAAACCGGAATAAGAACGCATGTGTTTTCAAAAACAAGATACCATGTTTAGTAGTGGCCGATCTTTGATCGAGCGAGCGGGGGTGCTCATAGCTGACCTGCCCCAATCGTACCCAAGTTCCCAAGCCGAGACAACTTTTGTGATGACGGACACGTGACCTTAGGCATGAGTCAGGTTTTCCTAAATTCTCCCAAAATAAAATATTTAGGTGGCGACTCTGTATCTGGCAAAACAGTCCATGTTTGGCACTTCTTTCTAAAAATCTATTCTCAAAACGATTTGCCGGATTTGGACTCTTTGATGATTCATCGGTCTTGCATTGCACTCTGCGAGATTAGATACATGACCGTGGCATTGAGTCCGAACTGTTGTAAGCCCAAGTGAACAAAACGGGGATTCCCTCCTGGGACATTCGGGGACATCTACAGTTTCTGGAGACTCTGCTGGGGACTTATAGAACTTGACTAGAACTCATGATATCTTATTTTGATTACACTTATGTGTTTATTTGCATTGCATTTGCATTGGTGGACCTAGGACACCGTGTTTGCCATCTGTTATTCCTGAACGATTTGTCGGAGGCTCGCTTTGAGAAGCGTGCCATAAGGCTAACCGGTTACGGGCTCTGCCACGATGGGAACACAAACCCCGGTTGTTATCGGGGCACCCTTTTTGACCATTCGACCTAGTGCATATTCGGAATCCATAGTGACCATTCCAAAGCGAGGACAGGTTGCTCATCCGATGATAGGTTATTTGAAACCGCTGCGTGCGTAGTAAAACCCTAGCTCCTGACAATAGGACAAGGAAACCCTACCCTAACATAGGGGTGTATTGGCTTTCATTTGCTTGTTATATGTGCTTTTAGAGTTGACTTCTATAGGGAACGCACATATCCGTTTACGAGATAGGGCATCAGTCCTGCGGGCATCACTGTCAGTGTTTTGAGAATCAGTAGTATCTACGATTATCATATTCAGTTTTGGGGCAGTAGTTTTGGGGAACAGTGATCATTGATCAAATACAGTTGTTTAGTTGTGCTTATGATTGTTTGGGTAAAATAGGGCTGAGCTGCTGCCTGTTTTCTCTTTCAGGAGGAGGGGGGTTTCAGAGATCTGAGTTCTGAATAGCTAATGTTCTCCTTCACTAAAGCAAGGCAGATATCTGATCAATCAAGTCACTAGTCACATCGCCTCCGTTCAGTTCAGCAGATTTATGATGTCACAGAATTCAGAGGATGTTGTGGTTATGGCAGCCGCACTAAATCAAGGGATCATCTTACAAGGTGAGACCGATGTTAAGATACCACACCCACCCAAGTCGCCTGCTGCGCGCCCGATCTGGGAACCCCAGTTGTTTCAAGCTCGTGAACCCACCACATTTGAGTTAATGGGAATGATCGGCGACCTCCAGAGATCTGTGGCTGACCTAGCCTATGGGCTGTCGGCTCCGCCACCAACTGCATCGTATGCCGGGAATTTCTTGCCACAGGAGCCCCCACTATTGGGGCGAATCGTAATTGAGCTCAGCCAACCGGAAGCTGTCTTGAGCTCCGGTAATGATACGTCAATAACAACTAGGCCTCACTCTGATCAGGCAACCCAAACTGTCCACCAAGCTGAGGCTAGTGAAAATGACAAAACGAAGGCAGATGTAGATCCCTATGCACAACTCCAGCAAGCCGTTGAGGCTCTGAAAGCCGGGGGGTTGAATAAGCAACGAGTACTCGCGGTTTTGGCTAAGACTGTGGATGACACCTTCCCCATTCAAACCGAGAGCAGTTCAAGCCAAAAGGAAAATCGAGATAGGGACTGTCGTACCAGAACCGTTCCTCTCAACCCAAATCCTATACCTGGGAAAGATCAGAGAGCCAAGGTAGCACCTGCTGATCCTTTTGCTAGTGCGCCCAGCAAAAATCCACAGACTTCGAAGTACCTGCCCCGAGGGCGCAGGGTTTTTCATGCCCTTTACGTGCTTTTATCTGAGGCGCTTCAAATCCTTGCGGAAAAGGGACATGTTAAACCGTTGAGTCACGACCTCTCCCTGCTCATCTTCCACCGGGTCATGATGCTACCCAGTACTGTGCGTACCACCAGCAAACCGGTCACACCACCGACAACTGCTTCCGCCTTCGCCACGAAGTGCAAGATTTGATTGACAATGAAGTCATCCTCCCGCCCAACTCAGCAAAGTCTGTCACCACTGGGTTTCTGAACTTCAAAGATAATGCAAGTAGGTGATCAGGGGTTGGCTCACCCGTGGGCAGTGTTCGTTTTACTTCAGATGTGGCGTGTGGCGTGCACTGTTTTGAGCATCTGTGAATGCTAACTTTTGTAGTCTCTGACTTGGATATTGAGTCAGTTCTGTGGTTTTGTTTTGAGTCTGTCTCTTTGTTTTAAGTCAGTCTTTTTGTTTCAAGGTCTGTCCTGTTGTATCGAGTCAGTCCTGTTGTATAGGAGTCGGGTGATCCTGGGGTTGTTACCTCGGACACCATTGTCGTTTTTTGTGCTTGTCTTTTCCTTTCTTTTGAGTCTGTCTCTGCTGTGGAACCATTTGCAACCAAGAAATCTGATTGAAATAGCTGTGGCTGTCATGCTTTTGTGCTTGTTGCTACTTTGAGCCTGTTGTGCCAACAATGTTCAGAACGAAGTGGCAGTGCTTTTCACTTATTCTTCTATGCCTCGAACTCATTGCATTGACCTAAGTTTTCCAAAACTTTTCAAACATTGTGATGAAAACGAAGAGGGAGGAATTCCTCAGGATTTGCAAAATTTGATCAATTGAGAGAAAGAGAGGCATGCTAAGCCCTTAATGATTGAGATCTTTTTTGTTAATGTGAGTACTGAGAAGGATCCTGACTTGATCTAGATTAGTTCCACACTGTCTTCAGCGCGAGCAATTCGTCGCTTTCTTACAAGTTTTCAAAAAATGTTTTGCGTGGTCCTACGAAGACCTGTGTGGAATCGCTCTCGAGATTGTACAGCTTAGGATCGCTCTCAGCCTCAAGACTCGACGCCTCACTTTCAAACCTTGAACTTGGAATATTCAACGGTCAACCATGATGTGAGGCCTGTGTGGCCAGATTCGAAATAGCCCTCGAACAAGAGGCACCAAAGTCAGATCAAGAAGATCAGATGTCGTCAAAAGAAGCTTGAGAAGCTAGATCAAAAGTGCCCCTCGAACTAGGGCAAAAATGTCAAATGTACTCGAAGAGCCGAAGATGGATCATTCTGCAAATGAACAAAGGGTGGCAAGAATGCCAAATCCCAGAATGGGAGAAAATGGATTCAGATGACTTCGAGATTTCAAAAACCATTTGACATGGACAAAGCTACACTTTTACCCTTGAGAGGCTCGCTGGGCCGAAAACCCAGAAGGGCGACCCAGGCAAAAGTTAGAGCAAAGAAAAGAACAAGAAAAAAAAGAGAAAAAATGCAAAGATAAAAAAAATGAAAACAAACAAAAAGAAGAAAAGAAAAGAAAAAAAAAGAAAAAGAGAAGAAATGAAAAAAGAAAAGAAAAACATAGCTCGCAAGGTTGAAAACCCGGAAGGGCGGCCTTGGCAAATGTTAGAGCGCAAAAGGAGAGGTTAAATACCCGAGTGTCCCTTACCCTGAACTATGTAAGGCTTGATTCCCATGTTTGGGATACGTAAGCAACTTCATCCTGAAGTCCTGCCACAAACACTTCCAAATCGATTATGTCCATGTAATGGTTTTGATCATCTTTGCCTTCTCTATATCTGAGAATTTGGTTGTGTTCGTCACTCTGAGGACTGACTACAATGCACTGTGGTGCCATCCAAACAAGGGGCAACTTTCCGTTGCCATACAATGCACTGTGGTGCCATTCAAACAAGGGGCAACTTTCTGTTGCCATTCAATGCGCTGCGGTGCCATTTAAACAAGGGGCAACTTTCCGTTGCCATGCAGTGTCCTTCAAACAAGGGGCAGTTTTCCTTCCGATCTGAGGTTGTGCATCTCAAGAGTAAGTTCTGTGCTCCTTGAGTAGCCACTGTTTGCCAAAATGGTTTTTGAGAATTTTTACTGAGGTTGACTGATTCTCTTGAAAATTATTCCATTTTTTCCAAAATCGGACCATTTTCTTGGACCCAAAAAGGAAAATTTTCAGTGCTCATAACCTAACTTGCATGATTTTGAGTCAGAAAAGTTGAACAAGTTTGTTGATCTGACTCTCATATTGGTCAAAATTGTTTTAGTAGAAAATCAAAACAAAAAATGGTCAAATTAATGAACTAGGGTCACAATTGAGTCGGGTGTTCTGTCTTATCCCCGTTCTCAACTACTCGCCAGGAAGGGCACCATATTCACCGGAAAGGTACACAGCTGAAGCTAACAACAAAGGGCCGAAAGCTCTCAACATCCTCCGAGCAACGAGATATCAAGCCAAGTGCGAAGCACAAACTCAAGTGGATCAAGATACTCCATTCTCTCACCCGGGGCATTGATTAAATGTCACTGGAGGAAATAGCTACGAGCTAATAATGTTGGGCATGAACCCACAACTTGTTGTTTATCCATTAACCACCCAGGGGAGGGATAAAAAAAAATGAGAGATTGAAGAATAGAGAGATGTGCGCTGAGAGAAAAAGTGAGGAAAAAGGTTTTTTCAAGAAAAACAGAGATTGAGTGCCAGAGTGATGTGAGAATCACAAACGAGAAAGGGTGGGAAACAATACCCGGAGAAACTGGCCTCTCGCTTTTGTAACGCGTCCGAGTGTCGTGTCTTTTGTTTTGTTAGTCTCGATTCTTGTCTTGAGTCGTTTCAAGTGTCTGTGTTTGTCTTTAGGTTGTATCCCTTTTGTCTTCTATTGTTGAGTCATTTTTCGCTGTGTTTAGTCGTAAGCTCAATACCCGATTGAGAACTCATTTCTCGATTTTCAAAATGAATCACTTTGTGCTCAGAGTGCTGTGCCATTCTCCATATTTGTTCTTCCACATTTGGAGCATCTGAGTATGCTTCAACTTCAGCCAATCCCACCTTCGCATCCTGTCTGTTCGAATCAAACTGTTTGTTCGGAATTAGTTGTATGCCGAATAAACCGAATGTTGTGTTATGGGCTGTGAATTCAAAATGAGCAATGTTCAGAATGGGTTGTGTGTTCAGAATCAGCAGTGTCCTGCATAAGCCGTGTGACCAAAATGAACAGAGTACTATGTTGCGAGCTGTATGTTCAAATTGAGCAGTCTGTGTGTTGAACATGTTGGGAACTTATGATTAGTTCCATTGCCAGTGCCTTCTGGTGCTGATTTTGCGAAGTCACACCTGCGTTACTTCAATTTTTTTTATCGAGCTATTGCTCATTTGTTTATCGAGTTGTTGCTCATTTGTTTCTCGAGTTGTTGCTCATTCGTCTATTAAATTGTTGCTCACTTGATTACCAAGTTGTCTCAATTTTATTTATCGAGTTGTTGCTCTTTGCTTATCGAGTTGTAAACTTGTCAAGGTTTTATGGTTGCTTATTCAGTTAAGTTGCTATGTTGGTCTACCTGACCTGATGATACATACTTACTCAATTTCCAATTCGATTACATTGTTATGTAATATGATGCGATGCGATGTATGAAATATGCGATGCAACACTTTTTTAGGAAAAAGTTTGTTTCATTCCATCATCTTTTCAAGTACATAGTTTTGAGGAAAACAAAACCTGCCTGCGGCGGTACAATGTGCTCAATCTACCAAAACAAAAAGAAGAAAAAAGCGAGAAAAAGAAGAAAAGTAGCAAAAATCTAGATCAATATCAACGGGTCTCAGGCGTGAGAGTCTGTCCTCATCCTCTTCCTGGACGAAAGTCCAGGAGTATCGTTGCCGGCACCACCATCTGAGCCCGAGCTGGAATCCGAATCATCTCCAGTCTCAGCCTCCGACGACTCTGCCTCTACCTTTGTCTCGGACTCATCATCATCTGGAACTGGTGCCCGGGAGCTGCTCCCAACACGAATGCGCCCCGCTTTGGTGCGGGGGTGTACTACAATCCCTCGCCCTGCTTTCTTTCCTCCTCAGGGGGGATGCAGATGGTCCTGCTGGAGCCCCCCTACAGCCGACGACATCTGGAATGGGGGCTGAAAAGGACAAATGGTAAATGCATCAGCAAAGCGAAGTATGAATACAGAATACAGTGTGTGAGTACAGTGTATGAATGCTATGAGCAGTGTATCAGAATAGAATACAATGTTTGAGTACAGTGTATGAATGCCATGAACAGTCTATCAAAACAGAATACAGTGTGTGAGTACAGTGTATGAATGCTGTGAACTGTATATCAGAACAGAATACAGTGTGTGAGTACAGTATATGAATGCTGTGAACAGTATATCATAATAGAATACAGTGTGTGAGTACAGTGTATGAATGCTATGAGCAGTGTATCATAACAGAATACAGTGTGTGAGTAAAGTGTGTAAATGTCGTGAGCAGTATATCAGAACAGAATGCAGTGTGTGAGTACAGTGTATAAATGCTGTGAATAGTATATCAGAACAGAATACAGTGTGTGAGTACAGTGTATGAGTGCTGTGAGTAATATATCAAGACAGAATACAATGTGGGAGTACAGTGTGTGAATGCCGTAATGAACGCTGTGCGCAGTCAGTGAGTTACAATGTATCAACGCCGTGAGGGCCATATATTAAGTGCTATATTGATAATGCGATGCATCAGATTATGAAGGGTTCGAGATTGTGGTTGAAAGAGCTTACCGGAATACTGTAAATGGCCAGCAGGTCGGGGCTCCACTGTGGCATCTCCATCACGGAGGCAGTCAACTCCCAAGACTGGTGAGTGTACTCGGCAGAAGTCTGCAAGAGTGTTAGAAACATCAGTATTCTGCAGAACATCAAGAGAGATAAAATGAAATGTCTGTACAAGATACAAAATACGGTAGTGCATACCGGAGGCAAGCCGTGGAATCCGACGAGCTCGTGATCAGCTGGAGGGGGAGCGATGGGGATTTGGTAAGTCTCTCCACCCTGCCCTCGGCAGGTCATCATCGTAGGTAAAGTTGGCCACTCGCCTCTCTGCTCTATCCGAGATCCGCTCCTACCGCGAGCCCAAGTCGCCCTCCGTACTCCTACTCCAACCGCTGGTGCCGCAGGCCTCTCCCTCTCAGCTCGACGGGGACCGGTCAGAGGTGGCATCAGATAGGCTTGGATATACTCAATGTAGTCGCCCTTGCCTCTGAATCCCTCGGAGTCCTAGCCGATCGTATAGTCTATCATCTCCTCCAGAGTATACCTCTCTGTCTGCCTCATGGTCGTAGGAGGCAGCTCCGAAACTGTCTGCTCTGGCACGCCCAAGGTCTGTTGCAAGAAGCGCTCGCCCAGGTACCAAGTGCGGCAGACAAGGCCCTCCAGCAGAACTCTGAATCGGGCCGTCTATCAGGCACCAGCATACCGGTCCCAAACTGCGTCAGGCAATGGAGCCCAAGGCTGCTAGGCAATCTGTAAATACGATACAGGTTGTTACCTACTGATATTGAAAGAACAATGCAAAGCGAAGCTTAAATGAACTGTAATGTTTAACATACCTCAGCTGCGGTGATGGTATCAAAGTAGCAGCGGAAGAAAATGAGGGACTCACGTGGTCTCCGCTCGCACCTCACGTCGAAGCGGTGAGAGAATGGAACGCCAAGCGGCATCTCCTCGTCTGGCACCGGGGCAAGCCTCGGGAAGTAGGCATACACCCACAACTGTGCAGTATGACAGAACAGATATGAGCAGTATACAGATATGAGCAGTATACAGATAAAGCAGTATGCAGATAAAGTAGAAAACGGTATGTGCAGTGTAGCGTGCAGAGTGTACAGTGTGTGCAGTGTACATATAATGTGAAATAGAACTGAGAAAATAGAAAAGGGAATATGTACCGCCCAAGCTCACCAGTAGCCTCTGAGCAACAGTCCGGTGAGGCGGGAGGATGAACTCATGTAGCCATAGAGAGTGGTAAGCCTGCGCCACCCCAATCATAGTGACGGATCTGTGTCACATCCACCAGCGCGCTCAGCAAGTAGAGGGCCACGGTGTTCACCCGGTCGGCGAAAAGTGTTGTCCCTAGCAAAAACATGATAAAGCCATGAGCGTACTGCTCCTCCTCCTCCTGGGTAGTAGGCGCCTGGATCCGAAAATGGTCCTCGAACCATAAGTATCGCACAAACCCTGCCCGAGCGAGAGGTGGCCGAGCGCCGAGCAGGTACATCTGAGCAGCGTCCCACTCGTCCATGTCTGTATCAAAGGGGATCGGATCACCCCCCACTCCGATGCCTGTGAGCATGGAGAAGTCGAAGGAAGTCATCGTCATCTCCCCGGTGGCGGAAAGGTGGAAAGAGTCGGTGGTGTCCCACCACTTCTCCACCAGAGCAGCAAGGAGGGGCATACTCGCAGTGAGGCGCGAGAGTCCCATGCAAAAAGTCCCAAAGCCAGCTCGGTCATCGATGCGACGAACCGCGTCAGGTAGCTCCATGTACCAACCTCTAGCGGTAGTGTTTCCATACCCCCGGAAGGCATGGGAATCTCCCTGTGATCCAAATAAACATTTGCGAAGCAATGTTACAAATATAGTGTTGAATACACTCAGAATTGATGAGAATACAGCGTGTGTACACGTGTTTAGATTCAAACAGATATCGGGTGCGGGTGTGCTCGCAGTAAACTACAGCATGTGATATGTCAGTGTTTTTTAGTAGTTTAGTGGAAAATACAGCGTGTGTACACGTGTTCAGATTCAAATAGATATCGGGTGCAGGTGTGCTCGCAATCAAATATAGCATGCAATGTACTAGTAGGCATGAGTTGAGTAGTTAAAGAACAGCATCAACTATTGCGGTTATGTATTCTACTTTGCGGAAAATGAAACGAAGAAGAGTGTACCTCGGAGGCACCGAAGGATAGATGTGACTCTGGCTCGCGCAGTAGAAGCTCCGGTGCCACACCCCTCGCAAAGCTGCTGATGTGGCGGATGCCGTCGGGAAGCAACACATGTATCGATGGCCGGTAGGCCGCCGGATCGAACGGCCGGATGTGGAGAGGCAGGAGCTCGACCTCGGGATCCACGTCCATCTCCAGGGGAGCCCTATTCTGTGGTATGTCGTCTGCCATCTCGAAGAGAGTGCAAAAATGGCCGGAAGTGAGAAAACTGAGCAAGAATGTGAAAAGTCAACCCCGAGAGGGTGAAAAATGGACGAAAAACTTGGAGTGCGGAAAAGGCACGAGAATCATGGCAAACTCAAGGGAAACAAACCCCGAGTGGTGGAAATCGAGAAAAATGCACTGAAACCAAGATTTGTTTGGTTCAAAATGTGCGAAACGAGGAAGTGTTCGCGAATCGAATGACGAAACGGGCTCAGAAACTGAGGAAAAAGGAGGAATGAAGGTTGGAAAATAACCTAGAGAGAGAGGGGAGAGATTTTCGACCAAGGGGCAAGTGAAGAAATAGGGCTAAAAGCCCTATATTTAAAGACTCGTGGCCAATTGACAAAACTACCCCGATACAGGCATTTTTTGCTGGTCGGCCACAATTTTGGCCGGTCGGCCAAATAGGTGGCTGATGGTCTTGTTTTGTGGCCGATGGATGGTCGATGGTCTTCCCCGGTGGCCGGTGAACCTCTTACACCCTTTTTTGGGTCATTGATGTGGTTTGGGACCTTCTTTGCTCAACACAGTGCAAGAGAGTGCATTTTCGAAGCTTGACCGGCCTTCGTGTTGACCTTGAGCTGTGTCTTCTGTGTGTGGTACTTGATACGTATGCGGTGTATCCTTTTGGCATCCTTTTGTCTCTTGCGAGATTCAGAAGTTGCTCAACATGCATTACGTTACAACGTTTCATCGTGAGCGCGCATGGGTTATACGTCATTTCACTCGCATTGTTATGCACACCTTTTGTGCATTGTCGCACACACCATGCTTGCAATATTGTGCATCTTCTTTAGGTAGCATTGTCATGTGTACCTTACATGCATTGTTATGCACTCCTACTCGCGTTATTATGCACATATGTTATGCGTTGTCACGCACGCCACGCTTGCATTGTCATGCATTTCAGCATCTCGCATTGTCATGCCCACCTCACATGCATTGTCAGGCATTTCCCTATCATGCATTGTCATGCATGTTTCTCATTTTTACATTATCATGCATTTTCACCCACATTGTCACAAACTTGTAACAATATACATTGTCATGCATCTTTCATTCGCATTATCATGCATTTCAAACCATGTGCATTGTCGTACATTTCCATATATTGCGTTGTATATAACATTACGTTCCATTGCTTATAGAATGTATATATTGCATTGTAGTTTGCATGCATTTGTTGCATATCCATCTATGGCTTGCGCCTTTCCATGTTGAGCTTTGTTTGGTATGTGCCCATACTTTTCACGTTGAAGCACGGTTATGATATTATGTGTACGCACCTAGTGTTGAGGGTGACGGCACCATTTCCGTGTTAAACGTGGTTTGTGTGTGTCCATGCCTTTCCTAGGCAAGATACGGTTTGGCCACACGCCTTATCCATTCCATCCATTGCATATAGAATATAGGTTGCATTGTCTTGCATCCTCCCGTCCACCCGCGTTGTTTCGCATTCGTAGGTTGCATTGTCTTGCATCCTCCCATCCACCCGCGTTGTTTCGCATTCTTAGGTTGCATTATCTTGCATCCTTCTGCATACACATTGCATGCGTTGTCGCGTTATGCTTTACTTATATGTGTTCAAGTTTCTATACACATTGCACGCGTTGTCGCGTTATGCTTTACTTATTTGTGTTCAAGTTCCTATACACATTGCATACGTTGTTGTGTTATGCTTTACTTATATGTGTTCAAGTTCCTTTATTTTCACACATTGTACCTGTTGTCGCATGTGCTTTACTTACATGTGTACATTTTATTCTCCGCTTTACACATTGTACATGTTGTCGCATGTGCTTTACTTACATGTGTATACTGATCAATTGCTTTACACATTGTACATGTTGTCGCATGTGCTTTACTTACATGTGTATACTCTTCCTCACCTCCACACATTGTATACGTTGTCACATGTACTTTACTTATATGTGTTTGTGCCTTCATAGCATTGTTATGCTTGTTTCAAATCGCATTGTCATACACACACTCGGGTTGCATTGTTTTGTATCCATCCCGTATTGTTATGCACCCTTTCCACCTGTATTGTCATGCACCCTCTCACTCGCGTTGTCACGCACTTTTCACTTGCGTTGCTATGCCTGTATCTAACGATATTGTACCTGTTAAGTTCTCTTTCTTTTTCAGGCACGATATTATATGTACGGTTCATTTGAGGCTGGCACGACCAGACAAACCGGACAGGAACGATTTGTATGTACGGTTCATTTGAAGCTGGCACGACCAGACGAGCCGCACAGGTATTGTATTCTCTGCGTCAAGCGTAGCGAGAATTACATAATTCTCTTACATCCTTTCTGCATTATAATGTAGTTTGGTCTTTGGCTTGCTTAAAACTGTTGCATGTTATGCTTCGTTATAGCTTTCTTTGCATGATCATAAGTTATGCTCGACTTTGTGCATTGTCTTGCATTTTGCCCCTGCCCTCAGGCGCATATCTTTGTCTGTAGCTTGTACGCTTTGTCTAAGTCTTTAGCCTTGTCAAAAATGGGTCGTCTCTAGGCTTTGACATTCACTCCTGTCATTGTTATGACTTTTGAGTTCTGTCAAAGAGGGGCAACTTTAGACACCCCATTTTTGACCGTCCTCAAGACTTGAGCGTCATCGTTTGAACACTCAATGATCATCCTTGTTTATGTTTGTTTTGAGTTCTCAAAGGACTCGGCTGCGCGCCTTGCCTCAAGACCTCTTAACTTGACTGTTTTGTGCTTGGTTTTGAACCAAGGACTTGTGTTTTGTGTTTCTGTGGATGGGAAGAGGCTTGTTAGCCATCCCTGAAACACACCGGCTGTGACATGATGTTATCGACCGTGATTTCTTGCCACCGGCCATTGGTGATGGCCGATCGGCACTCTTAATGGTGGGTCGGCCACTTTGTTGGTCAATCGGCCATTTCTGCTGGTCGACCCACTTCCATATGCTTTTTGAAGATCTTTTATGCCAGCTGTCACAGCTGGCATCCACTTTATACCCCCTCCATACACGTGTATGGAAGATTTGCACCCTTTGCTCTAGCTTCTTGAGGAAGCTTGACCCTTTGTCTTAGCTTCCTCAAGAAGCTTGGACCTTTGTCTTAGCTTCCTCAAGAAGCCTTGACCCCTTTGCCTTAGCTTCTCTAAGAAGCTTAGGCCCTTGTTTGTTCTATAAAAGAGAGCCTCCCTTCTCCTTTGGTGAGGTTCAGCAAATTAGACATATATATCTCATATATCACTCTCTCTCTCTCTCTATATCTCCCTCTCTCTCTACATTTGTGTGTGTTAGAGTGCCTTAAAGTGTGTTTTGTTCTTAGTTTTGCACTAAGACACCTAGTGTTACACCATACTTGAGTTGTTGAGGTGTTGAGAGGTTGTTCTTGGTGTTTTGAGTTACATTTGATCAGAAGGAGGGGGTTGGAGTTGCTGTTCCTGAAGTGTTCTTCAAGGGTGAGCACTATTGCTTTATATTCCCCATTTTTGCATTAGCTTTTAGCCTATCTTGCTTGCTGTTTTGAGCTTAGTGTATAATTGATAAAAGTTCTTTTTTTTTTTTTTTGTGTTTAAGATGTTTCATTCGGGTCACTTTGGTGTTGGGGGTCGTCCACCCCCTCTTAAGCTTTGTTTGGCGTCTTTTTGTGTCTTCTTCGTTGAGCTTTGGAACATTCATGTATTGGCCTTCTCACCACTGAAATCTAGAGGATTTTCAGTGGTGGTGAAGTGGTTTTGAGGTCTTGTATAGGGGAGGGACACCCCTCTCCCTTTGTGTCTCATTTGCTTGTGTTTTTGGCTCATAAGGGTAGCATGTATGCTTAGTTTTTTTTGGCTCCATCTCAGTGGGTATTTAGTAATATTTTGTCATGTTATGCCTCTGCTTTGAGTTGGTTTAGTGGTCTCTTACATGCATCATATGCTTGTCTTGTAATACCATGTTTTGGCCTAACATGTATCATGATTGTAAGATGGCATTTTAGCATGATTTTTGTTTGGTTCCAAGAACATGATTTTGGTTTGGTTATTGCTCTGTTTTGCCATGCTTAAGGTTTGTCTTGGGTCTTTGGAGTCATGATTGCCATGCTTTCTATAGCCACCTTGCACTTTGGCTTGTTAGCCTTGGGTGTGTGAGTCATAAGCTTGCATTACTTAGGCTATTTCAGTGATTTAGAATCACTTACCATGCTATTTCAGTCCATGTTCCATGCTTGTATGCTTGCATTCATCATCCTTTCCATGCTTTGAAGAGTTGTCCTTTCATGCCTTAAAAGGGGTCATAGTGTACGCCTCTTTGTTTAAGTCCTTGGGCTGCCATATCAGTGGGTTTTAGGGTGTATTTTGACGCATTGAAACTCTGTTTTTGGTTGCATAATCCATGCCATGTGTGGTCATGATAGTTGTAGTGGAATGCTCCCTTTTATAGCCTTGAATGCCCCTTGTTTCATACCCATTTCTTAGCATGTTTCAACTTTGTTCCATGCCTGCTTTAGGCTTGTTTTGGAGTGCCTTAGGACTATTTTAAGTCACTTTGGTCCTTTGGGGTTTGGTTGACATAGCTATGGTTTGAACCCCTTCGTTGGCCTCAAGTTTTGGACCTTATTGCATGCCTTGCTTGCATGTTTTATTTGACTTGGCATCATCCTTTGCATGTGCTTCAGAGCTTAACATGTTGGCCTAGTGTCCATGATTGTCTTCTTTTAAGTGTCCTTAAAAGTTGCCTTTTGCACCTAAGTGTTGGGGCCTTTGCATGAGCATGCTTAGTTGTGTTTTATCCATCATTTCCATTGCACTTTGGCCACTGTTTTGGAGCATGGCTGAGGTCTCCCATTTCGGTTTAAGTCCATCCTTGTACATAGTTGCATATTTGGTAGGTTGCATCTTGTTACATCATGCTTGCATTATATCATGTTTGCATGCTCTTGTTACATTAGTTTAGCTTGCATGTTTAGTTTGCATTGCATTTGGCATGCTTTGCTAATTTAGCCTCATATTGCATACTTGAGCCATTTTGTATACTTGAGTCATATTGCATACATGCATCGTTATGTTTGGTTTGGGGTGTTAAACCAAACATGAGGAGTGAGGTGTGTTCGTACTTATAGTGACGAAACACGTTTCAATCCTCAGTCGCCGACGCCCTTGGTCTCAGAATGATAGGGCGTGAAGCATTCATTTGTTTTGTTGCATTCATTTACATTGATTTGCAAACTTGGTACCTTTGGCCATCATGCATCGAAATGCGTGATTGGTGGCCCAAGGACCGAGGGCCATGCTCCCTTGAGTTCATCGCATGATAGGGAGAGTGGCTATGCACACATTGTCTTGAAAATACCTTGCCATACACTGTCTGTCCTCTGCTGTAGCAAAACCAGTATTCTGCAGGAATGGATGGCCAGTCGGCCACATTCAGTGCCGACCAGCTACCAAAGTCTAGCCGGTGGTCCTACTTTTGGTCGATGGCAATTTTTCCATGGTTGGTGGATCTACATTCGGGCCGGTGACATCCCACCACACTCAGGGAGTGATTCAGAAGGGTTCTGGAAAGTTTCATAACTTTCAGAGGAACAAGGCAGTGTAAACAGAGGCAACAGTGGCATGGCAACGGGTTTCCAGGCGAGGCAAATCCAGCATGCATCATCCCATCTTTCCGAGGCGGGGCTGCGGCCACCTCCCTTCTGATTTTAATTTGTTAATTAATTAGAAGTTTTGTAATATTTAATTAGTTAGAGTAGTTAATTATTTATTCGGGTTTGTATTATTTATTCGGACCCTCTGAGGAGGGAAAATTTGTAATAAGTGTGCGTGTGTGTGATGCATGTCTTCCAACCCCCATTTCCTTCTCCATTTTATTTAACCGCTTACGATGGTTAGATTATGGCATGTTTCAATTAGCATACTTATGCTCACATGTTTGCATTCATTCATCTGTCTTGCATGCACCGGGCTCGGCGCATCATGCTAACTGCATTGTATTTCAATTCCAATTTGAATACATGTATCAAGTTACATTTCACATGACATCTTAGAATAGCCGAGCCTATTTCTAGTTTCATGTTGCATGTGTTGCATTAGCCACCTTAACATGAACTAGGATCATGCATTTGATTACTAACTAGTTTCTGTTTTGGCTCGGAGTACTCAGTAAGTGTTTATGCTTTAGCATCTTGCATGCGTGTGAGTGTTGCCATGATAGCATGCTTACCATGAGGCTAATTGCTTATGTGATATAACTGCCTAAATGCCTTTGGGTGAAGGTTGGATTGCTGGAATTGCAACAATTCATTGAAATCCGTGTTTTAGCCTACTTGCGAGTAGCAAAACTCAAACCATTTTCCGAACAAATGGATATGCAATGCTTTGTTCCCAATTAGGTGATCTAGTCTACACTTGTTTTGCTGTGCGCATCAAATATTAATTCTAGGCTAATAAAACGGAATAAGAACGCATGTGTTTTCAAAAACAAG
Organism: Camellia sinensis; assembly: GCF_055761805.1. NCBI lineage: Eukaryota > Viridiplantae > Streptophyta > Magnoliopsida > Ericales > Theaceae > Camellia > Camellia sinensis. The sequence goes on from NC_138967.1 coordinate 155,270,386, forward strand.
ATACCATGTTTAGTAGTGGCCGATCTTTGATCGGGCGAGCGGGGCTGCTCATAGTTGACCTGCCCCAATCGTACCCAAGTTCCCAAGCCGAGACAACTTTTGTGATGACGGACACGTGACCTTAGGCATGAGTCAGGTTTTCCTAAATTCTCCCAAAATAAAATATTTAGGTGGCGACTCTGTATCTGGCAAAACAATCCATGTTTGACACTTCTTTCTAAAAATCTATTCTCAAAACGATTTGTCGGATTTGGACTCTTTGATGATTCATCGGTCTTGCATTGCACTCTGCGCGATTAGATACACGACCGTGACATTGAGTCCGAACTCTAGTAAGCCCAAGTGAACAAAACGGGGATTCCCTCCTGGGACATTCGGGGACATCTACAGTTTCTGGCGACTCTGCTGGGGACTTATAGAACTTGACTAGAACTCATGATATCTTATTTTGATTACACTTATGTGTTTATTTGCATTGCATTTGCATTGGTGGACCTAGGACACCGTGTTTGCCATCTGTTATTCCTGAATGATTTGTCGGAGGCTCGCTTTGAGAAGCGTGCCATAAGGCTGACCGGTTACGGGCTCTGCCACGATGGGAACACAAACCCCGGTTGTTATCGGGGCACCCTTTTTGACCATTCGACCTAGTGCATATTCGGAATCCATAGTGACCATTCCAAAGTGAGGACAGGTTGCTCATCCGATGATAGGTTGTTTGAAACCGCTGCGTGCATAGTAAAACCCTAGCTCCTGACAATAGGACAAGGAAACCCTACCCTAACATAGGGGTGTGTTGGCTTTCATTTGCTTGTTATATGTGCTTTTAGAGTTGACTTCTATAGGGAACGCACATATCCGTTTACGAGATAGGGCATCAGGCCTGCGGGCATCACTGTCAGTGTTTTGAGAATCAGTAGTATCTACAATTATCATATTCAGTTTTGGGGCAGTAGTTTTGGGGAACAGTGATCATTGATCAAATACAGTTGTTCAGTTGTGCTTATGATTGTTTGGGTAAAATAGGGTTGAGCTGCTGCCTGTTTTCTCTTTCAGGAGGAGGGGGGGTTTCAGAGATCTGAGTTCCGAATAGCTAATGTTCTCCTTCACTAAAGCAAGGCAGATATCTGATCAATCAAGTCACTAGTCACATCACCTCCGTTCAGTTCAGCAGATTTATGATGTCACAGAATTCAGAGGATGTTGTGGTTATGGCAGCCGCACTAAATCAAGGGATCATCTTACAAGGAGAGACCGATGTTAAGATACCACACCCACCCAAGTCGCCTGCTGCGCGCCCGATCTGGGAACCCCAGTTGTTTCAAGCTCGTGAACCCACCACATTTGAGTTAATGGGAATGATCGGCGACCTCCAGAGATCTGTGGCTGACCTAGCCTATGGGATGTCGGCTCCGCCACCAACTGCATCGTATGCCGGGAATTTCTTGCCACAGGAGCCCCCGCTATTGGGGCGAATCGTAATTGAGCTCAACCAACTGGAAGCTGTCTTGAGCTCCGGTAATGATACGTCAATAACAACAAGGCCTCACTCTGATCAGGCAACCCAAACTGTCCACCAAGCTGAGGCTAGTGAAAAGGACAAAACGAAGGCAGATGTAGATCCCTATGCACAACTCCAGCAAGCTGTTGAGGCTCTGAAAGCCGGGGGGTTGAATAAGCAACAAGTACTCGCGGTTTTGGCTAAGACTGTGGATGACACCTTCCCCACTCAAACCGAGAGCAGTTCAACCCAAAAGGAAAATCGAGATAGGGACTGTCGTACCAGAACCGTTCCTCTCAACTCAAATCCTATACCTGGGAAAGATCAGAGAGCCAAGGTAGCACATGCTGATCCTTTTGCTAGTGCGCCCAGCAAAAATCCACAGACTTCGAAGTACCTGCCCCGAGGGCGCAGGGTTTTTCATGCCCTTTACATGCTTTTATCTGAGGCGCTTCAAATCCTAGCGGAAAAGGGACATGTTAAACCCCTTGAGCCTCGACCTCTCCCTACTCATCTTCCACCGGGTCATGATGCTACCCAGTACTGTGCGTACCGCCAGCAAACCGGTCACACCACCGACAACTGCTTCCGCCTTCACCACGAAGTGCAAGATTTGATTGACAATGAAGTCATCCTCCCGCCCAGCTCAGCAAAGTCTGTCACCACTGGGTTTCTGAACTTCAAAGATAATGCAAGTATGTGATCAGGGGTTGGCTCACCCGTGGGCAGTGTTCGTTTTACTTCAGATGTGGCGTGTGGCGTGCACTGTTTTGAGCATCTGTGAATGCTAACTTTTGTAGTCTCTGACTTGGGTATTGAGTCAGTTCTGTGGTTTTGTTTTGAGTCTGTCTCTTTGTTTTAAGTCAGTCTTTTTGCTTAAAGGTCTGTCTTGTTGTATCGAGTCAATCCTGTTGTATAGGAGTCGGGTGATCCTGGGGTTGTTACCTCGGACACCATTGTCGTTTTTTGTGCTTGTCTTTTCCTTTCTTTTGAGTCTGTCTCTGCTGTGGAACCATTTGCAACCAAGAAATCTGATTGAAATAGCTGTGGCTGTCATGCTTTTGTGCTTGTTGCTACTTTGAGCCTGTTGTGCCAACAATGTTCAGAAAGAAGTGGCAGTGCTTTTCACTTATTCTTCTATGCATCGAACTCATTGCATTGACCAAAGTTTTCCAAAACTTTTCAAACATTGTGATGAAAACGAAGAGGGAGGAATTCCTCAGGATTTGCAAAATTTGATCAATTGAGAGAAAGAGAGGCATGCTAAGCCCTTAATGATTGAGATCTTTTTTGTTAATGTGAGTACTGAGAAGGATCCTGACTTGATCTAGATTGGTTCCGCATTGTCTTCAGCGCGAGCGATTCGTCGCTTTCTTAAAAGTTTTCAAAAAATGTTTTGCGTGGTCCTGCGAAGACCTGTGTGGAATCACTCTCGAGATTGTACAGCTCAGGATCGCTCTCTGCCTCAAGACTCGACCCCTCACTTTCAAACCTTGAACTTGGAATATTCAACGGTCAACCATGATGTGAGGCCTGTGTGGCCAGATTCGAAACAACCCTCGAACAAGAGGCACCAAAGTCAGATCAAGAAGATCAGATGTCGTCAAAAGAAGCTTGAGAAGCTAGATCAAAAGTGCCCCTCGAACTAGGGCAAAAATGTCAAATGTACTCGAAGAGCCGAAGATGGATCATTCTGCAAATGAACAAAGGGTGGCAAGAATGCCAAATCCCAGAATGGGAGAAAATGGATTCAGATGACTTCGAGATTTCAAAAACCATTTGACATGGACAAAGCTACACTTTTACCCTTGAGAGGCTCGTTGGGCCGAAAACCCAGAAGGGCGACCCAGGCAAAAGTTAGAGCAAAGAAAAGAACAAGAAAAAAAAGAGAAAAATTGCAAAGATAAAAAAAATGAAAATAAACAAAAAGAAGAAAAGAAAAGAAAAAAAAAGAAAAAGAGACGAAATGAAAAAAGAAAAGAAAAACATAGCCCCCAAGGTTGAAAACCCGGAAGGGCGGCCTTGGCAAAAGTTAGAGCGCAAAAGGAGAGGTTAAATACCCGAGTGTCCCTTACCCTGAACTATGTAAGGCTTGATTCCCATGTTTGAGATACGTAAGCAACTTCATCCTGAAGTCCTGTGTAGACACCCCATTTTTGACCGACCTTAAGACTCAGACATCACCGATTGAGCGCTCGGTGACGTTGCATATCGTGCTCGTTCAGAAGTTTCAGAGTCTTGGCTGCGAGCCCTGCCTCCAGACTTTCGAACCCTCTTCTGTGCCTTGCCTCGGTTTGCGAGCCAGACTCGGTTTTCTCTGTTTCTTTTCCTAAGGGGAGGCAGAGGTCCAGTAGATCATCTCTCAGTGGCCGTGGGCTACGTTTTATGGTCATAGGCCATTTTGCCCATTTCGGAGTCCGGTTTCCGGTTTTTCGGGACCGTTGGCCGTGTGCCTCGGTTCGGGACCGCCTAACCATTTCCGTTTGTTCTGATTTTTTGGCATACTTCCTTTCTACTCCCTTTTGAGGGACACTGGGGTCTGAGAAACCCACTTCGTGGCCGAATGCCACTTTCGGTGCTTAACAGTCCGTTTTCGGGACCCCGAACTGCGTGTTTTGGTCCCCGAGCATTCGTTTTGCATCGATTTTTGTTCATTTTTTGCAGGTACCTCTGTTTTATCACCGGGAAGGCCGTAGAAGGGTGGGAGGCCAACAATTGTTTCAACGACCAGTTTTTGCTCCTCCGGTGCCCTCCGACACCCGCTTTTCTCACTTCCGAGCTGATGTTGAACAACCTGGGCCCTTTTTCTTGAACTTTGAACCACATATTTGTGATGTACACACATGGGAGGATCCTAAAAGTTGGTGGTCGGCCACTAATGTTGCTTGACCCTTTTGAACCCCTCCTTCCGAGCCAATGTTGAACACCTTGGAGCCATTTTCTTCAACCCCAGACCACATATTTGTGATGTACACACATGGGAGGACCCTAAAAGTTTATGGCCGGCCATTAATTCCATTTGAACCTTTTGAACCCCTCCTCAAAATGGCTTGTTCTCTCTCCTGTTTTAGAGTTTCCAAATTCGAACCACAGGGTTGTGAAGAGGAGACCTGGGAGGCCACCTTTTTGTGGTGGCCGGCCACTAAATCAAGTTGACCCTTTTGACCCCTAGCCGGCTGGTTAGGGGGGGTGGCCAGCCGGCCACCTGCAAGCCCAAAAGGTGGCCGGCCATGTTCCTTGCATTGCACACTTTACAGCTGTATAGCTGTATCCCCCAGAAAATATCTCAATCCGGGGGATATTTCTTGGGGGAAAAACTTGTCTCCTTTTCCCCCACCTTTGCCCCTCCTTTTCTCCCTTTTTTTTGTCCATATAACCAGCTGCAAGCATTGGTTTAGGGGGTTAGAAAAAATCACCTTCAAGGTTGCATACAAAGATCCCACTCCATCTCTCTCATTTTCTTAAAAAACCTCCAAGTCCTACACCACCATTTCTTCTACACCACCAACCCCCACCCTTCCATCCTCCATTCCAGAAGTTTGAAGGTGTTCTCCAAGGCTTAAGGAACCACAAACTCAAGCCAAGAGGCAACCAAAGTCAAGCCTTCAAGGGTAAGTAGTGTTCTTCCTTTTTTGAGCTTATTTTGGTATCTTTTCTTAGCCATATGTGCTTGCTGATTTGAGCTCCGACCAAAACTGAAAAGGTCATTTTTTTGAGCTCATTTTCTTGTTTCATTAAGGGCTCAACCCTGTTTGAGCCCCCCATATTGCACTTGCTTCAATATCCCTCCTTGGTCCCCTTTTCTTGCATGCCTTAGCAGCCCCTCATGCTTCGGTTTTTAGTCATTTTACAGAACTAAAAATAGTCTTATTTTGGCCCATTATTCATGTTTTATTAAGGGTCTTTGACTGTTTGATGAATATTTTGTATACTTTGTATTATAGCCACTTTTGAGCCTCATTTTGCATTGCATTTCTAGCATGTTTGTATACTGTTTTGGTCATTTTACAGTTCTGTAAATATGCATATTTTTGGTCCCTCTTCAATGTTGTAGAAGGGAATTTTTCAGTTTGGGCTTTGCATATACCACTTGCCTCTTTGGCCACCTTTTGGCCCTTTTTCTTGCATAAAAGCTTAGCCATATATATGTTTGTTTTTAGGGTTTTTACAGTTCTGTAAAGTGGCTTATTTTTGGCCCCTCTTCAATGTTGTTGAAGGGTCCTAACCTATTTGGAGTTAGCAGCTGTGAGTTGCTTCATAATCTCATGTTTAGGGCCATTTTTGCATGCCATTGTTGCCCTATCTTTGCTTGCTGTTTGGCCATGATTTGTACTGGAAAAATGCTTATTTTGGGGCTGTCTTGCTTCTGTCTTTTCATTCCATGTACCAATTATGCATGCTTTGTATAGTTGTAGTTCATTCTATGCGCCTAATTTGCATTTCGGGAGAGATTCCATGCATCGGGTGTGTTTTCGCCTCATTTCGGGGCTGTTTTCCCCACATTTCATTGCTGAAAATCCATTAGCATGTTTGCATATCATTTTAGCCATATTGCATTGCATATACCATTGCCTCGATTTGCGTGCCCATGTGCACGCATTTCGAGGCACTTCATTTTCATCTATCGGCCTCTTATGTGAGTGTGGCTGAGGCTCTCTCATGTTAGTATAAGTCCATGTTGCATTCCATATGCCATTTCCATGCCATTGCATTGCATATACCATTGCCTCGGTTTGCGTGCCCGTGTGCACGCATTTCGAGGCACTTCATTTTCATCTATCGGCGTCTTATGTGAGTGTGGCTGAGGCTCTCTCATGTTAGTATAAGTCCATGTTGCATTCCATATGCCATTTCCATGCCACTGCATTGCATATACCATTGCCTCGGTTTGCGTGCCCGTGTGCACGCATTTCGAGGCACTTCATTTTCATCTATCGGTCTCTTATGTGAGTGTGGCTGAGGCTCTCTCATGTTAGTATAAGTCCATGTTACATTCCATATGCCATTTCCATGCCATTGCACTGCATATACCATTGCCTCGGTTTGCGTGCCCGTGTGCACGCATTTCGAGGCACTTCATTTTCATCTATCAGCCTCTTATGTGAGTGTGGCTGAGGCTCTCTCATGTTAGTATAAGTCCATGTTGCATTCCATATGCCATTTCCATGCCATTGCACTGCATATAACATTGCCTCGGTTTGCGTGCCCGTGTGCATGCATTTCGAGGCACTTCATTTTCATCTATCGGCCTCTTATGTGAGTGTGGCTGAGGCTCTCTCATGTTAGTATAAGTCCATATCATATTTCCATGTCATTTGCATTGCGTATGTCATTTTCTCGGTTTGCGTGCCCGCGTGCACGCATTTCGAGGCATCTCGTTTTTACAGCATAGTGCATACTAGGTTGTATCTTAGATCGCATTCTGTCATTTTCTCGGTTTGCGTGCCCGTGTGCACGCATTTCGAGGCATCTCATTTTCATAGCATTGTGTATGTTGGGACTGTATCTTAGTTGCATTCATTCATATCATGCATATTGCATCGTGTTCGGGATAGGAGTTAGCCCGGGCACGGGAAACGAGGTGCGTTTCGTACTCCGAGTGACGGAACGTGTCTCAATTCCCAGTCACCAACACTCCGGATCATCCATGATGGAGTTAGGTCTTGTTGTGTTTTCGTGTGCATTCATCCCATATTAAATTGTGCAATTTGACTCCTCGGCCATCATGCATCGATATGCGTGATTGGTGGCACGAGGATCGAGGCATGCATATATTTGTGAAAATACATTGCCATGCCCCTTTCCTGCTCTTTGTTGCAGCAAAATCAGGAATCAGCAGTCTTCCGGGGCTCGGCGCGCTTTCCAAGAATAAACTGCTAAACAGAGGCTAATTGGGGCATCCCGGTGGATTTCCGCGCAAGACAACCCGGACATGCATCATCCATCAGAAGCAAGGCAGTCCCTGGCTTGCACGCCAGTTTTACAGCTTTCTTAGTTAATTTGCTAAATTAATTAGGAATTTGTATATTATTTGGACTGTATTATTTGGACTGTAATATTCTTTTATTCGGGACTGTATATTTATTCGGACCCTCTGCGCGAGGGCACAACTGTAATAAGTGTGCGTGTGTGTGTTGTATGTCTTCTAACCCCACGCCTTTCTCCCTTTTATTTACCTGCTTATGATGGTTAGATTAGGGCATGTTTAAATTAGCATACAGTATGACAGCATGTTTGCATCATTCATCTGTATTGCATGCACCGGGCTCGGCGCATCATACAAACTGCATTGTACTTTCAATTCCAAATTGAATACGTGTTACCTGTAGCATTCCATATGCCATGTTTAGAATAGCCGAGCCTGCTATAGTTGCATTTTTGCATGTGTTGCATTAGGCATTTTTGTATACTTAGGATCATGCATGATTTCTAATGTGGTTTCTGTTTTGGCTCGGAGTACTCGGTAAGCTTTATGCTTTAGCATCCTTGCATGCGTGTGAGTGACTACCATGAATAGCATGCTTACCATGAGGCTATGTGCTTATATGATATAACTGCCTGAATGCCTGTGGGTGAAGGTTGGGTTACTTGAATTGGAATAAATCATCAACTATTTGTTTTAAGCCCACTAGATAGTGGCAAAACCATCTTTACTAAGCCCACCCGAGGGTGGCAAAATCTGCATTTTAAGCCTACTTGCGAGTAGCAAACCATCTTTCAAGTAAACAAACATGAAATGTTTTGTTCCAATTCAGGCGACCCAGTCTATACTTATATGCTGTGTGCATCACATAGTAACCTAGGCTAATAACCGGAATAAGGACATACAAAGTTTTCAAAAATAGATATCATGGTTAGTAGAGGCCGATCTTTGATCGGGCGAGCGGGGGTGCTCACGAAGTGACCTTCCCCAATCGTACCCAAGTTCCCGAGCCGAGGCAACTTTGGTGATGACGGACACGTGGCCTTTGGCACCGAGTCAGGGTTTCCTAAATTTCCCATTAAAAAACATTTAGGTGGCGACTCTGTATCTGGCAAAGCAGTCCATGTTTGGCACTTCTTTCAAAAATCTGTTTTTCTCAAAACGATTTGCCGGATTTGGACTCTTGGTTCAGACTTAGAACCGTGACAATTTTGAGAGTCCTGAGCTGTAGTGACCCCAAAATGAACAGAACGGGAGCTCGTTCCTCCCGGGGCGTTCGGGGACGTCTACAGTTTCTGGCGACTCTGCTGGGGATTTAGAGAACTTGACTCGAACTCTTGATATCTGTTTTTGACTACACTTGTGTGTTTCTTTGCATTTCATGTGCACTGGTGCGCCTAGGACACCGTGTTTGCCATCTGCTATTCCTGAACGGTTTGCCGGAGGCTTGTTTTGTCAAGGCATGACCATAAGGTTGACCGGTTGTGGGCTCTGCCAGTATGGGAACACAAACCCCGATTTTACCGGGGCACCCTCTTTGACCATTCGATCTAGTGCATATTCGGATCCATAGTGACCATTCCAAACTAGGACAGGTTGCTTACCCGTTTATAGGTTGTTTGAAACCGCTGTATGCGTAGTGAAACCCTAGCTCCTGACAAAATAGGACAGGGAAACCCTACCCCAACATAGGGGTGTTTTGGCTCTCACTTATCTGTTATGTGCTTTAGAGTGCGTCTTTACCGGAATGCATGTATCAGTGTTTTAGTTTGGGCATCAGGCCTGCGGGGGCCAGTTCAATATTTTGGGTATTAGGCTTTCGGGCACCAGTTCAGTATTTTCGGAAATCAGCTATATCTGCGGGTATCAAGTTCAGTTTTGGGGACAGTAATTTTGGGAACAGTGATCAGTGGTTGAATATAGTTATTCAGTTATATTCATGCCTGTATTGGTGGGATTGGGCTGAGATGCTGCATATTTTCTCTTTCAGTTCAAAGACTCGGTTCAGAGCAACCAGTGTTCCCCTTTGCTGAGGCAAGACAGGAAAAAAGCTCACCGGTTCTTCAGATTCATTAGTCACCAACACGATCTATCTGATCCGTCAGTCACCAGTCACGTCACCTCTGTTCAGTTCAGTAAAACTCGTAATGGCGCAAAATTCGGAAGAAATTGTGGTTATGGCAGCCACATTGGATCAAGGAATCACATTGCAAGGTTATACCGATGGTGGAGTGCCACACCCACCCAGGTCACCTGCCGCACATCCGATCTGGGAACCCCAGTTATTTCAAACCCGTGAGCCCACCACATTCGAGTTGATGGGAATGATTGGTGACCTTCAAAGATCCGTGGCGGATCTAGCCTGTGGAATGTCGGTTCCACCGCCAAATGCATCGTATGCTGGAAATTTCATACCGCAGGAGCCCCCGCTACTGGGACGAATTGTAATCGAACTTAGCCAACCTGAAGCCATCCCAAGTTCCGGCAATGGCATGTCGACAACAACGGGACTCCGCTCTGATGTAGCAACTCAAACCTTCTACCAAGCTGAGGCGAGTGGTAAGAACAAGATGAAGGTGGACACCGATCCCTACGAACAACTCCTGTGGGCTGTTGAGGCTTTAAAAGCCGGAGGATTGAATAAACAGCAGGTGTTCGCTGTTGCTGTGAAAACTGTAGATGACATCTTCCCCACTCAGGCCGAGAGCAGTTTAAGCCAGAGGGAAAATCAAGATGGGGACCGTCATGCCAGAGCAGTTCCTTCCAATCCTAACCCTGCACCTAGAAGAGATCAGAGAGCCAAGGCAGCACCTGCCGACACTTTTTCGAGTGCATCCAGCAAAAGTCAGCAAGCCTCGAATTGTCCACCCCGAGGTCGCAGAGTCTTCCATGCCCTCTATATGCCTTTGTCTAAGGCCCTTCAAATCCTCGTCAAAAAAGGGCCTCTCAAACCCCTCGAGCCTCGGCCTCTCCCGAGTCCTCTTCCAGCTAAGCATGATGGTACCCAGTACTGTGCACACCATCAGCAAACCAGTCACAGCACCGACAATTGCTTCCGTCTTCGCCACGAAGTGCAAGATTTGATTGATAATGAAGTTATCCTCCCTCCAAGCTCGGCAAAATCTGTTACCACCGGGTTGGTGGATTTCGAGGGTAATGCAAGTATGTGATCAGGGGTTGAACCACCTGCGGGTGGCACGCGGTTTACCTCGGGTGTGGCGTATGGCATGCACTGTTTTGAGCATTTGTGAATGCTGGTTTTTGTACATGCTGACTTGGGTATTGGGTCAATTTTGTTGTTTTGTTTTGAGTTCGTCTTTTTGTTTTGGGTCAGTCTCTTTTGTTTCGGGTCTGTCTTATCGTATCGAGTCAGTCCTGTTGTATAGGAGTCGGGTGATTCCGGGGGGTGTTACCTCGGGCATCACCATTTTGTTTTATGTTTATCTTTTCGTTTTGCTTTGAGTCTGTTCTTGCTTGGAGCCAGTTACACCAACAGATTTGAATGAAATAGCAGTGGTTTTTCACGCTCTTGTGTTTGCCTCGGCCATGTGCCAATTGTGCCAGAAAGTTTGAATGGAACGGCAGTACTTTTCGCCTACTCTTCTGCACCCCGAAATCATTGCATTGACCTAAGTTTTTCAAAACTTTTTTTAAAAAAAAAACACCGCGGAGAAAACAAAGAGGAAGGAATTCCTCGGGATTTGCAAAACTTTGATCAATTGAGAGAAAGAGAGGCGTGCTAAGCCCTTAATGAATGAAATCATGCTTATTAGCATGAGTACTGAGAAGGATCCTGGCTTGATCCAGATTGGTTCTACACTATCTTCAGCGCGAGCGATTTGTCGCTTTCTTGAAAATTTTCAAAAATAAAATGTTTTGCGCGGCCCTGCGAAGACTTGTGTGGAATCGCTCTTGAGATTGTGCAGTTTAGGATCGCTCTCAGCCTCGAGACTTGAGCCCTTGCTTTCAAACCTTGACCTTGGATTCAGAATGTTCAACGGTCAACTACGACGTGAGGCCTGTGTGGCCAGATTTGAAGCAGCCCTCGAACAAGAGGCCAGGAAAGTCAGATCAAAAGATCAGATCTCATCAGGAGAAGCTTACGAAGCTAGAACAGCAGCCATTCTCCTGGATTCAGATAATTTCAGGATCTCAAAACCATTTGGCATGGACTCGTTACGCTTTTACCCTTTGAGAGGCTCACTGGGCCGAAAACCCGGAAGGGTGACCCAAAAAAAAGTTAGAGCAAGAGAAAAATACAAAAAAAATGAAGCAAAAAAATGCAAAAGAAAAAAAAGAGAACAAAAAAGAAAGATACAAAGAAAAGAACAAAAAAAAGAAAAAGAATTGAAAAGAAAAGAAGAACAAAGCTCGCAAGGTCGAAAACCCGCAAACGGGCGCCTTGGCAAAAGTTAGAGCCTAAAAAGGAGAGATTAATACCCGAGTGTACCTTAACCCCGAACTACGTGAGGCTTGATTCCCATCTTTGGGATACGTAGGCAACTTAATTCTGAAGTCCAGCCGTAAAACAATTCGATTGTGTCCATATAACGGTTTTTATCATCTTTGCCTTCTCTGTATCCGAGAGTCGGGTTGTGTTCATCACTCTGAGGATTGCCTACAATGCGCTACGGTGTCATCCAAACAAGGGGCAACTTTCCGTTGCCATTCAATACACCGCGGTGTCATTCAAACAAGGGGCAACTTTCCGTTGCCATGCAGTTCCCCTCAAGCAAGGGGCAATCTTCCTTCGAATCCGAGGTTGTGCATCTCGAGAGTAGGTTCCGTGCTCGTTGAGCAGTGGTCGTTTGCAAAAATAGTTTTTGAGAATTTTTACTGAGGTTGACTAACCTTTTCGAAAAGTATTCCATTTTCAAAACTGGACCATTTCTTGGACCCAAAAGAGAAAAATTTTCAGTGCTCACAGCCTAACTTGCATGATTTTAAATCAGAAAATTGAACAAGCATGTTAATCTAATTCTCATTTTGGTCAAAATTTTTTAGGAGAAAACTAAAACGAAAAAATGGTCAAAATGATGAACTAGGGGCACAGTTGAGTCAGGCTTCCTGACTTTCCCATTGTCAACATACTTACCAAAAAGGGCACTCTACCCGCCAGAAAAGGGGATAACTGAAGTTAACAACAAAGGGTTGAAAGCTCTCTTATCCTCCAAGCAGCGAGGTATCAAGCCGAGTGCGAAGCACGAATTGGAATGGATGGAGATGCCCCATTCCCTCATCCGACGCATCAACAGATGTCACCGGAGGAAATAGCCGCGAGCTAATTATGTTGGGTGTGAGCCCGCAACTTCCTGTTCATCCATCAACCATCCAGGGGAGGGATAAAGAAATGAGAGATTAAAGAATAGAGAGACGTGCGATGAGAGGAAAAGTGAGAAAAGGGCTTTTTCAGCAAAAACAGAGCTTGAGGGCCGAGTGATGTGAGAATCACAATTGAGAAAGGATGGGAAACGATATCCGAAGAAACTGGCTCCTCGCGTACTGAGAGGTCTCTCGTCTTTGTAACACGTCTGTGTGTCGTGTCTTTTGTTTTGTTTGTCTCGATTCCTGCTTTGAGTCATTCCGAGTGTGTCTCGATGCGTTTAGGTTGTTTACCTATTCTTTTCCATTGTTCAATCTTTTTTGCTGTGTTCAGTCGTAGGCTCAATGCCCAGTTAAGAACACATTTCTTAATTTCAAAAAATTGTCTTGTGCTCATAGTGCCGTGTTGTTCTCCACATTGTGCAAAACGAGATTTTGTTCTTTCAAAAATCGCAGGGTTCAACCTGAGTCATGTGGGAACAGTAAAGCTAGAACCCATCTGAAGCTACATAAGTTCCAAACTTCAAAGCAAAAGGAAAAGTGGAAGATGTCGGACATCTGAGTTTGTGTCAACTTTTGCAAGTTCTGTCATCGCATCCTGTAGGTTCAGAATGAGCTGTATGTTCGAAATTAAAACACTACTCAGTTTGGGCTGCGTGTTCAACTTTCAATCAAACTGTGGGCTGCGTGTTCACTATCAATCTGGGCTGCGTGTTCAGGAAATTAAAGTTTGGGCTGCGTGTTCAACTTCCAATCAAACTGTGGGCTGCGTGTTCACTATCCATCCGGGCTGCGTGTTCAGGAAATTTAAGTTTGGGCTGCGTGTTCAACTTTCAATCAAACTGTGGGCTGCGTGTTCACTATCAATCTGGGCTGCGTGTTCAGAAAATTAAAGTTTGGGCTGCGTGTTCAACTTTCAATCAAACTGTGGGCTGCGTGTTCACTATCAATCTGGGCTGCGTGTTCAGGAAATTTAAGTTTGGGCTGCGTGTTCAACTTTCAACTAGTGTGGGCTGCATGTTCACTATCAATCTGGGCTGCGTGTTCAACTTTCAATCAAACTGTGGGCTGCGTGTTCACTATCCATCTGGGCTGCGTGTTCAGGAAATTTAAGTTTGGGCTGCGTGTTCAACTTTCAATCAAACTGTGGGCTGCGTGTTCACTATCAATCTGGGCTGCGTGTTCAGGAAATTAAAGTTTGGGCTGCGTGTTCAACTTTCAATCAAACTGTGGGCTGCCTGTTCACTATCAATCTGGGCTGCGTGTTCACTATCAATCTGGGCTGCGTGTTCAGGAAATTTAAGTTTGGGCTGCGTGTTCAACTTTCAACTAGCGTGGGCTGCGTGTTCACTATCAATCTGGACTGCGTGTTCAGGAAATTAAAGTTTGGGCTGCGTGTTCAACTTTCAATCAAACTGTGGGTTGCGTGTTCACTATCCATCTGGGCTGCGTGTTCAGGAAATTTAGGTTTGGGCTGCGTGTTCAACTTTCAATCAAACTGTGGGCTGCGTGTTCACCTATCAAACTGGGCTGCGTGTTCAGGAAATCAAAAGTTTGGGCTGCGTGTTCAACTTTCAATCAAACTGTGGGCTGCGTGTTCACTATCAATCTGGGCTGCGTGTTCAGGAAATTAAAGTTTGGGCTGCGTGTTCAACTTTCAATCAAACTGTGGGCTGCGTGTTCACTATCAATCTGGGCTGCGTGTTCAGGAAATTAAAGTTTGGGCTGCATGTTCAACTTTCAATCAAACTGTGTTCACTATCCATCTGGGCTGCGTGTTCAGGAAATTTAAGTTTGGGCTACGTGTTCAACTTTCAATCAAACTGTGGGCTGCGTGTTCACTATCAATCTGGGCTGCGTGTTCAGGAAATTAAAGTTTGGGCTGCGTGTTCAACTTTAAATCAAACTGTGGGCTGCGTGTTCACTATCAATCTGGGTTGCGTGCTCAGGAAATTTAAGTTTGGGCTGCGTGTTCAACTTTCAACTAGTGTGGGCTGCGTGTTCACTATCAATCTGGGCTGCGTGTTCAGGAAATTAAAGTTTGGGCTGCGTGTTCAACTTTCAATCAAACTGTGGGCTGCGTGTTCACTATCCATCTGGCTGCGTGTTCAGGAAATTTAAGTTTGGGCTGCGTGTTCAACTTTCAATCAAACTGTGGGCTGCGTGTTCACCTATCAATCTGGGCTGCGTGTTCAGGAAATCAAAAGTTTGGGCTGCCTGTTCAACTTTCAATCAAACTGTGGGCTGCGTGTTCACTATCAATCTGGGCTGCGTGTTCAGGAAATTAAAGTTTAAGCTGCATGTTCAACTTTCAATCAAACTGTGGGCTGCGTGTTCACTATAAATCTGGGCTGCGTGTTCAGGAAATTAAAGTTTGGGCTCCGTGTTCAACTTTCAATCAAACTGTGGGCTGCGTGTTCACCTATCAATCTGGGCTGCGTGTTCAGGAAATTAAAGTTTGGGCTGCGTGTTCAACTTTCAATCAAACTGTGGGCTGTGTGTTCACTATCGATCTGGGCTGCGTGTTCAGGAAATTAAAGTTTGGGCTGCGTGTTCAACTTTCAATCAAACTGTGGGCTGCGTGTTCACTATCCATCTGGGCTGCGTGTTCAGGAAATTTAAGTTTGGGCTGCGTGTTCAACTTTCAATCAAACTGTGGGCTGCGTGTTCACTATCAATCTGGGCTGCGTGTTCAGGAAATTTAAGTTTGGGCTGCGTGTTCAACTTTCAATCAAACTGTGGGCTGCATGTTCACCTATCAATTTGGGCTGCGTGTTCAGGAAATTAAAGTTTGGGCTGCGTGTTCAACTTTCAATCAGAGTGGGCTGCGTGTTCACCTTTAATTCGAGCTGCGTGTTCGGAAAATCCAAAGTTTGGGCTGCGTGTTCAACTTTCCATCAGAGTTGGCTGCGTGTTCACCTTCAATTCGAGCTGCATGTTCGGAAAATCAGAGTTTGGACTGCGTGTTCAACTTTCAATCAGAGTGGGCTGCGTGTTCACCTTCAATTCGGGCTGCGTGTTCAGAAAATCAATGTTTGAGCTGCGTGTTCAGAAATTCAAGTGCTTGGGTTGCGTGTTCAAAAATGCAAACCGAAATGAGCTGTGTGCTCAGAGTCGAGCTGTGTGCCCGAAAACGAGCTGTGTGCCCAAAATAAGCTGCATACCCGAAATGAGCTGTGTGCCCGAAAGAGCTGTGTGCCAAGATTAAACAGAATATTGTGTTGTGAGCTGTGTGCCAATTGAATGGAATGCTATGTCGTAAGCTGTATGCTAAGCCTTGCATTGTGCATGCATCTCCTCGCGCTATTTCGCGCACCTCAATCGCACTGATTAGTGCATTTCAAATCAATCGCGCTGTTTAGCGTATCACACTCTCTAGTGCATTTCAAATCAATCGCGCTGTTTAGCGTATCGCACTGCTTAGTGCATTTCAAAATCACTCGCGCCATTTTGGGCATCGCACTGTTTAGTGCATTTCAAATCAATCGCGCTGTTTAGCGTATCGCACTGCTTAGTGCATTTCAAAATCACTCGCGCTTTCTTGCGCATTGCACTGTTTTGTGCGCCTTACTTGCATTTTGCACGCATTCCATCGCGCTATCTTGCGCATCTTACCTGTACTTGTTAGTGCATTGTATCGCGCTATCTCGCGCACCTTATCTGTTTAGCAGTGTTTTGTGCATTCACTCTGCATCGCACTGTCTTGTGCACTCCCCCGGTCTAGGAGACCTTAAATCCTCTAAAGGTGCAATTCCTTTGGTGTTTGTCGTGCCCAAACAACTTCCGGTGGTCTGGTATAGCCACCTGCCTGTGTTCGCGGTGAGTTCCTAGGAGACCAACTGAGACGGTGGAAACTAGAGTTCGAATGGCTTATGCCTAGAACGCAAAGGTTCGGGATTTCCGAGACTAAAGTCTGGTTTAAATACCCAGGGGTATATCCTCGGCTTGAAATCTGTATGGCAGCCCCATAGATTGAGATAGCATCTGTATGCACCTCAATTCTGGATACTGATCCAACCTAGTCTGTCACCCTGTTGGAGATTAGGGAAAGCTGCGACCATAGTCAGGGAGAAAAGTAGTACCTGCAGTTCAAACAAGAAGAAGCGGGAGATCCCCAGCACCATCAGGCACGACATTGTATGTACGGTTCATTTGAGGCTGGTGTGACTAGACGAATCGCGTAGGTATCGTATCTTCTCCGTGTGAGACGCGACGAGAATTGAGCAATTCTCCGCATTCTTAACTGCATGAAATATAGTTGTTGCTTTGCATTCTTGCTTAAAAACTGTTGCATGGTATGCTTCATTATAGCTTTCTTTGCATAATCATAAGTTATGTTCAGCTGCTTGCATTGTCGGTTGCATTTTGCCCCTGCCTGTGGGCATATTTCTTCACTATTTTGTATGTTAGTCTAAGTCTTCGGCCTTGTCAAAAATGGGTCGTCTCTGGGCTTTGACATTCACTCCCGTCACTTGTGACTTCCGAGTTCTGTCAAAGAGGGGCAACTATAGACACCCCATTTTTGACCGATCTTAAGACTCAGACATCACCGATTGAGCGCTCGGTGACGTTGCATATCGTGCTCGTTCAGAAGTTTCAGAGTCTTGGCTGCGAGCCCTGCCTCCGGACTTCCGAACCCTCTTCTGTGCCTTGCCTCGGTTTGCGAGCCAGACTCGGTTTTCTCTGTTTCTTTTCCTAAGGGGAGGGAGAGGTCCAGTAGATCATCTCTCAGTGGCCGTGGGCTACGTTTTATGGTCATAGGCCATTTTGCCCATTTCGGAGTCCGGTTTCTGGTTTTTCGGGACCGTTGGCCGTGTGCCTCAGTTCGGGACCGCCTAACCATCTCCGTTTGTTCTGATTTTTGGCATACTTCCTTTTTACTCCCTTTTGAGGGACACTGGGGTCTGAGAAACCCACTTCGTGGCCGAATGCCACTTTCGGTGCTTAACAGCCCGTTTTCGGGACCCCGAACTGCGTGTTTTGGTCCCCGAGCATTCGTTTTGTATCGGTTTTTGTTCATTTTTGGCAGGTACCTCTGTTTTATCACCGGGAAGGCCGTAGAAGGGTGGGAGGCCAGCAATTGTTTCAACGACCAGTTTTTGCTCCTCCGGCGCCCTCCGACGCCCGCTTTTCTCACTTCCGAGCTGATGTTGAACAACCTGGGCCCTTTTTCTTGAACTTTGAACCACATATTTTTGATGTACACACATGGGAGGATCCTAAAAGTTGGTGGTCGGCCACTAATGTTGCTTAACCCTTTTGAACCCCTCATTTCGAGCCAATGTTGAACACCTTGGAGCCATTTTCTTCAACCCCAAACCACATATTTGTGATGTACACACATGGGAGGACCCTAAAAGTTTATGGCCGGCCATTAATTCCATTTGAACCTTTTGAACCCCTCCTCAAAATGGCTTGTTCTCTCTCCTGTTTTAGAGTTTCCAAATTCGAACCACAGGGTTGTGAAGAGGAGACCTGGGAGGCCACCTTTTTGTGGTGGTCGGCCACTAAATCAAGTTGACCCTTTTGACCCCTAGCCGGCCGGCTGGGGGGGGGGGTGGCCGGCCGGCCACCTGCAAGCCCAAAAGGTGGCCGGCCATGTTCCTTGCATTGCACACTTTACAGCTGTATAGCTGTATCTCCCAGAAAATATCTCAATCCGGGGGATATTTCTTGGGGGAAAAACTTGTCTCCTTTTCCCCCACCTTTGCCCCTCCTTTTCTCCCTCTTTTTTGTCCATATAACCAGCTGCAAGCATTGGTTTAGGGGGTTAGAAAAAATCACCTTCAAGGTTGCATACAAAGATCCCACTCCATCTCTCTCATTTTCTTAAAAAACCTCCAAGTCCTACACCACCATTTCTTCTACACCACCAACCCCCACCCTTCCATCCTCCATTCCAGAAGTTTGAAGGTGTTCTCCAAGGCTTAAGGAACCACAAACTCAAGCCAAGAGGCAACCAAAGTCAAGCCTTCAAGGGTAAGTAGTGTTCTTCCTTTTTTGAGCTTATTTTGGTATCTTTTCTTAGCCATATGTGCTTGCTGATTTGAGCTCCGACCAAAACTGAAAAGGTCATTTTTTTGAGCTCATTTTCTTGTTTCATTCAGGGCTCAACCCTGTTTGAGCCCCCCATATTGCACTTGCTTCAATATCCCTCCTTGGTCCCCTTTTCTTGCATGCCTTAGCAGCCCCTTATGCTTCGGTTTTTAGTCATTTTACAGAACTAAAAATAGTCTTATTTTGGCCCATTATTCATGTTTTATTAAGGGTCTTTGGCTGTTTGATGAATATTTTGTATACTTTGTGTTATAGCCACTTTTGAGCCTCATTTTGCATTGCATTTCTAGCATGTTTGTATACTGTTTTGGTCATTTTACAGTTCTGTAAATATGAATATTTTTGGTCCCTCTTCAATGTTGTAGAAGGGAATTTTTCAGTTTGGGCTTTGCATATACCACTTGCCTCTTTGGCCACCTTTTGGCCCTTTTTCTTGCATAAAAGCTTAGCCATATATATGTTTGTTTTTAGGGTTTTTACAGTTCTGTAAAGTGGCTTATTTTTGGCCCCTCTTCAATGTTGTTGAAGGGTCCTAACCTATTTGGAGTCAGCAGCTGTGAGTTGCTTCATAATCTCATGTTTAGGGCCATTTTTGCATGCCATTGTTGCCCTATCTTTGCTTGCTGTTTGGCCATTATTTGTACTGGAAAAATGCTTATTTTGGGGCTTTCTTGCTTCTGTCTTTTCATTCCATGTACCAATTATGCATGCTTTGTATAGTTGTAGTTCATTCTATGCGCCTAATTTGCATTTCGGGAGAGATTCCATGCATCGGGTGTGTTTTCGCCTCATTTCGGGGCTGTTTTCCCCACATTTCATTGTTGAAAATCCATTAGCATGTTTGCATATCATTTTAGCCATATTGCATTGCATATACCATTGCCTCAATTTGCGTGCCCGTGTGCACGCATTTCGAGGCACTTCATTTTCATCTATCGGCCTCTTATGTGAGTGTGGTTGAGGCTCTCTCATGTTAGTATAAGTCCATGTTGCATTCCATATGCCATTTCCATGCCATTGCACTGCATATACCATTGCCTCGGTTTGCGTGCCCGTGTGCACGCATTTCGAGGCACTTCATTTTCATCTATCGGCCTCTTATGTGAGTGTGGCTGAGGCTCTCGCATGTTAGTATAAGTCCATGTTGCATTCCATATGCCATTTCCATGCCATTGCATTGCATATACCATTGCCTCGGTTTGCGTGCCCGTGTGCACGCATTTCGAGGCACTTCATTTTCATCTATCGGCCTCTTATGTGAGTGTGGCTGAGGCTCTCTCATGTTAGTATAAGTCCATGTTGCATTCCATATGCCATTTCCATGCCATTGCATTGCATATACCATTGCTTCGGTTTGCGTGCCTGTGTGCACGCATTTCGAGGCACTTCATTTTCATCTATCGGCCTCTTATGTGAGTGTGGCTGAGGCTCTCTCATGTTAGTATAAGTCCATATCATATTTCCATGTCATTTGCATTGTGTATGTCATTTTCTCGATTTGCGTGCCCGCGTGCACGCATTTCGAGGCATCTCATTTTTACAGCATAGTACATACTAGGTTGTATCTTAGATCGCATTCTGTCATTTTCTCGGTTTGCGTACCCGTGTGCATGCATTTCGAGGCATCTCATTTTCATAGCATTGTGTATGTTAGGACTGTATCTTAGTTGCATTCATGCATATCATCCATATTGCATCGTGTTCGGGATAAGAGTTAGCCCGGGCACGGGAAACAAGGTGCGTTTCGTACTCCGAGTGACGGAACGTGTCTCAATTCCCAGTCACCAACACTCCGGATCATCCATGATGGAGTTAGGTCTTGTTGTGTTTTCGTGTGCATTCATCCCATATTAAATTGTGCAATTCGACTACTCGGCCATCATGCATCGATATGCGTGATTGGTGGCACGAGGATCGAGGCATGCATATATTTGTGAAAATACATTGCCATGCCCCTTTCCTGCTCTCTATTGCAGCAAAATCAGGAATCAGCAGTCTTCTGGGGCTCGGCGCGCTTTCCAAGAATAAACTGCTAAACAGAGGCTAATTGGGGCATCCCGGTGGATTTCCGCGCAAGACAACCCGGACATGCATCATCCATCAGAAGCAAGGCAGTCCCTGGCTTGCACGCCAGTTTTACAGCTTTCTTAGTTAATTTGCTAAATTAATTAGGAATTTGTATATTATTTGGACTGTAATATTCTTTTATTCGGGACTGTATATTTATTCGGACCCTCTGCGCGAGGGCACAACTGTAATAAGTGTGCGTGTGTGTGTTGTATGTCTTCTAACCCCACGCCTTTCTCCCTTTTATTTACCTGCTTATGATGGTTAGATTAGGGCATGTTTAAATTAGCATACAGTATGACAGCATGTTTGCATCATTCATCTGTATTGCATGCACCGGGCTCGGCGCATCATACTAACTGCATTGTACTTTCAATTCCAAATTGAATACGTGTTAGCTGTAGCATTCCATATGCCATGTTTAGAATAGCCGAGCCTGCTATAGTTGCATTTTTGCATGTGTTGCATTAGGCATTTTTGTATACTTAGGATCATGCATGATTTCTAATGTGGTTTCTGTTTTGGCTCGGAGTACTCGGTAAGCTTTATGCTTTAGCATCCTTGCATGCGTGTGAGTGACTACCATGAATAGCATGCTTACCATGAGGCTATGTGCTTATATGATATAACTGCCTGAATGCTTGTGGGTGAAGGTTGGGTTACTTGAATTGGAATAAATCATCAACTATTTGTTTTAAGCCCACTAGATAGTGGCAAAACCATCTTTACTAAGCCCACCCGAGGGTGGCAAAATCTGCATTTTAAGCCTACTTGCGAGTAGCAAACCATCTTTCAAGTAAACAAACATGAAATGTTTTGTTCCAATTCAGGCGACCCAGTCTATACTTATATGCTGTGTGCATCACATAGTAACCTAGGCTAATAACCGGAATAAGGACATACAAAGTTTTCAAAAATAGATATCATGGTTAGTAGAGGCCGATCTTTGATCGGGCGAGCGGGGGTGCTCACGAAGTGACCTTCCCCAATCGTACCCAAGTTCCCGAGCCGAGGCAACTTTGGTGATGACAGACACGTGGCCTTTGGCACCGAGTCAGGGTTTCCTAAATTTCCCATTAAAAAACATTTAGGTGGCGACTCTGTATCTGGCAAAGCAGTCCATGTTTGGCACTTCTTTCAAAAATCTGTTTTTCTCAAAACGATTTGCCGGATTTGGACTCTTGGTTCAGACTTAGAACCGTGACAATTTTGAGAGTCCTGAGCTGTAGTGACCCCAAAATGAACAGAACGGGAGCTCGTTCCTCCCGGGGCGTTCGGGGACGTCTACATCCTGCCACAAACACTTCCAAATCGATTATGTCCGTGTAATGGTTTTGATCATCTTTGCCTTCTCTATATCCGAGAATTTGGTTGTGTTCGTCACTCTGAGGACTGACTACAATGCACTGTGGTGCCATCCAAACAAGGGGCAACTTTCTGTTGCCATACAATGCACTGTGGTGCCATTCAAACAAAGGGCAACTTTCTGTTGCCATTCAATGCGCTGCGGTGCCATTCAAACAAGGGGCAACTTTCCGTTGCCATGCAGTGTCCTTCAAACAAGGGGCAGTTTTCCTTCCGATCTGAGGTTGTGCATCTCAAGAGTAAGTTCTGTGCTCCTTGAGTAGCCACTGTTTGCCAAAATAGTTTTTGAGAATTTTTACTGAGGTTGACTGATTCTCTTGAAAATTATTCCATTTTTTCCAGAATAGGACCATTTTCTTGGACCCAAAAAGGAAAATTTCAGTGCTCATAACCTAACTTGCATGATTTTGAATCAGAAAAGTTGAACAAGTTTGTTGATCTGACTCTCATATTGGTCAAAATTGTTTTAGTAGAAAATCAAAACAAAAAATGGTCAAATTAATGAACTAGGGGCACAATTAAGTTGGGTGTTCTGTCTTATCCCCGTTCTCAACTACTCGCCAGGAAGGGCACCATATTCGCCGGAAAGGTACACGGCTGAAGCTAACAACAAAGGGCCGAAAGCTCTCAACATCCTCCGAGCAACGAGATATCAAGCCAAGTGCGAAGCACGAACTCAAGTGGATCAAGATACTCCATTCTCTCACCCGGGGCATTGATTAAATGTCACTGGAGGAAATAGCTACGGGCTAATAATGTTGGGCATGAACCCACAACTTGTTGTTTATCCATTAACCACCCAGGGGAGGGATAAAAAAAATGAGAGATTGAAGAATAGAGAGATGTGCGCTGAGAGAAAAAGTGAGGAAAAACGTTTTTTCAAGAAAAACAGAGATTGAGTGCCAGAGTGATGTGAGAATCACAGACGAGAAAGGGTGGGAAACAATACCTGGAGAAACTGGCCTCTCGCTTTTGTAACGCGTCCGAGTGTCGTGTCTTTTGTTTTGTTAGTCTCGATTCTTGTCTTGAGTCGTTTCAAGTGTCTGTGTTTGTCTTTAGGTTGTATCCCTTTTGTCTTCTATTGTTGAGTCATTTTTCGCTGTGTTTAGTCGTAAGCTCAATACCCGATTGAGAACTCATTTCTCGATTTTCAAAATGAATCACTTTGTGCTCAGAGTGCTGTGCCATTCTCCATATTTGTTCTTTCACATTTGTAGCATCTGAGTATGTTTCAACTTCTGCCAATCCCACCTTCGCATCCTGTCTGTTCGAATCAAACGGTTTGTTCAGAATTAGCTGTATGCCGAATAAACCGAATGTTGTGTTATGGGCTATGAATTCAAAATGAGCAATGTTCAGAATGGGCTGTGTGTTCAGAATCAGCAGTGTCCTGCATAAGCCGTGTGACCAAAATGAACAGAGTACTGTGTCGCGAGCTGTATGTTCAAATTGAGCAGTCTGTGTGTTGAACATGTTGGGAACTTGTGATTAGTTCCACTGCCAGTGCCTTCTGGTGCTGATTTTGCGAAGTCACACCTGCGTTACTTCAATTTTTTTTATCGAGCTATTGCTCATTTGTTTATCGAGTTGTTGCTCATTTGTTTCTCGAGTTGTTGCTCATTCGTCTATTAAATTGTTGCTCACTTGATTACCAAGTTGTCGCAATTTTATTTATCGAGTTGTTGCTCTTTGCTTATCGAGTTGTAAACTTGTCAAGGTTTTATGGTTGCTTATTGAGTTAAGTTGCTACGTTGGTCTACCTGACCTGATGATACATACTTACTCAATTTCCAATTCGATTACATTGTTATGTAATATGATGCGATGCGATGTATGAAATATGCGATGCAACACTTTTTTAGGAAAAAGTTTGTTTCATTCCATCATCTTTTCAAGTACATAGTTTTGAAGAAAACAAAACCTGCCTGCAGCAGTACAATGTGCTCAATCTACCAAAATAAAAAGAAGAAAAAAGAGAGAAAAAGAATAAAAGCAGCAAAAATCTAGATCAATATCAACGGGTCTCAGGCGTGAGAGTCTGTCCTCATCCTCTTCCTGGACGAAAGTCCAGGAGTATCGTCGCCGGCTCCACCATCTGAGCTCGAGCTGGAATCCGAATCATCTCCAGTCTCAGCCTCCGACGACTCTGCCTCTACCTCTGTCTCGGACTCATCATCATCTGGAACTGGTGCTCGGGAGCTGCTCCCAACACGAATGCGCCCCGCTTTGGTGCGGGGGTGTACTACAATCCCTCGCCCTGCTTTCTCTCCTCCTCAGGGGGGATGCAGATGGTCCTGCTGGAGCCCCCTATAGCCGACGACATCTGGAATGGGGGCTGAAAAGGACAAATGGTAAATGCATCAGCAAAGCGAAGTATGAATACAGAATACAGTGTGTGAGTACAGTGTATGAATGCTATGAGCAGTGTATCAGAACAGAATGCAATGTTTGAGTACAGTGTATGAATGCCATGAACAGTCTATCAAAATAGAATACAGTGTGTGAGTACAGTGTATGAATGCTGTGAACTGTATATCAGAACAGAATACAGTGTGTGAGTACAGTATATGAATGCTGTGAATAGTATATCATAATAGAATATAGTGTGTGAGTACAGTGTATGAATGCTATGAGCAGTGTATCATAACAGAATACAGTGTGTGAGTATAGTGTGTAAATGTCGTGAGCAGTATATCAGAACAGAATGCAGTGTGTGAGTACAGTGTATAAATCCTGTGAATAGTATATCCGAACAGAATACAGTGTGTGAGTACAGTGTATGAGTGCTGTGAGTAGTATATCAAGACAGAATACAATGTGGGAGTACAGTGTGTGAATGCCGTAATGAACGCTATGCGCAATCTGTGAGTTACAATGTATCAACGCCGTGAGGGCCATATATTAAGTGCTATATTGAAAATGCGATGCATCAGATTATGAAGGGTTCGAGATTGTGGTTGAAAGAGCTTACCAGAATACTGTAAATGGCCAGCAGGTCGGGGCTCCACTGTGGCATCTCCATCACGGAGGCAATCAACTCCAAAGACTGGTGAGTGTACTCGGCAGAAGTCTGCAAGAGTGTTAGAAACATCAGTATTCTGCAGAACATCAAGAGAGATAAAATGAAATGTCTGTACAAGATACAAAATACGGTAGTGCATACCGGAGGCAAGCTGGGGAATCCGACTAGCTCGTGATCAGCTGGAGGGGGAGCGATGGGGATTTAGTAAGTCTCTCCACCCTGCCCTTGGCAGGTCATCATCGTAGGTATAGCTGGCCACTCGCCTCTCTGCTCTCTCCGAGATCTGCTCCTACCGCGAGCCTAAGCCGCTCTTCGTACTCCTACTCCAACCGCTGGTGCCGCAGGCCTCTCCCTCTCAGCTCGACGGGGACCGGTCAGAGGTGGCATCAGATAGGCCTGGATATACTCAATGTAGTCGCCCTCGCCTCTGAATCCCTCGGAGTCCCAGCCGATCGTATAGTCTATCATCTCCTCCAGAGTATACCTCTCTGTCTGCCTCATGGTCGTAGGAGGCAGCTCCGAAACTGTCTGCTCTGGCACGCCCAAGGTCTGTTGCAAGAAGTGCTCACCCAGGTACCAAGTGCGGCAGACAAGGCCCTCCAGCAGAACTCTAAATCGGGCCGTCTATCAGGCACCAGCATACCGGTCCCAAACTGCGTCAGGCAATGGAGCCCAAGGCTGCTAGGCAATCTGTAAATACGATACAGTTTGTTACCTACTGATATTGAAAGAACAATGTAAAGCGAAGCTTAAATGAACTGTAATGTTTAACATACCTTAGCTGCGGTGATGGTATCAAAGTAGCAGCGGAAGAAAATGAGGGACTCTCGTGGTCTCCGCTCGCACCTCACGTCGAAGCGGTGAGAGAATGGAACGCCAAGCGGCATCTCCTCGTCTGGCACCGGGGCAAGCCTCGGGAAGTAGGCATACACCCACAACTGTGCAGTATGACAGAACAGATATGAGCAGTATACAGATAAAGCAGTATGCTGATAAAGTAGAAAACGGTATGTGCAGTGTGTGCAGTGTACATATAATGTGAAATAGAACTGAGAAAATAGAAAAGGGAATATGTACCGTCCAAGCTCACCAGTAGCCTCTGAGCAACAGTCCGGTGAGGCGGGAGGACGAACTCATGTAGCCATAGAGAGTGGCCAAGCCTGCGCCACCCCAGTCATAGCGACGGATCTGTGTCACATCCACCAGCGCGCTCAGCAAGTAGAGGGCCACGGTGTTCGCCCGGTCGACGAAAAGTGTTGTCCCTAGAAGAAACATGATAAAGCCACGAGCGTACTTGTAGACACCCCATTTTTGACCGTCCTCAAGACTTGGACGTCACCGTTTGAACACTCGGTGATCATCCATGTTTGTGATCGTTTGGAGTTCCCGGAGGTCTCGGCTACACGCCTTGTCTCAGGATCTCCGAACTCGACTGTTTAGTGTCTGGTTTTGCACCAAACACTTGTGTTTTGCCTTGGAAGGGCAGGGTAGGGCTTGTGGACCATCCCCACCCACCACCGGCAGTGGCTAAAGGCCACCGGCTGGTTTTTGTCTCCACCGGCAATGTATTTTGCCGGTCGGCACTGTTTGTTGCCGGTCAGCACTTTTTAGTGCCGGTCGGCACTCCATTTGGCCAAGATGGCATTTTTGGCCGGCTGACTACTGTGCATCTGCTTTTGCAGATATTTTAACACAGCTGTCTTGCTTTTGCTCCCCTCCGTACACGTGTATGGAGGGATCTCCCTCTTATGAAGCTTGTCTTGTAAGCTTTACAAGACAAGAAGCTTCTATAAAGAGAGGGGCTCTCTCTTGGCTTTAAAGGTTAGAAAGTTTAGACATTTTAGAGAGGGAGAAGATAGAGGAGAGCTCTGGTTTTAGGGTTAGGGTTAGATATACACTCTATCTCTCTTTTACTCTCTTTGTGTTCTAGGTGTTTTGTGTCTTACTATTGCACACAAACACCTAGTGTTTCACCTTCCTCTTGAAACTGAGGTTCTAAGGGGTTTGTTTTGAAATTTTGGAGCTGACTTCAAGCCAAGGAAGGCCATTGGAGTATCATTTGTGAAGGGATCTTCAAGGGTGAGAATCTAGTCCCTTTATTCCCCATTTTTGCGCCTTATTTCTACCTGTCTTAAATTCGTTTTTGAGCTTGGTGTATAATACAAAAAAGTTCTGTTTTTAAGTCCTCTTGATTGTTTGTTAAGAGTGGTTTTTGGTTTGGGGGTGTTTGACCCCTCTTAGGCCTTGAAAGGCCTCATTTTGTGCTATTTTGTGGTAGCTTCGGGACTTTGGTGTTTGGGCCTCTTCACCACTGAAATCTTGAGGGATTTCAGTGGTGGAGATGGTGCCTTGAAGTCTCCAAAAGGAGAGGGCCACCCCCTCTCCTTGTTGTCCTTGAAAAGGGCATGTTTTGGCCTCTAAAGGGAGCCTATGTTTGAGTGTGTGTTGAGCATGTATAGGCTGTTTTTCATGCTTATATATCCATAATATAACATGATTATAAATTGGTTTTGGTACTCCATGCATGCTTAGCATAGTTGCCATGTAATGCCTTGTTTATGCCTTAATATGCCTTAGGTCGTTAGCCCTTATTCGAGCATGTTTTAGGCTTAGTTTTGTGAAGGTTTTGTGCCTATCTTGACATGTTTTAGGTCTGTCCATAAGTGTTTGGGTTGATTTTGACATGCTTAGTATAGCTCCTTTGCATTCCGGCTTGTTGGCCTTGAGTATGTGCATGTATAGCATGGCATCTTTGCATCGATTTGGTGATTTGGAACCACCCTACATGCTATTTCAGTCCCATTTCCATGCCTATGTGTTTGCCTTGAATGCTTCTTTAATGCTTTGGAAGCATGTGTTGCATGCTCCATGTTTTGACCATTGTGCATGCCTCTAATTGGAGCCACTTAGATGCCATCTAAGTAGTCCTTTAGCCTTGTTTTAACATGCTAAAAATCTGTTTTTAGTTGTTTAATGCATGCCTTGATTGTTATGCTAAATGTGCTTCAAGCCCCTTTGACTTGCTCCAAGCACTTAGGCCATTTGTTGCATGTTTAACTTGACTTGTTGCTTGGTTTGGCACCTTGTATTAACATGATTTTCAGAGCTTATGTTGCATGCTTTTTAGTCCATGATTGCCTCTTTCAAGTGTGCTTGAGGGTTGTCTAATTTGTGCCTTAGTGTTGGCCTTCCATCATATGCATGTGTGCATGTGTTTTGGTCCTTTGTTTTGGTCATTTTTGCCACTGTTTTGGGCCTTATTAGAGCTACCTAAATCATGTTTAGGACCCCCTTTTCATTGGTTGGCATTGCCTCATGTTTGCTTGTATGCTTGCATAAGTTTGTTGCCATGCCATGTTGCATCCTTAGCTTGTATGCCTAGGTTGCATAACATCTTGCATGCATGCCTTATTCCTTGACTTAGTGATAGGAATTGGGCCTTGTTTGTTTGATTGGTTTGTATTTCATTTGATATGAAAGTTGCATACTTGGTTCCTTGGGCCATCATGCATGGAAATGCGTGATTGGTGGTCCGAGAATCGAGGCACATGCCCCTTTGAGTCACTGCCATGATAAGGGACATGATTGTTGCATACATGCCTTGAATTGTGCTGCCATGCTTTGCCTTGCCCTCTGTTGCTGTTATTTGCAGATTCTGCAGGAACACTCTGCCGACCGGCAGTGTAAAGTGCCGGCCGGCAATAATTTCTCTGCCGACAGCTTCATTTTGTGCCGATGGCCACATATCACTGCCGGTGGTAATTCCACTCAGCCGGTGGCACTCCCCAGTGTCCAGGGATGCAGTCCTGAGGTTTTGGCAGCCTCCAGAGGAGTGAAGGAAGGAAAACAGAGGCAGCCTATGCATGGCGGCGTGCTTCCCGAGGCGATTTTCCTATTTTTCTTAGCTTAAGTTATTTTGCTTAGTTGATTAGGCAACTTGTAATATTTAATTAGCTTGCGTAGTTAATTAATTTGTAATATTTATTTGGTCCCTTCGAGTGAGGGCAAATCTGTAATAAGTGTGCGTGAGTGGTGTGTATGTCTTCCAATCCCCACTTCTTTCTTCCCTTTTACTTACCTGCTTTGATGGTTAGTATTAGGGCACGTTTAATTTAGCATACCTTATGCTATGCATGCGTGCATTCATGCATTTGTGTTGCATGCATTAGGCTCGGTACATCACGCTAACTGCATTTGTATTTCAATTCCAAAGTGAATATGTGATAGTTGATCGCATTTCACATGCTATGCTTAGGTTAGCCGAGCCTATCTAATTGCATCCTGTATGTGTTACATTAGACAATTTAACATGAACTAGGACACGCATGTTTGCTAACTAGTTTATTGTTTTGGCACGGAGTACGATGTAAGTATTTATGCTTTAGCATCCCACATGCGTGTGAGTGTTGCCATGACAGTATGCTT
The DNA here is from genome assembly GCF_055761805.1 of Camellia sinensis. Taxonomy (NCBI): domain Eukaryota; kingdom Viridiplantae; phylum Streptophyta; class Magnoliopsida; order Ericales; family Theaceae; genus Camellia; species Camellia sinensis. The sequence continues at coordinate 155,300,068 of NC_138967.1, forward strand.
GCCATGCGGCTAAATGCTTATATGATAAACTGCTTGAATGCCTGTGGGTCGAGGTTGGATTGTTTGAGTTGGGAAAACTCGTTGAAATCCGTATTTTAGCCTACTTGCGAGTAGCAAATCCCAAAACGCTTTCCAAAACAAACGGATGTGCAATGTTTATTCCCAAATTAGGCAATCTAGTCTATACTTGTTTGTTGCGCGCATAACATAGTAATTCTAGGCTAATAACCGGAATAAGAACACGTAACGTTTTCAAAATCGGATATCATGGTTAGTAGAGGCCGGTCTTCGGACCGGGCGAAAGGGGGTGCTCATAGCTGACCTTCCCCGATCGTACCAAAGCTCCCGAGCGTAGACAACTCCGGTGATGACGGACATGTGGCCTTCGGCACCGAGTCAGGGTTTCCTAAATTCTCCCATTTTAAAAATAGTTAGGTGGCAACTCTGTATCTGGCAAAACAGTCCATGTTCGGCACTACTTTTTCAAAAATCTATTTCTCAAAACGATTTGCCAGATTTGGACTCTTTGGTTCAGATTTAGAACCGTGACACAAATCGAGAGTCCGAACTATAGCATGAGGTCCCTCGCGGACGTGTTACAGTTTCTGGCGACTCTGCTGGGGAGTGTAGAGAGTTTGACTCGAACTCGTGATATCCTGTTTTGATTACACTTATGTCTTTCTTTGCATTGCATGTGCATTGGTGCGCCTAGGAACACAGTGTTTGCCATCTGCCATTCCTGAACGGTTTGCCGGAGGCTTGTCTTGTCAAGACATGACCATAAGGCTGACCGGTTATGGGCTCTGACAGTATGGGAACACAAACCCCGGTTTTACCGGGGCACCCTTTTTGACCATTCGACCTAGTGCATATTCAGATCCATAGTGACCATTCCAAACTAGGACAGGTTGCTTACCCGATGTTAGGTTGTTTGAAAACCGCTGTGTGCGTAGTGAAACCCTAGCTCCTAACAAAATAGGACAGGGAAACCCTACCCCAACATAGGGGTGTTTTGGCTCTCTTTCTACTTGCTATGTGCTTTTGGAGTGTATCTCTACAGGAACGTACATACCAGTTTGCAAGTTTGAGTATCAAGCCCGAGGGCACCAGTATCAGTGTTGCCAAGAAATCAGTTATATCTGCGGGTATCAGTCCAGTTTTGGGAACAGTGATTCTGGGGAACAGTGATCAGTAGTGGAATACAATTGTTCGGCTACACCCGCGTTTGATCAGTTTGGGCTGAAATGCTGTCTGTTTTTCCTTTCAGTTTAGAGAGTCGGAGAGTTGATACAGAATAGTCAGTGTTCCCCCTTGCTGAGGCAGGATTTATGGCGGCACAAAATTCAGAAGAAATTGTGGTTACGACGGCAGCATTGGAGCAGGAGACCGCTCCGCAGAGTGAGGCCAGCATCAATATGTTACATCCACCCAGGTCGCCCGTTGTGCACCCGGTCTGGGCTCCCCAGTTATACCAGGCTCGTGAGCCCACCACCTTCGAATTGATGGGGATGATAGGTGACCTCCAGAGGTCCGTGGCCGATCTGGCCTATGGAATGTCGGCTTCACCTCCAGCCGCACCGTATGCCGGGAATTTCATACCACAGGAGCCCCCGCTATTGGGGCGGATTGTGATAGAGCTCAGCCAGCCGGAGGTGGCTTCCGGCTACAGCCACGACATGCCAGCACCAACCCAGACCCTTGATCAGGCTGACGCCAGAGGAAAAGGCAAAGCAAAAGTAGATGCCGATCCCATCGAACAACTGCTGTGGGCAGTCGAGGCTTTGAAAGCCGGGGGAATGAACAAGCAACAGATAATAGCAGTTGTGGCAAAAACTGTGGAAGATGCTTTCCCCATTCCACCTGAGAGTAGTTCAAGTTAGTCAGAAAATCGGGTTGAGCCCCGTCATGCCAGAACAGTTCCTCCTATTCCCGCCCCTGCACCCGGGAAAGATCAGAAAGCTAATGTGGCGCCTGCCGATCCTTTTGCCTGTGCGGCGAGTAAAAGTGCTCAGACTCCGAAGTACCTGCCCCGAAGGCGCAGGGCCTTTCATGCTCTGTACATGCCTCTGTCCAAGGCACTCCAAATCGTCGCCGAGAAGGGGCACCTTAAACCCTTGGAGCCTCGGCCACTCCCAAAGAATCTCCTAGCCACGCATGACGCTACTTAGTACTGCGCGTACCATCAGCAGACAGGCCATCCAACTGACAATTGTTCCCGCCTCCATCATGAGGTGCAAGATTTGATTGATAACAAGGTTATCCTCCCGCCCACCTCAGCCAAGTCCGTTACCACCCAGTTGTTGGATTTTGAGGGCTCAGATACTACGAGTATGTAGTCAGAGAGTGAACCACCTGCGGCGGCATTCAGTATGTTTTGGATGTGGCGTCTGGCACGCATTTTTGAGCATCGGTGAAACCGAGTTTTGTAAATCCTAGCTTGGATGTCGAGTCAGTCTTTTGTTTTGAGTCTGTCTCTTTGTTTTGAGTCAGTCTTTTTGCTTAAGGGTCTGTCTTGTTGTATCGAGTCAGTCCCCTTTGTATAGAATACCAGGTGATTCTGGGGTTGTTGTCCCGAACACCGTTTTTGTCTTGTAATTATTTGTTTTTGTTTTTAGTCTGTTTCTGCCGAGGGGCCAGTTACACCAACGAATCTGAATGAAACAGCCGTGGCTATCTCGCTTTCGTGCTTGCTTTCAGTATAAGTGCCAGAGGATTTGAAGGGGCTGACAGTACATCTCGCCTGCTCTCCTGTGCGCCAAACTCATTGCATTAGCCTAAGTTTTTCAAAAACCCCTTTTGAACACAGCGGTGATAAAAACGAAGAGGGAGGAATTCCTCGGGTTTTGCAAAATTTTGATCATTTTGAAAGAAAGAAAAGCATGCTAAATCTTTTAATGAATGAAACCATGCTTGTTAGCGTGAGTACTGGGAAGGACCCCGGCTTGATCCAGATTGGTTCCATACTATCTTTAGCGTGAGCGATTTGTCGCTTTCTTAAAAACTTTCAAAAACAAATGTTTTACACGACCCTGTGAAGACTTGTGTGGAACCGCTCTTAAGACTGTGCAGCCTAGGATCACTCTCGGCCTCAAGACTCGACCCATCCTTTTCAAGCTTTGAACCCGTTCAGAAAGTTCAATGGACAAACGCCATGAAAGGTCTGTATGGCCAGATTTAAAGCAGCCCTCGAGCAAGGGGCACCAAAGCTGAATCAGAAAAGAGTAGATCTCACCAGAGGAAGCTCATGGAGCAGTCGGGACGGATCCTTCCGCAAATCATTGCAACAACCGTTCTCCTAGACGCAGAGAGGCTTCAATTTCAAAAACCATTTGGCATGGACTTGCTACACTTTTACCCTTTGAGAGGCTCGCTGGGCCGAAAACTCGGAAGGGCGACCCAGGCAAAAGTTAGAGCAAGAGAAAAATACAAAAAAAATACAAAAATAGCACAAAACAAGAAAAGCAAAAGAATACAAAAAAGAGAAGAAAATACAAAAAAAAGAAAAGAAAATGAATAAAGGAAAATAAAAAGAAGCTCGCAAGGTCGAAAACCCGCATCGGGCGCCTTGGCAAAAGTTAGAGCCTGAAAAGTGAAGGTTAAAATACCCGAGTGTACCTTAACCGGAACTACGTAAGGCTTGATTCCCATGTTTGGGATACGTAGGCAACTTCATCTTGAAGTCCAGCCCCCAACGCTCTCATAGCGTCTCAGTCCGTGCAATGGTTTCGATTTCATCCCCAAGTCCAGTCGCCGACGCCTCGAAGGTGAATGTGTCCATATATCTGTTATGATTGCCTTCGTCATCTCTGTGTCCAAAGAGTTCGGCCACCACCAATGAAGACTGTCTACGGATTGCTGCGGCACCATCCAAACAAGGGGCAACTTTCCGTTGCCACCAGTCGCCGTGAGCCGCCATTCAAACTAGGGGCAACTTTCCGTTGCCGTGCGGCGTTCTTCAAACTAGGGGCAATTTTCCATTGCCTCCGATCCGAGGTTGCGCATCTCTAAGAGTAAGTTCCATGCTCGTTGAGCATCAGCTGTTGGCAAAAATAGTTTTTGAAAATTTTTACTGAGGTTGACTATTTTCTCGAAAAAAAAAAACTATCTCATTTTCCAAAACTGGACCATTTTCTTGGACCCAAAAAGGAAACTTTTCAGTGCTTACAGCCTGACCTGCATGATTTTCAAATCAAAAATCAAATAAGTACGTTAATCCGACCCTCATTTTGATCAAAACTGTTTTAGTAGAAAACCAAAAAAAATGGTCAAAGTGGTGAACTAGAGGCACAGTTGAGTCAGGTGTTCTGTCTTTCCCCCCGTCGTCGACGTACTTGCCAGGAGGGCACTCTACCCACTAGGAGAAATAGCTGCGAGCTAACCGCATCGGGCATGAACCCGCAACTTCCTATTCATTCATTAACCACCTTGGGAAGGGACGAAAAATGAGAGAATAAAGAATAGAGAGGTTTAAGTTGAGAGAAAAGTAAGAAAAAGGGTTTTGAGTGAAAAACCGAGCCTGAGAGCCGAGTGATGTGAGAATCACAAATTAGAAAGGGTGGGAAACAGTACCCAGAGAAACTGGCTCCTCGTGATCTGAGGTCCCCCGTCGTCGTTAACACGCCTGTGTGTCGTGTCTCTTGTTTTGTTTACCGCAACCTTTGTTTTAGGTTTCTTCCGAGCGTGTCTCGTTGTGTTTAGGTCGCGTACCTCGTCCTCCCCGCTGTGTTCAGTTGTAGGCTCGATACCCCGGTTAAGAAAACCCCTTTTCTGAAGGTTAATCGTTTATGCTCAGAATGTTGTGCCATTCTCTATATCCGATTGTGTTTCAACTCCAGTTGGTTTCACATCCGTAGTCCGCCTTGTCAGATCGGGCTGTTTGTTCAAGATTTGTTGTGTGCAGAATGAACTAAGTGTTGGGTTATGGGCTGTATGCAGATTAATCCCCAACGGAGTAAGGGCCGTGTGTTCAGAATCAGGCAGTGGGTTGCTTGGGTTATTTTGCCGTTGGCTGTTTAGTTATCTGATTATTACAGTGCAAATGTTCAATTTTCAGACAACCAATCAATTCCATTTACATTAAGGTGTAACATGATGAGATGCGATGCAATACATGAGATATGTAAATGTAAACACTTTTTAAGATAAAAAGTTTGTTCATTTCATAATCTTTCCAAATGTACAAGTTTTGAAAACAAAAATCTGCCTACGGCAGTACAAGGTAATCTAACTACCTACCAAAAGAAGAAAAGTACAAGAAGAAGAAAAATAGCAAAATCTGCATCCATGTCAAGCACTCCGGGAGAGGGGCCATCAGTCGGTCCTAGTCTTCTTCCTGGACGAGGGTCCAGGAGCATCATCAGCATCGTCGTCAGAGCCTGAGCTAGTGCCGCCTCCGGTCTCCTCCTCTGATGACTCTGACTCTGCCTCTGCCTCCGCCTCTGAATCCTCACCATCATCATCATCCAAGACTGGAACTCGTGAGCTGCTCCTGACATGAGCGCGCCCCGCCTTGGAGCGGGGGAATACTCGGCCCTCCTCGTCTCTCCCTCGAGCCGGGACAGAAGGTCCAGCCGGAGTGCCGCCTGCCATGGGAATCTGGAAAGGAGGCTGAAAAAGTACACAAAAGGGAAATGCATCAGTATACTGTGGACAGTTTAATAGCTCAGAATGTAGTGTATGAGTATGGTGTGTGAATGCCGTGAGCAGTTTATCAGTGCAGAATGCAGTGTATGAGTACAGTGAGAGAATGCCGTGAGCAATTTATCAGTGCAGAATGCAGTGTATGAGTACAGTGTGTAAATGCCATTAGCAGTTTATCAGTGTAGAGTACAGTGCAGAATGCAGTGTATGCAGTATATCAGATACTGTGGGATCAGTGTGTCAGGTGTCGTGCCGTGCATCAGATTATGAGAAGCAGTGTAGGAATGGTTTGGGGCCAGTGTCAGAAGAACATACCGAGATGCTGTAGAGGGCTAAGAGGTCAAATGTCCGCTGAAACATCCCCATCATCGAGGCATTCATCGCCAACGACTGACGGGTGTACTCAGAAGGAGCCTGCAAAAGTGGCAGATGCATTAATATTCTGTGGAATATCAAATAAACTGAATTGAAATGACTGTACAAAACGCAGTAGTACATACCGGAGGTAAGTCCCGGACGTCGATGAACTCGTGACCAGCTGGTGGAGGGGCGAAGGGGATCTAGTAGGTCGACCCACTCTGCCCTCGGAAAGTCAATGCAGTGGGCAGGGCGGGCCAGCCAGCTCCCCGTCCTCCCTGCACTCCGCCCCTGCCACGGACCCGGGCCCTCCTCACAGCTCCTGCTCCAACTCCCTCTCCAGCCCTAGCCGCCGGCGCCACAGGCCTGGATCCCTCTGCTCGACGGCCGCCACTCAGAGGTCGTATCAGATATGTCTGCACATACTCCCGGTAGTCGCCGATGCCTCTGAAGCCGGCCTCCTCCCAGCCAACGGTGTAGTCGTCCATCTGCTCGATGGTGAGCCTCTCGGTCTCCCTCATATCCGCCGGAGGGTGAGCCGGGACTATCTGCTCAGGTAACCCCAGGTTCTGGCGTAGGAAACGCTCCCCCAGGTACCAAGCCCGACAGACCGGGCCCTCCAGCAAGATCCGGAAACGCGAGGTCTCCTCCGCACCGGCAAACCGATCCCGCATCGCCGCCGGCAACGGAGCCCACAGCCGCCAAGTGATCTGAAAGTGACAGACAGTTTGTTATCTACTGTTTTGAAATATGTAGTGAAAAAGCGAAGCTTAAATGAACTGCAAGTAAAACATACCTCGGCAGGGGTAATGGTATCGAAGTATCGGCGGAAGAAGCCGAATGTCTCCCGGGGCCGCCGGGTGCATCTCCCGTCAAATCGCCGTGAGAAGGAGACGACCAGAGGGGTCTCCGCGACAGGCACAGGAGCGAGCCTAGGGAAGTAGGCGTAAACCCACAACTGCAAGATGAATACCAGTGCATTTATCAGATAAAGCAGAATACAGAATAAAGCAGAAACGGCAGAGTCGTGTGTTGTGCAGTGTATTGTGTACAGTGTACAGTGTGAGCAGTGTGCAGTCAGTGTAAAGCAGAATGTATGTGTGTGCCGTGTGTACAGTATACAGCAAATATAAAGCAGACTATAATGTGTGCAGTGTACAGAGTACAGAAAGTATGGGACAGAAATGAAAAGCGGAGAAGAAGTATACCTCCCAGGCTCGCCAGTAGCCTCCGAGTAGCTGGCCGCTGCCGCGAGAAGCCGAGCTCATGTATCCGTAAAGGGTGGCCAGAGTGGCGCCACCCCAATCATAGTGCAGGATGTCCCGGACGTCCACCAGTGCGCTGAGAAGACAGAGAGGCACGGTGTTCGCCCGGTCGGCGAAGATGGTCGTCCCGAACAGGAACATGAGGAAGCCGCGAGCATACCTCTCCACGTCCTCCTGGGTCATCTCCGCCTCCTCCTCCAACACGGGCTGGACTCGAAACTGGACCTCAAACCAGGAGTAGCTCACAAAACCTGGACGAGCTAGGGGTGGCGCCTCCCCCAGTAGATGAACCTGAGCGGCGGTCCACTCATCCATGTCGATGTCGAAAGGGATCGGATCACCCCCTACCCCGATGCCAGTGAGCATCGAGAAATCATAAGGGGTCATCGTCATGTCCCCTGCAGTGGAAAAGTGAAAAGAATCCGTGGTGTCCCACCACCTCTCTGCCAGAGCGCGCGAGAAGAGGTCTGCATGTGGAGAGCCTGGAGAGTCCTCGGCAGAAGGCGTCGAAACCCGCTCGGTACATGATGCGACGGACCGCGTCAGGGAGCTCACCGTACCACTCCCGAGCGCCAGTATTCCCATACCCGCGAATGGTATGGGAATCCTCCTGTAAATAGAAAATAACAAATTGCAATACAACATTCAAAATGCAGTTCTAAGAAGCAGAACAGATATGGCATGCGTGCAAGTTTAACAGATTTAAACAAAAACCGGGTGCCGGTGTGCTTACAGTGAACTACAGCGTGTGATGTGTCAATGTGTTCGGGTGGTTCAGTACAGTATAGCATGTGTGCATAGTTTGACAGATTCAGACAAATACCGGGTACCGGCGTGTTTGCAGTGAAATACAGTGTGCGCCGTTGTGTTTGGGTGATTCGGGGTTAGTGCAGTGTGTGTGCATTTGCCAGTCTCAAGCAGATATCAGTTGTATGTATGATTACAGTCAACTAAGGTGTATAGCATGCCAGACTAAAGCAGTTAAAGAATACAACTAGCTATGACAGTTTTTGTATCCTACATTGCGGGAAGTAAAACAGAAAGAAGAAAGTTACATCGGAAGCGCCGAAGGAAAGGTGGGAGGTAGGCTCACTCAGTAGTAGCTCAGGCGCCACGTGCCTCTCAAAGCTTCGGAACTGGCGCAGGCCGTCGGGGGGCAGGACATGGATCGCCGGTCGGTAGGTCGCCGGGTCGAACGGGCGCTCGCTCAACGGTAGGAGCTCGACCCCGAGATCCATCTCGTGGTCCGGGGGAGTCCCGCCGCGTGGAATGTCGTCTGCCATATCGAAAATGATGAGAAAATGGCCGGAGGAAGGAAAACCGGGCCGGAATACGAAGAGTCAACTAAAAAGTCAACTCCCGAGAGGGTCGGAAATGGCTGGGAAGGCCGAAATGTGAAAAGGCACAGGAATGAAGAGGAAAACAAGGGAAACAAACCCCGAAAAGGCAGGAACGCCAAACGAGGCACCGAAACAAAAATGTGATCGGTTGAAAATGTCCGAAACGCGATGAAAATCGCGAATCCAACGACGAAACGGGCGTAGAACGCGAAGAAACGGAGAAACGGGGAAGAAAAAACGCTCTAGAGAGAGAGTGTGAAGGATTTCGGCGGTAGGGAAGTGGGGCACTAGGGTTTGGAACCCTATTTTATAACACCCGTGGTGAATTGTCAAAACTGCCCCGACTCAGCAACTTTTTGCCGGTCGGCAATGTTTTGTGCCGGCCGACACTTTTTTGTGCCGATGGACTTGTTTTGCAGCCGGTGGACAGCCGGTGGCCTCCCCTTCCGGCCGGTGGTGTTCCCACAGCCTTGTTTAGGCCATATGAGGAGTTTTTGGTCTTCATAGCTCAAGAAAGTGCAAGAAAGTGCATTTTCAATGCTCAATCGGCCTCCGTTTTGACTTCGGATTGCGTCTTCAGTGCATAGCACTCCAACCCATGCAAGATTGTATCCTTTTCGTATCCTTTTGGCTTTTACAAGATCCAAAAAAGTTTCCCCGTGTGCGTTGCACGCGTTCATCGCACTTTCTCAGTGCATCACATCGCGCTGTTACGCGCCTCACAGTTGCATTTTCTAACATACTGCATGCGTTGTAACACGCACCCCTCGCATTGTCATGCACATTTCTCATGCATTGTCATCGCATTTTTATTCCATGCATTGTCATGCATTTCGAAACACATGCGTTGTTACGAATTTGAGTCCATCTACATCCCGTGTGGCATACGTGTCACATTGGGCATCTTTTTGCACCCTATTGAGGCATGCGTGTCTCATTTGTATCACTTTGCATCATATGAGGCATACATGTCTCATTTGCCTCATTTGCATTGGCACGTGTGCCCCATTCCCTTTGGCGCGTGTGCCCCATTTGCATCGGCACGTGCACCTCATTTGCATAGAACATGCATTCCATCGCACTGTTTTGTGCATTTCAAACCTCGCGCTGTTTTGCGCATCGCACTGTTTTGTGCATTTCAAACCTCGCGCTGTTTTGCGCATCGCACTGTTTTGTGCGTTCCAAACCACTTGCACTGTTTTGTGCATTTCAAAATCAATCGCGCTATTTTGCGCATCTCATTGCATTTTGCATGCATTCCATCGCGCTATTTTGCGCATCATACCGTCTTGCATCCCGGTCTGGCGAGACCTTAAACACGCACGGTCTGGCGAGACCTTAAACACGCACGGTCTGGCGAGACCTTAAACATGCACGGTCTCGCGAGACCTTAAACACGTACGGTCTAGGAGACCCTAAATCCTCTGAAGGTGCAATTCCTTTGGTGTTTGTCGTACCCGAACGACTTTTGATAAGTTGCATCATACATGCATCTTAAGCCGCGTGTTGTCGCGCACTCCATGCAACATGCATTTCATGCATCATTTGCATTTCAAAAACAAAAAACAAACAAAAACATGCATTGTCATGCATACACATTGCATCCCAGTCTAGGAGACCTTAAATCCTCTAAAGGTGCAATTCCTTTGGTGTTTGTCGTGCCCGAACGACTTTCGGTGGTCTGGTAAAGCCACCCGTCTATGTTTGCGGTGAGTTCCTGGAAGACCAACTGGGACGGTGGAAACTAGAGTTTGAACGGCTTAGGCCTAGAACGCAAAGGTTCGGGAGTTCCGAGACTAAAGTCTGGTTCAAATACCCAGGGGTGTATCCTCGGCTTGAAATCTGTATGGAAGCCCCATAGATTGAGGCAGCATGTCTGCGCCTCAGTTCTGGATACTGAGCCAACCTAGTATGTCGCCCTATTGGTAAGATAGGGAAAACTGCAATCATAGTCATTGCATCAACATGCATTGTCATGCATTTCCATTGTAGCTTGCATGCATCCATTGCATTTTCCCCAGTAGATCGCATCATACTGCATTGTCATGCATTTTTGTAAATATCCATTCTATTGCATATTTGTAGATATTGCATTGTAGTTTGCATGCATTCATTGCATCGCCTTCCGCCTATGGCTTGCGCCTTTCCAGGTTGAGTTTGGTCCGGTATGTGCCCTTACTTTTCATGTTAAAACACAGTTCTGCATGTGTATCACGCCGATTCCACGCTGGTATGTTGGTTTGAGGGTTGCGGCACCTTTTCTGTGTTACACATGGCTCATATGCGTACATGCCTTTCCTAGGCAAGATTTGGTTTGGCCCGCGTGCCATAACCATTGCATTCTAGATTACATGCATTCATTGCATCACTTCCATCTATGGCTTGCGCCTTTCCATGTTGAGCTTGGTCTGGTATGTGCCCATACTTCTCGTGTCGAAGCATAGTTCAGTAAACCGTTCTATGTCAAACATGGCCTGTATGCGTACATGCCTTTCCTAGGCAAGATTTGGTTTGGCCCGTATGCCATAACCATCGCCATCTTCCTAGCATATCCATATAGATTACATTGTAGTGTAATTTTTGCATCCGGCATTAGGATCATTGTCCTTTCTCCAGCGGGTCATTTCCCCACTTGTGTCAATTCCACCCAATACTTGTTCTTGTGTCTGTCTACGATGCTCATAGTTCAGTTGACCGTTCTATGGTAGACAGACTTGTTACCTCCATCAATCTATTTGACATAGGTGTGGTTTCGAACCGCTCGCGATTGGATCATGATTCAATTGCTTTGCATATAGCTTGCATTGTTTCAATTACATTGCATCTTCATTTGCATTTTTATACATTGTTTTGTATATATTGCATATCGTTTTGCATCCATTCTTGCATTGTCATGCATGTTGCTAACAATATTGTACCTGTTAAGTTTGTTTTCTTTGCAGGCACGATATTGTATGTACGGTTCATTTGAGGCTGGTGCAACCAGACGAGCCGCACAGGTATTGTATACTCCGAGTGAGACGTATCGAGAATTGCATAATTCTCTTACATCCTTTCTGCATTGTAGTGTAGTTTGGTGTATGCTAGCTTAAAATTGTCGCATGTATGCTTCATTACAGCTTTCTTTGCATAATCATAAGTTATGCTCGGCTTCCTGCATTGTTTTGCATTTTGCCCCTGCCTTCGGGCGCATACCTTGTTTGTCTTGCATGTTTGTCTAAGTCTTCGGCCTTGTCAAAAATGGGTCGTCTCTGGGCTTTGACATTCACTCCCGTCATTGTTATGACTTTCGAGTTCTGTCAAAGAGGGGCAACTGTAGACACCCCATTTTTGACCGTCCTCAAGACTTGGACGTCACCGTTTGAACACTTGGTGATCATCCATGTTTGTGTTCGTTTGGAGTTCCCGGAGGTCTCGGCTACGCGCCTTGTCTCAGGATCTCCGAACTCGACTGTTTAGTGTCTGGTTTTGCACCAAACACTTGTGTTTTGCCTTGGAAGGGCAGGGTAGGGCTTGTGGACCATCCCCACCCACCACCGGCAGTGGCTAAAGGCCACCGGCTGGTTTTTGTCTCCACCGGCAATGTATTTTGCCGGTCGGCACTATTTGTTGCCGGTCAGCACTTTTTAGTGCCGGTCGGCACTCCATTTGGCCAAGGTGGCATTTTTGGCCGGCCGACTACTGTGCATCTGCTTTTGCAGATATTTTAAGACAGCTGTCTTGCTTTTGCTCCCCTCCATACACGTGTATGGAGGGATCTCCCTCTTATGAAGCTTGTCTTGTAAGCTTTACAAGACAAGAAGCTTCTATAAAGAGAGGGGCTCTCTCTTGGCTTTAAAGGTTAGAAAGTTTAGACATTTTAGAGAGGGAGAAGACAGAGGAGAGCTCTGGTTTTAGGGTTAGGGTTAGATATACACTCTATCTCTCTTTTACTCTCTTTGTGTTCTAGGTGTTTTGTGTCTTACTATTGCACACAAACACCTAGTGTTTCACCTTCCTCTTGAAATTGAGGTTCTAAGGGGTTTGTTTTGAAATTTTGGAGCTGACTTCAAGCCAAGGAAGGCCATTGGAGCATCATTTGTGAAGGGATCTTCAAGGGTGAGAATCTAGTCCCTTTATTCCCCATTTTTGCGCCTTATTTCTACCTGTCTTAAATTCGTTTTTGAGCTTGGTGTATAATACAAAAAAGTTCTGTTTTTAAGTCCTCTTGATTGTTTGTTAAGAGTGTTTTTTGGTTTGGGGGTGTTTGACCCCTCTTAGGCCTTGAAAGGCCTCATTTTGTGCTATTTTGTGCTAGCTTCGACACTTTGGTGTTTGGGCCTCTTCACCACTGAAATCTTGAGGGATTTTAGTGGTGGAGATGGTGCCTTGAAGTCTCCAAAAGGAGAGGGCCACCCCCTCTCCTTGTTGTCCTTGGAAAGGGCATGTTTTGGCCTCTAAAGGGAGCCTATGTTTGAGTGTGTGTTGAGCATGTATAGGCTATTTTTCATGCTTATATATCCATAATATAACATGATTTTAAATTGGTTTTGGTACTCCATGCATGCTTAGCATAGTTGCCATGTAATGCCTTGTTTATGCCTTAATATGCCTTAGGTTGTTAGCCCTTATTCGAGCATGTTTTAGGCTTAGTTTTGTGAAGGTTTTGTGCCTATCTTGACATGTTTTAGGTCTGTCCATAAGTGTTTGGGTTGATTTTGACATGCTTAGTATAGCTCCTTTGCATTCCGGCTTGTTGGCCTTGAGTATGTGCATGTATAGCATGGCATCTTTGCATCGATTTGGTGATTTGGAACCACCCTACATGCTATTTCAGTCCCATTTCCATGCCTATGTGTTTGCCTTGAATGCTTCTTTAATGCTTTGGAAGCACGTGTTGCATGCTCCATGTTTTGATCATTGTGCATGCCTCTAATTGGAGCCACTTAGATGCCATCTAAGTAGTCCTTTAGCCTTGTTTTAACATGCTAAAAATCTGTTTTTAGTTGTTTAATGCATGCCTTGATTGCTATGCTAAATGTGCTTCAAGCCCCTTTGACTTGATCCAAGCACTTAGGCCATTTGTTGCATGTTTAACTTGACTTGTTGCTTGGTTTGGCACCTTGTATTAACATGATTTTCAGAGCTTATGTTGCATGCTTTTTAGTCCATGATTGCCTCTTTCAAGTGTGCTTGAGGGTTGTCTAATTTGTGCCTTAGTGTTGGCCTTCCATCATATGCATGTGTGCATGTGTTTTGGTCCTTTGTTTTGGTCATTTTAGCCACTGTTTTGGGCCTTATTAGAGCTACCTAAATCATGTTTAGGACCCCCTTTTCATTGGTTGGCATTGCCTCATGTTTGCTTGTATGCTTGCATAAGTTTGTTGCCATGCCATGTTGCATCCTTAGCTTGTATGCCTAGGTTGCATAACATCTTGCATGCATGCCTTATTCCTTGACTTAGTGATAGGAATTGGGCCTTGTTTGTTTGATTGGTTTGCATTTCATTTGATATGAAAGTTGCATACTTGGTTCCTTGGGCCATCATGCATGGAAATGCGTGATTGGTGGTCCGAGAATCGAGGCACATGCCCCTTTGAGTCACTGCCATGATAAGGGACATGATTGTTGCATACATGCCTTGAATTGTGCTGCCATGCTTTGCCTTGCCCTCTGTTGCTGTTATTTGCAGATTCTGCAGGAACACTCTGCCGACCGGCAGTGTAAAGTGCCGGCCGGCAATAATTTCTCTGCCGACAGCTTCATTTTGTGCCGATGGCCACATATCACTGCCGGTGGTAATTCCACTCAGCCGGTGGCACTCCCCAGTGTCCAGGGATGCAGTCCTGAGGTTTTGGCAGCCTCCAGAGGAGTGAAGGAAGGAAAACAGAGGCAGCCTATGCATGGCGACGCGCTTCCCGAAGCGATTTTCCTGTTTTTCTTAGCTTAAGTTATTTTGCTTAGTTGATTAGGCAATTTGTAATATTTAATTAGCTTGCGTAGTTAATTAATTTGTAATATTTATTTGGTCCCTCCGAGTGAGGGCAAATCTGTAATAAGTGTGCGTGAGTGGTGTGTATGTCTTCCAATCCCCACTTCTTTCTTCCCTTTTACTTACCTGCTTTGATGGTTAGTATTAGGGCACGTTTAATTTAGCATACCTTATGCTATGCATGCGTGCATTCATGCATTTGTGTTGCATGCATTAGGCTCGGTACATCACGCTAACTGCATTTGTATTTCAATTCCAAAGTGAATATGTGATAGTTGATCGCATTTCACATGCTATGCTTAGGTTAGCCGAGCCTATCTAATTGCATCCTGTATGTGTTACATTAGACAATTTAACATGAACTAGGACACGCATGTTTGCTAACTAGTTTATTGTTTTGGCACGGAGTACGATGTAAGTATTTATGCTTTAGCATCCCACATGCGTGTGAGTGTTGCCATGACAGTATGCTTGCCATGCGGCTAAATGCTTATATGATAAATTGCTTGAATGCCTGTGGGTGAAGGTTGGATTGTTTGAGTTGGGAAAACTCGTTGAAATTCGTATTTTAGCCTACTTGCGAGTACCAAATCCCAAAACGCTTTCCAAAACAAACGGATGTGCAATGTTTTTTCCCAAATTAGGCAATCTAGTCTATACTTGTTTGCTGGGCGCATAACATAGTAATTCTAGGCTAATAACCGGAATAAGAACACGTAACGTTTTCAAAATCGGATATCATGGTTAGTAGAGGCCGGTCTTCGGACCGGGCGAAAGGGGGTGCTCATAGCTGACCTTCCCCGATCGTACCAAAGCTCCCGAGCCGAGACAACTCTGGTGATGACGGACATGTGGCCTTCGGCACCGAGTCAGGGTTTCCTAAATTCTCCCATTTTAAAAATATTTAGGTGGCGACTCTGTATCTGGCAAAGCAGTCCATGTTTGGCACTACTTTTTCAAAAATCTGTTTCTCAAAACGATTTGCCAGATTTGGACTCTTTGGTTCAGATTTAGAACCGTGACACAAATCGAGAGTCCGAACTGTAGCATGAGGTCCCTCGCGGACGTGTTACAGTACTGCTCCTCCTCCTCCTGGGTAGTAGGCGCCTGGATCCGAAAATGGTCCTCGAACAATAAGTATCGCACAAACCCTGCCCGAGCGAGAGGTGGCCGAGCGCCGAGCAGGTACATCTGAGCAACGTCCCACTCGTCCATGTCTGTGTCAAAGGGGATCGGATCACCCCCCACTCCGATGCCTGTGAGCATGGAGAAGTCGAAGGAAGTCATCGTCATCTCCCCGGTGGCGGAAAGGTGGAAAGAGTCGGTGGTGTCCCACCACTTCTCCACCAGAGCAGCAAGGAGGGGCATACTCGCAGTGAGGCACGAGAGTCCCATGCAAAAAGTCCCAAAGCCAGCTCGGTCATCGATGCGACGAACCGCGTCAGGTAGCTCCATGTACCAACCTCTGGCGGTAGTGTTTCCATACCCCCGGAAGGCATGGGAATCTCCCTGTGATCAAAATAAACATTTGCGAAGCAATGTTACAAATATAGTGTTGAATACACTAAGAATTGATGAGAATACAACGTGTGTACACGTGTTTAGATTCAAACAGATATCGGGTGCGGGTTGCTCGCAGTAAACTACAGCATGTGATATGTCAGTGTTTTTTAGTAGTTTAGTGGAAAATACAGCGTGTGTACACGTGTTCAGATTCAACCAGATATCGGGTGCAGGCGTGCTCGCAATCAAATATAGCATGCAATGTACTAGTAGGCATGAGTTGAGTAGTTAAAGAACAGCATCAACTGTTGCGGTTATGTATTCTTCTTTGCGGAAAATGAAACGAAGAAGAGTGTACCTCGGAGGCACCGAAGGACAGATGTGACTCTGGCTCGGGCAGTAGAAGCTCCGGTGCCACACCCCTCGCAAAGCTGCTGATGTGGCGGATGCCGTCGGGAAACAACACATGTATCGATGGCCGGTAGGTCGCCGGATCGAACGGCCGGATGTGGAGAGGCAGGAGCTCGACCTCGGGATCCACGTCCATCTCCAGGGGAGCCCTATTCTGTGGTATGTCGTCTGCCATCTCGAAGAGAGTGCAAAAATGGCCGGAAGTGCGAAAACCGAGCAAGAATATGAAAAGTCAACCCCGAGAGGGTGAAAAATGGACGGAAAACTTGGAGTACGGAAAAGGCACGAGAATCATGGTAAACTCGAGGGAAACAAACCCCGAGTGGTGGAAATCGAGAAAAATGCACTGAAACCAAGATTTGTTCGGTTCAAAATGTGCGAAACGAGGAAGTGTTCGCAAATCGAATGACGAAACGGGCTCAAAACCTGAGGAAAAGGAGGAATGAAGGTTGGAAAATAACCTAGAGAGAGAGGGGAGAGATTTTCGACCAAGGGGCAAGTGAAGAAATAGGGCTAAAAGCCCTATATTTAAAGACTCGTGGCCAATTGACAAAACTGCCCCGATACAGGCATTTTTGGCCGGTCGGCCAAATAGGTGGCCGATGGTCTTGTTTTGTGGCCGATGGATGGTCGGTGGTCTTCCCCGGTGGCCGGTGAACCTCTTACACCCTTTTTTGGGTCATTGATGTGGTTTGGGACCTTCTTTGCTCAACACAGTGCAAGAGAGTGCATTTTCAAAGCTTGATCGGCCTTCATGTTGACCTTGAGCTGTGTCTTCTGTGTGTGGTACTTGATACGTATGCGATGTATCCTTTTGGTATCCTTTTGTCTCTTGCGAGATTCAGAAGTTGCTCCACATGCGTTACGTTACAACGTTTCATCGTGAGCGCGCGTGGGTTATACATCATTTCACTCGCATTGTTATGCACACCTTTTGTGCATTGTCGCACACACCATGCTTGCATTATTGTGCATCTTCTTTAGGTAGCACTGTCATGCGTACCTTACATGCATTGTTATGCACTCCTACTCGCGTTATTATGCACATATGTTATGCGTTGTCACGCACGCCACACTTGCATTGTCATGCATTTCAGCATCTCGCATTGTCATGCCCACCTCACATGCATTGTCATGCATTTCCCTATCATGCATTGTCATGCATGTTTCTCATTTTTACATTATCATGCATTTTCACCCACATTGTCACACACTTGCAACAATATACATTGTCATGCATCTTTCATTCGCATTATCATGCATTTCAAACCATGTGCATTGTCGTACATTTCCATATATTGCGTTGTACATAACATTGCGTTCCATTGCATATAGAATGTATATATTGCATTGTAGTTTGCATGCATTTGTTGCATATCCATCTATGGCTTGCGCCTTTCCATGTTGAGCTTGGTTTGGTATGTGCCCATACTTTTCACGTTGAAGCACGGTTATGATATTATGTGTACGCACCCAGTGTTGAGGGTGACGGCACCATTTCCGTGTTAAACGTGGTTTGTGTGTGTCCATGCCTTTCCTAGGCAAGATACGGTTTGGCCGCACGCCTTATCCATTCCATCCATTGCATATAGAATATAGGTTGCATTGTCTTGCATCCTCCCGTCCACCCGCGTTGTTTCGCATTCGTAGGTTGCATTGTCTTGCATCCTCCCGTCCACCCACGTTGTTTCGTATTCTTAGGTTGCATTGTCTTGCATCCTTCTGCATACATATTGCATGCGTTGTCGCGTTATGCTTTACTTATATGTGTTCAAGTTTCTATACACATTGCACGCGTTATCGCGTTATGCTTTACTTATTTGTGTTCAAGTTCCTATACACATTGCATACGTTGTCGCGTTATGCTTTACTTATATGTGTTCAAGTTCCTTTATTTTCACACATTGTACCTGTTGTCGCATGTGCTTTACTTACATGTGTACATTTTATTCTCCGCTTTACACATTGTACATGTTGTCGCATGTGCTTTACTTACATGTGTATACTTATCAATTGCTTTACACATTGTACATGTTGTCGCATGTGCTTTACTTACATGTGTATACTCTTCCTCACCTCCACACATTGTATATGTTGTCACATGTATTTTACTTATATGTGTTTGTGCCTTCATAGCATTGTTATGCTTGTCTCAAATCGCATTGTCATACACACACTCGGGTTGCATTGTTTTGCATCCATCCCATATTGTTATGCACCCCTTCCACCAGCATTGTCATGCACCCTCTCACTCGCGTTGTCACGCACTTTTCACTTGCGTTGCTATGCATGTATCTAACGATATTGTACCTGTTAAGTTCTCTTTCTTTTTCAGGCACGATATTATATGTACGGTTCATTTGAGGCTGGCACGACCAGACGAACCGGACAGGAACGATTTGTATGTACGGTTCATTTGAAGCTGGCACGACCAGACGAGCCGCACAGGTATTGTATTCTCCGCGTCAAGCATAGCGAGAATTACATAATTCTCTTACATCCTTTCTACATTATAATGTAGTTTGGTCTTTGGCTTGCTTAAAACTGTTGCATGTTATGCTTCGTTACAACTTTCTTTGCATGATCATAAGTTATGCTCGACTTTGTGCATTGTCTTGCATTTTGCCCCTGCCCTCAGGCGCATATCTTTGTCTGTAGCTTGTACGCTTTGTCTAAGTCTTTAGCCTTGTCAAAAATGGGTCGTCTCTAGGCTTTGACATTCACTCCTGTCATTGTTATGACTTTTGAGTTCTGTCAAAGAGGGGCAACTTTAGACACCCCATTTTTGACCGTCCTCAAGACTTGGGCGTCATCGTTTGAACACTCAATGATCATCCTTGTTTATGTTTGTTTTGAGTTCTCAGAGGACTCGGCTGCGCGCCTTGCCTCAAGACCTCTTAACTTGACTGTTTTGTGCTTGGTTTTGAACCAGGGACTTGTGTTTTGTGTTTCTGTGGATGGGAAGAGGCTTGTTAGCCATCCCTGAAACACACCGGCTGTGACATGATGTCACCGACCGTGATTTCTTGCCACCGGCCATTGGTGATGGCTGATCGGCACTCTTAATGGTGGGTCGGCCACTTTGTTGGTCAATCGGCCATTTCTGCTGGTCGACCCACTTCCATCTGCTTTTTGAAGATCTTTTATGCCAGCTGTCACAGCTGGCATCCACTTTATACCCCCTCCATACACGTGTATGGAAGATTTGCACCCTTTGCTCTAGCTTCTTGAGGAAGCTTGACCCTTTGTCTTAGCTTCCTCAAGAAGCTTGGACCTTTGTCTTAGCTTCCTCAAGAAGCCTTGACCCCTTTGCCTTAGCTTCTCTAAGAAGCTTAGGCCCTTGTTTGTTCTATAAAAGAGAGCCTCCCTTCTCCTTTGGTGAGGTTCAGCAAATCAGACATATATATCTCATATATCACTCTCTCTCTATATATCTCCCTCTCTCTCTACATTTGTGTGTGTTAGAGTGCCTTAAAGTGTGTTTTGTTCTTAGTTTTGCACTAAGACACCTAGTGTTACACCATACTTGAGTTGTTGAGGTGTTGAGAGGTTGTTCTTGGTGTTTTGAGTTAGATTTGATCAGAAGGAGGGGGCTGGAGTTGCTGTTCCTGAAGTGTTCTTCAAGGGTGAGCACTATTGCTTTATATTCCCCATTTTTGCATTAGCTTTTAGCCTATCTTGCTTGCTGTTTTGAGCTTAGTGTATAACTGATAAAAGTTCTTTTTTTTTTTTTGTGTTTAAGATGTTTCATTAGGGTCACTTTGGTGTTGGGGGTCGTCCACCCCCTCTTAGGCTTTGTTTGGCATTTTTTTGTGTCTTCTTCGTTGAGCTTTGGAACTTTCATGTATTGGCCTTCTCACCACTGAAATCTAGAGGATTTTCAGTGGTGGTGAAGTGGTTTTGAGGTCTTGTATAGGGGAGGGACACCCCTCTCCCTTTGTGTCTCATTTGCTTGTGTTTTTGGCTCATAAGGGTAGCATGTATGCTTAGTTGTTTTTGGCTCCATCTCAGTGGGTATTTAGTGATATTTTGTCATGTTATGCCTCTGCTTTGAGTTGGTTTAGTGGTCTCTTACATGCATCATATGCTTGTCTTGTAATACCATGTTTTGGCCTAACATGTATCATGATTGTAAGATGGCATTTTAGCATGATTTTTGTTTGGTTCCAAGAACATGATTTTGGTTTGGTTATTGCTCTATTTTGCCATGCTTAAGGTTTGTCTTGGGTCTTTGGAGTCATGATTGCCATGCTTTCTATAGCCACCTTGCACTTTGGCTTGTTAGCCTTGGGTGTGTGAGTCATAAGCTTGCATTACTTAGGCTATTTCAGTGATTTAGAATCACTTACCATGCTATTTCAGTCCATGTTCCATGCTTGTATGCTTGCATTCATCATCCTTTCCATGCTTTGAAGAGTTGTCCTTTCATGCCTTAAAAGGGGTCATAGTGTATGCCTCTTTGTTTAAGTCCTTGGGCTGCCATATCAGTGGGTTTTGGGGTGTATTTTGACGCATTGAAACTCTGTTTTTGGTTGCATAATCCATGCCATGTGTGGTCATGATAGTTGTAGTGGAATGCTCCCTTTTATAGCCTTGAATGCCCCTTGTTTCATGCCCATTTCTTAGCATGTTTTAGCTTTGTTCCATGCCTGTTTTAGGCTTGTTTTGGAGTGCCTTAGGACTGTTTTAAGTCACTTTGGTCCTTTGGGGTTTGGTTGACATAGCTATGGTTTGAACCCCTTCGTTGGCCTCAAGTTTTGGACCTTATTGCATGCCTTGCTTGCATGTTTTATTTGACTTGGCATCATCCTTTGCATGTGCTTCAGAGCTTAACATGTTGGCCTAGTGTCCATGATTTCCTTTTTTTAAGTGTCCTTAAAAGTTGCCTTTTGCACCTAAGTGTTGGGGCCTTTGCATGAGCATGCTTAGCTGTGCTTTATCCATCATTTCCATTGCACTTTGGCCACTGTTTTGGGGCATGGCTAAGGTCTCCCATTTCGTTTTAAGTCCATCCTTGTACATAGTTGCATATTTGGTAGGTTGCATCTTGTTACATCATGCTTGCATTATATCATGTTTGCATGCTCTTGTTACATTAGTTTAGCTTGCATGTTTAGTTTGCATTGCGTTTGGCATGTTTTGCTAATTTAGCCTCATATTGCATACTTGAGCCATTTTGTATACTTGAGTCATATTCCATACATGCATTGCATTATGTTTGGTTTGGGGTGTCAAACCAAACATGAGGAGTGAGGTGTGCTCGTACTTAAAGTGACGAAACACGTCTCAATCCTCGGTCCCTGACGCCCTTGATCTCAAAATGATAGGGCATGAAGCATTCATTTGTTTTGTTGCATTCATTTACATTGATTTGCAAACTTGGTACCTTTGGCCATCATGCATCGAAATGCATGATTGGTGGCCCAAGGACCGAGGGCCATGCTCACATTGAGTTCATCGCATGATAGGGAGAGTGGCTAGGCACACATTGTCTTGAAAATACCTTGCCATACACTGTCTGTCCTCTGCTGCAGCGAAACCAGTATTCTGCAGGAATGGATGACCGGTCGGCTGATGGTCCTACTTTTGGTCGATGGCAATTCTCCCATGGTCGGTGGATCTACATTCGGGCCGGTGACATCCCACCACACTCAGGGAGTGATTCAGAAGGGTTCTGGAAACTTTCATAACTTTCAGAGGAACAAGGCAATGTAAACAAAGGCAACACTGGCATGGCAACGGGTTTTCGGGCTAGGCAAATCCAGCATGCATCATCCCATCATTCCAAGGCGGGGCTGCGACCACCTCCCTTCTGATTTTAATTTGTTAATTAATTAGAAGTTTTGTAATATTTAATTAGCTAGAGTAGTTAATTATTTATTCGGGTTTGTATTATTTATTCGGACCCTCTGAGGAGGGAAAATTTGTAATAAGTGTGCGTGTGTGTGATGCTTGTCTTCCAACCCCCATTTCCTTCTCCATTTTATTTAACCGCTTATGATAGTTAGATTAGGGCATGTTTCAATTAGCATACTTATGCTCGCATGTTTGCATTCATTCATCTGTCTTGCATGCACCGGGCTCAGCGCATCATGCTAACTGCATTGTATTTCAATTCCAATTTGAATACATGTATCAAGTTGCATTTCACATGACATCTTAGAATAGCCGAGCCTATTTCTAGTTGCATTTTGCATGTGTTGCATTAGCCACCTTAACATGAACTAGGATCATGCATTTGATTACTAACTAGTTTCTGTTTTGGCTCGGAGTACTCAGTAAGTGTTTATGCTTTAGCATCTTGCATGCGTGTGAGTGTTGCCATGATAGCATGCTTACCATGAGGCTAATTGCTTATGTGATATAACTGCCTGAATGCCTTTGGGTGAAGGTTGGATTGCTTGAATTGGAACAATTCATTGAAATCCGTGTTTTAGCCTACTTGCGAGTAGCAAAACTCAAACCATTTTCCAAACAAACGGGTATGCAATGCTTTGTTCCAAATTAGGCGATCTAGTCCATACTTGTTTTGTTGTGCGCATCACATAGTAATTCTAGGCTAATAAACCGAAATAAGAACGCATGTGTTTTCAAAAACAAGATATCATGTTTAGTAGTGGCCGATCATTGATCAGGCGAGCGGGGGTGCTCATAGCTGACCTTCCCCAATCGTACCCAAGTTCCCGAGCAGAGGCAACTTTAGTGATGACGGACATGTGGCCTTAGGCACGAGTCAGGGTTTTCTAAATTCCCCCCCAAATAAAATATTTAGGTAGCGACTCTGTATCTGGCAAAGCAGTCCATGTTTGGCACTTCTTTCTGAAAATCTGTTTTCAAAATGATTTGCCGGATTTGGACGCTTTGATGATTCATCGGTCTTACATTGCACTCTACGAGATTAGATACAGGACCGTGACATTGAGTCCGAACTGTAGTGAGCCCAAGTGAACAAAACAGGGATTCCCTCCCGGGACGTTCGGGGACGTCTACAACGTCTTTCTAAAAATATCACCTAGACGTGGTTTGATGGGGTTTGGAAAGAGTGGGAAGTTGTCCCCTCAGTTTATTGGCTCTTTTGAGATCCTTGAATGGATTGGGGAGGTTGCATATCGTTTGGCGTTGCCTCCGCAGCTTTTCGGGGTGCATGACGTGTTTCATATTAGCATGCTTCAGAAGTACGAGCCGGATCTATCGCATGTATTGGATTGGACCAACTTAGAGGTAGATGAGGTTGGCTCATATAAGGAGAGACCGGTGCGAGTCTTGGATAAACAGGACCAAGTCTTGCGAGGCAAGACAATTCCCTTGGTCAAAGTATTGTGGAAACATCACGGGATTGAGGAAGCCAATTGGGAACGTGAATTAGAGGTCTGAGAGAATTATCCAGACCTGTTTGTTAATGTTTGAGTATATGTTGGAATTTTTTTTTTTGTTGATGAACTCTAAGAACATTGAATATGTTTTTGATTGTAAAATATTATAGATGTTTTGGCTTATGGAAGTATTGTAATTGTTGAATATGTCTCGGAAATGCGAGTTTAATTTAAACATTGTATATGTTGAATGTGTTTTAGAAATGCAAATATGTTATTAACATTGAATATGTTATGGAGATATGGAATATGTGTATCGAAATTAGTTGAATTTCGAAGGGATGCATGCTGGTAATGTGTGTTGAGTTATATCTTGTAAAAATTGTTCTCTTGAGAAGAGATGGAATGACCGGTGGGTGAGTCATGATGGTGAATGTTGAATTGAAATTACATTGGGAATCAAATAACCCTGATTTTGAAACTTGTATTAAATTTCGGGGACGAAATTCTTTAAGGGGGGAGGTTATAGCGATCCTGGTTTTACCCCGACCTTTGTTGTGTACCGGACTCGGGTTCCGTGGTACATGTTGATGTTGAGTTGGTGCAAGTGGTTGCTGCCTAGGTTTTGGTTTCTTCGCTCGAGCGAGGCTTTTTGCGCTCGACGGACTGGATAAGAGGAGGATTAGAATCTATCGGACTTGAATCCTAGGACTGTGAATCTCCTGAACTATTTAGTTGGATTAGATGTATGTCCCATGTTTGTTTTCTCATGGGATTTGATGTCTAAAAAAGATTATTTTTAGTGAATCCAATGTTTGGTTGGACGAACTGGATAGGATAAATGAACAAAAGACTATTTTACCCTTGTAATTTATAATTTATATTTTTTATTTAGTATATAGTTTTAAATTAACAACACTAAAAAAATAATTTTATTTAATATATAAATTTAATTTTTTAACAACACTAAAAAAATTTAATTCATAAGGCCATAATTTATAATTTATTATTTTTAATTAAATTAAATTTATAATTTATCATTTATATTTTTTATTTCACATATAGAAAGTACACGCCATCATCTTCTTATCCATTGGTTATTTGTTTGGTGATGACCCCAGTTATTGCATAATGAACCATGTGAAGATGGCCAACCAACTATGAATGGCTAATTTCTTCCCTTACAAGTCCCATGCATACAAGGCACGCGCGAGGTTTCTGTCCAAAAGCCCAACGACTGTTAACTATTGGACTATTTCGAGCCAAAAACCAAACTGCAGGGACAAAATTGATACAGTTAGAAGTGTAGGGACCAAAATGAAACCACGAGTAAACCATAGGGACCATTTCTGTAATTTGCCCTATTTAAAATGTTGTAATAATTCCCCACCCCGCTTCTTTCTATCTCGTTCTTTTACTTGATTTCTTTTTTTTTTTTTTGTGAATACACATCATATATTTTTTTTTCTATACATCCATGCTTTGCATCCATATTTCATGCATTTTGATTCGGCTAAGTTTGCATTTGTGGATTTAATCAATTCCTATATAATTATGTGCGCTATCTCATGTTTTTGAGATGATTGTCATATCTTAGAAGCCGAATCTTTAGTTGCATCTCATAAGTGAATTGTATTAGGATTTTGTATAAGATCATGCATGTTTTACTAACTTTGTTTTGTAGTTGTTTGCGGGACGTCAGTAAAAATATAAATTTTTATGCTTTAGAATCCCGCTTGTGTGTATTTTTCTTATTATGTTTAAGTATCCTACCATGTGGCTACTTGCTTACTTGATATAACCGTATGAATGCCAATGGATGAAGGTTGTGTCGCTTAGTTTGGAATGATGTTGATTTTTCATGTTTGTAAACTCAATTTATTTGGGTTGTACATCTTCAAAACTTTTTTAAAATACGTGAAATCAGATTATTCCAAAATGAATGGCATAGTCTATACTTGTATGCTTCACATAGTAAATTTTAGGATTTATTAAATAATCAGAACATGAACATATAAAGAAAATAAAATTCATATCATGGTTTAGTGAAGGCCGATTTTTTGATCGGGTGAGCAAGGGTGCTCAAGTAATGACCTTCTCCCTTCATACCTAAGGTTCCGAGCCAAGCATCCTTGGTTACAACGAACAGTGGTCTTGGCACGAGTCATGGGTTTCCTAATTTTTCCAAAATAAATATTAGGTGGCAACTCTAAGATCTGATGACGCAGTCCATTTGTGACAATAATTTTGTAATGAAATGGATTTTCTCTAAAGTTACTAAATCTGGACTCTCATCTAAGTTTCATATTGCACTTGTGAAACTAGATCAAAGAAATTGAGGGTCTGAACTGTTTAACGCGCACGAGTACCCCCCGAGCATGTTATAGTTTCTAGCAACTTTGCTAGGGATTTTATGAAACCTTAACTCGAACTCCATGATATGACTTTTATTTTCAAATTATATGTTTATTGCATTGCATGCATTAGTGCACTTAAAGTCCCTGTGTTTGCCTAGATACTGGTGGGAGCACAGACACACTTTTTGTGACATTACACCTATCTCTATGTTACTTTGGAGGCCGTGTGTTATAACATTTTTGAGATCTGTCAAAAAGGTAGCTCTGATATCTAAGCTTTGCTATCTAAGGTTCTCAGACTTCGAAAAGAGGCTGTATTGACTCTTCTGATTTCCTAAGATCTTCATTGGTTATGACCCAAAGGACTCTTTGATAATGTCACCTTGACTTCAACTCCTAAAGTAGAGCCAACCTTGTACATATAGTGAGTTATAGTACCTTTCAAAATTAGGACAGGATGCTCTACCATTTCTAGGATGTATGATACAGTATGTTTGAATAGTGATACCCTAGATCATTTCAAAGCTAGGACATGATAACCCTAGCCTCCATAGGGGTGTTTGTTCTTTTTTCTGCTATGTGCAATGTATGGGATCTGGGGTTCTCAAATTTTGAACAGTGGTTTAGGCATGTCAATTTGTAGGATTCAGCATTTTTTTTTTTTTTCCAGTGGGGGCATACAATGATCAGTTGTGGGAATTGGGCCAAAGTGCTACCATAGTTCTGATTGCAAGTTCCGTTCCGTTTTTGCTAAGTTGTGGCACCATTGCTTCAGAAAAGTCCAATATCCCACAAAGTCTACTGGTGTAAATAAATAGAACTTGTGGGATATCTGACCATTTTTGTAATTGGGGAGTGACCACCTGTTGATTGCACGGGCTTTATTTTGAATGTTGTGGATGGCCAACACTTTGACTAGCAATTTGAGAAAGGTTTTCTTTTGAGTTTTGAATTGAGTATTGAGTCTAAGTTTGGTTCCACCAAGTTTGTGGAGTTGGGATCAGGCTCAAGTCATTCTAGTGAGTCTGAGTTTGTTGATTTCGAGAGTGCTAACCTAGACATTTCTACCCTGTCTAGGTCTTCTTTGTCATTTTCTTTTGAGTCTGTTGTCATCGATCAATCATAGTTTCTTTTTAATAAAAGTGTCATAGATTCTGCCTACTTCTCTGTGCCTTTAATTCATTGCATTGACCAAAAATTACAAAACTTTTTTCAAAGCTCTTATAAAAATGAAGAGAAAGAAACTCCTCGAGATTTGAAAATTTTGATCGACTGAGAGGAAGAGATATGTGCTAAGCCCTTGATGAATGAAATCATTTCTGTTAATGTGGGTACTGAGAAGGATCCAAGCTTAGTCCATATTGATTTTATATTGTCCTTGTAAGAACACGAGCGATTAGACACTTTGTTAAAAGATTTCAAAAAATATTTTTGCGTGGTCCTATGAAGACATGCCTGGAATTGATCTTGAGATTGTACAACATAGAATCCATCTTGATTTGAGGTCCGACCTCCTTAAGTTTCAAACCTTGATTCAAAATGTTTAGTAATTAACCAAAGTATAAGGCTTACATAGCCGGAATGGAGGCAGCCCTTGAACTAGGGGCAATAAGGTCAGATGTGATTCAGATTGGAAGCAGCCCTTGAATTAGGGGCAATAAGGTCAAATGCGACAAAGATTCAAACTAGATTGTTTCTCAAGCTAATGAAGACCAGAAAAGAAGGCAAATCCCGGAATCTGAGAGAATGAGTTTTATTATTGAAGGACAATCGAGTTCCTATCCACGACACTAGAAGCAAATTTAGACCCAATTGGAGGGATCCCTACATCATCAGATTTATCTAGTCAAGAGTAACAACCATTCTCATGGATTTGGATAGTTTAGAACTTTCACAACCAATCAACATGGACAAGCTAAAGAAGTACTATCCTTTAGAAGCTCGCTGGGCTGAAAACCTAGAAGGGTGACCTAGGCAAAAATTAGAGTACAAACAAAATAAATAAATAAATAAAAACCTTGCAAGGTTGAAAACGCAAAAGGGCGATTTTGGCAAAAGTTAGAGCACAAAAAGAGAGTGTCAATACCCGAGTGAACCTTCGCCAGAACTACGTATGGCCTGATTCCTATCTTTGGGATACGTAGGAAGCTACATCTTAAAGTTCGGCCCTAATCATTTTTCAACTCACTCATCTTGTCCATGTTTAATTAGTGTATCTTTATTCGACTCAGCTATCCATATTTGATTGGCTCGTCCCCATTTGATTCAATTGTCCTATTTCTCCTTCATGACAGGTTCAATTGCAAGACAAATTTAGTTATACATCTCAAGGTCGATTTCATGTTGATCGGCTAGTGGTCATGTGCGAAAATAGATTTTGAGGACTTTTAATGAAGTTGATTGATTTTCTAAAGAATTATTCTATTTTTTGCAAAACTCAGACCATTCTTTGGACCAAAAAGGGAAAATTTTCAGTGTTCACAGCCTAACTCACATGATTTCAAAACGGAGAAGCGGAACAAGCATGCTAATCAAACTCTTATGTTGATTAAAATCTTTTTAGTCAAAAAACCAAAAGAAAAGAGCAAAGCGATGAACTAGGGGCACAGTCGAGTCAAGTTTTCTATCCTTTACCCGCCCTTTGAATTCTCGTCACCTTAATCAAGCAATCGTCGGAAAATGCACAGCAATTGTCGCCGGCGATGCTTTTCTGTCAGGCGATCGGCCAGCGATGTTTTGCTTTGTGTCTATTTTATTCCAGCAAACATAAAGGGGTGCATTTGGGATGGTTTTTGCTCATTGTCGCCGGCGATGTGTAAAAGGGTGTGTTTGGGATGATTTTTGCTTCATTTTTATTTTATTGAGTTGTGTTTTGTGTTTTCATCAGTGATAAGCTCAATATTCAGTTTAGAATTCATTACAGGTAGCGATTTTCAAGTTCAAAATTCAAAACAAAATGATTTTTATGCTCAGTATTGTGCCACTCATGCCATCTAGATTTACAAAACCAAACTTTTTTTTTTAAAGCTTCAGAGATCAAGCCCTGATCAAATTTGTACAAATGAGAGTTGAAGATATAGGTGCCCACTCCCAAGCATATATACAACAATAACAACAACGAAAAAAAAGAAGAGGGGTTTGTTTTCTTTTCCGATGAAGGTCACACGCCGACCTCATTTACTCGACTCTCTCGTCAATCTCTTCATCTTGATTTCGTCTTGGCAGACCCTTGAAGACCCTACCTCAATGCTTACAAAACCGCCGAGAGAGTTGACTCCTCATTGACCATCAAACGCAAAATACGACAGAACTCTGAATCGGGCCATGGAAGGGGATTGCCGTTTCAGCTCTTTATTCTCCGCCTTCAGTGCGCTAATCTCTGCTCGTGTATCCTTGTACATGCGTTAGAGCAGAGAAAGTTGGGCGTTTAATCGGTGTACCACACTTCTCCTGTTTTGCAGTCGATGAGATAAATTGGAGACCGCAGTCACTATCTCCATACAAGACTTCAGCGTGTAGTGGTTGGCTTCAATGTCAGATTGAGCTGCCATTATTTGCTTGATTGACAGCATAGGAAAGTTTAGAAGAGTAGGAGCAAGGGCACTCTGTCTAGGGGAGCTTATGGGATCATTAAGGTCTAGAAAGAGAGTAAAGGGATGGGACAGAGCCATATGTTAGAGGAGAGAGGTGTAAAAGAAAGGATTCGTTTAATATGCATGTATTTTGATTTTGTGTGTATATTATGTACTCTGCGAATCCTTTCTTTTACACATCTCTATTCTAACACATGGCTTCATCCATCTCCTTACTCTCTTTCTAGCTCTTAATGATCCCATAAGCTCCCCTGGACAGAGTGTCCCTGCTCCTACTCCTCTCAACTTTCCTATGCTGTCAGTCAAGTAAATAATGGCAACTCAATCTGACATTGAAGCCAACCATTACACGATGAAGTCTTGTATGGAGACAGTGGCTACAGTCTCCAATTTGTCTCACCAACTGCAAAATAGGACAAGTGAGGTACACCAATTAAACGCCCAACTTTCTCTGCTCCAACGCATGTACAAGGATGCACAAGCAGATATTAACGCACTGAAGGCAGAGAATAAAGAGTTGAAACGACAGGCTACCTCCATGGTCTGATTCAGAGTTCCGTCGTACTCTGCGTTGGATGGTCAACGGGGAGTCAACCTAAGAAATTTAAATAACCTTCATGTCTAGCGCTTTCCTGTTTTACAAAATATATATATATATATATAAAAGAAAAAAAACAGAAAATGGTTTGTTTGTTAAATTGACAAAAGGTGAATCACACAAAGATCCCAAGTGAAAAAGCTAGTGAGCAATGAAAATAAAGGAAAATTTGAAAGAGCAACATTTTAAAGGCCCTCATAACCACCTCCTGCAAAACAAAATGACAATATTCAGATCATATTTTGTTGAAATAAAAAGGAAAAAGAATAAAAAAGACAATGAATGTGAAGTATGTCTTGTGTGTGAAAGAGAGACCAAAATACTCATTTTTAAAAATTTCCCTTTGCAATTAGACACAGATAAAAGCAAGGGATTTTAAAAGAAGTTTATCCCTCAACAATTACTTGGACAGTTTGGTGAAGCTACTTTAATGCCTTGTTTTTTGTTTATTTATTTATTTATTTATTTATTATTTTTTTTTTAAGGGAAGACAACTTCGGTTAGACTAGTCCCCTTGGGTACTATCAGGCACAAGCCTTGGGTGCGGCCCCAATGGAATCGGGATCAAGGGCCTCATGGGATTCGAACTCCTAACCTACACTTCTTGAGGCTCTTATCATGGCTCGACCTGTCACTCGGCTAACCCCTTGGGGTTTAATGCCTTGTATTTTTGGGGAAAACAAATAATTAAAAACCATGAGACAAGTTCCGGTTCCTATATTTTAGCAAGCAGTACGACAATCCCAAGAATGCATGTGTACTAAAATTATGTCAATGTCTCATGATCTCAAGCAGCCACTAAACATGTGGGTTTACATCAGTTTGAAAAAACAGTGTATCAAAATGTTATAATGACATAGTAGAATTACCGTAGTTCCAGTATCACTGACTATACTACTGACACCACAAGATCAAACTAAAATCAAACAGAGAAGAGAAATGGGCTTTTGTTGTTTCCATGAAGAAATGGTTAATGGTAAGAAAAGGATCGTTGATTGTGATGTAGCGTGGGCCTCCCACTTACTTCGTTTCTCCCCCACCCTTGTGTGTGGTTTGGAATTTCCTCTCCACTGTTTCATCAGTGTAATAATTTGAAGCATCAATCAAGGATAGGAGCAGGTGTCTTTTTTTGCCTCCCCACAAAGGCACATTTTGCGTACACATCTATTTTAAAGAGATATGTTCTAACAATGTCACTGAGTACCAAGCCTTGATCATTGGTCTACAAATAGCTACTGAACTGAAAAACACTAACCTTGAAGTCAAGAAAGACAACCTGGTTGCAAACTTTCAGTATGCAACTTGTCTAATTAAAAAAATGGCAGGAGTTGTTTTTGAACATGTATTGTGAATAAAGAACTGTATAGCAGATGCACTTGCCAATCTGTTAAGAACATTGGTGTTGTTAGCAAGGTCAAATAGTTGATGTCCCTGTATGTCAACAACGGGTATTGCCACAACTGCTGAAATGCCGCCTTGTAGAAACAAACACAATTTCAGACCTAGCCATCGAAGCTAATGATTGGAGGATGCTAAATTGCCAATTAGAAAGGACCTCATTCCCCAGCTGATCTCCCAACCCTTTCTCTTGTACAAAACTTAACACTAAATCCTCTTTAAATAATAAGATCATCTCATCGTTCAACATTCCAAATTTATCTTCAATAATCATGAATCCATCAGATTGAAGCATCACCACAACATGACCAGTTGGTGCACCAGACACATTCCTCAACCTATCAAGAACAGCCCTACAACCCTCGAGCATCAGAAATCAACTTCCCATGAGCATCTTCAACAATCTGACCCACAAAAAAAGCTGGGTATGAAAGTTTTCCACCACATACAGCCTGATTAGCTCCTTTGCCACCAGCAAGTGTTTGGCCAGTCTTGGCTGAGATTGTCTCTCCCTCTCTTGGAAGTATCGATCTCCACATAGATGTCTGCATTGGCTGATCCAACGACTACGAGTGGTGGAGTTGCGGGACTCTGGGTTTGGGAGGCTTTGATTGTGAAAGAGGGCATTGGGTTGAGTCTTTTTGTTGATGGGTTGTTGTTGATCAATCTAAGGGGGTTGGGTTGAAGGTTTTTGGCGGGTTGTGTTGATGGGTTGTTGTGGGTTTTTGGGTGCCAATGATTTGACGGTGAAAGGGCTGTTATGCCTCTCATCTCTCTCTGCGGCTACAAACGAACCGAGCCGAACAAACTGAGCCAAGTATCATAGGCTCGACTTATTTACAAACTTACTTACAAGGCATTTAAACTCGGCTCGAACTCAAAACGAGCTACAATATCTAAGCCCAAACTTAATGGAGAACAATAAGCTAACCCTCTGCACTTATGTAGAAGTTTGTCCACTTAAAATGTATTTTTCAATCGATGTGGGACTTCCAACAAACACACCAACATTTTCTTCCAGTCTTTGAGTCCCACATCGCTGAGAGAGGAAACACCTTTGTGTCCTAATGCTTATAAAATGGTGAATTGTTGACACATTAGTCAACGAAAGAAAAGCAATGGCAAACCTTGAATTTTTTGTATATTAAAATAATAGTCGTTATCATTGATGGCCCACTTAAAATATTTATATGTATATTTTATTATAATATATATACAATATAGACATATTTCTAATATTTATATTTTAAGCTCACGGGCCTATTTGAGTCGAGTAATAATATGCTTAAGTTCGGCTCGTTCATTAATCAAGCTTGGAATTTAAGGTTGAGCTCAACTTGTTTGTTAATCGAGCCAAGTTCAAACAAGCCTTAACGAGCTGAATTTGAGTTTTTGCAGCCCTATCTCTCTCTCTATTCTGAAACTTCCCGCTCTGTTCTCCCTAGGATCATGGCTTGTTGAGTTCTTGTTTGGGTACGAGGAGAGAGTTTCGGAAGAACGTTATTATTGAGTTTATAAAGGCTATGTTTGGGATATTTTTTTTTTGTGTGGCTATTTTAGCAAAAATAAATAAATAAAATAGGCTAAAAAGTCAATAAGATAAAATGTTACATTCAAACTATAATCATTTTATTTTTTCTCTCACAAAAGTCAAAAAGTCTATCCCAAACCCTAGGCTAAAATAGCTAAAAAGTCAAAAAACTAAAATGTCAACCCACATCCCAAACGAAGGCAAAGTTTATTATGAGTCTGTTTTGATAATTCAAACTGTTTAATGTGAAGAATTCGTCAAATATTTTATGCCCGTAAAAAATTATATTAATTAGATATATCAGAACTCATTTTTATTAACAATTTATAGCGATCCCGGTTCCTTCTCCTTTGGTTGTTGTATCCAGACTTAGGTTTCGTGGAGTGGGTTGTTGTATGTATTATGTTGTCATCCTTTAATTCCTTATATTTGAGTTTTTGGATGTGTTGGGCCGGTTTGAAACAGGTTGGCTGTGTTTAGAAACCAAAAGTTGATGCCCAGATTTCGGCCTTCATGCTCGAGCGTGGCTTTTGATGCTCGAGCGAGCCCTTTGTTGTTGCTTCTCTGCTCGAGCGGGCGTTTTGACGCTCGAGCGTGATTTTTCATCTCTCAGTATTTTTCTCTGCAGGTCGTCGGACGCTCGAGCGTGCCCTTTTATTTTTGTTCCTCTGCTCGAGCGGGTACCATGGTCTGCAAAACTTTTGGAAGTGTGTAATCGACGCTCAAGCGGCACTTTTCACGCTCGAGCGTGAGTCTGTGTCTGACACTCGAGCAGGGAGTTCTATGCTCGAGCGGGCAGTGCAGTATATCAGTCCGAAATCAGACTTTTTGGATCACTTTTTCAACTCCTTTCTCTCTCTTACTTTTCAAAACCTCCATTGGAGAGCACCTCACTCTAAACTTCAACTTCTCTCTAGGGTTTGATCTAGTTTGAGTGATCTTCTACCCTTGGGCCTTTGTAAAAAGTCTGGAGTTTGGTGAGAGCTTCCTTTTGATCCGAAGATTTCTTGGTTTGGAGCACTTCGAGTTTTCTTCATCTTCTCCTTTGAGCTCCGAATTTGAGGTAGGATAACTGCTCATCTTTATGGTCTTTAACATAAACATGTGGTCATTTTGATGAAATGTTGATTTGGGAAACGTTGGGTGTTAGGGTTTCAAAAGTTATAAAGAGGGGTTTTGTTATTTTAGCCCATACATGTATGTCTTGGGTCTTAAAATGAGATTTGTGATGCTTATTGTTAATATTTGAGCCTTTGGGTCAATATTGAGGAAGAGGGAGGAAAGCTCTAATTTTTGTTATGAATTAATTTATATAATTAATTTGGGAATATTATGAAAATATGAGATTGAGTTGGAAATAATGAAATTGACTCATTATGAAGTAGAATGGTGGAGTTGGGTTTAATAATCACTCACCTTGAGAATTGTTGATAATTTATCTATTGATGCATTTATTATCTTTTTAGAAATAATTGCTTTGGGCTACCGGTTGAGGGTAGTCTTGATTGTTGTAGACAATGCATGATGATTAGGCGAATTAAAACTAATCAATTGAATATGTCATCGAATATGATGGTTGGAATAATACATCAAATTTGTGTATTGAGTGAACATGTATATGATAAATGTTTATATACATTGTATTGTGTGGGAGGAGATAGGGGATGTACTCCACGGTTTAGGAGGAGATAGGGGATGGACTCCTAAACCGGATATTATTTGGGAGGAGATAGCGGATGGACTTCATTGATACAGCAAATCTGTGTATCATATATGAAGTATGGAAGTGTTTTATTTGAGATTGATACAGCAAATCTGTGTATCATTTGTGAAGTACTGAAGTGTTTAATATGAGTTGTTATCTCATTTGAAATTGAAAGTATTGTTGATATGAGTCGTTATCTCATTTGAAATTGAAATGTGGGTAAAGGAAGTGTTTTAATATGAGATAAAATCTCAGTTTGAGTTGTTTGGCCAGGTTCTGAGCCATGTTTATGAATTAAGAATCGGATAATTAAAGGAAAGTGAAATGAAACATGGACATATTTGTCATGGAATTGAATGTGTTATAAGTTGGTTTATATGAGTTAAACATTTATCAAATGCTAATGTCTTAGTTATTGCTCATACTATGTTTAGTATATCTCTACTGGGCGTTGGCTCACCCTATATGGGACATCATTTTCAGGTGCAGGTGACATGCCACCTCCAAGGACGTAGCTTGGGAGGCTTGAGGCTGTTAGACCCTTTTTTTTTTATTTTTTTTTATTTTAATTTTTTTTTTGTTACATGTAAATTCAGGCCAAGGGCTTATTTGTGAAAAGAGTTAGAACTCTATTTTTGTTGAACCCAAGTGTTGACTTGGAAAGTTTTACGCCCGAAGGGCATTTCTTTTGTTGTCAACATTAATATTTTTGGACTGAAACTCTGATGAATGGAAATATGTTTATTTCTCTTTTGTTTATGCATGTCAAGAATGTATGATTTATGGGTTTATTTTTTAGGGCGTTACACAATTTATTTTTAAAATCATATTTATCATTGATAAAAATATATTTCGATCAAAGGGCTACCGATATTCGATCAACGTAATTTTTTACAAGGATGAATGTAACACGTCCGCGGGGGGGGGGGGGGAGGGGGGGACCTTGCGCTACAGTTCGGACTCTCGATTATTTGTGTCACGGTTCTAAATCTGAACCAAAGAGTCCAAATCTGGCAAATCGTTTTGAGAAATAGATTTTTGAAAAAGTAGTGCCAAACATGGACTGCTTTGCCAGATACAGAGTCACCACCTAAATATTTTAAAATGGGAGAATTTAGGAAACCCTGACTCGGTGCCGAAGGCCACATGTCCGTCATCACCGGAGTTGTCTCGGCTCGGGAGCTTGGGTACGATCGGGGAAGGTCAGCTATGAGCACCCCCTTTCGCCCAGTCCGAAGACCGGCCTCTACTAACCGTGATATCCGTTTTTGAAAACGTTATGTGTTCTTATTCCGGTTATTAGCCTAGAATTACTATGTTATGCGCACGGCAAACAAGTATAGACTAGATTGCCTAATTTGGAAATAAGCATTGCATATCCGTTTGTCTTTAAAAAGTACTTTGGAATTTGCTACTCGCAAGTAGGCTAAAATACGGATTTCAATGAGTTTTTCCAACTCAAACAATCCAACCTTCACCCACAGGCATTCAAGCAGTTTATCATGTAAGCATTTAGCCGCATGGCAAGCAAACTGTCATGGCAACACTCACACGCATGTGGGATGCTAAAGCGGAAATACTTACATCGTACTCCGTGCCAAAACAATAAACTAGTTAGCAAACATGCATGTCCTAGTTCATGTTAAATTGCCTAATGCAACGCATACAGGATGCAATTAAATAGGCTCGGCTAATCCTAATCATGGCATGTGAAATGCGATCAACTATCACGTGTTCAAATTTTGAATTAAAATTCAAATGCAGTTAGCGTGATGTATCGAGCCTAATGCATGCAATACAAATGCATGGATGCACGCATGCATAGCATAAGGTATGCTAAATTAAACGTGCCCTAATACTAACCAACAAAGCAGGTAAGTAAAAGGGAAGAAAGAAGTGGGGATTGGAAGACATACACACCACTCACACACGCTTATTACAGATTTGCCCTCACTCGGAGCGACCAAATAAATATTACAAATTAATTAACTACGCAAGCTAATTAAACATTACAAATTGCCTAATCAACTAAGCAAAATAACTTAAGCTAAGAAAACAGGAAAATCGCCTCGGGAAACGCGCCGCCATGCATAGGCTGCCTCTGTTTTCCTTCCTTCACTCCTCTGGAGGCTGCCAAAACCTCAGGACTGCATCCCTGGACACTGGGGAGTGCCACCGGCTGAGTGGAATTACCACCGGCAGTGTGGTGTGGCCACCGGCACAAAATGAAGCCATCGGCAGAGAATTTATTGCCGGCCGGCACTTTACACTGCCGATCGGCAGAGTGTTCCTACAGAATCTGCAAATGACAGCAACAGAGGGCAAGGCAAAGCATGGCAGCACAATTCAAGGCATGTATGCAACAATCATGTCCCTTATCATGGTAATGACTCAAAGGGGCATGTGCCTCGATTCTCGGACCACCAATCACACATTTCCATGCATGATGGCCCAAGGAATCAAGTATGCAATTTCCATGTCAAATGAAATGCAAACCAATCAAACAAACAAGGCCCAATTCCTATCACCTAGTCAAGGAACAAGGCATGCATGCAAGATGCAATGCAACCTAGGCATACAAGCTAAGGGTGCAATATGGCATGCCAAGAGATTTATGCAAGCATACAAGCAAACATATGGCAATGCAAATAGATGGAAAGATGGACTTAAGCATGGTTTAGGCAGCTCTAATAAGGCCTAAAACAAGGGCCAAAGTGCCATAATAAGGGACCAAATACACATGCACACATACATATGATTATGGGCCAACACTTAGGCACGAATTAGACAACCCTCAAGCACACTTGAAAGGGGCAATCATGGACAAATAGCATGCAACATAAGCATTGAAAATCATGTTATAAAATGATGCCAAATCATGTTGAACAAGATAAGCAAATGCATGCAAGCATGGTCCAAATACTTGAGACAAGTCATGAAGCTTTGAAGCACATTTAGCACAACAACCATGGCATGCATTAAACAACTAAAAAAAACAGATTTTAGCATGTTAAAACAAGGCTAAAGGACTACTTAGATGGCATCTAAGTGGCTCAATCTCGAAGGCATGCACAATGGTCAAACATGGAGCATGCAACACATGCTTTCAAAGCATTAAAGAGGCATGCAAGGCAATCAAACAAGCATGGAAATGGGACTGAAATGACATGTAGGGTGGCCCCAAATCACCAAATCGATGCAAAGATGTCATGCTATACATGCACATACTCAAGGCCAACAAGCCGGAATGCAAAGGAGCTATACTAAGCATGCCAAAATCAACCCAAACACTTATGGACAGACCTCAAACATGTCAAGATAGGCACAAAACCTTCACAAATCTAAGCCTAAAACATGCTCTAACAAGGGCTAACAACCTAAAGCACATTGAGGCAATATCATGGCATTACATGGTAGGTATGCTAAGCATGCATGGGGTACCAAAACCAATTTAAAATTCTGTTATATTATGGATATATAAGCATGAAAAATAGCCTATACATGCTCAACACACACTCAAACATAGGCTCCCTTTAGAGGCCAAAACATGCCCTTTTCAAGGACAACAAGGAGAGGGGGTGGCCCTCTCCTTCTAGAGACTTCAAGGCACCATCTTCCCCACTGAAATCCCTCAAGATTTCAGTGGTGAAGAGGCCCAAACACTAAAGTCCCGAAGCTAGCACAAAATAGCACAAAATGAGGCCTTTCAAGGCCTAAGAGTGTTCAAACTTACCCAAACCACAAAACACTCTTAACAAACAACCAAGAGGGTTTGAAAAAAGAACTTTTTTATGTTATACAATAAGCACAAAAACAGCTCTAAGATAGATATAAAATCAATGCAAAAATGGGGAATAAAAGGGAAGTTTCTCACCCTTGTAGACCACCTTCACAAATGATGCTCCAATGACCTTCCTTGGCTTGAATCCAACACCAAAACTTCAAAATCAGTCCCTTAGAACCTCAGTTTCAAGAGGAAGGTGAAACACTAGGTGTTTGTGTGCAATAGTATGACACAAAACACCTAGAACACAAAGAGAGTAAAAGAGAGATAGAGTGTATATCTAACCCTAACCCTAAAACTAGAGCTTAACAATGGCTATCTAAGCTCTCAAAATATCTCAAGTCTCTAACCTCTTTAAACCAAGAGAGTGCCCCTCTCTATATAGAAGCTTTTGTCTTGTAAAGCTTACAAGACAAGCTTCACAAGAGGGAGATCCCTCCATACACGTGTATGGAGGGGAGCAAAAGCAAGACAGCTGTCTTAAAATATCTGCAAAAGCAGATGCACAGTAGTCGGCCGGCCAAAAATGCCATCTTGGCCAAAAGAGTGCCGACCGGCACTAAAAAGTGCTGACCGACAACAAAATGTGCCGGCCGGCAATATATATTGCCGGTGGCAGCAAAAACCAGCCGGTGGCCTCTAGCCACTGCCGGTGGTGGGTGGGGATGGTCCACAAGCCCTACCCTGCCCTTCCAAGGCAAAACACAAGTGTTTGGTGCAAAACCAGACACTAAACGGTCGAGTTCGGAGATCCTGAGACAAGGCGCGTAGCCGAGACCTCCGGGAACTCCAAACGAACACAAACATGGATGATCACCGAGTGTTCAAACGGTGACGTCCAAGTCTTGAGGACGGTCAAAAATGGGGTGTCTACAGTTGCCCCTCTTTAACAGAACTTGAAAGTCATAACAATGACGGGAGTGAATGTCAAAGCCCAGAGACGACCCATTTTTGACAAGGCCGAAGACTTAGACAAGCATGCAAGGCAAATAAGGTATGCGCCCAAAGGCAGGGGCAAAATGCAAAACAATGCACGAAGCCGAGCATAACTTATGATCATGCAAAGAAAGCTGTATTGAAGCAAACATGCGACAGTTTTAAGCTAACATACACCAAACTACACTACAATGCAGAAAGGATGTAAGAGAATTATGCAATTCTCGATACTTCTCACTCGGAGGATACAATACCTATCCGGTTCGTCTGGTTGCACCAACCTCAAATGAACCGTACATACAATATCGTGCCTGCAAAGAAAACAAACTTAACAAGTACAATATTGTTAGCAACATGCATGACAATGCAAGATGGATGCAAAACGATATGCAATATATACAAAACAATGTATAAACAATGCAAATGAAGATGCAATGTAATTGAAACAATGCAAGCTATATGCAAAGCAATTGAATCACGATCCAATCACGAGTGGTTCGAAACCACACCTATGTCAAATAGATTGATGGAGGTAACAAGTCTGTCTACCATAGAACGGTCAACTGAACTATGAGCATTGTAGACAGACGCAAGAACAAGTATTGGGTGGAATTGACACAAGTGGGGAAACGACCCGCTGGGGAAAGGACAATGATCCTAATGCCGGATGTAAAAATTACACTACAATGTAATCTATATGGATATGCTAGGAAGATGGCGATGGATATGGCACACGGGCCAAACCAAATCTTGCCTAGGAAAGGCATGTACGCATACAGGCCATGTTTAACATAGAACGGTCTACTGAACTATGCTTCGACACGAGAAGTATGGGCACATACCAGACCAAGCTCAACATGGAAAGGCGCAAGCCATAGATGGAAGTGATGCAATGAATGCATGTAATCTAGAATGCAATGGTTATGGCACGCGGGCCAAACCAAATCTTGCCTAGGAAAGGCATGTATGCATACGAGCCATGTGTAACACAGAAAAGGTGCCGCAACCCTCAAACCAACATACCAGCGTGGAATCGGCGCGATACACATGCAGAACTGTGTTTTAACATGAACAGTAAGGGCACATACCAGACCAAGCTCAACCTGGAAAGGCGCAAGCCATAGATGGAAGGCGATGCAATGAATGCCTGCAAGCTACAATGCAATATCTACAAATATGCAATGGAATGGATATTTACAAATATGCATGACAATGCAGTATGATGCGACCTACTGGAAAATGCAATGGATGCGTGCAAGCTACAATGGAAATGCATGACAATGCATGTTGATGCAATGACTATGATTGCAGCTTTCCCTATCTTAACAACAGGGCGATATACTAGGTTGGTTCAGTATCCAGAACTGAGGCGCAGACATGCTGCCTCAATCTATGGGGCTTCCATACAGATTTCAAGCCGAGGGTACACCCCTGGGTATTTAAACCAGACTTTAGTCTCGGAACTCCCGAACCTTTGCGTTCTAGGCATAAGCCGTTCGAACTCTAGTTTCCATCGTCCCAGTTGGTCTTCTAGGAACTCACCGCAAACATAGGCAGGTGGCTTTACCAGACCGCCGAAAGTCGTTCGGGCACGACAAACACCAAAGGAATTGCACCTTTAGAGGATTTAAGGTCTCCTAGACCGTACGTGTTTAAGGTCTCGCCAGACTGTAATATTACTGGACGGTGCAGTACGCAAAATAGCGCGAAATGATAAACTGCACAAAACAGTGCGATTGATTTTTGAAATGCACAAAACAGTGCGATTGATTTTGAAATGCACAAAACAGTGCGATGGAATGCATGTTCTATGCAAATGAGGTGCACATGCCTATGCAAATGGGGCGCATGCACCAAAGGGAATAGGGTACACGTGCCGATGCAAATGAGGCAAACGAGACACGTATGCCTCATAAGATGCAACATGAAACAAATGAGACACGTATGCCTCATAAGATGCAACATGAAACAAATGAGACACGTATGCCTCATAAGATGCAAAACAAAGCAAATGAGGCACTCATGCCTCATAAGGTGCAAAATGATGCTCAGTGTGACACGTGTGCCACACGGGATGTAGATGGACTCAAATGCGTAACAACGCACGTGTGTCTAAATGCATGACAATGCATGGAACAAAAATGCAATGACAATGCATGAGAAATGTCCATGACAATGCAAAGGGGTGCGTGTTACAACGCATGTAGTGTATGTGCATAACAATGCAACTATGAGGTGCGTGACAGCGCGATGCAATGCACCGAAATAGTGCGATGAACACGTGCAACGCATATGGGGCAACTTTTGGATCTTGTAAAAGCCAAAAGGATACGAAAAGGATACAATCTTGCATGAGTTAGAGTGCTACGCACGGCAGACGCGGTCCGAAGTCAAAACGGAGGTCGGTTGAGCATCGGAAATGCACTTTCTTGCACTTTCTTGGGCTATGAAGACCAAAAACTCCTCATATGGCCTAAACAAGGCTGTGGGAACACCACCGGCCGGAAGGGGAGGCCACCGGCTGTCCACCGGCTGTAAAACAAGTCCATCGGCACAAAAAAGTGCCGGCCGACACAAAACATTGCCGACCGGCAAAAAGTTGCTGAATCGGGGCAGATTCGACTTTTCACCCTGGGCATTATAAAATAGGGTTTCCAAACCCTATTTTCTCATTCCTCTTCTGCCGAAAACCTTCACTTTCTCTCTCTAGAGCGTTTCCCTCTCTCCGTTTCTCCGTTTCTTCGCGTTCTACGCCCGTTTCGTCGCCGGAGTCGTGATTTTCTTCGCGTTTCGGACATTTTCAACCGATCACATTTTTGTTTCAGTGCCTCGTTTGGCGTTCCCGCCTTTTCGGGGTTTGTTACCCTTGTTTTCCTCTTCATTCCCGTGCCTTTTCACATTTCGGCCTTTCCGGCCATTTCTGACCCTCTCGGGAGTTGACTTTTCGGTTGACTCTTCGCATTCCGGCCCGGTTTTCCTTCCTCCGGCCATTTTCTCATTACTCTTGACATGGCGGACGACATTCCACGCGGCGGGACTCCCCCGGACCACGAGATGGATCCCGGGGTCGAGCTTCTACCGTTGAGCGAGCGCCCGTTTGACCCGGCGACCTACCGACCGGCGATCCATGTTCTGCCCCCCGACGGCTTGCGCCAGTTCCGGAGCTTTGAGAGGCACGTGGCGCCCGAGCTATTGCTGCGCGAGCCTACCTCCCACCTTTCTTTCGGCGCTTCCGAGGTAACTTTCTTTCTTCTGTTTTACTTTCCGCAATATAGGATACAAAAACTGTCATAGCTAGTTGTATTCTTTAACTGCTGAAAACTGATATGCTGTAGACTGTAGTTGACTGTAAACATACATACAACTAATATCTGTTTGAGACTGGCACATGCACACACACTGCACTAACCCCGGATCACTCAAACACACAGCGCACACTGTATTTTACTGCAAACACACTGGTACCCGGTATTTGTCCGAATCTGTTAAAGTTGCACACATGCTATATCTGTTCTGAACCCCCCCAAACATGTTGACGCATCATACACTGTAGTTCACTGTAAGCACACCGGCACCCGGTATTTGTTCAAATCTGTTAAACTTGCACGCATGCCATATCTGTATGCTTCTCCGAACTGCATTTTGAATGTTGTCTTGCAATTGCTATTTTCTGTTTACAGGAGGATTCCCATACCATCCGCGGGTATGGGAACACTGGCGCTCGGGAGTGGTACGGCGAGCTCCCTGACGTGGTCCGTCGCATCGTGGATCGAGCGGGTTTCGGCGC
Source organism: Camellia sinensis (assembly GCF_055761805.1). Classification (NCBI taxonomy): domain Eukaryota; kingdom Viridiplantae; phylum Streptophyta; class Magnoliopsida; order Ericales; family Theaceae; genus Camellia; species Camellia sinensis. Next base: position 155,343,557 of record NC_138967.1, read on the forward strand.
CTTCTGCCGAGGACTCTCCAGGCTCTCCACATGCAGACCTCTCCTCGCCGCTTTGGCGGAGAGGTGGTGGGACACCACGGATTCTTTTCACTTCTCCACAGCAGGGGACATGACGATGACCCCTTACGATTTCTCGATGCTCACCGGCATCGGGGTGGGGGGTGATCCGATCCCTTTTGACATAGACATGGATGAGTGGACCGCCGCTCAGGTCCATCTACTGGGTGAGGCGCCACCCCTTGCTCATCCAGGTTTTGTGAGGTACTCCTGGTTCGAGGTCCAGTTTCGAGTCCAGCCTACGTTGGAGGAGGAGGTGCAGAGGTCTCAGGAGGACGTGGAGAGGTATGCTCGCGGCTTCCTCATGTTCCTGTTCGGGACGACCATCTTCGCCGACCGGGCGAACACCGTGCCTCTCTGTCTTCTCAGCGCACTGGTGGACGTCCGGGACATTTTGCACTATGACTGGGGTGGCGCCGCTCTGGCCACCCTTTATGGATACATGAGCTCGGCTTCTCGCGGCACCGGCCAGCTACTTGGAGGCTACTGGCGGGCCTGGGAGGTACACTTCTTCTCCGCTTTTTACATTTCTGCTCTATATTTTCTGTATTCCGTACACTGCACACACTGTAGTCTACTTCATACTCGCTGTATACTGTACACACGGCACACACATACATTCTGCTTTACACTGACTGCACACTGCTCACACTGTACACTGTACACAATACACTGCACAACACACGGCTCTGCCATTTCTGCTTTATTCTGTATTCTACTCTATCTGATAAATGCACTGATATTTATCTTGCAGTTGTGGGTTTACGCCTACTTTCGTAGGCTTGCCCCTGTGCCTGTTGCGGAGACCCCTCTGGTCGTGCCCTTCTCACGGCGATTTGACGGGAGATGCACCCGGCGGCCACGAGAGACATTCGGCTTTTTCCGCCGATACTTTGACACCATTACCCCCGCCGAGGTATGTTTTACTTACAGTTCATTTAAGCTTCGCTTTTCCACTGCATATTTCAAAACAGTAGATAACAAACTGTCTGTTACTTTCAGATCACATGGCGGCCGTGGGCTCCCTTACCGGCGGCGATGCAGGATCGGTTTGCCGGTGCGGAGGAGACCTCGCGTTTCCGGATCTTGCTGGAGGGCCCGGTCTGTCGGGCTTGGTACCTGGGCGAGCGTTTCCTACGCCAGACCCTGGGGTTACCTGAGCAGATAGTCCCGGCTCACCCTCCGGCGGATATGAGGGAGACCGAGAGGCTCACCATCGAGCAGATGGACGACTACACCGTTGGCTGGGAGGAGGCCAGCTTCAGAGGCATCGGCGACTACCGGGAGTATGTGCAGGCATACCTGATGCGACCTCTGAGCGGCGGCCGTCGAGCAGAGGGATCCAGGCCGGTGGCGCCAACGGCTAGGGCTGGAGAGGGAGTTGGAGCAGGAGCTGCGAGGAGGGCCCGAGTCCGGGGCAGGGGTGGAGCTCGGGGAGGACGGGGAGCTGGCTGGCCCGCCCTGCCTGCTGCACTGACTTTCCGGGGGCAGGGTGGGGCGACCTACCAGATCCCCTTCGCCCCTCCACCAGCTGGTCACGAGTTCATCGACGTTCCCGATTTACCTCTGGTATGTATTACTGTATTTTGTACAGTCATTTCCTTTCAGTTTTTTTTGATATTCCACAGAATATTGATACATCTGATACTTTTGCAGGCTTCTTCTGAGTACACCCGTCAGTCGTTGGCGATGAATGCCTCGATGATGGGGATGCTCCAGCGGACTTTTGACCTCCTAGCCCTCTACAGTATCCCGGTATGTTCTTCTGACACTGGCCTCAAACCACTCATACACTGCTTCACATAATCTGATGCACGGCACAACACCTGATACACTGATCTCACAGTATCTGATACACTGCATACACTGCATTCTGCACTGTACTCCACACTGATAAACTGCTCACAGCATTTACACGCTGTACTCATACACTGCATTCTGCACTGATAAACTGCTCACGGCATACACACTGTACTCAGACACTGGATTCTGCACTATTAAACTGTCCACAGTATACTGATGCATTTCCCTTTTGTGTACTTTTTTCAGCCTCCTTTCCAGATCCCCATGGCAGGCGGCGCTCCAGCCGGACCTTCTGTCCCGGTTCAAGGGAGAGACAAGGAGGGCCGAGTATTCCCCTGCTCCAAGGCGGGGCGCGCTCATGTCAGGAGCAGCTCGCGAGCTCCAGTTCCGGACGATGATGATGACGAGGAATCAAAGGCGGAGGCAGAGGCGGAGTCAGAGTCATCAGAAGAGGAGACCGGAGGCGGCACTAGCTCGGGCTCTGGCGACGATGCTGATGATGCTCCTGGACCCTCATCCAGGAAGAGGACTAGGACGGACTGATGGCCCCCCGGAGTGCTCGACATGGATGCAGATTTTTGTCATTTGTTTTCTTGTACTTTTCCTTTTGGTAGGTAGTTAGATTACCTTGTATTGCCGCAGGCAGATTTTTGTTTTCAAAACTTGTACATTTGAAAAGATGGTGAAATGAACAAACTTTTTGTCTTAAAAGTGTTTACATCCATATGTCTTTACATTTCAAACTTTGCATCGTGTCTCACCATATTACACCGCAATGTAAATGAAATTGATTGGTTGTTTGAAAATTGAACACTTGCACTGTAATAATTAGATAACTAAACAGCCCACAGCAAAATAACCCAAGCAACCACTGCGTGATTCTGAACACACGGCCCTTATTCCGTTGGGGATTAATCTGCATACAGCCCATAACACAGCATTCAGTTCATTCTGCATACAGCAAATCCCAAACAAACTGCCCAATCTGACAAGACGGACTACGGAGGTAAAACCAGCTGGAGTTGTAACACAATCGAATGTAGAGAATGGCACAACATTCTGAGCATAAACGATTAACTTTCGGAAAATGGGTTTTCTTAACCGGGGTATCGAGCCTACAACTGAACACAGCGGGGAGGACTCAAACAAAGAGGTACACGACCTAAAACACAACGAGACACGCTCGGAAGAGACCTAAAACAAAGGTTGCGGTAAACAAAACAAAAGACACGACACACAGACGCGTTAAACGACGATGGGGGATCTCAGATCCTGAGGAGCCAGTTTCTCTGGGTACTGTTTCCCACCCTTTCTAATTTGTGATTCTCACATCACTCGGCTCTCAGGCTCGGTTTTTCACTCAAAACCCTTTTTCTTACTTTTCTCTCAACTTAAACCTCTCTATTCTTTATTCTCTCATTTTTCGTCCCTTCCCAAGGTGGTTAATGAATGAATAGGAAGTTGCGGGTTCATGCCCGATGCGGTTAGCTCGCAGCTATTTCTTCTGGTGGGTAGAATGCCCTCCTGGCAAGTACGTCGATGACGGGGGAAAAGCAGAACACCTGACTCAACTGTGCCCCTAGTTCATCACTTTGACCATTTTTTGTTTTCTACTAAAACTGTTTCGATCAAGATGAGAGTCGGATTAACATTCTTGTTCGATTTTTGATTTGAAAGCCATGCAAGTCAGGCTGTAAGCACTGGAAATTTTCCTTTTTGGGTCCAAGAAAATGGTCCGGTTTTGGAAAATGGAATAGTTTTCGAGAAAATAATCAACCTCAGTAAAAATTTTCAAAAACTATTTTTGCAAACGGTTGATGCTGAACGAGCATGGAACTTACCCTTTGAGATGCGCAACCTCGGATCAGAGGCAATGGAAAATTGCCCCTAGTTTGAAGAACACCGCACGGCAACGGAAAGTTACCCCTAGTTTGAATGGCGGCTCACGGCGACTGGTGGCAACGGAAAGTTGCCCCTTGTTTGGATGGTGCCGCAGCAGTCCGCAGACAGTCTTCATTGATGGTGGCCGAACTCTTTGGACACAGAGATGACAAAGACGGTCACAACAAATATATGGACACAGTCACCTTGGAAGGTGTCAGCGACCAGACTTTAGGATGAAGTCGAAACCATTGCATGGACTGGGACGCTATGAAAGCGTTGGGGGCTGGACTTCAGAATGAAGTTGCCTACGTATCCCAAACATGGGAATCAAGCCTTACGTAGTTCCGGTTAAGGTACACTCGGGTATTTTAACCTTCACTTTTTTTAGGCTCTCACTTTTGCCAAGGCGCCCAATGCGGGTTTTCGACCTTGCGAGCTTCTTTTCATTTTCTTCTGTTCATTGCTTTTTCTTTTCTTTTGCATTTTTTTTTCTTTTCTTCCCTTTTTTTGTATTTTTTGTATTTTTTCTCTTGCTCTAACTTTTGCCTGGGTCGCCCTTCCGGGTTTTCGGCCCAGTGAGCCTCTCAAAGGGTAAAAGTGTAGCAAGTCCATGCCTAATGGTTTTTGAAGTCGAAGCCTCTCTGTGTCTAGGAGAACGACTGTTGCAATGTCTTGCTGACGAATCCATCTCGGTTGCTCCACGAGCTTCTTCCGGCGAGATCTATTCCTCCTGATTCGGCTTTGGTGCCTGTTGTTCGAGGGCTACTTCAGAACTGGCCATACGGACCTTGCATGACGTTTGACCGTTGAATATTCCGGATGAGTCCGTGTTTCAAAACAAACAGGTCGAATCTTGAGGCTGAGAGCGATCCTAGGCTGCACAATCTCAAGAGTGGTTCCACACAGGTCTTCACAGGGCCGTGTAAAACATTTGTTTTTGAAAGTTTTTAAGAAAGCGACGAATTGCTCGTGCCGAAGATAGTGTGGAACCAATCTGGATCAAGCCAGGGTCCTTCCCAGTACTCACGCCGACAAGCATGGTTTCATTCATTAAAAGGCTTAGCATGCTTCTCTTTCTCTCAAAACGATCAAAATTTGCAAAACCCGAGGAATTCCTTCCTCTTCGTTTTTATCACCGCAGTGTTAAAAGGGGTTTTTGAAAAACTTAGGCTAATGCAATGAGTTTGGCGCGTAGGAGAGCAGGCGAGATGTACTGTCAGTCCATTAGAATCCTCTGGCACTTGTACTGAAAGCAAGCACGAAAGTGAGATAGCAACAGCCGTTTCATTCAGATTTGCTGGTATAACTGGCCCCTCGGCAGAAACAGACTAAAAACAAAAACAAATAATTACAAGACAGAAACGGTGTTCGGGACAACAACCCCAGAATCACCTGGTATTCTATACAAAGGGGACTGACTCGATACAACAAGACAGACCCTTAAGCAAAAAGACTGACTCAAAACAAAGAGACAGACTCAAAACAAAAGACTGACTCGACATCCAAGCCAGGATTTACAAAACTCGGTTTCACCGATGCTCAAAAATGCGTGCCAGACGCCATATCCAAAATATACCAAATGTCGCCCGCAGGCAGTTCACTTCCTGACTACATACTCGCAGTATCTGAGCCCTCAAAATCCAACAACTGGGTAGTAACGGACTTGGCTGAGGTGGGCGGGAGGATAACCTTGTTATCAATCAAATCTTGTACCTCATGACGGAGGCAGGAACAATTGTCAGTAGGATGGCCTGTCTACTGATGGTACGCGCAGTACTGAGTAGCATCATGCGTGGCTGGGAGATTCTTCGGGAGTGGCCGGGGCACCAGGGGTTTAAGGTGCCCTTTCTCGGCGAGGATTTGGAGTGCCTTGGACAGAGGCATGTAGAGAGCATGAAAGGCCCTGCTCCCTCGGGGCAGGTACTTCGGAGTCTGAGCACTTTTGCTAGCCGCACAGGCAAAAGGGTCGGCAGGCGCCACTTTAGCTTTCTGATCTTTCCCAGGTGCAGAGGCGGGAATAGGGGGAACTGTTCTGGCATGACGGGGCCTATCCCGATTTTCTGACTGACTTGAACTCCCCTCGGGTAGAGTGGGGAAAGCATCCTCCACAGTTTTTGCCACAACTGCGGATATCTGTTGCTTATTCATTCCCCCGGCTTTCAAAGCCTCGACTGCCCACAGCAGTTGTTCAATAGGGTCGGCATCTACCTTTGCTTTGCCTTTTCCTCCGGCCTCAGCCTGATCAAGGGTCTGGGTTGGTGCTGTCATGTCGTGGCTGTAGCCGGAAGCCACCTCTGGCTGGCTGAGCTCTATCACAATCCGCCCCAGTAGCGGGGGCTCCTGTGGTATGAAATTCCCGGCATACGGTGCGGCTGGAGGTGAAGCCGACATTCCATAGGCCAGATCGGCCACGGACCTCTGGAGGTCACCTATCATCCCCATCAATTCGAAGGTGGTGGGCTCACGAGCCTGGTTTAACTGGGGAGCCCAGACCGGGTGCACAACGGGCGACCTGGGTGGATGTGACATATTGATGCTGGCCTCACTCTGCGAAGCGGTCTCCTGCTCCAATGCTGCCGTCATAACCACAATTTCTTCTGAATTTTGTGCCGCCATAAATCCTGCCTCAGCAAGGGGGAACACTGGCTATTCTGTATCAACTCTCCGACTCTCTGAACTGAAAGGAAAAACAGACAGCATTTCAGCCCAAACTGATCAAACACGGGTGTAGCCGAACAACTGTATTCCACTACTGATCACTGTTCCCCAGAATCACTGTTCCCAAAACTGAACTGATACCCGCAGATATAGCTGATTTCTTGGCAACACTGATACTGGTGCCCTCGGGCTTGATACTCAAACTTGCAAACTGGCATGTACGTTCCTGTAGAGATACACTCCAAAAGCACATAGCAAGTAGAAAGAGAGCCAAAACACCCCTACGTTGGGGTAGGGTTTCCCTGTCCTATTTTGTCAGGAGCTAGGGTTTCACTATACACGCAGCTGTTTCAAACAACTTAGCATCGGGTAAGCAACCTGTCCAAACTTGGGATGGTCACTATGGATCCGAATATGTACTAGGTCGAATGGTTGAAAAGGGTGCCCCGGTAAAACCGGGGTTTGTGTTCCCATACTGTCAGAGCCCATAGCCGGTCAGCCTTATGGTCATGCCTTGACAAGACAAGCCTCCGGCAAACCGTTCAGGAATGGCAGATGGCAAACACTGTGTTCCTAGGCGCACCAATGCACATGCAATGCAAAGAAACACATAAGCAAAATGAAAATAGGATATCACGAGTTCGAGTCAAGCTCTCTAAACTCCCCAGCAGAGTCGCCAGAAACTGTAACACGTCCGCGGGGGGGGGGGGGGACCTCGCGCTACAGTTCGGACTCTCGATTATTTGTGTCACGGTTCTAAATCTGAACCAAAGAGTCCAAATCTGGCAAATCGTTTTGAGAAATAGATTTTTGAAAAAGTAGTGCCAAACATGGACTGCTTTGCCAGATACAGAGTCGCCACCTAAATATTTTAAAATGGGAGAATTTAGGAAACCCTGACTCGGTGCCGAAGGCCACATGTCCGTCATCACCGGAGTTGTCTCGGCTCGGGAGCTTGGGTACGATCGAGGAAGGTCAGCTATGGGCACCCCCTTTCGCCCGGTCCGAAGACCAGCCTCTACTAACCGTGATATCCGTTTTTGAAAACGTTATGTGTTCTTATTCCGGTTATTAGCCTAGAATTACTATGTTATGCGCATGGCAAACAAGTATAGACTAGATTGCCTAATTTGGAAATAAGCATTGCATATCCGTTTGTCTTTAAAAAGTACTTTGGAATTTGCTACTCGCAAGTAGGCTAAAATACGGATTTCAATGAGTTTTTCCAACTCAAACAATCCAACCTTCATCCACAGGCATTCAAGCAGTTTATCATGTAAGCATTTAGCCGCATGGCAAGCAAACTGTCATGGCAACACTCACACGCATGTGGGATGCTAAAGCGGAAATACTTACATCGTACTCCGTGCCAAAACAATAAACTAGTTAGCAAACATGCATGTCCTAGTTCATGTTAAATTGCCTAATGCAACGCATACAGGATGCAATTAAATAGGCTCGGCTAATCCTAATCATGGCATGTGAAATGCGATCAACTATAACGTGTTCAAATTTTGAATTAAAATTCAAATGTAGTTAGCGTGATGTACCGAGCCTAATGCATGCAATACAAATGCATGGATGCACGCATGCATAGCATAAGATATGCTAAATTAAACGTGCCCTAATACTAACCAACAAAGCAGGTAAGTAAAAGGGAAGAAAGAAGTGGGGATTGGAAGACATACACACCACTCACACATGCTTATTACAGATTTGCCCTCACTCGGAGGGACCAAATAAATATTACAAATTAATTAACTACGCAAGCTAATTAAACATTACAAATTGCCTAATCAACTAAGCAAAATAACTTAAGCTAAGAAAACAGGAAAATCGCCTCGGGAAACGCGCCGCCATGCATAGGCTGCCTCTGTTTTCCTTCCTTCACTCCTCTGGAGGCTGCCAAAACCTCAGGACTGCATCCCTGGACACTGGGGAGTGCCACCGGCTGAGTGGAATTACCACCGGCAGTGTGGTGTGGCCACCGGCACAAAATGAAGCCATCGGCAGAGAATTTATTGCCGGCCGGCACTTTACACTGCCGATCGGCAGAGTGTTCCTACAGAATCTGCAAATGACAGCAACAGAGGGCAAGGCAAAGCATGGCAGCACAATTCAAGGCATGTATGCAACAATCATGTCCCTTATCATGGTAATGACTCAAAGGGGCATGTGCCTCGATTCTCGGACCACCAATCACGCATTTCCATGCATGATGGCCCAAGGAATCAAGTATGCAATTTCCATGTCAAATGAAATGCAAACCAATCAAACAAACAAGGCCCAATTCCTATCACCTAGTCAAGGAACAAGGCATGCATGCAAGATGCAATGCAACCTAGGCATACAAGCTAAGGGTGCAATATGGCATGCCAAGAGATTTATGCAAGCATACAAGCAAACATATGGCAATGCAAATAGATGGAAAGATGGACTTAAGCATGGTTTAGGAAGCTCTAATAAGGCCTAAAACAAGGGCCAAAGTGCCATAATAAGGGACCAAATACACATGCACACATACATATGATTATGGGCCAACACTTAGGCACGAATTAGACAACCCTCAAGCACACTTGAAAGGGGCAATCATGGACAAATAGCATGCAACATAAGCATTGAAAATCATGTTATAAAATGATGCCAAATCATGTTGAACAAGATAAGCAAATGCATGCAAGCATGGTCCAAATACTTGAGACAAGTCATGAAGCTTTGAAGCACATTTAGCACAACAACCATGGCATGCATTAAACAACTAAAAAAACAGATTTTAGCATGTTAAAACAAGGCTAAAGGACTACTTAGATGGCATCTAAGTGGCTCAATCTCGAAGGCATGCACAATGGTCAAACATGGAGCATGCAACACATGCTTTCAAAGCATTAAAGAGGCATGCAAGGCAATCAAACAAGCATGGAAATGGGACTAAAATGACATGTAGGGTGGCCCCAAATCACCAAATCGATGCAAAGATGTCATGCTATACATGCACATACTCAAGGCCAACAAGCCGGAATGCAATGGAGCTATACTAAGCATGCCAAAATCAACCCAAACACTTATGGACAGACCTCAAACATGTCAAGATAGGCACAAAACCTTCACAAATCTAAGCCTAAAACATGCTCTAACAAGGGCTAACAACCTAAAGCACATTGAGGCAATATCATGGCATTACATGGTAGGTATGATAAGCATGCATGGGGTACCAAAACCAATTTAAAATCATGTTATATTATGGATATATAAGCATGAAAAATAGCCTATACATGCTCAACACACACTCAAACATAGGCTCCCTTTAGAGGCCAAAACATGCCCTTTTCAAGGACAACAAGGAGAGGGGGTGGCCCTCTCCTTCTAGAGACTTCAAGGAACTATCTTCCCCACTGAAATCCCTCAAGATTTCAGTGGTGAAGAGGCCCAAACACCAAAGTCCCGAAGCTAGCACAAAATAGCACAAAATGAGGCCTTTCAAGGCCTAAGAGTGTTCAAACTTACCCAAACCACAAAACACTCTTAACAAACAACCAAGAGGGTTTGAAAACAGAACTTTTTTATGTTATACAATAAGCACAAAAACAGCTCTAAGATAGATATAAAATCAATGCAAAAATGGGGAATAAAAGGGAAGTTTCTCACCCTTGTAGACCACCTTCACAAATGATGCTCCAATGGCCTTCCTTGGCTTGAATCCAACACCAAAACTTCAAAATCAGTCCCTTAGAACCTCAGTTTCAAGAGGAAGGTGAAACACTAGGTGTTTGTGTGCAATAGTAAGACACAAAACACCTAGAACACAAAGAGAGTAAAAGAGAGATAGAGTGTATATCTAACCCTAACCCTAAAACCAGAGCTTAACAATGGCTGTCTAAGCTCTCAAAATATCTCAAGTCTCTAACCTCTTTAAACCAAGAGAGAGCCCCTCTCTATATAGAAGCTTTTGTCTTGTAAAGCTTACAAGACAAGCTTCACAAGAGGGAGATCCCTCCATACACGTGTATGGAGGGGAGCAAAAGCAAGACAGCTGTCTTAAAATATCTGCAAAAGCAGATGCATAGTAGTCGGCCGGCCAAAAATGCCATCTTGGCCAAAAAGAGTGCCGACCGGCACTAAAAAGTGCTGACCGGCAACAAAATGTGCCGGCCGGCAATATATATTGCCGGTGGCAGCAAAAACCAGCCGGTGGCCTCTAGCCACTGCCGGTGGTGGGTGGGGATGGTCCACAAGCCCTACCCTGCCCTTCCAAGGCAAAACACAAGTGTTTGGTGCAAAACCCGACACTAAACGGTCGAGTTCGGAGATCCTGAGACAAGGCGCGTAGCCGAGACCTCCGGGAACTCCAAACGAACACAAACATGGATGATCACCGAGTGTTCAAACGGTGACGTCCAAGTCTTGAGGACGGTCAAAAATGGGGTGTCTACAATGAAGTACTCGACGAAATTTACACATTAAACGGTTCGAATTATTGAAACGGGATCCATTGTAGGTCCCATGGAACCAACAATATGCTTTAGTCTACACAATAGATTGGAGAGAAGCCTCTCGCCTTTTTTTTTATTATTTTTTTTAGAAAAATTAGCAAAACACTATGGTGGTGGGTGTGCACATATGCATTTTATATCTAAAAAAATGGTATAACTTTAATTTTTTAAGTTATAAAAACAAATATCATAACTAAATACAACATAGAGTATAATTAAATAACTCATGAGTCATGACTACAACAATGTTATAATTAAAGAAGAAAATTAGTTATAACTAAATAAGAAAATGAAATAATTAGGAGTGCATATGGTACACTTTTTGTAAATGGGTGTGTATTAGAATTTTGTGAAAAGTTATAATCAAGTTATATTAAGAAAAAGTAAATAACATACATAATAGAAAAACAATTCACCCTTATTAACTCAGAATTTATTTGGAAAACGAAATTAATGTCTCAGATTCAATTCATATGTAAACCTCACACTTCATCAATTCAATCTCCACCATACAAACATATTCAGGATGAATTCAGAGTCCATAAGGATAGGTTCCTAGCATTTTTTATACGAAAAATAATCGCGTTCGGTTCATTTTTGGAATTGTAATTATAATAAAAAAATTTCAAAACTCATAACCAAACACACAATTCAAAAATTATTTTCAAAACTCATAACCAAACACACAACTCAAAACTCAATTCAAAATTTTTTTCAAAACTCATAACCAAACACAGAACTCCTTTCAAAACTCATAACCAAACTCTTTTCAAAACTCTACTTAAAAAAAAAAAAAGGGAGGAGCAAACTTCACTTTACCTCCATGCAGTTTGGGTCGGGTGTGGATTACTCCCCTGACATTTGGAAATCACCACATAATTCCCATGTGGTTTGTGGACTAAAACGCACATTAACTTATGTTAATAGAACGTGTAAATTTACCTTTGTGCCCCCACCTTGTTCCTCTTCTCTCTTTTAAACCTGCAAATATACATATATACACACACCTATTTTCTTTGTTCTTCCTTCCATGCTATCAACTCTAACATATATATATATATATATATTGTGTGAGTGAATTTATGACCACACTGCCAAACTAGTATTCAACTGGAGAGCACTAGCAGAATAGATGGTGCCCAAATGACTTGTAACAGAAAGATGAGATTCTGGCGGTGGTTCATCCACCCGGGGGCACTCCGACGATCAAGTTAGTTATCTCTCAAAGATAGCAAAAGTGTTTAACTTACTATTCTGAATATCAAAAGCGCACCTTAGACCCATGAGGGTGCCTCTCTTTTATAGCCAACACAAACCTAGTCCAAATGGACTCTGGATTACTGCTAATCTTGGACTCCCAGTTGGATTGGGATAAAACTCTCTAAGAGTCTTATCTTTACCCAAACTGAAGTCCTCTCCCATTCTAGGACTCTTGTCCCTTATCTGCTTATCCCGGATTCCGATATCTTTGGAGATAACCTTGGCCTAGCCGAGATCATTTCAACATCATGACCAGGACACGTGGCATCCTGGCTGGCACTCCGGTGACACCTCGGCCACGTGTCGTCATTCAAAATTTATGTCCCCACAACTGTCCCCTAGGTTCTATTACCTCGGCATCCTGAGGTGATGTAACCTATACGTTTTTGAACCCATAATACATTGGCTATCTTGCCTTATTTTCTCTTCCGAGGTTGCCATACATCGGCTCCCATATGATAAACTCTTCTGCGTGTTTGCACCAATGCCTTTAAAACCACTGACCAAATCCGTGTAAGTTCATTGAGTCGAGATCACCCCCGTTGCCGAGGTTTTTGCTTCATTAAATCAAGAACTCCAAGAGTTTTATCACGCGTGTGAGCTGTCACGCACAATATTTCAACTGTTCCCGCCATGCGTCCTTCTCCTACTGAGCCGTACCCGACACACGCCATCAAGTCGCATCACTCGTGCGTGCGCCGTCTGTCAGGCACGTCGTCCTAGGCACATTGATGGTATTTTGCCGCCATTCTCCGCGTTTGATCAAAATCAATTCTCTATCTCCGTCCCTTCACTTTTTCCACCATCATCTTCGTGCAAACTCTCTCTCTCTCTCTCTCTCTCTCTCTCTCTCTCTCTAATCTGCCATTTGTTTCAAGCCTTCAAGCTCTGCAACCACTCTCATTCTTCTCCTCCAGTGAAGCTTTCACTGATCTTTTCCGATTGCAACCGTCACCTGACTCCGGGGTAATCAACACCGGCTTCACTCCCCTGGTAAGCTACTGTTCCTCCTGGTTTCAGTTCTTGATTTACTTCGAACTCTGTCATATTTGCGAACTTGCTCATGTCTCTGATTGTTTAATCTATACCTTGATTTCCACCATGTGCTTGAGCATGTTTACTTCGTGATTCTATTTTTTGCCCAATCCTTTCTTGAATACTTACATTGCTTACATATCTGTTGATTTTTGCCACTGTTCTTGGCCTCATACACCTGTACAAGCTTTACCACTGTGTTCTTAATGATTCATCACTGTTCTTGACTCTGAATTGCATTCCTATTTTTTTTTTCTATGTTTTTTTTCCAAATTCTTGTCTGCAATCCTTGTTTGCCTAGACCTAGGTTTGGGATTTGTCTATAGAACTTACGAACCTTAGGAAGAACTGACACAAATTCCCCTTTAGATCCATACAAATTCTTACCATAGTACATATTTAGGTTTTAGCCGAGGTATTTCAGACCCCTATAAAACACTTCCTTCTAAAATCCAATACTCTCCCCCTAAGCCGATATCATTGGTATGTGGAAGCATAGGGTAGATACCCCAACCAAGTTAGAATATTCCAGGCGGGAGTTTTCCATCCTAGCCGACATCCATCTGAGGTTGGATGGAGAGGATGACTCCATCATGCCCACAATCGATTCTATGCCCTTCCCCATGGTAGCTTTCATAGAGTGCGGACTTAGGCTCCTATTCGACATCCTTTTCCGAGAAATCCTTCATTACTATAAATTGAACCCAATACAACTTTCCATCAACTCTTACCGAGTTATCAATAGTATAATAGCCTTAGCCAAACAAGAGAATGCTAGGGTAACTTTAGCCGATATCCAGTATTGCTACACCATGTATGGCCTTAAATTAGAAAAAGGCTACATCTACTACCTTAAACCGAGGTCCACTGAATACCAAATTGTTGCTGACCTCCCATACTCCAACAAGGTAGCTGGGGATGATTACTTCATTGTCTCGGGGAACTGGGAGTTCGCTCCAGATGAAGACCTCCACCTCTACCCACTTAGCCGAACAGTTTTCGTAGAGGGTAATGGTAAGAGCCAAGTGTTTATACCTACTTGTTTTCAAAGTCTTCAATACTTTGCTCTTTTATTCGTTCTAACGTTTGTTTTCCTTGCAGCTCTTCCCCAGCCGGCAAAGGATTTCCGCAAGTCCTTTTTCCCGAGCCAAGGCTTGAAAAAGCTGTTAAACCTACCAGTTCACAAGCGGAGAGCTCCCCTACTACTTAACTTCATCCCAACTTACAAGTCGGTTCTTCCCGACATTCCGAAGAAGAAGAAGAGCAAGTCTCCTCCGTCCGCCACTACACCTTTGACAACTTCATCATCTTGGCCAAATCAGGGATCAAACTCTGATCCAGCTGAGCTACCCTCAACTTCGGCTCCATATCTGATCCTTCCCTTTGAAGACAAACCCCGAGGTGACAATTGCTGAGAAGAGCCTCAATCAAACCCTTCAGGAGATTGATGCTGAGCTTGTGGCTGAGAGGGCCGCCAAGACGTCTTCTCGGCTGTCTTTTGAACTCCAGACCCAACCAGCCAGAGATGCCGAAGAGTCTTAGTTTGATGTTTTTTCTCCTTTCCTCTATTCCTTGTACTTTTTTCTTTTCTTTTGAAATAATGTAAGCTTTAATTTGGCCGACGTGCCACTTTTGTAATCCGAACAACTACGTTTTAATGTCAGGTCGAAGTGCCTTTTTGTAATTGAACTTCCTTATCTGAATGCAAGTATCAATATACACTTTAACCGTGCAATCTCCTCGGGGTATAACACCTTGGTTAAACAAACCAACATTTTCATCTCGGTTTAACTTCAACAAGTGTAAATTTTTCAACAATTGTTTAACTTATAACAACGCTTTCACTTTAACTTGTAAATTTTTCTAAAAAATTTCAACAAGTGTTTAACCATGGCCTCGATTTAACTTAAACTTGTAAATTTTTCTAAAAAATTTCAACAAGTGTTAAACATGATCTCGGTTTAACTTCAACTTGTAAATTATTCTCAAATTTCAACAAGTGTTAAACCAATCCTCCAAGCATCAATTTCCAGCCCTTTGCCCCCTAATACGAACCTAAGTTCCACTTGGGTTCTCATTTAAGATTGGGGTTTTGACCATTTTGCAGAGGTCGGATTGAAATAAAGACTAGCCGAGGTAACCAACCTCGGCCTCTTTGTTAATCTGACTGATTCATACTGGCAGAGGTCAAATTCAAATAAAAGACTGGTCGAGGTAACCAACCTCGGCCTCTTTGTTAATCTGACTGATACGTACTGGCAGAGGTCAGATTCCAATCTGAGTTTGATACTGCCAATATGACAAGCCCAGGTTATCCCAACTTAGTTCAACTCTATTATATGCAAGTAAAAGTTCTACTCTGCCATATAATAAGTCTAAGTTATTCGTCATGTTTCGCTTAGAAACAACGCCAACTTAGTTCAACTCTATTATATGCAAGTAAAAGTTCTACTCTGCCATATAATAAGTCTAAGTTATTCGTCATGTTTCGCTTAGAAACATCGCCAACTTAGTTCAACTCTATTATATGCAAGTAAAAGTTCTACTCTGTCATATAATAAGTCTAAGTTATTCGTCATGTTTCGCTTAGAAACATCGTCAAGTATCTGGTCAATCACATTACGCAAGTTTAAACATCAAGCTAAAACTTTATTACTTCTGCTAATAACAAGACAAAAAGAAAACTTAGAGAACAAGAAAATCTAATGATAAAATAACTTCAGATTGCAAGTATTCCAGGGTCTTGGCAATTCTTTGCCTACACAATCCACAAGCTGATATTCCACATTGCCTAAGACCGAGATGATTCTATAGGGTCGCTCCCAATTCGGTCCAAGCTTGCCCTCTCTAGGATCCTTCTTATTACCGACGACCTTTCTTAGGACGAGGTCACCAACTTGGAACTCTCGTGGGTTCACTTTTTTATTATAAGCCCTGGCAAGCTGCTGCTGGTATGCCCCCAACTGAATTGCTGCTTTCTCCCTTCTCTCTTCTAGCAGATCCAAATCTCGGGCTATAAATATATCATTAGTTCTGTTCTCCACTCCCTGGGTTCTGATCCCTAGGATGCCGACCTCCAGAGAAATGACTGCTTCTGTGCTGTAAGCCATGGTAAATAGGGATTCCCTTGTTGATCTTCTCGGCATAGTCTGATATGCCCAGAGTACACTGGGCAATTCATCCACCCACTTTCCCTTTGCTACTTGCAGCCTTTTCTTAATCCCATCCAAGATAACTTTGTTGGATGCTTCTGCTTGTCCATTGCTTTGAGGAAAACTTGGGGTGGAAAAATAATTCTTGATTTTGAACTTCGAACAAAAGCTCTTGATTAGCTTACCGGCAAACTGTGTGCCATTGTCAGCTATTATTGCTCTTAGGATTCCAAACCTGGTGATGATGTTCTTCTATATGAAGTTCTTCACATCAACGTCTTGAATCTTGGCAAGGGGTTCGACTTCTACCCACTTGGTGAAGTAATCTATTGTTACCAACAGGTACTTCCTTTGTCCAGTTGCTTGGGAAAGTTTTCCAACAAGATCCATGCCCCATTGGGCAAATGGCCAAGGGCTGGACATTGGGTTCAAGTCTGCTGCTGGTTGGTGTATCAAGGGTGCAAACCTTTGGCACTTCTCACACTTCTTGACATAAGTTTTAGCATCTTTCTGCATGTAGGGCCACCAATACCCCTGAGCAATGGCCCAATAAGCAAGTGACCTGCCCCCAATGTGGCTTCCACATACTCCTTCATGTATTTCGTACAGAAAGTCTTCAACCTGTGCAGGATGCACACACCTCAGAAAGGGGTCCAGTAAAGGATCTTCTGTAGAGATGGCCTTCTGCTGTCAAACTGAATCTTGCTGACTTCAGCCTGATCTTGTGCGCTTCTTTACAGTCATCTGGCAATTTTCCTTCTTTAAGGAATGCTATTATTGTATCCATCCAACTTGGTCCCATCTCCACACACATTGTTTCACACTTTCTGTTCAGTGGTTCTATGCTTGGACCTGATAAGTAGTCAACCATTATTGTTCTTGTCTCTCCAGGCTTCATTACACTAGCCAGGTTGGCCAGAGCATCGACATGGTTGTTGTCATCTCGGCTTACTTGTTGTAGTCGGCAATTTTGAAATAAGGCTACCAGTCTGCCTACTTCCTTTGCGTAGGCCGACATCCTTTCATCTCAGGTTGCAAATTCCCTTATTGCTTGATTGACTATAAGCTGGGAGTCACAAAAGACTATTACCTCATCAGCTTCCATGGTTGTTGTCAGCTTTAACCCTGCGATTAGTGCTTCATACTCTGCCTCATTGTTTGAGGCTTTAAACCCCAAACAAATGGATTGTTCCAGTATCTGCCCATCTGGAGATACTAGCACTACTTCTGCCCCCGCCCTTTGTCGGTTTGAACTCCCATTAACGAACAGCCGAAATGAGTCACCGATGTAAATGCTGCAGGGCCTGAGCTTACCTTTCGTCCTTTGTTTTGTTATCCCCCGCTGGGTTTGTTCTTGCTCACCTAGACATCGCACACCTTGGCTCAATGGAGCTCGATGTGTGATGAAACCTAATGTGAACTCGGCCACGAAATCGGCCAAAACTTCGCCTTTGATTGCTGTTCTGGGTCTGAATTCCAAGTCATATTGGCCTAAGACCACTGCCCATCTGGCTATTCTTCCTTTCAAATCTCCCTGCTGCAACAGGAACTTTAAGGGTGTTCAGTTAACACTACAACTTTGTGGGCTTGAAAGTAATGATTCAGTTTTTTGGAGGCCATTACTAAAGCTAGTGTTAACTTCTTTAAGGGTAGATATCTGGTTTCTGCATCTGCAAGGGTTTTACTTACATGGTAAACAGCCCTCTATTCTCTTTTTTCTTCTCGGATTACCACTGCACTTACTGCATGTTCTGAAAAGTATAAGAACAACTCCTCTCCAGGTACTAGATTTGAGAGAACTGGAGCTGTGGTCAAATACTTCTTTAAGTCGGTCAAGGCAGCTTCGCATTCTTCGGTCCATAAGAAGTCTGTGGCTTTCTTTACTAAACTGAAGAAAGGCTTACATTTATCAGAACTTCTGCTTATGAATCTGTTCAGGGCTGCAGCCCTTCCAATCAACATCTACACTTGTTTTGCTGATGTTGGGCTCTTCAGCTCGAAGATAGCCTTGATCTGATCTGGACTGGCCTCAATACCCCTTCTGGTTACCAAATACCCTAAGAACTTACCAGACCCAACTCCAAATGCACACTTCGATGCATTGAGTCAGAGCCGATATGTTTTAAGGATGTCAAAAACTACCTTTAGGTCGGCTGGATGACTTTCAGGTTCCTTGGTCATCACGACCATGTCATCTATGCAAACTTCCACTGTTCTGCCAATTATATGTCTGAACATCTTCGTTACCAATCTCTGGTAAGTTGCTCCCACGTTTTTTAACCCAAAGGCATCACTCTGTAGCAATACGGCCCTTTTGGGGTGATAAACGCAGTCTTCTCCTCATCTGGCGGATACATAGCTATCTGATGGTACCCCCTGTAAGCATCCACGAAGCTCATCCTTCCATGCCCTGAAGTGGCATCCACCAGTTGGTCAGTCTTGGGTAATGGGAAACTGTCTTTGGGACAAGCGTTGTTCAAGCTAGTGAAGTCCACACAGACCCTCCACTTCCCATTCTTCTTCTTTACAACAACCGTATTTGATAGCCATGTCGGGTAACTTACCTCTTGAATGGCTCTGGCCTCCAGTAGTCTGTTCACTTCTTCTTCTACTACCTCAACGTGTGTCAATGTCGGCCTTCTAGCTCGTTGGATTACAAGTTTGGCTGACCTGTCCATATTCAGTCTGTGGCAAGTGACCTCGGGGTCAATGCCAGGCATCTCGTAGGGCGGCCAGGCAAACACCTCAATGTTTGTTCCCAAGAACGCCTCCAGTTCTTTTTCTTCTTCCTCGGCCAAGCCCGAGCCGAGAAGGAAGAAGCGTTCTTCGTCCCCTTGTTGGACAAGGATTTTCTTCAGGGCTTCCTCACTCTTCTCGGCTGGCTCTTTGCCGACGTCCTCCAGAACTTCCATGTCTTCATCCTCAACCTCTGTTGGTTTTGCTTCACGTATGTTGCAGGTAGATTTCATTGCTGCCATAGAGTAATTCTTTGCATGCACTTGATCCCCTCTAACCTTCTCTATCCAATGCTCTGTTGGGAATCGCAACAGCTGGTGCAATGTTGAGGGAACAGCCCCCATTGCATGCAGCCATGGTCTTTCCATAATTGCATTCTAAGGGGAGGGGGTGTCAATTATGGTGAACTCTGTCTTCACCCTCTTGGTGCCAGCCTGCACCTCTAAGCTTGCTGCTCCGAGGGGCCATGTCGGCGTTCCATTAAAGCCAACCATTAGGCCATTGGACTGTTCCAAGTCATCTTTGTGAAGGCCAAGCTCCTTGTAACACCTGACATACATGATGTCACAAGAGCGGCCCTAGGCAACTAAGATGCGCTTCACCTGGCATTCTCCAATCTGGAGGGATATTACCAAGGTATCATTGTATGCCACTATCTCCAGGTCTTCCTTAGTAAAGGACACAACTGGTCTTTGGCTCTCGTCGACCCTTGGTCTCTTTTTCCCGACCTGATATACATGTTGCAGGTGTTTTACCTTTGGGTTTCCCCCCTTATCTCATTCTCATTCACCTTTGAGTGGATCACATTGATCACTCGAGGTCTGCCTGCCTGTGGTTGTGGTGCTGGTGGGGGTGGTGTTGTTGGTGCCTGGGGCAGTCTTGCTTGCCCTTCCCTTGTCCTGGCTTCATCTACCATGTCCCTTAAATGGCCCTGTCTTACCAGGTCTTCTAGATGTGTTTTCAGGGCTCTGCACCACTAAGTCAGATGTCCCGCTTCATTATGGTAAGCACAGTGCTTGTCAAGGCTTATTCCCATAAACTCGCCTGGTACCCTTGCTGGTGCTCTGTAGTAAGGCTAGTTGCAGATTTTCTCCAAGACTTTGTAAACCGGAATTCGGAATACGGTTGTGACTGCCTGGCATACTTTCCTATCCTGGCCATAAGCTCCTCCATGCTTTTTGGCAATGTCTTTGCCAGTGATTTCCGAAGCAGGCAGTCATCCTTCAGGCCATTTTTAAATTACACAACCGCCACCTCTTAGTTACATCCTGGTATTCGGTTAAATACCTCATAATACCTTTTGGCATAGGCCCTAAGGCTTTCGTCCCTGCTAATTCTTAGGGCCATCAGGGCGTCCACCCTTAATGGCTGCAGCTTGTTTGTCATGAACCTGGCCACAAACATCTCGGTTAGGCCTTCCCAGGTTTTCACAGTTCCTTTCAGCAACTTTTGAAACCAATCCGATGTAATTTTTCCGAAGGATGAGGGGAACACCTTGAAAAGCAACGGCTCGTTCCCGGTGTATAATGCCATTGAGTTTAGGTACAAATCGACATGAAAGTTGGGGTTCGACTTACTATCATAGCGTCATAGATCTAGAATCTTAGTATGCTAAACGTCTTCGGGGCTTCGAATTTGTCCAATTCTACCGAGAACGGCGTTCTCAGCTTGACCGGGGAGGTTACCTCGGCATCTTGTTGCCTCCTCTGTAGGTAATCCCTTAAATCCTCCTTGGTCCGTCCAGAAGCTTGGCTATCCCCTGACTTCAGCCTTTTCGGTGCACTACTCTCAGCTTCATTGTGAACCCTCTTCGACTTTTCCCTATTAGTTGTGTCGAAGCACAACTCCTGCGCTTGAACATGTCGATGTTCTTTGGGGTCTGCTTCCTTGAGGCGATGGGTCCTTCGAGATTCTTTCCTTCTTGACTCTCCTCGCCCGACCTCCCTTGAAGGCCGATGAGAGTGTTTTTCGCTCTTGGTGTGCTGGGGGACTGTGGGGACTATTTTCTGCCCATCTTGTCAGGCATATTTCTTGGCCGCTGGAATCAGCGTATCTTGCAACAGGAATGGTGGCTGCATGACATTGTTCTGTATCATGAAGTTGACAACCATTTGCAGGTCCGCCAATTTGTTTGCCATTCCCTTCATCTCGTCGTCTCTCCATAGGCATCTTTCCTTCCACACTTGGAGGTCGTCCTCATTATAATACTCGCTTCGGTCAGACTTCTTCGACGTGGTGCCTCCTGGCCGACGTCTTTTTCTCCGCGATTCTTATCTTGAGCCTCTTTGTTGCAGTTGTTTTCTTTGACGTCAAGGTCAATAGGTTTCCCACTCCCAGTAGGAGTGTCATCCCCAACCTTCTTTTTCTGTCCATTATTGGCCATCTATTCTCCTTTTTTTCCCACAGACGGTGCCAAATTGTATGAGTGAATTTCTGACCACACTGCCAAACTAGTATTCAACTGGAGAGCACTGGCAGAATAGATGGTGCATGAATGACCTGTAACAGAAAGATGAGATTCCGGTGGTGGTTCGTCCACCCGGGGGCACTCCGACGATCAAGTTAGTTATCTCTCGAAGATAGCAAAAGCGTACCTTAGACCCATGAAGGTCCTCTGTTTTATAGCCAACACAAACCTAGTCCAAATGGACTCTGGATTACTGCTAATCTTGGACTCCAAGTAGGATTGGGATAAAACTCTCTAAGAGTCTTATCTTTACCCAAACTGAAATCCTTTCCCATTCTAGGACTCTTGTCCCTTATCCGCTTATCCCGGATTCTGATATCTTCGGAGATAACCTCGGCCTAGCCGAGATCATTTCGACGTCATGACCAGGACACGTGGCACCCTAGCTAGCACTCCGGTGACACCTCGGCTACGTGTCGTCATTCAAAATTTATGTCCCCACATATATATATATATATATATAATCCTGCAAATTGTATATATATAATCTATATATATGTATATAATCTGTATATATATATCCCACTGGAAGCACAGATTTGTTGGGCCATCGGATGTGTAATTGAATAATTCCAGATTAGCACAGTGCAAACTCAACTTAAAACTCAGTGTAAACTCATTGAACAATTCCGGATTAAGTGTAAACTTAGTGTAAAATTTGAATAATTCTTAGTGTAAACTCAGTGTAATTGAACAAATTTGTGGTTCCAGTGCAAACTCATCTTGAAACTCCGGATTAGCTTGAAACCTCCTCATCAGAGCAACTTATCCAAACTATGATAAATGGTGAAACAAACAGTGCCAATCAACCATTGGCTAGAAGAGAGACACAGCTCACTATAGACGCGCCCGTGGGCCTCATGCTACAGTTCAAACTCGTTTGTCACAGTTCTTAATCTGATCTCGCAAGGTGCAATGCAAGACTAATAAATCACCAAAGAGTCCAAATCCGGCAAATCATTTTGGAAAACTGATTTTTAGAAAGAAGTGCCAAACAGGGACTGCTTTGCCAGATACAGAGTCGCCACCTAAATATTTTTTATGTGGGGGATTTAGGAAACCCTGACTCGTTTGCCTAAGGCCACGTGTCCATCATCGCCAAAGTTGCCTCGGCTCAGGAACTTGGGTACAATTGGGGAAGGTCAGCTCTGAGCACCCCCACTCGTCCGATTAAGGATTAGCCTCTACTAACCATGATATCTAGCTTTGAAAACGTCACATGTTCTTAATCCGGTTAATTAGCTAATCTTACTATGTGATGCGCACAACACAAAAGTATAGACTAGATCGCCTAATTTGGAACAAAGCATCACATATCCGTTGTTTGGAAATGATTTGAGGTTTGCTACTCGTAAGTAGGCTAAAATACGAATTTCAATGAATTATTCCAATTCAAACAATCCAACCTTCACCCACAGGCATTCAGGCAGTAAATCACATAAGCAAATAGCCTCATGGTAAGCATGCTCTCATGTTAACATTCACACTCATGCGAGATGCTAAAGCATAAACACTCACCTAATACTCCAAGACAAAACAAGGGACATGTTAGTAATCAAATGTATGATCCAAGTCCATGTTTAAGATGGCTAATGCATCGCAGGCAAAATGCAACTAGAATAGGCTCGGCTAATCTATGGATGGCATGTGAAATGCAACAGATAACAGGTATTCAAGTTAGATTTGAAATACTATGCGATTAGTATGATGCACCAAGCCTGGTGCATGCAATACGAATGAATGGATGCACGCATTCATAGCATAAGGATGCTAATTGAAAACATGTCCTAATACTAACCATCAAAAGCAGATAAGTAAAAAGGAGAAATAAGTGGGGGTTGGAAGACATGCATCACACACACGCACGCTTATTACACAATTCGCCCTCTCTCGGAGGGAGCAAAAGAATAATACAAATTTAACTAACTAATCAAGCTAATTAAATAATTACAGACCACTTAACTAGTTAAGCAAATTAACTAAGCTAAACAGCGGTAAAACAGCCTCGGGAAGAGGGTCCAATGTATGCGTGCTCGGCTTTGCTGGGAAATCCACCACCATGCACAAGCTGCCTCTGTTTACCCTACTTTGCTCCTCTGAAAATTGTACAAGTCTCAATGATGCTCCAGAATCACGTCCTGATCACTGTGGAAGGTCACCGACCAAGAGTAAACACCACCGGCCAGGGCAAACTGGTCATCGACCATTGGTATGGCTCTCGGCCAAAGATGTTTGGTCGGCCGGCACTCAATATGGTCGGTCAACCATATCTCCCTGCAGAATCCTGTTTTGACAGCAGCAGAGGGCAAACTGGGCATAGCAATGCATTTTAAAGCAAATGTTTGCACCACCACCCTCCCTATCATGTTATGAACTCAAGGGAGTTTGGTCCTCGACTCTCGGACCATCAATCGCGCATTTCAATGCGTGATGGCCAAAGAGGCCAAGTGTGCCATTTCAATGTCAAATGAAATGCACATAAACAAATAATGGACCTAACCTCTATCATGGTGATTCAAGAGGCAAGGTATGTATACAAAATGCAACCTAAGCATGCGAGCTAAGTATGCAATATGAGCATGCAAATAAGCAATGTGTACTAGGCATACAACCTAAGAAAACAAGCATGCTAGACATGTAACAATAATGCTAACGGCCAACATGCAACAACATGTGAGGGGGACTTAGCATAGGAACATGTAAAGCAACTTAACACAAGATACATGCCAAATGCAACACCACTTGATCATGCAACAATATGTTAATAGGCTAAACATCTAAACATACAAACATGTATATGTAACAAGCCCGCGGGGGACCTCGCTACAGCTCGGACTCGACTTTGTTGTCACGGTTCTAAGTCTGAACCAAAGAGTCCAAATCCGGCAAATCATTTTGAGAAAACAGATTTTTTTGAAAGAAGTGCCAAACATGGACTGCTTTGCCAGATACAGAGTCGCCACCTAGATATTTTTTTAAAATGGGAAATTTAGGAAACCCTGACTCGGTGCCAAAAGGCCACGTGTCCGTCATCACCAAAGTTGCCTCGGCTCGGGAACTTGGGTACGATTGGGGAAGGTCACTTCGTGAGCACCCCCGCTCGCCCGGTCAAAGACCGACCTCTACTAACCATGATATCTATTTTTGACAACATTGTCTGTTCTTATTCCGGTTATTAGCCTAGGTTACTATGTGATGCGCGCAGCATACAAGTATAGACTGAGGCGCCTGAATTGGAATAAAACATTTCATGTTCGCTTTTTTTGAAAATGGTTTGCTACCCGCAGGTAGGCTTAAAGTGCAGATTTTGCCACCCGCAGGTGGGCTTAGAAAAGATGGTTTTGCCACTATCTAGTGGGCTTAAAACAAATAGTTGATGATTTATTGCAATTCAAGTAGCCCAACCTTCACCCACAGGCATTCAGGCAGTTATATCACATAAGCAATTAGCCTCATGGTAAGCATGCTATTCATGGCAGTTACTCACACGCATGCAAGGATGCTAAAACATAAAACTTACCGAGTACTCCAAGACAAAACAGAAACTACATTAGAAATCATGCATGATCCTATGTATACAGAAATGCCTAATGCAACACATGCAAAAATGCAACTATAGCAGGCTCGGCTATTCTAAACATGGCATATGAAATGCTACAACTAACATGTATTCAATTTGGAATTGAAAGTACAAGGCAGTTAGTATGATGCGCCAAGCCCGGTGCATGCAAAACAGATGAATGAATGCAAACATGCTATCATACTGTATGCTAATTGAAATATGCCCTAATCTAACCATCATAAGCGGATAAATAAAAGGGAGAAAGACGTGGGGTTGGAAGACATACAACACACGCACGCACACTTATTACATTTGTGCCCTCGCACAGAGGGTCTGAATAAATAATACAGTCCCAAATAAAAGAATATTATAGTCCAAATATTACAGTCCGAATAATATACAAATTCCTAAGTAATTAATGAATTAACTAAGAAAGAAAATAAAACTGGCGTGCAAGCCAGGGACTGCCTTGCTTCTGATGTGTGATGCATGTCCGGGTTGTCTTGCGCGGAAATCCACCAGGATGCCCCGATTAGCCTCTGTTTAGCAGTTATTCTTGGAAAGCGTGCCGAGCTCCGAAAAGTTGCTGATTCTTCGTTTTGCTGCAACAGAGAGCAGGAAAGGGGCATAGCAATGTATTTGCACAGATATATGCATGTCTCGATCCTCGTGCCACCAATCACGCATACCGAGGCATGATGGCCGAGGAGTCGAAATGCACAACTCAATATAAGATGAATGCACATGAAAATACAGCTAAAACCTAACTTCATCATGGATAATCCGGAGTGTCGGTGACTGGGGAATTGAGACACATTCCGTCACTCGGAGTACGAAATGTACCGCGTTTCCTGTGCCCGGGCTAACTCCTATCCCGAACACGATGCGATATGCATGACATGCATGAAATGCAACTAAGATACAATCCTAACATACACAATGCTATGAAAATGAGATGCCTCGAAATGCGTGCACACGGGCACGCAAATCGAGGAGATGGCATGGATGCGATCTAAGATACAACCTAGTATGTGCCATGCTGTGAAAATGAGATGCCTCGAAATGCGTGCACACGGGCACGCAAACCGAGGCAATGACAGAATGCGATGCAGTGACATGAAAATGGCATATAGAATGTAATCATGGACTTAAACTAACATGAGAGAGCCTCAGCCACACTCACATAAGAGGCCGATGGATGAAAAAGAAGTGCCTCGAAATGCGTGCACACGGGCACGCAAACCGAGGCGATGGCATACGCAATGCAAATGACATGAAAACATGATATGGGCTTATACCAACATGAAAGAGCCTCAGCCACACTCACATAGGATGCCGACGGATAAAAATGAAGTGCCTCGAAATGCGTGCACACGGGCACGCAAATCGAGGCGATGGCATATGTAATGCAAATGACATGAAAACATGATATGGGCTTATACCAACATGAGTGAGCCTCAGCCACACTCACATAGGATGCCGACGGATGAAAATGGAGTGCCTCGAAATGCGTGCACACGGGCACGCAAATCGAGGTGATGGCATACGCAACGCAAATGACATGAAAACATGATATGGGCTTATACCAACATGAGTGAGCCTCAGCCACACTCACATAGGATGCCGGCGGAAAAAAATAAAGTGCCTCGAAATGCGTGCACACGGGCACGCAAACCGAGGCGATGGTATATGTAATGTAATGGCATGGAAATGTAATGCAATCATTCTAATGGAATTTCAGCGCTAAAATGTGGGGAAAAACAGTCCCGAAATGGGGCGAAAGTACACCCGAAGCATGAAATGGTCCCGAAATGCAACAATAGGCACCCGGAATGGCCTATAGCTATGCCAAACATGCACAATATGGATATGCAATGCAAAGACAGAAGCTAGGCAGTCCCAAAAAAGGCACTTTCACAGTTATAAACATGGCCAAACAGCAAGCATAGGTAGGGGAAAAATGGCATGCAAGAATAGGGGCCAAGAGAGGGGTAATGAAGCAAGTGATATAAACAAAATCCAAACTGAAAAATCTCCTTCTACAACATTGAAGAGAGACCAAAAATATGAATGTTTACAGTATATGGTAAGCCTCAATTCAATATACAAACATGCTAAAAAGAAGACACAAGATTGAGGCTCAAAAGGTGCTACAACATGAAGTATACAAAATAATCACCAAACAGAAAAAAAAATGTTAATGAAACATGAAGTATAGGCCAAAATAAGGCCACTTTCAGTTCGGACCAAGGTCCAAAAACAGAAGCAAAGGGGGCTGCCAATTTATGCAAAAATGGGGCCAAATAAGGGATATAACTACAAGTGGCACATGGAGGCATCAAATGGTAAGGGGCCCTTCAACAATATTGAAGAAGGGCCCAAAATAAGCACATTTACAGATTACATCATGCTCAAAAACAGATTACTCACGGGCCAAAAATAGCATGCAAGATTATGACATATAAGAGGATCAATGCAGCAAGTGCATCATGGAGGGCTCAAACAGGGTTGAGCCCTTAATGAGACATGAAAATGAGCTCAAAAGAAGGCCACTTTCAGTTATGGCCGGAGCTCAAAGCAAAAAGCATAGAGGGCTTACAAAAGATCGAAAAAAAGGGTCAAAAGAGGAGAAATCCTACTCACCCTTGAAGACCAAAGCTTTTGTTGTTTCTTGGACCAATTTGCAGCTTCTTTAGCCTTTGAGAAGCCCTCCTTGTTGCTGGAAATGAAGTTGTGATGGTAGGGCTTGGTGGTGTAGAAGAAATGGTGATTAGGGACTTAGGGTTTTTTAAGGAAATGAGAAGGATGGAGGGAGAGATGGATCTTGAGGCTTGAAGTCAATTTTTTCCAACCCTAAACAATGATATACCTTGCTGGTTATAAGGGCCAAAAAGGGGGTGTAAAGGTGGGGGAAAAGGAGACAAACTTTCCCCCACAAAATATCCCCCGGATATTGATATTTTCTGGGGGATATTGCCCTACAGCTGTAAAGTGAACAGTGTGGGGATCTCGGCCGGCCCAGTATCTTGGTTGCAGGTGGCCGGCCGGCCACACCCCCTAGCCGGCCGGCTAGGGGTCAAAAGGGTCAATCTGATTTAGTGGCCGGCCACCACATGACAGTATCCTCCTATGTGTGTACAACACAACCCTGTGGTTAAAAGTCCAAGAAAGTGGCTCAAGGGTGTTCAACATTAGCTCGGAAAGAGGGGTTCAAAAGGGTCAGGTAGAATTACTGGCCGGCCACCAACTTTTAGGGTCCTCCCATGTGTGTACATCACAAATATGTGGTTCAAAGTTCAAGAAAGTGGGCCCAAGGGGTTCAACATTAGCCCGGAAGGAGGGGTTCAAAAGGGTCAGGTAGAATTACTGGCCGGCCATGAACTTTTAGGGTCCTCCCATGTGTGTACATCACAAATATGTGGTTCAAAGTTCAAGAAAGTGGGCCCAAGGGGTTCAACATTAGCCCGGAAGTTGGAAAAACGGGTGTCGGAGGGCTCCAGAGGAGAGATAACTGGTTGCTGCAACAATTACTGGCCTCCCGCCCTTCAGTGACCTCCCTGGTGATAAAACAGAGGTACCTGCCAAAAATGAACAAAAACCGATGCAAAACGAATGCTCGGGGGCCAAAACACGCAGTTCGGGGCCCCGAAAATGGGCTGTTAAGCACTGAAAGTGGTGTTCGACCACGGAATGGGTTTCTCAGACCCCAGTGTCCCTCAAAAGGGGGAAAATAAGATGCATGCCAAAAATCAGAGCAAACGGAGATGGTTAGGCGGTCCCGAACCGAGGCACACGGCCTGCGATTCCGAAAAATCGGAAACTGGACTCCGAAATGGGCAAAATGGCCTACGGCCACCAAATGTAGCCTACAGACACTGAGAGATGGTCTACCGGACCTCTCCCTCCCCTCAGGAAAAGAAACAGAGAAAACCGAGTCTGGTTCGCAAACTGAGGCAAGGCACAAAAGAGGGTTCGGAAGTCCGGAGGTAGGGCTCAAGGCCGCAACTCTGAAACTTCTGAACGAGCACATTATGCAACATCACCAAGCGCTCAATCAGTGACGTCTGAGTCTTAAGGTCGGTCAAAAATGGGGTGTCTACAGTTGCCCCTCTTTGACAGAGCTCGGAAGTCACAAGTGACGGGAGTGAATGTCAAAGCCCAGAGACGACCCATTTTTGACAAGGCCGAAGAGTTAGACTAACATACAAGATAAACAGAGATGTGCCCGCAGGCATGCCCGCAGGCAGGGGCAAGATGCAAAACAATGTAAGAAGATTTTGAAGATTGGACTTATACGCTACGCGAAACCGGTTTTGAAAGTTGGACTTATACGCTACGCGAAGCCGATTTTGAAAGTTGGACTTATACGCTACGCGAAGCCGGTTTTGAAAGTTGGACTTATACGCTACGCGAAGCCGGTTTGAAAGTTGGACTTATACGCTACGCGAAGCCGATTTTGCTCATGATCATGCAAATGCAGCAAGCTGTAATGAAGCAAATATTCACAAATAGATGCAACAGTTCTAAGCAAGAATGCAAAGCAGCAACTACATTTCATGCAGTTAAGAATGTGGAGGATTATTCAACCCCCGCCACATTTCACACGGAGAAGATACGATACCTGCGCGATTCGTCTGGTCGTACCAGCCTCAATTGAACCGTACATACAATATCGTGCCTGCAAAAGAGAGAAATTGCAACAAGTACAATATGCTACCAACATATATTCAATGTGATTCTGGAAGTTTGACACACGCAGTGCCGGTGAGTGAATGCATCGCAATGCAAGAGTGGAACATGCGTGACAACGCATGCTCAAACATGGAGGTATGCCAATATCAAGAAATGTGTACGGAAATGCAAGTGTGCTCATGAGAATGCAAGTTATGTGCATGATAGTGCGAAATGAGCATGAATCAGGGTGCCCGTTTGTCTTGAAATAAAGAGTACGGAAATGCGCATTTCGGCGAAGGCGACTCGATCACGGCCTCCGATCTGCTTCCTGGAAAGGCTACAACTCATTCAAAACGGATACACTTTGATTTTGATGAATGATGATGAGACACATGTCAGATCTTGAAGCCAAAGTTCCGACGGAGCAAATTCGCGACCGGGAGTGCACTTTTCTTGAACTTTTTCAGGTCCCGGGAACTCCAATCTTCCTCAAAATTTGCAGAGAGCTAGGTGGGCATGTGGGGGACATGGCCGGCCGTTTATCTTCCCAAGGGGAGGCCACCGACCACTTTTACAAAAAGTAATTGGCTGGCCAGCCGGTTTTATAAAAAGCAAATGGCTGGCCAGCTATAAAAGGTGGCCGGCCGGCCATATGCCCAAATCCGAGGGCATTTTGGTATTTTCACCTCCTTTTTGATGCTCCTTCATTCCAAAACTTGGAGCCTATATAATGCAGCCGAGATCCCTTCCTTTCTTGCCTCCTACAACACTTTCTTCTCCAGATCTGAGTTTTATACGCGTTTTCCAACGCCCCACGCAAATTGTTTTCGCAAAAACATTCGGTTTTAAGCATTTTTGAAGTGATTAAATTTCGATTTCGGAGCTTCTTTTCTCATTTTCACCACTTAAGGTGCGTTTGTCTCAATATTTGGAAGTTTTTCTCGGGGGTTGACTTTTGTTGACTTTTTCCAATTTTCGCTCATTTTTGCTCTCTTTGCAGATCTTCTGAAAATGGCAGGTAATTCATCCCACGGTGGAGGCTTTCCAGGTGCCGGGGACGATTTTGATCCCCTGACTTTGCCCCCGAGGACCCGACCTTTTATTCCCGGGAGGTACGCTCCGCCGGCACATGTCCTTCCGCGAGCCGTTTTTCGTCACTTCACTAGCTTCGACGAGCGGGCACCTGGGGATCTGCTTCTCCGAGAACCGGAGCATCACCTCTCTCATGAGGCCCGAGAGGTATTTACTTCACTTCCTCCATTTTTCGTACATTTCGCACCTTTGCCATGCTTGAACACGCAGTTTAGCTTATGACATAGTACTTTGTCTGCATCCTGAACATGTAGTTTTAAACACCCGAATTTCTGAACACTCGGCTCCTTAATTAATTGCGAACGCACAGTACACATTAGTTAAGAAATGAACACACGGCTCAAACACCGATTCGTCGAACACACAGCCCGAACTCGAAAGTGAACACACAGCCCACACTTTAAATTTTCTGAACACACAGCCCAGATTGATAGAAAGTTGAACACGCAGCCCAAACTTCAAATTTTCTGAACACGCAGCCCAGATAGATAGTGAACACGCAGCCCACAACTTAACTGAAAGTTGAACACGCAGCACAAACTTCAAATTTTCTGAACACGCAGCCCAGATAGATAATGAACACGCAGCCCACAATTTAACTGAAAGTTGAACACGCAGCCCAAACTTCAAATTTTCCGAACACGCAGCCCAGATAGGTAGTGAACACGCAGCCCACAATTTAACTGAAAGTTGAACACGCAGCCCAAACTTCAAATTTTCTGAACACGCAGCCCAGAAAGGTAGTGAACACGCAGCTCACAATTTAACTGAAATTTGAACACGCAGCCCAAACTTCAAATTTTCTGAACACGCAGCCCAGATTGATAGTGAACACGCAGCCCACAATTTAACAGAAAGTTGAACACGCAGCCCAAACTTCAAATTTTCTGAACACGCAGCCCAGATAGGTAGTGAACGCGCAGCCCACAATTTAACTGAAATTTGAACACGCAGACCAAACTTCAAATTTTCTGAACACGCAGCCCAGATTGATAGTGAACACGCAGCCCACAATTTAACTGAAATTTGAACACGCAGCCCAAACTTTAAATTTTCTGAACACGCAGCCCAGATAGATAGTGAACACGTAGCCCACAATTTAATTGAAATTTAAACACGCAGCCCAAACTTTAAATTTTCTGAACACGCAGCCCAGATAGGTAGAAAGTTGAACACGCAGCCCACAATTTAACTGAAATTTGAACACGCAGCCCAAACTTTAAATTTTCTGAACACGCAGCCCAGATAGGTAGAAAGTTGAATACGCAGCCCACAATTTAACTGAAATTTGAACACGCAGCCCAAACTTTAAATTTTCTGACCACGCAGCCCAGATTGATAGTGAACACGCAGCCCACAATTCAAATTTTCTGAACACGCAGCCCAGATAGATAGTGAACAAGCAGCCCACAATTTAATTGAAAGTTGAACTCGCAGCCCAAACTTCAAATTTTCTGAACACGCAGCCCAGATAGATAGTGAACACGCAGCCCACAATTTAACTGAAATTTGAACAGGCAGCCCAAACTTCAAATTTTCTGAACACGCAGCCCAGATAGGTAGTGAACACGCAGCCCACAATTTAACTGAAAGTTGAACACGTAGCCCAAACTTCAAATTTTCTGAACACGCAGCCCAGATAGGTAGTGAACACGCAGCCCACAATTTAACTGAAATTTGAACACGCAGCCCAAACTTCAAATTTTCTGAACACGCAGCCCAGATTGATAGTTAACACGCAGCCCACAATTTAACTGAAAGTTGAACACGCAGCCCAAACTTCAAATTTTCTGAACACGCAGCCCAAACTTCAAATTTTCTGAACACGCAGCCCAGATAGGTAGTGAACGCGCAGCCCACAATTTAACTGAAATTTGAACACGCAGCCCAAACTTTAAATTTTCTGAACACGCAGCCCAGATAGATAGTGAACACGCAGCCCACAATTTAACTGAAATTTGAACACGCAGCCCAAACTTTAAATTTTCTGAACACGCAGCCCAGATAGGTAGAAAGTTGAACACGCAGCCCACAATTTAACTGAAATTTGAACACGCAGCCCAAACTTTAAATTTTCTGAACACGCAGCCCAGATAGGTAGAAAGTTGAACACGCAGCCCACAATTTAACTGAAATTTGAACACGCAGCCGAAACTTTAAATTTTCTGAACACGCAGCCCAGATTGATAGTGAACACGCAGCCCACAATTCCAATTTTCTGAACACGCAGCCCAGATTGATAGTGAACACGCAGCCCACAATTTAACTAAAATTTGAACACGCAGCCCAAACTTTAAATTTTCTGAACACGCAGCCCAGATAGATAGTGAACACGCAGCCCACAATTTAACTGAAATTTGAACACGCAGCCCAAACTTTAAATTTTCTGAACACGCAGCCCAGATAGGTAGAAAGTTGAACACGCAGCCCACAATTTAACTGAAATTTGAACACGCAGCCCAAACTTTAAATTTTCTGAACACGCA
The DNA here is from genome assembly GCF_055761805.1 of Camellia sinensis. NCBI lineage: Eukaryota > Viridiplantae > Streptophyta > Magnoliopsida > Ericales > Theaceae > Camellia > Camellia sinensis. Next base: position 155,376,913 of record NC_138967.1, read on the forward strand.
GCCCAGATAGGTAGAAAGTTGAACACGCAGCCCACAATTTAACTGAAATTTGAACACGCAGCCCAAAATTTAAATTTTCTGAACACGCAGCCCAGATTGATAGTGAACACGCAGCCCACAATTCCAATTTTCTGAACACGCAGCCCAGATAGATAGTGAACACGCAGCCCACAATTTAACTGAAAGTTGAACACGCAGCCCAAACTTCAAATTTTCTGAACACGCAGCCCAGATAGATAGTGAACACGCAGCCCACAATTTAACTGAAAGTTGAACACGCAGCCCAAACTTCAAATTTTCTGAACAGCTCATACATCACACTTTGAACACACAGCTCACGCATTCCATTGGCACACAGCCCATTCATTTAATTGGCATACAGCTTATTGATTTCATTCTGACACATGTATTCATTCTGAATGCAGGTTGGTTCTCGCAGCGTGCGGGGGTATGGCTTCACCGCCGCGCGGGACTGGTATGCTGAGCTCCCGGAGGGGGTCCGAGATTTAGTGGACTTGGCAGGATTTGGGCCCTTCTGCATCGGGTTGTCGCGTTGTCCTGCCAGGAGGACACTGATGGCGGCATTGGTAGAGAGATGGTGGGACACCACCAACTCCTTTCATTTCTCTGCCACTGGAGATATGACCATGACGCCTCTGGACTTCGCCGTGTTGACTGACTTGGACATAGAAGGTTGGTCCATCCCCTATGACGAGGACATGGACGAGTGGGAGGCCGCTTGGATGTATTTATTGGGGGCTCGCCCGCCTGTTGACAGGGTTTCTGGGAGGGTCCGATACACTTGGTTCTCCTCCCACTTCCGGCGAGCGGAGATGGTGCCCGAGACTCCTGAGGAGACGGAGCAGTACGCCCGTGGTTTCCTTATGTTCCTCTTCGGGACTACCCTGTTTGCCGATAGAGGGAACACAGTCGGACTATACCTGCTGAGTGCTCTGGTTGACCTATCGCAGGTCAGTAGATATGACTGGGGTGGCGCCGGCCTGGCTACCCTTTACTTTTATATGAGCGCGACCTCCCGCGGGCGGGGCGATTTACTTGGCGGCTACTGGAGAGCCTGGGAGGTACTTTTCTGTCCCCTTGATTTACATTTCTGCTTTTCATTACTTGTACATTGCACACACAGCGCACTTTTACAGTCTGTATTTTGCTCTCAGCATTTCGTACTTACATTCTGCACTGCTTTTCTCAGCTATGGGTTTATGTATACTTCCCAGCATTAGCCCCAGAGCTGGAGGTGGCAGGGCTTCCCATGACCCCATATTCACTGGTATTCGAGGGCCCGCACCGGCCGAGACCTCGAGAGACTCTCCTTTACCTGCGACAGTACTTTGACACTGTGCGGCACTCGGAGGTACTTCAGAACTTTCAGTTCCTTTCATCTTCATCTTTGATTTGCTCTGTATATTCCCAATTTCTGATTGGTTTATGCTTTTATCATCTGCAGATCACATGGCAGCCTTGAGCGCCCCTGGGTGATGGTCTCCGACTTCAGTATACCGGAGGGTCAGACATCTCCCAGTATAGGGTCCTGCTCGAAGGGCCGGTTGGCAGGGCATGGTTTCTGGGGGAACGCTTTCTGCGTCAGGTATGGGGGTATCTTTCTCAGGATCCTCCCGCAGTACCCCCAGTCAGTATGCGGACTGCTGACAGGCTCTCTTACTCGGAGGTAGTCGGCGCCATGCTGGGTAGTGATGCTTTACTATATATTGAGGAGGGGAACTACGCCACTTACCGTCACGTATATTTGATGCCTCCATTGACTGGAGCTCGTATCCCGATGATGAGGCCTGCCGGTATGTCATCCTCGGGCCAGGCTCGGGCTCGGGCTGCAGACGCCCCTTCTTCCAGCGGGGCTGGTGCATCTAGAGGTGGGGGTAGACCGGTTCCTCCGGTTACTCCGACCTATCCTCATCCTGGATGGCCGGACATGCCGTTCGAGTTGACGGGATGGCGTTTCGGGACTCCATACCCGATTCCGCTAGAGCCTCCACTTCCTGACCATAGATATGTCAGGGATCCTGATTCGCCACCGGTATGATTTATAGTTTTGATTTATCAGTCGAGTACTTGGACATTCATTCCTTTACTGATAGTTTTGCCTTTATATCTGCAGCCTCCGATTGAGTATGTGGACGAGATTCTCGGGGTGATGGCCTCACTTGAGGGCATGGTCCTTCGGAGAGAGACACATCTATCTGCTATGGGTGCGCAGGTACCGTTTATCTTTCTTGTATTTATCATATTTCTGATGACACACTGGTTTTGAGCATTCTTTTGCATTGTAGAGCATATCCGACACACACCCCACTCATATACTGTACTCGCATCTGATTTTCATATTTGAACTGATGTATTGAACTTTTCATTTTCAGATACCTCCTGTATATGCTCCGCCGCGGGCCGGGCCACCTGGGTCCCCTTGGGGAGCTGGGCCATTTGGGTCTTCTTACGGAGCTGGGCCATCTGGGCCTTCTCAAGGAGCTGGGCCATCCAGGCCTTTCCGAGGAGCTAGGCCAGCCAGGCCTTTTTGCGGAGTTCAAGGAGGACCTGTCCGCAGACGCAGGGCTCACGTTGTAGAGGCGGAGCCTGATGAGGAGGAGGAGGAGGAGGCCACAGATCGTCAGTCCGAGACGTCTGCCGAGGAGGAGGGCTCCGGTCTTGGTCCGGGGAGTGGGGACGAGGCTGAGGGGAATCCTGAGGACGACGGTTCTGACTCAGATGATGATGATGGTGCAGAGGCTGTCCCGCAAAAGAGGATGAGGAGTGCTTCTTGTTCTCACTCCCGAGGACATTGATGCTGCCGTTTCCTGCTTTATTTTCCTTTTTGCTAGTAGTTTGTAGCACTTTGCACATTGTTAGGCAGTTTTTTTTTTTTTTTTTTTGTAAAAACTTGTACCTTTATTCATTGTAAAACATGATGGAATGAAATAGCTTTTGAAAAGGTGTTTGTATTTTAGACTTTTAGCATCGTATCGCATCATTGCACAAAAATGAAATTGAATGGGAATGTGCATTGTGTAATCACCAAGTCAGGTAGTGATCCGACGCAACAAATTAGCAACTCGACTTACTAAGATATAACAGAACCTTAGGAAGTTTACAACTCGATAAGCAAAAACAACAGTGTTGACAACGTAAATAAACAAGACTTAAACAAAGATTGTTTAAACAGAGAGCAAAGACTCGAAAACACAAAACACGTCCGCTCGACAAACAACTCGATAAGCAAAACAACAACTCGATAATCAAAACAACAACTCGATAAACAAAACTCAGCAATAACAGAGTGTACTTCGGACGATCTGGGCACCGGGACGCATCCGAAATGGAGGGAGATGAAGGCCTTTGACTCTCCCTTTTGCACGGAAATGCTCAAACTTTCCTTCGAAGAGTAAAACAGGGCCAAGGGGATACACTGCAGCATTGCCGGCCACCTTTGGGAGCCGGCCGGCCATTTTCATGGAGAGAGACAGCTGGCCGGCCAGTTTTTGGAAAAGAGAATGGCTGGCCAGCCAGAAAAGGTGGCCGGCCGGCCACTTATTCCTGCAACCACCTAGTTTTTGACACGTGTCCCCGTGAATAGTGTTTTTCCTTCTATAAAAGCCTCAACTTCGGGAACATTCATTTCATCTTAGTTTTAGACAAAGATGGAGGCGTTTCTCGCAGAAAATCTCACATCTTGGATCTCTTCTCTAGATGGCTCGGAAAAGCTGAATTTCCGGGGTTTCGGTTTGAATGCACTATTCACGCTGAGCCGTACTCCGCTACATCTCCCTTTTCTCCATGCCGCAGCAAGGTTGTAGAATCCAGTGACGCACGTTTTTAGCTTCGGCGGCCAAGAGGTATGTCCCACTTTCGAAGATTTTCAGGTTTTGATGGAGTCTGAATGCTCTGAAGTGATCTTGCCCCAGCTCCGTTTTGGTCATGCCCAGGCTTTAGGGCGGATGTGTGGGCTCACGGCGCATGATGCTCGATCTCTGATCTGCAGTAGGGAACTGGACATCCTCGGCTTGATCCATCGTTTTTCCGACGCCGGTGACCGCAGCAACCATTATTGGCAGGGTTTTCGGCAACACGCCCTCTACTTGTGTTTGCTGTCTCACTTTCTGCTTTCCTCGGGCTTTGGCGGAGCTAGTATTCGCCTGATTGAAGTTGCCCAAGGCTTGAGAGAAGGAAAGAGCTGTATTGCCATGACCTTGGCCGAGACACTGATGGGCTTAGATTCTGTCTATCGCCAGGAGGCGACTAGGTTTGCTGGGAGTCCATTGCTGCTGCAGGTAATGTTTCCCATCCAACCTTACATATATATTTGCTCGCATCACTCGACCCTCAGGCTCGGTTTTTCCCACAAAACCCTTGTCTTACTTTTTCTCTCATCGTACATCTCTCTGTTCTTTATTCTCTCATTTTCCATCCCTCCCCTAGGTATGGTTAATGGATAAGTTGCAGGTTGTGGACTCTTGCCCGGCCTATTCAGCTCGAGGCTACTTCTTTCGGCAGCGCCTAGTCAATGCTCTTGACGAAAGGTGGTGGTTTGATTGGATGTGCAATTTGTCCGCAGACGGCATTGCTTGGCGTTGTCCTTGGCTCAACCTCCCGGCAATGAGCTATAGTATGTCTCGGCTGATTGGGATCCAATTAATTGGTCTAACCCACTGCGTATTCTATTTTCCGTTCCGGTTCCTGCGTCAGTTTGGTCATGATCAGACCTGCCCACCGGAGGGGATTGAGTACCCGGCTGCTTTCCCGGTCCGGGGTGCACAGCTTGCCCGATATGCCACAGCATGGAGGACGAGAGAACTCCTGGCCCCTGCTTCTTCTTTCAGTTGCACTTTGTCCGATGAGTGCTTGGATTGGCTCAATGAGGAGGCACAGATTGGGCCTAGCTTGGCTTCAGATGCTTCGTCCAGCTCTGGGAGGGGACGCAGAGATACTTGATTCAACTATGCCCCAAATTTATTGCTTTATTAGTATTTTCAAGTTTTCTTTATAAATGTACTAAAAAGCAACGTCAATTGTATGTAAGAGCAGGAGAACTCTATTTTGAAATCAATGAAATTGAAGGTTATGGTACTGAAAATTTTCTGCTTTGATCCAAAAATGGTCTTAGTCGTAAAAAGATTAATTTGAACAAAGTCGACTTTTATTAAAACTTTTCAAAACTATTTTCGATGTAGATTAGAACTGGACATGTCGAAGATCTGTCACTGAGATGCACAACCCCAGATCCCTGCAACTGGAAAGTTGCCCCTAGTCTGAAGAACAATGCAGCACTGCATGGCAACGGAAAGTTGCCCCTAGTCTGAACAACACTGTACCGGAGATCGCACTAAATGCTGATGGATAAAGATGACTGAGATGATCAAAATGGACAGAATTGATCGGGGAAAAGTTTATGGCTGAACTTCAATGTGAAGCTGCCTACGTATCCCGAGGATGGGAATCAAGCCTTACGTAGTTCAGGCCTAGGTTCACTCGAGTATTTTCACTCTCCTTTTGCGCTCTAACTTTTGCCAAGGCCGCCCTTTGCGGGTTTTCAACCTTGCGAGCTCAGTTTTTATATTTTCTAATTTTTTATGCTCTAACTTTTGCCTAGGTCGCCCTTTCGGGTTTTCGGCCTAGCGAGCCTCTCAAGGGTAATATTTCTTCAATTTGTCCATATTGATCGATTGTGAAAATTCCAAGCCATCTAGATCCATCAGAACCACAGCCCCACCTGACCAGATAGCTTTGATGATGTAAGGACCAGTCCAATTGGGTTTGAACTTGCCCCTTGGGTCGTGGATGGGAGCTCGGTTGTCTTTGAGTACCAAATTTCCTTCTTTCAGATTCCTGGACTTAACCTTCTTGTTGAAAGCCCGGGCAATTCTGCGTTGATAGCCTTGGATGTGGTACAGTGCTTTCAGTCTTCTTTCATCAAAGAGCATGAGTTCTTCGAATCTGCTTTGCTGCCAATCTGCTTCGGCCATTTGGCATTCAGCCAATACTCGTAACGATGGAACCTCAATCTCGATGGGTAGAACAGCCTCCATTCCATAGACCAATGAATACGGAGTCACTCCAGTAGAAGTCCTGATTGAAGTCCTGTAGCCCCATAGAGCAAATGGCAGCTTGTCTGGCCAATCCCGGTAAGTTCCCACCATCTTCTGCAGTATATGCTTGATATTCTTGTTGGCGGCCTCAACCGCTCCGTTGGTTTGCGGCCGATATGTAGATGACTTATGGAAAGCCACATTGTATTTCTCCAACAAGTCTATCACTTCTTTCTTGAAGTGGGAACCATTATCTGAAATTATCTCGTTTGGCACCCCGTAGCGACAGATGATGTTGTTTCTAATGAACTTTGCGACGTGCGACGCCTTCAACACCGCGTATGATTGGGCCTCGACCCACTTTGTGAAATAATCTATCGCTACCAGGATAAACTCATGCCCGTTTGACCCCTTCGGGGTAACAGCTCCGATCACATCAATTCCCCAGACTGAAAAAGGCCATGGCGAAGTCATGTTGTACAGTTTTGACGGCGGGATGTTCATGCGGTTTGCATGAATTTGACACTTGTGGCAGCGCCGAACAAAACTAATACAATCCTCTTCCATGGTTGACCAGTAGTAGCCCTGTCTGAGGATCTTTCTAGCCAGCATTACTCCATTCATATGTGCACCGCACTCTCCCCCGTGGATGGCCTCCATCAGGCGCTTTGACTCTTCAGCTTCTATACAGAGCTTATGCATTCCCAGATGACCCCTTTTGTACAACTTACCCCCGCAGATGATAAACTGAGCAGCCATTCTTCTGATGGCCCTCTTATCCTTGGCATTTGCCCCTAGTGGATATGTCTCCTTTTCCAAGAAGTTCCAGATGTCGTAATACCAGGGGTTGTCGTCTTGAACCTCATCTATGACGGAAATCGACTCGTACGCTGGCGCAAACTTCTGATCAATAATGACTGGACGCATCCGGACTCCGGACGGGATGTCTATCATAGAAGATAGAGTTGCTAACGAATCTGCAAACCTGTTGTTCTCTCTTACGAGGTGGGTGAAATTTAGCTTCTCAAACCGAGGAATTAACAAATCCAAGGTTTGGTGGTAGATTATCATCCTTTCCTCCTTGACTTTCCAATCTCCTTTTGCTTGAGACACAACAAGGTTTGAGTCCCCAATGACGTCCAACCGTCTTGCCCCTAGTTCTAGGGCTGCTTCCAGGCCAGCAATACATGCCTCATACTCTGCTTCATTGTTGGAGACCTTGAACCTGAGCTTGAATGCTAAGGGGATACGGGAATCGTCAGGTGCTATCAGCAACACCCCTATCCCATACCCATACTGGTTTGACGCTCCGTCAAAGTACATCGTCCAAGTTTCATCTTCGACGTGCAGAATGGCTTCATCTGGGAATAGATACTCAACCGCTTCATCCCCCTCGACCGGGTGGTCGGCAAGGAACTCCGCTACCGCTCTTCCTTTTACTGACTTGCACGTTACATACTTCAAATCAAATTCGGAGAGCAACAGCAGCCAACGAGCTAGCCTACCTGTAAGTGCTGGTTTCTCGAAAAGATATTTGATGGGATCCAAACGCGAAACCAACATTACAGAGTGAGCTAACAGGTAGTGCTGCAGCTTCCTGGTAGCCCATACCAAGGCCAAACAAGCCTTTTCCAGCGGTGTATAGCGGATCTCGTAATCCAGCATCTTTTTGCTCAGGTAGTAGATGGCCCTTTCCACTTTGTCTTCTGATTCCTGCGCGAGCATGCAGCCCATGGTAGTCTCTGTTACCGAAAGGTACAATATCAACGGTCTCCCCGGCTCAGGTGGTGACAACACGGGCGGGTTCTGTAGATACTCTTTGATCTGTTCAAAAGCTGCTTGACATCGGCCGTCCCATTGGAATTTCTTTCCTTTCTTCAGGAGACCAAAAAGTGGTTCACAAGTCAAGGTTAATTTAGAAATAAACCGTCTTATGAATTGCACTTTACCCAGAAAGCCTCGCACCTCCTTTTCAGTCCTTGGTGGTGGCATTTCTAAGATGGCCTTGATTTTGGAAGGGTCGACCTCGATGCCCCTTTGTGTAATCAGAAACCCTAGCATCTTCCCTGCTGTAACACCAAACGTGCATTTCTGGGGATTCAGTCGCAGCCGAAACTCTTTGATCCTTTGGAAGAATTTTTGTAAGGCAGTGTAGTGGCCCTCTCTATCTTTGGACTTGACAATCATGTCGTCCACATACACCTCGACCTCTTTATGGATCATATCATGCAATATTGTAGTTGCTGCCCGTTGATACGTAGCTCCAGCATTTTTCAACTCGAATGGCATCACTCTATAACAATATGTACCCCACGGGGTAGTGAACGCAGTCTTCTCCCGGTCTTCGGGTGCCATTACTATCTGATTATAGCCTGAGAAACCATCCATAAATGAAAGCAAGGCGTGTCCTGCCGTGAAATCTACCAATTCATCAATGTGTGGCAGGGGAAAGTCGTCCTTCGGACTGGCCCTGTTTAAATCTCTGAAGTCTACACAGACTCGAATTCTGCCATCCTTCTTTGGCACCGGCACAATGTTGGCCAACCAAGTTGGGTATTCAGATACCAGCAGGAACCCTGCGTCAATTTGCTTGGTGACCTCTTCCTTAATCTTGAGGGCCCAGTCCGGGCGGATCCTTCTGAGTTTTTGTTTGACAGGGCGGGCCTCGGGATCAAGAGGGATCCGGTGCTGTACAATCTCAGGATCGATTCCAGGCATGTCTTCGTAGGACCACGCGAAAACATCTTTGAAATCTTTTAGTAAAGCGACTAAGCGCCCGCGCTCCTCCGAAGACAACGTGGACCCGATCTGGACCAGCCGCGGGTCCTTCTCAGTACCAACATTCACAGTAGTGATTTCATCCATTAAAGGTTTAACAAACCTTTCCTGCTCTTGATCAATTAATCGTTGCAAAACCGGAGGAATTTCTTCCTCGTTGTTTTCATCAAAAATTTGAAAATCCTGATTTAAGCAATAAATTAAAGGCACAGAAAAATACTCGGAAACCACATCCACATCATTCTCATTAAATATCTCCAAGCCGTCAGATTCCTCTGTTACAACAGACTCAAAAGAAAATGAAAATGACGACCTAGACAGGACTGTGGCATCCGGGTTATCACCGCCAGGAATACCGGACTCAGACTCAGTCGAGCTGGAATCTGATTCCAACACACAAGATTCGGTAGAATCAGATTCCGGCTCACTACCTGACCCGGAGCTGCTAGATGAAAAGCCTTCTTCATATTGCCAGATGAGAGAAGGTGCGATAGATGCATCCAAGATCGGCGCTGGAAAGCCCGCAGCTATTTCATCTCCAATCATAGAAACCGTAGAGTTATCCCCCAAGCACTCTTGGCCGATCGGAGGATCTGATAGTAGACACGCCAGTGCTACCCCCATTTCAAGCTCTGTGCTCTCAGGATCCACTACTTCATACTGCTCAACCTCAGTTGGTGGGTCTGTCTGCGCTTCGGCAACGTCATCCCCAGATAGTTGTATGTCGAAGAAGATTTCAAAACCAGGCACGCGCTTCCCCTCCGCGTTTAGCCATGGCTCCGGGAAGCCGCAGAATGGAAAATCTTCCCCCTCCCGGACCAAGCGTCCATTTAGGGTACCCCAGATGGGCCTATGCATTAACTCAAATGGCTTCCCGGCCTTCTTTGCCCTGGCTCTTCCGGCCATTTCTTTTCCTTTCCTCACCTAGTCCTCTTTGGTGGGCAGATAACCCAGTCCAAAGGTGTGAGGGTTGTGTGGCACTTCGGCCAACGCTGAGACGCCCTTCCGGCCGTTTCTCCCTAATCCCATCCCGGGAGTATGTTTTAGCTTGTTCATGAGGTAGATAGATTGAGCACTAACGTACATACCTTCATTCACAGCCATGACATTCTGCACCACTTGAGCCTCGGCCAAAGTGAATCCCGACAAAAACACATCCTCCGTGCCATGCTCGATCTCCAAGACAGGTGTGGACACTTCCGGCGGCGGATGGATTGACGAATTCCCAAAAATGATCGCTACCCCTTTCCCGTGAGGGTACTTTAGCATCTGATGTAAAGTGGAAGAGACTGCTTTGACCTGGTGCAACCACGGTCGCCCCAAAAGTAAGTTAAAGGTTGCGGGAACGTCCAAGATATGAAATTCAATGTTGTGTTGTCCTGGACCAACCTTGGTTTGAATTTTAACAGTCCCCATCACTTCTCTGCTGGTATTGTCGTATGCTCTGATCACTTGGGTAGTTGGGACGAAGTCCACGGGCTTTAACCCGATTGCATATGCCGTTCTGGTCGGGCAGACATTAATCGCAGACCCGGTATCAACAAGTACCACCGGTATCCACTTATCTCTACATTCCACAGAAATATAGAGAGGTTTGTTATGATTTGTGCCCTCAGGCGGTAGTTCCTTGTCCGAAAAGGTTAATGCCGGGGAACCTCCTCTCGGAAAAACCAGCCCAACCAGCTGTTCAGGTGTGGTGTCTATGGAGAGTTTGGACTTGTCCATAGCAGATAGGACAGCTTCCCTATGTACTCGTGATGCCATTAGCAATCCCCAGATGGAGATGTCTGCTTGTATCTTTTTTAACTGTTTCAGCACAGCTTCCTCTTCAATCTGCTTCTCCTTCTGTTTCTCCGCTTCTCTATCTTTCCCGGATGCCTCGGGTTGGTCTAGGTGTGGGGGTTTGAAGTACCGCCCACTTCTCGTCATGTGGTCAACCTCATCAAGATACCAAGTGTCATCCGGTTGGCCACTTCCCCAGTCTTCATCCGTGTGGATAAGACATAAGTCGTCGTCTTCCCACCACATCCCACTGGCAGCCAATAGGCACCTATCTGGCTCCGGTCCACTCGCGCTCGCAGTGCTCTCCGTCCACATGCTCGCAGCACTTTCCGTCTTCGTGCACACAGCACTCTCAGTCCCCTCAGGGCCCTTAGCTTTCCTAGCTCTTTCAGCATCCTCAAACTTTTCTTATTCCAGCTGCGTCAGTACAGCTGTTTGTTCAATAGTTTCCGTATTCATAATGCCCAAGTCTCGAGCGGAATTCTTAGCACCGGCGCTCTCCGGCGGTATAACTTGACTTTTGGCCATTCCGGCCACAGCTGATACCCCTGCCCCTGCCGGGCTCTGTTCTGCTTGGACTTCCCCCACTTCATCTGGTTGATCCTCGAGCCATCCAGTGGCCTCTGCCGATTCCTCATAGTCGAACCAGTTGATTGCCGAATCCTCCGGTTCCTGGTCGTCGAAAAATTGCAAGTTGGCAAAGTCCTCCTCTACGGCTGTCAGATCATCTGCCCATAGCCCAGATCCATCCCCCCGGATCATGCATAGCTCTCCTGTCTCTGGCAATTCTATACCTAGCCCAATTTGGCTCGTTGATAGGATATACTCGCTTGGATCATAGGCTCCCCCAGCAAAACTCTGTCCTGTCCCAGATTCAACAATCTCATTCTCTCCCAAAACTTGCCCTGCCCCATCTTCAACGGTCACCATCATCGGTTCTGGTTGGGTTTTGGAGATGTCCACCATGCACAAAAAGTCTGTGTAATCGGGCAGGAACACCTCCGGCTTAGGTAGGTGGGTGGGGGTAATATAGATGCTAGGATCGTAAGATGCGACCCCAGTTTGGATGAAATTGATTCTGTTGGGAGGAGGAGCTTGGTTATGTGGTGGAAGAGGGTTGGTTGTGACATTGGGTTTATCGGGAGGCGCGATCACCTGTTTGTCGATAAGATCTTGGATCTCATGACGCAATCTGTAACAACGGTCGGTGTCGTGACCGTGTTGTTGGTGATATGCGCAGTACTTTGATGGGTCATGAGAGGGAGGGAGTGGATTCGGTAGTGGCTTTGGCTCCAGAGGTTTCAAATGTTTCTTTCTGATCAATACCCCTAGAGCCTTGGTCAGGGGCATGTATAGTGGAGTGAAGGTTCTTTGGCCTCGAGGTTGGAATCTGTTGGTTTGTGTGTTGCTTCCGGACGCGCCGGAGAAGGGTGTGGCAGCCACGGGCCTTGGAGGGGGAGGGGGAGTGGTGGTGACCATACTGACTTCCGAGGCTCTTGTATTTGCAGCGCCACTCGGGCCCGCGTTGTTATTACGATTGAAGGTCCTCCTCAGTTGTTCCCTGTCGTGGTCAAACAGACCTTGTTTCATTGCATCTTCGATTTGCACCCCCATCTCATGTAAATCCGAGAAAGTAGGAAAGGGGATTACAATCATTCTCTGCATCAGCTTTGGGTGGAGATTGCGCACAATCATCCGGATTTGATCCTTATCCGTGGGCCTTAGAGTCATCATTGATGCCTTTGCCCTCCATCGGATTACAAAGTCTGAGAAAGTTTCCTTGGGTTCCTGCCTTGTCGTTTCGAGATCACGAGTTGTGATCTCGATCTGAGTGTTGTATGAATATTGCGTGACAAAGGCCTCAGCCATTTCATCCCAATTCTTCTTTACGTCATCTTGTAACTTTGCGTACCAGTGGGCGGCCACACCCGACAGGGTTCGACCGAATAGTGAAAGCTTCTGTGGTCGTGTTAGGCCCATTGGCCGCAAGATGTCTGCAAACAGTCGGAGATGGACCATGGGGTCGCCGGTCCCGTCAAAGCGGTCGATTTGTGGCATTTTAAACCTATCGGGGAGTGTTACGGCCTCCTCGGTATATCCGTCTTCGATGTCCGGCATAGCCTTGACCCCTTGGGATTTCTTGAAGAGTTTCTCAAGTTTGCTCAATTTCAGAGCTGTATGATCAACCTCGAACTCGAAGGGAGAGTCGGGGCGATTGGGTGCATGGACCTTGGACAGTTGTGGTGGAAGCGGGGGCGGAGCTGGCCCCGTTGGAAGATTCGTGTCCTCTTGTAAGTTTTGGATATTCGGCAGGGTATTCTGGGCATTGGGTGGGGCGTTCTGAACAGTAGGCGCCTGCTCAGGTAATGGAGCCCCTGCTGGAGGAGGGACTTGATGTGAAGCAGACGCTGTATTCTGTTGTTGCAGTCTGGTAATCAACTCAGCCTGCTGGGTCATAATCTCAGCCTGTTGCTTAGCGAGTTCATCTCGGCGAACGGCATCCTACTGCATGGCTCGCATGGTTTCTTGCATTTGGCGCATCATCTCCTCAACTCCTGTTGGCGCCGTCATACTGTTTTGATCTATCTGAACTACTGGCAGATCTGCCTCAATGGGGATCTCAATCCAACTGTCCACTGATGGGGGAAACCACTGTTCTGGTGATCTCTGTTCAGATACACTGCGCTTTTTCTGCTTTCTTCTGGTAACGGGGGGTAGAGAATGGAACACTGGCTGTCCGTCGATTAGATCCTCAGATCGATTAAGTGGACGACCTCGTGTCCAAGGTGCTTGGGGAATGCCTGCTGGGTTGGAAGCAATCGTGCAAGAACTGACCTAGCAAAAGATAAATAAAGCGAAAAGGAAATAAATAAACAGATAAACGGACAGCACAACAGCTTAAAATAAAATGCATGACACACAGCCAGGCATAACAACGCACAGTCAGTAAGCTGAATACATACTGTCCTCAAACACTGATTATTACCCCTGTATCACTGTCCCCTTAAAACAGAATCTGATACCCGCAGATAGCCGATTCTCAAATACTGGTTGATGCCCGCAGGCCTGATACCCATAATACTGAACTGACGCCCGCAGGCCTGATGCCCAAACTCATATACTGAACTGATGCCCGCAGGCCTAATGCTGACAATACTGAACTGATGCCCGCAGGCCTGATGCCCAAACTCACATACTGATACATGCATTCCTGTAGAGACGCACTCTAAAGCACATAACAGATAAGTGAGAGCAAAAACACCCCTATGTTGGGGTAGGGTTTCCCTGTCCTATTTTGTCAGGATCTAGGGTTTCACTATGCACGCAGCGGTTTCAAACAACCTATAAACGGGTAAGCAACCTGTCCTAGTTTGGAATGGTCACTATGGATCCGAATATGCACTAGGTCGAATGGTCAAAGAGGGTGCCCCGGTAAAACCGGGGTTTGTGTTCCCATACTGGCAGAGCCCACAACCGGTCAGCCTTATGGTCATGCCTTGACAAGACAAGCCTCCGGCAAACCGTTCAGGAATAGTAGATGGCAAACACGGTGTCCTAGGCGCACCAATGCAAATGCAATGCAAAGAATCACACAAGTGTAGTTAAAAACAGATATCATGAGTTCGAGTCAAGTTCTCTAAATCCCCAGCGGAGTCGCCAGAAACTGTAACAAGCCCGCGGGGGACCTCGCTACAGCTCGGACTCGACTTTGTTGTCACGGTTCTAAGTCTGAACCAAAGAGTCCAAATCCGGCAAATCGTTTTGAGAAAACAGATTTTTTTGAAAGAAGTGCCAAACATGGACTGCTTTGCCAGATACAGAGTCGCCACCTAGATATTTTTTTAAAATGGGAAATTTAGGAAACCCTGACTCGGTGCCAAAAGGCCACGTGTCCGTCATCACCAAAGTTGCCTCGGCTCGGGAACTTGGGTACGATTGGGGAAGGTCACTTCGTGAGCACCCCCGCTCGCCCGGTCAAAGACCGGCCTCTACTAACCATGATATCTATTTTTGAAAACATTGTATGTTCTTATTCCGGTTATTAGCCTAGGTTACTATGTGATGCGCGCAGCATACAAGTATAGACTGAGGCGCCTGAATTGGAATAAAACATTTCATGTTCGCTTTTTTTGAAAATGGTTTGCTACCCGCAGGTAGGCTTAAAGTGCAGATTTTGCCACCCGCAGGTGGGCTTAGAAAAGATGGTTTTGCCACTATCTAGTGGGCTTAAAACAAATAGTTGATGATTTATTCCAATTCAAGTAGCCCAACCTTCACCCACAGGCATTCAGGCAGTTATATCACATAAGCAATTAGCCTCATGGTAAGCATGCTATTCATGGCAGTCACTCACACGCATGCAAGGATGCTAAAGCATAAAACTTACCGAGTACTCCAAGCCAAAACAGAAACTACATTAGAAATCATGCATGATCCTATGTATACAGAAATGCCTAATGCAACACATGCAAAAATGCAACTATAGCAGGCTCGGCTATTCTAAACATGGCATATGAAATGCTACAACTAACATGTATTCAATTTGGAATTGAAAGTACAATGCAGTTAGTATGATGCGCCGAGCCCGGTGCATGCAAAACAGATGAATGAATGCAAACATGCTATCATACTGTATGCTAATTGAAATATGCCCTAATCTAACCATCATAAGCGGATAAATAAAAGGGAGAAAGACGTGGGGTTGGAAGACATACAACACACGCACGCACACTTATTACATTTGTGCCCTCGCACAGAGGGTCCGAATAAATAATACAGTCCCAAATAAAAGAATATTACAGTTCAAATATTACAGTCCGAATAATATACAAATTCCTAAGTAATTAATGAATTAACTAAGAAAGCAAATAAAACTGGCGTGCAAGCTAGGGACTGCCTTGCTTCTGATGTGTGATGCATGTCCGGGTTGTCTTGCGCGGAAATCCACTGGAATGCCCCGATTAGCCTCTGTTTAGCAGTTATTCTTGGAAAGCGTGCCGAGCTCCGAAAAGTTGCTGATTCTTCGTTTTGCTGCAACAGAGAGCAGGAAAGGGGCATAGCAATGTATTTGCATAGATACATGCATGTCTCGATCCTCGTGCCACCAATCACGCATACCGAGGCATGATGGCCGAGGAGTCGAAATGCACAACTCAATATAGGATGAATGCACATGAAAATACAGCTAAAACCTAACTCCATCATGGATAATCCGGAGTGTCGGTGACTGGGGAATTGAGACACATTCCGTCACTCGAAGTACGAAATGTACCTCGTTTCCTGTGCCCGGGCTAACTCCTATCCCGAACACGATGCGATATGCATGACATGCATGAAATGCAACTAAGATACAATCCTAACATACACAATGCTATGAAAATGAGATGCCTCGAAATACGTGCACACGGGCACGCAAACCGAGGAGATGGCACGGATGCGATCTAAGATACAACCTAGTATGTGCCATGCTGTGAAAATGAGATGTCTCGAAATGCGTGCACACGGGCACGCAAACCGAGGCAATGACAGAATGCGATGCAGTGACATGAAAATGGCATATAGAATGTAATCATGGACTTACACTAACATGAGAGAGCCTCAGCCACACTCACATAAGGGGCCGATGGATGAAAAAGAAGTGCCTCGAAATGCGTGCACACGGGCACGCAAACCGAGGCGATGGCATACGCAATGCAAATGACATGAAAACATGATATGGGCTTATACCAACATGAGAGAGCCTCAGCCACACTCACATAGGATGCCGACGGATAAAAATGAAGTGCCTCGAAATGCGTGCACACGGGCACGCAAACCGAGGCGATGGCATATGTAATGCAAATGACATGAAAACATGATATGGGCTTATACCAACATGAGTGAGCCTCAGCCACACTCACATAGGATGCCGACGGATGAAAATGGAGTGCCTCGAAATGCGTGCACACGGGCACGCAAACCGAGGCAATGGCATAGCAATGCAAATGACATGAAAACATGATATGGGCTTATACCAACATGAGTGAGCCTCAGCCACACTCACATAGGATGCCGGCGGATAAAAATGAAGTGCCTCGAAATGCGTGCACACGGGCACGCAAACCGAGGCGATGGCAGAATGCGATGCAATGACATGGAAACATGATATGGGCTTATACCAACATGAGTGAGCCTCAGCCACACTCACATAGGATGCCGACGGATAAAAATGGAGTGCCTCGAAATGCGTGCACACGGGCACGCAAACCGAGGCGATGGTATATGTAATGTAATGGCATGGAAATGTAATGCAATCATTCTAATGGAATTTCAGCGCTAAAATGTGGGGAAAAACAGTCCCGAAATGGGGCGAAAGTACACCCGAAGCATGAAATGGTCCCGAAATGCAACAATAGGCACCCAGAATGGCCTATAGCTATGCCAAACATGCACAATATGGATATGCAATGCAAAGACAGAATCTAGGCAGTCCCAAAAAAGGCACTTTCACAGTTATAAACATGGCCAAACAGCAAGCATAGGTAGGGGAAAAATGGCATGCAAGAATAGGGGCCAAGAGAGGGGTAATGAAGCAAGTGATATAAGAAAAATCCAAACTGAAACATTTCCTTCTACAACATTGAAGAGGGACCAAAAATATGAATGTTTACAGTATATGGAAAGCCTCAATTCAATATACAAACATGCTAAAAAGAAGACACAAGATTGAGGCTCAAAAGGTGCTACAACATGAAGTATACAAAATAATCACCAAACAGAAAAAAAATGTTAATGAAACATGAAGTATAGGCCAAAATAAGGCCACTTTCAGTTCGGACCAAGGTCCAAAAACAGAAGCAAAGGGGGCTGCCAATTTATGCAAAAATGGGGCCAAATAAGGGATATAACTACAAGTGGCACATGGAGGCATCAAATGGTAAGGGGCCCTTCAACAATATTGAAGAAGGGCCCAAAATAAGCACATTTACAGATTACATCATGCTCAAAAACAGATTACTCACGGGCCAAAAATAGCATGCAAGATTATGACATATAAGAGGATCAATGAAGCAAGTGCATCATGGAGGGCTCAAAAAGGGTTGAGCCCTTAATGAGACATGAAAATGAGCTCAAAAGAAGGCCACTTTCAGTTATGGCCGGAGCTCAAAGCAAAAAGCATAGAGGGCTTACAAAAGATCAAAAAAAAGTGTCAAAAGAGGAGAAATCCTACTCACCCTTGAAGACCAAAGCTTTTGTTGTTTCTTGGACCAATTTGCAGCTTATTTAGCCTTTGAGAAGCCCTCCTTGTTGCTGGAAATGAAGTGGTGATGGTAGGGCTTGGTGGTGTAGAAGAAATGGTGATTAGGGACTTAGGGTTTTTTAAGGAAATGAGAAGGATGGAGGGAGAGATGGATCTTGAGGCTTGAAGTCAATTTTTTCCAACCCTAAACAATGATATACCTTGCTGGTTATAAGGGCCAAAAAGGGGGTGTAAAGGTGGGGGAAAAGGAGACAAACTTTCCCCCACAAAATATCCCCCGGATATTGATATTTTCTGGGGGATATTGCCCTACAGCTGTAAAGTGAACAGTGTGGGGATCTCGGCCGGCCCAGTATCTTGGTTGCAGGTGGCCGGCCGGCCACACCCCCTAGCCGGCCGGCTAGGGGTCAAAAGGGTCAATCTGATTTAGTGGCCGGCCACCACATGACAGTATCCTCCTATGTGTGTACAACACAACCCTGTGGTTAAAAGTCCAAGAAAGTGGCTCAAGGGTGTTCAACATTAGCTCGGAAAGAGGGGTTCAAAAGGGTCAGGTAGAATTACTGGCCGGCCACCAACTTTTAGGGTCCTCCCATGTGTGTACATCACAAATATGTGGTTCAAAGTTCAAGAAAGTGGGCCCAAGGGGTTCAACATTAGCCTGGAAGGAGGGGTTCAAAAGGGTCAGGTAGAATTACTGGCCGGCCATGAACTTTTAGGGTCCTCCCATGTGTGTACATCACAAATATGTGGTTCAAAGTTCAAGAAAGTGGGCCCAAGGGGTTCAACATTAGCCCGGAAGTTGAAAAAACGGGTGTTGGAGGGCTCCAGAGGAGAGATAACTGGTTGCTGCAACAATTACTGGCCTCCCGCCCTTCAGTGACCTCCCTGGTGATAAAACAGAGGTACCTGCCAAAAATGAACAAAAACCGATGCAAAACGAATGCTCGGGGGCCAAAACACGCAGTTCGGGGCCCCGAAAATGGGCTGTTAAGCACTGAAAGTGGTGTTCGACCACGGAATGGGTTTCTCAGACCCCAGTGTCCCTCAAAAGGGGGAAAATAAGATGCATGCCAAAAATCAGAGCAAACGGAGATGGTTAGGCGGTCCCGAACCGAGACACACGGCCTGCGATTCCGAAAAACCGGAAACTGGACTCCGAAATGGGCAAAATGGCCTACGGCCACCAAATGTAGCCTACGGACACTGAGAGATGGTCTACCGGACCTCTCCCTCCCCTCAGGAAAAGAAACAGAGAAAACCGAGTCTGGTTCGCAAACCGAGGCAAGGCACAAAAGAGGGTTCGGAAGTCCGGAGGTAGGGCTCACGGCCGCAACTCTGAAACTTCTGAACGAGCACATTATGCAACATCACCAAGCGCTCAATCAGTGACGTCTGAGTCTTAAGGTCAGTCAAAAATGGGGTGTCTACAGTATAGCATGCAACAACATGCCAAAGGCCAAGTGTGTAACAACATACAAGGCAAGCATGCAACAACATGCGAATGATGGACTTACACCAAGATGGGCAGCTCTCTACTAGGCCCAAAACAGTGGCCAAATGCTATGGAAATGGGGTCAAATTTACATACAAACATGCATGCAAACATGGTCCAACACTTAAGCATAAAAGAGGGACTTTTAAGCACACTTAAAAGGAAACAAATATGGACAAATGGTAAGCATGATAAACTCTGAAAATCATGTTAAGGATGGTGCCAAACCAACTAAACAAAGCAAGCAAAGCATGCAACCAAGCCCAAAACTTGAAAACTAGCCACGAGACTCAAACCAAGGCTAAATGAAGCAAGCCCCAAAGGGCCATGGGGACCTAAAATAGTCCCAATGTAGATCTAAACAAGACCAAAACACACTTAAATGGCATTCCAAATGCCTAAGTCTAAAGGCATGCACAATGGACCCAAACATGGAGCACAAAACACAAACCTTTTGAAACATCAAAGGAGCCATAAATGCAAGTATACAAGCATGCTATATGAACTGAAATGACATGAATAATGGTGCCAAACCACTGAAATGATGCAAGTAGATCATGCTAGAGGATCCAATACTTAAGGCCTACAAGGGAGATTGCATGGTAGCTATACAAAGCAAGTCATGGATGACCCAAATGACCAAAATCAGCCCTCAAGCACATCAAAACATGCATAAAAGCTTCACAAAGCTAAGTCAAAATCATGCTAAAAATAAGGCTCAAAGCGCAAAGCATGTTAAGGAAATTCCATGGCACAACAAGACAAGTATGCTAAGCATGCATGGTGTGTCTAAACCAATTAAAAATAGTGCTATATCATGGCAAAATAAGCACAAATACTACTTAAGACATGGCCAACATGAACTTAAGAAAGGTGCTCACACATGAGGCTAAAATGGCAAGTATTGAAGACAACAAGGAGAGGGGATGGCCCTCTCCTTCTTGGGACCTCAAAACACCATCCCCACCACTAGGATTTCAGTGGTGAGGAGGCCAACACAAGGTGGTCCCGGAGCTCACCAAAAATGCACAAAAAAAAAAGGCCAAACAAGGCCTAAGAGGTATCAAACAACCCCAAACCTCAAAGAGACCTTAAACAACTATTTTAAGCACTCAAAATCAGAACTTTTATTAGTTAT
The DNA here is from genome assembly GCF_055761805.1 of Camellia sinensis. Lineage (NCBI taxonomy): Eukaryota > Viridiplantae > Streptophyta > Magnoliopsida > Ericales > Theaceae > Camellia > Camellia sinensis. Next base: position 155,397,399 of record NC_138967.1, read on the forward strand.
AGACTAAGCTTAAAAATAGATGCAAGGATGGCTAAAAGCTTATGCAAAAATGGGGAATAAAGGGGTAAAGTTCTTACCCTTGAAGAACGCTTCAAGAACCAAAACTCCAGCCCCCTTTTCTGATCAAAACCAACTCAAAAGCTCCAAGAACAACCTCTCAACACCTCAATAACCAAGGTATGGCGTAACACTAGGTGTTTTAGTGCAAAACTAAGAACAAAACACCATTTTGGACACTAACACACACAAATGAAGAGAGAGAGGGAGATATCGAGAGAGGGAGTGATATATCAGATATATATGTCAGATTTTGCTAAACCTCTCTAAAGGAAGGAGAGGCCTCCTTTTATAGAAAAAACAAGGGACCAAGGCTTCTTAGAGAAGCTAAGGCAAAGGGGCCAAGCTTCCTCAAGAAGCTAGACCAAAGGTCCAAGCTTCTTGGGGAAGCTAAGACAAAGGGTGCAAGTCTTCTGGAGGAAGCTAAGACAAAGGGTCTAAGCTTCTCCAAGAAGCTTAGAGCAAAAGGGTGCAAAGGGTGCAAGTCCTCCATACACGTGTATGAAGGACAAGTCCGTGCACTCCAGCTGGCACAACTGGCATGCACAATGCCTGAAAAAGGCAAAAAGGAGGCACTGGCCAGAAAAAGAGACAATCGGCCAAATAAATGGCCGACCGACCAGACATCAGGGCCGACCGGCCAAACAAATGGTCGGTAGAAAGAAATCAAGGCCGGTGTCTTCATGCCACGGCCGAAGGGTTTAAGGGATGGCTAACAAGCTTTAAAATGTACTCAAGCTCAGTTTGCTTATATAACAAGTTGATCTCAAAAGAAATTTTAACGAATTGAGCTTGAATAATTTAATTCATTTTATAGTGATGAGAAGGTAGTTTGGACTAGACAATTAGCCCAAACAGTAGTCTTATTTGATAGGGTTAAGCTTCCCTCTAGTCCACTATTTGGACTGATAGGTCTAGTTTGGCCCATTTGGGGCCATTTTGTGTCCTATTTGTTGATATGAACCGTTCAATTTTTAATGCATTTTTAGTATATTATTTATGAAAAAAAATTAAGTTAATTGAATATTGGTAACCACATGTTTAAATCACATCGACTTAAAAGAATGTATGGTCTATTTTTTAAATTATATTTATTGTCCTTTTTTTAATAATAAATGTGATCCACACATATGGCCACCGATATTTGATTAATCTAATTCTATCCCAAAAGAAAAAAATACATAGATGATCTTCTCAAAATACCTAAAAATTGAACTATTTAAATTAACAAATGTAATGTCTCGGGTCTCGAACCCCACTTGAATGTGCCTTTTCAGACTTACAACTTTCTTTTTGGTACCTTGAGTGGTTGTGTTGCATCGATGTTTGGAAATTCAAACTTGTTTAATACTCTTAACGTTGGACCGAATTAGAATTTTCGAGTTTTGGGCATAAAGATGAAACTGAGAAGAGCGAGATCACCTCTAGAAGCGTGGGCCGAATAAAGTAGAACCACACGTGTGAGAGGATGGGCCGCACGTGCGGGAAAGGGTTCGATCAGGAGTTGGGGTTCTGCTTTAAAGGCATGTGCAGTGGAGGATTTCTGCACGTACGGGAAGGACATTGCACGTGCGGCCAAGCGCATGAATTGCCTCGAATTTCATGCTTTTTAGCCTATTTATTGCCCCTCTCTCTCTCTCTCTCTCTCTCTCTCTCTCTCTCTCTCTCTCTCTCTTCCTTTTTTCCTCATTTCAACATATCTCTCTCTCTTTTCAATCTTTTCTCTCTTTTTCTCTCATCCCTTTCTACCCAAGCCCTCAAACATCTTACATTTTCTTTTGATCCCATGAATCCACTGGTAGTTTGATACTAGTTCCTTATACCAAATTGACGAGCGTGTTGAGGACTTTGTTTTGACCTGTGCAGATCAAATTTCGATGAAGTTGATTTTTGGGCTTTTCTCCTCCTCTCACTTTAAGGTAGGGATTTCTTTGCTCCTCTTCACTACTTGGTTATAGATAGACATGTGGTAGATTTTATTGCATTAAAAACTTAATTTGTTGGGTATTTTTGAAAAGCAAGTGATGAGGGTTAGAGTTTATGATCTAGAGTTAAATCATGTGCTTTGCTGTGAATATATGGGATTGTATGTTTGAGGAACATGTTTAAATGGATTAGAGTAAAAAATATCCTAATTATTTGTTACGGGTTATGAGAAAGAGGAAAAAATTGATGATTTGATATTATTTGAACTATGTGTGGTATTGCGTAGTAGAAGTGTGAAGAATTGGTATGGGAGAAAAATAAAGAAAGTGATCATGAATTTAATTCGTGTTAATCATTGTCGATGGTTTTATAATTGTTGAGTTGTAACAATTGTCATGGGATTAGGATTTCGAGGAAACAAAGAGGGTGTTGGATTATGATTATAAATTGACTAAATGGGTTTTCATAACCAAAGATAGAATTTGAAAAAACTAAATAACCCCCGAAATATTGATTTGTGATCATGTTTCAATTTAAAATAGTAAATGACAATCGCAATTAAGCGATCAGACAAATCGGCATAATGATTTAACGTGGAAAGAACCACAATTGGAGCACATCTAATTATGATAAAAAAAAACTATAGGCCAAAGCTACAAAACAATCCACTAAGAAGAAATAAATGAATTACACATGAACACTCTCAATTTCCTAGTGAATCCACACCCGAATTGAACCAAACCCGATGTGCTTCTTCCACCACCGTTTTCATCTCGGAACTGCTTTGCCCAATGTTGAATCCACAATGCCGATGTTGAATCCACGACGATGAGCTACTCTGGAATTTAGCAAAGCTTCAAGCCCAAGTTCCCCAGAATCCATCGAAGAACACCTCTCTCTTTATGTGAATAAAGGAACTAAATCAACCCTTGATGTTTGACGCTTAGTAGTTCGTTGATCAATTGATCATCTTCTATATATCAAGGAAACTCATACAAAAACACCCTCCAATGTAGAACACTTTGTATTTTACTCTTCTATGAGAATCTGGATGGGTTAAATCCTAAAAACAACAAATGACGTACTTTATAGAAAACAGAGCTGTAAAAACTGCTCGAGCGCACACTTCACCACTTGAGTGATGTGAGTAAAGCGGTGCAAAACATATTGGCCAACCGTTCAAGCGCACATTTCACTGCTTGAGCGATGAAACATATTTCCCAAAATTTCAGTTTGTAGGCAGAGATACTGGATGATCAACTTCACCACTCGAGCGCACAAATGACCGCTCAAGCGGTCAAACCACTTTAACTTCTTTTTGGTCAACACAAGTGACCGGGCAGCTTGATCCTCGTATATAGTCAGCGAAGTGGAAAACAAGCAAGGCTCAAGATACAAAATGTCAACACAAACTTCTCTGCACAGGCACAATTCAGGTTGGATTTACATCTAAACACTCACAGCCTCACTAAAACAAAAGAGCGAATACAATTACAACTGAAAGGGGTTTTTTCAAACATGATTGCCAATTACAAAAACCTAATAGAATTGATGTTTTGTTGTAGGTAATGGGAATTTGAAATAAGGGGAAATGAAATTGAAACCAAGAAGAGGTTTATAAACTTTTGTGCAATGAGAAACTAGAATAGGAAGAAAGAAGAGTTTATGATTTTATTTAAAAATGAATAATTACACTAAGGATGAACTTACTACATGTTGAGCCAATTTAACATTTGGAATTAAATTATGAAAATGGAAGGGAACAAGAGGGAAGGGGATTTATTTATGAACTTTGAAAACGGCATAGAGTGGAAAAATTGAATTAATAGGAACTAAATGATAGAAGTTATGCAACTTGTGAATGTAGATAAAAATCTAAACTGGGTGGACGAAATTGAATTTATGTAATTAACTCATGTCGTAATTTTTGATGAACGGAAATTGTGAAGTTAAATATTGAGATTTAGCAGTTATTGTTCTAGAGGTTTTGTCCTAGGCCATTCGTGGAGGATAGTATGAATGTTGTTGAATAAATGATACATTTCGTGCATTGTTAAATAAATTGTGAAATTTTGAATAATGTATCAATTGTTGAGATGAATGAAAGAGCGCATGGATATGGGTTCCTCTCTCTTTCGAATTTGTGTGTAGTAAAGTGTGAACAAGTTTCTCTCCACATCGGCTCGAGGTCTAGTAAAGTTTGGCGCTTTAAAATGAGTTTCTCTCTCCTCCATTTCGTGCCCAGTAAAGTGAGTTGTAGTGATTATGGCTTGACAAAGTCAAGTTACGTTATGTGATAGTTATGTGTAGTTTTATCTTTCTACTTGAAATGTGATGAAAAAGGGGTATTATTGGCTTTTCGTGCTTGTGACTGGTAAAATATATTAATGCGTGTTGATGTGCCTATTGTTGCATGTATATATTGTTGTTGGTGCTCCATCTACTCTTGTGTTTAAGGCTATAAACATTGTAGTTGTTATCGTAGCTGTAATGTGTTGGAAATACATGACGTGTGCCTTTGTCTAAGTAATTTATAAGACTGTGGTAATATAAGGGATAGTTGGGATTTCCTTGAATTTAAATGCAAGGATTTGAAAGATAAGATATGGCTTCGATTTTCCTATTATGTTAAAGAGGAATCATTGAAAGAAACATACTTATGTAAGTATATTTTGAATAGTAAATGTCACAGTACCTATATATGTATACACATGGACCATTCATGATCATAGCTATATATATGTTGCTATCGTTTAGGAGCATTGGGATCTCTATTGGACCTTTGTGTTCATCCCACATTGTTAATCATCTTTCAGGTATAGAGTGAAGACTTTCTCAAGACTTGAAATCTTTTATTTGTTAGCCAAGGAGCCTTACACTTGTAGGCAGAATGCCAATATGATGTAAAAGGGTTAATCCTTGTTATTTCATTTAATTGTATTTGGTGATGTAAGTCTATGGGTTTGCATTGTAATTCATTACATGTATACTAGAGAGAATATTATAATTTATTCATTCCTAAATGCTTTTGCATGTTTATTACTTATTGAATGGACTGATTTAAAAGGAAAAAAATAATAATATCTAAGTAATAAAAGTTGGGACGTCACAGGCTTGGCCCTAGGGTAGCCACCAAGGCCCTAGATAAATAGGGTTCGAAAATTTGTAAGCTGTTAGTGTCAAAAAAACAAATGGGGCCCAATCTAATCAAGGCCTTTTCTTTTTAATTTTTTTTTGGTAACTTACCAATAAGTCTCATATACAAATTTCAAAACCCATCTAATCCCCAAAAAAAAAAAAAAAAAACTTGCTCCAATTAGTCTTATATATTTTTAATTGTTACCAAAAAATCATTTTTTTATTTTTTTATTTTTTTATTTTTTTTATAGACGCTGCTACATCTCACTATTGTCGGACTTCTGTCAGACGGTCATTGGAGACTCATCAGAATCTTCAACATCATCGGGAAGTCGCCGGGGTATCACTGGAAAGTCGCCGGAGTATCGTTGGAAGTTCACCGGAGTGTTCTAAATTCAATGGAAGTTGCCAGAATGTCCAAAACGTTCGCTAGAAGTTAAGAATATCGTTGGAGACTCATTGGAATGTCCAGAATATTACTCGAAAAAAAATATAAATAAATGGAGAAATTAGAGTGAAAAAACATAACAAACTGTGCTAAATATTGATAAACTAAAAGGGAAAAAAAATAACGACAAAAAAAGCAACAATGGGAAAAAATATATGTTATTTTTCAATTTTGTTAGGGTTTAAGCAAATAATCTCCAATATTAATTAAATTGAAAAGCAAGCTTTGAAACAATAAAATGTTGCAATTTCAAAGCAAAAATCTATTAAGCATTTATCCTTATTAATCAAACTGGAAAACATGTTATGAATTACAAAATTTTATAGTTCTAAAGCATGTTATGAAATTGCAAAATTTTGCAATTTTAAACCATGATTCATTCCAGCACCAAAAAAATTTAAACTGCAAAATTTTACTGTTTTCACCGCTTGTAACTAAAACTCAAAAACAATTTGTTCAGAACTTGAAAATTTTCTCCATTAAAATAGGAAAAGAGAAGTGTCTATGAGAGAAAATGTAAAAAAATTAAGAGATCAAAGGATAGAGGCAGATATAAAGAGAGGATTGTACTCCGGCAACTATTTTTTGTTTAGATCTAGTCAGATCTGATGTACATCTATATCAGATTTAAGTAGATCTGCTCATCTTTCGTCAGAAACATATCTTCTTCATCTTCAGTAATAGTGAAGTAAAGAGTCGACGGTTGCCGGTGAACCCCAATTGATGGTAGTCGTTAATCGCTGGTGACTATATATTAGAAAGAGAAAGAGAAAGAGAAGAAGCAAGATATGGTTCCCTGTCGACGATTGCCGAAAATCAAAAAGAGAAAAATTTGAAACTGCACAATTTTACAGTTTTTACCGCCTGTAACTAAAACTCGAAAATAACTTATTCAGAATTTGAAAATTTTCTCCATTACAACAGGAAAAGAGAAGTGTATAGCAGAGAAAATGTAGAAAAATTAAGAGATTGGAGGAGAGAGGCAGATATAGAGAGAGGATTGTACTTTGGCAATTTTTTTTTTCTTTAGATCTAGCTGGATCTGATGTAGATCTATTCAGATCTGATATAGATCTACATCAGATCTAAGTAGATCTACTCATCTTCTTCGTCGGAATCATATCTTCTTCACCGTCGGTGAGGGTGAAGTAAGGAGTTGGCGGTCGGTGGTTGCCGGTGAACCTCAATCGATGGTAGTCGTCGGTCATCGATGATTATATATTAGAAAGAGAAAGAGAAGAAGCAAAATCTGGTTGCCCATCGACGATTGCCGGAAATTAGAAAGAGGAAGAGGCAGAAAAGAACAAAGGCTGAGAAGAAGAAAAACGTTACAAAACTTTTAAGTGTAAACAAAAAGTTATGGGACTAAATAGGTCACATCTTTTTCAAATAGGACTTCTTTGTAATTTGTCATTTTTTTTTATTATAAATTAACAGGCCCAAACCACTTCAATTGCTCTTGGTCATTTGTTTCATTACAATTAAATCCATTTTGTTTTTGTTAATCAACGAAAATATGAGGACTACCATTTTGCTTTGGATGGCAAAAGTGTCGACTCATCGTTTCACACGAGAAATAATTGATTATTTTTAAAAGACAGAAAGATAAAGTGCTTTAGTGTTAAATTATAGGAAACAAAATGAAATTTTGCCTAACTTTTTTTTTTAATTAAAAAAAAGCTTATAAATATTTTACTTTTAAATGCATAAAAATTACAAATTTTCACTAAAAAATTGGTATGATCGGGATATAAAATTTAATTACTAGGATTGTAATAACTTTAAAATTTTAGAACAATCTACATCATTTGACATAATTAGGATCGTTCGCATCATAATTTTGATAACCATATTTACGGCCAACTCAACATTTAAACCCTTTTCAGCCAATTCACTTCTAGCTATTGACAATTTGCGAAAACATTGAGTAGAATGTGCACGCCAAAATTCAAATTAATCAGATTTCGGTGTCCCTTTCATCAAGACATCTTTGCATTCATATTTATATTTAAAATTAAATTTACCATTCAATTTTTTAGATACAAATATGTCTGGATGAAAAGGATACCGATCTCCGATTAACTTGAACTTTTACATGTATATTCTACTCAATATCTTCTAAAAAGTGAACGGTTCGGATCGACGGAATGAAGGCCAAAAAAGGCTCCATTAACAGTGCAAGCGCAACAATCTCCCTAATCCCTACATTTTGACTAAAATACAGATAAAAAATGTTAAAATAGTTAATAAGATAAAATTTTATATTTTATATATTAATCAATCATTTTTTTGCTCACAATTATCTATTTAATTACAAAAAAAAATTAGAAATTACCATAAACACAATATTTTTCATCTCATAAAATAATTAAAAATTAAAAAAAAAAAAACCTAAAATAGCCAACATTTCAAGCGAGAGCTTAGTCTTTTGCAAGGTTAGATGGAGAAAATGATATTCTTACCCAACTTTTTATAAAAATATAGGGCGAATTACACTAATAGTCCCTATAGTTTGGGATTCGTTTCACTTTAGTTCTTACCTTTTCAATTGTGACATATTTGACACTGAATTTTGAATCCTGTTTCAAATAAGGATAATTGAAGATATCATTGCTTAATTTCAAAGGCAAAATTGTCAATTTGATAAAATATAAACCAATTTGATAAAAATAAATGTCAAAAACATATTTTTAAACTTTTAAAAATTATTTCTATCCACCAAAGATAAAATTATGTAAAATTGATAAATCTTTTAGACATTTATTTATTTATTTATTTTACCAACTTAATTTTTATTAGTATGTGTTTGATGATGATCAAGTAATGAGTGATTGTTATGATTTTAATATGTAATCGATATATTTAATATATGAAATGTTTTAGTTTTGAATTTTTTTGATTTAATGGATTAGTTTAATAATGATATCAAAGTTGTTGCCATATTTGACTTTGGAAAAAATAGAAACTAATTTAATGAAAATTAAGACAACCACCCATTACATTATCATCGTTCAAACACATAATAAAATTAATTTGGTAAAATAAATAAATGTCTAAATGATTTATCAATTTTACATAATTTTATCTTTAGTGGGTAGAAATAATTTCTAAAGATTCAAAAAAAAAATTGACATTTATTTTTGTGAAATTAGTTTATATTTTATCAAATTGACAATTTGGCCCTTGAAATTAAGCAATTGTATCTTTAATTGTCTTTATTTGGAACAAGATTCAAAATTCAAGGTCAAATGTGTCACAATTAAAACAATAATGATTGAGACTCCTTCTTTTCTGGAGACCCTTACAACCCCCTTTGGATTTCAACCATTGATAGTGTGGGCCCCACATATACATGAGTGGGTCCCACACATGTATCAATGGTTGAGATCCAAAGGGGGTTGTGGGGGTCCCCAAAAAAATGGAATCCCAAGCATTTTTCCAATTAAAAAGTTAGGAACTAAAATGACACAAGTCTCAAACTATAGAGACTGTTAGTGTAATTCACCAAAAAATATAAAGTCAGACATAATGGGGAGTTTTTCTTTCTCTATTTACGGTAATAAAAAATCATATTGATCGGATGTCGATAATTTTTCATCAAATCACATTTGTATCAACAAATTTTTTATTTTTTATTTCGTTGATATAAATGTAACATGATTAAGTAGTTATCGATATCCGATCAAAATATTTTTTTACAAAAGTAATATACTCAGTAAATCCTATATATTGAATGATTTGAATTATCGAAATAGGTCTGGAGCAGAGACCCACCATGGGCCAACAACACTCTAGTTCGATCTCCCAACATAATGGACGTTCTATTTTAAAATAGGGACTACCTTCTCTTTAGTCTCAAATCGAATTGGAGAAGTGTTGTTGGGTCTCGTCGAGTACATCATCTTTGCAAAAAATCAAGTCGATCGGATAATGAAAACATGTGTACGGATTCATTTTGTATGAAAAAAATAGATCGTGAGAAAATAAGTAGCTTATACAAAATTGATCCGAACACTTGGTTTTCGTTATTCAATTGACTTGATTTTTTGCAGGGATGATGTACTCGATGAACCCTAAAATGTGGACGATTCGAATCATCGAAAAGGGGCCGAAAAATTGGCCCACTGGACCAGGCTGAATTGTCCAGTCCGATAAAGGACGGGAGATCGTCCAATCCTTTTAAAATAATAAAGTCAAAACTTGTTATATCATTTTTTAGGAAGTGGATCCCCTCCAGCGATGTAAGAAAAACTAAATTGATCAAATCGATTGAACACGACCAAACCAGCTATATTTTGTCCCCCTTTTTTTTAAAACAAGAATTGGTCTTTGCAGTTTTTAAATTTGATTTTTTTCGATTTTCAGTTTGGTATCGGTTCAAGCACCTTATGTACAGAATTAAACCGAAACCGACCGCTTCAACATATATTGTATTTATAATGTATATATATATATATATATAATCTAATAATATATTGATATTAATAAGTATAATAAATTATTAACTACAATTAATTAACCTTATTATCTTTATAACTTATGTTTGTAAACTCTTACTATATATAATCTTAACTCCAACTCATCATTCTTGAAACCTAGTATTTCTTAACTTTTTTTTTTGTTTTTATTTTTGTTAATCTAGGAATTGAAAAGTATTTGTGAAATGGATGGATTGAATATATTTGAAATAGTGGACAAATAACTAATTTAATATTTTTTTATTTTTTTTATATAAATTAGTGATTATATTTAAAAGTGGTTCAGTTTTGAAAGGTCCTAGACCGATTAAATCGCTTTGGTTTGGTGCGGTTTGATGGTAGAAATGGTTTGTATCGGTGTTCAAAATAATAAAATCGACATTAACGATTCAGTGAAATTCTGTACTAAAATACCAACCATACTGAACCGATTACATCCCTACCTCCAGTCCTAAATCTGAACTAAAGGGCGCTGTTCGAGTCTGTGGGTCTCACTACGACCCCATTTCGATAATCTGAATAGTTCATTTTGTCGGGCACTTTGTGTATTTCGTTCACACAAAAAATCCAGTCGATCCGTAAATCGTAACCTATTTAATTCATTGTGTTTGTTAGTAAAAAAATGAATGGTATATTTTTAAAAACACAAATGTCATCAAATTTTTTTTTTTTTTTTTTGGTGACAAACGCAATGAATTGACTAGGTTACAATTATTGAATCGACTTAATTTTTTGTGTGAATAACATAAACAAAATGTCTGAAAAAATGAACAGTTTGGATCATAAAAAATAGACCTATTGTGAGTCCCATGGGCCTAAACAGCACCCTCCAATCCAGATGAAGGACTAGAGGGGCTCCAGGTTAGTTTCACTTTTATTCTTCAAATTATTGTTAAATTTTTATTTCATCTTTAAATTATTAATTTCATCTATTTAATTTATAATTTTTTTTATTTCTATCAATGTGGTTCAATTTGATTGGCAAAAATGAGTATTTTGTCATATACCATTTAAATTGTTAATATTAAGAAATATCTTGCTTTTTAGTAAATTAGATTTCAATAATTATTGATTTGTGTAATTGTTTTTAATTGAATCACATTAACAACACTTAAAAACTTTAGGGATTAAATAAAAATTGATAATTTAAAGGTGAAATAGAAAAATAGGAATGATTTAAGAGATAAAAGTTAAATTATTCTATATATATATATATATAGCACTATATGGCTTATTCAAATTTATGATTATGCATATCTTTGTATTACAATAGTAGAGTTGCACACACAGAGACAAACATACATAGTGAGAATTACAAAATCAAAATCATGTTAAGTTACATGGATGGACTCAAAAACTGTGAAATTTAACATTACCCAGAGCAAAAAAGAGAGAGCCGATATCATGGAAGCAATCGAAATTCATTCACAAAACTTGGCGAGGATTAATGGCTAGTTATGGATTAACAACGCATTCAATGAGCTACAGAAGGCAAACACAAGAAACGCTACGAATGCATGGAACGTAGAAGGACGTCCCCTGAACTTTGCTCAGCTCTAAAGCACTTTGTAGAGTTGTAGTCACTACTCTGTTTATAATTAGAGTTCTAATTCTCACTCTCTCTCATCCTCTCACTACAGCAACGGCGATTTTCGATGGCAACAATCTAGCGGCGACAAGATTGTGACTATCGATAAAAAACGCATAATAAATCATAACCAAAACATGAAAATTGAAGACAAAAATGTACTAAAATTTCAATTAAGGTGATCACTAGTTAAGATGAAAATTGGGAAATTCAATTTAAGGTTACTATCAAATCAGAGAGAAATCGAATAAAACAATTGCAGGAGATATTGAAACAAGAAAATTCATTCTATAAATGCAGATAAAAATTAAAAAAAAAAAGAAGAAGAAGAACAAGATGGAAACGAGAGTAACAACTAATTTTCAGATTATCGAAGATCAATTAACAGAGAGGAGAAGGAGATATATAAAATTAAAAAATAAAATGGAATTTTTTTGTAGGAATATAATTTTTCTAAATAAATGTAAAAAATTCTAAATATACATAAATTTGACTATAATAATGTGGCAATGTTAATTAATGTGTATTTGATTTTGTTGTTGAGGCAAATAAAATAAAGTAAGATTGAACGTATATTTAGCTGTGGTTGTGAACCATAAAAAAAAAAAAAAAGAAAAGAAAAAAAAAAGAAGGAAAGGTTCAAGTTAGGTTGAAAAAAATCCAAACCCATTAAGAAATGGGAAGGGTAGTACTCATGGGAAATGACGAATAGGAAATGGAGAAAAATAATTATATAAAAATGGAGATGAGAAATTAATATCCACCCCATTAATCCCATGACCATTCCTAGTTGTGTCTTTAAAATTTCATAGTTTGTATACTTGTCATTTCTATATGCCCCAAGGCCCTATTTATATCATAGACAATTTGGGACCACTTCTTTTTTCTTTTTTTTTTTTTAATTTAAAAAAAAAAAGAAATGAAAAGTAAAAGTTCAGGCTCCACCGTTTAAATTATTCAATTTTTTTATTATATTTTATTTATCATCTCAATCTCATACTCCAACAACTACTTTTGATACTGTGTTTTTAAAAGAATTAAGTTTTTCTCAAGTTTAAATTTGAATTTGATTGTTATGTTCAGACTCATGGGACTCATCACAATTTTGTTTCAATGATATGAACTGTTTATTTTGTAAGATTCATCCATAAAAAAATTTAAGCGAATATGGTAATTATAATCTTTTCACTTTATAGTGTTTGTTTTCAAAAAATAGATGACAAATGTATTTTTGAATATAGACTATTCATTTTTTTTTGAGACAAATGTAATAAAATGAAAATGTTAGGAGTCTCATATTAATCAAATTTATTTATTATTTTTTTATAAATGATAAACATGTATGACCTTATAAAATAAATAATTTACATCATTAAAGTAAAATTCATGATGGGCTTCTTGAACCAAACATAACAATTAAATTCAGTTTTAAATTTGAAATAAATTCAACCTTAAAAGAATTTCAAAATCGGTGGACTTGTTTACTTCCATGTGCCGAACGAGTTATTTACATTTTTTTGCCTCTTTTGCTTTACGCCGAACGTGCTGCTTTTGTTGACAATTTGGTCCACTTTTTTTTTTTTTTTTTTTTTTTTTTTTAAAAAAAATTTTATAAAATTTTTATTGATAAAAGTGAAATAATTACTTTAATAAAGAAAAAAAAAAAGTACAGGCGCCACCGTTTAAACTATTCAAATTTTATTATATTTTAAATTTTATTATATTTTATTTATCATCTGATTTCATTTTTCAAGTATTACTTTTGTCTTTAAAATTTCATAATAGGTGAAATAATTTATTTCTATGTACAGAACGAACTATTTAGACCATCTTCAATGGTTCATCAAAACTGATATCAAATTCAAATTTTGATGAAAAAATCACTGTTCACAGCTCCAACGGTGGTACCAAATGAATATCAAATTGAGATTTCATCAAAAAATTTATCAAACTGACGACGAAATACTGATTTCACCAAAACACTGTTGGTGACCGTTGCAAAAGGGGACCGGGTTGACCAGCCGGTTGACCGGCCGGTTGACCAACCGGTCAACCAGTAAAAGATTCAAACAGTTCAGGAAAAAAAGTTCAAACCGTTAAAAAAAAATAATAATAAAAAATTTTGCCTAACCGGTCAACCGGCCGGTCGACCACCCGGTCGTCCCGAAAAAAGTTCAGAAAGTTCAAAAAAAAGTTCAGACAATTCGTGAAAAAAAAAAAAAAAAATTTTTTGCCTAACCGGTCAACCGGCTGGTCAACCAGCCGGTCGACCACCCGGTTGTCCCGGGATAGATTTGGTGAAAGGTGAACCATTGGAGTGAGTGGTATCAAATTTGGTGAAATGGGTCATTTTTGACTCAGATTTGGTGAAAAATTTGAGTCACCGATGGAGATGCTTTTATATTGGACACAATTTTAACCATTTTTTGATTGATAGAAATAAAAAAGTTGAATTAATAAAGAAAATAGGAGTATAGGGCTCCATCGCCTAAACTACTAATTTTTTATTATATTTTTTATTTATCATCTTATGTGTGTTATATAGTAAAGACAGATTATAGAATCTATTAAACCAATATAGTGTCGCTGTGTTAAACATGCAGTAAGCAAAAATTATCATACGATAGTTATGATAAATTTATTAAGGCCACACTTTTTTACTACAACCTACAACTTATAAGTCGGTAATAAAAATAGGTTAAAAGGAAAAATAAAATTTCTATTAATTTTTATTGAATTTTATTAATTAAATTAAATTGACACAATATAAAAAATAAAATAAAATAAAATAATTAATATAATTAAAATTATAAGAAATAAATTCACACAAAAAGCCAATATGCTTGATCAAAAGTGTTTTCTCGGTGATGCCACGTGTTGTGCCAACTTAATTGAAATAAAGTCAATTTTGCTATGATACTTCTTCTACTTTTTTTTCCTTTATAAATGTATGTTGCTCTGTTTTTCTTCTAGATTTATCAATAAAAATAGGTCTTTTTTGGCTGATCATAATATATATATATATATATATATATCTCGTTATGAACTTCAGTAGAAAATAAAAAAATAAATACAAAAGGGGGTAGCTGCTTTTAAAAGGATGAAATACAGCTCAGCATTCTAGACTACTACACGGCCACAAAGCTTTTCAGTGTTAAATTAAAATGACTTTGTGTCTGGAATAAGCGAAAGATGTGGCATGAGATATAATTTTCATTAAAGTTTAATTATTTTGATTTGTTTCTATTTAAATATTATTTTTCAATATAAAAACTCATGCTTTTTGCCAAAAAATCGACAAAATATTGGTTTGCGGACAGTAGTTTTTTTTTTTTTTTTTTTTTTTATATATCAAAAAAAGATTGTTCATTGGTGGTATCATTACAACTTATAGATGCCAGTGTGTAGACTGGGAAATTATTCAATATTCCCGGCATACCACGTGTCTCTACTCTTTAATCAATCATCATTCAATATGCCCTTCATGTTCCCCAATCATCTAATACAATACCCCACCTATCCATCTTCTCAACTAATCATAATACTATGGAATATCACATGTCTATAATCCGAAATTACTGAATAATTACTCGCGTAAACCAGACTTACCCCAACCGAAAGAAAAGGGACTCACCACTGAGGTAAGAAAAGAATACACCAACTCTTAACATAAGAGGTAGAATCACAATTAGAGTACAATGCAATTAGCTTTACGATCGGAGTGAACAGACAGTAGACTAGTTACACGACTTTGTATTGTTAATTTTGACAAAAATATTTTGGATACCCTCGGAAGGTGGCTAATGTCTAGATTCTCAAGGCAGACCCCCAATGTAAAATCCCAAGCTGTTTACCAAATGATCACGAAAATAAAAAAATAAGCAAACAATAGATTAGCTTAGGAATGTAAAAAAAAAAACGATCAAATTGGTCAACTGATCCAATTCGATCTAATTGTCGGACTAGTTTGGTTTTCATTAGTTTTGGTTATGGTTCTAGTTTTGAAAACAATGAAATGGTTCAAATTGATCCGGTTCCCAATTCCAAGACTTTGGTTATGGTTCCGAACTGAACCAAATCGTGATATATTTGTTTATTTTTTTAAATATTTTTATATGTAAAAATTAAAATATAAAAAGTATCTTATAAGATTTGAAGCTTTCATTGTGAAATTGATAAATTCTAACCAACTTAACCAAATTAATTATCATTAATTTGTTTACTAACATAAAATATGTAATCATATTTATTGTTATATCAAATTTCTAGAATCATAAAACCGAATTGAATCAAATCGATTTTTATAGTTCAGTTCTGGTCTGATTCTAAAGTTTAACAGTTTGGTTATAGTTATAATTTTTCTAGAACCAGTTCTTACGATTCGATTCCTAATTTACTTTAAAATCGGATCAATTCAATCTGCATCCGCCCCTAAATTAGTTGCACAACTTTTGACAATTAATTTTGAAAAAAATAGTTTGGAGACAGTAGCTTTGTACCGTTAATTTCGAAAACAAAAGCGGACCGAAAGCTCAAGCCTTTCGGCCAGATAAAACTGAGGTTGTAGTTACGGCAGTAAATGAACAAAGTTGTTTGTAAATAGATTAAGCTCGGTTCAGTAAAAGCTTATTCAAATTTAGTTGGTTTAATTTTTATTACGTTTGAATTCGAGCTCGTTAAAAATCTTAATAAATAAGTCTAAATATACTAAAATTTTGCTCGTTAGTTGACTAATTTAATATTTATTTAAATAAAAAAATAAATATATGGGTATGGCTTCTGTCCAGTCCGGGGTCGGACTGGACCGTGCTGTTGGGCCCATGGGGGCCCACCACGAGTCTCTTTTTGATAATCTGAACCGTTGAATGTGTAGAAATCGTCGAGTACTATATGCCTGTAAAAAATTACGTTGATCGGATATCGATAGCTATATGATCATATCAGTTTTGTATTAAAAAAATTGGACGGTGAACAAATTAACGATTGACGAAAAACTATTTTGATCACATAGTTATCGATATCCGATCAACGTAATTTTTTATAGGCATATAGTACTCGACGAGTTCTACACATTAACGGTTCAGATTATCAAAATGGGACCCGTGATGGGCCTCCACGGGCCCAACAGCGCGGTCCAGTTCGATCCCGGACTGGACAGAAGCCATACCCTAAATATATTATTTATATATTAAATAATGTAAAAATATTCTATTTATATATTTCAAAAATATAAATGTAAATTATAACTAACTATAGATAATACATTCAAATAATAGTGGTGGTAGAAATTATTATTTTGGTAAAATATTAATTTTTCTTTTGATATGTTTATATATTGTATGTATAATTGTATAATCAAAGTTTTAATTGTAACTTTAATTTTATACACAAGTATGAATTTATAATTTTTTTGGCTCATCAAGCCTAAGCGAACTTAACTCGAGTTCGGGTCGTTCAATTTCTATCGAATTCGAGTTCGAACTCGTTAAAATCTTAAACAAGCCTAAACATGTTAAAACTTGGCTCGGTGCGGTTCGTTTGCAGCCCTAGTTGTAGTCCATTGCTAAATGAAAATAATTTAAAATAGGATAAATTACAAATATAGTCCCTAAAATTTAATAGTTTCTCGTTTAAGTCCTTAAAATTTTAATTTTGTCAATTAAGTCCTTAAAGTATTAAATTTGAATTATTTAGTTCTAAAAATAATATAAAAATAAAACATACACTCAAAGGTTATAAAAAATTGTTATAAGGTCCGAATTCTAATTTATTGTTAATTTAATCAACATCTGCATGTATTTTAGAATTAATATCAGAGTCTGATTTCTTAGTTGTGCTAACATTAATGTAAGAGTATTAATACACTTTAAAAAGTCAAATATGATAATTTAAAAAATAGTATTGCATTACAAATAATTATCGAAGAAAATAATACTATTCAAGTTATTAAAAGAACTTAATGAAAATTTTAAATAAAATCAACTGGAAATTATATATGAAGTTCGACATCTATTATTAGATAACAGTAAGCAATTGGCTATTGTAAAAAATAAACAATAAAATAATACAAATAATTATCCTTATCCTTAAAAAGGAACTTTCCAAGGAACCTTCCAAGGAACCTTTTGAATTAATATTAGCATAAAAACTAAAAAATGGATCTAAATAATTATAGTTTGGAAGAATTGTAAATAATGACGGAATAAGAAAAAGACAATGAAGTTAAATATAAAATAATATTAAAAATAGTCAAAAAAATTAAATAAAACGAATAATTACGTATTAGAAGAAATAAATAATATTATAATAGAAATAGAGAAAGACATATATGAGCAGTTAAGATTAGGAGAAATATACCAATTCTAAAAACACATATATAGAGGATAATTAAGTTAACAAAAAATTAAAATATGAGCCTTATAACAATTTTATATAACCTTTGGGCTTATATTTTATATTTATATTATCTTCAGGACTAAATTGATTCGAATTTAATACTTTAGGACTTAATTGAGAAAATTGAAACTTTAAAGACTTAAATAAAAAATGTGTTAAACTTTAGGGACTATATTTACAATTTATCCTTTAAAATAATTGTATAGTGTAACTTACAGTCACCTCCGCCGACGTTTCTTATAGTCTCCTGTTCTTTTTTTGAAATTACCCTGACCTCCCTTGAGGTTTACTTTGATTTGCAGGTTATCCCATTCTGTTAGTTGATTGTTAGTTTAACTAACAATTTTTCTTTTGGGTAAAAGTCAGTGATTAGTTATTAGATTAACACACAAGGAATTTCAGTTTTGTTTATATAATATTTGAAGTAATTATTTGTAAATTAAGAATAAAAGAAATCAATTGATCATTTTTTAGGTAAACAAATTGGTATGAATTATTGAAACCAAATGAGAAATACAAGAACTTGTATGTATGTAATGTAATAAATTATATATATATATATAGTTAAACCATGTACGTATTTAAAAATAAATTATTTAATACTACTCAAATAAATACATGTGGTGTCCCAATTTGATTTTTATTAATTTAAATAGTAAGACTTATCAATTTTATTTTAGTTGTTTTAAGATAACTGAACTGTATGATGTTAGGTATTGATTAAAAATTACCAAATAACTTCTTTTATATTTGTGTAATTATTATTTTTAATATCTTTAATCATCATTTTGTGATGATCAAACCCACAAATATCATAACTTGCATAAGGTAACATTACCCTATATATATATTTATAGTTAAACCATATGAGTATTTAGAAATAAATTATTTAATACTACTAAGATAAATACATACGATTTTCCAATTTGATAAATAAATTATTTATATATGTGGTAATCAAATCCATGTGAGTATTTAGAAATAAATTATTTTATACCATTCAAATAAATATATGAGGGTGTGTACTATAGTGTTACCTTATATATTTATAGTCAAATCATGCAAGTATTTCTAAATAAATTATTAAATATTACTCAAATAAATACATTTGGTATTTCAATTTAATTATTATTAATTTAGATAGTGAGACTCATCAATTTTAACCTGTTTTTTATTTTTATTTTCTATGCTTAAGACAATTGAACTGTATAATATCAAGTATTAACTAAAAATTATAAAATAACTTCTCTTATATGTACATAATTAATTTTTTTAATTTTTTTCATCATCACTTTTGTCATAACAATAGGTTATTTTTATACTATACACCATTTTATGTGTACTATATATAAGTTATAATATTTGTAATATCGAGATTCCTAACAATTACACTGGTCTCCCCTCATTTTATTAAAATTACACTGACCTCCTTTGTGACTAATCCTCTCATTAACGCCGTTACTCATCGGGGAGGTATAATGACTCTGGTTTAAATCTGAACCATATCTTACTTTTGAATTCAGAAATCCATATCCTTAACTATTGTTCATCTCATTTTCTTCTTGTTACAAGTTGAGTTTGGTTATTTGGGAGTTATTGTTGTGTTTAAAACAGGCTGGGAGTTGTTTTTTCAAAAGAGTTGTCCAGATTTTTACTTGTTCACTCGAGCGGTCTTTTACAGTTTGCAAAACTTCTGGAAGTAAAGTATCTTCGCTCAAGTAGTATTTCTTAAGCTGTAGTGGTCTTTTATAGGTCTGAGCTTCTAGGAAGGGGTTATTGTGCGCTTGAGCCGTGTTTTTGGTCGCTCGAGCAGTATCGCTTTTTGTTTCTGACGCTCGAGTGGTGTTTTGGTAACTCAAGTGGTCTGTGCGTATATTAGTTTGGAAAAAGGGATTTATAAATCATTTTTCACTTCCTCTCTCTCTCTCTCTCTCTCTCTAAAACATTCCAAAACCCTAGTTCTTCACTCACTCTCTCTAGTTCTTACCTTAAAGTCCCAAATACTCCATCATCCGTTGATTTCTTTACCCTAGGCCTTTGGAGAAAAAGGTAGAGCTTGTCTCAAGCTTTGTTCTAATCGAAGAAAATCTCATTTTCGGCTACACCAAACTTCAACCCTTGCTCTCTCTTGTCTTCTAATCTTGAGGTAGGAATTTCTTCAATCTTTGGCATGATTTTTACCTTAGTTATTTGTCCATTTAAAGAATTTAGTGATTTGGGGATTTCGGGTTAAACCTAGGGTTTGATTCTTGAAATGTAAAAGAGAGTTTTCAAATGGATTCTTGACAAATGTTGTGGGGATGTGTTTATGGTTGGGATATGTTAACATGATGGATTTCTTTACTTAAAATTGATTTTAAAAGTAAATTGGGGTTTTGTTAAAAAAATTATGGATATTTTGTTTGCAAAAGAAAATGGGAAATGATGCTGGGTTTTGTAAGAATGGAACGAATGTGTATGTTGATAGTGATGGTGGAGTTGGATATGTAATAGTACTTCCATTTGAAAATAATGATATTATATATTTTGTTGAAAATTATCTGTTGAATAGAAATCTCTGTTTTGGACTATTGGTGGTGGATAGCTTTGATTGTTATAGAAATTATATAAGGATTAGGTGAATTAGAACCAATTACTTATACATCTTGCATTGAGCATTGTTTTACATTTCAATATTCAAAATGTATTGTTTTGAGAAAACTGAGTGAATACCTTTGTGAATATGGTTAGGAGGTGTGGTTGTGGTTATTATATTGGTCTGTGTGTCATTGGTGAAAGTGTAGAAACCCATGCAGTTAGGTGCCGATCCTTTCGGTTAGTATCGGTAAAATGGGTTTGATAGTGCTTGTATAGCCTACTGGCAGACATGTACTTAGAGATTCCCAGTGTTTTGTATCCACTGTCCTGTTTTCTTATATAAAAGGTTATTTTCGTGAATTGATATATAATTTGGCATTATATTTTTTTGAGACAGAAATGTGAAACGTTTGACATGTGACATGTAGATGCACCCATCTTATGACTTCGTTAAGATACATATATCGTGTTAAAGTATCTCTACTGGATTTTAGCTCACATTATGTGGAAAACAACTTTCAGGTGCTGATGATATGCCTCCACCAAGGACTTAGCTTGTGAGGACTTGGAGCTAAGGGTTTCATTTTGTTTAATTGATGTAATTATTTTTGAACAAGTCTTAAGTTTTAATTGTATTGAGTTGAACTCATCTGTTGTACCCAAGCATTGACTTGGAAAGATGTAGTCATTAGGGCATATAATTACTTTGGTTTTATTTTATTTCAATTCATATACACATGTCATATTCTATAGATTCAGGATTTTAGGATTTATGAATGTATATACGCATATGTTATCTTTTGTACAATTAATGATTATAAATAGTGTTAGGTTTTTATTCTTGGCAATCCCGTTTGACAAAACTCCTTTCAGTTGTAATTTTGTTCAACTTTTATTTCAGTGAGGCTATGAGTTTTTAGATGCATGAATCTAACCCGAATTGTGCCTTACAGATATGTTTCAGAAGTTAATTCTTTCATGTTTGCCACTTCGCTGACTATGTTGGGGATCGAGCTGTCCGGTCAGCTCGCGGGGGTCCAGGGGGCAGCGCCCCTTGGCAAGTCTAGGGCAGCGCCCCCGAAGCAAAATGCAAAAATACATTCGAAGTTACTTGTCTGCTCGAGCGGCCGTTTGTGCGCTCGAGCGGAGAATGTTTGGTTCCAGAAGTTTGACCTGTCTGCAAAAGTGCTATAAGTTGGGATTTTATGCTCAAGCGAACTTTCCTGCACTCGAGCGAGGTCCACTAGAGTGGCCATTCTTACACTCGAGCGGAGATCGCGGACCGGTTTTCTATAAATATGCAGTTCAGTCAGATTTTAGGGTGACGGCTTCCAGATCTTCTTCTTGGATATTAGGGTTTTCATCTGGGGCTTCTTTGCTAGTTTTTTTGATGTTTGTTTGAGTTTAATTCGTAGTTTGAGAAGTATACATTAAAGGACTGTTTGTTTCATTCAATAAAAAAGAGAGAGTTGTTCTTCGGTGAATTCTGGAAAATTTGGGCCTGAAGCTTTGGTGGATTCTGGAGTAGCTCATCATCGTCGATTCGACATAGACGTTGTGGATTCAACGTTGGGAAAAACAATTCTGAGGTGAAGACGGGGTTGGAAGAGGCGCATTGGGGTCGGTTCGATTCGGCATGGATTCGCTAGGTAATTGAGAGTACACTTGTGTAATTCATTTATATCTTCTTAGTGGATTGTTTTGTGGCGCAGTTGCCCGTGGTTTTCTATCACAATTGGAGGCGCTCCAATTATGGTTTTTTTTTTTCATGTTAAAATCGTTGTGCCAATTTCTCTTGATTGTTTGTTTGATTGGGATTTTTATTTACTGCTTACAATTGATACATAATCATAAATCAATATCTAGAGGATTTCTAGATTTTTCAAATAGAATATAAAATATGATGTTATTGATTAATTGTAAAGAATATTATGAGTTGAGTTGAGTTATAATTTCGGAACGTTACAGGAGGACAGTGTAATTTTAGAAAAAGTAGGAGAGACAAATGTAATTATAAGAAATCTCAAGGGAGGTTACTGTAATTTATCATATGAATTAAAACCTAAAAAAAATTCAATATGATTATGCCAAAACTTATAGAAATTATTGTATTTTTTTTTTAAACTTGAAGAAGAATTAATGTAATTTGTTTAAAATAAATAAATAAAATTATGGACACCCCTTCCTTTATAGTGTGTAGGTTACCAGGAGGGACACACGGTAAAAACAAATTTTAAAAAATAACAGCATTTGGATTATAGATTTAGCCACATCATCTCCGCACGATTAATTTCAGCAAAAATGTAGGGAGCATTTTTGAAAATTTTCAGTATTTTTGGAAATTTTCAGTTGAGTATAAATTTTAAAAAATAATCATAAACAAAAATTAAAAACTTGACCATTCATATTTTAGGAGATATTGTATTTAAAAAATGAACAGTTTGAATCATTCAAGTGAAACTCGTGATGGCCCACACAAGCCTAAATATCGCTGTCTTACTTCCTTTCTAAATATCCCAATTTTACTCTTCTCATTTGATATGAACTAATAATTTCGTAAATAATGGCAAATTTTTTTAAATTTTGAACCTTTATGTTTACTAAACTTTGAGATTACTAGTTTTAATATAGGCTTTATTCCTAAGTCGATATACCATTTCTCTTAGGACACTAGTCGGGAAAACCTTCTAACTTAACCATGCTTGAGCTATGATTTAACGTGATTCGAAGCACCAACACGTAGTCAATCATATCATCAGGCTCAGTCAAATTTTCATTTGTCCAATAATATTTGGATTATTTATGGATTAAAATTTAAATACATGATAATATGCATATCGATTTCTTAATCATTTGAACTCATCATCAATAATATTTGGACAGCTTATGGACTAAACTAGAAAACATGATAATATTCATACTGACGTGACTGGCTTCTCGCGCCCCGGTAAGATATTGTCCGCTCTAGCTAGGTGACGAAACGATGCCCGTCGGCCTCACAGCTTTAAAAGGCCTCTTACAAGGTGGAGGGGGACAATACGCTTATAAGTTGGTTGCAAGTGTCCCTTCCAGGCGATATGGGATTGCCCCAACATAACCCCCCAGCGGACTGGGCCGCGGACAGCGGGAGAGTTTGCCAGACGACCTGCATGGGCCACCAAACTGACGTGACTGGCTTCTCGCGCCCCGGTAAGATATTGTCCGCTCTGGCGAGGTGACGAAACGATGCCCGTCGGCCTCACGGCTTTAAAAGGCCTCTTACAAGGTGAAGGGGGCCAGTACGCTTATAAGTTGGTTGCAAGTGTCCTTCCCAAGCAATGTGGGATTACCCTAACACATACAATTTTGGATCCATTGACTTGGACAACAATATTTAGACTGCTTCTGTACAATGGAATTGGAACATGATAATATTTATACTAATGATAAATGACATTTATAGTTTTTGCATTAATTCCTACACTCAAAACTGATGAAACATGATAATCTTCACGCTAATAATATTCGGACCGTTCCTTGGACTTTGAACTCGAACAATAGTATTTGAACTAGGTTTCGAAGGCATCATTTTTTGGAATCATTGTTGGACCTGATGAGTAATCACAACAAACAATATTAAACAATGTCAGGACAACTAAAAATGAGAAATATGATAATATTCACAACCATAACATTGGACTTCATTTCTAGACTAAAAAGAAAACATGATATTCACAATGCCAATAGTATTTGACGAACTTTATAGTTTGAATTGGACCATTTTAACGTGATAGTGGTGGTATTTGGTGTGGCTTATTTTGGTCAATTTATAATTTTGTGTATTGAAAAAGTTATTTTGGACTATTTGGTTAAATTTATTTCAAACAGTTTCTGATTTTAACTCGAAAAAACTTATTCTGAGAAGCTTTCCACCCGATTATCAACTTCTGCTGTGAACATGTTAATTTACCATTATACCCCTTTTTTTTTTTGGAAAATAGAAAAATATCCAAATGGACTACGGATAATTTTTTTTTATAGGAAATGTGGACTAGTTGTGAATAATAAAAAATAAAAGTTAATTCAATTTACAACTAAGAAAGGTTAATTCAATTTACATTTAACAGGGGTAAAAATGATATTTACACATTAAAAAGTTATTTCACAACTTATTTATCATACACTACTTAGCAACTTAAATTTATAATCCAGCAATTACACCAAACTAATTAACAATTTCTGATTTATGCTATAATTAATAATCCGCTAAGTTATAATATATAACTCATTTTAACAGCTGCACCAAAATCCCCTACTATACATAATATTACAATTTTCATAATATAATATTTTTTGGGAGATTTATTAGAAAATCATTTTTCAAGCATTTATATCTTAATTAGTCTATAAGATATTCTTATATTTCATTAAGTCCTATTATTTGAACATTTGATCTACCAAATCCTAATTCTCATATTTAAAATATTTTATGGACATTTCTACCCTTACAAATATTTTTTGAACGATTAGCAATTTGGTGATGTGAACATTCATATTTTACAATGTAAATATTCACATTGACGTGTGAATGTTCGCATTGACAGTGTAAACATTCACATTGATAGTGTGAACATTCATATTGACGGTATGAATATTCAAATTGTAAATGTGAATATTATTAGGGATATTTTGATAATTATGTCATTCATAGGACTTATTGGAATATAAAAAAATAATGTACACTAAATGAAATATAAGTAGGTGAAAAGAGATTTTATGAAAAAGTGCCCCTATTTTTTTCCTTTGAAAATTGATATCCCAAAACTTATAGTTAAGATGAGAAATTAAGGTACCGATTGGCATGGTAGGGTGCGTAAAACATTTTCACTTGTAACAGTTAAGTCCCAAATCCAATCTTTGTTTCTCAGAACAAACCTAGAGCATTAGTAAATGAGTAATATTACTAACTCATCATTATCAACTCAAAAATTATCTAAAATTTTCATCTTGTGATTTAGATTTATTTTATACATGAATTCCATACTATACAAATTCAATCTCAACCCCACAACACTCATTCAGGATAAATTTAGGATACTTAAGGTGGGGTTCATAGCATTTTTCTTAGTAAATCCACTACAACAAAATGCATCTTTGGTGAACAAATTTGGCGACCAAAACATTTTTGGTCGCCAAAAGTCGGACCTTTGGCGACTAATTTTGATATTGGTCGGCAATGTTTTGAATTTATCTACTATTAATGTTTTAGTAGCCATATAATAGTTATTGGCGACTAAAACAAAATTTAGTCGTCAAAAATATGCACAATAGGCGACTAAAAAGTTTTTTTGTCAGCGTTTGTCAAAATTTTAGGCTACTAATTCTACTTTTAGTCGGCGTACACTGCCTTTTGCCAACCAAAAATTTTCGTCGCTAAAAAATGGGGTTATTTATTCGGGAACTCTTTGGTGATTAAATAATTTAGTCATTGATTAAGTAGTTTTTGCCGACAAAATAAATATTTAGTCACTAAAGGTAGGAAGCTTGTTATATGGAGGGAAGCGTAAGTATTGGCACCCTCCCCTTTGTTTCACACACACACACATACCACTCACAAAAACATGAACCACTTACAGACCACTCACCACCAAACCTAACGTCGGCTCCACCGTTGCACGTCGCTGGCCGCCATCGCAGATCGCCACTGCCATCGCCACTGCCACCGCCACCGCCACCGCTGGAAATCACCACCGCCACTACTGCTGATCACAGGTTTTTGTCTCCCTCTCTTTGTCGCTCTAGGTCTTCTCCCTCTCTATCAATCTGGGTCTTCTCCCTCTCAAGCCATCTCTCTACTTCTCTCTGTTCCTCCCTTCCTGTATGTCCCCATCTCTCACACTTCATCTAGGGTATATTTTTGTGTTGATTTCGTAAATAGGGTTCGTAAGACATTCACTTTGCTTTGTCAAATAGAAGAAATAAAAATTAGGGACCAAAAAAGAAAAACCTTGAATACCCAAACAGCGATAAACCCTTCTCACTCTCTCTATGGACATTGAAGCTCAATGCTTCTCGAATTCGAGTGCTAGATCCACAATTTTGTTAAAATTCACTCACATTTTACTTTTATCTGTCAGATGCCATCTTCATATTGCTTTGTACATACATTTATTAACCACATATACATATACCCTGTTATATATATATAGGGGTGTGTGTGTGTGTGTGTGTGTGTGTGTGTGTGTGTTTATCTTTGTTCACAGTTGAAATTGTTACAAAATGGTGTAGCTACCTAACTTTCCATGATTATCATAAACAGTGATGAAAGATTGTGAAAAATAATATGATCAAAATTAGTAAAGGCTGACTTAGATGTGTGGGTAAGATCATTATACTTAATTGTTAATGGATTTTTTGCTTTCTTTCTTTCTTTCTTTCTTTTTTTGGGTGCATAAGTCATAATTTAAGACAATGAAATATAGAACATATACAAGGGGTAGACCCTACACCCTAACACAATAGAACAAAGAATAAAATACTGAAAAAAAAAAAATTAATAAGGCCTAAACCCTAGAACATGACCAGATCAAAACCCCATAAAGACAAATGAGTGCACAAAAAAAAAAAAAAAAGAAGGGAAATTTACACAGCAAAGAAAAACATAAACAACCAAGCTGTACCAGCTACAACAGCAGCAATAGCAGCAGCAAACTGACAGCTGGACTAGCTACATCGATAGTAGCAACATTCAAGTTATATCAGAATTTACCACTACTTTAGGCAGTCAAACAGCAGCAACAACAGCCAGCAACACTAGTAACAGCAGCCACAGACAGCAATAATGTATGGTTAGTTGTTAGCAATGTTTATAAGTTTTGACTTGCTTCTCTTTTTGTACCAGGGAAAACAAGGTCAACTCGTGTACAAGGACCTACATCAGGCAAAGGAGTGCAAAAAAAATTAGCTAGGAAAAAAGGAGAAAAATTACATGTTTACGTTAACTGGGTGTTGAATGCAATCACTAGAGGGAATGCCACCCCATCAACAAATGAGTTGGGATTGCAAATTAGGCGACTATGCCCTCTTCAGCGTGTGAAGTCATGGAAAAAAATTGATCAGAGTACTAAAGATGTTATTGTCCAAGCTGTGCTAGTATGAGATTCATCTTGCGATACAGTCTTTATTATGATAGTTGTAATTGCTTAAATTAATTAATGTAATACTCATCTTATTATGTTTGTAGGACAAGTTTCTTATCGGCGATGATTTTCATAATGATGAACAAGATCAACAGATCATTGATAGGAAGGCATATTTCTTGTACAAGGATTGGAGATACAATCTGAAACAAGGGTTCCTTGAACTTGAGGAACACGATGTTGATGACCCCTATAGTCGTCCACCTACTGGAGTCAGCTTGGAGGATTAGAAATATCTGATTTGTAACGTCCTCAAAAAAATGACTTAAAACCATCATTCATAGGATCCATAAACATACTAGAAAAGATATATTCATTCATCAGAGTCCTCCTTACGAAAGTTGTTATATGTAACTCTAACTTCTATTAACAAAATAAGTGCCCTACGGGCTTACATCTTTCCAAGTATAACTTGGTTACAATAAAAGAGGGTCAAAAGCCCATTACAATTTAAGCCCTCGGCCTGGAAAGGAAAACTTATAAACATGAAATGAAACAACAAAATAGAGACTTCGGCCCCAAAACCTCCCAAGCTATGTCCTTAGAGGCGGCATATCACCTGTACCTGAATATGGTGTCCCAAGTAGGGTAAGCCAAAGCCCAGTAGAGATATTCTAAATAGTATATGAGAATTAACTAAAACATTAACCTCCGATAAATGTTTAACACTTGTAAACCAACTTATACCATTCCCATAACCAATCAACAGTTACATCATATTCGATCCAAATCAATTCATTCATATAGCTCAATATTATCCAAACAGTTTAAAAATGAGACTACAACTCATGTATCAACACTTCAATAACAAACATCATTCAACACTTCATTTTTTTTTGCCATTTTACGAAACTACGTTCGAGGGAACCGACACCCAAATATATATGATTTTGGGACTTTCACCTTGGACACTCCGGCCAACTTAATTCTCAATGGAGTCCATCCCCTATCTCCTCCCAAACAATGGAGTACATCCCCTATCTCCTCCCAAACAATACACATATGCAATGTATTTAACACGTCGTCATACACAATGACCAATTAAATCACATATTCAATGTTAATATTCAACTGTCGTATTCAATGACATATTCCAATTGATTAGTTTCAATTCACCTAATGATCATGCAGTTTCTACAACAATCATGGCTATCCTCCACTGATAGCCCAAAACAGATATTTCTAAACAGATAATTAAACTTATCAAACAGATAAATTATCACATTTTCCATAGGTGAGTAATTTATCAATCCAACTACACCATTTAATCACAACTTTCCCCCATTTCATGATTCTCGAACCAATTTCATATTTTCATAATGATTTCATCCTTTACACAAATAATGTACATAAGTCAAATTAGGGCATTTCCCCCATTTTCTCAAATATTACTTCCAAGGCCAAATTTCATCAATTATGCATCCATAACCCCATTTCAAGACCTCACGTACACAATGGAGTCTCCAAAATAGAAAACCCCTCTTTCAAACATTTCAAATTTCAAACCCTAACTTCCCAAAATTTCCAAGTCTCACCATTTATAGAAAATGACTAATATTTATGTTAAAGCTCACAAAAATGAGTAGATTATCCCTACCTCAAATGGAGAAGCTCAAAGGAGAAGAAGAAGGAACCTCAAGATGCTCCAAATCCACACTTTTTCAGATCCAAAGGAAGCCCACACAAAGCTCTACCTTTTTAACAAAGGGAAAATGGTAGAAAACCTCTAGAACAAGGTGTATTTGTAGAGAGAGTGAGAGAGAGAGACAACCAGATTTAGGGTTTAGAGTGAAAAAGAGATGAAAAAATGATGTAAAATCACGCTGCTGCGATCTGATATATACAGGGCTCGCTCGAGCGACTAGACACAACAAATACCTCGCTCGAGCGCAAGAAGAGTCGATCGAGCGAACAATGCGAAGCCTCAAGTATGCCACTCACGCAGACGCACGCTTGAGCGCAAGATCGCTCGCTCGAGCAAAGGAACACAAAACACAGGGCTTGCTCGAGCACAAAAATGCTCGCTCAAGCAAACAATACCAACCTTTAGGTCTTCATAGAGACGCATACGCACGCTCAAGCGCAAGAGTTCTCGCTCGAGCGAAGAGACACACCACACAAAGCTCGCTCGAGCGCAAGAAACCTAGCTCGAGCAAAAAAGCAAATACCCAAGGCTCACTTGAGCGCAAAAAGCCTCGCTCGAGCGAAGAAGCCAAATCCTGGGCAGCAACCATTTGTTCCAACTCATAACCACCATGTTCCAAACTTACCCAACACATCCCAAAACTCAAATACAAGGAATTAAAGGATTGAAACAAGATATAGACGACAACATACTACCACAGAACCCAAGTCCGGAACACAACAAAGGTCAGGGTAAAACTTGGATCGCTATAAACTCCTCTCCTTAAAGAATTTCGTCCACGAAATTTTATACAAGTTTCAAATTTGTGATTATTCAATTCTCAATATGATTATAATTCAACACTTACCATCATGACCCACCACCGGTCATTCCATCTCTTCTCAAGAGAACAATTTACAGCATATAGCTTAATATACATCATCAACATGCATTCGTTCGAAATTCAACTAATTTCAATACACATATTCCATATCTCCATAACATATTCAATGTTAATAACATATTTGCATTTTTAAAACACATTCAACATATACAATGTTAAATATCGTATTCTCGAGACATTTTCAACGATTACAATACTTCCATAGTCCAAAACATATACAACGTTCTTAGAGTTCATCAATAAACAAAATTTCCAACATATGCTCAAATATTAACAAACATGTCCGGATATTTCTCTCGAACCTCTAATGCACGTTTCCAGGTAGCTTCCTCAACTCCATGATGTTTCCATAGTACCTTGACCAAGGGAATCGTCTTGCCTCGCAAGACTTGGTCCCGCCTATCCAAGACCCTCACCGGTCTCTCCTCATACGAGGCATCTTCATCTACCTCTAAGTCGGTCCAATCCAATACATGTGATGGATCCGGCTCATATTTCCGAAGCATACTAATATGAAACACGTCATGCACTTTGGACAGTTGTGGCGGCAATGCTAAACGGTAGGCAACCTCTCCAATCCGTTCAAGGATCTCAAAAGGGCCAATAAACTGAGGGGACAACTTCCCACTCTTCTCAAACCTCATCAAACCCCACCTAGGTGATATTTTCATAAAGACGTGATCACCCACCTCAAATGACAAAGGTCTCCTCCTACGGTCGGCATAACTCTTCTAGTGACTCTGGGCTGTAACTAGCCTCTTACGAATAAATGCCACTTTCTCTGTCGTTTCCTGAACCAACTCTGGACCTAACAAAGGTGCATCACCCACCTCGGCCCAACACACTAGAGATCTACATGATCTGTCATACAAGGCCTCAAATGGTGCCATGCCAATACTCGATTGGAAACTATTACTATAGGTAAACTCCACTAAGGGTAAGTGTTTCTCCCACGACCCCTTAAAGTTAAGGACACAGCCCCGAAGCATATCCTCAAGGATCTAAATAGTGCGCTCAGACTGCCCGTCAGTTTGAGGATGGTAAGCCGTGCTAAAAGTCAATCCAGTGCCCAAGGCGCCATGCAAACTCTGCCACAATCTAGCGGTAAAACGCAGGTCTCTATCTGAGACAATCAACACTGGGACCCCATGCAACCTCACTATGTCCCGAATATAAAAGTCGGCAAGATAATCCACCGAATCTCTTACGCGCATAAGAATAAAGTGCGCTAACTTAGTCAACCGGTCAGCTACCACCCATATGGCAGCACTACCCTGTTGAGTCCTTGGAAGACCCATGACAAAATCCATCGTGACGGGCTCCCATTTCCACTCAGCTATAGGCAAGGGTTGCAACAAACCCCCTGGCCTCTGATGCTCGGCCTTCACTTGCTGACAAGTAAGGGATTTTGACACAAACACTGCCACATCCTTCTTCATACCCCTCCACCAAAACTGGCGACTCAGATCATGATACATCTTTGTGCCTCCCGGATACACCGCAAGGCGTGAATGGTGAAACTCTTGGAGTACTTCCTCTCGGCAAGACTCCGGCACAAACAAGTGGTCTCGGTACCTCACACTCAAGTTGGGATACAAGTCGAACCCTTTTCTACCTTTCCACTAGAGATCTTCCCCCGGAGGGATTCTACCTCAAGGTCACCCTTCTGTGCCTCTAACACTCAGTTCACAAGTGTTGGTTGTGCTACTACTGAAAACAAGGTTGCGGACTCCATAAACTCGCTCAAATGCAAGTCAAACTGTCCAAGGGTACCCAACATCCCCCATTCACGGACAACAACGCAAGCTACATCACTAATGGACTGCCTACTTAGGGCATCGGCCACAACGTTGGCCTTTCTCGGATGATAATGCAACTAGAAGTCATAATCTTCTATGAACTCCATCCACCTTGTCTGCCTCAAATTCAAGTCTTTCTGTGTAAACAGGTATTTTAGACTCTTATGATCTGAGAACACCTCGAATCTCTCCCCATACAGATAGTGCCTCCAGATTTTCAAGGCAAATATTATAGCTGCTAACTCTAGGTCGTGAGTAGGGTAGTTCCTCTCGTGTATTTTCAACTGACGTGAGCCATAAGCTATTAGTTTCTCCTTTTGCATCAATACACAACCCAAACCCTCTCGTGAGGCATCACAATACACTGCATAACCCAAACCCCTCTCCGGAATAATCAAGATTGGAGCGGTGGTAAGTCTAACTTTAAGCTCTTAGAACGACTTTTTGTAGGTCTCACTTCACACAAACTTGACCCATTTCTGCGTCAATCTAGTCAAAGGCAAAGCTAGCCTGGAGAAATCCTTTACAAACCGACGGTAATACCCGGCACACCCCAAGAAGCTACGGATCTCAAAGACATTCTTAGGTTGTGCCCAATCCTGCACTGCTTCTATCTTGGATGAATCTACAGTCAACCCTTCCCCGGATACCACGTGGCCAAAGAATTTAACCTCTCTTAGCTAGAACTCACATTTCCCAAACTTAGCATACAACTTATGGGCTCTAAGCAATTCAAGCACCACTCGCAAGTGTTCCTCGTGCTCCTCCTCAGAAGGTGAATAAATCAGAATATCATCCACAAAGACGACTACGAAGCGGTCTAAGAACTCTCAGAAAATCCGGTTCATCAAGTCCATGAACACAGCCGGTGCATTGGTAAGCCCAAAAGGCATCACCAGAAACTCGTAATGGCCATACCGCGTACGAAATGCCGTCTTCGGGATATCCTCCTCCCTGACTCTCAACTGGTGGTAACCCGATCTCAAATCTATCTTAGAGAAACAACAGGATCCTTTCAACTGATCAAACAGATCATCTATACGAGGCATAGGGTACTTATTCTTAATCGTAACCCGGTTCAATTTTTGGTAATCAATGCAAAGTCTCAAAGCCCTATTTTTCTTCTTAGCAAAGAGGGTCGGTGCTCTCCAAGGCAAAGTACTAGGGTGAATAAAACCCTTATCTAGCAATTCCTGAAATTGAATCTTCAACTCACTCAACTCGGCTGGGGCAAAACGATACAGTGCCATGGAAATCGGTGTCATGCCAGGCACTAAGTCAATAGAGAACTCGATCTCTCGATGGGGTGGTAAACTAATAAGATCCTCGGGAAAGACATCCGAGTATTCACAAACCACTCTTGGAAACTCAGTCTTAGTCTTATCACACTCACTACTCATAAAGCTAGCGAGAAGACAACTAAGCTCACTCCGCCCTCGCGGATCATACACCGGTGGTAAGACTCTACCAACCTAATTGCCCAAGAAATGAAAACAATCTCCGCTCAAGGTATATACAATAACCCTCTGATAGTAGCAATCTATAACATCCCGGTATGACGATAACCAGTCCATACCCAAAATCACATCAAACCCAGACATATCCATCACTACAAAAGAAAATAGAAGCCGGCGATCGGTGACCTCTATATCACAGCCCCGACACCTTTGTTTCAAAACCATCTCACCCCCAATAGGTGATACCACACAAATAGGAGATGCTAACTACGACAACTCCAATTCCAAAACAGATGCAAATGCAAAAGATATAAAAGAGTGGGATGCACCCGTATCAATTAACACATTAGCAGCCGAGTTGCAAAACAAAAAGGAACCTCTCACAACAGATGGAGCCGGTACAAGATCCGGCGCTGTAATAGCATACACGTGCCTTGTAGGTCTCTGATCTACTTGCTCACTTCTTGAAGCATAAGACTGCTGCACAGACTGAGTCGAAGAGGCTCTCTTATTTGCCCTCGAGGCCTGAACTGACTGCGTTGGCTGATGGCTCTGTGTCTGCCTTGAACCAAATGCACCAGGTGTGCCACCCAACTGTGGGCAAAACCTCTTCAGGTGCCCTGCCTGTCCACACTGATAACAAGTGAGCGACTGGCCCCTACCCTAACTCTGGCCCTCAAAACGAGCAGAAGACAATACTGCAAGCTGCCCTCTTCCTCTCTGTGGGCAAGCTGGAGACTTGTGGCCCAACTGACGACATTTGTAACAAGTGATGTCTCTCTGACCGCCTCTCCCAGAACTCGAACTCAGTACTAAAAAGGTAGATCTCGAATGCACTCCCTGGGACTGCTGAGGGTTAGGACCCCTCTGCCTCTTACCATCCCCCTGGCTATCCTGACTCCTCCTGGAGCCCCTCATCCTTTCCTCCTCTTCATGTATAATGGTCAGATGGGCTGCAGCCTCAATAAGGCGCCCATAATCCCTAATCACGGACCCGGCAACTCGGAACATGAGTTTGGTCCTCAATTTCTTCTCGAACTCTAGACAACGGCGTTCCTCAGTCGCCACTAACTCCAGAGCAAACCTAGATAAGCTAGTAGAGATGGCCTCGAACTCCACCACAGGCGTATTCAACTGCTTGAGCTGAGAAAACTAATCCCTCAACTTCTCCCTCATCGTAGCCGGCAAATACTTGTCCTAGAAGGCTTCAACAAATGCCTCCCAAGTCCCTTCAATACACTCCTGCGCATACTTCCACCACTGACCCGCGTCTCCCTTCAGTTGGAAGGACGCTAAGGTCGCTCGCAAACCTCTGTCTTTGATGCCAAGCATCTCAAACGTCTTCGTCATCGGCTCAAGCCACTCATCATCCTTCAGTGGCTCCTTAGGGTCACCCAAAACTCGTCCGGATTCGATTAGAACAACTCCCTCTTCAGAAAATACGGCCCTGCCTCAGCTACTTGGGCCTGGACTTAATTCTCAGCCCTGAGAATGTCCATGGATTCCCTCAATGCTTCGGCCATTTCACAGGCTAAGGCACCTATGGCCTGCTGACCTACTGGCTCGGCCACGTTGGCCTGACCAACTCCTTCCTCCTGCGCCGGAATCTTATCCGGTATAGGCACCTCTTGCCTTCTAGGCCTACCACACCTACCACCACGACCTCGTCCTGACATCCTAATAAAGGTAACAAAAGACACTAGCATATTCACAAACGTGCCGAAGCTATTTCACCCGCATCCTAATGCGATGGACAACATCAATTCACTCCACATAAGCACATAACCACATAAACACATACGAATTTCATTTCTGGATAATGACCGTCCCGTGTCGTTACTAGAGTTCCACTTAGAAATGGCAGTGATCAAGTGCCTTTCCAACAGGACTCTCGAAAACCCATAGACCCAATCAACATCCTAGAAACCAAATCTTATACCCATAGAGTCACGTAAACATGTTATCACATAAGCACATAACATCATACTTAAATCTCTAACAAGCGAGACAAACCCATCGTGGTACTAACCACTTCCCACGTACCCAAAGTATTCAAACCTGGCACGCTCTGATACCAAGTTGTAATACCCTCAAAGAAATGACTTAAAACAATCATTCATAGGATCCATAAACATGCTAGAAAAGATATATTCATTCATCAGAGTCCTCCTTACGAAAGTTGTTATATGTAACTCTAACTTCTACTAACAAAATAAGTGCCCTACGGGCTTGCATCTTTCCAAGTATAACTTGGTTACAACAAAAGAGGGTCAAAAGCCCTTTACAATTTAAGCCCTCGGCTTGGAAAGGAAAACATATAAACATGAAATGAAACAACAAAATAGAGACTTCGGCCCCAAAACCTCCCAAGCTATGTCTTTGGAGGCGGCATATCACTTGTACCTGAAAATGATGTCCCAAGTAAGGTGAGCCAAAGCCCAGTAGAGATATGCTAAACAGTATATAAGAATTAACTAAAACATTAACCTCCGATAAATGTTTAACACTTGTAAACCAACTTATATCATTCCCATAACCAATCAACACTTACATCATATTCGATCCAAATCAATTCATTGATATAGCTCAATATTATCCAAACAGTTTAAAAATGAGACTACAACTCATGTATCAACACTTCAATAACAATCATCATTCAACACTTCATTTTTTTTTTGTCATTTTACGGAACTACGTCCGAGGGAACCGGCACCCAAATATATATATGATTTCGGGACTTTCACCCTGGACACTCCGGCCAACTTAATTCTCAATGGAGTCTATCCCCTATCTCCTCCCAAACAATGGAGTACATCCCATATCTTCTTCCAAACAATATACATATGTAATGTATTTAACACGTCGTCATTGTATTAAATCACATATTCAATGTTAATATTCAACTGTCGTATTCAATGACATATTCCAATTGATTAGTTTCAATTCAACTAATCATCATGCAGTTTCTATAACAATCATGGCTATCCTCCACCGATAGCCCAAAACAAATATTTCTAAACAGATAATTAAACTTATTAAACAGATAAATTATCACATTTTCCATAGGTGAGTGATTTATCAATCCAACTACACCATTTAATCACAACTTTCCCCAATTTCATGATTCTCAAACCAATTTCATATTTTCATAATGATTTCATCCTTTACACAAATAATGTACATAAGTCAAATAGGGACATTTTCCCAATTTTCACAAATATTACCTCCAAGGCCAAATTTCATCAATTATGCACCCATAACCCCATTTCAAGACGTCACGCACACAATGGAGTCCCCAAAATAGAAAACCCCTCTTTCAAACATTTCAAATTTCAAACCCTAACTTCCCAAAATTTCCAAGTCTTACGATTTATACAAAAATGACTAATATTTATGTTAAAGCTCATAAAAATGAGTAGATTATCCCTATCTAAAATGGAGAAGCTCAAAGGAGAAGAAGGAGGAAACTCAAGATGCTCAAAATTCACACTTTTTTGGATCCAAAGGAAGCCCACACAAAGCTCTACCTTTTTAACAAAGGAAAAATGGTTGAAAACCTCTAGAACAAGGTGTATTTGTAAAGAGAGTGAGAAAGAGACAGCCGGATTTAGGGTTTGGAGTGAAAAAGAGATGAAAAAGTGATGTAAAATCACACTGCTGCGATCTGAATATACGGGGCTCGCTCGAGCGAAGGAGATGTCGCTCGAGCGACCAGACACAACAAATACCTCGCTCGAGCGGACAATGCGAAGCCTCCAGTCTGCCACTCACGCAGACGCATGCTCAACCAAAGGAACATAAAACACAGGGCTCGCTCGAGCACAACAATGATCGCTCGAGCAATGAATACCAACCTTCAGGTCGTCACAGAGACTCAAACGCATGCTTGAGCGTAAGAGTTCTCGCTCGAGCAAAGAGATACACCACACAAAGCTCGCTCGAGCGCAAGAAACCTAGCTCGAGCGAAGAAGCAAATACCCAAGGCTCGCTTGAGCGCAAAAAGCCTTGCTCAAGCGAAGAAGCCAAATCCTGGGTAGCAATCATTTGTTCCAACTCATAACCAACATGTTCCAAACTTACCCAACACATCCCAAAAGTCAAATACAAGGAATTAAATGATGGAAATAAGATATAAACAACAACATACTACCACGGAACACGAGTCCAAAACACAACAACGGTCGGGGTAAAACTTGGATCGCTATATGATTGATGTGGCTTAGAAAGATGAATCTCACTTGGTAACAAAATAATTATAAACCCCATTCTTCAAATTAAATTATGCATTAATATGTAAAAATTCTTCACTAAATATTTTTTTTTCAGAAACACTCAAATGCTAGTAAAGTAAATTGGCATATGCTACCTTATAATCATACAAGTGGATCTCGATCCTTTCCAATAACAACGTCGCTTATGGTGAGAAGTTGTTAATTTAGTAATGTACCAATCAATGCTTGTTCTTAATTTTCAATACTACTTCATGCAGTTCTTAATTTTGTTATTTCAAACCTAACAGGTAGATGAGGATGGAGATCTTGATTTTCTTGAATTTTATAAGAAATCACACAAGTCCAAAAAGACCGGAGACTGGATTGACCCCAAATGTGGTGAGCTACATGTGAGTATTGAACATTGAAACCAATTGTCTTGAATATCAATTAATAAAGTTGTTGTAAATTCCTTCATCATTGTTTGTGCTTCTAGTAAATACTTAATTGTTTTTTGGCCATGACAGGACGAGATGGTGAAACTACAAGTGGTAGCCACCGATGCTGGGACACCATTGACCCAAGAAGAACTATCCAGGCAAGTGCTTGGGCCTAAAAAAAAATTACTTGCATGGATTTGGGATAGGCCCCCAACCCTCTTCGATACCTGATAGTGCAGCACGAGCACGCGATAAACATATGGAGTCAATGAGAGCTGAGCTGGAGGTCTTTCGTGAGGAGTGTCAAAGAGATCATAAGGAGCTGCTGAAGGATAAAGAGGCTCGTGAAAGAGATCACGAAGAACTACTGAGGGAGAAAGAGGAGTGCCAAAGAGATCATGAGGAACTTGTAAGGAAACGAGAGGAGATGATGAAACAAGTCAAACAAGAGAAAAAAAGCACAGGAGGCACAACAAGTATAACTCAATCATTTGAACGACGTGGTGTCACGGCTCACAACCCTCTTGCAGGGTTCAGATGGTCATCCTACTATTCAGTAAGAAGAATTTTATTGATATGGTTCAAAAAGTTCTACAAAAAATGGATCATATTGACATTATTGTGTACGATGAACGTAGAATTGTTTTCTAAAGTTCGTATTCAAACCTATTACAACGTTGATTATGGGTTTTGTTTTGTTTTCTTTCTCCCCTATGCTTCGAATAGGCTTTGAGGCGTAATGTGAGTAGACTTAGCAACAGAGGACCTGGTGTTTCGATACTCCAAAGGACTTCATTTTGATTTCCATAAGGTAACCATATGATTTCAAAGAAATATTCACTTTCCCATAATTGAGTAAGGATGAGCTTATGAATATAAGGGAAGTCACTAAATTGGATGAGGAAGCAACTGAACTAGCTCAGCCACTTTGTCTTACATTACAACTACACTTATATTTGACATTACTGTGAATCAAGTTGATTGACAAAACTTGAGATGGATGGATATCCATTTTGGTGCTCGGCAACTTTTTTGTGTTTATCAGCTTCTAGAGTCACCTAATTTCGAAGTGAGATTGCGTTTGGATGTGAAGCAAGGGGGTGGACCTAAGATAAAAATTTTATCTGATAGATATGGGGAGCTACTGGAAGAACAATGGTGCAACCAGATGATCATTAACCCTTAAAATCTAGCTTAGTGCAGCAATATAAGTTTGGGGAACTGTCCCCCATTCCACATCACTCCAAACAACATCAAAATTTATGTTAATGACACTGCAAATTCCCCTTACTCGGCTTACCACTACTACTGTGCTCTTGGGAATGCCCAGTACTTGGAAAAACCTTATATCAGTTATGATCCTTACAGCAATCCTCAGGCATAGGAGTTGGTTCAGTTGCTTCTCATCCAATTAGGAGCCCCATCCAATTAAATGGCATTACTAATATATCAAAATATGCTATGAATGCTTAACATAAATCCCTTTTCCTAATGAATTACACAATACAATCATTCTTTAGCAATATTTGATTTGTTATATGATGATAGCACTGTCATAGCATTCCATATCATAATAATATGTCTACTAAAGTCTACTTTATGTTTCTTGTATTGATACTTGTTTTCTATCATTATTGTCCAATTTGTAAGCTTTTCATATTGTCTTTATCAAAAGCATTGAACTTCTTGGGTGAATCTATTTATTGCCAATAATACTTTCTTCAAGCCAATTGGGGGTGATTCCATGGAAGTCTTGGTTAATATTTTTGGTGATGTGTTAAGTACGACTCAGTAGAATTTGGGTAAAAACTATAATAAAATATATCACATATGGCATTATTGTGTTATAGGATTGAGCAAAATGTTTCAGTTGTAGTTGTTGTTCTCTTATTCTTTTTTGCCTTTGGAAGGGGGGTGGAGTGATGGTTGGAGATGGCAATCTAACCTGCCCCAAGAGGGGCAAATTTCCACCTTTTTTTTTTCAAATTTCTGTGCACACACACACACACACAAGCTCTATCACACACACACACACACCCTGCATAGCAAAAGATCTGCTATAAAGGGCATCGAGATAGCACATTGCCACAGATATGTTAGAAGGCTCTTTGGATGTCATGGGTAGCTTTCTAAAGTCCAAAAAAACATGACAACTACAGAAATATTACCAGACTCTTGAAATATTATTTCAACAGCAAAGTTCAGACCATAAAAACATGACAACTACAGGTTCAAGTCTGTGAAAATGAAGATGCCGACACATTCGTGCTTAGAACGAAGTGAATAGGCCAGACTCTTGAAATATTATCAATTTAAAAGTTATCAACATTAGTAACTCATCAATATATGTTGTCCTAGCATGCAACTTCTAGAGTCCAGCACAAAGTTAGATAGTAGAATATTTTCTAATAAGAGTAGAGACTTCTAGTCAACATTTAGTCAAGCGTCAGGAGGTTAAGATCCTATATTTTGTGACAATCTGAGAAGAGAGTATTTTAAAAAATAAGGCAAACAAGTAGGGCCATGGCATCAATATGGTACTTAGCATTAGTAACAAATTTTTTTTTTTTTTGAGAGAGAGAGAGAGAGGATCAAGTCATTAACATGATTATATCATACATCTTATAAATCTACAGCAGGACTGTGCAAGAATTGCATTGCTTATGCAAAAAGCAAGATGTGATTAAGTCTTATGAACATTTGTGACTTATAGCAATTGTCATCTTTTGTGCAACAAGTTTGGATGATTCATAAAGAGGCCGAAGCTCCTCAGGAGCACTCAAGGCCTACAAGGATAAATGCAAATTAGTTGTGGCTAAGTAAAAATATCAAGAATTGAAGTGCGATGAATCAAACCTCAAGATCCAAATGATTAACAATGTGAATGGCTGACCCCCCCCTCCTCAGAAGGTCGAACAAAATAGCCACTGGCCAGTATCTTGGCTCTTGTTAATTGTGAAGCAACAAATGGGTTTGGACCAGTACCAGAATCAGAGATTGATTTCTCACATACCTTTATATATTCATAGGAAACATAGTTATGAGGATATTAGTAGGTCTCACTATAGAAATTATATTGATATGTTAATGACTTGAACCTGTAGAACCTGTAGTCTGGCCTATAACTTCTTTCTCGATCTTTTTAGAAATCATATTGATATAATTTCATGACAACCACATATGGAGTTTTGAACTAAGAAAAAGATAAAAATAACTCCTAAACTTCAAAAAGACAAATTAACACCCTACCAGCGTGACTGATAACTTTTTATTTTAATGTCTTTAGGAAGTCAGGCTCATGTATTTTCACCACAAAAAATACTTTGTTGTATTTTTTTTGTGGTTGGTTTATGACAAAAACCATAGAGCTGCTATTTTAATAATTTTTTTGGATTCCTAATTGTCTACAGTTCTAGAGAATTTCGTGAACTCTTGCTTATGAGTTTGGATTGTGTAACTGCAATAAACCGCAAAATTTCATTAGAAAAAATACCTTGAACATTGATTTTTGCGATCCCCTATTGGCTGAATTTTTAATATTTTCTTGTATTTATGCTAAATAAGGATCAAGTAAGAGAATTGCCATTAACTTTGTGAACTCTTTGGCTTATGAGTTTGGATTTTGTCACTGTAATAAACTGTATATTTTATTGTATTTATGCTAAATGAGGATCAAGTAAGAGAATTGTCATTAACTTTGAGATTATCAAAACAATTTGTGATCATTATTTTAGTGTCATTGAAATGTTTTATAAGCTCAATGTGAATTCATGTATTTTTTTTTTATTTTTTATCAAGAGATGAATCCAATTGACTATGATTTGGACCCTAGGCAAATTGAGGTTAAGTATTGATACACTTTTGTTACTTTTTTTTGGTTTTGGTTTTGGTTTTGAGGTTTGGATTCTTTGTATTGAATTATCAAATTTGTTGAGATTTTGAAAAATAAATCCTATGAGTTTCCAAGGTCGAGGTGTGTATAAGTTAGTGTGGGAGTTGGAGTGATTTACCCCTAAACTTAGTCGAAAATAGCCGTTTGGGGGTAAATATGCAATGCAGCCGCCAAACCACTCTATGGATGAACTAGGTAGCTTCTTCGTGACAAATAGGGCCTGTGGGGACAAAGGGGATGTAATTAGCACACGTAGTTTGGGAGTTGGAGTGATTTACCCCATAAACTTAGTCGAAAAAGGTGGTTTGGGGGCAAAAAAGCAACGCAGCCCCCGAACAACTCTATGGATGTAACGGGTAGCTTCCTCGTGACAAATAAGACCTATGGTGATAGACGGGATGTAATTAGCACACGTAGTTTGGGCGTTGGAATGATTTACCCTTTAAATTTAGTCGAAAAAGGCGATTCGGGGGGGGGGGAGGGGGAAATGCAACGCCATCCCCGAACCACTCTATGGATGTAACAAGTAGCTTTCTCATGACAAATAGGACTTGTGGGGATAGATAGGTTGTAATTAGCACACGTAGTTTGGGTGTTAGAGTGATTTACCTCGTAAACTTAGTCGAAAAAGGTGGTTCGGGGGCGAAAATGCAACGCAGCCCCTGAACTACTCTATGGATGTAACGGGTAGCTTCCTCGTGACAAATAGGACTTGTGGGGATAGACGGGATGTAATTAGCACACGTAGTTTGGAAGTTGGAGTGATTTACCCCGTAAACTTAGTCGAAAAAGGCTGTTCGGGGGGCAACACCTGAACCACTCTGTGGATGTAACAGGTTGCTTCCTCGCGAGAAATAGGACCTGTGGAGACAGACGGGATGTAATTAGCACACGTAGTTTGGTAGTTAGAGTGATTTACCCCATAAACTTAGTTGAAAAAGGCTGTTCGAGGGCGAAAATGCAACACAGCCCCCAAACCACTCTATAGATGTAATGGGTAGCTTCATCTTCAGAAATAGGACTTGTGGGGATAGACGGGGTATAATTAGCACATATAGGATGGGAGTTGGAGTGAAAAACGCTGTAAACTTAGTCGAAAAAGGTTGTTCAAGGCTAAAAATGCAAAGCAGCCCTCGAAAATGCTGAACAATGAGAATGATCATATAGATGGGTCCATTTATAAGATTCTAGGTGGTTTGGAGTGACTAATCAATAGCCTAATTTATTGAATTGTCACAGCTTATATGCAATAGTCAAAACCATTTCAATGATCTCTCAGTATAGTGAAACATTTACCTAACAACATGATATTTCTACAAAATGTGACAACGAAACAGGGTTGTAAAGAACCAAACTGAAGAGTAGGGCCAATTTAACCTTAATGTTGACCTTCAATCATCTTCTAGTTTGACAAATAAGCATTGCCAAGTTGGTTTATAAAGTAATTTTATGTCATTACTGCTGTATATGTTGCACAACCTTACATTGATTGTCATTTTTTAAGGGCTAAATTTTGTCTCATTACTACTGAATATATTGCACAACCTTACATTAATTGTCATTTTTTAGGGGCCACATTTTTCCTCATTACTGTTGACCTTACATTGATTGTCATTTTTTAGGTGCCAATGGATTTTTAATCCTGTGCACTTTGCGTTATTAGATGCCAATGGAATTTTTTGGCATGGAAATTATGTTCAAATGCTATATGGAACTAATGGGTGTAATTTTGTTTTGTAGATGGTGTTTGGCATAGACATGTGAATCTTCTATTTTTGTGTACGGAGGATAATTTACACTTTTGAACAGTCCCGCTTTTTTGTCATCATCTGCTTTTTGTGTGGCATTTGGATGAATTATACATATAACTTTTGCCATGTTACAGAATACTTTTGACATGGAACTTGTATTTATTGTCGTGGTA
This sequence comes from Camellia sinensis, assembly GCF_055761805.1. Taxonomy (NCBI): domain Eukaryota; kingdom Viridiplantae; phylum Streptophyta; class Magnoliopsida; order Ericales; family Theaceae; genus Camellia; species Camellia sinensis. The sequence goes on from NC_138967.1 coordinate 155,441,436, forward strand.
TATAGATTACCTTTTGTTGTGGTACAGATTACAATGGTAATTGGTACCATGCCAAATGGTCATTTTGCATAGTAGTTGTGGGGATATATTTTTGAATACCAACACGTGGCAAGGTGACGCCAACGTGTCAGCCGAGGTGCTACGTGTCCAAGTCATGACGCCAAGGTGATCTCGGTTAAGCTGAGGTTATCTCCGAAGATATCGGAGTCTGAGATAAGTGGATAAGGGACAAGAGTCCTAGAATGGGAGAAGACTTCAGTTTGGGAAAGGATAAGGCTCTTAGGGAGTTTATCTCAATCCTATTGGGAGTCCAAGATTGATAGTAATTCTAAGTCCATTAGAGCTAGGCTCCTATTGGGACAAGGATTGAGTAAGCTATAAAAGAGAGGCACCCCCGTGGATCTAAAGTATGCTTTGGATATTCTGTCTAGTGAGTTAGCACTATTGGTTATCTTTGAGAGATATTGAGTACTGACTTGATCGTCGGAGTGCCCCCAGGTGGACGAGCCACTGCCGGAAACTCTTCTTTCTGTTGCAGGTCGTTCGGACTTAATCTATTTTGCTGGTGTTCTCCAGCTGAGTGCTTGATTGGCAATGTGGTCAGAAATTGACACACACAATTTGATGCTGCCTGTGGGAAAGAAAGTAAAATAGATGGCCAGTAACAGACAAAAAGAAAAGATTGGAGACGACACTCCTGCTGGGAGTGGGAGATCGATTGACCTTGATATCACAAGAGACAAATGCAACGCAGAAACTCATGACCAGAATCATGGAGTGAAAGACGTCAGCCAGACTGGCGACGCACCAAAGAAACCAGATCAAAGTGGATATTACAACGAGGACGACCTCCAGGTTTGGAAAGATAGGTGCCTACGGAGGGACGAAGAGGTAAAAGAGATGGCAAACAAATTGGCAGACTTGTAGTCGATCGTCAATTTCATGATGCAAAATAACGTAATGCAGCCACCGTTCCCGTTACAGGACACGCCGGTTCCAGCGGCCAATGCCCAGAAGGAAGGGCAGAAAACAATCCCTGTAGCCCCTCAGCACAACGGGAGCGACAGATACTCTCACCAACCTTCTAGGAAAGTCAGACGAAGAGAGTCGAGAAGAGAAGAATCACGGAGGACGCATCGCACAAAGGAGGCAGACCCCAAAGGACATCGGCATGTTCAGGGGTAGGCACTGTGCTTCGACACAACTCATAGAGAAGGGTCGAAAAGAACTCACCATGAAGCTGAAAGTAGCGCACCAAAAAGACTAAAAGCAGGAGATAGCCGAGCTCCTGGGTGGACGAAGGAGGACTTAAGAGATTACCTCAAGAGGAAGCAACAGAATGTCGAGGCCGAGATAACCTCCCCAGATAAGCTGAGGACACCATTCTCGGTGGAATTGGACAGGTTTGAGGCACCGAAGAGATTCAGTATGCCGAGCTTTCAAATATACGATGGTAAGTCAGACCCCAACTTCCACGTTGGACTATATTTGAACTCAATGGCATTGTATAGTGGGAACGAGCCGTTGCTCTGCAAAGTGTTCCCCTCATCCTTCGTGGAGATTGCATCAGATTGGTTCCACAAACTACCGAAGGGAAGTGTGAAGACTTGGGAAGGCCTAACCGAGATGTTTGTGGCCAGGTTCGTGACAAACAAGCTGTAGCCATTAAGGGTGGACGCATTGATGGCTTTGAAGATCAGCAAGGATGAAGGCCTTAGGGCCTATGCAAAAAGATACTATGAGGTGTTCAATCGAATACCCGAATGTAATCAAGAGGTGGCAGCCGTATCCTTCAAGAACGGCCTAAAAGGCAAACTTTCCACTACGAAAGTGTTTGGCAAAGACATTGCCAAAAAGTATGGAAGAGCTCATGGCAAGAATCGAGAAGTACGCCAGAGCCGAAGAAGACACGTCGGGAACTAGGGAGATAAAACAAGAGAAAGGAAACGGCTCGCCAAAGCGAGGCCGAGGTAATAATGGATCGAGCAAACAAGAAACAGAGTTGAGGGCCACACATGCAGTAACAACTGTGTTCCGAATCCCGATTCCCAAAGTCCTGGACCGGATTCGGAACCAATCCTATTTTAGAACACCAACGAAGGCACCAAGAGAGTTTATGGGAAGGAATGTTGGCAGACATTGTGCTTACCACAATGAAGATGGGGACACGACTCAGGGTTGCAGAGCCCTGAAAACACACTTGGAAGAACTGGTGAGGCAAGGCCACCTGAGAGACCTCATCGATGAGGCCAGGGCAAGGGAAGAACAGGCAAGATTGCCTCAGGTGCCAGCAGCTCCGCCTCCCCCAGCACCACAACCTCAGGCAGGAGGACCTCGGGTAGCCAATGTGATTCACTCGAAGGTCAACGAGAACAAAATTAGGGGGAAGACCTAGAAAGTGAAGCACCTGCAACATGTTAACCAAGTCGGGGAGAAGAGACATCGGGCAGCGGAGTGCCAAGGACCAGTAGTGTCCTTTTCAGAAGCCGACCTTGAGATGGTACATCATTCGCATAATAATGCCTTGGTAGTATCCCTCCAGATTGGGGAGTGCCAAGTAAAACGCATCCTAATTGACCAAGGCAGCTCTTGCGACATCACGTACGTTCGATGTTACAAGGAGCTCGGCCTTCACCCAGACGATATGGAGCAATCTAATAGCCCAATGGTCGGGTTCAATGGAACGCCAGCATGGCCACTGGGAACAACCAGCTTGGAGGTGCAGGCGGGCACCAGGAAGGTAACAACAGAGTTCACCGTAATCGACACGCCCTCCCCTTACAACATCATCTTGGGAAGGCCATGGTTGCATGCAATGGGGGAAGTTCCCTCAACATTGCATCAACTATTACGATTCCCAATAGAGCATGGGATAGAGGAAGTCAGAGGCGATCAGCTACAGGCGAAGAATTGCTCTATGGCAGCAATGAAATCTACCTGCAGCATATGAGAGCAAGAAAAGACAGAAATTGAAGATGAGGACGTGGAAGTCCTAGAAGACGTCGGCAAGGAGCCAACCGAGAAGAGCGAAGAGACATTAAAGAAAATCCTCATCCAGGATGGGGATGAAGAACACTTCTTTCTTCTCGACTCGAGCTTAGTCGAAGAAGAGGAATAAGAGTTGGAAGCTTTTTTGAGAGCAAATATTGAGGTGTTTGCTTGGACACCTTACGAAATGCCTGTCATTGACCCCGAGGTCACTTGCCACATACTGAATGTTAACAGATCGGCCAAACCTGTAATTCAACGAGCCAGAAGATCGACGTTGATGCACGTCAAAGCAGTAGAGAAAGAAGTAGACAGACTTCTGGAGGCCAGGGCCATTAGGAAAGTTCACTACCCAACATGGCTATCCAATACAGTGGTGGTAAAGAAGAAGAACGGTAAATTGAGGGTTTGCGTAGACTTTACCAGCCTCAACAAGCCTGTCCTGAAGACAGCCTTCCTCTACCCAAGATTGACCAACTAGTAGATGCCACTTCAGGGCATGGAAGAATGAGCTTCCTAAATGCCTATAGGGGGTACCACTAGATAGCCATGTACCCCCCAGACGAAGAGAAGACCGCGTTCATCACCCCAAAAGGCCTGTACTGTTACTGAGTAATGCCTTTCGGGTTGAAAAACGCAGGAGCAACTTACCAAAGGCTGGTAACCAAAATGTTCAAACACCTGATTGGCTGAACAGTAGAAGTCTACATAGACGACATGGTCGTTAAGACCAAGGAGCCTGACGGTCATCTCGTCGACCTAAAAGTAGTCTTTGAAATCCTTAAAACATATCGACTCTGACTCAATGCATCGAAGTGTGCATTAGGAGTAGGATCTGGTAAGTTTTTAGGATACCTGGTAACTAGAAGGGGCATCGAAGCCAGCCTAGATCAGATCAAGGCCATCCTAGAGTTGAAGAGCCCGACATTGGCAAAACAGGTGCAGATGCTAACTGGAAGGGCTGCAGCGTTGAACAAATTCATCAGCAGAAGCTCAGACAAGTGCAGACCTTTCTTCAACTTGGTGAAGAAAGCCACAGACTTCCTGTGGACAAAAGAGTGCGAAGAAGCATTAGCCGATCTGAAGAAGTACCTGACCACAACTCCAGTTCTTTCGAATCCAGAACCTGGGGAGGAGCTGTTCCTGTACTTGGCAGTTTCAGAACATGCGATAAGTGCAGTACTAATCTGAGAAGAAAAAGGGAAACAAAGGGTTGTTTACTATGTAAGCAAAACCCTGGCCAATGCAGAAACGAGGTATCTACCCTTAGAAAAATTGGCACGGGCTTTAGTAATGGCTTCAAAGAAGTTGAACCATTACTTCCAGACCCATAAAATTGTGGTGCTAACAGAACACCCCTTAAAGTTCTTACTGCAACAAGGAGACCTGACAGGAAAAATAGCCAGGTAGGCAGTCACCCTAGGCCTGTATGACCTGGAGTACAGGCCAAGGACAGCAATCAAAGGCCAGGTTCTGGCCGACTTCGTGGCCGAGTTCACGCCAGAATCCATCGAACATCGAGCTCCGTTGAGCCAAGATAAACGATGTCCGAACAAGCAAGGAGAAGCTCAGCCAAAGGTGAAAGAAGAAAGAAAAGAGAAAAAACTCAGACCCTGCAGCATTACGTCGGCGACTCCTTTCGACTGTCCGTTGATGCGAGTTCAAACCGACAGGGAGCGGGGGCAGGAGTAGTGCTTATATCTCCAGATGGACAGATAGTGGAACAATCCATTCGTTTGGGGTTCAAAGTCTCAAACAACGAAGCAGAATACGAAGCACTCATTGCAGGGCTGAAGCTGGCAGCAGTAGTACAAGCAGATGAGGTAATAGTTTTTTGTGATTCACAACTAATAGTTAACCAGACAACAGGCGAGTTTGCAGCCCGAGATGAACGAATGTTGGCCTACGCAAAGGAGGTCATCAAGTTGTCAGCCTTGCTTTAGAACTACCGACTACTTCAGGTAAGCCGAGATGATAATAGCCACACCGATGCGTTAGCCTACCTAGCTAGTGCAATACAACTTGGAAAAGCAAGGACAATAATGATCGACTATTTGTCGGGCCCAAGCGTCGAGCCACTGTCCACAGAGCATGAAGCAATGTGCGTGGACATGGGACCAAGCTGGATGGATGCAATTGTTACATTCCTGAAAGGAGGAAAGCTGCCGGACGACCACAAGGAGGCACACAAGATCAGATTGAAGTCGGCAAGATTCAGTCTAACAGCAGAGGGACACCTCTACAGAAAATCCTTCACTGGACCCCTTTTGAGGTGTGTACATCCTTCACAAGTGGAAGATTTTTTATATGAAATTCATAAAGGAATTTGTGGAAGCCACGCTGGGGGCAGATCACTCGCCCATAGGGCCATTACCCAAGGGTATTGGTGGCCTTACATGTAGAAAGATGCAGAAGCCTATGTAAAGAAATGTGAACAATGCCAAAGGTTTGCACCTCTGATACACCAGCCAGCAGCAGACTTGAAACCCGTATCTAGTCCTTGGCCATTTGCCCAATGGGGCATGGATCTCGTCGGGCAACTGCCCCAAGCAACTAGACAAAGAAAGTACTTGCTGGTAGCAACAGATTACTTCACTAAATGGATAGAAGCTGAACCTCTTGCCAAGATCCGAGATGTGGACGTAAAGAACTTCATTTGGAAGAACATTATCACCAGGTTTCGGATTCCAAGAGCAATTGTTGTAGACAATGGAACTCAATTTAACAGTAAACTAATCAAGAACTTTTGTACAAAGTTCAAAATCAAGAACTACTTTTCAACCCCAAGCTTTCCACAAAGCAATGGACAAGCAGAAGCATCCAACAAAGTAATTCTGGATGGGATAAAGAAGAGGTTGTAGGAAGCGAAAGGAAATTGGGTAGACGAATTGCCCAATGTACTCTGGGCATATCGGACTACGCCGAGAAGATCAACAGGGGAATCCCCCTTTGCCATGGCTTATGGCACAGAAGTAGTTATTCCGCTGGAGGTCGGCATCCCAGGAATCAGAACCCAGGGGGTAGAGAACGGGACTAATGATGTACTCTTAGCCCGAGATCTGGATCTTCTAGAAGAACGAAGGGAGAAAGCTGCAATTCAGCTCGCAGCATACCAGCAGCAGCTTGCCAGAGCTTATAACAAGAGGGTTAACCTAATGGAGTTCCAAGTCGGTGACTTGGCCTTGAGAAAAGTCGTCAGCAACAAAAAGGATCCCAGAGAGGGGAAGCTTGGCCCAAATTGGGAAGGACCCTACAGAATAATCTCGGTACTGGGTAATGGGGCTTATCGGCTTGAAGATAATGAGGGCAAAGAGTTGCCAAGGCCTTGGAACACTTGTAATTTGAAATTTTTCTATCATCAGAGTTCCTTTGTTCTTTTGTCATTTGCCGAAGTAAATAAATAAAGATTCATCTTGGTTTTCTTTTCAAGATACTTGACATTGTCTCTAGAATACATGTATAATGAGAACCCAAGTGGAGCTCAGGTCCACATTAGGGGGCAGAGAGAACAAGAATATGTTTAACACTTGTTGAAATTTGTGGACAATTTATAAGTTGAAGTTAAACCGAGGTCATTGTTTAGCACTTGTTGAAATTTGTGGACAATTTACAAGTTGAAGTTAAACTGAGATCATTGTTTAACACTTGTTGAAATTTGTGGACAATTTACAAGTTGAAGTTAAACCGAGATCATTGTTTAACACTTGTTGAAATTTGTGGACAATTTACAAGTTGAAATTAAACCGAAATCATTATTTAACACTTGTTGAAATTTGTGAACAATTTACAAGTTGAAGTTAAACCGAAATCATTGTTTAACACTTGTTGAAATTTGTGAACAATTTATAAGTTGAAGTTAATCTGAGAACATTGTCTAATACTTGTTGAAATTTGTGGACAATTTACAAGCTGAAGTTAAACTGAGATCATTTTTTAACACTTGTTGAAATTTGTGGACAATTTACAAGTTGAAGTTAATCTGAGATGATGCCTAAACGCTTGTGAAAATTTGCGGACAATTTACAAGATGGAAGACTAAGGTTAAACACTTGTTGAAATTTTATATTTACAAGGTGAAACCAAGCTTAAGCCGAGAAAGGTAGTTAGGTACTTGTCGAGATAAATCATCAGTTTGTACAGCCGATGTGTATCACCCCGAGAAGGTTGCACAAGGATTGAAGTATATATTGGAGATATACAAAATATTCTAAGTATGAAAGCATACAAGACAAAGATACAAGCACTCAGAGAAGGAAAGTTGTATTAATATTCAGAAAGGCACATCAGCCAAAAGCTTATAATTGTTCCCAAAAAGAAAAACAAAAGTACAAAAGATAGAAGAAAAAGACATCAAAATTAAGATTCCTCAGCATCTGCAGTAAGTTTGGTTGGGACCTTGGAAGATTGTTGAAAAGCCAGCTCGACCGTCTTCTTCGCCACAAGCTCAGCATCAATCTCTTGCAAGGTTTCATCAATGCTCTTGTCGGCGAGGGGGACGTCGGCTGAAACCCTCTCAGGAGCAGCATCTTTGAGGACCTCATCACCCTCCTCATCTTGAGTCAAGTCTAGGACTTGCTCATTCAGAAAAGGGGACTTGGCCCCATCAGCCTCCTTGGATTTCCTGACCAAGGTCTCCTCCTCTTCAGATTCAGAATCATCATCGGATTGAGCTGGTGGAGGAGGTGAAGGGAATGGAAGAGGAATGGCGTCGATTTTCCGAAGAGGTGAGTCCTCGGGGACCTCAAGCCTTTTCAGAAGAGACATCCAACCAAGGGTGAAACCCCTGTTGCATGCCTACTTCACCTGCCTTTCATAGGCCTCCGTGACATCGGCCATACCCTGAGCATATGCCTTCTCATCGGCATCCTTGATTTCAGCTTCTTTCGTGGCCAAGGCCTCTTGAAGCTCTTTTTGGGCCTGATCCGTCATTTCCTCAGCCTCTCTTTTTTGGGCCTCAGAAACCTTCCTAATGGCCTCGGCAGATTCAGCCTTTTCTTCGACATCGGTTTGGGCTTTGATTGCAGCCTCGGCTTGGTCCTCCAACTTCTTCATCTTTGATTGTAAACTCTTGTTGGCTTTTTGAAGAGTAGAGAACTCCCTCTTCATCTCGGCCAACCTCTCTCGATTTTCAAAAGATTGAATAGAGAAAGAATGGGCATGCTGGATAGCCTGAAAAAATACAAGACAAAAGTTATTACAAAATCTTCTAAAGTACAGGAGAGGAAAAATTACCAAATAAAGATACTTGCCTGAACAGATCGCTGGAGCATCAAAGCATAATTTTCATACTCACTCAACTCGGTGTTCCGGTAGAGATCGCCGGGAAGGAGTAGAGTAGTACTGAGGGCGACACTAACGTTGATGTCCTTGGCGCTATCACTAGCCATAACAGGCTTATCTTCCAGAGTAATTTCGGGGGCCCAGGGGGCAGCAGGCTTTTTAGACCCCGAGGTCGTTGCAGAAGATGACCTCGACTTTTTGGATTTGGAAGAATTGGATGGAAGTGTTTCGGCGGACCTCTTCGCAGGGACAGAGGCAGTTTTCTCACTCGGAGCCGCTTTGGAAATAGGCAAGGTATCCTCAAAATCGATCTGAGATACCTTTGCCTTTGGATGAGCCTTTTTGATTCGTTTTGGCTTTGGAGGAGGCAGGGTTTGTGTTGGCTGAGCATCAACATCTGTTGGAATGTTAGCCAGGAGATCTTTGGCAATTGGTTTTGGGCGACCCATCTCAGCAGAAGAAACTGTTCGGCGTCGACAGCGGCGTTGGTATATTGGAATCAAGTATGGAGCCGAGGTTGACGGTTGTTCAGCTGGATCAGAGGTTGACCCTTGGTCTGCCCGAGATGTAGATGCGGCTTGTGGAGTTGTGGCAGATGGTGGAGAAAGGATTTTCTTCTTCTTTCTAGGTACGTCGGGCAGAGCTGACTTGTATGTTGGAATAAAATTAAGAAGCAGAGGCGCTGTTCGTTTATGGACTGGCAGGTCTAAGAGTTTCTTCAAATCCTTGCTGGGAATGAAGGATTGGTGAAAGTTTTTTGGTGGCTTAGGTACAGCTGCAAGAAAAATAGACATTAAGAAATGGATAAAGTATGAAAGACTTTAAAAAATAAAGTAGGTATGAATGCAGGGCTCTTACCATTGCCCTCTACAATGACTGATCGAAGGAGAGGGAAGAGATGGAGGTCTTTATCTAGGGCGAACTCCCAGTTCCTCGAAGTGACGAAATAATCGTCCCCAACTCCCTTGTTAGAGTCAGGGAGGTCGGCAACAATTTTGTATTCAGTGGACCTCGGTTTGAGGTAGTGAACGTAGCCAGTGTCTTTTTTAAGGCCACACATAGTGTAGCAATATTGGATGTCGGCTAATGTGATCCTAGCATTTTCTTGTTTGGCTAAGGCTATGATACCATTAATGGTTCGATAGGAATTGATGGAAAGTTGCATTGGGTTCAATTTGTAATAATGAAGTATTTCACGGAAAAGGATGTTGAGTGGTAGCCGAAGTCCACACTCGATGAAGGCTACCACAGGGAAAGGCATGGAGTCATCAGTAGGCATGATGGAGTCATCATCCCCAGCCAACCTCAGATGGACGTCGGCTGGGATTTCAAACTCTTGTCTAAAGAATTCTAGTTTGGATGGGGTGTTTACCCTATGTTTTCACATACCCATGATGTCGGCTTAAATGGAGATATCAGATTTCAGGAAGAAGAATTTTTGTAAGGTTCAAAGGACCTTGGCCAAAAACCTAAAAGTACACTTTGGTAAGGGTTTGTATGGATTTAGAGGGAGTTCGTTTCAGTTTTTCCTGAATTGTGGGTTCTATAGACAAATCCCAAACCTAAGTCTGCCGGAAGGGATGAATGCAAACAAGTTACAGAGCAAGGAGAGCTTGAACAATGGAGGATTTGGAGAAAAAAGCTAAAGAGAGAGAGAGAGCAACAGAGACAATGAAAAGTGAAAGGGCAAAAAACGGAGACAAATTTTGTTAAAAATAGGAAACAGCGGCAAAAAGGCCATCAATGCGCCTAGGAGGACGGTTTTGTCAGACGGCGCACGCAGGCGCGAGACGGTTTTTAGGCGCGTCGTAGGTACGATCCAATATAGGAAAGACGCGTGTCGTAAACGGTTGAATTATTGTATGACAGCTCATACGCGTGAAAGGGTTCTTGAAATCCTTGTTCTTTAATGAAGACATGCCGGCCAACATAATGATCTCGGCTAAAATACTGTAAACCGACGTACTGGAAGAAAGGAATGATATAGGTTCCATCACCTTAGAATGCCGAGGTAATAGAACCGAGTGGGCAGTTGCGGGGATATATTTTTGAATACCAACACGTGGCAAGGTGATGCCGACGTATCAGCCGAGGTGCCACGTGTCCAGGTCATGACGCCGAGGTGATCTCAGTTTAGCCGAGGTTATCTCCAAAGATATCGGAGTCCGAGATAAGCAGATAAGGGACAAGAGTCCTAGAATGAGATAAGACTTCAGTTTGGGAAAGGATAAGGCTCTTAGGGAGTTTATCCCAATCCTACTGTGAGTCCAAGATTGATAGTAATCCTAAGTCGATTAGAGCTAGGCTCCTATTGGGACAAGGATTGAGTAAGCTATAAAAGAGAGGCACCCCCGTGGGTCTAAGGTATGCTTTCGATATTCTGTCTAGTGAGTTAAGCACTATTGGTTATCTTTGAGAGATATCGAGTACTGACTTGATCGTCGGAGTGCCCCCGGGTGGACGAGCCACCGCCGGAAACTCTTCTTTCTGTTGTAGGTCGTTCGGGCTTAATCTATTCTGCCGATGTTCTCCAGCTGAGTGCTTGATTGGCAGTGTGGTCAGAAATTGACACACACAGTAGTAAATATATTTTTGTGTATGGAGGACATTGTTTTGGTATGCTTATTTTTTATGTATGAAGTTATTATTTCCAATTGGAATATGTACTTGTTTTGTATAGAAGTTGACATTATAAGTTATTCTCTTTTGTTTGATAGTTGTAAGTAAAATATGCGCGCTATGGAATGGGTGATAATATATATATATATATATTTATTGTTTTGTTTTTATACCTGTTACAGGTTGGTAGATACATACAAGTTGTGGACAAATTAATTTAAATTATAAATAAATAAATAAATAAATAAATAAATAAAAATACAATGATGTTTTTGGCAACTAAACAATTGGTAGCTAAAACAGAAGTAAATCTTTTGGCGAATAAATATTTAGTCGCCAAAAACATAAAATTATATTATAGGCAACTAAAACTTTGGTAGCTAAAAAATGTAGACTTTAGGTAACTAAATTATTAGTAGCTAAACACCAAATCGGACTTTCGGCGACTAAACATTTAGTAGTTAAAAAAAGTAAGATGAAAATATATATATATATATATATATTGGCAACTAAAACTTTGGTCACCGTAGATGCTTGAAGTTTTGGAGACAAAAATTTTAGTAGCTAAAAATGTGATATAAATTATATTAGTAGCTTTTGGCGACTAACAAATTAGTCGCCAATTCCGCCTCATCAGCGACTAAATATTAGTTTTGTCACCAATACCTTTAGTTTTGGCTACTAACAAATTAGTCGACAAAAATAGGACTTTTGCCGACTAAATTTTTTTTTAGTCGCCAATACTTTCCTTGACAAACTTTCTGTGACAAATCCGGCGACCAAATTATTTAGTCAGGAAAATTTTTCGGCAACTAAAATATTACTTTTGGCGACTAAAAATTTAGTCGCCAAAGGTGCATTTTATTGTAGTGATCCCAAACAATTTTGAAACTGGTAAGTTCCCAACACCGAAGTTTGAACTAATTCCAATTGGATTAGGTTGGGATATCATAACACACACTATATGAAAACATACCTTTGAAGACTAAAAATGCCAACTAAAAAAATTTAATCGCCAAAGGTATACTTTTTAGTTACTAAAAAAAATTTAATCGGCAAAGGTACGTACTTTAACTATTAAAAAATTTAATCAGTATTTATAATATTCAAAAGTAAATTTTCCTGTAGTAACACTTAATTCATGTTAGGTGGTGACCCTTTATATTTTTAGAATATATTCTGCAACCAATTAGTCTTATACCACCTTCAAATGAGGGTGATAATACTTACCCAGTTGGATAAGGTGAAGAATTTGACCTTGGGCTACACCCCAACTTTTGCATCTATCTATCTCACCGAACAAGACCCAAAACGAGAACTGAAATGATTTATTCATCAAAGTTGTTGTGACTCAAATCGCTTGAATTTGTAGCAATCAGATGACTGACTAAACAACTGGCTTCACCCTCGTCTATTGGGATAGACACTCTGTCATTCAGACGACCGACATCAATAAGTTCAAACAATTTAGACGAAACCAAATTCGTTGAATGTAGCATTGCTCAAACAAGAAATGCCTGCTAAACCCAAAACGGGAGGAGTTCAATCTTGGGCGGTGAAAAACCTAAGTGATTCGTGATTCGGATCAAGATTAATTGTATCAATTCCGAAACGATTAAAACTAACAATCTAAACCATCTAGCACATATGAAAGTGATTTAGATTGTTGCTTCAAAATCAATAAATCGACACAAACAATTTTTAAGTAGAAAAACCACAATTGGAGCACCTTCAATTGTGATTAAAAAACCATGGGTGAAATGCCACTAATCAATCCACTATGAAAGAAAAAAAGAATACAAATATACCAAAAGAAACTACCCAAACGTAATCAATTTGTCTTTAACAATTTGTATCTCTTTCACCACCGCCTTCGCTTCAGAATTGATCAGCTTGATGGTGAATCCACAACATCCATGTCGAACCAACAACTGTGCACAGCTTCGAACTCCTTCGAATACTCCATGCTTGAATCTTCCGATTCCACCGAAGAAGAAAAACACTCTTGAAGTTGAACAATCAAACTCTTTGATGTATGCTTGTCAAAACATGAGTTTAATACTCAATCAAACATCAAAGAAAACTAGCAAAATAGCCCCAGAAGAAAACTCTAGAACCCTTAAAGAAGATTTGGAAGCAGTAACCTAAAACCTGACAGAACCATAGCTTTTATAGCGAATAGATCCGCGATGCCCGCTCGAGTGCAGGACCTGCCGCTCGAGCAGTGTCACTAAAACGTGTGTGACTAAACAAGGTCTACACTGTAGCTCTGGAACTTATGCTCGAGCGTAAAATCACACCCCATAGCATTTTTTAAGACAAGCCAAACTACTGAGAAGGTGAAAACTCTACTCGAGCGTGAAGACCAAAAAACAGGGAAAAATTATAACTCAATTAAATCAAGCTTGTTCGTAGAATTGGCAACAAGTAGGGACCTAATAATCTACCCCTTTGTCAATTCCCGGACAAAACTTTATAACAATTTTTCCTAAACAACACATGCACTAGACACACTAACTAACACATAAAACACACCTAGAAGATGGGGAACACAAACACACCACCTGTTAAGCCAAAAACCAAACCACTGGAAAGATGATATTAGGATATAGGAAAACACATGCAGAAAGATATAAAATATAAGCAACATGTTTATAGTCAAAGCATATATCCAATAGCCAAACCAATATCCAAGTTTATATGTGTCCAAACCAATAGCAAAACCAAATATCCAAAGTTATGTGTGTGTCTGTGTCTAACATTAATCAAACCAATATCCAATAAAGCATATATCCAAAAACCAACCACCATAAAATGACTCCAATACTACTTCCCCTTTTTGTTCGGGAGATAACAGAAAGCATGTATGAGATAACCCCGTCAACAGTAACAAAAACATGAGAATTAGAAGAAAAAAAATAAAAAACAATTCAAGAGAGAAAACAATACTGTCCAATGAGTAACAAAATCAAGGAGTGAGCGGTGGTGGAAGTGGTGGCTGAAATTGAAGCAAAAAGAGAATTTAATCAAGCTGAAGTGTAATTTGTGCAGCGGACTGCTCAAGATGTCCAAGCCGGCCATCAAAGGCATCAAGACGAGCATCTATGTGATCTAACCGCTGAGTCATGGACTGCTCAAATCGGTGAAGCTAGCCCCGAATGGTCCGGGGATGAACATCAGGCTCCTTTGCACCTGCGGCCGTTGCATTAATCTCAGCCATTTCCACTAGAAGATCATCATCACCTGTAGAAGAAGGACCTGCCCGAGATGACTCCTCCTTAACATGAGCCCTACTTTGAGACATGATTTTCTTAGTGAACGGTTTAATAGGAGTGGCATACTCATCTTCCTCGAAGATCGAGACCTCAAGTCTAGACAGGAGACAGTTGATCAGATAACCATAGGGCAACCCTAATTGTTGGTTTCCAATAACTGCAATCATCTTGCAAAGGATAAGTGTGGAAAGATTAATCGGCAACTGGTGATCAATGCAGTATAGGGTATAACCTTGGTCTTGGTTTGTTTCGGCGCTATGGGTGCTGACAATGAGATTGGCACAAACGATGAGGTTAAGCAACCTGAATTTGGGAAGGAGTTCATGTTGTTTGATGAGGGTACTCTGGATCCAGGTTTGGGGTGTACAACATAATTCAGTGGCCACCTCATTGAAGTCATATGTGGGGCGAACAAAGAAAGGGAAACATGCATTGAAAATAGGGCCAATGCTGAGAAGAGAACGAATAAGGGCCTGGTCAACTACAATTTCCTTAGACCTAATCCATGTTTTGAAGGAAGGACCTATATTATCAACCCCTTCGATGTTGCAGTAAAACTCGCTAACCCAATCTAAGTTATGACGCCCGGTGAAAGAGAGGACTAACATGGCTGAAACACAAACCTAATCGGGATAGACTCAAAGGTGTTAGGCTGCACATAACGCACATAACACTCTAGATGGACGTTGCCGGATAGGTAGGCTTCGCGAAAATTCTTGGCTTTTTTCGCAGAGGAGAACCGGTCAGAGTTATACGGAGGACAGGTAGCAGTGGACTTATGACGTTTAGAAGTAGACATGGTAAACCCAGAACAAAACCAACACTAACCAGACAAAACACCCCCCCTCCCCCCCCCCCAAAAAAAAAACCAAGGCAAAGACCAAACCCAGTAGAAAAAAAAAATATTAGTAACAAGGCCAATAGACAGAGTTCAAAGAAACAAGACCATTAGCATAAACATTAGTAAACAAACCTATAAATCACAAAAAGCAAACCCCAATAGAGTATAATCCATTAAGAAAAATAACCATATAGCATAATCAAGTGCAGTATTGAGACAGAGGGGAGGAACACTACGAAGACAAAGAAATAAGAGTGTGAACAAATATAGCATTGAACAAGATCAATAAGCTCAAACCCTTGGTGTAAGTGTGTGAATAAGGAAACAAAAAAAAAAAAAAAAGAAGCAAAACACAGACCAAGGCACAAAAACCAAACCCCAACTCAAACTGACAAAGAGAGAGCAACAAAAAAAACGGGGGGGGGGGTGAGAGACGTACCAGAGATGAACCAGAGGAGAAGAGGGAAGAGACAATCACCAAAGCACAATCCAAGCAAGTCACAATCGAAGCCCTAGGCAAGATAGAGAGAGATAGTCGCGAAAAAGGAGAGAAATGAGCCTGAAAAGACGGGTTGAAGGACTTTATACTAGGGTTTACCGCTCGAGCGAGATACTCAACACTCGAGTGGACTCACTTATGCGTGTCTTATCGCTTAAGCCAAGAATATGGCATTCGAGCGTAAAAAACAAGCTCTCAGAATCTCATGCACTCAGCAAAAGTATTGGAAGAGGGAAATCTTTTCTCGAGCGCTAGAGTTAACGCTTGAGCGGGTAAGAAAAAATAACAAAGGAAAAAATGAAACATTTTGAGCAGTTGAAAACAACTCACACTATCAAGTGGGACCTGAAACAAGAGGGGATTAGAATAATAGCAAATAGCGAAACTAAGAGGGGATAATCCACATACCATGAAGCCCGCAAACTCGCAATGTTGACAATATGAAGCACAATATCATGAGCAAATCAGGTAAACATCGATCAATGAGAATAAGCTACATGAGAATGCACAACTTAAAGAAAAACATGAGAACTCACATATTAAATGTGTATGTGTGCAATCCTTGAGAGTCCACAGAGCTAGAGTTAATCCTCGTAGTAATCGGATGGATGGACCTCCGGCAAGAGTAACTAAACATCACTGAGAAAAGCCAAACTACTAGAAATCAAGGGATATTTGTTGAGTAAAAGAGAAGGCTCCCCCTCAATCAATGAGTCCCCCATTTTTTATTTGTTATTTTTTTAATCTAATTTTTGACTTTTCTTTCTTATGGGCACTCACTAGTGGCTTGCATGATCAAGAGTATGGAGACCAAAGCAGAGAAGCATGGACACAATAAGGATGGCCTGATTGGTGCCTCTGAGGTAGCATTTTCGTAATACCCGGACTTCAAATAATTGAGAGAGGAACCGTGAAAGTGAAAAAAGATCGTAGATGGTTAAGAGACTCAACATCACCCATGATATGCCAGTATAGGTCAAGTCCTGTAAAAATGTATAAGAAACATTGTTAGAGGTCCATAAAGAACTTTGATCGCTTGTGCGGAAACCTCTGCAACCGTTTATCTCAAGGATGTGTACATAATGATATCATGAAATCAATGAGCATATGCATATAGAATGAGCTATGAACAAGGATAAATGAAATCCTGCAAACAGCATGAGAAGTGTTCATTAAGTCTAAGCGCAAAGATGATAAAAATCAATGGTAATGAAATTATAACATCCAAGTACACAAACAACCATACAATAACACCGACTCATGCAACAGGACACACGCTAGTTACTAAGCACTACACCCAAGGTCTCTCTAAGCAACTCAAGCCAAAGAAGATCAAGGGGTTTTGTAAAAATATCAGCTTTTTGATGCTCAGTAGGAACATGTTCCAGAACTACAAGGCCCTCTTCCACTAACTCTCGAATGAAATGATGACGAATATCAATATGTTTGGTGCGAGAGTGTTGGACTGGATTTTTAGAGATGTTTATAGCACTTGTATTATCACAGAAAAGGGTGAGAGTGTCTTGGTCAATACCATAATCACAAAGCATTTGCTTCATCCACAACATTTGAGCACAACAACTCCCCGCTGCAATGTACTCAACCTTAGTGGTCGAAAGAGAGATGGCATTTTGCTTTTTGCTATGCCAAGTAACCAAATTATTCCCAAGGTAAAAACACCCTCCAGATGTGTTCTTACAATCATCAGCACACCCTGCCCAGCCAGTGTAGACACCCCATTTTTGACCACTCGTAAGACTTAGGTGCTTGGTCCAGCGCACTCGATGATGAAAACTGCATTATGTGATTCCAGTTCTCGGCAAGGGAATCCAAGGTCGAGCCCCGAAATAATCCCAAAACCTTCTTACTTGTCTCATTCTTACCTTAGAGGTTCATTGTTGACCATTGTGCCACCTTATACTGGGTTTGAAACAGGGGAGTGGCACAACACATTAGGGCCTAGTCGTGCCCCACTAGGAGCCAGTCGTGGCTATTTGGGCCCGGTCGTGCCTCGATGGTGATACACACTGTTCTGGGCGAGAGCCCGCGAACTGTCTTTTTTTGAAGATATTTTTGACTTGTTTTGCTCAAATTCTATAAAAACGAGGTTATACCTCTGTTTTGAGGGCTGGAAAATTTCTAAAGAACCTATACACACAAGAGAGAGCTCTTTCTTCTTATACAAGTCACCTTTGAGCCAACCTATCTCTCTTGATCAATATCCACACGCCATACATCACCTTAGATCATAACCTTAGAGCTTTGGTTGAGGCTTGTACACCACAATTCAAGCTTGAGAGTGTGCTTGAACCAAGTTTATGTTACAAACAAGAGCTTGCTTTTTTGAGAGATATAAGCTTACTACCTCTTCTCTTGCTCTTTTTGTTGTCTCTTGCTATCTGTTTCTTGTGTTTTTATATTGTTTTGAGCCTATTTCAATTGTCCAAGCTTAGGTTTGGATAGCTACCAAAGGGTAGAGAGAGTTAACACTCTTTCTTGCACCTTCACCTATAGCTCAAACCCTTGTTTAACACCCTTTTCTTTACTTTCCAAATTGATTTTTAGAGTTTAAAAGAGGCTAAAAATCATGCTTTGAGGTTTCAAAGGTGGAGGGGTTAGCCACCCCTCCTTGTTCTTGTTTACGAGCCTTATTTTCTTTGCTTGTTGTTTAGCTTTTTGGGCTATTTTCATGCACTTTTAGCCACTATTTTTCACCTATTAGGGGCTATTTTAGGGCTGTCCTAGGTTATTTAATTGGTTCAAGCTTTGATTGGTTCGTTTGTTGTATTATAAGTTCTCATATATAGCTTGTTGTATGTTGTTCTTAGCTTTTCTTTAATTGATTTCCATGTTAAGAGCCTCATTTTAATAAGCAACTTACCATCCATTTCTTTCATTTGAGAGTTGTTTCAACCAGTTGATGGTTATTCAAAACATGAGCTAGAGATCTATGCTTAATGGCATAATCTCTATGGAGGTTCATCGTCAATGGCATGGTCTCTCTTTCATGTTGAGAATCACTTCCTGTTTGACATGCTTCTCATTTAGTATACGTAATCATCACCTTGGACAAATGGATTAAAGAATGGCAAAGACTAATGAATTTGGCTTAAAATGAACCAACCAACATAAAAAACATGAGTTATATTGCTTGGGTTTGGCCAGACGTTATGTCGAGTCTATTGTGTCAAGAGTCGTCACATGTCAATTCATGGCATTTTGGCGACCCTTGAAGCGTCTTTACTTCCCCCTTGAGCTCACTCCATGATAAAGGGGATGGATTGGTGTTGCTTCATTGCATTTGTTAATTTTTGTCCAAATCGTGGCCGAAATCATCAAGCAAGTAACTTGCTCATTGATGGTTTTGGAAACGACTCCATCATTCTCTTAAGGCTTTCCATGATAGAGAAATGTAAGAAGGATAAACAGAGCTCAGAAAATTCTATCTGCACTGTTTTCACCTCAGAACACAAAAACAGAGTTTTACATGAAATTAGGGCACGACCGGCCCTATTTGGGCCCGGCTGGGCCTTATTGGCGGCCAACTGGGCCCTAATATTTGGTAAACAGAGTGTTTTATAGAAAACAGTGGGCGGTAGCTAAAGGTGAAACAGGGCAAATTCCAAGGAAGGCAGACAGAGTTGCTTCTAAAAACCGTCGCAAGCATGCCATCCTTATGCTTTTTAGTTATATCAAATGTTGTAAATTAATGCTCTCATTATCATTGTAATTAAATATAATTAGCATTATTGTAATGATTATGAATGCTTATTGTTGAGTAACTTAGCTATTTAGTTTCATTATGTACCCTTATTGTAATAAATTAAGTAGCTAGCTTATTTCTTATTATTAGTCTTGTTGTAATAGCTTAGCTAATTAGTTATTTATTTATTCATTTAGTTGTGTAATAGTTAGTTTAATCCAAACACTTGGACATTCATTCAGACCCTCTTGCATGAGGTTAAAATATGTAATAAGTGTGTATGTCTTCCAACCCCCATTTCTTTCTCCCTTTTATTTCTCCGCTTATAATGGTAGCATCACATTTACTTAGCATTTTCTATGACTTGCATCCATTCGTGTTGCATACATAAGAGTTCGGCTCATCATTCTAACCAATGTCAAGATCAAAATCTTTGCTTAAATACATGCTTTATCCCATGTCTTGGATTGAATCAAATGATTGTATGTTTTGCATTAGTCATGTTGCATTATTTATAAGCATGCATGTTTTCTAATTCTTTTGTTTTGTTTGGCCTACCTTGGAGTACTAGGTGAGCGTTTATTGCTTTAGCATATAGCATGTGTGTGATTGTTTTCATATCGAACATGCTTACCATGAGGCTAAGTTCTTAAATGGTATACCTGTTTGAATGCCTGTGGATGACGGCTAATTGCTTAAATTGGGATAATTTGATTAATGTACATGCAAACTCACATTTTCAAGTGGCGAGTATCAAAAAAAAATTTCAAACATACATATCAAATGTCCTAACTTTTGCAAATTAGTCTATACTTGTGTTCATCACATAGTAAATTACGTAATAATCGGAACAAGAGCATATAATGTAAATAAAAATCACATCATGATTAGTAGAGGTCGATCTTTGATCGGGCAAGTGGGGTGCTTAGTTCACGACCATCCCTTCTCGTACCTAAGTTCTTGATCCGAGACACTTTGGTGATGACGGATAAGTGGCCTTTGGCATGAGTCTCAGGTTTTCTAAATTCCCCAAAAATATTTAGGTGGCGAATCTATAATCTGACAAAGCAGTCCATTTTTGGCATTTGATTCAAACATCGATTTTCCAAAAGAATTGTCGGATTTGGACTATTTTTGTGTTTTCACTGTTTCACATTGCACTTGTGAAATCAGATTTAGAACCACGGGAGTTCAAATTATAGGGCTAGTCGTATCCGAAAGGAGCACGAAAAGCACGCTATAGTCAGCGTTAGAAAAAGCAGTGATTCCAGTTGTAATGTCAGTTGAGAACCAAATCCCATACCCCAATGTCCCATTAACATACTTAATCATGTGTTTGACCATAAGAATATGAGACTCTTTAGGACAGGCTTGGTAACGGGCACAAACACCTACACTAAATGCAATGTCAGGACGACTGGCTGTGAGGTACAAAAGACTCCCTATCATACTCCTATAAAGGGTAGGATCAACATCAGTACCAGAGAAATCTTTGGAAAGGTGAAAACTGGTGCTCATAGGAGTTCGTTCATGTTTGGCTGACTCTAGACTGAACTTAGACACAAGATTTTTGGCATACTTGGTCTGAGAGACAAACATACCCGAAATAGACTGTTTAATTTGAAGACCCAAGAAATAAGACAACTCTCCCATCATGCTCATCTCAAACTATGTGTCATGTAATCTGAGAAATATTACACAAGATAATCAGAAGTGGATCCAAATACAATATCATCACCATAAATCTGAGCAACAAGTATATGAGACTTAGTATGTTTCACCAATAAGGCCTTGCGCACACTACCCCTTTGAAAATCATTATGAAGAAGAAAGGTAGTAAGTCTATCATACCCAGGCCAAGGGGCATGTTTCAACCCATACAATGCCTTGTCTAACTTGTAGACATGGTGTGGACATTTTGGGTCCTCAAATCCTTTTGGTTGCTTAACATAAGCCTCTTCTTTCAAGTATCCATTCAGGAAGGCACTTTTTACATCCATTTGAAACAATTTGAACCCTAAAAAACATGCAACACCAAGTAAAATCCTAATAGATTCGAGACGTGCAATAGGGCAAACGTCTCATTATAGTCAACACCCTCTACTTGATTATAGCTTTGAGCAACTAACCTAGCTTTGTTTCTAGCCATAGTACCATTCTCATCAGATTTATTTTTAAATATCTACTTGGTACCTATCACATTCATGTCTCTAGGTCTGGGAACAAAAGTCCAAACTTTGTTTCAAATTGACCTAACTCTTCATGCATAACATTGACCCAACTATCATCTAGTAAGGCTTCTTTCATATTTTTAGGTTCAATTAACGAAACATAGCACATATGAGATACCTCGTCCCAAACTGGTTACGGGTTTTCATTCGGTCTTAAACACTTCCAATTGCCTGTCGAACCAGATGATTTAGTTTTACCCTTGTTGATGGTTTTAACTCTAGGCTAGTAGGGACTGGAGCATCAGAGGTGATGTCTCTTTGTGCACTATTTGGACTCGGACTAACCATTGAAGTTGGTGCTGGCTCACCTTCTTAGGCTTGACCCTATGCTTCTCTTTGTCTCTGTGGTTCAGTATCCAAGATTAGAGACTCACCATATTCTTCCTCATGTATTGCTGGCATAGGAGAACATGTGTCATCTATAACCACATTGACTGATTCCATTAGAGATAAAGTATGCAGGTTAAAAACGCGAAAGGTTCTACTAGTGGTTGAATACCCTTGAAAAAAACCTTCATCACTTCGAGAGTCAAATTTGCCCAAAGGTTCTCTATCTTTGAAAATGTAACATTCACTCCCAAAAGTTTTGAAATATTTTATATCATTCATATGGAGTTTGTAAAGTGTCCGGCCTTAAATACACACGATTCACAACATAAACAATGGTATTTAAGGCTTCAGCCCAGAACTTAGGAGGAACTTTCTTGCTAAGGAGCATGACCCTAGCCACCTCTTGAACTACCCTGTTCTTTCTCTCAACAACTCCATTTTGCTATGGAGTAATTGGAGCAGAAAACTCATGCTTAATTCCATGCATGTCACAAAAATTCGAAAATGACCTATTTTCAAACTAACGACCATGATCAATTCGGATTCTTATGATACGCCCAATAGAAATACCCTGTTCATTTTGGATTTTAAGGACTAAGGCCTGGAAAGCATCAAACGTATTAGATTTTTCTCTTATAAAATTAACCCATGAAAAATGAGTATAATCATCAACAGTTAAAAAAAATGTATCTTTTACCTCCAATACTTTTAGTGCGAATGGGTCCCATAAGATCCATATGAACCAGTTCAAGAGGACGTTTAGTTGTGAAGTTGTTCACCTTTTTATGAGGGGCACGAGTTTGTTTCCCAAGTTGACATGGTCCACACACATGGTTCACAATCTTACCTATTTTGGATACTCCTCTCATAAGCTCTCTGTTGACAATCTTGGTTAGGTTTTTGAAATTCATGTGACCTAATCTTTGATGCCACAGGTCAAGGTTACTTATAATGGCTGAGTGGCAAGTGAGATCATTTGTGGTAACAATCACATAGCAGTTATCAGATATGCAAACCCCAGTGTTTCTCTTTTTATCCAAAATCTCACATTTATTTTTTCAAAATAATACTTTAAGGTGGGAATCACACATTTGACTGATGCTCAAAAGATTCGCTTCAAGACCATCAACAAGTAAGGCATTTTCGAGCTTGGGAAGACCGACCACACGTATAGAGCCCTTTCCAATGACTAGAAGTGTCACCATCCCCAAAAGTAACAATTCCTCCTCCATATTTTTCAAGAGATGTAAAGTAGGATTTGTCACCAGAAATGTGACGAGAGCACCTATATACCGCCCGAACTCGCTCCTCGCGCCCCCTTTTCGGAGAGGGTGTGAATTTGGTTCTAGATACTACAGTTCAGACTCCTATCATGGTTTTGAATCTAATCTCACAAAGTGCAATGTGAGATTGATAAATCACCAAAGAGTTCAAATCCGGCAATTGGTTTTGAAAAATCAATTTTGAATCAAAAAGCGTCAAACATGGACTGCTTTTCCAGATTTAAGAGTCGCCACCTAAATATTTTGTTTTTGGGAAATTTAGGAAACCCTGACTCGTGCCAAAGGCCACGTGTTCGTCATCACCAAAGTTGCCTCGGCTCGGAAACTTGGGTATGAGAGGGGAAGTTCTTGAAATGAGCACCCCTACTCGTCCGATCAAAGATCGGCCTCTACTAACATGATTTGTTGTTTTTGAAAACACGTGTTCTTATTCCGGTTATTACCTAACTTACTATGTGATGCGCGCAACATACAAGTATAGACTCAATCACTCAAGTTGGAACAAAACATCTCATGTTTGTTTTTTTTGAAAAGTGGTTTTGAAGTTGTTACCCTCAAGTAGGCTAAAGTGCGGATTTGCCACCAAACAAGGTGGGCTTAAAACATGATGATTTGACACTTCAAGTGGGCTTAAAACTCACATTTCGATGAATTGTTCCAATTCAAGTAATGAAGCCTTCATCCACAAGCATTCATGCAATTTATCAATTAAGCAAATAGCCTCATGGCAAGCATGCTATCACGGCAGTCACTTACACATATGCAAGGATGCTAAAGCGAAAACACTTAGAGTGTACTCCGAGGCAAAATAGAAAACTAGTTAGAAATCAATGCATGATCCTAGCTATGTCAAGATGCCTAATGCAACACATGAAAAATGCAATTAAGTAGGCTCGGCTACCTAATCATGACATATGAATGCGACAATTGATACATGTATTCAAATAGGTATTGAAATACAATGCAGTTTGAATGATGCGCCGAGCCCGGTGCATGCAAAACAATTGAATGGATGCAAACATGTAAGCATAAGGTATGCTAAACAAAACGTGCCCTAAACTAACCATCAAAAGCAGATAAGTAAAAGGGAGAAAGACGTGGGGTTGGAAGACATTCACACACACACACACACACACACACACACACACTTATTACAACATTTGCCATCTCGACGGAGGGTCCGAATGATAAGCTAACTAGCTATGCTATTTAAGCTACTTATTACAACACGACTAACTAACTATGCTAAGCTAATTAATTACAAACCAAATTGAAAACTAGCTATGCTAAGCTAGTTAGCTACGAACCAAATTAATGAATTAACTAATCTAAGCTAATTAGAATATTTACAAAATGAACTAAGCTAAGATAATTGCAGCTCATGTAATCAATTTCAATTAGTCAATAAAGCGACAAAATAGCCTCGTGGACGAGGGAGGCATGCATGCTCTGTCGCGTCCTCCTGGAAATCCACTACCTTGCCTCTAAGTGCCTCTGTTTGCACATCTTTGGATATCTGAAAATTATGCCAACTTCCAGAATGCTTCTGTCTGATCTTAAGAACACTCTGGGGGATCATCGGCCAGAGTTGGTGGCCATCGGCCACTTTTGATGGCCGGTCGGCAGCCTTGGTGGCTGGTCAGCTGGATTTGATGGCCGATCGGCCACTACTTCCTGCAATTTCTCCTTTTCTTGCAACATAGCACAAACAGAGGCATGACAGTGTATTTGTAAGGGAATGTGTGTGCAACCACACTCCTTATCATGTCTTATGCCCGAAGGAGTATGGCACTTGGCTTTCAAGCCATCAACCAAGCATTTTCAATGCATGATGGCCAAAGAACCAAGGTTGTACAAGCTTAGTGAATGCACACATAAAACTCGAAAGGCCTCCACCCTATCATGCACAATCAAGGGGGACGGCGACTAAGCAATGTGACACGTTTCATCACTTTGAGTATGAAACGTCCCTCATTTCTAGTGTTTGGATTAACGTCCAATCCAAACACATGCAATGCAAACAACATGCTTTTCTTTCACATGTTTTCTTTGGTTCATTTTAATTACTCATTTTAAGTTACCAAGCCATTCATTAACCAATTTGTCCAATTGTGAAAGTCCTCTAATGAGAGGAAGGTCAACCAAGAGAATGGTTTAAGGCATAGGAGAAACCATGCCTTTGACTAAGAGGAACCCTGAAAAGAGGGTTAAAGCCATTTAAGTACTAGCCTCAATCCCATGCATTAAACTCAAACTCAAGACTAACCAATCCCTGAAACAAATCAAAAGCAAAGAAATGAGGGAGATGGCAGATTTTTTAGTGCTAAAGTGGCATGAAAAACAAGACTCTAACATGCAAACACTTCATGTACAACATGCTAGAAGGCTTAAGCATTAAAACTAGTGAAAAGTTTTACACTAGGACTATGCAAAATCAATCACAAAGGACCAAACCAGCCCTAGACAGACCTCAAGCATGCCAAAACAGTGGCCAAACTGAGTTGAAATGATAGCAGGAAAAGCAAGAAATGCATGCTCATGCATTGACCCATAAACAAGGCACAAGGCACAACTCTCAAACACAATGAAGGAGTGATATATGTGAGAGTGTGATGGAGTTGTATGCTCTGAAATAACATGCCAAATGATGCCAAAACATGAAAATACCTCAAGCTTAGCATGGTAAAGACTTCGAAACTCAAAACTAGTCAAGGTCATTTACACTATAGCTATACAAGGCAAGTCTCAAAGGGCTAAGACAACTCAAAATTGAGTTAAAGCATGCTAAAATAGTGGCAAAAAGCATGCTGAAGTTAAGCCAAAACAAGCTAGAACAATAGGCTAAAAGACCAAGTATGCTAGGCTAGTGAGCAAGATTGTACTACAAGTGCAAAAACCAAGCAAGAGCTGACCCCACCAACCAAAATCAGAGTTAAAGCATGTCAAAATAACACCAAAAACATGCTTGAACTAAGCTACGAAAGAGTAGAAAGATGGGCTAACTCATTAGGCATCTTAAGCTAGTAAGCAAGTTTACACTACAAGTGCAAAAGGCTAACAACAAGAGGCCAAACCAACCCAAAACAGAGTTATATCATGTTAAAATAATGCCTAAAATATGCTAAGATAGAGCCTTGATAAGGTAGAAAAACATGCCAAAGTGTTAAGCTAACAACACATGCAAACAAAGCTCAAAAGGGAGGGACCACCCCCATCCATTCTGGGTCTCAAAACCCACTTTCCACCACTGAAATTCCTATGGAATTCAGTGGTAAAAAGGCCAAACAAAGGTGATCTCAAAGGCTTTAAAGGATAGCACAAAGTAAAGCAAAATGAGCCACAAAAGGGGGTAGACCACCCTCTAACTCAAACAAGGCCTTAAACAACCATTTTCAACACTTTAAAACAAAGGTTTTTGTAGTTGCAAGTTAGGCCTAAAATAGCATGTGAAGAGGGCCAAATAAGCAATGAAAATAATGTTTTAAAGAGGCTATGGGACTCAACCTTGAAGCACAGGAACAACATCACCACTTTTGAGCCAAAACCAGCTTTTAGAACTCAAATAAGGCTTCCAAATACCTCAGCAACAAGGTGAAGGTGTTTGACTAGGTGTTTGTGTGCAAAAGTATGAAGAAATAACACTTCTAAGCAAAAATATAGAGAGAGAGGGAGAATTCTAGTGAGAGAGGGATATTTTTAGCTCTTCAAAAATTCTGAATCCCTAGAAGGGGGAGGCACCTCCCCTTATATAGAATTACAAGCCTTAAGCTTGTTTGACAAGCTAGAAGCTTGTAACAATCCCTCCATATACGTGTATGGAGGATGGCCTCAATGCCCTACAGCTGGAACAGCTGGCACCAAAAATATCTGCAAAAACAGAAAAAAGGCTTTGGCTAACACATGTGGCTGACCGACCATTAACGAGACCGACTGGCCACCACAGATGGCCGATGGAAAAAAGGCATGGCTGATGGGCTGTAGGGCTGGCCAACAGGCCACCCTCTTCCCTTAGAAACAAAGCCACAAGCTCTTGGTATGCAACCAAGCACAAAACAGACAAGTTAAGAGGCTCGAAGGTGAGGCACTCCACCAAGACCTTCAAGTACTCAAAACGAACACGAATATGGCTAATCATCGAATGTTCAAACGATGATGTCCAAGTCTTGAGGACAGTAAAAAATGAGGTGTCTATAGCACCCACTATTAAGATACCACATGTGTGAGTCACGTGCTTTCAGTGTAGTGTGAACAACAAAACAAGTTAATACACTCTTTCTCACCCATATCTTTTTGGTCTTAACAGATGCAGAACTAGCAATCTTGGTAAATGTCTTAGCATTATGAGCACCATAATGAATCTTGGTGTTCTACCTAGACATGCAAGCTTGTCTCCTAACCCATGAAATATTAGAATTTTTACTTTTTTAAGACACCTTACCAAACAACTCATAACAATAAGGTTGAATGTGGCCATACCTACCACAATGATGACAAACAAAAATAGGTTTTACCTCCCTTTGGTTGATCTTACCCCCTTTAGGTTGATGAAGAGAGGGATCACCCCAATGAACCTTCAGTTTTCCCTTTGTTTGAGTCTTATTGGCATGTAATGTAGAGGCCTGTCCCTTTTGAACTGTTGCATTAACATAGCCTATCACACTTTTGTCACAACTCATCTGTTGAGATCGGAGGATGCCTTCCAGTGTCTTTGACCCTTTGTTCCACATAACAATCGTGGCTCTAGTAGCTTTGAGTTCTTCCTCTTTCTGACTGACCAGCTCTTCCATTGCAGCTTGTGACATCTCAAGGATTTCAATCTTTTCTTCATATGTGGCATAGATTTTCAAAAGTTCATTCATTTCAATCACACAAGATAAAAGTTTTCCACATAGGTCTTGCATGTCATTGGAGATCTTGATGACATCCTATTTTGCTGTTGCCATCTCTCTCTTTAGCTTGACATTCTCGCTTTCACGGGCTTTGAGCTTGAAAGTCAGTTTGTCATTGAGCTTGGACAAGTTTAGAGATTCATTGTAAATCTTTTCATAAGCTTGTTGTAGGTCATCACCATTAATCTCATCATTGTCTTCCGAGGTTTCATCATCTTCTTTTTGCTCCTCTTTCTTCTTGATCTCATCCAGACGGGCAACTGTAGACGTCCCCGAACGTCCCGGGGGAAACCCCATTTTGTTCATATGGGCTTACTACAGTTCAGGACTCAATGTCACGGTCCTGTATCTAATCTCGCGGAGTGCAATGCAAGACCGATGAATCATCAAAGAGTCTAAATCTGGCAAATCATTTTTTGAAAATAGATTTTTTGAAAGAAGTGCCAAACATGGACTGTTTTGCCAGATACAGAGTCGCCACCTAAATATTTTATTTTGAAAAATTTAGGAAACCCAGACTCGTTGCCTAAGGCCACGTGTCCATCATCACCAAAGTTGTCTCGGCTCGGGAACTTGGGTACGATTGGGGAAGGTCAGCTATGAGCACCCCCGCTCGCCTGATCAAAGATCGGCCTCTACTAACCATGATATCGATTTTTGAAAATGTTATGTGCTCTTATTCCTATTTATTAGCCTAGAATTACTACGTGATGCGCACAGCAAAACAAGTATAGATTGGATTGCCTAAGTTGGAACAAAGCATCGTATATCCGTTTGTTTCGAAAAATGGATTGAAGTTTGCTACTTGCAAGTAGGCTAAAACACGGGTTTCGACGAATTATTCCAACTCAACCAACCCAACCTTCACCCACAGGCATTCAGGCAGTTATATCACATAAGCATATAGCCTCATGGTAAGCATGCTATCATGGCAATCACTCACACGCATGCAAGGATGCTAAAGCATAAACATTTACCGAGTACTCAGAGCCAAAACAAAAACTAGTTAGTAATCAATGCATGATCCTAGTTCATGTTAAGATGGCTAATGCAACACATGAAAAATACAACTAAGATAGGCTCAGCTATTTTAAGATGGCATGTGAGTTGCTACAACTAACACGTATTCAACTTGGAATTGAAATACAATGCAGTTAGTATGATGCGCTGAGCCCGGTGCATGCAAGACATATGAATGATGCAAACATGCATAGCATAAGGATGCTAATTGAAATATGCCCTAAATCTAACCATCGTAAGCAGTTAAATAAAAGGGAGAAAGAAATAGGGGTTGGAAGACATGCATCACACATACGCACACTTATTACAACATTGCCCTCTCTCGGAGGGTCCGAAAGAATAATACAAATTAACTAACTAACAAGCTAATTAAATAATACAAAATCGTAATTAATTAACAAATTAATTAAACAACTAAAGCAGTAAAGCTGCCTCGGGAAGAGGGTCAAATGCTTGTATGCTCGATTCGCCTTGCTCGAAAATCTGTCGCCATGCCACATGTTGCCTCTGTTTACACTGCTCTGCACCTCTGAAGACTGCACAAGTCCTAAGGCTGCTTCTGGACCACCTTCTGAGCACTGTGGAAGGTCACCGGCCAAGAGGAATAGTCACCGGCCATGGAAAAGTGGCCATCAACCAGTTGTATAGCTCTCGGCCAGAAATGAATAGCCGGCCGGCACTGAATGTGGTCGGTCGGCCAACTCTTCCTATAGAATCCTGTTTTGCAGTAGCAGAGGGCAAACAGAGCATGGCAATGCATTTTCAAAGCAATGTGTGCACGACCACCCTCCTTATCATGTTATGAACTCAAGGGAGGATGGTCCTCGACCCTCAAGCCACCAATCACGCATTTCTATGCATGATGGCCAAAGAGTCAAGTATGCAACTCAATATGGAATGAAATGCACAAAATACATAAAGGGCCCCAACCTCTATCATGATTGATCAAGAGGCAAGAGATGCACACACAATGCAATGCAACCTAGGTAGGCAAGCAAGCAAGCATGCAAATAACTCAAGTGTGCAACAAATCTAATGCAACATGAGCATGTTAACATGCAATATGCAATAGGCATACAACCTAAACATATGGACATGTATAGCATGCAACAACATGCAAAATGAAACAAGCATGCAACAACATGGTAAGATGGACTTACACTAACATGGGTGGCTCTCAAGCATGCCAAAATCAGTGGCCAATAGTATTGAAATGATGAAATCAAAGCAACAAGACATACACAAGCATGCACAATGCAAAGGCTCCAAGCTAAGGGCACAAAATACAACTCTCCAAGAGCATGGCAAGGATGAAACATGAGGCACAATGGCATACACTCTAGCTCTGAAATAGCACACAGAATGACTCCGAAATGATGCAACAACTCATGCAATGCATGTTGATAGGCTCAAGTACCGAAACTAGTGACGCACATTATACTAGAGGTATGCAAAGCAATGCTCAAATGATGAAACCAACCCCAAATAGACCTGATGCAGGCCAAAATCAGTGGCAAAATGTGTTGGGATGGTGGCTCGGAATGCATTCAAATGAAGCTCATGCAATGGTCGCTAAATGGGGCATACAAGCATAACTCTCAATAGCACTTAAAGCATGGAAAACATGGGAGTATGGAACAAGTATAAGCTCTAAAATATCATACCCAATGATGCCAAAACATGTAAATAGCTCAAGCCAAGCATGCAAGGGACCCTGAAACTCAAAGCTATGCAAGGCTATTACACAACAAGCATGCTTGGCAAGCATTTTCAACCATGAGGCCACAAAACAGAGCTTAGGCAGCCTAAATCATAAACAAAATCAGTTTAAGGGATGACCAAAAAGTGCTAGAATCATAGGCTAAAATGGCATGCAATACAAGCTAGGGAAGGGGGTTTACACTACAAGTATATGAGGCAATCAAGAGGCCACCAAACCAACAAAATTCAGAGGTATGACATGTCAAATAAAGCCCAAAAATCCACTGAAACATGGTCCATGCATGCAAGAATGATAGGCTCCTTTGATAGGCTATAAAGAGGGTTGTTTTACACATGCAAGATGGACACTTAAAATGGAAAAAAGGGCTCTAGACAGAGCCTATGCAAGTCTTAAAACTCACTAAAAACAGCCTAAAATATGCTCAAGAAGTGTGCAAATAATGGCTCCTTTGTAAGGCCAAAAATGCCAACAAACAAGACAACAAGGAGAGGGGATGGCCCTCTCCTTCTTAGGACCTCAAAACACCATCCCCACCACTGAAATCCCTGAGAAGGCCAATACAAGGTGGTCCCGAAGCTCACAAAAAAAGGTACAAAAAAAGAGGCCAAACAAGGCCTAAGAGGGGGTAAACAACCCCAAACACAAAAGTGACCTTAAAGAAAGATCAAAAGCATGCAAAATTAGAACTTTTATTAGTTATACACTAAGCTCAAAACAGCATGTAAGACAGGCTAAAAGTTTGTGCAAAAATGGGGAATAAAAGAGGAAAAAGGAGTGCGACCCTTGTAGCCAAGAACTCCAGCAGCTCTGGACCCAAAAACCAGTCCCTTAGCCTCTGAAAATGGCCTCCAAGATGCTTAGACCGAAGGTGGAAGGATTAGGCTACGAGTTGTAGTGCAAAGGGCCAAGCTTCTTAAGGAAGCTAAAGCAAAAAGGGTCAAGCTTCTTGAGGAAGCTAGAGCAAAGGGGTCAAGCTTCCTCAAGAAGCTAAGAAAGGTTCAAGCTTCTTGAACAAGATAGGTAAAGGTTCAAAAGGGTCAAGCCTCCCCCAAGAAGCTAAACCAAAGGTTCAAAAGGGTCAAGCCTCCCACAAGAAGCTAAACCAAAGGTTCAGAAGGGTCAAACCTCCCCAAGAAAATGTCTCAGCCAGAAAAAGTGGCCGATTGATCAAAATAATGGCCGGCCGACCAAAAACAATGCCGACCGGCCAACACCTTTGGCCGGTAGCAAGAAAACAGGGCCGGTGGCCTCAGGCCATGGCCGGTGAGGTGTGGGGATGGCCAATAAGCCATTCCCTGCCCTTAGAAGCAATCACACAAGTGTTTGGTCTACAACCAAGTACAAAACAAACAAGTCGAGAGGTCTCGAGGCAAGGCGCGCAGCCGAAGCCTCCGAGAACTCAAGACAAACACGAACATAGATAATCATCGAGTGTTCAAATGATGACGTCCAAGTCTTGAGGACGGTCAAAAATGGGGTGTCTACAGTTGCCCTTCTTTGACAGAACTTGAAAGTCATAACAATGACGGGAGTGAATGTCAAAGCCCAGAGACGACCCATTTTTGACAAGGCCGAAGACTTAGACAAAGCATACAAGCTACAGGCAAAGATATGCGCCCGAGGACAGGGGGAAAATGCAAGACAATGCACAAAGCTGAGCATAACTTATGATCATGCAAAGACAGTTGTAACGAAGCATAACATGCGACAGTTTTCAGCTAGCAGAAACCAAACTACATTACAATGCAAAAAGGATGTTAGAGAATTATGTAATTCTCGCTACGTTTGACGCGGAGAATACAATACCTGTGCGGTTCGTCTGGTCGTGCCAGCTTCAAATGAACCGTACATACAATATCGTGCCTGCAAGAGAAAGAAAACTTACAGGTACAACATTATTAGAAACATGCATAACAATGCAATTGAAAGGTGCGTGACAACGTAAGCGAAGGGGTGCATGACAATGCAGGTGAGAGGGATGCATAACAACGCAACCCAAGTGTGTGCATAACAATGTGATTTGAAACAAGCATAACAATGCTATGAAGGCACAAACACATATAAGTAAAGTACATGTGACAACGTGTGCAATGTGTGGAGGTGAGGAAGAGTATACACATATAAGTATAGCACATGCGACAACATGTACAATGTGTGAAAATAAAGGAACTTAAACACATATAAGTAAAGCATAACGCGACAACGTATGCAATGTGTATAGGAACTTGAACACATATAAGTAAAACACAACGCGACAACGCATGCAATGTGTATAGAAACTTGAACACATATAAGTAAAGCATAACGCAACAGTGCATGCAATGTGTATAGAAATTTGAACACATATAAGTAAAGCATGACGCGACAACGCATGCAATGTGTATAGGAACTTGAACACATATAAGTAAAGCACAATGGGACAATGCATACAATGTGTATAGAAACTTGAATGGAAGGGTGCAAGACAATGCAACCTAAGAATGTGAAACAACGCGGGTGGACGGGAGGATGCAAGACAATGCAACCTAAGAATACGAAGCAACGTGGGTGGATGGGAGGATGCAAGACAATGCAACCTATATTCTGTATGCAATGGATAGAATGGATAAGGCACGCGGCCGAACCGTATCTTGCCTAGGAAAAGCATGGACACAAACAAATCGCGTCTAACATGGAAACGGTGTCGTCACCCTCAACACTAGGTGCGTACACATAATATCATAACCGTGCTTCAACGTGAAAAGTGTGGGCACATACCAAACCAAGCTTAATATGGAAAGGTGCAAGCCATAGATGGATATGTAGCAAATGCATGCAAACTACAATGCGATATATACATTCTACATGCAATGGAATGTAATAGCTAAACGCGATGAATGGAATGGATAAGGCGCACGGTCAAATCGTATCTTGCCTAGGAAAGGCATGGACACAAACAAACCACGTCTAACACGGAAACGGTGCCGTCACCCTCAAGACTAGGTGTGTACACATAATATCATAGCCATGCTTCAACGTGAAAAGTGCGGGCACATACCAAACCAAGCTCAACATGGAAAGGTGCAAGCCATAGATGGATATGCAGCAAATGCATGCAAACTACAATGTGATATATACATTCTATATGCAATGGAATGTAATAGCTAAACGCGATGAATGGAATGGATAAGGCGCGCGGCCAAACCGTATCTTGCCTAGGAAAGTCATGGACACAAACAAACAACGTCTAACACGAAAATGGTGCCGTCACCCTCAACACTAGGTGCGTACACATAATATCATAACCATGCTTCAACGTGAAAAGTATGGGCACATACCAGACCAAGCTCAACATGGAAAGGCGCAAGTGATAGACGGGGGTGATGCAGTAAATGCATGCAATATGTGCTATGTACAATGCAATATACATGCTAGCTAAAAATGCAATGGATGCAGTGGATAAGGCGCGCGGCCAAACCAAATCTTGCCTAGGAAAGGCATGGACACACACAAACCACGTTTAACACGGAAACGGTGCCGTCACCCTCAACACTAGGTGCGTACACATAATATCATAACCATGCTTCAATGAGAAAAGTATGGGCACATACCAGACCAAGCTCAACATGGAAAGGCGCAAACCATAGATGGATAATGCAGTAAATGCATGCAAACTACAATGCAATAGGTACAATGAATGTATGTAATGTATGCTATGTACAATGCAATATACATACTAGATGATGCAGTAGAGAAATGCATGACAATGCAAATGAGATATGCATGACAATGCAAGATAGAGAATTGCATGGCAATGCAAATGGAAGCGAAACATGCATGTCGACGCAAGTGAAGAGTGCATGATAATGCAAGTGGAAGCGAAACATGCGTGTGTAGACGTCCCCGAACGCCTCGGGAGGATGAGTCCTGTTCTGTTCATTTTGGGCTCACTACAGTTCGGACTCTCAAATTGTCGCGGTTCTAAATCTTGAACCAAAGAGTCCAAATTCGGCAAATCGTTTTTGAAAACAGATTTTTTGGTAAAGAAGTGCCAAACATGGACTGCTTTGCCAGATACAGAGTCGCCACCTAAATATTTTATTTTGGGAAATTTAGGAAACCCTAACTCGTTGCCTAAGGCCACGTGTCCGTCATCACTAAAGTTGCCTCAGCTCGGGAACTTGGGTATGATTGGGGAAGGTCAGCTATGAGCACCCCCTCTCGCCCGATCCGAAGATTGGCCTCTACTAACCATGATATCTTGTTTTGAAAACATTATGCATTCTTAAACCGGTTATTAGCCTAGAATTACTATGTGATGCGTACAACAAAACAAGTATAGACTAAATTGCCTAAGTCGGAACAAAACATCGCATTTCCATTTGTTTGAAAAATGGTTTGAATTTTGCTACTCGCGAATAGGCTAAAATACGGATTTCGATGAATTATCCCAATTCAAACAATCTAACCTTCACCCATAGGCATTCATGCAGTTATATCACATAAGCATATAGCCACATGGTAAGCATGCTATCATGTTAACATTCACACTCATGCGAGATGCTAAAGCATAAAAGCTTACCGTGTACTCCAAGCCAAAACAAGAAACTAGTTAGTAATCATGCATGACCCTAGTTAATGCTAAAATGGCTAATGCAACACATGCAAAATGCAACTAGAAATAGGCTCAGCTATTCTAAGAATGACATGTGAGATGCTACAACTAACACGCATTCAACTTGGAATTGAAATACAATGCAGTTAGTATGATGCGCCGAGCCCGGTGCATGCAAGACAAATGTATGGATGCACGCATGCATAGCATAAGGTATGCTAATTTAAATATGCCCTAATACTAACCATTGAAAGCAGGTAAGTAAAAGGGAGAAAGAAGTGGGGGTTGGAAGAAATGCACACACGCACCCACACTTATTGCAAATTTGCCCTTGCTCAGCAGGACCAAAAGAATAATACAATTTAACTAACTATCAAGCTAATTACATATTACTGACAATTAACTAATTAAGTCAATTAACTAAGCTAATTAAGCAGTAAAAGTAGCCTCGGGAAGAGGGCCCAATGTATGCGCTCTCGGTTCCACTCGAAAACCCACCACCATGCACAAGTTTGCCTCTGTTTCCCCTGCTCTGCTCCTCTGAAAATTGCACAACTCCCAAGGTATGCTCCATGGACACTGTGGATCACCACCGACCATGTGGAAACCCCGCCGACCATGTCCGGATGGTCATCGACCATTTGTTGAGCTCTCGGCCATCAATAATTGGTCGGTCGGCACTCCATGTAATCGACCGGCCAAGTCTTCCTGCAGAACCTGTTTTGACAACAGCAGAGGGCAAAACAAGGCATGTCAATGCATTTCAAGCAAATGTGTGCACCAACACATCCCTTATCTTGTTTGTGACTCAAAGGGGTATGTTCCTTGATTCTTGGACCACTAATCGTGCATTTCAATGCGTGATGGCCCAAGAAACCAAGTTGTGCATTTTCAATATAGAATGAAATGCAGATAAACAAACAATGAGCTCAACCTCTATCATACTCAATTCAAGAGGCAAAGCATGCATGCCAATGTAATGCAACCTAGGCATGTGAGCTAGTATGCAACATGAGCATGATGGCAAGTATGCAACAACATGCAAGGCTAATGGACGTGCAAGACATGATGCAATCAAAGCATGCAAAGTGTAAGACATGTAGCAACATGTGAAGAGTGGACTTAGACTAATTTGGGCAGCTCTATACTAGGCCCAAAACAGTGGCCAATGCTAAGGAAATGGGGGCCAAATGCACATACAAGCATGCATGCAAACATGGTCCATCACTTAGGCATCAAAGAGCAACTTCTAAGCACACTTAAAAGAGGCTAAACATGGACATATGGCAAGCAATATAAGCTCTGAAAATCACATGAGGATGGTGCCAAACCAACCTAAACCAAGCAATCAAAGCATGCTAACAAGCCCAAAGCTTGAGGCCAACTAAAGGGCTCAAACCATGGCCATGCTAACCAAGCCTCAAAGGGCCAAGGGGACTCCAAACAGCCCCAATGCAGGTCTAAACAAGACCAAAGACACACCTAGATGGCGTCTAAATGGTTTAAACATGCAAGCATACAAAAGAGGCCAAACATGGAGCATAAGATGACAACCTTATAAAGCATTAAAGGGACATTAAATGCAAGCATACAAGCATGCCATGAGGACTGAAATGATGCTATAAGTGGCTCTAAGCCACTGAAATGATGCAAGAATAGCATGTTAGAGGGTCTGATACTTAAGGCCTACAAGAGGGATTACATGGTAGCTATACAAAGCGAAGCATAGATGACCCAAATGACCAAAAACAGTCCCTTAGCATACTAAAACAAGCATAAAAGCTTCGCAAAGCTAGGCCGAAATCATGCTAGAACAAGGGTTAAAACCTAAAGCATGTTAAGGCAAAAATATGACATTACAAGACATGTATGCAAGGCAAGCATGGTGTGTCTAAACCAAGTAAAAACAGAGGTAAAGCATGGCAAAATACTACCAGATACCTACTGAAACATGGCCAACATGAGTTCAAAAATGGTGCTCACACATGAGGCTAAAATGGCCCTTTTCAAGGACAACAAGGAGAGGGGGTGGCCCTCTCCTTGTTAGGACCTTAAACCACCATCCTCAATTTTAGTGGTGAGGCGGTCCAAACAAGGTGGTCCCGGAGCTCACCAAAATGGCACAAAATGGGGGCCAAACAATCCCTAAGAGGGGGAGATCGACCCCAAACAACAAAATGACCTTAATGAAGTATCTCAAGCATGCAAATATAAGACTTTTTTCAGTTATACATGAAGCTCAAATCAGTATACAAAGCAGGTCAAAAGCTAGTGCAAGATTGGAGAATCTAAAGCAAAAGTGTTACCCTTGAAGAACACCTCAAGAATAGCAAGTCCAACCACCTTCTTCTGATCAAAACCAGCTCAAAACCTTAAGAATAAACCCTCAACACCTCTCAAAGTCGAAGTATGGTGTAATGGTGTGTGTCTTAGTTCAAAACTAAGAACAAATCACCCTTTTAGGCCCTCAAACACACACAAATGAAGAGAGAGAGTGGGAAATCTAGAGAGAGAAGATGTATGTATCAGAATATATATGTTCTAGGCCTGATTTTGCTGAACCAAAACAAAGGAGAGGGTTTGTCTCCTTATATAGACCATCCAAGATGCTAAGCTTCCAAGAGAAGCTAACTAAAAGGGTCAAGGCTTCTTCAAGAAGCCAAGGCAAAGGGGCCAAGGCTTCCTGAGAAAGCTGAGGCAGGGTCCAAGCTTCTTGAGGAAGCTAAGACAAAGGTCCAAGCTTCCTCAAGAAGCTAGACAAAAAGGGTGCAAAATGGGCTAAACAGCCACAGATATGCACGGGGGCAGGGTTTGTGCATTCCAACTGGCACAGCTGGCATGTACCACGCCTGAAAAAGGCAAAAAGGTGGTACCGGCCAGAAAAGGAGGCCATCGGCCAAACAGGTGGTCGGCCGGCCACACAAAATGCTGACCAGCCAAT
Source organism: Camellia sinensis (assembly GCF_055761805.1). NCBI lineage: Eukaryota > Viridiplantae > Streptophyta > Magnoliopsida > Ericales > Theaceae > Camellia > Camellia sinensis. Next base: position 155,479,652 of record NC_138967.1, read on the forward strand.
GGACTATTTCACCAATGGCTGGTAACATCAAAACACGGCCGGTGGCCTCAAGCCATGGCCGGTGGCCTCAAGCCATGGCCGGTGGGTATCAGGGGTAGCTAGCAAGCTACTCTCTACCCTCAGGTGCAAAAACAAACAAGTCCTTGGTGTAAAACCAAGCACAAAACAAGCAAGTCGAGAGATCCTGAGGCAAGGTGCATAGCCAAGACCTTCGGGAACTCAAAACAAACACGAACATGGATGATCACCGAGTGTTCAAGCAGTGACGTCCAAGTCTTGAGGACGGTCAAAAATAGGGTGTCTACAGCATGTCGACGCAAGTGAAGAGCACACGACAATGCAGGTGGTATGCATGATAATGCATGTAAGGAAATGCATGGCAATGCAAGTTATTGGAATGTACGACAATGCAGGTTAAAGCGCGTAACAATGCAATGCACTAGCAAGTGCAGGTAGACTACGCAGGACAGCGCGAATGTAATACAATGCGATGCAAGTGCAGGTGGGATGCGCAAGATAGCGCAAATAAAACAATGTAATGCACAAAACAGTGCGATGCGCAAAACAATGCGAATGAAAATGCAATGCACTAACAAGTGTAGATGAGGTGCACAAGATAGCGCGATGCACAAAATAGCGCGATAATATGCATGCACGATGCAAATAAGGTGCACAAAACAGTGCGATTAAGGTACGCAAAATAGCGCGATTGAAATGCAATGCACAAAACAGTGCGATTGAGGTGCGCAAAATAGCGCGAATGATGCAATGCAATGTAAGGTGCACAAAACAGTGCGATGCGCAAGAGAGCGCGATGCGTTAGACAACGTGAGTGCACAAGAGAGTGCGAATGCACAAGATAGTGCGATGCACTAGACAGCGCGATGTGTTAGACAACACGAGTGCACAAGACAGTGTGAATGCACAAGATAATGCGATGCGCTAGATAGCGTGAGTGCACAAGACAGTGCGAATGCACAAGATAGTGCCATGCGCTAGACAGCGCGATGCGTTAGACAACACGAGTACACAAGACAGTGCGAATGCACAAGATAGTGCGATACGCTAGACAGCGCGATGCGTTAGACAACGCGAGTGCACAAGACAGTGCAAATGCTATGAAATGTGAAAATGCACAAGACAATGCAAGAGCGATACAATGCACTAGAAAGTGCGAGGAAGGTGCACAAAAGAAGTGCGATAAAATGCGTCTTCTGTGCAAGTAAGGGGGCATTTTCTATGCAACATGGAAAGCATATTCTATGCAATATTGAAAGCAAAGCATACTCTATGCGGAATCGAAAGCAAGCATATTCTATGCATGAATCATAACGATGCGTGGCACGCATGTAGCCGAAGCGTATATAAAAGTGCACATTCTATGCCATAGAGAGGCATCAAACATGTACTCTGGTGCCTCCGATTTATCTCTCAAAAGGCTTTGCAACACACTCAGCTCGAAATGGGTACACCCTGTTTATATTGGCAAGAGATAACATCTGCATGTTAAAACCACATGTGCTGCTTGGACTGCCATTCTGACTTGAAGCAGGCTTAAGCTTGGGGTCAAGATAAACTCATACTCCAATGGAACGCGAGGCCTGACAAGATGCACCTGGAATGCAGTCTCGAAATTTGCTGAAGTTGAAACATGCTAAGATGCTCCAATTTTTCCCTCTTTTCTCTTGCTTTGCAGCCCGGGACCTATATAGCTTCAGATGGGTCCTTGTTCTACTGTTCTCTCATGACCTGGGTTGAACCCTTGCGGTTTATGAAAGAAAGAATCTTGTTTTGCACAAACGTGGAGAATGGCATGGCACTCGGAGCGCAAAACGATTTTATTTTTGAAATTGAGAGATGAGTTCTTAACCGAGTATTGAGCCTATGACTGAACACAGCGCACTACGACTCAACAACGGAAAATAAAAGGTAAACAACCTAAACACATCGAGTAACACTCGAGACGACTCAAAACAAGAATCGAGATAAAACAAAAAGACACGATACTCAGACGTGCACAGGGAGCCTGTTTCACAGGGTATTATTTCCCACTCTTTCTCACTTGTGATTCTCACATCACTTGGCACTCAATCTCTAGTTTTCTGAAAAAGCCCTTTTCTCATTTTTTCTCTCAACGCACATCTCTCTATTCTTCAATCTCTCATTTTTTTCATCCCTCCCCTGGGTGGTTAATGGATAGGCAAGAATTTGCGGGCTCTTTCCCCTAGCATTCTGCTAAATTCTCTTTCTTCTGCTCACAACAGTGAACTTCTCCCACAGAGGGGTTGCGTTACAACTAGGTTTGTAGCCAATCTGCAGCTGACATCGGTTGACGATGCTCTACTAGGGAGTTTGGACGTAATTAGATCTATCCAGATGAGGGAATGGAATATCCCGCTCCATTCCAGTTCGTGCTTCGCACTTAGCTTAATACCTCGCTGCTTGGAGAATGTTGAGAGCTTTCAGCCCTTTGTTGTTCGCTTCAGTTGTGCCCTTTTCTGGCGGGTAGAGTGCCCTTTCTGGCAAGTAGAGTGCCCTTTCTGGCAAGTATGTTGACAATGGGAAAAAGACAGAACACCTGACTGAACTTTGCCCTTAGTTCATTATTTTGACCATTTTTTGTTTTTGACGTTCTGCTAAAACAATTTTGACGAACATGAGAGTTAGATTAACATGCTTGTTCGATTTTCTGATTTAAAATCATGCAAGTTAGGTTATGAGCACTGAAAATTTTCCTTTTTGGGTCCAAGAAATGGTCCACTTTTGGAAAAGTGGAATAATTTTTGAGAGAATTAGTCAACCTTAGTAAAAATTTTCAAAACTGTTTTTGCAAACGGCCACTGCTCAACGAGCACAGAACTTACTCTCGAGATGCACAACCTCAGATCCGAAGGAGAATTTCCCCTTGTCTAAACGGCACTGCATGGCAACGGAAAGTTGCCCCTTGTTTGAATGGCACCGCAGCGTGCTGTATGGCAACGGAAAGTTGCCCCTTGTTTGAATAGCACCACTGCGTTCTGTATGGCAACGGAAAGTTGCCCCTTGTTTGGATAGCACTGCAGCGCTTTGTAATCAGTCCTCAAAGTGACGATCACAACTGAACTCTCGGATACAGAGAAGGCAAAGATGATCAAAACCAATACATGGACGTAATCGAATTTGAAGTGTTTTACGACTGGACTTCAGAATGAAGTTGCCTACGTATTCCAAAGATGGGAATCAAGCCTTACGTAGTTCCGGGTTGAGGTACACTCGGGTATTTAACCGCTCCTTTTGCGCTCTAACTTTTGCCAAGGCCGCCCTTCCGAGTTTTCAACCTTGCGAGCTCTGTTTTTCTTTTCTTTTTATTTCTTTTCTTTTCTTCTCATCTTTTCATTTTCTTTCTCTTTGCATTTTTTCTTTTCTTTTCTTGTTCTTTTTCTTCTTTTTTCTTGCTCTAACTTTTGCCTAGGTCGCCCTTCCGGGTTTTCGGCCCAGTGAGCCTCTCAAGGGTAAAAGTGTAGCATTGTCCATGTCAAATGGTTTTGAGATCCTGAAGTCATCTGAATCCAAGAGAATGGATGATGTTCGCTGACGACGCAGGAGTCCATCCAATGGGGGGGCTGAATTTTCCCTTAGTATTGTGGATAGGAACTCGGCTGTCCTTCAGCAATGTCTTTTTCTTTCCTCCCTTCTGGGGTTTGGCATTATTGCCGATCTTCATTGATTTGTGGAATGATCCATCTTCGGCTCTTCGAGCACAATCTGGAATCTTTTGCCCCTAGTTCGAGGGGTGTTTTTGATCTAGCTTTGCAAGCTTCTTTTGACGACATCTAATCTTCTTGATCTGACTTCCCTGCCCCTAGTTCGAGGGCTGCTTCTGATCTGGCCACACATGCCTTACATGGTGGTTGACCGTTGAACATTCTAAATCTAAGTTCAAGGTTTGAAAGCAAGGGGTCGAGTCTCGAGGCTGAGAGTGATCCTGGGCTACACAATCTCAAGAGCGATTCCACACAGGTCTTCGCAGGACCATACAAAACATTTTTTTTGAAATTTGTTTAAGAAAGCGACAAATCGCTCGCGCTGAAGACAGTGTAGAACCAATCTGGATCAAGCCAGGGTCCTTCTTAGTACTCACATTAACAAGCATGATCTCAATCATTAAGGGCTTAGCATGCCTCTCTTTCTCTCAATTGATCAAATTTTTTGTAAATCCAGAGGAATTCCTTCCTCTTCGTTTTCATCACAATGTTCAAAAAGTTTTGAAAAACTCAAGTCAATAGAATGATTTCAAAGCACAGAAAAGACAGTTTTTAGTCAAATGCTGCCATCTCATTCAGAACTTCTAGCGCAACAGACTCAAAGTAGAAATAAGCACGAAGTATGAAAACCACTGTTGCTTCATTCAAATCTTCTGGTGTAACTAGCTCCATGGCAGAAACAGACTTAAAAAGAAAGCAAAGAGACAAATACAAAACAAAATAGTGACATCCGAGGTAACATCCCTGGAATCACCCGACTCTAACAAAACAGGACTGACTTGATACAACAAGACAGACCCAACCGACTCAGTATGAAAAGACTGACTCTATACAATAGGACTGACTCGATACAACAAGACAGACTCAATACCCAAGTCAGAAAGTAGAATAAACATCATTCACAAATGCTCAAAATAGTGCGTGTCATCCATCACATCTAGAGTAAACTGAGCACCAACAACAAGTGGTTCATCCCTTGATCACATAACAACACAGGTCCAGAGTACCCGAGGGATATCAGACCCTTCTGGAGCTATGGTTCCAAGACTACTTAGCAAGAAAGAAAACAGACAGCACCTTAGCCTGATTTCACCAAAACAGATATGAGCAAAGCTGAATGACCGTGCTCTCTACTGAATTCTGCCCAAAATTCTGCCTGTAAACTAATACCCTCAGGTAAAATTGATTCCACAAAACACTGATGCCCGCGAGCCAGATACTCAGACTTGCGAACTGATACATGCATTCCCTGTAGAGACACATTCTAAAAGCACATAGCAAGCAAGCAGGAGCCAAAACACCCCTATGTTGGGGTAAAACTTCCCTGTCCTATTTTGTCAGGAGCTAGGGTTTCACTACGCACGCAGTGGTTTCAAACAACCTAGAATCGGGTAAGCAACCTGTCCTAGTTTGGAATAGTCACTATGGATTCCGAATATGCACTAGATCGAATGGTCAAAAAGGGTGCCCCGGTAACAATCGGGATTTGTGTTCCCATCGTGGTTAAGCCTGTAACCGGTCAGCCTTATGGCACACTTCTCAAAGTGAGCCTCCGACAAATCGTTCAGGACTAGCAGATGGCAAACACGGTGTCCTAGGCGCACCAATCCACATGCAATGCAAAGAAACACATAAATGTAATCAAAATAAGATATCATGAGTTCGAGTCAAGTTCTCTAACTCCCCAGCAGAGTCGCCAGAAACTGTAGACGTCCCCGAACGTCCCGGGGGGAAACCCCATTTTGTTCATATGGGCGCACTATAGTTCAGGACTCAATGTCACGGTCCTGTATCTAATCTCGCAGTGTGCAATGCAAGACCGATGAATCATTAAAGAGTCCAAATCCGGTAAATCATTTTTTGAAAATAGATTTTTTGAAAGAAGTGCCAAACGTGGACTGCTTTGCCAGATACAGAGTCGCCACCTAAATATTTTATTTTGGGAAATTTAGAAAACCCTGACTCGTTGCCTAAGGCCACGTGTCCGTCATCACCAAAGTTCCCTCGGCTCAGGAACTTGGGTACGATTGGGGAAGGTCAACTATGAGCACCCCCGCTCACCCAATGAAAGATCGGCCTCTACTAACCATGATATCGATTTTTGAAAACGTTATGTGCTCTTATTCTGGTTTATTAGCCTAGAATTACTACGTGCTACGCACAACAAAACAAGTATAGACTGGATTGCCTAAGTTGGAACAAAGCATCGTGTATCCGTTTGTTTCGAAAAATGGATTGAAGTTTGCTACTCGCAAGTAGGCTAAAACACGGGTTTCGACGAATTATTCCAACTCAAGCAACCCAACCTTCACCCACATGCATTCAGGTAGTTATATCACATAAACATATAGCCTCATGGTAAGCATGCTATCATGGCAATCACTCACACGCATGCAAGGATGCTAAAGCATAAACACTTACCGAGTACTCCGAGCCAAAACAAAAACTTGTTAGTAATCAATGCATGATCCTAGTTCATGTTAAGATGGCTAATACAACACATGCAAAGTGCAACTAAGATAGGCTCGGCTATTCTAAGATGGCATGTGAGATGCTACAACTAACACGTATTCAACTAGGAATTGAAATACAATACAGTTAGTATGATGCGCCGAGCCCGGTGCATGCAAGACATATGAATGATGCAAACATGCATAGCATAAGGATACTAATTAAAATATGCCCTAAATCTAACCATCGTAAGCAGTTAAATAAAAGGGAGAAAGAAATAGGGGTTGGAAGACATGCATCACACACACGCACACTTATTACAATATTGCCCTCTCTCAGAGGGTCCGAAAGAATAATACAAATTAACTAACTAACAAGCTAATTAAATATTACAAAACCATAATTAATTAACAAATTAATTAAACTACTAAAGCAGTAAAGCTGCCTCGGGAAGAGGGTCAAATGCTTGCATGCTCGATTCGCCTTGCTCAGAAAATCGTTGCCATGCCACATGTTGCCTCTGTTTACACTGCTCTGCACCTCTGAAGACTACACAAGTCCTAAGGTTGCTTCTAGACCACCTGCTGAGCACTGTGGAAGGTCACCGGCCAATAGGAATAGTCACCGACCATGGAAAAGTGGCCATCGACCAGTTGTATAGCTCTCGGCCAGAAATGAATAGCCGGCCGGCATTGAATGCGGTCGGTCGGCCAACTCTTCCTGCAGAATCCTGTTTTGCAGCAGCAGAGGGCAAACAGAGCATGACAATGCATTTTCAAAGCAATGTGTGCACGACCACCCTCCTTATCATGTTATGAACTCAAGGGAGGATGGTCCTCGACCCTCGGGCCACCAATCACGCATTTCTATGCATGATGGCCAAAGAGTCAACTATGCAACTCAATATGGAATGAAATGCACAAAACACATAAAGGGCCCCAACCTCTATCATGATTGATCAAGAGGCAATAGATGCACACACAATGCAATGCAACCTAGGCAAGCAAGCAACCATGCAAATAACTCAAGTGTGCAACAAATCTAATGCAACATGAGCATGTTAACATGCAATATACAATAGGCATACAACCTAAACATGTGGACATGTATAGCATGCAACAACATGTAAAATGAAACAAGCATGCAACAACTTGGTAAGATGGACTTACACTAACATGGGTGGCTCTCAAGCATGCCAAAATCAGTGGCCAATAGTGTTGAAATGATGAAATCAAAGCAACAAGACATACACAAGCATTCACAATGCAAAGGCTCCAAGCCAAGGGCACAAGATACAACTCTCCAAGAGCATGGCAAAGATGAAACATGAGGCACAATGGCATACACTCCAGCTCTGAAATAGCATACAGAATGACTGCGAAATGATGCAACAACTCATGCAATGCATGTTGATAGGCTCAAGTACCAAAACTAGTGAAGCACATTACACTAGAGGTATGCAAAGCAATGCTCAAATGATGAAACCAACCCCAAACAGACCTGATGCAGGCCAAAATCAGTGGCAAAATGTGTTGGGATGGTGGCTCGAAATGCATTCAAATGAAGTTCATGCAATGGTCGGTAAATAGGGCATTGCACAACTCTCAATAGCACTTAAAGCATGGAAAACATGGGAGTATGGAACAAGTATAAGCCCTGAAATATCATACCCAATGATGCCAAAACATGTAAATAGCTCAAGTCAAGCATGCAATGGACCCCGAAACTCAAAGCTATGCAAGGCTATTACACAACAAGTATGCATGGCAACCATTTTTTGACCATGAGGCCACAAAACAGAGCTTAGGCAGCCTAAATCATGAACAAAATCAGTTTAAGGCATGACCAAAAAGTGCTAGAATCATAGGCTAAAATGGCATGCAATACAAGCTAGGGAAGGGGGTTTACACTACAAGTATATGAGGTCATCAAGAGGCCACCAAACCAACAAAATTCAGAGGTATGACATGTCAAATAAAGCCCAAAAATCCACTGAAACATGGTCCATGCATGCAAGAATGATAGGCTCCTTTGATAGGCTATAAAGAGGGTTGCTCTACACATGCAAGATGGACACTTAAAATGGAAAAAAGGGCTCCAGACAGAGCCTGTGCAGGTCTTAAAACTCACTAAAAACAGCCTGAAATATGCTCAAGAAGTGTGCAAATAGGGGCTCTTTTGTAAGGCCAAAAATGCCAACAAACAAGACAACAAGGAGAGGGGATGGCCCTCTCCTTCTTAGGACCTCAAAACACCATCCCCACTACTAAAATTCCTTTGGATTTCAGTGGTGAGAAGGCCAATACAAGGTGGTCCTGAAGCTCACAAAAAAGGCACAAAAAAAGAGGCCAAACAAGGCCTAAGAGCAGGTAAACAACCCCAAACACAAAAGTGACCTTAAACAAAGATCAAAAGCATGCAAAATCAGAACTTTTATCAATTATACACTAAGCTCAAAACAGCATGCAAGATAGGTTAAAAGCTTGTGCAAAAATGGAGAACAAAAGAGAAAAAAGGAGTGTTACCCTTGTAGCCAAGAACTCCAGCAACTCTGGACCCAAAAACCAGTCCCTTAGCCTCTGAAAATGGCCTCCAATATGCTTAGACCAATGGTGGAAGGGTTAGGCTAAGAGTTGTAGTGCCATGGGGCCAAGAACCTTACACTTTTGAGCTAAAATGGAGGAGATATAGAGAGAGATATATGTGTATGGAGCCTTGGCCAAAAATCTGAACCTTTTCTAATGAGGGAGAGGCTCCTTCTTATAGAGGAACAAAGGTCCAAGCTTCTCTTAGAAGCTTGGAGCAAAGGGCCAAGCTTCTTAAGGAAGCTAAAGCAAAAAGGGTCAAGCTTCCTCAAGAAGCTAAGAAAGGTTCAAGCTTCTCTTAGAAGCTTGGAGCAAAAGGTTCAAGCTTCTTGGAGAAGCTAGGCAAAGGTTCAAAAGGGTCAAGCCTCCCCCAAGAAGCTAAACCAAAGGTTCAAAAGGGTCAAGCCTCCCACAAGAAGCTAAACCAAAGGATCAGAAGGGTCAAGCCTCCCCAAGAAAAGGTCTCGGCCAGAAAAAGTGGCTGATTGATCAAAACAATGGCCGGCTGACCAAAAACAATGCCGACTGGCCAACACCTTTGGCTGGTAGCAAGAAAACAGGGCCGGTGGCCTCAGGCCATGGCCGGTGAGGTGTGGGGATGTCCAACGAGCCATTCTCTGCCCTTAGAAACAATCACACAAGTGTTTGGTCTACAACCAAGTACAAAACAAACAAGTCGAGAGGTCTCAAGGCAAGGCGCGCGGCCGAAACCTCCGAGAACTCAAGATGAACACAAACATGGATAATCATCGAGTGTTCAAACGATGACATAGTCTTGAGGACGGTCAAAAATGGGGTGTCTACAGTAACTAAAGAATGAAAGTTGATGGATGGTTGTGAAGATGACTCTCCTCTTTTATGGACTTGACTAAGAATGTCCCATGCATCTTTGGCCTTTGTGCAGTGAGCAATCCATTGTTGTTCTTCTTCAGAAATTGCTTCGTGGATTGTATTTTGAACTCTTTGATTGCTCGGAGTGTCAGCACTTGCAACATCCTCTTCAATTATTTGCCAACCTTCAAGATCATGAGCTCTAGGATACATCTTCATTCGTATCTTCCAGAAGAAGTAATCACTCCCATCAAAGGTAGGTGTACGGTGCAGACTCTGATTATGAGCAAACTCAACTAGCTTTGGAGCTGGTTGAGTGACGGTAGACCAGAATGCCATGTAGGTACTCTCTCCGTCTTCACCGGATCCGGTTTTTTCGGGTTCTTGCTCTGACCTGCTTTCATCATCCCAAGACACTGTATAGACTTTCTTGTGGTTCTTTTTAAGGAACATTCAAGTGCAATGTGCCCAAGCCCTTGACATTCATAACACCTGACACCTTGCCCATTCACAGTCTTTTTCTCAATTTTTGGAGCAATTTTTGGTGGAAAAGTTTTGAATTTGTCATCACCCTTGTCTTTTGAACTAGAGTCCTTGAAATTAGGCTTCTTTTTCTTAATTTTTTTTAAAACTGTTTGGTAAACATTGCCGTCATTTTGGACTCTAGATCAAACTCAACTTTAGGGGTTTTAGCAGTCTCATGAGCACTGGTGAAAGCCACACTATCTTTTTACTTTTTCTTAGAAATTTGGTGGGCTTCATAAGTCTGCAAGTTTCCAACCAATTGATTAAGCTTGAGGTTCTCAATATCTTGAGCCTCTTCAATAGCTGTCACTTTTGATTGGAACCTCTCAGGTAAAGACCTCAAAAATTTTCCAACAACCTTCGATTTAAGGATTTTTCTCCGAGTGTGAAACAGGAATTCACGATGTCACTAAGTTTAACATAAAAATCATCAAACATCTCATCATCACGCATAAAAAGAGTTTCAAAAAAGGAGGTGAGGCATTGAAGTTTTGATCTTTTAACAGCAGTAGTTCCCTTGTGAATAGTTTTAAGAATGTCCCAAGCCTCTTTTTCTACCTCACACATGCAAATATAAAGTGTCACGTCCCTAAAAAAATAATACAATAATCCATTCCATAAGATCTAAGAACATCATAGGGCTGACACACTTTCATTCATCAGAGTTTATATTACAAAAGATATTACATGCATTAGACATTCACAAACGTTCATCCTGAATCTACAACATGTAATACAAGTTAATAACAACAAATAAATGCCCTACGGGCTTACATCTTTCCAAGATATTACTTCGTTACAACAAAATAAATAGTCCAAAGCTCTACACATGTAAAGTCCTCGGCTTGAATAAACATTTAAACATAAATATAACAAAAATAGAGCCTTTCACCCTCAGTCCTCCCAAGTTATGTCTTTGGAGGAAGCATATCACTTGTACCTGAAAATGGTTTCCCAAGTAGGGTGAGCCAAAGCCCGGCAGAGACAACTAACACAATATATGAGATTTAACTAAGACATATGTGTCAGATAAATATTCAATATTCATGACCAAATTACATTCTTCTCAAGACTACTCAATGTTGATAACCACATCTCAAACAATTTCCATTCGTTCATTTCAAGTTAATCCATTAACCAAATTTATTGCTGTCTAATCAACCAAAATGAGACTACAACTCCATGGTTCACAATTCAATACAACCATTACTCAAACACTTCTATTTGCCATTTTACGGAATTTTCGTCCGAGGGAATCGACACCCATATACATATAAGATTTCGGGACTTTCACCCTGGACACTCCGGCCAACTTAATTTTAAATGGAGTCCATCCCCTATCTCCTCACAAGCAAAGATACATATACAATGTATTAAAACATCGTCATATACAATGACTATTCTCAACACATATTCAATGTCTCAATCATACCGTCATATTCAATGACATAATTTAAATGATAGGTTTCAATTCACCTAATCCTCATGCAATTTCTACAACAATCATATCCTCCGCCGATAACCCAAAACAAGTATTTCTAAACAGATATACAATCTTTATAACAGATAATTTATCAAATTTTCATAGGTGAGTGATTTAATAAATCCAACTACACCATTCATCCATACACCCTCTCAATTTCATATTTCTCATATCAATTTCATTATTTATACAAAATAATTATTTAACTCATATTAGGGCAAATTTCCCCCCTTTTTAATTTTTAACCCTAGGGCCAAATTTCACCAATTAATTTCAAGAGAACTTCATATTCAAAGCCCTATATTCATTTATAGACTACAACGTGGAAAACCCTGTTTCAATTTGAGCTAAAACCCTAACTTTACCCAAATCATCCCCAAACCACATCATTTATAAATAATAACAAATATCTAGGTTAAAAACCATATTAAGGGGTAGAATATCCTTACCTCAAGTGTAGAAGCCCAAAGGAGAAGAAGGAGAACTTCAAAAATGCCCCAAATTCGATTTGACTCAGATCAAAGGGAAGCCCTTGAGATGATCCAACTCTTTAACAAAGGGACTAGGGTTGAGAGATGCTTAAATCTAGGTGTATTTGTAGAGAGAGAGAGAGAGAGAGAGCATATTTTAGAGAAAGAGAGAGAGTGTGGGTTTGGGGTTTTTGTGAGAAAAGATACCAAAAAGTGACATAAAAATGGTCTGCTACGAATTGCTATATGCAAGGCTCGCTCGAGCGAAGGAGTTGTCGCTCGACCGACCAGACACAATAAGTGACCTCGCTCGAACGCAAGAAGGGTCGCTCGAGCGTAGAATACATATCTTTAGAAGTTTTACAAACGCATACCGTCGTTCGAGTGTAAGAAGCCTCACTCGAGCGAAGAACATCATCTTCCCAGAAGTTTTGCAGGTCAGGAAAAAATGCTGGGAACCCTTAAAGCTCACTCAAGCGCAAGAAACCTCGCTCAAGCGAATAATCAAATTTCACAAGGCTCGCTCGAGTGCAAGAAGCCTCGCTCAAGCAAAGAAGCTAATTCTGGACAACAACAACTTAAACAACTAGCAACTAACCTGCTCCGAACATGCCCAAGACAATCCAATACTCCATCTCAAAGACAAATGAAGGAAAACAAGACGTGGATAATATTATTAAACCACAAAACCCGAGTCCGAAATATAACAAAGGTCGGGTCAAAACCTGGATCGCTATACAAAGAAACTCTTCAGGTGTGATGGAGCAAAAGAGGGAATTGAGAGCTTTACTATTCCAACTCGAGTTTTGATAATCAAATGCGTCCCATTTATCAAGAGCTTTGAGGATATCAACATTATCAATGGTGACAACAGGTTCACCCCACCCACAGATCACATAGTGCTAAACTTTCTTATCAATAGATTTTAAAAAGCGACCTCATACAAGCTTTCCAATAAGAATAATTTGCACCATCAAGTAACGGAAGTCTATGGGTTGAGTTACCTTTATGAATTGAATCCATATCACAAATCACACAAAATCACACTCTTACAGTTTTACTAAAAACAAAGAGTGACCTACTCTGATACCAATTGAAAAACCTAAGCAATTCATGATTCGGATCAAGATTAATTTTACCAATTCCCAAACCATTAAAACTAACAATCTAAACCATTTAGCACGTACGAAAGTAATTTAGATTGTTGCTTCAAAATCAATAAATTGACACAAATGATTTTTATGTGGAAAAACCTAATTGGAGCACCTCCAATTGTGATTAAAAACCACGGGCGAAACGCCACTAATCAATTCACTATGAAAGAAAGAAGGAATATAAATATACCAAAACAAATTACCCAAATGCAATCAATTTATCTTCAACAATCTGTATCTCTTTCACCACCGCCTTTGCATCAAATTGATTAGCTTGATGTTGAATCCATAACATTCATGTCGAACCAACGACTGCACACAGCTTTGAACTCCTTCAAATACTCCATGTTTGAATCTCTAGATTCCACCGAAGAAGAAAAACACTTTTGAAGTTGAACAATCAAACTCTTTGATATATGCTTGTCAAACCATGAGTTTAATACTCAATCAAACATCAAAGAAAACTAGCAAAATAGCCCCAGAAGAAAACCCTAGAACCCTCAAAGAAGATTTGGAAATCGTAACCTAACACTTGACAAAACCACAGCTTTTGTAGTGAACAGATCCGCGATCCTCGCTCAAGCGCAGGACCTGCTGCTCGAGCAGTATCACTAAAACACGTGTGACAAAATAGGGTCTACGCTTGAGCGCTAAAACTTACGCTCAAGCATAAAATCACACCTCTCAGTACTTTTGCAGACAAGCCAAACTACTGAGAAAGTGAAAACTCCGCTCAAGCGGGAAGACCAAAAATCAAGGAAAAATTACAACTTAATTAAATTGTAACGCCCCCAAAAAAATAATCCAACATGAAATAGATACATCAACCAACATTCATAAAAGAATAAGGGCAATTCTCCAACCTTTGCATCATTAATCAATAAGGTTTATACAAATAGCCCCGCATACGAATTATACATTCAATGGTGTAGGATACCTAAATCTATAGCATGTAGAGCACTCAATCCCAAAAGTAAATAAAATGCCCTTAAGGGCTTACATATTCCAAGGCTTCAGCCCGGTTACATAACAATGGTCTCTTGGACCCATACACGAATAGCCCTTGGCTTACAAAAAATTTACTATCACAACAAAAAGAGTCTTACACTCTCAAAAGCATACTACCACACCCTAGTTTAGTGGGTTCACCACATCCTTTCTTGCACCAAAATCCCATAGGGTTAAGCACAAAGCCCAGTAGGAAATCGTTAACAAAGTATATACATTTATGCAATTCCCATGAAATGAAAATGCTCATGCCATGCTATGCCATTAAAAGGAAATCATATCTTTTTCTTTTGAAAACCGTCATGCACCATAAAAATATGGAAGTACCAACAGTTCAAATGTTTTACATCAAATTCACGGGGCAGTAAATACGACTCGGGTAATCCCTAAGTTGGTGTCTGCAAATAGGCATAACAAGCTCTACCAAAACCCCACTTTACCAGTAGCTAACCGAAAGGCTCGTGGTACCTACTACGTGCGTGTTTTCCGTCTTTCACCTTGGACACTCAGGCCAACTCAATCAATGTCATCTACACCCCTTATCCAGGCTTGCCAACATATTTACTCCAAACAATCCAATAATTTCTCATTTACACAAACATTTTTTTTCAATGTGAGCTTTCAATTTCTCTATTCACGGATTTACAATGATCAACCGAAATTAAATGCCAATGCAATAACTATCAATGTAATGCACATCTTTCGAATTCTCAACATTTTCCATACACTATCCCATTAGTGGTTGTAATTTCCACTTCTCATTCCAAATGTAAGATTCACAAGATGACCATGCATCCATTTAGATTCATCAAGAATAACTACATTTTAACAATAATAAATAAAAATAACTATTCCACATATTTCCTACCATTTCTCCTTCATCAACATTGTTAAGAAAGTCCCCTTTCTTCATTACATTTGACACACAAGAAAACAATAATAACATTGGTAGTAATAATATTTCATGGATCCTTAACATATTCTTCAACCCCAAATTTCTAGGGTTTTTCTCTAAAATCAACATTCTCTCATCTTTTGAAAAGGTTTCTCCCCAAAACATTACCTCTCTTACCATGTGATTTAAAACCCTCAAGAAAATAGTTTAGAGAGAGAGAAATAGGTTAAATCCACTTTTAAAACCCTCAACATTTATGAGACAACCAAACTTTCAATATCATTAAAGAAACTTTTAAATCAACAAAATCTAGCATATATATAACTCAAAGAAATCTCCCTACCTCAAGCTTGTTGATGAAAGATGAGATGAAAACCCTAAAAATTTGAAGGTATTGAAATAAGATGTCCACCACTCCAAAGGTAGCCCTTGATTAGCTCTTCAAGCTTTGAGAAGAATTTGATTCAAAATCTCAATGGATTGAGAAGGGTCAATTGTTTGGTGTGCTAGGTGAGGATTTTTAGAGAGAAGGGAAAGGATATGGTATTTTTAGAGAGAGAGAGAGAGACAAGAAAAATATGAGATATTCCCAGCCAAAAAAAGAAAAAAAAAAAAAAGCAGAGTTCTCGGGTCTGGACTTTTCCCGTACGTGTGGAGCCCACTCCCGCCATGCGGCGTGTGCCTCCCGCACGTGCGGCTCTCACCCCCGCGCGTGTGGCACCTACCGCACCTCCTTCCTGCACTTGCATTTATTCCAATATGCACCCCAAGCCTCCCTTGTTTCCCGCACGTGTGGCCCAGTTTTCCTGCCCAGAATTTTTCGATTAGGTTCGAAACCCTCCGGATTCAATCTCGTACCTTCAGGAACAAATGAAACTTCGGAAAAGGAACAAAAAAGAACGAAACTTTTAAGAAGAGTTTTCAAAAATACGAATCCACACAACTAAGGAAAAGTGAGGCGATTCACAAGCCCGGTCATCACATAAATCAAGCTTGTTCACGGAATTGGCAACAAGTAAGGATCTAACAGTCGTCACAATATTTTGGTAATTAAATGTGTTCTAACTTCATTAAGGGGTTTTATGATATCAATAATTTAGGGGGTCAGTTCGTATGTGATTTTAGAAATTATATCTTACCTCCTGAAGTTTCTAATTTAATAACAAATCGCCCTTTTATTGATAAATCATCAAATCAATTAATAATTTTTAATAATATCAAAAATTTATTTCACTTAATAATTCAAACAATTATATTATTGTGTAGGAAAGTAGTTAAGAATATTACTTTTCCAGTTAATTATATAAATAAATTTTTTTGACTTATTTATAATTTTTCAAACTATAAAAGACAATATATATTTTAAAGAAACTTCGGAGGGTGTAGGTGTAATTTACCCTTGGGTTTTTGTTCCGGTGTATTTTAAGCTTATGAAAAGGGTAAATAATGCTCACTACTCTTAATGTTTTAAAAACATAATAAAATTTATAAATTTGGCATAATTACATTAATTTTTTTTAATAAAGTTAAACAATTAAAATTGGTAAAAAATATATAAGTTGTTATGTGAATTAGAATATTAAACAAATTCAACTTAATTATAATAAACTTATAAAATTTAATATATATATTTCAAATTTTAAATTTCAAGAATGTTCAATATAAAAAAAATAATAAAGAAATAAATAAAGTGTACATAGCAGCCAACTCTAGTTTGAATGAAAATCAATGGGGAAATTGAAAAAAAGAAAAAAAAATACTCATGATTTTATACTTGTAACAAAATGAATTCTAAATTTTTAATTTTATCAATTTAAATTTTAATCCTTTAATTTGTTTTCAATTTAAATTATTGCTAAGTAAAACTAATGAAAAAATAATATTTTAATCATTAAACTTAACGAAATAAATATTTTAAACATTTTATGTATACTTACATTAAATTTAATGATTAAAATATTCTTTTTTTAATCATTTTTACTTATCGAAAATAGATAGATAATTTGAATTAAAAACAAATAAAAAAATTTAAATTTAAATTAA
The DNA here is from genome assembly GCF_055761805.1 of Camellia sinensis. NCBI lineage: Eukaryota > Viridiplantae > Streptophyta > Magnoliopsida > Ericales > Theaceae > Camellia > Camellia sinensis. The sequence goes on from NC_138967.1 coordinate 155,496,840, forward strand.
TAAAATTAAAAGTAAAAATGAAAAAATTTATTTTATTAAAATAGACAAACTCAAAAGTTTTATTTGTTACTTGCCCAAAATCATTTAACTAGTTTTCCTACCCAATCTGCCTGTCGGTGATTGAATAATATAGCAAATTTGGAGACTTAATCCATTTCAGTTATGAGTGAGTAGTTGGCTCACCCAAGTCACCTAAATTGGCGAATTAGGTGAATGAAAAGCATTTCCAACAACCGCACTAAATACATTTTATTTAGGGTTTTTTTTTGGTATAGTCACATTTTATTTAGGATTAATTGGTGAAAATTTAATTTTTATGGAGTCATGTGTTATTTAGTTTAAGATTTAATCTTTTTAAGTGATAGGGATACACGTTAAAAAGTCACCGAAAAAGTTATCGTCATCGGCAACTGGCGGACGATGGCCGGTGACAATATCGGGTGGTAGTATAGTGGACAAATATTTTTTTTGATCACCAAAATAAACACTTTATTGATGAAACTAGAATGAAAAACATAATAGAATACATCAATAAAGAAGGCCAAGGAGTTGCACATCATAGTAACCCATCCTAATCCCAACTAGGTTGGCACCAAGAGGACTGCACAATCATCTGAAGGCTCAAGGCCAAGTTGGTAAGGTACCAACAAAGAACAAACAAAACAAAAAACGCACAGACCCAAACAGACAAACTGCAGCACCTAACAGCACAATCACCCCTGCCCAGCCCAGTAAAACACCCATCTTGCCAACAAGATTTCTCAACCCGCCCCAATACAAACTCAAATCTGGTTAAGATTATAAATAAAATCACTAACCATGTACTTCCACGCCTTTGATGACGATATCAACCAAATAGCCACCTTGGTTTTAATCAAGTCAGATAGATCCCAAATATCAACCTTAGCCTCTTTGAAGACAATCATTTCTTAAATTTCATATAGACCACAAGGCAACAAGAGGGACAATCTTCCAAATCTTCCTTTCTCGCTTCTTCAGCTTACCACCCTCCCACCAACTCAGTAGGCCAGCAACTGAATCTGGAATGACCCATTGCAACCCCCACCACTTTAATAAGGAAGACCAAACATTCCACACAAAGGGGCAATGTAGCAGCACATGACGCACTGATTCCTCATTCTCTTTACAGAAGTAACACAAGATGGACATACCACCCGTAAGAACCCCAATCTTTTGTAAAAACACTGAAGTTTTAATCTTATGCTTCCACGCGAGCCAACCGAAGAATTGCACTTTGGGAGGAAGAACATTATTCCAAATCAAATTAATAGGCCTGGGAATAAACCCTACCACCATAGTGTTAAGGTTGTACAAAGAAGATACTGAGAACGTACCTGTGGAACTGGCTGCCCACCGTGGGTGATCCACTATTTCCCTGCTAACTATAGGGCCAGAATCCAGGATAGAGGCTAACCTCAGCATTTCCAATTTTTCCCATTCAAGAACTCTCTTTTAGGTAATATATTCCACTGCCCTGATGTTTCCTTCAGATTAGAAAAGATACTAAGTGAGCCTTTCTTTTCCCTTGACAGGCTAAACAATCTGGGAAACTCTTCTTTCAAACAGTGTGAGCCATACCACTTACCTTCCCAAAACCTTACCCTACTACCATCCCCCACCCTTATCTTAAAATTAACCCGAAACCTGTCTAGCAGATCTGGATTGAAATTGGGCACTGAGATTATGTCGGACCATCGTCTTGACAGTCTATTGCTAACAGCAGCAGAAGGCAGCCAACTATACTCCTCCTGATTATACTTGCTACAGATCACTCTCCTCCACAATGCCTTTGTCTCACCTACAAACCTCCACCACCACTTAAATAATAAGCAAGAGTTAGCTACCCTAATTTTTCTAATGTCCAAACCTCCTTGCCCAATACTTGTAGTAACCTCCTGCTACTTGACCAAGTGCACCTTCTTTCTAAGATCTGAACCTCTCCATAAGAAAGCTGCTTGAATTCTCCCAAATTCCTTAGCCACACCCTCAGGCATTCTAAAGGGAGACAAGTAGTACACAGGTAAGCAAGATAAAACTGACTTGACCATAGTCAACCTACCTGCGAAGGACAGCATCCTTCTTTTCCAACCAGCTAGTTTATCTCTAACTTTGTCTAAAACTGGTTTCCACGTTTTCCTCCTTCCTGGATTTGCCCCTAACAAAAGACCAAAATAAGTTGTAGGTAGCAAGCCAACCTTACAGTTTAGTTTTTGAGCAAAGTCTGCCAAGAGAGTTTCTTCCACACCCACCCCACAAACCACACTTTTGTGGTAGTTTATCTTCAAACCGGACACGAGTTCAAAACATCTCAAAATCCTCTTTATATTGACCACTTCCATAACTTCTGCCTCACAAAATAACATGGAATCATCCACAAACTGCAGATGGGATAAAGAAACACCATTAACTCCAACTCTTACCCCCTTTATTACCTCCAAATCCAACGCCCTAGATAGTAACATATTAAATCCTTCAGCCACTATAATAAACAAGAAATGAGAGAGAGGATCTCCTTGCCTAAGACCTCTTTGGGGACTAAATTCATCCGTTGGAAAACCATTCACTAGGATTGATAATCTAGTTGAGGATACACACTCTCTGATCCATGAGACCCATTTCTCACCAAAACCAAAATTTGCCAACATTGAGAATAGAAATTCCCGATTAACTGAGTCATAGGCCTTTTCAAAGTCAAGTTTTAAAATCACTCCCTTCCTTTTAACCTTTCTCCACCCTTCCACCACCTTATTTGTTATTAGAACACCATCCAAAATATTCATGTCCGTTAAAAAAGCAGATTGAGCCTCACTAATTATTTCTAGCAGTACATGTTTTAATTTATTTGACAATACTTTTGATAGCACCTTATAAACTGAGACCACAAGGCTAATTGGTCGAAAATCCTCCAAACCCGCTGCATATTCTTTTTTAGGGATCAATGTTATAAAGGAACTATTAATCCCTTTGACCAATCTGCCATGAGAATGAAACTCTTTCATAAATTGCACCAAATCACCCTTCATTATCCTCCAATACTTCTGATAACACAATAGATTAAACCCATCTGGGCCAGGTGCCTTATTCCCTTCACTGATTTTTATAGCTGCCCAAATCTCTTCCTCTGAAAAATCTGCTTCCTGCAACTCAAAATTCTGACTGAGCCTCACTAATATGAAATATGACATTGAATAGATAGATGACACGTGTATAGATAGGTGATATTTGAACAATAATTGAACATTGGAACAGATATGTAACACATGTACCTATAGTTGACATTTGAATAGATAAACAGAGATGTAAACTTTGAACAGATAGGCCTGGTGGTCCAAACTTGGAGCCTGGAGATGTGCTCCCTTCTAGTCTTAGGATAAAAACCCCTTAGGTGCAAATAATTTCCTGAGGCAATTCATACGGGCTTTACCCAAACTTTAATTGGGCCTCCCACTAAAGGACGGTGGGATTGGTCCCCCAGTTGACACCGAGCTATCAAAAAAAAGAGTTTTAAACAATTATGTGTCATTTTGGACAAATAATATCATTTTAAACATAAAATTATTTAAATTAAACTAAAAAATTTCAAAGATAAATCTCTAACGTTATTGCCCATATATATATTATAGCGATCCCGGTTGTCCCTTTACTGTTCTGTTGTATTTCGGACTCGATTTCGTGGAATTGGTAGTTGTATCTATCTTGTTGCTATCCTTTAAATCCGTTGTTTGAGTTTTGCGATGTTTATGGGCTTGTGTTGAACAGGTGGGTTAAGCCTTGGTCTATATCCTTGTTGCCCAGGTTTTTGGTCTTACGCTCGAGCGGGTCATTCTGCGCTCAAGCGGGTTTTTTGCGCTCGAGCGGGTTGCGCTCGAGCGGGATTGTTGGCGCTCGAGCGGGTAGTACTGTCTTGGTGAGGGTTCTGGGAGAGGGAGATTTGCGCTCGATCGGACTGGTTTTCTCGCTCGAGCGGAAGTGCTTTATTCTTGTGTCTTGGCGCTCGAGCGGGTTTTATTGTGCTCGAGCGTGTCCAGATTTTGTTCTTGGCGCTCGAGCGCTGTGTTCTCCGCTCGAGCGGGTCATACGTATATGAGTTATCCGCTGGGTGATTTTAAATCACTTTTTGCTTTTCTTTCTCTCTCCTACTTTTTCTAAACACCATTTTTGAGAGCCTCTCTCTCTAGAAACTCCCTTCTCTCTAGGGTTTGATCTAGTTAGAGTGTCCTCCTTCTCTTCGGCCTTTGTAAAAGTTGTGTTGATCGTCGAGGGCGTCGTTTTGATCCGAGAATCTTGGTCTTTGGAGCACTTTGGTTTTGGTCCCTTCTCCATCCGAGCTCTAACTTCGAGGTAGGGATATCCTACTCCTCTTTATGAGCTTTATCTTTAAATTTTAGTATTTTGAGATGTTGGGGTTGGTTTGGTAATTGAGTGAAAGTTTGGGGTTTTTGTGTAAATTTACAAAAGTTGGGGGTTTTAACTATATAAAACCTAGATGCATGTTTGGCATGGAAAAGTGGAATTAATGTTGAAACATTAGTGAAAATGGGACCTAAGGGTTGTAATGTAAATTATGGAAAATGCCCTAATTACATTGGTTAATTAATTTGCATAATTAATTATGAGAAATGAGGAATTGATTTGGAAAGTTATGGGATTAAACGGTGTAGTTGGATTATTTATCACTCACCTAATTGAAATGTTGATTATATATCCATTGTTGCATTTATTTTCTGTATAGAGATAACTGCTTTGGGCTATCGGTGGAGGATAGTCTTGATTGTTGTAGACAATACATGATGATTAGGCAAACGGAAACTAATCATTGGAATGAGTCATTGAGTATGATGATTGAAAGAACACGTTAAATTTATGTGTTGTGTGATGATGTGTATAATTATTGTTTATATGCATTGTGTTGTGTTGGAGGAGATAGGGGATGTACTCCACGGTTTAGGGGAAGATAGGGGATGGACCTCTAAACCGGATGTTGTTGGGAGGAGATAGGGGATGGACTCCATAGATAGAGCTCATATGCTTATCCAGTGATGTGTTGACAGAGCTCATATGCTTGTCATTGGAAGTGTGACAGTGCTCTTATGCATATCTGTGGAAGTGATGATATAGCTTGTATGCTTATCTGTTGGTATGTGATATAGCTTGTATGCTTATCTGTTGGCATGTGATGATATAGCTAGTATGCTTATCTATAGTGAAATGGGAAGTGCTTGATATGAGTTACTGTCTCATATGAGTTGTTTGGCCAGGTTCTGAGCCAGGGTTATAAATTGAGAATTGAAAAGAATTGGAAAATGAACTGTAATATGGACTTGTATGTCATGAAAACGTAAAGTGTGATAAGGGAAAGTATCAGTGTTGGCCATCTATCAACTGCTAATCTTTTAGTCATTGTTCATATTTGGTTTAGTATATTTCTACTGGGCTGTGGCTCACCCTATATGGGAATATCATTTTCAGGTACATGTAGCATGCCACCTCCAAGGACGTAGCTTGGGAGGCTAGAGGCAGGCGGACTTTTGTTGTTTTATTTCTGTGATGTATTACATGTATATTCAAGCCAAGGGCTTAATGTGTAAATGAGTTAGCACTCTTTTGTTGTCACCAAGTGTTGACTTGGAAAGCTATAAGCCTTTAGGGCATTCCCTTTTGTTGTTAACATGTAATACTTTTGGCAATGGAACTCTGATGAATAGAAGAATGTGGAACTTTTATATATCAATGCATGTCTATATTGATGGGTTTAATGTTGTTATTTTGAGGGCGTTACAACTTGGTATCAGAGCGTACCGGGTTCGAATACTTTGGGTACGTGGGAAGTGATTAGGATCACAATGGGTTTGTCTCGCTTGATAGAGACTTAGATGTAGTGTCATATGCTGTGTGCTTAATTGAGAACATGCTTATGTGACTATGTGGGTATGGGATTTAGTTTCTAGGATGTTGATTGGATCCTTGGGTTTCTATGAGTCTTGTTGGAAAGGCACTTGATCAATGCTGTTTCTAACCGGAACTCTAGTAACGCCTCGGGACTATCATTATCCGGAAATGAAATTCGTAAGTGCTTATGTGTTATTGTGCTTACGTGGAATGAATTACAGTTGTCCATGCATTAGGACGCGAGTGTTATAGTTTTGGCACATTTATGAATGTGCTAATAGTCTTGGTTACCTTTATTAGGATGTCAGGACGAGGACACGGTAGGCGTGGCGGACATGGTAGGTAGGAGATGCCTTTACCGGAGGAGGTTCCGGCAGTGCAGGAGGGAGTTGGTCAGGCCAATGTGGCCGAGCCAGCAGGTCAGTAGGCTATGAGTACCATGGCCCGAGAGATAGCAGGAGCTTTGGGTATTCTTAGAGCTGGGAATCAGGCAGCTGAGGTAGGGCCTTCTTTCTTGAAAAGGGAGTTTTTCCGATCTAACCCGGATGAGTTTGTTGGGGATCCAAAGGAGCCACCGAAGGCTGACGAGTGGTTAGAACAAATGAGTAAGACGTTCGAGATGCTTGGCATCGAGGACGGGGCACTGAAAGTGACCTTGGCATCCTTCCAGCTGAAGGGAGATGCGGGTCAATGGTGGAAGTACGAGAAGGCTCGTGTTGGTGGTACATGGGAGGCGTTTGTGAATGCTTTCCAGGAGAGGTTCTTATCTGCAGTGGCTAGGGAGAAGCTGAGGGATCAGTTTAGCCAGCTTAATCAGCAGGGTATGTCTGTGGCAGAGTTTGAGGCCACTTTCACTAGTTTGTCCAGGTTTGCACCTGAGTTGGTGGCGTCCGAAGAACGCCGTTGCTATGAGTTTGAGCGGAAGTTGAGGCGGGGCCTCAAGTTGAGAGTTGGTGGGTCTTACATCCGAGAGTATAGACACTTAGTGGATGCTGCAGCTCATATGGAGCTTATGATGCAGGAGGAAGACGAGGAGAAACATAGAGGCTCCAAGCGGGGCCAGGAGGGTCAGGGTGATGGCAGGAGACAGAGGGGTTATAACCCTCAGCAGTCTCAGGGTGGAGTTGCTAGATCGACCTTCCCAGTGCCGAGTGCAGGCTCCGGGAGAGGTAGTCAAGGAGGCCTGACTTGTTTTGCGTGTGGCCAGCTGGGTCACAAGTCTTCAGTGTGCCCGCAGAAGGGAGGGGGTCAGCGAGCTGCTTCTTCTTCAGCTAGACCTTAAGGCCAGGGCAGGGGCCAGCCTTTGTCTTGTTATCAGTGTGGTCAGCCTGGGCACCTGAAGAGGTATTGCCCACAGTTGAGTGCTATTTCAGGAGCGTCTAGTTCTAGACAGACGTAGGGATTTCAGCCAGCTCAGTCTGTGCAGGCCTCGAGGGCCAATCCGGGAGCTTCGTCATCCCAGTCAGTGTAGCAGTCGTATGCTCCTAGAGGTGAGCAGGTGGATCAGGGGCCTACAGGGCGCGTGTATGCTGTTACAACGCAGGATCTGGTACCGGCTCCATCGGTAGTGAGAGGTACTTTTCTATTTTACAACTCGGTTGCTAGTGTGTTGATTGACACGGGTGCATCTCATTCTTTTGTATCTGCTGCATTTGCATCTGTTTTGGAATTGGAGTTGGCACAGTTAGCATCTCCTATTTGTGTGGTATCGCCTATTGGTGGTGAGTTGATCTTGAAACAAGGTGTTAGAGGTTGTGATATAGAGGTCGCCGACCATAGGCTTCCTTTTCCTTTTGTTGTCATGCCCATGAAGGGTTTTGATGTTATTTTGGGTATGGACTGGCTATCGTCATACCGAGCTGTTATTGATTGCTACCGCCAGAGGGTCACGTTATGTACCTTGAGCGGAGGGTGGTTCCATTTCTTGGGAGATCGGGTTGGTAGTGTTTTGCCACCGGGGTATGATTCGCGAGGGCGGAGTGAGCTTAGTGGTCTACTTGCTAGCTTTGAGAGTGGTGAGAGTGATGAGACCCAGCTTGTGTTGCCAGGGGTGGTTTGTGAGTATTCGGATGTCTTTCCCGAAGACCTTGTTAGTTTGCCACCTCACCGAGAGATAGAGTTCTCTATTGATTTAGTGCCCGGCACGGCGCCGATTTCTATGGCACCCTATCGTTTTGCTCCAGCAGAGTTGGTTAAGTTGTAAGTTCAGCTCCAGGAATTGCTAGATAAGGGTTTTGTTCGCCCTAGTGTTTCACCGTGGGGAGCACCGGCCCTCTTTGCTAAAAAGAAAGATGGTGCCTTGAGATTGTGTATAGACTACAAGAAGTTGAATCGGGCTACGATCAAGAATAAGTACCCTATGCCCCGTATAGATGACCTGTTTGATCAGTTGAAGGGTTCCCGTTGTTTCTCTAAGATAGACTTGAGATTGGGTTACCACCAGTTGAGGGTCAGGGAGGAGGATATTCCTAAGACGGCATTCCGTACGCGGTATGGCCATTATGAGTTTCTGGTGATGCCATTCGGGCTCACCAATGCACCAGCAGTCTTTATGGACTTGATGAACCGGATTTTTCGGGAATTCTTGGATCGATTTGTAGTCATTTTCGTGGACGACATTCTTATCTATTCGCCTTCAGAAGAGGAGCACGAGGACCACTTGAGAGTGGTGCTTGAGTTGCTTAGAGCCCATAGGCTGTATGCCAAGTTTGGGAAGTGTGAGTTCTGGCTGAGGGAAGTCAAATTCTTAGGCCACGTGGTATCCGGAGAAGGGGTGTCTGTTGATGCATCCAAGGTTGAGGCAGTGCAAGATTGGGCACAGCCTAAGAGTGTGTTTGAGATCCGCAGTTTTCTAGGATTAGCTGGGTATTACCGTCGGTTTGTGAAGGACTTCTCCAGGCTAGCTTCGCCATTGACTAGATTGACGCGGAAAGGGGTCAAGTTTGTATGGAGTGAGACTTGTGAAAAGTCGTTCCAAGAGCTAAAGGTTAGATTGACTACCGCTCCGGTTTTGATTATTTCGGAGAGAGGGTTGGGTTATGCGGTTTATTGTGATGCCTCACGAGAGTGTTTGGGTTGTGTGTTGATGCAAGAGGGGAAAGTGGTAGCTTATGGCTCACGTCAGCTAAAAATTCACGAGAAAAGCTACCCTACACACGACCTAGAGTTAGCAGCAGTGATCTTTACCTTGAAGATTTGGAGGCATTACCTTTATGGTGAGAGGTTCGAGGTGTTCTCAGACCACAAGAGTTTGAAGTATCTGTTTACACAGAGAGACTTGAATTTGAGGCCGAGGAGATGGATGGAGTTCATTGAGGACTACGATTTTGAGTTGCACTATCACCCGGGAAAGGCCAACGTTGTGGCCGATACCCTTAGCAGAAAATCCATTAGTGATGTAGCTTGTATAGCCATCCGGGAATGGGAGATGTTGGGCGCACTTGGTGAGTTTGATTTGCTACTGGGCGAATCCGTTGAGGCTACGGCCTTGTTTTCTGTTGTTGCGCAGCCTACACTTGTGACTAGAGTGTTAGAGGCACAGAGAGGTGACCTTGAGGTAGAGTCCTATCGAGAGAAGATCTCGGTGGGAAGGCTGAGAAAGGTTTGACGGTGTATCCCGACCTGAGTGTGAGATACCGAGACCGTTTGTTTGTGCCGGAGTCTTGCCGTGAGGAAGTACTCCGAGAGTTTTATCATTCACGTCTTGCGGTGCATCCCGGAGGTACTAAGATGTATCAGGATTTAGGTCGCCAGCTTTGGTGGCGGGGTATGAAGAGAGATGTGGCAGTTTTTGTGTCTAAGTGCCTTACTTGCCAGCAAGTGAAGGCCGAGCATCAGAGGCCAGCGGGTTTGTTGCAACCCTTGCCTATTGCCGAGTGGAAGTGGGAATATGTCACTATGGACTTCGTTGTAGGTCTTCCGAGGACTCAGCGGGGTAGTGACGCTATTTGGGTGATTGTAGACCGGTTGACTAAGTCGGCGCACTTCATTCCTATGTGCGTAAGAGATTCGGTAGATCATCTCACCGACTTGTATATTCGAGACGTAGTGAGATTGCACGGGGTCCCTGTAACGATCGTCTCAGATAGAGATCCTCGTTTTACTGCCAGGTTGTGGCAGAGTTTGCAGAGTGCCTTGGGCACTAAGTTGACCTTTAGTACGGCTTATCATCCGCAGACTGACAGGCAGTCCGAGCGTACTATTCAGATCCTTGAGGATATGCTTCGAGGTTATGTCCTTGACTTTAGTGGGACGTGGGAGAGGCACTTGCCCTTGGTAGAGTTTGCCTACAACAACAGCTTTCAGTCTAGTATCGGTATGGCACCGTTTGAGGCCTTGTACGGCCGACCGTGTAGGTCTCCAGTTTGTTGGGCCGAGGTGGGTGACGCACCTCTGTTGGGTCCGGAGTGGGTTAGAGAGACGACGGAGAAAGTTGAACTTATCCGTAGGAGGCTGGTTACAGCCCAGAGTCGTCAGAAATCTTATGTTGACCGTAGGAGGAGACCTTTGGCATTTGAGATAGGTGATCATGTCTTTCTGAAGATATCACCTAGGCGAGGTTTGATGAGGTTTGGGAAGAGTGGGAAGTTATCCCCTCGATTTATTGGGCCTTTTGAGATCCTTGAGAGGATTGGCGAGGTTGCTTATCGTTTAGCCTTGCCGCCGCAGTTGTTCGGAGTGCATGACGTGTTTCATGTGAGTATGCTTCGGAAGTATGAGCCGGATCCATCGCATGTATTAGATTGGACCGACTTGGAGGTAGACGAGGATGCCTCGTATCAGGAGAGACCGGTTCGGGTCTTGGATGGGCGGGATCAAGTCCTGCGTGGCAAGACCATTCCTTTGGTGAAGGTTTTGTGGAAGCATCACGGAGTGGAGGAAGCCACTTGGGAACGTGAGTTGGAAGTCTGCGAGAAATATCCGGACTTGTTTGCTGATGTGTGACCATGTAATGGAATTTTTTTAATATTGTTGGACTTAAGAGCTTTATATATGTCTTAAGTTGTAAAACATTGATAATGTTTTAGTTTAATGGAAGTATGTTGTAGAACTTACCTTAACATGGGAGTTGATTATGATATTGCATATGTTGGCTATATTGTAGAATTGGAGTTGTATCATGTATATTGATTATGATACGAACTGTGAACCATGCATGTTAAAAGTGGTTGGAAACGAGAGGAAATTGCATGATAATAATGCACTTGTAATATATATTGTGTAATGCCTCTTGAAAAGAGATGGGATTGACCGGTAATGGGTCGGGTTGTTTAATATTATGTTGTAATATCATTGAGAATCGAGAAAACCTGTTTTTGAAAAACTTGTGTTTAATTTCGGGGACGAAATTCTTTAAGGGGGGGAGGTTATAGCGATCTCGGTTGTCCCTTTACTGTTCTGTTGTATTCCGGACTCGATTCCGTGGAATTGGTAGTTGTATCTATCTTGTTGCTATCCTTTAAGGATTAATTATATAAGGATTAATTATACCAAGATCCTCTTAACCAGAGACCTCATACCATAAAGAGTGTTACACAATCACTAAGTCAAATGTCATGATTTTTCACTCTATTCAATAAGGTAAATTCTATTTACATGTAAAATTCATACATAAAACTTTACAAAAATAATGTAACAATAAATCCATCTTCAATAATACTTTATTTTGAAATGAAAGATCCATAATGAATCATATTTGCGTACAATAGGTAAAATAAAAATTTTAATTTCAAGCAACAGTAATTGACAATTATTATTTTGTAAATTAATTGTCAAGTGGTTATGGAATTATGATTTTATATGAAATGAATAAAGAAAATTTAGAAATAACAAAATCCACATGGCAAATAGAAAAATGATTTCAAGACAACAACTCAAACTTTTACCTTATGTAATAGAATAATAGGATATATTTTTATTTTTGAGACACAATAGGATAATTATCATAATATGAATGGTGTAAAAGAATATTCTAAGACTATCAAATGATTTCTCTTTTGTCACTGCTTTTATTTATTTATTGAATTAGAGGAAAAGTGCTATCTTTTTTATTTTTTATCGCAAAAGTCAATTGTTAGTTATTAGATTATTACTTTCGAGAGTTAGCCTCTTCGCCCTTTGTAAATGGGTCAAGTGTTTGACCCCTTAATTCAACTCCCCTTAGGGAGAGTTGAACTCATAATCTCTCTTCTTAGGGACTAAATTTTTAGAAAAGTCATTGAACCAACTAGACTAGGCTTAGTTTGTTGAGGGACTGTGCTATCTACCACGAATTTTTGTTTGGGAAGTTATCTCAGAAATAAAATATTGGATAAATTACAATAAATCTCCTTAAAGTGTGATTCATTTGCACTTTGCTTTCTTAATTTCAAAACTCAACAATTAATCATCTTGAAATATTACCTTATTACAATTAATCTCTTTCGTTAGAGTCCTGTTAGGGATTTACATAAAATTAAGTCATGTGTAAACCATATAAAATACTTGCTAAATTTTTCGAACAATAATGTTCTTATCTAGTGGGACCGTTTGTACTTTTCCATCAAAATAAAGAAGGTGAAGTGTAAATGAGATCACCAAATAAGAGCATAATTGTCCTAAAAAATTAATAAGTATGTCATGTACTTCAATTATGATATGATTTTGTTTAAATTTCTAACAAAATCTTAATGAAAAGTGTTAAGTGTAACAAGATAATACTTTAAACTGCTGAGTTTTGAAATAAGGGAGAAAAAAATGCAAATAAGTTATAGTTTAAAAAAATTTAATGTAATTTACCTAAAATATTTAAAGTAGATACTCAAAATGATTGTAGTTAGAGCATCTCCAACAGTGCATCAAAAATTTTCATCAAATTTGAGTAAAAATTTGAGTAAAAGTTTTAATTGATATCAAGTGCTCCAATGAAGATTTTTGAAATTTTATCAAAGCATCGGTTGACCAGGCAGACGACTGGGCGGATGTCCAGCTGGTCGACCGGCCATTGTAAATTTTTCATAAATATTTACTTTGAGGTGGTCATCTAGGGGGTTGACCGGGCGGATGACCAAGGGGTCCACCGGCCAGTGTAATTTTTTTACAAATTTTTGTCTTGAGGTGGTCATCCGGGAGACATCTGGTGGTGAAAATCAAACGGTTATGAACAATGATTTGATGAAAGGCACATTAGTCCCTGAGTTGATAAAAGAAAAGTGAAATCGTGAATTTGATACCTATTTAATGAAACCGTTGAAGCAGAAAAAGAAATCATTTTTCACCAAATTCAAATTTCATAACAAATTTAAGTGACCATTGAAAATGGTCTTACAATTTTTATTTACCCAGCCTTGTAAAAGAATGATCTCTCCCTTTCCTCAACCTTTCTTTCTTTCTTTCTTTTTCGTACGCCTCAATTCATTCAACTTATTATTTCTCAACTAAAGAAAATGAAAAAGAAGAAAATGAAATACATAAAGAATTTTTGCTTCTCTTTACAAGAACACAACATGAAGAAATTGAAATGATTTGAATTATGGGACTTACACAGTTAATCACCAGATCTTCATACTCTTTTTTTTTTTTTTTTTGATCGGCAAAAGAGATCTATATTGATGAAAAAAGATTACATCAATAAAGAGGAGTTTGGAGCTAACAAAGCTCCAAGCTCCAATTGGTGAGAAACCAACAAAGCAAAAACAACAACACAAAGCAGAACAGAAAACATAGAGGCAGACAGATCGGCTGAAGCTTCCCCAAAAACCCCTTAAGCACCTCGCACAGATCTCCGTACTCTGTTCAATAAAATTTATTAACAAATGCTTTTCATGATAAAGAAGCATTTTGTAATATAAAAAGAAGAAGAAGAAGAAGAATTATTTACTCAAAGAGCTCCACATACAGCTCTAAGGCCATGTTTGTTTTGAAAATTTGTTATAGGATCAAGAGTATCATGTGATTATGAAACTCCTTTAAAGAGGGAATTAGTAATCCCATAATAGAGGTGGTATTGAAATCTAATCCAATGAGATTGGAGGTGAAAAAACTATTTTGTTCCTCAATTTACAAAATAACAACACCTTCTATATAATAAAGATTTTTTACGTAATTCCATAAATTTAATCCCAACTAACTTAATACTACCACACTAATAATCTACCACTCAAGCTATTCAATTTCACCACATTAATAATCCACTTACTCAAACAAACTAGTCTCAAGGATGTATATACATTACATATAATGATGACAACATATCACCAACAAATGACAAACGTTTCTAATTTGGCAAGGCATTGATTGCAAACTCTTAATACAATTTTTTTTTCACAAAAAAAAAAAAAAAAAAAAAAAAAAAAAAACCCTCATAAACAAGATGGTAGAAGTTGCAAAGGGAGAGAGGGATGGACGAGCCGCCATGGTTGCAAATATAAGCCGTTACGTATTGTATCAGTTGATATGTAACTAGATTTTTAACTTCTGTTTTAGGTGAGGAGTTGCTAAAAAAATAATTGAAAAATAAATAAATAAATAAGCAAACAAACAAACAAAAATTAAAAATTGATAATCCCTATATTTTGTTTCTTATATTATTTTGCTCTTCGCAATTTTAATTACTTGATTTTGATCATTAATTTTTAAATTTTGTATCAATTTAATCCAATTAATAATAAAAATAATTTACCTTAAAAACACAATACCTGCCAGTCACGTACACAACAGATGTTATTAGTTGGATTTAATTGAAATAAATTAATTGACACAAAATTATAAATTCGGATCAAATTCAAGTGAATTGAAAAAATGTCAAAAGTATAGGAAAAAGAAGAAAAGTAAATTCTCACCTCTTAAATTCTTCCCAATCCCATGTAAGAATTTATTCTTAATTAGGCTGTCATTGACTATATTTTGTTTGGTTTGTGAAAAACGGGTTGAACGTGATTCAGATAGATTGACTGGTATGAGTCCAAAATTATTATTGTGATCCATAAAGTTTGGGCCATGGTCATCTTAGTGTATATATTATTTTATATGTGGATATGTGATATGGAGGTGTAAGGCCTGTTTTAAGTTATTTGGGTTCCTTAATGGGAGGGCCCAGTAATTGTTTTATTTAGGCCCAGTCCCCTCTCCTATCCTTATTAGGGTTTGCATATATCTATATATATGTAGATCAAAAGGTTGTCAGCCCCATTGAAAGACAACATAAAGATTAGGAGAAGGAGGGGAAGAGCTGGTGCTAAGGTTTTCTGATTGTGAATACCATCATCTTTCAAAGAAGCAAAACTCAAGACAATAATATAATCAAACGGTATGTATTCAAGTTTATATTTTAGTAGTTAATTATATTCATAGTGTTTTGATATCTAGTATATAGATCCTATATTCTTACATGTGGTATCAGAGCAAGTTTATACTAGAATCAAAATCATGGCAGATTATTTCAGTAAAATTATTTAATATAATGATAAGGAATAAATTAATATTTCTTTTACTGAATGATGTTTTTCGCATCTCAAAATTGTGCTTTAGTAATTTCAAGCAAACTTTTTCAATGTAACGAGTACATACTGTTTGAGTATTGATAGTTTGCTTCCCATTGTATTATATAAAATAAATAAATAAATAAATAAATAAATAAAGGTAATTTAGATCTGGTAGTTTTATGAAAATTGTGAAGTATGGACATGTGTATATTGAATCTGTATTGATATATATATATATATATATATTTCAAATCTTACCTAATCAAATATTTGCAAAACATATGAAACATATTCGTTTTATGACTTTTACATAAACATTAAGATTGTTTAAGAGTTCTATATCATGTATATCACTTTGGTGTATTTTTTGTAAATTCATATGCGAATTTTGGTTGGCCGTGAGCTATTATTTTTGAGCAACTGTTTAGTAGTGATTCGTAATATGATATTACATATGCTTTGATGGGTTACAGATTGCATTATTGTTAATAAATAAATAAAGTTTTAAAGGTGGACAAATATTTATTTTGTAGTCTCAGTTGGAAGATTTTTTGAATCAATATGGGTGATACTGCCGAAGTGGTTAACTTATTGAGATTTAAAGTGATTTACCAATAAGGATTCTGGGAAGCTCTTCTAATATTATATCACTCAATTACCTACCCAAAGGGGGTTAATTGAGTGTATTAATTTTAGAGGTAGTGTGAGCCGCTAGTAAGGGAAATTTTATTCATTTTGAAAGAATTTATCTACCCAAAGGAGATAATTTCTTGATAAATCATTCTTGCTAGTTGACTTGTTTATAGGTGTTAGAATGTGTCTTATATATATAGCCCAAAGGTATTTATATGATGATACATTCTGAAACATCTAACAAGATTGTTAAAGTTTATTTGCAGCCCATTGTTGTGAGATTATAATTATTGCCCATGTATAATTAATTAAGATTATATTAAAGTTTAAAGATGTTGATTGTATTCTATATATTCAACCCAAAGGTTTTTATATAATGATAGATTCTGGCACATCTGAGAATATTGCTAAAGTTTATTCGCAGCATATTCTTGTGAGATTATACTAATTGCCTATGTATAATTGAAAGTTGGAGTTGTGAAGATGCTTTCTATATATTCAGTTTAAGAGTGATATATTTTAAATATTTGAGAATATTAATTGTGATTATGAGATTATTATTGTCTATATATAATTGAATGATATTATATTGAATTGAAAGCAATGAAGGGAGATATTTTTATGAAAATCAAATTTACTCCATTAAAGTTTTGATTATGAATCGGTTAAAAGATATTGAGTTAGCTTTAAGACTAACTGATTTAGACATTGACATACTCGAGAATGTGTCTTCTTAACCATTTATATTAAGACCTCAATATAGTGTGAAAGATTGAAATTATATTCAATGTTAGATATTTAACAAAGCAGAGTTTTAAAATATCCACTAGGTGATTCTTACAAGAAAATCTACATTATACTCTACAATGCTCTATATAATATTTTTGTTTTTAACAAATTGTTTATCTGTCTTGAATGGTTTTTCATAATATTCCGCAAATCTCTTTACATATTATTAACTCCAGTAAGAAAAATTCTTTAGAATTTTTGTGAGCTATGACGCTCTTCCCACCACTAGGATCTCCTTATTTGTTTTTTAAACTACTTAAAAGCTCGTGTGTTAATCAAAATTTTATTTTGATCATGTTATTTAAGTTGTAGTCTAGTACTGATCTTAAAGTTGTAGTCTAGTACTGATCTTATTTTAAAGAATTTCATTTTATATATTGTCCGTAAAACAACAATTTAATTTTAATGTCAAAACTAAATAAGTATGATTATTATTTTTAATTTTTGTCACCTCGGTAATAAAATAAAATAATAATAATAGTAATTGAAATAGATTTTTATTTTGACTTAGATGATAATTATCAGAAAGTGTGCGGGAGAAATTATTCTATTAATTTTATAAATGAGCATTGATGTTATGAATTTGTCTATCTCATTTATGTTGAAAAACTCACTGGTGAAGATTTTAAAATTATTAATTCAAGGTGGGTATTATAGTGTACATGATAATTTTGGTTAATATAGTAATCTCTTATTAATTTTTACAAAATTGTGGAATCAATTTAAATATATCATGCTTGTAACTTCGGAAGAAAGTTGAGTACTTGAGCGTCGTAATTGGACTCTAATAAAATGATGAGGTGTAGGTTAACATGTTTAAATTATGCAAGTTTTTGTGATAAAATATTTTTAATTGCTATGTATACTTGTGTATACTTTATTTATGGTATTAAGTTAAAAATATTTTTAAAACACTTTTGAATTGTGAACTAGTAGAAAATTTAGTTAAAATAACTTTTGAGTTTGGGATTGTACAGAAGTAAAAAGTTTGATGTGCTTTTGAAATTAAAATGGGACTTATTGCTATTTGTTGTTACTTTTGTAAGTTGTCAATGGTTCTATTATCTTGGTTTTGACATAAAAAATCTTTTAAGCTTAAAATGTGTAGTTTTTAGATTGATGAACAGTTTAAAGCTCAAATATATAAATCTTCCTGTGTACTTGTGCCTATTGTAATAAATTGGTCCGTTCATTCTCATATAGAGAAAGTGAGAGTGTAAGTAGAACCTGAAGTGTCTATTCAATCTATTGATATAACTTGAACATGCATAACACGTACAACTCCTAAACATTCTCATAAAGTTAAAAGATCATTGTGATCATATTATTTTTCTAAATGAGTAATATCAAGATATTGAAGAGATGATTGTTACGTATGATGAATATATTGGCGATTTGTAATATGGTAAATGAATTGGTACAAATTATTAATTAGATATGAGATCATGTTATACCTTTTTTAAAAAAAAGTTTGAAATCTAATGAGTATTTTTTTTTTAAAAGATAAATAAATAAATACAATGCTATTGCAAGAGGTTGTGATTTGAAAAGAGTATTGTTCTTACCAATGTCATAAATATAGGTTTATAATTATTATAGTGGTATTGTGACATTTTTATCTTTTGCTTCGCCAAACAAAATAAATTTGCTTTGTAAGTTAAACAAATTTATCTATGGTTTTAAACGAATTTCTGAGTAATGATATTTAAAGGTTCACCAAATATTATTACTTGGTTTCATGGATAATACTATTAATTTATGCATACATCTCAAGGTCAGTGGGAGCAATTTATTTTTCTTGATCCTTTATAGCGATGGAATTTTACTTATTAGTAATAATTTCGAATTAATACTTGATGTGAAGATATTGTTGTTAATAAATTTTTGATATAAAATATCTTGATAAAGTATTTTATGTGTTTGGCATTGAAATACTACAAAAATAACTCAGAGGATTATTTGTCTCATCTCAAAGAGCATACCTAGATCACATTTTTACTGAATTTAATATGTAGAATTGAAAGCTTTACGTTGCTCTTCTTAATGATCGAGATTAATTAAGTAAGATTCAGTATTTATAAAATGATTTTGAGAAAAAGTTCATGAGGAATGTCTTGTATGCTAGTGTTGTGAGAGTTTAATGAATTATGAAGTTTGAATTAAACTTGGTGCATATGCAATTAGTTTGTTAGATAATTATTATTTTAATTTAAGCCTTGACCATTGGGTTGAAAGACATAAAGTGTCATGATACTTATAAAGAATTAAAGATTATACAATTGGCTATTGAATAATTAATCATGTTAATATTATTGGTTGTATAATGTCGACTTTGGAAGTTGCTCAGATGATATATAGTGTCTGTTACTGGTTACATTTTTTATGTTTGCATGAGATCTTGTTTCATGAAAGAGTTTAATAAAATCTCTTATAATTTTTCACTATACAAACATGCTTTAGAGTTCGACTTGAGTTATGTAATTAAAGAATTTTATTTCTGAGCTTGGAATTGTTAATTTCATCTCCAAACCTATAAAGATGTATTATGATATATGGTTTTAATTTTCTCTATGAAGAATAAAAAAAACTCTGATGGTGTTAAATACATAATTTTAAAGTATTTCAGAATTAGAGAGTTGTTAAAGATGATATTTTTTATGAGCACATGTTATAGAATACATACTAGTTGATCCTCTAAATATAGGGCTTAGGCCAAATTTTTGTTTGCTAAATATGTTGAGCATATGGGTACTTTACAGTTTTTTATGTGCTTGGTTAAAGAAATTTTTTTTACCCATGAATATTATCTATGGTATATTTCAGTTAATAAAGTTTACTGTGTTTATTCACATTTTGTTTATAGTTATGTGCGTACACATAAATGGTAACTGTTATGTATGTATTCATCTTCTATGAACTCTTACAGTTATATTTAAATTTTGAGATATAAAGATTGACACTTTAACTTAGAAGTGTATTATGCTTCGGTTTAGAAGTGTATATGGATCCATAAAGTCTGATGCTTGGTTTAAAGCATGAATCACCTTGGTTTAGAGGTGTAAAGGCTTCTTTTAGAAGTGGAGAAAGGAATGATATTCCTTGCAGGGTCTTGTCACGACCATACAGAGGACTGAATGTGGAATTAGCATGTTACATAATTTTTGGATCAATTATGCTGAAATTCCACACTACACTTTATCACATATAGGAATCCATGTTGGTGAGATATTAGTATTTGTAATTGTGGAAGGTGTTATGTTGTTCAATAGCATAATTACCGCTATAGTTCGATATTAATATTTCGCATTGAACGGGATTCTGTGCTGAGATGTTTCTATTCTGAATCATGTTTATGTGGACACTAAAGTTGTTTAACCCAAGAGTCATTTTTTTTAAATAAAATATTTTCTTAAAGTAGTTGTCAATGTTGCCTAAGTGGGAGAATGTAAGAATTTATTCTTAATTAGGCTGTCATTGACTATATTTTGTTTGGCTTGTGAAAAACGGGTTGAACGTGATTCAGATAGATTGACTGGTATGAGCCCAAAATTATTATTTTGATCCATAAAGTTTGGGCCATGGTCATCTTAGTGTATATATTATTTTATATGTGGATATGTGATATGGAGGTGTAAGGCCTGTTTTAAGTTATTTGGGTTCCTTAATGGGAGGACCCAGTAATTGTTTTATTTAGACCCAGTCCCCTCTCCTATCCTTATTAGGGTTTACATATATCTATATATATGTAGATCAAAGGGTTGTCAGTCCCATTGAAAGACAACATAAAGATTAGGAGAAGGAGGAGAAGAGCTGGTGCTAAGGTTTTCCGATTGTGAATACCATCATCTTTCAAAGAAGCAAAACTCAAGACAATAATATAATCAAACGGTATGTATCCAAGTTTATATTTTAGTAGTTAATTATATTCATAGTGTTTTGACTTCTAGTATATAGATCCTATATTCTTACATCCCATACATGGCTTTGGAAAACTGAGAGTGAAGACGGACCAAACCAACAAAGACACAGCCGACATCATACAAAGGATTGAAACAAGCTCACAAAATCTGGCAAGAAATGAGGTGGCGGCGGTGTCATGAATTAACAAAGCGGTGAGGGCGCCGGTGAGGCATACAAGAGCGATACAACAAATGCATGAAACCCGGAAGGGGGGATGCCGTTGAATATCACGGTGGGAACAGGGTTGCCATTTTTGTATTGGTAAGGAATGACCAAGAGAATTGTAGCGAATAAGAAAGAAGTTATCAAGATTGTTTCCAAAAACCTCGTTCTGATCACTTGCGTTGATGATCTCGATTTTGAGCCATTTGAGATCACAGCATCCATATCTGAAATCATTTCTCTTTATTTATATATTAATCTTGAGTCGGAAACTGGACATATTATTTATAGCAACTCGCAATATGTCTCGCACCTACTGTGCGGTTTATGAGTTTTATTTCTTCCTATTCTTTTCTACCGTTGTGGGCTCCAATCCAAATCTACGTCAATGATAGAAATGAAATAATTATGAAAGAAAAAAAAAATCTTTTTTTTGCCTTTTGATAGAGTTTTGGAATCTTAGTTCTACCCCTTGATTTGAGTGTAGTGTTTGGTGAGAGCTTTCAAAAATTGATTCCACACCCACTATTGAAAACACGTCTACCGGGTCGTCCTCCTGGACATCTCCTCAGACATCCGGCCAGTTGACTAGAACAGTATTCATGTTTTTTTTTTTTTTTTGGCACCTGTTATTTTTATATTTTAAATAAAAAAATTTTGTGGATTTTTAAATTTTTTTTTATAAGTTTTGAATAGAATTTTGGGTTCTGTGTTTAGTCATGAGTTGTAAGTTTTAGAGTCAAATATCACATATCACATCAAAAATTTCAAATTCTTTTTAAAACTCATAACTAAACAAAATTTTTACACTTAAATAATAATTCCAAAACTCACAAACTTAAAATACAACTCTATTATCAAATCATAATTCTAAACTCTACCAAATACTACCGAAATGATTATGATTTGAATATGACATTTTATCTTATTGGTTTTGGACCTATTTTGTCCTTTTGTGACTAAAATAGCCAAAAAAAATCTCTCCACTCTTACATGCCAATGAGCACCTAGAATAATACCTCTATAGTTTATGTATATATTTATAAAATATGTAATGGAATGTTCCCATAATTTTATGAGAATTACTTATTAATTTTTTACTTCATCAAGATTTTACAATGTATAATATAATGATCTCCAAATGTTGTATAACTTAGTTTATAGCATTAATTTTATTGAATCGATTTTATTTGTACAAGATAACTTTTGTTTGTTTGTTCGTTTTTTTTTTTTAAAACAAAATGGTAGGTATATTTTTAATTTAGAATAAATTACACTAACCTCTCAATAAGTTTTGACTGAATTATAATAACCTCTCATTATGTATATTTTTTCTCTATCTGTTCAATTTTTTTTTTATCTATTTAAATTGTTATATACATACACACAAATATGTATAGAGGAGAGAGAGAGAGAGAGACTGGTGTGTTCAAATTTTTTTATTTGTTCATTTTTTACATACATACATATATGTGTATATATATAGAGGAAGAGAGAAGAAAAAGGGAGTGATCTGTTCAAATTGTTTTCCAACAAAGAAGATGAAGATCATGACCTGATGGAGATGGAGATAGAGATGAAGATCTCTCCACCACCACCACCACCACCATATCCATGGCTTCAGCATCCACCCTCTCAATCTCGCGCAACCAATCAGGCACCACCTTCTCTACCGCCGCTTAATTTCAGCCACCCATCGACACCCCAACCTTCCACTCCTTCATCTTCCGTCTTTCCACCTTCGTCTATCATGACCTCTCCCAACGTTGCCCTTGGTCGGAGCTCGTCGACTCTCTTCCTCTAACGCTGCCTCTCGCATTCACAAAAACCTATCTTACTTCCGCGATCGCCTTCGTCTTAGCTCTCTCTCTCTCTCTCATTGTCTTCGTCTACTTCCTCACTACTTGACTCTTTCTCTACATTTTCCACCCCTCCGATCAACCCTTCGTCCTCTTTGGTGCACTTTTTCCGATTACAAATTATTGGCAAATCATCTCATCGATTGAACAGAATGATGATAGTCGAGGCAACGAAGACGAAGTGTCGGTGATCGGAGACTACAGATCTATGACAATGGCAGTGACAACAACAACAGCGACGGCGACGATGAAGATGACAGTGGATCTGAGTTCATAGATGCCACTGCCATTAGAGACACACAGAGAGAGAGAGAGAGAGAGAGAGAGAGAGAGAAATTTCAGTATGTATAGGGTGAACTGGTAGAGAGAGAAAGATGAGGAGGCGTGGAATACAAAGTGATTTTGAACCTGGAAAATGTTTGGGAATCCATAATGGAGATCCATGTATTAATTATTGATGTGTTTAAATTTTTTTTAGAAATTGTATCTGATAATAATATGAATGGTTCAGATCATTTTAGAGGTTGTGGGAGTCGTGTTTTGTGAGAATCTCTATCATTAGTATTTGAACAAATAGAGACGTGGTTCCCAACAAATAAAAAAGCGCGTGGATTTTTGGGTAAAAGAAATATGAGTATATTGGTTATTTCACCTAAACATATTTTTATGGACAAAATATTTTAACGTTTGAATTTTTGGACAAATAAAATTTAAATTTTGATTTACGGGCCAAGTGTCTATAATTTACCTTTCTATTTATTAGATTATGTCAAGTGACAAAATTATTTAAAAGATAGTCTAATCCATTATATACTAAATTCTAATTTATAGTTCAAAATTTTATAAAAGAATGAAAAAATAACTTGCTGGTTTCATATAAATTTTTTATTACGAAATATTATTCTCGCAACACAGAACTCATGTAAAAAAGTTGTTTGTAATTTTATTTTTTTATTTTATTTTTTTTATTATTATTTTTTTTAATTTGATGTAACAAATTATATTTGATTAGTTCTGTACCATTTTTTTTTTTCACACCACAGTCCTCCTTAACCAAAATTTCTGATTTCGTCCCTACCTACAAGAGAGGTAGATGAAGTATGGAGGGGATACGATCCTCTTAAATTCGCCACCACACCTACATAAGGCTATTCATTTAAATTATCTATTGCTTGAAAAATTATTTGGTGGTCTTAGAATAAATCTAATTATTTGAAGATCATCAAATAATCACTTGTACTTTAATTTTTTTATTTACTTTTTTATTTTTATGTGACACTACAAGAAATTAAGGTTTTAAAGCCAAATTTTTAGGAACAAAAATAATTTGTCTGTAAAAATTATACTTTTAAGGACATAATGAAAGAATTTAAAATATATATATATATATTTAATCATATTATTACATTTTCTAGACAAATTTACTTGGTTGTAAAAAGATCAATCACTTTTCCTTACAATTTTAATTGGTCCCTAATAAACCTAAATCATATATTATTGTATTTTATATGTTAATTTTTGAACTTAATAATCGAGACTATCAAAAAACAAAAAAAAAGCATCAGTTTCATCACTCACTATCTCCCTCTCTCTCAAATCCCTAATTTCTTTTCAACACTCACTCTCTACGGATTCGATATTCTGATATGTGGTTCATCATTGTCTCAAAGCATCTCTGTCCGTTGCCGCCTCATCTCTTCTCGATTCTCCGATTTGCCGGCGACTCTCCGGTAGCGATTCCGATCAGGTACCATTATATATATATATATATATACATACATGCATGTATCGGTATAATCGATTTGATATCGCAATTTTAGCCATGTATAGATTCATGTGTTTGTTCAATCAAATTTACCAAATTGAAATATGCAGATCTAAGTAATGATTTTCCATACTTCATCTTCTGGTAGGTAAGAATACCAAAAAGTAAGCGGGCAAAGAGGTTTACATTATTGTGGACTCAAAACTGCATCTAAATCTACCTAAAAACATTTTCGTGTTTGATCCTTAGCAATAGCGTGCAGGACTAGTCTCAAGTTAAATTAGTTATGTATTGGTGTTGAATAGATAACTCAGAGCTCCTTGTGTTCAGTGATTTGTAATCAAGTGTATTTGTTGAATGAATTGTGACATAATAAAGTGGAAAATAGAAACTACCTGATTTTGCTGGATGAAATCATTTCATTCATTCTTGAATTCCTCTGAATTTGCAAGGTATAAATAAAGGAATCAGGACTATACCCAACCCAACTGTCAAAGGCCATAGATGCTCAAACTTAAAATGGAACACAAAATTAGAACACTATTACAATCCATATATATATATCTATATATATATATATCTAAAATTCCATAAACATCATCTTACAATTTTACTACAAAATAACTAATTAAGTTTGTCTAATGAAGATTATCTATAATATTTTTTCAATGGCTAACCTAGCTAATCTATTTAATTGAGGTCGACCAAAAATAATTTTAAGTTTTAAACTTAGTATAAATGTTGAATTTATTTAAAGGTAATGATGCTCATCAACTTGTGACTGTATGTACCTTACGTATAGCGATCCCGGGTTTACCCTTGTTGAACAGTGATCCGGACATGTGTCCGTGGATGTTGGTAGTTGTTTATTATCTTGTTTGCATCCTTTTTCTTCGTATTGAGTTATAGGATGTGTTGGGCAGGTTTGTTTCAGGTTGGTTGTGTTTGGGAGCCTAGTGTTGCTGCCCAGATTTTTGGACCTTCGCTCGAGTGAGGAGTTGGTCGCTCGAGCGAGAGTTGAGTTCGTGTTTGGTGGGTCGAGCCAGAGTGGCTTCGCTCGAGCGAGCGATGGCGTCTGGTTCTGGACCTGAGAGTTGTATTTCTTGGCTCGAGCGGTCTGGTTCGTTCTGCGCTCGAGCGAGAGATCTGTCGCTCGAGCGTGCTTCTGGTTGCAGACCTGAGGGTTTGAGTTGTTGGCTCGAGCGCACTTTTGAGTTTTTGGCTCGAGCAAGGACTTCTTGGCTCGAGCGAGGGTTTTCTGTGTCTGGTCGCTCGAGCGACCAAGTCTTCGCTCGAGCGAGCGTGTTTTATATCAGCGGACAGTAGCGTTTTTGAACATCACTTTTTCACTTTCTTTTTTGATCAAACCCTAGATCCGAGACTCTCTCTCTCTAAACTTATATTCTCTCTAAGAATTGATCTCCCTAGAGTGTGAATCTAGCCTAGGGCTTTTGTTAAAAAGATAGAGGGCGTTGAGAGCTTTGATTTAATCTGAAAAAGTTTGGATTTGGAACACGTTGATCTTCGAGTCTTCATCTCCTTTTTGGCTCAAACTTCGAGGTAGGGATATCCTACTCCTCTCTATGGATTTTGTCTTTAAATTTTGGTATTTTGAGATGTCGGGGTTGGTTTGGTAATTTTGTGGAAGTTTGGGGCTTTTGTGTAATTTTACAAAAGTTGGGGTTTTATTCATAATAAACCTAGATGCATGATTGGAATAGAGAAATGGAATAAATGTTGAATCATTGATGAAAATGGGACCTAAGGGTTGAAATGTTAATTATGGGAAATGACCTAATTACATTGTTTGATTAATTGGGATAATTAATTGTGAGAAATGAGGAAATGAGATGTTGATTGAATATCCATTGTGCATTTATTTTCTGTTTAGAGATAACTGCTTTGGGCTATCGGTGGAGGATAGTCGTGATTGTTGTAGACAATGCATGATGATTAGGCAAACGGAAACTAATCAATGGAATGTGTCATGGAACTTGACGGTTGATAGAATACATTAACTGTATGTATTGAGTGATTGTATATAGAACCAATGTGTTTGTATACGTTATGTGTAGAGGAGGAGATGGGGGATGTACTCTGCGGTTTAGGGGAAGATAGGGGATGTACCTCTAAACCGGATAGTGTTGGGAGAAGATAGGGGATGAACTCCGTAGATACAGCTCATATGCTTGTGTAAAGAAGTGAAGATAGAGCTTATATGCTTATCTTTGTGATGTGTGGATATAGCTTATTTGCTTATCTGAGAATGTGGATATTGTTGTTATACATATCTGTCGAGAATGTGGGTAGTGCTTATATGCCTATCCGTTGAAAAAGGGAAAATGAAAAGTAACTTGGACTCATAAGTCGTATGACATAAATATAAGATTTATGTGAATGTATCAGTGTTGGCCATCTATCAATTGCTAATCTTTTAGTCATTGTTCATGGTTAGTTTAGTATATTTCTACTGGGCTGTGGCTCACCTTATATGGGAATATCATTTTCAGGTACAGGTAGCATGCCACCTCCAAGGACATAGCTTGGGAGGCTAAAGGCGGACATACTGTTGTCGTTTTACTTTTTGATGTATTACATGTAAATTCAAGCCAAGGGCTAAATGTGTATGAGTTAGTACTCTTTTGTTGTAACCAAGTGTTAACTTGGAAAGCTGTAAGCCCTTAGGGCATTTGCTTTTGTTGTTAACATGTAATACTTAAGTAATAGAATTCTGATAAATGAAAAAATGTGGGACTTTTGAATATCAATGCATGTCTTATTTAATGGGTTTAATGTTATTATTTTGAGGGCGTTACATTACGCACATGTTGGAAAATTTATTTAGAGTTCATTGAGTCTTGGAATTTTGTTGGATTAGTATATGCTTGATATTACATACTACTGATGAAAATAATGGTCAAAAGTTATGTGCAACAAACCTTTAAAGAAGAAAAGCCTAACATGTGAAAAGTGAAAACAACTTTGCTCAAATAATAAACTAATATCTCAAATAACAACTTTGCTCAAATAATAAACTAATAAACTAATTTCTTGAACAACTTTGCTCAGATATTAGTTTTCAACTTTGCTCAAATAACAAATCTTTCTTGAATGTTCTCACTAAATTATGCGAATGTTCTCTTGAATCAGCGAGATATTAGTTTTTGTGTGAGTGTGTGCACTAAATATAAATTTTCTAAATTTCTACACATTTTGAGTATTGTGAATTATTGCAAGTTGCAATGTGCATTGTACAATGTAGACCTAATAATTCTAGAAAGACAATGTCATTCTTTGCTTTTGTTTTCTATATCTATTTCTCCTCTGAACCATTCTTTCTCTCTGTGTGTGTGTGTGTGTGTGTGTGCATTGGTAATTCATTTGCTGAGTTATTTGTGGCATCAAATAATAAACTAATCCATAATTTAGAACAATAGAACCAAACTTTGGTTTTCTTTGCCTTGATTTTCAAATGCTATAAATATATGTGTCAGTGTTCGTACTTTGTAGATAGTAAGGTAATTTTATATTTTTTGTTAAACACAGACACAGAGGTCAGTATAAATGTTGTATCTGCCCCTAGCAAATGGGTAGTCAGCCATCTGAGCTATCAAAGTCATGAAGTTGTTTAGGTCAACGTCCCGTTTGTTTTCATTATAATCTATTCAATATATTGTGAAAGCTTGTGAAGATCATCTCCTTTTTGACATCCATTAGTTTATTTTTTCTCTTATGCAGTGTTAGTTTAGAAATTGTGGAACTTTTATGAAAGGATGGGTATTACTGTCACTGGATCCTAAAAGTACGAGTAGTATCACTCTTTAGCATGTTGTTGTTGTTGTTTTCATTATGTGTTTGTGTAATATTTATCCATATTTTGAAACACAAGCCCCAATCCTAATCAGATTTCATCTCATTTGCAAAAATGTAAAGATCTGTCTAATACTTTTAAACCACTGTCTCAGTGCAGATTGATCCAGGGAAGCAAGTAAATAGAGGAGTGACATCTGGTGTGCCCATTGCTAAGGTAAAGGTATTGCATTCCCGTTCCCAGCATTAGGGGTTGCATAGATAAATATTTTTGTGCAACTTGTATATTCTTTTATTTTGCCTCTGGCTTGTAAATAATAAAGTGAAGTTTTGTAAATCTAGATGTGAAACTGAAAGAGAAGTTTTCTCCAGCTTTGGGGGAAGTTTTCTCCAGCTGCTGCTGTATTGAGCATTTTTTTGTTGTTGTGAATATGGTTGGTTTTGTGAATTTGGTTTATTTGAATATCCTACATTGTTTTAACTGATAACCAATAACAAATTTTCAACACAGGTATGTCCACAAAAGGTAGAGGACGAGCAGGGTATGTGCCTAGACCCCACGCGCCTACACACCATGCGCCTACACCACATGCATCCACTAAATCAGTTCGCTCATCCACTCAATCAACACCTGGACCCAATGCATCCATTAAATCAGTTCGATCATCTACGCCGCACCCATTTACATCAGAATCGGTACATGAAGTTACGTCACAAGTTTCACGCTCGGATACTTCTAGCACACATTGCAACACTGATGGTTTGTAAATATTTTAAGTTTATGTTTTGTTTTGGTTGGTGGTCTCTTCTTTTAAAACTATATATTAACACGATACTTTTTCATTGTTTTCTTCAAATGCTAATTGTTTTCAATCAAGGTTTGTTAATTCTTCAAATGCTAATTGTTTTCTTTGACATATCCATGATTGTTAATTGTTGAATTTCAATCAATATTGTTGAGAACCTACTCCACATTGTTGCTTTTTTTATATTTGAAATTAATAATTAAAGCACTTGATTGTTGGTTGACTTTTGCTTATATTATTTGACCATTCCGGATTGTGATGTTGGTCAGTTCATTATCAATATATTGTTGATTATATATAACATTGAAACGAGAGGAAGATTACTAATTTCAATTGACCTCAAAGTTGCTTTGATGATTGAGTTGAGGAATAAATAGGTAACCATTTTTCATCTTGTTTTCACAACATCAATGAAAACTGTGTCTATCTTTGGAATAATTATTTTCAAATTTTTGTAGCAAGTTGATTTAGTTTAATCTTTGTTAACTCTTGAATATTGATAGTGAATTTTGGGCGGCTTTGTGTGCTAAGATTTATGTGTGATTGCTGCAGACACTACAATTGGTACATTAAATTGCAATCTATCAAATTAATCTATCATTAGATAATTTTTAATTGGTAATCTATTTGAGAGTTTGGCCTATGCTATGCATGTTCTGCAAGCTTGTGTCAATTTGAAGCTTGGGAGATCTTTGCTAGATTTTGAATGCCATTTCAACAAAGCCATTGGGAAGAAGATGTGATGGGTTGAGTTGTTTTGTTATGTAGGTAGATATAACTCCAATTACAATATGTTGAATAGTTGAATGCTGCAAACATTGCTTATGGTACTAGCCTTATAAATTGGAAATAATACTTTTGAAATCTCTGTCAGTTTATGATATATAATCAAGATATTACATACTAATGAATCAGAGCATGGTATTTGTTTGTTATTGAAATATCTTTTGATTAAGCTTCTTTGAATGTGATGAGCATTTTTTTTTTCCTCACGTAGTGGAATTTTAATTTGGATATGAACAAATGGTCTGGTGATATGTTTGATATTTTCTGTTTGGTTGTTAAGAAATCAAGAAAGGAATATAAGTTGATGTTCATACTAGTATTTTTAGAGTAATTGTTACAAAAATAAATAAATAATAATAATAAATAAATAATATCAAACTTTTAGAGACCAATTTTAGTTGTCTCAAAATAATTATAACCTTTACACACGGCTTCCATTTGTTCCAAAAAGTAAAACTTTTGGAGACCACTTTCATTTGTCCCAAAAAATAAACTTTTAGAGACCAATTTCAGTTGTCTCAAAAATTAATTTTTGTCTCCATAACTACTCTGATTGTTGAACTATAATTAGACTATTAGAGACAAATTTTGGTTGTCTCAAAATCAAAACTTTTTGTAACCACATATTTTTGTCTCTAAAAGTCTATTTATAGTGACAAATGTAAAATTTTGTCTCTAAAAGTCATTTTTTGACTTTTCCGGATGGGCCATTTGAGACAAACTTCGCGACAAAGGAAATTGGTTGGCAAAAGTTTTTCCCAACAAATATTATACTTTTAGGGGCGAAACAAATTTGTCCTTAAAAAGCTGATTTCTTGTAGTGATTTTTCAAAATTACATAGACAAATATATTCTTTATTTTATCTAATTATTTTAGTCAATATATATATGTATAACAAATTTTTTACAATTAGTTGGCCACGTAGGTACTTAGTGGGAGAAATTGTTTGCCTAGTCTCTCTTGACTCTTCAATTGTATTATGCGAATTTTTTTTTGGTTAAAATAAAAAAAATTAAAACTCTTATTTGTCTGTTACTTAACAAGTTTAAATTAAGAGATTTATTGCAAGTGAATGATAAATATTAATA
This sequence comes from Camellia sinensis, assembly GCF_055761805.1. Taxonomy (NCBI): domain Eukaryota; kingdom Viridiplantae; phylum Streptophyta; class Magnoliopsida; order Ericales; family Theaceae; genus Camellia; species Camellia sinensis. Next base: position 155,527,870 of record NC_138967.1, read on the forward strand.
AGTGCGGTTTTTTTTCTTTTTACATAGATTATAGTCAAGTTTATGTTGGTGATTTTTCCAAAATAAAATGGGTTAAGTTTTGGTACTTTTTTGAAAGAGAAAATTACAATTGTCATATTGTATTTAACACCCATCACACTTTACCTTTTGACCATTTAATATTGACAATCAACCCCTTAAATTTCTGATCAACCCCCTCATTACTGTCTGGTGATATTATTGGAAGGGTAAGAACATAAATTCACAACCCTTTTCCATCCAAACTGTACATTTACTACCCCTTGCACTTTAGAAAGCTCTGCATATGTTCCCTTACATATATATTCTCTGCATTTGGTGAGAAGAAAACAGAACACATGACCTTTTGTGGTTGCATGTGAAATGTTTTGTGGTTGACAATTATCTAGCTATGCAAATTGCAATTAAGTTAATGGAAATCCAATCAAATAATAATAATAAGAATAAGTTCATGAATTTCATGGTATTTAACACTTACTGTTCAAGTGAGTTAATCAAACATTTTAATAATATTCACATTTTAGAACAAAATGATACATTATGTCAAGTAAAAAGATGTAATTAATAACATTCATATTTGATGTTTTTTTTTACCCCTTCTTCAAAAAAAAGAAGGTAGAAAAAATCCTTTCTCTCTCTCTAAGAGACCCTATTCCCGTCCTCTCTCTCCAAGAAATCCAAAGCACTTTATCTTGCTCTACTCTTTAGGAGGAGAGGGTGATGTCTTTAACCTTCATCTCCCCTCCATTTCTTCTTCTGAGGTTTCTATCATCATGTCAGCCACTACCGTTCTTCTTGTCACTATCATCGGCTTACTACCAAGAAAGCTTTTAGATCTAATCTCAAATCTGATTTATAACTATGATTCGATACTATTAAACGCGTTATTAGACGCTAGGTAACCACATTAGATCCAAAATGTTTTATTTTGTAAGGTAGAGGTGGAAATTAAGGTACGAAAGCTACTGGTTGCGATGATGAACGGACTGTAAATGTGATTGATATTGTTTATTTGGTGGTGATCGCTTTTACTTTATTTTTTTGAATAATATTAGGAATCATGAAATGCTTCGTGAAAATTTTTCATCCTTTCATTAGTGTGTGGTGTTTTATTATATTTGTAATCCAAGGGTGGAGAATCATTCATGTTCATCTTTCTAATATTTTTTTCATGATCCCGAGCATTACTCTTTTTTTTTTTTTTTTTTTTTTTTTGTGTTGCAATAATATCCATCTATGTAGATCCTCCTTTCATGGAGGTTTTCTCCTCCCTGCGTAGAGGTGTATTTTTTTTTTCTTCTTCTTCTTCTTCTTCTTCTTCTTCTATGTGGATATTCGTATCCTTCCTACATGGAGGTTGTAACGCCCTCAAAAAAATAACATAAAACCCATCAATATAGACATGCATTAATTTACAAAGTTCCACATTCTTCCATTCATTAGAGTTTCATTACAGAAAGTATTACATGTTAACGACAAAAGCAAATGCCCTAAAGGCTTACAGCTTTCCAAGTTAACACTTGGTTACAACAAAAGAGTGCTAACTCATTTACACATTAAGCCCTTGGCTTGAATTTACATGTAATACATCAAAAAAATAAGACAACAAAAGTGTGTCCGCCTCTAGCCTCCCAAGCTACGTCCTTGGAGGTGGCATGCTACCTGTACCTGAAAATGATATTCCCATATAGGGTGAGCCACAGCCCAGTAGAAATATACTAAACCAAATATGAACAATGACTAAAAGATTAGCAGTTGATAGATGGCCAACACAGATACTTTCCCTTATCACGCTTTACGGTTTCATGACATATAAGTCCATATTACAGTCCATTTTCCAATTCCTTTCAATTCTCAATTTACAACCATGGCTCAGAACCTGGCCAAACAACTCATATGAGACAGTAACTCATATCAAACACTTCCCATTTCATAATAGATAAGCATACTAGCTATATCACACAACAACAGATAAGCATACAAGCTATATCATTACTTCCACAGATATGCATATGAGCACTATCACACTTCCAATGACAAGCATATGAGCTCTGTCAACACATTACTAGATAAGCATATGAGCTCTATCTACGGAGTCCATCCCCTATCTCCTCCCAACAACATCCGGTTAAGAGGTTCATCCCCTATCTTCCCCTAAACTGCGGAGTACATCCCCTATCTCCTTCAACACAACACAATGGATATAAACAACAATTATACACATCATCACACAATGCATAAATTTAATCTATTCATTCAATCGTCATTCTCAATGACACATTCTAGTGATTAGTTTCAGTTTGCCTAATCATCATGCATTGTCTACAACAATCAAGACTATCCTCCACCGATAGCCCAAAGCAGTTATTTCTTTACAGAAAATAAATGCAACAATGGATATATAATCAACATTCCAACTAGGTGAGTGATAAGTAATCCAACTACACCCTTTTATCCCATAACTTCCCAAATCAATTCCTCATTTCTCATAATTAATTATACAAATTAATTAACCAATGTAATTAGGGCATTTTCCATAATTTACATTACAACCCTTAGGTTCCATTTTCATTAATGTTTCAACATTAATTCCACTTTCCCATGCCAAACATGCATTTAGGTCTTGTATAAATAAAAACCCCAACTTTTATAAAATTTACACAAAGGCCCCAAACTTTCACAAAATTACCCAACCTTCCCCAACATCTCAAACTACTAAAATTTAAAGACAAAGCTCATAGTAAGGAGTAGGTTATCCCTACCTCGAAGTTGGAGCTCGGATGGAGAAGAGACCCAAAACCAACGTGCTCCAAAGACCGAGATTTTCAGATCAAAACGACGCCCTCAACGATCAACTCAACTTTTACAAAGGCCGAAGAGAAGGAGGACACTCTAACTAGATCAAACCCTAGAGAGAAGGGAGTATCTAGAGAGAGAGGCTCTCAAAAAAGGTTTTTAGAAAAAGTAGGAGAGAGAAAGAAAAGCAAAAACTGATTTGAAATCACCCAGCGGATAACTCATATACGTATGACCCGCTCGAGCGGAGAACACGACACTCGAGCGCCAAGAACAAAAATCTGGACACGCTCGAGCGCAATAAGGCCCGCTCGAGCGCCAAGACTCAAGAATAAAGCATTTCTGCTCGGGCGCGAAAACCAGTCCGCTCGAGCATGGATTTCCCCCTCCCAGAACTTATACTCTGGAAGTACTACCCGCTCGAGCGCCAACCGACCCGCTCGAGCGCTACCGCTCGAGCGTAAAAATCACATATGCAGAAGTTTTGCAGAGACACGAAATACTGGGAGTGTGCAATCTATGCTCGAGTGCCAGAACACCCGCTCGAGCGCTAGACTAGAAACCAAACTCCGCTCGAGCGCAGAACGACACGCTCGAGCGTGACACCAAAAACCTGGGCAACAAGGATATAAACCAAGGCTTAACCCACCTGTTCAACACAAGCCCATAAACATCCTAAAACTCAATCATGTGGAATTAAAGGACACAACAAGATAGATACCACTACCAACTTCACGGAACCGAGTCCGGAATACAACAGAACAGTAAAGGGATAACCGGGATCGCTATAACCTCCCCCCCTTAAAGAATTTCGTCCCCGAAATTAAACACAAGTTTTTCAAAAACAGGTTTCCTCCATTCTTATTAATATTACAACATAATATTAAACAACCCGACCCATTACCGGTCAATTCCATCTCTTTTCAAGAGGCATTTCACAACAAATATTACAAGTGCATTATCGACATGCAATTTTCTTCCATTTCCAACCATTTCCAACATGCATGGTTCACAGTTCATATCATAATCAATATACATGATATAACTCCAGTTCTACAATATAGCCAACATATGCAATATCATAATCAACTCCCATATCAGGGTAAGTTCTACAACATACTTTCATTAAACCAAAACATTACCAATGTTTTACAACTTAAGACATATTTAAAGCTCTTAAGCACAACAATATTACAGAATTTCATTACAAAATTACTCATCAATAAACAAGTCCGGATATTTCTCGCGGACCTCCAACTCACGTTCCCAAGTGGCTTCCTCCACTCCGTGATGTTTCCACAAAACCTTAACCAAAGGGATGATCTTGCCACGCAGGACTTGATCCCGCCTATCCAAGACCCGAACCGGTCTCTGCTCATACGAGGCATCCTCATCTACCTCTAAGTCGGTCCAATCTAATACATGCGATGGATCCGGCTCATACTTCCGAAGCATACTCACATGAAACACGTCATGAACTCCGGACAACTGCAGCGGCAGCGCTAAACGATAAGCAACCTCGCCAATCCTCTCAAGGATTTCAAAAGGCCCAATAAACCGAGGGGATAACTTCCCGCTCTTCCCGAACCTCATCAAACCTCGCCTAGGTGATATCTTCAAAAAGACATGATCACCTACCTCAAACGCCAAAGGCCTCCTCCTACGGTCGGCATAAGATTTCTGACGACTCTGGGCTGTAACAAGCCTCCTACGGATAAGTTCAACTTTCTCCGTCGTCTCCCTAACCAACTCCGGACCCAACAAAGGTGCATCACCCACCTCGGCCCAACAAACTGGAGACCTACACGGTCGGCCATACAAGGCCTCAAACGGTGCCATACCGATACTAGACTGGAAGTTGTTGTTGTAGGCAAACTCCACCAATGGCAAGTGCCTCTCCCACGTCCCACTAAAGTCTAGGACACACCCTCGAAGCATATCCTCAAGGATCTGAATAGTACGCTCGGACTGCCCGTCAGTCTGTGGATGATAAGCCGTACTAAAGGTCAACTTAGTGCCCAAGGCGCTCTGCAAACTCTGCCACAACCTAGCAATAAAACGAGGGTCTCTCTTCATACCCCGCCACCAAAACTGGCGACCCAAATCCTGATACATCTTAGTACCCCCAGGATGCACCGTAAGACGTGAATGATGGAACTCTCAGAGTACTTCCTCTCGGCAAGACTCCGCCACAAACAAACGGTCTCGGTATCTCACACTCAGGTCGGGATACACCGTCAAACCCTTCTCAACTTTCCCACTGGAGATCTTCTCTCAGAAGGACTCTACCTCAAGGTCACCTCTCTGTGCCTCTAACACTCTAGTCACAAGTGTGGGCTGTGCAACAACAGAAAACAAGGTCGCAGCCTCAACAGATTTGCCCAGTAGCAAATCAAACTCACCAAGTGCTCCCAACATCTCCCATTCCCGGATGGCTATACAAGCTACATCACTAATGGATTTTCTACTAAGGGCATCGGCCACAACATTGGCCTTCCCCGGGTGATAGTGCAACTTAAAATCATAGTCCTCAATGAACTCCATTCATCTCCTCTGCCTCAGATTCAAGTCTCTCTGTGTAAACAGATACTTCAAACTCTTGTGGTCCGAGAATACCTCGAACCTCTCACCATAAAGGTAGTCCCTCCAGATTTTCAAGGCAAAGATCACTGCTGCTAACTCTAGGTCGTGCGTAGGGTAATTCTTCTCGTGAATTTTCAACTGACGTGAGCCATAAGCTACCACGCTCCCCTCTTGCATCAACACACAACCCAAACCCTCTCGTGAGGAATCACAATAAACCGCATAACCCAACCCTCTCTCCGGAATAATCAAAACCAGAGCGGTGGTCAATCTAACCTTCAATTCTTGGAACGACTTTTCACAAGTCTCACTCCGTACAAACTTGACCCCTTTCCGCGTCAATCTAGTCAACGGCGAAGCTAGCTTGGAAAAATCCTTCACAAACCGACAGTAATACCCAGCTAATCCCAGAAAACTGTGGATCTCAAACACACTCTTAGGCTGTGCCCAATCTTGCACTGCCTCAACCTTGGATGTATCAACAGACACCAATTCCCTGGATACCACATGGCCTAAGAATTTCACCTCTCCTAGCCAGAACTCACACTTCCCAAACTTGGCATACAGCCTATGGGCTCTAAGTAACTCAAGCACCACTCTCAAGTGTGCCTCGTGCTCCTCCTCTGAAGGCGAATAAACAAGAATGTCGTCCACGAAAACGACTACAAATCGATCCAAGAATTCCCGAAAGATCCGGTTCATCAAGTCCATAAAGACTGCCGGTGCATTGGTAAGCCCGAATGGCATCACCAGAAACTCATAATGGCCATACTGCGTACGGAATGCCGTCTTAGGAATATCCTCCTCCCTGACCCTCAACTGGTGGTAACCTGATCTCAAGTCTATCTTAGAGAAACAACGGGAACCCTTCAACTGGTCAAACGGATCATCTATACGGGGCATAGGGTACTTATTCTTGACCGTAGCTCGATTCGACTTCCGGTAGTCTATACACAATCTCAAGGCACCATCTTTCTTTTTAGCAAAGAGGGCCGGTGCTCCCCACGGTGAAACACTAGGGCGAACGAAACCCTTATCTAGCAATTCCTGGAGCTGAATCTTCAACTCACTCAACTCGGCTGGGGCAAAACGATAAGGTGCCATAGAAATCGGCACCGTGCCGGGCACTAAATCAATAGAGAACTCTATCTCACGATGAGGTGGCAAACTAACAAGGTCCTCGGGAAAGACATCCGAATACTCACAAACCACCCTCGGCAATACATTCTGGGTCTCATCACACTCACCACTCTCAAAGCTAGCAAGTAGACCACTAAGCTCACTTCGCCCTCGCGAATCATACTCCGGTGGTAAAACACAACCAACCCGGTCCCCCAAGAAATGGAACCACTCCCCGCTCAAGGTACATAACGTGACCCTCTGGCGGTAGCAATCGATAACAGCCCGGTATGACGATAACCAGTCCATACCCAAAATAACATCAAAGCCCTTCATGGGCATGACCACAAATGGAAAAGGAAGCCTATGGTCGGCGACCTCTATATCACAACCTCTAACACCCTGTTTCAAGATCAACTCACCACCAATAGGTGATACCACACAAATAGGAGATGCTAACTGTGCCAACTCCAATTCCAAAACAGATGCAAATGCAGCAGATACAAAAGAATGAGATGCACCCGTATCAATCAACACACTAGCAACCGAGTTGCAAAACAGAAAAGTACCTCTCACTACTGATGGAGCCGGTACTAAATCCTGCGCGGTAACAGCATACACGCGCCCTGTAGGCCCCTAATCTACCTGCTCACCTCTCGGAGCAAAAGACTGCTGCACAGACTGGGATGACGAAGCTCCCGGATTGGCCCTCGAGGCCTGCACAGACTGAGCTGGTTGAAATCCCTGCGTCTGCCTAGAACCAGACGCTCCCGAAGTAGCACTCAACTGTGGGCAATACCTCTTCAGGTGCCCAGGCTGACCACACTGATAGCAAGACAAAGGCTGGCCTCTGCCCTGACTCTGGCCCTGAGGTCTAGCTGATGAAGAAGCAGCTCGCTGACCCCCTCCCTTCTGCGGGCAAACTGAAGACTTGTGACCCAGCTGGCCACACACAAAACAAGTCAGGCCTCCCTGACTACCTCTCCCCGAGCCTGCACTCGGCACCGAAAAGGTCGATCTAGCAACTCCTCCCTGAGACTGCTGAGGGTTAGAACCCCTCTGTCTCCTGCCATCACCCTGACCATCTTGGCTCCTCTTGGAGCCTCTCTGCCCCCCATCCTCCTCCTGCATCATGAGCTCCATATGAGCTGCAGCATCCACTAAGTGTCTATACTCTCGGATGTATGACCCACCAACTCTCAGCTTGAGGCCCCGCCTCAACTTCCGCTCAAACTCATAGCAACGACGTTCCTCGGACGCCACCAACTCTGGTGCAAACCTGGACAAACTAGTGAAAGTGGCCTCAAACTCTGCCACAGACATGCCCTGCTGATTAAGCCGGCTAAACTGATCCCTCAGCTTCTCCCTAGCCACTACAGATAAGAACCTCTCCTGGAAAGCATTTACAAATGCCTCCCATGTACCACCAACACGAGCCTTCTCGTACTTCCACCATTGACCCGTATCTCCCTTCAGCTGGAAGGATGCCAAGGTCACTTTCAGTGCCCTGTCCTCGATGCCAAGCATCTCGAACGTCTTACTCATTTGTTCCAACCACTCATCAGCCTTCAGTGGCTCCTTTGGATCCCCAACAAACTCGTCCGGGTTAGACCGGAAGAACTCCCTCTTCAAGAAGGAAGGCCCTGCCTCAGCTGCCTGATTCCCAGCCCGGAGGATACCCAAAGCCCCTGCTATCTCTCGTGCCAAGGCACTCATAGCCTGCTGACCTGCTGGCTCGGCCACATTGGTCTGACCAACTCCCTCCTGCACTGCCGGAACCTCCTCCGGTAAAGGCATCTCCTGCCTACCACGTCTGCCACGCCTACCACGTCCTCGTCCTGACATCCTAATAAAGGTAACCAAGACTATTAGCACATTCATAAATGTGCCGAAGCTATAACACTCGCGTCCTAATGCATGGACAACTGTAATTCACTCCACGTAAGCACATAAACACATAAGCATTTACGAATTTCATCTCTGGATAATGATAGTCCCGAGGCGTTACTAGAGTTCCGGTTAGAAACAGCATTGATCAAGTGCTTTTCCAACAAGACTACCAGAAACCCAAGGGTCCAATCAGCATCCTAGAAACTAAATCCCATACCCACATAGTCACATAAGCATGTTATCAATTAAGCACATAGCATATGACACCACATCTAAGTCTCTATCAAGCGAGACAAACCCATTGTGATCCTAATCACTTCCCACGTACCCAAAGTATTCGAACCCAGTACGCTCTGATACCAAGTTGTAACGCCCTCAAAAAAATAACATAAAACCCATCAATATAGACATGCATTAATTTACAAAGTTCCACATTCTTCCATTCATCAGAGTTTCATTACAGAAAGTATTACATGTTAACGACAAAAGCAAATGCCCTAAAGGCTTACAGCTTTCCAAGTTAACACTTGGTTACAACAAAAGAGTGCTAACTCATTTACACATTAAGCTCTTGGCTTGAATTTACATGTAATACATCAAAAAAATAAGACAACAAAAGTGTGTCCGCCTCTAGCCTCCCAAGCTACGTCCTTGGAGGTGGCATGCTACTTGTACCTGAAAATGATATTCCCATATAGAGTGAGCCACAGCCCAGTAGAAATATACTAAACCAAATATGAACAATGACTAAAAGATTAGCAGTTGATAGATGGCCAACACAGATACTTTCCCTTATCACGCTTTACGGTTTCATGACATACAAGTCCATATTACAGTCCATTTTCCAATTCCTTTCAATTCTCAATTTACAACCATGGCTCAGAACCTGGCCAAACAACTCATATGAGACAGTAACTCATATCAAACACTTCCCATTTCATAATATATAAGCATACTAGCTATATCACACAACAACAGATAAGCATACAAGCTATATCATTACTTCCACAGATATGCATATGAGCACTATCACACTTCCAATGACAAGCATATGAGCTCTGTCAACACATTACTAGATAAGCATATGAGCTCTATCTACGGAGTCCATCCCCTATCTCCTCCCAACAACATCCGGTTTAGAGGTCCATCCCCTATCTTCCCCTAAACCGCGGAGTACATCCCCTATCTCCTCCAACACAACACAATGCATATAAACAACAATTATACACATCATCACACAATACATAAATTTAATGTATTCTTTCAATCGTCAATCTCAATGACACATTCTAGTGATTAGTTTCAGTTTGCCTAATCATCATGCATTGTCTACAACAATCAAGACTATCATCCACCGATAACCCAAAGCAGTTATTTATATACAGAAAATAAATGCAACAATGGATATATAATCAACATTCCAACTAGGTGAGTGGTAAGTAATCCAACTACACCCTTTTATCCCATAACTTCCCAAATCAATTCCTCATTTCTCATAATTAATTATACAAATTAATTAACCAATGTAATTAGGGCATTTTCTATAATTTACATTACAACCCTTAGGTTCCATTTTCATTAATGTTTCAACATTAATTCCACTTTCCCATGCCAAACATGCATTTAGGTCTTGTATAAATAAAAACCCCAACTTTTGTAAAATTTACACAAAGGCCCCAAACTTTCACAAAATTACCCAACCTTCCCCAACATCTCAAACTACTAAAATTTAAAGACAAAGCTCATAGTAAGGAGTAGGTTATCCCTACCTCGAAGTTGGAGCTCGGATGGAGAAGAGACCCAAAACCAACGTGCTCCAAAGACCGAGATTTTCAGATCAAAACGACGCCCTCAACGATCAACACAACTTTTACAAAGGCCGAAGAGAAGGAGGACACTCTAACTAGATCAAACCCTAGAGAGAAGGGAGTATCTAGAGAGAGAGGCTCTCAAAAAAGGTTTTTCGAAAAAGTAGGAGAGAGAAAGAAAAGCAAAAAGTGATTTGAAATCACCCAGCGGATAACTCATATATGTATGACCCGCTCGAGCGGAGAACACGACGCTCGAGCGCCAAGAACAAAAATCTGGACACGCTCGAGCGCAATAAGGCCCGTTCGAGCGCCAAGGCTCAAGAATAAAGCACTTCCGCTCGAGCGCGAAAACTAGTCCGCTCGAGCGTAGATTTCCCTCTCCCAGAACTTATACTCTGGAAGTACTACCTGCTCGAGCGCCAACCGACCCGCTCGAGCGCTACCGCTCAAGCGTAAACAAACCCGCTCGAGCGTAAAAATCACATCTGCAGAAGTTTTGCAGAGACACGAAATACTGGGAGTGTGCAATCTACACTCGAGCGCCAGAACACCCGCTCGAGCACTAGACTAGAAACCAAACTCCGCTCGAGCGCAGAACGACACGCTCGAGCATGACACCAAAAACCTGGGCAACAAGGATATAGACCAAGGCTTAACCCACCTGTTCAACACAAGCCCATAAACGTCCTAAAACTCAATCATGTGGAATTAAAGGACACAACAAGATAGATACCACTACCAACTTCACGGAACCGAGTCCGGAATACAACAGAACAGTAAAGGGATAACCGGGATCGCTATAGAGGTTCTCTTTATCCCTTTTTGGATATATTTTGTGCTCTGATGTACTTTATTGAACAATTTATTATTGGATGTGCAATATATGAGGCCTTATACTTTCCCATCTAAAAAAAAAACATTCGTATTCTAACAAATGTTTGTTAATGTTATAACGAAACAAATGAAAGCAAGAAAGTAAAATAAGAAATCACACAAAAATATGAAAATATATGTGGTTCGGAGGATAGCTCAATCGAGTGTGATTGTGTCGATCTATGTTTGTGTGGAAATCTTGGTACACCACAATTGCGATTGAATGTTGAAATGCAAGCCTCAACTGAGTAATCATCAAAGCAGCATCAAACACCTAGGGCATGGAACACACCAAATAGAGTGCTAACTGATCTTGAGTAGTGGCCAAAATTGGCCATTGTATCCCTGCGGCAAAACTTGGCTCACTTAGTGCTGATCAAAGGAGAGAAGTAATATGCACCAAGCAACAAAAGAGCGTTGAAAATGTATGAGCTTGTAGAAATGAGGATTCGGTTGAACTACATATGGAAGACACACAATTTGGCAAGGGTGAATGCCTTGATGGTGATACACATGCTATATCAAGTAAGCCTCTACAAGTTTGGAGCTCTTTAGTTAAAGGAGAGATTAACAAGGTGTCAAAATTGAAGTATAAAATAGGTGCCCATAAGATTGAGAGCCTAGTAGATGGCATGTACAATGTCCCTGCTGAGATCTCAAAAAAAGGCTTTTCCTATTAGGAAAATGCCTTGGTTAGATACTTCATTGATAAAAAATTCTCTTTCCATTATGGGAAAACTTGAATAGAGAACCTTTGGGAAAATTTGCTTGAGGATGTTGTCTCTATTGATAATGGCTTTTTTATTTTTAAAATAAAAAGTGAAGAGGCTATGGACAAAATTTTGGAACATGCCACTGATTATGTTGTGGCTAGATTGATTGTTGTTAAAAAAAATAGCAACCTGGACGAAAACTAACAAAGTGTGGATTTTCGAGTGTGCCATTGTGGGTGCAATTGTATAATGTTCCTTTCGAGCTTTGGACTGAAGAGGGTTTGGGTTACATTGCTAGCATCATGGGAACTCCTCTTTATTTGGATGAACCTATTTTCAAGAGAAGCAAACTTACGTTTGCGAGAATATGTATTGAAGTGCCAGTAATTAAAGAGATCCCTGAGTCTTTCAAAATAAATCTTGGCTATGGTAACCCATATGAGATTCAAGTTGAGGTTTCATGGAAGCCTCAAAGGTGTGATGTTTGTAAGACTTTTGGTCATACCATTAATTTGTGCCCTCAAAAGCCAAAGACCTTGAACCCTCCCTCTTTCAAACAAGAGTGGAGATTCAAGGAGACTAAAATACAAATTATGACTAAATGTGAAGTGGTGAAGAAAAAGGGGAGATATGGTGAGCAAAATTCAACGACAGTGATAAAACAAAGAGAGACAGACACAGTCTTCTGCCCCCTTAACATCTAATGACTTGGATGTCCTTGAATCGTGCGATATGGGAGAGCTAGGGAATGGAGAATTAAGTCAAGAGTTGGTGTGCCAAATGAAGAGCCTAAAAATAGAGGGAGTTCATCTCCAAGTGACCCCAGCAATGGGGAGACTACAAAGGAGGATAATAGAAGAAAGCTCTAAGCGAAACTTCATAACTTAAAGAGTGCTAGAGGGAAATTTTGAATAATTTTTGTTGTGAATGTTGTGTTTGTTTTCTGTAGACTTAGTTTTGTTTCCTTTGATGGAGTAGTTTTTTTTTTTTGTTCTCCCTCAAAAGATGTGTATTGAATTTTGTTATATATCTTTCTTTTTTTAGTTATAATATAACTTACTTATCCCAAAAAATATATATATGGTTCGACTAGGGGTGTAATTTTGGCCCAGCCAGGCTCAGCTCGACCCGACCCACAAGGGCTCGGGCTGGCCCATGTCAGGCCTTGCCAGCTATCGCCAAAAATTGGACCGGGTTGGTCCGTGGGCCAAACAATTATGCCCAGGCCCAAGCCCAGGCCTAGGGGCATTCGAGCTTCGGGTGGGCCGGTAGGCCTGGGCTCGGGCTTTGGGCGGGCCTAATTTTTTTATTTTCCACCAAAATTTTATTATTTTCACTAAAAATAACATTGGGCCTCGGGCGGGACGAATCTCAGGTTACACTTTGAGTGGGCTTTGAACGGGTCGGCCCAGGCAAGCTAAGCCCATGGTCCGGGCTGGGTGTAGACACCTTATTTTTTACCGCCTTTAAGAATTGAGCGTTTTAGGTTAATCACTCGATGATGAAAGTTACGCTATACAAACGTTCGATTTCTTCAGCAAGAAGAGCTTCTAAATCCCAACCTTACACCCCATTTTTGACCGAAACTATTTTTGATCAAAATTATTTTAGACCTTAAAACGCTCTTTTTCAAAATATTGTTTCAAATGTTTCTACGATGTTCCGAGACTCACATTTCGTTTAAAAGTTATACTCTTCGGTAAACTGAGTAAGGACAAAGTGGAAATAAATCAAAGAGAGGTGAACTCTTTGAAAAATCTTTAAAAACGTCTTATTGATAGTTTTGGAGTTGAACAAAATAGGAGTGGAGGGAAGAAAACTAGTTGGGGAAATGGTTGAGCATCAAACCGTTAAGAAAGAACTAAGCAGCCTACACTAAATCATGCCTATCTCTTTGTACACTTAGACTTTAGTTGTGAGGCCAACACCATTGGAAATTGGACTTCCAGGGCTTCAATTTAGATTCAAGAATCTCTTAAAGCCGAGTCCGGATGAAGGAGATATGGTCGTTTGAAGTTAGGTATCAATTCGATTAAGATAGAAATGAGCAACCTTCACTAAAATAGGCATCTCTCTTTACACACATAGAATTTAGATGTGAGGCTACCACCATTAGAAAGTAGACTTTCGATGCTTCAATTTAGACTCAAGAATGACTTGAAACCAAGTTTGGATGAAGGAGATATGCCCGTTTGAGGTCAGGCCTAGAAGCAGATTTTTGTGGCCGGCAGGCCACTATTTGTGGCCGGCAATTTACACTTCTAGCTTGCCAACCATTGGTGAAAAACATAGATATTTTTGGCCAACTGTCCCCCAAAAGCTCTAGCTGTTCCAGGCATGATATTTTCGACCTGAGGGGCTGTTTTTCTACATATACCAGGCCTTCCTTTGTGGTTTAAGGTTGAAAAAAAATCCAAAAGTTTCAATTCTTGAACTTCTCTCTATATCTCTATCTCTATCTTGCAACACACACACCTTACCCATACACTTCTTAAACCAATATTGGAGCTCTCCTTGCTAAGATTATTGAGTCCAAATTCCAGCCCTTGAGAGTTCAAACTTGTTGGTTTGTGAACAAAAGTGTTATTTCTCTTCAAGAGGTATAACTACTAGCTCCTTTGCACTACTTCTTTTCTATCTTTTCTTGTTGATTTTGAACTATTTTTCAACTGTTTTTATGAGCTGAGGCTTGTGGTTTAAGGCTATTAAAGGTAGAGGGATTAATCACCATTCTTTGAATCTTGTTCTCTAAGTCATTACACTTGTGTTTCCCATCTCTTCATCAACTTTTTTTGAGCTTTTTACCACTGATTTTCAAAGGTTTTCAGAGGCTAAAAAAGTGGTTTTGAAGTCCCAAAAATGGAGGGGTTCGCCATCCCTTCTTTGGCTTGTTTACTAGCTTAAATTGCTCCATGCTTTAGCTAATTATTGTAGCTACTTTTGTCTTCATTCCAGCACATTTTTGTACTATTTTGGGCTGTTTTTGGACTGTCTAAACTCCGAAATTTTGGGCTGAAAATTATGGTTTATGGACAATAAGGGTGAAGGGGTAGTTCACCATTCCGTCTACCTAGCTTCCAAGGCCTTTACCCTTGTGGTTCCCACCTTGTTCTGACCTTTTTTTGAGCCTTTAAATACTGAATTTTAGAGTTATTTCAGTGGCTAAAAACACTTTTTTTGAAGTCCAAAATTGGAGGGGTTAGCCTCCCCTTCTTGTGTCTTGTTCACTAGTTTACATAGCTCAATGTTTTAGCTTATTATTCTAGCTATTTTTGTTTTAATTCCAACATGTTTTAGGACTTATTTAGCATTGTTGTAGGACTTTTTTTAAGTGTTTATTGCGTTTGAGCCTTATATTGCATACTTGTAGTGTAATTGTTCTCATAAGTTTGGTGTTTTAGGCCTTAGACACTACCTTATTTGAATTGATTGCATTTATTTAGTGATTTTTTTACTTGTTCTCACCTTTAATCACCTCCCTCCTTTATTGGATTTTTCTTTGCTTTGAAAGTGGTTTCAAATTATTTGTTTGTTTAAGCATGCGATTAAGGTGTCATGCTTAATGGTTTAATCCCTTTGGGGGTTCATTACTAATGGAATGATGTCTCTTTCATGGCCAAAGCAACATTTGATTTGAGCCCTCTTTCCATTAGAGGACTTAAATTCACTTTTGGACTTAATTGATTAAAGAATTGAAAGGTAACTAAAATGGAGTAATAAAATTGGTGATTAAAAAGTGATGCAAGATAACCATTTGGTTTGGGTTCAATCGGACGTTAATTGAACCCTTGAGTCTTGAGTCGTTTCATACTCATTAGTGATGAAAACGGTTCAAGATTCATTGTCAACTACTTCCCTTGATCTTTCATGATAGGGAGGCGATTTTGAGAGTCTTATTTTGTTGCATTTATTGAACTTGTACACTTTGGTACATAGGCCATCATGCAATGAAATTGCATAGATTAATGGTTTGTGAATCAAATTTTACTACTCCTTTGAGCTGTTCGAATGATAAGGAGGGGTAAATTGTGCAAACAAACCCTTGAGAATACCATGTTCCTGCTCTGTTCGCTCTCTGTTACAACAGGAAAATCCAGTCATCAGTGGCCAACAGGCCACCATCAATGGACGGCAGGCCATTACTTCTAGCCTGCCAGCCACCAGTGCAAAATCCAACAGTGTACTTTTGAAGAAAAACAGAGTTGGTTCTGAGGTGGAAATCAGTGCAAGTGTTCTACTGTGCAACAGAAGCATTTGGTAATAGAAACAGTGGCTTTTTCGGGTGGAAAGTCTGTGCATGCATAAGCATTTCTTGTTTCCTGAGGAGGAGTAATTAGAGTAGTTAATTTGGTTACTTCATGTTGTAATTAATTAGTTAGCTAATTAGAACTTTGTAATTAATTAATTAGTGTAATTAATTAGTTAGTTCCAATTTGTAATAATTAGCTAGAATAGTTAATTAGTTGTGATGTTGTAATAACTAGCTAGCATAGTTAGTTAATTCGTTTTGTAATTAGCTTAGTTAGTTTATAGCGATCCCGATTTTTCCTTCATTGTTTAATTGTATTTCAGACTCGGTTCCGTGGATGTATTGTTGTCTTTTTCCTGTTTCTATCCTTTACTCTTTGTATATGAGTCTTTGGTCGTGTTGGGTAGGTTTAAAACAGGTTAGTTGTGTTTGGAAACCAAGGGTTGATGTCCATTTAATTCCAACTAGTGTCTATTAAATTTTCATAATGGTTCATTCAATTCCAATTAGTGATCCATTCATATTCCATTAGTGGGACTTTATGACAAATTTGTCCATTCATATTTCTAACTAGTGTTCATTTAATTCTAGTTAGTGTTCATTTAATGCTAATTAGTGTTCATTTAATTTCAATCAGTATTCATTTAATTCTAACTTGTCCTTTCATTTTCCAATTAATGGGCTTTAATAACAACCTTTCAATATCACTTGTTCATCTCCCTTTTGATTTCAAAACCCTAGAACCGTCTTCTCTCTCTCCCTACACACCTTGTCTCTCTAGGTTTTCATCTCCCTCTAGTGTAAATCTATACTAAGTCCTTTGTAAGAAAGGTAGAGTGGGTTGAGGGCTTCATTTTTAATTTGAAAGTTTGGCGATTTGGAGCACTTTGGTTTTTGGCCTTCATCTTCTCCATTTGGTCTCTCCATTTGAGGTAGGGATTTCTTTGTTCCTTTTCAATACTCCGTCTATAGATAGACATGTGGTAGTTTTGTATTGCATGAAAATCATATCCGTGTTGGATTTGTTTGAAAATCATGAGGGGAACCTAGGGTTGGTTGTTTGAGAATGGTTTTGTTATCACTGACTGTGGTTTGGACTAATTAGAGAGTAAAATTAGTATGTTATTGTTGAAAGAAGAGAAAGCCCTAAATTATATTTTGATTTGGTAAAATAAAAAGGATTTACGGATTTCGATTTGGTAAAATAAAAAGGATTTACGGTTGAACAATGTTGGTAAATTTCTATTGTTAATATGAGTTGTGTAGAAGGTGTTAACAGTTAAGGGATTAATTATGGTATTGGGGTTATTTTGAAATGAACGTACTGAATCAAGTTGGGTTATGGCTTATTATCCATGGAATTGATTTTGTAAAATGAAGAGAATGTAATTGGTTTTGTGAAAAGGGAAAAGTGTTTTTGGAATAAGTGATGGAACATGTTGACTTAAGAAAATTATGAAGTTGATCTTGAAAACGGTAAATGAAATGTTAACTCTATGTGAGTCTCGAAAAATAAAATTGAGAATTAAACTATTGTATCATGAGTGTCGAATACACACGTTTGGGGGTTTTATCCTTACCTATCGTACTAGTGTCGTTGTTGGGTTTAAGGTTTGCTTGAGAGTTGAGTCTCTTTTATTAGGTGTACTGAATACATGCATCTAGAGGTTTTGTCCTTGGTCATCGGTGGAGGATGACATTGGTGTATTGAATTGTGATGTATGCGTTACACTTGTGTTGGTTAAACATTATTGAATAGTTTATGTGTATGTATTACACTTGTTATTGATGCTTTGTTGTATTGAGGAATTTGTATATGATAATTGTTTATATACATTGTGTTGTGTGGGAGGAGATAGGGGATGTACTCCACGGTTTAGGAGAAGATAGGGGATGGACCTCTAAATCGGAAACTGTTTGACATTGATACAACACTACAATGTGTATCATTTGTGAAGTATAGAAGTGTTTTTGTTTGATAATGATACAACACCAAAATGTGTATCATTTGTGAAGTATGGAAGTGTTTTTGTCTGAGATTGATACAGGACTAAAATGTGTATCTATTATGAGGTATGAAATGTTTAAAATGAGTTATTATCTTGCTTATCGCTTTGGCATATCCTTAGCTACTATGCATATAGCCGGTAGAGCAGAGTTTTAATTGTTTTCGTCAGTGTATCTGAATATGTTATGGGTTGCGATGTTACAGTTTTGAAAGGCCGAGCTGCCTCATTTGTGGATTATATACATGTTGATGATTTGTTATTTCCCTTTTATTTAAGGCATGCATGTATTGATATGAATGTATTAGGAACAAACCAAAATGCCATTTTGAGATTTTGGAAAGTGTGAAGGAAAAAGGGGTATTTGTGAACATGTTTTCAAAAAAGGTCATTTTGTTGTAAGTACGGAAAATGGGGGAAGAGTAATGGGCTTGGTAAAATTGTTTTTTTTTTCTAAAACTATTATAGTCATGAAAGTTTGGAAAAATGGGTAATTAAAAGGAAAGAAGGTGTACCGCTTATAGCATTGAATGAAATGGCTGTTTTCGAGAAAAGTTCATACTTATGTATATTTTGTATAAACTGCCACATTACTATTCTAGTATGAGATTGAACATTCATGATCATAGCTATCTGTAAGTTGTTATTGTTGAGGATCATGTTGAGATCTCTACTGGACTATATATTCATCCCACGTTGTTGAATCTTTTTCAGGTGATAGCCAGGATGTGCTACAAGGTTTTGGATCTTCTTATTTGTTGGCCATGGGGCCTCTTTTGTGTTGGCAGAATGCCATTTATGTAAAAGGGTTATACCATTCTTCTTGACTTTTTAATGATGTAAGCCCAAGGGCAATTTATTTAGTGTTCTCATGTTGTATTTACTTGCATACGAATGAGAGCAATGTTATTCACTTCTACAAGTTGAATATATGAGTTTATTTTCGCATGTTATCTCTGAAATGGAATTAAGTAAATGAAATTGGTAATACTTCGAGTAATAAAAAGTGGGGCGTGACAACTTGGTATCAGAGCGAGCCGGGTTTGAATACTTTGGGCTCGTGGGAAGTAGTTTTTACTACAGTGGGTTTGCTTCATGTGGTGAGGACGTTGCATATAGTTAACATGAATGCTAGGACTTGTATGTTGCATTTATGTGGGCATGGGATTAAGTTTTCTGGATAGTACTCGTAGCCGGTGAACTTGCTTTGACGTCCTCTTGGAAACACGCCTGATCAACGTAGTTTCTGATAGGAATTCCTTGAGAGTTCCGGGATGAGTGACTATCTTTAAGGACTTGATTCGATTATGTGTTTAAATGTTTAAATGCTTATATGCAATAGAAATGTATGTCTTCCAACCCCACGTCTTTCTCCCTTTCATTTACTAGCTTATGTTGGTTAGTTTAGGGTATCATGTTTTGTTTAGCATGCTTCATGTTTGCATCCACTTGTATTGCATACATTGAGCTCGGTGTATCATTCTAACTTGCATTGTTAGTTAACGCTTCTTTGAATACGTGCTTAGACAGCATGCTATCAAATTGATACATATGCCATATTAGTAGCTGAGCCTAGTAATTGAATATCGCATACGTTGCATTAGTCATGTTGCATTAGTTAAAGCATGCATTTTTCTAACTCTTTTCTTTTGGCTTGCCTTGGAGTACTAGGTGAGCATTTTCGCATTAGCATATTGCATGAATGTGGTTGTTGCCATAACAAAGCATATTCACCATAAGGCTAAGTGCTTAGATGATAAATTGCTGTGGGCTCGCCTTTTTCCGTGCCCTCGCCTTTCAAAAAGGGTTTGAAAAGAAAGCCTCACAGTTCAGACTCTACCGCGGTTCTAAATCTAATTTTACAAGTGCAATGTGAAATTGATAAACACCAAAGAGTCCAATTCGGCAAATCATTTTGGAAAATCGATTTTAAATCAAATAATGCCAAAAGTGGACTGCTTTGCAAGATTACAAAGTTGCCACCTAAATATTTTATTTTTGGAGAAATTTAGGAAACCCTGACTCGTGCCAAAGGCCACGTGTCCGTCATCACCAAAGTTGTCTCGGCTCGAGAACTTGGGTACGAGAGGGAAAGGTCCTGAAATGAGCACCCCCGCTCACCCGATCAAACGATCGGCCTCTACTAATCATGATATGTTCTTTTATAAACCTTATGTGTTGTTGTCCCAGTTATTAGGCTAACTTTTCTATGTGACGCACACAAACAAGTATAGACTAGGTCGCAAGACTTGGAACAATTCAACTCGTGTTTGTTTTCAAAAATTGTTTGAATTTGTCACCTCAAGTGAGCTTAAAAATGCAGATTTGCACCAATCATAATGGGCTTAAAACATGATTTGCCACTTCGCAAAATGGGCTTAAAACATACATTCGTTGAATTGTTCCAATTTAAACACCAAGCCTTAACCCACAGGCATTCATGCAGTTTAGCAAATAAGCACATAGCCTCATGGCAAGCATGCGAAACATGGCAATATGGCAATCACACTCATACAAGTATGCTAAAGCATAAAACTCACTGAGTACTCCAAGCCAAAACAAAAACTAATTAGAAAGATGCATGATCCTAACTATGTTAAGATGCCTAATGCAACACATGCAATGATGCAATTAATAGGCACGTCTACTAATATGGCATATGATTCGATTTGAACAACATGCGATTAAACACGTATTCAAATAAGATATTGGAATTGCAATGTAGTTTGAATGATGCGCCGAGCCTCGGTGCATGCAAGACAAATGAATGGATGCAAACATGCAAGCATAAGGTATGCTAATCAAAACATGTCCCTAATTTAACCATCGAAAGTGGATAAATAAAAGGGAGAAAGACGCAGGGTTAGAAGACATGAACACATGCACGCACACTTATTACAACATTAAGCCCTCGCGAAGGAGGGTCCGAATGAATAATCTAACTAGCTACGCTAATTACAACTCAAAACCAATTAACTATTCTAGTTAACTAATTATTACAAACCGAATTTAA
Source organism: Camellia sinensis (assembly GCF_055761805.1). Classification (NCBI taxonomy): domain Eukaryota; kingdom Viridiplantae; phylum Streptophyta; class Magnoliopsida; order Ericales; family Theaceae; genus Camellia; species Camellia sinensis. The sequence continues at coordinate 155,548,941 of NC_138967.1, forward strand.
GCTAATTAATTATAAAATGAATTAATTAACTAAATAATTACAACAGTTGTATGAATGAATTAGCTACGAATAACTAATTAAACAAAGTGAGTAAACGGCCTCAAGGGCGAGGGACGCAGCATGCTTGGTTGGTTTCCTCTCGAAAATCCACCGCCTTGCTATCGGACACCTCTGTTTGCACTTTCTTGAACACCAACAGTGCTGCCAACTTCTAGAACACCTCTGCTCCAACTCAGGAACACACTTGTGCAAAATTTCATTTCTGGCCGATCGGCTACCAATGGTGGCTGTCCGCTACCATTGGTGGCCGGTCAGCCACTGCTGGTGGCCGGTCAGCCACCCCTTCCCTGAACTTCCCTTTTTTGCTGCAACAGAGAGCAAACAGAGGCAAAGCAATGTATGTACTGTTACTCTCCTTATCATCACACAAGTTCAAAAGAGTGTAGCTCTTGGCCCTCAAACCATCAACCAAGAATTTTCATGCATGATGGCCAAAGAACCAAGCTTGTACAAGCTTAATGAATGCAAAACAAGATTCAACAAAACCACAACGCTATCATGCATGATCAAGGGTGATGGTAACAAAGAAAAGTGGCACATTTCATCACTTTGAGTATGAAACGTCCCATTTTCATTGTGTTCGAATTAACGTCCGATCTGAACACATGCAATGCAACACAAAAGATGCTTTATCTTACTTCTTTTACTTGCTCATTTTTATTTAGCTTACCAACCCATTCTTTAATTGATTAGTCCAAAAGGTGAGTGTCCTCTAATGGAAAGAGGGCTTAAACCACAAGTGCCTTGAGCATGAAAGAGACCTCATGCCGTTGGTTAGTAGAAACCCTCAAAAGAGGATTGAAACCATTAAGCACGAGTGTCTCATTTTCACACTTAAGCCAACAAGGGTTTCAAAGCCACTTCCAAAATAAATGAAAAAGTGAAGAATAGAGTGAGATTGTAGAGATTTCAGTGTTGAAATGGAGTGCAAAATGACACTAAAACATGCAAGCAACTCATGCAATTCATGCTAAAAAGCCTAAAACATTAAGCTAGTGAGGCCTCTTTACACTACAATCACACAATACAAGCCTCAAAGGACCAAACCAACTCAAAACAAAGACAAAACCAGTCAAAAAAAATAGCAAAAACATGTTGAGATTAAGATACAAAATGCTAGAAAAACATGCTCACATATTAAGCTATCTAGGCATGCAAACAAGACACAAGGAGGGGAGGCTACCCCCTCCAATTTTGGACTTCAAAGTGAGGTTTTTACCACTGAAATAACTCTGAATTTTAGTGGTTTAAAGTCCCAAAAAGTTTGATTTGAATATGCTAAAAGATGTTGCAAAAGCTTACACAATTAAGCAACAAGAAGGGTGGACTACCCCTTAACACAAAATGACCTCAAACCACCATGTTAAGCCTCAAAAACTAGATTTTTTTGTAGTTGAAAACCAGCTCAAAAAAAGTAGAAAAGGATGGCAAAACAACTGTGCACAATAAGCTTAAATGAGGTAAGATATCTACCTTTGAAGCACATCACAAAACAGCCACAATTTCAGCCTCAAACCTCCTTTCAAATCTCAAACTAGGCTCCAAGGGACCTCAACTCCAAGGTGGTCGAGTTTGGTTAAGGCTCTATGTGCAAAGGAGTAGAGAAACTTGAGTTTAAGGCACAAAACAAGAAGAGAGAGAGAATTCTAGAAAGAGAAGGAGAATTTTGATCCAAATTTTCTAACCCCTCCAAATGGGGGAGAGTACCCCCTATATATAGAAAATCAAGGTTAAGACTTGAATTCATCCTACCATATATGTGTATGGAGATGCACTTCAGTGAACAACTGCTGGCACAGCTGGCAAACAAATATCTGAAAAAGGAGAAAAATGGTCGTCGGCCACCATCGGTGGCCAACCGACCATCAATGTGGCTGGCTGGCCACCATTGATGGTCGGCAGGCACAAGCCATGGCTGATAGGCTGTGGGGCAGGCCGACAGGCCACCCTCTCCTCCAGACTTGAAACAACAAGTTCTTAGTCCACAACCAAGTACAAAGCAGACAAGGTTTAGAGGCTCAAAGACAAGACACTCGGCCAAGATCTTCGGGCATTCAAAATGAACACAAGCATACAAGATCATCGAGTGTTCAAACGATGACATCCAAGTCTTGAGGACGGTCAAAAATGGGGTGTCTACAACTGCTTGAATGCCTGTGGATGAAAGCTAATTACTTGAATTGGAATAATTTGAGTAAATGTTCATATGCGATCACTCTTTCAAGCGGTACATATTCGAAACAATTTTCAAAACAAACATGAAATCAAATATTCCAATTTTCGCAAATAAGTCTATACTTGTGTGCGCATCATCACATAGTAATGTCAGTCTAATAGCCAAAATAAGAGCATATAATGTACACAAGATTCATATCATGATTAGTAGAGGCCGATATTGATCGGGCAAGCAGGGGTGCTCAATTCATGACCTTTCCCTTTCGTACTTAAGTTCCCGAGCCGAGACAATCTTGGTGATGACGGACACGTAGCCTTTGGCATGAGTCATAGGTTTCCTAAATTTTCTCAAAAAATATTTAGGTTGCGACTCTGCATCTGGCAAAACTGTCCATTTTGGCAACTTGATTCAAAATCGATTTTCCAAAAGATTTGTCAGATTTGGACTCTTTGGTGTTTATCTATTTCAAATTGCACTTGTGGAATCAGATTCAGAACCGCGGGAGTCCGATAATGTAGGGCTTATTCGTCTTTCGAGAGGGTGCACGAAAAAGTTGAGTTACAGTTTTTGGCAACTCTGCTGGGAAAAATAGAGAACTTGACTCCAATTTCATAATGTGAAATTTTATGTACACTTATATGTTCTTTGCATTTGCATTTGCATTAGTGCACTTAAGTCACTGTGTTTGCCATCTGTTATTCCTAGACGGTTTGCCGGAGGCTTGACCAAAAGCTTGCCAAAAGGCTGACCGGTCGCGGGCTCTGCCATGATGGGAACATAACCCTTGGATCTAGACTACCGCTGTACCATTTGATCTTCCTTTCACTTCTCGGTGTTAGGTGTGAGAGGTATATTAGGTAGTCTTGTTGAGGTACCCTTTTGGCCTTTTGGCCTAGTTGCATATCAAAAAGCTATAGAGACTGTTCCAAACTAGGACAGGATGCTTATCTGAATACAAGATTGCGTGAAACCAATTTGTTTGAGAAGTGAAACCTAGTTCCTGATGAAACTAGGACAGGGTAACCTACCCCCTCATAGGAGTGCTTTGGCTCTCTTTAACTAGTATGTGCTTTACAGTGAAACTGTACAAGAATGTGCATATCAGTTGCAAAGTTGGTATCTATTTGGGGGCAAAATGTAACGGGGAGTACATACATTCAACTATGATCATATCTATTCTAGTGAAATTGGGCTGAGGTGCTGCCTGTTTTCTCTTTTGTAAGGTAGGCCTAGAACGATAGCTTCAGAAGGCTCTAATATTCCCCAGGTACTCTGGACTCGTGTCGATAGACTTTGTCAGGTCGGAAATTTAGTTCCAAGGCAGCCAGTGTTTGCTTCACTTTCGCCAGTGGTGAGATGAATGAGGGCCAGACAGGGTTCACCAGTTCCACTATTCCGACATTTACCAGTTAGATTACCTTTGTTCAGCTCATCCTGGGCATCTACCCCTATCATGGTTCAGCCTCTTACAAATTTGGAGGAATTATTACTCCATCTGTAGCAAACAGAGTACTCTCTCCAGCATGACGCAACCCATCAAGCCAAGGTTACGACCCGTCAGGCCAAGGTTATAACTAGCCTACAGCAACAGCAACTGCAGCCAACAATGGCCTCTGCATCACATGTACCCACCACGGCTGTCCCTGTGCCCAGTACCACAGCTAATGCTACCACTGCTCAAGATCCACAAATTGAGGGTATTCCAATTTTACCAGCCCAAGCCGAACCCATCCTAGCACAAACTTCCAGAGCCCGGGTGTATCAAACCGAGGCACCATTTGAATTCGAGGTTGATCCAACCGCGCTCAAAGTCAATAAGCTAGAAAAACTGTTCAAAATGGCACAGGGGGTCAACTCTATTCCAGACATAGAGGATAGGCACACTGAATCGGCTGTTACCTTACCAGAGTGGTTCAGGATGCCGCATATTGACCGCTTTGATGGCTCTAGAGATCCAATGGTGCATTTGTGTCTGTTTTCTGATATCCTACGACCAATGGGTTTGACCCGAGTACAGAAGTTGTCACTATTCAGCCGAACCATGTCTAAAATAGCTGTCATCTGGTATGCTAAATTAGAAGACTCTCTGAAACAGAGCTGGCAAGAGTTGACCGAATCCTTTGTTGCCCAATATTCTTATAACACGCAGATCGAGGTCATAACTCGTGATCTTGAGGCAATGCGTTAGGAATTGAAGGAGGGCTTTCAAAGTTTGTTATTTGATGGAAGGCAAAGGTGGCTATGATAGCAAACAGGCCTCCAGAGAAAGACCAAGTTCGTATAATTGTTAGAAATCTACAAGAAAGGCTATTACAGAAAATGATAGTCCTCCCATTATTCAACTTTAAGGACCTTCATGAAATTGGGGTTCAAATTGAGGATGCCATCAAGCAAGGGATCATTGTGGAAGGTAATGAACCTATGAGAAAGAATGCTGTTCGCAGCTCCAATGGTAGCACGGCTATGAAATGCTCAGAAGTAAACACTGTCACCACTCCTATCAATAGCCAAAAACCACCCTCTTTACGTGAATCTCTCTTAAGCCTTGAAAATGCTGCTAAAAAAAGGGTATCTAGAGTTCCTAGAACCCCGACCCCTCCCAAATCCTCTTCTAATATTGTGCCTATCATCAACAGCACGATCATGATACAAACCGTTGCATCCGCCTCCGTCATAAGATTCTGGATCTTATTGGCAAAGAGATCATAGCTCCACCAAAAGGACCTTAGGCCACCACTAACTCATTGTCTTCACACCTCAACTTAATCCATGCTCTGCCTTCCACCTACAACCTCAGCATATACATCACCCCGGCCCATTTACCCAAGCCTGAGATGTTCATTCCAGAAAGCACAGACTTGTGTATGATGGATGCACTTGAACCCTAATCATCTCAAACCCATGAACCTACTACTTCTGAGCTAATGAACATGATTGAAGATTTACAGAGAACTATGGCAGATTTAGCCTTTGGGATTTGGGCTCCATCATCGACCACATCACATGCCAAAAATTTCAAGCCAAAAGGCTCTCCAATCTTGGGGTGAGCAGTAATTAAAAATGGCCAACCTAAAGCTATCTCAAGTTTGGGTGATGACATGTCAACAACAACTGGTCTTTACTCCGATATAGCGACCCAATCCTTTGGCAAAATGGAGGCAAGGGTCAAGAACAAGGCCGGGGCAAGTATTGATCCTTGTGAACAGCTTCAGTGGGCTATTAAGGCATTGAAGGTCAAAGGGTTGAACAAACAGCAAGTGCTTGCAGTTGTTACAAAGACTATGGATAACACTTTTGTTGCTCAGGTTGGGAGCATTTTGAATCCAGGGATAAACCATGAAAAGGGATTCTATACCAGAAACACCCCTTTTAGCTCCAATCCTACACCCATAAGAGGTCATCAAACCCAGTCAACACCTACCAACCCCTCTGTCAACCCTGGCAGGACTGGAAACCGCACCTTCAATCCCCTTTACATGACCATGTCCAAAGCTCTCCAAATCCTTATAGGACAAGGCCATCTCAAACCCCTTGACCCTCGGCCTCTCCCTGATCCCCTTCCATCCAGGTATAATGCTGCCAAGTACTGTGCCTTCTATCAACAAACCCGCCATGACATTGACGGTTGTTTTTGTCTTCGCCATGAAGTTCAAGATCTGATTGACAATAAGGTCATCACTTCACCGAGGTCCTACAAAGTCTATCGGTGATGGGTCGATGAACTTGGGGGATAATGTAACTATGTGATCGAGGATGAACTACTTGCTGATGGCGCTCATTTTACTCTAGACGTGGTGGATGGCATGTACTATTTTAGCACTTTGAAAATGCTATTTATTGTACTTTCGGACTTGGGTATTGAGTCAGTCTTGTTGTTTTGAGTCAGTCTTGTGTTAGAATCAGGTGATTTTGGGCGTGTTAACTTAGACATCACATCACTGTCTTGTTTTGTTTGTCTTTTTCACTCTTTGAGTCTGTATCTACCATTGAATCAGTTACACTAGAAGATCTGAATGAAACAACAATACTTTTCACCTATTTCTCTGTGCTTTTAAATCATTGCATTGACCAATGTTTTTCAAAATTGTTTCCAAAACTGTGATGAAAACAAAGAAAAAAGAATTCCTCGGGATTTGTAAAAATTTGATCAACTGAGAGAAAGAGAGGCCTGCTAAGTCCTTGATGAGTGAAATAATGTCTATTAATGTGAGTACTGAGAAGGATCCTGGCTTTATCCAGATTGGTTCTATATTGTCTTTAGAAGAGCACGAGCGACTAGTTGCTTTATTAAAAATTTTCAAAAAAATGTTTTGCGTGGTCCTATGAAGGCATGCCTGGAATTGATCTTGAGGTTGTACAGCATAGGATCACTCTTGGCCTTGAGACTCGACCCTTGATGCCGAATGCTCAAACAATCAACCACAATGTGAGGCTTGCATGGCTGGATTCGAAGCAACCCTTGAACTAGGGGCAATAAGGTCAGATGTCATAAAAGGAAGCTTGCAAAGCTGGATGAGAACCATCCCTTCAACTAGGGGTAAAAAAGGTTAGATACACTCGAAGATTCAAAATTGGGTCATTTCTCAAGCCAATGGAGATCAATAAGAAAGCCAAATCCCAGAATCTGAGAGAAGAAAATTTTTGTTGAAGGACAATCAAGTTCCTATCCATGACACTAGGGGCAAACTTAGACCCCATTGGATGGGCCCTTACATCATCAAGACTACATCATCAGCGAACAACAGCCATTCTCTTGGATTGAAGTGGCTTAGAGATCCTATGACTGATCAACATGAACAAGTTAAACTTTTTTATCCTTGAGAGGCTCACTAGACCGAAAATCCGAAAGGGCGACCTAGGCAAAAGTTAGAAAAAAAAAAGAACAAAAATGAAAAGGAAAAATAGAGCTCACAAGGTTGAAAACCCGGAAGGGCGACTTTGGCAAAAGTCAAAGCATAAAGGAGAGTGTTAATACCTGAGTGCACCTTAACCCCCCGGAACTACGTAAGGCTTGATTCCCATCTTTAAGGATACATAGGCAACTTCATCCTGAAGTTCGGCCCCAACCATTTTCAGCCTACTTGTCTCATCCATGTTGATTAGCTTATCCTTATCCAAACTCGACTATCCTATCTATGTGCAAATTGGCTCAACTTCGTTCAAAATTGGTTATCCTATTCTGTTAGAAGGATTCAGCTGCAAGACAATTCAAGTTTAGATCTGAGGTTGCGTATCTCAAGAGTTAATTCCTCGTTGGTTGGGTAGTGGCCATTTGCAAACAGTTTTGAAGATTTTTAGTGAAGTTGACTAATTCTCTTGAAAATTATTCCATTTTTCCAAAATTGGACATTTATTGGACCCAAAAAAGGGAAATTTTCAGTGCTCATAGCTTGACTTACATGATTTCAAAGCAGAAAGTCAAACAAGCCTATTAATCTAACTCTTTTGTTGGTCAAAATTGTTTTAGCAGAAAGCCAAAAATAAATAAAAAATGGTTAAAATGATGAACTGGGGGCACAGTCGAGTTAGGTTTTCTGTCTTTTTCCCATTATCAATGCACTCTCCAGAAAAGGGCACAACTGAAGCTAGCAGCAAAGGCCAAAAACTCTCTCAAGCAGTGAGGTATCGAACTAAGTGTGAAGCATGAATGCTGGATATTCACTCCCTCATAAGGTCCACAACTTCCAGCTTATCCATCAACCACACCTGGGAAGGGATAAAAAAAATAAGAGAGATTAAAGAATAGAGAGATGTGCGCTGAGAGAAAAAGTAAGGAAAAGACTTTTTAGAGAAAATAGAGTTTGAGTGCCAAAGTGAAGTGAGAATCACAAATAAGAAAGGGTGGGAAACAATATCTGGAGAAGCTGTGGGATCCCCATGAACCGAGAGGTCTCTCACCATTGGAACATATCTGAGTGTTGTGTTTGTTGTTTTTGTTTCTCTCGATTCTTGTTCTGAGTCGTTATGAGTGTCAATATTTGTGTTTAGGTTGTTTTACTTTGTTTTCCTTTGTTGAGTCGTTTTGACTGTGGTCAGTCGTAGACTCAATACCCAGTTAAGAACTCATTTCTCAGTTCCAATTGCAAAAATAAACCGTTTTGTGCTCAGAGTGCTGTGTTTTTCCTAACATAATGTGCAAAACATAATTTCTTTCTTTCAGAAACTGCAGGGTCCAATCTCAATCAATAGAGGAAGCAATCGAACAAGGACCTATCTGAAGCTACATAGGTTCCAAATTGCAAAGCAAAAGAAAAAGAGAGAAAATTAGAGCATCTGAGTTTGTTTCAACTTTAGCAATTTCCGAGATTACATTCCGGATGGACCTTCTCAGGCCTTGTCATTTCTCCAAAGTATGAATGTATCTCAACCTCAAGCTCAAGCCTGCTTCAAGTCAAAATGGCGATTCAAGTGCTCTCCCTGAACACCATTCCCCATCAGAGGTATCTTAGTTGTGTTCGCAATAAGTTCCTAGGAGACCAATTGCGCAGGTGGAAACTAGAGTTCGAATGGCGATGCCTAGAACACCAAGGTTTGGAATTTCTGAGACTAAAGCCTAGTTTGAATACCTAGGGGTGTATTCTCGACTTGAAATCTGTATGGCAGCCCCATAGATTGAGATAGCATGTATGCGCCTCAATTCTGGATACTATACCAACCTAGTCTGTCACCCTGTTGGAGAATAGAGAAAGTTGTGAATATGATTAAGAAAAAAAATGGCATCCGTCACTTCTACGTGAAGATGCTACCCCTTGTCAGCATTTGAGGGCCTTTGAACTGTGAGTTGAAGGTAAGAGTTCGAAGAACACAAGAGGGAGATTCCCATAAGAGTAGAGTGGTTCATCGCCACTCACCCCATGAGGTGCTTTCTAGAGCGTCGCTTTGTTTGTTTATTGCGTTTCTCTAAACATCATTCACTACATTGCTCGTCTCACACGTCATATTATCTATCGCACTTATTTGCATTCATTTACATCTTGCATTATCTTGTATCATTAGCCTTTTACGCTGAGCAGCATTTAGGATCATTGTCCCCAGGGGCTTTTCTCAGGACACAGGTAACGCGACCCTGAGTGGTTCTCTTAGGACCTTTTCTCATGATTTTAGCGTGGTTTTATTGTTCCTTTCCTCACATGATATCAGCATGTTTGAAATTTTTCTCAAGACGCGTGAAACGCAACCCTGAGCGGTTTTCTTAGGACCTTTTGTCACGATTTTAGCGTGGTTTGAGTATTCCTTTCCTCACACGATATCAACGTGTTTGGAATTTTTCTCAGGACGCATGGAACATGACCCTAAGCGGTTCTCTTAGGACCTCTTCTCACGATTTCAGCGTGTTTGAAATTTTTCTCAGGATGCGTGGAACGCGACCTTGAGCAGTTTTATTAGGACCTCTTCTCATGATTTCAGCGTGGTTTGAGTGTTCCTTTCCTCACACGATATCAGCGTGTTTGGAATTTTTCTCAGGACGCGTAGAACATGACCCTAAGCGGTTTTCTTAGGACCTCTTCTCACGATTTCAGCGTGTTTAAAATTTTTCTCAGGACGCGTGGAACATGACCCTAAGCGGTTCTCTTAGGACCTCTTCTCACGATTTTAGCGTGTTTGAAATTTTTCTCAGGACGCGTGGAACGTGACCTTGAGCAGTTTTCTTAGGACCTCTTCTCACAATTTTCAGCGTGGTTTGAGTGTTCCTTTTCTCACACGATATCAGCGTGTTTGGATTTTTTCTCAAGACGCATGGAATGCGACCCTAAGTGGTTTTCTTAAGACCTCTTCTCACGATTTCAGCATGGTTTAAGTGTTCCTTTCCTCACACGATATCAGCATGTTTGAAATTTTTCTCAGGATGCATGGAACGCGACCCTGAGCGATTTTCTTAGGACCTCTTCTCAAGATTTCAACGTGGTTTGACTGTTCCTTTCCTCTTACGATATCAGTGTGTTTGGAATTTTTTCTCAAGACGCGTGGAACGTGACCTTGATTGATTTTCTTAGGACCTCTTCTCATGATTTCAGTGTGGTTAGAGTGTTCCCTTCCTCACATGATTTCACCGTCTTTGGAATTTGTTCTTCCTCCTCTCATGATTCCAGTGTGATTGGAGTATGTCACCCTATTCATCTACTACATTGTACATCACATCCATTACATCATTCATCCTTTTCAATGTTAAGCTTAGTGAGGCATGTGCTCGTACCTTTCCCTCAATGAAACATGGTTATGTCATGTGTAAGTACTCATGTTGTGCTGAGGCCAGTATTGAGGGTGTCAGCACCTTTTCTGTGTTAGACGTGGTTTGTTTTGTGTCCATGCCTTTTCTAGGTAAAATGTGGTTCGGCCTGCTCCTTATTCACTGCATCCATTGCATTCATTGCATCGTACTTTGTTTTGTTGCATTCAGTATTTAGGATCATTATCTTTCCCCAGCAGATCATTCCTCACTTATATCATCCTATCCAATTACTTGTTCTCTTTCTACGAAAAACATAGTTTTGCATGTACTCACACCCCTTTCACATTGAAACATGGTTCTGTTAAGTGTAAGCATCCATGCTGCGCTGAGGCTAGTATTGAGGATGTAGGCACTTAGCCTGTGTTAGGCGTCGTTTGGCTGTGCCCACTTCTTTTCTATATAAAATGTAGTTTGATTTTGCATCTCCATCCCTTTATGGTATTCGTGTGGTTTTGCACTGCTTGTGGTTTGATTATTTCGTTACATTGTATATCATTTACATTGTTTTGTTGCATTGTGTATCATTTGCATCCTGCCCTTGAACTACGCTGGTTTGGTTTCTTGCAATGGGATACGTAGGCAACCCTCGGGTTCAACCAACTGAATATGCATGTTGTTTGTTTGTCCAAGTCTTACGGCCTTGCCAAAATGGGTCATCTTAGGGCTTTGACATTTAATCACGTCATTTCATGACTTTGAGCTCTGTCAAAGAGGGGCAACTATAGACACCCCATTTTTAACCTCCTTTAAGACTTGGGCGCCTCAGGTTGATCACTCGATGATAAAAGTTACGTTGTACAAACGTTCGATTTCTTCAGCAAGAAGAGCGTCATTTTTTACCAAAACTATTTTAGACCTTAAAACCCTCTCTTTCAAAATATTGTTTCAAATGTTTCTACGATGTTCCGAGGCTCGTATTTCGTTTAAAAGTTGCACTTTTCAGTAAATTGAGTTACGACAAAGTGGAAATAAATTGAAGAGAGGTGAACTCTTTGAAAAATCTTTAAAACCTTCTTATTGATAGGTTTAGAGTTGAAGAAAATAAGAGGGGAAGGAAGAAAACTAGTTGGGGAAATGGTTAAGCATCAAACCATTAAGAGAAAACTGAGCCGCTTACTCTAAATCAGGCTTATCTCTTTGTACACTTAGACTTTAATCATGAGGCCACCACCATTGGAAAGTGGACTTCTGAGGCTTCAATTTAGACTCAAGAATCTCCTAAAGTCGATTCCAGATGAGGGAGATATGGCCGTTTGAAGTTAGGCATCAATCCGATTAAGATAGAAATGAGCAACCTTCACTAAAATAGGAATATCTCTTTGCACACTTAGATTTTAGATGTGAGGTTGCCACCATTGGAAAGTAAACTTTCGGGGCTTCAATTTCGACTCAATAATGACCTAAAACCAAGTCCGGATGAAGGAGATATGCCCATTTGAAGTCGGGCCTCTAAGCAAATTTTCGTGGCAAGCAGGCCACCATTTGTGGCAGGCAATTTACACTTCTGCCTGCTGGCCACTAGTGAAAAGCACAGATATTTTTGGCCAGTTATCCCCCAAAAGATCCAGTTGTTCCAGGCATGATATTTTCGACCTGAGGGGCTGTTTTTCTATATATACCAGGTCTTCTTTCATGGTTTAAGGTTGAAAAAAATTCCACAAGTTCCAATTCTTGAAATTCTCTCTCTATCTCTATCTTGAAATACACACACCTTACCCAAACACTTCTTAAACCAATATTGGAGCTCTCTTTGCTGAGATTATTGAGTCCAAATTTCAGCCATTGAGAGTGCGAACTTGTTGGTTTGTGAACAAAAGTGTTATTCCACTTCAAGAGGTATAACTACTAGCTCCTTTGCACTACTTCTTTTCTATCTTTTCTTGCTAATTTTGAACTGTTTTTCAACTGTTTTTATGGGATGAACTTGTGGTTTAAGGCTATTAAAGGTAGAGGGGTTAATCATCTTTCTTTGAACCTTGTTCTCTAAGGCTTTGCACTTGTGTTTCCCATCTCATCATCAACTTTTTTTTAGCTTTTTACCACTAATTTTCAAAGGTTTTTAGAGGCTAAAAAAGTGGTTTTGAAGTACCAAAAATAGAGGGGTTAGCCACCTCTCCTTTGGCTTGTTTGCTAGCTTAAATTGTTCCATGTTTTAGCTAATTATTTTAGCTACTTTTGTCTTCATTCCAACACATTTTTGTATTGTTTTTGGGCTGTTTTTGGACTGTCTAAACTCTGAAATTTTGGGCTAAAAATTGTGGTTTAAGGCCAATAAGGGTGGAGGGGTGGTTCACCATTCCTTCTACCTAGCTTCCAAGGCCTTTACCCTTGTGTTTCACACCTTGTTGCCACCTTTTTTTGAAATTTTAAATACTGAATTTCAAAGTTATTTCAGTGGCTAAAAACACTTTTTTTGTAGCGATCCCAGGTTTGCCACTTCGTTGAGTATGTTGGGGATCGAGCTGTCCGATCAGCTCACGGGCACCCAGGGGGCAGGGCTCTGGCGTAGTTGAGGGGCAGCGCCCCCGAAACAAAAATAAAAAATGTATTAGAATTTGCTTGTCTGCTTAAGCTTCCATTTATGCGCTCCAACGGAGAATGTTTGATTCCAGAAGCTTGACCTGTCTGCAAAAGTACTGAAAAAGTGTATTTGACGCTCGAGCGGGGTTTTCCACGCTCGAGCGGACCATGTTATATCAGTTCGCGAATCTGATATTTCAGATCACTTTTGTTTATCTCTCTCTCTAAAAACCCTTTCCTCTCCCTTCTCTCTACATTTCTCTACGCCAAATTGGATCAAAACCTTGATTTCTCAAGATCCATCAGAGTTCTGACATAAGTTCTTCATCAAACTTGGTTAACTCTCGAGGGCTTCATTGTGTGTGGTGAAGAACGAGTTTCGACACCGTGGTTTCATCTTATTTCTTCTTCAAAACTTGAGGTAGGAATTTTCTTAGTGTTATATATAAATTTTTGCAAGATCTATATGATTTCAAAATCATCTTTCGATAGCTTTGAAAATTGATTATTAATTCAAGAAGTTGAGCGATTTTGAAAGTGGGTTTGTCTCTTGTTCTTTTAAAATGATCTTATGAGTTTTGATCTTCATTGATTAAAGAAAATATGATTTTAGAAAGTTTTCTTTCAAAAAATTTGAGTTGTATAGTTTTTGTGAGAAAACCTAGAATTTAGGGATTTTTTTTAAATAGACTAAAAATCCATGAATGATATTGTTATATTTATTTTGTGTGCCAAAATAAATGGATGTTTGGATAATTTCTTATTTATATTTATATAAATGATGAATTTCAGGGAATATGAGAATTGTTGTTCATTTTGGAAATTATTATTCAAAACGTTGAAATAGCCTTGAAATGACTAATTGTTGAGGATATTTGAGAAGAGGAAATTGCATTATTCCTTGGATGATGAATTGAAATAAAAATATTTATATTCATCTTGTGAAATTGGCATATCAATTCATTTGATTACATTAAACTTTGAAAGTTGATTTGAAAACTTGCATTGAGAAAAGAATGTTGAGAAGCAAGTTTTCATGGAATGGTTTTGGGGTAAATACGTTGGTAAGCCATGATAGGTGGTGTAGATGATATTGAATAAGTTGGCCTGAGAGTTCGGGGTGAAAGACTGAAAACCCGCGCAAATAGGTGTCAAGCCTTCCGGTTAATACCGATAAAAATGACAAGTTGGTAGTACTTGTATATTCTACTTGCAGACACCAACCTAAGGATTTCCAAAGTCTTATTTACCGCCCTTGAAATAAATTGTTAAGTTTTGAACAATTGAAATTGCATGATATCATTGAGCATGATGGTTTTCAAAAGATGAAAATGTGATTTATCTTAAAAAAGAGCATAGCATGGCATGTGCATTTCATCTCTTGAGACTTGCATAAAAAGTATATATTTTGTTTAGAATTTCCTACTGGGCTTTATGCTCACCCTACGGGATTTTTGTGCAAGAAAAGATGTGGTGATCCCACCCAACTAGGGGCGTGGAAATATGTGTATTGAGAAAACGAGACTCTCATTTTGCTATGACTCTAGGTGTAAGCCAAGGGCTATGTTTGTGTGGGTTTGAATAACCGTTTTGTGTAACCAGGCTCAAGCCTTGGAAACTTGTAAACCCTTGGGGGTATTTATTTGTTTATTTACTTGTTGTTGGATTAATGTATTGTTGCATGAAGAACTATTGTATCATGTAATGTAAGTTTGAAGATTTATATTCGGTTTTCCTTGAAAGAGCCATGATTGTTGTATTATCATTTGGGCTAGAAATTTGGGGCGTTACATTTTTTGAAATCCAAAATTAGAGGGGTTAGCCTCCCTTCCTTGTGTTTTGTTCACCAGCTTACATAGCTCTATGTTTTAGCTTATTATTCTAGCTATTTTTGTCTTAATTTCAACATGTTTTAGGACTTATTTAACACTTTTGTAGGACTGTTTTTAAGTGTTCATTGCCTTCGAGCCTTATATTGAATGCTTGTAGTGTAATTGTCCTCATAAGTTTGGTGTTTTAGGCCTTAGGCACCACCTTATTTGAGTTGATTGCATTTATCCAGTATTTTTCTTACTTGTTCTCACCTTTAATCTCCTTTGGAACCTCCCTCCTTTTTTGGGTTTTTCTTTGCTTTGAAAGTGGTTTCAAATTATTTCTTTGTTTAAGCATGCGATTGAGGTGTCATGCTTAATAGTTTAATCCCTTTCGGAGTTCATTACCAACGATATAATGTCTTTTTCATGCCCAAAGTAACACTTGGTTTGAGCCCTCTTTCCATTAGAGGACATAAATTTACTTTTGGACTTAATTGATTAAAGAATTGAAAGGTAACCAAAATGGAGTAATAAAATTGGTGATTAAAAAGTGATGCAAAATAACAATTTGGTTTGGATTCAATCGAACATTAATTGAACCCTTGAGTCTTGAATTGTTTCATACTCATTAGTGATGAAAACCGTTCAAGATTCATTGTCAACTACTTCCCTTGATCATTCATGATGGGGAGGCGATTTTAAGAGTCTTATTTTGTTGCATTTATTGAACTTGCACACTTTGGTTCATAGGCCATCATGCAATGAAATTGTATAGATTGATGGTTTGTGAATAAATTTTTACAACTCCTTTGAGCTGTTCAAATGATAAGGAGAGGTAAATTGTGCAAACAAACTCTTGAGAATACCATGTTCCTGCTCTGTTCGCTCTCTGTTGCAGCAGGAAAAACCAGTCATCAGTAGTCGGCATGCCTCTTTTTTTGGCCGGCAGGGCACCATCAGTGGACGGTAGGCCATCACTTTTAGCTTGCCGGCCACAAGTGCAAAATCCAGCAATGTACTTTTGAAGAAAAACAAAGTTGGTTCTGGGGTAGAAATCAGTGCAAGTGTTCTACTGTGCAACAGAGGCATTCAGTAGCAGAAACAGTGGCTTTTCGGGTGGAAATTCCGTGCATGCATAAGCATTCCTTGTTTCCTGAGGAGGAGTAATTAGAGTAGTTAATTTGGTTACTTTATGTTGTAATTAATTAGTTAGCTAATTAGAATTTTGTAATTAATTAATTAGTATAATTAATTAGTTAGTTCCAATTTGTAATAATTAGGTAGAATAGTTAATTAGTTGTGATGTTGTAATAACTAGTTAGCATAGTTAGTTAATTCATTTTGTAATAGCTAGTAATTAGCTTAGTTAGTTAGTTTATTCGAACCCTCCTTTGTGAGGGTGGACATGTTGTAATAATGTGTATGTCTTCCAACCCAACGTCTTTCTCTCTTTTATTTACTAGCTTATGTTGGTTAGTTTAGGGTATCATGTTTTATTTAGCATGATTCATGTTTGCATCCACTTGTATTGCATACATTGAGCTCAGCACATCATTCTAACTTGCATTGTTAGTTAATGCTTCTTTGAATACGTGCTTAGACCGCATGCTATCAAATTGACTCATATGCCATATTAGTAGTTGAGCTTAGTAATTGCATATTGCATGCGTTGCATTAGTCATGTTGCATTAGTTAAAGCATGCATTTTTCGAACTCTTTTCTTTTGGCTTGCCTTGGAGTAGTAGGTGAGTATAGCGATCCCAGGTTTACCCTTGTTGTACAGTGATCCGGACATGTGTCCGTGGATGTTGGTAGTTGTTTATTATCTTGTTTGCATCCTTTTTATTTCTTATTGAGCTATAGGATGTGTTGGGCAGGTTTGTTCCAGGTTGGTTGTGTTTGGGAGCCTAGTGTTGCTGCCCAGATTTTTGGACCTTCGCTCGAGCGAGGAGTTTGTCGCTCGAGCGAGAGTTGAGTTGTGTCTGGTGGGTCGAGCCAGAGTGGCTTCGCTCGAGCGAGCGATGGCGTCTGGTTCTGGACCTGAGAGTTGCGTTTCTTGGCTCGAGCGAGCTTTTCTTGGCTCGAGCGGTCTGGTTTGTTCTTCGCTCGAGCGAGAGGTCTGTCGCTCGAGCGTGCTTCTGGTTACAGACCTGAAGGTTTGAGTTGTTGGCTCGAGCGAGCATTCCTTCGCTCGAGCGCACTTTTGAGTTTTTGGCTCGAGCAAGAGCTTCTTGGCTCAAGAGAGAGTTTTCTGTGTCTGGTCGCTCGAGCGACAAAGGCTTTGCTCGAGCGAGCGTGTTTTATATCAGCGGACAGTAGCGTTTTGAACATCACTTTTTCACTTTCTTTTTTTGATCAAACCCTAGATCCGAGACTCTCTCTCTCTAAACTTATATTCTCTCTAAGAATTGATCTCCCTAGAGTGTGAATCTAGCCTAGGGCCTTTGTTAAAAAGATAGAGGGCGTTGAGAGCTTTGTTTTAATATGAAAAAGTTGGGATTTGGAACACGTTGATCTTCGAGTCTTCATCTCCTTTTTGGCTCAAACTTCGAGGTAGGGATATCCTACTCCTCTCTATGGATTTTGTCTTTAAATTTTAGTATTTTGAGATGTTGGGGTTGGTTTGGTAATTTTGTGAAAGTTTGGGACTTTTGTGCAATTTTACAAAAGTTGGGGTTTTACTCATAATAAACCTAGATGCATGTTTGGCATTGAGAAATGGAATGAATGTTGAATTATTGATGAAAATGGGACCTAAGGGTTGAAATGTTAATTATGGGAATTGACCTAATTACATTGTTTAATTAATTGGGATAATTAATTGAGAAGAATGAGGAAATGAAATGTTGATTGAATATCCATTGTGCATTTATTTTCTGTTTAGAAATAACTGCTTTGGGCTATCGGTGGAGGATAGTCGTGATTGTTGTAGACAATGCATGATGATTAGGCAAACGGAAACTAATCAATGGAATGTGTCATGGAACTTGACGGTTGATAGAATACATTAACTGTATGTATTGGGTGATTGTATATAGAACCATTGTGTTTGTATACGTTATGTGTAGAGGAGGAGATGGGGGATGTACTCCGCGGTTTAGGGGAAGATATGGGATGTACCTCTAAACCGGATAGTGTTGGGAGAAGATAGGGGATGAACTCCGTAGATACAGCTCATATGCTTGTCTAGAGAAGTGAAGATAGAACTCATGTGCTTATCTTTGTGAAGTGTGGATATAGCTTATATGCTTATCTGTGGATATTGTTGTTATACATATCTGTTGTAGAATGTGGATATAGCTTATTTGCTTATCTGAGAATGTGGATATTGTTGTTATACATATCTGTTGTAGAATGTGGATATAGCTTATTTGCTTATCTGAGAATGTGGATATTGTTGTTATACATATCTGTTGAGAATGTGGGTAGTGCTTATATGCCTATCTGTTGAAAAAGGGAAAATGAAAAGTAATTTGGACTTGTAAGTCGTATGACATAAATATGTGATTTATGTGATTGTATCAGTGTTGGCCATCTATCAATTGCTAATCTTTTAGTCATTGTTCATGGTTGGTTTAGTATATTTCTACTGGGCTGTGGCTTACCCTATATGGGAATATCATTTTCAGGTGCAGGAAGCATGCCACCTCCAAGGACATAGCTTGGGAGGCTAGAGGCGGACATAATGTTGTCGTTTTACTTTTTGATGTATTACATGTAAATGCAAGCGAAGGGCTTAATGTGTATGAGTTAGTACTTTTTTGTTGTAACCAAGTGTTAACTTTGAAAGCTGTAAGCCTGTAGGGCATTTGCTTTTGTTGTTAACATGTAATACTTTTTGTAATGAAACTCTTATAAATGAAAGAATGTGGAACTTTTGAATATCAATGCATGTCTTATTTGTTGGGTTTAATGTTATTATTTTGAGGGCGTTACAACTTGGTATTAGAGCGTACCGAGTGCGAATACTTTGGGTACGTGGGAAGTGATTAGGATCACAATGGGTTTGTCTCCCTTGATAGAGACTTTGATGTAGTATCATATGCTATGTGCTTAATTGACAACATGCTTATGTGACTATGTGGGTATGGGATTTAATTTCTGGGATATTGATTGGATCCTTGGGTTTCTGGGAGTCTTGTTGGAAAAGCACTTGATCAGTGCTATTTCTAACCGGAACTCTAGTAACGCCTCGGGACTATCATTATCCGGAAATGAAATTCGTAAGTGCTTATGTGTTTATGTGCTTATGTGGAATGAATTACAGTTGTCCATGCATTATGACGTGAGTGTTTAGTTTCGGCACATTTGTGAATGTGCTAATGTTCTGTGTTACCTTTATTAGGATGTCAGGACGAGGAAGAGGTGCTAGGCGTGGTAGACCTGCGTGGCAGGAGGTACCGTTACAGGGTGAGATTCCGGCAGTGCAGGAGGGAGTTGGCCAGGCCAATGTGGCCGAGCCAGTGGGTCAGCAGGCTATGGGTGCCTTGGCCAGAGAGATAGCAGGAGCTTTGGGTATTCTTAGAGCTGGGAATCAGGCCGCTGAGGCGGGGCCTTCTTTCTTGAAGAGGGAGTTTTCCCGGTCTAATCCGGATGAGTTTATCGGGGATCCGAAGGAGCCACTGAAGGCTGATGAGTGGCTAGAGCAAATGAGTAAGGCGTTCGAGATGCTTGGCATCG
The DNA here is from genome assembly GCF_055761805.1 of Camellia sinensis. Lineage (NCBI taxonomy): Eukaryota > Viridiplantae > Streptophyta > Magnoliopsida > Ericales > Theaceae > Camellia > Camellia sinensis. The sequence continues at coordinate 155,568,421 of NC_138967.1, forward strand.
AGGACGGAGCACTGAAAGTGACCTTGGCGTCCTTCCAACTGAAGGGAGATGCGGGTCAATGGTGGAAGTACAAGAAGGCTCGTGTTGGTGGTACTTGGGAGGCATTTGTGAATGCTTTTCAGGAGAGGTTTTTGTCTGCAGTAGCTAGGGAGAAGCTGAGGGATCAGTTTAGCCGGCTTAATCAGCAGGGCTTGTCAATGGCCGAGTTTGAGGCTACCTTTACTAGTCTGTCCAGGTTTGCACCTGAACTGGTGGCGTTTGAGGAACGCCGTTGCTATGAGTTTGAGCGGAAGTTGAGGCGGGGCCTCAAGTTGAGGGTTGGTGGGTCTTACATCCGAGAGTATAGACACCTAGTGGACGCTGCAGCTCATATGGAGCTCATGATGCAGGAGGAGGATGAGGGGCAGAGAGGCTCCAAGAGGAGCCAGGATAGTCAGGGTGATGGCAGGAGGCAGAGGGGTTATAACCCTCAGCAGTCTCAGGGAGCAGTTGCTAGATCGACCTTCCCAGTGCCGAGTGCAGGCTCCAGGAGAGGTGGTCAGGGGGAATTCACCAGTTACAAGGGTGGCCAGCTGGGTCACAAGGTTTCTGTTTGCCCACAGAAGGGTGGGGGTCAGAGAGCTGCTTCTTCTTCAGCTAGACCGCAGAGTCAGAGTTCGGGCAGGGGGCAGCCCTTGTCTTGTTATCAGTGTGGACAGCCTGGGCACCTGAAGAGGTTTTGCCCGCAGTTGAGTGCCACTTCGGGAGCGTCTGGTTCTAGGAAGACGCAGGGTTTTCAGCCAGCTCAGTCTGTGAAGGCCTCGAGGGCCAATCCGGGAGCTTCGTCATCCCAGTCTGTGCAGCAGTCTTTTGCTCCGAGAGGTGAGCAGGTAGACCAGGGGCCTACGGGGCGCGTGTATGCTGTTACCGCGCTGGATTTAGTACCGGCTCCATCGGTAGTGAGAGGTACTTTTCTGTTTTGCAACTCGGTTGCTAATGTGTTGATAGACACGGGTGCATCTCATTCTTTTGTATCTGCTGCATTTGCATCTGTTTTGGAATTGGAGTTAGCACAGTTAGCATCTCCTATTTGTGTGGTATCGCCTTTGGGTGGTGAGTTGATCCTGAAACAGGGTGTTAGAGGATGTGATATAGAGGTCGCCGACTATAGGCTTCCTTTTCCGTTTGTTGTCATGCCTATGAAGGGTTTTGATGTTATTTTGGGTATGGACTGGTTATCGTCATACCGGGCTGTTATTGATTGCTACCGCCAGAGGGTCACACTATGTACCTTGAGCAGGGAGTGGTTCCATTTCTTGGGAGACCGGGTTGGTAGTATTTTGCCACCGGTGTATGATTCGCGAGGGCGAAGTGAGCTTAGTGGTCTACTTGCTAGCTTTGAGAGTAGTGAGTGTGATGAGACACAGATTGTGTTGCCGAGGGTGGTTTGTGAGTATTCGGATGTCTTTCCCGAAGATCTTGTTAGTTTGCCACCTTACCGTGAGATAGAGTTCTCTATTGATTTAGTGCCCGGCACGGCGCCGATTTCTATGGCACCTTACCGTTTTGCTCCAGCAGAGTTGGTGGAGTTGAAAGTTCAGCTCCAGGAATTGCTCGATAAGGGCTTTGTTGGCCCTAGTGTTTCACCGTGGGGAGCGCCGGCCCTCTTTGTTAAAAAGAAAGATGGTGCCTTGAGATTGTGTATTGACTACCGGAAGTTGAATCGGGCTACGGTTAAGAATAAGTATCCTATGCCCCGTATAGATGATTTGTTTGACCAGTCGAAGGGTTCCCGTTGTTTCTCTAAGATAGACTTGAGATCGGGTTACCACCAGTTGAGGGTCAGGGAGGAGGATATTCCGAAAACGACATTCCTTACGCGGTATGGCCATTATGAGTTTTTGGTGATGCCATTCGGGCTTACCAATGCACCGGCAGTCCTTATGGACTTGATGAACCGGATTTTCCGGGAGTTCTTAGACCGATTTGTGGTCGTCTTTGTGGACGACATCCTTATCTATTCGCCTTCTGAGGAGGAGCACGAGAAACACTTGAGAGTGGTGCTTGAGTTGCTTAGGGCCCATAGGCTGTATGCCAAGTTTGGGAAGTGTGAGTTCTGGCTGAGGGGAGTCAAATTCTTAGGCCACGTGGTATCCGGGGAAGGGGTGTCTGTTGATACATCCAAGGTTGAGGCAGTGCAAGATTGGGCATAGCCTAAGAGTGTGTTTGAGATCCGCAGTTTTCTGGGATTAGCTGGGTATTACCGTCGGTTTGTGAAAGATTTCTCCAGGTTAGCGTCACCGTTGACTAGACTGACTCAGAAGGGAGTCAAGTTTGTATGGAGTGAGACTTGTGAAAAGTCGTTCCAAGAGCTGAAAGTTAGATTGACCACCGCTCCGGTGTTGATTATTCCGGAGAGAGGGTTGGGTTATACGGTTTATTGTGATGCCTCATGAGAGGGTTTGGGTTGTGTGTTGATGCAAGAAGGGAAAGTGGTAGCTTATGGCTCACGTCAGTTGAAAATACACGAGAAGAATTACCCCACACACGACCTAGAGTTAGCAGCAGTGATCTTTGCCTTGAAAATCTGGAGGCACTACCTTTATGGTGAGAGGTTCATGGTGTTCTCGGACCACAAGAGTTTGAAGTATCTGTTTACACAGAAAGACTTGAATCTGAGGCAGAGGAGGTGGATGGAGTTCATCGAGGATTATGATTTTGAGTTGCACTATCATCCGGGAAAGGCCAATGTTGTGGCCGATGCCCTTAGTAGGAAATCCATTAATGATGTAGCTTGTATAGCCATCCGGGAATGGGAGATGTTGGGAGCACTTGGTGAGTTTGATTTGCCTCTGGGCGAATCTGTTGAGGCTGCGGCCTTGTTTTCTATTGTTGCGCAACCTACACTTGTGACTAGAGTGTTAGAGGCACAGAGAGGTGACCTAGAGGTAGAATCCCTCCGAGAGAACATCTCCAGTGGGAAAGTTGAGAAGGGTTTGACGGTGTATCCCGACCTGAGTGTGAGATACCGAGACCGTTTGTTTGTACCGGAGTCTTGTCGTGAGGAAGTACTCCGAGAGTTTCACCATTCGCGCCTTGTGGTGCATCCGGGAGGTACTAAGATGTATCAGGATTTGGGTCGCCAGTTTTGGTGGCGGGGTATGAAGAGAGATGTGGCGGTTTTCGTATCGAAGTGCCTTACTTGCCAGCAAGTGAAGGCCGAGCATCAGAGGCCAGCGGGTTTGTTGCAACCCTTGCCTATTGCCGAGTGGAAGTGGGAGCATATCACTATGGACTTCGTTGTAGGTCTTCCGAGGACGCAGCGGGGTAGTGATGCTATTTGGGTGGTTGTAGACCGGTTGACTAAGTCAGCGCACTTTATTCCTATGCGCGTGAGAGATTCGATAGATCATCTTGCCGACTTGTATGTTCGGGACGTAGTGAGATTGCACGGGGTCCCAGTGACGATCGTCTCAGATAGAGATCCTCGTTTTACTGCTAGGTTGTGGCAGAGCTTACAGAGTGCCTTGGGCACTAAGTTGACCTTTAGTACGGCCTATCATCCTCAGACTGACGGGCAGTCCGAGCGTACTATTCAGATCCTCGAGGATATGCTTCGGGGTTGTGTCCTAGACTTCAGTGGGACGTGGGAGAGGCACTTGCCCTTGGTAGAGTTTGCCTACAACAACAGTTTTCAGTCTAGCATCGGTATGGCACCGTTTGAGGCCTTGTATGGCCGACTGTGTAGGTCTCCAGTTTGTTGGGCCGAGGTGGGTGATGCACCTTTGTTGGGTCCGGAGTTGGTTAGGGAGACGACGGAGAAAGTTGAGCTTATCCGTAGGAGGCTTGTTACAGCCCTGAGTCGGCAGAAATCTTATGCTGACCCTAGGAGGAGGCCTTTGGCGTTTGAGGTAGGTGATCATGTCTTTCTGAAGATATCACCTAGGCGAGGATTGATGAGGTTTGGGAAGAGTGGGAAGTTATCCCCTCGGTTTATTGGTCCTTTTGAGATCCTTGAGAGGATTGGTGAGGTTGCATATCGGTTAGCCTTACCGCCGCAGTTGTCCGGAGTGCATGACGTGTTTCATGTGAGTATGCTTCGGAAGTATGAGCCAGATCCATCACATGTGTTGGATTGGACTGATTTAGAGGTAGATGAGGATGCCTCGTATGAGGAGAGACCGGTTCGGGTCTTGGATAAGCGGGATCAAGTCCTGCGTGGCAAGACTATTCTTTTGGTGAAAGTCTTGTGGAAACATCACGGAGTGGAGGAAGCCACTTGGGAACGTGAGTTGGAAGTCCGAGAGAAATATTCGGACTTGTTTGTTGATATGTAATCTTGTATTTAAATTTTGAACAATGGTTGAACTTAAGAGCTTTTATATATGTCTTGAGTTGTGAAACATTGAAAATGTTTAGTTTATTGGAAGTATGTTTTGGAACTTGCCTCATATGGAAGTTGAATGTAACATTATATATGTTGATTATATTGTTGAAATTGGAAAGATAATGCGTAATGTTAATGCATGTTGAAAGTACATATGTTGTATACATATTGTGAGATGCCTCTTATTAAAGGGATGGGTTGACCGGTAATGGGTCGAATTGTTGAATGTTAAAGTGTAACATTGTTTAAAATGGAGAAGAACTTGTTTTTGAAAACTTGTGCTTAATTTCGAGGACGAAATTCTTTAAGGGGGGGAGGTTATAGCGATCCCGGGTTTACCCTTGTTGTACAGTGATCCGGACATGTGTCCGTGGATGTTGGTAGTTGTTTATTATCTTGTTTGCATCCTTTTTATTTCTTATTGAGCTATAGGATGTGTTGGGCAGGTTTGTTCCAGGTTGGTTGTGTTTGGGAGCCTAGTGTTGCTGCCCAGATTTTTGGACCTTCGCTCGAGCGAGGAGTTTGTCGCTCGAGCGAGAGTTGAGTTGTGTCTGGTGGGTCGAGCTAGAGTGGCTTCGCTCGAGCGAGCGATGGCGTCTGGTTCTGGACCTGAGAGTTGCGTTTCTTGGCTCGAGCGAGCTTTTCTTGGCTCGAGCGGTCTGGTTTGTTCTTCGCTCGAGCGAGAGGTCTGTCGCTCGAGCGTGCTTCTGGTTACAGACCTGAAGGTTTGAGTTGTTGGCTCGAGCGAGCATTCCTTCACTCGAGCGCACTTTTGAGTTTTTGGCTCGAGCAAGAGCTTCTTGGCTCGAGCGAGAGTTTTCTGTGTCTGGTCGCTCGAGCGACAAAGGCTTCGCTCGAGCGAGCGTGTTTTATATCAGCGGACAGTAGCGTTTTGAACATCACTTTTTCACTTTCTTTTTTTTATCAAACCCTAGATCCGAGACTCTGTCTCTCTAAACTTATATTCTCTCTAAGAATTGATCTCCCTAGAGTGTGAATCTAGCCTACGGCATTTGTTAAAAAGATAGAGGGCGTTGAGAGCTTTGTTTTAATATGAAAAAGTTGGGATTTGGAACACGTTGATCTTCGAGTCTTCATCTCCTTTTTGGCTCAAACTTCGAGGTAGGGATATCCTACTCCTCTCTATGGATTTTGTCTTTAAATTTTAGTATTTTGAGATGTTGGGGTTGGTTTGGTAATTTTGTGAAAGTTTGGGACTTTTGTGCAATTTTACAAAAGTTGAGGTTTTACTCATAATAAACCTAGATGCATGTTTGGCATTGAGAAATGGAATGAATGTTGAATTATTGATGAAAATGGGACCTAAGGGTTGAAATGTTAATTATGGGAATTGACCTAATTACATTGTTTAATTAATTGGAATAATTAATTGAGAAGAATGAGGAAATGAAATGTTGATTGAATATCCATTGTGCATTTATTTTCTGTTTAGAAATAACTGCTTTGGGCTATCGGTGGAGGATAGTCGTGATTGTTGTAGACAATGCATGATGATTAGGCAAACGGAAACTAATCAATGGAATGTGTCATGGAACTTGACGGTTGATAGAATACATTAACTGTATGTATTGGGTGATTGTATATAGAACCATTGTGTTTGTATACGTTATGTGTAGAGGAGGAGATGGGGGATGTACTCCGCGGTTTAGGGGAAGATATGGGATGTACCTCTAAACCGGATAGTGTTGGGAGAAGATAGGGGATGAACTCCGTAGATACAGCTCATATGCTTGTCTAGAGAAGTGAAGATAGAACTCATGTGCTTATCTTTGTGAAGTGTGGATATAGCTTATATGCTTATCTGTGGATATTGTTGTTATACATATCTGTTGTAGAATGTGGATATAGCTTATTTGCTTATCTGAGAATGTGGATATTGTTGTTATACATATCTGTTGTAGAATGTGGATATAGCTTATTTGCTTATCTGAGAATGTGGATATTGTTGTTATACATATCTGTTGAGAATGTGGGTAGTGCTTATATGCCTATCTGTTGAAAAAGGGAAAATGAAAAGTAATTTGGACTTGTAAGTCGTATGACATAAATATGTGATTTATGTGATTGTATCAGTGTTGGCCATCTATCAATTGCTAATCTTTTAGTCATTGTTCATGGTTGGTTTACTATATTTCTACTGGGCTGTGGCTCACCCTATATGGGAATATCATTTTCAGGTGCAGGAAGCATGCCACCTCCAAGGACATAGCTTGGGAGGCTAGAGGCGGACATAATGTTGTCGTTTTACTTTTTGATGTATTACATGTAAATGCAAGCCAAGGGCTTAATGTGTATGAGTTAGTACTCTTTTGTTGTAACCAAGTGTTAACTTGGAAAGCTGTAAGCCTGTAGGGCATTTGCTTTTGTTGTTAACATGTAATACTTTTTGTAATGAAACTCTTATAAATGAAAGAATGTGGAACTTTTGAATATCAATGCATGTCTTATTTGTTGGGTTTAATGTTATTATTTTGAGGGCGTTACAGTGAGCGTTTTCGATTTAGCATATTACATGAATGTGATTGTTGCCATAGCAAAGCATATTCACCATGAGGCTAAGTTCTTAGATGATAAACTGCTTGAATGCCTGTAGATGAAGGCGAATTTCTTGAATTGAGCTAATTTGAGTAACTGTTCATATGCGATCACTTTTTCAAGTGATACATATTCGAAACAATTTTCAAAACAAACAAGAAATCAAATATTCTAATTTTTGCAAATTAGTCTATACTTATGTGCGCATTACATAGTAATGTTAGTCTAATAACCGGAACAAGAGCATATAATGTATATAAGATTCATATCATGATTAGTAGAGGCCGATCATTGATCGGGCGAGCGGAGGTGCTCAATTCATGACCTTCCCCTCTCGTACCTAAGTTCTCAAGCCGAGACAATCTTTGTAATGACGGACACGTGGCATTTGGCATGAGTCATGGATTTTCTAAATTTCTTCAAAAAATATTTAGGTGGCGACTCTATATCTGACAAAGCAGTCCATTTTTGGCAATTTGATTCAAAATTGATTTTCGAAAAGATTTGTCAGATTTGGACTCTTTGGTGTTTATCTATTTCACATTGCACTTGTGGAATCAAATGGTTTTACTCTGGAGCACTTCAGCTTTGGACATTTCTTCTTTCATTTTTTTTCTGTAATATTTTATTATCCTAATAATATATTACTTTTTGCTGATAAAAAAATATGAACCAATGTTTGTTAATGGACAAAGCTGAAGTGTTTGTTAGACATGTCACCAAAATCAATTTAACCTGGAATATGAATGTTACCAAGACCAATTTATTCAGGAATATGAATGTTATGAACAACAATTTGTTTTTGTTTTGTTTTGTCGGTTGGAATTCCATTAACTTAATTACTACATCGCTAGATGTCAACCACAAAACATTCCACTTAAAACCACAAAAAGTCACGTTCTCTGTTTTCTTTGCAACAAATGCAGAGAATATATATGAGGGAAATTACGTATCTTAATGTTGTGTTTGGTTGGAGGATTTGGGAAGGGATTTGGAAAGGGAAAGGGAAAAGGTGTGTGAAACTATGTGAAATTTAGGCATATTATAGTCTCATTTCACCTATCTTTTCCATTTCTCTTTCCAAATCCCCCCTCAAATCCCCGAACCAAACACAACATAAGTCTACTAGAAAATTATTATAAAATTATGAAATATATATATATATATATTTTTAATTATTAATATGTATAAAATTTATCATTTTTTTATAATTTTTGTTAAAATATTACACTGAATTAAAATTCACCATATGTATATAATCTTTCTATAGTGCATGACAGTAAATGTGTGGTTCATATAGAAAAGATATGTGAATTTATGTTTTTACCCTTTCAACAATATCAATTGATAGTTAGGTGGGGAGTTTTCGGCTTGCTCCTCTAACGATGGTTAACCATTGGACTCAATTGGAATTTGACCAAAAGTCTGAGCGATTAACTGTCACAATTAAAAATTTAATAAATAAAAGTGAGATAAAGTGTAAGTGCAAAAATGTTAGTGTAATTTGCCATTTTTAAAAACATTCCTTATTTTCTTAAGAAAGCTTCTTTTAGCCTTTGTAGCTTGTCTCACATAAAAAAATAAAAGTAGGGGTGATTATTTGGTGATCTTCAAATATTGCTCCATACCACTTATCACTTGACACTTATCAAGTTGTTCCTTAAAATTCTAACAAAAAAATATATCAACTTGTTTGGTTTCGTTTTTCTGAAAATAGTTTTTAGAAAATTCTACTTTCTTATTTTATGTATTTTTTTGTTTTTATTGAATTTTTTTTAATATTTTAAGCAAAATTTTTTAAAAATTTTTAGACACACCTAACATAAATACACATAAAAACTATAATTTTTGTGAAAAAATCTTTTAAAAATTCAATAAATACAAAAAATACAAAAAAAAAAAAACGAAAATTTAGTATTTTTTCATATTTTTATGTATTTGTCAATTTTTTAAAATATGTTTTCACAATTTTTTTAATTTTTAGATACATCTAAGTAAGGTACATCTAAAAAAGAAAAAAAAATGCTTAAACTTTTAAAAAATTCACTAAAAACAAAAAAATACAAAAAAGAAAAAATTCAATTTTTTAAAAATTTAATCTAAAAAACTCAAACCAAACACACTTTAGTCCTATAATTTTAACCAATAAATATGAAGTTGAGGTATCATGTGGATTTATTCTAAGACCACCACATAATTTTTCAAAAAAAAAATAAAGGACTTAAAAGAATAGCCTTATGGCCCCGTTTGGTGTAGCTGTTAAAACAGCTTACAGATTATAGCTTAACAGATTATAGATTATGACTTTAATCAGAAGTTGTTAATCTGTTTGATGTAGTTGTTGGATTATAGATTTAAGTTGTTGAGTAGTGTTTGTTAAATAAGCTGTGAAATAGTTTTTTCAATTAATTTTTATTTTTTGTTTGTTTACATTTCTCATAAAAAATAATAATAATAATAATAATCTGTAGTCCATTTGAGTCTTTTTCTATTTTTAAAAAAATAAAAAATAAAAAAATTTAAGAGTATAACCATAAATTAACATGTCCACAGCAAAAGCTGATAATCAGAAACAAGGGGTGAGCAGCTTCTCAGAATCAGCTTTTTTGAGTTAAAATAAGCTGTTGAAATCAGAAGCTGTTTGAAATAAGTTCAACCAAACAGTTCAAAATTACTTTTTCAAAGCTAAAAGTCATAAATTAGCTCTGAAAAGCTGAAACAAATACCCTCATAGTGCGGTGGCGAATTTAAGGGGATTTGTCTCCCCTCCATACTTCATCTACCTCTCTTGTAGGTAGGGACGAAATCAGAAATTTTGGTTGAGGGTTGTGTGCAAAAAAATTAAAAAAAAAAATTATGAAACTAGCAAGTCATTTTTTCATTATTTTCTAAAATTTTGAACTATAAATTAGAACTTAGTATATAATCAATTAGACTATCTTTTAAACCATTTGGTCAGTTGACATATTCTAATAAATAGAAATGTAAATTATAAGGCGCTCGGCCCATAAATCAAAATTTGAATTTTATTTGTCCAAAAGTCTGCACATTAAAATATTCTGTCAATAAGGACATGCTTAAGCGAAATGACGAAAACACCCATATTTCTTTTTCCCAAAAATCCACGTGCCTTTTATTTGTTGGGGACCACGTCTCTATCAGTTCAAAATCACTCCGTATTCCATGTTTCCTCATCTTTATCTCTACCAGTTCACCCTACCCATACCTAGATCTCTCTCTCTCTCTCTCTCTCTCTCTCTCTCTCTCTCTCTCTCTCTCTCTCTTTCTGTCTCTCTAATAGTAGTGGCATCTACGAACTCAGATCCACCGCCGTCTTCATCGTTGCTGCTGCTGTTGTTGGTGTCGCCGCCATTGTCTAAGATCTGTAGTCTTTGGTCATTGACACATTGTCTTCGTTACCTCAACTCTTCTCCTTCTGTTCGATCAACGAGATGATTTTCCAGGATTTTGCAATCGAAAAAAGTACGACCAAAGAGGATGAAGGGTTGATCGGTTGGATGGAAAATGTAGAGGAAAAGTCAAGTAATAAGGAGATAGAATAAGACGATGAGAGAGAGAGAGAGAGAGAGAGAGAGATAGACAGACAGACAGACAGAGATAGAGAGGGTAAGAGAGAGAGAGAGAGAGAGCTAAGACGAAGGCGATTGTGGAAGTAAGATAGGTTTTTGCAAATACAAGAGGCAGCGTCGGAGGAAGAGAGTCAGTGTAAACGAGAGATGAGCAGTTAACGAACCCCGATCGAGGGTGACGTTGAGAGAAGTCGCGACGGACGGAGGTAAAGAGGCGGGTGATGAAGGAGTAGAAGGCTAAGGTGCCGATGGGTGGCTGGAATTGGACGGCGGTAGAGCAAGTGGTGGCCGATTGGTTGTGGGAGATTGGGATGGTAAACATACAAGGAAAAATTAGGCTTGTGAAATTTAATATATAAGGGAAATAATTTTAACAGATAAGGGAAAAATAATTGAACAAATAGGTTCATAAAAATTGAATAGATAAAAAGGATTTCAATAGATAGGTTAAAGGATAAAATTGAAAATAAAATGTTTTCCAAAACAACAAAATGTATTTCTCATCATAATATTTTATAAACAGTGTACTTCTCACCAAAAAAAATAAAATAAAATTGCTCATGGGACCTAACGCCTTACACCATTTTTAAGAAAAACTTTTCACCAATTTTCTCTAAATTATATTGATCTCTCATGAGATTTGGAGATAATATGGCAAACCCCACCATTTGGCATTGTGACACCAATCACCCTTTTAATGAGGCTACAAAGATCAAGGTTTATGTTGATAGTGTTAAGATATATAATGATAATATCATTTTTTTTTTCATTCATATAATTAATGAATTATTGATGAAAAATAAGTAAAATATTATGTGCATTAAAACCTTAGGAAAGTCGAATATAATTCAGTCAAATTTATGGAATTTATTATATTTTTTCCAAACTTAATGAGAGGTTATTGTAATTTATTCTAAATAAAAAAACTATACATACCTTTTTATTTTCAGGGTAAATTACAAATACACCACCTAAGATTTGATTAAAATACAAATCATCCATGTAGTTCTGGAAATTACATTCCATCCCCTGAGATTTCTAATTTCAGAACAAATCATTCATTTTATTAATAAATCATAAAGTCAACTAACAATTTTTAATGATGTTATAAATATGTTTCAATTAATAATTTAGGGTAATTCTATTATTATATAGGAGAGCAATTATGAATTTTTTTTAGTTAATTCTAATAAATAAATTTTTTTAACAAGGGGGTATTTGTAATTTTTTAAATTACAGGGGCAATCTATACTTTAAGCAAATCTTAGGGGGTGTATTTATAATTTACTCTTATTTTTAAAAGAAAAGCCAAATAAAAGCGACATGTATAGCTTGTACAAATAAAATCGACTCAATAAAATTTATGCTATTAACTAGGTTATGAAACAGCTGAAGATCATCATAATATACATTATAAAATTTTGATGAAGCAAAAAATTAATAAGTAATTTTCATAAAATTATGGGATCATTCCATTACATATTTTATAAATGTAGGGATTTTTGGTGAAAAGCCCCTCCCATTAGGCCTTTTTGTGTGAAACCCACGTAATAAAATACTGGTTTCGAAAGTCCCTCAAATAAAAATATATGATGAAAATATTGAAATACCCTTCCATATAAATGGGCAAATATCAAAGGATGGAACCGTTTGTCTCCCTTACTCTGTTTCATCGCTTGAACTTGTTGGTTTGAAAACAAATAACAGAAGTATACAATTATAGAGTAAAATTTTATTGTCATTGTATCCAAAAAAAAAAAAAAAAGGGAACAGATAACACCAAAGTAAAAATTTACTCTCATTTTATCAAACAAAAACAGGGCACATACCAGAGTCAAATTTTACTCTCATTTTGTCAAACAAAAACAAAGAACATACCAGAGTAAAATTTTACTCTTATTCTGTCAAACAAAATCTCAGTGCATACCAGAATAAAATTTTACTCTCATTTTGTCAAAGAAAATTAGATCATACACAATAAAAATAAATCAAAAAAGAAAAAAAAAACTAATCAACATACCTGATTGAACTTGAACAATAATCAAACACGTGATTGAAACAAAACCTCTAAAACTCCATCAACACTTACAAATCTCAATGAAACTCTCTAAATCTAATACAGATTTGTACAGATTTGAAACATAATCTTTCGTTCAATTGAGAGTGTCGATCGTTGATGGCGAGATCGTATATTTTTGACCAATGGAGAGATCTTCAAATTTTGAGATCGTCTTCATGGATTTCGCAGATCAACTTCACTGATTTCGTAGATCCTTCTCACTGAGCTCATGTATACAAGATTCGCGTATACATGAGCTCAAGATCCGTGTATATAGAAGGGCAATATGGTGAAAAATAAAAATACAAATTATAGAATGTCCTTATTGAGCCACGCGTCTCCTACTCAAGGGCTTTTTGAAGAGAAATTCATTGAGTTGTCATTTACCCTAAAAAAGGCTCAAAAAGGGGGTTTCACCAAAAATCATATAAATATATACATAACCTATAGAGGTATTATTCTAGTTTTGAAAACCTGGGGGAACCCGGTCTCTCAATGGTTTTGCCTCCCATATGATCCTCGTAGATTTTGACTTCATTTTGCAAAAGTTAAAATGGAGTCTTTTTTTTTTTTTTTTTTTTTGTTAAAATAGTCAAAAAAAAGAAAAAAGACAAAATGAGCTTTTTAACTCAATAAGATAAAATGTTACATCCAAATCATAATCATTTCATTTTTTCTTTTACAAAAGTCAAAAAATTTAAAAAATATATCACAAACAAGGCTTTTTAGCTCCAGCCTAAAAAGCTAAAAAGCTGATCCACATTCCAAATGAACCCTTTGTAATAAAAGTTTTTTATGTAAAAAGAAAATAAATAAATAAATAAATAAATAATTTTATCAAATAACTATAAATACATAAATAAATCATATTTTGTTTTCTAAAGTGGATAATTTAAATTTACAATCATACTTTTTTTATTTTATAAAACAAAATGGAATTTGCTTATATTTATAATTATTAGATGAATCTATTTATTTTTTATTTTTTTGCGTGGCTAACGTTTACATTGAAATTTACGAAGTAGACCGTTCGAGTCATTGGCACAAATTTGGATTGGTGCCCACAGGTAGGAAAAAAAAAAATATGAAGAGACAAAAGTATTGAAAAGAGTTTATCCCATAAAGATTTTGTTTGGAATATGGATTGACTTTTTCATTTGTTGAATATTTTAGTCTGAGATTAAAAAGTTTCGTTTAGAATAAATTTTTAATCCTTTTTGACTTTTTGACGGGGGAATGATTGTCCATAAGCAAAATTACGAGAATGCCCTTCACCCACAGTGAGAGATGAAATGAAGGAAAGGAAACTGGGAAAAGTTAGGGATCAGGAAAATTTTTTCATGAAAATGATCATGAAAAATTTATGATCCTTAGATTACTTTGATTAGTGTGTGATGTTTTATTCTAAGTGTAATCCAAGGGGCACAAAGCTTTCATGATTATTTTTATAAAAGGTTTTTCATAATACCTAGCATTACTGAAGGAAACTAGGGGCTTTGCCTGCAAACGAGGTTTGTGGGTTGTGACTAAAGTAACCAATTTTGTGGTATGTGGCTAAAGTAGTCCTAAGTGCGTATGCCAAACGTAGCCATTGCCAAGTCAAGTGAACATGGCGCTATCAGGGGACTCACGTCGTGTGAGACATATATATGGCAGGAGCGTTAGTTTTTACTTGTTCAGGTTAAAATATTGTCCAGTTTCCGATTGAAGCTCAATATATAAATAAAGAGAAATGATTTCAGATATTAATGTTGTGATTTCAAATGGCTCAAAATCATCAACGCAAGTGATCAGGACGAGCTTTTTGGAAAAAATCTTGATAACTTCTTTCTTATTCGCCACAATTCTCTTAGTCATTCATTCCTTACCAATACAAAAATGGCAACCCTGTTCCAACGGTAATATTCAACAGCATCCCCTCTTCCTGGTTTCATGCATTTGTCGTATCGCTCGTGTATGCCTTCACCGGCGCCCTCACTGCTTTGTTAATTCATGACACCGCCGCCACCTCATTTCTTGCTAGATTTTGTGACCTTGTTTCGATCCTTTGTATGACGTCGGCTGTGTCTTTGTTGGTTTGGTCCCTCTCCATTCTCAGTTTTCCAAAGCCATGTATGGGATTGGAAAGAATTTAAGAGTTTAGAATTTACTTTTCTTCTTTTTTTCCTATACTTTTCGACATTTTTTCAATTAACTCAAATTTGATGTGAATATATAATTTTGTGTCAATTAATTTATTTCAATTACGTCCGACTGATAATGTCAATTGGTATTTTTTTTTTAAATGTGCACTATGTCATATTTTTAAAGGTAAAATTATAATTCAATGATTATTTTTTATCAAAAATCTTATTTGGTATTATCTATTGAACCAAATTGACTAAAAATTAAAATTAATGATCAAAATCAAACTCATTGAAATTGAAAATACCAAAATAATATAAGAAACAAAATACAAAAATTATCAATTTTTTTTTTCTTCTTTTTTTACAATTATTTTTTAGTACCTCCTCACCCAAAATAGAATTCTAAAATCCAATTACATATCAACTGATACAATACGTAACGACTTATATTTGCAACCATGGTTGCTCCTTCTTCCCTCTCCCTTTGCAACTTCTACCATCTTGTTTATGAGGTATTTTTTAGTAAGAGATTATTACTTGAGTGGTATTAAGTTGTAAATATAATACCCGTAAGGGTAACTCAATTGGTTGAGGGTAAGGGACCAGAGACCTAGGAGTATGCTCCTCTCTAGGTCTCAGGTTTGAATCTCACACCCAGCTGGCTACTGACGGGCCATTGTGTCTCTGCTTGGTCGATCGACTCAGCGCCATGACATTAGTCGAGGTGCGACACTCCAAAGGGCGCTGGCCCGGACACTCAGTTATCAAAAAAAAAAAAGTTGTAAATATAATATAAATTGTGTTTATTTATATACTATATTAGTGATTGGTTGAGATTAAATTTATGAAATTACAAAATATCACCTCTCTCATGGATTACTAACCCCCTCTTTAAAGGAGTTTCATAGTCCATGAGACTTAACCCTATAGCAAATTTTCAAAACAAACATGGCCTGAGAGCTATATGTGGAACTCTTTGAATAAATAATTCTTGTTTTGTTTTTTTTTTTTGGTTTTTGTGTGTGTATTATAAAATGCTTCTTTATCATGAAAATCATTTGTTAATAAAATTTATTGAACAGAGTATGGAGAGTGATTAACTATGTAAGTCCCATAATTCAAATCATTTCAATTTCTTCATGTTGTGTTCTTGTAAAGAGATGCAAAAATTCTTCATGTATTTTATTTTCTTCTTTTTCTTTTCATTCTTTTTCTTTTTCTTTAGTTGACAAATAATAAGTTGACTGAATTGAGGGATACGAAAAAGAAAGAAAGAGAGGTTGAGGAAAGGAAGTGATCATTCTTTTACAAGTCTAGGTAAATAAAAATTGTAACTACAATCAGTTTGAGTGTATTCTACATCTTACAAATGTTTTTTGATCAGTAAAACAAAAGCTTTATTGATGAAAAGAGGCACAAATACATGCAAAATTTACATCAACAAAGAAGGGAAAATTCAATAAGCATCATATCTAATTAGCACTTGACCCATGATTGGTGAGAAACTAATCAAAAGTAGCCAAAGAAAACCAGAGAAACAAGAAAAACAGCAACAAACCAAAGAAAAACAAATGCTAGCCATCTGCAGCAACACACAGAGTAACAAACCAGTGGCCATTGATCCTGCTACCAAGAACTCCACCCAACACACACTTCCAAACAGCAAACAACCAATCATTTGGACTGAGAGCCAATTGGTGCGGCCAAAACAAAACAACTAAACAGAGCATCTATTGTACAACACCATTCTTTATCCATAGCATTCAACCTCCAAAACTAATCCAAAGCTTTGTACGTGAACTACTCTGGACAACTCATTAAAGTTGTGAATTCAAACACCATTAGAATAACACCACCCAGTAGAAAAGAGACCATTCAGCCACCATTCTTGAAACTCCAGTAGACCAGTCCACAAACAGCCCCAATCACCGCACAATCACAGCAGACCAGTCCACAAACAGTAGAAGCCAACCATAAACAGCCCCAACTCAGCAAGCCAAACCAACAACATACAACCTTAAATATCCTTTGATGGGATTCTAATTTGTTGGATATGGGAAACAAAATTCTGTACTGAGTAGCAAATCCTTGCAACTTTGCTTTTAATCTACAAGGCCATTCTGACTTTAATCAGCTCCTGTAACTCACTAAAATTTGGCTGAGCATTAGTGAACTTGCACTCATTCCTGTGCTTTTAAACAGACCGTACCACTGCCAGTGACAAAGCTTTCCACAATCTTGCTTCCAACTTTTTGTACTGAAAGCCAGTCCACCATCCCAACAATCTTACGAAAGTCCCTGGTATGGCCCAGTAAATTCCCCACCAATTCATCAAATAGGACCAAACCTTCCAAATTAAAGGGCGACCCGTTGACACGTGATCTAATGTTTCCAATTCAGTATTACAGAAGATACATAGGTTGCTCATATTGGCTCCAAGCACACCAAGCTGTTGAAGATAAGTACAGGCTTTGATCCTACCTTTCCACACTAACCAGCCCAAGAATTGAACTTTAGGTGGAGAGATGTTTGTCCAAATCAAATCCGTAAGGTGAGTATCCATACCAGTTGTTGAATCACTTCTTTGGTAAAGTGTAGACACCAGAAATTTGCTAGATGATGATGCCTTCCATTTAAGCCAGTCCTCATGGTTACTCAACACAGGGATGGCTGCATTCAACAAAATATACAAGCTTTGAACCTCCTCTTCTTCCCAAGAAAATAGTGGTCTTCTGAATCTCAACTTCTATCCATCAGAATTTCCTTTCCGTTCAATATAGTCCTTCAAAGAACTGAGCTTATCAATTGACAAGTTGTATAATCTAGGATAAACTTCTAAAAGTGCTTTGGTCCCCATCCAGACATCAATCCAAAATTTGACTCTATTACCATTACCTACAATTACCTCTTAATTAGCTGCATAAAAATCCTTGAGACTCTGATTACAATCAGCAACCTGCAATATGTCCAGCGAGGTCATAGAGTACTTAGTCTCAAGTTTCTGACTGAGAAACCATCCACCACCAGAGATTCCATATTTATAGCAGATAGTTCTTCTCCATAAGGCTGTGGTTTCAATTGCAATTCTCCACCACCACTTTGCCAAAAGACAGTCATTTAAATCTCTAACCTTCCTAACCCCCAGAACCCCCCTCTTTTTACTCTTGGTTACCTTTTCCAATTTCACCAAATGGATCTTCCTTTTCAAATCAGAGCCTTCCTAGAGAAAGGAAGCTTGGATTCTATAAATAGCTCTTGCAACACCTTCAGGTAATTTGAAAAAAGACATATAATAAACTGGCAAGCTAGACAGAACTGATTTGATGAGTGTAATCCTATTCCCAAAAGAAAGAAATCTCATTTTCCAAGATGCAAGCCTCCTCTGACACTTCTCAATTATAGTTTCCCATGTACTCTTCCTCCTAGGATTTGCACCCAAAGGAAGACCTAAATAAGTGAATGGTAATGATATCTTCATACAATTCAATTTAGATGCAAAGTCAGTCACCATCTCATCCGGAACTCCTATTCCACAAATATTACTTTTATGATAGTTTATCTTGAGGCTAGACATGATCTCAAAACATCTAGGGATCCTTTTCACATTCAATACCTCCACCTATTCAGCTTTGCGAAAGACTATTGTATCATCAGCAAATTGCAAATGTGATATGGTTTCTTCACAAGTCCCCACCGGTACACCCCTTTAAAAGCCCCAACTCTTTGGCTCTGGCTAGCAAAATGTTTAAGCCCTCAACCACAATGATGAATAAGAAAGGTGACAAAGGGTCTCCCTGCCTGAGACCTCTTTCAGGATTGAATTCAGCAGTTGTTGAACCATTTACTAGGATTGAGGTTCTTGCCGTAGTCACACACGCTTTTATCCAGGTAATCCATCTATTGCCAAACCCAAAATTACCCAACATAGAGAATAAAAAATCCAAATTCACAGAGTCATAAGCTTTCTCAAAATCAAGCTTTAGAATTAGCCCTTTTTTCTTCCTCTTCTTCCAATCATCCACCACTTCATTTGTAATAAGCATCCCATCTTGTATATTCCTGCCCCCAACAAAAGCTGATTGCACATCTCCTATGATCTTAGGCAACACCAACTTTAGCTTGCAACAAACACATTAGCTAATATTTTATATACAGAACCAATTAAACTAATTGGTCGAAAGTCAACCAAACTGGTAGGATTTTCTTTCTTTGGGATAAGTGCCACAAAAGAGCTATTCGGCCCTTTAAGTAGCATCCTATGCTCATGGAATTCCGTAAAGAAGCGCATAAATTCATTCTTGAAAACTGGCTATTACTTCTGAAAGAACATTAGATTAAACCCATCCGGGCCAGGAGCTTCATTGCCATCACAGCCTTTAATTGCAGCCAAGACCTCTGTTGCAGAAAATTCAACTTCCAAAACTGTAGATGATTGTTCACTATTAATATGTTGGAAGGATCCGTCCAACTTAGGCCTTATTTCCCACTCATCAGAGAACAACTTCTTAAAGTGTGTAAACACTTCAGATTTCAGCCTTTGAGGATCTACATGCACAATACCATCCACTGAGACAGAGCTAAGGAGATTTCTAGTTTGTCTACTTGAGGCCATAAGATGAAAAAACTTGGTGTTATGGTCCCCCTTCAATGCCCATGTGAGTCAAGATTTTTGCAACCATAACCACTCATTTCTCCTACTTAACTTCCACAGCTCATCTCTTACATCCCTTCTTCTTTAAATTTCAAAATCATCCAAAATTCTGGTTTCAGCTGCAAGATCTAACGCATGTAATTCCTCTTCTGCCTTCTTGATGTTCAGAGTCAAGTTTCCATAAACTTCAACATTCCATTTCCTTATGACCTCCTTTAAGATTTTTAATTTTTTCCACAGAACAAAACCAACCCACCCATGAGCCTCTACTTCTAACCATGTTTTCTTGACAAGTGGAAGGAACAGGGGATGCAAAAGCCATGCATTAATGAACTTAAAAGGACGTGGTCCCCAATCAATTTCATCATCCAATAAAAGCACTGGACAGTGGTCTAAGATGACTCGTGCTAACCCCCAAAGTTTGAACTTAAACTTTGCCAGCCACTATTGATTAAACATGAATCTGTCCAGCCTACTCCACCTTGCTTCATCTTGGGAATTGCTCCATGTGAATTGCCAACCTAACATGGGTAAATCACACTCTTCCAATTTACTCATAAAATTATTAAAATTCGCATTCCTCTATCCCTTCTAGAGCACGCTTTACACTCCTCAACATTCTTGATCTTATTGAAATCCTCACCCAAACACCAAGGTTTAGGAAATTCAGATTTTAAATTACAAAGAGAATCCCAAAAAGTAGCCCTACAAGATACATCATTAGGAGCATAAATGTTAATAACAACACACTCAAAGTTACGAGAGAGTGAACTTGATAATAGTATAAAACTTTTTTTACTACAACAAGCAAATAGAGAGAAAACAGCAGGGTCCCATATACACAGTATGCCCCTAGCTAAACCAGACGCGTCCACTTCCATGAATTCCACCTGATCTCTATACCATAGTGATCTTACCATATCTAATGAGATTGCTGCTAATTTTGTTTCTTGCAAGAGAACCATATCCACTTCCTTTTCTTCAATGAGACTTTTTATTCTTCTCCTCTTCTCACCTCTTCGGAGCCCATGAACATTCCAGGATAGCATCTTCATAGGGAAACTAATACAAACTCCTGCAAACACCTAAGGGAATCCACTCAAATCTAAGCATCCCCCCTTCCCTGGGCAGCTCTCTGGGCATCACCTATCTCCATAGCCTTGATTTTGCCCACAATTTCCTTATTATTTCCATCACAAAGTATTCCCAGCGCCTTGCCAATCTGCAAAGTTGCATGTGCCTCCTCTGTGATCACTTTTTCCCTACTGAAATTATGATTGATCGCCGTCGGTAGTGGAAAAGGTGGATGGGGCAAAGGGAGCAATGAAGGTGCTAAAGGTGGATGGAATCCAGTATTGTATGGGAAGGGAAGATCCGCACAACGAATCGTAAATGGTGCAGAGGTGTTTTCATTATTCATGGATAACATCCCAATGTCTATGGATCCAAAAGATCTCTACTTTCTCTTTATGAAGTTTGGTGTGGTTAAAGATGTCTACATCTTACAAATCTTAAATCTACTTTAAATATTTTAGGCAAATTACATTAAATTTTTTTAAACTATAACTTATTTGCATTTTGTTCTCCCTTATTGCAAAACTCAACGATTTAAAGTATTATCTTGTTACACTCAACACTTTCCATTAAGATTTTGTTAGAAATTTAAACAAAATCATATCATAACTGAAGTACATGTAGGCTACAAATGAACCGAGCTATGAACTAGCTTGGCCCGTCTCGTTAAAGGCTCGGCTTGGCTTGGTTCATTTAGTAAATGAGTCGAGCTTGAGCTCGAGCTCGAATATTAGGCTTGTTTAGTAAACGAGTCAAGCTCGAGCTCGCATAAGTTCGGCGCGTTTATCTTTATTTAAATTATATAATAAATATATTATTTATATATTAAATAAAATATAAATATATATAAATAATAGTATAAATATATTATTTATTTATTAAATAATATAAATAATATTTAAAAAAAATTATCGAGCCGAGCCGATCCAAACTCGAGTCCTATTAATGTTAACAAGCCGAGCCAAGCTCGAGCGCAATAAATGAGCTCGATAAGTAAATGAGCCGAGCTCGAGCTCAGCAAAGCTCGGCTTGGCACAGTTCGGTTCGGTTCGGTTCGTTTGCAGCCCCAAATACATGACATACTTATTAATTTCTTAGGACAATTATGCTCTTATTTGGTGATCTCATTTACACTTCACTTTCTTTATTTTCATGGCAAAGTACAAATGGGCTCACCAGATAAGAACATCAGTGTGTTTGGTTTGAGTTTTCTGAATTAAGTTTTTTGAAAATTGAGTTTTTTGTTTTTCGTGTTTTTTTTGTTTTTAATGAATATTTTTAAAATTTCAAATATATTTTTTTTTACTTTTTTAGATGCACCTAACTTAGATATATCTAAAGAGTAAAAAATTTGTGAAAAAATATTTTAAAAAATTAATAAATACATAAAAATACAAAAAATGTATTAAATTCTTGTTTTTTTTTTTTTTTTTTTGGTGTGTATTTTTGGTATTTAGTGAATTTTTAAAAGATTTTTTTTTTTACAATTTTTTTACTTTTTAGGTGTATTTATGTTAGGTGTGTCTAAAAAGTAAAAAAATTGCTTAAAATATTAAAAAAATTCAGTAAAAAAAACACGAAAAATAAGAAAGTAGAATTTTTTGAAAAGTGTTTTTGGAAAAATGAAACCAAGCATTATTGTTCTAAAAATTTAGTAAGTATTTCATATGGTTTACACATGACTTAATTTTATGTAAATCCCTAACAGAACTCTAACAGAAAAGATTAATTGTAATAAGGTAATATCTCAAGATGATTAACTGTTGAGTTTTGAATTAAGAAAGCAAAGTGCAAATGAATCAGAATTTAAGGAGATTTATTGTAATTTACCCAATATTTTTATTTCTGAGATAACTTCCCATACAAAAATTCGTGGTAGATAGCACGGTCGCTCAACAATCTAAGCCTAGTCTAGTTGGTTCAATGATATTATTTGTCCAAAATGACACATAGTTGTTTAAAGCTCTTTTTGTCTGATAGCTCGGTGTCAACTGGGAGACCAATCCCACCGTCTGTTAGTGGGAGGCCTAATTAAAGTCTGGGTAAAGCCCCATATGAATTGCATCAAGAAATTATTTGCACTTAAGGGGTTTTGATCCTAAGACCTAGAAGGGAGCACACCTCCAAGCTCCAAGTCTTGACCACCAGGCCTATCTGTTCAAAGTTTATATTTCTGTCTATCTATTCAAATGTCAACTATAGGTACATGTGTTACATATCTGTTCAAATGTCCAATTACTGTTCAAATGTCACATATCCATACATGTGTCATCTATCTATTCAATGTCATAGTTGTCCACTTTATTACAACCCGCTGTTGTTTCCGGTCACCGTCCACCAATTGCCAACGATGATAACTTTTTTGGTGACTTTTTAACGTATATTTTTATCACTTAAAAGATTAAATTGTAAATTAAATAACACATGACTCCATAAAAATAATTTTTTACCAATTAATCCTAAATAAAATGTGACTATCCAAAAAAATACCCTAAATAAAATGTATTTGGTGCGTTTGTTACGAATACTTTTCATTCACCTAATTTGCCAAATTAGGTGAGTTATCTACTCAGTCATAATAATTGAAATGGATGTAAGTCTCTCCAAATTCGCTATATTATTCAACCATGGACAAGCAGATTGGGTAGGAAAACTGGTTAAATCATTTTGGGCAAGTAACAAACAAAACTTTGGAGTTTGACTTTGGATTTTGTTAATTTGTTTGGTATAACTGCTGTGTTATAAATTTAAGTTGTTGAGTAGTGTATGATAAATAAGTTGTGAAATAATTTTTTAATGTGTAAATGTCATTTTTATCCTTGTTAAATGTAAATTGAATTAACCTATTAGTTGTAAATTAAATTAACTTTTATTTTTTATTATTCACTACTAGTCCACATTTCTCATAAAAAAATTATTCGTAGTCCATTTGGGTATCTTCTATTTTCCAAAAAAAATAAAAAAAAATTAAGGGTATAATGGTAAATTAACATGTCCACAGCAGAAATTGATAATCAATAAGGGGTGGATAGCTTCTCAGAATAAGATTTTTTGAGTAAAAATAAATTGTTAGAATCAGAAACTGTTTGAAATAAATTTAACTAAATAATTCAAAACAACTTTTTCAATACACAAATTTATAAATTGACACCAATATCACGTTAAAATGGTCCAATTCAAAATATAAAGTTTGTCAAATACTATTGGCGTTATGAATATCATGTTTCCTTTTTAGTCTAGAAATGAAGTATTATCATATTTCTCATTTTTAAGTTGTCCTGACATTGTTTAATATTGTTTGTTGTGATTACTCATTGTTGGAAATTATGGTTTGTATAGGCTTATTCCAATTTTGAACCTAAATTTTAGTAGGGCCCACACCTCTTTTAGAGTGGATCCAAAGAGGTGATATGCTCATTGCCGCATGGCAAGTCACACGGTACAAACGGTTCGTCAAAACCATTTATGAGTGAATGAGAAGTTGACGTTATTTTCAGATTCGTAAAATGGGAAATTAAATAGTCAAATATGGGTTACCTTAAAATGGTTGTCCCACATTGAAACTTTAAGAGAGTTATGGACAAACATCGGTTGGGCCCCAAAGAGGACCCCAAGTTTCTAGAAGGGTGGAGTTGTGGACAATGTAGGCTTTGGCTCAAATCACCACACATGCGCATCGCCGTCCGTGCGTGGGTTAGGTCCTAACACTAATTTTTTTGCTGAAATTTATTTAAATTTTTTCCAAAATTCTTGTAGGAAAATTTAAATTTTGCACCAAACAGTTTGAATTCAAAATTTTGCTCCCAACCAATGGTCACAACAGACTGTACCGAATAGATTCAATCTAAATTATTCTGCACCTGTTTAGTTCAAAATCAGACCTATTTAGTTCAAAATCAGACCTGTTTAGTTCAAATTTGAACCTGTTCAGATCTGCCAAATAGTCCCAACTTTTCTATAAATAGAAGACCTTTCCAGCAAATTTTCTCATTCAATTCTCTTTCCGTTTTTGCTCTCTTTTTGCATTATTCTTCATACTAATTTTTAGATAAATTTCTAAGAGTATAGAACACAGGTTCTGATTCGCTAAAAGAAATTGTTTTTAATGCTAATACATTATGTGTAAGATCATTGTATCTTGGGAGATAGACGCCATTATTCTGTAAGCATCTGAGCGAGGCGAATCTGTTTTAAAGATAGAGTGTCACACAATCGACTTGATCATTCTTGTTCTTAGGTTATTTCGGTAAATAAATTCTATGAGTAATTTATTTTGTTTATTTGATTTGTTTCAAGGTTTTTATTATACACAGAAGATTGTTCCAACAATCATCAGGTCCCACAATGACTTCAACGATGATGTCTTTGAAACCTGGTTCAAACCTGGTTCAGGCTGGCAACCGATTATCCTGAAACTTGAACCAACAGATGCAGTGATGATACCTCGGAGTATTTTTTATTTCATTCAAAAAAAAAAACTATCGTCCAAGGAACGGTCCGAATATTATTAGCGTGAAGATTGTCATGTTTCATCAGATTTGAGTGTAGGAATTAATCCAAAAATAAATGTTATCATGTTGTTCCAATATCATTGTCCAGAAGCAATCTAAATATTATTGTCCAAGTAAATGGATGTGAAATTGTAAGAATATTATCATGTTTTCTAGTTTAGGCCAGAAGCTATCCAAATATTATTGATGAGTTCAAAGGATTAAAAAATTGGTATGCATATTATCATGTATTTAAATTTTAATCCATAAATAATCCAAATATTATTAGAACAAATGAAAATTTGACCGAGCCTGGTGATTGACTACGTGTTGGTGCTTCCAATCAGGTAAATCATAGTTCAAGCATGGCTAAGTTAGAAAGTTTTCTCGACTAGTGTCCTAAGAGAAATGGTATGACATGGGAATAAAGCCTATATCAAAACTGGTAATCTCAAAGTTTAGGAAAACATAAATGTTCAAAATTTAAAAAAATTTGCCATTATTTACGAAAATTATTGTTCATATCAAATGAGAAGAGTAAAATTGGGATAAAATGTACCATTACAGATAAATGAAAAGTTGCGCAACTAATTTAAGGGTGCATGCAGATTGGATTGATCCGATTTTAAAGTAAATTAAGAATCGAATCATAAGAACCAATTTCAGAAAAATTAAAACTATAATCGAACTGTTAAACTGTAGAATTGGATCAAAACCGAACTATGAAAATCAATTTTATTTTGTTCGATTTTACGGTTCTAGAAATTTGATATAACAATAAATATAATATATAGTTAGTAAACAAATTAACAAAAATTAATTGGTTAAGTTGGTTAGAATTTATCAATATCACAATGAAGGTTTCAAATCTTATAAGAGACTTTTTATATTTTAATTTTTACATATAAAAATATTAAAACATAGTAAACAAATATATCACGGCCTAATTCAGTTCAGAGTCATAACCAAAGCCTTGGAATTAAGAACTGGACTGATTTGAAGGACTTCGTTATTTTCAAAACCATGACCATAACCATAACCAAAGCTAATAAAAACCAAACTAGTCTGACAATTTAGACCGAATTAAATCAATTGAGTAGTTCCACTGATTTTTTTTTTACACCCTAAGCTAATCTATTGTTTGCTTATTTTTTATTTTGCGTGATCATTTGGTAAACAGCTTGAGATTTTACATTGGGGTCTGCCTCGATAATCTAGAAACTAGCTAGCTTTCGAGGGTGTCTAAAATATTTTTGTCAAAATTAACTGTACAAAGTTGCGTAACTAATCTACTGTGTGTTCACTCCAATTGTAAAACTGATTGCATTGTACTCTGATCATGAGTCTACCTCTTGTGCTGAGAGTTTGTGTATTCATTTCTTATCTCGATGGTGGATTCCTTTCTTTCAGTTGGAGTAAGTCTGGCCTACACATCGGCACCTAAGAGTCGCAATAATACCACCAATAAACACACTTTTTCTGGATAAAAAAAATAATAATAACAGTCTATTGCCTGCTCACCAATATTTTGTCCATTTTTTTAGCATTAAAAGCATGAGTTTTTATATAAAAAAAATTATATTTAAATGAAAACAAATCAAAATAATTAAACTTTCATGAAAATTATGCCTCATGCCACATCTTTCACACATGCCAGACACAAAGTCATTTTACTTTAACAGTGAAAAGCTTTGTAGGCCGTGTAGTAGTCTAGAATGTGAGCTGAATTTCATCCTTTTAAAAGTAGCTACCACCTTTTGTATTTATTTTTTATTTTCTACTAAAGTTCATAACAATATATATATATATATGTATGAGTCTATTTTTGACCGCATTCCCAAACTAGTCTTCAACTAGAGAGCATTGGCAGAGCAGATGGCGCCTGAATGACCTGTAACAGAAAGATGAGATTCTAGCAGTGGTTCGTCCACCCGGGGGCACTCCAACGATCAAGTCAGTTATCTCCCAAAGATAGCAAAAGTTCTTAACTCACTATTCAGAATATGAAAAGCGTACCTTAGACCCATAGGGGTGCCTCCTTTTTATAGCCAACACAAACCTAATTCCAATAGAAGCCTAGCTTCAATGGACTTTGGCTTACTGCTAATCTTGGACTCCCAATAGGATTAGGATAAACTCTCTAAGAGTCTTATCTTAATCCAAACTAAAGTCTTCTCTCAATCCAAGACTCTTGTCCCTTATCCGCTTATCCCAGATTCCGGTATTCTCGCAGATAACTTCGACCTAGCCGAGATCACCTCGGCGTCATGGCCAGGACACGTAGCACCTCGGCTGGCACTTCGGTGACACCTCGGCCACGTGTTGTCACTCAAAAATTATGTTCCCACAACTGCCCCCTAGGTTCTATTACCTCAGCATCCTGAAGTGATGGAACCTATATCATTTTTTTTATCACGTCGTCTAATCTTGGTCTATCTTTCATTACCGAGACTGCCACACATCGGCTTCTACATAATAAACACTTCAGTGTGTTTGCATCAACGCTTTAAAACCAATAATCAGGTTCATTCAAGTTCATTGAGCCGAGATCGCCCCTGTAGCCGATGTCTTTGCTTCATTAAATTAAGAACTCTAAGAGTTTTATCATGCGTGCGAGCTGTCACACATAATATTTCAACCGTTTCTGCCACGCGTCTTTCCCTTACTGGATCGTACCTAACATGCGCCATCAAATTGCATCGTTTTTGCATGCGCCGTCTGACAAGCACATCGCCCTAGGCAATTGATTGCAGTTTTGCCGCCATTTTATGGTTTTGATCAAAACTACTTCTCTCTCCCCGTCCCTTCACCTTTTGTATTCTCATATTCGTGCTAACTCTCTCTCTCTCCCAAATCCGCAATTACTCCAAGCTCTTTTAGCTCTGCAACTTGCTCTGTTCACCTCCTCCAGCGAGATTTTCACCGCTCCGCCGCTTTTGCAACCGTCGTCTGACTTTGGTGAACCCCACACCGGCCTCACTTTCTCTGGTAAGCCACTGTTCCTCCTGGTTTTAGTTCGTGATTCACTTTGAACTCTGTCATATTTGTGAACTTGCTCATGTCTTTGATTGTTTAATTTGTACCTCGATTTCCACCATGTATTTGAGCATGTTTGCTTCATGATTATGTTTTTGCCCAGTCCATTCTTAAGTATACACACTGTTTACACATTTGTTGATTTTTGCCACCGTTCTTGGCCTCACACACCTGCACAAACTTTATCACTGTGTTCTGGATGATTCATTATTGTTCTTGATTCTGAATCACATTCCTGTTTCTGTTTGCTATGTTTTTTTCCAGATTCTTTCCTTCAATCTTTATTTGCCTAGACTTAGGTTTGGGATTTGTCTATGGAACTTACGAACTTTAGGAAGAATTGAAACAAATTCCCCTTAGATCCTCACAAATTCTTACCATAGTACATACTTAGGCTTTAGTCGAGGTCTTTCAAACCCCTATAAAACACTTCATTCCGAAATCCAATACTCTCCCTTTAAGCTGACATCATGGGTATGTGGAAGCATAGGGTAGACACCCCAACCAAGTTGGAATATTTCAGGCAGGAGTTTTCCATCCCTACCGACGTTCATCTCAGGTTGGCAGGAGAGGATGACTCCATTATGCCCACAGATGACTCCATGCCTTTCCTTCTTGTAGCTTTCATAGAGTATGGACTTAGGCTCCCACTTGACATCCTTTTCCGTGAAATCCTCCATTACTACAAATTGAACCCAATGTAACTCACCATCAATTCTTACCGAGTTATCAACGGTATAATAGCTTTAGCCAAACAAGAGAAAGCTAGGGTAACCTTAGCCGACATTCAATACTGCTAGACCATGTGTGGCCTCAAGTTAGAAAAAGACTATATCTACTACCTCAAACCGAGGTTCACAGAATACAAAATTGTTGCCGACCACCTAGACTCCAACAAGGGAGCCGGGGATGATTACTTCATTGTCTCGGGCAACTAGGAGTTTGCTCCGGATGAGGACCTTCACCTCTACCCTCTTAGCCGAATAATATTCGTAGAGGGTAATGGTAAGAGCCAAGCGTTACACTTACTTGTTT
Source organism: Camellia sinensis (assembly GCF_055761805.1). NCBI lineage: Eukaryota > Viridiplantae > Streptophyta > Magnoliopsida > Ericales > Theaceae > Camellia > Camellia sinensis. The sequence goes on from NC_138967.1 coordinate 155,597,404, forward strand.
TTCCAATCTTTAATACTTTGTTCTTTTCCATATGTTCTAATGTCTGCTGTTCTTGCAGCTCTTCTGCAGCCGGCAAAAGACTTCCACAAGTCCTTATTCACCAACAAGGATTTGAAGAAATTGTTAGATCTGCCAGTTCATAAGTGGAGAGCTCCTCTGTTTCTTAACTACATCCCCATATACAAGTCAGTTCTTCCAGATATCCCTAAGAAGAAAAACAAGTCTCCTCCTTCTTCCACAACTCCACCAACAACTTCATCATCTCGGCCAGATCAAGGATCAACTTCCGATCTAGCTGAGCAACCATCAACCTCGGCTCCATATCTGATCCCTCTATCTCAACGCAAACGCCGACACCGTACTACAATCGCTGCCAAAATGGGTCGCAAAAAGGCAGTTGCAGAAGATCTTTTGGCCGACATCCCTACCACTGTCGACGCTCAACCAGAACCATCTCAGCCTCAACCAAAGCCGAAACAAAGAAGGCTGAAGAAAGCCCAACCTAAGGCAACAGTGACTCAGATTGATATTGAGGACACCTTGCCAATTTCAAAATTGGCTGACAGTGAGAAGACCCCTTCTGCTGCCGAGAAGAGGCCCGTCAAGGCCGAATCATCCCAATTAACTTGGTCAAAGAGGCCGAGGTTAGAGTCGGCCACAACCTCAAGGTTCATGGAATCAGATGCCCCTTGGGCCCTTCCTATGACAATTGAGGATAAGCCAGTAAGAGCTAGTGACAGCACCGATGACGTTGAAGTTGGCGTTGCCCTCTTTACCGCCTTGCTCCTTCCAAACAGTCTCAATCGCAGCGCCAAGATTAGTGAATATGAAAACTTTGCTTTGATGTTGCAGCATTCCGTTCAAGTAAGTCCCTTACACTTGGTATTTTTCTTTCTCTATTTTTCCATACTTAGAGAATTTTTACTAACTTTTGTTCTGTCCGTTTTCTTTCAGGCGATTCAGCACGCCCACTCCTTCTCTATGCAAGCTTTTGAAATAAGGAAGGAGTTGGCCGACAAGATCAGGGAGGTCGCCGCTTTACAGAAGTCCCTCAACAAGGCCAAGGACAAGATGAAAACCTTGGCAGATTAGGCCGAGGTAGCTATAAAAGCTCAGGACGTGGCCGGGGAAAAAACAGACACTGTAGAGGCCTTTAAGAAGGTCCTTGAAGCCGAGAAGAATGAGGCCCTAATAAAAACTGCTGAGTCTCAAGCCGAGCTCCGGGCTGCCTTGGCCACAAAAGAGGTCGAGATCAAGGCCGTCGATGAGAAGACGTATGCTGAGGGGGCGGCTGACGTCAATGAGGACTATAAAAAGCAAGTGAAGCAGGCATGCAACAAGGGTTTCATCCTTCGTTGGATGGCTACCCTAAAAAAACTTGATGTCCCCGAAGACTCCCCCCTCAAGAATGCCGACGACCTTCCCCCTGCCATTTCTCCCTACTCCAAGCCAATCTAAAGACGATTCTGAGTCTGAGGAGGAAACTTTGGTGAGGAAGAAGAAGGAAGCTGTCGGAGCCCAGTCCCCTACTCTGAATGAGCAAGTCATGGACTTGTCTCAGGATGAGGAGGGTGAGGTCTCCAAAGACGTTGCTCCTGAGAAGGCAACATCGAACGCGCCTATTGCCCATAAGAGCCTCGACCAAACTCTTCAAGAAATAGATGCTGAGCTCACGGCTGAGAAGGCCGCCGAGATGTCTTCTCAACTTTCTTCTGAACCCCAGACCCAACCAGCCAAAGAGGCTGCTTAGTCCAATTTGATGTTTTTCTTTTTTTTCTGTACCTTGTACTTTTTGCTTTCTTTTTGAAACAATGTAAGCTTTAATTTGGCCGATGTGCCACTTTTGTAATCTGAACAATTACTTTTCAATGTCAGGCCAAAGTGCCTTCTTTCCTTATCTGAATGCGCTCTCTAATTTCTTCTTTTAATGTGATTATATGTTTGTCTTCCTTTACTCTTGTATGACTCTTTATACTTAGAATAATCTTCATGTCTTCAACATACACATTGACTGTGTAATCTCCCCGGTTTGGAATACCTCAGCTATTCCCACTAACAGTTTATCTCGGCTTTGTCTTAACACTTGAAAATATTTATAATATTTTCACAAGTGTTACTTACAACTTGCCGCTTCACTCAAGACCTCTGTCTTCTGTTATTGCAATATATCCTTAGGTTAACTTCAACATGTAAACTTTTTCTTAAAAATTTCAACAAGTGTTAAACCAACTCTCTCTAACGTAACCTCAGCTTAACTGCAACTTGTAAATTTTTCTTAAAATTTCAACAAGTGTTAAACCGATCTTCCAAGCATCACTATCCAGCCCTCTGCCCCCTAATGTGAACCTAAGTTCCACTTGGGTTCTCATTAATCCTGGGGACTTGACCTTATCGCTGAGGTCAGATTCAAACAAAGTCTGGCCGAGGTTACCAATCTCGGTCTCTTTGTTAATCTGGTTGATATGTACTTAGTTTCAATCTGAGTCTGACTCTACCGATATGACAAGTCCAGGTTAACCCAACTTAGTTCAACTTTATTATATGCAAGTAAAAGTTCCACTCTGCCATATAATAAGTCTAAGTTATTTGTCATGTTTTGCTTAGAAACATCGTCAACTTAGTTCAACTCTATTATATGCAAGTTAAAGTTCTACTCTACCATATAATAAGTCTAAGTTATTCGTCATGTTTCGCTTAGAAACATCGTCAACTTAGTTCAACTCTATTATATGCAAGTTAAAGTTCTACTCTACCATATAATAAGTCTAAGTTATTCGTCATGTTTCGCTTAGAAACATCGTCAACTTAGTTCAACTCTGTTATATGCAAGTAAAAGTTCCACTCTGCCATATAATAAGTTTAAGTTATTCGTCATGTTTCGCTTAGAAACATCGTCAAGTATCTGGTCAATCACATTACACAAGTTTGAAAATCAAACTAAAACTTTATTATTACTTCAGCTAATAACAAAAAATCTTTAGAAACAAGAAACTCTTAATGATAAAAAAACTTCAAATTGCAAGTTGTAGACGCGCCCGAACATCCCAGGCTCCGCGCGTGGATCGGCGAGAAAATCCCGTTTTGTTCATTGGGCTACTACAGTTCGGACTCAATGTCATGGTTCTGAATCTAATCTCACAAAGTGCAATGCAAGACCGATAAATCACCAAAAAGTCCAAATTCGGCAAATCGTTTTGGAAAATTGATTTTTGTAAAGAAGTGCCAAACATGGACTGCTTTGCCAGATATAGAGTCGCCACCTAAATATTTTATTTGTGGGGAATTTAGGAAATCCTGACTCGTGCCTAAGGCCACGTGTTCGTCATCACCAAAGTTGTCTCAGCTCGGGAACTTGGGTACGAGAGGGGAAGATCATGAAATGAACACCCCCACTTGCCCAATCAAAGATCAGCCTGTACTAAGCATGATATTTCGTTTTGAAAACATATGTGTTCTTATTCCGGTTATTAGCTAGAATTACTATGTGATGCGGACAACACACAAGTATAGACTAGATCGCCTAAGTTGGAACAAAACATTTTATATTTGTTTGTTTGAAAATGTTTTGAAGGTGCTACTCGTAAGTCGGCTAAGACGTGGATTTGCCACCCTCGAGTGGGCTTAGAAAACATGATTTGCCACCTCAAGTGGGCTTAAAACTCGCATTAGATGAATTGTCCCAATTTAGGTAATCCAACCTTCACCCATAGGCATTCAGGTAGTTATATCACTTAAGCAGGTAGCCTCATGGCAAGCATGCTGTCATGGCAACACTCACACTCATGCATGATGCTAAAGCATAAACACTTACAGTGTACTCCGAGCCAAAACAAAAGCTAGTTAGTAATCAATGCATGATCCTAGCTCATGTTAAGATGGCTAATGCAACATATGTGAAATGCAACTAGAAATAGGCTCAGCTATTCTAAAATGGCATACGAAATGCAACAATTGATACATGTATTCAAATTGGAATTTAAAATACAATGTAGTTAGTATGATGCGCCGAGCCCAGTGCATGCAATACTGATGAATGGATGCAAACATGCAAACATAAGTATGCTAATTGAAACATGCCCTAAAACTAGCCACTGAAAGCAGGTAAGTAAAAGGGAGAAAGACGTGGGGTTGGAAGACATTCACACACGCACGCACACTTATTACAAAATTTGCCCTCTCAACGGAGGGTCCGAATGAATAATACAAACCAACTAATTAATTAACTATCCTAGCTAATTAATTATTACAAAACCCTTAACTAATTAAACAAATTAATTAAGCTACAAAGCAATTAAAGCGGCCTCGAGAGGAGGGACTAATGCATGCTCGATCGCCTCGCTCGGAAATCTGTTGCCATGCCTCATGTTGCCTCTGTTTGCACTGTTTTGCACCTCTGAAAATTGTGAAAATTCTTGTGATGCTTCTGATCCTCCTCATGGACATGCAGAGAGGTCATCGGCCAAAGGATAGGGCCATCGACCAAGAGAAACAGGTCATCGACCACTTTTTAATCGACCGTCCAAAGATTGTTGGCCGATCGGCACTCCAGATAGCTGATCGGCCATCTATTCCTGCAGACCGCTCCTTTTGCTGCAACAGAGGACAAACAAGGGCATAGCAATACATTTGCAAGAAAATGTTGTGCACCTACACCCCTTATCATGTTTGAGACTCAAAGGAGTGTAGTGTTCGACCCTCGAGCCATCAATCACGTATTTTAATGCATAATGACCAAAGAGGCCGAATTGCACAAATCAATATGGAATGAATGCACAAAAACACATGAATGCCTCACACTCTATCATGTTAGATCAAGAGTGTCTTCGACCGAGGATTGAGGCACGTTCCGTCACTTCAAGTACGAAACGTCCCTTGGTCCTCGTGTTTGGTTTGACACCCCAAACCAAACACAATGCAATGCATGCAACGTGGAGATGTTATGCAATGCAACATAAGCATGCCAAATGCAATATGACTCAAATATGCACTCAAGGTTAAGGTAACAAGCATGCCAAATGCAATGCAACCTAAACAAGTATGTGACAACATGCAAACTAGTAAGCATGCAACAATATGCAATCAACATACTAAGCATACAAAATGCAACCTAAACATGCAAACGTGCATGACATGCAACAATATGCGAAATGGAACAAGCATGCGACAACATGCAAGACAAGCATGCAAAAACATGCAAAGATGGACTTAAACTAAAATAGGCAGACCTCAGCCATGCCCAAATCAGTGGCCAAAAGCGCTGAAATGAAGGTATGAAAAGCATGAAGAGGCAAGACAAGCATGTGTGCCAATTGGCTCAAGGACTAAAGCATAAAGATGCAACTCTTAAGCACACTTAGAGAGTGACAGGCATGGATATGTGATAGTACCATAAGCTCTTAAATCATGTTAGGAATGATGTCAAATCAACCAAATCAACCAAACAATGCAAGCAAAGCATGAAAGAAAGCTCAAGGCTTAAGGCTAGCCAAGGAGCTTGTACTAAGGCCACATGAATCAAGCCCCAAAGAGCCAAGGACAATCAAAACAGTCCAAGGTCATGCAAAAAGGAGTCAAAAACATGCAAGGGCCAAAGCTAAAACAAGCCAACATGAAGGGCATTACACTACACCTATTACAACCAAACATGGCATGACTTAACCAATGAAAAACAGAGTTATGGCATGCTAAAACAAGCCCAAAAACCCACTTAGATGGCATCCCAAATGCTTAGGTATGATGGCATGCACAATGATCCATTCATGAAGCATAAAACATCAACTCTTCAAAGCATTAAAGGAGTGACAAAGGCAAGTGTACACTACATGGACAAATCATGAAAATGGTCCAAGTAATGCATGCTAGTGGACCCGATGCACAAAGCTAACAAGCTAAAATGCACTATAGCTATACAAAGCATGGCATATATGATCAAAACAACACAAAAAAGAGCTCAAGCATGGTAAAACATGACTAAAAGCTTCTTTGAGTTGAGCCAAAAGTATGTTAGAATGACATGTTACAACATGATGCATGTTAGGCTATTTCATGGGAATACACTACAAGTGTATGAGGTATGCAAGGGATGACCAAACCAAGAAAAAACAGTGGTAAGCCTCAGCAAAATAACCACAAATACATGCTAAGAACAAGCCAACAAAAACTTAAAACACATGCTCAAACATGAGGCATATATGGTAAGCAAACACAATACAAGGAGAGGGGATGACCCTCTCCTATTTAGGACTCCAAAACCACCTTTCCACCACTGAAAATTCTCTAGATTTCAGTGGTAGAAAGGTCATGCAAAGGCTACAACAAGAGCCTAAAAGGATGGCTCAAAACAAGGCCTAACAAGACCTAAGAGGGGGTAGATCACCCCCAACGAAAAAGTGACCTTAAACAAACTTTTCAAGCACACAAAAATAGAGCTTTTTCCAGTTTATTGTTAAGCTTAAAAGAATATGCAAATAGGTCCAAAAGCTTAAGCCAAAATGGGGTATTAAAAGGTAGTTGCTCACCCTTGAAGAACACCTTCAAGAACACAACTCCAGTATCTTCCTCTGACCAAAACCAGCTCAAGAACTCTAACACCAACTCCCTAGGACCTCAGCAACCGAAAGATGGTGTATTGCTAGGTGTTTGTGTGCAATAGTGTGAAGAAAATACACTTTAAGGCACAAACACACACACAAATATAGAGAGAGAGGGAGATATAGAGAGATATAGATATATATCACTTCTATATCAAATTTTAGAACCTCTGGAAAGGGAGGGGAGGCTCCCTTCCCATAGAATTTCATTTCTCAAGCTTGTTCAACAAGCTTGAGTCTTGAAACAAATCCCTCCATACACGTGTATGAAGGATGGGAATTGTGCCCACCAGCTGTCACAGCTGGCAGAAAATATCTGCAAAAAGCTGATAGAAAGGTCTCGGTCCAAAAATATGGCCGATCGACCCAAAAGAGTGCCGATCGGCCAACACTTTTGGCCGATGGCAAGAAAACAAGGCCAATGGCATCATGCCTTGGCCGATGGGTTAAGGGGATGGCCAGCAAGCCACCCTCTTCCCTCAGAAGCAAAACCACAAGTCCTTGGTCCATAACCAAGCACAAAATAGACAAGTTGAGAGATCCTAAGGCAAGGCGAGTAGCCGAGACCTCCGGGAGCTCAAAACGAATATGAGCATGGATGATCATCGAGTGTTCAAACGATGACGTCCAAGTCTTGAGGACGATCAAAAATGGGGTGTCTACACAAGTATTCTAAGGTCTTGGCAACTCTTTGCCTTCACTGTCCTGAAGCCGATATGCCCCATTGCCCAAGACTGAGGTGATTCTATAGGGTCCCTCCCAATTTGGGCCAAGCTTGCCCTCTCTGGGATCCTTCTTGTTGCCGACGACCTTTCTTAGGACGAGGTCACCAACCAGGAACTCTCACGGGTTCACCTTCTTATTATAAGCCCTGGCAAGCTGCTGCTGGTATGCCCCAAGCTGAATTGCTGCTTTCTCCCTTTTTTCTTCTAGATCTCAGGCTAAAAATACATCATTAGTTCCATTCTCCACTCCCTGGGTTCTGATCCCTGGGATGCCGACCTCCAGAGGAATGAATGCTTCTATGCCATAAGCCATGGCAAATAGAGATTCCCCAGTTGATCTTCTCGACGTAGTCCGATATACCCAGAGTACACTAGGCAATTCATCTACCCACTTTCCCTTTGTTGCTTGCAGCCTCTTCTTAATCCCATCCAAGATAACTTTGTTGAATGCTTTTGCTTATCCATTGCTTTGAGGAAAACTTGAGGTGAAAAAATAATTCTTGATTTTGAACTTTGCACAGAAGCTCTTGATTAATTTACTGTCAAACTGTGCATCGTTGTCAACTATTATTGCTCTTGGGATCCCAAACCTGGTGATGATGTTCTTCCATATGAAGTTCTTCACATCAACGTCCCGAATCTTGGCAAGGGGTTTAGCTTCTACCCATTTGGTGAAGTAATCTGTTGCCACCAGCAGGTACTTCCTTTGTCCACTTGCTTGAGGCAGTTTTCCAACAAGTTCCATGCCCCATTGGGCAAATGGCCAAGGGTTGGACACTGGGTTCAAGTCTGCTGCTGGTTGATGTATCAAAGGTGCAAACCTTTGGCACTTATCACACTTCTTAACATAGGCTTCAGCATTCTTCTGCATGTCGGGCCACTAGTACCCTTGAGTAATGGCCCTATGAGCAAGTGACCTGCCCCCAGCGTGGCTTCGACATACTCCTTCGTGTATCTTGTACAGAAAGTCTTGAACCTGTGCAGGATGCACACACCTCAGAAGGGGTCCAATAAAAGGTCTTCTGTAGAGATGTCCTTCTGCTGTCAAACTGAATCTTGCCGATTTTAGTCTGACCTTGTGCGCCTCTTTTCGGTCATCTGGCAGCTTCCCATCTCTAAGGAATACTATTATTGTATCCATCCAACTTGGTCCCATCTCGACACACATTACTTCATGCTCTGTGTTTAGTGGTTCTATGCTTAGACCTGACAAGTAGTCAACCATTATCGTTCTTGCCTCTCCAAGCTTCATTGCACTAGCTAGGTTGGCCAGAGCATCAGCGTGGCTGTTGTCATCTCGACTTACCTGCTGAAAAAATATTAATATTGAGAGAGAGAGAGAGTGATTGAAAGACTAAACATAAACATAGACTCTTTTTATTTCAATCTGTTAAGCATTACAATACTACACCATTATATAGGAGGTTTATACAATATGATCAAATGGAGGCCATGAGGCCACGAGGCCAAAAACACAAACCAGCAGGCCACGAGGCCACTACATATTATTATAATAACTAACCACCGAAAGCATGAAAGGCCACTACATATTATTATAATAACTAACCACCGAAAGCATGAAATAAATAAATCAACCGAAAGCATATGGAATAAAGAAAAGGCACGTGGCTTGATTTTCAACACTCCCCCTCAAGCGACGTTGTAGATGTTAATCATGCCCAATTTGTCCGTCAGAGCTTCGAAGTTAACTCGAGCAAGAGCTTTGGTGAGAATGTCAGCTTTTTGACAGTTTGTTGGAGTGTAGCTGACTTGAAAAACTCCCTCTTCAATCTTTTCCTTGATAAAGTGTCGATCTATCTCCACGTGCTTAGTGCGATCATGATGAACCGGATTCTTAGCGATACTGATGGCGGCTTGGTTGTCGCAGTATAAAACCATGGGATGCTCAGATGGAACTCGTAATTCTTCTAACAGTCTGTTCAACCAGATTCCCTCACAGATACCTAGGGCCATAGCACGAAATTCTGCCTCAGCACTACTACGGGCGACCACTGACTGTTTCTTGCTTCGCCATGTAACCGCGTTCCCCCAAACAAATGAACAATAGCCAGAGGTTGATCTTCGATCAGTTACTGAACCTGCCCAATCTGCGTCTGAAAAAATCTCAATTTTTCTATTTGTTGTTCTTTGGAAGAAGAGACCCTTTCCCGGTGCCTTTTTTAGGTACCTCAATATTCTGGTCACAGCAGTCATGTGTTTGTCGGTAGGATTGTTCATGAATTGACTGACCACACTAACAGAGAAGCCGATGTCTGGCCTTGTATGAGAAAGATAAATGAGTTTTCCCACAAGACGTTGATATCTCCCTTTATCACTTGGTGCACTACCGTCACTTTCTTCCAATTTGATAGTTGTGTCCATAGGAGTTTCTGCCGGCTTGCATCCTAGCATCCCTGTTTCATTCAGTAAGTCTAGAACGTATTTACGTTGTGAGACGACTATGCCTTTCTTTGACCTAGCAATTTCCATTCCAAGAAAGTACTTAAGATTTCCAAGATCTTTAATCTCAAATTCCTTTGTTAGGAATGTTTTAAGTAAGCCAATTTCCTCTTCATGATCACCTGTTAGAATTATGTCATCCACATAAACAATGATAATTGCCAATTTCCCTCCTAGGGAGTGCTTCACAAATAATGTATGATCGGATTGACATTGAACAAAACCGTACCCTTTTACTGCCTTAGTGAACCGTTCAAACCAGGCCCTGGGAGATTGTTTGAGACCATACAAGGATTTTCGGAGTCTGCAAACTTTGTTGAAATTTGATGTCGTCTCAAGTCCAGCCGGAATGTCCATGTAAACTTCTTCCGCTAAGTCACCATTGAGGAAGGCATTTTTTACATCAAGTTGGTGAAGTGACCAATCGAGATTAGCTGCCAAGGATAAAAGTACACGAACAGTGTTGAGCTTGGCAACCGGAGCAAAGGTTTCTTGATAGTCAATGCCATAGGATTGGGAGAATCCTTTGGCAACCAACCGAGCTTTATAACGTTCCACATTACCATCTGCCTTGTGCTTTACTGTGAAAATCCATTTACATCCAACGGGTTTCTTACCTCTTGGAAGATCAGTAATTTCCCAAGTACCATTCGTTTCCAGAGCCCGAACTTCCTCATTGACTGCTGCCTTCCACTGAGGAGACTTGAAGGCTTCCTGAATATTCCGAGGAATGTTTATCTCCGTGATGCTAGAAGTGAAGGCACGGAACGAAGGTGATAGATTATCATAAGAAATAAAGTTCCCAATGGGATGCTGAGTACATGATCTAACTCCTTTTCTCCAAGCTATGGGCATATTAAGAATACTGTTTTCGAACTCAGAATCAACAGTACTATCTGTGGTAAGAAGATTGTTACCTGGAATGTTGCTTGGATTAGAACCCGGTTCAGCCTCATGGGATTGTTGAGAAAGTGCTCCTTCCTCCATTTCCTCTTGGATGTGTTCATTATCCCGCAAGGCAACAATGAACTCGGAATTTTCGGCAGGTACAGATGGATTCAATGACTTAGGAGGTGTGGGATTTTTGGTGGTGATGGATGGCTCACTAAATGACTCAGGGGTCCAAAATTGATATTCAGGGGTCCAAAATTGATATTCCTGGGTTGGAGTCTCCCCCTGAATATCAATTTTAGGGTAGTAAGACTGGGTTTCAAAAAATGTGACATCCATGGAAGTGTAGAATTTCCTAGTGACCGGAGAGTAACACTTATACCCTTTCTGATGTGACGAATACCCAATGAAGACACACTTGAGCGACCGGGGATCAAGTTTACCTCGATACTGTTGATGGACATGAACAAAGACAGAACACCCGAAAATTTTGGGTGGGATGGTGGAGATGAGGCGAGTAGTGGGAAAGGATTTTAGGAGAAGTTGACAAGGAGTTTGGAATTGTAGGACCTTAGATGGCATCCTATTGATAAGATAGGCAGCTGTAAGAACAGCTTCCCCCCAGAAGAATTGTGGAACATTTGTGGAAAACATGAGTGATCTAGCAACATCTAACAAATGCCGATTTTTCCGTTCAGCGATGCCGTTTTGTTGTGGGGTGTCAACACATGAACTTAAGTGAACTATCCCTTTGTCTGCTAAAAAATCTCCTAGAATTGAGTTGAAATAGTCCCGAGCGTTATCAGACTTTAGAATTTGGATTTTTGACTGGAATTGTGTCTGAATCATAATTTGAAAATTTTTGAAGATTTGGCTCGTTTCAGATTTGTCTTTCATGAGGAAGACCCAGGTTAATCTAGTGTGATCATCTATGAATGAGACAAACCACCTAGTACCAGTTACATTTTTTATTCTGGATGGACCCCAGATATCACTATGAATTAGTGAGAATGGACGAGACGCTTTATAGGATTGAATGGGAAAATGGGACCGTACATGCTTAGAAAATTGACAGATTTCACAATCAAAAGGTTTTGGATTTTTATTAAATAATGAAGGAAATAAATGCTTGAGATACATAACATTAGGATGACCTAAGCGATAGTGCCACAACATAATTGCTCTATCGTTATTTTGACACGAAACCGAAAAAGAACTACCACAAATTGCCGTTTGAGGTTGTTCTTGCGGATAGTGGCGTTCCTTAAGGATGTAGAGTCCAGAGCATTCCTCAGCATTGCCAATCATCTTCCCCGAATCCAAATCCTGAAATTCACAATGAGTGGAGAAAAAATTAGTAACACACCTCTTTTCCTTAGTGAGTTTACTAATTGACAATAAATTACAGTCCAAGTCAGGAACAAGGAGAACAGAGTTGAGAATAAGATTCCTAGACAGCACAACTGAACCTGTACCAGCAACCTTTGATAGTGAACCATCTGCTATTCGGACCGTTAAATTATTTTGACATGAGTTATATGTATCAAAAATTGTTGCATCTCCCGTCATATGATCAGATGCTCCTGAGTCCACAATCCAAGGTTTTTTACGTTTCTTACTAACAGTAAAGGCGTTCAAAGAATTACCTTTGTGAGCCAAGGTTCCGGATCCTATGATGTGGTTGGAAGACGAACCAGATTGTGACTGTAGTAGTTTCTGGAGCATCTCCATTTGCTCCTTGGTGAAAGGGCTTGCTTCAGGTTGTGGTGATGGTTCATTTGTACCTACATGATTACCTCGTCCTTCTTTCTCAAGAGGCTGACGTGGTTTCCAATCTACTGGCTTTCCATGAATCTTCCAGCAAGTTTCTCTCGAGTGACCCGGCTTTCTGCAATGATCACACCAAGGCCTACCTCCTTTATTTTTCTGACGGTTGTCGATAGGAGCGAATTGAGTCTTAAGAGCCGAGCTTTCTGCCATATTCAGTTGTTGATGAGATCCCATCATGAGTTTTTTCCGACTTTCTTCGCGACGGACTTCAGAGAATGCCTCTCTAAGGTTAGGGAGCGGTTTTACTCCCATAATTCTTCCTCTGATTTCATCAAGATTTGTGTTCAATCCTAACAAGAATTTAAACACACGCTTCCCTTCGACAATCTTTTTATATAACAGACCATCAGTAACACACTGCCAGTTATGAACCTCAAACGTATCAAGTTGACGCCATAGACGAGTAAGGGTATTGAAATATTCAGTTACCGTAAGATTGTCTTGACGTAAATTGTGGAGGGAGCTTTCAAGCTGGATGATTTCAGATGTGTTTTCCTTGTCTGAAAACGTTTCTTTTGCCATGTCCCAGATCTCTTTGGCAGTATCAAATGACAGAAAATTTTCGCCAATGTCAGTGGTCATAGAGTTGACGAGCCACGACATGACCATATTATTTTCAGCTATCCACCTTTTGTAGGTTGATGCTGTGGTTTCTGGTAGCGCCGAGGCTCCGGTGATGTAGTCATCTTTCTCCTTTCCCCGTATAAACATTAACATGGATTGAGACCATTGCAAATAATTTTGCCCATTCAGTTTATGGGCAGTGATCGGAAGATGAGAGGTTTCCATTTGATGAGAGGATGAAGAGGATGAGATGATAATATCAGAAGAAGAGGAGGATGAGTTGATAGTCATTCCGAAAGCTGGACCGTATTTAGTCATGCAATAGAAGGATATATTTGAGTAGAAGAGAAAAATTCGAATATTGACTGAAGAGGCGAAAATGACGAGACAGGATTACACCCGCTCTGATACCATGAAAAAATATTAATATTGAGAGAGAGAGAGAGTGATTGAAAGACTAAACATAAACATAGACTCTTTTTATTTCAATCTGTTAAGCATTACAATACTACACCATTATATAGGAGGTTTATACAATATGATCAGATGGAGGCCATGAGGCCACGAGGCCAAAAACACAAACCAGCAGGCCACGAGGCCACTACATATTATTATAATAACTAACCACCGAAAGCATGAAAGGCCACTACATATTATTATAATAACTAACCACCGAAAGCATGAAATAAATAAATCAACCGAAAGCATATGGAATAAAGAAAAGGCACGTGGCTTGATTTTCAACACCTGCTGTAGTCGGCAATTTTGAAATAAGGCTACCAGTCTGCCAACTTCCTTTGCATAGGCCGACATCCTTTCGTCTCGGGCTACATATTCGCCTGTAGCCTAGTTGACTATAAGTTGGGAGTCATAGAAGACTATTACCTCGTCAGCTTCCATGGCTGCTGCCAGCTTTAACCCTACGATTAGTGCTTCATATTTTGCTTCATTGTTTGAGGCGTTAAACTCCAAACGAATGGATTGTTCCAGTATTTGCCCATCTGGTCATACCAGTACTACTCCTGCCTCCACTCCTTGTCGGTTTGAACTCCCATCAACAAACAACCAGAAGGAGTCGCTGATGTAAATACTGCAGGGCCTGAGTTTCTCTTTGTTCCTTTGTTCTGCTGTCCCCTGCTGGGTTTTTTCTTGCTCATTTGGACGTTGTGTACCTCGGCTCATTGGAGCCCGATATATGACGACGTTTGGTGTGAACTCGGCCACGAAATCAGCTAAGACTTGGCCTTTGATTGCTGTCTTGGGTCTGAATTCCAGGACATATTGGCCCAAGGCCACTGTCCACCTGGCTATTCTACTTGTCAGATCTCCCTACTGCAACAGGGACTTTAAAGGATGTTCAGTTAACACCACAATTTTGTGGGTATGAAAGTAATGGTTCAGTTTCTTGGAAGCCATTACTAAAGCCAATGTTAACTTCTCCAAGGGTAAGTACATGGTCTCTGCATCTTTACTCACGTAGTAAACTGCCTTTGTTTCCCATTTTCTTCTCTGACTATTATGGCACTCACTGCGTGCTCTGAAACTGCTAAGTATAAGAACAGCTCCTCTCCAAGTATTGGATTCGAGAGAAATAGGGTTGTGGTCAAATACTTCTTCAAGTCGGCCAAGGCGGCTTCGCACTCTTCGGTCCATAAGAAATCTGTGGCTTTTTTCACTAAGCTGAAGAAATGTTTGCACTTGTCTAAGCTTCTGCTTATGAACATATTCAGGGCTGCAGCCCTTCCAGTTAACATCTGCACTTGTTTTTCCGACGTCGGGCTTTTCAGTTCTAAGATGGCCTTAATCTGATCTAGGCTGGCCTCAATGCCCCTTCTGGTCACCAAATATCCAAAGAACTTACCAGACCCAACTCCAAATGCACACTTCAATGCATTGAGTCGGAGCTGATATGTTTTAAGGATGTCAAAAACTGCCTTTAGGTCTTCTAGATGATCCTAGGTTCCTTGGTCTTCACGACCATGTCATCTATGTATACCTCTACTGTTCTGCCAATTAGATGATTGAACATCTTGGTTACCAACCTCGGGTAAGTTGCTCCTACATTTTTCAACCCAAAAGGCATTACTCTGTAGCAGTATAGCCCTCTTGGGGTGATAAATGCAGTCTTTTCCTCATCTGGGGGGTACATAGCTATCTGATGGTACCCTCTATAGGCATCCAGGTAGCTCATCCTTTGATACCCTGAAGTGGCATCCACCAATTGGTCAATCTTAGGTAATGGGAAACTATCTTTGGGACAAGCCTTGTTCAGGCTAGTGAAGTCCACGCAGACCCTCCACTTACCATTCTTTTTCTTCACAACCACTGTGTTTGATAGCCATGTCGGGTAATTTACCTCTCAAATGGCTCTGGCCTCCAGAACTCTATCCACTTCCGCTTCTACTACCTCAACATGCATTAGTGTCAGCCTCCTTGCTCACTGGATGGCAGGTTTGGTCGACCTGTCTACATTCAGTCTGTGGCAAGTGACCTCGAGGTCAATGCCTGGCATCTCGTACAGTGTCCATGCAAACACCTCAAGGTTTGCCCTCAAGAATGCCTCCAACTCTTTTTCCTCTTCCTCAGCTAAGCCCGAGCCGAGAAGGAAGAAGCCTTTTTCATCCCCTTACTGGACAAGAATTTTCTTTAGGGCTTCTTCGCTCTTCTCGGCTGGCTCTTTGCCGACGTCTTCTAGGACTTCCACATTCTCGACCTCCATCTCTGCTGTTTCTACTTCTCGTATGTTGTTGGTAGATTTCATTACTGCCATGGAGTAATTCTTTGCCTGCAGCTGATCCCCTCTAACCTCCTCTATCCCATGCTCTGTTGGGAACCGCAATAGCTGATGCAACGTTGAGGGAACAACCCCTATTACATGTAGCCATGGCCTTCCCAAGATAGCATTGTAAGGGGATGGTGTGTCGATTATGGTGAACTCTGTTCTTATCTTCTTGGTGCCAACCTACACCTCCAAACTTGCTACTGTCAGGGGCCACACAGGCGTTCCATTGAACCTAACCATTGGGCCATTGGACTGCTCCAAGTCGTCTTGGTGAAGGCCAAGCTCCTTGTAACACCTGGCATACATGATGTCACAAGAGCTGCCTTGGTCAACTAAGATGCGCTTCACTTGGCACTCTCCAATCTGGAGTGATATTACCAAGGCATCGTTGTGTGGATGCTGCACCATCTCCCGGTTTTCCTCAGTAAAGGACACCACTGGTCCTTGGCTCTCGTCTGCCCTTGGTCTCTTCTTCCTGACCTGATACACATGTTGCAGGTGTTTTACCTTCTGGGTTTCCCCCCTGATCTCATTCTCATTCACCTTCAAGTGAATCACATTGATCACTCGAGGTCCGCCTACCTGCGGTTATGGTGCTGGTGGGGGTGGTGTTGTCACTGCCTGGGGCAGTCTTGCCTGCTCTTCCCTCGTCCTGGCCTCGTCCACCAGGTCCCTTAAATGGCCCTGTCTTAGAAGGTCTTCTAGATGTGTCTTCAAGGCTCTGCATCCCTGAGTCAGATGTCTAGTCTCATTATGGTAAGCACAATGCTTGCTAGGGTTTCTTCCCATAAATTCGCCTGGTACCCTTGTTGGTGCTCTATAATTGGGCTGATTTCGAATTTTCTCCAAGACTTTGTAGACAGGGATTCGGAATACGATCGTGATTGCCTGAGCAGCCCTTAATCCTATCTCTGGTTTGTTGTAACCACTATCACCTTGGCCTCGCTTCGGCGAGCCGTTTTTCTTCTCTAGTTTCGGCCCCTTTGTTCCCGGCGTATCCTCCTCGGCCCTGGCATACTTTTCTATCCTGGCCATAAGCTCCTCCATGCTTTTTGGCAATGTCTTTGCCAGCGATTTTCGAAGCAGGTAGTCATTTTTCAGGCCGTACTTAAACGACACGACCGCTACCTCTTGGTTGCATCCTGGTATTCGGTTGAATACCTCATAATGCCTTTTGGCATAGGCCCTAAGGCTTTTTTCCTCGCTAATTCTCAAGGCCATCAGGGTGTCCACCCTCAATGGTTGCAGCTTGTTTGTCACAAACCTGGCCACAAACATCTCGGCCAGGCCTTCCCACATTTTCACAGTTCCTTTCGGCAACTTGTGAAACCAATCCGACGCAATTTCCTCAAATGATGAGGGGAACACCTTGCAAAGCAACGGCTCATTCCCAGTATACAATGCCATCGAATTCACGTACAAACTGACGTGAAAGTTGGGGTCCGACTATCCGTCGTATATCTGGAATCTCGGCATGTTGAACCTCTTCGGGGCTTCGAATTTGTCTAATTCTACCGAGAACAGTGTTTTTGGTTTGACCGGGGAAGTTACCTCGGCATCTTGTTGCTTCCTCTGGAAGTAATCCCTCAAATCCTCCTTGGTTCATCCAGGAGCTCGACTATCGACATATTTCAGCTTTTTTGGTGCGCTACTCCAAGTGTCATTATGAGTCCTTTTGGACCTTCTTTCATTAGTTGCGTCGAAGCACAGCCCTTGAACGTGCTGATGTTCTTTGGGGTCAGCTTCCTTGGTATGATGCGTCCTTCGTGAACCTCCCATTCTTGACTCTCTTCGCCCGACCTCCTTCGAAGGCCGATGAGAGTTCTTCTCGACCCTGGTGTGCTGGGGGACTGTAGGGATTGTTTTCTGTCCATCTTTCTAGGCATCTTCCTTGGTCACTGGAATCGGCGTGCCCTGCAGCGGGAATGGTGGCTGCATGACATTGTTCTGCATCATGAAGTTGACGATCGTCTGTAGGTCCGCTAATTTGTTTGCCATTCCCTTCATCTCGTTGTTCCTCTGCAAGCATCTTTCTTTCCACACCTGGAGGTCGTCCTCGTTATAATATCCGCTTCGGTCTGACTTCCTCGACGTGTCGCCCTCCTAGCCGACATTCTTTTCTCCGTGATTCTTATCACGAGTCTGTTTGTTGCAGTTGTCTTCTTCAACGTCTAGATCAATAGGTTTCCCACGCCCAATAGGAGTGTTGTCCCCAGCCTTCTCTTTCTGTCCGTCGTTGGCCATCTATTCTCCTTTCTTCCCACAAACGGTGCCAAATTGTATGAGTCGATTTCTGACCGCACTGCCAAACTAGTATTCAACTGGAGAGTACTGGCAGAATAGATGGCGCCTGAATGACCTGTAACAGAAAGATGAGACTCCGGCTGTGGTTCGTTCACCCGGGGACACTCCGACGATCAAGTCAGTCATCTTCCAAAGATAGCAAAAGTGCTTAACTCACTATTCAGAATATAAAAAGCGTACCTTAGACCCATGGGGGTGCCTCCCTTTTATAGCCAACACAAACCTAATCCCAATAGAAGCCTAGCTTCAATAGACTTTGGCTTACTGCTAATCTTGGACTCCCAGTAGGATTAGGATAAACTCTCTAAGAGTCTTATCTTAATCCAAGCTAAAGTCTTCTCTCAATCCAGGACTCTTGTCCCTTATTCGCTTATCCCGGATTTCGATATTCTCACAGATAACTTCGGCCTAGCCGAGATCACCTCTGCGTCATGGCCAAGACACGTGGCACCTCGGCTGACACCTCGGCCACGTGTTGTCACTCAAAAAAAGTATGTCCCCACAATATATATTATGATCGGCAAAAAAAAATACCCATTTTTATTAATAAATCTAGAAGAAAAACAGAGCAACATACATTTATAAAGGGAAAAAAAAAGTGGAAGAAGTATCATAGCAAAATTGACTTTATTTCAATTAAGTTGGCACAACACGTCGCATCACATGTAAGTACAATCTACACCGAGAAAACACTTTTGATCAAGCATATAGGCTTTTGTGTCAATTTGATTCTTATAATTTTAATTATATTAATTATTTTATTTATTTTTTATATTAAGTCAATTTAATTTAATTAATAACATTCAATGAAAATTAATAGAAATTTTATTTTTCCTTTCAGCCAATTTTTATTACCGACTAAAAAGTTGTAGGTTGTAGTAAAAAAGTGCTGCCTTAATAAATTTATCATAATTATAGTATGATAATCTTTGCTTATTGCATGTTTAACACAACTTGTATTGGTTTAATATATTTTATTATCTATCTTTATTATATAATACACATAAAATAATAAGTAAAATATAATTAAAATTTAGTAGTTTAGGCGATGGAGCCCTATACTCTTATTTTCTTTATTAATTCAACTTTTTTATTTCTATCAATTAAAAAATGGTTAAAATTGTGTCTAATATAAATAATTCGTCCTGTACCTAGAAATAAACTATTTCACCTATTATGAAATTTTAAAGGCAAAAGTAATCCTTGAAAAATGAAATCAATGTTTTAAAAACCGGACCGGTGAATGAACCGGAAAAAGGATCGGGTGGACGGGTCACCGGTTCAACCGTTGGGTTGAACCGGAATTGAACCGTGACGTAATAAATATATTAAAATTATATTTAAATAAAAATATAAGTAATAAAGTTATAAATTAAAAATATTAAAAATATTAAATTATCTTAAATATTTGTCTTAATATTTTTTTTACTGAAAAATATTATAATATATTTTGAAATATTATTAATTTCAATTTTGGAAGATGAAATCAAATATTTAATATTCTCTCCATATGATTTTAATTCAAATAATTTGATTGAAAGGAGAGCTAAAATTTTGGAGGGATATCAAAATTTCAATATTCCCTCAAATACATTTGATTGAATCCCACATGGATTTCTTGAGTCTTTTTTAAAGAATTTTTTTCTTATAAATAGGTGAAGACTTTCACAATAATTTCATCAAAACTCATAATGGGATTCCTCACAAGAGGAGACCCTTAAAAAAGAGTTTCAAATTAAAATTTTCTTATATTCTTATATTTATATATATATATATATATAATAAGAAAGAAAGAAAAAAAAATTGAAAAAAAAAAAGGAGCCAGACTGGTTCGATCAACCCGTGACCGGGTCAACCGGTTCGCCGGTTTAACCGGTGGATTCACCGGTTTTCAATAAATAGTCCGGTTTTTGCAATTGGCCGGTTTAAGAGGACTAACCGGACCGGAACCCCATCCGGCCACCGGTTCAACCGGTTGAACCAGTCGGGTCAGTCCGGTCCGAGTTTCAAAACCTTGAATGAAATCAGATGGTAAATAAAATATAATAAAATTTGAATAGTTCAAGCGGTGGTGCCTGTACTTTTATTTTTCTTTGTTAAAGTAAACATTTCACTTTCATCAATAGAAATTAAAAAAATAAAAAGTGGACCTAATTGTCAACAAAATAAGCAGCACGTTCGGCGCAAAGCAAAAGAGGACAAAACAAAATGGACAAATGGTCTCTAATGTAAATAATTCGTTCGGCACATAGAAATAAACAAGTTCACCGACTTTTAAATTTTGTTAAGGTTGAATTTATTTCAAATTTAAAACTGAATTTAATTGTTAGGTTTGCTTCGTGAAGCCCATTATAAATTTTATTTTGATAATTTAAATTGTTTATTTTATAAAATCATGTGTGTTTTTCATTTATAAAAAAAATAATAAATAAATTTGATTAATCTAAGACTCCTAATATTTTCATTTTATTGTATTTGTCTCAAAAAAATGAATAGTCTATATTTAAAAATACATTTGTTATCTATTTTTAAAAGATAAATGCTATAAAGTGAAAGATTTTTATTACTGTATTGACTTAATTTTTTTTTATGATGAGCTCTACAAAATAAACAGCTCATATATTATTGAAATAGAATCGTGACAAGTTTCATGAGTCTAAACATAACGATGAAATTCAAATTTAAACTTGAGAAAAATTCAAATTTTTAAAAAACACAGTACCAAAAGTAATCGTTGGAATATGAGATTAAGATGATAAATAAAATATAATTAAAATTAAATAATTTAAATGGTGGAGCCTATACTTTTGCTTTTCATTTCTTTTTTTTTAAATTTAAAGCCAAAAAAAAAAGAAGAAGAAGAAAGAAAGTGGTCCCAAATTGTATATGATATAAAAATGGAGGTAAACTATCAGTACGTCCTAATAATTGGACTTAATTACTAACAATGCCTATTGAAAATAAGTTTTAGTAAAATTGTCTTTAAAAATAATTTTTTGTGAACATTTTTTGCACATATCGTTAAAAATTGATAATTAGTGACTTTTTTTTTCACGGTTTTTATAAATTGTCACTAAAACTTACAATTAATGACATTTTTTTGTGATGAATTTTTTAAACTGTCATTGAAAGTTGAAAATTAGTGACGTTTTTTGTGACAATTTTTTTAATCTGTTACTAAAACTTATAATTAGTGACATTTTTGTCACAATTTTTAAATTGTCGTTGACAATTAGCGACTTTTTTTAATAGTATTTAATGAAAAATACCATTAATTTTGATAAGACCTATTGAATAATAAGTCTACTTGTTAAATTCCTTTATAAATGGTGCAACTCGGGCGGGTTCGGTCGGGTTGGGGGTCTGCCCAAGCCCGACCCGAATTGTATTTGGCACTGCCCAAGCCCGTCCAAGCCCGACCATGAACCCGAACATTGTTGCCCAAGCCCGGCCCAAGCTTTGTATTTTGAACTCGGGTTGCCCGAATTGCCCGAGTTCAAAAACCTGTAGGTAGATCTAAGGGTAGACATAAAAGATGCTAATCTAATGGTAGAAAACTAACCAAAATAAAAATAAAAAATAAAAATTAAGACTAACTCTTTTACTTAATAGAAGACTAACCAAAAAAAAATTAAAAATAAAAATTAAGACTAACTCTTTTACTTAATTTATATATATTACATAATTTATTAAATTATATATATATTATATATTATATATTATATAATTTATATAATATATTAAATTGAATTCGGGTTCGGGTTGCTCGGGTTGGCCATTGGTTCTGCCCAAGTCCGGCCCGAATTGCAATTCGGGCATCAAAAATCTGCCCAAGCCCGTCCAGATTACAAGTTATAGTTTCCCAAGCCCTAAAAAAACTCAGGCTGGGCTCGGGTTGCTCGGGTTGAGCCCGCCCGAGTTGCACCCCTAGCCTTGGGCATACAAAAATAACAAGTACACAAACTCTGAACTTTTGAAGACAACATGTCAAAAGTTGTTGCAACAACTCTACAAAATGGTTTAGAGCTGAGCATGGTGCAGCCACTTCGAACCAGAGTCTTGGAATCAATTCTCATAGCTTCCTTTACAATTGTCACAGTTTTCATCATCCTTCCCTATGAATACATAGACGGGAACCCAATACCGACGCTCATATTCAAGGGATGTCCTTCTACATTCCATGCATTCTTAGTGTTTGTTGTGTTTGCTTTCTCTCACTACAAGAAATTGCATTTTTTGCAACGCAACAAAATATGTTGCTAAAAAGGAAAATTCGTCGGCAAAGAGTTTTGCCAACACATCAAGCTATGTTGGCAACCCGTAGGCAAAAGTGAGTCGGCAAAAGTTTTTACCGACGAAATTATCATTACGTTGGTAAAAGTAATGCCTTTAGCAACGAACATAGTCGTCGATAAAAGTCTTCATCCATCGTCGACAATTTACCTTGCGTTGGTAAAAGTCATTCAAATATGATGATTGTGTGGCACTTTTCGCAACACAAATTTGCATGGGCAAAAAATATACTTTTAGCAACAAAATATGCGTCGGCAAAAGTAAACTTTTGGCAACACATTTACGTCGGTAAATGTTGTCATTTGCCTACGATTTGTTTGTCGATAAAACTTCACTTTTGGCAACGACAAATTAGCATTGGCAAAAAATACACATTTAGCAACACAATATGAGTGGGTAAAAGTAAACTTTTGGCAACACATTTACGTCGGTAAATATAGCCATTTGTCGATGATTTATTTGTCGATAAATGTTTACGTTTGGCAATGACAAATTGGCATTGGCAAAAAATACACTTCTAGCAACACAAAATAAGTGGGCAAAAATAAACTTTTGGCGACACATTTACTAACAAAAATAATTGAAAATAATTTATATATTTTTATAAGATTTACAGATTTACAAGAGGCATCCCTCAGGCACCAGTATTACAAACTAATAACATTGATATGAAATCACCTAAAGTTGACGTGCAAGCAAAAAAAACACTACTGATACTGCTTTTAGAAGCAATGTATAAAACCTAAAAGGGTAAAGTCACTAAAATACCCAAATACATCCAAATTGTGAACTCACATTAGAAACAATAGATAATAAAATGAAAACATGAAACTAACAAAGACAGACAAAACGGCATGAAAATCACCCACAAACTTATCCAGCAAACCAACATCTAGTAGCAGCCGCCTCACAGCAACATTGCAACAGCAGCAGCCCAGCAAGTATAAGTACAATGCTCCCATTATAAGTATAAGCAAATCTTACATTGTCCATAGTACAAGTATAATGCTCCCATAGATGGGTACAAAGCCATGCTCCACCCATTTGCCATAAAGCCCAAACAGCCTGACTTCGGTCAGGAGATGTTTTTGCCTATATATGTGACACCTGATGTGCAACCCAACCATTTGCTTCATAGTTCACCTGTAACATTCTGTGACTAAATAAAAACAATAGTGCTTATAAAGAATATAGAATGCTTAAATAGAACAATTTATCACGGAAAACACCAATCACAGAGTTCATCCTGGGTCTTAACCTACCTAACTACTTTGATGTACAAATTTTATATGCATACATACATATTTTATACTTATTCAGTCTTTCAAAAAAAATAAAAAAATACTAAGCTCCAAATGATGGCTTGCAGAAAAACAAATATACATATATACACAATACCACATGTGATCACACAAAATGAATAAAACAACAGTTCATAAGGACCATTAATGTTTGATAAGTGAAAGATATTCTTATTTCGGTAGTTTTACTTCCATTGACCGACAGAGACAAAATGTAATCAAACAAGGGGTTGTGGCACTCATGAAGGTTTCATGGAAGGGAGGGCCAATAGTTCATTTGAAGATTAATATTCAAGTGTTGAGCGCCACTGGAGAGTTAAAAAGGAAAATGTCACAGTAGTAGATGCAAAAATACATATGCTTTTTTTATCAACAGGAAGCAGAGAAATTATGTTACATCAGAAGACTAATATAAAATGAAGTACAGATTGAAAGGCAATATTGCTGTTTTTATGGCTTAAAAATTCTATCTTTCCAACTCTCTCCCATCTCTCTTAGAAGCTAATTTCTTAAAGGGGAAGAAAAAAAGAAAGAAGATTTCACTATGCACTTGCATCAAGGAGAAAATTACAAGATACCATGCACAGAGAGAGAGAGAGAGAGAGAGAGAGAGCTTACTCCCATGCTGGCTCAATATCCTTGTTCCATATTCCCTGCAAGTTTGCCACTTAAGTTCCAGGCCGTGAACATGAAATAAGTAGATATCAACCATACTGGAACAAAAGCTCCACTAAAGAGGGATCTTTATCAGTTGGAAAAGATTTCACTCTCTCTGCAGTTGAAACCATCTTATCTTCACTATTTTCTGAAAACAGATCAGTTGCAGAGGACAAATGTTTCTTCCTATCCAAACACCCATTTTCCCCAACATTCTTTGAGCTTTTCGAAAGTTGCAGTGAAACGCGATGAAAAAGGTTTTGATAGTCAACCAAATGCCGTGAAAAAGGTTTTGGTGCATCTGGATTTGTGTAGTTTCCAGGAATCCCAGTCCAAAGTGTGTCCTCTGCCAAACAAATTCAAGTAATCTGCTGTCAGTTTCACTTTCATATTGAGAGAGAGAGAGAGAGAGAGTAGAACAACAGTTAAACTTCACAAGTTTCATCAAACTTATCTCCATGACCTTGAATTTTAATATGGTATCATTGGATCTCTATTTGGGTGCTAATAAGATTATTGGAATAGCAGTAATATTAAACATTTGAGTTTTTGTTTTACATGAATTGGGACCCCAGGAACAATGAACCTCTAGCCTACTTTCAACTATTTGGCTTATAAATTCTGAATGCTCAGAATCAACCATAACATGGGAGGGAAAAATTAGATTCAAACCTTTATTTCCTTCTTTCCTCTGTTTCTAGCTATAAAACAGAGTTTCATCCAAAATAATAGATACATTAACACATCTAGGCCATGTTTAATTAGTAGGATTAATAGTGAGGAGATTAACAACCCATGTGATTAGTGTAGGATTAGTTATCCAATTGGATTAGTGGGATACATAATCCGCTCTTGTGCACGTTCGTTTTGCAATGGATATGGAAATATATAATCCCAATTATATGTTTGTTTTGCATTAGCAGTCTCTTCTTTGATTTCTTGCCTATCTTCTTTCATCTTCTATAGGAGACCTAGATTAGGTTCAATAAAAAATGATTCTATCATTTCTATATCTGCAATTCAATATAGATGAATACATACTACATATATATTTTTGTCCTTTTATCATTTTTTTCATGTAAGTTGTAGGATTCTATTGATTTTGTTAGATAGAATATCCATTGGAACCTAATCCGAATAACAAAAATTACAACCAAACACTAGAATGTGAGTCCCAATATTTAAGAATTTCAATCTTATGCTATAATCTGCCCAATAAGACAGGCCACTAATGTTTGAGCTATCCTCAACTACACAAAATACATTGAACTAATCTCAATTCAAGTCCAAGACATACAAATACATTGAACTAATCTACTTTAACCATTTAAAGTTGAGTTTGGATCTTGGAATTATGAAGAGGAAAGCAAAAAAATGGGGAAAAAAAAATCTTGGATTTGTGGAGTGAACAGAAAAAGAAAGGAAAAATGGGAAGAAATTGAAAATATATATATATATATAATTTCAGTTTCATTTTCCTTTCCCATGACAATGCAAGATCCAAACATAGCTTAAGGAATCCTCGTTTGGTATCATGCTATTTCAGTAATTTTTAATTTTTTAATTAAAATAT
This sequence comes from Camellia sinensis, assembly GCF_055761805.1. Taxonomy (NCBI): domain Eukaryota; kingdom Viridiplantae; phylum Streptophyta; class Magnoliopsida; order Ericales; family Theaceae; genus Camellia; species Camellia sinensis. The sequence goes on from NC_138967.1 coordinate 155,623,374, forward strand.
GAAGTAAAAAATTATTTTTAAGATGACTTTTTTTTAATTTTTTATGAAAAAATGTTAGAAAATTTGACTTTTTTATATAATTTGTCAAGTTTTTTAACTTTTTTTTAATAAGTTTTAGGCTAAAAAGTGATGCTCATTTAGTGTAATATTGCTATCCATTTTATTATAAAAATACATGTAGGAAGGGTAAAGAACCAAAATGTCAAATGCTAAAATATTGAAGAACTCAAAACCCAAGATAAAGAACAAACTTCAAATCTTAAAAATAAACAATAATAGTATATCAAACAAGACTCAAAAGCACTGTCATCTCTTCCCTTTCTATCATTTCTAGGCAACCAAACAACAACAGAGCAAATTGGGATATACTGTTACGTTTACCATTGAGATTGAGAATCTCGAATTGAACACCGATATTTGTATATGTTTCAGACAGTAAGGGGAAACCATAACAGCATAACTTATTATGAAACTCCTACATCAAAGTCTGCATTTAGTCATAGGAACAATCTGAGTGGCAGATGCTGATTTTTTTAAACCATTCTTAATTTAAAACCATACTGATTCAAGCTGACTGTCAAACCCACATTAATCTAGTTTATTCAGTTCATTTAGAATGATGCTCAGGAACAGAACACACCAATTATTTATTTATTTATTTATTGGGAAGGGACAAATAACTCAAGCACAATGTTCTTTCAATTCAATTCTCTACAAATCAAAGAAAAGGGTTTTACGAACCCACCAATAATTGATATATATATATATATAATATACATGCACAACCAAAATCAAAATAACGCATAAAATATAATAGCAAACACAATGTGTTGCTAAAAAATAAGCCTCGTAGCTAAAATTTTGGCGCCTAATGTGAGCCTATTAAGCAAACACAATGCTTCAGACAAAACTTCCGTGAAACTTGTGGAGTGACTGGAATCAGTGTTTATAAGTAAAAAGGAAGCAGTTCAGGACTAGAGAGGCTAACCTCAGCTCTACTTGTGGGGGTATTTCCATAATCCCTTGCCCTCAAACCATTTTGCTTGCTTCTTATAGAGCCATTTTGATGTGTTTCAGATTTGCCCCACGTGTGTGTGAGATCTGATCCAATGGAGTGGAGCATTCCACGAGTGGACATGTCCCTATTGATCCCTGATCATCAATGAGCATTCTTAGTTTCTGTTGTTGCAAAATACAGAAACCACTAGATAATGAAGCATAAGCATGCTAGTATTCTGATCCACTTACCCATTTTCTGAAATTCAACGTGGTTGGACTTGTTATGTGATTCATTAATATCCAAATCCTGTTCAATTTGATAGAGTTCCAAAAGATCATCACAAAAATATGTCAAGATGTGTGCAATTATGAATTTCTAGAAAATTTTAAACATCAACATGGCATCAATGTCCAAGACTTTCTTGACTTCCATTAGTTTTTTCTCAGTCAGATCAGAATGGATCACACGTTTGCCTGTGACATTTAACGCCAAAAAGTTTTAAAAAGCATTTAAAATTTTTTTAAAAAATAGAACTTAAAATTTGACTGAACATACCTAGCCTCCGGTTGCTTTTGGCATCAAGAAACCCATCATGCATCGCTATCACCTTCATCAACCATGTCATCCATTATCATCACAATTCTGCTGCTTATCTGTCAAAAGAACTAATGTCATTCACATTTCAAACTTCAGAGAATACTGGAAACACCTAATATGTAAACAAGTTGAAACAGCCGAGCACAAAGACATGTAATTACCTATTGGCACGACTATGTATTGGTTATCTTGCGAATGGCTAACCTAAAGTGGGTTACAAATTGACAAGTAGTTAACTAAACACTTGTTCTACATGGTAAATCAAGCTTTCAGCAGTTAGTGAAGCTCATGGAGAACAAACAGTAACGAAATGTTAACACAGTACCTCACTGACAGATTCAGAATGCTCATCCCTTTGTACAAAATCAGCTCCCAAGCTCACATCATCGTCTTGAATGTCATCATTTTCATCTTCACAAGGATCAAGCATACTCTTAACCTGCATAATTTCCAATTACAAAACTCAAAATTTGAACAAGGGATCCAAGTGTCTCACTGTTCCTGCAATCTTGTATCTTTACCTTGAGAGCTAATACAAAATGTTTATTGTTGACATTCCCAACCTCTGCGGTCACTTGTGCCCTTACATTGGTCTTGGAAGGTGAATGCATTCTACAAGCCCACAAGACCCATGGTAAATCATGGTAATTTTAAATCCTATTACTCAGGGTTGAACAAGTGCTTATTTAAGTTTGCCCATTATAAAACTATTTTTTGAAGTTTTAATCTCAACAAAAATCAAACATGCTATTTTGATAAGTTGGAAGGGTAATTCCAGAGGGATAATATGCGTATACATCACTTTCATGTATCCATAGAACAGCTGAAATTTGGAAACTGGCAGTTTCCTGTTCATCTACGAAAGCTATCATGATAAACTTCATATATTGAAACTAGATCTTTGAAAAAATATCAAATAGCCACCTCAGTTTAAAGCAGCCAATGATTACTATAATAGATCTGAGTATTTTATATTTTTTTTATAGAATTAATAATTAGAATATTTACCAAAATTGCCAACATTTTGAAATACTTATGGTCAACTACAAAAAGTAGGGACAAAACAATGGAGAATCATGATAAATTTACTTCCACCTCAGATATTGGTAATTATAAGATACTCACATCGACGTCTTTTTGAAACTGCGGTGTATTTATTCATATGCAATCTCCATATGAGAAGTGACACAACAGCAGATAATATAACTGCACCTGCAACTGTTCCTACTACAATGCCAGCTAGTGCCCCCTTGCTAATTCCAGATTTTGAAGGGGAAGAGGGGATCACTGCAATAGAAATAAAAGTAATAAGCACAAACCAATTCAATCCATCCTTGAATGCATACAAAAATTGGAAAGCATGACTATGCACTTCGTTGTTTAAAATGGCATAGGTCTCTATTTGTGGCCGACTTTAAGATCAATGTAAACCTCCCCCCCCCCCCCAAGATAGATCATCCAACACCATGATCCAAGCATCATCCACTACAGTTCCAGCTAATAGGAGCATTAGCTAGGTTTTTTTATTTTATTTTTTATAGTGTGCAAACCATTCGTATTGCCACACCAGGGGTAAACATCACTAGTATACACATGGAGGGTAAACTAGCTACCCATATTTTCAACTAGAGCCCAAAAAAACGTGACAACCTTCTCACAGTGAAAGATATACAAAGACCATAACTAATAAGATCACTATATCTATTTCATCATATTCCTGAACAAAACATGTCAGATAAGGCCTCCTTGAGCCTGTTGGTTTTGAGCATGACTCTTTGAACCTCAGGTCAAAGGTGCGAGGAGCTGCTGACAGATTGCTAAAAAACAAGAAACAAAACCATTTGTCAGATAAGGTTTAGAAGACAAACCATCTACATAAGGGAACCACAGAGGGAAATCAAGAAGTTCATAAGGTCCAAAAATTTCACTATCAGGAATATGCCATCCTGTGAACATGCTCCAGATTCGTTGAACCTCGGTCGTATTGAAGATGTGAGAAGAGGTGTTGTCAACGTATACAGGAAAAATCTTCAAGTCCATTCTCAGTCGAGGGCCTTCTTCCCATAAAACAGAAACAATCTCAAGTTGAAAAATGTTCAATTTAAGACCTGTTGTGAGGTACATCTCAAATGGAACCCAGTACGGCTCAAAATATCTGAATCCAGGACTTTTCAACTGATATCCAACGATCAGAGGCGCAGCACAGAAGCATGGTGAGTTTGGGACATATTCATAAGGGCATGATTGCACCAGACAATTATCATTAGAGTTTGTTGCGCTTGGGGTATGATTGACAGTTTCATTTTCATTCTGAGGTCCACAGAACAGGACCAGGTTGGTATTCAAGCATATTGGATTTCCTTGAAGCCTGCAAAATTTTCAAATGAATAACAGAAGAGGAATTTGATAACTCTTTGAACCTGCTAAATATGTCTTTATCTTACTTGAATGAATCTGAAAGGTAAAATTTTAGATTTTTACCAAGGAAACACATGCATATAAAGATATTTCATTGTGGATGAAGATGGAAAACAAACCTAACAGTGACATTTGCAGAGAGGCTAGCATTGCCAGAAATATTTGAAAGCATATTGTTTTGCAAAATTTCGTATTAGCTAATATATTTGAATTCATCTAAACCCAACAAAATTTCTGGGGTCAATTACAAATGCAAAAGCCTATGGTGTTAATACTTGTAATTTCGTATTTCCATCAAGGTTGAACTTTCTATGAGTTGCTACAATGAAAGAAATAGTCAAAATCAACTAACATCTAAACCAGTAACTCAAATCATCGTTTGTAATATCTGTCATTTCTCTTCACATTGAAAAATTTTCAACCAAAATGGAAAAAACCCAAAAGCTGATTCCAAAAGTTATTCAATGGGCAAATTAAAATGGTAGTCTATGTACTTTGTTACTTCCTGTGTCATTTTACTCCCTATAATTTCAATTGACTCGATTTTAACCATGAATTTATCACTGTCTCAATTTGGTTCAATTGAGTTTTTTTTTTTTTTTTTATAATTTTTTTATATGAAAAATAAACAAATAAGTGGCATGTGGGAAAAATTATAAACTTTAGTTAAAAATACTAACGAGATAATCAATTGGACTAATAAATTCATTCAATTGAACACAATGACGTAAACGGTGCAAAGGGGGGGGGGAAATAAGTTAGAAATTGATAATGTACCTTAGAAGTTGGATCGGTGGCTAACATAGACTGAGGAAAAACAGAAAGCACTCGATTTGTTCCCATCGGCAACTTTGTTTTTCGTAAATTCAGACATTTTCCCCAGAATTTGGAAGTGATATGCGACTTTCGAATCTGTGAATTTGCCTGAACTTGAAACAAATTGTAACCAGAAATGCAAGAGGAATTGATCTTACTTTGATGCTCTAGCACCACAAGAGCAAGCAAATTATGGTGAATCAAGTTATGGCCAATCGAATTGCTCATATTCTTCATATTACGTTTAGAAACATAAAAGGCACAATTTATTTGAACATATTGTGTTTTGTATCTTGGAGACCTCAGTCGCTCACCGCCGCTGCAGGCCGCTGCTGCTCGTAGTCGCCGCCGATCAAAGGATGTAGGGCTAGGGTTTCGAGAGAGGAGTGAGTGAGAGATAGGTTTGGGAATCTAGAAAAAAAATGAATTGTATTGTGTGTTGTGTGTGTGGGTTGCTCTACTACGGAATAAAAAAAATTAAAAAGGTCAAGGCCAGTTTGAATTTTTATGAATCAGAAAAGAGGAAATTGTTTTATATAAAATTAAAATTAAAAAAAAAATACATACAATCACACTTATTTAGAAAATGTGATTAAAAAAAAAGATATAATCATACTTATTTAAAAAGTGAGATTAAAAATAAATATTATCACACTCACCCAAATTAAGTGTGATTAAAATATCAATCTAATTTTTTTTTTATCATACTTCCACTAAAAGTGAGATATTTTCAATTGTTAGAGTGTGATTTTTAACTATTTTTGTAATAGTGAAGAGTCAAATCGTGGAGATAGATGAGGGGAGATTTGATGAGGGAAAAAAAAATGAGGGAATTTTAAGAGGAAATTTGCCATTGCCCGATAATCAGATCACAACCAAAATAATAATAATAATAATAATAATTTCAAAACAATTTTTAGATTTGTTTTTTTAAAAAAATTAAAAATAATTTGAGAGCAATAAAAATCAAAATTATATTTTTAAAATTTTAAAAAGTATTTATGACGTGAAAGATAAAAGTATACAAAAATAATAAGTATTTTTTATTTCACCCAATTTTTTTTAATTTTTTAGGGAAAAAAAAATTGAAACTAGTTTCTGAAAATAAAACCAAACATATTGAAATTGATAATCTAAGCATAGTCTTTGAACAAGTTTAAATTATCTCAAATTAGTCATCTCAACTTAAGAGTGTGTTTGGGCTTAATGGGTTCATTTTGTGATCTAATTCAATAATCATTTTAATTTTACAATTCAGTAACTAGAATATTTAAAACTCTTTGGAAAATTGTAATCAAAAATACAAATCGCTATATCACATCATTCCACTAGCAAAACTTTTACCGACGAATAGTATTATCGTCGCCAAATGGTTAACTCTTTGCCCACGCTAACTTGTCATCGCCAAAAGTATGCACACTAATAGCAACGCTTATTGTGTTGCTAAAACATAAACCTCGTAGCTAAAAGTTCTGAAATTTTGGCGCAAACCAAAAATTTTGGCGCTAAAAGAATGTTATGTTTTTTTAGCGACGGTAGCAAATTGCGTCGGTAAAGGTATACTTTTACCAACGAAATTGATCACTGTGTCGCCAAAAATATACTTTTAGCGATGAAAAATTGACGTCGTCGCCAAAAGTAGTTGCCAAAAGTGCAATTTCTTGTAGTGCTCTAGCTCATTGAATGCATTGTTAATGCATAACAAGCCATTAATCCTCGCCAAGCTCTGTCAATGCATTTCAATTGCTTCGATGATATCGGCTCACTCTTTGTTGCTTTGGGCAATGATAAATTTCACATTTTTTGAGTCCATCCATGTAACTTAACATGGTTCTAATTTTGTAATTTTCACTGTCTCTGTGTGTGCAACTCTGCTATTGTAATACAAAGATATGAATAGTCATAAATTTGAATAAGCCATACATATATATAGATTAATTGCACTTCATCTCTTAAATTATTCCTATTTTTTTTTTTTTAATATTTCACCTTTAAATTATCAATTTTTATTTAATCCCTAAAGTTTTTAAGTTTTGTTGATGTGATTCAATTAAAAACAATTATACAAATCAATAATTGTTGAAACCTAATTTAATGAAAAACAAGTTGTTTCATAATATTAACAATTTAAATGGTATATGACAAAACACTTATTTTTCTTATTATTTTATTTAGAGAGATTTATTAGAAAATCTTTTTTCAAGTGTTTGTATCCCAATTAGTCCATAAGATATTATTGTATTCCAATAAGTTCTATTATTTGAACATTTGATCTACTAAATCCTAATTCTCATATTTAAAGTATTTTATGGTCATTTCTACCCTTACAAATATTTTTTGAATGGTTAGCAATTTGGTGATGTGAACATTCATATTTTACAATGTGAATATTCACATTGACGTGTGAATGTTCACATTGACATGTTAACATTTATACTGATGGTGTGAACATTCACACTGATAATGTGAACATTCACATTGACGGTGAGAACATTCACATCACGGAACATTCATACTATAAATATAAATATTATTAGGAGTATTTTGGTAACTATGTCACCCATAGGACTTTTTGGAATATAAGAAAATAGTATGGACTAAATGAAACATAAGTAGGTGAAAAGGAATTTTTAAAAAAGTGCCCCTTAAACTAAACTCCATACCTAATTTAATAAGTGTTTGTTTGTATGACTTAAATTATTCGTATTACAAAATTATATGTTTTCCAATCAAATTGAAGAGCAAATTTCATTTATACCCCTATACTTTTACACAATTTTCAATGACCCCCCTGGACTACTCTTATTTTCACGCGTACCCCCATACTATTTAAGTTACTATCAATTTTTCCCCTACCATCACATTTGAAAGGGAAAAAGTTAAAAAAAATTACATTTTGGCCCCAGATTTCAAAAGAAAGATACAGACCCACCATTTCCTACTAGCAAACCACCACTACCAGCTACCACTTCAAACCGTTCTATCTCCTTCGTTATTATAGCAATTCTGGTTTTGATCTGACCTTTGTTATATTCCGGACTCGGGTTCCGTGGTTGTATGTTGTGTCCATGTCTTGTTTTCCTCCTTTAACTCTTTGAATTTGAACTTTGGAATATGTTGGGCGTATTTGGGACAGGTTGGTTGTTTGTTGGTCTAGATTGGTGTTACCCAGATTTTGGCTTCTTCGCTCGAGCGAGACTTCTTGCACTCGAGCGAGACTTCTTGCGCTAGAGCGAACCTTTTGAAATTTGTTTCTTCACTCGAGCGAGGTTTCTTGCGCTCAAGCGAGAATTGAGAGTTCTCAGGTTTCTTTCTCAAATGCAGAATTTCTGGGAAAGTTGAGGTCTTCGCTCGAGTGAGGCCTCTTGTGCTAGAGCGAGCATGTGCGTCTGTAAACATCTGAGGCTTTTGCATTTTGCGCTCGAGCGACGCTTCATACACTCAAGCACTTGTTGTGTCTGGTCGCTCGAGCGACAACTTCTTCGCTCGAGCGAAGGTCGTGTATATCAGTTCGCAGCAGCTCATTCTTACACAGAAATTTTATATCTTTTTCCCCAAAACCCTAATTCAACACACTCTCTCTCTCTAAAACACTTTCTCTCTCTATAAATACTCCATGATCTAAGGATCTCTCCACCCAACTCTCTTTGATAAAGGGTTAGAGCATCTTGTGGGCTTCCTCTTGACCCAAGCAAAATCGAGTTTGAGCACTTTTAAGTTTCTTCTTCATCTCCTTTGAGCTTCTACACTTGAGGTAGGGATATTCTACACCTTGTTATGGGTTTTAACCTAGGTATTTGTCATTTTGTGTAAATGGTGGGATTTGGAAGGATTTGGGTAAAGTTAGGGTTTGGGTCCAAGATTTGAAAGAGGGATTTTATATTAGGTTCCACGAATACATATACATATATATATATATATATATATGGGGTGTTGAAGATAAGGTTATATAGGTTAAAATGATGAAATTTGGATTTGGAATGGATATTTGAAAAATGGGAGAAAATTTCCTTAATTTGATTTAAATAATTATTTTGTATAAATAATGAAATTGATATGGGAAATATGAAATTAGGAGAATGTGTGAATGAATGGTGTAGTTGGATTTGATAAATCACTCACCTATGAAAATTTTGATAAATTATCTGTTTGATAATCGTACATCTGTTTAAAAATATCAATTTTGGGCTATCGGTGGAGGATAATTATGATTGTTGTAGAAACTGTATGAGGACTAGGTGAATTGAAAATGGTCATTTGAATTATTTTATTGAATATGACTGTTTGATTAAACCATTGAATATGTGATTTGGATAGTCATTGTATATGACAATGCTTTTAAATACATTGTATATGTATCATTGTTTGGTAGGAGATAGGGGATGTACTTCATTGTTTGGGAGGAGATAGGGGATGGACTCCATTTTAAATTAAGTTGGCCGGAGTGTCCAGTGTGAAAGTCCCAAAACCTTATACATGTATATTTGGGTGCCGATTCCCTCAGACAAGAATCCGTAAAATGGCAAGAAGTTTGAATTGTTTGAATAATGAATGTCATTGAATTGTTAATGAATGAGTTGTAGTCTCATTTGGGATTGTTTAAATGATAAGGAACTACACTTATGCATTGATTTGAAATGAATGAATGGAAATTGATTAAGATGTGATTATCAATATTGAATGGTAATGGGAAGAATGTAAGTTGGCCTTGAGTATTGGATTTCTATTTGACATTGATATCTTAGTTAAACTTCATATATTGTTTTAGTTTATCTCTGCTGGGCTTTGGCTCACCCTACTTGGGAAACCATTTTCAGGTACTGGTGATATGCCACCTCCAAGGGCATAACTTGGGAGGACTAGGGACTGAAGGCTCTATTTTTGTTACATTTATGCTTAAATGTTCATTCAAGCCGAGGGCATTATATGTATAGAGCTCAGGACTCTTTTGTTGTAATCAAGTGATATCTAGGAAAGATGTAAGCCCATAGGGCATTCGTTTTTGTTGCTATTAACTAGTGTTACATGCTGTAGTTGCAGAATGAATAGTTATGAAAGTGTAATGCATGTAATATCTTTTGTAACATAAACTCTCATAAATGAAAGTATAACATTTCCATTTTGCCCATAGATCTTATGAATGGTTTATTGGTGTCATATTTTGGGGGCATTACAACTTGGTATCAGAGTGTACTGGGTTTGAATACTTTGGGTACGTGGGAAGTGGTTAGTACCACAATGGGTTTGTCTCGCTTGTTAGAGACTTAAGTATGGACGTGATGTGCTTATATGATAACATGCTTATGTGATTATATGGGTATGAGATTTAATTTCTAGGATGTTGATCGGGTCCATGGGTTTCTGGGAGTCCTGTTAGAAAAGCACTTGATCGCTGCCGTTCAAACTAGAACTCTAGCAACGCCACAGGATGGTCATTATCTAGAAATGAAATTCGTATGTGTTTATGTGGGTATATATATGCTTATGTGGAGTGAATTACAGTTGTCCATCGTATTAGGACGCGAGTGAATTAGCTTCGGTACATTTGTAAATGTGCTAATGTTCTTGTTATCTTCATTAGGATGTCAAGATGAGGTCATGGTGGTAGGCATGGTAGGCCTAGGAGGCATGAGATGCCTATATCATATGAGATTCCGGCGTAGGAGGAAGGAGTTGGTCAGGTCAATGTGGCCAAGCCAGTAGGTCAACAGGCCATGAGCGCCTTAGCCCATGAAATGGCCAAAGCATTGAGGGAATCCATGGACATTCTCAGAGCTGAGAATCAAGTCCAGGCCCAAGTAGCTAAAGTTGGGCCGTCCTTTTTGAAGAGGGAGTTCTTCTTGTCAAATCCGGACGAGCTTTTGGGTGATCCCAAGGAGCCACTGAAGGCTGCTGAATGGCAAGAGCAGATGACGAAGATGTTTGAGATGCTCGGCATTGAAGACAGAGGTTTAAGAGTGACCTTGGCGTCCTTACAGCTGAAGACAGACACAGATCAGTGGTGAAAATATGTGCGGGGGCGCATTGGTGGGACTTGAGAAGCCTTCGTTGACGCTTTTCCAGGACAAGTACTTACCTTCTACAGTAAGGGAGAAGTTGAGGGACCAATTCTCCAAGTTGGTGCAGTTGAATACACCAATGGCTGAGTTTGAGGCCATCTTCACTAATTTGTCGAGGTTTGCACTGGAGTTAGTGGCGATTGAGGAGCGCCGACGTTTGGAGTTTGAGAAGAGGTTGTGGATCGGGCTCATGTTCAGAATGGCCGGATCCATGATTAGGGATTATGGGCACCTTGTAGAGGCTACAGCCATCTTGAGACTATCATACATTTTTAAAAATGTTCCTTATTTTCTTAAGGGCAAATTACATTTAAGGGTGTTTTGGAAAGATAGTTAAAAATTGACTTTTTGAATTTTTTTGACTTTTTCACTATTTTATGTGAGAGGTGATGTGACCTAAAATAGGTTAAAAGCTGACTTTTGGCTTTTTTAGTGTGTTGCCAAAACACCCCTTAACATCTTAGCACCTTATACTTTATCTTGCTTCATCTCTTAACTTTTTAATTGTGACAATTAACCCTTTAGACTTCCAGTCAAATTCCAATTGAGTCTAATGGTTAACCATCATTAGAGGATCAAACCGAAAACGCCCCACCTAATGTTGTGTTTGATTGGAAGATTTGAGAAGGAATTTGAAAAAGGAAAGGAAAAATGTAGGTGAAATGTGAATAAAATATACATATATTTCACCAAATTTTACACATCTTTTCCCTTTTCTTTTTCAAATCCCTTTTCAAATCTCTCAACCAAACACAATGTAACTGTCAAATGATATTGTTGAAAGGGCAAAAACATAAATTCACATCTCTTTTCCACCCAAACCATACATTTACTGTCATGCACTATAGAAAGCTTATATACATATGCCAGTGAATTTCAATCCAGTGCAATATTTTAACAAAAATTATAAAAAATGATAAATTTTACACAAGTAAGGCACTTCAATACAAACGCTGCCACATTTTTCTTCATACCCCTCCACCAAAACTGGTGACTCAGATCATGATACATCTTTGTGCCTCCCAAATGCACCGCAAGGCGTGAATGGTGAAACTCTCGGAGTACTTCCTCTTGGCAAGACTCCGGAACAAACAAGCAGTCACGGTATCTCACACTCAGGTCGAGATACACAGTCAAACCTTTCTCTACCTTCCCACTGGAGATCTTCTCCCGGAGGGATTCTACCTCAACGTCACCCTTTTGTGCTTCTAACACTTGGTTTATAAGTGTAGATTGTACAACTACAGAAAATAAAGCTGCAGACTCAACAGACTTGCCAGATGCAAGTCAAATTCACCAAGGGCACCCAACATCTCCCATTCCCAAATAGCAATACAAGCTACACTACTGATGGATTTCCTACTTAGGGCATCGGCCACAACATTGGCCTTCCCCAGATGGTAATGTAACTCCAAGTTATAATTCTCTATGAACTTTATCCACCTTCTCTGCCTCAAATTTAAGTCCTTCTGTGTAAACAGATACTTCAGACTCTTATTATCAAAAAACACCTCAAATCTCTCGCCATATAGATAGTGCCTCCAAATCTTCAAGGCAAAAATCACTACTGCTAACTCTAAGTTGTGAGTAGGGCAGTTCCTCTCGTGTGTTTTCAACTTTCGTAAGCCATAGGCTACTACTTTCCCTTCTTGCATCAATACACAACCCAAACCCTCTTGTGAGGCATCACAAAACATTGAATAGCCCAAACCCCTCTCTGGAATAATCAAGACTGGAGCGATGGTAAGTGTAACCTTAAGCTCTTGGAACGACTTTTTACAAGTCTCACTCCACACAAATTTGACCCCTTTCCTCGTCAATCTAGTCAAAAGCGAAGCTAATCTAGAGAAATCCTTCATAAACTGGTGGTAATATCTAGCCAATCCCAAGAAACTACGAATCTCAAAAGCATTCTTAGGCTGTGCCCAATCCTACACTGCCTCAATTTTGAATAAATCTACAGTCACCCCTTTCCTGAACACTACATGGCCTAAGAACTTGACCTTTTTAAGTCAAAACTCACACTTCCTGAACTTAGCATACAACTTATGGGCTCTAAACAACTCAAGCACCACTTGCAAATGTTCCTCGTGCTCCTCTTCAGAGGGTGAGTAAATCAAGATGTCATCTACGAAAATGACCACAAAACGATCTAAGAACTCTCGGAAGATTCGGTTTATCATGTCCATAAACATAGCTGGGGCATTAGTTAGCCCGAAAGGCATCACAAGAAACTCGTAGTGGCCATACCGCATACGAAATGCCGTTTTCGGGATATCCTCCTCCTTTACCCTCAACTGATAATAGCCCGATCTTAGGTCTATCTTGGAGAAACAAGGAGACCCTTTCAACTGATCAAACAGGTCATCTATATGTGGCATTGGATACTTGTTCTTAACCGTAATCCGGTTCAACTTTCGATAGTCAATACAAAGTCACAAGGCTCCATCTTTCTTTTTAGCAAAGAGGGCCGGTGCTCCCCAAGGTGAAGTACTAGGGCGAATAAAGCCCTTATCTAGTAGCTCCTGGAGTTGACCTTCAACTCGCTCAACTCAACTGGCACAAAACGATACGGTGCTATAGAAATCAGTGTCGTGCCAGGCACTAAATCAATAGAGAACTCGATCTCTCGATGGGGTGGTAAATTAATAAGATCCTCGAGAAAGACATCCGAGTACTCACAAAGCACTCTTGGTAACTCAACTTGAACTTCATCACACTCACTACTCAAAAAGTTAGCAAGAAGACAACTAAGTTCACTCCGTCCACGCGAACCATACACCGATGATAAGACTCTATCCACCCGGTCCCCCAAGAAATAAAAGCAATCACTGCTCAAGGTATATACGATAACCCTTTGACGGTAGCAATCTATAACAGTCCGATATGACGATAACCAATCCATACCCAAAATAACATCAAAGCCAGTCATATCAACCAAAACAAATGCAAAGGGTAATCGACAGCCTACAACCTCGATGTCATAACCGCGACACCCCTATCTCAGAATAACCTCGCTACCAATAGGTAACTCTACACAAATAGGGGATGCTAGCTGTGCCAACTCTAACCCCAAAATAGACGCAAATGCAGACGAAATAAATGAATGGGATGCACCCGTATCAGTCAACACATTAGCAACCGAGTTACAAAACAAAAAGGTAGCTCTCACAACAGATGGAGCTGGAACAAGATCTGGCACGATAACAGCATACACGCGCCCCGTATGTCTCTGATCTACCTGCTCACCCCTTGAAGCATAAGATTGCTGCACTGACTGAGCCGAAGAGGCTCCCTAATTGGCCCTCGAGGTCCGTACTGACTGCATTGGCAGGTGACTCTGTGTCTGCCTCGAACTAGAAGCACCAGGTGTGCCACCCACCTGTTGGCAAAACCTCTTCAAGTGCCCCACCTGCCCACACTGATAACAAGTGAATGGCTGATCTCTGTCCTGACTCTGGCCCTGAGAACGAGCCAAAAATGAAGCTGCTCGCTGCACTGCTCCCCTCTGTAGGCAAGCTGGAGACTTGTCACCCAATTGACCACATTTCGAACAAGTGATGTCTCCCTGACCACCTCTCCCAGAACCTAAACTCTGCACTGGAAAGGTAGACCTCGAATGCGCTCCTTGGGGTTGCTGAGGGTTAAAACCCCTCTGCCTCTTACTGTCCCCGTGTCCATCCTAACTCCTCTTGGAACCCCTCATCCCCTCCTCCTCCGCATGTATGATAGTCTCAAGATGTGCTGCACCCTCTTCAAGGTGCCCATAATCCCTAATCATGGATCCGGCCGTTCTAAACATGAGACCGATCCACAACCTCTTCTCAAATTCGAAACGTCGGCACTCCTCAATCGCCACTAACTCCGGTGCAAACCTCGACAAACTAGTGAAGGTGGCCTCAAACTCAGCCATTGGTGTATTCAACTGCACCAACTTGGAGAATTGGTCCCTCAACTTCTCCCTTACTGTAGTAGGTAAGTATTTGTCCTGGAAAAGCATCAACGAAGGCTTCTCAAGTCCCACCAATGCGCCCCCGCGCATATTTTCACCACTGATCCATGTCTCTCTTCAGCTGTAAGGACACCAAGGTCACTCTTAAACCTCTGTCTTCAATGCCGAGCATCTCAAACATCTTCGTCATTTGCTCTTGCCATTCATCAGCCTTCAGTGGCTCCTTGGAATCACCCAAAAGCTCGTCCGGATTTGACTGGAAGAACTCCCTCTTCAAAAAGGATGGCCCAACTTTAGCTACTTGGGGCTGGACTTGATTCTCAGCTCTGAGAATGTCCATGGATTCCCTCAATGCTCTGGCCATTTCACGGGCTAAGGCGCCCATGGCCTGTTGACCTACTGGCTTGGCCACATTGACCTGACCAACTCCTTCCTCCTACGCCGGAATCTCATCTGATATAGGCATCTCGTGCCTCCTAGGCCTACCATGCCTACCACCACGACCTCGTCTTGACATCCTAATGAAGATAACAAGAACATTAGCACATTTACAAATGTGCCGAAGCTAATTCACTCGCGTCCTAATACGATGGACAACTGTAATTCACTCCACATAAGCATATATATACCTACATAAACACATACGAATTTCATTTCTGGATAATGACCGTCCTGTGGTGTTGCTAGAGTTCTAGTTTGAACGGCAGCGATCAAGTGCTTTTCCAACAGGACTCCCAGAAACCCATGGACCCGATCAACATCCTAGAAATTAAATCCCATACCCATATAATCACATAAGCATGTTATCATATAAGCACATCACGTCCATACTTAAGTCTCTAACAAGCGAGACAAACCCATTGTGGTACTAACCACTTCCCACGTACCCAAAGTATTCAAACCCGGTACACTCTGATACCAAGTTGTAATGCCCCCAAAATATGACACCAATAAACCATTCATAAGATCTATGGGCAAAATGGAAATGTTGTACTTTCATTTATGAGAGTTTATGTTACAAAAGATATTACATGCATTACACTTTCATAACTGTTTATTCTGCAACTACAGCATGTAACACTAGTTAATAGCAACAAAAACGAATGCCCTATGGGCTTACATCTTTCCAAGATATCACTTGATTACAACAAAAGAGTCCTGAGCTCTATACATATAATGCCCTCGGCTTGAATGAACATTTAAGCATAAATGTAACAAAAATAGAGCCTTCAGTCCCTAGTCCTCCCAAGTTATGCCCTTGGATATGGCATATCACCAGTACCTGAAAATGGTTTCCCAAGTAGGGTGAGTCAAAGCCAGCAGAGATAAACTAAAACAATAGATGAAGTTTAACTAAGATATCAATGTCAAATAGAAATCCAATACTCAAGGCCAACTTACATTCTCCCCATTACCATTCAATATTGATAATCACATCTTAATCAATTTCCATTCATTCATTTCGAATCAATGCATAAGTGTAGTTCCTTATCATTTAAACAATCCCAAATGAGACTACAACTCATTCATTCACAATTCAATGACATTCATTATTCAAACACTTCAAACTTTTTGCCATTTTACGGATTCTCGTCTGAGGGAATCGGCACCCAAATATACATGTATAAGGTTTCGGGACTTTCACACTGGACACTCCGACCAACTTAATTTAAAATAGAGTACATCCCCTATCTCCTCCCAAACAATGGAGTACATCCCCTATCTCCTACCAAACAATGATACATATACAATGTATTTAAAAGCATTGTCATATACAATGACTATCCAAATCACATATTCAATGGTTTAATCAAACAGTCATATTCAATAAAATAATTCAAATGACCATTTTCAATTCACCTAGTCCTCATACAGTTTCTATAACAATCATAATTATCCTCCACCGATAGCCCAAAACAGATATTTTTAAACAGATGTACGATTATCAAACAGATAATTTATCAAAATTTTCATAGGTGAGTGATTTATCAAATCCAACTACACCATTCATTCACACATTCTCCCAATTTCATATTTCCCATATCAATTTCATTATTTATACAAAATAATTATTTAACACAAATTAAGGAAATTTTCTCCCATTTTTCAAATATCAATTCCAAGTCCAAATTTCATCATTTTAACCCATATAACCTCATCTTCAACACCCCATATATATATATATATATATACATATATATGTATGTATATGTATGTATTCGTGGAACCTAATATAAAATCCCTCTTTTAAATCTTGGACCCAAACCCTAACTTTACCTAAATCCTTCCAAATCCCACCATTTACACAAAATGACAAATACCTAGGTTAAAAACCATAACAAGGTGTAGAATATCCCTACCTCAAGTGTAGAAGCTCAAAGGAGATGAAGAAGAAACTTAAAAGTGCTCAAACTCGATTTTGTTCGGATCAAGAGGAAGCCCACAAGATGCTCTAACCCTTTATCAAAGGGAGTAGGGTGGAGAGATCCTTAGATCATGGAGTATTTATAGAGAGAGAAAGTGTTTTATAGAGAGAGAGAGAGAGTATGTCGAATTAGGGTTTTCGGGAAAAAGATATAAAATTTCTGTGTAAGAATGAGCTGCTGCGAACTGATATACGCGACCTTCGCTCGAACGAAAAAGTTGTCGCTCGAGCGACCAGACACAACAAGTGCTCGAGTGCAAGAAGCGTCGCTCAAGCGCAAAATGCAAAGCCTCAGAAGTTTACAGACGCATATGCTCGCTCGAGCACAAGAAGCCTCACTCGAGCGAAGACCTCAACCTTCCCAGAAATTCTGCGTCTCGGAAAGAAACCTGAGAACTCTCAATTCTCGCTTGAGCGCAAGAAACCTCATTCGAGTGAAGAAACAAATTTCAAAAGGCTCGCTCTAGCGCAAGAAGTCTCGCTCGAGAGAAGAAGCCAAAATCTGGGTAACACCAATCTAGACCAACTAACAACCAACCTGTCCCAAATACGCCCAACATATTCCAAAGTTCAAATTCAAAGAGTTGAAGGAGGAAAACAAGACATGGACACAACATACAACCACGGAACCCGAGTCCGGAATATAACAAAGGTCAGGTCGAAACCAGAATTGCTATAATAACGAAAGAGATAGAACGGTTTGAAGTGGTAGCTGGTGGTGGTGGTTTGCTAGTAGGGAATGATGGGTCTGTATCTTTCTTTTGAAATTTGGGGCCAAAATGTAATTTTTTTTAACCTTTTCCCTTTCAAATGTGATGGTAGGGGAAAAATTGATAGTAACTTATATAGTATGGGGGTACGCGTGAAAATAAGAGTAGTCCAGGGGGGTCATTGAAAATTGTGTAAAAGTATAGGGGTATAAATGAAATTTGCTCTTCAATTTGATTGGAAAACATATAATTTTGTAATACAAATAATTTAAGTCATACAAACAAACACTTCTTAAATTAGGTATGGAGTTTAGTTTAAGGGACACTTTTTTAAAAATTCCTTTTCACCTACTTATGTTTCATTTAGTCCACACTATTTTCTTATATTCCAATAAGTCATATGGGTGACATAGTTACCAAAATACTCCTAATAATATTCACATTTACAGTATGAATGCTCCGTGATGTGAATGTGCTCACCGTCAATGTGAATGTTCACATTATCAGTGTTAATGTTCACACCATCAGTATAAATGTTAACATGTCAATGTGAACATTCACACGTCAATGTGAATATTCACATTGTAAAATATGAATGTTCACATCACCAAATTGCTAACCGTTCAAAAAATATTTGTAAGGGTAGAAATGACCATAAAATACTTTAAATATGAGAATTAGGATTTAGTAGATCAAATGTTCAAATAATAGAACTTATTGGAATACAAAAATATCTTATGGACTAATTGGGATACAAACACTTAAAAAAAGATTTTCTAATAAATCTCTCTAAATAACATAATAAGAAAAATAAGTGTTTTGTCATGTACCATTTAAATTGTTAATATTATGAAACAACTTGTTTTTCATTAAATTAGGTTTCAACAATTATTGATTTGTATAATTGTTTTTAATTGAATCACATGAACAAAACTTAAAAACTTAAAAATTGATAATTTAAAGGTGAAATATTAAAAAAAAATAGGAATAATTTAAGAGATGAAGTGCAATTAATCTATATATATGTATGGCTTATTCAAATTTATGACTATTCATATCTTTGTATTACAATAGCAGAGTTGCACACATAGAGACAGTGAAAATTACAAAATCAGAACCATGTTAAGTTACATGGATGGACTCAAAAAATGTGAAATTTATCATTGCCAAAGCAACAAAGAGAGAGCCGATATCATCGAAGCAATTGAAATGCATTGACAGAGCTTGGCGAGGATTAATGGCTTGTTATGGATTAACAATGCATTCAATGAGCTAGAGAAAGCAAACACAACAAACACTAAGAATGCATAGAATGTAGAAGGACATCCCTTGAATATGAGCGTCGGTATTGGGTTCCCGTCTATGTATTCACAGGGAAGGATGATGAAAACTGTGACAATTGTAAAGGAAGCTATGAGAATTGAATCCAAGACTCTGGTTCGAAGTGGCTGCACCATGCTCAGCTCTAAACCATTTTGTAGAGTTGTTGCAACAACTTTTGACATGTTGTCTTCAAAAGTTCAGAGTTTGTGTACTTGTTATTTCTGTATGCCCAAGGCCCCATTTATAAAGGAATTTAACAAGTAGACTTATTATTCAATAGGTCTTATCAAAATTAATGGTATTTTTCATTAAATACTATTAAAAAACGTCGCTAATTGTTAATTGTCAGCGACAATTCAAAAATTGTGACAAAAATGTCACTAATTATAAGTTTTAGTAACAGATTAAAAAAATTGTCACAAAAAACGTCACTAATTTTCAACTTTCAATGACAGTTTAAAAAATTTATCACAAAAAAATATTATTAATTGTAAGTTTTAGTGACAATTTATAAAAACTGTGAAAAAAAAGTCACTAATTATCAATTTTTAACGATATGTGCAAAAAATGTTCACAAAAAATTATTTTTAGAGACAATTTTACTAAAACTTATTTTCAATAGGCATTGTTACTAATTAAGTCCAATTATTAGGATGTACTGATAGTTTACCTCCATTTTTATATCATATACAATTTGGGACCACTTTCTTTCTTCTTCTTCTTATCTTTTTTTTTGCTTTAAATTTAAAAAAAAAAGAAATGAACAGTAAAAGTATAAGCTCCACCATTTAAATTATTTAATTTTAATTATATTTTATTTATCATCTTAATCTCATATTCCAACAATTACTTTTGGTACTGTGTTTTTTAAAAATTTGAGTTTTTCTCAAGTTTAAATTTGAATTTCATCGTTATGTTTAGACTCATGAAACTTGTCACGATTCTATTTCAATAATATATGAGCTGTTTATTTTGTAGAGCTCATCATAAAAAAAAATTAAGTCGATACAGTAATAAAAATCTTTTCACTTTATAGCATTTATCTTTTAGAAATAGATAACAAATATATTTTTAAATATAGACTATTTATTTTTTTGAGACAAATACAATAAAATGAAAATGTTAAGAGTCTTAGATTAATCAAATTTATTTATTATTTTTTTTATAAATGAAAAACACATATAATTTTATAAAATAAACAATTTAAATTATCAAAATAAAATTTATAATGGGCTTCACGAAGCAAACCTAACAATTAAATTCAGTTTTAAATTTGAAATAAATTCAACCTTAACAAAATTTCAAAATCGGTGAACTTGTTTATTTCTATGTGCCGAACGAATTATTTACATTAGAGACAATTTGTCCATTTTGTTTTGTCCTCTTTTGCTTTGCGCCGAACGTGCTGCTTATTTTGTTGACAATTAGGTCCACTTTTTATTTTTAATTTTTAGCGATAAAAGTGAAATGATTACTTTAACAAAGAAAAATAAAAGTACAGCCGCCACCGTTTAAACTATTCAAATTTTATTATATTTTATTTATCATCTGATTTCATTTTTCGACGATTACTTTTGTCTTTAAAATTTCATAATAGGTGAAATAGTTTATTTCTATGGACAGGACGAATTATTTATCTTAGACACAATCTTAACCATTTTTTAATTGATAGAAATAAAAAAAAGTTAAATTAATAAAGAAAATAAGAGTATAGGGTTCCATCGCCTAAACTACTAAATTTTAATTATATTTTATTTATTATTTTATGTTTATTATATAGTAAAGATAGATAATAAAATATATTAAACCAATATAGTGTCGTTGTGTTAAACATGCAATAAGCAAAGATTATCATACTATAATTATGATGAATTTATTAAGGCGGCAATTTTTTACTACAACCTACAACTTTTAAGTCGGTAATAAAAATTGGTTGAAAGGAAAAATAAAATTTCTATTAATTTTCATTGAATGTTATTAATTAAATTAAATTGACATAATATAAAAAATAAATAAAATAATTAATATAATTAAAATTATAAGAATCAAATTGACACAAAAGCCTATATCCTTGATCAAAAGTGTTTTCTCGGTGTAGATTGTACTTACATGTGATGTGACGTGTTGTGCCAACTTAATTGAAATAAAGTCAATTTTGCTATGATACTTCTTCCACTCTTTTTTTCCCTTTATAAATGTATGTTGCTCTGTTTTTCTTCTAGATTTATCAATAAAAATGGGTCTTTTTTTGGCCGATCATAATATATATTGTGGGGACATACTTTTATTGAGTGACAACACGTGGCCGAGGTGCCATGTGTCCTAGCCATGATGCCGAGGTGATCTCGGCTAGGCCGAAGTTATCTGCGAGAATACTGGAATCCGAAATAAGCGGATAAAGGACAAGAGTCCTGGATTGAGAGAAGACTTTAGTTTGGATTAAGATAAGACTCTTAGAGAGTTTATCCTAATCCTACTGAGAGTCCAAGATTAGCAGTAAGCGAAAGCCCATTGAAGCTAGCCTTCTATTGGGATTAGGTTTGTGTTGGCTATAAAAGGGAGGTACCCACATGGGTCTAATGTATGCTTTTTATATTCTAAATAGTGAGTTAAGCACTTTTGCTATCTTTGGGAGATAACTGACTTGATTGTCGAAGTGTCCCCGGGCGGACGAACCACTACCAGAATCTCATCTTTCTGTTACAGGTTATTCAGGCGCCATCTATTCTGCTAGTGCTCTCCAGTTGAATACTAGTTTGGCAGTGTGGTCAGAAATCGACTCACACAATTTGGCGCCGTCTGTGGGAAGAAAGGAGAATAGATGGCCAACGATGGACAGAAAGAGAAGGTTGGGGACAACACTCCTACTGGAAGTGGAAAACCTATTGATCTAGACGATGAAGAAGACAACTGCAACAAGGAGACTTGTGATAAGAATCACGGAGAAAAGGATGTCGGCCAGGAGGGCGACACGTCGAGGAAGTCAGACCGAAGCAGATATTATAACGAGGACGACCTCTAGGTGTGGAAAGGAAGATGCCTGCAGAGGGACAACGAGATGAAGGGAATGTCAAACAAATTAGCGGACCTACAGACGATCGTCAACTTCATGATACAGAACAATGTCATGCAGCCACCATTCCTGCGGTAGGACACGCCGATTCCAGAGGCCAAGGAAGATGCCCGAAAAGATGGGCAGAAAACAGTCCCTACAGTCCCACAGCACACCAGGGCCGAGAAGAACTCTCATCGGCCTTCGAAGGAGGTCAGGCGAAGAGAGTCAAGAAGGGGAGATTCACGAAGGACGCATCATACCAAGGAAGCTGACCCCAAAGAACATCGACACGTTTAATGGCTGTGCTTCGACGCAACTAATGAAAGAAGGTCCAAAAGGACTTATAATGACACTAGGAGTAGCGCACCAAAAAAGCTGAAATCTGCCGATAGCCAAACTCCTGGACGGACCAAGGAGGATCTGAGGGATTACTTCCAGAGGAAGCAACAGGATACCGAGGTAACTTCCCCGGTCAAACCAAAAACACCGTTCTCGGTAGAATTGGACAAATTCGAAGCCTCAAAGAGGTTCAACATACTGAGATTCCAGATATACGACAGAAAGTCAGACCCCAACTTTCACGTCGGTTTGTACCTAAATTCGATGGCATTGTATACTGGGAATGAGCCGTTGCTTTGCAAGGTGTTCCCCTCATCCTTCGAAGAAATTACGTTTGATTGGTTTCACAAGTTGCCAAAAGGAATTGTGAAAACCTGGGAAGGCTTGACCGAGATGTTTGTGGCCAGGTTCGTGACAAACAAGCTGCAGCCATTGAGGGTGGACACCCTGATGGCCCTGAGAATTAGCAAGGACGAAAGCCTTAGGGCCTATGACAAAAGGTATTATGAGGTATTCGACCGAATACCAGGATGCAACCAAGCGGTAGCGATCGCGTCGTTTCTGCTTAGATAGTCACGATCGTATTCTGAATCCCTGTCTACAAAGTCTTGGAGAAAATATGAAATCAGCCCTATTATAGAGCACCAACAAGGGTACCAGGTGAATTTATGGAAAGAAACCCTAGCAGGCATTGTGCTTACCATAATGAGGCTGGACATCTGACTCAGGGATGCAGAGCCCAGAAGACACATCTGGAAGACCTTGTAAGACAGGGCCATTTAAGGGACCTAGTGGACGAGGCCGGGACGAGGGAAGAGCAGGCAAGACTGCCCCAGGCACTGACAGCACCACCCCCACCAGCACAACAACCGCAGGCAGGCGGACCTCGAGTGATCAATGTGATTCACTCGAAGGTGAATGAGAATGAGATTAGGGGGGAAACCCAGAAAGTAAAACACCTGCAACATGTGTATCAGGTTGGGAAGAAAAGACCTAGGGCAGACATGAGCCAGAGACCAGAGGTGTCCTTTACTGAGGAAGACCTGGAGATGGTGCAGCATCCATACAACGATGTCTTGGTAATATCCCTCCAGATTTGAGAGTGCCAAGTGAAGCGCATCTTAGTTGACCAAGGCAACTCTTGTGACATCATGTATGCCAGGTGTTACAAGGAGCTTGGCCTTCACCAAGACGACTTGGAGCAATCCAATGGCCCAATGGTTGGGTTCAATGGAACACCGACGTGGCCTCTGGGAGCAGCAAGTTTGGAGGTGCAGGCTGGTACCAAGAAGATAAGAATAGAGTTCACCATAATCGACACACCCTCCCCTTACAATGCTATCTTGGGAAGGCCATGGCTACATGCAATGGGGGTTGTTCTCTCAACGTTGCATCAGTTATTGCAGTTCCCAACAGAGCATGGGATAGAGGAGGTCAGAGAGGATCAGCTGCAGGCAAAGAATTACTCCATAACAGCAATGAAATCTACCTGTAACGTACAAGAAGTAGAAACAGCAGAGATCGAGGACGAAAATGTGGAAGTCCTGGAAGACGTCGGCAAAGAGCCAGCCAAGAAGAGCGAAGAAGCCCTAAAGAAAATCCTTGTCCAGCAAGGGGACAAAGAACGTTTCTTTCTTCTCGGCTTGGGCTTAGCTGAGGAAGAGAAAAAAGAGTTGGAGGCATTCCTGAGGGAAAACCTTGAGGTGTTTGCATGGACACCGTACGAGATGCCAGACATTGACTCCGATGTCACTTGCCACAGACTGAATGTAGACAGGTTGGCCAAACCTGTCATCCAGCGAGCAAGGAAACTGACACTAATGCATGTTGAGGCAATAGAAAAGGAATTGGATAGACTTCTGGAGGCCAGAGCCATTCGAGAGGTAAATTATCCGACATGGCTGTGAAACACAGTGGTTGTGAAGAAAAAGAATGCTAAGTGGAGGGTCTGCGTGGACTTCACCAGCCTGAACAAGGCTTGTCCCAAAGACAGTTTCCCATTACCTAAGATTGACCAATTGGTGGATACCACTTCAGGGTATGGAAGGATGAGCTTCCTAGATGCCTATAGAGGGTACCATCATATAGCTATGTACCCCCTAGATGAGGAAAAGACTGCATTTATCACCCTAAGAGGGTGATACTGCTACAGTGTAATGCATTTTGGGTTGAAAAATGCAGGAGCAACTTATCAGAGGTTGGTAAGCAAGATGTTCAGACATCTAATTGGCAGAACAGTAAAGGTATACATAGATGACATGGTCGTGAAGACCAAGGAACCTAAGGATAATCTAGAAGACCTAAATGCAGTTTTTGACATCCTTAAAACATATCAGCTTCGACTCAATGCATCGAAGTGTGCATTTGGAATTGGGTCTGGTAAGTTCTTGGGATATTTGGTACCAGAAGGGGCATTGAGGCCAGCCTAGATCAGATCAAGGCCATCTTAGAACTAAAATGCCCCACGTCGGCAAAACAGGTGCAGATGTTGACTGGAAGGGCTGTAGCCCTGAATAGGTTCATAAGCAGAAGCTCAGACAAGTGCAAACCTTTCTTCAGTTTAGTGAAGAAAGCCACAGACTTCTTATGGACCGAAGAGTGCAAAGCCGCCTTGGCCGACTTGAAGAAGTATTTGACCACAACTCCAGTTCTCTCGAATCCAATACCTGGAGAGGAGATGTTCTTATACTTGGCAGTTTCAGAGCACGCAGTGAGTGCAATAGTAGTCAGAGAAGAAAAGGGAGAGCAAAGGCAGTTTACTACGTGAGTAAAGATGTAGAGACCATGTACTTACCCTTGGAGAAGTTAACATTGGCTTTAGTAATGGCTTCCAAGAAGCTGAACCATTACTTCCAAGCCCACAAAATTGTGGTGTTAACTGAACATCCTTTAAAGTCCCTGTTGCAGCAGAGAGATCTAACAGGTAGAATAGCCAGATAGGCAGTGGCCTTGGGCCAATATGACCTGGAATTTAGACCCAGGACAGCAATCAAAGGCCAAGTCTTAGCCAATTTCGTGGCCGAGTTCACACCAGACGCCGTCATACATCGAGCTCCAGTGAGTTGAGGTACACAACGTCCAAATGAGCAAGAAAAAAACCAGCAGGGGACAACAGATCAAAGGAACAAAGAGAAACTCAGGCCCTGCAGTATTTACATCGGCGACTCCTTCCGGTTGTTTGTTGATGGGAGTTCAAACCGACAAGGAGCGGGGCAGGAGTAGTACTAGTATCATCAAATGGGCAGATACTGGAACAATCCATTCGTTTGGAGTTTTACGCCTCAAACAATGAAGTAGAATATGAAGCAATAATCGCAGGGTTAAAGCTGGCAGCAGCCATGGAAGCCGACGAGGTAATAGTCTTCTGTGACTCCCAACTTATAGTCAACCAGGCTACAGGCGAATATGTAACCCGAGACGAAAGGATGTCGACCTATGCAAAAGAAGTTGGTAGACTGGTAGCCTTATTTCAAAATTGTCGACTACAGCAGGTAAGCCGAGATGACAACAGCCACGCTGATGTTCTGGCCAACCTAGCTAGTGCAATGAAGCGTGGAGAGGCAAGAACGATAATGGTTGACTACTTGTCAGGTCCAAGCATAGAACCACTGAACACAGAGCGTGAAGCAATG
Source organism: Camellia sinensis (assembly GCF_055761805.1). Lineage (NCBI taxonomy): Eukaryota > Viridiplantae > Streptophyta > Magnoliopsida > Ericales > Theaceae > Camellia > Camellia sinensis. The sequence continues at coordinate 155,649,700 of NC_138967.1, forward strand.
TGTGTCGAGATGGGACCAAGTTGGATGGATACAATAATAGTATTCCTTAGAGATGGGAAGCTGCCAGATGATCGAAAATAGGCGCACAAGGTTAGACTGAAGTCGGCAAGATTCAGTTTGACAGCAGAAGGACATCTCTACAGAAGATCTTTTACTGGACCCCTTCTGAGGTGTGTGCATCCTACACAGGTTGAAGACTTTCTGTACGAGGTACACGAAGGAGTATATGGAAGCCACGCTGGGGGCAAGTCACTTGCTCATAGGGCCATTACTTAGGAGTACTGGTGGCTCTACATGCAGAAGGATGCTGAAGCCTATGTTAAGAAGTGTGATAAGTGCCAAAGGTTTGCACCTTTGATACATCAACCAGCAGCAGACTTGAACCCGGTGTCTAGCCCTTGGCCATTTGCCCAATGGGGCATGGATCTTGTTGGAAAACTGCCTCAAGCAACTGGATAAAGGAAGTACCTGTTGGTGACAACAGATTACTTCACCAAATGGGTAGAAGCTAAACCCCATGCCAAGATTCGGGATGTTGATGCGAAGAACTTCATATGGAAGAACATCATCACCAGGTTTGGGATCCCAAGAGCAATAATAGCTGACAACGGTACACAGTTTGACAGTAAACTAATCAAGAGCTTCTGTGCAAAGTTCAAAATCAAGAATTATTTTTCCACCCCAAGTTTTCCTCAAAGCAATGGACAATCAGAAGCATCCAACAAAGTTATTGTAACGCCCTCAAAATAATAACATTAAACCCAACAAATAAAACAGGCATTGATATTCAAAAGTTCCACATTCTTTCATTTCTCAGAGTTTCATTACAAAAAGTATTACATGTTAACAACAAAAGCAAATGCCCTACAGGCTTACAGCTTGCCAAGTTAACACTTGGTTACAACAAAAGAGTACTAACTCATACACATTAAGCCCTTGGCTTGTATTTACATGTAATACATCAAAAAGTAAAACGACACCATTATGTCCGTCTTAGCCTCCCAAGCTATGTCCTTGGAGGTGGCATGCTTCCTACACCTGAAAATGATATTCCCATATAGGGTGAGCCACAGCCCAGTAGAAATACACTAAACCAACCATGAACAATGACTAAAATATTAGCAATTGATAAATGGCCAACACTGATACGATCACATAAATCACAAATTTATGTCATACGACTTATGAGTCCAAATTACTTTTCATTTTCCCTTTTTCAACAGATAGGCATATAAGCACTACCCACATTCTCAACAGATATGTATAACAACAATATCCACATTCTCAGATAAGCAAATAAGCTATATCCACATTCTACAACAGATATGTATAACAACAATATCCACATTCTCAGATAAGCAAATAAGCTATATCCACACTTCACAAAGATAAGCATAAGAGCTCTATCTTCACTTCTCTAGACAAGCATATGAGCTGTATCTACGGAGTTCATCCCCTATCTTCTCCTTACACTATCCGGTTTAGAGGTACATCCCCTATCTTCCCCTAAACCGCGGAGCACATCCCCCATCTCCTCCTCTACACATAACGTATACAAACACATTGGTTCTATATACAATCACTCAATACATATAGTTAATGTATTCTATCAACCGTCAAGTTCCATGACACACTTCATTGATTAGTTTCAGTTTGCCTAATCATCATGCATTGTCTACAACAATCATGACTATCCTCCACCGATAGCCCAAAGCAGTTATTTCTAAACAGAAAATAAATGCACAATGGATATTCAATTAACATTTCACTTCCTCATTCTTCTCAATTAATTATCCCAATTAATTAAACAATGTAATTAGGTCAATTTCCATAATTAACATTTCAACCCTTAGGTCCCATTTTCATCAACAATTCAACATTCATTCCATTTCTCTATGCCAAACATGCATCTAGGTTTATTATGAGTAAAACCCCAACTTTTGTAAAATAGCACAAAGCCCCAAACTTTCACAAAATAACCAAACCAACCCCAACATCTCAAAATACCAAAATTTAAAGACAAAATCCATAGAGAGGAGTAGGATATCCCTACCTCAAATTCGGAGCCCCAAAGGAGAAGACGACAAAACCCAACGTGCTCCAAAACCCGAGATTTTCATATTAAAAAGAAGCCCTCGACGATCAACAACTTTTTTGTAAAGGCCAAAGGTGAGCAAATCACTCCTACTAGATCAAAACCTAGAGTAGATTCTAGAGTGAGAGGCTCAACAATGGTGTTTTTGAAAAAGTAAGAGAGAGAAGAGAAAGTAAAAAGTGATTTGAAAAGTCACAATTTCGGGACTTAAACCCAGTCTCCCGCTCGAGCGTAAAACACCCCGCTCGAGCGTCACTCACAGACTCCCGCTCGAGCGTCTAAACTTCCGCTCGAGCGCCGAATGCACTCTCCCAGCACTTTTTACAGAGCTAGGTCTCCGCTCGAGCTTCCAACTCTACGCTCGAGCGGCACCTAGACAACCCCGCTCGAGCGGCCAATCCCACGCTCGAGCGTACAACACTGCACAGGAAAATACTGAATGGGTGTAATCTCCGCTCGAGCGCCAAACCCCCGCTCGAGCGTACAGGCAAAAATCTGGGCAACTAGTTTTGGTTTCTAAACTCAACCAACCTGTAACAAACCCGCCCAACACATCCTATAACTCAATTACGAAGTAAAAAGGATGTAAACAAAATAATAAACAACTACCAACATCCACGGACACATGTCCGGATCACGGTATAACAAGGGTAAACCCGGGATCGCTATAACCTCCCCCCCTTAAAGAATTTCGTCCCCGAAATTAAGCACAAGTTTTCAAAACAAGTTTTTCTCCATTTTAAACAATGTTACACTTTAACATTCAACAATCCGACCCATTACTGGTCATCCCCTCCATTTAACAAGAGGCATCTCACAATATGTAAACAACATATGTACTTTCAACATGCATTAACATTACGCATTATCTTTCCAATTTCAACAATACATTCAACACATATAGTGTCACATTCAACTTCCATACGAGGCAAGTTCCAAACATAGTTCCAATAAACCAAAACATTTTCAATGTTTCACAACTTAAGACATATATAAAAGCTCTTAAGTTCAACAATTATTTAAAATCTAAATACAAGATTACATATCAGCAAACAAGTCCGGATATTTCTCGCGGACTTCCTACTCACGTTCCCAAGTGGCCTCCTCCACTCCGTGATGTTTCCACAAGACTTTCACCAAAGGAATGGTCTTGCCACGCAGGACCTGATCCCGCCTATCCAAGACCCGAACCGGTCTCTCCTCATACGAGGCATCCTCATCTACCTCTAAATCGGTCCAATCCAACACATGTGATGGATCTGGCTCATACTTCCGAAGCATACTCACATGAAACACGTCATGCACTCCGGACAACTGCGGCGGTAAGGCTAACCGATAAGCAACCTCACCAATCCTCTCAAGGATCTCAAAAGGACCAATAAACCGAGGGGATAACTTCCCACTCTTCCCAAATCTCATCAAGCCTCGCCTAGGTGATATCTTCAGAAAGACATGATCACCTACCTCAAACGCCAAAGGCCTCCTCCTACGGTCGGCATAACTCTTTTGTCGACTCTGGGCTGTAACAAGCCTCCTACGGATAAGCTCAACTTTCTCCGTCGTCTCCCTAACCAACTCCGGACCCAACAAAGGTGCATCACCCACCTCGGCCCAACAAACTGGAGACCTACACGGTCGGCCATACAAGGCCTCGAACGGTGCCATACCGATGCTAGACTGGAAACTGTTATTGTAGGCAAACTCTACCAAGGGCAAGTGCCTCTCCCACGTCCCACTGAAGTCCAGGACACAACCCCGAAGCATGTCCTCGAGGATCTGAATAGTACGCTCGGACTGCCCGTCAGTCTGAGGATGATAAGCCGTACTAAAGGTCAACTTAGTGCCCAAGGCACTCTGCAAACTCTGCCACAACCTGGCGGTAAAACGAGGATCTCTATCTGAGACGATCGTCACTGGGACCCCGTGCAATCTCACTACGTCCCGAACATACAAGTTGGCAAGATGATCTACCGAATCTCTCACGCGCATAGGAATAAAGTGCGCCGACTTAGTCAACCGGTCTACAACCACCCAAATAGCATCACTACCCCGCTGCGTCCTCGGGAGACCTACAACGAAGTCCATAGTGATATGCTCCCACTTCCACTCAGCAATAGGCAAGGGTTGCAACAAACCCGCTGGCCTCTGATGCTCGGCCTTCACTTGCTGGCAAGTAAGGCACTTCGATACGAAAACCGCCACATCTCTCTTCATACCCCGCCACCAAAACTGGCGGCCCAAATCCTGATACATCTTAGTACCTCCCGGATGCACCGCAAGGCGCGAATGGTGAAATTCTCGGAGTACTTCCTCTCGGCAAGACTCCGGTACAAACAAACGGTCTCGGTATCTCACACTCAGGTCGGGATACACCGTCAAACCCTTCTCCACTTTCCCATTGGAGATCTTCTCTCGGAGAGATTCTACCTCAAGGTCACCTCTCTGTGCCTCTAACACTCTAGTCACAAGTGTAGGCTGCGCAACAACAGAAAACAAAGCCGCAGCCCCAACAGATTCGCCCAATAGCAAATCAAACTCACCAAGTGCTCCCAACATCTCCCATTCCCGGATGGCTATATAAGCTACATCACTAATGGATTTCCTACTAAGGGCATCGGCCACAACATTGGCCTTTCCCGGATGATAATGCAACTCAAAATCATAATCCTCGATGAACTCCATCCATCTCCTCTGCCTCAAATTCAAGTCTCTCTGTGTAAACAGATACTTCAAACTCTTGTGGTCCGAGAACACCTCGAACTTCTCACCATAAAGGTAGTGCCTCCAGATTTTCAAGGCAAAGATCACTGCTGCTAACTCTAGGTCGTGTGTGGGGTAATTCTTCTCGTGTATTTTCAACTGACGTGAGCCATAAGCTACCACTTTCCCTTCTTGCATCAACACACAACCCAAACCCTCTCGTGAGGCATCACAATAAACCGCATAACCCAACCCTCTCTCCAGAATGATCAACACCGGAGCGGTGGTCAATCTAACTTTCAGCTCTTGGAACGACTTTTCACAAGCCTCACTCCACACAAACTTGACTCCCTTCCGAGTCAGTCTAGTCAACGGTGACGCTAACCTGGAGAAATCTTTCACAAACCGACGGTAATACCCAGCTAATCCCAGAAAACTGCGGATCTCAAACACACTCTTAGGCTGTGCCCAATCTTGCACTGCCTCAACCTTGGATGTATCAACTGATACCCCTTCCCCGGATACCACGTGGCCTAAGAATTTGACTTCCCTCAGCCAGAACTCACACTTCCCAAACTTTGCATACAGCCTATGGGCTCTAAGTAACTCAAGCACCACTCTTAAGTGTTCCTCGTGCTTCTCCTCAGAAGGCGAATAGATAAGGATGTCGTCCACGAAAACGACTACAAATCGATCTAAGAACTCCCGGAAAATCCAGTTCATCAAGTCCATAAAGACTGCCGGTGCATTGGTAAGCCCAAATGCATCACCAGAAACTCATAATGGCCATACCGCGTACGGAATGCTGTCTTCGGAATATCCTCCTCCCTGACCCTCAACTGGTGGTAACCCGATCTCAAGTCTATTTTAGAGAAACAACGGGAACCCTTCAACTGGTCAAACAGGTCATCTATACGGGGCATAGGATACTTATTCTTAACCGTAGCCCGATTCAACTTCCGGTAGTCAATACACAATCTCAAGGCACCATCTTTCTTTTTAACAAAGAGGGCCGGCGCTCCCCACGGCGAAACACTAGGGCGAACAAAGCCCTTATCGAGCAATTCCTGGAGCTGCACTTTCAACTCAATCAACTCTGCTGGAGCAAAACGGTAAGGTGCCATAGAAATTGGCGCCGTGCCGGGCACTAAATCAATAGAGAACTCTATCTCTCGGTGAGGTGGCAAACTAACAAGATCTTCGGGAAAGACATCCGAATACTCACAAACCACCCTCGAAAACACAATCTGGGTCTCATCACACTCACTACTCTCAAAGCTAGCAAGTAGACCACCAAGCTCACTTCGCCCTCGCGAATCATACCCCGGTGGCAAAACACTACCAACCCGGTCTCCCAAGAAATGGAACCACTCCCCGCTCAAGGTACATAACGTGACCCTCTGGCGGTAGCAATCGATAACAGCCCGGTATGACGATAGCCAGTCCATACCCAAAATAACATCAAAACCCTTCATGGGCATGACAACAAACGGAAAAGGAAGCCTATAATCGGCGGCCTCTATATCACATCCTCTAACACCCTGTTTCAGGATCAACTCACCACCCAAAGGTGATACCACACAAATAGGAGATGCTAACTGTGCTAACTCCAATTCCAAAACAGATGCAAATGCAGCAGATACAAAAGAATGAGATGCACCCGTGTCTATCAACACATTAGCAACCGAGTTGCAAAACAGAAAAGTACCTCTCACTACTGATGGAGCTGGTACTAAATCCTGCGCGGTAACAGCATACACGCGCCCCGTAGGCCCCTAGTCTACCTGCTCACCTCTCGGAGCAAAAGACTGCTGCACAGACTGGGATGACGAAGCTCCCGGATTGGCCCTCGAGGCCTGCACAGACTGAGCTGGCTGAAAACCCTGCGTCTGCCTAGAACCAGACGCTCCCGATGTGGCACTCAACTGCGGGCAAAACCTCTTCAGGTGCCCAGGCTGTCCACACTGATAACAAGACAAGGGCTGCCACCTGCCCAAACTCTGACTCTGCGGTCTAGCTGAAGAAGAAGCAGCTCTCTGACCCCCACCCTTCTGCGGGCAAACAGAAACCTTGTGACCCAGCTAGCCACACTTGTAACAGGTAAAATCCCCCTGACCACCTCTCCCGGAGCCTGCACTCGGCACTGGGAAGGTCGATCTAGCAACACCACCCTGCAACTGCTGAGGATTAGAACCCCTCTGTCTCTTGCCTTCACCCTGGCCATCTTGGCTCCTCTTGGAGCCTCTCTGCCCCTCATCCTCCTCCTGCATCATGAGCTCCATATGAGCTGCAGCGTCCACTAGGTGTCTATACTCTCGGATGTAAGACCCACCAACCCTCAACTTGAGGCCCCGCCTCAACTTTCGTTCAAACTCATAGCAACGGCGTTCCTCAGACGCCACCAGTTCAGGTGCGAACCTGGACAAACTAGTAAAGGTAGCCTCAAACTCGGCCACTGACAAGCCCTGCTGATTAAGCCGGCTAAACTGATCCCTCAGCTTCTCCCTAGCTGCTGCAGACAAAAACCTCTCCTGAAAAGCATTTATAAACGCCTCCCAAGTACCACCAACACGAGCCTTCTCGTACTTCCACCACTGACCCGCATCTCCCTTCAGTTGGAAGGATGCCAAGGTCACTTTCAGTGCTCCATCCTCGATGCCAAGCATCTCGAACGTCTTACTCATTTGCTCTAGCCACTCATCAGCCTTCAGTGGCTCCTTCGGATCCCCTATAAACTCATCCGGATTAGACCGGAAAAACTCCCTCTTCAAGAAAGAAGGCCCTGCCTCAGCGGCCTGATTCCCAGCTCTAAGAATACCCAAAGCTCCTGCTATCTCTCTGGCCAAGGCACCCATGACCCACTGGCTCGGCCACATTGGCCTGACCAACTCCCTCCTGCACTGCCAGAACCTCACCCTGTAACGGTACCTCCTGCCTCGCAGGTCTACCACGCCTAGCACCTCTTCCTCGTCCTGACATCCTAATAAAGGTAACACAGAACATTAGCACATTCACAAATGTGCCGAAACTAAACACTCACGTCCTAATGCATGGACAACTGTAATTCACTCCACATAAGCACATAAACACATAAGCACTTACGAATTTCATTTCCGGATAATGATAGTTCCGAGGCGTTACTAGAGTTCCGGTTAGAAACAGCATTGATCAAGTGCTTTTCCAACAAGACTCCCAGAAACCCAAGGATCCAATCAACATCCTAGAAATTAAATCCCATACCCACATAGTCACATAAGCATGTTATCAAGTAAGCACGTAGCAAATGATACTACATCTAAGTCTCTATCAAGCGGGACAAACCCACTGTGATCCTAATCACTTCCCACGTACTCAAAGTATTCGAACCCGGTAAGCTTTGATACCAAGTTGTAACGCCCTCAAAATAATAACATTAAACCCAACAAATAAAACAGGCATTGATATTCAAAAGTTCCACATTCTTTCATTTCTCAGAGTTTCATTACAAAAAGTATTACATGTTAACAACAAAAGCAAATGCCCTACAGGCTTACAGCTTGCCAAGTTAACACTTGGTTACAACAAAAGAGTACTAACTCATACACATTAAGCCCTTGGCTTGTATTTACATGTAATACATCAAAAAGTAAAACGACACCATTATGTCCGTCTTAGCCTCCCAAGCTATGTCCTTGGAGGTGGCATGCTTCCTGCACCTGAAAATGATATTCCCATATAGGGTGAGCCACAGCCCAGTAGAAATACACTAAACCAACCATGAACAATGACTAAAATATTAGCAATTGACAGATGGCCAACACTGATACGATCACATAAATCACAAATTTATGTCATACGACTTATGAGTCCAAATTACTTTTCATTTTCCCTTTTTCAACAGATAGGCATATAAGCACTACCCACATTCTCAACAGATATGTATAACAACAATATCCACATTCTCAGATAAGCAAATAAGCTATATCCACATTCTACAACAGATATGTATAACAACAATATCCACATTCTCAGATAAGCAAATAAGCTATATCCACACTTCACAAAGATAAGCATAAGAGCTCTATCTTCACTTCTCTAGACAAGCATATGAGCTGTATCTACGGAGTTCATCCCCTATCTTCTCCCAACACTATCCGGTTTAGAGGTACATCCCCTATCTTCCCCTAAACCGCGGAGTACATCCCCCATCTCCTCCTCTACACATAACGTATACAAACACATTGGTTCTATATACAATCACTCAATACATATAGTTAATGTATTCTATCAACCGTCAAGTTCCATGACACACTTCATTGATTAGTTTCAGTTTGCCTAATCATCATGCATTGTCTACAACAATCATGACTATCCTCCACCGATAGCCCAAAGCAGTTATTTCTAAACAGAAAATAAATGCACAATGGATATTCAATCAACATTTCACTTCCTCATTCTTCTCAATTAATTATCCCAATTAATTAAACAATGTAATTAGGTCAATTTCCATAATTAACATTTCAACCCTTAGGTCCCATTTTCATCAACAATTCAACATTCATTCCATTTCTCTATGCCAAACATGCATCTAGGTTTATTATGAGTAAAACCCCAACTTTTGTAAAATAGCACAAAGCCCCAAACTTTCACAAAATAACCAAACCAACCCCAACATCTCAAAATACCAAAATTTAAAGACAAAATCCATAGAGAGGAGTAGGATATCCCTACCTCAAATTCGGAGCCCCAAAGGAGAAGACGACAAAACCCAACGTGCTCCAAAACCCGAGATTTTCAGATTAAAAAGAAGCCCTCGACGATCAACAACTTTTTTGTAAAGGCCAAAGGTGAGCAAATCACTCCTACTAGATCAAAACCTAGAGAGAAGGTAGATTCTAGAGTGAGAGGCTCAACAATGGTGTTTTTGAAAAAGTAAGAGAGAGAAGAGAAAGTAAAAAGTGATTTGAAAAGTCACAATTTCGGGACTTAAACCCAGTCTCCCGCTCAAGCGTAAAACACCCCGCTCGAGCGTCACTCATAGACTCCCGCTCGAGCGTCTAAACTTCCGCTCGAGCACCGAATGCACTCTCCCAGCACTTTTTACAGAGCCAGGTCTCCGCTCGAGCTTCCAACTCTACGCTCGAGCGGCACCCAGACAACCCCGCTCGAGCGGCCAATCCCACGCTCGAGCGTACAACACTGCACAGGAAAATACTAAATGGGTGTAATCTCCGCTCGAGCGCCAAACCCCCGCTCGAGCGTACAGGCAAAAATCTGGGCAACTAGTTTTGGTTTCTAAACTCAACCAACCTGTAACAAACCCGCCCAACACATCCTATAACTCAATTACGAAGTAAAAAGGATGTAAACAAAATAATAAACAACTACCAACATCCATGGACACATGTCCGGATCACGGTATAACAAGGGTAAACCCGGGATCGCTATAGTTATCTTGGATGGGATTAAGAAGAGGCTACAAGCAACAAAAGGAAAGTGGGTAGATGAATTGCCCAGTGTACTCTGGGCATATCGGACTACACCGAGAAGATTAACTGGGGAATCCCCATTTGCCATGGCTTATGGCACAGAAGCAGTCATTCCTCTAAAGGTCGGCACCCCAGGGAGTGGAGAATGGAACTAATGATGTATTTTTAGCCCGAGATCTGGATTTGCTAGAAGAAAAGGGAGAAAGCAGCAATTCAGCTAGAGGCATGCCAGCAGCAGCTTGCCAGGGCTTATAATAAGAAGGTGAACCCACGAGAGTTCCTGGTTGGTGACCTCGTCCTAAGAAAGGTCATCGGCAACAAGAAGGATCCCAGAGAGGGCAAGCTTGGCCCAAATTGGGAGTGACCTTATAAAATCACCTCGGTCTTGGGCAATGGGGCATATCAGCTTCAGGACATTGAAGGCAAAGAGTTGCTAAGACCCTGGAATACTTGCAATTTGAATTTTTTTTTATCATTAACAGTTTCTTGTTTCTAAATTTTTTTGTTATTAGCTGAAGTAATAATAAAGTTTTAGTTTGATTTTCAAACTTGTGTAATGTGATTGACCAGATACTTGACGATGTTTCTAAGCGAAACATGACGAATAACTTAGACTTATTATATGGCAGAGTATAACTTTTACTTGCATATAATAGAGTTGAACTAAGTTGGCGGTGTTTCTAAGCGAAACATGATGAATAACTTAGACTTATTATATGGCAGAGTAGAACTTTTACTTGCATATAATAGAGTTGAACTAAGTTGGCGATATTTCTAAGCAAAACATGACAAATAACTTACACTTATTATATGGTAGAGTAGAACTTTCACTTGCATATAATAGAGTTGAACTAAGTTAGGTTAACCTAGACTTGTCATATCGATAGAGTCAGACTCAGATTGAAACCAAGTACATATCAGTCAGATTAACAAAGAGACCGAGATTGGTAACCTCGGCCAGACTTTGTTTGAATCTGGCCTCAGCGACAAGGTCAAGGTCCCAGGATTAATAAGAACCCAAGTGGAACTTAGGTTCACATTAGGGGGCAGAGGGCTGAAGAGTGATGCTTGGAAGATTGGTTTAACACTTGTTGAAATTTTAAGAAAAATTTACAAGTTGCAGTTAAGCCGAGGTTACGTTAGAAAGAGTTGGTTTAACACTTGTTGAAATTTTTAAGAAAAAGTTTACAAGTTGAAGTTAGCCCAAGGATATATTGCAATAACAGAAGACAGAGGTCTTGAGTGAAGCGGCAAGTTGTAAGTAACACTTGTGAAAATATTATAAATATTTTCAAGTGTTAAGACAAAGCCGAGATAAACTGTTAGTGGGAATAGCTGAAGTATTCCACATTGAGGAGATTACACAGTCAAGGTGTATGTTGAAGACATGAAAATTATTCTAAGTATAAAGAGTCATACAAGAGTAAAGGAAGACAAACATACAATCACATTAAAAGAAGAAATTAGAGAGCACATTTAGATAAGGAAAGAAGGCACTTTGGCCTGACATTGAAAAGTAATTGTTCAGATTACAAAAATGGCACGTTGGCCAAATTAAAACTTGTATTATTTCAAAAAGAAAGCAAAAAGTACAAGGTACAGAAAAAAGAGAAAAATATGAAACTGGACTAAGCAGCCTCCTTGGCTGGTTGGGTCTAGGGTTCAGAAGAAAGTTGAGAAGACATCTCGGCGGCCTTCTCAGCCGCGAGCTCAGCATCTATTTCTTGAAGAGTTTGGTCGAGGCTCTTGTCGGCAATAGACGCGTCCGATGTTGCCTTCTCAGGAGTAGCGTCTTTGGAGACCTCACCCTCCTCATCCTGAGACAAGTCCACGTCTTGCTCATTCAGAGTAGTGGGCTGGGCCCCAACAGCTTCCTTATTCTTCCTCACAAAAGTTTCCTCCTCAGACTCAGAATCGTCAGCGGATTGGCTTGGAGTAGGGAGGAATGGCAAGGGAAAGGTCGTCGGCATTCTTGAGGGGGGAGTCTTCGGGGACATCAAGTTTTTTGAGAGCAGCCATCCAACCAAGAGTGAAACCCTTGTTGCATGCCTGCTTCACTTGCTTTTTATAGTCCTCCTTGACGTCGGCCACCCCCTCAGCGTATGCCTTCTCATCGGCAGCCTTGATCTCGGCCTCTTTTGTGGCCAAGGTAGCCCAGAGCTCGGCTTGAGACTTAGCAGTTTTTATTAGGGCCTCATTCTTCTCAGCTTCAAGGACCTTCTTAATGGCCTCTGCAGCGTCTACTTTTTCCTCGGCCGCGTCCTGAGCTTTTATAGCTGCCTCGGCCTGATCTGCCAAGGTCTTCATCTTGTCCTTGGCCTTGTTGAGGGACTTCTGTAAAGCAGCGACCTCCCTGATCTTGTCGGCCAACTCCTTTCTCATTTCAAAAGCTTGCATAGAGAATGTGTGGGCGTGCTGAATCGCAGGAAAGAAAACGGACAGAACAAAAGTTAGTAAAAATTCTCGAAGTATGGAAAAATAGCGAAAGAAAAATACCAAGTGTAAGGGACTTACTTGAACGGAATGCTGCAACATCAACGCAAAGTTTTCGTATTCACTCATCCTGGCGTTGCGATTGAGATCGTTTGGAAGGAGCAAGGTGGTAGAGAGGGCAACGCCAACTTCAACGTCATTGGCGCTGTCACCAGCTCTTACTAGCTTATCCTCAATTGTGATGGGAGAGGCCCAGGGGGCATTTGATTCCATGAACCTTGAGGTTGTGGCCGACTCTGACCTCGACCTCTTTGACCGAGTTGATTGGGATGGTTTGGCCTCAGCGAGCCTCTTCTCGGCAGCAGAGGGGGTCTTCTCACTCTCAGCCAATTTTGAAATTTGTAAGGTGTCCTCAGTATCAATCTGAGTCACCGTTGCCGTAGGTTGGGCTTTCCTCAGCCTTCTTTGTGTCAGCTTTGGTTGAGGCTGAGATGGTGCTGGTTGAGCGTCGATAGTGGTAGGGATGTCGGCCAAAAGATCTTCTGCAACTGCCTTCTTGCAACCCATTTCGGCAGCGATTGCTGTACGGCGTCGACGTTTGCGTTGAGATAGAGGGATCAGATATGGAGCCGAGGTTGATGGTTGCTCAGCTAGATCGGAAGTTGATCCCTGATCTGGCCGAGATGATGAAGTTGCTAGTGGAGTTGTGGCAGAAGGAGGAGACTTGTTTTTCTTCTTAGGGATATCAGGAAGAACTGACTTGTATGTGGGGATGTAGTTGAGCAACAGAGGAGCTCTCTGCTTATAAACTGGTAGATCCAACAATTTCTTCAAATCCTTGCTAGGGAAAAAGGACTTGCGGAAGTCTTTTGCCGGCTGCGGAAGACCTGCAAGAACAGCAGACGTTAGAACATATGGAAAAGAACAAAGTATTAAAGACTGGAAAAACAAGTAAGTGTAACGATTGGCTCTTACCATTACCCTCTACGAATACTGTTCAGCTAAGAGGGTAGAGGTGAAGGTCCTCATCCGGAGCAAACTCCCAGTTGCCCAAGACAATGAAGTAATCGTCCCCGGCTCCCTTGTTGGAGTCTGGGAGGTCGGCAACGATTTTGTATTCTGTGGACCTCGGTTTGAGGTAGTAGATATAGCCTTTTTCTAACTTGAGGCCACACATGGTGTAGCAGTATTGAATGCCAGCTAAGGTTACCCTAGCTTTCTCTTGTTTGGCTAAAGCTATTATGCCGCTGATAACTCGGTAAGAATTGATGGCGAGTTGCATTGGGTTCAATTTGTAGTAATGGAGGATTTCGCAGAAAAGGATGTCAAGTGGGAGCCTAAGTCCACACTCTATGAAAGCTACAACAGGGAAAGGCATGGTGTCATTTGTGGGCATAATGGAGTCATCCTCTCCTGCCAACCTGAGATGAACGTCGGCAGGGATGGAAAACTCCTACCTGAAATATTCCAACTTGGTTGGGGTATCTACCCTATGCTTCCACATACCCACGATGTCGGCTTAACGGGAGAGTATTGGATTTCATAAGGAAGTGTTTTATAAGGGTCTGAAAGACCTCGGCTAAAGCCTAAATATGTACTATGGTAAGAATTTGTAAGGATCTAAGGGGAATTTGTTTCAATTCTTCCTAAAGTTCGTAAGTTCTATAGACAAATACCAAACCGACGTCTAGGCAAATGAAGATTGAAGGCAAGAATCTGGAAAAAAACACAGCAAATAGAAACAGGAATGTGATTCAAAATCAAGAATGGTGATGAATCATCAAGAACACAGTGATAAAGTTTGTGCAGGTGTGTGAGGCCAAGAACGGTGGCAAAAATCAACAAATGTGTAAACAGTGTGTATACTCAAGAATGGACTGGGCAAAAACAGAATCATGAAGCAAACAGGCTCAAATACATGGTGGAAATCGAGGTACAAATTAAACGATCAAAGACATGAGCAAGTTCACAAATATGACAGAGTTTGAAGTGAATCACGAACTAAAACCAGGAGGAACAGTGGCTTACCAGAGAAAGTGAGGCCGGTGTGGGGTTCGCCGAAGTCAGACGACGGTTGCAAAAGTGACAGAGCGGCGAAAATCTTGCCGGAGGAGGTGAACGGAGCAAGTTGCAGAGCTAAAAGAGCTTGGAGCAATGGCGGATTTGGGGGAGAGAGAGAGTTACCACGAAGATGAGAATGCAAAAGGTGAAGGGATGGGGATAGAGAAGTAGTTTTGATCAAAACCACAAAATGGCGGCAAAACTGCAATCAATTGCCTAGGGCGACGTGCTTGTCAGACGACGCATGCAAAAATGATGCAATTTGATGGCGCGTGTCAAGTACGATCCAGTAAGGGAAAGACGTGTGGCAGAAACGGTTCAAATATTATGCGTGACAGCTCGCACGCGTGATAAAACTCTTGGAGTTCTTTATTTAATGAAGCAAAGACATCAGCTACAGGGGTGATCTCGGCTCAATGAACTTGAATGAACCTGATTATTGGTTTTAAAGCGTTGATGCAAACACACTGAAGTGTTTATCATGTGGAAGCTGATGTGTGGCAATCTCGGTAATGAAAGATAGACCAAGATTAGCCGACGTGATAAAAGAAATGATATAGGTTCCATCACCTCAGGATGCTAAGGTAATAGAACCTAGGGGGCAGTTGTGGGGACATAATTTTTGAGTGACAACACGTGGCCGAGGTGTCACTGAAGTGCCAGCCGAGGTGCCACATGTCCTAGCCTTGACGCCGAGGTGATCTCGGCTAGGCCAAAGATATCTGCGAGAATACCGGAATCTGGGATAGCGGATAAGGGACAAGAGTCCTGGATTGAGAAAAGACTTCAGTTTGGATTAAGATAAGACTCTTAGAGAGTTTATCCAAATCCTATTGGGAGTCCAAGATTAGCAGTAAGCCAAAGTCCATTGAAGCTAGGCTTCTATTGGGATTAGGTTTGTGTTGGCTATAAAAGGGAGGCACTCCCATGGGTCTAAGGTACGCTTTTTATATTCTAAATAGTGAGTTAAGCACTTTTGCTATCTTTGGGAGATAACTGACTTGATCGTCAGAGTGCCCCCGAGTGGATGAACCACCGCTGGAATCTCATCTTGCTATTACAGGTCATTCAGGCGCCATCTATTCTGCCAATGCTCTCTAGTTGAATACTAGTTTGGTAGTGTAGTCAGAAATCGACTCACACACACACACATATATATATATATATATTGTTATGAACTTCAGTAGAAAATAAAAAATAAATACAAAAGGTGGTAGCTACTTTTAAAAGGATGAAATTCAGCTCACATTCTAGACTACTACACGGCCTACAAAGCTTTTCACTGTTAAAGTAAAATGACTTTGTGTCTGGCATGTGTGAAAGATGTGGCATGAGGCATAATATTCATGAAAGTTTAATTATTTTGATTTTTTTTATTTAAATATAATTTTTTAATATAAAAACTCATGCTTTTATTGCTAAAAAAATGGACAAAATATTGGTGAGCAGGCAATAGATTGTTATTATTTTTTTGATCCAAAAAAAAGTGTGTTTATTGGTGGTATTATTGCGACTCTTAGGTGCCGGTGTGTAGGCCAGACTTACTCCAACTGAAAGAAAAGAATCCACCATCGAGATAAGAAAAGAATACACCAACTCTCAGCACAAGAGGTAGACTCATGATCAAAGTACAATGCAATTAGTTTTTCAATTGAAGTGAACACACAGTAGATTAGTTACGCAACTTTGTACAGTTAATTTTGACAAAAATATTTTGGACACCCTCGGAAGCTAGCTAGTGTCTAGATTATCGAGGCAGTCCCCAATGTAAAATCTCAAGTTGTTTACCAAATGATCACGCAAAATAAAAAATAAGCAAACAATAGATTAGCTTAGGGGTGTAAA
Organism: Camellia sinensis; assembly: GCF_055761805.1. NCBI lineage: Eukaryota > Viridiplantae > Streptophyta > Magnoliopsida > Ericales > Theaceae > Camellia > Camellia sinensis. The sequence continues at coordinate 155,666,302 of NC_138967.1, forward strand.
AAAAAATCACTCAATTGATTTAATTCGGTCTAAATTGTCAGACTAGTTTGGTTTTTATTAGCTTTGGTTATGGTTATGGTTATGGTTATGGTTTTGAAAATAACGGAGTTGTTCAAATCAGTCCAATTCTTAATTCCAAGGCTTTGGTTATGACTCCAAATCGAATTAGGCCGTGATATATTTGTTTATTATTTTTTAATATTTTTATATGTAAAAATTAAAATATAAAAAGTCTCTTATAAGATTTGAAACCTTCATTGTGATATCGATAAATTCTAACCAACTTAACCAATTAATTTTTGTTAATTTGTTTACTAACAATATATTATATTTATTGTTATATCAAATTTCTAGAACCGTATAATCGAACTAAATCAAATTGATTTTCATAGTTCGCTTTTGATCCAATTCTACAGTTTAATAGTTTGATTATAGTTTTAATTTTTCTGAAATTGGTTCTTATGATTCGATTCTTAATTTACTTTAAAATCGGATCAATCCAATCTGCATGCACCCTTAAATTAGTTTCACAACTTTTCATTTATCTGTAACGGTACATTTTATCCCAATTTTACTCTTCTCATTTGATATGAACAATAATTTCGTAAATAATGGCAAATTTTTTTTAAATTTTGAACATTTATGTTTTCCTAAACTTTGAGATTACCAGTTTTGATATAGGCTTTATTCCTAAGTCATACCATTTCTCTTAGGACACTAGTCGAGAAAACTTTCTAACTTAACCATGCTTGAACTATGATTTACCTGATTGGAAGCACCAACACGTAGTCAATCACTAGGCACGGTCAAATTTTCATTTGTTCCAATAATATTTGGATTATTTATGGATTAAAATTTAAATATATGATAATATGCATACCAATTTTTTAATCCTTTGAACTCATCAATAATATTTGGATAGCTTCTTGCCTAAACTAGAAAACATGATAATATTCTTACAATTTCACATCCATTTACTTGGACAATAATATTTAGATTGCTTATGGACAATGATATTGGAACAACATGATAACATTTATACTAATGATAATTGAAATTTATACGTTTTTGGATTAATTCCTACACTCAAACCTGATGAAACATGATAATCTTCATGCTAATAATATTCGGACCTTTCCTTGGACAATAGTTTTTTTTTTTTTTTTGAACAAAAAAAAAAAATACTCTGAGGTATCATCGCTGCATCTGTTGGCTCAACTTCCAGGATAATCGGTTGCCAGCCTGAACCAGGTTTGAACCAGGTGTCAAAGACATCATCGTTGGAGTCATTGTGGGAACTGATGATTGTTGGAACAATCTTCTGTGTATAATAAAAACCTTGGAACAAATCAAATAAAAAAAATAAATTACTTATAGAATTTATTTACCGAAATAACCTAAGAACAAGAATGATCAAGTCGATTGTGTGACACTCTGTCCTTAAGACAGATTCGCCTCGCTCAGATGCTTACAGAATAATGGCGTCTATCTCCCAAGATACAATAATCTTACATAGAATGTATTAGCATTAAAAACAATTTCTTTCAGCGAACCAGAATCTGTGTTCTATGCTCTCAGAAATTTATCTAAAAATTAGTATGAAGAATAATGCAAAAAGAGAGCAAAAACGGAAAGAGAATTGAATGAGAAAATCTACTGGAAAGGTCTTCTACTTATAGAAAAGTTGGTGACTATTTGGCAAATCCGAACAGGTTCAAATTTGAACTAAACAGGTCTGATTTTGAACTAAACAGGTGCAAAATAATTTGGATTGAATCTGTCAGGTGCAATCTATTGAGACCATTGGTTGGGAGCAAAATTTTGAATTCAAACTGTTTGGTGCAAAATTCAAATTTTCCTGCAAGAATTTTGGAAAAAATATAAATAAATTTTATCAAAAAAATTAGTGTTAGGACCCAACCCAAGCACGGACGGCGACGTGCATGTGTGGTGGTTTGAACCAAAGTCTGCATTGTCCATAACTCTACCCTTCTAGAAACTTGGGGTCCTCTTTGGGGCCCAACCCAAGTTTGTCCATAGCTCTCTTAAAGTTTCAATGTGGGACAACCATTTTAAGGCAACCCATATTTGACTATTTAATTTCCCATTTTACGAATCCGAAAATGACGTCAACTTCTCATTCACTCATAAATGGTTTTGACGAACCGTTTGTACCGTGTGACTTGCCATGCGGCAAGGAACACATCACCTCTTTGGATCCACTCCAAAAGAGGCGTGGGCCCTACTAAAATTTAGGCTCAAAATTGGCCAAAAATAAGCCTATACAAACCATAATTTCCAACAATGAGTAATCACAACAAACAATATTAAACAATGTCAGGACAACTTAAAATTGAGAAATATGATAATACTTCATTTCTAGACTAAAAAGGAAACATGATATTCACAACGCCAATAGTATTTGACAAACTTTATATCTTGAATTGGACCATTTTAACGTGATATTGGCGGTATTTGGTGTGGATTATTTTGGTCAATTTATAATTTTGTGTATTGAAAAAGTTATTTTGAATTATTTAGTTAAATTTATTTCAAACAGTTTCTGATTCTAACAATTTATTTTCACTCAAAAAACCTTATTCTGAGAAGCTATCTACCCTTATTGATTATCAACTTCTGCTGTAGACATGTTAATTTACCATTATACCCTTAATTTTTTTTTATTGTTTTTGGAAAATAGAAGATACCCAAATGGACTACGAATAATTTTTTTATGAGAAATGTGGACTAGTAGTGAATAATAAAAAATAAAAGTTAATTCAATTTACAACTAACGAAGGTTAATTCAATGTACATTTAACAGGGATAAAAATGACATTTACACATTAAAAAACTATTTCACAACTTATTTACCATACACTACTCAACAACTTAAATTTATAACACAGCAGTTATACCAAACAAATTAACAAAATCCAAAGTCAAACTCCAAAGTTTTGTTTGTTACTTGCCCAAAATGATTTAACCAATTTCCCTACCCAATCTGCCTGTCCATGGTTGAATAATATAGCGAATTTGGAGAGACTTACATCCATTTCAGTTATTATGACTGAGTAGATAGCTCACCTAATTTGGTGAATTAGGTGAATGAAAAGTATTCGTAACAAACGCACAAAATACATTTTATTTGGGGTATTTTTTTAGATAGTCACATTTTATTTAGGATTAATTGGTAAAAAATTATTTTTATGGAGTCATGTGTTTTTTAATTTACAATTTAATCTTTTTAAGTGATAAAAATATACGTTAAAAAGTCACCGAAAAAGTTATCATCGTTGGCAACTGGTGGACGGTGACCGAAAATAACAGCGGGTGGTAATAAAGTGGACAACTATGACATTGAATAGATAGATGACACATGTATGGATATGTGACATTTGAACAGTAATTGGACATTTGAACAGATATGTAACACATGTACCTATAGTTGACATTTGAATAGATAGACAGAAATATAAACTTTGAACAGATAGGCCTGGTGGTCAAGACTTGGAGCTTGGAAGTGTGCTCCCTTCTAGGTCTTAGGATCAAAACCCCTTAAGTGAAAATAATTTCTTGATGCAATTCATACGGGGCTTTACCCAGACTTTAATTAGGCCTCCCACTAAAAGACGGTGGGATTGGTCTCCCGGTTGACACCGAGCTATCAGACAAAAAGAGCTTTAAACAACTATGTGTCATTTTGGACAAATAATATCATTGAACCAACTAGACTAGGCTTAGTTTGTTGAGCGACCGTGCTATCTACCACGAATTTTTGTATGGGAAGTTATCTCAAAAATAAAAACATTGGGTAAATTACAATAAATCTCCTTAAATTGTGATTCATTTGCACTTTGCTTTCTTAATTTCAAAACTCAACGGTTAATCATCTTGAAATATTACCTTATTACAATTAATCTCTTCTGTTAGAGTTCTGTTAGCTATTTACATAAAATTAAGTCATGTGTAAACCATATGAAATACTTACTAAATTTTTAGAACAATAATGCTTGGTTTCATTTTTCCAAAAACACTTTTCAAAAAATTCTACTTTCTTATTTTTCGTGTTTTTTTTTACTGAATTTTTTTAATATTTTAAGCAATTTTTTTACATTTTAGACACACCTAACATAAATTACACCTAAAAAGTAAAAAAATTGCAAAAAAAAAACTTTTAAAAATTCACTAAATACCAAAAATGCAAAAAAAAATACAAGAATTTAATACATTTTTTGTATTTTTATGTATTTATTAATTTTTTAAAATATTTTTTCACAATTTTTTTACTTTTTAGATATATCTAAGTAAGGTGCATCTAAAAAAGTAAAAAAATATATTTAAAATTTTAAAAATATTCATTAAAAAAAAACACGAAAACCAAAAAACTCAATTTTTAAAAAACTTAATTCAGAAAATTCAAACCAAACCCATTGATGTTCTTATCTGGTGAGCCCATTTGTACTTTGCCATGAAAATAAAGAAGGTGAAGTGCAAATGAGATCACCAAATAAGAGCATAATTGTCCTAAGAAATTAATAAGTATGTCATGTATTTAGGGCTACAAACGAACCAAACCGAACCGAGCTGAGCCAAGCCGAGCTTTGCTGAGCTCAAGCTCGGCTCACTTACTTATCGAGCTCATTTATTGAGCTCAAGCTCGGCTCGGCTCGTTAACATTAATAGAACTCGAGCTCGGATCGGCTCGGCTCGATAATTTTTTAAAAATATTATTTATATTATTTAATATACAAATAATATATTTATTATATAATTTAAATAAAGATAAACGAGTCGAACTTATATGAGCTCGAGCCCGACTCGTTTACTAATCAAGCCTAATATTCGAGCTCAAGCTCGGCTCATTTACTAAACGAACCAAGCCAAGCTGAGCCTTTAACGAGCCGGGCCGAGCTAGTTCATAGCTCGGTTCATTTGTAGCCCTACATGTACTTCAGTTATGATATGATTTTGTTTAAATTTTTAACAAAATCTTAATGGAAAGTGTTGAGTGTAACAAGATAATACTTTAAATCGTTGAGTTTTGCAATAAGGGAGAACAAAATGCAAATAAGTTATAGTTTAAAAAAATTTAATGTAATTTGCCTAAAATATTTAAAGTAGATTTAAGATTTGTAAGACGTAGACATCTTTAACCACACCAAACTTCATAAACAGAAAGTAGAGATCTTTTGGATCCATAGACATTGGTATGTTATCAATGAATAATGAAAACACCTCTGTACCATTTACGATTCACTGTGCAGATCTTCCCTTCTCATACAATACTGGATTCCATCCACCTTTAGCACCTTCATTGCTCCCTTTGCCCCATCCACCTTTTCCACTACCGACAGCGAGCAATCATAATTTCAGTTGGGAAAAAGTGATCACAGAGGAGGCACATGCAACTTTGCAGATTGGCAAGGTGCTGGGAATACTTTGTGATGGAAAGGATAAGGAAATTGTAGGCAAAATCAAGGCTATGGAGATAGGTGATCCCTAGAGAGCTGCCCAGAGATGGGGGGATGCTTAGATTTGAGTGGATTGCCTTAGGTGTTTGCAGGAGTTTGTATTAGTTTCCCTATGAAGATGCTATCCTGGAATGTTCATGGGCTCCGAAGAGGTGAGAAGAGGAGAAGAATAAAAAGTCTCATTAAAGAAAAGGAAGTGGATATGGTTCTCTTGCAAGAAACAAAATTAGCAGCACTCTTATTAGATATGGTAAGATCACTATGGTATAGAGATCAGGTGGAATTCATGGAAGTGGACGCGTCTGGTTTAGCTGGGGGCATACTGTGTATATGGGACCCTGCTGTTTTCTCTCTATCTGCTTGTTGTAGTAAAAAAAGCTTTATACTATTATCAAGTTCACTCTCTCGTAACTTTGAGTGTGTTATTATTAACATTTATGCTCCTAATGATGTATCTTGTAGGGCTACTTTTTGTGATTCTCTTTGTAATTTAAAATCTGAATTTCCTAAACCTTGGTGTTTGGGTGGGGATTTCAATAAGATCAAGAATGTTGAGGAGCATAAAGCGTGCTCTAGAAGGGATAGAGGGATGCAAGATTTTAATAATTTTATGAGTAAATTGGAAGTGTCTGATTTACCCATGTTAGGTAGGCAATTCACATGGAGCAATTCCCAGGATGAAGCAAGGTGGAGTAGGCTAGACAGATTCATGTTTAATCCAGAGTGGTTGGTAAAGTTTAAGTTCAAACTTTGGGGGTTATCACGAGTCATCTCAGACCACTATCCAGTGCTTTTATTGGATGATGAAATTGATTGGTGACCACGTCCTTTTAAGTTTATTAATGCATGGCTTTTGCATCCCCTGTTCCTTCCACTTGTCAAGAAAACATGGTTAGAAGCAGAGGCTCATGGGTGGGCTGGTTTTGTTCTGTGGAAAAAATTGAAAATCTTAAAGGAGGTCATAAGGAAATGGAATGTTGAAGTTTATGGAAACTTGACTCTGAACATCAAGAAGGCTGAAGAGGAATTACATGTGTTAGTTCTTGCAGTTGAAACCAGAATTTTGGATGATTTTGAAATTTAAAGAAGAAGGGATGTAAGAGATGAGCTGTGGAAGTTAAGCAGGAGAAATGGGTGGTTATGGTTGCAAAAATCTAGACTCACATGGGCATTGAAAGGGGACCATAACACCAAGTTTTTTCGTCTTATGGCCTCAAGTAGACAAACTAGAAATCTCCTTAGCTCTGTCTCAGTGGATGGTATTGTGCATGTAGATCCTCAAAGGCTGGAATCTGAAGTGTTTACACACTTTAAGAAGTTGTTCTCTGATGAGTGGAAAATAAGGCCTAAGTTGGGTGGACCCTTCCAACATATTGATAGTGAACAATCATCTACAGTTTTGGAAGTTAAATTTTCTGCAACAGAGGTCTGGGCTGCAATTAAAGGTTGTGATGGCAATGAAGCTCCTGGCCCGGATGGGTTTAATCTGATGTTCTTTCAGAAGTAATGGCCAGTTTTCAAGAATGAATTTGTGCGCTTCTTTACGAAATTCCATGAGCATGGGATGCTACTTAAAGGGCTGAATAGCTCTTTTGTGGCTCTTATCCCAAAGAAAGAAAATCCTACCAGTTTGGTTGACTTTCAACCAATTAGTTTAATTGGTTCTATATATAAAATATTAGCTAAAGTGCTTGTTGCAGGGCTAAAGTTGGTGTTGCTTAAGATCATAGGAGATGTGCAATCAGCTTTTGTTGGGGGCAGGAATATACAAGATGGGGTGCTTATTACAAATGAAGTAGTGGATGATTGGAAGAAGAGGAAGAAAAAAGGGCTAATTCTAAAACTTGATTTTGAGAAAGCTTATGACTCTGTGAATTGGGATTTTTTATTCTCTATGTTGGGTAATTTTGTGTAACGCCCTCAAAATGAACCCATTATATATATATCATTGACACGCATTATTTAATGAAAACATTTTATTAATTCATTCATCAGAGTATTACTAAGTAAAAGCATTACATGTAACATCAGATAAATTGCCCAACAGGCTTACATCTTTCCAAGCCAACACTTGGATACAAAAATATGAGTTCTAACTCATTACAAGGAAAGCCCTAGGCTTGAATGTTTACATGTACTAATAAACAAAAACAATTAACTAAAGATAATCTTCTTGAAAATCCAGAAGCCCAAACCCTCTCAAACTAAGTCCTTGGAGGTAGCTTATCACCTGAACCTGAAAATGATGTTCCCATAAAGGGTGAGCCACAGCCCAACAGAAATATACTAAACCAAGCTTCTCTTGACGGCGTCTACCTGGCAACACAGAAACGGTGAGCTGCCCGGCGGTGGTGTGCCGGATAGACCCTCCGACGATCAAGTCAGTCCACTTGTGGAAGAAGAAGACTGATAGAGAGAGAGTATTCTCTTTGGGGAAGAAGTTGCATACCTCTAACGTTCGTCCTCCTCCATATTTCAAGGCTGGCCATGCAGCCTCAAGATTATGTGCGCACTACCTCTGCTGTCCTTCCCAGGACAGGTGGCAGTGCTCGCCTCTCACCACCTTACGCATGTAAAGGCTTAGTCCTCCCACCAGTACACGCAGAACTGTCCAACGGCATTGGCGCATGCTTGGAGCAGATTTCCTCTCTCCCTCACGCCATTGGCCCAGGTGGCACACTTGACCAGAATACCACGACCGGCCTATCACTTGTGGAGAGTTGCCATCACATGCACACAACCGAGCTATGCATCGCCGGACTATCCCTTGCGAAGGGGCCAAAGGGCGATACTCATGGCCGAGCTGATATTGACCGGTTCATTAGGCTAATCGGTTGTGAGGTATGCCGGCCTCCTTTATAATTTGACCCCTGTTACAAGTTTTTCAAATTATTTTTTAGCCCCCCTGTATCCCGAAAGTATCCAGAGCGTATCCTAAAGTATCCTCGCGTATCCCAAATGTATCTGAAATTCAAAAGAAAAAAAAAATAGGATACTTATTTACCGTATCTGATATGTATCCCGCCGTATCGGACTCGTATCCGTATCTGATACGCGTACGGGGACCATTTCGGAGAATCCGTGCTTCATAGAGGGGAACATATATAGAGCTTTCTAAAGTGCAAGGGGTAGTAAATGTACAGTTTGGATGGAAAAGGGTTGTTAATTTATGTGCTTACCCTTCCAATAATATCACCTAATGGTAATGTGGGGGTTGTCTAGAAATTTAAGGGGTTTATTGTCAACATTAAATGGTCAAAAGATAAAGTGTGGCGGGTGTTAAATACATGATGATAATTGTAATTTTCTCTTTTAAAAAAGTACCAAAACTTAACCCATTTTATTTTGGAAAAATCACCAACATAAACTTGACTATAATCTATGTAAAAAGAAAAAAAAAACCACACATATTAATATTTATCATTCACTTGCAATAAATCTCTTAATTTAAACTTGTTAAATAACAAACAAATAAGAGTTTTAATTACTATTATTTTAACCAAAAAAAATTTTCCGTAATACAATTGAAGAGTCAAGAGAGACTAGGCAAACAATTCCTCCCACTAAACGTGGCTAACTAATTGTAAAAATTTTGTTATACATATATATTTATTGACTAAAATAATTAGATAAAATAAAGAATATATTTGTTTTTGTACTTTTGAAAAATGTCTCCTAGTGCTAAAGTTGTTATGAAAACTTGAAACCAACCACTCCTTCCTCGGTTCAGACAAGGGATGCCTGCTGTGCTGCACAGCAGGGTGTGCTGTACACACAAAACGGCACAGTTTTGACTCTTTGTTTGTTTGTTTTGTTTGTTTGTTTGTTTTTCAAAGAGAGAAAGCTGTTAGTTTGAAATAAAATAAAACCTTACAAATTTTCAAAGGCATTTATTATAGTAAGGAGAAATATGTACTGACGTATTTGTTATTTTATTTTTGAAAATTCATATGAATTGAAATGTAATGTATATTTATTGATTATTATTTTTGATTTTTTGAAAATCAAACTAGTTATATTTCTTTTTATATTGATATTTATTAGAGTATAACTACTTATATTCTATTATTCGCAGATAAATATAAGTCATCTTTAGTATATTTAGTGTCTAGGCCAACTTGTGCTCACCTCGTATAATCTCAAGACTTTGAAGTAAATTGGGGAGACTCGAGTTAATTGGTTAATTTTTTAACAAAACAATAAATAATATGTAATAATACACATAGTTGCAAGTAAATTTAACAAACATATTTTAAGTGTTTTATAATTTTTTTAATTGGTTTGCCTAAATGAGAACAATATTGATGTTATTATTATAATTATTATTATTTGAATTTTTTTTTTTTAAAAATTATAGTTAGACTCTTGTAACAAAATAAATCATTAGTTTTTAATTTGATCAATTTAAACTCTACTATTTTGATTTATTTTCAATCTCAATCATTCGCTCATTTTTTGTTAGATAAAAATTAACGAAAACAATATTTTAGTTATTAAACTTTATGTAGATATACATAAAATATTTAAAATATTATTTTTGCTTAAATTTACTTAACAAAAATAGGTCAATGATTTAGAATGAAAATAAATCAAAATATTTAAATTTAAATAGATAAAATAAAAAGAACTCATAATTTATTTTATTACAAAGGTCAAATTCTGATATTTTTTAAAAATAATTTTCCCTCATTATTTTTGGAGGAAATTACCAATAGGTCCTACTTTTGAGACTTATTACCCATTAAGTCCTATTGATAAATTTATTAAGTGATAAATTTATCAGTGTTTTGTTTTCATGAATAAATTTATCAGTCTCTTTGTTTTTATGAATAAATTTATAGTGATAAATTTATTAATCTCTTATTTTTATAATAATAAATTTATCAGTTAGGACCTGTAAATAAATAAGTCTAATTAACAAGGCTGATTGGTAAGCATCCTTTATTTTTGTTAATTTTGCTTAAAGCAATGTAAAGAAACCAACAGCTGCACACGTACCAACATATTAATAAAAAAGAAAACAACAAACGCACCAAAGCATGCCGTTTTGGCGCACAACACTCCCGGCTGCACAGTAAGACCCTTTTCCCCTCCTTCCTCACCTTAGTTATTGTCATTTGGAAAGTTTTAATTCAAAAGTTAAATCATTGGCCTCTTAGTTATTGTCATTTGGAAAGTTTTAATTCAAAAGTTAATTCACAAACTTTCTTTCAAGGAAGTTACTTTGGTAAAGACTTGGTACCCACCACTCCCCACTCGCTTAAATTATTGACTATGAAATATTTTGAAGCACATTCGTTTAAATCATCCTCTTAGCTGCTTTGATAGTTCAATATCATTATTATAAATTTGATTTTAATCAATTATGATCAGTTAAATTAATGAAGGTATATATACATCTCATGAGCTTTGATTAAAATACGAATCGCCTCCTGTAATTTTGGAAACTACATTCCACCCCTTGAGGTTTCTAATTTCATAACAAATCGCTCATTTCATTAATAAATCATTAAGTCAATTAACTGTTTTTAATAATATTAGAAATATGTTTCAATTAATAATTTAGGTAGTTTTATTATTGTATGGAAGGCAATATTTTTGTAACTCCCGCTACATAGCAAAGCATTATGGTAAAGTAGCAACCACATTTTATTCATTATAATTCCTAGCACATGGAACAAAGTACAAACATAAACAACTTGTGTTACTGCACAAGATAACTTGCAAATGATAGAAGCATTGCACTTCACATAAGCTAATAGCATCCATATGGACATATATTACACAAGAAATATTGCTTATTGACTTAGTTTCTTCGTCCCTTCTTCCTCCTCTGAGTTTGGTTCCCTTTTCCAAAGGTCATGACAAACCATTCATGGTACCTCGTGGTCAGGGCCTGCCCGATAACTAGCCCGACTATTAGCCCACTCCCCAATCCCATGAATATGACAATCCAGTCTACACCACTTGGGAACTTTGAGTCATCACTTTGAAAGCTGAGTGATGGTGGTGGTGGTGAGGACCTTGAGTTTCCACATAACTTTGACAGAGGGTTGCCACACAATCCCGAATTCTCATAATATGAACTGTTTTCAAATGTATCAAATTGATTCCCATGAGGTATAGGGCCTGCAAGATGATTATGAGAAACATTTAGGAATTCAAGGAAAGTGAGTTGGGTAAGTTGTTGAGGTATTTCGCCAGAGAGCTGGTTTTGAGAGAGGTCCAATGATTCCAGGTCTGTTAGATTCGCCAAGGATGACGGGATGACGCCAGTGAGATTGTTGTTGGAAATGTTTAGCACCTGAAGCCCACTGAGACTTCCAAGAGATTCTGGAATATCCCCTTTGAATTTGTTGTTTGACAAATCAAGAACTACAAAAGCAGTTTGGATATGCTCGTATAATCTTTGTGTGCCTTTGTTAGCCAATGTTACTGAGTAATTATAAACCAATGGGACCGTCCAGGTTCCTGCAATGAGTGACTCTGAAGCTTCCTGCATATATGTCCAGGTTTCTGTCTTGGCCATTTTCATTGCATTCCAGTTATGGAAGTAATCTGAGGGCAAGTTACCTGAGAAACCATTGTGAGAGAGGTCAATGATGTGCAACATTGGAAACATCAAATTTGTTTTATGATTCCCAATGGCACCATGGAAGCTATTAGATCGCAAAACAAGAACTTTTAACTGAGGAAGAGCTCCCAACCAAAAAGGAAAAGTATCATCAATTTGATTATTTCCAATAACAAGAATCTCGAGCATTGTACAATTTTCCAATGATCTTGGTACCTGCCCACGCAATTGATTTTGACTTAAATCAATCAACTTCAATTGGTTCCCGTTCATGAATATCTGAGGAATAGTACCATGAAAATTGTTGTAACTTAGGTTGAGCACCAACAGAGAATCACTAAAATTGGCCAAACACTGAGGAATTGTGCCACTTAAGTTATTGTTAGACAAATCAAGAACCCGTGTAGAATAATGCTGACAGAATGATGGTGGAATTTCTCCAGTAAGTAAATTATCAGAGAACCCATAATAAATAAGGGATGGAGATGGAATTGGGAGTGATCCTTGCATCCTGTTAAAACTGAGTTCTAAAACCTTAAGTGACTGCCATGGAATGACATCTAGATGTTGCTCAAAGCCTGTCAAAAAATTATATGGAAGTGCCAAAACTTCCATGGTTTCTTTACTTGTGTTGCAAAACCAAGTAGGTATTTGGCCATGAATGTTGTTATCACCTAAAAACACAATACGCAATTCATCTTGGAATCGTAAGAAATCAGGAAATTCCCTCAAGTTGCATGATAACAATCCTAGAGCCATGATCTTAGGAAGAGTAGTGTTGGTACTATTTTTGCTAAGCACTGTTAATTTGTCTCCTGAAAGATAAAATGCGTTAAGGTTTAGGAGCTTCAGAAAAATGTCAATCTTGACTTTACCAATCAAGTTGTTATCAGCAAAATTAAAATATTCAAGATGCTCAAGTTGAGAGATTGAGCTTGGAATCGTGCCTTGCAATTGATTGTGTGAGAGGTCTAGAGCAATTAATTGCGTGGCGTTCATAAGCCAAGATGGGATTTGACCAAGTAATTCATTTGACCTTAAGGACAAATAGGATAGTTGGGTCATGTTGGCAAGAGATTGTGGTATATCACCATGTATTTTCATACCTTCAAGGTCTATGAAAGAGAGTTTGGATAGCTTGCCTAGTATCAACGAGCGGGCTCCTACATCGAAATTATTGTTACTAAGATGTAAGTAAGTTAGTTGTGTTAGGTTTGACAAGGATGAAGGAATTTTACCCCAAAAATGATTAGTACCAAGGTGCAAAATGGTGAGCTGGGCTAGATTACCAAGCGAAGCTGGTAGCATCCCTGAGAAATTGCATTCATTTAATGCCAAAATGCTTAAGGATTCAAGATTACCAATTGAATCCGGTAGCATTCCGAAGAAATTCGTTCGTGCAATTTCCAATGCTTTCAGGGGACTAGTACGATGAAATTCAGGCAGACAACCAGTGAGATTTTCATTGTCTTCCACATTTAGAAATTGAAGGTTTGGTAGTCGAAAAATGCTTGTTGGGAATTTACCATACAGTCGACAACCTCGAAGCCTAAGAGTTGTTAGTGAAGACATGTTTGACAAATCACTTGTGACTGTAGAAGATATATTCACCCAACTGAGGTCAACTACTTTCAAATTGGTTAGATTTTTAAGTAGGTCTCCCAAATTTGGTTTTTCAAGATTCAAAAGATCTGGAACATACCAACCCCCAGACAAATCAAGAAAAACTAACTTGGAAAGATTTGAAATTTCTGAAGGTATTTGACCATAAAATAAAGAGTAGGATAGGTTAAGACTTCTTAAACTTGAAAGATGTGCAATCTTCGATGGGATTTGAGAATAATTGAAGTCATTGTCAGCAAGATTTATCCCCCGAAGGTGAACCAAGTTGAAGAGGCTACTGTTGGAGTTGAAAGAGCCATAGAGAAAACTGCTACTGAGGTCAAGGCCAATCACATGACCAGTGTGGTGATCACACTCGACGCCATCCCATGAGCAGCAATCATTGCTTTTTCCTTCAAGCCTCCATGATTCGACTTTTGGATAAGCCAAAGGATCACTTGAAGCGGACTTGTTAATGAAAAAGCTATGTTTGAACTCTAGTAAGGCTGAGCTCTCATCTTCATGGCATAGTGGTGGTGGAGAAGAGGAAGAATTACTCAATATAATAAGATGAAAAAAACAACACAAGAGCAAGAGACTATAAAGATACAAAGATGAACCCATGATCAAATTTGGTTACCAATCTTGGATGAGGAAGTTAATGGCAGTGATGTGCTTTTATAGTTGGGAGTCAAGTCAAGTCTACAAACATGGACTGCCACGTCATTATAGAGAAAAAAAATGCTCAACGGAGTCTAAGAATTATTTATTTATTTATTTCTTTTAGTACGTCAACTAAAAGTATAAGAAATGGACCACTATCACAAATATATATATACACGGCCGGCCTGTGGGTCAACAAAGTATAAGAAATGGACCACTATCAAATATATATATACACGGCCGGCCTGTGGGTACACAAAAGAGAGGCTTGTGCCTTGGTCTCCTAAATTGGTGTTGAAAATAGGAGTCCTAATATAATTTTGTGTTTTAGATATATATAAAAAAAAAGTCTAAATATTATAGGCCCAATTGAGCATGGGGCCCAAAAAAAACATAACAAGACTAGATTTTTATTTTTTTTTAAATATTTGTAATGATTGTTTTCTATTTTAATATATGAAAATAAATTTTTGTTTATAATTTTAATGATTATATGTGCAAGTAAATTTTTTTGTGACTACAAACAAATAAAAAAGTTGTAACTTACCGCTTTATTCATGAATTTTTTTTTTTTTAATGCAAGAGGGCCCAATTTCTGAAGTTCACCTTGGACCTCCTAAATCTCAAGATCGGCCCTGTATATACATATATATATATATATATATATATAGAGAGAGAGAGAGAGAGAGAGAGAGAGAAATGGACCACTCTCTTCGAATCTTTGGAGCAACTCTAAATTCCATTTGCATTTAATTTACAATTATTTAAGACATAACATTTACACTATATTATTCTATTTATAGCATAATCATAATGATTTATAACTTTGATGAAGTATACATTACAGATTTTATTTTATTTTATTATTTTATTTTATTTTTTATTTTATTTTATTTTACTACAACAAAAAAAACACGTTAAGATTGCTTTGATGGACACACGCGACCTTTGTCCTTACTTTTAGGAAAAACTTAGAAGAAATTATACAAAGAAGAGTTAATTATTTAAAAGTTCTATTTATAAATATTATGATAGCTCAAGTTCTATCTAAGATTTTTTGAACCAACAAATTCTATTTAGTAAAACTAAGAATATTATCAGTTTTTTTTTAAAATTTTTAAAACTAAGAACATTTTCAATTTTGTATAGTAATGTTTCAGATAATTGTTTCACTAATTGATGAAAAAAATAGAGTATAGGATTAAACGTTTTTACCCTTCTACTTATTAGTTTGATTCAACTATCCTATAAAACTGAAAACATTATCAATTTTATCTAGTTTTAAAACTGAGAACATTATTGGTTTTTTTCATTTTTAAAGTTTTTTATTTATATATATATATATATATATAAGTTTTGCACATCAATGTTTTATCATCATGCTCCTTTATAGATACAAAATTTTCAGTTTTGCATAAAAAAAAAATTAGTTTTTTCAATTTTTTCAAAAAAAAATAAATAAATAAATTTGCACATAAATTCTTTTTAATTTTTTCAATTTTAAAATTAATATTTTAAAATTTTGAAAATCAAAATAAATGTCAAATCATCATATTCTTTTATAGATAATCATAAATGATGAACAATCATTAGTTGAAGGGCAATTCCGACTATTAAAAATTTAATGGAATTTGAAGGTCTAAAAAATCTTAGTTGGGACTTAATAGAGTATAAGTTCATAAATTAGGATTTGTGTATAAATGTCCCTAAAAAAAAAAAAAAAAAAAAAAAAAAAACTATAGGGTTTGACTCATAATAAAATAAATTTTTAATTTTTAATTTTATTACTTTAAATCTTAAACATTTGATTTATTTTCAATCTTAACAATTTATCTATTTTTGTTAAGTAAAATAAATGAAAAAATAGATATTTTAGTCATTAATCTCAATGAAAATGAGTATTTTAGACATTTATGTATACCTACATTTAGGGGTGGAAGGGAGTCGTTGCGGAAATCAATTCGCACCCGTCTACCAATCAGGCGGATGTGGATTGAGCAGATTAACGGATTAGTGGATGGATGTGAATTGGTTTGGCGGTTTAAAATTTTATAAATTTTCAACATAATTCAACTTGTGCACTTCCTCAAAAAAAAAAAAAATAAATAAAAAAGTATTACAGTCAATGACTTAAAAAAGTATTACAATCACTGCACGCCTCATCTAAAAAAAAAAAGTTTGAAACTTTAAAATATTACAATCACTGCATGCCTCATCCACATAAAGTATTACAATATGTGATTCTTAAAATATAAAAACAATTCAAACCACCAAAATCATGAACAAAGTAGTAATAGAGATTGTATGCCTCTATATTGTTACATGTATATCTGTTTTTAAAAACAATCATCTTTTTTAGTTATTATATTTAGAGTTAGATTTGAAAACCAAAAAATATAAATAAATAATACATTTACTTTTTTCAATTCAAAAAATATATTCAAATTGAAAATTCTTTTTCAACAGAATATATCCAACACAATATTTAAACTCTTTTTCAATTGAAAATAAAAACAGAATATCTAAACAAATTGAGAACACAAAATCTTGCAAATTACTAAAGGTGCTCGTAGTTTGGCGGTTTGGAGGTTCGGTTGCGGCCAAATGAATCTAAAATCCGACATCCGTCCAAAACTTGGCGGATTGGAAAAAATCAATCCGCAACCGTCCGCTCGTCATCACGCATCCGTCCAAAATGCGGTGGATCAGTTCAGTTCAATCTGTTTGGACGGATTGATATATCTGTTGCTCACCCTATTGAGTTTTTTTTTTTTAATTTTTTATAGTGAGTTTAATGACTAAAATACTATTTTTTTCATTAATTTTAGTTAACAAAAATAAGCAATTTATTTAAATTAAAAACAAATAAAAATATTAAAATTTAAATTGATAAAATTAAAGACTCAAAATTTATTTTGTTAAGAGGGTCAAACCGTAGATATATATATATATATATATATATATTTGTATTTGTCCAAAAATATATCACAAGTTTCGGTCACGAGTTAAAAAAATAAGATAAATTGCACTTTACATTTTTGCATTTTACATTAAATTTCACTGTAGTCTTATTTTTCAATTATAATAATTAACAAATTTTACTTTCAATCAAATTATAATATCATCTTTTAGTTAGTCAAGTGACACTCACGTGAGGTATTTTCTAGAGAGACTTACAAATAGGTCCTAATAAGTAGATTTATTATCCAATAGGTCTTATGATAATTAATGACATTTTTTTCCATCAAATACTATCAAAAAAAGTCATTAATTGTTAATTTTCAGCAACAGTTTCAAAATTGTCATAAAAAATGTCACTAATTATAAGTTTTAATGACCATTTAAAAAAATTGTCACAAAAAAGTCACTAATTTTTAACTTTTAGCGACAATTTATAAAAATTGTGACAAAAAAAGTCACTAATTATAAATTTTTAGCGACATGAAAAATACCGTCACAAAATTATTTTTTGCGACGATCACACAACGACATATTTTCAATAGGACTTGATGGAAATTAAATCAAACTATTAGGACCTATTTATAATTTACCCTATATTTTATGGCAAAATTGTAATTTTCTTTCTTTTTCTACTTATTCTATATTTTTCTACATTATTTTTTGCCTCTACCATATTTTCGAAACTCACCACCCCCAACCCCTTTCTGAGTAGGTTTAGAAAACATAGCACAAAATAAAAATATTGTAGAAAAGTATAACATAAATTGAAAATAAAATAAACTGACAATTTTTGTCTCAAAAATGTCTGATGTGATTGTCACATGACAATTTTTGTTGAGTAATTGGCCAGGAGTGAAAGGGCCTCTCAAAATGATTCACAACTAAAATTACAAATCTTATAATTAATCAACATGATTCATAATTAAAATTGCAAATCTTATACACACTTTTTTAATTGGTGTGTAGAAACTAATTTTTCAATAATTAATGATGCCTGTTTTAGGCAGAAATTATTTAGTAGTTTCAATCTATATATTACGTAGTGTATCCTTACAATTGTATAGAGCCACGAAACTACTTTTTCCTATTTTTTCTCACACGTTGTAGACAAAGTGATTATGTGTTTTCTTCCTATAAAGTAGGGGTCATCAATGGGATGCAGGGATAGAACTAGAAATTCATTTGTAGGAGGGAGCCAAGACATGAATAAATTTTTTTAGGATTAATTACCTAAAAGTCCTATCTACATATTTGGTAATAACTTAGGTCCTATTTAACAGTTTTTGAACCAATAAGTCCTATTTATAAATAAGAAGACATTTTTACCCTTCAACGCAAACAGTTATATATATATATATATAACAACATCGGTATTATTTAGTAAAAACAAAATCAAATCAATTATGGGAAGTGGATGAAGATACAATTTCAAAGGATCTCAAAGATTTCTCGGTTATGCCTACGTTACTCGCGCCGGTGGCTCCGTCATTGAAGCTCACCTTCCATTTCCTTTTCATTCTGACGAAGAAATCATCGAGGTTGATTTCATGTTCAAGAACGCACTACTTTTTCCACTAATGGAACATCAAATCCTTGTTTGCTTCCTCTCTCTGTAAATTTTAGTTTTGTTTTCGTCAATCACCCTGTTACAGCCCACAAAATCTCTTTCACAAGATGCTTCAGTTTCTCTCTCTCTCTCTCTCTCTCTCTGACAACCCTGTCTCTTGAATTGATCAAAATCATTGGCTTGCTCTCTCTAGCTTTCTCTCTCATCTTCTATTGTTTTCAATTTGAACATTCTTTATAATATTCTCATTTTTAATCATGAAAAAATTGAAAAAAATTCTTAAAACTGACAATATTTTCAGGAAAAAAATTGAGAAATTTATTAGTTTTGATAATTATAAACTGAAATTATTCTCTGTTTCGAAATTGAGAACATTATCAGTTTATAATATTCTCAATTTTAATCATGAAAAAAATTGAGAAATTTCTCAAAAATATCTAGTAAAATTGAGAAAATTTTCAATTTTTTTCAGTGTTAAAACTGAGAATATTATTATTTTTTTCAATTTTAAACTAATAATATTCTCAATTTTAAAATTATAAAACTAAACACAATGATGATTCAAATAAATCAACAAACAAATAAATTGACTTTTTTTTTTTTTCAAAATAAGCCTTTATCAAATTTTGAGGCCACATATATCTCCAGCTCAGATCAACCGAAATTAATAAAACCAAACCTCAAACTACAACCCAAAAAACACCACCAGACAACTTCATCACTTGGCAACTTCAACAATGGCTTTCGGCGCTCTTTGCCTCTCTCTTCTCACCGCCTCCTCAGTCTCACTACCGCTATCCACTGCGACGACGTTTCCGCCTTGCAAGAGACGAATGATTGTGAGCTCGCCGCAAGCGATCTCGACGCTTTGTTCTTTGTCTATGAGATGGAGAGAGAGAGAGAGAGAGAGAGAGAGAGAGAGAGAGAGAGAGTCTGTTTGGTTGTTGTTATTGTGGGGAGTGGGTGTAGAAGTAAGAGAGAGAATGAAGACATCAATTGTTTGGCAGATAGAGAAGGTCTTGGAAGGGTAAATTGGTCTATTAAAAATTAATGAGACTTGAAGGAGCAAATAATTTTATCTAGAACTTAATGGATTATAATTTCACAAAATGAGACTTATATGTAAATGCCCCATTTTTTTATATGAATTGATATAAACTACTATTTTTCTAAATGCAAAAAATAAACTAAAATTTAATATTAAATTAGTAAAAAATAAAATAACCATATGTTTAGTGAATTTAATATATGAATAAAAATAAAGTCATGTATTAAATAATTATTTATACAAATCAACTCAATCATCTATCAAAGTAGAACTTGACGCTCTTTCATATCTCGAAAGTCTTCAATAATTGACTCCGTGGTAAAATTTTCAGCAATTTTCTTTTCAATGGAGTCTATAAGAAATTCATCTTTCATTTTGTTGTGAAGTCTAGTTTTAACAATTTTCATGACTAAAAATGATAACTCCGTAGTACCAGCAGAAAAAGAAGGGAACTTCAAATTATATTTTATTGTTTACTACAATTTTATATTATATTATTTTATTTTATTTTAAGAAAGAAAAGACTTGGGCCATCTAATAAATAGGTGGGGCCATACTACTTGACAATGACAAAAGAAAAAGCAAAAGCAGGGTCCTAAATAATTAAATATTATTAATATTAGGTTCAAAAGTTATGTATATCAATATTTTTTTTTTTTATTTCAACTGGGGGCATGGCCACTGCTGGTAGGAATGGCAATGGGTCGGGGCGGGGTTGAGGATTACACTCTCCGTCCCGATCCCCCAAAAGTATCCCCGTCCCTATCCCCACCCCCAATCTCCTATGAGGAACCCATCACCCCCCGCCCCCACCCCCTAACAGGAATCGAGTTTCCCTAACCTTGAAAAATCCCCAACCCTTTTTTTTTATTTTTAATTTTGCATATCCCATTTTATTTATTTATTTATTTTGGGATAGGACGGGTTGCGCAGTCAAGCAGGCTGGGATGAGCTACGAGACAGGTTTGACGAGTTGGGTAATACAAAAAGGATTGGACAAATATAAACCCGAGAACTTTATGGGCATATGAGGCTCATTATAAGTCTTTTTCCCATGATCCAAGAGGCTTATTTTGTGAGATCTTCTATATATATCATCTATAAAAAAAACTTAAGTCGATTCAATAATCATAACCTTTTCCATTTTATCGTGTTTGTATCTAAAAAAATAGATAGCCTATTTTAAAAAAACATATTTGTCATCTATGTTGTAGAGACAAATGTGACAAAATGAAAAAATTATGATTACAAGACTAACTTAATTTTTTTCATTAATAATATATATTGAAATCCTTACAAAATAAACAATTCAAAATATTAAAACGAAACATGTTATAGCTCACTGGCCCATCAAATTCTCTTAAATTTAAAATTAAACTCAGAAAACATCTAACCCCTAAGAAAACTAATGGAGCAGCCAACAACTCACAAACGTTCTTGGTACACAAAAATGAAAACAGGGAAGATGGGCGAAGGACTAGCAAAAGGAGCCAAGCATGATCAATTCCACAAGTGATAAGGTGGTCCAAAATAACTATTTAATCCCACCAAAATTGTTAAAACTTGTCATAATAATTAGTCACATAGTGACAAGAAGGAAACCAAAATTACATTGTTAGGACAAAACCAAGATATTGAGAGTTGTGTCGAATGAGAATTGAGTCAAGTAGATCAAGTTGAATTTACATAATATTTCTTAAATTTAAATAAATTGAAATTTAATAATTGTTACTCCTGGCGTACCCACGGGGGCTGAGGGGGCAATGACCCTTGCAAGGCTTTGAATTTATATGGAAGTTTAGTGCTTTTGGTATTTGGGTTGCGAACTCTAAGGGAGTAGGCCCTTCTAATCAAAAGTCAGCGCCTTTGAAGACTTGACTAAATTTTTTTTTTTTTTTTTTGATCGGCAAAGAAAGAAACTTTATTGATGTAAGAGCAAAGAACAAGGTACAAAAACAACAAACATCAATAAAGAGAGGCAAGTCCAAAAGCATCACGATGAGCTAAATCATCCTAACTATGTTGGCATCAAGAAGCCCAACCTATCATTTGCTATCACTCCCAAAGTTGGTGAGCAACCAACAAAAGAGACAAGAGAAACTCAAAACCAATAGCTGAGCATAGCAAACCAGACCTCTCCTTATTAACAACCACTAAGACTAATAACCAACTGCTTTCCATACAGCTGCAAGTTACTTTCCACCTTCTGCCAGCCAGTTGTTGTCTATATAGCATAACAAGAAAACAATAGCAGAACAAAACAAGGAAAACAACAGAGCATCCTCAGGTCAACCTCAGCAGGCAGACACCAGCATTACAAATTTGACATTAAAGACCACCACCAATTCAGCCACAGTCAACAAAAAATACAACTGGAGGTGGAAAGCAGAACAAAAAAACAGAACAAAAAATAGTAGCATTGCATATCAGCCTCAGTAGACATAGGCAGAACTGCACTTGTTGTAGATTTGACACAATATCATTCCCAGAGAACACCATTGGAGTTAGAGAAGACTTGATCCACATTGCAACTCTCACCTTAACCAGATCTCATAGCTCCTTCAGATTTAGTTGAATAGCCTTCAACATCTACAGCATCATACACCAGCAGACCTCATATGCCATACAGCCTCTCACAGCAGTAGTAACTGGCAGTAGCAGCAGCAACAATCTAGCAGCAACTGGCAGCAATCTAGCAGCAATTCAACCTCTCACAGCAGCAACAGTCTAGCAGTAACTCTGTAGCAGCAACTGCCAAACAATACACCTTTATTCTGCAACAACAACTGAATTGACTTTCAACTATACACAATAGCATACCTGCTTCAGATTAGATGCTATGTCATGGACTGAGTACTTCAACTCTTTCAAATTTGATTTTGCCCATAAAGCAACTCTAACCTTCACTAACTCAGTCATGTTAGGGAAAATCGATGTGATTCCCCACAAGTAAATCAATCAATGGGAATAAAAACTAATGCGGAAAAAATTAAATCAAAGGCAACACAAGAATTTTTACGTGGTTCCCTCAATGTGAGGTACGTCCACGGGATCGAAATCCGATTCCACTATCAACCAAATAAGTTCCAAACGATTACAAACGAGACACTAATGGTCTCACAAAACACCCTTAGGTGAATTCCAAATAATCACAAATAAACAAAGAGGAAAGACCTCACCAAATAGATGAACAAAAATCTTCAGAATCAAAGTTGAAGAAGACCAAAATAATAACCCAAACTGGTCTCCAAAGCACCAGCCG
Organism: Camellia sinensis; assembly: GCF_055761805.1. NCBI lineage: Eukaryota > Viridiplantae > Streptophyta > Magnoliopsida > Ericales > Theaceae > Camellia > Camellia sinensis. The sequence continues at coordinate 155,689,453 of NC_138967.1, forward strand.
AAACCACACTGAATGACCAAAGAATCAAACCAAAATTGAAGCACCAATCCACTTTAAACAAAGATGATCAATTACCATCAATGTGCTGCTGCCTCCCTTTTCTCTTTGGTGAAAACAACATCTCACAAAAGTGTATGCTCCTACCGCTGGGTATTTTTCCCCAAGCCACTTAAACAATATTATGAATCTAGGTTTTTTCAAAACCCTAGTTGTTACCAAATTAGATTGGGTCTCCTCAAATATAATATATAAAAATATATTATACTAAACCAAGTCAAATTAAAACTCTTTTAATAAATCAATTGGGTCCCACACTCCAATAAGGAGGTATATCCCAACAATTCTCCCCCTACCGACTTAGGTGGAGACATCAACCATACCCGCTAAAGTTCGACACTTCAAATGTTTGTCCCTCGACAAAGTCTTAGTCAACATATCCGAAATATTATCATCTGTGTGAACCTTTTCGAGTTGTAATAACTTCGAATCTAACGCATCACGAATCCAATGGTATCTCACATCAATGTGTTTCGATCTCGAATGAAAAGTAGAATTTTTACTCAAGTGAATAGCACTTTGACTATCACAATAAAGTACATACCTTTCTTGCTTCAAACCCAACTCTTGCAAAAATTTCTTCAACCATAACTCTTCTTTGCAAGCTTCTGTAATAGCAATAAATTCAGCTTCGGTAGTTGAGAGAGCAACACATTTTTGTAATTTAGATTGCCATGCCACAGCTCCCCCTGCAAAAGTCATCAAATACCCCGAAGTAGATTTCCTAGAATCAACATCACCGGCCATGTCAGAATCTGTGAACCCATCAAGCATCGGCTTACCATCCCCAAAACACAAACATACCTTCGAAGTCCCTCGAAGATACCTTAGAATCCATTTTACCGCTGCCCAATGTTCTTTACCCGGATTAGAGAGAAACCGACTCACCACACCAACTGCGTGAGCAATATCCGGCCTTGTACAAACCATGGCGTACATCAAAGAACCAACTGCTGAAGCATAAGGAACTTTCAACATCTCTTCTTTGTCTTTCTCACTTGTAGGACATTGATTCGAACTAAGCTTGAAATGACCCGCAAGTGGACAACCAACCGGCTTTGCTTTATTCATGTTGAACCTTTCAAGAACTTTCTCAATGTAGCTTTCTTAAGACAACCAAATCAGCCCCTCTTTGCGATCACGAACAATTTTCATACCAAGAATTTGCTTTGCCGGTCCCAAATCTTTCATAGCAAAAGACTTGCTCAACTCCAATTTCAACCTGTTTATCATGGTAGAATCTTGACCCACAATTAACATGTCATCAACATAAAGCAAAAGAATAATAAATTTACCATCCGGAAAATTTTTCACAAACACACAATGGTCCGAAGTGGTTTTAGAAAAACCATTATTCATCATGAAAGAATCAAATTTTTTGTACCATTGCCGCGGGGCTTGCTTGAGACCATATAAACTTTTCTTCAATTTGCAAACAAATTTCTCTTTCCCTTTTTCCACAAAGCCTTCCGGTTGCTCCATGTAAATTTCTTCTTCAAGATCACCATGCAGAAATGCGGTCTTCACATCAAGTTGCTCAACTTCAAGGTTCATACTTGCAGCCATGCCAAGTACAACCCGAATAGAAGACATCTTTACAACTGGCGAGAAAATTTCATCAAAATCAATACCTTTCTTTTGTCCAAAGCCTTTCACAACAAGACGTGCCTTGTACCTCAGATTCTTGCCATCATTCTTCAATTTGAAGACCCACTTATTTTTCAGAATTTTCCTCCCCTTAGGCAACTTCACTAAATCATAAGTGTGATTTTCAACTAAGGAATTCATCTCCTCTTCCATGGCCTTTTTCCAATCGCCTTTCTTTGCATGCTCAATTGCTTCTTGGTAGCTCTCAGGCTCCCCTTGATCAGAAATCAACACAAATTCATTGGGAGGATACTTTCTTGAAGGTTGTCGGTCCCTTGTAGATTTCCTCAACTCAAGTTGTAGTGACAGTACTTGAGTTGGATGCTCTTCCTCAATTTCTGGCTCAACTTCATTAGGATTGGCATCATCCTCCACATCTTCAATAGGTGGCTGCACATCTCCCCCATTTTCATCATCAACTGAAGATGAAGGAGATAGGTCCATGTCAATGAGATCACTAGTTTTTGGCTCCGGTTGATCACCTTTGCCAAAGTCTTCAATTGTTTGGTCTTCAAGAAACACAACATCACGGCTTCGAATGACTTTCTTGTTGACCGGATCCCACAATCTATAACCAAATTCATCACGCCCATAGCCAAGCAAAATACATTGTCTTGACTTGCTATCAAGCTTGGACCTCTCATCTTTTGGAATGTGAACAAAAGCTCGGCAACCAAACACTCTCAAGTGCTCATAAGACACATCTTTGCCGGTCCAAACTCTTTCTGGAACATCACCATTCAATGGATAGGAAGGAGACAAATTGATCACATCAACCGCTGTCTTCAATGCCTCACCCCAAAAGGATCTTGGCAATTTAGCTTGTGAAAGCAAACACCTTGTTCTTTCCACAATGGTGCGGTTCATCCTCTCGGCAACCCCATTTTGTTGAGGAGTCTTCTTAACTGTCTTTTGGTGCCGAATACCTTGGCTGCGACAATACTCATCAAATGGCCCAATGTATTCACCACCATTGTCTGATCGGATGCACTTCAATTTCTGCCCTGTTTCTCTTTCAACCATAGCCTGAAAATGCTTAAATACTTCTAGAACTTGATCTTTAGTTTTTAGTAAAAAAGCCCAAACTTTCCTTGAATAATCATCAATGAAAGTAACAAAATAAAGTGCACCACCATGTGTTCTAACTTTTAAAGGACCACAAACATCCGAGTGAATCAACTCCAAAACATTTTCTTTTCTAGAAGCAACATTTTTATGAAAAGAAACTCTATGTTGTTTACCCGCCAAACAATGAACACAAGTTTTAAGATGTGTACCTTTCAAACCGGGTAGAAGCTCTTTCTTGAACAATACTTGCAGCCCCTTTTCACTCATATGGCCGAGCCGCTTGTGCCATAATTCAGTAGAAGTATCTTCTTCAAGTGCATTGACAACACCTTTACAAATTTTTCCTTGCATCGAATAAAGTGTATGAGTCTTCTTACACTTAGCCACCACCAAGGAACCCTTTGTGAGCTTCCATATTCCATCACCAAATTTGTTGTTGAAGCCTTCATCATCTAGCTTCCCAGTAGAAATCAAATTGAGGCGAATGTCGGGAACATGCCTCACATCTTTAAGCAACAACTTGCAGCCCAAATTTGTTTCCAAGCAAACATCACCCATGCCGATAATCTTGGACAAACCTTCATTACCCATTCGAACAGAACCATAATCTCCTTCGGTATAGGTAGTGAAGAAATCAACTCGAGAAGTCACATGAAAAGAAGCACCAGAATCAATCACCCAATTGCTCTCTTGGCCCACAAAATTGATACAATCATCTTCACAAACAACCATGAGATCAGCATTGGTAGTAACTGCCGTTGTGTCTTCTTGCTTCTTGTCCACACTTTTGTCACGCCTTTTCTCCTTATTCTTGAGCTTTCGGCATTCCCGCTTCATGTGCCCTTTCTCATGGCAATAATAGCACTCAACGTCTTTCTTTGAAAAAGAGCCATCTCTTGACTTGTCACGGCTTTGATCACGACCATGAGGAGTCTTACTCCTCCCCCTTGTTTTGCTTCGGCCTCTCACAACGAATGCTTCCGAATGAGAGGAACCCGCTGATTTTCTTCTAGTTTCTTCATTCAACAGGCTACTAGTGACTTGGCCCATTGTGACAACTCCATCGGGCGCTGAATTACTAACTGTCACAACCAAAGTCTCCCAACTTTCGGGCAAAGAACTAAGTAGCATCAAAGCCTGCAACTCATCATCAAAAATAATTTTCATAGAAGCAAGTTGATTAACAATACTCTTTATTTCATTCAAATGTTCAGGAATAGGGCTGCCCTCTTTATATTTTAAATTAACCAACTTACGAAACAAAAAAGCTTTATTTGTGGCTGATTTTCTATCATAAAGGCTCTCTAATTTTTTCCATAAATCATGTGCTGAAGTTTCAGTAGCAACATGATGAAACACACTGTCATCAATCCATTGACGGATAACACCAACGGCTTTCCGATTAAGCCTATTCCATTCATCATCTTTCATACCCTCGGGTTTGCCACTATCACCCTCAATGGGTCCATACAAATCTTTACAAAATAATAGGTCCTCCATTTTAGTTTTCCAAGTTACCCAATTGCTTCCATTGAAGCTAGACATACGACCCACATTCCCCTCCATTGATTTACACAAATAAATAAACTCAAATAAACCGTAAGCTCTGATACCAGATGTTAGGGAAAATCGATGTGATTCCCCACAAGTAAATCAATCAATGGGAATAAAAACTAATGCGGAAAAAATTAAATCAAAGGCAACACAAGAATTTTTACGTGGTTCCCTCAATGTGAGGTACGTCCACGGGATCGAAATCCGATTCCACTATCAACCAAATAAGTTCCAAACGATTACAAACGAGACACTAATGGTCTCACAAAACACCCTTAGGTGAATTCCAAATAATCACAAATAAACAAAGAGGAAAGACCTCACCAAATAGATGAACAAAAATCTTCAGAATCAAAGTTGAAGAAGACCAAAATAATAACCCAAACTGGTCTCCAAAGCACCAGTCGAAACCACACTGAATGACCAAAGAATCAAACCAAAATTGAAGCACCAATCCACTTTAAACAAAGATGATCAATTACCATCAATGTGCTGCTGCCTCCCTTTTCTCTTTGGTGAAAACAACATCTCACAAAAGTGTATGCTCCTACCGCTGGGTATTTTTCCCCAAGCCACTTAAACAATATTATGAATCTAGGTTTTTTCAAAACCCTAGTTGTTACCAAATTAGATTGGGTCTCCTCAAATATAATATATAAAAATATATTATACTAAACCAAGTCAAATTAAAACTCTTTTAATAAATCAATTGGGTCCCACACTCCAATAAGGAGGTATATCCCAACAAGTCAATTATGTAAAATCTAGCTTTGCCTCTTTAAACAAACATCCATTCCTGAGTTTCCACACAGACTACATCATTGCTAAAGGAACGACCTTCCAAATTTTCTTCACCTGTACCTTATAACTTATACTTGACCACCAATGTAGGAGTTGCTCCACTAAACCAGGGATGATCCAATTCAAATTCCACCATTTCATAATATCAGACCAAACTCTCCAAATCAAGTGACAATGAAGTAATACATGATTCATGGTCTCCACTTCAGATTTACAAAACACACACAGTGTATTGACATTGGGATTCAACACTCCTATCCTAAGTAAAAAATCTGAGGATTTGATCCTGCCTCTCCAAGCTAGCCAACACAAAAATTGCACTTTGTGAGGAGCAATATTCCTCCAAATGCTCCTTGTAATTGTTTGTTCAGGCCTTTTGGATGATTCCACTCTTTTCCACACTGATGCCACAGTAAAAGACCCAGAAGAGTGTTCTAACCAACAACAAGAATCATCAACCACTGCATTTAGAATAGATGCATTATGTAGCAAATCATTCAACTTGGACACTTCCTCCTCTTCCAAAGCAAAAAGAGGCCTTCTAAAAGCTAACATCTAGTCACGACCCTCTCCTTTCCTGTGGAGAAAATGCAACAGTGAACCACTTTCTCAGTTGACAAGGAAAACAATCTGGAAAAGACTTCACAGAGGCTCTAATTATTAAACCATCTATCAATCCAAAACTGAATCCTTTTACCATTACCCACAATTGTTTTGACATTATTAAAGAAGAATTCACTCAAAGCAGGATTAGTTAAATTCATTGATAAAACATCCTGCCACAGAGTAGACATCAAACTTGAATCCACTGGTAACAGATTCCATTTGCCACCATCCCTCCATACTTATTGCACAACACTTGTTTCCACAATGCATTCTCCTCTCTACTATACCTCCACCACCACTTTATTAGTAGGCAATCATTTACCTCTCTCGGATTCCTAACCCCCATCCCTCCTTGAATCTTACTCAAGCATACCTCCTTCTAACTAAAAAGATGAACTTTTCTCCCCATTTCAGTTCCTCCCCAGAGAAAGTTAGATTGAATTTTATCAATTGATCTTGCAATACCCACCGGCATTTTAAACAAAGATAAGAAATAGACTAGCAAACTTGACATCACTAATCTTATCAAGGTTAATCTTCCTGCAAAATACAAGCACCTTATCTTCAAAAAAAGGCTACTTCTTCTTGAATTTATCCACCACTAGCTGCCAAGTAGACTTTCTCTTTGGATTTGCTCCTAAAGGCATACGCAGATACTTCATAGGCAGCTTCTGGCTATGGCAATTGAGCCTTGCAATAAATTCTTTCACTAAATCATCGTGTACACCTATCCCACACACCTGACTTTTGTGGAAATTAATTTTAAGACTTGACATTACCTCAAAACATCTTAGAATTCTCTTAATAGCAATTATTTCCTCCCAATCAGCTTCACAAAATATGATGGTATCATTTGCAAATTGGAGGTGAGATAATTTCAGCTCATTTTGTCCTATTGAAGCTCCTCTAATCAAACCCACTTCTTTTTTCCCTTTCCATCAATAAATGTAGGCCCTCTGCAATAATGTTAAAAAGGAAAGGTAAAAGTGGATCACCTTGACTAAGGTCTTTCATTGGAGAAAATTCTGATGTGGGTAAACCATTAACTAGCACTAAGACTCTAGTTGTAGAGATACAAGTCTTCATCCACCTCACCCATTTTTCCCTAAAACCTAAGTTGGTCATCATTGAATACAAGAACTCCCAGTTTACTGAATCATATGCCTTTTCAAAATCCAGCTTTATGATGAAACTTGGATTCTTAGATCTTTTCCATCAATCCACCACTTCATCAGCAATTTATCAAGACACTAGTCCCACAATTTATGTTGTATTAATAAAATTTCGACAACATTAATTTTTTTTTATCTTATCTTATTTTTTAGCATAATATTAGTGTAATGAATTTCATTATTAAAGTATACTTCTAATACAATGCTAATAACTAAATTTACACATTAGATTATAAGATAAGATAATAGATGACAATTAAAACATTACTCAAATTTCAATATCATTTCAAATTAAAAAAGTAAAAATCATTAATGTTATAATCATCATCTTTTTTCTACTAGAGTTTATTTATTACTTTATGAGTTTATTTATTATTTTATGTGTCAAAATTATATTAGTTTAATGTGTTCCGCCACTCATGCTTGTTACTAATGTAGTATTGACATATGAAATCGTAAACAAAACATGATAACAAAGTATAATCATTGTAACATTATTTGGTCAAAAAGAAAAAAAAAAACAAGTGCCCATCATCAATAAAAAGGCGGCCTTGCAATTTTATTTATTTATTTTTATATAATAAATATAAAAATAAGTTGGGAGATAATAGATTGAGATAGTTTGGTCATATGTAATGGAAATCAGCAGAAACAGTAGTAAAGAGATGCGATACAGTGATGATAGATGGAAGTGTTTTTTTCTTTCTTTTATTTTTTGATTGACAAAGAAGAAAACTTTATTGATGAAAAAACATACATTACATATGAATATATACGTGGACTAGTGTAGTAAATAGAGATATGAATATCCATAATTTGACTAACCAAATGACATTTGATAAAATCACGTGGAGAGGAAGGATTCATGTAACCGACCTATTTGATAGGAGTTGAGGCTTGATTTGGTTGGTTGGCTGGTAGTTTTATATAATAAATATATAATCTCCATACAACTTATCTCACATAACACAATACGTTTTGAAGTAAAAATGACTTATAATGCATGTTCATTAATAATAATAATAATAATAATAATAATAATAATAATAATAATAATAATAATAATAAAATAAATAAATAAATAAAGGAGCCAAATTACTCTCACAAGCGAACAATGAAAATTTTGATTGTCAATATGTGATTAATAGAAATACAAAGCAAATATAAGTCAAGTAATGAAAAATTACTAAGCATTCTTATTCGATGTATAGTTGTATATATTAAGTTAAGAAATTAATCTTTTTATTATAATAGGGAAAAGAATGGCTACTCTGACATTTTTGTGACCCTAAGAATCCTAATATGGGGCCTTTTTATATACTAAAAAAATTTCTGATCAAAAGATTATGTATAATTTTTTTAACTATATTTACGAAAATGTTACCTCCATATACAACTAGTAAAATTTACTTAAATTTGTAACAAAGTTTACAATAAGAAAAATGATCAAAATATTCTAAGCTCAACTACTAAATAAAAAGTGAACAAACTGTAACAAAATATCATTTGAAGATCATTCTTGCATTTTTAATTGCAAACTTGTTGATCAAGCTTGCACAATTCACTTATAAATTAAATCATTTTCAATGATAAAATTGCAAATTCATTAAATTTTTAGAGACAGCTTTGCATTAATTTCAAATAATTCACCATATCAATCATCCTTTTAGTTTTTTCTGATAAAAATAATTATACATTAGTTTTAAAAAATTCAACATATTAAAAAAACTGGATAGAAAAACTGAAGCTAGAGCCTCTCTTGTCACATAAACATCAATCGAAAAAGGGAAAGACGGGTAAAATGACTCTGATAAAAATGATTATACATTAGTTTTAAATAATTCAACATATCAACCGTATATCATATTTGAATGTTCGCCGAACTTTGTTGGGAACCCCTTAGAAAAATAGAAGCTAATCACATTGTAGCTCGCTTTTTGTTCTCCTTTCGGATACGACTAGCCCTACAATTTGAACCTCCGTGGTTCTGACATAAGTGCAATTAAAATAGATAAACACAAATGAGTCCAAATCTAGCAATTCTTTTTGAAAATCAATTTTGAACAAAATGCCAAGAATGGACTACTTTGCCAGATACAGAGCCACCGCCTAAATATTTTTGAGAAATTTAGGAAACCTATGACTCGTGCCAAAGGCTACGAGTCCATCATCACCTAAGATTGTCTCAGTTTGGGAAATTAGGTATGAAATGGGAAGGTTATGAATTGAGCACCCCACTCGCCCAATCAAAGATCGACCTCCACTAATCATGACGTGATTCTTATTTACATTGTATGTTCTTGTTCCGGTTATATGGCTAGCATTACTATGTGTTGTACACAAGTATAAACTAATTTGAAAAAATTGGAACATTTGATTTCGTGTTTGTTTTGAAAATTGTTTCGAATATGTACCACTTGAAAAAGTGATCTCATATGTACATTACTCAAATTGTTCCAATTCAAGCAATTAGCCTTCATTCGCAGGCATTCAAGAAATTTATCAATTAAGGACTTAGCCTCATGGCAAGCATGCTAGACATGGCAACAATCACACTTATGCAGTATGCTAAAACAATAAGTGCTCACCTAGAACTCCAAAGCAAGCCAAATAAAGTAAAATGATTAGAAAATATGCATGTTCCTAAACAATGCAATGTGACTAATGCAACGCACACATTATGCAATTTTTAATAGGCTCGGCTATGAGCATGGTATATGTTTTAATTCAAGACGTGTAATAAATCATGTATTCAAGCAATGAAATTGAAATTGACATTGGTTAGTGTAACGCCCTCAAAATAAACCCATTATATATATCATTGACACGCATTATTTAATGAAAACATTTTATTAATTCATTCATCAGAGTATTACTAAGTAAAAGCATTACATGTAACATCAGATAAATTGCCCAACAGGCTTACATCTTTCCAGGCCAACACTTGGATACAAAAATATGAGTTCTAACTCATTACAAGGAAAGCCCTAGGCTTGAATGTTTACATGTACTAATAAATAAAAACAATTAACTAACGATAATCTTCTTGAAAATCCAGAAGCCCAAACCCTCCCAAGCTAAGTCCTTGGAGGTAGCTTATCACCTGAACCTGAAAATGATGTTCCCATAAAGGGTGAGCCACAGCCCAGCAGAAATATACTAAACCAAATATAAGCATTGAATAAAGCAATAGCATACAATAATTGGTTAACCAAGATACGTTTTACTTTTCAACATTATCAATATGGCTCAGAACCTGGCCAAACTTACAACAGTGAACCATATATATATCAAATTCACATTCTTCCAATACCAACAAACAAATGAGACTCAGGCTCAAATCAAAACACTTCATACTTCCAGTTTGATACACATTTTAGTGCTGTATCAATAAAAACACTTCAATATAGATAAGCACACATAAAAGTGATGCTAATGGAGTCCATCCCCTATCTCCTCCCAAAACAAAATCCGGTTTAGAGGTCCATCCCCTATCTTCCCCTAAACCGTGGAGTACATCCCCTATCTCCTCCCACACAAAACAATGTATGCAAACACACAACATACACAACACACAATCAATACACATAATGTCTGTATTAATTCAACAGTCAAGATTGATGACTTAATCAATGATTAGTTTCAGTTATCCCTAATCCACATGCAGAGTCTACAACAAGCACGACTATCCTCCACCGATAGCCCAAAACAGTTATTTCTAGACTTGGAAATAAATATACCAACAATTCAATAGACGAGTGATTTAAATTAACCAACTACGCCATTTAATCAATGAATTCCCCATTTCCATGAATTAAATATACAAATTAATTTATTAATTCAACTAGGGTTTTTCCCAAAATTATCAAAGTAACCCCAACATATCAATATACTAAAACTTAGAACAAAACCTATAAAATGGAGTAGGAAATCCCTACCTCGAAGAAAAACAACCCACAAGGAGAAGACAGAGATGAATACCCAAACACCAAAGTGCTCCAAATTGCCAAATGTTCAGATTAAATGGAAGCCCTCGACTCAATCTACCTTTTTAATGAAGGATCTAGGGTAGAAACACACTCTAAGTAGATCAAATCTAAGAGAGAAGGTGAGTAGGGAGAGAGAGAAGTCGGACCTAGGGTTTAGAACAAAAACGAATAAGAAAAAAGACTGATCAAAACCCGCTGCTGCGTATATAAACTGGACAGGCTCGCTCGAGCGAAGACTTGGTCGCTCGAGCGACCAGACACAGAGAAACTACGCTCGAGCCAAGGAAGCCTTGCTCGAGCCAACAACTCCAAAGCTCACTCGAGCGAAAGAAAGCTCGATCGAGCGAAGAACTCAAACCCTCAGGTCTGCAATAAGACACACGCTCGAGCGAAGGAACTATTGCTCGAGCGAAGAACGAACTAACTCGCTCGAGCGAAGAAAATCTCGCTCGAGCCAAGAATGCAAAGCTACAGGTCCATACTGGACGCCACCCCTCGCTCGAGCGACCAACTCCTCGCTCGAGCGAAGAACCAAAAACCTGGACAGCAACCCTTGGTTTCTAAACCCAACCAACCTGAAACAAACCTGCCCAACACATCCTATAATTTCAAATAAGAAAATAAGGGACAACAACAACAATTATACAATAACAGAACCTACGGAACCCAAGTCCGGATATAATAATCAAATGGGAAAAGACCGGGGTCGCTATAGTTAACATAATGAGCCGAACCCAAATGTACATGAAACAAGTGTATGCGAACATGAGAATGCTAAGTAAACAAATGCTCTATACTAACCATCGTAAGCAAATAAGTAAAAGGGAGAAAGACGTGTGTAGACGCGCCCGCGTGGGGCCCTCGCTACAGTTCGGACTCGATTTGTGTCACGGTTCTTAATCTGAACCAAAGAGTCCAAATCCGGCAAATCGTTTTGAGAAACAGATTTTTGAAAAGAAGTGCCAAACACGGACTGCTTTGCCAGATACAGAGTCGCCACCTAAATATTTTATTTTGGGGGAATTTAGGAAGCCCTGACTTGGTGCCAAAGGCCACGTGTCCGTCATCACCAAAGTTGCCTCGGCTCGGGATCTTGGGTACGATTGGGGAAGGTCAGCTATGAGCACCCCCTCTCGCCCGATCCGAAGATCGGCCTCTACTAACCATGATATCCGTTTTTGAAAACGTTATGTGTTCTTATCCCGATTATTAGCCTAGAATTACTATGTTATGCGCACAACAAACAAGTATAGACTAGATTGCCTAATTTGGGAATAAGCATTGCATATCCGTTTCTTTTGGAAAATGTTTTGGAATTTGCTACTCGCAAGTAGGCTAAAACACGGACTTCAATGAGCTATTCCAACTCAGGCAATCCAACCTTCACCCACAGGCATTCAAGCAGTTATATCACATAAGCAGCTAGCCTCATGGTAATCATGCTATCATGGCGACACCCACACGCATGCAAGGATGCTAAAGCATAAATACTTACATCGTACTCCGTGCCAAAACAAAAACTAGTTAGTAATCATATGCATGATCCTAGTTCATGTTTGAATGTCTAATGCAACGCATACGGAATGTCAATAGAGTAGGCTCGGCTAGTCTATGAATGACATGTGAAAAATGCACAAGTAGCATGTATTCAAGTTAGATTTGAAGTACTAATGCAGTTAGCACGATGCGCCGAGCCTGGTGCATGCAAGACTGATGAATGATGCACGCATGCATAGCATAAGGTATGCTAAATTAAACATGTCCTATTACTAACCATCAAAGCAGGTAAGTAAAAAGGAGAAAGAAGTGGGGGTTAGAAGACATGCACACACTCACCCACACTTATTACAAATTCGCCCTCGCTCGGAGGGACCAAAAGAATAATACAAATTAACTAACTCGCAAGCTAATTAATTATTACAACTCACCTAATTAATTAACAAATTAACTAAGCATAAGGAAAGCAATAAAAGGGGGGCTCGGGAAGAGGGTTCGATGCGCGCGTGCTCGGGTCTTGCTCGGAAGTGCACTGCCATGCATAGGCTGCCTCTGTTTTCCCTGCTCTGCCTCTTTGAAGACTGCCAAAATCTCATAATTGCTTCCCTGGACATTGGGAGACACCACCGGCTGAGTAGAATAGCCACCGGCAGTGGTATGTGATCATCGGCTTTTGGTGAAGCTATCGGCCACCAATGGATTGCCGGTCGGCACTAAACACTGCCGATCGGAAAATAATGTCTGCAGAACCTGCAATTGACAGCAGCAGAGGGCAAGGCATAGCATGGCAATGCAATTCAAGCAATGTATGCACCAATCCTATCCCTCATCGTGTGTATGACTCAAAGGGGGTCCTTGGTTCTTGGACCATCAATCGCGCATTTCCATACGTGATGGCCCAAAGAATCAACTGTGCATTTTTGATATGGAATGCAATGCACATGAACAAACCAATGGAACTCAACCTCTATCACAAGCATTTCAAGAGGCCAAGCATGCATGCAAATGGGATGCAATCCTAGGCATGTAAGCTGAGGATGCGACATGGCAATGCAATGCATTGATGCAGTTATGCAAGCAAATATGCGAGGCAAACATGCAAACAAGCAAAGGGTGGACTTAAGCATGGTTTAGGCAGCCCTCACTAAGCCCAAAAATAGTGGCCAAAGTGCCCAAAATGAAGGACTAATGGCATGCAAACATGCATGCAAATGATCTCCAACACTTCAAGCATTAAAGAGCAATTCTCAAGCACACTTAAGAGGATGCAAACATGGACATATAGCATGCAAATTAAGCCTTGAAAATCATGCTATACGAGGTGCCAAACCAACTAAACAAAGCCAGCAAAACATGCCACAATGACCCAAGTGCTTAAGGCTCACCAAAGAGGCATTGGACTACACTTATCAAGACCAAACATGGCATGATTCAAGCAACTAAAATCAGGGTTTTAGCATGTCAAAATGAACCTTAAAAACCACTTAGATGATATCAAAATGACTTACACACGGAAGCATGCACAAATGCACTTTCAAGGAGCATGAAACACAAACTTTTAAAACATCAAAGAGTCATGAAATGCAAGTATACAAGCAAGCTAAGTGGACTGAAATGACATGGAAAATGGCGCCAAACCACTGAAATTATGCAAGGGGAGCATGCTAGAGGGGCCAACACTCAAGGCTTATAAAGGAGATTACATGGTAGCTATACAAAGCAAGTCATGGATGACTCAAATGACCAAAAATAGTCCCTTAGCATAATAAAAACAAGCATAAAAGCTTCACAAAGCTAGGCCGAAATCATGGTAAAAACAAGGCTCAAAGCACAAAGCATGTTAAGGCAATTTCATGGCATTACAAGGCATGTATGCTAAGCAAGCATGGTGTACCACTACCAATTAAAAACAGAAGCATATTATGACATAATAAACACAAAAATCCGCTAAGGCATGGTCAACAAGAGCCTAAGCTAGGTGCTCCCTCAAGAGGCCGAAAATGGTCCTTTTCAAGGACAATAAGGAGAGGAGGTGGCCCTTCCCTTCTTGGGACCTCAAGGCACCATCCTCACCTCCGAAATCCCTCAAGATTTCATTGGTGAGGAGGCCCAAACACCAAGGTCTCGGAGCTCACTCAAAATGGCACAAAATGGAGCCTTACAAGGCTTAAGAGGGGTCAAACAACCTCAAACCACAAAACACTCTAAACAAACTATTTAGAGGGCCTAAAAATAGAAATTTTTTATGTTATATACTAAACACAAAAACAATTGCAAGGTAGGCAAAAATACAAAGCAAAAATGGGGAATAAAGGGACAAACTTCTTACCCTTGAAGACCTTCTTCACAAATGGTGGACCAGCTGCTTCCTTGAGCTTAAACCTGCCCCAAAACTCTGAAAACAATCCCTTAGAACCTCAATAGCCAAGGGAAGGTGTAATGGTAGGTGTTTGTGTGCAATACTATGAACAAATACACCTAGAACACTCAAGAGAGAGAGAGAGATATAGAGATAGAATATATATAAGCTCTAACCCTAGAACCAGAGCTTCTAACAATGTTTTTCTCTCTAAAATGTCTAACCTCTTTCAACAAGAGAGAAGACCTCTCTTTATAGAGCTTTTTGTCTTGTAAAGCTTACAAGACAAGCTTCTAAAGAGAGAGATCCCTCCATACACGGGTATGGAGGGGAGCCAAATGCAAGATAGCTGTGTCAAAATATCTGCAAAAGCAGATGCACAGTAGTCAGCCGGCCAAAGATGCAATTGACCAAAAAAAGATAGCCGACCGGCCATCTATAGTGCCGGCCGGCCAAATATTTGGCCGTGGCCACAGCAATAGCCTATGGCCTCAAGCCACGGCCGGTGATGGGTGGGGATGGTCTACAAGCCCTACCCTGCCTCTCAAAGGCAAAACACAAGTGTTTGGTGCGAAACCAGACACAACACGGTCGAGTCGAGAGATCCTGAGGCAAGGCGCGCAACCGAGACCTCCGGGAACTCAAGACGAACACAAACAAGGGTAATCACCAAGTGTTCCAATGGTGACGTCCAAGTCTTGAGGACGGTCAAAAATGGGGTGTCTACAACGTGGGATTGGAAGACGTACAACTTATTACATGTTTGCCCTCGCGCAGGAGGGTGCAAATCAATGTCCAAGAGTCCGAATAATCTAATTATTACAAATCCGAATGAACAAATAAGCAAAGCATTAACTAGCTAACTACTCTATTACAACAAGGATAATAATGAGAAATAAACTAGCTATCTAAGTTAACTAACTATAACAATTACAAATAAACAACAGTGATGCAAGCAAGGATGCACAATGGTTGCATGCACAGCGTCCAACAACTGCTCTGTCTGCCTAGCTACTCTATTTCACCTTCAGCCACTGCCCTCTATTTTCTGTAAAGCATACTGCTAACCAAACATTGATGGCCAGCCGAGCCTCAATGAAGATCGGTCAGGACAAAATAAGGCCAGCCGTGCCTTAATTTTATACAAAATCCTGTTTTTGTGCTCTGAGGTGAAAACAGTGTAGACAGAATTTTCTGAGCTTTCTTTGTCCCTTGTACCCTTCTTTGTCATGGAAAGCCTCAAGAGAAGGACAAAGTCATTTCCGAATCCATCAATCAGCAATTTGCTTGCTTGATGATTTCAGCGATGATTTGGACAAAAATCAATAAATACAATGAACAACCACCCATCCCTCCTATCATAGAGTGAACTCAAAGAGGGAGGAAGAGACGCTTCAAGGTTCATCAAAACATCATGAATTGATGTAAGACAACCCTTGACACAATAGATTCGGCATAACGTCCAGCCAAGCCCAACCAATATAACTCATTTTCTTTATATGGGTTGGTTCATTTTAAGCCAAATTCATTAGTCTTTGCCATCCGTTAATCCATTAAGTTCAAGATGATTGTTACGTCCACTAGGTGAGAAACATGTCAAACGGGAGGTGATTCTCAACAGGAAAAAGAGACTACGCCGTTGACAATGAACCTTCGTAGAGATTAAGCCATTAAACATAGATCTCAAGTTCATGTTTTGAATAACTGTCAACCGATTCAAACAACTCTCAAATGAAAGAAACAAATGGTAAGTTGATTATTAAAATGAGGCTCTTAAACATGGAACTTAAACAAAGAAAGGCCAAGACAATATGCAACAAGATATGTATGCAAACTTATAAGACAACAAGCAAACTAATCAAAGCATGAACTAATTAAATAAATTAAAACAGCCATAAAACAGCCCCTAAAGTGTAAAAAAAATAGTAGCTAAAACCGTGTTAAAAGAGCACAAAAAAATAGGCAAAAACAAAGAAATACAAGGTTAGTAAGCAAAGCTAAGGAGGGGTGGCTAACCCCTCCACTTTTGGGACTTCTAAACCATATTTTAGCCTCTGAAAATAGACCAAAAACAGCCCCAAAATAGTGGCTAAAATCAGAGAAATAAGTGGGAAACACAAGGAGATAAGCTTGAAATAAGGTTCAAGGAAGGGTGGTTAACCCCTCTGAAAAATCTAGAAATCCCCTAGATGTTGATTTGTGATTATGTATCAATTTTAAGCAATATATAACAATCCCAATCAAACAGTCAAGACAAAACGACACAGCGATTTTACGTGGAAAAACCACAATTGGACACCTCC
Source organism: Camellia sinensis (assembly GCF_055761805.1). Lineage (NCBI taxonomy): Eukaryota > Viridiplantae > Streptophyta > Magnoliopsida > Ericales > Theaceae > Camellia > Camellia sinensis. The sequence goes on from NC_138967.1 coordinate 155,706,506, forward strand.
AATTGTGATAAAAAAACCACAGGCAACAGCCTCAAAACAATCCACTAAGAAGATATAAAAGAATTACACAGGTATACTCTCAATTACCTAGCGAATCCACGCCCGAATTGAACCAACCTCTATGTGTCTCTTCCAACCCCGTCTTCACCTCGGAATTGTCTTGATGATGAGCCACTCCAGAATCCACCAAAGTTTCAGGCTCAAATTCTTCAGAATCCACCGAAGAACAACTCTCTCTTTTGTGTAGAATAAACAAAAAAACCTTTGATGTATGCTTCTTAAACCATGAGTTGAATACTCAATGAAAACATCAAAGAAAACTAGCAAAAAATCCCCAGATATAAACCTTAGAACCCAAAAAGAAGATTTGGAGGACTTGTCCAAGTTTTGGGAGAAAACCAACTACTTATAGAAATCCAAAGTAATCCTAGTTTTGGAAAAAAACCAATTCCTTATAGAAATCCAAAGTAATCCTAGTTTTGGAGGAAAACCAATTCCTTATAGAAATCCAAAGTAATCCTAGATTTGACCCAACACGCGAATTTATAGAATCTGTGTTCGCGTGGTCCGCTCGAGTGTGGGAATTCCCGCTTGAGTGGAGGCTTCAAAATTGTGTGATTCATATAGGCTTCACGCTCGAGCAGAAGTTTCCACGCTCAAGCGTCGAATCACACCATCCAGTACTTTTTCAGGCAAAACAGAGATGCTGTGAGCTTGCAATCCCCGCTCGAGCGTCACTTCCCCCGCTTGAGCGGGACGACCAAAATTGGAAAATCTGGAAAACTCGATCCTCTTACAACCTCGGTTTTGATCCATGGAAATTGACAAAGGCACGATTCGGGTTGGATTCGCATCTAATAAACTCATAGCCTCACTGAAATAAAAGGTGCGAAAACAAATACAACTGAAAGGAGTTTTGTCAAACGGGGTTGCCAAGAATAAAACCTAATAATCTCCCCCATTGGCAATGCCGTGACAAAGCACACCTAACAAATAAAATCCTAAACACCCCAACCCATTGCAGCCAACAAAACCCAACTTCTTTCTCAAGGTCTTGATCTGCAAAGCAGTTATTAGTGCCACAATCTCCAAAACAACTATTAGTCCCACAAGAGTATATAAAAAAGCAATAGACATATGACACGATTATCTTGAAACATGAGATGGAAAACATGAATAGATGAAAACTAAGACTTATGAAAACCAACTCTGAAACAACAAAAGCAAGATCATAAACCACACAAGCAATGATATGACGATGCAAATATCAGGAGCATGCAAGAAGGAAATAATACGCAAACAGTGCATAGCAACATGCAAAACAATTATAGCCAATCTCCCTTACCAAACAAATCAAGATGAACCAAACTCTCCCTCACTAAAAGCAACCACAAACATTTAAAACAGTGAACAAGAAGAAAAAAAATAAACAAAAAATAATATGGTGGAGCAAGCAAGAAATCTCAGATTTGTACCTTAGAACACACAAGATTATCCAAGAAGCACAATTACTAGTAAACACAATGTGCACAGTCTGTAGAAGATTCCTCATGAAAGAAAGGGATGCATTATGTGAAAAGCATAGATCCCATGATAAAAGTGTGTGTGTGACTCTTGGAGTTCGACAAACACTAGATTCAATCCTAGTAGTGATCTGAAAGTTGGACCTCTGGCAAGAGAATTTAAGCACAACTAAGGAAAGTCAAACCACTAGGAATCAAGGGGTATTTGGTGAGTAAAGGCGAAGGCTCCCCCTCAATCAATGAATCTTTTCCTTTTTTTTCTTTCTTTCTTTTGCACATTTTTTCTTTCTTTTGCATATTTTTCCTTTTTCTTTTTCTTTTTCTTTTTCTTTTGCACAATCATTGGCGGCTGACATGCTCAAGAGTATGAAAACCGAACTAGAAAAGCATGGATATAATAAGGATGGCCTGGTTGGTGACTCTGAGGTAGCCTTTTCCTCATGGCTGGACTACAAAGAATCGAGGGAAAAGCCGTGGAGATGCAAAAAGATGGAAGGTGGTTAAGAGACTCAACATCACCCATGATATGCTAGTATAGGTCAATTCCTCTAGAAACACAAAAGATCAATGACAGAAGTCCATAGAGAAAAAATAATCACTAAGGCGGAAGACTCTAACATTTGCTAAGCCAAAAGTGTGTACAGATTGAGACATACTAATAAAAAAACATGCACTCCAAAATGAGTAATGACCACAGAAAGCACACATATATTAACATGTAATGGATATTCTTATCAATTCCAATATGCACCAAGGACCACTCAAAAATTTCAAGCTTGAAAAACCATACTAAGAAAATCTTTTTGGGATTTTTTGTTTTTTTTTATTTTTTTTCTTAACCAAAACAAGACAAAAAACGAACAAGCACACATTTTTTTTTTCATTAAAAACAACACACAAAAACCCAAAAGCTAAAACAAATTAACAAATTAACACAAGTCACGTTTTCTCACCCAAGCCGCTTTAGTATAAACAAAGTTGTGAGAATTGCAGTTCTTGGGTGGTGTCTTGACGTTGTGGTTCCTTTCCCCTGCAATGGGAACCCGTCTCGACTTGGCTTCCAGCTTCCAATTTTTAGGTCTAGGCAAGTACACTCTCTCATGCAACTTATAACAATAAGGGCGAATATGACCATGCACACCACAATGATGACAAATAAAAATAGGGTGTACCTTCTTTTCTTTTACCTTACCAACTCTAGGAAGTTTGAGAAGTCCATCCTTATGTTGAATTTTTTGTTCCCCTTTTCTTTGAGTTCTTGTATCATGAGATGTGGAAGCATTCTGTTTTTGCTCTTTCTTACCACCAAACCCAATGCCACTCTTGTCAGAACAAATTTGTTGAGAACCAATGATATTGTCCAAAGTCTTTGATCCTTTGTTCCAAAAACCAATGGTAGCCATAGCACACTTGAGCTCTTCCTCTTTTTTGATCATTAGTTCTTCCAAAGCAACTTGAGACATCTCGAGAGTTTCAATTTTTTCTTCATATGTTACACAGATTTGCTGTAGCTCATTCCTCTCTGTCTCACAAGTCAAGAGTTTTGCACAAAGAGCTTGTCGATCATTAGATATCTTGATGGCATCAATCCTAGCCTCGGAAATCTCCTCTTTTAGTTTGACATTCTCACTTTCACATGCTTTGAGTTTCATAGTGAGTTTGTCAGTAAATTTGGATAACTTAAGAGATTCCTTATACAACTTTTCATAAGCTTGCTCAAGCTCTTCATCATCACTTCCCGAGGATTCATCATCAGTGGTATTCTCAACTAGGCTCTTCGGAGACTCTGTTCGTCCTTCAGTTTCGGAAGCCACCATGAAAGCAAGGAATTGTTTATGTCCCTCTTCACCTTGATCTTCGTTGTCACTTTCATCTTTATCAGATTCTGATTCATCATCCCAAGTGATAGCGAGAGCTTTCTTCTTCATCAACTGAGTGGGGCATTCTTGAGCAAAGTGGCCAAATCCTTGGCATTCATAGCATTGGAGTCTTTCAGAGTTCCCTTGTATCTTTCCTTTCTCCTTCTTGGCTATAGAATTAATTTTGAGTTTATCTTTGCCTTTGGATTTATGAGTATGAGTAGATTCCAAAAGATTAGGATTCTTTTTCAAAAAAGATTTTTTAAATTGTTTAACAAAAGCAGTCGTAATCTTGGAATCTATCTCACAATCCTCATCAGAATCCTCTCCAACTCTATGAGCACTACTAAAAGCAATATCTTTTTGTTTCTTTTTGAAATTCCTATGTGCCTCATAAGTTTGGAGATTTCCAACCAACTGATCCAGCTTGAGGTTGTCAACATCTTGAGCCTCCTCAATAGCCGTAACTTTTGGTTGGAACCGATCGGGCAAGGATCTCAAAATTTTTCCCACAACTTTGGATTCTGGTATTTTTTCACCTAAATTGAAGCTGAAATTTACAATGTCACTCAACTTCGCATAAAATTCATCACAGGTCTCACTATCTTTCATTGAAAGGTTTTCGAAACTAGATGTGAGCCTTTGAAGTTTTGAGCATTTCACCGAAGGAGTGCCCTCATGAATAGTTTGTAAGATATCCCAAGCCTCTTTTGCGACTTCACAATTGCAAATTCGACTAAACTCTTCAGGTGTGACAGTGCAAAAGAGAGAATTGATAGCTTTATTATTCCAGTTACTATTTTGGTAATCAATTGTGTCCCACTTTTCAATTAGTTTGGGGAAAGTTACTCTATCAACGGTAATTGTTGGTTCGGTCCACCCATTCATCACAGATTGCCAAACTTTTTCATCTATAGATTTCAAAAACGATCTCATCCGAGCTATCCAAAAAGAATAATTGGATCCGTCAAGTATGGGTGGTCGAACCATAGAATTTCCCCCACGAATTGAATCCATTATCACAAATCAAACAAGATCTCGTTCTAAAAGAATATTTTTTTTAAAAAAATAGAACGACCTACTCTGATACCAATTGAAAAATCTAGAAATCCCCTAGATGTTGATTTGTGATTATGTATCAATTTTAAGCAATATATAACAATCCCAATCAAACAATCAAGGCAAAACGACACAACGATTTTACGTGAAAAAACCACAATTGGACACCTCCAATTGTGATAAAAAAAGCCACGGGCAACAGCCTCAAAACAATCCACTAAGAAGATATAAAGGAATTACACAGGTATACTCTCAATTACCTAGCGAATCCACGCCCGAATTGAACCAACCTCTATGTGTCTCTTCCAACCCCGCCTTCACCTCAGAATTGTCTTGACGATGAGCCACTCCGGAAACCACCAAAGCTTCAGGCTCAAATTCTTCAGAATCCACAGAAGAACAACTCTCTCTTTTGTATAGAATAAACAAACAAACCTTTGATGTATGCTTCGTAAACCATGAGTTGAATACTCAATGAAAACATCAAAGAAAACTAGCAAAAAATCCCCGGATATAAACCTTAGAACCCAAAAAGAAGATTTGGAGGACTTGTCCAAGTTTTGGGAGAAAACCAACTACTTATAGAAATCCAAAGTAATCCTAGGTTTGGAAGAAAAACAATTCCTTATAGAAATCCAAAGTAATCCTAGTTTTGGAAGAAAACTAATTCCTTATAGAAATCCAAAGTAATCCTAGATTTGACCCAACACGCGAATTTATAGAATCTGTGTTCGCGTGGTCTGCTCGAGCGTGAGAATTCCCGCTCGAGCGGAGGCTTCAAAATTGTGTGATTCATATAGGCTTCACGCTCGAGCGGAAGTTTCCACGCTCGAGCGTCGAATCATACTATCCAGTACTTTTTCAGGCGAAACAGAGATGCTGTGAGCTTGCAATCCCCGCTCGAGCGTCACTTTCCCCACTCGAGCGGGACGACCAAAATTGGAAAATCTGGAAAACTTGATCCTCTTACAACCTCGGTTTTGATCCATGGAAATTGACAAAGGCACGATTCGAGTTGGATTCGCATCTAATAAACTCATAGCCTCATTGAAATAAAAGGTGCGAAAATAAATACAACTGAAAGGAGTTTTGTCAAACGGGGTTGCCAAGAATAAAACCTAACACCCTCCACCTTTGGTAGCACTTAAATCACAAATTTGAGCCCACAAAACAATCCCAAAACAGTGTACAAAGCATGTAAAAGGGAGGAAAAGAGTAAAAGAGAAATAAGAAAGAAGATGCAAAAGTTATACCTCTTGAAAGAGAGGATGCTTGTAGTTAAACAAACTTGATTCCAACACCCTCCAGTTTTATGAAATATGGTTTGAAACTGTAGCAAAATGCTTCAAGAACAAGCTCTAATGGTGTATGTATTGTGTATGTATAGTTAAAAAGAGGTTTTAAGGTCAAGAAAGCTTTTCTAAGGAAGTAATGTCTAAGCTTCTACAAATATCTCCTAGAACAATTCTCTAACCTTTAGGTTCTAAAAAATATGCCTTTAATTCTCTACAAGAAAGCTTCAAATCCAAGCTTTAATGGTGTATGGAGGGTGAAAGTTGATTTGAAGAACAAAAGAAGCTTGAAGGTTCAAGAGCTCTCATCAATGCCTAAGTATTTTAGAAAGTTTTTCTAACCTTAAAATCTGAAGTGGGAGGTCTTATTCATAGAATTTGAGCCAAAATGGTCAAAAGTATCTTCAAACAAAGATATTTGTTCAATTCCTGCCAGCTGTCTGTCTGGCGCCACTGACACCTGGCCGAGCCTCAAAAGCCACGGCCGGGCCTAAAAAGTAACCCAGGAAAAGTTTTCATTGAGGCCCGACCAGGCCTCAATGAGGCACGGTTGGTTCTAAATAGACCCGGCCGAGTCTAAAAGATTACATTTCAGGCCCGACTTCAAACGGGCATATCTCCCTCATTCAGACTTGGTTTTAGATGATTCTTGTGTCTAAATTGAAGCCCCGGAAGACTAATTTCCAATGGTGGTGGTCTCACATCTAGATTATAAGTGTGCAAAGAGATATGCATATTTTAGTGAAGACTGCTCATTTATGTCCTAACGGATTGATGCCCAACTTCTTCCCCAACTAGTTTTCTTCCCTCCCCTCCTATTTTCTTCAACTCCAAACTTATAATTAAGACGTTTTTAAAAAAATTTCAAAGAGTTCACCCCCCTTTCATTTATTTCCACTTTGTCCTTACTTAGTTTATCGAAAGTGCAATGTTTTAAACGAAATACGAGCCTCGGAACATCGTTGAAGCATTTGGAAAAAAATTTCAAAGGAGGGTTTTAAGGTCTAAAATAGTTCGTCCAAAATGGGGTGTAAGGTTTGGGATTAGAGCTTGAATCCAAATTTCTTCGCTGAGAATTCAAAAAGATTTCATAGTGTAACTTTCATCATCGGGTGCTTGGAATAAAGCGCCCAAGTCTTAAGGGCGGTCAAAAATTAGGTGTCTTCAGTTGCCCCTATTTGACAGAGCTCGGAGTCATGAAATAACGTGAGTGAATGTCAAAGCCCGAAGACGACCCATTTTGACAAGGTCGTAAGACTTGGGCAAACAAACAAAATGCAGATGCAGCTAGTTGAACCCAAGGGTTGCCTACATATCCATTTGCAAGGAATCAAACCAGCGTAGTTCAGGGGCGGAATGCAAATGATACCCAATGTAATGAAACAATGCAAATGATATACAATTTATGCAATCTAAACCACGAGCAGGGCTTACCACACAAAGATCATAAAGGAATGGGGATGCAAATCAAACTAAGTTTTATATTGTAAAGAAGTGTGGGCACGAGCCAAACGACACCTAACACAAGCTAAGTGCCTACATCCTTAATACTAGCCTCACCGCAGCATGGATGTTTACACAGAACAGAACCGTATTTTAACGTGAAAGGGGACTGAGCACCTACAAAACTTTGTTTTTCGTAGAAAGAGAAAGAGTACAAGTAATTAGGTGGTATGATATAAGTGAGGAATGATCTGTTAGGGAAAGATAATGATCCTAAGTGCTGAATGCAACAAGACAAAGTACAATGCAATGGATGCAATAGATAAAGTGAATAAAGGGCGTAAGCCGAACCACGTCTTACCTAGAAAAGGCATAGACACAAAACAAACCACGCCTAACACAGAAAAGGTGTTGACACCCTCAATACTGGCCTCAGCGCAGCATGGGTACTTACACATGATAGAACCATGTTTCAATGAGGGAAATGCATGAGCATATGCCAAACTAAGCTGAACATGGAAAGTATATAGGTAATGGATGTAATGGATAGTGTAGTAGATGCATGCGATAGATGTTATATGCAATGCAATAGAGGTAATAGATAATAACTATGATGTAGCAGTTGGGAAGTGAAAGTACCTTACAAGGGCAATTGGTGATGACTCACCTCATGCTATTAGAGATCTTCCTCTTCTTCTTCATCTACTTTTCTCCCAAGCTATGTTTGCAACTTTCCCTATTCTTCAACAGGGTGACAGACTAGGTTGGTTTAGTATCCAAAATTAAGGCGCATACAAGCGACCTCAACCTATGGGGCTGCCATACAGAGTTCAAGCCGAGGATACACCTTTGGGTATTTAAACCAGACTTTAGTCTCGGAAATTCCGAACCTTTGCGTTCTAGGCATCGCCATTCAGACTCTAGTTTCCACCGTCTTAGTTGATCTCCTAAGAACTCACTACGAACACATGTAGGTGGCTATACCAGACCACCTGAAGCCGTTTGGGCACGACAAACACCACAGGAATTGCACCTCTACAGGATTTAAGGTCTCCTAGACCCAGTGAGTGCACAAGACAGTGCGGGTGAGGTGCATAAAACAGTGCGATACAAGTTGAATGCACAAAACAGAGCTGTGGGTGCACAAAATAGTGCGAAGTAAATGATGAATGCACAAGATAGTGCAATATGGGTGCACAAGACAGTGCGATGCAAGTTTGCACAAGACAGTGCGATATAAGGTGAAATGCACAAGATAGTGCAATGCAAGGTGTATAAAACAATGCGAGTAAGGGTGCACAAAACAGTGTGATGTGAGTGGAATGCACGAAATAGATGCGAATGCCCAAGACAGTGTGATATGGGGTGCACAAGATAGTGCGATGTAAGGTGCACAAGACAGTGTGATGCAGAGTAAATGCACAAAACAATGCTATATAGCACAAAATAGTGCAATGTAAGTGCACAAAACAGTGCGATACAAAGTGAATGCACAAAACAGTGCGATGCAAGGTGCACAAAACAGTGCAAACTAAAGGTGCACAAAATAGTGCGAGATAGGGTGCACAAAACAGTGCGAACTAAAGTGAATGCACAAAACAGTGTGAGTAAGGTGAAGATGTGTGAATGCACAAAACAGTGCGATGCAAGGTGCACAAAATAGTGTGAACTCAAGCTGAATGCACAAAACAGTACGAACTAAAAGTGCATAGAACAGTGTGATATAGGGTGCACAAAACAGTGCGATGCAAGGGATAGATATATGAATGCACAAAACAGTGCAATGCAAGATGCACAAAACAGTGTGATACAAGATGCACAGAATAGTGCGAATATGGTGCACAAAACAGTGCGATACAAAGTGAAGATGCATGGTATGTAGAGCGAACTGAGCAGTACTCAAAGTAATGCGTCATGTATCTTATGAAATGAGTGCCGATCAACTTGTCACAATTTTTTTGAAATCAACTTGCCAAAACTTATTGAAATATAATTGAAAAATATTGCGGAAGGTAGCTCGACGAAACAGGAGCAACCGGTCATGCAATTCAAATCACCAAGAATGTATGAGCATGCATGCATAATCCAAAGCACACGTACTAATAAAAGGGAAGATAGTAATCCCAAGAGAGTTTTGAAATGGTCGGGGACAACTTTCAAAAGCTGAATCATATCAGAATCATCATGTGGGTGAGCCCACCCCAATCCATGAGAAAGTGCCCAACAAATGGCTTTGGCAGACTGAGGGAAAGATTGGGTTCATGCCCCTTGTTCAAATGATGACCCGATTAGATGTATTGAAAATTGCCCCTAGTGTCCAGTCATTGGCCACTGGTTGGGTTCATGCCCCTTGTTCGATGGATGGCCTGGTCAGATGTACTAAAAATTTCCCCTAGCGTCTAGTCACTGGCCACCTTTTTAACATTATGCAAACATGTGTGATAGGGATCATCAAATCTTAGAACGGTTTCCAACCAATCAGACTCATGCTTCTCTTCTATCTTAGAATGTTGAGAACTTACTCTAGTCTCCTCCAAAACAGTGACGGATTCTTCACATACACTTTGCAATGATCATGAATGCGATGCCCCTTGTATGGGCACTCTTAGGTTGTTTATAAATTCCACACATGGACTTGTTTTCGAGTTTGGAGTGAACGCTCGTGTATGGAATTTTGGTGATGCAACTCTGTTCAACTTTCAGAGACAGATTCGCTAGGGTGACTCGATGAAAAGCGTCTTTGAGCAACGTACATGCTATGGTGACTTGATAAAGAGCGCAGACCGAGACAAACACTAGACACGACACAACAAAACTCACAACTTACCCAAAAGCTGAAAAAGACTCAAGGTGACTGATCATTCACAATGCCCCTAGTCTTACTTATGTTCTCTTTAAAACGCAATTTCGCAAAACCCGAGTTTTGATTCATTTTTTGCTCAAGTTAGAGATTCAATTGATAAGTTCAAGTATTGAAAACTTCTCCACTTATTGATGCAAGCTAGTTCTTTCTTACCCAACACAAGTATGATGTGCAGTAGTCGGTGTAGCTCATGGATTGATGTAAGCTAACAACGTGAATCGGGCAAATGATTGGGTCGAGACGAACAAGATGGATATGGTTGAAATCGAACTTCATGATGAAGTTGCCTACGTATCTTGAGAATGGGAATCAGGTCAACGTAGTTCATGGTTGAGGTTCACTCGAGTGTTGACACTCTCCTTTTGCACTCTCCTTTCGGTTTCTCTTTTCCTTTTCTTTTTCTTTTCAGCATTATAATTTCTTCACTTTGGTTTTTCTTTTTTTCTTTTTCGTTTCTTTTCTTCTTTCTTTTCTTCTTTTCGGTTTCTTTTATCCATTTCCTTTTGAAGTAATGAAAACACCAGGGGAAGAAATTCTATGATTGTGAGGTCTAAAAGTCATCTTGTGCTTTGCCAAAATGATCGCCAAGGTGAAGAAAAACCCCAGGACAATGTAGAATACCCCGCACAATTCTGAATTTATCTTCGCAAGTTTGCAAAAGAAACAATTTAAAAATTGGAAATCATGAAGGACTTTGCGCCAATGATTTAGAATCCACTCAAACCATTTAGGGGATCCTTCTCAACACTCATGCTTATTAATGGAATCTCATTCAAAAACAAAAATCAAAGCTTTTTCCATTTTCAAAAGGGTCACACATGCATTACTGTAGGCACAATAAAATGATCAAAAACTTGACTCCCACTTTCTTGTCTAGAAAAATGAAGACCTAAAGGTACACAAGAGCGACTCAAAGGAAAAGACTCAACTAACACAACAACACAAGAAAAGACAACGAAAATAAAACGCATAACTCAACTATTTACAAGACACGATTCAAAACAAAATCAGCATCCTTGAGACAAAAAAAGGGGGTTTTCACTCTCCAAGTCCACTAGAAAAATTCAAACACAATTTCAAGTAGCCCATATGAGGGTCCAAACCAGCCCCCAATTCTACAATACTAACATCCACACCCAGTAGGATAGCCTCACAATTATCCTAGTTGTCCCCACACATCTCATTGGTCGTGCTGGTTGGGGTCAATGTTGGTTGTTGGCAAACCATGGATGGGATTTATGTTAGGTTGCAATCTATTGCGGTCAGAGAGAGGTTTATTGACAACTTTGGGATTTTCAGGTGGGGTGATGACCTTATTGTCAATCAAGTCTTGAATTTAATGGCGAAGGCAAAAGCAACGATCAGTATGATAACCGTACTACTGATGGAATGTGAAATATTGGGTAGGGTCATGTCTTGGTGGGAGAGGATTAGGGAGAAGTCAACGATTTAGCGGTTTGAGATACCCTTTCTCCATAAGTACCTTCAAGGCGAGCATTGGGCTTATATAGAGATGAGTGAAGGTTCGTTTTTCGGAAGAGAAATCATCAATTTTAGAAACATTGGCAAATGGGTTGGCGAGTGTTGGCTGGGTATTCATGGGCTTGGGACTGGAATCAAGATAGGTGCTTCTGGTAAATGTCTTTTTTATTGCTTGCCCCCTGATTCAAAATGCTCCTAACTTGAGTGATAAAAGTGTCATCCACAGTCTTTACAACGACTGTGAGCATGTGCTGCTTGTTCAACCCATTGACCTTCAAAGTCTCAATAGCCTACCGAAGATGTGTATAAGGATCAATACTTACCCCAGACTCATTCTTGCTACTTGCTTCGACCATGTTCACTTTTGATTGGCCCAATCCACTTTTAGTTTGTCCCAAGATTGGAGAATTCTTTGATGGGGTTAAAACCCCAAAGGTCAAATCTGCCACCATTCCTTGAAGGTCTTCAATCATTCTCAACATCTCGGTAGTAGTGGGTTTGGCCATTGGTGCCCGCAGTGTATTTGACCCAACTTGATCTTCACAGATAGGTTGGGTTAGACTCTTTGGCGTAGGTTGGACTAGAATTGTGAAGTTGTTAAGTTTTGGGGTTTGAGATGATTGGGATTCAAGTGCATCCATCATGCACAAGTCTGTTTTTTCTGGAATGAACACCTCAAGCTTGGGTAAATAGGCTGGGGTGATGTATATGTTGGGGTCGAAAGTAAGTGGCAATGTATGGATAAGGTTAAGGTGAGGAGAAGGTACTTTGTTGTGGATGGGAAGTGGATTGGTGGTAACATTGGGTTCTTGGGGTGGAGCTATTGTCTGATTATCGATGAGATTCTGAACCTTATGATGAAGATGGTAGCAACGATCGGTGCCATGACTGCATTGCTGATGGTACGCACAGTATTTGGTGGGGTTATGTCTAGCAGGAAGTGGGTCAGAAAGAGGTTGGGATCACGGGCTTTGAGATACCCTTTTCCTATCAGGACTTTTAGTGCGCTGGTTAGGCTCATATGGAAGGGGGTAAAAGTTCTGCCTTGAGCTCAGGTTGGGCTGGCTATTTATGGGTTAGTATTGGCAAAGGGGTTGGCAGTTTTGGGAGTGGTGACAATATTGATTTCAGTGGGTTCAGGAATAGTGCTACTGCCAGAAAACACCTTCGTTGTTAGTTCGCTTGTTCTGGGAATAATCCTTTTGTTGAATGCATTCTCAATCTGAATCCCTAATTCATGCAAAATTTTTAAAGTGAACAGTGGAGCGACTACTAACTTTTGTAACATATCAGGCTCAAGGTTCTGCACCACTATCCACACTTGGTCCCTCTCAGAATGTCAATCTGTCATTTGTGTTGCCTTTGCTCTCCACCTTGCAACAAATTCCACAAAAGGTTCTATAGGATTCTGGTGGGTTGCTTCAAGCTCTTGGATGGTCATTTCAATTTAGGTATTGTAAGAATATTGATTGACAAATGCCTCAGCCAAATCTTCCCAGTTCGACTTCACTTTATCCTCCAACTTGGCGTACCAAGTGGCTGCTATACCCAACAGGGTTCTTCCATACAGTGAGAGTTTCGGAGGGTTAGTCAAACCCATCGATTTTAGGACGTCAAAGAAAAGTCAGATATGTACCGTAGGATCTCCAGACCCGTCAAAACAGTTAATAAGTGGCATTTTGAATATGCCTGGGAGTCTTACAGCAACCTCGGTGTACCCATCCTCAATGTCGAGTGTGGAGCTGATTCCTTGTGCCTTTTTGAATTGCTTTTCAAGGTTAGCAATTTTTAGCAAGGTCGGGTCGAGATCATTAATATCAAGGGGAAAAAGGCCCTCATTAGGCTGCACCAGGGGTCTGAAAACTCAAGCTTGAGCCAACCCTTCTTGAGGATCTAGGCCTTGTAAATCTTTAATTGGCGGAGGTGGATCAAAGTTTGGCTAGCGGCCCGGTACTGGATGTGTGGTAGATGCCCCAGATGGGAGTTGCATTTCAGCATTAGTCTCATCCTGCATGGCAATTCCCTGGTTTAGGGCCGTTATCATGGCCACAACTTCTTCTGGACTCTAAGCCATCATGGGTCTGCTAATGTTGGCAATCAGGGAAATGGATGGGTTAACCTGAGAGCTGACTAACAAGGATTTTTGACCCAGTTATACTTGATGTATCTGAGCTGGATTAGTTTGGACGAGTTTGACTAGATTAAGCTTTTTTGAATTGGTCTTTTAGCATTGGATGGATCTTTTCTAAGTTGGCCTTTTACAGATTTGACGGACTGGACCTTTGTTGAGTGGGTTTTTTCGGGGATTTGGATGGACTACGATGGGTTAAGGCTTTCCGGGTTGGATTAGGCTTGGCCTTTTCCTTCTTTGGCTCAGACAAACCTAGAATTAAAAACAAAAGCCCTATCAAATTAGGATATAGGGTATGCTGGTTAAAACAAAGCAAGATACAATTTTTGGCCCTGGCCCTGGCCCTGGTTTTGGGTTCCAATATTTTTTCACTATATCAAACACAAACGCCTAGATTTTGACCCAAATTCTAATTCTGATATGACCCTCAAGTTTGAAAGGAATCGCCTCAATATTAAGACTCTCCAAGGATTACATCATACATTCCTAAAGAGTTCATATTTTGCACAAAAGCACTCAAAACACCCCTATGAGAGGTTAGGGTTTCCCTGTCCTAGCTTTGGAGTGATCTACGGCTTTTACTAGTCAAACAAGCGGTATCACAATAGCCTAGTAAATAAGATGGCATCCTGTCCTATGTTTGAAAAGTCACTAAGGCTGACTATATGCAGTTAGGCCAATTGGTCAAAAAGGGTACCTCGACAAGATTATCTAATATACCTCTCACACCTAACACCGAGAAGTGAAAGGAGGATCAAGCGGTACAGCGGTAATCCAGATCCAAGGGTTGTGTTCCCAACATGGCAGAGCCCATGACAAGTTAGCCTTTGGGCAAGCTTTTGGGAAAGCCTCCGGCAAACCGTCCAGGAATAACAGATGGAAAACACAGTGACTTAAAGTAACAATGCAAATGCAATGCAAAGAACATATAAGTGTAGATAAAATTTCACATCATGAATTTCAAGTCAAGTTCTCTAAATCCCCAGCAGAGTCACCAGAAACTGTGGCTCGCTTTTCGTGCTCCTTTTGGATACGACTAGCCCTACAATTCAAACCCCCGTGGTTGTGAATCTGATTCCACAAGTGCAATGTGAAATAGATAAACACAAATAAGTCCAAATTCGGTAATTCTTTTAGAAAATTGATTTTGAACAAAATGCCAAAAATGGACTACTTTGCCAGATACAGAGTCGCTACCTAAATATTTTTGAGAAATTTAGGAAACCCACGACCCGTGCCAGAGGCCACGTGTCCATCATCACCTAAGATTGTCTCAGCTCGGGAACTTAGGTATGAGAGGGGAAGGTCATGAATTGAGCATCTCACTCGCCCGATCAAAGATCGGACTCTACTAATCATGATGTGATTCTTATTTACATTGTATGCTCTTGTTCCGGTTATTAGGCAAGCATTACTATGTGTCGCACACAAGTATAGACTAATTTGCAAAAATTGGAACATTTGATTTCATATTTGTTTAGAAAATTGTTTCGAATATGTACCACTTGAAAAAGTGATCTCATATGTACATTACTCAAATTGTTCCAATTCAAGCAATTAGCCTTCATCCATAGGCATTCAAGCAATTTATAAATTAAGCACTTAGCCTCATGGTAAGCATGCTAGACATGGCAATAATCACACTTATGCGGTATGCTAAAACAATAAGTGCTCACCTAGTACTCCATGGCAAGCCAAATAAAGTAAAATGATTAGAAAATATGCATGTTCCTAAACAATGCAATGTGACTAATGCAACACACACATTATGCAATTTTTAATAGGCTCGGCTATGAGCATGGTATATGATTCAATTCAAGACGTGTGATAAATCATGTATTCAAGCAATGAAATTGAAATTGACATTGGTTAGCATGATGAGCTGAACCTAAATGTACATGAAACAAGTGTATGCGAACATGAGAATGCTAAGTAAACAAATGCTCTATACTAACCATCATAAGCAAATAAGTAAAACGGAGAAAGACATGGCATTGAAAGACATACAACTTATTACATGTTTTCCCTCGTGCAGGAGGGTGCGATTCAATGTCCGAGAGTCCGAATAATCTAATTATTACAAATCTGAATGAATAAATAAGCAAGGCATTAACTAGCTAACTACTCTATTACAACAAGGATAATAATGAGAAATAAACTAGCTATCTAAGTTAACTAACTATAACATTACAAATAAACAACATTGATGCAAGAAAGGATGCACAAGGGTTGCATGCACATCGTCCAACAACTGCTCTGTCTGCCTAGCTGCTCTATTTCACCTTTAGCCACTACCCTCTGTTTTCTGTAAAACATACTGCTGACCAAACATTGATGGCCGGCAAGCCTCAATGAAGACCGGCCGGGCCAAAATAAGGCCGGCCATGCCTTAATTTTATATAACATCCTGTTTTTGTGCTCTGAGGTGAAAACAGTGCAGACAGAATTTTCTGAGCTCTCTTTGTCCCTTGTACCCTTCTCTATCGTGGAAAGCCTCAAGAGAAGGACAAAGTCATTTCTGAATCTATCAATGAGCAATTTGCTTGATAGATCTTCAAGGTTCATCAAAACATGATGAATTGATGTAAGACAACCCTTGACACAATAGATTCGGCATAACGTTTAGCCAAGCCCAAGCAATTTAACTCATTTTCTTTATATGGGTTAGTTCATTTTAATCCAAATTCATTAGTCTTTTCCATCCTTTAATCCATTAAGTTCAAGATGATTGTTACGTCCACTAAAGATTACGTCCACTACGTGAGAAACATGTCAAACGGGAGGTGATTCTCAACAGGAAAAAGAGACTACGCCTTTAACAATGAACCTCCATAGAAATTAAGCCATTAAGCATAAATCCCTAGTTCATGTTTTGAATAACCGTCAACCGATTGAAACAACTCTCAAATGAAAGAAATGAATGGTAATTTGATTATTAAAATGAGGCTCTTAAACATGGAACTTAAACAAAGAAAGGCCAAGACAATATGCAACAAGATATGTATGCAAACTTATAAGACAACAAGGAAACTGTGATACCCCTGTTCCGTAATATGCTAATCGGTCCTTAATTTAAATATGATTATGTGTTTGATATAATTTTGTGTGCCAATTATGTGAATATATGTGATTTTGAAGTTCTATCTGTTCACTGTAGGAATATTTGTTTGAATAATCTTTTTTGGAAATTAAATTGAGGGCCTTACCGGCCACAGAACTCGGAATTAATTTCGCCATTATGATTGGCATAATTTTTAGAGCCTACGGTGAAATTTAATTGAAAAATTGATTCAGACCGGATTAAGCTGAGTCAAGTGATGAATTGGTGCCCAATTATTTTATTCTTATTATATTGACTTAGTGGGATTTGTTGTGTTGTAGCATTACACCTCATTTCCCTCCCTTAGATGATTTAGGCTGATCAAACTCTAAGAAAAGAAAAGAGAGGGCCGGCTGCTAGAAAGAGAGGGGGGAGAATTGGGTGATTTTGGCTCAAAATTTGGGGAACTTGAAGATCAAACCCAAGATTTTGTTATAGTTTGGGAGATTGAACTCTTAGGTAAGTAAACTCATGGATTTTTGTTTGCAAATTTGTAAATTCAAGTGTGGTTAATGGCCAAGAACATGAGTTAGCTTGATTATA
Organism: Camellia sinensis; assembly: GCF_055761805.1. Lineage (NCBI taxonomy): Eukaryota > Viridiplantae > Streptophyta > Magnoliopsida > Ericales > Theaceae > Camellia > Camellia sinensis. The sequence goes on from NC_138967.1 coordinate 155,723,801, forward strand.
AGGAAATTGAGTTGTTTGTGTTCAATTGAAGGTCAATGAAGGCATGCATGTATATAATTGTTGTGGAAATGCATAATCTAGCATGTACTGAGTTAAACATGGAAATAAAGGTGTTAAATCTTACATGCAAGCATGCTTTTGTTGTATTTCATGAGAATGAACACCATTTGCATTGTTTGGGATGGAAATGAAATCAAGATTAGCATGCATGTTTGAATAATTAAGAGATGGGCTTTGAATGTATGATTTTGTTTGTATTAGAATGAGTTGATGGGAGATTGGGGAATGCATGTGAATTAATTGTGAATTGGGCTCCATTGTAATGTGTTTTGGTGTTTATGGCATGTTAGCATAACTATATTTGAGATTTGAGCCATAACATGCATGTTCTGCTGGTTGAAGTTCGCAATGAAGCTCAAGAACACAGTTCTAGGTTTTCCAGAATTCTGAGGTCCGCTCGAGCGGAAAATGCGTGCTCCCAGTACTTTTTGCAGACTTGATGTCCGCTCGAGCGGGGTAATTAACGCTCGAGCGTGGGAGCTGTTTTGACAGGCCTTCCGCTCGAGCGTCCTCTTTCACGCTCGAGCGTATTTTTGATGCAACCAGCATTTTTGCAGGCCTATAGGGTCCGCTCGAGCGGGGAAGTCCACGCTCGAGCGAGGACCCTGTTTTTTTGAAATTTTGTTCATGCGTTCTGTGTTTCGTTTTCCGTTCTCTTTCACTTATAAGCACTCTTAGGCATATGTTAAGCATTGTAAATGAGTTGATAAGATAAGATTAAAGCCTAAAGAGGAATATGTGAATTAAGGAACGGATTGAATTGTTAATGACCCTTTTGTGTTCATGGGATGTGTAGGGTCAAGCTCCAGGGTGAATCCACAAGCCGATCACTGTGAGTAATATCGATATTTGAAAGCTTAGCAATGTCCAATTGTTTATTCCCTTATAAGCTTTATGAGTTGCTAATTGGGATTGTGGACAAAAGTCTGAAATGAACGAATGAATGGACCGAAGGTCGTTTCGATATGAATAAATGGACCTATGGTCGTTTTGATAGAAATAAATGGACCTAAGGTCGTTTTAAAATGAATGAGGGCGCCGAAGACCGTTTTGACACGAATGTATGGGCCGAAGGCCGTTTCAACATAAATGATTGGGTCGAAGGCCGTTTTGACATAAATGATTGGGCCGAAGGCCGTTTTGACATGAATGATTGGGCCGAAGGCCGTTTTGACACAAATGAATGGACCGAAGGTCGTTTTGACACAAATGAGTGGACCGAAGGTCGTTTTGGCACAAATGAATAGACCGAAGGTCGTTTTGACATAAATGAATGGACCGAAGGTCATTTTGACAAGACTTGAATGAATGGGCCAGAGGCCGTTTCGACATGAAAGTGTAAATAGGCCTAAGGGCCAGTGTTATATGAAAGTTGAAAAGGCTGAAGGCCAGTTTGACACGAGTAATAGTTTGACAATGAAACGAATGAATTGGGCTCGAGGCCGTGTGATGTGTTTGGAACCTCAGTTACTTAACTTACATGTGTCTATGTATGTATATACTAGTTCAAATGTAAATTGGGCCCAAGGCCGTTTGATGTACATTCTTCCAATGCATTTTCTTTATTTGATATTATTCACTGGGCTATCGCTCACGCTCATTCATGTGTTTGTAGGTAAGCCAAGAGAAGTCCAGACCCAGCCTCAGTGAAGTCTGTACGGAACAACTAAGGTTTTGAGAGAGTCAGCCCTTGTGTCTCACGCACGAGACCCGTCTTTGCCCTTTTGTTATGTATTTACATTTTGTCAGGTTGGCAAAGTTTTGAATACGTTTGTATATAGTTTTCATGGGTTGACTTAGTTGGATGATCCTGTCTGTATAGAATCTTATGTCATTACACTTTCTGTTGTGAGTTATTAACATATGTACATATGGAATGTTATGGTGTGCATATAAGCATGGCTCTATGGACAAAGTTTTAAATTCGCTTCCGTTTGGCCCCTTTTACTCTGATGAGTCTTGTCTTATTTGGTTTGAGGCCGTAGGTAATCTTGTGATTACTGGCCGGTTATGGCCTTAACCCATAGGGGCGGGTTCGGGTCGTGACATAGTGGTATCAGAGCACGAGTTAATAACTCACACACTTGTCCAAAAGAGCAATAAGCGTCTAGATAAGATTTAGGATGCATTCATATGATAAATATGAATTTGGAAGCATCAAGAATATGCTTAAGTGTTTCGATATGAACAGTTATGTGCTATAAATTCGTGAATTGCTTGCATTGTAAACCATTGGAATATGTATGCCTTCTGATATATGCATACTTGTGAATCTTTTGTAAAAGGTATAATGCAAGCTTAATCAGATGGGGAATAAGAACTCTATAAGGTTATGTTTAGCCTTAATTATTTTCTGATGGTATAAATGAATGATTGTCTAAATTCTCCTTGAACGTAATTGTGGTATCCTTGGCGGAGGCCCTCGCCCAGGGGACATAATACTGTGGCTTATGGTCATGAGACCCTCGCCCGGGGGAAATAATACCGTGGCCTACGTATGAGATCTGTTACTCAGTACCGGAGGTTCCATTATGAAACTTGTTATGCTTGACCAACATGTTATGTTACGATAAAGGAAGTACCACACCTGATTGGAATATGAGATATGAATTGTTACACTAATGTGTACAACAAGTTTGTTTTGATATAATGCACATACATGAATAAATGAATCACGAAAAGTTGTTTATGTGCATCGGATTCTGCCGATGGGTGTCTATGTGGAATATGAACATGATTTAAGTGTATAATTACTTAGTAAATGTTCAGCATGTGATATTTGATTAGTATGCAATTATCTGTTACGTATGTGATTAATTGCGTACGATATGTGAAATGAGAATATAAAGACGTGCCTATGTACGAATATGACTATTTGTATCTGTGTTTATTTTTGTATTGGGCATCCTAGTATTTGGCAAGGTTTAGTGAGAATTGTGTAGAGGATGGTTAAATTAAGGGCATGCGAGCTGGAAGGCTCTTCTGCAGCCCGACTTGATAGACTGGAAAAAAATGGTACAAGAAATTGCAGGAACCTTAAGACGACAACGTCAGTTGCAGCTACGGCGAGAACCTTTGCCACCACCAGTGTATGAAACACTGAGGAGTTTGTTATCGGATTTCTGGGGTTTGTTATAGGTGTGGTGAAATGGGCCGTATGGTAAAGAACTGTCCCCGAACTGAACAAAGTGTGAATAAATCTTCTGCCTCAGCTAGATTCGTACCAGTGGTAGGAATTGCTACTCAGGATGGAGTAATTGCACTCATCCCAGAAAGTGCTCAAAATACTGCGAACGCTATCCGAGGTATTCATATTGTTTATGAACAAATGCTCATGTGTTGATTGATTCTGAATTAGTACACGCGTACATCTTTGCTTGGGATATTATTTGATTCGGATCGGCATATTTTTTCCATATCTGCTACATGTGTATCTGGATTGGTTAGACCTACATGATCAAGACCGTGTTCATTGGAGATATATGCCCCGTTTGGGAAATTTGTGAAATACGTTTTGGGATATTGATTGACTCTGCACATGCACATGTATATCTAAACCTATGCTCAGGTTGATTTGCTATGTTACTGTCTTCAATGACTAAACCACTAGAATTGTGACTTTGTGATTGTATAATTGAGTTGAGCACCCCAAACGATAAACTCTATAATTGTGAGACCATGCATTTTGATGGGTAGAAAATTGGCTGGATTATGTGACTAATTTGGAACTTTTGTGTAACAGACCCTATCGTATGTACAACCGAGGAATTCTGTTTAATGTGTTACTATGCACCATGTGCTTGTACTTCCTGATCTGAATAGCTGCATGTTTATGCAACTACCCCCGAATTTATGTAGTCAATGCCATATTGTACATGACTTGAAATGCTTTGATATGAACAGTTGTGATGAATAATTATGATATGACCTTGAGAACTGAAAAACTTAGGATAGTTGTAAAACTATCAGCCGTGTGCCTAAACAAATGAAGTGAGCCTCACAGAACCGAATGTACCCCATTTGAGAAAACTTTTATCTGATTCGATCCGATAGAACCTTTGCCTGATATTGTTCCGATGGAACCCTCATTTGATATAATTTGATAGAACCTTTGTTCGATCTAATCTGACAAGACCTTTGCTTGGTCGACCGATAAGACCCTCTATCTAATTTGATTTTGTAAAAAGGGGATTAAGAATTGCTTGTGAATAAATAGCCAGATTATTCTTGGCAGAAAAACTGATAGACCCAAAACTTGAATTCGTTTGGAATACTCAACTTATTGGAAAGACCTTTTGTGGACTATCAGCAGATTGACCTAACCAAACGCACCATTGAGAACCAATCCCCAACTAGTGAGGGCATATGTGTTAAAAATGAACCGAATTGTACAAACCCCGTGATTGGGTGTCGTAAGGAGTGTTGTTCCATTTTGTTTTTTTGACGCTATGGGAACCGATGACGGTAGATTGATTTGATTGTGAGCAGTACTGAACATTTGTCTTTGACTGATCAGAACATGTTTAGTAAGGGAGAGTGGTTGCTTCAGTGTTATCAGATTTTAGGGAAATCAGGTTATAGTGAATGGTGTTGTGTAACTTTGATGACATTCTTAGAGCGTCCTTTCGTGCTAGGGGACGTTAAGCCTATGTAGCACTTTTGTTGAGACACCTCTTTTGCCACCGATGGTCTTGTGCGGGTGGGTTTGTCTAATCGATCTCGGGTCGGCCACCGACGGTCAGGAACGGGTGTGTTCGATTCCGAGACGATTATTCCTTTGTTTTGTTCGGAATGTCATCCTTTGGTATTATGTAAATGTTTTAACATCCAAGAAACTTTGGAAAACCCTGATTGTCCGAGAAGTGCGTGAATTCAGTACGCTTTGTATATAACTACCCAGTGTCATTATATTCTGTGATTAGAACCCTGAGAATGTGCGAATTGTGTTTGACATGCAATTGACTCCTTTGATAATGCCTTTGACATCATGGGGATTTACGTATATGAATTGCCTTATGCTTTTAACGACTATCAGATAAAGTAGAAAGACTCGATGGAACAGAGAATTGAATACTGAACTGAATCGTGAATTGCAAACTGTAAACTGTTGAATGAACTGAGAATACGTGTATTCTATTAGAAGTCGATTGCCTCAGTGTTGTTGTATTTTACAATTGGTACTATGGGGATATACGGACTATATGCGTTGTATGGGTAATTGCCTCGATACTACCTTTGTTGGTTAGGGAATCAGTGTCTGGATCCACTTCGACTTTCCGAAGACTTTTGATTGACCTTGGATAACTGTGATGAGTCACTGGACTAAATACAGAATCGGATTGTGAATTGTGGAACTATTGAAGAATGAATTGAACTTTTGTGACAAGGGAATAGACCGAACTTCTATGACAAGTTAGCTGACATTTGAAATAAATATGTTAGTGACCTGCTTTGAAGAGGGTAATTGGTGAATGTGTGTCTAAGTATTTTTTGGGGCCAACAGGTCGAAGCCGAATATCAGTTAGTGGCGGAACTACTTCAATCTCTCTATTTTGGAATGGAAATGGGAATATGTGACTACGAATTTTGTTGTGGGGCTACATTGAACACCAAAGGTATAAGTCCCGTTTGGGTTATTGTATATAGAATTACTAAATTTGCTCATTTCCTCTCTGTGAAGTTTCGCATGATGCTTATAGACTAACCACGGTTACATCGGTAAGATTGCTTGTTGTATGGAATCCTAGTATCTATTGTTTTAGACAGGAATCCTAAGAGGTGTTTGAATTTTGACAAGCCTTCAAGAGGCAATGAGGACTGAATTGTGATACGGCGCTGCTCTCCGTCCGCAAATTGACGCATAATCAGAAAGAACTTTTTGGATTTTGGGAGAAATACTCCAAATTTATGCAGTAGATTTTTCAGGGAATTTGAAAGATCTATCCATTGTTGGCAGACTTTGCTTACAACCGCAGCTTACACTCTAGATTGGTATGACACCATACAAGCCTTATATGGAGTGAGTCTTTGACTGATTGAGAACAGAGTGTTGCTTAATTTTGAGACTGAGTAGATAACTATCAAAAGGAACGGAACCGTTGAATAAGAAAGTATTCCGAATTGTTTTCGGCCACAGGTAAATTAAGTTTGGAGGACCAAACTTCCTAAAGGGGGGAAGATTGTGATACCCCTGTTCCGTAATATGCTAATCGGTCCTTAATTTAAATATGATTATGTGTTTGATATAATTTTGTGTGCCAATTATGTGAATATATGTGATGTTGAAGTTCTATCTGTTCACCGTAAGAATATTTGTTTGAATAATCTTTTTTGGAAATTAAATTGAGGGCCTTACCGGCCACAAAACCCGGAATTGATTTCGCCGTTATGATTGGCATAATTTTTAGAGCCTACGGTGAAATTTAATTGAAAAATTGATTCGGACCAGATTAAGCTGAGTCAAGTGATGAATTGGTGCCCAATTATTTTATTCTTATTATATTGACTTAGTGGGATTTGGTGTTTTAGCATTACACCTCATTTCTCTCCCTTAGATGATTTAGGCTGATCAAACTCTAAGAAAAGAAAAGAGAGGGCTGGCTGTTAGAAAGAGAGGGGGGAGAATTGGGTGATTTTGGCTCAAAGTTTGGGGAACAGAAGATCAAACCCAAGATTTTGTTATAGTTTGGGAGATTGAACTCTTAGGTAAGTAAACTCATGGATTTTTGTTTGCAAATTTGTAAATTAAAGTGTGGTTAATGGCCAAGAACATGAGTTAGCTTGATTATAAGGAAATTGAGTTGTTTGTGTTCAATTGAAGGTCAATGAAGGCATGCATGTATATAATTGTTGTGGAAATGCATAATCTAGCATGTATTGAGTTAAACATGGAAATAAAGGTGTTAAATCTTACATGCAAGCATGCTTTTGTTGTATTCCATGAGAATGAACACCATTTGCATTGTTTGGGATGGAAATGAAATCAAGATTAGCATGCATGTTTGAATAATTAAGAGATGGGCTTTGAATGTATGATTTTGTTTGTATTAGAATGAGTTGATGGGAGATTGGGGCATGCATGTGAGTTAATTGTGAATTGGGCTCCATTGTAATGTGTTTTGGTGTTTATGGCATATTAGCATAACTATATTTAAAATTTGAGCCATAACATCCATGTTCTGCTAGTTGAAGTTCGAAATGAAGCTCAAGAACACAGTTCTGGGTTTTCCAGAATTCTGAGGTCCACTCGAGCGGGAAATGCGTGCTCCCAGTACTTTTTGCAAACTTGATGTTCGCTCGAGCGGGGTAATTAACGCTCGAGCGTGGGAGCTGTTTTGACAGGCCTTCCGCTCGAGCGTCCTCTTTCACGCTCGAGCATATTTTTGATGCAACCAGCACTTTTGCAGGCCTATAGGGTCCGCTCGAGCGGGGAAGTCCACGCTCGAGCGAGGACCCTGTTTTTTTGAAATTTTGTTCATGCGTTCTGTGTTTCGTTTTCCGTTCTCTTTCACTTATAAGCACTCTTAGGCATATGTTAAGCATTGTAAATGAGTTGATAAGATAAGATTAAAGCCTAAAGAGGAATATGTGAATTAAGGAACGGATTGAATTGTTAATGACCCTTTTGTGTTCATGGGATGTGTAGGGTCAAGCTCCAGGGCGAATCCACAAGCCGATCACTGTGAGTAATATCGATATTTGAAAGCTTAGCAATGTCCAATTGTTTATTCCCTTATAAACTTTATGAGTTGCTAATTGGGATTGTGGACAAAAGTCTGAAATGAACGAATGAATCGACCGAAGGTCGTTTCGATATGAATAAATGGACCTAAGGTCGTTTTGATAGAAATAAATGGACCTAAGGTCGTTTTAAAATGAATGAGGGCGCCGAAGACCGTTTTGACACAAATGAATGGACCGAAGGTCGTTTTGACATAAATGAATGGAACGAAGGTCGTTTTGACAAGACATGAATGAATGGGCCAGAGGCCGTTTCGACATGAAAGTGTAAATAGGCCTAAGGGCCAGTTTGATATGAAAGTTGAAAAGGCTGAAGGCCAGTTTGACACGAGTAATAGTTTGACAATGAAACGAATGAATTGGGCCCGAGGCCGTGCGATGTGTTTGGAACCTCAGTTGCTTAACTTACATGTGTCTGTGTATGTATATACTAGTTAAAATGTAAATTGGGCCCAAGGCCGTTTGATGTACATTCTTCCAATGCATTTTCTTTATTTGATATTATTCACTGGGCTATCGCTCACACTCATTCATGTGTTTGTAGGTGAGCCAAGAGAAGTCCAGACCCAGCCTCAGTGAAGTCTGTACGGAACAACTAAGGTTTTGAGAGAGTCAGCCCTTGTGTCTCACGCACAAGACCCGTCTTCGCCCTTTTGTTATGTATTTACATTTTGTCAGGTTGGCGAAGTTTTGAATACGTCTGTATATAGTTTTCATGGGTTGACTTAGTTGGATGATTCTGTCTGTATAGAATCTTATGTCATTACACTTTCTGTTGTGAGTTATTAACATATGTACATATGGAATGTTATGGTGTGCATATAAGCATGGCTCTATGGACAAAGTTTTAAATTCGCTTCCGTTTGGCCCCTTTTACTGATGAGTCTTGTCTTATTTGGTTTGAGGCCGTAGGTAATCTCGTGATTACTGGCCGGTTATGGCCTTAACCCATAGGGGGGGTTCGGGTCGTGATAGAAACTAATCAAAGCATGAACTAATTAAATAAATTAAAACAGCCCTAAAACAGCTCCTAAAGTGTAAAAAAATAGTAGCTAAAACCGTGTTAAAAGAGCACAAAAAGATAGGCAAAAACGAAGAGATAAAATGCTTGTAAGCAAAGCTAAGGAGGGGTGGCTAACCCCTCCACTTTTGGGACTTCTAAACCATATTTTAGCCTCTGAAAATAGTCCAAAAATAGCCCCAAAATAGTGGCTAAAATCAGAGAAATAAGTGGGAAACACAAGGATATAAGCTTGAAATAAGGTTCAAGGAGGGGTGGTTAACCCCTCCACCTTTGGTAGCTCTTAAATGACAAATTTCAGCCCACAAAACAATCCCAAAACAGTGTACAAAGCATGTAAAAGAGAGGAAAAGAGGAAAAGAGTAAAAGAGAAATTAGAAAGAAGAAAGAAGATGTAAAAGTTATACCGCTTGAAAGAGAGGATGTTTGTAGTTAAACAAACTTGATTCCAAAACCCTCAAGTTTTATGAAATATGGTTTGAAACTCTAGCAAAATGCTTCAAGAACAAGCTCCAATGGTGTATGTATTGTGTATGTATAGTTAAAAAGAGGTTTTAAGGTCAAGAAAGCTTTTGTAAGGAAGTTATGTCTAAGCTTCTAGAAATATCTCCTAGAACAATTCTCTAACCTTTAGGTTCTAAAAAATATGCCTTTAATTCTCTACAAGAAAGCTTCAAATCCAAGCTTTAATGGTGTATGCAAGGGGAAAGTTGATTTGAAGAACAAAAGAAGCTTGAAGGTTCAAGAGCTCTCATCAATGCCTAAGCATTTTGGAAAGTTTTTCTAACCTTAAAATCTGAAGTGGGAGGTCCTATTTATAGAATTTGAGCCAAAATGGTCAAAAATATTTTCAAACAAAGATATTTGTTTAATTTCCGCCAGCTGTCTGTCTGGCACCATTGAGATCTGGCCGAGCCTCAAAAGCCATGGCCAGGCCACAAAAGCAACCCAGGAAAAGTTTTCATTGAGGCCCGACTGGGCCTCAGTCGGGCCTCAATGAGGCACGGCAGGTTCTAAATAGACCCGGCCAAGTCTAAAAGACTACATTTCAGGCCTGACTTCAAACGAGTATATCTTTCTCATCCAGACTCGGTTTTAGGTAATTCTTTAGCCTAAATTGAAGCCCCGGAAGTCTACTTTCCAATGGTGGTGGCCTCACATCTAAATTATAAGTGTGAAAAGATATATTCCTATTTTAGTGAAGATTGCTCATTTATGTCCTAACAAATTGATGCCCAACTTCTTCCCCAACTAGTTTTCTTCCCTCTTCTCCTATTTTCTTCAACTCCAAACCTATTATTAAGATTTTTTAAAATATTTTTCAAAGAGTTCACCTCCCTTCCATTTATTTCCACTTTGTCCTCTCTCGGTTTCCTGAAAGTGCAATGTTTTAAATGAAATGCGAGCCTTTGAACATCGTAGAAGCATTTGGAAAAATATTTTGAAAGGAGGATTTTAAGGTCTAAAATAGATCGGCCAAAATGGGGTATAAGGTTTGGGATTAGAGCTTGAATCCAAATTTCTTTGCTGAGAATTCAAAAAGATTGCATGGTGTAACTTTCATCATCAGGTGTTCGGAATAAAGCGCCCAAGTGTTAAGGGCGGTAACAAATTGGGTGTCTACACACATCCATAGAAAAACATAAGCTAGAGCCACTCCACAAACTCTCTTGTCACATAAACATCAATTGAAAATGGGGAAGACGGGCAAAACGACTCCACCAAAAGAGCCAGGAATATCTCCATCACCGTCTCTTCACAAGTGTAAAAATGTCCATAATTGAGACCTAATCCCTGCAATTATTGAAGGTTTAACAACCAGAAAACTCATACTCTTACACACGTTTTTAGTGGGCTGTAAAAATATTTTTTCATTATTAATGATACGTGTTTTTGGTAGAAATCATCTAGTAAATCCGACCTATATCTCACATGGTGTGCCATTGTAATTGTATGGGGACATAAAATCATTTTTACTTGTTTTTTTTTTTATATGTTTTAGACAATGTGATGTGTTCTTTTCATATATAAAGTGGACACAACTAAAATAAATAAATTACAAATGTTTTTGGCCCAAAAAGAAAAGCATTGGACTAGACAAGCCCAACCCAACCTCACACCTTGCACCACGCACCCGCGCCCAAACCCAGCCCAGCGTGCTCGATCGACTAGACGGACGGCAGTAGTGGCGGCGCGCATGTGTTTTTTGTTTTGGGTCCCATGGGTCTAGCTCACTTTACCCATAACTTCACCCTTCCACAAACTTGGCTACCCCTTGGGGCCCATCCCAAGTATCCCAAGCTAGAATATATATACCCATATAAATCCTTAAGCCTTTCCAATGTGGGACAAGCACATTTCACAAATGTGTAGAAAACCCACCTAAAGCCATTTCCACGAACCCGAAAACACTCGTTGAATTCTCATTCATCCGAAAATGGTTTTGAGCAACCAAATACACGATGTTATTCACTATGCAGCATTAAACACAAACCCAATTAGTAACGTTAAAAATAATGCTTGGTCCCACCTTAATTAATGCTCAAATATAGCAAAAAATAAGGTTTACAAAAGCCATTTTCCAACAATTCCCTACATGAATGGAATTCACGATAACGGACATGCAACAAGATGCAGACAAAGAAAGAGTACATTAAGAATATACACCACATCGAGATAGGTGGCTTTGGCTTTGAACCTCCTCTAGTGAAAGCCTATCGAACTTACAGGCTAATCAGTGGACGCGATTGTAGCTCAAAATTTTCGTGCCCTCTTTCGGAGAGCTCGAATTAGTCCTACAGCTCGGACTCCCGTGGTTCTGAATCTAATTTCACGAAGTGCAATGTGAAACTAATAATCACCAAAGAGTCCAAATCCGGCAAATCGTTTTGGAAAATCGATTTTCAATCAAATAATGCCAAAAAATGGACTGCTTTGCCAGATACAGAGTCGCCACATAAATATTTTGTTTTTTTGGAAAAATTTAGGAAACTCTGACTTGTGCCAAAGGCCACATGTCCGTCATCACCAAAGTTATCTCGGCTCGGGAACTTGGGTACAAGGAGGGGAAGGTCATGAATTGAGCACCCCCATTTGCCTGATCAAAGATCGTCCTCTACTATGTGATGCGCAGCATGCAAGTATAGACTAAATCGCAAGAATTGGAACATTTCAAGTCATGTTTGTTTTGCAAAAATGGTTTGAATTTTCCACTCACAAGTGGGCTTAAAGATGGAGTTTTGCCACCAAACATGGTGGGCTTAAAACATGATTTGCCACTTCGCAAAGTGGACTTAAAACATACATTCGTCGAATTGTCCCAATTCAAACAATCAAGCCTTCATCCACAGGCATTCATGCAATTTATCATTTAAGCACATAGCCTCATGGAAAGCATGCTAATCATGGCAACACTCACACTCATGCAAGTATGCTAAAGCATAAAAACTCACCTAGTACTCCAAGCTAGGAAAGAAAACAAAGTTAGAAAAATGCATGATTCCTAACTATGTAAAATGCCTAATGCAACACATGTAATTATGCAATTGAATAGGCTTGGCTACTTAATGACATATGATTTGCAACAATTTGATAGCATGCGGTTTAAGCATGTATTCAAAGAAGTATTGAAATTGTAATGCAGTTTGAATGATGCGCCGAGACTCGGTGCATGCAATACAAATGAATGAATGCAAGCATGCAAGCATAAGGTATGCTAATTGAAATATGCCCTAATCTAACCATCAAAAGTGGGTAAATAAAAGGGAGAAAGACGTGGGGTTGGAAGACATGCACACACGCACGCACACTTATTACAACATTATGCCCTCGTGAAGGAGGGTCCGAATGAATAAGCCAAGCTAATCTAAGCTAAGCTAAACTAACTAATCTAATTAAACTAATTAGACTAATTATTACAAATCAATTAAATAACTAGCAAACTAATTACTAATTATTACAACACTTTAATCAACTAGTAAACTAATTAATTAAAACAAATGCACATTAACTAAGCATGCAAGGCACTAGACTATGCTGCTACTGCTCCGCCTCAAGAAATAGAGGATGCATGCGCTCGGTTCTCGCCCCAAAAATCCCTCTGTCTTGCTCTTAAGAGGCTCTACTTGCAGGGTTGAACACATTCCAGAACCTTTCTATTTCACCTTACCAAATCTTTGGTGAGGATTGCATCAGTGGCCTGCCAACCATCTACCGGCCAAAGATGGGCACTGCTGGCCAAAACTGGAGCCTTGTCGGCCATTGATGAGACACTGCCGGCCACTAATGCTCTGAATCACCACACTGCAACAAAGCACAAACAAAGCAAAAGGAAGATTTTTCCAATGGTTTGTTTGTACTGTGCCCCTCCTTATCATCACAAAGCCTCAAAGGAGTGACACTCTTGGCTCCAAACCACCCACCAAGCATTTTCAATGCATGAAGGCCAAAGAACCAAGGAGTACAATTTCATTGTATGCAAAAAAACAAGACTCAAGACCATCACCCTATCATGTGTAATCGAGGGCAATGGAGACTAAGGAGATTGGCTCATTTCATCACTTTGAGTATGAAATGCTCCAATCTTCCTTGCATTCAATATAACGTCCGATTGAACACATACAATGCAACACAATATGCTTATCTTGCTCAAGTTTTACTTATCACTTTTGTTTACTCATTTTAAGTTACCAACTCATTCTTTAATCGATTAAGTCCAAGAGTGAGTGTCCTCTAAAGAGAAAGAAGTGTCAACCAAGGGATGATGTAAGGCAAGACAGAGTTCATGCCATTGATAATGAACCCTCAAAGGGGATTAAACCATTAAGCATAAACTCTATCTCAAGCTTAAAGAATCCCAAACTTGAAACAACTCTCAAATGCAATTGAAAGAGTGGAACAAATGAGAATGCAACAGAGCTATATATGCTAAAATTATATGCAAAATGACACTATAACATGCAACCAACTCAAGCAACTTGTGTTTAAAGGCCTAAAACACTAAACTAGTGAAGCCCTTTACACTATAGGCATGCAATACAAAGCTCAAAAAGCACAAACACCTTAAAACAGTCCTAAAACAGCCTAGAAGGAGTCCTAAAACATGTTGGAATTGAGCTAGAAATAGCTAGAATAACAGGCCTAAACATAACACAAGCTACACTAGTAAGCACAATTGCACTACAAGCATACAAAGCAAGGCTCAAATGCTCCAACCAACCCAAAACATAGCTAAAGCATGTTAAAACAAAGGCCAAAACATGCTGCACTTAAGCTAATTCAAGCTAGAAAATCATGCTAACATGTGAAGCTATCTAGGCATGCAAACAAGACATAAGGAGGGGAGGTTATCCCCTCCAATTTTGGACTTCAAAACAAGATTTTTGCCACTGAAAATACTCTAAAATTCAGTGGTTAAAAGGCCAAAAAAAAGTTGATTTAAAAGCTTTGAAAAAGGGCACAAAAGCTTTAACAAACCAAGTAGCAAAAGGGTGAACCACCCCTAACTCAAAAGGGACCTTAAACCACCATTTTTAAACCATAAAAACAGAGATTTTTGGAGGTCAAAACCAGCTCAAAAACAATGTGTAAAGATGACAAAACAAATATTTAAAACAAGAGTAAAATACAAGTGTTCTACCTCTTGAAGACAAGGTGCAATTTGAGCAACAAAACAAGCTAAAACCTTCTTCTTGAACTCAAACAAAACTCCGAGAGACCTCAACTCCAAGGTGATCAAGTTTGATCAAGGGTTCATGTGCAAAAGATAGATAAACTAGACTTCAAGGCACAAAATAATTAGAGAGAGAGAGAGAGAGAGAGAGTTCTAGAGAGAGAAATTTTTTTGTCTTCTAATTTTTTCTACCCCCCCCCCCCCACACATGCAAAAGAAGGGTCATATATATAGAAGATGAAAAATTCCCTCACCAAGATCCAGCCACACACGTGTTGGAAAATGCATCAATCTGTGCAAATAGCTGGCACAAAATATCACAAAATATCTGCAGGAACACTGGTGGCTGGCCGACCATCAGTGGTGGTAGGCAAGGTCTCATTGATAGCCGGCAAGGCACATCAATCCATGGCCTGCAGCCTTCAAGGATGGTTGGCAGGCCATCAAAAAACTCATTATGAAAAGACCTAAGCATGGTTCAAAAATGAAGCAAAAAGGATACAGGGTTTGGAAAGCTCAAACCTGTGGCGTTCTGCCGCGGACTTCGAGCGTTCAGTGACCAATCATACTCACCATCAGATGTACTTGTAAGAACATCCAAGTCTTGAGGACAGTAAAAAATAGGGTGTCTACAGTAATGCCTTGAACTATTCAGCTATTTGTGTAAGCCAAGACAATAGACTACACATAATGTATCTTCAGACATAGTTTGGTTCTTACGGTTGTGTTCATTTTGGCCCTGAACAACACTTGGTAATTCACAAGTGCTCTAGAGAATTTAGCCTTCTCAATTCTCATAGAACCGGTCCAGTTCACACTCATATAGGTGACTTCTTATTAAGAGTATCCTAATATACCCCACTTGGATGTCCAAGCTATAAGAATCATTAAAAGCAAAGCTTATCCTACCAACGCTACATGTATCACTCTTCTTATCATAGAAATAGGTAGGAGAAAACCTCCTTAGTGATATGTGAAGTCATCCATAATTCGGTTGTCCCTTTGAACTTAGATCTTGAGATCTCCAGTCAACTAGGTTGGGTTGCCATTATGGCTACTTTTAAGTAATAGTATTCAATCTCATTCCCCTCGATAAATGGTACACTTGCTCTTTGGCTAGCCCTTTCATCAATGGATCCGCAATATTCTCCCTTGACTTTACATGTTCTATGGAAATTATTCCATGTGAGAGCAAATGTCTAACGGTATTATGTCTTCAACGAATGTGTCGCGACTAACCATTATACATATGATTTTGTGCCCGTCCTATTACTGTTTCACTATCACAGTGAATGCATATAGCTAGCATAGGTTTAGGCCACATTGGAATGTCTTCTGAGAAATTACGAAGCCATTCTACTTCTTCTCCTATTTATCTAATGTGATAAACTCAGATTCCATTATCGACCTCGCTATGCATGTCTACTTGGAGGATTTCCATGAGACTATAGCACCTCCCAGGGTTAAAATGTATCCACTAGTGGATTTTGAGTCTTTTGTATCCGATATCCAATTTGCATCGATGTACCCCTCGAGTACTGCTGGATATTTGGTATAATATAAGCCATAATTCTAGGTATGTCTTAGATACCTAAGTACCCTAATTATCGCTTTCCAATGATCGGACCCTGGATTACTTGTGTACCTACTCAATTTGCTTACAGCATAGGCTATATCTGGCCTAGTGCAATTCATTAAGTACATCAAGCTTCCGATTATTCGAGAGTACTCTAATTGTGATGTGTCTGCACCTTATTTTATGACAAATGAAGACTAATGTCAATAGGTGTTTTAGCAGGATGGTTGTCATGCTTTCCAAAATTTTCCAGAGTCTTCTGAACATAGTGAGATTGAGACAAAGCATATCCTTCAGATGTTCTACGAATTTTTATTGCTATTATTATATCTGCTACTCCCAGATCTTTCATTTCAAACGTTTTTTTTCAACATTTTCTTTATGGATTTAATTATGTCACTATTGCTTCCAATAATGAGCATTTCATCCACATAAAGACAAACTATGACATAGCCTTTGTCTGTGTGTTTAACATAGTTGCATTTGCCACATTTGTTTATCTTAAAACCATCCGAAACATAACATGATCAAATTTTTCATGTCATTGCTTTAGAGCTTGTTTTAATCCATAAAGGGATTTGACAAGTTTACAAACCTTTTTCTCTTGGCCGGAAACTTGAAACCCTTCCGATTGTTCCATATAGATTTCCTCATCTAACATGCCATTCAAAAGGCTGTTTTAAGATCTGATGTATTTCAAAATTATACAAAGCTGCAATCGCAATTAGCATGCGAATAGATGTTATTCTTGTCACTGGTGAATACGTGTCAAAATAATCAAGACCTTCCTTCTGCCTGTATCTCCTAACAACAAGCCTGGCCTTGTATTTATCAATTGAACCATCTACTTTTATTTTTCTCTTGAATATCCGTTTATATCTAAGAGGTTTACACCCTAGTGGAAGATCCACCAGTTCCCAAGTATGATTTTGCATAATTGATTCAATTTTACTATTCACAGCCTCTTTCCATAATGGAGCTGTTGACACCCCATTTTTGACCGCCTTTAAGACTTGGGCGCCACTGATTGATCACTCGATGATGAAAGTTATGCTGTGCAAATGTTTAATTTTTTCAGCAAGAAGAGCTTCTAAATCCCAACCTTACACCCCATTTTGGACCAAAACTATTTTAGACCTTAAAACCATCTCTTTCAAAATATTTTTGAAAATGTTTCTATGATGTTCCAAGGCTCGCATTTTGTTTAAAATACTGCACTCTTCGGTAAACTACAAGGACAAAGTGGAAATAAATGAAAGGAAGGTGAACTCTTTGAAATACTCTTTAAAACAACTTATTTAAAGGTTTGGAGTTGAAGAAAATAAGAGGGATAGAAGAAAACTAGTTAGGAGAAAAGTTAGGCATCAATCCGTTAGGACAAAACTGAGCAGCCATCACTAAAATAGGCATATATATTTGCACACTTAGAATTTAGATGTGATGCCACTTCCATTGGAAAGTAGATTTCCGGGGCTTCAATTTAGACTCAAGAATAACCTAAAACCAAGTCTGGATAAGAGAGATATGCCCATTTGAAATCGAGCCTGGAAGCAGATTTTTGTAGCCAGCCACTATAGTGGCCTGGTAGCCAGTTGTGCAAAATTTGGCCATTTTGAGTGTTTTATCCAGCCAAGTGTCCCCCACTAGTGGCCTGCCGGCCACTTGTGTAAGAAGCCAATTTTGTGCAGATATTTGTTGCTAGTTGTTCCCACACTGTACCAATTGTTCGTATATAGATATTTTCGACTGAGGCTCATAGATTTCTATATATAGAGGACCTTCTCTCTTACTTTCGATATTAGAAAAATTTAGGAGTGAGAAAAAAATTTTGAAGAGCAAATTTTGGAAAATTCCTCTCTCTACAATTCTCTCTCTCTTACAACTTGCATAGCCTTTGCTTAAACACTCTAAACAAAACCTAGAGAGCTTCTTGCTTAGGTGATTTGAGCTTGAATTTGAGCTCTTAAGGCACTTAAGAGTGTGAAATTGGTGGTTTGTAACTCAAAGAAGCATTCCGCTTCAAGAGGTATACCTTCTAGTGTTTTTGTACCATCTCTACACCACTTTTTCTTAATCTTTTCTTGCTGTTTTTAAGTTGTTTATTACTTTTATTTTTGGGCTGAAACTTATGGTTTAAGGCCATTTAAGGAACAGGGGTTGATAGCCCTTCTTTGAACCTTGCTTCTAAGGCCTTTGCCTTTGTGTTTCCCACCTTCTCATCAACTATTTTTGAGCTTTTTACTACTTAATTTCAGAGCTTTTTCAGTGGCTAAAACCATGTTTTGAAGTCCCAAAAATGGAGGGGGTAGCCTCCTCTCCTTGTGCTTGTTTACTAGCCTAACTTGCTCCATGTTTTGGCTTATTGTTCTAGCTCTTGTTAGATTAATTCCAGCACTTTTTAGCACTATTTTAGGACTGTTTTAAGACTTTTTTTAGTTGTTCATTACATTTGAGCTTTGTATAGCATGCTTGTAGTGTAATAGTCCTCATGGGTTTGGTGGTTTAGGCCTTAGCCACCAACCTATTTTAGTTGATAGTGTTTATTTCAAGCTTTCCATACTTATTTTCATATATAATCACCTCTGCAACCTCCTTCCTTTCTTGGCTTTTTATTTTCTTTGAAAGTTGTTTCAAACTAGTTGTTTGTTTAAGCATGAGATTGAGGTATTATGCTTAATGGTTTAATCCCTTTGGGGGTTCATTACCAACGGCATGACACTTCTCTCATGCCTAAAACAACTCTTAGTTTGGTGCTCCTTTCCATTAGAGGACTTAAAGCTCACTTTTAGACTCAATTAGTTAAAAAATGATTGGTAATTAAATTGAATTAATAAATTGGGGACTAAAAGTGATGCAAGATAATAAAATCAAGTTGGGTTCAATCGGACGTTAATTGAACCCATTGAGTCTTGAGTCGTTTCATACTTGTTAGTGATGTAAACGGTTTAAGAGTCAATGTCAACCACTTCCCTTGATCAATCCATGATAGGAAGAAGGTTTTGAGAGTCTTTATATTGTGCATTTATTGAAATTATACACCTTGGCTCATAGGCCACCATGCAATGAAATTGCATCGATTGATGGCTTACGAATTGAGCTTGCCACTCCTTTGAGTTGTTTGATGATAAGAAGGGGTAAGGTGTACAAGCATTTCTTGAGAATACCCTGTTTGTGCTCCATATGCTTTCTGTTGCAATAGGAGGACTAGGCTGCTGGCCACTTTTTTTGGACGGCAGGCTACCACTTATGGCCAGTCGGCCACCACTTCTAGCCTGGCAGCCACTTTTGTCAAATTGAGCAGTAACTTTTTGGAATAGAGCAGAGGCCGAGGTGAGGTGAAAAGATGTTCTACTATGCAACAGAGGCATTCTGACAGCAGAACAGTGGCCTTTTCGGGTGGAAATTTGTGCATGCATGAGCATCCCTCGCTTCCCGGAGGGTAATTAGTTAGCTTAGTTACTTCTTTAATGTTATATTCATGTTGTAATTAAGTAGTTAATTCTAATTTGTAATTAATTAATTAGTGTAATTAATTAGTTATTTTCATAGAATAGTTAATTAATTGGTTTTGTAATAACTAACTAGCATAGTTAGTTTATTCGTTTTATAATAATTAGTTAATTCGTTTTGTAATAGCTAGTTAATTAGCCTAACTAGTTAGTTTATTCGGACCCTCCTACGCGAGGGCACAGCTGTAATAATGTGTATGTCTTCTAACCCCATGTCTTTTTCCCTTTTATTTACTTGCTTATGATGGTTAGTTTAGGGCATCATGTTTTGTTTAGCATCTCTCATGCCTTGCATCCATTGCCTTGCATGCATTGGGCTCAGCACATCATTCTAACTTGCATTGTAGTTAAACATTCTTTGAATACATGCTTAGACCACATGCTATCAATTGATTCATATGCCATATTAGTGGCCGACCCTAGTAATTGCATATCGCATGTGTTGCATTAGTCATGTTGCATAGTTAGGATCATGCATTATTCTAACTATTTTTTTTTTTGGCTTGCCTTGGAGTATTAGGTGAGTTTTTCTTTGTTTTAGCATATTGCATTGTATGTTAGTGTTGCCATGTTTAATATGCTTGCCATGAGGCTAAGTGCTTAAGTGCTATATCTGTTTGAATGCCTGTGGATGAAAACTAATTGCTTGAATTGGAATAATTTAAGTAATGTTCATATGCGATCACTTTTTCAAGTGGTACACATTTGAAACAATTTTCAAAACAAACATGAATCAAAGTATTCCAATTTTTGCAAATTAGTCTATACTTATGTGCGCATCACATAGTAATGTTAGCCTAACAAATTGGAACAAGAGCATATAATGTAAATAAGATTCATATCATGATTAGTAGAGGCCGATCTTTGATCGGATGAGCGGGGGTGCTCAATTCATGACCTTCCCCTCTCGTACCTAAGTTCTTGAGTTGAGACAATCTTGGTGATGACAGACACGTGGCCTTTGGCACGAGTCATGGATTTCCTAAATTTCCCAAAAATATTTAGGTGGCGACTCTGTATTTAGCAAAAAAGTCCATTTTTGGCAATTTGATTCAAAATCGATTTTCCAAAAGATTTGCCAAATTTGGACTCTTTGGTGTTTATCTATTTCACATTGCACTTATGAGATCAGATTCAGAACCGCAGGAGTACGATACTGTAGGGCTAGTCGTCTTCCGAAAGGAGCACGAAAAGTCGAGCTACAGGAGCTTCAGGACTTGACATTGCTTCCTTGAACTTTTGAGGCTCATATTCTAACAAGTATGTTAGAAAATCTAAACCATATGATTTAGAGATCCAAACTGTCTTGCTACGTCTAGGTTCATCTTCTTTATTATCATTTTGGTCTTCACTGCTACCCATAGCAATATCAAAAGTTCTTTTATCTGAACTTCTCTCTTCAGTTTACTTGCAAAGAAAAATGTGTTCGAAAAACGACGCATTCATTGACTCAATAATAGTGCTTACATGCATATCAGGATTTTCAGATCTATGAACTAAAAATATGTATGCACTACTATTATTTGCATAACCAATGAATACACAATCAAAGATTTTTGGTCCTATCTTAGTCATTTTTGGACTAGGGACTGCTACCTTGGCCAAACACCCCCACACATTTAGGTAATTGAAGGTAGGTCATCAACCTTTCCATACTTTATAAGGTGTTTGATTGATTTTCTTGTAGGGTACCCTGTTAAGGATGAAGTTAGCAGACAAAATCGTATCTCCCCACAAGTTCTGAGGTAACCTTGAAGTAATCAACATGGCATTCATCATCTCTTTAAGAGTTCGATTCTTTCTCTCAACAACGCCATTTGACTGAGGAAAATAGGGTGTAGTGGTTTGGTGAATAATACCATGTTCAGAACAAAATTCCTCAAATGATGCATCATACTCACCACCTTTGTCACTCCTTACTACCTTAAATGTTTTGCCAAGTTGATTTTCAACCTCAAACTTATATTGCCTAAAAGCTTCTAAGGCTTCATCTTTACTTCTTAATAAGTAAACATAGTAATATCGAGTGCAATCATCAATAAAAGTAATAAAGTACTTTTTACCATTAATCACAGATATCTGTGTGAATTAAATTTAGAGGTTCAATACTTCTTTCAACTTTATTAAATGATGCCTTAGTGAGTTTTGCCTCAACACAAATCTTACATTTATGATTAGGATCAAACTCTAAGTTTGGCAAACATTCTAAAGAAACAAGTCTACACAAAGAATTAAAATTTACATGTCCTAATCTACCATGTCATAAAATAAAAAAAAAAGACTCAGCAATATAAACAGAAGATGTGTTCTTATTATTAATAGCCAAATTAGGTACAACAGTTATTACATTGAGCTTAAAAAACCTATCACTCATGTAATCTCACCCCACATACATTCCACTCTTGGAGAGTACAACCTTATCAGATTCACAAACTAATTTAAACCCATTCTTGATCAATAATGACCCAGAAATCAAATTTTTGTGAATCTTTGGCACATGGAGTACATTGTTGAGTGTGAGTTCTTTCCCTGAGGTCATTGTCAGCACAATCTTTCGTTGTCCTTCTACAGTTGATGTGGAGAAGTTTCCCATAAAAAGTTGTTCCCCAATTTCCACCACTTTGTAGGTTGTGAACATCTTCTTATCTGCACAGATATAGGGGGTTGCTCCAGTATCCACCCACCACTCCTTGGGATTTCCTACCAAATTTGCTTCAGAAACTACTGCAGCAAGATTGATGTCTGCCACTCCATCAAAAAAATAAAAATCCTCAGCTTTGTTGCCTTATGCTGGCTCTTTGCTTGAACTCCCTTCGTCTTTGCGAACGTGACTGTAACGCCCTCAAAATAACAACATTAAACCCATCAATATAGACATGCATTGATATATAAAAGTTCCACATTCTTCCATTTATCAGAGTTTCATTACAAAAAGTATTACATGTTAACGACAAAAGCAAATGCCCTAAAGGCTTACAGCGTTCCAAGTTAACACTTGGTTACAACAAAAGAGTACTAACTCATTTACACATTAAGCCCTTGGCTTGAATTTACATGTAATACATCAAAATAAAACGACAAAAGTGTGTCCGCCTCTAGCCTCCCAAGCTATGTCCTTGGAGGTGGCATGCTACCTGTACCTGAAAATGATATTCCCATATAGGGTGAGCCACAGCCCAGTAGAAATACACTAAACCAAATATGAACAATGACTAAAAGATTAGCAATTGATAGATGGCCAACACAGATACTTTCCCTTATCACACTTTACGGTTTCATGACATACAAATCCAGATTACAGTCCATTTTCCATTTCTTTCAATTCTCAATTTACAACCATGGCTCAGAACCTGGCCAAATAACTCATATGAGACGGTAACTCATATCAAACACTTCCCATTTCATAATAGATAAGCATACTAGCTATATCACACAACAATAGATAAGCATACAAGCTATATCATCACTTCCACAGATATGCATATGAGCACTATCACACCTCCAAGGACATAGCTTGGGAGGCTAGAGGCGGACACACTTTTGTGGTTTTATTTTGATGTATTACATGTAAATTCAAGCCAAGGGCTTAATGTGTAAATGAGTTAGTACTCTTTTGTTGTAACCAAGTGTTAACTTGGAAAGCTGTAAGCCTTTAGGGCATTTGCTTTTGTCGTTAACATGTAATACGTTTTGTAATGAAACTCTGATAAATGGAAGAATGTGGAACTTTTATATATCAATGCATGTCTATATTGACAGGTTTAATGTTGTTATTTTGAGGGCGTTACAGTGACAATCCTTAGCGTAATGTCCATCTTTGCCGCACACAAAACACTTGCCTTTGAACCTCCTGTTGAACCTGTTGTTGATCCCTTTGTTAATCTTATTAGTTGATCCTTGTTTAGGACTATTTTCATAATGTTTTCGCTTCTTGTTGTTGAACTTTGACCCTTGTCCATGTTCCACAACATTTGCTTTAGCCTGAATGACATGGTTTCTTGACTTCTTGTTGGAACCATGGTTATCCTCCACAATTCTGAGTCGCACTATCAATTCCTCCAATTTCATCTCCTTTCTCTTATGCTTCAGATAACTCTTGAATTCTTTCCAGGATGGCGGTAATTTTTCAATAATTGCCGCTACTTGGAAAGATTCACTGAGAATCATCCCTTCCACATGTATATCATGGAGAATTAATTAGAGATCTTAACCTGGTTAATACCGTCTTGGAATCCATCATTTTAAAATCTAGAAAATGGATGACAACAAATTTCTTTGTACCGACATCCTTTGTCTTATATTTATGATTTAGAGATTCCCACAGTTCTTTAGCAGTGCTTTTGACACTATGCACGTTGTACAGTGTATTGTCCAACCCATTGAGAATATAATTCTGACACAGAAAATCACCATGTTTCCATGCATCGACTGTCAGTTTCTCCCTCGTTTAGTGCCGATGCTTTTTCATGAGTGAAGCAAGCCAAATTCAATGTTATAAGATAAAATATCATTTTTTGTTGCCATCTTTTAAAATCATTTCCATTGAATTTTTCTGGCTTCTCCTCATGATTTACCGGTACAGCCGGAGTCATCACTGGCATAACAGGTGTGGGGGTTGGAATAATAAGAGTCTCAGTATTGTTAGTTGTCATATTTCTGCCGAAATAAAAATGTACCAATCCCAAAATTTATACAGAAAGAATTTACGCACAAAATATACAGAATAATATTTTCTAACAAAATTCCAATGATAAACATTATATGACTACTATGTTATCAAAGAAATTATTAAACAGTATATTACTACTACTTAAGAAATTAAACAGTATATGACTACTATTTAATTTTCCGAAACAAAATATTCGTCTATCTAACACACAAATAAAAAAACAAGAATCTACTTTAAGATTGTTATTCCCATAGTGGATGTGTGTGTGTGTGTAAATTAATTGACTAAATAAAATAAACGACAAAATAAAATAATTTAATAAATGGGAGAAGAATGACGAAAATTTGAAGGAAAATTTTAATGAATGAATTGCTGGATGGCAGGCTTTATATAGGAGAAGAAGTGCCTTTTTAGAAAAGGTAGAAACCTGTTCGGACATATTTGAATATGTTTGGGTGGAATCAACGGGCAGAAAACTTGTTCGGTTTGAATTCTGCAGGTATGAACTTGTTTGGGATCTGTTTGGGTAAAGGAAAAAATCTGGACCAATTTATTTTGAATTTTCAACCAAAATTAAAAATAAATAAATAAATAAATTACAAATGTTTTTGACCCAAAAAGATAAGTATTGGGCCGGACAAGGCCAATCCAATCTTACACCTGCATCCAAGCCCAGTTCACCTGGATGGACAGCGGCGGTGGCGGCGAGAGTGTGTTTTTTTTGTTTTGAGTCCAATGGGTCTAGCCCACTTTACCTATAACCTCACCCTTCCACAAACTTGGATACCCCTTGGGGCCCATCCCAAGCATCCCAAGCTAGAATATATATACCCATATAAATCCTTAAGCCTTTCCAATGTGGGGCAAGCACATTTCACAAATGTGTAGAAAACCCACCTGAAGTCATTTCCACGAAGCCGAAATCACGCGTTGAATTCTCATTCATCTAGAAATGGTTTTGAGTAACCAAATACACGATGCTATTCACTACACGACATTAAACATGAACCCAATTAGTAACGTTAAAAATAACACTTGGGTCCCACCTTAAATAATGCTCAAAGTTAGCAACAAATAAGGTTTACAAAAGCCATTTTCAAACAGAATCCACTGCAGTTCTGTTTTGATGATTCAAATCATTCATTATGTAAGATCTTTTGTGCATATCATCCATAAAAAAATTAAGTGAATTTAATAATCATAACATTTTTATTTTATCGTATTTTTCTTAAAGAAATAACTGGTCTATTTTTAAAACATAATTTTTAAATTTTTTTAAATTTTTTTAATTTTTTTTATTTTTAGACAAACGTGATAAAATGAAAAAGCTTTTTTTTTTTTTTTGTGGAGAGAAACGTGATGAAATGAAAAAGCTCTACAACATATAAAAGATTTAGAGACTAAATTATTATCTCCATAAGTAAAAAATTTGCTGCAAAACATATTGGGACACCAATTCTTGTCTTTGCAAGGATAGTCACTAACGGATCGTCCTAAAAATGTAAATATATATATATATATATAAATTTTTGACAAAATTTTATAAATATCACTTATAAATTCACTTTTAAGGTCAAAATAATTTTGTCCAAAAAATGTTTAATTTTTTAAACAAAAATTTTGATCCCAAAAAGATAAGAAAAATTCTCCGATATGCAATGCACACCATATGCAACCTTATCACAAAATTATGCCAGTTTTCACGAACTTACATAAGTGATCTCACAAACATGTGCAAATTGAATACAAGTTCACGTAAATTCACGAAGTCACGTAAGTTTTAACAAACTTATGGGAATTTATGCTCAATTTACATATTTTTGTGAGATCACTTCTGTAAATTCATAAAAAAATTACGCAATTTTGTGTGAAGTTTGCATACAATATACATTGCACATCGGAATATTTCCTATATATGTATATAGGATCATGCTACAAGGCCTTTGGCTTAGTATGATTTCAATTTTACCTTCGTTGTGAATTGTTGTTTATAATAAAACAAAACTTTCTGATATGGTATCAAAACTTCTTTTGAAGTTTTATTGTATCTCTTAAACTATCAAAAAAAATCAATTAAACCCTTAAATATATTAGAAAAATTTAAATTTAAATATTAGATAATAATTTTTCATCTAAAAAAATAAAAAAATATATAAACAAAAAAGTAATATATTTGGGCTATTCAGTATTCTCTAAGGAGTTGTTACTGATTTTAGTATCGAGTAACCTTCAGTCAATGATACGATCAGGTAAGTATTAACCTCGATATTGTAGGTTGAAATCGATATTCATCTTCATTGTTCAATTTATTGTTTCTCAAAAAAAAAAAAAAAAAGTTTCTTTCAAAACAAATGTGGTCTAAATTTTTATCCACAAAATTTTCAATCTATTACTATCCGATCAGTTTTGTTGAAATTAATTTGAGGAATAATAGGCTTACTACAATTTCCAAGTGAGAGAGAGAGAAAGAGAGAACCGACCAAAAATTTTGAGCTTAATTAGTTTTGCAAGACCGGATCAAGATAATTTGAGACTTCAACTAACAATTTCAAATGAGGCATTTTATAATTTTTTAAATGCTTTCATTTTAATTTAAAATTTCTTTTTTTTGACCTTTCAAGATAAAAAAAATATATATGTTAAATATAATTTCTTAAATATATTCAAGAGTCTAATTGACATTTAGGAATAATTTAGGTGGTAAAATGAAATTTCAATGTCATGTCAAGAAGTTCCGTTTGATTATGGATAGCAACTGACGGTAAAGGTGAAATTAATTCAAAATCAAATAATTTAGTTGTAAGATTGATATGATTAAAAGAAGGGTAAATTGCACTTTGCACCTTTGCACTTTGCATCAAATCTCATTTCAACCCCCTACACATGAAATTATGACAGTCAACCCTAGCACTTCTGGTCAAATCTCACTTTGGTCCCTGTACATGAAATTGTGACAGTCAACCTCCTGTACTTTTGGTAACATCTTACTTTGGTCCCTACATAGGTGTCAATGTCCCCTTTCTGTTACTCAATTGTTTAAATCTTTAACAGAATCTAGTCATGTAATAAGAATGTCACTACAACATTAAAGTATGAAAGGAAAATCATATACATTTTCCACTAATACACACTATATCCCAAAATTTATATCAAAATATGATTGTGTTAGGCTAAAACAAAATGCAGATTGTGAATAATTATGAAGATCGATGAACTAGGATTTTGCAAAAATTGAAATCATGAAACTTTGTTTTTCACAGTAACATGGTCTTCTATTTATTCATCTTTCTTTCTATTTGATTTCTTTGTCGCATTTTTTTTATTTTATTTTAAAGACTCTAGTTTATTGTCTTTTCATCCCAGTTTTTACCATACAAACATATATATATATATATATATATTGTATTATATAACTCTCATGTGCTTATCACATAGGACAAAGTGTATTGGTGAGAAACATGGATAATTTTCCTCTCTTACCCTCATTTCTTTGTCACATGATTAGATTTTGTTAAAGATTTAAAATGAAGTTACAGAAGAGGGACATTGATACTTATATAGGAACCAAAGTGGGATTTGAGTAAAGTGTAAGGGGTTGACTGTCACGATTTCATGTATAGAGATCAAAATGGTATTTGACCAGAAATGCAGGGGATTAATTGTCATGATTTCATGTATTGGGGTCAAAGTGAGATTTGGTGCAAAGTACATGAATGCAAAGTGTAGTTTACTTAAAAGAACAATGAAAGGCAAAATAAAATGAGACTTTGATCCATAAATCCTAAAATCAAAACTTATAGACCAACTAGTCCCATGATTATTTTAAATACACAAATCCTTGTTTGTTTAAATTGACACATTCAGCCAATCCTATCCCCACACACTACAACATACAATACAACTTCTTAACGTGAAAAATGGGCAAGAAAAATACGAGCAATGGACCATTACATTGTACCAAACCAATAATCTTAAGTCAGTCTGACTCACTGTTTTTGTTCACAACCACCGTATATATGTGCTTGATAAGTTCGTGAACGCGGTTCTTTCACTTTTAGGGTAAATTACACTTTATTCTTTTTATATTTAGTCAATTTTTATTTTTTTTATAAGTTATTTCAAAAGTTAATTTATATCCAAAATTATACATAAATTGGCACATTAATAACCACATGATATAAAAATATTTTATTATATATGTGGGGATATATTTTCTGAGTACCAACACGTGGCCAAGGTGACGCCGACGTGTCAGCTAGGGTGCCACGTATCCTGGTCGTAACGCTGAGGTGATCTCGGCCAGGCCGAGGTTATCTCCGAAGATATCGGATTTCGGGATAAGCGGATAAGGGACAAGAGTCCTAGAATAAGGAAGGACTTCAGCCTGGATAAGGATAAAGCTCTGAGGGAGTTTATCTTTATCTATTGGAGAGTCCAAGCTAAGCACTGAGCAGAAGTCCATTGAAGCTAGGCTTCTATTAGGACTAGGATTGAGTTGGCTATAAAATAGAGGCACTCCCAATGGGTCTAAGGTACGCAATTTATATTCAGAACAGTGAGTAAGCACTATTGATTATCTTTGAGAGATATTTGATTACTAACTTAATCATCGGAGTGTCCTTAGGTGGACGAACCACCGCCGGAATCTCTTCTTTTCTGTGACAGGTCGTTCGGGCAATCTATTCTACCAGTGTTCTCCAGCTGAATACTGAGTTGGCAGTGTGGTCGGAAATTCACTCACACAATATATAACTCAGATGTTTAGCACAAATCGAACTGTATATAGTAATATACTTTTCATGTCATATGAAAGTTAATGTGATATTTTTTTTCTCTAATTTTAAACATAGATTTGCTTTAGCAGTAAATTAAGAAAAACTTAAAATATAAAGGGACAAAGTGAGAAAAAAAAATGCAAGGACCAAAGTAAAAAAAATGACTAAACATAAAAAGGACAAAATGTAAATTACTTTTTTATTTATTTATTTAGGGTTTATTACACTTTATACTCTTAAACTATCATTAAATCATCCATTTAGTCCCTGAACTATCAATTGAGTATACGAGGTCCCTAAAGTATATAAACAAAAGTCTATTTAGTTCCTAAATTATCGATTGAATCTATTAAGTTTCTCAAGTATTTAATTCAATCCTATTTAGTCGTTGATTACAAAAATAAAATATAAACCCATAAGTATTATAAATTAGTAAAAAACTCTATTTAGTTAAAATTTTATTTCAAAAAAATTTTAAATTTCTATTCTGCCTTTAAAAAGTGGGCGTGTGGTGAATTATCTTTATGAGGGTAAGGATAATTATTTATAGTATTTTCTTACTTATCTTGTACAATAATTATGTGTTTGTCTTTATCTAATATTATATGTCAGATTTTATTTATAGTTTATAATTGATTATTTTTAAATTTTTCGCTAATTTATAACTTAATTAATGTATTATTTTGTTCTATTATTATTTGTAGCGAAGTATTATTATTTAAATGAGAGATGCTTTTCTCTGGTCCAAATCGGACTGAAGAGAGCTGTTGGGCCTCTGTGGGCTTACCACGAAGCCCACATTGATGATCCGAACCATTCAATGTGTAGAGCTTATCTCAAATTTGATCTCATCAAGTGGGTATCGATATCCGATCAACGTACTTTTTTGTAAGGATGAAGTGCTTGACAAACTCTGTAACACCCCAAAAATAATGCGACATGAACTACCCACATTAACTAACATTCACTAGGCCACAACAATAGACCTTCCATCACAACATAATTAATAAGAGAGTCCATACAAAAGTTCACATGCGGTTACACATTCAACGATAAAAGAATCACCTGAATCTATAGCATGTGAAGCATATAGTTCCAAAAATAAATAGAATGCCCTTACGGGCTACAACTTCCGAGGCTTAAACCTGGTTACACAAAAGTGGTCTCTCGGACCCATACCAAAAATAGCCCTTGGCTTTACAGATAATCACAACTAAATAAAGAGCACACTACTCTTCTCAAAATATTTCCACGCCCTCAATTCGGCGGGAGCACCACATCTTTACCTGCACCAAAACCCATAGGGGTGAGCATAAAGCCCAAAACCCTAATGGCTTACATCTTTCCAAGTCAATGCTTGGATATATCAAAAGTGAATCTTAAGTTCAATACAAATAAAGCCTAAGGCTTGTACAAAATTAAATACAAAATAACAAAACTAAGCCTTTTGCTCCATAGTCCTCCCAGGCTAAGTCCTTGGTGGAGGCATATCACCAACACCTGAAAATGGTTTCCCCATATAGGGTGAACCAAAACCCAGTAGAAATAATCCAACACAATATATGAATCTTAAATAAAGATATAAGGATAAAATGCATATGTAATGCTGATGACCGTCGAACGTCTTACATTTCTTTCCCAAAAACCATGCCATGCTCAATTTATATCACAATGCTCAAATCATGTCCTTTACAATAGGAAACAAGGGGAAAATTTCTAACCGATACAACCTTTCACGGATATTTCGTCTGAAGGAAACCGTCAAACGACAAGCACTACTATTGTCATTTTACGGATATTTTGTCCGCAGAAATCGACACCCATGTATACGCGTGTTTTTCGAGACTTTCATCTAGGACACATAGACTAACATGATTTGGTAATACACACATCTTTCCCTCGTTCACCTATTTTTCTCAAAATCATATACATTTGCAATGTATTAAATGAGCAATAGTATTGAATGCACATAGATAAGAAATTAGTTTCAATTCACCTAATCCTCATGTAATTTCTACAACAATCATAACTATCCTCTACCGATAGTCCAAAACAGATATTTCTAAATAGATATAACATCTCCAATACAGATAAACTTTCCAAAATTTAAGATGTGAACGATAATACATATCCAACTCCACTATCCATGTCAATATCCATCCAATTTCACATTTTCAACATCAATTCTATTTATTTATACAAAATAAATATTTCAGACATTTAGGAAAAAACCCCATTTTCTTCCAGAATCCATTCCAAGTGTCAAAATCAATAATTTTATCACAACTCAACCTCATTTCCAATCCCACAACCATTTTCAATACATTCATTCGAAAACTCCTTTTTTGATTTTAAAACAAAACCCTAGATTTGTTCAAAATCCTCCAAAACCACAAGATTGTTTTATAAAAACAAATAGCTAAGTTAAAAATCATAAAAGAGTATAGAGGATCCCTACCTCAAAGCTAGAAGCCCAAGGATAGAATGGAGAAACTTCAAAGAAGCCAAAATCCAACTTTGCTCGAATGAAAACGAAGCTCTAAGTGAGCTCTACCTTTTTTCTCAAAGGAAGTAAGGTAGAGAAATCAATGGATCCAAGTGTTTTAGAAGAGAGAGGCTTAGTTTTAGAGAAATGGGGTCTCAACTTAGGGTTTTTAGAAAGTTTAGAGAGAGAGAGAGAGAGAGAGAGAGAGAGATATGAAAAAGTGATGTAAAAAGTGACTTTTATGGACTGATATACGCGCAATCTGCTCAAGCGCAAGAAGTGACGCTCGAGCATCCATACACGAAAATAATTACCGCTCAAGCGCAGGAAGTGACTCGCGAGCATAGAATGCACTTTCCCAGTAGTTTTATAGACTGATGTCTATTGCTCGAGCTCAAGCGCATGACCGCTCCAGTGTAAGAAGTACCGCTCGAGCATAGAATATACTCTCCCAATAGTCTTGCAGACCTGTCAAAATACTAGGAGTCCACAAAGTCCTCTCGAGCGCAAGAAGTTACGCTTGAGCGTAGAGACCAAAATCTGGGCAATCAAAGTTTTGAAAAACAAGCTACCAACCCGTCCCAAATACAACCAACACATCCCAAAAGTCAAACTTAAGGAGGGAAAAAGAGGAATAAGACATGAACAACGATACAAAATGATGAAACATGAATCCAGAATATCAAATTGGTCAGGTCTTAAACCAGAATCACTATAACTACAAAAATAAATAAATAATTCTCAGATCTAGATCTGAGAAATCTATTCAAGTTTCCTCTTCTATTTCTTCAAATATATTTCCCTTTGTCTTGTTATTGTTGCTCTCTTATTATCGTCGCTTATCGTTAGATTGGAGAGTAATGAACTGGAGATTTGTTGGAGAAGTGTGTTCTCGTGCTTGATTAGCTCGACAATTTTTATAATGAATGTAGTTGAAGATGATAGGGTTCGAGAAGTTGAATCAGAAGCTGAGAGTGAATAGATTGCTCGTAAAACATGCTCTAATGTTTCTAAACTTGTTGATTCGTGAAGCAATTGAAGGAGTCCCTATAACCTTCTTTCTTGTATTATTAGAGCTCATAAAAATTCACCAGAGAAAATGAGTATTGCGATGCAATTCGTCGCTTTTTCTTACGCTGCAGCGGTGCCCGAGACCAGTAACTGGACTAGAGCAGGTATAGCCCCTTCCTCGCCCAATGAAACCCTAATGTCTTCCACAGCAGCCAAGTTCTTCAAAGCTCCCACTACATATCCTTGTGTTGTTAACAATCCCAATTGACAAGCTTTGATTAGCACCGATACATCGCTGTAGGCTGAAATCGCCCAAGCATTATCGATATCAGCGGTGATTGCTTCAACCACCATTGGCAGCTGCACAGCGAAGTCGATGAACTGTCACATGATATAATAATAATAAAAAAAATAAACGAGTCAAATTACTCTTACAAGCGAACAATGAAAATTTTGATTGTCAATATGCGATTAATAAAAATACAAAGCAAATAAAAGTCTAGTAATGAAAAATTACTAAGCATTCTTATTCGATGTATAATTGTATATATTAAGTTGAGAAATTAATCTTTTTATTATTAAAATAGGGAAAAGCAAGGCCACTTTGACATTTTTTGGACCCTAAGAACTCCTAATATGGGGCCTTTTTATATACTAAAAAAAATTATGATCAAAAGATTATCTATAATTTTTTTAATTGTACTTACAAAAATGTTACTTCCATATACAACTAGTAAAATTTACTTAAATTTGTAACAAAGTTTATAATAAGAAAAATGATCAAAATAATCTGAGCTCAACTAATAAATAAAAAGTGAACAAATTGTAACAAAATATCATTTGAAGATCATTCTTGCATTTTTAATTGCAAAATTGTTCATCAAGCTTGCACAATTCACTTCTAAATTAAATCATTTTCAATGATAAAATTTCTAATTCATTAAATTTTTAACATAGTTGACCGAAAGTAATATTTAATTAATGTTAAATTTGAATATTTTTTTCTCTAGAAACAACTGTAACTAATAGAATAAATCGCATTCTATACATAATCAATGCATTTGAGAAACAACTTTGCATTATTTTCAAATAATTCACCATATCAATCATCCTTTTAGTTTTTTCTGGAAAAAAACAAAAGGATGTCACTACGACATTAATAAGAATGTCACTATGACATTAGGGTATAAAAGGAAAATCATATACATTTTCCACTAATACACACTATAACCCAAAATTTATATCAAAATATGACTGTATTAGGTTAAAACAAAACGCAGATTGTGAATAATTATTAAGATGAACTAGGATTTGGCATAAATTGGAATCACGAAACTTGGTTTTTCACGGTAACATGATCTTCTGTCTATTCATCTTTCTTTCTATTTGATTTCTTTGCCGCATTTTCTTTTTATTTCAAAAACTCTATTTTCTTGCCTTTTCATCCTAATTTTTACCATAGAAACATATATATATATATATATATATTATTAGATAACTCTCAAGTGCTGATCACATAAGACAAAGTGTAGTGGTGAGAAACATTGATGATTTTCCTCTCTTACCCTTATTTCTTTGTCGCATGACTGGATTTTGTTAAAGATTTAAAAATGAAGTAACAGAAGAGGGACATTGACATTTGTATAGGAATCAAAGTGGGATTTGAGTAAAAGTGCAGGAGGTTAACTGTCACGATTTTATGTGTAGAGACCAAAGTGGGAGTTTACTAGAAATGTAGGGGGTTAATTGTCATGATTTCATGTGTAGGGGCCAAAGTAAGATTGTATGTGAAGTACATGAAGGCAAAGTGTAATTTACTTAAAAGAACAATGAAAGTCAAAATAAAATGAGACATTGACCCATAAATCCTAAAATCAAAACTTATAGACCAACTAGTCCCATGATTATTTTAATAAATACACAAATCCTTGTTTGTTTAAATTGACACATTCAGCCAATCCTATCCCCACACACTTACGATGTATTTGGTTGGGGGACTTGGAAAGGAATTTGGAAGAAAAAAAAAAAAAAAAGGGAAAATATGTGTGAAATTAGGTAAAATGTAAGTATATTTTAATCATATTTCACTTAGCTTTTCCCTTTCTCTTTCCAAATCCCTAATCAAACACAGCATTAACGGATCTGATTGAAAACAACACCAACAAAATAGGACCTCATTGTTTATTGAAAAAAAATAGAGGACCTACAAGACCAACTTTTCCCCTGATGAGATTTTTTGATAATTTTTTCATATAAAATTTCCTCTTTCATATCAAATCGATCATATGATAAAATTATTTGTTTCAATCCTAAATTCATAGGAAAATTGTGAAATTTACATTTAAACTGTTCTCCTTCAATAATTAATGTCAATTCATACATTTCAAATCACATTCGTGCAAATGAAGCTTTACTGGGTGATAGTTGGCCTGTGGGTGGTTGGTCTTTAAAATCAAATGTGGAGCTCTATTTGATGCCTAATTTTCTTAGATATTGTTGGGTATTATAATTTATTATTTTTTATTTATGAATATTAAATATATTTATGTTTATTTTTGATAAGAGTAAAAATAAAAATAAAAAATAAATAGATTTAGTACACATACATATTTTAAAATTTATTTGGAAAAAAAAAAGGTGAGAAGGGATGGCTAGAGGTGGTTGCTGGCGAGATGTGGTGGTCGAAAGTGATTGTCAGTGGCCCAAGTTGGTTGCCACTAACTGGAGGTGATTGTCAGCAGTTAAACATGCTAGAGAAGGTAGCCAATGATTGTTATGAAGAGTGGGGTGGGTGGTGCCCGGAAGAAGTGGAAGTGATAAAAAGGATTGAAAATTTATTTTCTAAATAAGTTAAACTAACTTCTTGTATATATATATAACAAAAGAAATTGTAAATTTTGTAAATATAGCTTACAACTTTTTGAAATAAAAATTGGCAAGAAATCATTTTTGTTTACAATTTTTAAATTTTTCATAAACATAAATTTAAAATTCAAATACAACCTACCACTCAATTTCAAGAATCAAATTCATCTTGCTTTTAACTACTTATGCAATGACACGAACATTGCTAATTGTTAGTTTTTAACGACAAATTGAAAAAATCGTCTTAAAAAGCGTCACTAATTGTTAATTTTTAGCGATAGATTCAGAAAATCATCATGAAAAACTTCACTTCTTGTCAATTTTTAGCGACAAATTCAACAAATAGTCACGCAGAAAAAATTAGCAATTCCTAATAATTTACTTAATTTTTTTATATAATTTTTCAAAAATAAATAAATTGGGTTAGTTTCAAACTCCCGTAACTCGAATTTAACATGAGTAACTCAATTTTTTTATGTGACATGGCAATTATCTTTGTTTTTTGATGTGTTTTTTTTGCTTTTTTTTATTATATTAAAAGTCATTTTGGAATATTAATCAAGGTATTTTTGGAGATTCAGGCTTACCTATCTTACTAATTTTTATGATTTTCTTAACTTCTAATTTTATGGATTATTCATGAATTTTTGATTTATTTTTAATGGATATTGCCATTGTGGGTGTAGATGAAAATATTTTTTTATTATTATTAACGGGTTAAATATATATTATTTGGAAAAATAAGTTTTGTATATACTTATAAAAGAATTAGTATCAACCAATTATACCTTAGTTTTAAATAATTCAACATAGCAACCATATATTAGATTTGAATGTTTGCCAAACTTTGTTGGGAACCCCTTAGAAAAACAGGAGCTAATCACATCCATAGAAAAGTTAAAGCGAGAGCCACTCCACAAACTCTCGTCACATAAACATCAATTGAAAATGGAGAAGACGAACAAAACGACTCCACCAAAAGAGCCAAGCATATCTCCATTACCGTCTCTTCACAAGTGTAAAAATGTCCACAAGTGAGACCTAATCCCTGCAATTATTGAAGGTTTAACAACTAGAAAACTCATAATCTTAAACACGTTTTTAGTGGTGTGCAACAAATTTTTTTAGTTATTAATGATACGTGTTTTGGGTAAAAATCATCTAGTAAATCCGACCTATATCTCACATGTTGTGCCATTGTAATTGTACAGGGTCATAAAATTATTTTTTCTAATTTTTTTTCTTATATGTTTTAGACAATGTGATTGTGTTCTTTTCATTTATAAAGTGGACACAGCTACACCATAAATCAAACTTACCAAATAACTTCTCATGTTGAGGAGAGCCTTGGGTGCCCATGGAGCCCACTACAGTTCTATTTTGATGATCCAAATCGTTCATTTTGTAAGAACTTCTGTGCATGTCATCCATAAAAAATAAAATAAAAAATTAAGTGAATTTAATAATCTTAACATTTTTATTTTATCATATTTTTCTTAAAGAAATAGCTTATCTATATTAAAAACATAATTGGTATCAATTTCATTTATTTTTACTTTTTTATAGACAAACGTGATAAAATGAAAATGGTCTACAACATATAAAAGATTTAGAGATTAGATTTTTATCTCCAAAAGTAAAAAAATTTTGAACTACTCAATATCAATTTATTTTTGAACTACTTAATATCAACATATAAAAACTTTATAGGGTGTGTGAAAAATTTAAAAATAATAATAATAAATGTGGGGACATAATTTTTGAACGACAAACATGTGGCCAAGGTGACACCGAAGTGTCAGCCGAGGTGTCACGTGTCCTGGTCATGATGCCGAGATGATCTGGGCTAGGCCGAGGTTATCTGCGAGAATATCGAAATCTGGGATAAGCGGATAAGGGACAAGAGTCCTAGAATGAGAGAAGACTGCAGCTTGGGTAAAGACAAGACTCTTAGAGAGTTTATCCTAATCCTACTAGGAGTCCAAGATTAGCAGTAATCCTAAGTCCATTAGAGCTAGGCTTCTATTAGGACTAGGATTGTGTTGGCTGTAAAACGGAGGCACCCCCATGGGTCTAAGGTATGTCTTTTATGCTCTGTCTAGTGAGTTAAGCACTATTGGTTATCTTTAAGAGATATTTTACTGACTTGATCGTCGGAGTACCCCCGGGTAGATGAACCACCGCAGGATTCTTACCTTTCTGTGACAAGTTGTTCGGGCTTAATCTATTCTGCCAGTGTTCTCCAGCTAAGTGCTTAATTGGTAGTGTGATCAGAAATTGACACACACAATTTGGCGCCGTCTGTGGGAAAGAAAGGAGAATAGATGGCCAACGATGGATAGAAAGAGAAGGTTGGGAACGACACCCCTACTGAGAATGGGAAACATATTGACTCTGACGTCGAAAAAGTCAACTGCAACGATGAGACTCATGATAAGAATCACGAAGGAAAAGACATCGGCCAGGAGAGCGACATACCAAAGAAAACGGACCGGAGCGGGTATTACAATGAGGACGACCTCCAGGTATGGAAAGAAAGATGCCTACGGAGGGACGATGAGGTAAAGGCCATGGTGAACAAATTGGCGGACCTACAAACAGTGGTCAATTTCATGATGCAGAATAACGTCATGCAGCCACCGTTCCCACTACAAGATACGCCAATTCCAGTGGCAAAGGAGGATGCCCGAAAAGAGGGGCAGAAAACAGTCCCTACAGTCCCCCAGCACACTAGGACCGAAAAACACTGTCACCAGTCTTCAAGGGAGGTCGGACGAGAAGAGTCAGGAAGGGAAGAATCGAGGAGGACGCATCGCACCAAGGAAGCCGACCCCAAAGAACATCGGCATGTTCAAGGGCAGGAGTTGTGCTTCGACGCAACCAATGGAGGGAAGTCCAAAAGGACCCATAATGAAACTAGGAGTAGTGCACCGAAAAGGCTAAAGTCAGGAGATAGCCGAGCTCCTGGACGGACCAAAGAAGATCTGGGGGATCACCTACAGAGGAAGCAACAAGATGCCGAAGTAACCTCCCCGGTCAAGCCGAGAACGCCATTCTTGGTAGAATTGGACAAATTCGAAGCCCCAAAGAGGTTTAGCATGCAGAGATTCCAGATCTACGACGGTAAGTCGAACCCCAACCTTCACGTCGGCTTGTACCTGAAGTCGATGGCGTTGTACACCGGGATTGAGCCGTTGCTCTGCAAGGTGTTCCCCTCATCTTTCGAAGAAATTGCATCGAACTGGTTTCACAAGTTGCCGAAAGGAACTGTGAAAACCTGGGAAGGCCTGGCTGAGATGTTTGTGGCCAGGTTCGTGACAAACAAGCTACAGCCATTGAGGGTGGACGCCCTAATGGCCTTGAAGATCGGCGAGGATGAAAGTCTTAGGGCCTATGCCAAAAGGTATTATGAGGTATTCAACTGAATACCAGGTTGCAACCAAGAGGTGGCGGTCGTGTCATTTAAAAACAGCTTGAAGGATGACTGCTTGCTTCGAAAATCACTGGCAAAGACATTGTCGAAAAGCATGGAGGAGCTGATGGCCAGGATAGAAAAGTATGCCAGAGCTGAGGAAGACACGCCGGGGACGAAGGCATCCAAACAAGAGAAGAGAAATGGTTCGCCGAAGTGAAGCCAAGATAACACTGGATACGAGAAGAGAAGAGCTTAGCCCAAGTGAGCAGATCCCGGATTCCAGATCTCAAATCCTAGATCCCAGAAGACAAGATCTCGGCCTAGATGATTAAGTCCGAGAAGAGAAGAGCTTGGCCCAAGTTAAAGGATTTTTATATAAGGTCCACAAAGGAGTATGTGGAAGCCATGCAGGGGGCAGATCCCTTGGCCATAGAGCAATATCGTAGGGATTCTTTTGGCCTTACATGCAAAAAGAAGCTGAAGCCTATGTAAAAAAGCATGAAAAAACTTTGAAATCCACCTGCAACGTGCGACAGAACAGCAATTTGGCTGGGGGCATACCAGCAACAACTTGCTAGGGCTTACAACAAGAAGGTCAGCCCAAGAGAGTTCAAAGTTAGGGACCTCAGCCTGAGAAAGGTTGCCGGCAATGGGGCATAACGGCTGAAGTGCTAGTTTGATTTTTGAAATCTGTGCGATAGGACCGACTAGTCCTATGACGATGTTTCTGATTGAAACATGACGAATGACTTAGACTTATTATATGGCAGAGTAGAAACTTTACTTGCATATAATAAAGTTAAACTAAGTTGGGTTAACTTGGACTTGTCATATCGGCA
This sequence comes from Camellia sinensis, assembly GCF_055761805.1. NCBI lineage: Eukaryota > Viridiplantae > Streptophyta > Magnoliopsida > Ericales > Theaceae > Camellia > Camellia sinensis. The sequence continues at coordinate 155,763,437 of NC_138967.1, forward strand.
AAATCAGACACAGATTGGAGCTAAGTGCCTTAATAAAGAGACCAAGGTTAATAACCTCGGCCAGTCTTTTTTCAAATCTTACATCGGCGACGAGGTCAAAGCCACATGCCTAATGAGAACCCAAGTGGAACTTAAGTTCACATTAAGGGGCAAAGGGCTGAAGAATGATACTTGGGAGTTGGAATTTCACAAGCTAAGATTGGTTTAGACACTTGTTGAAATTGAAATTTACAAGTTGAAGTTAAACCGATGATATATTTAACACTTGTTGAAATTGAAATTTACAAGTTGAAGTTAAATCGAGGTCATCTTTAACACTTGTTGAAATTGAAATTTACAAGTTGAAGTTAAACTAATGATATGTTTAACACTTGTTGAAATTAAAATTTACAAGTTGAAGTTAAACCGAGGACGTGTTTAACACTTGTTGAAATTAAAATTTACAAGTTGAAGTTAAACTGATGACGTGTTTAACACTTATTGAAATTTAAGTTTACAAGTTGAAGTTAAACCGAGGTCACGTTTAACACTTGTTGAAATTGAAATTTACAAGTTGAAGTTAAACCGAGAACGTGTTTAACACTTGTTCTAATTGAAATTTATAAGTTGAAGTTAAACCGAGGTCACGTTTAACACTTGTTGAAATTGAAATTTACAAGTTGAAGTTAAATCGATGTCATGTTTAACACATGTTGAAATTGAAATTTACAAGTTGAAGTTAAACCGATGTCATGTTTAACACTTGCTGAAATTGAAATTTACAAGTTGAAGTTAAACCGATGATATGTTTAACACTTGTTGAAATTAAAATTTACAAGTTGAAGTTAAACCGAGGACGTGTTTAACACTTGTTGAAATTAAAATTTGCAAGTTGAAGTTAAACCGATGACGTGTTTAACACTTATTGAAATTTAAGTTTACAAGTTGAAGTTAAACTGAGGTCACGTTTAACACTTGTTGAAATTGAAATTTACAAGTTGAAGTTAAACCGAGGACGTGTTTAACACTTGTTCTAATTGAAATTTACAGGTTGAAGTTAAACCGAGGTCACGTTTAACACTTGTTGAAATTGAAATTTACAAGTTGAAGTTAAATCGATGTCATGTTTAACACATGTTGAAATTAAAATTTACAAGTTGAAGTTAAACCGATGTCGTGTTTAACACTTGTTGAAATTGAAATTTACAAGTTGAAGTTAAACCGATGATATGTTTAACACTTGTTAAAATTAAAATTTACAAGTTGAAGTTAAACCGAGGGCGTGTTTAACACTTGTTGAAATTAAAATTTACAAGTTGAAGTTAAACCGATGACGTGTTTAACACTTATTGAAATTTAAGTTTACAAGTTGAAGTTAAACCGAGGTCACGTTTAACACTTGTTGAAATTGAAATTTACAAGTTGAAGTTAAACCGAGGATGTGTTTAACACTTGTTGAAATTGAAATTTACAAGTTGAAGTTAAACCAAGGACGTGTTTAACACTTGTTGAAATTGAAATTCACAAATTGAAGTTAAACCAATGATATGTTTAACACTTGTTGAAATTGAAATTTACAAGTTGAAGTTAAACTAAGGACGTGTTTAACACTTGTTGAAATTAAAATTTACAAGTTGAAGTTAAACCGATGCCGTGTTTAACACTTGTTGAAATTTAAGTTTACAAGTTGAAGTTAAACCGAGGTCACGTTTAACACTTGTTGAAATTGAAATTTACAAGTTGAAGTTAAACCGAGGTCATGTTTAACACTTGTTGAAATTGAAATTTACAAGTTGAAGTTAAATCGATGTCATGTTTAACACATGTTGAAATTGAAATTTACAAGTTGAAGTTAAACCAATGTCATGTTTAACACTTGCTGAAATTGAAATTTACAAGTTGAAGTTAAACCGATGATATGTTTAACATTTGTTGAAATTAAAATTTACAAGTTGAAGTTAAACCGAGGGCGTGTTTAACACTTGTTGAAATTAAAATTTACAAGTTGAAGTTAAACCGATGACGTGTTTAACACTTGTTGAAATTTAAGTTTACAAGTTGAAGTTAAACCGAGGTCACGTTTAGCACTTGTTAAAATTGCAATTTACAAGTTAAAGTTAAACCGAGGACGTGTTTAACACTTGTTCTAATTGAAATTTACAGGTTGAAGTTAAACCGAGGTCACGTTTAACACTTGTTGAAATTGAAATTTACAAGTTGAAGTTAAATCGATGTCATGTTTAACAAATGTTGAAATTGAAATTTACAAGTTGAAGTTAAACCGATGTCATGTTTAACACTTGTTGAAATTGAAATTTACAAGTTGAAGTTAAACTGATGATATGTTTAACACTTGTTGAAATTAAAATTTACAAGTTGAAGTTAAACCGAGGGCGTGTTTAACACTTGTTGAAATTAAAATTTACAAGTTGAAGTTAAACCGATGACGTGTTTAACACTTATTGAAATTTAAGTTTACAAGTTGAAATTAAACCGAGGTCACGTGTAACACTTGTTGAAATTGAAATTTACAAGTTGAAGTTAAACCGAGGACGTGTTTAACGCTTGTTGAAATTGAAATTTACAAGTTGAAGTTAAACCAAGGACGTGTTTAACACTTGTTGAAATTGAAATTCACAAGTTGAAGTTAAACCGATGATATGTTTAACACTTGTTGAAATTGAAATTTACAAGTTGAAGTTAAACTGAGGACGTGTTTAACACTTGTTGAAATTAAAATTTACAAGTTGAAGTTAAATCGATGCCGTGTTTAACACTTGTTGAAATTTAAGTTTACAAGTTGAAGTTAAACCGAGGTCACGTTTAACACTTGTTGAAATTGAAATTACAAGCTGAAGTTAAACCAAGGACGTGTTTAACACTTGTTGAAATTGAAATTTACAAGTTGAAGTTAACCCAAGACGTGTTTAACACTTGTTGAAATTGAAATTTACAAGTTGAAGTTAAACCGATGATATGTTTAACATTTGTTGAAATTTAAGTTTGCAAGTTGAAGCTAAACTGAGGTCACGTTTAACATTTGTTGAAATTAAAATTTACAAGCTGAAGTTAAACCGAGGACGTGTTTAACACTTGTTGAAATTGAAATTTACAAGTTGAAGTTAAACCGAGGACGTGTTTAACACTTGTTGAAATTTAAGTTTACAAGTTGAAGTTAAACCGAGGTCACGTTTAACACTTGTTGAAATTGAAATTTACAAGTTGAAGTTAAACCGAGGACGTGTTTAATACTTGTTGAAATTAAAATTTACAAATTGAAGTTAAACTGATGATATGTTTAACACTTGTTGAAATTGAAATTTACAAGTTAAAGTTAAACTGAGGATGTGTTTAACACTTGTTGAAATTGAAATTTACAAGTTGAAGTTAAACCGAGGACGTGTTTAACACTTGTTGAAATTTAAGTTTACAAGTTGAAGTTAAACCGAGGTCACGTTTAACACTTGTTGAAATTGAAATTTACAAGTTGAAGTTAAACCGAGGACGTGTTTAATACTTGTTGAAATTAAAATTTACAAATTGAAGTTAAACTGATGATATGTTTAACACTTGTTGAAATTGAAATTTACAAGTTAAAGTTAAACTGAGGATGTGTTTAACACTTGTTGAAATTGAAATTTACAAGTTGAAGTTAAACCGAGGACGTGTTTAACACTTGTTGAAATTTAAGTTTACAAGTTGAAGTTAAACCGAGATCACGTTTAACAATTGTTGAAATTTAAGTTTACAGGTTGAAGTTAAACCGAGGTCACGTTTAATGCTTGTTGAAATTTAAGTTTACAAGTTAAAGTTAACTGAGGTTATGTTAAAAGAAGATTGGTTTAAACACTTGTTGAAATTTTGAGAAAAATTTACTAGTTAAGCCAAGGTTATATTGAAAGAAATATCTACATACTTGTCGAGATTACCATGTTGCCAAGACTTGGAAGAAATTTGAAAACAGAAGTCTTGCTAAGAGTGAAGTATCAAGTTGTAAATAACACTTGTGAAAATATTGTAAAAAATATTTTCAAGTGTTAAGTCGAGGCTGAGATAAGCCGATTAGTGGGTACAACCGAGGTGTTACACCTCGAGGAGATTGCATAGTTAAGGTGTATTTTGAAGACATGCAAATTATTTTAAGTATAAAATGCATTCAGAAAAGGAAAGAAGGCACTTCGGCCTAACATTGAAGAGTGATTGTTTAGATTACAAAAAAGCCGATGTGAAGTACGCCGGTGTCAGACGGTGGTAGTAAGCAAAGAAGTGCAACGAAAGCCTCGTCGGAGAGAGAGAGTGAAACTGGTTGCAGAAAGCTTCGCAAAAGCAGCAATGGAGGATTTGAAAGAGAAAGTTCGAACAAGAACGAAGATGCAGAAGTGAAAAGACGGAGAGAGAGTTGATCAAAAGCATGAAATGGTGGCAAAATGGAAATTATGGTGCCTTGGACGACGTGCTTGTCAGACAGCTAACGCAAAAGTGATGCGACTTGATAGCATGTATCAGGTACGGTCCAGTAGGGAAAAGACGCATGGTAAAAACGGTTGAAATACTGTGCGTGCCAGCTCATACGTGTGCTGGAAATCTTGGAGTTCTTGATTCAATGAAGCAAATACATCGGCTAGGAGGACGGTTTCAGCTGAGAAACTTGAACGAACTTGGTCGTTGGTTCTAAGGCATTGATGAAAGCAGACTATAGGTCTTGATCATATTGAGCCGACGAGTTCTGACTTCAGGAATAAATGATAAAGCGAGCTTAGCCGACGTGCTAAATGGAAGAAATGATATAGGTTCCATCATCTCAGGATGCCGAGGTAATAGAACCTAGGGGGCAGTTGTGGGGACATAATTTTTGAATGACAAACATGTGGCCAAGGTGACACCAAAGTGTCTGTCGAGGTGTCACGTGTCCTGGTCATGATGCCGAGATGATCTCGGCAAGGCCAAGGTTATCTGCGAGAATACCAGAATCCGGGATAAGCGGATAAGCGACAAGAGTACTAGAATGAGAGAAGACTTCAGTTTGGGTAAAGATAAGACTCTTAGAGAGTTTATCCTAATCCTACTAGGAGTCCAAGATTAGCAGTAATCCTAAGTCCATTAGAGCTAGGCTTCTATTGGGACTAGGATTGTGTTGGCTATAAAAGTGAGGCACCCCCATGGGTCTAAGGTATGTCATTTATGCTCTGTCTAGTGAGTTAAGCATTATTGGTTATCTTTGAGAGATATTTTACTGACTTGATCGTTGGAGTACCCCCGGGTGGACGAACCACCGCGGGATTCTTATCTTTCTGTGACAGGTTGTTCGGACCTAATCTATTCTGCCAGTGTTCTCTAACTGAGTGCGTGATTGGCAGTGTGGTTGAAAATTGACACACACAATAAATAAAGTTATATTAAAAAAAAAAAAAAAAACTATAAAAAAAGAGAATAATATTAGATGCCCCCACTTTTTGTCATATATTATTGGATACGTTATATATATTTATTTATTTATTCTCCTCAATTAAAAATGTTACACTTTATCAATTTAGATTTTTAATTCGTAATAATGTGAACTTTACATTGAGAATCCGTTATATACATGAATGGAAATTGACACGTATTTTGCAAATAACATCAAATATTGTAAAATATTTGAAATGATGCTATTATTTTCTTTCCCATCTTTTCAATTTCTCTTTCCCTCATTTCTGCAACCCACGTCAGTAGTTGTGGTTGCTTACATTACAATTGCAACAGTAGTTGTCGTGGATAGAAGAAAATAATATCAATTTAAGTATTCAACAAGATTTAAGATCTCATATGCAACTTATATATCAATTTTTTTTTTCTTTTTCTTTTTTACGTAACAAATTCTTAGCAACAAGTTTTTACAAATTAATAGTTTAAAGTGATAAAGTATAACACATTTTAAGAAAATAAAATAATACTCAGTGATAATTCTAGAAGGTAAAATGTAATTTGTCCTATATCATCGGACAAAAGAATCTAAAATTTGGAGAAGGTAAAAAATTACAAAGGGAAGTAAATGAGAGGCATCGAAAATTTGCGATTTTGTTCACGAACCTTTTTTTTTTTAATTGTGTGTATAATAAACACTTTTTAATTGATGAAAAATAGAGGCCTCTATACTTTTAGGTGGGTCAATGTACCTTTGTAATAGAGTGCTTAGACACTTCCTACAAAAAAAAAAAAAATAGAGTGCTTAGACCAGAGGTTCATTTCTTGGCCAAGTTTAAGGTTTTGGCTAGAGGTTATTTGACTAAAATAGTTAAAAAAAGATAAAATAACTTGAAATAGTTAATAAGATAAAATGTCATATCTAATCCATAATTATTTCACTTTTTCTCTCACAATTATCAAGTTAACTACAAAAAAAAAAAAAAAACACCAAAAAACCAACTATTATCCCAAATATAACTTTTTTAGCCAGACTAAAATAGTCAAAAAATCAAATAGTCGAATAAAATAGCACATTCCCAAACGGACACCTATGTGTCAAAAAGTCAAATAGCCGAATAAAATAGCATATTCCCAAAAAGGCAACTATTATCCCTAAATCTTTTTTTGCCAAAATGATATTATTTGTCCAAAAGGACACCTACGTGTCTATCTGTTCAAATGTCACCTATCTGTACATGTGTTACTTATCTGTCAACCCAAGCCCTATTTAATTATCTAATTCTACTTCTTCAGTATATCTAATAGACTAATACTTATATAATTTAATTGGCAGGACTGAGAAATCAAATTTTAATACTAATTCAAACCCATAACGAAATAAAATAAAATTTTAATAACATTTTTATGTAATAAAATCTTAATTAAGTAAAGTCATTTACTAATTCATAATACTATATATTTTATTTTTGTAATCTTTTCAGGTACTAAATAGGTTTGAATTAAATATTTTAGGGATTTAATAGATTCAATCGGTAGTTTAGAAACTAAATAGACTTTGATTTATATATCTTAGGAACTGAGTAGATTTTATCGATAATTTAATAATTAAGTAGATAATTTAATGATAATTTAAAAGTAGAAACTGTAATAAAACTATTTATTTATTATTTTCCCATGCGCTATTGTCGTGTACACTATATGTGACAAAAATAATTTAAATATATTAAAAATTAATTATTACAAAATTGTCTAATGTACAGTGTGCATAGACTGTAACGCCCTCAAAATGAACCCATTATATATATATCATTGACACGCATTATTTAATGAAAACATTTTATTAATTCATTCATCAGAGTATTACTAAGTAAAAGCATTACATGTAACATCAGATAAATTGCCCAACAGGCTTACATCTTTCCAAGCCAACACTTGGATACAAAAATATGAGTTCTAACTCATTACAAGGAAAGCCCTAGGCTTGAATGTTTACATGTACTAATAAACAAAAACAATTAACTAAAGATAATCTTCTTGAAAATCCAGAAGCCCAAACCCTCCCAAACTAAGTCCTTGGAGGTAGCTTATCACCTGAACCTGAAAATGATGTTCCCATAAAGGGTGAGCCACAGCCCAGCAGAAATATACTAAACCAAATATAAGCATTGAATAAAGCAATAGCATACAATAATTGGTTAACCAAGATAATCAGTTATATCTCTATACAGTTTCATGATATTAATGTCCAAGATACGTTTTACTTTTCAACATTATCAATATGGCTCAGAACCTGGCCAAACTTACAACAGTGAACCATATATATATATATCAAATTCACATTCTTCCAATACCAACAAACAAATGAGACTCAGGCTCAAATCAAAACACTTCATACTTCCAGTTTGATACACATTTTAGTGTTGTATCAATAAAAACACTTCAATATAAATAAGCACACATAAAAGTGATGCTAATGGAGTCCATCCCCTATCTCCTCCCAAAACAAAATCCGGTTTAGAGGTCCATCCCCTATCTTCCCCTAAACCGTGGAGTACATCCCCTATCTCCTCCCACACAAAACAATGTATGCAAACACACAACATACACAACACACAATCAATACACATAATGTCTGTATTAATTCAACAGTCAAGATTGATGACTTAATCAATGATTAGTTTCAGTTATCCCTAATCCACATGCAGAGTCTACAACAAGCACGACTATCCTCCACCGATAGCCCAAAACAGTTATTTCTAGACTTGGAAATAAATATACCAACAATTCAATAGACGAGTGATTTAAATTAACCAACTACGCCATTTAATCAATGAATTCCCCATTTCCATGAATTAAATATACAAATTAATTTATTAATTCAACTAGGGTTTTTCCCAAAATTATCAAAGTAACCCCAACATATCAATATACCAAAACTTCGAACAAAACCTATAAAATGGAGTAGGAAATCCCTACCTCGAAGAAAACAACCCACAAGGAGAAGACAGAGATGAATACCCAAACACCAAAGTGCTCCAAATTGCCAAATGTTCAGATTAAATGGAAGCCCTCGACTCAATCTACCTTTTTAATGAAGGATCTAGGGTAGAAACACACCCTAAGTGGATCAAATCTAAGAGAGAAGGTGAGTAGGGAGAGAGAGAAGTCGGACCTAGGGTTTAGAACCAAAAATAATAAGAAAAAGACTGATCAAAACCCGCTGCTGCGTATATAAACTGGACAGGCTCGCTCGAGCGAAGACTTTGTCGCTCGAGCGACCAGACACAGAGAAAATACGCTCGAGCCAAGGAAGCCTTGCTCGAGCCAACAACTCAAAAGCTCGCTCGAGCGAAAGAAAGGTCGATCGAGCGAAAAACTCAAACCCTCAGGTCTGCAATAAGACACACGCTCGAGCGAAGAAACTATTGCTCGAGCGAAGAACGAACTAACTCGCTCGAGCGAAGAAAAGCTCGCTCGAGCCAAGAATGCAAAGCTACAGGTCCATACTGGATGCCACCCCCTCGCTCGAGCGGCCAACTCCTCGCTCGAGCGAAGAACCAAAAACCTGGACAGCAACCCTTGGTTTCTAAACCCAACCAACCTGAAACAAACCTGCCCAACACATCCTATAATTTCAAATAAGAAAATAAGGGACAACAACAACAATTATACAATAACAGAACCTACGGAACCCAAGTCCGGATATAATAATCAAATGGGAAAAGACCGGGGTCGCTATAACCTCCCCCCCTCAAAAGAATTTCGTCCCCGAAATTAAGCATAAGTTTATAAAAAAACAAGTTTTTTTTTTTTTTTTTTTCAATTCCCAAAGATATTATATAACAATAATAAACAGCTTGACCCAATACTGGTCACTTCATCTCTTTATCAAGAAGCATCTCACAATATATAAAACAACATATATTTCAGCCTGTATCACTATTATGCATTTCTCCCTTCAATGTTAGCAATTCCCATATCATAGTCAAGTGCATGATATATACAACACATTTAACAATGCAATCAACATATGCAATGTTACACTAACCTTTTATAATGGAGCAAGTTTCAAAATACACCCATTTACCAAAACATACTCAATGTTTCACAACTTAAGACAGATGTAAAGCTCTTAAGTTCATTAATATAATAGAGTCTAATTATAAGATTACAAATCAACAAACATGTCCGGATATTTTTCGCGAACTTCCAACTCACGTTCCCAAGTGGCTTCCTCCACTCCGTGATGTTTCCACAAAACTTTTACCAAAGGGATGGTCTTGCCTCGCAAAACTTGATCCCGCCTATCCAAGACCCGAACCGGTCTCTCCTCATATGAGACATCCTCGTCAACCACTAAATCAGTCCAATCCAACACATGTGATGGATCCGGCTCATACTTCCGAAGCATACTCACATGAAACACGTCATGTACCCCGGACAACTGCGGCGGCAAAGCTAAACGATACGCAGCCTCGCCAATCCTCTCAAGGATCTCAAACGGACCAATGAACCGAGGGAACAACTTCCCGCTCTTCCCAAACCTCATCAAACCCCGTCTAGGTGATATCTTCAGAAAGACATGATCACCCACCTCAAACACCAAAGGTCTCCTCCAACGGTCGGCATAAGTTTTCTGACGACTCTGTGCTGTAACAAGCCTCTTTCGGATAAGTTCAACTTTTTCCGTCGTTTCCCTCACCAACTCCGGACCCAACAGAGGTGCATCACCCACCTTGGCCCAACAAATAGGAGATCTACACGGTCGGCCATACAAGGCCTCAAATGGTGCCATACCGATACTAGACTGGAAACTGTTGTTGTAGGCAAACTCCACCAACGGCAAGTGCCTCTCCCACGACCCACTAAAGTCTAGAACACAACCCCGAAGCATATCCTCAAGGATCTGAATAGTACGCTCGGACTGCCCGTCAGTCTGAGGATGATAAGCCGTGCTAAAGGTCAACTTAGTGCCTAAGGCACTCTGCAAACTCTGCCACAACCTGGCAGTAAAACGAGGATCTCTATCTGAAACAATCGCTACTGGAACCCCGTGTAACCTCACTATGTCCCGAATATATAAATCGGCAAGATGATCCACCGAATCTCTCACACGCATAGGAATAAAGTGTGCCGACTTAGTCAACCGGTCTACAACCACCCAAATAGCATCACTACCCCGTTGAGTCCTCGGAAGACCCACAACGAAGTCCATAGTGACGTGTTCCCACTTCCACTCGGCAATAGGCAAGGGTTGCAACAAACCCGCTGGCCTCTGATGTTCGGCCTTCACTTGCTGGCAAGTAAGGCACTTCGATACGAAAACCGCCACATCTCTCTTCATACCCCGCCACCAAAACTGGCGACCCAAATCCTGATACATCTTAGTACCTCACGGATGCACCGCAAGGCGCGAATGATGAAACTCTTGGAGTACTTCCTCTCGGCAAGACTCCGGCACAAACAGTCGGTCTCGGTATCTCACACTCAGGTCGGGATACACCGTCAAACCCTTCTCAACCTTCCCACCGGAAATCTTCTCACGAAGCGATTCTACCTCCAGATCACCCCTCTGAGCCTCTAACACCCGTGTCATAAGTGTAGGCTGTGCAACAACAGAAAACAAGGCCGCAGCCTCAACGGATTCGCCCAAAAATAAATCAAACTCCCCAAGTGCACCCAACATCTCCCACTCTCGGATGGCTATACTAGCTATGACACCAACAGGTGTTCTTCTAAGAGCATCGGCCACCACATTGGCCTTTCCCGGATGATAATGCAACTCAAAGTCATAATCCTCTATGAACTCCATCCACCTCCTCTGCCTCAAGTTCAAGTCTTTCTGTGTAAACAAATATTTCAGACTCTTATGATCCGAGAATACCTCGAATTTCTCACCATAAAGGTAATGCCTCCAAATCTTCAAGGCAAATATCACAGCTGCTAACTCTAGATCATGCGTAGGGTAATTCTGCTCGTGAATTTTCAACTGACGTGAACCATAGGCAACTACTTTCCCTTCTTGCATTAATACACAACCCAGACCCTCTCGTGAGGCGTCACAATAGACTGCATAACCCAACCCTCTCTCTGGAATAATCAAGACTGGAGCGGTGGTCAGTCTAACTTTCAACTCCTGAAACGACTTTTCACAAGTCTCACTCCAAACAAATTTGACTCCCTTCCGAGTCAATCTAGTCAAAGGCGAAGCTAATCTGGAGAAATCTTTCACAAACCGACGGTAATACCCAGCTAATCCCAGAAAACTGCGGATCTCAAATACACTCTTAGGCTGTGCCCACTCCTGCACTGCCTCTACCTTGGATGTATCAACAGACACTCCTTCCCCGGATACCACGTGGCCTAAGAATTTGACTTCCCTCAGCCAGAACTCACACTTCCCAAACTTGGCATACAGCCTATGGGCTCTAAGTAACTCAAACACCACCCTCAAGTGTGCCTCATGCTCCTCCTCAGAAGGCGAATAGATAAGGATGTCGTCCACAAAAACGACTACAAACCGATCCAAGAATTCTCGGAAGATCCGGTTCATCAAGTCCATAAAGACTGCCGGTGCATTGGTGAGCCCGAATGGCATCACCAGAAACTCATAATGGCCATACCACGTACGGAATGTCGTCTTCGGAATATCCTCTTCCCTGACCCTCAACTGGTGGTAACCCGATCTCAAATCTATCTTAGAGAAACAACGGGAACCCTTCAACTGGTCAAACAGGTCATCTATACGAGGCATAGGGTACTTATTCTTAACCGTAGCCCGATTCAACTTCCGGTAATCTATACAAAGTCTCAAAGCACCACCTTTCTTTTTAACAAAGAGGGCCGGTGCTCCCCACGGCGAAACACTAGGACGTATAAAGCCCTTATCTAGCAACTCCTGGAGCTGAATCTTCAACTCAACTAACTCGGCTGGGGCAAAACGATAAGGTGCCATGGAAATCGGCGCCGTGCCGGGCACTAGGTCTATAGAGAACTCAATCTCCCGATGCGGTGGCAAACCAACAAGATCCTCGGGAAAAACGTCCGAGTACTCACAAACCACCCTTGGCAACACAATCTGTGTCTCATCATCCTCACTAATCAAAAGGTTAGCAAGTAGACCACTAAGCTCACTCCGTCCTCGCGGAACATACCCCGGTGGCAACACATTACCAACCCGGTCCCCTAGAAAATGAAAATACTCTCCGCTCACAGTACAACAAGTGACCCTCTGGCGGTAGCAATCAATAACTGCCCGGTATGACGATAACCAGTCCATACCCAAAATAACATCGAAACCCTTCAAAGGCATAACTACAAAGGAAAATGGGATTCTATGATAATCAACCTCAATATCACAACCCCTAACACCTTGTTTCAAAATCAATTCACCTCCAAGAGGTAACACTACACATATAAGAGATGCTAACTGTGCTAACTCCAACTCCAAAACAGATGCAAATGCAGCAGACACAAAGGAATAAGATGCACCCGTATCGATCAAAACATTAGCAACCGAGTTGCAAAACAAAAAGGTACCTCTCACAACTGATGGTGCCGGCACAAGATCCTGCGCGGTAACAGCATACACGCGCCCAGTCAACCTCTGATCAACCTGCTCAACCCTAGGTGCATAAGATTGCTGCACTGACTGGGACGACGAAGCCCCCTGATTGGCCCTCGAGGCCTGACCTGACTGAGCTGGCTACTGCCCCTGAATCGGCCTCAAACCAGATGCACCAGGTGTGCCACCCAACTGCGGGCAATACCTCTTCATATGCCCTGGCTGACCACACTGATAACACGAGAGTGGCTGGCCTCTACCCTGACTCTGGCTCTGAAATCAAGCCGAAGATGATGCTGCTCTCTGAACTCCTCCCCTCTGAGGACAAACTGGAGACTTGTGGCCCAGCTGGCCACACTTGAAACAGGTAATGTCTCCCTGACTGCCTTTCCCCGAACTAGCACTCGGCACAGGAAAAGTTGATCTAGAAAAGCTACCCTGAGACTGCTGAGGATTAAAACCCTTCTGTCTCCTACCATCACTCTGACTATCCTGACTCCTCTTGGAGCCCTTCTGTCCTTCCTCCTCCTCCTGCATCATGATCTCCATATGGGCTGCAGCATCAACCATACGCCCATAATCCCGAATCATAGTTCGCCCAACTCTCAGCTTGAGGCCACGCCTCAATTTCTTCTCAAACTCGATACAACGGCGTTCCTCAGACGCCACCAACTCAGGTGCAAACCTGGACAAACTAGTAAATGCAGCCTCAAACTCGGCCACTGAAGAACTCGCCTGCTTAAGCTGACAAAACTGGTCTCGCAGCTTCTCCCTGACTGCTGGAGATAAGAACTTCTCCTGGAAAGCATTCACAAAAGCCTCCCACGTACCTCCTATACGCCCCTTAGTAAACTTCCACCACTGACCCGCATCCCCCTTCAACTGGAAAGATGCCAAGGTCACTTTCAACCCTTCGTCTTCGATGCCAAGCATCTCAAACGTCTTCGTTGTCTGTTCGAGCCATTCATCTGCCTTAAGCGGCTCTTTAGGATCACCCACAAATTCATCCGGATTAGACCGGAAGAACTCTCTCTTCAGAAAGGAAGGTCCTGCATCTGCAACAACAACCTAAGCTTGATTCTCAGCTCTGAGAATGCCTACTGACTCCCTGAATGCCCCTGCTATCTCTCGGGCTAAAGCGCCCATAGCCTGCTGGCCTACTGGCTCGGCCACATTGGCCTGGCCAATTCCCTCCTGAACTGCCGGAATCTCCTCTGGCACAGGCACCTCCTGCCTACCCGGCCTACCACGCCTACCGCGTCCTCGTCCTCGTCCTGACATCCTAATAAAGGAAACACAGACATTAGCACATTAATAAATGTGCCGAAGCTAAACACTCGTGTCCTAATGCATTGGACAACAATAATTCATTCCACGTAAGCACATAATCACATAAGCACCTACGAATTTCATTCCTGGATAATGATAGTCCCAATGCGTTACTATAGTTCCGGTTGGAAGCAGCAGTGATCAAGTGCCTTTCCAACAAGACTACTAGAAACTCAAGGGTCCAATCAACATCCTAGAAACTACATTCCATACCCATATAATCACATAAACATGTTATCACATAAACATAACTTTACACTAAGTCTCTATCAAACGAGACGAACCCATTGTGATACTAATCACTTCCCACGTACCCAAAGTATTCAAACCCGGTACGCTCTGATACCAAGTTGTAACGCCCTCAAAATGAACCCATTATATATATATATCATTGACACGCATTATTTAATGAAAACATTTTATTAATTCATTCATCAGAGTATTACTAAGTAAAAGCATTACATGTAACATCAGATAAATTGCCCAACAGGCTTACATCTTTCCAAGCCAACAATTGGATACAAAAATATGAGTTCTAACTCATTACAAGGAAAGCCCTAGGCTTGAATGTTTACATGTACTAATAAACAAAAACAATTAACTAAAGATAATCTTCTTGAAAATCCAGAAGCCCAAACCCTCCCAAACTAAGTCCTTGGAGGTAGCTTATCACCTAAACCTGAAAATGATGTTCCCATAAAGGGTGAGCCACAGCCCAGCAGAAATATACTAAACCAAATATAAGCATTGAATAAAGCAATAGCATACAATAATTGGTTAACCAAGATAATCAGTTATATCTCTATACAGTTTCATGATATTAATGTCCAAGATACGTTTTACTTTTCAACATTATCAATATGGCTCAGAACCTGGCCAAACTTACAACAGTGAACCATATATATATATATCAAATTCACATTCTTCCAATACCAACAAACAAATGAGACTCAGGCTCAAATCAAAACACTTCATACTTCCAGTTTGATACACATTTTAGTGCTGTATCAATAAAAACACTTCAATATAAATAAGCACACATAAAAGTGATGCTAATGGAGTCCATCCCCTATCTCCTCCCAAAACAAAATCCGGTTTAGAGGTCCATCCCCTATCTTCCCCTAAACCGTGGAGTACACCCCCTATCTCCTCCCACACAAAACAATGTATGCAAACACACAACATACACAACACACAATCAATACACATAATGTCTGTATTAATTCAACAGTCAAGATTGATGACTTAATCAATGATTAGTTTCAGTTATCCCTAATCCACATGCAGAGTTTACAACAAGCACGACTATCCTCCACCGATAGCCCAAAACAGTTATTTCTAGACTTGGAAATAAATATACCAACAATTCAATAGACGAGTGATTTAAATTAACCAACTACGCCATTTAATCAATGAATTCCCCATTTCCATGAATTAAATATACAAATTAATTTATTAATTCAACTAGGGTTTTTCCCAAAATTATCAAAGTAACCCCAACATATCAATATACCAAAACTTCGAACAAAACCTATAAAATGGAGTAGGAAATCCCTACCTCGAAGAAAACAACCCACAAGGAGAAGACAGAGATGAATACCCAAACACCAAAGTGCTCCAAATTGCCAAATGTTCAGATTAAATGGAAGCCCTCGACTCAATCTACCTTTTTAATGAAGGATCTAGGGTAGAAACACACCCTAAGTGGATCAAATCTAAGAGAGAAGGTGAGTAGGGAGAGAGAGAAGTCGGACCTAGGGTTTAGAACCAAAAATAATAAGAAAAAGACTGATCAAAACCCGCTGCTGCGTATATAAACTGGACAGGCTCGCTCGAGCGAAGACTTTGTCGCTCGAGCGACCAGACACAGAGAAAATACGCTCGAGCCAAGGAAGCCTTGCTCGAGCCAACAACTCAAAAGCTCGCTCGAGCGAAAGAAAGGTCGATCGAGCGAAGAACTCAAACCCTCAGGTCTGCAATAAGACACACGCTCGAGCGAAGAAACTATTGCTCGAGCGAAGAACGAACTAACTCGCTCGAGCGAAGAAAAGCTCGCTCGAGCCAAGAATGCAAAGCTACAGGTCCATACTGGACACCACCCCCTCGCTCGAGCGGCCAACTCCTCGCTCGAGCGAAGAACCAAAAACCTGGACAGCAACCCTTGGTTTCTAAACCCAACCAACCTGAAACAAACCTGCCCAACACATCCTATAATTTCAAATAAGAAAATAAGGGACAACAACAACAATTATACAATAACAGAACCTACGGAACCCAAGTCCGGATACAATAATCAAATGGGAAAAGACCGGGGTCGCTATATAGACTGATTAGTGTTGATTTTTAAAAAAAAATATATTATGAAATATGGTTTGATAGCACTTTATCTCTTCTGTCTTTTAAAAATAGGCATATGCCTCTATGGACTAAAATCTAACTGTTAATACCGTTAACTATAGATGTGAAATAACTATAATACCTTCAAACCCTATATTTTTTGTTATTTCTCTTTCATCTCTCATACACATAATTTATGATGTCTAGTATTAATCCAATTAATTATAAATTCTTAATTATTTATTGTAATTCTTAAATTTTTATTCTAATTTAATTTTAAAGAAAATTGGTGATAAATCCAATCAAATGAGGGTGTAAGGTATTAGATCCAGTGAATATTTTTTATCGGTGAGAAGTCTACGTTTTGTGAAATAGTTTTGTGAGAAATCCTTTTTTTTTATCAATTTTACCCCTTGACTTTTTTTTATCAGTTTGACTTTTTGTTAACTATTTGTTCAAATTTTTTTGTCTATTTGTTCAAATTGAAATCTATCTGCTCAAAATTTTGGACTATTTGTTCAATTTTTTCCCTATCTGTTCAATTTTCTCCTAAATTCTATTTATCTATTGAATTTTTTCCCTTAATTCTATTTATCTATTCAATTTTATATCGATTTGTTCAATTTTTTCTCCTAAATTATATTTATCTGTTCAAAATTTTTAACTATCTTTAATTTTTCCCCTAAATTCTATTTGTCTGTACAATATTTTTCTCTAAATTTTATCTATTTATTCAATTTTTTTGGATATGTTGAAAATCCGTGTCAACTTTTTTTGTTTATCTGTTGTAATCATCATCATCAACATCAATTTTTTTTGTCAATCTACCTCATACATACACACACTCACAAATATACATACATACACTTATAGATATATATACACTCAAGATATACATACATAACACACTCACATATATACAAATAAAATTCAAATTCAACAACAACAACAAACAACAAGAACTACATAATAATAATAATAATATAAAATTAAACAGACATAGATCTAAAAAATTTGTTCAATAACTCAACCTATCTGTTACAACAAGAACTACAAAAATAAATAAATAATTCTCAGATCTAGATCTGAGAAATCTATTCAAGTTTCCGCTTTTATTTCTTTAAATCTATTTCCCTTTGTCTTGCTACTGTCGCTCTCTTATTATCGTCGCTTATCGTTAGATTAGAGAATAATGAATTGGAGATTTGTTAGAGAACTGTGTTCTCGTGCTTGATTAGCTCATCAATTTTTATAATGAATGTAGTTGAAGATGATAGGGTTCGAGAAGTTGAATCGGAAGCTGAGAGTGAATAGATTGGTCGTAAAACATGCTCTAATGTTTCTAAACTTGTTGATTCGTGAAGCAATTGAAGGAGTCCCTATAACCTTTTTTCTTGTATTATTAGAGCTTGGAAAAATTCGCCAGAGAAAATGAATATTACGATGCAATTCGTCATTTTTTCTTGCGCCACAGCGGTGCCGGAAACCAATAACTGGACTGGAGCAGGTATAGCCCCTTCCTCGCCCAATGAAACCCTAATGTCCTCCATGGTGGCCACGTTCTTCAAAGCTCCCACTACATATCCTTGTGTTGTTAACGATCCCGATCGACAAGCTTTGATTAGCACTGATACGCTGCCATAGGCTGAAGTTACAAAAGACTATTCGGTTAAAATTAAAGCCAATAACTTCAGCTTCCATAGATTTTTTTTTTTAAAAGAAAAATATTGGAAATCATAAGCAGCTGGGAGCTGCTTCTGATTGTAGATTATACGGAGGGAGAGTTGGAATTACTTAAATATTCTTAGTGTTTTGAAGTATTTACTCTTATACCAGATATATATATATGCTTTTTACCCCTAATCTTCTCTTTGGCAAGAGAAGAATGCAGCAGCAAAATGCTGTAGCAAGATGTGCAGCTCTGGTTCACTTCTGGTGCTGGTTCGCCTCCAGTGACGTACGGTTTTGGTTTGTTTCTGGCTTTGGTTCGCTTCCGACGACATATAGCTCTGGTTCGTTTATGGCTCTGGATCTTTTCTCTTTTTCTCTCTCGCACTCTCGCTCTCTCTATTCACCTCTTTTCCTTCATCTCTCACAATTTTTCCTCTTCTCTCTTGCTTTGGATTCGGCATCCATGTATATATATTTATATGTATTGTTTTGGTTATTTGTGATTTTGTCTATTTCAAATTTTTTGAAATTGGGGAAAATAAGAATATTTAGGGTTTAGGAAAAATTTGGGGTAATTTTATTCATGCTTTGATGTTAAAAATTTGTGTAGGATGTTGACTGCCATTGCATTGATTTTTGGTTTATTAATGTTGGAGATGTGAATTTCATATTTATGTTATACAATTAGTATCTTAAAGTTTGAAATGTTTTGAAATTGATTTTTGAACAATGACACTTGTTTGTGCTAATTAAATTAGTAATCCAGAGTCCTAGTTCTCTGTATATGATTTGGAGGGCTCAAGTATGCTCAAAACCAACAAAAAATGTGAAGTGATTGTCATGTGCCCTTGAACCCAATCATGCTAGTATCTCCTTCATGCTTTGGAGGAGTGCTTAACATATATATATATATATATTAGCGTATGCCCGTGCCTGAAGACACAGTGTAAATAATGATGAATAGCTATCATTGGTGCAATTCCCCCTTCACTGAATTACTAAAATTCTATGGCACTACCTTTGTTTACAATAATTAATTTCTTGATTAATCCATCATGGAGACCTACAAATAATGGATCAAAAATAGTGCATGTATTAAGCACTCAGTACAATAAGGCAAACTTATTGGAAAAGAGCTGCAGATCTAATATAAATTATATAGCCTATGTTTGGGAAGTTGGGTTTGAGGACTTAGCAAACGAAGCAAAAGAAGCCAAAAATGTTGGGTTTGAGGACTTAGCAAAAGAAGCCAAAAATGTTTTTCAAGTTTCAAAATTACATAATGGTAAATACTGCAAGATAAAAGTCAAACCAGTCATGCACTTCAATGCAATAATCAAACAGCATAAAATATAATCATCAAGCCTAATTCATACTGTTTCTTCCAATCTATCAACTGGGGGTTGGATAATATATATAAAGCTTAAACAGTCAAATAGGAGGTCAGACAAAACAACCCGTGTTCACCTTTTCTTTCTTAAAAATTAGGAAGAAACTTCAATTGGTTGGAGCCCAAGTGTGCCAACAGGAGAAGTAAAAACTTACTTGATTCAGTACATGTGAAAAAAGGGCATAATCAACAAATGCAATTAAGTGCAATTAAGTGCCCTGTAAGTTTTCATAATCAACAATGGAAAAAGGGCATTGAACTTGAAAGAACAATAGATGGGTAATATAATCTTGTTGAGTTGTAGGGCATTAAACTTGAAAGAACAATTGAAGTTTGGGTTTTAACATAAATAATAAAAGCATGCCAAATATTTTCAAAAACTATCATGCTTTATTATATAGATACTCATCCATTTCCTAATACTTCAATAATAATGTAGCTCAAAGAGTTCGCAGAATTTAATCAATGGCAGAATATGACATGCTTGCACCAAATAACATTTTCAGTTGCAGCAAGCCACCAATTGTGAACTAATAGCTCAGAGTTTAATCAATGGCAGAATATGACATGCTTGCACCAAATAACATTTTCAGTTGCAGCAAGCCACCAATTGTGAACTAATAGCTCAGAGTTTAATCAATGGCAGAATATGACATACTTGCACCAAATAGCATTTTCAACATCATAAAATATCGAAATTAAAGAAAACGGCACTACCATTGGAGATAATTTTCAGCATCATAATAGTTAAGACAGAACCATAATTTTCAGCATCATAACAGTTAAAACAAAACCACTTAAAAATTTGAAGTGTGATTCAAACCCAAGAACGAACAAAATCTCACAAACCATAAGAGGTAAATTTGTATTTAGATAAACCAACGGTCAAAAACCCAGAAATCCCACATTCACATGTCCCTATGTATGCCCATCCAATTCAACTAGCAGTGTCAAATATAACTTTCCAAAAACAAACCCTTTTGTCAAACTAATAAATAGACAAATGCCATTGTATATGAGGCAATATGCAAAAACACTTTGATGAACACTATGATATTGTTTTTTGCACATAAATTGCTTCATACTGACAACATAAATGCTTCACTGAAACAGTGAATAGAAATCACTTGAGAACATGGGATGCCATCAGCAACTCAGGCTCTCCACCCCATACATAAAGTTGTCGAATTATTTCCACATACACTTCAATGAACCTAAAGCCCATGAAGAGAATGAATAAACACTTCCATTCCGATTTAACCATGTGCAATAACACTAACTAATGTACTTCAAAAAAATAAAAATCAAGTTAAACCATACCTACTGTTTTCAATGTGTTCGATGAAGGAAGTCTTGAATTGCAGCAAGGGAAAAGGTTGATTTAAAGGATTGATTTGATGAACTCATCTATTCATCTCAAGCAGGTGGCAGTTACCAGAACCAGGTGGTATGCCCGTGCTTGAAGGCACGGTGTAAATAATGATGGAAAAGGAGGTGAGAAAGAAAAACCTGGTGGTGGTGGTGATATAGATGGTAGTCTCAAGTTACCATTTGAGTCATACTTTATTGGCCTCCCTCTCTTCTTCACCAACAAACCACCACCACCACCAACTACACCATCACCACCTGTGGTGGTGATCTGTAGGCTTCTCTCCATGCTCATGTTCATCACTTCAATAATTAATCACTTCAATAACAAATTGCATTAGTATTAAAATAAAAAATAAAAAAAATAGAACAAAGAAGTCCTAAAATCAAAATTGGACATCAAATCAAAGGAAAAAAAAAAAAAAAAGCCCTGTCATTAACTGATGTACTTCAAAAAAATAAAAATAAAAAAGCGCACCAACGGAAAAAAAAGAAATAACAAAATCTAAATCAATAACCAAATTGAACTCATCTTGGTAATGAAAAAAAGAAAAGAAACAGAGAATAACAAACTCTTCGCTTGGTAATTCAACAACAAACTCTAACTAAATTAATTCCTCCATAATTTACAAATCAACACAGCCTAAAAAATGCCATTTATTTTAGAAACAGAGCACTTCAACTAAGCCCTCAACTTCATAGTAAAACAGTAAAATCATGAAATTGAACAGCAGTACCAAATTTGAATAGCAAAATCATGAAAAAAATTATAATAACAAATAAACTGTAAAAAAAAACCCAACAATTAAAAAAAATAAAAAAAATAATAAATTATATGGAACAAAAAAAATTGGAGATTTACTATTTCACAACAATCAAAACCCAACAATTAAAAAAAAAACAATAAAACAATAAATTAAAATTTTAACGAAAAATATAGTAAAATATTCATTCTACAATATAAATGCTCTGAAAGTTAGAAAATACTAATAATATAGTAAAATATTCATTCTACATCAAATTGTAGTAGGCTAGTAGCTAAATGTAATATATGGTCTCTTTCATGTAACTTCACTGCATAATCACAAAAAGCATGTTACAATACTTAGACTACATCCAATAACGGTGTCTAATATTGTCCAGAACTATGTAAACTTTTCTTCTTCTTCTTCTTCTTCTTCTTCTTCTTCTTCTTTTTATTTTTTATTTTATTTTAATAACTGAGAACGAATCCTAGCAGGGCCCTTTGAAACAAATCAATTCTGTGAAGATTCTACTCACTAACTCTTTCAATGGTGCTACAAATTCCCATTTCTGAGGTTTAGCATCCTTATCCCTGCATATCTGTAATAAATTGAAAAGATTAGAATCCCTTTTTCGCAAAATATAGTGGAAATATACTTCAAATTTTAACTAAATTTTCTTG
This sequence comes from Camellia sinensis, assembly GCF_055761805.1. NCBI lineage: Eukaryota > Viridiplantae > Streptophyta > Magnoliopsida > Ericales > Theaceae > Camellia > Camellia sinensis. The sequence continues at coordinate 155,785,907 of NC_138967.1, forward strand.
TAGTCTTCCCAGTTAAATCATTTTTTGCACATCTTAGGAGAGTTTGTATGGTCTAACTTATCCTGAATCAGGATTTGCACAAGCTTATTCAAGTGTAACATACCTTATGTACTATACAGACCCATTTATGTTCTGTTTGCTTCTCTAATATTTGATATCTTTTGCCTTCGGTGGTACTTGGGATAAATATGATTCCTTTCTTACCACTTTAAAAGCACAGCTAATTTGTAGCTTTCAAAATAATCTTTTAGTCATTTTGGTGATGACCCCATGTTTGCTTCCACATGAGTGCATGCAATTCTATTTTAATAGGAGACATGATGTCTAAATGCCATATGACAAAAATGGAATGCTATGCTATCATCGCATCCAACTTAAGTTATAAACAGAAGTTGCACTAAACAATGTGACAAAAGAAGCTATAAGCAGCTCCATAAGCTGCACCAAACAGATAAAATGACACTAATAATTACAAAGTACATTTACTATAAATGTTAGGATGAATTCTTGTAAGCAACCTGAGGCCATCCTTTTCAGCTTTCATTTCTAGTAGTTCACTTCACTTGCATTTGTTTATCTGAGTGGTGTGCATTCATTCTATGAGTTGCAATTTTTATTTCCATCTAATAACATGATCTTCTTCTTGTTAAAAGCCCCAACTAAAATCACATCGCTAACTACTATCTGAGCTGAACCAAAAATATAGTAGCATCAGAAAGTGAATTAAGTATTCTGATCTTTTTTGCAACATGTTTTGTGGCAGCGATGATGTGGCTTTTGCATTGAAAGACAGTAAGGAGCTACCCTGGTTAGCCAAGTATCTGTGAGATTCATCGATAGTCAGAAGAACCAAATGAATGACATGCAGTTCGTCATCCAACATTATTTATTAATTTATTTTTCATTTTTCATCTTTACACTTCACAATTCTACAATTCATACCAATTTATGTTGACAGTTGGTGTGGACAATGGACAACACCATTTTTTTTTTTTTTTTGGTTTTCTTTTCCCCCTTCTCCCAATTTTTGAATTAGGGCAACATTTATTTTATTTCATCTTATCTAGGAATGCTATTGAGACTAAGTTAATACATTTTTATTTTGGCTAACTATTTATTTATTTGTTCATAATCAGCATAGTATGTGACAGAAATGATGCAAAATTTGGAGACCATAGACGTCATCTGTTGCCAACAGTGTTAGAAAAAAAATTGAAGATTTACAGTTTCATCAAATTGGGGATTCTCTACGTTTGCTTTGGGAAGACATGGTGGCTAACTCATCAAAAGGTGTATATTTTAACCAGACATGGTGGCTAACTCGATGGTGGAGGACGGAGAGCAGGTTGAGACACCTAGGCCAACAACCAGTTCACAGAAGCTGTTTGATTAGCAAGCCAAAAAATTAGATAGAGAGAAAAAATCACCAGTACCCAGCCAGAGTCACTCTGTTCAATTGCTGCCCATTCTGATACTTGCGATCTTTAGGACAGAAAAGGAACCACTCTTCATCAGTCGTCTTTATCGCCGATTTATCTGCATAACAATAGATCAAAGCAAACCCAAAATTAGGGCTTTTTAATCAAGTATATATCAATAATCAAAGCAAAAAACCCAAAATTTTAATTTTTTAAATTTTTTATGTGGGTAGTTTTACCAGGCAAATCCCAGGGTTCGCATTTGCAGACATCAATCTCTCGAATAACACTGACTTGCTTCTCATCGCCGTTGATCTTCAACTTCACATAGTGATTGATGAGTTCTTCGTCAGTAGGGCGAAATCGGTACCCAACCAGAAGATACTCCTCCACCAAAATTTTAGAGAGAGACATCGCTAGAGAGAGAGAGAGAAAAGAAAGGAAAAGTGGGTATGGATCGCAATGAGGAATTAAAAACCTAGAGAGGTTGCATAGGGTATGGATAAACAAATCGAAAGAGAAGATGTATGAGATTCAAAGAAAATTCAGTGGGGTTTCAAAGACGTGGGGTTCGATATGGGAGGGAGAAAAGATGAAGAGTTGCTGTCGGTGGAGTTTGGAGGCGGCGCAACGATGGAAGCGGAGCGGCAATGGAAAGGAGGGGGAGGGAGAGGAAGAGAGAGAGATCTGAGAAGTTGGAGAGAGAGAGAGAGAGAGAGAGAGAAGTGCAAATAATGTTTGGGTTTGTCATGGGTGGGCGGGTGGGTGGGTGGGACTCTGCAGAGAGAGCGAGAGAGGGATTGTTTTGGGCAGGAATGCGAAAATGTCACAAAGCATCTCAGCCTTTAAAGAATAAAAACAAATCATCTCAGCCGTCCAAATTAAATGTATCCCTGAGACATTTGTATACATTTTCAAAAACCATCTTCCCTTATTATATAGATATATTTTCCATCTGACATTCAAATTTTTCTTTGATCCCTCAATCACTAGATGAACTTGTATGATGCCTAAGATAATAGATAATGCTCTCAAGAACACAAATAGGTTATTACTGTGTATTTTTAATTAGGTCACGATTTTACTATAAATTAGTTGATATACACTTAAACAATGCCTATTAAAGTGAGCAAATACTTGATGCAATTGCTTTTATGTGTAGGAATATGACAATAATGATTTTCTTTACTTGTTGGAATGATTATGTGCCTTTATTTTCACTATTATTCTGAAGTTTATTTTGTTTACATATTCTTATTAATTCATGTTGTTCATATCCAATGTTTTCAAAATGGGACAAGGCCAAGTAAAATTAACTTGGTTCCGATTGTTTTTTATTTTTTTGTTGATATGGTTTTTAATAATATGAGTAAGGGTTTGTTCAAACCATTGTTACACTTCAAGTGTTTTTATTATTATGGTTTGTTTAATAGAAAATGAGTACCGAACCACCATCACAATCTCCAACAATTGCAAAGAGCAAGGGAAAAGCTTCCCAAAACTTCCAACCCTCACAGGTTTTAAAGGCACATTGGGACACAAAATCCACTGAAAGTTTTGTCAAACTTTGTGTCGAGCAAGTAAAAGAAGGTCACAGACCTAGTATGCACTTAGATAGGGTTGGTTGGGAAGCAATTATTAACAAATTCAAAATTACAACTGGAAAGTCATATGTTCTCCTTCAGCTTAAAAATCATTGGGATACCTTAAAAAAGGAGTGGGGTCTTTGGAAAAAGCTGTTGAGAGGTGAGACTGGGCTGGGGTTAGATCTCTTGACTGGAGCTATCATGACATCTGATGATTGGTGGAATTTGAAGCTACAGGTCAGCGAATTATGTTGAATTTTTTCTTCCTTGCTCACTTGTACTTGAGCTTTGTGATTTGTATATTTGTAATTATTTGTCCATATTTTGTTATAGAGGTATCCTGATGTGGCCAAATTTCATGAGAAGCCATTGACATTGGCCGATGACATGGACAAACTATTCTCTGATATTTCTGCAACTAGTGAGTGGGCATACACCCCAAGCTCTAGAGTGTTTCTTGACACTGAGGGATCTCACACCCCACTTGGTGATGATACTAATACAGAAATCCATCCGTCTGAATTGAGCAACCAATGTCATCGCCAAAAAGAGGGTCCATCAAAGAAGCAAAAGGGGAACAAAAAACAATCGGCTGTCGGTGAGTTGAATAAGACACTTAACCACGTTATTGATGTTGTGGAGGCATCATCTTCAACTGGTACATGGAATGCTGCTATGCAAAATCCGCACACAATAAATGAGTGTTTGGCCACTACTATAAAAACAGTTAAAGATCACACTTTGACAAATGAATATATCTCACTTTTATTGGAAGTGTGATAAAAAAAATTAGAATGGTATTTTAATTACACTTGATTTGATTAAGTGTGATAATATTTATTTTTTATATCACTTTTTAATTAAGTGTGATTATGTATATATATATATTTTTAATCACACTTTCTAATTAACATGCGATTAAAAATCACATAAGAAGAATTAAAAATATCTCACTTTTATTCAAAGTGTGATTAAAAAAACTAAATGATTTTTTAATCACACTTAATTTAATGAGTGAGACAATATTTTTTTTAATCACACATTTTAAATACGTGTGAATATTTATTTTACTACTCTCTCACACACACAACCAATTCCTAAACCCTAACACACCTACCCCTCATCGCATCGTATACAACATTCGTCTCACACTCATCTCTTACACCTCCACTACGTCGCACTCATCTCTTGCTCTTCTACTGAGCCGATCGCCATCGCCATCGCCATCGCCATCGCCATCGCCATCGCTGTCACCTCTAGTAGCCTTGCTGGTCGCCACCGTCGCTAGTAGCCTTGTTGATAGCCGTCGCATCTTCTCCGCTTGTTGAAGTTTTGATAACAACTCTATGAGTTCTGCTATGTTTTTTTTGTTTTTTTGTTTTTGTTTTAGTTTAATTGTTTTATAGATTTTGGTAGATTTTCCCTTTCTCCTTCTCATTTTGGTAGATTTTGCTTCTTATTTGCATTCCTATTTAATTTTGTTTCCTCTATGTGAGCCTTTTGATAATGGTTGGCTTCTAGCTTCACTTTCTCTTATTCTTTGTTTAGGGAGTAAATTCTTTTCTTTTTTTTTAAGTAAAATTTTGAGTATGCTGGAGATGCCTAACAGAAGTATTTGGGTCATTTGAGTCGAGTTTTTCCTGCTATCAAAGCAGATCGAGCAATATGAAAAAATTACCCATTTCCATATGCCCAGAAAAATATTGGTTTAGATAAGAAAGTGACTCGGTGGAAGCTTGGCTTGCATTAAATTGGTTTGTAACAGGTGCAAAACTGATTCTTAAGTAAAATTATTCTATTTTTTGTTATTGTGGTACTGCAGTATTCACTCCACTTTTTTTTGCTTATTTAATACCACTGCAAAGAGTTATTATAAGTAATCCTAAATTGGATTGTGGATAATATTGCCCTTAAGTAGTTTCTACTTGTCAATAATTTATAGATACGTGGATGCATCTTTTGAAGTGTCAAAAGGATACCTCTGGGCATATTGAATTGCCATATGGGTGCCAAAATACTAAACTAGGAGTGTCCTTGTTACATTTGAATTCAACACCAGTATTCTAATGCATATTCTATTAGGGTGATTTTATTGTCGGTAATAATCTTTTCATCGACTTCCCATTCTTCTTAACATGACTGGTGAAATATGGGATGTAGGTTTGGATGTTATACATACCAATCGTGCTCGTCTTTTATGAGAGTGAAGCCAATCAGACAAAACTTTGAAACATTCTTACTATTTATGCTTGGGTTGATAATTCTATTGGATATGTTCAAGGTGAGTTCTCCTGAATCCAAGGACAGTTATGCTGAAACTGTTTTGTGTTTAGGTATTTTCAATGGTTTTCACACATTTTTCCTTGAAAATGAATGAATGATATTTGCTCTCCAATGGTTATTCTTATGGAAAACGAAGCAGACACCTTTTGGTGTTTTGAGCGGGCAATGCGCAGATTGGTATGCATCTATTTTCATTATCAAAGGTTATTAAAACTAACAATGTGACCCAACTGCCTACTTTATTTAATTGCTCCTTTATTCTTGAATGTAGAATTAATCTGTTTTAGTGAAAAGTAGTTACTTGAGTTAGTTGGGTTTGGTATTTAGTGAATTCCAATGGGATAGGTATACTTTTTTTGCCTTTTAGTTTCAATTTTTGGGATATCAGCATTATTGCATAGCTAGTTCCTGAACACCTGGAGTGTAGAAATCCTGCTATCGAATAGTAGTTATTTCTCCATAGGGCAGAATGGTCAAACGAAATCAGGCCATGCCTGCAATTAGTAGGACTAAGGTTTTGTTGGGTAGAATTGTTAACTTCAGCTCTGATTTCTAGCTTTTTGTCAACAGGCCAAGTGGGTAACAAACTCTTAGGGGAATGCCTCACATTTTTCTAGGTTGTGGTTGGTTTACATGTATGCAGTAATTAGGGCACTTTGAAGGTTCTTCTTTAGTTTTTTTTTACTACAGACCCTAACTACTCAAGTATATCACATTTACCAAACCTGTTATTTAGGACAGGGTTACCTGATTTTGTTGCTTTTCCTCTCAAAGTTGCATTTTAATTTCTTAACTGTAAGTCATAATGCTTTTCATCTTTCAGACTTTTTCTTGGGTTTAGGACTCATTTCCCTGCTTTTGTTTGAAAAAGAGAAAATTCCAGGTCCAATGCACATTCTATAGGGGTGCAATCTCAGTTAAGTGCACTTACAGGAATAATGAAAGCTATTGATCCAAAGGTTCATCAACACCTTGGTATGGCTGATCCTGCTAGAAGTAAGTTTCAGTTTTTGTTTGAGTGGGATGTACCATGTACAGAATTTTGACAGCAGGATTGTTTTACTTGTAGCTCCACTATTTGATTTTGGGCCTGTTTGGTTATCACTTATAAGTTAACTTTTATGATTATAGTTTTTTTTTAAGATTATAAGCTTAATTGTTTTTTAAATAAATTGTAAATCAGTTTGGTGTAGCTTTTAATAATTTGTTATAGAAGTTAAACATGTTTTGTTAAATAAGATGTTACATAACTTTTTTGTTATGCAAATATCTAGAATGACCTCAAAAGTTATAATTATGATAAAAGAGATAGGACTTTTATGTCCATACATATTTAAGTGCCCATGCTACTTAGGTGCCCCACAATCTGTGATGAACGGTTTCATTGTACGTCGCTTCACTTATTATATTCTTTGGGTTGTTATGTTCGAAAGCTTTTTCTCAAATTCCGGTCTTTGTTTATTCTGAGTTGAGTGTCACTTGTTTCGAAGGGTGCACGGTCGAGTCCGAAGTGTCTGGAATCGAACAAGAAAAATTCTGGGTTGGAGGACCAGGGCCGCACATGCGCGGCCTTGGGCTGCACGTGCGGGGATGTGGGTCTGTTTCAGCTTGCACACTGCATAAAAGGCAGGTGCGGAGTGAGGTGCGGGGAGGGGCCACCGCACGTGCGGGAGTGGGCGCCGCACGTGCGGGACGCTGGGCAGTCCGAAATCTCTGGTTTTTTTCTCTTTAGGGCTGTGTGTGTATCACTTTTAGCCCATCTCTCTCTCTCTAAAAATCATTTCCTCTCCCTTCTCTTTACATTCCATACACCAAAACTCTTCAAACTCTTGATCTCCTTAGATCCATTGCATCTTCAATCCAATTTCCTTCATCAAAGTTGAGGAGCTCCTCAAGAGCTACATAGTGTACAGTGGAGATTGGATTTTGGCATCATCAATTTCTAAAGTTTCATCTCTTTTCTCCTTCAAAGCTTAAGGTAGGGACTTCTTTGAGTTATATATACTTGTTTATGCAAGATTGATGTTGATTTTGAAACCTTCTTAGAGATATTCTAAGGGTTTTGGTTTTTGACTCAAGAAATGGTGGCTTGTTAAAGAAATTCATCTTTTGTTTCATTAAAAGATTTTCTCTTGAGTAGTTGAAACACATTGGCATAGAAATGATGTTTTTGGTGGGATTTTGTCAAGACAATGAAGAAATATATTGTTTGTGTGAAGAAACCTAGAAGTTTGGGGTTTTTCTTAAATGAAAGAAGATGGGGGTACATGGTTGATATTATATATATGTATATGTATTTACTTTGTTGTGTGTCATGATAAGTAAAGAAAATGGAGGATTCCTTGTTTTTATACAAATGCATATATATTGATGGCAGTTTCGTAACACATGAAAATCGTTAGGATTGGAAGTTGTTGTCCAAATAGTTGCTATAGTTTTGAAATGGTTAAAATGATGGAAGTGTATGAATTGTGGGTTTATGGTTGTATTTTGATAAATGATAGCAACTTTTGGCCATTGGTTGAAATGGCATTGAAAAGAGAAAACGGAAGTCTTGAACTTATGGAACATTTATTGGAATTATGTTGAAAGTAGAGAAACATGATGTAGTATAGATAATTGTTGCATTGGCTCTTCTAAAACCTTGCATGTCATGAACATTGAATTGGGATTTGAAACTTTCATTGAGAATGAAATATTGTGAAATGAAACCATGGAAATGTTTATGGGGTAAATACGTTGGTAAGTCCGGATAAAAGGTGTAGATGAAATTGTTTAAGTTGGCCTGAGTGTCTGGGGTGAAAGACCGAAAATGTAATAACCCGACCGTCGTACATGTTTTCTGGTATGCTTTTAGTCCCTTACTTTGAGCATTTATGAGCCTGTTGAGAAATTAAGTTAAAATGAGTGAATCTTATGAGTATAGATTCCTATCTGTCTAATAAGAGAAATATCTGTTATAGTGGTGATGTTCGAATCAGAAATTGAAAGCCTTAGAGGCTTAATAATCTGAAATTGATTTTATAATTGAGATCAGCATGATTTTTAGATCATGATATGGTTTTCTGTAAAAATTTGATTTGGAATGATTAAACTGATTGATTTTCGTCTTTATTCACTTTTATATAAACTTAGTTCCTTAAACATTTGACTTAATAATCTTTAACTCAAAATATCTCCTGAGAGAGAGTTAGAAGAGGAGAGTTAGAGAGGAAGAGGAGAAGTTCATCAAGGAAGAAAAATTGGGAAAATTGAGAGGGTTGTAAAGATTTGGGCTCAAGGTAAGTTTGACCATCTACAACAATCCCTTAATTGGTCTTGAATAAGGTTTTCTTTGTGTTTATATGGTTACGGTTTGTAAATGAAGCCATGTGAATAATGATTGATTAATTGTAAAATTGTTATATCATTTTGATCATTGAGTTAAATTGAACTTTTTAGAGATGAATTACATTCTATTCCCTTCTTTTCCATGCTTGAATTTGTGTATGTGCTTAGATGATTGCATATTTGAGGAACTAAAAATGGATAGAAACTCAAAGTGATTAACTTGTGGTTATGAATTTAAAGTTGTTAAGGATCAAATTGCGTTTGTGAAATATGTTATGGTAATGTTATATCCTAAAACTTACATTATTGTACCTATTTTCTTACTTTTCCATATGTGGGCTTGGTTGAATTTGTGTCTTAGTTTGGACTGCAAAACAGGGCAGAATCGTCGCATGTGCGGGGCTCACAGCCGCATGTGCGGCCCATGTTGGAAAATCCTGTCTACTCCGTTTTACGTGCGGCCCATGTTGGAAATCCCGTCTGCTCCGTTTTACGTGTTTGACCCTCTTATATTATTCAAATAATTATTTGATACTCTTAGAATGATTGTAAATTCATTCGAAGCGAAATGAATCGGATATTGTTTAACGAGAAAAACGAACTAATTCTTGAACTGCGTGTGTATGTAGGGCACATACCGGAAGAAACTGCCGCTCCACCACAGCACTGTGAGTAATAGTACCGTAGTAGTACATTTTACTTATCGCGAATGAATATTATTAGCACTCTGTTAATCGCAAGTCAGTTGTGTTAACTTATGAAAACGATTGGAAGAATCTGTGTACATCTGTATGACTCTGAGACTAGTCTGTTCTGTTGATATCTGGGCCTAAGGCCAATCTGTGAAACCTGTTGGGCCTAAGGTCAATCTGTAAAGTCTGATGGGCCGAAGGCCGTTCTGAAAATATTTACAGAATATGATTTCTGCACCTGTATACATTATAAATCAGATTTATACATTGAATCATTTAAGTATTATTTTTCACTGAGCTTCGCTCACTCCGTGTTATGTCTGTTTCTGTAGGCAATCAACCTGGAGGTCGGTCTTAATTCAGCTTGGTCACTCCTTTTTGGTCCAGCAAGTAAAGAAGCTTAAGCATTTTGTGGGGTTCCCCTAATGACCCCTAGTCTGGTTCTTAATCTTTTGTCTAATGTAATTAGTCTTGTATAATCTTCTTCACCAACATTTTTGCTGTATGCCCACGTGTGGGGCTGGTTCTGTACGTATGCCTATATATTTTATTGTGTGAATGCAAATATCTGCTTCTTGTATATCTGTCTATCATACGAGGAACTGTTAAATGGCACCTTGAGATCCTAGCATATAGGTGTGAGCTCGATGGATGTTAATTTACTATTATTTTATGTTATCAAATGCTTCCATTCAGGCCCCGTATGTTATATATATCGAATTAAGTGTCCGTTTCCGAAGTGATCATGCCCAAACTTTTAGGGACGGGTTTAGGGCGTGACAGAAAATACGCGCGGAGGAGGTACCACTTCCCTTCCGGTTAGCAACCGGTAAAGTGGGGTTTTTGGTAGTACTAGTTAAGCCAACTTGCAAACACCAACCTAAGGATTACCTGAGTCGTATTTACTGCCCCATTGAATAAAATTGTAAATTTCGAAATTTGTTGAGATTTCAAGCTTTTGTTGAACATGGTGACTTTTAAAAAGGCATGTAAATGAAATCATCTTTTAATTAGCATTGCATGGCATTTGCATTTAATATTGGAAATCTTGTATAACTGTATATACTTTGTTAAGGATTCTCTACTGGACTTATTGCTCACCCCTATGGGATTTTGGTGCAGGAAAAGATATTGTGATCCCGCCGAGTTAAGGGCGTGGACACATTTTGTGAAAAGTAAATGACTCTCTTTTGTTGTGATTTATTTTGCTAGCCAAGGGCTATAAATGTATGGGTTTGTGAGCCATTTTGTGTAACCGGGCTTAAGCCTTGGAAATTGTAAGCCCATGAGGGCATTTTATTGTTTTTGGGATTTGATGTTCTATATGCTATAGATTCATGTATTTTTATACCACTAAATGTATAATTTGCATATGGGACTTTTGTACAAACCTTATTGATTAATGGTGTAAAGGTTGGAGTTTTACTATTATTCCTTAATGGATGTTGGTTAATGTACCTATTTTGTGTTGGGTTATTTCGGGTGTTACACAATCACATTGCTCTCCATCTGTATGTAACTCAGCAATTGATTTTTCTTGGAAATCATGGTCTATCTGGCCTATTTTATGTGAACTGAGTGTTGTTGATAGTATGCCTATGAGTATTTAAGGTGCTATAATATATGAATGGTTTTAGTAATATTCATCTCACGTATCTTAATATATGAATCAGTTTTTGCTCTCTATCTGGCCTATTTTATTCTGTAGCTCATTTTGACAGTCACATGAATTAATTTATCAATATGGAGGAGTAGAAGACCCCACCTTAGATAATGAAGAATGGTCGCAGGTATCTGAAATGCACTCAAGGTATTTGCACAATCAACATTCAATTGCATTTCTTTGGTAGAACATTAAATATTTGAGATGGATAGAGCCTCTTAAACTAAGTTGTTGATTATAGTAAAATTTTTGTTGAACTTGCAATTTATGTGGGTAAAGTGACATTTTGGTTTTACATGCTTCATGTCATGCTAAAGGTATTTAATGTTAAGACATTTAAAGGGGTGTGATCAATCGGACTTTATCTTTTGTAAGACTAGAACAATCTCTACAAATAATTAATTTATTTATATGCTTCTAGCGGTTTCTAAATTAATTTGTGTTTTCATTTTTCATGTCAGAAATTTCTTGGAGAGATGCAAAATATGGTTAAAAAATTCAAGAACCTAGTTTTTCAAGTTTTTTCATTTTTTAATAAATGTAAGCATAGTTTAAAATTTTTATTTAATTCCTTTGTATATACTTTTGAACATATTTAACTTTCATTTATGAAATATATGACGTTATTCCATTCAATATGTGGTTGTGATTCAAAGTATAGTATATAGTGTGTATTACATTCTTGAAATGTGTGTACAAAAATAATATTGATTATTCTTCAAATATGTCGAATCCTTTTTTTATCACACACATTAACTGTGATGAGAAATATATATAACGTGTGATCTTATCTCATTATTAATCACAAATTTTATTAGGTATTAATAAAATGTGTATTGGTAGACTATGGTTGTCTAGTCAAACGTAATTCTCCTCACATAAAGTATCAGACCCCAATACAAAAAATAAAAATAAAATATAATAATTGAATTAGAAAATGCTTAATTTAATTAAACTTTCTAAGAAATGCACTGACTCAAAATTTCCTTATAACTACATAAATATTCAAATCCAATTTAAAGGATTATTTTTTATTTAAACAGTTCTTTTTTTTCTTTTTTCTTTTTTGGTTTTTGAGACCGATATGCTTGTCCAAACAAATGACACAATGAATTTTTACTTGGGTACTTATTATAGGTTTTTGAATTGTGAATTGTGAAGGGATGATACAGAAGATGGGAATGCTATGTTCTATTGAGGGGAGAGATTGTGTCTGATCACAAAAGTGTGTCTACAACGCCATGTGAAGTTCTGTAAGGTGATAAGGCGAAAAAGGGGACAACATTGCCCGAGTCGGAGGCGATGATCATGCCCAAGGTGGCCTCGAATGGAGAAAACGTGCAACTGAAGTTCAAATGTAGGTACCAATCGACGACGATGAGGATTTGGCTTTGGTCTTGAATCAACCGAAAAGCTCATGGTCAAAATATAGTTTGCAATTTTATGTGGACTGGGAAGAGAGCATGAAGGGCAATATTCCAACTACTCTTTAGTTATATTGGCAAGTTATATTGATGTCCTTTAGAATTTTCATAATTTCAGGATCCTCTCTCTTGTTGATGTTAATCATGTTAGAAAACTTAACCGAGGGGTTGTTAGCATGTGTGATTAGCACTTTCGCCACTAAGTCTCTCTTAATGAGAGGTCTTGGATTTCACTCCTAGAAATAGAATTGGGTGGAAATAGAATTTGGTGGCAAGTCTTAAGTACTTGCAAAGAGAGTGTGAGTTCAACTCTCAATAAATTTTTTCACTCTATTCTACATAATAGAAATAGACGAATGATTTAAATTAAAAACAAATCAAATGGGTTTAAATTGACAAAATACTTAACAGAAATAGGCTTCTTTATTTTTTATTTTTTTTTTGGGGGGGGGAATTTTCCCTATTTGTTTTTACTCTTTAAATTTTAACGATATTATTGTCCATGCATTATATCACACTAACCATGTTTTATTTTTTACGCAGATGTGAGATTTTGTTGCAATGAGGACATGTAGATGCATAACGCAGGAAACTCCAAGAGTTGGACGGATGGTCAAAGTTTGGGACTTGGTAGTGTATTATCTTCATAATTTCAAGTTTGAAATTTCTTAAATGCAAAAAATATATTAGGGTTAGTCCGAGGTATGAGACTTTGCCTCAAAAAGATACATAAGCATCTCCAACCCACTAGGCATATGATGTTTGTTAGTCAAAATGCCTAATGTGACTCACTTTTTTCAACTCCAATGCACTAGGCATATGTTTAGGCATTTTGGCTCAGCTCACATTCACTAGCTACATGTAGCTAGCCTTCAAGGCTAGGCAAAATGTATTTAATCATTAAGATTATTTCCCTCCATCTTTGTTGCTGACGTGGCATTCTATAAAGTTAATAGTATTTGGATGAATAGCTAAAATAAAGAGCATGATTGGGGTAGAAACATGAAATCGTTGACAGGCAAAATAAAATGTATACTTTATAGTAATATTTAGATAGGTAAAATGCCTACTACCATTGGAGATGCTCAACACATGAGTGGATTTATCTTTACAAATAATTTATTTTAATTGTTTGTTTTTCTTCTATGGTTGGAACAAAATGCAAAAAACTTCAAATATTCACTAATGTTATTTTTGTTCTACTTCTTTTATGAGTCAATTGAATACATATCTAGATTTTTATTTTATTTAAGTAACAAGTCCTCTAATATAGAACACCTAAAAAAGCAACCTTTTTTTTATTGTTTTTATTTTTAGTGATTTTTTTTTTCAAAATTATATCAAAATTTTTACTTTTCCCTTCCGTCTTGTGTAAACGAATCTAGAAAGTAAGTTTTTTTGAAAAATTCCAACAAAAATTAAAAAATCCAAAATAAAGAAACAAACAAAAAGTCTACTATTTTTTTGCTTATTTTTTGTCCTTTCTCGACTTATTTTAGATTTTTTCAATTTTTTTTAATTTTCCGGTTCATTTTGTCAAACTAAATCTAAAAGCCTAAAACTTTCTAAAAATTGTTATCAAAAAAAAATTACTAAAGAGAAAAATAAGTCCAAAAAAAAAAAGGTACCAAATAAATAAACCCCAAACACCTATTGATAAATGAAATAATTCAATAATTCATTTTATATGATATCAAATGATTGTTACTATTGCGAAACCAGTCATCACAAGCTCTCTTAATCATGAAATGTTATTTAGTGGTCTTAAGACATTATTAGATGGTGTTTTAAGAGTGTTGTGATTGATGGTGAAGGTAAAATCTATGATTGTATGTTAAATCATAAAGGAACAATAGCGGGCATAACATTTGGTGATGGGTGGAAGTATTGTCAGATGGTGCGCCTAGACCACGTAATAAATTTTCCTTCATAACCCATGCTTTATGCAATGCCGAAAAGTTGTCACTAATTGTAAGAATGGTTGCACCTCCAAAAATTTTAAACACTTCTTATATTATACTAATATTTAATAATATGATTTCAAAATTAGAATATTCCACACTCTATAATCATAGTGGTTTGCACCACCAAATTATAAAGTTTGGTACATATAATAAAAATTTAAAAATAATTTTTAAATTAAGTTTTACCTAATATTGATCTCTTATGTTATCTGTACTATTTGTTATATTTGCTCATTGTTTAGAATTATTTATATTATTACATTTGTCTTTATTTGTTGCCATTATTATATTTATATTATTATATTTGTCTTTATTTGTTGCCATTGTTATTTTCTAACCACGTGTCATTCATGTTTTTTTTTTTTTTTTCTCGTTTACTTTAATTTGCTTACACCCCTTATTTCACATTCATTCTTGTTTCTTCATTTTTTGAAAATAAGAATATTGTCACATTTGACATGACACTCTTAAAAATTGTAACGCCCCTCAAAATACAGTATAAGACAACCATTCACAAAATTCATAAGCATAGGAGAAATATTAACTTTTCATTCATCAGAGTTTGCTTTACAAAAGATATTACATGTTAGTAACAAAATAATGCCCTACAGGCTTACATCTTTCCAAGCTATCACTTAGTTACAGCAAAAGAAGAGTTCTAACTCTATACATAGAAAGCCCTCAACTTGGATTTACATTTAACACAAAGTGAAACCAACAAAATGGAGCCTTCAACTCCTAAGCCTCCCAAGCTAAGACCTTAGAGGCGGTATGTTCCCTGTACCTGAAAAATGGTGTCCCAAGTAAGGTAATCCAAAACCCAGTAGAAATATGCTAAACAGAATATGAGAAGTAACTAAAACATTAGCATCCAATAAATGTTTACACTTGTCACCAACTTGCATCCCTTCCATAACCAATTAACTTTACATCTATATTTCAATCCGTTTCCATTTATTTATCCAAGTCAATTCATTGGCATAATTCATTATTATCCAAACAATTTAAATGAGACTACAACTCATTCATCAACACTTCAATCATAAATATTATTCATACACTTCCATTCACTTGCTATTTTACGGAACTACGTCCGAGGGAGCCGGCACCCAAATATATATAATATTTCGGGACTTTCACCCAGGACACTCCGGCCAACTTAATTATCAATGGAGTCTATCCCCTATCTCCTCCCAAACAAGATACATATACAATGTATTTAACACGTTGTCATATACAATGACCAATTAAATCACATATTCAATGTTTGTATCCAACCATCATATTCAATGACATATTCTAGTTGATTAGTTTCAATTCACATAATCATCATGCAGTGTCTACAACAATCATGGTTATCCTCCACCGATAGCCCAAAATAGATATATCTAAACAGATAAAGAAATTTCTCAACAGATAATTTATCACAATTTCCATAGGTGAGTGATTCATTATCCAATTACACCATCTAATCACAATTTCCTCCAATTTCATGATTCTCAAACCAATTTCATATTTCCACATTGATTTCGTCATTTATACAAATAATGTACATAGTTCAAATTAGGGCATTTTCTCCCTCATTTTTCAAACATCAATCCTAAGGCTCAATTTCATCAATTATACACAAATAACCCCATTTCAAGACCTCAAATACACAATGGAGCCCAAAAATAGAAAACCCCTCTTTCAAACATTTTAAATTTCAAACCCTAACTTCCCAAAATTTCCAAATTTCACCATGTATACAAAATGACTAATATTTATGTTAAAGCTCATAGAAATGAGTAGATTATCCCTACCTCAAATGGAGAAGCTCAAAGGGAAAGAAGAGAAAAACCCAAGATGCTCCAAATCTAAACTTTTTCAGATCAAAAGATAGCCCACGCGATGCTCTACCCTTTTTACAAAGGAAGTAGGGTAGAGACACTCTAGATCAAGTGTATTTGTAGAGAGAATGGGTATTTTAGAGAGAAAGACAGTCGATCTAGGGTTTTGGATGAAAAGAAGATCAAAAAGTGAAGAAGAGAACATCTGCTGCAAACTGATATATGCGAAGCTCGTTCGAGCAAATGAGTTGTCGCTCAAGCGACCAGACACAACAAATACCTCGCTCAAGCGCACAATGCCAAGCTTCAGGTCTGCCACCAACGCAGATGCACGCTCAAGCGCAAGAGTGCTTGCTCGAGCGAAGGAACACAAAACACAAGGCTCGCTCGAGTGCAAGAGATCTCGCTCGAGCGAAGAATACCAACCTTCAAGTCCACACAGAGACGCAGACGCACGCTCGAGTGCAAGAGTTCTTGCTCGAGCGAAGAGACAAACACCCAAGGCTCGCTCGAGCGAAAGAGCCAAAATCTGGACAGCAACTACTTGTACCAACTCACAACCAACCTATTCCAAACTCGCCCAATACATCCCATAACTCAAATACAAAGCATTAAAGGATGGAAATAAGATATAGACAACAACAAACAACTACGGAACCCGAGTCCGGAACACAATAAAGGTCGGGGTAAAACCTGAATCGTTATAAAAATGAACTCAGAAAATTATTGAAACATCTTTTTATTCATAAATCGATTTGTCCTGTGTTAATTTTTACTTTTTTTAGCTATGCATAGTAACAAACATTTTCAACTATGAAATTAGTCAAGACTAAATTGCATAATAGGATTAAAGATGATTTGATCACATTTATTTGAAAAAGATATATATTGAGGTTTTGATGTTGATCACATCATAGATATATATGTAGTAGACAAAAAAAATCGTTCATTTATATATTTTTACTTTATTATGTTGACAATAAAAGTTTAATTAATAGTAATATAATTTACTTTTTTTATTATTGACAAAAATTAATATTATTTTTACTTTTTGTTTGCACTTCGGTCCGGCCACAACAAGAATTTGTCATTAAATGTGATCAAATGTAGGAGTGAATTTCCTAAAATGATCAATAATTAAAATGGTAAATTATGTAAATGGTCTCTGCAGTTTATACAACTTGTCAATTTGATCTCTGTTATTTTAATTGTTTGATTTTGTCCTTTAATCTAACTGTTTGTATTATATTGGTCCAATAAATGACGGTCATTAGGTTTGGTGGACAAATTTGATCCTTATAGTTTACACAATGTGCCAATTTAGTCCATATTGCTTGAATTTGCTCTATTTTTACAGAGACCAAATTGATACATTATGTAAATTATATAGACCAAATTGACACATTGTTCGAGTTTCCGTCCAACAAACCTAACGGTTGTTATTTATTAGACCAATATGATACAATCCGTTAAATTAAAAGGCAAAATCAAGCAAATTAAAACAATAGGGACCAAATTGATATGTCGTGTAAACTACAAGAACCATTTGCGTAATTTACTCTAATTAAAATGAAGCTTATTCCTTGGAATGTTTGAGGTAGGGATGGCCACGAAGCGGGTTTGTTATTCCCCGCCCCCGCCCCCGCCCCCGTCCCGCTTTCAAACCCCACTCCCGCCCCACCCCCATTACGGGTGAAATTTTTCAACCCCATCCTCGCCCCTGCGGATACCCAATCACATTTCAAATAGCCAAAAAAATTTAGAGCCATTTAAATCTTTAACACACTAAATAATTTCTCTTGTTTCCATATGTATAAACAGTGAAACTTTTATGATTATTATTTATTTATATTTAAACAGAATCATACACTTTTGGTATTCCTTTTCATATCTAATTATATTATATATATATATACATATATGTTATTATGTATATCGGGTCGGGTTTGGATCGAGGGGAGCGATACTCACCCCCGCCCCATCCTCGTTGTTGGTAACCAAAATATAATCCACTCCCACCCCCACATAAGTGTCAGGTCGGATAAAATTCATCTCATTCGGACAGGTATGAATGAGTCCTGAGGATCAGACTAAAATGAATATCCCTAATCCGAGGGATGCTTAGCAGAGTGGAAAGTAATATCATCGAAAATATTTTATGCCAAGGCAGTTGGTTTCTACAAATGGTTAATATTGTTGATTTCTCAGAATTGAAGATCGAAATCTTCGTCATCTTCTTCAGAAAACTTACACTAATCTGAGTCATTGATAACCATTGCAAGAACATCTCAACATGAAAGAGGAATTGACAAATGCAAAGAGGAGATCTTGAGATGCTTTGAATGGATTTCGGGTTTAGAGATCAACTTTCTAGAAAGTCGATTACGCGGAGTTGGATTATCAGAGTTATTCATGAAAGAGGCAGTTCAAGGAACCATCTCTTATATCTTGGAACGCTTTTAGGAGAAGACGTAAAAACCGGGCTACCTGTTGTTGAGAAAGGTAGAATTACTGAGATTAAATCAAAATTATTGAACTTGCCCATATATTACATGTCTTGATTCAGAATTCCTGCAACTATGACAAAGGCTCTTGAGAAAATTTGAAATTTTTTTTTTTGAAGGGTGACAATGAAGATGAAGGAAATTACATCATTTTAAGATGGAGCTCTATGACTACAAAAAAAAATAAAAATAAAAATAAATATTGGTGGAGGTTTGGACTGGAAAGAAATTATGTGTAGAAAAGATAGGATTACCCAGATGGCTGTTTGGTTTCATAACTGGTCAGATCAGTGAAAATTGTCCAAGGTATGGAAAGCCAATTCTCTCCTTAGATCGCCTTGTTTTCGAAATTTTGGAATGTCTTGCTGGGAGGGTTATCAATTAAGGTTGGCTGTGGTTCTTCGACAAACCTTTGGAATGATGTTTGGGTAGATGGGAAATCTCATAAGGAGGCATTTTTGAGGTTCTTCTACCATATGGATATACAGATCAAAATCATGGTGAGTGATTTTTCCTAAAATGATCCCGTAGTGATTTTTTTTGGATGGCTAGATTTAATTCTACAGAAGTTGTGGGTACAATAATCATTTCAGCTTTCAACTCCCAAACCTTAACCCTACCCCCAAAAAAAATCATCATTCTAGAGGATCCGGACTCAATCATGGAATCTTTGGCCTATCAAGAGCTACAAAGTAACTTGGAAGGAATTTACTATCAAGTCCATATGAGGGAGAGGTCAATGAATTTACTATCAAGTCCTTATGAGGGAGAGGTCAATGGAGGCAAAGCTTTGAGTAAGAGTCTCATTTGGAAGAACATTAGTCTATGTTGGTGTTTGGGAAGTGGGTTTTTATGTAGGTTTTTTTAGTTGTAGGATATTATTGGAGAAATTTTTTTTTGTGTTTGAGAAGATAGTTGGGTTTTTTTGTGGTTGCATGTGATGTTTGTAAGAGAAAAAGTGAAATGTTTATAGGGTTTGATATGATATTTTGTTTGGATTTATTTTTTTTTCGTTTTGCAAAACCTGTCTTTTAGTGGAAAAAATCAGAAAAAACCCAAAAAAAATTGTTGCCAAACACCGTCACATCTAGTGTGGATAGGACTACAATACAAGCTTGCAAACGTGTGACTTATTTATAAAATTATTTTTGAAATGTGTTAAAACTTGACTTATTTGCATTACGAACCGGTGTAGAATGAGATTTTAACAAGTTGAACTCAAGAAAATTAAATGGTCAGTTCTTGTTTCCTCATAAGGTCTTGTGCTATACTGGTTTGAAAAATTGAAAGTTGGAAAAAATTATTTGGGAGGCAATCTTCTATGCAACATTATGGGCTTTAGAGAAAAGTAGAAATAACAAAGCATTTATATGTAGCATTCGGGTAAAACAATTATTCAGGGAATGATATAAAATGGTTACTGTCCTTTTCAAGATGTGTCAGTCCTTTAAAATTTTAAAAATCTATCTAGACGTAATAAAATAAAAATAGAAAAATAAAAATAATAATCCTCTTTATCCAATGACCCCATGAATAAAAAAAAATTTTAAAAAAAATCATCTAAAGAGCTGACAAAATAAAATCACTTTACATCAAGCCTTGTTTAGTGTGAAATTTTGATTTTTGGTTTGTTTTTCATAATGTACAATTTGTTTTAGGGATATTGATTGAGACTTCCAGTAAAGTCCCACCCCCACCACCTCCACACACACGTGGGGGTTGGTAATTAGATCAAAAAAAATAAAACAAAAAAAAAAGAAAAAAAGAAAAGAAAAATTGACCAATCAGAGCCCACTAGGGCCCTGGGGGTCGCCCCGGGGTCCAGACCATTTTCCTTGTTTTAGTTTTGAAAATTTTTACATTGATACAATTTGATCCAACCAATATATTATATTTAAATTCTTTAATCATTAGAAGATAAGTTACTACACTACAAGAAATCAACCTTTTAGGAACAAATTTATTTTATACCTAAAAATGTAATATTTATTGGAAAAAACTTTAGCCAACTAATTTTGTTCGTCACGAAGTTCGTCCCAAATGGTCCGTCCGAAAAAGTCAAAAATTGACTTTCAGAGACAAAATTTTGCATGTCACTATAAATAGATTTTTAGAGACAAAAACATGTGGTTGCAAAAAGTTTTGATTTTGAGACCATCAAAATTTATCTCTAAAAGTCTATTACAACCTATGACAGCCAGAGTATTTATTGAGACAACCCAAATTGGTCTCTAAAAATTTTAGGATGTGTTTAGTTTGGTTTTGGGAGATAAATTTTCAAAAAAAATCTTAGATAAAGAATTTAGAAATTTTTTTGGTTTGTTTGGTTATATATTTTGGAAATAATTTTGGAGTATGGGAGTTTGGAATGATTTAATATTTTGTTGTGGTTGAGTAGTTGTGTGTGAGAGAAAAACTGATTGAAAATGAGAGAGAAGAAAAAAAAAAAGGATAAAGTGATTGATTGATGTGCAAGAGATAAAAAGTGATTGTGAATTTTTTTTCCAAAATCACTAAAGCAAACAAAATTTTAAAAAATTTTCTTCAAAATTTATTTCTCAAAAATAAACCAAACAAAGCCTTGGTTTTTTAGACTAGTGGAAGTTGTGTCTAAAAGTTTTAGGCTCTGTTTGGAACGATTTTGAAAATAGTTTTCTACCCACACATTTTAACTTCATGTTTGTTTACGGTTTTCAAAACACATTTTCACACCCGCGTTTGAAAAATCGTGTAACCAGATGTCCCCCGGACGTCCGGCCGGTTGATCGGAACAGTGTTCTTGAAATTTTTTATTTTTTATTTTTATTTTTTTATTTTTTTGCGCTTTTTATTTTTATATGTTAAATAAAAAATATTTTCAATTTTTTTAAAAAAAAAATTTATGAGTTTTGAATAGAATTTTGGGTTGTGTTTGGTTATGAGTTGTAAGTTTTTGTATAAAAATTATGTCACATCACCCAATTCAAAAACTCTTTTCAAAACTCTTTTCAAAACTCATTCACCAAACAAATTTTCTATAATCATAATTCCAAAACTCACAAACTCAAAATACAACTCATATTCTCAAATCATATTTACAAAACTCTACCAAACGCAACCTTAGTTTTCTAGACAAGTAAAAGTGATCTGCAAAAGTTATAATTTTTTTTTCAAATAACTAAAATTGGTCTCTAAAAATTTGATAATATATATATATATATATTTTTTTTGGCTTTTTGATTTTGTAATAGATACTCTAAAAATACTAGTTTCAACAAAAACTCATATTCCTTGATTTCTTAGCAACCAAACATAAAATATCAAACATATCACCAGATCATTAGTTTATCTCCAAATTAAAATTCGACAACACCAAAAAAAATAAAAAAACAAACAAACAAACACCATGCTCATCGCATTCAAAAGACTTAATCAAAAGATATTTCAATGACAAACAAATACCATGCTTTGATTCATTAATACATAATATTTGATTGTATATCATAAACTGATAGAGATGATAATTTCCAATTTATAAGGCTAGTGTCATAAGTATTGTTTGTAGCATTCAACTATTCAATGAATATATTGTAAATTGTAATGATATCTACCTACAAACAGAACAACTCATCCATCCCATCTTCTCAAGGGCTTCATTGAAATGTCATTCAAAATTTCGCAAAGAGCTCCCAAGCCTTCAAAGTGCACATTTAAATTTCAATCTGTCACATCATAACCACAACATTAGCAAGACAATGAGACAAAGTAAAGGAAATATAACATGTAGACATTTAAAGCCAAAGCAAGCATATATTTACGTACAGAGTAAATAATAGTGATAATAGACTATACAAAAATGCTTCAATACACGAAATTACCTTCTTCTAATATAGGACAACTTAGGAAACTTGGGACAAAGCTGCCTACACAGGTTTTATAATTAGTTTAGGCCCTTCAAGAAGATGAGAGTACCTTTCATAGCCAAGACCTTCAAGAACAAGTGAACCAAACTCTCAAAACTTGATTAGCGCCATATTAGTTACAAAATATGCCTGCAAAACCAACATGATATTGTAAATTTGTCAATTAAAGCCCTTCAAATTCAAAAAATGTCATTGACCAACTTATGGGCAAATTACATAACAAAGCTTGACTATGCCATGTTCCTTTTTATTATTAATAAATTGCTCTACTTATATATATTGGCACAGCTAAAATTCGGTTCAGTAACTAAATAATTTCCTACCTGTTGCAGAACTTAAAAAATGAATTTAAATATGACCTCCCCTGCAGTTCTCTCTGCAGCTGTCGCCTACGATGCAAGAGCTCATTCAGCACATATGTGGGCATGTGCCACGTTTTCAACATAAGTGAAATCGTACATGTTCTTGCCATTACCAATGAGAAACTGCTCATTTTAAATAAAAACAAAGAAAACGAATGTTAAATTCTTTTCTTTTCTTTCCTTTTTTTTCTTTGTAAGTTAGATATCTGTGCACACATAATTATGCACCTCTCCTTTGGAGGTGGTACGACTACCAAACTACTGGCAAAATAAATGTTAGAATTCAAGAGTGTACAGAGGACAATACCAATAAAAATTGAAAAGTAAGATCACAAAAACATATGAAATACAAATGTTTTCAGTTAGTAACTGGTTTAGTGTTTTACAGAAAGAGAGAATGTATGCAGCACAAATACTCAATTTTTCATGCCCTACGCGAAAGAACAGGTACATTATGTCATTTATTAATTATATGGCTTCAAATGATTAAGAACCTAGCTATCCACCAACTTGATATTGAATGAAACACATGAATTTCTAGAACATTATAAAACCAATATGTAAGGCAGTCACAACATGAGAAATTAAATGGACAAAAAACTTGGTTACCTTCGATTTCCCTGCCCTCGCAGCAGATACCAATGATGGAACAAGCAATTCATCACCAGGACAGAAAATGCTGCTAGGACAGATGCAGCATGTTAGAAGCCCATTACTAGCATTTGACTTGATGACCAGCGCCTCTCCTTCAGCTTTAGTGGCAGAATATGCATCATTGTGCTGGAACAGTTGCAGACACAAATATTTTTACTACAAATGAAATAAGTAAAGAAAACAAAAGAACAGGCAAAACAAAAAGGGAAAGTTAGTAGACTGCAGAGGAACAGAACATTGCTTCTTGCTGTTCATAATTTCATCAATAGAGTATTATATATATATATATAGCAATGCTAAAGTTATGTCCACGGGAAGAGTGGCAATTTTAAGTGCCCATTCAATAATGATTTACAGACCAATCCATCTTGGCCATATTACATTAATGGTCAAGAAGCAGTTACCAAAAATCTTTTACACATAAATTATTAAGTCTCCAATGAAGACGGTTAATTTATGGACCAGGAAGTTTAAAACAGAGTGCAAGAATGAAATACAAAAAACACTACTTACAATGAACAATTTAAGCCATGGGGTTTGGCATAAACTAAATAATACAAAAAGTCAAAAAGTCACTATCCTATTTAAGTCACATCATCTTATTTAAATCAAATCACCTCTCTAACACATGACATCAAACCCAACCCAAACCCAACCCATATAAGCCAATAAGTCAAAAAGTGCACTTTTTTAGAACATCCCAAACCAACCGTAATTAGCATTTTTGTGATGAAAAACTAGGTTAAAAGGTAATGGTAAGGACATTATGAGGTACAAGCGAGTATAATTGTCACGAGATCTACCTTGTCAGGAACTTACCTCATTAATATCTCTATAATGAAGAACAATGTGCTCATGTGCCCTGCCAAAATCCCAAATAAATAAATAAATAGATAAATAAAAGTAAAAGGAAGAAAAAAAAAATGAAATGAAATTGGAGGGGGGAGAATAAGTGAATTAACTCTGAGATAAGTAACAAAAATAATTGTTATCTGTTATTTATTACACATATAAAGACTACAGAGTGTAGAAAAATTATAGGCAAGTATAGTATTGACTGATACTGTGAGTTTGATTACTGAGTCTCAACTCCTACAACTACTACCCTCTGAAACAATGATTTCGGAAAACAAGCTTTAATGAATAAAAAATAACTGTCAGCTAAGAAACGCAAAGTGCACTCACTGATCCAACATCCAATAGCTACGCCTCTGAAAATTTGGATTCTGCTCTCCATGTGCGTAATAACAATTTAAAGCTTCAGCATTTCCAACCTAGACACAAATTATCAAGTAAAATGACTTCACTCAAGCAAAGAACATCAAATAAAATAGTTCACAGACATCTAAAAGTGCAGGAAACAGCAAACAATATTTTTGTACTACACATGTAAAAAAACCCTTTGAACACATATTAGTATTATTAATATTGTTACGAATTTATATTAATCTTGTGAACACATATTAGGGTTTTTATGAAAACCCAGTTAATTTGTGTAATCCATCCAGTGTTTTATGTATGTTCCCTCATCCATGTAGGGGTGGCAAAAATGGTTTGGAGTGCACAAAGGAGTGTTGACTGTTGAGTCAATTCACCATGTATGTACCTAGCCAGAACCTGCCTGAAATCAGAGCTTCAATGGGCTGAAGAAGAAATTTAAAGTTGTCTCATTTATACTGCAAAACTCTACATCTACGATAAAAAGAGACAATCAAAATAAAACTAAAATGATTTCCACATATGCATTTAGGAGCAAGTCAGGGATTCCAAAGAAAAAGAAACGTCATGATGTAAACTAGTACATGGAATGTTATACAGAGGAGATTGTAAGGTTGAATCCGGCAGGAGAAATTTGGCTTTATATAATCTCAAATGGCAGATCAGAATGCCACAAAATGAAAATCGCTTTAAGTTACTAGGAAATGAGCACAACAATATAGGTCAAACTATCCAACAAGTTTAACCCAAACTGAACCAACCCAACCCACTCCCACTCCCACTCACTCCCAAGCAGAGATCAAAAGGAGGTAGTTCATAAAACTTTTTAAAAAAAAAAAATCAAAAAAACAAACCTAAGCCAGACACACTTGAACTAATCCAGACACAATTGAACTATGACAATCAACTCGGAAACCTAAAAAAGCCCAAAAACATGCAAACTGGACAAAAACCTCTAACTGGCCAGAATTACCAGAAAGCTTCACAAATAAAAATGTTAATAGCTTACTACTTTGTTTGTGTTATGTTTAAAAGAAAAGGTGAGAATAGTTTTGCACTTTAATAGCTTAAGAAAACCTCTATTTTAAACAGAGATTTTCATTTTCATTCATGTAATTAATAGGATCAAAATCTGCTGTCATTTTGGCAAACAAATTTAAGATATCCATGCCAATAGCTAGTAGTATCCAATTGTTGTGGCTGCTTGGGAATTAGTCAGATTTTTTTTCAATTTCTTTTTATTTGTGAATTTTTAAATTTCTTTTGATGTTGTTTAATTTTAGATCCTTCTAGATTAGAATGTCTTAAAAATAAAATTAAAAAAAAAATACACCAAATTTTAATAAAGTTCACTAAAGATAACAATAAAAAATAAAGAAAATTGACCTTTAATGTGTTTGGTAATTTCATTTTTATTATAACCATCTTGTATGTAATGTCACATAGTCTTCTCGAATTAGCTAAGATATACCCTCGAGGCCTAAAATGCCACAATGTTGTGCATATACTGCACTCCAATTCATAAAATTTCCCAATGCTCACTGCACAAAATGCTGTCTTTCATGAACACACAAACAATACTAACAAGGTTCATCAAAGTGGAATCATAATCACAGTTTCAGTTCACACATATTAAACAAAGAAAGAATGCATATCATCATCACCACGCATCTCCTACCCATCAAAAGGATTAGGAAAAGAGCCATGACCAGTGCCAAATGACCTAATATGATCTTTCAGAGACCATATAATAACTAGGTCCAAATGGACAACTCATATACGCATTTCATCAAACAACTTATATGCATACAATAATCAAGCAGTTTTAATAATGAGTTGATCCCAATAGTCTTTTCAGCATTGTACCACATATTAACAATCTGTAAAAAAATAAAATAAAAAATTTTGTGATATAGCAAGATATTGCTTTAAAATCCAATCATATTAATATCCTAAGATTCATCAGATCTATTGAATGAAGCAAATATCAATTATTCAAACATTCTGAATATTCAAGTAAAATTGGGAAGGAGATCAAATGCTAGAGAATGGAACCAGATCCAACTCAATAGCCACAATCGCAAGAGAAAAACACAAAACAAAACACACAGAAAGAGAGAGATCAACAGTTTGTAAGGAATTTAACGGAGCAAAACCATAACAATAACAGAAACATAGTTAAGCTCATTGTAGAATGTGTTCCTGTAAACATTCATAAGTTTATGGTTACAAATATTTTACCTTAAAATCGAAATATAAATAGGTACCTTTTTATTTCTTTTTCCAAATAACTCGTCAAATTCCAACCAAACAGCATCAGGGATTCAATCGATCGATCCGATCGAGAGAGAGAGAGAGAGAGAGTGTGCAGTGTGGTGTGGAGTGGAGAATGAATCAAAACAATGAAAATAAAATAAATTAATATTGGGACCAATTAAAGTTGTTGATAAAAAGTTATTAATCTTTTTACAATAACTTTTTAGGGAGATTTACTAATAAATCTTAAAATTTGATCTTATAATCCAATTTATCCCACTTTTTTTTCTAATGAACCATTTAGTTCTGGGATTATTTGAAAGAGGTTAATGCCTTCATTTACATGTTAGTATATCAGTTACAGCTGAGTTAGTGGGCTTTGGGTTAGGTGCGTATGTCACACGCGGGTAAATAAGAAAGGGATGTGTGGTGTGTGTGGCACGTGATACATAGAAGGGGTGTCACAAAAGGTCAAAGCGCATAAGGAGGTTTTGGGCTTAACTGGTGTGTTTGGTAGTTGACACAAGACACACAACCCAATTGACTACATGTAACCCCAACCATCCATGTCACACTAACACAACCAATTAGAGCACTTATTCACATATACATAACCAACCAGCCCACAATATACACTACCAAATCATTGTTTACCACTATATGTGGCCTCCACAATCAATGTCCCACTATCACAACTTATTTGCCAGCTAATTCTCATACACATACACACCATCTCACAAACCAACAACACAAAAAAACAATAAAAAAACCCAAACAAATTCAATTACCCCACTGTCACATTGTCAAACCATGGCCCATGAACTCAACAAAACTACCACACCAGACACACATAAACCAAAAACATATCCCTTTAATGCCCCTGCAGTGTAAACAATATATAAAGCCCAACCCACACATACCCACACATACCTAATCCTACAAAGGAATCATTGTTTACCACTATACGCGGTCCCAACCATCACTGTCCAACTGACACAATTTTTTTTGTTGCTTATCCCCATATACACAACCAACCAGTGTGTCACACAGCTGACACCAAAAACACCATATTCAAATTCACAAAACTCTAATTGTCAATGACTGAAATGTATTTGAATGTATCATTCAAATTAGCCAAACCAAAACTGCAATGTTTCCAAACAAGAAATGGTCCTGCAAAACACTTCCCAATTACCACAAGGGCACAAACGTCCACATAGTGAAACCAAAAATGGAAAATAAAATCGAAAAGGACCAAATCTCCCCACCAGCAGGACTAAATGAAACAAAAGAATAAAAGTGGGACTAATTGGTATAACAGTTTGTGAAGTGGGATTTATTGGTAAATAATCCAACTTTTTATCAATCAAATAGGTTTGTCTTTAAAATATGAGTAATATTAGGGATTATAAAAAAAAATATCATAAAATATATTATGAAGATTTTTTATTTTTTAATTAGTATGTAGTGTTTATTGTATGTGTAATCCAAAGATGAAGAATCTTTCATGATCATCTTCATGACATTTTTTTCATGATTCCTAACATTACTCTTAAAATATAGCAGTATGATTAAATATATATATTTTTTTTAAATTATTTTATTTTGTTTTTAAAAGTATCATTTTTATAGATAAATTATTTTTGCCTTTAAAAATTTGTCTCTAAAATTTTAATTTCTTGTAGTGCTACTAGAATACTTTTTTTCGTGATAAAAATTGGAGAATTAAATATTTATAGAGAAACTTTTATATTTTTTCTTTACTTACTTTCAATATGAAATTATACAAATTTTTACATCTTAAAATTTCATGTAAGTCCCTCATTTACACCAAACCTACAAACCAAATTGTAGCAAATAGTCAATATTCAGATAAAGTTTAACACCAAACTAAACTGTACTATTTTTTTTTTTTTTTTTTTGGCAAACTTCACTTTACCCCCTTATGGTTTGGGATGGGTGCGGTTTACCCCCCTGACATTCAAATATCACCACATAACCCCCTGTGGTTGATAGACTAAAACGCACACTAATTTCTATTAACAGAAGTTATAAATTGACAATTATACCATCATATATATATTATTTCAGGGGAAACCCAACCCAGTTCTTTCTCTCTCCATCTTCATCTTCTTCTTCTCTCCCTCTCCATCTTCATCTTTTTCATCTTTACAAACAATTCAATAATTCAATTCTACATACTTGTCACCCATTGATCTCTAAAACATCTTCAGATTAAGTGCTTATAAAATTTTCAATAAGGAACAATTTGCACAAAGGTTCCAAATTGAAATTCAAACTTGTTGATAAACAGTGAAATCTTAATTCCAAGTTGAAAGAAGAATAATGTATTTAAGAAGAAAGTAAGAAACATAGACTAATATATATAGATATGGAAAATGCAAGAAAATAAGACAAGAATGGAGTTGAAGATGTAAAATTTGAGAAAAATGAGAGTCAGAAATCTCGTGTGGAAAATGCCGCTTATCGCATCTCCCAATTGGTGATGCCGCTTTGGCACTACTACGTTTTTCATCATTCTTTTTCATCAATATCATATTATGTGTGTGTGTATATATATATAATACAAGGCATGGTTCGGTAGCTGTAATCTGAGATCTGGAAAGGAAAAGAGCAGCCTCTATCGAAGTGGTTGTGTTTCAAATGGGTATTTTTAGCTTCAACATACTGCTCTTCTTCATGAACTGTTTGGAATACAACATGTAGCACTAATACCCTTTTAAAACATTTGGGAAGTGTATTTGAATCCTTTATTTTTTTATTTTGGAAATCTTTGGTGTTATTGTATGTTGGTTTTGGAGGAGTATAATCCGATTTGAACTTATTGGATTTGGTTGTTCGCACTTATTTTTGTCAAAAGTTCCTTGGAGACTTAGAAATTCTATTCTAGGGTCGACACCACCCTTCCTAAGGGTCAACCCTTACCTGCTGGTGAAGTTTCTGGAAATATTGCTGGAATATAGGGTCGACACTAATTTAGGAAGGGTCGACACTAATTTAGGAAGGGTCGACCCTCTTATATTGTAGAGTCTGTGTGTTAGTTGCTGGAAATTAGGGTTGACCCCCTCCTGTCTAAGGGTCGACCTCCTTTGCTTGTGCCAAATTGTCTTTTCTACCTAAAGGGTCGATCCCCCTGCCAGAAGGGTCGACCCCTGCGTATTTTTTTTAGAATTTTGGGGTTCGAATGGGCCTTACCCTTGGTGGGTTTTTGGGCCTATTATTTTATTTGACCTTAGGGCTATTTGCTACTACTATAAATAGGCCCAAACCACTTTTCTCTCATTATTTTCCTTCCCTTCTTCCCTTTAAACCGTGAGTTCTCTTCTCTCTCGCTAAAACTCAAACTTTTTTCACTTAAATCTCTAGATCTACTCACCTAGAGCCATCTTTTCACCTTGGTCCTTTGGGAAAGGTTGTAGATCTTGTCAAGGGCTTTCTATTGATCTAAGTAGTTCATGATTTCGTCGCTGATAACTTTTGAGTTGTTTTCTCTTTGCTTCAAGAGGTAAGGATTTCTTTGCTCCTTTCCAATACTTCGTCTATAGATAGATATGTGGTAGATTTTATTGCATAAGAACCATATTCATTATGGATTTTCTTGAAAGTCATGAAAGGGGATCTAGGGTTTGATATTTGTGATTGGAGTTGTTTAGTTGTTTGTTGTTGGGATATTTGGGAAATGATTTATTATGTTTGTGAAGAAAGTGAGGAAAGCCCTAATTTAATATTATTGATTTAATGGATTTAAAAGGGAGGAAGTTGAATAATCCTTGTAT
Source organism: Camellia sinensis (assembly GCF_055761805.1). Classification (NCBI taxonomy): domain Eukaryota; kingdom Viridiplantae; phylum Streptophyta; class Magnoliopsida; order Ericales; family Theaceae; genus Camellia; species Camellia sinensis. The sequence continues at coordinate 155,816,789 of NC_138967.1, forward strand.
TTTGATAATATGGGTTGTATGATTGTGTTTATATCAAAAGGAAATAAAAGGAGAAGTAACCACGGTGTTGGTATTGTTTTAGACTAATCACGTGAAATTGAGTTGAGTTATGGTTTTAATACCAATGAAATTGGTTTTGTAAAATAAAAAGGATGGGTTTGGTTTTGGTTTTATAAAATGACGAGAATGAATTCTTAGAAAATGGTTGGAATTGTGTGGATTGGAAAATAAAGAACAGTGGTCTTTTTGAAAGAAAATGAAATCATCACCCTTTGTAAATTGATAATGAACTTGAGGTCGGATTTTGAAACCTTTACATATTATCATTGTTATTGGACTGAAAGTCTTCCGAGAATTGGATTTGTGTTTTCCTTTCGTATGAGACGTAGGAATGGATAGATATGAATATAAATGGTGGAGTTGGATATTTGTAATCTCTTACCTATGAAAAGATGGATAGTTTATCTATTTTGGAGATTGTATATATGTTTAGAAATATATGTTTTGGGCTATCGATGGAGGATAGCTATGACTGTTTTAGAAATTGCATGTGGACTAGGTGAATTGAAATAAATCCTTCGTTGGTTGTGATTGAATATGACTATGTTTATTTACATTGTATATGTATGATTAATTAGGAGGAAAAAATGGATGTGCTTCATGTGTGATCATGTGTTGAGTAATATCATGTATGTATTATACTTGTGTTATTATGCATTCTAGTATGTTGAGATGGTTGGGAATATGCTTGTGCTTCGAATGAGAGGTACCATTACCTTCCAGCTAACGCTTGGAGAATTGGCCACGCTTAGAATGAGAGGTACCAGCACCTTCCAGCTAGCACCTGGAGAACTTGATAGAGGTACCATTACCTTCCAGCCGGAGTCTGATATATTGGCATTTTATTATGGAAATGTGTATCCTTGACTTGACATTTTATTATGGAAAAGTGTATCCTTGACTTGGCATTTTATTATGGAAAGGTGTATCCTTGGCGTACCGTACTTAAGGCCGGTAGAGCGGAACTTGTTTATCATTATTGTCTCAGTATATCTGTGTATATTATGGGTTATGATGGGTATGGTTCTGGAAGGCCGAGTTGCCTCATTCATTGAGTAGATAGTTGTTGGTTGCTTGTTGTTTTTCCTTAGTACTGAATGTATATATGTATAGACATGAATGTGTTGGAAACGAACGTAAGTGCTGTATTGAAATTGTGAATAATGTGAAGGACATCGGATACTTGTGAACATGTTTCAAAAAGGCAAATCAGGTGTACGTCCTGAAAGTGGGAGAAAACGTAATGGGCTTTGTGAAATTATTTTCAGGAACTTGTTATTGTCATATGAATTTTGAAAAAGGGTAACATGAAGAAAGAAAAGTAAAAAGGCTTATGTTGTTGAACAAAATGAATGATTTTGAGAAAAGTTCCTATATAAGTACATTTCTGTATAAACCATCACATTATGTATATGATATGATTTAAAGCATTCATGATCATAGCTATCTGTATGTTGTTATTGTTTAGGATCATATTGGGATCCCTACTGGACTTTATGTGCATCCCACGTTGCTAATCCTTTTTCAGGTAAACATCGAGAAAGATTTCAAGATCGAGGATCTTCTTTATGTGTTGGCCACAGGGCCTTTTATTTGTAGGCGGAATGCCATTGATGTAAAAAGGATTAAACCATTTCTTTTAATTTGAAAGATGTAAGCTTACGGGCAATTTATTTATTATTATCTCATGTTGCATTCGTTTCATATTCGAATGAGAGAACCTATAATAATAGTACTCGTTAATGTATTAAATTTCTGCGCATGATCTCTAAAAATTGTGTATAATAAAAGATTTGGTAATGGTATCCGTTGATATAAAGTAGGGCGTGACATAGCAGATTTGGAATACAGCAGATGCAAAATATATATATATTAAATATAACACAGATATATATATATATATATTTTTAGCTTCTGTGTTATGTTCAAATTTGAATACAGCAGATGCAAAATATATATATATATATATATTAAACATAACACACACACACATATATATATATATATTATATAATTTGCAGAGAGTGGCGCCGGAATGGAATTGACTGGAGTTAGGTAGTAAGAAGCTCAAAAAATTTTGGTAATATGAAGATCAAGCCATATTCAGTAAGATCAAACCATCTTTCATCTATTTCTTTTCTCTCTTTTTTTTCTGGCTAGAGGTTTACAGATCTGATGGCATTTTTTATAAATTTGAAGATGTGTCAGGGGTATTTTCGTCTTAAAAATAGTGTTACTCTCCTTGCAAGCGCGTGACTCTCACTTTAACGGAAAAGCTAACTGTGCGTTTTAGTCCACCAACCACAAGAGGGTAATGTGGTGATATTCAAATATCAATGGGATAATCCGTATATGGCCCAAACCATAGGAGATAAAGTGAAGTTTGCCATTTTTTTTTATCAGCAAAAAAAACTTTATTAATGAAATGAAGCATACAAAGTATGAGGATACATCAATAAAGGAGAAGGAAGCGCAAAAAATATCACAGAATATCACCTTAATCTCAACTAGATTGACACCAAAAAAGAAATTCTATCATATGTTAGCACAAACTTCGGATGTTGGTGAGTGACCAACAAGTCACAAAGACCAAAAGCAAAGGACACACAAGACCAAAAGCGAAGGAATTGTACAATTTACACCATTCGCCTCAATAACAAAATATTAATAAAACATTTCCTCTCCCAAAGGCCTAAATATATATATATATATATATATATCTTCTTTAAACGTTCTTCATTGGCAAACACATTAATTTTCATCTTAAGTTTCTTAAGTGGAGAATTTTGATCCCACTTCACCTATTCTTTTACACGATATCTAAGTTGTCATATTATTCCTGATGCATTTCCTTTTAATATAGGGGAAATATACCCCCCAAAAAAAAGGGGGTGAGAAATTAAAAAAATAATTGCAAATTTATGGAAGTATAAGAAATTTATACATTAGATTGTGCAAATGAGTGTTGTACTTTCATGAATTTGTAATTATTTTTTTCACTTTTCATTTTGTTGATATTTTCTCCTTAATATATAACCATTTTATATTGATTGGCATTTCCTACATTTCAAAACTATATTGTATTATATCACTCTGTTGATATTTTCCCTTTAATATATAACCATTTTGTATTGATTGACATTTCCTACATTTTATATTAATTTTGCATATATAAGCAACATTTTCAAACTTTGTCACTAAAGGTTATTTTGCCTTTTGTTTTTATATTTATTTTCGGGACGATATTTTACTCATGATTCTTATGACGACAAAAATTGGCTCTCCAATGTTTTTTGCAATAAAATTTTATTTGAACTTAAAATTTTTATATGTTGTAACGAAAATCAATCAGATCAATAAAAAGAAATGATTAGGGGCAGAACTGTTATGGGATTAGAGGTGCCTCGACCCCTCTCGAAAATATAATTTTTTTTTTAACTTATACTCCAACATAATTTTGAGTATTTATAATATAATTCGTATATTATTCTTTAATTGTAAGTAAATTTGATTTGATCCCTCCAAACTCTAAATAATTTTTTTTATTGTCCTTTGAAATATCCTCTAGATTTTTACTTATCCCAGTATTTCCAACTGCTCTTTGTAATTGAATATTAGAGATCAAGAATTTAGATATAGAAAAGTATCAAGAAAAAATAATGTGTGATCTACATTTAATTCTTGTGTGAGTGGGATTAACATATCATTTTTCTTAGTATTATTCTAAGTTTGAGTTATTCGTCTTTAGTATTACTACACAATTTAGATCATTATTTTCATTTATCCTCTACATATTTTTATACTTCTTATTAGATATTCATTTTCATTCACCTCTCACCTCTTAATGTGTGAGTGATGACAAGGATTTTATAATAAACATTCATTTTATATTATTATAGTCACATATCTTATTAATCTATATATTATATAAAGAAAATGAGGTTTTAAACCACAAATTTTGTGAGAGTTCCAATATTCCAATCTTAATTTTCTAATTTTTTGATTAAAAAAATTCAGCATTTATTAATTTCTCTCATACCTACTGCTACACCTTTTTCAACTTTTCCAATGCACTATGGTTACTGATGGGATTGTTAAATTATTCTTATAAAAAAATCTAAAAAAAGTAATTTGTATATTAAAAAAAATCTAAAACAAATATAAATTCTTATTAAATCTATCTATCTATCTATATATTATAAAAGTAAAAGGGGTTCTAACCATAAGTCTTGTGGGAGTTCCAATATCTCAAACTAAAATTTTTAATTTTTTTATTTTAAATAATTAAAAAAATCCTCTATAGCTCTCATTCAAGAGCACCAAAAATAAATTTAAAAAAAAATACTCAGTGTGTTTGGTTTCAATTTTTTGAATTCGGTTTTTGAAAATTGAGTTTTTTTGTTTTACGTATTTTTTTGTTTTTAGTGAATATTTTTTAAATTTTAAGCAAATTTTTTACTGTTTTAGATGCACCTTATTTAAATGTATCTAAATAGTAAGATATTTGAAAAAATATATGTAACGCTCTCAAAATGAACCCATAAATCATACATTCTTGGCATGCTTAAACATAAGAGAATGAAGCATAATTACATTTCATCAGAGTATTCATTACAAAATGTCTTACAGGTTGACAACAAAAGTAAACGCCCTATAAGCTTACAACTTTCCAAGTCAACACTTGGTTACAAAATGAGAGTACTAACTCTACACAAAATAAGCCCTTGGCTTGATATACATGTAATACAACAAAAAAGAATGACAAAATAAGGTCAACCAGCCTCAAGCCTCCCAAGTTACATCCTTGGAGGTGGCATGCTACCTGTACCTGAAAATGATGTACCATATAGGGTGAGCCAACGTCCAGTAGAGATATGCTAAACATAATATGAGCAATAACTAAAACATGAGCATTTGATAAATGTTAAACTCACATAAATCAATTCGTAACCCATTTCAATTACATGACAAATGTGTCCATGTTTCATTCCATTTTTCATTTCTTAACCAATTTCCCAATTCATAATCCTGGCTCAGAACCTAGCCATATACTTTAAATGAGATTATATCTCATATCAATAATACTTTCATTTTAACAATTCAAATGAAAGAATAACTCATCTCAAACATTTCCATAAGCCTCAATAGATACACACATTTGCTGTATTGATAACATACAAAACACTTCCATACTTCACAAATGATACACGGATTTGCTGTATCAATAATTCAAGCAATACACATATTTGCTGTATCGATGGAGTTCATCCCCTATCTCCTCCCAAACAATATCCGGTTTAGGAGTCCATCCCCAATCTTCCCCTAAACCGTGGAGTACATCCCCTATCTCCTCCCACACAATACAATGTATATAAACACATATCATATACATAATCAACCAATACATAAATTTGATGTATTATTCCAACCGTCATATTCGATGACATATTCCATTGATTAGTTTTAGTTTACCTAATCATCATGCATTGTCTACAACAATCAAGACTATCCTTCACCGATAGCCCAAAGCAGATATTTCTAAATAGATAATAAATGCCTCAACAGATAAATAATCTCAACATTTACAAAGCGAGCGATTAATAAATCCAACTCCACCATTTTATCTCATAATGAGTCAATTCCATTATTTCTAACTCAATTTCATAATTCCATAATAGTTGTCATTAATTACACTAATGACCCAAATATGCACAAACGTGGCATTTTTTCCCATTTTCTCAATACTAACCAAAAGGTCCAAATATTATCAACAACCACAATAATCTCCTTTTTAGACCCAAAACATATATGTATGAGCCAAATAAACAAAACCCCTTTTTCAACATTACACATCTCAAACCCTAACATCGCAAAACCAAATCATTTATACAAAAGCCCAACATTTGGGTTAAAACCCATAAAGATGAGTAGGAATCCCTACCTCAAACTTCGGAGCTCAACGAAGAAGATGATGAGAACCCAAAGTGCTCCAAATCCCAAGATTTTCGGATCAAAAGATAGCTCACACCAAGATCAACACTTTTTGTAAAGGCTTAAGGGTAGGAGATCACTCTAACTAGATCAAACCCTAGAGAGAAGGTAAATTCTAGAGAGAGGAGCTCTCAAAAATGGCTTTTTCAAAAGTAAGAGAGAGAAGGAAAGTGTAAAAGTGATCTAAAATCACCCAGCTGCCATCTGATATACGATTGGTCCGCTCGAGCGGAGAATAGGACGCTCAAGCGTCAAGCACAAAAAAATGAACCCGCTCGAGCGCAAAAAGGCCCGCTCGAACTCCAAGACACAACTACAAAACACACCCGCTCGAGCGCAAAGGGAGAGCCGCTCGAGCGTAGATTACACTCCTCCATTACTTTTACAGACATCGAACACCCGCTCGAGCGCCAAGAGGCCCACTCGAGTGTGACCTGCTCGAGCGTAAGAAAATCTGCTCCAGCGTGAAAAACCCACCTGCAGAAGTTTTGTAGGGGCGCGAAATGCTGAGAGTGTGTAAACTCCGCTCGAGCGTAGGAAGACCCGCTCGAGCGTACAACCAAAAATATCAAACTCCGCTCGAGCGCAAAGGGACTCGCTCGAGCGTATCACCAAAAATCTGGGCAACAAGAAATGGGATAAAAGCTCAACCAACCTGTTCGAAACCCGCCCAATACATCCTAAAACTCAAACACACGGAATTAAAGGATAACAACAAGATATACAACCACCAACTCCACGGAACCTAAGTCCGGAATACAACAATCAAAGGAAGGGAAACCGGGATTTGCTATAATATATATTTTAAATACACAAATATATATATATATATACTGAATTTTCATATTTATTTTTTTTTTGTATTTTTTAGCATTTAGTGTATTTTTTAAATATTTTTTTACAAATATTGTACTTTTTAAGTGTAATTATGTTAGATTTGTCTGAAAATTATAAACAAATTGCTTCAAATATTAAAAAAATTCATTGAAAACATTAAAATACATAAAATAAAAAAGTAAAATTTTTTAAAAACTGTTTTCTAAAACCAGAACCAAACAAGCTGAAATATTGTTGATTTATGATTTTCGAATAGAAAGTATATCAAATATATAAAATAAAAAATAGAAAGTATACTAATCCATTTCCAAATTCAAATTTGAGAGGCACTAAATATGGAAAATATTCCATTAATTTAAATTTAGAATTATAATGATTTATCCCATAATACATAAGTTTTAATTAATGATCTATTCCATGATTTATCTATATATCTATATACTATTATAATTGTAAAATATTATCATTTCATTAAGGTTGAAAGTTGTAATTCTTTTTTCTCATTTTTTTTATTTTGTTTAATTTTTTGTCAATACGTGTTACGATATGATTGGTCTATAAATTGATTTTATATTCTTAAAATAAAATTTCAAGTTGGATTCTTACTTAAATTATGTTACTATAATTGGAATGAAATCAATCTTCATTCCTTAAATTTTGTATCCTTTATTAAATTATAAAATAAAATTTCAAATTTAAATTCTTTTTCAAATTATATTACTATAATTAGAATGAAATCAATATTCACATGTGTCATAATATTATTGGTCTAAATATAATTTGTTTTAAATATATGTGTTCAAATTATTAACCGCTATTAATTTTTTTCTTTTTTTATTTTAAATTTTATAAAAAAAAATTATATCCTTCTAAACTATAAGGACTTGAACAATAATATTTTTTAATATAATTTTTTTTTTTTTTTAACAAAAGAACAAAGCATAACTTTTTTAGCCTTCGTTTGGCATGCCAAAAATCATGGTTTTTTTGACTATTTTAGTTATAAAAAGACAAAATAAGCTAAAAAGTCAATAAGACAAAATATCACATCTAAACCATAATCATTTCATTTTTTCTCTCATAAAAGTCAAAAAAGTCAAAAAATTTATCCCAAACGAGACTTTTTAACCCCAGATTAAAATAGCCCAAAAGCCAAAAGGCCAACCCACATCCCAAACGAACCCCAAGTACATACCGAACATGGTGGATTTTGTTAGTTTTTTTTTCATCTCAATTGTCAATTAAAAAAATTAAAATAAAGAATAAAGATATCTTTGACTCAAATTGTTAAAAAGTTATCTTTGCTAAAATAAATTAGAAAGAAACGTTAATTATTTTTTATTAAAAGCGATAGTTCGTTAAACTTTTTTTATTTAAAAAAAGGGAGAGTTATAGGTGATAATTTATTATTCATCTAGAATTATTTTCAAATTAAATGAAAATATCATATTAAATTTTCTTCTTACCTTTTTTTTTTATTCAAATACTTTTATTTTGTAAGAAATTTATTTTTTTCTATTTAATATTTAATTGTAATTTTTAAATTAAAAATAATATCTAAAAAATCATATTTAAATTATTTATGCCATTATAAAAGGTAATTTTTTTTAATATCAACTTAGTGGTAGTTTGGGAAGTGCAAAATAAGTATACCTTTTTACTTTTTACGAAAATATGTATAGAAAATTAGAAATGTGATGTGACTCAAAAAAGATAATTAAGTATATTTTTTTACTTTTTACTTTTCTACTTTCCAAACAATCCTTCATTCGATGATCACTTTCTATAATGTGTATTTTTTAAATGTTTTTAAGAAAAATTTTATTGGAAATTTTAAGTATCTTGCTTTTTATTTTGTTCATAAATATTAAACTTTTAATTAATTTTATTTATTATTTAAAAAAATAAATTAGCAAATAATTTATATATTTTTGTTTTGGATGCTTTGGTGTTTCTGCTCAAGTCCACTCAAATTTAATTTGAATTTTTAAATTTCTACATAGGTACTCACTTAATTAAAAACCATGTTATTTAATTTTTAAAAAAATTTAAGCTCGGCTCAAGTTCCTTGGGTTGAACTCACCTAAGTTTTCAATTCTAGTAATGGGGTTAAAAGTTACATGATTAAATTTGTGACAAATTAAAAATAAATAAATAAATTGTAATAAAATTGTGGGACTTAAATTGTAAATTTCAATCTTCTTTATTTTCATAATTTGCATACAAAAATTTAACTATTTATATTATTTGTATAAAAATGTATTATTAATTTTTTTACATGCCGTGCATAGTACGAGTTACCATTAGTATCGATTATAAAGGAAAGACTATGGTACACACCTTTCAAATGATACGTACTATATGTATACTATAATTAAAGAAGAAAATAATATAATTTTATAAAATAATAAATAATAAAAAAAGGTCATAACCAAACACCACATGATGCATAACCAAATATCACATAAGTTATAACTAAAATAATATCATAATTAAAAAAGAAAATTAATCATAATTAAAAAAATAATAATATAATTAGGGGTGCATATAGTACACCCTTTATAATTTTCATTTCTTAAACAAATAAATAAAATTATGGTATTTCTTAGGAGGGCATGAATACCATGATTTAACTCTATTACGTAATTAACAGCATGAATATTTATAAATTTTAAATTCAAGAAAAGAGAATCAAAACAAAAAAAGCATTAAATATTAATATGCAACGTGATAAATATATCAATTAGACTTTTGAAATTTTAACGGTTGTAAAATATATATATATATATATATATCAAAAGAATTTGAAAGTGAAGACGCAGTTTGGCCCTCACAATTGAAAATCTTGATTCTGCCCAGGAATGATCGTGACTGATCGTGCATCGAATGTCTAGACCTAAGATACAACTATCTTTAACAACAATCCAAAAAGAAAAAAAAAAAAAACTATATAGATAAGCACAATGAGACATAAGAGTATTCGTATCAAACTAGCTAAAATCGTTTTTTAGCTAAATTAGTGATACTGTTCATTAAAAATAGACTTTCATCAATCTCGCTACACTATGTCGCTAATTTACGAGTGTTACAGTATCTCACTACAATAAGCGAGATACTATTTGTCGCTACAATACAGAAATTAATGTTACCATATGTCCGGCCGGAAGTCCGGTCGGACGGATTTCCGGCCAGTCAACTGGTCAACAGTCATTTTTTTTTTATATAATTTTTAAAAATTGTTTGGCTGGTAACTCATCAATTTAATAAAATAATAATAATAATAACAAACACAATAAGAAAATAATATTTTAATAAGATTAAGTTAGAATAGAGAGTTTGATACAGTGATACTAAAGAAGTGACTAACTAAAATAGTAAAATAATTTTTTTAGCTATAATTTAACTAAAATTTTGAAGAAACTGGTGTGAATGCTCTAACAATAAATCTCTCAACTAGACAAACAAGGGCACAAACAACCTTAACGATCCCAATACAAATTCCAAGTGGGACACAAACAACCCAATGCATAGATGACACGAGAAATAGGTAAATCTGAATCCAACGAAAGTCTAAAAACTTGCATAGTCTAAGGGGTCCATTAAACCACAGTCTGACACTAATCATCCATTTACTTGAAATATGTTGAAAATTTTAATTTTATTTAAGGGGTCAAGAAAAATTTAATAAGATAATTTATACAAAAATGTACTTAAAAAATAAAAACAAACTTTAATATATACATTAAATTATGAATATGGTAGGAAAAAAACCATCAAAAAATTATTTAATAAATTCATATATCAAGTGTACAGTCATGTTAATATGTACCTAGACACATAACAAGTTTGAAAAAAAAAAAAAAAAAAAAAAAAAACAAACAAACAGCAAATCTGAGTAAGACAGAGAAAGTCAATGCTAATATTTCTCTAGGCTTAAGTTTTTTTTTTTTTTTTTTTCAAAAAATAAATTACTCTCAAAGAAAAGAGAAAAATATCAACAAATAGATAAATGAAGATTCATACTACTAATTTTCTAATAAGGTACCAAAGTTATAAACAAATGGGGAAATAACAAATCAGTAGAGATTTGTAAAAGTAATTTTAGATTAATGAAAAAAATTATAAATTTTAATAATTAAACTAATAATTTTTTTCATAAAATAATAATTATTTTAAAAAAAATTCACTTGTGTGTGATTTCATTAAACTAATTCCATTGGATAAGTTAAAAGTTTTCTTTAAAAATTGTATACATGTACGTCATCACTGCATTAACAAAGTATTTTCACTATACCATACGACACGTTTTCAAAATAATATTTTTGCATTATATTATATAATTTTTTCCACAATTATGGGAGGCCTAGGGAAAATAGAATTAATTATATTTTTTTTTTGGTCAACAAAAAAAACATTTATTAATGAACAAAGATCTCATTACATCAAGAAAAGAAAAAAGATGGGTACAAAAAGTATCAAAGCGATACATACCAATTCCAACTAGGTTGACACCATTATGCCCACCCAATCCCTTGCTAGTACACCATTCAAAGTTGGTAAGTAACCAACCAAAACCAACAAAAAACAACAATTGGCAAAACAAAACAGCACAATAGCATCCCACCAATCTATTCTCTATTTTCAAAAACCAAGACACAAACAACAAGAAGCATATCAAAACAACACCAAAAACATCACAACAGCACAGCACCAAAAGCAACTCTACAACAGCAACAATCAGCAACAACTAGCATCAACCTAATACCAAGAATAGCACTGTAGCAGCAACCATTAGCAGCATCCAAAGACAGCAAAACCAGACCAGCAATAGCACCAACAACAATACAACATCAGCAGCACCTCTTCAGCAACACCAAACCAATGTCCTACCAACAACAGCAACTATATCTCTACACCTCACACCAGCAAATTTCCGCTAAACAACATCTCACCTACAGCCACACAGCAAGGACATCCTCCCAACATGAACTATACACCAGCACACTCCACTAACATCCTACAAAAAACTTCTTAACATTAATTGATGCTGTCGAATACCCTTTACATACTTAGATTCTCTGTCATTCTTTCTCTGCATTAATCTTCTTTACTTGATAATTAATGCTCTGTTTCCTTGCAGTAAGAGGTGTGAGATTCCAAATCTTTTGTGCTTTTTCCTTCATGATCACTACAATTGCACTCCTAATGCCCAAGACAACAAACTACATCAGCCATTAAGAAAAAGCTCCACTGTTTCCCCAAGCTACACCCACTGACAAACCACCCTAGCAACCCACCCCCTAAGTTACTCGATGAATTTTCTTACTAGATGAATATTCCATACAATGTCACGAACAGCATAAGAATAACCAGCATTAAATGTTTTCAACCATAGTGCTAATCGAACTTTAATTAACTCACATAACTCCTCCAGAATTGGTCACTTGTTAGAAAAAATACACTCATTTCTACATTTCCACAACAGACCATACCACAGTTGAGAGGATAGCTCTCCAAAACTGCCTTTCTTTCTTTCTGAAATTCCAGCTCATTCACCATTGAAATAAACAGTCAACAGATCCTGGAGTTGCCCAAGATAGCCCCCACCAATCAATTATAAATGCCCAAATTTTCCATACAAATGGACATAGTAGCACCGAATGGTTTGCTGATCCATTTCTGATTTGCAGAAAACATACGATAAGTCCACACTACTCCTCAATACACCAATTCTATTTAGATAATCTGTTGTCATAAGTCTACCTTTCCATGCCAACCAAGTGAAGAATTTGGCTTTGGATGGAGAAAAATTATTCCACATCAAACCAGTTACTGTCAAAGTAGGCCCAGATTGTAGATCACCCCATTTGTACGCATTGCTTACCTTGAAACCCCCTACTTGATCAATCTTCCATCCCACGTGGTCCTTTATATCCGTACTTAACCTTGGCCCTACACCCAACCTGTCAGTAAGCCGTACCACTTCTTCTTCCTCCCAAGCATGAAGATTTCTTCTAAAATTAAAACACCACCAATTTGAACCAACCTTTCTTGAGATCAGCACACTCAATGACACCTCTTTCTCTGTAATCAACTGATACAATTGAGAAATTAAGCACACAAACTAGAATCTCTCAACCAATTATCAACCCAGAACTGAACTCTTCTACCATTTCCTACTTTTAGTTCCATATTTTCCATGAAGAATTGAAAAAGTCTTGGATTAGATTGTGCCACGTCCAGAATGTCCCTCCAGATTTTTGAAGTAAAACCTGCTGCAGTAGCTGATGGCAACCACTTTCCACCTATGAATCCATACTTGCTACACACAATTGATTTCCAAAGTGCATCATCTTCCACAGCATACCTCCACCACCATTTGAGTAACATGCAAGATGACCAATTTATCAATATGTTCCAAATGTGAGGGCCAAATTCTTATTCTACTATGCTTCAAGGAATCCATGTTTAGAGTAGCTTCATCAATCTCCACGACATCTCCCCACACTTCTCCTATCTTTTGAAATTTTTCCTATTCCACAAGTTTGGAGGAACACCATAACAACTAAGCTAAACTAATCTGTCATTGTCTACTCTCATCCCCTTTTGCCAATTGGTGCACGACTCACACCAATCATGTATCCATTCACCTAACTCATTCATCTTAGCCTTTATATCAGCTACTAAAGCAAAGCATAGGTAGGCTATTCTCCCACCACCTTCTTGAACTTTCAGATCTGTCCATTCTCTGTGCTGGAGTTCGTTTTGAAAATCTGCACAGCTACAATTCCTTCGCAGCTTGACTATTACACTTCCATATAGCCACCGATTTCCATACTTCTCTACTTGGATTCTAGTATCACTTTCGCATCTTGCAGTCGGCTCTTTTAACACTTCAGCATAAGATCTTTGTACACCTCCAATAGTTTCAAACCTCCCTGCTGCTTCTTTTCCTTGCTTCACTGGCTCCTGTCGCCTATGGAGTTGTTCCCTATCTGCCTTCTTCACCTTTAATGTCTTGTCTTCACACCAAACTCCATGAGCTTTTTGGATAACAACCTCAGCAGCTACCAGACAATCAAAACGAACAAAACCAAACTTGGATTGTGTTGCTTTTCTTCTTTTGTTTGGGATGAAAACATCAACCCCAAAGCTTGTAAACATAGCATACAAACCTTTAGGACTCATAGAATCAGGAATATCATCAACAAACACTGTACGTATGTTTGATGATGCAACAGGTCTCCCAAATCTTTTCCTGAACACCAGTTTCCATCCTCCTCCTCCTTGAGCTGCCATTTTTTTAAATTAAAGTAGCATTTTTCATAACTGAATTAGAATTGATTATATATAAGAGAATAAGTTTTATCCATAATACAGTCAGGGCTTAATTGATTGGATGAACCATATCATAAGATTAAGATTATTAATCTATCTATGGGACTCATTCTATTGCTTGATTACAAATTTTATTGTTCAGATTATATTTCAATGGTTATTATATCTAATAAAATTATTAATCCTACAACTAATAACCCAAAACATAGATATATATATATATATATATAAAATTCGAATTATATATTTCTATATATATTACAAAATAAACATGGACGAAAGTGAATTATGTATGTTATAATTAAATATCATATAAAATAATTATATTTATTTTATTTATGTTACACTTTTATAATATGATAGGACTGGGATTATCAAAATATACATGAATAATTTAACTAAAAATTATCATACATATTTATTTAAGTAACACTTTTATAGAACCGATAAGATTAAGATTATCAAATAAATAATTAAAATCACTTTTAATTTTAAATTATTGTTTTTTTTTGGGGGGTCAAATTTATTCATGTTTTTCTAATATTAAAATGACTATTTACATTACTATGTAATAATATATATACACTAGTGGTGTTTGCCCACGCGATGGTATGTTGTTAAATTTGAAAAATACTAATTTTGGCAAGTGGTGAAGGTCTCTTCTACTTGAAGGTCTTGGTTTCGGGCCTTAGCCTTCTATCAATATAATTTTATATTTTAAATAGGATATAAGAGCATTTTTGAAAATCAAAATTTGATCTTTTGTGTCAATAGCATGAAAAACGTTCACTTTATAATAGTTATGGTGGCTAATTCAAATAAGTAAAAATAAAACAAAACCAAAACTTTATTGCATATTGTTCGTCACTTGAGTGGTAAAAATTTTCCTTACCAAACTAAGGTCATAGATTCGCGTCTCACCATTTTCTCTGTGTTCAATTTGTAGATATATTTGAAGTGATGGCACACGAAGTTGAGAGATTTGAAAGAAAGAAAGAAAAATAAATAAAAAATCTGAATTTAGGACATAATTGACCATGTAACTACTGTAGGGGTATTTGGAAAGGGCTGGGTTTCTCTCAAGTCTTTAATCGGATTGGTGATGTGTTGTTTGATCCATTGGACTCACTTTTAGGCCTTATTTCGGTAATTCAAACTGTTCATATTTTAAAATTCGTCGAGTACGTCATCATTGAAAAAAATTAAGTCAATTGGATAATGGAAACCACATATTTGAATCAGTTTTATATAAACCGTTTATTTTCTCAGTATTCATTTTTTTTTTACATACAAAACTGATTCGAACATATGGTTTCCCTTATCCAATCAACTTGATTTTTTTGTAAGGATAATGTACTTGACGAATCCTAAAAATCAACAATTCGAATTATTGAAACATGGCCCAAAAGTGGGCCCAATAGGCCAAACTAGGAGTGGGCGCGGGTCGATTGCGATCACGGAACTTCCAATCCGCCGTTCGTCCACTAGATTGGCGAATTGGAGAAAATCAATTCGCATCCGTCCGCCAATCCGGCGGATATGGATTGAGCGGATTGGCGGATGGATGCGAATCGATTTGGCGGTTTAGAATTTTATAAATTTTCAACATAATTTAACTTGTACACTTCTTAAAAAAATAAAAAGAAGAAAGTATTACAGTCAATGACTTAAAAAAATATTACAATCATTGCATGCTTCATCCAAAGTAAGAAAGTTTGAAACTTTAGAATATCACAATCACTGCATACCTCATCCACATATTACAATCACAACATGCCTCATCCACATAAAGTATTACAATCTATGGTTCTTAAAATATAAAAACAATTCAAACCACCAAAACCATGAACAGAGCAGTAGTAAAGATTGTATGTCTCTGTATTGTTACATCTATATCTATTTTTGAAAACAAAAATCAACCAGCATATATCATATTTTCTATTTATTATTTTTAGAGATAGATTTAAAAACCAAAAAATATAAATAAATAATACGTTTATTTTTTTCAATTTAAAAAAGATATTCAAGTTGAAAACTTTTTTTCAACAAAATATTTAAATTCTTTTTTAATTAAAAATGCAAACAGAATATTTAAATAAACTAAAAACACAAAGTCTTATAAATTACTAGGGGTGCTCGCGGTTTGGCGGTTTGGTTGCAGCCAAAGGAATCTCAAATTCGCCATCCGTCTGTCAGATTGGCGGATTGGAGAAAATCAATCCCCAACCGTCCGCTCGTCATCACGCATCCGTCCAAAATGTGGTGGATCGGTTCAGTTCGATCGGTTTTAGCGGATCGGTATATCCGCTGCTCACTCCTAGGCCAAACAACACCTCTCCAGTCTGATTAAAGACTAAAGAGAAGCCTAGTCTGTTTCGAAAATCTAAAAAATAAGATGTCAATACGCCTTCACATATATAATATATATATATATATATATTTTAAATACATATTTATAGTTTGGTAAAGTGAAGATTGCACTGCATATTTTGCAAAATATTTTTTAAAGAGTTAATTATCTAAGAGTTCTATTTATAAATATTGTGGTAGTTCAAGTCCTGTTTAAAAAATTTTAAACCAATAAACATTTTTTAATAAAACTGAGAATATTATCAGTTTTTCTTAATTTTTAAAACTAAAAATATTATCACTTTTACATAGTAATATTTTAAATTATTGTTTCACTAATTGATGGGGGAAAAAAAAACAGAGTATGAGATTAAACGTTTTTGCCCTTCTACTTATTGGTTTGATTCAACTATCCAATAAAATAGAAAACATTATCAGTTTTTTTTCAGTTTTAAAACTAAGAACATTATCAGTTTTTCATTTTTAAATTTTTTTTTTCAATTTTGCATATCAATGTTCCATCATTATGCTCCTTTATAGACACAAAATTTTCAGTTTTGCATAAAAAAATAATTTAGTTTTTTCAACAAAAAAAAATAGTAGTTTTTTTTTTTTGCACATATATATATATATATATTTTTCAATTTGAAAATTGATATTTTAAAGTTTTAAAAATCAAAATAAATGTCAAATCATCATATTCCATTATAAATAATCATAAATGATGAACAATCATTATTTGAAAGGCAATTCTAAATATTAAAAATTTAATAGAACTTGAAAGTTTAAAAAATCTTAGTTAGAACTTAATGGAATATAAGTTCATAAACTAAAACTTGTGTATAAATGTTCCTTTTTAAAATAATTTTATACATATATACACATAGATATATTCATAAATAATTTTAATAAAATTATATATATTTATTTATGTTATATTTTTATAACACATATATCATAACATATTTTTAAAATTTTAACTAAATTTTCTAAAATATTATTTTTAAAAAATATTTTAGGCCACTTTATTCATTTAAAAAGTCATGGGCGATTATTCGACAGTCTTAGAATGCGGCCTTGTGGTACTCCATGATAATATAATTAGTGGAGAAGATGGAGTATTGATTATCATAAAGTATACCATACTCCTAGACCATCAAATAATCACCCTTTTCAAAAAGTCATACCACTTATATATAACACAAAAATAATAAAGTATACATCACAATAATTCAATATGATAAAAAATAAAAAGATAAATTACAAACACATCTCTTAATTTTAGACATTACAAATACGTCATTTTTAGATTTTGTCATTCAATGTTGACCAAAAAAAAACATAAAATACAATAATAAAATTACAAAAACTATTAATTAAAATATATTACTAATATTATTAAAAATAATTAATTAACTTAATAATTAATTAATTAAATTATTTACCATGCGATTAGAAATTTTAAAAAGTGAGATGTAAGTTTTATAATCACCAAAAATAATTAATATTTTAAGTAAAATCTCTATAGATATATTTATAATTTATTTAAAATAAAAGAAATATAGTATATGTAAACATTACTCCCAAAAAGTGTTGTCCACAAACTTCTTTTTCCAGGAAGTTTCATAGCGACTTGATACCCACGAGTCTCTCATCTAAATTATATGGTCTCAACAACCTCAACCAACCTTTATAGTAAGATAATAATTAGAAAATAAAAATTAAAAATATTTATTTTTTAACCTTTAAATAATTAAAATTTTAAAATCTATTTAAATTATTTGTATTTAATAAATTATAAGAAAATATTATCAGATGACATAAAAAGTATAGTATTACATTGTGGTTTGAGTTTGTGTCAGATGTATGAGTTATTTGATAATAAAATATTTTTTTACCACGTGATTGTCAATGTGTTATTTTCTATCAAATTTTTAACAGAAGTTATCTTTAAAAATAAACTGGAAAAAACTTGAAACATGAAGGACCAAAATAAATAAAAAATAAATTTTAATGACAACAGTAAAAAAGTAGCCAAACTTAAAGGAACAAAGTGTAATTTACATTACATTTTATTCTCTTATTTGGATGTGTGTACTATCAACTAATACCTGCACTCGGATTTTACAATTTTAAAATAAATGAGAACTTATAAAAACAATTTTAAAATTTAACCTTTATAACAAAATAATTTTTTAATTTTTTTAATTTAAACATGATTTTCTAAACTGGTCTTGATCTCAAACATTTATTTATCTATTTCTGCTAGCTTTTCTAATGGAGGAATTTTTTTGCTATTACAAGTCTTGCTACGGCACACATTTTTTATACAAAAATACATACTCTTATTAACGTCTTAGTATTTGAAATCAGGCACCACATACAACAAACATGTTATATTTATATTTGAAATAGATTTCAAAACTTCAAAAAATAAAAAATAAATTAAAAAAACAGATCAATTCCTTCTCATATACTCCTCTAGTTGAGATCTATTCAACAAAGGAATTTGAAATTTTGAGAAAAAGAAAAAGAAAAAAATTCATTGAGTTTTCTATCATTGGACAGTGAAATTTTACTGACAAATTCAGTGAAATTAGTGAAATTTTAATATCTATGGCCAAGGTAGATCATGTACATATTCTTTTCTTCTAATTGTCCTCTTGCTTTAGCTTTTCTTTGTACCTATCATGCTTTCCCTATTCCTTATGCTTTAGCTTTTGATTTGCCTATTGCTTTCCCTTTCACTTTGCAGCGAGCGATCGATACCTTGTTTTTCATTGTACCATCCACCAAAAGTATCAGTTCCAATGATATCCTGGTGCCTCTGATTCTTCAATCAAGGTTCAATTGTTTACATGGTTGATTGCATATGGAAAATTTGAAAGAACAAAAAAAAAAAAAAAAAAAAAAAGAGCATTGGAAATGGATTTAGTTTTTCTATTTTTATCCTACTACGGTTAGATGGTTGTTGGACTGCTGAGGCTGACGCCGATGCCGGAAAAGTCGCCGGCGGTGGCTAGTAGCGACGATTAGTGGTGATAGTGGTGATATAAACAAATAGATAAATTAAGTGAATAAATAAATGACATGTGAATAAGGAGATAACATAAATAAGTGGGAAAATGGTTCTGATTGTAATGAACCACATAATAAGATTTTTGTAAATTATTCTATAGATTCAATATTTTATTTACTTATATTTTCCGACATTCACATTTGTCTGTTTGTATATCTTTTTTACTATCATATCGACATTCACATTTATTTTCTCTGCCTTTTTTTTTTCATTCTCTTCTCTTCACTTTTCTCCTACTTCATATATTATTTAGACACCACAAAGTTCCTAATCAATTGCACAAAAGAAAAATAAAATAAAATAAATAAATAGACCAGTTATAAGAACATAAAATAAATCAAAATATATAAATACAAAAGTATAGAACTTTAATAAAAAAAATTATAAAAAAATAATAATAATATAAGAGGAGAGAGAACAATATTCACAATTTAGAAGTGGATTAGCTTTTTGATTTTTTTGGTTTTTTTTGACTATTTTTGCTTGGGGCTAAAAAACTTGATTTGGAAAGGACTTTTGACTTTTTTGGCTTTTTTGACGTTTTTGTGAGAAAAAAAATGTAATGATTATGGATTGAATGCGATACTTTCTCTTATTGGGGCTAAAAGGCATATTTTGTTTTTTGTGCCTATTTTAACCCCAAATCCACCCAAACCCACTTCTCAAACAATGGCTTAACTGACTTGGTCGGAGGTTTGGGGCCATGTGGTGCCTATTAACTTATATAATGGTTAAAGGGGCATTTGTGTCTTTTTGACAAGCCATTTTTGGAGGGAAAACCAACAAAGAGACAAGCAGATGCACAATAGGCGCGTGTGACACACACCACATTTGTTTAGCCAGAAAAGTTAACAGTTACAAATTAGTCTAAACCTACGGTGGCAGATTGCCTATATTAAACCCACAATAGGATAAAGTGCTCCACTGTCAAATCACAAGAGAGTAAATAAATTTTGCCTTAGATTAATTGTATGTTCGGTTTTTTAGTCATGATTGTTCTACATGTTATGATAGCAAGTAACATCAATAAATTATATTATCCAACGATTCAAGCCTCATTTCAGAATAAATTATTTTAGTACTGCTTTGGCTTTTTTATGAAAAAATATACAAAAAAAATAAAGAAAGTGATGTGACAACTTATAGTGACTTTTTAATAAAACATATAATTGCCAAACAAGACCTTAGCATAAACCTAACCAAATGACATTTAAACTAAACATTTTAAAAAAACGTAGCTTTGCTTTAATAAGTGGTTGGATTACTGGAACAAGATTAGGAGTGTAAAAATGGTCCACGGTCCGTGCACAGCCTAAAGCCCGCCCGCGGCCCAGGGTGGGCCTTGCCTGATTAAGCCCGAGCCTGAGCCTAGCCCCGCCCATGGGAGAAGTTGAGAGATCAGTTTCTAAAACTCAAGCAGCTTAGTTTTCCAGTAGCCGAGTTTGAGACAGCTTTCACAAGCCTCTCTAGATTTGCACCGAAACTCGTGGCAATAGAGGAACGTCGTTGTATCGAGTTCGAAAAGAAATTGAGGATCGGGCTTCTTTTCAAAGTAGCTGGGCCAATGATTAGGGACTACAGATGCCTTGTGGAGGCGACAACTCCTCTAGAGACTGTGGTTCA
This sequence comes from Camellia sinensis, assembly GCF_055761805.1. NCBI lineage: Eukaryota > Viridiplantae > Streptophyta > Magnoliopsida > Ericales > Theaceae > Camellia > Camellia sinensis. The sequence goes on from NC_138967.1 coordinate 155,838,066, forward strand.
AGCAGAGGAGGAGCGAATGAGGGGCTTCAAGAGAAGTCAAGAGGTTCAGGGGGAGAACGAGACATAAGAGGTAGAGGGGTTCCACCCCACAATAGTCCCAGGGAGCACAATCTAGATCCACATTTCCTGTGCCAAGTTCGAGTTCAGGGAGAGGTAATTAGGGAGGCTTCTCTTGTTTTAAGTGTGGCCAGTAGGGTCACAAGTCTCCAGCTTGTCTGTAGAATGGAGGAGGGCAACAGTCTGCACCATCTGCGGCTTATTCTCAGAGCCAAAGTCAGGGAAGAGGGCAACTGCTTACCTATTATTAGTGTGGGCAATCAAGGCATGTGATGAGGTTTTGCCCTCAGTCAAGTAGCACACCTGGTGCGTCCGGTTAGAGTTAGACACAGAGCCATCAGCCTACCTAGTCAACACAGGACTCAAGGGCTAATTAGGGGGCCTCTTCGACCCAGTCAGTGTATCAGACTTATGCTCTGAGAGGTGAGCAGGTGGCGCAGAGACCTATAGGACGTGTCTATGCTGTTACCACGCTAGGCTTAGTGCCAGCGACTTTGGTAGTACGAGGTAACTTCTTGTTGTGTAATTCTATTGCCAATGTGTTAATTGATACGAGTACATCCCATTCATCAATCTCGTTTGCATTTACATCGGCATTGGGATTAGAATTGGCTCGATTAGCGTCTCCACTCAGTGTAGAGCTATCTGTTGGTAGTGAGATTGTTTTGGAACATGGGTGTCGGGGTTGTGAGATAGAGGTTGCTGGTCGCCGACTTCCTTTTGCATTTGTGTTGATTGACATGTCAAGTTTTGATGCTATATTGGGTGTGGACTAGTTGTCATCATATCAAGCTGTCATAGATTGTTACCGTCAGAGGGTTAGTTTATATACCTTAAGTGGCGATTGTTTTTATTTTATGAGAGACAGAGCCGATAGAGCTTCATTGCCGGTATGTAATCCGCGAGGTTGAAGTGAGCTTAGTTGTCTTTTTGCAAACTTCTTGGGTAGTGAGTGTGATGAAGTCCGAGTTGAATTGCCAAGGGTAGTTTGTGAATACCCGACTGTCTTTCCTAAGGATCTCATTAGTTTGCCACCTCACCGTGAGATTGAGCTCTCTATTGATTTAGTGCCTGGTACAGTACCGATTTCTATGGCACCATATAGATTTGCACCTGCCGAGTTGAGTGAGTTGAAGATTCAACTCCATGAATTGTTAGATAAGGGTTTTATTTGCCCTATTATATCGCTTTGTGGAGCACCGGTTCTCTTTGCCAAGAAGAAAGATGGCACATTGCAACTTTGTGTTGATTACCGGAAGTTGAACCAGGTAACTGTTAAGAACAAGTACCCAATGCCTCGTATAGATGATTTGATTGATTAGTTGAAAGGGTCTTGTTGCTTTTCTAAGATAGACTTGAGATCGGGTTATCGCCAATTAAGGGTGAAAGAGGAGGATATCCAGAAGACGGCATTCCATACACGGCATGGCCATTACGAGTACCTAGTGATGCATTTTGGGTTAACCAACGCATCATCCATGTTTATGGATTTTATGAACTGAATCTTACATGAGTTCTTAGACTGCTTTGTAGTCATCTTTGTTGATGACATCTTGATTTACTCACCCGCTGTGGAGGAGCATGAGGAACACTTGCGAGTTGTATTTGAGTTGCTTAGAGCCCACAAACTGTACGCTAAGTTCAGGAAGTGTGAATTCTGGCTGAAGGAGGTGAAGTTCTTAGACCATGTGATATCCAGGGAATGAGTGACTGTAGACTCTTCTAAGATAAAAGTAATGCAAGATTGGGAACAACCCATGAATGCCTTTGAGATTCGTAGTTTCTTGGGGTTAACTGAGTATTACCATCGGTTTGTAAAAGATTTATCTAGATTAACCTCACAACTGACTAGGCTTACGAAGAAGGGAGTTAACTTTGTGTGGAGTGAGACTTGTGATAAGTCTTTTCAAAAGCTTAAGGTTAGACTTACCAGTGCTCCAGTATTGATTATTTTGGAGATGGGTCTGGGCTATTCTGTGTATTGTGATGCTTCACGAAAAGGTTTGGGTTGTGTCTTGATGCAAGAGGAAAATGTAGTAGAATATGACTCATGTCAATTAAAAATACATGAGAGAAACTATCCTACTCATGACCTAGAACTAGCAGTTGTGATCTTTTGTCGGAAAATTAGGAGGCATTATCTTTATGGTGAGAAGTTTGAGGTGTTTTCTAATCACAAGAGTTTGAAGTATCTATTTTCACAAAAAGATCTAAACTTGAGGAAAATGAGGTGGATTGAATTTATGGAAGACTATGATTTTGAGTTACACTATCATTTGGGGAAGGCCAACGTAGTGGCCAATAATTTGAGTAGGAAATCCTTTAGCAGTGTTGCTAATATTGCCATCTGGGAATGAGAGATGTTGGGCGCTATTAGTGAGTTCCACTTGCACTTTGGCGAGTCCGTTGAGTTGGCTATCTTGTTTACCGTAATTGCGCAACCTACAATTGTGAGTCGAATTATAGAAGCACAGAAGGGTGATCTTAAGGTAGAAACCCTCCGGGAGAAGATCTCTAGTGGGAAGGTAGAGAAGAGCTTGAACATATATTCTGACTCGAGTATTAGATATGTTGACCGTCTTTTCATGCCGAAGTCTTGTCGAGAGGAGGTACTTCGAGAGTTTCACCATTTACGCCTTGCAGTGCATCCGGGAGGCACAAAGATGTATCACGAGCTTAGTCACCAGTTTTGGTAGAAGGGGATGAAGAAGGACATGGCCGTGTTTGTGTCGAGGTGCCTCACTTGTTAACAAGTAAAGGCCAAGCATCAGAGACCAGCGGGTTTATTGCAACCTTTGCCTATAGCCGAGTGGAAGTGAGAGCATGTCACAATGGAATTTGTTGTGGGTTTTCCAAGGACTCAACGGGTAATGACGCCATTTGGGTGGTGGTTAACCGATTGACCAAGTCAGTGCGCATGAGTGACTCGGTAGATTATCTAGCCGACCTTTATATTAGGGACAAAGTTCGAATTCGTAGGGTCCCTGTGACTATTGTTTCGGATAGAGATCCCTCGGTTGTGGCAAAGCTTACAGAATGCCTTGGGTACTAGGTTGACTTTTAGTACCGCCTATCATCCTCAAACTGACGGGTAGTTAGAACGTACCATTCAGATCCCTGAGGATATACTTAGAGCTTATATCTTTGACTTGAAGGGGTCATGGAAGAGGCACTTACCCTTAGTTAAGTTTGCCTATAACAATAACTTCCAGTCGAGTGTTGGCATGGCACTGTTTGAGGTCTTGTACAGTCGACCGTGTAGATCTACTGTGTATTGGGCCGTGGTAGGTAATGCACCTATGTTAGGTCCAGAGTTGGTCCAAGAAACGACGGAGAAAGTTGCACTTATCTGGAAGAGGTTGGTTACGACTCAGAGTTGGTCCAGGAAATGACGGAGAAGGTAGCTTATCGTTTGGTCTTGCTACCAATTCATGACGTATTTCATATCTGTATACTCCAGAAATATGAGTTGGATCCATCACACGTGTTAGATTGGATGGAGTTAGAGGTGGACGAGAATGCCTCATATGAGGAGAAGCCTATTAAAGTTTAGATATTCGAGACCAAGTCTTGCGAGGCAAGACGATCCCTTTGGCAAAGGTGTTGTGACGACACCACGAGGTTGAGGAGGCCACTTGGGAGTGTAAAGCGGAAGTCCGTGAGAAGTATCCGAACCTATTTGTTAATATTTGAGCATGCATTAAAAGCTTTGTTATGTTAATGTAATATAAATATTGTAGATGTTTTGGAAATATGAATTGTATATTCAATATTAAAAACTCGTTTATCATGTTGATGAAAATAGATGACCGGTGGATGGGTCATGGTGATGAATTTAGATTACTATCATTGTTTTAATTGGTTTAAACATGGTTTTAATATTTGATTTAAAATTTCGAGGACGAAATTCCTAAAGAGGGGAGATTATAGCGATTCTGATTTAGACACAACCCATTTTATATTTTGGATCTGGGTTTCATTGTCTTATATAGTTATTCATGTCTTGTTTCCCCTTATCTCTTTTTGAGTTTGGCTTTTGGGATGTGTTGGTTATGTTTGGAATAGGTTGGTAGCTTGTTTTTCAAACTGTTGTTGCCCAAATTTTGTTCCTTTGCTCAAATGACACTTCTTGCGCTCAAGCAATCTTTGTGAACCTCCAGTACTTTGCATGTTTGCAAAAATACTGGAAGTTGGTATTCTTCGCTCAAGTGAAGCTTCTTGCGTTCGAGCAATGGTCTTCTGTCTGCAAAACTTCTATAGCGACCCCGGTCTTTTCCCATTTGTTAATTGTATCCGGACTTAGGTTCCGTAGATTCTGTCATTGTATAATTGTTGTTGTTGTCCCTTATTTTCTCATTTGGAATTATAGGATGTGTTGGGCAGGTTTGTTTCAGGTTGGTTGGGTTTAGAAACCAAGTGCTACTGTCCAGGTTTTTGGTTCTTCGCTCGAGCGAGGAGTTGGTCGCTCGAGCGAGAGGTGGCGTCCAGTATGGACCTGTAGCTTTGCATTCTTGGCTCGAGCGAGATTTTCTTCGCTCGAGCGAGTTAGTCCGTTCTTCGCTCGAGCGATGGTTCCTTCGCTCGAGCGTGAGTCGGGTGACAGACCTGAGGGTTTGGGTTCTTCGCTCGATCGAGTTTTCTTTCGCTCGAGCGAGCTTTTGGGTTGTTGGCTCGAGCAAGGCTTCCTTGGCTCGAGCGTTGCTTCTCTGTGTTTGGTCGCTCGAGCGACCATGTCTTCGCTCGAGCGAGCCTGTCCAGTATATATTCATAGCAGTGGGTTTTGATCAGTCTTTTTCATTTTCTTTTGATTCCAAACCCTACGTCCGGCTTCTCTCTCTCCCTACTCACCTTCTTTCTTAGATTTGATCTATTTAGAGGGCGTTTCTACCCTAGTTGCTTTATTAAAAATATAGAGGGAGTCGAGGGCTTTCATTTAATCTGAACATTTGGCGATTTGGAGCACATTAGTATTTGGGCACTCATCTCTGTCTTCACCATTTGGGTTGTTTTCTTCGAGGTAGGGATTTCCTACTCCATTTTATAGGTTTTGTTCTAAGTTTTGGTATTTTGATATGTTGGGGATACTTTGGTAAATTTTGGGAAAAACCCTAGTTGTATTATTAAATTAATTTGTATAATTAATTCATGGAATTGGGAAAAGATGGTTAAATTCATGGAATTGGGGAATTCATTGATTAAATGGCGTAGTTTGATAATTTGAATCATTTGTCTATTGAATTGTATAGTTATTTTCAGTTTAGAAATAACTGTTTTGGGATATCGGTGGAGGATAGTCGTGATTGTTGTAGACATTGCATGTGGATTAGGAATAACTGAAACTAATCACATTGGTTAAGTCATTAATTTTGACTATTGCGTTGATACAGAAAATACGTGTATTGATTGAGCATTGCATTTGCATACATTGTTTTTGTGTGGGAGGAGATAGGGGATGTACTCCACGGTTTAGGGGAAGATAGGGGATGGACCTCTAAACCGGATTTTGTTTGGGAGGAGATAGGGGATGGACTCCATTAGCATCACTTTTATGTGTGCTTATTTATATTGAAGTGTTTTGTTGATACAGCACTAAAATGTGTATCAATCTGGAAGTATGAAGTGTTTTGATTTGAGCTTGAGTCTCATTTGTTTGTTGATATTGGAAGGATGTGAATATGATATATGTAATTCACTGTTGTAAGTTTGGCCAGGTGCTGAGCCATGTTGATAAAATTGTAAAGTAAAACGTATCTTAGACAATAGTGTCATGAGACTGTAAAATGAAGTAATTGATTATCTTGGTTAACCATCTGTTGAATGCTATTGCTTTATTCATTGCTTATATGTGGTTTAGTATATTTCTACTGGGCTGTGGCTCACCCTTTATGGGAACATCATTTTCAGGTCCAGGTGATAAGCTACCTCCTAGGACTTAGCTTGGAAGGATTTGGATTTTGAAGACTATTTTTAGTTGTTTGTTTTATTTGATAAATAATCAAGCCTAGGGCTTTGTTGGCATTTGAGTTAGAACTCTTATTTTGTATCCAAGTGTTGGCTTGGAAAGGTGTAAGCCCATAGGGCATTTAATTTGATGTTCATGTAATGTTTATTTAGTAACACTCTGATGAATAAATTGTTTTCTTTAAGTAATGCATGTTGATGATATACATATAATGGGTTTATTTTGAGGGCGTTACAACTTCTGGGAGTTTGAATTCTGCACTCGAGCAAATCTTCTTGCGCTTGAGCGGTGAAACTTATTGTGTCTGGTTGCTCGAGTGACACTTCTTGCGCTCGAGCGACCTGCTCGTATATTAGTTCGTAAAATCACTTTTCTGAGTCATTTTTTCATTACACTCTCTCCCTAAACATTTTAAAATGCTAATTTCTCTCACATTCTCTCTCTCTAAAACTCATCTATTTTAGTCAAATCTACCTAAATCTGTCGATCTTTTCACCCGTGACCCTTTGTTAAAATATTTTGGCCCGTGAAATGGTCGGAGCTTTATAGGACACCATGAACATTCTCAAGGCTGAGAATCAAGTCTAGGCCTAAGTTGCTGAAGCAAGGCCGTCTTCATAAAAAGAGAGTTCTTCCGGTCTAATTTGGACGAGTTTTTGGGTGATCCTAAAGAGCCTTTGAAAGCGGATAAATGGCTCAAGCAAATGATTGTAACGCCCTCAAAATATGATATAAATCAACCCAAGGAATTCATAAACATAATATGAAATGTATTACTTTCATTCGTCAGAGTTTAGATTACAAAAGAGTTTACATGCATTATGTTTTCATAAACATTTATTCTGAAACTACAGCATGTAACACTAATCACTAATAACAAAATAAATGCCCCACGGGCTTACATCTTTCCAAAAGATAACTTGGTTGCAACAAAAGAGTGTCATAAGCTCTTTACAATTAAAGCCCTCGACTTAAGAAGAAAACATATAAACATATAGGTAACAAAAATAGAGCCTTCAGCCCCGTCCTCTCAAGCTATGCCCTTGGAGGTGGCATGTCACCTGTACCTAAAAATGGTTTCTCAAATAGGGTTAGCCAAAACCCAGTAGATATATGCTAAAACAATATATGAGATTTAACTAAGGTTTCAGCATCAGATAAATGTTTAATACTTGCAAACCAACTTACACCCTTTCCATGACCAATCAATACCGACATCTATATCTCAGTCCATTTCTATTCATATATCCAAATCAATTCATTGATATAGTTCATTGTTATCTAAACAATTCAAAACGAGACTACAACTCATTTATTAACACTTCAATAACCATTGTTATTCAAACACTTCCATTTTCTTGGCATTTTACAGAATCACATCCGAGGGAACCGGCACCCATATATATATATATATATATATAAGATTTCGAGACTTTCACCTTGGACACTCCGGCCAACTTAATTCTCAATGGAGTCCATCCCCTGTCTCCTCCCAAACAATAATACATATACAATGCATTCATAAGCGTTGTCATATACAATGACTAACCAAGTCACATATTCAATGATTTAATCAAACCGTCATATTCAATGACATAATTCAATTGATTAGTTTCAATTTACCTAATCCTCATGCATTTTCTGCAACAATCACAGCTATCCTCCACCGATAGCCCAAAACAGATATTTCTAAACAGATGTACGTTCCATCAGCAGATAATTTATCAAATTTCCATAGATGAGTGATTTAACAAATCCAACTACACCATTTAATTATACACCCTTCCAATTTCATATTTCCCATGTCAATTTCATTATAAATACAAGATGAATTATCCAACCCAAATTGGGGCAAATTTTCCTTTTCTCAAATGTTAAACCCAAGACCCAATTTTACGAATTATACTCAAGTAACATCATATTCAAGACCTCACATACATATATGGAGCCAAAAATAGAAAACCCCTCTTTCAAAATTCAAATCCAAACCCTAACTTCACCCAAATATTCCCAAATCCCACCATTTATACAAAATGACAAATACCTAGGTTAAAAGCCATACCAAAGAGTAGAATATCCCTACCTCAAATATGGAGCTCAAAGAGGAAGAAGGAGAATCTCGAAAATGCCCAAAATCAAGCTTTACTTAGATGGATTGGAAGCCCACGAGATGCTACACCATTTTCTCAAAGGAAGTAGAGTAGAAACTCTTAGATTCAAAAGGGTTTGTAGAGAGAAGTTGGATTTTTAGAGAGAGAGACAGCCGATCTAGGGTTTTGAGTGAGAAGAAGTGCACAAAGTGATACAAAAAGGCTCTATTGCGAACTGATATACACAGTCCTCGCTCAAGCAAAGGAGTTGTCGCTTGAGCGACCAGATACAACAAATGACCTCGCTCGAGCGCAAAATGCAAAGCTTCAGTTTTGCCACAGACGCACACGCACGCTCGAGCGCAAGAAGTCTCGCTCGAGCGAAGAAGCAATTTCACCAGACTCGCTCGAGCGCAAGAAACCTCGCTTGAGCAAAGAAGCCAACTACACAAGGCTCGCTTGAGCGCAAGAAGCCTCGCTCGAGCGAAGAGACCAAAATCTAGGCAACAACAATCTAAACCAACCAACAACCAACTTGTTTCAAACTCGCCCAACATGTTCTAAAACTCAAATACAAAGAGTCGAAGGAGAAAACAAGATATGGATACAATATTAAACCAAGAAACCCGAGTTCGGGATACAAAGAAGGTCGGGGCAAAATCGGGATCGCTATATGATGAAGACATTCGAGATGCTTTGGCATCGAGGATGATGGGTTGAGGGTGACCTCGACATCTTTCTCGCAGAAGGGAGACAAGGGTCAATGGTAGAAGTATGCACGTGGGCGCATTGGAGTGACTTGGGAGGCCTTTGTCAACACCTTCTAGGAGAAAATCTATCACTTATTCTAAGGAGAAAATCTCTCCTGCATTCCATGGAAAAAAATCTCAAATTATGATTTTTGAACCTTTTTATAATTTGAAAATTTTAAAAATAACGCAACAAAAAATCTGAATGAAAATCAAAATATAATATAAATGTTCACAGTAAACAACAAACATACAACTAACTTTTGAAAAAATAAAACATATACTAAAGTACAATGTGAATGTTCATAATAAACAACAAACACACAACTAACCTTTAAAAAAATAAAATTTATACCAAAATACAATGTGAATGTTTACAATTTATAATTAACATACAACTAGCCTTAAAAAAAACAACTCATACCAATATAAACATTTACACTGCAACGTGAAAGCATAAAACAAAATTGAAAATCGACTATTTCGATTGTTCAATAGTAATAAAAATGATTGTTTAACTAACAAGTATAGTAACAAAAACAACAAACATACAATTAACTTTCGACAAAACAAAACTTATACCAAAATGTAATGTAAATGTTCACAATTTACAATTAATAAACAAGTAGTTTTTTTATAAAAAAAAAAAATTAATTCATACCATTGAGAACATTCTCACTATAACATGAAAATATAAAATAAAATTAAAAAAAGCAAAAATAAACTATTTCGATTGTTTAATGATAACAAAAATTATTGTTCAACTAACAAGCATAGTAAAAATAATAATAAAATACAATTAACTTTCAAAAAAAAAAAAAACTCATACAAAAATACAATGTGAATGTTCACAATTTACAATTAACATACAACTAACTTTAGAAAAACTAAACTCATAACAATGTGAACAATCATATTCATGAAACCAAATTGAAAGAAAAAAAATGACTATTTCAATTGTTTGATGGTAACAAAAAATGATTGTTCAAACAACAAGTATGGTAATACATAACCAATAATATGTGAACATTCACATTTTACAAAATATATAATTATGTCTCTATCTATATTTCAACACTTATTTATCAAACTTTCAAACAATATGAAATGTGAACATTCACACTGATTGACAAAAAAAATAGAAACAATGGCAACAATAGAATTATAAATCCAAAAAAAAAAAACTCAATCACTCTAAAAACAAAAAAATATCACCCACGTCCTCATCATATTTATCATTATCAATATCATTAACAATCTATGCAATTTCACTATTCTACCGATCCAAATCAAACCAAACCCACCTTTGAAGAATATTTTTGCAACAATATTGACTGGACATAAATAGAGTTTCGACTTATAACAATGAAGAAATATAGAGTTTCGAACACAGAGTAACAATGGAGAAACATAGAACCTTAAACACAAAATGACAATGAAGGAATGCAAAACTTCACCGCAACAATGGAGGAACATAATATTATTTCACCAGCATGTGTAAACTAAAGTTTCTAAACCCTACCAAATAGAGAGTTTTGAGACCGTAACACAATGAAAAAATACCACAAATGTGAATGAAACTGATAAAAAAGGAAAACATGAATAATGGTTACTACCGAAATAGAGGTAGCAACAAAAAGAAATGTGTATATCCTTTTTCTATATAATACATATCAACAATAGACATAATGGTATAATAGTCCAACAAATAATATAAATCAAGAAAAAATATCTCATGGAATAAAAGTACAAATACATGGGACTAACTAAGTTATAATTTTCCTTGGTGGACTTATTGGGTTAAAACACCTCCAAATGAGATTTATCAATAAAAAACTCAAAAATTTAAAGTTATAACATAAAATAATAATGATAATTTTCAACTAATTTATAGCGATTCCGATTTTGATCCGTCACATGTTGTATTCTAGACTTGGGTCTGTATAATTTTGAATGGTGATTCATATCTTGTTTTCCCTATCTCCCCTCTATTTTGGTTTTCAGGTTGTAATTGTGTGTTTGGAACAGGTTGGTTGCTTGTTTTTCCAAACCTTTGTTGCCTAGATTTTGGCTCTGCCACTCGAGCAGGCATTTTTGCGCTCGAGCGGGCTTTACAAATTTTGCTCCTTCGCTCAAGCGGCCATTCTCGCGCTCGAGCGGGATTTGTCAACTCTTAGTATTTTTGCAGACCTACAAATACTGGAAGAGTGTGTTCTATGCTCGAGCGGCATTTCCTACGCTTGAGCGGATGGATGCTCGAGCATCCAATCTTGTCCTGGAGTAGAGTCCTTCGTCTGCAAAACTTTTGGAAATATGTATTCCACGCTCGAGTGCACTGTGTGTATAACAGTCCGTGAATGTGACTTTTAGATCACTTTTTCATCCTTCTCTCTCTCTAAAACTTTCCAACAACCTAAATCTTGACCCTCTCTCTCTCTCTCTCTCTCTCTCTCTACATTTTGACCTAGATCCTTTGGGTTCTCTACCCGAGTGCCTTTGAGAAAAAGGTAAAGCGTCTCTAGATCTTTGTTTTGATCTAATCAAAGTTGGATTTGAGCATACTTGGAGTTCCACCTTTGCTTTGCTTGATCTTCTAACTTGAGGTTGGGATTTTCTACACTTTAATATGGTTTTTAACTTAGTTATTTGTCATTGTGTAACAATGGTGGGATTTTGGGGTAATGTGAACAAACCTAGGGTTTAGGTGTAAAATGGAATAATGGGTTTTGATGAATGAGGGATAAATGATTGTGGGGTTTGAAAATGATATTGTATGAGATCAAAATTCTTAGTTTTGGCACTTGGTTGATTTTTGGGAAAAGATGGGGTTTGCCCTAAAATAATTTATGATATTTAATTTGTATAAATAAATGAAAATGGTGTAGTAAACATGAAATTAAACGAGAATTAAAACTAATGGTGGAATTGAGTAGACGGTACGTCTCATCTTTGGAAATTTTGGGTAAATTATCTGTCTTGAGAACATGTATCTATTTAGAAATATCTGTATTGGGCTATCGATGGAGGATAGCTTTGATTGTTGTAGAAATTGCATGAGAATTAGATAAATTGAAACAAATCCATGGCTGATTATCATTGAATATGATTATGGTCAGATACATTATATATGTATAATTGTTTGGGAGGAGAAAGGGGATGTACTCCATGTGTGATTATGTTTTGAAATACATTGTATATGTATGATTGTTTGGGAGAAGAAAGGAGATGGACTCCATTATAATTAAGTTAGCCAGAGTGTCCTCGGTGAAAGTCCCGAAATTTATACATGGGTGCCGATCCTACGGACGAAATATCCGTAAAATGGCAGTTGAAGTGTTTGTGTGTTGATTATGTAATTATTGAACCATTGAGTTGTAGTCTCATTTTGGTTTTTTAAAAAATAATGACATTAGCTCATCTATTCAAATGGATTGAAGGAAAATGAAATGAAATATGAACTTGGTATTCTATGACCATATAATGATGTGAATGGTTTTATCCCTAGCAATGTATACGCACATTGCACTTATATATTCGTTAAATCTCATATACTATGTTAGATTGTTTCTACTGGGTTGTGGCTCACCCTACTTGGGAAAAACATTTTCAGGTACTGATGGCATGCCTCCACCAAGGCAATAACATTGGAGGAACCTTTGGAAAGCAAGAGCTTCTTTATTTTGTTTTATTTTTGTACAACCTAGGGCTAAAATTGTATGAGCTAGTCTCACTTATGTTGTAACCAAGCCAAGGCTTGGAAAGGTGTAAGCCTAAAAGGCATTTATTTATGTTAAACTCTTTTGTACCATTAATGTTAGGAAATGAAAGGACTTTACACTTTGATTTATGCAGTTGTTATTTATGTTATGGGTTGTTTTTTTTGTATTTTGGGGGGTGTAACAACTTGGTATCAAAGCGTACCAGGTTTGAATACTTTGGGTACGTGGGAAGTAGTTACTACCACAATGGGTTTGTATCGCTTAGCTGACGCGTTAGTATGTATTTTATGCTTATGAGATAACATGCTTATATGATTACATGGGTATGGGATTTAATTCCTAAGATACTTAGTGGGTCTACGAGTTTCTAGAAGTCCTATTAGAAGAGCACTTGATCACTGCTATTTCTAATTAGAACTCTTGCAATGCCACGGGACGGTCATTATCCAGAAAGGAAATTCGTTTGTGTTTATGTGATTACATGTTTATGTGGAGTGAATTACGGTTGTCCATCGTATTAAGACATGAGTGAGTTAGTTTTGACACATTTGTAAATGTGCTAATATCTTTTGTTACTTTTATTAGGATGTCAAGACGCGGTTGTGGTGGTAGACGTGGTAGGCCTAGAAGGCACGAAGTGCCTATACCGGATGAAATTCCGGCACAGGAACCAATTGGTCAGGCTAACATGGCCGAACCAGTTGGTCAGCAGGCCATGGGCACCTTAGCCCGCAAAATGGCTGGAGCGTTGCAGGAATCTATGGACATTGTTAGGGCTGAGAATCAAGTCCAGGCCCAAGTAGCTAAAGCAGGGCCCATCTTTTCTAAAGAGAAAGTTCTTCTGGTTGAATCCGGATGAGTTTTTAGGTGATCCCAATGAGCCACTGAAGGCTGATGAGTGGTTAGAGCAGATGGTCAAGACTTTTGAGATGCTCGGCATCGAAGACGGGGGTTTGAGAGTGATTTTGGTGTCCTTCCAACTGAGGGAGACGCGGGTCAATGGTGGAAGTATGCACGATGGCACATTGGAGGGACTTGGGAGACTTTTGTCGACGTCTTCCAGGACAAGTTTCTGCCTCCCACTGTTAGGGAGAAGTTAAGGGACCAATTTTCCAAATTGGTGCAGTTGAATACACCAGTGGTTGAGTTTAAAGCCACATTCACTAGCCTCTCTAGGTTTACACCTGAGTTAGTGGCGACTGAGAAGTGCCATTATTTGGAGTTTGAGAAGAGGCTGAGGACCGGGCTCATGTTTAGAGAGGCTGGATCCATGATCAGAGATTATGGGTGCCTTATGGAGGCAGCGGCACATCTTGAGACTATCATGCAGGCAGAGGAGGAGAGGATGAGGGGTTCCATGAGGAGTTAGGATAGTCAGAGGGACAGTAAGAGGTAGAGAGGTTCTGACCTTCAGTCGTCCCAAGGAGTTTAGCCGAGGTCCACTTTTCCAGTGTCAAGTTCGGGTTCTAGGAGGGGTATTCAGGGAGGTTTTACTTGTTTCAAATGTGGTCAGTTGGGCCAAAAGTCTCTAGCTTGCCCGCAGAGAGGAGGGAGGCAGCTAACAGCATCGTCTTTGGCTCGTTCTCAAGGCCAGAGCCAAGAGAGAGGGCAACCGCCCACTTGTTACCAGTGTGGGCATGCGGGGCATATGAAGAGGTTTTGCCCACAGTTGGGTGGCACAACTGGTGCGTCTGGTTCAAGGCAGAGACAGAGTCACCAGCCTACACAGTCAGTACAAGCCTCGAGGGCCAATTAGGGAGTCTCTTCGACTCAATCCATGCAGCAGGCTTATGCTCCGAGGGGTGAGCAGGTAGATCAGAGGCCAACAAGGCATGTGTATGCTATTACCGCGCCAGATCTTATACCGGCTCTATCTGTAGTAAGAGGTACCTTTTTATTTTGCAATTTAGTTGTTAATGTGTTGCTTGATACGGGTGCATCCCATTCTTTTATCTCATCTGCATTTGTTTCAGTTTTGGAGTTGGAGTTAGCATAGTTAGTATCTCCTATTTATGTAGAGTCACCTATTGGTGGTGAGGTCATCTTGAAACAGGGGTGTCAAGGCTGTGACATAGAGGTTACTGACCGTCGACTTCCATTTGCATTTGTATTGCTTGACATGTTTAGTTTTGATGTTATTTTGGGTATGGACTGGTTATCGTCATACCAGATTATTATAGATTGTTACTGTCAGAGAGTCACTGTATGTACCTTGAGCAGTGATTGCTTCTATTTCTTGGGAGACCGGGTGGATAAAGTCTTATCACCGGTGTATGATCTGCGTAGGCGAAGCGAACTTAGTTGTCTCCTTTCTAGCTTTTTGAGTAGTGAGTGTGATGAAGACCGGGCTGAGTTGCAAAGGGTGGTTTGTGAATACCCTGATGTTTTTCCCGAGGACCTTACTGGTTTACCACCTCATTGAGAGATCGAGTTCTCTATTGATTTAGTGCCTAGTACGGCACCGATTTCTATAGCACCGTATCAGTTGGCACTTGCTGAGTTGAGTGAGTTGAAGATTCAACTCCAGGACTTGTTAGATAAGGGTTTTATCTGCCCTAGTACTTCACCTTGGAGAGCACCGACTCTCTTTGCTAAAAAGAAAGATGGAGCATTGTGATTTTGCATTGATTATCGAAAATTGAACCGGGTAACTGTTAAGAACAAGTACCCAATGCCTCGTATAGATGATTTGTTTGATCAGTTGAAGGGGTCTTGTTGTTTCTATAAGATAGACCTGAGATCGGTTTATTATCAGTTGAGAGTAAGGGAGAAGGATATCCCGAAGACGGCAGTCCGTATACGGTATGGCCATTTTGAGTTTCTGGTGATGCCTTTTGGGCTAACCAATACACCGGCTGTATTTATGGATTTGATGAATTGGATCTTCCATAAGTTCCTAGATCGTTTTGTGGTCGTCTTGGTGGACGACATTTTGATTTACTCACCCTCTGAGGAGGAACACTTACGAGTAGTGCTTGGGTTGCTTAGAGCCCATAAACTATACGCTAAGTTTGGGAAGTGTAAATTTTGGCTGCAAGAGATTAAATTCCTAGGCCATGTAGTGTCTAGGGAAGAGGTGACTGTAGATTCATCCAAGATAGAGGTAGTGCAAGATTGGGTACAACCTAAGAATGCTTTTGAGATTCGTAGTTTCCTGGGGTTGGCTAGGTATTATCGAAGATTTGTGAAGGATTTCTCTTAGCTAGCCTCACCTTTGACTAGGCTAACGAGGAATGGAGTTAAGTTTGTGTGGAATGAGACCTGTGAGAAATCATTTCAAGAGCTTAAGGTTAGACTTACCACTGCTCCAGTCTTGATTATTTTGAAGACGGGTTTGGGTTACTTAGTTTATTATGATGCTTCACGAGAAGGTTTGGGTTGTATATTGATGCAAGAGGGAAGGATAGTAGCCTATGGCTCACGGCAGTTGAAAACACATGAAAGGAATTACCCTACCCATGACCTAAAATTAGCAACGGTGATATTTGTTTACACAGAAAGACTTGAATTTGAGACAGAGGAGGTGGATGGAGTTTATAGAGGATTATGACTTCGAGCTGCATTATCATCCGGGGAAGGCCAATGTAGTGGCCAATGCCTTGAGTAGGAAATCAATTAGCAGTGTGGCTTGTATTGCCATCTAGGAATGGGAGATGTTGGGCACTCTTGAGGAGTTTGACTTGCATCTTGGTGAATCCATTGAGTCTGCAGCCTTATTTCCAGTAGTTGCACAACCTACACTTGTGAATAGAGTGCTAGAAGCATAGAAGGGCAATATTGAAATGGAAACCCTCCAGGGGAAGGTTACCAGTGGGAAGGTAGAAAGAGGCTTAACTGTGTATCCCGACCAGAGTATGAGATACCGAGATCGCTTGTTCATGCTGAAGTCGTGCCGAGAGGAAGTACTTCGGGAAGTTTCACCATTCACGCCTTGCGATGCATCCGGGAGGCACAAAGATGTATCACGACCTTAGTCGCCCGTTTTGGTGGAGAGGTATGAAGAAGGATGTAGCTGTGTTTCTATCGAAATGCCTTACTTGTCAACAAGTGAAGGCCAAGCATCAGAGGCTAACGGGTTTGTTGCCACCCTTGCCTATAGCCGAGTGGAAGTGGAAGCACATCACGATGGATTTTGTTGTGAGCCTTCTGAGGACTCAACGGGGTAGTGATGCTATTTAGGTGGTAGCTAATCGGTTGACCAAGTCTGCGCACTTTATAGCTATGTGTGTGAGTGATTCGGTAGACTATCTTGCCAACTTGTATATTAGGGACATAGTGAGGTTGCACGGGGTCCCTGTAACGATTGTTTCGGATAAAGATCGTTTCACAGCTCAGTTATGGCAGAGCTTACAGAGTGCCTTGGGCACTAGATTGACCTTTAATACTGCGTATCATCCTCAGACTGACAGGCAGTTCGAGTGTATTATTCAGATCCTTGAGGACATGCTTCAAGGGTGTGTCCTTGACTTCAAGGGTTCGTGGGAGAGGCATCTGCCCTTAGTGGAGTTTGCCTATAACAATAACTTCCAATTGAGTATTGGCATGGCACCGTTTAAGGCCTTGTATGGTCGACCATGTAGATCTCTAGTGTGTTGGACCGAGGTGGATGATGCACCTTTGTTGGGTCCAAAGTTAGTTTGGGAAATGACGAAGAAGGTGGAACTTATTCATAAGAGATTAGTTACGGCTCAGAGTCGCCAGAAAAGTTATGTCGACCATAGGAGAAAACCTTTATCTTTTGAGGTGGGTGGTCATGTCTTTTGGAAAATATCATCTAGGCGGGTTTTGATGAGCTTTGGGAAGAGTGAGAAGTTATCCCCTCAGTTCATTAGCCCTTTTGATATCCTTGAGTGGATTAAGGAGGTTGCTTACCGTTTGGTGTTGCCGCCACAACTTTCCAGAGTACATGACGTGTTTCATATTAGTATGCTTCAGAAGTATGAGTCGGATCCATCGCATGTGTTCGATTAGACCGACTTGGAGGTAGATGAGGATGCCTCGTATGAGGAGAGATCGATGAAAATCTTGGATACACGGGACCAAATTTTGTGAGGCAAAACGATCCTCTTGGTTAAAGTATTGTGAAAACACCACGGAGTTGAGGAAGCAACTTGGGAGCGTGAATTAGAAGTCCGAGAGAAATATCCAGACTTATTTGTTGGTGTTTGAACATGTAATGAGATTTTGATTATGTTGATAAAATGTAAAAACATTGTATATGTTGAATGTGTTCTGGAAATGCAGGCTTAATATGAACATTGCATATGTTGTTTAAGTTTTGAGAGATGCAAATTTATCATAGACATTGAATATGTTTTGGAAACATTGTACATGTTGTGAAAATTTTGAAAACATGGATCTTGATCAAACATTGTGAATGTTTTGGGAAATTGTAAATTTCGTTTTAATATGGGACTTATGTATCGAGTCGATGAGGATGGATGACCGAAGAATAGGTCATGGTATTGGATTTGTGAGATTAACATTGTTATAAATGGTCTAATATTGAGTTTGGACTTGATTTGCAATTTCGAAGACAAAATTCCTTAAGGGGGGGAGGTTATAGTGATTTCGATTTTGACTCATCACATGTTGTATTCTAGACTCAGGTCTGTATAATTTTGAATGGTGATTCATATCTTGTTTCCCTTGTCTCTCCTCTATTTTGGTTTTTGGGTTGTAATTATGTGTTTGAAACAGGTTGGTTGCTTGTTTTTCCAAATCTTTGTTGCCCAGATTTTGGCTCTTCTGCTCGAGCGGACAGTTCTTGCGCTCGAGCGGGCTTCACAAATTTTGCTACACAGCCCGAGCAGCCATTCTCGCGCTCGAGCAAGATTTGTCAACTCTCAGTATTTTTGTAGACCTGCAAATGCTAGAAGAGTGTGTTCTATGCTCGAGCGGCGTTTCCTACGCTCGAACGGGTGGACGCTCGAGCGTCCAGTCTTGCGCTCAAGCAGAGTCCCTCATCTGCAAAACTTCTAGAAATATGTATTCCACGCTTGAGCATCACTTTCCACGCTCGAACGGACTGCGTATATAACAGTCTGTGAAGGTGACATTTTAGATCATTTTTTCATCCTTTGCTCTCTCTAAAACTGTCCAACAAACTAAATTTTGACCCTCTCTCTCTCTCTCTACATTTTGACTTAGATCCTTTGGGTTCTCTACCCGAGTGCCTTTGAGAAAAATGTAGAGCGTCTCTAGATCTTCATTTTGATCTGATCAAAGTTGGATTTGAGCATACTTGGAGTTCCACCTTTGCTTTGCTTGATCTTCTACCTTGAGGTTGGGATTTTCTACACTTTAATATAATTTTTAACTTAGTTATTTGTCGTTGTGTAACAATGGTAGGATTTGGAGGCAATGTAAACAAACCTAGGGTTTGGGTGTAAAATGGAAAGAGGGGTTTTGATGAATGAGGGATAAATGATTGTGGGGTTTGAAAATGATGTTGTATGGGATCAAAATTCTTGGTTTTGGCACTTGGTTGATTTTTGGAAAAATGTGGGGTTTGCCCTAAAATAATTTATGATATGTAATTTGTATAAATAAATGAAATTGGTGTTGTAAACACGAAATTGAATGAGTATTGAAACTAATGGTGGAATTGAGTAGACAGTACATCTCAGCTTTGGAAACTAATGGCGCCGTCTGTGGGAATCTTGACAGACAAAACCTTGTCTTCCAGGCTCATCTGATCGCCGTGCATGGCGAACAACGACGAGATTCCATTGTCTGCCATCGACGAAGTTACCCCGGAGTCAGGCAGACGGAGAGAAGGACATCCCGTCATCATCCCTCCGATGGCGGACCTGGAGACTTCTCCAGGAGGACATTCGAGAGATGCACGAGATAAGTGCGGAAGAAGCTTTGGTCATTCACGGAGTCCAGACGGTCATTGGCAGCAGAGAGAATCGCACGCCAGACGATTGGAACACAAGCTAAGGGACCAAGACGCCGTCATCCGGCGAATGGCGGCGGAGATGGAGGACGTTAAGCGGCATGTCAAAGGAAAGGGTGTAGCTGGAGTGGGCGACCACAGTGAGCGCACCCAACCACGCCGTTTAGGCAGCCAGAGCCAGTGGCGTACTCCGTCCATCTCAATCACCAGAAGTTACAAGGTTGGAGATTCCGACGCGCACGAAGCGAAGTCCAGCGCGCAAGACAGCACTTACTGACCCTCACGTCCGGCGACGACGTCGAGCCATTCTTATTCCGCTCATTCAGAGGATTTGCGGGCAGTCTTGAAGGAACGGGCTCGCCGGCGGGAGGCTCAGAGGGTGCCGGCATTCCAGTGGGTGTCCTATAGGGTTCACCCCAGTGAAGAGGTCGGAATGCCTCCACCCCGCCTAGTTGCACCTCTCCCTTTAAACACAGACTTGGCGAGGCTGAGCGCCACTCTTTTTTCCCTGGAGATAGAAACAACATCGCTTCCGGCAGAGTTCCACCAGCCAAAGTTACGCTCTATGACGGTAAAACCGATCCTTATATGCATGTAAGCCACTTCCGACAGGTCATGGCCAGACACAGGCGAAATGACGCCCTTATGTACCTAATCTTCCCGTCAAGCTTGGGCGAGCTGGGCTTAAAATGGTTTGAGAGGTTGCCGGAGGGGAGCATAGAAAGGTGGCATCAGTTGGCCGAAACCTTTGTGACGCGCTTCAAAACAAACACCAAAACACCGAAGGAAGTTGACCACCTACTTAGTGTCAAGATGACCGAGCGACACATTGAAGGCATACAACTCCAGATATTGGGAGACCTTCAACGAGATCTTGGATTGCCTGGTCAACCTTGCAATCACACAATACAAGCGTGGTCTCCTAGTCGGACATCGACTGCGGGACTCGCTTACCATGCACCAGTTGACATCCATGGGCCAGCTAATGCAACGCATCAATGAGCACATCCGAGTGGAGGATGATGCGTCGGCATCTACCGCGAAGGCCACTCCGATAGTGGCAGACAAGAGGTCGGCTGGCAAAGTGCACGCAGTTAGACAAGAGTCTAGCCGATCAAATGACCGCGCTGAGGAATCAGACCGTGGCTCAAATCGTAAAAACTGGGATAGGGGACGTCGGAATGACCGGGATGACGTAGCCAATGCAAACAGAAGGTTGAAGGCCAGGACGGGTATCACCACGGTCTTTAAGATTCCAATTTATCGCATACTTAGTGAAATCCGTGACGAGGAGTATGTCCGGTTTCCTGCTAAGTTGGGCGACGGACAGAAGGGCTTCAATCCGCAGTACCGTTGCACGTTTCACCAGGAGCGCAGCGACCGGACAGAGGACTGTTTGCCTTTGAGGCAACACTTGGAAGAGCTAGTCGCAACTGGCCACCTGGACCTTTACATTGATGGGGGCGTGAAGGCAAATCAAGCTCCGGTTGATCCCTGGGTACCAGATGACCGTGATACGCCTCCACAAGGGGTTGTTAATGTCATCCACGACATAGTGGAACCGGTGCGTGTATGCGAGCTCCGCGACATGATCAAAAAGGCAGAACACATGAGGGAAGTTTTGTCGGTTCAGCCTGCGATCAAGAGGGGGAAGACCGAAGAGAAAGACGTGATCAGTTTCTCCTCAAGGGACCTAGAGCGCATTCAGGCGCCACACAATGACGCCCTAGTGGTTACACTCCGCGTCAAAGAATTTGATGTCAAACAGATCTTGATGGATCAGGGAAGCTCAGTCGAGATCATGTATTACGACGCCTTCAAGCAGCTCAAGCTCCGTGACACAGATTTGGCTCCGGCAACTTCACCACTGGTTGGTTTCAACTCACAACTGGAGTGGCCTTTGGGAAAGATTATCTTGCCTGTCAAAGCGGGATTCGTTGTTAAGCAGGTGGAGTTCTGGGTGTTACAGGTGCCATCTACTTATAACCTGATCCTTGGAAGAGGATGGCTTCACGCTATGCAAGCCGTGGCGTCCACCTACCACCAGGTGATGAGATTCCCCTCGGCTATGGGGGCAGTTGAGAAGATTTGGGGTGATCAAGTCATGTCGAAGCAATGCTTCGTGGCAGTAAATGGGAGCCGGGCTGCCAAGGGCTTCGTCCAAATGATTGAGGAACCGGAAGACCGGGGAGTCCTTGATGACGTGGGTACTAAGGCCGAGGACAAAGCCGTTGAGGAATTGGTGGAAGTGTGAATTGATACAGAGAATCCAGACAAGTTCTTCTTGCTCGGCTCAAGCCTTACTACCCACGAAAGAACCGAGATGGTTGAGTTTTTGATGGCTAATATCGAAGTCTTCGCATGGTCGCTTTATGACATGCTCGGCCTCGATCCGAGTTTTATTTGCCATCACCTCAACATCTTCCCTGGAGCCAAGCC
Source organism: Camellia sinensis (assembly GCF_055761805.1). Taxonomy (NCBI): domain Eukaryota; kingdom Viridiplantae; phylum Streptophyta; class Magnoliopsida; order Ericales; family Theaceae; genus Camellia; species Camellia sinensis. Next base: position 155,859,983 of record NC_138967.1, read on the forward strand.
GGTCATTCAGCGAACAAAGAGATCGGAGCTGCATCACGCCGAGGTAGTTGCAGAGGAAGTGAAGAACTTGCTTGAGGCACGCGCAATTCAGGAAGTGCACTACCCTCGGTGGATTTCGAACACGGTTGTGGTGCCCAAGAAAAATGGGAAGTGGCGAGTCTGTGTGGATTACAAGACCGTCAACCGAGCCTGCCCGAAAGACAGCTTCCCTTTGCCCAGAATTGACCAGCTTGTGGATTTAACGGCTGGACATACTAGGCTCAGTTTCTTGGATGCCTACCGCGGCTATCATCAGATTGCCATGCATGGCCCGGACCGAGAGATCACCTCATTCACTACACCAAAGGGGCTTTTCTGCTATCGAGTCATGCCTTTTGGTTTGAAAAACGCCGGGGCGACTTTCCAAAGAATAGTGACGAAGATGTTTGCTCCTTTGCTGGGCCGGACAATGGAGGCTTACATTGATGATATAGTGGTTAAAAGCCGGCATCAAGCAGACCACTTGTCCGACTTAGCCGAGATGTTCGCCATTCTCAAAAAACACAAACTACGCCTGAATGCGTCTAAGTGTGCCTTTGGCGTGGGATCTAGAAAATTCTTAGGCTTTCTAGTCACAAACCGAGGCATCGAAGCAGACCCGACACAGATCAGAGCCGTACAAGAATTGCAACAGCCTAGCTCGGCTAAGGACGTGCAGCATCTGGCCGGAATGGCCGCCGCGCTTAATCGATTTATAAGCCGGTCATCAGATCGATGCCGCCCTTTCTTTCAAGCATTGAAATCAAAGTTCTCATGGGATGAAGAGTGTGACCGGGCTTTGGCCAAGCTAAAAGAGTATCTGTCTTCGGCGCCACTGTTGGTAACGCCGAAGCCCGGCGAAGAACTGTACCTTTATCTGGCCGTTTTGCAGCATGCAATTAGTGCAGTGCTTATCCGATCGGAAGGCATCAAGCATCTCCCTATCTTCTACGTCAGCAAAACCTTGTTACCGGCGGAGTCGCGGTACTTGCCGCTGGAAAAACTTGCGTTGGCATTAATGATGGCCTCAAGGAAGTTAGCGCACTATTTCTATGCGCATACTATAATTGTTTTGACCAAGTTCCCCCTCAAAGCTTTATTCGAGCGGGCGGACTTCACCAGTCGAATTCTTAAGTGGGCAGTCGAGTTGGGACAGTTTGACGTCAAGTTCCAGCTGCGCAGTGCCATAAAAGCCCAGACTTTGGCCGACTTCGTTGCTGAATTCTCACCCGGAACTCATCTGGTGCACCCGGTCGATATTGCCATGGCAGATGAAGGGGTGAATGTCAGCCTGACCGAAATATCACAGCTTGGCAATGTTGGCGTCGTGGAACTTGCGCGCCCCGCCGAGGCACCTTCAAATAATACGATACTACCGCCCGGCGGTGCGATCACGGAGTTGGGTATAATCTCCCAACCTGCTCTGTCTGGCACCGCATCACCAAGGGGGGAAGAAATGGAACCGCTCAGCACAGAGCCTACGGCCGGCATAATACCGTAACCTGGCGATTCGCCTACGAACTTGGGCATTATGTATCAACTTGCTGAGTCCGGCACCAAATCACCAAGGGGAGCTGAAGTGGAACCGCTCAGCACAGAGCCTACGGCCGTTATAATACTGCAACCTGGCGATTCGCCTACGGACTTAGGCATTACGTATCAACTTGCTGAGTCCGGCGCCGAATCACCAAGGGGGGCTGAAGTGGAACCACTCAGCACGGAACTGAAAGCCAAACAGCCGAGCAACCGTGCTTCCATCACCCTCCAAGCCTCTCAAGACCCCTCAGAGTGTTGGAAGCTCTTTGTTGGTGAGATGTGGAAACTTTTTGTTGATGGAGCCTCGAACCGTCACGGTGCCAGGCTGGGCATAGTTCTGATTTCGCCAGACGGACTGACTATTGAACATTCTATCACCCTTGGCTTCCCAGCATCCAACAATGAGGCCGAGTACGAAGCGCTCTTGGCCGGGCTCAAGAGCACGCTTCAGATGCAAGCATCCGAGCTAATGGTGTACAGTGATTCCCAGCTTGTAGTTAACCAAGTTTCTGGGGTTTACGAAGCAAAGGATGACCGAATGATGAAGTACCAAGCTCTGGTCCGGGACCACATCAAGTGATTTCAGGCGATCAGGGTCCAACAGATCGGCCGAGAGGAAAACGGCCGAGCAGATAAGTTGGCCGGTCTTGCTTCCATGGTCGACAGCGCGTCCCCCAACCCTCTTCTGATTGAATTCCTTCCGAGGCCTAACATTGAGGAAACCGGGCAGACAGAAGTACTCTGCACCGAGCTAGGTCCTTCTTAGATGGACCCTATCATCCTTTTTCTCAGAGAGCGGACCCTTCTAGTCGGCAAGAAGGAAGCACATAAAGTGCGCGTGAAGTCAGAGCGGTTTTGGCTCTCTCCATCGGGTGCTTTATACAAGATGTCTTTCACCGGTCCCTATCTGAAGTGTGTGCACCCATGCAGCGTGGAAGCCTTATTGTACGAAATTCACGAAGGCATTTGTGGCAGTCACATAAGGGGCAGGTCCTTGGCCTACCGAGCTATTTCGCAAGGCTACTGGTGACCGTGCATGCAAGCCGATGCACAGAAGTATGTTCGCAAGTGTGAGAAGTGCCAGAAGTTTGCCACCAGATCCACCAGCCGGCCAGGGAACTTCTTCCCCTCACCAGCCCTTGGCCCTTTGCGATGTGGGGGCTAGATATAGTGGGGCCACTCCCAACCGCACTAGGCAACCGAAAGTTCTTCATCGCGGCCACAGACTACTTCACCAAATGGGTTGAAGCAGTGCCTTTGGCAACAATCAAGGAGAAAGACGTCAAGCGGTTTGTCTGGAAGAATGTGGTAACGCGGTTTGGCGTCCCCAAAATTTTGATCTCTGACAACAGCACCCAATTTGACGGATGCCTTTTCAGAGGATTTTGTGAAGACTTGAAGATAGAATTCTACAACTCCACCCCGGCTTACTCGCAGTCTAATGGTCAAGCCGAGGCGTCGAACAAGACCATCCTTGATGGGTTGAAGAAAATGCTGGAGAAGGCAAAGGGAAAGTGGGCTAAGGAACTCCCCAGCGTCCTTTGGGCATACCGAACAACCCCGGGGCGATCTACCGAGGAAACGCCATTTGCTTTGGCATATGGCATGGAGGCGGTCATACCCTTGGAAGTTGGAATGCCCACCCTCAGAAGTGAAAGTTTTGAGCCCGAGCTGAACGCCGAAGCCATTGCCCTGGAATTGGACCTCGTGGACGAACGCCGAGAAAAGACTCTCATCCATGTGGCCGCCTACCAACAAGAGCTCTCAAGGAAATACAACAAAACGGTGCACCCCAGACCGTTCAAAGTAGGTGATTGGGTCTTGAGGAAAGTCATGGGCAATACCCTGGTGCCAGGTGAAGGCAAACTAGGGGCAAATTGAGAAGGACCCTACAAGATAACCGGTCTGGCGGGCAAGGGGGCATATCACCTGGAGGACTTGGATGGTAGAGGAATACCCCGGCCATGGAATGCAACCAACCTCAAGCTGTATTATTTCTAGCTTTAGCTTTCTTTTTGTGCAAAGGAATTTTTTGCCTTACACTTCATGTAATATTCATTTTTGTCAATATATAGAAGTGACTCATCTTTGCCTTAGCATTTTTATTGTTGCTTTGAGTTTTGAGATTCTCAACCGAGATGATTTACTCCGGTTGAAAGAGTTGATGTTTTGCTCAACTTGGGTATTGTCAACCGAGGTGATTTACTCCGGTTGAAAGAGTTGATGTTTTGCTCAACTTGGGTATTCTCAACCGAGATGATTTACTCCGGTTGAAAGAGTTGATGTTTTGCTCAACTTGGGTATTCTCAACCGAGATGATTTACTCCGGTTGAAAGAGTTGACGTGCTCAGCTTTGTATCTACTACCGAGATGATTTATTTCGGTTGACTATTGTAACAAGTCCGCAGGGGACCTCGCTATAGGTCGGACTCGATTTGTGTCACGGTTCTTAATCTGAACCAAAGAGTCCAATTCTGGCAAATCGTTTTGAGAAAAACAGATTTTTTGAAAGAAGTGCCAAACATGGACTGCTTTTCCAGATACAGAGTCGCCACCTAAATATTTTAAAATAGGAGAATTTAGGAAACCCTGACTCGGTGCCGAAGGCCACATGTCCGTCATCACCGGAGTTGTCTCGGCTCGGGAGCTAGGGTACGATTGGGGAAGGTCAGCTATGAGCACCCCCTCTCGCCCGGTCCGAAGACCGGCCTCTACTAACCGTGATATCCGTTTTGAAAACGTTATGTGTTCTTATTCTAGTTATTAGCCTAGAATTACTATGTTATGCGCACAGCAAACAAGTATAGACTAGATTGCCTAATTTGGAAACAAGCACTGCATATCCGTTTGTCTTGAAAAAAATGTTTTGGAATTTGCTACTCGCAAGTAGGCTAAAACACGGATTTCAATGAGCTATTCCAACTCAAACAATCCAACCTTCACCCACGGGCATTCAAACAATTTATAACACATAAGCATCTAGCCACATGGTAAGCATACTATCATGTTAACATTCACACGCATGCGAGATGCTAAAGCATAAATACTTACATCGTACTCCGTGCCAAAACAATAAACTAGTTAGCAAACATGCGTGGTTCTAGTTCATGTCAATTTGACTAATGCAACACATACAGGATGCAATTAGATAGGCTCGGCTAATCCTAAACATGGCATGTGAAATGCGATCGATTGATGCACGTATTCAATTTGGAATTGAAGTACAAATACAGTTAGCGTGATGTACCAAGCCCAATGCATGCAATACAAATGCATGAATGCACGCATGCATAGCATAAGGTATGCTAAATTAAACGTGCCCTAATACTAACCAACAAAGCAGGTAAGTAAAAAGGGAAGAAAGAAGTGGGGATTGGAAGACATACGCACCACTCACACACACTTATTACAGATTTGCCCTCACTCGGAGGGACCAAATAAATAATACAAATTAATTAACTACGCAAGCTAATTAAATATTACAAATTGCCTAATCAGCTAAGCAAATTAACTAATCTAGGAAAAGCAGTAAACTGCCTCGGGAGGAGAGCCAGATGCAATGCATGCTCGGTCCTGCTCGGAAATGCACCGCCATGCATAGGCTGCCTCTGTTTTCCTTCCTTTACTCCTCTGGAGGCTGTCAAAACCTCAGTACTGCTTCCTTGGACATTGGGGAACACCACCGGCTGAATGGGATTACCACCGGCAGTGTGGTGTAGTCACCGGCACAAAATGAAGCTGTCGGCAGAGAGAGGATTGCCGGTCGGCACTTGGCACTGCCGGTCGGCAGAGTGTTCCTACAGAATCTGCAATTGACAGCAACAGAGGGAAAGGCAGAGCATGGCAGTACAATTCAAGGCATATATGCACCATTCATGTCCCCTATCATGCTTGTGACTCAAAAGGGCATGTGTCTCGATTCTCGGACCACCAATCACGCATTTCCATGCATGATGGCCCAAAGAATCAAGTGTGTAATTTTCATGTCAAATGAAATGCAAACCAAACAAACAAACCAAGGCCCAATTCCTATCACCAATTCAAGGAACAAGGCGTGCATGCAAGATGCAATGCAACCTAGGCATGCAAGCTAAGGATGTAACATGGCATGGCAAGACACTTGTGCAAGCATACAAGCAAACATGAGGCAATGCAAATGGATGAAAAGATGGACTTATACATGATTTAGGCAACTCCAAATAGGCCTAAAACAGTGGCCAAAGTGACCAAAATAAAGGACCAAAACACATACACACATGCACATATTAAAGGGCCAACACTTAGGCACAAATGAGGCAACTCTCAAACACAATTGAAAGAGGCATAATGTGGACTAATGGCATGCAAAGTAAGCATTGAAAATCATGTTAAGATGGTGTCAAACCAAGCAACAAGATAGGCTAAACATTAGCATGCAAATGGTCCAAGTACTTGAAGCAAGTCAAGGGGACTTGAACCATGGCTAAGCCAACCAAGCCTCGCAAGGCTAAGAGGGCTTAAGATAGGTTCAAGACAGACCTAGACTATGCAAAAGGGGCCCCCTAGATGGCATCTAAGTGGCTCAAATTCAAAGGCATGTGCAATGGCCAAAACATGGAGCATACCACATAAGCTTTCAAAGCATTGAAGAGGCATCCAAGGCAAACATATAGGCATGCAAAGGGGACTGAAATGACATGGTGGATGGTTCCAAATCACCAAATCAATGCAAAAAAGTCATGCTATACATTCACATACTTAAGGCCAACAAGCCGGAATGCAAAGGGGCTATACTAAGCATGCCAAATCTGACCCAAATAACCATGGACAGACCTAAGACATGGCAAAATATGCACAAAACCTTCACAAGACTAAGCCTAAAACATGCTTGAACAAGGGTTAACAACCTAAGGCATATTAAGGCAATAACAAGGCATTACATGGTAGGTATGCTAAGCATGCATGGTGTACCAAAACCAACACACAACAAGATTATATCATGGCATAATAAGCATGGAAAACAGCCAAGACATGATCAATACACACTCTAACATGATGCTCCCTCAAGAGGCCAAAACGGTCCATTTCAAGGACAACAAGGGGAGGGGGTGGCCCTCCCCTTTTGGAGACTTCAAGGCACCATCTCCGCCACTGAAATCCCTCAAGATTTCAGTGGTGGAGAGGCCCAAACACCAAAGTCTCGAACTCACTCAAAATGGCTCAAAATGGGGCCTTTCAAGGCCTAAGAGGGGTCAAACACCCTCAAACCACAAAACACTCTTAATAAACAATCAAGAGGGCTAAAAAATAGAACTTTTTTGTATTATACACTAAGCACAAAAACAGTTCTAAGATAGGCAAAAACAAGATGCAAAAATGGGGTAAAAAGGGGTAAGATTCTTACCCTTGAAGACCTCTTCAACAATGATGCTCCAACAACCCTCTTTGGCTTGAATCTAGCCCCAAAACACAAAAATCAACCCCTTAGAACCTCAGGAGCCAAAGGAAGGTGAAACACTAGGTGTTTGTGTGCAATAATATGGACTAAAACACAATTTAACACACACAAGAGGGAGATATAGAGATAGAAAGTGTATGGTTTCTAACCCTAGAACTCAAAACCCTAAAAATGGCTGTCTAAACTCTCTAAAATATCTCAAGTCTCTAACCCTTGCAACAAGAGAGAGCCCCTCTCTTTATAGAGCTTATTGTCTTGTAAAGCTTACAAGACAAGCTTCTAAAGAGGGAGATCCCTCCATACACGTGTATGGAGGGGAGCCAAAAGCAAGACAGCTGTCTTAAAATATCTGCAAAAGCAGATGCACAGTAGTCGGCCGGCCAAAGATGCCATGTTGGCAAAAAAGAGTGCCGACCGGCACTAAATAGTGCCGACCGGCAATATACATTGCCGGTGGCAGCAAAAACCAGCCGGTGGTGTGTGGGGATGCCTCACAAGGCATTCCCTGCCCTTCCAAGGCAAAATGCAAGTGTTTGGTGCAAAACCAGACACTAAACGATCGAATTCGGAGATCCTGAGGCAAGGCACGTAGCCGAGACCTCCGAGAACTCCACACGAACACAAACATGGATGATCACTGAGTGTTCAACGGTGACGTCCAAGTCTTGAGGATGGTCAAAAATGGGGTGTCTACAACTATGCTAACCGAGATGTATTGTTACGGTTGAAACGGTTGGTGATTTATTCAACTATATGCTTGCAACCGAGATGCCTTTGTCGGTTAAGTAAGTTAAGTAAGATGGTTAATGTTGCCGAAGTATTTTGTCCGGTTGAGGGTACTCAGCTTTAAGACCGTGCAAACACTTCAAGAAAATTGAGCTTTTTCATTGATGACAAGAGGTGGGGCAGACAGCCCGGTTACATGTGCAGAGCAAAAAGAAAGCAAAACAAAGAAAACTACACTAGGGGGGAAAGGTTAATGAATTTGTCGCCAGCTTCCTCCAGGTTGATCGGTGGCGTTTGATCTTGGACACCGGTCACAGTTTGGCCGGGCTGCTCCTGCTCTTGGCGGTTCTCTCCCCTAGCATCTGCCTCGCTTTCTCCTTCAAGTCCTTCCTCGGCCTCAACCTGCAACGCGCTGAAGACGTCGTTGGCATATGGCACGAGATAGGTCGGTAGGAAGACAGCCGGTGGGAAGGCAAACACGTCGGTATCAGGACCTTGACCGAGCTGAGTGCAAGCAGCCTTCCAACCCGCCTGAAAGTAAATATCCTGGGTGGCAAAGACTTGCTTCTTGTAACTGTCCTCGGCCTCCTTGAAGCCGACATTATTGGCGTCTTCGCACTCCTTCTCCCTTGACTTTTTGAGTGCCTCGAGCTCGGCTTTTATTGCATCTCTTTCTTGCTCGGCGGCATCAATCTTGCCAAGCAACTTGGTGTTGTCAGCATTAGCAATCTGAAAAGAGGACTTTGCTCGGCCGAGCTCAGTCTGAAGGCATTGGACTTGGCTGGCAGTGTCGTTTGCCTTTTGCTGCAGTCGATGGATGCGCTCCATGACCAAGTGTTGCTTCTGGATGGCCTGCAAGAAGAAAATTGGATCAGAGTGGAAACCGTGCAAACACTTGTGAAAATTTGAGTAGAAGTTTGAGACTCTTACCCTGGTCATGGACTTCACGGCTGACTTCACCAGCCGGGTGTCTGGAACATGGTCGCTTCCGACCACGTCGCTCGGCAGGAGAAGGGCCTTGGAGAGGTCAAAGGCAAGAAGATGTTCTTTGTCGCCCTTCACGGAGGCCGTTGCCGGGATCTCCTTACCCCCGGTGTTTGAGCTGCGGTCGCCATGCCGATGTTGGGTCTATGGTGACGGTGGGTTGCTCGGTAGTCAGCTCTTCAACCAGCTCGGCAGAGGGATCTGCGCGAGGCCTTTTCCCAGCTCGACGGGCTTCTTGGCTGGCTTGACCGGCGGCTGGAGACACCAACGCCACCACGGCGCCACTTGATTGACCGGCAGCTGGAGCACGGGTAACGATGCTCGGTATCTCGGCGGAAGTTGCAGTGAAGAGGTTTTTGATACGGCTTCGTTTTTCCATCTCTTCTTCCTCGGTTAACCAGATTAGGGGCACGTCCGATAGTGTTGGGTCTGGAGGAGGTGACAGAGCACGGAGGAAGTCTGTGACCTTACTCCAGCGTGGAGCGGAGTACTGGTGTGTTGGGGTGTAGTCGAGCAGCTCGTTGCAATCCCGGTTGCGATAACGGAGCACGGCCCTGATGGCTTCCTCGTTGGGGTAGTCGTAGTTGGCTTGTAAGGCGTGGATTGCTGCAAAGGAAAGACGAAAAATGTTAAAGTTCAGATTATAGAACAAAGGCAATTGACCGGGAAAGTTAGCACAGCTTGCATGTCTCACCGAAATTCTTGCTAATGAACCAGCCCGGTACGTCGGCTGTTTCATAATTGCCGGACACCCAGAAGAAGTCGTCGTCGTGTAAGTCTTTGTCTGGGGTACCAGTCACTATTTTTTCTTTGCCCGGCCTAATCTTTAAGTAATAGGCTAGGCCATCGCTGGTGTGTCCAAGGCTATACTGTCGCAGTATCTCGGCTAAACCTAAGTTGGTCCCTAGCTGGTTATTTAGCTCGTGAATGCCGTTGATTATTCGGTAGATGTTGGTCGACACCTGTGTGGGTGCTAGCCCGGTATGGCGCAGGAATTCGGTCAGCAGAGGGTTGACCGGGAAGCGGAGGCCTCCTTCAACGATGGAAAGAACGGTGAAGGGGCACTAGTCTAATCTGCCCCAAGGGGTTGTCTCGATCTCGGCGAGCTCTAGGTGAACATCTGCCGGGATACCGTAGTCTTCGCGAAATACGGCCAAGGTAGCTGGGGTGTCAACAAGGAAGCGGAAGCGCCCCATGTGTGGCCGGCTAAGTTAGCTCGACTGAGGAGGTTTGGCACAGACTGGTGATTGACGGTTGCTCGGTCTTTAAGAGCCTCGGTAATGGTCTGTGGTCCCCTTGGACTCTGCAGGAAAAGGATGACAAGTGTAAGAGGGAGCGCAGTCGCGCAAAACGAGCTGGACTTTAGCTCGGTCATGAAGAGTGCCAAACCACCTCGGTTAGTAAAGTTAACCAAGGAGCCCGGTCGCTCAAGCGGACCAGATATTAGCCCGGTTGAACAACCGAGTCATTTGGTTACCCCGGTTTCTGCTAAGGTTGGGACAAACTACTTATCTGCTCGGTCTAAATGATTTTTTGGATCAGAGGAAGACCTGGAGCCCGGTCCGCCCCAGATCCTCAGTGTTCATCAGAGAAAATGAAGAACAACTAGGAGGACGAAGGGTTAGGGAAGGTTTTCGGGGCCTATGTCCTAAAACCTACGGATTTAGTGCCCTAGAATGAGAAATGTCAAAAGAAATAAGCAATAACAAGAGTTGGAGGCACTTACCAGTCGAGGGCAGTGGCTTCTTCTTCGAACTCGAACTCAGGAATGGCAAAGAAAGCAAGGGCAGGAGCTCTGGATCGTCGAAGAGGAAGAAGAGTCACTAAAAAGGGGTTGATGTGAAATTAGGCATGTTTATAGAGAAGGAAAGACCGCCAAAAATTTGAATCTGAACGGACATGATGTTTGGCTGTTCGAGGCCAATCAACGCGCAACACGTGTCTCTATTGACGGCGGCGTCAGTATTGAAGAGACAGGATGGTGAATCGAGGCGACGGCCGGGCAAGTTTTGAAGGCAGGCATGTCAACTAGCCCAGTCACCGTATTGCGAACTGAGGACCGAGGAAGTGTTAGCCCGATCAGAATAGGTAATCCCAGTCACACTTGCGCGGATGGAATTAAGGGGCAATTGAGAGGGAGATTTATGATCTGGATTGGGCCGTGGTAATGGCCGGACAGATTTGGGCCGAACAAGATTGGGCCGAGGTATCGCGGCCCGTGCCCTGAAAGGATTTGCTCGGTTAAGGTAAGGCGTAGTTAGACCGAGCTACTTGGCTTCTTGGTATAGAGGCCGGGCAAGTGAGATGTCCTGCGCCATTAACAGCGTTGTTGTTCCACGGTTCATGAGTTAGCCCGGCAGGAAAGCCGGCGGCAAACCAGCATGAACTATCCCGAGCTCGGTTATGACGGGATGCAGCCGAGCTCGGTCCTTATTGAGCGCGGCGAGCGGAGCGCTATGGTCGGCTGCACAGCACGACCATTGATAGCCGAGAAGATTCAACCCAGCTGCCGAGCTCCCAGTAGAGTGGGCTGGTAGTTTGGTTAGGTGGTGTTTAGCAAGATTTGTGCTGGCAGATGGGATAGCAGCACCACGTGTCGAGAGACGAATGGGAGTAGATTTGGGGCGCAGAAAGTATATAAGCGAGTCTGCGCCCTCCATGCGGGGGATGACATTTTTTCTTGGTGAGATAAACACTAAACACAACTCAGTCCTCTCTCTCTCTATCCCTGTGTGTGTGTCTAACTTAATCGTCGGAGGGGTTTTCCAGCCACACACCACCGGGTAGCTCACCGCCGTTGCGCTCGCAGGTCGATCGGACAGACAAGAGCTTGGAAGAAAGGAGTGCGGGCTTGCCTGAATATTTGCTCCCCGCACAGTATCTATTTAGAAATATCTGTATTAGGCTATCGGTGGAGGATAGCTTTGATTGTTGTAGAAATTGCATGAGGGTTAGATAAATTGAAACTAATACATGGTTGATTATCATTGAATATGATTATGGTCAGATACATTATATATGTATGATTGTTTGGGAGGAGAAAAGGGATGTACTCCATGTGTGATTATGTTTTTAAATACATTGTATATGCCTGATTATTTGGGAAGAGAAAGAAGATGTACTCCATTATTTGAGAGGAAAAAGAGAATTGACTCCATTATAATTAAGTTGGACAGAGTGTCCTAGGTGAAAGTCCCGAAATTTATACATGGGTGTCGATCCCGCGGACAAAATATCCGAAAAATGGTAGTTGAAGTATTTGTGTGTTGATTATGTAATTATTGAACCATTGAGTTGTAGTCTCATTTAGGTCATTGAAAAATAATGACATTGGCTCATCTATTAAAATGGATTGAAGGAAAATGAAATGAAATATGAACTTGGTATTCTATGACCATATAATGATGTGAATGGTTTTATCCCTAACATTGTATACACACATTGCACTTGTATCTTTGTTAAACCTCATATACTGTGTTAGATTGTTCCTACTGGCCTGTGGCTCACCTTACTTGGGAAAAACATTTTTAAGTATTGATGGTGTAACGCCCTCAAAATAAAGAGGATAATCCAACCCATGAAATTCATGAACATAATAGAAAATGTTATACTTTCATTCATCAGAGTTTATATTACAAAAGATATTCCATGCATTATACTTTCATAAATGTTCATTCTAAAACTATAGCATGTAATACTAATTGATTACAACAAAATAAACGCCTTACGGGCTTACATCTTTCCAAGATATCACTTGGTTACAACAAAAGAGTCCTAAGCTCTATACATGTAAAGCCCTTGGCTTGAATTAACATTAAACAAAAAAGTAACAAAACAAAGCCTCCAACTCCTAAGTCCTCCCAAGCTACACCCTTGGAAGAGGCATGTCACCTGTACCTGAACATGGTTTCCCAAATAAGGTGAGCCAAAGCCCAGTAGAGATAAACTAACACAATATATGAGATTTAACTAAGATATAAATGTCAGATAAAAATCTAATACTCAAGGCCAACTTGTATTCTCCTCATTACCATTCAATATTGATAACCACATCTTAATCCATTTCCATTCATTCATTTCAAATCAATGCATAAGTATAGTTCCTTATCACCTAAACAATCCCAAATGAGACTACAACTCATTCATTCACAATTCAATAACATTCATTATTCAAACACTTCAATTTTCTTACCATTTTACGGATTCTCGTCCGAGAGAATCGGCACCTAAATATACACATATAAGGTTTCGAGACTTTCACCCTGGACACTCCGGCCAACTTAATTCAACATGGAGTCCATTCCCTATCTCCTCCTAAACAATGGAGTACATCCCCTATCTCCTCCCAAACAAAGATACATATACAATGTATTTAAAGACGCTGTCATATACAATAACTATCCAAATCACATATTCAATGGTTTAATCAAACCGTCATATTCATTGACATAATTCAAATGATTAGTTTCAATTTACCTAATCCTCATGCAGTTTCTACAACAATCATAGCTATCCTCCACCGATAGCCCAAAACAAATATTTCTAAACAGATAAACAATCCATCAAATAGATAATTTATCAAATTTTCATAGGTGAATGATTTATCAAATCCAATTACACCATTCATTCCTACATTTCCCCAATTTCATATTTTCCACATTAATTTCATTATTTATATAAAATAATTATTCAACACAAATTAGGGCAATTTTCCCCCTTTCCCAAATATTAACCCCAAGGCTAAATTTCATCATCTTATCACTAGAGAACTTCATACACAAGGTCCCATAGTCGTTTTAGAATCTTAGATGGAAAACCCCTCTTTAACTTTTGAGATTTAAACCCTAACCTTATCCAAATCTTTTCAAATTCCACCATTGATACAAAATAACAAATACCTAGGTTAAAAACCATAACAAGGTGTAGAATATCCTTACCTCAAGTGTAGAAGCTCAAAGGAGATGAAGAAGAACCTCAAAGGTGCCCAAACTCGATTTTTCTTGGATCAAGAGGAAGCCCACAAGATGCTCTAACTCTTTATCAAAGGGAGTAGGGTAGAGAGACCCTTAGATCATGGAGTATTTGTAGAGAGATTGAGAGTTTTAGAGAGCGAGGGTGCCAAATTAGGGTTTTGGGACAAAAGGATGTAAAAATAATTTGTGTAAAAATGAGCTACTACAAATTGATGTACGCGACCTTCGCTTGAGCGAAGGAGTTGTCGCTCAAGTGACCAGACACAACAAGTGACCTCGCTCGAACACAAGAGGCGTTGTTCAAGTACAGAATGCAAAGCTTCAGAAGTTTTACAGACGCACACACTCGCTCGAGCACAAGAAGCCTCACTCGAGCGAAGACCTCAACCTTCCCAGAAATTTTGCATCTGGAAAAGAACCTGAGGACTCTCAAATCTCGCTCGAGCACAAGAAACCTCGCTCAAGCGAAGAAGCAAACTTCACAAGGCTCGCTCAAGCACAAGAAACCTCGCTCGAGCGAAGAAGCCAAAATCTGGGCTACAACAAACTAGACCAACTAACAACCAAACTATTCCAAACACATCCAACATGTTCCAAAACTCAAATTCAAAGAGTTAAAGGATGAAAACAAGACATGGATACAATATTAAACCACGAAACCTGAGTCCAGAATGTAACAAAGGTCGGGTCAAAACCGGGATCGCTATAGATGGCATACCTCCACCAAGGCAATAGCATTTGAGGGACCTTTGGGAAGCAAGAGTTTCTTTGTTTTGTTTTATTTTTGTACAGCCTAGGGCTAAAATTGTATAAGCTAATCTCCCTTATGTTGTAACAAAGCCAAGGCTTAGAAAGATGTAAGCCTAAAGGGTATTTATTTATGTTAAACTCTTTTTTCTATTAATATTATGAAATGAAAGGGCTTTACACTCTGATTTATGCAGTTGTTAATTATGTTCTGGGTTGTATTTATTGTATTATTTTGGGGGCGTAACACAATTACACCATAGTATCAGTTAATATTCTTCTCTTTTTTTTTTCTTTTTCTTTTTTTCATTTATGGTAAGTACTTACTTGATTAAATCCACAATCCACAACAATTAACTCAAATTTTGAAATTTTAAATCTTCATATATAATTAACAAACAATTAAATTAGAAGCTGAAAAAGTAAAATCTAAAATAAGGAACCTAAAAAGTTCAATCTCATAATAATAGTAAATTGAGTTGGCCGATGAACCAGCACTAGTGTTAGGTTTTTATTCTTGGCAACCCCGTTTGACAAAACTCTTTTAAGTTGTATTTGTCTTCGCACTTTTTATTTCAATAAGGCTATGAGTTTTTAGATGCGAATCCAACCCGAATTGTGCCTTGCAGAGAAGTTTTGTGATGTTAATTCTTTCAAGATTGCCACTTCGCTGATTATGACGGGGATCGAGCTGCCCGGTCAGCTCGCGAGGGTCGAGGGGGCAGCGCCCCTTGGCGAGTCCGGGGCAGCGCCATGGCGGGGTTGAGGGGCAGCGCCCCCGAAGCAAAATGCAAAATTGCATTCAAAGTTACATGTTCACCCTTGCTCGCTCGAGCAAAGGGTTCGTGGCTCGAGCGAAGCCACTTATGGAAAACACGTGTTTTTGGTTTCTCGCTCGAGCGAGAGAGTCTTAGCTCGAGCGAGTTTTGCAGTCCCAGATTGCTATAAGTAGTTGTTTCAGTCCAAAACTAGGATTACTTCTCCAGATCTTCTTCTTGGGTTCTAGGGTTTATAACTAGGGATATTTTGCTAGTTTTCTTTGATGTTTTGATTGAGTATTCAACTCATGGTTTAAAAAGTATACATCAAAGGATTATTTATTTGTTCTACACAAAAGAGAGAGTTGTTCGTCGGTGGATTCTGAAGAATTCGATCCTGAAACTTTGGTGGATTCCGGAGTGGCTCATCATCAAGACAATTCCGAGGTGAAGACGGGATTGGAAGAGGCACATAAGGGTTGGTTCAATTCGGGCGTGGATTCGCTAGATAATTGAGAGTATACCTGTGTAATTCCTTTATATCTTCTTAATGGATTGTTTTGTGACTATTGCCCGTGGTTTTTTAATCACAATTGGAGGTGTCCAATTGTGGTTTTTCCATGTAAAATCGTTTTGTCAATTTGTCTTGCTTATTTGATTAGGATTGTTATATACTGCTTAAAATTAATACATAATCACAAATCAACATTTAAGAAATTTCTAGATTTTTCAACTAGGTCCCTATTTTTAAAACCGAAATCTGGGGACCTAAACCGCTTGCTTTGCCAACTTGTCTTTATGATATTCATCCAAAAAAACTTGTCTTCATGACGTGAAGACTGTTCTTTCTTGTGGGTAAAGGACTCTTTTGGATTGTTTCTTTCGTTTTATTTTGGGAACATCAATTCTAAAAATAACCCTTAGTTTACGCTGGTGTTGCTATGGGTCCTTGAAAGGGTGGTATTTTGGCTATTTCTCATTTTTGCCTATATTGGTGTTCGACCTTGTATATGATTGGCTTTTGAGCATGTATCAAACTTGTTAATGGTCATTGTTAAGCCTTTTATATTCGGATTGGGCTTCCCTTTAATTTAGAAAGTCCAGAAGTGTGGTTCGAATTCGTAGAGTTCATCACGGATCTTATTTCGACGATCTAAATTATTTATATTATAAAATCCTTTATGTATATCATTCATAAAAAAAAAAATTGATTAATCATGTGTAATGTATAACCTTTTCAAAGGTGTATATGAGAGGATTCTTAAATTCTAAGAAATAGATAGTAGAATAGTTCTCTTTCTCTCCAATTACTATTATTTTACACTATTTTTCACTCGACTTATAAACCAAACATGATGAAAGAATTTTCTTTCTCATAATTTTTTTTATCACTTCTCAACAAATTACCCCATCTTAATGGAGTGTTCGATAAGAGATGATTACGGATTGTTTGTCATACCACTAAAAAAATACATTATTTTTATTTGTTGTCAATTATGTCAATTTAAAAAAAAAAATTCCAGGCCTATCTTGTGTAGATGAATAAAAAGAAGTTTAAAAAAATTGAAAATTTTTTAATTTTTTTTTACTAAAGATTTTTTTAAAAAAAAGGTTAAAAAATTAACTATTTTTTACCCCTTTTTTTGTCCTTTCTAAAGTTGTTTTCAAATTTTTATTTTATTTCTCTCATCCATCTAGTTGAATAGAAGCCAAAAAGTGAAAAACTATTCAAATCTTTTTAAAAAAATAATAAAAACAAAACAAAACAAAACAAAAAGGTTCACTAGAAAAACCCAACCCCAAATTTAAGCATAAAGCAGTGGGATGTCCTTTAGGTTGAGATGCCCTTTAATTTGAAAGAAAAAAAATTGAAATTATAAGAATAGTGATTAGTGTTTTGATTGAAAATAAAATATCACAAGAAATTACACTACTATGTATGAAATTTTTTGTACAAAAATTTTGTTAGTATATCATTAAATATAAAGTAATGAGATCTATATTAATAATAAAGCTGGAGCTCATTTAATTGTCTTTAATAAATAAAAAAGAGTCACGTTAGAAATTTCAAAAAAAATATAAATTTTTTTCATGCAATACTTAAATAAGTGTAAGACCCACACTATATAAGATCCACACTCGTGCAAATATTGTGTAGAATTTTTAACAATAGTATTAGATATATATATATATATATATAAGGTGTGGGCATCGAATAAGTCCCTCTTTAAATAATATGGTAAATTATAAATATACATTTTGAGATTTATTTAAGATATAAATTGTCTCATATGATTCTAGAAATTATATCTTATCTTTTCAAATTTCTAATCGCATAATAATGGACCAATTATCTATATAATAAGGAAGCTCAGTTTTTAAATTTTGATGTGACTCTTATACCTGTGTCAAAATTTGAATCATTAGATTGATTTAATCTAAGGGCTCAAAATATCCTACCCCATTTGTCTCTCATTTTGGACAGACAGCCTCTCAGTCTCACACACTCCCATTTGTCTCTCCCATTCATCTCTTTTTGATTTCAAATTTTGAAAACACGCAGCCCCTCTTTCTCTCTCTCTCTTTCTTCTCCATCAGAGCCCAACCTCTGAGCCCATTCCCTCTCATCATCTTCTCTCTTCCTCCCTCTCTCTCCCAATCTTCATCAGCAATGGCAGCCCCAAACCCCATTGACGACGGAGCCGTTGCAAAAGAGGAACAAGGGGGCTGCAAAGAAGATGATGAGATGATGAGGCAAAAGGGAACAATGGCGTTACATACGGTTCAGGTGAGCAAACCTGGGCTTTTTCTTTAGTATTTATATTTCTATCACAAGTTTAATTTGGGAATCCATTAGATAAACAAGTCTGTGTTTCATCAATGCTTTCTTTTTTTGATCAATGATTGTTTATTGGGGTTTAATAAGAGAACTCTGCTCATAGTTGTTTTTGTTTACTGGTTTGTTCTTCAGTTGGGTTTCTTTGATTTTGCATTAAAATGTGAAATTGGTCCAGTTAAGGAGTGTTGAAGACGGGTTTCGGGGGTCATGGCACTCTGGAACTGTGATTGCCTGTGAAAATCAGGCTCGAAGAGTCCAATACGACCATCTTTTGTGCGACGACGGTTTGCAACCTCTCATTGATTGTATAAAAGTCCCTCCTATCATTGATGGCATTGTTCCGGCCATCAGGGTAATGTGTAACCATCGGGGTTTGATAAGGCCATTGCCACCACCGATTGATTTTACGAAATGGTCTTTCCACTACGGACAGTGTGTTGACGTCTATTACAAGGAGGCATGGTGGGAGGGCGTGGTTTTTTACCATGAAGATGGCTCCACGAGCCGAACAATTTTCTTTCCCGATATGGGTGATGAAATGCAGTTTAGAATCGATGCGTTACGGATTACTCAGGGCTGGGATGAATTTACTGACGAATGGAAGCTTCGTGGGAACTGGTTGTTTCTTGAGTTGGTTGAGGAATTTGAGCAAGAGTGGCCACTTCAAGTTTCTGTGAGGCAAATTTGGTATGAAGTGAGGGTAAAGAAGGCTTTTCAGAACCTTGTGGAGTGGACTTCTACACTCAAGGGTGTCTGGAAAAATTTGGTGCGGGAAGTTATTTTTGATAATTGTAAGCTTGCTTTAAATCACTTTTTACATGAATTGAATTCATCAGGGGACTTGGCACAGGATGCCCATGGCCTGCCACCATCGTCCGAAACTCATCTTGATGTAATATCGAGGCCTGAAGCTAGGGTCTGCAATTTAACAAAAAGTTTAATAGTATTTTAACTTACAGACCTTAGCTTTTTGTTAAATTTTTTGTTAAATTACAGACTCTCTTTTCT
Source organism: Camellia sinensis (assembly GCF_055761805.1). Classification (NCBI taxonomy): domain Eukaryota; kingdom Viridiplantae; phylum Streptophyta; class Magnoliopsida; order Ericales; family Theaceae; genus Camellia; species Camellia sinensis. The sequence continues at coordinate 155,879,009 of NC_138967.1, forward strand.
CACCCTCCTTTGCTGACGCCCTGTCCCGTTGCCTCCGAAAATGAAGTTGTTCTTCAATGAAGCTGTTCTTCATAAGGTAAAAAGCCCCAATAATAGATTTGAAGAAAGTTAGAAGGTTGTTAACTGTTAAATTATAGAAAGTTAGAAAGTTGATAAATTTATTTTAACAAGTTGAATTTGTTAAATTACAGACCCTAGCTTTCTGTAATCACAAGTTAAATTACAACAAGTTAAATTTGAATTTGTAGTTTAACTTTGTAATTTGAATTTGAATTTGTTAAAAGGTAATTTGAGTGAGTGAGCTGTAATGTATTGATGGATATTTGATGGATTGAACAGCATGAAACTTGAATTGATGGATATTTCATTATGAAACTTGAATAGCAAAGCTCACTCAAATGTAATTTAATGTAATTTGAGTGAATTTGTTAAAAGGTAATTTTATATTGAAAAAAGAAACTATAATATGGATACTATAGAATTTATAATATTTATTTAGTTATTAATGTATTACAGTTTATTGAGCTTCACCACTTTTAAATCATTAGATTAAAAATTTGATATGAAAAACAATAATGTTGTATGAAACTTGAACAGCAAAGCTCACTCAAATGTATTAATGGAGACATATATAATAGAATATAGAGTATAAGCTCACAGCAAAGCTCACTTAAATTACAGACCCTAGCTTTCTGTAATTTGAATTTGTTAATGAAGTTAGAAAGTTAGAAGGTTGTTAACTGCTAAATTAACGAAGAAAGAAAGTTTGAAGAAAGTTAGAAAGTTAGAAGGTTGTCGCAGAAAAGTTAGAAGAAACACCATATGTTGTTAACTGCTAAATTACAGAGAGAAGGGAGAGAAGGTTGAGAAGCATTTGATTCCACGTGGGAAAAATATGAAACTTCGAGGAAATGAGTTATATTGGCATTCTGGAATTATTAGGAGTAATTTTAAACTTTATGACTTTAGAGATTTGAGTAAAAATTCAAGTAGTCCTCCAAAATTATAACTCATACACCCTTAGTTAGTTTCCTTTTATTTAATTTGTTCTTTATTACTTTCTAATTTTTCCTTGATACATTAAATTCATTTATAGAGTTCCAAAATACATTACTTTTTGAGTTATAGATTGTTCATTTCACTATTGGATATAGTTTGAAAGTTGAAAACATTTCAAACCCATTTCACTCTCCCTTCACCACCCAAAACCCATTTCATCAACATTGTTTCTCTCTCTTTCTTTGCCATAGTGGTTGTATTCAAACCGATTCATCATCATTGCTTCGGTGGTTCTTTGTTGCTTCATCGACTCTTCGTTGATTCGGTGGTCGTCATCGTATTCAGGTAACACCTCTCTCTTCCCCTCAAGGTCTCAGTCTCCCCACTCTCACTCTCTTCATGTTTTTTAATCATTTATGGAAATTTTCTGAGTTGTTTTCTCTCATCTCATGAATAATCCGGCATACATACTGTTTAGGTGAGCAAACCTGGGCTTTTTCCTTAGTATTTATATTTCTATCTTTGGGTAATCTTTGGATAATCTGTACTCTGATCTTTAATTTTTGGATAATCTTTACTCTAATCTTTAGTCTTTACTCTATCTTTGGATAATCTCTACTCTAATTTTTGGATAATCTTTACTCTAATCTTTAATTTCAATAATTAATTTGTGATTGAAACATTTAAACATTGATTCGGTGAAACATTGAAACATTGTCCAATTTGTGATTGAAACATTGTGTCTGATGTTTACAGTTTGTGATTGATCATTGTTTTGGTTGGTTGTGTAGGAAATTTATTAGCCTGGTTTTTAAATTTTTTCTTAAAATTATCATTATTTGGGTGGGGTAGGGGGAGCAAGAATCAAATTTTTTAGTCTGGTTTATTAAAATTTGGGTTTATTAAAATCAAATTGGGTATATTAAAATTTATATAATAAGACAATAGATTTTGAAAATGTACAAAATGTATGAGAGATATATTTGGTATTAACGGTACAGATCTTTTCAAACAAAAATAAACGGCTGAGATGAATTTTTTTCCCGCCCGTCTCTTTGTCTCCCCTCTTTCATCCATCCTCTTTCATACGTTTCTCTCTCTCTACCTCTCTTCTCTGCCTCTCCTCTCACGACAACATTGCCACTAACCGACTATCGACCACCTCTCCTCGCCTCTTGCTGTCCATTCTTCTCTCGACCACAGACTCTCTTTTCTCACCCTCCTCCTTTGCTGATGCCCTGTCCCGTCGCCTCCGAAAACGAAGTTGTTCTTCAACGAAGCTGTTCTTCATAAGGTAAAAAGCCCTAATAATAGATTTGAAGAAAGTTAGAAGGTTGTTAACTGCTAAATTACATAAAGTTAGAAAGTTAATAAATTTATAGTTTAACTGCTAAATTAGAAAGTTAATTACATAAAGTTAGAAAGTTTGAAGAAAGTTAGAAAGTTAGAAGGTTGTTGCAGGAAAGTTAGAAGAAACACCATATGTTGTTAACTGCTAAATTACAGAGAGAAGGGAGAGAAGGTTGAGAAGCATTTGATTCCATGTGGGAAAAATATGAAACTTAGAAGAAATGAGTTATATTGGCATTCTGGAATTATTAGGAGCAATTTTAAACTTTATGACTTTAGAGATTTGAGTAAAAATTCAGGTAGTCCTCCAAAATTATAACTCATATACCCTCAGTTAGTTTCCTTTTATTTAATTTGTTCTTTATTACTTTCTAATTTTTCCTTGATACATTAAATTCATTTATAGAGTTCCAAAATACATTACTTTTTGTGTTAAAAGTATAATATACTTCTCTTCCAGGTTTAAAGCTAAGTGATTAGATACGACTGACGCTTTGCTTAAAATACCTATAGAATGCAATCTAAATGTAGACCAAGACTAAGATTAGGTTAATTTCCAAACATGCTATTCCAAGTTTGGTCTTACAATGCTCAATTTGGGTCTAAAGTGCTTCTCTAATAGTTATATCTAATACTTGAGATTGCATAAAACTTTCTTCATAAGGTAACAACATAGATTTGAAATAAAAGCCCCAATTTAGATTCAGTTTAAATGGGTTTCATTTTTTAAATGGGTGTTTATTTCAGTTTGAAATCTGACATGATTTTGATTTATGAAATGTTTGATTCTTTTATGGGAAATGGGTGCCAATTTAGATTCATGAAATGGGTTCTAAATACTTTTGAGTTTCCTAAATACTGATTCTTTTTGTGTTTTTCTATTCTTTCGTTCTTTTTTTCTTTATTTGGGAGTGGGGATTGGTAAGTTGTGATAAAAAATAAATATAGTTTCAGCATTGCCTATTACTTTTTTAAGACCCTGTAAACAATTGTCTCCTTACTGTATGTTGTTCATTTGTTGTTTTATCCATTAAATTTTATTGCATCAGCTTAGTCTTATAGTTTATTTAGTTTAAATCAAAATTTTGTTTTTATTGTGGCAGGGGGTTGGCTGCTGCCCATGAGCTAACCAAATGGATTCAAAAGGGGGTTGATTTGATATTTTGCTTATGGTCATATATTGCTTAACAAATATTCCAAATTCATTTAAGGTTGGAAGCAAAATGAATCTGAATGGGTGTAGGTGAAGATTGAAGAAGATGATGGAGTGTTACATACACAAAACTGATGGGACTAAACTGATATAATAAATGGGTTTAGAGTTCCAAGAAGAAAGAGTTGAAAAAAATAAAACCCAAGAAAAATATGGATTGATTTTTGTAAATTAATGTTTTTATGAGTCATTACTTTGTATCTGTATTGACAATGTGTTGTGTTTGTTGATAGTGTTTCCATTGGGTAGCCTATTATTATTGTGTAACAATGTTTGTGTTTAGTTTGATTTGGATGGTCTATGAAAAACCTTTTATTAGTGTGACAATGCATGTATTTGTTTTGAATTAGGTAGTCTCTTTTAATTTTCATATCTTTTCTGTATTTTATAGGTGGATGAAGACTAGAAGCAAATTGTAATATCGGCTCCCTTTTTACAGGTCTACATTATTTTAAGTTTTTTTCTTATCTCTCTAAAGATTTTGTATTTATTGTTGTGGGAGTTAAAATATTGCTAGAGATGTCTAAACTAAATGTGCACTTTGTGCATACTTTGTCTAAAATATTGAAAGAGTGGCAATCTTGAGTGAGCAACAAATTGTGCATATTTTGTTCAATTTGTTTGAAAAGATATGATAATGTCTGGAAGTACATTTCTCTTTCATCTTTATCCTAAATAGCATTCTAAGTGGCACAGTTGTCTTAGTAGTTTAAATGAATTTTAATGTGTACTATTTGGGTGTTGTTTTTATATATTTTTTAAGGGTGACACTTTTGCTAAGTAAATTTTAAATTTTCTACTTTTTTTCCAAGAAAATATGTGATGTTCCTAAATACTTCTATCTAGATTTTATATTCTTAAGTAATTTTTTGAAATATGTCATGTGATGTTCTTTTTTTCTTTCTTTCTTTCTTCTTTTTCTCCTCACATTTTTTATTTTACTTTCAGAGTGAGGATTGTAAGTTGTGATAAAAAAAAAGGAGGGTAAATTACAAACACACCCCTTAAGGTTTACTTAAATTATAAATTACCCCTGTGGTTCTAGAAATTACATTATATCCTCTAAGGTTTCTAATTTCATAACAAATAGGTCCTTTTATTGGTAAATTATCAAGTTAATTAATAGTTTTTAATAATGTTAAAATTTTATTTCAATTAATAATTTAAATAATTTTATTATTGTATAGGTGAACAGTTAGAAATTTCACTTTTTCAATTATTCTTGTTAAATAAAAAATTCTGACAGGGATGTATTTGTAATTTTCCAAATTACAGGAGACAATTTGTATTTTAATCAAACCTCAGGAGTGTATTTGTAATTTATTCAAAAAAATTATACTTTCAGCTTTGCCAGTTATTTTGTAAGACTTATAAACAATGTTGAGATTGGCTCAATGAGGTCTAGAAAGAATTTGTAAAAGAAAAACAATAAAGAAGTCTAGATTAACAGAATCCAGTTAAACGCCAATTGGTTGTTTCTTTTTTTTTCTTCAAATATATGGTTTTGGAACTAAATTAATTCAGTAGACCATCTATGTTATTAGTTAGTCATCCTGGAGTAATAAGTGATGGCATAAACTTACTTTATACTTGAAGTAGTTTAAACATACTTTATACTTTTAATTGGATGATTATGCATAATGGTACCTCATAAGTGAAGAAGAAGGTTGTTTCACTTTCAATCCTTAATGTTGGTGAAGTGCCCTCTTAAATGTTGTGGGCAAATTCTTGGTGATTGATTTGGAATATACAACATGTTATCAATCACCTAGAAAGTGAAAAGTATGTAATCCCTTTTTTTTTTTTTTAGTAAGCAGGTCAATTGATTGGTTTGAGGCAAATGTGGTGTTGGGTATAAGGTGAGAAAAAGCCATGAATTTCATGTAATGATTTTTTGAAATGGTTTAGATTTTAGAAACCCATTGTCATGTAATGATTTTTTTAAATGGGTTAGATTTAAATGTGTTTATGAATGGTTTTGATTCCAAAAATATTAAAATGATAAATGAACCAGCACAATTATTAAAATGGGTTTTTGAATGGGTTCTAAAATCAATTTTCATGTATTGAATTTCATAAACTTATCTTTATTTTGTTTAATTTAGTTCCCCTATGTAACTATTTTGTTTATATCATTTGGAGTATTAATTATGTGTTTCTCATTATATTTTTAACTGTTCTGTTTCTCTACTTAATTATGTTTAATTCAGTTTCATTCTCTCTCTTTCGTTTTTCAGTTGTGGTAAGTATCTTTTATAAGTATTTGGTTGTAATCTTTGCTTAAAAAAATAGTACACTTAATTTTATTTAATGAACCTTGGGTTTAATTTTAGTTAGATTCATGCCCATTAACATTGATTTCAAATTTGATTATTTTTTTGTTGCCTACTAATTGTTATACATAATGCTTCAACTAGAAAATGAGTTATGTATTATCACAGGGATGGAAACTCAAAGGAGCATGATCATCCAAAAATGGATACTTCACACAAGGTAAGCTTTAATTGTTTAAAATTTTAATTTTGTTTGGTTTTATAGCCTTCAAAAATTCTTCTTCCTTATAACAAGACTCTCTAAGTCTTAATAAAGAAAATTATTCTCTCCCCTTACAAAATTTGAGTTTAATTCTATTTGGAGGTTTGTATGATTTATCGGCATTCTCAATTGATCTATCTATACTATTATTTGCTTTTCTATTCATTTGTTTACTTTAGTAATGCATACATATGTCTATTCTCACTTCGCCATTGAATGACATAATTCAATTAACCATAATAATTATGTTCAATTCTTCTTAATTCATAGCTATTGATTTTCCTATTTCTCATATGTATTTTGATGCGATTTTTCATGTTACAGTTTCTTTTGATGCAATTATTCTTCATTACAATTTCTTCCGATTTCTCATATGCATTTTGATGTGATTTTTCATAGCTATTGATTTTTTGAAGTGAATTTAAGCGAGTGATTTTGTTGCAGATCATTGATCCATATTAGAAACATTGGATTACGTTGCTTCTACCGGTGTGTCGTTGGTTGGCTCTCTCATGTTAAATTATTTATTTATTTATTTTCGGGTTAGCTAGAGTGATTCTTTTGTATCAAAATGTTCACTGACCTGCATTTGAAGGAATTTAAACCTGATAAAGCAAAAGGTTTACCAGTTATGATACTAATTCAATAACATTCTTTTATTGAAAGTTATCCCATTATGACGTGGATAAAAATCTAAAATTTGCTATTTGGACTTTAAATTTAGCAAATATTTCTAAATTCTTTGCATATGCTACATTCAAATATATAATTCATTTTTTGGACTTTCATTTTGAAATTTATAAATGCTTTCGCTTATTCAATATGTAGAAGCAATTTCAGTTTCTTATATGTGAAGTTTTAAGTCGGAATGATATTACCATTTTGAATTTGATTTATTACCATTGAGTTTCGTAGCACGTGATACTAAAAAAATTATTAGCAGTGCCTTCAGGCACGGGTCATCCCTAGTAAATTTATATTCCTATTTCATAATCATTAAATATGTGATAAAAATCTTATTTCATACATGTAATAGAGAGGATCGGAGTCCATCAAGTCATGCAATTAAATAAATTTTAATGTCATTTATATTATTAAGTAAATAGGTAACACTTGTACATTTATATGACATTTGGACAAATACGACAAATGTATGGATAGGTAATATTTAGTCAAATAGACGTATAGGTAAGTTTTGAACAGATAAGTGTCGTTTTAGACTTATCAATGTCCTTTTGATAAAAAAAAAAAGGAGAAATTATACAAACAGTCCCTATACTTTGGGACTCGTGTCACTTTGGTCTTTGATTTTTCAATTGTGACACATTTGACCTTGAATTTGAATCTTGTTCTAGATAAGGACAATTGAAGATACCATTGTTTAATATTAAAGGCAAAATCGTCAATTTAATAAAATATAAACTAATTTGACAAAAATAAATGTCAAAAAAATATTTTTAATTTCTTAAAAATTATTTTTATCCACCAATGATAAAATTATGTAAAATTAATAAAAATTACATGATTAATTTTTAAAAATTGATTTTACATGATCATCATCCAAACACATAATAAAAATTAATTTGGTAAAAAAAATAAATTAATGTCTAAAAGATTTATCAATTTTACATAATTTTATTTTTAGTGGGTAGAAATAATTTTTAAAAATTCAAAAATATTTGTTTGACATTTATTTTTGTCAAATTAGTTTATATTTTATCAAATTGCGACTTTACCCTTGAAAAATCTAATGATATTTTCGATTGTCATTATTTGGAACAATATCCAAAATTCAGGGATCAAAGTGACATAAGTCCCAAACTATAAGGACTATTAGTGTAATTCACCAAAAAAAATATTAAGTTTGGGCCTATTGGCCTAGAAGTTTTAGAAATAAATATCTGGCCCGAGTGTCATTTTTTCAAATCTATTTTTGCTGTCTTTTTTTTTTCTCCTAAAAATACAAACTAGTTTGATGAAATATAAACATCATAAAAATGTTTTATAATTTTTAAAATTATTTTTCTCCAAAAAAGTGAAAAAATCATACGAAATAATCAATATTTTTTTATTTTTCATTGTTTTTCAGATGATTTTTTGAATAGAAACAAAATTTTAAAATTTCAATTAAACATTTGAATCCTTTCTCATCTAAATGGTGATCCGTAAATATGACTAGTTTTTAATGCAGCAAATGAAAGAAAAAAAATGCAATAACACATAAAAGATTGTAAGATTTTGTTAACCTCAACCTTTATAGTATATGGCAAAAAAATTTAAAAGATGAGTAATGTTACATATATTATGTATTTATACTAGGGATGACCCGTGCCTGAAGGCACTGCTAATAATTTTTTTAGTATCACGTGCTACGAAACTCAATGGTAATAAATCAAATTCAAAATGGTAATATCATTCCGACTTAAAACTTCGCATATAAGAAACTGAAATTGCTTCTACATATTGAATAAGCGAAAGCATTTATAAATTTCAAAATGAAAGTCCAAAAAATGAATTATATATTTGAATGTAGCATATGCAAAGAATTTAGAAATATTTGCTAAATTTAAAGTCCAAATAGAAAATTTTAGATTTTTATCCACGTCATAATGGGATAACTTTCAATAAAAGAATGTTATTGAATTAGTATCATAACTGGTAAACCTTTTGCTTTATCAGGTTTAAATTCCTTCAAATGCAGGTCAGTGAACATTTTGATACAAAAGAATCACTCTAGCTAACCCGAAAATAAATAAATAAATAATTTAACATGAGAGAGCCAACCAACGACACACCGGTAGAAGCAACGTAATCCAATGTTTCTAATATGGATCAATGATCTGCAACAAAATCACTCGCTTAAATTCGCTTCAAAAAACCAATAGCTATGAAAAATCACATCAAAATGCATATGAGAAATCGGAAGAAATTGTAATGAAGAATAATTGCATCAAAAGAAACTGTAACATGAAAAATCGCATCAAAATACATATGAGAAATAGGAAAATCAATAGCTATGAATTAAGAAGAATTGAACATAATTATTATGGTCAATTGAATTATGTCATTCAATGGCGAAGTGAGAATAGACATATGTATGCATTACTAAAGTAAACAAATGAATAGAAAAGCAAATAATAGTATAGATAGATCAATTGTGAATGCCGATAAATCATACAAACCTCCAAATAGAATTAAACTCAAATTTTGTAAGGGGAGAGAATAATTTTCTTTATTAAGACTTAAAGAGTCTTGTTATAAGGAAGAAGAATTTTTGAAGGCTATAAAACCAAACAAAATTAAAATTTTAAACAATTAAAGCTTACCTTGTGTGAAGTATCCATTTTTGGATGATCATGCTCCTTTGAGTTTCCATCCCTGTGATAATACATAACTCATTTTCTAGTTGAAGCATTATGTATAACAATTAGTAGGCAACAAAAAAATAATCAAATTTGAAATCAATGTTAATGGGCATGAATCTAACTAAAATTAAACCCAAGGTTCATTAAATAAAATTAAGTGTACTATTTTTTTAAGCAAAGATTACAACCAAATACTTATAAAAGATACTTACCACAACTGAAAAACGAAAGAGAGAGAATGAAACTGAATTAAACATAATTAAGTAGAGAAACAGAACAGTTAAAAATATAATGAGAAACACATAATTAATACTCCAAATGATATAAACAAAATAGTTACATAGGGGAACTAAATTAAACAAAATAAAGATAAGTTTCTGAAATTCAATACATGAAAATTGATTTTAGAACCCATTCAAAAACTCATTTTAATAATTGTGCTGGTTCATTTATCATTTTAATATTTTTGGAATCAAAACCATTCATAAACCCATTTAAATCTAACCCATTTAAAAAAATCATTACATGACAATGGGTTTCTAAAATCTAAACCATTTCAAAAAATCATTACATGAAATTCATGGCTTTTTCTCACCTTATACCCAACACCACATTTGCCTCAAACCAATCAATTGACCTGCTTACTAAAAAAAAAAAAAGGAATTACATACTTTTCACTTTCTAGGTGATTGATAACATGTTGTATATTCCAAATCAATCACCAAGAATTTGCCCACAACATTTAAGAGGGCACTTCACCAACATTAAGGATTGAAAGTGAAACAACCTTCTTCTTCACTTATGAGGTACCATTATGCATAATCATCCAATTAAAAGTATAAAGTATGTTTAAACTACTTCAAGTATAAAGTAAGTTTATGCCATCACTTATTACTCCAGGATGACTAACTAATAACATAGATGGTCTACTGAATTAATTTAGTTCCAAAACCAAATATTTGAAGAAAAAAAAAGAAACAACCAATTGGCGTTTAACTGGATTCTGTTAATCTAGACTTCTTTACTGTTTTTCTTTTACAAATTCTTTCTAGACCTCATTGAGCCAATCTCAACATTGTTTATAAGTCTTACAAAATAACTGGCAAAGCTGAAAGTATAATTTTTTGGATAAATTACAAATACACTCCTGAGATTTGATTAAAATACAAATTGTCTCCTGTAATTTGGAAAATTACAAATACATCCCTGTCAGAATTTTTTATTTAACAAAAATAATTGAAAAAGTGAAATTTCTAACTGTTCACCTATACAATAATAAAATTATTTAAATTATTAATTGAAATAAAATTTTAACATTATTAAAAACTATTAATTAACTTGATAATTTACCAATAAAAGGACCTATTTGTTATGAAATTAGAAACCTTAGAGGATATAATGTAATTTCTAGAACCACAGGGGTAATTTATAATTTAAGTAAACCTTAAGGGGTGTGTTTGTAATTTACCCTCTTTTTTTTTATCACAACTTACAATCCTCACTCTGAAAGTAAAATAAAAAATGAGAGGAGAAGAAGAAAAAAGAAAGAAAGAAAAAAAGAACATCACATGACATATTTCAAAAAATTACTTAAGAATATAAAATCTAGATAGAAGTATTTAGGAACATCACATATTTTCATGGAAAAAAAGTAGAAAATTTAAAATTTACTTAGCAAAAGTGTCACCCTTAAAAAATATATAAAAACAACACCCAAATAGTACACATTAAAATTCATTTAAACTACTAAGACAACTGTGCCACTTAGAATGCTATTTAGGATAAAGATGAAAGAGAAATGTACTTCCAGACATTATCATATCTTTTCAAACAAATTGAACAAAATATGCACAATTTGTTGCTCACTCAAGATTGCCACTCTTTCAATATTTTAGACAAAGTATGCACAAAGTGCACATTTAGTTTAGACATCTCTAGCAATATTTTAACTCCCACAACAATAAATACAAAATCTTTAGAGAGATAAGAAAAAAACTTAAAATAATGTAGACCTGTAAAAAGGGAGCCGATATTACAATTTGCTTCTAGTCTTCATCCACCTATAAAATACAGAAAAGATATGAAAATTAAAAGAGACTACCTAATTCAAAACAAATACATGCATTGTCACACTAATAAAAGGTTTTTCATAGACCATCCAAATCAAACTAAACACAAACATTGTTACACAATAATAATAGGCTACCTAATGGAAACACTATCAACAAACACAACACATTGTCAATACAGATACAAAGTAATGACTCATAAAAACATTAATTTACAAAAATCAATCCATATTTTTCTTGGGTTTTATTTTTTTCAACTCTTTCTTCTTGGAACTCTAAACCCATTTATTATATCAGTTTAGTCCCATCAGTTTTGTGTATGTAACACTCCATCATCTTCTTCAATCTTCACCTACACCCATTCAGATTCATTTTGCTTCCAACCTTAAATAAATTTGGAATATTTGTTAAGCAATATATGACCATAAGCAAAATATCAAATCAACCCCCTTTTGAATCCATTTGGTTAGCACATGGGCAGCAGCAAACCCCCTGCCACAATAAAAACAAAATTTTGATTTAAACTAAATAAACTATAAGACTAAGCTGATGCAATAAAATTTAATGGATAAAACAACAAATGAACAACATACAGTAAGGGGACAATTGTTTACAGGGTCTTAAAAAAGTAATAGGCAATGCTGAAACTATATTTATTTTTTATCACAACTTACCAATCCCCACTCCCAAATAAAGAAAAAAAGAACGAAAGAATAGAAAAACACAAAAAGAATCAGTATTTAGGAAACTCAAAAGTATTTAGAACCCATTTCATGAATCTAAATTGGCACCCATTTCCCATAAAAGAATCAAACATTTCATAAATCAAAATCATGTCAGATTTCAAACTGAAATAAACACCCATTTAAAAAATGAAACCCATTTAAACTGAATCTAAATTGGGGCTTTTTATTTCAAATCTATGTTGTTACCTTATGAAGAAAGTTTTATGCAATCTCAAGTATTAGATATAACTATTAGAGAAGCACTTTAGACCCAAATTGAGCATTGTAAGACCAAACTTGGAATAGCATGTTTGGAAATTAACCTAATCTTAGTCTTGGTCTACATTTAGATTGCATTCTATAGGTATTTTAAGCAAAGCGTCAGTCGTATCTAATCACTTAGCTTTAAACCTGGAAGAGAAGTATATTATACTTTTAACACAAAAAGTAATGTATTTTGGAACTCTATAAATGAATTTAATGTATCAAGGAAAAATTAGAAAGTAATAAAGAACAAATTAAATAAAAGGAAACTAACTGTGGGTATATGAGTTATAATTTTGGAGGACTACCTGAATTTTTACTCAAATCTCTAAAGTCATAAAGTTTAAAATTGCTCCTAATAATTCCAGAATGCCAATATAACTCATTTCTTCTAAGTTTCATATTTTTCCCACATGGAATCAAATGCTTCTCAACCTTCTCTCCCTTCTCTCTGTAATTTAGCAGTTAACAACATATGGTGTTTCTTCTAACTTTCCTGCGACAACCTTCTAACTTTCTAACTTTCTTCAAACTTTCTAACTTTATGTAATTAACTTTCTAATTTAGCAGTTAAACTATAAATTTATTAACTTTCTAACTTTATGTAATTTAGCAGTTAACAACCTTCTAACTTTCTTCAAATCTATTATTAGGGCTTTTTACCTTATGAAGAACAGCTTCGTTGAAGAACAACTTCGTTTTCGGAGGCGACGGGACAGGGCGTCAGCGAAGGAGGAGGGTGAGAAAAGAGAGTCTGTGGTCGAGAGAAGAATGGACAGCAAGAGGCGAGGAGAGGTGGTCGATAGTCGGTTAGTGGCAATGTTGTCGTGAGAGGAGAGGCAGAGAAGAGAGGTAGAGAGAGAGAAACGTATGAAAGAGGATGGATGAAAGAGGATGGATGAAAGAGGGGAGACAAAGAGACGGGCGGGAAAAAAATTCATCTCAGCCGTTTATTTTTGTTTGAAAAGATCTGTACCGTTAATACCAAATATATCTCTCATACATTTTGTACATTTTCAAAATCTATTGTCTTATTATATAAATTTTAATATACCCAATTTGATTTTAATAAACCCAAATTTTAATAAACCAGACTAAAAAATTTGATTCTTGCTCCCCCTACCCCACCCAAATAATGATAATTTTAAGAAAAAATTTAAAAACCAGGCTAATAAATTTCCTACACAACCAACCAAAACAATGATCAATCACAAACTGTAAACATCAGACACAATGTTTCAATCACAAATTGGACAATGTTTCAATGTTTCACCGAATCAATGTTTAAATGTTTCAATCACAAATTAATTATTGAAATTAAAGATTAGAGTAAAGATTATCCAAAAATTAGAGTAGAGATTATCCAAAGATTATCCAAAGATAGAGTAAAGACTAAAGATTAGAGTAAAGATTATCCAAAAATTAAAGATCAGAGTACAGATTATCCAAAGATTACCCAAAGATAGAAATATAAATACTAAGGAAAAAGCCCAGGTTTGCTCACCTAAACAGTATGTATGCCGGATTATTCATGAGATGAGAGAAAACAACTTAGAAAATTTCCATAAATGATTAAAAAACATGAAGAGAGTGAGAGTGGGGAGACTGAGACCTTGAGGGGAAGAGAGAGGTGTTACCTGAATACGATGACGACCACCGAATCAACGAAGAACCGATGAAGCAACAAAGAACCACCGAAGCAATGATGATGAATCGGTTTAAATACAACCACTGTGGCAAACAAAGAGAGAGAAACAATGTTGATGAAATGGGTTTTGGGCGGTGAAGGGAGAGTGAAATGGGTTTGAAATGTTTTCAACTTTCAAACTATATCCAATAGTGAAATGAACAATCTATAACTCAAAAAGTAATGTATTTTGGAACTCTATAAATGAATTTAATGTATCAAGGAAAAATTAGAAAGTAATAAAGAACAAATTAAATAAAAGGAAACTAACTAAGGGTATACGAGTTATAATTTTGGAGGACTACTTGAATTTTTACTCAAATCTCTAAAGTCATAAAGTTTAAAATTACTCCTAATAATTCCAGAATGCCAATATAACTCATTTCCTCGAAGTTTCATATTTTTCCCACATATAATCAAATGCTTCTCAACCTTCTCTCCCTTCTCTCTGTAATTTAGCAGTTAACAACATATGGTGTTTCTTCTAACTTTTCTGCGACAACCTTCTAACTTTCTAACTTTCTAACTTTCTTCAAACTTTCTTTCTTCGTTAATTTAGCAGTTAACAACCTTCTAACTTTCTAACTTCATTAACAAATTCAAATTACAGAAAGCTAGGGTCTGTAATTTAAGTGAGCTTTGCTATGAGCTTATACTCTATATTCTATTATATATGTCTCCATTAATACATTTGAGTGAGCTTTGCTGTTCAAGTTTCATACAACATTATTGTTTTTCATATCAAATTTTTAATCTAATGATTTAAAAGTGGTGAAGCTCAATAAACTGTAATACATTAATAACTAAATAAATATTATAAATTCTATAGTATCCATATTATAGTTTCTTTTTTCAATATAAAATTACCTTTTAACAAATTCACTCAAATTACATTAAATTACATTTGAGTGAGCTTTGCTATTCAAGTTTCATAATGAAATATCCATCAATTCAAGTTTCATGCTGTTCAATCCATCAAATATCCATCAATACATTACAGTTCACTCACTCAAATTACCTTTTAACAAATTCAAATTCAAATTACAAAGTTAAACTACAAATTCAAATTTAACTTGTTGTAATTTAACTTGTGATTACAGAAGCTAGGGTCTGTAATTTAACAAATTCAACTTGTTAAAATAAATTTATCAACTTTCTAACTTTCTGTAATTTAACAGTTAACAACCTTCTAACTTTCTTCAAATCTATTATTGGGGCTTTTTACCTTATGAAGAACAGCTTCGTTGCAGAACAACTTCATTTTCGGAGGCGACGGGACAGGGCGTCAGCAAAGGAGGGTGAGAAAAGAGAGTCTGTAATTTAACAAAAAATTTAACAAAAAGCTAGGGTCTGTAAGTTAAAATACTATTAAACTTTTTGTTAAATTGCAGACCCTAGCTTCAGGCCTCGATATTACATCAAGATGAGTTTCGGACGATGGTGGCAGGCCATGGGCATCCTGTGCCAAGTCCCCTGATGAATTCAATTCATGTAAAAAGTGATTTAAAGCAAGCTTACAATTATCAAAAATAACTTCCCGCACCAAATTTTTCCAGACACCCTTGAGTGTAGAAGTCCACTCCACAAGGTTCTGAAAAGCCTTCTTTACCCTCACTTCATACCAAATTTGCCACACAGAAACTTGAAGTGGCCACTCTTGCTCAAATTCCTCAACCAACTCAAGAAACAACCAGTTCCCACGAAGCTTCCATTCGTCAGTAAATTCATCCCAGTCCTGAGTAATCCGTAACGCATCGATTCTAAACTGCATTTCATCACCCATATCGGGAAAGAAAATTGTTCGGCTCGCGGAGCCATCTTCATGGTAAAAAACCACGCCCTCCCACCATGCCTCCTTGTAATAGACGTCAACACACTGTCCGTAGTGGAAAGACCATTTCGTAAAATCAATCGGTGGTGGCAATGGCCTTATCAAACCCCGATGGTTACACATTACCCTGATGGCTGGAACAATGCCATCAATGACAGGAGGGACTTTTATACAATCAATGAGAGGTTGCAAACCGTCGTCGCACAAAAGATGGTCGTATTGGACTCTTCGAGCCTGATTTTCACAGGCAATCACAGTTCCAGAGTGCCATGACCCCCGAAACCCGTCTTCAACACTCCTTACCTGGACCAATTTCACATTTTAATGCAAAATCAAAGAAACCCAACTGAAGAACAAACCAGTAAACAAAAACAACTATGAGCAGAGTTCTCTTATTAAACCCCAATAAACAATCATTGATCAAAAAAAGAAAGCATTGATGAAACACAGACTTGTTTATCTAATGGATTCCCAAATTAAACTTGTGATAGAAATATAAATACTAAAGAAAAAGCCCAGGTTTGCTCACCTGAACCGTATGTAACGCCATTGTTCCCTTTTGCCTCATCATCTCATCATCTTCTTTGCAGCCCCCTTGTTCCTCTTTTGCAACGGCTCCGTTGTCAATGGGGTTTGGGGCTGCCATTGCTGATGAAGATTGGGAGAGAGAGGGAGGAAGAGAGAAGATGATGAGAGGGAATGGGCTCCGACAGGGAAGGTTGGGCTTTGATGGAGAAGAGAGAGAGAGAGAGAGAGAAAGAGGGGCTGCGTGTTTTCAAAATTTGAAATCAAAAAGAGATGAATGGGAGAGACAAATGGGAGTGAGTGAGACTGAGAGGCTGTCTGTCCAAAATGAGAGACAAATGGGGTGGGATATTTTGAGCCCTTAGATTAAATCAATCTAATGATCCAAATTTTGACACAGGTATAAGAGTCACATCAAAATTTAAAAACTGAGCTTTCTTATTATATAGATAATTAATTTAACTTAAAAAGATAATTACACTCACTATTGAATGATATAATGAAATATCTGTTACAAATATGTAATGGAGAGGATTGCAATCTTGACTTAATATGATTATTTATCGTGTTATCGTATCGTGTCATGTCGTAAAATCTTGTTTGTACAAAAAAAATTTACTGATCTAAACCAATTAATTATGCATACATTTCGTGTGTTGTTACATGTGTTAACATGTCGTATCAAAAAATTTAGGGGAATTTACCAATCAAATATTATTAATTAGATTTATTTATTTACCGGTTCTGAATGATAAATTTATCAATATAAATTTGCTCATAAAAATAAAAGAGACTGATAAATATATCACTTGATAAATTTATCAATATAACTTAATAGATAATAAATTTTAAAAATATGATATATTGGTAATTTACCCAAAAATTTAAATCTTATCGAAAATTGTAGGAACTCTTGTAATATTTCTTTTACTTTTTCTAATTTTTTTAGAAACTTACTTTTTCTATGTGCAAGTAATAAATGATGTTTTTTTTTTTTTAGAATCCAGAAAATGAAGGTTAGATGGGCCTATTTTGGCAATATGATTAAAAATCAGTTTTTTGACGTTTTAATTTTTTTGAATCACAGTATTTCTCTATTTTTTTTGTATATATATATTTTTTAAAATTAAAAAATCAACTTTTAATTTAATTCTAAGAATAGACCATTGTTAAAAAAATAACCATTGATGGCCTATTCACAAAAAAATTAAAAAATAATAAAATAACAAAATAAAATAAACCATGTGTTTGGTTTGAATTTTCTGTATTAAGTTTTTTAAAAACTGAGGTTTTTGGTTTTCGTATTTTTTTGTTTTTAGTGAATATTTTTAAAATTTTAAACATTTTTTTTTTTACTTTTTTAGATGCACCTTACATAGATGTATCTAAAAAGTAAAAAATTTGTAAAATAACATTTTAAAAAATTAATAAATACATAGAAATACAAAAAATGTACTGAATGCTTATATTTTTTTGTATTTTTGGTATTTAGTGAATTTTTAAAAGATTTTTTTTATAATTTTTTTTTACCTTTTAAGTGTATTTATGTTAGGTATGTCTAAAAAGTAAAAAAATTGCTTAAAATATTAAAAAAATTCAGTAAAAAAAAACGAAAAATAAGAAAATAAAATTTTGTGAAAAGTGTTTATGAAAAAATGAAATTAAGCATGACGAATTTACAAATTTACGCTTACTTGTCCGGGCGCGGCTATTGACGGCATATATAATTTTACACAGTTGAATTCATTTTGTGCATGATGTGAACTTGCGTCTCCTTTTAATGATTTAAATAATTTATTTTATTAAATATTATATATTATTTTTAAAAAATTAAATTAATCTTATAATCGTAACATAATCAATTTATAATGTTTGTTACAAAAAAAAATGACAATTATATTTGTACGAACGCAGAATAATCTGCTCATATAATCTTGTTGATCAAGTTTGCACTTCTCCAAACGTCGTCGCTTTGCTACCTGAAAACACACACGTGAGCTAGCTGGCGGGTGTATGCCAAAAACCTCTCTGATGCCTAAGTCAGCAACTAGACAATAGACAAAAAGTTTTGTGTATTTGAAAGTAGAAATTGTGATACCTGTACATAGGTCCTGTCATGAGCTTTTGTAGATTTCACCTGGCACAATCTTAGTAGGACTCTAACTATCTTTATAAGAGTCCTCTTAGGAATCACACTCCCAAGGATAATGTCCATCCTAATAACACCCTACTCACTGTTAGCCAAGTAAGACAGCTTAAAACCACCTTACCTCGGTTTAGTAACAGACCAACCGAGCTAGCATGGTCACGCCCTACGCTAGACCACGCTCACATAGCTTAGCGCTACTGCAGGTTACTCTGTAAGTCTACTATTTAGACGATGTCTAGCAGAGCTAGCATATACCTCGGTCCTCTCGCCAACAATACCTCGGTTTAGTTCGGCCAGACCAGGCCACTAGTAGCCTGCCTCGGACCAAATTGTCAGGATAAAAGACCGAACTTTTTACCTCGGCCCGTAGTATAGCTCAACATCCAGGAAGTTGCACCTAGCTCGGTCCTTTTCAATAGTTGCACTTAGCTCGGCCCAAATTTCTCATAAATTACCCTCTCAATTGCCCATTAATTCTATCTGCAAAGCATGTTTGGGATTATGAACTTCCAGCCGAGCTACCCAAGTCCCCTCTTGTTGAAATAACAATTTCAGCAGAGATAAAACAATGATTTCCGCCGGACTGTAGTCTGTTCGGCTTCCTGAACTTGCGCCGGTCGCCCGACCTATCGCTTCAAAAAACCCTGCCAACACGTCCCTAACAAGACACGTGTCACGCATCGATAGCATCCTTGTACCATGCTAACCGTTTTCACATTACTCAAAAAATTTTGAAAAAGGCCGCCCGCCGTTTTGTCTTTCACATAAATACGACCCTTTCATTTCGAATAGTCACCATATTACTATTCATCTTCGTTCTTCAGAGAATTTCTACATTCTAAGCTCCATATCTACGCCTCCTGAGCTTCAACCCCTGACCAAGCAACTACTGTGTACGTTTCGTTGGTCTTCTTGCTGGTTGGGCTTTGTTTTCACACCTTCACACTCGTAAGTTGCTAATGCTTCTTTCGATATTCCTGTTTTACTTATTTTCTGTACTTTCAAGACTTAAATCTCTATATATGCGTGTTTATATGCACTAGAGTGTTTAAGAAAATACCATAAACCCAAAACCTTTCACTCAAGCTCAAAGGCACACCTACTGGATTTTGAAAAATATGATTTTTGATCCAAAATTGTGTTGTAACTGAACTAGGAACTTGTTTGCGACCTTTAAGATTAAACACAACCGAACTGAAAACTGCCTGTAGCCCAGATGTAGCCGAGCTAAGCTTTTTATTTTTTTAATTCGCTTATTTACTTAGCTCGATCCAGTTATTTGGGCATAACACTTCTTTATTTCCACTTTGTAGACTTGACTAGGTTGGCTAGGCACACCTTTGCACACTGCCCCTAGGCGGCTTTGTTCAACCGAGCCAACCAAAGCCTCAACCGCGCCGAGCTAGGCCACCATGAACACATTAAAATTTCTTTCCTTTAAGTTAAATTGGAAAATACCGGTTTCTGGTAGACTCTCGAGGTGCTATGGCCGAATTCCGAAGGGACTATCACATTCCTGATGACTGTAACAAGCCCGCGGGGGACCTCGCTACAGCTCGGACTCGATTTTTGTAGTCACGGTTCTAAGTCTGAACCAAAGAGTCCAAATCCGACAAATCGTTTTGAGAAAACAGATTTTGAAAGAAGTGCCAAACATGGACTGCTTTGCCAGATACAGAGTCGCCACCTAAATGTTTTTTAATGGGAAATTTAGGAAACCCTGACTCGGTGCCAAAGGCCACGTGTCCGTCATCACCAAAGTTGCCTCGGCTCGGGAACTTGGGTACGATTGGGGAAGGTCACTTCGTGAGCACCCCCGCTCGCCCGATCAAAGATCGGCCTCTACTAACCATGATATCTGTTTTTGAAAACTTTGTATGTCCTTATTCCGGTTATTAGCCTAGGTTACTATGTGATGCGCACAGCATACAAGTATAGACTGGATCGCCTGAATTGGAACAAAACATTTCATGTTCGTTTTTTGAAAGATGGTTTGCTACTTGCAAGTAGGCTTGAAATATTTGATGATTTACTCCAATTCAGATAACCCAGCCTTCACCCACAGGCATTCAGGCAGTTATATCACATAAGCATATAGCCTCATGGTAAGCATGCTATCATGGCAGTCACTCACACACATGCGAGAATGCTAAAGCATAAAACTTACCGGGTACTCCAAGCCAAAATAGAAACTACATTAGAAATCATGCATGATCCTAAGTATACAGAAATGCCTAATGCAACACATGCAAAGATGCAACTATAGCAGGCTCGGCTATTCTAAACATGGCATATGGAATGCTACAGCTAACATGTATTCAACTTGGAATTGAAACACAAATGTAGTTAGTATGATGCGCCGAGCCCGGTGCATGCAAAACAGATGAATGAATGCAAACATGCTATCATACTGTATGCTAATTGAAATATGCCCTAATCTAACCATCATAAGCAGGTAAATAAAAGGGAGAAAGACGTGGGGTTGGAAGACATACAACACACACACGCACACTTATTACAGTTATGCCCTCGCGCAGAGGGTCCGAATAAATATACAGTCCCAAACAAAAGAATATTACAGTCCGAAAAATATACAAATTCCTACTTAATTAACAAATTAACTAAGAAAGCTGTATAACTGGCGGGCAAGCCAGGGACTGCCTCGCTTCTGATGAATGATGCATGTCCGGGTGCCTTTGCGCGGAAATCCATGGCGATGCCCCGATTAGCCTCTGTTTGCACTTTTTCTTGAAAAGCGTGCCGAGTCCCGAAAAGTTGCTGATTCCTGATTTTGCTGCAACAGAGAGCAGGAAAGGGGCATAGCAGTGTATTTTCACAGATATATGCATGCCTCGATCCTCGTGCCACCAATCACGCATACCGAGGCATGATGGCCGAGGAGTCGAATTGCACAATTCAATATAGGATGAATGCACATGGAAACACAACAAAAACCTAACTCCATCATGGGTAATCCGGAGTGTCGGTGACTGGGGAATTGAGACACATTCCGTCACTCGGAGTACGAAATGCACCTCGTTTCCCGTGCCCAGGCTAACTCCTATCCCGAACACGATGCAATATGCATGATATGCATGAAATACAACTAAGATACAATCCTAACATACACAATGCTATGAAAATGAGATGCCTCGAAATGCGTGCACACGAGCACGCAAACCGAGAAAATGCATGAATGCGATCTAAGATACAACCTAGCATGCACAATGCTATGAAAATGAGATGCCTCGAAATGCGTGCACATGGGCACGCAAACCGAGAAAATGACAGAATGTGATCTAAGATACAACCTAGTATGCACGATGCTGTGAAAATGAGATGTCTCGAAACGCGTGCACACTGGCACGCAAACCGAGAAAATGACATACGGAATGTAAATGATATGAAAATGCGATATGGGCTTATACCAACATGAGTGAGCCTCAGCCACACTCACATAAGAGGCCGGTGGATGAAAAAAGAAGTGCCTCGAAATGCGTGCACACGGGCACGCAAACCGAGGCGATGACATACGCAATGCAATGGCATGGAAAATGCAACATGGACTTATACTAACATGAGAGAGCCTCAGCCACACTCACATAAGAAGCCGGTGGATGAAAATGAAGTGCCTCGAAATGCGTGCACACGGGCACGCAAACCGAGGCAATGGCATACGCAATGCAATATGGCTAAAATGGCATATAGAATGCAACATGGACTTATACTAACATGAGAGAGCCTCAGCCACACTCACATAAGAGGCCAGTGGATGAAAATGAAGTGCCTCGAAATGCGTGCACACGGGCACGCAAACCGAGGCAATGGCATACGCAATGCAATATGGCTAAAATGGCATATGGAATGCAACATGGACTTATACTAACATGAGAGAGCCTCAGCCGCACTCACATAAGAAGCCGGTGGATGAAAATGAAGTGCCTCGAAATGCGTGCACACGGGCACGCAAACCGAGGCAATGGCATACGCAATGCAAATGACATGAAATGGCATATAGAATGCAACATGGACTTATACTAACCTGAGAGAGCCTCAGCCGCACTCACATAAGAGGCCAGTGGATGAAAATGAAGTGCCTCAAAATGCGTGCACACGGGCACGCGAACCGAGGCAATGGCATACGCAATGCAATGGCATGGAAATGATATGAAAACATGCCAATGGGATTTCAGCAGCAAAATGAGGGGGAAAACAGCCCCGAAATGAGGCGAAAACACACCCGATGCATGGAATAGTCTCGAAATGCAAAATTAGGCACCCGAAATGGCCTATAGCTATACCAAACATGCATAATTGGCACATGGAATGAAAAGACAGAAGCAAGGCAGCCCCAAAATAAGCATTTTAATAGTACAAAACAAGGCCAAACAGCAAGCAAAGATAGGGCAAAATTAGCATGCGAAAATGGCCCTAAACATGGGATTAAGAAACAACTCATAGCTGCTGTCCTCAAACAGGTTAGGACCCTTCAACAACATTGAAGAGGGACCAAAAATAAGCACTTTCCCAGAACTGTAAAAACCTCAAAAATAAACATAGATAAGGCTAAGTTTTTATGCAAGAAAATGGACCAAAAGGTGGCCAAAGAAGGGAGTAGTATATGCAAAGCCCAAACTGAAAAACTCCCTTCTACAACATGAAAGAGGGACTAAAAATAAGCATATTCACAGAACTGTAAAAACCCAAAATCAGTATATAAACATGCTAGAAATGCAATGCAAAATAAGGCTCAAAAGAGGCTATAACATGAAGTATGCAAAATATTCACAAACGGCCAAAGACCCTTAATGAGACATGTATAATGGGCCAAAATAAGACCTTTTCTAGGCCTGTAAAATGGCCAAAAACCAAAGCATGATAGGCTTCCATAGCATGCAAAAATGGGACCAAAAGGGGAGTATAAAGGCAAGTATAACATGGAGGTCCCAAACAGTGTTGAGACCTTCTTCAATGTTGAAGAGGGGCTCAAAATAAGCCTATTTACAGTTTATGTCATGCTCCAAAACAGATTACACACGAGCTAAAATAATCATGCAAGAAAACGGTATTTACGAAGGGTATTGGCATATGGAGGGCTCAAACAGGGTTGAGCCCTTAATGAGACATGAAAATGAGCTCAAAAGAAGGCCACTTTCAGTTATGGCCGGAGCTCAAAGCAAAAAGCATGGATGGCTTGCAAAAGATCCAAGAAAAGGGCCAAAAAGGGGAAATTGCAACTTACCCTTGAAGACCAATTCTTTTGTTGCTTCTTGGGCCAAATTTGTTGCCTCTTAGCTTCTGGAATTCCTCCCCTTGCTGCTGGATTGGAGTGGTGGTGGTAGAGCTTGGTGGTGATGAAGGAAACAAGATGTAGGACTTGGAGTTTTCAAGGAAAATGAGAGAGATGGAGAGGGAGTTATGTCTCAAGGCTTGAAGACAATTTTTTCCAACCCTCATAACAAACAATGGCAGCTGGTTATAAGGACCAAAAGGAGGGTGTAAAGGTGGGGGAAAAGGAGGCAAGCTTTCCCCCACAAAATATCCCCCGGATTGGGATATTTTCTGGGGGAAACAGCCGCACAGCTGTAAAGTACCAAGCATGAGGAGCATGGCCGGCCCCTTACTTTTGCTGCAGGTGGCCGGCCGGCCACCCCCCCTAGCCGGCCAGCTAGGGGTCAAAAGGGTCAAGTTCAATTAGTGGCCGGCCACCACATATTGGTGGCCTCCTAGGTCTCCTCTTCACAACCCTGTGGTTCAAATTTGGAAACTCTAAAACAGGAGAAAGAACAAGCCATTTTGAGGAGGGGTTCAAAAGGTTCAAATGGAATTAATGGCCGGGCATAAACTTTTAGGGTCCTCCCATGTGTGTACAACACAAATATGTGGTTCAAAGTTCAAGAAAGTGGCCCAAGGGTGTTCAACATTGGCTCGGAAGGAGGGGTTCAAAAGGGTCAAGAAGCATTAGTGGCCGGCCATGAACTTTTAGGGTCCTCCCATGTGTGTACATCACAAATATGTGGTTTGGGTTTGAAGAAAATGGCTCCAAGGTGTTCAGCATTGGCCCGGAAGTGCGAAAAACGGGCGTCGGAGGGCGCCGGAGGAGTAAAAAACTGGTTTCTGCAACAATTGTTGGCCTCCCACCCTTCTACGGCCTTCCTAGTGATAAAACAGAGGTACCTGCCAAAAACGAATGAAAACCGATGCAAAGCGAATGTTCGGGGGCCAAAACACGCAGTTCGGGGCCCCAGAAACTGCCCGTTAAACACCGAAAGTGGCGTTCGGCCACGAAGTGGGTTTCTCAGACCCCAGTGTCCCTCAAAAGGGAGAAAATAAGATGTATGCCAAAATTTAGAGCAAACGGAGATGGTTAAGCGGTCCCGAACCGAGGCACACGGCCTGACGGTCCCGAAAACCGGAAACCGGGCTCCGAAATGGGCAAAATGGCCTATGGCCACAAAATGTAGCCCATGGCCACTGAGAGATGGTCTACCGGACCTCTCCCTCCCCTCAGGAAAAGAAACAGAGAAAACTGAGCCTGGTTCGCAAATCGAGACAAGGCACAGAAGAGGGTTCGGAAGTCTGGAGGCAGGGCTCATGGCCGCGACTCTGAGACTTATGAACAAGCACGTTATGCAATATCACCAAGCACTCAACTGGTGGCGTCTAAGTCTTAAGGTCGGTCAAAAATGGGGTGTCTACAGTTGCCCCTCTTTGACAGAACTCGGAAGTCACAAGTGATGGGAGTGAATGTCAAAGCCCAAAGACGACCCATTTTTGACAAGGCCGAAGACTTAGACAAACAGGCAAGATAACAAAGACGTGCCCGCAGGCATGCCCGCAGGCAGGTGCAGAATGCAAAATGACATGCAAGAAGATTTTGAAGATTGGACTTATACGCTACACGAAGCCGATTTTGAAAGTTGGACTTATACGCTACACGAAGCCGGTTATCACTCATGATCATGCAAAGAGAGCTGTAATGAAGCAATTATGCGAAATAAATGCAACATTTTAAGCGAATGCTAGGCAAGCAAGTAAACTCGAGCCAAACTACACCTCGTGTAGAAAGGATGTGAGAAAATTATGGAATTCTCACTGCAAATACAGTGTGCCTGTGTGATAGATACACAAAAAGGTGAACACAAAGTGTGATAGATGCACTAAGTGAACAAGTATGATAGATACACAAAGCGAGAGTGTGTGATTGATACACAAAAAGGTGAGCATAAAGTGTGATAGATGCATTAAGTGAGCAAAGCGAGTGTGTGATAGATACACTATTTGAGCAAAGTGTAATTGATATACAAAGGGTAAAGTGAGCAAAGTGTGATGGATACACACTAAAGGCGAACACAAAGTGTGATAGATGCACTTAGTGAATCAAAGTGTGATTGATATACTAAATGTAAACATGAAGTGTGATAGATGCACTTAGTGAACAAGTATGATGGATATACTAAAAGCGAACACAAAGTGTGATAGATGCACTCAGTGAACAGAGTATGATTGATATACTGAAAATGAACACAAAGTGTGATAGATGCACAATGTGAGCAGAGTATGATTGATATACTAAAAATGAACACAAAGTGTGATAGATGCACAATGTGAGCAGAGTATGATTGATATACTGAAAATGAACACAAAGTGTGATAGATGCACAATGTGAGCAGAGTATGATTGATTTACTGAAAATGAACACAAAGTGTGATAGATGCACAATGTGAGCAGAGTATGATTGATATACTGAAAATGAACACAAAGTGTGATAGATGCACAATGTGAGCAGAGTATGATTGATATACTGAAAATGAACACAAAGTGTGATAGATGCACAATGTGAACAGAGTATGATTGATATACTGAAAGTGAACACAAAGTGTGATAGATGCACTATGTGAGCAGAGTATGATTGATATACTAAACGAATGAAGTGTGATTGATACACTAAGGGTGAATAAGGTGTGATTGATACACTAAAGAAATGAAATGAAGTGTGAAGTGTGATTGATACACTAAATGAATGATTTTAAACGGAACTTCTTTGAATGAACCGTACATACAATATCGTGTATGAATGAGAAAGAAACTTGATAGGTATAATGCAATACAATACATGATGCTTAAGAAAAGCAATAAATAGACAAAACAGCGTTTTAGAAAGCACCTCATGAGGTGAGTGGCGGTGAACCGCTCTACTCCGATAGGGATCTTCCCCTGTGCTCTTCGAACACTTACCTTCAACTTACAGTACAAAGGCTCTGAAATACTAACAAGGGTTCTTCATGTAGAACACTTTGGACGTTGCCTTTCTTCCTGATCATATTCACAACTTTCCCTATTCTCCAACGGGGTGACAGACTAGGTTGGTTCAGTATCTAGAATTGAGGTGCATACACGCTATCTCAACCTATGGGGCTTCCATACAGATTTCAAGCCGAGGACACGCCTCTGGGTATTTAAACCAGACTTTAGTCTCGGAAATCCCGAACCTTTGTGTTCTAGGCATCAGCCATTCGAACTCTAGTTTCCACCGTCGCAGTTGGTCTCCTAGGAACTCATTGTGAACACAGCCAAGATGCTTCTGGCGGGGAATGGTACTCAGGGAGAGCACTTCTGATTACCATTTTGGCTTGAAGCAGACTTGATCTTGAGCTTGAGGTAGAGGCACACTCATACTTCGGAGCATTGGCAAGACCTGAAGAGGTACACACGGGATGTAGTCTCGGAACTTACTGAAGTTGAAACAAACTAAGATGCTCCACATTTCCTCTTTTGCTTTTGCTTTGTAGTCTGGAACCCATATAGCTTCAAATAGGTCCTGGTTTTACTGTTCTGACGTGACCTGGGTTGAACCCTGCGGTTTTATGAAAGAACGAATCTTGTTTTGCACAGATGTGGAGAACGGCACGGCACTCGGAGCGCAAAACGATTTTATTTTTGAATTGATAAATGAGCTTTTGACCGGGTATCGAGCCTATGACTGAACACAGCAAGACAACTCAACAAGGAAATAAAAGGCACACAACCTAGACACATCGAGTAACACTCGAAACGACTCAAAACAAGAATCGAGACAAACAAAACAAAAGACACGACACACAGACGTGCACAGGGAGCCTGTTTCACCGGGTAGTGTTTCCCACCCTTTCTCATTTGTGGTTCTCACATCACTCGGCCCTCAAGCTCTGTTTTTTTGAAAAAGCCCTCTTCTCACTTTTCCTCTCATCGCACATCTCTCTATTCTTCAATCTCTCATTTTTCATCCCTCCCCTGGGTGGTTGATGGATGAACAGCAAATTGTGGGCTCGCGCCCCTAGCGTTCTGCTAGATTCTCTTTCTTCTGCTCACGACAGTGAGTTTCTCCCGCAGAGGGGTTGCGCTACAATTGGGTGTGTAGCAAATCTGCAGCTAACATCAGTTGATGATGCTTTGTTGGGGAGTTTGGACGTGATAAGATCTGTCCAGATGATGGAGTGGAATATCTTGCCCCATTCTAGTTCGTGCTTCGCACTTTGCTTGATACCTCGTTGGTTGGAGGATGTGAGAGCTTTCTACCCTTCGTTGTTAACTTCAGTTGTGCCCTATTCTGGCAAGTAGAGTACCCTTCTTGGCAAGTATGTTGACAAAGGGAAAGACAGGAAGCTTGACTCAACTGTGCCCCTAGTTCATCATTTCAACCATTTTTTTTGTTTTGGTTTTCTCCTAAAAATTTTGACCAAAATGAGAGTTAGATTAACATGCTTGTTCAATTTTCTGATTTAAAATCATGCAAGTTAGGCTGTGAGCACTGAAAATTTTCCTCTTTTGGGTCCAAGAAATGGTCCAGTTTTGAAAATTGAATACTTTTCGAGAAGATTAGTCAACCTCAGTAAATATTCTCAAAAACTAATTTTGCAAACGACCACTGCTCAACGAGCACGGAACCCGCTCTTGAGATGCACAACTTCGGATTCGAAGGAAGATTGCCCCTCGCTTGAGGGGAACTGTATGGCAACGGAAAGTTGCCCCTTGTTTGAACGGTACCGCGGCGCATTGAATGGCAACGGAAAGTTGCCCCTTGTTTGGATAGCACCGCAGCGCATGGAATGGCAACGGAAAGTTGCCCCTTGTTTGAACGGCACCGCGGCGCATTGAATGGAGTCCTCAGAGCGACGAACACAACCCGACTCTCGGATATAGAGAAGGCAAAGATGACCAAAACCATCGCATGGACACGATCGAATTTGAAGTGTTTTACGGCTGGACTTCAGAATGAAGTTGCCTACGTATCCCAAAGATGGGAATCAAGCCTCACGTAGTTCGGGGTTAAGGTACACTCGGGTATTAACCTCTCCTTTTTATGCTCTAACTTTTGCCAAGGCGCCCGTTGCGGGTTTTCGACCTTGCGAGCTTTGTTCTTCTTTTCTTTTCAATTCTTTTCATTTCTTTTCCCTTTTTTTTTTGATTTCTTTTTTGTTCTCTTTTTTCTTTTCTTTTGCATTTTTTGCTTCTTCTTTTTTGGTATTTTTTCCTTGCTCTAACTTTTGCCTGGGTCGCCCTTCCGGGTTTTCGGCCCAGCGAGCCTCTGAAGGGTAAAAGTGTAGCTTGGTCCATGCCAAATGGTTATAGGGTTTCGAAGCCATCCGTATCCAGGAGAGTGGCTGTTGATTTGCAAGAGGACTCATCTTCAACTCTTCGAGCATGTCTAATATCTTTGCCCCTAGTTCGAGGGGTACTTCTGTTCTAGCTTTGCAAGCTTCTTCTGATCTTCTGATCTTTTGATCTGACTTTCCTGGCCTCTTGTTCGAGGGCTGCTTCAAATCTAGCCACACAGGCCTCACATCGTAGTTGACCGTTGAACCTTCTGAATTCAAGTTTTAAGGCTTGGAAGCGAAGGGGTTGAGTCTCGAGGCTGAGAGCGATCCTAGGCTGCACAATCTCAAAGGTGATTCCACACAGGTCTTCGCAGGACCGCGCAAAACATTTTGTTTTTGAAAATTTTTAAGAAAGCAACGAATCGCTTGCGCTGAAGACGGTGTGGGATCAATTTGGATCAAGCCAGGATCCTTCTCAGTACTCACGCTAACAAGCATGATTTCATTCATAAAGGGGCTAGCACGCCTCTCTTTCTCTCAAATGATCAAAGTTTTGCAAATCCCAAGGAATTCCTTCCTCTTTGTTTTCACCGCAATGTTCAAAAAAGTTTTGAAAAACTCAGGTGAATGCAATGATTTTGGGGTGTAGAAAAGTAGGCGAAAAGTACTGCCGTTTCATTCAAACTTTCTGGCACAATTGGCACACGGCCGAGGCAAACACAAGAGCGTGAAAAACCACTGCTGTTTCATTCAAATCTGTCGGCACAACTGGCTCCCTGGCAGAAACAGACTCAAAACAAAACGAAAAGACAAACACAAAACAAAATGGTGACGCCTGAGGTAACATCCCCCGGAATCACCCGACTTCTATACAACAGGACTGACTCGATACAACAAGACAGACTCAAAACAAAAGAGACTGACTCAAAACAAAAAGACAGACTCAAAACAAAACAACAAGACTGACCCAATACCCAAGTCAGAAACTGGCATTCGCAAATGCTCAGAATAGTGCCTGTCCTTCCCACATCTGGAGTAAATCGAGTGCCACCCACAGCTGGTTCATCCCTCGATCACATCACATTACCCCCCCCATAAGTTCACTGATCAAGTGCTGATGGACTTTGCTGGACTGGCGCGGGGATGACCCCGTTGTCAAACAGATCTTGTACATCATGGCACAGACGAAAGCAACTGTCGGTGTCGTGACCGGTTTGTTGATGGTAGGCGCAGTACTTAGTCTGATCATGTTTTGCAGGGATAGGATCGGGTAGGGGCCGTTGTTCCAACGGTTTCAGATGCCCTTTCCGGGTTAAGGCCTCTAGAGCTTTTGACAAAGGCATATAAAGCGGGGTGAAAACCCTTTTGACTCGAGGTGGGTACCTGGTTCCTTGTGAGCTACTTCCGGACGCACCGGTGAATGGGGTAGCTGTTTTTGATACGGTGGTAGCCACCATGCCCACATCAGAAGATCTTGCAGCTGCATCACCACTGGTGGTCGCATTCGAACTGCGGGAAAACGCCCTCCTGGGCTGCTCCTTCTCCTGGTCAAAAAGGCCCTGCTTCATAGCATCCTCGATCTGCACTCCCATCTCGTGTAAATCTGAGAAAGTAGGAAAGGGGATTACGATCATTTTCTGCATTAGCTTGGGCTGGAGATTGCGCACAATCATCCGAATTTGATCTTTGTCAGTGGGTCTCAGAGTCATCATCGAGGCCTTCGCCCTCCACCGAGACACGAATTCTGAGAAGCTCTCCTTCGGCTCCTGCCTCATCGTCTCAAGATCACGGATCGTAATCTCAATTTGGGTATTGTATGAATATTGTGCGACGAAGGCCTCGGCCATCTCCTCCCAGCTTTGTTTTACTGAATCCTCCAATTTGGCATACCAGGTGACTGCAATACCCGATAGGGTCCGGCCAAAAAGGGAGAGCTTCTGCAATCTTGTCAAGCCCATCGGGCGCAAAACATCTGAAAACAAGCTCAAGTGGACCATGGGATCTCCTGACCCATCAAAACGGTCGATGTGAGGCATCTTGAACCTGTCCGGCAGAGTTACAGCTGCGTCGGTGTACCCGTCCTCAATGCCGGGGATGGATTTTACCCCCTGGGATTTCTTGAACAACTTTTCAAGCTTGCTCAACTTCAACGCTGTGGGGTCGACCTCGAACTCGGAGGGAGAGTTCGGTAGATTGGTAGGTGTTTTGGATAGTTGGGGTAAAATTGGGGGCGGAGCCGGCCCTACCGGAATATCCGTACCTTCCTGGACATTTGGCATCTCCCCAGGTGCTGGAGCTCCTGTTGGGGGAGGAACTTGTTGTGAGGTGGACGCGTCGCTTTGCTGTTGTAGCTTGATGATGAGCTCGGCCTGCTGAGCCATGATCGCAGCCTGCTGTTTGGCAAATTCTTCCTGACGGGCAGCGTCCTGTTGCATGAGTTTCATACTTTCTTGCATCTGGCGCATCATCGCCTCCATCCCTGACGTGTTCTGCTGATCCATCCAACTGATCGGTATCTATCCCTTGCCTCTGGTGAAGGAATACTGATTGCCCTTGAACTGAATCTCCGATCTAACAAAGTCTAACGGCACTAGTTCAATGCACTCGGGGGATATCAGAGCCTTCTGAAGCTATGGTTCCAAGACTACCTAACAAAAGAGAAAACAGACAACACCTCAGCCTGATTTCACGATAACCCACATGAGCAAAGCTGAGTGAGTGTACTCTCTACTGAATTCTGCCCCAAAATTCTGCCTCAAAATCTGAGTCTGATACCCACAGGTAAAGCTGACTCCCAAATACTGATAGTAATGCCCGCAGGCCTGATGCCCAAATTTGCAAACTGGTGCCCGCAGGCCTGATGCCCAAACTCATACACTGATACATGCATTCCTGTAGAGACGCACTCTAAAGCACATAACCAATAAGTGAGAGCCAAAACACCCCTATGAAGGAGTAGGGTTTCCCTGTCCTATTTTGTCAGGAGCTAGGGTTTCACTACGCACGCAGCGGTTTCAAACAACTTATAAACGGGTAAGCAACCTGTCCTAATTTGGAATGGTCACTATGGATCCGAATATGCACTAGGTCGAATGGTCAAAGAGGGTGCCCCGGTAAAACCGGGGTTTGTGTTCCCATACTGGCAGAGCCCACAACCGGTCAGCCTTATGGTCATGCCTTGACAAGACAAGCCTCCGGCAAACCGTTCAGGAATAGCAGATGGCAAACACGGTGTCCTAGGCGCACCAATGCAAATGAAATGCAAAGAATCACACAAGAGTAGTCAAAAACAGATATCACGAGTTCGAGTTAAGTTCTCTAAATCCCCAGCAGAGTCGCCAGAAACTGTAACAAGCCCGCGGGGGACCTCGCTACAGCTCGGACTCGATTTTTGTAGTCACGGTTCTAAGTCTGAACCAAAGAGTCCAAATCCGGCAAATCGTTTTGAGAAAACAGATTTTGAAAGAAGTGCCAAACATGGACTGCTTTGCCAGATACAGAGTCGCCACCTAAATGTTTTTTAATGGGAAATTTAGGAAACCCTGACTCGGTGCCAAAGGCCACGTGTCCGTCATCACCAAAGTTGCCTCGGCTCGGGAACTTGGGTACGATTGGGGAAGGTCACTTCGTGAGCACCCCCGCTCGCCCGATCAAAGATCGGCCTCTACTAACCATGATATCTGTTTTTGAAAACTTTGTATGTCCTTATTCCGGTTATTAGCCTAGGTTACTATGTGATGCGCACAGCATACAAGTATAGACTGGATCGCCTGAATTGGAACAAAACATTTCATGTTCGTTTTTTGAAAGATGGTTTGCTACTCGCAAGTAGGCTTGAAATATTTGATGATTTACTCCAATTCAGATAACCCAGCCTTCACCCACAGGCATTCAGGCAGTTATATCACATAAGCATATAGCCTCATGGTAAGCATGCTATCATGGCAGTCACTCACACACATGCGAGAATGCTAAAGCATAAAACTTACCGGGTACTCCAAGCCAAAATAGAAACTACATTAGAAATCATGCATGATCCTAAGTATACAGAAATGCCTAATGCAACACATGCAAAGATGCAACTATAGCAGGCTCGGCTATTCTAAACATGGCATATGGAATGCTACAGCTAACATGTATTCAACTTGGAATTGAAACACAAATGTAGTTAGTATGATGCGCCGAGCCCGGTGCATGCAAAACAGATGAATGAATGCAAACATGCTATCATACTGTATGCTAATTGAAATATGCCCTAATCTAACCATCATAAGCAGGTAAATAAAAGGGAGAAAGACGTGGGGTTGGAAGACATACAACACACACACGCACACTTATTACAGTTATGCCCTCGCGCAGAGGGTCCGAATAAATATACAGTCCCAAACAAAAGAATATTACAGTCCGAATATTACAGTCCGAAAAATATACAAATTCCTACTTAATTAACAAATTAACTAAGAAAGCTGTAAAACTGGCGGGCAAGCCAGGGACTGCCTCGCTTCTGATGAATGATGCATGTCCGGGTGCCTTTGCGCGGAAATCCATGGCGATGCCCCGATTAGCCTCTGTTTGCACTTTTTCTTGAAAAGCGTGCCAAGTCCCGAAAAGTTGCTGATTCCTGATTTTGCTGCAACAGAGAGCAGGAAAGGGGCATAGCAGTGTATTTTCACAGATATATGCATGCCTCGATCCTCGTACCACCAATCACGCATACCGAGGCATGATGGCCGAGGAGTCGAATTGCACAATTCAATATAGGATGAATGCACATGGAAACACAACAAAAACCTAACTCCATCATGGGTAATCCGGAGTGTCGGTGACTGGGGAATTGAGACACATTCCGTCACTCGGAGTACGAAATGCACCTCGTTTCCCGTGCCCGGGCTAACTCCTATCCCGAACACGATGCAATATGCATGATATGCATGAAATACAACTAAGATACAATCCTAACATACACAATGCTATGAAAATGAGATGCCTCGAAATGCGTGCACACGAGCACGCAAACCGAGAAAATGCATGAATGCGATCTAAGATACAACCTAGCATGCACAATGCTATGAAAATGAGATGCCTCGAAATGCGTGCACATGGGCACGCAAACCGAGAAAATGACAGAATGTGATCTAAGATACAACCTAGTATGCACGATGCTGTGAAAATGAGATGTCTCGAAACGCGTGCACACTGGCACGCAAACCGAGAAAATGACATACGGAATGTAAATGATATGAAAATGCGATATGGGCTTATACCAACATGAGTGAGCCTCAGCCACACTCACATAAGAGGCCGGTGGATGAAAAAAGAAGTGCCTCGAAATGCGTGCACACGGGCACGCAAACCGAGGCGATGACATACGCAATGCAATGGCATGGAAAATGCAACATGGACTTATACTAACATGAGAGAGCCTCAGCCACACTCACATAAGAAGCCGGTGGATGAAAATGAAGTGCCTCGAAATGCGTGCACACGGGCACGCAAACCGAGGCAATGGCATACGCAATGCAATATGGCTAAAATGGCATATAGAATGCAACATGGACTTATACTAACATGAGAGAGCCTCAGCCACACTCACATAAGAGGCCAGTGGATGAAAATGAAGTGCCTCGAAATGCGTGCACACGGGCACGCAAACCGAGACAATGGCATACGCAATGCAATATGGCTAAAATGGCATATGGAATGCAAAATGGACTTATACTAACATGAGAGAGCCTCAGCCGCACTCACATAAGAAGCCGGTGGATGAAAATGAAGTGCCTCGAAATGCGTGCACACGGGCACGCAAACCGAGGCAATGGCATACGCAATGCAAATGACATGAAATGGCATATAGAATGCAACATGGACTTATACTAACCTGAGAGAGCCTCAGCCGCACTCACATAAGAGGCCAATGGATGAAAATGAAGTGCCTCAAAATGCGTGCACACGGGCACGCGAACCGAGGCAATGGCATACGCAATGCAATGGCATGGAAATGATATGAAAACATGCCAATGGGATTTCAGCAGCAAAATGAGGGGGAAAACAGCCCTGAAATGAGGCGAAAACACACCCGATGCATGGAATAGTCTCGAAATGCAAAATTAGGCACCCGAAATGGCCTATAGCTATACCAAACATGCATAATTGGCACATGGAATGAAAAGACAGAAGCAAGGCAGCCCCAAAATAAGCATTTTAATAGTACAAAACAAGGCCAAACAGCAAGCAAAGATAGGGCAAAATTAGCATGCGAAAATGGCCCTAAACATGGGATTAAGAAACAACTCATAGTTGCTGTCCTCAAACAGGTTAGGACCCTTCAACAACATTGAAGAGGGACCAAAAATAAGCACTTTCCCAGAACTGTAAAAACCTCAAAAATAAACATAGATAAGGCTAAGTTTTTATGCAAGAAAATGGACCAAAAGGTGGCCAAAGAAGGGAGTAGTATATGCAAAGCTCAAAATGAAAAACTCCCTTCTACAACATGAAAGAGGGACTAAAAATAAGCATATTCACAGAACTGTAAAAACCCAAAATCAGTATACAAACATGCTAGAAATGCAATGCAAAATAAGGCTCAAAAGAGGCTATAACATGAGGTATGCAAAATATTCACAAACGGCCAAAGACCCTTAATGAGACATGTAGAATGGGCCAAAATAAGACCTTTTCTAGGCCTGTAAAATGGCCAAAAACCAAAGCATGATAGGCTTCCATAGCATGCAAAAATGGGACCAAAAGGGGAGTATAAAGGCAAATATAACATGGAGGTCCCAAACAGTGTTGAGCCCTTCTTCAATGTTGAAGAGGGGCTCAAAATAAGCCTATTTACAGTTTATGTCATGCTCCAAAACAGATTACACACGAGCTAAAAAAATCATGCAAGAAAACGGTATTTACGAAGGGTATTGAAGCAAGTGGCATATGGAGGGCTCAAACAGGGTTGAGCCCTTAATGAGACATGAAAATGAGCTCAAAAGAAGGCCACTTTCAGTTATGGCCGGAGCTCAAAGAAAAAAGCATGGATGGCTTGCAAAAGATCCAAGAAAAGGGCCAAAAAAGGGAAATTGCAACTTACCCTTGAAGACCAATTCTTTTGTTGCTTCTTAGGCCAAATTTGTTGCCTCTTAGCTTCTGGAATTCCTCCCCTTGCTGCTGGATTGGAGTGGTGGTGGTAGAGCTTGGTGGTGATGAAGGAAACAAGATGTAGGACTTGGAGTTTTCAAGGAAAATGAGAGAGATGGAGAGAGAGTTATGTCTCAAGGCTTGAAGACAATTTTTTCCAACCCTCATAACAAACAATGGCAGCTGGTTATAAGGACCAAAAGGAGGGTGTAAAGGTGGGGGAAAAGGAGGCAAGCTTTCCCCCACAAAATATCCCCCGGATTGGGATATTTTCTGGGGGAAACAGCTGCACAGCTGTAAAGTACCAAGCATGAGGAGCATGGCTGGCCCCTTACTTTTGCTGCAGGTGGCCGGCCGGCCACGCCCCCTAGCCGGCCAGCTAGGGGTCAAAAGGGTCAAGTTCAATTAGTGGCCGGCCACCACATATTGGTGGCCGGCCACCACATATTGGTGGCCTCCCAGGTCTCATTTTCACAACCCTGTGGTTCGAATTTGGAAACTCTAAAACAGGAGAGAGAACAAGCCATTTTGAGGAGGGGTTCAAAAGGTTCAAATGGAATTAATGGCAGGCCATAAACTTTTAGGGTCCTCCCATGTGTGTACAACACAAATATGTGGTTCAAAGTTCAAGAAAGTGGCCCAAGGGTGTTCAACATTGGCTCGGAAGGAGGGGTTCAAAAGGGTCAAGAAGCATTAGTGGCCGGCCATGAACTTTTAGGGTCCTCCCATGTGTGTACATCACAAATATGTGGTTTGGGTTTGAAGAAAATGGCTCCAAGGTGTTCAACATTGGCCCGGAAGTGCGAAAAACGGGCGTCGGAGGGCGCCGGAGGAGTAAAAAACTGGTTGCTGCAACAATTGCTGGCCTCCCACCCTTCTACGGCCTTCCTAGTGATAAAACAGAGGTACCTGCCAAAAACGAATGAAAACCGATGCAAAACGAATGTTCGGGGGCCAAAACACGCAGTTCGGGGCCCCGGAAACTGCCCGTTAAACACCGAAAGTGGCGTTCGGCCACGAAGTGGGTTTCTCAGACCCCAGTGTCCCACAAAAGGGAGAAAATAATATGTATGCCAAAATTTAGAGCAAACGGAGATGGTTAAGCGGTCCCGAACCGAGGCACACGGCCTGACGGTCCCGAAAATCGGAAACCG
Source organism: Camellia sinensis (assembly GCF_055761805.1). Taxonomy (NCBI): domain Eukaryota; kingdom Viridiplantae; phylum Streptophyta; class Magnoliopsida; order Ericales; family Theaceae; genus Camellia; species Camellia sinensis. Next base: position 155,916,586 of record NC_138967.1, read on the forward strand.
GGCTCCGAAATGGGCAAAATGGCCTATGGCCACAAAATGTAGCCCACGGCCACTGAGAGATGGTCTACCGGACCTCTCCCTCCCCTTAGGAAAAGAAACAGAGAAAACCGAGCCTGGTTCGCAAATCGAGACAAGGCACAGAAGAGGGTTCGGAAGTCTGGAGGCAGGGCTCATGGCCGTGACTCTGAGACTTATGAACAAGCACGTTATGCAATATCACCAAGCGCTCAACTGGTGACGTCTAAGTCTTAAGGTCGGTCAAAAATGGGGTGTCTACAATGACGTCCACCTTTCCTTAGCCGAGCTACAAACCAACCCTTGGGGCAAACCGAGCTTCGTTCCTTTTACCGTAATATCGATCGTAGAAGCCGGCCTTCGGTTTCCTGTACCACCCTTCATATGCGAATTCCTTAGGCAAACAAGATTGTGCCCAACCCAACTTTCTACAAACACTTATAGGATAATAAATGGAATCGCCAAGCTAAACTGCCAGCTCGGCCTCAACCTCGGATTGGTCGAGCTATTTCATCAATATTCGCTCGGTCAAAATGACGACGGTTGGGTGTATTATCTCAGAGTAAGGAGAGGTCGAGAAAAAATAATATAAAACACACCGGACAAAGACTTGAAGGACGATGATTTCTTCTGGGTTTCTGGTAATTTCGAAGATCAGGAAGCCCAGATACCAGGCTATAACATAAACTAGGATAAGGGAACAGATGGTAAGGACATCTCAGTTCTATCTTGTTTTACTGTTTCTACTAACCATTGTACTAACCCTTGTTCATTGATGCAGATCTAAATCAACTCAAATCACATTACGCCTACGCCAATCAAGACGCCCTTCGTGCCGCCCTCCGATACCACCACCAAGATTGGGCCGAGCTGTTAAATTTTGAGCCGACCTACCGGTACAGAAGAAAGAGGAAAACTAGAGTCACTGACTTCCTCCTAGAACCTTCACCTGAGTCAAACCCCACTCTTCCCCAAATCAAGCTAATTCCACTCATAAAAGAACAAGAAATGGCCAAAATGAGGGTCGTGCAAGCACTCATCACCGAGTAGACATCCAATGAAGCGCCAACGGGGCTAAAGTCATCTGGTCAATAATGTGAGACCGTGGTTGCCCTTCCAACTGCCAGGGCCACCATATCTCGGCCGAGCAAGCGTGCACGTACCTCATCGACCGAACCGCAACGCCTGGTCGATGAGGAGGACATCGTGCTTCTTGAACCTACACTGCCGAGCCCAGAGCCCGCGTGCTCCGATCGAGCAAGCACTTCAAAATGGGCACCATCAATAACTTACAAGAATCGCGCTGTAACCACTACGGATTCGGTGGTTGTTGATAAGGACCACATGCTTGCCTTCAACCTCTCCAAAAACATCTGTCTGCCACCAAACATGGAGCACCACGACCACTTAACTGAGCTGAAGGCCATCCGCTCGGCCACCAAATCCATGTTGCTTGTAAGTTTTTTTCCTCTCTATTGGTTTCCACTTTTAACAATCTGTTTGCTCGATTTTAACATAATCTCTACCTCTTCTATTTGTAGGCTTTGCAGAAGAACCATGTTGCCCACAAGCGCGTGCTGGAACTTTGCAAGACTGGACGGTCGGCCATGGAAAACGCTAGCGCTAAGTCGATCGAGCTAAATGAGGCCAAGCAGAGAATGGCTGAGCTCAAATTCGAAAACGTACAGCTCACCGAGCTGGTCAACGAGGCGGAAGCCGACAAGCAAAAGGCGCTGGCCGAAAGGAAAGACTGCTACCTACGCGAACTGGCCAAGCTGGAAAAAAGAAAGATGCTGAGCTCACCGAGCTAAAAAAGAAAATGGAAGACGCTGAGAAACGGGTCTACAAAGAAGGGGAAGCCACCTACGTTTTGCAGTGTGAATGTCACGCCCTCAAAATAAACCCATAATAACCATAACATTAACATGCATTTATAAAAGAAAACGAATCGTTTGAGTTATTCATCAGAGTATTCTTATTGAAAGACATCACATGTAACATCCTGCAACATCAAAATAAATGCCCTAAGGGCTTACATCTTTCCAAGCTAACACTTGGACACAAAAAGGATGAGTACTAACTCATTTACAAGTTAAGCCCTAGGCTTGAATGTTTACATGAAATCTCAAAAAAAAATAACAAAATAAAACATATAACTAAAGACAAGTCTTCAAAATCCCAAACATCAAATCCTTCCAGGCTAAGTTCGTGGAGGTAGCTTATCACCTGAACCTGAAAGTGATGTTCCCATAAAGGGTGAGCCACAGCCCAGTAGAAAAATACTAAACCAAATATAAGCATTGAATAAAGCTATAGCATTCAATAGATGGTTAACCAAGATAATCAATTTTATCATTAAACAGTCTCATGACACTAATGTCTAAGACACATTTCACTTTCCATTATTATCAACATGGCTCTGAACCTGGCCAAACTTACAACAGTGAATTATTTATCATATTCACATTACTTCCAATATCCACAAAACAAATGAGACTCATGCTCATATCAAAACACTTCATACTTCCCATTTGATACACATTTTAGTGCTGTATCAATAATCATGTAAAAACACTTCAATATAATAAGCACACATAAAAATGGTGCTAATGGAGTCCATCCCCTATCTCCTCCCAAACAAAAATCCGGTTTAGAGGTCCATCCCCTATCTTCCCCTAAACCGTGGAGTACATCCCCTATCTCCTCCCAAACAATATGCATATGCAATGCTCAATCAATACATGTAATTTCTGTATTAATTCAATAGTCTAAATTTATGACTTAACAAATTGATTAGTTTCAATTTTCCCTAATCCGCATGCAATGTCTACAACAAGCACGACTATCCTCCACCGATAGCCCAAAACAGTTATTTCTAGACTCGAAAAATAAATATACCAACAATTCAATAGGCGAGTGATTTATATTATCCAACTACACCATTTAATCAATAAATTCCCCAATTTCATGGATTTAACCAAATTCCCCAATTTCATTAAATTAATTACTCAAATCAATTTAGCAATTCAACTAGGTTTTTTTCCCAAAATTTTCAAAGTGTCCCCAACCTATCAAAATACCAAACTTAGAACAAAGCATATAAAATGGAGTAGGAAAATCCCTACCTCGAAGAAAATAACCCGTATGGAGAAGATGGAGATGAAGACCAAAGACCAACGTGCTCCAAATCCCAAGTTTCTCAGATTAAAACGAAGCCCTCAACTCACTCTAACTTTTTAATAAAGGATCTAAGGTAGAAACTCACTCTAAGTAGATCAATCGAAAGAGAGAAGGTGTGTAGAGGGAGAGAGAGAGATAAAAACACTCCAGGGGCGGTTTTTAAAAAGTTATGAAGGAAAAGTAGGTCAAAAAGTGATCCAAAAAGTGAAATCACGGACTGATATAATCGACTCTACGCTCGAGCGTAGAAAGCCCCGCTCGAGCGTAAGACACAGAATCATGCTCGAGCGTGAAGAAAACCGCTCGAGCGTCGATTGCACCCTTCCAGAAGTTTTGTAGGCGCTGGCACCCGCTCGAGCGTCAAACTCCCCGCTCGAGCAGAGGAGCAAAAACAAGGGATCACGCTCGAGCGTAAAAACTACCGCTCGAGCGGAAGAACTGCAGAGCAAAATACTGGGAGATGGAAAATCACGCTCGAGCGTCAAAATTCTCGCTCGAGCGGAGAAGCAACAACGAAGGGACCGCTCGAGCGTTAAAACTTCCGCTCGAGCGTGAAGGCCAAAATCTGAGCATCACCTATTGGCATCTAAAATCAACCAACCTGTAACAGACCCGCCCAACACAACCTATACTTCAAATACAAAGAGATTAAAGGACAACAACAACCAATAAGTAATGACAGGATCCACAGAACCTAAGTCCGGATACAATAATTTAAAGAGAAAAGACCGGGGTCGCTATAACCTCCCCTCCTTAAAAGAATTTCGTCCCCGAAATTAAGCACAAGGTTTCGAAAACAAGTTTTTCTCAAATTCCAACAATATGATAACTCACTAATAAACAACTTGACCCAACACCGGCCATTCCATCTCTTAACAAAGAGGCATGCCACAATATGAAAAACAACCATATATTTCAACCTGCATTAACACTATGCAATTTTCTTTCAATTTCAACAATTTTCAATATATTTAATATATACCATGTTCCCTTAAACTTCCATTTCGAGGCAAGTTCCAAAATATTTCTATTAACCAAAACATTCTAAATGTTTTACAGCTTAAGACATATATAAAAAGCTTTAAAGTTCGACAATATTACAAAATCTAACTACAAGATTACAAATCAATAAACATGTCCGGATATTTCTCGCGGACTTCCAACTCACGTTCCCATGTGGCTTCCTCCACCCCGTGATGTTTCCACAAAACTTTCACCAAAGGAATGGTCTTGCCTCGCAAGACTTGATCCCGCTTATCCATGACCCTAACCGGTCTCTCCTCATACGAGACATCCTCATCAACTACTAAATCGGTCCAATCCAATACATGTTATGGATCCGGCTCATACTTCCGAAGCATACTCACATGAAACACGTCATGTACTCCGGACAACTGCGGCGGCAAAGCTAAACGATAAGCAGTCTCGCCAATCCTCTCAAGGATCTCAAAAGGACCAATGAATCGAGGGGACAACTTCCCGCTCTTCCCAAACCTCATCAATCCCCGTCTTGGTGATATCTTCAAAAAGACATGATCACTCACCTCAAACACCAAAGGTCTCCTCCTACGGTCGGCATAAGATTTCTGACGACTCTGGGCTGTAACAAGCCTCTTACGGATAAGCTCAACCTTCTCCGTCGTTTCCCTCACTAACTCCGGACCCAACAGAGGTGCATCACCCACCTCGGCCCAACAAACAGGAGACCTACACGGTCGGCCGTATAAGGCCTCAAATGGTGCCATACCGATACTAGACTGGAAGCTGTTGTTGTAGGCAAACTCCACTAATGGCAAGTGCCTCTCCCATGACCCGCTAAAGTCAAGAACACAACCCCGAAGCATATCTTCAAGGATCTGAATAGTACGCTCGGACTGCCCATCAGTCTGAGGATGATAAGCTGTGCTAAAGGTCAACTTAGTACCTAAGGCGCTCTGCAAGCTCTGCCATAATCTGGCAGTAAAACGAGGGTCCCTATCGGAGACGATCGTCACTGGAACCCCGTGCAACCTCACTATGTCCCGAATATACAAGTCGGCAAGATGATCTACTGAATCTCTAACGCGCATAGGAATGAAGTGCGCCGACTTAGTCAACCGGTCTACAACCACCCAAATAGCATCACTGCCCCGCTGAGTCCTCGGAAGACCTACAACGAAGTCCATAGTGACATGCTCCCACTTCCACTCGGCAATAGGCAAGGGTTGCAACAAACCCGCTGGCCTCTGATGTTCGGCCTTCACTTGCTGACAAGTAAGGCACTTAGACACGAAAGCTGCCACATCTCTCTTCATACCCCGCCACCAAAACTGGTGACCCAAATCCCGATACATCTTAGTACCTCCCGGATGCACTGCAAGGCGTGAATGATGAAACTCTCGGAGTACCTCCTCTCGATGAGACTCCGGCACAAACAGACGGTCTCGGTATCTCACACTCAGGTCGGGATACACCGTCAAACCTTTCTCAACCTTCCCACCAGAAATCTTCTCACGGAGGGATTCTACCTCAAGGTCGCCCCTCTGAGCCTCTAACACTCGAGTCACAAGTGTAGGTTGCGCAACAACAGAAAACAAGGCCGCAGCCTCAACGGATTCGCCCAGAAGCAAATCAAACTCTCCAAGTGCACCTAACATCTCCCACTCTCGGATGGCTATACTAGCTATGTCACCAACAGGTTTCCTGCTAAGGGCGTCGGCCACCACATTGGCCTTTCCCGGATGATAATGCAATTCAAAGTCATAATCCTCAATAAATTCCATCCACCTCCTCTGCCTCAAGTTCAAGTCTTTCTGTGTGAACAGATATTTCAGACTCTTATGATCCGAGAATACCTCGAACCTCTCACCGTAAAGATAATGTCTCCAAATCTTCAAGGCAAATATCACAGCTGCTAACTCTAAATCATGCGTAGGGTAATTCTTCTCGTGAACTTTTAACTGACGTGAGCCATAGGCAACCATTTTCCCCTCTTGCATCAACACACAACCAAGACCCTCTCGTGAGGCGTCACAATAGACTGCATAACCCAACCCTCTCTCCGGAATAATCAAGACTGGAGCAGTGGTCAGTCTAACTTTCAACTCCTGGAACGACTTTTCACAAGTCTCACTCCAAACGAATTTGACTCCCTTCCGAGTCAATCTAGTCAAAGGCGAAGCTAATCTGGAGAAATCTCTTACAAACCGGCGATAATACCCAGCTAATCCCAGAAAACTGCGGATCTCAAACACACTCTTAGGCTGTACCCAATCTTGCACTGCCTCTGTCTTGGATGTATCAACAGACACCCCTTCCCTAGAAACTACATGGCCTAAGAACTTCACCTCCTCTAGCCAGAACTCACACTTCCCAAACTTAGCATAAAGCTGATGGGCTCTAAGTAAATCAAGCACCACCCTCAAGTGTTCCTCGTGCTCTTCTTCTGAAGGTGAATAGATAAGGATGTCGTCCACGAAGACGACTACAAAACGATCTAGAAATTCCCGGAATATTCGGTTCATCAAATCCATAAATACTGCCGGTGCATTGGTAAGCCCAAATGGCATCACCAAAAACTCATAGTGGCCATACCGCGTACGGAATGCCGTCTTTGGAATATCCTCCTCCCTGACTCTCAACTGATGATAACCTAATCTCAAGTCTATCTTCGAGAAACAACGGGAACCTTTCAACTGATCGAACAGATCATCTATATGGGGCATAGGGTACTTATTCTTAACCGTAGCCCGATTCAATTTTCGGTAATCTATACAAAGTCTCAAAGCACCACCTTTCTTTTTAACAAAGAGGGCCGGTGCTCCCCAAGGCGAAACACTAGGACGAATAAAGCCTTTATCTAGCAACTTCTGGAGTTGGATCTTCAACTCAACTAACTCAACTGGGGCAAAACGATAAAGTGCCATAGAAATCGGCGCCGTGCCGGGCACTAAGTCAATAGAGAATTCAATCTCTCGATGCGGTGGCAAACCAACAAGATCCTCGGGAAAAACGTCCGAGTACTCACACACCACCCTTGGCAACACAATCTGAGTCTCACTGTCCTCACTAATCGAAAGGTTAGCAAGTAGACCACTAAGCTCACTCCGTCCTCGCGGAACATACCCCGGTGGCAAAACACTACCAACACGGTCCCCCAGAAAATGAAAACACTCACCATTCACGGTACAACAAGTGACTCTCTGGCGGTAGCAATCAATAACTGCCCGGTATGACGATAACCAGTCCATACCCAAAATAACATCGAAACCTCTCATAGGCATAACTACAAAGGAAAATGGGATTCTATGGTAATCAACCTCTATATCACAACCCCTAACACCGTGTTTCAAAATCAATTCACCCCCAAGAGGCGACACTACACAAATAGGAGATGCTAACTGTGCTAACTCCAACTCCAAAACAGATGCAAATGCAGCAGACACAAAGGAATGAGATGCACCCGTATCAATCAAAACATTAGCAACCGAGTTGCAAAACAAGAAAGTACCTCTCACAACAGATGGAGCCGGTACAAGATCCTGCGTGGTAACAGCATACACGCGCCCAGATGACCTCTGATCAACCTGCTCACCCCTAGGAGCATAAGATTGCTGCACCGACTGAGACGATGAAGCCCCCTGATTGGCCCTCGAGGCCTGACCCGACTGAGATGGCTGTTGACCCTGAATCTGCCTCAAACCAGATGCACCAGGTGTGCCACCCAACTGCGGGCAATACCTCCTCATATGCCCTGGCTGACCACACTGATAACACGAGAGTGGCTGGCCTCTACCCTGACTCTGGCTCTGAGATCGAGCCGAAGATGATGCTGCTCTCTGCACTCCTCCCCTCTGAGGACAAACTGGAGACTTGTGGCCCAGCTGGCCACACTTGAAGCAGGTAATGTCTCCTTGACTGCCTTTCCCCGAACTAGCACTCGGCACAGGAAAAGTCGATCTAGAAAAGCTACTCTGAGACTGTTGGGGATTAAAACCCTTCTGTCTCCTACCATCACTCTGACCATCCTGACTCCTCTTGGAGCCCTTCTGTCCTTCCTCCTCCTCCTGCATCATGATTTCCATGTGGGCTGCAGCATCAACCAAACGCCCATAATCCCGAATCATAGTTCCCCCAACTCTCAGCTTGAGGCCACGCCTCAACTTCCTCTCAAACTCAATACAACGGCGTTCCTCAGACGCCACCAATTCAGGTGCAAACCTGGACAAACTAGTAAATGCAGCCTCAAACTCGGCCACTGAAGAACTCGACTGCTTAAGCTGGCAGAACTGGTCTCTCAGCTTCTCCCTAACTGCTGGAGATAAGAACTTCTCCTGGAAAGCATTCACAAAAGCGTCCCATGTACCTCCTATACGCCCCTTAGTGAACTTCCACCACTGACCCGCATCCCCCTTCAACTGGAATGATGCCAAGGTCACCTTCAACCCCTCGTCTTCGATGCCAAGCATCTCAAACGTCTTCGTTGTCTGTTCGAGCCATTCATCTGCCTTAAGCGGCTCTTTAGGATCACCCACAAATTCATCCGGATTAGACCGGAAGAACTCCCTCTTCAGAAAGGAAGGTCCTGCATCCGCAACAACAACCTGGGCTTGATTCTCAGCCCTAAGAATGCCTACTGACTCCCTGAATGCCCCTGCTATCTCTCGGGCTAAAGCGCCCATAGCCTGCTGGCCTACTGGCTCGGCCACATTGGCCTGGCCAATTCCCTCATGAACTGCCGGAATCTCCTCTGGCACCGGTACCTCCTGCCTACCTGGCCTACCACGCCTACCGCGTCCTCGTCCTCGTCCTGACATCCTAATAAAGGAAACAAACAAAGACGTTAGCACATTAATAAATGTGCCGAAACTAAACACTCGCGTCCTAATGCATTGGACAAAAATAATTCATTCCGCGTAAGCACATAATCACATAAGCACCTACGAATTTCATTCCTGGATAATAATAGTCCCGAAGCGTTACTATAGTTCCGGTTGGAAACAGCATTGATCAAGTGCCTTTCCAACAAGACTACTAGAAACTCAAGGGTCCAATTAACATCCTAGAAACTACGTTCCATACCCACATAATCACATAAACATGCTATCATATAAGCACATAACCTTAAATCTAAGTCTCTATCAAGCGAGACGAACCCATTGTGATACTAATCACTTCCCACGTACCCAAAGTATTCGAACCCGGTACGCTCTGATACCAAGTTGTCACGCCCTCAAAATAAACCCATAATAACCATAACATTAACATGCATTTATAAAAGAAAACGAATCATTTGAGTTATTCATCAGAGTATTCTTATTGAAAGACATCACATGTAACATCCTGCAACATCAAAATAAATGCCCTAAGGGCTTACATCTTTCCAAGCTAACACTTGGACACAAAAAGAATGAGTACTAACTCATTTACAAGTTAAGCCCTAGGCTTGAATGTTTACATGAAATCTCAAAAAAAAATAACAAAATAAAACATATAACTAAAGACAAGTCTTCAAAATCCCAAACATCAAATCCTTCCAGGCTAAGTTCGTGGAGGTAGCTTATCACCTGAACCTGAAAGTGATGTTCCCATAAAGGGTGAGCCACAGCCCAGTAGAAAAATACTAAACCAAATATAAGCATTGAATAAAGCTATAGCATTCAATAGATGGTTAACCAAGATAATCAATTTTATCATTAAACAGTCTCATGACACTAATGTCTAAGACACATTTCACTTTCCATTATTATCAACATGGCTCTGAACCTGGCCAAACTTACAACAGTGAATTATTTATCATATTCACATTACTTCCAATATCCACAAAACAAATGAGACTCATGCTCATATCAAAACACTTCATACTTCCCATTTGATACACATTTTAGTGCTGTATCAATAATCATGTAAAAACACTTCAATATAATAAGCACACATAAAAATGGTGCTAATGGAGTCCATCCCCTATCTCCTCCCAAACAAAAATCCGGTTTAGAGGTCCATCCCCTATCTTCCCCTAAACCGTGGAGTACATCCCCTATCTCCTCCCAAACAATATGCATATGCAATGCTCAATCAATACATGTAATTTCTGTATTAATTCAATAGTCTAAATTTATGACTTAACAAATTGATTAGTTTCAATTTTCCCTAATCCGCATGCAATGTCTACAACAAGCACGACTATCCTCCACCGATAGCCCAAAACAGTTATTTCTAGACTCGAAAAATAAATATACCAACAATTCAATAGGCGAGTGATTTATATTATCCAACTACACCATTTAATCAATAAATTCCCCAATTTCATGGATTTAACCAAATTCCCCAATTTCATTAAATTAATTACTCAAATCAATTTAGCAATTCAACTAGGTTTTTTTCCCAAAATTTTCAAAGTGTCCCCAACCTATCAAAATACCAAACTTAGAACAAAGCATATAAAATGGAGTAGGAAAATCCCTACCTCGAAGAAAATAACTCGTATGGAGAAGATGGAGATGAAGACCAAAGACCAACGTGCTCCAAATCCCAAGTTTCTCAGATTAAAACGAAGCCCTCAACTCACTCTAACTTTTTAATAAAGGATCTAAGGTAGAAACTCACTCTAAGTAGATCAATCGAAAGAGAGAAGGTGTGTAGAGGGAGAGAGAGAGATAAAAACACTCCAGGGGCGGTTTTTAAAAAGTTATGAAGGAAAAGTAGGTCAAAAAGTGATCCAAAAAGTGAAATCACGGACTGATATAATCGACTCTACGCTCGAGCGTAGAAAGCCCCGCTCGAGCGTAAGACACAGAATCATGCTCGAGCGTGAAGAAAGCCGCTCGAGCGTCGATTGCACCCTTCCAGAAGTTTTGCAGGCGCTGGCACCCGCTCGAGCGTCAAACTCCCCGCTCGAGCGGAGGAGCAAAAACAAGGGATCACGCTCGAGCGTAAAAACTACCGCTCGAGCGGAAGAACTGCAGAGCAAAATACTGGGAGATGGAAAATCACGCTCGAGCGTCAAAATTCCCGCTCGAGCGGAGAAGCAACAACGAAGGGACCGCTCGAGCGTTAAAACTTCCGCTCGAGCGTGAAGGCCAAAATCTGAGCATCACCTATTGGCATCTAAAATCAACCAACCTGTAACAGACCCACCCAACACAACCTATACTTCAAATACAAAGAGATTAAAGGACAACAACAACCAATAAGTAATGACAGGATCCACGGAACCTAAGTCCGGATACAATAATTTAAAGAGAAAAGACCGGGGTCGCTATAGTGAAGCTGCTAAAGACATCTTCTTCAAATACAGATAGAAGGTGGCTGTTCTGAAGCTCGGTCAGGGGCAAGAAACTGAGATCTTCCAAAACCCTCCCCCTCACTTCATTCCAAGTTACATGGCGGACTATACCAAAGCCATTCAATAGAAGCTTCTCCAAGAGGGGGAGGAGGGAGAAGAATCCCCTGATCCAAACAATGCCCCGCCTACAAACTGTGATCACGGTCTCCAGACTCTTCAGACAGCTCAGGTAGAGCCACTCAGCCAACCGGTGCCAAGTACGGTCGAGGGGGCGCCTGTGACCGACCTACCCCAAGGAGAACCCACTGAAATCGACCTACCGAGTGATGAAGCTCGAGTTGATCTGGATGTTGATTTGGACCATCTTTTTGTCTAATTTTCTTCTCGTTTAAGCTCTCAATGAAAAATGTAACTGGGCTATAAGCCCCTCCTCTTGTACTGAATGAAAAATGAATGAAATTTCCTATTTTGCCCAACTTTTTGTTCGATTAATGTACTTTTTCCCTTAGTGTACTTTCTGTAAGCCTAGCCAGCCTAATGTAGCTCGGCTTTCCCTTATTCTGCCCACCTTGTTTGCCCGAGAATCTCAGCCAAACAACAACTTTAGGTAAGTGTTGATCAAACCTGTCAACCTTCTCCAGCCTAGATCCTTATCTCGGCTGAAAAACAACAGATGTTAGGTTAAACTTGCCAAACTTCTTTCAGTCTAGATTCTTATCTCAACTGAAAAAAGAAAAAACGTTGGTTAATTTTGCCAACCTTCTTCAGCCTAGATCCTTATCTCGGCTAAAGAAGGGAAAAGTGTTGGTTAATCTTGCTAACTTTGTTATTTGCCCCCAGTTGGCAATAACTATGAACAACTTTTTACAGTATAAAGAATTGTGCTAGAAAGAACTACTTGCTTTATTTGAAAAAAAGAAAAAATTACAAGTGTTTTAAGGAAAAGCTAAAAATAAAATAGTTTGAGATTGGCCGTGTTCCATGGCCTGGGAATAACTTTGTTGTCCAAATCTCCCAAGTGATATGCCCCTTTTCCCGCTATACCAATCACTTTAGATGATCCTTCCCAGTTAGGTCCTAGCTTGCCGTCTCCAGGTATCAAAGTGCTGCCCATTACTTTGCACAGTACCCAACCTCCAATCTTGAATTGCCTTGGGTGCACTATTTTGTTGTATTTCCGGGACAACTCTTGTTGGTATGAGGCAATGTGAACTAATGCCTTTTCTCTTCTTTTTTCTACAAGGTCAAGTTTCAAGGTTATGGCCTCACCATTCAAGTTGGGTCAGAATTTTCGCTTCTGATAGTGGGGAGGCCCACTTCCAGCGAGATTACCGCCTCCATGCCGTAGGCCAAGGAAAAAGGTGTTTCTCTAATTGATCGCCATGGTGTAGTACCGTAAACCCATAAAACATGAGGAAGCTACTCAGCCCACTTGTCTTTTGCTCTTTCCAACCTCTTCTTCAGACCGTCTAAGACAACTTTGTTAGAGGCTTCAACCTGGCCATTAGCTTGGCTATATGCCGGTGTAGAGTTGTAAAATTCTATTTTGTATTCTTCGTAAAAGCCCCTGAAGATTTTGCCATCAAACTGAGTGTCGTTGTCGGATATTAGAGCCTTGGGTATGTCGAACCGAGCTATGATGTTCTGCCAGACGAATTTCTTAACGTCTTTCTCTTTTATAAATGCGAGTGCTTCTGCCTCCACCCACTTTGTGAAATAGTCTGTCGCTACGAGAAAAAATTTTCTGTTGCCGGGCGCAATTGGAAGTGGTCCCACTATGTCCAGGCCCCACATTGCAAAGGGCCACGGGCTGGTCAATAGTAGAAGCTCTCTAGCTGGTTAATGTATTTGGTGTACGAACTTCTAACATTTCTCGCACTTCCTGACATGTTTCTCTGAATCTGCTTGCATGTATGGCCACCAATATCCTTGTAAAATTGCTCTGTAGGCCAATGACCTTCCCTTTGGTAGCTTTCGCAGACGCCTTCATGTATTTTGAACAAAAATGCCTCAACCTTACTGGGATGGACACACTTCAAGTAAGGTCCTGTGAAGGATTTTTTGTATAATGCTAGTGATAGAGAGAGCCAAAATCGCTGTGATTTTGTTCTAATTTTGTTGGCTTCTTTCTTTGCTTCAGGCAAGATGCCATCTTTTAAAAATATTATGATGGGATCCATCCAGGAAGGGCCTAACTCGGTACAACATGCTTCTGCTGCTTCGGGTTCTTCAATACTTGGTCTGAGTAGGAAGTCAATCAGTAACGGGTGTGGAATAGATGTATCAACCATTGATGCAAAACTGGCCAGCTCATCCGCTTTACTGTTTTCCTCTCGGCCGATTTGCTCTATCCGATCTACTTCGAACTTCATGATCTCCCTTCTGACCAACTCTTAGTACTTAGCCATCCTATTAACCTTTGCTTCGTAGTCACCTGAAATCTAGTTGACTACCAGCTGGGAGTCATTATAGACCATCAGCTCAGTGGCCTTCATATGAAGTGTTGATTTTAATCTTACTAGTAATGCTTCATACTCCGCCTCGTTGTTAGATGTTGGGAAGCCAAGGTTGACTGTTTGTTTAATTGTTAAGCCATCCAGTGAGACGAGGACTATGCCAAGTCCTGCACCGTGCCTGCTGGATACTCCATCTACGAAGAGTTTCCACATCTCTCCGACGAATAGCTTCCAACAAGTGGAGGGATCGAATGATGTCTTGGGATCAGGGGTGTCGCTAATGTTTTCTTCTAGGTTGATGTTTGCCGTTGGGCTTTGATCTTCACTGTCTGACTGTCTCAAGTCTTTACTTTCTGGTGAGTCCTTGCTGGCAGTGTTGTGGTTTGTTCATCTTTCTATTTTCTCAAGCCTAAGCGGCTTGCTATGCAGTTGGGCGTCCTGCTTTGGGGGCTGCGCAATTCCTGCGGCACTTTCCCTCTTTCTTTTGGTTGCCCCGGTCAAATCGATCAGGCAAACACGATGACTTCCTGGCGTGATCTCGGCCACAAAGTCTGCCAAAGCTTAGGCTTTTATTGCGGTTCTTGGTTGAAACTTAATATCGAATTGCCCTAACTCCACAGCCCATTTCAAAATTCGTCCCAAAAAATCCACCCTTTCAAACAAGGCTTTTAAGGGGAAGGCCGTTAAGACAATCACAGTGTGGGCATGGAAGTAATGCGCCAATTTTCTTGAGGCCATCATCAAAGCTAAAGCCAACTTTTCCAATGGCAGGTACCTTGTTTCAGCGCCCAGTAATGTCTTGCTGACATAAAAGATTGGCAAGTGTTGTATTCCCTCAGCTCTCACCAACACAACGCTAACTGCATGTTGGGAAACTACTAAGTACAAAAAGAGCTCCTCTCCTGGTACTGGGGTTACTAACAACGGATGAGAGGTCATGTAGTTTTTCAAGCTTTCCAGGGCGCGGTCGCACTCATCATCCCACTCAAACTTGGCCTTCAGCGCCTGAAAGAATGGTCGACACCTATCTGATGATCGACTTATGAACCGATTGAGCGCGGCTGCTAGGCCAGTGAGATGTTGTACCTCTTTAACTGTGTTGGGCCTTTCAAGATCTTTGATGGCTTTGATCTGAGAGGGATCAGCTTATATACCCCGGTTGGTTACTAGAAAGCCTAGGAATTTGTTTGACCCTACACCGAATGCGCATTTAAATGTGTTTAAACGCAACTTGTGGGACTTCAAAATTTGAAACATTTTATCTAGGTCCCTGAGATGGTCCCTCTCATCTCTGCTTTTGACCACCATATCATCTATGTAAGCCTCCATTGTTCTACCTAACAATGGTTCAAACATTTTGGTGATCATCCGTTGGAATGTAGCCCATGCGTTCTTTAAGCCAAATGGCATGACCTTATAGCAGTATAGTCCTCTGGGTGTTGTAAATGACGTGACATCCTAATCCGGTTCATATATAGCGATCTAATGGTAACCGCGATACGCATCAAGAAAGCTAAGTCAGTTATGCCCTGTCGTTAGGTCCACCAGCTGGTCTATTCGTGGCAGGGGAAAGCTGTTCTTTGCGCATGCTTTGTTGACTGTTTTGTATTCCACACAAACGCGCCGTTTTTCGTTCTTTTTTGGTACCACTACGATGTTGGAAATCCACATAGGATAGTGTACTTCTCTGATTGCTCTTGCCTTCAGCAAGTTTTCCACTTCCTCCACCACTATCTTTGCGTGGTGGAGCGTTGATCGGCAAGTTCGCTGTATAATTGGTCTGGCAGTTGGATGGACATTGAGTTGATGGCAAATAAAATTAGGGTCAATGCGAGGTATGTTGTACGGTGTCCAGGCAAACACTTCAATGTTAGAGGTTAAAAATTTCGTGACCTCTATTCTCTCAGTGCTGGACAGAGATGAGCCGAGCAAGAAAAACTTTTCTAGGTTTTTTTCATCTATCCTTACCTCTACCAAGTCTTCCACCGCCTTCTATTCGGCTGCTTTACCGACATCTGTAAACAGTTCATTGCTTTCTGGCTCCTCCACCATCTATACAAACCCTTTTGCAGCTCGACTGCTATTTACTATGACAAAGCACTGTTTTGACATGATTTGGTCTCCTAAAACTTGTTCAATCACTCCGGTTTTGTTAGGGAACCATAATGTCTGATGGTAGGTTGATGCCACCAAGCGCATGGCGTGCAACCATGCTCTTCCCAAGATTATGTTATAGGTGGAAGGGACCTTCAATACCCAAAATTCCACCTGTTTCGTCATTGTTCCTACCTTGACTCGCAGAATTATCTTGCCAACTGGCCATTCTGGCATTGAGTTGAAACCGACGAGGGGAGATGTTACCAGCGCCAAGCCTTTATCCTCCAATTTTAGTTGCTTGAAGGTCTCGTAGTACATTATTTCGCAGCTTCCTTGGTCAATCAGAATCCACTTGATGTCAAAATTCTTGACGCGCAAAGTGACCACTAACGCGTCATTGTGAGGGCAATATAGCCTTGTTAGATCCCTGTTTGAGAAGGATATGACGTTCGTTGCCTCCGTTTTTTCCCTTTTGACGGTAGGTTGTGCACTTAGTACCTTCCTCAAGTGCTCAGCCTTTTTGATCATCCCTCTGAGCTCACATACCTGCTCAGGTTCAATGATCCCATGTATCACGTTGCTTACGCCTTAGGGTGGACCATCGACCGGCATCCCACTCGGCCTACTGTGGTCCTGGGTGGCTGGCTGCGTTCCCCCTTCTATATACTGGTCCAGGTGACCAGTGGCCACTAACTCCTCCAGATGTTGCCTCAATGGTGTATAATTTTCAGTTTGGTACCCCTTTTCATCATGGAAGGTACAACGGTACCTTTCATTGTAACCTCTTTGTGTTTCTCCTAACTTGGCCGGCCACCGAACAAAGGGTTCATCGCATTTCTCGCTAAGAATCCGGTAGATAGGTTTGTTGAATACTGTGGTAATGGTAGTGCAAACTCTCAACTTCCTTGTTTGGGGGTCCTCTCTGTTGGCTCGTCTGCCTTGCCCATTCTTGCTTGGTTGTTCCATTGTGTTGACTTTCGCTGCAATCTTTTTATTCGGTACCGTTGTTGTGTCAGATTTTGTTTTAGCGCGGGCGCTATCTTCCTCTACCCGGATATATTGATGTATTCTCTCCATAAGGCCTCCATCGTGCGGGGTGGCATCATCGTCATTGAATCCCTCAACTTGTTGCCGATCGGTAAACCCCGTTTGTACTGTGCGATGGCGAGGTTTGTGGGGCAATCCCCAATCTGATTTAAAGTCTCCCAATATCGACTGTTGTAAGATCTCAATGTCTCCTTCTCGCCCATGTCAATGGAGAGTAGCTGGTCAATCTCCACTAGTGTCTTGGTATTCGTTCTAAGTCTAGTCACAAATGCCTCTACCAATTGCGCCCATGAGGCTATGCTACCTTCTGGCAGCCTTTCAAACCACGTTAGACCCAGGTCACCAAGGCTTGAAGGAAACAAGATACACATTAGAGCCTTGTTCCACCGATATACTGCCATAACCTGGCAGAAGTGGCTCAAGTGCATGTAGGGATTTGACTTTCCCTCATAAGTAGTGAATTTGGGCTGGTGGAAGCCTGAGGGTAATGGTGCATTCTCTATCGCTGAAACGAACAACGAATTCTGCAACCTTGCTAGCACTTTGTCAGCTGGTTCATAGGCAAGCCGTAGCTTTGGCTTTCCAACCTCGATACTCCTATGCATCCTAGGTGCCAATCGTTGTAGAGTAGAGACTATGCGGGGATCGCACGCCCGAGTGTCTTCTCTTCTTCGAGCCTTTTCCTCAAGCACTGTCCGTAGGTCCGCCGACCTTGGCAACTCCGTGTGCCTAGACGTCATTTGGTGCGAGTGCAAGAGCCTGTAACTGCTTTCATCCGTGTAGGACCTTTCAGTTCTCGTTCTCTCAGACCTGAAGGAACGAGTCTTAGAAGTCCTTGATTGTGTATCACCTTTCCTGAGGCTCTTGCTTTCAGCTTGTGATGGTGTGACTTGTCTGTCACGATCTTCCGAGTGGTAAGAGAGCGTGTTGCCTCTGCGCCCTTCTTACGTTGCCACTCATTTGCCCCTTATCTAGCGCTTCATAGTCTCCATGTCTGCCGTCATCCTCCTTATTAATTCATCTTGCTCCATCACGCAATCCTCCAGAACTTGAGGATTCAACCTCCGTCTCTACCTTTCAGGACTTTGAGAGCGATGAAGGCTGAAGCCCCGTCTTTCACAGGAATCTCTCCGCGGGTTCCATCGCTGGGGGTCTAACTCTACCATGGGTGGGATAAAAAGTAAGCCTTCGCGTCTCCCACCCCCCTTCGGGGTTTGTCCATCAATAGCAGATTACGGAAAATCTTCATTATGCGCCATTGATTTCAACTAAAAAGAAAAACTTTGATCAAAAGCTTTTGTTCTTCGTGCGTTCCCACAGAAGACGCCAATTGTACGAGCACAGAATAATCTTCTCGTATAATCCTGTTGATCAAGTTTGCACTCCTCCAAACATCGTCGCTTTGCTAGCTGAAAACACAAACATGAGTTAGTCGGCGGGTGTGTGCTAGAAACCCCTTCGATGCCTAAGTCAACAATTAAACAATAGACAAAAAACTCTGTGTATTTGAGAGTAGAAATTGTGATACATGTACATAGGTCCTGTCATGAGCTTTTGTAGATTTCACCTGGCACAATCCTAGTATGACCCTAACTCTCCTTCTAAGAGTCCTCTTAGGAATCACACTCCCAAGGATAATGCCCATCCTAATAACACCCTACTCACTACTAGCCAAGTGAGATGGCTTAAAACCTCCTTACCTTGGTTTAGTAACAGACCAACCGAGCCAGCATGGTCGCGCCCTGCGCCAAACCACGCTCACATAGCTCAGCACTACTGCAGGTTACTCTGCAAGTCTACTGTTTAGACGACGTCCAGCAGAGCTATTATATACATCGGTCCTCCCGCCAATAATATCTCGGTTCAGTTCGACTAGACCAGGCCACTGGTAGCCTGCCTCGAACCAAACTGTCGGGATAAAGGACCAAACTTTTTACCTCGGCCTGTAGTACAGCTCAACATCCAGGAAGTTGCACCTAGCTCAGTCATTTTCAATAGTTGCACTTAGCTTGGCCCAATTTTCTCATAAATTACCCTCTCATCATTGTATCCTGGGAGATAGACGTTATTTTTCCGTAAGCATCGTAGCAAAGCGAATCTGTCTTAAGGACAGAGTGTCACACACTTGACTTTATCTTTTAATTATTCATTCAGTTCGGTAAAATAAATCTTGTAAGTTATTTATTTGTTTGATTTTGTTTTAATTTATTTATTGTACACAGAAAATTATTCCAACAGAAACAACTTGAGTAAGAAAATGAGCCATTTTTTTATTAAATTCAAATTTAATAAAAAGTTTGAGTAACATTGGAGATGGTCTTATACATCAATTAACTAATTTTTCTCTCTCATCTCTTGTTTTTTTCACATCCAACACACAAATCAATTTTTTTTTTCTTTCTCTCTCTCATTCCTTCTTTCACATCACACACATCAATCAATTATTTTTTATTTTACCCATACAAAAATATTACAAATCATCCTAAACTACAAAATTTCAAATTTGTAAAAATTATTTTTAAAATATACAACTAAATAAATTTTTTAATTTTAAAAACTGTTTCTAAAAAATGTCTCAAAATTTGATTATGAAAACCAAACCAAATGCAACCTTTACTTTTTCAATCCGTTTTAGGTAGATAAATCTAGAAAGTTCGAAAAATTAAAAATTAAAAAATTAAAAAGACAAAATAAGCATAAAAGAAAAGTCCATTATTTTTATTTATTTATCTATCCCGAATTTTTTTATTTATATTTTTGGGTTAATCTTGTAGAATAGAATTTTTAGAAGTCATTATAGGTTTGTGTTGATTTTTGGTGGTGTTTCGGAATCGCGTGTAATTTTATATTTTTGGGTTTATTTTTGTCTACGGAATCGCGTGTGATTGCGGAGGCCTTGTAATTTTCTCCGTTGGACCTGCGTGTGATTGTGCTCTCTCCGTCGACTTTTTTAATTAATTTGCGTTCACATTGGCGGTGTTTGGGAATCTGTGAGGTAGACCGTTTTAGCCCGATGGAAAAAAGGCGGAATGGTTTGGAAATTGATTATTTTAATTTAGTTATTAATTTTTTTAAAATTATTATGTAAAAAAATAAAAAGGGTGATGTGATGATTTAGGAGTTGTTTGAGATGATTTAAATAAGTATATTTTTTGACTTTTTATGAAATATGGGTTGAATTTGAAGTGATGTGTTAGAGAGGTAATATGACTTAAATAAGATGATGTGACTTAAATATAATAGTGACTTTTTGACTTCTTAGTTATTTTCAAACTTGCCAAACCAGCTCTTAATTTGGCTTCCCAAACAATTCTTGGGTGTTTGAAAATTAACTTTTTTTAGTATTTTTTTATTTTTAATTTATAAAAATATGTATTAAAAAAAGGATAAATTATAAATACATTCTTAAAGTTTGCTTAAAATATAAATTGTCTTTTGTGATTTGAAAAATTACAAATACTCTCTTATTAGAATTTTTTATTCAACAGAATTAATTAAAAAAATGAAATTCATAATTGCTATCCTATATAATAATAAAATTACCTAAATTATTAATTAAAACATATTTTTAACATCATTAAAAATTATTAATTAACTTGATAATTTATTATTAAAATGGACAATTTGTTATGAAATTATAAACCTTAGGAGGTGGAATGTAATTTTTAACATCACACGGGGCGATTCGTATTTTAATCAAATTTTAGGAGGTATATATTTGTAATCTATCCTAAAAAATATAAATAAAATAATTTGACAAGTTCTGACTTTTTAAATTTTTTTTACTAAAAATTAAAGTTCCCAAACAAGGGCTTAACAACTTTTTTTTATGATCAAAGGATAGAAAATTATTTATTTACAATTATAAGAAAATTTATACAGTAATTAACTAGGCAATTAAAATTTAAAAAATGCATATTTAAATGCTCAACATTGAAAGATTCAAAAATAATACTAATAAACAAACAAACAACCCTACAAAAATTTTCATAATAAATAAAAATAAATATCCCACACCCTACGTCAAAAATTCGTTTGGTTAAGTGGATTGATTATTGGCTTTTGACTATTTAGTCTAAGACTAAAAAATTTGTTTGGGTTGATTTTTTTGACTTTTTTGAAATCTTATTAGAGAAAAAGTAAAATAATTATAGTTTCGATATGACATTTTATCTTATTAATTTTTTAACATATTTTGACTTTTTATGGCTAATTTAGCCAAAAAATTGAAAAAGCCCACTTGCCAAATGAGGGCTATAAACTTTTCAAAATTAATCAAATACGCGTGTCGGACACTCAACACTTGAACAAGGGTGTGAGATATATATTCGATACTTTTCATTGGATATTTCTCATTTTTTATTTATTTAACATTATCTTACATGTATTATTTATTGTGTATTTGCTATAAAACATATTTTTGACGTTGTATGTGTTTAGTGAATTTATTTTATTTTTTAAATGCATCTAGATTAAGTGTAATTAAAAAGTATTAAAAAAATTGATTAAAATATAAAATAAAAAAATCACTAAATATAAACGGCAATTTTGAAAAAATAAACTAAACAAAGCAAAAAAATTTGTGATATTATTGTTGGTCCTTGTTGTGGTTAAGGTAATGGTGGTGGTTGAATATAAAATTACAAAAATAAAATAAAGTTAGTAATAATAATAATAATAATATTTTATCTTGAAATAGTTTACAGTGATCTCAATATATTGTCTAATTTTATCATATTTTCACATATTATGTGTTCACACATAGCCAAATCAGAGAACCCCTAAGATCTAGCACTGCCTAACCAAAGGACTTACCTAGGACTTGGGAGAAAGGATGGGTGGCTACTAGCAAAGTGGAAAGACCTGAATAAATTTGGACAGATTAAAACAAAAGACTGTAAACAATTTCAACACAGGAATGAGAAGAAGACACAGAAATAATGATTCAGTTAGAAACAGAAGCAACATAACTTGGCTCTAATACCAAAAGGAGACGATTATTTAGAAGTAATTTTTCAGTCAATTTTAGGTCTACAACTTTGCCTGCTATACCTAATCAAGGTTTAGTAATAAATGAAGAAAATGTAGAAATACAAAATGATAAAATTGATTTAAGTTGGAATATACCACGTTTACCAATTAAAGAAATTTATAAAACTACTTTTATACAAAATACATTTAATGTTAATCTTCATGTTAAAACTTTAGAACAAGTCTATGCTTTAGAAAAACCTAGAGAAACATGTCAATTATTTGATGCTAATACTATTAAACGTCATTTGAAAACTGGTCATAATTTTATTCATTTAGGGTTAATTCAAGTTGGTATCAAACCATTAACACAACAAGATAAAAATACTTCTGTTTTACTATGCTTACAAGATGCTCGTTTTCTTGATTATAATGATAGCTTAATGAGTATGATGGAAACTGGTCTTCACAAAGGACCCGTCCATTTTAATTGTTTTCCTGATTTCACTCTTAGTCTTAGAGACCCTCATATACTAGATGCTTTAACTCTAAATATTCAATTACATGGCTCATTTACAAATATGAAAGAAAAGGTTCATAATATTGTTTTAATTTATCGTGTACATTACAAATATATTAAAACCAATTTAAATGTTCAAGCCTTACATAAAAGTCCTAAAGACAAAACCTTATTAATCCAAAGTAGTAATAATGATACTAATATAAATATTACTCAAATGATTGAATGGAAAAATATTACTCTCCCCAACCAATATGTTATAGTTAATGAAAATTACAGACATAATCAAAGACAATCTACTTATCAAGATATTCAAGATATACAACAATTTATTGATGGATCTGTTAGGATTAAATTTAATCGATCTCAATCTTCTCGTCATAGTATTTTTAGTATACCTACTGATACTAAAACTGAAGACGAAACATTTAATACACCTTTGTTTAGAAAAAATAGTCAAATTCATATTGGTCAAACTTCCCATAGTAAAATGAAAGGCGTAGATAACTCCACCACTTCTCAAATCAGTAAACTTGTTTATTCAACACACACACATTTACCACTGAATCTCAAGATTCCTTAACCCAAACTAATTTCGAAGTTATACCTCCAATCAATCCTCAATTAATGACCATTAATAAACCTTTTGCTCCTGATCTTGATAAATTACACATTGAATTTAAATCTAAAATTAATAAAACCAAACGTCATATACTTATAGGCTTAAATATGATTCTGATCAACAATCTAAAATTACTCGTAAATGGTACAAATTTATGATTGAACATAAAATTGAAATTCCTTTCTTTGAATATTTAGAAGACCATTATAAAAAAGTTCAAACAATTACAAAACATAAATGGCAAACTTCTCCTAATACTACTATTCGTTCTAGTCATTCTCCCTTATCTACCATCTTTATATCAAGGATCTACTATTTAGGCTTCTCCTTTTAAATTAACTGGCACTGATCCTGAAATCAAAAAAGTTATTGAACAAAATAATTATACCAATCAATGTCTAAAAACTATTGATAAACAATTAGATAAAATAGAAACCAACTTAGAAGATTATTCGGCTAACCACACCTCTTCTAGTAAACAAACTTTAGACCACCCAATATTGAATTTACCTAGTAATAGGACTAAACGAGATAGTCTCATAACTCAAGATAATTCTACTGTTAAAGTTATAGAACAATTATTTTCTCAATTAGCTACTCAAAAGGCTTCTCCTTCTACTGAAAAATGTCTTACTATTTCAAATCAACAACCTACTCTAGAATCTATTTCTACTCAATCAGAAACTGATACAACTGATAATGAAATTAATATCTTAGCTCAACAATTTCAATCGACTAATCTTAATAAACTTCATTATCCTAAACCTACTCCAACCACTCTTACCAAAAATTGGTATTCTCGTCCCACACCACTTGATCTCTAATATGAAGAAACTAATCTTAGTAATCAATTTTCTGTATCTGCTAAAAAGTTATACGAATGGAATATCGATGGTCTTAGTGAAGATCAAATCCTTCAAAAATTAAATCACTTATCCATGGTTGCAAATAGTTATCTTGGTAATTACCCTGATTATACTCAACCTGAAATTGTCTCATTGATCACCTATGGTTTTACTGGCATGCTCAAATCTTGGTGGGAAAAATATCTTACTAAAGATCAATGAAAATCGATTTTACATGCAAGTCAAAAAGATGAAAATGATTTACCTATATTTGATGAAAATATTGGCTATTATAAACCTGATGGTATTAATACCTTAATTTATACCATAGTTCGACATTTTATAGGTACTCCTACTAATATTTATTCTCGTACACATGATCAACTTAGTAATCTTACTTGTCCTACATTAAATGATTTTAGATGGTATAAAGATGTCTTTACCTCTAAAGCTATGTCAAGAGAAGATTGTACTAAATCATTTTGGAAAGAAAAATTTATTAATGGATTACCTAGTCTCTTTGCCCACAAAATTAGGGATGTGCTTAGTCAACCTACAGGTGTTATTGAATATGATAATTTAACTTATGGTGATATTATTAGTACTATTCAAAAAGAAGGTTTAAAAATGTGTATTGATCTTAAACTTAGTCAAAAAGCTGTTAAAGACAAACATAAAGCTAAATATGAATTAGGTAACTTTTGCGAACAATATGGTTTACCTCCAGTAGCACCTTCTCGCCGTAAAAAATATAAATACAATAAACATAAGTCTTCTTCAAAATATTCTACTAAATATAGAAAGAATTATTCACCTTCCAAATCCACTGATAAATTTTATACAAAACCTAAAAAGAAATATTATAAGAAATCACATCCAAAATCAAAGTCTACTAAAGATATTACTTGTTATAATTATGGTAAAAAAGGTCATTATTCTAATAAATATAAAGAAAAACAAAAATTAAAAGAAAAAGTTAATCAACTCGAAATTAATGATGAATCCAAGAATCTATTATTTGAAATTTTCCAATTAAACCAATCTGCTAGTAATTCTGATAATGATTCTTGTTAGGTTTTTATTCTTGGCAATACCGTTTGACAAAACTTCTCTCAGTTGTAATTTTATTCGCTCTTGTATTTCAGTGCTATGAGTGTTTAGATGCGAATCCAACCCGAATCGAGTCTTGCAGAGAAGTTTGTGATGTTAATACTTTCAAGATTGCCACTTCACTGATTATGACAGGAGTCGAGCTGCCCGGTTAGCTCGCGGCCGAAGCAAAATGCAAAATTGCATTCAAAATTGCATGTCCGCCCTTGTTTGCTCGAGCCAAGGAATGCTCGCTCGAGCCAAGGCTTGCTCGCTTGAGCCAAGGAGTTTTCGCTCGAGCGACAGATTGCGTCCACACAAAAACTTGAAAGAGTTGATTGCTCGCTCGAGCCAAGGATTCGTCGCTCGAGCCAAGGCACTAGTAGAAATCACGAAAGTTAAGCTCCTCGCTCGAGCGAGAAAAGCTTCGCTCGAGCGAGCTTCAAAATCCAGATTTCTTAAGGAGTTGGTTTTCTTCCAAATCTAGGATTAATTTTGGTTTTCTATAAATGCTTGGTTTTCTACCAAAGCTAAGCATATTCCTCCAGATCTTGTTTTTGGTTCTTAAGGTTTATATCTGGGGATATTTTGTTAGTTTTCTTTGATGTTTTATTGAGTATTCAACTCATGATTTAAAGAGAGTACATCAAAGGTTTTGTTTGTTATACACAAGAGAGAGAGAGAGTTGTTCTTTGGTGGATTTTGAATAACTCGAGCCTGAAGTTTCGGTGGATTCTGGAGTAGCTCATCGTAAAGACAATTCCGAGGTGAAGACGGGGTTGGAAGAGGCACATAGAGGTTGGTTCAATTAGGCGTGGATTCACTAGGTAATTGAGAGTATACCTGTGTAATTCCTTTAAATCTTCTTAGTGGATTATTTTGTGGCGGTTGCCCGTGATTTTTTAATCACAGTTGGAGGTGTCCAATTGTGGTTTTTCCACGTTAAAATCATTGTGTCGATTTGTCTTGATTGTTTGATTGGGATTGTTATATACTGCTTAAAATTGATACATAATCACAAATCAACATCTAGGGGATTTCTAGATTTTTCAATTCTAGTAATCCTCAATATACATCTTCTGATTACCATTCACCTAGTGATAATTCTGATGATGATATTGAATTAGGATGTAATGATATTTGTTGTAAACTAGTTAAACAAATTACTGTTCTTACTAAACAGAATCAAGAAAAAATTGCTCTTATTGAATTAATTAGTAGATTAGAAGATCCAGAATTAAAACAGAAATATACTGCTAAATTAAAATCTTTATTAATTGATAAGAAATTGAAACCTGACAAACCAATTATGAGTCTATCTAAAACCTTAGAAAGATTTAGGGATAAATCAAAATAAGTTACTCTTCAATATTTACAACAAGAAATTAATCAAATCAAACATTTACAAAATAAAGATAAATTATTAGAAGATGAGATTACTGTTTTAAAAATTAATAAAAGTTTAGATAATTTCCAAGCTAATGATGCCATTTCCCCAGAAGAATATGATAATGAATCTAAACATACTAATCCTAATAATCTTTTATTTGATAATCGATCCACTCATTCCTCTAAAAACAAAAGATTAAATCTTCTCAATAAAATACATATTCAAAAATGGTCCTCCAAAATTAAACTAATAATTAATGATTTTGAATTAGAAGTTATTGCTCTTGTTAATATTGATGCTGATCTTAATTGTATTTAAGAAGGATTAATCCCTACTAAATATTACGAAAAAACTAGTGAAAAATTAACTTCTGCTAATAGTAGTCAAATGCATATTAAATATAAATTACCAAAAGTTCATATTTGCCAGAATAATGTTTGTTTTAAAAACGTCTTTTGTTTTAGTCCGAAATATGACTGACAAAGTTATTTTAGGAACACCATTTATATTTTTGCTATATCCCTTTACTACTTCCAATCAAGGAATAACTACTCAAGCCCTTAGCCAAACAGTTACTTTTAAATTTTTATCTCCCCCTGAAACTCTTGAATTACATCAATTAAAAGATTATTCTATTTTTCAAACTATTAATAGATTAACTCATCAGTTAAGATTGCTTAAAGAAGAAGTTAATTACAAAAGAATTGACCAACAATTAGCTGACCCAATTCTTCTATCTCAAATTGAAGAATTTAAATTAAAATTAGAAACAACTGTTTGTTCAACTCTTCCCACTGCCTTCTGGCATAGGAAAAAACATGTAGTTGCACTTCCATATCTTAAAAATTTTAATGAACGACAAATTCCTACTAAATCTAGACCTATTCAAATGAATCATGAATTAGTTAAAATGTGAAAAAAAAGAAATCAATGAATTATTAAAAAAATAAGATTATTAGTCATAGTAAATCACCTTGGTTTTTCCCTGCCTTTTATGTTAACAAAAATGTTGAATTAGAATGAGGTGTCCCTCGCCTAGTTATTAACTATAAACCATTAAATAAAGTTTTAGAATGGATTAGATATCCAATCCCTAATAAAAAAGACTTAATCAAAAGACTTAGTCAAGCTGTAATTTTTAGTAAATTTGATTTAAAAGTGGATTTTGGCAAATCCAAATTCATCCTAAAGACCGATATAAAACTGTTTTTACTACACCCTTTGGTCACTATGAATGGAATGTCATGCCTTTTGGATTAAAAAATGCACCTAGTGAATTTCAAAATATAATGAATGATATTTTCAATCAATTTAGTCATTTTTTCATAGTTTATATAGATGATATTCTCATTTTTTTCAAAATCAATTAGTGAACATTGGAAACATCTTACCACTTTCTTTTATACTATTAAAAGTCATGGTCTAATTATATCTGCTCCTAAGATTAAATTGTTCCAAACTAAATTCAGATTTTTAGGATATGATATTCACCATAATACCATTCTACCAATTAGTCGCTCTATTGAATTTGCTTCTAAATTTCCTGATGAAATTCTAAAGAAAACCCAGTTACAACGTTTTCTAGGATCACTTAATTATATTGCTGAATTTTATAAAGACCTTAGGAAAACTTATCAACCCTTATTTGATCGATTAAAGGGCAATCCTCCCCCTTGGTCTCCTACTCATACTGCTATTGTTAAACAAGTTAAACAATATGTCAAGTCTCTTCCTTGTCTTGGTATTCCTACTGAAAATTCCTTTAAAATTATTTAAATTGATGCCTCTGATATTGGTTATGGTGGTATCCTTCTCCAAAAAGTCACTCCTCAGTCACCTGAACAAATTGTTCGATTTCATTCTGGTCTCTGGAATAAAACACAAAAGAATTATAGTACTATTAAACAAGAAATTTTATCTACTGTTTTATGTATTAGTAAATTTCAAGATGATATTTTAAATTAAAAAATTTTACTTCGTGTTGATTGTAAATCTACTAAGTATGTTTTAAAAAAAGATGTTCAAAATCTTGCTAATAAGCAAATTTTTTCCCGATGGCAATCTATATTAAGTATTTTTTATTTTGACACTGAATATATTCCTGGTTGTCAAAATTCTATTCCTGATTTTCTTACCAGAGAATTTTTACAGGGTGGATAATAATGCCTATTCCCTCTATTTCATACCACAAACAGAAAATTAAACACTACAAATCCCTGATTAAGCATACTGCTTCTCGCCTTGCTTTGCTTAAATCAACACATTCACCCACTAAACGTGCTCAATATATTCAGTTCCATCGGATTAAAGCTCAACGCCAGCAACTTTCTCATTATATTAATTGTTTACATTCACATATTGATCAATTAGATATCTTCTGTGGATGCTAATTTCATTTATCTATTTCATAGATGTCTCGTCCCAGGCCTCCTTCTAAAGCCTTGGTCTCATTCAGTCAACCTTTTGTTCCTCCTCCTTTGGAGTTAGTCACCAAATATCACCCTGCTGAATTGGTTAACCGTTACCAAATTCTTGGTAATATTCCTAAGCCCAGTTATACATCTACTTTGGCTACTGATCCCTTTGCTTCATCTAGTCAGGCAGTTACTCCTTACCCTCCTAACCCTATTAAATCTGCTCGGTCTGATTATGTTAAATCTACTACTACTAATCTCTTTTTCAAAGAACCCAGTCACCCAAAGAGTCATACTGTTCATGATCTGGTAAAATCTTATTTTTCTCCTGGATGGCATTTTGTTCATCTCCATCCAGAAAAGACAATTACCTTCTATAAAGATATCATGTTCAATCATCAGTCTATTGTGACTAAACTCATTTATGATCGTACTTACACAAGTAAAATTGTGTATCATTCACTCTATGTTCATAACTTTGTTTCTCTAGATGATTGGGGTTCTCCTTACTAACTAAGAGATTTGCCTGATCATTCAATTCAATACAGTTACTATGTTTACATTGATGCTTGGTTCAAAGTTCTCTTGTATCAAAATGAGTCAAATAGTCACTCCTAGTTTCTCCAGTTTGATCAAAAATTCAAATATGAATTACCTACTTGGTTTCTACAATGGTGGACTCAGTATGGCGCCATCCTAGTGTAGACGTCCCCCGAACGCCCCGGGAGGGTGAGCTCCCGTTCCGTTCATTTGGGGTCACTACAGCTCAGGACTCTCAAATTGTCACGGTTCTAAATCTGAACAAAAGAGTCCAAATCTGGCAAATCGTTTTGAGAAAACAGATTTTGAAAGAAGTGCCAAACATGGACTGCTTTGCCAGATACAGAGTCGCCACCTAAATATTTTATTTTGGGAAATTTAGGAAACCCTGACTCGGTGCCAAAGGCCACGTGTCCGTCATCACCAAAGTTGCTTTGGCTCGGGAACTTGGGTACGATTGGGGAAGGTCACTTCGTGAGCACCCCCGCTCGCCTGATCAAAGATCGGCCTCTACTAACCGTGATATCTATTTTTGAAAACTTTGTGTGTTCTTATTCTGGTTATTAGCCTAGGTTACTATGTGATGCACACAGCATATAAGTATAGACTGGGTCGCCCGAATTGGAACAAAACATTTCATGCTTGTTTATTTGAAAGATGGTTTGCTACTCGCAAGTAGGCTTAAAATGCAGATTTTGCCACCCGCAGGTGGGCTTTAGAAAAGATGGTTTTGCCACTATCTAGTGGGCTTAAACATTTGATGATTTATTCCAATCCAACTAACCCAACCTTCACCCACAGGCATTCAGGCAGTTATATCACATAAGCATATTGCCTCATGGTAAGCATGCTATTCATGGCAGTCACTCACACGCATGCAAGGATGCTAAAGCATAAAGCTTACCGAGTACTCCAAGCCAAAACAGAAACTCATTAGAAATCATGCATGAATCCTAAGTATACAGAAATGCCTAATGTAACACATGCAAAATGCAACTATACCAGGCTCGGCTATTCTAAACATGGCATATGGAATGCTACAACTATCATGTATTCAATTTGGAATTGAAAGTACAATGCAGTTAGTATGATGCGCCGAGCCCGGCGCATGCAAAATAGATGAATGATGCAAACATGCTGTCATACTGTATGCTAATTTAAATATGCCCTAATCTAACCATCATAAGCGGATAAATAAAAGGGAAGAAAGACGTGGGGTTGGAAGACATACACCACACTCACGCACACTTATTACAGTTGTGCCCTCGCGCAGAGGGTCCGAATAAATATACAGTCCCGAATAAAAGAATATTACAGTCCAAATATTTCAGTCCGAATAATATACAAATTCCTAATTAATTAACAAATTAACTAAGAAAATAAATGAAACTGGCATGCAAGCCAGGGACTGCCTTGCTTCTGATGGATGATGTACATTTAGGCTGCCTTGCGCGGAAATCCACCGGGATGCCCCAATTAGCCTCTGTTTAGCAGTTATTCTTGGAAAGCGTGCCGAGTTTCGAAAAGTTGCTAATTCTTCATTTTGCTGCAACAGAGAGCAGGAAAGGGGCATAGCAATGTATTTTCACAAATATATGCATGCCTCGATCCTCGTGCCACCAATCACGCATACCGAGGCATGATGGCCGAGGAGTCGAATTGCACAATTCAATGTAGGATGAATGCACATGGAAACACAACAAAACCTAACTCCATCATGGATGATCCGGAGTGTTGGCGACTGGGGAATTGAGACACATTCCGTCACTCGGAGTACGAAATGCACCTCATTTCCCATGCCCGGGCTAACTCCTATCCCGAACACGATGCAATATGCATGATATGCATGAATGCAACTAAGATACAGCCTAGCATGCACAATGTTATGAAAATGAGATGCCTCGAAGTGCGTGCGCACGGGCACGCAAACCGAAAAAATGCATGAATGCGATCTAAGATACAACCTAGTATGCACAATGCTGTGAAAATGAGATGTCTCGAAGTGCGTGCACACGGGCACGCAAACCGAGGCAATGGCATACGCAATGCAAATGACATGAAAACATGATATGGGCTTATACCAACATGAGAGAGCCTCAGCCACACTCACATAGGATGCTGATGGATGAAAATGAAGTGCCTCGAAATGCGTGCACATGGGCACGCAAACCGAGACAATGGCATACGCAATGCAATATGGAAAAAATGGCATATAGAATACAACATGGACTTACACTAACATGAGAGAGCCTCAGCCACACTCACATAAGAGGCCGGTGGATAAAAAAGAAGTGCCTCGAAATGCGTGCACACAGGCACGCAAACCGAGGCAATGGCATACGCAATGCAATATGGCAAAAATGGCATATAGAATGCAACATGGACTTATACTAACATGAGAGAGCCTCAGCCACACTCACATAAGAGGCCGATGGATGAAAATGAAGTGCCTCGAAATGCGTGCACACGGGCACGCAAACCGAGGCAATGGCATACGCAATGCAATGGCATGGAAAATGATATGCAAACATGCTAATGGAATTTCAGCACTGAAATGTGGGGGAAAACTGCCCCGAAATGAGGCGAAAGTACACCCGATGCATGGAATCTCTCCCGAAATGCAAATTAGGCGCATAGAATGAACTACAGCTATACAAAGCATGCATAATTGGTACATGAGATGAAAAGACAGAAGCAAGGAAGCCTCAAAATAAGCATTTTACTAGTACCAATCATGGCCAAACTACAAACAAAGATAGGGCAACAATGGCATGCAAAAATGGCCCTAAATATGAGGTTATGAAGCAACTCACAGCTGCTGACCTCAAACAGGTTAGGGCCCTTCAACAACATTGAAGAGGGGCCCAAAATAAGCACATTTACAGAACTGTAAAAACCCTAAAAACAAACATAGATATGGCTAAGCTCTTATGCAAGAAAAAGGGCCAAAAGGTGGCCAAAGAGGCAAGTGATATATGCAAAGCCCAAACTGAAAAATTCCCTTCTACAAAATTGAATAGGGACCAAAAATAGGCATATTTACAGAACTATAAAAACCACAAAACAGTATACAAACATGCTAGAAATGCGATGCAAAATGAGGCTCAAAAGTGGCTATAACACAAAGTCTACAAAATATTCCACAAATGGCCAAAGACCCTTAATGAAACATGAATAATGGACCAAAATAAGACTATTTTTAGTTCTGTAAAAAGGCCAAAAACCGAAGCATAATAGGCTGCCAAAGCATGCAAGAAAAGGGGACCAAGGAGGGATATAACATGAAGTAGCATATGGAGGTCCCAAACCATGAAAGGCCCTTAATAAAACATGAAGAATGGACCAAAATAAGACTATTTTTAGTACTGTAAAAAGGCCAAAAACCGAAGCATAATAGGCTGCCAAAACATGCAAGAAAAGGGGACCAATGAGGGATATAACATGAAGTAGCATATGGAGGTCCCAAACAATGAAAGGCCCTTAATAAAACATGAAGAATGGACCAAAATAAGACTATTTTTAGTACTATAAAAAGGCCAAAAATCGAAGCATAATAGGCTGCCAAAGCATGCAAGAAAATAGCATTTAAGGAAGATATTGAAGCAAGTGCAAGATGGGGGGCTCAAACAAGGTTGAGCCCTTAAGAAAAAGTGAAAAAGCGCTCAAAATAAGGCCACTTTCAGTTATGTCCGGAGCTCAAAGAAAAAAGCATATATGGCTAATAAATGTTGCAAAAATAAGCTCAAAAATGGGGAAATGGCAACTCACCCTTGTAGACCACTCTTTGGTTGCTTCTTGGACCAAGTTGTAGCACCTTTTGCCTCTGAGAAACCCTCCTTGATGCTGGAAATGGAGTGGTGGTGATGGTGTTAGGTGGTAGTGAAGAAAAGGGGATGAAACTTGGGTGTTTTAGGGTAGAAAATGAGAGAAGGAGATGGGATATAATGCAAGAGGCTCAAAGGATTTTTTTCTAACCCCTAATACAAATGCTTGCAGCTGGTTATAAGGAACAAAAAGAGGGTGTAAAGGTGGGGAAAAGGTGGGGGAAAAGGAGGTAAGTTTTCCTCTAAAAAATATCCCCCGGATTGAGATATTTTCTGGGGGATACAACTATACAACTGTAAAGTGTGTGTTGCAAGGAACATGGCCGGCCACCTTTTGGAGCTGCAGGTGGCCGGCCGGCCACCCCCCCTAGCCGGCCGGCTAGGGGTCAAAAAGGTCAAATTGAGTTAGTGGTCGGCCACCACAAAAAGATGGCCTCCCAGGTCCCCTCATCACAACCCTGTGGTTCGAATTTGAAAATTCTAAAACAGGAGAGAGAACAAGCCACTTCTAGGGGGTCAAAAGGGTCAGGTGACATTAGTGGCCGGCCACCAACTTTTAGGATCCTCCCAAGTGTGTACATCACAAATATATGGTTCAAAGTTCAAGAAAGTGGCCCAAGGGTGTTCAACATTGGCTCGGAAGGAGGGGTTCAAAAGGGTCAAGCAACATTAGTGGCCGACCACCAACTTTTAGGGTCCTCCCATGTGTGTACATCACAAATATGTGGTTCAAAGTTCAAGAAAAAGGGCCCAGGTTGTTCAACATCAGCTCGGAAGTGAGAAAAACGGGCGTCGGAGGGCGCCGGAGGAGAAAAAACTGGTTGTTGAAACAATTGCTGGCCTCCCACCCTTCTACGGCCTTCCCGGTGATAAAACAGAGGTACCTGCCAAAAATGAACAAAAACCGATGCAAAACGAATGCTCGGGGACCAAAACACGCAGTTCGGGGTCCCGAAAACGGGCTGTTAAGCACCGAAAGTGGCATTCGGCCATGAAGTGGGTTTCTCAGACCCCAGTGTCCCTCAAAAGGGAGTAGAAAGGAAGTATGCCAAAAATCAGAACAAACGGAGATGGTTAGGCGGTCCCGAACCGAGGCACACGGCCAACGGTCCCGAAAAATCAGAAACCGGACTCCGAAATGGGCAAAATGGCCTGCGGCCACAAAATGTAGCCCATGGCCACTGAGAGATGGTCTACGGGACCTCTCCCTCCCCTCATGAAAAGAAACAGAGAAAATCGAGTCTGGTTCGCAAACCGAGACAAGGCACAGAAGAGGGTTCGGAAATCCGGAGGCAGGGCTCACGGCCGCGACTTTGAAACT
Source organism: Camellia sinensis (assembly GCF_055761805.1). Classification (NCBI taxonomy): domain Eukaryota; kingdom Viridiplantae; phylum Streptophyta; class Magnoliopsida; order Ericales; family Theaceae; genus Camellia; species Camellia sinensis. The sequence continues at coordinate 155,951,180 of NC_138967.1, forward strand.
TCTGAACGAGCACATTATGCAACATCACCAAGCGCTCAACTGGTGATGTCTGAGTCTTAAGGTCGGTCAAAAATGGGGTGCCTACAGTTGCCCCTCTTTGACAGAACTTGGAAGTCACAAGTGACGGGAGTGAATGTCAAAGCCCAGAGACGACCCATTTTTGACAAGGCCGAAGACTTAGACAAACGTACAAGATAAACAGAGATGTGCCCGCAGGCATGCCCGCAGGCGAGGGGGCAAAATGCAAAATGATATGCACAGAGCCGGAAGTAATTCAATGATCATGCAAATGCAGCAAGCTGTAATGAAGCAAGTATTCGCAAATAGATGCAACAGTTTTAAGCAAGAATGCAAAACAACAACTACATTTCATGCAGTTAAGAATGCGGAGGATTATTCAATCCCCGCCACGTCTCACACGGAGAAGATACGATACCTGCGCGATTCGTCTGGTCGCATCAGCCTCAAATGAACCGTACATACAATATCGTGTCTGCAAAAGAGAGAAATTTCAACAAGTAAAATATGCTACCAACATATATTTAATGTGATTCTGAAAGTTTGACACACGCAGTGCTGGTGAGTGAATGCATCGCAATGCAAGAGTGGAACATGCGTGACAACGCATGCTCGAGCATAGAGGTATGCCAATATCAAGAAATGTGTAAGTATGCTCATGAGAATGCAAGTTATGTGCATGATAGTGCAAAACGAGCATAAATCAGGGTGCCCGTGTCATGAAATAACGAGCACGGAAATGCGTGTTTCGGCGAAGGCGACTCGATCACGGCCTCCGATCCACTTCCTGAAAAGGCTACAACTCATTCAAAAAGGATACACTTTGATTTTGATGAATGATGATGAGACACATGTCAGATCTTGAAGCTGAAGTTTCGGCGGAGCAATTTTGCGACAGAAAGTGCACTTTTCTTGAACTTTTTCAAGTCCCGGGAACTCCAATCTTCCTCAAAATTTGCAGAGAACTAGATGAGCCTGTGGGGGACATGGCCGGTTGGTTTTATGAGGGATGAGAGGTGGCCGGCCGGTTTTGCAAAAAGGAAATGGCTGGCCGGCTAGAAAAGGTGGCCGGCCGGCCATTTGCCCAAATCCGAGGGCATTTTGGTCCTTTCACCTCCTTTCTTCATGCTCCCTTATCCAAAGACTTTGATCCTATAAATGCAGCCGAGATCTTCTCTTCTCTTGCCTCCTACACCACTTTCTTCTCCAGATCTGAGTTCCATACGCGTTTTCCAACGCCCCACGCAAGTTGTTTTCGCAAAAATATTCAGTTTCAAGCACTTTGTACTGATTAAATTTTGGTTTCGAAACTTCTTTTCTCATTTTCGCCACTTGAGGTGAGTTTGTCTCAATATTTGGAAGATTTTCTCGGGAGTTGACTTTTGTTGACTTTTTCATTTCCCGAGAGTTGACTTTTGTTGACTTTTTCCAATTTTGGCTCATTTTCGCTCATTTTGCAGATTTTCTGAAAATGGCGGGTAATTCTCCCCATGGTGGAGGCTTTCCGGGTGCCGGGGACGATTTTGATCCCATGACTTTGCCCCCGAGGGTCCGACCTTTTATTCCCGGGAGGTACGCTCCGCCAGCACATGTCCTTCCTCGTGCCGTTTTCCGTCATTTCATTGATTTTGATGAGTGAGCACCTGGGGATCTGCTTCTCCGAGAGCCAGAGCATCACCTCTCCCATGAGGCTCGAAAGGTATTTACTTCATTTTCCACATTTTTCGTACATTTCGCACCTTTGCCATGCTTGAACACACAGTTTAGCTTATGACATAGTACTTTGCTTGCCTCTTGAACATGTAGCTTAAACACTTGAATTTCTGAACACTCGGCTCATTAATTGATTGCGAACGCACGGCACACATTAGTTAAGAAATGAACACACGGCTCACACTCTGATTTGTCGAACACACAGCCCGAATTAAAATGGTGAACATATAGCACTCTCTGACTTAGAGTAGAACGCACAGCCCAAACTCCGATTTTCTGAACACGCAGCCCAGATTGATAGTGAACACGCAGCCCACACTAATTGAGAGTTGAACACGTAGCCCAAACTTTAATTTCCTGAACACGCAGCCCAGATTGATAGTGAACACGCAGCCCACACTAGTTGAAAGTTGAACACGCAGCCCAAACTTTAATTTCCTGAACACGCAGCCCAGATTGATAGTGAACACGCAGCCCACACTAGTTGAAAGTTGAACACGCAGCCCAAACTAATTTCCTGAACACGCAGCCCAGATTGATAGTGAATACGCAGCCCACACTAGTTGAAAGTTGAACACGCAGCCCAAACTTAAATTTCCTGAACACGCAGCCCAGATTGATAGTGAACACGCAGCCCACACTAGTTGAAAGTTGAACACGCAGCCCAAACTTAAATTTCCTGAACACGCAGCCCAGATTGATAGTGAACACGCAGCCCACACTAGTTGAAAGTTGAACACGCAGCCCAAACTTAAATTTCCTGAACACGCAGCCCAAATTGATAGTGAACACGCAGCCCACACTAGTTGAAAGTTGAACACGCAGCCCAAACTTAAATTTCCTGAACACGCAGCCCAGATTGATAGTGAACACGCAGCCCACACTAGTTGAAAGTTGAACACACAGCCCAAACTTAAATTTCCTGAACGCGCAGCCCAGATTGATAGTGAACACGCAGCCCACACTAGTTGAAAGTTGAACACGCAGCCCAAACTAATTGAAAGTTGAACACGCAGCCCAAACTTAAATTTCCTGAACACGCAGCCCAAATTGATAGTGAACACGCAGCCCACACTAGTTGAAAGTTGAACACGCAGCCCATTCATTTTATTGGCACACAGCTCATTCATTTCATTGGCACACAGCTCATTCATTTCATACTGACACGTGTATTCATTCTGAATGCAGGTTGGTTCTCGCAGTGTACGGGGGTATGGCTCCACCGCCGCGCGGGACTGGTATGTTGAGCTCCCGGAGGCTGTCTGGGATTTAGTAGACTTGGCAGGGTTCGGGGCCTTCTGCATTGGATTGTCACGTTGTCCTGCCAGGAGGACACTGATGGCAGCTTTGGTAGAGAGATGGTGGGACACCACCAACTCCTTTCATTTCTCTACCACTGGGGACATGACTATGACCCCTCTGGATTTTGCGGTATTGACCGGCCTGGACATAGGAGGTTGGTCCATTCCTTATGACGAGGACATGGGCGAGTGGGAGGCCGCTTGGATATATCTACTGGGAGCTCGCCCGCCTGTCGACAGAGTCTCCGAGAGAGTTCGATATACTTGGTTCTCTTCTCACTTCCGGCGGGTGGAGATGGAGCCCGAGACTCCTGAGGAGACAGAGCAGTATGCCCGCGGTTTCCTTATGTTCCTCTTCGGGACTACTCTGTTTGCCGATAGAGGGAACACGGTCGGGCTATATTTGTTGAGCGCTCTGGTTGACCTATCACAGGTCAGTCGATACGACTGGGGTGGCGCCGGCCTGGCTACCCTTTACTACTGTATGAGCGCCACCTCCCGCGGGCGGGGAGACTTACTTGGCGGTTATTGGAGAGCCTGGGAGGTACTTTTCTGTCCCCTTGATTTACATTTCTGCTCTTCATTGCTTGTACATTGCACACACAGCGCACTTTATAGTCTGTATTTTGCCCTCAGCACTTTGTACTTACATTCTGCACTGCTTTTCTCAGTTATGGGTTTACGTATACTTCCCAGTATTAGCCCCAGAGTTGGAGGCGGCAGGGCCCCCCATGACCCCATATTCACTGGTGTTCGAGGGCCCGCACCGGCCGAGACCTCGAGAGACTCTCATTTATCTGCGACAGTATTTTGACATTGTGTGCCCATCGGAGGTACTTCAGAATCCTCAGTTCTTCCCGTTTTTATCTCTGATTTGCCCTGCATGTTCCTGATTTTTGATTGGTTTATTCACTTGTTATCCGCAGATCACATGGCAGCCTTGGGCACCCTTGGGCGATGGTCTCCGATTTCAATATCCCGGAGGATCGGGCACCTCCCAGTACAGGTTCCTGCTCGAAGGACCTGTTGGTAGAGCATGGTTTCTGGGGGAATGCTTTCTGCGTCAGGTATGGGGGTATACTTCTCAGGACCCTCCCGCAGCACCCCCAGTCAGTATGCGGACTGCTGATAGGCTCTCTCACCAGGAGATAGTCGGCGGTATGCTGGGTAGTGATGCCCTGTTGCACCTCGAGGAGGGGGACTATGCCACTTACCATCATACATATTTGATGCCTCCACTGGCGGGGGCTCGCACCCCGATGACGAGGTCTGCTGGTACATCATCTTCGAGCCAGGCCCGGGCTCGGGCTGCAGACGCCCCTTCTACTAGTAGGGCTGGTACATCGAGAGGTGGGGGCAGATCGGTTCCTCTGACTCCTCCGACTTATCCTCATCCTGGATGGCCGGACATGCCATCTGAGTTGACGGGATGGCGTTTTGGGACTCCTTACCCGATTCCGCTAGAGCCTCCACTTCCTGACCATAGATATGTCAGGGATCCTGATTCACCTCCGGTATGATTTATAGCTTTGATTTATCAGTCGGGTACTTGGACATTCATTCCTTTACTGATAGTTTTGCCTTTGTATCTACAGCCTCCGGTTGACTATGTGGACGAGATTCTCGGGTGATGGCCGCACTTGAGGGCATGGTCCTTCGGAGAGAGACACACCTATCCGTTATGGGTGTGCAGGTACCGTTCATTTTTCTTGTATTTATCACACTTCTGATGACACGCTGGTTTTGAGCATTCTTCAGTATTCTAGAGCACATCCGACACACACCCCACTCACATACTGTACTCGTATCTGATTTTCATATTTGAATTGATGTATTGAACTTTTCATTTTCAGATGCCTCTTGTATATGCTCAGCCGCGGGCCGGGCCAGCTGGGCCATCTGGGCCTTTTTACGGAGCTGGGCCATCTGGGCCTTCTCAGGGAGCTGGGCCATCCAGGCCTTTTCGAGGAGCTCGAGGAGGGTCCTCCCGCAGATGTAGGGCACACGTTGTAGAGGCGGAGCCCGAGGAGGAGGAGGAGGAGGAGGTTACCGACCGCCAGTCAGAGACATCTGCTGAGGAGGGGGGCTCCAGTCTTGGTTCGGGAAACAGAGGCGAGGCTGAGGGGGATCCTGAGGACGACAGTTCCGACCCGGATGATGATGATGGTGCAGAGGTTGTCCCGCAAAAGAGGATGAGGAGTGCTTCTCATTCCCGCTCCCGAGGGCATTGATGCTGTTGTTTCCTGCTTTATTTTTCTTTTTGCTAGTAGTTTGTAGCACTTTGCACATTGTTAGGCAGTTTTATTTTTTGTAAAACTTGTACCTTTGTTCGTTGTAAAACATGATGGAATGAAACAGCTTTCGAAAAGGTGTTTGTATTTTAAACTTTTAGCATCGTATCGCATCATTTTATTTTGCACAAAAATGAAATTGAATGGGAATGTGCATTGTGTAATCACCAAGTCAGGTAGTGAACCGACGCAACAAACTAAGCAACTCAACTTACTAAGATATAACAGAACCTTAGGAAGTTTACAACTCAATAAGCAAAATACAACAGTGTTGACAACGTAAATAAACAAGACTTAAACAAAGATTGTTTAAACAGAGAGCAATGACTCGAAAACACGAAACACGTCCGCTCGACAAACAACTCGATAAGCAAAACAACAACTCGATAATCAAAACAAAAACTCGATAAACAAAACTCAGCAACAACAGAGTGTACTTCGGACGATCTGGGCACCGGAACGCATCCGAAACAGAGGGAAATGAAGGCCTTTGACTCTCCCGTTGCATGGAAATGCTTAAAACTTTCCCTCGAAGGGTAAAACAGGGCCAAGGAGATACACTGGAGCATTGCCGGCCATCTTTGGGAGCCGGCCGGCCAATTTTATGGAGAGTGGGAGCCGGCCGGCCAGTTTTTGAAAAAGAGAATGGCCGGCCAGCCAGAAAAGGTGGCCGACCGGCCACTTATTCCTGCAGCCACCTAGTTTTTGACACGTGTCCCCGTGAATAGTGTTTTTCCCTCTATAAAAGCCTCAACTTCGGGAACATTCAGTTCATCTTAGTTTTACACAAAGATGGAGGCGTTTCTCGCGGAAAATCTCACATCTTGGATCTCTTCTCTAGATGGCTCGGAAAAGCTGAACTTCCGGGGTTTCGGTTTGAATGCACTATTCTCGTTGAGCCGTACTCCACTACATCTCCCTTTTCTCCATGCTGCGGCAAGGTTCTGGAACCCAGTGACACACGTTTTTAGCTTCGGCGGCCAAGAGGTATGTCCCACTTTCGAAGATTTTCAGGTTTTGATGGAGTCTGAATGCTCAGAAGTGATCTTGCCCCAGCTCCGTTTTGGCCATGCCCAGGCTTTAGGGCAGATGTATGGGCTCACGGCGCATGATGCTCGATCTCTGATCTGCAGTGGGGAACTGGACATCCTCGGCTTGATCCATCGCTTTTTCGATGCCGGTGACCGCAGCAACCATTATTGGCAAGGTTTCCGGCAACACGCCCTCTGCTTGTGTTTGTTGTCTCACTTTCTGCTTTCCTCGGGCTTCGGCGGGGCTAGCATTCGCCTGATTGAAGTTTCCCAAGGCTTGAGAGAGGGAAAGAGCTGCATCGCTATGACCTTGGCCGAGACGCTGATGGGTTTAGATTCTGTCTATCGCCGGGAGGCGACTAGGTTTGCTGGGAGTCCACTGCTGCTGCAGGTAATGTTTCCCACCCAACCTTACATATATATTTGCTCACATCACTCGACCCTCAGGCTCGGTTTTTCTCACAAAACCCTTGTCTTACTTTTCTCTCATCGTACATCTCTCTGTTCTTTATTCTCTCATTTTCCATCCCTCCCCCAGGTATGGTTAATGGACAAGTTGTAGGTTGTGGACTCTTGCCCGGCCTATTCAGCTCGAGGCTACTTCTTTCGGCAGCGCCTAGTCAATGCTCTTGACGAAAGGTGGTGGTTTGATTGGATGTGCAATTTGTCCGCAGACCGCATTGCTTGGCGTTGTCCTTGGCTCAACCTCCCGGCAATGAGCTATAGTATGTCCCGGCTGATTGGGATCCAATTGATTGGTCTAACCCACTGCGTATTCTATTTTCCGTTCCGGTTCCTGCGCCAGTTCGGTCAAGATCAGACCTGCCCACCGGAGGGGATTGAGTACCCAACCGCTTTCCCAGTCCGGGGTGCACAGCTTGCCCGATATGCCACAGCATGGAGGACTAGAGAGCTCCTGGCCCCTGCTCCCACTTTCAGTTGCACTTTGTCCGACGAGTGCTTGGATTGGCTCAACGAGGAGGCACAGGTTGGGCCTAGCTTGGCATCAGATGTTTCGTCCAGCTCTGGAAGGGGGCGCAGAGATACTTGACTCGACTATGCCCCAAATTTATTGCTTTATTAGTATTTTCAAGTTTTCTTTATGAATGTAATAAAAAAGCAACCACGATTGTATGCAAGAGCAGGAGAACTATGTTTTGAAATCAATGAAATTGAAGGTTGTGGTACTGAAAATTTTCCGCTTTGGTCCAAAAATGGTCTTAGTCGTAAAGAGATTAATTTGAACAAAGTCGACTTTTATTAAAACTTTTCAAAACTATTTTCGATGTGGATCAGAACTGGACACGCCGAAGATCTGTCACTGAGATGCACAACCCCAGATCCCTGCAACTGGAAAGTTGCCCCTAGTCTGAAGAACAATGCGGCACTGCATGGCAACGGAAAGTTGCCCCTAGTCTGAGTAACTTTGCACCGTCGCGGCAACGGGAAGTTGCCCCTAGTCTGAATAGCACTGTACCGGAGATCGCGATAAATGCTGATGGATAAAGATGACTGAGATGATCAAAATGGACAGAGTTGATCGGGGAAAAGTTTATGGCTGAACTTCAAGGCGAAGTTGCCTACGTATCCCAAAGATGGGAATCAAGCCTTACGTAGTTCAGGCTGAGGTTCACTCGAGTATTTTCACTCTCCTTTTGCGCTCTAACTTTTGCCAAGGCCGCCCTTTGCGGGTTTTCAACCTTGCGAGCTCAGTTTTTATATTTTCTAATTTTTTGTGCTCTGACTTTTGCCTAGGTCGCCCTTTCGGGTTTTCGGCCTAGCGAGCCTCTCAAGGGTAATATTTGTTCAACTTGTCCATATTGATCGGTTGTGAGAACTCCAAGCCATCTAGATCCATCAGAACCACAGCTCCACCTGACCAGATAGCTTTGATGATGTAAGGACCAGTCCAATTGGGTTTGAACTTGCCCCTTGGGTCGTGGATGGGAGCTCGGTTGTCTTTGAGCACCAAATCTCCCTCTTTCAGATTCCTGGACTTAACCTTCTTGTTGAAAGCCCGGGCAATTCTGCGTTGATAGCCTTGGATGTGGTACAGTGCTTTCAGTCTTCTTTCATCAAATAGCATGAGTTCTTCAAATCTGCTCTGCTGCCAATCTGCTTCGGCTATTTGGCACTCAGCCAATACTCGTAACGACGGAACCTCAATCTCGATGGGTAGAACAGCCTCTATTCCATAGACCAATGAATACGGAGTCGCTCCAGTAGAAGTTCTGATTGAAGTCCTGTAGCCCCACAGAGCAAATGGCAGCTTGTCTGGCCAATCCCGGTAGGTTCCCACCATCTTCTGCAGTATATGCTTGATATTCTTGTTGGCGGCCTCGACCGCTCCGTTGGTCTGCGGCCGGTATGGAGATGACTTATGGAAAGCCACATTGTATTTTTCCAACAAGTCTATCACTTCCTTCTTGAAGTGGGAACCATTATCTGAAATTATCTCGTTTGGCACCCCGTAGCGACAGATGATGTTGTTTCTGATGAACTTTGCGACGTGCGACGCCTTCAACACCGCATATGATTGGGCCTCGACCCACTTTGTGAAATAGTCTATCGCTACCAGGATAAACTCATGCCCGTTTGACCCCTTCGGGGTAACAGCTCCGATCACATCAATTCTCCAAACTGAAAATGGCCACGGTGAAGTCATGTTGTACAGCTTCGACGGCGGGATGTTCATGCGGTTTGCATGAATTTGACACTTGTGGCATCGCCGAACAAAACTAACACAATCCTCCTCCATGGTTGACCAGTAGTAGCCCTGTCTGAGGATCTTTCTGGCCAGCATTACTCCATTCATATGTGCACCGTACTCCCCTCCATGGATGGCCTCCATCAGGCGTTTCGACTCTTCAGCTTCTACACAGAGCTTATGCATTCCCAAATGACCCCTTTTGTATAGCTTACCCCCGCAGATGATGAATTGAACAGCCATTCTTCTGATGGCCCTCTTATCCTTGGCATTTACCCCTAGTGGATACGTCTCCTTTTCCAAGAAGTTCCAGATGTCGTAATACCAGGGGTTGCTGTCTTGAGCCTCATCTATGGCGGAAATCGACTCGTATGCTGGCGCAAACTTTTGATCAATAATGACTGGACGCATCCGGACTCCGGACGGGATGTCTATCATGGAAGATAGAGTTGCTAGTGAATCTGCGAACCTGTTGTTCTCTCTTACGAGGTGGGTGAAATTTAACTTCTCAAACCGAGGAATTAACAAATCCAAGGTTTGGTGGTAAATTATCATCCTTTCCTCCTTGACTTTCCAATCTCCTTTTGCTTGAGACACAACAAGGTTTGAGTCTCCAATGACGTCCAACCGTCTTGCCCCTAGTTCTAGGGCTGCTTCCAGGCCAGCAATACATGCCTCATACTCTGCTTCATTGTTCGAGACTTTGAACCGGAGCTTGAATACTAAAGGGATACGGGAATCGTCAGGCGCTATCAGCAACACCCCTATCCCATACCCATACTGGTTTGACGCTCCGTCAAAGTACATCGTCCAAGTTTCATCTTCGATGTGCAGAATGGCTTCATCTGGGAATAGGTACTCAACCGCTTCATCCCCCTCAACCGGGTGGTCGGCAAGGAACTCTGCTACCGCTCTTCCTTTTACTGACTTGCGCGTTACATACTTCAGATCAAATTCGGAGAGCAACAGCAGCCAACGAGCTAGCCTACCCGTAAGTGATGGTTTCTCGAAAAGATATTTGATGGGATCCAAACGCGAAACCAACATTACAGAGTGAGCTAACAGGTAGTGCCGCAGCTTCCTGGTAGCCCATACCAAGGCCAAACAAGCCTTCTCTAGCGGTGTATAACGGGTCTCGTAATCCAGCATCTTTTTGCTCAGATAGTAGATGGCCCTTTCCACTTTGTCTTCTGACTCCTGCGCGAGCATGCAGCCCATGGTAGTCTCAGTTACCGAAAGATACAATATCAATGGTCTCCCCGGCTCTGGTGGTGACAACACGGGCGGGTTCTGTAGATATTCTTTGATCTGTTCAAAAGCTGCTTGACATCGGCCGTCCCATTGGAACTTCTTTCCTTTCTTCAGGAGACCAAAAAGTGGTTCACAAGTCAAGGTTAATTTAGAAATAAACCGTCTTATGAATTGCACTTTACCCAGAAAGCCTCGCACCTCCTTTTCAGTCCTTGGTGGTGGTATTTCTAAGATGGCCTTGATTTTGGAAGGGTCGACCTCGATGCCCCTTTGTGTAATCAGAAACCCTAGCATTTTTCCCGCTGTAACACCAAACGTGCACTTCTGGGGATTCAACCGCTGCCAAAACTCTCTGATCCTTTGAAAGAATTTTTGTAAGGCGGTGTAGTGGCCCTCTCTTTCTTTGGACTTGACAATCATGTCGTCCACATACACCTCGACCTCTTTATGGATCATGTCATGCAATATTGTAGTTGCTGCCCGTTGATAAGTAGCTCCAGCGTTTTTCAACCCAAATGGCATCACTCTATAACAATATGTACCCCACGGGGTAGTGAATGCAGTCTTCTCCCGGTCTTCGGGTGCCATTACTATCTGATTATAGCATGAGAAACCATCCATAAACGAAAGCAAGGCGTGTCCTGCCATGAAATCCACCAATTCATCAATGTGTGGCAAGGGAAAGTCGTCCTTCGGACTGGCCCTGTTCAAATCTCTGAAGTCTACACAGACCCGAATTCTGCCATCCTTCTTTGGCACCGGAACAATGTTGGCCAACCAAGTTGGGTATTCGGATACCAGCAGGAAACCTGCGTCAATTTGCTTGGTGACTTCTTCCTTAATCTTGAGAGCCCAGTCCGGGCGGATCCTTCTGAGTTTTTGTTTGACAAGTCGGGCCTCGGGGTCAAGAGGGATCCGGTGCTGTACAATCTCAGGATCGATTCCAGGCATGTCTTCGTAGGACCACGCGAAAACATCTTTGAAATCGTTTAATAAAGCGACTAAGCGCTCGCGTTCCTCCAAAGACAACGTGGACCCGATCTGGACCAGCCGCGGGTCCTTCTCAGTACCAACATTCACAGTAGTGATTTCATCCATTAAGGGTTTAACAAATCTTTCCTGCTCTTGATCAATTAACCGTTGCAAAACCGGAGGAATTTCTCCCTCGTTGTTTTCATCAAAATTTTGAAAATCCTGATTTAAGCAATAAATCAAAGGCACAGAAAAATACTCAGAAACCACATCCACATCATTCTCATTAAATATTTCCAAGCCGTCGGATTCCTCTGTTACAACAGACTCAAAAGAAAATGAAAATGACGACCTAGACAGGACTGTGGCATCCGGGTTATCACTCCCAAGAATACCGGACTCAGACTCAGTCGAGCTGGAACCTGATTCCGACGCACAAGATTCGATGGAATCAGATTCCGGCTCACTACCTGACCCGGTGCTGCTAGATAAAAAGCCTTCTTCATATTGCCAGGTGAGAGAAGGTGCGATAGATGCATCCAAGATCGGCGCTGGAAAGCCCGCAGCTATTTCATCCCCAATCATAGAAACCGAAGAGTTATCCCCCAAGCACTCTTGGTCGATCGAAGGATCTGAAAGTAGACACGCCAGTGCTACCCCCATTTCAAGCTCGGTGCTCTCAGAATCCACTGCTTTACACTGCTCAACCTCAATTGGTGGGTCTGTCTGCGCTTCGGCAACGTCATCCCCAGGTAATTGTAAGTCGAAGAAGATTTCGAAACCAGGCACGCGCTTCCTCTCCGCGTTCAGCCATGGTTCTGGGAAGCCGCAGAATGGAAAGTCTTCCCCCTCCCGGACGAAGCGTCCGTTTAGGGTACCCCAGATGGGCCTATGCATTAACTCAAATGGCTTCCCAGCCTTCTTTGCTCTGGCTCTTCCGGCCATTTCTTTCCCCTTCCTCACCCAGTCCTCTTTGGTGGGCAAATAACCCAATCCAAAGGTGTGAGGGTTGTGTGGCACTTCGGCCGATGCCGCGACGCCTTTCCGGCCGCTTCTTCCTAATCCCATTCCGGGGATATGTTGTAGCTTGTTCATGAGGTAGACAGATTGAGCACTGACGTACATACTCTCATTCACAGCCATGACATTCTGCACCACTTGAGCCTCTACCAAAGTGAACCCCGATAAAAATACATCCTCCGTGCCGTGCTCGATCTCTAAGACAGGTGTGGACACTTCCGGCGGCGGATGGATTGATGAATTCCCAAAAACGATCGCTACCCCTTTCCCGTGAGGGTACTTTAGCATCTGATGTAGAGTGGAAGAGACTGCCTTGACCTGGTGCAACCACGGTCGCCCTAAAAGTAGGTTAAAGGTTGCGGGAACGTCCAAGATATGAAATTCAATGCTGTGTTGTCCTGGACCAACCTTGGTTTGAATTTTAACAGTCCCCATCACTTTTCTGCTGGTATTGTCGTATGCTCTGATCACTTGAGTAGTTGGGACGAAGTCCACGGGCTTCAACCCGATTGCATATGCCGTTCTGGTCGGGCAGACATTAATCGCAGACCCGGTATCAACAAGTACCACCGGTATCCACTTATCTCTACATTCCACCGAAATATAAAGAGGTTTGTTATGATTTGTGCCCTCAGGCAGTAGTTCCTTGTCCGAAAAGGTTAATGCCGGGGAACCTCCTCCTGGAAAAACCAGCCCAACCAGCTGTTCAGGCGTGGTGTCTATGGAGAGTTTAGACTTGTCCATAGCAGACAGGACAGCTTCCCAATGTACTCGTGATGCCATTAGCAGTCCCCAGATGGAGATGTCCGCTTGTATCTTTTTTAACTGTTTCAGCACAGCTTCCTCTTCAATCTGCTTCTCCTTCTGTTTCTCCGCTTCTCTATCCTTCCCGGATGCCTCGGGTTGGTCCAGGTGTGGGGGTTTGAAGTACCGCCCACTTCTCGTCATATGGTCAACCTCATCGAGGTACCAAGTGTCATCCGGTTGATTATTTCCCCAGTCTTCATCCGTGTGGGCAAGACATAAGTCATCGTCTTCCCACCACATTCCGTCGGCAGCCAACAGACACCTGTCTGGCTCCGGTTTAGTTGCACTCGCAGTACTTCCTATCCACATGCTCGCAGCATTCTTTATCTTCGTGCACACAGCACTTTCAGTCCCCTCAGGGCCCTTAGCTTTCCTAATTCTCTCGGCATCCTCAAACTTTTCTCGTTCCAGCTGCATCAGTACAGCTGGTTGTTCAACAATTCCCGTATCTATAATGCCCAAGTCTCGAGCGGAATTCTTAGCATCGGCACTCTCCGGCGATACAACTTGACTTCCGGCCATTCCGGCCACAGCTGATACTCCTGCCCCTGCCGGGCTCTGTTCTAGTTGGGCTTCCCCCACTTCATCTGGTTGATCCTCGAGCCATCTAGTGGCCTCCGCCGATTCCTCATAGTCGAACCAGTTGATTGACGCATCCCCCGGTTCCTGGTCATCAAAAAATTGCAAGTTGGCAAAGTCCTCCTCTACGGCTGTCAGATCATCTGCCCCTAGCCCAGATCCATCCCCCCAGATCATGCACAGCTCTCCTGTTTCTGGCAACTATACCTAGCCCAATTCGGCTCGTTGATAGGATGTACTCGCTTGGATCATAGGCTCCCCCAGCAAAACTCTGTCCAGTCCTAGATTCAACAATCTCATTCTCTCATGAAATCTGCCCTGCCCCATCTTCGACGGTCACCACTGTCGGTTCTGGTTGGGTTTTGGAGATGTCCACCATGCACAAGAAGTCAGTGCAATCGGGGAGGAACACCTCTGGCTTGGGTAGGTGGGATGGGGTGATATAGATACTGGGATCGTAAGATGCGACCCCAGTTTGGATAAAATTGATTCTGTTGGGAGGGGGAGCTTTGTTATGTGGTGGGAGAGGGTTGGTTGTGACATTGGGTTTATCGGGAGGCGCAATCACCTGTTTGTCGATAAGATCTTGGATCTCATGACGCAATCTGAAACAACGGTCGGTGTTGTGACCGTGTTGTTAGTGATACGCGCAGTACTTTGCTGGGTCATGAGAGGGAGGGAGTGGATTCGGTAGTGGCTTCGGCTCAAGGGGTTTCAAATGCTTTTTCCTGATCAATACCCCTAGAGCTTTGGACAGGGGCATATATAATGGGGTGAAGGTTCTTTGGCCTCGAGGTTGGAATCTGGTGGTTTGTGTGTTGCTTCCGGACGCGCCGGAGAAGGGTGTGGCAGCCATGGGCCTTGGAGGGGGAGGGGGAGTGGTGGTGACCATACTGACTTCCGAGGCTCTTGTATTTGCAGCGCCACTCGGGCTCGCATTGTTGTTACGGTTGAAAGTCCTCCTCGGTTGTTCCCTGTCGTGGTCAAACAGACCTTGTTTCATTGCATCTTCGATTTGCACCCGCATCTCGTGTAAATCTGAGAAAGTAGGAAAGGGGATTACAATCATTCTCTGCATCAACTTTGGGTGGAGATTGCGCACAATCATCCGGATTTGGTCCTTATCCGTGGGCCTTAGAGTCATCATTGACGCCTTTGCCCTCCATCGGATTACAAAGTCCGAGAAAGTTTCCTTGGGCTCTTGCCTTGTCGTTTCGAGATCACGAGTTGTAATCTCGATCTGAGTGTTGTACGAATATTGCGCGACAAAGGCCTCAGCCATTTCATCCCAATTCTTCTTCACTTCATCCTCTAACTTTGCATACCAGTGGGCGGCCACACCCGACAGGGTTCGGCCGAATAATGAAAGCTTCTGTGGTCGCGTTAGGCCCATTGGCCGCAAGATGTCTGAGAACAGTCGGAGATGGACCATGAGGTCCCCGGACCCGTCAAAGCGGTCAATTTGAGGCATTTTGAACCTATCGGGCAATGTTACGGCCACGTCGGTATATCCATCCTCGATATCCGGGATAGCCTTGACCCCCTGGGATTTCTTGAAGAGCTTCTCAAGCTTGCTCAATTTCAGAGCTGTATGATCAACCTCGAACTCGAAGGGAGAGTCTGGGTGATTGGGCGTATGGACCTTGGACAGTTGTGGCGGAAGCGGGGGCGGAGCTGGCCCCATTGGAAGATTCGTGTCCTCTTGTAAGTTTTGGAGATTTGGCATGGCGTTCTGGGTGTTTGGCGGAGCGTTCTGAACAGTAGGTGTTTGCTTAGGCAATGGAGCCCCTGCCGGAGGAGGAATTTGGTGTGAAGCAGATGCCGCATTCTGCTGTTGCAGTCTGGTGATTAGTTCGGCCTGTTGGGCCATGACCGCGGCCTGCTGTTTGGAGAACTCCGCTTGACGGGCGGCATCATCATGCATCTGTCTCATGCTCTCCTGCATCTGGCGCATTAGAGCCTCCATCCCTGATGTATTTTGCTGATCCATCTGACTAACTGGTATGTCTATTTCTACAGCGGTAATTGAGACCTCAGTCCTATAGTCCTCTGATGAGGTAACCCACTGCTCTGACAACCTCTGTTCTAACACACTGCGCTTTTTCGGCTTTCTTTTGGTAACGGGAGGTAGAGAATGGAACACTGGCTGTCCGTCGATTAGATCCTCAGATCGATTGAGTCGACGACCTCGTGTCCAAAGTGCTTGGGGAATGCCTGCTGGGTTGGAAGCAATTGTGCTAGAACTGACCTAGCAAAAGATAAATAAAGCGAAAAGGAAATAAATAAACAGATAAACGGACAGCATAACAGCTTAAAATAAAATGCATGACACACAGCCGGGCATAACAACACACAGTCAATAAGCTGAATACACACTGTCCTCAAACACTAATTATTATCCCCGTATCACTGTCCCCTAAAACAGAATCTGATACCCGTAGATAACTAATTCTCAAATACTGGCTGATGCCCGCAGGCCTGATACCCATAATACTGAACTGATGCCCGCAGGCCTGATGCCCAAACTCATATACTGAACTGATGCCCGCAGGCCTGATACTGACAATACTGAACTGATGCCCGCAGGCCTGATGCCCAAACTCATATACTGATACATGCATTCCTGTAGAGACGCACTCTAAAGCACATAACAGATAAGTGAGAGCCAAAACACCCCTATGTTGGGGTAGGGTTTCCCTGTCCTATTTTGTCAGGAGCTAGGGTTTCACTATGCACACAGCGGTTTCAAACAACCTATAAACGGGTAAGCAACCTGTCCTAGTTTGGAATGGTCACTATGGATCCGAATATGCACTAGGTCGAATGGTCAAAGAGGGTGCCCCGGTAAAACCGGGGTTTGTGTTCCCATACTGGCAGAGCCCACAACCGGTCAGCCTTATGGTTATGCCTTGACAAGACAAGCCTCCGGCAAACCGTTCAGGAATAGCAGATGGCAAACACGGTGTCCTAGGCGCACCAATGCAAATGCAATGCAAAGAATCACACAAGCGTAGTCAAAAACAGATATCACGAGTTCGAGTCAAGTTCTCTAAGTTCCCCAGCAGAGTCGCCAGAAACTGTAGACGTCCCCTGAACGCCCCGGGAGGGTGAGCTCCCGTTCCGTTCATTTGGGGTCACTACAGCTCAGGACTCTCAAATTGTCACGGTTCTAAGTCTGAACAAAAGAGTCCAAATCCGGCAAATCGTTTTGAGAAAACAAATTTTGAAAAAAGTGTCAAACATGGACTGCTTTGCTAGATACAGAGTCGCCACCTAAATATTTTATTTTGGGAAATTTAGGAAACCCTGACTCGGTGCCAAAGGCCACGTGTCCGTCATCACCAAAGTTGCCTCGGCTCGGGAACTTGGGTACGATTGGGGAAGGTCACTTCGTGAGCACCCCCGCTCGCCCGATCAAAGATCGGCCTCTACTAACCGTGATATCTATTTTTGAAAACTTTGTGTGTTCTTATTCTGGTTATTAGCCTAGGTTACTATGTGATGCACACAGCATATAAGTATAGACTGGGTCGCCCGAATTGGAACAAAACATTTCATGCTTGTTTATTTGAAAGATGGTTTGCTACTCGCAAGTAGGCTTAAAATGCAGATTTTGCCACCCGCAGGTGGGCTTTAGAAAAGATGGTTTTGCCACTATCTAGTGGGCTTAAAACATTTGATGATTTATTCCAATCCAACTAACCCAACCTTCACCAACAGGCATTCAGGCAGTTATATCACATAAGCATATTGCCTCATGGTAAGCATGCTATTCATGGCAGTCACTCACACGCATGCAAGGATGCTAAAACATAAAGCTTACCGAGTACTCCAAGCCAAAACAGAAACTCATTAGAAATCATGCATGAATCCTAAGTATACAGAAATGCCTAATGCAACACATGCAAAATGCAACTATAGCAGGCTCGGCTATTCTAAACAGGGCATATGGAATGCTACAACTATCATGTATTCAATTTGGAATTGAAAGTACAATGCAGTTAGTATGATGCGCCGAGCCCGGTGCATGCAAAACAGATGAATGATGCAAACATGCTGTCATACTGTATGCTAATTTAAATATGCCCTAATCTAACCATCATAAGCGGATAAATAAAAGGGAAGAAAGACGTGGGGTTGGAAGACATACACCACACTCACGCACACTTATTACAGTTGTGCCCTCACGCAGAGGGTCCGAATAAATAAACAGTCCCGAATAAAAGAATATTACAGTCCAAATATTACAGTCCGAATAATATACAAATTCCTAATTAATTAACAAATTAACTAAGAAAATAAATGAAACTGGCATGCAAGCCAGGAACTGCCTTGCTTCTGATGGATGATGTACATTTAGGCTGCCTTGCGCGGAAATCCACCGGGATGCCCCAATTAGCCTCTGTTTAGCAGTTATTCTTGGAAAGCGTGCCGAGCTTCGAAAAGTTAAAAAGTTGCTGATTCTTCATTTTGCTGCAACAAAGAGCAGGAAAGGGGCATAGCAATGTATTTTCACAAATATATGCATGCCTCGATCCTCGTGCCACCAATCACGCATACCGAGGCATGATGGCCGAGGAGTCGAATTGCACAATTCAATGTAGGATGAATGCACATGGAAACACAACAAAACCTAACTCCATCATGGATGATCCGGAGTGTCGGCGACTGGGGAATTGAGACACATTCCGTCACTCGGAGTACGAAATGCACCTCGTTTCCCGTGCCCGGGCTAACTCCTATCCCGAACACGATGCAATATGCATGATATGCATGAATGCAACTAAGATACAGCCTAGCATGCACAATGTTATGAAAATGAGATGCCTCGAAGTGCGTGCGCACGGGCACGCAAACCAAGGAAATGCATGAATGCGATCTAAGATACAACCTAGTATGCACAATGCTGTGAAAATGAGATGCCTCGAAGTGCGTGCACACGGGCACGCAAACTGAGGCAATGGCATACGCAATGCAAATGACATGAAAACATGATATGGGCTTATACCAACATGAGAGAGCCTCAGCCACACTCACATAGGATGCCGATGGATAAAAATGAAGTGCCTCGAAATGCGTACACATGGGCACGCAAACCGAGGCAATGGCATACGCAATGCAATATGGCAAAAATGGCATATAGAATGCAACATGGACTTACACTAACATGAGAGAGCCTCAGCCACACTCACATAAGAGGCCGGTGGATAAAAAAGAAGTGCCTCGAAATGCGTGCACACAGGCACGCAAACCGAGGCAATGGCATACGCAATGCAATATGGCAAAAATGGCATATAGAATGCAACATGGACTTATACTAACGTGAGAGAGCCTCAGCCACACTCACATAAGAGGCCGATGGATGAAAATGAAGTGCCTCGAAATGCGTGCACACGGGTACGCAAACCGAGGCAATGGCATACGCAATGCAATGGCATGGAAAATGATATGCAAACATGCTAATGGAATTTCAGCACTGAAATGTGGGGGAAAACTGCCCCGAAATGAGGCGAAAGTACACCCGATGCATGGAATCTCTCCCGAAATGCAAATTGGGCGCATAGAATGAACTACAGCTATACAAAGCATGCATAATTGGTACATGAGATGAAAAGACAGAAGCAAGGCAGCCTCAAAATAAGCATTTTACTAGTACAAATCATGGCCAAACTACAAACAAAGATAGGGCAACAATGGCATGCAAAAATGGCCCTAAATATGAGGTTATGAAGCAACTCACAGCTGCTGACCTCAAACAGGTTAGGGCCCTTCAACAACATTGAAGAGGGGCCCAAAATAAGCACATTTACAGAACTGTAAAAACCCTAAAAACAAACATAGATATGGCTAAGCTCTTATGCAAGAAAAAGGGCCAAAAGATGGCCAAAGAGGCAAGTGATATATGCAAAGCCCAAACTGAAAAATTCCCTTCTACAACATTGAAGAGGGACCAAAAATATGCATATTTACAGAACTGTAAAAACCCCAAAACAGTATACAAACATACTAGAAATGCGATGCAAAATGAGGCTCAAAAGTGGCTATAACACAAAGTCTACAAAATATTCCACAAACGGCCAAAGAACCTTAATGAAACATGAAGAATGGACCAAAATAAGACTATTTTTAGTTCTGTAAAAAGGCCAAAAGCCGAAGCATAATAGTCTTCCAAAGCATGCAAGAAAAGGGGACCAAGGAGGGATATAACATGAAGTAGCATATGGAGGTCCCAAACCATGAAAGGCCCTTAATAAAACATGAATAATGGACCAAAATAAGACTATTTTTAGTACTGTAAAAAGGCCAAAAACCGAAGCATAATAGGCTGCCAAAACATGCAAGAAAAGGGGACCAAGGAGGGATATAACATGAAGTAGCATATGGAGGTCCCAAACCATGAAAGGCCCTTAATAAAACATGAAGAATGGACCAAAATAAGACTATTTTTAGTACTATAAAAAGGCCAAAAACCGAAGCATAATAGGCTGCCAAAGCATGCAAGAAAATAGCATTTAAGGAAGATATTGAAGCAAGTGCAAGATGGGGGGCTCAAACAGGGTTGAGCCCTTAAGAAAAAGTGAAAAAGAGCTCAAAAGAAGGCCACTTTCAGTTATGGCCGGAGCTCAAAGAAAAAAGCATATATGGCTAAGAAATGTTGCAAAAATAAGCTCAAAAAGGGGGAAATGGCAACTCACCCTTGTAGACCACTCTTTGGTTGCTTCTTGGACCAAGTTGCAGCACCTTTTGCCTCTGAGAAACCCTCCTTGATGCTGGAAATGGAGTGGTGGTGATGGTGTTAGGTGGTAGTGAAGAAAAGGGGATGAAACTTGGGTGTTTTAGGGTAGAAAATGAGAGAAGGAGAGGGGATATAATGCAAGAGGCTCAAAGGATTTTTTTCTAACCCCTAATACAAATGCTTGCAGCCGGTTATAAGGAACAAAAAGAGGGTGTAAAGGTGGGGAAAAGGTGGGGGAAAAGGAGGTAAGTTTTTCCCCAAAAAATATCCCCCGGATTGAGATATTTTCTAGGGGATACAACTATACAACTGTAAAGTGTGTGTTGCAAGGAACATGGCCGGCCACCTTTTGGAGCTGCAGGTGGCCGGCCGGCCACCCCCCCTAGCCGGCCGGCTAGGGGTCAAAAAGGTCAAATTGAGTTAGTGGCCGGCCACCACAAAAAGATGGCCTCCCAGGTCCCCTCATCACAACCCTGTGGTTCGAATTTGGAAATTCTAAAACAGGAGAGAGAACAAGCCACTTCTAGGGGGGGTCAAAAGGGTCAGGTGATATTAGTGGCCGGCCACCAACTTTTAGGATCCTCCCGAGTGTGTACATCACAAATATGTGGTTCAAAGTTCAAGAAAGTGGCCCAAAGGTGTTCAACATTGGCTCGGAAGGAGGGGTTCAAAAGGGTCAAGCAACATTAGTGGCCGACCACCAACTTTTAGGGTCCTCCCATGTGTGTACATCACAAATATGTGGTTCAAATTTCAAGAAAAAGGGCCCAGGTTGTTCAACATCAGCTCGGAAGTGAGAAAAACGGGCGTCGAAGGGCGCCGGAGGAGCAAAAACTAGTTGTTGAAACAATTGCTCGCCTCCCACCCTTCTACGGCCTTCCCGGTGATAAAACAGAGGTACCTACCAAAAATGAACAAAAACCGATGCAAAACGAATGCTCGGGGACCAAAACACGCAGTTTGGGGTCCCGAAAACGGGCTGTTAAGCACCGAAAGTGGCATTCGGCCACGAAGTGGGTTTCTCAGACCCCAGTGTCCCTCAAAAGGGAGTAGAAAGGAAGTATGCCAAAATCAGAACAAACGGAGATGGTTAGGCGGTCCCGAACCGAGGCACACGGCCAACGGTCCCGAAAAACCGGAAACCGGACTCCGAAATGGGCAAAATGACCTGCGGCCACAAAATGTAGCCCACGGCCACTGAGAGATGGTCTACGGGACCTCTCCCTCCCCTCAAGAAAAGAAACAGAGAAAACCGAGTCTGGTTCGCAAACCGAGACAAGGCACAGAAGAGGGTTCGGAAATCCGGAGGCAGGGCTCACGGCCACGACTCTGAAACTTCTGAACGAGCACATTATGCAACATCACCAAGTGCTCAACTGGTAACGTCTGAGTCTTAAGGTCGGTCAAAAATGGGGTGTCTACACCTAGAAATCTTCCCATCGATAATTATGGAACAAGTCAACTATTGCTCCACTGTTTTCTCATTCACTCCACAGCAAAGGGAATTCCCTCCATTGCTTATTTTTATATCCAAATACCACACCCCTTGGATATTCAAATGGCAATATGGTATTTCTAATGATGTTATTTACCGACAACATATGGTTAAATGGTGGGATAATTTCAAGATTCCACGCATTATTGAAATTGTTCAAACTGAATTCCCAATCAACATTCATGCCCCTATATCTACCATTTTTAAAGCTCAGCAGAACCCAACTGCACCATTAACACAAGGAAGCCAATTTCCTCCAGTCAATCCTGGAAGCCCAACATCCAGTTCTTCCAAGTCCAAGTCATCCAAATCAAAGATTAAATCCAAGTCAGCAAAGCCCAGTACTGACCAGCCCAAGTCTAAGGATAAGTCCAAATCAAAGGTTAAGCCCAAGTCCAAGTCATCTAAAGATGAGCTCCTCCAAATGGCTCGTCTCCTCATGGCCCAAGCCAAGTCAAACTCGAATAACAGCAGTTCAGAAGATGGTTCAGACAGTTCAAACTCTTCTGAAGGTTTAGCTACTCAAAATCTATATGGACCCAAGTTTCAAGATGCTCAGGACCCATATGCTTAATTCAGTCATTGGATTCTATATAGCTATAATTATTAGCTTCAATCAATACTCGTCTTTTGAGAAAAGCTGCTGATATATATATATATATATATATTGATTCCCTCAGTCACATGCCTCCAAGCAATGAATAGTGAAAAAAGTCAATTTTACTATTCACTATTCATCAAAAAGTCAACATTACTATTCATCATTCATCATGATTCATCCAACCGACAAATTCAACACAGTAAAAAGCAGCCATCAACTTTAGTCACTCACCGAAAGTAGCAGACATCTCCCATGTGCTCCTAATGCTCATTTCAAGTCAGAATCATTCACTCACAAGGCTAACAGTAGTCTCTTTTGATTATAAAAGAGCCTCTTCAGTCAATAATAAGGCAAAGTTAGAAAAATTGAGAGCATTCATTTCTCAAGAAAATAGTTACCTCTGTAATTTTATATTTTTGAAAATTATTTTCAAGTTATGTATTTTGAAGAACTGCTTGCTTCATTCCAGCAAACAATTGTACGTTTTAAATATTAAGTTTTATTTTTATTTAAGTTATTATTATTATTATGATAGTGGTGTTAATAGTGTTGATGTTGTGTTTTTTGGTGGTACTGGAGGCAACAATGATGCTACGGTGGTGTGATGGTTAGTGAAGGGGTCAATGATGATATTTGTTTCTAGTTTTTTTAAATTACTTTCTAAAAAATTATGTTTTTTTTTATTGAATTTTTTTAATATTTTAAGTAATTTTTTTAATTTTTAGACATACCAAACATAAACACACTTAAAAATTATAATTTTTGTGAAAAAATCTTTTAATTTACTAAATACCAAAAATATAAATAAAAAAAACAAAAATTTAATATATTTTTCGTATTTTTGTGTATTTATTAATTTTTTAAAATATTTTTTCACAAATATTTTATTTTTTAGATACATCTAAGTAAGATGCATATAAAAAAGTAAAAAGAATATTTAAAATTTTAAAAATATTCACCTAAACACAAAAAAAAAATATGAAACAAAAAACTCAATTTTAAAAAAAAAACTAAATTTAAAAAACTGAAATCAAACACATTAAATAGTACTGATAGTAAGGTGGGGGGTGGGGTGTTTAATGAAGGGGTGTTGTGATGAATTTTTTTTTTTTTTTTGAGTTAATTACTTAATAAACTTATTTATAAATATTATGATAGCTCAGATCATATTTAAGAGTTTTTAAATTAGTAAGTCTTATTTAGTAAAATTGAGAATATTATCAGTATTTCTTAATTTTTCAAACTAAGAACATTATTAATTTTTATAATAATCTTTCATATAATTGTTTCACTAACTAATAAACAAACAGAGCATGAGATTAAACGTTTTTACCCTTTTACTTATCGGTTTGATTCAACTATTTAATAAAAACGAGAACATTAACAGTTTTTTTCAATTTTAAAACTAAGAACATTATTAGTTTTTTCATTTTTAAAGTTTTTTTTTTTTTTTTTTTTTTCCAGTTTTGCACATCAATATTCTATCATTATGCTCCTTTATAGACACAAAATTTTTAATTTTGCACAAAAAATTAATTCAAATTTTTCAAAAAAAAATAGTTTTTTTTTTGGCACATTTTTTTTTTTTTTTAGTTTTTTCAATTTGAAAGTTAATATTTTAAAATTTTGAAAATCAAAATAAATGTCAAATTATCATATTCTTTTATAAATAATCATAAATGATAAACAATCATTATTTGAAGGGCAATTTCGACTATTAAAAATTTAATGATATTTGAAGGTCTAAAAAATTTTAATTTAGACTTACGCCTCGTTTGACAACCTTTAGTTTTAGCCAAAAAATCAAAAAAGTCATTATATGTTGTCACATCACTCTCTCTACTTTTCTGCATATTTTTTTTGAAAAAACTTAAAAATTACTAAAATAAGTATGTTTTGAAACGAAATCTTAATAGAATACAAGTTTATAAATTATAATTTATATAAAAATATATATATATTGGGTCAAAGGTAGGGTTGGTGGTGATGACAAGGTTGCATGGTAACTGTTGCCGCATGATAATGGTGTTGACAACAACATTAACAAAATTAAGGTCTCGATTGGCAAGTGATTTTTTTAATTAAAAAGTTAAAAAATTATTAAAAAAATAAAAAAACTAATAATTTATATAAAAAGTCAAAGATTTTTTTATTTTTTTTATTTTTTACATATCTTTTCATAAAAAATCAAAAAATATTCTACACGTACTAATTTTTTTTACATCATATTTTAATTAAAAAGTTAAAAAATAAAATATTTCCAAAGGAAACCTAAGTCACAAAAATTTTGAAACGCTACTAATAGCTTTATTTCTATCTACATTACGACTGCCTACTAATGATGGTAACTTTATTTCCTTACAACCAAACAACCCTTATGATCTTTTCACTTTGTCCTCTCCCTCGTCTTACCCTTTCTACATTGGCGACAACATCACCTCCTCCTCTCTCCTCCTCTGCCTTCTATTTCTAACTATAGTGTTATTTGGTGCGCCTTAATCTAAATTAAAAATTGATAATTTAAAAATAAAAATTAAAAGCACTCAATATTCATTTTTTAAAAATTAATCTTTTTAATTTATTTAAATTACTTCTATAGTGTTGACTTTTTGACTTTCGAAGGTTACTTTTGTAATTATGAGCGTGCCAGCAAGGATCAATCAGTCCTTACAAAATTGTAATTGCCAACCAATTATTCAGACGATTGTGTTATGGTTCTTTTAACCTCAATAAAGAGGACTTTTATTGGTGGCTTACTAGTAATTTGACTTCAGAGAACTTGAGCATAAGAACAGTTAAATAAACTGAAGTATTTCATTAGTATAAGAAACTTACAATGATCTTAGTTCCGTAGAGAATTACAGCGGCAATAAACTCGAAAATTACTCCTACAAATGAAGTGCAGAGCAGGAATTTAAAGTACAGAAATATAAAGGACATGACATAACACTGGAATATGTAAAGTAATTCTTCAGATCTTTCTCCTCCCATTCTCTGAAGTCCTTCCTACTATTTATACTTTCCGAAGATAACCGTCGAATTGCACTTCAAACCGTCGAACTGCTCCTCCATAATCGCTAATCATGCTACCTTATAAGTAGTTCCACTACGCCTTCACTTGCAGTTAGGCTTCCCCCCTATATTCGAATTTGAATGTGAGCAACCGTTGAAGCCACGTCACCGTATGTCTCTTTGTTGATCCGCTACTACTCAGATCTTATAACAACCAATAGTGACTGCCACGTGTATGATCAGGATCGAAGACCTACCTGGTCTCCCCATATTACCCTTACTTTGCCACGCGTCGAATTGTCACTGGCTAGCACAAAATGTGTAGCCAACATTACCCCCCGCACTAATATACCCAAGACTTGGTGATATTAGTGGATCAGAGTCCCTTTTCCCACGTCTTAGAACGTGCATCGGTTTTGCATCTTCCCAGAAATGCAACTGTCGCCCACCATCTGTATTAATACTCTCGTCTTGATCTTTTAAGTACTTTCACTGTCTTATTATTCGAACAGACTGATACATTTCATGGCCAAATTAATTCTTTCCTCCAGTGATGAAACATACAAAGAGTCATATGTCGATGCTATTTCTCATCGAAAGCATGCATTTATTAGCCACCTTTACCCACCTTTCTATATTCAGGTCATGGACGCCTTTGCAAATTACCGACCTTTGGATTACGAAGACATTGCTCTTAATCCTTCGATTCAGCAGGCTACAAACATAGACATAAGAATTTTCCCCTCTGACCTGCCTTTATCGTTCCAACAACCTGCTCTCAAACCTTTGATTCGGAAAATTGCAAATATGGATTTGAGCAACTCTTCTTCGCAAATTTCTGTATGGGATAAAGTTGCAACTTCCTCCTCTTCTGGGGGTTCTGACTGGACAAGCTGGTCAGTACCTGAGCCTTATGATTTGAAGGAGCGAATCAACCGCCATTTTGTTGAGTTCACTGACCCTTTAGAGTTTCCTTCCTATGCTCGAAGTTCAGTTGTTTATCCCTATGTGCCCATTGACCATCGGCGTAGTCTGGAGGAGAATCTTCTTGTAGCATGGTATACATCTTCCATGCCTACAAAGATAGTGCACGCTGCCCCTCGCCCAGAAGAAGCACAAAGGTATAACCCATCATTCTTAGCCCAGAAGGCGAAGATCTATTCTTCTGACTGGCTTGATTATATTAATGCCTTTGTTCCTTCTGCTCCCGTATCATCCTCGAAAACAGAAGCGTCCACACCTTCTTCTTTGTCTACCGAAATTGAAGTATGCATACCTTCTCCCCTACCAATCCTTTCCTGGATAGAGAAACTGAAGATTGCCCTATCCATGGAGAATGTCTTTCCACCTTATAAACCTCTGCCTCCTCCTACCCCAGCTGAGCGGAAACAGGCTCAACTTCTGCTTGCAGCCTTCTCTCACTTGCCTTTTAATATACTCGAGGACGAAGTCCCTCTCAAAAACTTTCAATGGGCTTGTGATATTCTGACTAGGGGTCATGTCCTTAATCCCCTTGCTCAGGCAGAACTTCATATGTTTCTGGACCAACTTCCATTGCTCCTTTGCTAGCATCGAAACTCTGTGGCTACTACACAATCTTTAGACCAACTTTCGTCCCTTCGAATTCATGCTCAGTACGAAGCAGAGAACTTTATTGAAGAATTCAATGATTTCAAGAATAAAGATTCTGCGTATTGGGATGACTTAGACACTGATGAATTGGAACAAGGATTAAGAGAGGTGGCTTTCGAAATAAAGGCTGAAGAGCTCTACTATGAAGCGAGAGCACATCAACTTATGCAGCCAATGCTAGAAGATTTAGAAGATAGAATAAGGAAAGAACAAAAGTTCCTTGATCATTGTTGGACTAAATTTCATGATCTTGTTATTTATTCCATTCCTTATTTTTATGAGCTCGAGTTCATACCGAGATAGGGTCAACTGATGTAATCGCTCTGCTCTTAATATAAACAAAATTTTGTCTTTGTTTGACCCTGTCTTCTTGTGTTTTCACTTGTGTTTAAAAGTCAACTCAGAGCTTCGAACTTCGAACAATTTCATCCCTTGAATCTGGACTTAATTGTTTTTAAATGAAACACTAAATGAGCCAATTGTAAACCTTTCCAATTTGTGGAATAAAGTTTTGGCTGACTTTCAATTGGAAACAGTGCTTCGAATCTAGCAATCTTACACTTAAAGCCTGTTTTGACCATTGTCAACATCTAGTCATTGTCGTTATTGCTTTTGATGTTTCAAACACCAAATCTCATCCTTAAAGAATCTCAAGTTTTGCTTCGAAGGACATTACCTTTGTTAAAAAACCTAAAAACAGGTCTTTAAACTCTTTTAAGTGAAATAAACACTTGAGTATTTTATATTTTGGGTATGGCAACCTACTTCGAAGCTGGCTTCTCTGTTTCGAAGCCGTTTAATTCGGCTTCGAAGCAAAATATCTTACTTCGAAGCTAGTCTTAACAACTGGGCTTTGTTTTCCCTCCAAAAACATCAATATTGAAGGAAGCTTTTGTATTCGTACTTTTAATACTTAACAGCTCATGTAATATATTTTCAAATGCGAGGGCTTTTAAAACCCTTTTGTTTCGCGTTCTGAAATCACTTGCTCTTCTAATCGCACAAACCCCTCTTATTACCGATCGCCGGCTTCTCTCTACTTCCTTTCCCGGTTTCATTGTCGAGAAAAGCATACCGTCAATGGCTTCATCGGTATCAGTCGTAGAGCGTATGAGTCCATCCGTGGCCTTGAAGAGGATTATTGATGCAGAATGCGAAAAGTACAAAGCTGGGGAGAAAAGCGCTATTGATGGACGCATCTTTGTTCCTCGTCACCATGTGCAGTTAGACTACGTGCTTGGGCCCATATTCAAAGAGGTCCTTACTGAGCTCCCAGCCCTGTATCCCCGACTGGAAAACCAATGTCTTCTCTATGAAGTTGGTCTTGACTGGAGGAACTGGAAGATAAATCGCCCCCACCGATGCTGGCCCACGGTGAGACCAGAGTGGCAAAAATGGTATGATCGAGTTATTCCTGCTAGGACCCTGGACCTTCAAGAACTCTGCCTTCTCAATGCTTTCAGACTATCTAGGGTAACTATTTCAGAGGACCCTTTCCTTGTTCCTGCTGCCCTATGTTTTTGGAATCCTGTTTTTAACTTTTTCCAATTTAGATGTGGGATGATGGCCCCTACTGTTCTTGATATTTGCCATTTACTGGGACTATCTCCTATTGGCACCCCTTTTGGACCAGATTACCCTGACTTAGCAGTCCCTTTCTCTCTTCCCTCCCTTAACTCATCTTATAGTGACTTTGCTAGGGCTGAGAATAAAAGAGAGGGCCCTGTGACTGATAGGGAATTCTTTTCTTTCTTACTGTATTGGCTTTGCAAATTCCTCTTTTGCACTTCTTCTCAGAGAATTATGCCTGAATTTGCTCCTCTTGCCAAAGCCTTTGTTTTACAGAAAAGGGTGGCCTTAGCCCCACATGTTCTAGGGCACGTATATAGAGTCTGCTCCCTTTTCTGTGAGAAACCCTTAGATGCTAATCAAGGGGGGCCATTCTGGATCCTTCAGTTTTGGCTCTTCGCCTATTTTACTGAATTACAATCCAAATGCCTTAAATTTTCCGAGCCAAACCCTCTTACTCATGGCATAAGGATGGCCAATGCTTCACTTTACCCTTCTACCTTTGCCTTTTACTTCTCTTTCTTTCACCAGCTTCCAGCCTCCTTTCCTACTTACCGCTTTCGTCCCTTCGAACCTTCCATTGGTCCAACTTGGTTGAGGAACTTTTTAAGTGACCAGTCCTGTACTTCACTTATTCACAAGGATATATGGGCTTCCATTCTGATTCCCAGAGAGTTATTTATCGGGACTTTGAACCCGAAGGCCTACAAATGCATTGCTGAACCTTACTGTCTAGCTCAATTTGCTAGACAATTTGGCCTCACACAAGGGGTCCCAATACCTCTCTGTAGCAACACAAATCTCAGCCTTACCAGAAGGGATCTGAAAGTCCGGAAATCCAGTCTAGAAGAGACAACTTTGAAATTTGTAGATGACTTAGCCAACTTTGAGTACACCCCTTTCATTCCTCAAGGTACCGTGTTGAAGAGGTACCAAAACTGGTGGGTGACTAACATGGAGATTTATTTGGCCATTTCACCTTTAAGCCTACTAACGGTGTTGGATGTGACCAAGCCCAAAGAAACTGGGGTTGTCACTTCTTCCATTGTTTCAGATATAGCACCTGCTGCTCCTGCTGCTTCAAGTTCTCCTAGAGTTACTCGGGCTGCCTCGAAGAAAGGTATACCCTTGTCTCTTCTCCTTTTTTCTTTCATAATGTATTTTGCCTTATCTTTAATTCTTCTTTTGTGGAGGTGGTCAATCACAAAAGAAAAAGAGGCTTTTTGAACTCGAGAAGGGAACATCCAATATTCAAGGGGAAGAAAAGGAAGAATCAGATGAAGAGGAAGAGTTATTTTTGAAAAGAAAGAAGAAGGCGATCGTCTTTTCGTCCGACTCGGTTAGGGATGAAGCAACTGCCAGAGAATCAGAAGATGAATTCATCTCTTTGGAATCCAGATCGCAGCTTGAAGAACTTGAGGGAAAAGTTGAGAACGAAATTGAGAAAAAACAAACCCTACCAATACAGAGGAAAAGGAAAAGAAAGGTGACTGTCTCTCCTTCCGATATGGTCGAAGATTCTGATTCTGAGACAATCGCCAAAGCCATAGAGAAGAGAAAAAAAATGTCTGCTTCTGCTCCTGTCTCAGTCGAAGATACCATTCATGAAGCAGCCATCAAGACAATAGAGCAAGAACATCCTAAAGCCATAATTGTCTTCGAGAGAGCTGAGAAGAGACGGCAGCAACAATTTCTGAGAGATGAATCTGCCGCTGCTGACATACTACAAAGGGAAACTGTAAGAAGGCAACAGACTGCCAGAGATTACACCCTTCGTAGTTCCCCCATTATCGCTGATACTTCTGGAGCAGGTAATTTTTATGCTTCTACGATTTTTCCTCTGTTAGCCTTTGATATCGAGGTTTATCATTGCCTTACATGTCTTCCTCTTACAGCGGCAACTTCTGAGTTCATCTTTCCGATGAGACCTCTCTCAGTTTCACTTGAGGTAGACCAGATGCAGGATGTAAGGACTACTCAGACCATACTTCCATTTTTAGGGTCTACATTTTCTACACTTTTCTTGAGGCCAAGCATTCCTGCACCTCTTCCTCTTGGTTTGACTCCCTATCTTTCTTACTTGACTCTTGACTTTCCTCAATTTACTTATTTATTGAGTCTTGCCTCTCTTTCTCCTTCCAAAGAGATTCCAACTACTACCTTGTCTTTGATGGGTGCTGACAGCTCTCCAATTCGTGACTTACCACCTTTACCTAGTTCCAGCCCTCCTTCTCTTGATTCATTAGTGACTAGGACCATGGAGACTATTAAAGATGCTCCACCCATTTCTCCTATCATTATGCAATCTTCTGTGTCTCCCATGGCAACTCTCTTTGCACCCCTCATGTCTACAGATGAGATTGATATTTTTGAAACAAGATTAGCTAGTCTTTTTGACATCACTTCTACTTCTCCGACATTCGATGAGGAAGCCGAGCCATTAGTTTTAGCTGATTCTTTGCTGGAAATTTTTTAGAGCTCTCCCTCCTCCAGCAGCCAACCTTCTGTGCCTTTGATAGACTTGGACACCTGTCTGGACCTGCTAATTTCTTTTTCGAGGATTCCCTTCGAGGCTCTACAAAGGCCTATAATTAAAAACGGGTTTCTTCAATGCTGCAAACTTGCTGGGCAGTCCGGTATGGATGTCTCTAGCCATCTATCTCAGGCAGCAGCTACCATCGATTTTTACATCAGCATCTGTCATGCTGCCAAGGCCGCAGATGAGAAATTGGTTCGAGATCAAAGTTTTGTTTCTCAAGTGCATACTGAAGTATCGACGCTTAAGGAACAACACTCCTCTGCCTCTCACTTCCGAACTCAATTGCTGGAAAGGAAAACTCAACTCGAAGAGGAGCTTTCTGCAGTAAATCAAGCCTTACTCCGAACTGACCTCAAACTGCAAATCACCAATCAAGGACTGGCTGATCAAAAGAAAGATATGGCTGCAGCTATTCAACTGTTTTCGTCGTTTACCAATAGGAGATCTGTTGTACAAAAACAGCTAAAACATTGTAATGATTTTTGGGCCAACTTGTGGCACAATGTACTTGATTCTTTATAAAACATTTCCTTGTTTACTATTTTATGTTCTTGTACTCAGTGTTTATTCTATTCCCTGTGTTTCCCAAATAGTTGGAAAATAAGGTTTTAAATATCTGCCATTAATCTTTTTGGGATGCACATAATCATTCAAATCTTTCAAATGATATGCCCCAAAAGGTAAAACTCTATGAATTTGATATGGTCCTTCCCAGTTAGGTGACCATTTGCCAAATCTATGGCTTCTAATCCCTATTGGGAGTATTGTCTTCCACACCAAATCACCTTCATCGAAGCCAACGTGTTTGACTTTCTTGTTATAATTTTTGGCTGCTTTCTTCTTCTGAAAGAGAATGCTATTTAATGCCAAAATTCTAGCTTCATCTATATCTTCTAACTCCAAGCACATACTCTGATAGTACTGCTCAGGATCCAACTGGTCTTGGCATCTTACCCTTAAGGATTTAACATTGATCTCCACTGGTAACACTACATCATGCCCATAAACTAAGGCATAAGGAGTGACTCCTGTGCTTGACCTTGGGGAAGTTCTATAAGCCCACAATACATCTAACAATAAGTTGTGCCAATCTCTCGGATTATCTTCCACAACCTTTTGTATTCCCTTTTTTAATGACTTGTTAGATGACTCAGCTTGACCATTGGCTTGTGCGTAATATGGAGTGGAATTCACAAGGCTAATCCCAAACTCAGCCACAAAAGATTTTACCATTTTCCCATCAAAAACAGTCCCATTATCGACCGTTATCGTTTGTGGGATGCCAAATCTATGGATCAAATCTTTAATGAACCCAATAACCTCCGTCTGATCTACAGCTTTATATGGTTTGGTTTCGACCCATTTGGTGAAATAATCAGTAGCTACCAAAATAAAACAATGATGCTTCGAAGAGGGAGGGTGTATTTTCCCCATCATATCCATGGCCCATCCTCTGAATGGCCAAGGCTTTACTACTGCATGTAGATCAGTTATGGGCACATGCCTTATTGTACCATGCTTTTGACATGCCTGGCAGCCCTTTGCATATTCTATGCAATCTTTAAGGATAGTTGGCCAATAATAGGAATGTCTTCGAAGCAGCCATCTCATTTTTACACCAGGCTGATATGCACCACAGATACCTTCGTGAACTTCAGCCATAGCTATTAATGCTTATTTTGGCCCTAAACATTCTAACAATAGACCATCTCCCCCTCTTTTGTAGAGATCATTGTTGTATATGATGTATTGCACAGATTGCAATTTAACTCTTCTGCTGGCTTTCGAGGATGGGCCAGCCAAGTATTGTATTATTGGATGTCTCCAATCCTGTTCCTGCAGATCATTATAATTGATTTCTAGGACCATGTTCCTCTTACTTAAAGGTGGTATAGGTTTTTGGTATGTCGTTTGGCTTACATCCCAATGGGTACCATCTTTACTCTTGAAATTCGAAGCTTTCTGTGCCACATCGTTAGCTCTATTATTCAAGAATCTCGGAACATAAGTTACATTTACTATTTCAAATTGAGAGAGCAAATGTAATGCGACGACATAATATGGCAGCATACTTATACTTTGACACTTGAAAATCCCTTTTACTTGGTTAACGACCAATTGGGAATCTCCAAATATGTCAACTGCATGTACTTGTAATCCAATAAGAATTTCCAATCCCACTACCAAAGCTTCATATTCAGCTTGATTATTAGAACAAGCAGTTTCATCTATTCTGAAACCATGTGTGGTTTCTATTCCTTGTGATGATTTGATTACTATACCAATTCCAATTAGGCCATTGGCTTTCGACCCATCGAACCACATTTGCCATGGCTCGACACTAGCCATACTGAGTTCCATTATTTCTTGACTCTCTGTTTAAGATGGATGGTCTGCCAAAAAATTGGCTAAAACTTGTCCTTTCACTGCCCTTTGAGGCACATATTCTAAGTGAAATTCTGACAAGGCTAATACCCACTTGCCAATTCTTCCCCTCAACATAGGTCTAGATAACATGTATTTAACCAAATCTGTGGTTGCAATTACCAAGACAGTTGTAGGCAAAAGGTAATATCTTAATTTCATTACAGCAAAATACAGCGCAAGGCAAAGCTTTTCTACAGCTGAATATTTACATTCGCAAGAATTTAAAAACCTACTAAGGTAATAAACAGCTTGCTCCTTGCCTTCCTCATTGTCTTGGGCCAAGAAAGCTCCCAATGAATCTTCTGCTACGGCTATGTACAACTTCAAAGGCTTAGCGCCATTTGGTGGCATCAGTACTGGAGGGTTGGCCAAGTAGGCTTTGATTCCATCGAAAGCACTTTGATGCTCCGTTGTCCACACAAATTCCTCTTCATCTTTCAGCCTTAATAAAGAAGAAAAAATTTTAGTTTTCCCTGCAGTGTTAGAAATGAATCTTCGAAGGAAATTAACCTGACCAAGGAACTTTTGTAATTCGTTCTTACTTGATGGAGGTCTGGCTTCAATGATGGCTTTGGCTTTATTCTGGTCGATCTGTATTCCTTTCTTGTGTACTACATAGCCCAAGAAATTTCCGGATGATACGCCAAAAGCACATTTAAGAGGATTAAGCTTCAATTTGAACCTTCTCATTCTTTCAAAGGCTGCCTCTAGGTGAAACAAATGTTCCTCCATGGATTGAGATTTAACCACAATGTCGTCAATATAACATTCTAAATACCCACCAATAAGGTCATGAAAGATGGTGTTCATAGCCCTCTGATATGTGGCCCCGGCATTCTTTAGACCAAACGGCATTTTAACCCATTCGAAGGTCCCAATATTCCCAGGGCATCTAAAGGCTGTCTTGTGAACATCTTCCTCCGCAATGCAGATTTGGTTATAGCCTGAGTGCCCATCCATCATTGATAAAATGTGATGTCCTGCTGAGCTATCCACCAACAGATCTACTATAGGCATAGGATATTCATCTTTTGGAGTTGCCAGATTTAGGTTTCTAAAATCGATGCATACCCTCATTTTGCCATTTTTCTTGACTACAGGTACAATATTAGATAGCCACTCAACATACCTGGCTGTTCTGATAAAGCCTGCCTTGAGTAGTCTAAGAATTTCTTCCTTGACTTTCTGGATCACCTCTGAACCCATTCTTCTTGGTTTTTGTTTGTATGGCTTGAAGTTAGGCTTCATGGGAAGCCTATGTTCCACTAATGATCTATCCAATCCTGGTAGTTCATTGTATGACCATGCAAAACAATCTTTATATCTTCTCAGAATAACCAATAACTGGTCCCTATCAAGAGAACTCAAACAAGCACTTATAAAAATGGGTTGTTGTACAAAATCTTCCCCTAAATTTATTTCTTCTAAGGGGTCTTGTATCTGAGTACTTACTGGAACTCCTTCTTTGATCTTCTCTGACTTCGCGGAAATCTCCTTACTGTGTTCTGCTTCCAGGCTCTTTGATTCCTCCTCTTTATTCTCTTCCTCATAGATAAAATCTGTCCACAAGGTTTCTTCTTCCTTTATTTCTTGGACTTTTGTTTCTATGTCCAATGCACAGTATTTATCAAGGGTCAAAACTCTGGCTTGTTGTTGCTCCCGCTTGTAGCCAATCGTCATGACTTCTTTCTCTTGCTCTCGAACTTTCTGGATTATTGACTTTATATCCAATATTGAAAACTTGATTAAAGCCAAAGACCTGGCTTCTGGTGCTTCATCTTGCTGCCTACAACCAGGCATCATTGTCATCTTTAACCACTAGCTCTTCACCAGCACTCTCCTGGACTAAATGCTTCAGGTGTGCTACTTCCTCATCAGCCGTTACTTCGGCTGAGCCATCGAATTCCATCAGTATACTGAACGGTGCCACACCATCAATATACAACTTGGCTTCTGCGAAATCTGCACAGGCTATGAAAGGTTGAGGATCTGCATTAATTTCCTCCGTCTTCCCATTGCCTAGAGCCATTATCATCTTCTGATGCAAAGAGGAAGGCACACATTTATTAGTGTGGATCCAATCTCTGCCAAGTAAAGCATTGTACTTCGCATTGTTATCGATGACGAAAAATGCCGTCATGCAGTCCTTGGTTCCCACACTCAGGTTGATGGGTAGAATTCCCTGGGCCATCTGCTTATCTCCGGCAAAACCATCGATGGTTGTACTGGTTGGGATCAACTTGGGATTTCTCTTCCCTAATTTCTTCAAGGAGGATTTTGGTAATAAGTTCACCGCCGCTCCATTATCCACCAAGACTCGGTTTAACTGAACCCCATCGAAGAAAGCCTTAATGTACAAAGGCTTAACATGTTGCGTCATAGAATTCGAGGGATATTCGAATGGATACGAGAGGTTAATGCTCACCACTTCCTCGCTCTCATATTCAGCTTCCATTGGGGTAACCATTTCGAAATTATCTTGTACCATACTCGCTTGTGAATCTTCACTAGAGATCGGAATTGGATCAGCTTCCTGCCCCTCTTGATTCTCATCTCCAGCTTGGAATTCTTGTGGCAGTATGTGTACCATGTTCACTGATACCGGGGGAAACGAGCCAAACTGGATGGCTAGCTGTACCTGTTTCTCCTCTTGGTCACCTTGGTCAATTACCTCAGAAACATCCTGCATGATGCATTCTGGTATTTCATTGCTAACAAGTCCCTTCGAATGCTTTTCCTCGACTGGTTTTCCAACCAGAAATGTTTGCTCGGCCATGAAAGCTTCGAACATTTCTTCTTCCACCATTTCTTTCTTCTGGTTTACGCCAATATCTTCTTCCGTTTCGCTACCACTCTCCATCAGAGCTTTCTCCAACCCTGCTAGACTTTCCTTCTCTCTGACTTTTAGTTCAGAATGAACCTTAGCCAACTGTTCTCTGCTGCGATCCACCTCGTTTTGTGTTACTGGCTTTGAATTATGGTCTGACTTTCGATTCTTCTTTTCTCCAGTCTGGATCATCGAAAAACTCTCTCCACTTTCTTTCAGGTCTTTCTGGTATTGGGTGTACCTACGCTGAATTTTCCTCCTTTGTGATCTGGAAATAACAGGGACCATATCTGGTTCCCTCGTTCTTGGGTGTTTTAGCAATACCCAGTTGTTGGGGGCTACCAAAGGAGGCTTAACCATCCTACTTTGATTTCCAAAATTCCTTTGGGTAGGCATTTCTCTAGGTTTGTTTTGCATCACAAACCAATCTGGGACTCCAGGTACCCACGAACTTACTGACCCAGACGTTGAACTGCCTCTTTCTTCTTTCGAAGTCACCTTCGAGGCTGGCTGTGAAGACAATTGTTTGGCCCTGTCTCCAAGCTTTGAGCCTGATTCAGGTTCTTGATGATGGTGATCATTTTCCGTCCTTCGTGAAGCTGGCCCAAGGGGCCAATTCCTGGCTTTGATCCCAAAACCTGAACTCTTCTCCAGTCTTTTGTCCAACCTGTAATAGTTAGGTGATCTGGACTCATATAAGGGCCTCTTGCCTTTAGCATGCATTCTATCAACTGCAGGCTCAACCACCAATGGCTGCCGCCTAACATTAGCCGGATACGGCCTTTTATTATAAGCATTGGTTGGTTTGGGACGCCTCTGCACATCCCTGTAATACTGCTTCCCATCGACTGGAAGGCCTTTCAACCACTTATAACTCAGTCTGCACCTGGGACACATTCGTTGCATTACGGCTGCCTCTAAGGAGTCATCATCCAATGTTTCTTCATTAGAGTCTTCCCTCTGATGTGAGAAATCCCGTCCCATAGCTGGTGGACTTCTAAGGTCTTTTTTGGTTGCTGTCTGGTTGGCCACATGCATCTGTACATTGACTTCCTCCAATTCTTTCAAAGACAGGTTCTGAAAGTCTGACATAATGACATTGGCTGCCACCTCTCCAATTTCTGGAAATGGATTGCTATCGATCCCCATGGCTTTT
Organism: Camellia sinensis; assembly: GCF_055761805.1. NCBI lineage: Eukaryota > Viridiplantae > Streptophyta > Magnoliopsida > Ericales > Theaceae > Camellia > Camellia sinensis. The sequence goes on from NC_138967.1 coordinate 155,988,864, forward strand.
TCAGCTTTGGCTGGGAACTTCAAACTCCCTTTCCGAATTTGTTCTTGGATCCTGTCTCGAAAAACAACACAGTTTTTAGTCGAGTGAGACCAAGAATTATGCCATTTACAATATATTTTTCCTTTAAGTTCATCAAGAGATGGAATTTTAACACCTTTTGGTAACTTAAGGAAGTTGGCCGCAAGCAAATGATCAAAAATGTCATCTGCCTTAGTTAAATCGAAAGAATATTTCCTGTGGAGATCTTTCTTTTTAAACTGCTGGTCAATTGTCGTATCTTTATGAACTAATGCTTCACAGATCATAGGCTCTTTTCCCACAATCTCTGTTGCATCAATCTCATAATTAGGATCTTTGTAGTATGTCCTATATGATGCATAATTTCGATCCTGTTCCTCTTCTAGTAATGCTTCATATCTAGATACTTTATAAGTCAGTTCCACTAAATCTCTAAACTCTGTTGAATCAAACTTCTTTCGAAGCCTGAACTCTAGGCCATTTTGAGCCAATCTTACGAATTCCGTTTCTGGCAAGATTACTCTACATTTATTTCGAGCCCTCTTAAATCTAGAAATAAACTGAGTAGCCTTCTCTTCAGGCCTTTGACTCAACCTTGCCAAATCTGCCATGGAAACTTCTGGCTCAGATTGGAAGAATTGGGCATGAAATGCCTCTTCCATTTGCTGCCAAGTCTGGATGGAGCCAGGTGGAAGATTAACATACCACACAAACGCCCCCCCAGTTAAAGAATTCGGGAATAGTCTCAATTTCATATAGTCATGATTGGTGAATTCACCACATTGAGCGGCAAACCTAGCAATATGCTCTACTGTTGATTGGTTTCCGTTCCCATGAAAGAGGACAAAATCTGGTACCCTGAAACCTCTTGGATATTCATGTACCCTATCGACCCATTCTGGGTATGGTTTTCTATACACTGGAGTTTGGACCCCCCGAGCCATTGGCCCACACAACTCCCTAACTATCTCAGTAATTTGGTCCCTATGGACCATATTTTATGCCTGCTGAACCACTACTGGGGGGACAAACACAGGATTTGGCGGAGAAACTTGTGCTTGTGGTCCCCTTGGTCCATAAGGTGGTACATTCGGGACTGGCTGTCCCTGTGGTACAGGCTGCTGTTGGGGGTGTAAGTAACCTCTTTGAGCCTGTCCTACGAAAGGACCCACGAAAGGTGCTAGAACAGGTATTGTATCCCTTCCACTTGTAGGGAAACCTTCCAACCCCCCGTGTATAATTTCGAATAAGGGATTATTGTACCCCCTAGTACCAGGTAGGGTTTCGAATGTTGGATTTGGAACCATTCTTACGCCATTTTCTTGTACTGGGCCAGATCCACCAATTTGCATGGCTTCACTGTTAAATATTGAGGCATTTTGGCCTGCCGCAGGCCTCGAAATGGGTTCGTACCAAGACTGACGTGGTAATCTTTCATGAGTCTGATTACTGGTTTGACCATTGGAATGTCCATTAGCTTGCATAGGCTGTCTAGCTAATCTTTGTTGAGGGACATTTATTTCCTCCATGTGTCTTACATTTGTTGGTTGGTGGTTATTCATTCGATCCAAAAAGGATACTGCCCACCTTTCCATTGTGTTTATTAATTGCTGTCCCATAGCATCTACTAAGCCGCTCCACAGGTTGACTGGCTGGGTAGATGGGACACTGGATGGTCCAATTCCTTGGTCTCGTCCACTATTACGAACAAATGGTATTTGCTCTGAAGTATTGGTCTGTTCGGCCATGGGTTCTGATAAAATAGGAGTCTCCTCAGGATGTGTTATCACATTATCCTCTGGATTGGATGTCTCTACTTCTCCTTCCACGCCTTCTTCCAATCGTTCGTTCTCTCCTTGTCTCCTACGTCTAGCCATTTTTTAAAGGGTCCCATTGGGCGTGCCAAAAATATATGTTGGCTTTTTGGCTTTCGAAGGTTACTTTTGTAATTATGAGCGTGCCAGCAAGGATCAATCAGTCCTTACAGAATTGTAATTGCCAACCAATTATTCAGACGATTGTGTTATGGTTATTTTAGCCTCAATAAAGAGGACTTTTACTGGTGGCTTACTGGTAATTTGACTTCAGAGAACTTGAGCATAAGAACAGTTAAATAAACTGAAGTATTTCATTAGTATGAGAAACTTACAATGATCTTAGTTCCGTAGAGAATTACAGCGGCAATAAACTCGAAAACTACTCCTACAAATGAAGTGCAGAGCAAGAATTTAAAGTACAGAAATATAAAGGACAGGACATAACACTGGAATATGTAAAGTAATTCTTCAGATCTTTCTCCTCCCCTTCTCTGAAGTCCTTTCTGCTATTTATACTTTCCGAAGATAACCGTCGAATTGCACTTCAAACCGTCGAACTGCTCCTCCATAATCGCTGATCATGCTACCTTATAAGTAGTTCCACTACGCCTTCACTTGCAGTTAGGCTTCCCCCCTATATTCGAATTTGAATGTGAGCAACCGTTGAAGCCACGTCACCGTATGTCTCTTTGTTGATCCGCTACTACTCAGATCTTATAACAACCAATAGTGACTGCCACGTGTATGATCAGGATCGAAGACCTACCTGGTCTCCCCATATTACCCTTACTTTGCCACGCGTCGAATTGTCACTGGCTAGCACAAAATGTGTAGCCAACATATAGATATAAGTAGAGTTGTACCAACCAATGAGGTTGTTGCTATAGTTTTTAAGAGATGACTATTACGTGGAATTGGGGTTGTTGATGCGCAGTCCACGCAGCAGTAACTGTTGTGTGTCAAAATTAGTCTATTTCATGGTTCATTTTGATAATCTGAACTATTCACATTTTAGAATACATGAAATAGAACATACCTGTAAAAAATCAAGTTAATCAGACATCGTTTACCCATTCATCTACTCGCATTTATATTCATTTTAATATTTTAAATTACAATTATTATTTATTTTTATATATACAAATGTGAGTAGATAAATGGGTAAACGATATACAATTAACTTGATTTTTTACAGGTATGTTATAATTGATGTATTCTAAAATGTGAACGGTTCGAATTATCAAAATGGACTCCGAAATGGGTCTATTTTGACGCACAATAGTTGCTGCTGCGCACCCCAATTCCTTATTACTTATGCTAATTTGGAAATATATCAGACTATTTAATATAACTTTTGATTATAATTTATTAGACATATAACTTAAATAAGTTAAAAAGGAAGCTTGCCTATATGAATAAATAATATTTGGGTGTTACGGGAAAATGTTTGATTTGGGCAGTTTGGTTACAAAGATAAATAAAGACGTTAACTAAAAAAAAGATAAATGTACAAAATGGAATTGGATTCCCTAGTTTGGTGTTCGGGCTCATCGGGTTTACAATGGATTTAGTTTAATAATTTAAATTGTTTATATATCATTTATAAATAAAAAAAAATAAATTTATTCAATAATTTTAACATATTTAATTGATCGTGTTTGTACCAAAAAAATATATATACTTTTAAATTATAATTGTCATTTTTTTGTAACAAATATTATAAATTGATTATGTTACAATTAGGAGATTAATCTAATTTTTTTAAATAATATATAATGTTTAATAAAATAAATTATTTAAATCATTAAAAGGAGTCGGTAACAAACCCATCTGATCCAACAACACTCTCAAGTTTACATCATGCACAAAATGAATACAACTCCATGTAAAATTATAAATAATCCTTGGTAGCTCGAGAAACACTTGGCTCGAATTGGCTCGAATATCCAAAACGACGTCGTTTTGGGTTTTTTTTTTTTTTTTTTTTCCTTTCCTCTTATATCGCTAAAAATAGAAAGAGAAAAGAGAAAGAAAGAGAAGAGAGAAGAAGAGAGAAGAGGGAGGGGGAAGATCTGTGTGTGTGTATCTCTTGTATATCTGTGTGTTGATGATGATGGAGGGGGAAGATCCCTCTTGTATCTGTGTGTGTGTATCCCTTGGAAGATCTCTCTCTCTCGGTGGGTGAGTTTGATTTTTTGTGGATGTGTTTGATTTTTGTGTTTGATCGGTGGATGGGTTTGATTTTCATTTTCATTTCAGTTTTGTGATGGGTTTCATAGTTTTTAGAGAGAGAAAATGTGTTTGCTTCAATTTTGTGATGGGTTTGGTAGTTTTTAGGGAAAGAGAGTAGAGGAAGAACAAGATGAAGGAGGTTTTGGGAAGGAGGTTCTGTTTGTCAATGTTCACAAATGTTTGAGACAAAAAAGAGAGGAGGAAGGAAGACGAAGATGGAATCAAGAAGAAGAAGAAGAAGAAAAAAAAAAAAAAAGGCGAAACGACGTCGTTTTGCATTTTCAAGCCATTCGGGCCAACTAGTTTCGAGCTACCCAGCAGAACTGTAAAATTATATATGCCGTCAATAGCCGCCTCCGGACAAGAAAGCGTAAATTTGTAAAATTAATACAGCCATCAATGTGTTTTTGTTTTTGTTTTTGGAACAGGCCATCAATGGTTGTTCTTTCACAATGGTCTATTTTTATAAGTAGATTAAAAGTTAACTTTTTTAATTTTTTTTAAATATATAAAAAAATAAAAAAATAATGTGGTTTAAAAAAATTAAAACGTCAAAAAACTGATTTTTAACCATATTACCAAAATAGGCCCATCTAACCTTCATTTTGTGGATTTTAAAAAAAAACATTATTTATTACTTGCACATAGAAAAAGTAAAAGAAATATTACAAGAGTTCTTACATTTTTGGGTAAGATTTAAATTTTTGGGTAAATTACCAATTGACATGGGTAAGCCCATAAAAACTATAGCCCACTATGAACAACCCAAGCCCACCACTTAGGACCCAGTACATAATTCAACTAATGAAACCCAACGTGGCTGGAACTCAACATGGTATTAAGAACCAATGACACTTAGACACGTGGCAGGTGAAGAACAAGCCACATAAGCAGACAAAGATCTTGCAAAGTTATTGCACTTCACATCAGCCATTAATGAAGCCCCTTACAGCATTTATTGCAATAACCCCTCACCGTCGAGACAGAACGGCCTCACCATGAACAAGGCAAGCTAGAGCATAGACTTTCGGCCAAGATGACAGGTCGGAAGGGACAACAAAATGATTACCAAAGGATATAAGCAGACGTCGAAGACAAGAAGAAGGTTAAGCTTTCTATCTCTAATCTATCTCTACATTCCATCTCTCTTTCTAACTTGCTCGTCGGAGGGTTCGCTGGGGGACTTCCCGTTCCCCGTTGAGCTCTTGTGCAGGTCTCTCCGTGGGCTTGGTACCTCAGGCTCCAGTTTGGGAAGCGTGGATCAGTCCGACCCGTTCTATTCAGAACACGCTGTATTATTAGTTGGCGCTGTCTGTGGGAAAGTCCTTTTGTTTCGCACGCCAGTTGTGCTCAATGTCGCCGGAGACCCTTTCCTAATAACCCTGTAAGAGGAGCTAATTTAAGCCCACTAAATTAATTAGGCCCAATAGTCCAAGGTTGGTGGGCCCGAATTTATCGTAAGTCTAAGATTGGTGGGCCCGAATTTATCGCAATCAAACGAGCCGAATCGCTCTAAGCCTCGAAAGGGTTCGGATCCACGAACTTAGAGACTTACCTGGGCCCGAACTCGAAAGGGTATTGAGCAAGCCTAGAGATCCGAGGCACTCGGACTCAAAAGGATTCAGACCCACGAATCTAGAGATCCGAAGCACTTGGCTTCGAACGGATTCAGACGCAATCTAAAAGCCACTCCATTAATGAGTCCCAGAACACTTGCGGACTCGGAGCTTTCCGGGATCTACGTACCAGAACCATGGGCGTAATGGAGTCCGAACAAAGGACCCGATCCCGAGGACGGTGAGTGGAGATAAATTCACTCTTCGGTTAAACTAGCCTATACCCGGGTCGAGGTGGCACGATCTAGGGGCTCCCTGAGACTCGGCAATATTTGCGGCAGGGCATTCTCTTGAACTACCCTTGACCCTTATGCGGCAGGACGTCCTTTGGGACTATCCCTTACCCTTTGGGATGATTGGGGATCATTGGTTAGGTGTGGCTAAAAAGAAGGGTTCGCCGAGAGGTTAATCTCCTCTTCGGGGTTTTCCTCATCCTCGGAGAGGTCACCTCCTCGGACAAGGTGCTTAGAGAGAATATTCCCCATGTGCCTTGCACATGGGCTCCATCCTACATCATGAGGTGCCTATAAATAGCACCCACCCATAACTTTATAAGGGATGGATTTTGGAGAGATGACTCTTGGGAAAGAACTAATTTCCCATCTCCATTATCAACCTTGAGAGTGAAAGTGGGAGATCCATGAGAGAGCCTTGCCATTATTCTCTTTCTAGCTACTTTGCCTTCTTTTTCACCCAATCTCTAATCTCCATCATCTCCTTTACTCTTGTGTTCTTAAGTTAAGACTATTGAAGAATCTAAGCCTCTCATCATATTCTAGAGAATTTGAAGTTGTTCTTCAAGGATCTTCGAAGATCTGCAAATTTTCCAACGACGTTCTTGAACCCCATCATACAAACCCTTTCCTACCACCCACCAAGGTGGATGGTCACGACTAGATCCATGGCTTCTCACCCCAATGTTACCGACCACCAAGCCGACCCTCCCAATCTAAACAACCCACCACAGTATTTTACCGATCTCACCAACAGCATTAATCACCTGGCTGAGCAAAACCAAGCCTAATTAACGCTTTACTCCAAAGAAACCTTCTTATGTTATAACGCCCTCAAAAAAATACATATAAACCCAACCTTCATGACATCCATAGATATAAGAGAATAAATCATAACTCTATTTATCAGAGTATTCATTACAAAAGTATTACATGTTGACAACAAAAGTAAATGCCCTACGGGCTTACAACTTTCTAAGCCAACAATTGGTTACAAAAAGAAAGTACTAACTCAAAACATATTAAGCCCTCGGCTTGAATTTACATGTAATACCCAAAAATAACAAAACAACCAAAAGAGTTTTCAACTCCCAAACCTTCCAAGCTATGTCCTTGGAGGTGGCATGTCACCTGAAGCTAAAAATGATGTCCCATATAAGGTGAGCCAATGCCCAGTAGAGATATACTAAATCAAGTATGAGAAATAACTAAAACATTAGCATTTGATAAATGGCTAACACTTGTAAACCAACTTATAACACAATCCAGTTCCATGACAAATAGTCCATGTTTCATTCCACTTTCCTTTACTTATCCAATTTTCAATTCATAAACATGGCTCATTATCTAGCCAAATAGTTAAATGAGACTACAACTCATGCCAAATAGTTAAACATGGCTCAATTCATAAACTTGGCTCATTACAGTGTCTACAACAATCAAGACTATCCTCCACCGATAACCCAAAACAGTTATCTCTAAACAGATAATAAATTTATCAAACAGATAAAATGTCAACATTTTCAGAGATGAGTGATTAATTTATCTAACTACACCATTCAATCCCATAATTTCCCAATTTCATGATTTTTAACTCAATTTCACAATTTTCCAAATTAATTATTCAAATTAATTATTCAACATAATTAGGGCATCTTCCCCCTTTTTCAAATATCAACCCTAAGGTTCAATTTCATCAATTCAATAACAATAATACCATTTTCCAAGGTCTCACATACACATGGAGATTAACAATTTAAAACCCCCATTTTTAACTTCAAAACAAACCCTAACTTTCCCAAAATTGCCAAACAACACCATCTAATCAAAATGGCTAAAATTTATGCCAAAACTCATAAGATGGAGTAGGGTATTCCTACCTCAAATGAAGAGACCCAAAGGAGAAGATGAAAAAAGCTTGAGATGCTCCAAACCCAATGATTTTCGAATCAAAATGTAGCCCACACCAAGCTCTACACTTTACACAAAGGAACTAGGGTAGGAGACCACTAGAACTAGATGGATTTGTAGAGAGAAGATGAATGTAGAGAGAGAAGCAGCCGGGGCTAGGGTTTGAGTAAAGAAGATGATGAAAAAGTGAAGTATAACCCGCTGCTGCCAACTGATATATTCGAGGCTCGCTCGAGTGAAGGAATGGTCGCTCGAGCGAGCACAGAAAGCCTCGCTCGAGCCAACAATACGAAGCTTCAGGTCTACAACCCAAAAGCACGCTCGAACGAAGGAAAGCTCGCTCGAGCGAAGAAACCCAAAACATAGTCCTCGTTCGCTCAAGCAAAGGAAAGCTCACTCGAGCCAAGAAATGCAACCTTCAGGTCCAAAACTAGACGCAAACGCAAGCTCGAGCGCAAGACTTCTCTCTTGAGCCACCAGACACACCACTGAACTCTCGCTCGAGCGAAGGAACCCTGGCTCGAGCAAAGGAACTAAAACACAGAGCTCGCTCAAGCGACAAAAGTCTCGCTCGAGCGAAGATACCAAATTCTGGGCAACAACCATTTGTTTCAAAACACACCCAACCTGTAACAAACCTGCCCAACACATCCTAAAACTCAGATATAAGGAATTAAAGGATGGAAATGCAACATATACAACAATAGACATCTACGGAACCTAGTCCGAAATACAACAACCAATGGAGGGAAAAACCGGGATCGCTATAACCTCCCCCCCTTAAAGAATTTCGTCCCCGAAATTGGTTACAAGTTTTCAAAATTGTAAATTTTCAATTATCAACAATATTACAATTCAACATTTCACATCCTGACCCATTACCGGTCATCCCATCTCTTTTCAAGAGGCAACTCACAATATAATTCAATATGCATTAACAACATGCTTTTCTTTGAAATCCAACAATTCTAATACCATATTCCACCATTCCATAACATATTCAATGTTAATGATATATTTGCATTTCTATAATACATTTAACATATACAATGTCAAATTAAACTTCCATTTTCAAGGCATATTCCATAATACTTCCATAAACCGAAACATATACAATGTTTTACAACTTAAGACATATTCAATGTTCTTAAAGTTTATCAATACAACAACATATTCGACATATGCTCAAACATCTATGAATAGATCCGGATACTTCTCTCGGACCTCCAATTCACGTTCCCAAGTGGCTTCCTCCACCCCGTAATGTTTCCACAGAACTTTTACCAAGGGAATGGTCTTGCCTAGCAAGACTTGATCCCGTCTATCCAAGACCCTCACCGGTCTCTCCTCATACGAGGCATCCTTATTTACCTCTAAGTCGGACCAATCCAATATATGCGACGGATCCGGCTCATATTTCCGAAGCATACTAACATGAAACACGTCATGCACTCCGGACAACTACGGCAGCAAAGCTAAACGGTAGGCAACCTCGCCAATCCTTTCAAGGATCTCGAAAGGGCCAATAAACCGAGGGGACAACTTCCGACTCTTCCCAAACCTCATCAAACCCCGCCTAGGTGATATTTTCAGAAAGATATGATCACCCACCTCAAATGCCAAAGGCCTCCTCCTACGGTCGGCATAACTCTTTTGACGACTCTAGGCTGTAACAAGTCTTTTACGGATAAGCTCAACTTTCTCCGTCGTCTCCCGAATCAACTCTGAACCCAACAAAGGTGCATCACCCACCTCGGTCCAACAAACTGGAGACCTACACGGTCGGCCATACAAGGCGTCAGACGATGCCATACCAATACTCGATTGGAAACTGTTGTTATAGGCAAACTCCACCAAGGGCAAGGGCCTCTCCCACGACCCACTAAAGTTAAGGACACAGTCTCAAAGCATATCCTCAAGGATCTGAACAGTACGCGGGGACTGCCCGTCAGTCTGACAATGATAAGCCATGCTAAAGGTTAATCTAGTGCCCAAGGCACTCTGCAAACTCTGCCACAACCTAGCAGTAAAACGTGGATCTCTATCTGAGACGATCGACACTGGGACCCCGTGCAACCTCACTATGTCCCGAATATACAAGTCGGCAAGATGATCTACCGAATCTCTCACGTGCATAGGAATGAAGTGCGCCGACTTAGTCAACCGGTCTACAACTACCCAAATAGCATCACTACCCCGTTGAGTCCTCGGAAGACCTACAACAAAGTCCATCGTGACATGCTCCCATTTCCACTTGGCAATAGGCAAGGGCTGTAACAAACCCGCTGGCCTTTGATGTTTGGCCTTCACTTGCTGACAAGTAAGACACTTAGATCCAAAAACTGCCACATCTTTCTTCATACCCCGCCACCAAAACTGGCGACCCAAATCATGATACATCTTAGTGCCTCCCGGATGCACCGCAAGGCGTGAATGGTGAAACTCTCAGAGTAGTTCCTCTCGGCAAGACTCCGGCACAAACCAACGGTCTCGGTACCTCACACTCAGGTCAGGATACATAGTCAAACCCTTCTCAACCTTTCCACTAGAGATCTTCTCCCGGAGGGATTCTACCTCAAGCTCACTTCTTTGTGCCTCTAACACTCGATTCACAAGTGTAGGCTGCACAACTACAGAAAACAAGGCCGCAGACTCAACAGATTCACCCAGAAGCAAATCAAACTCGCCAAGTTCACCCAACATTTTCCACTCTCGGATGGCTATACAAGCTATATCACTAATGGATTTCCTACTAAGGGCATCGGCCACAACATTGGCCTTCCCCGGATGGTAATGCAACTCGAAGTCGTAATCCTCAATAAACTCCATCCACCTCCTCTGCCTCAAATTCAAGTTTTTCTGTGTAAACAGATACTTCAGACTCTTATGATCCGAGAACACCTCGAATCTCTCACCATAAAGGTAGTGCCTCCAAATCTTCAAAGCAAAAATCACAGCTGCTAACTCTAGGTCATATGTAGGGTAATTTCTCTCGTGTATTTTCAACTGCAGCGAGCCATAGGCTACCACTTTCCCCTCTTGCATCAACACATAACCCAAACCCTCTCGTGAAGCATCACAATATACCGCATAACCCAAACCTCTCTCCGAAATAATCAAAACAAGAGCGGTGGTAAGTCTAACCTTAGGTTCTTGGAACGACTTTTCACAGGTCTCACTCCATACAAATTTGACCCCTTTCTACATCAATCTAGTCAAAGGCGAAGCTAGCCTGGAGAAATCTTTCACAAACTGACGGTAATACCCAGCTAATCCCAGAAAACTACGGATCTCAAAAACACTCTTAAGCTGTGCCCAATCCTGCACTGCTTCTATCTTGGATGTATCAATAGACACCCCTTCTCCGGAGACTACATGGCCTAAGAATTTAACCTCTCTTAGCTAGAACTCACACTTCCCGAACTTGACATACAGTTTATGGGCTCTAAGCAACTCAAGCACCACTCTCAAGTGTTCCTCGTACTCCTCCTCAGAAGGTGAATAAATCAGAATGTCATCTACGAAGACGACCACAAAACGTTCTAAGAACTCCTGGAATATCCGGTTCATCAAGTGCATAAACACTGCCGGTGCATTGGTGAGCCCAAAAGGCATCACCATAAACTCATAATGGCCATACCGCGTACGGAATGCCATCTTCGGGATATCCTCCTCTCTGACCTTGAACTGATGGTAACCCAATCTCAAATCTATCTTAGAGAAATAACGGGACCCTTTCAACTGGTCAAACAGATCATCTATACGGGGCATAGGGTACTTGTTCTTAACCGTAGCCCGATTCAATTTTCGATAATCAATACAAAGTCTCAAAGCCCCATCTTTCTTTTTAGCAAAGAGGGCTGGTGCTCCCCACGGCGAAGTACTAAGGCGAACAAAGCCCTTATCTAGAAACCCCCGGAGTTGAATCTTCAACTCACTCAACTCGGCTGGGGCAAAACGATATGGTGCCATAGAAATCGGCGCCGTGCAGGGCACTAAATCAATAGAAAACTCCACCTCTCGATGGGGTGGCAAATTAACAAGATCCTCGGGAAAGACGTCCAAGTACTCACAAACCACTCTGGGTAACTCAATCTGGATCTCATCACACTCACTACTCATAAAGCTAGCGAGAAGACCACTAAGCTCACTCCGCCCTCGCGGATCATACACTGGTGGCAAAACACTACCAACCCGATCCCCCAAGAAATGAAAACAATCCCCGCTCAAGGTACATACAATAACCTTTTGGCGGTAGCAATCAATAACAGCCCGGTATGACGATAGCCAGTCCATACCCAAAATCACATCAAAACCCGACATAGCCATAACTACAAAAGAAAATGGAAGCCGGCGGTCGGCGACCTCTATATCACAGCCCCGACACCCTTGTTTCAAAATTAACTCACCCCTAACAGGTGATACAACACAAATAGGATAAGCTAACTGTGCCAACTCCAACCCCAAAACAGATGCAAATGCAGCAGATATAAAGGAATGGGATGCACCTGTATCAATCAACACACTAGCAACCGAGTTGCAAAACAAAAAGGTACCTCTCACAACAGATGGAGCTGGTACAAGATTCGGCGCAGTAACAGCATACACATACCCAGAAGGTCTCTGGTCTACCTGCTCACCTCTCGGAGCAAAAGACTGCTGTACAGACTGAGACGATGAGGCTCCCTGATTGGCCCTCGAGGCCTGAACAGACTGAGCTGGCTGATAACTCTGCCTCGACCCAGATGCACCAGATGTGCCACTAAACTGCGAGGAGAACCTCTTCAGGTGCCCCGCCTAACCACACTGGTAACAAGAGAGCGACTGACCTCTACCCTGACTCTAGCTCTAAGGACGAGCCAAAAATGAAGCTGCTCTCTGCCCTCCTCCCCTCTATGGGCAAGCTGGAGACTTGTGGCCCAGCTAACCACATTTGTAACAAGTAAAGTCTCCCTAACTGCCTCTTCCAGAGCCTGAACTCGGCACTGGAAAGGTACATCTCGCAAAAGCACCCTGGGACTGCTGAGGGTTAGAACCCCTCTGCTTCCTACCATCCCCTTGGCCATCCTGACCCCTCTTGGAGCCCCTCATCCTCTCCTCCTCCTCATGCATAATAATCTCAAGATGAGCCGCAGCATCCACAAGGCGCCCATACTCTAGAGTCATGGACCCTGCAACCCTAAGTTTGAGCCCGGTCCTCAACTTCTTTTCGAACTCAAGATAACGGCGTTCCTCAGACTCCACTAGCTCAGGTGCAAACCTGGATAAACTGGTAAATGCGACCTCAAACTCGGCCACTGGTGTATTCAGCTGCTTGAGCTGACAGAACTGATCCCTCAACTTCTCCCTAACAGCGGGAGGCAAAAACTTCTCCTAGAAGGCACCAACGAAAGCCTCCCAAGTCCCACCAATACGGCCCCAAATAAACTTCCACCACTGACCCGCGTCTCCCTTCAGCTGGAAGGACGCCAAGGTCACCTGTAAACCTCCGTCTTCGATGCCTAGTATCTCAAACGCCTTTGTCATCTGCTTAAGCCACTCATCAGCCTTAAGTGGCTCCTTCGGATCCACCAGAAACTCATCCGGATTGGACCGGAAAAACTCCCTCTTCAGAAAAGAAGGCCCTGCCTCAGCAACATGGGCCTGGGCTTGATTCTCAGCTCTGATAATGTCCATGGATTCCCTCAATGCTCCTACCATCTCGCGGGCTAAGGCGACCATGGCCTGCTGACCTACTGGCTTGGCCACATTGGCCTAACCAACACCCTCCTACTGCGCCGGAATCTCATTCGGAATAGGCATCTTCGGCCTCCTAGGCCTACCACGGCTACTACCACGTCCTCATCCTGACATCCTAATAAAGGTAACAAAGACATTAGCACATTTACAAATGTGCCGAAGCTATCTCACTCGCGTCCTAATGCATTGGACAACAATAATTCATTCCACGTAAGCACATAATCATATAAGTACTTACGAATTTTATTTCCGAATAATGACAGTCCCTAGGCGTTGCTAGAGTTCCGATTAGAAACAGTATTGATCAAGTGCTTTTCCAACAGGACTCCCAAAAACCCAAAGATCCAGTCAACATCCAAGAAACTAAATTCCATACTCATATAGCCACATAAGCATGTTATCAATTAAACACATAACATCATACATAAGTCTCTAACAAGCGAGACAAACCCATTGTGGTACTAACCACTTACCACGTATCTGAAGTATTCAAACCCAGTATGCTCTGATACCAAGTTGTAACGCCCTCAAAAAAATACATATAAACCCAACCTTCATGACATCCATAGATATAAGAGAATAAAGCATATTTCCATTTATCAGAGTATTCATTACAAAAGTATTACATGTTGACAACAAAAGTAAATACGCTACGGGCTTACAACTTTCCAAGCCAACAATTGGTTACAAAAAGAGAGTACCAACTCAAAACACATTAAGCCCTCGACTTGAATTTACATGTAATACCCAAAAATAACAAAACAACTAAAAGAGTCTTCAACTCCTAAACCTTCCAAGCTATGTCCTTGGAGGTGGCATGTCATCTGAACCTGAAAATGATGTCCTATATAGGGTGAGCCAATGCCCAGTAGAGATATACTAAACCAAGTATGAGAAATAACTAAAACATTAGCATTTGATAAACGGCTAACACTGGTAAACCAACTTGCAACATAATCCAGTTCCATGACAAATAGTCCATGTTTCATTCCACTTTCCTTTACTTATCCAATTTTCAATTCATAAACATGGCTCATTATCTAGCCAAATAGTTAAATGAGACTACAACTCATATCAAAACACTTCCCTTATTCACAATTCAAATGGGACTACAACTCATGTTAAAACACTTCCAATACTTCAATTTTCTACGTTATGCAAACGTAATTAGAATTTCAGCACTTTCACCCTGGACACTCCGGCCAACTTAGTTATCAATAGAGTCCATCCCCTATCTCCTCCCAAATAGGTTTGAGAGTACATCCCCTATCTCCTCTCAAACCATGGAGTATATTCCCTATCTCCTCCCAAACAATATACATGTGCAATGTATTTAAACACTTATCATTTTTCCCCTTTTTCAAATATCAACCCTAACGTTTAATTTCATTAATTCAACAGCAATAATACCATTTTTCAAGGTCTCACATACACATGGAGACTAACAATTTAAAACCCCAATTTTTAACTTCAAAACAAACCCTAACTTTCTCAAAATTACCAAACAACACCATCTAATCAAAATGGCTAAAGAAGATGAAGAAAACTCTAGATGCTCCAAACCCAATGATTTTCGGATCAAAACGTAGCCCACACCAAGCTCTACACTTTAAACAAAGGAACTAGGGTAGGAGACCACTAGAACTAGATGGATTTGTAGAGAGAAGATGAATGTACAGAGAGAAGCAGCCGGGGCTAGGGTTTGAGTAAAGAAGATGATGAAAAAGTGAACTGTAACCCGCTGCTGCCAACTGATATATTCGAGGCTCGCTCGAGCGAAGGAATGGTCGCTTGAGCGACCAGACACAAAGAAACCTCGCTCAAGCGCATAAAGCCTCGCTCGAGCCAACAATATGAAGCTTCAGGTCTGCAATCCAGAAGCACGCTCGAGCAAAGGAAAGCTCGTTCGAGCGAAGAAACCCAAAACATAATCCTCGCTCGCTCGAGCGTAGGAAAGCTCGCTCGAGCTAACAAATGCAACCTTCAGGTCCAAAACTAGATGCAGACGCAAGTTCGAGCGCAAGACTTCTCGCTCGAGCCACTAGACACACCACTCAACTCTCGCTCGAGCGAAGGAATCCTGGCTCGAACGAAGGAACTAAAACACAGAGCTCGCTCAAGCGACAAAAGTCTCGCTCGAGCGAAGACACAAAATTCTGGGCAGAAACCATTTATTTCAAAACACACCCAACCTGTAACAAACCTGCCCAACACATCCTAAAACTCAGATATAAAGAATTAAAGGATGGAAATGCAACATATACAACAACAGACATCCACGGAACCTAGTCCAGAATACAACAACCAATGGAGTGAAAAACCGGGATCGCTATAACCTTCCTATGCCCCCTCCACCACCTCCAGATATCTCACCCAACCAAGATCGAGCCCCGAGCCACACTATCCAGCAGCCCCATCTACCCAACTTGGAAGGCTTGCGAGCCCTTCCCCTCGGATATGAACCTGCCACCTCGGGCCCCGCATCCATCGGTCCTGGCACCAACCCCCGAACGAGAGGCCAGTAGCGTCCTGCCCCCGCTGCCTTTTGGTGGTGACAACATTCCTCCCTGGGATGCAGAACTCCGAGCCAAGAAGCTCCAGCTCCAAAGAGTCATGCCAAACATACAACATAAACCATTTACCACAGCCAACTCCCCATTTGTTGCCTCCATCAGGGACAAACCTCTACCCCCTAAGTTCAAAATGCCCACGATCGACTCTTTTGACGGTACAACGGACCCAGTCGATCACATGGAGACCTACAGAACCCTCATGATCCTCCATGCATTCCCTGATGAAATCATGTGTCGGGCTTTCCCCGTAACACTCAAGGGGTTGGCTCGACTCTGATTTAGTCAACTACCAGCAGACTTTGTTTCCACTTTCCAGCACCTCAGTGACTCCTTTCTCAGCCATTTCATTGGAGCCCAGCGCCAGCGGCGTCCGTCAACCCAGCTCCTCAACATCCGTCAGACCGAGAGGGAGTCGCTGCGCAGCTTCGTCACCTGCTTCAACACCGAAGCCCTGCAAGTAACGAAAAACGATGACAAGGTCATCCTCACGGCGTTTATGGCTGGCCTATGATCATCTGATTTTCTTTTCTCCCTCTCCAAAAACCCCCCGACTTCCATGGCAGCCCTACTTTCCAAAGCCCAAAAATACATGAACGCCGAAGATTCCCTAGCCGCCCGACAAGATCCTACAGCCAAAAACCCGACCTCGAAAGAGAAGAGAAAGGACTCAGACACCAGAAACACCCTATACAATCACCAAACACCTTAATATACTGACCGACCACCCCGAGCCGATCGGCCGGCGCCAATCCGACCGCCGGCCGGTTCGAACGGTACACACCCCTCAACTCCCCCATGGAACAAGTCTTGAACCAGATTCAACGTGATTATCCCCTAAAATGGCCCCAACCGTCACGGTCTCCTTCCAACGGGCGAGACCAGTCCAAATACTATCGCTTTCATTAGGACCACGGCCATAACACAGAGGAGTGTGTTAACCTCAAAGACCAGGTCAAGGGCTTGATACGTCAAGGACGTCTCAATCGATTCATGGAAGCTTGGCCTCAGCAGAGACAAAGGACTGAACCCATCAGAAATAACTACTGGCACACACCTCCCTGGTAACCCGCACAACCTAATCAAGGTTATGATCACCCTCCACAGCAACCCCGGGCACAAGGTAATCCCGCCCCCCTGTTGGAGAGATCAGAGTTATTGCTGGCGGGCTTGCTTGTGGAGGACCATCCCGCTCAGCTCAACGGGCAGAACTCAAAATAAGGCAGGGCTCAGACAAAGAAGTTGCCACATTAGACTGACCCTTCAAACAGCCCAAGTAGTGGACGGAGCCTATCACCTTTACGGAGGCCGACTGCACAGGTATCCGTTACCCCCATGATGACCCTTTCGTCATCTCTGCCCTTCTCTCCAATTACAAAGTCAGACGGGTTCTCGTCGACAACGGCAGTTCTTCAAATATCATTTTCCTAAATCCCTTCCGCCAACTCAAGATAGGGGAAGAAAGTCTATCCCCTCTCCAAACCCCATTGGTCGGTTTTACTAGCGATCGGGTGACCTCCATCGGCTCCATCGATCTTCCCATCATAATCGGGAAATACCCAAGGCAGACCACAAAGTTGCTCACCTTCCTCGTCGTTGACTGTCCCTCTACTTACAGCATCATCCTCGGCCACACCGCCCTAAATGTTTTCTAAGCTATCACATCCATTTTCCATCTTGCCGTCAAGTTCCCCACCGATCTTGGGGTCGGCACAGTCAAGGGAGAGCAGACTGTGGCCAGGGAATGTTACGTCGCTTCACTTAAAGAGGTCCAGCTAAAGGAGGCTGTGATCATTGAAGGACTCGACATTAGGGACGAGAATGAGCTGGTCAGAGGGGAACCAGTGGAAGAGCTTGTCGAGGTCTCCATCGATCCTACCAACCCGACAAAAACTGCCAAGATCGGCAGCCAACTATCCTCCCAGGCTAAGGCCGACCTTACGACCCTCCTGATTGAGTACAACGACGTATTTTCCTAGACTCACTCCGACATGCTAGGTATTGACCCCTCCTTCATCACTCACTGTCTCAACATTGAGCCCCACTTCCGACCCATCTGCCAGAAGCAGCGCATCTTTCACCCGGAGCGCAATAACCTTATTGCTTCTGAAGTAGATAAGCTCCTTGAGGCACAGTTTATCACAAACGTGGGCTACCCTAGATGGCTGTCGAATGTGGTTTTGGTTCGTAAAAACAACGGCAAATGGCGACTCTGTGTCGACTACTCTAACCTCAACCGAGCTTGCCCCAAAGACAGCTATCCCCTTCCTCGCATAGATCTGCTTGTTAACACCATGGCCGGTCATCAAATGCTCAGCTTCATGGACTTTTTTTCTGGGTACAACCAAATTCTGATGCACCCGTCT
Source organism: Camellia sinensis (assembly GCF_055761805.1). Classification (NCBI taxonomy): domain Eukaryota; kingdom Viridiplantae; phylum Streptophyta; class Magnoliopsida; order Ericales; family Theaceae; genus Camellia; species Camellia sinensis. Next base: position 156,007,366 of record NC_138967.1, read on the forward strand.
GACCAGGAACACACCTCCTTCATCACCGACCGAGGAACCTACCATTATCGTGTTAAGCCATTTGGGTTGAAAAATGCCAGAGCCATTTACCAACAGTTGGTCAACGCCGTCTTTCATCATCAGATAGGCCAAAACATGGAAGTATATGTCGATGACATGTTAGTCAAAAGCAAACTCTTCACTAATCATCTGGTCGACCTACGAGAGACCTTCGGCACCCTACGAAAGTACCAAATGAAGCTCAATCTGGAGAAATGTGCCATCGGCGTAGGATCTGGGAAGTTCTTGGGTTTCATGGTCAGCTAGCGGGGCATCGAAGCTAACCCCGAAAAAATCAAGGCCTTAACAGAAATGCAATCGCCCAGAACGGTTAATGAGGTTCAGAGGCTTACTGGCAAAGTCGTCGCCCTCAACCGCTTCGTTTCCCGCGCAACGGACAAGTGCCTCCCTTTCTTCAAAGTTCTTCGGCAAACTTTTCAGTGGACGGCAAAATCCGAAGAGGCCTTCCAGCAATTAAAGCAGTGCATGGCCAACCCCCCTACTTTCTCAGGCAATCACGAGTGAACCCCTTTTTCTCTACTTAGCCGTGTCAAACACCGCAGTCAGTGCAACACTCATCAGGGATGACAGCTCTGTCCAACAACCGGTCTACTACATCAGTCGGGCTCTCAGGGGAGCAGAACAGAACTACCCATTGCTTGAAAAAATGGCCTTAGCTTTGGTCATAGCCTCAAGACGACTCCGTCCTTATTTCTAACCCCATTCCATAGTGGTCCTCACTGACCAACACTTGAAGAATATAATGCAACAACCAGAGCTGTCCGGCAGACTCATGCAATGGTCGGTCGAGCTCAGCCAATTTGACATCTCCTACAGACCTCGAACGGCGATCAAAGGGCAAGCTGTTGTAGATTTTGTCCTGGAATTCACTAATCCCACTTCGACCACGGCCCCACCACCCCCGCGACCCCAAACTAAGGCGGAAGACCCCCACTCTTAGACCCTCAACGTCGACGGATCATCCCTCAAAGAAGGCAGTGGGGCTGGTCTCATCCTCACCACCCCCGAGGGTGGTTATTTCAAGTGTGCTCTCCATTTCTTGTTTGATACAAGCAATAATGAGGCCGAATATGAGGCATTGATAGCAGGTCTCCGCCTAGCCAGAGACATTGGTGTTAGCCATATCCAAGTGTTCAGCGATTCCCAGCTCATTGTCGGACAAATTTCAGGGGAATTCGATGCCAAGGAAAACACAATGCGGGCTTACAGGGATATTGTACTCCTCCTTGCTCGCCTCTTCAATACTTTCCACATCAAGCACATCCCTCGGGCGGACAAACTCCAAAGGAGATGAGATGGCACAATTAGCTTTTGCAGACCAGTCAGACCTCAGCCACGGTGTTCGCCTCGAGTACCTGGCCCACTCTGCCATTTCCCCAAACCAGCAGCAAGTCTACTTCCTCCAAAATGAACCTATTCCATGGGCGGGCGACATCTTTCTATTTCTGACAATGGGGGAACTGCCAGACCACAAACAGCAGGCCGCCAAAGTCAGGGCCCGGTCGTCCAACTACATTCTTGTCAGCGGCCTCTTGTACAAACATGGTTTTTCACGCCCATATCTGCGATGCCTCAATCCAGCTCAAGCGACCTACGTGATGAGGGAAGTCCATGATGGTATATGTGGTAATCATTCTGGTGCCAAGTCACTAGCCCACAAAATACTTCACACTGGTTATTTCTAGCCTACTCTCAATCAAGATGCGGCTGACTTCGTGCTTAAATGTGATAAGTGTTAACGTTTTGCCAACATCCCCCATGCTCTTCCTATAGAGTTGATCACACTTTGCAGTCCTCACCCATTCGCCAAATGGGGAATCGACCTAGTTGGTCCATTGCCCACTGGTCGAGGCCAAACCAAATTCGCAATCGTCGCCATTGATTACTTCACTAAATGGGTGGAGGTGGAACCCCTTACCACAATTATCGAGCGGAACACAACCAGATTCATATGGCAGTCGATCGTGTGCCGATTTGGCATCCCTCAAGCCATCGTCTCCGACAACGACAAACAATTTGACAATGCCAAGTTCAGGAAATTCTGTGTAGAACTTCAAATCCAGCCATGTTTCTCTTCCCCAAGTCATCCCCAAGCCAACGGCCAAGTTGAGGTTACCAACCGTTCTCTTCTGAAGATCATCAAAACTAAGTTGGAAGCTACTAAGGGACTCAGGGCTGAGGAATTACCAAATGTACTCTGGGCCTACCGCATTACCGCTTGAACCTCCACTGGGGAGACCCCTTTTCGCTTAACATACGACGCTGAGGCGGTCATCCCAGTGAAATCGGTCTGCCTACCTCGAGGGTTCTACACCCGAATCCAGAACTAACTGAAGAGCTGCGTCGAGCAGACTTAGACCTAATTGAAGAGCTCCAAGAGACCACTGCTGTCAGGCGGGCCTCATACCAACAGAAAATGAGAACACACTACAACTGCAAAGTCCGACCGAGGGAGTTCGCCGTGGGGACCTTGTTTTGCGCGAAGTAACTCTTGCCACCAAAAATCTGGCTGAGGGCAAGCTGACAGCCAAGTGGGAGGGACCTTATGTTGTTAAAGCCAGACCTCGTCCGGGATATGGAGGGCCGAGACCTCCCCCATCCATGGAACACTGAGCACTTGAAGCGTTATTTTCAATAAAAGCCCAATTTTTGTATCAATTCTTTGCTGTATTTCCCTTTTGACAATCTCCGCACTTGAATGTTCTTATTCTCTTCTCATATGGTGTAAATTTATGATCAAATGGGCTACACTTTAAATGAAAATAATCTTATATCTTAGTTATCTGTGTGGTATTTCAATAACGCCCTGATTGTAGCCTCAGCCAGACTGAGTTACTTAGAGCCTCAGCTAGACCAAGCATGAAAAGCCTCAGCCAGACTGAGCACAAAGAGCTCAGCCAGACTGAGATACTTAAAGCCTCAGCCAGACTGAGCACGAAGAGCTCAGCCAAACTGAGTTACTTAAAGTCTCAGCCAGACTGAGCACGAAGAGTTCAGCCAGACTGAGTTACTTAAAGCCTCAGCCAGACTAAGCATGAGGAGCTCAGCTAGACTAAGTTACTTGAAGAGTCAACCAGACCGAGTTAATCATGGCTTAACCCGAACTGAGCACGAATGAAGAGCTTAGCCAAGGCCATTCTTGCAACTTCATGATTAAGGCATAGTTGCCATACTTAGTCAAATTCCAAGTCCATGTTTTTACGCCTTTTAACATTCTTCACATTTTTTGATTTTTATTTCCCAACCCAGTTTTTCATTTCTCAACACTCTTACAACATGCATTAAAACTTCACATTTTAAGACCTTTACATTTCAACGTTCTTATTATTAACATTCTTTGCATCGTAATTTTCTCACAAGCTAGCTTGGCACCCTACTTCTCAATTTTCACTGCAATTTATACACAAGCCTTATTTGAATAACCATTCTCATTCTTTTCAAATTTACAAAAATAAGGGCCATAATGTGACAAACACAACTTAGAATTTTATTTATTCACAAACTTATACATAAGTTTACTACAGAAGTTACACGCCCAACAAAAAACAACAAACAAAACAACAAGAAAAATTTCATTTACAAACAAAGTGCCAAAATTTTACATTCATCAATCTTCCTCACTCGATGCAAGGTCTTCTTCATTAACACCTTTGTCTAAGGGGGTCTGGGCTACATTGTCTTCATCTATTCTAACAGTGTTGAAGTCCAAGTCTGGGAACAGCTCTTCTGTTTTGCGTTTAAACATCTTCCATCCGCTGTCCCAGAACTCAGCCATCTCATGTTTGTAGAAATTCGACCACTGGAAGCTCTGGATCACTTCCTTTTCGCTCCTACTTCCAGTGGTTGCTCCCGATGGGCCAGCCCCCCTAACCCCCTCTCTCGCCAAGCTGCTGGCGACTGTGGCATCAATAGCCATCTGGAAGTCGGCGGACCCCTTGAACTGCTCCACTACTGCAACACATAGGTCGGGGTACGCCGCCCTCTTAGATGCCAGCTTAGCCCTTTCTTCCTCCAAGGCCTTCTCCAGCCCCGCCTTCTCCGCCGCTGACTTGGCGCGCTCGTCTGCCAGCTCCCTCTCCAACCCAGCGATCTTCAAATTTGTTTCTTCTTTTTCTTTGATCGACTAGGCATGCAGATCTTCGTTGCAGGTCATGGCCTCATCCCACCGTTCGTTGGCGACGGTGCAGGCTTTCTGGGCCCCTTTTAGCTTCTTCTGCTCGCTCCCCAATTGGAACTCGAGCGACATCACCTTGCGGCATTCCGTCTCCAACTCTAACTTGGTCGCGAGCAGCTCAGCATTGGCTCGATCGGCTGAATAGCCCTGCACCATCGCCAACACTTCCATCTTCTTGGCTTTCTGAGCCTCTTCCAGCCCCCTAGCGCACACACTCTGCGCGGTCTTCCTTTACCTTGCAGTCTCCCTTCTCAAAATTTCAAGTTGGGCCTTCGCCTCCTCCAACTTTACCTTCAATGGCCTCACTTCGCCTTTGGCATCGCAACCTTGTTCAGCAGGGCTCCTGCTAAGACAGATGCCTCCATTTGAACAGAGCACAACCCCCTTAGTAGTTCGGCCTCAGTGAAACTGGCCATTGAAAGCACTACCGCGTCCTCTACCACGTCCAAGAGCTGGTCGGCAGCAGTCCTAGCTGGGCCTCTTTCTCCCTTCAGTCGCCCAGACACTACTGGAGCGTGGTAAATAGCAGTTTTCAATTTGACTACCTCTCCCTCCCCTTGAGGGCAGGCCCCCCCTTTAGCTGTTGCTCTGTCCCCTCTTCAGGCCCAGTCGCCCTATCTTCAACTTGTTTTTTAGGGCCAGTCGCTCCACTCCCCATCCCTTTTGATGCCTCCTCCAACCCCACTTCGGGGGCCTCCTCCACTTTCACCTCTTTCATCCTTTTTAAGACTGGGCCCTCCTCACCCTTGTCTGCCCTCTTCTTCTTTCTCTCCTTCAACACAGCCTCCATCTCCTCTTTATTCTTCTCATTCAAAGGATCCACTGGGGGTGGTTGCGGCTCAAAGCCACTCAGATCCTTCTCCCCCAACGGCTTGGGGCGCGGTCGGATTCGCTCCCTCGCGATTAGTTTCGGAGCAGGCCCCAACTTTGCCTCTTTGTATTTGTCCGCTCTGGCGAACAATCTTCTTTCATCCTCCTCCTCTGCCCTCCTCTGCACCTCCAACTCCTCCCTTGCTGGATCCTCCTCAAACGGTTGCGGTTTCAATTTCAGGGCGAACAACGTTAAAGGCAGGACCAGCTCGTCCCACCTCATCCTCTTCTCTTCCCTCCATTCCCTCACCTTCTTCACTTGGTCTTCGGCCTCCCCGTCCAACTTGGGCTCGACTGATTTGGTAGGGCCCTTCCACGTTGTGCGAACCCCAGCCCCACCGTTCACCATCACAAAGAACTATCTCAGCCTCTACCCCTTGACCGATGATGGAAAACCTGCCACCAGCCCTCGCCCCGCCACTGCTTGCAGAGTCACCCAAGTCTCCTGCTGACCAGAGGCCTTATAGCAGGAGAAGAACTCATCTACTGTCATTGTCGTCCCCCTGATCGCCTACAGCCAGGCACTCGCGCAGGCCACTACTATCTTCCACGAGTTCGGCATCAGCTGTCCTAGCGCAGCTTCTAACTTGTTTAACACATCCATCACTACTTGGGGGAGAGATATCCTCAAACCCCCTCGCAACGCCTCCTCATACAAGCTGAATTCGCCCGGCCGCACATCCGACGTACTTTCCTTCGATGTGGGCAATCTTAACCCTATCTCCGACGGAATTTTATACTTCTTCCTTATTTCCTCTAACTTCTCTACTGTCACTACGGATCTGTCCGGTTTGGTATGCCAATGGTCCGACTCCACCTGACTAATAGGTCTCGCGATCGAAATTATTCTCTTGGGGCGAGCCCGCACCGCCTGACTCGCTCCCTCTCCCTCCCTACGCTCCGTACGATATTGTTCTGCCAAATCCACCGCATTGTCATCGCCTAATGGATCAACCCTTGCGGTTGTTGCTTCCTCTTGGGCCATCTCTCTTGTGTGTCTGCGAATGGCTTCGGATGCGGGCACCAGAAAGTTCACAAAGTGTTGCAGGGGCGTACCACTGGCAACGAACGAGTTTACTTCTGGGACGTTTTGGTTCTTTGCAAAAAGATAGGTAAAACGGATAATACCGAAAGCCCAAGGCTTGCCTATATTCCAAGGGTCACAATTAAATTTCACCAGTTTGAAAATTTTCAGAAATCCGCCAAAACTGTCTTTTCAACACCCTATATTGACCTATTGCTCATTTCTTGCTCAACGCCTAACCTTCTCCACAACGGGATTCCGCCACGTGTATGACGACGATCCACGCCCGCTTTCCCCTTCCCTATCTGTTCCACTTCACTTCACCACGTGCCCCTGCCACTTCTCGAGCCCCGCACACCGCCACTTGCCCCCCCACTTGGTCACTTTTTGCGGTCGGCCTTCCTTGTGGTCGGTCCCTCCACTCGGTCACCCGTCGCGGTCAGCCCTCCTCATGGTCGGTCCCTCCACTCGGTCACCCTTCTTGATCAGCCCTCCTTATGGTCGGTCCCCCCTCCTCATGGTCAGTCCCCCCGCTCGGTCACTCCTCGTGGTCGGCCCTCCTCGTGGTTGGTTCCTCTCCTCGGTCACCTTTCGTGGTCGGCCTTCCTCATGGTCGGTCCTTCCACTCGGTCACCCGTCGCGGTCGGCCCTCCTCATGGTCGGCCATCGTCTTCTTCTTTTTTCCCTACGTTGGACTAAAGCTGCACTAAGGAATTGGGGACTACTGACATGGGTAAGCCCATAAAAGCTATAGCCCACTATGAACAACCCAAGCCCACCACTTAAGGCCCAGTACATAATTCAACTAATGAAACCCAACGTGGCTGGAACTCAACATGGCATTAAGAACCAATGACACTTAGACACGTGGCAGGTGAAGGACAAGCCACATAAGCAGACAAAGATCTTGCAAAGTTATTGCACTGCACATCAGCCATTAATGAAGCCCCTTACAACATTTATTGCAATAACACATCCCCGTCGAGACAGAACAGCCTCACCATGAACAAGGCAAGCTAGAGCATAGACTTTCGGCCAAGATGACAGGTCGGAAGGGACAACGAAATGATTACCAGAGGATATAAGCAGACGTCGAAGACAAGAAGAAGGTTAAGCTTTCTATCTCTAATCTATCTCTACATTTCATCTCTCTTTCTAACTTGCTCGTCAGAGGGTTCGCTGGGGGACTCCTCGTTCCCGTTGAACTCTTGTGCATGTCTCTCCGTGGGCTTGGTACCTTAGGCTCTAGTTTGGGAAGCGTCGATCAATCCGACCTATTCTATTCGGAACACGCTGTATTATCACCAATGAAAAATACTTGGTGATCCGAATTTGTGTGGTCTGAATGACTCAAATGTGTCAAAACAACGTCGTTTTGGGTGTTTCGAACCATTCGAACCAAGAAAATTCAGACTACCTAACATTATTGATTACCAATATGTCATATTTTTTAAATTTATTATCTATTAAATTATATTGATAAATTTATTAGTCTCTCTTATTTTTATAAATAAATTTATATTGATAAATTTATCATTCAGAACCTATAAATAAATAAATCTAATTAATAGCATTTGATTGGTAAATTCCCTAAATTTTTTGATACGACATGCTAACCCATGTAACAACACACGAAATGTGTGCAAAATTAATTGGTTCAGATTAATAAAAAAAAAAAATTTACAAACAAAATTTTGCCTCCGTTTGGGAAGTGAGTTAGCTTTTTGACTTTTTAGTTTTTTTCGGTGTTTTAGCCTGGACTAAAAAGTTTGGTTTGGGAATGGCTTTTTGGCTTTTTTGACTTTTTTTTGTGAGAGAAGAGTGTAATGATTATGGGTTGAATGTGATATTTTATTTTTTGTGACTAAAATAGCGTATTTTGTCTTTTGTGACTAAAATAACCACTTTAGCCCTTCCCAAACAATGCCTTTATGACATGACACGATAAATAAAAAAGTTAGGGGTCATGAATTTTTTTTTATGAAAGTGATCATGAAAGAGTTATGATCTTTGGATTACCTTAATTAGTGTGTGATACTTTATTATAAGTGTAATCCAAGGGTCACAAAGTTTTCATGATTAATTTTATTAAAGATTTTTCATGATACCTAGCATTACTGCATGATAAATAATCATAAAAAATGATACATCCCTCTAATTTTAGAGTTCTAAAAGAACACTAATGATATGAAAAATTAATAAATAAATAAATAAATAAAAAATCAAGACCAAAACATCACATCACATGAGACCCACACATCAATTAGAACTATTAGAGCTCTTAATTTAAAGCTCCCAATCTTTTTTTCAATAATCATATCAAGAGAGAGAAAGCTCCCCCGTCGGTTTTCATGGTTTCTGGTGCAAATCCTGCCCAGTTTGTTAGTTCCTCTACCCTACCAGGGGCGTAGTCAGGAATTCCTCTCAATAGGGTCATTCAGAGGGAGAGAAAAGAGAACAAATAAATGAATGTATCAATGGCAATGCAACAACGATTGTTAGAGAATAAAGCGTTGATGGGACAAATGAATGAACGAACATTGAGCTAAAATTGAAACCACTAAACAATGAATAGCTCCAAATATATATAATATATGTGATATTTATTTAGATTTACTAGGATCATTTTGTTAAAATTGATACCACTAAATAATAAATAATTCCAAACACTATGATCATTTTGTTAAAACCTAAAATTATTAAATAAAATTTCATATATATTTAAACAAAATTTAAAAATTCAGTGGTGTCAATTAACACGACTGAATTACACATAGCCCGCCCCTGCACCATACGTTTTTTAGCTCCTTCACTGCTTTTGTTTTATGATCTCTACGTTCTTAGTTTTTTTTCATTTTTTTGTGGTGACTGTGAGTGACTGTCGTTGCTTATGATGGTGGCCCGACGTTGCTCATGGCCGTTGTGCATAGTTCCTTGGCGGCGCATGTTTGGTCCTCCGACGTCTGGGTTTGCAGCTCCGGCGTCTGGGAGGAATGGATATGGTTTGCCGGCGGTAATACTGGTTGGAAATGACGGTCTCCGTCGGCCGTGTGATTGGGTCACGGCGTGTTTATATATGCTTAGTGTTCAAGGAGTTCGCCGGCGGTCTGTTTCTGGCGATCCTCTGCGAGTTACACTTGTCGGGCTTGGGCTACCTTTTGTTTCGGAGTGGGGCTGTTGGCTGCGCTCTACTGTGTTGCTAGCCTTTCTCTTTAGTTCTAGAGAGAGAAGGTTAATGTAAATGCATGTGATCTGGGTTGAGTTGCCTCTTCTCTGAAGTGAAGTTTGGAGTGACAAGGGTCTCCCCCGTGTTACTTTTCTGCTCTGGTTAGGTACTCCTCCGGCGTTGATTTCACCGGCTTGATTGTGCGGTGTGTTGCTGCCTTGGTCTACTCCGGTAGTCTCACGTGAGTAGGTATCCAGTGAGAAATTGTTTGCGGTTTGGGAGCCTAAACCACCCCGGCAATGGTCAGGAAAGGGGTGCTTTGTTCCAGTTTTAAGAAGATCGTTGGTGCTGCCGTAGTTACCTTGTTGGTAGCCTTGTGTAGGCGGTGCTGGTGTTGTGGTTCATGGCCGTCGTGTTCGTGCCCAGGTAATCTTTCTGGGTGGTTTTTGTTATCCGGCACCAGCCTGGCTATTGTTGGCCTCTTTGTTGGGTTGTTTGAGTTCATCGGCGATTCTGCACAGGTGGTGCTCTTTCTGGTCTTAAGGGCTTCACCGGTAGTGCCTTTGTAGGTTTCGGCCGTTCTGGTCTGTCTTCGCAGAGGGCTACATGCCGGTCTGGTCCTGGACTATCGTGGATGATATGTTTCCCTGGCTCTGCCGGGGTTGTTTCTAATTTTCATAAAAATGCTCTGCCGGGGTTGTTTCTAAGTTTCATAAAAATGATTAAGAAAGAATTATGATTATATTATAATTCTTAATAGAATTTGAAATTTTTTTCATATTATTAAAGTGTGTCTACCATTGCCCCATAAAAGTATGCCATGTGATTATAATATTAAGAATTATAATATTACACACTTTAATAAAAAAATTTCAAATATGATTATTCTTCAAATTCTATTAAGTGTGTCTACCATTGCCCGATAAAATTTTCAAATTCTATTAAGAATTATAATATTACACACTTTAATAAAAAAATTTCATAAAAATGATTATGAAGAATTATGATCATTGGATTACCTTGATTAGTGTGCGGTGTTTTATTTTAAGTGTAATTCAAGAGTCATAAATCTTTCATGATCATTTTCATGAAAATTTTTTCATGATACCTAGTATTGCTCAATTTAAAAAACAATTCCGATACAGACCCCCTCAATTAAAGACCCCCTCGACCCCCTTTGAGGTGGCACCTGATGAGGTCATCTGAAGAAGAATCGCACAATGAAAAAGGTGTTATACAAGCACCTGAAAGACAAGAAAAATACTTAAAACAAAGACAGAAGAAAAAAAAAGCAGGAACGCCTTCTCTCTTCCCTTCTATCATGCGTCCCTCATAGCTCTCCTCCGTCGGCCATAGCTCTCCGTCGACCATAGCATTTTGTTAGGTAATGTTACTCGAAAATCCCTGATTCTCCCTCTTTTTCTCTCTATCTACATCAACCATGCTGAACTGTCATGGTTGATGCTCATAATTTGGGGTTCTATATAAAATCTGTTCATAACCCCAAATTATGACATCCCTGCATGTTATCAGTTTGTTTTGGCTGACATTTATTGAAACATTGAAGCAGAGAATTTCTTTGTGATTATCAAATTTTTGACTGTAGTCATTAACTTTTTGGACATTACAGAAGGTGCAAAGTATACAGAGAAAAAACGGACAGTTGTAATGATATCTATGATAGCATCAATGCTAGGATTATAACTCTGAACTTTTGAATCTACTGATAAATATATTGCCCAGAGCTTCATCTCTGCATAATTTAGAGTAGGATTCTTGTTTCATTTTTATTTATTTTTTATTTTTTTTACTTTTCAATTACAAATAGAGAAACTTACTCTTTGTAGGGTTCTTGTGATTGTGCAATCTTGTTTGGGTTGTTAAATTTTTCTTTTTAAATTCTTCATTTACCTTCAAGTGAAAGAGATAATTGCAAAGTCAAGGTAAAGAGAGCTTTAGATTTCTATATGAGTGAGATAATGTAGGAAAGATTAGAATGTACCAAGCTTGGTTTTGCTACTTTTTAAACATATAACAGTACTTAGAGACAAAAAACTATGAAATTGTGACAAAAAGCAGTGGAAAACTTTGTTTGATAATTTCATAACAGTGGAAAACTTTGTTTGACAAAAAGCAGTGGAAAACTTCAAAGTTTCATAACAGATGTTTGATAATTTCAATCAAACATTGTATTTGATAACAGATGTCTGTCTTTACAGATGTTTGATTGAAATACAATTTGTTTTATAATATTTTAGCTGATGTTTGATTAGTTTTATAATCAAACATCTGTGATGATTATAAGATTTTGAAAGTTTATTATTAGATCAAAGTTTCAATCATCACAGATGTTTGATTAGATGTTTGAAAGTTTATTATTAGATCAATGTTTCAATCATCACAGATGTGTTCAACAAAGTTTATTATTAGATGTTTGATTAGTTTAATAATTTTATTATTAGTTTTATAATATTTTAGCTGATGTTTGATCTTATAAACATCTGTGATTAGTTTTAGACATCACAGATGTTTGAATTTGTTTGATGGTTTATTTCAACAGTTTCTACAGTTTATTAGCTGATGTTTGATCTTATAAAATTATTATCCTAAAATCATTCTATTTGAATTTTATTTTTGATTCTCGTAGAATAGAGGTTGATTCAAATGGTGGTGACAATCCTTCAGTAAATGAGGGTGAACAAGTTGAATCTGATTTCTGACCCCCTCAAAAACAAGTTGAAAAACCGAAGAAGGGTATGTGTTTTAGCTCAAGGGAAGAAGTGTACACATTTTATGCCACATATGCTAAGCATGTTGGCTTTTCTATAGCTCATAGAGCATAACATTTTGGAGATGATGGCGAATTAAAAAACTTTGCAATTGAATGTTCTCGAGCGGGGGTGAGAAAAAAGAAATCAGAAATGAGCCCTTTGAAGCCATCTTTGTCCACAAAAATTGGTTACAAAGCAAGGGTACAAGGTACTCTACAAAAGAATGGGACATATATGTTAACCACAGTTAACCTTGAGCATAATCATGATTTGATTCCCACCGACTCTCGTCATTTTGCAATGAATAAGAAAATTCGTACTCCTGTGAAGAGAAGATTAGAAATCAATGATCAAGCAGGGATTGGGGTGTCTAGAAACTATCATTCAATAGTTGTTGAAGCGGGGGGATACGAGTCATTGACATTTGATAAGCAAGATGCAAGGAATTACATTAATAGAGCTAGAAGATTAAGACTTGGTGAAGGTGATGCCGAATCACTTCAAAGTTATTTTATGAGGATGCAAGCACATAGTGAGAAATTCTTTTATGTGATTGATGTTGATGAGGAGTTTCGCATTAGAAACTTGTTTTGGGCTGATGCAAGGAGTCGGGCTATGTATGAATCATTTGGAGATATTGTTTCATTTGACACAATTTATCTGACATGCCATTTGCTCCATTTGTAGGAGTCAATCACCATGGACAGTATATTTTGCTTGGTTGTGGATTGTTATCTAGTGAAGACACCGACACATTTGTTTGGCTATTCAAGTTGTGGTTAAGTTGCATGTCAAATAAACCTCCAAAAGCTATCATAACTGATCAGTGCAGAGCTATGCAAAATGCTATAAAAATTGTCTTTCCACAGGCCTGGCATCGATGGTGCTTATGGCATGTAATGAAGAAAATACCGGAGAAGTTGAAAGGATATGCTCAGTATGAACCCATGAAGTTGGCTATGCAAAATGCAATTTATGATTGTTTGACAAGAGATGAATTTGAGGAAAAATGGGAAGAGATGCTTACTAAATTCAATCTTTATGATAATGAGTGGTTGGGGGTACTATATCATGAGCGGCATCGATGGGTTCCTGTATATGTTAAAGACATTTTTGGGGCTAGCATGTGAACAACACAACGAAGTGAAAGCATGAATGCTTTTTTTGATGGATATGTCAACCCGAAGACTTCATTAAAACAATTTGTTGAACAATATGACAATGCGTTGAGAAGTAAGGTAGAGAAAGAGAAGAAATCAGACATCAAATCTTGACACAAATTGTTTGATTGTCTAACTATATATGGCTTTGAGAAGCAATTTCAACAAACCTACACCAATGCAAAATTCAAAGAAGTTCAAGGAGAGTTGAAGAGATTAGTGTACTGTCAAGCCTTGATTGTCAAAGAGGAGTGAGCAATTTGTACATATAATGTCCAAGAAGCGATGGTAGTTTGTGACAAGATGAAGCATGTGGACTTTGTTGTGTATTTTAATTCAATTGAATGTGAAGTTCAGTGTATGTGTCAGTTGTTTCAGTTTAGAGGGATTATGTGTGCTTACTCACTCGCGGTGCTTGTGAGAAGGTGCATAAATGAGGTGCCAAGTAAGTACATTTTGCCACGTTGGAGGAAAGATTTGGTTCGAGAGTACACATGCATCAAAACCACGTACACTGGCTTTGGGGATGATTTCAATACAAGTTGTTATGAGAGGATGAACGAGAAATTGATCGCCATTATACAACTTGCTGGTAATTTGGAAGGGAAAATTAAAATTATAGACCGTGGGTTGGATGAAATGAAGGATAAAGTCATGCATGATGAATCTGGTGATGGGAGTAGTTTACCACCTTCTACTAATAGGATACCATCTTCTACACAAAGTCCAATTGCCACCAGATGTACATCGGGTGCTAGTGCGAGGAAGGTGGTTAGTCCTTTGGTTGTTCAGCGAAGAGGCCGTCCAGTAACGAAACGAAAGGTTGCCAAAGTAGATCAAATAGTGAATCGGTTCAAGGCAACGGCAAAAAAACAAACAAAAGCAAAGGTAAATTGTATATTGAATTGAACTTGTATATTAAATTGAACTTGTTTTTTATTTTTTTAACAAACTCTTTCAACTACATTTTTACAAACTCTTGAACCAATATAGGCTGCTAAGGTTCTTCAATTTGAAGCTCAAGCTCAAGCTCAAGCTGAAGTTGAAGCTCAAGTTCAAGCCCAAGCTCAAGCTTATACATCATATTATCCTTATATGGTTGGCATGCAAAATAGTGTGTATGCACCGGTATGTGTTCATAAGACGACTTTACATTCATTTTTTGTTTTCATTTACAAATATTTTGTAACATGTATTTTTTTACTTCAATTATGACAGGTCGTAAATGCTATTGGAGGCACATCTCTTATCCCATCGAACTTTGTAAGCAGCACACCGAGAAGTTTGATGAGTGCTCCAACTCAATTTTTTGGATCTGGATCTCTAACCCCATCGGGTTCTAATGTATGCACACCGGGAATGAATGATGGACATTGCACAGCGCGAATGAATGATGGAGATTGTAGAAATGTTTGACTAGTTTATTGAACATTGACATTTTGTTTTTGAGATTGAAACTTATTATGTTAAGTCCCATGTTACATGTGTAACGTATGTTGTGTATGAATTTGCAAGATTCGTTATTGAGTTCATGGTTTATTTTGACAATTTGTCTTTCAGCATTTTCAGTTCACAGTTGATGGTTTAAAAAATTCTGTAAAAAAATCTGTTTCATTTTGCTATTTTGACAGTGTTTGAGCATTTTGTCAGTGTTTGAACATGATTTTTTGAGAGTTCATGCAGAAGCTCTGTTGACAGTTCATGGTTTAAGAAATCTGTAAGAAAAAATGATTTTAGCCAAAATATGATTTTTTCAGTTCATGGTTCAAATCTGTGTAAAATCTGAAATCTGTGTAAAAATCTGGTTCATGGTTCATGGTTCATGGTTCATGGTTCATGCTCAAATGTCAAATCTGGTTCATGGTTCTGTAAATGATGGTTCATGGATCATGCTCAAATCCCAAATCTGGTTCATGGTTCTGTAATTGATGGTTCATGGTTCATGGTTCTGTAATTGATGGTTTATGGTTCATGCTGTTTAAAATCTGTTTATGGTTCAAATCTGTAAAAATCTGTTTATGGTTCAAATCATGGTTGCCAAAATATGTCTGTTTATGGTTCAAATCTGTTTATGGTTCAAATCATGGTTCAAATTTGTAAAAAAATCTGTAAAAAATCTATCATGGTTCATGCTCAACATCTTGATTCCACAACAATTCCACAACATCTTCATTCCACAACAAACCTGTTTAAAATCTGACATGGTTTAAAATCTGTCATGGGTCATGGTTCAGTTCATGGTTTAAAACTTGTTCATGGTTCACATCTTCATTCCACAACAATTCCACAATAACACATCTTCATTCCACAACAATTCCACAGTACCACATCTTCATTCCACATCTTCATTCAACAATTCAACAATGACAATTCAACAATTCAGTGGGTCATTTCCCTTCCACTCAAAAATTCAACAATTCACAACAAAACATATTCCATTCCACAAAACATATTCAACAATACATATTCCATTCCACAACAAAACATAGTTCAATCTACTTCTACTTCTACTTCTAACTAGCATTACATCTTCATAAGTAATAACACACCAATTACAAGCAAGAAAAACATCACAAATTCTAGTTTTTGCATCTTTGCACTAACAAAGGTAAATTGTTCCGTCATAGATCTTTGTTGTTCGGTCATAGCTTGAAGTTGTTCCGTCATAGATCTTTGTTGTTCGGTCATAGCTCGAACTTGTTCCGTCATAGATCTTAGCAGTTCTCTTTCTACTTGTCTTGGAATTTCTTGATCTCCACATTCTGAATTCATAGGCACACACCATCCAATGAAAATACCACAACCATTACAAGAGTAGAATAGCTTGTTTTTGTTTCGATCGGTCTTAGAAATTTGAATCATGGCCTTTTTCTTACATGTAGGACAATTTTTGTTGATGTACATCAACCGATCTGAGCTACTGGCGTTGACAGTTGAACTTGACATCTGCAATAACAAGTTATCCTCATTAATTGAAAATTGAATCAAAAAGTGAACTCAATAGTCTCATATGGGAATAGTCTGAAATTGAATCAAAAAGTGAAAATTCAAACACTGTCAGTTTGAATTTGAACTCATACAAGTTACATTTTACGTGCATTGGGCTAGTTACATTTTTGAATTGTAAGTGAAATTTGAACATTGACACCTTGTATGAATTCAAACACTGTCAGTTTGAATTTGAACTCAATTTGACAAATGAGTTCAACTTCAAGTTCAAATTCATTTTCCAAATTCAAATGAGTTCAAACTCATTTCACTTACAGTTTGAATTTGAACTCATTTCACTTATGCTGTTTGAACTCATTTCACTTACAGTGAGCTATATACACACTGGCAAGTTGGCAACCAGTACTTCAAACCAAGTCCATATAACTCAGTGTGCGATTAGCAGATTTTATAAATCCAAGTCAAACTCCATTAAGTAAATAGAAGAGTTAAACAACTTTGTTTACAGAACAAAACTAGTTATTATCTTAATATATAAACCACTGTAAGAATAAAATTTATAATTCAGCATTTAACAGACACATAATTCAGCCATCATTTGACATATCACTTTGCAACTTCCAAAAAACTGAATTCAATTCATTAAGAGATTATGGGTAAGTCAAACCCAACAGAAAATGGAAATAAGAAATTTGTGTATAGTAATAAAGAAATGTCGACCTCAGAAAAAACTAGGACTATATGTCTTATCTCAGACAGAAGAACAAGATTTGGTACAGTACTACTAGAAAGTCACCCATATTGAAATAAAAACACATTTATTTGCTAAGAATCACTGCCACTCTCAACATTTTAGATGTCACTTATACCCATGAGCAATTTGGAGTTTAAGGTTTCTACTGAAAGATGCAATATGGCTTAATGATTCTATATTTCTACTAAAAGATGCATTATGGCTTCTTTGAGGCATTCCAAGAAAGATGAAAAATCTCTTAATGGCAACCTCAAGCCTATAATGCTACCCATTACATCTCTAATCGTAACTCAAATTCCTGTGTTTTCAAGAGAACAAACATCATGCTGCTGCTCTAAGAAGAAGCTATACCTCCCCAATAACTCATGGTAAGACTCAAAGACCATTAAACCCACTGGGAAGAAGTTACACCTCCACTGGGAAGAAGCCTATAATGCTACCCATTACATCTCTAAGAAGATGTTGATTTCAGAAATTTCAGAAATTTGATTCAACAAATTTCAATTTCAGAAATTTGATTTTTACACAGATTTTACATAATAATAAAATATGGAATTGAGAATAATAAAATATATGTTAATTAGGGCATCAATCCATATGTTCAGATTTTACACAGATTTCAGAAATCTGAACAAATCTGTAGAAATTAGGGCATCAACAACATATATATGTTAATTTCAGAAATTTCAACAACATATATATTACCTCAACTTGGGGATGACAATTTCTGAAATTTCTGAAATTGGCAAAATTATGGCAAAATCAACATATATATATATATATATATACACCAGATTGAAATAGAGGCAGTCGGGACTCGAGAGGACACAGTAGGACCTGTCGTCGGGGCGTAAAGGGGAGGAGTGGGTCCGTCGAATGAGATGGAAAGGGAGCAAGAGAGAGAGTGCGTCGGGCATCGCAGTCAAGGACATCGGAGTGAAAGGGAGGAGCTGAGGGAGTCAGCCTTCGGAGTTGGGAGTTGGAGCTATCCGTCGAGTGAGGGGGAGCTGTCCGTTGAGTTTAGGAGTCGTTCTGCCTCTCGATCGCCATTGTCATCGAGCTATATTATCCCGTTCAAAAATGTTTTTGAATTCTGAAAGAGGAGGGGCGTCGGCTTTGTATGTCACGTAACCCATCACGTGCTGTCCAGCTCAGAGGGGGTCGAGGGGGTCTTATTTTGAGGGGGTCGGAAACATATTTCTTTAAAAAAATTAAAAATTTATTATTCTCTTTAAGTTGTATCATCTTATTTAAGTTACATTATTTTTTTATTACATCTTTTAAGGCCAAGTTTGGCAACTCTGAAAAAAGACAAAAAGTAAAAAAATTACTCAAAAAGTAAAAAAGTTATCACTATTTACAAAAAAAAATTAATATATATAACGTTAAATACAAATCAGTCGACGCACGACAGCCTATGTACAGACATCAAAGCATAGAAGTGAAAGGGAAAAAAAATATATTACATGTGTATATTCTTAAATTGGATGGTAAAGTTGGATTCATGGAGGCCCACCACGGGTTCCGTCTTTTTAATCAGAACCGTTGAATGTGTAGAAATCATCGAGTACTATATGCCTGTAAAAATCACTTTTATCGGATATCGCTAACTATATGATCAAATCAGTTTTTGTATAAAAAATGGATGGTATTATAGTTAACATGTGACAAAAAAAACTAATACGATCAGATATCTATCAATATCCAATGAACGTGATTTTTTATAAGAATATAATACTCGACGAGTTCTACACATTGAACGGTTCCGATTAGAAAAACGGGACCCGTGGTGGGCCTCCACGGGCCGAACAACACAGTCCAATCAAAGGCCAAAAAGTAGGCAATCTTTTCCCATATCCTTTTTAGCCGACGCACTGCCCAATTGTACGGATTAATTAATTATCTTCTCCTACACACTTAATTATACAATATTTTAATACACATTTTTTCATAAAAAGTCAAAAAGTTAATCCAAACATCCATATTTTTTTCCTTAACTTTTTAGTCTAAAAAGATAAAAAAAATGCACTTATTTAAGACACTCCAAACAACCCCTAAATCTAATTCATACTCAATCTATATTTTATAAAAAAAATTAAAAAGTATATTTATTTAGATCATTTCAAATCACTTATAAATATCCATATATTATTTTCGATGGTAGAAGGTACTTGGGGATAAAAATTATATATGGACAATTTTAAATTTTATTTATGTTTCTTTTGTTGGTTATGGGAGTGTTTTAATTAGTTATTTTGTACTAGTTTACCCCTTTTATTGAGGGTTTGAGATTTGTTGTATTAGTTGGGGTATGTCCATTATAAATGTGTTAATTTTTGTCTTTAATTTACGACTTAACTACCTAAAAAACAAAAAAGTTAAGATTGCGATCCTCTTCATTACATATTTGTAACAGAGATATTTCATTATGTCATTCAATAGTGAGTGTAATTGTCTTTTTTAAGTTAAATTAATTATAAATTTGTATTCATATTTCATGGTTATTAAATATGTGATAAAAATCTTCATTACATACATGTAATAGAGAGCATCAGAGTCTATCAAGTCATGCAAATAATAAATTTTAATGTCATTTATATTATTAAGTAAATAGGTAACACTTGTACATTTATATGACATTTGGACAAATATGACAAATGTATAGATAGGTGATATTTAGATGAATAAGGGATATTCTATTTCTACACACCACATTATCTCTATGTACATCATTTCTCACTCCACACACTTAGTAATTTGATTCTTAAGTATTTATCTCAATCCACACACCTCACATTTCAAATATACCCATTTAATAAAAAATGTGCGCACCCTTGTCAGATTATATTAGACAAAATTCATAGACAACTCCAAGACTATGATGAGCCAAAATCAATACTGTCCTCTAAGGTTCTTTCTGCAGCAACAAAAAAAACAAAAACAATTTGATCAGAAAACACATATGGGTTTGTTCCAAACCCATTTCTCAGAAAACACAAATTAAAGGATTACCTATCTCACCTTAATACGATTCTGAAAAAACCTAGTTTCTAGATCCATGTAGGAATGGCAACGAGGCGGGACAGAGCCGGAGATTACACTTCCCGTCCTCGATCCTCGATGGCAAAAATATCCCCGTTCCTGGCCCCGATCCCCGACGGGTAACATATCACTGTCCCTGTCCCCGCCCCTAACGGGGATCAAGTTTCCCCGACCCCGAAAATTTCCCATTCCAAATCTATTTCAACATTCAATACCATCAACAACAACTTTCAACATCATCAACAATATCATCAAAAAATCATACACAAAGAGAGAGACACACATATACATACATACTTACATGTATACATTCAAACAGAGAGAGATACACACATACATTATACATACACACAGAGACACACACACACAGAGGACGATAGAGATCGGGAAAGATCGGCTGATCGGTGGCGACGATAGAGGAGATCAACACAGATTCGAGATCCCTGTGTGATTGCGACGACGGTGACTCGACGGACAGGAAGACAGAGGGCAACGATGGAGGTGAAGCGGACGGCGGAGTCGATGGATGTGAAGCGACGGTGCGAGGTGCACAGCAACTCCGGCGTTGCAGACAGTGGTGACTGCGCTGAGAAGATGGAGATGAGAGGTGCAAGAGTGAGAGAGTGAGAGACAGAGAGAGAGAGGCAGAACAGAACATACGTAGGGGTTATAACTTATAAGGGGTATATATAGTAAGTTTATTTCGGGGGGCTAACGGAGACGAGGTTCGAGCCGGGGGTGAAAAACATATCACCGTTCCCAGCCCGAAAATGATCAGGGATTTATTTTTGAGTACCATTCCCGGCCCGTTGGGAATATTTTTCGGGAAAAATTGCTCTAATCGGGGTCGGGGGGTCGGGTCCCCGTCGGCCAGTTTCAAATTGCTATCCCTAGATCCATGATGGGTCTCCTCAAAACCTCATGGAAACCAAATTTAACCCCAAATTAAGAAGATTCAAAGATGACCCATTACTGAAAACACCTTTCCCAGTAAACAACTTCAATGCAATTATGTAGTAGACACTAACAAATGATACACACAAACTTAAAAAAAAACAAAGAAACATATAGTTAATAAATACATATTATGTGGACTCTTGTGGAGTTAGCAATTGAATCACCATCAATGAAGAAAAAATACGAAAAGCCACAAAACAAGTGTGTGCACACCCTCATCAGATTATGTGGGAGGTGAGATGATAATTTTGTTAAAGGATAAAATTATGATTCTGAAAAAAATTCATTAAGTGTGTGGAGTAAGGAAACTTGGTGTGTGGAAATAGAATTTCTCGATAAATAGACAGATACGTAAGTTTTGAATAGATAAGTGTCCTTTTAGACTTATCTGTTACCCAAAAGACAACCTAAGAGGGGGTGAATTAGGTTTTTACAAATAAAATAATAATACCCTAATAAAAATTATGACTAGCACAATAGATAAATATAGTAAATCAAATAAAAATAATTAAAACAAGTGTTCTAACAACTATGTCAAATAATGATTTTAGCACAATAAAAATATGAAATATAGTTATGACAATTTAAATAAAAAAAAAAAGAGATAAGGGAGAGAGAGGCAAACAAATTTATTGTGATTCGGCTTCAACTTGGCCTACGTCCACTCCTCAAGCTTCACTTGAGATTTTTCACTATTCTGTAGCTTCATAAGGTGCTAGCAACATTTTTACAAATGGAGCAATCCTCCACAGATTTTACACTGACTTTCTAAATCAAGAACATTGAGTGTACTACACTCTTATAAGATTGAAAATAAGGTGTTTTTGCTTTCACAGAAAGCTATAAGAATTATCTTTCAAAGATAGATATAAAAATGAAACTCTGATTTTTCTGTAAACCTCACACATGAAAGATGAGCTTAAAGCTATACGTCTCAGTGTATAATTTCTGAAAGAGGATGTAAACAAAAATTGAAGAACACTTCTTAGAGAATTTTTTCAGAGAATAGATGTGAGTGATTATAGATTAAAGAATATTTTCTGGTTTTTTTTTTTTTTTTTTTTTGTATCTTGTTTACATTAGAGACTTTGGTACATATAATGAAACTTATAGTCGTTTATAGCCGTTGTATTCATTTGAATATCTTCCACTCTATCATTACTAATTTGAATATCTTCCACTTGAATTTTTTGGCCTGCTGCTGTGCTGAGCTGTTTGAACCTTTGTTTTGGGTTGTTTGAACCTCTGGTTTGGGCATTATTTTTGGGTTGAAATGAACTCCTGATTTAAGCAAATATTAAATACATTCAAATAATATTTAGGATAAAATTTAGGTGAGAAATAATATGACAAAACAAATTTTGATTCTATTTTTCTCTTTTAAATAAATTAAAATATAATTTAAATAAATTATTAAAATAAATTTTGAATTCTATTAAAACATAATTAAATAAATCATCAAAATAAATTTTGGATTCTATTTTTCTTTTTCAAATAAATTAAAATATAATTAAATAAATTATCAAAATAAATTTTGGATTATATTTTTCTCTTTTAAATAAATTAAAACATAATTAAATAAATCATCAAAATAAATAAGTTTAACATTATCCATATCCCTTTTGATAAAAAAAATATTTAAGTTTAGGTTCATTGGCCTAGAAATTTTAGAAATAAGTATCTAGCCATAGGTCATTTTTTTAAATCTATTTTTTGCTTCTTTTTTTTTTTTTTTCTCTCTTAAAAATGCAAACTAGTTTGGCGAAAAATAAACATCATATAAATGTTCTATAATTTTTAAAATTATTTTTCTGCAAAAAAGTGAAAAATCATATGAAATAATCAATATTTTTTATTTTTCATTATTTTTCAGATGATTTTTTGAGTAGAAACAAAGTTTTAAAATTTCAATCAAACATGTAAATCCTTTCTCATCTAAATGTTGATCCGTAAATATGACTAGTTTTTAATGCAGCAAATGAAAGAAAAAAAATGCAATAACACACAAAAGATTGTAAGATTTTGTTAACCTCAACCTTTATAGCATGTGGTAAAAAAATCGGCAATGCTATATCCCACTAAAAGTTGTGCTCTAAAGCACCACTAATAAGTTGGCACCCACTTTTTTAAAAAAAAAAAAAAAAAACCAAGGCACAAAAACATTGTGGCAGTGGGTCCCACTCACTGCCACATCATTAGTGGTAGCACTAATTAGTGCTCCCACTCATTTTCCTAAAAGTAATTGTAATAAAAATTATACAATTATTGTAATTTTTTCTCTTTATGGTTAGGTTTATTTCAAATTCAAATATAAATTTTAGAAAACTTGAAAGGCTAGTGAGACTCATCATAGGTCCCATTTTTATTATTTAAACTGTTCATTTTATTGAACACTCATTTTATATTATTAATGTAAAAATTTAGGTCGAATATAATAATTGTAACACTTTCATTTTATTATATTTTGTTTTTTTTCGTTTTTATTAATTTTTTTTAAAAGATATGAATAGTTTTTCACTCTTGACTTCTATTCAACTAGATGGATGAGAGAAATAAAATAAAAATTTGAAAACAACTTTAGAAAGAACAAAATAAAAAATAGTTAATTTTCTTGCAGATCATGGTGGGACCTATTTAATAGAATTTCCTTTCTTTTTGTAGATCACGGTCGATGATACCGAGCTTTTAAAACGAGACAGTTAGCGAATAGTGATGATACCGACCTTTTAGGCTTCGTTTGGGAAGCATGGATTGAGGGTTTTTTTTTATTTTATTTTTTTTTTATTTTAATCACAAAAAATAAAATAAATTTTTTTAATTTAATAAGATAAAATATCACATCTAATTTATAATTATTACATTCTTTCTCTTACAAAACAGTTAAAAAAAGTCCAAAAGAAAAATCAAAAGTCCTTCCTAAACGAGACTTTTTAACCCCATACTAAAATAGTCAAAAAGTGAAAAAGTCAACCCATTTCCCAAACGAACCCAAAGTGAGACAGTTAGCACAAACATCGTGATCATACCGACTTTTTAATAGTAGAGTACAAAGGATCCTCTGTCCCCAAATAATCATGTCTCCTGGTCCCAATTCACTTACTCATTGTCATTGGATCATATGAAAATTTCAAGACATAAAAATCTCAAAACATATCTAATAATTATGAATAATTTGGGACATGAGACAGAGCTATTTGGGAATAGAAGATCCTTTACACTATTATTAAAAGCTTGGTATCATCACGATGTTTTGTGCTAACTGTGATGTTTGTGCTAACTATCTCATTTTAGGTTCGTTTGGGAAGTGGGTTAGTTTTTTTTATTTTTGACTTTTTTGACTATTTTAGCTTGAAATTAAAAAATCTCGTTTGGAAAAGACTTTTGATTATTTTTTTTGAACTTTTTTATAATAAAAAAATGTAATGATTATAGGTTAGATATGATATTTTATCTTATTGAGTTAAAAAATTTATTTTATTTTTTGTGACTATAATAATAAAAAAAAACCCCAATCCATGCTTCCCAAACGAAGCCTTGTTAACTGTCTCATTTTAAAAGCTCGGTATATCACCGTGATCTACAACAAGAAAGGAAATTCCATTAAATAGGTCCCACCATCGTATCACCGTGAAAAGATATGAAAAATGTCCACCATGATAATGTTTTGTGCTAACTGTTTCATTGTAAACCATGTAATTTGGGTCCTTGGTGCTAAATTAGAACATAACATTGAGTTTTCAGTGAAACAAATTGAACACAAAAAATACAAGAAACAAAAAAGAATTCAAATTAAAACATGAAAATTCAACGGCAAACACAAGAAATCTAAAAAACAGATCTAAAATTTGAATCAAGAGTTCATAATTGGATGTTATCAACTAAAACCCAATTGACAGACCCAAGGAGAGAGACGATAGCCCCATTTTCTCTTGATTCAAATTTCAGATCTAAGAAGAGAGAGATAGACAAAACCCATCATCTAATTTCCATAGACAAATGAGAAAAATAGTAAAAATAATAATAATAATAATAATAATAATAATAATAATAAAATAAATGTGTTTGGAAGCCGAGAAAAATGAGGGAAATTCTACTATTTAGAAGTTAAAAGAGGTAGTCATACAATGTAATACAAAAGCTAAAATAGAAAATAAAGAAATCGATCAACCGATCTCCCGATCAACCATCTCTATATATATATTACATATATGTTCTTCTTGATTGATGAAAATGGGAAAATCACTATAAGGAATTCTGGGTTTGATTAGAGCCATAGAAATCGACGAGTTTGAGAAGAACAATGTAGTCGGTGGTTTCTTGGAACAGCTGGTCGGCCTTTCTCTCTTGGTCGTGGGTGGGTATGAGGCTTTTTAGAGCTTCCAATTTCTCATAAACTGAAGAATATGATTCGACTTTGATGAGTGTTGTTGAGTTCTCTTTCTCGTCCTTCTCATGGGCTGGACATGGCGTTCTTTTGCCTTGAGCTCGTAGAGACAGAGAAGACAGACATAGAGAGAGAGAGAGAGAGAGAGAGAGCTGTAATGAGGCTGAAAAGCAAAATAAGAAAATAAAATAAAAAATAAAAAAAGGTCCAAAATGGCATCGTTTTGAACCACGGCAGGAAAGTACGGCAGATGATCCGGACTCGTAAAGGATCTAGGCAGAGATGTCAATCCAGACATGACTTTTGGAAATTTATCTTGGTAGCTTCCTTCACAATCACCACATTTCTCTTAATAATCCCATTTTGAATACAGAGATGGTAACCCAGTCCCCACTGCCTTCTTCAAAGGTCTCCCAACAGCATTCCAAGATTTTGTTGTGTGCCTCGTCTTCACCTTTTCTGGTTCGTTGAGTGCGTTGCTAATCCGTGACACGTCCTTGCTTGCTAGGTTCTGTGAGTATTATTCCATGACTTCCATGGCATCTGCTCTCTCTCTCTCTCTCTCTCTTTCTTGCTTTACACCATGTTTGGGATATGGATGTCCCAGTCTGCATAAAAACAATGGTTTATTTCTAAACTTAACAAAAACACAACAAACACAGACAGTAAATTAACAGAGACTTAGTTTTTCATACAGACTGGGACATCCATACCTGCCCAAACATGGTCGAAATAAAAGCTTGATATTGATCTCCATGATGGAACACAGCACCCTGTATTCCTAAACTTAACAAAAACAAACACAGACAGTAAATTAACAAAGACTTAGTTTTTCATGCAGACTGGTACATCCATAGCCCAAACATGGTGCAAAGCAAGAGAGAGAGAGAGAGAAGATGCCATGGAAGCCATGAAAGAGTACTCACAGAACTTAGCAAGCAATGACGTGTCACGGATTAGCAACGCACTCAACGAACCAGAAAAGGAGAAGACGAGGCACACAACAAAATCTTGGAATGCTGTTGGGAGACCTTTGAAGAAGGCAGTGGGGACTGGGTTACCATCTCTGTATTCAGATGGGATTATTAAGAGAAGTGTGGTATTGTGAAGGAAGCTACCAAGATAAATTCCAAAACTCTTGTCCGTGACATCCATAGCCCCTTAAACATGGTGCAAAGCAAGAGAGAGACAGCAGATGTCATGGAAGCCATGGAAGAGTACCCACAGAACTTAGCAAGCAAGGACGTGTCACGGATTAGCAACGCACTCAACGAACCAGAAAAGGATATGACAGTTGGAACTGGGTTGCCATCTATGTATTCAAATGGGATTATTAAGAGAAGACGAGGCACACAACAAAAGCTTGGAATGTTGTTGGGAGGCCTTTGAAGAAGACAGTGGGGACTGGGTTACCATCTATGTATTAAAATGGGATAATTAAGAGAAGTGTGGTGATTGTGAAGGAAGCTACCAAGATAAATTTCCAAAACTCTTGCCTGGATTGGTGGGATGGAGCTCAATTTTGAGTCATCTCTTCGATTTGCAAGAGAGAGACAGCAGATGTCATGGAAGCCATGGAAGAGTACCCACAGAACTTAGCAAGCAAGGACGTGTCACGGATTAGCAACGCACTCAACGAACCAGAAAAGGATATGACAGTTGGAACTGGGTTGCCATCTATGTATTCAAATGGGATTATTAAGAGAAGACGAGGCACACAACAAAAGCTTGGAATGTTTTTGGGAGGCCTTTGAAGAAGACAGTGGGGACTGGGTTACCATCTATGTATTAAAATGGGATAATTAAGAGAAGTGTGGTGATTGTGAAGGAAGCTACCAAGATAAATTTCCAAAACTCTTGCCTGGATTGGTGGGATGGAGCTCAATTTTGAGTCATCTCTTCGATTTGCAAGAGAGAGACAGCAGATGTCATGGAAGCCATGGAAGAGTACCCACAGAACTTAGCAAGCAAGGACGTGTCACGGATTAGCAACGCACTCAACGAACCAGAAAAGGATATGACAGTTGGAACTGGGTTGCCATCTATGTATTCAAATGGGATTATTAAGAGAAGACGGGGCACACAACAAAAGCTTGGAATGTTTTTGGGAGGCCTTTGAAGAAGACAGTGGGGACTGGGTTACCATCTATGTATTCAAATGGGATAATTAAGAGAAGTGTGGTGATTGTGAAGGAAGCTACCAAGATAAATTCCCAAACTCTTGTCTGGATTGGTGGGATGGAGCTCAATTTTGAGTCATCTCTTCGATTTGCAAGAAACACATGCCATCTCTGCCTAGATCCTTCACCTTTTATTTTGAAGCGGCGGACTAGAATTGTTAAATTTGGTGAAGCGAACCATGTGGTGGGACTTATTATAATATTTTTATCATGGTGGGACCTATTAAAATAGAGGTTGTTATCCATGAAATTTTTTGTATAAAAATTTTGTTAGTATATCATTAAATATAAAGTATTGAGATCTATATTAATAATAAAGCTGGGGTTCATTGCCTTTAATAAATAAAAAAGTCATGCTAGGAATTTTAAAAAAATTATAAATTTTTTTTATGCAATACTTTGAGAAGACTAAATAAGTGCACTTTTTTACTTTTTATGGAATATGGGTTGGATTTGGGTTGGGTTTGAAGTGATGTGTTAGAGAGGTGATGTGACTTAAATAAGATGACGTGACTTAAATAGGATAGTGACTTTTTGACTTTTTGAATTTTTTAGAGGATGCCAAACTTAAGTGTAAGGCTTGCACTATATAAGATTCACACTAGTTCAAATATTGTGTAGAATTTTTGATAATAGTATTAGATATATATATATATATATATAAAAGGTGTGGGCATTGAATAAGTTTCTCTTTAAATAATATGGTAAATTATAAATATATATTTTAAAATTTGTTTAAAATATAAATTGTCTCATATGATTTTAGAAATTATATCTTGTCCTTTCAAATTTCTAATCGCATAATAATGGACCCTTTTATTAATAAATCATCAAGTAATTAGCAATTTTTAAAAATTTCACAAATATGTTTCAATTAACAATTCATGTAATTTTATTATTGTCTAGAAAAATAGTTAGAAATTTTATTTTTTTCTACTAATTCTTTTAAATAATTTTTTTTGATAAAAAAATATTTTTAATTTTTAAAATCATAAAGAATAATCCGTAATTTAAGTAAATTTTAAGTAGTTATTTATAATTTACCCTAAATAATATATAGTTGGAAAGTGATGTGCTACACACTTTCTGTAATTGCTGTCTCTCACCTTTTTTTTTTTTTTTTTTAAATGACAAATATAACTTTCGGTTTTGTTAAGAGACATGTTAAGAAAATGTTAGGTTTTTTTTTTTTTTTTTGAAATTTAAATATGAATTTGAAAGAAATTGAGAAGTTCGTGAAGTTGACTACAGGTCATGTTTTAATAATTTAAATCGTTTATTTTGTAAGACTCAATATATGTTAGCCATAGAAAAAATTTATATTGATACGATACTCGTAACTTATTGAGTACAAACAGGATAAAATGAAAGTGTTACGATTATTAGATCTAGCCTAAATTTTTACATTAATAATATAAAATGAGTACTCTATAAAATGAATAGTTTAAATAATAAAAATAGGACCTATGGTGAGTCTCACTAGCCTTTCAAGTTTTCTAAAATTTATATTTGAATTTGAAATAAACATAACCATCAACAGAAAAAAGTACAATAATTGTATAATTTTTTATTACAATTACTTTTATATGTATTTATATCATATTAAAATGTAATATAAATATAATTTTTATTACAATTACTTTCATATGTATTTATACCATATTAAAATGTAATATAAATACATAATATATGTAACATTACTCATCTTTTAAATTTTTTTACCATATACTATAAAGGTTGAGGTTAACAAAATCTTACAATCTTTTATGTGTTATTGCATTTTTTTTCTTTCATTTGCTACATTAAAAACTAGTTGTTACCCAAAAAACAACCTAGGGGGGTAAATTAGGTTTTTATAATTAAAATTAATAATACCCTAATAAAAATTATGACTAGCACAATAAATAAATATAATTAATGAAATAAAAATAATTAAAACAAGTGTCTTAACAACTATGTTAGTTAATGATTTTAGCACAGTAAAAATGTGAAATATAACTATGGCAATTTAAAATAAAATAAAGAGATAAGGAAGAGAGTGACAAATAAATTTATAGTGGTTCGGCTTCAACTCGGCTTACGTCCACTCCTCAAGGTTCACTTGAGATTTTCCACTATACTCTATTTCACAGGGTGCCAGCAACCTTTTCACAGATGGAGCAATCCTTCACAAATTTTACACTGACTTTCTAAGTCAAGAACATTGAGTGTACTATACTCTTATAAGGTTGAAAAGAATGTGTTTTTGCTTTCACAGAAAGGTACAAGAATTATCTCTTAAAGATAGATATAAAAATGAAACTCTGATTTTTCTGTAAACCTCACACAGAAAAGATGGGCTTAAAGCTATAAGGCTCAGTGTATAATTTCTGAGAATAGATGTGAGTGATTATAGATAAAAGAATATTTTCAGGTTTTTGTAACTTGTTTACATTAGGTGCTTTGGTATATATAATAAAACTTATAACTATTTATAGCCGTTGCATTCATTTGAATTTATAGCCATTTATAGCCATTGTACTCCATCATTACTAATTTGAATATCTTCCACTCCATCATTACAAATTTGAATATCTTCCACTTGAACCTTTTGAACTGCTATTATGTTGGGCTGTTTGAACCTCTATTTTAAGCTATTTGAACTCCTGATTTAATCAAATATTAAATACATTCTAACAACATTTAGGATAAAATTTTAGGTGAGAAATAATGGGACAAAATAAATTTTGATTCTATTTTTCTCTTTTAAAATAAATGCTGATTCTATTTTTCTCTTTCAAATAAATCATCAAAATAAATTTTAATTCTATTTTTCTCTTCGAAATAAATTAAAAACATAATTAAATAAATCATCAAAATAAATAAGTCTAACAATCTCTCCCTTTTTTATGATGGCACAAAATGATGTTTTGATTTGATTTGTGAGTAAGAAAAGCTCCTCCTCAAGTCATGCTCCCTGAATTCATTTCTAAAACCATAGGTTAGCACATGTGTAACAAATAAGTTTTAATTAGAGACATGATATGAGACTAAGATATCAAACTATAAATACATAATTATCAGATTAGTTTTCAAATAATACCATAATACATAACATCATATAATTTCTCCCCCTGTGACATTATCAAAAGGAAATCATGGGTCAGAATCTGGAGGAGTAGGAGGAGGAGGAAAATGATAGTGATATTGGCATCAAAAAATAGATAATCAAAACATATATATATATATATATATATGAATCGCCCGTGCCTCTCTTTTTCGTTGAAAATCGCATCGAACACGCCGCCTCGCTTTTGTGTCAGCCGACCGACAAAAGCAGCTCTCATCGATTGCCGCTCGCCTCGGCTATCTCTCCCTCCTTGTCTTTTTCTCTTCAGCCTCTTCTCTTTAGCCTTCTTCTTAATCACACTCATCTGTTTCTTCTTCTTCACCTCACTCTCTTCTATCTCTTCTTCACCACTTTCTTCTGTTTTTCTTCCTCAACGAGTGTAAGGCCCCGGTGTCCCACATCGGGAATAGAGGGGAAGTTTTTGGGCTATAAAAGTAAAAACCTGAACCCTTATATAGCATCGAGGCCTTTTCCCAAGTGGTGAAATCCCTATTAGAACTCCCCAGTTAAGCGTGCTTAGGCTGGAGTAGTTCTAGGATAGGTGACCCACTGGGAAGAACAAATCCGTGTGGGCGTGGCCCAAAGCGGACAATATCGATGACGTGTAAAGGGTTGGGGCGTTACAAATGGTATCAGAGCCGACTCTCCGGAGTACTGAGTGTGGGCCCCTGGCATCTCTCGGTGCATGTGGGCGGGCTTGCGAGCTGGCAAGCTACTGCACGGGGACGTACAGCCTTATGGGGGGTGGATTGTAAGGCCCCGGTGTCCCACATCGGGAATAAAAGGGAAGTTCCTGGGCTATAAAAGTAAAAACCTGGACCCTTATATAGCATCGAGGCCTTTTCCCAAGTGGTGAAATCCCTATTAGAACTCCCCAGTTAAGCGTGCTTAGGCTGGAGTAGTTCTAAGATGGGTGACCCACTGGGAAGAACAAATCCGTGCGGGCATAGCCCAAAGCGGACAATATCGATGACGTGTAAAGGGTCGGGGCGTTACAACGAGAGACAAAAAAAACTGAACGGAGGAGGCCAAACCTCAGTCTGTTCTCT
Source organism: Camellia sinensis (assembly GCF_055761805.1). Taxonomy (NCBI): domain Eukaryota; kingdom Viridiplantae; phylum Streptophyta; class Magnoliopsida; order Ericales; family Theaceae; genus Camellia; species Camellia sinensis. The sequence continues at coordinate 156,039,015 of NC_138967.1, forward strand.
TCTATTTCTCTGCAACTCATTTCTTTTACACCTCTCACCTCTAAACCATGGCTTCCTCATCCCGTCCCCTCACTCTATTTCAGGACCTGAACGATTCCATAAGCTCTGCTAGACCGAGTGCCTCTACTCCTACTCTTCCTGTCATTCCTCTTCCTAACCTTCCTATGATGTCGATTGAGCAAGTCATGGCAGCTCAATCTGACATAGAAGCCAATCATTTCACACTGATGTCCTGTATGGAGACGGTGACGGTAGTCACAAAATTGGCTCACTGGCCGAATAGGACGAGTGAGCTCCATCAGGTCAACGCCCAACTCTCTCTGCTCCAGTGCATGTACAAGGATGCGCGAGCAAAAATAGGCGCACTGAAGGCCGAAAATAAAGAGCCTAAACGGAAGACCACCTCTATGGCCCGATTTGGAGCAACGTCGTTCTTAACCTTTGATAGTCAGCGGGGAGTCATCGCTCTCGATGAAAGCACGGGGGCAAGGGGGTCAAGGGTCGCCCAAGATGATAAAAAGAAAAAGAAAACGATGGAAGAGGCGAGTAAGTAAGATCGGCGTATGGCTGGAAAAAAAATGAAGGGTTTTTTTTTTGTATGTTTATTTTGATTGGCGTGTGGCTGGAAAAAAAATGAAGGGTTTTTTTTTTTGTATGTTTATTTTGATCGGTGTGTGGCCGTAAAAAAAATGAAGGGTGTTTTTTTTTATGTAAATATTTATATTTTGATTTGTTTTTGTTTTTATGTTTAAGTACTGAAAAATGAAATTAAAAAGCAGACAAAAATAAGAAAATTAAGTCCAAACAAAAAATAATAATGAAAAAAAATAAAATAAAGAAATTAAGCCTAATAGCAAAATAAAAAAAATAAATTAAAATAAAATAATACCAGCTGAAATTAAACTTAATGGGATGTTGGTGTTGCTGAAATGATAATGCAAAAAAAAAAAAAAAATACCATGATGGTTTAAAAACAAATCAATGTATGCAAAGTTAACTTTACCCCAAGATGCAGAACTAAAAAAAAAAATTACGCAATTGAGAATAACAAACTTTTAAGAAGAATAAATGTATGAAGGACTTGAGAACATTCAACTGATATAAATGTTTCCATATTAATGTAGCAATACACATATATCATTTTAACAAAAATTCAAGTTTCACAATCATAACAAAACTTTTTAAGTAGAAATCGACATTCCAAGCTCGCCACGAATAAAATTGAAGCGATCCTCACTTAGGGATTTTGTGAAAATATCCGCCAATTGTTTGTCGGTGTTTACAAATTCAAGTACAATATTCCCTTTTTGAACATGATCTCTTAAAAAATGATGTCGAATTTCAATATGTTTTGTTCGTGAGTGTTGAATCGGATTTTTGCTTAAATTGATGGCACTAGTATTATCACATTTAATAGGAATACGATCATAATGCAAATCAAAGTCCTCCAATTGTTGTTTCATCCAAAGCATTTGGGCACAACAACTTCCGGAAGCTATATATTCAACTTCGGCCGTTGATAAAGCAACAGAATTTTGCTTTTTGCTAAACTAAGATACTAATGAGTTACCAAGAAAGTGACAAGTGCCACCAGTACTTTTTCTATCAAATTTGCATCCGGCAAAGTCGGTATCTGAGTAACTAATTAAATCAAATGCAGCATCTTTAGAATAAAACAGTCCCAAATTTTGAGTGCCAACAAGATATCTAAAAATTCTTTTAACAGCACTGAGATGTGATTTCTTAGGATTTGATTAATATCTAGCACATATACAAACATTAAATATAATATCGAGTCTACTTGCAGTTAAATAAAGAAGTGAGCCGATTATACCTCGATATTTTGTTTGATCAATAGACTTACCTTTTTCATCCTTGTCTAGCTTAATGGATGTGCTCATAGGTGTTCAAGCTATTTTTGAGTCATACATACCAAACTTTTTGAGTAGTTCTTTTGTGTACTTAGTTTGGTTGATAAAAATTCCTTCCTTACATTGTTTGATTTGAAACCCAAGGATATAATTTAACTCTCGCATCATGCTCATCTCAAACTCACCTTGCATACACTTAGCAAATTCCTTATACAAGGTTTCATTAGTAGCACCAAATATAATGTCATCCACAATATTTGCACAATAAGTAAATCATCATTTTTAATTTTAACAAAAAGTGTTGTGTCAATCGTTCCTCTAGAAAAATTATTTTCAAATAAAAATTTACTTACTCGTTCATACCATGCACGAGGTGCTTGTTTCAAACCATATAAAACTTTTGATAGTTTAAAAACATGATTTGGAAAAGCATAATCTTCAAAACCTGAGAGTTGTTTAACATAAATTTCCTTATATATAAAACCATTAAGAAATGCACTTTTTACATCCATTTGATAAAGTTTGAAATCTCTAAAACATGCAAATGCAAGTAACATGCGAATGCAAGTAACATGCGAATGGCGTCTAATCTAGCAACCGGAGCAAAGGTTTGATCGAAATCAATACCTTCTTCTTGATTGTATCCTTGTGCAACAAGTCTAACCTTGTTTCTTATAATTGTGCCAGATTCATCAAGCTTGTTTCGAAAGATCCATTTGGTACCGATAATGGTATGATCTTTAGGTTTTGGCACAAGTTCCCATACTTTGTTTCTCTCAAATTGGTTAAGCTCTTCATGCATAGCTATCATCCAATGTTCATCGAATTCGGCTTTTTGAAAGTTTTTAGGTTCAATCTGTGAGAGAAAAGCCAAGTTACTACAAATATTTCTAAATGAAAAATGAGTTTCAATACCTTTTGTAGGGTCACCTATGATTAAATCCTTAGGGTGATTATGAACAAACTTCTATTCTTTTGGAAAATCATCGTTATTTCCTCATTCTTCTTGCGGTGGGAGGATAGGTTGTTCAATCTATTTGTTCAACTTACATGATTGGTTCTCTTCTTTGTAAATACTTGAATCTTCCACATTTTGCTCAAAATCTATATTATCACTAATAATTTGCTTTTGAGCAGAGATGTTAGTTTCATCAAATGCCACATATATAGATTCTTCCACAACAAGAGTTCTTTTATTAAAAACACGATAACCTTTGCTAGTTAAGGAATAGCCAACAAAAATTGCTTCATCAGATTTTGAATAAAATTTACCTAAGTTATCCTTACCATTATTATGCACAAAACATCTACAACAAAAAATATGCAAGTGACTAATGTTGAGTTTTCTATCATGCCAAAGTTCATAAGGAGTCTTTTTTAGAATAGGTTTAATTAATGCACAATTTAAAATATAGCATGTGGTATGAACGGCTTCAGCCAAAAAATATTTAGGAAGATTATTTTCACAAAGTATTGTTCTACTCATCTCTTCTAAAGTTCTATTCTTCCTTTTTACTACACCATTTTGTTGAGGAGTTCTAGGTGCTGAAAAATTATGTCCAATACCATGCTCATCACAAAACAATTCAAATTTCTCATTTTCCAGTTCTCTACCATGGTCGGTTCAAATATTAGTAATAAGAAATCCTTTTTCATTTTGAATTTTACGACAGAGTTTTGTGAAAGAAGAAAAGGTTTCATCTTTGTGTGCTAAAAACATAACCTATGTAAATCTTGAATAATCATCAACAATAACAAGACAATAATATTTACCACCTAAACTAGATGTCCTTGAGGGACCAAATAAATCCATATGCAATAGTTGTAAAGGTCTAGTTGTGAAAATATGAGATTTTGATTTAATGATGTTTTAGTTTGTTTTCCTTGTTGACAAGTACTACAAAGATGATCTTTTTCAAATTTAATTTCTAGAAATCCAATGACCAAATCCTTTCTCAAAAGTTTAGCAATTAAATCCATATGAGCATGACCAAGTCTTCTATGCTATAACCAACTATTTTCATTATTAACATATAAACATTTAACATCACTAGCATAGAGATCATTAAGATGAAAAACATAAATATTGTCATTGCGGTTACCAACGAATAAAGCTTTATGATCATTTGTGCTTTCAATTGTGCAATGTGATTTATCAAAAATAACTCGATTACCTTATCACATAATTGACTAGTACTAAGTAAGTTATGCTTAAGTCCATCAATAAGTAAAACATTTTCAATAGAAGGGTTAGGAGAAATACTGATACTACCAATACCAATGATTTTTCCTTTCTTGTTGTCTCCAAAAGTAACAAATCCTCCATCTTTCGATGATAGTTTAGTAAAGAATGATTTATCTCCGGTCATGTGTCTGGAACATCCACTATCAAGGTACCACTTTCCTTCTTTAGCTTTGGACTTAAAGCAAACCTACAAGAAGACAATCAAGTGTTGGTTTTTAGTACCCATAGTTTCTTGGATCCTTCTTGGTTAGTTTTGTTAGATCCCCTAATAATTCAAATATTTTTAATTCCCATGTTCATATTCTTTTTGAATGGGCAATAAGATATATACACCACAACATTTTCTTAGTTTAGTGACATTTGAAAGTGTCACAAAACTATTCTTCTAATGGCATTTTTTGGTCTTGTGGCATTTTGAACAAGTGTCACTTCTATCGGTGCCACGGTAGATACGAGTGCCACGGTAGATACTTGCAAGTGTCACTGCACCATCATGGCTAAAAACTTTCAATGACATTTTAATGTCATGGTAGATATTATTTGTGGCACTATCAAGCGCCATTAAAAAAAGAGTTAGTGACACTTATAAGTGTCATTACACCATCAAGACTAAAACCTTTCAGTGACACTTTAATGTCATGGCAAACACTATTCGTGACGCTATCAAGTGCCATTCGTGACGATAATTCGTTGTAGAACAATTTGATCCGCTCTTGCAGAGACTCGAACCGCCAACCTCCCGTACCATAAACCTTATACACCACACTCTTCCCACTATACCTCTATAGCACCATATGATTATATATGCAACATATATTATTTATATAGTACATACATCTATATTAATATAAAAGTATATGCACAAACATATTTATTTTATTGAACATAATTTATGTAAAATAAACTATTTACTAGTAAAACAAAAAAAGGCCACTTTTGGCGACTAAAAATATTTTTTGGTCGCCAATTCTATACTTTTGGCTACTAATTATTTTTTAGTTGCTAAAAAACTTAACTTTTGCTGACCAAAATCGGATTTGGTCACCGAAGATGCACTTTCAGCTACCAAAATTTTGGTCGCTAAAAAATTTAATTCCCGCCTTAGGATTTTAGTTCTCCCGCGCTAAAAATAACCACTTTTGGCGACTAAACTTATTTTTTAGTCGCCAATTATAGACTTTTGGCTACTAAAATTTTTTTAGTCACCAAAAAACTTTACTTTTGGCTACTAAAATTTTTTTAATCGGTAAAACCCATATAATCAGTGACCAAACTTATTTTTAGTCGCCAATTGTAGACTTTTGGCTACTAAATTTTTTTAGTCGCCAAAAAGCTTTACTTTGGGCTGCTAAAATTTTTTTGTCACTAAAACTCATATAATCAGCGACCAAACTTAGTTTTGGTCACCAATTGTAGACTTTTGGCTACTAAAATTGTTTAGTCGCCAAAAGCTTTACTTTTGGCTACTAATGCTGTTTTGGTCGCTGAAAACCAAATTTTTTTTGGTCAGGAAATTTAGTCGCCGAATATGCTTTTTCCTGTAGTGTATATTGAGTTTAATTTATTTATTTTTAATCATATATTGCATTCTAAAAATTTTAAAAATATATTGGGATTTTTTGTTTTTTCAAAAATGCCATTATAAGCTTGGAAAGTTTTTGACTTAGTGACATTTCTCAAAATGCTATAAAATATTTGTTTATGAAACTTTTCACCTAAGTACCGTAAAAAGTAATTTGCACCTACCTAGTGTCCTGACATTTTTAAAAAAATGCCATTACTACTAAAGTTTAGTGGCATCTGTTGGTAAATGTCACGAACATAATTTTTTGTGTCATTATTTTATAAAATGCCATAAAATTGATGTGACATTTCTTTATTGAAATGCCACTAGAGCCTTATATGTTTGTGGCTTTGTGGCATTTATCTAAATGTGTCACCAAATATTATTTTTGTGGCATTTTCTAAAAACATGCCACTAGTATAGTGTCACTAAAGTGTGTTTTTGTTGTAGTTTTGTGACACTTGTTCATTGAAATGTCACTAGAGCTTTTTATGTTTGTCGTTTTGTGGCATTTTTCAAAAACGTGCCACTAAATATCATTTTTTGTGGCATTTCTAAAAATATGCCACTAGTGTAGTGCCACTAAAGTATGTTTTTGTTGTAGTGATAATGGCCTTTCTTTCTACAATAATGACAAGTAATATGAGGGTATGTCACGAGAGGTGCCTTTTTAAAAATTGTATTGAGATTATTTTATTTCTTAATAGGGTCATATCCAATACCCGCTTTATCAAAAACACATATTTGATTTCCAAGAAACACGTTGAGATTATCTCTACCTTTTACAAAATTTTCAAGTGTTTTTGTTAAATCATCAACATTGTTTTTTAAAGTAGTTTTCTTATTAGAGATAGTATCAAAATCATTTTTCAAAATAATTTTTTCTTTCTTTAATTCTTCTACATTAATAGATAAAGATGCAACAGATTTCTTCAACACATTATTTTGGCACAAACTTTTCTAAATTCATTTGATAGTTCATGGAATGCACTTTCAAGTTCTTCATAAAGAGTAATTATCTCATCTTGAGTAGAGTCTTCATCTTCAAGAGCCATGAGACATAAGTTAGCTACTTTATTTTCAATTTCATCACTTGAGCTTTTATCTTCACTTTCTCCCCAAGTTGCTACCATGGCCTTTTTGTTTCTTTTGTAGTCTTTTTCATGATTCTTCAATTTTGGACAATCCATCTTCATATGTTCAGAATTTTTGCACTCATAGCAAATAATAGGCTCTTTCTTATTATCTTTGTTGTACTCTTTCTTGAAAGGTCTTCTTCCTCTATAATTGTTTTTCGTGAAGTGCTTTTTGAGATTTCTACTAAACATGGGATAGCTTTCATTTTCACTGGAGTTTTCATGTTCTTCTTCATTTGATGAGACTTTGAATGCAATTTCACTTTCCTTTTTGTTTTCAACATCCTCATGTCTTTTCATGGTGATCTCATGAGTTATAAGGGAACCCATAAGCTCATCCAATCCAAGTGTGGAGAGATCTTTGGCTTCTATAATGGCTGTGACCTTTGCTTCCTAATTCTTTGGTAAACACCTAAGAATTTTTTTTTGCCAACTCACTGTTAGTATAAGTTTTGCCAAGAGATTTCAAAGAGTTTACAATTTCAGTAAATCTAGTAAACATACTTGAAATAGATTCATCATAGTTCATTTTAAACAATTCATAACTATAAACAAGCATATCAATACGAGATTCCTTTACTTGGTTTGTACCTTCATAAGTTACTTCAAGTTTGTCCCAAATTTCTTTTGTCGAATCACAACTTGAAATTCTATTATACTTCTTAGAGTCTAATCCACAAATAAGGGTGAGTTTGGCTTTAGCATTGGTTTGTAATAATTTGTGATCCCTCTCATCACATTCATCTTCTGTTTTAGATACACTAATATTGTCTACTAATTTGGTAAGAATTTTTGGACCTTTGGTGACAATAATCCACATAGCATAATTAGTGGCTTGTAGGTATAGGGTCATCTTATATTTTCAATGACTATAGTTGTTTCCGTCAAATAATGGTGGCCTATTGGTGGCTTGTTCTTCAGTAGTGCTAGTGCTAGCTAAGGTTGCCATGGATCGAAACTCTTAGATGGTTAAATCTAAAGTAAGAGTTTAGGCTCTGATACCAATTGTTGCCCAAAAGACAACCTAAAAGGGGGGGTGAATTAATTTTTTATAATTAAAATTAATAATACCCTAATAAAAATTATGACTAGCACAATAGATAAATATAATTAATGAAATAAAAATAATTAAAACAAGTGTCTTAACAATTATGTTAGTTAATGATTTTAGTACAGTAAAAATGTGAAATATAGGTATGGCAATTTAAAATAAAATAAAGAGATAAGGGAGAGAGAGACAAACAAATTTATAGTAGTTCGGTTTCAACTCGGCCTACGTCCACTCCTCAAGCTTCACTTGAGATTTTCCACTATATTCTAGCTTCACAGGGTGCTAGCAACCTTTTCACAAATGGAGCAATCTTTCACAGATTTTACACTGACTTTCTAAGTCAAGAACATTGAGAGTACTACACTCTTACAATGTTGAAAATAAGGTGTTTTTGCTTTCACAGAAAGTTACAAGAATTATTTCTCAAAGATAGATATAAAAATGAAACTCTGGTTTTTCTGTAAACCTTACACAAAAAAGATGGGGTTAAAGCTATAAAGCTCAGTGTATAATTTCTGAGAATAGATGTGAGTGATTATAGATCAAAGAATATTTTCAAGTTTTTGTAACTTGTTTACGTTAGATGCTTTGGTATATATAATGAAACTTATAGCTGTTTATAGCCGTTGTACGCCATCATTACTAATTTGAATATTTTCCACTCCATCATTACAAATTTGAATATCTTACACTTGAACCTTTTGAACTGCTGTTGTGCTAGACTGTTTGAACCTCTGTTTTGAGCTATTTGAACTCCTGATTTAATTAAATATTAAATACATTCTAACAACATTTAGGATAAAGGTTTATGTGAGAAATAATGGGACAAAATAAATTTTGATTCTATTTTTCTCTTTCAAAATAAATGTTGATTCTATTTTTCTCTTTCAAATAAATCATCAAAATAAATTTTGATTCTATTTTTTTCTTCTAAATAAATTAAAAACATAATTAAATAAATCTAACACTAGTCATATTTACGGATCAACATTTAGATGAGAAAGGATTCACATGTTTAATTGAAATTTTAAAATTTTGTTTCTATTCGAAAAATCATCTGAAAAATAAAAAATATTGATTATTTCATATGATTTTTCACTTTTTTGGAGAAAAATAATTTAAAAAATTATAAAACATTTTTATGATGTTTATTTTTCGTCAAACTAGTTTGTATTTTTAGAGAAAAGAGAGGGAGAGAGAGCAAAGAATAGATTTTAAAAAAATGACAATCTGGCCAGATATTTATTTCTAAAACTTCTAGGCCAATAGGCCCAAACTTAAAAAACTTTTTTATCAAAAGGACATTGATAAGTCTAAAAAGACGCTTATCTGTTCAAAACTTACGTATCTGTCTATTTGTCTAAATATCACCTATCTAGATATTTGTCATATTTGTCCAAATGTCATATAAATGTACACGTGTTACCTATTTACTTAATAATATAAATCACATTAAAATTTATTAATTGCATGACTTGATGGACTCCAATCCTCTCTATTACATGTATGTAATGAAGATTTTTATCACATATTTAATGACTATGAAATAGGAATACAAATTGATAATTAATTTAACTTAAAAACAATAATTACACTCACTATTGAATGACATAATGAAATATCTCTATTACAAATATGTAACGGAGAGGATCCAAATCTTGACTTGATATGATTATTTATTGTGTTACCGTATCGTGTCATAAAATCTAGTTTGTACAAAAAAAATTATTAATCTGAACCAATTAATTTTGCATACATTTCGTGTGTTGTTACCTGTGTTAACATGTCGTAACAAGAAATTTAGGGGAATTTACCAATCAAATACTATTAATTAGATTTATTTACTTATAGGTTTTGAATGATAAATTTATCAATGTAAATTTGCTCATAAAAATAAGAGATATAACTTTATAGATAATAAGTTTAAAAAATATGACATACTGGTAATTTACTCAAAAATTTGAATCTTACCGAAAATTGTAAGAACTCTTGTAATATTTCTTTTACATTTTATAATTTTTTTAGAAACTTTCTGTTTGGTTGTGTTTTGAAAACGTGATTTTACACCTATATTTAAATATGATGTTTGGAACGAGCTCTGCAGAGAACTCTGAGACAGGCGCGATTTTCAGAATTTTTTTTTTGCAAATTTTGCTAACCGGTCGTCCCACCGGTTGACCGAAATAGTGATTTTTTTTTTTTTTTTTTTTTTTTTTTTTTTTTTTGGCAATTGATATGTTAATTTTTATATATTCGAAAAAAAACATTTTCTGAATTTTTTAAAAAATTTTATGTGCTTTAAAATAATTTTGAGTTATATGTTTGGTTATGAGTTGTAAATTTTTGTATCAAATATCAAATGTCACATCAACAATTCCCCACTCAATTCAAAACTATTTTTAAAACTCTTTACCAAACAAATTTTTCACACTCAAATCATAATTCCAAACCTCACAAACTCAAAATGCAACTTATACTCTCAAATCATAGTTACAAAGCTCTACCAAACGCAACCTTCTATGAACCTTATATCTTATAACGAACCCTACATCTTATAAGGCATAAATAATTTAAATAAATTAAAAAAAATTAATTTTTAAAAAATGAATAATGAGTGCTTTTAATTTTTATTTTTAGATCATCAATTTTTAATTTAGAATAAGGTGCACCAAATAACACCATAATTAGAAATAGAAGGCAGAGGAGGAGGAGGTGATGTTGTTGCCAATGGGGGTGTTTGTTTGAGTTTTTTAGAGCCAACTTATGGCTTTTGGCTTTTGAAAAGCTATTTTGGACTGTTTGGTTAAATTTATTTCAAATAACTTCTGATTCTAACAACTTGTTTTAAGTCAAAAAAAGTTGATTCTGAGAAGCTGCTCACCCCTTGCTTCTGATTATCAGTTTCTGCTGTAAACATGTTAATTCATAGTTATACTCTTAGATTTTTTTTATTTTTTATTTTTTTAAAAATAGAAAATGACCCAAATGGATTATAAAATATTATTATTATTTTTTATGAGAAATGTAGACAAATAGTAAATAACAAAAAATAAAAGTTAATTGAAAAAGTTACTTCACAGTTTATTTAACAAACACTACTTAACAATTTAAATCTATAATTCAACAGTTACACCAAATAGATTAATAGCTTCTGATTAAAGTCATAATATATAATCTGTTAAATTATAATTTATAATATATTTTAACAGTTACATCAAACAGGACCAAGGTAGAAAGGGTGGAGGAGAAAAGATGAGGGAGAGGAGAAAGTGAAAAGATCTTGGGGATTGTTTGGTTGTAAGGAAATAAAGTTGCTATCATTATTAGGTAGTCGTAATGTAGATAGAAATAAAGCTATAGTAGCGTTTCAAAATTTTTATGACTTTAATTCTGTTATTGTTGTTGGCAACACCAATATCATGCGACCACAATTACCATGCAACCTTATCATCACCACCAACCCTAACTTTGACCCCAAAATATATAAATATATATATATATATATATACTTTTATATAAATGTTAATTTATGAACTTATAATCTATCAAGGTCTCCTTTTAAAATATACTATTTTAGTAATATTTTAACTTTTTAAGAAAATATGTGCAGAAAAGTAGAGAGTGATGTAACAATATATAGTGACTTTTTGGATAAAACTAAAGGTTGTCAAACAAGGCCTAAGTACTAATTAAAATTTTTTAGACCTTCAAATCTCATTAAATTTTTAATAGTCAAAATTGCCCTTCAAATAATAATTGTTTATCATTTATGATTATCTATGAAAGAACATGATAATTTGACATTTATTTTAATTTTTAAAATTTTAAAACATCAACTTTCAAATTGAAAAAACTAAAAAAAAAAAAAAAAATTGTGCAAAACAAACAAAAAAACTTTTTTTTTTGAAAAAATTGAATTATTTTTTTGTGAAAAATTGAAATTTTTGTTTCTATAAAGGAGCATGATGATGGAATATTGATATGCAAAACTGAAAAAAAAAACTTTAAAAATGAAAAAACTAATAATGTTTTTAGTTTTAAAATTGAAAAAAACTGTTAATATTTTCAATTTTATTGGATAGTTGAATCAAACCGATAAGTAGAAGGGTAAAAACGTTTAATTTCATACTCTGTTTGTTTATTATTTAGTGAAACAATTATATGGAATATTATTATACAAAATTGATAATGTTCTTAGTTTGAAAAATTAAGAAAGACTGATAATATTCTCAATTTTATTAAATAAGACTTATTAATTCAAAAACTCTTAAATATGATCTGAGTTATCATAATATTTATAAATAAGACTATTAAGTAATTATCTCAAAAAAAAAAAAAAAAAAATCATCACTACACCCCTCCATTAACCACCCCACCCCTACCTTACTATCAATACTATTTAATGTTTCAGTTTTCTAAATTTAGTTTTTTTAAAAGTTGAGTTTTTTTTTGTTTTTAGTGAATATTTTTAAAATTTTAAACATTTTTTTTTATTTTTTTAAATGCATCTTACTTAGATGTATTTAAAAAGTAAAATATTTGTGAAAAAATATTTTAAAAAATTAATAAATAAACAAAAATACGAAAAATATATTAAAATTTTGTATTTTTTTTTTGTTTGTATTTTTGGTATTTAGTGAATTAAAAGATTTTTTCATAAACATTATAATTTTTAAGTGTGTTTCAGTTAGGTGTCTAAAAATTAAAAAAAATAACTTAAAATATTAAAACAATTCAGTAAAAAAAAAGAAAGAAAAAAAATCATAATTTTTTTTTAAAAATTAGAAACAAATATAGTGAATCATTGTCCCCTTCACTAACCACCACGCCACCCTACCATCGTTGTGGTCTCCAATACCACAAAAAAATATCATAGTTTATTTGGTTTCAATTTTTTGAATTTAATTTTTTAAAAATTAAATTTTTTATTTTTTATATTTTTTTTAGTGAATATTTTTAAAATTTTATGTATTTTTTTTTACCTTTTTAGATGGATCTTACTTAAATGTATCTAAAAATAAAAATATTGGTGAAAAAATATTTTAAAAAATTAATAAATACACAAAAATATGAAAAATATTATATTTTCGTTTGTTTGCTTGTTTGTTTTTGTTTTTTTTTTGTATTTTTAGTATTTAGTGAATTTTTTAAAGATTTTTTTTTTCAAAAATTATACTTTTTAAGTATATTTATGTTAGCTATATTTAAAAATTAAAAAAAAATACTTAAAATATTAAAAAAATTCAATAAAAATAAAAAAATAAAATTTTTGAAAGGTGTTTTCAAAAAAGTGGAAACAAACATGGTAAATATCATCACTATTATCACTACTATCATAGTAATAATAATATTATTATTACTAATTTTATTTTATTTTTGTATTTTTATATTCAACCACCACCATTACCTTAACCACAACAACGACCAACAATAATTTCACAATTTTTTTTTTGCTTTGTTTAGTTTATTATTTCAAAAAATTATTTTTAAATAAATTGGCGTTTATATTTAGTGATTTTTTATTTTAATCAATTTTTTTATACTTTTTAATTACACTTAATCTAGATGCATTTAAAAAATAAAATAAATTGACTAAATTATTATTGAAAAATAAAATAAATTCACTAAAAACATACAACGTTAAAAATATGTTTTATAGCAAATACACAATAAATGATACATGTAAGATAATGTTATATAATAAAAAAAAATGAGAAATATCCAATGAAAAGTATCGAACATATATTTCACACCCTTGTTCGAGTGTCAAGTGTCCGACACGAATATTTGATTAATTTTGAAAAGTTTATAGCCCTTGTTTGGTAAGTGGGCTTTTTCAATTTTTTGGCTAAATTAGTCAGAAAAAGATAAAATATGTTAAAAAGTTAATAAGATAAAACGTCATATTGAAACCATAATTATTTTACTTTTTATTTTATAAGAGTTAAAAAAGTAACAAAAAATCAACTCAAACAAATTTTTTAGTCTTAGGCTAAATAGCCAAAAGACAAAAAGTCAATCCACTTACCAAACGAGTTTTTGACATAGGTTGTGGGATATTTATTTTTGTTTATTATGAAAATTTTTGTTGGGTTGTTTGTTTGTTTATTAGTATTATTTTTGAATCTTTCAATGTTGAGCATTTAAATATGCATTTTTAAATTTTAATTGCCTAGTTAAGTACTGTATAATTTTTCTTATAATTGTAAATAAATAATTTTCTATCCTTTGATCCTAAAAAAAGTTGTTAAGCATTGTTTGGGAACTTTAATTTTTAGGAAAAAATTTAAAAAGTCAGAACAACTTGTCAAATTATTTTATCTATTTTTTAGGATAAATTATAAATATATCCCTAAAATTTGATTAAAATACGAATCACCCTCTGTGATTTTGAAAATTACATTCCACCTCTGAGGTTTCTAATTTCATAACAAATTGTCCATTTTATTAATAAATTATCAAGTCAATTAACAGTTTTTAATGATATTAAAAATATGTTTCAATTAATAATTTAGATAATTTTATTATTGTATAGGATAGTAATTATGAATTTCATTTTTTTAGTTAATTCTGTTAAATAAAAAATTCTAATAAGAGGATATTTAGGCCAAGTTTGGGAAGACTAAATAAGTGCACTTTTTGTCTTTTTGGACTAAAAAATTGAGATTGAAAATATGGATGTTTGGGTTAACTTTTTGACTTTTTATTGAAAAATGTGTAATAAAAAATTGTAAAAATTGATTTGTAGGGAAAAATTTGAATTGGGAGTTGTGCAGCCGTAATTGTTGACTTTTGGTGAATAGTGTTAACTTTTTAACTTTTTGAGTAACTTTTTGGCTTTTTGACTTTTTTGGAACATCCCAAACTTGGCCTTATAATTTTTCAAATCACAGAAAACAATCTATATTTTAAGCAAACCTCAAGAATGTATTTGTAATTTACCTTTTTAATACATATTTTCATAAATTAAAAATAAAAAAATACTTTAAAAAGTTAATTTTCAAACACCCAAGGATTGTTTGGGAAGCCAAACTAAGGCTCCGTTTGGCAAGAGCTAAATGGGATTTTTTTTGGCTATTTTAGTCACAAAAGACAAAATAGGCTATTTTAGTCACAAAAAACAAAATATCACATCCAACCCATAATCGTTACATTCTTTTCTCATAAAAAAAGTCAAAAAAGCCAAAAAGCCATTTCCAAACCAAACTTTTTAACCCAGGCTAAAATAATAAAAAAAGTCAAAAAGCCAACCCATTTCCCAAACGGAGGCTAAATTGTCCCATCGCTTTTTTTATTTTTTTACATAATATTTTTTTTAGAAAATTAATAACTAAATTAAAATAATCAATTCCCAATTTGTTTGTTTCTAATAAAATAATTTTTTTTACCCACTAGTGACATCCAGCTGGACAGCCTCACTGTAAGCTCAGCTACAGTAAGGTTATTTTTGTTTCTTTACAAATGGGCTAAAACAGTCTACCTCACACATTCCCAAACACCTTCAATGTGAACGCAAACTAATTAAAAAAAGTTGACGGACAGCACAATCACACGCAATTCCCACAGAAAAAATTACACAGCCTCCGCAATCACACGCGATTCGGAAACACCACCAAAAATGAAGACAAACCTATGATGACTTCTACATTCTATTCTACAAGGTGAACCCAAAAATATAAATAAAAAAATTCGGGAAAGATAAATAAATAATAAATAATGGACTTTTCTTTTATGCTTATTTTGTCTTTTTAATTTTTTTTATTATTATTTTTGTGAACTTTCCATATTTATCTACCTAAAACGAATTGAAAAAGTAAAGGTTGCATTTGGTTTGGTATTCATAATCAAATTTTGAGACATTATTTTCTAGAAACAGTTTTTAAAATTTAAAAATTTATTTAGTTATATATTTTAAAAATAATTTTTACAAATTTAGAATTTTGTAGTTTAGAATGATTTGTAATATTTTTGTATGGATAAAATAAAAAATAATTAATTGATGTGTGTGATGTGAAAGGAGAAAATAAGAGAGAGAGAGGAAAAAAAAAAGTAATTGATTTGTGTGTTAGATGTGAAAAAACGAGAGATAAGAGAGAAAAATTAGTTAATTGACGTATAAGACTATGGCCCCATTTAGTAGAGCTGTCGGAAAGTGATTATAACTTATAGTCTAATAGTTTATAACTTATAGCTGTGAACATAAGCTGATTTTTGACTTATCAATTAAGTTTCTCCTCCCCCACTCAAAGAAATAAGTTGATTTTTGACTTATAAAAAGTTATAAGCTGTATTGTTAAGCTGAACTAAACACATCAAAATAACTTAAATTAAGCTAAAAGCTGAAATAAGCTGGAAATAAACCCTACCAAACAGAGCCTATCTCCAATGTTACTTAAACTTTTCATTAAATTTGAATTTAATGAAAAATGGCTCATTTTCTTACTCAAACTGTTTCATCAAATAAGTATCAAATGGAGAATTTCATTTTTCTTTTATCAATTCACCGTTTATTGCCATTGCCGGATGTCCTCCTAGGTGTCCTCCTGGTCGTTTCCTCGGATAATCACGTGAATGCAAAAACTTGTGAAAAAAATTACATTGGCCGGTTGACCAGCCGGTCGTCTGCCAGGTCGACCGGTGGTTTGATGAAACTCTAAAATCTTCCGTTGGAACACTTGATATCAAATGAAGTTTTTACTCAAATTTAGTAAAAAAATTGATGCACTGTTAAAGATGTTCTAAGATGCGAGAAAATGGGAGTAGATAGAAAAAGTGATTGAAAACAATTTTGAAAAAATTATAAACTAAATAAATTTTAGATTTTGAGCTTTCAAAAATTGATTTGAAAATCTAAATCAAACAAACCAAATTTTTTTTATATAGAATTTAAAAAAAAAAAACTAAAATAAAAAAATTTGAAAAACAAAAATCTTATTAAAGTTTCCAAACAGATCATTTCAAAAGACTTTCGGTTGGTGTAGAGTTTTTTTTTTGGGGAACTTACTAATAAGTCCCATGTAACAAGTTCAAAACCCAACTAATTCCAAAACAAAATACTTGCACCAATTAGTCCAACACATTTTTAATTGTTACCAAAAAATCCTTTTTTTTTTTTTAATTTATAGACACTGTTCACATCTTACTACCGTCGGACTTCCGTTTAACGGTCGCCGGAGACTCACCGGAATGTCTAGAATATTGTCGGAAAAAAAATAAAATAAAAAACATGTTATGAAACTGTAAAATTTTACAGTTAAAACTGTAAAATTTTACAGTTTTAAACCATGATTCATTCCAGCACAAAAAAAAAAAATTGAAACTGTAAAATTTTACAGTTTTCACTGCCTGTAACTAAAACTCGAAAACTGCTTGTTCAGAATTCGAAAATTTTCTCCATTAGAACAGAAAAACAAAAGTGTATAGCAGAGAGAGAGAAAAAAAAAAAAAGAGATCGAAGGGGAAAGACGGATGTCTAACCAAATCTGTGTAGATCTACTCAGATCTGATGTAGATCTGAGTAGATCTATATCAGATCTAAGTAGATCCATTCATCTTCTTCGTCGAAAAATATATCATCTTCTTCGTCGGAGTTGATTTCAATGCTTGGTGGTTATCAATGAACCCCGATCAATGGAGAAAGATATGATCACCGGTGGTCCTCTTCCATGACAAACACGGTGACAGAAAAATGTAGAAAAAAAAACGAGAGAGGAAGGGAAGCAAAAAGCAGAGAGGAAAGGACTTTTGGGTGTAGTGAAAAAGTTATGGGATTAAATGGAGATCACATGTTTCCCATGGGACCTATGGGTAATTTCTCCCTTTTTTTTTTTACAAGAAAATTCTCCTCCTCTTCCGTAGGTTTAAGATAATGTCTCTTACAGAAATTATTAAGGTATCCTATTATCCATTCCGAATAAAATATTATAACTTAAAAATTTATCCCAACCTATCAAAATAAATTTCACTTAAATCAAAACTCACGCAATAAAAAAAACATTAAACCTACACCAAATACTATAATAATAACTACTTAAAACTCGACCTCCTAACAAAGCACACTACATGCCTTTACAATATATGCCTTGGGTTGGCGAGACTAGAGTTGTCCACATCACAATTCATTAAAGCTAGAAGACAAGAGGGCAATTTTTTAACAAATGAATGGTTGAGATCGTTTCAACTGCCAAAAAAAGAAAGAAAAAAAAAAAGATCGTTTCAACGCAATTTATGACAGCTGTTTTTCGACCGGCCCACTTCACTTGGCCAACGAGTCAGATTTTTGATTTTTTTGATTAGTTTAAAATTACTCTTTTTACCTTAAAATAATAAAATCTAATTTTTTTTAATAGTATATTTTTTGAGAAATATTAATTGTCATAATTATACTTTTTGTATTATTAATAAATTTAAAAGAAAGGTAAAATAAGAAATTCATATTATTCTAATTCTTAATTTTTGAAAATAGACTAATATTTTAAGACGGATGAAGTATGGAATTTATAATTTTCTAATGAAAAGTTCATTGTTTTGTTCTTGTTTATAGCATAAATAAAAAATCAGTGATATTTTAAAAAAATAATTGCAAAATTTATGATAATTTTTATCTATTTTAATGATTAAAATTATAATTTTTTTTTATAAATTTATAATTATTTTAGAAAAATATCACAAATTTGTAAATTTTCTTTGTTTATATATTTTTAATGGGTTTTTTTATTGATAAATCTCATTTAGATGTGTTCTAACTCAATAAGTTTATTAAGGAAAATTATAATATAATTAGTCTCATGTATTCATGTTTTTATTCTATGAGGTCCTTTGTTTCTTGATTTGTATTGTTTGTTGGACTATTACACCTTTATGTATATTATTAATATGTATTTGTGTGGGTAAAAATCTGACCACACTGCCCGTTTAGTGATCAGCAGCAAAGCACCGGCAGAATAGATGGCTTTAGCAACCTGTAACAAAAAGAAAAAGCTCCGGCGGTGGTTCTCCCACCCGGGGGCACTCCGACGATCAAGTCAGTATGTTTCTCAAGGATAATCAAGTACTAAACTGAATACTCAAAGTATGAATTGCATACCTTAGACCCACGGGGGTGCCTCTCTTTTATAATATACTCAATCCAAGTCCAACTAGAAGTATGACTTCTATGAACTCCAATCTTAGTGCTTACTCTGGACTCTTTAGGAGATAGAGATAAACTCCCTAAGAGCTTTATCTTTATCTTAATTAAGTCCCCTCTTTGCTTCAGGACTCTTGTCCCTTATCTTCGGATTCCGACATCTTCGGATTCCGACATCTTCGGAGATGACCTCGGCTTCTCCGAGATTACCTCGGCTTAACTACCAGGGCACGTGGCATCTCGGCTGACACGTCGGCGTTACCATGCCACGTGTGGGTATTCAGAAAATATGTCCCCACAACTGCCCCCTAGGTTCTATTACCTCGGCATTCTGAGGTGATGGAACCTATTCCGAAATTTTGTCACTTCTTTTCTGAGTAATGGCTCAAAAAAAAAAAACTGTTTTGCCAGGATTATCTTCTTTCAGCCGACGTGTTCTCTTCGGAGAACGAGGCTTCGGTCGTACTCCCCTACGCGCATGAGCTGTCATGCATATTTAACTGTTTCTTTTACGTGTTTCGTCTTTATAGAAGCGTGTCAGTGACGCGCCTGAAGCTGTCTGTTCGCTCGTCTGCGCCGTCTGACGCGTGCGTTACCCTAGGCGTAATGATTGCCCTAATTTTGCCGCCGTTTCACATTTTTGACAAAACTTCTTTTGCCTCTATCTTTTCTTCACTTTTTCATTCCATCTTCTTGCTCTTTCTCTCTCTGAAAGCTCATTCTTCCTCGAATCTGCCATTACTTCAATCTCTCTCCTGGAACTGTTCTTAATCCCGTATTCTTGCAAAGCCTTCTTTGCTGTCGCAACTGGTTTCTGGGTTCGACGAGTACTGCCTCGGCTTCATTTGTTCTGGTAAGACCCTTTCCCTTAATTCTTTCATTCTCTTTATGTGCTTTCGTCTGTCTGTTGCCATTACTGATCTTATTCGAGGTCTGGGTTTTATCTGTATCTTGAATTTTGTGGCTATACCTTGAACCTTTATGCTTTTTCATCATTCTTTTTGCCGCTGTTTCTTGATTTGTTTCTGTATCTCTATTGTTTCTGAGAACTATACCTCTGTTCTTGAATCTGAAACTTTGTCTTTGTTTTCTCTTTTTTTGTGTCTACCCCAGATTTGTGCCCTCGATTTTTATCTTCATACTTCATAGATTTGGGATTTGTCTGTAGAACCCTTAATCTTTAGGGAAACTTGAAAAACGCCCATCTTTTGAAACATATTCCTCTTAGTCCAAGCCGACATAATGGGTATGTGGAGGCATAGGGTCAATACCCCAACAAAACTTGAACACTTTAGGGAAGAATTCTCTATCCCAGCCGATGTTCATCTTAAGCTGGCTGGGGATAATGATACCATCGTGCCCACAGACCATACAATGCCTTTTCCAATAGTTGCTTTTACCGAATGTGGACTTCGGCTTCCACTCGATCCCCTTTTTCGTCAAGTTCTCCATTTCTATAAGCTAAACCCCATGCAACTTACTATCAATTCCTATAGGGTGATTAACGGTATTATAGCCTTAGCTAGGCAAGAAAACCTTAGAATCACCCTAGCCGACCTTCAATATTGTTATACCATGTGCCCTCTTGATCTGAAGGATAGGGGTTTTGTCTATTACCTTAAGCCGAGATCCACTCAGTACAAAATTATAGCCGACCTCCCAGACTCCAACAAGGGGGCTGGAGATGATTTTCTCATTGCTTCTGGAAATTGGGAATTTGGCCCAGATGAAGATGTCCACCTCTACCTTCTTCCTCGAACACTTACAGAGGGCAAGAGTAAGAGCCCTGAGTCAACACTTAGTTGTTTTTATTTAGGACTTTAATACTTTTTTGTTTCTGACGTCTGTTTCTTTGCAGATCTCCATCAGCCACCGAAAAATTTTCGTCAATCCTTCTTCCCTGGAACAGATCTGAAAACACTTCTTGGCCTTCCTATTCATAAACGAAAAGCCCCAGTATTACTAAACTTTGTCCCTACATACAAATCCACTTTACCCGACGTTCCACGAAAAAGGAAGACGAGTCTTTCTCCACCCACAGCCACAACCTTAACCGCTTCCACATCCCGAACAGATCAAGAGTCCACGTCTGACCCAGCCAATCTTCCATCAACCTCGGCCCCCTACTTAATACCAATCCCTGAACGTAAACGCCGACGAAGGCTTGTAAAGACTGCCGAAATGGTTCGCCCAAGGCCTGTCGTCCAAGACCTTCTCGCCGACCTTCCAACTGATGCCGAAGCAGCACCAACGCAATCAATACTTCCACCCAAACCAAAGAGAGTAAAAAAGGCTCAGCCTAAGGCCAAGGCTACAGATGCCGAAGCTGAGGATACTGTGCCTATTTCAAAGCTGGCAGAAAGCAGGAAATCAGCCTCTGTCTCCACCAAGAGGTCTGCTGAGGGTCAACCCTCAGGATCTACACAAACAAAGAGGCCAAGGTCATCATCTGCGACGACCTCGGCTTCAAAGAAGCCCGACGTCCCTTGGGCCCCTGATCTATCCCTGGAGGATAGGCCCATTATGGCTAGTGAGAGTGCTGACGACATTAATGTTGTTGTCGCTCTTAGCACTGCCCTCCTTCTACCGAATGACTTGGAGCGAAATGGCAAGCTTAGTGAGTATGAAAATTATGCTCTTATGCTCCAACACTCTGCTCAAGTAAGTATTTCTGTTTATATCTGTGTTTTTTCCTTCTGTTTCTTTCTGAGAAAATTTTCTGACACTGCTGTTTTTACTCAGGCTATCCAACATGCCCATTCATTTTCAATGCAATCTTTTGAAAATCGTCAAAGATTGGTTGATATGAAGAGGGAAACATCTTCAATGAAGAGAGAGATAAGGGCCCTTGAAGCAAAAATGAAAAAACTGGAGGATCAGGCCGAGGCTGCAACGAAGAACCAAACCTTAGCTCTAGAAAAGGCCGAGGCTGCTGAAGCCGTTAAAAAAGTAGCTGAAGCCGAGAAAAGGGAGGCCGAGGCTCAGAAGGTCCAAGCGCAAAATGAACTTCAACAAGCTCTGGCCACCAAGGAGGCCGAAGTCAAAGAGGCCGATGAAAAGGCCTATGCTCAAGGCATGGCCGACGTCGCAGAAGACTACAAGCTTCAAGTCAGGCAGGCATGCAACAGGGGATTTTCCCTTGGTTGGATGTCCCTGGTAAAGAAGCTTGATCTTCCTGTTGACTCGCCATTGCGCCAGGCCGACGCTATTCCTTTACCATTTCCTCCTCCAAGTCAGATTGAAGACGAATCAGAGACCGAGGTAGAGGCTGAGGGTGAGGACGAAGAGAAAAATGATGAGGAAGCCTTAGTGAGGAAACCCAAGAATGGTGCCGAGGTCAGGTCCCCTCCTCCTGCTGGGCAAGTTATGGATTTAACCTTGGATGAGGAGGGTGATGAAGCTGAGGGGGTAATCCAGGAAATTGCCGCTGGGCAGCTATCGTCTGATCTTCTATTGGCAGAAAGAAGTGTGGAGAATACAATCGCGGAGATTGATGCCGAGATACAGGCAGAAAAGGTAGCCGACGAGGTACCACCGGAGTCGTCCGAGGTCCCAGTCTCTGTAGTGGCTAACACTGAAGAATCTTGAAAAAATTGTCCTTTGTACTTTTTTCCTTCTTTCTACTGTTTTTTGCACTTTGTACTTTCTTACTTTCTGGATAATGTAAAATTCTTTCTTTTGGCCGACATGGTTTCTTCAATGTGTAATTGCAACAGTTCTTCCTCTTGGATGTTTTAATCATGCGATATTCTGTTGACTGCTTTTGCACAGTCTTGTACTTAGAAAATTTTTTGTATGTTTCTTCGTGTTGCTTCCTTTGCGCAGTCTTCTCGGGGTTTCATACCTCGGGTACAACCACAAAACTTTTACTTCGGCAAGATACTAACCTGCAAACTTCTCATAAATTTCAACAAGTATAGAACATATATTTCGGAATGTAAACTTTGCAAGCTTCTTCTTAATTCTTAACAAGTACTAAATGGTAATCTACTTGTAAATTGTTACAAATTTCAACAAGTAATGAACAATATACTTAGCCTTTATTTTAACCTGTGTCTTTCTGTATACCTCTGCGGGTGATCATATGTCGGCTTAACATAAACTTGTAAATTGCTACAAATTTCAACAAGTGTTAAGCATCTTCATTGGGGTTTAAACAACCCACATATTGCTATGAGGGCTTAAGCAATAACATCGGCCTATCTTCGACTTGTAAACTGCTACAAATTTCAACAAGTGGAGATAAGGAATCAGCTTAATTCCAACTTGTAAATTGCTACAAATTTCAACAAGTGACTTAAGGAATAACATCGGCTTAACTTCAACTTGTAAATTGCTACAAATTTCAACAAGTGAAGATAAGGAATCAGCTTAATTCTAACTTGTAAATTGCTACAAATTTCAACAAGCGAATTAAGGAATAACATCGACTTAACTTCAACTTGTAAATTGCTACAAATTTCAACAAGTGAAGATAAGGAATCAGCTTAATTCCAACTTGTAAATTGCTACAAATTTCAACAAGCGAATTAAGGAATAACATCGGCTTAACTTCAACTTGTAAATTGCTACAAATTTCAACAAGTGAAGATAAGGAATCAGCTTAATTCCAACTTGTAAATTGCTACAAATTTCAACAAGTGAATTAAGGAATAACATCGGTTTAACTTCAACTTGTAAATTGCTACAAATTTGAACAAGTGAAGATAAGGAATCGGCTTAACTCCAACTTGTAAATTGCTATAAATTTCAACAAGTGAAGATAAGGAATAACATCGGCTTAACTTCAACTTGTAAATTGCTACAAATTTCAACAAGTGAAGATAAGGAATAACCTCGCCCTAGCTTTGCCTGAGTTTGATATGTCTTCAATAAACATCCATGCATAACTTTATCAATCATATATATTGAAAGAATTCTGAAAAGACTTTATTGATGATATCGGCCAAACAATGATGTTTATCTAATGATAGAAGAATTTCAAATTACAAGTATTCCAAGGTCTGGGCAATGCTTTGCCCTCATTGTCCTCAAGCCGATATGCTCCATTGCCTAATACTGAAGTAATTCTGTAGGGTCCTTCCCAGTTTGGGCCAAGCTTGCCCTCCCTGGAATCCTTCTTGTTCCCGACGACTTTTCTTAGGACTAGGTCGCCAACTTGAAAATCTCTTGGATTGACTCTCTTGTTGTAAGCTCTGGCAAGTTGTTGCTGGTATACTGCAAGCTGAATTGCAGCCTTCTCTCTTCGTTCTTCCAGTAAATCCAGGTCTCGGGCTAAGAGTATGTCATTGGTGCCATTCTCTACTCCCTGGGTTCTGATCCCTGGGATGCCGATCTCCAATGGGATGACTGCTTCTGTGCCATAGGCCATGGCAAAGGGGGATTCTCCTGTTGATCTTCTCGGCGTAGTCCGATATGCCCAAAGTACGTTGGGCAGTTCGTCCACCCACTTCCCTTTTGCTGCCTGGAGCCTCTTCTTTATTCCATCCAGGATTACTTTGTTGGACGCCTCTGCTTGCCCATTGCTTTGAGGAAAACTTGGAGTTGAGAAATAGTTCTTGATCTTGAATTTTGCACAAAAGTTTTTGATAAGTTTGCTGTCGAACTGTGTTCCGTTGTCGGCAACTATTGCTCTTGGAATCCCAAATCTGGTAATTATGTTTCTCCAAATAAAATTCTTGACATCCACATCTCGGATTTTGGCAAGAGGTTCTGCCTCTATCCATTTTGTGAAGTAGTCTGTTGCTACTAGTAAATATTTTCTTTGCCCAGTTGCTTGGGGAAGTTGTCCAACCAGATCCATGCCCCATTGGGCAAACGGCCAAGGGCTGGATACTGGGTTTAGGTCGGCAGCTGGCTGATGTATCAAAGGTGCAAACCTTTGACATTGCTCACACTTCTTTACATAGGCTTCGGCATCCTTTTGCATGTAGGGCCACCAATACCCTTGGGTAATGGCCCTATGGGCTAATGATCTGCCCCCAGCATGGCTTCCACAAATTCCTTCATGAATCTCATAAAGAAAATCTTCAACCTGCAAAGGGTGTACGCACCTTAAAAGTGGTCCAGTGAAGGACCTCCTGTAGAGATGGCCTTCCGCTGTTAGACTGAATCTGGCCGATTTCAGCCTAATTTTATGTGCTTCTTTATGGTCTTCTGGCAGCTTCCCCTCTTTTAGGAATGCAATGATTGCATCCATCCAGCTTGGTCCAAGGCCCACGCACATTGTTTCTTGTTCGGTGCTCTGTTTGTCTATACTCGGGGCCGACATGTAGTCGATCATAATTGTCCTTGTTTTTCCAGTTTGAATTGAGCTGGCCAGGTTGGCTAACGCGTCGGCGTGGGTGTTGTCATCTCGGCTAACTTGGAGTAATCTGCAGTTCTGGAATAGGGCTGCCAGTCGGATGACTTCCTTTGCATATGCCGACATTCTTTCGTCTCTGGCTGTAAATTCTCCTGTTGACTGGTTAACAATTAATTGTGAATCACAAAAAACAATTACCTCGTCTGCCTCTGCTGCTGCTGCTAGCTTTAGTCCTGCAATTAATGCTTCATATTCTGCTTCATTATTGGAGGCTTTGAACCCCAAACGGATGGACTGTTCTAATATTTCCCCATCTGGAGATATCAGCAGTACTCCTGCTCCTGCCCCCTGGCGGTTTGAACTTCCATCGACGAATAGTCTGAATGAATCGCCGATGTAGATGCTGCACGGTCTGAGTTTTTCTTCCTCTTGTTTTTTTGTCTTTGACTGGGATTCTTTTTGCCTGTTGGGGTGGTGCTCATCTTGGCTCGACGGAGCCCGAGGTGTGATGGCTTCAGGTGTGAGTTCTGCGACGAAGTCGGCCAAAACTTGGCCCTTTATTGCTGTTCTTGGTCTAAATTCCAGGTCAAACTGGCCCAGTGTCACTGCCCATCTTGCTATCCTTCCTGTTAAGTCTCCTTGATGCAATAAGGACTTCAGTGGGTGCTCTGTTAGAACCACAATCTTGTGTGCCTGAAAGTAATGGCTTAATTTCTTTGAAGCCATTACCAGGGCTAGCATTAATTTTTCCAGTGGTAGGTATCTTGTTTCTGCATTTGCCAAAGTCTTACTTACATAATAGACAGCCTTTTGCTCCCCTTTTTCCTCTCGGATTAGCACTGCACTGACTGCGTGTTCAGAGACTGCTAAGTACAAAAATAATTCCTCCCCTGGGACTGGGTTAGAAAGGACCGGGGTTGTGGTCAGGTACTTTTTTAGGTCGGCTAAGGCAGCTTCACATTCTTCTGTCCATAGGAAGTCTGTGGCTTTTTTTACTAGGTTAAAGAAGGGTCTGCACTTGTCTGAGCTTTTGCTGATGAATCGGTTTAGGGCTGCGGCCCTTCCAGTGAGCATTTGGACTTGCTTTGCCGATGTTGGACTCTGTAGTTCCAGGATGGCCTTGATTTGGTCTGGGCTGGCCTCAATGCCCTTTCTTGTTACCAGATAGCCTAGAAATTTACCTGACCCAACTCCGAAGGCACACTTTGCGGCGTTGAGTCGGAGCCGATATCTATTGAGTATGTCAAAGACCTCTTTTAGGTCGGCAAGATGACCTTTTGATTCCTTGGTCTTTACGACCATGTCATCGATGTAAACTTCTACTGTTTTGCCAATCAGATGTTTAAACATTTTTGTTACTAACCTCTGATAGGTTGCTCCTGCGTTTTTCTGCCCAAAAGGCATTACCTTGTAACAGTACAAGCCTTTCGGCGTGATGAACGCGGTCTTCTCCTCATCTGGGGGGTACATAGCAATCTGGTGGTACCCTCTGTATGCGTCTAAAAAACTCATCCTTTCGTGTCCCGAAGTGGCGTCTACCAGTTGGTCGATTTTGGGCAGAGGGAAGCTGTCCTTGGGGCAAGCTTTGTTGAGGCTGGTAAAATCCACACAAACCCTCCACTTGCCATTCTTCTTTTTTACTACTACTGTGTTGGACAGCCACGTTGGGTACTGAACTTCTCGGATGGCCCTGCTTCAAGGAGTCTGTCTACCTCTTCCTCCACTGCTTCGACGTGCAATAACGTCGGCCTTCTGGCTCGTTGAATCACTGGTTTTGCCGATCTGTCGACATTCAGACTGTGGCAAGTGACCTCGGGGTCAATGCCAGGCATTTCATAGGGTGTCCAGGCGAACGCCTCTATGTTTGCCCTTAAAAAATCTTCCAGTTCCTTTTCTTCTTCTTTAGCTAAGCCAGAGCCGAGAAGAAAAAATCGTTCTTCGTCGCCCTCCTGGACGAGGATTTTCTTTAGCGCTTCTTCGCTTTTTTCGGTCGGTTCTTTCCCGACGTCTTCTAGGACTTCCATGTCTCCATCTTCAACTTCTGCTTTCTTTGGCTCCTGTATACTACAGGTGGTCTTTATTGCTGCCATGGAGCAATTTTTGGCTTGTAGTTGATCCCCTCTGACTTCTTCAATCCCATTCTCTGTTGGGAACCGGAGGAGTTGATGCAACGTCGAGGGAACTGCCCCCATTGCATGTAACCACGGCCTTCCCAAGATGATGTTGTAGGGTGAGGGTGTGTCAATTACCAGGAATTCTGTCCTGATCTTCTTAGTGCAGGCTTGTACTTCTAAACTTGTTGCACCCAGTGGCCATGTCGGCGTTCCATTAAAGCCGACCATCGGGCCGCTGGATTGTTCTAGGTCATCGGGGTGAAGGCCTAGCTCTTTGTAACATCTGATGTACATGATGTCACAGGAGCTGCCTTGGTCTATTAGGATGCGTTTTACTTGGCACTCCCCAACCTGGAGGGATACTACCAAGGCATCATTATGCGGATGTTGGACCAGTTCTAGGTCGGCTTCAGTAAAGGCTATCATTGGTCCTTGGCATTCATCTGGCCGATGTCTCTTTTCCCCAACTTGGTAGATATGTTGTGAATGTCTTACCCTCTGGGTTTCTCCTCTGACTTCGTTTTCGTTGACCCTTGAGTGGATCACATTAACCACCCTTGGTTCTCCTGCTTGTGGTAACTGTGCTGGGGGAGGGGGTGCTGCTGGTGCCTGAGGCAACCTTGCCTGCTCTTCCCTTGTTCTGGCCTCATCGACCAGGTCCCTCAGAAGGCCTTGTCTGACTAGGTCCTCCAAGTGTGCTTTTAAGGCTCTGCAACCTTGAGTTGGATGCCCTTCTTCATTGTGGTAGGCACATCGTCTACCAACATTCCTTCCCATGAATTCCCCCGGTGCTCTTGCCGGAGCCCTGAAATATGGTTGATTTCGAATCCGATCTAAAATTTTATGGATTGGGATCCGGAATACCGTTGTTACCGCCTGTTTATTTCTCAATTCTATTTCTTGTTTGGTCGGCCCACTGTTGACTCGGGCTCGCTTTGGTGAGCCGTTTCCCTTTTCTTGTTTTACCTCTTTGTTTCCCGATGTATCTTCCTCGGCCCTGGCGTATTTCTCAATTCTTGCCATGAGTTCTTCCATGCTTTTTGGCAATGTTTTTGCCAGAGACTTCCGTAGTGGGCAGTCATCTTTCAGGCCGTTCTTGAAAGACACGACTGCTACTTCCTGGTTGCATTCAGGTATTCGGTTGAACACCTCGTAGTACCTCTTCGCATAGGCCCTAAGGCCTTCTTCCTTGGTGATTCTTAGAGCCATCAAAGCATCAACCCTCAGGGGTTGCAGCTTGTTGGTCACGAACCTGGCCACAAACATCTCGGCCAAGCCTTCCCATGTCTTTATGCTTCCTTTTGGTAACTTATGGAACCAATCAGATGCAATTTCCCCAAAGGATGAGGGGAATACCTTGCAGAGCAACGGTTCGTTCCCGCTATATAGTGCCATTGAATTTAGGTATAGCCCAACATGAAAGTTTGGATCTGACTTACCATCATAGATTTGAAACCTCGGCATACTGAACCTCTTGGGCGGTTCGAATTTGTCCAGTTCCACCGAGAAGGCTGTCTTCGGTTTTACTGGAGAGTTTACCTCGGCTTCTGCATTCTGCTGCCTCCTCTTGAGGTAGTCCCTTAAGTCTTCTTTGCTCCTCCCTGGAGCTCGGCTGTCTTTAGATTTTAGTCTTTTTGGTATACTGCTTTCGGCCTCGAGGTGGGTCCGTTTGGGTCTTTCTTCATGGGTTGTGTCAAAGTGGAGCACTTGCCCCTGAACATGTCGATGTTCTTTGGGGTCTGGATTCTTCATGTGTTGCGTCCTTCGGGACTCTTCTTGCCTCGGCTTTTCTCGTCCGACTTCCCTGGAAGACCGGTGAGAATGCCTTCCGCTCCTGGTATGTTGAGGGACCTCGGGGATTGTTTTTCCTCCACCCTTCTGGGTGTTGGTTGCTGGTATCGGCGTATCTTGCAGCGGGTATGGTGGTTGCATAACATTATTCTGCATCATGAAGTTGACGACTGACTGGAGGTCCGCCAACTTGTTTGCTAATTCTTTTACTTCCTCGTCTCTGCGTAGGCACCTGTCCCTCCATACCTGGAGGTTGTCTTCATTGTAGTATTTTCCTTGGTTTGACCTTCTTGCTGTGTCGCCTTCCTGGATGTTGTCGTTCTCCCTGTGACCCTGGTCACGGGCTTCTGTATTGTGATTGTCTCCTTCAGCGTCAAGGTTAATTGGTCTGCTGCTCCCAGAAGGAGCATCATCCCCAATATTTCCCTGCTGTCCGTTACTGGCCATCTATTCTTCCTTCGTTCCCACAGACGGCGCCAAATTGTGTGGGTAAAAATCTGACCACACTGCCCGTTTAGTGATCAGCAGCAAAGCACCGGCAGAATAGATGGCTTTAGCAACCTGTAACAGAAAGAAAAAGCTCCGGCGGTGGTTCTCCCACCCGGGGGCACTCCGACGATCAAGTCAGTATGTTTCTCAAGGATAATCAAGTACTAAACTGAATACTCAAAGTATGAATTGCATACCTTAGACCCACGGGGGTGCCTCTCTTTTATAATATACTCAATCCAAGTCCAACTAGAAGTATGACTTCTATGAACTCCAATCTTAGTGCTTACTCTGGACTCTTTAGGAGATAGAGATAAACTCCCTAAGAGCTTTATCCTTATCTTAATTAAGTCCCCTCTTTGCTTCAGGACTCTTGTCCCTTATCTTCGGATTCCGACATCTTCGGAGATGACCTCGGCTTCTCCGAGATTACCTCGGCTTAACTACCAGGGCACGTGGCACCTCGGCTGACACGTCGGCGTCACCATGCCACGTGTGGGTATTCAGAAAATATGTCCCCACAGTATTATACAGAAAAAGAATATATACATTTCATTTTTTGTTGCTACCTCTATTTTGGTAGTTACCATTATTCATATTTTTGTTTTATTTGTTTCATTCATATTTATGGTATTGTTTCATTGTGCTAGGGTTCGAAACTCTCCATTTGATAGGGTTTAAAAACTCTAGTTTACAAATTGTGGTGAAATAATATTATGTTCCTCTATTGTTGCGGTGAAACTTTGTGTTCATTTATTGTTACTTTCTGTTTGAAGTTCTGTGTTTGTCCATTGTTACTTTATGTTCAAAACTTTATGTTTCTCCATTGTTGTAAGTCGAAACTTTATTTATGTTCAGTCAATTTTGTTACAAACATATTCAAAAGTGGGTTTGGTTTGATTTGGATTGGTGGCATAGTGAAATTACATAGATTGTTAACGATAATGATATAGATGATGATGAAATGAGGATGTGGGTGATATTTTTTTTATTTTTAAAGTGATTGAGTTTGTTTTTTTTGAATTTCTAATTTTATTACTGCTATTGTTTCTATTTTTTTTTTTTTTTTTGTCAATCAGTGTGAATGTTTACATTTCACATTCTTTGAAAATCTATTGGTTATTTGTTACTATACTTGTTGTTTAAACAATCATTTTTTATTACCATTAAACAATTGAAATAGTCATTTTTTTTTTCTTTTAATTTTGTTTCATGTTGCAATATAAATGTTCACATTGGTATGAATGTAGTTTTTCTAAAATTAGTTGTATGCTAACTGTAAATTGTGAACATTCATATTGTATTTTGGTATGAGTTTTATTTAGTTATTTATTTTAAGTTTTTCAAAAGTTAGTTGTATTTTGTTTTTTTGTTTTACTATACTTGTTGGTTGAACAATCATTTTTGTTACTATTGAACAATTGAAATAGTTGATTTTTATTTTTTTTCAATTTTATTTTATGTGTTCACGTTGTAGTGTGAATGGTCATATTGGTATGAGATTTTTTCTTAAAATTAGTCGTATATTAATTATAAATTGTGAACATTCACATTGTATTTTATTATAAGTTTTGTCTTTTGAAAGTTAATACTAGTACATTTGTTGTTTTTGTTACTATACTTAGGCCAAGTTTGGGTAGTTTAAAAAAAGTCAAAAAGTCAAAAAATTATTCAAAAAGTTAAAAAGTCATCACTATTCACCAAAAGTCAACAATTACAGCTGCACAATTCCCAATTCTAATTTTCCCCTACAAACTAATTTTTACAATTTTTTATTACACATTTTTCCATAAAAAGTCAAAAAGTTAACCCAAACATTCATATTTTCAACCTCAACTTTTTAGTCTAAAAAGACAAAAAGTGCACTTATTTAGGGTTGGTTTGGGATGTCCTAAAAAAGTGCACTTTTTGACTTATTGGTGGGTTTGGGTTGGGTTTGATGTGATGTGTTAGAGAGGTGATGTGATTTAAACAAGATGATGTGACTTAAATAAGATAGCGACTTTTTGACTTTTTAACTTATTTAGTACATGCCAAACTAGCCCTTAGTCTTCCCAAACTTGGCCTTATTAGTTTAACAATCATTTTTATACCATTAATTGAACAATTGAAATAGTCAATTTTTATTTTTTTTAATTTTATTTTAGGTTTTCACGTTGCATGTAAATGTTTACATTGGCATGAATTATTTTTTTTAAGATTAGTTGTATGTTTATTATAAATTGTAAACATTCATATTGTATTTTGGTATGAATTTTATTTTTTTGAAGGTTAGTTGTATGTTTGTTATTTATTATGAACATTTACATTGTACTTTAGTATGTATTTTATTTTTTCAAAAGTTAATTGTATGTTTGTTATTTACTGTGAACATTCACATTATATTTTGATTTTTATTTAGATTTTTTGTTGGGTTAATTTTAAAATTTTCAAATTATAAAAAGGTTTAAAATTTAAAATTTGAGATTTTTTTCATGGAATGCAGGAGAGATTCTCGTCTTAGAATAATGGAGAGATTTTTCTATAGAAGAAGGGAAAGATTTTTTCTTTAGAACGAAGAAGAGCTTTGCTTCGTAAAATAAGGGACTATTGTTATGTATTAGTTTCAAAATAGAAATATGTATAAAAAATTAGAAAAGATGATTTAGTCATATCACACTAAACTAAACTTAATAGAATATTCAAAAAGAATATAGATTATATAGAATAAAATATTTAGAAAGAATATTTATAAAAAAAAAATCACTCATTTTTAATGTGTAAATAAATTTATTTTAAAAAATATAAAAATATAAAATAAAGGTGTGGAAAGCAGTACGTGAGGCTTGCATCCCCAAGAGCACGTTCATTTGTTGGCTCCGTTTGAAAAGAAAAAAGTCAGATTTTTTTGACTAAAATAGTTATAAAAAACAAAATAGATTATTTTAGTTATAAAAAAACAAAACATCAAATCCAACTCATAATCATTACAATCTTCTCTCACCAAAAAAGTCAAAAAATTCAAAAAGTCAAAAAGTCCTTCCCAAATCAGACTAAAATAACCCAGGCTAAAATAGATAAAAAGCCAAAAAGCCAACCCACTTCCCAAACGGAGGCTAATTTTAGATCCTTCAGCTCACATCTCATCTCCATTACTAAAGCTCTGAACACTTGTTCTAATTCCACATCTCATCTCCATTACTAAAAGCTCTTAACACTTTTTCTAATGCCACAATTCACTAACATGAGTAACCTAGAAAAAGTCCCGAGGTTGCCATGGCGGTGATTGGTTTGATCGCGCTCCCTGTCAGCTGGATCATCTTTCCTGCTGCTGCTGCTGTTCTTATTTTGTACGCTTTTGTTCAGGCGTTCTTCAAACTCTGGTAATCAATGATTCGCAACAGTCCATTAAGTCTGATTGTTTATTTATTTATTAATAATTCCCAGCTTCTTCAACTATATTTGTAAAATAGAATGATCGCGTGTAAATACCATACGCATCGGTATTTTAGATATCAGATACTATTATTTTTTGATTGGTGGCGCTACATATACCAATTAGTATACGAATACTAATTATGACATTATTATTAGTCTTTTTCATTAATCACGTTACAAATATCAGAAATTTCTTAAATTATGTCACAACATTAACTAGTACACTAAAATTATATAACATCATCAATTGATACACTAATTAGTACATATAACATTCTTCATAAACGGACAGATATATCTTCAGATCCTAGATCATATTACAGATATTGGATCATATCACCGTATCGATACGCATTTCAATAGTGCTATTTAAAACTATCAGGGGATAGTGGTTGACTTCAAAGTTTTAGGACATCTACTAATCAGTCCTATTAATTAGATTGTAGAGGTTGACTCTAAAGTTTTAGGGCATTTACTAATCAGTTCTATTAATTAGATTTATTTACTTATAGGTCCTAATTAATAAATTTATCACTATAAAAATAAGAGACTGATAAATTTATCATTATAAGTTTATTCATAAAAACAAAGAGATTATAAAAGTAAGAAATTGATAAATTTATCACTTGATAAATTTATAAATAAGACTTAATGGATAATAAGGCCTCGTTTGGTAAGTGATTGTTTTAGGGAAAAATTAGTCTAGGGTCCCTCTCTGACTTTTCTTAATGGAAGAGATCCACAAAATTATTTTTTGATGACTAAGGTCCCTAAACATATATCAGACAAATTTGACTGTCTAGGATCCTTCTCTCTCTCTCTTTAAACGTATCTATCTCCTTCTCCTCCAGTCAAATTCCAAAGGAATCTCATCTTTTTCATTGTGACACTATTTCATGCTCTCACTCTCTATACCTTTCGTTTTTAATGTGAATCTAAGCAATTTGTAGAGATATGGACCGAACTATGCTGTGTCCGGTGAAGTCACGCCATGACGATCGCCGTGAAGACGGTCTTCTACGGGGAGAGAATCTTCTGCGACCACGTCTTCTCTGCATCTTCGAGAATCTCCGAATTTCTTTGCGAAGAACAACCTCACACTCAACATCACTCCTACAAACTGGATTGTTTACATTAAGACAGATAAAAGCTGCGACTACGAACTTTGATGCAGCAAACAAGATAGGAGAGGGTGGTTTTGGCTCAGTTTACAAGGTAATTTATTTTCAAATTATATAAACTTGCGTCTGCTAGGAAGTGCAGATCTTTGAAAAATTAAGGTGATCCTTGAGTGATGGTATCAACAATTACAGAGTAGTCATTTTTTTTATTATTAGAATCCACTGGTCATCCCTAATGATGCTTGAGCATAACATTGGAGTTTTCCTTTCACGAATGCAGGGTCTATTTTCAGATGGAACAATAATTTATAAACCAGAGAAAATTGGTTAAAATAAATCCAGAGAAATTTGAATTTTCTCTGGTTTATAAATGAACCTAAAGAAATTTGAATTTGAAAATGAACCCAGAGAAATTTGATTTTTCTCTGGGTTGAACCCAAAGAAATTCTTTGGGAAGTCCAGAATTTCTCTGGATGAAATTGAATTTTCTTTGGATTTGGACCAAAGAATTTCACTGGATTGAATTTTCTCTGGTTGAATTTTCTCTGGATTTGAATTTTCTCTAGATCGAATTTTCTCTGGATTGATGTTGAGGGACCTTAGACATTATAAAAATATTGAGTGTCCTTTATGCTATAAAATCATAATACCAGGGGCCTTAAAAAAAAAACCTTGTTTTAGTCAAAAAGTTAAAAAGTCACTAAAAAAATAAAAAAACCAATAACCCATACAAAAAAGTCAAAGATTTTATTTTCTCTCTATTTTTTGCACATTTTTTTTAAAATTTAAAAAATCATCACAAACATATTAATTTTTTTACATCATATTTTAATCAAAAAAATTAAAAAATTACTAAAAAAATCTATTCTCAAACAAGACCTTAGTAGATCCTATTGGTAATTTTGGGTGGGAGTGTTTTGAAGGTACTTGATATGAATAATAATATCACAAGGGTTTTTTTATTATTATTTTGGGATTTTTATTGATAAGTCTAATTTAGAAGTGTTTTAACCCAAGAAGTCCATGAAGGAATTCTTTAACCCATTTAGTCCCATGTATGTATAGTTTTATTCCATAAAGTCCATTTTCTTGATTTACACTATTTTCTTGGACACTTATGCCCTTATATTTAATTTTGATACCCTTATAAATATTTTTTCAACGATTAGCAATTTAATGATGTGAACATTCATATTTTAAAATTCACATTTGTAGGAATGTAAATTGGCCCGTGGGCGGCCCGAAACCCGCCCGCCAGCCAGGGCGGGCCCGGTCCGGCCCGTTGACAATGTGAATATTCACATTGACATGTTAACATTCACATTGATAGGAGTGTAAAATTAGCACGCGCCTCGTAGCTGCCCGAAACCTGCCTACGGCCCGTTGGCGGGCCCGGCCCGGCCTGTTGACAATGTGAATGTTCACATTGACATGTTAACATTCACATTGATAAGAGTATAAAACTAGACAGCAGCCCAGGGCGGGCCCGACTCGGCCCGTTGACAATGTGAATATTCACATTAACATGTTAACATTCACATTAATAGGAGTGTAAAATTGGCCCCCGTCCCGTGGCAGGGCGAAACTCGCCCGCGGCCCATGGGCGGGCCCGGTCCGGCCCGTTAACAATGTGAATATTCACATTGACATGTTAACATTCACATTGATAAGAGTATAAAATTGGCCCGCGGTCCATGGACGGCCAAAAGCCCGCCCGCGGCCCGGGGCGGGCCCGGCCCGGCCTGTTGACAATGTGAATATTCACATTAACATGTTAACATTCACATTGATAAGAGTGTAAAATTGGCCCGCAGCCCGTGGGCGGCCCGAAGCCCGACCGCAGCCCGAGTCGGGCTTGGCCCGACTCGTGACAATGTGAATATTCACATTGACATGTTAACATGCAAATTGATAGGAGTGTAAAATTAGCCTGCGCCTCGTGGCTGCCCGAAACCCATCCACGGCCCGTGGGCGGCCCGGGGCGGGCCCGGCCCAACCCTGTTGACAATGTGAATATTCACATTGACATGTTAACATTCACATTGATAAGAGTGTACAATTGGCCCGTGACCCATGGGCAGCCCGAAGGCCGACCTCGGGCCAGGGCGGGCTCGACCCGTTGGCGATGTGAATATTCACATTGACATGTTAACATTCACATTGATAGGAGTGTAAAATTGGCCAGTAGCCCGTGGGTGGCCCGAAGCCCGATCGCAGCCCGAGGCGGGCTTGGCCCGACCCGTGACAATGTGAATATTCACATTGACTTGTTAACATTAACATTGATAGGAGTGTAAAACTTGTCCGTTGCCCGAAACTCGCCCGCGGCCCGGAATAGGCCCGAACCCAAACCCGAGCCACCCTGGGCTACCCACGGGCTTCGGGCCGCCCATGGGACGTGAGTCAATTTTACACTCTTATCAATGTGAATGTTAACATGTCAATGTGAATATTCGCATTGTCAACAGGCCTGGCCGGGGCCGCCTCGAGCTGTCCACGGGCCGTGGGCATGTTTCGGGCAGCCACGGGGCACGGGCTAATGTTACACTCTTATCAATGTGAATGTTAATATGTCAATGTAAATATTCACGTTGTCAACGGGTCGGGCCCGCGTCGGCCCGGGGCCGGGCTTCGGGCTGCCCACGGGTCACGGGCTAATTTTACACTCTTATCAATGTTAATGTTAATATGTCAATGTGAATATTCATATTGTCAACGAGCCGGGCCGGGCCCGCCCTGGGCAGCGGGCGGGCTTCGGGCCGCCCACAGGCCACGGGCCAATTTTACACTCCTATTAATGTGAATGTTAATATGTCAATGTGAATATTCACATTGTCAACGGGCCGGACTGGGCTCGCCCCGGGCCGCCCATGGGACGCGAGTCAATTTTACACTCTTATCAATGTGAATGTTAATATGTCAATGTGAATATTCACATTGTCAACAGGCCGGGTCGGGCCCACCCCGGGCCGCCCACGGGCGGTGGGCTAGTTTCGGGCAGCCATGGGGCGCGGGCTAATTTTATACTCTTATCAATGTGAATGTTAACATGTCAATGTGAATATTTGCATTATCAACGGGTCGGGCCGGGCCCGCCCAGGGCAGCCCACGAGCCGTAGGCAAGTTTCGGGCCGGCCACAGGCCGCGGGCTAATTTTACACTCCTATCAATGTGAATGTTAACATGTCAATGTGAATATTCACATTGTCAACGGGTCGGACCGGGCCCGCCCCGACCCGGGCCCGGGCCCGGGCTTCGGGCTGCCCACAGGTCATGGGCCAATTTTACACTCTTGTCAATGTTAATGTTAATGTTAATATGTCAATGTGAATATTCATATTGTGAACGGGCCCGCCTCGGGCGACGGGCTGGTTTCGGGCCGTCCACGGGCCGCAGGCCAATTTTACACTCATATCAATGTGAATATTAACTTGTCAATGTGAATATTCATATTATCAACGGGTCGGGTCGGACCTATTTTTTTGGCTTGTGGGCCGGCCCGACTCGAATTTTTTCGAGCACCCACGAGGATCGACATAAGCTGGGCCCCTACACATTGACGATATAAACATTTATATTGACGGTGTGAACATTCACATTAAGGGTATTTTGGTAATTATGTCACCCATAGGACTTATTGAAACATAAGAAAATAATGTAAACTAAATGTAACATAAGTAGATGAAAAGGGTATTTTGGTCTTCTTATCTCAAATTGGACCTAATGGAATAGTCAAAAAGAATATGGGTTAGATGGAATAAAGCTCTTAGAAAATGGATTTATCAAAAAAGCTCCCTATTATTTTTATTTTTTTTTATTATTATCGGCAATAATACTGGGTTTGCCTGCCCTTTTTATGAAAAGTGCTTGGAATATAATAAATGAATATTTGTTAGGTTCATGCTGAATTTTACTCCAATAGGCTTCAATTCTGCCTTTATTGTTGCAGTATTAAATTCCAAAAGTAGAAGCCCCTTCATTGCGTCATATTTTGTTTATTATATAATTTGTCATAACTGTATTGCTTTTAGGGGTGTGCATAATACCGTCGAAATCGCTAAAATCGTACCGAACTGCACCGTCAAGGTAAATTCGTTATTATTTGCCAATCGAACCGTCGGTTTTTGGTAAGAAAAATGACAAATTCTATTGACAGTTTTATCAATCTGCCGGTTTCTATTTTTCTTCCAAACCGCACCGACCTGCACCGCTATTAAATCATGTTTTACAAGATTCTAAAAATTCTTTTTTACTTAAGTTTGTTTGTTGTTCTATACCTTAGAATATAGTATTACATTACG
The DNA here is from genome assembly GCF_055761805.1 of Camellia sinensis. Lineage (NCBI taxonomy): Eukaryota > Viridiplantae > Streptophyta > Magnoliopsida > Ericales > Theaceae > Camellia > Camellia sinensis. The sequence goes on from NC_138967.1 coordinate 156,077,547, forward strand.
GCTCGAGGGGAATTCAAGATGTCAGTAATCCAAAATAAAGTTGGATTCCAATTCACTTTTCAATCTTTTTTTTTTTCTAGCCATATTGCAAACTTGCATCAGCTCACTTTTCAATCTAAATACTTTTTAACAGTAAACATTTTTAATATATTGTAAACCCTGAATGATATTAATTTTATGTATTGTATTTGATTATTGTAGCTTCCACAGATGCTTGTAATGAACTGATGGCATAGTCGTTGATATTATCATGTTGTTGCTACATTTGCTGCATCAGAAGAAAGCTTCGCAAGATGCTTAACATCACAGCATCTCTCGTCTTTTTTTTACTCTTTGATTTAAGTTTTGTAATTTGAATTATATTTTTTATAAACCGCCAATCCGTCCGAACCGCCAAGGCAAATCCGTCATTATTTGCCAACCGAACCGCCTGTTTTTGATAAGGAAAATGGCAAATTCTAGTGACACTTTTATTAATCTGCCACCCGCGCATACGGTTTCTATTTTTCTCTTAAACCGCACCGACCCGCACCGCGCACACCCCTAATTGCTTTAATCATTCCATTATGAATTTTGTGTTTTTATTTCAGTGATGCCAATAAATATTGTAAAAGAAAATATGATGGATCATAATATTATTGTTCAAAGTTTAAGGAATTTAGGCCTATAAGAATGGTTGATTGTGTTTTCCAGATTTTGTTGGTGAACGACAAATATTTGATAGAATTCTTACAACTAATGAGGTAGTAGATCATTGGAAGAAAAGTTGAAACAAATGGATGATTTTAAAAGTTGAATTTGAAAAAGTTTATGGCTGTGTTAATTGTGATTTCTTGTTAATTAGATTTGGTATAAGATGTAATTTTGATAGTAAATGGTGTGGCTGAGTAAAGGAATTCATAGATATTTTGCGCATCTTTTTTTAATTTTGATTATTGGGTTAGTCCTGAAAGATAGATCACTACAACAAAACTGATTTTTTACGACACCACATCAACGACATACAATAAATGCATGCCGTAGTTTCTCACTTTTACGACTTGCTTTTTTTTCACGTCGTAAATACTTTTCCAACCACGGTGTGTCTATTGCGTAAGCCGTGAATGATAATAACGATGATTTTTTTACGGCTTGCAATGCACGCCGTAAATAATAAAACTTTCTACGACGTGCATATGGCGTGCCGTTAATAAATCAATTATATATGACGCACATACGCCAGCCGTGAAAAGTGAATATTTTTCATGACGCACACAATGCCCGCCTTTAAAAATATTATACTTTTTACGACTTACATGTCACCGGCCGTTAAAAGTATTGTCTTTTTACGATGCACAATGCATGTCATGAATTGTATGTTAAAAAAATAAAGGCGCTAAAATAAAATTTTGTGGCGCCATTTTGCCAAAAAAAAAAATATACACGTTACTCTCTCTCAGTGTTCTCTGCCTCTCGTCTACCCATTCTCTTTCGTCCCTCTTCTCTTGTAACCACCGCCATCGAGACGCTGCTGACCACCGACCATCTCTTCTCTTGCCATCATTCTCTCTCGACGAACTACCGACCACCTTACCTCTCCTCTCACCTCCTCTTTTTTTATTTTATTTATAATAATCGTATATTTGTATAGCTGTGTAAAAACCCTAGGTCATGTCTCCGTCTTCTTCAATTCAACCTTGGGTTTGATTTTGATTTGATTAGTGTTTTGATCCTTCAGATTAGACAGAGAACAGACATAGAGAGAGAGAGAGAGAGAGAGAGAGAGAGAGATAAAGAGAGAATGGACGATAGCTGTGCATTGCGCGCCCTCCATCGTCACCACTGTCGTCCTCAATCTCCCTCCCCCGCCACCTCTATCACGTTTCGTCTTCCTCTTCATCTCATCCAGGGTGCGAAGGCCATTGTCACGCAGAGATCTGCAACACGAAGCGATCTCAACCATGGCGGCTTCAAATCCAGGCTCCACAGAAACTAACCATCGGTGAAGATCTCACCAGACGAGAGGCTTGTGCTCAAGGTTACTCTGATAACGCTGAAAAGGCCATTACCTGAACCATCATCGTTACTCTCATTGAAAAGGTATCGTGTATATATATATATATATATATCCACATTCATATGCTTTTTTGTTAAATCATCGATTGTTGATGCTTATGGTCATTGAGATTTTTCGACTCAAAGTTGCCAAGATGAAGGTAAGAAGATTTCCTCATTTTTTATTGATTGTTATTTCTCTTTGGGGGCCAAGAAAATGCAGGAAAAATTAATCAAACTGCAGAAATTTTGAGTATTGGTGTTTCATTATATGGGTTCAATTAAAATGAGTCTGCCTTTGGTTTTTTGGGTTGGGTTAGTTTAGTTTGATTTTGGGAAAAAATCAAAGAAATAGCAAACAAAGACATTTTTCCTAACTGTTCTGCTTTTTGACCATTGAATTGCAGAACTGACTATTTATTTGTCCCATTATAAAATCCATTGCCTTAAAACAGAGGGTTAGCATTGGTGTGATATCACCATACAATGCTCAGGTTATTGCAATTCAAGAGAAACTTGGAACAGCATACAATACAGATGTAGAGAGTGACTTCTTTGTGAGTGTTCCCTCAGTTGATGGGTTTCAAGGTGGTGAGGAGGATGTGATAATTATTTCAACTATCAGAAATAATGGGAATGGGGCTATAGGTCAAAGAGTCAATGTGGCTTCCACTAGAGTCAATGTGTTAAGACATTAGTGATACGTTAACGGGCATCAGTGATGTGGTTGTTACAAATTATTGGAGTAAGTAGGTCTTAGTATTGTCTTAATGGTAGATTGTCAAGAGTTAGTTTGAGGATATTATATACAACCATGTAATCTATCTATTAGTGGAATGAGAATGTAATGAGAGAAATATGAGTGAAAGTTCTTCCCCAATTTTCTTCCAAGTTGTTTTAAGGTGTTTGTTATAGCTTTTTATTTCCAACAAAGCATATTCATTTCATTTTATGTGTTGGTGATTTGCTTGGATAAAAAGGGTCAACATTTCTACCACTATAATCTGGCATAGACTTCTTTCATTTTAAATGTTGTTGATGGATCAAAAAGAGCCTTAAAAGTGTTACTGACTAGGGTGACTTCTGCTATGTGATATTTTGATTGACAGGTAATATCCAACATGAGGGTGCTGATGACTAAAGATTCAAACAATGTTGTCAGCAATTCTTTTTTGCTGGATAACGATTCAAGGTTAAAGACAGATTAAATCATATGAGTGTGTGTGTGTGTGTGCACTTTTCTTTTTGTTATCTTTAAAATTTGTAGCATTTTCATCACTTCACTGAAGGCCATATTTTTGTGCTGTTGGCCACTGATATTTTGCCTATTATTCATGGTACAGCATTCCATTTTCAGTTGATGACATCTCAAAATCAATGGATCCGATTGACATTTCGGACAAAGAACCACCACCCGCTTATTTGTGAAAATTCAGGATTCATCATTCATGCCGACTGATCACCTTTTCATAGTTGTCTGTCTTGTCACTTGGAGGATTAGTCCAAGGTATTACATCCAAGCTACCCATTTTAAAATTTGAGACTGAACTCCATTTATGGTTCTTTATTCTGATTGGCCCACACTTATTGAGCATATCATTCTTTGCCTCCCCATCATTGCTCTGCCTCTTTTTTGAATTTTCCCTTGCTCTCTATTCTGAACTCCTTCAAAAAAGATGTCTTGTTCCCCTATGTAGGCCATTGTTGGAAGACATCTGTAGACACCCCATTTTTGACCGTCCTTAAGACTTGGGCGTTACTGATGGTTTACTTGGTGTTGAAAATTGTGCAGTGCAAAGGTTCGATTCCTTCGGCAAGAGAAGAGTCAAATTCTAACCTCACACCCATTTTGGACCAAAGCTATTTTGAATGGTTTTTAGACCTTAAAACCCTCTATTTCAAAATATTTTTGAAACAAAGTTCCTACGATGTTCCGAGGCTCACATTTCGTTAAATGTTGCGCTTTTCGGTAAACTAAGCAAGGATAAATTGGAAATGAATGAAAGAGAGATGAAATATTTGAAAAATCTTTCAAAACACCTTGCTTAGGGGTTTGGAGTTGAAGAAAATGAGAGAGAAGAGAAGAAAACTAGTTGAGGAGAAGTTCGGCATGAATCCGGGTAGGATCGAAACTGAGTGGCTTCACCAAAACAGGCATGACTTTTTGCACAGTTGAAATTTTGATGCAAGGATGCCACCATTGGAAAGGTTACTTCCGGGGCTTCAATTTAGACACAATAATGACCTGAAAAGGAGTCCAGATGAAGGAGTTATGGCCATTTGAAGTTGGACCTGGAAAGCAGAATTTTGCCTGCCGACCAGAAAAATGAGCTGGCCGACCAGAAAAGTGGCTGGCCGACCACTTTCTCTTCTTGCCGACCAGAAAAAGTGGTCGGTTGACCACTGCAAGTAACTGGCCGACCGGCTTTCCAACAGTTTCCTGGAGATCTTTTCTTGCCAGCTGTGACAGCTGGAGGGCACAGAAACCATCCTCCATACACGTGTATGGAGGGATGGCTTGAAGGCCTAAGCTTGTTCAACAAGATTGAACTTTGGTTCTCTATAAAAGAGAACCTCCCCCCTTTTGCCTTAGGTTCAGATTTTGGTGCTTGAGCTATACATATCACTCTATCTCTATAATTCTCCATCTCTTTCATTTTTGTGCCTTAAAGTGTAGTTTCTTCACACTTTGTCACACAAACACATAGTGAAACACCACCTTTTTGTTGCTGAGGCACTTAGGAGCTGGTTTTGGAGTTTTTGGTTTGGTTTGAGCTCAGAAAAGCTGCTGGAGTTGTAGCTTTGAAGTGGTTCTACAAGGGTGAGTCAACTAGTCCTTTAAAGCTATATTTTGTCTAAGCTTTTGGACCTATTTGCATGCTTATTTTGGCTTGACTTTAAACTACAAAAAGTTCTAATTTTGTATGCTTAACATGTTTGTTTAAGGTCTCTTTTGTGTTGGGGGTAGTCTACCCCCTCTTAGGCCTTGTTTGGATTTGTTTTGTACCATCTTTTTAAGCTATTGGGACCACCTTGTTTTGGCCTTCTCACCGCTGAAACTCAGAGGAATTTCAGTGGTAGAAATGGTGTTTTGAGGTCCCAAATAGAAGAGGGTCATCCCCTCTCCTTGTGTTTTGTATGCTTGCTTCATTTGCCTCATCTTTGAGCATGTTTGTTAAGCTTATGTTGGCTCCATCTTAGCATGTATTTGGGGTTATTTTGACATAACATACCACTGTTTTGGTTTGGTTTTGTCACCTCATGCATGCTTTATATACTTGTAGTGTAAATGTTGCAAACTAGCTTTATGTGCCTCATGTTTGAGCATGTCTTTCTAGCATGTTTTGGGTCCATCTCAGTAGGTTTTTGGTGCTGTTTTAACATGCCTTAGATCTGTTTTGGGTTGGTTTCATAGTCCCATGCATGCTTCATGCACTTGTAGTGCATTTCCATTTACTAGCCTAATGTGTATCATGTTTTAGACTATCATTCTAGCATGCTTTTGGCTTAACTCTAAGAAGTTTTTGTCCATATTTTAGCATGCTCTAGCTCTGATTTGTGTTGTTTTGGTCATGCATGCATTGCTTGGTATAACCATGGTTCAATCTTGTTTACTAGCCTTGTGTATTGAGTCCATTAGCATGCATTACTTGGACTATTTTCATGATTTGGTATCATTTGAAATATGATTTCAGTACATGTAGTGTGGTCATACACTTGCATTTGTCACTTTTTCAATGCGTTGGAGAGTTTGTGCTTTATGCCTTAAACATGAGCCATTGTGTATGCTTTTATGCCTAAGTTTGTGAGCTATCATTTCAGTATGTTTTTGGGATTATTTTACCATGATATAATTCTAATTTTTGTTGGCGAAGTCATCTCATGCTTGGTCCTAGTAGGTGCAGTGTAATCCTCCCTTTTGGCCTTGCATATTTCATGCTTCATGCTCACCATGCTAGCTTACTTTGGCTTTAGTCCATGCATGTTTTAGTATCATTTTGACATGTTCTAGGACTGTTGTGGGTTGTATTGGCCATATGCTTCATGTATTGCATAGCAGTAGTGCAATTGGCCTAGCTAGTTTCAAGCTTTGAGTCTCCTAGCATGCTTCATTTGCATCGTGTGTATGATTTGGCATCATTTATCATGATATTTCAGAGCTTGTAGCATTGCTATGTTCCCACTTCTTTCATGCTTTGAATGCCTTTAAGGGTTATACATTGTTGCCTAGCTTATGGCCTAGCTTGTATGCTTGCATGCCTAGACTTTTGAGCTCCCATCTTAGCATGTTTTGGTCTTTATTTTGACCTACTTGAGCTCTGTTTGTTGCTGGTTCATGCATTTGTGCCATGTATTGCATGTCCCTAGAATAGTCCTCTTTGTTAGCTTTCATGCTTTAAGACCCTAACATGCAATGCTTGTATTGTTTGAATGATTTGGCATCATTTCATACCTTATTTCAGAGTTTATAGTGTTGTTACACTCCCATGTTTATCACTCCTTGAGCACTCTTGGGGGTTGTGCTCTGAGGCCTAGTTGATAGGCCAATGCATGTGCATGCTTGTATATGCTTTCGTGCCTTCATTTCTTAGCATTATGGCCACTGTTTTGGGCATGGCTGAGGTCTATCTACATTCGGTTTAAGTCCATTTAGCATGTTTACTTGCATGTTGTTTGCATGCTTATGTCACATTGCATTGAGTATGCCATATTATTCTTAGCATTGTGTATGCCATTTTGTTTGCATACTTATGTCACATTGCATTGAGTATGTCATGTTGTTCTTAGCATTGTGTATGCCATATTGTTTGCATGCTTATGTTACATTGCATTGTGTATGTCATGTTGTTCTTTGCATTGTGTATGCCATGTTACATTGCATTGTGTTATGCATGTTGTTGCTTGCATTGTGTTTGGATTGGGTGTTAGTCCAAACATGAGAAACGAGGGACGTTTCATACTTGAAGTGATGAAATGTGCCTCATTTCTTGGTCGCCGACGCTCTTGATCATACATGATAGAGTTCAAGACTTTATGTGTTTATATGTGCATTCATTTTACATTGAATTGTGCAATTTGGCTTCTCGGCCATCATGCATTGAGATGCGTGATTGGTGGCCCGAGGGTCAAGAACCGCACTCTTTTGAGCTTATGAAATAATAGGGAGGGTGGTTGTGCACACATGCATTGCAAATATATTGACATGCCCCTTCTTGTTCTTTGTTGCAACAAACTGGAAGTATGGCAGCAAAACTGGTCGGCTAACCAGAAAAACTAGCTGGCCGACCACTTTTTTTGGTCTGCAGCAATGGCAAGTGGTCGGCCAGTGACTGGCAACACCCTTAGGTGGTCGACAGCCCCCTTGAGGGTCCCTAAGGTGAGTTAGAAGCTTTTTGGAGCTTTGTGCAAGGTTCTGAGAACAATTGCAAATAGAGGCAAATTGGGGCATCGCGGTAGATTTCCGAACAAGGCAACTGAGCATGCATGCCCTTCTCGCTCTGAGGACATTTCTTTACTGCTTTACTTAGCTAATTTGCTTAGCTAGTTAATATTTTGATTTTGTACTTAAGTAGTTAACGCGTTTAGCTGCTTATTTGTGTTGTAATAACTAGTTAGTTAACTTGTTAGTTCATTAGCTTCGTTTTGTACTTAATTAGTTAGCTTGTTAGTTAATTAGTTTTGTGATGTAATAATTAGTTTAATTAGCTTAGATTAGCTAGTTAGCTCCTTATTCGGACCCTCCGTCGAGAGGGCCAACTGTTGTAATAAGCGTGTGTGTGTGTGATGCATGTCTTCCAACCCCTATTTCTTTCTCCCTTTTACTTAACCGCTTACGATGGTTAGTTTTAGGGCATATTTTGTTTAACATACTTATGCTCACATGCGTGCATTCATTCATCGGTATTGCATGCACCGGGCTCGGCGCATCATACAAACTGCATTGTATTTCAATACATTTACTTGGATACGTGTTCAACAACATGTTATCAAGTTGCATTTCACATGCCATCTTTAGATAGCCGAGCCTATTTAATTGCATCTTTGCATGTGTTGCATTAGCCATCTTAACATGAACTAGGATCATGCGTGATTTCTAACTAGTTCTCTATTTTGGCTCAGAGTACACTGGAAGTGTTTATGCTTTAGCATCCTTGCATGAGTGTGAGTGCTGCCATGTTAGCATGCTTGCCATGAGGCTAACTGCTTAAGTGATTAACTGCATGAATGCCTGTAGATGAAGGTTGGATTGCTTGAATTGGAACAATTCATCAAACTGTGCATTTTAAGCCCACTTGAGGGTGGCAAAATCTACGACTTAGCCTACTTACGAGTAGTAAACTTCAAATCATTTTCTCAAACAAACACGAGATGATTTGTTCCAACTTAGGCGATCTAGTCTATACTTATATGCTGCATGCATCACATAGTAATTCTAGGTTAATAACCGGAATAAGAACACGTGTTTTAAAAAAACAACATACCATGCTTAGTAAAGGCCAATCTTTTGATCGGGCGAGCGGGAGTGCTCATTGCATGACCTTCCCCTCTCGTACCCAAGTTCCCGAGCCGAGGAAACTTTGGTGATGACGGACACGTGGCCTTAGGCACGAGTCAGGGTTTCCTAAATTTCCTAAAAATAAAACATTTAGGTGGCGACTCTGTATCTGGCAAAGCAGTCCATGTTCATGTTTGGCATTTCTTTATAAAAATTAGTTTTCTAAAATGATTTGCCGGATTTGGACTCTTTGGTAATTTATCAGTCTCACATTGCACTTTGTGAGATTAGATTCAGAACCGTGACACGAGTACAAACTGTAGTAGCTAAGAACAAAACGATTTCCGCCCTCGCGCGCGAAGAGCGGAGTTCGGGCGGTCTACAACATCCTTGTAATATTATAGCTTCATTTTGCTTAGAAACATATTGATTTACAAATTTTCATCTATGGAGATTTTTTCTTTCAAGTGATTGTCTTGTTTAACTACAACATTGTGATGTGAATTTTTAATAGCGGCCTTGATTCATGAATTGTTCTTTATTTTGTCAACTCAACTCTACTTGAATATTCTCTTAGGATGCTATTTTTTCTACATCATTAGTGTTTTGGAATATTGTTATTATTTATTTTCCTTAATCATAAGTTGATATCTTTGTTTGTTAACGTTGATTTCACTTGAATGTGCACCTTGCCTTTTTCTCTTTTTTTCCAGGTAACTTTCTTACGCTTATTCAGCTAGGTGGGGCATTGTTTACAAAGCCAAAATCATCGAAGGGATGAACTAACGAAGAGCAAAGAAAGGGAAGTTTTCTATCCAATAGGAGAACAACAAAACCACTCAAAATTCACCTGGAAGTGGTTTTTGGGCAGAATTAGGGGGTGTTTAGTTGTGTAGATAACTAGTTACTTAAAGAAAATGTACCCTCTTAACTGTTAGTGATTTGGATTGAATTCCCACTTGATAATTGTTAGGTTTCAACATTAAAAGAAGAAGAAGAAGAGGAAGAAAAATTGTTAGAGGTCTCTACCATTCATATTTTTAGTGTAAAACATGCTTTATGAGAATGTGATAGCGAGTGACAACCCACATTTTGTCTTTCTATGATTGCGCCTTCTGCAACTAAGTGACATGGTAGAATCGGAGGGGATGAAGTAAGGCCTTATTATTATTATTTTTTTTTTGTTAATTGCCTTAATTGCATAATTCTCTGTTAATCCTAGGTGGGTTTTGTGTTTTGAGAGAGATAATGACTACAACACTTGCACCACACTATGATATTGTATAAAGCATAAAGTGCAAATAGTAAATCAAAGCAATTCTTTTCGGTAAAGTCAAATTAAATTCAGGTACATCATTATATGTTCTTTTCCTTTCATATTAAGTAGACTTGTACCAGTTTTGATAGTTTTAATTTGTGTTGTCAGCAGAAATCCATATTCTTTTCATACGTTTGTGAGCTACTGAGATAATGTTATGATGAAGTTGTAGTGTACTTCTGTCTCTCATCAATTGAATTCTAATTCATATGACCACACCATGCTTTTTTTTTTTTTTTGGACATAAAGAACTACACTTCCATATTTTTAGTCAAAATGGACTGATAGTTTCTACAAAGATTTGTACTCACTCCCCCATTGAGTACATTATTGTGTACATGGACAAGTTCCATTAGAAGTCGACTATTAATTTTGACTACGTATTTAACCAGTATTTCTGGGCAAGGTCATGTGGTAATCCCAACTTGTTATTGATTGAAACATGAAGCATTGGTATTTTTATGTTGAGTTTTGAGAGATAGCCAACTTGTTATTGATTGAAACATGAAGCCCTGGTACTTTTATGTTGAGTTTTGAGAGATAACCAACTTGTTATTGATTGAAACATGAAGCCTTGGTACTTTATGTTGAGTTTTGAGAGATAAGAGGACAAATAACAGAGTATGTGGAGTATATTCATCTACCAAATAAATTCCTAATACAAAATAGGAAACTACTCCCTAAAAATAAGAAATTAAATATTGATAAGATAGTAATTAAGCTATAATTAAAAATAAAATAAGTAAAATTTTGGATTCTTGGACAAGGATGTAGGTACATGTACATGAATGAATTCTTGGGTCATCCTTTGATATGGGCAACAGTTACTATGTATTTATCCCAAGTTGTGATCAGCTAGTGACTTGAATTCATTTTTATCTTTGCAGGATTTCATAATGATGAATCCCTCGTCATTGTATGCCAGTTCCAGGAATTTTTCTGATGAATATGGAGACATGAGACTAGACATCAACGACATGAGTTATGAGGTGGTTAAATTTAACTGTTTAAAAAGTCATTTTTTAGTCTTCCCCAACTATTACTAATGTGAAGTTGGCTTTGGACAGGAACTTCTTGCTCTAGGAGAAAGGATAGGGAATGTCAACACTGGCTTGTCTGAAGATATGATTTCAAAGTGTTTGGCAGAAACAAAGATCTATTCAGATTGAAATCATGAAGAAAGAACCTTTTGCATCTGTCTTGTAAGTTATTACCATATCTTGCCTCTCTGATGTGACCCAAAAAAGGTATAAGCTTTCATCTGTGATTGATACCTGAAAAATAAAGAACATGTCTATGATTATCATATGATGGAAAACGGTGTCTAAAGAAATTTGCATTTTAGGCATCCTCTTTAGTGTGTTAGATTTGATGAGAATCTTGCTATATCAGCTCTTGAAATGACCTGCTTTTAATGTAGTTTTGCGTATTTGCTTTTTAAAATTGCTTTAGGATTGTAAAAATGTAGTAGCTGTTGATATGAGAAGTCGATGGAACTATTTTGATTAGACGAATAAAGTTTCAAATTACTGAATTAAGTTATTTCTTTGATATTTTTAGATGGAAAAATTCATATAGTAAACATTATTTAGTTTAGGATATTTCTTGTTGTAAACATGTGTTATTTAGTTTGTGCTTAATAGTAAACATTTGGACCTTTCCAAATTCCACAAAAGGTCATTAGCACAATGACATGACCCATTTGAACTTGGTTGATCATAACCTGAATAAATGTAATGTCAGACATTTTGGAAAATCCTTTCATGGGATGTTGCTAAAATATTAGGAATGCACGAATATTACTAATAATCACAAATTTTTAGTTTTTTCTTTGTTTTCATTGAAGTAGATTAATTTCACCTCTTCCTCTTTTTAAATTTGATTTTTCTCTTGAGCTTCTTATGCCCTGGATTTAGTAGCAAACTATTAAGATATTGAATTTTTGCTAATTTTTCATTATGACATTGCTTTTATGGGGCCATTGAATTATTTTATTAATTTTGGAAATGTTTTGTTGATATTTTAAATTTTTTTGATCATTTCTTAATACCTCAAGAAATATTTTTGTCTCCAAGTCGTTGGTTTTTGTACCTATGTAAAGTTTCGTTTGTCATGCAGACAAGAAATGCAACAGGGTTAGTTGCTCCAGCTATTGCAGCGGGTTTAGGTGTCTTAACACATACATCGGGCACTCTCGTCCCTGTGATAGAAGCAAGTGGATTTGCTACAGCTGCAGCTGCAACTACTATAGGAACTGTTGTCAATAGTTTTAGATAATCTCTTAATAGTTGTCGATATGCTTAGAAAGTTAGATATGCATAGTTTTGGATGGTTTAAACATTTTGTACAGTTTAGAACTTAAGGATATAGTTTTCGAATGTTTGGAATATATAGACAATTATTGAATGTTTATAATTTATGGATATAGTTTCTTTTTGATGTTTCAAACAATATTTTGGTGGTTGATTGATGTTTTGTGATACTTGTTTGTAATATTTGTTAGATTGTATAAAATTGGTCAAATAGAACCTACTGAATTTAAAAGTAAATATAAAAAAAAAATTGCATATTCTACAACAGGCATAATAAGTCGTTGTATTACATATTTTACGACGCACAATTAGCATTGTTATTTGTCTCACCAATTAACGGCGTGCAAAAGTAGTCGTAGAAAAAGTAACGAAGACTCACAAAATCTGTTGTTAAATAGTTTTTAATGGCATATTCTAACATGTCGTAGAAAAAGTAACGACGATGCACAAAATTTGCCGTTAAATAGTTTTTAACAGCGTACGAAGCATGTCGTTGAAAGTGAACGACTTTCCATGACTGGTCATAATACACGCGTGTTGCACGTCGTAGAAGGCTTTTTACGACGTACATTGCGCGCCGTAAAAATCCTTTTTTGTTGTAGTGGATCTACAATGGTTTGAGATAAGATAATCATTTTTTTACCTTTCCTATTTAGTATGGTAGCCAAAGGTCTCAATCTTGTGATTGAAATGACTATAAAAATAGGTCTAATTAAAGGATTGAAGGTTGGAAATTTAATGTGGCAATTACTCATTAATAATTTGCAATGACACTATCAAAGCTCGCAATGATTAAGTTTTCATCCTTGAGGACTAGAATTAGTGATTTAGTTGAGTTGGTTAAGGTAAGGGTTGCCTTTTGGGAGAAGGCTTTAGGGGACATCAAGGATTTCTCAATGAACTATTTTTAGATGATGCAGTGAAGAAATCAAGATTCAAATTTTCATATGAGGAAACAGTTAAAGATTGGCCTTAGTGTTAGCATCTAGTTTTATTTATTTTATTTTTTTTACAGTATTTTGCGGAGGTTCTTCTTCGAGTGTCAATACCTTGCCAACACTTTGTAGTTTGGAAAGTTGGGGACTATTTGCTATGTTGTGTTTCTCCTTTTATTTTATTAAATACAATCCTTTCTTTGCCTATTACCCAATGTTTAGAAATGTGGACCGGACCGGCCGGTGGAGGTTATTTGGCCATAGTGCGCTGAATTTGCAAAAGTTGGCTATTCGAATTCTTAGCCAAACTAGTAGCTCTTCTGAATGTGAAAGGAATTGGAGTGTTTTTGAATGTGTACATACGGAGATAAGGAATAGATTGGAACATCATAGGTTTAATGATTTTGTATACATTCATTATAATTTGCGGTTGAAGAATAGGTAAATGAACCATTGACCTTGTCATACATTTACTAATAGAATATTTGTTTAAGTAGTCATACTTTTAAGTGAAAATTATAAGTATTTCAACAAAATGAAGAACTATGATCCGGTTGACATTGAAAGTATTGTCAAAATTGAGATGATTGTTGAAGATGAAGAAGAGCCTCCTCTTCTTGATTTTGATGAGTTGGAACAAATGCTTGGTCTCGGTGATAGTTAGTAATTAATTATTTCTTTATTATATAACAATGTTTTTGTTATTATTAAATTGATTACTTATTAATTTTGTTGTAATTATCATAGAAGATGACAAGGATGATGTGGTCTTAGAGGTTCGAGATGATATTGACCTTGGATCATTTGGTGATGTCAACATGAATGATAGATCTAATGCTCAAAAGTGGTGAAGTTGGCACGGACAACAATGAAAATGAGGATTACGATGCTTGGCTAATGGAGGGCTTTCAATGGGATTAGGCAAAAAAGTAATGTTTTATGGCATGATGTGTTTGTAGTAGATTGGTTTTGAACTTTTGTTTTATATTTATTTATCTACTTTCATTTAGGAATGATGGATGATCATTAGTGTGTTTTAAGATTTGGAACTATAGATCTTATCTCTATGCTTGGTTTATGTTTGTGTTTTATTTGACAAATAGGTAATATTAATTGCTTTTAGTATAATATTTTTATTACTTTCATTATTATGATTGTATTTATAATATGTTCTATTTTTTAACTTTGATATATTTGTAGATTGTGCAGTGATTTGTGTTTGTCAAACGTGTTGCACAACCTGTTTAGAGAAAGGTCTTCAACGAATAAAAACAAGGTATGTCACATTATTATTGCAAATTACAATTTCATTGTGAGTGATATTTGAAAATTCTATTATTTTATTGAATTTAATTTTTTTTCATTTTTATATTTATATTTTTAATATATATATTTGAAAATATATTTATGATGTAATTATGATGTCATGGTTTGACTACTTCGACCCGATGGTTGAACCGGTGACCTGTTCACCTGGTCGCTTTTTCGGTTCACTCAGCGGTCCGGTTTTCAAAACATTGCTATCACCAAAATAATAATAATAATAAATTAACAATGATTAATAGTCATAAGTTTTTACAAATTGTTCGTAATAATTGTAACAACAATTCGTATGTGCAGTTAAGATTCCACAATATCATCTAGCATATCCATTTAAACTGAAACCTTTGTCTATTTGTTTTCTTCAACAAGGAATTTCATATTTTCAGTATCCTTTTGTATACTACTTGGTAACTAATAAGCTACAAGAGCTTACACAGTATTCACAACAAACCATTGTTAGACATCAAGGAGAGCTTTGATAGTTAACAAAATCAGTGAAACAAAAACTGTTGTAATAGAAATACCAAATGAGTTACAACTAAAGTTGGTTAAGCTAAATAGTTAAAGAGTTAGATTAATCCTAGTTAGTGAGTTCTATAACTAACTTTAGTAGCTCTATACAAGATAGCCTCATCCCTATAATCTATATTAATATTGAATCAATTGAAATGAATCCTTTTTAGAACATTTATTGCAGATGCTATCTGTTAAAGGTTATAGGTATTTAGACCCTGCCACTAGCAAGGTTTATATGTCTAAGGGTTGTTTTGGGTATGGCTTATAAGTTGGTTTTTATATTTATTACGAAAATACGTGTAAAAAAGTAGAGAGATGATATGACTTAAATAAACTAATAAACTAATAAACTAATAAACAACTTGTTTATGGTATTACAAAATGAGCCCTAACTTCATTTTCCCTTGGCCAGTTCTTGCTCTTCTTTTCCTTTTGTGGAGTAGCGGCAGACCTTTTGGTCTTCCTCTCCCATGTTCCCCTCTCTACCCTTATTGTCTTCTTATTTTTTCTACAATTATTTCTTCCATTTTTTTTCAATTTCATATAGCTCAGGCTTCATCTCCTCTAGTTTTCAGGTCTAATCTTCTTCCAGGCATAAGACTAGACTAGTAGCTAAAATGTATCTTTAAGAGGAAGACAATAATTATCATGATACCTTTAGTCTTGTTTCTAAGCAACCTACTATCTGATTCTTTTTGCTTGGCTTTTTAGTTTCAGTGGAAAATTAAGCAATTGAACATTTCCAATGCCTCTTCATGGTATTTTGGAAGAGGACGTTTACATGTCTTAGCCTCAGGGCTTTGTTGATTAAGCTCATCCTTATCTTATGTACAAGCTAACCAAAGCCATCTATGGACTCAAACAGTCCCCTAAAGATTGGTTTTCAATTTTTTCTTCTTTCCTTCTTTCCAATGGTTTAAAAAACAGCCACCATGATTCTTCTCTTTTTATTCAAAAGACTTCCACTACAATTATTATCATGCTCATTTACGTTGATGATATACTCATCATTGGCAATGATTCAGTCTATATTGCTTCTTTAGTCACTCACATGCACTTTTTGTTTCCTATAAAAGAGTTGGAAAATATCAACGACTTCTCGCCAAGACTGGCATGGTTGAGTGCAAGCCTTATTCCTCACTCATATCTGTCATGCCCTTTTCTCATATTGGTGCTTCAATGCCATATTCTCAACTATCCTTCGTGGAAGGTGAGAGGTCTAAGGAAATTAATTAGGAAGCTTGTGATGTCCAAGAAATTAGTTATAGTGTTCTCCCAAAAGATTGTTCTGAGAAAAGATGAATTTGTACAGAAATTTAGTAAAAGGTTGATCTATTTGATGGTCTACATTCAATTTAGGCCGAAGGCTCTTTTATTCTGCAAAGGAATTTATTTCTTAGAAACTTCATCTTGCACGAAGGTTCCCTTTGTGTTTTGGTGAACTTCGATGGGCCAATTGGTGAAACTCAGTGCTTTCAATTGGTCTCAGCTCAGTGCTCTTTATCAAATGTTCTTCTGCCCCTTGGATCTTGGGAAAGAATTTATTTGAAGTCTTCATAGTTGGAGATAGGAATGGTTGTCTAAGATGTATCTAAGGCATAATTGGTTTTTAGATAATTCATTGATGAAATGGTCATTTTTGTTCTACCCAAGATTGGAAGAATATTCACAAGCACTATGTGGAGTAATAGACTAGGCTCCACCAGTTCTTATTTTCAATTTTTGCCTTGATAGTATTATGTTCATCATTTGGAGCCTTCGTAGATGTCTTTCTTATTAGTGCTTGGCTCTCCTCGTTGATGAATCTGCTAAGAGTGGTTTTGCTTAAATTTGATTTTATGATGTTGGGATTTTATGAGTGAAGAGGTATTTTTCTTTTTTTAAGTGTCATGGCTTTTATTAATTAGGAAGTAATAGAGTTAGGCATGGAAGCTTCAAACTTGAGAGATTATTTTAGAAGGACTTGTCCATATTAGAAGACTTTGCTAGACAATTGCTCTGTTATTATTGCCTCTTTTTTTCAGTGGACTGCTCCATTGAGGCCTTTTGGTGCTCATCTTGAGTTTAGTATGTTGGTGTTCTATTGCTCTGGTTAGTTGTAGAAGTCTTGAATTTAGGCGTGTAGCTGTGTTTTTGGGTGTATTCGTTTTAATGTTTTGGTAGTGTTGTCTTGCCAACTTTGTTTAGCTTGGTTTGGGATTCTTACTTGATTTGCTTGGGGCATATTCTAACTTAGTTGGAATGTGCTTCTTAAGCAATTATATTTTTTTCTTAAACTTATTGATGTAATTTGTTGTACTTCTTGTACTACATTATTCATCAGTAAATTTTATTTTGCCGATCGAAAAAAATGGATGTTTGCTTAGTGCTTTGTAGTACTTAATAATTACAAGGTGAAATTTAGTTTTTGCAATTAATCATACTTGTCAATTTATGCAAAATCCAGCGAATGGACATTTTGCTATATATACGCTCTCCATTTGGACCTGTTATAATTCTTGGATACCTTTGTTGTATTCCCAATGAAGAGATCAAGAAAGATCACATTTTTGATGGCCCAAAAAAGATGATTTCACTTGAAGAAGGCTTGAACACCCTTTCCCAACCCTTTTTTTTTAATCTCTCAAAGACTAAAAATTTCATTTTTGACCCTTAGAAGCTCAAAATACAGAACAAAGCCCAAAAGTCACGAGTTTTCCTTAGAATGATGCTCGTATACTTAGTTTTGACCAACATGGTGCAAACTAGACTAAGCACGGCACATACCGCACTAAGTTCTGTATGCTACACTGAGTTTCGGTTATGCTTTATGACATGGCGCGTGTTGTACTGTCACGATATGGCATGTGCTATAATGTGATATGGCATGCTCCATATCATGTCGACACAAAATGGCTGGTGTCATATAATGATATGATAGGCACTATATCGTGACTGGTGTGTGCTATTCTGCAACTGTACTTGCATGTCCTTGCACATTGGTCCAAGATTTGTCTAGTTGACTTTCCCCACCCTCTTAGACCTTTGACTCTATAAATAGAGGCCTCTTTTTAGTTGGGAGGATAGTGGAATCATAGAGAAAACTTTGAGAAACACTAGAGCTAAGTATTGGTGAGGTAAGGAGATCTCAATTCTCTTCATTTTGCTAAAGTCTAGTGTAAATATCTTCTAAAACCTTTGAAATCATCTATCTCGAAGCTCCTAAATCAGTACCTAAACACTCTCCATCTCTCAAACATTGAAAATCTTGTTCAAGTCTTCAAATCAAGCTAGTCATATTTAAGTAAAGAGTCATAACTGAAGGAGGACAAGGGTGGCGGCTTTGTTGCTATTTCAATCACGCTTCTATAGGTATTACTTGCTGTTTTCCTAGTTTTTATTAACTTTGTCGTTTATTTCTTTAACCAAATGCATAGATAGTTGCTTGAAAAAGCATGTTTTGACTCTTAATCATGTAGTGATAAATTTTAATACAAATGTAGTGGTTTTTCATGCTTAGCTAGCCATAATATAGTCATTGCATAATTTTTTTTTTTAGGTCTAAACCACCAGTATCCGGAAGTCCACAGGACCCCGACTAATCCGGTTCGAGCCGGGTAGGACCACAAGAGCGGCAAAGCTCTCCCAACAAGTTTTTAACACAGCTGCGTTCCCAAGTCTCGAACCCAAGATATTGGTTAAGCTAGCATAGCCCCTTACCAGCTAAGCTACGTGCTTGTGGGTATAGTCATTGCATAATTATGAATGCTTAGAATAATCCTTTCTCATATGTTATTCAAGAAAATCACATTTATTGCCTTTTAAGTGTTTGTGTATGTAAGATTTGTATCTTTGAGGTAGAATACAGATTTTCCATGTTAAAGTTCATTAGATTGTCATAAAAATATGAATTTTGCTTTTCCTTTTCGCATTTCTTTAGTTTGTAAGTAGTTAAGTTTTGAATTGCATGTCACAACGTTTTCTTTGATTTTTAGCATTGGAATACCTAGGTGTCGTTTGGTAACACTTACGTTTTTAGTTTTTTGTTTATATTTACAAAAAATTAAAAAACTCAAATAAAAACTTGCTTGGTAAAATTTTTGATTTATAAATCAGTGGTCTCAGTTTATAAATTTGGCCAAAAAATGAAAACACAAAAAATGTGTTTTCGTTTTGAGTTTTTTTTTTTTTTACCACCCAACACTAGCCACCACCCGCCACCATTTTCCACTACCGTCTTCCGCCACTACCACCCACCACCACCTGCCACCACTACTCACCACCCACCTACCACCACCAGCCACCACCCGCCACCACCAGCCACCACCCACCACCCACCCACTCGCCACCACCACCCATCCCTCGCCGCCACCACCACCACCACCACCTACCTGCCATCAACCCGCCACCACCATCCGCCGTCTACTTGCCACCACCACTCACCACTCAACTGCCACCACCATCTACCACCAGCCACCCACCATCGCCAGCCACCTACCACCCACCCGCCACCACCACCTACCACCGCCACCGTCACCCACCCACCCACCCACCACCACCACCACCCGCCACCACCCACTACCACCCGCCATCTGCCACCCACCTGCCACCACCACCCACCACCCACCACCACCACCACCATCACTACTACCACCCACTCGCTACCACTCACTACCTGCCACCGTCACCCACCCACCCACCATTACCACCACCCGCCACCACCACCCACTCACTACCACCCACCACCCGCCACCGTCACCCACCCACCCATCACCACCCGTCACCTACCCGCCACCACCACCCACCTGCCACCACCCGCCATCCGCCACCCACCTACCACCACCATTCACCACCCGCCACCACCACCACCACCACCCACTCGCTACCACCCACCCACCCACTCGCTACCACCCACCACCACCAGCTACCCACCACCCACCGTCACCACTTTCCACCACCGTCTTTCGCCGCCACTTGCCACCACTTGCCATTTTTCACTCTTTTTTATATTTTTGAATTTTTTTAAATATCTTGTCAATTACCAAACACGTTTATAGTTTATATTTTTCTAAAAATAAACAAAAAATAAATAAAAATCAGTTTATAAAATTTTTGTAAATATAAACTGAAAACGTAAACGTTACCAAATACACCCCTACTGTTTGAGCATGAAATAGCTGCGAGAAATTACAGTTTTAAACTCCAACTTGTATCATATGCCCATGAAACATGCCATGAGTTTCCTCTTTAGATAGGCCCATCCATATTTTCCTTTAATTTGTGTTTTATAGCCATGATTTGCTCACTGTGTTTTTTTTTTTTTTTTTTATCAGCAAAAAAGAAGTTTATTGATGGAAAACATACGAAGTATGAAAATTACATCAATTAAGAGGAGGGTGCAAAAAGCATCATAATGGAACCTCAAGATCCCAACCAGGTTGGCACCAAGAAACCCACCAAATCATCTGCTAGCACTAACTCCAAGGTCGAAGTTTGTGAGTAACCAACATACAGAGCAAAACAGGAAAAACCCCAAAACAAAACACCCAACACAAGACACCCTTTTGAAGCAATAATCTTCCCCCAGTAAACAACATTATCATCACAGCAGTAAAGTTGGGTTGAGCTTAAAATTGGGTTGAGCTTCCTTAAGAAGAAACACACTTCCTCCTAGACATCAATCTTCACCCATTAAACAACAGCAACAACAAAATTGAACAAGAACAATAGCAACTCTACAGCTGTGGCAAAAGCCCACACTTCAAACCAGAACCAAGCAAAAACCAATGCTCCTGAAGCAGCAAAACACTCTGTAGCAGTGGTAAAAAAACCCAGCAGCAGTCCACCCCAAACCCAAATTAATAGATATCAGCAGCAGGATTGATACCAGAATTGATAAATTAGCAGATATCACCTGTAGCAAAATCTGAGCTGATGCAGATTATCAGTGGCAAAAACACTTTGCAGCAGTGGCAAAAACACCCAGGAGCAGTCCACCCCAAACCCAATTAACAGATATCAGCAACAAGATTGATAACAGATATCAGTAACCAAACCAGAATTGATAAATTAGCATATATCACATGTAGCAAAATTTGAGCTGATGTAGATTAAATATAATGTCATTTATTGAGAGGGGCACACCTGTGCATGATGCTTTGAACCATATTGTAATTCTCATTTTGATCAATTCACAGAGTTTCTTCAAGCTAGGTTGGGCATTGTTGAAAATACAATCATTCCTTAACTTCCATACTGACCAAAACACCGCAAACGAAATGATTCTCCAAATCTTCTTCTCTAATTTTTTGAACTTTGATCATGACCACCAAAGAAGTAGCTCATCCACTGATTTTGATATCACCCATTGAATACCTCACCATCTCATAATTTTGGACCATACTAACCAAACAAAAGAGCAATGCAAGAGTACATGATTGTATGTTTCCTCCTCCTCATTGCAGAACACATAATGTAAACTAGTATAATTCTCCAGAATCCCCATCCTGTGAAGATAATTCGAAGTCTTAATCCTTCTCTTCCAAGCAAGCCAGCCAAAGAATTGGACTTTTGGGGGTGCCATATTCTTCCAGATGCACTCTATTATCTTGAAAGTAGAACCCAAGGAGGATTCGCACCAATGGTATGCTGATGAGACAGAAAAGACTCCTGAAGGATTCGCTATCCATTTCAGTTTATCAGTGACATTCACCCTTAACTCAGATGCATTAAGCAACATCCCCTTCAATCTATCTAATTCCTCCATTTCCCATACAATAAACTCCTTCGAAACAATGGATACCAATCATGTTGACCAACTCTAGCTCTCACTGTAGACACAGATTTAGATTTGTTCGGAGCCAATAAAAAGAGTCTAGGGAACATATCCTTCAAGCAAACTGAACCAGCCCAATTATCAAGCCAAAAATTTGCCCTCAAGCCATCCCTAAGTTCAATTGTAGTATTCGAATGAAAAAAGCCCAGCACTTCAGGTTTAGATACTACAATTCCCACAATGTCTTCCTATATTTTAGACATCCTTCCACCTCTTACAAATGCAGGTGACCACACATCAGTAGATCCATAGTATTTTTTGCAAATCACATTCTTCCACAGGGATTTCTCTTCTGCCCCAAACCTCCACCACCATTTTAATAGTAAACATACATTCATTAGGTCAGTTCTTTTCACACCCAGCCCTCCATGACTTTTACTAAGAGTAACCTCTCCCCATTTAACCAAATGAATTTTCCTTCTAAAGTTCGAGCCTCCCCAAAGAAAAGTTGATTGGATTTTAGCAATCTCCTTTGCTACTCCTGTAGGCATCTTAAACAGATAAAGATAATAGATAGGCAAACTAGACAGCACAGTTTTTATAAGTGTTAATCTACCTGCAAAAGAGAGGTACCTTCTTTTCCATGAGGCAAGCCTTAATTTAAACTTTTCAATCATAGGCTGCCAAGTCAACTTTCTACTAGGGCTGGCTCTCAAAGGCATTCCCAAGTATTTCAGAGGTAGTTTTTGATAAATGCAGTGTAATTTAGAAGCAAACTCTTGACATAGAGTTGACGTTATACCCACCCCACACACCACACTTTTATAGTAGTTGATTTGCAGGCCCGACAAAATTTCAAAGCATCTCAATATTCTCTTGATCATTAATACCTCCTCCCATTTAGCTTCACAGAACAATATAGTATCATCAGCAAATTGCAAGTGCGTGATCCTAAGGTCAGAACCCACAATTGCACCCTTGATCAAACCCAGCTGTTTTGCCCTTTCCAACAATATATTAAGACCTTCTGCCATTATATTAAATAGAAAATGTGATAACGGGTCTCTTTGTTTGAGCCCTCTCTGAGGTTTAAATTTAGAAGTTGGAGAACCATTCACCAAAATAGAAATGCTTGTTGAAGTTACACATTCTTTTATCCAGCTCACCCACTTAGCCCCAAACCCAAAGTTGGATAGCATTGAGAATAAAAATTCCCAATTTATTGAATCATATGCTTTTTCAAAATCAAGCTTCAATATTACCCCCTTTCTTTTGTCCTTCTTCCACCCATCAACAACCTCATTTGCAATCAATATCCCATCCAAAATATTTCTTCCCCCAATGAAGGCACTAATTATTCTAGGCATTACTTTCTTCATCCTATTGGAAAGTACCTTTGCAAGGATCTTATACAAGGAACTAATAAGACTGATGGGCCTATACTCTGCAAGGCTAGAGGGAATATCATTTTTTGGAATCAAAGCTATAAAAGAGCTGTTAAGACCTCGAACCAACTTCCCATTCTGGTGAAATTCAGTCATAAATTGGAGAACATCACCCTTAATAATATTCCAACATCTCTGAAACATGTTAAAATTAAATCCATCTGGACCAGGAGACTTATTACCTCCACAATTCCTAATTGCTGACTTCACTTCAGATTCTGAAAAAACTGATTCCAAAAATTTAGAGCTTTGATCTTCTCCAATGGTGTTAAAAGGACCTAGCAGCCCTGGTCTGCTACACCAAGAATCTGAGAAGTGGTTAAGAAAATGATTTTTCACTTTAGCCCTAACATCTTGAGGATTCTCTACCGCAGAACCATTAATCACAATAGAACATAAGGCATTCCTGTTCTTCCTACTACAAGCCATAATGTGGAAAAATTTTGTATTTCTATCACTTTTAATTGCCCAATTCGGCCTTGATTTCTGCAACCACACCCACTCCACCATTTTGCTTAGTTGCCATGCTTCCCCTTTAGCCTCCCTCCTTCTAGCAGCCTATGATGATGATAATGACCCTTCTTCAGCCCGTAAGTCCAAAGTATGTAATTCCTCTTCAACTTGTTTCTGCTTGAATTCAACATGACCAAAGACCTCATTATTCCACTACTTTAATGTAGCTTTTAAAGCTTTCAATTTATTCAAGAACTTAAACCTTGCCCAACCATCTATCATTGTTTCTCACCAACATTTTTGAACTACCTTCATAAAGCTTGGATGAAGAAGCCATGCATTAATGAATTTGAAGGGTCTAGGGCCCCAGTCCCTCTCATCTTCCATCAGTAGGATAGGGCTATGATCTGAAAACCTTCTAGGGAGACCCCACAATTTGAAGTTAAAATTACACATCTAGTCTGTGTTAAGGAGAAATCTGTCTAATCTACTCCATCTTTCCCCATCCTGAGAATTACCCCAGGTGAAATTTCTCCCGAACATTGGTAAGTCAATGAGCTCTAATTGGTCAATCATTGCTTTGAATTCTCTCATCCCCCTATCCATTCTAGAGCACCCTTTTTCTTTCTGATATTCTTTGGATCTCATTGATATCCCCCCCTACACACCAAGGATTTGGAAATACTGATTTCATATTTAACTGGATATCTCACACCTCCTTCCTTTTAATTGCATCATTAGGACCATATACATTCACCACCACACACTGAAAAATATGATAAAGCGTACCTGATAGGAGAATGAAATTTTTATTGCAGCAACAATCTTTAATTTGAAACACTTCTGGATTCCATACAGAAAGTAAACCTCCAGTAGCTCCTGCTGAGTCCACAGCCATAAAATCCATCATCTCTCCTGCCCAAATTGACCTAGCTAACTTTTCATTACTCACAGATTTCTTAGTCTCTTGCAGCAACACCATGTCAACTTTATTGTCAAGGAGCACCTTTTTTATCCTCCTCTTTTTAATTGGCTTTCCCAATCCCCTCACATTCCAAGATAAGAGCTTCATTACAAAATGTCCATAACTCCTTATACCTCCTAGGGATGTTATTCAGTTAGCATTGCCCTCCCTCTCCTTCAGCTTTACAATATCTCTCTCTTCCCACTCCATTAATTTGCTTATAATCTCATTCTCTTTACCTTTGCTGTCCAACCCAAGGACCCTACTGAGCTGCAGGTTTGTTTGAGCTTCATTAAGTTTGCTTATAATCTCCTCTTCCTGTCCATTGCCGTCCATCCTAAGGACCTTGCTGAGCTGCACATTTGTTTCAGCCTCATTAAGGACTCTCCTTCTTGACTCACTTGACATGGAGAGTGAAATTGCTGCTACTGCTGACCTGAAAACAGCCCCTTTCTTTAAGCTCATCGACATTTCTTTCCTATTTTTTCCAAACTGAAGACTGCCCTTCTGGTCGAAATAGTGACCTGAAACCCCTTTTGCTTTTTCCTTTCTGGTAGCTTTTCTGATTTGATAAGAATTTGATGCTTCTTCTCGTGAGCCCTTCTGATATGTCTGTTTGTTCTCTACATTTTGGGCTTGGTACAATAAGTTACTGATATCCTGGTTTGGATCCGAACAGTTGGGCTGTACAGCAGCACACTAGCATGGCCCATATCACAAGTCTGTTCATGGGCCATGTTAAGAACCACTTCAAGATTCAACCCAGGTGTGTACCGAGTAGGCCCACTTAAACTTCTCATGAAGCCTGAAGTAATCACCTCTCCATCAACTGTTCTATTATCCCCCTGCTCATTGATCCTTTTGTTGTTATTTTTTATTTAATTTCCAGCATATTAGTGTAGTTTGCACAGTTAGAAACATGATAGGATCTTCCTTTAAAATTAAGATTTCATGTTACATTTTTTCTGCATATTTATTGTGTTATTTAGGAAGTTTACTTAATTATCTTTCTTTTCATTACATTATTGAACTAAAAGATTTGTCTTGATTTTTTTCTCCTCTTCCTTTCTTGTCATTGAGTAATAATTATTTTTATTGCTTTGATTATTGGGGTTTTTTTTTAAGGTCCCTCGTATTAAGATTTTATAGCATAAAGGACATCTAATATTTTCATAATATCTAAGGTCCCTCAAGTTGATCTAGAGAAAATTAGTCCAGAGAAATTTCATCTAGAGAAATTCTGGACTCCCAAAGAATTTCTCTGGGTTCAACCCAGAGAAAATTCAAATTTCTCTGGGTTCAGTTTGACCAATTTTCATACCAGAGAAAATTGATAAATTCTGGACTTCCCAAACCCAGAGAAAATTGACTTCACCAATTTCTCTGATCCACTCTCCAGAGAAATTTCCCTTCTCTCTAGATAAAATTGAAATTTATCTGAACAAAATTGTTTGTTTTTGTATAGGATCCTTTCTTTGTGAAACCAGAGAAAATTCAAATCCTTTACCAGAGAAAATTAAAAATCTTGACAAGCTGAACTGGTTAAATGTTTTTGTATTATATTAACAAAAATACAAGGCTTGAATTTTTGGATATATATGTATATAAAAGAAACATGAATATGGGTTTCTATTGGACACCTTCTTAGTTTTTAGGTTTTCTCTGCTCGGTATTTTTGTTACCTGTCAACACAGGTGTGAAAACTATGAACTGCAAGTCGGCACAGAGAAAATTCATATGTCCAGAGAAAATTCACAGTTCAGAGAAAATTCACACATCTGGAAAAAATTCATAGTCCAGAGAAATTTCACACATCAAGAGAAAAATCACACAATCCGGAGAAAATTCAATATGATTTGCTTACATACTCGGCCTGTGACTAGAGCAAGCATTACCTGAGCTGCTTGTGAAATAGCAACAACTCAAGTGCTGCACCTAACTGAATAAATGGCTGATCTGAACTTCAGTACATTTACATAAGATTGAGATATCAAGGAATAAAACCAAACAACAGTTGCCATAAAACCACCATGTACTGGATAATGGCAATTTGGGTTGTTCACCATACATGTCAATATTATCTTCTCGCTCTCTCTGATTCTGTTTCTGACAAATATTCCACTTCTGAATTGTCTCAACAATTAACCTTGCATCGGTTTCAGGAGCAGAGTTGTAAGAGCCTAATCCGGAGACCACTGTTGCAGACTCTAACCCAGACGATGCCCTGTGATCCGGAAGTCTCTGTAGCACTTGAAGCACAAGTTCATCGTCGCCGCTACGCCGAAGAAGCCACACTCATTGGCGCAGAGCTTTGTCTCCGATGATTGGAAGCTCGTGCTGTCGCTGATCTTGTTCCCTTCAGAACCCATCTCTCTTTCTCTCTCCTCCTTCCCAAAACCAAAAAAAAATTTAGGTTAGGATTTGTGAATCAAAATCTCTCTCTTTGTGTTCGATGCTTTGATCGCAAATGACCTTCAGGTTTATGTTGGTTTGGGGACACAAACGACCTTCGATAGTTTAGGGACAAAGAGTCAAATTTCTCTGATATATGTTTAGGGACCTTAGGCATCAAAAAATAATTTTGTGAATCTCTTCCATTATGAAAAGTGGGAGAGGGACCCTAGACTAATTTTCCCTTGATTATTTGCCTTTTTGCTTACATCTTGTAAATGCATGTGTAAGTTTATTTTTAGTTTATAAAGAAAAATTCATGCTAACTAGAGACTAATCACATGGTTAAGTTAAATGGGTACTTAATACCTTCATAATTAGTAATATAACTGGCTCCCGAACTCATTTTCAATTGGTAATGATGGAACTAATGTTTATCCTTGGAGGTTCATATATAAAGTTTCCCGAGACATGTAACCGGGTGGCAACTCTTTAAATCAATTAAATGCTTTTTTGGACCTACAGTTTCCTCTGGGACATGGTTTACTAGACCGTTCTTCTACAAGTGTCAGCTCCAAAAGCCCCGCCAAGTTTTATTAGGAGAGAAGACCAAATGTGGTCCACCACACACGCCCCTTGCCATTAGGGGTGGGCATCCGCCCGTTCGCTCACCCAGCCCGCTCAACCTGACCATATTTTTTTAAGGATTTGAGAAGTTTGTTTTAACCCATAGGACTGGACTGGGCTAACATTTTCAGTCCGATATATTAATGGGTTGTACTTGAAATTTATATTTTCAATCTAGCTCGACCTACTGGTAAACATTGAATGAAAAGATTGAGACCGAGGTCACCTGAAGCTTTGGCGGATGATTGTTCGAGGGCGAAACAACTGCGAAGACGAGAAGGCCAACAATGGTGGGTATTATTACAACCATGATGCAACAAATCCCGATATTGCGAGTCTTCTATTCGGATTTGAAATCGTTGGCAGACGGGAAGGAATTTGGTGGGAAGCCCATTACTACTTTTTGATTTTGATTTTTCATTGATTAAGAAATGAATTGAATCACATAGAATTTTTAGAGATGTTGAGAATTAAAGGTGTTGAGAGATTGGTTTTATAGACATGCACAAGTCATATTTATATATTGGAAGTGTACGTGCTTGGGGGGTATTAATATATCCATATCTGAGATCTTCGAGCACTCCAATTGTTAATTATATCCTATAATTTAATAATTTTATTTAGGAGATACCATTCGTATAAAAATAACTACCATATCCCCGTCTTATATGTGGGCAACTAACAGAATGTGGTAAACAATATTAAACATGTTAAAATCAATTAAATATTATGATATTAATTAAGACAGGTATTTAAATAATATATTTGAGTGATTTCACTATGTTTATATAGATATGCATGGCTAATTCAATTTTTTGATAATACACTCAATCGGATAAACTCAATTAAAAAGGAAGAGTAAGTGTAATTTTTTTTTTAAATATAAGATAAAAATTAAAAAAAAATTAAATTTATATTTGAAGATAAACTATAAGAATATAGAAAGAAAAAAATTAAATAAATTCTTGAAAAAGAATAAACTTAATTGAAAATCAAAAGCAATAGTGGATTCTGTAAATATAAGATAAAGATATAAAAAAAAAAAAATCAAGTTTAAATTTGAAGATAAACTATAAGAATATAGAAAGAGAAAATTAAATAAATTCTAGAAAAATGAGGTATAGAAAAATTCAGTAAACATCAAATGAAGATTAAAAAACATAAATAAAATTGAAAAAAAAATCTAATATAACTCTAATAATTGAAAAACAAAAGAGGGTAGTAGTTTCAAAATTAGATAAGAGTGAAATGTCACCTATAATTTTTTAAATTTTGGGAAAAAAAATCTCAAAAATAAGAATTGGGGTTTAGTGAGTTAAAAATTAGATAAAAGTTAAATGTCACTTATAATTTTTTAAATTTAAATTTTGTGTAGTTAAAAAATAAGCATTTATGATATCTTTATTATAAAAATTATTTTGTGTCTACTAATAATTTTTAACAATTTGTGTCAATAACCTATAAATTTTAACAATTTTTGTATTTTGAAACTACTAAATAAAAAAATAGCATCACTTGTCTTTTTAAAATCTTAGTTAGGCTTCGTTTGGGAACCCTCCCTTTTAGCCAAAAAGCAAAAAAGTTACTAAATTAGCCAAAAAGCCAACAACGCATACCAAAAAGTCAAAGATTCTATTTTCTCTCCACTTTTTGCACATCTTTTCGTAAAAGCCAAAAAGTCATCCCAAACATACTAGTTTTTTTTAGCTTATATTTTAGCCAATAGCCAAAAAGTTACTAAATTAGCATGTTCCCAAACGAGGCTTAGTTTTATTTTTACATTATGTTATGATAATCTAATCATTTATTTTAATTTTATAACCTATAAATTTCAGCATTTTTTTTTTAAATTCGGAAGCTACTTAATAATAAAAAAAATAACATCACTTTTTTTTTTATTTAAAATCTTTGTTGGTTTTATTTTTATTTTGTGTTATATGATAATATAATAATTCATTTTAAATAATACAGTTTTAAGTATAAAACACACATAATTTGAATGTTTCTCTTGCAGTAACACATGTTATGCATGTGAATAAAAAATTCAACAATTAGAGGGAAAAAATTTATTACCTATGATTTTTTTCTAAATGCATAAAACTTATTTATTTAAATTAAGTTTTAAAATTTTGATTATAAATATGTTTAAGGTTTATAATTTCAACACAACATAGTTGAATATATATTTAAATTAAGTTTTAAAATTTTGATTATAAATATATTTAGCGTTTATAATTTCAACACAACATAGTTAAATAATAATTTTGTTTATTAAAAATTTAATCCAACTTTTATTAAATCATTCACATATTGAATTCAATTTGTTTAAAAATTACATCTCGTTTGGCAACTCAATCTTTTAGTTTAAAAGTCAAAAAGTCACTAAAAAAATTAAAAAGCTAACATGCTATACCTAAAAGTCAAAATTTTCTTTTTCTCTCTATTTTTTGCACATATTTTCGTAAAAAGTCAAAAGTCATCCCAAACATATTAATTTCTTTTACTTTATATTTTAGTCAAAAAGTCAAAAAGTTATTAAAATGACATGTTCCTAAACAAGGAAATGTAATTGAATGTAACTATTTTTTATTGTAAAAGAGAAACTTATCATTTAAAAACCTACTTAATTAGTGTACTCACTACATATATGCAAGTAAACAAATTTAAACTCATGAAAATCTCAAATAATATATATATATATATATATATAAGCAAAAATGTTATAGTGTTATATAATTAAGTTTAGTTATATTTGAATTTAAATTGAGCTTTCTCCTATATTTATTGCAACATAATGGAACACATACATTAATATAATTGAAGAAAAAATATAATGAAAAATAAATGGGATTGAACAAATACTTCCTTCAAACTCATGAATGTATTCCAAATTCTCTTCTGGTTTGATAAAATTTTTCTTAAAAAAAAATGTGTGAACTTCAATTGCATCGCAAAACATCATTTTTGTGTTGATCTTTTAGCTTTTTGTTGTAACTGCTACTTTTTTACTGTACATTATACTTAGATTCAAAAAAAAAAAAAAAAAAACCAAATAAACTAAAACTAAAAAATAAAAAATAAAATATGCAAAAGAAAAAAGAGAGTAAAAACACAACATAAGATTTCAAACATGTGTTTCTTTTCATATAAGATGTCAAAAATTGTGCATAATTGGTCCAATCATCTGTTTAATTCCTCTGCAAGATTCCTTCTCTTCTCTAATCTTTTTGCCCAATTTCATGTGGTCATGGATGTTGGGTTTAGAGACTTGTAAGTTTAATTTTTTGTGAAATATATTTGGGTAAGATAAAAATCTAATGAAAGAATTTGAATTAGAGTCAAACTATTTTTTTCTCTCTAAAATATTTTGAAAATCTCTTATCCATTTCGAATTTGAATTTTGAAATGGATTAGTGTACTTTCTATTTGAAAGTCATAAATAAAGAGATATAAGCAGATTAATTATTATTATTTTAAATGATTCTATAAAAACTAGTCAATAGAAGATTTTTTTAATTATTTAAAAAATAAAAATTCTAGAAAAATAGTATGAAGGTTTAAGATTCACAAGGACATTCTCATTAGAAATCTCATTTTTCTTTATATATGTGTGTGTGTGTGTATAGATGAGGCGTGATGTAAGCTTAGTAGGACAATATGCTTTCCAGATTTGTAAGAAATAATTTTAAAATTATGGTCAATATATTTTCAACCTTACTAAT
Organism: Camellia sinensis; assembly: GCF_055761805.1. Classification (NCBI taxonomy): domain Eukaryota; kingdom Viridiplantae; phylum Streptophyta; class Magnoliopsida; order Ericales; family Theaceae; genus Camellia; species Camellia sinensis. Next base: position 156,108,837 of record NC_138967.1, read on the forward strand.
TTTATATAAATGAGATTTGTATATTAAAGGTAATTTATATTTTATCAAAAAAATAAAAGTAAAGAAGAAGAAAGAAAAGACGAGACAAGAAAGAGATAAGCTCGAGAGAAATGAGAAAAGAGGGGAAAAAAAATTAGAGAAAATTACATGCCAGAGGTGTTTTGAAAATTAATTACAAATTTATAAAAAAACAATTATGGTTTTTACTTTTTAATATTTGTAAAGTTTAGAACTAATTTAAAAATAACTTTCCAAACACAAACTGATTTGAAAGTATTCCAAAAAACTACACTTAAACACAGTGGAGACCCTACTCTCTCTCTCTCTCTCTCTCTCTCTCTCTCTCTCATCCTAACTTCTTTCTTTATTCTTTAGGGAGGAAAGGGTGGTGCTTCTAGCCATCCTCTCTCTTTCATTTCTTCTCTCGCCGGTTATCCTATTTTATTTCTTGTTCATCACTATGCTAGCCATTACTGCTCCTCTCTTCTCCATCATTGACTTACCACCGATGAGCTCTCAGATCTTTACTCAGATATGATTTTGACTGAGATCCGAAATTGCTAAACGTGCTTTCATACGTTAGGCAACCATCTCAGATCCAAAAATATTTTATTTTGTAAAGCGGGGATTAAGGCACCGCAACTACTAGTTGTGACGATGAACGGATTGTGAAGGTGATCGGTAATGCTTGTTTGATGATATATATATTTTTTCAATAATACCTCTACATGTCACTACAAGAAATAACACTTTTAGCAACCAAAAAAAGTTGGTCGCAATGTAGTCGCTAAAAACCGATTACAGAAGGTTTTTGGCGACCAAATCTAAATTGGTCGCGGAAAGTAGACATTTGCCACCATATATGTTGGTCACGGAAAGTATTTCAATTTCTCGAAAGTAGTTCATTTTGCGACAAAAAATCTAGTCGCCAAAAGATAACAATTGCGACCATCGATGCTAGTCACTGAAATTTGGTTTTTGGCGACTAAACAAAAGTTGGTCGCAAAAGTAGGCATTTGCGACCATACATGTTGGTCACGAAAAGCATTTCAATTTCTCAAAAGTAATTCATTTTGCGATGAACAATCTAGTCAATGTAAGGTAACAATTGCGACTGCCGATTATAGTCACTGAAATGCGATTTTTGGCGACCAAAACTATCCTAGTCGCAAAAAGTCTAGCACATCAACATAGCTTGTCAAGGACCTATTGCGACAAAAATTTTATTGGTCGCAAAAAAGCTTTCAATTTTAAACAACATTTTTGTCAATGTAATACTACTTTTTTTTTTGTAATACCTGTAATACATTTACAATTAATGCATAATTCATGTCCATCCAATTAATTTCAACATACCAATCCAACAACAATCTAATCTACAAACAAAAAACCATCGAAAGGAAGTCAAAATAATAATTTATCTATCTAATTACTACCACCGGTCAACATGAACACATTATTATTTGACAAAATAACCATCTATCCATCCATTGAGTTTACAAAATTACCATCCATCCATCCATCCATCCATGTACTTTACAAAATTACCATCCATCCATCCATTTACTTCACAAAATCATCCATTCATCCATTTAGTTTACAATGAATATTCACCCAATCAAAAACATATATGAGAAAATTATCAAAGATTTCAAAAACCATTCATATCCAAGTGCGTGTCATATTTGTCTGATGCAAAATATATCAAAAAGTCCATGTATAAGCATAACTTAGAATTTATACACGGGCAAACTGAGCATGTCCATAAACACGCATGACTACACCTCTAGCTACTTGTAAGGGAAAAAAAAATGAAGAAAGTGTTGTTAATAATAATATTTTTGCTTACACTTCTATTTAATTTTGTAAAATTCTATGGATCTAATTCCACTCCCAAACTAGCAATCACATAGAGCCTTATTAGCAATCACATAGAGCCTTTTGAACGTCATGATCACATCTTAACATATTGTATTAAGATGATGATTTTAACATATTCGACTTCACTTAACATATATTAAGTTTCCTCCCCATGATACAAACTCATTAAAAATTTAAGGATTTGGATCCTGATTAGAAAATTAAAGATATCTTTAGTGGAACAAATATTAACAGTTACTTCAACAACATGCATAAAGGGAACAAGTGAAATTGATTAGTCATAAAATATTTACTGTTTTAAAAGCACTAATATATGTAATAAAATTTAAAGTACTTACTCATCAAAAGAGTTGTATCCACTATGATCGCCCTACATTTGTCTCATAAAGTGTTCGAACTGCTTAGAGCGTCCTTCGTATGATTGAATTATCCCTTTCAGTGATGCTACCTCTTGTTTAAGGCCCTTAACCTCTTCATCATATGCTTGTGACCTAGCTGTAGACTTGAAAGTGGAAGATGACTTTGGACCAACCCCGAAACCTTTCAAATACCTTGACCTCTTTCCAAGGACTTGAACAGAAATTTGCTCCTGTGTCAGCAGGGTTGCTCTAGGCTGTGAAGCTTTCTCAAGAAGTTGGACCATCTTCTCCTGTCAAATTTAAAAAAAAAAGGGAGGGGGGTTGTGGTGGTGGGTGGGTTATTTACATTTATTCTTGTTGCTTTATGATTGGAACAATTTGTGTTGTCTTGGCAATTCATCATTGAACCTATTTTCTGGACAGGTTCATGTAAAGCTGTTGGGACTGGTTTGGTGGTTTGGATGTGGCTGCAATGGGCGCCCTTCCATGGATAATGTCTCTCTTGTTCTTCAAAGGAATAAACTGTTAACTTGGTGGTGGCTGCAACATACGCCCTATCATGTTATTGGTTGGAAAATCTGTGTAGTTTTAATTACTATGTGTAGATCTCTATTTCTATTTTGGTGGTTAATTTGGTCTCTAGTATTAATTCCTACTTGTACGGGTTGTGTAGGGGATTATATGTGTAGTTTTAATTACTATGTATATATATTTGTATACTTTAGGTGGGTAAAGTGCTTTTGAGTGAAACCAGGAGGACATAAAGTGTAATTAATCCAAGAAAACAAAAAACAAGTAGATAGGAATATGAATAACAAATATAGTGAAGGTATACTTACATATAACACCCCACAAATTGGTTCAATCCAATCATTCTTTTCTTACTCCAATATAAGGTCTTGTAAAAATCTACGATGTAAGGCTCCTTGCCATTTTCAATTCCCTGCATTAAAAATATAAAATGCAAGCTTAGCAATATTATTAATAAAAAAAATGCAGCATTAACTAATAGTTTTAAAATAAAAAATATGTTACCCCAATTGAGATTGTTGCTGAAAATGACCTTGAACCCATCGTGTGATTACAGGGTAACTTTTTCCTGTTTTCTATGGCTCTTTTTGACCGTTTCTACAATGCAATACCAATATTATTATATTTATCAATATCCATGTTTGTAACAAGAAATGAAGATTTCATTTTCATTGAATTTTTTTTTTTTTTTTTTGAGTGAATAAGTCATAAATTAAAACAGAAAAAATATAAGATTTCAAGGGGGATGCCCCAGGCCCTGCAGAACTATACAAAGCAAAAGACAAACAACTAAATCCAAAATAAAGTGCTAAGACAAAAGGCCAGCATCTAGACACAAAGCAACCTTAAACTATCTAACCCAATACTTCTGTTCAGCATCCATATCTAACATAAAATAACAGAACAAAAAACATGACACAAATGAAACCTATCTCAAGACTACTAGACAGCAGAATATCTCCCAAAATACTCGAACAGATTGCAGCATATCAGCACAGCTAGACAACACAATAGCAAAACAAAAGATCTTGCCTTTGGTTCCCTTAATGCATCTGCTATATGTCTGCTGCAATGCAATATTTTGCTAATATGTTGTTATGCTGCATGCTGCCGTGCTGTCTTGCTTTGGGCTGATGTGCTCTTTTGTTTCATTGAATTATTCACAGTCATTACAATGTAACACGATTTAATTGCAAGTAATGAATGAAGGATTGTACATATCAATGGACTTGTTGAATACTCTTATCAGTGGACTTGTTCAGTGCAGAGAGATGGATCATTAGAGTTCTGATAGCCCTCTCATATGATACTCGAACAAGAGTCATTTTTTAGTGAAGATAATATTAGTTTCTTGGCTTTAAAATTACCCCTCATGAGTGTGTGAAGTGGTCAAATTATCCAAATACCTTGCAAACTAAACAAGTTAACTTTAATGAAGTTAAATAATGCTAATGTAATGCAGTCCCAGGGTTTCACAAGCCTTGGTGAGCCTCATGTGAAATATCCCAAACAATTGGCAAACAGATTTGCAATTCCATCAAAGTCAATATTTTTTTGATCTACTAGCGAATGAAATTTTGCCACAAAGTTTTAGATAATTTCAATAATCCACCAAATGCTATAAAACTTGACAAGGGTACTCAGTTATTGGATGTGAGCAAGGGAAAACAGAGTCTGGTCTGAAGGTCTAGAACTTGAAAAACTAATGGTTTAAAATATAGGAAACTGATTTGGACAGATAGCAGAGATAGCTGGTGCAGGAAGAGATGTAGGAGGTATAGATGGTTTAGATAAAGAGGTAGCAGATATAGATGGTGCAGAGCAAGAGGTAGCAGGTAAAGGAGCTGAAACTGGGACAAAGACAGCACAAGAAGGTGGGACAAAGATATATAGGTGCAGACGAAGATGAGCCAAAAGAAGGATTTCCTTACTCTATAGCACACACATTCAGTTTCCTCTCTTTCTATCTCTCTCTGTAATTTCCTTACTCTATAGCACACATTCATTTGTTATATATATAGACATGCATATATAATTGTATGTATCAACATCCATTCTTTCAATTTCAAAGAAACTTGGAAACTTTGAGTTATAAGAAATTTAAACATCCATGGATTTGTAGTGCAATTGAATAAGGTATAATGGTGATTTGTGGTGCAATTAGAAGAAACATTCATGAGTGTTGAGTTAATTACCTTGTGTGTCACTAAGAAACACATGATCAATCATGTACCTCCAATCTATTTCGCTCACTCCAACACATGGGTTACTATAAGGATCTGTCCCTGCTTTCCCCAACATTTTGTAATGTTGATTCATATGATATCGCCAGCCTTTGTACAAATGTATGGCTTTTGTGTCAGTAACTTCTTGTGTAAGTGGGCTCTCATTGTATCCTTCAATCTCAAACTTGTCCTGTCCCAATTAAATAATTAGACAAGTAAACAGACATCATATATATTAACCTACTTACATCAACTATAACAATTAAATTACCTGCACAGACTGCACAATAGCTGCTCGAATGGCTGGTGGAACGTCCTCCCAATTTTCTGTTCCTTGCAAAGGGACTTGTAATCGAATTTGTGCCCCCAATTCATTAGCTGCCTTAGTGGCATTAAGACCCACAAATGTTCTCCGCTCACTAGAAACTCCAACAAAAAACTTCTTGCCACCATGTTGGGTGATAAGTCTACTAGTCTTCTTACCCCTTGTCGGACCTCGTACTCGCTTCACTGATGAACCTATATTATAAATACAAAATTTCACAGTTTCATATGAAGAGCTATTTATAGGCTGCTGCTGTGAACAGATTAATAGCAGCCTATAAAATTGAAAGAACGGATGTTGATTAACAGATGTGAATAGATTAATAGATTTTGAACAGATTAATAGATGTGAATAGATTTTGAACAGATTTGAACAGCTTTTGAACAGTTTGGAAAGAAGAGCTGTTTGAACAGATTTTGAACAGATTTGAACAGTTTAAGAGGTTCAATTTAACAGTTTCATATGAAGAGTTGTTTAGCAAATTTGAACATCTATTTAAATAACATATGTGAATCAAGAAGTCAATCAACAAAATTGGAAAGAAGAAAAGAACATTTTGTAGTAGTGTACATTCTATGTCAAAGTTGAATTGAACCTGTTGCATGTGTGTATGCCTGTTTAAGATGCATTAGTAGAAACAATTGGGGCCTTTTCTAATTAAGTATGAGACATGCAGTGTACATTCTATGTTGATTAGAATTCTTTAATCAATCATTCCAGGTTTTAGTGTCTGCATAGACATTAGATTTATCCAGTCTCCATATGACTTTACATGGGGACACACACAGTACAAGTCATCAAATCATCTTTGTGTGACAAAGAGAAGCAAGGAAGTTTCATCAAATCATGTGCTGATTATCATAATTTTCTGTCTAACATATATTCCTGTATAAACATAATTGAGACTAATCAGTTCATTATCCAATTGTATAAATTACTTGAATATGTGCATATTGTCATTACTCATGTAATGGCTAAATGTTACTGATTAAATAAATGGGTCAAACCTATTAACAGCACCGTGGGTCACAGGGTTTTTCTATTAAATAAATGGACTAAAAGCCAAACGGTACCGTTTCACTGTCACAGAACTGTGGATGTGACAACACGCCACCTCAGTCCCATACATGACAAGAATCAACATAAATTACAATGGTGGGTGCAAGAACCAAGCTGTTCTATACAAAGGATGAAACACTTACAAATACCAGTTGTCTGCAACAATGGAGATGTTGACAAGTGAGCTGGGACCTTAGTCGGGGTTGCCTCTGACACTGAATTCATCAACCTCCTCTTAGTGGCTTGCCCATGTGGCATATGTATTGTCTTTGTATGTAACAAATAAATTATAAGCAATGCATCAATAAATATTTAAAATGCGTGACAATTCATGAAATTATACGATAAGCTAATAGTCTAATATTATAACTACATTACAATTAATGAAATTATCAACAAAAAAATTCATTAGAATTTGAATCATAACTAAACATGACTTCATTAACAAGTGCATGCCATTACAATCAAGGACGTTATAATCAAAATGACTTCATAATGTAAATAGTAAAGGACATTACAATCAAGGTTCTACATCATCATCTGTATCCGAGTCATTATGACTACGAAATTCATCTTCATCATCACTAGGATCATTTGAATTTTGATCATTATCATCATCACAGATAAAATCATCTATGTTTGCAGCCTCTACATATACACCTCTACCAGATTGCAGAACCACTTCACTTGGAATAATATCAAGTGCAATATCAGTCCAACATAAAATGTTGCTAATGGAATCTACAATGGTGATTTGGACAATTTCAGTGGTCTCGTCTTGCTGGAACACATTATTCAGAATAGGCAATTCATTATCATTGGGATCTACATCCTCAAGCTTCGGCACATCCTATATTCCTCGGCGTTGAAGTCGCTCTACGACTTTCCAATGTTCACCTAATTTGGTATCATTGACATAAAAAACTTGCTGCACTTGACTTGGCAAGACAAATGGGTCATTTTGATACCAACGACTTCTTACATCAATGGTTGTTAGATGTGTTTCAGTGCGAAATGTTCTGCTGCTACCAGTGTTAAACCATTCGCATTGAAACAACACAACTCGATGCCCGAACATATATGTCATTTCCCAAACTTTAGTCAAGTGACCATAGAAATCAATTGACATACCCTGATGATCCCCTTGAACGACCACACCACTATTTTGACTTTTACGAAGGTTGTCTCGATTCGAATGCCATTATAAATACAACCCAAATAAATATTCACTATAGGACCAAGACCATTAGCTAATGACCATAACTCATCATTTGCTTCTGATGATCCTTCAGCTCATAATTGATTTATCTACATGAACATGTGACAAGGATGTATGATGTTAATATCAATCTAGGAACATTGAATTATGTTTATAATGTTTATTACATGTTTATCTATATATCTTACCCGCTCTTTGAACCACCTAGAAAATTCTTCTTGTTGCCGTATTGTAATGTCATGTACATTTGCATTCTGTAACTGATTCTTGTGTTCTTTACTTAAAAAAAAACGTGAATAATTATTACTTGAGTGTGACCATAACGAAAAAGTTATGCATATAGTTAACTAAATTAGAACAATGAGAACATACTCTAGATATTTATCGATTTCAGGACTATTGTACAAGACAAACCATTGAGTCACTTTTCTTTCACTCTCAGACACGTCAAGTGCCCTTTGAGTTAGCCCAAAAGTATGGACTTTTTGTGAAAAGACTGAATACCCCATGCCAACATCACCACCATCTTCATTTCCTTCCTTTCTGTTAAATATGGTTTCAATCCCACCAAGATACACAGAGCAAAAAGTGAGGCATTCTTTGACAATGTAAGCTTCTGCAATCGAACCTTCTGGGTGAGCTCGATTCGCTACATACCCTTTTCAAAATCCCGAGTAATCTTCAACAAATAGCATGAAATTACTATACAAACCACATATACGGTACTTTAATATTAAAAAAAATAATTTGACAATAAGCACATAATAATACCTTTCGATAGGGTACATCCATCGATATTGCACTAGCCCTCCAAGAATGGCTTCGCGAGGCAAGTGAACAGCTAAGTGGACCATGACATCAAAGAATGCAGGTGGAATATTTTTTTTCTAACTTGCAAAGTATGAGTACGATGCTTTCTTGTAATTTCTCCAAATTATTCACCCTCACTTTTTTCGAACATAACTCTTGAAAGTAATTTCCCAACTCAAACAATGCAATAGAAATGTCCTTATTAAGATACCCGTGCATCCCAATAGGAAGAAGTCGTTGTGCAAGGACATGGCAATCATGCCTTTTCAAACCGGATAACTTGTCGCCCTTAGTGCTCACACACCTAGAGATGTTTTCTGCATATCCATCAGGATACGTAATTGATTTTAAGAATGAACAAAAACCTTGTCTTTCCTTTAGGGACAATGTGTACAATGCAAAGGGCTTTTCAAAGGACCCATCAGCTCGCCTCTTTAAGTGCAAATCTTTTCTAATTTTCATATCCTCTAAATCCATGCGTGCGTTGTTCTTTCCATCAATGCTCAACAAAGTCCCAATCAAATTGTCACATATTTTCTTCTCTATGTGTATGACATCGAGGTTTTGTCGTACCTTGAGTGTCTTCCAGCAAGGCAATTAAAAAAATATGCTTTTCTTTGTCCAATTTAGTACTGTATTTTCATCTCTTTTTCTTGTTTGGTTGCTTGGATGCTTCCTAAATGGTTTAAATGTTCTTGAATCTAGTTGATCTAATATTTGTTCCCCTAACAACTCCAAAGGTCTTGCTCGATCATCTGCCTTACCATTAAAGAGATTACTTTTTCGCCAATGATGGTCTTTAGGCAAGTATCAGCAAACACCAGCGTACCCTATCTTACTTCTTAATCGTTGTGATGATGCATTCTCACAATTGGGGCAAGCCAAATATCTTTTTGCATGCATTCGAAAACTTGCCCTAGTTGAGGCATCATATGTAACTACACCATCTTCCCATAACGCCTTCAATTCGTCAATTAATGGCCTCAAGTAAACATCAATATCTCTCTCTGGTGCTTGCGGTCCAGGAATAAGCAATAACATCATGGAAAATGGTTGTTTCATACACATCCATGGTGGCAGGTTATAAGGCATAACTACCACTGCCACATACTATATGAGTTGCTCATATTTCCAAAAAGGTTGAAACCATTGGTGGCCAACCCTAGTCTCACATTGCGTGGTTCTTGGGCAAACACAGTATGCTGCATGTCAAAGTCCTTCCATGCCTCACTATCGGCCAGATGCCTTGATATGCCATCGTCGACACGTTTTTCTCTGTGCCATCTCATATCTACAGCTGTTTTTCTTGACATGTATAATCTTTGCAACCTTGGTGTCAATGGGAAATATCTTAAAATCTTATAAGGGATCTTCTTACCTTTGCCATCATTCAGTTTGTATCTAGGCTCCTTACAAATCAAACAATTTTTTAAATTTGCATTTTCTTTCCAAAAAAGAGCACAATCATACTTACATGCATGAATAGGCACATATCCTAAACCCACGTCACGCAAAAATTTCTTGGCTTCATAAAGGGTCCATGGAACCTTTTGATCACTTTTTGGTAAAATGTCTTTCAATAAACCCAACAACATGTCAAAAGACTTATTGCTCCACTTGTTTAACACTTCATATGAAGTATCTTAATGACAAACGATAACAAAGTAAACTATTGACATCCAAGGTATAACGGACGTTGAGCATCCTTTAACAATTTATCAAAGTTCCGTAAATCCTCTTTGCTCATTATCATGCTAGTCATCCTCTTCATCATCATCATAAATATTCGCCATGCGATGGTCTTCTAACATATCATACAATTCATCTTCAAGGTCAAGGCATTCATTGGTTGTCCCTTCATCAATAACACCTTTAACCTTACTATCATTATTCCACACATGAGGTTGATTGATAGGAACAGTTTCCCCATGGTGCACCCAAGTCTTGTATGAAAGCGACGTCACTTTTCAGATCAAATGATATTCCACATCCTTAATGGTATGATGTTCAAAATTTAGGCAATCCATACACAGACAACGAATTCTATTATCTAGGCCAACAGTTGTCATTGCAAATTGGAGAAATGACTTAACCCCTTCTCTGTACTCCGAACTCAATCTATTTCTAATGGACATCCAATTCTTGTCCATATTTGGTCACCTATAAAGTGAAGATTATGTTAGGTGAATAAACCAAGAACCAATTAACTAAATATGAATTTTATTCCTATTTTTTAGGCCAATTTTGTTATACAACAAAAAAGTTATTTATAGGCTTTATGCAAGCATAAAATCTCATGGACATCTAGTAGAAGCAAGAAGATACAAGTAGAAAGAGAAAATAAATATATGACAATAATAGAGAAGGAAAAAAATTACACAGGAAAGAGTAGAGAAAACATAAATGTGAGAGAGATAGAGAAAGAGCACAAGTTCTATGACTTAAACCTGAATTTTTTTCATCTTTTGAAGGATAATTTTATTTTACTTTTTGTTTTCAAAAATTTTAAAAAATAGAAACAAAAATACCCTAATGTCATTCGTAAAGCCAAGCAAAGAAAAAATCAACTTTATTAAATTTGTCAAAAAAATTACCAATTTAGGAGTAGAATTTAAGAACCAAAAGAAGAAATTGTCAGTTGCAAAACAAATTTTGTATTGTTAGCAGAAAATAGCCTAATGAGAGGAAGGGTGAAGAGATGAAATTAAGAAAAATAAAAACTAATGTTTAAATAATCTACAACACTTGACACCCAAAAACAAAATGATGCAATGCAAGCAATAGAAGTTGAGATTTGTTGCAGGTAATCCAGCTACATATTCTTATTCATTGGGTTGTCTTTTATGTGTTTGGACCTTCAGGTCATGTTAAATGCAGTGGTGCTGAAGTTGAAAAGTAAGCAAATTTGGACAAGGCTGCAATTTGTGCCTTAACAAGGCATGGCTTATGTTTGGAACTTGCTTTTTATTTTGGTTCATGTTGCCAGCAGCAATAGCAGTGCTCCTTCTGGTGTTTTACTGGTGAGGTGTTGTTGTATTGAAGACCTATACCTAATCCCTTGCGGGTTGTGCTTGGGACTGTTTTTATTTTTATTTTTATTCTATCTCTTTTGGTTAAGTATATATGGGATTTAGCTGATCTATGGGCTATGCTTGTGAAACTTTTTTAGAACTTGTTCAATACCCCCATAGCTTTTGTATGTGGAGATTGAACAGGTTTACTCTCAGCAATGCCTCCATCCCCAAGGCCTCTCTTGTATCTATATGAGAAACAATAGTATTGTGAATTCAGTAGAGGAAAAAGGTGAGGAAGGAAATTTTACAGAATATAAATATAGATAGTCCCACAGATAAAATGATGGTTGGTAAAATGGTACCCCAAAAAAAAAAAAAAATAGTAAATTGCTTGTCCATGACCATGGCTATTAGATAGCTACCAACACAACACACAAATCCACCAAGCAAAAAAAATAGGCAGATTAAAAGAAATGGGTTAAAACGAAACATCGAATCCCAAAAAAATTAGGAACAATCAATACAGATCAAGCACAAACCCTTGATTATCAACCAACAATCTCATGTGATAACGTATACAAATTCAAACAAATGGATTGAAAACAAGGGATCACTATAAAAATACGGATAAACCCTCCATTATTAACAAAAAAAATCACATAGGAATTTCAGATATAAAGAGATGGGTAGCAAAGATTATACCAGAAGCAAGCAATCGGATCAATACGATCGATGAAAGATGAGAGCGGAAGTGAAAGAACAACACATGTAACCCCTGTTTCTCTCTCTAGGCTTCAAAGAGGTGGAGTTGGGGGGCGGAGAGAGAGAGAGAGAGAGACTATCCTGGTAAGCAGAAGTGGCGGAGCAAAGATGAAGAGGTAGCCAAATAGGGGATGAACTGAATGGAATGGAGATGGTGGCTAGGGTTTCATTACTGATTAGGAGTGTAGAGAGTGAGCAGATACAACTAAGCAACCAACCTGACAATGGGGAGTCCAAAGAAGAGAGCAACGATGAAAAGAAAGATCAATTTTTAGGAATTCAATGTTGAAGCCATCGACATTCAAAACTACGTGTTTTGATACAAAATATGACATTTTTCTTTTTGTGACCACAATTTATTGGTCACCAAAAGTTTTGATATTTCGCTTTTTTTTTCCCTCTTCCGCCAATATTTTCACGACTAAATTTTTTTTTTGTCGCAAAAAAGTACCTATTAGCCACCAAAAAATTGTTTGTCACGAAAACCCAACCCATAAGTGACCAAAAAAATGTTAGTTGCAGAAAGTGACCCATCTGCGACCAACTCAAAAAAGGTCGTTTCCAAAAATGTTTTTTTCTTGTAGTGTGTAGAGATTTTCTCCTCTTTTCAAAGAGATTTTTTCTCCCTGCATGGATGTTTATTTTTTCTCTCTCTGCGTGGAGGTTCTCTTTATACCTTTTAGGATCTATTTGGTACTCTATGTATTTTAATAAAATCAACAAAGACAAAGTCTATATCCCAAAATATATACATTTAATGTATTATAAATAAATGAATAATTAATTAATTAATTAGCCGCCCGAGATGGGTTGGATTGAAAGTATAAATCCCAAATCCAATTCATTAATATTTCGAGCTGAAAATTTTGGCCCACCCTAGTCCTATGGACTAAAACAACTGTCCCAAGCCCTAGAAAAATAGGGCTAGGCCGGGCGGCCTAAACGGGCCAACAGATTAATATCCACCCCTAATAGAAGGACAAATTTGTTGTACAACTTTTAAATTCTATGAATGCAAAATAATTTTAAATTGGGTTTGGCTAACAAGTATTCCTAGGGTATTTGTTATTTTTTATCATTTGTACATATTTTTAATACACTTTTTATAAATTTTTTAATATTAAACAATGCTTAAAAAACATTTTTTGACATTTGCCTTCTAAATTTATCACTTTATTGTAATTATCAAATTTTTTTCCATTTTCCCGAAAAGTCATTACTGCGTAATCTATATCTATCTATACTATATATTAAGTAAAAGGGGGGTTTTTAACCTCAAGCTTTGTGGGAGCTCCAATATCCCAATCTAAATTTCTTGATTTTTTTATTTAAAAAAAAAAAAAAACCTTAGCATTTATTAACTTCTCCCAACCCCCAAGTCTTACCCTTATAATAACACTTTAATGCATTAAGAACAAACATAAAAAAAATTCTTTGAAATCCAACACATATGAATTCCTTGAAAAGTCCCAACACATATGATTGTTATCCCTCATAATAACACTTTAATGCATTAAGAACAAGCATAAAAAAAATTTCTTGAAAAGTCCAACACATATGATTATTATCAAAATATTAAACTTTAATATAATATATTAAAAAAAGACATTTAATTCCTTAAAAAGTCTAACACATCTGATTATTATTAAAATATTAAACTTTAATATAATATAAAAAAGGAAAAAAAGAAGACATTTAAACATCGCAATTCACATATATAGATAATTGTAAACACAATCCGTGCATAGCACGGGTGATAATAAAAAATAAAAAAATAATAAATAAATAAAAGTGGTGGTTGGGTGCTGGTGGGGTGGTAGCGATAATGATGGGGCAGAGAAAAGGAGATGGAGGCAATAGTGATGGTAGTGGTGGTGGGGTAGTAGAGGAGCTAGAGGTGGAGGTGTGGCGATGAGGAGGTAGAGTGGTGATTCTGGAAATGATAATGTGATGACATTAGTTTAAGTAAAATCCTTTGTGTTGTTATTTTCTATATTTATTCAAATCTTTTCATAATCAAAATAAGGATGAATGCATGAATACATTTATTGAATACTCGTGTATTGTGCTTTGTATGTATACATACATCTATCTATCTATCTATACTATATATTAAGCAAAATGGGGTTTTTAACCCATAAGTCTTGTGGGAGCTCCGATATCTCAATTCTAATTTTCTAATTTTTTGATTTAAAAAAAAAAACTCAGCATTTATTAATTTCTCTCAATCCCCGTGCTTTTGGGAGATTTGGTCAAAACCCCCTCATAATTATTTAATCGTTTTATTTACTATTTTAATGGTTCTTCTTTACAATTATTTTTTTTATTATGAAAAAAATATGATTGTAATTAGATAGTATAAAAATATTTGTGATTTGTATTATTGAAGTTATCTCATTTTTTGATGTATTTGGTCTAGCCAAAAAAAAAAAATAAATTATAATTTGTATTTGGTTTAGCAATTTCTTCTTGTGTACTATTTTAATGGTTCTTTTAATGGTTTTTTTGATTGAACTTATCTCCTTTTGTGATTTTGTAAAAAAAAAAAAATTTATAATTTGATTTTTTAATGTGATTGAAGTTAGATAAATATAAATACTCACAAAGAGAAAAATGTGATTGTAATTAGTTCAACAGTTTTTTTTTTTAATGTGATTGTAGTTAGTTCAATGATTCTTTTTTTTTTAATGAGATTGTATTGTAATTAGTTTAATGGTTCTTTTTTTTTATTTGTTTTTTTTATTATGAGAAAAATGTGATGTGATTGTAGTTTGTTCAATGGTTCTATTTTTTAATGTGATTGTATTATAGTTAGTTCAATGGTTTTTTTTTTCATTTACTTTTTTTTGTTATGAGAAAAATGTGATGTGATTGTAGTTTGTTTAATGGTTTTTTTTTTGGGCAAATTACATATATCTCCCTTGAGGTTTGGCTAAATTACAGATACCCTCTTGAGGTTTCAGAAATTACATCCCGCCCCCTAAGGTTTGTATTTTCATAACAATTTGCCCCCTGAGATTTAAATTTCATAACAAATTACCCCCTAATTTGTTATGCAAATATAACATTCAGGGGGGAATTTGTAATTTCTCAAACCTGAAGGGGGTATTTGTAATTTAGTCAAACCTCAAGGGGGGTATATGTAATTTGTCCTTTTTTTTAATGTGATTTAATTGTTTTATTTACTGTTTTAATGGTTCTTCTTTACAATTATTTTTTTTATTCTAAAAAAAATATGATTGTAGTTAGATAGCATAAAAATATTTGTGATTTGTATAATTGAATTTATCTCCTTTTTTGATTTGTTTTTGGTGTAGCTAAAAAAAAATTATAATTTGATTTTTTAATATGATTGAAGTTAGATAAATATAAACACTCACAAAGAGAAAAATGTGATTGTAGTTAGTTCAACAGTTCTTTTTTTTAAATGTGATTATAGTTAGTTCAATGGTTGTTTTTTTTTTAATGTGATTGTATTGTAATTAGTTTAATGGTTCTTTTTTTTCATTTATTTTTTTTATTATGGGAAAAATGTGATATGATTGTAGTTTGTGCAATGGTTCTTTTTTTTTTTAATGTGATTGTATTGTAGTTAGTTCAATGGTTCTTTTTTTTCATTTATTTTTTTTATTATGAGAAAAATGTGATGTGATTGTAGTTTATTCAATGATTTTTTTTTTAACGTGATTTAATCGTTTTATTTGCTACTTTAATGGTTCTTCTTTATAATTATTTTTTTATTATGAAAAAAATATGATTGTAGTTAGATAGCATAAAAATATTTGTGATTTGTATGATTGAAATTATCTCATTTTTTTTATTTGTATTTGGTCTAACCAAAAAAAAATTATAATTTGATTTTTTAATATGATTGAAGTTAGATAAATATAAACGCTCACAAAGAGAAAAATGTGATCGTAGTTAGTTCAACAGTTATTTTTTTTAAATGTAGATTGGTCAGAAGAATGTCTATACATTTCAGAAGGTTAAAAAAAAAAATGTAAGTATAAGATTTTTACTTTATAACATTATAAATACATAATATATGTATTGTTCATTAATTATAATACTAAGCCTTTGTTTGGCAATGACTTTTTTAGTTGGCTTTTTGGCCTTTTTGACTTTTTTAGCCTAGGACTTTTTTGTTCGTTTGGTATTCTTGATTGACTTTTTTGGCTTTTTAGCTTTGGAATAGTGGATTTTTTTTTTTTTTTTTTTTTTTGTCTTTTTGTGATTTTTGGCTTTCTGTGATTTTTTGATTTTTTTTGGTCTTTTTGTGATTATTTAGCTAAATATGATAACCAAACACCACCTAACTATCATGTTGACAATGCAGGAATGCTGATGGAATACTCACAACAATTTAGATTTTAGTTATTTTTTTGTTTTACTTATGCAGTGAATTTCGAACAAATGTAATAAATTCTTATTTTTATTACTTTAATTATGCAATGTCAACATTTTCTTTTAAAATTACATATATTTTATGCTAACAATTTATAAATATGTTTGACATAATATAAATATATATTTTTTTTTTTAAATTTAATCCCGTGCATAACACGGGTGATATGCTAGTACTATATATTAAGCAAAAGAGGGTTTTTAACCCCAAGCCTTGTGGGAGCTCCAATCTCCCAATCTAAATTTTCTGGTTTTTTTTATAAAAAAAATATTAGCATTTATTAACTTCTCCCAAGTCCTACCATCATAATAACACATTAATGCATTAAGAATAAACATAAAAAAAATTCTTTGAAATCCAACACATATAAATTCCTTAAAAAAACCCAACACATATGATTATTATCCCTCGTAATAATAATTTAATGCATTAAGAACAAGCATAAAAAAAATTTCTTAAAAAGTTCAACACATATGATTATTAGCAAAATATTAAACTTTAATATAATATAATAATAATAAAAAAAGACATTTAATTCCTTAAAAAGTTCAATACATATGATTATTATCAAAATATTAAACTTTAATATAATATAAAAAAAGGAAAAAAGAGAAGACATTTAAAAAATAAAAAAAAAATATTTAAAAATCACAATTCACATATATAGATAATTATAAACATAATTCGTACATAGCACGTGTGATATGCTAGTTCACCTTACGTTAAAGGAGAAATTGGTTGCCATTGATGGTAGGAAAAGAAAATATTATAGAAGTGGGTTTTTTTTTCAGAAATTTCAACAGTAATGGACTATAGAAGAATTATTACAAAAGCATCAACTTTTTTGATCAATGGGACCAAATTATCATTTTTTGTCTTTTCCCTTAGGCCAATAGTGGAACCAGGAATTTAGGCTTAGGGGTTGTTTGGGGTGTCCTAAATAAGTGTACTTTTTATCTTTTTAGACTAAAAAATTGAAGAAAAAAATATGGATATTTGGATTAAATTTTTGACTTTTTATAGAAAAATGTGTATTAAAAAATTGTATAAATTAGTGTGTAGGGAAAAATTAGGGTTGAGAGTTGTGTAGCCGTAATTTTTGACTTTTGGTGAATAGTGATAACTTTTTAACTTTTTGGTTTTTTGACTTTTTGGCAACTTGCCAAACTTGGCCTTAGTTTGGCATCTTCAAAAAAAGTCAAAAAGTCACTATCCTATTTAAGTCGCATCATCTTATTTAAGTCACATAACCTCTTTACCACATCACTTCAAACCCAACCCATATTTCATAAAAAGTCAAAAAGTACACTTATTTAGAACATTAATATAGGGAAGCACCTATTAATTATAATCTCAAAATTTTTCTTCCCCAATCAATAACAATAACATAATAATAATTTTTTGAGATAATATTAAACATTAAAAATTAATATTCATTACAAAAAGTTTTTAATTTTAAATTTTTACAATTGACCCCAACGAGTTTTCATCTTTTGAAATCTTTCCATGATAGTATCATTGCCAATGCCATCCAAAATATCTCTCTCAATTTAGACAACCAAGCTATCATTCATCCATGCATCACCCATTCGGTTCCGCAACCGATTCTTTACAATTTTCATAGCTGAAAAATACCCTCTCAACCGTAACAGTTGCAACAGGAAAGATTAATGCTAAAGTCAAGAGCAAATACACCAATGGATATACTTTATCTTTTCCAGTCTCTACCATTTTCTTAGCAAAATCGGCAATTTCATTCAACATTGAGAACTCACTACTGGATGGCATATCGATAATATATATATATATATATATATATCAAGTTGATCATTAAGTACCATGAACTCCATTGAAGAAAATTCTTTGGGATAAAATTCGGCAAGATGAATTAACTTTTTCTTGTCAAAACTAGAGAAAGAGTTAGGTGGATTCAAACATGCCATACAAAGTAGCAACTCAGTGTTTGACTCAGTGAAACGAGCATTTTGTTCTTGAATTTGCATATCCAAAACAGTGTAGAATAACTCAGCGTGATAGTGATGTAAGTTTGTTTGAGTATTGCGCCTTTTTCTCCCTCGAGCTACAAACATATCATTCATTTGGAGAACATCAATTTCATGTTTTTCACAAAAAGACAATATCACCAAGTAAACAATATATACCCACATATATATATATATATATATATTATTTGCATATTTTCTTTCCATTGTTTTATATTTACCTCTGTTTTCCTAGCAACCAATAGTGCTATCATCAAAATTATTCAATTTATTTCTTGTGATATTGTCTTAATATGCAAGCATCTTCCCTTGGGAGAAAATGGCAAATGCATACTCCAGTCTCATTTTATGTTTGATTGGTGATATGACTCTTCTTATCACAATATACTTGAATTATTCAATAGAATTGATGCATTCTTTTTGCTGCCTTTATTTTTTTATTGATTATTGAATCAAAAAGTGCCATAGATTATTTGCATTCCTTTGAATTTTGCAAAGATAAGATTAACATGATGCGTGCCTAAGAAAAGAGTCATCATTGCCTTGGTGTAGGAGTTGTTGGTCTTCAGGTAGCAGTCAGGGAGCCTGAAGTCTACACGGGCATTATCCTTTTAAATCTGTCTCCTCGTATGCTTCATATTAAGAAGCAACCATGGTATAGAAGACCTCTAATCAGATCATTTTAGAGTTTGTTGAGGTAATTGGATATAAAATTGTTTTTCTTACATATTCTAGAGTATTAAACTTGGCAATTACGGTTTAAAATAATTGCACTTCTTGTCAAGAATACTGCACTGGGCAAATTTTTTTTTTTTTTATAAATCTGTTGCCACACCAGAGTCAGTAAGGAGTATTCTTCGTCAAGTATTCCTATATGACACCATGGATATATAATCACACCATTGTTTGGCAATAATGTTTATAATGTCAAGGGCTACGGATGGAAGAAGCATAGAGAACATTATGATTGAATATGGAAATTATGACTGACATGGATCCATATGAGTAGCTATCAACATTGTTGTGTAAAAATTCCCCAAAATTCTGAAGCTTAAGAATTTGGTTCTGCTCTGTTGTACTATATTGCATAATTTGTGCACAACTATCACTAGCATTATACTTGATGTGATAGATTCATTCCTTTGAAGGTGCACAAATGGTGATCTATTTAGTGAGAGTTTAATTCACTAATTGGGGCCATTGGTGGACATACTTTGAGACAAGGTACAAGATATGCACACAATGGCTGGCATCTACGTGAGGCACTAGCCTGTCATTGCTTTGTATGGTTCTACTAAGCAAGCTACTAGCTTTGTAAGTGTACTTGTTCCATTGGCATAGATAGATTATGCTTTTGAGATATGTTAAATTCAAGTGTTATTTAACATGTATCCGAGCTTAGAAATAGAGGGATGAATCTGAAAGTAACCCTCTCATGCTCGCAGTATCTTTGATAGACAATAACTCAACTTCAGGTTTAAGTGCATGAAAGTAATGGTCTTTCTATTTTAAATATACTTCTTCAAAATATTATATTTTGATGCATTCTTCATGTTTTTGTTGCTTCTGAATACATTGTATACATGGAATTGAAATTAATTGTGCAATGGTAGGATTATGAAATAACATATGAATTAGTTTCTTAGACATTTTTTGTTGCATGGATTCATAAGTTATTTCATAATCCTACCATTGTTAATTTGTTATTCTTCTAATCCTTCTATTCATGTAGATAATGCAAGGATCAATGCTATCTCTCTGGTCAACTGGAATGTGTTGACAGTAGGCAATAATCCATATGCAATGGTATCAATCATGTAAAGCACTATGTAAACATTTGGGGTTGCAGTCTCTTACGGTAGAGGATCAACAATTGACGATTGTGATATTTCATATGATCTCATGTTGTATGGGACAATTTCTGGCATTTTTGAATGACATAAGAATAGGACTAGATACACTTGGGAATTCAATAGATTTCATATACCTTGTGTAAGTGGATCCTAATCATGTTATGGACACAACACAATATGATCTCATCTCGTATAGGAACATCTGTGGGATTTTAGAGTCAAATAAGCATATGATTAGATCACGTGGAAAATTAAGCATTGGGTTTCATATATCTTGATTAAGTGGATACTAGTCATGGATGTTTGAAAAGCATTAATAGTAACCATTTATACTAAATCGTAATGTCTGCTGTTGATTCATAAATAACTTTTTTAGATGTGTTACTTTGCAATCGAAGATCATGAATGTGCTTGTGCAGGACAAGAGTTGTATAATTCAGGGTACATTTATTAGAAATCTTGAATTAGAATAGATTAGATATGCCTATTCAGTGAGAAAGGTTTATATGGTGTTGGAATATAGTATGAAGTAAAGCAGAAAAGGGATAAGTTTTAGCAAAATGCAATTGATGTCCAGTTTCTGGTCTATAAAATTCAGAATAAGTGAGAAATGTATGTAATATTCTGATTGTTTTTGGATTGGCTTATCAATCCAGGAAAAATCATCCTTAACCATGTTCCATAACATAAAGTTATTGAAAAGATTAGTAGTGTTTCCGGTTCAAGTCTATTGCAATACATATTGCTATGGTTCCACAGTGATATTACCACATTTTGTGACTTACTTGTACAGATTGTCCTGTATCGTTATGTCATTAGTGTGAGAGATATTTTTGACAGTGTTGAATAATGAACTACAATTTGGATAACTTTTACTACATAACGTTGTGATGATTATTGTGGTTGCAATATTTCCAAGTATAGTAATTAGTAAGTAATTGAATTGCTGTTTTTATTTTGTGTATTTGTCTCAAGGAAAGTGGGTTGACTTGAATTAGTTCTTGGTTCAGTTTGTTCCAAGCCATTTTATTATTATTATTATTATTATTTAAATCATTGCTATTATTTTGGAACAGGATGTGGCTTTTGTCATTGATGGCTGAGCTCTTGAAATTGCACTTAAACATTACAAGAAGGCATTCACTGAACTAGCAATTTTGTCAAGGACAACTATATGTTGCCATGTTACACCATCTCAAGAAGCACAGGTGCTCTTTATTAGTTCTTGAATGGTCTATTAGTTACAATCATTTGTAGATTATTTTAGATTCACTTTTTTTTTGGTAATTATTATTTATTATTAGTTTTTAAAGACTTTCTCTCTACCTATATACCTTGTAGTAGTATTATGAACATAACTTGTACAAGGTACATTTTATTGAAAATGAAAAGGAGCAAGGGAAAATTATAGAACCGTGGTGACTAGGGAAAAAAAAAAAATACCTATCAGTAGAGAATCTATCCCCCACTTTCTTCCCCTTCCTTTTTTATCCTCGCACATATCACACACTCTTTCTTCTCTCTTTCTTTTCTCACATCATGCACACTCCCTCTCTCCTCTCCCTATTTCCTTTTCTCTATCTTTCCTCCTCTCACATCATCACACACTCTCTTCCATGGTTGAAGAAAAGGCTGGTTAGAACTGGGTTTTTGCTCCATCGTTTCAGTTATTTACCATTGAGAACCAAAATTGCAAGTGAACCGGCCTCGTGTTACATTTCATCAAAATCCTACCATTGTTATTTCATAATTCATAAGTTATTCTAAATCTAAATTTACTCAATATCCCATTGTTGTCATTGCTACCTTTTTGTTAGTTACATTATATATAAACCATTTTACTTAGTCCTTAACAGGTCATCCTTCTTTTTCCTTCATTGTGCTACTTTCTATTCTGCTTGAGAATTCACGACATTGTTAACATTTTACTTGAAACATGAAGTTATCAGCTACTTGATTGAAGGATCACCTTTTGTAGGGCCTAGTTCTCTGTCAAATATTGAAATGTGTAGATAATGAAGTGGTGCAATGCTGTGAAACTTACTAGCAACTGGTTGTTTGGTTCCAAATGCCATTTTTCACTATTTATATTTGACCAACTTTCTTCTTTCCAAAATTGTTAGGAAGTACAAATAAGGCTTATTACTTTGAGAGGTGTCTTTTTCCACTCTCTTAGCTTGAGTGGTGTCTTTTTCCACTCCCTAAGAGGAAGTTACAGGGTTAAAGTTAGTAATTCGGATTCTCATCTATTTAACATATTTTGTTGCCTTTAGTTTCTTTTTTTCCCTTTAATTTAGGTCACCTTTGTTATGTTATTTTGTGCTTTGTGATGCTACAATTTCATAGCCTATCACTGTAAAGGAACTTTGTTGTAACATAAAAAATTGTCGCGTAATGGATTGCTTGATTTACATTCATGGCATTCTTTTTCAAATATCATAGCATTGTTTCACATTTCATTTCATTTAATTATATGCCATATCTATAGTTGCAAAGATGTCCAAAAAAATACTCTTCTTGTTGCTTTATGATTGGTTTTACCTGTATCTTCTTGGTAATACTTTTCTGCTACTTCATAATGGATAGGGTTACTTGATGCTCTTTGGTCATTTTGATGTTCAATGGTTGGCTTTGAAGTTTGGTGGTGGCTGGAACTTTTTTCACCATGTCATGTCAGTGAAGTGGATCATCCTACAATTTTCAATACTTTTTGTATGCATTCCTCTTTGATGTTGCTGCTACTATATCCATTAGTTTATTACCTACTCCTAAGGGTTGTGTAGGAGATTATACTATAATTTTTGATTGGATAGTTGTGGTAAGTAATGGTGATATGGCTGTAATACTTTTTGTAACTGTAAAACTGTGTTGTTGTTGCCAAAGAAGCTAGATTTACAAGTAGTATTCTACCCAGGTGTTGGTTTTATAACAAGAGCATTTTGTAGAAAATTATTGTCATATGTGTAGTATATATATACCAGCAATTTTTGCATTTTTAGCAATATAATCAATTGTCGGTAAAATAAATCTTACAAAAAACATAAATGATTTTCAATTATTTTTGCCTATGCAAATTTGTTATTGCCAAAAAGTAAAGCTTTCTTAACAAACAATTCGTCGGTAAATGTGTTGCCACAAGTTTACTTTTGTCGATTCATATGGTGTTGCCAAAGGGAAAAGTGCCACACGATCATCATATTTGAACTACTTTTACCAACATAAGGTAAATGGTTGACAATGGATGAAGGCTTTTACTGACAACTATGTTTGTCGCTAAAGGCATTACTTTTACCAATACAATGATAATTTTGTCAGCAAACCGGCAAAAAGTTTTGTCGACTCTCTTTTACCTACGGGTTGCCGACGTAGCTCCGTGTGTCGGCGAAACTTTTTGCTGACAAGTTTTCCCTTTTAGCAACATATTTTGTTGCGTTGCGAAAAATGCAATTTCTTGTAGTGAGAGGGGTGGAGCTGGCGATGGAAGATGATTGTGGTATTTTAAAATTAGGATTTGAATGGAAGATAAGGGTATTATGGTATTTTTATTCTAAGACAAAATTGTATTGAGGAATAATTTCATTAAGTATGTAAACTTAAGAGAATTTGTATGTGAAAATAAAATTACCCAAAATGAACCTAGAGGATACAATCCCTTTACAATCAAATAGTTCATGAATATATATCTCATCCATTTAATAATCTAATAAATTACAATTAATTTTTATCTAATGCGTTTAAACAAACAGAATTTTAAAAAACCCAATAATTTCTCGTTCGTCAAGCCAATCAAATAATCACTCCAAGCCAATCAAATAATCACTCAACCTGCCAAGGCGCATTTATTTGAGTAAGGATCCTGTCTCTGACTCCCCTACTTAACTTCCTACTTGATGGCCCATCAAGTAGAGAGTCAAGGAGGGAATTTTACTCCATTTATAGACGTGCCTTTCGCGCCTCTCTCATTGGTGGGCCCTATGCTAATGCTTGTGTTTTGTTTTTTTTACTCGCTTGAATTCGAAGTTATCACTGTCCCCACCCGCCTCTTTAAAGTTGGTTTACTTTTCAACAAACTAGTAGTGTGTTCGTAAATATTCCTACTATATTTCTTGTACGGGTCCTTATGCTAAAGCTTGTGTTTTGTTTTTTAAATTTGCTCACTTGAATTAAAAGTTATCGGGTGTGTTAGTAGAGATAAATTTTCCCTGAGCTAATCCTTATGCTAGTAGAGATAAATTTAAAAAAAAAAAAAAATTAGAAAAAGAGTTTAGAAATTTTTTTGGTTTGTTTAGTTGTATATTTTGAAAATAATTTTGAAGTGTAGGAGTTTGGAATGATTTGATATTTTGTTGTAGTTAAGTAGATGTGTATGAGAGAAAAAGTGACTGAGAATAAGAGAGGAGAGAGGAGAGAGGAGAGAGGAGAGAAAAAAATAATTGATTGATGTGTAAGAGATAGAAAGTGATTTTTGATTTTTTTTTTAAATCACTAAATCAAACAACATTTTAAAAAATTTTCTCTAAAATTATTTATCAAAAACAAAAGGCCATCACCCTCCCCACCTCCCCACCCACCTCTTTCAAGTTTGTTTACTTTTCAACAAACTAGTAGTATGTTCTTGCTGTTGTTCTGTGTTTACTTTTCAACCCATCTAGGATTCTTTCCGCCTTATCTTGTTCTGTGTTTCCTTGCTGTTTTGTTTGCTTTTTCCTTTTTGATGTACCAAAAAAAAAAAAAAAAAAAAAGTAGTGGGTTCCTAAATATTCCTACTATTTTTCTTGTGGGTCCCTATCAAGTTAGTTTTTTATGTTAGGATTTAATTACCCCCCTTCAACTATTAGTTTATCTTTTTAATCTATAAATTTATATATTTTGATATTTTCAATTATAAAATGTATTACTTTCGTCCTCAACAGATTCCTTTTAGATCAATTCTAAAAAGGGTATATATAATTTTCATACTTAAGAAAGTCAACATAAACGTGTTCATAAATGAAATAAAGAATTATTCGCTAATAGTTGAAAAAATCTCAATATATTTAACTCTTTTTATTATTGTACTTTTGTTTGAACATAAAATATCCATTTTATACTTATTCCTAACTTCCCACACCCAAAACCCTAATCCCACTGTTCTATCCGGTGCTCTCCCTACTTATTTTAGCTCCGGTGACCCTTTCCAACCCCTTCATATCCTCACCCATCACTTTTTAACTCCCCTTCGCCACCGATCCATTGTCACCACCACCGTCATCGCCAATCTCCCTATCTTTCTCATTCATCGTCATCACCAGCCCTATCACTCTCATCAAGGCTTCACCACTTTCACCATACTCCAAAGTAACATTTTCCTTAAACAACGGAGTCAAATAGTGTAATTTGCCCTTTCAATTTGGTTCTTGAACTATCTCAATGTTCCCAAATTTAGCCCAAGTCTCATATGCCCACTCAATTTATAATTAAAAATAACATATTAACAGTTACGTGACATTTTACATACAAATATGATCCAAAAAAATTTCCCTGGTGCCTCTTAAGCATTACTCCCTCCGTCTCAAATTATTTGTCAATTTTCACTATTTCAAATATCTCAAAATATTGTTTATATTTTTTAATTTATTTATTTTTTCAACAAATTTAAAGAATAAAAAAAAAAAGAAATCTATAGTGTTAAAAAAAGAAATTTAATATCTCAAATTTATATTTTTTAATTTTTTAAACTATATTTTAGTTAAAAAATAAAAAAAAATTACTAAAAAAACCTATTTCGAAACGAGACAACATAAATAAAATAAATTTGAAATATATATTTTTTTCTGAATAAATTTTAAATGGATAAGAATAAATTTATAGTGTTATTGAATCAGGTAGCATATTTGAAAGTTTTTACTTTAGGTGGTGATAAGGAAAGCTCCTGGTAAGAGCATTTCTAATGGTTTAGTATTTTTTTCATTAAATTTGAGTAAAAAAAGAATGATTTCCTCAATCTAATATGAGCTGTTCCAACAGGTGCACTGTAACTTACATCAAAAGGCAGATTGACCGGACAAGCCATTGAAATTATTTTTTTTCCTCCATTTCTGTTTCCCAATTCGTTTCCCATTTCTTTTTCCCACCATTAAATATTTTCCTTTCCTGGTTAATCTACACTGAATATTGTGTTTGAATCTTAGACTTGTGTAATAAAAAATATATATATATGAAAAGGTAAGAAAAGAAAAGAAAGTGAAGATGGATAAATTTCTAGTTGGGTTGGGAAAGTGAGAAGAAATTCAATAGATAGAAAAATGGTGAATGAGCTAGATCAAGATTATTTATCTACGATGGGTTGTTTACTAACAATGCCTCATTCAGCAAATTGGGTTTATAAAATATTGAAAGGAGTAACACAAATTTTGAAAATTTAAACTAGCACCTCACTATTTTCCATTTCTCCTTTTTATTGGCCTCTATTTTTACTAGAAAATGAAGGCTCTAAGATGGGTTTTTGTGGAAACTGCAAAATAAGGGAGTGAATAGTTGAGACATGGTTTTGTAGAAGGGAGGTTAGAGCCTAGAGAGGTGGGGTTCCTGTGAGGATCTGTGTGTGTGTGTGTGTGTGTGAGAGAGAGAGAGAGAGAGAGAGAGAGAGAGGCCAAAATGGAAGAATCTTTGCTTAAAGTGTCAAGCCAGTTCGCAGGCCAAACATGGCTGCAGCTCTGCATTTTCTGTCTAAATCAGATGACCGGCAGAATGTTCGGCCGGTTGTCCGGTGGGACCCACCTTTAACGTAAATGCACAATGAAAAGGTGAAATCAGACTAGGGATGGCAATTTAAACCCGGCCCGATGGGGACCCGATCCCCCGACCCCGATT
Source organism: Camellia sinensis (assembly GCF_055761805.1). Taxonomy (NCBI): domain Eukaryota; kingdom Viridiplantae; phylum Streptophyta; class Magnoliopsida; order Ericales; family Theaceae; genus Camellia; species Camellia sinensis. The sequence goes on from NC_138967.1 coordinate 156,136,135, forward strand.
GAAACGGTTTTTCCCCGAAAATTATCCCCATAGGGCCGGGGATGGTATTGAAAATTAAATCCCCGATAATTTTCGGGCCGGGGACGGGGATAGATTCCCCCACCCCGGCCCCGGCCCGGCCCCGCCCCGTTTAATCCCCGCTTGATCCCCGTATGCTATTATAATATATATATATATTATATTATATGTGTTAGGTACGGTATGTTATTATAATATATATATATATATATTATATTATATGTTTAGTTAAGGTATTATATTATATGTTTGGGCTGACCTCACTCACATCACACACTCACTGTCTCTCATCTCTCTCTCTCTCTCAAACCTTCACAGAACAGACGCCGATCGAGCTCTCCCTCCTCCGCCGATGGCCCTCCTGTCCCTCTTCCACCGATCTCCCTCCTCTCCCTCGTCCACCGATCTCCCTCCTCTCCCTCGTCCGTCGATCGTCCTCCTCTCCGTCCTCCGCCGATCTCCGTCCTCCGCCGATTGAGCCACCACAACTCACCACTGTTTGCGGCAGATTTTTATTTTTTATATATTTATGTTAGTCTTCCTCTCTATAATATATATTAGATTTGTTATATATTTATGTTAGATCTGAATTTTTATTTTTTTTTTTTTTTTTTTGAGCTCATCAGATCTGTTATGGTGATGAACAAATCTATTAGATTTGAATTTTTTTTTATTTACATTTGAGCATCAGATTTCTCTCTCTACGTTGTTGTTGTTGATGATGAATGAATTTGTTATATCTATTTTTTTTTTTGGCCGGGGATTAATCGGGGTCGGGGAAACCCGATCCCCGTTAGGGGGCGGGGGTGGGGGCGAATATAGCTTCCCCGTCGGGGATCGGGGCCGGGGACGGGGGGATTTCCACCATCGGGGATCGGGGACGGGGAGGGTGATCCCCGGCCCCGCCCCGCCCCGTTGCCATTCCTAAATCAGACCCAGCTCCTCAGTTTGGTGAAAGTTTTGCTCCGTTCTCAATTTGATACCATTTTGATAAAACTATTGGAGCAAAAAAAGATGTCTTTTTCACCAAATTCAAATTTGACAATGCATCTGCTTAACCGTTGGAGATGGTCTAAGAAGTTAAAAAAGTTCAGAGAGAGAGAGAGAGAGGAGGGGGGGTGCGGCTTATTTGGAATGTATCTCAAAATATAATTTTTGAATTTTTTTTTTAAATTTTGTTTGGTTTAAATTTTTTGAATTTTTTTTTTCAAAATCACTTTCTCTCTTTTACACATCAATCAATCATTTTTTCTCTCTCCTATCTTTTTCTCAATCATATTTTCTCTCACATACATCTGCTTAACTACAATAAAATATCAAATCATTCCAAACTCCCAAAACTCCAAAACTATTTTCAAAATATATAACCAAACAAATTTTTCCCAAATTTTTTTAAGAATTTTTTTATCTCAAAACACAAACCAAACACACCCTGAGATTCTAAAGGTTGTTTAAAGGAGTACAATATAGTAGAATTACTTAATTATATAGTAGTAAATTATAGAATCGCACTAGAATAACTTAATCATATAGCGGTAAATTATAAATTCACATACAAGTGAAAATTTGAATCCACATTCACTACTAAAAAAATTACTTTTTGTGACCGCTAAAAGCCGTCGCAAATAATAAAAAAACAGTCGCAAAAGACTTTTTGCGACGGCCCATGCGACGGCAAATGAGGGTCGCAAATGTGGGGGTGACAAATACTTTTTGCGACCGCAAAATAACAGTCGCAAGCTATTTGCAACCGCCTAATCTACTTATGGCGACCAATGTTTTGCCGTCGCAAAAAAATTTTAAAAATACCTACAATGTATTAGCGACCATCTTGTTACCGTTGCAAAAAAATTTTAAAAAAAACATACAATATTTTAACAATCTATATTCTCATATATATATATATATATTCAAATATTATATACAATAAATAAAAAGTGATATTTGTAACAATTCTAATACTCAAGTATTATTTTCCATCACTTCCCATAACAAAATTATCTTTCTTCAACAAAAAAAAAAATGTGCATACAAAATATAAAATTCTATACATGTCACCAACTCCAGCAACTTATTATAAGTTGTGGTCCTAATAATGATGATAGTATTGCATTAAAAATTAAGTAAATCAACACAATGTTTCCCATTGAATTTAGCATGTCCAGCCCATTTCGTCTACCCTATTATTTCAACATCTCCCTCGCTAGCACTGGCAATAGCAATTTTTGTTTCTTTCCACATCTTAGAATCGTCCACAAGGCCATGTTTCTCCCCAGTGGCCCTCATTGTTTGGTACACTTCCAGCATTGTTGGCCTGCACCGACTGAACGCATTTGCATGCAATATTCATGAACTCAAAGATCTCACCATCGAATCCCAACCCGATCAGAGTGTCATCAATTACATCTTGCAAACTAAAAGAGGTACTTACAAGATTGATGATCCATTCAACCAAATTGCTATCAAAATTTGCAGAACCTTCAGCAATGGTTGCCATACAATGTTCCTTCCTTGTAAGCAGCTTAACCTTGGTATCTTGAACTCTGTTCATTGCAGTTGGGCGCCATTGGCTTTGTTAAACCACCTATTGGTTTCTTTTCATCTTGCTAATCGTAATCTTCTTTACTAGTGGATCAATGGGCAAATAAAACAAAGTTAGAGCAAAAACTACAACAGTAGAAACTGAACAAACAACCGCAGTGACCGTATGTATAAAAAATAAATAAATAAATAAAAATCATCCCAATTGAAAAAAGGGATGATAGAACAGAAATATTAGTTAATATGTATATTAGTTACCGTATGCATATCCGATCTTGGCAGTAGTCATACTAATTGTGATTCCTAAGGAAAGAGGCTTGTCCGGTGTAAGCTAGTATGAGTGCTGGATAAGTCACAGCGCACATACTTATTTGTATTGAACTAACAGAGAAATGACCAACATCCGCAAACACATATAGGAACCAAACACATATTATTGGTGAAGAGAAAAAACACTTAAGCAGGACCATCATCTAAGCAACATGTATTAAGACTCACCAAACTCGTCTTCTACATCTTCGGTGAAGAGAAAAAACAACCGTCAAGGAAACAAAAAATAAAATTGAAATCTAAACAGTTTTCAATCTCCTCCAGGTCAAAATCAGAACAAAAATTCAAAAACAAAGAATCGATATTGAAATAACACAATCTATCAATAAGATTTACACACTACATATTAATGATAAAACAAGGAACAGCCAGATGGAAAAGCAAACATTTGCGTTTAAATTTAACTTGCAAGCCAGTGGAAAATAATGGAAAGGGAAGACAAGAAGTTTAACATGAATTGGTTTGTAAAACAAATTTCTAGTATATCGTTAATGCAGCAAGCAAAGCCCTAGGACACTTCATACTTCAAATTCAAAGACCAACATGAAAGTGTACAATAATGTGTGAGACTCTAAAGAAAACAAATCACAAATTCAAATTAAGACTCATCTTGAAGCTTAGGTCGGCATATCTCACTAAAGATTGATATAAAGACATTGATAACAGCAAAAGAGAAATCAACAGCACAGGAAACTAGGAACAAATGTAAAGGATATTCAAACTGATTATCTGCCGAATATCCACAAAAGTAGACACTCCCATCTTTCCAGTCATGTGACAGCTCAAATTCTTTCTCAAACACCAAATCAAATGAAACTTGAGGGAACTTCCCTGCAGAAAGTGATCCTAGAACTAATTTCTTGCCATTAATATTCACCTGAAGAGGGACAATGTCATTTCCTTTTCCCTTCTTTCCTTCACCCAGTGCTGCCTGAAAAAATAGCAACATCCCAACATTTCTCAAACCAAAAATAAATAGACAAAAATAAAAATGGTAGACATTTTATTGATCCTATAAATTTATAGAACAAAAAAAAAATGGAAGAAAGTTAATCAATTTCAACGATAGTAGATGCATTGATTATAACCTGGGAAATGTGTATGACGCTGCCTACTTCAGGATTGACCTTAAGAGGCTGTCCAGCTTTTACTTCAACACCTGGAAGAAGCATGCAGAAATTATACTCAAAACTAATGTATAAAGCAAAATTAAAAACTAAATGCACTGTAATTAAAAAAAATGCATAATATACAACAAAACCCATTAAATTGACAGCAAGTGCACAGTTGGCAAAATGACATAAACAATAATGGCTGACAATGCTTATTGTAAAAAAAAAAAAAAATACACTTCACTGATTACATGATTATAAGCGAAAAGACCCAAATGACAATGTGAAAAACACATAAGACAATAGTCAAATAACATTTGAAATATTCAGAAGAAAAAAAAAGGAAACTTAATATGTAGGTAGGATATCAATAAGTCTAGTATTACCTACCAAGACAGATGAATGAACAGAGTATCATATTAAAGCAGGGCATGTTTATTAACAACTCCACACTCAAACAAACAAATGTAGCTTACAGTTTATACAATATAAACGTTTCGAATCCCTGAAATGATGTTGAAATGAAACGTTCATTCCATCAAAACGTTCATTCAATTGTCTTCTTTTTTTTTTTTTTGAACTATTGATTCAATTGTCTGGTTGGCTAAGAAAATAACAACAAATGCATTACAAATATATAGAATCAATATTATTCATCACTTAAAGCAGGAATTAAGAGCGATACATAGAGACCAAAAGTGCAAATAAAGCAAAAAATAGATTTTCTCAGCAAACAAACCAGGCATAAAAACAACCCAAGCAATACATACTCTACACGCGAGCACACACACACACGTACTTAAATTGGATATAAATTGCTATGTACCACAATCTTTCAATTTTGCCACGCAAATTTTCAGGAAATATATATATATATATATATTTAAATATTAATTGTCAGCACATGATTTCACCCTCTTTATTTTTTATTTTTTAAATTTCTTAGGTACAACTAAAGTCAAGCTTCACCCATCATTGAGACCAATGTATCTTTCATAGAAAATTAAAAAAAAATAAAAAATGAAAAGAAAAGAGGTCATAATAAAATATGATATTTATTGACTAGATCAATGGACAAGAATGCTTATTTGTCTTATCTTAATTCATTTTCATTCTCAATTAAGTTTGACTGCATATTAGGCAAGAATTAAGAACGGAAGTTTTTCAACTGCCTCGTGGAAGTTTGACGACATTAACACTTCTCCTACACTTTATGTCAAGTAAGTTTGACGACATTAATCCAACATTAACATTATCAACTTCAAAAGAGATAACAACAATATAAATTACCTCCAAAGCAAAGCCACAAGTTCTATTATATGAAGTTCCATAGGTGCAAGTAACTCTTGACACAAAATTCATAATCACAAATTGAGAATAAACATTTTAAGGTGCTAAAGTGCAAGAACAAAACCTTTTGGCTTGTTTATGAGTATCAAATGATTTGATTTGGTTTAAAAGGAACTGAGTCATTCCTTGATCAGTTTGATCATAGAATAACTTGTAAAGAAGGATGCGAGCGGTTTGAGGCTCCTTAGAATCTTCAGGTGATGCCTTAAGCACTAAATCCAACATACGAATCTACACAAAACAAAGCTATTCTTGTTAAAAATGACACTATAAAAACATATGACATTATCCTAAATCAAGCAGACAGTAATTCCCCAAGAATAAAAAATATAAAAAAAATCCAATACGAAAGCGAAAAATAGGACAAACACAATCTACTTATAAGCAATATGCACAACATTTTATTTTGAGGCTGTAGCAAATACACTAAACTGGTAGTTAATAAAGTGCCATGTACCAACACCGTAAAGAGCAAGATAAACTATTCAAGTGATGTTACACATTTGTTGTGTTGAACAGCCATCCATTGGGAAGAAGTGGTTCATGAATTACTGAACACAAACATGATATAACACGACAAGAAATACATGAACATTTCTTTTGTGACTACTTATGTTAAAGCTTATTAGCAGAGACATATATTATTTGATGATTATTAAGGAACTGCAATAAGAAGTGCAAAATAGACAGCAAATGAGATAAACGAAAGACCTCACATATTCTCAAAAGAGATAATCAGTGCTTGTTCATTCAAGCACTTAAAAAAAAAATAACATTAACAAAGTGATATATATATATATATATATTGTAGGATACATCTCAGGTTTTTACCCTCAGCATCTTCTTTGCCTTCTCAATTTAAAGATGATCAGGATGACTTGCAACAAAAAAAAAAAAAAAAAAAATTAAAAAGCATTAAACAAATATAATTTCCAAAAACTACATCAAACAAAGTGAAATGATCAACGTAACATAGATAATCAACAGATCTTGAACCTAAATGTTCAGATTATACAGAGCTTAGAATTAGAAATCGAAACTCGAGAGATTCATGTATCTAATTGAGATAATCAAATCATCAACCACAACAAGCAACGTAAATTATAGTCAAAATTCGAATCAAATTGTTTACCTGAACCGAAGCTTGTGTCCTAGCTGAAGCAATCGCAGTCGCAGCAGCGCTTATCGTATCTAGAGCGTTGTTGTTCACGCTTCTCATCTCTGTTTTTTTTTTTTTTTTTTTTTTTTTTTTCTCTTTGCTCGATCAAACAATTAACCTAATTTCATTCAACAATTTTCTGCTTCATCGTCGATCAAATCTTGCAGAGGCTGCAACTTTCTTCGAGAAAACTCAACTTGGAAAATAGAATTTCGAGTCGGAAAATGAAATTGAAGATCAGAGAAACAGAGCATGATGAAGAAAGTGAGAGACCGAGAGACAGAGATTCAAACCACGGAAGCTGCGACTATGGTGAGCAAGAGAGCAAGGGAGAGAGAGTTTGTGAATGTCGTGAGAGTGAAAGGGGCTAGGGCATTGGCATATAAAATAAATAAAAGAAATAGGAATAATAAATTGAGGAAGGAAAATCATGTTGTTTTGAAATAAATATATTTCAATTCATTTATTTTTTTGTGGTTGCAAATATTGATTTTTTTGCGACCGTTAAATAGTCAGTCGCAAAAAATTAGACGCAAAAAGTCACTTTTCTAGTAGTGATTCTTGATATTATAGCGGTAAATTGTAAATTCACATACAAGTGGGAATTTGAATCCCCATTCTTGATATTATATACGGTTAGTTTAGACTTAAAAAATTCGTTCTACCAACTATATATGCTATCGGCTTAATGAACTCTGAAAAGAATCAAACCTAAGATCTCAATTTTTATATTCTTATCAAGTCGGCTACACCATTGGTTCCCAACAGTAAGTTGTTTGTGAAGAAAGAGAGTTGATTTCAAACTCTTACACCATACAAAGGTCTTGTTTGGAAAGTTGGTTATTTTAGTAGGTTATTTTAATTTTTGAATATTTTATAAGGTTAAAATTTGTAATTGGAAAGATGGTTGGATATTTTTGTAGTTGAATGTGATATTTGTGAGAGAAAAAGTGAAATAATTATAGATTTGATGTGATATTTTGTCTTATTAAATATTTTATCTTATTTGTCTTTTTGTGAATTTTAGCCAAAAAAACCAAAACCCACTTGCTAAATAAGGCCAAAAAGTAAAAACTTTAAAAGCCAAGAAATTTAGCCCATTTAAGGCCCAAAACTAGTTGAAATAAATGGCCCAAAAAATAGTAAATTTTTTTTTTCAAACCCACCGCACATAAAGATCAATTAGGTCTCAAGGTTTTGAAGGAGCAGCCAACATTTAGCCATGATTCCAGTCCAGAAAAGCCTGTGGCCTTGCCTTTTACGAGCTCAAATGTGATAAGCCCAAAAAAAAAGTAAAATCACAAAAAGGCCTAAAAAAACTCAATTCAAACCCACTTTCAGGCCCTGATTTTTAGACTTGATAAGGCCCAGATATAAGTCCTTAAATTCCAGCAAGTAAAGCTACCAGGTCCTTAAATTCCAACAAGACCTTAATTCAAGTATGATAAATTTAGGAGTTGTTTGGAACGTGTTAGATTAGTATACTTTTTGATTTTTTACAAAATAATGTAAAATATGGGTTGGATTTGAAGTGATGCGGTAGAGAGGTGATGTGACTTAAATAAGATGATTATGATCCAAATAGGATAATGTGCTAAAATAGCATGTGTTATTTTAGCATATGCCAAACAAAGCCTTAATTTGTCAAATTTCAAATGTTGATCCCAAAGTTTGAATTGATTCCGTTTCAAACTTGTTTCTTGTTTCGGATATTTAGGGTTGGTCGACCTCTTAGGAGAAGCGACCTAGGTGGTTGGTTGTTTTTGACACCCAGATTTTAATAAATATAAGGGCTTCTATTTTAGGTGGGTATCGTGATGTGTGATTTTGAGTTTGTCTTAAAATTATCTTGATACTAAGAGTAATGTTAGGAATCATGAAATAAATATCATGAAGATGATCATGAAAGATTCTTCACCTTTGGATTAAAAATACAATAAAACACCATACACTAATCATAGGATGAAAAATCTTCATGATACATTTCATGATCCCTAACATTATTCTAATACTAATTCAATTTGTTTATTTTTCATGTTATGGTATTATGTTAAAAGGGTGCATATAATATGCACTTTATGCAAAAAGTATAATTTTTCTCACAAAAGTCTAACTTCTTTATTCACAAAAAATATAACTTTTATAAAATAAATAAATAAAACATATCTTTAGGGGTGCAGATAATACCTTCACCATTCATAATTTTCATCACAAAAATTCATAACTTCTATTTGCTAGTAAAATTTTTGTTAGGCTTAGATCGACAGAGCCATAACCAAAAACTCACAAAATAATACAATAATTAAGCAATTGTGTTGAGATTCTATACCTTGAAAGTTCAAGGACTTCCTTGGAGTAAAAATAATGGCAATATAAACAAGAAAAAGAGAAAGCGAGGAGCAGATGATGTAAATGATTGAATGAACAATCAAACATAAGTAAAGTACATTAAGAGTACTACTATCTAAGTTTAACTACTCCTATGTAGATTAGATCTACTCCTATGATAGAAAAGAAATGAAAATCATGTCATGTATTGATTTGTTAGTGATTTTTACAATAGAGCCATCAATGACAATTTACACAAAAAAAATGTAGGAAAAAACTTCTATTAACCATCATCTAACCACCTATATAACTTCCACCTTCTTACATTGCCACTTGTCCTCCATCCCTGAATCTTCAAAACTTGACTTAACTTTTCTTAACTTTCAAGATTTTCGTGCATAATCATAATAATAACAATAATAATAATAATAAGTAATAGAAAGTTTAAACCTAGTTATAATGGACAAAAATTTTATTTATGGTGCAAATAATGCCCCCAACTCTTTAAGAATGAGTATTCGAATTCTTGAAGAGTTGTATGAACATAAATATATAATAGAAACTATGAAAATTATAATCGATTGGCCATATATATGTAGTTTTTTTTTTGGTGACCACATTGAAATACTCTCTCATTACTGTTATATAAAAAATAGAAATAAAATTCAGAATTTCTTTTTGTAAACCACTTTATCAAAATTAATTTTTGATGTGAACCACAAAGTCACTGTAGTTGTTGGATGACAAAAAATCATAATGTCAATTGACTTTAGAAAATTAAATTTTTTGACAAAATTAAGAGTGTCGAAAAATTCAAATTCATCAAATGTGGGTTGATCATAATTTTTAGTCATGTTTGGCTTAAAGTCATACCCCCTAATTGGATTTTGATCATCATCATTTTGTGATGTTTTATCATCAAATTTAGCCATATTTGGCTTATAATCATGCCCTCCAATTAGATTTTCATCACCATTTTGTGATAGTTGTTCATCAAATTTAGCCATGTTTGGCATAAAATCATGCTCTCCAATTGAATGTTCACCATTATTTTATAATGGTTGTTTAACATTCTTTTTCATATTTGACTTAAAATCATATCCTCCAATTGGATTAAAATGCTCAATAGCTTTTGGCAAAAGATGTAACAACCCAAATTTTTAATTATTCTGTAGAATTTATACTAATATTATTTAATTAAAAAAATATATGATTTATTTTGTATTAATATGTATTATTTTGTAAAATAATATAATTTATTAGTCAAAATATTAATAAGTAAGTTTTGATAAGCTTGACTTAATTTAGATAGGCTTGAATTAATGAAGATTAACAGGAGAGCGACACGTGGCTCTTGGCTTGGGGCTCACGAATATAATTTGTATAAGTAGGGAGAAGTTCACTCAGTAAGAGAAAAGAAAGAAGGAAAAAGAAAAGAGAAAGAAAGAAAGGAAGAAAAAGGGAAGGAAAAATAATGGAAGTTAAAAGGCTTTTTGGTGGTAGAAAGAAAGAGTGAGGTATTAAAGTTAAGGTGAGTTATATTATACCTTGAGTTACCAAAACGTATTTTACGTATGTTTTGACTTACCAAAATCTGTTTTATACAAGTTATGTTTATTAATATATTAATAAAAGTTATGTTCTATAAAGGTTTCAGTTACGTGGTTTTATTTCTGAACCCTATTTGCTTAAAAGGAAATCCATGGATATGTTTGTTTTACTTTTAAAGAATATTTGATTATGACCTTATAAGCAATTATGTTTTATAAGTACCACCACGGGAGTCCAACGCCTTGGGAGACTTAAATAACCATTGGCTAGTGTTTGACCACTTTGTGGTCCAGTGTTTGTCGTGGATCCATGGACCAGTGTAGTGCTTGGCACTTAGTGATGTACCGCGGTTATGGTTGTATTTCCGTATTACATGTTAAATGATCTGAAGTATATGTCAAATGATTTCCGTATTATGTATGCTATGTATCAAGCTCTTTTTGGCCCAACTAATTATCCATGGTGAATTTTATGCCTTATACTCTTAGTATAATATTTCTTACTCTGCCATGAGCTTATAGTTTTTACCACTTTCAGGTGACATGTCAGGACCAGCGTGTGGGGTAGGCACAAAGCACTTTTATTATATTTGTAAATACCGGCCTTTTTTATCAATATATTTTGTAATAAAAATAGAAATTCCAATGATTATTTTAGTACCCTTATTTAAATATTTCTTCCGCTTGCGTTTATTAATTTGTTTAAAGATTTGGCCGGAGGTAACCTCAGTTACTGGCCATCTCAATGCCTAACCCTTGGGTACGGGGAGCGGGCCGTGACAAAAGAAGTTGGTATTCTTTTTCAATTAATGGCTTAAAAAATTGCCCCCTAGGAGGCATGCCATTTTCATAACTTAATTTTTCCTTGGCCATGATTTTTGTGGAGAAAAAATTTTGCTTGGAAAAAGCCTTTTAGAAACACATAAAATTTGTGCATTTTAAGACTCTAATTTTTTACTCTAATGTTGAATTTCTCCATCAACTTGCTAAAATTGACAACTAAGTTGACAAATTTTTTCATTAAAGTAATTTATATCTTTTTGCATAAAATAATATGGCAATGATGAAATTATTTAAAAGTTTTGCCAATCAAGAGAATTAATTTCTTCTTGTAGAGTCAAAATTTCACTCTTACGCTGATAAATTTCATTCTCACAATGCCGAATTATTTTTTTCATATCATTTGTCAAGCCATTATGTTGGCAATAGACAGTACAATTATTGTTATAACATTGACAATCATTATACATGGAAGATGAGACATTCCAATAATAATTCATATCTATTGGAACATTGTCACTCCATTAGTAGTTTGCATCCATGGGTGCACAAGATGCAGCCATGCTACTTGATGGCATAATTTCTTGATATTTTGTTAGTATCATTTTTTTTCTCCAAGTTAGGATGATGTCCCATTGGGTGTGCCAAAAATTGGTAGTAAAATTTTTGTTAGGCTTAGATCGACAGAGTCTTAACCAAAATCCCACCAAACAATACAATGATTAAGCAATTGTGTTGAGGTTCTATGCCTTGAAAGTTCAAGGACTTCCTTAGAGAAAAAATAATGGCAATACAAACAAGAAAAATAGAAAGAGAGAATAAGATGATGATGTAAATAATTGAATGAACAATCAAATACAAGTAAAGTACATTAAGACTATTCCTATCTAAGTTTAAACTACTCTTATGTAAATTAGATCTACTCCTAGGATAAAAAAGAAATGAAAATCAAGTCATGTATTGATTTGTTGGTGATCTTTACAATAGAGCCATCAATGGCAATTTATACAAAAAAAATGTAGGAAAAAACTTCTATTAACCATCATCTAACCACCCATATAACTTCCACCTTCTTATATTGCCACTTGTCCCCTATTCCTTGAATCTTCAAAACTTAACTTACCTTCTCTTAATTTTCAAGATTTTCCTATATAATAATAATAATAATAATAATAATAATAATAATAATAATAAGTAATAGAAAGTTTAAACCTAATTTATGGTGCAAACATTATCACAGAAATCATAATTTTTCTTACAAAGTGCAAATCCACATTATAGCATTTCTAAATGTGTACCGGAAATTGAAGAATATCTTTCTTATTAGAATCCAATGAAGTCTTACACATATTTATACTCAATGAAGTCTCATTGAGTTTGTCACAATCAACCTAACTAACTCACTCTACTCTTGTAACCGTATCTATCATAACTGTCTTTAATATCTTGTACAATCGTGAGCTGAGGAAGATATTTTGTTTGTGATGGCTTCTCTTGTGGCTTGAGCTGGGAGTATTGCGTCTTAAGCTGAGATGGTTGAGAGTATTCCTCAATACTATTATCAGGTATCAACACATCTAACTATACATAATTCTATTTTTTCACTCCATTTTCTCATTCTAGAGAAAAATACACGTAACACTCGGCTCATTTATGTGGGGGTTCAAACAATATTTTCTTACACGCGAAGAAATCCAATGATTTGAATTCCACATGTTTTATACAACAAAGGCCAATAATTTTGTGGAAGAATATAGAGAATGCCTCATCAATCAATCATATTACAATACTAAAGTTACACACATACACACAAAAAATTTACCAAAACTTATTAGTAGTTTCTGAAGATCATTATGTACCTGTGGTGGTGATATCCATGGCTGCCTGAAAATTGTCATTTAACAATGGCCCAAATCAACAAGGCCAGAGCAGATGTCATGGAAGCCATAGAAGAGTACTTGGAGAACTTAGCAATAAACGAAGTGTCGTGGATTGACAACGCGCTCAATGTGCTAGAAAAGGCGAAAACAAGGCAGACAACGAAGGCATGGAACGCGGAGGGGAGTCCCTTGAATATAAGACTCGGAACTGGGCTACCATTTAGGAACTCGCATGGAAGTGTGATCAGAAGTGTGGTGATTGTGAAGGAAGCAACCAAGATTGATTCTAAGATGTTGGCTTTGATTGGTGGTTGTGGTTGGACAGAGTTCGACTTCACCATCATATTCATATTATGTCTTTGTTGCCACCAAACAAAAACGTTTGGTGGCCTCTGGCAATTTATAAAATGGACAAGGATTGCAAAGAGGCTTTGAGTGAAACTTAAGAATTCTGTTGAGCCTGACACCAAGTTATCAAAACAAAATTAGCTTTTGGCTTGTGTTATGCACAGGTTAGCTTTTGGCTTGTGTTATGCACAGGTTGTGTGTGAAAAATTCATTTATATATAAATAATTATATAGTAAAAAAATAAATAGAAAAAAAAAAACTACTTATAAAAAGGGCTAAAGAATAAAAACTTATAAAAATAAATTAAAATAGAATTTATATTCTCAATTAAAATTAAAATTGAAATTTTGATAAAAAAACTGTTAAAAATTATCCTACTAATCTATCCAAACATTTTTTTTTTGGTTGCAAATCATTTTAAAATAAGACGTCAACAATAGTTAAATTGAATTTGAAAATATGTATATATATATATATATTTTGGGGTGGCATTTGGAGAGTTTGACCTAAGTCAAGGTGATTGTTATAGACATTTTTATTTTTTAAATTTAAACTCATTGTAATGTGAATTTGATATTTTTTTCATGTGGCAATTATTGTAATGTCTTTTCATAATAAAGATGTTAATTTGATTCTGTAAAACGATTTCCGTATTTAAAAGTATAAAATACCCAAACAAAATTAAAAGGGAAAATTATGCAAATAGTTCATGTAGTTTACATGATGTGTCAATTTAGTCTTTATAGTTTTAATTTGTTCGATTTTGTCCTTAATTTAACGGATTGTATTATTTTAGTCTAATAAATTACGGTTGTTAAGTTAATTTAACGAAAAATCAAATAATGTGTCAATTTGGTCCTTATATTTTTCACAATGTGTCAATTTAGTCCTTGTCAAAATCGAGAAAATTGAAACTACACGGACTAAATTGACACATCGTGTAAAGTACAGGGACCAAATTGATACATTGTTTGACTTTCCATTAAAATAACTTAACAACCGTTATTTATTGGACTAAAATGGCACAATCCGTTAAATTAAAGGACAAAATCAAGCAAATTGAAACTATATGGACCAAATTGACACATCGTGTAAATTACAGAGACTATTTACATAATTTACCCAAATTAAAAATGAGAATTTTCTAAAATGAGAGCAATTAAAATTAAAATTTTAACACTGGATTGCATTTGAAGACACATACTCCTACAATTCGACTAATAAAATAAAAAATGGCATGTTTTTTATGTGTGAGCTCTGTCTCCATTTTCTAATAGAGTGATGCTACATCTTTTTGATTTTTTTCTCCTTAATTTCACCTTTAATGACGCAACTCACTTTCACCCCTCTCCCTCCATCTTTTGCCACATTAATTCCACATCATTAAAGGTAAAATTGAGGGAGCAAAATTAGAAGAATGAGTCATTATTCTTTTTAATATTAAATTCCATTTCCATTGATAAGAAAATTCATATCTATAGCGACCCCGGTCTTTTCTCTTTAGATTATTGTATCCGGACTTAGGTTCCGTGGATCCTGTCATTACTTATTGGTTGTTGTTGTCCTTTAATCTCTTAGTATTTGAATTATAGGTCGTGTTGGACGGGTCTGTTACAGGTTGGTTGATAGTTGATGCCAATAGGTGATGCCCAGATTTTGGCCTTCACGCTCGAGCGGAGGTTTTAACGCTCGAGCGGGCCCTTCGTTGTTGCTTCTCCGCTCGAGCGGGAGTTTTGACGCTCGAGCGGGATTTTCCATCTCCCAGTACTTTGCTCTGCAGTTCTTCCGCTCGAGCGGTAGTTTTTACGCTCGAGCGTGATCCCTTGTTTTGTTCCTCCGCTCAAGCGGGGAGTTTGACGCTCGAGCGGGTGCAGCGCCTGCAAAACTTCTGAAAGGGTGCAATCGACGCTCGAGCGGCTTTCTTCACGCTCGAGCATGATTCTGTGTCTTACGCTCGAGCGGGGCTTTCTACGCTCGAGCGTAGAGTCGACTACATCAGTCCGTGATTTCACTTTTCTGATCACTTTTTGACCTACCTTTTCATCTCTTAACTTTTTAAAACCGCCCCTTGAGAGTCTCTCTCTCTACTCTTACCTTCTCTCCAAGATTTGATCTATTTCCGGTGATCTTCTACCCTAGTTCCTTTGGAAGAAAGGTAGAGCTTCACGAGATCTTTCTTTTAATCTGAAAAAGAGAGGATTTGGAGCACTTTGGATTTTGGGTCATCATCTCCATCTTCTCTATTTTAGTTGTGATCTTCAAGGTAGGGATTTCCTACTCTATTCTATAAGCTTTGTTCTAAGTTTGGTATTTTGATAGGTTGGGGACACTTTGATAATTTTGGGAACAAAACCTGGTTAAATTGCTAAATTGATTGGAGTAATTAATTTAAGGAAAATTGGGGAATTTGGTTAAATCCATGAAATTGGGGAATTTATTGATTAAATGGTGTAGTTGGTTAATATAAATCACTCGCCTATTGAATTGTTGTTATATTTATTTCCAGTCTAGAAATAACTGTTTTGGGCTATCGGTGGAGGATAGTCGTGATTGTTGTAGGCATTGCATGTGGATTAGGAATAACTGAAACTAATCACATTGGTTAAGTCATTAATTTGACTATTGAATTAATACTGAAAATACGTGTATTGGTTGAGCATTGCATTTGCATATTGTGTGGGAGGAGATAGGGGATGTACTCCACGGTTTAGGGGAAGATAGGGGATGGACCTCTAAACCGGATTTTTGTTTGGGAGGAGATAGGGGATGGACTCCATTAGCACCATTTTTATGTGTGCTTATTATATTGAAGTGTTTTTACATGATTATTGATACAGCACTAAAATGTGTATCAAATGGGAAGTATGAAGTGTTTTGATATGAGCATGAGTCTCATTTGTTTTGTTGATATTGGAAGTAATGTGATTATGTTATATAATTCACTGTTGTAAGTTTGGCCAGGTTCTGAGCCATGTTGATAATAATGGAAAGTGAAATGTGTCTTAGACATTAGTGTCATGAGACTGTTTAATAATAAAATTGATTATCTTGGTTAACCATCTATTGAATGCTATAGCTTTATTCAATGCTTATATTTGGTTTAGTATTTTTCTACTGGGCTGTGGCTCACCCTTTATGGGAACATCATTTTCAGGTTCAGGTGATAAGCTACCTCCACGGACTTAGCCTGGAAGGATTTGATGTTTGGGATGTTGAAGACTTGTCTTTAGTTATATGTTTTATTTTGTTATTTTTAAGATTTCTTGTAAACATTCAAGCCTAGGGCTTAACTTGTAAATGAGTTAGTACTCATCCTTTTTGTGTCCAAGTGTTAGCTTGGAAAGATGTAAGCCCTTAGGGCATTTATTTTGATGTTTCAGGATGTTACATGGGATGTCTTTCAATAAGAATACTCTGATGAATAACTCAAATGATTCGTTTGCTTTTATAAATGCATGTTAATGTTATGGTTATTATGGGTTTATTTTGAGGGCGTGACAACTTGGTATCAGAGCGTACCGGGTTTGAATACTTTGGGTACGTGGGAAGTGATTAGTATCACAATGGGTTCGTCTCGTTTGATAGAGACTTAGTGTAACGTTATATGCTTATATGATAACATGTTTATGTGATTATGTGGGTATGGAATGTAGTTTCTAGGATGTTGATTGGACCTTTGAGTTCTAGTAGTCTTGTTGGAAAGGCACTTGATCACTGCTGCTTCCAACCGGAACTATAGTAACGCATTGGGACTATCATTATCCGGGAATGAAATTCGTAGGTGCTTATGTGATTATGTGCTTACGTGGAATGAATTATTGTTGTCCATTGTATTAGGACGCGAGTGTTTAGCTTTGGCACATTTATTAATGTGCTAATGTCTTTGTTTCCTTTATTAGGATGTCAGGACGAGGACGAGGACGCGGTAGGCGTGGTAGGCCGGGTAGGCAGGAGGTGCCTGTGCCAGAGGAGATTCCGATAGTTCAGGAGGGAATTGGCCAGGCCAATGTGGCCGAGCCAGTAGGCCAGCAGGCTTTGGGCGCTTTAGCTCGAGAGATAGCGGGGGCATTCAGGGAGTCAGTAGGCATTCTCAGAGCTGAGAATCAAGCTCAGGCTGGTATTGTGGATGCAGGACCTTCCTTTCTGAAGAGGGAGTTCTTCCGGTCCAATCCGGATGAATTTGTGGGTGATCCTAAAGAGCCACTTAAGGCAGATGAATGGCTCGAACAGACAACGAAGACGTTTGAGATGCTTGGCATCGAAGACGAGGGGTTGAAAGTGACCTTGGCATCTTTCCAGTTGAAGGGGGATGCGGGTCAGTGGTGGAAGTTTACTAAGGGGCGTATAGGAGGTACGTGGGAGGCTTTTGTGAATGCTTTCCAGGAGAAGTTTTTATCTCCGGCAGTTAGGGAGAAGCTGCGAGACCAGTTTTGTCAGCTTAAGCAGTCGAGTTCTTCTGTGGCCGAGTTTGAGGCTGCATTTACTAGTTTATCCAGGTTTGCACCTGAATTGGTGGCGTCTGAGGAACGCCGCTGTATTGAGTTTGAGAAGAAGTTGAGGCGTGGCCTCAAGCTGAGAGTTGGGGGAACTATGATTCGGGATTATGGGCGTTTGGTTGATGCTGCAGCCCACATGGAAATCATGATGCAGGAGGAGGAGGAAGGACAGAAGGGCTCCAAGAGGAGTCAGGATGGTCAGAGTGATGGTAGGAGACAGAAGGGTTTTAATCCCCAACAGTCTCAGAGTAGCTTTTCGAGATCGACTTTTCCTGTACCGAGTGCTAGTTCGGGGAAAGGCAGTCAGGGAGACATTACCTGTTTCAAGTGTGGTCAGTTGGGCCACAAGTCTCCAGTTTGTCCTCAGAGGGGAGGAGTTCAGAGAGCAGCATCTTCTTCGGCTCGATCTCAGAGCCAGAGTCAGGGTAGAGGCCAGCCACTCTCGTGTTATCAGTGTGGTCAGCCAGGGCATATGAAGAGGTATTGCCCGCAGTTGGGTGGCACACCTGGTGCATCTGGTTTGAGGCAGATTCAGGGTCAACAGCCAGCTCAGTCGGGTCAGGCCTCGAGGGCCAATCAGGGGGCTTCATCGTCTCAGTCGGTGCAACAATCTTATGCTCCTAGAGGTGAGCAGGTTGATTAGAGGTCATCTGGGCGCGTGTATGCTGTTACCGCGCAGGATCTTGTACCGGCTCCATCTGTTGTGAGAGGTACTTTCTTGTTTTGCAACTCGGTTGCTAATGTTTTGATTGATACGGGTGCATCTCATTCCTTTGTGTCTGCTGCATTTGCATCTGTTTTGGAGTTGGAGTTAGCACAGTTGGCATCTCCTATTTGTGTAGTGTCGCCTCTTGGGGGTGAATTGATTTTGAAACACGGTGTTAGGGGTTGTGATATAGAGGTTAATTACCATAGAATCCCATTTTCTTTTGTAGTTATGCCTATGAGAGGTTTCGATGTTATTTTGGGTATGGACTGGTTATCGTCATACCGGGCAGTTATTGATTGCTACCGCCAGAGGGTCACTTGTTGTACCGTGAGCGGAGAGTATTTTCATTTTCTGGAGGACCGGGTTGGTGATGTGTTGCCACCGGGGTATGTTCGACGAGGAAGGAGTGAGCTTAGTGGGCTACTTGCTAACCTTTTGATTAGTGAGGATGATGAGACCCAGGTTGTGTTGCCAAGGGTGGTTTGTGAGTACTCGGACGTCTTTCCCGAGGATCTTGTTGGTTTGCCACCGCATCGAGAGATTCAATTCTCTATTGACCTAATGCCCGGCACGGCGCCGATCTCTATGTCACCTTATCGTTTTGCCCCAGCCGAGTTAGTTGAGTTGAAGATCCAACTCCAGGAGTTACTAGACAAGGGTTTTATACGCCCTAGTGTTTCGCCGTGGGGAGCACCGGCCCTCTTTGTTAAAAAGAAAGGTGGTGCTTTGAGACTTTGCATAGATTATCGGAAATTGAATCGGGCTACGGTTAAGAATAAGTACCCTATGCCTCGTATCGATGACCTGTTTGACCAGTTGAAGGGTTCCCGTTGTTTCTCGAAGATAGACTTGAGATCGGGTTACCACCAGTTGAGGGTCAGGGAAGAGGATATTCCGAAGACGGCATTCCGTACGCGGTATGGCCATTATGAGTTTTTGGTAATGCCATTCGGGCTCACCAATGCACCGGCAGTCTTTATGGACTTGATGAACCGGATCTTCCGGGAATTCTTGGATCAGTTTGTAGTCGTTTTTGTGGACGACATCCTTATCTATTCGCCTTCTGAGGAGGAGCACGAGGCACACTTGAGGGTGGTGCTTGAGTTACTTAGAGCCCATAGGCTGTATGCCAAGTTTGGGAAGTGTGAGTTCTGGCTGAGAGAAGTCAAATTCTTAGGCCATGTGGTATCCGGTGAAGGAGTGTCTGTTGATACATCCAAGGTAGAGGCAGTGCAAGATTGGGCACAGCCTAAGAGTGTGTTTGAGATCCGCAGTTTCCTGGGGTTAGCTGGGTATTACCGTCGGTTTGTGAAAGACTTCTCCAGGTTAGCATCACCGTTGACTAGACTGACTCGGAAGGGAGTTAAATTTGTATGGAGTGAGACTTGTGAAAAGTCGTTTCAGGAGTTGAAAGTTAGACTGACTACCGCTCCAGTTTTGATTATTCCAGAGAGAGGGTTGGGTTATGCAGTCTATTGTGACGCCTCACGAGAGGGTCTGGGTTGTGTATTAATGCAAGAAGGGAAAGTAGTTGCCTATGGTTCACGTCAGTTGAAAATTCACGAGCAGAATTACCCTACGCATGATCTAGAGTTTGCAGCTGTGATATTTGCCTTGAAGGTTTGGAGGCATTATCTTTATGGTGAGAGATTTGAGGTATTCTCGGATCATAAGAGTCTGAAATATTTGTTTACACAGAAAGACTTGAACTTGAGGCAGAGGAGGTGGATGGAGTTCATAGAGGATTATGACTTTGAATTGCATTATCATCCGGGAAAGGCCAATGTGGTGGCCGACGCCCTTAGCAGGAAACCTGTTGGTGACATAGCTAGTATAGCCATCCGAGAGTGGGAGATGTTAGGTGCACTTGGAGAGTTTGATTTGCTTCTGGGCGAATCCGTTGAGGCTGCGGCCTTGTTTTCTGTTGTTGCACAACCTACACTTGTGACTCGAGTGTTAGAGGCTCAGAGGGGCGACCTTGAGATAGAATCCCTCCGTGAGAAGATTTCTGGTGGGAAGGTTGAGAAAGGTTTGACGGTGTATCCCGACCTGAGTGTGAGATACCGAGACCGTCTATTTGTGCCGGAGTCTCATCGAGAGGAGGTACTCCGAGAGTTTCATCATTCACGCCTTGCGGTGCATCCGGGAGGTACTAAGATGTATCGGGATTTGGGTCGCCAGTTTTGGTGGCGGGGTATGAAGAGAGATGTGGCAGCTTTCGTATCTAAGTGCCTTACTTGTCAGCAAGTGAAGGCCGAACATCAGAGGCCAGCGGGTTTGTTGCAACCCTTGCCTATTGCCGAGTGGAAGTGGGAACATGTCACTATGGACTTCGTTGTGGGTCTTCCGAGGACTCAATGGGGTAGTGATGCTATTTGGGTAGTTGTGGACCGGTTGACTAAGTCGGCGCATTTTATTCCTATGCGTGTTAAAGATTCAGTTGATCATTTGGCCGATTTATATATTCGGGACATAGTGAGGTTACACGGGGTTCCAGTGACGATCGTTTCAGATAGAGATCCTCGTTTTACTGCCAGGTTGTGGCAGAGCTTGCAGAGTGCCTTAGGCACTAAGTTGACCTTTAGCACAGCTTATCATCCTCAGACTGACGGGCAGTCCGAGCGTGCTATTCAGATCCTTGAGGATATGCTTCGGGGTTGTGTTCTTGACTTTGGTGGGTCGTGGGAGAGGCACTTGCCTTTGGTGGTGTTTGCCTACAACAACAGCTTCCAGTCTAGTATCGGTATGGCACCGTTTGAGGCCTTATACGGCCGACCGTGTAGGTCTCCTGTTTGTTGGGCCGAGGTGGGTGATGCACCTCTGTTAGGTCCGGAGTTAGTGAGGGAAACGACGGAGAAGGTTGAGCTTATCCGTAAGAGGCTTGTTACAGCCCAGAGTCGTCAGAAATCTTATGCCGACCGTAGGAGAAGACCTTTGGTGTTTGAGGTGAGTGATCATGTCTTTTTGAAGATATCACCAAGACGGGGATTGATGAGGTTTGGGAAGAGCGGGAAGTTGTCCCCTCGATTCATTGGTCCTTTTGAGATCCTTGAGAGGATTGGCGAGACTGCTTATCGTTTAGCTTTGCCGCCGCAGTTATTCGGAGTACATGACGTGTTTCATGTGAGTATGCTTCGGAAGTATGAGCCGGATCCATCACATGTATTGGATTGGACCGATTTAGTAGTTGATGAGGATGTCTCGTATGAAGAGAGACCGGTTAGGGTCTTGGATAAGCGGGATCAAGTCTTGCGAGGCAAGACCATTCCTTTGGTGAAAGTTTTGTGGAAACATCACGGGGTGGAGGAAGCCACATGGGAACGTGAGTTGGAAGTCCGCGAGAAATATCCGGACATGTTTAATGATTTGTAATCTTGTAGTTAGATTTTGTAATATTGTCAAACCTTAAAGTTTTTTTTTTTTTATATGTCTTAAGCTGTAAAACATTTTGAATGTTTTGGTTAATGGCAATATTTTGGAACTTACCTCGAAATGGGAGTTTAATGGAACATTGTATATATTGAATATATTGCAAATTGTTGAAATTGAAAGAAAATTGCATAGTGTTAATGCAGATTGAAATATATGTTTGTTTTGCATATTGTGGCATGCCTCTTAGTTGAGAGATGGAATGGCCGGTGTTGGGTCAAGTTGTTTATTATTGAGTTATCATATTGTTGGAATTTGAGAAAACTTGTTTTTAAAACCTTGTGCTTAATTTCGGGGACGAAATTCTTTTAAGGGGGGGAGGTTATAGCGACCCCGGTCTTTTCTCTTTAGATTATTGTATCCGGACTTAGGTTCCGTGGATCCTGTCATTACTTATTGGTTGTTGTTGTCCTTTAATCTCTTAGTATTTGAATTATAGGTCGTGTTGGACGGGTCTGTTACAGGTTGGTTGATAGTTGATGCCAATAGGTGATGCCCAGATTTTGGCCTTCACGCTCAAGCGGAGGTTTTAACGCTCGAGCGGGCCCTTCGTTGTTGCTTCTCCGCTCGAGCGGGAGTTTTGACGCTCGAGCGGGATTTTCCATCTCCCAGTACTTTGCTCTGCAGTTCTTCCGCTCGAGCGGTAGTTTTTACGCTCGAGCGTGATCCCTTGTTTTGTTCCTCCGCTCAAGCGGGGAGTTTGACGCTCGAGCGGGTGCAGCGCCTGCAAAACTTCTGAAAGGGTGCAATCGACGCTCGAGCGGCTTTCTTCACGCTCGAGCATGATTCTGTGTCTTACGCTCGAGCGGGGCTTTCTACGCTCGAGCGTAGAGTCGACTACATCAGTCCGTGATTTCACTTTTCTGATCACTTTTTGACCTACCTTTTCATCTCTTAACTTTTTAAAACCGCCCCTTGAGAGTCTCTCTCTCTACTCTTACCTTCTCTCCAAGATTTGATCTATTTCCGGTGATCTTCTACCCTAGTTCCTTTGGAAGAAAGGTAGAGCTTCACGAGATCTTTCTTTTAATCTGAAAAAGAGAGGATTTGGAGCACTTTGGATTTTGGGTCATCATCTCCATCTTCTCTATTTTAGTTGTGATCTTCAAGGTAGGGATTTCCTACTCTATTCTATAAGCTTTGTTCTAAGTTTGGTATTTTGATAGGTTGGGGACACTTTGATAATTTTGGGAACAAAACCTGGTTAAATTGCTAAATTGATTGGAGTAATTAATTTAAGGAAAATTGGGGAATTTGGTTAAATCCATGAAATTGGGGAATTTATTGATTAAATGGTGTAGTTGGTTAATATAAATCACTCGCCTATTGAATTGTTGTTATATTTATTTCCAGTCTAGAAATAACTGTTTTGGGCTATCGGTGGAGGATAGTCGTGATTGTTGTAGGCATTGCATGTGGATTAGGAATAACTGAAACTAATCACATTGGTTAAGTCATTAATTTGACTATTGAATTAATACTGAAAATACGTGTATTGGTTGAGCATTGCATTTGCATATTGTGTGGGAGGAGATAGGGGATGTACTCCACGGTTTAGGGGAAGATAGGGGATGGACCTCTAAACCGGATTTTTGTTTGGGAGGAGATAGGGGATGGACTCCATTAGCACCATTTTTATGTGTGCTTATTATATTGAAGTGTTTTTACATGATTATTGATACAGCACTAAAATGTGTATCAAATGGGAAGTATGAAGTGTTTTGATATGAGCATGAGTCTCATTTGTTTTGTTGATATTGGAAGTAATGTGATTATGTTATATAATTCACTGTTGTAAGTTTGGCCAGGTTCTGAGCCATGTTGATAATAATGGAAAGTGAAATGTGTCTTAGACATTAGTGTCATGAGACTGTTTAATAATAAAATTGATTATCTTGGTTAACCATCTATTGAATGCTATAGCTTTATTCAATGCTTATATTTGGTTTAGTATTTTTCTACTGGGCTGTGGCTCACCCTTTATGGGAACATCATTTTCAGGTTCAGGTGATAAGCTACCTCCACGGACTTAGCCTGGAAGGATTTGATGTTTGGGATGTTGAAGACTTGTCTTTAGTTATATGTTTTATTTTGTTATTTTTAAGATTTCTTGTAAACATTCAAGCCTAGGGCTTAACTTGTAAATGAGTTAGTACTCATCCTTTTTGTGTCCAAGTGTTAGCTTGGAAAGATGTAAGCCCTTAGGGCATTTATTTTGATGTTGCAGGATGTTACATGGGATGTCTTTCAATAAGAATACTCTGATGAATAACTCAAATGATTCGTTTGCTTTTATAAATGCATGTTAATGTTATGGTTATTATGGGTTTATTTTGAGGGCGTGACAATATCAACTTAGGAATTTTTGTTACATTATGCATAAAATTACAAAATAAAAATTCTCTATTGACCTAACTAAACACAGAACAGAAAAAATATAAAAAACGAGACATTGCTCACTACAACAAAAACATACTTTAGTGGCACTACACTAGTGGCATATTTTTAAAAAATGCCACAAAAAATGATATTTAGTGGCACGTTTTTGAAAAATGCCACAAAACGACAAACATAAAAGGCTCTAGTGACATTTCAATGAACAAGTGTCACAAAACTACAACAAAAACATACTTTAGTGGCACTACACTAGTAGCATATTTTTCGAAAATGCCACAAAAATGATATTTAGTGGCACGTTTATGAAAAATGCCACAAAAC
This sequence comes from Camellia sinensis, assembly GCF_055761805.1. Lineage (NCBI taxonomy): Eukaryota > Viridiplantae > Streptophyta > Magnoliopsida > Ericales > Theaceae > Camellia > Camellia sinensis. Next base: position 156,160,884 of record NC_138967.1, read on the forward strand.
GACAAACATAAAAGGCTCTAGTGACATTTCAATGAACAAGTGTCACAAAACTACAACAAAAACACACTTTAGTGACACTATACTAGTGGCATGTTTTTAGAAAATGCCAAAAAAATAATATTTGGTGACACATTTAGATAAATGCCACAAAGCCACAAACATATAAGGCTCTAGTGGCATTTCAATAAAGAAATGTCACATCAATTTTATGACATTTTATAAAATAATAACACAAAAAATTATGTTCGTGACATTTACCAACAGATGCCACTAAACTTTAGTAGCAATGGCATTTTTTTAAAAATGTCAGGATACTAGGTAGGTGCAAATTACTTTTTATGGCACTTAGATGAAAAGTTTCATAAACAAATATTTTATAGCATTTTGAGAAATGCCACTAAGTCAAAAACTTTCCAAGCTTATAATGGCATTTTTGAAAAAACAAAAAATGCCAATATATTTTTAAAATTTTTAGAATGCAGTAAATGATTAAAAATAAATAAATTGAACTCAATATACACTACAGGAAAAAGCATATTCGGCGACTAAATTCCTGACCAAAAGAAATTTGGTCGCTGAAAGTATAGCTTTCAGCAACCAAAACAGCATTAGTAGCCAAAAGTAAAGCTTTTTGGCGACTAAACAATTTTAGTAGCCAAAGGTCTACAATTGGCGACCAAAACTAAGTTTAGTCGCTGATTATATGGGTTTTAGTGACAAAAAAAATTTTAGTAGCCCAAAGTAAAGCTTTTTGGCGACTAAAAAAATTTAGTAGCCAAAAGTCTACAATTGACAACTAAAAATAAGTTTGGTCACTGATTATATGAGTTTTACCAACTAAAAAAAATTTTAGTAGTCAAAAGTAAAGCTTTTTGGTGACTAAAAAAATTTTAGTAGCCAAAAATCTACAATTGGCAACTAAAAACTAAGTTTAGTCGCCAAAAGTGGTTATTTTTAGCGCGGGATAACTAAAATCCTAAGGCGGGAATTAAATTTTTTGGCGACCAAAAGTTTGGTAGTGAAAGTGCATCTTCGGTGACCAAATCCGATTTTGGTCAGCAAAAGTTAAGTTTTTTAACAACTAAAAAACAATTAGTAGCCAAAAGTATAAAATTGGCAACTAAAAAATATTTTTAGTCACCAAAAGTGGTCTTTTTTTATTTTACTAGTAAATAGTTTATTTTACATAAATTATGTTCAATAAAATAATTATGTTTATACATATACTTTTATATTAATATAGATGTATGTACTATATAAATAATATATGTTGCATATATAATTATTAGATTTGAAAAATAAATTTAATTTTTTAATTAGAATAACAATGTCCAATTATATAATATATAAGTAAAGTTATGCCTTTCATTAAAAAGCTCTAAAATATTCTCAAGTGTCCATTCCAACATGCTAAAATCTTTCCAAGTATCTTTAATCTTTACAAACATTAAAGAACTAATTATTTTTCTTTGACTTTTTCTCTCCCACTTCACTTCTCTTTTCTCCTCTTTTCCTTTCCACTATTTCTCTTTCATCGTGTCTCTATTTATTCCTCCATAATTATATTACTTTATATTTATATCTGAAGTGTTCATAAGCCACTACAACATTTTCTTAGTTTAGTGATATTTGAAAGTGCCATAAAACTATTCTTCTAATGACATTTTTTGGTCTTGTGGTATTTTAAACAAGTGCCACTTCTATCGGTGCCACGGTAGATACGAGTGCCACGGTAGATACTTGCAAGTGCCACTGCACCATCATGGCTAAAAACTTTCAATGACATTTTTAATGTCATGGTAGATATTATTTGTGACACTATCAAGCGCCATTAAAAAAAGAGTTAATGACACTTATAAGTGTCATTACACCATCAAGACTAAAACCTTTCAGTGACACTTTAATGTCATGGTAGGCACTATTCGTGACGCTATCAAGTGCCATTCGTGACGATAATTCGTTGTAGAACAATTTGATCCGCTCTTGCAGAGACTCGAACCGCTAACTGTAACAAGCCTGCGGGGGGACCTCGCTACAGCTCGGACTCGATTCGTGTCACGGTTCTAAATCTGAACCAAAGAGTCCAAATCCGACAAATCGTTTTGAGAAAACAGATTTTTGAAAGAAGTGCCAAACATGGACTGCTTTGCCAGATACAGAGTCGCCACCTAAATATTTTATTTTGGGAAATTTAGGAAACCCTGACTCGTTTGCCTAAGGCCACGTGTCCGTCATCACCAAAGTTGCATCGGCTCGGGAACTTGGGTACGATTAGGGAAGGTCACTTCGTGAGCACCCCCGCTCGCCCGGTCAGAGACCGGCCTCTACTAACCATGATATCTATTTTTGAAAACATTGTATGTTCTTATTCCGGTTATTAGCCTAGGTTACTATGTGATGCGCACAGCATACAAGTATAGACTGAGTCGCCTGAGTTGGAACAAAACATTTCATGTTTATTTTTGAAAGATGGTTTGCTACTCACAAGTAGGCTTAAAGCAAACATTTGATGATTTATTCCAATCCAAATAACCCAACCTTCACCCACAGGCATTCAGACAGTTATATCATATAAGCACATAGCCTCATGGTAAGCATGCTATCATGGCAGTCACTCACACACATGCAAGGATGCTAAAGCATAAAACTTATCGAGTACTCCAAGCCAAAAACAGAAATTACATTAGAAATCATGCATGATCCTAAGTATACAGAAATGCCTAATGCAACACATGCAAAAATGCAACTATAGCAGGCTCGGCTATTCTAAACATGTCACATGAAATGCTACAACTATCATGTATTCAATTTGGAATTGAAAGTACAATGCAGTTAGTATGGTGCGCCGAGCCCGGTGCATGCAAAACAGATGAATGATGCAAACATGCTGTCATACTGTATGCTAATTGAAACATGCCCTAATCTAACCATCATAAGCGGATAAATAAAAGGGAGAAAGACGTGGGGTTGGAAGACATACAACACACACACGCACACTTATTACAGTTATGCCCTCGCGCAGAGGGTCCGAAAGAATAATACAGTCCTGAATAAAAGAATATTACAATCCAAATATTACAGTCCGAATAATATACAAATTCCTAATTAATTAACAAATTAACTAAGAAAACTGTAAAACTGGCATGCAAGCCAGGGACTGCCTTGCTCTGATGAATGATGCATGTCTGGGCTGCCTTGCGCGGAAATCCACCGGGATGCCCCAATTAGCCTCTGTTTAGCAGTTATTCTTGGAATGCGTGCCAAGTCCCGAAAAGTTACTGATTCTTCATTTTGCTGCAACAGAGAGCAGGAAAGGGACATAGCAATGTATTTTCACAAATATATGCATGCCTCGATCCTCGTGCCACCAATCACGCATATCGAGGCATGATGGCCGAGGAGTCGAAATGCACATTTCAATATAGGATGAATGCACATGAAAACACAATAAGACCTAACTCCATCATGGATGATCCGGAGTGTCGGTGACTGGGGAATTGAGACACATTTCGTCACTCGGAGTATGAAATGCGCCTCGTTTCCCGTGCCCGGGCTAACTCCTATCCCGAACACGATGCAATAAGCATGATATGCATGAAATGCAACTAAGATACAATCCTAACATACACAATGTCATGAAAATGAGATGCCTCGAAATGCGTGCACACGGGCACGCAAACCGAGAAAATGCATGAATGCGATCTAAGACACAACCTAGTATGCACAAAGTTATGAAAATGAGATGCCTCGAAATGCGTACACACGGGCACGCAAACCGAGGCAACGGCATACGCAATGCAACATGGCTAAAATGACATATAGAATGCAACATGGACTTATACTAACATGAGAGAGCCTCAGCCACACTCACATAAGAGGCCGATGGATGAAAATGAAGTGCCTCGAAATACGTGCACACAGGCACGCAAACCGAAGCAATGGCATACGCAATGCAACATGGCTAAAATGGCATATACAATGCAACATGGACTTATACTAACATGAGAGAGCCTCAGCCACACTCACATAAGAGGCCGATGGATGAAAATAAAGTGCCTCGAAATGCGTGCACACGGGCACGCAAACCGAGGCAATGGCATACGCAATGCAATATGACTAAAATGGCATATAGAATGCAACATGGACTTATACTGACATGAGAGAGCCTCAGCCACACTCACATAAGAGGCCGATGGATGAAAATAAAGTGCCTCGAAATGCGTGCACACGAGCACGCAAACCGAGGCAATGGCATACGCAATGCAATATGGCTAAAATGGCATATAGAATGCAACATGGACTTATACTAACATGAGAGAGCCTCAGCCACACTCACATAAGAGGCCGATGGATGAAAATAAAGTGCCTCAAAATGTGTGCACACGGGCACGCAAACCGAGGCAATGGCATACGCAATGCAATATGGCTAAAATGGCATATAGAATGCAACATGGACTTATACTAACATGAGAGAGCCTCAGCCACACTCACATAAGAGGCCGATGGATGAAAATAAAGTGCCCCGAAATGCGTGCACACGGGCACGCAAACCGAGGCAATGGCATACGCAATGCACTATGGCTAAAATGGCATATAGAATGCAACATGGACTTATACTGACATGAGAGAGCCTCAGCCACACTCACATAAGAGGCCGATGGATGAAAATGAAGTGCCTCGAAATGCGTGCACACGGGCACGCAAACCGAGGCAATGGCATACGCAATGCAATATGGCTAAAATGGCATATAGAATGCAATATGGACTTATACTAACATGAGAGAGCCTCAGCCACACTCACATAAGAGGCCGATGGATGAAAATAAAGTGCCTCGAAATGCGTGCACACGGACACGCAAACCGAGGCAATGGCATACGCAATGCAATATGGCTAAAATGGCATATAGAATGCAACATGGACTTATACTAACATGAGAGAGCCTCAGCCACACTCACATAAGAGGCCGATGGATGAAAATGAAGTGCCTCGAAATGCGTGCACACGGGCACGCAAACCGAGGCAATGGCATACGCAATGCAATATGGCTAAAATGGCATGCAAACATGCTAATGGAATTTCAGCACTGAAATGTGGGGGAAAACAGCCCCGAAATGAGGCGAAAGTACACCCGATGCATGGAATAGTCTCGAAACATGAATTTTGGCGCCCGAAATGGCCTATAACTATACCAAACATGCACAATATGGACATGCAATGAATAGACAGTAGCAAGGAAGTCCTAAAATTAGCATTTTTTCAGTTCAAAGCATGGCCAAACAGCCAACAAAAACAGGGCAAAACTAGCATGCAAGAAATGGCCCTAAACATGAGATTAAGAAGCAACTCACAGCTGCTGTCCTCAAACAGGTTAGGGGCCTTCTACAATATTGAAGAGGGGCTAAAAATATCATGTTTTTCAGAACTGTAAAATCCCCAAAAACAAACACAGGTATGGCTGCACTCCTATGCAAGAAAAGGACCAAAAGGTGGCCAAAGAAGGAAATGGTAGATGCAAAGCCCAAACAGAAAAATACTCTTCTACAACACTGAAGAGGGACCAAAAATATAATACTTTACAGTTGATGTCCGGACTCAAATCAGTATACAAGTATGCTCAAAATGCCATGCAAGATAGGGGCCAAAAGAGGTTAAAACACAAAGTATACAAAAAATTCATCAAACAGCCAAAGACCCTTAATGAAACATGAACATGGGGTCAAAATAAGACTATTTTAAGTTCTGTAAATCGTCCAAAAATGGAAGCAAGATAGGCTAACAAATCATGCAAAAATGGGGATTAAAAGAGAGATATAACATGAAGTGTATAAAATATGCCTCAAACCATGAAAGGCCCTTAATGAAACATGAAGAGGAGGCCAAAATAAGACTATTTCTAGTTCTGTAAAATGACCAAAAACAGGAGCACAAGGGGCTGCCAAGTCATGCAAAAATGGGGACCAAAGATGGATATAATGACAAGTGGTACATAGAGGTCCCAAACAGTGATGAGCCCTTCTTCAATGTTGAAGAGGGGCTCAAAATAAGCTTACTTACAGTTTACATAATGCTTCAAAACAGATCACACATAAGCTAAAAATATCATGCAAGAAAATGACATTCAAGAGGGATATTGAAGCAAGTGCAAGATGGGGGGGCTCAAACAGGGTTGAGCCCTTAAGAAAAAGTGAAAAGGAGCTCAAAAGAAGTCCACTTTCAGTTAGGGCTGGAGCTCAAAATAGTAAGCATGCATGGCTTACAAAAGAAACAAGGAATGGACCAAGAAAAGGAGAAGTGAAACTCACCCTTGAAGACAAGTCTTTAGCAACTCTTGGCTTGAGTTTGTAGCACCTTTAGGCCTTGGAGAACACCTTCAAACTTCTGGAATGGAGGATGGAAGGGTGGGGGTTGATGGTGTAGAAGAAATGGTGGTGTAGGACTTGGAGATTTTCAAGGAAATGAGAGAGATAGAGGGGGATTTTGTATACCAAGCTTGAAGACCAATTTTTCTAACCCCTAATACCAATGCTAGCAGCTGGTTATAAGGACCAAAAGGAGAGGGAGCATGGAAGGAAAGGGTGGGGGAAAAGGACCAAGGCTTTCCCTCACAAAATATCCCCCGGATACAGATCTTTTCTGGGGGATACAACTATACAGCTGTAAAGTGTGAATTGTGAGGATCATGGCCGGCCACTTTTTGGACTTGAAGGTGGCCAACCGGCCACCCTCCCTAGCCGGCCGGCTAGGGGTCAAAAGGGTCAAGGTGAATTAGTGGTCGGCCACCACCAATTGTTGTCCTCCCATGTGTTCTCAACACAACCCTGTGGTTAAAATCTGAAAACTGTAAAACAGGAGGGACAATAAGCCACTTTTAGGAGGGGGTCAAAAGGGTCAGGAAGAATTAATGGCCGGCCACCAACTTTTAGGGTCCTCCCATGTGTGTACATCACAAATATGTGGTTAAAAGTTCAAGAAAGTGGCCCAAGGGTGTTCAACATTGACCCGGAAGTGAGGAAAATCGGGCGTCGGAGGGCGTCGGAGGAATAAAGCTGGTTGCTGCAACAATTGCTAGCCTCCCACCCTTCTACGGCCTTCCCGGTGATAAAACAGAGGTACCTACCAAAAATGAACGAAAACCGATGCAAAAAGAATGCTCGGGGGCCAAAACGCGCAGTTTGAGGCCCCGAAAACGGGCTGTTAAGCACCGAAAGTGGCATTCGACCACGAAGTGGGTCTCTCGGACCTCAGTGTCCCTCAAAAGGGAGTAAATAAGAAGTATGCCAGAAATCAGAGTAAACGGAGATGGTTAGGTGGTCCCGAAACGAGGCACACGGCCAACGGTCCCGAAAAATCGGAAACCGGACTCCAAAATGGGCAAAATGGCCTACGGCCATAAAATGTAGCCTACGGCCACTGAGAGATGGTCTACAGGACCTCTCCCTCCCCTCAGGAAAAGAAACAGAGAAAACCGAGTCTGGTTCGCAAACCGAGGCAAGGCACAGAAGAGGGTTCGAAAGTCCGGAGGCAGGGCGCACGGCCGCGACTCTGAGACTTCTGAACGAGCATATTATGCAACATCACCAAGCGCTCAATCAGTGACGTCTGAGTCTTAAGGTCGGTCAAAAATGGGGTGTCTACACCAACCTCCCGCACCATAAATCTTATACACCACACTCTTCCCACTACACCTCTAGAGCACCATATGATTATATATGCAACATATATTATTTATATAGTACATACATCTATATTAATATAAAAGTATATGTACAAACATAATTATTTTATTAAACAAAATTTATGTAAAATAAACTATTTACTAGTAAAATAAAAAAAGGCCACTTTTGGCGACTAAAAATATTTTTTGGTCGCCAATTCTATACTTTTGGCTACTAATTGTTTTTTAGTTGCTAAAAAACTTAACTTTTGTCGATCAAAATCGGATTTGGTCACCGAAGATGTACTTTCAGTTACCAAAATTTTGGTCGCCAAAAAATTTAATTCCCGTCTTAGGATTTTAGTTCTCCCGCGCTAAAAATAACCACTTTTGGCAACTAAACTTATTTTTTAGTCGCCAATTATAGACTTTTGGCTACTAAAATTTTTTTAGTCGGTAAAACCCACATAATCAGTGACCAAACTTATTTTTAGTCGCCAATTGTAGACTTTTGGCTACTAAATTTTTTTTAGTCGCCAAAAAGCTTTACTTTGGGCTACTAAAATTTTTTTGTCACTAAAACTCATATAATCAGCGACCAAACTTAGTTTTGGTCACCAATTGTAGACTTTTGGCTACTAAAATTATTTAGTCGCCAAAAGCTTTACTTTTGGCTACTAATGCTGTTTTGGTTGCTGAAAGCTATACTTTCAGCAACCAAATTTTTTTGGTCAGGAAATTTAGTCGCCGAATATGCTTTTTCCTGTAGTGTATATTGAGTTTAATTTATTTATTTATAATCATATACTGCATTCTAAAAATTTTAAAAATATATTGGCATTTTTTGTTTTTTCAAAAATGTCATTATAAGCTTGGAAAGTTTTTGACTTAATGGTATTTCTCAAAATGTTATAAAATATTTGTTTATGAAACTTTTCACCTAAGTGCCATAAAAAGTAATTTGCACCTACCTAGTGTCCTGACATTTTTTAAAAAATGCCATTGCTACTAAAGTTTAGTGGCATCTGTTGGTAAATGTCACGAACATAAATTTTTGTGTCATTATTTTATAAAATGTCATAAAATTGATGTGACATTTCTTTATTGAAATGCCACTAGAGCCTTATATGTTTGTGGCTTTGTGGCATTTATCTAAATGTGTCACCAAATATTATTTTTGTGGCATTTTCTAAAAACATGCCACTAGTATAGTATCACCAAAGTGTGTTTTTGTTGTAGTTTTGTGACACTTGTTCATTGAAATGTCACTAGAGCCTTTTATGTTTGTCGTTTTGTGGCATTTTTCAAAAACGTGCCACTAAATATCATTTTTGTGGCATTTTCTAAAAATATACCACTATTGTAGTGCTACTAAAGTATGTTTTTGTTGTAGTTTTGTGACACTTATTCATTGAAATGTCACTAGTGCCTTTTATGTTTGTCGTTTTGTGATATTTTTCAAAAACGTGCCACTAAATATCATTTTTTGTGGCATTTTTTAAAAATATGCTACTAGTGTAGTGCCACTAAAGTATATTTTTGTTGTAGTGACCAATTCTAAAAACACATACATAGAGGATAATTAAGTTGACAAAAAAATAAAATATGAGCCTTATAACAATTTTATATAACCTTTGGGCTTATGTTTTATATTTATATTATCTTTAGGACTAAATTGATTCGAATTTTATACTTTAGGGACTTAATTGATAAAATTGAAACTTTAAAGACTTAAATGAAAAAGGTGTTAAACTTTAGGGACTATATTTGTAATTTATCCTTTAAAATAATTGTATTTTTTAGTGTAAATTATAGTCACCTCCTCTGAGGTTTCTTATAGGCTCCTGTACTTTTTTCTTAATGTGTAGTTTTTCCCTTTCCGTGTTGACCATTAGTTTAACTAATTAAAATTTTTTCTTTTGGGTAAAAGTTAGTGATTAATTATTAGATTAACATATAAGGGATTTTAGTTTTGTTTGTATAATATTTGAAGTAATTATGTAAATTAAGAATAAAATAAATCAATTAATCATTTTTTAGGTAAACAAATTATTATGAATTATTGAAACTAAATGAGAAATACTAGAACTTATATGTATGTAATGCAATAAATTATATATATATATATATATATATTTATAGTCAAACCATGTGAGTATTTAGAAATAAATTATTTAATACTATCCAAATAAATACATGTAGTGTTCCAATTTGATTTTTATTAATTTAGATAGTAAGGCTTATCAATTTTATTTTAGTAGTTTTTAAGATAACTGAACTATAAGATGCCAAGTATTGACTAAAAATTATCAAATAACTTCTTTTATATTTATGTAATTATTTTTTAATTTGTTTAATTATTATTTTTGTGATGATCAAACCCACAAATATCATAACTTACATATGGTAACATTACCTTATATATATAGTTAAACCATATGAGTATTTAGAAATAAATTATTTAATACTATTCAAATAAATACATACATTTTTCCAATTTGATAAGTAAATTATTTATATATGTGGTAATCAAACCCATGTGAGTATTTAGAAATAAATTATTTAATACTATTCAAATAAATATATGAGGGTGTGTATTATAGTATTACCTTATATATTTATAGTCAAACCATGTGAGTATTTGTAAATAAATTATTAAATATTACTCAAATAAATACATTTGGTGTTTCAATTTAATTATTATTAATTTAGATAGTGAGATTCATCAATTTTAATTTATTTTTTTTAAGACAACTAAACTGTATAATATCAAGTATTGATTAAAAATTATAAAATAACTTCTCTTATATGTACGCAATTAATTTTTTTAATTTGTTTAATCATCACTTTTGTCATAACAATAGGTTATTCTATAATATACACCATTTTATGTGTACTATATACAAGTTATAACATTTGTGATATGGAGATTCCTAACAATTACGCTGGTCTCCCCTCATTTTTCTAAAATCACACCGACCTCCTCTATGACTAATCCTCTCATTAAAGCCGTTACTCATATGGGAGGTATAACGATTCTAATTTAGACCCGACCCATTTCCTACTTTTGAATTCGGGAATCCATATCCTTAACTATTGTTCATTTCATTTTTATCTTGTTGCTAGTTGAGTTTGGTTTTTTGGGAGTTATTATTGTGTTTGAAACAGGTTGAGAGTTAGTTTTTTCAAAAGAATTGTTGTCTAGATTTTTGCTTATTCACTCGAGCGGTCTTTTACAGTTTACAAAACTTCTGAAAGTAGAGTATCTTCGCTCGAGCGGTATTTCTTACACTTGAGTGGTATTTTACAGGTTTGAACTTTTGGGAGGGGGTCATTGTGTGCTCAAGCCGTGTTTTTAGTCGCTTGAGCAATGTCGCTCTTTGTGTCTGATACTCGAACGGTGTTTTGGTTGCTTGAGCGGTCTGCGTGTATATTAGTTTCGAAAAGAGGGATTTATGAATTATTTTTCACTTCCTCTCTCTCTCTCTCTCTCTCTCTCTCTCTCTCTCTCTCTCTAAAACATTCCAAATCCTAGTTCTTCACTGACTTTCTCTAGTTCTTGCCCTGAAGTCCCAAATACTCTATCATCCGTTTATTTCTTCACCCTATTCCTTTTAGAGAAAAAGGTTGAGCTCGTCTCAAGGTTCATTCTAATTGGAGAAAATCTGATTTTCAACTCCACCAAACTTCAACCCTTGCTATCTCTTGTCTTCTAATCTTGAGGTAGAGATTTCTTCAACTTTTGGTATGATTTTTACCTTAGTTATTTGTCCATTGTAAAAATCTAGTGACTTGGGGATTTTGGTTTAAACCTAGGGTTTGATTTTTGAAATGTAAAAGAGAGGTTTTCAAATGGGTTCTTGAGAAAGGTTGTGGGGATGTGTTTATGGTTGAGATATGTTAAAATGGTGGATTTCTTTACTTAAAATTGATTTTGAAAGTAAAGGGGAGGTTTTGTTCAAAAATCATGGATATTTGGTTTGTGAAAGAAAATGGAAAATGATGTTGGATTTTGTAAGAATGGAATGAATGTGTATGTTGATGGTGATGGTGAAGTTGGATATGTAAAATCACTTCTATTTTGAAAATAATGATATTATATATTTTGTTAAAAATTATCTGTTGAACAAAAATGTCCGTTTTGGGCTATTGGTGGAGGATAACTTTGATTGTTGTAGAAATTACGTGAGAATTAGGTGAATTGAAACTAATTACTCATACATCTTGCATTGAGTATTGTTTCATACTTCAACATTGAAAATGTATTGTTTTGGAAAAAATGGGTGAATACCTTGGTGAATCTAGTTAAGGGGTGTGCTTGTAGTTATTATGTTGGCCTGTGTGCCCTTACTGAAAGTTAAGAAACCCACACGGTTAGATGTCGATTCTTCCAGTTAGTATCTGTGACAGCCGGGTTCCTTCCGTTTCTCTTTCTTTTTCGCTTCGTTCTCTATTTGCCTTCATTGGGTTTGAAGCATCTGGAAATGGTTCCTCAGGTTAAAATTCTAGTTCTTGTTTTTGTCGGTGTTGAGTTTTACTTGTTCTGGAGGATGCGTGGGTGAGTCGGGAGTGCCGGGAGCGGAATTTTTGGGTGGCTGGGCTTGGGCCGCATGTGTGGGGCCCTAGGCCGCACGTGCGGGGATGGGCTGCATGAGCGGCGGGTATGGCCGCACGAGCGGTGAAGGCTTAGACCCAGAAAATTTGATTCTGCCTAGAGTGCACGAGCGGAGAAAATGGGCTGCACGAGCGGTCAAGGTGGCCGCACGAGCGGCCAATTGGGCAGTCTGTGCCCTGTTTTGTTAAAACGTATTGGTCCGAATATATATCATCTCTAACTCATTTTTCTCTCATTCTAAACCTAATTTCTCTCCTCCTTCTCTCTAGAAAACACCTCAATCACCCAAGACTCTCTGATTTTTGTGATCCTTGGGTCCAGATCTTCATCTTCTCCCTCTAAATCTTGAAGATCCATGGTTAGGGCTCACTCGGTGTGTTGGAATCAAAGCTCTCTCATCCATCTAAGTTAGGGTTTCTCTTCTCCATCTTCTCAAAGGCTTTGAGGTAGGGATTTCTTGAGTCATATATACAAGTTTTGCTACATTGTTGTTGATTTAAAAATGTTCTAGATGTTTTGTGTTGATTTTATTGGTTTTGATTCAAAATGTAGAGATAGTTTGAATAGGGGTTTATATCTCAATCTTCTATCATTTCTTGAGGGTTTCCCTCTACTAAACTCAAAGAAAATTTCTAGATGGAGTTTCTTTTGAAAAATGATGAAAGTTTATTTCTTATGAAAACCCTAGAAATTGGGGCTTTTGAAAAATAATGAATGTGCCTTTGAAATTACATATTTTCTTGTATCAAGAGCATGTATAAGACTAAGTCTCACCAAATGTTTGTCAAGGTAGTAACTTCATGATATATATGTGTTGGAGACTAAGTCCTCTTTTAAAATCCATTGATAATTGTATGTTTGTGTAGAGTGGTAAGATGACAAGTTGTTGAGTGCCATAAGTGATGTGAAAATGCTTAATCGTAGTGTAATGGAAAAGTGAAATGAATGATGGCATGTTAGCCATATTGAAAATTTGGTCATGATGAATTAATGTTGAGGAATTGTTGTGGTGTGTCGAAGACACATGGTTATTGTGTGAAATGAGAAAGTGTAATTATGCGTTGGAGACGTATGGGTATCTTGTGGAAGAACATGTAAGGAGGAAATGAAAATGTGATGTTGAATATGGTTGTAGACAAGTTTCTTTTTGTTGAAAATAAAAGAATGCTATGAGTTAGTAGTTGTTGCATCATATTTTCAATTGTTTTAAAGTCATTATTGTATATCATGACATGAGTTGGAAAAGCATTCATTTTGAGAAAGATCATTGTAATGAGAACTAATGGAAATGTTTATGGGGTAAATACGGTGGTAAGTCCGGATAGGGGTTGTAGTTGAACTTGTTAAGTTGGCTTGTGTGTCCTTGGTGAAAGACCAGAAAGCCGCGTGGATAGGTGTCAAGTCTTCCGATTAATACCGGTTAAAATGACAGTTTGGTAGTGCTCGTCGAGACTACTTGCAGACACCAACCTAGGGATTACCAGTGTCGCATTTACCACCCCTGTTGATTTAAATATTGGAAGTTGAAATTGATGAGATTGCTAAATATTATCGAGAATATGGTGAATTTAAAATTGTGCATTGAATATTATTGAGAACATGATGATTTTGAAATAGTGCATCAAAATAAGATTTTCCTTCATTATTGGCACATGCGTTGATGGAATTGGCATAATGTAGACGCGCTTTCGAGAACTCTCCAACATTCGCGTGCGCGAGGGCGCAAATCTCGTTTTGTTCTGAGCTACTATAGTTCAGACTCAATGTCACGGTTCTGAATCTGATCTCACAAAGTGCAATGTGAGACCAATAAATCACCAAAGAGTCCAAATTCGGCAAATCATTTTGGAAAACTGATTTTTATAAAGAAGTACCAAACATGGACTGCTTTGCCAGATACTGAGTCATCACCTAAATATTTTATCTTGGGAGAATTTAGGAAACCCTGACTCGTGCCGAAGGCCACGTGTCCATCATCACCAAAGTTGTCTCGGCTCGGGAACTTGGGTACGAGAGGGAAAGGTCATGTAATGAGCACCCCTGCTCGCCCGATCAAAGATTTTTTTTGGTACTAAACATGATATTTTATTTTTCAAAACACATGTATTCTTATTCCGGTTAATTAGCTAACCTTACTACGTGATGCGCACAACAAACAAGTATAGACTAGATCGCCTAATTTGGAACAAAACATTGCATGTTCATTTTGTTGAAAACGGTTTGAAGTTTGCTACTCGTAAGTAGGCTAAAATGAGGATTTTGATGAATTGTTCCAATTCAAGTAATCCAACCTTCACCCACAGGCATTCAGGCAGTTATAGCAAATAAGCAATTAGCCTCATGGCAAGCATGCTTTCATGGCAGCATTAACACACATGTAGTATGCTAAAGCGTAAACACTTATAGTGTACTCCGAGCCAAAACAAAGAACTAGTTAGAAATCATGCATGATCCTAGTTCATGTTAAGATGGCTAATGCAACACATGTGAAAATGCAACTAAAATAGGCTCGGCTATTCTAAAATGTCATGTGAAATGCAACTTGGTATATGTATTCAAATAGGTGTTAAAAATACAATGCTAGTTTGTATGATACGCCGAGCTCGGTGCATGCAAAACAGATGAAAGGATGCACACATGCAAGCATAAGGTATGCTAAATGAAATATGCCCTAAAACTAACCATCGTAAGCGGTTAAGTAAAAGGGAGAAAGAAATGGGGGTTGGAAGACATGCATCACACACACACACGCTTATTACAACATTACGCCCTTTCGAGGGAGGGACCGAATAAGAAGCTAACTAGCTAATCTAAGCTAATTAAACTAACTATTACACAACAAATTAATTAACTAATCCTAGTTAACCAATTATTACAAAACAAATTGAAATAGCTAAACGCATTAACTATTAAAGTACAAACCAAAGCGTAAACTAGCTATCTAAGCATGGCAGCTAAGGAAAGCAATAAAAGCAGAAGGTTCTCAGAGGGAGAAAATTGGATGCATGCTCGGTCGCCTCGTGCGGAAATCCAATGCGATGTCCCAATTTGCCTCTGTTTTTAATTGTTCTCAGAACCTTGCACAAAGCTCCAGAAAGCTTAAACTCCACCTTGGGAACTTGTGGGAGGATGGCCGACCAGTTGTTGGTGTCTGCAGCCATGGTCGACCACCTATCTTTGTTGAAAGTCAGAAAAAGTGGTCGGCCAGCTAGTTTTTCTGGCTGGCTGACCAGTTGTTGCTGCTGAACTCCAGTTTGCTGCAACAGAGAGCAAGAAAGGGCATGGCAATGTATTTGCAAGATAGGTGTGCACAACCACCCTTCCTATCATGTCATGAGCTCAAGGGAGTGTAGTTCTCGACCCTCGGGCCACCAATCGCACATTTCAATGCATGATGGCTGAGAGGCGAAGTTGCACAATTCAATATAAAAATGAATGCACAAGTAAACACATAAAGCCTAGAACTCTATCATGTATGATCAAGAGCATTGGCGACCGAGAATTAAGGCACATTTCATCACTTCAAGTATGAAACGTCCCTCTTTTCCCGTGTTTGGACTAACACCTATTCCAAACACAATGCACACAAACATGGCATGCACAATGTGACTCAACCATGCAACTCAATGCCATGCGACTTAAGCATACAAACATGCAAAGGACAAATGTGCAAACATGCAATTAGCATACTAGCATACACAATGCTATGAACTACATGGCATACACAATGCTCGTGACAACTAGCATACGCAATGCAAATGGTAACTAGCATACACAATGCAATGAACATGGCATACACAATGCTAAATTAATCATGCAAACAACATGGCATACTTAATGCTATGAATTACATGGCATACACAATGCACAATGGACTTAAACCAAAATGGATGGGCCTCAACCATACCCAAATTAGTGGCCATTGGTGATGAAATTAAGGCACAAAAGGCTAGGTATGCATGCACAATGCATTGGCCAACCAAGTAGGCCTAAGAGCACAACCCTCAAGAAGGCTCAAGGAGTGATAAATGTGCAAGTGTGACAACACTAAGCACACTGAAATCACATAATAAATGATGCCAAATCATTCAAATAGTCCAAGTATAGCATGCAAAGGTCCTAAAGCATGAAAGCTAACAAAGAGGACTACAAAGGGGGCATGCAATACATGGCACGTAAGCAAGAACTAAGCATGGACAGAGCTCAAGTAGGTCAAAACAAAGACCTAAACATGCTGAGATGAGGGCTCAAAGACCTAGGCATGCAAGCATACAAGCTAAGCCATAAACTAGGCAACAATGCACAATACTCAAAGACACTTAAAGAATGAATGAAGTGGGAATATGGCAATGCTAAAAGCTCTGAAATGTCATGTTAGATGATGCCAAATCATGTACACAACACAAATGAAGCATGCAATGGTGCTCAAAGCTTGAAGCAAGCAAGAGCACTTGTACTACAAGTATGCAAAACATGAAACATGTGATCAAGGCAACCCAAAATAGTCCTAGAACATGTTAAAATGAGTCTAAAACATGCATGAAAGGAAATCAAAACATGCTAGCATGAGGGGCACAAGGCATGATGCATACAAGGCAAATAAGGTGGATTACACTACACCTATTAAGACCAAGCATGGGATGACTTAACCAAAAATAATCAGAGTTACATCATGGCATAATAACCCCAAAAACTCATTGAAATGATGGCTTGCAAGGTAAGGCATGAAGGCATACACAATGACTCATGTTAAGACATAAAGGGGCAAACCTTCCAACGCATTGAATGAGTGATAAATGCAAGTACTGGAGCATGAAACATGGTCTGAAATCATATAATAAATGATGCCAAATCATTCAAAAAGTCCAAGTAATGCATGCCAGTGGACTTGACATACAAAACTAACAAGCTAGAATGAACCATGGCTATACAAAGCAAGGCATGCATGGTCAAAACAACCAAAATCAGAGCTAAAGCAAGTTAAAACATGGACAAAAGCTTCATGAAGTTAAACCAAAAGCATACTAGAAAGACATGTTAAAGCATGATGCATATTAGGCTATTTCATGGAAATGCATATTAGGCTATTTCATGGAAATGCACTACAAGTGCATGGAGCATGCAAAGGGTGACCAAACCAAACCCTAACAAATGTATGACATGGTAAAACAAGCCCAAGAACATGCTGAAATGGACTCAACATAAGCTAGAAAGACATGCTATTTCATGAAGCATGCAAAGCTAGTGTGTGTGATTTACACTACAAGTGTATAAGGCATGCAAGAGCCAACTAAACCAAGCCAAAACAGATCTAAGGCATGTTAAAATAACACCAAAAACCTACTGAGATGGCCCCAAAATAAGCTAGAAAGGCATGCTCAAACATGAGACACACAAAGCTAGTTTGTAAGATTTACACTACAAGTGTATAAGGCATGCAAGGAGTGACTAAACCAAGCAAAAACAGTGGCATGCCACAACAAAATAATCACAAATACATGCTAAGAACAAGTCAACACAAGCTTAAAACACATGCTCAAACATGAGGCGTATATGGCAAGTATTCAAAATACAAGGAGAGGGGATGACCCTCTCCTTTTTGGGACCTCAAAACCTCCTCTCCACCATTGAAAATCCTTTGGATTTCAGTGGTAGAAAGGTCATGCAAAGGTGATCCCAAAGCTTAAAAAGAAGGCATAAAAGCAAGGCCAAACAAGGCCTAAGAGGGGGTAAACAACCCCAAACATAAAAGTGACCTGAAACAAAGATCTTAAGGACAAAAAATTAGAACTTTTTGTTGTTAAGAGTTAGTCTTAAAACAGTATGCAAAAGGGCTCAAAAGCTTAAGGAAAAATGAGGGTTTTAAGGGTTATAAACTCATCCTTGATGAACTTCTTCAAGGCTGCAACTCCAGCAGGTTTTTCAAGCTCAAACCAACACAAGAACACCAAAACTAGCTCCTAAGCACCTCAGTAGCAAAAGGATGGTGTTTGAGTGTGTGTTTGTGTGTTAAAGTAAGACAAAATGACACTTTTGAACACAAAACAAGAGCAAAATGAAGAAGTATAGATATAGATTATATGTATCACTCACGGAACTTTTTTCTGAACCTAGAGAAGGGAGGAGATGGTTCTCTCTTATAGAGAACCAAAAGCAAAGCATCTTGGAGAAGCTAAGGTTCAAGGAAATCCCTCCATACACGTGTATGAAGGATAGCTTTAGTGCCCTCTAGTTGTGCCAGTTGGAGGAAAATATCACCAAAAAGGTGGCAAAAAGCAGCCGACCACTTGAAGTGGTCGGCTGACCACCACAAGTGGTCTCCCAAGACAACAAGTGGTCGGCCGTGGTGGGAGATGATAAGCACACTGAAAACAAGCCAGGGGTGGGGTAGGGTGGTCGACCAGAAAAGATGGCTCAAAGACCAAGGAGACCAGTTGTCAGATCAGAAAATTGGCTGGCGGGAAGAAAAGTGGTCTCCAAGGAAAAAACTAGTCTCCTACTCTTGTACAACCTTCCAAACAAGGAAAACAAGGTTTGTACCAAAAACAAACCAAAACGGAAGCAAGACGAGAGTTCAGGAGGCAAAGCGCGTAGTCGGGAGCCTCGAAAACTAGCTGACAAGCACCAAAAGTGGTCTCCCAAACCACAGTGGCCCTCTAGGCCAAGGAAACAAGGTATGGTTCAAAAACCACGCCAAACGGAGAATGTTAAGCGGTCACGAGACAAGGCACGCGGCCGAAGGCTTCGAAAACTAAAAACTAGTCTCCAAACGGGAAAAGTGGTTTACGACCACAAAGAGATGGTCTACCAGACCACTCCCTCTCTCTGGCAAGGAAAACAAGGCTTGGTCTGCAAACCGAGCCAAAGCACAAAGAGTTCAGAGGCCCGGAGGCAAGGCTTTCAGCCAAAACTCTGAAACCTCGAGACGAGCACGACATGCACTATCACCGAACGCTCAATCGATAACGTCTGAGTCTTAAGGTTGGTCAAAAATGGGGTGTCTACACATAACTGTATATATTTTGTGAGGAATCTCTACTGGGCTTTATGCTCACCCTTATGGAATTGGTGCAGGTAAAAATGTGGTGACCCCGCCAAGCTAAGGGCGTGGAAATGTTTGAAGAAGAGTAGCTTAACTCTTATCTTGTTGTGATATTTTGTGTGAGCCAAGTGCTAATTTGTTTTGGTCCGAGAGACCAATATGTGTAACCGGGCTATTGCCTTGGAACTTGTAAGCCCCTTGAGGGCCTTACTCATTGTGACTTAATGATTTCTTTTACATGCGATAGATTCATGTACTAGTGAGTAAATAAATGTATATTGGCATGTGAGAATACTTTGGTAAACATTGGAACCATGCAAATGAATTTGATCAATATCTCATTTTGGGAGTGGGTTGATGTAATAGTTATGTGAGTTTATTTTCGAGGCATGACAATATCGGTAAAATGGCTTTAGTAGTGTTCTTGTATAACCTACTGGCAGCCACGTGCCTAGAGATTCCCAATATTTTGTATCCACAGTCCTATTTTTTGATATAAAAGGTTATTTTCATGAATTGATATATAGTTTGGCATTGCATTGTTTTGATATGAAAATGTAAAACGATTGACAACTGGCATGCATATGCATCTACCTTATGATTTCGTTAAAATTCATATATCGTGTTAAAGTATTTCTATTGGACTTTAGCTCACCCTATGTAGAAAACAATTTTAAGGTGCTGATGATATGCCTCCACCAAGGACTTAGCTTGGAAGGACTTGGAGTCAAAGGTCTCATTTTGTTTAATTGATGTAATTATTTTTGTACAAGCATTAAGTTTTAATTGTATTGAGTTGAACTCATTTTGTTATACTTAAGTATTGACTTGGAAAGATGTAACCATTATAGCATATAATTACTTGGGTTTTCTTTTATTTCAATTCATGTACACATGTCATATGCTATAGATTCAGGATTTAGAATTTATGAATGTGTACACACATATGTCATCTATTGTATGATCAAGGATTATAAATGGAATATAAAATATGATGCTATTGATTTATTGTAAGAAATATTATGAGATGAGTTATTGTTATAATTTCGGGACGTTACAGGAGGATAGTGTAATTTTAGAAAAAGTAAGAGAGACTAATGTAATTCTCAGAAATCTCAAGGGAGGTTACTGTAATTTATCCTAGGAATTAAAACCTAAAAAACAAATTCAATATGATTATGTCAAAACTTATAGAAATTATTGTATTTTTTTCAAACTTGAAGAAGAGTTAATGTAATTTATTTAAAATAAATAAATAAAATTATGGACACCCCTCCCTTGAGAGTGCGTAGGTTACCAGGAGGGACCCACGGTAAAAACATTTTTTTCGAAAATAACAGCAATTGGATGATAGATTTAGCCACATCCTCATCTTGGCATGATTAATTTTAGCAAAAATGTAGGGAATATTTTTGAAAATTTTCAGTGGAGTATAAATTTTAAAAAATAATTATAAACAAAAGTTAAAAACTTAATCATTCATATTTTGGGAGATATTATATTTTAAAAAATGAATCGTTTGAATTATTCAAGTGAAACTCATGATGATCCACACGAACCTAAATAATACTATCTTACTTCCTTTCTATAAATTGTTCCTTAAAAATTCATTTATCCCTAATGGTACATTTTATCCCAATTTTATTCTTCTCATACAATAATTTTGTAAATAATGACAATTTTTTTTTTTTTTAAATTTTGAACCTTTATGTTTTCCTAAACTTTGATATTACCAGTTTTAATATAGGCTTTATCCCTAAGTCGGTACCATTTCTCTTAGGACACTAATCGAGAAAACCTTCTAGCTTAACCATGCGTGAACTATGATTTAACGTGATTCCAAGCACCAACACGTACTCAATCACCAGGCTCAGTCAAATTTTCATTTGTTCCAATAATATTAGGATTATTTATGGATTAAAATTTAGATACATGATAATATGCATACCAATTTCTTATTCCTTTGAACTCATCATCAATAATATTTGGGTAGCTTCTTGATTTGGACAACAATATTTAGACTGCTTCTGGACAATGAAATTGGAACAACATGTGAGAGGGTAATTTTTGGTAAAAATTGGGCCGAGCTATGTGATGGGCTTTGTGGCCCAAAGTGCCAAGGACTTGGTGAAACGGCCGCAATGTTACTCCGGCCCATGAGGGGTATAGTTACTCCGGCCCAGGAGAGGCAAGGCTACTCCGGCCCAAGAGAAGTATAGTTACTCCGGCCCAGGAGAGGCAAGGCTACTCTAGCATAAGAGGGACAAATTTACTTCGGCACAATGACTGTAAAGGTACTTCGGTCCAAAAGCAACTTGGAGTTATACCGGTCTTAAGGTTATACTGGCCGAAAGTCATTGGTCCGGTCTAAGACCGTACTATGGGTTCTACATAGAAAGCCGAGATAAGAAAGAGATAACACAAGAACCGAACTAAGGATGAATTCGGTTTACTCAGTGGCTCTGCATAGCCAAGCTTATTTCGGTCATGTAGTAGTTCGGCCAAAGTAAAAACCATCCCACTTGGTTTAAGCAGTGGGGGAGGGTGTAAAAGGATAAGCATTATCCTTAGGAGTATGAATCCTAGGAGGACTCTGCATAGAGAAGTACAAGTCCTACTAGGATTATGCTACAGGAAACTTATAAAAGCTCACAAACATCACCTTGAAGGAGGTAACTGAACACAATTTTTCTGAGAACATAGAGCTTTGTCTATTTGTCAAGTTTTCTGACTTAGGCATCGGAGAGGTTTCCGGCACACACCCGCCGGCTAGCTCACGTTTGTGTTTTCAGGTGATAAAATGACGTCGTACGGAGGAGTGTGGACTTGATCAGCAGGATTATACGAGAAGAATTATTTCTTCCCCGTACAACATGATAATATTTATACTAATGGTAATTGAAATTTATAGTTTTTCCATTAATTCCCACACTCAAAATGATGAAATATGATAATCTTCACGCTAATAATATTCGGACCGTTCCTTGGACAATAGTACTTGAACCAGGTTTCAAAGACATCATTGTTGGAGTCATTGTTGGACCTGACTGATGAGTAAACACAACAAACAATATTAAACAATGTCACGACAACTAAAAATGAGAAATATGATAATATTCATAACCATAACATTGGACTTTATTTTTAGACTAAAAAGGAAACATGATATTCACAAGGCCAATAGTATTTGATGAACTTTTTATTTTGAATTGGACCATTTTAACGTGATAGTGGTGGCATTTGGTGTGGCTTGTTTTGGTCAATTTATAATTTTGTGTATTGAAAAAGTTATTTTGGACTAATTGGTTAAATTTATTTCAAATAACTTCTGATTCTAATAATTTATTTAATTTCAAAAAACTTATTTTGAGAAGCTCTCCATCCCTGCTTATTATCAACTTTTGCTGTGGGCATATTAATTTACCATTATACCCTCTCTCTTTTTTTGAAAAATAAAAAAAATACCCAAATGGACTACGAATAACTTTTTTTTATTATTATTATTTTAATTTTTTATGGAAAATGTGAACTAGTTGTGAATAATAAAAAATAAAATTTAATTCAATTTACAACTAACAAAGGTTAATTCAATTTACATTTAACATGGGTAAAAATAATATTTACACATCAAAAAGTTATTTTACAGCTTATTTACCATATACTACTCAGTAACTTCAATCTATAATCCAGCAATTACACCAAACAAATTAACAATTTCTGATTAATACTATAATCTATAATTCTTTAAGTTATAATAAATAACCCATTTTAATAGCTGCACCAAATGCCCCTTGTATACGCAGTATTACAATTTTCATAATATAATATTTTTTTGGGAGATTTACTCGAAAATCATATTTCAAGTATTTGTGTCTCAATTAGTTCATAAGATATTCTTGTATTTCAATAAGTCCTATTATTTGAACATTTGATCTACCAAATCCTAATTCTCACATTTAAAGTATTTTATGAACATTTCTACCCTTACAAATATTTTTTGAACGGTTAGCAATTTGGTGATGTGAACATTCATATTTTATAATGTGAATATTCACATTGACGTGTGAATGTTCACACTAATGTTCACATTGACAGTGTGAACATTCACATTGACATGTTAACATTCACATTGATAATGTGAACATTGTGATTGTAGTGTTGTGCTTGTTTGTTTTTTTGCTTGTTTTGTTCTGCTTTGTATGTTGGTTACTCACCAATTTGGAGTTTGGAGTTTGTGCTAGCAGATGATTTGGTGTGCATTTTGGTGCCAACCTGATAGGGATTTTGATGTTTCACTGTGATATTTTTTGCACCCTCTCCTTTATTGATGTTCTGTACCATACTTTGTATGTTTTTCATCAATAAAGCTTTTTGCTGATCAAAAAAAAAAATTTATATATTTATGGTATGAATATTCAAACTGTAAATGTGAATATTATTAAGGGTACTTTGATAACTATGCCACTCATACGACTTATTAGAATATAAGAAAATAATGTGAATTAAATAGAATATGTACGGGAAAGAGATAAACTTTCTCGTATAATCTTGTTGATCAAGTCCGCGTTCCTCCAAACGTCGTCGCTTTACTCCCTGAAAACACAAACGTGAGCTAGCCGGCGGGTGTGTGCCAGAAACCCCTCCGATGCCTAAGTCAGCAAAATAGACAAGTAGACAAAAGCTCTGTGTATTCAGGAATCAAAGTTGTGTTACCTCTCCATAGGTGATGTTTGTGAGCTTTTATAGGTTCCGTGTGGCACAATCCAAGTAGGACTCTTACTCCTCCATGTAGAGTCCTCCTAGGATTCATACTCCTGAAAGATAATGCCTATCCTCCAACACCCCCCTCATTGTTTAAACCAAGTGAGATGGTTTTACCATGGTTGGACTCCAATATGGCCGAGGTGCGCATGGCTATGCTTAGCCGTAGAACAGACCGAACTATCCTTAGTTCGGTTCGTCCTTTTACTGCCCTTACCTCAGTTCCTCCTGTACAAACCGTGGTAAGTCTAAACCGAGCTAACCATACTGTGCCATAACCAGTATAAGTTTAGTATGGTGACCGAGCTAACCTCCTTGGGACCGGAGTAACTTTACACCTCACTTGGGCCGGAGTAACTTTACACCTCTCTTGGGCCGGAGTAACTTCATGGCCTTTTTACTCAGCCCTTCGCACTATGGCCCATTACCCAGCTCGGCCCAATTTTCATATAAATTACCCTCTCAATTGCCCCTTAATTCCATCTGCGCAGCATGATAGGGATTACCTGTCCCCAGCCGAGCTAAAAAAGTTTCAGCCTTTTTAGCTGAACTAAACCCCTTTAGTCTTTCCAGCCGAGCTAAAACTCTTAAGCCCTTCAGCCGAACTAAATTCCATACCGGGCTCAGCTTGTTCGGTCAAAACGTCCCTTCAATCACAGCAACTGAATCGATTCTCATTTCAATGACACGTGGCACGCTCTGATTGGCTAAAGGCAGCTGTCACGTCGCCCTCGTACTTCGCGTAATTTGAACAGTTCTCGCTTTTGTCCCTTTGTATCAAAACAAAAACTCTTCATTTGGATCAAGCACTGCACTATTAACTTCCTCTTCTCTCCCTCTCGTTCATGAGCTTCTGAGCTTGCTGAGTTCTTTGATCTGCATTCGAAGAAGCTTCGTGGTTTTGTTGTCGTTTCTCTCATCTTCTCGTCCTGGTAAGCTACTCAAACTTGCCTTGCTTTCCTTGTTTTTCGCATTTGCTTAATCCACAGCTTTAAGTTTGTGTTTTTGCGAAACACTTTCTTTCTGCTTGATTTGTATATTTCTAGAAAAACTTAGCAAATAGAACACTCGAATACATGTAATATCCTGTAGAACACTGGTTTTCGATCCAAAATCATGATGCAACCGGACTAGAAAGTTGTTTGTAGTTAAAGCTGAATTAGGTAGACTATCCAACCGAACTAATACTTCATGCTACCCCATTAGTCTCGACAAGCCAAAGTACAATACTCTCCTTAACCGAGCCAATGAACCGGACTAGGGCTGTACAATAGTGTACCGGGAAACCTTAATTCCGATCGAGCTATGTCTCGGGGCTAAACCAGCATTCTTAATGTAAAGACCGAACTAAGAAAGCTGCCCCTAGAAGCTTAACCGGGCTAACAAATCCTTGCGTAAACCGAGATAACAAATGCCTTTGAACATACTGAACTATTGAGTACCTTGCCTAAACCGGGATAACAAAGCATTTCGCACAAACCGAGCTAAGACATGTAGCGTTTCACATAACCGGGCTAGGGCTTGATGTATCTTGCCTTTATTTCTCTTTAGCACGGTCCAACGGTCTGTGCTTAACACCTTTGTTCTCTTTTTTTTTTCACTTTTGCAAACTTAGGTTGCCCAGGCACTCCTTTGAGCACTCAACCGAGCTACTCAGCACAAATCTTCGACCGATCTAACACTCGGCTTTAATTTATTTATAACTTAAGACATAATATGGGGAAGTATAGATTCTTAGTAGAGACACCTGGTGGTTTGGCCGAATTCCGAAGGGAGTACAACATCCCTGACGATGTCCACCTCACCTTAGCCAAGCAAGATATTACTCCATGGGGGAACCAAGGTTTTGTACCCTTCACTCTTCTGTCTATAGTAGAAACTGGACTAAGATTTCCTGTTCAACCCTTGCTTTGTGAATTCCTTAGGCAAACCAGAATTTGCCCAACCCATCTTTCCACAAACTCATACCGTATAATAAATGGTGTAGCCGAACTAAACCGCCGTGCTGGCATTAACCTCGATCTAGCTGAGATCTTCCATCAATACTCCATAGGCTCGAAAGAAGATGGTTGGGTTTATTATCTTAGAATACGTTGCCGCCGAGAGAAAATAATAAAGGACACACCGGATAAAGACTTGAACGACGATGACTTCTTCTGGGCATCTGGGAATTTGGAAGATCACCAAGCCCAGATCCCTGGCCGTAGTATAAATTGGAAGAAAGGAAGCCCCGGTATAATTACTTCAGCTTCTTTGACTACTTCTCTTTTATTCCAGTTTCTTTGACTGCTTCTCTTTTATTTCGATTTCCTATTTCTGAACCGAACTAACAGTTGTCTTCTTCATGCAGATTCAGCTCACCTCAAGTCATTATACAGTTACCCCAACCTAGACACACTTCACGCCGCACTTCGATACCCTGAAAGAAGTTGGGCCAAGCTTCTGGATTTTGAACCGACATACCGATATAGCAGCCGACGCAAAACCAGAGTAACAGACTTTTTGCTAGAGGACGCCCCTGAACCGGACCCCACTTTGCCCCAGATCAATCTTGTCCGTTTGACTGCCGAACAAGAGATGGCCAAAAAGAACAGAGTAAGGGCCCTTCTTACCGAAACAAACCGAGCCAAGGTACCACCACCGAACCAAATTCAGGAAACCGTGGTGGCCCTCCCATCTCAACAACCCTCTTCATCACGCCCACGCAAGCGCCCCCGGACTACCCTAACCGAGCAACGCCTTGCTGATGAAGATGAAGTCAGTCTTCCACTAAGCCCTCCACCAAGTCCGCAACCGGAGTGTGCCGACCGAGCTAGCTCCTCCAAATGGTTTCCAAGAATGACTTTCCAAAACCGTGCTATTTGTGATACTGACTCTGTGGTGGCTGACAAAGACCATATGCTGGACTTCAACCTGGCTAAGAGCGTATGTCTGCCCCCTAACATGGAGCATCACAAGCAGTTGACCGAGCTCAAGGCCATCCAGTCGGCAACAAAATCAATGATCCTGGTCAGTAGCTCCTCTTGTCTCTCTAATTTTTCCAACTTCCTGTTTGGTTTTGTCATTAGTTTCTTTGTTTTCTTTTTCAGGCCATGCAAAAGAGTCAAATTGCGCACAAGCGTGTGTTGGAGCTTCGTAAAACAGCAAGGCAAGCCATGGCCGAAGTTGAAGCAAAAACCACCGAACTAAAAGAATCCAAACAGAAGACAGCCGAGCTAGAGGCCGAGGTAGCTCGTCTGACCGGACTAGTTACCTCGGCTAATGTTGACAAACAGAAGGCACTGACCGTGATGAAGGACAAGTACCTTCGCGAGCTGATCAAACTCGAAGGAAAGAAAAATGCAGAGATTGCCGAGCTAACTAAGAAGGTGAATGATGCAAATGCCGAAGGCTTCAAGGAGGGGGAGGCCCTCTACATGCAACAATGTGAGGCTGCTAAAGATCTTTTCTTTAAATGCGGTTGGAGGGCAGCCGTGGTGCAGCTCGGTTGTGAACCTGAGACCGAGGTCTACAATCCTCCTCAGTACTTCATACCGAGCTCACTGGCGGAGTACGTTGCATCCGTTCAACAACAGCTTCTACAAGGTTCAGATGATGATGAAAACACCGAGACCAATAATACCTCGGTCGTCAATGATCAAGCCAACGATCAATCAGCTCGGTTGGAGCCAACGGTTGAAGACCTGACGACTGAAACCGTGCTTCCAATAGACACCGAGCTCCCAACCAAGACCGATCTACCGTTTGAAACCGGTCTTCGTGTTGACATTGTTGCTGATCTTGATGATCTGTTCAACTGATTCTGTACTTTCTTTTCTTGTTGCTTGTTTTTTTCTTCTTCTCTTTTGGTCTTGTAACCAGGCTGAGGCCTCTCCTTTGTATTTGCTTTGAATTTGATCAATGAAAATCATGTTTTGTATTCAACACTTATTCCGGTTTGATCTGTATGCTTGCACTTGTAATGAGTTTTTCAATGAATTCTTTTGCTCAAACTGTTATCTCAGTTTACTTTCCTGTTTGTGCTTGCTTTCTAACTGCAACTTGAACGAAACACAATATTTTTCGGCTGAGATATTTTATTCTGGTCTTAGCTGGGCAATCTGACTGAGCTTACTAGCCAACCACTCTTTAGCCGATATACTTACTTCAGCTGAAGAGTACCAAGAGTTGGTTTAACCCAGTCAACCACTCTTCAGCCTATACCCTTACTTCGGCTGAAGAGTAATAAGGGTTTAATCCAGCCAACCTCTAAGTTGGTTTTTTCCAGCCAACCACTCCTTGGCCGATATCCTTACTTCAGTTAAAGAGTACTAAGAGTTGGTTTAATCCAGCCAACCACTCTTTAGCTGATGTCCTTACTTCGGCTAAAGAGTACTAAGAGTTGGTTTAATCCAGCCAACCACTCTTTAGCCGATGTCCTTACTTTGGCTAAAGAGTACTAAGAGTTGGTTTAATCTAGCCAACCACTCTTTAGCCGATGTCCTTACTTCGGCTAAAGAGTATTAAGAGTTGGTTTAATCCAGCCAACCACTCTTCAGCCGATGTCCTTACTTCGGCTAAAGAGTACTAAGAGTTGATTTAATCCAGCCAACCACTCTTTAGCCGATGTCCTTACTTTGGCTAAAGACTACTAAGAGTTGGTTTAATCCAACCAACCTCTAAATTGGTTATTCCTGCCAAGTTAGAATAAAATGTTTGGTTATTCCGACCAAACGTCCTGCAGCCTGGATCCTTATCATGGGCTTAGGAGGGGTGTTGGTTTTTCCAGCCAACCTATAGATTGGTTTTTCCAGCCAACCTAGAGTAAAATGTTTGGTTATTCCGACCAAACGTCCTGCAGCCTGGATCCTTATCCTGGGCTTAGGAGGGGTGTTGGTTTTTCTAGCTAACCTATAGATTGGTTTTTCCAGCCAACCTAGAGTAAAATGTTTGGTTATTTTGACCAAATGTCCTGCAGCCTGGATCCTTATCCTGGGCTTGGGAGGGGTGTTGGTTTTTCCGGCCAACCTTGCTTTTGATGTCCCTAACTTACTAATTCAATCTCTTACAAAAAATAGCTATGCTGAAAAGAATCGACTTTATTTTATTGAGAAAAAGGAAAATTACACATACTTGTAAAAAAAAAACTAAAAATAAAATAGTTTGAGATTGGCAGTATTCCATGGCCTAGGAATGGCTTTGTTGTCCTCATCTTCCAAGTGGTATGCCCATTTGCCAGCTAATCCGACCACTTTGTAAGGTCCTTCCCAATTAGGCCCTAACTTGCCATCTCCTGGTACCAAGGTATTTCCCATCACTTTGCACAGCACCCAATCTCCGATCTTGAATTGCCTTGGATGCACTGTTTTGTTGTATTTCCTGGATAACTCTTGTTGGTATGAGGCAATGTGAACCAGTGCTCTTTCTCTTCTTTCTTCAGTGAGGTCGAGCTCCAATGCTATGGCTTCTCCATTCAAGTCTGGATCAAAATTTTCGCTTCTAATTGTGGAGGGGCCAACTTCCAGTGGGATTACTGCTTCCATGCCGTAGGCTAAGGAGAATGGTGTTTCTCCTGTTGATCGTCGAGGTGTGGTGCGGTAAGCCCATAAAACATGAGGAAGTTCCTCCGTCCACTTGCCTTTTGCCTTCTCTAACCTTT
The DNA here is from genome assembly GCF_055761805.1 of Camellia sinensis. Taxonomy (NCBI): domain Eukaryota; kingdom Viridiplantae; phylum Streptophyta; class Magnoliopsida; order Ericales; family Theaceae; genus Camellia; species Camellia sinensis. The sequence continues at coordinate 156,190,595 of NC_138967.1, forward strand.
TCTTTAGTTCATCCAAGATGACCTTGTTTGATGCTTCTGCCTGGCCGTTGGCTTGGGGATATGCCGGTGTAGAATTGTAGAACTCTATTTTGTATTCTTCACAAAAGCCTCTAAAGATTCTGCCATCAAACTAGGTGCCGTTGCTTGATATTAGGGCTTTAGGTATGCCGAATCGAGTAATGATATTCTGCTAGACGAACTTCTTCACATCTTTTTCCTTGATTGATGCCAATGCTTCTGCTTCCACCCACTTTGTGAAGTAGTCTGTTGCTGCGAGAAAGAACTTCCTGTTTCCGAGCACTATTAGAAGTGGTCCTACTATGTCCAAGCCCCACATTGCAAAGGGCCATGGGCTGGACAATGGTAGGAGTTCTCTGGTCGGCTGATGTATTTGGTGTGCAAACTTCTGACATTTCTCTCACTTCTTCACATACTTCTCCGAGTCTGCCTGCATGTATGGCCACCAGTATCCTTGTGAAATGGCTCTGTATGCTAACGATCTTCCTCCTTGGTGGCTTCCGCACACCCCTTCGTGTATTTCGAACAAGAATGCTTCTACGTTGCTATGGTGGACACACTTTAGATAAGGTTCTGAGAATGCCTTTTTGTACAATGCCATAGATGGGGAGAGCCAAAATTGCTGCAACTTTGCTCAAATTTTGTTGGCTTCTTTCTTGTCTTCTGGTAAGACGCCGTCTTTTAAGAACAGTATGATGGAATCCATCCATGAGGGGCCTAATTCGGCGCAACACACCTCTTCTACTTCGGGGTTCTCAATGCTTGGTCTTGGTAGGTAGTCAATTAGTAGTGGATGAGGGATGGATGTATCTGCCATTGACGCAAAGCCTGCTAGTTCGTCTGCTCTGCTGTTTTCCTCCCTACCAATCTGTTCTATTCTTACTACTTCAAATTTCTTGATCTTTGTTCTGACCAATTCTTGGTACTTGGCCATCCTGCCATCCTTTGCTTCATAGTCGCCAGAAATTTGGTTTACCACCAGCTATGAGTCGCTGTAAACCATTAATTCGGTGGCCTTCATGTAGACTGCTAATTTGAGTCCTGCAAGAAGTGCTTCATACTCTGCTTCGTTGTTTGATGCTGGGAAGCCAAGGTTGATTGCTTGCTTGCTCTACAACCAGGCCGTCTGGTGAGATGAGGACTATGCCAAGTCCTGCACCATGTCGGTTGGACGCTCTGTCCACGAAGAGCTTCCACATCTCTCCAATGAACAACTTCCAGCAAGTGGAGGGTTCAGATGATGTCGTGGGGTCAAGAATGTTGCTGGTGCTTTCTTCAAGGTCCATGCTTACTGTCTGCCCCTCGCTATCTGACTGTACCAAATCTTTATTTATTGGTGAGTCTTGGCTGGGTGTAGCATGGTTCGCTTTTTCCTTGCTCTCATTATTCTGGTCTGGCTTGGGGTCCGACTGAGTATCCTGCGCCAGGGGTTGCGTTATTCCGGCGTCAACTTCCACCCTAAGTTTGGTTGTGTTAGTTAGGTCGATTGGGCAGATATGATGACTTCCCGGGGTAAATTCTGCGACAAAGTCTGCCAAAGCCTGGGCCTTTATCGCGGTTCTAGGTTGGAACTTGATGTCGAATTGTCCCAACTCTACTGCCCACTTCAAGATTCGCCCAGAAAAGTTCGCCCTCTCAAACAAAGCTTTTAAGGGGAAAGCTGTGAGGACGACTATGGTGTGGGCGTGAAAGTAGTGCGACAACTTCCTTGAGGCCAAGGCTAGTTTTTCCAGTGGCAAGTACCTCGTTTCGGCGCCCAGCAATGTCTTGCTGACATAATAGATGGGCAAATGTTGGATTCCTTCCGCACGGACCAATATTGCACTAATTGCGTGCTGAGAGACTGCCAGGTACAAGAAGAGTTCTTCTCCAGGTATTGGGGTGACAAGCAGTGGTGGAGAAGACATGTATTCTTTCAAGTTTTCTAGTGCGCGGTCCCATTCTTCGTCCCACTCGAACTTGGCTTTTAATGCTTGAAAAAATGGTCGTAGTCTGTTTGACGACTAGCTAATGAATCTGTTGAGTGCAACTGCCATACCGGTGAGATCCTGTACCTCTTTTACTGAGTTAGGCCTCTCAAGATCCCGAATAGCTTTGATCTGGGAGGGGTCTGCCTCTATACCCCGGTTGGTTACCAGGAAGCCCAGAAATTTGTCAAATCCTACACCGAACGCACACTTAGATGCATTAAGGCGCAACTTGTATTTCTTCAGAATCTGGAACATCTCACCTAGGTCCCTTAGATGGTCATTCTTGTCCTTGCTCTTGATCACCATGTCGTCGATGTAAGCTTCCATTGTTTTGCCTAATAATGGTTCAAACATCTTGGTGACCATCCGTTGGAATGTTGCCCCTGCATTCTTTAGGCCAAAGGGCATGACCTTGTAGCAATACAGTCCTCTTGGAGTTGTAAAGGACGTGACCTCCTGGTCTGGTTCGTACATGACGATCTGATGGTAGCCTCTGTATGCATCCAGAAAGCTAAGCCGGTTGTGCCTCGCCATTAGGTCTACCAATTGATCTATCCGTGGTAGGGGGAAGCTGTCCTTCGGGCATGCTTTGTTGACTGTCTTGTAGTCAACGCAGACGCGCCATTTGCCATTCTTTTTTGGTACCACGACTGTGTTGGAAATCTATCTGGGGTAATGTACCTCTCTGATTGCTCCTGCCTCCAGCAGGTTTCCCACTTCTTCTGCCACTATTTCGGCGTGGTGGAGTGCCGATCTGCGAGTGCGCTGAATGATTGGTCTGGCGGATGGGTGGACATTGAGTTGGTGACAGATGAAGTTTGGATCGATGCTTGGCATGTCGTATGGTGTCCAGGCGAACACTTCGATGTTAAAGGTCAGGAATTCCAAGACCTCTAATCTCTCAGTGCTGGACAACGACGAACCGAGCAAAAAGAACTTATCCGGGTTCTTATCATCTATTCCTACCTTTACCAAGTCTTCCACCGCTTTTTGATCAGCTGCTTTGCCGACATCTGCGAACAGTTCATTGCTCTCAGGTTCTTCCACTGAATGAACATATCCCTTAGCAGCGCGGTTGCCATTAACCGTGACAAAGCATTGCTTGGACATAATCTGGTCTCCAAAGACCTCTTCAATTACTCCGGCTTCGTTGGGGAACCGCATTACTTGATGATAGGATGACGCTATTGATTTCATGGCATGGAGCCATGTTCTTCCCAAGATTATGTCGTAAGTGGAAGGGACCTTCAACACCCAAAATTTCACTTGTTTTGTCACGCTTCCTGCCCTGACTAGCAGGATAATTTTGCCGACTGGCCATTCTGGCATTGAGTTGAATCCGATCAGGGGGGATACAGCCGGTGCCAGGTCTTTGTTCTCCAATTTCAGTTGTTTGAAGGTGTCGTAGTACATTATCTCACGCGAGCTACCTTGGTCTATCAAAATTCGCTTGACGTCGTAATCCTTAACGCGGAGGGTGACGACCAGTGCATCGTTGTGAGGGCAATATATTCTTTCCAAGTCCTTGTCTGAAAAAGACATGACGTTCGTAGGGTCTGTTCTCCCCTTTTTGATGGTAGGTTGAGCGCTTAGTACTTTTCTTAAGTGCTCAGCCTTCTTAATCGATCCTCTGAGCTCGCATACACGCTCAGGTTCGAGTACTCCATGTATCGCATTGATCACACCTTGAGGTGGGGCGTCAATTGGCATTCCATTGGGATTATTGTGGTCCTGGGGGGCTGGTTGCATCCATCCTTCAATGTATTTATCCAGGTGACCGGCAGCCACCAACTCCTCCAGATGCTGTCTCAATGGCATGCAATTTTCAGTGCGGTGCCCCTTTTCTTAGTGAAAGGTGCATCGCGATCTTTCGTCATAGTCTTTCTATTCATCTCCTAGCTTAGCTGGCCATCTGACGAAAGGTTCATCGCGTATTACGCTCAGAATCCGGTAGATCGGTTTCTTGAATACCGTGGTTATGGCAGTGCGGACTCTCAACCATCTTTTGTCCTAGTCCTTTCCGTTGTCTCGCCTACCTCGTCCTTTTTTGTTCGGACGTTCTACCGCGTTGATCTTTGCTGTGGTCTTTTTATCTGGTACTGCAGTCGTGCCAGATTTTGTTTTGGCACGGGCGCCATCCTCTTCCACCCTGATGTGCTGATGCACTCTTTCCATCAAGGCCTCCATGGTGAGGGGCGGTGTCATGGTGATCGAGTCCCTTCGTCTGTTTCCGATTGGAAGGCCTCTTTTGTACTGTGTAATGGCGAGATTGGTGGGGTAGTCCCTAATCTGGTTGAATGTCTCCCAGTAGCGACTATTGTAGGATCTTAGTGTCTCCTTTTCGCCCATGTCGATGGATAGTAACTGGTCAATCTCCACCGGGGTTTTGGTATTCGTTCTGAACCTCGTGACGAACGCCTCTGCCAATTGAGCCCAGGAGGCTATGCTGCCTTTTGAAAGTTTTTCGAACCAAGTCAAGCCTAGGTCACCAAGGCTTGATGGGAAGAAGATGCACATCAAAGCCTCGTTTCGCCGATTTACTGCCATAACTTGGCGGAAGTGGCTTAGGTGTATGTAGGGGTCCGTCTTCCCCTCGTACGTGGTGAATTTGGGTTGAAGGAAACCTGAAGGAAGGGGCGCATTTTCAATTGCCGGAACGAACGGCGAGGTCTGCAGCCTTGCTAATGCTTTGTCCGTTGGTTCGTAGGCAGGGCGTGGCAACGACATTCCGACCTCGACGCTTCCATGCGTCCGAGGAGCCAGCCGCTGAAGGGCAGATACCCTGCGAGGGTTGCGCGCCCTAGTATCCTGCTTCCATCGTGCCTTTTCTTCCAACATATTCCGCAAATCGGACGATCTTGGTAACTCCGTCTACCTGGATGATGTCTGGTGCGAGCGCGAGGGTCGATAGGTACTTCCCTCCGTGTAAGACCTCGATGATCTCGTTCTCTCAAACCTGGAGAAACGAGTTCTGGAGGTTCTGGATTGAGTATCACCTGTCCTGAGGCTTCTACTCTCTGCTTGTGATGGTGTGGAATGCCTTCCACGGTCTTCTGAGTGGCGAGGGGGCGTCTTGCTTTTGCGCTCCTCTCCTGTCGTCACTCCTTTTCCCTTCATCTGGCGTTTCAAGGCCTCCATGTCCGCCACCATCTTCCTTATTAATTCATCTTGCTCCTTCACACGGTCCTCCAAAACTTGAGGATCAATCCTCCTCCTTTGTCTGTCAAGACTTCGTGAACGAGAGTGACGGGGGCTGTTAGTCCGCCTCCTCCCCCTTGTATTGCTCCTGGGATTTTGTCGCTGTGGCTCTAAGTCCGCCATGGGAGGGATAGAAGGTAGGCCCTCGCATCTTGCACCCCCCTCTGGTGTTTGTCTGTCGATGGCGGACTGCGACAAATCTTCGTTGTGCGCCATTGCTTCTAAAAAGGAAAAGCTTGATCAAGAAGTTTTGTTCTTGTCTGAATTCCCACAGACGGCGCCAATTGTACGGGAAAGAGATAAAATTTCTCGTATAATCCTGTTGATCAAGTCCGCGTTCCTCCAAACGTCGTCGCTTTACTTCCTGAAAACACAAACGTGAGCTAGCCAGCGTGTGTGTGCCAGAAACCCCTCCGATGCCTAAGTCAGCAAAATAGACAAGTAGACAAAAGCTCTGTGTATTCAGGAATCAAAGTTGTGTTACCTCTCCATAGGTGATGTTTGTGAGCTTTTATAGGTTCCGTGTGGCACAATCCAAGTAGGACTCTTACTTCTCCATGTAGAGTCCTCCTAGGATTCATACTCCTGAAAGATAATGCCTATCCTCCAACACTCCCCTCACTGTTTAAACCAAGTGAGATGGTTTTACCATGGTTGGACTCTAATGTGGCCGAGGTGCGCATGGCTATGCTTAGCCGTAGAACAGACAGAACTATCCTTAGTTCGGTTCGTTCTTTTACTGCCCTTACCTCAGTTCCTCCTGTACAAACCGTGGTAAGTCTAAACCGAGCTAACCATACTGCGCCATAACCGGTATAAGTTTTAGTATGGTGACCGAGCTAACCTCCTTGGGACCGGAGTAGCTTTACACCTCACTTGGGCCGGAGTAACTTTACACCTCATTTGGGCCGGAGTAACTTTACACCTCTCTTGGGCCGGAGTAACTTCATGGCCTTTTTACTCAGCTCTTTGCACTGTGGTCCATTACCCAACTCGGCCCAATTTTCATATAAATTACCCTCTTAGAATATGAGTAGGTAAAAACAGATTTATGAAAAAGTGCACCTATTTTTTTCCTTTGAAAATTGATATCCCACTTAAAGCTAAGGTGAGAGATTAAGGTACCGATCGGCGTGGTAGGGTGCGTAAAACATTTTCACTTATAACAGTTAAGTCCCGAATCCAACCTTTGTTTCTCAGATTAAACCTATAGCATTAGTAAATAATTTAATGAATAATATTACTAACTCACCATTATCCAAGCCCGGCCCTGAGATTTCCGGGGCCTAAAGTCGATAATCAACTAATAAATTTCGGGGGCTCTTCATATTTTTTTTTTTCATTGAATGAAAAAAAAATTTGAAAGTAAAGGACAAAAAATTTATGTCAAAATCACAAAAAATATTTAGCATTACATTACAATAACTAATAAGTATCGCTTGATCCTCACTCTTTTTGTATATTAAGAAATAAATAAATCAATCATACTTACATAATTTAATTTTTTTACAAAATCATTTTCAACGAATAACAATGCTAATTATTTTAAATGGCCCTTTCAATTTTTTAATAGATTAATTTATTTTAAGTTAATTTGGGTCTTCCTTAATTTTTTTTTTAGACTTAAAATATACTTAATATATTAGACTAAACTATAATAAGAGAGACTCATTTTTTGAGTTTATTTTCCAATGGATAGCAATGCTAATTTTTTTGAATGGCCTTTCAATTTTTGAATGGGTCAATTTATTTTAAGTTAGTTTGGGTCTTTTTTAATTTTTTTAAACTTAAAACATACCTAATATATTACACTAAATTATAATAGGAGAGAGGCCCTTTTTTAAGTTTATTTTGAGAGACCCTAGGCCATGGCCTTGTGGCCTATGCCCCAGGGCCGACCCTGCTATTATCAACGCAAAAATTATCTAAAATTTTCATCTTGCCATTTAGATTTATTCTACATGAATTTTATACTATACAAATTTAATCTAAACCACACAACACTCGGGGGAGGGGGGGGGGGGTTGGTTTTGTTCATAGCATTTTTCGTAGTAAATCCCAAACAATTTTGAAACTGGTAAGTTTCCAACACCGAAGTTTGAATTAATTCCAATTGGATTAGGTTGGGATATCATAACACACACTACATGTAAATATACTTTTGAAGACTAAAAATGCCGGCTAAAAAAAATTTAATCGCCAATAATACACTTTTTAGTTACTAAAAAAAATTTGACCAGCAAAGGGACGTACTTTAACTATTAAAAAAATTTAATCAGTATTTATACTAGTCAAAAGTATATTTTCCTGTAGTGATACTTAATTCATGTTAGTTGGTGATCCTTTATATTTTTAGATTATATTCTGCAACCAGTTAGTCTAATACCACCTTCAAATGGGAATGATAATGCTTACCCAATTGGATAAAGCGAAGAATTTGACCTTGGGCGACACCCCGATTTTTGCATCTATCTATCTCGCCAAACAAGACCCAAAACGAGAACTGAAATGATTTATTCACCGAAGTCATTGTGACTTGAATCGCTTGAATTTGTACCAGTCGGATGACTAACCGAACAACTGGCTTCACCCTCGTCTATTGCGATCGTCACTCTGTCATTCGGACAACCAACGTTAATAAGTTCAAACAATTTAGACGAAATCAAATTCGTTGAACGTGGCATTGCTCAAATGAGAAACGCCTACTAAACCCAAGACGGGAGGAGTGGCGTCACAATATTTTGGTAATCAAAAGTGTTCTAACTTCATTAAGGGGTTTTATGATATCAGTAATTTAGGGGATCAGTTCGTCTAGAAATTGTATCTCCCCTCCTGAAGTTTCTAATTTAATAACAAATGGCCCTTTTATTGATAAATCATCAAATCAATTAATAATTTTTAATGATGTCAAAAATTTGTTTCGCTTAATAATTCAAATAACTTTATTATTGTATAAGAGAATAGTTAAGAATATCATTTTTTTCAGTTAATTATATAAATAAAAATTTCTAACTTATTTGTAATTTTTCAAATTATAGAAGACAATATATATTTTAAATAAACTTCGGGGGATATAGTGTAATTTACCCTTGGGTTTTTGTTCCAGTGTATTTGAAGCTTCTAAAAAGGGTAAATAATGCTCACTACTCATAGGGTGTGTTTGATTGGACGGATTGGATAAGAGGGGATTAGAATCCATCGGACTTGAGTCCTGGGTCTGTGAATCTCACGGACTATTTGGTTGGATTGGATATGTATCCTGTGTTTGTTTTTTCATGGAATTAGATGTCTGGAAAGGGTTATTTTTAGTGAATCTAACGTTTGGTTGGACGGACTGGATAGGATAAATGAACAAAAGACTATTTTACCCTTTTTCAATTATTTACTAAGTAATAGCAATATTAAACATATCTTTAATATTTTAATTATTTTTAGCTAGATTAAAAAAAAATTATTTTATTTTATTTTTTTACATAATTAAATAAATTTATTTTTTAAAATTAAATAAATAAAATATCAATAAAAATATATGTTATTTTTTAATTAAAATTTTAAATAAATTTGTTTTTAAAAATAATAATAATTAAACAATGAAATTAAATAAAACAGCTATTAAAATTTAAATAATGAAATTAAATAAAATATAAACAAAATTTTAAAATAAAGCATCAATAAAATAACAATATTAAATCTGTCTTTAAATGTAATCTTTATTTATAATTGATTAGTGGACCACAATTAATTATTTAATTTTTTCAATGTTTTTTTTTTTAGCACCATTTTTTTTTTCAATGTTTGAAACATATATTTTTCCAATATTTATATCCAACACTTCATGGTCTTATTGACACAACAGCAGCACTCCATAAATAATCTGTGCCACAATTACAGAGGGCAAAATGGTCATCTCGCCCCTCTAATCCAAACAGTAAATAATCCTACCAATATTATCCCCCCGCGGACAGTGAAATCCCCCATATAGGGGATAAGAAGTCCGGCCGGACATGGAGTCCAGCGGACTAAAAAAAAATCAAACGGCGGATAAGGAGCACTATTTGGATTACAATCCAAATAGTGGATAGCCCCCCCTTAATCTGGCGTGTTTGATTGGACGGACTGGAAAATGGGGGATTAGAATCCATCGGACTTGAGTCCTGGGACTGTGAATCCCCCGGACTATTTGGTCGGATTGGATATGTATCCTGTGTTTGTTTTTTCATGGGATTAGATGTCTGGATAGGACTATTTTCAGTGAATCCAACGTTTGGTTGGACGGACTGGATAGGATAAATGAACAAAAGACTATTTTACCATTTTTCAATTGTTTACTAAGTAATAACAATATTAAACATATCTTTAATATTTTAATTATTTTTAGTAAACATTAAACATACTAATGGTTAAATTTTGTTTAAAGATATTTAAACATAATAATATTGATAAATTTTTTTGACTCGTATAGATTATTTTTATTTAAACAAATAAAAATTTATTGTTGAAATTAAACATACTAATGGTTAAATGTTTAAATTTTTATTTAAACAATTAACATTGAAATTATTTTGATGTACAGATTATGTTTAAACAATTAACAATTAACAATTAAATAAATGTTGATGTACATATTATGTTTAAACAATTAACAAATGTTGATGTAATTAACAATTAACAAATGTAGATGTAATCAAATGTTGACGTATTAAAACATAATTTAATAGATGTTAAATAAATATACATGTTGATGTATAGATGTTGAAATAATTTAATAAACATGTTGATGTACAAATGTTTAAATGTTTAAATAAAACATAATTTAAATAAATGAAATTATTTATTGTTGAAATTAAACATTTAATTGTTTAAATAAAACATCTATTAAAACATCTATTAAATTTAAATAATGAAATTAAATAAAACATAAACAAAATTTTAAAATAAAACATCAATAAAATATCTATAAAAAATTATTTTAAAAAATTAAATAAATAAAACATTAATAAAAAGTTAAATAAAATTATTTTATAATTAAATTGAGACATTTAAATTTTATTAAATTTTATTAAATATAATGCATAATTAAATAGTAGAGGGTCAAAATTGTCATTTTCGCATCTAATCCAAACAGTGATTAGTCCCCCCAAAACAATCCCCCCCCTAGGACAGGATAGTCCCCCATATGGGGGACATGGAGTCCGCCGGACTAAAAAAAAATCAAACGACGGATAAGGAGGGAGGCCAGACATGGAGTCCAAATAGTGGATAGTCCCCCCCCTTATCCCCCAATCAAACACACCCCTAATGTTTTAAAAAACATAATAAAATTTATAAATTTGGCATGATTACATTATTTTTTTTTTCTAAAGTTAAAACAATTAAAATTGGTAAAAAAAAATATAAGTTATGTGAATTAGAATATTAAAAAAATTCAACATAATTATATCAAACTTATAAAATTTAATATATATATATATATTTTAAATTTCAAGAAAGTTCAATATAAAAAAAAAGGTGTAAATAGCAGCCAACTCTAGTTTGAATGAAAATCAATGGGGAAATTTTTTTTTAAAAAAATATTCATGATTTTATACTTGTAACAAAATGAATTCTGAATTTTTAATTTTATTAATTTAAATTTTAATCTTTTAATTTGTTTTCAATTTAAATTATTTCTAAGTAAAGCTGATGAAAAAAATGATATTTTAATCATTAAACTTAATGAATTTTTTTTAAAAACATTTTATGTATACTCACATTAATTTAATGATTAAAATATTATTTTTTAATCATTTTTACTTATCAAAAATAGATAGATAATTTGAATTAAAAATAAATCAAAAAATTTAATTTAAATTAATAAAATAAAAAATAAAAAATAAATTTTATTTATTTATTTATTTATTAAAATAGTCACACTCAAAAGTTTTATTTGTTACTTGCCCAAAATCATTTAACCAGTTTTCCTACCCAGTCTGCCTGTCGGTGGTTGAATAATATAGCAAATTTGGAGACTTACATCTATTTCAGTTATGAGTGAGTTGGGTCACCTAACTCACCTAAATTGGCGAATTAGGTGAATGAAAAGTATTTCTAACAAACGACCTAAATACATTTTATTTAGGGTTTTTTTTTAGATAGTCACATTTCATTTATGATTAATTGGTGAAAATATAATTTTTATGGAGTCATGTGTTATTTAGTTTAAGTTTTAATCTTTTTAAGCGATAGGGATACACGTTAAAAAGTCACCGAAAAAGTTTTTCGTCGTCGGCAACTGGCGGACGGTGGCCAGTGACGGCAATTGGTGGTAGTAAATTGGACAAATATGACATTGAATAGATAGATGGCACGTGTATATATAGATGACATTTGAACAATAATCGGACATTTGAACAGATATGACATGTACCTATAGTTGACATTTGAATAGATAGACAGAAATGTAAACTTTAAATAGATAGGCTTGGTGGTCAAGACATGGAGCCTGGAGGTGTGGCTCCCTTCTGGGTCTTATGGGATCAAAACCCTTTAGGTGCAAATAATTTCTTGAGGCAATTCATACCTGGACTTTAATTGGGCCTACCACTAGAGGACGGGGGGATTGGTCCCCCAGTTAACATCAGGCTATCAAAAACAAAAAAAAAGCTTTAAACAACTGTGTCATTTTGGACAAATAATATTATTTTAAACAAAAAAAGATTTAAATCCAACTCAAAATTTTCAAAAATAAACCTCCAACGTTTTTGCCCTTACATATATATATATATATATTTATATTTATATTTATATTCTCATGAGTTAAAATTAAAAAATACCACTTCAAGAAAAACACATATAAAGCCCATCCCATTATAAAGGGTGTACTTTATTTTCTCTATATTTTGGGAGGATGAGACCTTGCCTAAACGTAAAATATGAAACCTTGCCTAAACACAAAATATATATATTTTTTTCCTAGCATCTCTTCTCAAAAATAAAAATACTATTATTTTTTTCTTTAAATAAAGACTCAAATATAATATCTAATTAATAAAGAGGAAGAGTAGAAAACATTATTGAAGAAAATAGTTAAAAGATGACTCCTAAAAATGTGAGGATTAATTATGCCAAGACCCTCTTAACCGGAGACCTCATACCACAAAGAGTGTTACACAATCACTAGATCAAATGTCATGATTTTTCACTCTATTCAATTAGGTAAATTCTATTTTATATATAAAATTCATACATAAAACTTTACAAAAATAAAGTGACAATATCATTATTGTAAATAAATTCATCTTCAATAATATTTTATTTTGAAATAAAAGATCCATAATGAATCATATTTGCGTACAATAGGTAAAATAAAAATTTAAATTTCAAGCAACAGTAATTGACAATTATTATTTTGTAAATTAATTGTCAAGTGGTTATGGAATTATGGATGATTTATATGAAATGAATAAAGATAATTTAGAAAAAACAAAAGTCCACATGGCAAATAGAAAAATGATTTCAAGACAACAACTCAAATTTTTACCTTATATAATAGAATAATAGGATATATTTTTATTTTTGAGACACCATACGACAATTATCACAACATGAAAGGTGTAAAAGAATATTCTAAAACTACCAAATAATTTCTCTTTTGTCACTGCTTTTATTTATTTATTGAATTAGAGGAAAAGTGCTATCTTTTTTCTTTTTTCTTTTTTATCGGCGAAAGTCAGTTGTTAGTTATTAGATTATTACTTATGAGAGCTAGCGTCTTCCGTGACCGAGTCAGGAAATTAAATTAGGAGGGGCACTTATTAATTATAGCTTTATTTATATTTTTTTTCATAACCAACAATAAGAAGATAATAATAATTTTTAACTTTTTATATAATATGGGTTGGGTATGAGTTGAGTTTAAAGTGATGTGGTAGAGAGGTGATGTGAATTAAATAAGATGATATGACTTAAATAAGATAATGACTTTTTGACTTTTTTAGTATATGCCAAACAAATCATTACAAAAGTATTTCACATAAAATTTTACAATTAACTTCAAGTAAAATCGAAAAGAAGGTATTGCGTGTAACTAGTGTATCATGAACAATGCAAAAAAGTTATATATTTAAGTCGTAAAATTAATTATAAAATGGTAAGATAAATCAAATTTTTATAAAATTTGAGTAAAAATTTCATATAATAGTGATATCATGTCATTATTGACATATGATATCACTAACCAATAATAAAGTAATATATGAAGAGTAAACTCCACATGCAAATATAACTAACACTCTAGTAATATTTACATATATATAGTGAGATTAATTACATTTGCATATTAATAATGATGGATATTACCTTTATATTGAGATTTTTTTACAAAATTTTCATACATAAAAATATAATTTGTCGCAGTCACTTCATTTTCAATAAAACAATCATTATTGTTTTCATAAATTTAAAAATACCCTTGATATTTTATTCTAAATATTATTTTTATTTAAAATTTTATTTATATACATATGTAAAAAAAAGAAAAGAAAAATCCAAGGGTGGCACGTGACCCCCCTAATCCCCATGTGACTCTGCCACTGCTCTTCATCCTTTGTAAAAGAGTCATGTGTTTGACCCCTTAATTCAATTCTCCTTAGAGAGATTTGAACTCATGATCTCTCTCCTTAGGGACTAAATTTTTAGAAAAGTCATTGAACCAACTAGACTAGGCTTAGTTTGTTGAAGGACTGTGCTATCTACCATGAATTTTGTATGGGAAGTTATCTCAGAAATAAAATATTGGATAAATTACAATAAATCTCCTTAAAGTGTGATTCATTCACACTTTGCTTTCTTACTTTCAAAACTCAACAATTAATCATCTTGAAATATTACCTTATTACAATTAATCTATTCTGTTAGAGTTCTATTAGGGATTTACATAAAATTAAGTCATGTGTAAACCATATGAAATACTTACCAAATTTTTAGAACAATAATGTTCTTATCTGGTGAGCCTATTTGTATTTTGCCACTAAAATAGAGAAGGTGAAGTGCAAATGAGATCACCACATAAGTGCATAATTGTCTTAAGAAATTAATAAGAATGTCATGTACTTCACTAATGATATGATTTCTTTTAAATTTCTAACAAAATCATAATGGAAAGTGTTGAGTGCAACAAGATAATATTTTTAAACTATTGAGTTTTGAAATATGAGAGAACAAAATGCAAATAAATTATAGTTTAAGGAAATTTAATTTAATTTACCTAAAATATTTAAAGTAGATTTAAGATTTGTAAGATGTAGAACACACTCAAAATGATTGTAGTTACAATTTTTATTTACCCAGACTTGTAAAAGAATGATCTCTCCCTTTCCTTTACCTCTCTCTTTCTTTCTTTTTCGTACCCCTCAATTCATTCAACTTATTATTTCACAACTAAAGAAAAAGAAGAAGAATGAAAAGAAAAACTAAAAGAAAAAGAAGAAAATGAAGTCCAGAAAGAATTTTTGCATCTTCTTACAAGAACACAACGCGAAGAAATTGAAATGATTTTAATTATGGGACTTGCATAGTTAATCACCAGATCTCTGTACTCTGTTCAATAAATTTTATTAATAAATGGTTTTCATGATAAAGAAGCATTTTATAATACAAGAAGAAGAAGAAGAAGAATTATTTATTTAAAGAACTCCACATACAACTCTTAGGCTATGTTTGTTTTGAAAATTTGTTATAGAATTAAGAGTTTGAGGGGATTACGAAACTCCTTGAAAGAGGAAATTCGTGATCCCTTAAGAGAGGTGATATTGAAATCTAATCCAATAAGATTGGAGGTGAAAAAACTATTTTGTTCCTCAATTTACAAAACAACAGACACCTTCTATATAATAAATTTTTTTAAGTAATTCCATAAATTTAATATCAATTAACTTAATACTACCACACTAATAATCACTCACTCAAACAAACTAGCCACAAGGATGTACATATACATTACGTGTAATGATGACAACATATCACCAACAAATGACAAACGTTTCTAATTTGGCAAGGCATTGATTGCAAACTCTTAATCTAAAAATTTGAAAAAAAAAAAAAAAAAACCAAACAAACAAACAAACCTCATAAACAAGATGGTAGAAGTAGAAGTTGCAAAGGGAAGGGAAGGACGAGCCGCCATGGTTGCAAATATAAACCCCTACGTATTGTATTAATTGATATGTAACTATATTTTCGACTTCTGTTTTGGGCGAGGAGTTCCTAAAAAAATAATTGCAAAAAAAAAAAAAATAAATAAATAAATAAACAAACAAAAACAAAAAAATTGATAATCCTTATATTTTGTTTCTTATATTATTTTGGTGTCCGCAATTTTAATTAGTTGATTTTGATCATTAATTTTTAAATCTTATATCAATTTAGTCCAATTGATAATAAAAATAATTTTACCTTAAAAACACGACACCTGTCAGTCATGAACGCATTTTTCATAAAAATACTAACTGATGTTATCAGTTGGACTTAATTGAAATAAATTAATTGACACAAAATTATAAATTCAGATCAAATTCAAGTTAATTGAAAAAATGTCAAAAGTATAGCAAAAAGAAGAAAGTAAACTCTCACCTCTTAAATTCTTCCCAATCCCATACATGGCTTTGGAAAACTGAGAATGAAGAGGGACCAAACCAACAAAGACAGAGCCGATGTCATACAAAGGATTGAAACAAGCTCACACAATCTGGCAAGAAATGAGGCGGCGGCGGTGTCATGAATTAACAAAGCGGTGAGGGCGCCGGTGAAGGCATACACGAGCGATACAACAAATGCATGAAAACCGGAAGAGGGGATGCCGTTGAATATCACGGTGGGAACAGGGTTGCCATTTTTGTATTGGTAAGGAATGACTAGGAGAATTGTGGCGAATAAGAAAGAAGTTATCAAGATTGTTTCCAAAAACCTCGTTCTGATCGCTTGCGTTGATGATCTCGATTTTGAGCCATTTGAGATCACGGCATCAATATCTGAAATCATTTCTCTTTATTTATATATTGAGCTTGAGTCGGAAACTGGACATATTATTTATAGCAACTCGCAATATGTCTCACACCTACTGTGCGGTTTATGAGATCAACTTTCTTCCATACTTTTATTTCTTCCTATTCTTTTCTACCTTTGTGGGCTCCAATCCAAATCTACGTCAATGATAGAAATGAAATAATTAGGAAAGAAAAAACCTTTTTTTTGATTTTTTTGCCTTTTAGTAGAGGTTTGGAATCTTAGTTCCATCCCTTAATTTGAGTGTGGTATTTGGTGAAAGCTTTCAAAAATTAATTCCACACTCATTGTTGAAAACACATCTACCGGGTCATCCTCTTGCACGTCTCCTCGGACGTCTGGCTAGTCGTCTAGCCGGTTGACTGGAATAATATTCAGTTTGCTTGGTTCTATTTTTTTAAAAATACTTTTCAGAAAATTCTACTTTTTTATTTTCCGTGTTTTTTTGTTTTTATTGAATTTTTTTATTATTTTAAGTAACTTTTTTACTTTTTAGACACACCTAACATAAATATACTTAAAAAGTAAAAAAATTGTAAAAAAATATTTTAAAAATTCACTAAATACAAAAAATATAAAAAAATACAAGAATTCAGTACATTTTTGTATTTATTAATTTTTTAAAATATTTTTTTACAAATTTTTTACTTTTTACATACATCTAAGTAAGAAGGTGCATATAAAAAAATAAAAAAAATGTTTAAAATTTTAAAAATATTCACTAAAAACAAAAAAGCACGAAAACCAAAAAACTCAATTTTAAAAAAACTTAATCCAGAAAATTCAAACCAAACACACTGATTCGTGTTTTATTTATTTTTTTTTTGGCACTTATTATTTTTATATTTTAAACAAAAAATATTTCTGGATATTTAAATTTTTTTTTATGAGCTTTGAATAGAATTTTTGATTGTGTGTTTGGTTATGAGTTTCAAGTTTTTGAATCAAATATCATATATTACATCAAAAATTTCAAACTCTTTTCAAAACTCTTTTTAAAACTCATAATCAAACAAATTTTTCACACTCAAATCGTAATTTCAAAACTCACAAACTCAAAATACAACTCTATTATCAAATCATAATTCTAGAACTTTACCAAATGCTACCAAAATAATTATGGTTTGAATGTGACATTTTATCTTATTAGTTTTTGACCTATTTTATTTTTTTATAACTAAAATAGCTAAAAAAAACCTCTACACCCTTACATGCCAAACGAGCACCTAGAATAATACATCTATAGTTTATGTATATATTTATAAAATATGTAATGGAATGTTCCCATAATTTTATGAGAATTACTTATTAATTTGTTACTTCATCAAGATTTTACAATGTATAATAATGGTCTCAAACTGTTTTATAACTTAGTTAATAGCATTAATTTTATTGAATCTATTTTATTTGTACAAGATAACTTTTATTTGTTTTTTTTTTTTTTTTAAAAATAAAAAGGTAGGTATATTTTTAATTTAGAAAAATTACACTAACCTCTCAATAAGTTTGAAAAAAATTATAATAAACTTATAAATTTGACTGAATTATAATAACTTCTCATTATGTATATTTTTTCACTATTTGTTTAATTTTTTTTATCTGTTTAAATTGTAATATACATACACACAAATATATATAGAGAGGAGAGAGAAACTGATGTATTCATTTTTTTACATACATATATGTGTATATATATATATAGAGGAAGAGAATAGGAAGTGATCTGTTCAAATTGTTTTCCGACAAAGAAGATGAAGATCATGACATGATGGAGATGGAGATGGAGATGGAGATGGAGATGGAGATCTCTCCACTACCACCATCACCATCACCACATCCATGGCTTCACTATCCACCCTCCCAATCTCTCGTAACCAATCAAGCACCACCTTCTCTACCACCGCTCAATTTCAGCCACCCATCGACACCCCAACCTTTCACTCCTTCATCTTACGTCTTTCTACCTTCGTCTGCCACGTATATCTCCCGACGTCGCCCTTGGTCAGAGCTCGTCGACCACTCCTCCCTAGCTTACCCTAACTCTCTTCCTCCGACGCTACCTCTCGCATTCACAAAAACCTATCTTACTTCCACGATCGCCTTCGTCTTAGCTCTCTCTCTCTCTCATCGTCTTCGTCTACTTCCTCACTACTTGACTTTTCCTCTACATTTTCCACCTCTCCGATCAACCCTTCGTCCTCTTTGGTGCACTTTTTCCAATTACAAATTCTTGACGAATCATCTCATCGATTGAACAGAACGATGATAGTCGAGGCAACGAAGACGAAGTATTGATGATCAGAGACTACAGATCAAGACAATGGCGGTGACAACAACAACAGGACGACAGTGGATTTGAGTTCATAGATGCCACTGCCATTAGAGAGAGAGAGAGAGAGGGAGAGAAATTTCGGTATGGGTAGGGTGAACTAGTAGAGAGAGAAAAAGGAGGAGACGTGGAATACAAAGTGATTTTGAGCAAGGAAAATGTTTGGGAATCCATAAAGGAGATTCGTTGACTCTTACTAACGTATTGATCATTAATGTGTTTAAATGTTTTTAGGAATTATGTCTCACAGTAATATGAATAGTTCAAATTATTTTGTAGGTTGTGAGGGTTATTCATATTATTTTGTAGGTTGTGAGGGTTGTGTTTTATAAGAATATCTATCATTACTATTTGAACAAATAGAGGCGTGGTTCTCAACAAATAAAAAGGCACGTGGATTTTTAGGTAAAAGAAATATGGATATTTTGGTTATTTCGTCTAAGCATATCTTTAAAGACAAAATATTTTAAAGTTTGAATTTTTAGACAAACAAAATTCAAATTTCGATTTAAAGGCCGAGCGCCTATAATTTACCTCTCTATTTATTAGATTATGTCAACTGATAAAATTATTTAACAGATAGTCTAATCGATTATATACTAAATTCTAATTTATAGTTCAAAATTTTAGAAAAAATTGGAAAAATAACTTGCTAGTTTCATATAAATTTTTTATTATGAAATATAATTCTCGCAACACTTAGCTCGTGTAAAAAATGCCCTTTTATTTATTTATTTATTTATTTATTTTTTGTAAAGATTTGATGTAACAAATTATCTTTGATTAGTTATGTATCATTTTTTTTTTCACACCACCACCCTCAACCAAAATTTTTGATTTCATCCCTACCTACAAGAGAGGTAGATGAAGTATGGAGGGGAGACGATCCTCTTAAATTCACCACCACACCTACATAAGGCAATTAATTTAACAACAATGATTCATCCCACTAAAAATATCACCGCTAATAGCACTAATGCATTAAAAAAGTAAAAAAAAAAAAAAAAATACAACTCCAAGACCAAAACATCACATCATTAATGACGGGACCCACTGCCACCTAATTAGTGTGAGCACTAATTAGTGCTCCCAAGCATTTTTCTTAATTTAAATTCTCTATTTTTTGAAAAAGTATGTGGTGCTCTTAGGATAAATCTATGGTGCCTCAATTTGATATTTATTAGTTAAACAACTTGATAAGTGTTAAGTGATAAGTGGTGTGAAGCAATATTTAAAGATCATCAAATAATCACTCGCACTTTTATTTTTTTATTTTTTACGTGAGACAAGCCACAAAGGCTAAAAGAAGCTTTCTTAAGAAAATAAGGAATGTTTTTAAAAATGGCAAATTATATTTAAGGGTGTTTTGAAAAGATAGTTAAAAGCAGACTTTTTGATTTTTTTGACTTTTTCACTATTTCATATGAGAGGTGATGTGATCCAAAATAAGTTAAAAGTTGGCTTTTGACTTTTTTAGTGTGTTGCCAAAACACGTCTTAACATCTTAGCACTTTATCTTGCTTTATCTCTTAACTTTTTAATTGTAATAATTAACTCCTTAGACTTCCAGTCAAATTCCAATTGAGTCTAACGCTTAACCATCATTAGAGGATCAAACCGAAAACGCCCCACCTAATGGTGTGTTTGATTGGAGGATTTGAGAAGGAATTTGAAAAGGAAAAAGAAAAATGTAGATGAAATGTGAATAAAATATACATATATTTCACTAAATTTTACACATCTTTTCCCTTTTTTTTTTTTTTTTTTTCAAATTCCTTCTCAAATCTTCCAACCAAACATAACATAACTATCAACTGATATTGTTGGAAGGGTAAAATCATAAATTCACATCTCTTTTCCACCTAGACCACACATTGTCATGCACTATAGAAAGCTTATATACATATACCAGGGAATTTTAATTCAGTGCAATATTTTAACAAAAATTATAAAAAATGATAAAATTTATACATATTAATAATTAACAATATAATTTTTTTCATAATTTTATAATAATTTTCTGGTAGACTTACTGATACGTAATTTCCCCATATATATTCTCTACATTTGTCGCAGAGAAAACAGACTTAAGTTAATGGAATTCCAACAACAAAAGAAAATTGTATTCATAACATTCATATTCCTGAATAAATTGATCTTGTTAAAATTCATATTCCGGAGTAAATTGACTTTGGTGACATGTCTAACAAACACTTCAGCTTTGTCCATTAACAAACATTGGTTCATTTTTTTTTTTAATCGGTAAAAAGTAATATATTATTAGGATAATAAAATATTGCAGAAAAACAAATGATAAAAGAAATGCCCGTGAACGTAAGTTTATAGTCGAACCACATATATTTTCTTGTTTTTGTGTGATTTCTTATTTTGCTTTCTTGCTTTCGTTTGTTTTGTCATAACATTAACAAACATTGGTTAGGATATGATTTTTTTTTTTTTTTTTAGATGAGAAAGTATAAGACTTAATATATTATACAACCGACAATAAATTGTCTAATAAAGTGTATCTAAGTATAAAATAGATCTTAAAAGGAATAAAGAGAATCTTCACGTAAGAATGATACGAGTCTCTACATAGGAAAAAAAAAAACCTCCATGCAGAGAGGAGAACACCTCCATGAAAGGAGGACACCTCTACAGAGAGAGATATTATTGCAACACAAAAAAAATAAAACAAAAACGATTATCACCAAACAAACAATATCAATCACTTTTACAATTCATTCATCATCGTAACCGATAGCTTTGGTAACTTAATTTCCAATCTACGTTAGAAAATAAAACATTCTAGATCAGAGTTGATTACCTAGCATATAGCAACGCGTTTAACAATATTGGATCTTGGACATGAATTAGATCTGAGACTAGATCTAAAAGCTTTTTTGATAGCAAGACGATGATGGAGACAAGAAGAGCAGTAGTGGCTAACATGGTGATAGAAACTGCATGAGAAGAAACGGAGGGGGGAGGAAAGTTAAAGGCACCACCCTCTCCCCCTAAAGAGTAGAGAAAGATAAAGGCCTTGTTTGGTTTGTTTCTCAGAAAAATTTTGAGAAAAATTCTCTACAAACAAATTTTCAAGAGTAATCAAACCAAACAAATTTTTTCAAAAAAAATCTCAAAATTTTGTTTGGTTACTTACTTTTTAAAATCACTCTCTCTCATACACATCAAATCAATCACTTTTTTTAAAACTCTCTCCCCAAAATAATTTTTCAAAACCATTTCTGAAAAAAGGCAAACCAAACAAGTTTTGGTACTTTTTATTTCAAAAACTACTCTACAAACACAAACCAAACACAACGTTTAGAATTTCTTAGAGAGAGAGCAGGAATAGGGTTTCTTAGAGAGAGAGAGAGAGAGAGGGAGAGAGAAAGGATTTTTTCTTCTTTTTTATTATTTTATTTTATTTTTTTTAAAAAGGGGTAAAAAAAAAAACATTGAATATGAATGTTAAGAAGTAAATTTTTTTACTTGGCATAATTTATCATTTTGTTCTGAAATGTGAATATTATTAAAATGTTTGATTAACTCACTTCAACAAAATGTGAAATACCATGAAATTCATGAACTTATTATTATTAATATTATTATTTGATTGGAATTCCATTAGATTAATTGTACAGCTAGATAATTGTGGACCGCAAAACATTTCACATGCAACCAGAAAAGGTCATGTGCTTTGTTTTCTTCTCACCAAATGTAGAGAATATATATATATATATATGGAAATATATCTATGTATTATATAAGGCAAATGGTGATTTTTAACCCACAAGTCTTATAGGAGTTATAATATCTCAATCTTAATTTTTTAATTTTATGATTTAAAAAGAAAAATCTCTTGCCCAACACTCAATTTTGGACTTTTTTTTTTTAAAAAATTTAAAACCCTAAACCTTACCACTACATCTTATTTTCAATTGACACATCCCCATACTGCCACACATTATTATTTTTATTTACCTCCACACCTTAACACCTCCACAGCCACAATCTTCAATTCAACACAATCTTCACAATATTCAATTCAACAACATGTAAGTAATAGTTCCTTTTTTTTTTTCATTTATTTATTTTTATTATGAGTAAAAATGTGATTGTGATTTTTTCCACTCCGTTTTAATTACACGGTGATTGTATTTTTAAATTAATTGTGTTTTTTTACACTCTATTTTAATCACATGGTGAGAAAAAAAATTGTCACGCCCAAAAAATTTACACAATAAAGATTCATCAACTCCCATTGTTAAATGTAAACATAAGTTTTCAATGTCAACATCATCTACAAATCTCCAACATTTATATTTATTGATCATTAAGAGATTTACAAAAGGTATTCTACATGAAAATATACATTCAACATCCCTAGTATATGAATCTATAGCATGTGGCATAACAAGTCAAGTACAAATAATGCCCTCAAGGGCTACAAATTCCAAGGCTTAAGTCTGGTTATACAAAAGTGATTTTCAAACCTATACATATAAAACCCTAGGCTTATCAAAAATAATTACAAGAAAAAAAAAAAAAAAAGAGAATTGTCCTCTCAAAACGTATCCCACACCTCTAACTCGGCGAGACGACCATATCCTTTCCGGCACAAAATCCCACAGGGGTGAGCACAAAGCCTAGTAGGAAAATCTCAATAAAGTATATACATTTTATACAATCTCATAGGATGAATGCATATGCCATGCCATATTCAAAAACATAAATCTTTATCATTTGAAACTTTTGTGCACAATGCAATCTTGAGAATTTAACAATTCAATAATTTCAATGTAATTCAGGGGTAGTAAATACGACTCAGGTAATCCCGAAGTTGGTGTTTGCAAGTAGGCATAACATGCACTACCAATCCTCACTTTACCAGTAGCTAACTGGAAGGCACGTGGTACCTCCTCCGCGCGTGTTTTCAGTTTTTCACCATGGACACTTTGGCCAACTTAACCAATATCAACTACACCCGCTACCCGGACTACCAACGTATTTACACCCCCCAAAAAAAAAAAAAATCAATATGATCTTATTTCACAAAACAATTTCCTTTTTCAAAACAATACTTTTTTCCAAGGTAATATTCAAATCCAATTGTACCAATGACAAAATGGAATGACCATGCAAATGCCCAATGCAATAATAAGGTTCCATTTAAATATCTCAACAATGCCAATTTGAAATGTGATAATAATTAAATCAAGTGGCAATGCAATATATTTCTATATTAATGCGTTGAAATTTCTCAATTTCTCCATTCATTCACACAATCCTCTATTGTGATCAAATTTCCACATCTCTTGGCATGTTTTTACTTCTTATCCTCATTATTATGTCTTAATCTTGGCCTACGAATGCCTAGAATGCAATGAGAATGCTAAAATGTACTTGAACACATTTAACAAAACTTTGCTGACAACAGGGGTCCTGCTTGAGCGCACCTTGCAAAATGTGAGTGGTCGCTCAAGCGCAACTTCTTTCGCTTGAGCGATTTGTAAAGTACTAGTTGTGTGATTTTCACGCTTGATGGACGCTTGACGGTTGCTTGAGCGTGAGACCAGGTCCTCGCTCGAGCGTAACTCTTGTCGCTCAAGCGGTCTGCAAAACATGTGAACTTCTAGGAGCATGTATTTTACGCTCAAGCCAACATTTGGTCGTTCGAGCGGAGATGAAAAAACAAAGGTGGCCGCTCGAGCGCAAGATCTGACGCTTGAGTGGAGAGGTCGAATTTTAGAATTTCCAGATTTACCTCCAAGCTTCCAAACTTAAATCAAATGCTCCAAAACTCATCTTTTTGGGCCAAACACTTGAGGAATCATATGTGAACTTGGAAAACATTGGGAATTCTAAATCATTTCGCAAAATTAAAGCCCAAAACTTGCTAATTGTGCAAAACAAAACTCAATTCTTAGAAAACATAACATGCATGTATTGCCTTGACTTCAAAACTTCCAAAACATGATCTAATAACACAAAATGACATGAAACTAGATGAATTCCCAAAACTAAGGTGAATTAGTAACGTGAATGAGGAAATTCTAGGGAAAACAACTTCAAGATGCTATGAAATATGTATGCATGCATGGTTTGAGTTCATTTCTCCAATTCTAGCTTAATTCTCCAGTTAATTCACCTATCTCACTTGATTCCATGCATTAACCAACTAAATTTCAAAGTTAGAAGCTTGATTTCATACCTTAGATGTCTATTTGAGCTCTAGTTAGCTAATTGTTGAGTCTCTAAGCCAACTCTTCCAAGTTTCTACAACATCCAAGTGTTTGAACTTAATTTCCTAAGCCCTTATCTCTCTCTCTCTCTCTCTCTCTCTCTCTCTCTCTCTCTCTCACGTTTATGAGCTCAAATATGAAGGGATGAGAGTGTGTAACGTGTGCGTGTTGAGTCAAATAAGCCTTATATAGGCTTGGTTAGTGGCATCTAATTAAGCTAGGCTTAAGTTCACTAATCCACATGATTGAATTCAAATTAATTCATTCCGAATCGAATTTCAATTAAACCAACCATAATTTCTCAAAAATTCTGAATAACACATATATCAAGTCAATTTCACAATCGGATACCGATAAGGCCTTCAATCGGTAAAACAAAATGGAAATACACATAGATATTCCTGCTATGAATAGATAGAAACACAAATAATTCAACACACGCGCAATTAATTCAGAATTTCATCTTAATTACTCATTAAGCATAATTACTTATGATCAATCATGGTTTAGCAGGTAATCATAGGTCGGGGTTGTTACAATCTTCCACCCTTAAAGAGTTTGGTCCTCCAAACTTGAATTACTTTCATTTTGGAAGAATACCAGGTCCAAAGGAAACAGATCAGGGTATCTTTTTCATCGCATCTTCATCTGTCTCCCAGGTTGCATAAGTCCCTCCATGGTTCTGCCAATCCACTTTTACTAACGAAATTTCCTTGTTTCTCAATCTTTTGACTCTTTAATTCACAATCTGAATTGGCCTCTCCTCATAGGTGTAGTCATCTTTCAAAAGCACATGTGTTGGTTCAATGACATGTAACGGATCTTGTAGATAGTCCCGAAGCATGGAGACGTGGAAAACATTATGCATATGTTCCATGACCAGCAGTAAGGCTACCCGATACGTCACTGGATTGATATTCTCAAGGACTTCGTATGGTCCAACATATCTCGGTGCTAATTTTCCTTTCACTCTGAACCGCGTCTGGCCTTTCATCGGTGTTACTTTGATAAACGCGTGATCCCCGACTTCATATTCCCTATCTCTTCTTCGGACATCCGCATAACTCATTTGACGATTTTGTGTAGTTTTCAATCTTTGTCGAATCAATTTCATATTTTCCGTTGTTTTTTGGACAAGTTCCAGTCCCAACAAAGGTTTGTCACCTATTTTAGCCCCATAGATCAAAGAATGAAATTTCCTACTCCCGATACTCGAATGGTAGCTATTATTATACACAAATTCGGCCAATGGTAAGTAGGTCTTCCAATTGCCTTGAAAGTCTAACACACACATCCATAACATGTCCTCCAATGTTTGAATGGTCCATTCAGATTGGCCATCTGTCTGTTAGTGATAAGCACTGCTTAATCTCAGCTCAGCCTCAAAGCTTGTTGCAAACTCTGCCAGAATCTCGAAGTAAACTTAGGATCTCTGTCAAATACTATGGACACTGGAACTCCATGCAATTTTACAATCTCATTGGCATACAAATTAGCCAACTTATCCGCATTATACAAAGATTTGACAGGTAAAAAGTGAGAAGATTTAGTTAAACGATCAACAATGACCCAAATAGAATCCATACCTCGAGAAGAGTGAGGTAGTTTGATAATGAAATCCATAATAATATGCTCCCACTTCCATTCCAGTATTGGAAGCGGTTGAAGTAATCCAGCAGGTTGTTGATGTTAAGCTTTAACTTGTTGGCAATGTAAGTATCTAGCCACAAAGTCAGCAATGCTTTTCTTCATTCCAGGCCAGCATAAATTTTGTTTCAAACCATGGTACATCTTCGTATTCCCCGGATGCGTAGCGAATTTAGAATTGTGTGCTTCGGTCATAACATGTTTTGTCAAGTCAGAACAATCTGGTACACAAAGTCTATTATGGAATTTCAACACATTATTCTTAAACACAAATCCCAGCCTTGGTTTTGAGTCAATCTTATCAATAATTTTCTTCAAAAACTCATCTTCATGTTGTTTCTTTTTAATTTCTCCTATGATAGCAGGCTGGGCAGAGATGGCGGCTAGAATCCCGCTTTGTTCATGCAGGGCTATCTCAATTTTATTCTTCTCCAAGTCAGCTATTAATTCTTTCTGATTAGTAAACAAACATGACAAGGTTCCAACTAATTTTCGACTCAAAGCGTCTACCATTGTATTTTCTTTTCCCGGATGGTACATAATTTGCAAGTCATAGTCTTTAATTAGTTCGAGCCATCGCCTCTATCTTATGTTCAATTCTTTTTAGGTGAAGAAATTTTTTAAGCTTTTATGATCTGTATATACCTCACAAGTTACTCCATACAGATAATGACGCTAAATTTTCAAAGCGAACACCACTGTTGCCAGTTTAAGATCGTGAGTCGGGTAATTCTTTTCATGAGGACGAAGTTGCCGAGAGGCTTGAGCAATTACCTTCCCATTTTGCATCAACACACAGCCCAAACCTTTATAGGAGGGATCACTGTAAATCTGAAACCCATCAGTTCCGTTAGGCAAGGTCATAGTTGGTGTAGTTACCAGTCTAGTTTTCAATTCTTGAAAAGCTGACTTCTGTTGATCATTCCAGTCAAATGGTACATTTTTCTGTGTCAATTGTGTCAATGGCATAGCAAGTTTCGAGAAATCTTTCACAAATCTTTTGTAGTAGCCAGCAAGTCCCAGAAAACTCGTAACTTCTGACACATTTGTTGGTCTAGGCTCCACAATAGCTTCAATTTTCTATGGGTCAACAGAGATACCATCCTTGTTGATTACATGCCCCAAAAATGCCACATTGTTAAGCCAAAATTCACATTTGGAAAATTTTGCATATAACTTCTTTTCTCTTAGGACCTGTAAAGCAATTCTCCGATGATTTTCATGTTCTTCCCTACTTTTAGAATAAATCAATATATCATTGATGAACACAACAATAAACTCATCAAGGAATTGTTTGAACACTCTATTCATTAAGTCCATGAATGTTGCGGGTGCATTAGTTACTCCGAATGGCATTACCAAAAATTCATATTGTCCGCATCTAGTTTTGAATGCAGTTTTCTCTACATCTTTTGCTTTGACCTTTAACTGGTGATACCCGGATCTAAGGTCTCTATTGGAGAACACTTGTGGTCCCTGAAGTTGGTCAAATAGATCATCTATTCGGGGCAATGGATATTTGTTCTTCATGGTTACTTTGTTCAACTCACGATAGTCAATACATAGCCTCAAAGACCCGTCTTTCTTTTTGACAAACAGCACTGGAGCTCCCTAAGGTGAGGTGATCGGATGGATGAATTTCTTGTGTAAGAGTTCTTGGAGTTAGACTTTCAACTCTTTCAGTTTGGAAGTTGACATTCTATAAGGGGTTTTAGAAATTGGTTATATCCCGGGTTCTACATCAATAGTAAACTCAATTTCCTTATCAATTAACTCCCCAAGTAGGTCAGTAGGAAATACATTAGAAAATTCACAAACCATAGGAATCGTTTCCACATCAGCATTATTGGAAAACTCAATCAACACACAACACAAGTAGCCCTGACACCTTGTTCTTAACAATTTCTTGGCTTTCATAAATGAAATCAAGTATGGCGGAGAAACCACCCCATTTCCAGTAAAAACAAACTCAGGCAAACCAAGTGGTATAAACTTGACGGTTTTATTCACACAATCAATAGTGGCACAATAGTTCATCAACCAATCCATGCCTAATATACAATCAAAATGATCAATGTTCAAAGGCAACAAATCAACATACAATGTCATATCACCAATTATAATGTCCCATGCCGGATATACATAAGCACATATCATAGAACCTCCCGATGGTTCAGACACAGAGAGTAAATAATTCATAGGTTCTAATGGTTGAGTCAATTTTTGGGAAAAAGCATGCGACACAAAAGAGTGTATAGAACTAGAATCTATCAAGACATACGCATTTTGAGCACAGATGGAAATTAGACCTGACACCACAAATTTGGTGTTTTGTACATCTCCAAGCACTAGCGCAAACACTCTCCCTTGCCTTAACGTCTTATTCCCGGTATTACTCCTGGTATTAGTTCTCGCATTGGTCCTCGTTATAGGAGTGGATCCGGCTAAACTTGCTGCAAGACTGTTAGCATTGTCTAATCTCAGCGGACAATCTCTAATCATGTGGCCAGTCTTGCCACACCGAAAACATGCACCTCAGTTACAGTAACACGTGCCTTTATGCTTCCTTCCACAATCGTGATAGTTTGGAATAGAGCCACTACTTTGGCTAAAGCTACTGGAGGACCCCGTATTCTGCCTTTTTGAAAATGACCGGCCCTTCTTGAAATTGAATCCGGATTGTTTACCCTTTCATTCTGTTGTTGGAGCTGGAGCTTTTTTCTTTACTACCAGAATAGCCTCTGCTATCAATGCTCTATCAAGTACTTCTACATATGTCGACAACTTCAAGACGCCGACTCGGTCAAATACCTCCAAATCCAAACTGCCTTCAAATTTTTAGGCCTTCTTGGAATCAGTATCCACCATATGTGGAGCAAACTGAGCCAATTCAGTGAATTTAGCTTCATACTCGGCTGCAGACATTCTTCCCTAATTAAGTTCTTAAAATTCCAACACCTTCCAATCTTTGAAGCATTGGGGAAAATACTTGTTATAGAAAATCTCATTAAACTGAGTCCACGTCATGTTCCCATTATTAGCTTGGACTAGTAACCACCACCTTCGAGCTTCATCTTTTAATGTGTTGGTGGCCAAAAGGACTTTTTGTGTTTCAGAGCAAGGAAACACTTCAAATAGTTTCTCCATTTCGAGCAACCAGGTTTCTGCCTTTAAGGGTTCAATGCCACCCAAGAAAGTTGGCGGCTTCATTTTCATGAACTTCTGAGTCAGGTTGATTATATCACTATTATTTGGCTCATATTGTGCTGGTAGAGGTGGAGGGGGTAAAGGTTGTTGCCTCTGTTGTTGTGCCAGTGTTCCAGTCAGAGCTGCAAGCATTTATTCCATACGATTCATGCGAGCCTCCGAGGATTCCCTTGAATCATTACTTCTTGCATTTGCCATGATGCTATAAAGTGACAAGGTAATAATAAACATAGGAATAATCTTGTTCATTTCTTTCAATTTCATTTTCTCAAGTTCAAATTCAGTTTTCACATTTATAAAGATTATCACACATACTCAAACATTCAGATGAAATGTCCCTAATTCCTTTCCAAGGCATCCTATAGCTCATAAGGACTCGTGTGTGCAGTATAACACGTGCTCTGATACCACTCAGTCACAACCCAAACCCGTCCTTATTGGTTTAGTTTCGTAACCGACCAGTAATCATTGGATTACTAAAGGCCTCTTAACAGAATAATGTATAATTAGGGGCTACAGAAGCAAATATACAAAATATACATAGTCCATAGAGCTGTACAGATATACATGGGATAGAAATTTGAAACCTTATAATATATATATATATATGTAAGATGTCATGTCCACATAAGTCTCGCAACACCGTGCAAGCATTATCAAAAGGGACTTAGCATGATACACAAAATAACTCTTTAACATGGCCCACAAAACTTGACGTCTATACACGGGAACCTCCCCGGGAGGCACGGTAGCTGGCTGACCCCAAAACTTTCCAAGTAGCAGCTTAGGCCAGGTCACGCGCTTGCTCACCTATATACATAATATAAATAGTGAGCGAAAGCCTAGTGAATAATAACAGAGTAAAGAGTTTAAATGAATGATATCCCCTACCGGATTCGGAAAACAAATTCATATTTATATTCTTGTTCAAGCATAACAGAAATCAAATCAAATACAGATTCATATTCACATTCTTCACGCTTGAGTAAACTTGGTACATTCAATAGTGAGCATTACAGGTCATACTTGTCAGTTCCATAAAGGAACCTCCGGTACTAGGAACAGATAACTTGTCAGTTCCATAAAGGAACCTCCAGTACTGGGAACGAATAACTTGTCAGTCCCATAAAGGAACCTTCAGTACTTGGAATGGATAACTTGTCAGTTCCATAAAGGAACCTCCAATACCAGGAACATATAACATATTCGAACCACAAAATTGTTGCCATTTGTCAGAAACTAGACAATCATTCATTGTACAGACCATAACATTTCATAAAACAGGTCTTATTCCATATACAGAAAATAGATAAAGTTGAAAGTAGCTTTACTAAGTTATTACTCACAGTTGGCTCCAAAGCGAACAGACAGAGTAGCAAATCAGATGTCTTGCGACGCGTGACCTACACAGTACAGAACGAACACGTACTAAATTACACACCTGGAATCATCAACTTAACCTTTTCTTATCTTGGCATGTTTTTACTTCTTATCCTCATTATTATGTCTTAATCTTAGCCTAGGAATGCCTATGATGCAATGAGGATGCTAAAATGCACTTGAACACATTTAACAAAACTTTGCTGAAAATAGGGGTCCCGCTCGAGCGCAACTTCTTTCGTTCCAGTGGACATGCAAAATGTGAGTGGTCGCTCGAGTGCATGAGACTCAGGTCCTCGCTCGAGCGTAGCTTTCTGGGAGCATGCATTTTACGCTCGAGCCAACTTTTGGTCGCTTGAGCGGAGATGCAAAAACAAAGGTGGCCGCTCGAGCGTAAGATCTGACGCTGGAGTGGAGAGGCCAAATTCTGGAATTTCCAGATTCATCTCCAAGCTTCCAAATTCAAATCAAATGCTCCAAAACTCATCCTTTGGGGCCAAACACTTGAGGAATCATATGTGAACTTGGAAAACATTGGGAATTCTAAAGGTGGCCACTCGAGCGCAGGATCTGACGCTGGAGTGGAGAGGCCAAATTCTAGAATTTCCAGATTCACCTTCAAGATTCCAAATTCAAATCAAATGCTCCAAAACTCATCCTTTTGGGCCAAACACTTGAGGAATCATATGTGAACTTGGAAAACATTGGGAATTTTAAATCATTTCACAAAATCAAAGCCCAAAACTTGCCAATTGTGCAAAACAAAACTCAATTCTTAGAAAACATAACATGCATACATTGCCTTGACTTCAAAACTTCCAAAACATGATCTAATGACACAAAATGGCATGAAACTAGATGAATTCCCAAAACTAAAGTGAATTAGTAACGTGCATGAGGAAATTCTTGGGAAAACAACTTCAAGATGCTATGAAATATGTATGCATGCACGGTTTGAGTTCATTTCTCCAATTTTAGCTTAATTCTCTAGTTAAGTCATCTATCTCACTTGATTCCATGCATTAACCAACTAAATTTTGAAGTTAGAAGCTTGATTTCACACCTTAGATGTCTATTTGAGCTCTATTCAGCTAATTGTTGAGTCTCTAAGCCAACTCTCCCAAGTCTCTACAATATCCAAGGGTTTGAACTTAATTTCCTAAGTCTCTCTCTCTCTCTCTCTATCTCTCTCTCTCTCTCTCTATCTCTCTCTCTCTCTCTCTCTCTCATGTTTATGAGCTCAAATATAAAGGGATAAAAGTGTGTAACTTGTGTGTGTTGAGTCAAATAAGCCTTATATAGGCTTGGTTAGTGGCATCTAATTAAGCTAGGCTTAAGTTCACTAATCCACATGATTGAATTCAAATTAATTCATTCTGAATCGAATTTCAATTAAACCAACCATAATTTCTCAAAAATTCCGAACAACACATATATCAAATCAATTTCACAATCGGATACCGATAAGGCCTTCAATTGGCAAAAAAAAATGGAAATATAGATAGATATTCCTACCATGAACAGATAGAAACACAAATAATGCAACACTGTAGACGTCCCCGAACGTCTCGGGAGGATGAGTCTCGTTCTGTTCATTTGGGCTCACTACAGTTCGAACTCTCAAATTGTTACGGTTCTAAATCTGAACCAAAGAGTCCAAATCCGGCAAATCGTTTTAAGAAAACAGATTTTTAGAAAGAAGTGCCAAACATGGACGTCTTTGCCAGATACACAGTCGCCACCTAAATATTTTTTATGGGGGAATTTAGGAAACCCTGACTCGTTGCCTAAGGCCGCGTGTCCGTCATCACCAAAGTTGCCTCGGCTCGGGAACTTGGGTATGATTGGAGAAGGTCAGCTATGAGCACCCCCGCTCGCCCGATTCGAAGATCGGCCTCTACTAACCATGATATCTAGTTTTGAAAACGTTATGTGTTCTTATTTCGATTATTAGACTAATCTTATTATGTGATGCGCACAACACAAAAGTATAGACTAGATCTCCTAATTTGGAACAAAGCATCGCATATCCGTTTGTTTGGAAATGATTTGAAATCTGCTACTCCCGAGTAGGCTAAAACACGAATTTCAATGAGTTGTTCTAACTCAAACAATCCAACCTTCACCCACAGGCATTCCGGCAGTAATATCACATAAGCACATAGCCACATGGTAAGCATGCTGTCATGTTAACATTCACACTCATGCGAGATGCTAAAGCATAAATACTTACATCGTACTCCATGCCAAAGCAATGAACTAGTTAGTAATCATGCATGATCCTAGTCCAAGTTTAACAAATGGCTAATGCATCGCATGCAAAATGTCATTAGAATAGGCTCGGCTAATCTAAGGATGACATGTGAAATGCAACAACTCGATACACGTGTTCAAGTTTAGAATTGAAATACTATGCGGTTAGCATGATGCGCCGAGCCCGGTGCATGCAAGACTGATGAATGATGCACGCATGCATAGCATAAGGTATGCTAAATTAAACATGCCCTAATACTAACCATTAAAGCAGCTAAGTAAAAGGGAGAAAGAAGTGGGGGTTGGAAGACATGCACACACGCACCCACACTTATTACAAATTTGCCCTCGCTCGGAGGGACCAAAAGAATAATACAATTTAATTAACCTATGAGCTAATTAAATAATTTACAGACCACCTAATTAATTAACAAATCAATTAAATTAAGGAAAGCATTAAAAGGCCTCGGGAAGAGGGATGCACACGTGCTCTGATTGGCTTCGCCTGGAAATCCAATGCCATGCACAAACTGCCTTTGTTTTCCCTGCTCTGCTCCTCTGAAAATTGCAAAAGTCCCAGGGAGCACTTTATGAACACTGGGGAATGCTACCGGCCATGAGGAATCATCACCGGCCATGGAAGGGTGGTCATTGACCATTCATGGAGCTATCGGCCATCCATCATTGGTTGATCGGCACTGTATGTGGTCGACCAGCCAAAGCTTCCTGCAGAAACCTGTTGTGATAGCAGCAGAGGGCAAAACATGGCATGGCAATGTATTTCAAGCAATGTTTGCACCAACCACACTCCTTATCATGTTTATGACTCAAAGAGTTTGGTACTCGACCCTCGCGTATTTCAATGCGTAATGGCCAAAGAGACCGAGTTGTGCATTTTGATTTCAAATGCAATGCAAACCAAATAAACACATAAAGCCCAACCTCTATCATGCTCAATTCAAGAGGCGAAGCATGAATGCTCAATGCGATGCAACCTAGACATGTGAGCTAGTATGCAACATGAGTATATGGGCAAGTATACAAGCTAGCAAACATGCAAAGTATAATCTTAACCATGCAAGCATGCGAGATGCAACATGGACAACATGTTAAGTACAATGCATGCCAAATGCATTACAACCTAAGCATGCAAATGTGTAATGTAATATGCATGGAACAAGGCCAAATATGCAACAACACATAAGGCAAGCATGCAACACATGCGAATGATGGTCTTAAACTAATTTAGGCAGCCCTCAAACAAGCCCAAAATAGTATCCAATGCTAAAGAAATGGGTCCAAATGCACATACAAGCATGCATGGATACATGGTTCAAGACTTAAGCATAATGAAGCAACTTTTAAGCATACTTAAAAGGGGATAGTCATGGACTAATGGCATGCATATTAAGCTCTGAGAATCATGCTATAAGAGGTTCCAAACCAACCAAGCAAAGCAAGCATATCATGCAACCAAGCCTAAAGCCTAAGACTCACCAAAGAGGCATTGAACTACACTTAGCAAGACCAAACATGGCATGATTTAAACAACTAAAATTAGAGTTTTAGCATGTCAAAATGAACCTCAAAAACCACTTAGATGGCATCTAAATGACCTACACATGGAAGCATACACAAATGTCCAAACATGGAGCATAGGGCAACACCCTTTCAAAGCATTAAATGAGCATCAAATGCAAGCATATGAGCACACCAGTAGGACTGAAATGGCATGACAAGTGGTTCCAAACCACTGAAACAAAGCAAGGATGGCATGCTAGAGGGGTCAATGCTCAAGGCATACAAGAGGGATTACATGGTAGCTATACAAAGCGAAGCATGGACGACCCGAATGACTGAAAACAGACCTCAAGCACACTAAAACAAGCATAAAAGCTTCACAAAGCTAGACCAAAACACAGTAAGCATAGTGGTCTAAATGCTAGGCACATGTTAAGGCAATTCATGGCATTACAAGATAAGTATGCTAAGCATGCATGGTGTGTCTAAACCAAGAAAAAACAGTGCTATATCATGACATAATAAGCACAAATAACACTTAAGACATGGCCACCATGCACTTAAAAATGGTGCTCACACATGAGGCATAAAATGGCACATATTGAAGACAACAAGGAGAGGGGGTGGCCCTCTCCTTCTTAGGACCTTAAACCACCATCCTCACCATTGAAATCCCACAAGATTGGTGAGGAGGCCCAAACAAGGTGGTCCCGGATCTCACCAAAATACAACAAAAATAGGGCCTAACAAGGCCTAAAAGGGGTCAAACAACCCCAAAGCTCAAAGCAACCTTAAACAACTATTTTAAGCAAGTAAAAACAAGACTTTTATATGTTATACACTAAGCTTGAAACAGCAAGCAAGGTAGGAAAAAAGACTATGCAAAAATGGGGTAAAAAGGGCAAGAATCTTACCTTTGAAGACCTTCTTCACAAGGATCACTCCAGCAGCTTTCTTAGCTCCAAAACAGCTCAAGAACTTCAAGGACAGCCCCCTAATGCCTCAGCAATCAAGGTAAGGTGTAATGGTAGGTGTCCTAGTGCAAAACTAAGGACAAAAACACACTTAGAGCAAAAGAGAGGGAGAAATAGAGATAGAATAGATACAATATGCTAACCCTAGAACCAAAGCTCTCTGGAACTTTTTTGTAACCCTAGAGGAGGGGGGAGAAGCTTCCTCTTTATAGAGCTTCACTCTTGCAAAGCTTACAAAATAAGCTAAGCAAGAGTGAAATCCCTCCATACACGTGTATGGAGGGGGTGCAAAGTGTATGCCAGCTAGCACAGCTGGCGTGAAAATATCTGCAAAAGCAGATGCACAGTGGTTGGCCAGCCAAAAATGCCAAATTGACCAAAACAATGGTCGATCGACCACAAAGAGTGCCGACCGGCCAAATATATGGCCGATGGCAACAAAATGCTGGCCGGTGGCATCAAGCCATGGCCGGTGAGGTGTGGGGATGGCCCATAAGTCACTCCCTGCCCCTCAAAGGCAAATCACAAGTGTTTGGTGCAAAACCAAACACAAAACAGTCGAGTCGAGAGATCCTGAGGTAAGGCGTGTAGCCGAGACTTCCGGGAACTCAAGACGAACACAAACATGGATGATCACCAAGTGTTCAAACGGTGACGTCCAAGTCTTGAGGACGGTCAAAAATAGGGTGTCTACAGTTGGCCCTCTTTGACAGAACTCGAAAGTCATAACAATGACAGGAGTGAATGTCAAAGCCCAGACACAACCCATTTTTGACAAGGCCGAAGACTTAGACAAAGCATGCAAGACAATAAAATATGTGCCCGAAGGCAGGGGCAAAATGCAACTGACAATGCAAGAAGCCGAACTGAACTTATGATCATGCAAAGGAAGCTGTAACGAAGCATAACATGCGACAGTTTTAAGCAATCAAACACAAATCCAACTACATTACAATGCAGAAAGGATGTAAGAGAATTATTCAATTCTCGATACGTCTCACACGGAGAATACAATACCTGTGCGGCTCGTCTGGTTGCACCAGCTTCAATGAACCGTACATACAATATCGTGCCTGAAAGAGAAAGAAAACTTAACAGGTACGATATCGTTAGCAATATGCATAACAATGTAATCTAAGCTGCGTAACGACGCAAGTGGAGGAGTGCATGACAATGCAACCTAAGTGTGACAACACATAACGATGCGAAATGGATGCAAAATGATAATGCAATATATACAAAACTATGTATAAACAATGCAAATGATATGCAATGCAATTGAAACATGATCAAACCATAAGCAGCTCAAAACCACACAAATATCATAAAGATGATGGAGATGCAAAGTCCGTCTACCATAGAAAAGGTGCCGACACCCTCAAACCACAATACCAGCAGTGGAATAGGTGCGTACACATGCAGAACTATGAGTGATGTAGACGGAACACAAGGACAAGTAATTGGGTGGTGGAATGACATAAGTGAGGCATGCTCTGCTCAGAAAAGCACATGATCCTAAATGTTGGATGCAATCGAACTACACTATAATGCAGTATATACAATGGATATGGCGTGCGACCAAAACATATCTTGCCTAGGAAAAGCATGGACATATACAAACCATGTTTAACACAAAAACGGTGCTGTCACCCACAACCCTAGGTGCGTACACATAATATCATAACTGTGCTTCAACACGAGAAGTATGGGCACATACTAGACCAAGCTCAACATGGAAAGGCGCAAGCCATTGATGGATGATGCAGCAAATGCATGCAAACTAGGGTTGTGGGTATATACAATATGTATGTAAACTACGATGCAATATATACAATATGCATGTAAACTACGATGCGATATATACAATATGCATGTAAACTACGATGTGATATATACAATATGCATGTAATGGATATTTACAATGGATAAGGCCTGCGGCCGAACCGTGTCTTGCCTAGGAAAGGCATGGACACATACAAACCGCGTCTAACACAGAAACGGTGCCGTCACCCTCAAACCACAATACCAGCAGTGGAATAGGCGCGTACACATAATATCATAACTGTGCTTCGACGTGAAAAGTATGGGCACATACCAGACCAAGCTCAACATGGAAAGGCGCAAGCCGTGGATGGAGGTGATGCAATGAATGCATGCAAGCTACAATGCAATATATACAATATGCAATGGATGCAGCAGATAAGGCCTATGGCCAAACCGTACCTTGCCTAGGAAAGACATGGACACATACAAACCATATCTAACACAGAAACGGTGCCGTCACCCTCAAACCACAATACCAGCAGTGGAATAGGCGCGTACACATAATATCATAACTGTGCTTCGACGTGAAAAATATGGGCACATACCGGACCAAGCTCAACATGGAAAGGCGCAAGCCGTGGATGGAGGTGATACAATGAATGCATGCAAGCTACAATGCAATATATACAATATGCAATGGAATGTATATAAATGCAATATTTACAGTGAATGCATGCAATATGCACTATATACAAGGGATGCATGACATATGCACTATTTACAATGATGCATGACATATGCAAAGTTTTTTTTTTTTGTTTGTTTTTTTTTGAAAATGTATGAAAAGTGCATAATAATGCAAATGAAACGAGTGCGTGACGACGCACGTCTTTGAGACGCATGACAATGCGCGATAACGCGCGTCTTTTGAAATGCATAACAATGCACAATGAATTTGAATGCGCGACAATGCGTGGCTTTTGAGATGCATGACAATGCACATGATCTTGAATGCGCGACAACGCATGGTAAGGAAGATGCATGACGATGCATGTAAGGTGCGCATGACGATACGGCCTAAAGAAGATGCATACTAATGCAAGTATGGCATGCACATGACAATGCGAGTGGAATGGCGTATAACTCAACGCGCGTTTACGACAAAGCGTTGTAACGTATGCACATGGGGCAACTTTCGAATCTTTCAGGAGACAAAAGGATACAAAAAGGATACACCGTGCACGCATTCGAGTGCTACGCACAGAAAACACGGTCCGGCGTCAAAACGAAGTCCGGTAGAGCTTCAAAAATGCACTCTCTTGCACTGTGTTGAGCAATGGAGGCCCCAAATCACATCAGAGACCCAAAAAAAGGTGTAGGAGGTTCACCGGCCATCGGAGGAGGTCACCGGCCATCCATCGGCCACCAAAAAAGTCCACCGGCCATCTATTTGGCTAACTAGCCAACAGTGTGGCCGACCGGCCAAATATGCCTAAATCGGGGCAGTTTGGTCAAATCAGCACGGGTCTTTAAATATAGGGCTTCTAGCCCTATATTTCTCACTTCCTCTTGCTTGAAAATTCTTCCCCTCTCTCCCTAGGTCATTTTCTTCCTTCCTATCCTCCGTTTTCCTCAGTTTTAGGGCCCATTTCGTTGTTCGATTCGCGAATACCTTCATGTTTCAAACATTTTGAACCGAACAAATCTTTGTTTCGGTGTCCTTTTCTCGATTTCCACCACTTGGGGTTTGTTTCCCCCAAGTTTTCCTTGGTCTTCGTGCCTTTTCCATACCCCGACTTTTCCAGCCATTTTTCACCCTCCTGGGGTTAACTTTTCAGTTGACTTTTCGTATGTTTGCCCGGTTTTCACTTTTTGACCATTTTCGCACCATTCTCGAGATGGCGGACGACATTCCAGGCAGTGGGGCTCCCCCGGAGATAGATATGGACCCGGAGGCCGAGCTCTTGCCGCTTCACATCCGGCCGTTCGATCCGGCGGCCTACAGACCGACGATTCATGTGTTGCCTCCTGACGAACTTCGCCACTTCAGGAGTTTTGAAAGGAGGGTGCCACTAGAGCTACTTCTGCGCGAGCCAGAGACGCACCTTTCATACGGCGCTTCCGAGGTATATTCTTTCCTGTTTTATTTTCTGCAAAGTAGAATACCTAATTGCCATAGTCGATTCTGCCTTTAATTGTTTGATCCGGATACACCGATATACTATATGCTGTAGTTGACAGTGAACACACCTGCATTCGGTATCTATTTGGAACACGCGCACATACACTGTATTTGCCTTGAACCACTTGAACACCCTGACACATCATACACTGTAGTTCACTACGAGCACACCGGCACCCAATGTCTGTTTGAATCTGAACATGTGCACACACGCTATATTGTTTACCAATTCTGAATGCTCTTCAAAACTGTATATTGAATAATGCTTCGCAACTGTTTGTTTTGACCACAAGGGGATTCCCATGCCTTCCGAGGGTATGGGAATGTCATGGCCCGTGGATGGTACATGGAGCTACCGGACACAGTCCGTCACATTGTCGACCAGGCCGGCTTCGACGCCTTCTGCAGGGGACTCTCACGCCTTACTGCGAGTAGGCCTCTTCTTGCCGCTCTGGTAGAGAGGTGGTGGGACACCACTGACTCCTTCCACTTCTCTGCCACGGGAGACATGACGATGACTCCCTATGACTTCTCGATGCTCACCGGCATCGGGGTAGGGGGTGATCCGATCCCCTTTGACACAGACATGGATGAGTGAGAGGCCGCTCAGATATATTTGCTCGGCGAGCTGCCGCCTCTTGCTCGTCTAGGCTTCGTCAGATACTTGTGGTTCGAGGACCAGTTCTGGATTCAGCTAGCTTTAGTTGAGGAGGCACCGATG
This sequence comes from Camellia sinensis, assembly GCF_055761805.1. NCBI lineage: Eukaryota > Viridiplantae > Streptophyta > Magnoliopsida > Ericales > Theaceae > Camellia > Camellia sinensis. Next base: position 156,231,047 of record NC_138967.1, read on the forward strand.
GCTCAGGAGGAGACGGAGCGGTATGCATGCGGCTTCCTCATGTTCTTGCTGGGGACGACCCTCTTCGCCAACCGGGCGAATACTGTGCCTCTCTGTTTGCTGAGCGCTTTGGTGGACGTCACACGGATCCACCTTTATGACTGGGGTGGCGCCGGCTTGGCCACCCTATACGGCTATATGAGTTCATCCTCTCGCCTCAGCGGACAGTTGCTCGGAGGCTACTGGTGGGCTTGGGAGGTACGTTCTCTTTCTCTGTTTTACATTTCTGCTCTACATTATCTGTATTCTGTACACGGCACACACCACGGTCTGCCTCACGCGAGTTATATACTGTACACACGGCACACATATAATCTGCTTTACACTGACTGTATACTGCACAATACTTCACATACTGCACAATCTAATGCCAACTGACTATACACCACACATACTGCAAACATGCAATCTGCTTTACATTAACTGTATACTGCACACACTGCAAACATGCAATCTGCTTTACACTGACTGTATACTGCACACACTGTACACCCTGCACAATTCACTGCATAATACACGATTTCACGATTTTTGCTTTATTCTGCATTCTGCTTTATTTGATAAGCATACTGATATTTGCTCTACAGTTGTGGGTCTATGCCTACTTCCCGAGGCTTGCCCCAGTGCCGGACGAGGAGACCCCCCTCGGCGTTCCATTCTCCCGCCGCTTTGACGTGAGATGCGTACAGAGACCTCGGGAGTCTTTCATATTCTTCCGCCGCTATTTGGACACCATCACCACCGCAGAGGTATGTTCAACTTTAGAGTTTATTCCAGCTTCGCTTTGCATTGTATTTTCAATAACACTAGATAACAAACTGCATATTGTTTGCAGATCACCTGGCAGCCTTGGGCTCCGTTGCCAGCCGCAGTTCGAGAGCGGTATGAGGGCGCTCAGGAGACTGCCCGATTCAGGATTTTGCTGGAGGGCCCGGTCTGTCGGGCTTGGTACCTGGGCGAGCACTTCCTGCGTCAGACCTTAGGTTTACTAGAGCAGATAGCTCCGGGTCAACCTTCTACGACCATGAGGCAGACAGAGAGATACACCCCACGGGAGATGGCGACTTATACGATCGGCTGGGATGTGAAGGGCTTCAGGGGTGAGGGCGACTACACGGAGTACGTCCAGACCTACATCATGCGGCCTTTGAGCAGTGGCCGTCGAGCTGAGAGAGAGAGACCTGTGGCGCCGGTGGCTAGGGCAAGAGCGGGAGCGCCGAGGATGGCTCGGGTCCGTGGGGAGACCTATCAGATCCCCTTTACTCCCCCTCTAGCTGATCACGAGTTAGTCGGGTTCTACGACTTGCCCCCGGTATGTACTATTGCATTTTGCATCTTGCATTGTCATTCCATTTCATTTCGTTTGATATTTCGCAGAATACTGATGCTTCTAACACTTTTGCAGGCTTCATCCGAGTATACCCGCCAGTCCCTGGAGTTGAACGCCTCCATGATGGGGATGCTACAGCGGAGCTTCGACGTGCTGGCTATTTACAGTATCCCGGTACGTTCTTTCGACCATCATCTCAAACGTTGCATAATCTGATGCATCACACCATCAACACAGTACTTGATATACGGCCCTCACAGCATTCGATACACTGTAAGCCACAGATTGTCCACAGCATTACTCACGGCATTCATACACTGCACTCACACACTACATTTTGTATTCATATACTGCTCACGGTATTTCATACACTGTACTCATACACTGCATTCTGTACTGATACATTGCTCACAACAGTCATACACTATATTAACACACTGTGTTCTGTACTGATACATTGCTCACAGTATTCATACACTGTACTCACACACTGCATTCGTGATTCATACCCTGCTTTGCGTAACATACTGATGTGTTTACCATTTGTGCTTTTCAGCCTCCATTTCAGATGTCGGCCGCAGGAGGTGCTCCAGCTGGGCCTTCTGTTCTCGCTCGAGGAGGAGGGCGAGGTGGCAAGTATTCCCTCGCACCAAAGCGGGGCGCACTCATGTTGGGAGTAGCTCTTGGGCACCAGTTCCTGATGACGACGAGTCCAAGGCAGTGGCAGAGGTAGAGTCATCTGAGGAGGAGACTGGTGATGACTCAGACTCGGGCTCAGATGGCGGAGCCGATGACAATGCTCCTGGACCTTCGTCCAGGAAGAGGACGAGGACAGACTCTTAGGCCTGAGATGATCGATGCTGATCCAGACTTTTGTTGCTTTTCTTCTTTTGTTTGTACTTTTCTTTTTTTGCTGGTAGCTTGAGTACCTTGTACTGCCGCGGGCAGGTTTTGTTTTCTTCGAAACTTTGTACTTGAAAAATGATGAAATGAAACAAACTTTTTGTCTGAAAAAGTGTTATAGTTGTGTATTTCCTACTACGCATTGCATTGCATCGCATCATATTACACCTCGATGTAAATGAGGTTGATCTCTTGTCTGAAAATCAAACACTTGCATCGTAATAATCAGATGAGGAACCGGCCAACGGTAAAACAACTCAAACAAACCACTGCTCATATTTAAGACTCCGCTCGTAACACAGTGCTTGGTTTAATCTGCATACAGCCCACACAGCTCACAACTGATTCTGAACACTACTCATTTTGAACTCTGCTCATTCTGAACTTCATGGCCCACAACAACATATTGCTCATTCTGAATACACGGTTCATTCTGCACTTGTAGAAGTTGAAGCACACTCAGATGCTCCAAAATTTCTTACTTCGCAATCCGGAACCCAAAAGCTTCAGATAGGTCCGGGTTTTTCTGTTCACACTTTATCGGGGGTGGACCCTACAGTTTTATGAAAGAACCAAATCATGCTTCGCATAAATGTGGAGAATAGCACAGCACTCTGAGCACAAAACGATTTGAGAAAAGGGTTTGCAACCGGGTATTGAGCCTATGACTGAACATAGTGAAAAAGATTCAATAACGAAAACAAAAGATAAACAACCTAAACACGACGAGACACGTTCGGAACGACTCCAAATAAAAATCGAGGCAAACAAAACAAAAGACACGACACACAGACGTGTTACAAAGACAAGAGACCTCCCAAATCACGAGGAGCTAGTTTCTTCGGGTATCTTTCCTACCCTTTCTGATTTGTGATTCTCACATCACTCGGCCCTCAGGCTCGATTTTTCTCTCAAAACCCTTTTGCTCACTTTTTCTTTTTCTCAGCGCATATCTCTCTATTCTTTACTCTCTCATCTTTTTTTATCCCTCCTTAGATATGGTCGGTGAATAAACAAGAGGTTGTGGGCTTATGCCCAACACTGTTAGCTCACAGCTATTTCCTTTGGTGACATTTAGTCGATGCCTTGGATGAGGGAGTGGAGTGTCTTGATCCATTATGGTTCGTGCTTCGCACTTGGCTCGATACCTCGTCGCTCGGAGCTTGAGAGAGCTTCTAGCCCTTTAATGACAGCTTCAGCTGTGCCCTTTCGGCAAGTATGCTGACGACAGGGAAAAGACAGGAAGCCTGACTCAACTGTGCCCGTAGTTCATTATTTTGACCATTTTTTTGTTTTGGTTTTCTACTAAAACAAATTTTAACCAAAATGAGAGTTAGATTAACATACTTGTTCGATTTTCTGATTTAAAATCATGCAAGTCAGGCTATGAGCACTGAAAATTTTCCTTTTTTGGGTCCAAGAAAATGGTTCAATTTTGGAAAAGATGGAATAATTTTCGAGAGAATAGTCAACCTCAGTAAAAATTCTCAAAAACCATTTTTGCAAAGGGCCACTGCTCAACGAGCATAGAATCTACTCTCGAGATGCGCAACCTCGGATCAGAGGCAATGAAAAATTGCCCCTTGTCTGAAGGGCACAACACGGCAACGGAAAGTTGCCCCTGGTTTGGATGGCGACTCATGGCAATGGAAAGTTGCCCCTTGTGTGGATAACGCCACAGCATACTGTAGTCAGTCCTTATTAGTGATGATCGCAGCCGAACTCTCGGATACAGAGAAGACGAAGATGGTCAAAACAAATATATGGACACAGTCACTTTGAAAGTGCGTGGGCCTGGACTTCAGGATGAAGTTGCCTACGTATCCCAAACATGGGAATCAAGTTCCGGTGTAAGGTACACTTGTATATTAACCCTCACTTTTTTATGCTCTAACTTTTGCCAAGGCCGTCCTTCTGGGTTTTCAACCTTGCGAGCTTTGTTTTTCTTTTCTTTTCCATTCTTTTTTGTATCTTTTCATTCCTTTTTCTTTTTTCATCTTTTCTTTCTTTTGCATTTTTTCTTTCTCTTCCCTTTTTTTTTTCTTTTCCTTATTTTTTGTATTTTTCTCTTGCTCTAACTTTTGCCTGGGTCGCCCTTCTTGGTTTTCGGCCCAGCGAGCCTCTCAAAGGATAAAAGTGTAACAAGTCCATGCTAAATGGTTTTAGGGTTTTTGAAGCCATCCGTATTCAGGAGAGTGGCTGTTGTATTGATTTACAGAAAGATCCATCTTTGGCTCTTCGAGCACATCGGACATTTTTGCCCCTAGTTCGAGGGGCGCTTCTGATTTAGCTTTGCAAGCTTCTTCTGATGACGTCTGATCTTCTTTGATCTGATTTTCTTACCTCTTGTTTGAGGGCTGCTTCGAATCTGGCCACACAGGCCTCACATTGTAGTTGACCGTTGAACATTCTGAATTCAAGTCCAAGGTTTTGAAAGCAAAAGGGGTCGAGTCTCGAGGCTGAGAGCGATCCTAGGCTGCACAATCTCAAGAGCGATTCCACACAGGTCTTCGCAGGACTGCGGAAAATAATTTTTTTTTTGAAAATTTTTAAGAAAGCGACTAATCGCTCGTGCTGAAGACAGTGCGGAACCATTTTGGATCAAGCTAGGGTCCTTCTCAGTACTCACGTTACCAAACATGATTTCAATCATTAAGGGCTTAGCATGCCTCTCTTTCTCTCAAATGATCAAAGTTTCACAAATCCCGAGAAATTCTTTCCTCTTCGTTTTCATCACCACAATGTTAAAAAAGTTTTGAAAAACTTAGGTCAATGTAATGAATTCGAGGTGTAGAAGAGTAAGTGAGATGCTCCGCCGTTTCATTCAAATACTCTGGCACAATTAGCTGAAAGTAGCAATAAGCACGGAAACATGATAGCCGCAGCTGTTTCATTCAGATTTCCTGGTTGCAACTGGCTCCACAGCAGAGACAGACTCAAAAGAAAGCAAAAGGATAATTACAAAATAAAATAATGATATCCGAGGCAACAGCCCTGGAATCACCTGATTTCTATACAGTGGGACTGACTCGACACAACGAGACAGACCTTTAAGCAAAAAGACTGACTCAAGACAATGAGACAGACCCAAAACATAGCAAAGAACTGACTCGACACCCAAGCCAGAAGTTACAAAACTGCGTTCGCAAATGCTCAACATAGTGCGTGCCAAACGCCACATCTGAAATACACCGAGCGCCGCCCGCAGGTGGTCCAACCCTTGATCACATACTCGCAGTCTCCTCGAAGTCCAACAGCTCAGTGGTAACAGACTTTGCTGAGGTAGGTGGGAGGATGACCTCATTGTCGATCAAATCTTTCACTTCGTGGCGAAGGCGGAAACAACCGTCGGTGCTGTGACCGGTTTGCTGGTGGTATGCACAGCACAAGGCAGCATCATGTGTAAGAGGGAGATTCTTCGGGAGAGGTCGAGGCTCGAGGGGTTTAAGATGCCCCTTTTTAGCCAAAATTTGAAATGCCATAGACAAAGGCATGTAGAGGGCATGAAAGACTCTACGCCCTCGAGGCAGGTACTTCGAAGTCTGAGGGTTCTTGCTAGGTACACTAGTGAAAGGGCCGGCAGGCATTGCCTTGGCTTTCTGATCCTTTCCTGGTGCAGGGTTGGGAGCGGAAGGAACTGTTCTGGCATGACGGGGCCTATCCCGATTTTCTGCCTGGCTTGAACTGCCCTCGGCTGGAGTGGGGAAAGCATCATTCATAGCTTTAGTCATGACTGCGAATACTTGCTGCTTATTCATCCCCCTAGCTTTCAAAGCCTCGACTGCCCACAGCAGTTGTTCAATGGGATCAGCATCTGTTCCTACTTTATTCTTACCTCTAGCATCAGCCTGATCGAGGGTTTGGGTTGCTATATCAGAACGGAACCCGGTTGTTGTTGACATATCATTGCCATAGCTTGGGACAACCTTAGGCTGGCTGAGCTCGATCACAATTCGTCCCAGTAACGGAGGCTCCTGTGGTACAAAGTTCCCGACATACGATGTAGTTGGCGGCGGAGCCGACATTCCGTAAGCGAGATCAGCCACAGACCTTTGAAGGTCACCAATCACTCCCATCAATTCAAACGTGGTAGGCTCACGAGCTTGAAACAACTGGGGCGTCCAAATCAGGTAAGCAATAGGCGACCTGGGTGGTTGCGGTACATCGACATTGCTCTCATCCTACAAGATGATTCCTTGGTCTAATGCGGTTGCCATAACCACAATTTCCTCTGAACTTTGGGTCATCATAAGTCTGCTAAACCGAACAGAGATGATGCAACCGGCGATTGACGGATCAGACATCTGCCTTGCCTCAGCGAAGGAGAACACCAAATCTCTAAACCCAAATCTCTAAACTGAAAGGGAAAACAAGCAACATTTCAGCCCAAACGGAACAGACACAGGCGTAGTTGAATAACTGTACTCTACTACTGATCACTGTTCCCCAAAATCACTGCCCCAAAACTGAGTCTGATATCCGCGGATATAACTGATTCTCAGAATACCGATACTGGTGCCCTCGGGCCTGGTATTCGAACTTGCAAACTCACATGCGCATTCCCTGTAGAGATACACTCTAAAAGCACATAGCAAGTAAATGAGTGCCAAAACACCCCTATGTTGGGGTAGGGTTTCCCTGTCCTATTTTGTCAGGAGCTAGGATTTCACTACGCACGCAGCGGTTTCAGACAACCTAACATAAGGTAAGCAACATGTCCTTGTTTGGAATGGTCACTACGGATTCTGAATATGCACTAGGTCGAACGGTCAAAAGGGTGCCCCGGTAAAACCGGGGTTTGTGTTCCCATACTGGTAGAGCCCGTAACCGGTCAACCTTATGGCACGCTTCTCGAAGCGAGCCTCTGGCAAACCGTTCAGGAATAGCAGGCGGCAAACACTGTGACTTAGGCGCACCAATGCACATGCAATGCAAAGAAACACATGAGTGTAATCAAAACAAGATATCACGAGTTCAAGTCAAGCTCTCTAAAGTCCCCAGCGAAGTTGCCAGAAATTGTAGACATCCCCGAACGTCCCGAGAGGATGAGCCCGTTCTGTTCATTTGGGCTCACTACAGTTCGGACTCTCAAATTGTTACGGTTCTAAATCTGAACCAAAGAGTCCAAATCCGGCAAATCGTTTTGAGAAAACAGATTTTTAGAAAGAAGTGCTAAACATGGACTGCTTGGCTAGATACATAGTCGCCACCTAAATATTTTTTATGGGGGAATTTAGGAAACCCTGACTCGTTGCCTAAGGCCACGTGTCCATCATCACCAAAGTTGCCTTGGTTCGGGAACTTGGGTACGATTGGGGAAGGTCAGCTATGAGCACCCCCGCTCGCCCGATCCGAAGATCGACCTCTACTAACCATGATATCTAGTTTTGAAAATGTTATGTGTTCTTATTCCGATTATTAGCCTAATCTTACTATGTGATGCGCACAACACAAAAGTATAGACTAGATCACCTAATTTGGAACAAAGCATCGCATATCCGTTTGTTTGGAAATGATTTGAAATATGCTACTCACGAATAGGCTAAAACACTAATTTCAATGAGTTATTCCAACTCAAACAATCCAACCTGCACCCACAGGCATTCAGGCAGTAATATCACATAAGCACATAGCCACATGGTAAGCATGCTGTCATGTTAACATTCACACTCATGCGAGATGCTAAAGCATAAATACTTACATCGTACTCTGTGCCAAAGCAATGAACTAGTTAGTAATCATGCATGATCCTAGTCCAAGTTTAATAAATGGCTAATGCATTGCATGCAGAATGTCATTAGAATAGGCTCGGCTAATCTAAGGATGACATGTGAAATGCAACAACTCGATACACGTGTTCAAGTTTAGAATTGAAATACTATGCGGTTAGCATGATGAGCCGAGCCCGGTGCATGCAAGACTGATGAATGATGCACGCATGCATAGCATAAGGTATGCTAAATTAAACATGCCCTAATACTAACCATCAAAGCAGCTAAGTAAAAGGGAGAAAGAAGTAGGGGTTGGAAGACATGCACACACGCACCCACACTTATTATAAATTCTCCCTCGCTCGGAGGGACCAAAAGAATAATACAATTTAATTAACCTACAAGCTAATTAAATAATTTACAGACCACCTAATTAATTAACAAATCAATTAAATTAAGGAAAGCATTAAAAGGCCTCGGGAAGAGGGATGCACACGTGCTTGGATTGGCTTCGCCTGGAAATCCAATGCCATGCACAAGCTGTCTCTGTTTTCCCTGCTCTGCTCCTCTGAAAATTGCAAAAGTCCCAGGGAGCACTTTATGAACACTGGGGAATGCTACTGGCCATGAGGAATCATCACCGGCCATGGAAGGGTGGTCATCGACCATTCATGGAGCTATCGGCCATCCATCATTGGTCGATCGGCACTGTATGTGGTCGACCGGCCAAAGCTTCTTGCAGAAACCTGTTTTGATAGCAGCAGAGGGCAAAACATGGCATGGTAATGCATTTCAAGCAATGTTTGCACTAACCACACTCCTTATCATGTTTATGACTCAAAGGAGTTTGGTACTCGACCCTCAGACCACCAATCGCGCATTTCAATGCGTAATGGCCAAAGAGGCCGAGTTGTGCATTTTGATTTCAAATGCAATGCAAACCAAATAAACACATAAAGCCCAATCTCTATCATGCTCAATTCAAGAGGCGAAGCATGCATGCTCAATGTGATGCAACCTAGGCATATGAGCTAGTATGCAACATGAGCACGTGGGCAAGTATACAAGCTAGCAAACATGCAAAGTATAATCTTAACCATGCAAGCATGCGAGATGCAACATGGACAACATGTTAAGTACAATGCATGCCAAATGCATTACAACCTAAACATGCAAATGTGTAATGTAATAAGCATCGAACAAGGCCAATATGCAACAACACATAAGGCAAGCATGCAACACATACGAATGATGGTCTTAAACTAATTTAGGCAGCCCTCAAACAAGCCCAAAACAGTGGCCAATGCTAAAGAAATGGGTCCAAATGCACATACAAGCATGCATGGATACATGGTTCAAGACTTAAGCGTAATGAAGCAACTTTTAAGCACACTTAAAAGAGGATAGTCATGGACTAATGGCATGCATATTAAGCTCTGAGAATCATGCTATAAGAGGTTCCAAACCAACCAAGCAAAGCAAGCATATCATGCAACCAAGCCTAAAGCCTAAGACTCACCAAAGAGGCATTGAACTACACTTAGCAAGACCAAACATGGCATGATTTAAACAACTAAAATCAGAGTTTTAGCATGTCAAAATGAACCTCAAATACCACTTAAATGGCATCTAAATGACCTACACATGGAAGCATACACAAATGTCCAAACATGGAGCATAGGGCAACAACTTTCAAAGCATTAAAGGAGCATCAAATGCAAGCATACGAGCACACCAGTAGGACTGAAATGGCATGGCAAGTGGTTCCAAACCACTGAAACAAAGCAAGGATGGCATGCTAGAGGGGTCAATGCTCAAGGCATACAAGAGGGATTACATGGTAGCTATACAAAGCGAAGCATGGATGACCTGAATGACTAAAAACAGACCTCAAGCACACTAAAACAAGCATAAAAGCTTCACAAAGCTCGGCCAAAACACAGTAAGCATAGTGGTCTAAACGCTAGGCACATGTTAAGGCAATTCATGGCATTACAAGACAAGTATGCTAAGCATGCATGGTATGTCTAAACCAAGTAAAAAAAGTGCTATATCATGACACAATAAACACAAATAACACTTAAGACATGGCCACCATGCACTTAAAAATGGTGCTCACACATGAGGCATAAAATGTCACATATTGAAGACAACAGGGAGAGGGGGTGGCCCTCTCCTTCTTAGGACCTTAAACCACCATCCTCACCACTGAAATCCCTCAAGATTTCAGTGGTGAGGAGGCCCAAACAAGGTGGTCCCGGATCTCACCAAAATAGCACAAAAATAGGGCCTAACAAGGCCTAAGAGGGGTCAAACAACTCCAAAGCTCAAAGCAACCTTAAACAACTATTTCATGCAAGTAAAAACAAGACTTTTATATGTTATACACTAAGCTTGAAACAGTAAGCAAGGTAGGCAAAAAGACTATGCAAAAATGGGGTAAAAAGGGCAAGAATCTTACCCTTGAAGACCTTCTTCACAAGGATCACTGCAGCAGCTTTCTTAGCTCCAAAACAGCTCAAGAACTTCAAGGACAGCCCCCTAATGCCTCAGCAATCAAGGTAAGGTGTAATGGTAGGTGTCCTAGTGCAAAACTAAGGACAAAAACACACTTAGAGCAAAAGAGAGGGAGAAATAGAGATAGAATAGATACACTATGCTAACCCTAGAACCAGAGCTCTCTGGAACTTTTTTGAAACCCTAGAGGAGGGGAGAGAAGCCTCCTCTTTATAGAGCATCACTCTTGCAAAGCTTACAAAACAAGCTAAGCAAGAGTGAAATCCCTCCATACACGTGTATGGAGGGGGTGCAAAGTGTATGCCAGCTAGCACAGCTGGCGTGAAAATATTTGCAAAAGCAGATGCACAGTGGTCGGCCAGCCAAAAATGCCAAATTGACCAAAACAATGGTCGGCCGACCACAAAGAGTGCCGACCGGCCAAATATATGGCCGATGGCAACAAAACACTGGCCGGTGGCATCAAGCCATGGCGGGTGAGGTGTGGAGATGGCCCACAAGTCACTCCTTGCCCCTCAAAGGCAAAACACAAGTGTTTGGTGCAAAACCAAACACAAAACAATTGAGTTGAGAGATCCTGAGGTAAGGCGCGTAGCTGAGACCTCCGGGAACTCAAGACGAACACAAACATGGATAATCACCAAGTGTTCAAACGGTGACGTCCAAGTCTTGAGAACGGTCAAAAATGGGGTGTCTACAAACACACGTGCAATTAATTCATAATTTCATCTTAATTACTCATTAGGCATAATTACTTATGGCTAATCATGGTTTAGCAGGTAATCATAGGTCGGGGTTGTTACATGAGAGGTCACTTCTTGTGCTCAAGCGGTCACACTTTTTGTGCCCAGGCGCTTGAGCGGCACTTCTTGTGCTCGAGCGGTCTACACGTATATAAAGTCCGTAGTGCGCTGAAAAAGTCATTTTTTCTACTTTTCTCTCTCTCTCCTCTCTTCCTCTTTTTCTCTTTTCGCCATTTTACGGTTTCTTTGACCTTAAAGCTTAGGTTTCATCTAGTTATACTCATTTTCTACCCCTAGTCCTACAGATCAAAACATAGAGGGTTGCGAGGACTTCGATTTAATCTGAGGGGATCGTATTTTCATCGCTGGTGGTTTTTCGGCTTTTGTCCTCTTTGGTCCAAGAGGTAGGGATTTTTGAGCTTCTCCTCAATACCTCACTATAAATAGACTTGTGTTAATTTTTATGGTATTTGGAAAGATAGTTTTATAGTTGATTTTGTTAAAAAGAATATGGGTTGACTTGGGTTAAATTGGTGCAATTGGGAGTTATATTTAAAAATGATTTTGGGTTGTAAGAGCATGTTTAGGATATGGGTTTGAAAGGGTTTGGTATTTCATTCATGATTTTGAAATGTTAAAGAGAAAGATTAAGGTTAAAGAAACAAAATTGGGTTATGTTATGGTTGTTTATGAATATTGGGGATTTGGATTAATACTAGTAGATATGGGCTCTTGTTATGTTTGTTAGGATTTGGAGCAGTGATGTTTTGTTTTCAAAATAAAATGGAACTAATTACCTTTTCATAAAACACGAGAGTTAGCAATGAACAGGAATATGGAATTACCTAAGGGTGTATTCACTGTTTTAATTATGTAGAAGGTGCCTGGAGTTTTGTCCTTGGCCATCGGTAGAGAATGGTAGTGCTTGTTATAGACATAAGTTATGAGTACTATTGTAGAGTGAGCTAGGTGATATAGAATGGTATGTTGTTGATTGTAAATGAACATTGTGAATAGACAATTCCATTATTGAGTTATGGATTAAGTGGTTAGAAAGAACTGGAATGCTAGTGGATGTGGCCATGTTATGAGACTATGTACGATTGTTTTGGCTTTGGTATTTAGTAATTTGTATTGTGTTTTGGAAACATTTTGAAAATGTGGGAAAACCCATGCTAAACAACGGTGTGTGGAGCACATTTTAAAGAAGTGAGTTAATGCATTTAACTGTTAATAGTTGTGGTGGTGATAATTGGACTAGGTGTATGTATTACACCCGTGTATTATTTTGTTGGTTAGCTTGTTATGCTTTTAATGTGATATTGTTTGGGGGTCCGTTTCCTACCGTATTGAGCTGGCAAAACGTGGTGCCTTGATAGAGGTTTCCCCGTCCCTTCCAGTTTGTGCCCGGTAAAGTGTAAAAGGGGGTCCGTTTTCCACCATATCTAAGCCGGCAAAGTGTGGAGCCTTGTGATAGGTTCTTCTTCCCTTTCGGTTTGCGCTCGATAAAGTATGACCTGTGAGGCACCCAAGGCCAGTAAAGTGTTGTGTTACCTGTGTTATGGAATCTGCCATCCGTGCTGTGTGCTGGTAGAGATGAAATTGGTCGTATGTATTATTCTTAGTTAATTATTTTTAGATATATGGTTTATTGGTTTTTCGTGTTGTGGTTGTCTTTTGGTCCCGGGGCCTATGGCTAGGGAAGATGCTTGATGTATTGGTGTGTAGATGATATGGAGTTGGGTTATGACTTGTATATGGGGTTGTGATTTCAGAACAGATGTTTAAGTGAGATTTCTTAATGTTAACGTGGAAAGTTTTATCAAAGAAAGAATGGGTTTTTGAAATGTTATCTTTTGGAAGTAATAATGAGAATGTAAAAAAAGAGAAATGGTTTCCATATTGTGTTGAGGAACTTTTTGGGTAAAACACATTTATATAAATGTACTTTTGGATATTAACTATCACACTACTTATATGGTATATCATGGTGTATGCATGATCATTTTTATCTATATGTTGTGATTGGTTAGGACCATTGGGATCTCTACTGGGCTTAGTGCTCATCCCATGTGTTAACAAAATTTTCAAGTAAAAGTTTGGAAGATTGTTCAAGACCTGATGCCTTTTACTTTGTTGGCCACAAGGCCTTCGTAATTGTTGGCCGAGAGCCTTGTATTGTATAAGGGTAAACCCTTTTTTTTTTTCTTTTCTTTTTGTTTATTGTTTTTCAATGTAAGCCTAAGGGCATTGAACTATGTCTTATCTATAATCATCATTGTCATGAGAGAATGTTACTGTTTATTTTATACTTGTTCTTGTATGGCTGCAATCTTTCAAAATGATAATAATGTAAGGATTTAGTAATTATTTTGGTTAATAAGAGTCAAGGCGTTACATGAATTTACTTTTGCATCTTTATTTTCTCTCTCTAAAAATGGGTTTCACACTTTTATTTGTGAGAGCTTCTTTTCGGCATCATCAAAAGGGTTGCACGGCCAAACCCACTCCTAGGATTGTTTATTTATTTATTGCCTCACAGGAGTTTACTTTAAAATTGATTCTTGAGATATACATGTACTTATACTAGCAATTTCTATGGAATCCAAAGTTGGGTCTCTCTCTCTCTCTCCAAAAGTCTTTTGGCCAATAAGATAGCATAGGTTGCCAAGAAAAAAGTGAAAACGCATCCCTAGTTTGTTAATCGAGATGTTCGGCAACACTATCCTCTCAGTGAAACTGAAATGAGGAGTAACTGACCCATTTAATTCAGCACTTTATTCGGTTTGCCTATCCAACAACTCAGCAATAGTCTCTTTATTGGAATTGTTTGTTCGACTCACATACCAGATATTATAGGCTGACCACGGCTTTCTCTCTCTAGCGCTATTATCGGCAATCTTTAATTTTTGGCAAGCCAAAGGTGGAGTCGTCACCGACCTCATGTTTCGCCAAATCAAAGAGCCAAGATGATTTGCCTTTCAAGTGTCTCGGCAAGACAAACCCAACAAGAAGGCCGACCAAGAACTGCTGGCAATCGAAAAACAAAAACAAAGTTGCCGACTCAATTACTTTGGAGTAGAAATGATGTCACTCACCTGATAATTCTGCTAAAGACATCGGAACACAACATTCTTCGGCTAAACCACTCAAGTTTCTTAGCTTTTTATTGAATCAGTTGGGTTTACACTAGTATCACAGGTTTTTCAGCAAAGGCTGCTTGACAAACTAACCTGTTCGGCAACCCAACAAGGCTGTTCGGAAGCTTTACATATATATATTAGGCGTCCAAGCCCACGCATATGCATTTCGGCAGTGCTGCGAGTCATAGCAAATTGCTTGGCAAAGCTCCAAAGTTACTCGGCATATGTATAACCCTGAGCTCCATTCTTTGGTAACGAAAACGACCTTGATTATTTGCCACTGAGAGCATATTCAACAATGTGAACCACCAAGCTATTTTGCCGAGCACATTCACCCACCAAGCACATTCTTCGGCCGACCACACTTTAGCCGAGGACAAGAGGCGAACCAAAAAAAAAAAAAAACACACAAAAAATAGCCAAACCGTCTTATTTTTGGTCAACTTTAGGAGGTGCAGTGACATTCAAGTAGTGGCAGAATGAGAAGTATGAATTATGGGATGAACACTAGGTCGTGTGGCTCGACTTTTTCGCTCCCCCTTACGAAAGCTCGAATTATAAGCCCTACAGTTCGGACTGCTGCGGTTTTGAATCTAATCTCACAAGTGCAATGTGAAATTGATGAATACCAAAGAGTCCAAATCTGACAAATCGTTTGGAAAATTGATTTTGAATCAAAAATGCCAAAATTGGACTGCTTTGCCAGATACAGAGTCACCACCTAAATATTTTTTGGGAAATCTAGGAAACCCATCACTCGTGCCAAAGGCCGCGTGTTCGTCATCACTAAAGTTGCCTTGACCCGGGAACTTGGGTACGAGAGGGGAAGGTCGCGAATACATTTGAGCACCCTCACTCGCCTGATCAAATATCAACCCCTACTAATCATGATATGATTTTTATTTAGTTTATATGCTCTTGTTCCGGTTTATGTGGCTAGCATTTACTATGTGATGTGCGCACACAACGTATAGACTAGTTTTCCCAAATTGGAACAATTCAATTTCATGTTTGTTTTTTGAAAAGTGTTTGATTTTGCCGCTCAACAAAGTGAGCTTAAAGTTTGTGAATTTTCCACTTGACAAAGTGGGCTTAAACGTACATTCATCGAATCATTCCAATTCAAGCAACAAGACTTTATCCACCGGCACTCAATCAGTTAACAAGTAAGCACTTAGTCTCATGGCAGTCACGAGTCATGGCAGTCACTCACACTCATGCAAGTATGCTAAAGCACTAAAAACTCACCTAGTACTCCAAGCTAAGATAAAACAAAAAAAGTTAGAAAAATATGCATGATACCTAACTATACAAGATGACTAATGCAACACATGCAATATGCAATTAATAGGCTCGGTTACTAGTACGGCATATGAATCGATTAAACCGCATGTGGTCTAAGCATGTATTTAAAGAAGTATTGAACTAACAACGCAATTAGAATGATGAACCGAGCCTCAGTGCATGCAATACAAATGAATGGATACAAACATGAAGAATGCTAATTAAAACATGATGTCCCTAAACTAACTATCATAAGCTGGTAAATAAAAGGGAGAAAGACATAGGGTTGGAAGACATACACATTATTACAACATTGCGCTCTCACGAAGGAGAGTCCGAATGAATTAAGCTAACTAGCTAACTAAGCTAAGCTAATTATTACAAACCGAATAAATAGCTAAACTACTTAACTAATTATTACAACACTTGAATTAATTAACTAACTAACTAGTTAACTAATTACAAAACGAAATCGAATAACTAGTTAGACTAACTACTTAATTACAGCACAAGTGTAATTAAGATAAGTAATTAAACTAAACAACTAATTACTACGCCTCAAGAAATGAGGGATATGCATGTGCATGCTTAGTTTCCACCCGAAAAGACCTCTGTTTTACTTCTGAATGCCTCTGTTTGCACAGTTGAACACCAATATTGTTGCCCACTCTACTCTACCTTACAAACATGCTAATGAAAATTGCATCAATGGCTGGTCGGCCAGAGATAAAGGTTGCCAACCATCAGACGGCCATGGATGAAGATTGCCAGCCACGTGCCAGCCATGGAGGTGGTCTGCTGGCCACCTGCCGGCCATGGACAGTGGCTTGCCGGCCATTGATGCACAGGCTCATGTTGCTGCAACAGAGGACAAACAAAGCATATACAAGGTATTTTCAAGGATTATCTGCACAACGCACCACATCCTTCATGAACAAATCCAAGGAGTGGTGAATTTAAGCCACAAACCGCCAATTCAAGCAATTTCATTGCATGATGGCTTGTGAACCAAAGTGTGCAAGTTCAATAAATGCAAAACAAGACACAAACCTCCTTCCTTTCATGAAAGATCAAGGGAAGTGGTTGACCTTGGAGACTTGAATCATTTCATCACTAGCAAGTATGAAATGGTTCAAGCTTCCATGTGTTCAATTAATGTCCGATTGAACACAACCAAATATTATCTTGGTCACTTTTAGTCCCAAGTTTTAGTTACTCAATTTTAGTTACCAACCATCCTTTAATTCAATTAAGTCCAAGGGGTGAGTTAAAGTCCTCTAATGGAAAGAGGGCTCAAACCACAAGTTCTTTTAGACATGAGAAAAGCTTCATGCCATTGGTAATGAACCCCAAAGGGATTAAACCATTAGACACAAGACCTCAATCTCATGTTTTAAACAAATAAGTTGTTTGGAGCACTTTCAAAGCAAAGCAAAAAGCCAAGAATGGAGGGAGGTTGCAGAGATGATTAGTACTGAAATGAAGTATGAGAAGCCCAAAATAAGTGCTATCAACTCAAATAAGTGATGTCTAAGACATAAAACCTCAAGCTTATGAGGACTATTACACTAGAAGCATGCAAAACAAAGCTCAAATGCAAACTACAGCCCAAAATAGTGCTAAAGTAGGCTAAAATATGTCCCAAAACATGCTAGAATTGAGCTAAAACAAGCTAGATTAAAATGCTAAAACATGGCACAACCTAGGCTAATAAGCAAGACACAAGTAGGGGAGACTAACCTCTCCAAATTTGGACTTCAAAACATGATTTTAGCCACTGAAATAACTCTGAAAATCAGTATTTAAAAGCTTGAAAAAAGATAGTAAAAGGGTGGAAAACATCAGGGGAAAGGCCTCCAAAACAAGGTACAAAGAAGGGTTATCAGCCCCTCAACCTTTAATGGCCTTAAATCCAAGCTTCAGCCTTAAAAACACAGAGTTTTGATAACCCAAAACAATGAAAAAAATAATAGGAATAAAAGTAAATAAAACAAAGCTGCAAGCAAAGTCTTATACCTTTGAAGAGAAGAGCAACTCCAAGCAACAAACCGAAGCGAACAACACCCTCTAGAGCTCACACCAAGCTCAAAAGTACCTCAGCTCAAAGATGGTGAGACTTGGTTAAGGGTGTATAGGCAAAGGTTAAGGAATTGTAAGCAAAAGTGTAGAGAATTTGTAGAGAGAGAGAGAGGAAACTTTTTGAGTTTTAAAATTTTTTAACCTTGTTATAGGGGAGAGGGGGTCCCTATATATAGAAAACATGAAATTCTCTCAAGGATATCTAGCCCTACACGTGGGGATATATGGATGCATCTGTGAAAACAGCTGGCATAAAATATCTGCAAATTACACTGGTAGTCGGCTGGCCATCAGTGGTGGCCGACACCAGGTCGGCAAGAAAAAAGTGATGGCCGGCAAGTCTCTAGCAGTGGTCGGCAGGCCACCAGAGGTTGCAGGCTGAGAAAGATAGGCTTGGTCCAAAATTGGGTTTGAAAGGCTATCAGGGTTTGTAAGGCTCAAAGTTGTGGCATTCCGCTGAGGACCTCGAGCTCAGGATGAGAAAATACGTTCATCATCGGGTGTGCATACGAGGACGTCTAAGTCGTAAGGGTCGTCAAAAACAGGGTGTCTACAATTGTCCCTCTTTGACAGAACTCGGAGTCATGAAATGACGTGAGTGAATGTCAAAGCCCAGAGATGACCCATTTTGACAAGGTCGTACGCCTTGGACAAACAATCAAGACATAAATAAATGGTTGCGTCCACAGGCTGCCTATGTATCCCTTTGCAAGGAATCAAACCAGCGTAATTTTGGGGTAAACTACAAAATGACATGCACAATGCAACTTTGAAAGCTGGACTCATACGCCTCGTGAAGTCGGCCATTTTGGAAACTCAGGATCATGCGAGATGAAGTAATAAGCAATAACAAAATGCGATAAGCAATATGAAGGGATAACAACATGTGAATGAGTAGCTTCAAGCTAAAAGTGAAAAAATCCAAAACACACTCTAACCACGCCAAGACATGGGACGAGGAAACAAAACATCGCTCAGGGTTGCGTTTCACGCATCTTGAGAAACCAAGAATAAAACCGCTCGGGATCGTGTTTCAAACGTCTCGAGAAACAAGAACAAAAATCGCTCGGGCCAGCGTTTCACGCGTCCCTAGAAACAAGAACAAAAACCACTCGGGCCCGCATTTCATGCATCCCAAGATACAACCACTCAAGCACGTGCTTTGCACGCCCCGAGGTAAAACCCGCCCAGGGCCGCATTTCACGCATCCTGAGAAACAACCACTCGGACGCGTGTTTCCACGTCCCGAGGTAAAACTCGCCTAGGGCCGTATTTCACGCATTCTAAGAAGCAACCACTTGGGTGCGTGCTTCACATGTCCCAAGTTAAAAGAGAGGGGTGTGCGATAAATGCACGAAGCGAACATGTGCGATAGATGCACAAAGTGAACAAGTGCGATAGATGCACAAAATGAACAAGTGGTTTTTCTACCAAGAGACAAAAAATCTCATTCGAAACCCCTCCGAATGAACCATACATACAATATCGTTTGCCTGTGTAAGAAAGAAACTTGACAAGTGCGATATAGTAAGAACGCATGTTCTATGCAAGACAAACAACCGAGATACAATGTGAATTGAAGGCATGTTCCATGAGAGAAACAAAAGCATATTCTATGCATGAAACAAGAGCAGAAGCATATTCTATGCGTGATTCATAAAAGATGCAAGACGCGCATGCAACATATATGTGAAATGCATATTCTACGCAAGGTATGTTAAAATGCATATTCTATACAAGAAACAAAAGCATAATTTGACAAAAACAAATTCAATGGTAACTTCCGATTTACCTTTCAGAAGAGTTACAATATGTATAAAGGATACACCTCGTTCATGTTTGACAAATGACGAACATCTTGCACCGAAAACACAGTTTTGAGCTTCCGTAGAGACAATCTGAACCCAACAATGAACCATCCTTATACTTCTTGAAAACCAAGGACACAAAACAGCATCAGGACTCCAAGGGAGGCCACCTGCCACTGGCCGGCCACAGGATAAGGGTGCCGGCGACGTGCTGGCCACAAATGAGCCGTGCCGGCCACATATGAGCCTTGCCAACCACGGATAGGCCCTACCGGCCCCATGTCGGCCACCGATGGTAGTTCGGGGCCTTTTTTGTCTTCTCACCATGGGTCTTTAAATATACAACTCAACACTTCATTTGCTCACAACCCCAAGGCCAAAATTGCTCCACCTCTCTCTCTAGGTATTCCTTCTCTCTAGATTTACGCTTTCTACGCGCTTTCCAACGCCCCACGTAAACTTTATTCACTAAACCCTCTTAGCTCTCTTCACTTTGAACCGATTGAAATTTGATTTAGACCATTTTTCCTCATTTTCACCCTTCTAAGCTTGTTCTCCTCGAGTTTCTCTCGAGTTTGGTGAACTTTCCCAAGCTTTGACTTTTTCTTCCATTTTCTCTCTCCTAGGGTTGACTTTTTCCAAGTTTACCCTCTTTTTGGCATTTTTCTTCATTTTTCACCTACTTCGCACCCATTTCGGATGGCGGATGATTCACCTCACGACGGGGCTCTTCTAGAGGTTCCCCCCATATTTTCACCTGTTCCTGAGGTAGTAGAGCCAACAGTTGACCTTGAGGCCGACCTTGAGGCAAAGTTTGAGCCGGAGGCCGAGTCAGAGCCGCTGCCACTGAGGGTATAACCTTTCAATCCAGAGAGATACTGTAGACGCGCTCCGGAGAACTCCCGAGACAATCTCATTTTGTTCTCTAGCTACTACAGTTCGGACTCAAATGTCACGATTCTGAATCTAATCTTACAATGTGGGATGTAAGACCAATAAATCACCAAAGAGTCCACATCCGGCAAATCGTTTTGAAAAACTGATTTTTATAAAGAAGTGCCAAACATGGATTGTTTTGCCAGATACAAAGTCGCCACCTAAATATTTTATTTTGGAGAAATTTAGGAAACCCTGACTCGTGCCTAAGGTCACGTGTCCGTCATCACCAAAGTTGCCTCGGCTTGGGAACTTGGGTACGATTGGGGAAGGTCATTTAATGAGCACCCCCGCTTGCTCGATCAAAGATCGGCCTGTACTAAACATGATATTTTGTTTTTGAAAACACATGTGTTCTTATTCCAGTTAATTAGCTAATCTTACTACGTGATGCGCACAACACACAAGTATAGACTAGATCGCCTAATTTGGAACAAAGCATTGCATATCCGTTTGTTTGGAAAATGGTTTGAAGTTTGCTACTCGCAAGTAGGCTAAAATGCGAATTTCGATGAATTGTCCCAATTCAAGTAATCCAACCTTCACCCACAAGCATTCAGGCAGTTAATATCAACTAAGTAGTTAGCCTTATGGCAAGCATGCTTTCATGGCAGTCAATAACACACATGTAGTATGCTAAAGCGTAAACACTCACAGTGTACTCCGAGCCAAAACAGAGAACTAGTTAGAAATCATGCATGATCCTAGTTCACGTCAAGATGGCTAATGCAACACATGCGAAATGCAGCTAAAAATAGGCTCGGCTATCCTAATCATGTCATGTGAAATGCAACTTGGTACATGTATTCAAATTGGAATTGAAATACAATGCAGTTAGTATGATGCGCCAAGCCCGGTGCATACAATACAGATGAATAGATGCATGCATGCGAAGCATAAGGTATGCTAAATGAAATGTGCCCTAAAACTAACCATCGTAAGCGGTTAAGTAAAAGGGAGAAAGAAATGGGGATTGGAAGACATGCATCACACGCACGCACGCTTATTACAAAAAATAGGCTCTCTCGAGGGAGAGACCAAATAAAGAGCTAACTAGCTAATCTAAGCTAATTAAACTAATTATTACAACACAAATTAATTAACTAATCCTAGTTAACTAATTATTACAAAACAAATTGAATAGCTAACGCATTAATTATGAAAGGTACAGACCAAAGCAAAACCTAGCTATCTAAGCATGGCAGCTAAGGAAAACAATAAATCAGGAGCCTCAGAGGGAGAGGAATGCATGCATGCTCAGTCGCCTCGTTCGAAAATCCAATGCGATGCCCCGATTTGCCTCTGTTTTCATTTGTTCTCAGAAACTTGCACCAAGCTCTAGAAAGCTGAAACTCCATCTTTGGAATCCAGTGGGAGAGTGGCCGACCACTTTTGGTCTCTAGAAACACCTGCCGACCACTTTTGGTTATTGAAAAACCAGAAAAGTGGTTGGCCAGCTACTTTTTCTGGCTAGCCGGCCAGTTGTTGCTGCTGAATGCCAGTTTTCTGCAACAGAGAGCAAGAAAGGGCATGACAATGTATTTGTAAGATATGTGTGCACAACCACCCTCCCTATCATGTCATGAACTCAAGGGAGTGTAGGTTCTCCACCCTTGGGCCACCAATCGCGCATTTCCATGCATGATGGCCGAGAGGCGAAGTTGCATGATTCAATATGAAATGAATGCACAAGTAAACACATAAAGCCTAAAATTCTATCATGTATGATCAAGAGCATCGGCGACCGAGAATTGAGGCACGTTTCATCACTTCAAGTATGAAACGTCCCTCTTTTCTTGTGTTTGGACTAACACCTATTCCAAACACAATGCAACACATAACATGGCATGCACAATGCAATGTAATGCAACCTTAGCATGCAACTTGAACAACCTAACAAGGCTAATGGCATGCACAATACTAATGCATGCAACAACTAGCATACACAATGCAAATATCAATTAGCATGCATAATGCCATGATGTAACCTAAACATACACACTGCAAGGTATAAGGGCAACTTAGCAATGTTAGGAACATGCATACTCAATGTAAAGGAACAACTTGACATGCACAATGCAAAGGACTACGCAGCGTACACAATGCGAAGTAAGATAAGCATGCAAGCAACATGCAAATGGACATGCTAAATGGACTTAAACCAAAAGGGATAGACCTCAGTCATGCCCAAATCAGTGGCCATTGATGATAAAGTTAAGGCACATAAAGCACATATGGGCATGCACAATGTAATGGCCTATCAAAGAGGCCTAAGAGCACAACTCTCAAGAGAGCTCAAAGAGTGACAAATGTGGAAGTGTAACAACACCAAATGCACTGGAATGAGGTAAGAAATGATGCCAAATCATTCAAATAAAGCAAGTAAGGCATGCAAGAGTCCTAAGGCATAAAGGCTAGTGAAGAGGACTACAAAGGAGGCATGCATTACATGGCACAAATGCATGAACTGAGCATGGACAGAGCTCAAATAGGTCAAAACATGGACCAAAACATGCTAAGATGGAGGCTCAAAGACCTAGGCATGCAAGCATACAAGCTAGGCTACAACAAGGCCATAATGCACAATACTTAAAGGCATTCAAAGCATGAATTAAGTGAGAACATGGCAAGTCTATAAGTTCTGAAATGTCATGTTAGATGATGCCAAATCATGTACACGACACAAATGAAGCATGCAATGGTGCTCAAAGCTTGGGGCAAGCAAGAGCATTTGTACTACAAGTATACAAAACATGAAGCATGTGACCAAGGCAACCCAAAAAAGTCCTAGTACATGTTAAAATGAGACTAAAACATGTATAAAAGGAAGCCAAAATGAGCTTGCATGAAGGGCATAAGGCATAATGCATACAAGGCAAATAAGGTGGATTACATTACACCTATTAGGACCAAGCATGGGATGACTTAAGCAATAAAAATTAGAGTTATGTCATGGCATAATAACCCCCAAAACACATTGAATTGATGGCTCGCAAGCTATGGCATGAAGGCATACGCAATGGTTCATGTTAAGGCATAAAGGGGGAAACCCTCCAACGCATTGAATAAGTGACAAATGTGAATGCATGGCCATGAAACATGGACTGAAATCACATAACAAGTGATGCCAAATCACTAAAATAGGCCAAGCAATGCATGCTAGAGGATTCAATACATAAGGATAACAAGCTAGATTGAACCAAGGCTATACAAAGCAAGTCAAGCATGGCCAAAATAACTAAAAACAGACCTTAGACATGATAAAACATGAACAAAATCTTCTTTAAGCTAAGCCAAAATCATGCTAAAATGACATGTTACAACATGATGCATGTTAGGCTATTTCATGGGATTGTACTACAAGTGCAAGGAGCATGCAAAGGCTAACCAAAACAAACCTAAACAGAGGTATGACATGGTAAAACATCACCAAAGACATACTGAAATGGACTTAAACCAAGCTAAAATGACATACTACTTCATGAAGCATACAAAGCTAGTTTTAAGGGATTTACACTACAAGTGTATTAGGCATGCAAGAGCCAACCAAACCAACCAAAAACAGATCTAAGGTATGTTAAAACAACACCAAAAACCCACTAAGATGGCTCCAAAACAAGCTAGAAACACATGCTCAAACATGAGGCATACAAGACTAGATTGTGTGATTTACACTACAAGTGTGTTAACCATGCATGGAGTGACCAAGGAAAGTAAAAAAAGTGGTATGTCTCAGCAAAATAACCACAAATAAATGCTAAGAATAAGCCAGCATACACTTAGTAAAGATGCTCAAACATGAGGCATATTAAGGCATGTATTGAAGATACAAGGAGAGGGGATGGCCCTCCCCTTCTTAGGACCTTAAAACACCATCCCCATCAGTGAAATCCCCCTGGATTTCAGTGGTGAGAAGGCCAATACAAGGTGGTCCCGAAGCTCACAAAAAAGGCTCAAAAACAAGGCCAAACAAGGCCTAAGAGGGGGTAAACAACCCCAAACACAAAAGTGATCTTAAACAAACTTTTTAAGCATGAATTTTTTTTTTTTATTAGTTATGAGCTAAGCTTAAAACAGTATGAAAGATAGGCTAAAAGCTTAAGCAAGAAAGGGGGATTTAAAGGTCAAAAGCTCACCCTTGAAGACCCTCTTTACCACTGCAACTCCAGCAAGTTCTTTGAGCTTAATCCAGTCCAAGAACTCCAAAAGCAACTCCTTAGCACCTCAGCAACCCAAGGATGGTGTTTGAGTGTGTGTTTGTGCACAAAACTAAGACAAATCTACACTTTTGAGCACAAAAATGAACCAAACAAGGCAATATAGATACAATGCTATATCTATCATCTTCCCTCAGATTTTCTGAACCTAGAGGAGGGAGGAGGAGCCTCCCTCTTATAGAAGAGGAAAGGCAAAGCTTCTAGGAGAAGCTAAGCACCAAGGCAATGGAGGATGGGTCTGATGTCCTCCAGCTACAACTGGAGGAAAATATCTCCAAAAAGGTGTCAAAAAGCAGCCGACCACTTGAAGTGGTCGGGCTGCTAGTAAAAGTGGTCGACCGATCACTTTATGTAGTCAACCAGAGTAAAAACTGGTCGGCCATAGGTGGGAGAGGTCAACACACTAAATGCAATGTGGTGGTATGGTGGCCGACCAGAAAAGATGGTCAAAAGACCAAGAAAGCCAGTTATCCGACCAGAAAACTGGCTGGCAGAAGGAAAAGTGGTCTCCAAGGAGAAAAAGTGGTCTCCCACCCTTGTACCACCTTCCAAACAAGGAAAACAAGGTTTGTACCAAAAACAAACCAAAGCAGATGCAAGACGAAAGATCGGAAGGCCAAGCGCGCGGCTGAAAGCCTCGAAAACTAGTTGTCGAGCACCAAAAGTGGTATGCGACCACAAAAGTGGTCTCCCAGACCACAGTGTTCCTCTAGGCAAAGGCAACAAGGTGTGGTTCAAAAACCATGCCAAACGAAGAACGTTAAGCGGTCCCCAGACAAGGCACGCGGCCGAAGGCTCCAAAAATCGGAAACTAGTCTCTAAACGGGAAAAGTGGCCTACGACCACAAAAAGTGGTCTACGACCACAAAGAGATGGTCTGCAAGACCTCTCCCTCCCTCCGGGAAGAGAAACAAGATTCGGTCCACAAACTGAGCCAAAGCACAAAAGAGTTCAGAGGCCCGGAGGCAATGCTCTCAGCCAAAACTCCGAAACCTCTAAACAAGCATAACATGCACCATCACCGAGCGCTCAATCGATGACGTCTAAGTCTTAAGGTCGGTCAAAAATGGGGTGTCTACAGATACCATCCCCAAACACATATCTTGCCTCCCGGAGGCATCAGATGCTTCACTGAGTTTGCTTGCGGTGCACCAGAGGACCTCCTGCTGAGGGAGCCGGCTTCTCACCTGTCAACTATCACCGTTGAGGTATGAACTCTGTTTTCATGCATTCTTACCTTTCTTTACTTGTATTTCTTACACTGTATTTTATTTGACTATACACTCATCACTACTTTATCGTATCCATTTGTCCTTTGCCACAGGGCGAGTCTCGTGCCTTCAGAGGGTATGGTGCTACGACCATACAAGACTGGTACGATGAGCTCCCCGCTAGAGTCCGAGACATTGTAAATGAGACTGGCTTCAGCCACTTTTGCTCTGGTCTGACGCAAGTCATCGCTAGCTGTTCCCTTTTGGGAGCACTTGTGGAGACGTGGTGGGACACCACCAACTCCTTCCACTTCTCCACTGCTGGGGAAATGACGATGACTCCCTACAACTTCGCCATGATCACTGGCTTAGGAGTAGGGGGCGATCTGATCCCTCTCGATTCAAACATGGGAGAGTGGGAGGTGGCCTGGGTTGAGCTGTTAGGAGTGCATCCGCCCATATATCAGACATGCATGGTTAGATACACCTGGTTCACCGAGCAATTCAGAGGGATTAAGTCCCGAGACGATAGAAGAGATAGAGCAGTACGCTAGGGGCTTTCTAATGTTCGTATTCGGTGTCACCTTGTTTTCGAACAAGTGAAACACTGTAGGCTTGTATTTGCTGAGCGCCCTAGTGACCCTTCATCGGGTTCGTTTTTATGACTGGGGTGGAGCTGGCCTCACCACCCTATATGGCTACATGAGCTCGACCTCTCGTCTGAGTGGGGACTTACATTTTCTGCTTTACATTTTCTGCCGTACATCTGTTCAACACTTGTGCTTTCTACTTTGCACTTTCTATATCTGTTCATGCACTGTGCTTTCTGCTTTGCACTTTCTAAACCTGTACATCTATTTATGCATTGTATTGATCACATACCACTACATTTTCTCCGCAACTGTGGGTCTATGCATATTTTTTGACTCTAGCTTCAAAGCCCCTAGAGGAGCTTCCCCTAGTATTCCCCTATTCACGGAGGTATGATGGTCGACTCCAGTGTAGCTTCGTGAGACCTTCACGTTCATTTGGTACTATTTCGACACTGTGGCTGCTCATGAGGTAACCCAAAACACAGAGTCACTTTTTCTTTAACACTGTTCTAATTCACATTTAGCAACTGATAACAACTAACAATCTGTACAACCTCTATGTGTAGATGATGTGGTAGCCATGGGCCATGATACCAGTCGGTATTTAGGACTAGTACGCAGAGGCCTGGGCCATTTCTCGCTTCCGAATTCTACTTGAGGGCCCAGTCTGCTGGGCCTAGTTCCTGAGCGAGCAGTTCATGTGCCAGACTGTAGGCATGCCTGACCCGATCATTCCAATGGCGCTGCCAGAGTCCATGCGATTAGCAAACAACCTATCCATTGATGAGGTCATTCAGTTTATGGTGGGCTTGGATGCTGACTACATCTGAGCAGAGGGCGACTACACGACCTTCATCTAGACACATCTCATGCAACCCCTGACAGGCGCTGGTGGAGGTGAAGAGGCGGGAGCTCCTGTTGCCAGAGAGGCACCTAGAGTGACCAGGGCGACTAGGACTCGTGCTAGAGGGGCCTCTCGAGTGAGGCAAAGGACCGGTTGGCTAGAGCTTCCGACTGCGCTGACATACTGGCAGCATATCAGAGATGCTTACCAAATTTCGATTGAGCTTGCAGCGGCTGGTCACGAGCTTGTTGGGGTTCAAGGCTCGACTCAGGTATGGACCATTCTTTACGTTTGCACCCCACATTTCATTTTAGATATGTTCATTGTAGATACTGATCACCCAAATGCATTTACAGGCCTCCACAGAGTACACAGGGAGGGCTCTTGAGTTGATAGCCTCCCTAATGGGCATGGTACAGAGGAGAGAGGTGCTGCTCAGTCTCTATGGTATTCATGTGCTTTCTTCAGTTTACATTTCATGCTATCAATTTTCCACCGATGCACTGGCATTTCAACTATAGTCTATTCCAAACTGCACTGATCTGATATACTGCATCTCACACATTGCATTCATACTGTACTCATATTGTATATGATTTCTGCATACATTTATTCTGCACATCATGTCAAGCTGGCATCTGATATACACGCTGTAACTGATATGTTGACAACTATTTTTTTTAGATTCCAGCTGTACCAGCAGCACCAACGGCGGCACCAGCACGAGGACCAGTGGTACCTCCTCTAGTAGCAGGGAGAAAAGGCAGAGGTAGAGGTTCTCGAGGCTAGAGTAGTCCTCTCGAGCCCATCTTTAGGGACGACGATGCTGAGACCAGTGGCTCGGAGAAGGCAGTGAGTTAGCACTCTAGGTCATTCGAGAGTGGAGATGATAAGGCCGGTTTAGGTTCCGAAAGCGGAGGTGACGATGCTGAGGAGCGTTCCCGCGTAGAGAGCGGAGATGATGCCAGCTCTAGTTTCAAGACAGATTCAGACAATGGCTTTGATGGAGACAGTGCCCCAGAGTTCTCTTTTCCAAGAAAGAGGACGAAGAGGGCCTCTAGAGCATGAGGCTACTGGCACTAATTTTTTTTTGTACTTTTGCCTAGTTTCTTTTGTTGGTAGCATTAGCACATTGTACCGCTTCAGTTATGTTTTATTTTCTTTCAAAACTTGTACTCCTCTTTGTAAAAACATGATCGGAATAAAAAGCAGTTTTTATAAAAAAAAAGTGTTGTATTTTGCATCATAAGCACCATATAGCATGGAATGGACATGGAATCTAATTGGCCAAGAGCACTCTTGATTGAAACAAAATCTTAATTGGGTAACGAACCGACCAACAACTGATATACAAAAAAAAAGCAATATATAACTCGATAAACAAAACAACATACAACTTGATAAAACAAAAACAATGTGACAACAACTTAAATACAAAATGACAAACCTGCTAAAGCCGAAAAGACTCAAAACAAGACCATAAAACACTCGAAGATCAAAACAAAACATATGCTTCCATCACTGCCCAACACACAGGTGGACAGCAGGTCAGAGTGAGAGACTGTCGACCATAAATAGGGGTTGCCAGCCACATGTCGACCATGAGAGGTGGCTTGCCGGCCACCAATGCGGCTTGCCGGCAACCTGCCAACCACCTGCCGGCCATCAATGTGAAGGACCTCTAGATTGTTGACACCTGGCTTCCACTCACTGCCTTATCTTCTACAAAAGGTTGAGCCTCGTGATTTCTTCGTTTCAGCTGCAAATTCTTCACAAATGGAGCCATTTTTTGCCGAAAAACTCTCGGATTAGATTGTGACTTTAGACGACTTGAAAAAAATGAATTTCTTGGGTTTCGATATAAATACACTTTTCCCGTTGAGCCATTCTCTGCTTTGTTTTTCGTTCCTTCATGCCGCAGCTAGATGCTGGAATCCAATTACACATGTCTTTAGCTTAGGGGGACAAGAGATATGCCCGACAATCAAAAACTTTCATACGCCAATGGAATCCTGGCGCGATAAGGAAATCATACCTCAGCCCTGTTTTGGCCACATCTAAGCTTTAGGACGGATGTGTGGCCTCACTTTACACGAGGCTCGATCTTTGGTTCACAATAGAGAGCTAGATATTCCCAGCCTGATTCATCAATTTTCCGATGTTGGTGACCACGATGACCTTCTCTGGCGAGATTTTCGGCAACACACCCTTTGCTTGTGTATGCTGGCTCATTTCCTTCTTGCCCCTAGTTTCGGCGAGTCGAGCATTCGATTGATTGAAGTGGCCCAAGGTTTGAAAGAAGACAAGAGCTGCACTGGTTTGGTGTTGGCCGAGACTTTGATGGGCTTAGACGCCTTCCATCGGCGAGAGACTACCAACATCACAGGGAGTCCACTACTTTTTTAGGTATTGTTTCCTGCCCTTTCTCATGTGTTTCTTACATCACTCGACACTCATGCTTTGTTTTTCTCTCAACATACATCTCTCTATTCTTTAATCTCTTTTTTATTTCATCCCTTCCCAAATGTGGCTTATAGATAAGTTGAAGGTAGTGGACTCATGCCTTGAGTACTCAGCTCGAGGCTATTTCTTTCGCCACCAACTAGTGGATTTCCCAAACGAGGGATGGTGGTGCCATTGGATGTGCAATAGATCTACTGCTGACATAGCTTGGCATTGCCCCTGGCTTAATGTAGACACTCCATTTTTGACCGTCCTCAAGACTTGGTTGTCATTGTTTGAACACCCGATGATTGTGTTTGCTCGTGTTCGTTTTGAGTCCCTGAAGGTCTCGGCTAAGCACCTTGCCTTGGAGCCTCTAATCTTGTCTGTTTTGTGCTTGGTTGCGGACCAAGAGCTTGTTGCTTCACTTCTGGAGGAGAGGGTGGCATGTCGGCCATTCCCTTAGCCTGCCGGCCATGACTTGTGCCTACCGGCCACCAGTGGTGGCCGGTCAGCTATGTTGATGGCTGGTTGGCCACTAATGATGGCCGACGACCATTTTTCTCCTTTTTCAGATATTTATTTGCCAGCTATGCCAGCTGTTGTTCACTGATGCTCCGTTCCATACACGTATATGAAGGGATGAATACAAGCCTTTGACTTGTTTTTCTATATAATAGGGGGTCTCTTCCCCATTTGAGAGATTACACAATTTTATAAGCAAAAATTTCCTCTGTCTCTCTCTAGAATTCTCTCTCTCTCTCTCCCTAATTTGTGCTTGAAAGTGAGAATTCTCTACACCTTTGCAAAGAGACCCTTAACCAAACATCCTCATCTTAGGGTTGAGGTTCTTTGAGGCTTGTTTGGAGCTCCTAAGGTTGGCTTGAGCTCAGATTTGGACCTATTTTAGTGTTGTGCTTCAAGAGGTAAAGACTTTACCTTATAAGCTTTGATTTAGTTATCTTTTTACACTATTTTTTGGCCTGGTTTTCAACTACAAAAACCTGTAATTTTTTAGCCTTAACATGTTGGTTTGAGATCATTTTGTGCTAAGGGGTTGACTACCCTTCTTGTTACTTATTTGTGTAAGCTTTTGTACCATCCTCTAGCATATTAAAGTCAACTTTTTTTGTCCTTTAAACTGCTGAATTCCTGGGGAATTTCAGTGGCAAAAATTTGGTTTTGAGGTCCAAAATAGGAGGGGGTGGCCTCCCCTCCTTATCTCTTGTTTGCAAGTGTAGATAGCCTAACATGTGAGCATGTTTTTCTACCTTTTTGTGACTTGATCTCAGCATGTTTTAGGCTCTAATTTGGGCTACTTTAGCTCTGTTTTGGGCTGCTTTGATCATATGGCTCATGTTTTGTATAGCTATGGTGTATATGCCTTCACTAGTTTTTGTATTTTAAGGCTTCTGTCATGCTTTGCTTGAGATGATTGCATGATACAACATCATTTGACATGTGATTTCAGTGCATATATCTCTGTCACACTCTCACTTATTTCACTCTTTCATTGCTTTTGAGAGATGTGCTTTAAGCCTTGTTTGCGAGCTATCATGTGCGCATGTTTTTCTTGCCTCTTATGTTTTAATCTTAGCATGTTTTGGCTACTGATTTGGCATGTTTAAACTCTGTCCAGAGCTGGTTTGGTCATTGAACCTTGATATTGCATGCCTCTAGTGTAATGCTCTTCACTAGTTTAATGTTTTTGGCTTTTGAACATGTTGTGCATGTGTTGCTTGCATGATTTAGTGTCTTTTGCATGCCATTTCAGCATTGAAAAGTCTGCGACCTCCCTCTATTCTTCACTTTTTAACTTGCTTTGAAAGTGGTCTTGAGCCCCTTGTTGGCTTGAGTGTGAACTTGAGGTTCTCATGCCTAATGGTTTTAACCCTCTCTTGAGGGTTCCTCCTAACCAATAGCATGAGGTCTCTTTCATGCTCAAGACACTTGTGGTTTAGGCCATCTTTCCAATTAGAGGACATTCATCTTGGACTTAACCAATTAAAGAATGGTTTGGTAATGCTAAAATGAGTAAACAAAATTGGGCAAGTAAAACATGAACAAGATAAGCATATTTGTGTTGCATTGCATGTGTTTGGATCAAACGTTAATCCAAACACAAGAAATGAGGGATGTTTCATACTCAAAGTGATGAAACGTGTCACATTTCTTGGTCGCCATCACCCTTGATCATGCATGATAGGGTAGTGGTCCTTCAAGTCTTATTTGTGCATTCATTGACTTTGTACAAGCTTGACTCTTTGGCTATCATGCATTGAAAATGCTTGGTTGATGGCTTGAGAGCGAAGAATTACACTCCTTTGAGCTTGAGAAATGATAAGGAGAGTAATAGTACATATATTGTGTGAAAATACACTGCTTTGCCTCTGTTTGCTCTCTATTGCAGCAAAAAGGAGAGTTTCAGGAAAATGGTGGCCGACAGCCACAAAGAGTGGCCGACCGGCCACTAGTAGTGGCCGACAACCACTTATGGTAGTCGGCCGACCATCAGAGTGGCCGACAACCACCTATGGTAGTTGGCCGACCATCAGTGGAAAAGTTGTTCAAAATGTTCTTGTGTTGGGGCAGAAGCAGTATAGAAATTGGTGCAATGTTCAGAGATCAAAGCAAAGTGCAAACAGAGGCAACCGAAGGCAAGGCGGTGGATTTTCGGGACGAAGTCAACCGAGCATGCATGCGTTCCTCGCCCTCGAGGCCATTTTAATTGCTTTAATTAGTTAGCGTAGCTAATTATTCAATTCGTTTTGTAAAATCTTAATTAGCTTAGCATAGCTAGTTATTCAATTGTGTTGTAATTAATTAGCTAGAATAGTTAATTAGTTAGTTTATAATAATTAGCTTAGCTTAGTGTAGCTTAGCTTATTTATTTGGACCCTCCTTCGCAAGGGCATAATGTTGTAATAAGCGTGCGTGCGTGTGTGCATGTCTTCCAACCCCGCGTCTTTCTCCCTTTTACTTAACCGCTTTCGATGGTTAGTTAGGGTCATGTTTCGATTAGCATACCTTATGTTCGTATGCGTGCATCATTCATTTGTTTTGCATGCACCGAGGCTCGGCGCATCATTCAAACTGCATTGAATTTCAATACAGTGTTGAATACACTCAGGATCAGTGAAAATACAGTGCATGTGTGCACATTTCCAGTTAAATAGCTATCGAGTGCGGGTGTGTTCGCAGTGAACTTTAGCATGTGATGCAATAGTTTGTTCGGATCATTTCAATGGATCATTTCAGTGAAAATACAGCGCGTGTGCACGTGTTCAGATTCAAATAGATATCGGGTGCCGGTGTGCTCACAGTGAACTACAGCATATGATGTATCAGTGCAGTGTGTGTGCACGTGTTCAGATTCAAACAAATATTGAGTATAGGTGTGCTCGCAGCAAACTACAACATGTGGTATATCGGTGTATCCGGGCTAAGCAATTAAGGAATAGAAATGACTATTGCAGTTATGTGTTCTACATTGTAGAAAATGAAATAGAGAAGAGTGTACCTCAGAAGCGCCGAAGGACAGATGTGACTTTAGCTCGCGCAGTAGAAGCTCTAGTGGCACGCCCCTGGCAAAACTCCAGAACTGGCGAAGTCCGTCAGGAGGCAACACGTGTATAGCCGGCCTGTAAGTCACCGGGTCGAACGGTCGCACACTCAAAGGCAAGAGCTCGGCCTCAGGGTCCGTATCCTGCTCCGGGGGAGTCCCGCCTCATGGAACATCGTCCGCCATCTCAAAAATAGGGCAAAAATGGCTGAGAAGGTGAAAAAAGGACGAGAATGTAAAAAGTCAACCCAAAAGTCAACCCCGAGAGGTCGAAAAATGGACGGAAAGGTCGGAGTGTAGGAAAGGGCACGAAGACCAAGGAAAACTTGGGGAAAACAAGCCCCAAGTGGTGGAAACCAAGAAAAAGTCACCGAAACCAAGTTTTGTTCAGTTCAAAATGTGCGAAATGCGAAGGGTTTCGCGAATCAAACGACGAAAAGGTGGCAAAAATAAGAGAAAAGTATGGATCGAGGGT
This sequence comes from Camellia sinensis, assembly GCF_055761805.1. Taxonomy (NCBI): domain Eukaryota; kingdom Viridiplantae; phylum Streptophyta; class Magnoliopsida; order Ericales; family Theaceae; genus Camellia; species Camellia sinensis. The sequence goes on from NC_138967.1 coordinate 156,264,884, forward strand.
TGGAAAACGACCTAGAGAGAAAGGGGGAGAGTTTTCGAGCTTGAGGCAAGTGAAGAAATAGGGCTAGGAGCCCTATATTTAAAGACCCGTGGCCAAAAGGACAAAATTGCCCCGAATAGGCATTTTTGGCTTGTCGGCCACATTGTTGGCTGGTCGGCCAAATATTTGGCCGGTGACCTTATTTCGTGGCCGATGGATGGCCAGTGGTCTTCCCCGGTGGCCGGTGAGTCTCATACACCCTTGTTTGGGTCAGATATGTGGTTTGGGGCCTTATTTGCTCAAGACAGTGCAAGGAAGTGCACTTTTGAACCTTGACCGGCCTTCGTGTTGACCTCGAGCCATGTTTCCTATATTCAATGCTCAGTACGCGCAAGGTATATCCTTTTCGTATCCTTTGGTATCTTGTAAGGTTCAATAACCACTTTAAACGCGTTGCATTGCATGTTTTGCTTCATTTATGATAAACATGCATAGGTTGCATTGTTATGCACGTCTACGCACGTTGTAACGCACACAACTTGCATTGTTATACATTGTTCATTTGGATTGTCATGTATCTCAACAAAACGCGTCTTGTCACGCATTTGAGTTTACATGCATTGTCATGCATTTCAACAAATGCGCGTTGTCGCGCATTCGAATTCATTTGCATTGTCATGCATCTCAACAAAACGCGTGTTGTCACGCATTTGAGTTTACATGCATTGTCATGCATTTCAACAAATGCGCGTTGTCGCGCATTCGAATTCATTTGCATTGTTATGCATCTCAACTACATGCATTGTCATGCATATTCCTTATCACGCATCGTCATGCACACCTCATTTGTATTGTCTTGCATTCCCTCACTTTGCATTGTCATGCACTTCAGTACATGCATTGTTGTGCATTTCCTCATTTGCATTGTCATGCATGTTTCTCATTTCGCATTGTCATGCATATCCTTTATATTGCATTGTCATGCATATCTCTCATTCGCATTGTCATGCATATTCTTTATATTGCATTATCATGTATTTCAGTACTGTGCATTGTCATGCACATTTCAAATTTGCATTGTTATGCGTTCCCTTACCATGCATTGTCATGCATATCTCTCATTCGCATTGTCATGCATATCCTTTATATTGCATTGTCATGTATTTCAGTACTGTGCATTGTCATGCACGTTTCAATTAGCATTGTCATGCATCTCTCTATTGTGTATTGTCGTGCATGTTTTTTATTTGCATTGTCGTGCATTTCCTTATATATTGCATTGTAGTTTGCATGCATTCATTGCATTATCCATCTATGGCTTGCGCCTTTCCATGTTGAGCTTGGTCTGGTATGTGCCCATACTTTTCACGTTGAAGCATGGTTATGAGATTTTGTGTACGTGCCTAGTGTTGAGGGTGACGACACCATTTCCGTGTTAGACGTGGTTTGTTTGTGCCCATGTCTTTCCTAGGCAAGGTACGGTTTGGACGCGCGCCTTATCCGCCCCATTCGTTGCATATAGAATATAGGTTGCATTGTCTTGCATCCTCCCATCCACCCGCGTTGTTTCGCATTCTTAGGTTGCATTATCTTGCATCCTCGCGTCCACCCGCCTTGTTTCGCATTCTTAGGTTGTATTGTCTTGCATGCTCCCGTCCACCCTCGTTGTTTCACATTCTTAGGTTGCATTGTCTTGCATCCTCCCGTCCACTCGCGTTGTTTCGGATTCTTAGGTTGTATTGTCTTGCATCCTCCCGTCCACCTGCGCCGTTTCACATTCTTAGGTTGCATTGTCTTGCATCCTCCTGTCCACCCGCGTTGTTTCACATTCTTAGGTTGCATTGTCTTGCATCCTCCCGTCCACCCGCGTTGTTTCGCCTTCTTAGGTTGCATTGTCTTGCATCCTCCCGTCCACCAGCGTTGTTTCGCATTCTTAGGTTGCATTGTCTTGCACCCTTCCATTCAAGTCCCTATACACATTGCATGCATTGTCGCGCCATGCTTTACTTATATGTGTTCAAGTTTCTTTACACATTGCACACGTTGTCGCGTATGCTTTACTTATATGTGTTTATGTTTCAAATCGCATTGTTATACGCACACTCGGGTTGCGTTGTTATGCACCCCTTCCATCCGCATTGACATGCACCCCTTCACTTGCGTTGTCACACACTTTCAATTGCATTGTTATGCATACTTCTAACAATATTATACCCGTTAAGTTTCTTTCTCTTTCAAGCACGATATTGTATGTACGGTTTATTTGAAGCTGGCACGACCAGACGAGCCGCACAGGTATTGTATTCTCCGCGTCAAGCGTATTGAGAATTGAATAATTCTCTTACACCCTTTCTGCATTGTAGTGTGGTTTGGCTTATATTAGCTTAAAACTGTTGCATGTTATGCTTCATGACAGCTTTCTTTGCATGATCATAAGTTATGCTCAGCTTTATGCATTGTCTTGCATTTTGCCCCTGCCTTTGGGCGCATACCTTTGTCTGTAGCTTGTATGCTTTGTCTAAGTCTTCGGCCTTGTCAAAAATGGGTCGTCTCTGGGCTTTGACATTCACTCCCGTCACTGTTATGGCTTTCGAGTTCTGTCAAAGAGGGGCAACTGTAGACACCCCATTTTTGACCGTCCTTAAGACTTGGACGTCACCGCTTGAACACTCGGTGATCATCCATGTTCGTGTTCGTTTTGAGTTCTCGGAGGTCTCGGCTACGCGCCTTGCCTTAGGATCTCTCGACTTGCTTGTTTTGTGTTTGGTTTTGCACCAAACACTTGTTGTTTTGCTTCTGAGGGTAGGGAATGGCTTGTTGGCCAACCCCACACATCACCAGCCATGGCTTGAGGCCACCGGCCCTATTTTGTTGCTACCGGCCATTGGTGATGGCCGGTCGGCACTCTTTGTGGTCGGCCGACCATTGTTTTGGTCAATTTGTCATTTTTGGCTGGTCGACCACTGTTCATCTGCTTTTGGCAGATATTTTATGCCAGCTGTGATAGCTGGCATCCACAATGCACCCCCTTCATACACGTGTATGGAGGGATTCCCCTCTTGCTTAGCTTGTCTTGTAAGCTTTGCAAGATTGGAATCCCTATAAAGGGAAGGCTTCTCCTCCCTCCTCAAAGGTTCCAAAAAAGTTCTAGAGGTCTGAAATTAGGGTTAGAGAAGTCCTATATCTATCTATCTCTATATCTCCCTCCCCTTTTGATTTGTGTGTGTATAAGGTTGCTTTGTTCTTAGTTTTGCACTAAGACACCTAGTATTACACTATACCTTAGTTGCTGAGGTGCCAAAGGGTTGTTATTAGAGTTTTTTGAGCTAGTTTTGACCTAAGGAGGCTACTGGAGTGGTCTTCTTGAAGAAGGTCTTCAAGGGTAAGAACCTTACCCCTTTATTCCCCATTTTTGCACAAGCTTTTAACCTATCTTGTATCTATTTTTAAGCTTAGCTATAAACTAATAAAATTTCTGTTTTTACTTGCTTTTGAACTTTGTTTAAGGTCACTTTGAGGTTTCGGGTTGTTTCCCCCCTCCAAGGCCTTGTTAGGCCTTGTTTTAGGCTATACCTTTTGGCCATTGTTTTGGTCTTTGAATGACCTCTCTACCACTGAAATCCAGAGAATTTTCAGTGGTGGGGAGGTGGTTTTGAGGTCCTAAATGGGAGAGGGTCATCCTCTCTCCATGTTGCCTTTGATGCTTGCACAAATGGCTTGTGTTGTGGCTTGTATGCCTAGCTTGTTTTAGCTCCATTTCAATGCATATTAGGCTTTGTTTTGCCATGATATAGCACTGTTTTAAATTGGTTTAGACATGCCTTATATGCTCCATACACTTGTCTTGTAATCCCATGTTTTGGCCTTAACATGCATCATGATGTACCTTGACTTTCTAGCATGATTTTGGCTTAGCTTTGTGAAGCTTTTATGCATGTTTTGGTATGCTTAAGGTCTAATTTTGGTTGTTTGGGTCATCCATGACTCGCTTTGTTTAGCTACCTTGCAACCTAGCTTGTAGGCTTTGAGTATTGGATCCTCTAGCATGCTTTACTTGCACTATTTCACTGACTTGGAGTCATTTACCATGCCATTTCAGTCCATATGGCATGCTTGTTTACTCACAATTGATGCTTCTCTAATGTCTGAAAGAGTTTGTGTTTCATGCTCCATGTTTGCGCCATTATGTATGCCATCATGTGTAGGCATTTGGGATGCCATCTAAGTGTGTCTTTGGCCTTGTTTTGGTCTGCCTTGGGACTATTTTGAGTCCCTTTGGCCCTTTGAGGCTTGGTTGGCATGGCAATGGCTTGAGCCCCTTGGCTAGCCTTGAGCCTCGGACCTTGTTGCATGCTTTGCTTGACTTGTTTAGTTGGTTTGGCACCTTTTCTAACATGATTTTCAGAGCTTACAATGTATGCCATTTGTCCGTGTTTGTTCCTTTTAAGTGTGCTTAAAAGTTGCCTCTTTATGCTTAGGCATTGAACCATGTTTGCATGCATGTTTGTATGTGCATTTGCCTTCATTTCCTTGGCATATTGGCCACTGTTTTAGACCTAGTAGAGAGCTGTACATCTTGGTGTAAGTCCATCCTTTGCATGTTGTTGCATGCTCGCCTTGCGTGCTATTGCATGCTTGACCTATTGCATGTTGTTGCATGTTTGAATCACTTTGCATTTGGCATACATTTTCTTTGTTAAGTTGCTTTACATGTTTCCATGCTAAGTCCCCTTCACATATTGTTTCATGTTTGTCATTAGCATTATTGTTACATGCCTCGCATGCTTGTTTGCATGTTCATGTTGCATACTTAGCTTGCAAGCTTAGGATGCATAACATTGTGCATATCATGCATGCCTTGCCTCTTGATCAAGCATGATAGAGGTTGGGTCCTTTATGTGTTTTGTGTGCATTCCATTTGACATTGAAATTGTACACTTTGGCCTCTTGGACCATCATGCATTGAAATGCATGATTGGTGGCCCAAGAGTCGAGTACCATACTCCCTTGAGTCTTAAACATGATAGGGAGGTTTGTTGTGCAGACATTTGCTTTGAAATGCATTGCCATGTCTTGTATGTTCTCTGCTGCAGCAAAACAGGGTTCTGCAGGAAGGGATGGACGACCGACCACATTGAGTGCCGGCCGACCACAAATCTCTGGCTGAGAGCTACATTAATGGTCGATGACCATTTTTCCATGGCCGGTGACCATTCCTCTTGGCCGGTGGCATCCCACAACCCTCAGGGAGTATTTCAGAAGCATCCTTGGGATCTATGCAATCTTCAGAGAAGAAAAACAGTGCAAACAGAGGCAGCAAGATATGGCAATGGATTTCCGGGCGGAATCGAGCACGCGTGCGTTCATCCCTCTTCCCGAGGCCTCTTTACTGCTTTTCTTAGCTTAATTGACTCGTTAGTTAGTTAAGTGTTGTAAATATTTAATTAGCTTGCAGACTAATTAATTTGTATTATTCTTTCGGTCCCTCTGAGGGAGGGCACAATTGTGTAATAAGCGTGCGTATGTGTGATGCATGTCTTCCAACCCCCACTTCTTTCTCCCTTTTACTTACCTGCTTTCAATGGTTAGTTCTAGGGCATGTTTCAATTAGTATCCTTATGCTATGCATGTTTGCATCATTCATCTGTATCGCATGCACCGAGCTCAGCGCATCATACTAATTGCGTAAGTATTTCAATTCCAACTTGAATACGTGTTGAATTGTTGCATTTCATATGCCATTGTAGATTAGCCGAACCTATTCTAGCTGCATGTTGTATGCGTTGCATTAGCCATTTTGACATGGACTTAGATCATGCATTTGATTACTAACATGTTCCTTGTTTTGGCTTGGAGTACACTGTAAGTGTTTATGCTTTAGCATCTTGCATGTATGTGAGTGTTAACATGACGGCATGCTTGCCATAAGGCTAATTTCTTATGTGCTATAACTGCCTGAATGCCTGTGGGTGAAGGTTGGGTTGCTTGAATTGGATTAAATTCATCGAAATCCGTGTTTTAGCCTACTTGCGAGTAGCAAACCTCAAACCATTTTCCAAACAAACGGATATGCGATGCATTATTCCAAATTAGGCGATCCAGTCTATACTTGTTTTGCTGTACGCATCACGTAGTTAAAGACTAGCTAATAACCGGAATAGGGACGCATAATATTTTCAAAACGAGATATCATGGTTAGTAGAGGCCGATCTTTGGATCGGGCGAGCGGGGGTGCTCACGAAGTGACCTTCCCCAATTGTACCGAAGTTCCTGAGCCGAGGCAACTTTGGTGATGACGGACACGTGGCCTTAGGCAACGAGTCAAGGTTTCCTAAATTTCCCCAAAACAAAATATTTAGGTAGCGACTCTGTATCTGGCCAAGCAGTCCATGTTTGGCACTTCTTTCAAAAAATCTGTTTTCAAAACGATTTGCCGAATTTGGACTCTTTGATGATTCATCGGTCTTGCATTGCATTCTGCGAGATTAGATATAGGACCGTGACAATGAGTCCTGAACTGTAGTGAGCCCCAAATGAACAAAACGGGATTCCCTCCTGGGATGTTCGGGGACATCTACACACCCCAAACTGCTAGACTATCAGGCAACTTACTGAACCACAATCCTGAAAAAAGTAAAGCTTGCTGCTTCCCTTCTTGAGTCCGATACTGAAACTGACACACCCGTCATTCCTTTAGTTATGAACCGTCGTCGTGGTCGAAGTTTATCTATTGAGAGGACTCCTTTTGCCTCCAGTTTCATAGGAGGAGGATCGATGTCCAAGAGAAGGGTGTTGGTGGACCTAGAGGCGGAAGCTTTTGGCTCTTCTTCTATCCTGGAGACTCCTTTGGTCAAGGCCAGACCAAAGAGTCTAATGGATGTGAAATGAGAGGTGGGGGCCTCTGGCCCTTCCGCTGCTTATATTGATCTCGCTGCCTTAATTGCTGAGAGGAAGAAAAAGATGAGAAGGGAGACTAGCAAGGCTATAGCTGGCGGGGCTTCTGAGGAGCTCATTGTCGATGAATCTTTTGAAAAATAGGAACCATCCATGCTTCATCATGGCAGGCCCATTTCTACTTCTGACTCAGTTGTTGCTTCTGGAGATTTGGCTTTTGATTTGACTAAAACCCTGTTGATTCTAGTATGTATGGCAGATCATAACGGACTTCGCGATATCCTAATCTTGAAGGGAACCCTTCAAATGATGACTGTTGTGAGTGTTTCTTTATTTCTTTTTATGTTCTTTACTAGTTTGTATCGTTACATTTCCTTTAGTACATGTTTATTTGCTACAGTGTATCCAGAGGATGCATCTCCCAAGCTAAAGCACTGGAGAGGGCCGTGCTGCAGGCCGCCATGAGTACTGAGAGGTTGACAACAAACTTGGAGACCAAAAAGGAGGGTCGTAGAACTGCAGAGAGAGAGAGAGAGAGAGAGAGAGAGAGAGAGGTGTTCTGTCTGAATAAGGTTGCCTCTTCTGCTGAGAAGTGCAAGCAGGCTGCTACTGGGGTCCAGGCCCAGCTTGATGGAAAGGTGGTTGAGTTTGAGGGAGTTATAGCTGTGATGGATGCTGAACGTTCAACTTTGGAGGCCAAGCATTGGCAGCAAGGCTGGGATGAAGCTGGAGCTACCTATAAGGAAGAGGTATTGGTACTTCGTGACAAGCTCTTCCTGAAAGACTGGATGAAGGTCTTGACTACTGCTCAAATTCCTGAAGAATCCTCTTTGTTTTAGAATGTTCTAGTTCCCTTAAAGTCTCTGGGTCTGACGATTGCTACCATCTCCACTACTCCTCCTGCAAATATTTCCACAGGAATTGATTCTACAAACAAGACTCTGAAGAGCGGTGCTGCCAGTGAAGTAATAGATATTGAAAGGGGTGGAACCTGGAGACTGAGGTTATGGGAGACGTGGTTAAGGAGGCTCATGTTTCTCAGGATGTTGGAGGTGCCTCTACTTTTCCTCCCCAAGATGACAAGAACAAAATTATGAATGTTACCCCTGAAGTTCCTCCTGCTGATGAGAGTTAGAGTGTTTTTTGTTTGAAAAGACTTGAAGTTTTTTTTTTTTTTTTTTTCTTTCTGATACACTAGAGCTCGGTCTTTCGGACGAGTAGCCTCGTGATGCTCGTTAAGACAATTTTTCTTCCTCTTGTTGTTGTTTTGTGAGGCCGGCTGTGCCATTGTTGAATGATGGAATTTTTTCCTTTTATATTTGCAATCTGATACTCTGATACTTTCTTATGCCAATGCTTGTATTATCTATACTGTCTGCCCTGGCCAAGCACTGTTCGGACTTCAGGGCAGAACCGATGCTCGGTCTGGTTACTTGATATGCTATATGGTTGTGCATGGGTTGAAATCGAAGGAGAATGTCTTACTTAGGTCCCGGTTGTTTCCAAGAAAAACAATTGTTTCCCCTCATCTGGAGCTAAGTAAGATCGGCATTGTAGATCTTTGCCCTTGGACAAAATTGTTGAAGTCTTGTTTCAATTTTGATAGCAGGAGTGTACTTGAAAAATATAAAGAAGTAAAGTCTCACTCAGGTCCAGGTTGGTTCGAAAAAATAATTGTTTGCCTTCACTTGGAGTTGAGTAAGATTAATGCTAGGAGTTTGATCCTAAAAGAATTAACCAAGTTGGTTCCAACTTTGCTTGTATGGAGTATTACTGAAGTATTGATGTGTTTATACTTAAGAAATTCTATGATTTCCAAAAAAGAAATGATCAGTGAAAAATTTGTTAGTGTGGTGTCCACCAAGCAATTTCACTTGGCTAAGGTCCATTTTAGTTGCCAAACATAATTCCACCAAGCAATTCCACTTAGCATGTTTGAGTGCTAACCAAATTTAAATTCCGTTCGGTCACTCTAAAACGAAGTCCGCTTGGTTAAAACCAAAGCTAAATCCGTTTGATAATCATCAAAGCTAAATTTGTTTTGTTAACACCAAAGCTAAGTCTGTTTGATAATCATCAAAGCTAAATCTGTTTGGTAAACACCATAGCTAAGTCCGTTTGGTAATACCAAAGCCAAGTTCGTTTGGTAAACACCAAAGCTAAATCCGTTTGGTAAACACCAAAGCTAAGTTGGTTTGGTAAACACCAAAGCTAATCACTTTTATTTTGAAATATGCCCCTAGGGCTTCGATTATAAAGACTAGGTTAAGCAATAATCTATTCTAACCATAAAGCTGTATAGGTTCTGGAAACAAAAAGGTCAAAGAAGTAAGGAAGCATTCTCATTAAGCAACAGATAAATGCTTGTACACTTGACAGATAATTTTGGGGGTCTAGTCTATTGATAGTACTTTTTGAGGTTGGCTACATTCTACGGCTGAGGTGTGGCTTTGCCCTTGAGATCTTCCAAGTAGTATGCTTCGTTCCCATCTTCAACTGTAACCTTGTAGGGCCCTTCCTAGTTAGGTTCTAACTTCCCTTCTCCAGGCACCTTTTTTGTGGTCCATAACTTTCCTCAGAACCAGCTCTCTAGGTGTGAATTGTCTTGGAAGAACTTTATCAAAACTCTTGATAAGCTGCTGCTGATAGTCGACAAGTCTGATCACTGTTGCTTCTCTTTGGCCTTCCGCTATGTCCAAGGCTTGTGCAATAAGTTCCTCATTACTTGTATCTTCAAACAATTCTGATCAGAGGGTTGGGAGACCGACTTCCAGTGGAATGAAAACCTCCATTTCGTAGGTCAATGAGCAGGGTGTTTCCCTTGTTGAGTGTCGTGTCGTGGTTAGATAAGCCTATAACACATGGGGAAACTCTTCGACCCACTTCCCCTTTTCACTTTCAAGCTATTTTTTTACCCTGTTAATGATGGTCTTCTTTGACGACTCTGCCTACCTATTGCTCAGTGGGTAGCCCGGAGAGGAGTTTCAATATTCAATCCTAAGATCAGCACAGAACTTCTTGAATATCTTTTCGTCAAATTGTGTTCCGTTGTCTGCAATCAATTTCTGTGGGATGCTGAAACAGAGCACTATATTCCTTGTAACAAATCGCTTGGCCTCTAATTCCTTAATGCTTGCCAGTGTTTCAACTTCCACTTATTTGGTGAAATAGTCGGTTGTAGTGATGAAGAATCGTCTGTTCCTAATCCCCCCTGCCAAAGGTCCAATGATGTTCAAGCCCCACTGAGCGAAAGGCCATGGGCTAGTAAGCAGAGTAATATTTTTGGCTGGCTAATGAATAAGTGGAGCAAACCTCTGACACTTATAACACTTCAGAACGTACTACTGCGCGTCTTGCTACATCTGTGGCCACCAGTACCCATGAGTGAGGGCACAGTGCACCAGTGACTGTAGACACCCCATTTTTGACCGTCCTCAAGACTTGGATGTCACCGTTTGAACACTCGGTGATTATCCATGTTTGTGTTCGTTTGGAGTTCCCGGAGGCCTCGGCTCGCGCGCCTTGCCTCAGGATCTCCGAACTCGACCGTTTAGTGTCTGGTTCCACACCGAACACTTGTGTTTTGCCTTGGAGAGGCAGGGTAGGGCTTGTAGACCATCCCCACCTGCCACCGGCAGTGGCTAGAGGCCACCGGCTGGTTTTTGCTGCCACCGGCAATGTGTGTTGCCGGCCGGCACTATTTGTTGCCGGTCAGCACTATTTAGTGCCGGCCGGCACTTTTTTTTGCCAAGATGGCATTTTTGGCCAGCCGACTACTGTGCATCTGCTTTTGTAGATATTTTAAGACAGCTGTCTTGCTTTTGGCTCCCCTCCATACACGTGCATGGAGGGATCTCTCTCTTGGAAGCTTGTCTTGTAAGCTTTACAAGACAAAAGCTTCTATATAGAGAGGGGTTGGTCTCTTGGCTTAAGAGGTTAGACACTTAAGATATTTTGAGAGCTTAGACAGCCATTGTTAGGGTTTGAGTTCTAGGGTTAGGGTTAGATACACACCCTATCTCTCTTTCCCTCTCTTTTGTGCTCTTGTGTGTGTTTTAGTCCATACTATTGCACACAAGCACCTAGTGTTTCACCTTCCTCTTGGAGCTGAGGTTCTAAAGGATTGATTTTGGAGTTTTGGTGTTGGATTCAAGCCAAAGAAGGCCATTGGAGCATCATTGTTGAAGAAGGCTTCAAGGGTAAGAATCTCACCCCTTTATTTCCCATTTTTGCACCCTATTTCTACCTATCTTAAATTCGTTTTTGAGCTTGGTGTATAATACAAAAAAGTTATATTTTTAAGCCCTCTTTATTGTTTATTAAGAGTGTTTTTTGGTTTGGAGGTGTTTGACCCCTCTTAGGCCTTGAAAGGCCTTGTTTTTGTGCTATTTTGTGCTAGTTTCGGGACTTTGGTGTTTGGGCCTCTTCACCACTGAAATCTTGAGGGATTTCAGTGGTGAAGATGGTGCCTTGAAGTCCCAAGAAGGAGAGGGCCACCCCCTCTCCTTGTTGTCCTTGAAAAGGGCATGTTTTGGCCTCTTGAGGGAGCACCATGTTAGAGGGTGTATTGACCATGACTTGGCTGCATTTTATGCTTAATATGTCATGTTATGCCTCTGTTTTTACTTGGTTTTGGTACTCCATGCATGCTTAGCATAGTTGCCATATAATGCCTTGTTATGCCTTAGCATGTCTTAGGTTGTGTGCCTTTGTTTCTAGCATGTTTTAGGCTTACATTTGTGAAGATTTTGTGCTTATCTTGACATGTTTTAGGTCTGTCCATAAGTGTTTGGGTTGATTTTGGCATGCTTGGTATAGCTCCTTTGTATTTGGGCTTGTTGGCCTTGAGCATATGCATGTATAGTATGGCATCTTTGCATTGATTTGGTGATTTGGGATCATCCACCATGTCATTTCAGTTCTATTTGCATGCCTATATGTTTACCTTGGATGCATCTTTAATGCCTCATAAGCTTGTGTAGCAATGCTCCTTGTTTTGGCACTTGTGCATGCCTCTAAATTTGAGCCACTTAGATGCCATCTAAGTAGTCCTTTAGCCTTGTTTTAACATGCTAAGAACCTATTTTTAGTTGCTTAATGCATGCCATGTTTGTTGTGATAAACGTGCTTCAAAGCTTCATGACTTGCCTCAAGTACTTGGACCATGCTTGCATGCATTTGCTTGTCTTGTTTAACATGATTTGGCATCATTTTATGACATGATTTTTAATGCTTATGTTGCATGCTATGTGTCCATGATTACCCCCTTTCAAATGTGTTTGAGGGTTGTTCAATTTGTGCTTAAGTGTTGGCCCTCAATTATGTGCATGTGTGTATGTATTTGGCCCCCCCATATTATGGCATTTTGGCCACTGTTTTGGGCCTATTTAGAGCTGCCTAATTCATGTATAAGTCCATCTTTGCATCCATTTGCATGCCCCTATGTTTGCTTGTATGCTTGCATAAGTTAGTTGCCATGCCATGTTGCATCCTTAGCTTGCATGCTTAGGTTGCATTGCATCTTGCATGCATGCCTTGTTCCTTGACTTGATGATAGGAATTGGGCCTTGTTTGGTTTGATTTGGTTTGCATGCATTTGAAATCAAAGTTGCATACTTGGTTCTTTGGGCCATCATGCATGGAAATGCGTGATTGGTGGTCCGAGAATCGAGGCACATGCCCCTTTGAGTCATTATCATGATAAGGGACATGGTTGGTGCATATATGCCTTGAATTGTGATGCCATGCTTTGCCTTGCCCTCTGTTGCTGTCATTTGCAGATTCTGCAGGAACACTCTGCCGACCGGAAGTGTAAGGTGCCGACCGGCAATAATTTCTCGACCGACAGCTTCACTTTGTGCCGGTGGCCACACCACACTGCTGGTGGCAATTCCATGCAGCCGGTGATGTCTCCCAGCATCCAAGGAAGCAGTCCTGAGGTTTTGGCAACCTCCAGAGGAGTGAAGGAAGGAAAACAGAGGCAGTTCACGCATGGCGGCGCGTTTCCTGAGGCAATTTACTGCTTTCTTAGCTTAAGTTATTTGCTTAGTTGATTAGGCAATTTGTAATATTAATTAGCTTGCGTAGTTAATTAATTTGTAATATTTATTTGGTCCCTCCGAGCGAGGGCAAATCTGTAATAAGTGTGTGTGGGTGGTGTATATGTCTTCCAATCCCCACTTCTTTCTTCCCTTTTATTTACCTGCTTATGATGGTAGATTAGGGCATCTTTAAAATCAGCATACCTTATGCTATGCATGCGTGCATCCATACATTTGTATTACATACATTAGGCTCGGTACATCACGCTAACTGCATTTGTACTTCAATTCAAAAATTGAATATGTGATAGTTGATTGCATTTCATATGCCATGCTTAGGTTAGCCGAGCTTATCTAATTGCATCCTGTATGTGTTGCATTAGGCAGTTTAACATGAACTAGGACACGCATGTTTGCTAACTGGTTTATTGTTTTGGCACGGAGTACGATGTAAGTATTTATGCTTTAGCATCCCGCATGTGTGTGAGTGTTGCCATGACAGCATGCCTGCCATGCGGCTAAGTGCTTATATGAGATAAACTGTTTTGAATGCCTGTGGGTGGAGGTTGGATTGTTTGAGTTGGAAAAACTCGTTGAAATCCGTGTTTTAGCCTACTTGCGAGTAGCAAATTCCAAAGCGCTTTTCAAAACAAACGGATATGCAATGCTTATTTCCAAATTACACAATCTAGTCTATACTTGTTTGCTGCGCGCATAACATAGTAATTCTAGGCTAATAAACGGAATAAGAATACGTAATGTTTTCAAAATCGGATATCATGGTTAGTAGAGGCCGGTCTTCGGACCGGGCGAAAGGGGGTGCTCATAGCTGACCTTCCCCGATCGTACCCAAGCTCCCGAGCCGAGACAACTCCGGTGATGACGGACATGTGGCCTTCGGCACCGAGTCAGGGTTTCCTAAATTTCCCCATTTTAAAAATATTTAGGTGGCGACTCTGTATCTGGCAAAGCAGTCCATGTTTGGCACTACTTTTTCAAAAATCTGTTTCTCAAAACGATTTGCCAGATTTGGACTCTTTGGTTCAGATTAAGAACCGCGACAACGAAAAATCGCGAGTCTGAACTGTAGCACCGAGGTCCCCTCCGCGGACTTGTTACAGTTTCTGGCGACTCTGCTGGGGAGTTTTAGAGAGTTTGACTCGAACTCATGATATCCTGTTTTGATTTCATTTATGTGTTTCTTTGCATTGCACATGCATTGGTGCACCTAGGAACACAGTGTTTGCCATCTGCCATTCCTGAACGGTTTGCCGGAGGCTTGTCTTGTCAAGGCATGACCATAACGCTGACCGGCTATGGGGTCTGACAATATGGGAACACAAACCCCGGTTTTACCGGGGCACCCTTTTCGACCATTCAACCTAGTGCATATTCAGATCCATAGTGACCATTCCAAGTTAGGACATGTTGCTTACCCGATGTTAGGTTGTTTGAGAACCGGTGTGTGCGTAGTGAAACCCTAGCTCCTGACAAAATAGGACATTGAAACCCAACCCCAACATAGGGGTGTTTTTGTTCTCTTTACTTGCTATGTGCTTCTAGAATGTATTTCTACAGGGAAAGTACATGTCAGTTTGCAAGTTTGAGTATCAGACCTGAGGACACCAGTATCAGTGTCAGTTGTGAGAATCAGTTATCCGCGGGTATCAGGGTTCAGTTTTCGGGAACAGTGATTTCTGGGAACAGTGATCAGTAGTAGGGTACAGTTGTTTGGCTACACCCGTGTTTGATCAGTTTGGGCTGAAATGCTGTCTGTTTTTCCTTTCAAGGTTCAGAGAGTCGCAGAGTTGATATAGAATGGCCAGTGTCTCCCCTTGCCGAGGCAGGATTTATGGCGGCACAAAATTCAGAAGAAGTTGCGGTTATGACGGCTGCATTGGAGCATGGAACCGCTCCGCAGAGTGAGGCCAGCATCAACTTGTCACATCCGCCCAGGTCGCCCGTTGTGCACCCGGTCTGGGCTCCCCAGTTATACCACGCTCGTGAGCCCACCACCTTTGAATTGATGGGGATGATAGGTGACCTCCAGAGGTCCGTGGCCGATCTGGCCTATGGAATGTCGGCTTCACCGCCAGCGGTGCCGTATGCCGGGAATTTCATACCAAAGGAGCCCCCGCTACTGGGGCGGATTGCGATAGAGCTCAGCCAGCCAGAGGTGGCTTCCAGCTACAGCCGCGACATGCCAGCACCAACCCAGACCCTTGATCAGGCTGAGGCTAGAGGAAAAGACAAGGCAAAGGTAGATGCCGATCCTATTGAACAACTGCTGTGGGCAGTCGAGGCTCTGAAAGTCAGAGGGATGAACAAGCAACAAACATCTGCGATCGTGATCAAAGCTGTGGATGATGCTTTCCCCACTCCAATCAAAGGCAGTTCAAGCCAGGCAGAAAATCGGGATGGGCCCCGTCATGCCCAGACAATTCCCGTCGTTCCCAACCCTGCACCGGGAAAGGGTCAAAAAGCCAAGGCAGTGCCAGCCGACCCTTTCGCTAGCGCATTTGGCAGGAATCCTCGAACTTCAAAGTACCTGCCTCGAGGGCGCAGGGTCTTTCACGACCTCTACATGCCTTTGCCTAGGGCATTACTAATATTGGCGAAGAATGGGCATCTTAAACCTTTGGAGCCTCGGCCACTCCCAAAGAATCTCCCCGCCACGCATGATGCTACCTTGTACTGCGCGTACCACCAATAGTCCGGCCACAGTACCGATGATTGTTCCCGCCTTCGTCATGAAGTGCAGGATTTGATTGACAACAAGGTTATCCTTCCGCCCACCTCAGCCAAGTCCGTTACCACCCAGTTGTTGGATTTCGAGGGTTCAGATACTGCGAGTATGTAAAGTGAACCACCTGCGGGCGACATTTAGTATGTTTTGGATATAGCGTCTGGCACGCATTTTTGAGCATCGGTGAAACCGAGTTTTGTAAATCCTGGCTTGGGTATCGAGTCAGTCTTTTGTTTTGAGTCTATCTCTTTGTCTTGAGTCAGTTTTTTTTGCTTAAGGGTCTGTCTTGTTGTATCGAGTCAGTCCCCTTTGTATATAATACCAGGTGATTCTGGGGTTGTTGTCCCGAACACCGTTTTGTTTTGTAATTATCTGTTTTTGTTTTGAGTCTGTTTCTGCCGAGGCGCCAGTTGCACCAACAAATCCGAATAAAACAGCTGTTGCTATCTCAACTTCATGCTTGCTTTCAGCATAAGTGCCAGAGAATTTGATTGGGCTGACAGTACATCTCGCCTGCTCTCCTGCGCGCTAAACTCATTGCATTAACCTAAGTTTTTCAAAAAACAAACCTTTTGAACACTGCGGTGATGAAAACGAAGAGGAAGGAATTCCTCGGGTTTTGCAAAATTTTGATCATTTTGAGAGGAAGGGAAACATGCTAAGCCTTTAATGATTGAGATCATGCTTGTCGGCGTGAGTACTGAGAAGGATCCTGGCCTGATCCAGATTGGTTCCACACTATCTTCGGCGCGAGCGATTTATCGCTTTCTTAAAAACTTTCAAAAACAAATGTTTTACGCGGCCCTGTGAAGACTTGTGTGGAATCCCTCTTGAGGTTGCGCAGCCTAGGATCGCTCTCAGTCTCAAGATTCAACCCGTTTGTTTTCCGACTTTGAACCCGTTCAGAACGTTCAGAAAGTTCAACGGACAAACGCCATGAAAGGTCTGTATGGCCAGTTTCGAAATAGCCCTCGAGCAAGAGGCACCAAAGCCGAATCGGAAGGAGTAGATCTCGCCGGAAGAAGCTCGTGGAGTAACCGGGATGGATTCTCCGCAAATCAGTGCAATAGCCGTTCTCCTAGACACAGAGAGGCTTCAATTCAAAAAACCATTTGGCATGGACTTGCTACACTTTTACCCTTTGAGAGGCTCACTGGGCCGAAAACCTGGAAGGGCGACCCAGGCAAAAGTTAGAGCAAGAAAAAAAAAATACAAAAAAGCAAAAAATACAAAAAAAAAGAAGAAGAAAAGAAAAGAAAGACAAAAAATGCAAAAAAGAAAAGAAAAAGAAATGAACAAAAGAAAATGAAAAGAAGCTCGCAAGGTCGAAAACCCGCATTGGGCGCCTTGGCAAAAATTAGAGCCTAAAAACGTGAAGGTTAAAATACCTGAGTGTACCTTAATCGGAACTACGTGAGGCTTGATTCCCATGTTTGGGATACGTAGGCAACTTCATCATGAAGTCCAGCCCCCAACGCTTTCATAGCGTCTCAGTCCATGCAATGGTTTCAATTTCATCCCAAAGTCTAGTCGCCAACGCTTCCAAGGCGACTGTGTCCATATATTTGTTGTGACCGTCTTCGTCATCGCTGTGTCCAAGAGCTCGACCACCCCCAATAAAGACTGTCTGCGGATTGTTGCGGCACTATCCCAAACAAGGGGCAACTTTCCGTTGCCGCGAGCCGGCGTGAGACGCCATTCAAACCAGGGGCAACTTTCCATTGCCTCCCACCCCCTTCAAACCAGGGGCAATTTTCCATTGCCTCCGATCCGAGGTTGCGCATCTCAAAGAGTAAGTTCCATGCTCGTTGACCATTGACTATTTGCAAAAATAGTTTTTGAAAATTTTTATTGAGGCTGACTATTTTCTCGAAAACTATTCCATTTTCCAAAACTGGACCATTGTCTTGGACCCAAAAAGGAAAATTTTCAGTGTTTGCAGCCTGACTCGCATACTTTTCAAATCAAAAATCGAACGAGTATGTTAATCTGACTCTCATTTTGATCAAACTTGTTTTAGTAGAAAACCAAAACAAAAAATGGTTAAAATGATGGACTAGGGGCACAGTTGAGCCAGGCGTTCTGTCTTTCCCCCGTCATCGACGTACTTGCCAGAAGAGCGCTCTACCCGCTAGAAGAAATAGCCGTGAGCTAACGGCATTGGGCATGAACCCGCAACTTCCTATTCATCCATCAATCACCCCGGGGAGGGATGAAAAATGAGAGAATGAAGAATAGAGAGGTGTAAGCTGAGAGAAAAGTGAGGAAAAGGGTTTTGAGGGAAAATCTGAGCTCGAGAGTCGAGCGATGTGAGAATCACAAATCAGAAGGAGGTGGGAAACAATACCCAGATTGAACTGGCTCCTCGTGGTCCGAGGTCCCCCATCTTCGCTAACGCGTCTATGTGTCGTGTCTCTTTCATTTGACGGTCTCGTCTTTTGCTTTTAGTCTTTCCTGAGCGTGTCTCGTTGTGTTTAGGTCGTGTACCTCTTTGTTTGAGTCCTCCCCGCTGTGTTCAGTTGTAGGCTCGATACCCCGGTTAGGAAAACCCCTTTTCCGAAAGTTAATCGTTTATGCTCAGAATGTTGTGCCATTCTCTATATCCGATTGTATTTCAAGTTCAGCTGGTTTCACCGTTGTAGTCCTTCTTGTCAGATTGAGCCGTTTGTTCAGAATTTGCTATGTGCAGAATGAAACGAATGCTGCGTTATGGGCTGTATGCAGATTAATCCCCACAGAGTAAGGGCTGTGTGTCCAAGAATCAGGCAGTGGGTTGCTTGGGTTATTTTTCTGTTGGCTGTTTAGTTATCTGATTATTACAGTGCAAGTGTTCAATTTTTAGATAACCAATCAATTTCATTTACATTGAGGTGTAACATGATAGAATGCGATGCAATGCATGAGATATGTAAATGTAACACTTTTTGAGCAAAAATCTGTTCATTTCATAGTCTTTTTCAAGTACAAAATTTTGAAGAAAACAAAATTTGCCTGCGGCAGTACAAGGTAATCTAACTACCAAGGAAAAGAGGAAAAGTACAAGAAAGAAGAAAAATGACAAAAATCCGCATCTGTGTCGAGCACTCCAAGGGCCGTCAGTCTGTCCTGGTCCTCTTCCTGGACGAGGGTCCAGGGGCATCATCAGCATCATCGTCAGAGCCCGAGCTAGAACCGCCTTCGGACTCCTCCTCTGATGACTCGGACTCCGCCTCTGCCTCTGCCTCTGACTCCTCGTCATCGTCATCATCCGGGACTAGAGCTCGCGAGCTGCTCCCGACATGAATGCGCCCTGCCTTGGAGCGGGGGAATACTCGGCCCTCCTCATCACTCCCCCGGGCAGGGACGGAAGGTCCAGCTGGAACACCTCCTGCCATGGGAACCTGGAAAGGAGGCTGAAAAAGTACATAAAAAGGAAATGCATCAGTATACTGTAGACAGTTTATCAGTGTAGAATGCAATACAGAGTACAGTGTATGAATGCCGTGAGCAGTCTATCAGTGCAGAATACAGTATGTGAGTACAGTATGAGAATGCCGTGAGCAGTTTATCATCGCAGAGTACGGTGCAGAATGCAGTGTATGCAGTGTATGCAGTGTATCAGATACTGTGAGATCAGTGTATCAGGTGTTGTGCCGTGCATCAGATTATGTGAAGCAGTGTATGAATGGTTTGAGGCCAGTGTCAGAAGAACATACCGGTATGCTGTAGAGGGCTAGGAGGTCAAAAGTCCGCTGCAGCATCCCCATCATCGAGGCATTCATCGCCAACGACTGACGGGTATACCCAGAAGAAGCCTGCAAAAGTGTCAGATGCATTAGTATTCTGTGGAATATCAAATAAACTGAAATACAATGACTGTGCAAAAGGCAGTAATACATACCGGAGGTAAGTCAGGGACATCGATGAACTCATGATCAGCTGGCGGAGGGGCGAAGGGGATCTGATAGGTCCCCCCACCCTGCCCCTGGAAAGTCAGTATAGCAGGTAGGGCGGGCCAGCCAGTCCCCCGTCCTCCCTGAGCTCCGCCCCTGCCACAGACTCGGGCCCTCCTCGCAGCCCCTACTCCAACTCTCGCTCCGGCCCTAGCCGCCGATGCCACAGGCCTGGCCCCCTCTGCTCGACGGCCGCTCAAGGGTCGCATCAGGAACGTCTGCACGTACTCCCGATAGTCTCCGGTGCCTCTAAAGCCGGCCTCCTCCCAGCCAATGGTGTAGTCGTCCATCTGCTCGGCCGTGAGCCTCTCGGTCTCCCTCATCTCCGCAGGAGGGTGAGCCGGAACTATCTGCTCAGGTAACCCTAGGGTCTGGCGTAAGAAACGCTCACCCAGGTATCAAGCCCGACAGACCAGGCCCTCCAGCAAGATCCAGAAACGTGAGGTCTCATCGGCACCGGCAAACCGATCTCGAGTCATAGCTGGCAACGGAGCCCACGGCCGCCAAGTGATCTGAAAGTGACGGACAGTTTGTTATCTACCGCTATTGAAATATACAGTGGGAAAGCGAAGCTTAAATGAACTGCAAGTAAAACATACCTCAGCCGGGGTAATGGTGTCGAAGTACCGGCGGAAAAACCCGAAAGTCTCCCGCGGCCGCCGAGTGCATCTCCCGTCAAAGCGCTGTGAGAAGAGGACGACCAGGGGAGTCTCTGTGACTGGTACGGGGGCAAGCCTAGGAAAGTAGGCGTAAACCCACAGCTGCAAGGTAAATACTAGTGCATTTATCAGAAAAAGCAGAATATACAGAATAAAGCAGAAATGGCAGAGCCGTGTGTTGTGCAGTGTATTGTGTGCAGTGTACAGTGTGAGCAGTGTACAGTCAGTGTGAAGCAGAATGTATGTGTGTGCCGTGTGTACAGTATACAGCAAGTATAAAGCAGACTACAGTGTGTGCAGTGTACAGAGTACAGAAAATATAGGGCATAAATGAAAAGCGGAGAAGAAATGTACCTCCCAAGCCCGCCAGTAGCCTCCGAGTAGCTGGCCGCTGCCGCGAGAAGCCGAGCTCATGTATCCATAAAGGGTGGCCAGAGCGGCGCCACCCCAGTCGTAGTGCAAAATGTCCCGGACGTCCACCAGTGCGCTGAGAAGACAGAGAGGCACGGTGTTCGCCCGGTCGGCGAAGATGGTAGTCCCGAACAGGAACATGAGGAAGCCGCGAGCATACCTCTCCACGTCCTCCTGGGTCATCTGCGCCTCCTCCTCCAACACGGGCTGAACCCGAAACTGTACCTCGAACCAGGAGTACCGCACGAAGCCTAGACGAGCAAGAGGTGGGGCCTCCCCCAGTAGATGGACCTGAGCGGCGGTCCACTCATCCATGTCGATGTCAAAAGGGATCGGATCCCCCCCTACCCCGATGCCAGTGAGCATCGAGAAATTGTAAGGGGTCATCGTCATGTCCCCTGCAGTAGAAAAGTGAAAAGAATCCGTGGTGTCCCACCACCTCTCCGCCAGAGCGGCAAGGAGAGGTCTGCATGTGGAGAGCCTGGAGAGTCCTCGGCAGAAGGCGCCGAAACCCGCTCGATCCACGATGCGTCGGACTGCGTCAGGGAGCTCATCATACCACTCCCGAGCGCCAGTATTCCCATACCCACGAATGGTATAGGAACCCTCCTGTAAACAGAAAATAACAATTGCAAGACAACATTCAAAATGCAGTTTTCAAAAAGCAGATAAAGCATGTGTGCAAGTTTGACAGATTCAGGCAGATACCGGGTGCCGGTGTGCTTACAGTGAAATACGTGTGATGTGTCAGCGTGTTTGGGTGTTTCAGAACAGATATAGCATTGTGTGCAAATTTAACAGATTCAGACAAATACTGGGTGCCAGTGTGTATGCAGTGAAATACAATGAGTGCAGTGTGTTTGAGTGATTCAGGGCTAGTGCAGTGTGTGTGCATGTGTCAGTCTCAAGCAGATATCAGTTGTATGTATGTTTACAGTCAACTACAGTCTACGGTATATCAGATTCAAGCAATTAAAGAGTACAACTAACTATGACAGTTTTGTATCCTACATTGCGGAAAGTAAAGCCGAAGAAAGAGAGTTACCTCGGAAGTGCCAAATGAAAGGTGGGAGGTAGGCTCGCGCAGTAGTAGCTCAGGTGCCACCTGCCTCTTGAAGCTCCGGAACTGACGCAGGCCGTCGGGGGGCAGAGCATGGATCGCTGGTCGGTAGGTCGCCGGGTCGAACGGGCACTCGCTCAACGGTAGGAGCTTGACCCCGGGATCCATCTCGTGGTCCAGAGGAGTCCCACCACGTGGAATGTCGTCCGCCATATCGAAAATGATGAGAAAATGGCCGAAGGAAGGAAAGCCGGGCCGGAATACGAAGAGTTAACCGGAAAGTCAACTCCCGAGAGGGTCGAAAATGGCCGGGAAGGCCGAAATGTGAAAAGGCACGGGAATGAAGAGGAAAAAGAGGGGAACAAACCCCGATAATGCGAGAACGCCAAACGAGGCACCAAAAGAAGAATGTGATCGGTTGAAAATGTCCGAAACGCGAAGAAAATCGCGAATCCGACGACGAAACGGGCGTAGAACGCGAAGAAACGGGCGAAAAATGAGAGAAAAACACTCTAGAGAGAGAGGGTTAGAGTTTTCGGCGGTGGGGAAGTGAGGAAATAGGGTTTGAAGCCCTATTTTAAAACACCCGAAGTGAAAAGTCGAAACTGCCCCGAATCAGCAATTGTTTGCCGGTCGGCAATATTTTGTGCCGGCCGGCATTATTTTGTGCTGATGGATTTATTTTTCAGCCGATGGACAGCCGGTGGCCTCCCCATCCGGCCGGTGGTGTTCCCACAACCTTTTTTAGGCCATGTGAGAAGATTTTGGTCTTCCTAGCTCAAGAAGGTGCAAGAAACTGCATTTCCGACGCTCAACCGGCCTCCGTTGTGACCTCGGGTCGTGTCCTCCGTGCGTGGCACTCCAATTCATACAAGGTGTATCCTTTTCGTATCCTTTTGACTTTTACAAGATCCAAAAGTTTCCCCATGTGTATCGCATATCAATCGCACTGTTTTGTGCATTTCAAATCATCGCACTATTTTGTGCATTTCGCCATCGCACTGTTTTGTGCATTTCAAATCATCGCACTATTTTGTGCATTTCAAGTCATCGCACTGTTTTGTGCATTTCAAGTCATCGCACTGTTTTGTGCATTTCGAATCATCGCACTGTTTTGTGCATTTCAAATCGTCGCACTGTTTTGTGCATATCAAATCGTCGCACTGTTTTGTGCATTTCAAATCGTCGCACTGTTTTGTGCATTTCAAACTGGCGCACTGTTTTGTGCATTTCAAATCGTCGCACTGTTTTGTGCATTTCAAACCGGCACACTGTTTTGTGCATTTCAAACCGGCGCACTGTTTTGTGCATTTCAAACAATCGCACTGTTCTGTGCATTTCAATCGCGCTGTTTTGCGCATCGCACTGTTTTGTGCATTGTATTTCAATCGCGCTGTTTAGCGCATCGCACTGTTTTGTGCATTTCAAATCATTCGCGCTTTCTTGCGCATCGCACTGTTTTGTGCACCTTACTTGCATTTTGCATGCATCCTATCGCGCTATCTTGCGCATCTCGCTTGTACTTATTAGTACATTGCATTGTTTTGAACACAAACCGGCTTCGCGTAGCGTATAAGTCCAATTGTCAAAATCTTCTTTCATATCATTCTCGCATCTTATGAGGCATGCGTGTCTCATTTGTATCACCTTACATTCCGTATGGCACGCGTGTCGCACTTGCATCACGTGCATCTCAAAAAAAAAAAAAACAAAAAAAAACAATCATAGTGCATTGTCATGCATTTCCATTGTAGCTTGCATGCATCCATTGCATTTTTCCCAGTAGTCGCATCGCACTGCATTGTCATGCATTTTTGTAAACATCCATCCCATTGCATATTTGTACATATTGCATTGTAGCCTGCATGCATTCATTGCATCGCCTTTCGCCTATGGCTTGCGCCTTTCCAGGTTGAGCTTGGTCCGGTATGTGCCCTTGCTTTTCATGTTAAAACATTGTTCTGCATGTGTATCACGCCGATTCCACGCTGATATGTTGGTTGAGGGTTGCAGCACCTTTTTTGTGTTACACATGGCTCGTATGTGTACATGTCTTTCCTAGGCAAGATTTGGTTTGGCTTGCGTGCCATATTCATTGTGTCCATATCCATTCCATTGCATATTTGTACATATTGCATTGTAGCTTGCATGCATTCATTGCATCGCCTTCCGCCTATGGCTTGCGCTTTTCTAGGTTGAGCTTGGTTCGGTATGTGCCCTTACTTTTCATGTTAAAACACAGTTCTGCATGTGTATCGCGCCGATTCCACGCTGACATGTTGGTTGAGGGTTGCGGCACCTTTTCTGTGTTACACATGGCCTGTATGCGTACATACCTTTCCTAGGCAAGATTTGGTTTGGCCTGCGTGCCATATCCATTGCCATCTTCCTAGCATATCCATATATGTTACATTGTAGTGTAATTTTTGCATCCGGCATTAGGATCGTAGTCCTTTCTCCAGCGGGTCGTTTCCCCACTTATGTCAATTCCACCCAATACTTGTTCTTGCGTCTGTCTACAATGCTCATAGTTCAGTTGACCGTTCTATGGTAGACAGACTTGTTATCTCCATTAATCTATTTGACATAGGTATGGTTTCGAACCGCTCGTGATTGGATCGTCATTCAATTGCTTTGCATGTAGCTTGCATTGTTTCAATTACATTGCATCTTCATTTGCATTGTTTATACATTGTTTTGTATATATTGCATATCGTTTTGCATCCGTTTTGCATTGTCATACATGTTGCTAACGATATTGTACCTGTTAAGTTTGTTTTCTTTTCAGGCACGATATTGTATGTACGGTTCATCTGAGGCTGGTGCAACCAGACGAGCCGCACAGGTATTGTATCTCCCGAGTGAGACGTCTTGAGAATTGCATAATTCTCTTACATCCTTTCTGCATTGTAGTGTAGTTTGGTGTATGCTAGCTTAAAACCGTCGCACGTATGCTTCGTTACAGCTTTCTTTGCATGATCATAAGTTATGTCCGGCTCTGTGCATTGTCTTGCATTTTGCCCCTGCCTTCGGGCGCATATCTTGATTGCTTTGCATGTTTGTCTAAGTCTTCGGCCTTGTCAAAAATGGGTCGTCTCTGGGCTTTGACATTCACTCCCGTCATTATTATGACTTTCGAGTTCTGTCAAAGAGGGGCAACTGTAGACACCCCATATTTGACCGTCCTCAAGACTTGGACGTCACCATTGGAACACTCGGTGATTATCCATGTTTGTGTTCGTTTGGAGTTTCCGGAGGTCTCGGCTCGCGCGCCTTGCCTTAGAATCTCCGAACTTGACTGTTTAGTGTCTGGTTTCACACCAAACACTTGTGTTTTGACTTTGAGAGGTAGGGTAGGGCTTGTAGACCATCCCCACCCACCACCGGCAGTGGCTAGAGGCCACCGGCTGGTTTTTGCTGCCACTGGCAATGTATATTGCCGGCCGGCACTATTTGTTGCCGGTCAGCACTATTTAGTGCCGGCCGGCACTTTTTTTTGCCAAGATGGCATTTTTGGCCGGCCGACTACTGTGCATCTGCTTTTGCAGATATTTTAAGACAACTGTCTTGCTTTTGGCTCCCCTCCATACACGTGCATGGAGGGATCTCTCTCTTGGAAGCTTGTCTTGTAAGCTTTACAAGACAAAAGCTTCTATATAGAGAGGGGTTGGTCTCTTGGCTTAAGAGGTTAGACACTTAAGATATTTTGAGAGCTTAGACAGCCATTGTTAGGGTTTGAGTTCTAGGGTTAGGGTTAGATACACACCCTATCTTTCTTTCCCTCTCTTTTGTGCTCTTGTGTGTGTTTTAGTCCATACTATTGCACACAAGCACCTAGTGTTTCACCTTCCTCTTGGAGCTGAGGTTCTAAAGGATTGATTTTGGAGTTTTGGTGTTGGATTCAAGCCAAAGAAGGCCATTGGAGCATCATTGTTGAAGAAGGCTTCAAGGGTAAGAATCTCACCCCTTTATTTCCCATTTTTGCACCCTATTTCTACCTATCTTAAATTCGTTTTTGAGCTTGGTGTATAATACAAAAAAGTTATATTTTTAAGCCCTCTTTATTGTTTATTAAGAGTGTTTTTTGGTTTGGAGGTGTTTGACCCCTCTTAGGCCTTGAAAGGCCTTGTTTTTGTGCTATTTTGTGCTAGTTTCGGGACTTTGGTGTTTGGGCCTCTTCACCACTGAAATCTTGAGGGATTTCAGTGGTGAAGATGGTGCCTTGAAGTCCCAAGAAGGAGAGGGCCACCCCCTCTCCTTGTTGTCCTTGAAAAGGGCATGTTTTGGCCTCTTGAGGGAGCACCATGTTAGAGGGTGTATTGACCATGACTTGGCTGCATTTTATGCTTAATATGTCATGTTATGCCTCTGTTTTTACTTGGTTTTGGTACTCCATGCATGCTTAGCATAGTTGCCATATAATGCCTTGTTATGCCTTAGCATGTCTTAGGTTGTGTGCCTTTGTTTCTAGCATGTTTTAGGCTTACATTTGTGAAGATTTTGTGCTTATCTTGACATGTTTTAGGTCTGTCCATAAGTGTTTGGGTTGATTTTGGCATGCTTGGTATAGCTCCTTTGTATTTGGGCTTGTTGGCCTTGAGCATATGCATGTATAGTATGGCATCTTTGCATTGATTTGGTGATTTGGGATCATCCACCATGTCATTTCAGTTCTATTTGCATGCCTATATGTTTACCTTGGATGCATCTTTAATGCCTCATAAGCTTGTGTAGCAATGCTCCTTGTTTTGGCACTTGTGCATGCCTCTAAATTTGAGGCACTTAGATGCCATCTAAGTAGTCCTTTAGCCTTGTTTTAACATGCTAAGAACCTGTTTTTAGTTGCTTAATGCATGCCATGTTTGTTGTGATAAACGTGCTTCAAAGCTTCATGACTTGCCTCAAGTACTTGGACCATGCTTGCATGCATTTGCTTGTCTTGTTTAACATGATTTGGCATCATTTTATGACATGATTTTTAATGCTTATGTTGCATGCTATGTGTCCATGATTACCCCCTTTCAAATGTGTTTGAGGGTTGTTCAATTTGTGCTTAAGTGTTGGCCCTCAATTATGTGCATGTGTGTATGTATTTGGCCCCCCCATATTATGGCATTTTGGCCACTGTTTTGGGCCTATTTAGAGCTGCCTAATTCATGTATAAGTCCATCTTTGCATCCATTTGCATGCCCCTATGTTTGCTTGTATGCTTGCATAAGTTAGTTGCCATGCCATGTTGCATCCTTAGCTTGCATGCTTAGGTTGCATTGCATCTTGCATGCATGCCTTGTTCCTTGACTTGATGATAGGAATTGGGCCTTGTTTGGTTTGATTTGGTTTGCATGCATTTGAAATCAAAGTTGCATACTTGGTTCTTTGGGCCATCATGCATGGAAATGCGTGATTGGTGGTCCAAGAATCGAGGCACATGCCCCTTTGAGTCATTATCATGATAAGGGACATGGTTGGTGCATATATGCCTTGAATTGTGTTGCCATGCTTTGCCTTGCCCTCTGTTGCTGTCATTTGCAGATTCTGTAGGAACACTCTGCCAACCGGCAGTGTAAGGTGCCGACCGGCAATAATTTCTCTGCCGACAGCTTCACTTTGTGCCGGTGGCCACACCACACTACCGGTGGCAATTCCATGCAGCCGGTGATGTCTCCCAGCATCCAAGGAAGCAGTCCTGAGGTTTTGGCAACCTCCAGAGGAGTGAAGGAAGGAAAACAGAGGCAGTTCACGCATGGCGGCGCGTTTCCCGAGGCGATTTACTGCTTTCTTAGCTTAAGTTATTTGCTTAGTTGATTAGGCAATTTGTAATATTAATTACCTTGCGTAGTTAATTAATTTGTAATATTTATTTGGTCCCTCCGAGCGAGGGCAAATCTGTAATAAGTGTGTGTGGGTGGTGTATATGTCTTCCAATCCCCACTTCTTTCTTCCCTTTTATTTACCTGCTTATGATGGTAGATTAGGGCATCTTTAAAATCAGCATACCTTATGTTATGCATGCGTGCATCCATACATTTGTATTACATACATTAGGCTCGGTACATCACGCTAACTGCATTTGTACTTCAATTCAAAAATTGAATATGTGATAGTTGATCGCATTTCATATGCCATGCTTAGGTTAGCCGAGCCTATCTAATTGCATCCTGTATGTGTTGCATTAGGCAATTTAACATGAACTAGGACACGCATGTTTGCTAACTGCTTTATTGTTTTGGCACAGAGTACGATGTAAGTATTTATGCTTTAGCATCCCGCATGTGTGTGTAGACGTCCCCGAGCGCCCCGGGGGGATGAGTCCCGTTCTGTTCATTTGGGGTTACTACAGTTCGGACTCGACTTGTGTTGCGGTTCTTAATCTTGAACCAAAGAGTCCAAATCTGGCAAATCGTTTTGAGAAACAGATTTTTGAAAATGTAGTGCCAAACATGGACTGCTTTGCCTGATACAGAGTCGCCACCTAAATATTTTTAAAATGGGGAAATTTAGGAAACCCTGACTCGGTGCCGAAGGCCACATGTCCGTTATCACCGGAGTTGTCTCGGCTCGGGAGCTTGGGTACGATCGGGGAAGGTCAGCTATGAGCACCCCTTTTCGCCCAGCCCGAAGACCGGCCTCTACTAACCGTGATATCCAATTTTGAAAACGTTATGTGTTCTTATTCCCATTATTAGCCTAAAATTACTATGTTATGCATGCAGCAAACAAGTATAGACTAGATTGCCTAATTTGGAAAGAAACATTGCATATCCGTTTGGTTTGAAAATGCTTTGGGATTTGCTACTCGCAAGTAGGCTAAAATGCGGATTTCAACGAGTTTTTCCAACTCAAACAATCCAACCTTCACCCACAGGCATTCAAACAGTTTAACACATAAGCATCTAGCCACATGGTAAACATACTGTCATGGTAGCATTCACACACATGCGACGTGCTAAAGCATTAAAATACTTACATAGTACTCCATGCCAAAACAAAGAACTTGTTAGCAAACATGCATGATCCAAGTCCATGTTAAATGCCTAATGCATCGCATACAAAATGTTGCTAAGATAGGCTCGGCTAATCCTAGACATGTCATGTGAAAATGCACAATTATCACATATTCAGTTTGGAATTTGAAATACATATGCAGTTAGCATGATGTACCGAGCCTAATGCATGTAATACAAATGTACGGATGCACGCATGCATGGCATAAGGTATGCTGATTTAAACGTGCCCTAATCTACCATCGTAAGCAGGTAAATAAAAGGGAAGAAAGAAGTGAGGTTGGAAGACATACACACCACCCACACACGCTTATTACAGATTTGCCCTCACTCGGAGGGACCGAATAAATATTACAGATTAATTAACTACACAAGCTAATTAATATTACAAATTAATTTAATTAACGAATTAAATAAATTAATTAAAACAGGAAAACGCCTCGGGAAGCGCGCCACCATGCACGGGCTGCCTCTGTTTTCCTTCCTTCACTCCTCTGGAGGTTGTCAAAACCTCAGGACTGCTCCCTTGGACAGAGAGGATCACCACCGGCTGAATGAAATTACCACCGGCAGTGTGGTATGGCCATCGGCACAAAATTAAAGCTGTCGGCAAAGAAATTGTTGCCGGTCAGCACATTACACTGCCGGTCGGCAGAGTATTCCTGCAGAACCTGCAACTGACAGCAACAGAGGGCAAAACAAGGCATGGCAGCACAATTCAAGGCATGTATGCACCAACCATGTCTCTTATCATTGTAATGACTCAAAGGGACATGTGCCTCGGTTCTCGGACTACCAATCACGCATTTCCATGCATGATGGCCCAAAGAACCAAGTATGCAACTTCGATTTCAAATGCATGCAAACCAATCAAACAAATTAGGCCCAATTCCTATCACCAATTCAAGGAACAAGGCATGCATGCAAGATGCAATGCAACCTAGGCATACAAGCTAGGAATGCAACATGGCATGGTAATGAACTTATGCAATCATGCAAGCATGCATGAGACAATGCAAATGGATGGCAAGATGGTCTTATACATGAATTAGGCAGCTCTAATAAGGCCTAAAACAGTGGCCAAAATGCCCAAAAACGAAGGCTAAACATACATGCACACATACACATGTTAAGGCCCAACACTTGGCACAAAGCAAGCAACATTCAAGCACACTTGAAAGAGACATTCATGGACTAAAAGTATGCAACATAAGCTCTGAAATCATGCTAAAACAAACCTCAAGGATCACTTAAATGACATTCAAATGACTCAAAACAAAAGCATGAATAAGCACCAAAACATGGAGCATTGCTACACAAGCTTATGAGGCATTAAAGAGACATGCAAGGCAATCCAACAAGCATGGAAATGGGACTGAAATGGCATATAGAATGATCCCAAATCACCAAAACAATGCAAAGATGGCATGCTACACATGCACATGCTCAAGGCCAACAAGCCCAAATACAAGGGAGCTATATCAAGCATGCCAAAATCAACCCAAATAACCTAGGATAGACCTAGAACATGGCAATATAAGCACAAAATCTTCACAAGACTAAGCCTAAAACATGCTCCAACTAAGGCTAACAACCTAAGACATGTTAAGGCATAAACAAGGCATTACATGGCAACTATGCTAAGCATGCATGAAGCACCAAAACCAACTTGAAATCATGTTATATTATGGATATATAAGCATGAAAAACAGACCAAACATGCTCAACACACACTCAAGCATAGGCTTCCTTAAGAGGCCAAAATATGCCCTTTTCAAGGACAACAAGGAGAGGGGGTGGCCCTCTCCTTCTTGGGACTTCAAAGCATCATCTTCACCACTGAAATCCCTCAAGATTTCAGTGGTGAAGAGACCTCAACACCAAAATCCCGGAGCTAGCACAAAATGGCCCAAAATGAGGCCTTTCAAGGCCTAAGGGTGGTCAACAACCCTCAAACAACAAAACACTCTTAATAAACAACAAAGAGGGTCTAAAAACAAAACTTTTTTATGTTATACAATAAGCACAAAAACAGCTCTAAGATAGGTATAAAATCAATGCAAAAATGGGGGAAAATGGGACTAGATTCTCACCCTTGAAGCCTTCTTCACAAATGATGCTCCAATGGCCTCCTTTGGCTCCAAACCAGTCAAGAAACTCAAGAACAAGCCCTTAGAACCCTAGTTTCAAGAGGAAGGTGAAACACTAGGTGTTTGTGTGCAATAGTAAGACACAAAGCACCTAGTGAACAAATGGGAGGGAAAGAGAGATAGAAAATGTATCTCACCCAAACCCTAGAACAAGAGCTCAACAATGGCTGTCTTTTGCTCCCAAAATACCTCTCTCTCTAACCTAAGTCCTCTCCTTTTTTGCCTTAGAGAGAGCTTCTCTCTATATTGTCTTGTAAAGCTTACAAGACAAGCTTTACAAGAGGGAGATCCCTTCATACACGTGTATGGAGGGATGCAAAAGCAAGACAGCTGTCTAAAAATATCTGCAAAAGTAGATGAACAGCAATCGGCCGGCCAAAAATGCCATCTTGGCCAAAAAGAGTGCCGACCGGCACAAAATAGTGCTGACCGGCAACAAATAGTGCCGGCCGGCAATAAAAAATTGCCGGTGGCAGCAAACACCAGCCGGTGGCCTCTAGCCACTGCCGGTGATGGGTGGGGATGGTCTACAAGCCCTACCCTGCCTCTCAAAGGCAAGATGCAAGTGTTTGGTGCAAAACCAGACACTAAACGGCCGAGTTCGGAGATCCTAAGGCAAGGCACGCGAGCCGAGGCCTCTGGGAACTCCAAACGAACACAAACATGGATAATCACCGAGTGTTCAAACGGTGACGTCCAAGTCTTGAGGACGGTCAAAAATGGGGTGTCTACAGTGTGTGAGTGTTGCCATGACAGCATGCCTGCTATGCGGCTAAGTGCTTATATGAGATAAACTGTTTTGAATGCCTGTGCGTGGAGGTTGGATTGTTTGAGTTGGAAAAACTCGTTGAAATCCGTATTTTAGCCTACTTGCGAGTAGCAAATTCCAAAGCGCTTTTCAAAACAAACGGATATGCAATGCTTATTTCCAAATTAGACAATCTAGTCTATACTTGTTTGCTGCGCGCATAACATAGTAATTCTAGGCTAATAAACGGAATAAGAATACGTAATGTTTTCAAAATCGGATATCATGGTTAGTAGAGGCCGGTCTTCGGACCGGGCGAAAGGGGGTGCTCATAGCTGACCTTCCCCGATCGTACCCAAGCTCCCGAGCCGAGACAACTCCGGTGATGACGGACATGTGGCCTTCGGCACCGAGTCAGGGTTTCCTAAATTTTCCCATTTTAAAAATATTTAGGTGGCGACTCTGTATCTGGCAAAGCAGTCCATGTTTGGCACTACTTTTTCAAAAATCTGTTTCTCAAAACGATTTGCCAGATTTGGACTCTTTGGTTCAGATTAAGAACCGCGACAACGAAAAATCGCGAGTCCGAACTTTAGCACCGAGGTCCCCTCGGCGGACTTGTTACACACTTGAGATATTATGAGAGCTTAGACAGCTATTGTTGGGGTTTGAGTTCTAGGGTTAGGGTTAGATACACATCCTATCTCTCTTTCCCTCTCTTTTATGCTCTTGTGTGTGTTTTAGTCCATACTATTGCACACAAGCACCTAGTGTTTCACCTTCCTCTTGGAACTGAGGTTCTAAAGGACTGATTTGGAAGTTTTGGTGTTGGATTCAAGCCAAGGAGGGTCATTGGAGCATCATTGTTGAAGAAGGCTTCAAGGGTAAGAATCTCACCCCTTTATTCCCCATTTTTGCCCCTTATTTCTACCTGTCTTAAATTCGTTTTTGAGCTTGGTGTATAATACAAAAAAGTTCTGTTTTTAGACCCTCTTGATTGTTTATTCAGGGTGTTTTGTGATTTGAGGGTGTTTGACCCCTCTTAGGCCTTGAAAGGCCTCATTTTGTGCTATTTTGTGCTAGTTTCCGGACTTTGGTGTTTGGGCCTCTTCACCACTAAAATCTTGAGGGATTTCAGTGGTGGAGATGGTGCCTTGAAGTCTCTAAAGGGAGAGGGCCACCCCCTCTCCTTATTGTCCTCGAAAAGGGCATGTTTTGGCCTCTTGAGAGAGCATCATGTTTGAGTGTGTGTTGAGCATGTATAGACTGTTTTTCATGCTTATATTTCCATAATATAACATGATTTTAAATTGGTTTTGGTACTCCATGCATGCTTAGCATAGTTGCCATGTAATGCCTTGTGATCCCTTAATATGCCTTAGGTTGTGTGCCTTTGTTTCTAGCATGTTTTAGGCTTACATTTGTGAAGATTTTGTGCTTATCTTGACGTGTTTTAGGTCCGTCCATAAGTGTTTGGGTTGATTTTGGCATGCATCATATAGCCTCTTTGCATTTTGGCTTGTTGGCCTTAGGTATGTGCATGCGTAGCATGACATCTTTACATTGATTTGGCAATTTGGGGCCACCTTACATGTTATTTCAGTCCCATTTTCATGCTTGCGTGACTGCCTTGCATGCCTCTTTAATGCTTTGGAAGCATGTGTTGCATGCTCCATGTTTTGACCATCGTGCATGTCTCTAAATTTGAGCCACTTAGATGCCATCTAAGTAGTCCTTTGGCCTTGTTTTAACATGCTAAAAACCTGTTTTTAGTTGCTTAATGCATGCCATGATTGTTGTGATAAATGTGCTTCAAAGCTTCATGACTTGCCTCAAGTACTTGGACCATGCTTGCACGCATTTGCTTGTCTTGTGTAACATGATTTGGCATCATTTTATGACGTGATTTTCAATGCTTATGTTGCATGCTAATTAGTCCATGATTCCCCCTTTCAAATGTGTTTGAGAGTTGTTCAATTTGTGCCTAAGTGTTGGGCCTTAACATGTGCATGTGTGTATATGTGTTTTGGTCTCTTCTTTTGGTCGTTTTAGCCACTGTTTTGGGCCTTATTAGAGCCGCCCAAATCATGCTTTAGACCACCTTTTCATTGGCTAGCATTGCCTCATGTTTGCCTGCATGCTTGCATAAGTGTATCGCCATACCATGTTGCATCCTTAGCTTGCATGCCTAGGTTGCATTGCATTTTGCATGCATGCCTTGTTCCTTGACTTAATGATAGGAATTGGGCCTTGTTTGGTTGATTGGTTTGCATTTCATTTGACATGAAAATTGCATACTTGATTCCTTGGGCCATCATGCATGAAAATGTGTGATTGGTGGTCCGAGAATCGAGGCACATGTCCTTTTGAGTCACAAACATGATAAGGGGCATGAGTGGTGCATACATGCTTTGAATTGTGCTGCCATGCTTTGCCTTGCCCTCTGTTGCTGTGAGTTGCAGGTTCTGCAGGCTTTATTTGCCGACCGGCAGTGTAAAACGCCGACCGGCAATAATTTATCTGCCGATAGATTCATTTTGTGCCGGTGGCCACACCACACTGCCGGTGGCAATTCCATGCAGCCGGTGATGTCTCCCAATGTCCAGGGATGCAGTCCTGAGGTTTTGCCAGCCTCCAGGGGAGTGAAAGAAGGAAAACAGAGGCAGCCTATGCATGGCGGTGCATTTCCCGAGGCAGTTTTACTGCTTTTCTTAGCTTATTTAATTTGTTAATTAATTTGGCAATTTGTAATATTAATTAGCTTACGTAGTTAATTTGTAATATTTATTCGGTCCCTCCGAGTGAGGGCAAATCTGTAAAAAGTGTGTGTGGGTGGTGTGTATGTCTTCCAATCCCCACTTCTTTCTTCCCTTTTATTTACCTGCTTATGATGGTAGATTAGGGCACGTTTAATTTAGCATACCTTATGCTATGCATGTGTGCATCCATGCATTTGTATTGCATGCATTAGGCTCGGTACATCACGCTAACTGCATTTGTACTTCAATTCAAAAATTGAATATGTGATAGTTGATCGCATTTCATATGCCATGCTTAGGTTAGCTGAGCCTATCTAATTGCATCCTGTGTGTGTTGCATTAGTCAATTTAACATGAACTAGGACATGCATGCTTGCTAGCTAGTTTATTGTTTTGGCACGGAGTACGATGTAAGTATTTTCGCTTTAGCATCTCGCATGCGTGTGAATGTTAACATGACAGTATGCTTGCCATGCAGCTAAATGCTTATATGATAAACTGATTGAATGCCTGTGGGTGAAGGTTGGATTGTTTGAGTTGGAAAAACTCGTTGAAATCCGTGTTTTAGCCTACTTGCGAGTCGTTTTTTTTTTAAAACAAACGGATATGCAATGCTTATTTCCAAATTAGGCAATCTAGTCTATACTTGTTTGCTGCGCGCATAACATAGTAGTTCTAGGCTAATAAATGGAATAATAACACGTAATGTTTTCAAAATCGGATATCATGGTTAGTAGAGGCCGGTCTTCGGACCGGGCGAAAGGGGGTGCTCATAGCTGACCTTCCCCGATCGTACCCAAGCTCCCGAGCCGAGACAACTCCGGTGATGACGGACATGTGGCCTTCGGCACCGAGTCAGGGTTTCCTAAATTTCCCCATTTTAAAAATATTAAGGTGGCGACTCTGTATCTGGCAAAGCAGTCCATGTTTGGCACTACTTTTTCAAAAATCTATTTCTCAAAACGATTTGCCAGATTTGGACTCTTTGGTTCAGATTAAGAACCGCGACAACGAAAAATCGCGAGTCCGAACTTTAGCACCGAGGTCCCCTCGGCGGACTTGTTACACACTTGAGATATTATGAGAGCTTAGACAGCTATTGTTGGGGTTTGAGTTCTAGGGTTAGGGTTAGATACACATCCTATCTCTCTTTCCCTCTCTTTTATGCTCTTGTGTGTGTTTTAGTCCATACTATTGCACACAAGCACCTAGTGTTTCACCTTCCTCTTGGAACTGAGGTTCTAAAGGACTGATTTGGAAGTTTTGGTGTTGGATTCAAGCCAAGGAGGGTCATTGGAGCATCATTGTTGAAGAAGGCTTCAAGGGTAAGAATCTCACCCCTTTATTCCCCATTTTTGCCCCTTATTTCTACCTGTCTTAAATTCGTTTTTGAGCTTGGTGTATAATACAAAAAAGTTCTTTTTTTAGACCCTCTTGATTGTTTATTAAGGGTGTTTTGTGATTTGAGGGTGTTTGACCCCTCTTAGGCCTTGAAAGGCCTCATTTTGTGCTATTTTGTGCTAGTTTCCGGACTTTGGTGTTTGGGCCTCTTCACCACTGAAATCTTGAGGGATTTCAGTGGTGGAGATGGTGCCTTGAAGTCTCTAAAGGGAGAGGGCCACCCCCTCTCCTTATTGTCCTCGAAAAGGGCATGTTTTGGCCTCTTGAGAGAGCATCATGTTTGAGTGTGTGTTGAGCATGTATAGACTGTTTTTCATGCTTATATTTCCATAATATAACATGATTTTAAATTGGTTTTGGTACTCCATGCATGCTTAGCATAGTTGCCATGTAATGCCTTGTGATCCCTTAATATGCCTTAGGTTGTGTGCCTTTGTTTCTAGCATGTTTTAGGCTTACATTTGTGAAGATTTTGTGCTTATCTTGACGTGTTTTAGGTCTGTCCATAAGTGTGGGTTGATTTTGGCATGCATCATATAGCCTCTTTGCATTTTGGCTTGTTGGCCTTAGGTATGTGCATGCGTAGCATGACATCTTTACATTGATTTGGCAATTTGGGGCCACCTTACATGTTATTTCAGTCCCATTTTCATGCTTGCGTGACTGCCTTGCATGCCTCTTTAATGCTTTGGAAGCATGTGTTGCATGCTCCATGTTTTGACCATCGTGCATGTCTCTAAATTTGAGCCACTTAGATGCCATCTAAGTAGTCCTTTGGCCTTGTTTTAACATGCTAAAAACCTGTTTTTAGTTGCTTAATGCATGCCATGATTGTTGTGATAAATGTGCTTCAAAGCTTCATGACTTGCCTCAAGTACTTGGACCATGCTTGCACGCATTTGCTTGTCTTGTGTAACATGATTTGGCATCATTTTATGACGTGATTTGCAATGCTTATGTTGCATGCTAATTAGTCCATGATTCCCCCTTTCAAATGTGTTTGAGAGTTATTCAATTTGTGCCTAAGTGTTGGGCCTTAACATGTGCATGTGTGTATATGTGTTTTGGTCTCTTCTTTTGGTCGTTTTAGCCACTGTTTTGGGCCTTATTAGAGCCGCCCAAATCATGCTTTAGACCACCTTTTCATTGGCTAGCATTGCCTCATGTTTGCTTGCATGCTTGCATAAGTGTATCGCCATACCATGTTGCATCCTTAGCTTGCATGCCTAGGTTGCATTGCATTTTGCATGCATGCCTTGTTCCTTGACTTAATGATAGGAATTGGGCCTTGTTTGGTTGATTGGTTTGCATTTCATTTGACATGAAAATTGCATACTTGATTCCTTGGGCCATCATGCATGAAAATGTGTGATTGGTGGTCTGAGAATCGAGGCACATGTCCTTTTGAGTCACAAACATGATAAGGGGCATGAGTGGTGCATACATGCTTTGAATTGTGCTGTCATGCTTTGCCTTGCCCTCTGTTGCTGTGAGTTGCAGGTTCTGCAGGCTTTATTTGCCGACCGGCAGTGTAAAACGCCGACTGGCAATAATTTATCTGCCGATAGCTTCATTTTGTGCCGGTGGCCACACCACACTGCCGGTGGCAATTCCATGCAGCCGGTGATGTCTCCCAATGTCCAGGGATGCAGTCCTGAGGTTTTGGCAGCCTCCAGGGGAGTGAAAGAAGGAAAACAGAGGCAGCCTATGCATGGCGGTGCATTTCCCGAGGCGGTTTTACTGCTTTTCTTAGCTTATTTAATTTGTTAATTAATTTGGCAATTTGTAATATTAATTAGCTTACGTAGTTAATTTGTAATATTTATTCGGTCCCTCTGAGTGAGGGCAAATCTGTAAAAAGTGTGTGTGGGTGGTGTGTATGTCTTCCAATCCCCACTTCTTTCTTCCCTTTTATTTACCTGCTTATGATGGTAGATTAGGGCACGTTTAATTTAGCATACCTTATGCTATGCATGTGTGCATCCATGCATTTGTATTGCATGCATTAGGCTCGGTACATCACGCTAACTGCATTTGTACTTCAATTCAAAAATTGAATATGTGATAGTTGATCGCATTTCATATGCCATGCTTAGGTTAGCCGAGCCTATCTAATTGCATCCTGTGTGTGTTGCATTAGTCAATTTAACATGAACTAGGACATGCATGCTTGCTAACTAGTTTATTGTTTTGGCACGGAGTACGATGTAAGTATTTTCGCTTTAGCATCTCGCATGCGTGTGAATGTTAACATGACAGTATGCTTGCCATGCAGCTAAATGCTTATATGATAAACTGATTGAA
Organism: Camellia sinensis; assembly: GCF_055761805.1. Lineage (NCBI taxonomy): Eukaryota > Viridiplantae > Streptophyta > Magnoliopsida > Ericales > Theaceae > Camellia > Camellia sinensis. The sequence goes on from NC_138967.1 coordinate 156,302,972, forward strand.
TGCCTGTGGGTGAAGGTTGGATTGTTTGAGTTGGAAAAACTCGTTGAAATCCGTGTTTTAGCCTACTTGCGAGTAGCAGAAACCCAAAGCGTTTTTTTTTTTAAAACAAACGGATATGCAATGCTTATTTCCAAATTAGGCAATCTAGTCTATACTTGTTTGCTGCGTGCATAACATAGTAGTTCTAGGCTAATAAATGGAATAATAACACGTAATGTTTTCAAAATCGGATATCATGGTTAGTAGAGGCCGGTCTTCGGACCGGGCGAAAGGGGGTGCTCATAGCTGACCTTCCCCGATCGTACCCAAGCTCCCGAGCCGAGACAACTCCGGTGATGACGGACATGTGGCCTTCGGCACCGAGTCAGGGTTTCCTAAATTTCCCCATTTTAAAAATATTAAGGTGGCGACTCTGTATCTGGCAAAGCAGTCCATGTTTGGCACTACTTTTTCAAAAATCTGTTTCTCAAAATGATTTGCCAGATTTGGACTCTTTGGTTCAGATTAAGAACCGCGACAACAAAAATCACGAGTCCGAACTGTAGTAGCATAAGGCCCCCCTCCGCGGGCGCGTCTACAGTGACCTTTCACCAACGTGGCTTCCACAAATCCCATTGTGAATTTCATAGAGAACATTCTTTACTAGATTTAGATACACTTATAGCAGATAAGGACCAAGGTAGGAGCGTCGATGTAATTTCCTAGATGGTGAAATCCAAAATCCAGCTGATCTGTGTCGAATCTTATTGGCCTCTTTCTTGTCTTCGTAGAGAGTGTCACATCTTAGAAAAACAACTGTTGGATCCATCCAACGCGGTTCTAAGTTAGTGCATAGGACTGGATCTGGAGATGCAATGCTCAGCTCTGATACAAATTTAACCCAAACTTTTCTAGCATCTTTAGTGTCCACTGATGAGCCAAGGCAGGTGAGAGCATCAGCATAACTGTTTCGGTCTCGATTGATCCATTCCATTCGTATGGATTGAAATTTCTTAAGTAAATCTCTTGCCTTGTCTGCACACATAGCCATTCTTTCATCTCTTTGTTCATAGACCCCTGTGAGTTGGTTATCGACCAACTGAGAATCCCTGAAAACTAGGAGTTGATTTGCACTGAAGTGTTTGGCACTGCACAATCCTACCAGTAGTGCTTCGTATTCTGTCTCGTTGTTAGAGGCCTTCCTCCAAAGCTTCAGAGCTTGCTCCCAGATTAATCTTTCTGGAGATATGAGTACCACGCCTGCCCCTTAGCCTCGGTTATTGGATGATCCATCAACGTAGAGTTGCCAGATGTCACCAATGAAGAGTTTTCATGCTTCTGAAGCGCATTGCTTTCCTAGTTTGGTAGTGCGGGGCACTTGTATCGAGTTGGGGTCCTGAAGATCGGTGCTCTGGGCTAGGGCGAATTTAGCGACGAAATCTGCCAAGACCTTGGCCTTGATTGCCCTCCTGGGTTGATAATGAATGTCAAACTCACTAAGCTTGACCGCCTATTTCACTGTTAGTCTTTAGAAATCAGCTCGGCTGAAGACGGATCTAAGGAGGAACTCAGTGAGAACATTAATGGTGTGACCTTAAAAGTAGTGTTGTAGCTTCCTTGAGGAAATGAGCGGAGAATAAGCTGTAGCTCGCCTTTTTTGCACCCCCGCCTTTCGGAAGGTTCGAAAGAAGCCCTATAGTTTGGACTCCCACGATTCTGAATCTAATCTCACAAGTGCAATGTGAAATTGATAAACACCAAAGAGTCCAAATCCGGCAAATCTTTTGGAAAATCAATTTTGAATCAAATTTCCAAAAATGGACTGTTTTGCCAGATACAGAGTCGCCATCTAAATATTTTTATTTTGGAAAAATTTAGGAAACCCATGACTCGTGCCGAAAGCCACGTGTCCGTCATCACCAGGATTGTCTCGGCTTGGAACTTTGGAACGAGAGGGGAAGGTCATGAATTGAGCACCCCTGCTCGCCTGATCAAAGATCGGCCTCTACTAATCATGATATGATTTTATCAACATTATATGCTCTTGTTCCGATTTATTAGGCTAGCATTTACTATGTGATGTGCGCACACAAGGTATAGACTACTTTGCCCAAATTGAAACAATTCAATTTCATATTTATTTTGCAAAGGGTTTGATTTTACCACTCAACAAAGTGGTCTTAAAGTTTGTGAATTTGCCACTTGACGAAGTGAGCTTAAAATGTACATTCATTAAGTCATTCCAATTCAAGCAACAAGCCTTCATCCACAGGCATTCAAGTAATTTAACAAGTAAACACTTAGTCTCATGGTAAGCATGCTAGTCATGGCAATCACTCACACTCATACAAGTATGCTAAAGCACTAAAAACTCACCTAGTACTCCAAGCCAAAAAGATATGAGTTAGAAAAGTGCATGATTCCTAACTTATGCAAAGATGGCTAATGCAACGCATGCAATATGCAACTAAATAGGCTCGGCTACTTAATATGGCATATGAAGCAATTTGATTACATGCAGTCAAAGGATGTATTCAAAGAATATATTGAAGTGACAATGCAATTAGAATGATGAATCGAGCCTCGTTGCATGCAATACAAATGAATGGATGCAAACATGCAATGTGCTAATTGAAACGTGATGTCCGTAATCTAACCATCGAAAGCGGATAAATAAAAGGGAGAAAGACGTGGGGTTGGAAGACATACACATTATTACAACAATGATGCCCTCGCGAAGGAGGGTCGAAATGAACTAACTAGCAAAGCTAAACTACTTAACTAATTAAGCTACGCTAATTATTACAAACCAAATGAATAATTAACTACCCTAAGCTAATTAATTAAATACAACAATTAAATAACTAATTAAATATTTATAACACAAACTAATTTAATCAATTAATCTAAACTAATTAAATAAGTACGAAATAAAACTAATTAGCTACAACTAATTACAACAAATAAATGACTAATTCGCTAATTAAATTAATTGACTAGTCCCGGGAAGCGAAGGAGGCTCATGCATGCTCGATTTCCACTCAAAGAACATCCACTGTTTTGCTCCCAATTGCCTCTGTTGCACAACCTTTGCATTGATTTTCCACCTCTGGACCAACTATGTTATGTCTCAGAAGAACACTGCTAAATTTGCATTGGTGGCCGACAGGGGGCCGGTCGGCCACTGTTGATGGTCAGTCGGCCACTGATGGTGGCCGGTCGGCTATTGATGATGACATGTCGGCCACTACTAATTTGGACTTTCTTGCTGCAACAGAGAGCAACAGAGCAGGACAGTGTATTTCTCAAGGGTTGTTTGTACTGTATATCCCTTCTTACCATCAAAACATCTCAAAGGAGTGATACATTTAGCTCTTAAACCATCAATCAAGCAATTTTATTGCATGATAGCTAAAGAACTAAGATGTATATGATCAATAAATGCACAAACAAGACCAAAAGCCTTCACCCTATCATGCATGGTCAAGGGCAATGGAGACCTTAGAAACTTGGCACATTTCATCACTTTGAGTATGAAATGTTCCAATTTTCCTTGTGTTCAAATTAACGTCCGATTTGAAACAGAACAAGACACAACCAATTTCTTATCTTGCATCATTTTAGTTGCAACTTTTAGTTACACATTTTAGAGTGCCAACCATTCCTTAACCAATTAAGTCCATTGGTGAGTCAAGTCCTCTAAAGAGAAGGAAGTGTCAAACAAGGGGTGGTTTAAGGCAAGAGAAAGGTGTCATGTCGTTGGTAATGAACCCCCAAAAGAGGATTAAACCATTAAGCATGAACCTCAATCTTAAGCTTACAAAATCCCAAGGTTGAAACAACCCTCAAAGCAAATGAAAAAGTCAAGAAATGAAGGAGGTTGCAGAGATTAATAATGCTGAAATTAAGTGAGAAAAGCACTAAAATAATGCAATCAACTCAAACAAGTGGTGTCTAAAGGCCTAAAATACCAAGCTTGTGAGGACACTTACACTAAAAGCATGCAAAACAAGACTCAAATGACTTAACCAACCCAAAATAGAGTTAAAACAGTCCTAAATAGAGCCTAAAACATGCTATAATTAAGCTACAAATGGCTAGAAAAATAAGCTGACACATAGAGCTAACTAGGCAAGCAAACAAGACACAATGAGGGGGGCTAACACCTCCAATTTTGGGCTTCAAAACATGATTTTCACCATTGAAAATACTCTGAAATTCAGTGTTTAAAGGCCAAAAAAAGGATGGTTTGAAAGTGAGAAACAAAGATGGAAAGGCCTTACCAACAAGGAATAAAGAAAGGTAAACCACCCCTAACCTTAAATGGCCTAAAACCACCAATTTTAGCCCACAAAAATAGAGTTTTTATAGCCCAAAAACAATGGGGAAAAGATAGAAAAACAACTATACAAAGCAAGATAAAAGGGGAAGCATTATACCTCTTAAAGCAAAGATTAACTTTAGGCAACAATTCAAGCCAAAACCAACTTCTAGAGTTCCAAGAAGATCTCATGGAATCTCAGCTCAAAGGTGATCAATTTTGGTTAAGGAGGTATAGGCAAAAGTGTAGTGTGTGTAGAGTAGTATGCACAAATTTGCAAGAGAGAGAGAGATTTTTGTTCCAAAAATTCTAACATTCAAAAATTGGGAAGGAGACCCCATATATATAGAAAACATGAATTGGATACAAGGAGATCCAACCCTACACGTGGGTGCAGATGCATGCATCTGTGCAAACGGCTGGCACAGTTGGCATAAAATATCTACAAAACACACCGGTGGTCGCCGGTCACTATTGGTGGTTGACTGACCACACCAATGGCCGACATCCCATGGTGGTGGCCAACAGGTCACCAAAAGGTTCAGGCTTGAAACACCAAGGTTTTGGTCCAAAAACAAGGTAATAGGGGTGCAAGGCTCAAAGCTGTAGCATTCTGTTGTGGACATTGAGCACTCGGCGAGCAAATGCAGTCATAATTATCGAGTGCACAAGAGATGACGTCCAAGTCTTGAGGACGATCCAAAATGGGGTGTCTACGTAAGCCAACTTTTCCAATGGTAGATACTGTGTTTCTGCGTCTAGGAGAGTCTTGCTGATGTAATACACTGGCCTCTATTCCTTCTCCACTTCGCGAATCAGTACTACACTCACCGCATGATCTGAAACTACCAGATACAAGTACAATTCTTCCCTTGGTTCTAGAGTGGAAAGGAGAGATGGTGTACTAAGATATTTCTTGAGGTCCTATAGTGCTTCAGTGCATTCAGAGCCCCATTCGAATGTTGCCTTTTTCCTTAACTGTTAAAAGAAAGGCTTCATTCGATCCGAAGACTTGCTGATGAATCGGTTTAAGGCTGCTGCCATTCCGGCTAGCTTCTATAGTTCTTTGGCCTTTGTTGATATCTCAATTTCTTGTATTGCTTTGATTTAATCCAAATTTGCTTCAATTCCTCTGCGAGTCACCATGTACCCCTAGAACTTCCCCATTCTTATCCCGAAAGTGCATTACGAGGCATTAATGCGAAGTTAATGGGTTTTTAGGATGTTGAAAACTTTTCTTAGATCTATAGCGATCTCGGGTTTACCCTTGTTGTATAGTGATCCAGACTTGTGTCTGTAGATGTTGGTAGTTAACTATTATCTTGTTTGCATCCTCTTTACTTCATATTTGAGTTATGGGATGTGTTGGGTGGGTTTGTTTCAGGTTGGTTGAGTTTAGAAACCAAAACTAGTTGCCCAGATTTTTGGCCTGTACGCTCGAGCGGGGATTTTGGCGCTCGAGCGGAGATTACACCCTTTCAGTATTTTCCTGTGCAGCGTTGTACGCTCGAGCGTAGGGTTGGGAGCTCGAGCGGAGGTCTGGTTCTGCAAAAGTGCTGAGCGAGTGCATTCTGCGCTCGAGCGGGAGGTTGGCCGCTCGAGCGTAAGTCTGTGAGTGGCCGCTCGAGCGGGGTGTTTTACGCTCGAGCGGGAGACTGGGTTAAAGTCCCGAAATTTGACTTTTCAAATTACTTTTTGCTTTCTCTTCTCTCTCTTGCTTTTCTAAAAAATCACCATTGTTGAGCCTCTCACTCTAGACTCTACCTTCTCTCTAGGTTTTGATCTAGTAGGAGTGATTTGCTCATCTTTGGCCTTTACAAAAAAGTTGTTGATCGTCGAGGGCTTCCTTTTGATCAGAAAATTTCGAGGTTTGGAGCTTTTTGGTTTTGATCTTCATCTCCTTTGAGGCTCCGGGTTTGAGGTAGGGATAACCTACTCCTCTCTATGGGTTTTGTCTTTAAATTTTGGTATTTTGAGATGTTGGGCTTGGTTTGGTGATTTTGTGAAAGTTTGGGGCTTTTGTGTAATTTTACAAAAGTTGGGGTTTTATTCATAATAAACCTAGATGCATGTTTGGCATGGAAAATGGAATTAATGTTGAATCATTGATGAAAATGGGACCTAAGGGTTGAAATGTTAATTATGGGAATTGACCTAATTACATTGTTTAATTAATTGGGATAATTAATTGAGAGGAATGAAGGAATGAAATGTTGATTGAATATCCATTGTGCATTTATTTTCTATTTAGAAATAACTGCTTTGGGCTATCGGTGAAGGATAGTCGTGATTGTTGTAGACAATGCTTGATGATTAAGTAAACTGAAACTAATCAATGAAATGTGTCATGGAACCTGACGGTTGATAGAATACATTAATTATATGTATTATGTGACTGTATATAGAACCTTTGTGTTTGTATACGTTATGTGTAGAGGAGGAGATAGGGGATGTACTCCGCGGTTTAGGGGAAGATAGGGGATGTACCTCTAAACCGGATAGGTATTGGGAGGAGATAGGGGATGAACTCCGTAGACAGAGCTCATATGCTTGTCTAGAGAAGTGAAGATAGAGCTCATATGCTTATCTTTGTGAAGTGTGGATACAGCTTGTATGCTTATCTGTGGATATAGTTTTTATACATATCTGTTGTAGAATGTGGATACAGCTTGTATGCTTATCTGTGGATATTGTTGATATACATATCTGTTGTAGAATGTGGATACAGCTTGTATGCTTATCTGTGGGTATTGTTGATATACATATCTGTTGAAATGATGATAGAGCTGACATGCTTATCTGTTGAAAAAGGGAAAATGAAAGGTAACTTAAACTCATAAGTTGTAAGACATAAATATGAAATTTATGTAATTGTATCAGTGTTGGCCATCTATCAATTGCTAATGTTTTAGTCATTGTTCATGGTTGGTTTAGTGTATTTCTACTGGGCTGTGGCTCACCCTATATGGGAACATCATTTTCAGGTACAGGAAGCATGCCACCTCCAAGGACATAGCTGGGAGGCTAGAGGCGGACATGTTTTGTTGTTTTACTTTTGATGTATTACATGTAACTTCAAGCCAAGGGCTTAATGTGTATCGAGTTAGTACTCTTTGTTGTAACCAAGTGTTAACTTGGAAAGCTGTAAGCCCGTAGGGCATTTTGTTATGATGTTAACATGTAATACTTATGTAATGAGACGCTAATGAATAATAGAAGGTGGTTTGTTTATACGTCAACGCATGTCTTGTTTGATGGGATTAATGTTATTATTTTGAGGGCGTTACAACTTGGTATCAGAGCGTACCGGGTTCGAATACTTTGGGTACGTGGGAAGTGATTAGGATCACAATGGGTTTGTCTCGCTTGATAGAGACTTAGATGTAGTATCATATGCTATGTGCTTAATTGATAACATGCTTATGTGACTATGTGGGTATGGGATTTAATTTCTAGGATGTTGATTGGATCCTTGAGTTTCTGGGAGTCTTGTTGGAAAAGCACTTGATCAATGCTGTTTCTAACCGGAACTCTAGTAACGTCTCGGGACTATCATTATCCGGAAATGAAATTCGTAAGTGCTTATGTGTTTATGTGCTTATGTGGAGTGAATTACAGTTGTCCATGCATTAGGACGTGAGTGTCTAGTTTCGGCACATTTGTGAATGTGCTAACGTTCTGTGTTGCCTTTATTAGGATGTCAGGACGAGGAAGGGGTGCTAGGCGTGGTAGACCTGCGAGGCAGGAAGTACCGTTACCGGAGGAGGTTCCGGCAGTGCAGGAGGGAGTTGGACAGGCCACTGTGGCCGAGCCAGTAGGTCAGCAGGCTATGGGTGCCTTGGCCAGAGAGTTAGCAGGAGCTTTGGGTATTCTTAGGGCTGAGAATCAGGCAGCTGAGATAGGGCCTTCCTTCTTGAAGAGGGAGTTCTTTCGGTGTAATCCGGACGAGTTTATCGGGGATCCTAAAGAGCCGCTTAAGGCAGATGAATGGCTCGAACAGACAACGAAGACGTTTGAGATGCTTGGCATCGAGGACGGAGCATTGAAAGTGACCTTGGCATCCTTCCAGCTGAAGGGAGATGCGGGTCAATGGCGGAAATACGAGAAGGCTCGTGTTGGTGGGACTTGGGAGGCATTTGTGAATGCTTTTCAGGAGAGGTTTTTGTCTGCAGTAGCTAGAGAGAAGTTGAGGGATCAGTTTAGCCGGCTTAATCAGCAGGGCTTGTCAGTGGCCGAGTTTGAGGCTACTTTTACCAGTCTGTCCAGGTTTGCACCGGAACTGGTGGCGTCTGAGGAACGCCGTTGCTATGAGTTTGAGCGGAAGTTGAGGCGGGGCCTCAAGTTGAGAATTGGTGGGTCTTATATTCGAGAGTATAGACACCTAGTGGACGCTGCAGCTCATATGGAGCTTATGATGCAGGAGGAGGATGAGGGTCAGAGAGGCTCCAAGAGGAGCCAGGATAGTCAGAGTGATGGCAGGAGGCAGAGGGGTTCTAACCCTCAGCAGTCGCAGGGTGGTGTTGCTAGATCGACCTTCCCAGTGCCGAGTGCAGGCTCCGGGAGAGGTGGTCAGGGGGAATTCACTTGTTACAAGTGTGGCCAGTTGGGTCACAAGGTTTCAGTTTGCCCGCAGAAGGGTGGGGGTCAGAAAGCTGCTTCTTTTTCAGCTAGACCGCAGAGTCAGAGTTTGGGCAGGGGGCAGCTCTTGACTTGTTATCAGTGTGGACAACCTGGGCACATGAAGAGGTTTTGCCCACAGTTGAGTGCCACTTCGGGAGCATCTGGTTCTAGGCAGACGCAGGGTTTTCAGCCCGCTCAGTCTGTGCAGGCCTCGAGGGCCAATCCGGGAGCTTCGTCATCCCAGTCTGTGCAGCAGTCTTTTGCTCCGAGAGGTGAGCAGGTAGACCAGGGGCCTACGGGCCGCGTGTATGCTGTTACCGCGCAGGATTTAGTACCAGCTCCATCAGTAGTGAGAGGTACTTTTCTGTTTTGCAACTCGGTTGCTAATGTGTTGATAGACACGGGTGCATCTCATTCTTTTGTATCTGCTGCATTTGCATCTGTTTTGGAATTGGAGTTAGCACAGTTAGCATCTCCTATTTGTGTGGTATCGCCTTTGGGTGGTGAGTTGATTCTGAAACAGGGTGTTAGAGGTTGTGATATAGAGGTCGCCGACTATAGGCTTCCTTTTCCGTTTGTTGTCATGCCCATGAAGGGTTTTGATGTTATTTTGGGTATGGACTGGTTATCGTCATACCGGGCTGTTATTGATTGCTACCGCCAGAGGGTTACATTGTGTACCTTGAGCAGGGAGTGGTTCCATTTCTTGGGAGACCGGGTTGGTAGTGTTTTGCCACCGGGGTATGATTCGCGAGGGCGAAGTGAGCTTAGTGGTTTACTTGCTAGTTTTGAGAGTAGCGAGTGTGTTGAGACTCGGATTGTGTTGCCGAGGGTGGTTTGTGAGTATTCGGATGTTTTTCCCGAAGAACTTGTTAGTTTGCCACCTCACCGGGAGATAGAATTCTCTATTGATTTAGTGCCGGGTACGGCGCCGATTTCTATGGCACCTTACCGTTTTGCTCCAGCAGAGTTGGTTGAGTTGAAAGTTCAGCTCCAGGAATTGCTAGATAAGGGCTTTGTTCGCCCTAGCGTTTCACCGTGGGGAGCGCCGGCCCTTTTTGTTAAAAAGAAAGATGGTGCCTTAAGATTGTGTATTGACTATCGGAAGTTGAATCGGGCTACGGTTAAGAATAAGTACCCTATGCCCCGTATAGATGATTTGTTTGACCAGTTGAAGGGTTCCCGTTGTTTCTCTAAGATAGACTTGAGATCGGGTTACCACCAGTTGAGGGTCAGGGAGGAGGATATTCCGAAAACGGCATTCCGTACGCGGTATGGCCATTACGAGTTTCTGGTGATGCCATTTGGGCTTACCAATGCACCGGCAGTCTTTATGGACTTGATGAACCGGATTTTCCGGGAGTTCTTAGACCGATTTGTGGTTGTCTTCGTGGACGACATCCTTATCTATTCGCCTTCTGAGGAGGAGCATGAGGCACACTTGAGAGTGGTGCTTGAGTTACTTAGAGCCCATAGGCTGTATGCCAAGTTTGGGAAGTGTGAGTTCTGGCTGAGGGAAGTCAAATTCTTAGGCCACGTGGTATCCGGGGAAGGGGTGTCTGTGGATACATCCAAGGTTGAGGCAGTGCAAGATTGGGCACAGCCTAAGAGTGTGTTTGAGATCCGCAGTTTTCTGGGATTAGCTGGGTATTACCGTCGGTTTGTGAAAGATTTCTCCAGGTTAGCGTCACCGTTGACTAGACTGACTCGGAAGGGAGTCAAGTTTGTGTGGAGTGAGACTTGTGAAAGGTCATTCCAAGAGTTGAAAGTTAGATTGACCACCGCTCCGGTGTTGATTATTCCGGAGAGAGGGTTGGGTTATGCGGTTTATTGTGATGCCTCACGAGAGGGTTTGGGTTGTGTGTTGATGCAAGAGGGGAAAGTGGTAGCTTATGGCTCACGTCAGTTGAAAATACACGAGAAGAATTACCCCATACACGACCTAGAATTAGCAGCTGTGATCTTTGCCTTGAAAATCTGGAGGCACTACCTTTATGGTGAGAGGTTCGAGGTATTCTCGGATCACAAGAGTTTGAAGTATCTGTTTACACAGAGAGACTTGAATTTGAGGCAGAGGAGATGGATGGAGTTCATCGAGGATTATGATTTTGAGTTACATTATCATCCGGGAAAGGCCAATGTTGTGGCCGATGCCCTTAGTAGGAAAACCATTAGTGATGTAGCTTGTATAGCCATCCGGGAATGGGAGATGTTGGAAGCACTTGGCGAGTTTGGTTTGCTACTGGGCGAATCTGTCGAGGCTGCGGCCTTGTTTTCTATTGTTGCGCAGCCTACACTTGTGACTAGAGTGTTAGAGGCACAGAGAGGTGACCTTGAGGTAGAATCCCTCCGAGAGAAGATCTCCAGTGGGAAAGTTGAGAAGGGTTTGACGGTGTATCCCGACCTGAGTGTGAGATACCAAGACCGTTTGTTTGTACCGGAGTCTTGCCGAGAGGAAGTACTCCGAGAGTTTCACCATTCGCGCCTTGCGGTGCATCCGGGAGGTACTAAGATGTATCAGGATTTGGGTCGCCAGTTTTGGTGGCGGGGTATGAAGAGAGATGTGGCTGTTTTCGTATCGAAGTGCCTTACTTGCCAGCAAGTGAAGGCCGAGCATCAGAGGCCAGCGGGTTTGTTGCAACCCTTGCCTATTGCCGAGTGGAAGTGGGAGCATATCACTATGGACTTCGTTGTAGGTCTTCCGAGGACTCAACGGGGTAGTGATGTTATTTGGGTGGTTGTAGACCGGTTGACTAAGTCGGCGCACTTTATTCCTATGCGCGTGAAAGATTCGGTGGATCATCTTGCCGATTTGTATGTTCGGGACGTAGTGAGATTGCACGGGGTCCCAGTGACGATTGTCTCCGATAGAGACCCTCGTTTTACTGCTAGGTTGTGGCAGAGTTTGCAGAGTGCCTTGGGCACTAAGTTGACCTTTAGTACGGCTTATCATCCTCAGACTGACGGGCAGTCCGAGCGTACTATTCAGATCCTCGAGGATATGCTTCGGGGTTGTGTCCTTGACTTCAGTGGGACGTGGGAGAGGCACTTACCCTTGGTAGAGTTTGCCTACAACAACAGTTTTCAGTCTAGCATCGGTATGGCACCGTTTGAGGCCTTGTATGGCCGACCGTGTAGGTCTCCAGTTTGTTGGGCCGAGGTGGGTGATGCACCTTTGTGGGGTCCGGAGTTGATTAGGGAGACGACGGAGAAAGTTGAGCTTATCCGTAGGAGGCTTGTTACAGCCCAGAGTCGACAAAAGAGTTATGCCGACCGTAGGAGGAGGCCTTTGGCGTTTGAGGTAGGTGATCATGTCTTTCTGAAAATATCACCTAGGCGAGGCCTGATGAGGTTTGGGAAGAGTGGGAAATTATCCCCTCGGTTTATTGGTCCTTTTGAGATCCTTGAGAGGATTGGCGAGGTTGCTTATCGGTTAGCCTTACCGCCGCAGCTGTCCGGGGTGCATGACGTGTTTCATGTGAGTATGCTTCGGAAGTATGAGCCAGATCCATCACATGTGCTGGATTGGAGCGATTTAGAGGTAGATGAGAATGCCTCGTATGAGGAGAGACCGGTTCGGGTCTTGGATAGGCGGGATCAGATCCTGCGTGGCAAGACCATTCCTTTGGTGAAAGTCTTGTGGAAACATCACGGAGTGGAGGAAGCCACTTGGGAACGTGAGTTGGAAGTCCGTGAAAAATATCCGGACTTGTTTATTGATATGTAATCTTGTATTTGAATTTTACATTTTGTTGAACTTAAGAGCTTTTATATATGTCTTAAGTTGTGAAACATTGAGAATGTTTTGATTATTGGTAGAATGTCTTGGAACTTGCCTCATATGGAAGTTGAATGTAACATTATATCTGTTGAACATATTGTTGAAATTGGAAGGATAGTGCATAATGTTGATGCATGTTGAAAGTACATATGTTGTTTACATATTGTGATATGTCTCTTGTTTAAGGGATGGGATGACCGGTAATGGGTCGAATTGTTGAATGTTAAAATATAACATTGTTTAAAATGGAAGAAAACTTGTTTTGAAAACTGGTGCTTAATTTCGGGGACGAAATTCTTTAAGGGGGGGAGGTTATAGCGATCTCGGGTTTACCCTTGTTGTATAGTGATCCAGACTTGTGTCTGTAGATGTTGGTAGTTGACTATTATCTTGTTTGCATCCTCTTTACTTCATATTTGAGTTATGGGATGTGTTGGGTGGGTTTGTTTCAGGTTGGTTGAGTTTAGAAACCAAAACTAGTTGCCCAGATTTTTGGCCTGTACGCTCGAGCGGGGATTTTGGCGCTCGAGCGGAGATTACACCCTTTCAGTATTTTCCTGTGCAGCGTTGTACGCTCGAGCGTAGGGTTGGGAGCTCGAGCGGAGGTCTGGTTCTGCAAAAGTGCTGAGCGAGTGCATTCTGCGCTCGAGCGGGAGGTTGGCCGCTCGAGCGTAAGTCTGTGAGTGGCCGCTCGAGCGGGGTGTTTTACGCTCGAGCGGGAGACTGGGTTAAAGTCCCGAAATTTGACTTTTCAAATCACTTTTTGCTTTCTCTTCTCTCTCTTGCTTTTCTAAAAAATCACCATTGTTGAGCCTCTCACTCTAGACTCTACCTTCTCTCTAGGTTTTGATCTAGTAGGAGTGATTTGCTCATCTTTGGCCTTTACAAAAAAGTTGTTGATCGTCGAGGGCTTCCTTTTGATCAGAAAATTTCGAGGTTTGGAGCTTTTTGGTTTTGATCTTCATCTCCTTTGAGGCTCCGGGTTTGAGGTAGGGATAACCTACTCCTCTCTATGGGTTTTGTCTTTAAATTTTGGTATTTTGAGATGTTGGGCTTGGTTTGGTGATTTTGTGAAAGTTTGGGGCTTTTGTGTAATTTTACAAAAGTTGGGGTTTTATTCATAATAAACCTAGATGCATGTTTGGCATGGAAAATTGAATTAATGTTGAATCATTGATGAAAATGGGACCTAAGGGTTGAAATGTTAATTATGGGAATTGACCTAATTACATTGTTTAATTAATTGGGATAATTAATTGAGAGGAATGAAGGAATGAAATGTTGATTGAATATCCATTGTGCATTTATTTTCTATTTAGAAATAACTGCTTTGGGCTATCGGTGAAGGATAGTCGTGATTGTTGTAGACAATGCTTGATGATTAAGTAAACTGAAACTAATCAATGAAATGTGTCATGGAACCTGACGGTTGATAGAATACATTAATTATATGTATTATGTGACTGTATATAGAACCTTTGTGTTTGTATACGTTATGTGTAGAGGAGGAGATAGGGGATGTACTCCGCGGTTTAGGGGAAGATAGGGGATGTACCTGTAAACCGGATAGGTATTGGGAGGAGATAGGGGATGAACTCCGTAGACAGAGCTCATACGCTTGTCTAGAGAAGTGAAGATAGAGCTCATATGCTTATCTTTGTGAAGTGTGGATACAGCTTGTATGCTTATCTGTGGATATAGTTTTTATACATATCTGTTGTAGAATGTGGATACAGCTTGTATGCTTATCTGTGGATATTGTTGATATACATATCTGTTGTAGAATGTGGATACAGCTTGTATGCTTATCTGTGGGTATTGTTGATATACATATCTGTTGAAATGATGATAGAGCTGACATGCTTATCTGTTGAAAAAGGGAAAATGAAAGGTAACTTAAACTCATAAGTTGTAAGACATAAATATGAAATTTATGTAATTGTATCAGTGTTGGCCATCTATCAATTGCTAATGTTTTAGTCATTGTTCATGGTTGGTTTAGTGTATTTCTACTGGGCTGTGGCTCACCCTATATGGGAACATCATTTTCAGGTACAGGAAGCATGCCACCTCCAAGGACATAGCTGGGAGGCTAGAGGCGGACATGTTTTGTTGTTTTACTTTTGATGTATTACATGTAACTTCAAGCCAAGGGCTTAATGTGTATCGAGTTAGTACTCTTTGTTGTAACCAAGTGTTAACTTGGAAAGCTGTAAGCCCGTAGGGCATTTTGTTATGATGTTAACATGTAATACTTATGTAATGAGACGCTAATGAATAATAGAAGGTGGTTTGTTTATACGTCAACGCATGTCTTGTTTGATGGGATTAATGTTATTTTTTTGAGGGCGTTACAAGATCTGTGAGGTGGTTTGTAGCAAGCTTGCTTTTCACTACCAATCATCTATGTATGCTTCCATAGCCCGACCGAGCTGTTCTTTGAACATTCACGTTACCAGTCGCGGGTAGGTTGCTCCGGCATTTTTATGGCCGAACGACATTACTTCATAGCAGTAGGTGCCTCTTGGAGTAATAAACGCTGTCTTCTCTTTGATCTGGGCCAAGCAGTGGTATCTGGTGATAGCTACTATAAGCGTCCAGAAAGCTCATACACTCATGCCTTGCTGTTGAGTCTACCAGTTGGTCTATGCAAGGCAAAGGAAAGTTGTCTTTTGGACAAGCTCTGTTGAGGCAAGCAAAGTCGACGCAGGCTCTCCACTTTTCGTTTTTTTTTTTTTTTTACTACGAATGTGTTGGACAGCCACTGTAGGTACTGAATTTCTTGAATTGCCCTTGTCGTTAGAAGCTTCTCGACCTCCGCAATTACTGCTTCAGTATGGTTAACCGAAGATCTTCAACTCTTCTGTAGAATAGGTCAAGCGGAAGAGTTGACATTGAGCTTATTGCAAGCAAATTCTAGATTCAGCCCCAGAGTATCATATGCTGACCATGCGAATACCTCCATATTTTCTTTCAGCAAATCCAGCAACTGAAGTTTCTCATCAGTGCCTAGCGAGGTACCGACAAGAAAGTACTCTAGGTCACCCTCTTTTACTAAAAATTTCTCCATATCCTCTACTATTTTCTCAGCTGGGGTTCCTCCGACATCCTCCAGAACTGGCTATTCTGTTACTTCAACTGTCTAAACCCAATTGAAGAGATGTTTAACCTTCATGGCTGTAATGAAGTAATGCTTCGATGCAACTTGGTCCCTTGTGATCTGCTCAACTATGTGTTCTGTCCAAAAGCAGATAAGCTAGTGGTAGGTCTAGAGGACTGCTTTCATTTGGTGAATCCAAGGCCGTCCAAGGATGGCGTTGTAAGGAGATGGAGTGTTAATAACCAAGAATTCTATTTGAAGGGTCTTTGTCCCAGCCACTATAGGCAACACTATCTTGCCAAGCGGCCATTCGGGTTGAGAATTGAAGCCGACCAACGGTGCTTCTACTGGGGTGAGGTGCTGCTCAAAGAGACCGAGCTTCCTAAACAAGTCGTAATACAATATATCTGTTACGCTAGCCAGGTCTACAAAGACTTGTTGCACATCAAATCATTTTCTAATTCCCATAGTTATAATTAAAGCATCAGTATGGGGATGTTGAATACCTTCTAGATCTTTCTCAGCAAATGAAATAATACACAAGGGAGACTTCGGTACTGTTGTAGACGCCCCCGAACGTCCCGGGGGAAATCCCCCGTTTTGTTCATATAGGCTCACTACAGTTCAGGACTCAATGTCACGGTCCTGTATCTAATCTCGCAAAGTGCAATGCAAGACCGATGAATCATCAAAGAATCCAAATCCGGCAAATTATTTTTGAAAACAGATTTTTTTCTTGAAAGAAGTGTCAAACATGGACTGCTTTGCCAGATACAGAGTCGCCACCTAAATATTTTATTTTCTGGGAAATTTAGGAAACCCTGACTCGTGCCTAAGGCCACGTGTCCGTCATCACCAAAGTTGCCTCGGCTCGGGAACTTGGGTACGATTGGGGAAGGTCACTTCGTGAGCACCCCCGCTCGCCCGATCAAAGATCGGCCTCTACTAACCATGATATCTTGTTTTGAAAACATATGTGCTCTTATTCCGGTTTATTAGCCTAGATTTACTATGTGATGCGCACAACATACAAGTATAGACTGGATTGCCTGAATTGGAACAAAACATCTCATGTTTGTTTTGAAAATGGTTTGCTACTCGCAAGTAGGCTTAAAATGCAGATTTTGCCATCCTCGGGTGGGCTTAGAAAACATGGTTCTGCCACTATCTAGTGGGCTTAAAACTCACAGTCAATGTATCATTTCGATTCAGATAATCCAACCTTCACCCACAGGCATTCAGGCAGTTATATCACACAAGCAAATAGCCTCATGGTAAGCATGCTATCATGGCAGTCACTCACACACATGCAAGGATGCTAAAGCATAAACACTTATCGAGTACTCCAAGCCAAAACAAAAGCTATGCTAGAAATCCATGCATGATCCTAACTATACAGAAATGCCTAATGCAACACATGCAGGAATGCAACTACAATAGGCTCGGCTTTTCTAAGATGGCATATGATGATGCTACGGCTAACACGTATTCAACTTGGAATTTAACTACAGTGCAGTTAGTATGATGCGCTGAGCCCGGTACATGCAAAACAGATGAATGAATGCAAACATGCTATTATAAGTATGCTAATTGAAACATGCCCTAAACTAACCATCTTAAGCTGGTAAATAAAAGGGAGAAAGACGTGGGATTGGAGGACACACATCACACACACGTACACTTATTACAACAATTGGCCCTCTCTCGGAGGGTCCGAATAAATAATACAGTCCGAATAAATAATTAACTATTCTAGCAAATTAAATATTACAAAACCCTAATTAATTAACAAATTAACTAGGAAAGCAAATAGATTAGCATGCAAGCTAAATGGACCGCCTCAGCTCTGCTCCGAATGATGAAAGGTGCATGCATGCTCGAGTCGCCTCGTCGAGAAATTCCTTGCGATGCCCTGATTTGCCTCTGTTTGCAATTTATCCCGGAACACTGTGCAAAGCTCCAGAAGGCTACTGGTTTCTAGTTTGCTGTAACAGAGAGCAAGAAAGGGGCATAGCAAAGTATTTGCAACACATATGTGCACGACCACTCTCCCTATCATTGCACAAGCTCTAGGGAATGTGGCACTCGATCCTCGTGCGACCAATCACGCATCTCGATGCATGATGGCCGAGGAGTCGAATTGTATGACTCGATATGAAATGAATGCACATATAAACACCACAAGGCCTAAACTCCATCATGGGTAATCCGGAGTGTCGGCGACCGGGAATCGAGGCACGTTTCATCACTTAGAGTATGAAACGTCCCTCGTTTCCCGTGTTTGGACTAACTCCTACTCCAAACACAATGCAACAAGTAAGGCATGCACAATGCGACTTCTAGCATGCAATCCTAATGCAATGCATGCAATCCTAATCATGCTGGCATGCGAGGGATGATATGAAAACATGCAAATAACATACGCAATGCTCTGAACCTAGAATGGCATACTCAATACACATGAACTATATGGCATACGCAATGCACTTACGGAGACAAATGATGAGATGAACAAGGTATACACAATGCAATGGCCAATCATGCAACAACATAGACTATATGGTATACACAATGCAAGATGGACTTAAACTAAAATGAGTGGACCTCAGCCACACTCAAATCAGTGGCCATGCATGATGAAATTAAGACAAGAACACTCATGCAAACATGCCCAATGCAAGGGACCGAACCTAAGGCACAAAATGCAACTCTACCAAAGCATGGCAAGGATGAAATTTGGCATACAATTGCATATTTTCCAGCTCTGAAATGACATGCAAGATGGTCCCGAATCATGCAAACACCTCACACAATGCATGCTAGATGGCCCGAATACCAAAACTAGTGAAGTGAATTACACTATAGGTATGCAAAACAATGCTCAAATGATGAAACCAACCCCAAACAGTCCCTATGCAGACCAAAATCAGAGGCAAAATATGTTGGGATGGTGGCCCGGAATGCATTCAAAAGAAGCTCATGCAATGGCTCGTAAACATGGCATAAATGCACAACTCTAAAGAGCATTTAAAACATGGAAATTGTGGAAGTATGGCATACATATAAGCTCTGAAATACCATGCAAAGTGATGCTAAGACATGAAAATACCTCAACATAGGCATGCAATAGGCTCCAAAACTTAAAGCTAGGCATGGATATTGAACTACAAGTGTGTATAACAAGCATCATTCGACCATGAGGCCCAAAAACAGAGCTAAGGCAGTCCAAAACATGCACAAAATTAGTTCAAGGCATGGCCAAAAAAAGCTAACATGAAGGGCCAAAACAACATGCAACATAGGCTAGTAAGCATGATTTACACTACATGTATATGAAGCATTCAAGAGGTCACCAAACTAGCCCAAAACAGAAACATTGCATGCCAAAATATGACCAAAAACCCACTGAAACTTAGTCAACACATGCTAGAATGAGGTGCTCCTTTGAAAGGCCATACAAGGGGTTGTTCTACACATGCAAGGACAACTAATATGGCAAAAAAAGCTCTGGAAAGAGCTCATGCAGGTCCTAAAACTCACTGAAAAAGGCCTGAAACATGCTCAAGAAGTGTGGAAATATAGGCCCCTTTGTAAGGCCAATAATGCTAGAAAACAACACAAAGGGAGAGAGGGTCACCCCTCTCTCATTTTGGCACTCAAAATAGCATAATAACCACTGAAAATCTGCTGGATTTCAGTGGTCAAAAGGCCAAAAAAAGCTCAATACAAAGGCCCAGATGCATGGCTCAAAACAAGGTAAAAACAAGCATGCAAGGGGGTAGATGACCCCTAACAGAAAAATGGCCTGAAACAAACATGTTAAGGGTCTCAAAATAAGACTTTTTTCAGTTTACCCCATGGCTCGAAAATGCTTGCAACTATGGCTAAAGTAAGGAGCAAAATAAAGACCAAAAGACGGAATGAAAGTGTTACCCTTGTAGCCAAGAAAGACAGCAAGCTCTGGACCAAGAAACCAGCTCCTCAAGCTCTGAAAACAAGCTCCAAGGACCTTAGGTTGGTGTTGGAGGTGTTGGGCTAAGAAGTAGTGTGTAAAGGGGCAAGAACTTGGCTCTTTTTTAGGGCAAAATATAGAGACAATAGGGAGATATGTGTGTGTGTGCTCCAGCAATTCTTGAACCCTTGCAATGGAAGAGGAGCCCTTCCTTTATAGAAAGGAGAGGCTAAATCTTCTCCAAGAAGCTTCAAAGCTAGGTTAAACATCCTCCATACACGTGTATGGAGGATGCAGCAAATGCCTCCCAGCTGGCACAGCTGGAGGCAACTCAGAGAGACAGAAAAGGTGGGAGCTGGCCGACCAGGTCAAAGGGTTCAAGGTGGTCAGACACCCCTTATGATGAAGCCCCAGAAGTTAGCTTTCCAATGGTGCCATCCTTGCATTAAAATTCCAACTGTGCAAAAAGTTATGCCTGTTTTGGTAAAGCCGCGCAGATTCGGTCCAACCGAATTGATGCCCTACTTCAACCAACCATATCCCCTCGTCCGGACTTGGCTTTAGGAGATTCTTGAGTGTAAAATGAAGCCGAGAAGTCTTCTTTCCAATGGTGGTGGCCTCATAGCTTAAATCCAAGTGTATAGACAAATAACCCTGATTTAGCGAGGACCGCTCGACTCTCTCTTAGCGATTCATGCCCATCCTCTTCCTCAACTAGGTTTCTTCTCTCCACTCTTCTTTTCTTCAACTCCAAACCCCCGAACAAGGTGTTTTCAAAGATTTTTCAAAGATTTCATCTCTCTTTCATTCATTTCCACTTTGTCCTCGCTCGGTTTATCGAAAAGCGCAACATTTGACAAAATGTGAGCGTTGGAACATCGTAAGAACTTTATTTCAAAAATGTTTGGAAAGAGAGGATTTTAAGGTCTAAAAACCATTCAAAATAGCTTTGGTCCAAAATGGGGTGTAAGGTTGGGATTTGACTCTCCTCTTGCCGAAGAAATTGAACCTTTGCCCTGCACACCTTTCTCCATCATGTAAACCATCAGTCGCGTCCAAGTCTTAAGGGCGGTCAAAAATGGGGTGTCTACAACTGTTCTTACCTTTTTTCGTGCTGGACCGACTAACATCACTTGCTGAATCTGTATAGCTTCGGCAATTTCTTCGTGGAGTGTCTCTTCTCACTTGTGACTGGTTGTGCCATGAATTACATTTATGACCAATCGAGGCGGGTGCTCTGCGTTTGGTTCTAGTGTGGGGTTCCCTTGTTCGATTACTACTTTGTCCGGATCGATGTATTCTTGGAGGTGTCCAGCAGTTACCAAATCCTCTAGGTGTTGCTTCAATGCTCTGCAGTTCTGAGTCATATGCTCCTTGTCCTGATGATAGGTGCATCTGAGTTTTTGGTTACGCCGAGCTGGGTCTCCTAGCATCTTTAGCAGCAAGTAAAGAACGGTTCTCTCTTGATTTTCTCCATAATACGATAGATAGGTTCCTTGAAGACTATAACAACTGCTTCATGGGATTTAGACTTGTCTACTTCATTCACTACGACTTCTCGGGGTTCCCCTCAGTTTGCTTTTCGTCTGTTTCCCCGAGTCATCTATTCGGCCAATGCCACCTCAATCGGGATCTGATCATCTTCGAGGTGAGCGTATTAGTCAATCCTGGCACGTAAGTCCTTCAGTGCTATGGCTGGGCATTTGGTAAGTGATTGTCTCAACTTGCTTTCCGGACGCAGACCATGTTTAAAAAACATTGCAGCCATCTGTTCACTGTAGACATTTTGCTCTAAATCATTATACTCTTCCCAGTACCTTCTTGCATAATTACGTAGTGTTTTCTCCTGTTCCTTTCGGAGACCAAACAAGGTGTCCGACTTTTTTAGAATTTTGGTGTTGGAAACAAATCTAGCTAAGAACTCTTCAGAGAGTTGTTTCCAGCCGTAAATCAATCTAGCTGGGAGATGATCAAACCATCGGAGTCCAGACTCTCCCAGGCTGGATGGAAAGACCTCGCACATTAGTGCCTCATCTCGGCTCCATAAAGTCATCATTTGTCGATAATGGCTGATGTGTGTTAGTAGGTCTAACTTCCCATCATATGACGTGAATTTTGGTGGAGTGAACTTCTTGGAAGGTCTTATAGCTTCGATATTTGGGGAGAAAGGAAAGGAGACGAGTCGATTCAGTACTTGGTGCTCTCTTTGACGGACAGTATGATCAAGGTGCTGAGCCTGACGCTCTCGTCGTTGCTTGTTTTGTCTGTTCTCGACCAGCCATGTACGGAGATCAAGAGAAGGGTACTCCGTTTGTTGGTTGGCCGATCTCTACTTTTTGCTCTCCTCCCACGTGAACCAAGGGTGTGGCTGCTCATTGCTTCACTTTTCACCAGGATTGGCTAACTTCACTGCCCTGATTCATTTCTGGGGACCTTCTTCACTGGTGGTTCGAAGGATGGGCTCCTCCGACGTAGACAAGGGGGTTTTGCGTCGGTTCTCTTCTACATCGGGTTGTCCAGCATCCTTTTGAGCTACGCTTTTAGTTCCTGTATCTCCATTCCCATGGAATCGATGATACGATCTCTATAATCTTTCTCCAATAGAAAATGGCGTGAAAAACCACCAGCAAAGGGTTGTTGATGTTCAACAGATTCTGGAGTTCAGTTATTGTTTCCAGTCTGTTTCTCCAGAATTGCTGGCAGTGCCATGCCCTTATTCTTCTTCTCCGTTGGCGGAGTTGACACAGAGGGTAGGATATCTTCAATTCCCATTGTCGTAATCAGATACAGAACTCAAAAACGAAGGGTTCCATGTTCACCGCACCAATTGTGTGTACCCAATACGGCACTAGATGATTGTGGACCGGAGCTCTGTACCCGATTATACTATCTAAGAATCGGGACCCTGCAACAGTGAGCACCGTTAGAGCTGCTCGGTTAGAGTTGGCCGGATAACCCATCCGGTGTGAGAGTAAGTGATCGAAGAAGATGAAATTTGCTCTCTAAGTGTAGAGAGTTGTGTCTAAGTGAATATAGTTTAGCACCACTTCGTTACCTTCAATATAAAGTGAATGGAGTTTATACAGAACCACTTACTCGTTGCCCAAGATGGTTTCATAAAGCTTTGGTGCTGCTATGCTCCCTTTAACATTGCTCAAGATAGGGGACCATCAGGTAGTTGACAATAGATGCATATACTCATTGTAGCCATGCGTATAACATATCGCATTCCCTTGATTAACTATTTCCATGATTCTAGAGAGGAGGGGACTAGCTAAGGTGGCAACCTGCACATGTATGCATTCATAGCTTCTACATTTCTTTGATAGGTTCCCTCAGGTCGGTACCGTTGTACCTCAGCTCGGCCTTTTGGGAGAATGTTTATGGAGATGGACTAGCCCATTCGGATATCTTCGTATGCGCTCGACCCACTTTGGTTCTGATGATGGGTTTGGCCTATCAGTTTGGTCCATAGATTAAGTCCTGCAGCTCGGCTCAGCCCAGTATCGCGGCTAGATTGGCCTTTCTACTACGAATTGGGCCCAAGTGCTTGAGGACTTGGGTGGACTATGTGTTATAGAGATGGACTTAGTTGGCTAGCCTACGTATTCACCTGACCCACTTGGACTTGGGTTTAAAGGATTGGGCTGGCACAAGGCTTGGATCCGACCCGTTTATATTCTGTCCCTTCACTCATCTATGAATTGATACAAATTAATCTCCTCAACTATAAAAATTATACAAATACACTCATTTTAAAAAGGGAAAAAATTGTGAAAAGCCCATTCCATAAGGAGTATAAGGCATAAGATTTAAGGTAAAATTATATTTGGTAATAAGGACACGTTGGAAAATGTCGACGTAAAAAATCATTGATGTCAAAAAAGTCGTTAGAAAATTGGTCAAAAAAGTCACCAGTGGCTGTAGGTGGTAGTGGTGAGATAGAGAAATGTATGATATTCAACAGATAGGTTGTTGAATGAGTGACATGTGTCACATTCCAACAGATAGTTAGTTTGATAAATTTTAACAGATAGATAAATAGATTGACTTTAATAGATAGTTGTCATTTTGGATAAATTGTGTCATTTTGGCCTAAACAAGTTAGAGCTTAGGCTTAATGACCCAAAAAAATTCAGAAATGGACTTATAACTTAAGTACTCTTTTAAAAGTGATATGGAGGAAGTGAAAGTGATAAATTTTCACATTTGAGAAAGTCAAAATGCATTGATTCATAGATGGGGAGAATAAATTAATATTTATTAACAGTTGAGGGATTTTAGTGTAATTAACACATCCCCAAACTACAGACGAGGCAAAACCCTAGGATCTAAAACATAGAAAAATGGAGACTGCTTCTTCTCTGTGCCATTATTCTCCAAACTCTTTCGTACTATATTTTATGGACCTTATTATGTGTCTACAATAATAATCCAAGTCACTCATCTCTTAGATCTCGCAGTGAACATTATCTGTATAAAAAATTAATTTCATCAGATACCGATAAATAGATAAACAAATAACATTTTATTTTAGAAAATAGATGGCTAAAATTTAAATAGTTACCGTCTATTTTTAAAAAATATAAAGTAATTTGTTCATGTGTGTACTGGTATCCAATGATATTGATTTTTTGCATAAATAATTTTTACAGTGAAATTTACTACTACGAGATGAACAATTTGAATTATTATTGTGAATCCAAAATAAAGACCAGAAAATATAGTATAGAAAAATATAAAAGATGGTGGTATAAAAGGAACCATTCCAAAAAAAAAAAAAAAAGAGAGAGAGAGGGTAAATTACACTGACACCCCCTGAGGTTTCTATTTAATACAAATTTCCCCACACATTTAAAAAATTACACTTACCCCCTGTCAAATTAAAATGACATATTTACCCCTTAACCTTTATACATATAAAATAAGGAAATAATGTAGATATTTTATTCATGTCATTTCAAGGGAAATAACAAGGGGAAGTTATGTGTAAGTCATAATAGGTAGACTTATTGTCTAATAGGTCCTGTGAGAATTAATGGCATTTTTCATCAAATACTATTAAAAAACGTCACTAATTATTAATTTTCAGCAATAGTTTGAAATTATTTTCATAAAAAAAGTCACCAATTATAAATTTTAGCGACAGTTTAAAAAAGCCGTCAAAAAAAAATTACTAATTTGCAACTGTCAGTTACAGTTTGAAAAATTCATCACAAAAAAAAATATATATCTCTAATTATAAATTTTAGCTGCAATTAATAAAAATCGTGACCAAAAAAAAAAAAAAAACTAATTGTCAATTTTTAGCGACAGTTTTACGAGAATTTATTTTCAATAGAACTTGGTGGGAATTAAGTCTAATTATTAGGACCTATTGGTAATTTATCCAAATAACAATCATCTTCTTTGGTTTAACTCGCGCAAAAAAATGAGTTTTTCTTTTTTTTAATATTATTGCTAAATTTTTAAAATATTTAAAATAATTTTTGTTTTTATTTTTTAGATACTCTTAATATAGATATATTTAAGAAGTATAGTATTTTGAGATTTTTTTTTTAAATTCACCAAAAATATAAAAATATAAAAATTCAACGGAATTTTTTTATTTTTTTAAAAATTTTTGTGCAGATCTTATATACTTTTGAAATATATCTAGGTTAAATTGATCAAGTTAGATATAATAGTGGAAATAAAAATGAAAAATTATATTTATATATAAAAATTTATACAAAAAATATCATAAAAATGTTATGACTGTGATATTGTTGTAAATATAAATCATGTTTATGGGTGTTTTGTTTTAATGTGAAAGGTTACCATTAAACTATATAATTGTGTCTGAAAATTATCTATAAAATTTATGTTTGTATATTACCACTCAATAAGAATATGTTCAGATAATATTTAATGATGAAAATTTCAAGGGATAATTACATTTTACCTCCCGGTGGTTTAACGTGTTTTCACATTACCTCCCTGACGTTGATAAATGTACTCATAAACCCCCTATAGTTTTGACTGAAGTATAAAAGTGACGGAATTTGATAGACTTAACAATACGTGGCGTAGACGCGCCAGAGAAGTGTGTTTGCACTGAAATTAAGGGTTTTGGCACCAAACTTGGAGTTTTGAGGGATCAATTTGCCCTTTCACCTTCTTATATATATATATATATATATGCCTAGAATTCTCTAATTCAGTAGCGAAGAAAGATCGAAAATGGTGGACAAGAAGATCAAGCACGAGGCTAGCAATAGTAGTAGCAGCAGCAGTGGAAGTAGCAACAAAGGAAAAGAATTTGATAAACAAGAAAAGAATTGTGTGCTTTTGACAAGAAATTGGAAATGATATTGGGATGCTGTATAGATAGCTTGAATAGTTATGCTAATTTGAAAATACAAATTTTTTTTAACCAATACTAAAACTTTATTGTTCAATTTCAGTTTTTGGGTTTCACCAAAAAAAAAAAAAAAAAAAAAAAAGAAAAAAAAAGAAAGAGGGAGTCTATTGCATTTATGGGTTTATCTTTCAAGATCACTTTGCTTTTGAATTGATTGTCTATTCATCATTAAGCCATTTAATAGCCAATTAAGAGCATAAAAGATAGAATTTTGCACTAATGAAGTTTGTTCAATTGAAATCTTGTTTCAGAGAATCTGAGCATAGATTTGGCTTCAGGAAACATTGAACTCTTCCTTTGATCCTCATTTTTTAGAATCAGAAAAACAGGTACACACAGAGAGAGAGAGAGAGAGAGAGAGAGAGAGAGAGAGAATAGAGGGAGACAAAAATGAGCCTAATTAATTAATAGACATAGCATGCCTTTCCTGATGAGGATTCAACCTCTTGATTTTGAGGTGTACGGAGAATTAATCCGTAACGAGTCAATCAAGGACGACACTACTATCTCTATAGCGATCCTGGTTTAAAACCCGACCCATTTGATATTCTAGATTTGGGTTTGATGGTTTTGTATTGTTGTTCTTGTCTTATTTCTCTTTTCCCTCTTTGAGTTTGGTTATTGGGATGTGTTGGTTGTGTTTGGAACAGGTTGATACATTGTTTTACAAAAACCTTGTTGCCCAAAATTTTACTTCTATGCTCGAGCGTCGCTTCCTGCGCTCAAGTAGGCTTTGTGAACTCTTAGTATTTTTGTAGGTCTGCAAAACTACTAAGACTTATTATTCTTCGCTCGAGAGAAGCTTCTTGCACTTGAGCGGCCCTTTTTGCACTCGAGAGTTGGCCTTCTATCTGTTAAACTACTTACGCTCGAGCGTCACTTCCTGCGTTGGAGCGGTGACGCCCTTTTCATTGTGTCTTGGCACTCAAGCGCCACTTCTTTTGCACGAATGGTAGTCATTTTTGTATCTTGGCACTCGAGCGCCACTTCTTGCGCTCGAGCAGTAGTCATTTTTGTGTCTGGATGCTCGAGCGTCACTTCTCTCAATCGAGCAAACTATGTGTATATCAGTTCATAAAAGTTACTTTTTACATCACTTTTTCACCTATCTCTCTCTCTCAACATTTCAAAATCCTAAATCTAGAGCTCCTCTCTCTAGAACTTATTCTCTCTCTACAAATACACTAAGATCTACTCATTTCTCCACCCTATTCCCCTTATTAAAACGGTAGAGCTCACCTATAGCTTCATTTTTATCCGAATAAAGTTGGGTTTTGACTTCATCCGAGTTCCATTTGTGCTTTTCTCGTCTTCTAGCTTCGAGGATTCTCTACACTCTTTTATGATTTTTAACTTGGCTATTTGTTTTTATAAAACAATCTTGTGATTTTGGAGGATTTTGAACAAACCTAGGATTTTGGTTTAAAATCAAAAGAGGGGTTTTCAAATGGATGTATTGAAAATGGTTGTGGGAGTGGAAATGCAGTTGAGTTGTGATAATATGATTGATTTTGATACTTGGAGTGGATTTTGGAAGAAAAAAGAGTTTTGCCCTAAATGTTTCAAATATTTATTGTGTGTAAATAAATGAAATTGATGTTGGAAATATGAAATCACATAGATATTGATATGGATGGTGGAGTTGGATATGTATTATCGCTCACATCTTAAATTTTGGAAAGTTTATTTGTATTGGAGATTTTATAAATGTTTAGAAATGTTTGTTTTGGCTATCGATGGAGGATAGCTATAATTGTTGTAGAAATTGCATGAGGATTAGGTGAATTGAAACTAATTTCTCATCCATGTGCATTGAACATTGTTACTCATTTAATACAATGCAAACGTATATGATTTTGAGAAAAATGGGCGAACGTGGGAAAGAGGTATGTATTACCAAACTAAGTTGGCATGTGTGTCTAGGGTAAAAGTATTGAAAAAAGCGCGTATACGTGGGTGTCGATTCCCATTGACGAAATATCCTTAAAATGAAAAAAGTAGCGCTTGTATAGGCTATGTTTATATGGGTGCCGTTTGACAGTTTTCCGCAGACGAAATATCCATGAAAGGTTGTACCGGTTTGAGATTTCCCACTTATTTTCTATTATAAAGAACATGATTTGAGAATTGCGATATAAATTGAGCATGACATGGTCTTTGGGATAGAAATGTAAAACGCTTTGTCATATGTATTTCACTCTTATATCTTTGTAAAGATTCATATATTGTGCTCAATTATTTCTACTGAACTTTGGCTCACCCTATATGGAAAAACCATTTTCAAGTGTTGGTGAGATACCTCCTCCAAGGCAGTAGCTTGAGAGGACTGAAGCAAGAGTTTCATTTTGTTTACTTGTTGTTATTATTTTGTACAAGCCTAGTGCTTTATCTACATTGGATCTAAATCCATTTTGATGTAACCAAGTATAGTCTTGGGAAGTTGTACCTTTCATGGCATTTCAATTATCTGTTTTACTTCTATCTTGTATCTTTGTTATTGACACATACTGTAGATTCGGAGTTAGGACTTATGAATGTATATTCGCATGTGTCACTCTTTTGTACAACTGAGTTTTATGTAATGGAAGGACATTATATTCTGATTCATATTGTTATTTTATTTATCATCTTGGATAGTGTAGACGCGCCCTTGGGCCCCATGCTACAGTTCAGACTCGATTTATGTGTTGGTTCTTAATCTAATCTCATAATGTGCAATGTGAGATTGATAAATCACCAAAGAGTTTAAATCCGACAAATCGTTTTGGAAAACAGATTGTTTAGAAAGAAATGCCAAACATAGACTGCTTTACCAGATACAGAGTCGCCACCTAAATATTTTATTTTGGGGGAATTTAGGAAACCCTGACTCATTGCCTAAGGCCACGTGTCCGTCATCACCAAAGTTGCCTCGGCTCGGGCACTTGGGTATGATTGGGGAAGGTCAGCTATGAGCACCCCCGCTCGCCCGATCCGAAGATCGACCTCTACTAACCATGATATCTAGTTTTGGAAACGTTATGTGCTCTTAATTCGGTTATTAGCCTAATCTTACTATGTGATGCGCACAACACAAAAGTATAGACTAGATCGCCTAATTTGGAACAAAGCATCACATATCCGTTTGGTTGAAAAACAATTTGAAATTTGCTACTCGCAAGTAGGCTAAAACACGGATTTCAATGAGTTGTTCCAACTCAAACAATCCAACCTTCACCCAAAGGCATTCAGGCAGTTTATATCACATAAGCATATAGCCACATGGTAAGCATGCTGTCATGTTTAACATTCACACTAATGCAAGATGCTAAAGCATAAAAACACTCACAGTGTACTCCAAGCCAAAATAAGAAACTAGTTAGTAATCATGCATGATCCAAGTTCATGTTAAAGTGGCTAATGCATCGCATACAAAATGTCACTAGAATAGGCTCGGCTAATCTATGGATGGCACGTGAAATGTGACAGATAGCATATATTCAAGTTAGATTTGAAATACTATACAGTTAGCATGATGCGCCGAGCCCGGTGCATGCAATACTAATGAATGATGCACGCATGCATAGCATAAGGTATGCTAAATTGAATATGCCCTAATACTAACCATCAAATGCTGGTAAATAAAAGGGAGAAAGACGTGGGGTTGGAAGACATACACACACTCACGCACGCTCATTACACAATTGCCCTCGCTCGGAGGGTCAGAAAGAATAATACAAATTAATAAACCTACAAGCTAATTAATTAATTACAGACCAATTAACTAGTTAAGCAAATTAACTAAGCTAATAAAGAGATAAAACCTCTTCGGGAAGAGGGCCCAATGCACATATGCTCGACTCCGCTTGGAAACCCACTGCCATGCACAAGTTGCCTCTATTTTCACTGTTTTCCTCGTCTGAAGATTGCACAAGTCCCAAGGTACACCCTCTGAACGCTGGGAAATGCTATCGACCATGAGGAATGGTCACCGGCCAAAGGTAAGTGGTCACCGACCATCTATAAAGCCATCGGCCAGAAATGGATAGTCGGCTGGCACTGGAGATGGCCGACCGGCCATATCTTCCTACAGGAACCTGTTTTGACAGCAGCAGAGGGCAAAACAAGGCATGGCAATGCATTTCAAAGCAATGTTTGTACCACCACACCCCTTATCATGTTTATGACTCAAAGGGGTATGGTACTCGATTCTCGGACCACCAATCGCGCATTTCAATGCGTGATGGCCCAAGAAACCAAGTTGTGCATTTTGGTGTGGAATGAAATGCACATAAACAAACAATGGAGGCCCAACCTCTATCATAATCAATTCAAGAGGCAACGCATGCATGCATAGTGAAATGCAACCTAGGCATGCAAGCTAAACATGCAACGTGAGGATGCAAACAAGCATGCTAAGATGCAAATATGTAACAAGTATGCAAGTTAACAAGCATGCAAAGATGCAATGTGAACATGCAAATATGCAAGACGTATAACATGTTAAGCAATCAAAACAAGAGGAAATGCATGCCAAATGCAATGTGATTCAAACATGCAACACATGCGATAGGCCAAGTATGTAACAACATGCAAGGCTAGCATGCAACAACACACGAATGAGGGTCTTAGACTAGTTTGTGCAGCTCTCAAATAAGCCCAAAACAGTGGCCGAATGCTAAGGAAATGAAGGCTAAAATACACACAAACATGCATGCACACATGGTTCAAAACTTAAGCATCAAAGAGCAACTTTTAAGCACACTTAAAAGGGACAAACATGGACATATGGCATGCATACTAAGCTTTGAAAATCATGTTATAAAGGTGCCAAACCAAGTGAACAAGACAAGCCAAGCATGCAACAATGTCCAAGACTCAAGGGGGCTTAAACCAAAGCTATATGAGGTAAGCCCCAAAGGGCCAGGAGGACCTAAAACAGGCCCAATGCTGGTCTAAACAAGACCAAAGACACACCTAGATGGCATCTAAATGGTCTAAAAATGGAAGCATACATAAAGGTCCAAACATGGAGCATAAGACACAAGCCTTTTAAAGCATTAAAGGGGCATCAAATGCAAGCATACAAGCGTACGACAAGGAGTGAAATGATGCTATAAGTGGTGCCAAACCACTGAAACAAGCAAGTAAAGCATGCTAGAGGGGTCAACACTCAAGGCTCACAAGGGGGATTACATGGTAGCTATACAAAGCAAAGCATGGATGACCCGAGCAACCAAAAACAGACCTTGGGCACACTAAAACCTACATAAAAGCTTCACAAAATTAGGCCAAAACAAGTAAGCATAGTGGTCTAAATGCTAGGCACATGTTAAGGCAATTCATGGCATTACAAGACAAGTATGCTAAGCATGCATGGTGTGTCTAAACCAATTAAAAACAACGGTATATCATGGCAAAATAAGCACAAATAACACTTAAGACATGGCCAACATGCACTTAAACAAGATGCTCACACATGAGGCTAAAATGGCCAAGATTGAAGGCAACAAGGAGAGGGGACCCTCTCCTTCTTAGGACCTTAAAGCACCATCCATACCACTGAAATCCCTCTAGATTTCAGTAGTGAGGACGTCCAAACAAGGTGGTCCCGGAGCTCACCAAAAATGCACAAAATGGGACCAAACAAGGCCTAAGAGGGGTCAAACAACCCCAAACAACAAAGTGACCTAAACAACTATTTAGAGCACTCAAAAACAAGACTTTTATTAGTTATACACAAAGTCTATAAACAGATGCAAGGTAGGTTAAAAGACTATGCAAAAATGGGGAATAAAGGGCAAGAATCTTACCCTTGTAGACCCCTTCAAGGATGGAGCTCCAGCTGCCTTCCTTAGCTCAAAACCAACTCAAAACTTTGAAAACAAACCTTTGGCACCTCAGAAACCAAGGTAAGGTGTAGCATTAGGTGTTTATGCACAAAAGTAAGACACAAACACACTTATACACACACAAAGGCAAAAAGAGAGAGAGATATAGAGATAGGTGATACACAAACCCTAACCCTAATCCAAACTTCTGGAACTCAACCTTCTAACCCTTGAGAAGGGAGGAGAAGGCCTCCCTTTATAGAGGATCACTCTTGCAAAGCTTACAAAACAAGCTAAGCAAGAGTGAAATCCCTCCATACACGTGTGTGGAGGGGGGGAAAAGTGGGTGCCAGCTATCACAGCTACCACAAAATATCTGTCAAAAGCAGATGCACAGTGATCGGCTAGCCAAAGATGCCAAATTGGCCAAAACAATGGTCGGCCGACCATCAATAGTGCCGACCGGCCAAACATTTGGCCGATGGCAACAAAACAGTGGCCGGTGGTCTCAAGCCATGGCCGGTGAGGTGTAGGGATGGCCAACAAGCCATTCCCTGCCCTCCAAAGCAAAAACACAAGTGTTTGGTGCAAAACCAAACACAAAACAGTCGAGTCGAGAGATCCTGAGGCAAGGCGCGTGGCCGAGACCTCCGGGAACTCAAGGCAAACACAAACAAGGATGATCACCGAGTGTTCAAAGGGTGACGTGCAAGTCTTGAGGACGGTCAAAAATGGGGTGCCTACAGTTGCCCCTCTTTGACAGAACTCGAAAGTCATAACAATGACGGGAGTGAGTGTCAAAGCCCGGAGACGACCCACTTTTGACAAGGCCGAAGACTTAGACAAAGAATGCAAGACAATAAAGATATGCGCCCGAAGGTGGGGGCAAAATGCAACTGACAATGCACAGAGCAGAGCATAACTTATGATCATGCAAAGAAAGCTGTAACGAAGCATAACATGCGACAGTTTTAAGCAATCAAACACAATCCAACTACATTACAATGCAGAAAGGATGTAAGAGAATTATGTAATTCTCGCTACGTTTCACGCGAAGAATATGATACATGTCCGGTTCATCTGATTGCGCCAGCCTCAAATGAACCGTACATACAATATCGTGCCTGTAAAAGAGAGAAACTTAATAGGTACAATATTGTTAGCAACATGCATGACAATGCAAGTTAAGACTGCGTGACAACGCAAGTGTAGGAGTGCATGACAATGCAACCTATGCGCAAAATGATATGCAATATTTACAAAACTATGTATAAACAATGCAAATGATATGCAATGCATTTGAAACATAATCAAACCATAAGCGGTTCAAAACCACACGAATATCATAAAGATGATGGAGATGCAAAGTCCGTCTACCATAGAAAAGGTACCGACACCCTCAAACCACAATACCAGTAGTGGAATAGGCGCATACACATGCAGAACTATGAGTTGTGTAGATGGACACAAGATACAAGTAATTGGGTGGGATGATATAAGTGAGGCATGCGCTGCTGAGGAAAAACCATGATCCTAAATGCTGGACGCAACAAATTACACTACAATGTAATATATACAATGGATAAGGCATGCAGCCAAAACATATCTTGCCTAAGAAAGGCATGGACACATACAAACCGCGTCTAAACACAAAAACGGTGCCATCACCCTCAAACCACAATACCAGCAGTGGAATAGGCGCGTACACATAATATCATAATTGTGCTTCGACGTGAAAAATATGGGCACATACCAGACCAAGCTCAATATGGAAAGGCGCAAGCCATAGATGGATGTGATGCAGTGAATGCATGCAAGCTACAATGCAATATTTACAATATGCAATGGATGCAGCGAATAAGGCCTACGGCCAAACCGTATCTTGCCTAGGAAAGGCATGGACACATACAAACCGCGTCTAACACAGAAACGGTGCTGTCACCCTCAAGCCACAATACCAGCAGTGGAATAGGCGCGTACACATAATATCATAACTGTGCTTCGACGTGAAAAATATGGGCACATACCAAACCAATCTCAACATGGAAAGGCGCAAGCCGTAGGCAGGGGTGATGCAGTGAATGCATGCAAGCTACAATGCAATGTATACAATATGCAATGGATGTAAATGTAATATTTACCGTGATGCATGACATATGCACTATTCACAATGGAATGCATGACATATGCATGTTGGTTTTTTTGTTTTTTTGTTTTTTTTGAAAAATGCAGGAGAATGCAAATGGAGGAAAAATGCATGATAATGCATGTTTTTGTTTTGTTTTTTTTTTCGTCGTTTTTTTTTTTTTGAAATGCATGATAATGCGAATGAAACGAAGAATGCATGATAATGCATGTTTGTTTTTTTTTATTTTTTGTTTTGTTTTTGTTTTTGTTTTTGTTTTTGTTTTTGTTTTTGTTTTTGTTTTTTTTTTTTTTTTTGTAATGCATGAAACGTGCATGATAACGCAAATGAAACGAGTGTGTGACGATGCACGTCTTTGAGACGCATGACAATGCACATGATTTTGAATGCGCGACAACGTGCGTCTTTTGAAATGCATAACAATGCACAATGAATTTGAATACGCGACAACGCGTGGCTTTTGAGATGCATGACAATGCACATGATCTTGAATGCGCGACAACACATGGTAAGGAAGATGCATGATGATGCATGTAAGGTGCGCATGACGATGCGGCCTAAAGAAGATGCATAATAATGCGAGCATGATATGCGCTACAATGCACAAGGTGTGTGCATAACAATGCGAGTGAGGGATGCATGACAATGCAACCTAAGATAAAATTCGCCAAGAGTCGTTCGGGCATGAAAAATATCAAAGGACTTGTACCTTCAGAGGATTTAAGGTCTCCTAGACCAAGCATATGTAAGGTCTCGCCAGACCGCGTGGAGGTGCATAACAATGCAAGTCGGCGTGCGCATGACAATGCGTGTATGCCTGCATAATGATGCAATGCATTTGAAGTAGTTTCCGAATGTTTGCAAGATACAAAAAGGATACGAAAAGGATACACCCTCGCACGCATTTGAGTGCTACGCATAGAAAACACGGTCCGAGGTCAAAACGGAGTTCGGTTGAGCTTCAAAAATGCACTCTCTTGCACTGTGTTGAGGAATGGAGGCCCCAAACCACATCAAAGACCCAAACAAAGGTGTAGGAGGTTCATCAGCCATAGGGGAAGGTCACCGGCCATCCACCGACCACCAAAAAAGTCCACCAGCCATCTATTTGGCCGACCGGCCAACAATGTGGCCGACCGGCCAAATATGCCTGAATCGGGGCAGTTTGGTCAAATCGGCACGGGTCTTTAAATATAGGGCTCATGGCCTTATATTTTCATTTCCCCCTTGCTCGAAATTTCCTCCTCCTTCTCTCTAGGCTATTTTTCTTCCTTCGATCCGTTATTTTCCTGGGTTTTAGGGCCCATTTCGACGTTCGATTCGCGAATACCTTCGCGTTTCGAATATTTTGAACCGAACAAAACTTTCTTTCGGCATCTTTTTCTCGATTCTCACCACTCGGGGTTTGTTTCCCTTGAGTTTTTCTTGATCTCTGTGCCTTTTCCGCACCCCGACCTTTCCGGCCATTTTTCACCCTCCCGGGGTTGACTTTTTTAGTTGACTTTTCATATTCTCACCCGGTTTCCATATTTCCGGCCATTTTCACGCTACCCTTGAGATGGCAGACGATATTCCAAGCGGTGGGGCTCCCCCAGAGATGGATGTGGACCCAGAGGCCAAGCTCTTGCCTTTTCACATCCGACCGTTTGATCCGGCGGCCTACACGCCGATGATTCACGTGCTACCTCCTGATGGTCTTCGCCAGTTCAGGACTTTTGATAGAGGCATGCCACGAGAGCTTCTTCTGCGCGAGCCAGAGTCACATCTGTCTTACGGCGCTTCTGAGGTACAGTCTTCCCTTTGTTTTATTTTTCGCAATGTAGAACATAACTGCAATAGTTGATTCTGTTCTTTAACTGCTTAGCCCGGATACATCGATATATTACACACTGTAATTCATCTGTGAGCACACTGGTACCCGATATCTGTTTGAACCTGAAAACGTGCACACACGCTGCATTTTCACTGAACCACTTGAACACACTGATACATCATATGCTGTAGTTCACATCGAGCACACCGGCACTCGATATCTGTTTGAATCTGAAAACGTGCACGCACGCTGTATTTGCGCTGAACCACTCAAACACACTGATACATCATATGCCGTAGTTCACTTCGAGCACACCGGCACTCGATATCTGTTTGAATCTGAGAACGTGCACACACGTTGTATATGCATCAATTTTGACTGTTCTTCAAAACTGTACATTTAATATTGATTCGCAACTGTTTGCTTTTGAATACAGGGGGATTCCCATGCCTTCCAGGGGTATGGGAATGTTGCTGCCAGGGGATGGTATATGGAGCTACCGGACGTGCTCCGCCATATTGTTGATCAGGCTGGCTTCAGCACTTTTTGCAAGGGACTGTCGCGCCTTACTGCGAGCAGGCCTTTGCTTGCCGCTCTGGTAGAGAGGTGGTGGGACACCACCGATTCCTTCCACTTTTCTGCCACGGGAGACATGACGATGAGTCCCTTCGACTTCTCGATGCTCACCGGCATCGGGGTAGGGGGTGATCCGATCCCTTTCGACACAGACATGGACGAGTGGGAGGCCGCTCAGATGTACTTGCTTGGCGACCTACCGCCTCTTGCCCGTCTAGGATTTGTCAGATATTCGTGGTTCGAGGACCACTTCAGGATTCAGCCAGCCTTAGCTGAGGAGGCGCCGATGGCTCAGGAGGAGGCGGAGCAGTATGAACGTGGCATCCTTATGTTTTTGCTGGGGACGACCCTCTTCGCCGATCGGGCGAACACTGTGCCTCTCTGTCTGCTGAGCGCTTTAGTGGACGTCACACAGATCCGCCTTTACGACTGGAGTGGAACCGGCTTGGCCACCCTGTACGGCTACATGAGTTCGTCATCTCGCCTCAGCGGACAGTTGCTCGGAGGCTACTGGCGAGCTTGGGAGGTACATTTTCTTTCTCTGTTTTACATTTTTGCTTTACATTTTCTGTACTCTGTACGCTGCACACACTGCGGTCTGCCTCACACTGACTGTATACTGCACACACGGCACACATATAATCTTCTTTACACTGACAGTATACTGCACAATACTTCACATACTGCACAATCTGATGCTAACTGACTATACACCGCACATACTGTAAACATGCAATCTGCTTTACACTGACTGTATACTGCGCACACTGTACACACTGCACAATACACGGTTCTACAATTTCTGCTTTATCCTGCATTCCGTTTCGTCTACATTCTGCTTTATCTGATAAGCATACTGATATTTGCTCTGCAGTTGTAGGTCTATGCCTACTTCCCGAGGCTTGCCCCAGTGCCAGATGAGGAGACCCCCCTCGGCGTTCCATTCTCTTGGCGCTTCGATGTGAGGTGCGTACGAAGACCACGGGAGTCATTCATATTCTTCCGTCGCTACTTCGACACCATTACCGCCGCAGAGGTATTTTAGAATTTGCAGTTCATTTAAGCTTTGCTTTACATTATTCTTTTGATAACAGTAGATAACAAATTGCATACCATTTACAGATCACCTGGCAGCCTTAGGCTCCATTGCCAGCCGCAGTTCGGGAGTGGTACGTAGGCGCTGAGGAGTCCGCCCAATTCAGGCTTCTGTTGAAGGGCCCGGTCTGTCGGGCTTGGTACCTAGGGGAGTGCTTCCTGCGCCAGACCTTAGGTTTACCAGAGCAGATAGTTCCAGGTCCGCCTCCTATCGACATGAGGCAGACAGAGAGGTACCCCCCACATGAGATGGCCGATTACACGATCGGATGGGAGGCGGAGGGCTTTAGAGGCGAGGGCGACTATGCAGAGCACGTCCAGACCTTCATCATGCAGCCCCTGAGCAGTGGCCGTCGAGTTGAGAGAGAGAGGCCTGCGGTGCCAGCGATTGGAGCAGGAGCGGGAGCAGGGGCAGGCGCACTTAGGATGGTTCGGGCCCGTGGCAGGAGTGGGCCCCGGAGAGGACGGGGGGCTAGTTGGCCAACACTGCCCACGATGATGATATGCAGAGGGTAGGATGGGGAGACTTACCAGATCCCCATCGCTCCCCTTCCGGCTGATCATGAGCTAGTCGGTTTCTACGACTTGCCTCCGGTAAGTATAATTGCATTTTGTATTTTGCATCGTCATTTCATTTCATTTCGCTTGATATTCCGTAGAATACTGATGCTTCTAACACTTTTGTAGGCTTCCTCCGAGTACACTCGCCAGTCTTTGGAGTTGACCGCCTCCGTGATGGGGATGTTCTAGCGGAGCCTCGACCTGCTGGCTATCTACGGTATCCCGATAAGCTCTCTTTCAACCACAATCTCAAACTGTGCATAATCTGTTTCACGTATAA
The DNA here is from genome assembly GCF_055761805.1 of Camellia sinensis. Taxonomy (NCBI): domain Eukaryota; kingdom Viridiplantae; phylum Streptophyta; class Magnoliopsida; order Ericales; family Theaceae; genus Camellia; species Camellia sinensis. Next base: position 156,341,409 of record NC_138967.1, read on the forward strand.
TCTGATGCATCGCACTACCAACATGGCACTTGATACATGGCCCTCACGACATTTGATACATTGTAACCCACATACTGTTCTCAGCGTTACTCACGGCATTCATACACTGTACTCAGTCACTGCATTCTGTATTCATACACTGCTCACAGCATTCATACACTATACTCACACACTACATTCTGTACTGATACACTGCTCACAGTATTCATACACTGTACTCACACACTGTATTCTGTATTTATACTCTATTTTACGTAGCATACTGATGCGTTTGCCATTTGTGCTTTTCAACCTCCATTCCAGATTCCTACTGCAGGAGGTGCTCCAGCTGGGCCTTCTGTTCCTACCCGAGGAGGAGGGCGAGGTGGCACAGTATTCCCCCGCACCAAAACGGGGCGCACTCATGTTGGGAGTAGCTCTCGGGCACCAGTCCCAGATGATGACGAGTCCGAGGCAGAGACAGAGGCAGATTCATATGAGGAGGAGACCGGAGATGACTGAGACTCGGGCTCAGATGGCGGAGCCGACGACGATGCTCCTGGACCTTCGTCTAGGAAGAGGACGAGGACAGACCTTCAGGCCTGAGATGATCGATGCTCATCCAGATTTTTGTTGCTTTTCTTCTTTTGTTTGTACTTTTCTTTTTTTGCTAGTAGCTTGAGTACCTTGTATTGCCGCGGGCAGGTTTTGTTTTCTCCAAAGCTATGTACTTGAAAAATGGTGAAATGAAACAAACTTTTTGTCTGAAAAAGTGTTACATTGGTACATTTCGTACATTGCATCGCATTGCATCATATTACACCTCAATGTAAATGAGATTGATCTCATGTCTGAAAATCAAACACTTGTATTGTAATAACCAGATAATGAACCGGCCAACAGCAAAACAACTCAAACAACCCACTGCTCATTCTGAACACTCGGCTCGTAACACAGTGCTTGGTTTAATCTGCATACAGCCCATACACACAGCTCATACAACGCACTGCTTATTCTGAAAACTGCTCATTCTGAACTCACAGCCCATAACACAGTATTCTTAGTTCATTCTGCACATGGCGAAAACAGTCCAAATCTGAAAAGACGGAATACAAAGGTAGAATCGGCAGAAGTTGAAACACACTCAGATGCAATCCGGAACCGATATGTTCATTGTTTCCAAGTGACCGGGGTTGAACCCCTGCGGTTTTACAAAAGAGCCAAACCTATATTTGCAGAAATGTGGAGAATGGAACAGCACTCTGAGCACAAAACGATTTGAGAAAAGGATTTTCAACCGGGTATTGAGCCTACGACTGAACACAGTGAAAAAGACTCAATAACGAAAAACAAAAGGTAAACAACCTAAACACAACGAGACACGCTCGGGACCGACTCAAAACAAGAGTTGAGGTAAACAAAACAAAACAAAAGAAACGACACACAGACGTGTTACAAAGACGAGAGACCTCAGATCACGAGGAGACAGTTTCTTCGAGTATTGTTTCCCACCCTTCTTATTTGTGATTCTCACATCACTCGGCCCTCAGGCTCGATTTTTCTCTCAAAACCCTTTTGCTCACTTTTCTTTCATCACACATCTCTCTATTCTTCAATCTCTCATTTTTCATCCCTCCCCAGATATGGTCGGTGGATAAACAAAAGGTAGGGGGTTCGTGCTCAACACTGTTAGCTAACAGCTATTTCTTCTGGTGATATTTAGTCGATGCCCTGGATGAGGGAGTGGAGTGTCTTGATCCATTCCAATTCGTGTTTCGCACTTGGTTTGATACCTCGTTGCTCGGAGGGTAAGAGAGCTTTCAGCCCTTTATAGACAGTTCCAGTTGTGCCCTCCTGGCAAGTATGCTGGCGATAGGGGAATGACAGGATGCCTAACTCAACTGTGCCCCTATTTCATCATTTTGACCATTTTTTGTTTTGGTTTTCCACTAAGACAATTTTGACCAATATGAGAGTTAGATTAACATACTTGTTCGATTTTTGATTTAAAATCATGCAAGTTAGGCTATGAGCACTGAAAATTTTCCTTTTTTAGGTCCAAGAAATGGTCCAGTTTTGGAAAATATAGAATAATTTTCACGAAAATTAGTCAACCTCAGTAAAAATTTTCAAAAACCGTTTTTGCAAAGGGCCACTGCTCAACGAGCACAGAACCTACTCTCGAGATGCACAACCTCGGATCGAAGGCAATGGAAAATTGCCCTTGTCTGGATGGCGCTGCACGGCAACAGAAAGTTGCCCCTGGTTTGAATGGCGACTAATGGCAACGGAAAGTTGCCCCTCGTCTGGATAACGCCGCAGCATATTGTAAACAGTCCTCATTAGTGATGATCGCAACCGAACTCTCAGATACAGAGAAGACGAAGATGGTCAAAACCAATATATGGACACAGTCGCTTTGAAAGTGCTTGTGGCTGGACTTCAAGATGAAGTTGCCTACATATCCCAAACATGGGAATCAAGCCTTACGTAGTTCAAGTTAAGGTACACTCGTGTATTAACCCTCACTTTTTTACGCTCTAACTTTTGCCAAGGCCGCCCTTCTGGGTTTTCAACCTTGCGAGCTTTGTTTTTCTTTTCTTTTCAACTCATCACTTTTTTTTGTATCTTTTCATTCCTTTTTCTTCTTTTTTTTTCATCTTTTCTCTTCTATTTTCTTTTGCATTTTTTTCTCTTTTTTTTTGTATTTTTCTCTTGCTCTAACTTTTACTTGGGTTGCCCTTCCGAGTTTTCGGCCCAGCGAGCCTCTCAAAGGGTAAAAGTGTAACAAGTCCATGCCAAATGGTTTTAGGGTTTTGAAGCCATCCGTATTCAGGAGAGTGGCTGTTGTATTGATTTACAGAAAGATCCATCTTCGACTCTTTGAGCACATTGAACATCTTTGCCCCTAGTTCGAGGGGCGATTCTGATTTAGCTTTGCAAGCTTCTTCTGATGAGGTCTGATCTTCTTGATCTAACTTTGGTGCCTCTTGTTCGAGGGCTGCTTCAAATTCGGCCAGACATGCCTTGCATTGCGGTTAATCGTTGAATAGTCTGAACCCAAGGTCCAAGGTTTGAAAGCAAGGGCTCAAGTCTCGAGGCTGAGAGCGATCCTAAGCTGCACAATCTCAAGAGCGATTCCACACAGGTCTTCGCATGGCTGCGCAAAACATTTTGTTTTTGAATGTTTTTAAGAAAGAGACAAATCGCTCGCGCTGAAAATAGTGTGGAACCAATCTGGATCAAGCCAGGGTCCTTCTCAGTACTCATGTTAACAAACGTGATTTCATTCATTAAGGGCTTAGCAAACCTCTCTTTCTCTCAATTGATCAAATTTTTGCAAAACCCGAGGAATTCCTTCCTCTTCGTTTTCATCACCGTAGTGTTCAAAAAGTTTTGAAAAACTTAGGTCAATGTAATGAGTTTGGGGTGCAGAAGAGTAAGTGAGATGCTCCGCCGTTTCATTCAAATCCTCTGGCACAACTAGCTCAAGGTAGTAATAAACACGGAAAACATGATAGCCGCAGCTGTTTCATTCAAATTTCCCTGGTTGCAACTGGCTCCACAGCAGAGACAGACTCAAAAAGAAAGCAAAAAGATAATTACAAGAGAAAATGGTGTTCGAGGCAACAACCCCGGAATCACCTGACATTCTGTACAATGTGACTGACTCGATATAACAAGGCAGACCCTTGAGCAAAAAGACTAACTCAAGACAATGAGACAGATTCAAAACAAAAATAAAGAACTGACTCAAAACCCAAGCCAGAAATTACAAAACTGCATTCGTAAATGCTCAAAACAGTGCGTGCCAAACGCCACATTTGAAATACACCGAGCGTCGCCCGCAGGTGGTCCAACCCCTGATCACATACTTGTAATATCCTCGAAGTCCAACAGCTCAGTGGTAACAGATTTTGCAGGGGTAGGTGGGAGGATGACCTTATTGTTAATCAAGTCCTGTACTTTGTGGCAAAGGCGGAAGCAATTGTCAGTGGGGTGACCGGTTTGTTGATGGTACGTGCAGTACTGAGTAGCATCATGGCCTGCTGGAAGATGACTAGGGAGAGGCCTAGGCTCAAGGGGTTTAAGATGCCCTTTTTCAGCCCGGATTTGAAGTGCCTTAGACAGAGGCATGTAGAGAGCGTGAAAGAGTCTGCGCCCTCGGGGTAGATACTTCGAAATTTGTGGATTCTTGCTAGATGCACTAGCGAAAGGGTCGGCAGGCACTGCCTTTGCTTTCTGATCTCTTCCAGGTGCAGGGTTATGAGTGGAAGGAACTGTTATGGCATGACAGGGCCTATCCCGATTTTTTGCTTGGTAGGAACTCTCCTCGGTTGGAGTAGGGAAAGCATCATCCACAGTGTTGGCCACAACTGCGAATACCTGCTGCTTATTCATCCCCCCGGCTTTCAAAGCCTCGACTGCCCACAGCAGTTGTTCAACGGGATCAGCATCTGTTCCCACTTTATTCTTACCTCTAGCCTCAGCCTGATCGAGGGTTTGGGTTGCTATATCAGAGCGGAACCCGGTTGTTGTTGACATGTCATTGCCATAGCTGGAGACAACCTCAGGTTGGCTGAGCTCGATCACAATTCGCCCGAGTAGCGGGGGCTCTTGCGATACAAAATTCCCAGCATACGATGTGGTTGGTGGTGAAGCCGACATTCCGTAAGCGAGATCAGCCACAGACCTTTGAAGGCCACCAATCATTCCCATCAACTCAAACGTGGTGGGCTCACGAGCTTGATATAATTAGGGTGTCCAGATCGGGTGCGCAACAGGCGACCTGGGCAGATACGGTACATCGACATTGGTCTCATCCTGCAAGATGATTCCTTGGTCTAATGCGGCTGCCATAACCACAATTTCTTCTGAACTTTGGGTCATCATAAGTCCGCTGAGCTGAACAGTGACTGACGGATGAGATATCTGCCTTGCCTCAGTGAAGGAGAATATTAGCTATTCTGTACTGAATCTTTGAACTGAAAGAGAAAACACGCAGCAGTTCGGCCCAATCAGAATAGACATAAGCGTAGCTGAATAACTGTACTCTATTACTGATCACTGTTTCCCAAAAATCACTGTCCCAAAAACTGAATCTGATACCCGCAGATATAACTGATTCTCTAATTCCGATACTGATGCCCTCAGGCCTGATATTCAGACTTGCAAACTGGTATATGCATTCCCTATAGAGATACACTCTAAAAGCACATAGCAAGTAAATGAGAGTCAAAACATCCCTATGTTGGGGTAGGGTTTCCCTGTCCTATTTTGTCAGGAGCTAGGTTTCACTATGCATGCAGCGGTTTCAAACAACCTATAATCGGGTAAACAACCTGTCCTAGCCTGGAATGGTCACTATGGATTCCGAATATGCACTAGCTCGAATGGTCAAGAAGGGTGCCCCGGTGAAAACCGGGGTTTGTGTTCCCATCGTGGCAGAGCCCGTAACTGGTCAGCCTTATGGCACGCTTCTAGAAGCGAGCCTCCGGCAAACCGTTCAGGAATAGCAGACGGCAAACACTATGACTTAGGCGCACCAATGCACATGCAATGCAAAGAAACACATAAGTATAATCAAAACAGGATATCATGAGTTCGAGTCAAGCTCTCTAACTCCCCAGTAGAGTCGCCAGAAACTGTAGACGCGCCCTTGGGCCCCATGCTACAGTTCGGACTCAATTTGTGTGTCAGTTCTTAATTTGATCTCACAATGTGCAATGTGAGATTGATAAATCACCAAAGAGTCCAAATCCGACAAATCGTTTTGGAAAACAGATTTTTTAGAAAGAAATGCCAAACATGGACTGCTTTACCAAATACAGAGTCGCCACCTAAATATTTTATTTTGGGGGAATTTAGGAAACCCTGACTCGTTGCCTAAGGCCACGTGTCCGTCATCACCAAAGTTGCCCCGGCTCGGGAACTTGGGTACGATTGGGGAAGGTCAGCTATGAGCACCCCTGCTCGCCCGATCCGAAGATCGGCCTCTACTAACCATGATATCTAGTTTTGAAAACGCTATGTGTTCTTAATCCGGTTATTAGCCTAATCTTACTATATGATGTGCACAACACAAAAGTATAGACTAGATCGCCTAATTTGGAACAACGCATCGCATATCCGTTTGGTTGGAAAAAAAATGAAATTTGCTACTTGCAAATAGGCTAAAACACGGATTTCAATGAGTTGTTCCAACTCAAACAATCCAACCTTCACCCACAGGCATTCAGGCAGTTTATATCACATAAGCATATAGCCACATGGTACGCATGCTGCCATGTTTAAAATTCACACTCATGCGAGATGCTAAAGCATAAAAACACTCACAGTGTACTCCAAGCCAAAACAAGAAACTAGTTAGTAATCATGCATGATCCTAGTTCATATTATAGTGGCTAATGCATCGCGTACAAAATGTCACTAGAATAGGCTCAACTAATCTATTAATGGCATGTGAAATGCGACAGATAGCATATATTCAAGTTAGATTTGAAATACTATGCAGTTAGCATGATGCGCCGAGCCCAGTGCATGCAATACTAATGAATGATGCACGCATGCATAGCATAAGGTTTGCTAAATTGAATATGCCCTAATACTAACCATCAAAAGCTGGTAAATAAAAGGGAGAAAGGCGTGGGGTTGGAAGACATACACACACTCACGTACGCTTATTACACAATTGCCCTCGCTCGGAGGGTCCGAAAGAATAATACAAATTAATTAACCTACAAGCTGATTAATTAATTACAGACCAATTAACTAGTTAAGCAAATTAACTAAGCTAATAAAGCGATAAAACCGCTTCGGGAAGAGGGCCCAATGCACGTATGCTCGACTCTGCTCGGAAACCCACCGCCATGCACAAGTTGCCTCTATTTTCACTGTTTTCCTCCTCTGAAGACTGCACAAGTCCCAAGGTACACCCTCTGAACACTGGGAAATGCCACCGACCATGAGGAATGGTCACCGGCCAAAGGTAAGTGGTCATCGACCATCTATAAAGTCATCGGCCAGAAATGGATAGCCGGCCGGCACTGGAGATGGCCGACCGGCCATATCTTATTGCAGGAACCTGTTTTGACAACAGCAGAGGGCAAAACAAGGCATGGCAATGCATTTCAAAGCAATGTTTGTACCCCCACACCCCTTATCATGTTTATGACTCAAAGGGGTATGGTACTCGATTCTCGGACCACCAATCGCGCATTTCAATGTGTGATGGCCCAAGAGATCAAGTTGTGCATTTTGGTGTGGAATGAAATGCGCATAAACAAACAATGGAGGCCCAACCTCTATCATAATCAATTCAAGAGGCAAGGCATGCATGCTTAGTGAAATGCAACCTATGCATGCAAGCTGAACATGCAACGTGAGGATGCAAACAAGCATGCTAAGATGCAAATATGTAACAAATATGCAAGTTAACAAGCATGCAAAGATGCAATGTGAACATGCAAATATGGAAGACATATAACATGTTAAGCAATCAAAACAAGAGGAAATGCATGCCAAATGCAATGTGATTCAAACATGCAACACATGCGATAGGCCAAGTATGTAACAACATGCAAGGCTAGCATGCAACAACACGCGAATGAGGGTCTTAGACTAGTTTGGGCAGCTCTCAAATAAGCCCAAAACAGTGGCCGAATGCTAAGGAAATGAAGGCCAAAATACACACAAACATGCATGCACACATGGTTCAAAACTTAAGCATCAAAGAGCAACTTTTAAGCACACTTAAAAGGGACAAACATGGACATATGGCATGCATACTAAGCTCTGAAAATTATGTTGTAAAGGTGCCAAACCAAGTAAACAAGACAAGCCAAGCATGCAACAATGTCCAAGACTCTAGGGGGCTTAAACCAAAGCTATATAAGGCAAGCCCCAAAGGGCTAGGAGGACCTAAAACAGGTCCAATGTAGGTCTAAACAAGACCAAAGACGCACCTAGATGGCATCTAAATGGTCTAAATATGGAAGCATACATAAAGGTCCAAACATGGAGCATAAGACACGAGCCTTTTAAGCATTAAAGGGGCATCAAATGCAAGCATACAAGCATACCACAAGGAGTGAAATGATGCTATAAGTGGTGCCAAACCACTGAAACAAGCAAGTAAAGCATGCTAGAGGGGTCAACACTCAAGGCTCACAAGGGGGATTGCATGGTAGTTATACAAAGCAAAGCATGGATGACCCGAGCAACCAAAAACAGACCTTGGCCACATTAAAACATGCATAAAAGCTTCACAAAGCTAGGCCAAAACAAGTAAGCATAGTGGTCTAAATGCTAGGCACATGTTAAGGCAATTCATGGCATTACAAGACAAGTATGGTAAGCATGCATGGTGTGTCTAAACCAATTAAAAACAGCGCTATGTCATGGTAAAATAAGCACAAATAACACTTAAGACATGGCCAACATGCACTTAAACAAGATGCTCACACATGAGGCTAAAATGGCCAACATTGAAGGCAAGAAGGAGAGGGGATGGCCCTCTCCTTCTTAGGACCTTAAAGCACCATCCCCACCACTAAAATCCCTCTGAATTTCAGTGGTGAGGAGGCCCAAACAAGGTGGTCCCGGAGCTCACCAAAAATGCACAAAATGGGGACCAAACAAGGCCTAAGAGGGGTCAAACAACCCCAAACAACAAAGTGACCTTAAACAACTATTTAGAGAACTAAAAAACAAGACTTTTATTAGTTATACACAAAGTCTAAAAACAGATGCAAGGTAGGTTAAAGACTATGCAAAAATGGAGAATAAAGAGCAAGAATCTTACCCTTGTAGACCCCTTCAAGGATGGAGCTCCAGCAGCCTTCCTTAGCTCGAAACCAGCTCAAAACTTTGAAAACAAACCTTTGGCACCTCAAAAACCAAGGTAAGGTGTAGCACTAGGTGTTTATGCACAAAAGTAAGACACAAACACACTTATACACACACAAAGGCAAAAAGAGAGAGATATATAGAGATAGGTGATACACAAACTCTAACCCTAATCCAGACCTCTGGAACTCAACCTTCTAACCCTTGAGAAGGGAGGAGAAGGCCTCCCTTTATAGAGGATCACTCTTGCAAAGCTTACAAAACAAGCTAAGCAAGAGTGAAATCCCTCCATACATGTTTATGGAGGGGGGCAAAGTGGGTGCCAGCTATCACAGTTGCCACAAAATATCTACCCAAAGCAGATACACAGTGGTCGGCCAGCCAAAGATGCCAAATTGGCCAAAACAATGGTTGGCCGACCATCATTAGTGTCGACCGGCCAAACATTTGGCCGATGGCAACAAAACAGTGGCCGGTGGCCTCAAGCCATGGCCGGTGAGGTGTGGGGATGGCCAACAAGCCATTCCCTGCCCTCCAAAGCAAAAACACAAGCGTTTGGTGCAAAACCAAACACAAAATAGTCGAGTCGAGAGGTCCTGAGGCATGGCGCGTGGCCAAGACCTCCAGGAACTCAAGACAAACACAAACATGGATGATCACCGAGTGTTCAAACGGTGGCGTCTAAATCTTGAGGACGGTCAAAAATGGGGTGTCTACAGATCGATTATTGTATTTATTTTGGGGCGTTACAATCTCTGCCGCCTCCAACCACCGCACAAAATCATCGTATCCGCCAGCAACTTCCTTCGGTAACAGAATCATAGACATCCAGTCCAATAAGAACACTTCAGCTCACTCCTTTTCAGCTAGTCCATGGCAAAGCTCTTAACCCGTCGGAGTTGCTCCATTGCCGGCGATGACTTCGCAGAAGATATTTAACAACAACAGATCCGAGATCAGAGATCGACGGTGGTGAAGGGAAAGACGGTGGTGGTGGTGTCGGAGATGCAGAAAGAGACAGAGAAAAGCGGTTGTTGAGACAACAATGATGGTGTTGGGGGAGAATGACGATGGTGTTGGGATGGTGGTAGTGGTGTGAGAGACGATGGTGTTAGGATGGTTGTGGTTTCGGAGATGAAGAGAAGCCCTGCCTTCTCTCTCTCTCTCTCTCTCTCTCTCTCTCTCCCCCCAAGAGGGTTGGATGCATTTCATATCTATATAATATATATACACACATAGAGAGAGAAGGCATTTCATATATATCTCTCTCTCTCTGTGTATATATATTATATAGCTATGAAATGCATCCAACCCTCTTGGGGCGGGGGGAGAGAGAGAGAGAGTTCAATTGTGAGAAAAATGGAAGTAAAATGGCATTTATAAGAAAATTGAAGAAAAAAAACAAGGGTATTCTAGTCTTTTCAATAATTCCGTCACGCCCCGTCACTTTTGCACTTCAGTCAAAACCATAGGGGGTTTATGAGTATATTTATCAACGTTAAGAATGTAATATGAAAATGCGTTAAATCACAGGGGATAAAATATAATTATCTCAAATTTGTAAAATGTACCCATAATAATATAAAGAAGAAATAATAAGAAAAAGATCAAAATGGTCATTTAAAAAATTTTAAGACATGATATTAACAATTCATAGAATAATTTGTAATGAAATTATCAATCTACCCCATGGTCAAGATGATTATTTAAAAAATTTTAAAACATAATATTATAAATTCATGAAATAATTTATAAAAAATTATTAATCATTTTAAAAATTTAAAACCAACGCATCAACAATTCATGAAATAACCCCAAAAAACAAGGCGAACATCAGCAAGGCAGTACCTACCATTTTAGTCGTAGTTGACTGAGAGAATGACGACTTTTATTTGTATTGACTTCTGACTTCAAGGTAACGTATTAGGACCGCTAATTTGATTTTGGACCCGTTCGATGCCGTTTATTAGAAGTTAAATGAGTAAAAATTGTGATAAATTATTAATATGTGATTGAATTTAATACTTATCAAGTTTTATTAAAAATAAGTTATAAGACTATTGTTAAAAATAATTTTTTATATCTATCATTAAAAATTAACAATTAGCGATTTTTATGTCATAATTTTTATAAATGGTCGCTAAAACTTACAATTCGTAACATTTTTATGTGACGAATTTTTCAAACCGTCGCTGAAAATTAAAAATTAAGATTTTTTTTGTGATAATTTTTTAAACTGTCGCTAAAATTTATAATTAGTGAAAATTTTTGTAAAAAAATTTTTACACTATCGTTGAAAACTAACAATTAGTAATATTTTTTAATAGTGCTTGATGAAAAACGTAATTTATTTTTACATGACCTATTAGACAATAAATCTACTTATTAAGACTTACACGTAAGTCTCCTAAAATTATTTATTTTACGCTGTTTATGTTTATGCTTACTATTTTCCCTTTTTTATCCTTAAAGTTGTTTTGTTTTGTTTGTATTTTTTTTTGTTTTTAACTTTTGCATTTCAAGCTTTTTATTTTTATTTTATAAAAGAATTCTCTTAAAACTAATTTTTATCTAAAACTAAACAAAAAAACATCACGTTGGATGTCACTTGACATAACAAAAAAATATTATATTTGAGTTTAAGTTTGGGTTACTGTTAGTAAAAATTTGGTTTGGATCAAATCGACAGAGGAGATTCAACAGAGAAATCAAAATTTTACAAACAACAAACAGATCAAGCAACTGTGGTTGGTGTCTTATGCCTTGACATTGTAATGTGAAGAAACAAAGCATAAACACATTGAAATTAGTAATAAAATTGAAACTTGTCACTCAATTGTATTAATTCAAACAACAAGCACAATCTTTGTTACACAATCGACGTGTATTAAAAGGGTTACAACTAACTGTTAATTTACTCCTAAAATAAGATAATCTATTCCAAAATTAAGATAGACTAGTCCTAAATAAAAAACTCTCACGAGTTTGATTTTTTAACCCACTTCTGCTAGTATTTTCTTGACCCTTTATAAGGCAGACCCTTTTATAGGCCAAACCCACCGTTTACATATTTCTTTGACCCATTTATAGACCAAACCCTTTTATAGGGCAAACTCATTGTTTACGTTCAACAATTGCCCTGGGCAATTTTCTTCTTCTATGCATGTGATGAGAGAGAGAGAGAGAGAGAGAGAGAGAGAGAGAGAGAGAGAGAGAGAGAGAGAGAGGATCAAGTGTAACCTCCACTAACTTCTACACCACATTCTTGTGTAACTTCCATCAATTCATGTTTCTACAATAGCAACGATTTTTGTTGTACATTGCTATTTCTCCTTTTGTAATGCCATTGTGAGAATTAAAATAATTTTAATTCAGAAAGAAGAATACCTCCTGCCATGATGTTCAAGTCTTTGAATCTTTATCCTTGAATGATCAAACCTTGAATGTGTAAAAAGCCTACTCACAAAGCACTTTTATAGAACCATATGAGAAAAGTGAAAGGGACAGAGTTTCAAACCTATTATATTCACAAAACAACGTCTGTATTTGATGACTATCATAGACATATATATGGATAGGCTTGGACCTATATCCGAGTGTAACTCCTTATAACTTCCCCCCATCAGGAAAATTGTAAAGTCCCATGAAACCACCATATGAGATAGTGAACAGACATCAGTTACCCATTACTTATTAAACCAATTAAATATAAATAAATAAATAAATAAATAAATAAAACAAACATGTGGCATATGGGCCACTTTATGGATATTCTAACATTCTCCCACTTGGCACATATGACACACGTTGTTGACTGTCGGGTAACTAACAAACTGATGATGGCCATTAAATAAAAATACCCAAACCTTAGAGGTATAATACACGAATCATGGCGGTTATACTCTATCAATTAAGTATTTCCTTCCATGTATTGCATTGTATCACACTCTCAACTTTATGTGGTGTCATTCTTTATGAATAACTTCTAATAAGTTATTCTAGGTCCAATGATCCCTATGGATCAATAATCCCAATAGACTGCATAGTATCACAAATACTTTAGGTGCACAAAATGATGTTTTTCACTAATAATAATCAAAATGTCAAGATAAAACAAAATAAAACAACAACTAGAAAAATTATTGAGCTAACCAATTAGTCTTATGCCTTCAATGTGTTTTGAAAACACCTTTATAGAAAGACCTTTGGTCATGGGATCTGCAATCATCATATCGTTGCTAATATGCTCAATACTGACTTCTTGGTTCTTAACACGGTCTCGAATAGCAAGATACTTTATGTCAATATGCTTGTTGTGGCCACCACTTTTGTTGTTGTTAGGGAAGAAAACCGCAGCCGAATTATCACAGTAAACCTTTAATGGCCTAGAAATTGAATCCACAATTCGAAGCCCTGTGATAAAATTTCTTAACCAAATAGCCTGTGAGGTTGCTTCAAAGCAGGCAATAAACTCTGCTTCCATTGTTGATGATGCAATTATCGTCACTTTGGCGCTCTTCCATGAAACGGCATCGCCTACTAGCAGATAGACATATCCTAAAGTGGATTTTCTGGAATCTTGACAACCCGCAAAATCCGAGTCTGAATATCCAACCACCTCAAGACAATCAACATGCTTGTAAGTAAGCATGTAGTCCTTGGTTCCCTTTAAGTGCCTCATGATTTTCTTTGCAGCCTTCCAATGTTCCATTCCTAGATTACTTTAGTATCTTCCAAGCATCCCAACTGCAAATGCAATGTCAGGTCGTGTACAAACCAAAGCATGCATTAAACTGCCTACAGCAGACGCATAGGGAATGCTAACCATTTGTTCATTTTCCAAATCATTCTTTGGACATTAACTTAAACTAAATTTGTCACTCTTTAAAAGGGGCGTTGCATTAGGAGTGCAATCACTCATCTTGAATTTCTCTAAAACTCTTTCAATCTAGGCTTTATGAGATAGTCTTAATGTCCTTTTGGACTTATCTCTGTGAATCTCTATGCCAATGACATAAGAAGCTTCACCCATATCCTTCATTTCAAAATTTTGAGAAAGAAATTGTTTAGTATCATACAACAATCCCAAATCATTAGCTGCAAGTAAAATGTCATTCACATATAGAACCGGAAAAATGTATTTGCTCCCACTAACTTTAAGGTATATATAGTTGTCCACAACATTCTCCGTAAAACCATATGAAGTAATAACATTGTGGAACTTTAAATACCACTGTCGGGAAGCTTGTTTTAGTCCATATATGGATTTCTTGAGCTTGCAAACTAAGTGACTATCTTTATCGAAACAAAAACCTTCAGGTTGGTTCATGTATACTTCTTCCTCACGATCCCCATTTAAAAATGTCATTTTCACATCCATTTGATGTAGCTCTAAATCAAAATGAGCTACTAATGCCATGATAATTCGAAATGAATCCTTCTTAGAAACCCGAGAAAATGTATTATGATAATCGATGCCTTCTGTTTGAGTGAAACATTTAGCTACGAGTCTGGCTTTATATCGTTCGACATTGCCATTTGAGTCTTTCTTGGTCTTATAGACCCATTTACAGCCAACCGCTTTAACTCCTTTAGGCAACTCGACAATTTTCCAAACTTGATTCTTAGCCATGGATTCCAACTCTTCATTCATGGCATCATACCATAATTTAGAATCATCCCTATTCATGGCATTGGAAAATGAAATAGGATCATCTTTAGGTCCGATGTCAAAATCAGACTCCATTGAGTATACAAAATAATCACCAGAAATTGCTAACTTTCTAGTTCGTGAGGATCTTCTTAATTCTATAGTCTCAATTGGGACTTGAGCTACAGGCTCTATGTTGACCTGTTCGTCTTGTAGTGGAAGTTCTTGAATTTGTTGGTTTTCAAGGATATCAGGTTGATTATCCTGAAAGACAACCAATTCACCTATATTCACAGGTGTTGTATATGAATCCCGTGATTCCTTCCACTCTATCTTTCGAGGGTAACTTCCAGTAGGGTCAACTTCCTCAATAAACTTAGCATTTTTGGCTTCAACAATTCTAAGTGAATTTGAAGGACAATAAAATATGTAACCCTTGGAGTTTTTCACATAGCCTATGAAAAAATCACTAACTGTTCTGGGGTCCAATTTCTTTAAATGTGGGTTATACACCCTCACTTCAACTGGACAATCCCAAATGTGTAAGTGTCTTAAACTTGGCTTCTATCCTTTCCAAAACTCAAACAGTGTTTTGGGAACAACCTTGGATGGAACCCTGTTTAAGATATACACAGCGGTTTTCAAAGCTTCACTCCATAAATTTATAGACACATTAGAATAACTAAGCATGCTCCTTACCATGTCCATAAGTGTTCGGTTCCTTCTTTCAGCAACACCATTTTGCTGTGGTGTGCCAAGCATTGAATATTGTGCAATAATGCCGTCTTCCTTAAGGAACTTAGCAAATGGACCTTGTAATTGTCCCAATTCTGTGTACCTCCCATAATATTCTCCACCACTGTCTGACCTCACTATTTTAATTTTCTTTTCTGTTTGTGTCTCTACCTCTGCTTTTTAAACTTTAAAGGCATCAAGTGCCTCGGCCTTATCAAACAAGAGGTAGAGATACATGTATCGTGTGAAGTCATCAATAAATGAGATAAAATTATCTCTGACCATTCAGACAAGGTGGAGTAAATGATCCACAAATATCAGTGTGTATGATTCCAAGAATTTCCTCGCTCCTTTTGGCACCTTTACTGGTCTTGTTGGTCTGCTTTCCCTTTATGTAGTCCACACAAATACCAAAGTTGGTAAAATCAAGAGTCGGAAGGACTTCATCATTAACCAACCTCTTGATTCTCTCAATGGAGATATATCCCAATCTCCTAGGCCAAAGAATAGAGGATGACTCATCAACAATATTACACTTAATGCCAATATCACCATGCAAGGTTAAAAGATTTCGTTCAAAAACAAGGATCCAGATTTAATTTGTACAAACCATTAATTAAAGTACCAAATCCTACAGAAACCGAGTCTTTAAACAAACTAAAATTTGCACCAACAAACTGAAATTCAAATTCAAACGATACTAGTCTAGAAACAGAAATTAAGTTTTTTTAAAAAGGTGGAATGTAAAATGCGTTTTCAAGATCCAAAACAAAGCCATTTTTTAAAACAAGTCTGAAAGTTCCAGTAGTTTTGACGTGCGAACGCATCCCATTGCCCGAATAGATGCCTTGTTCACTTCCTGTCGGTTTCCTTAGGCTGAGGAAGCATTGCATGGTATTAGCAATGTGAATAGTAGAACCCGAATCAATCCACCAATTATATTGATGAGTATTGACAAAATTAGATTCATAACACACAAGAGATATGAGATTACCTTTCTTCTCAATCTCTGAGGACTTAAGCTGAGCTATAATGTCCCCCATTTCCATAATGTGCTTACGCACACTCCTAGAATTGTTATGTTTCATTTCTGATAGTTTGTTCAATAGGGTGCTTGCCAATACTTTGTCTGAACTAACAAATTGCTCTTTAATAGCCCTCATGTAGTTCTTGACCTTATCAGATGGTGGGACTGAGCCCCTAATGCTCTGGCTAATATGTGATTTAATGAGCATTAGGCTTAAGCGATTGGATCGCTCCCACTTATCATAACCACTTTTTTCTGCAGCGGAACTCTTGTCCGTGGGTTCAGGAGGTTCATCCACATGGAGTGCCAGATCGAGGTCCATGCACCCTAATGTTAGAAGGACTTTGTCCTTTCAATCCGAAAAATTATCACTGTTCAAGAATGGAATACAAGAAGACTCATTAGACAGTACAGAGATAGAAATCACTGTAATTACCAAGAACATTATTAATACTTTGAAACAATAACTATAGTCTGAATCAACCAATATCAAATTTAGTAACAAATCTAAACCTTCCTGTGGGTAGAGGTCACTAAACTGTATTAGATTTGCTATTACTTTATAATGAGACTAATGGCTTCCGAAATATGTAAGGAAAAGAAAACTCATACCTGTGGGTTTAGAGTGTTCAATCCCTTTAACACCCAATCCATTATCTTATTCCAATTAAATTTCATAAATAATTACTTTTCCGTGGGACCAAGAAATTATTTATAAAACATAATTGTAATGTAAAAATGCCAAATTAACTTTTAACTTTATGTGATCAAAGTACTGATGATCACATCTTTATGTCTTACGATACTGTGGCTACTTTTAAAACAGAATAAAATTTTTAAATATGACATAATTTATTAATGTGAGCAAATCCTTATAGTCACAATAAATACATAATCTTTCAATGCACATAATGTATAATACATACAATCAGAGTAATATCACATGAAAAATCCCAAGACCAAACACATGTAGTTCAACCTTATACTAGAATTTGCTTAAAAATTGGACCAAAATAAATTCCATAAGCCCAACACATAGTGTATTCATACTCTTATTTCACATGAATTTTCAATGCATAAATAATTATCTTAATGCATGTAATATAATATTACATTATTTTAGATAACATGCCAATGAATCTCAAAAACTACAAAAACTAAAAGAACATGTTACAATTCACTGTATGAGATTCAATTGAATTTGCTTACTATTTAAACATGTAACGATAATAAACAAAACATCCTTATCAGCATGTTAAAATTTCTTTATGAAAATTCTAGAAATAAATTCAAGTCTTTCATGCCTTTTTAAAATAAACCAAATAAATCCAAATAAAAGTATGAGAATTTCTAGATTTTATACAGAATCAGATCAAATATTTTTCTCTTTAATGTGTGTGTCAAAAATAATAGTTAATGACACACAACAAGTCTCCTAAATAAAATAGATTCAGAATAGAAGAAAATTCTAAATAAATGTAAATACCACTAGCACAAATCATGCTGGACCCTACTATTGCAACAATGCTTCATTTTTCTTTAATAGTGATATTCAAAAGTTATGCAATATAAATTACTCATTTTGATTCTACAATAATTCTGAATTGTTAAATTTTATGGTGTGAATTAGATTCAGTATACGACTGTAAGCATCAAAACATTCAGTAAATTGTTGAATAAAACGTTCTACACTGTAAGATGCGGAAGTTTGATTTTATGTAGATGAAACAAATACTAAACAACATAACAGAAGGTTGGCTCTGATACCAATTGTGAGAATTAAAATAATTTTAATTCAGAAAGAAGAATACCTCCTGTCATGATGTTCAAGGCTTTGAATCTTTATCCTTGAATGATCAAACCTTGAATGTGTAAAAAGCCCACTCATAGAACACTTTTACAGAGCCATATGGGAAAAGTGAAAAGGATAGAGTTTCAAGCCTATTCTATTCACAAAACAATGTCTGTGTATGATTGCTATCACAAACATATATATAGATAGGCTTGGACCCATATCCAAGTGTTTCCTTATAACTTGACACTATCAGGGAAGTTGTAAAGTCCCATGAAACCACCGTATGGGATAGTGAACAGACATCAGTTATCCATTAGTTATTAAACCAATTAAATATATATAATAAATATATATAATATAAATAAATAAAACAAACATGTGGCATATGGGCCACTTTATGGATATTCTTAAAGTCATGACCCACCAGATGGTTTGAATGAGATTTGCCTACACAATAATAATAATAATATAAAATATAAATATTTGTAGCCATAATTTATGTTAAAAATAATTTATAGTCTAAATCAATAGACCAAAATCAACAGGCCGCAATCAATGAGATTAGATTTGGCCATGATCAATAAGCCACAATCAAAAAAATTGGATTTGACCATAATTGGCAGGCCACAACTAATTAGATTAGATTTGGTCTATTGACAGGCCAAAATCGACAGAAAATATGGTGTCAACAGTCACCCTTTAATAATTTGAATTATTTATTTTTTAAGATATTTTGCATATATTATCCAAAAAAAAAGGGGGCTAATTTTATAATGGTAGCCTATTTAATTTATTGTATTTGTGTTTAAAAAAATAAATGATAGTGTATTTTTAAAAATAGACAATTTATTTATTTTTGGTAATAAATGCGATAAATTAAATAAGTTACGAATACTACATTGACCTAATTTTTTTTATTTATTTTTATTTTTTATGAATGACATATATATTAAAAATCTTAGAAAATAAATGATTTGAATTATTAAAATAGATCTATAGATTGTCTGATGTGTTGTTAAGCGACTCTAACCTTCCCCCCAACTTTTTAAGGTAGTTTGTCTGATATGTTTTTATTGGGTTGGATTTTTATCAACTTTAAATTCGGTGCTGATTGAGGGCCTGTAATTTCGGGGCTCGAATGCCCCGAAATTCCATTTTAGGTAAAAAAAAAAAAAAAAAAAAAAAAGGAAAAAAGAAAGAAAAAAAGAAAACAGTTTCCAAAATTAGAAATTAGGGATATTAGGGGCAACTTTTTTAGGGTCACCAATCATTTTCCCTTTAAATTTGTGAGGTTTGTGGGGGTTCATCATGAATTTTGTTTTGATATTATTTTGTAAGATTTTTAGTGTATATCATTCATGAAAAAATTAGGTCAATTAGAGAATCGTAACCTTTTATTTTTTCATGTTCATCTTTGAAAAAATTGATGATACATATGTTTTCAAAATAGACCGTCAATTTATTTGGAGACAAATAAAATAAAATGAAAATATTACAATTATCGAATTAACCTAATTTTTTTAATAAATTATATATATATATATATATGAAGGGCTATACCAAATAAATAGTTTGAATAATTGAAATGAGACTAATGATGAACTTCATTGCCATCTCAAATTCTTTCAAGTTCATATTTAAGGAAATGTCATAGACCCATAATTTAAATCCTTTCATTCACCCACAATAATATGTCAAAGGATCGGGTCCCTATATAGTTAAATGCTTGATAAACAAAAAAAAAAATTAAAAAAAAATACCATTATGGATCAATTTATGAAAACTTTTTAGACATTTAAAAAAAAGGACGTATTCAAGATTTTTATTTGGAGGGGGTGAAAGTATATATAACTCCCAATCAAGAAAAAATTATATAATTTTTTTCATACCACATCAATTTCTATCTTGACAAAAATTTAATAATCTTACCATTAATTAAACATTCTTTATCAACTTATTTAAGTGTAAGAAAATGAACATACAATTGATGATATTTTATTGTCTGTATTAACGTATAATTTTTTTTTTTATTCTTTATTATTGTATGCTTTATATATACTAAAGTTAGACATTTAAAATTGTACTCAAAATTTCGTCATGATATAAAAAATTTCTGTGATAGTGTCACTCATCGGATTTCTAACCTCAATGAATTAAACAAAGGTGAGACCAATGTTTTCATAATCGGACTAAATTGATTGGTTGAACAATCGACCGGTCTAGGGTTTGGTTCAGAATCGGTCCAGGTTGAAGCAAATTAGTTAAATATTGATAAAATTGATACTATAAGGACTATAATCCAGCACCTCAAATTTCAAAGAATATGAATTTACACTGTACCACCATGTCTCCTTCTTAATATATAAGAGATATATGATATTTATTGTATTCAAACTAATTTCCCTCAAACAAATATAATTAATATTTTTACAAACAATGTTAATATAAATATATATATATATATATATATATGTGTGTGTGTGCGCGTGTTTGATGAATATATATTAAATTATAAAAATATTTTAAAAAATGTATTTCATTTATTTTTAAATTATAAAAATATTAATAAAATAATTATGATGTCATGGTTCAATTCCGATTCAACCGGATAGTTGAACCCGGCCACTTAATCTCTTTTCAAATTCGCTCATCAATTTGATTTTTAAAATATTAGGTGAGATTATTAAGTTAATGAATATATATAATCGATAGTACATATAAAGTAAACAAAAACGGAACTAACGTTTGATAAATCTTAATTAGAAGAACTAATTTTAGAATTTTATAAATATAATTAATTTGGCAGTACAAATCCCTATCGGTCGTCGCCGTGTAGTTCCTTCTTAGATGATTTCAAACCTTTTCATTTTATAAATAGGCTACATAATATGCTACAACCACCAAAACAACTTCTCCACCACATTAAATTTGCAACAACGATGATATCAGCAGAAGTTTTAGGAGCACTCAGAGATGGGTTGAAGTTGAACTCTGTCAAACAAATTCAAACCAACATATTGGAATCTATATTGGTAGCATCCTTCACAATTGTCATAGTTTTCCTCATACTACCATGTGAATACATTGATGGTAACCCAATTCCAGTAGTCATATTTAAGGGACTCCCATCCATTTTCCATGCGTTTGTTGTGTGCCTTGTCTTTGCCTTCACTGGCGCTTTGAGTGGGTTGTTAATCCGAGATATGCACTTTTTGGCCAAGTTTTGTGAGTACTCTTCTATGGCTTGTATGACTTCTGCTTTGGCTTTGTTGCTTTGGGCTGCCATGTTCACTGTCACTTTTCGTTCACCATCCATTTCTCAGCAGGTATGGTCTTATGAAAATAAAGGGTCGTTTGGGAATTAGCTTTTTTAATTTTTTACTTTTTATATAAAAAAAAAAAAAAAAACGTGTAAGAAAAGTAGAGAGAATAAGTTAACTTTCTGTGGTCATTTTTTGGATAGAAAGTAGCATTTCCAAACAAGGACTGAGCTTTTAAGTTTGAATGACAAAATTGTTGAGAGAAAATGAGAATGCTATTCTAATGCTCTATTTATGGAATGATAATTTCTTTTTCTTTTTTTTAATAATGATGTATAATGATTTTATTTGTAATGTATTTTATTGTTATTATTTTTAGCCAATCAAATATGAGAATGGATATTTTTTTGTAAACTTATTCCATTTTTATGAACCAAACATTACTAAGTTCCTATAACTCCAATGTATTGAATGGAAATGGAGTGTTGTTGTGCGGGGGGGCACAACAGCCATTGTTGTGCAGCTATATGGGCCTATTTTGGGGTCCGTTTTGATGATCCGAACCGTTCATATTTTAGAATATATCGAGTAAAATATACTTGCAAAAAATCAAGTTAATCCACTGCAAGAAATTGCACTTTTGGCGATTAAATTTTTACTCACCAAAAGTAAGATTTTAGTCGCCGAAACATTTTCCTGACTAAATATTTTGGTAGCCGGATTTGTCATAGGAAGATTGTCGGGGAAGGTATTGGCGACTAAAAAATATTTAGTCAACAAAAGTCCTATAAAATCGCGGCTAATTTTTTAGTTGCCAAAAGTAAAGGTATTGCTGACAAAAATAATCTTTAGTCGCTGATGAGGCTAAATTGGCGACTAATCTGTTAGTCCCCAAAATCTAACAATTTAATTTAAATCACATTTCTAGCTACTAAAATTTTTGTTGCCAAAACTTGAAGTATCCAGGGCGACCAAAGTTTTAGTCGCGAATATATATATATATATATATTTTTTTTTTGTTTATGTAACTTTTTTTAGCTACTAAATGTTTAGTCGCCTAAAGCCCAATTTGTTATTTAGCTACTAAATAGTTTAGTTGCCTAAAGTCTAATTTTTTTTAGCTACTAAAGGTTTAGTCGTATATAAAATAATTTTTATGTTTTGGCGACTAAATTTTTAGTTGCCAAAAGTGTTTTTCCTTTTTTTGGCTACTAAATAATTAGTCGTCTAAAGTGTTTTTTAAATGTCTACTAAATATTTAGTCGCCAAAAAATTTAATTCTTTTTTAGTTACTAACTATTTAGTCGCTAAAAATATTTAACTCCATTTTTTGCTACCAATTGTTTAGTTGCCAAAAACATCATTTTATGTTTTTTTTTAAAAATAAATAATAATTTGTACACGGCCTGTATGTATCCACCGCAATCTGTAACAGGTATAAAAACAAAACAATATGTATATATTATCACCCATTTCATAACGCATATTTTATTTACAACCATCAAAAAAAAAAATTATAATGTCAACTTCTATACAAACCAAGTATATATCCCAATTGGAAATAATAACTTCATACATAACAAATAAGCATATAAAAAACATATCCTCCGTAGACAAAAATATATTTACTACTATGCGAAATGACCATTTGGTATGGTACAAATTACCATGGTAATATGTACCACGACAAAAGGTAATCTATATACCATGGCAATAAATACAAGTTCCACGTCAAAAGTATTATGTACCCTGCCAAAAGTTATATGTACGATTCATCCAAATTACACACAAAAAGCAAAGGACGACAAAAAAGCGAGATTGTTCAAAAGTGTAAATTATCCTCCATACACAAAAATGAAAGATCCACATGTCTATGCCAAAAGCCATCTACAAAATAAAAGTTACATCCATTAGTTCCATATAGCATTTGAACATAATTTTTATGCCAAAAAAAGCGTTATTAGATCTATAAAGCGATTTTTTTTTTGTTTTTTTGTTTTTTGGCTGAGGCATAGTTTCATCCCCGCAATTATAATATTTTGAAAATGAAATTAACATTATTGAAATGTTAGAAACCTAAATAACGCAAAGTGCACAGGAGTAAAAGTCCATTGGCATCTAAAAAATGACAATCAATGTAAGATTGTACAACATGTATATTCAGTAGTACTGAGAAAAAATTTAGTCCCTAAAAATGACAATTAATGTAAGGTTGTGTAGTATATTCAGCAGTAATGAGAAAAAAATTAGCCCATAAAAAATGACAATCAATGTAAGGTTGTGCAGCATATTCAGCAGTAATGACATAAAATTTCTTTGTAAAACAACTTGGCAATGCTTATTTGTCAAACCAGAAGATGATTGAAGGTCAACATTAAGGTTAAATTGGGCCTATAGATCATGTATGTTTCTCTTCAGTTTAGTTCTTTACGACCCTATTTGGTTGTCACATTTAATAGAAATGTCATGTTGTTGAATAAATGTTTCAATGTACTGAGAGATCATTGAAATAGTTTTGCCTATTGCATATAAGTTGTGACAATTCAATAAATTAGGCCATTGATTAGTCAATCCAAAACCACCTAGAATCTTACAAATGGACCCATCTATATGACCATTCTTGTCACTACCTGAACCCGCCCCTATAGGTTTAGCATTATAACTGGTTAGTAATCCTGGGATCACCAAAAGCCTCTAAACAAACTGTCACATATTAAGGGGGCCAACGAAAGCAAATATACAAAATACAACGTCCATTAAGCTGTGTAGACATACATGGGACATGAATTTCAAAAAAAACCTTTATATACATACACGTGACGTCATAAATACAGTAGTCTTACATCATATTCATACAGATATGACCAAAAGAGGACTTAGCCCAATAGGTAGATAAACAAAAAAACTTGTTCATAATCCAAAAAGAAAACAAAGTCTTATACGTTCACAAAACATGACCACATGATTGTCAAAACCTCCTTAGAAGGCACAAGGGTTGGCCAACAAAACAGAGATCCAAGCGATCATCATTGAGCTTGGCCATGCACCTAATCACCTACATACATAAGTAATAGAGTGAGCGGAAACACAGTGAATAATAACAAGGTAACGAGTTTAATGAACGTTCTCCATGCAATTAGAGAAATCAGGATTCAATAGTTAACAGAAACAAAATTTATAGTCATGTTCAGAAATCGAAGTTTATAACAGAAATAGATTCGAAATCATATTCATAATCAGAATTTGTAATTAATCATTCGTGGTACATTTATTAGCACTGGCATAAACAGTTGACCCATAAAGGGATGGCCATAAAGACATACAGTTGATTCACGTGTACGGAGACGATATAGTTGGCTCATGAGATGTATAGTTAGCCCATAAATGGGACGTATACAGAAGGATCCATAACAATTGGCTCATGAGACGTACAGTTGGCCCATAATTGGGACATAACAGAACAGATAAAAGATGGCATCTAAAACTAATGATGCCACGAGTACATTTCAGACACATTGGACAACCATTCACTCATACAGAAAATAATATTTCAGAAAACAGATCATCTTATGTCTTTCAGAAATCACTTATAAATTGAACATAGCTTTACAAAGTTATTACTTACAGATGCTTCCAATAGAAGATAGACAGAACAAATATCCAGATATCTTACGGTGCGTGACCTACACAACATAACAGATATACACATTGAAACACACACTTGGATGGTACTTAACTTATTTCATTTGTTCTTAGCGTGTTTCTAAGTGTTATCCTCAATATTATGTCTTAATTAGGGCTTAAGGATGCTTAAAATGCAATGAGGATGCCAAAACATGTTGTTCAACACTTAGTTAAATTTGCTGAAAATAGGGTCCTCACTCGAGCATAGCTTTCTTCGCTCGAGCGGACGTTCAAACATAAGGGTGGTCACTCAAGCGCAACTTTCGTCGCTTAAGCGGTCTGTAAACTCTGCAAAAGTACTGGTTGCTTGATTTTTCTGCTCGACGCTGTAGACGTCCCCGAACGCCCCGGGAGGAACGAGCTCCCGTTCTGTTCATATTGGGGTCGCTACAGCTCAGGACTCTCAAATTTGTCACGGTTCTAAGTCTGAACCAAAGAGTCCAAATTCGGCAAATCGTTTTGAGAAAAACAGATTTTTGAAAGAAGTGCCAAACATGGACTGCTTTGCCAGATACAGAGTCGCCACCTAAATGTTTTTTAATGGGAAATTTAGGAAACCCTGACTCAGTGCCAAAGGCCACGTGTCCGTCATCACCAAAGTTGCCTCGGCTCGGGAACTTGGGTACGATTGGGGAAGGTTACTTCGTGAGCACCCCCGCTCGCCCGATCAAAGATCGGCCTCTACTAACCGTGATATCTATTTTTGAAAACTTTGTGTGTTCTTATTCCGGTTATTAGCCTAGGTTACTATGTGATGCACACAGCATATAAGTATAGACTGGGTCGCCCGAATTGGAACAAAACATTTCATGCTTGTTTATTTGAAAGATGGTTTGCTACTCGCAAGTAGGCTTAAAATGCAGATTTTGCCACCCGCGGGTGGGCTTAGAAAAGATAGTTTTGCCACTATCTAGTGGGCTTAAAACATTTGATGATTTATTCCAATCCAACTAACCCAACCTTCACCCACAGGCATTCAGGCAGTTATATCACATAAGCATATTGCCTCATGGTAAGCATGCTATCATGGCATTCACTCACACGCATGCAAGGATGCTAAAGCATAAAGCTTACCGGGTATTCCAAGCCAAAACAAAAACTCATTAGAAATCATGCATGAATCCTAAGTATACAGAAATGCCTAATGCAACACATGCAAAAATGCAAACTATCGCAGGCTCGGCTACTCTAAACATGGCATATGGGATGCTACAGCTAACATGTATTCAATCTTGGAATTGAAAATACAATGCAGTTAGTATGATGCGCCGAGCCCGGTGCATGCAAAACAGATGAATGATGCAAACATGCTGTCATACTGTATGCTAATTGAAATATGCCCTAATCTAAACATCATAAGCAGGTAAATAAAAGGGAGAAAGATGTGGGGTTGGAAGACATACAACACACACATGCACACTTATTACAATTATGCACTCGCACAGAGGGTCCGAATAAATAATACAGTCCCAAATAAAAGAATATTACAGTCCAAATAATATACAAATTCCTAATTAATTAATCAAATTAACTAAGAAAGCTGTAAAACTGGCGTGCAAGCCAGGGACTGCCTTGCTTCTGATGAATGATGCATGTCTGGGCTGCCTTGCGCGGAAATCCACTGGGATGCCCCAATTAGCCTCTGTTTTGTGATTTTTCTTGGGAAGCGCGCCAAACTCCGGAAGTTTGCTGATTCGTCATTTGCTGCAACAGAGAGCAGGAAAGGGGCATAGCAATGTATTTTCACAGATATATGCATGCCTCGATCCTCGTGCCACCAATCACGCATATCGATGCATGATGGCAGAAAAGTCGAAATGTGCAACTTAATATAGAATGAATGCACGTGTAAACACAACAAGAACCTAACTCCATCATGGGTAATCCGGAGTGTCGGTGACTGGGGATGGAGACACGTTCCGTCACTCGGAGTACGAAACGCACCTCGTTTCCCGCGCCCGGGCTAACTCCTATCCCGAACACGATGCAATATGCATGATATGCATGAATGCAACTAAGATACAGCCTAGCATGCACAATGCTATGAAAATGAGGTGTCTCAAAATGCGTGCACATGGGCACGCAAACCGAGGAAATGCATGAATGCAGTCTAAGATACAACCTAGTATGCACAATGTTGTAAAAATGAGATGCCTCGAAATGCGTGCACACGGGCACGCAAACTGAGAAAATGACATACGCAATGTAAATGACATGGAAATGTGATATGGGCTTACACTAACATGAGAGAGCCTCAGCCACACTCACATAAGAGGCCGACGGATGAAAATGAAGTGCCTCGAAATGCGTGCACACGGGCACGCAAACCGAGGCAATGGCATACGCAACGCAATAGGGCTAAAATGGCATATAGAATGCAACATGGACTTACACTAACATGAGAGAGCCTCAGCCACACTCACATAAGAGGCCGACGGATGAAAATGAAGTGCCTCGAAATGCGTGCACACGGGCACGCAAACCGAGGCAATGGCATACACAATGCAAATGACATGAAAATATGATATGCAAACATGCTAATGGGATTTCAGCACTGAAATGTGGGGGAAGACAGCCCCGAAATGAGGCGAAAACACACCCGATGCATGGAATCTCTCCTGAAATGCAAATTAGGCGCATAGAATGAACTACAGCTATACAAAGCATGCATAATTGGTACATGGAATGAAAATACAGAAGCAAGGCAGCCCCAAAATTAGCATTTTACTAGTACAAATCATGGCCAAACAGCAAGCAAAGATAGGGCAAAACTAGTATGCAAAAATGGCCCTAAATATGAGGTTATGAAGCAACTCACAGCTGCTGGTCCCAAACAGGTTAGGGCCCTTCAACAACATTGAAGAGGGGCCAAAAATAAGCCACTTTACAGAACTGTAAAAACCTCAAAAGCAAACATAGATATGGCTAAGCTCTTATGCAAGAAATGGGCCAAAAGATGGCCAAAGCACAAAGTATACTAAATATCCATCAAACAGCCAAAGGCCCTGAATGAAACATGAATAATGGGCCAAAATAATACTATTTTCAGTTCTGTAAAACGCCCAAAAATGGAAGCATAATGGGCTGCCAAAGCATGCAAAAATGGAGACCAAAGAGGGGATATAACATGAAGTGGCACATGGAGGTCCCAAACACTGATGAGCCCTTCTTCAATGTTGAAGAGGGGCTCAAAATAGGACTATTTTTAGTTCTGTAAAACGCCCAAAAACGGAAGCATAATGGGCTGCCAAAGCATGCAAGAAAATAGCATTCAAGGAAGATATTGAAGCAAGTGCAAGATGGGGGGCTCAAACAGGGTTGAGCCCTTAATGAAACAAGAAAATGAGCTCAAAAAAATGACCTTTTCAGTTTTGGTCGGAGCTCAAATCAGTAAGCACGTATGGCTAAGAAAAGATACCAAAATAAGCTCAAAAAAGGAAAAATACTACTTACCCTTGAAGGCTTGACTTTGGTTGCCTCTTGGCTTGAGTTTGTGGCTCCTCAGGCTTTGGAGAACACCTTCAAACTTCTGGAATGGAGGATGGAAGGGTGGGGGTTGGTGGTGTAGAAGAAATGGTGGTGTAGGACTTGGAGGTTTTTCAAGGAAATAAGAGAGATGGAGGGAGATTTGTGTATCAAGGCTTGAAGACCAATTTTTCTAACCCCTAATACCAATGCTTGCAGCTGGTTATAAGGACCAAAAGGAGGGGGAGTATGGAAGGAAAGGGTGGGGGAAAAGGACCAATGCTTTTCCCCACAAAATATCCCCCGGATACAGATGTTTCTGGGGAACAACAGCTATACAGCTGTAAAGTGCCAATTGAGAGGGTCATGGCCGGCCACCTTTTGGAGTTGCAGGTGGCCGGTCGGCCACCCCCCCTAGCCGGCCGGCTAGGGGTCAAAAAGGTCAAGTTTATTTAGTGGCTGGCCACCACATAAAGATGTCCTCCCAGGTCCCCTTTTCACAACCCTGTGGTTCGAATTTGGAAACTATAAAACAGGAGAGAGAACAAGCCATTTTTAAGAGGGGTTCAAAAGGGTCAAATGGAATTTCCGGCCGGCCATATCATATTAGGATCGTCCCATGTGTGTACAACACAAATATGTGGGTTGAGGTTGAAGAAAGTGGCTCCAAGGTGTTCAACATTGGCTCGGAAGTGAGAAAAACGGGTGCTGGAGGGCGAAAATGAAATATAACTGGTTGCTAAGATAATTGCTGGCCTCCCACCCTCCAGTGACCTTCCCAGTGATGAAACAGAGGTATCTGCCAAAAATGAACGAAAACCGATGCAAAACGAATGCTCGGGGGCCAAAACACGCAGTTCGGGGCCCCAGAAACTGCCTGTTAAGCACCGAAAGTGGTATTCGACCATGAAGTGGGTCTCTCAGACCTCAGTGTCCGTCAAAAGGGAGTAAACACGAAGTATACCAAAAACCGGGGCAATAGGAGATGGTTAAGCGGTCCCGAACCGAGGCACACGGCCTGACGGCTCCGAAAACCGGGAACCGGGCTCTAAAATGGGCAAAATGGCCTACAGCCACAAAATGTAGCCCACGGCCACTGAGAGATGGTCTACGGAACCTCTCCCTTCCCTCAGGAAAAGAAACAGAGAAAATCGAGTCTGGTTCGCAAACCGAGGCAAGGCACAGAAGAGGGTTCGGAAATCCGGAGGCAGGGCTCACGGTCGCGACTCTGAGACTTCTGAACGAGCGCGATATGCAACATGACCAAGCGCTCAATTGGTGACGTCTCAGTCTTAAGGTCGGTCAAAAATGGGGTGTCTACAGACGCACGTTCGACGATCGCTTGAGCGTGAGACTTAGGTCTTCGCTCGAGCGCAACTTTGGTCGCTCGAGCAGTCTGCAAAACTTGTAAAATTCTAGGAGCATGCAATATACGCTGGAGTCATATTTTAGTCACTTGAGAAAAAGTGCAAAACAAAGAGTGGTCGCTAAAGCGCAGGTTCTATCACTCGAGCGGAGAAACAGGGTTCTGTAATTTTCAAATTTGCTTCCAAGCTTCAAAACTCGAATTCAAAGTCTCAAAATGCAACCTTTAGGCCCCAAAACTTGAGGAAATATGTTCAAACTAGCAAAACATTGAGAATTCAGAATCATTTCGCAAAATCAAATCCCAAAAGCATGCTCATTGTACAAATTCAAACTCAAAACTTTCAAACATAATGTGTAAGTAATAGATTGAATTCAAAGCTTCCAAATCATAATCAACCAAGTTAAATTGATGGAAAGCATGATAAATTCTAAAAAATAAGGTAGAATTGGGACATGCATGTGAGAATTCTTAACAATTAAACTCAAAATGTAAGAAATATGCATGCATGCATGGAATGCTCTCAAATTCCCTAATTCAAGCTCAATTCTCATAGATAAACACTTCATTTTCTAGAATTCTTGCACTAAAGTCTTGAATACAAAGTTTAAGGTCCAAATTCTTACCTAGAGTCTTAAATTCACAAGTATAGGAACTTAAACTCCCAAATTCTCTTCAATTCTCCAACAATTCCTAGCAACTCTCCCATTTTCTAGCTTTTGATCTTAATTTTCTTCACTCTCTCTCTCTCTCTCTCTCCCCCCCTCCCCCAATGTTTTTGAGCTCAAGGATGAGGGAATAAGAGTGTAAAATGAAATCAAGGGCTTACTTGTGCCTTATATAGGCTTGATTAGTGGTACTTTATTAGTGACTAATTAATTAACATTATTTATTCTAATTATTTCGGTTCCGAATCGAGTTCCAATTAAACCTACCTGTAGCTCGACTTTTTGCGCCCCTTTCGGAAGGCAAAAAGCCCTACAGTATCGGACTCTTGCGGTTCTGAATCTGATCTCGCAAATGTAATGTAAAATAAATAAACACCAAAGAGTCCCAATCTGACAAATCTTTTGAAAAATCGATTTTGAATAAAAAAATGCGAAAAATGGACTGCTTTGCCAAATATAGAGTCGCCACCTAAATATTTTTGGGAAATCTAGGAAACCCATGACTTATGCCAAAGGCCACGTGTCCGTCATCACCAAGATTGTATTGGCTTGGGAACTTAGGTACGAGAGGGAAAGGTCATGAATTAAGCACCCCTGCTCGCCCAATTAAAGATCGGCCTCTACTAATCATGATATGAATCTTATGTACATCATATGCTCTTGTTCCAATTGATTAGGCTAGCATTTACTATGTGATGTGCACATACACAAGTATAGACTAACTTTGCAAGAATTGGAACACTTGATTCATGTTTGTTTTAAAAATTGTTTCGAAATATGCACCACTTGAAAAAGTGATCACATATGAACATTTACTCAAATTATTCCAATTCAAGCAATTAGTCTTCATTCATAGGCATTCAAGCAGTTATAGCAATTAAGCACTTAGCCTCATGGCAAGCATGCTATACATGGCAACAATCACACGGATGCGATATGCTAAAACAAGTAAAGGCTTACCTAATACTCCAAGCCAAAAGAGAAATTAGCCAGAAAAATGCATGATTTCTAACTATGCAATATGACTGATGCAACACATACAATATGCAACTAATAGACTCGGCTACTAATATGGCATATGAATCAATTAAATAACATGCGGTCTAAACACATATTCAAAGAAGTATTTAAACTAACAATGCAAGTTAGAATGATGAACCGAGCCTTAGTGCATGCAAAACAAGTGGATGCAAACATGAAGAATGCTAAACAAAACATGATGTCTCTAAGCTAACTATCGTAAGCAATTAAATAAAAGAGAGAAAGACGTGGGGTTGGAAGACATGCACATTATTACATTATTTACCCTCGCGAAGGAGGGTCCGAATAAACTAACTAAGTAGCTAACTAATTAAAGCTAAGCTAATTATTGCAAAATAAATTAAATTAGCTAAACTACTTAACTAATTATTAAAACAAATGAATTGACTATTCTAGTTAACTAAAATAATTACAAGACGAAATCGAACAACTAGTTAACTAACTAATTAATTACAACTCTTTAAAAAATTAACTAGCTACAACTAATTAATTACAACAAATATCTAAACTAAATATTTAAACTTAAACATGCTTGGTATGCGAGGAATCCTCATGCATGTGCTCGGTTTCTATCTGAAAAGGCCACTGTTTTGCTTCCAGAAGGTCTCTATTGCACAGTAGAACACTTACATTGATTGCCACCTCCAGACCAACTCTGTTTTGCCTCAGGAGAACACTACTGAATTTTGCATTAGTGGCTGGCCGGCCAGGAGTGATGGCCTGCCATCCACCAGTGATGGCCGGCCAGCCACCAAAGGTGGCTTGCCGGCCATAAAAAGTGGCCTGCTGGCCACTACTGCAGGGTTCATGTTGCTGCAACAGAGAACAAACATAGCATGCACAGGGTATTCTCAAGGATTGTCTGCACAGCTCACCCCTCCTTATCATGAACAAATCAAAAGAGAGACAAAACTTGGTCCACAAACCATCAACTCAAGCAATTTTATTGCATGATGGCTCACGGACCAAAATGTGCAAGTTCAATAAATGCAACAAAACAAGACTCAAACCTCCCCCCTTTCATGAGTTGATCGAGGGAAGTGGTGACCTTGGAAACTTGAACCATTTCATCACTAATGAGTATGAAATGCCTCAAGCTTCTATGTGTTCAATTAATGTCCAATTGAACACAAAACCAAATTCTTATCCTGCACCATTTTAGTCCCATTTTAATTACCAACCATTCTTTAATTCATTGAGTCCAAAGGTGAGTTTAAGTCCTCCAATGGAAAGAAGGCTCAAACCAAGTGTTGTCTTGGGCATGAAAGAGACATAATACTGTTGGTAATGAACGCCCTACGGGATTAAACCATTAAGCATAACATCTTAATCTCATGCTTTAAACAAACAAGTTGTTTGAACCACTTTCAAAGCAAAACAAAAGACAAACAATGAGAGAGGTTGCAGAGGTGATTAAGAGTGATCACAAGTATGGAAAGCCATAAATAAATGAAATCAACTCAAATAAGATGGTGTCTAAGGCCTAAAACACCAAACTTATGAGGACAATTACACTATAAGTATGCAAAACAAAGCTCAAATGCAACTATCAACCAAAAACAGTACTAAAACAGTCTAAAACAAGCTAGAATTAAGACAAAAATAGCTAGATTAATATGCTAAAACAAAGCACAAGCTAGGCTAGTAAGCAAGACACAAGGAGAGAAGGCTAACCCCTCCAAATTTGGACTTCAAACATGATTTTGGCCACTGAAATTTGGAAGAGAGAGAGAGAATTATAGAGAGAGAGGAAAAAACTTTGCTCTAAAGTTTTTCTAACCATAAAACATGAGAGGGAGGCCCTTTATATATAGAAAACATGAATTCCCCTTAAGAACATCCAGCCCTACATGTGGGAGTAGATGTAAACATCTGTGTAAACAGCTGGCACAGTTGTTACAAAATATCTGCAAAATAGCCTGGTGGCCGACCGACTGGCCATCACTCGTGGCCGGCAACCAAAAGTGATGGCCGACAGCCCATAAAGGTGGCCAGCAGGCCACCAAGGGTTCTAGGCTTGAAGAACCAAGGTTTGGTCCAAGAATAAGGCAACAGGACTGCAGGGTTCAAAAGACTCGAAGCTGTGGCATTCCGCTGAGGACTTTGAGCACTTAACAGGCATATAGACTCATCATCGGGTGTGCATGTGATAACGTCCAAGTCGAAAGGGCCGTCAAAAATGGGGTGTCTACAATTGCCCCTCTTTGACAGAACTCAGAGTCATGAAATGACGTGAGTGAATGTCAAAGCCCGGAGATGACCCATTTTGACAAGGCCATAAGACTTAGACAAACAATCATGACATAAATAAATGGTTGCGCTCGCAAGCTGCCTACGTATCCCTTTACAAGGAATCAAACCAGCGCAGTTCTGGGGTAGAATACAAAATGATACACAATATAACAAAACAATGTAATGATATACAATGTAATGAAATAATCAAACCACATGTAGTGCAAAATCACACAAATACCATAAAGGGATGGAAATATAAAATCAAACTACGTTTTATATAGAAAAGAAGTGCGCACAACCAAACGACATCTAACACAGGCTAAGTGCCTACATCCTCAATACTGGCCTCAGCGCAGCATGGATGCTTACATATAGCAGAACCATGTTTCAACGTGAAAGGGGTGCGACCACATGCAAGACTATGTTTTTTGTAGAAAGAGAAAGAGTATAAGTAATTGGATGGGATGATATAAGTGAGGAATGATCTGGTGGGGAAAGATAATGCTGAATGCTGAATGCAACAAGACAATGTATAATGCAATTGATGCAATGAATGCAGTGAATAATTGGTGCAAGCTAAACTACGTCTTACCTAGAAAGGGCATGGACACAAAACAGACCATGTCTAATACAGAAAAGGTGCTGACACCTTTAATACTGGCCTCAGCGCCGCATGGGTACTTACACACGATAGAACTATGTTTCAATGAGGGAAAGGTATGAGCACATGCCAAACTAAGCTTAATATGGAAAGGATGCATGCGAGAAAATGGTATTATGTAATGGATAAAATGGATTATGTAGTAGATGCATGCGATAGATGTTATATGCAATGTGATAGAAGTACTAGATGATGTAGCAACCAGGAAGAGGTGCCTTACAAAGCACCTTACAGGGGTAATTGGTGATCACTCACCTCATGCTACTGGGGATCTGTAGACACCCCATTTTTGACCGTCCTCAAGCCTTGGACGTCATCGTTTGAAAACTCGATGATTATCCATGGTCGTGTTCGTTTTGAGTTCTCGGAGGTCTCAGCTACGCGTCTTGTCTCAAGATCTCTCAACTTGTCTGTTTTGTGCTTGGTCATGGACCAAACACTTGTGCTTTTGCTTCTAAGGGAAGAGGGTGGCTTGTTGGCCATCCCCTCAACCCACTGGCCATGGCATGATGCCACCAGCCCCTTTTCCTAGCCATCGGCCAAAGGTTGTGGCCGGTCGGCACCTTTGTTGGTCGATCGGCCACCTTTGTTGGTCAATCGGCCATTTCTGCTGGTCGACTCCTTTCCATCTGCTTTTGGAAGATATTTTATGCCAGCTGTCACAGCTGGCATCCACTTTGCACCCCCTCCATACACGTGTATGGAGGGATTTGCTCCCTTATGTTGGCTTCTCCAAGAAGCTTAAGAATTAGATTCCTATAAGAGGGGAGGTCCTCCTTCCTCCTCAGGGTTCCAGATTTTTAGGTTAAAAGATTTTGTATCTATCTATCTATCTCTATAATTCCCTCTCCTTACATTTGTGTGTGTGTTTTGTGCCCTAAAGGGGTTTTTGTTCTTAGTTTTGCACTAAGACACCTAGTGTTGCACCATCCTTGGTTGCTGAGGCTCTAAGGAGTTGGTATTGGGATTCTCGGGCTGGTTTTGATCCAAGAAAAGTGCTGGAGTGGTGTTCTTGAAGAAAGTCTACAAGGGTGAGAAATATCCTCTTTATTCCCCATTTTTGCACAAGCTTTTAGCCTACCTTGCATCTATTTTTAAGCTTAATGTATAACTAATAAAAGTTCTGTTTTTAAGTGCTTAAAATAGTTGTTTAAAATCACTTTGGTGTTTGGGGTTGTTTACCCCCTCTTAGGCCTTGTTTGGCCTCATTTTTGTGCCCTTTTTGTGAGCTCCGGGACCACCTTGTATTGGCCTTCTCACCACTGAAATCCCTCTGAATTTCAGTGGTGGAGATGGTGTTTTGAGGTCCTAAGAAGGAGAGGGTCATTCCCTCTCCTTGTTGTCTTCAATACTTGTCATATTTGCCTCATGTGTGAGCATCTTTCTTGAGTTCATATTGGCCATGTCTTGGTTGCTATTTGGAGTTATTTTGCCATGATACACCTCCTCTTTAAGTTGGTTTAGACATGCCATGTATGCTCCATACACTTGCCTTGTAATCCCGTGTTTTGGCCTTAACATGCATCATTTTGGAACATGTGTTTTTAGCATGATTTTGGCTTGACCCAAAGAAGATTTTAGTCTTGTTTTACCATGCTTAAGATCTGTTTGGTGTTGTTTTGGTCGTGCTTGCGTCGTCTTGTATGGCTACCATGTATTCTAGTTTGTTGGCTTCGGGTGTCCAAGCTTTTAGCATGCATTACTTGGACCTTTTCAATGATTTGGCATCATTTGTTGTACTATTTCAGTCCATATAGTATGCTTAAATACTTGCATTTATCACCTATTCCATGCCTTGGATAGTTTGGGTTTTATGCCCCTTGAACGTGTCACTGCGTATGGCACCATGCATTAGTCTTAGGGTTGCCATCTAAGCGGGTTTTTGGGCTCATTTTGACATGCCATAACTCTGTTTTTTGTTGCTTAAATCATGCCATGTTTGGTTACGTATGGTGTAGTGTAACACCTCTTTGGTGGCCTTGCATGCCTTATGTTTTGCTCCTTTGTTTTGGCTTGTTTTGGCCTTGGTCATTGCATGTTTTAAGCTCACTTTAGCACGAGTTGGGACTGTTTTGGGTCATGCTTGCCATATGCTCTTTGATTTGTGTAGCATTGGTTCGATTCCCTCGCCTAGTTTTAAGCCTTGAGCTTGAAATCATGCATGCTTGACTTGTTTATGTGATTTGGCATCACTCTTGGCATCATCTCATGAGCGTGTAATGTTACCACATTTGCATGCTTTTCCTTCCTTTCAAGTGTGCTTAAAAGTTTCCCTTTTATGCCTTAGTCTTTAGGCCTTCACATGTGCATGTTTGTATGTGTTTTGGACCTCATTTCCATAGCATTTTAGCCACTGATTTGGACCTATTAGAGAGCTGTCCATCTTGGTGTAAGTCCGTCCTTTGCATGTTGTTGCATGCTCGCCTTGCGTGTTGTTGCATACTTGGCCTATCGCATGTTGTCGCATGCTTGAGTTATAGTGCATTTGGCATGCACTTTCTTTGTAAAGTTGCCTTGCATGTTTCCATGCTAGTCTCCTCGGTATGTTGTTGCATACTTGCTTCACTTTGCATGTTGTTGCATGTTATACATGTTCGCATATTTTAGGTTTTATGCCTATTGCATATTGCATGTTAACATGCTCATATTGCATTTAGATGTGTTGCACACTTGAGTCATTTGCATGTTTGCTTGCTTGCCTAGGTTGCATTGCATTAAGCATGCATTCCTTGCCTCTTGATCAACCATGATAGAGGTTGGGGACCTTTTGTGTGTTGTATGCATTTCATTTGATATCAAATTGCATACTTGGCTCCTTGGGCCATCATGCGTTGAAATGCGTGATTGGTGGCCCGAGGGTCGAGAACCATACTCCTTTGAGTCCCAAACATGATGAGGAGGGTGGTGATGCAAACATTGCTTTGAAATGCATTGCCATGTCTTGTCTGTCCTCTGCTGCAGCAACACAGCATTTTGCAGGAAGGGATGGCCGACCGACCACACTCAGTGCTGATCGACCAAATATTTGTGGCCGATATCCCTATCCATGGTCAATGACCAATTCCCCATGGCCGGTGGTGTTTCCTCTTGGCCGCTGGCCTCCCATAACCCTCAGGGAGTATTTCAAAAGCAACTTTGAGACTTGTGCAATCTTCAGAAGAGAAAAACAGTGCAAACAGAGGCAGCATGAGCATGGTGGTGGATTTCCGAGCAGAGCCGAGCGTACACGAATTCATCCCTCTTCCCGAGGCCCCTTTACTGCTTTCTTAACTTAATTAGTTCATTTAATTAATTAGGCATTGTGTAATATTTAATTAGCATGTTAGTTAATTAATTTGTATTATTCTTTCGGTCCCTCCGTCGAGAGGGCGAATTGTGTAATAAGCGTGCATGTGTGCGATGCGTGTCTTCCAACCCCCACCTCTTTCTCCCTTTTACTTACCTGCTTTCGTTGGTTAGTTCTAGGCCATGTTTAAATTAGCATACCTTATGCTTGCATGTTTGCATCATTCATTCGTATCGCATGCACCGGGCTCGACGCATTATGCTAAGCGCATTGTGTAAAGACCCCAAAATGCATATAAGAAATCATTGGTATTTAACTATGAGATGAGGTGTTTTAATTTAATTATATCTTTTGGAATTAAAGCATTATCTATTGAGTTATGGATTTAAAATTGAAATTACCGACCTATATGGTTTAGAAATCAAAATTGAGTACTTGGATATGTTAATGGGAATTTTTGGAACTATTTGAGACAATTAATTGGAAATCTAATTTGTCTGATTCGTTAATGCACGTTTGGGTAGTTAACTTTATACTGCAAATTGGAGGCATTAGAGGCTTCAGAAACCAGAACAGGGGACATATTTATGATCCTCATAATTTTTAGAGTTATCTGGGAAGTTTAATTGAAATTTGATTTCGTACGAATCGTAAGGCCACATTTGGCTCTCTCTATTGTGTTATGTTGGTGTGTATGTGTATACTTATATTATGGGTGCCTTATGAGTGGATGGACTCATCTCTTAGAATTAAGAAAAAATATCTAGAGGAAAGGGGGAGCCACGTGAGAGAGGGAGAGATATAGAGCTCAAGGAGAAGAAGGAAGGAAAAGCTTGAGAATGAAGAGGAAAGATGGGAAAATTGATGGAATTACTTCAAGAGATTGGCTCTAGGCCAAGACGAGGACATCGTTCCACCGCTATCAGAGACCTACCGCTGTGAGTAGTAGTACTATAGTCGCACGTTCAAGTACTGTTAATGATTCTCATTGTTAACATTCTGTCCCTTGCAAGTAATTAAGTTAACAATATGTTGATTGGAAAATCTAGAGCCATTATTGAGCAGTCCATTTTGTTTATTGTTGACAATGAATATTAACCTTCTGTTATTTGCAAGATAGCTATAGTGATTCATGACGAACAAATAGAACGTATGAGGATTATGGAACTATGGTATTCCGGTATCTCTGGAATCATTCAATCGGTAAAATGTGTTTACTTTTCGTTAATAATTATCAAGAACGTTCTGTTAAACTTAAGTTAACTGCATTAACTCATGTGAATGATGCAATGGTTACCATTAGTACTCTGTTAATTGCAGGTCAACCATGTTAACATATATGAACGATTAAACAAAGGTGTATGTTACTGATTAATAGCTCAAGTGAGCCATGTCATTTCTTAATGAATAAAGAGAATTTGTGTTCATCTTCGAAGAATCAGAATAATTGGAAAGTTTTGTGAATACATATGAATTTGAAGTTATTTTGTTGTGTTACATATGAACTCGAAGTTATTCAGAATCTACGACATGAACGCAAAAGTTTAACATCATCGTGTGACCCACATAAGAATGTGAATTATTCTATTTTGTTAAGCGCACGGTAATGACATGATATACCAAGAAATGCTCTATTTTATGATATGTGACACTATGAATTAATGAATGATTATCCATATATGTAAAAGTATTCATGGCATCCTTAGCACAAGGTCCTTACCCGGGGGTAATAATACCGTGGTCTTATGGCCCTTGCCCGGGGGTAATAATACCGTGGTTCAAGTATGTTACAAGATATCTCTTGCCACCGACGGTCTTGTACGAGTGGGTTATGTTTTGCCATCGACGGTCTCGTACGGATGGTACCACCGACGGTCTCGTACGGGTGGATTATGTTTTACCATCGACGGTCGTGTACGGATGGTACCACCAACGGTCTTGTACGGGTGGGTTATGATCAAGCATGAACTCTGATTTCTGTTTCTGATTCCAGCATAAGTAAGAATATGTTTCTATTTATCCGTTCCGTTTATGCTATGTTATAACATGATATGAATTGATCGGTCTTTAAGACCTAATGATTTCTGGTATGGAACAAAGTATTGTACGGAACTAAGTGCTGCAATGTGAGTCACCTCTAGAATCCGTACGAGCCACTTCTTGAGTCCATACATATGTTCAAGGGCTTAATGCCAACTTTTCAAGGGCTTCATGCCAAATGTACAAGGGCTATATGCCAACATGTTTATGGGCTTCATGCCATATGTTCAAGGGCTATATGCCAACATGTGTAAAAGCTTAATGTTAATATGTTCAAGGGCTATCGCCAATCCATTCAAAGGCTTAAAGCCATTATGTTTCAAGATTGGGCCTAAGGTCGTTCTGAAATTAGTACAGAATCAGATTAATTATATGATCTCCGCATTTACATACGCATTGATATGTATTATGATTAAGTTGAATATTGAATCATTTATATACTATTATTCACTGAGCTTCGCTCACTTTGTGTTATGTCTGTTCTGTAGGTAATTACTTTGGGAGTCCGTCTTAACCCTTGATGCTTACCCTTCAATTGTCAACCTCAGTATGCCCAGACTCCCAGACCAAGCCCATGCATTTATGTGAAGTTTTGTTAAGATTTTGGCGTGCACTTTAATTATTTACTTAAGGTTAAAATGTATGTATATACGCCCTTTCTTTATCAATGTTCGGATATACGCTCATTTATATGTATGGGTATGTATATAGATAAATGGCTCTCACGTATGTGATCCTGGCATGTTAGTTTTAGCTCAACGGATGTTATTCTATGTTACTTTGTAATATTAAATGCTTCCGTTCAGGCCCCCTATATTATGTATATCAGGTCATGTGTCCGTATCTGCATAGGTCATGCCCGAACTTTAAGGGGCGAGTTTGGGGCATAACAAGTGGTATCAGAGCACGAGTTGCTATCTCACACACGATTTCATTGGGCTTAGGATGTCTAGAAAAGACTTAGGTATCATGCATGACATCCTTACTGCATATGAAAAGATGGATGGCAACGTTAAGTGTATCTGGTAACGCTAATGATCATGATCCATGTCTATTGTACTTTTGTTTGTGTATATGGTGATTGGTTGTGATGCAGAATATGGTAAGTATAAAGACAGAAGATCCAGAGGGTTCTACCCCCGCACGGTTAGACAGAATGAAAAGGAAAATTATGGGATTAAATTAACAAAGTTGCGCAGCAGAAGCGCAGTGAGGGTTCGAACTTATCGGTAAGATAATTTATATGCCAATGTGTGACATCTGTTGTTATTTTGGGTTGGTAATTACCCGTAAGAAACGATAATAACGTGATTGTGCTTCCTAACATCTGTTTAGATGGAGTGATTAAACTCTAAGTATGGATGTAGACACCCTATTTTTGACCGTCCTCAAGTCTTGGACGTCACCGCTTGAACACTTGGTGATCATCCATGTTTGTGTTCGTCTTGAGTTCCCGGAGGCCTCGGCTGCGCGCCTTGCCTTAGAATCTCTCGACTCGACTGCTTTGTGTCTGGTTTTGCACCAAGAGCTTGTGGATGTGTTCCTGAGGGAAGTGGGTAGCCTGTCGACCAAGTCTCCTGCCCACCGGCCACCTTGATTTTCAATCGGCCAAGTGTGATGGCCGGTCGGCCAGTTTGACTGCCGGTCGGCCACTTTTATGGCCGGCCGGCCAAGTGTGATTTTCAACAGATATGGCAGCTGTCATTCCAGGCCATACCCCAGCCCATGTCTGGACGTGGGAGTTCTGAGGAGCTGCAGATTGATATATTTCTATATCAATCAAGCTCTCTCACAAGAGGAGAGGAGGAGAGATACAACTAGGAAAAAAAAAATTCCTCTCTCTCTAAAATTCTCAGCTCTCTCCCTATCTCTCTCTTCCAAACCCTTCAAACCCTAAGGTGCTTGCCCCCCCTTTACACTAACACTCATAGCCAACAACCTCCATACTCCATTCCAGCAACTTGAGGCTGTTTCTCAGAGCTTAGGAACACCATTTCTCGTACCAAAAGCTACTAGAAGTTTGGACTACAAGGGTGAGCCTCATCTCTCTCTCTTTTTGCTCTATTTTACATGCAATCTTAGCCTTTGTTGCTTACATTTTTGGGCACCGACCTGAGCTGTAAATAGTCATATTCTGAGCTCCTTTTCATGTTTGATCAAGGACCTCTTGCTGTTTGAGGTCTCCTCCTCCCCCTTTGTGTTTAAACTCTCTTTTAGGCCTATTTTTGCATGATATTTTAGGCTTATTTGTGAGCTGTTTTGGACTTGGTCATGAATTGTGAAATATCTTTTTTTGAGCCCCTCTTCAACTTTGTTGAAGGGCTCTCCTCTATTTGAGGTCAGCTGCTACCACTTGCCTCTCTATCCGTCTTTTAGGCCTTTTTCTTGCATGCTGATTTAGCCTCACTTTTGTTCATTTTTGAGAATTCATGTAAACTTTAAAGTGCCTCATTTTGAGCCCCTCTTCAACTTTGTTGAAGGGCTCTTCACTGTTTGGGGCCAGCTGCTGTCCTTGGTCTCTATTCTCTCTTTTAGGGCCATTTTTGCATGATAAATTAGCCCTATTTATGTTCGTTTTTGAGACTTGTTATAAATTGGAAAAAGGATTTTTTTGACATCATCTTCATGTTTTATTAAGGTAATTATTTTATTTGAGGCCACATGCTTCCTTGTATGCTTGATTGTCCCTTGTTTTGAGCCTCACACCTAAGCCCCAATTGCATGCTTTGTTTGGCCTTCTAGCCACTGAAATCCAGTGGATTTTTAGTGGCTGAAACACAGTTTTGAGAGCCAAGATTAGAGGGGGGGTGACTCCTTCTCTCCTTCTCTTGTTTGGTAGCCTTTTTGGCATTCCAAAGAGACCCTACCTTCCACGCTTTGAAGTCACTTTCTAGGGTCAATTTGGTGAGTTTTAGGACTACCATATTTGATTTTCATGGTTGTTTATGTCATGCTAAATGTCTACCTTGCATGTGCTCAATAACTCCTTGCATGGCCCTCCAAAGTAACTCATTATTTTTGCATACCATGGTTGCATATCAATGGTTATTTGGACCTATTTTCACATGATTTATTCACTGATTTTTTCTGGTTTGGTGAGATTACATTTGCTTCATATACTTTCCATGTAAACCATAATTGCTAGTCAAGATTGCATGCTATTTTGTCCACCATGCTAGCATCTTTTGGCCATGTTTTGAACTGGAAATATTCATGTTTTGGGACTATCTTGGCTCGTCTTCATGCTTCATGATCAAATGATGCATGCTTTGTATAGCTATAAGTCATTCCATGTGCCTAATTTCGAGTTGCGGGTTTCATCTCATGCATCGGGTGCCATTTTTCCATGTTTTGGGGCTGTTTAGCATCATACTTCAGTGCTGGAATTTGCATGTTCATATGCCATGTTTCATCATTTTCCATGCTTAGTTAGAGTTGCATGTTGTATCTTAGGATCGATCCATGCGTTGGACATATTTGTGTGCATTTTGGTTGCCTCATTTCCATCTTATTGGCCACTGATGTGAGTGTGGCTGAGGCCCACCCACATTGGTATAAGTCCATCCTGCATTGTGTATGCCATGTTTCAATGCGTTGTGCATGTTATGTTGTTAGCATTGTGTGTGCCATGTAGTTGCATTGTATGTTCGTATGTTCGCTTGCATGCTTAGGTCGCATGTGCATCGTTGTGCATTGCCTCGCCTCTTGATCAACCATGATTGAGGTTGGGTCCCTTGTATGTTTTGTGTGTATTGCATTTGACATTGAAATGCATACTTGACTCTTCGATCATCATGCATCGAAATGCGCAATTGGTGGCCCGAGGGTCGAGGGCCATGCTCCCTTGAGTCCATTGCATGATAGGGAGAGTGGCCATGCGTACATTACTTTGAATTTCCTTGCCATGCACTGTCTGCCCTCTGTTGCTGTCAGAAACAGGTTCTGCAGGAAGCTTTGGCCGGCCGGCCACCTATACTGCCGACCGGCCATTCCTTGTTGGCCGATGGATTTACAAATGGCCGATAACCATTCGGACATGGCCGGTGGTGATCCCACTTGGTCGGTGATGCTACCCAGTGTCCAGAGAGTGCACCTTGGGAGTTGTGCAATTTTCAGAGGAACAGAGCAGTGTAAACAGAGGCAACAGTGGCATGGCACGGGTTTCCGAGCAAGGAGAGTCAAGCATGCATCATCCACGCATTCCGAGGCAGAGTTGTGGCAGTCTCTTTAGTTTCATATTTAGGCTGTTTTTGTAATTAATTTGTTGATTAATTAGAAGTTTTGTAATTAATTAATTAGTTAGTCGGCTAGTTAATTAGTTAAATCTGTATTATTTATTCGGATCCTCTAAGCGAGGGCAATTGTGTAATAAGTGTGCGTGAGTGTGTGTATGTCTTCCGACCCCACGTCTTTCTCCCTTTTATTTACTAGCTTATAATGGTTAGATTAGGGCATGTTTCAAGTAGCATACAGTATGATAGCACGTTTGCATCCATTCATTCGTTTTGCATGCACCGGGCTGGGCGCATCATTCTAACTGCATTTGTATTCCAATTCCAAATTGAATATGTGTTAGTTGTAGCATTTCACATGTCATTGTAGATTAGCCGAGCCCATCTTAG
This sequence comes from Camellia sinensis, assembly GCF_055761805.1. NCBI lineage: Eukaryota > Viridiplantae > Streptophyta > Magnoliopsida > Ericales > Theaceae > Camellia > Camellia sinensis. Next base: position 156,385,770 of record NC_138967.1, read on the forward strand.
TTGCATTTTGTATGTGTTGCATTAGCCATCTTAACATGAACTAGGATCATGCATATGATTACTAACTAGTTACTGTTTTGGCTCGGAGTACTCGGTAAGTTCTCATGCTTTAGCATCCGTGCATGTGTGTGAGTGTTGCCATGACAGCATACTTACCATGAGGCTAGCTGCTTATTTGATATAACTGCTTGGGTGCCTGTGGGTGGAGGTCAAATTACCTAAATTGGAATAACGCATTAAAACTGTGAGTTTTAAGCCCACTAGATAGTGGCAAAACCATCTTTTCTAAAGCCCACTTAAGGGTGGCAAAACCTGCATTTCAGCCTACTTACGAGTAGCAAGCCATTTTCAAAACAAGTATGAAATGTTTTGTTCTAATTTAGGCGATTTGGTCTATACTTGTTTGCTGTGAGCATAACATAGTAATTCTAGGCTAATAACTGGAATAAGAACACATAACGTTTTCAAAAACGGATAGAGGCCGATCTTCGGATTGGGCAAGAGGGGGTGCTCATAGCTGACCTTCCCCAATCGTATCCAAGCTCCCGAGTCGAGGCAACTTTGGTGATGACGGACACGTGGCCTTTGGCACCGAGTCAGGGTTTCCTAAATTCCCCCATAAAAAAATATTTAGGTGGCGACTCTGTATCTGGCAAAGTAGTCCATGTTTGGCACTTCTTTTCAAAAATCTGTTTCTCAAAACGATTTGCCGGATTTGGACTCTTTGGTTCAGATTAAGGACCGTTACAATTCGAGAGTCCGAACTGTAGCGAACCCACAAACGAACAGAACGGGACTCATCCTCCCTGGGCGTTCGGGGACGTCTACAGTTTCTGGCGACTCTGCTGGGGATTTAGAGAGCTTGACTCGAACTCGTGATATCCTGTTTTGATTTCACTTATGTGTCTCTTTGCATTGCATGTGCATTGGTGCGCCTAGGACACTGTCTTTGCCATCTGCCATTCCTAAACGGTTTTTCGGAGGCTTGACTTTGTCAAAGCATGCCATAAGGCTGACCGGTTGTGGGCTCTGACAGTATGGGAACACAAACCCCGATTTTACCGGGGCACCCTTTTCGACCATTCGACCTAGTGCATATCGAAATCCATAGTGACTATTCCAAACTAGGACAGGTTGCTTACCCGATGTTAGTTTGTTTGAAAACTGCTGCGTGCATAGTGAAACCCTAGCTCCTAACAAAAATAGGACAGGGAAACCCTACCCCAACTTAGAGGTGTTTTGGCTCTCTTTTACTTGCTACGTGTTTTTAGAGTGTATCTATGCAGGGAACACACATATCAGTTCGCAAGTCTGAGTGTCAGGCCTGCGGGCATCAGTGTTTTTGGAATCAGTCATCTACGGGTATCAGATTCAGACTTTGGGGCAACGATTTGGAAACAGTGATCAGTGATTAAAGAACAGTACATTCAGCTTGTTAGCAATTTGTTGTGATACCCAACTGTGTGTTGTGTTTATTTTACGTTGTTAAGCTGTCCAATTGTCTGTTTATTTATATGCTTTATTTATCTTTTTACTAGGTAGTCGAGCACAATTGCTTCTGACCCAGTAGATATTCCCCAAGCACTTTGGATTAGAGGTCGTCGACTCCATCGATCTGGGGATCTAGTAGACGGACAACCAGTGTACTACTCTCTACCCCCGGTTACTAGACGGAGGACAGCTAGGTAGAGGGCATCAGTTCAACAGTTAGTACAGAGGGCTTTATCTACCCCACCTGTGTACAGTAGGGATCAGGATTCTGTTTCTCCCACAGAAAGGGAACATATACCGATAATTCAGTCAGAGTAGAACAGTATGGCCAATTTAGAGGAGATGGTGCGCCAGCTCCAAGAGAGTATGAAAATGATGCAGCAGGTTGCTGTCCGACAGGCAGAGTTCGCCAAGCAGCAGGCCACGGTTATGAATGAACAAGCAGAGTTAATCGTAAGGTTACAGCAGCAAACCGGAGCATCTGCTTCGCAGCAAGTTCCTCCCCCACCAGGAATTCCCACCCTTGGGGAGACAGCTAATGTTCAGAATGATACGGACATTCCCACGGGACCACCTCTACCCCCGATCCTACCCCTAATCCAACCCCAGTTATCCAAAACACCCACCAACCTACCGGACTCTCCCTTTGAGTTTGAGACAGATCCCACAGCATCAAAGTTGAGCAAGCTCGAAAAGCTGTTCAAGAGATCCCAGGGAGTCAAGACCATCCCTGACATCAAAGATGGATATACCGACACAACTGTGACGCTGCCTGACAGATTCAAAATGCCACACATTGATCGATTTGATGGGTCCGGGGAGCCCATGGTGCACCTGAGATTGTTTTCAGACATCTTAAGGCCAATGGGCCTCAGCGGACTTCAGAAGCTATCTCTGTTCGGCCGAACCCTGTCGGGTGTGGCGGCCATATGGTATGCCAAATTAGAAGATGATGTCAAGAGAAACTGGGACGAGATGGCCGAGGCCTTCATTACGCAATACTCATACAATACACAAATCGAGATTACAACCCGTAATCTCGAGACAACAAGGCAAGAGCCTAAAGAGAGTTTCTCAGAATTTGTGACCAGATGGAGGGCCAAGGCTTCGATGATGACCTTAAGGCCTACAGACAAAGATCAGATTCGGATGATTGTGCGCAATCTTCAGCCGAAGTTGATGCAAAAGATGATTGTACTCCCCTTCCCTACCTTTTCTAATCTACATGAAATGGGAGTGCAGATTGAGGATGCCTTAAAGCAAGGCTTAATTGATAATGACCGGGAACAATCCCGAAGAACTTTCAACCACAATACTAATGCAGGCCCGAGCGGAACTACAACTACAAGAGCCTCCGAAGTGAGCATGGTCACCACCAACCCCCCTCCAAGAACCATGGCAGCTGCGCCTTTCTCCGGCGTGTCCGGAAGCCATACCCAAACAGCCAAATACCCACCCAAAAACACAAGAACCTTCGCTCCACTGTATATGCCCTTATCCAAAGCTCTGGGGGTTTTAATCAGAAAAGGGCATTTGAAGCCCCTAGAACCGCGGCCCTTACCAAAAAGACTTCCCCCTACCCACAACCCAGCCAAATATTGCGCATTTCACCAACAGCACGGTCATGACATCGATCTGTGCTTCCGACTATGTCATGAGATTCGAGATCTCATCGATAATGGGGTGATTCTACCTCCCGAGAAACCCAATGTTACAACAAACCCTCTCCCCACGTATAACCAAGCTCCACCGCCTAAAAGGATCAACTTCATCCAAACTGGGGTCGTGCCTTACGATCCTAGCATCTATATCATTCCTTCCAACCTGCCTAAACCGGAGGTATTCCTTCCCGAATGCACCGACTTGTGCATGATGGACATCTCCATGACCCGACCTAAGCCAACGGTGGTGACTATCGAGAACAGGAGAGAGGAGATCCCAAAGGAGAAGAAGGTTGTTGAGTCAGAGTCTGCAGAATCTGGGAGTCATGTTGAGAAGACATATAGTCCGGGTGACTACATTTCATCAATAGGCCAGGATGGTCCAGATATGGAATTGCCAACCGGGGGAGAACTGTGTGTGATCCAAGGGGATAGTCTGGGACGGGGAACAGATGATTTAAGGGCTGTGAAAGAAGACCTTGCCAATCTCCAGTTTTACAGTGACCAAGATCTAGGAGGCGCAGCAGTCAATTGGTTTGACTATGAGGAATCAGCAGAGGCTACTAGGTGGTTGGATGATCAACCGGATGTGGTGGAAGAGTTCTAACCAGGACAGAGTCCGGCAGGGGCACGAATGTCGCTGATAGTTGAGAGAGTCAGAGAACAGAATACATCGCGGGGAGCGCCGGTGTTAAGAATTCCGCTCGGGATTGGAGCATTCTGAATGCAGGAATTATTGAGCAGCCAGCTATATTGATACGGTTAGAACAAGAAAGATTTGAAGATCCCGCGAGAATCAGAAAGGCAAAGGCCCATGTGGGGACTGAAATTGCTGTGTGTGCAGGAACAGAGAATGCTGCGAGCATAGGGGTGGAAGGTACAGCGAGTACGAGAACAGTCATACCAAAATCGGACAGGTGTCTGTCGGCTGCTGATGGAATGTGGTGGGAAGATGAGGATTTATGTCTTGCCCATACGGACGAAGATTGGGGGAACAACTAACCCGATGACACCTGGTACCTTGGAGAAGTCGATCATATGACTAGAAGCGGACGGCATTTCAAGCCCCCGTACCTAGACCAGCCGGAGGCATCTGGGAAAGATAAGGAAGCTGAGAGACAGAAAGAGAAGCAAGTCGAAGAAGAGGCTGTACTGAAGCAGTTAAAGAAGATACAAGCAGACATCTCCATCTGGGGACTGCTTACGGCATCGCGAGTACATCGACAAGCTGTCTTATCAGCCATGGACAAGGCCAAGCTTTCTATAGACACCACGCCCGAACAGCTGGTGGCCTAGTTTTTTCGGGAGGAGCTACCTCGGTGTTGACCTTTTCTGACAAAGAACTGCCACCTGAGGGTGCGAACCATAACAAGCCACTCTACATCTCCGTGGAGTGCAGAAATAAATGGATACCCATGGTGCTTGTCGACACAGGGTCCGCCATCAATGTATGTCTGGCGAGGACTGCCTATGTAATTGGCTTGAAAACTGCAGACTTCGTACCAACAGCCCAGGTGATTCGGGTATACGACAATACAAGCCGAGAAGTCATGGAAACAGTGAAGATCTAGACCAAGGTTGGGCCAGGGCAGCGTGAAATTGACTTTCACATCCTAGAGGTTCCCGCCACTTTCAATCTACTCTTGGGGCGGCCGTGGCTGCATCAAGTCAAGGCAGTTTCTTCTACCTTGCATCAAATGGTGAAATACCCTTACGGAAAGGGAGTAGCCATTGTTTTTGGGAATTCATCGATCCATCCACCGCCGGAAGTATCTATGCCAGTTTTGGAAATTGAGCACGACATGGAGGACGTGTTTATGTCAGGTTTCACCCTTGCTGAGGCTCGAGTTATACAAGACATCATGGCTGCTAACGAGGGGGTATATGTCAGTGCTCAAGCGGTATACCTCATGAACAAGCTTCAACATATCCCCGGGATGGGATTGGGAAAGAGCGGCCGGAAGGGCGTCGCCTCATTGGCCGAGGTGCCACATAACCCACATACCTTTGGCTTGGGTTATCTGCCCACCAAGGAGGATTGGGCAAGGAAAGGAAAGGAAATGGCTGGAAGAGCCAGAGCGAAACAGATGGGGAAGCCTTTTGACTTAATGCACCGGCCCATTCAGGGTACCCTAAACGGACGCTTCGTCTGGGAGGGGGAGGACTTTCCGTTCTGTGGCTTCCCAGAGCTGTGGTTGAACGCAGAGAGGAAGCGCGTGCCGGGGTTTGAGATTTTCTTTGACCTGCAGTTACCTGGGGATGACGTTGCCGAAAAGCAGACAGAACCATTAGCTGAGGCTGAGCAGAGTAAGGAAGTGCAGTCTGAGGACGCTGAAAATGAAATGGGGGTAGCGCTGGCATGTCTACTTTCGGATCCTCTGATCGAACAGAAGTGCTTGGGGGATAACTTCTAGGTATGCATGATCGGGAATGGAACGGCCGCGGGCCTACCAGCAACTATTTTGGATGCATCCATCGCACCCTCTCTCGTTTGGCAATATGAAGAGGGATTTTTGTCCAGCAGCACCGGGTTAGGTAGTGAGCCGAAATCTGATTCCACCGAGTCTTGTGAGTCGGAATCAGGTTCCAGCTTGGCTGAGTCTGAGTCCGGTATTCCTGGAGGTGATAACCCGGATGCCACAGTCCTGTCCAGGTCGTCTTTTTCTTTTTCCTTTGAGTCTGTTGTAACAGAAGAATTGAACGGTTTGGAAGTACTTAATGAGAATAATGTGGATGTGGTTTTTGCGTACTTTTCTGTGTCTTTGATATATTGCTTAAATCAGAACTTTCAAAATTTTGACGAAAACAACGAGGAAGAAATTCCTCCAGTTTTGCAATGATTAATTGATCAAGAGCAGAAAAGATTTGTTAAACCTTTAGTTGATGAAATCACTACTGTGAATATTGGTACTGAGAAGGACTCGCGGCTGGTGCAGATCGGGTCCACGTTGTCTTCGGAGGAACGCGAGCGCTTAGTCACTTTATTAAAAGATTTCAAAGATGTTTTCGCGTGGTCCTACGAAGACATGCCTGGAATCGATCCTGAGATTGTACAGCACCGGATTCCTCTTGACCCCGAGGCCCGACCTGTCAAATAGAAACTTAGAAGGATTTGTCCAGACTGGGCCATCAAGATTAAGGAAGAGGTCACAAAGCAAATCGATGCAGGCTTCCTGCTGGTATCCTAATACCCGACTTGGTTGGCCAACATTGTTCCAGTGCCGAAGAAACATGGCAGAATCCGAGTATGCGTGGATTTCAGGGATTTGAACAGAGCTAGTCCAAAGGACGACTTCCCCTTGCCACATATTGATGAGTTGGTGGATTTCACGGCAGGGCATGCTTTGCTTTCGTTTATGGATGGCTTCTCAGGTTACAATCAGATAGTGATGGCACCCGAAGACCGGGAGAAGACTGCTTTCACCACCCCGTGGGGGACATATTGCTACAGAGTGATGCCATTTGGGTTGCAGAACGCTGGTGCTACATATCAACGGGCTGCGACCACGATATTGCATGATATGATCCACAAAGAAGTGGAGGTGTACGCGGACGACATGATTGTCAAATCCAAAGAAAGAGAAGGTCACTACACCGCTTTGCAAAAGTTCTTCCAAAGGATCAAAGAATTCCGGCTGCGGCTGAATCCTCAGAAGTGTACGTTCGGTGTTACAGCGGGAAAAATGCTAGGGTTTCTGATTACACAAAGGGGCATCAAAGTCAACCCTTCCAAAATCAAGGCCATCCTAGAAATGCCACCACCAATGACTGAAAAGGAGGTGCGAGGCTTTCTGGGTAAAGTGCAATTCATAAGACGGTTTATCTCAAAAATAACCCTAACTTGTGAACCACTTTTTGGTCTACTGAAGAAAGGAAAGAAATTCTAATGGGACGGCCGATGCCAAGCTGCTTTTGAACAAGTCAAGAAATACATACAGAACCCACCCGTGTTGTCACCGCCAGAACCGGGAAGACCGTTGATATTGTACCTTTCAGTAACTGAGACTACAATGGGCTGTATGCTCGCACAAGAATCGGAGGATAAGGTGGAGAAGACCATCTACTATCTGAGCAAAAAGATGCTGGATTACGAGACCCGTTACACTCCGCTGGAGAAGGCTTGTTTGGCTTTGATATGGGCTACCAGGAAGTTACAGTACTACCTGTTAGCTCACTCCGTAATGTTGGTTTCACGACTCGATCCCATCAAATATCTTTTCGAGAAACCGGCACCTACGGTTAGGCTAGCTCGTTGGTTGCTGTTACTTTCTGAATTTGATCTAAAATATGTGACACGCAAGTCAGTCAAGGGAAGAGCAGTAGCAGAGTTCTTAGCCGACCATCCAGTGGAAGAGGGTGAAGCAGTTGAGTACTTATTCCCAGACGAGGCGATTTTGCACATCGAAGATAAAACTTGGACGATGTATTTTGACGGAGCATCAAACCAGTACGGGTATGGGATAGGAGTGTTGTTGATAGCACCCGACAATTCCCGTATCCCTCTAGCATTCAAACTCCGATTCAAAGTCTCGAACAACGAAGCAGAATATGAGGCATGCATTGCCGGTCTAGAAGCAGCCCTGGAACCAGGGGCAAGACGGTTCGACGTCATCGGGGACTCGAACCTTGTTGTGTCTCATGCAAAAGGAGACTGGAAAGTCAAAGAAGAAAAGATGATGATGTATCACCGGACCTTGGACTTGTTAATTCCTCGGTTTGAGAAGCTAAACTTTGCTCATTTACTAAGAGAGAACAACAGGTTCGCAGATTCTTTAGCAACTCTATCTTCCATGATAGACATCCCGTCCGGAGTCCGGATGCGTCCAGTCATCATTGACCAGAAATTTGCGCCAGCCTACGAGTCGATCGCCGCCATAGATGAGGTTCAGGACGAAAACCCCTGGTATTACGACATTTGGAATTTCTTGGAAAAGGAAATGTATCCACCGGAGGCAAACGCCAAGGATAAAAGGGCAATCAGAAGAATGGTCGTTCAGTTCATCATCTGCGGGGGTAAGCTGTATCAGAGAGGTCATCTGGGAATGCATAAGCTATGCGTTGAAGCTGAGGAATCAAAGCGCTTGATGGAGGCCATCCACGGAGGAGAATGTGGGGCACATATGAATGGGGTAATGCTAGCGCGGAAGATCCTCAGACATGGTTACTACTGGTCCACCATGGAGGAGAATTGTATCAGCTTTGTTCGGCGATGCCACAAATGCCAGATCCATGCAAATCGCATGAACATTCCGCCGTCGAAGCTGTACAATATGACTTCGCCATGGCCATTTTCAGTTTGGGGAATTGATGTGATCGGGGCTGTCACTCCGAAGGGGTCGAATGGGCATGAGTTCATCCTAGTCGCGATAGATTACTTTACAAAGTGGGTCGAGGCCCAATCATATGGCATGTTGAAGGCGTCGCACGTTGCAAAGTTTATCAAACACAACATCATCTGCTGCTACGGGGTCCCAAACGAGATTATTTCGGATAACGGTTCCCACTTCAAGAAGGAAGTGATTGACTTGTTGGAGAAATACAACGTGGCTTTTCACAAGTCATCCACATACCGGCCGCAAACCAACGGAGCGGTTGAGGCCGCCAACAAGAATATCAAACACATACTGCAGAAAATGGTGGTAACCTACCGGGATTGGCCAGATAAGCTGCCATTTGCTCTGTAGGGCTACAGGACTTCAATTAGAACTTCTACCGGAGCAACTCCGTATTCATTGGTTTATGGGATGGAGGCCGTTCTACCTATCGAGATTGAGGTTCCGTCATTGCGAGTATTGGCTGAGTGTCAAATAGCCGAAGCAGATTGGCAGCAGAGCAGGTTTGAGGAACTCATGCTCTTTGATGAGAGAAGACTGAAAGCACTGTACCATGTTCAAGGTTATCAGCGCAGAATTGTCCGGGCTTTCAACAAGAAAGTCAAGTCCAGGAATCTAAAGGAAGGAGATTTGGTGCTCAAGGACAACCGAGCTCCCATCTACGACCCAAGGGGCAAGTTCAGACCCAATTGGACAGGTCCCTACATCATCAAAGCTATTTGGTCAGGTGGATCTAGATGGCGTAGAGTTCTCCCAACCGATCAACATGGACAAGTTGAAGAAATATTACCCCTAAGAGGCTCGCTAGGCCGAAAACCCGAAAAGGCGACCTAGGCAAAAGTTAGAGCATAGAAAATTAGAAAATATAAAAACTGAGCTCGCAAGGTTGAAAACCCGCAAAGGACAACCTTGGCAAAAGTTAGAGCATAAAAGAAGAGTGAAAATACTTGAGTGAACCTAAGCCTGAACTACGTAAGGCTTGATTCCATCTTTAGGATACGTAGGCAGCTTCATCCTGAACTTCAGCCATAAAATTTTCCCCGATCAGCTTTGTCCATTTGATCATCTCGGTCATCTTCATCTATCCAGCATTCAAGAGTCCGGTCATCATCTTCGGTACAGTGTTTTTCAGACTAAGGGCAACTTTCCATTGCCATGTAGTGCTGCGGTATTATTTAGACTAGGGGCAACTTTCCAATTGCTGCGATTCGGGGTTTGTACATCTCAGTGACAGATCTTAGGCGTGTCCAGTTCTGATCCATATCGAAAATAGTTTCGAAAAGTTTTGATAAAAGTTGACTTTGTTCAAATTAATCTTTTTACAACTAAGACCGTTCAAATTAATCTTTTTACAACTAAGACCATCTCTAGACCAAAATGGGAAATTTTCAGTACCATAACCGTCAAAGTTCATTGATTTCAGTACAGAGTCCTCCTGTTCTTGCATACAAATTGAATTTGCTGTTTATTACATTCATAAGGAAAACTTGAAAGTACTAATAAAGCAATAAATCCGGGGCATAGTCAAGTCAGGTGTTCCTATGCCCCCTCCCAGAGCTGGTCGAAACCCCCGGTGCCAAGCTGGGCCCGATCTGTGCCTCCTCATTAAGCCAATCTATGCAATCATCAGACAAAGTACAACTGAAAGTAGGAGCGGGGGCCAGGAGTTCTCTTGTCCTCCACGTTGTGGCCTGCCGAACAAGCTGCTGTAGATACCTCATTTTTGATCGACCTTAAGACTCAGACGTCACCGATTGAGCGCTCGGTGATGTTGCATAATGTGCTCGTTCAGAAGTTTCAGAGTCGCGGCCGTGAGCCCTGCCTCCGAACTTCCGAACCCTCTTCTGTGCCTTGTCTCGGTTTGCGAACCAGACTCGGTTTTCTCTGTTTCTTTTCCTGAGGGGAGGGAGAGGTCCTATAGACCATCTCTCAATGTCCGTAGGCTACATTTGGTGGCCGTAGGCCATTTTGCCCATCTCGGAGTCTGGTTTCCGGTTTTCGGAGCCGTCAGGCCGTGTGCCTCGGTTCGGGACCGCCTAACCATCTCCGTTTGCTCTGATTTTTGGCATACATCATATTTGCTCCCTTTTGAGGGACACTGGGGGCTGAGAAACCCACTTCGTGGCCGAATGCCACTTTCGGTGCTTAACAGCCCATTTTCGGGACCCCGAACTGCGCGTTTTGGTCCCCGAGCATTCGTTTTGCAACGGTTTTCATACATTTTTGGCAGGTACCTCTGTTTTATCACCAAGGAGGTCACTGAAGGGTGAGAGGCCAACAATTGTTGCAGCAACCAGTTATACATCCTCCGACGCCCGTTTTTCGCACTTCCGGGCTAATGTTGAATACCTTGGGCCCATTTTCTTGAACTTTGAACCACATATTTGTGATGCACACACATGAGAGGACCCTAAAAGTTCATGGCCGGCCATTAATTCAACTTGACCCTTTTGACCCCCTCCTTCCGGGCTAATGTTGAACCCCTTGGACCCTTTTTCTTGAACTTTGAACCACATATCTGTGATGTACAGACATGAGAGGACCCTGAAAAGAGGTGGCCGGCCAGTAATTCAAATTGACCCTTTTGAACCCCTCTTTCCGAGCTAATGTTGAACCCCTTTGACCCATTTTCTTGGACTTTTAACCACATGGTTGTGTTGTACACACATAGGAGTACCCCACCAGTTGGTGGCCGGCCAGAAAATATGATTGAACCTTTTGACCTCTAGCCGGCCGGCTAGGGGGTGTGGCCGGCCGGCCACCTGCAGCAAAAGTAATAGGCCGGCCATGTTCCTTGCACTGTGCACTTTACAGCTGTGGGGCAATATCCCCCAGACAAGATATTTATCCGGGGGATATTTTGTGGGGGAATTTTGCTCTCCTTTTCCCCCACCTTTACACCCCCTTGTTGGCCTATATAGCAAGCAAGCCTTGTAATATTTTGGGGTTAGAAAAATTCTCCTTCAAGCTTCCATAACCAACTCCATCTTCATCCTTTTCAATTCTTTGAAAAACCCTAAGTCCCTAAGCACCATTTCTTCTACACCACCAAGCTCTACCACCACCACCTCATTTCCAGCAACAAGGGAGGTTTCTCAAAGGCCAAAGAAGCTGCAAATTGATCCAAGAAGCAACAAAAGCCTTAGTCTTCAAGGGTGAGTAACACTTTTACCCTTTTGACCCTTTTTCTTGATCTATTTGTAAGTCATCTATGCTTTTTGTTTCAAGCTCCGGCCCAAACTGAAAAGCGGCCTCTTTTGAGTTCATCTTCACTTTTCATTAAGGGCTCAACCCTGTTTGAGCCCTCCATGATACACTTGCTTCATTGATCCTCTTGTATGCCATAATTTTGCATGCTATTTTTGGCCCATGAGTAATCTGTTTTCGAGCATGTTTTAAACTGATATTAGGCTCATTTTGAGCCCCTCTTCAACATTGAAGAAGGGCTCAACACCATTTGGGACTTCCATGTTATACCTACCTTTATACTCCTCTTTTCTTCCCCATTCTTGCATGCAATGGCAGCCTACTATGCTTATGTTTTTGGCCATTTTACAGTTCTGAAAAAGTCCTTATTTTGGTCCATACTTCATGTTTCATTTAGGTCCTTTCATGGTTTGGGGTCTCCATAGGTCACTTCATGTTATATCTCTCTTTTATTCCCCATTCTTGCATGTTTAGTTAGCCTACCATGCTTTTATTTTTGGCCATTTTACAGTTCTGGAAAAGTGCTTATTTTGGCCCATTCTACATATTTTATCAAGGGTCTTTGGCTGTTTGGTGATTATTTCGCATACTTCATGTTATAGCACCTTTTGAGCCCCATTTTGCATCACATTTCTGCCATGTTTGTATACTGATTTTGGGGCTGCCATATACTGTAAATATTCATATTTTTAGTCCCTCTTCAGTGTTGTAGAAGGAAATTTTTCAGTTTGGGTTTTGCTTATATCACTTGCTTCATTACCCCTCTTTTGGTCCCTATTCTTGCATGCTATTTTTGCCATACCTATGCTTGCTGTTTGGCCATGTTTATAACTGTGAAAGTGCCTTTTTTGGGACTGTCTAGCTTCTGTCTTTGCATTGCATGTCCATGTTGTGCATGTTTAGCATAGCTATAGGCCATTTCGGGTGCCTAATGTTGCATTTCGGGGCAATTCCTTGCATTTCATGTCATTTCGCCTCATTTCGGGACTGTTTTCCCCCATATTTTGTTGCTGAAATTCTGTTTGAATGATTTCCATCCATTCCATGTCATTTCATCGCATTTTGTCATCGCCTCGGTTTGCGTGCCATGTGCACGCATTTCGAGGCACCTCATTTTTATCCGACCGGCATCCTATGTGAGTGTGGCTGAGGCTCACTCATGTTGGTATAAGTCCATATCATGTTTCCATGTCATTACATAGCATTTTGTCATTGCCTCGGTTTGCGTGCCCGTGTGCACGCATTTCGAGACACTTCATTTTTATCCGACCGGCATCCTATGTGAGTGTGGCTGAGGCTCACTCATGTTGGTATAAGCCCACATCCCATTTTCCTGTCATTCGCATTGTTTATGTCATCGCCTCGGTTTGCGTGCCCGTGTGCACGCACTTCGAAGCATCTCATTTTCATTGTATTCTGTCATCGCCTCGGTTTGCGTGCCCGTGCGCACGCACTTTGAGGCATCTCATTTGCATTGCATATATCATCGCCTCGATTTGTGTGCCTGTGTGCACGCACTTCGGGGCATCTCATTTGCATTGCATATATCATCGCCTCGGTTTGCGTGCCCGTGTGCACGCACTTCGAAGCATCTCATTTTCATTGCATTCTGTCATCGCCTCGGTTTGCGTGCCCGTGTGCACGCACTTCGAAGCATCTCATTTCATAGCATTGTGTATGTTAGGATTGTATCTTAGTTGCATTTCATGCATATCATGCATATTGCATCGTGTCCGGAATAGGAGTTAGCCCGGGCACGGGAAACGAGGTACATTTCGTACTCCGAGTGACGGAATGTGTCTCAATTCCCCAGTCACCGACACTCCGGATTATCCATGATGGAGTTAGGTTTTAGCTGTAGTTTCATGTACATTCATCCTATATTGAGTTGTGCATTTCGACTCCTCGGCCATCATGCCTCGGTATGCGTGATTGGTGCCACGAGGATCGAGACATGCATATAACTGTGCAAATACATTGCTATGCCCCTTTTCTGCTCTCTGTTGCAGCAAAACGAGGAATCAGTAACTTTTTGGAACTTGGCACGCATTTCAAGAACAGGTTTAAACAGAGGCTAATTGGGGCATTCCGGTGGATTTCCGCGCAAGACGACCCGGACATGCATCATCCATCAGAAGCAAGACAGTCCCCGGCCTGCACGCCAGTTTTATTTGCTTTCTTAGTTAATTCGTTAATTAATTAGAAATCTGTAATATTTTGGACTGTAATATTCTTTTATTCGGGACTGTAATATTCGGACTGTATTATTTATTCAGACCCTCCGAGTGAGGGCACAACTGTAATAAGTGTGGGTGAGTGTGATGTATGTCTTCCAACCCCACGTCTTTCTCCCTTTTATTTATCTGCTTATGATGGTTAGATTAGGGCATGTTTAAATTAGCATACAGTATGACAGCATGTTTGCATCATTCATCTGTTTTGCATGCACCGGGCTCGGCACACCATACTAACTGCATCGTACTTTCAATTCCAAGTTGAATACATGGTAGTTGTAGCATTCCATATACCATCTTAGAATAGCCGAGCCTGCTATAGTTGCATTTTGCATGTGTTGCATTAGACATTTCTGTATACTTAGGATTCATGCATGATTTCTAATAAGTGTCTATTTTGGCTTGGAGTACTCGGTAAGTTTTTATGCTTTAGCATCCTTGCATGAGTGTGAGTGACTGCCATGAATAGCATGCTTACCATGAGGCTATGTGCTTATCTGATATAACTGCCTGAATGCCTGTGGGTGAAGGCTAGGTTGCTTAAATTGGAATAAATCATCAAATGTTTTAAAGCCTACCTGCGGGTAGCAAACCATTTTCAAAAAAGAAGTGTTTCGTTCCAATTCAAGCGACCCGGTCTATACTTATATGCTGTGAGCATCACATAGTAACCTAGACTAATAAACCGGAATAAGAACTCACAATGTTTTCAAAAATTGATATCATGGTTAGTAGAGGCCGGTCTATGACCGGGCGAGCGGGGGTGCTCACGAAGTGACCTTCCCTAATCGTACCCAAGTTCCCGAGCCGAAGCAGCTTTGGTGTTGACGGACACGTGGCCTTTTGGCACCGAGTCAGGGTTTCCTAAATTTCCCAAAATAAAATATTTAGGTGGCGACTCTGTATCTGGCAAAGCAGTCCATGTTTGGCACTACTTTTTCAAAAATCAGTTTCTCAAAACGATTTGTCGGATTTGGACTCTTTGGTTCAGATTAGGAACCGTGACATTTAAGAGTCCGAGCTGTAGTGACCCCAAATGAACAGAACGGGAGCTCGTTCCTCCCAGGAGCGTTCGGGGACGTCTACAGTTTCTGGCGACTCCACTGGGGATTTAGAGAACTTGACTCGAACTCATGATATCTTTTTTTGACTACACTTGTGTGATTCTTTGCATTGCATTTGTATTGGTGCGCCTAGGACACCGTGTTTGCCATCTGCTATTCCTGAACGGTTTGCCGGAGGCTTGTCTTGTCAAGGCATGACCATAAGGCTGATCGGTTGTGGGCTCTGCCAGTATGGGAACACAAACCCCAATTTTTCCAGGGCACCCTCTTTGACCATTCGACCTAGTGCATATTCGGATCTATAGTGACCATTCCAAACTAGGACAGGTTGCTTACCCGTTTATAGGTTGTTTGAAGCTACTGCGTGCGTAGTGAAACCCTAGCTCCTGACAAAATAGGACAGGGAAACCCTACCCCTTCATAGGGGTGTTTTGGCTCTCACTTATCTGTTATGTGCTTTAGAGTGCGTCTCTACAGGAATGCATGTATCAGTGTATGAGTTTGGGCATCAGGCCTGCGGGCACCAGTTTGCGAATTTTGGCATCAGTCCTGCGGGCATTACTATCAGTATTTGGGAGTCAGCTTTACCCGTGGGTATCAGACTCAGATTTTGAGGCCGAATTTTGGGGCAGATTTCAGTAGAGGGCACACTCATTCAACTATGCTCGTATCTGTTCAGGTGAAATCAGGCTGAGGTGCTGTCTGTTTTCTCTTTTGCTAGGTAGTCTGGGAACCATAGCTTCAGAAGGCTCCGATATCCCCTGAGGTTCATCGAACTTGTGCTGATAGACTTTGTCAGGTCAGAAATTCAATTCAAGAGCAACCAGTGTTCTTTCGCTGAGGCAAGGTAAAGAAAAGCCGGTCAGGGCTCATCTGTTCATCTAATCCGTCAGTCGCCAGTCACATCACCTTTGCTCAGACTCAGCAGACTGTGATGGCACAAGGTTCGGAAGAGTTTGCGGCCGTGACAGCAGCGCTAAGTCAGGGAACTGCCATGCAGGCTGAGACCAGTATTGAAGCGCAGCGCCCATCTGGGGCACCTGCCTCACATCCAGCTTTGGGACCCCAGCCGAACTTTGACCCAATTCCGCCAGTTGAAGATTTGCAGTGTCCGAATCCTCAAGAAGGGTCGGCTCAAGCTCAGGTGCTCAGACCCCTGGTGCAGCCTAATGAGAAAACTCAACCCTTTCATGTTGATGAGTTCAATCCGACTGCAGGGAAAATTGCAAACCTTGAGAAGCAATTCAAAAAGGCACAGGGCCTTAACTCCATTCCTGGCATTGAGGATGGGCACACCGAGGCTGCCATCCGGCTCCCAGACAGATTCAAAATGCCATATATTGACCGTTTCGACGGGTCTGGAGATCCAATGGTACATATCCGACTTTTCTTGGATGTCTTAAAGCCGATGGGACTGACTAAGCCACAGAAACTCTCTCTGTATGGAAGAACCCTATCGGGTGTAGCAGCCACTTGGTATACCAAATTGGAGGATACAGTGAAGCAAAACTCGGAAGAATTGGATGAGGCCTTTGTTGATCAGTATTCTTACAATACCCAAGTTGAAATGACCATCCAGGAGCTTGAAGCAACCCGCCAGAACCCAACAGAGCCTTTTGTGGAATTCGTTGCAAGGTGGAGAGCAAAGGCAGCACAAATGACAGATCGTCGCCCTTCTGAGAAGGATCAAGTGCAGATGATGGTCCGAAACCTCGAGCATGATATGTTGCAAAAGTTGATAGTTGCTCCACTATTCACTTTCAAAAGTTTGCATGAACTGGGGGTTCAAGTCGAGAATGCGTTCAACAGTGGGATCATTCCTAGGACAAGGGAACTAACAAGGAGGGTGATTCCAGGGAGTACCAATGCTGGTAGTAGCGCTATTCCCAAACCCACCGAAATCAATACAATCGTCACAGCCGACCCTTTTGCCAAACCAAGCCTACAAACAGCTGGCCTAGCCCGAGCTCAGGGTAGAACTTTCACCCCCCTCTATATGAGCCTGACTAGCACACTGAAAGCCTTGATGGAAAAAGGGCATCTCAAACCCCTTGATCCTCAACCTCTTCCGAACCCACTCCCAGCCAGACATAACCCCGCCAAGTATTGTATGTACCATCAGCAGCGCGGTCATGGCACCGACCGTTGCTACCGCCTTCGTCATGAGGTCCAAAATCTCATTGACAACCGGACGATAGCTCCACCTTCAGACCACAATGACCAAACATCTCCTGCCTACCTCAATCACATCCACATACTGCCATCCACCTTTGACCCCAGCATATACATCACCCCGGCCCATCTACCCAAGCCTGAGGTGTTTATCCCAGAAAGCATGGACTTATGCATGATGGGTGCACCTGAACCTCAACCATCTCAAACCCGAGAACCCACTACTTCTGAGTTGATGGGAATGATTGAGGATCTTCAAAAAACCGTGACGGATCTGGCCTCCGGGACATTGGCTCCATCATCGACCACACCACATACCGGGAACTTCGTGTCAAGAGACTCCCCGATGTTGGGACGGGCTGTATTTGAGGAAAGCCAATCCCTTGGCGGAATGGAGGTGAGTGGGAGGAACAAGGTAGGGGCGGGTATGGATCCCCATGAACATCTTCTGTCCGTTGTTGAGGCTTTGAAAGCCGAAGGACTGAACAAAGAGCAAGTTCTCGCAATTGTTGCAAAAACTGTGGACGACACTTTCACTACTCAACTTAGGGGCAGTTTGAATCAAGGGGCAAGCCAGGAGAAAGGTCATCATACCAGAGACGATCCTGCTATCTCTAATCCTCCACTCGGAAGAGATCGGCAAACCAGGCCAGCACCTGCCAATCCCTTTGCTGGTGCGCCCAGTAAAAATCCACAAACCTTGAAATACCAACCCCGAGGTCGGAGGGTCTTCCATGCCCTCTATATGCCTTTGTCCAAAGCTTTCCAAATCCTTGTTGGACAAGGCCATCTCAAACCCCTTGAGCCTCGGCCTCTCCCGAACCCTCTTCCGGCTACACATGATACTACCCAGTACTGCGCGTACCATCAACAAACTGGTCATACTACCAACGCCTGCTTCCGTCTTCGCCATGAAGTGCAGGATCTATTTGACAATAAGGTCATCCCCGCACCAGGTCCTGCAAAGTCTATCGGCACTTGATCAGTGAACTTGTAGGGGATAATGTGACGTGATTGGAGGGATAAACCACCTGCGGGCAGCGCTCAGTTTACTCCAGATATGGTGGATGGAATGCACTGTTTTGAGCATTTGCGAATGCCGGTTTCCGACTCGGGTATTGGGTCAGTCTTGTTGTTTTGTTTTTGAGTCTATCTTTTGTCTTAGGTCAGTCTCTTTTTGGTTTTGGGTCTGTCTTGTATCGAGTTAGTCTTGTTGTACAGGAGTCGGGTGATTCCGGGGGGTGTTACCTCGGGCATCACCATTTTGTTTTATGTTTGTCTTTTCGTTTTGTTTTGAGTCTGTTTCTGCCAGGGAGCCAGTTGTACCAACAAATATTGAATGAAACAGCAGTGGTTTTTCATGCTTTGTGCTTGCTTCTGCTTTATGCCAGTTGTGCTAGAAAGTTTGATTGAAACAGCAGTACTTTTCGCCTACTCTTCTGCACCCCAAAATCATTGCATTTGACCTAAGTTTTTCAAAACTTTTTGAACACTGCGGTGAAAACAAAGAGGAAGGAATTCCTCGGGATTTGCAAAACTTTGATCATTTGAGAGAAAGAGAGGCATGCTAAGCCCTTAATGAATGAAATCATGCTTGTTAGCGTGAGTACTGAGAAGGACCCTGGCTTGATCCAGACTGGTTTTACACTGCCTTCAGCGCGAGCGATTTGTTGCTTTCTTAAAAACTTTCAAAAACAAAATGTTTTGCGCCGTCTTGCGAAGTCCTGTGTGGAATCGCTCTTGAGATTGTGCAACCTAGGATCGCTCTCAGCCTCGAGACTCAACCCCTTCGCTTCCAAACCTTGAACTTGAAATCAGAAGGTTCGACGGTCAACTACGATGTGAGGCCTGTGTGGCTAGATTTGAAGCAGCCCTCGAACAAGAGGCACCAAAGTCAGGTCAAGAAGATCAGATCTCGTCAGAAGAAGCTTACAAAGCAAAACAACAGCCACCCTCCCGGATTCAGATGACTCCAGGATCTCAAAACCATTTGGCATGGACTTGTTATACTTTTACCCTTGAGAGGCTCACTGGGCCGAAAACCCGGAAGGGCGGCCCAGGCAAAAGTTAGAGCAAGAAAAGAAGAAAAAGAACAAAAAAGAGAAAAGAACAAAAGAACAAAAGAAAAAATGCAAAGAAAAGAACAAAAAAAGAAAAAAGAATGAAAAGATACAAAAATTCAAAAAAAAAAGAGAAGAAGAACAAAGCTCGTAAGGTCGAAAACCCGCAACGGGCACCTTGGCAAAAGTTAGAGCGCAAAAAGAGAGGTTAAATACCCGAGTGTACCTCAACCCCGAACTACGTGAGGCTTGATTCCCATCTTTGGGATACGTAGGCAACTTCATTCTGAAGTCCAGCCGTAAAATACTTCAAACTCAATCATGTCCATGTAATGGTTCTGATAATCTTTGCCTTCTCTATATCCGAGAGTTCGGTTGCAATCATCGCTCTGAGGACTGACTACAATACACTACGGTGTCATTCAGACAAGGGGCAACTTTCCGTTGCCATTCAATGCACCGCGGTGTCATTCAAACAAGGGGCAACTTTCCGTTGCCATTCAATGCGCTGCGGTGCTATCCAAACAAGGGGCAACTTTCCGTTGCCATTCAGAACGCCGCAGTGTCATTTCAAACAAGGGGCAACTTTCCGTTGCCATGCAGTTCCCCTCAAGCAAGGGGCAGTTTTCCTTCGAATTCGAGGTTGTGCATCTCGAGAGTAGGTTCCATACTCGTTGAGCAGTGGTCGTTTGCGAAAATAGTTTTTGAGAATTTTTTTTACTGAGGTTGACTAATCTTCTCGAAAAGTATTCCATTTTCGAAACTGGACCATTTCTTGGACCCAAAAGAGGAAAATTTTCAGTGCTCACAGCCTAACTTGCGTGATTTTAAATCAAAAAATCGAACAAGCATGTTAATCTAACTCTCATTTTGGTCAAAATTTTTTACGAAAAAACTAAAACAAAAATGGTCAAAATGATGAACTAGGGGCACAGTTGAGTCAGGCTTCCTGTCTTTTCCTTGTTGTCAATGCATTTGCCAGAAAGGGTACTCTACTTGCCAAGAAGGGCACAACTGAAGTCAACAACAAAGGACTGAAAGCTCTCACATCCTCCAAGCAACGAGGTATCAAGCAAAGTGCGAAGCACGAACTAGAATGGGGCAAGATATTCCACTCCATCATCTGGACAGATCTTATCACGTCCAAACTCCCCAGCAAAGCATCATCAACTGATGTTAGCTGCAGATTTGCTACACACCCAGTTGCAGCGCAACCTTTCCGTGGGAGGAATTCACTAGCTGTGAGTGGAAGAAAGAGAATCTAGTAGAATGCTAGGGGCACGAGCCCATAATTTGCTGTTTATCCATCAACCACCCAGGGGAGGGATGAAAAATGAGAGATTGAAGAATAGAGAGATGTACGATGAGAGAAAAAGTGAGAAAAGGGCTTTTTCAGAAAAAACAAAGCCTGAGGGCCGAGTGATGTGAGAATCACAAATGAGAAAGGGTGGGAAACACTACCCGGTGAAACAGGCTCCCTGTGCACGTCTGTGTGTCGTGCCTTTTGTTTTGTTTATCTCAATTCTTGCTTTGAGTCGTTTCAAGTGTTACTCGATGTGTCTAGGTTGTGTGCCTTTTATTTCCTTGTTGAGTCTTTTTCGCTGTGTGCAGTCGTAGGCTCAATACCCGGTTAAAAGCTCATTTACCAATTCCAAAATAAAATCGTTTTGCGCTCAGAGTGCCGTGTCGTTCTCCACATCTGTGCAAAACAAGATTCATTCTTTCATAAAACTGCAGGGTTCAACCCAGGTTATGTCAAAACAGCAAAACCAGGACCTATCTGAAGCTATATAAGTTCCGGACTGCAAAGCAAAAGAAAATAGGGAAAATTTTGAGCATCTGAGTGTGTTTCACCTTCAGAAAATTCTGGGATTGCAACCCGTATGTACCTCTTCAGGCCTCGCCAGTGCCCCGAAGAATGAGTGTGCCTCTACTCCAAGCTTAAGCATGCTTCAAGTCAGAACGACAATTAAAGCAGCAGCAGCAGATGTTATCTCTCGCCAATATGAACAGGGTGTGCCCTTTTTGAGCTGAGTGTGTTGCAAAGTCCTCTAAGAGGTAAATCAGAGGCACCAGAGTACATATTTGATGCTCCTCTACTACATAGAATGTGCATTTTCATATACACTGTTGTCACATGCGTGCCGCACATCGTTATGATTCATGCATAGAATATGCTTGCTTTCGATCCTGCATAGAATTTGCTTTCAATATTGCATAGAATATGCTCCTGTTTCTTGCATAGAAAATGCTCGTATCTTTTGCATAGAAAATGCACTCTTCCATACTTGCATAGAAAATGCACCTCATTTGCATAGAACATGCATTCACTCGCACTATCTTGTGCACTTACACTTTGTATCTCACTAGCACTGTCTTGTGCATCTTGTGGTTGTATCTCATCGCACTGTTTAGTGCATTTCAATCGCGCTGTTTAGCGCATCGCACTGTTTAGTGCATTTCAATCGCGCTGTTTAGCGTATCGCACTGTTTAGTGCATTTCAATCGCGCTGTTTAGCGTATCGCACTGTTTAGTGCATTTCAATCGCGCTGTTTAGCGTATCGCACTGTTTAGTGCATTTTCAATCACGCTGTTTAGCGTATCGCACTGTCTAGTGCATTTCAAATCAATCGCGCTGTTTAGCGTATCGCACTGTTTAGTGCATTTCAATCGCGCTGTTTAGCATATCGCACTGTCCTGTGCATTTCAAATCACTCGCGCTTTCTTGCGCATTGCACTGTTTTGTGCACCTTACTTGCATTTTGCATGCATTCCATCGCGCTATCTTGCGCATCTCACCTGTACTTGTTAGTGCATTGTATCGCGCTATCTTGCGCACCTTTTTTGTATCGCACTGTTTTGTGCATTCACCTTGCTCGTACTGTTTTGTACACCTTTAGCATCGCACTATTTTGTGCATCTGTTTAGCACTGTTTTGTGCATTCACTCTGCATCACACTGTCTTGTGCACTCCCCGGTCTAGGAGACCTTAAATCCTCCGGTCTGCGGAGACCTTAAATCCTGCATCTTTATTCGCACTATCTTGTGCACTCCTGGTCTAGGAGACCTTAAATCCTCTAAAGGTGTAATTCCTTTGGTGTTTGTCGTGCCCGAACGACTTCCGGTGGCTCGGTATAGCCACCTGCCTGTGTTTGCAGTGAATTCCTAGGAGACCAACTGCGACGGTGGAAACTAGAGTTTGAATGGCTCATGCCTAGAACACAAAGGTTCAGGATTTCCGAGACTAAAGTCTGGTTTAAATACCCAAAGGCGTGTCCTCGGCTTGAAATCTGTATGGAAGCCCCATAGGTTGAGATAGCGTGTATGCACCTCAATTCTGGATACTGAACCAACCTAGTCTGTCACCCCGTTGGAGAATAGGGAAAGCTGCGACCATGGTCAGGGAGAAAAGTAGTACCTGCAGTTCAACCAAGAAGAAGCGAAAGATCCCCAGCAGCATGAGGTAAGTCATTGCCCCTGTAAGGTACCTTTACCTCTTAGCTATTACATTACATTTTAGCCACTACATTGCAGTGCATTGCATGAATCCTCAATTTTCGAACCGGCTTCGCGTAGCGTATAAGTCCAACTTTCAAAACCGGCTTCGCGTAGCGTATAAGTCCAACTTTCAAAACCGGCCTCGCGTAGCGTATAAGTCCAATCTTCAAAATCTTCTTGCATGTCATTTGCATTTTGCCCCTGCCTGCGGGCACATCTTTGTTATCCTGCCTGTTTGTCTAAGTCTTCGGCCTTGTCAAAAATGGGTCGTCTCTGGGCTTTGACAGTCACTCCCGTCACTTGTGACTTCCGAGTTCTGTCAAAGAGGGGCAACTGTAGACACCCCATTTTTCACCGACCATAAGACTCAGACGTCACTGATTGAGCGCTCGGTGATGTTGCATAATGTGCTCGTTCAGAAGTTTCAGAGTCGCGGCCGTGAGCCCTGCCTCCGGACTTCCGAACCCTCTTCTGTGCCTTGTCTCGGTTTGCGAACCAGACTCGGTTTTCTCTGTTTCTTTTCCTGAGGGGAGGGAGAGGTCCTATAGACCATCTCTCAATGTCCGTAGGCTACATTTGGTGGCCGTAGGCCATTTTGCCCATCTCGGAGTCCGGTTTCCGGTTTTCGGAGCCGTCAGGCCGTGTGCCTCGGTTCGGGACCGCCTAACCATCTCCGTTTGCTCTGATTTTTGGCATACATCATATTTTCTCCCTTTTGAGGGACACTGGGGGCTGAGAAACCCACTTCGTGGCCGAATGCCACTTTCGGTGCTTAACAGCCCATTTTCGGGACCCCGAACTGCGCGTTTTGGTCCCCGAGCATTCGTTTTGCAACGGTTTTCATACATTTTTGGCAGGTACCTCTGTTTTATCACCAAGGAGGTCACTGAAGGGTGAGAGGCCAACAATTGTTGCAGCAACCAGTTATACATCCTCCGACGCCCGTTTTTCGCACTTCCGGGCTAATGTTGAATACCTTGGGCCCATTTTCTTGAACTTTGAACCACATATTTGTGATGTACACACATGAGAGGACCCTAAAAGTTCATGGCCGGCCATTAATTCAACTTGACCCTTTTGACCCCCTCCTTCCGGGCTAATGTTGAACCCCTTGGACCCTTTTTCTTGAACTTTGAACCACATATCTGTGATGTACAGACATGAGAGGACCCTGAAAAGAGGTGGCCGGCCAGTAATTCAAATTGACTCTTTTGAACCCCTCTTTCCGAGCTAATGTTGAACCCCTTTGACCCATTTTCTTGGACTTTTAACCACATGGTTGTGTTGTACACACATAGGAGTACCCCACCAGTTGGTGGCCGGCCAGAAAATATGATTGAACCTTTTGACCTCTAGTCGGCCGGCTAGGGGGTGTGGCCGGCCGGCCACATGCAGCAAAAGTAATAGGCCGGCCGTGTTCCTTGCACTGTGCACTTTACAGCTGTGGGGCAATATCCCCCAGACAAGATATTTATCTGGGGGATATTTTGTGGGGGAATTTTGCTCTCCTTTTCCCCCACCTTTACACCCCCTTGTTGGCCTATATAGCAAGCAAGCCTTGTAATATTTTGGGGTTAGAAAAATTCTCCTTCAAGCTTCCATAGCCAACTCCATCTTCATCCTTTTCAATTCTTTGAAAAACCCTAAGTCCCTAAGCACCATTTCTTCTACACCACCAAGCTCTACCACCACCACCTCATTTCCAGCAACAAGGGAGGTTTCTCAAAGGCCAAAGAAGCTGCAAATTGATCCAAGAAGCAACAAAAGCCTTAGTCTTCAAGGGTGAGTAACACTTTTACCCTTTTGACCCTTTTTCTTGATCTATTTGTAAGTCTTCTATGCTTTTTGTTTCAAGCTCCGGCCATAACTGAAAAGGGGCCTCTCTTGAGTTCATCTTCACTTTTCATTAAGGGCTCAACCCTGTTTGAGCCCTGCATAATACACTTGCTTCATTGATCCTCTTGTATGCCATAATTTTGCATGCTATTTTTGGCCCATGAGTAATCTGTTTTCGAGCATGTTGTAAACTGATATTAGGCTCATTTTGAGCCCCTCTTCAACATTGAAGAAGGGCTCAACACCATTTGGGATTTCCATGTTATACCTACCTTTATACTCCTCTTTTCTTCCCCATTCTTGCATGCAATGGCAGCCTACTATGCTTATGTTTTTGGCCATTTTACAGTTCTGAAAAAGTCCTTATTTTGGTCCATACTTCATGTTTCATTTAGGTCATTTCATGGTTTGGGGTCTCCATAGGTCACTTCATATTATATCTCTCTTTTATTCCCCATTCTTGCATGTTTAGTTAGCCTACCATGCTTTTATTTTTGGCCATTTTACAGTTCTGGAAAAGTGCTTATTTTGGCCCATTCTACATATTTTATCAAGGGTCTTTGGCTGTTTGGTGATTATTTCGCATACTTCATGTTATAGCACCTTTTGAGCCCCATTTTGCATCACATTTCTGCCATGTTTGTATACTGATTTTGGGGCTGCCATATACTGTAAATATTCATATTTTTAGTCCCTCTTCAGTGTTGTAGAAGGAAATTTTTCAGTTTGGGTTTTGCTTATATCACTTGCTTCATTACCCCTCTTTTGGTCCCTATTCTTGCATGCTATTTTTGCCATACCTATGCTTGCTGTTTGGCCATGTTTATAACTGTGAAAGTGCCTTTTTTGGGACTGTCTAGCTTCTGTCTTTGCATTGCATGTCCATGTTGTGCATGTTTAGCATAGCTATAGGCCATTTCGGGTGCCTAATGTTGCATTTCGGGGCAATTCCTTGCATTTCATGTCATTTCGCCTCATTTCGGGACTGTTTTCCCCCATATTTTGTTGCTGAAATTCTGTTTGAATGATTTCCATCCATTCCATGTCATTTCAACGCATTTTGTCATCGCCTCGGTTTGCGTGCCATGTGCACGCATTTCGAGGCACCTCATTTTTATCCGACCGGCATCCTATGTGAGTGTGGCTGAGGCTCACTCATGTTGGTATAAGTCCATATCATGTTTCCATGTCATTACATCGCATTTTGTCATTGCCTCGGTTTGCGTGCCCGTGTGCACGCATTTCGAGGCACTTCATTTTTATCCGCCGGCATCCTATGTGAGTGTGGCTGAGGCTCACTCATGTTGGTATAAATCCATATCATGTTTCCATGTCATTACATAGCATTTTGTCATTGCCTCGGTTTGCGTGCCCGTGTGCACGCATTTCGAGACACTTCATTTTTATCCGACCGGCATCCTATGTGAGTGTGGCTGAGGCTCACTCATGTTGGTATAAGCCCACATCCCATTTTCCTGTCATTCGCATTGTTTATGTCATCGCCTCGGTTTGCGTGCCCGTGTGCACGCACTTCGAAGCATCTCATTTTCATTGTATTCTGTCATCGCCTCGGTTTGCGTGCCCGTGCGCACGCACTTTGAGGCATCTCATTTGCATTGCATATATCATCGCCTCGATTTGTGTGCCTGTGTGCACGCACTTCGGGGCATCTCATTTGCATTGCATATATCATCGCCTCGGTTTGCGTGCCCGTGTGCACGTACTTCGAAGCATCTCATTTTCATTACATTCTGTCATCGCCTCGGTTTGCGTGCCCGTGTGCACGCACTTCGAAGCATCTCATTTCATAGCATTGTGTATGTTAGGATTGTATCTTAGTTGCATTTCATGCATATCATGCATATTGCATCGTGTCCGGAATAGGAGTTAGCCCGGGCACGGGAAACGAGGTACATTTCGTACTCCGAGTGACGGAATGTGTCTCAATTCCCCAGTCACCGACACTCCGGATTATCCATGATGGAGTTAGGTTTTAGCTGTAGTTTCATGTACATTCATCCTATATTGAGTTGTGCATTTCGACTCCTCGGCCATCATGCCTCGGTATGCGTGATTGGTGCCACGAGGATCGAGACATGCATATATCTGTGCAAATACATTGCTATGCCCCTTTTCTACTCTCTGTTGCAGCAAAACGAGGAATCAGCAACTTTTTGGAACTTGGCACGCATTTCAAGAACAGGTGTAAACAGAGGCTAATTGGGGCATTCCGGTGGATTTCCGCGCAAGACGACCCGGACATGCATCATCCATCAGAAGCAAGACAGTCCCTGGCCTGCACGCCAGTTTTATTTGCTTTCTTAGTTAATTCGTTAATTAATTAGAAATCTGTAATATTTTGGACTGTAATATTCTTTTATTCGGGACTGTAATAGTCGGACTGTATTATTTATTCAGACCCTCCGAGTGAGGGCACAACTGTAATAAGTGTGGGTGAGTGTGATGTATGTCTTCCAACCCCACGTCTTTCTCCCTTTTATTTATCTGCTTATGATGGTTAGATTAGGGCATGTTTAAATTAGCATACAGTATGACAGCATGTTTGCATCATTCATCTGTTTTGCATGCACCGGGCTCGGCACACCATACTAACTGCATCGTACTTTCAATTCCAAGTTGAATACATGGTAGTTGTAGCATTCCATATACCATCTTAGAATAGCCGAGCCTGCTATAGTTGCATTTTGCATGTGTTGCATTAGACATTTCTGTATACTTAGGATTCATGCATGATTTCTAATAAGTGTCTATTTTGGCTTGGAGTACTCGGTAAGTTTTTATGCTTTAGCATCCTTGCATGAGTGTGAGTGACTGCCATGAATAGCATGCTTACCATGAGGCTATGTGCTTATCTGATATAACTGCCTGAATGCCTGTGGGTGAAGGCTAGGTTGCTTAAATTGGAATAAATCATCAAATGTTTTAAAGCCTACCTGCGGGTAGCAAACCATTTTCAAAAAAGAAGTGTTTCGTTCCAATTCAAGCGACCCGGTCTATACTTATATGCTGTGAGCATCACATAGTAACCTAGGCTAATAAACCGGAATAAGAACTCACAATGTTTTCAAAAATTGATATCATGGTTAGTAGAGGCCGGTCTATGACCGGGCGAGCGGGGGTGCTCACGAAGTGACCTTCCCTAATCGTACCCAAGTTCCCGAGCCGAAGCAGCTTTGGTGATGACGGACACGTGGCCTTTTGGCACCGAGTCAGGGTTTCCTAAATTTCCCAAAATAAAATATTTAGGTGGCGACTCTGTATCTGGCAAAGCAGTCCATGTTTGGCACTACTTTTTCAAAAATCAGTTTCTCAAAACGATTTGCTGGATTTGGACTCTTTGGTTCAGATTAGGAACCGTGACATTTAAGAGTCCGAGCTGTAGTGACTCCAAATGAACAGAACGGGAGCTCGTTCCTCCCGGGAGCGTTCGGGGACGTCTACAGCTGCGCTCCTCGAAACGGAAAGGCAGCTGGATATTCTATCCCCTCTGCGGGGCAAATCTAGTCGTGGCCAAACTGGCGCTGGAACCGGAACGGGAAATAGAATACGCAGTGGGTCAAGCCAATCAACTGAATCCCGATCTGTCGGGACATGCTGTAGCCCATTGCCGGTAGATTGAGCCAAGGGCACCGCCAAGCAATGCGGTCTGCGGACAGGCTGCACATCCAATCAAACCGCCATCCCTCGTCAAGGGCATTGACTAGACGTTGCCTGAAGAAGTAGCCGCGAGCTGAGAATGCTGGGCAAGAGTCCACAACCTTCAACTTATCTATCAACCACACCTGGGAAGGGATGAAAAATGAGAGAATAAAGAATAGAGAGAAGTACGATGAGAGAAAATTGAGAAAAGGGATTTTGTGAGAAAAACCGAGCTTGAGGGTCGAGTGATGTGAGCAATACATATGTAAGATTGGGTGGGAAACATTACCTGCAGCAGTAGTGGACTCCCCGCAAATCTGGTCGTCTCTCGATGATAAAAGGCGTCTAAGCCCATCAACGTCTCTGCCAGAGTCATGGCAATGCAGCTCTTGCCCTCCTTCAAGCCTAGGGCAACCTCGATCAATTGGACGCTAGATCCCCCGGAGCCGGAGGAAAGCAGAAAATGAGATAGCATGCACAAACAGAGGGCATGTCGCCGGAAGCCTTGCCAATGATGGTCGCTGCGGTCACCGGTATCCGAAAACCGATGAATCAAACTCGGAATATCTAGCATTCCATCACAAATCAGAGATCGAGCATCATACATAGTGAGTCCACACATTCGCCCTAAGGTCTGAACATGACCAAAGTTAAGCTGGGGTAAGATCTCCTCGTCACGCTCGAATTCCATTAAAGCTTGAAAATCTTCGAAGGTAGGGCATACCTCTTGCCCGCTAAAGCTAAAGACATGAGTCACCGGGTTCCAAAACCTCGCTGCGGCATGAAGAAACGGAAAGTGCAGCGGAGTGCAACTCAGAGTGAATAGTACATTTATGCCGAAACCCCGGAAATTCAGTTTTTTCGAGCCATCCAAGTTGTTAATCCAGGACGAGAGATTCTGGGCAAGGAATCCCTCCATTTCGAGCAAATCAGTGTTGAATTGAGTATAACTACGAAGCTGGGGCCTTTTGTAGGGGATAAGATTGAGTGGAGGACAGGTGTCAACATTCTGGTGATTCTTTCATTCATGGCCGGCCGGCCAAATATAGTGCCGACCGACCACCACTTTTGGCCGGTGACAAGTTATCATGGCCGATGGCCTCCACCCCTGGCCGGTGGTCTTCCTCCTTGTTCTATGAACTGTTTATGCTGAGAATTTGGGGAATGCCACCACTTCCAAGGCCCTCCGATGATGGATTTTGCGGCGTCACGCCCATTTGCTTATCGAGTTATTGTAAATTTGCTTATCGAGTTGTATTTCACTCTTTTCAAGTCTTTGTTGCTTGTCGAGTTGTACTCGCACTTGGCTAGCTTATCGAGTTTCCTTGCTTTGCTTATCGAGTTGTAAGTCAGTTCACTACCTGATTATTCCGATGCGAGTGCTCAATTTTCAAACCAAGTTCAATTTCATTCACATTGTTATGTGATACCATGCGATGCGATGCATAGAAAGCACAAATGTAACATCATCTTGAACAAAATGGTTGTTTCATTTCCCTCATGTGTTTTGCAAAAAAAATACACATTTTTGAAAAGGTAAAACCTGCCTAAGGCAGTGCAATGTGTTTAAACTACTAGTAAAAAGGAAAGTAAAGCAAAATAAGAGCAGGGCAGCAAAGTATCGAAATTGATACTGGTAACCTCCCCTTGTGGTCAATGCACCTCCCGCGCCCTTGTTCGGGTCAACTATGTGGTTTGGCGCCTTTATTACTCGAGACAGTGCAAGGAAGTACACTTTCAGAACATTAGTAGGCCTTCGAGTTGACCTCAAGCCATGTCTTTTATGAGCGATGATCGGTACGCGCAAGGAACGTCCCTTCCCGTATCCTTTTCGTATCTTGTGAATTCCACAAATCACTTCAATTATACCATGTTACAGTGCTTGGCATTTCAACATCATGAATAACTGGTCCTTACCATATTTCAAGTTTCTATACACATTGCATGCGTTGTCGCGTTATGCTTTACTTACATGTGTTCAATTTCAAGTTTCTATACACATTGCTTGCGTAGACCACATGCTTTACTTACATGTGTTCACGTTCCTTTTATACACATTGCTTGCGTAGACCGCATGCTTTACTTACATGTGTTCAATTTCGAGTTTCTATACATAATGCTTGCGTAGACCGCATGCTTTACTTACATGTGTTCAAGTTCCTTTTTATACACACTGCTTGCGTAGACCGCATGCTTTACTTACATGTGTTCAATTTCAAGGTTCTATACACATTGCTTGCGTAGACCGCATGCTTTACTTACATGTGTTCAAGTTTCTTTCCCTACACATTGCTTGCGTAGACCGCACGCTTTACTTACATGTGTTCAATTTCAAGTTTCTATACACATTGCTTGCGTAGACCGCATGCTTTGCTTACATGTGTTCAAATTTCTTCATACACATTATGCACGTTGTCACGTGTTCTTTACTTACATGTGTTTGTGCCTTCACAGCATTGTTATGCGTCCCACTCAACTTGCATTGTCACGAACTTTCGATTGCATGTTATGCATATTGCTAACGATATCTGTACCTGTTAAGCTTGCTTTCTTTTCAGGCACGATATTGTATGTACGGTTCATTTGAAGCTGGTGCAACCAGACGAACCGCGCAGGTATTGTATTCTCCGAGTGAGACGTATCGAGAATTACATAATTCTCTTACATCCTTTCTGCATTGTAGTGTAGTTTGGTGTATGCTAGCGTAAAACTGTCGAATGTTATGCTTCGTTACAGCTTTCTTTGCATGATCATAAGTTATGTTCGGCTTTGTGCATTGTCTTGCATTTTGCCCCTGCCTTCAGGTGCATATCTTGTCTGTCTTGCATGTTTGTCTAAGTCATCGGCCTTGTCAAAAATGGGCCGTCTCTGGGCTTTGACATTCACTCCCGTCATTGTTATGACTTTCGAGTTCTGTCAAAGAGGGGCAACTGTAGACACCCCATTTTTGACCGTCCTCCAGACTTGGACGTCACCGCTTGAACACTCGGTGATCATCCATGTTTGTGTTCGTCTTGAGTTCCCGGAGGCCTTGGCTGCGCGCCTTGCCTCAGAATCTCTCGGCTCGACTGCTTTGTGTCTGGTTTTGCACCACGAGCTTGTGGATGTGTTCCTGAGGGAAGGGGGTAGCCTGTCGACCAAGTCTCCTGCCCACTGGCCACCTTGATTTTCAATCGGCCAAGTGTGATGGCCGGCCGGCCAGTTTGACTGCCGGTCGGCTACTTTTATTGCCGGCCGGCCAAGTGTGGTTTTCAACAGATATCTCTGTAGACAGCTGGCAGCTATCATTCCAGGCCATACCCCAACCCATGCCTGGACGTGGGAGTTCTGAGGAGCTGTAGATTGATATATTTCTATATCAATGAAGCTCTCTCACAAGAGGAGAGGAGGAGAGATACAACTAGGAAAAAAAAATTCCTCTCTCTCTAAAATTCTCAGCTCTCTCACTATCTCTCTCTTCCAAACCCTTCAAACCCTAAGGTGCTTGCCCCCCCCCTTTACACTAACACTCATAGCCTACAACCTCCATACTCCATTCCAGCAACTTGAGGCTGTTTCTCAGAGCTTAGGAACACCATTTCTCGGACCAAAAGCTGCTGGAAGTTTGGACTACAAGGGTGAGCCTCATCTCTCTCTTTTTGCTCTATTTTGCATGCAATCTTAGCCTTTGTTGCTTACATTTTTGGGCACCGACCTGAGCTATAAATAGTCATATTCTGAGCTCCTTTTCATGTTTGATCAAGGACCTCTTGTTGTTTGAGGTCTCCTCCTCCCCCTTTGTGTTTAAACTCTCTTTTAGGCCTATTTTTGCATGATATTTTAGGCTTATTTGTGAGCTGTTTTGGACTTGGTCATGAACTGTGAAATGTCTTTTTTTGAGTTCCTCTTTAACTTTGTTGAAGGGCTCTTCTCTGTTTGAGGTCAGCTGCTACCACTTGCCTCTCTATCCCTTTTTTAGGCCTTTTTCTTGCATGCTGATTTAGCCTCACTTTCGTTCACTTTCGAGGCTTGATGTAAACTATAAAGTGCTTCATTTTGAACCTCTCTTCAACTTTGTTGAATGGCTCTTCACTGTTTGGGGCCAGCTGTCGTCCCTTGTCTCTATTCTCTCTTTTAGGGCCATTTTTGCTTGATAGATTAGCCGTATTTATGTTCATTTTTGAGACTTGTTATAAACTGGAAAAAGGCTTGTTTTGACATCATATTCATGTTTTATTAAGGGCATTATTTTATTTGAGGCCACATGCTTCCTTGTATGCTTTATTATCCCTTGTTTTGAGCATTACACCTAAGCCCCAATTGCATGCTTTGTTTGGCCTTCTAGCCACTGAAATCCAGCGGATTTTTAGTGGCTGGAACACTTTTTTTAGAGCCAAGATTAGAGGGGGGGGGTGACCCCCTCTCTCCTTCTCTTGTTTGGTGGCCTTTTTGGCCTTCCAAAGAGACCCTACCTTGCACGCTTCAAAATCACTTTCCAGGGTCAATTTGGTGAGTTTTAGGACTACCATATTTGATTTTCATGGTTGTTTATGTCATGCTAAATGTCTACTTTGCATGTGCTCAATAACTCCTTGCATGGCCCTCTAAAGTAACTCATTATTTTTGCATACCATGGTTGCATATCAGTGGTTATTTGGACCTATTTTCACATGATTTATTCACTGATTTTTTCTGGTTTGGTGAGATTACATTTGCTTCATATACTTGCCATGTAAACCATGATTGCTAGTCAAGATTGCATGCAATTTTGTCCACCATGCTAGCATCTTTTGGCCATGCTTTGAACTGGAAATGTTCATGTTTTGGGATTGTCTTGGCTCTGTCTTCATGCTTCATGATCAAATAATGCATGCTTTGTATAGCGATAAGTCATTCTATGTGCCTAGGTTCGAGTTGCAGGTTTCATCTCATGCATCAGGTGCCATTTTTCCATGTTTTGGGGCTGTTTAGCATCATACTTCAGTGCTGGAATTTGCATGTTCATATGCCATGTTTCATCATTTTCCATGCTTAGTTAGAGTTGCATGTTGTATCTTAGGATCGGTCCATGCATTGGACATATTTGTGTGCATTTCGGTTGCCTCATTTCCATCTTATTGGCCACTGATGTGAGTGTGGCTGAGGCCCACCCACATTGGTATAAGTCCATCCTACATTGTGTATGCCATGTTTCAATGCGTTGTGCATGTTATGTTGTTAGCATTGTGTGTGCCATGTAGTTGCATTGCATGTTCGTATGTTCGCTCGCATGCTTAGGTTGCATGTGCATCGTTGTGCATTGCCTCGCCTCTTGATCAACCATGATTGAGGTTGGGTCCCTTGTATGTTTTGTGTGTATGGCATTTGACATTGAAATGCATACTTGACTCTTTGACCATCATGCATCGAAATGCGCAATTGGTGGCCCGAGGGTCGAGGGCCATGCTCCCTTGAGTCCATTGCATGATAGGGAGAGTGGCCATGCGTACATTGCTTTGAATTTCCTTGCCACGCACTGTTTGCCCTCTGTTGCTGTCAAAAATAGGTTCTGCAGGAAGCTTTGGCCGGCCGGCCACCTATACTGCCGACTGGCCA
This sequence comes from Camellia sinensis, assembly GCF_055761805.1. Lineage (NCBI taxonomy): Eukaryota > Viridiplantae > Streptophyta > Magnoliopsida > Ericales > Theaceae > Camellia > Camellia sinensis. The sequence goes on from NC_138967.1 coordinate 156,419,561, forward strand.
TTCATTGTTGGCCGATGGATTTATAAATGGCCGATAACCATCCGGATATCGCCGGTGCTGATCCCACTTGGTCGGTGATTCTACCCAGTGTCCAGAGAGTGCACCTTGGGAGTTGCGCAATTTTCAGAGGAGCAGAGCAGTGTAAACAAAGGCAATAGTGGCATGGCACGGGTTTCCGAGCAAGGCGAGTCAAGCATGCATCATCTACGCATTCCGAGGCAGAGCTGTGGCAGTCTCTTTAGTTTCATATTTAGGCTGTTTCTGTAATTAATTTGTTGATTAATTAGAAGTTTTGTAATTAATTAATTAGTTAGTCGGCTAGTTAATTAGTTAAATCTGTATTATTTATTTGGATCCTCCGAGCGAGGGCAATTGTGTAATAAGTGTGCGTGAGTGTGCGTATGTCTTCCAACCCCACGTTTTTCTCCCTTTTATTTACTAGCTTATAATGGTTAGATTAGGGCATGTTTCAATTAGCATACGGTATGATAGCACGTTTGCATCCATTCATTCGTTTTGCATGCACCGGGCTCGACGCACCATTCTAACTGCATTTGTATTCCAATTCCAAATTGAATATGTGTTAATCGTAGCATTTCACATGTCATTGTAGATTAGCCGAGCCCATCTTAGTTGCATTTTGTATGTGTTGCATTAGCCATCTTAACATGAACTAGGATCATGCATATAATTACTAACTAGTTTCTGTTTTGGCTCGGAGTACTCGGTAAGTTCTCATGCTTTAGCATCCTTGCATGTGTGTGAGTGTTGCCATGACAGCATACTTACCATGAGGCTAGCTGCTTATGTGATATAACTGCATGGGTGCCTGTGGGTGGAGGTCGAATTACCTAAATTGGAATAACGCATTAAAACTGTGAGTTTTAAGCCCACTAGATAGTGGCAAAACCATCTTTTCTAAAGCCCACTTGAGGGTGGCAAAACCTGCATTTCAGCCTACTTACGAGTAGCAAGCCATTTTCAAAACAAGCATGAAATGTTTTGTTCCAATTTAGGCGATTTGGTCTATACTTGTTTGCTGTGCGCATAACATAGTAATTCTAGGCTAATAACGGGAATAAGAACACATAACGTTTTCAAAAACGGATATCACGGTTAGTAGAGGCCGATCTTCGGATCGGGCGAGAGGGGGTGCTCATAGCTGACCTTCCCCAATCGTACCCAAGCTCCCGAGCCGAGGCAACTTTGGTGATGACGGACACGTGGCCTTTGGCACCGAGTCAGGGTTTCCTAAATTCTCCCATAAAAAAATATTTAGGTGGCGACTCTGTATCTGGCAAAGTAGTCCATGTTTGGCACTTCTTTTTAAAAATCTGTTTCTCAAAACGATTTGCCAGATTTGGACTCTTTGGTTCAGATTAAGGACCGTGACAATTCGAGAGTCCGAACTGTAGCGAACCCACAAATGAACAGAACGGGACTCATCCTCCCGGGCCGTTCGGGGACGTCTACAATGGAATATTTCTAAGATCAAAGAAAACGATATATGTGATCCTTTAACCTTTATGCTATAGTTATGTCTTCCTTGCCAAAATAATGTCTAGATCTTTGATTTTGAGAGGTTACTGTATTTGAATATTTGATAAGATGTGTTTTGCGGAATAATTGAAATCATGTTGAGTATGATTGGCTGTAAGAAGAAGTTATGCATACTGAGCTTGAAACAACATGTAAAAAAAAAAGGTGATTTTGTGAACTGAGGAAATTATTGACGATTTCTACTGGGGAACCGAGAGGATTATTGATGATGTCGAATGAGTTTTGTTTATGGGTTAACGGGATTTGTTCATGGAAATCTGTAATCTGTTTTGTTTATGAGTGGTCTGTAATCTATAATCAGGATATTTTATAAGGAATGGTTAAACGACATGAAGGACCTTATCCAGGTTATGTGTCTGTCCACATGATATTTGTAAGAAAATGGGTAGTTATTGACTACTTTGAGATCAATTAAATAAATAGGGATATGATATTTTCCCATAAGAACAAAAACCTGCCTACGGGTATTAATGACTTAAGATTGAGAAGTCATTTCTGTGATACATTTCTGTGTAAACATGCAAATGTTAGATATTGCAAATTGTCAAATTAAAGGTGAAATATTTGTATGCGAATTAATTCAAGGCTTGTTCCTTTAATGTGATCTGCAAATGAGTGATCATTGGAATGGAATTTATGTGATCTGTGTTATTTAGAGGTGTCATACTACCAATTACGTTCGGTACTTCTGACACAGATGAATAATGTGTGATCCTGTGTGAGTTGACTATAGACCTGAGTAAGTAATGTCTTTGTAAAAGATACTTTTGTATAAAGGATTTTGAAAATGACTATGTTATACGATGTTTATGAAATTTATATTTTGGGTTATGAAATGTTTTATGTGATGTATTTTCTGAAATGATAAAGAATGCTAAGAACTTCTACCATGTGTATGATATGATAAGCTTTCCGAATAATTTCTTCAAGATGACTAAGTATGTTACGAAACTCCGAATGTTCAGGATGTGACAAGTTTTCTGAAAGAGATATTTTGCTATGCATGAATGAGTTTTCCATTTGATAATTCAGTGTAGCATACTTGATGAATACTCTGTGCTGAACTTGAAGTCATTCTATCTTATCTATTATAAGTTGGATCAAAGATTGTTCTGTCAAAGTTTAAATAAGTTTAATGCTATTGGGAATTATTCCATCATCTAATAATCTTTGAAAGGTCTGATAAGTTTCTGGGTAATGTCTCCAAACAACGTATTTTATATAATTATGAAAGGTTTGATGAACTTTATGTATTACATATTTTTGGAAATGTTTTGTCCATGATAAGAACATTTTACTAAACATGGAACAAGAACATAATAGCTTTATGGTAAATGTATTATGTGTTTGATGTCATGATGTTGACTTTAAGATCTTCCAAGCAAACATGGATTTTAAATGATTATACCTTATTGTAATTCGGGAATTGTGATCATTAAGGTTGGATATGTATTTGATTTTACGGATAATTTACTCTGAACATGTAATTCCTTGATATGGGATTTGAGTTGTCATTTGGAGTCTGTTACAAATCTGATTTGAAATGATAAGTCTAATTCTGATAGTAAACAAGGAGCCACAAAGTCATTGATCTAGAACTTATTTGTTATTCTGGGTTTAATTGTTGTAAGATGCATGTGCCTTTGAAACATGATTATCTAGTAAACGTTTCCTTAACCTTTGAGGGAGTAGGAGTTGGGTTGTTTGTGAACCAAAAGAGTTTGAACTATGTATGACAACTCATGAGTCTCATGTAATCAAATACTTGAGTGAATCCATTTCTGAATGTCCTTAAGTTGTTATAGTATCTGGAAGGTATGACCTTTGGATCAATAACTTGAAATGTACCAGGATTGTGAATGATGAGACGATGCTTTGATGTTATTAAGTATTATTATCAATTGGGTTACCAATTAGTCAATAAAGATGAATTACGTGTAGTTTTGGGAGCAAACTCCATTGAAATTGACTGTATAGGATTGTGAATGGCTAAATAATTGAGAAATATTATATGTCTAGGACAGAACTAGACTTGTGACATGGTGAATCAAGTTTGGAGGACCAAACTTCTCAAGGTGGGGAGAATGTAAAGACCCCAAAATGCATATAAGAAATCATTGGTATTTAACTATGAGATGAGGTGTTTTAATTTAATTATATCTTTTAGAATTGAAGCATTATATATTGAGTTACGGATTTAAAATTGAAATTACCGACCTATATGGGTTCAGAAATCAAAATTGAGTACTTGGATATGTTAATGGGAATTTTTGGAACTATTCGGGACAATTAATTAGAAATCTAATTTGTCTGATTCGTTAATGCACGTTTGGGTAGTTAACTTTATACTGCAAATTGGAGGCATTAGAGGCTTCAGAAACCAGAACAGGGGACATATTTATGATCCTCATAATTTTTAGAGTTATCTGGGAAGTTTAATTGAAATTTGATTTCGTACGAATCGTAAGGCCACGTTTGGCTCTCTCTATTGTGTTATGTTGGTGTGTATGTGTATACTTATATTATGGGTGCCTTATGAGTGGATGGACTCATCTGTTAGAATAAAAAAAAAAATATCTAGAGGAAAGGGGGAGCCACGTGAGAGAGGGAGAGATAGAGAACTCAAGGAGAAGAAGGAAGGAAGAGCTTGAGAATGAAGAGGAAAGATGGGAAAATTGATGGAATTACTTCAAGAGATTGGCTCTAGGTCAAGACGAGGACATCGTTCCACCACTATCAGAGACCTACCGATGTGAGTAGTAGTACTATGGTCGCACGTTCAAGTACTGTTAATGATTCTCATTGTTAACATTCTGTCCCTTGCAAGTAATTAAGTTAACAATATATTGATTGGAAAATCTAGAGGCATTATTGAGCAGACCATTCTGTTTACTGTTGACAATGAATACTAACTTTCTGTTATTTGCAAGATAGCTATAGTGATTCATGATGAACAAATAGAACGTATGAGGATTATGGAACTATGGTATTCCGGTATCTCTGGAATCATTCAATCGGTAAAATGTGTTTACCTTTCGTTAATAATTATCAAGAACGTTCTGTTAAACTTAAGTTAACTGCATTAACCCATGTGAATGATGCAATGGTTACCATTAGTACTCTGTTAATTGCAGGTCAACCATGTTAACATATATGAACAATTAAACAAAGGTGTATGTTACTGATTAATAGTTCAAGTGAACCATGTCATTTCTTAATGAATAAAGAGAATTTGTGTTCATCTTCGAAGAATCAGAATAATTGGAAAGTTATGTGAATCCATAAGAATTTGAAGTTATTTTGCTGTGTTACATATGAACTCGAAGTTATTCAGAATCTACGACATGAACGCAAAAGTTTAATATCATTATGTGACCCACATAAGAATGTGAATTATTTTATTTTGTTAAGCGCACGGTAATGACATGATATACCAAGAAATGCTCTATTTTATGATATGTGACGTTATGAATTAATGAATGATTATCCATATATGTAAAAGTATTCATGGCATCCTTAGCACAAGGCCCTTACCCGGGGGTAATAATACCGTGATTCAAGTATGTTACAAGATATCTCTTGCCACCGACGGTCTTGTACGGGTGGGTTATGTTTTGCCATCGACGGTCTCGTACGGATGGTACCACCGACGGTCTTGTACGGGTGGATTATGTTTTACCATCGACGGTCTTGTACAGATGGTACCACCGACGGTCTTGTACGGGTGGGTTATGATCAAGCATGAACTCTGATTTCTGTTTCTGATTCAAGCATAAGTAAGAATATGTATGAATATGTTTCTATTTATCCGTTCCATTTATGCTATGTTATAACATGATATGAATTGATCGGTCTTTAAGACCTAATGATTTTTGGTATGGAACAAAGTGTTGTACGGAACTAAGTGCTGCAATGCGAGTCACCTCTAGAATCCGTACGAGCCACCTCTTCAGTCCATACATATGTTCAAGGGCTTAATGCCAACTTTTCAAGGGCTTCATGCTAAATGTACAAGGGCTACATGCCAACATGTTTAAGGGCTTCATGCCATATGTTCAAGGGCTATATGCCAACATGTGTAAAAGCTTAATGTTAATATGTTCAAGGGCTATCGCCAATCCATTCAAAGGCTTAAAGCCATTATGTTTCAAGATTGGGCCTAAGGCCGTTCTGAAATTAGTACAGAATCAGATTAATTATATGATCTCCGCATTTACATACGTATTGATTTGTATTATGATTAAGTTGAATATTGAATCATTTATATACTATTATTCACTGAGCTTCGCTCACTTTGTGTTATGTCTGTTCTGTAGGTAATTACTTTGGGAGTCCGTCTTAACCCTTGATGCTTACCGTTCAATTGTCAACCTCAGTATGCCTAGACTCCCAGACCAAGCCCATGCGTTTATGTGAAGTTTTGTTAAGATTTTGGCGTGCACTTTAATTATTTACTTAAGGTTAAAATGTATGTATATACCCCATTTCTTTACCAATGTTCGGATATAGACTCATTTATATGTATGGGTATGTATATAGATAAATGGCTCTCACGTATGTGATCCTGGCATGTTAGTTTTAGCTCAATGGATGTTATTCTATGTTACTTTGTAATATTAAATGCTTCCGTTCAGGCCCCGTATATTATGTATATCAGGTCATGTGTCCGTATCTGCATAGGTCATGCCCGAACTTTTAGGGGCGAGTTTGGGGCGTGACACATTGTATTTCAAATTCCAAGTTGAATACGTGCATCGAATTGTTGCATCTCATATGCCATCCTTAGATTAGCCGAGCCTATTCTAGTGGCATTTTTGTATGCGTTGCATTAGCCATCGATAACATGAACTAGGGTCATGCATGTTTGCTGACTAGTTTCTTGTTTTGGCTCGGAGTACACTGTGAGTGTTTATATTTTAGCATCTTGCATGTATGTGAGTGCTGACATGACAACGTACTTGCCATGAGGCTAATTGCTTATATGATATAATTACATGAATGCCTGTGGGTGAAGGTTGGGTTGCTTGAGTTGAAATAATTCGTCGAAACCCGTATTTTAGCCTACTTGCGAGTAGCAAACTCCAAACCATTTCCAAACAAACGGATATGCGATGTTTTGTTCCAAACTGGGCAACCCAGTCTATATTTGTATGCTGTGTGCATCACATAGTAATTCTAGGCAAATAAACCAGAATAAGAGCACATAATGTTTTCTAAACTCAATATCATGGTTAGTAGAGGCCGATCTTTGATTGGGCGAGCGGGGGTGCTCACGAAGTGACCTTCCCTAATCATACCCAAGTTCCCGAGCCGAGGCAAGTTTGGTGATGACGAACACGTGGCCTTAGGCAACGAGTCAAGGATTCCTAAATTTTTCAAAATAAAATATTTAGGTGGCGACTCTGTATCTGGCAAAGCAGTCCATGTTTGACACTTCTTTACAAAAATCTATTTTTCAAAACGATTTGCTGGATCTGGACTCTTTGACGATTCATCGGTCTTGCATTGCACTCTGTGAGATTAGATACAGGACCATGACATTGAGCCCTGAGCTCTAGTGAGCCCAAAATGAACAAAATGGGATTCCCTCCCGGGACGTTCGGAAACGTCTACAGGATCTTCCGCTTTTTCTTGGTTGCGTTTCCAAACCACAGGTATTACATTTCTTCCTAGCCATGTTTGTAACTTTCCTTATTCGCCAACAGGATGACAAACTAGGTTGGTTCAGTATCCAGAATTAAGGCACATACAAGGTACCTCAACTTATAGAGCTACCATATAGATTTCAAGCCGAGGATACAACCCTAGGTATTTAAACCCGACTTTAGTCTCAGAAATTCCGAACCTTGGCATTCTAGGCCTCATCCATTCAAACTCTAGTTTCCACCATCTCAGTTGATCTCCAAGGAACTCACTATAAACACAGTCAAGTGGCTATACGAGACCATCGAAAGTCATTCGGGCACCACAAACACTAAAAGAATTGCACCTTTAAAGGATTTAAGGTCTCCTTGACCAAATGAGTGCACAAGACAGTGTGGGTGAGGTGTACAAAACAGTGTGAGGTAAAAGAATGCACAAAATAGTGCTATTTAGATAAATGCACAAATCAGTGCTGTGTAGGGCGAATGTACAAAATAGTGCTATGTAGGTGCACAAGATAGTGCGATATAGGGTGAAATGCACAAGATAGTGCGATGTAAGATGAAATGCACAAGATAGTGCAATGTAAAATGAAATGCACTTGATAGTACGATGTAGGGTGAAATGCACAAGCTAGTGCTACCCAAAGTGAAATGCACAAGATAGTGAGATGTAAGATGAAATGCACAAGACAGTGCTATGCAAAGTGAAATGCACAAGATAGTGCGATGTAAGATGAAATGCACAAGACAGTGCTATGCAAAGTGAAATGCACAAGATAGTGCGATATAAGATGAAATACACAAGACAGTGCTATACAAGATGAAATGCACAAGACAATGTGATGCAAAGTGAAATGCACAAGATAGTGCGATGTTGGGTGAAATGCACAAGATAGTGCTATGCAAAGTGAAATGCACAAGATAGTGCGATGTAGGTGAGCGATGCATGCTATGCAGAGGGAAATGAGCAGTATTCAAAGTAATGCGTCATGTACCTTCCGAAATGAGTTTAGGGCAAATTGCCACAACTCATTGAAATGTAACTCAAATGGAGGCAATTCGACAAAACTCTGTTAAGTGTAGAACAAAGTTAAGAGCAAGAGCAACCAATCACACAGTTCAACTCAACCAGAGTGTATAAGAATGCAAACATAATCCAAAGCACATGTATTAATCAGAGGGAAGATGGCAATTCCAAGAGAGTTTTGAAATGGTTAGAGACAACTTTTGAAAGATGAATCATATCAAAATCATCATAGGGGTAAGCTACCTAATCCAGGGAAAAGTGTCCGACAAATGGCTCTGAGCAGATGGAGAGAAAGATTGGGTTCATACCCCTTGTTCAATTGATGGCTCAATCAGATATACTGAAAATTTCCCCTAGTGTCCAGTCATTGGCCACTGGTTGGGTTTATGCCCCTTGTTTGATGGATGGCCTGGTCAGATACACTAAAAATTGCCCCTAGTGTCCAGCTATTGGCCACTATTTTCAAGATTATGCAGGCATGTACGATGGGGATCGTCAGATCCTAGAACAATTGTTAACCCATCAGACTCATGCTTCTTTTCTGCTCCAACATGTTGAGAACTTACTCCAGCCCCCTCCGAAGCAGTGACATATTCCTCATATACACTGATTATGAATGTGTTGCCCCTTGTATGGGCACTGTAGACACCCATTTTTAACGGCCCTTACGACTTGGATGTTCTCGCATAAACACCCAATGATGAGTTTATATGCTCACCAAGTGCTCGAAGTCCTCAGCGGAATACCACAACTTTGAGCCTTTCACACCCTGACGAAGCCTAGCTTTTTCAGCCTGCAGCCTCTGGTGGCCAGCTGGCCACCCTTTTTGGGCTGTTGGCCATCACGTTTGGGCTGCCGGCCACCAGTGTATTTTGTAGATATTTTATGACAGCTGTGCTAGCTATTTGCACAGATGCATGCATCTATCCCCACGTGTAGGGTTGGATCTCCTTGAGGGAATTTCATGTTTTCTATATATAGGAGCCCCCTCTCTCATGTTTTAAGGTTAGAAAATTTTGAGCTCAAAAATTTTCCTCTCTCTCTACACTTTTGCCTACAAATCTTCAGCCTTTGCCTATACACCCTTAACCAAATATCACCATCTTTGAGCTGAGGTACTTTTGAGCTTGGTTTGAGCTCTAGAGGGTTTTATTTGCTTGATTTTGTTGCTTGACTTGCTTCTTCTCTTCAAGAGATATAAGGCTTTACCTACTTTTTTGCTTTCTCTACTATTATTCTGATTATTTTTCTATTATTTTGGGCTGTCAAAACTCTGTGTTTTTTGGCCTGAAGCTAGGGTTTAAGGCCATTCAAGGTTAAGGGGTTGATAGCCTTTCTTTGTACCTTGTTTTGGAGGCCTTTGCCTTTGTGTTTCCCACCCTTTTACTATCTTTCTCTGAGCTTTTAAACACTAATTTTCAGAGCCGTTTTAGTGGCCAAAATCATGTTTTAAAGTCTAAATTTGAAGGGGTTAGCCTCCCCTCCTTGTGTCTTGCTTACTAGCCTAGTTGGTGCCATGTTTTAGCGTTCTAGCTATGTTTAGCTCAATTCTAGCATGTTTTAGGACTTGTTTTAGGCTGTTTTAGCACTATTTTTCACTGTTAGTTGCATTTGAGCTTTGTTTTGCATGCTTGTAGTGTAATAGTCCTCATGAGTTTGGTGTTCTAGGTCTTAGACACTTTCTCCTTTGAGTTGATAGCATTTATTTATGCTTTTCTCACTCATTTTTAGCACTAATAATCTCTGCAACCTCCCTCCTTTCTTGGCTTTTTGTTTTGCTTTGAAAGTGGTTTAAACTCCTTGTTTGTTAAAGCATGAGATTGAGATGCCATGCTTAATGGTTTAATCCCTTAGGGGGTTCATTACCAACGGTATGATGTCTCTTTCATGCCTACAACAACTTTTGGTTTGAGCCCTCTTTCCATTAGAAGACTTAAACTCACCCTTGGACTTAATTGAAGTAAAGGATGGAATGGTAACTAAACTGAGTAACTAAAAATTGGACTAAAAGTGATGCAAGATAATAATTGGTTGTGTTCAATCAGATGTTAATTGAACACATGGAACTTGGACCATTTTATACTCATTAGTAATGAAATTATTCAAATCTCCAAGGTCATCACTTACTTTGATCATCCATGACAGGGAGGTGGTTTTTAGAGTCCCTTTTTGTTGCATTTATTGAAATTGCACACTTTGATTCACAAGCCATCATGCAATTAAATTATTTTAGTTGGTGGTTTATGGCTTAAGTTCACCACTCCTTGGATTTGTTCACGAAAAAGAGGGATGAGTTGTGCAGACAACCCTTGAAAATACCTTGTATATGCTCTGTTTATCTTCTGTTGCAACAAGATGAATCTGTGCAACAGTGGCTGGCAGGCCACTTTCCATGGCTGGCAGGTGGCTAGCAGACCACCTTTGATGGCTGGCAGTCTTCATCACTGGCCGTCCGGCCATTGGTGCAAAATTGAGCAGTGAGTTTGTAAGGCAGAGCAGAGTGAGTAGCAGTGTTGGTGTTCCATTGTGGAATAGAGGCTCTCCGGAAGCAAAATGTGGAATTTCGGGTGGAAACCGAGCATACACATGCACATTCCTCGTTTCTCAAGACGTAGTAGTTAATTGTTTAATTTAATTACTTATTTGAATTGCACTTGTGTTGTAATTATTTAATTAGTTAGCTAACTAGTTTAGTTAGTTAACTAGTTAATTAATTAAAGTGTTGTAATAAGTAGTTAAGTAGTTTAACTAGTTTATTTGTTTTGGTTTGTAATAATTAGCTTAATTAGCTTAGCTTCAATTAGTTAGCTAGTTAGCTTAGTTTATTCATTCGAACTCTCCTTTGCAACTGCGAAATGTAATAATGTGTATGTCTTCCAACGCCACGTCTTTCTCCCTTTTATTTAACTGCTTATGATGGTTAGTTTAGGGACATCACGTTTCAATTAGCATACTTCATGCTTGCATCCATTCATATTGCATGCACCGAGGCTCGGTTCATCATTCTAACTGCATTGTTAGTTTAAATACTTCTTTGAATACGTGCTAGACCATATGCTATTTAATTGATTCATATTCCATATTAGTAGCCGAGCCTATAATTGCATTTTTTTTTATACGTTGCATTAGTTATATTGCAGAGTTAGGATCATGTATTTTTCTAACTCATTTCTTTTTTGGCTTAGAGTACTGGGTGAGCTTTTACTCGCTTTAGCATCTTGCATGAAATGTTGATATTGCCATGTTTAACATGCTTGTCATGAGGCTAATTGCTTAAGTGCTAAATTGCTTGAATGCCTGTAGATGAAGGCTTGTTGCTTGAATTGGAATAATTTGAGCAATCTTTATATGTGATCACTTTTCCAAGTGATACATATTCGAAACAATTTTCAAACCCAAACATGACTCACAATGTTCCAATTCTTTCAAAGTTAGTCTATACTTGCGTGTGTGTGCATCACATAGTAAATGCTATCCTAATAAACTTGAACAAGGGCATATAATGTACATAAGATTCATAGCATGATTAGTAGAGGTCGACTTTTGATCAAGCGAGCGGGGGTGCTCAAATGTATTCATGACCTTCCCATCTCGTACCTAAGTTCTCAAGCCAGGACAATCTTGGTGATGACGGACACGTGGCCTTTGGCACGAGTCATAGGTTTCCTAAATTTTTCCAAGATAAAATATTTAGATGGCGACTCTATATCTGGAAAAGCAGTCCATTTTTGGCATTTTTTATTCAAAATCAATTTTCCAAAAGATTTATCGGATTTGGACTCTTTGGTGTTTATCAATTTCACATTGCATTTGTGAGATTAGATTCAGAACTGCCAGAGTTCAAACTGTAGGGCTTATTTTCGAACTTCCGAAAGGGGGCGCGGAAAAGTCGAGCTATAGTTTCTGGCGACTCTGCAGCGGAAGTTAGAGAATTTGACTCGAACTTATGATATGAAATTTTATCTATAGTTATTTGTTTCTTTGCATTGCATTTGCATTGGTGCGTTTAAGTCACTATGTTTGCCATCTGCTATTCCCGAATGATTTGTCGGAGGCTTGTCTAAAAAGCTTGCCAAAAGGCTGACCGGTCACAGGCTCTACCACGATGGCAACACAACCCTTGGATCTGGACTACCATTGTACCGTTTGATCCTCCTTTCACTTCTCAGTGTCAGGTGTGAGCGGTATATTAGGTAGTCTTGCTGAGGTACCCTGTTTGACCATTTAGCCTACTTGCATATCAAAAGCCATAGAGACTGATCCAAACTAGGATAGGATGTTTCCCCGAATGCAGGATTGTGTGAAAACTACTTTGTTTGAATAGTGAACCGAAGTTCCTGACGAAACTGGCACAGGGTAACCCTACCCCCTTCATAGGGGCGTTTTGGTTCTCATTAGTGAAATTGTACAAGAACGTGAGTATCAATTGCAAGTTGGGTATTAGTTTTGGGGGCAAAATTTAGTGTTGAGTGCAGTCCTACAGCTTTGATTATATCTATGTGTTGTTAACATCTGAGCTGAGGTGCTATGCAGTTTCTGATTACTGCTTTCTTTTTGCTTTATTTCTTTTTGATAGGTAATATACCATCATAGCTTCGGATAGTTTGAATACCCCCAAGCGTTCTGGACCTGTGTCAGGAGGCTTTACAGATCCAAAGATCTTGTTAGGGGACAACCTGTGTTTGGTTCGCTCCCACTGGTTACTAGACAGAGAACAGTTAGGCACAATTCACCAGTCCAGCAATCACTTGCACCCAGTCAAGCTCAGTCTTCTGTATCCAGTCCAGTACGAGATCATTCGCCTATTCCAATGGCACAATATCCACCGGTTAGCATGGGGGATCTAATCCACCACCTTTAGCAAACAATTGAAACCATGCAGCAAGACGCTGCTCGTCAAGCCGAGGTCATAGCACGTCAAGCTGAGGTCATAAATAGGCCTGCAACAACAACAGCGACAGCAGGTAGCTGTTTTTGCATCTCATGCACCTCCTATAGGTATTCCAGCACCAAGAGCAACAGTCCATACTGCTAATGCCCAGGCTGAGAATCAGGGCAACCTAGCAAAGCCAATCCCACTACAAGCATCCAAAGCGCCTGTGTACCAAATCGAGGCTCCATTTGAATTTGAGGTTGACCCGACTGTGCTTAAGGTCAACAAACTGGAGAAGCTCTTCAAGAGAGTGCAGGGTGTGAACTCTATTCCCAACATAGAAGACGGGTATACCGATTCTGAAGTGGCATTGCCAAACCGGTTCAAAATGCCGCATATCGATTGGTTCGATGGCTCTGGAGACCCCATGGTTCATCTTTGGCTATTTTCAAACATCTTGCGGCTGATGGGCCTGACCAGATTGCAGAAGCTCTCACTCTTCAGCCAGACCCTGTCAGGAATAGCAACTATCTGGTATGCGAGGCTAGAGGATTCTGTGAAGCAGAGTTTGGAGGAAATGGCTAAAGCCTTTATTACACAGTACTCCTACAACACTCAAATAGAGGTCACAACCCGTGATCTCGAAGCAACGCGCCAGAAGCCAAATGAGGGTTTTTTAGAATTCGTGACAATGTAGAGGGCCAAGGCTTCAATGATGACTACATGACCTTCAGAGAAAGATCAGATAAGAATGGTAGTTCGCAATCTGCACAGGAAGTTGTTGCAGAAAATGATAGTCCTACCTTTGTTCACGTTCATCGAGCTCCATAAGATGGGAGTTTAGATTGAAGACGCCATGAAACAAGGCTTGATTACTGATGAAAAAGAGCAGGCCAAGAGCCCTTTTGTATGCAATTCCAATACAACCACTAGTGATAGCATAGCTGCATGACCATCTGATGTGAGTGTTGTCACCACCATAACCAAGACCGCCAATTCCTTTGCCAGCACAACTCCACAAACCTTAAACAACCAGGCCGATCCCAAAGGACCTTTACCCCACTTTACATGCCTTTATCCCATGCCATGAGGGTGTTGATCAAAAAGGGACACCTCAAGCCATTAGAGCCTCGCCCACTACCCGATCCTCTCCCACCTAAACACAACCCAGCCAAGTATTGTACGTTTCACCAGCAGCACGGTCACGACACCGACCAATGCTTTAGGCTACGTCATGAGATTCAAGACCTCATTGACAACAAAGTGATCGTACCACCCCAAAAGCCAAATGTAACTACTAACCCTCTCCCGACCCACAATCAAGTCCTCCCACCTCGCAACCTAAACCTAATCCATACATTAGCCATCCCTTATGACCCCAACGTATACATTACCTCTTCCAACCTACCCAAACCGACAATGTTCATTTCTGAAAGCACAGATTTATGTATGATGGACACATCTACATTTTAACCTGAACCTGTGGTGGCAACAGTGGCAGAAAAAGGGAGGTTGGCCATAAAGGAGAGTACGAGTCCGCTGCCTGACTGCTCTGAGGATTTGACTGGGGGGGAGTATGATCCAAGCTGCTACATTGTGCCGATTGATCAAGTCAAACTGGAAATGGTATTGCCAACTGCAGTGGAGGTCAATGTGGTTGGGGAGAATGGCCCGAGTCAAGGGCTAGATGATTTAGGAGAGCTTGAGGAGGACTTAGACAACTTGCAGTTCTTCGACGAACAAGATCAGGGGGATATGCAGATTGGCCGGTTCAATTTGAATGGCTCAATGGACAACACTAGGTAGTTAGTGATGAACCAGACATAGAAGAAGAAATTGAAACAAAACCAGAAAAAAAGGAAGCAAGAATTACTGCAATGGCTAGAATGGCCGATGAAAAGGGAAAACTACCGGAGAGTACCGGCGTCAAGAATTTAGGTCAGGAATTGGGTACTGTGAGTACTCTCGACACAAAACAGGAAGCTGCGTTGAAGCAATTTGCACAAGAGAGAATTGAAGAAAACCAGGAAACAGTAATGGCCCAACACCCTACAGGGGATGCTTGTTATGTGAGAGTAATTAGAATGGAGCCAGACAATTGTTTGTCAGTTACTGGAGGTGTATGGTGGGAGGACAACGATCTGCATCTAGCTCACACCGATGAAGATTGGGATGAGTTCCTTCCAGATAACAGATGATACGTTGAGGAGATAGACCACATGACAAGAAGTGGGCAGTATTAAGCCACCGCACTTAGACCAAGCTAAGGCCTCTGGGAAAGATAGAGAGGTTGAGAAACAAAAAGAGAAGTAGTTAGAGGAAGAGGCAGTGTTAAAACAATTGAAAAAGATCCAAGCTGACATCTCAATCTGGGGTCTCCTTATGGCCTCCTGGGTACATCGACAGGCTATATTATCAGCAATGGACAAAGCCAAACTGTCCATTGACACTACCCTTGAACAGCTTGTGGACTGGTCTTCCCAGGTGGTGCCGTGCCAACCCTAACTTTTTCTGATAAAGAAATGTCGTCAAAAGGCTCAACACACAACAAACCGCTGTACATATCTGTTGAGTGCAGAGAAAAATAGGCACCAATGGTGTTGGTCGATATTGGGTCAGCTATCAATGTCTGTCTTTCTTGCACGACTTATGTCATCGGCCTCAAACCAGCATACTTCGTGAGGTTATGGGCACGGTACAAATTCGAGTTTAGGTCGGCCCAGCTCAACAAGATGTTGAGTTTCATGTCCTGGATGTCCCGGCCACTTTCAACTTGTTGTTAGGGAGACCCCAGCTGCACCTAGTGAAAGTAGTCTCTTCTACCATCCACCAAATGCTGAAGTACCCTCACGGGAAGGGAGTGGCAATCGTCTTTGGGAATTCATCCATTATCCTCCGCCAGAGGTAATTAAGCCAGTGCTGAAAATCGTTCATGGTGAGGAGGATGTTTTACTTTCAGGGTTTACACTAGTTGAGGCCCGGGTAGTACAAACCTTCCTGGCAGCTAATGAGGGCATGTATGTCAATGCCCAATCAATCTATTTCATGAACAAGTTGCCACATGTGCCAAGAATGGGACTAGGAAGAACTGGCTGGAAAGGCGTCACAGCATTAGCCGATGTGCGGCATAATCCGCATACCTTTGGTCTTGGCTATATGCCCACTAAAGAGAATTGGGTTAGGAAAAGAGAAGAGATGGCAGGCAGAGCTAGAGCCAAGCAAGTCGACAAAGGGTATGAGCTCGTTCACAGGCCAATTTGGGGAACGCTAAATGGCCACTACTTCGTTCGGGAGGGTAAAAAATTCCCATTTTGTGGCTTTTCTGAGTCCTGGATGAATTCTATGAAGCAGGGTGTTCCTGGCTTCAAAATCTTCTTTGACCTACAGTTGTAAGACAATGACGCCGATGAAAAGGCTGAACCAAGTGCTGAAGCTAAACAGAGCATAGAAAGTGACTCGGACAACAACGAGCTCGGAGTAGGGGCAGCATTGGCATGTCTCCTTTCAGATACTCTGGCTGACTCAGATAGCTTGGGGGATAACCTGATGTAGGCACCCTATTTTTGACCGACCTTAAGACTCAGACGTCATGGATTGAGCGCTTGGTGATGGTGCATGTTGTGCTCGTTCTGAGGTTTCGGAGTTTTGGCTGAGAGACTTGCCTCCGGGCCTCGGAACTCTTTGTGCTTTGACTCGGTTTGCGGACCAAGTCTTGTTTTCCCTTCCCGGAGGGAGGGAGAGGTCTTGTAGACTATCTCTCTGTGGTCTTAGACTACTTTTTGTGGTCCTAGGCTACTTTTCCCGTCTGGAGACTAGTTTTCGATTTTTGGAGCCTTTGGCTGTGCGCCTTGTCTCGGGACCGCTTAACATTCTCCGTTTGGCGTGGTTTTTGAACCACACCTTGTTGCCTCTTCCTAGAGGAACATTGTGGTCTGGGAGACCACTTTTGTGGTCACATACCACTTTTGATGCTCGTCAGCTAGTTTTCGAGGCTTTTGGCCCCGTGTTTCGCCTCCCGATTTCTCGTCTTGCATCCGCTTTGGTTTGTCTTTGGTACAGACCTTGTTTTACTTGTTTGAAAGGTGGTACAAGGGTGGGAGACCAGTGTATCTCCTTGGAGACCACTTTTCCTTTTTCCAGCTAGTTTTCTTGTTAGATAACTGGCTTTCTTGGTCTTTGGACCATCTTTTCTGGTCGGCCACCACACCACCACCTTGCATTTAGTGTGTTGACATCTCCCACCTATGGCCGGCCAGTTTTTGCTCTGATTGACCACATAAAGTGGTCGGCCAACCACTTAAACTAGCAGGCCGTGCACTTCACGTGGTCGACTACTTTTTGGCACCTTTTTGGAGATATTTTCCTCTAGCTGTTTAGGGTCATCCTAAATACACGTGTATGGAGGGATTTCTTTGAAGCTTAGCTTCTTCAAGAAGCTTTGGCTTTCCTCTTCTATAAGAGGGAGGCCCCTCCTCCCTCCTCCAGGTTCAAAAAATTGCCCTTAGAGAGAGAGAGATATATAGTTTTGTATCTATCTTGCTTGTTTGCTTCATTTTTGTGCCTTAAAGTGTAGATTTGTCTTACTTTAATACACAAACACACACTCAAACGCCATCCTTTTGCTACTGAGGTGCTTAGGGGCTGATTTTGGTGTTCTTGGGTTGCCTTGAGCTTGAAAAACTTGCTGGAGTTGCAGTTATAAAGAGGGTCTTCAAGGGTGAGCTTTTGACCTTTAAATCTCCCTTTTTTGCTTAAGCTTTTAGCCTATCTTGCATATTGTTTTAAGCTTAACTTATAACTGATAAAAGTTTTTTTTTTTTTTTTTGCATCCTTTTGATCTTTGTTTAAGATCACTTTTGTGTTTGGGGTTGTTTACCCCCTCTTAGGCCTTGTTCGGCCTTGTTTTGAGCCTTTTTTTGTGAGCTTCGAGACTACCTTGTATTGGCCTTCTCACCACTGAAATCCCTCTGGATTTCAGTGGTGGGGATGTGTAGATGTCCCCGAATGTCTCGGAAGGGAATCCCGTTTTGTTCATTGGGGCTCACTACAGTTCAGGACTCAATGTCACGGTCCTGTATCTAATCTCACAGAGTGCAATGCAAGACCGATGAATCATCAAAGAGTCCAAATCCAGCAAATCGTTTTTGAAAACAGATTTTTTGAAAAAAGTGCCAAACATGAACTACTTTGCCAGATACAGTGTCACCACCTAAATATTTTATTTTAAGGAATTTAGGAAACCCTGACTCGTGCCTAAGGCCACGTGTCCGTCATCACCAAAGTTTCCTCGGCTCGGGAACTTGGGTGCGATTAGGGAAGGTCACTTCGTGAGCACCCCAACTCACCCGATCAAAGATCGGCCTCTACTAACCATGATATCGAGTTTTGAAAACATATGTGCTCTTACTCCGGTTTATTAGCCTAGAATTACTATGTGATGCGCACAGCAAACAAGTATAGATTGGATTGCCTGAATTAGAACAAAACATCTCATGTTTGTTTCGAAAATGGTTTGCTACTCGCAAGTAGGCTTAAAATGCAGATTTGGCACCCTCAGGTGGGCTTAGAAAACATGGTTCTGCCACTATCAAGTGGGCTTAAAACTCGCAATCGATGAATTGTTCCAATCCAAATAACCCAACCTTCACCCACAGGCATTTAGGCAGATATATCACATAAGCACATAGCCTCATGGTAAGCATGCTATCATGGTAGTCACTCACACGCATGTAAGGATGCTAAAGCATAAACACTTACCGAGTACTCCAAGCCAAAACAGAAGCTGATTTGAAATCATGCATGAATCCTAACTATGCTGAAATGCCTAATGCAACACATGCAAAATGCAACTACAGATAGGCTCAGCTATTCTAAAATGGCATGTGAAATGCAACAGATAACATCTATTCAACTTTCGAATTGAAATACAATGCAGTTAGTATGATGCGCCGACCCCGGTGCATGCAAGACAGATGAATGAATGCAAACATGCTAGCATAAGTACGCTAATTGAAACATGCCCTAATCTAACCATCATAAGCTGGTAAATAAAAGGGAGAAAGACGTGGGGTTGGAAGACATACATCACACGCGCACACACTTATTACAACTTTGCCCTCTCTCGGAGGGTCCGAATAAATATTACACAACCAAACAAATAATTAACTACTCTAGCTAATTAAATATTACAAAATCCAAATTAATTAACAAATTAACTAAGAAACGAAATAAACTAGCATGCAAATCTGTGGACCGCCTCAGCTCTATTCGGAATGATGAAAGATGCATGCATGCTCGAGTCACCTTGTCGGGAAATTCCTCGTGATGCCCCGATTTGCCTCTGTTTGCAACTGATCCCGGAATGCTGTACCAAGCTCCAGAAGGTTGTTGACCAGTTTTGCTGTCGATTTCCGGTTTGCTGCAACAGAGAGCAAGAAAGGGGCATGGCAAAGTATTTTCACATATGTATGCACGACTACTCTTCCCGTCATTGCATGAGCTCTAGAGAGTGCAGTCCTCGATCCTCATGCCACCAATCGCGCATCTCGATGCATGATGGTTGAGGAGTCGAATTGCACGACTCGATGTGAAATGAATGCACATATAAACACAACAAGGCCTAAACTCCATCATGGGTAATCCGAAGTGTCGGCGGCCGGGAATTGAGACACGTTTCGTCACTTTGAGTACGAAACGTCCCTCGTTTCCCGTGTTTGGACTAACCCTACTCCAAACACAATGCAATGAGATGGCATACACAATGCGGCTAACATACAACCCTAAATGCAATGCAACCTAATCATGCTGGCATGTGAGGGATGACATGCACACATGCAATTAACATACGCAATGCTATGAACCTAGAATGGCATACTCAATGCACATGAACTATATGGCATACGCAATGTAATATGGACTTAAACCAAAGTGGGTGGACCTCAGCCACACCCACATCAGTGGCCAAATGATGAAAATGAGACAACTGAAATACATGCAAACATGCACGAATGCAAAGAACCGATCCTAAGGCACAACATGCAACTCTAACAAAGCATGGCAAAGGATGAAATATGGCATAGAAAGGTGCATGATCCAGCTCTGAAATGGCATAAAAGATGGTCTCGAAACATGCAAACACTTCACACAATGCATGCTAGATGGCCCGAATACCGAAACTAGTGAAGTGTGTTACACTAGAGGTACACAAAGCAATGCACAAATGGCAAATCCAACCCCAAACAGACCCTAGGCAGGTCCAAGACAGTGGGAAATTGGTCTAAAAGGATGGCTCGGAATGTATTCAAATGAAGCCCCATGCAATGGTCGGTAAATGAGGCATACAAGCCCGACTCTCTAATGCACTTAAAGAGTAGAAATCATGGGAATATGGCATGCATATAAGCTCTGAAATATGATGTGCAATGGCCCCAAAACAAGAAAACACCTCAGTATATGCATGCGATGGACCTCAAAACTCAAAGTTAAGCATGGATATTGAACTACAAGCATGTAAAACAAGCATCATTCGACCATGAGACCCAAAAACAGAGCTAAGGCAGTCCAAAACATGCACAAAATCAGTTTAAGGCAAGGCCAAAATATGCTAGGAAAGGCGGCCAAAACACCATGCCAAACAAGCTAGTGAACCATGATTTGCACTACAACTATATGAAGCACATGAGAGGTCACCAAACCAGCCAAAAATAGAAGTATACCATGCCAAATAATGCCCAAAAACACATGGAAACATGGTCAATGCATGCAAGAATGATATGTTCCTTTGAAAGGCCAATAAAAGGGTTATTCTACACATGTATAATGGACATACAAAAATGGCAATCCACCTCTGGACAGAGGTTATGAAGGCACTAAAACTCATCAAAAAGGGCCTGAAAGGAGGCTAGGAAGCATGCAAGTGAAGTCTCCTTTGAAAGGCCATGAAGAGGGTTACTCTACACATGCAAGATGGACACCTAACATGGCAAAAACAACTCTGGACAGAGTTCATGCAGGTCATAAAACTAACAAAAAATGGCCTGAAACATGGCTTGAAAACATGCAAATAGAGGCTCCTTTGTAAGGCCAAAAATGCTAGAAAACAAGATATGGGGTGAGAGGGTCACCCCTCTCTGATTTTGATGCTCAAAACACATAATAACCACTGAAAATCTGCTGGATTTCAGTGGTCAAAAGAGCCAATAAAGCGCAACACAAAAGCCCTAATGCATGGCTCAAAACAAAGAGAAATGAAGCATACGAGGGGGTAGATGACCCCCAACAGAGAAATGGTCTCAAACAAACATGAAGAGGAGCTCAAAATAAGACCTTTTTTAGTTCATGACAAAGCCCAAATATGCTTGCAAACTAGGCTAAGATATGGATCAAAATAATGCTCAAAAGAGGGAAAAATGATTACCCTTGGAGACCAGCAAAAACCAACAGACTCTGGACCCAAAAACCCAACCTTGAACCTCTAAAAATACCCTCCAAGGGTCTTAGGTTGATGATGGAAGGGTTAGGCTGTGGAGTTGTGTGCACAGGGGCCAAGAACCAAGCAATTTAGAGCTCAAAAGAGAGAGATATAAAGAGAGATATATTGTTTAGCCCTAACAAAAATCTGAACCCTTGCAAATGGAGAGGGAGGGCTTCCTTTATAGACAGGAGAGGCAAAAGCTTCTCCAAGAAGCCTCAAAGCTAGGTTAAACATCCTCCATACACATGTATGGAGGATGCAGCAAATGCCTTCCAGCTGGCACAGCTGGAACACACTCATTGAGACAAACGGGGATTGAAGGCAAAAATCTGGAGAAAATATAGAAAACACATACAAGAGCAATGATTCAGAATCAAGAATAGTGGTGAATCACCAAGAACACTGTGACAGAGTGTGTGCAAGGGTACGAGGCCAAGAACAGTGGCAAAAGTGAACAAATTTGTGAGCAGTGTGTGAATATTCAAGAAAGGATTGGGCAAAAACAAAATCACGAAGCAAGCATACTCAAACGCATGGTGAAAATTAAGATACAAATTAAAATGATCGAAGACATGAGCAAGTTCGCAAAAAATGACAGAGTTCGAGGTAAATCAATAACTGAAACCAGGAGAAACAGTGGCTTACTAGAAAAAGTGAGACCGGTGTGGGGCTCACCGAAGTCAAACGACGGTGGCAAAAGCAACAGAGCGGTGAAAATCACTCCGAAAGAGGTGAACGGAGCAAAGTTACAATGCTAGGAAAGCTTGAACAATGGTAGATTTTAGAGAGAAAGTTAGAAAGGGAAAAAAGCTTCAGAAACAATGGTGTAAAGTGAAAAGACGGAGAGAGGAAGGACGTTTTGTATAAAAAATGAAAACGGCGGCCAAAAGGCAATTAATATGCCTAAAATGACATATGTGTCAGATGGCGCAAGCGAGAGCAATTCGACTTACAGGCGCGTATTGAGTACGATCCAGTAGGGGACAAACGCATGGTAGAAACAGTTGATCTATTTTGCATGACAGCTCATATGCGTGATAAAACTCTTGGAGTTCTTGGTTTAATGAAGCATGTGATCTCGGTAGGACCTGGTCGTGTGAAGTCGACGTATTATGACCTCGGTAAATGGATGATACAGCAAGATAGCTGACATGATGGATATAGGTTCCATCACCCCAGATGTCGAGGTAATAGAACCTAGGGGGCAGTTGTGGGGATATATTTTCTGAGTACCAACACGTGGCCAAGGTGACGCTGACGTGTCAGCTAGGGTGCCACGTGTCCTGATCGTAACGCCGAGGTGATCTCGGCTAGGCCGAGGTTATCTCTGAAGATATCGGATTCCGGGATAAGCGGATAAGGGACAAGAGTCCTAGAATCAGGAAGCACTTCCGCCTGGATAAGGATAAAGCTCTTAGGGAGTTTATCTTTATCTATTGGAGAGTCCAGGATAAGCACTGAGCAGAAGTCCATTGAAGCTAGGCTTCTATTGGGGTTAAGATTGAGTTGGCTATAAAAGAAAGGCACCCCCAATGGGTCTAAGGTACGCAATTTATATTCTGAACAGTGAGTTCAGCACTTTATCTATCTTTGAGAGATAACAGACTTGATCTTCGGAGTGCCCCCGGGTGGACGAACCACCGCCGGAATCTCTTCTTTCTGTTACAGGTCAATCAGGTGCCATCTATTCTGTCAGTGCTCTCCAGCTGAATATTGAGTTGGCAGTGTGGTCAGAAATTCACTCACACAGAGACATTTGTATGGTAATAAGGAATATGAGGAGGATTCGAGTCTAAAATTTGATCTGGATTGGAGGGGTTTGTTTGGGTTTGTGAAGTCCATAATGGGTTTCATTTCAATAATTTGAATTATTCATTTTGTTAGACACTTTATGTATTTCATTTATAAAAAAAAATAAAATTAAATCGATTCAATAACCGTAACTTATTCAATTTATTATTTTTGCACTACAAAAATGAACGATAATTGTATTTTTAAAAGTTGAACCATATATTTTTTTGATAGCAAAAATAATAAATTGAACAAGTTACGGTTATCGGACTTATCTAAAAAAAAAAGTTACAATTATTAGAGCAATATAATTATGTATATATATATATATATATTGGTATTGTAGATGAAATACACGAGTGTTCGACAAAATAAATGGTTCAAATTATTAAAACGAGACTCGTGATGAATCCTATAAACCCAAATAATCTCCTCTAATTCGGATTTTAAACCGGAGGAATCCTCCAAGGAATAAAGGTAGAACTCCTTTTCACACCACCAAATCCTTTCTACCGAAAAAGAGAAAGAAAGTTTCGTTTTTATTCCATTTTTTGTTTATTAATACCTTTCTTTATGCATGTTGGAGAATAATAATTATTATATCAAGCAATGCCAGTATTTTCCTTCACCCTTCCTTTCCAGCTCAACCAAAAAGAGGTAGCATATGGTCTTTTATCTTATGTTTGGATTATAGATTTAGATCAAAATTTAAAAAGCGAAATAAAAAAAAAAAAGAGTGAAATATGAATAAAATAAAAATCCATAATTCAAACACAGCTTGAAGGTTGGATTTTTCTCATGTTCAAGTATGAACTTGGCTGTTATGTTTGGCTTTGTGGGGTTATTACAAGCCCCGTTTCAATGATCTAAATTATTTATTTTATAGGATATTTTGTGTATATTGTCTATGAAAAAATTGAGTTGATTCAACATGCTTTTAAAATAGATTTATTATTTTTTAAAAAACAAATGCGATAAAATGAATAGACTATAATTATCATATTGACCTAATTTATTTTAATAGATGATATATATGAAGAGCTCTACAAAATGAATGTTTTGAATTATCGAAACGGAACTTGTGGTGAATCCTACGAGCCCAAACATGACTGTCAAGTTCATATTTAAACTTGAGAGAAGCCTAATCCGTTCTCTTAAAATAACTACTAGGGGTGAGCATGGTTCGATTTGGTTTAGCTTTGAAGTAAACAAAGACCAAACACTCACTACAAGAAATTAAGGTTTTAGAGACAAAAATTTAGAGACAAAATCACTTTTTAGAGACAAAATACTTTTGTCACCAAAAGTGTTATTATTTTATTTTTAGTGACAAAATTAGACATTTGGTGATGAATTACTAACTTTTTGGGATCAAAAGTTGTCTAAAAAAATGAACCCTTTTGGAACCAAGTTAGTTTGTTCCTAAAAATTCATTTATTAGTGACATTTTCAAAATTTTGTCACTAAAAGCTTATTTTTTGACTTTTCGAGACGATTTCTTAGTGACTGTGCTCTCGACAACTGAAATTAGTCCATAGATATTTTTCACAACAAAATATATATTTTTAGAGACAAAAAAAGCTTAGCTTCTAAAATTGTTATATGTTGTAGTGTACCTATGGTTCTATAAAATTTGAAACTAAATCTTGGAACCAAACCAAATCGAACCATGAAAACACGGTTCAATTTAGTCCGGAGCTGTTATGAGAGTAGAAAGAGAAGAGAAAAAAGAAACTCTTGTATTCAATACAATAATGAATAGCTACACATTCCTTTATATAAGAGAAAAGATAAGATATATATAAAGAATATACTATATTTAACACCCCTCATCAAGCTCAAGGTTGTAATGTAGATATCAAGTTGAGCTTGGAAAGTAAATTAGAAAATCGACCTGGAGGATAAGCCTTGGTCAAGATGTCAGCTATTTGATCGGTAGATGTAACAAAGATAAGACAAATAGTGTCACTAGTAACGTGTTGTCGGATTAAGTGACAATCAATCTCAATATGCTTGGTGCGATCATGGAAGACATCATTATGTGCAATATGAATAGCACTCTGATTGCCACAATAGAGGTTACTGGTAGCAGGATGGGGAATTCCCATATTAGTAAGAAGCCAATGAAGCCACACAAGCTCTTGAGTAGTATCTGCAAGAGCACGATACTCAGCCTCAGTACTAGAACAAGCAACAAGAGTTTGCTTCTTACTACGCCAAGCAATGAGAGAATCACCCAAGAAGAAGCAGAACCCTGTAGTAAAACGGCGATCAGTAGCTCAAAAAATGCATGTAACTATAGAGAAGAGTATGCTGAGTAGTGAAGACCATAAAACATAATGCCTTTTAGATAGCACAAAATGCGAACTAGAGCATCATAGAGTGAAGAGCGAGAAACAGCCATGAAACTTACTGACAATGTGAACAGCATAGACAATGTCTGGACAAGCAATCGTGAGATAGACAAGACTACCAACTAGCTGACAATATAAAGTAGCATTAGATAATAGGTGGCCATCAAGAGGTGTAAGACAAGACTGAATATCAACTGGAGTAGTAGCAGTCTTACAATCGATAAGACCAGCATGAGTCAGAAGATTAGAGAAATTTCCAAGCCAAGGAAGTAGATAAGCAAACCCAAATCTTTCATCTCAAATTGGTGACTGAGGAACTGTTTGATATTAGAGGTACCCACTGTGTCATCTCTAGTGGTGATCATATTATCCACATAGAGAAGAAGAAGAATAATATCATGCTCTGTCTGAGGCATAAACAAGGCAGAATCATAGGCATCGGAGGAGAAGCCAAAGTCATGAGTGGTAGAACTGAAGTTGGCAAACTAGGAATGAGGAGCTTGTTTCAAACTATACAAAGCATGACGAAGTTTGCAAACTTTGATGGATGGAACAGAGGAACCAGGAGGATGTGGCATATAAACTTCTTCAGTGAGATCACATTTGAGAAAGGCGTTCTTGATGTCTATCTGATAAAGACTCTAATGGTGAGCAGTAGCAACTGCTAATAAGCTGTGAACTAAAGTAAGATGAGCAATAGGAGCAAATGTTTCCTCATAGTCAATCCCATACTCTTGAGTGAATCCCCAGGTAACAAGACGGGTTTTGTAACATTCAATGGAACCATCAGAATGAGTTTTGATCTTATAAACCCATGTACAATTAACAACAGTCTTGCTAGAAGGAAGATCAACCACGTCCCATGTATGAGTTTTATCCAAAGCCTACAGTTCATTAGTCATAGTTTGCTGCCAAAAAGGCTTAGAATAAGCCTCATGATAGGAAGTAGGTTAATGAGAGGAAAAAGTAGTGGAACCAACAATATAATCACGGAGAAGAACAGAAAGCTGTTTTATCCTAGTCGAATGATGATCTGCTAAAGGAGATAGTGGTGGGGATAGAGGAGGCTCCACAAGAGGTAATAGAGGAGGCATAGGACCATCATTAGATAAAAAAACCTTATGATTGACAGTAGGCATAGGCAGCTGTGAAGGCGTTGGACCGGAATCTGTGTCAAATTCAAGAGACATCAAGCCTATAGAAAATCAGTAAAAAACAGGGAATGGGTGGACTGTGGTAGGTGAAACTTAGACAAAGTAGAGAACATTTTGTGTTCCTAGAAAACCACATGATAAGAAATACGAAGGCGCTTGGAAATTGGATTCCAACAACGATACCCTTTATGTTCTATACCATACCCCAGAAAACAACAAAGATGAGAATGAGGTTCTAGTTTAGTGTGTTCATGAGGTTAAAAGAGAATAAAACAAGCAGAGCCAAAAACTTTAAGAGTGATGTATGTAGGAAGAGAACTATACAGACGTTCACAAATAGAGAGATTGGCTATGAGAGGAGTAGGCACACGATTTATGGTGTAGATAGCAGTGAGAGCAGTTTCTTCCCAAAACATTTCAGGATATGAAGAGGAGATGAGAAGGGCCTGAGTAGTGTCTAGAATACAACGATGCTTTCTTTTGGCACGACCATTTTGTTAGGGCGTGTTTGCACAAGAACGATGAGATTGGGTACCATGTGCCCGAAGAAAGGAAAGAAAATCGGAATCCAAGTATTCCAAAGCGTTATCAAAATGAAAGATTTTAATAGTTTGAGAAAATTGAGTGTGGACCATGGCAGAGAAATCATAATAAATCTGTTTAAGTTCAGACTGATTTTTGAGAAGAAATATCCACATATAACAAGAAAAATCATCAACAAAAATCACAAAATATCTAGACCTCCCCATGGTCGGGGTGGGGGAGGTCCCCAAATATTTGAATGCACAAGATCAAACGGGGCAGCAGAAAGAGAATTACTTTTATTAAAAGGTAATGCAGGTTGTTTAGCAATTTGACAAGGCAAACAATCAACATTTTCAGAACTAACACGACCTAACTGACCACTAGAAACCAAAGTTTTTAAAAGACTAAAAGAGGCATGTCCTAAATGACAATGCCAAAGGTGAAAAGAAGACATAGAAGTAGAGGCAGCGGAAGAGGCAATAGAAGCAGTAGTGGATGATATAGATGTAATGCAAAGATGAAGTAGCTCGAACAGATGTCCATGCCTATGGCCTATCCCAAGGATCTGTTTCATTTGAGGGTCCTGCACCAAACAACCATTAATAGAAAAGGTGACGATGAGACCAAGTTCACACAATTGACCAATAAAGATAAGGTTTAATTTAAGAGCAAGAATGTGATAAACATTAGAAAGAGATATAGTAAAAGTAGAAATTTGACCAATGTGACTAACAGACATATGAGAACCATTAACAATATGTATATGCAGAACAGAAGAGGATGATGAGATAGAAGAAAATATAGTAGCATCAGAGGTCATATGATTACGGTAGGCGGAATCAAAATACCATGAAGGATTACCTGATGTGACTGAAAAAGCAGGAGAATGAAGAGTACTGGATTTGGCAAGCACTTGTTGGATAATGGATTCAACATCGTCCATAGAAAATGATGGAGCAATAGGATCAGTAGAGTGGTGAGTGTAAGAACCCTTTGATGTAGTAGCAGCAGCAGCAGCAGCAACAACAGGACGAGAACCATGACCAGATTTGGACTGATGCCTAGAACGTGAAGACTCTTTCCTGGATGAAGAAGTAGCGGTAGCTCGAGGACAATTTCTTTGGAAATGACTAGGAGCAGTCTTGTGGCAAGTCAAGCATTCACAAACTTGGCACTGAAGTAAAGAATGATTGGCAGGTAGGCCACGGTTGCGACAATAAATGCATGAACTAGGAGGCTGTGAAGATGAAGAACCCTGTAATGATGGTGTAACAAAAACATAATCCACGTGTTGAGTTTTGAGCGTCCCAAAATGAGTTTCTTCTGGCAAGAGTTTCATAATGGCTTGCTCCAAAGTCAGTAAGGGCAAATGATAAAGCAAGGAAGTACACACAAGCTCAAAGGTGCTATGAAGAGCCACAAGAAACTGCAGTAGCTCCTGATGATTCCTATGAACATTAAATAACTGTGTATCTTCAGAATGTGCCCAAGTAGGTTTAGAAAGAGCCAAGTAGGTCCAGTAGTCTAATAGCGTTCCTTCAAGAAATCTCAAATTGCCTTGGCAGGAGAGACAATGGAATCATCATTCTGAAAGCATCCAAACTGAAGGCTAATTGAAGGAATAGAAGTACCTGTAGACGCGCCCGCGTGGGCCTCACGCTACAGTTCGGACTCGATTTGTGTCACGGTTCTTAATCTGAACCAAAGAGTCCAAATCTGGCAAATCGTTTTGAGAAACAGATTTTTGAAAAAGTAGTGCCAAACATGGACTGCTTTGCCAGATACAGAGTCGCCACCTAAATATTTTAAAATGGGGGAATTTAGGAAACCCTGACTCGGTGCCGAAGGCCACATGTCCGTCATCACCGGAGTTGTCTCGGCTCGGGAGCTTGGGTACGATCGGGGAAGGTCAGCTATGAGCACCCCCTTTCGCCCGGTCCGAAGACCGGCCTCTACTAACCGTGATATCCGTTTTTGAAAACTTTACGTGTTCTTATTCCATTTATTAGCCTAGAATTACTATGTTATGCGCACAGCAAACAAGTATAGACTAGATTGTCTAATTTGGAAATAAACATTGCATATCCGTTCGGTTTGAAAATGCTTTGGAATTTGCTACTCGCAAGTAGGCTAAAACACGGATTTCAATGAGTTTTTCCAACTCAAACAACCCAACCTTCACCCACAGGCATTCGAAACAGTTTAACACATAAGCATCTAGCCACATGTTAAGCATGCTGTCATGGCAATATTCACACTCATGTGATATGCTAAAGCGGAAATACTTACACAGTACTCCGTGCCAAAACAAAGAACTTGTTAGCAAACATGCATGATCCAAGTCCATGTGAAGTGCCTAATGCATTGCATACAAGATGTCGCTAGAATAGGCTCGGCTATCCTAAACATGTCATGTGAAAATGCACAATTATCACGTATTCAGTTTGGGAGTTGAAGTATTGATGTAATTAGCGTGATGTACCGAGCCTAATGCATGCAATACAAATGCATGGATGCACACATGCATAGCATAAGGTATGCTAAATTAAACGTGCCCTAATCTACCATCATAAGCAGGTAAATAAAAGGGAAGAAAGACGTGAGGTTGGAAGACATACACACACTCACGCACACTTATTACAGATTTGCCCTCACTCGGAGGGACCGAATAAATATTACAAATTAATTAACTACACAAGCTAATTAATATTACAAATTAATTAATTTAATTAATAAATTAAATAAATTAATTAAAGCAGGAAAACGCCTCGGGAAGCGCGCCACCATGCATGGGCTGCCTCTGTTTTCCTTCCTTTCCTCCTCTGGAGGCTGTCAAAGCCTCAGGACTGATCCCTTGGATAGAGAGGAGTACCACCGGCTGAATGAAACTTCCACCGGCAGTGTAGTATGTCCATCGGCACAAGATAGGGTCTGTCGGCAGAGAAAAATGTGCCGGTCGGCACATTACACTGCCGGTCGGCAGAGTACTCCTGCAGAACCTGCAACTCACAGCAACAGAGGGCAAAACAAAGCATGGCAACATAATTCGAGGCATGTATGCGCCAATCATGTCTCTTATCATTGTGATGACTCAAAGGGACATGTGCCTCGGTTCTCGGACCACCAATCACGCATTTCCATGCATGATGGCCCAAGGAACCAAGTATGCAATTTTGATTTCAAATGTATGCAAACCAATCAAACAAATTAGGCTCAATTCCTATCACCAATTCAAGGAACAAGGCATGCATGCAAGATGCAATGCAACCTAGGCATACAAGCTAGGAATGCAACATGGCATGGCAAGGCACTTATGTAATCATGCAAGCATACATATGGCAATGCAAATGGATGGCGAGATGGACTTACACATGAATTAGGCAGCTCTAAAAAAAGGCCTAAAACAGTGGCCAAAATGACCAAAACAAGAAGCCAAAACACATGCACACATACACATGATGGAAGGCCTACACTTGGGCATAAATCAAGCAACATTCAAGCACACTTGAAAGAGTCAAACATGGACAATTAGCATGCAACATAAGCATTGAAAATGCATGTTAGGATGGTGTCAAACCGAGCAACAAATCAAGCTAAACATGCAACAAAAAGTCCAAGTGTTCAAAGCAAATCAAAGGAGCATTGAACTACACTTAACATGACCAAACAAGGCATGCATTAAGCGACCAAAAACAGGTTTATAGCACGTTAAAACAAGGCTAAAGGACTCTTTAGATGGCATCTAAATGGCCCAAATACAAAGGCATACACCATGGCCAAAACATGGAGCATTGCAATACATGTTTTCAAAGCATTAAAGAGACATGCAAGGCAATCAAACAAGCATGGAAATGGGACTGAAATGGCATATAGGATGATTCCAAATCATCAAAACAATGCAAAGATGGCATGCTACACATGCACATACTCAAGGCCAACAAGCCTAAATACAAAGGAGCTATATAATGCATGCTAAAATCAATCCAAACGACTATGGACAGAGCTAAAACATGGCAAGATAAGCACATAATCTTCACAAATACAAGCCTAAAACATGCTCTAACAAAGGCTAACAACCTAGAACATGTTAAGGCACAAATAAGGCATTACATGGCAACTATGCTAAGCATGCATGAAGTTCCAAAACCAACTTGAAATCATGTTATATTATGGATATATAAGCATGAAAAACAAACCAAACATGCTCAACACACACTCAAGCATAGGCTTCCTTAAGAGGCCAAAATATGTCCTTTTCAAGGACAACAAGGAGAGGGGGTGGCCCTCTCCTTCTTGGGACTTCAAAGCATCATCTTCACCACTGAAATCCCTCAAGATTTCAGTGGTGAAGAGACCTCAACACCAAAATCCCGGAGCTAGCACAAAATGGCTCAAAATGAGGCCTTTTGAGGCCTAAGGGTGGTCAACAACCCTCAAACAACAAAACACTCTCAATAAACAATACAGAGGGCCTAAAAACAGAACTTTTTTATGTTATACAATAAGCACAAAAACAGCTCTAAGATAGGTATAAAATCAATGCAAAAAAGGGGAAAAAAGGGACTAGAATCTCACCCTTGATGCCTTCTTCAACAAAGATGCTCCAATGGCCTCCTTTGGCTCCAAACCAGTCAAGAAACTCAAGAACAAGCCCTTAGAACCTCAGCTCCAAGAGGAAGGTGAAACACTAGGTGTTTGTGTGCAATAGTGAGACACAAAACACCTAGTGTGCAAATAAGAGGGAAAGAGAGATAGAAGGTGTATATCTAACCCTAACCCTAGAAAAACCAGAGCTTGGTCTGTATTTTCCTCTCTCAAAAATGTCTAAAAGCCTCTCTTGCCTTAGAGAGAGCTTCTCTCTATATGCCTCTTGTAAAGCTTACAAGACAAGCTTTGCAAGAGGGAGATCCCCCCATACACGTGTATGGAGGGAAGCAAAAGCAATACAGCTGTCTAAAAATATCTGTAAAAGCAGATGAACAGCAATCGGCCGGCCAAAAATGCCATCTTGGCCAAAAAGAGTGCCGGTCGGCAACAAATGGTGCTGACCGGCAACAAAGAGTGCCGGCCGGCAAACTATATTGCCGGTGGCAGCAAAAACCTGCCGGTGGCATCTAGCCACTGCCGGTGATGGGTGGGGATGGTCTACAAGCCCCACCCTGCCTCTCAAAGGCAAGATGCAAGTGTTTGGTGCAAAACCAGACACTAAACGGTCGAGTTCGGAAATCCTAAGGCAAGGCACGCGAGCCGGGGCCTCCGGGAACTCCAAACGAACACAAACAAGGATAATCACCGAGTGTTCAAACGGTGACGTCCAAGTCTTGAGGACGGTCAAAAATGGGGTGTCTACAGTACCCCGGAACCATGTCATATTCTGGTAGTTCTTCCATTTACATTCATCAAGGTACTTATCAAAAGCAGATGTAGTCTTTTTTTCTTCCTGGACGGGTTTAGAAAGAGTACCAGTGATAATACGCCAAAGTCGTTTCCCTTTGATGAATCCAAAGAGAGCTTGGGCCCAGAGAACATAATTGGACCCATCAAGTCTAACGGAGACTAAATGGATGCTGTCAGAACAATCCATGACGCTCAAACAGGGCAAAAAGAAGAAGAAGGTGATTTGTAGAGGCTAATTTTGCCGAAACAAAACACACTAGCAGATTCAGGAGGCCGAAAACAGTTAGGATATGGTCTGAACGGGCCAAAAACACGACCAGAAAGGCAATGAATCGGCTGGTCAAAGTTGTTTGACCAATCTGGTCAACCAGAACTAAGGTTGACGCCACAGAAAGGGAGCTGACGTTAGAAATGTACGGCACACATTAGTAGAGGTGCGTACGGCGCACGATAGCAAACAGAGCAGCAACGGCGCATGGGGACCAAGTTTAATGCCAACAATGATGTCAAAAACACATGACTCATGTTAGCAGATGAGGCCATAGAGCAAGATAGCGCGAGATAGGAGCATGAGGCACGTAAGGCGCGTACGAAAGTGGCACAACACTTATCTAATCTCTGTGCGACGCGTGGGGTGTTAGATGGAGATGATTCTGGTGGAGTTAGCTTCGTCTGGAAGAGACGAAGAAGCTGGTATAGTCTAATTATCGAAACATGGAAGAACTAGATACACAGAAACCAACGTGAGAAGGAATCAATCTGCCAGATAGAAAAAAAAAAGTAATAAAGAAGAAGAGAAGGCTATGAGAGAATACTAGGCTTTGATACCATGTTATGAGAGTAGAAAGAGAAGAGAAAAGAGAAACTCTTGTATTCAATACAATAATGAATAGGTACACACTCCTTTATATAGAAGAGAAGATAAGATATATACAGAGAATATACTATATAACAGATAAGGTATATACAGAGAATATACTATATTTAACAAGAACAGTTTGGAACTACAGCTTTGATGAATTTTGTCATCATTCATAACATAATCACACCTTGCTCAAATATCAAGTAATATATCATTATTTTACAAACAAAATTGCATGCAAGAACACACTTGTAAGTAATGGGTTAACAACATATGAATATATATAAGATACTAATAAGATACTTGAGTGTCTACCATGAATAACAAATTATATACATATATATATGTATATATTTAAACGGTCTGGCTCGGTTCCAAATTGGAATCATGACTATAAAACCACAGACCGAACTATCAAGTACAGTTTACATATTTTAATAACCAAGACCGAACCATGCATTGACAAAACCCAACCAAATAGTGTGATTTGGTCTGAATTGAATCGGTTTGCTTTTTTTTTTTTGATTTTTTTCTCAGCCCTAATAACTAACCCCATCCCTCTTTCCGTTGTTTGCATATTTTCATTGATTTTTTTTTTTTTTTGAGGGGGGCTAAGTTATTATATAAAGGATAGAAGGAAAGTCGAGACAAGTCTGATAGAAGAAAATGGTTTTGAATCATGATTTTGGGCATCTTTGAGCCAAAATAAAGAAAATACTCCTGTCTTTTAAGGTGGGTCCATGTTGTAATATGTTCACCTTTGTAAGTAGATTAACACGTCAAAGTTTGTTCAAAATCGTTAAGGCGTAAATAAGAAATTGATTTCCAAAACACCATTTGAAGTATTGGTTGAATGATGATAATTAAACTATCTCCCACATTAGTTACCTAGGAAAACCAAAGTGAGCTTATATACTCCTTTTGTGGACATGGGTTGGGCCTAAAGGGTGCTAATGTTTTGTAGAAGAGAGAGAACTTAGCCAATGTGGTCTTTAGATCAAACCATCCTTAGTTTAGTTGCATATAAATTTGTCATCCAGTTTTGTAATTAGTTTTTCTCTCATAACTATGTCCTCTTTTTATTCTAAATTGATTGGAATACAAAAGATCTACAATGTGATCCTTCCGCCGTTGGATTGATCAAGTTATTTTGTGATTTTTTCCCTATCTATCTATGGACATTGTTTCAGTGTAATCCGATGATTGGGTTGTTCTTAAATTGCAATGTATTTAGTTTAGTTGTATGAGAATATTCTATTTCAAAAATGCTTCAGGCCTCGAGAGCTTCAAGTGCGAATGATGCGAATTTGTATTCACAAGTCGACCAGCCGGACGACCACTTGGACGATCGGGTGAAGCACTTGTCTACCGTGGTTGTCACATTGCCGACCACGACTGTCAGCCTTTTCTCTGGATGACCGGCAACATGAAATTCGAGCCATTCGAGCCAAGATCAAATTCAAGATACGTAGCATTGCTCATTCTATTTTATGTATTTAGCATGTTTTGCATAGTTAGTTCTGTTATTTTTATTTTCTATTGGCTATATAACGCCGAAGATCAAACTGTTTTGTTTTTGTAACGCGCATTATATTAAGGATAAAACAATTGTGTTATTTGTTTTGTAATTTTCCCTTAAACAAACAAAAATATATTAATTAGTGATTCATTACTGCTTGTTTTTATTTTTGGATGAGAGCATCTTGTAAAATTATCTTAGTAATTTTTCAATTTTTAAGCCTACTTAATCTTTAAGGTAGTGATCAAATTATTACTACTAGTTAAATCTTTAAATTATTTTTTACCCCTATATTTATCCTTTTCTTTTTTCCTTTTTTGGTGACAAAAAAAGGGGATAGCTAGGCTACGCTAGCCAGCCCCAACCCCAGACAAGACCTCGTTTTAGAAGAAGTATAAAGGCGTTATTCAAGGAATTATGGTGTGTCGAACCTAAGTAAAATGATAAGGCAGGAAGACTCTTATCGCTGAACCAAACGCTGCTGAGTTATTTATTAATGATACAGTTTGTTCCAGTGAATGGATCGAACTGGTCCAAGCTCCTCAAGCCCACGTCCAAATGATCAAGCCCACCAGATAACCTGCAAACAAGTTCTACGGGGAACTGGGTAGTCCCCCAGTGAACCCTCTGACGAGCAAGTTAGGAAGAGAAGTAGAGTGCAAAGGGAGAGATTACAGATAGAAAAGCTTAACCTTCTTCTTGTCTTCAACGTTTGCTTATATCCTTTGGTAATCATTTCGCTGTCCCTTCCGACCTGACCTTCTCGCCGAAAGTCTATGCTATAGCTTACCTTGTTCAGGGTAAGGGGGTCATGTTCCGACGGAGAGGGGTTGTCGTAATAAATGCTGTGATGGGCTGCATTAATGGTGATGTGCAGTGGCAATAACTTTGCAGATCTTTGTTTGCTGATGTGGCTCGTCCTTCACCTGCCATGTGTCTGAATGTCATTGGCTCTTTATGCCATGTTGGATTCCAGCTGTCCTGGACCTCACCAGCTTGGCTATGTATTGGGCTCCAAGTGATGGGCTTGGGTTGTTCATAGTGATTCATGGCCTTTATGGGCTTATACACGTCAGTAGTCCCCCATTCTTGAGTGCAGCTTTAGTCCAACGAAGGGAATACTAATGAAGAAGATGAGGGTGTTAGGGATTGGTAGGATGGAGGTCGACCGGCAGGGGTGACCGAGAGGGTGAACCGACCGGGAGGTGGTCCGACCGTGCAGGGTGACCGAGTGGAAGGGCCGACCACGAGGAGAGCCGACCGCAAAGGTTGGTCGAGTGGGAGGGTCGACCACGAGGAGGGCCGACCGCGAAGGCTGACCGAGTGGGAGGGTCGACCGCGAAGGGTGAGGTGGAGGGGCGTGGGGCTCAAGAGGCGGCGTGTCACGTGGTGATTTGAAGTAGAAAAGACAGGGTAAGGGGAGGAGACAGTGGATCGTGGTCGTACACGTGGTAACATCCCGCAGGAGGGAGATTAGGCGTTAGATCAGAAGTGAAACAATAGGTCATTATGGGTGTTGAAAAGACAGTTTTGGCGGATGATTTGAAAAGTTTTCAAACTGGCGAAAATTAATTGGGATCCTTGGAATACGGGCAAACCGTGGGCTTTTGGCATTATTCGATTCACCTACTTGTTTACGAAAAATCAAAATATTCCAAGTGTGAATTCCTTTGTTTCTCACGATACACCTCTGCAACACTTTTTCAATTTCCTTGCACCTACATCTGAAGCGATTCGCAGACATACCATAGAAATGGCCCAAGAAGAAGTTGCAAATGTCTAGGTGGATCCACTTGGTGATGATGATGCAGTGAAGTTAGTGCAGCAGTACAGGATGGAGAGGGTAGGGGAGTTTGTGGTACGATCCCATGGTTCCACCATGATAGCAGCTCCAAGGCCAATCAGCCAGGCAAAACCAGATCACTGGCATACAAAGGCGGACAGGTCCATTCTTACACCGGCGGAGTTGGAGGGAATTAGGGGGAAGTACCAGATTCCTTTGGAAATAGGGTTGAGGCTGCCGACATCTACCGAGAGGGCATCGGATGTACGGCCAGGGGAATTTAGCTTGTACGATGAGGCATTGCGGGGAGGTGTAAGGCTACCACTGCCTCAAGTTGTGGTTGATGTGTTGAATAAACTAGATGCGGCGCCAGGTCAGTTGATGCCAAACGCCTGGAAAATATTGATGGCGTGCGCGAGTTCCTGGCCGCAAGCAATGGGAGGGTTGGCCTTGACGGTAGATGAGTTCTTCTCGTGCTACAAGGCCTTCTGGCAACAGGACACTTGGGTTACACTGCAGGCGGTAGTTGGACGAGGTTTGGTGGCGAGTCTGCCATCTTTGGTAAAAGGTTGGAGACCAAGGTGGTTCTTTGTGGCGGCAAACGGCGGGGCGAGAGTTCGTACAACTTGGAAGGTACCCACCAAATCGGTTGAGCCCAAGCTGGGCAAGGCGACTGAGGACTGAGTGAAGAGGGTGAGGGATTGGAGGGAGGAGAAAGAAGTAAGGTGGGATGAGCTTGTCCTACCGTCGGTTTTGTTTGCCTTAAACTTGGGACCGCAGCCGTTGGGAGGGGGTCCAGAAAGGGAGGAGTTGGAGGTGCAGAGGAAAGCGGAGGAAGAGGAGGAAAGGAGGTTGTTCGCGCGGGCGGACAAGTATAAGGAGTCCCAACTGGGGCTTGCTCCGAAGCCGGTCGCAAGAGAGCGGATCCGACCGTGCCCCAAGCCGTTGGGGGAGAAAGACTTAGGCAGTTTTGTGCCCCGACCGCCCCCATTGGATCCTGTGAAGGAACAGGCGAACAAGGAGGGGGATTCTCTGAAGAAGAAGAAGAAGAGGGTGAGAAGGAGTCAAGAAGAGCCTGCCTTGAAGAGGAGGAGGGAAGTGATGGGTGAAGAGACCCGCATGGCCAAGGAGGCAGAGAAGGGAGCAGTGGAGGAGACCTCAGGAAGGGTTGCTGCCCAAGAAGTGGTGGAGGTCGTCCCTACAATAGAGGTTGTGGAGATCGCCCCAGCAGTGGTGGAGATTGCCTTAGGGGTCACGAGGGTCGCCCCCGAAGTGCAGGCAAAAGGTGGGGCAACTGGCCTTGAGCCAAAGTTAGGAGAACAGCACCAGGGGGGTCTTGCGCCCCAAGGAGGGGGGATCGGTCTGACGACTGCAATCTACCACGCTCGCGTAGTGGCCGAGCGGCTGGAGGGAGAAGAAAGTCCAGCCAGGACAGGTACAGATCGCCTGGTGGCGATCGCGGATGAGGCGGCCGTGCGCTCAGCAGCCAGATTCAATGAGGCTGAGCTGCTGAGGGGGTTATACTCTGCTCAAATGGAGGTAACCACCTTAGCAGGGGCTCTGCTGAGAAAGGCAAGGGTTGCAAAACTCAAGGCAGATGAGGCCAAGACGCAGCTTGCAAAGTTGAAGAAGGAGAGTGCAAGTTGGGAGAGTGCCCATGCTGATTTGCAAGCGGTCAGGGTGGAGTTGGAGAACACACGCCGCCAGGTTGTGTCGCTCGAGTTCCAACTGGCTGGCGAGCAGAACAGGTTGGATGAGGCCCAAAAAGCCTGCGCGGTCACGGTCACGGTCGAACGACATGAAGAGGCGATGAGCAGTAATGAAGAGCTGGTTAGGCAGAAGGATAAGGCAGACGTGAAGATTGACGGTCTGTAGAAGGAGTTGGAAGGCGAGCGTGCTAAGGTAGTGGAGGAGAAAGAGAGCCTTCAGATGGAGTTGGAAGCAGAGAGGGCCACGGCGGCTGCTGAAAAAGAGAGCCTTCAGAAGGAGTTGGAGGCAGAGAAAGCCAAGGCAACTGCTGAAAAGGAGAGCCTTCAGAAGGAGTTGGATGTAGAGAAAGCCAGGGCAACTGCTAAAAGGGCGACCCTGGATAAGGAGTTGGCGGAGGAGAGGGCTAAGGCAGCCTTTGAAAGGGCGGCTTACCCCGATCTGTATGTTGCAGCAGTGGACCAGTTCAAGGGATCTGTCGAATTTCAGATGGCAGTGGATGCCGCGGTCGCCAGTAGCTTGGCTAGGGAGGAGTCTGGGGGGTCGGGTCCGTCGAAGACGACCGCTGGGGGAAGGACTTAGGCAGAAGTGATTGAGAGCTTCCAGCGGTCAGACTTTTATAAGCACAAAATGGCTGAGTTCTGGGACAGTGGTTGAAAAATGTTCAAGTGTAAAGCTGAGGAGCTTTTCCCAGACTTGGACCTGAGTAGTGTGAAAATCGACGACGACGATGTGGCCCAGACCCCCCTTGATGAGGGTATTGAAGAAGAAGACCTTGTGTCCAGTGAAGAGGAGTAGTTTGAAGAAGAAGAAGAAGAAAGCCTTGCACAGACCTTGTGCGTTTGTGTTTGTTTTGTTTGTTGTTTTGTTTTGAATGGCTGTAATGAACTCATGTACAAATTTCTGAATAAATAAAATTGCAATTATGTTTTCATTTGATTGTCTGTGCTTGTGCGACTGAAATGAATGAGGCGTGGGCGAGGCATGTGTATAACTCATTGTGAAGTGCATAGTGGAGTTAAACTTGTCATAAGAACTAAATTTAAGAACTCCTCAGTGTAGAGTGAAATTGAAGTTGTAATAAAAACTCAATGTAGGGTAAAGTTAGGAACTCCTCAATACAGAGTGAAATTGAACTTGTAATAAAAACTCAATGCAGAGTGAAACTTAAAATATAATAAAATTATAAGTTTGTGTTTGCCACACTGTTGAAGTAGATTAGTGGTTTATTGGAGTGGGGCTTGGCTTGTAAGGAAACAGGCTGACTTATAAGAGTTTGATTGAGAAGAAAATAACCTGACTTGTAAAGAAAACGTGTAAGAACGTCATTGGAATTTGACTAAGCAAAGAGTGGTGCAAAGACTTGGACCTGGAATTGTGACTAAGTGTGTCTACTAATTCCACAAGCATGAAGTTTGCATAGATGGCTTTGACCGAGCCCTGCACGCGTGCTCAGTTGGGGCTAAGCTATGATTCACTGACGTTGTAAGTAACTTAGTTTGAACTTGAAATTGTGGCGCTCGGTCCGGCTGAGACTTGTTATGCTTAGGCTGGCTGAGGCTTGGTCTGGCCGAGTGCTTCATGCTCAGTCTAGATGAGGCTTTTCGTGCTCAGTCTGGCTGAGGCTTTTCGTGCTCAGTCTGGCTGAAGCTTTTAATGCTCAGTCTGGTTGAGGCTTTTAGTGCTCAGTCTGGCTGAGGCTTTTTGATGCTCGGTCTGGACGAGGCTTTTTAGTGCTCTGTCTGGCTGAGACTTTATGATGCTCAGTCTTGCTGAGGCTTTTCATGAGTGCTGCAATCAAAACATCATTGAGACACCATATAGATAACTGAGATATATAAGTGTTGGCAGGGAAAGTGTAACCCAGTTAATCAAAAAGTTACATTGTGTGAGGGGATATCAAGAATGTGTAAATTTGTTGAAAAGAAAATACAATAACTGAGCAATACAAAAGTAGGAGCTTATTGAAAGTAACGTTTCAGGTGTTCAGCGTTCCATGGGTGGGGGAGGTCTCGACCTTCCATGTCCTGAAGTTGGTAGGTGCCCGGATGTGGTCGGGCTTTCACAACGTAAGGTCCCTCCCATTTGGTTGCCAGTTTACCCCCAGTCGGATTTTTGGTGGCAAGAGTTGCTTCTCTGAAGACAAGGTCCCCTACAGCGAACTCCCTTGGTCGCACTTTGCGGTTGTAGTGTGTTCTTATTTTTTGTTGGTATGAGGCCAGTTTGACAGCGGTGGTCTCTCTGAGTTCTTCAATTAAGTCCAGGTCTGCCCGACGGAGCTCTTCGATTAGTGCTGGATCCAGATGTAAAACCCTGAGAGTAGACAGACCGACTTCTACTGGAATAACCGCTTTAGCGCCGTATGTTAAGCGGAAAGGGGTTTCCCCAGTGGGAGTCCGAGCTGTGGTTCGGTAAGCCCAGAGTACATTCAATAGTTCCTCAGCCCAAAGTCCCTTAGCAGCTTCTAGCTTAGTTTTGATGATCTTTAGGAGAGAATGGTTGGTGACCTCAACTTAGCCATTGGCCTGGGGATGACCGGGGGAAAAGAAACATGGTTGAATCTGGAGGTCGGCACAGAACTTCCTGTACTTGGCGTTGTCAAATTGTTTGCCGTTGTCGGAGATGATGGCCTGAGGGATGCCAAACTTGCAAATGATCGACTGCCAAATGAACTTGGTGGTGTTCCGCTCGGTGATGGTGGCAAGGGGTTCTGTCTCTACCCACTTGGTGAAGTAATCAATGGCGACAATTACGAACTTGGTTTGGCCTCGGCCGGTGGGAAGTGGACCGACGAAGTCGATCCCCCATTTGGTGAACGGATAAGGGCTGCAAAGTGTGATCAACTCTATAGGAGGAGCATGGGGGATGTTGACAAAACGTTGACACTTATCACATTTGAGCACGAAATCAGTCACATCTTGATTGAGAGTTGGCCAGAAATAACCAGTATGGAGTATTTTGTGGGCTAAAGACCTGCCGCCCGAATGATTACCACAAATTCCCTTATGGATTTCCCGCATTACATAGGTTGCTTGAGCTGAATTGAGGCATCGCAGGTACAGTCGTGAAAAACCACATTTGTACAAGACGCCACTGACTAGGATGTAATTGGACGACCGGGCCCTGACTTTGGCAGCCTGCTGTTGGTCATCTAGGAGTTCCCCTGTTGTCAAAAATAGGAAGATGTCGGACGCCCAAGGGATGGGTTCGTTTTAGAGGAACTGCACTTCTTGTAGGTCGGGTGAGATGGTCGGGTGGGCTAGGTATTTGAGGCGGACACCGTGGCTGAGGTTGGACTAGTCTGCAGAGGCCAACTGAGCCATCTCATTTGCCTTGGAGTTTTCCGCCCGAGGTATGTGCTTGATGTGGAAGGTATTGAAGAGGCGAACAAGGGTGAGTGCCATATCCCTATAAGCCTGCATTGTGTCCTCCTTGGCATCGAATTCCCCCGTAATCTGGCTGACAATGAGCTGGGAGTCGCTGAACACCCGGATGTGGCTGACTCCAGTGTCCTTGGTAAGGCGGAGTCCTGCTATCAATGCCTCATATTCGGCCTCATTGTTACTGGCATTAAACAAGAAACGGAGAGCACATTTGAAATAGCCACCCTCAGGGGTGGTGAGAATAAGGCCAGCCCCACTACCTTCCCTGCGGGATGATCCGTCGACGTTGAGAGTCCAAGAATACGGGTCTTCTGGATCGGTAGGGGTTGGTGGGGGTGGAAGGGTAGCGGTTGTAGTAGGATTAGTGAATTCCAGGATGAAATTCGCGGCAGCCTGTCCCTTAATTGCTGTTCGAGGCTGGTAGGAGATGTCAAACTGACTGAGTTCCACTGACCACTGCATGAGTCTGCCGGAAAGTTCTGGTTGTTGCATGACCTTCTTCAAGGGTTAGTCGGTGAGAACCACTATGGAATGGGCCTGGAAGTAAGGACGGAGCCGTCTGGAGGCGGTGACCAAGGCCAAGGATAATTTTTCTAACAGCAGGTAATTCCGCTCTGCTCCCTTGAGAGCCCGGCTGATGTAGTAGACCGGCCGTTGGACAGAGTCATCTTCCCTAATAAGAGCTGCACTGATTGCGGTGCTTGAGACGGCTAAATAGAGGAAGAGGGGCTCGCCCGTAATTGCTTGTGAAAGGAGAGGGGATTGGCCATGCACTGCTTCAACTGCTGAAAAGCCTCTTCAGATTCAGTTGTCCATTCAAAAGTTTGCCGAAGAACTTTGAAGAATGGTAGGCACTTATCTGTTGCGCGGGAAATGAAGTGGTTGAGGGCCGCAACTCGGCCAGTGAGCCTTTGAACCTCCTTAACCGTTCTGGGTGACTGCATCTCAATCAAGGCCTTGATCTTTTCGGGGTTAGCTTCAATGCCCCGCTGACTGACCATAAAACCCAGAAACTTCCCAGATCCTACGCCGAAGGTGCACTTCTCTAGGTTGAGCTTTATTTGGTACTTGCGTAGGGTGGCGAAGGTCTCTCGCAGGTCGGTCAGATGATCAATAGAGAGTTTGCTCTTGACTAGCATGTCGTCGACATATACTTCCATATTCCGACCTATCTGATGATGGAAAACGGCATTGACTAACCTTTGGTAGGTGGCCCCAGCATTCTTCAGTCCGAATGGCATCACGCAGTAGTGGTAGGTACCTCGGTCGGTAATGAAGGATGTATGTTCCCGATCGGATGGGTGCATCAGGATTTGGTTGTACCCAGAGAAAGCATCCATGAAGCTAAGCCTTTGATGACCGGCCGTGGCGTCGACCAGCAGATCTATGTGGGGAAGAGGATAGCTGTCTTTGGGGCAAGCTCGGTTTAGGTCAGAGTAATCGACACAGAGTCACCATTTGCCATTGTTCTTGCGGACTAGGACCACGTTTGACAACCATTTAGGGTAATCCACGTTTTTGATGAGTTGGGCCTCAAGGAGCTTGTCAACCTCTGCAGCTATAAGAGTATTACGCTCTGGATGAAAGATGCGCTGCTTCTGGCGGTAAGGTCAGAAATGGGGTTCGATGTTGAGGCGGTGAGTTATGAAAGAGGGGTCAATGCCCGGCATGTCTGAATGGGTCCAGGCAAATACATCATTGTGCTCGATCAAAAGGGCGGTAAGGTCGGCCTTAGCTTGGGGGGATAGTTGGCTGCCGATCTTGGCAGTTTTCATTAGGTTGGTGGGATCGATGGGAATCTCAACAAGCTCCTCCACCGGTTCTCTTCTGACCAGCTCGTCCTCATCTCGGACGTCAAGTCCTTTAATAATCATGGCCTCCTTCAGCTTGACTTCCTTGAGTGAGGTGACATAACATTCCCTGGCTACGGTTTTCTCTCCCCTTACTGTCCTGATGTCCAGGTCAGTAGGGAACTTTATGGCGAGGTGGTAGGTTGAAGTGATAGCTTGGAAAGCGTTGAGGGCGGTGCGGCCAAGGATGATGTTGTAGGCAGAGGGACAGTCGACCACAAGGAAAGTGAGCAACTTGGTAGTCTGCCGTGGGTAGTCGCCGATGGTGAGGGGGAGATCGATGGAGGTCACCCGGTCGCCAGTGAAGCCAACCAAAGGGGTTTGGAGGGGAGACAAACTTTCCTCCCCAATCTTGAGGTGGCAGAAGCAGTTGAGGAATATGATGTCTGAAGAACTGCCGTTGTCAATGAGAACCCGTCTGACCTTATAGTTGGATAGGAGGGCAGAAATGACGAGAGGGTCATCATGAGGATAATGGATGCCTATACAGTCGGCGTCCGTGAAGGTGATGGGCTCTGTCCACAGCTTAGGCTGTTTGGAGGGTTGGTCTAACGTGGCAACTGTTTTGTCTGAGCCTTGCCTTATCTTTCTGAGTTCTGCCCTTTGAGCCGAGCGGGATGGTCCCCCACAAGCAAGACCACCTGAAATGACTCAGATTTCACCAACTGGCGGAGAGTGATTACCTGGCGGCCGAGGCTGTTGTGGCGAGCGATCATGGCCTTGGTTAGGTTGGGCTGGCTGCCGGGATGGGGTATGCCGGCGGTTGTTTTTGAGGGGCTCGGTTCTTTGCCTCTGTTGTGGGCGGGTGTCCGTGAACCGGCTGAGACGCCCTTGACGTATTAGGGTCTCGACCTGATCCTTGAGGTTGATGCAGTCATCAGTGTTATGGCCATGGTCCTGGTGGAAACAACAATATTTGGACTGGTCTTTCCGATTGGAAGGGGTCCGTAAAGGTAGGGGCCATTTGAGGGGGTACTCCCGTTGGATCTGGTTGAGGACTTGTTCTATGGGAGAATTAAGGAGGGTGTACCACTCGAACCGACCGGG
Organism: Camellia sinensis; assembly: GCF_055761805.1. Classification (NCBI taxonomy): domain Eukaryota; kingdom Viridiplantae; phylum Streptophyta; class Magnoliopsida; order Ericales; family Theaceae; genus Camellia; species Camellia sinensis. The sequence goes on from NC_138967.1 coordinate 156,464,511, forward strand.
CGGTCGGGCTTGTGCTGGCCGGTCAGCGCGGGGGTGTCGGTATGTATAGTGGGGTGTTTGGCTATTATACTGGGTGTTTCTGGGTTCTGAGTCTTTTCTATTTTCTTTGGGGGTCAGGTTTTTAGCTATTGGATCCTGCCGGGCGGCTAGTGAATCTTCAGCATTCGTGTATTTCTGGGCTTTGGAGAGTAGGGCTACCATGGAGGTCGGGGGGTTTTTGGAGAGGGAGAAGAGGAAATCGGACGATCGTAACTCGGCCATGAAAGCCGTGAGGATGACCTTGTCATCGTTTTCCGCTACTTACACGGCTTCAGTGTTGAAGCGGGTAACGAAACTGCGCAGCGACTCCCCCTCGGTCTGATGGATGTTGAGGAGTTGGGTTACCGGGCGGCGTTGGCGCTGGGCTCCAATGAAATGGCTAAGGAAGGAGTCGCTGAGGTGCTGGAAAGTGGAGACAGAATCTGCTGGTAACTGGCTGAACCACAGTCGAGCTGACCCCTTCAGTGTCACGGGGAAAGCCCGACACATGATCTCATCAGGGAAGGCATGGAGGATCATGAGGGTACGGTAGGTCTCCAGATGGTCGACTGGGTTCGTCGTATCGTCAAAAGAATCAATGGTGGACATCTTGAACATGGCGGGCAAAGGTTTGTCCCAGATGGAGGCAACAAATGGTGAGTTTGCCGTGGTAGAGGGTTTATGCTGAATGTTCTGCATAACCCCTTAGAGTTGGAGCTTCATCGCTCGGAGTTCAGCGTCCCAGAGGGGAATGTTGTCACCACGGTCAGTCAAAGGGGGCTGGACGCTGTTGGCTTCCCCTTCAGGGGCTGGTGCCATGACCGACGGGTGTGGGGGTGGAGGTGGTAGATTTATATGTGGGGGAAGAGGTTGCAAACCTTCCAAGTTAGGTGGATAGGGTTGCGGAACAGTATGGCTCGGGGCTCTTTCTTGGTTGGGTGGAATATCTGGAGGTGGTGGAGGAGGCATCGGAAGGTTTCTTTGGAGTAAAGCATTTATCAGGGCCTGGTTTTGCTCGGCCATGCGATTAATGATATTGGTAAGCTCGATAAAATACTGCGGTGGGTTGTTTGGATTGGGGGGGTCGACCTGATGGCCGACAGCGTTATTATGAGAAGCCATGGATCTAGTCGTGACCATACACTTTGATGGGTAGGGGGAAAAGGTTGTTGGGATTGGGTCTCCGGCGACAATGAGCACAACTGACGCGCGGAGCAAAATCTTTCCCACAGACGGCGCCAACTGATGATACAGTTTGTTCTAGTGAATGGATCGGACTGGTCCAAGCTCCTCAAGCCCACGTCCAAATGATCAAGCCCACCGGATAACTTGCAAACAAGTTCTACGGGGAACTGGGTAGTCCCCCAGTGAACCCTCCGACGAGCAAGTTAGGAAGAGAAGTAGAGTGCAGAGGGAGAGATTAGAGATAGAAAAGCTTAACCTTCTTCTTGTCTTCAACGTTTGCTTATATCCTTTGGTAATCATTTCGCTGTCCCTTCCGACCTGACCTTCTCGCCGAAAGTCTATGCTGTAGCTTACCTTGTTCAGGGTAAGGGGGTCATGTTCCGACGGAGAGGGGTTGTCGTAATAAATGCTGTGATGGGCTGCATTAATGGTGATGTGCAGTGGCAATAACTTTGCAGATCTTTGTCTGCTGATGTGGCTCGTCCTTCACCTGCCATGTGTCTGAATGTCATTGGCTCTTTATGCCATGTTGGATTCCAGCTATCCTGGACCTCACCAGCTGGGTTATGTATTGGGCTCCAATTGATGGGCTTGGGTTGTTCATAGTGATTCATGGCCTTTATGACCTTATACACGTCATTTATCCTTTTCTATCTTCCCCTTATTCTATGGATGATTTGTACCAATGTGATGAACACTTAGATAGCTTAGTTAAAATAGGACTGTGATTGGAGTTCTAAACCTAAATTTGTTTGTCAAACTCATTGATTATGACCGGCTAGTTACTTATTAGTGGAATCATTCTTGCACTTCTAGTTTTGAACCTTCAATTAATGGTTCGTATAACCTACGTGGGAATCGTTTTTGTGGGTTTCAGAATTTGATTATTTGACTATCAATCATTGACTCGGTTTTTTTCAATATGTGTATAAAGATATGATATGATATTTAAGCCATTACGCATACAGTGTATTACCAATTTGATTTGATAGTTATGTTTGTATTTTTCATGATAACCATTTTTGTCTTCAGGAATTTTTCAATGCCTACATTACTAGGGAGGAAGTTAAAAATTTTATTTAAAAGGGATCAAAGTAAGTGTAGCAAAAAAAATAAAAAATAAAAAAACGCATTTGATGAAAAAAGATATATATATATAAAAAAAAACACAAATAGTAGAAAAAAAAAATCAATAGATTTATGTAAGTAATTTTTTAATACTTATCTCAATCAATTTCGTACAAATTTTTAGTTATATGATTTGGATCTTCATTCACAATTTACCAGATTATCATTTTAAGACATTTCATTTGTTGATATAATTTATATAAATAAAAAAATTACCATTATGATTCTTATAGTTGAAAAAAAACTCTTTCTCTTTCTAAAAAACCTCCCTCCCCAGGCCTCTCTTTGGGCCAGCCGGCCGCCGCCTTTGGCTATGGCGGTCGGCTGGGCTAGCTTCTCTCGTGTTTGATCGTTGTTTTTCCGTTAATAAACTTGAGTCCCCATTATTTTCCCACCTAGGAGTGTTTGGTGTGCTGCGGTGTGCGTGTTTTGTTGGTGATTCTGGGCCGTGTTAGTTGTTTCTTCACTCGAGCACTCTTTTACGAGTAGGAGCTTGAGGGGTGATCTCTGGTTCAGATTTTGGTGTAGTTTCGATGCTTGGTTTGGGCGGAAACTTGGGTGTCGGAGTCGATTCAGATCTGTCTGGTTTTCATTCGAGCGTTCCTCTTAGTGCGAGAGTTTGAGGGGTGTAAGAAGAAGATCTGGAAATGGAAGTAGAACTGCTGGTTGGTGTTTGGATCGGCAGTAGGTGGTGTCCCAGTGGTGGCTGTGGAGGTGTTGATCAGTAGTGGCAGTGGGTTCGGGAGTTGCAGCAGAAGTTGGACCTTGGGCGATGATCTGCAGTGGGTGTTTTCCGGTGGTGGCTGTGGAGGTGATGATCTGCAATGGGTTTTTCCGGTTGTGGCTGTGGAGTTTTCTCGGCTGGTTTAGCAGCATAGGTGTGGTTGGTCGGATTAGCAGCAGCTCTGGCGGTGTGGGCTGGTTTAGCAGCAGCATAGGGTGGTGAGGGTAGCAACATAGGGTGGCTACAGGCTGCTTAGGAGTGGGCGGTTGTAGCTACAGAGGCGTGGGTTGTTGTTGCAGGTGTTGTAGCTGTAGAGGAGTGGGTGTTGTAGCTGCAGAGGAATGGGTGTTTTGGCAGTGGCGTGGGGGCGCTGATTTGATTGTGCTGGTTTAGTTTATTTAGTTTATTTTGAGGGATGGTTTAGTTCTTTTAGTTTGTTTTAGGTGTTTTGGTGGGTTGATTATGTGGGGATTCTTGTATTTTAATTTTTCAGTTAAGTTCTTCTTAACTTTTTCTGTTTAAAAATCGAGAGGCTTAGGGGTTGGTTGTAAGGATGCGAGTAGCAGTAGTAGGGGTATTTTTATACTTCTGAATCTCTCTCGATGCATGTCATCTTCCTGTACTTTTAATTTCATGCTGTTAAATGAAATTTTTCTTTGCCGATCAAAAAAAAAAGTGAAAAAACAATGAATTATGTACCATATATGTGAAAGAGTTGAAGATTGTACCATAAAAAATAAATAAAAACTTAAAAAATTTTATGGGACATGCCCAGTGGCGTAGTTAGGAATTCAGTGAAGGGGGCATAAATTAATGACAATATTAATTTTTTTTTCTTTATAATAAACAACAATGAGATATTACTAAACTTAAATGTTAAGAGTTCATTTGGATAAATGTGAATTTTAAATTAAAGGATTTGAGATTAAATTTTATACAAATATTGGGGAGTAACTATTTTATAGGTGGATTGGAAAATTTAAAAAGAAGATAAGTTGAGATAGAAATGATATATTTTAGTAGAGAAATTATATAAAACATACTGCAAAAAAGTGTCTATCATATGTCGCAATTATGATCTTCGTGGTCTTTAGTTATAGCACATTATAGTGTTAGATATAATTTAGTTATAACTTCTTGTGGTTGTTATTTTGGTTATGACTATATATCAAGTAATAGTTAGTTATGACTCATTCTGATATTAGTTGTGACCTATTGTAATTTATTTTTATTATTTTTTATTTTTTATAATTGAAAATGTGTTGCTTGATTATAATTTATATAGTAGTATTTTAGTTATGAATGAAAAGAAACACATGGAGGATAAACACCACATGTCAAATGTAACTAACAATCCAATAAATTTCATATCTTTATTGAAATTAATTATGTTTGCATGTCAATAATGATAGATATCACCATTATATTAAAATTTTCATAGATAATAACATGACATATCATAGTCTCTTTATTTTCAATCAAAATAACCATTATTGTTCTCACAATTTAAAAAATGTCATTGACATTTTACTTTAAATAATATTTTTATAAATATTTTTATTTAAAATATTTTCTTTATATTTTAAAAAAAATGAGCAGTATTTGGTTTGAAGTTATACCGTGTGTTAGTATTAACCCAAAAAAAAAAAAAAATGAAGTTGAAATGTCAGGGGGGGGCATGTGACCCCCCTAGACCCTTAGTGACTCCTCCCCTGGACATGCCACCTTGCAATTGGCCCAGGCTTCGTCCATGACCATCCGACGGCGACACAGTACAAATGTGTGGGTTGCCAGTCTAATAATTGGCTTGGGTTAAATGCGGCCTGGTTAACTGTAATAAAATGAGATATGAGGTGGCAAAAGCCATCCAAAAGTTTATTAGGATAAAACATTTATTTATTTTTTTAAATATCATTATACCCTTTAATCAAATTATTAAAATGACCAAGTTTTAAACCTAACTCAAACCATCTCCTCTCAATTCTGGCATCCCTCTGACTAGCCATCCCAACTTTCGGTTAGTTGTTCCCAAAACCTTTCACATTGTCACCTCCTCTTCTGCCACCTATGATCAGCCATCCCTTCCCCATTGTCACCACCTCTTTCTCCTTTTTCTCTTCTTCTACTTCGTATCCTTTCTATCTTCACCACCACCACCACCTCCTTTTTGTTTTTTTCTTGTTTTTTTTTTTGTTTGACCTGCGATCCCTCTTCTACGACTTGCTCCCATCGCAAACTCCCCTTCCCAATCCCTTTTTTTTTTTTATTCTTCTTTTTACTTCTCCGAAAAGCCTAGATCTGAGGTGGCAAAAGTGGAGGACGTGGTTGCCGGTTGTAGAGGGTAATAGAGGGACAAAGGCAACGAGATTGTAGAGGGGGTGGCGGTGAGGGGCGATAGTGAGGGGATTACATCAAAAGGGTGCCAAAGATGGCTGTTTGCAATCTATGTCTATTGGCAATTTTTGCATTTGTGCACTCTGAAATTGAAGTTAATCGCTTTGAAATCGAAGTTGTTCGCCCATAATTCGAAGTTGTTCGGTGATAGTCGGTATATTGTCCATTTGCACTTGTTCTTTATCTCTACATTGTGAATTTGTAAGCAAGCACTATCCAATAAAACCACCGCAATCATGACAACAATAAAATAATTTATTTTTGTTTCGCTCCATCTCAAAAATTCGAATAGTTGTTTTTTTCCAGCATTTAAGACAATTTTTGTTGCAATATGTCAATTGATTTGAGATACTGCCATTAACACTTGAAGTTGACATCTACAAAAATATAAAGCCAAATTTTAATAATTTAGACAACCTACTCTTTTTCAGAATAAAACTTGATTCCTTTATTGGTATAGGTTAAATAAATCATGCCAAATAGAAAGCACTACCACCAATGATAATTTGAGCAAACATAGAGGTTCAAGCAAGCATACCTAATCTCAAAAGCAGGGCCATATAATTCAAAAAAAAAAAAAAAAAAAAAACCAGTGAATAAGTTTGAATGCTCAAAGTGAAATTTAAGTGAAAATTTTAACCTAATTGAAATTCTAAAAAAAATAAAAATTTGAATCAATTGAATTCTTGTATATATGAAGAACAATATCAAACCACAGTGCTAAGAAAAAACAACAACAATCGAATTGAAAAACAACAACAACAACAACAACAATTGAAAAAAATAGTGTACAATTCTTTAAAAAAAAAAAAAAAAAAAAAAAAAAAAAAAAAAAAACAGTGTTAATAAATTTTCAGCTCAAATGCTCCAACCTCAATATCAATTAATTGAATTCTTGTATATATCAACAACAACAACAACAACAACAGATTATCATTTTTTTTTTCCTTTAAAAAAAATACCCTAATTCAAGAAACCAGTTTTTATGGTTATTTAGTCCAAGGTTTTTTAGAAATTGAACTGAAACATACATTCAATTGAATCCTTCTATATATCAATAACAACAACAACAACATATTATCATTTTTTTTTTTTTTGTCCTTTAAAAAAAACCCCCCAAATTCAAGAAACCAATTCCTATGGTGATTTAGATCAAGGTTTTTCAGAAATTAAATTGAAACATACATTCAATTGAATTCTTCTATATATCAACAACAACAACAACAACAAAAAATTATCATTTTCTTTTTTTTTTCCTTTAAAAAAAAAACCCTAATTCAAGAAACTAGTTCGTATAGTGATTTAGATCAAGGTTTTTAAGAAATTGAACTTAAACATACATTCAAACCCTAAATCAATTTATAAATTACATATACACATACACTGTATTACACAGACGTGCACACACATATACACACACACAAACATACAATCCCTAACCCTAAATCAATTTGTAGTAATATATCACTAAGTTGGAGTCGCTAGTTCGGGTCAGAGACAGAGAGTCGATTGGCTTGGTCGAAGAGAGAGAGAGAGTCGAGAGAAGACAGATCTGTCGAGAAAAGACAGAGAGTTGAGAGAAGTGAGTCCGGCGGGATTGAGAATCGAGAAGCAAGTCCTGTGATTGTCGTAAGTGAGGATAGATGGAGGCTCAGTCAGAGAGAGATTTGATCGCCGTCGGGATTGGAGAGTTGTCACTGGGGTTGGAGAGCTATGCTCGTCGGGGAGCTCTAGGTCGAAGAAAGAGAGAGACACACAACAACGAATACACAGAGAGAGAGAGAGAGAGAGAGAAGAGAAGAGAAGGAATGAGCAAATAGAAGAGAGAGAGAGAGCGAGAGTGAGAGAGACAGTGAAGACTCTAAAAATGATTTTGAAATTTGAAATCAATGAGAAAGAGAGAGAAAAAGGGCGAGTTAGCAACAGTGGTTGCCACGTCGGCGCTATGTCATTAGAGCAGCTCTAGAGCTCTTATTCCAAAACATTATTGATACTAGGAATTACTCTGTGTAGACATCCCATTTTTGACTGTCCTCAAGACTTGGACGTCACCGTTTGAACACCCGGTGATCATCCATGTTTGTGTTCGTTTGGAGTTCCCGGAGGTTTCAGCTACGCGCTTTGCCTCAGGATCTCCGAACTCGACTGTTTAGTGTCTGGTTTTGCACCAAACACTTGTGTTTTGCCTTGGAGGGGCAGGGAATACCTTGTGAGGCATCCCTACACACCACCGGCCATGGCCAGAGGCCACCGGCTGGTGTTTTGTTGCCATCGGCAATGTATATTGCCGGTCGGCATTATTTGTTGCCGGTCGGCACTCAATTTTGTCAAAACGGAAATTTTGAGCAGCCGACTACTGTTCATCTACTTTATGTAGATATTTTGTGCCAGCTGTGATAGCTGGCACCCACTCTGTTCCCCTCCATACACGTGTATGGAGGGATTTCCCTCTAAGCAAGCTTGTTGAGTAAGCTTTGCAAGAGGGACTTCTATAAGAGGAGGGGTCTTCTCCTTGTTCTAGGTTAGCAAGTTTGAAGGTAAAACCAGAGCTTATACATAGATACACCATATCTCTCTATATTTCCCTCTCTCTCCTTCCTTAGTGTGTGTTTGGTAGCCCAAAAGTGCATTTTTGCCTTACTTTTGCACTAGTACACACACCATTACACCTTGCTCCGAGATTGAGTCACTTTGAGGGTTGATTCTTGAGCTTTTGGATTGATTTTGATCAAAAGAAGAGGGCTGGACCAACTGTTCTTCAAAGGATCTTCAAGGGTAATCACTTTGCTTTAGTTTCCCCAAACTTGCACTGGTTTTTCACCTATCTTGCTTGCTGATTTAGTTTTTGTGCATAGCATAAAAAAAGCTTATATTTTCATGCTTAAGAACTTTAATTAAGGGTCTTTTGTGGTTTGAGTTCAAACTCACCCTCTTAGGCCTTATTTGGCCTTTTTGGTGCTTCCTTTGTGAGGCCTTGTTTGCTTAAGTGTTTTGGTCTTCTCACCACTGAAAACCAGTGGGTTTTCAGTGGTGAGGAAGGTAATTTGAAGTTTTGTATAAGGGAGGGACACCCCTCTCCCTTCATTGCCTCATTTCCTTGCCTTTTGGCTTAAAGGGCAACATGTATGCTTGATTGATTTTGGCCCTATTTCAGAGCTTTTTGGGTGTCCTTAGGTCACATGTTATCTCTGTTTTTGGTCGGATTTGTGCCCTTTTGCATGCTTAACATACTTGCTTTACATTCCTCTATTTGGCCTAGAAATGCATCTTGTGTTTAGGCCATGATTCTTGCATGTGCTAGCCTAATTTCATGAAGGTATTGGCATTACTTTACCATGTTTAAGGTCTGTTGGCCATCTATTTCAGTCATGTTTGCCATGTTTGGTGTTCTCTCTTTGTGTTTTGGCTTGTAAGCCTTGAGCATATTGACCTCTAGCATGCATAGCTTGGACCATCCTCATGATTTAGCATCATTTAGGATCATATTTCAGCCCATAAATCATGTTTGTATGTTTATATATGTGACCTCTTTCATGCTTTGAGGATGTGCCCTTTTATGCCTAGAGATGAGTTTTGGTGCATGCATCCCATTGGAGCCACTTAAGTTGCCATATTAGTGGGTTTTGGAGTCCATTTTTACATGCTAAAATTCTGTTTTTACTTGTCTAATTCATGCCATGAATGGTCATATTGGTAGAAGTAAAGTGCCCCTTTTTTGTGCCTTAGCCTTAGGTCCATTGGCTTGCATGTTGGCATGAGTGTTTGTCCATCATTTTGGGCACTTTTGGCCACTGTTTTGAGGTGGGTTGAGGTCTGCCCCTTTAGGGTTTAGGTCCACCATTGCATGCTTGTCTCATGTTTGTTGCATGATTGCTTCATTAAGTGTTGTAACATGATGATCCTATTGCTTAAACCCTCCATGTTTGCATTGCATTTGCATCTTGCACGCCTAGCATTGCATACTTGCCATAGTAGTTGCATGGCATTTGGCATGCCTTGCATCTTGATCTCATGTTGTAGTTTTGAGTCATGTTTGCATAACATGCATTGCATTACTTGGTTTGGGGTGTCAAACCAAGTGTGAGGGTTAAGGAGCGTTCATACTATAAGTGATGCAACGTGTCTTAACCCTCAGTCACCGGGGCCTTTGACTTCGACATGATAGGGTCTCGGTCCTCATTTGTGTGTTGCATGCATTTTTACATCAAATGGCAAACTTGATCTCTTGGGCTATCATGCACAATTGATGGCTCGAGGATCGAGGGCCATGCTTCCCTGAGTTCAATACATGATGGGGAACATAAGCATGCTTACATGTGCCTAAAATCCCATGCCATATGCTGTCTGTCCTCTGTTGCTGCCAAAACTGTCTTCTGTAGGAAGTTTCTGCCGACCGGCAGAATTCAGTGCCGACTAGCCATTGGTGAATGGCCGATGACTCCATCAACAGCCGATGGAGATTATACATTGCCGGTGGGAATTTCCTCCAGCCGATGGTATTCTATAGTATGCAAGGAACCTGTCCTATAACTTTGGCATTTTTTAGAGAAGCAAGGCAGTGAAAACAGAGGCAGTAATGGTATGGTGCGGGCTTTCCAGACAAGATGGGTTCGAGCATGCATCACTCGCGCATCCCGAGGCGGGGGCTGTGGCCATCTTTCTTCCTTTTGCATTCATTCTGTTAAGTAAATTAGAAATTTTGTAATAATTTATTAGTTTATTATTCGGACTGTAATATTTATTTGGACCCTCCGAGTGAGGGCAATTGTGTAATAAGTGTGCGTGAGTGTGAGTATGTCTTCCAACCCCATGTCTTTCTTCCTTTTTATTTACCTGCTTATGATGGTAGACTAGGGCATATTTAAAATTAGCATACCTTATGCTATGCATGCGTGCATTCATGCATTTGTATTGCATGCATCAAGCTCGGTACATCACGCTAACTGCAATTGTACTTCAATTCCGATTTGAATACATGCATCAATGGACTGCATTTCACATGCCATGCTTAGGTTAGCTGAGCCTACTCTAATTGCATCCTGTATGTGTTGCATTAGTCAAATTGACATGAACTAGGACCACGCATGTTTGCTAACTAGTTTATTGTTTTGGCACGGAGTACGATGTAAGTGTTTATGCTTTAGCATCTCGCATGAGTGTGAATGCTATCATGACAGCATGCTTACCATGTGGCTAGATGCTTATGTGATAAACTGTTTGAATGCCTATGGGTGAAGGTTGGGTTGTTTGAGTTGGAAAAACTCGTTGAAATCCGTGTTTTAGCCTACTTGCGAGTAGCAAATTCCAAAATGTTTTTCAAGACAAACGGATATGCAATGTTTATTTCCAAATTAGGCAATCTAGTCTATACTTGTATGCTGTGCGCATCACATAGTAAATCTAGGCTAATAACCGGAATAAGAACGCATAAAGTTTTCAAAACTAGATATCACGGCTAGTAGAGGCCGGTCTTCAGACCGGGCGAGTGGGGGTGCTCATAGCTGACCTTCCCCAATCGTACCCAAGCTCCCTAGCCGAGGCAACTTTGGCAATGACGGACACGTGGCCTTTGGCACCGAGTCAGGGTTTCCTAAATTTTCCCATTAAAAAATATTTAGGTGGCGACTCTGTATCTGGCAAAGCAATCCATGTTTGGCACCTCTTTTCAAAAAATCTGTTTGTCAAAACGATTTACCGGATTTGGACTCTTTGGTTAAGATTAAGAACCGTGACACAAATCGAGTCTGAACTGTAGCACGAGGCCCACGGGCGCGTCTACAGTTTCTGGCGACTCTACTGGGGAGTTAGAGAGCTTGACTCGAACTCGTGATATCCTATTTTGATCTCATTTATGTGTCTCTTTGCATTGCATGTGCATTGGTGCGCCTAGGACACCGTGTTTGCCATCTGCCATTCCTGCGCGGTTTGCCGGAGGGTTGTCTTGTCAAGGCATGACCATAAGGCTGACCGGTTATGGGCTCTGACAGCATGGGAACACAAACCCCGGTTTTACCGGGGCACCCTTTTTGACCATTCGACCTAGTGCATATCGAAATCCATAGTGACCATTCCAAGTTAGGACAAGTTGCTTACCCGATGTTAGGTTGTTTGAAACCGCTGCGTGCGTAGTGAAACCCTAACTCCTGACAAAATAGGACAGGGAAACCCTACCCCTCCATAGGGGTGTTTTGGCTCTCAATTATCTGTTATGTGTTGTTAGAGTGTGTCTCTACAAGGTGCATGTATCAGTTTGCGAGTTTGGGCATCAGGCCTGCGGGCACCAGTTCAGTGTTTTGAGAATCAGTTATCTGCGGGTATCAGGTTCATTTTTTAGGAACAGTGATTCTGGGGAACAGTGATCAGTATCAACGAACAGTGTGTTCGGCTTACCAACTGTGTATTATGAATACTTCAACTGCACGTTGTATGTGTTTATTTTATGCCCTTATGCTGTCTGATTGTTTGTTTATTTACTGCTTTATTTATCTTTTTGCTAGGTAGTTTAGCACCATTACTTCCAACCCGGTAGATATTCCCCAAGCACTCTAGGTTAGAGGTCGTCGGCTCCATCGATCTGAGGATCTGGTAGACGAACAACCAGTGTACCACTCTCTACCCCCGGTTACTAGATGGAGGACAGCTAGGCAGAGGGCATCAGTTCAACAGTCAATACAGAGGGCTTTGTCTACCCCACCTGTGTACAGTAGGGATCAGGGTTCTGCTTCACCCACAGAGAGGGAACATATACCGACAATTCAGTTAGAACAAAACAGTATGGCTAGTTTAGAGGAGATGGTGCGCCAACTCCAAGAAAGCATGAAAATGATGCAGCAGGATGTTGTTCGGCAGGCAGAGTTCGCCAAGCAGCAGGCCACGATTGTGAGCGAACAAGCAGAGTTAATCGTGAGGTTACAACAGTAAAACGGAGCATCTGCTTCGCAACAAGTTCCTCCCCCACCAAGGGTTCTGATACCCGAAGAAACACAGACTGCCCGGAATGTCCAAGAGGATACCGACCTTCCAACGGGGCCAGCTCCGCCCCCGATTCCGCCACAACTATCCAAGGCACCCACGCCTGTCAATATACCGGACTCTCCTTTTGAGTTCGAAATGGACCCCACAGCCTTAAAATTGAGTAAGTTGGAAAAGATGTTCAAAAGATCCCAGGGAGTCAAGACCATCCCTGACATCAAAGATGGGTATACCGACGCAGCCGTGACGCTACCTGACAGATTCAAGATGCTGCACATTGATCGATTTGATGGGTCTGGAGACCCTATGGTGCACCTAAGATTGTTTTCAGACATCCTAAGGCCAATGGGCCTCACTAGACTGCAGAAGCTGTCTCTATTTGGCCAAACCCTGTCGGGTGTAGCGGCCATATGGTATGCCAAATTGGAGGATGACGTCAAGAGGAGTTGGGACGAGATGGCTGAGGCCTTCATCTTGCAGTACTCATACAATACACAAATTGAGATTACGACCCGGGATCTCGAGACAACGAGGCAAGAACCCAAAGAGAGCTTCTCAGAATTCGTAACCAGATGGCGGGCTAAGGCTTCGATGATGACCTTAAGGCCCACAGACAAAGACCAGATTCGGATGATTGTGCGCAATCTTCAGCCAAAGCTAATGCAGAAGATGATTGTACTCCCCTTCCCTACCTTTTCAGATCTACATGAAATGGGGGTGCAGATTGAGGATGCCTTAAAGCAAGGCTTAATTGATAATGACCGGGAGCAACCCCGCAGAACTTTCAACCGTAACACTAATGCAGGCCCGAGTGGCACTACGACTACCAAGACCTCCGAAGTGAGTATGGTCACCACCAACCCTCCCCTAAGAACTACGGCAGCCGCACCATTCTCCGGTGCATCCGGAAGCAACCCGCAAACAGTCAAATACCCACCCAAAAACATCAGAACCTTCGCTCCACTTTATATGCCCCTGTCCAAAGCTTTGGGGGTCTTAATCAGAAAGGGGCATCTGAAGCCCCTAGAGCCGCGGCCCTTACCAGAAAGACTCCCCGCTACCCACAACCCCTTTAAATATTGTGCATTTCACCAACAGCACGGTCATGACACCGACCTGTGCTTCCGATTGCGTCATGAGATTCAAGATCTCATCGACAACGGGGTGATTTTGCCTCCCGAGAAACCCAACGTTACTACAAACCGTCTCCCCACACATAACCAAACTCCACCACCCAAAAGAGTCAACTTCATCCAAGCTAGGGTCGTGCCTTACGATCCTAGCATCTATATCACTCCTTCCCACCTGCCTAAGCCGGAAGTGTTCCTTCCCGATTGCACCAATTTGTGCATGATGGACATCTCCCTCGCCCAACCTGAGCCAACGGTGGTGACTATTGAGAACAGGAGAGAGAAGACTCCAAAGGAGAAGGGGGTTGTTGAGCCAGAGTCTGCGGAATCTGGGAGTGGTGTTGGGAATGCTTATAGTTCGAGTGACTACATTTTGTCAATGGACCAGGACAGGCCAGATATGGAATTACCAACAGAGGGGGAGCTGTGTGTGATCCAAGGGGACAGTCTGGGACGGGGAACGGATGATGCAATGGCTGTGGAAGAGGACCTTGCCAAGCTCCAGTTTTACAGTAACCAAGATCCAGAGGACTTAGCCGTCAACTGGTTCGATTATGAGGAATCAACAGAGGCTACGGGATGGTTAGATGATCAACCAGATGTGGTGGAGGAGCTTCAGCCGTAACAAGGCCCGGCAGGGACAGGAATATCAGTGACAGCCGGAAGGGTTGAAGAACAGAGTGCATCGCCAGAAAGCGCCGGTGTCGAGAATTTCGCTCGGGATTGGAGCATTTCGAGTACAGGGATTATTGAACAGTCAGAACAGGGAAGATTCGAAGATTCTGAGAGAATCAGGAAGGCAAAAGCCCGTGTAGGGATTGAGACTACTGCGAGTACAGAAAGGGAGAATGCCGCGAGCATAGGAATAGAAGGTGCTGCGAGTATGAGAACAGTCATGCCAGAACCGGACAGGTGCCTGTCAGCAGCAGATGAAATGTGGTGGGAGGATGATGATCTATGTCTTGCCCACACAGACGAAGATTGGGGGAGTAACCAACCAGATGATACCTGGTATATCGGCGAAGTCGATCACATGACTAGGAGTGGACGGTATTTCAAGCCTCCACACCTAGATCAACTAGAGGCGTCTGGAAAAGATAGGGAGGCAGAAAAGCAAAAGGAAAAACAACTCGAGGACGAGGCCGTATTGAGACAATTGAAGAAGATACAAGCAGACATCTCCATCTGGGGGCTGCTTATGGCTTCTCGAGTACATAGGCAAGCTGTCCTTTCAGCCATGGACAAAGCTAAGCTTTCTATAGACACCACGCCCGAACAACTGGTGGGCCTAGTCTTTTCGGGAGGAGCTACCCCGATGCTGACCTTTTCTGACAAAGAACTACCACCTGATTGTGCGAACCATAACAAGCCGCTCTACATCTCTGTGGAGTGCAGAGATAAATGGATACCCGTAGTGCTTGTCGACATAGGGTCCGCCATCAATGTCTGTCCGGCAAGGACAGCCTACGCGATCGGTTTGAAAATCGCGGATTTTGTGCCAACGGCCCAGGTGATTCGGGCGTATGATAACACGAGCCGGGAAGTAATGGGAACGGTTAAGATTCAAACAAAGGTTGGGCCGGGACAGCATGGGATAGATTTCCATGTCTTGGAGGTTCCTGCAACTTTCAACCTGCTTTTGGGGCGACCGTGGCTACATCAGGTAAAGGCGGTCTCCTTCACCCTACATCAAGTGGTGAAATACCCCTATGGGAAGGGAGTAGCCATTGTTTTCGGAAATTCATCAATTCATCTGCCGCCGGAGGTATCTACGCCTGTTCTAGAAATCAAGCACGGTATGGAAGATGTGTTCATATCGGGTTTTACCTTGGCTGAGGCTCGGGTTGTACAGGACATCATGGCAGCTAATGAAGGGGTATATGTCAGTGCCCAAGCAGTCTATCTCATGAACAAACCCCAGCACATCCCCGGGATGGGATTGGGAAAGAGCGGCCGGAAAGGCGTCGCGGCATTGGCCGAAGTGCCACACAACCCTCATACCTTCGGGTTGGGTTACCTACCCACCAAAGAGGACTGGATAAGGAAAGGAAAGGAGATGGCCGGAAGGGCCAGAGCGAAACAGATGGGGAAGCCCTTTGACTTAATGCACCGGCCCATTCAGGGTACCCTAAACGGACGCTTCGTTCGGGAGGGGGAGGACTTTCCGTTCTGTGGCTTCCCAGAGCCGTGGCTGAACGCAGAGAGGAAGCGCGTACCGGGGTTTGAGATTTTCTTTGACCTGCAGCTACCTAAGAATGACATCGCCGAAGAGCAGACAGACCCATTAGCCGAGGCTGAGCAAAGTAAGGAAGTGCAGTCTGAGGACGCTGAAAATGAAATGGGGGTAGCACTGGCATGTCTACTTTCAGATCCTTCGATCGAAGAGAAGTGCTTGGGGGACAACTCCTTGGTATACATGATTGGGAATGAAACGGCTGCGGGCCTGCCATCAACTATTTTGGATGCATCCATCGCACCCTCTCTCGTCTGGCAATATGAAGATGAATTTTTATCAAGCAGCACCGGGTCAGGTAGTGAGCCGGAATCTGATTCCGCCGAGTCTTGTGAGTCGGAATCAGGTTCCAGCTCAACTGAGTCTAAGTCTAGTATTCCTGGGGGTGATAACCCGGATGCCACAGTCCTGTCTAGGTCGTCATTTTCTTTCTCTTTTGAGTCTGTTGTAACAGAAGAATCGGACGGCTTGGAAGTATTTAATGAGAATGATGTGGATGTGGTTTCCGAGTATTTTTCTGTGCCTTTGATTTATTGCTTAAATCAGGATTTTCAAAATTTTGATGAAAACGATGAGGATGAAATTCCTCCGGTTTTGCAACGATTAATTGGTCAAGAGCAGGAAAGATTTGTTAAACCCTTAATGGATGAAATCACTACTGTGAATGTTGGTACTGAGAAGGACTCGCAGCTGGTCCAGATTGGGTCCACGTTGTCTTCAGAGGAACGCGAGCGCTTAGTCGCTTTATTAAAAGATTTCAAAGACGTTTTCACGTGGTCCTACGAAGACATGCCTGGAATCGATCCTGAGATTGCACAGCACCGGGTCCCTCTCGACCCCGAGGCCCGACCGATCAAACAGAAGCTCAGAAGGATTCGTCCGAACTGGGCCATCAAAATTAAGGAAGAGGTCACCAAGCAAATTGATGCAGGCTTCCTGTTGGTATCCGAATACCCGACTTGGTTGGCCAACATTGTTCCAGTGCCAAAGAAGGATGGCAAGATCCGAGTATGCGTGGATTTCAGGGATTTGAATAGAGCTAGTCCGAAGGACGACTTTCCCCTGCCGCATATTGATGAGTTGGTGGATTTTACAGCGGGGCATGCTTTGCTTTCGTTCATGGATGGCTTCTCAGGTTACAATCAGATAGTGATGGCACCCGAAGACCGGGAGAAGACTTCTTTCACCACCCCGTGGGGGACATACTGTTACAGAGTGATGCCGTTTGGGTTGAAGAATGTTGGAGCCACATATCAACGGGCTGCAACCACAATACTGCATGACATGATCCACAAAGAGGTTGAGGTGTATGTGGACGACATGATTTTCAAGTCCAAAGAAAGAGAAGGCCACTACACCGCCTTGTAAATTTTTTTCCAAAGGATCAGAGAATTCTGGCTACGGCTAAATCCTCAGAAGTGTACATTCGGTGTTACAACGAGAAAAATGCTAGGATTTCTGATTACACAAAGGGGCATCGAAGTCGACCCTTCCAAAATCAAGGCCATCTTAGAAATGCCATCACCAAGGAATGAAAAGGAGGTGCGAGGCTTTCTAGGTAAAGTGCAATTCATAAGACGGTTTATTTTCAAATTAACCTTGACTTGTGAACCACTCTTTGGTCTCCTGAAGAAAGGAAAGAAATTCCAATGGGACGGCCGATGTCAAGCAACTTTTGAACAGATTAAAGAATATTTACAAAACCCGCCCGTGTTATCGCCGCCAGAGCAGGGAAGACCGTTGATATTGTATCTTTCAGTGACTGAAACCACGATGGGTTGCATGCTCGCACAAGAGTCAGAGGACAAAGTGGAAAGGGCCATCTACTATCTAAGCAAGGAGATGCTAGATTACGAGACCCGCTACACTCTGCTGGAGAAGGCCTGTTTGGCCTTGGCATGGGCTACCAGCAAACTGCAGCACTACCTGTTAGCTCACTCTGTAATGTTGGTTTCACGCTTGGATCCCATCAAATATCTTTTCGAGAAATCGGCACTTACGGGTAGGCTAGCTCGTTGGCTGCTGTTGCTTTCTGAATTTGATCTAAAGTATGTGACATGCAAGTCAGTAAAAGGAAGAGCGGTAGCGGAGTTCCTTGCTGACCACCCGGTTGAGGGGGATGAGGCGGTTGAGTACCTATTCCCAGATGAAGCCATTCTGCACGTCGAAAATGAAACTTGGACAATGTACTTTGACGGAGCGTCAAACCAGTACGGGTATGGGATAGGAGTGTTGCTGATAGCGCCTGACGATTCCCGTATCCCCTTAGCATTCAAGCTCCGGTTCAAAGTCTTGAACAATGAAGCAGAATATGAGGCATGTATTGCCGGTCTAGAAGCAGCCCTAGAACTAGGGGCAAGGCGTTTGGACGTCATTGGGGACTCGAACCTTGTTGTGTCTCAAGCAAAAGGAGACTGGAAAGTCAAAGAGGAGAAGATGATAATTTACCACCAGACCTTGGATTTGTTAATTCCTCGGTTCGAGAAGCTAAGTTTCACTCACCTAGTGAGAGAGAACAACAGGTTCGCAGATTCACTAGCAACTCTATCTTCCATGATAGACATCCCGTCCGGAGTCCGGATGCGTCCAGTCATTATTGACCAGAAGTTTGCACCGGCGTATGAATCAATCGCCGCCATAGACGAAGTTCAGGACGCAAACCCCTGGTATTACGACATTTGGAACTTCTTGGAGAAGGAAGCATATCCACTAGGGGTAAACGCCAAGGATAAAAGGGCAATCAGAAGAATGGCCGTTCAGTTCATCATCTGCGGGGGTAAGCTGCATAAGAGAGGCCATCTGGGAATGCACAAGCTATGTGTCGAAGCCGAAGAATCGAAGCGCCTGATGGAGGCCATCCATGGGGGAGAGTGCGGTGCACACATGAACGGAGTAATGCTAGCATGGAAAATCCTTCGACAGGGATACTAATGGTCCACCATGGAGGAGGATTGCATTAGTTTTGTTCGGCGATGCCACAAGTGTCAAATCCATGCGAACCGCATGAACATCCCGCCGTCAAAACTGTATAACATGACTTCGCCATGGCCATTTTCAGTTTGGGGAATTGATGTGATCGGGGCTGTCACTCCAAAGGGATCTAATGGGCATGAGTTCATTCTGGTCGCGATAGATTACTTTACAAAGTGGGTCGAGGCCCAACCATATGCCGTGTTGAAGGCGTCGCACGTCGCAAAGTTCATCAGAAACAACATCATCTGTCGCTACGGGGTCCCAAACGAGATTATTTTGGATAATGGTTCCCACTTTAAGAAGGAAGTAATTGACTTGTTGGAGAAATATAACGTGGCTTTTCATAAGTCATCCACATACCGGCCGCAAACCAACGGAGCAGTTGAGGCCGCCAACAAGAACATCAAGCATATACTGCGGAAGATGGTGGAAACCTACCGGGATTGGCCAGATAAGCTGCCGTTTGCTCTGTGGGGCTACAGGACTTCAATTAGAACTTCTACCGGAGCGACTCCGTATTCATTAGTTTATGGGATGGAGGCCGTTCTACCTATCGAAGTTGAGGTTCCGTCATTACGAGTATTGGCTAAGTGTCAAATAACCGAAGCAGACTGGCAGCAGAGCAGGTTTGAGGAACTCATGCTCTTTGATGAGAGACGACTGAAAGCATTGTACCATGTTCAAGGTTATCAGCGCAGAATTGCCCGGGCTTTTGACAAGAAAGTTAAGTCCAGGAATCTAAAGGAAGGAGATTTGGTGCTCAAGGACAACCGAGCTCCCATCCACGACCCAAGGGGCAAGTTCAGACCTAATTGGACTGGTCCCTACATCATCAAAGCTATCTGGTCAGGTGGAGCTGTGGTTCTGATGGACCTAGATGGCCTGGAATTTTCCCAACCGATCAACATGGACAAGTTGAAGAAATATTACCCCTGAGAGGCTCGCTAGGCCGAAAACCCGAAAGGGCAACCTAGGCAAAAGTTAGAGCATAGAAAATTGGAAAATATAAAAACTGAGCTCGCAAGGTTGAAAACCCGCAAAGGGCGACCTTGGCAAAAGTTAGAGCGTAAAAGGAGAGTGAAAATACTCGAGTGAACCTGAGCCTGAACTACGTAAGGCTTGATTCCCATCTTTGGGATACGTAGGCAACTTCATCCTGGAGTTCAGCCATAAACACTTCCCCGATCAACTTTGTCCATTTGATCGTCTCGGCCATCTGTGTCTATTCGGCATTCAAGGGTTCGGTTATGATCTCCGGCGCAGTGCTCTTCAGACTAGGGGCAACTTTCCGTTGCCATGCGGTGCCGCGGTACTCTTCAGACTAGGGGCAACTTTCCGGTTACAGGGATCCGGGGTTGTGCATCTCGGTGACAGATCTCAGGCGTGTCCAGTTCTAATCCGCATCGAAAATGTTTTTGAAAAGTTTTAATAAAAGCTGACTTTGTTCAAATAAATCTTTTTATGACTAAGACCATTTTTGGACCAAAGCGGAAAATTTTCAGTGCCACAACCTTCAATTTCATTGATTTCAAAACAGAGTTTTTCCTGCTCTTGCATACAATCAAAGTTGCTTTTTATTACATTCATAAACAAAACTTAAAAGTACTAATAAAGCAATAAATCCGGGACATAGTCAAGTCAGGTGTTCCTGTGCCCCCTCCCAGAGCTGGTCAAAGCCTCTAACGCCAAGATGGGCCCGACCTGTGCCTCCTCATTAAGCCAATCCAAGCACTCATCAGACAAAGTGCAACTGAAAGTAGGAGTAGGGGCCAGGAGTTCTCTCGTCCTCCACGCGGTGGCCTGCCAAGCAAGCTGTGCGCCTCGGGCTGGGAATGCAGCAGGATACTCTACCCCCTCTGGCGGGCAAGTCTGATCATGGCTGAGTTGGCGTCGAATCCGGAATGGGAAGTAGAATACACAGTGAGTGAGACCAATCAATTGAATCCCAGTCTGCCGGGGCATATTGTAGCTCATTGCCGGAAGGCTCAGCCAAGGGCACCGCCAAGCGATACGGTCTGCGGACAAGGGCACATCCAAGCGAACCACCATCCCTCATCCAGGGCATTGACTAAACGGTGCCGGAAGAAGTAGCCGCGAGCCGAATACGCTGGGCAAGAGTCCACAACCTGCAGTTTGTCCATCAACCATACCTGGGGAGGATGAAAAATGAGAGAATAAAGAATAGAGAGATGTACGAGGAGAGGAAAGTGAGAATAGGATTTTTGTGAGAAAAGACCGAGCTTGAGGGCCAAGTGATGTGAGCAATGCAAATGTGAGGTTGGGTGGGAAACATTACCTGCAGTAATAGTGGACTCCCTGCTAATCTGGTCGTCTCATGACGATAAAAGGCGTCTAAGCCCATCAACGTCTCAGCCAGAGTCATGGCAATATACTTCAAGCCTTGGGCAACCTCGGTCAGCCGGACACTAGACCCTCCGGAACCTGAGACAAATAGAAAATGAGATAGCATGCACAAACAGAGGGTGTGTCGCCGGAAGCCTTGCCAGTGATGGTTGTTGCGATCACCAGCATCAGAAAACCGATCGATCAAACTCAGAATGTCCAGCATACCGTCACAAATCAGAGACCGAGCGTCACGCATACTGAGTCCACACATTCGCCCTAAGGATTGGGCATGGCCAAAATTGAGTTGGGACAGGAGCTCCTCGTCGCGCTCGGACTCCATTAAGGCTTGGAAATCTTCAAAGGTAGGACATATCTCTTGCCCAGCGAAGCTAAAGACATGCGTCACCAGATTCCAAAACCTTGCCGCAGCATGAAAAAACGAGAGGTGCAATGGGGTACGACCCAGAGTGAATAGTGCATTTATACCGAAACCCCGGAAATTCAACTTTTCCGAGCCATCCAAGCTAGCAATCCAAGCTGTGAGATTTTGAGCAAGAAACTCTTCCATTAGAGCAAATCAATGTGGAATTGAGAAAAACTACGAAGATGGGGTCTTTTGTAGGAGATAAGGTTGGATGGAGGATAGGTGTCAACATTCTGGTGATTCCCTCATTAACAGCCGGCCGGCCAAATATTCTGCCGACTGACTATTATCTTTTGCTGACCGAACAATTTTATGGCCGGTGGCCATTCCTTGCGGCCGATGGCCTCTACTCCTGACCGATAGGCTTCCTCCTGGTTCCCTGAGCTGTTTATGCTAGGGATTGGGGAACTCCACCACCTCCGATCCTTCCCCCGGTGATCGATTCTTGCGGAGTCACACCTGTCTGCTTATCAAGTCATTGAACATTTGCTTATCGAGTTGTATTTTACTCTCTTTGAGCTTTTGATTTGTTTATCAAGTTGTACTCACACTCGTTTGGTTATATCATGCCTTTGTTTTGCTTATCGAGTTGTAAGTCGGTTCACTACCTGATTATTATGATGCAAATATTCAGTGTTCAAAATATGTTCAATTTCGTTCACATTGTGGTGTGATACCTTGCGATGCGATGCATAGAAAGTTTACAAATGCAACATCTTTTGAACAAAATGGTTGTTTCATTCCCATCACGTGTTTTGCAAAATATGTAATTTTGAGAAAAAAATAAAACCTGCCCGAGGCAGTGCAATGTGCTTAAACTACCAGTAAAAAGGAAAGTAAAGCATAGAATGGCAGGGTAGCAAAGTGTCGGGATTGGTACCGGTAAAACTCCCCTTGCGGTCAGCGCACCTTCCGTACCTTTGTTCGGGTCAACTACACGGTTTGGCACCTTCGTCACTCGAGGCGATACGGGAAAGCACACTTTTGAAACGTGAACCTTCGAGTTGACCTCAGGCCACAACTTCTGCGAGCAATGCTCGATACGTACGAAGAACGTCCCGTCTCGTATCCTTTTCATATCTTGTGAATTCCACAAAATTGTTTCAATTATGCTGTGTTACAGCACCTTATATTCCAGCATCGTGAATAACATGTTTTACTTACATGTGTACATTCAACTCTTCTCAATTCATTACTTGCGTAGACCGCATGTTTTGCTTGCATAGACTGCATGTTTTGATTGCGTAGACCGCATGTTTATAATCAATTTCATTACCTGCGTAGACCGCATGTTTGATTGCGTAGACCGCATGTTTATAATCAATTTCATTACTTGCGTAGACCGCATATTTTACTTGCGTAGACCGCATGTTTAATCAACTTCATTACTTGCGTAGACCGCATGTTTTGCTTGCGTAGACCGCATGTTTAATCAACTTCATTACTTGCGCAGACCGCATGTTTTGCTTGCGTAGACCGCATGTTTTGCTTGCGTAGACCGCATGTTTAATCGACTTCATTACTTGCGTAGACCGCATGTTTTGCTTGCGTAGACCGCATGTTTAATCAACTTCATTACTTGCATAGTCCGCATGTTCTGATTGCGTAGACCGCATGATTGTTCAAATTCATTACTTGCATAGACCGCATGTTTTGCTTGCGTAGACCGCATGTTTTACTTGTGTAGACCGCATTCTTATGTTCAATTTCATTACTTGCGTAGACCGCATGTTTATGATCAATTTCGTTGCCTGCATAGACCGCGCGCTCCACTTTCATCTCCGTACCTTCACAGCACTGTTATGCTTCCCACTTGCTTTGCGTTGTCACGCATTTCAAGTACACTATTATGCATGTTGCTAACAATATTGTACCTGTTAAGTTTGTTTTCTTTGCAGGCACGATATTGTATGTACGGTTCATTTGAGGTTGGTGCAACCAGACGAACCGCACAGGTATTATATCCTCCGAGTGAGACGTATCGAGAATTACATAATTCTCTTACATCCTTTCTGCATTATAGTGTAGTTTGGTGTATGCTAGCTTAAAATTATCGCATGTATGCTTCATTACAGCTTTCTTTGCATGATCATAAGTTATGTCCAGCCCTGTGCATTGTCTTGCATCTTGCCCCCGCCTTCGGGCGCGTACCTTGTTTGTCTTGCATGTTTGTCTGAGTCTTCGGCCTTGTCAAAAATGGGTCGTCTCTGGGCTTTGACACTGACTCCCGTCATTGTTATGACTTTCGAGTTCTGTCAAAGAGGGGCAACTGTAGACACCCCATTTTTGACCGTCCTCAAGACTTGGACGTCACCGTTTGAACACCCGGTGATCATCCATGTTTGTGTTTGTTTGGAGTTTCCGGAGGTTTCAGCTACGCGCTTTGCCTTAGGATCTCCGAACTCGATTGTTTAGTGTCTGGTTTTGTACCAAACACTTGTGTTTTGCCTTGGAGGGGCAGGGAATACCTTGTGAGGCATCCCTACACACCACCGGCCATGGCCAGAGGCCACCGGCTGGTGTTTTGTTGCCATCGGCAATGTATATTGCCGGTCGGCATTATTTGTTGCCGGTCGGCACTCAATTTTGTCAAAACGGCAATTTTGAGCAGCCGACTACTGTTCATCTACTTTATGTAGATATTTTGTGCCAGCTGTGATAGCTGGCACCCACTCTGTTCCCCTCCATACACGTGTATGGAGGGAAATGTATGGAGGGATTTCCCTCTAAGCAAGCTTGTTGAGTAAGCTTTGCAAGAGGGACTTCTATAAGAGGAGGGGTCTTCTCCTTGTTCTAGGTTAGCAAGTTTGAAGGTAAAACCAGAGCTTATACATAGATACACCATATCTCTCTATATTTCCCTCTCTCTCCTTCCTTAGTGTGTGTTTGGTAGCCCAAAAGTGCATTTTTGCCTTACTTTTGCACTAGTACACACACCTTTACTCCTTGCTCCGAGATTGAGTCACTTTGAGGGTTGATTCTTGAGCTTTTGGACTGATTTTGATCAAAAGAAGAGGGCTGGACCAACTGTTCTTCAAAGGATCTTCAAGGGTAATCACTTTGCTTTAGTTTTCCCAAACTTGCACTAGTATTTTACCTATCTTGCTTGCTGATTTAGTTTTTGTGCATAACATAAAAAAGGCTTATATTTTCATGCTTAAGAACTTTCATTAAGGGTCTTTTGTGGTTTGAATTCAAACTCACCCTCTTAGGCCTTATTTGGCCTTTTTGGTGCTTCCTTTGTGAGGCCTTGTTTGCTTAAGTGTTTTGGTCTTCTCACCACTGAAAACCAGTGGTTTTTCAGTGGTAAGGAAGGTAATTTGAAGTTTTGTATAAGGGAGGCACACCCCTCTCCCTTCATTGCCTCATTTCCTTGCCTTTTGGCTTAAAGGGCAACATGTATGCTTGATTGATTTTGGCCCTATTTCAGAGCTTTTTGGGTGTCCTTAGGTCACATGTTATCTCTATTTTTGGTCGGATTTGTGCCCTTTTGCATGCTTAACATACTTGCTTTACATTCCTCTATTTGGCCTAGAAATGCATCTTGTGTTTAGGCCATGATTCTTGCATGTACTAGCCTAATTTCATGAAGGTATTGGCATTACTTTACCATGTTTAAGGTCTGTTGGCCATCTGTTTCAGTCATGTTTGCCATGTTTGGTGTCCTCTCTTTGTGTTTTGGCTTGTAAGCCTTGAGCATATTGACCTCTAGCATGCATAGCTTGGACCATCCTCATGATTTAGCATCATTTAAGATCATATTTCAGCCCATAAATCATGTTTGTATGTTTTCATATGTGATCTCTTTCATGCTTTGAGGATGTGCCCTTTTATGCCTAGAGATGAGTTTTGGTGCATGCATCCCATTGGAGCCACTTAAGTTGCCATATTAGTGGGTTTTGGAGTCCATTTTTGCATGCTGAAATTCTGTTTTTACTTGTCTAATTCATGCCATGAATGGTCATATTGGTAGAAGTAAAGTGCCCCTTTTTTGTGCCTTAGCCTTAGGTCCATTGGCTTGCATGTTGGCATGAGTGTTTGTCCATCATTTTGGGCACTTTTGGCCACTGTTTTGAGGTGGATTGAGGTCTGCCCCTTTAGGGTTTAGGTCCACCATTGCATGCTTGTCTCATGTTTGTTGCATGATTGCTTCATTAAGTGTTGTAACATGATGATCCTATTGCTTAAATCGTCCATGTTTGCATTGCATTTGCATCTTGCATGCCTAGCATTGCATACTTGCCATAGTAGTTGCATGGCATTTGGCATGCCTTGCATCTTGATCTCATGTTGTAGTTTTGAGTCATGTTTGCATAACATGCATTGCATTACTTGGTTTGGGGTGTCAAACCAAGTGTGAGGGTTAAGGAGCGTTCATACTATAAGTGATGCAACGTGTCTTAACCCTCGGTCACCGGGGCCTTTGACTTCGACATGATAGGGTCTCGGTCCTCATTTGTGTGTTGCATGCATTTTTACATCAAATGGCAAGCTTGATCTCTTGGGCTATCATGCACAATTGATGGCTCGAGGATCGAGGGCCATGCTTCCCTGAGTTCAATACATGATGGGGAACATGAGCATGCTTACATGTGCCTGAAATCCCATGCCATATGCTGTCTGTCCTCTGTTACTGTCAAAATTGTCTTCTGCAGGAAGTTTCTGCCGACCAGCAGAATTCAGTGCCGACCAGCCATTGGTGAATGGCCGATGACTCCATCAGCAGCCGATGGAGATTATACATTGCTGGTGGGAATTTCCTCCAGCCGATGGTATTCTACAGTATGCAAGGAACCTGTCCTATAACTTTGGCATTTTTCAGAGAAGCAAGGCAGTGAAAACAGAGGCAGTAATGGTATGGTGCGGGCTTTCCGGACAAGACGGGTTCGAGCATGCATCACTCGCGCATCCCGAGGCGGGGACTGTGGCCACCTTTCTTCCTTTTGCATTCATTCTGTTAAGTAAATTAGAAATTTTGTAATAATTTATTAGTTTATTATTCGGACTGTAATATTTATTTGGACCCTCCGAGTGAGGGCAATTGTGTAATAAGTGTGTATGAGTGTGTGTATGTCTTCCAACCCCACGTCCTTCTTCCTTTTTATTTACCTGCTTATGATGGTAGACTAGGGCATATTTAAAATTAGCATACCTTATGCTATGCATGTGTGCTTTCATGCATTTGTATTGCATGCATCAGGCTCGGTACATCACGCTAACTGCATTTGTACTTCAATTCCGATTTGAATACATGCATCAATGGACTGCATTTCACATGCCATGCTTAGGTTAGCCGAGCGTACTCTAATTGCATCCTGTATGTGTTGCATTAGTCAAATTGACATGAACTAGGACCATGCATGTTTGCTAACTAGTTTATTGTTTTGGCACGGAGTACGATATAAGTGTTTATGCTTTAGCATCTCGCATGAGTGTGAATGCTATCATGACAGCATGCTTACCATGTGGCTAGATGCTTATGTGATAAACTGTTTAAATGCCTGTGGGTGAAGATTGGGTTGTTTGAGTTGGAAAAACTCGTTGAAATCCGTGTTTTAGCCTACTTGCGAGTAGCAAATTCCAAAATGTTTTTCAAGACAAACGGATATGCAATGTTTATTTCCAAATTAGGCAATCTAGTCTATACTTGTATGTTGTGTGCATCACATAGTAAATCTAGGCTAATAACCGGAATAAGAACGCATAAAGTTTTCAAAACTAGATATCACGGCTAGTAGAGGCCGGTCTTCAGACCGGGCGAGAGGGGGTGCTCATAGCTGACCTTCCCCAATCGTACCCAAGCTCCCGAGCCGAGGCAACTTTGGCAATGACGGACACGTGGCCTTTGCCACCGAGTCAGGGTTTCCTAAATTTCCCCATTAAAAAATATTTAGGTGACGACTCTGTATCTGGCAAAGCAGTCCATGTTTGGCACCTCTTTTCAAAAAATCTGTTTCTCAAAACGATTTGCCGGATTTGGACTCTTTGGTTCAGATTAAGAACCGTGACACAAATCGAGTCCGAACTGTAGCACGAGGCCCACGGGCGCGTCTACACTTTGCTTCTCGATTTTTATTTTTATTTTTGTTTTTGGTTTTAAGAAAAAAGAGAAACTAGAAGGAATACTTTTGAACGTTGAGAGACAAAGGGTGTAATGTAAGGTAAAGTTTCCTTCGAAGTGGCGCTAATTTTGTTTGACGACGAACATCTATCATGTAGTCATGATTAAGAGATGAGTGTTGTTTGTTTTTTTGGTTTTAAATGAAAAAATTGGTAAAAAATCTAATTTAAAAATGATATATGACATTAGATCAAAGGTAAAATTTTATTTGGCCATAAGGAAATGTCGAAAAAATTTGCCGGTGGCAGCGATTGACGATTGGCAACAGCAGGTGGTGGTGGTTGTAGTAGTGGTGAGGTGGAAAAATATGTGATATTCAATAGGTATGGTGTTGAATGAGTTACATATGTCATATTTCAACAATAGGTAATTTGGCGAATTTTAACATATATATGAAAATAAGCTTGGTCAATTTCAACAAATAGACATTTTCGATAAATTGTATCCTTTTAGCCCTAAGATATTAGAGTTTGGACCTAATGATTCAAAAGATTAAGAAATGGACTTATGAACTGAGTACCATTTTTAATTTGATTTTTCCTTTATTCGACAAAATAAAATCAAAGTTATTTATTTATTTGAAGTAGAAGCGAAATTAATCATAAATTAATTCAATTGTAATCAAATATGTTCAAATTTACCAAATTATCCTTTTCATCAATCGCATCTTACTTGGGGCACCATGTGGCAGTACCTAGGACCACCAAATAACTTTTCGCAAAAAAAAATAAAGCAAAAATATTACATCAGTAATTTTTGAAAAAATAATTATAAATCAATAAAAAAAATTCTAAATATTAATAATTAAAATTATATAGATTTTCATTAATTTGTATTTTTTTTTCTCACGTGTAATTACCCTAAAAATAAACAAACTAAAGTAGCAAAACTCTCCTATCTTTAAAACAATAAGGGCAAATTACCTACACCTCCCTTGAGGTTTAATGAAATTATAAATTTCCCTAAGGTTTTAAAAATTACATTCTGTCCCATCACAATTAATGCTGTTAACGGATATCATAAATTGACTAAATTGCCCTTTTTGACAAATAAGGGAAAATTACCTACACCCCCCTTAAGATTTAGCTAAGTTATAGATTCTCCCCCTGAGATTTAGCTAAATTATCATTTTTAAATAAATTATGAAATGCAAAATTAAAATGGAAAAACACTTATCACACTACAAAAATTAAGGTTTTAGAAACTAAAATTTGGGGACAAAATTATTTTTAGGGGACCAAATATTTTTATTGCGAAAAATGTCATCATTATATTTTTAGCAGCAAAAATTGAACATTAGTGATTAATTATTATCTTTTTGGTATCAAATTTTTTGTCTCAAAAAGTAAACTATTTTGAGACTAGATTATTTTGTCCCTAAAAGTCTATTTATTATTGATATTTTCAAAATTTTATTGCTAAAAACCTTATTTTTGACTTTCAGGATGACTTTTTAGTGACTATCCTCACGACGATAGAAATTAGATCATAAATATCTTTTGCAACAAAATTTTCACTTTTAGAGATTAAAAAAATTGGTCTCTAAAACTCTTATATGTTGTAGCGTCAGATGGTGAAAATATCATAAAATTAACAAGTAATTAAATAAGTTAAAAACACAAGAAATACCTTGTCAAAAAATTCTTAAAATATGTTTGGTTTTTTTTTAGAAATTTATTTTTAATTTTTTTTAAAAAAATTAAAAATTAATTTGGTTAAGAAATAAAAAATAAAAATTATTTTTTTAATATAATTTTATCTTTTGAGTGGTTAGAAATAATTTTTACAAATTAAATATATTTTTTCATATTTATTTTTATTAAATTAGTTTTTATTTTTTTTTAAATTCTGAAATTTTTTTCTAAACAACAAATCAAACACGGTTCCAAAAACTTTTTTTTTATTTTATTTGTATTGTTATTATTATCTTTTTTTCATCTAATGTAATTCTTTTATAAATTTTGCTAATTATTAAAGGATTTCTGTAGGGGCAATATCGTCTATCAATTTATATTTTCGTGATGTCAGCTACCCATTCTTAACGGTTAGTTAACGGTAATGATTAAATTGTTATGTAAATATAAATATTGGGAGCAGGATATAATTTTTAAAACGTTATATAAGAATCTGTAATTTAATTAAATCTCAAAGGAGGTGTATGTAATTTGCCTAAACAATAAATTAAAAAAAGAAAAAGAAAAAGTACCAGCACTCCGTTCAAAGTAAACAAAACTAAAATCTACGTCAGTAGTTTCCTCAACGGTAAGTAAGCAAAGCAACGGCGCTCAACGGCTATATTGATGACGATTGATTGACCCTCAACGGCCAATATTGATGATGGTTAATCAACTCTCAACCGCTAGCAAAAATGGTTAACCAAACTCACAACGGCTAGCAAAAATAAAATATTAAGGTCAAGTTTGGGGTATGTAAAAAAAGTTAAAAAGTAAAAAATTATTCAAAAAGTTAAAAAGTTAATACTATTTATTAAGGCCCCGTTTGTTTTGAGTTATAGCAAGGGGTGTTTGTTTTGAGAGATAGCCTTGGGACTATTAATACCTTGGGACTAACTAATACCTTGGTATTACTAATACCTTGTTTGTTTTGAGAGATAGGGAGGGTACTACTAACAATCCACTCACTATTAATCCCCTAGCTATCAATCCCCTCCATTCCATCTCTGGAAACAAACGGGGCCTAAAAGTCAATAATTATGGTTGCACAACTCTCAATCTTAATTTTTCTCTACAAACCAATTTTTACAATTTTTTATTACACATTTTTTCATGAAAAGTCAAAAAATTAACCCAAACATTCATATTTTTTTCCTTATTTTTTAGTCTAGAAAGACAAAAAATACACTTATTTATGACACCCCAAACAACCCTAAATCTAGGTGCACACGCTAAATATAAATGAGATACATATGTTTTGCATGAAATGAGTTTCATGCCAAAATGAGATTGGAAGGTTAAAATAGTTAAAAAAGACAAAATAAAACTTAGTTTTAGAATAGGTTTTTTTAGTAACTTTTTTGTTAAAGTATAAACGAAAAAAAATTAGTATGTTTGGAATAAATTTTTTTATTTTTTAAGAAAAATTGTGCAAAATTAAGAAAATTTTTAGACTTTTTCGTATAGGGTGTTGGATTTTAAATTTTTTTAGTATTTTTTGATTTTTAGGCTAAAAAGTGATGTTGTCAAACGAGACTTAAGTTAAAAATTAATAAAATAAAATATCACATTCAAATCATAAATAAATTTTTTTTTCACAAAAGTCAAAAAAATTAAAAAATCTATTCTAAATAAAATCTTTTAACTGCAGCCTAAAATAATTAAAAAATTAACTCACATTACAAAATAAACATATAATATAAGGCATATTCCCTTTGGATCAAAAAAAAATAAGGCATATTCCCCCAAAACCCGGGCCGGGGATCTCTCTATAAATATATTGTCCTGCTAGAGCAAGACACCACCAACTCACAGCACAAGCAAAGAAATTTGGAAAGTATCATGTTAAAAGTAATTGCAGGACGAGGAGGAGATGGTGCAAAGAGGAAGAACTCAAAGCAACAAATCGAAACCAGAGTGTTGGAATCTATCATGATAGCTTCATTCACAATTGCAACAATTTTGGTAATCCTTCCTTGCGAATACATAAACGGAAGCCCAGTTCCGACAATCATATTCGAGGGACTCCCTTTCACCTTCCAAGCATTCGTAGTGTCGCTTGCCTTCGCCTTCGCCGCCTCGTTGAGTGCTTTGTTAATCCATGGTCACAACAACTCATTTCTCACCAAGCTCTGTCAATTCATTTCAATTGGTTCCATCACATCTGCTCTGTCTTTGTTGCTTTGTGCCATTTTTAATTTTGTTTTTCTGCATTCATACGTGTGATTTTGCTTTCCCAAATTTTCTTGCTTCTGTAAGTTTCTTTCTTAATACTTTCGTTTTTTTTTTAATGTATTTCTACTTCAATTTAATCAAAATATTTCTTATCAGTGTGTACAATTCTGGTATTGCAATACCTCTCCTTAAATTTATTTATAGTAAACCTTACTCAGTTGTAATATCTCTGGTATTCTTATTAAGGTTTGTGTGGGACAGCCATATGGTTTTACAATAATGCTAGGCGACCTGAAAAATCATACCTCGAATGGCTCGAAACATCCAAATCGACATCGTTTTAGGTGTAAAACGTCGTCGTTTTACTAAAACGACGTCGTTTTGACACATTCGAGCCACAAAAATTCGATCCACCAAACATTTTCCATGGTTTTATATATTGGAACTACCATGGAGATTCAAGGTTTAATGATATGTCATACACCACTTTGTATTACTCGAATAATATTATCATATTTATTATTATAATCAAATTTTATTGATAACATGTGGAAGCTATATACATTAACATCAATAAATAATATAAGTTCTCTCATTTGTATTTATGTTGGATGCAAAAAAAAATTACATTTAAATGAAATGTCCATAGGCTTACATTATTATATAAAAAGAAAGAGTTTAACTCTTTTATAATAATAGCATACAACAAATATAAGGTCCCTTGGCCATCAATTAAAGAAGATTCTTAAACCTTAAACCACTTCTCAATTTGTCCGTGAAAAATGATTAGAAACGTGAGATGAATATAGAGATCTCAAGTGATCCTAAACAATAACAACATATCGATAGCTATGATTATGAATGCTCCATATCATATCATATAACTAACATGGCAATTTTATAACCAAAATATATTTACATAAGTACATATTCCTCAAATCTTCCACTTTAACACAACATGGTATAGAATTATTTCTTTTCTTTCTAGCTTTTTCATTTTTGTTAAAAACAATTGCATAACGATACTTAGTTTTGAAAATATGCTCACATACACCAATTACACTTTCGTCTTACGTCCCAACTCACCAAACGTACACACCCAACCTGATTTATAGCCTTAAGCACAAAGGAAATGAAACACCCACAACAATATACAAAAACATATATCTCAAAATGTGGATAACGAAAAACAACGCATACTTCTATTTCTATTGGCCCAAGGCACGGAGGGCTAATGGTACAACCCGCATAACACAACATGCTTTATTGGCCTCACCCAGACAAAAACGACCCACACATCACACTTTACCGGGTACAAACCAGAAGGGAAAGGAATCTCTGTCAAGATGACACGTTCTATTAGCCCCACCTGGAAGGAAATGGAACCCAATTCACACTTTACCAGGCGCAAACTGGAAGGGAAAGGAAGCTCCGTCAAGGCGCCACACTTTACCAGCCTCACTCGGCGAGAAACGGACCCTTAATCTCATAACACAACGCTTTAGATTACATTGAAAATCTACAAACTTAACACATACATTCTATTCAACAGCAACAATGTCATCCTCCACCAATGACCAATGACAAAACCTCTAATAATTAAATACACGACTCTCTTAACTCAAATCCACAACCGATTCCATAATTCAAATCATTAACGTTTTCAATGAAATCATTTCAAAACAACCATTGTCCCTAATGACTTTTCACTTTCCATTTTCTATTTTATTTCACAAAAGAGTTACAAACGTCATTTTGTTTTCAAAACCAAGCGTGTTCTTCTAAATCTTCAACACTCACAACCATTAGCCAAAATCCCTTTTTAATTGTCAAAATCCCAATTGGTGGATACACAATTACAACCCAACACAACATAACATTAACCAAACAATCATAAGACCCGATTAACTTCTTTTTAGCAACCAAAACTCTAATTCATTAATGTAAACACATAACCCAACAATTATTCAACTTTAATTCATTTCGTTTTATTATACCCTTAATTATAAATTAGGACTTTTCACCACTATCAACATAAACGTGATTAACTACCTCCCAATATACCAAATCAATCCAAAACATAGTTATTTAACTCTAAAAATTCAAAACCCTAAACCCCCTTGATGCCTTTCCAAAATCCCATAGCTAAACATGCTTTTAATGCGATAAAAACTACCACATGTCTATCTATGATGAGATATTGAAAATGAGCACCAAAAAAATCCCTACCTCTTGAAGCGAAGAGGAGAAAAATCGAAAAATCCACGGCGACAAAAATACGATCTGCTTAGATTAAAAGGAAGCCCTCGCCGAGCTCTACGTTTTGGCATATGGAATTAGAGGTCAAAGAGCTTGGAAACTCAAAAATGGCGGAAAGATGGAGAGAGAAGAGAGAAAATTTTGAAAAATAAAAAAAAAATGAGGAAAAATGAGTCAAAAGTGGCTTTAAAGTGGCTAATTTCGAACAGACCTCTCAAGCGATGAAACAAGCGCTTGAGCATTGAAGACACATTACCGCTTGAGCGTAGAACTCATGCTCCCAAAATTTCAAACTGTACAAGGAACAGACTACTTGAGTGAACAAACTACCGCTCAAGTGAATATCAAAAGCTCACAGAATCCTAAACTGCAGACCAAAGTACTAGACGATTCGAAAGAACGCTCGAGCGAACAAACCTTTGCTTGAGCAAAGAGGAAAACCTCATAGTACTACATGATACAACTCCCATAATTCAAGTCATCTGATCTTAAATACTAAAATGCAAAATTCTTTGAAAATAATAACTTTTCAAATAAGAGGGACTGAAAAATAAAATAAAAAATTGTAAGATCACCATTATTGTCTATCTAAATATCAGTGCCGATGAACATACATAATCATATAAAAAATAAAAACTGGGAGATACGCTGCTCCAAAATAGAAAATAAAAAATTGCGACATGAAAAAAAAAAAAAAAAAACTATATTATGATGCTACAAAGAAATTGACAAAACACTACAAGAAAAGTGAGCTTAAAGGACAGAAGCATTTGCGATGGCACACTTGCCGTCTCAAAAAGTGACTTTTTGTGACGGCACAACTTGCTGTCGCGAAAAATGTGAGTTTTTGCGATGACACACTTTGCTGTCGCTAAAAAGGTGAGTTTTTGCGATGGCATAATTTGCTGTCGCGAAAAATAGAGTATTTGCGACGACAGAAAATACTGTCGCAAAAAAGGAGAATATTTGCGACGGCAGAAATTGCGGTCGCAAAAAAAGACAGAGTATTTACGACGGTAAAGATTGTTGTCGTGAAAAATAGAGTATTTGCGACAGCAGAAGTTGCTGTCGCAAAAAAAAAAAAAAAAAATTTTGCGACTGTAATAGGTACCATTGCAAAAAAAAAAAAAAAATTAAAAAAAATATATTGTGCCTTTAAGATGGCTTCATATATATACAGTCACGGACGGAACCAGGATTTCTCTTTCGGGGGGGCCAAAATATTTTTTTTATTTAAATTTTATATCAATTGATATAAACAATTCTATTTCAATTAAAGAATGAAAAATAAATAAATATTTAATACTAAATTAATACATAAAAAATAAAATAAGTTTTTATTTGAACAAAAGAATACAATTTGTTAAAAAAATCATCATCCATTTTGTTACAACACGTAATTTTAACAATTTTCTTCATAATTATAGTAGTAACTGAAAGAGTAAACACAAATGCAATACTTTGCAAACAAGTGGATAGATTGTTTCATTTGTTAGTCCTTCTCAACCATTTACGCAAAATTTTTGTAATCTCTTTAATTCTTAGTTGTATTTTCTTATGATCCGTGAAGTTTTGAAGATAAAACTTGTCTGCAATCAACTCTCTTTCACTTTAAATTTTTTATTTAGTCTTTTTTTTTATTCTAATAAAAATTGCTCTACATTTTTTGTATAACAATAATATTCATGGTCATAAAAGGTAATGTCATGGAAAGAATGACTCAAATTTATTTGTGAGATGTCAAGCCGTTGAAAAATTTGTCATTTAAATGAGGCTAGTAATCTTCCTTTTGGTTATTCCAAATCGTAATGCACAATATGCACTTATTTGAGTATTTCTCTTTTTCGTATGTGTAATGTGAGTTATCTAATTTTTCACATAATAATTTACACATGCATCCGCATAGTGCGGAATAATATTTCTCTTTTTATATCCTTATGTTTGGTTCATTGATTTGGAAAGAGAAATAAAAATAAATAAATAAATAAATGAAATATAATTATATTTCACTTACATTGTACCCAAATTTTCTCTTTTTCTTTTCAAATTTATAAACCAAATACAACCTAAAAATATGCTCAGTATAAATTATATTATGAATTTTGTAAGAAACAAATAAATAAAAATTTCAAATACACAATTGTTTCCTTGTTAATAGAATGACGTGGGCAATCAAAAAGGGATGTGACCATATCCATTCAAAGCAGAGGGGTCATATTTAATAAAAATTGTATTCAACTTCAAACAACTAACCATAGCAGTGGCACTCTTCAGACAGGCGGGAGGGCCATGGCCCCTCATGGTCTCTCTACAGGTCCATCCCTATATACAGTCACAAAATGGTTTGAATAAATGCAACAATATTTTTCTGTCGCAAAAAAAATTTTAAAAAAAAATGACGTTGTCTTACTCTTTTGATATAACATGTCTCTTTTCACCCATTTTTTCATCTTCATGTCTCTGTCTCTATCTCTGTCTTTTCTCTTTTTGTCTCTTACGCATCCCTCTTCTCTCTCTGTCTATCTATATGTCTCTCTCTCTGTGTCTCTCGCTCATCTCTCTTCTCTCTGTCTCTCTCGCTTATCTCTCTTCTCTCGCTCATCTCTCTTCTCTCTATTTTTCTCTCATCTTGCTTTTCTGTCTCTCTCACCCATCTCTCTTCTCTGTTATAGCGATCCCGAGTTTTTCCCTTTATGTACAGTATTCCAGACTTGAGTTCCATGATTGAGTATTGTTGTATAGGTTGCATTTCCATCATTTAATTCCTTATATCTGAGTTTTAGGATGTGTTGGGCAGGTTTGTAACAGGTTGGGTCTGTTTTGAAACAAATGGTTGCTGTCGAGATTTTGGTATCTTCGCTCGAGTGAGGTTTTTGTCGATCGAGCGAGCTCTATGTTTTAGTTCCTTCGCTCGAGCCAGGGTTCCTTCGCTCAAGCGAGAGTTGAGTGGTGTGTTTGGTGGCTCGAGCGAGAAGTCTTGCACTCGAGCTTGCGTCTGCGTCTGGTTCTGGACCTGAAGGTTGCATTTCTTAGCTCGAGTGAGCGAGCTTTCCTTCGCTCGAGTGAGCGACATCTATGTTTTGGGTTTCTTCGCTCGAGCGAGCATTCTTTCGCTCGAGCGTGCTTCTGGGTTGCAGACCTGAAGCTTCGCGTTGTTGGCTCTAGCGAGGCTTTCTGCGCTCGAGTGAGGTTTCTTTGTGTTTGGTAGCTCGAGCGACCACTCCTTCGCTCGATTGAGGCTCGAATATATCAGTTCACAGCAGCTTCTTCTTCTTCACTTTTTTTTTCTCATCTCTTTTATTCAAAACCCTAGAACGGATGCTCCCTCTCTCTCTACATACCTTCTCTCTAAAAATACACCAAGTCCTAGTGTGTTTCTACCCTAATCTCTTTGTAAGAAAGATAGAAGGTGGCGTAGGCTTCACTTTAATATGAAAAATAGTGGATTTGGAGCATTTTGAGTTTTCTTCATCCACTTCTTTGGGCTTCTAACTTCGAGGTAGGGATACCCTACACCATCTTATGAGTTTTGACATAAATTTTAGTCATTTTAATCAATGGGTGAATTATGGTAATTTTGGGAAAGTTAGGGTTTGATTTGTAATTTTCTAAAAGAGGGGTTTTCCATAATTGAGTCAAATATGTGTAAGAGACTTGAAATTGGGGTTGTTTATGAAATATAAGTGAAATTTGGGCCTTGTGGGCAACATTGTGAATAAGGGAAAAATGCTCTAGTTATGTCGAATAATTAATTTGAATAACTAATTTAAGAAAGGATGAAATTGTGTTGAAATTCATGAAATTGGGGAATTAAGAGATTGAATGGTGTAGTTGGATAAATAAATCACTCACCTATGATTATGTTGGTATTTTATCTGTTGATAAATTTATTATCTGTTTAGAGATAACTGCTTTAGGCTATCGATGGAGGATAATCTTGATTGTTGTAGACACTGTATGTTGATTAGGGAAAATCAAAACTAATCACATTGAATATGCCATTGAATATGGCGGTTGGAATAATACATCGAATATGTGTATTGATTGATCATTGTGTATGATAAGTATTTAAATACATTGTATATGTATATTGTGTGGGAGGAGATAGGGGATGTACTCCATGGTTTGAGAGGAGATAGGGGATGCACTCTCAAACCTATTTGGGAGGAGATAGGGGATAGACTCCATTAATAACTAAGTTGGCCGGAGTGTCCAGGGTGAAAGTCCTGAAATCTTGATTGCGTTTGTATAACGTAGATAATTGAAGTATGGAAGTGTATCAATATGAGCTGTAATCTCATGTGAATTGTGAATAATGGAAGTGTCTTAATATGAGTTGTAGTCTCATTTAAATTGTTTGGCTAGATATTGAGCCATGTTTATGTATGTAAATTGGATAAATGAAATTGTCATGAAACTGAAATGTGTTGTAAGTTGATTTACAAGTGTTAATTATT
Source organism: Camellia sinensis (assembly GCF_055761805.1). NCBI lineage: Eukaryota > Viridiplantae > Streptophyta > Magnoliopsida > Ericales > Theaceae > Camellia > Camellia sinensis. The sequence goes on from NC_138967.1 coordinate 156,502,723, forward strand.
TATCAAATGCTAATGTTTTAGTTATTGCTCATGATTGGTTTAGTATATCTCTATTGGGCATTGGCTCACCCTATATGGGACATCATTTTCAGGTTCAGGTGATATGCCACCTTCAAGGACGTAGCTTGGGAGGCTTAGAGGCTGGAGGATCTTTTGTTATTCTCTTTTTGGTATTACATGTAAATTCAAACCAATGGCTTATTTTGTATAAAGAGTTAGAACTCTTTTTTTGTTGCACCCAAGTGTTGACTTGGAAAGTTGTAAGCCCGTAGGGTATTTACTTTTGTTGTCAACATGTAATACTTTTGTAATGAATACTCTGATAGATAGAAATATGCTTTATTCTCTTATGTCTATGCATGTCAAGAATGTGGGTTTTTATGTATTATTTTGAGGGCGTTATAACTTGGTATCAGAGCGTACCGGGTTTGAATACTTTGGGTACGTGGGAAGTGGTTAGTACCACAATGGATTTGTCTCGCTTATTAGAGACTTATGTGTAATGTTATGCATTTATTTGATAACATGCTTATGTCGCTATATGGGTATGGGATTTAGTTTCTAGGATGTTGATTGGATCCTTGTGTTTCTGGGAGTCCTGTTGGAAAAACACTTGATTAATGCTGTTTTTAATCGGAACTCTAGCAACGCCTCAGGACTGTCATTATCCGGAAATGAAATTCATAAGTGCTTATGTGGAATGAATTACTGTTGTCCAATGCATTAGGACGCGAGTGAGATAGCTTCGGCACGTTTGTGAATGTGCTAACGTCTTTGTTACCTTTATTAGGATGTCAGGACGAGGACGTGGTGGTAGGCGTGGTAGGCCTAAAAGGCAGGAGATGCCTATACCAGATGAAATTTCGGCGCAGTAGGAGGGTGTTAGCCAGGCCAATGTGGGCGAGCCAGCAGGTCAGCAGGCCATGGGCGCCTTGGCCTGCGAGATGGCAGGAGCATTAAGGGAATCCATGGACATTCTCAGAGCTGAGAATCAAGTCCAGGCCCATGTGGTTGAGGCAGGGCCTTCTTTTCTGAAGAGGAAGTTTTTTCGGTCTAATCTAGATGAGTTTCTGGGGGATCCGAAAGGGCCACTTAAGGCTGATGAGTGGCTTGAGGAAATGATGAAGACGTTTGTGATGCTTGACATCGAAGACGGGGGTTTGAGGGTGACATTGGCGTCCTTCCAGTTGAAGGGAGACGCGGGTCAGTGGTGGAAGTTTGTTCGGGGCCGGATTGGTGGGACTTGGGAGGCTTTCCTTGGTGCCTTCCAAGAAAAGTTTTTGCCTCCCGTTGTTAGGGAGAAGTTGAGGGATCAGTTCTATCGGCTCAAGCAGCTGAATACACCAGTGGCCAAGTTTGAGGCCGCATTTACTAGCTTATCGAGGTTTGTTCCTGAGTTAGTGGCGTCTGAGGAACGTCGTTGTCTTGAATTCGAGAAGAAGCTAAGGATCGGGCTCAAGATGAGAGTTGCGGGATCTATGACTCAGGAGTATGGGCGTCTTGTGGATGCTGCAGCCCATCTTGAGATTATTATGCAGGAGGAGGAGGAGAGGATGAGGGGCTCTAAGAGGAGTCAGGATGGCCAGGGGGATGGTAGGAGGCAGAAGGGTTCTAATCATCAGCAGTCCCAGGGTGCTTTTGCGAGATCTACTTTTCCAGTGCCGAGTTTAGGCTCTGGGTGAGGCAGTCAGGGAGACTTTACTTGTTACAAGTGTGGTTAGCTGGGCTACAAGTCTCCAGCTTGCCTGCAGAGGAGAGGGGGACAGAGAGCAGCTTCATCTTCGGCTCCTCCTCAGAGCCAGAGTCAGGGCAGAGGCCAGCCGCTGTAGACACCCCATTTTTGACCGTCCTCAAGACTTGGACGTCATTGTTTGAACACTCGATGATCATCCTTGTTCGTGTTCGTCTTGAGTTCCCGGAGGTCTCGGCTACACGCCCTGCCTCAGGATCTCTCGACTCGACTGTTTTGTGTTTGGTTTTGCACCAAACACTTGTTGTTTTGCTTCTGAGGGTGGGAAGTAGCTTGTAGGCCATCCCCACACCTCACCGGCCATGGTTTGCGGCCACCGGCCTTATTTCCTTGCCACCGGCCATTGGTGATGGCCGGTCGACACTATTGATGGTCGGTCGGCATTGTGTTTGGTCGGCCGGCCACTGTTTTTTATCAATCGGCCACTTGTCTTGACCGAGACCTTTTCTTGAGGGAGCTTGACCCTTTTGAACCTTTTTTTAGCTTCTCCAAGAAGCTTGAACCTTTTGACCCTTTTTAGCTTCTCCAAGAAGCTTGACCTTTTTTAGCTTCTCCAAGAAGCTTGAACCTTTTGACCCTTTTTTAGCTTCTCCAAGAAGCTTGACCCTTTTTAGCTTCTCCAAGAAGCTTGACGCTTTTATAGCTTCTCCAAGAAGCTTGACCTTTTTTAGCTTCTCCAAGAAGCTTGACCCTTTTTAGCTTCTCCAAGAAGCTTGACCCTTTTTTAGCTTCTCCAAGAAGCTTGACCCTTTTTAGCTTCTCTAAGAAGCTTGACCCTTTTTTAGCTTCTCCAAGAAGCTTGACCTTTTTTTAGCTTCTCCAAGAAGCTTGACCCTTTTTTAAGCTTCTTGAAGAAGCTTGAACCTCTTGACCCATTTGCCTAGCTTCTCCAAGAAGCTTGGCCCTTTTGATCCAAGCTTCTAAGAGAAGCTTGGCCTTTTTGCTCAAAGCTTCCAAGAGAAGCTTTGCCCCCTTGTCTTGCTCTATAAATATAGAGCCTATCCTTCCATTCAAGAGGTTCCAAGAATTGGTCTAAGGCTCCATACATATATCTCTCTCCATATCTCCTCCATTTTAGCTCCAAATTGCGTGGTTCTTGGCTCCTTTGCACACCAACCCCTAACCTAACACCTCCATCATCAACCTAAGGAGCTTGGAAGCCATTTTCAGAGGCTAAGGGACTAGTTTTTTTTCCAAGAAGCTGTTGGTTTCGTTGGTCTACAAGGGTGAGCCTTTAACCCTCTTTTATCCCCCGTTTTTGCACAAGTTTTTAGCCTGTCTTGCTTGCTGTTTTACGCTTTTTGTATAACATAAAAAAATTCTTTTTTTTTTTGTATTTAAGATACTTCATTAAGGACACTTTTGTGTTTGGGGTCGTTTACCCCCTCTTAGGCCTTGTTTGGCCCCATTTTGTGCTATTTTTGGTGAACTTCGGGACTACCTTGTTTGGGCCTCGTCGCCACTGAAATCTTGAGGGATTTCAGTGGTGAGGATGGTGGTTTAAGGTCCTAAGAAGGAGAGGGGTGACCCTCTCCCTTGTTGTCTTGTTTGTTGCCCTTTTTGGCCTTCCAAAGGGGCTCCTATTTTCATGCTTCCAAGCCTTGTTTCAAGCATTTTTCAGTGGGTTTTAAGACCCCCATAAGCCATTTCCAGAGTTGGTTTGGTCTTGTTGAATGTCCTTATTGCATTTGTAGAGTAACCCTCTTGTTGGCCTTTCAAAGGAACACCCCATCCTAGCATGTGTGAACCTTGTTTCCATGGGTTTTTGGGGCTTATTTGACATACCATGTTACTGTTTTTACTTGGTTTAGACACACCATGCTTGCTTTGCATACTTGTCTTGTAATGTCATGAAACTGCCTTAACATGTATCTAGCACTTAGACCGCTATGCTTACTTATTTTGGCTTAGCTTTGTGAAGCTTTTATGCATGTTTTAGTGTGCTTAAGGTCTGTTTTTAGTCATTTGGGTCATCCATGCTTTGCTTTGTATAGCTACCATGCAATCTCCCTTGTAGGCCTTGAGTGTTGACCCCCCTAGCATGCTTTACTTGCTTTGTTTCAGTGGTTTGGAACCATTTGTCATGCCATTTCAGACCTTATAGCATGCTTGTATGCTTGCATTTGATGCTCCTTTAATGCTTTAAGAGGTTGGTATCTTATGCTCCATGTTTGGCCCCTTTTGTATGCTTCCATGTATAGGCCATTTAGATGCCATCTAGGTGTGTCTTTGACCTTAATTTGGCATGATTTGGGACTGTTTTGATTCACTTTGATCATTTGCTTCATGTGTCATATGATCATAGTTTAAGTCCTTGGGCTGGGATGCATGTTTCGCTTGCATTGGTAGGTTGATTTGGCATCATCTTCTACATGTTTTTCAAAGCTTATCATGTATGCTATGTGCCAATGTTTGCCCCTTTTAAGTGTGCTTGAAAGTTGCTTCTATATGCTTAGGTATTCAACCATGTTTGCATGCATGTTTGTATGCTTAGGTACTTGGTTCATGACATTTCGTTGCATGTTTAATTGGTGTTGCATTTGGCATGCATTTCTTGCTAAGTTTCCTAACATGTTACATGCCTTGCATATGTGCATGGTTAAGATTACACTTTGCATGTTTGCTAACTCGTATACTTGTCCTCATGTTCATGTTGCATACTTAGCCTCCATGCCTAGGTTGCATTGCATAGAGCATGCATGCTTTGCCTCTTGAATTGAGTATGATAGAGGTTGGGCTTTATGTGTTTAATTGGTTTGCATGTCATTTGAAATCGAAATGCACAACTTAGTTTCTTGGGCCATCACGCATTGAAATGCGCGATTGGTGGTCCGAGGGTCAAGCACCATCCTCCTTTGAGTAATAAACATGATAAGGAGTGTGGTTGGTGCAAACATTGCTTGAAATGCATTGACATGCCATGTTTTGCCCTCTGCTGCTGTCCAAACAGATTCTGCAGGAAGATTTGGCCGACCGGCCATCCATCCATGGTCGATACCTCAATCAGAGGCCGGTGGTCATTCTCCATGGCCGGTGGCAAATCCCCTTAGCCGGTGATGTTCCGAAGCATTCAGAGAAGCAACCCTGGGACTTGTGCAGTCTTCAGAGGAGGATAACAGTCAAAGTGGAGGCAACTTGTGCATGGCTGTGACTTTCTGAGCGGAACTGCGCATGCATTGCATTGGACCCTCTTCCCGAGGCTGATTTTATTGCTTAATTAGCTTAGTTAATTTGCTTAGCTAGTGAATTGTTTGTAATAATTAATTAGCTTGATAGCTAGTTAATTGTATTATTCTTTTGGTCCCTCCGAGCGAGGGCTAATTTGTAATAAGTGTGGGTGCGTGTGTGCATGTCTTCCAACCCCCACTTCTTTCTCCCTTTTACTTACCCGCTTTGATGGTTAGTATTAGGACACGTTTAATTTAGCATACCTTATGCAATGCATGCGTGCATTCATACATTTGTCTTGCATGCATCGGGCTCGGCGCATCATTCTAACTGTATTTGTACTTCAATTCCAAGTTGAATACGTGTTAGTTGTATCATCATCATATGCCATCTTAAGAATAGCCGAGCCTGTCTAGATTGCATCTTTGCATGTGTTGCACTAGCCATTTTTAACATGAACTAGGATCATGCATGTGATTACTAATTAGTTTTTGTTTTGGCACGGAGTACGATGTAAGTATTTATACTTTAGGATCCTTGCATGCGTGTGAGTGTTGCCATGATAGCATGATTACCATGAGGCTAGCTGCTTATGTGATATAACTGCTTGAATGCCTGTGGGTGAAGGTTGGATTGTCTGAGTTGGAATGATTCATTGAAATCCGTGCTTTAGCCTACTTGCGAGTAACAAATTCCAAAATATTTTTCCAAAACAATCGGATATGCAATGCTTATTCCCAAATTAGGCAATCTAGTCTATACTTTTTTGCTGTGCACATGACGTAGTAATTCTAGGCTAATAACCGGAATAAGAACACATGACGTTTTCAAAAACGGATATCATGGTTAGTAGAGGCCGATCTTCGGATCGGGCGAGAGGGGGTGCTCATAGCTGACCTTCCCCAATCGTACCCAAGTTCCCGAGTCGAGGCAACTTTGGTGATGACGGACACATGGCCTTTGGCACCGAGTCAGGGTTTCCTAAATTCCCCCAAAAAATAAAATATTTAGGTGGCGACTCTGTATCTGGCAAAGCAGTTCATGTTTGGCACTTCTTTTCAAAAATCTGTTTCTCAAAACGATTTGCCGGATTTGGACTCTTTGGTTCAGATTTAGAACCGTGACACAAATCGAGTCCGAACTGTAGCACGGGGTCCCTCGCGGACGTGCTACAGTTTATGGCTACTCTGCTGGGGAATTTAGAGAGCTTGACTCGAACTCGTGATATCCTGTTTTGATTACACTTATGTGTTTCTTTGCATTGCATGTGCATTGGTGCGCCTAGGACACCGTGTTTGCCATCTGCCATTCCTGAACGGTTTTCCGGAGGCTTGTCTTGTCAAGGCATGACCATAAGGCTGACTGGTTATGGGCTCTGACAGTATGGGAACACAAACCCCTGTTTTCCCGGGGCACCCTTTTTGACCATTCGACCTAGTGCATATTCGGAATCCATAGTGACCATTCCAAACTAGGACAGGTTGCTCACCCGATGTTAGGTTGTTTGAAACCGCTGTGTGCGTAGTGAAACCCTAACTCCTGACAAAATAGGACAGGGAAACCCTACCCCAACATAGGGGTGTTTTGGCTCTCATTTGCTTGCTATGTGCTTTTTGGAGTTGGCCTCTACAGGAATGCATATATCAGTTTGCAAGTCTAGGTATCAGGCCTGCGGGCATCAGTGTTTCGAGAATCAGTTATATCTGCGGGAATCAGATTCGGATTTGGGGCAGCGATTTTTGGGAACAGTGATCAATAGTAGAATACAGTTATTCAGTTATGACTATGCCTGTTCTAATGAAATTGGGCTGAGATGCTGCCTGTTTTCTCTTTTGCTACGTAGTCCTGGAACCATAGCTTCAGAAGGCTCCAATATCCCCCGAGGTTCATTGGACTTGTACTGATAGACTTAGTCAGGCACAGACCACCAGTACAACAGCTACCAGATCAGTGATCTTTGAGCAGTCGGGCTGAGATTTCCGAGCCTATTGCCGACACAGATATACCGGTTGCTCAGTTAGATTAGAACAGTATGTCGAGTCTGGAAGAGATGGTGCGCCAACTCCAGGATAGTATGAAAGCCATGCAGCAAGACACTGTCCGTCAAGCAGAATTTGCCAAGCAGCAGGCTGTGGTCATAGCCCAGCAGGCAGAGACAATTGCCAGATTGGAGCAGCAAACTGGAGTATCTACTTCGCACCAGGCTCCTCCCCCACCAAGAGTTCCCATACTCGGAGAGGCAACCCACGTCCAGGATGATACGGACATTCCAGTCGGGCCAGCTCCGCCCCCGGTTCTACCCCAGCTATCCAAGACATCCATCAACCTACCGGACTCCCTTTTTGAGTTAGAGACGGATCCAACGACGCTAAAGATGAGCAAGCTTGAAAGGTTGTTCAAGAAGGCTCAAGGCATGAAATCCGTCCCGGACATCGAGGATGGGTATACCGATGCAGCGGTGACGCTGCCAAACAGATTCAAGATGCCACATATTGACCGTTTCGATGGGTCTGAGGATCCCATGGTGCACTTGCGGCTGTTTTCAGACATTCTAAGGCCAATGGGCCTCACCAGATTACAGAAGCTATCATTGTTTGGCCGGACCCTGTCTGGGATAGCCGCAATCTGGTATGCGAAATTGGAGAACTCTGTGAAACAGAATTGGGAAGAGATGGCTGAGGCCTTCAGTGATCAATACTCCTACAACACACAGATTGAGGTCACAACTCGTGATCTTGAAGTCACCCGCCAAGAGCCAAAGGAGGGTTTTTCAGAGTTTATGGCGAGGTGGAGAGCAAAGGCCTCGATGATGGCCACAAGGCCTTCCGACAAAGACCAGATAAGGATGGTTGTGCGCAACCTCCAACCCAAACTGATACAGAAAATGATCGTGCTCCCCTTCCCTACCTTTTCAGATCTGCATGAGATGGGGGTACAGATCAAGGATGCTATGAAGCAGGGCCTTATTGATCAGGAAAAGGAGCAGCCTAGGAGGGCGTTTTCCCGCAATTCGAATGCGACCACCAGTGGTGACGCAGTTGCTAGGACCTCAGACGGGGGCATGGTCGCCACCACCACACCAAGAGCAGCCACCCTCTTTGTTGGTGCATCCACTTCAAACCCCCGAACTTCGGACTATCTACCCCGAGGCAAGAGGGTTTTCACCCCGCTCTTTATGCCTTTATCTAAAGCTCTAGGGGTCCTACTCAGGAAAGGGCATCTGAAACCGTTGGAACAACGGCCTCTACCCGATCCTCTCCCTCCAAAGCATGACCTGACTAAGTACTGTGCTTTTCATCAACAGACCGGTCATGACACCGACAGTTGCGTCCGTCTCCGCCACGAGATACAAAATTTAATTGACAACAGGGTCATCCCCGCACCAGGTCCTGCAAAGTCTATCGACACTTGATCAGTGAACTTGTGGGGGATAATGTGATGTGATCGAGGGATGAACTACCTGCGGGTGGCACTCAGTTTACTCCGAATGTGGCGTATGGCACGCACTGTTTTGAGCATTTGTGAATGCTGGGTTTTGTACGTTTTGGCTTGGGTATTGAGTCAGTTCTGTTGTTTTGAGTCTGTCTCTTTGTTTTGAGTCAGTCTTTTCATATCGAGTCAGTCCTGTTGAGTCTGTCTCGTTGTATTGAGTCAGTCGGGTCTGTCTTGTTGTATTGAGTCAGTCCTGTTTTGTTGGAGTCGGGCGATTCCGGGGGTGTTACCTCGGACATCACTATCTTGTTTTGTGTTTGTCTTTTTGCTTTCTTTTGAGTCTGTTTCTGCCTTGGAACCAGTTATGCCAACAGATTTGAATGGAACAGCAGTGATTTTCACACTCTTATGTTTGCTTCTGCCGTGTGCCAGTTGTGCCAGAAGTTTGAATGAAATGGCAGTGCTCTTCGCCTGCCTTTTCTGTGCCTTTGAAGTCATTGTACTGACCTAAGTTTTTCGAAACATTGTGATAAAAACGAAGAGGAAGGAATTCCTCAGGTTTTGCAAAACTTGATCAATTGAGAGAAAGAGAGGCGTGCTAAGCCCTTAATGAATGAAATCATGCTTGTTAGTGTGAGTATTGGGAAGGATCCTAGCTTGATCCAGATTGGTCCCACACTGTCTTCGGCGCGAGCGATTTGTCGCCTTCTTAAAAAATTTTCAAAAAATATTTTGCGCGGTCCTGCGAAGACTTGTGTGGGATCGCTCTTGAGATTGTGCAGCTTAGGATCGCTCTTGAGATTGTGCAGCTTAGGATCGCTCTCAACCTCGAGATTCTACCCCTCACTTTCAAACCTTGAACCTGAGTTCAGAACGTTCAACGGTCAACCACAACGTGAGGCCTATGTGACCATTTTGAAGTAGCCCTCGAACAAGAGGCACCAAAGTCAGATCAAGAAGATCAGATCAAAGGAAGCTTGTAAAGCTAGATCAGAAGCCCCCCCTTAAACTAGGGGCAAAAATGTCAGATATGCTCGAAGAGCCGAAGATAGATCCTTTAGTAAATCAATACAACAACCACTCTCCTGGATACGGATGGCTTCAAAACCCTAAAACCATTTGGCATGGACTTGTTACACTTTTACCCTTTGAGAGGCTCGCTGGGCCGAAAACCCGAAAGGGCGACCCAGGCAAAAGTTAGAGCAAGAGAAAAATACAAAAAAAAAAGCACAAAAAAATGCAAAAGAAAAGAAAAAAAAGAAAGAAAAAAAAAATGCAAAAAAAGAATAGAAAAAGAAAATACAAAAGAATTGAAAAGAAAAGAAAAATAAAGCTCGCAAGGTCGAAAACCCGTAACGGGCGCCTTGGCAAAAGTTAGAGCCTAAAAAGTGAAGGTTAATACCCGAGTGTACCTTACCCCAAACTACGTGAGGCTTGATTCCCATCTTTGGGATACGTAGGCAACTTCATTCTGAAGTCCAGCCGTAAAATACTTCAAATTCAACTGTGTCCATGTGATGGTTCTAGTCATCTTTGTCTTTTCTGTATCCGGGAGTTTGGTTGCAATCATCGCTCTGAGGACTGATTACAACACTACGGTGCCATTCAGACAAGGGGCAACTTTCCGTTGCCATTCAATGCACCGCAGTGTCATTCAAACAAGGGGCAACTTTCCGTTGCCATTCAATGCGCTGCGGTGCCGTTCAAACAAGGGGCAACTTTCCGTTGCTATCTCTTCGAGCAAGGGGGCAATTTTCCTACAAATCCGAGGTTGTGCGTCTCAAGAGTAGGTTCCGTGCTTGTTAAGCATTGGCCGTTTGCAAAAATAGTTTTTGAGAATTTTTACTGAAGTTGACTAATTTTCTTGAAAATTGTTCCATCTTTTCCAAAAACTGGACCATTTCTTAGACCCAAAAAAGGCAAAATTTCAGTGCTCATAGCCTGACTTGCATGATTTCAAATCAAAAATCGAATAAGTGTTTTAATCTGACTCTCATGTTGGTCAAAATTGTTTTAGTAGAAAACCAAAACAAAAAATGGTCAAAATAATGAACTAGGGGCACAGTTGAGTCAGGCTTCCTGTCTTTTCCCTGTTGTCAATGCATTTGCCAAAAGGGCACTCTACCTGCTAGAATAGGGCACAACTGAAGTCAACAACAAAGGGCTGAAAGCTCTCTCATCCTCCAAGCAACGAGGTATCAAGACAAGTGCGAAGCACGAACTGGAATGGGGCGAGATATTCCACTCCCTCATCTGGACAGATCTGATCATGTCCGAACTTCCCAGCAGAGCATCATCAACTGATGTCAGCTACAGATTTGCTACATACCCAGTTGTAGTGCAACCCCTCTGTGGGAGGAATTCACTGTTGTGAACAAGAATCAAAAGCTGGTAGAATACCAGGGGCAAGGGCCTACGACTTCCTGTTTATCCATCAACCACCCAGGGGAGGGATTGAAAAAACGAGAGATTGAAGAATAGAGAGATGTGCGATGAGAGAAAAAGTGAGAAAAGGGCTTTTTCAGAAAAATAGAGCTTGAGGGCCGAGTGATGTGAGGATCACAAATGAGAAAGGATGGGAAACAATACCTGGTGAAACAGGCTCCCTGTGCACGTCTGTGTGTCGTGTCTTTTGTTTTGTTTGTCTCGATTCTTGCTTTGAGTCGTTCCGAGCGTGTCTCGATGTGTTTAGGTTGTTTACCTTTTGTTTTCCGTTGTTGAGTCGTAGTGCGCTGTGTTCAGTCGTTGGCTCAATACCCGGTTAAGAACTCATTTCTTAATTTCAAAAATAAAATCGCTTTGTGCTTAGAGTGCTGTGCCATTCTTCACGTTTGTGCAAAACAAGATTCGTTCTTTCATAAAACTGCAGGGTTCAACCCAAGTCATGTCAGAACAGTAAAACAAGGACTTATTTGAAGCTACATGGGTTCCAGACTACAAAGCAAAAGAAAAGAGGGAAAACCTAAGCATCTGAGTGTGTTTCACCTTCAGCAAACTCTGTGATTGTGCTCCGGATGCACCTCTTCAGGCCTTATCAGTGCTCCGAAGAATGAGTGTGCCTCTACTCCAAGCTTAAGCCTGCTTCAAGTCAGAATGGCAATTAAAGTAGCAGCAGAGGTCATCTCTCGCCAATGTAAATAGGGTGTACCCTTTTCAAGCAGAGTGTGTTACAACCCCCCCCCCTCCGAGAGGTAAATTGGAGGTCGTGTTTGGATTTGGTCTCGTTAAGGCTTGTATTTCCTTATTCGGCATTTTATTTCAAACGCGCATTTGAAATTGCACATTCGTCGCATTGTTTTGCACATCTATCTAGCATTGTCATGCTCATTACTTGCATTGTTATGCACCTTTTCACTTGCAATTTTCATTCTTTCTCCTCGCGCGTGTGACGGGTTAGACCTTCTCTGGTTAAGAGCATTTGGAATACGTTTCAATGCTCACACCATTCCAAAACACCGGGATACGTCCCTACGTTTCTCTCTATTTTCGAAACACCGGGATACGTCCCTACGTTTCTCTCTCTTTCCGAAACACCGGGATACGTCCCTACATTTCTCTCTCTTTCCGAAATACCGAGATACGTCCCTATGTTTCTCTCTCTTTCCGAAACACCGGGATACGTCCCTATGTTTCTCCTCTCTTTTCGAAACACCGGGATACGTCCTTATGTTTCTCCTACCTTTCTGAAGCGCCGGGATACGTCCCTACGTTTCTCATTCCTTTCCGAAACACCGGGATACGTCCCTACGTTTCTTCTCTCTTTTCGAAACACCGGGATACGTCCCTACATTTCTTTTCTCTTCTTTCTGAAACAACGGGATATGTCCCTATGTTTCTCCTCCTCTCTGAAACACTGGGATACGTCCCTATGTTTCTTCTCCTTTGTCGAAACACCAAGATACGTCCCTATGTTTCTCCTTCTTGTTCGTAACACTGGGATACGTCCCTAATCCTTGGGATACGTCCCTAACCTTTGGGATACATCCCTAACCTCTGGGATACGTCCCTAATTCTTGGGATACGTCCCTAATCCTTGGGATATGTCCCTAATCACTGGGATACGTCCCTAATCCTTGGGATACGTCCTTAATCTTTGGGATACGTCCCTAATCACTGGGATACGTCCCTAGTCCTTGGGATACGTCCCTAATCTTTGGGATACGTCCCTAACCTTTGGGATACGTCCCTAACCCTTGGGATACGTCCCTAACCTTTGGGATACGTCCCTATGTTTCTCCCTTTTCGGTTAAAAGCGTTCGGAATACGTTCCAATGCTCACACCATTCCGAAACGCCGGGATATGTCCCTATGTTTCTCCCTGTCCCCTTTCCCCACACGATTTCAGTGTATTTGGAATTCATCTTAGGTTGCATTGTCATGCACACCTCTTCACTTGCGTTGTCGCGCACATTCTACTTGCATTGTTATGCATGCTCTCTTATCTGGAAACACTGGGATACGTCCTTATGTTCCCCTTCCCAATTCGAAACACCGGGATACGTCCCTATGTTTCTTCTCCTCATTCTGAAACACCGGGATATGTCCCTATGTTTCTTCTCCTTGTTCTGAAACACCGGGATAGGTCCCTATTTTTCTTCTCCTTTTTCGAAACACTAGGATATGTCCCTATGTTTCTTTTTCTTTCTGAAACATTGGGATACGTCCCTATGTTTCTCATTCCTTCTGGAACACCGGGATACGTCCCTATGCTTTTCTTCCGAAACTCCGGGATATGTCCCTATGTTTCTCCTTCTTTCGGAAACACCGGGATACGTCCCTATGTTTCTCATTCCTTCCGGAACACCGGGATACGTCCCTTTGCTTTTCTTTCTTTCCGAAATACCGGGATACGTCCCTATGATTCTTCTCTTTTTCCGAAACACCGGGATACGTCCCTATGTTTCTCCTTCTTTTTCCGAAACACCGGGATACGTCCCTATGTTTCTTCTCTTTTTCCGAAACACCGGGATACGTCCCTATGTTTCTCCTTCCCTTTCTGAAACACCGGGATGCGTCCCTATGTTTCTTCCACTTTTTTGAAACACAAGGATGCGTCCCTATGTTCCTCCCTCTTTGGTTAAGAGCATTTAGAATACGTTCCAATGCTTATACCTTTCCGAAACACCGGGATACGTCCCTATGTTTCTTTGCATGATCATAAGTTATGTTCGGCTTCTTGCATTGTCAGTTGCATTTTGCCCCTGCCTTCGAGCGCATATCTTTATCTGTCGCTTGTATGCTTTGTCTAAGTCTTTGGCCTTGTCAAAAATGGGTCGTCTCTGGGCTTTGACACTCACTCCCGTCATTGTTATGACTTTCGAGTTCTGTCAAAGAGGGGCAACTGTAGACACCCCATTTTTGACCGTCCTCAAGACTTGGACGTCATCGTTTGAACACTCGATGATCATCCTTGTTCGTGTTCGTCTTGAGTTCTCGGAGGTCTCGGCTACGCGCCCTGCCTCAGGATCTCTCGACTCGACTGTTTTGTGTCTGGTTTTGCACCAAACACTTGTTGTTTTGCTTCTGAGGGTGGCCAGTAGCTTGTAGGCCATCCCACACCTCACCGGCCACTTGTCCTGACCGAGACCTTTTCTTGAGGGAGCTTGACCCTTTTGAACCTTTTTTAGCTTCTCCAAGAAGCTTGAACCTTTTGACCCTTTTTTAGCTTCTCCAAGAAGCTTGACCTTTTTTAGTTTCTCCAAGAAGCTTGACCCTTTTTAGCTTCTCCAAGAAGCTTGACCTTTTTTTAGCTTCTCCAAGAAGCTTGACCCTTTTTTAAGCTTCTTGAAGAAGCTTGAACCTCTTGACCCCTTTGCCTAGCTTCTCCAAGAAGCTTGGCCCTTTTGATCCAAGGTTCTAAGAGAAGCTTGGCCTTTTTGCTCAAAGCTTCCAAGAGAAGCTTTGCCCCCTTGTCTTGCTCTATAAATATAGAGCCTATCCTTCCATTCAAGAGGTTCCAAGAATTGGTCTAAGGCTCCATACATATATCTCTCTCCATATCTCCTCCATTTTCGCTCCAAATTGCTTGGTTCTTGGCTCCTTTGCACACCAAACCCTAGCCTAACACCTCCATCATCAACCTAAGGAGCTTGGAAGCCATTTTCAGAGGCTAAGGGACTGGTTTTTTGTCCAAGAAGCTGCTGGTTTCGTTGGTCTACAAGGGTGAGCCTTTAACCCTCTTTTATCCCCCGTTTTTGCACAAGTTTTTAGCCTGTCTTGCTTGCTGTTTTGAGCTTTTTGTATAACATAAAAAAATTCTGTTTTTTTGTGTTTAAGATACTTCATTAAGGACACTTTTGTGTTTGGGGTCGTTTACCCCCTCTTAGGCCTTATTTGGCCCCATTTTGTGCTATTTTTGGTGAACTTCGGGACTACCTTGTTTGGGCCTCCTCGCCACTGAAATCTTGAGGGATTTCAGTGGTGAGGATGGTGGTTTAAGGTCCTAAGAAGGAGAGGGGTGACCCTCTCCCTTGTTGCCTTGTTTGTTGCCCTTTTTGGCCTTCCAAAGGGGCTCCTATTTGCATGCTTCCAAGCCTTGTTTCAAGCATTTTTCAGTGGGTTTTAGGACCCCTATAAGCCATTTCCAGAGTTGTTTTGGTCTTGTTGAATGTCCTTATTGCATGTGTAGAGTAACCCTCTTGTTGGCCTTTCAAAGGAACACCCCATCCTAGCATGTGTGAACCTTGTTTCCATGGGTTTTTGGGGCTTATTTGACATACCATGTTACTGTTTTTACTTGGTTTAGACACACCATGCTTGCTTTGCATACTTGTCTTGTAATGCCATGAAACTGCCTTAACATGTATCTAGCACTTAGACCGCTATGCTTACTTATTTTGGCTTAGCTTTGTGAAGCTTTTATGCATGTTTTAGTGTGCTTAAGGTCTGTTTTTGGTCATTTGGGTCATCCATGCTTTGCTTTGTATAGCTACCATGCAATCTCCCTTGTAGGCCTTGAGTGTTGACCCCCCTAGCATGCTTTACTTGCTTTGTTTCAGTGGTTTGGAACCATTTGTCATGCTATTTCAGACCTTATAGCATGCTTGTATGCTTGCATTTGATGCTCCTTTAATGCTTTAAGAGGTTGGTATCTTATGCTCCATGTTTGGCCCCTTTTGTATGCTTCCATGTATAGGCCATTTAGATGCCATCTAGGTGTGTCTTTGACCTTAATTTGGCATGATTTGGGACTGTTTTGATTCACTTTGATCATTTGCTTCGTGTGTCATATGATCATAGTTTAAGTCCTTGGGCTTGGATGCATGTTTTGCTTGCATTGGTAGGTTGATTTGGCATCATCTTCTACATGTTTTTCAAAGCTTATCATGTATGCTATGTGCCAATGTTTGCCCCTTTTAAGTGTGCTTGAAAGTTGCTTCTATATGCTTAGGTATTCAACCATGTTTGCATGCATGTTTGTATGCTTAGGTACTTGGCTCATGACATTTCGTTGCATGTTTAATTGGTGTTGCATTTGGCATGCATTTCTTGCTAAGTTTCCTAACATGTTACATGCCTTGCATATGTGCATGGTTAAGATTACACTTTGCATGTTTGCTAACTCGTATACTTGTCCTCGTGTTCATGTTGTATACTTAGCCTCCATGCCTAGGTTGCATTGCATAGAGCATGCATGCTTTGCCTCTTGAATTGAGTATGATAGAGGTTGGGCTTTATGTGTTTAATTGGTTTGCATGTCATTTGAAATCGAAATGCACAACTTAGTTTCTTGGGCCATCACGCATTGAAATGCGCGATTGGTGGTCCGAGGGTCAAGCACCATCCTCCTTTGAGTCATAAACATGATAAGGAGTGTGGTTGGTGCAAACATTGCTTGAAATGCATTGCCATGCCATGTTTTGCCCTCTGTTGCTGTCAAAACAGATTCTGCAGGAAGATTTGGCCGACCAGCCATATGCAGTGCCGACCGGCAATCCATCCGTGGCCGATACCTCAATCAGAGGCCGGTGGTCATTCTCCATGGCCGGTGGCAAATCCCCTTAGCCGGTGATGTTCCGAAGCATTCAGAGAAGCAACCCTGGGACTTGTGCAGTCTTCAGAGGAGGATAACAGTCAAAGTGGAGGCAACTTGTGCATGGCTGTGACTTTCTGAGCGGAACTACGCATGCATTGCATTGGACCCTCTTCCCGAGGCTGATTTTATTGCTTAATTAGCTTAGTTAATTTGCTTAGCTAGTGAATTGTCTGTAATAATTAATTAGCTTGATAGTTAGTTAATTGTATTATTCTTTTGGTCCCTCCGAGCGAGGGCTAATTTGTAATAAGTGTGGGTGCGTGTGTGCATGTCTTCCAACCACCACTTCTTTTTACCTTTTACTTACCCGCTTTGATGGTTAGTATTAGGACACGTTTAATTTAGCATACCTTATGCAATGCATGCGTGCATTCATACATTTGTCTTGCATGCACCAGGCTCGGCGCATCATTCTAACTGCATTTGTACTTCAATTCCAAGTTGAATACGTGTTAGTTGTATCATCATCATATGCCATCTTCAGAATAGCCGAGCCTGTCTAGATTGCATCTTTGCATGTGTTGCACTAGCCATTTTTAACATGAACTAGGATCATGCATGTGATTACTAACTAGTTTTTGTTTTGGCACGGAGTACGATGTAAGTATTTATACTTTAGCATCCTTGCATGCGTGTGAGTGTTGCCATGATAGCATGATTACCATGAGGCTAGCTGCTTATGTGATATAACTGCTTGAATGCCTGTGGGTGAAGGTTGGATTGTCTGAGTTGGAATGATTCATTGAAATCCGTGCTTTAGCCTACTTGCGAGTAGCAAATTCCAAAACATTTTTCCAAAACAATCGGATATGCAATGCTTATTCCCAAATTAGGCAATCTAGTTTATACTTTTTTGCTGTGCGCATAACGTAGTAATTCTAGGCTAATAACCGGAATAAGAACACATGACGTTTTCAAAAATGGATATCATGGTTAGTAGAGGCCGATCTTCAGATCGGGCGAGAGGGGGTGCTCATAGCTGACCTTCCCCAATCATACCCAAGTTCCCGAGCCGAGGCAACTTTGGTGATGATGGACACGTGGCCTTTGGCACCGAGTCAGGGTTTCCTAAATTCCCCCAAAAAATAAAATATTTAGGTGGCAACTCTGTATCTGGCAAAGCAGTCCATTTTTAGCGCTTCTTTTCAAAAATTTGTTTCTCAAAACGATTTGCCGGATTTGGACTCTTTGGTTCAGATTTAGAACCGTGACACAAATCGAGTCCGAACTGTAGCGCGGGGTCCCTCACGGACGTGCTACAGCCGCTCTCTTGTTATCTGTGTGGTCAGGCGGGGCACCTGAAGAGGTTTTACCCGCAGTTGAGTGGCACATCTGGTGCATCTGGTTCAAGGCAGACTTAGAGCCATCAGCCAGCTCAGTCAGTTCAGGCCTCGAGGGCCAATCAGGGTGCCTCTTCGTCTCAGTCTATGCAGCAGTCTTATGCTCCGAGAGGTGAGCAGGTAGATCAAAGACCTTCAGGGCGTGTGTATGCTGTTACTGCGCAGGATCTTATACCGGCTCCATCTATTGTGAGAGGTACCTTTTTATTTTGCAACTCGGTTGCTAATGTGTTGATTGATACGGGTGCATCACATTCCTTTATATCTGCTGCATTTGCATCTGTTTTGGGGTTGGAGTTGGTGTAGTTAGCATCTCCCATTTGTGTTGTATCACCCGTTAGGGGTGAATTGATTTTGAAGCAGAGGTGTAGAGGTTGTGATATTGAGGTTGTTGACCGCCGACTTCTATTTTCTTTTGTAGTTATGGCTATGTCGGGTTTTGACGTGATTTTGGGTATGGACTGGTTATCGTCATACTGGGCTGTTATAGATTGTTAACGCCAGAGGGTTACTATATGTACCCTGAGCGGGGATTGTTTTCATTTCTTGGGGGATCGGGTTGGTACTGTTTTGCCACAAGTGTATGATCCGCGAGAGCGGAGTGAGCTTAGTTTCCTTCTCACTAGCTGCATGAGTAGTAAGTTTGATGAGACCCGGACTGAGTTGCCGAGAGTGGTTTGTGAGTGCTCGGACGTCTTTCTCGAGGATCTTGTTAGTTTACCACCTCATCGAGAGATTGAGTTCTCTATTGATTTAGTGCCTGGCACGGCACTGATTTCCATGGCACCATATCGTTTTGCCCCAGCCGAGTTGAGTGATTTGAAGATTCAACTCCAGGAGTTGCTAGATAAGGGCTTTATTCGCCCTAGTACATCACCATGGGGAGCACCGGCCCTCTTTGCTAAAAAGAAAGATGGGGCTTTGAGACTTTGTATTGATTACCGAAAATTGAATTGGGCTACGGTTAAAAACAAATACCCTATGCCCCGTATAGATGATCTGTTTGACCAATTGAAAGGGCCCCGTTGTTTCTCTAAGATAGATTTGAGATCAGGTTACCATCAGTTGAGGGTCAGGGAGGAGGATATCCCGAAGATGGCATTCCGTACGCGGTATGGCCATTATGAGTTTCTGGTGATGCCTTTTGGGCTCACCAATGCACCGGCAATATTTATGGATTTGATGAACCAGATCTTTCAGGAATTCTTAGATCGTTTTGTGGTCGTTTTCGTGGACGACATTCTGATTTATTGACCTTCTGAGGAGGAGCACGAGGAACACTTGAGAGTGGTGCTTGAGTTGCTTAGAGCCCATAAGCTATATGCCAAGTTTGGGAAGTATGAGTTCTGGCTAAGAGAGGTTATGTTCTTAGGCCATGTAGTCTCCGGGGAAGGGGTGTCTGTTGATACATCCAAGATAGAGGCAGTGCAAGATTGGGCACAGCCTAAGAGTGTTTTTGAGATCTGCAGCTTTCTAAGATTAGCTGGATATTACCGCTGATTTGTGAAAGATTTCTCTAGGCTAGCTTCACCATTGACTAGATTGATGCAGAAATGGGTCAAATTTGTATGGAGTGAGACTTGTGAAAAGTCGTTCCAAAAGCTGAAAGTTAGACTTACCACCGCTCCTCTTTTGATTATTCTGGAGAGAGGCTTGGGTTATGCAGTGTATTGTGATGCTTCACGAGAGGGTTTGGGTTGTGTGTTGATGCAAGAGGGGAAAGTGGTATCCTATGGCTCGCGGCAGTTGAAAATACACGAGAGGAATTACCCTACACATGACCTAGAGTTAGCAGCTGTGATTTTTGCCTTGAAGATTTGGAGGCACTACCTTTATGGTGAGAGGTTCGAGGTGTTCTTGGATCATAAGAGTCTGAAATATCTGTTTACGCAGGAAGACTTGAACTTGTGGCAGAGGAGGTGGATGGAGTTTATTGAGGATTACGACTTCGAGTTGCATTACCATCCGGGGAAGGCCAATGTTGTGGCCGATGCTCTTAGTTGGAAATCCATTAGTGACGTAGCTTATATAGCCATCCGAAAATGGGAGATGTTGGGTGCACTTGGCGAGTTTGATTTGCTTCTAGGTGAATCTGTTGAGTCTGCAACCTTGTTTTTTGTTGTTACGCAGCCTACACTTGCGAATCGAATGTTAGAGGCACAGAGGAGTGATCTTATGGTAGAATCTCTCCGAGAGAAGATCTCCAGTGGAAAGGTTGAGAAGGGTTTGACTATGTATCCCAACTTGAGTGTGAGGTACTGAGACCGTCTGTTTATGCCGGAGTCTTGCCGAGAGGAGGTACTCCGAGAGTTGCACCATTCACGCCTTGCGGTGCATCCGGGAGGCACTAAGATGTATCGTGATTTGGGTCGCCAGTTTTGGTGGCGGGGTATGAAAAAAGATATGACAGTTTTTGTGTCTAAGTGCCTTACTTGTCAGCAAGTGAAGGCCGAGCATCAGAGGCCAGCGGGTTTGTTGCAACCATTGCCTATAGCCGAGTGGAAGTGGGAGCATGTCACGATGGACTTCATTGTAGGTCTTCCGAGGACTCAACGGGGTAGTGATGCCATTTGGGTAGTTGTAGAGCGGTTGACTAAGTCGGTGCACTTCATTTCTATGTGCGTGAGAGATTCGGTAGATCATCTTGCCGGCTTGTATATTTAGCACATAGTGAGGTTACACGGGGTCTCAGTGTCGATCGTCTCAGATAGAGATCCACATTTTACTGCTAGGTTGTGGCAGAGTTTGTAGAGCGCCTTGGGCACTAGACTGACCTTTAGCACTGCTTATCATACACAGACAGACGGGCAGTCCGAGCGTACTATTCAGATCCTTGAGGATATGCTTCGAGGCTGTGTCCTTGACTTTAGCGGGTCGTGGGAGAGGCATTTGCCCTTAGTGGAGTTTGCCTACAACAACAGTTTCCAATCGAGTATTGGTATGGCACCGTTTGAGGCCTTGTATGGCCGACCGTGTAGATCTCCAGTGTGTTGGACCGAGGTGGGTGATGCACCTTTGTTGGGCTTGGAGTTGGTGAGGGAAACGATGGAAAAAGTTGAGCTTATCCGTAAGAGGCTTGTTACAACCCAGAGTCGCTAAAAGAGTTATGCCGACCGTAGGAGGAGGCCTTTGGCATTTGAGGCGGGTGATCACGTCTTTCTGAAAATATCACCTAGGCGGGGTTTGATGAGGTTTGGGAAGAGTGGGAAGTTGTCCCCTCGGTTTATTGGCCCTTTTGAGATCCTTGAGAGGATTGGCGATGTTGCCTATCGTTTAGCTTTGCCGCCATAGTTGTCCGGAGTGCATAACGTGTTTCATGTTAGTATGCTTCAGAAGTACGAGCCGGATCCGTCACATGTATTGGATTGGACCGACTTAGAAGTGGATGAGGATGCCTCATATGAGCAGAGACTGGTGAGGGTCTTGGATAGGCGGGATCAAGTCTTGCGAGGCAAGACCATTCCTTTGGTAAAAGTTTTGTGGAAACATCACGGGGCTGAGGAAGCCACTTGGGAACGTGAGTTGGAAGTCCGTGAGAAATATCCGAACTTGTTTGTTAATGTTTAACCATGTATGGGAAACTTTGTTTTGTTGATAAACTCTAAGAACATTATATATGTTTTGGTTTATGGAAATGTTGTAATGGTTGAGCATGTCTTGAGAATGGGAATTTAATTTAGCATTGTATATGTTAAATATGTTGTAGAAATGCAAACATGTCATTAGCATTGAATATGTTATGGAATGGTGGAATATGATATTGGAATTTGTTAAATCTCAAAGAAATGCATGTTGAGAAAGCATAGTGAATTATACTGTGAATTGCCTCTTGAATAGAGATGGGATGACCGGTAATGGGTCAAGATGTGGAATGTTGAATTGTAATATTGTTAAGAATCGAGAAATCATGTTTTTGAAACTTGTATCTAATTTCGTGGACGAAATTCTTTAAAGGGGGGACGTTATAGCAATCCCGGGTTTTCCCCTTTGTGTACAGTATTCCGGACTTGAGTTCCATGATTGAGTATTGTTGTATAGATTGCATTTCCATCCTTTAATTCCTTATATCTGAGTTTTAGGATGTGTTGGGCAGGTTTGTAACAGGCTGGGTGTGTTTTGAAACAAATGGTTGCTGCCCAGATTTTGGTGTCTTCGCTCGAGCGAGGCTTTTGTCGCTCGAGCGAGCTCTGTGTTTTAGTTCCTTCACTCGAGCCAGGGTTCCTTTGCTCGAGCGAGAGTTGAGTGGTGTGTCTGGTGGCTCGAGTGAGAAGTCTTGCGCTCGAGCTTGCGTCTGTGTCTGGTTTTGGACTTGAAGGTTGCATTTCTTGGCTCGAGCGAGTGAGCTTTCCTTCGCTTGAGCGAGCGAGGTCTATGTTTTGGGTTTCTTTGCTCGAGCGAGCATTCTTTCGCTCGAGCGTGTTTTTGGGTTGCAAACCTGAAGCTTCGCGTTGTTGGCTCGAACGAGGCTTTCTGCGCTCGAGCGAGGTTTCTTTGTGTCTGGTCGCTCGAGTGACCACTTCTTCGCTCGAGCGAGGCTCGAATATATCAGTTCACAGCAGCTTCTTCTTTTTCACTTTTTTTTTCATCTCTTTTATTCAAAACCCTAGAACGGCTGCTCCCTCTCTCTCTCTACATACCTTCTCTCTAAAAATACACCAAGTCCTAGTGTGTTTCTACCATAATCTCTTTGTGAGAAAGATAGAGGGTGGCGTAGGCTTCACTTTAATCTGAAAATAGTGGATTTGGAGCACTTTGAGTTTTCTTCATCTACTCCTCTGGGCTTCTAACTTCGAGGTAGGGATACCCTACTCCATCTTATGAGTTTTGACATAAATTTTAGTCATTTTGATCAATGGGTGAATTATTGTAATTTTGGAAAAGTTAGGGTTTGATTTGTAATTTTATAAAAGAGGGTTTTCCATAATTGAGTCAAATATGTGTAAGAGACTTGAAATTGGGGTTGTTTATGAAATATAAGTGAAATTTGGGCCTTGTGGGCAACATTGTGAATAAGGGAAAAATGCCCTAGTTATGTCGAATAATTAATTTGAATAACTAATTTAAGAAATGATGAAATTGTGTTGAAATTCATGAAATTGGGGAATTAAGAGATTGAATGGTGTAGTTGGATAAATAAATCACTCACCTATGATTATGTTGGTATTTTATCTGTTGATAAATTTATTATCTGCTTAGAGATAACTGCTTTGGGCTATCGGTGGAGGATAGTCTTGATTGTTGTAGACACTGTATGTTGATTAGAGAAAACCGAAACTAATCACATTGAATATGCCATTGAATATGGCTGTTGGAATAATACATCGAATATGTGTATTGATTGATCATTGTATATGATAAGTATTTAAATACATTGTACATGTATATTGTGTAAGAGGAGATAGGGGATGCACTCCATGGTTTGAGAGGATATAGGGGATGCACTCTCAAACCTGTTTGGGAGGAGATAGGGGATAGACTCCATTAATAACTAAGTTGGCCGGAGTGTCCAGGGTGAAAGTCCCTAAATCTTGATGGCGTTTGTATAACGTAGATAATTGAAGTATGGAAGTGTATCAATATGAGTTGTAATCTCATGTGAATTGTGAATAATGGAAGTGTCTTAATATGAGTTGTAATCTCTTTTAAATTGTTTGGCTAGATATTGAGCCAGGTTTATGTATGTAAATTGGATAAGTAAAGGAGAGTGGATTGAAACACAGATGAAATTATCATGAAACTGAAATGTGTTGTAAGTTGATTTACAAGTGTTAATCATTTATCAAATGCTAATGTTTTAATTATTGCTCATGATTAATTTAATATATCTCTACTAGGCATTGGCTCACCCTATATGGGACATCATTTTCAGGTTCAGGTGATATGCCACCTCCAAGGACGTAGTTTGGGAGGCTTAGAGGCTGGAGGATCTTTTGTTATTCTTTTTTTTGTATTACATGTAAATTCAAGCCAAGGGCTTGTTTTGTATAAAGAGTTAGAACTCTTCTTTTGTTGCACCCAAGTGTTGACTTGAAAAATTGTAAGCCCGTAGGGCATTTACTTTTGTTATCAACATGTAATACTTTTGTAATGAATACTCTGATATATAGAAATATGCTTTATTCTCTTATGTCTATGCATGTCAAGAATGTGGGTTTTTATGTATTATTTTGAGGGCGTTACAACTCTCTCTGTCTCTTTCGCTCATCTCTCTTCTCTTTCTGTCTCTCTCTTCTTCTATGTATCTCTCTCGTTCATCTCTTTTCACTCTCTTTCTCTATCTCTTTGTCTATCTCTCGCTTATATCTTGTTTCTTTCTCTCTCTCTCTCTCTCTCCCATTGTGTTTGCCTTGCTCACTCTCACTCTCTCCCTTCCCACTTCTCTATTTACCGAGTCCCTCTCAATTTATCGATCCACTACAAGAAAATGCACTTTTAGCGATCACTTTGTCCCTCTCTCGCTCATCACTGTCTCTGTCTCTCTCTCTCTCTATATCTCTTCTCTATCTGTTGCTCACTCATTTCTCCCTCTTTTACCACCCATCTCTTTTACCACCTTTACCACTACTGCAAATGTCATTCCACTACCACCACCACTACTACTGTTGTCACTCCACCTCTACGACTACCATTACTACTACCACTACCACTATTGTCACTACCACTACCATTACCGCTCCTTCACCACCGCCACTCCATCTCCTCTACCACTACCACAACTTCACCACTAATCTCTTTCGCCATCATCGCCATCCCCACCACCACCACCTCTTATCCACCACATTCACCACTATTGTCGTTCCCTCTCCTCTACCACAAAAAAATTATTTCCTAATTTTTAATAACAAAAAAAAATTGGCCGCAGAAAAATATTTTTCATTGACTACAAAAAATTAAATTTATTTTAACTGAAAATATTTTTCATTAAAATATTATCCCTACTTCTACCAAATAAAAAATAATAATTTCTTTCATTAAAATAAAAATAAAAATAAAACAAATAAATTTTCAACCTTAGTAACTAAAAAAAAAAATGAAAAAAAAATCATTAACTACAAAAAAAAAATTATTTTAACAAAAAATAAATAAATTATCCTAACTCTCCTCTTATTTTCTTCTTTTTGTTTTCATTTTCCCGCTCCTTCTGATTCCCCGTTTTCCCGCTCTTTCTAATTCCCCCTTTCTTTCCCCCTCTTTGTTTCTCATGATCTCAAATCCCCAATCCCTAACAAAAAAATCCCCAAAGTACGATACTATAGGGAGAGAGAGAGGGAGAGAGTTGATCGAAGATTCAAAAATGGCGAACTATCACTTCGTGTACAAGGACATGGAAGAAGCTTCGACTCAATGGGACGATATTCAGAGAAAATTGGGAAACCTCCCTCCGAAGCCCCCTGCATTCAAGCCCCCATCCTTCAAGCCCGCCGAGGACGAAGACCCTAAACACAAAGACAAAGCCCGCCACCGCGAGTGCAACTACCACCGACAACTACGACTATCTGTTAAGTTCTCTCTCACTCACTTGTTTGTTGCTCTCACTCTGCCCCTTTCCCTCTCCTTCTAATTTTCGAAACCCTAACAAGTGATTTTTTTAAGGCTAGGGTTGGTCAAAGTCGTCTATCTCTTATGTGATTTTGATTTTGATTCAATTTATTCATTTCCAAGTTTTTTTTCTTTAATTTAATTTATGTGTAAATTGTGCACACCAAATGTTTGCTCATATGCCTCTGAAAATAGAAAGTATAAAATCTGTTGGTGTCTCAACCATGAATAAAGAGGCATTCTAACTACTAACCACCAACATTAAGCTATAAAATTTGGAATAGAAATTTATACTCTTGGTCTAGTAACAAATAATGAACCTTACCAAGCTTAAACAAAAGAAATCTAAGGCTGCTTTTAGAAGGTGTAGTATAGCCATCAGTTCTAGGTGGTGGTGATTATTAGGAAATTGTTGAGATATAGAAAGAGCTAGAATTGATTAGAAAGACACATCAAATAATGTAAACTGTCTGCTATCTTCTTTGATAGTCAACTCATTAATTCCATTAGTCCTGTAAATTTTTTTTCCCTTTCTTTTTTTTGCTTCTTATTGAAACAATATTGCAGGTGTGCACCTTCTACCCGAAAGGAGTCTGTTCTTATGGAAGCCAATGCAGATATGAACATGTTAAAGTTTGTTGAATATGGTTTCATTTGTTTCATTTTTTTATGGTTTCATTTGCTTCTTATTCATTTTTTTTTTTTTTTGTTTATGGTTTCATTTGTTTGGGAGTAAGCGATCAAAGCGGAAGAGTGCAGTATGAAAATGTATAATTAATTAAGTGTAGTTTAAGTGAGTTCTGTATATGTAAACAAATTGTATCTTAGTCAATATATAGTGGGCATTTTTTTTCTTTACAGCTTATTCATTTAAGGTTTACTTACAAATGATGAAAATCATTCTTTTTTGTTTGATTGAAAAGACTTGCACATCCAGCATGATGTTTGAAACTAATATTTATATCAAAAGTTTTTGAGTGCTCTTTAGGGAACCTTCTACACCATATTCTTTCAAAAATTAGAAATTGTTGAACCATAAATCCCATCAATGGATCAAAGCAGCAAAGCAGGCTGTTTTACATGTGTAGAATGCAAGCTTTTGAATATTTTGATAAATTTATGCCCACCAATCCCAATATTTGAGGGTGTTGGCAGAGGTGTAGATTTGATACGGACCTAGCATTTGGCATCCTTGAGCTATGACGAAGGACAGTTAAATAAAAGGAAAAAGTAGATTATATTAAAGGACATTGCAGCTAAGTCTGCAAGGTGAACTTTCCCATGCCTTCCAAGTCAGCTGCAACATATAAGTCTAGCTTATGCAGAACCATTATACATGTTGACAAATCACTTGAATAATATTTGCTTTTCTAATGAGTTTATTGTTTGAATATAGTTTCAAAAGCTAGGTACTGAATTTTCCTTGGCTGTATTTGCTTTCCTAGGTACTCAATTAGATATTTGTTCATGTAGAATATATTTTGCACTATATGAAACAGAAAGGGAGAGAATACTCTTTATACTTACCCAAGCAGTAAAAATTTGTTTGTTGGTCTGCCTTGATCCGGGTTTTGCAGGTCTGAGCTTGAAATCAACTATACATGGATCGCAATTGCAAAGGTAAGCTTCGTTACCATTTCTGCTTCTTTAAAGCAATTCATATATTACGTTTATATTTGTTTTCTTCCCTCTTATTTTGGTTTAAACTAAAAAGACATTATAATGTACTTTGTAAATGAAAAACATTACATTCGATAATGAGTAGGAAGAGAAGGCAGGGGTGTCTTGCCTAATCGTGTAGCTTGAACCTTGGTATGTCATTGAAATGCTGTAAGTAGAAGCCATAGTAAGAGAAGATGGATTAGAGTCTGTGCTCTCCTCATCTGGGGCTTGAGCTTGAGCTTTGGTTTCAATGTCAAAATGGGATATAGATATTGGGAGTCTTTGGTCATAGTGGCTCAAAAAAGAGAAGTTGGAATATGTATATGTCACCATTGGAGTGGTATAGCAAAAAAATGGCTTATTTTATTAGTTATTTATTTATTTATTTATTTTTGCACTATAGCAAGCCAAAAAATGATTTTTGCCTTGCGCCATTGGAGATGCTCTAATGGCAAAGTGATAAATTTGAGATGCCATGGATGCTCTGCTTTTCTATTAAAACTAACTATTGTTTTATTTTTATTTTTATTTATTTGTTCTGTTCTTTTTCCAGCAATTTTAGCAATCTGATTCATAAAATTGAATTCCCAATCCAAGTAAAAGAAATCTGATTATTATTTTTAGATAACTATGAATGGCAATATATTAGCTATAACAACCACAACTAGCTGAGTCATATTTAATGAATTAGGAATCATTTAGAAACACAAATATCATGAATATATATATAAGCAATCATGAATGCAAGGGTGTCATCTATGGTTTACTTTTCATTTGGATTGTATTTCTAAATATGATCTTACAATATAACCTGATTTTGATGTATTGGTTATCTCCAGCTATTATGCTCCCAAAAAGACTGATTTGGGAATTGGGGACCATCTTTTGGTTTGCATTCTTTTTGCTCCAGATAAGTACACTAAGGTTTGATCAATTTAATAGTTTGTCATGACTCAAGCTGGTTCACATTGAGATACTCAACATAATATTGGCTAGACCTAAAATCTTGTTTTCTATATCCTTGTCGATAACAGTTCATATGGAACTTAACTTTAACAGAAACCATATTTATGCAATTTTATGGAGGTTGTTGACTAAAAATGGCCCAACGAACAACACACAGCTTTGTTGTGACCTAAGTTGGCTTTTGCGCAAATGCATTTGTTTAGGCTGCCAATTTTGTGTATTTTCTGTTTTATGAAAGTTTTCAGTTATCAATTACAGATTTCCTGATTTATATGTTGCTGTTTGTTATGGTAAATTTTTACTCCTTTCTGGTATCTAAATTTGAGCAGAACTCAAATTTGCTATCTTTGGCAATTGCATATTTTTCTTTATTAATTTCATGTTTTACAAGGAATTAAATTTGATTACATAACTTCCTAGTGGTGCAAGTCATCTTGTACAGTAGATAGACCTACCATGTTACACCTTCTTGGTGCTTTTACCAGATTGCCTTCCTTATGAAAGCAAAAACTACATTGTTGGATTGGATTTATAAAAATAATTTTCTAG
Organism: Camellia sinensis; assembly: GCF_055761805.1. Taxonomy (NCBI): domain Eukaryota; kingdom Viridiplantae; phylum Streptophyta; class Magnoliopsida; order Ericales; family Theaceae; genus Camellia; species Camellia sinensis. Next base: position 156,531,164 of record NC_138967.1, read on the forward strand.
AAGCTTGAAGACATCATAAAACAACATATGTTAATATTTTTGTTTTATTTACTTGTTATTATCATTATTTTTTATATAGCTTTGGTATCTATCTCTGTGATCCATGGTTCAAGAAATTGGCCAGTACATACCAGTTTGTGAGCCTGCCAATTTGAATACACCCCGGTTTACTGTTGGGATAAAAAATTGCAAGTGAATCAGCTGATTCAGAATACGTATCACTCTAAATTGGAATTTGATAGCGGATCATAGCCAAATCCGTCCGGTTCGTTAGACCTCTCCCCTACCGCCTACCATAATTAACTAACCATGGATATGGCTATTTTGTTATGTAACTTTGTGAACGATACAAGTTATAGGGTCATATAAAAACATTGATTCATAATTTTAAAAACATGATTTATTTTATGGTTTGGTTTAGTTTGTAAACTTCTAAGAGTGTCTTAATTGTTTCCCTCCTTCCTGCTACAATGCATGCACACACAAATTGGTCTTCCTTTTCATTTGAGTTTGATATTTTAACATTATAATCCTGACCTGGCTTGCTGATCCATATCCTTACAATTAATTATTGTTCTATGCTTTTGATCCTTCCACAGACATATACCTAACAGTTGTTTTGATTGATTGGTAGAATGGAATGCATTCTCTTTGTCCAGCTGTGTGGTCTAAGCATAAAAAGTGGCTGTTGATGTCAATGATCTGTCTCAATCCTTTAGCGTGTGTAAGTTTGAAATAATGATCATACACAAATACACTGGTAGGATGTAGTTGGTGTCTCATTAGTTCTCCTTGAACAGATTATGTACCATTTTTACTTTTAGTCACCTATATGAATGAGTATTGAGATGAAGCCTTGAAATCATTGTAGCCAGAATAGATGTATGATAATATTGAGATTTTACTAAGCGATTGACAAATCGTGATGAGTATTGAGCAGTAGAGCTCTTCATGACTAGGTAACTCTTTAATGTTTATCACATTTTTCTTCTCTAGTGTCAATGAAGATGAAAGAATGCCAGACAGAAGCAGATTGGCCAGGAAGGGGAAATTTTGGTTTTAAATAATTGTGTCCCTTTCTACCTTAGGGAGCTTTGGTGTTTGTGATGCTGACAACGAGGAGTCCTTTGATGAAAAGTATAAGAAGCTTCGCTGTGACATTGCTCTGCTTCCTCATAATAGCGATGATTATCGGTTGACAAAGAATTACTTGACATGTCAATTTTTGGAAATTTTGAATTTGGAAACTTTTTAAAAGTATTTTGAAAGCTTCGAGTTTGGAAACTTTGAATATACTCAGAGCTATGTATTCATTATGATTTGGTAATAGAGTGTCTTTGATGTGTGGATGTCAATTTTTTTTTTTTTAAATTATTTATGATTGGATGACATTCAATTTTTGTGCATCTTTAGCTATTCCAACTTTGATTTTTAGCGACGAAAATGGGTTGTAGAGAAAGTTATTTGTCTTTTAGCAACCAATTATCATTGTCATTAGTATAATTTTAATATTTTTAATAATTTTATTGTAGGTTTTTTTTTTTTTTTTTTTTTTTTTTTTTTTTTTTTTTTTTTTTTTGCGATGGCACTACACCGTCGTTAAAAACAGGTAATTTTAATATTTTTAATAATTATTTTGCATTTTTTTTTGGTGACGGCATCACACCGTCGCAAAAAATATTAGAACTATTGGCGACAGGGGCCATACTGTTGGAAAAAAAAAAAAAACCATGCGCGACAGCATTTTTTGCCGTCTCAAATAAAACTTTTGGCGACGGTAAAAAGGTGCTGTCGCAAAAGGTCTGACTTTTTTACATACTATATGCGACAATAAGTTGTCGTCGCAAAAGGTAACAATTGCCGTCGCAAAAAAAAAAAGGCAACGGCACGATGCCGTCGCTAAAAAGTTTTTGCAACGCCCTCTGTTGTGACCCCCCATTACCGTCGCTAAAAGTCATTTGTCGTCACTAAAACTTTTTTGAGACGGTATTAAGAGTATTAGCGACGGCACGGTGCCGTCGCAAAAAACTGAATTTTTTGTAGTGAAACTTTCTTTGATCTTGAAGTTGTTTGATTCCACTATGGAATATAGTATTTTTCAATTATGGTCGAACTAAGGTTTTTATTTCAGATAACTCATCCAAAGCATATAACAAGGCATACTAAGGGGATTAGATAATCTCTAACCCATGTAATTATATTAAAATTGTAGGATTTATTGTATTTTCTCCAAATTTCAATGGATGTTAGTGCAATTTACTTTTCTTTTTTTCTTTTTTTTTTTTTTTTTGAAAGTTTAACAAATTTAGGTGATAATTTAACATCTTTAAAAATAAAGACTTCAACCAATGTCTGAAATTTGTTATTTTCTTTTATTTTTATTCAATCTCTTTTATTTCAATTTGTTTTTCAATTTTTTTTTTCCTGGATAAAGGGTACTTAATTTGGGTTCTACATAATAATAATAATAATAATAATAATAATAATAGTAAATAAATAAATAAACAAACACCATTCATTCCTCTATATGTCAAATTTAACATGGGTAAGACAATATTAAATGACACCTAAGCAAGTGAAAACTTAGTTGTAGTGTTCAATAATGCTATGATGATGATCATATTTGGTTATTACCTTTTGATTACCAATTTGTGGTTAATATCGACAGTGTTGATAGTTGATATATGATATTGTAAACAAAATGTTACAAAAAATACAGTCATCCTAACATTATTGGTGCCTAATAAAGATGTCAAATATTGTCACTTAATTGGGTTGCCACCTTACATATTGGTTGGAGATGCTTTTTGGCCTAGGTATACATATCATAATCTTTAATGAGATGAAGAATTAAATGTATGATTTGATTTGGGTTTTGAGTTTTGAGTTTTGGATTGTATAAGGTTTTTTTTTATGTTGTGTGGCATTTTCAGTCCAAGATTTAGACAAAAGTCATATTTAACAGTAAATTGGGAAAGATTAGTAAAATTAAGAACCTAAATGAGAAGAAAATATATTTGAAGGGCCAAAGCAAAAAATTAGTCAAACTTAAAGGGAGCAAAGTGTAATTTATCCTTTTTTAAACGTGGATTCCTTGTTCAAAAGCACAAGCAAAAGCAAAAAAGCATCAATTGAGAAAAACATGAATTAAAGGTGTAATGAGAAAGAAAGTTAAAATCATACTTAACTAATAAACCTCACCTCAGTAGCGGAGTATTTTGCCAAAAAACCATACTTTGCATAAGAAGTTGTTCAATTCTTGGTAAAGGTAAATTAATATCTTCACTAGTTCAAACATTTAGCAGTCTAATAGAGTAGTAGTAAAGGAAATCACCCCAAAAAGAAAGCTCAAAGCATGAGCTGGCAAGACTGAATATAAAGGCAAACTGGACCAAGGATGACAGCCAAAACACTCTCGTACACAACTCTTATAGGGGTTTGGGAAAAGTCTTTTGTTTTTTTGTTTTTTTTTTATAATTTTTGTCTTTAGTGATTTTATTTATGATTTTATCAAAAAATTTCTTTTTTTTCAATCTTTCTTGTGTATGTGAATCTAAAAAGAAAAAATAAAATAAAAAATTCCAAAAAAAATTAAAAAGCCAAAATAAGCCCGCGCGCACACACACACAAATATTATATTTTGCTTATTTTTGTCTTTTCTAAACTTTTTTTTGAATTTTTTGGTATTTTTCATTCATCTCGTAAAGTAAAATCTAAAGGTCTAATTTTTTTAAAAAAAATTTACTAAAGACAAAAATAAGCCAACAGAAAAAGATACCAAAAAAGCAAACCCCAAATACTTAGGTAGCGTTTGGTAACGTTTACGATTTTTATTTATATTTACAAAAATTTTATAAACTGGTTTTTATTTATTTTTTGAAAAACATAAATTACAAACATGTTTGCTTTGAACAAAATGTTTAAAAAAATTTAAAACCATAACTAAAAAATATGTTTGTTCAGGCCTAAAATATATATATATATTTATTTTTTATTATTTATGACAATGGAATCACACACATTATAATTGAAAAAAAAATATTTGAAAAAAAAATTAATTGAAAAAAAAATGAAAAAAAATAATTGAAAAAAAATTATTTGAAAAAAAATTGAAAATAAATTATTTGAAATAAAAATTAATTGAAAAAAAAAAATTCGTTAGTAAAATTTTTAAATTTATGTTTAAAAACCAATGTAAACTCATTTTTTGAGTTTACGTTTTTTCCTCAAATTTATAAATTGAGACAACCATTTATAAACTAAAACAATTATCAAACAAGTTTTTATAACAATTTTTAAAACTTTTGTAAATATAAGCTGAAAATTGAAAATAAAATGATTACCTATAAATAAGTGGGTAAGTTTTCAAATAATTATATTATAGGTTAAATCATTTTTGGTGCTAGTCTAGCACAGAAAAATGGTTGAACCAAACATAAGAAAGATTTGGGCCTATTTTGATAAGATAGTTAAAAATTATTTATTTTTTGACTTTTTTGGGATTTTTTTTTTTTTAAAAAACGTGTAAAAAATAAGAGAAATTTTGTGATTCAAAATAGGTTAAAAACTGATTTTAATTTTTTTAGTTCTTCCCAAAAGAGCCCTTTGTACCATACCTACCAAAGACTTGCATCACCATAAAAATGATATTATTTTCTCCATACCCAACTTAAATGTAATTTTTCCTATATAATGCTACTGTCATTTTCACTTTTTATCTTTTATTTTCATCTTTATTGAATTATTTTTAAAAGGGTAAATCACACTGACTTCTCCTGAAGTTCAATGAAATTAAAAAAATCTTCCCTGAGGTTTATGAAATGACAAAAGACCTCCCCTGTTATGGCTGATAGCTAATCACGGTTAACATATGCTGTCTTTTCACTCTTTTACCCCAGTTATTTATATTTAAGTAAATTACACTTACACCCCATTAAGGTTTGTTTTTAATAGAAATTCCCTTACTTCTTGGAAAATTACATTGACCCATATTAGTGTTTGTCATTTAACATGAAAGTTAAATTACTATATTACCTTTCCATATCAATGCAAAAGGATATTAATATTCTCACTCATCTATCATCTTTCTTCCTATTTGTAAAGGTGTAATTTTATATTTTCAATTCATCTCACTATAATATAAACAATACTAAGGGCATGTTTGATTGGGTGTATTAGAGCATGGGATTGGATTACTAATCCGTAGGCCCAATTATCCTATGTTTGTTTTAACATTTTGGTTTAGGATAATTAATCCAATGGATAATTAATCCAACAAATTTGTAGGATTATTAGTAATGGGGTAGGGGTGGGATTATTAATCCAATGGATATTAACCCAATTGGATAGTGAATACCATACTAATTTAATAGGATTATTAATACTTCACTATTAATTTTGTGAATCAAACATGACCTAAAAGTACTAATTTTTTTTAATATATATATATATATATATTTTTACTTATTTATTTTTATTTTAAAATTTTAGTTAAGAAATTTATATACTTATTATTAAAATATGACTAATATCTTTATATCTAAAAAATTATTCAATACCACATTGAGCTAACCCATGATTTATGTTTTTAGCTTTGAACTTAGTCTAGAGGAGTGATCTGTTAATTTATAAAAATATTGGTTAATTATTAATTTAAATTAATTATATAGAAATTTACAATTTTTTTAAAAAATATTTTTTCAATAGGATTAAGACAAGTGTACTTGAATTTATAACCATTTGATATCTAAAAGTTTCATTTAGATTTTTCGTTAAATATTTTCAAATTATATGATTAAAATTACATTTAGATTTCATTTTAAACGTAAAATTAGATGTAATTTAGATATGGTTAAATTAATTTTCTTTTCACACTTTATTAGTACATTTTTAAAATTTTAAAATTAGATATAACTAATAACTAATTTTAAAATTAGATATAACTAATTAGATTAATGTTTTATTCTATGCATTATATGGTTAAATTTTAAAATTTTACGACATGTATTTTTTTAGTTGTACCAAAAAAAAATATAAATAATTAATATGTTGAAGTAAATATTTTAAAATTGTATCTATTTTCAAGTAAATTTTTTATTAATATTAATCAAAATTTTGAAATAAATATTTAATTGTAACATGTCTTTGTTACATAATACATAGAATAAAACATTAATGGCAACATAAAAAAAAAAATTAATGTAACTTAGTTAAAAAAAAGGAGGATAATGAAATAATCAAGAAAAAATGAGTGTGAGAGAGATTTATGATGTGAAATTTGTTACAAATTAGTAATTATATATATGAAAAATATTATATAAAATTAATTTGTATTATATATATTTGAAAAATATTATACAAATTAGTGTTGTATATTATGCAAATGCTTAATAATTGTTTAAAAATATCATTCAATCAATTAGTAAATTGAAACCACTTAAATCGCGATTTGGTTATTTGTCAATCCACCATTCACGGGTTGATTTATAATTTTACTTTCAAACCGTTCCGTACACACTCTACTCATGGTTATGAATCTGTTTTATCGATTTGAATCGTTCATTTTGTCAAGCACTTCGTGTATTTCATCCAAAAAAATTGAAGTCGATCTAATAATCGTAATCTATTTAATTTACTGTGTTTGTTACTAAAAAATAGATGACAATTGTGTTTTTTAAAATAAGCCATCTATTTCTATTTTTATTTTTATTTTTATTTTTATTTTTTGTGACAAACACGATAGATTAAATACATTACGATTGTTGGATCGACTTTCGTTTTTGTTTTTGTTTTTGTGTGCGTGACTGAAATACACAAAATATCTGATAAAATAAATTTTAATTATTGAAATAAAACATGTGATAAACTACATAGATTCAAACAATGCCTTCCAATTCGCATTATAGATGGTAGGAAGCCTGCCTTGTTAAAATACCTGAAATTTACTTGATCTTCTCATTGATAGAGCACAGAATATTTGCATAAAGTGGCTATAGTAAGAACATAAAGATTTAGATTAATAAGTGCTTGAGAAAATTTCTATGGCAATAATTTAGGTAGGAATGTGAAACCCTTTTGCGTGATTAGTGGGTTTTTGACTTTACGAAGCTTCATTGAAAGGTTTATGTCAAGAAAAAAAATCCACATGACAATGCTTGACCACAATCTTACGAGGATAAGGATGTAAGTCATATATAACATATATGTTATACAAATTGAAAATTTTAATCCACATTTCTTTTTAAAATTCTCCAGGGGATGTGGGACATATTAATTGGAGCTGTAACTAGATAACTATTCATATTTCTCTTTAAAACTCCGGTATTAAGGAGAATTTATGAGAGGAAAATTAGAACACATTAATTGGAGCCTTATAACCAGATAACATGCGCAGATCACAACTTCAGGCGATGTGAGACACATTAACTAGAGCCGACTAGCACAGATCACAACTTCAGGCAATGTGGAACACATTAACTGGAGCCTTATAATGAGATAATTAGCACAGATCACAACTCCTGGTGATGTAGGACACATTAACTAGTGCCTTAACCAGATAAGGCGATGTGAGACACATTAACTGGAGCCTTAACCAGATAACCAAGATAATTAGCATAGATCACATCTTCAGGCAATGTGGGACACATTAACTAGAGCCTTAACCAAATAACCAACACAGATCACAACTTCAGGCGATGTGAGACACATTAATTAGAGCCTGGTGGGACACATCAACTGGAGCCTTAACTAGATAACCAGCACAGATCACAACTCCAGGTGATGTGTGCACAGATGCCCTCTTGGACTAGGACATACAGTAGTTGGACACCAATCACAGATGCCCTCCTAGAACAAGACATACAGTAGCCGGACACCAATCACAGGCCCAACTAAGTTTCTGATACCAAATTGAAAAGCCTAGTCCACATATCTTCTTAAAACCCAGATATTAAGGAGAAAAAATCTGGAGCCTTACAATCAGTATAGAATGGGCAATTCTAGGCGATGTGGGACACATTCCAACAATATATACTTTCAAGTTAATTATTTATGAATTTATTTTATAGAAAATCGACTAATAATCAATATTGAAATATAATCTTGACAAGTTATCATTAAGATTAAAAAATAAAAATAAAAAGATTAATCATGGAGCAATGTGGCACCTAATGGTATGACACTTTTTCCTTCTTAAGGTTGTGAAAAATTAACACTATATAATGGAGAGATTTCTATTTCATTTATGAAATGGAGAGTACCTCAATATTTAACCGAGCTCATTTATATCTAAAAGTTTAATTTAGATTTTTCATTATTTTCAAATTACATATGATTAAAATTACATTTAGATTTTCATTTTAAATGTAAAATTAGATGTAATTTAGATATGGTTAAATTCATTTTCTTTCCACATTTTATTAATACATTTTTAAAATTTTAAAATTAGATATAACTAATTTTAAAGACACATTAGATATACGACCCCGCTATGTAGCTCGAAAGAGTTTGGCTTGAATTTAGCTCGACACCAAAACGATGTCGTTTTGGTGTCTTTTTTTTTTTTTTTTTTTTCCTGTGTTTTTGTTGCAAAAGGAAGAAGAAGAAGAAGAAGGGTGGAGAAGAAGAGAAGGAGAAGAGAAGGAAGGAGGAGGAGGAAGGAGGAGGACTGGAGGGGGCATAATCACAGGGGGAGGAGGAGGTGGAGGCGGCGCCGGAGGCGACGGTGGTGGTGCTGCGACGATCGGCGGCAGCGAGGCGACGGCGGTGGTGCTGCGACGATCTCCTCTCCTCCTCTCTCTTTCTCCCTCTCTCCTCCTCTTTCTCTTCTCCTCTCTTCTTCCTCTCTTCTCTCCCTCTTTCTCCTCTATCTCTGTTTTCGAATTAGAATTCGAGCCAAAATCGGGCCACTTTTTTCGAGCTACCAGTCATTTTCGTTAGATATAACTAATTTTAAAATTTGATATAACTAATTAGATTAATGTTTTATTCTATGTATTATATGGTTAAATTTTAAAATTTTAAGACACATGTATTTTTTTAGTTGTACCAAAAAAAAAATATATAAATTATTAATATTTTGAAGTAAATATTTTAAATTTGTAGCTATTTTCAAGTAAAATTTTTAATAATATTAATCAAAATTTTGAAATAAATTTTTAATTATGACATGTCTTTGTTATATAATACATAGAATAAAACATTATTAGCAACATAAAAAAAAGAAAAAAAGCATTTTAATGTAACTCAGTTAAAAACAAGGAGGAGGAGGATGTTTTCTTGCGGTGGAGCCTACCATGGTCCGTTTCAGTGATTTGAATTTTTCATTTTATCCGGCGCTTTGTGTATTTCATTCAAAAAAATTTGAGTCGATCTGATAATCGTAATCTATTTAATTTATTGTGTTTGTCACTAAAAAAAAAATAGATGACAATTATATTTTAAAAAATAGATTGTCTATTGTTATTTTTTTTTTTTTGTGACAAACATGATAAATTAAATATATTACGATTACTACATTGACCCTTTTTTTTTTTTTTTTGTGCGTGGATAAAATACATAAAGTGTTTGATAAAATAAATTTGAATTATTGAAATGAAAACTTGTGGTAAACTACACGGATTCAAACAATGCCTTCCAATTCGAATTATAGATGGTTACCCGCCTTGTAAAAATATCTGAAATTAATTACTTGATCTTCTCATTGATAGAGCACAGAATATTTGCATAAAGTGGCTACTAAGAACATAATGATTTAGATTAATAAGTGCTTGAGAAAATTTCTATGGCAATATGTTGGCTAAAATGTTGGCTTATTTTTCCTACGAAGGAAAATATCATAAATGCGAGCGTGCCAGCAAGGATTGAAAAATCCTTACAGATTAAATTCAAGCCAATTATCAAGCGATTGTGTTGACGGTTCTTTTGCCTCAACGAAGAGGACTTCAAGATTGCCAAGTGTAAATAAAAGAAAAATTAAAAGAAGAATGGGGAACGGAGAAAGATGATTGAGTGAACAATCAAAGTAATAATTACTTACCTCTACTCCTATGCTTCGAAAAGAAAGTGCATAAAATGCTTCGAAATGGAAATGCTGAAAATAAATGCTTCGAAATATAAATCTATGTTAAACTACTCCTAAGATAAGGAAAATAACAAGAAATATTGAAATCAAGTGTCTTTGATTATGAATTCTGGATCCTTTACAATGTAGCCATTAATGGCTATTTATAGAAGAAAAAATACAGCAATAACTACTTAGTAACTACCCATTTCTTCCATCTTCATTCTTGTCTTGCCATGTGTCATTCCACTCATCCACTTTGTCCTCCCACTCATCCACTTTGTCCTTCATATTCTCCATTATCTCTATAACTTCTTTTAACTTCCAAATGAATAAGAGGATGCCACGTGTCCTGCAATTGTATAAATAATAAATAATAATAAAAATTGCAAATTTATGGTGTTAACATTACCCCCCGCGGCCCTTAAAAATGATGTTTATTTGAATTTTTGAAGGGCCGAACCAAGCACATGACTAACCTAAGCAGCAAAGTGCTTCGAATGATGTAACAACACCAATAAAGTGCTTCGAATGAGTATGAAATTATGACAAGATGACTCGAATTATTACTAGTAACAAGCTTCGAAAGTGATATAAAGGACCAAAATCATTCTTCGAAGGTCGATGGAACCGACCAAAGACGAATTACATCCTCAAAAATACTCGACAAAGCTTCGAAGGTTCATAACCTCCATTATTATTTCTTCGAAGCTGTTGTTGATACAAGATAGAGTGTTTCGAAGCTTACAAAATTATGGCAAAACGGCTTTCGAAGCAACTTATGGCAAAACGGCTTTCGAAGCTGTTTTTGGCCAACATTGTGGTTATTCAAAACTTATATGTTCTGGTTCACACAGAATTAATGAAAATATTAATTTTGTGCTTCGAACCAATTATTAATTCTTCGAAGACACCAAAACTGTTGTTCTTCGAGCCAACTTATGATGCCAAAAACAGGCATTATTCGACAACTAATTAATTGTCATTTTACATATATTTGAAGAGATGTACACATTTCGAAAGTTTTCAAAGTTTTATATAGTTTCGAAGGTGAAGTAATCAACCTTCGAAACAACTCTTGATGTTTTGAATGTATCTTCAAAGCTTTATACAGCTTCGAATGTGAAGTAATCAACCTTCGAAAATATTCTTGATGCTTCGAGTGTATCTTCGATGCTTTGATTGTGTACATACAAACAACTGGCCATCAATTTGAAAAGATAAGCCATTCTCAACCATTTATTTAAATGCACAGGCTTTTTCTAGCCAAGTTCATGCATTTTAAATGGTCATCCCTTGTTCTTAGTGCTTCGAACTCATAAGAACAATTTGTTAATTTTATTAACCACATCATCATAATTATATTTTGATGTGAACCACAAATCCAAAAAGGATTTTGAACACCAAAAGTCATGGTATAGTGTGACCATGAAAATTTATACTTTTTGACATTTTGAAAAATGTCAAAAATTTTGAATTCATGAACAGTGGCTTGTTCATTATTCTTGACCATGTTTGCTTTAAAAACATGACTTTTGCCGAATAGGTTTTCATAATTTTTTGGCAAAATGGGTTGTTTTTCCATGTTAGCCATTAATGGCTTATGAAAATCACCCATAGATATATTATTTTCATGACTTGACTCTCTAAAATTTGGTTTTTGGACCCCCCGAGTCATACATGGAACATCATTCTTAGCCAAATTTGGTTCAAGAACATGCTCTTTCGTTGTGTTAATTTCATAATTTGGCTCTTTAAAAACGGATTCTTGAACCCCCCGAGCCATTGATGAAATCAATTCTTTGCTTTTGCTATTCTTAACCATGGAAAAATTCTGAAAAAATTCACCAATTCCGGCCATTAAGGCCTCAGTTAAAGACTTGGTAGTGAGAGTTGATAACTCATCATTCCATTGGCGAATTTCCATATCAAGTTGATGAATTTCTCCAATTAAATGGTGTCTTTTTTCTTCCACCAAATAATATTGTAAGGGATGAAAATTTATTTCATCAAGAAAATGGATCTCTTCTTGAAGATCCAAAATTTCTTGTTTACGCCAATAAATTTCATCTAGACTATTCGAAATGGACAAATCCAATTCATTTTCCATTTATTACACTTGACGTCCCACTGGGCGTGCCAAAAAATGTTGGCTAAAATGTTGGCTTATTTTTCCTACGAAGGAAAATATCATAAATGCGAGCGTGCCAGCAAGGATTGAAAAATCCTTACAGATTAAATTCAAGCCAATTATCAAGCGATTGTGTTGACGGTTCTTTTGCCTCAACGAAGAGGACTTCAAGATTGCCAAGTGTAAATAAAAGAAAAATTAAAAGAAGAATGGAGAACGGAGAAAGATGATTGAGTGAACAATCAAAGTAATAATTACTTACCTCTACTCCTATGCTTCGAAAAGAAAGTGCATAAAATGCTTCGAAATGGAAATGCTGAAAATAAATGCTTCGAAATATAAATCTATGTTAAACTACTCCTAAGATAAGGAAAATAACAAGAAATATTGAAATCAAGTGTCTTTGATTATGAATTCTGGATCCTTTACAATGTAGCCATTAATGGCTATTTATAGAAGAAAAAATACAGCAATAACTACTTAGTAACTACCCATTTCTTCCATCTTCATTCTTGTCTTGCCATGTGTCATTCCACTCATCCACTTTGTCCTCCCACTCATCCACTTTGTCCTTCATATTCTCCATTATCTCTATAACTTCTTTTAACTTCCAAATGAATAAGAGGATGCCACGTGTCCTGCAATTGTATAAATAATAAATAATAATAAAAATTGCAAATTTATGGTAATAATTTCGGTAGGAATGTGAACCCCTTTTGCGTGATTAGTGAATTTTTGACTTTACGAAACTTCATTGAAATGTTTATATCAAGAAAGAAAATTCCACATGACAATGTTTGAACACCCTCTCATGAGGATAAGGATTTAAGTCATATATATGGATATATTCACATAACATATATGTTATACATACTTTCAAGTTAATTGTTTATGAATTTATCTTATAGAAAATCGACTAATAATCAATATTTAAATATAATCTTGATAAGTTATCATTAAGATAATAAAATAAAATAAAATAAAATTAAAAAAGATTAATCATGGTGCAATGTAGCAACCTAATGGTATGACACCTTTTCCTTCTTCTAAAGATTATGAAAAATTAACACTATAAAATTGAGAGATTTCTATTTCATTTATGAAATAGAGAGTACCTCAATATTTAACCGGGCTTGTAGTAGGTAGAACAAAATTCTTGACTAGCAGAACTGGCCCTGGGTTTGAGTATTTATCTATATATGAAAAAAAGAAAAAAATAGAAGGATTAATTCAACATAAAACTGAAGCTCTTTACCCAATTTTGAAATTAAACATGCTAGAACAATATTACTCAAGTAATACTGTGGTGCAACTAGTTTAATTTTTTTTGATAACTTTAAATTTTTGTTCAATATATATATATTTTTTGTCGTGTAAACAATTAAAATATAAAACAAACACAAAACCAAAAAGGAGCGGTGAGGATTCATTTCATGCAACAACTTACCGTGGAAGATGGGCAAGAAAATTAGAGTAATGGGCCATTGCATTGGACCAAAGCAATAATCTTGACTGGGACTGACTCACTATTTTTGTTCACATTCGTATACGTATTTGATAAGTTAGTTTTATTTGAATTCGGGGAAATTATAAAAAAAAAATTAAAAAAAGAAGTTATTTTTATAGAGGCCCACTAAATTATTAAAAAGTATTACTTTGACCCCCTAAATTAAAAAAAATGCAAATATACCCCACAAACTATTGAGAAGTATTACTTTGTCCTTTAAATTATAAAAGTATACAAATGGACTTTTTAAACTCTTGGTGTGTTTTACTTTGACCTTTTCTGTTAGGGGGTTCAATTTGTACGTTTTTTTTATAGTTAAGGGGTTCATCTATATGCTTTTATAGCTTAGGAGACGAAGTGATACTTCTCAATAGTTTAGGGAGTCAATTTGTACATTTTTGTAGTGTAGGGATCAAAATGATATTTCTCAATAGTTTAGGGGGTCTTCGTGTAAATATCCCCCCCAAAAAGAGGAAATTTGAATCCAAAAGTAGTAAATTTTATCATATAAATTTTGGGATGAAACTGTGAAATTTCATCCAATTGACATTTTTGCAAAAAGATCAAGAAGCTGAAAATTTTCTCTATGATTTTAGAAACATGGAAATTTTATACAAACTTAGGAAATTTGATAAATGAAAATGAGAAATTCCTACCAAAAAATTGTAAATTTCATCCTAATAACCAAGAAATTTCATCTCGAAAACGAAAATTTGGAATGAAATTGTGAAACTTTATTCAAATTTCTAAATTTTAGAAAACTAAAAATTTCTCAATTAAATTTTATAATTTTCACTCCTAAGAAATTAAGAAAATTTTCATTTTAGAATTTCTTAGTTTGCAATAGTCAATTGAAAATTAAAACAAATAAAATATCTCACACAATTTTCATAATTTTGCGAAGTTTCACAATTTTGAATTGAAAGTCCCTCAATTGATAAACTTTTCAATTTCCAGAAAATATTTTCTAATTATTCATATAAAAATCAATTGAAAAACTTTAAAAAATGAAATATTTCTGTCCTACAAACATACATAGAATTGTTTTACAAAAACTAAAAAGTTTCATTGTTTTGAAATTGAGAAATTTCTCTGTTTCACCAAATAGAGAATTTCTCACTTTCTAATTATTCATGTAACAAGTAGTTTAAAACTAAATCAAATGAAAGAAATTTATCTAATCGACTTTTGAAATTAAAAATAAAAAAAATAGTTCTTTCAATAGAAAAGTTCAAGGTTGGTGTACGTAAAACTTCTTGATGAGAGTATATATAAATATATGTATATCAATTCACAATGGAATGGTTGGTTCTTCAAAAACAAATAATATATATATATATATATATATTATAAGAAAATAAAATGAGAAGTTTCTATATTAACAAGGAAAATTGGAAATCGATAATGCATATGAATAATTTTCATGTTAGCACACTAGCATTTGTGTACAATTACTTCATAAAAAATTCATATTTTTTAATTTTTACGTAATTTATATTCAATAAAGATCTCAATAAGTAGGTTTGAAATATATAAATTTTGTAAAAAAAGAAAAAGAAATGTGCAATGAAAGTTATGATATTATCAAGTTTCAAAAAATAAAAAAACAAAAAATGTACTAATCTTGTTTGATAGATCATGATAAATAGGTTTTAAAATTATAAGTTTTACAAATGTATAAAATAATAATTTGAACAGTCTGGTTAGTTTGGTTTCAAAATTTTATTTTAAATTTTTTTAATAATATAAATCAGTTTGATGAAAATAACTATTAAAAATATTTTTACACCAAAAAAAGTATTATATGAAAGTGAGTGTTTTTTATTTTACATTACATTTATCCCCACCAAACTAGCTTTTAATTTTAATTTATACATTTTTTATAAATAAATTTGAAAAACGAAACTAAATTGTGCAATTACATTTTAAAATCTAAAACATAAAAAATAGACAATTACCATGTACTGCTTCAAACTAATAGTGTTGTAGAAAATTTTCCGAATAAAAAATGTTACTAAACACTTATATGAGTGATAAAGAATGTTTTTTTAAAGAGTAATACTAGGAATCCCTAGAAATTATCCAAAATCTTCATTTTGTGATTTACATTTATTCTATATATAGATTTTACATTATACAAATTATTTTTCAGCATACAATCACCTACCCAAAATCTACCATATTTGTTTTTCAAAACGTGGATCAACGGCTAATTACTCACTAATTCTTATGTCACGAAGTTTCGTTGGTAAAGACACCCACCACTCCTACCTCATAGGCCCAAGATTATTGGAGGACTTAGTCTAAATATAAAAATGATACATTATCTGATTAAATCTTTAAAAAATTGTGGCCTCTAACACTAAATTTTTATTTTTATTTTTTTAGCAAAATTTATTTTACCTTCCTGTGATATGATTTGATAACACTTTATTCATTGTCTTTTAAAAATAATCATATATCCCCATGTGGTTTTGGATTAGAATGCAACCATTAACACCGTTAACTATAAATATGAATAACTATAATATCTTCAAACCCCTATATTATTATTATTTTCTCTCTCTCATCTCTCATACACATAATTTATAACATCTACTATTAATTCAATTAAATCACAATTAATTATAAATTCTTAATTATTTATTGTAATTCTTAAATTTTTATTCTATTTTTAATTTAATTATATTTTAGATCACAATAAATCCTAAATAATCAACTATTTGATGTAATTAATAACTTTTTATCTAATTTTAATAAAATTATATTTTGATCACAATTAATCTAAAATTCTTAATTATTTGTTATAATTTCTAACATGTTAATCTAACTTTAATTTAATTACATTTTAGATCAATTCTTAATTATCGTTTATTTTATATTTTATTTAATTATATTTTAAATTAATTTATTTTAATTGGCATATTAATCTAATTTTGGGTTTGGAGAAAATGGGAGTAAAATTGTCCTTCTCTTGTATTAATTTCTTTCTAAATTTTTAGAAAACAAAATCTACTCTTAAAATTGGTGTGTGTAATACACTTTCCGCTAGTTTGGATAGAAAAACTAACAGTAACACTTTAGTCTAAAATGACATAGGGACTTTTTGATTATATTTAAATGATAAGAATGTAAAATATTCTGACTCCAAACTACAAGGGATTAAAACAAATTTAATCCTTAACTTAATAGTTAAGCCATCTCAGCTCTCATACTCTCACATAAATTATTGACCTTTGAAATGTTTTCGACCACATTTTTTCATTACAAACCTTCTTTCCAATAAGTTTCCAAGAAATTTCCAGCGACTTTTTAGCTGGAAAGTATAACTTGATACCAACCACTCCTCCCTCACCATGATTCGGGTAATGGTGACAGACCTTTTTGTCCAGAAAATGTCAATCTTAAAGACTTGAAAGTTCACACCTATGAATCAAAAAAAAAAAAAACAGAAAAGAAAAAGAAGAAAGTTCACAGCTAAATTATTGTCTTTTAAAATGTTTTCAATCACATTCAAGAAGTCACTTTCTATCTAGAAAATGTGTTCCCTGATTTGAAAAAATTATAAAAAATTAACACAATATTCATATTAGTAATGTTAGCCGACATCACAGGACTAAAGACAAAAACTGTTCTATCGGATGACTAGTTAGACGTCTACTCGGACGATCGAAAGATACCATGATATCTGCAGTCGACAAACTCTGGCCGACCGTCTAGTTGGACAACTGAATGTACAATTTCTGTGTTCAAATCTGCGTTCGATCGTCTGTATGCCTAGACTTCTTAATATTTATATAGGTGTAGATTCTATGTGTTCTATATATTGTGGGTCTTACATTTTATGTGACTATTATGTAAAATATTTGGCAATTTTTTTGACATCTCTAATATTGTTCTTTCGTTAAAGACCTTTTCAGTAAGGGGAAATTATTCAACACTCCTGGAGCATCACGCGACCATACTCTAAGCTAATCATCAATTACTTAGCCCCATGTTTTTTTCCCATCCCCAACATAAATTGTGGGCTTTTACACCTCTCCATTAATCAAAACCTTATAGAACACCACATGTCCATACTCCGAGAGTACTGAATAATCATCCTTAAGTAAGTGGGTGTTTGGAATTGACTTTTTTAATGAATTATTTATTTATTTTTTATTTTTAGTAAATTTTTTTGAAAAAGAAAATTTTCAATTAACTTTAAATTTTTGGAATCTACTCGATTAGAGGAGCAAGAAAAGTTAAAATTTTTTTACTAAAAACAAAAATTAGTTTTCTAAATTTTTAATTCTTATTTTTGTATTTTTAGTAATTTTTAAAAATATTTTATTTCATTTTTAATTTTTAGATCCACTTAATCTTGATATAGTTAAAATGTATAAAATTTGTATAAAAATTTTTTGAAAAAATTATTAAATACAACAAAATAAAAAAATATTTTAAATTTTTATTATTTATTATTTTTGTTTTTGGTAAATTATTTAAAGTTTTTCATAAATGTTATAATTTTAAACTATATCTAGATTAGCCGTATTTAAATAAAAAAAAATCGTAAAATATTTTTAAAACTTACTAAAAATGAAAAAAATATGAAAAAACAAAAAATTCTATTTTCAGAAAAAACAGTGTAAACCAAACAAGTTTTTTTTTTTTGTTTTAGTTTTTAGATTCCTCTACACTAGACAGACATAAAACATAAAGGAATTTTACAAGAATTTGAATTGAAGATTACTAAAGACAAGAAAATTCCGAGAAAAAAAATGTGACCTTTTTAGTTGAAAGCAAAACGAGTTATAAATCTCTTTCATAATAGTAACTCCAACTGGCTTTCTATGTTGTACCTATTAGGCATTTTACCTAGCCAAATCATAATTTTAATGTTCCAATAGGCTTGGCAACAACACAATTGAAGAGACAAGAGGGACTACGCAAACGATTTTTCCCACTAAGTACATACGTGGCTGACTAATTGTCAAACGTTCACTACAAGAATTAACACTTTTGGCAACAAAAAAATTGGTCGCTAAAAGTCTATTTTTGGTCGGCAAAAGTTATCCGCGACCAATTTTTTTGGTCGCTACTTTGGTCGCCAATTGAGGGTCGGCAAAAGTAATTCGCGACCAAAATTTTGGTTGGTCGGGAAAAGTCAGATTTGCCGACCAAATTTTTGGTCGCGAAATATATCATTACCGCGACTAATTCGTTTAGTCGCTAAAACACTTTGGTCGCGAAAAGTGATATTTTCACGACCAAAAAGTTTGGTCGCCAATTATCACATTCAACGACCAAAAAGTTTGGTCGCCAATCGTGACATTCCGCGACCAAAAAAATTTGGTCGCCAATTGTGACATTCCACGACCAAAAAAGGTTTTGGTCGCCATTTGTTACTTTTCGCGACCAAAACTTTTGGTCGGCAAAACTGAGTTTCCACGACCAAGAGCTGTTTTGGTCGGCAATAAATGTATTTTTTGCGACCAAAACTCTTGGTCGGCAATTGTCATTTTTTGCGAAAAAAAATTATTTATTTGTCGCGACTAATAAATTGGTCGCCAAAGCAGGAAAACAATACACCTGTAATTCCTAATAATTCATTCAATCCATAATAAACCTAAGATGTTATGCAAACTAATAATTCATTTAAAACACAAACTAGAAGTACTCAAGTGCTAAATATTGATACAATATAAAATAAACTTTCTATGTATACATATGAGAAGGTCCCATAGAAACATTGCAAATTCCAAATTCAAGATGTTATGCAAACACCATGACTAAAATACAAATAGCCCAAAAAACTATTAGGCTGTGAATAAGCTAGATATGTTTCTAAGCAACTGCAACTTCCTCCTGATAAGAGTCCGTTTGTGCTTTACTACAAAATTCCAAAGTATCCCGTGCTGATTCGATGACAACCTGACCATTGACATAGTGCTGGACATTGTGGATGCCAATAGGGTTCACACCTGGCCGGAAAGCATTTCCTTCAATATACCTGTGACAACATTTAATCAGTTAGCATTTGACCTAGTGTTGGGTAACTGTAATTTGCTTGTACTGATTGAAGACAGAAACTCACATTTCTTTCAAGAAAGTGTGCTTATAGAATGCATCCGGGATTCTCCCAGTAAATTGATTATGATCCAGGTACCTGCAATGAAAGCAAGCTTAAGATGCTGTCCCATGCCTACACAAAAAAAGATGCTATCCCAGATACACAAATGCTACATGATGCAAAAAAATGGGAAAAACAAATTAAAGAAGGGAAAAAAAAAAGAAAGGGCAATATGCATGCGTTTATTCCAATCCAAAGACGGCTTTTCCCCACTGGTGTCTGTTAATGAGAATTCAGAGACAAGGAAGTTGTATTTGTATTCAATTAGAGAAACCATGTGAATGGAATATAACTAGTTCCCATGCAATTTTAAGCCCAATAAGGATGGAAACTTGTCTAACAATCAATCATAGTAATATTGAAATTCATCATTTACTAGCATAGTGATTATATAATGATGCATAGTGATTATTCTTTTTATTACTTTTGTGTCTAGCAAGGAATTAGTTTAATTAGTTGTTTTCTTGTTGGATTAGGGCTTCTCATATTATAAATAATGTATGCCCTGCATTGTAACCCTACATTGTACTCAATTAATAAAATAACACTCTTTCATATTAAATAACACTCTTTCATTAACCATATTAAATAAGTGTAGGAAAAGCAGTTGAAGTAGCCCTGCATTCTACTCAATTAATAAAGTTAATAAAAAAAGCATTAACAATTTTAAACAATTAACAATTAACAATTAATAATTAACAATTAACAATTAACAATTAACAACTTTTAAGCATAACTTTACTTTAATTTAAGGGGCTTACTGTAATTTACCCTAAAAAAAATCGTATTAAGGCAGTCCATCGCAAGTCACTCTTCCTACAAGTTTATTAAAAACATCAGATGTAAAGAGACGGATGGATATTCCCAAATAAAGCGAACAATCTTTAAATGAATATGGTGACAATAGACATTCTAATCATTGTTAAGCACTTTATCACTTTACGTAATGAATAATAGATCTAAGGAAGCAGAAGGAGAAACAGTAGTACCTGGGACTGGCAAGTTAACAAAAATTGGCGTAATGCTTTCTCGTCAATGAATTTGTGGCCCCCTAAGATCCTCAGAACTCCTCCAACCCTATAGATGAACATTGCTGTGTTAAGCCACAAGAACTGCAACTAAGACCATGGGGCTTTAAGAAGGTATTTTAGAATTTACCAAAAGGCATAACAGGTGTCACTAGGCTTGTTGGGTCGACCTTGAAATCCACCATTAGCTGCCAGCCTCTGCATGAAGAAAGAATGAGAGTGAAATTACTCTCAGAGCTGAGAATTCATCAAGGATATACTACAAAAACGTCAAACATGCAAATAGTTTGATAAAATAACAGGTGTTTTTTTTTGTTGTTGGTGTTTCATAAGATAACATAAAAGCATCAATTGATAAATGAATAAAATAACACCTAATAAATTTTTGTGTGACAGATAATGAGAGCAGTGAAGTGTTGTAAAATTGTGTGAAGTAAGATGATTATAATGAGGTGCAGACTTTCTGTTTGAAAACCAATGAGCTGAAAGGGCTCAAAATGGGAAGAAAAGATAAACACAACAACATTAGATCACTCCATATCTAGCATACCCATATCTAGCATACCCATAGATAACAACAAACCTCCATGAATGTCCTCTGGTCTTCACAGTAGTACTGACTGGCAGTCAACAGATCATTTAGTGTTCCACAGGATAGCAGCACAGCCCAGAGGACTTAAAAGCCCAATTCTACTCCTGAACTGCACATCAGAACAGAAACCACAACTTCACAGCAGCAACTCAAATCATCACCAATTTCACAAAGTTAAGGTAGCTTAACTATCTAACAAATTGACTTCTAAGTTAAACCAATTCAAACCCTGACCATAATGAAGTTCCACCCAGCAAGCAAGGACACAATCACTATCAACAGATCCAGCAGCGGCATGAATATCAGAAACCCAATTCTACTACTGAACTACACATCAGCACAAAAACCATAGCTACAGCAACAACTTCACAGCAGCAACTCAGATCATTACCAATTCAGAAAATAAAAAATTGAAACATAAATTAAGGTAGCTTAACTATCAAACAAAATGACTACTAAGTTAACCCAATTCAATCCCTGACCATAATGAAATTCCACCCAGCAAGCAAGGACACAATCACCTACCCCCCACACACCTACGAACCTGATCCAGATTCTCAACCATATCATGGACTGAATAATGCAACAATCTAGAATTATATTTAATCCACGAAGCAATTCTGGTTTTGATCAGATCGCAGACTTCCTCTAAGGTGCAAAATTTATTCAGTCCATCACTTCTGGTTTTGAACTACAAAGAACATCACTTCATAAACCTTTTCCAGCTTACCCTTTTCTGTTTTTTCAATTATAACAAAAAACATCTAATCATATCTATTTACCTTTTTTACCCTTTGAAGACCTTATGCTCATTGTGCTGGCATACTCTCCTAGCATAACATCAACAGATAGGATCTCCCAAGATATGTTGGCATAATCTTCACCTAACTTAAAATAATAAAATCAAATACTAGATGACAGGACACAGCACACCTACACCAGACCCACCCCAGCCAACCAAGGGGAGAAGTAGCAGAGGAAACAACCAAACAATCTTCAGCCTAACCTTATAGGTTTTGACTCACCCATTTTATATTTGAAACTATCGCATGAATGGAGAGTATCAAACAAAATATCAAACAATCTTCAGCCTAACCTTAGTATTCTTTTATTACCAGAAATGAAAAATAACCTGATATGCAGAATGGAATTTTAAATTAAAAAAATCAAGGCAATGGGACGATAAATTCTAATTCTATTTACATGGGAAACAAATTCAAAGATCCAAAGAATAATAAATAAATATAGAGTAAGAAGTCAAACAATTAATAAATAAATACAAAATAAGGCGTCGAACAATCCTAAATTTTACAATGGTTTACAATATGAAAGAACTGCATGAAGTTATAGTGTGGAAAGCCACTAAACTGATTTATTCATTGTTCTTCCTTTCACCTCACATTCCATTCTCCTTGATTAAAATCATTTTTTTCTCAGTTTAAGGCAGAATTCAGGTTTTTTCTTTTGTAACCATTCTACCGGTGCAATGCTATCAATCTATCTATCTATCAATTAAAATCATATTGAAGAGCATCGCAGAAATCTCAATGTTACTTGGGCCAGGTTAACAATTTCACCACGGATAGCATACTCACATTTCAAAACCCGTCAATAGAAAACTTGGAGGTGAAACTGTGGACCAGCATGTAAATTCAGAATAGAAAACTGCCCACATAGCATAAAAGCAGCCACATTGCCTACCAGCCGCATAATATTTGAATCTGGTCACTCAATGCAAAGACAAAATTCAATAAAATCATTGCACAGCCTACAGAATCTATTATACCTACATAAATATACCACAATTAAAAGTACATGTAGAAGTTTCCAATACAACTAGACGATTATGAAAGCATCTACATTGTCATTAAAACTAAAAACAGTCAAACTAGTTGAGTTTGTGAAATTTACACGCACCTAAGTTCCAAATTCCATCACATTTTAAAACACATTTGTCATAAGTGAATCAAAACCTTGCCATGCATGGAGAACATAATAATCACAGCACAGCACAATGAAAAAATGACAGCACAATGGAGAACATAACCTTGCCATCCAAATTCCATCCATATGGAGAACATAACAATCACAGCACAATGAAAAAATGAACCTGTACAAGTGAACCTTCAGGGGCAGACAATCTGTAAAACCTCGATGTCACATCACAGTGGGTGCTCCGATGTTTAAATTTAGTGGATACAAGGAGTTGTTCATATCTACCACAAACAATCTCACTCTGATAAGAAAAGAAACTACAATAGGGTGACAGCAGCAAATGGACGACAACAAGAAGAATAATCACTTAAGCACAGATAAGAAGGATCTAAGCACACAAGAAAAAAAGAAAAAACAAAAGGAGGTAATTCAATTGAAAGAAATTGATAAAGACCACAACATTCTCACAGACCATCTAAATGGAAACCAGCCTTTCTTTTTAAGCATCCGCTGTTCAGCTGCTTCCTTAGATTTTACAGATTCAACCTTGGCATGTGCAAAGAAACCTGAAAGGTAAATATACCATCAGTGAGAAAAGGAAAAGCCAGCAGTTCAAATATTTGTATCCTCAACACTCCATGATATCTACAAAGTTCAATATGAGGACACGTAGGAATGTATAAGGTTTATTGAAACGGTAGCAATTAGTAGAAACACAATCTTGATTGAGCTTTGTGCCCCCAAGGACAAATATTTTAATAAACTTCATTATCCAGGGACAAAGATATGAAAACTAGAATTATGTCTTCAATGCACATTATATCAGAGACCAGATAAACTCCTGACTAATTTCTAAAAACTAATGCACAGATAGAAATAATAGTGGAGAAACATCACTAAGATGTAAAGATCTAGCAAAAGGAAAAACTGAACGTCCTGATGAAAGAAAAAAAAAGTTATCCTCGGTAATGATTATACATACATACACACACACACACATATATATATTAATAAAAAGCGAAACCTGAAAAAAGGTGAAGTTCTACCTTGGACGAAATGTAGAATGTAGACAAATGTGGTGCATCTCCCAAGGTCACTGATATATAAGCAAACATTACAAGATAGCTTATCTGATAAGTATTGGGAAAACAGAGTAAAGACAAATTGTCAGAAGCAAATTTGGGCCATAAGTGCGTAATTATTGACAAGGGTTTATTTAATTAGTTTCCAGTACATGACACATAAAGAGGAACCAATCAACATGTAATACATATACACAGAAATTTTTTCATGACTTACTAATATATTTATAACATCAGCAGTACTTTCTCTCTTCAATTCTTCCTCAATTGAGCTCTCAGATGAAAATGACAGAGTGAGATTGCTGGACTGCACCATTGGCAGCAGCTCATCCTGTCGTCATAGTTTGTTCATTATCATGCACATCTAAGTATCTGAATAATTTCATAGTGACTGATTGAGCAAAACATTATATTGAGAGAGAGAGAGAGAGAGAGAGAGAGAGAGAGAACTATTATATTGTACAAAACACGACAAAGAGGAGAAAAGTATAATTGCAATAAATCAACGTACTTATTACAGTGTAGAGCTAAATGGATGCAGTGTAGAGCTAAAACATGAATGCAGTTGATTCACAAAGTTTTACGGTAGCTAGCAAGTATTCAGTTATGGTGTATTGGCATAGAAATCAAGAAGCTCTAATCAGACAAATATCAGTGCAATCCTTATGTCTTCAGCTGTAACCTGCATTCAAACTTTTAAACTGTAGGAATATCTAGACTTCAGTTGATTCCGTATTCACAATCCTAATCCAGAGAATCACTTTCTTGACAACCTTAAACCTCCCAACCTTCAGTATTTCTTAATTGTCGTCCATGAAAGTCTACACAGCGAAACCTTAAAAACTATAATGCAATTATATTCAGAGATGGTCAAATCTTTCTAGAGTTTTGACATTAATTTTTTATCATTTCCCCTGTAAAATTTTGAGCTCAAACTAAAATAAATATAATAAAGGGGATAGGAGGGGCGTGGGAGAGAAATGACATGTAAAGTAAGGAAATAGAGGAAGAGGAAGCCATTCTTAATGCATAACTAAGGGAAAGTGGAGTCACACATGATAATTTTTAATTTACATTAATATATCCGTAAAAGTAACTGGAAATTCAGCTCAATTATTCTTATCCGAGAAAGATGTGAGAAAATCTTGCTAACTGTTTACTCAATTCCCCCGTTGGTGAAATTTCTAAAATCAAATTGCCTTCGGAAACACAGTCCACATACCAGTTTATAGAAGGTGAAAAAAAAATGTTGTCAACTTATCACAAACAAATATAAATTCTACTTGCAATTGGCATATATATATATATATATATACATATTTAAGAACAAAGATTTTTTTGCAACTTTTGAGAAACTCATTATATGTATTTTCCCCTTCCTGAAAATCAGACTAAAATGCGACAACATATAAATCATAACGTAGATTTCAATCATATCTAGACACAACAACAAAATGGTACACGTCTACAACAAATACCATCTTCTTGGTGGTCTTTGTTATTGTTTGCTACTTAAAAACATATGCAGTCACGAAAACTCAAAAGCAAAAGATGTTTAGGTTTGACTATCTGACAATTTTACATTAACAAAATTGATGCAATAGAAAACAAACTTACCCAAACACACAAGAAAAATGGAATTAACTCGCAACAACTTACCTTATACAGATCCATCACCAGACTTATCCAACCTTGCCATGCACTGCAAAAAGCAAATAGAAAGACAATTTTAAATCCTAAAATGGATATTTTGAAATTATAAAAATCC
Source organism: Camellia sinensis (assembly GCF_055761805.1). Classification (NCBI taxonomy): domain Eukaryota; kingdom Viridiplantae; phylum Streptophyta; class Magnoliopsida; order Ericales; family Theaceae; genus Camellia; species Camellia sinensis. The sequence goes on from NC_138967.1 coordinate 156,557,382, forward strand.
ATTCAAAGTTTTAATTGGTCACCTCCAAATCAATAAAGGCCTTAAGTAACCTCCAAAAAAGGCCTTAAGCAATCTGCAAATCAATTGACTTCAATTAATTCTCCTCTCTCTCTGCTTGATATGTCCTGTCTGCTTGATACAACCATTGGAATGAGAACAAACCTTCTGGACCTTGATGGTCTTTATCTCATCTAGAAGCCGCTTTGTTGCTTCATCACTTCTTTGTTTTTGCTTTAAAAGCTGAAGCTGACAATCTTGTTTCTTCTTAAGATCTAAAATCTGAAGTTGGGTTGGGGGTCGGAATTTTTAGCATTTAAATAATGACAAAGGTTTGAGACAACATAATGACATTGGAGAGAGCAAAACATACCTGTGTCTCAAGTGATTTTAATTTCTGTGCATAAGCTTTGTGCATTTTCTGCCTTTGTCCATCAGAAGCAGCAGCAAGGTTTTCAATTTCTGCTAGCAAACGGTCCCTCTCTTGCTGTAGTTATCACAGACCATCATCACCCTCTATAGTGATGAAATAGACAACTAGCAATGGAAAATTTAAAAATTTTTCCATATAACCTGGACTGTTTTCTTCTCTTCCTCAAGTTTCAAGATTCTCTTCTCAAAGTGCTGACTATAAGCTTCAGTGTCAGACCCTCCAAAATGTTTCATTTCTAACTGCACATAAGTCACAGAAACAATTTTAAGAAAAACAGTGTAAATTGCAAGAATGGAATACAAAATAAAATCTATTTCCAAACATTCACCAATTGTCAAATATAAAAAATTTCCAAGGAATCAAATAAATTTCACAAAAATTGTTCAGTAAAAATTACAGTGGCAGATCAAAGGAGCGGGGAAAAAAATACTTTAGATTCCAGTGGTACTAATTCTAGTAATTATGTTGCTACATTTAAGTTGGCATTGTGGAGTTTCTCTTTTTTGTTGGTCGTTAGATTTTCATTGTTGAAGATCATTGATTAGTGTTCCTTGGATTCATGTAACCCACAAAACATGTCTCCCTACATTATTTTAATAAAATGAAACATTAAAAGGATAAAATAAAAAAAATATATACACACACACACATATATATATATATATATATAAAGAAGTGGAGGAGCTCTATCCCAAGAGAGAAATAAAAAATACCGCTAAAGATATAAACATTGAATCTTGAATCTTCAAGCACAACTTTGTATTGAATGGGCAATTTTATGTTTGTTGCCTTAATAACAATTTTATGTGGTTCAAACGAAAAAAAATCAATCATATTAAATCAAAATAGATTGTCAGAAAAACAAACTAGGGAATTCGACATTCATATTGCAATAATAAAAAATATATATTCTAGTCCAAAAAACATATTTATTCTATCTCCAACTATGCTCATTACTCACAATCAAAGGATTTCAAGTTGAAAAGAACAATTAAAATTAAAAACAACCTACCTCGCAATAAAAACTTGTTGCTTTATTGTAGCAAGGAACTCTCTAACTCCTCCTTGTAGAAGTAAAGGGGAGGAAAGGCCAATCCTGCAAATATTTTCAGCTGTAACAGATGCCATTGAAGGTAAATAAAGTGCTAGTGAAAAAAAATCATATAGCATAGACTAAGGATTCATCTGATGATCTATGTGCCATAGATGCTTCAACCACATACATGCAATTAGCATTAGGAGAAACCATCTGACATTAGTACAAGTGCAAAGGATAACACAATCAACAACGGTAGATCATACTAAAACAAATATGATGCAAACATTATAACCATAGCTTTACAAAAATGACAAAGACCCGAAGCAAGGTCAATTGACAAGATCATGAAAGAAAAATACAAAAAAGGATAGAACTCAATTCCCCTAAAGCTACTGACATAAAGAAATGACATGAGACATTCTAAACATCACTAGAGGTCCCATTCATCAAGAGGCAGCATTGGAGCTTAACTAAACCCAGCTTAAAAACAAACATGGAGCTCTCTTGAGATAGTTCAGTGAAAGTTTGCTCTGTTTCCAGTTTTAGTAAAGCATCTTGAGGTGGAGATTTAGCCTTTGGTCTACAGAATATAAGTACATTTGAGTGGTAGACTACTAAAAGGAACAATCAACCAAAAGAAATTGAGTCCAGCATGAAGACAAATTATATATTTAAAAAGCACAATCAACCCTTTAATAATTACCTAATAAGTTCATAAACTTCAATAATTAATAAGTTTTAATTATTAAATGTTCTTTTATCAAGTATCCTAGTAAGAAAAGAAATCTATTTGACTAATTTTCCCTCCACTTTCAAATGCAATTAATTATTAAATGTTTATCCCTCTTCTTAAAAGTATATGTTTGTAAAGAAAGAAGTATATCATTGCAAATCCTAAAAGCAATAGATTCATCATTGCTCTCTTCAAATCCATAACCCACATGCACTGCCTCACATCCCCTATTACCTCTCCCTATGTGGCAATTAAGATCAACGGCTATAAAAAAAATCCCTCTTTGCTAGGTATCCTATGTACTAACCAATTCAAATCCTCCCAAAATTATCGTTCCATAGATTCATCTAATCCTATTTGGGGAACATAACTGCATAGGCATTAATTATATTTAGTGTCTCTTCTCCTAACACTAATTTCACTCATATTCTCTTCTTTTCTTTTTAACCAAACATTTCTTCTTTTAGATTTTTTACTTTTTATCTACAATTGTCTACACTCCATTTCCGCAATTCTCTTTTCCAATATTTTTTCATTTTTCCTAAATTTTTTCACCACCCATTTAGTTTCTCATAAACAAATAAAAGCAATTCCCCATCTAATCATGGCATCTACTAATTCCATCCATTTACATATATTCCGCACTTGTCAATGTATCCTACTCAATTGAACTAGCACTTTAGTTGCACTTGTCCATTGAAGTGAATGAAAACTTGCTCACCATACCCAGGCACCAGTGTATAATTTTGATATAATATAACAGTGACCATGTAATCAACAAAGAGAGAGAGAGAGAGAGAATGTGAAAAAGGGGTTAAGAATTACCCGCAACCAAATTAGCTAATCCAACAGTGTTTAAAGCCAAACACCCGGGAATAGAGATAAGACTTAATTTTTGACAAATGCACAAGCATATTATTAGTTTTTTACCATTGTCGGGTATCAATTATGTAGTCCTATAACCCCAAACAAACACTAGCAAACAAACTTGCAAACCCGAAAAACCCAATTGGCAATGCGGTCAGTTTAAATTTGTATACCCAAAAAGACTCAAAATTTTCAACCCTAGTCACTAGATCTCCATAACCAATTCCAGTCACCACTACGAGGATATATACATACATATATATACACATAATCAAAGTGATAAGAAAGGAGGAGGAGAGTATACCAGTGCAGATCCAGTCACCGATACGGGGGAGCCATTTAGAATCGGCGGGGGTTTTGGTGTCGACGAGAAGGCGGGGCTGCTTACATCTGTTGCAGAAGGACCTAAAGGCATAGTTGCGGTTCCTGCATCCACCGCACTCCCAATCCCCTTCTCTCCCTTCTCCTCCCATCTTCTCTGTAACCCTCTCTCTCTCTCTCTCTCTCTCTCTCTCTCTCTCTCAACTCAGGATTCAGGGCCACAGGATTTTGGCCTCTGCCTCCCCTTCCTCCACGACCACCTAACCCAGATCGACCTCCAATAGGTGTGTAAACCTTCGAATCTGCCATACCACCACCAACTCCATACGATTAAGTTGTTAGGGTAGAAGCTGTTAGAGTATAACAGAGAAGATTTAGGGCAGAAGCGGTTAGGGTTGAAGTTTCCTCTTGGGTAAGATCACACGGATCAGAAACTCCCGATCCACACCAGACATGGAAGCCTTCATACGATTAAGCTCCTCTCTTCACTCCTCAAAGGGCTTCGACTGAGTAACTCGCCGAAACGGATCCCCCTGTGCAACCTCCACCGAAGCTAACCCCAACGATGCAACCTCTTTCTCTCTTTCATTCATCGCGATAATATCACTCGTCAACCCTTCCATAGATTCCACAAAGGAAGAAGGGTTCAAATCGGCCAAAGGCTACTCACTGGATTTGCCTTTATTTATTTATTTTTTTTTTCTGTTTTGCAGGTACAAAACGACGTCGTTTTTTGATTGGCGACCAAATTTTTTTGGTCGCCAAAAAATTTCATTTCCCCCCTCCTGGTTGTTCAAACTTCCCTCCCAAACTTTTGGCGACCAAAAAACCAAATTAGTCGCAGAAAAAGTACCTTCGCCGACAAACTTTTTTAGTCGCCAAATCTCAATCAACGGCGACTAAAATATTGGTCGCTAAAAATACAAATTTGGCGACTAATTTTTTTTGGTTGCTGAAAATAAATTTTTGGCGACCAAAAATTTGGTCGCCAAAAAATATGTGACCTTCCGCGACCAAATTTGTAGTTAGTCGGGAAAAGTATACCACTTTCTGCGACCAACTCATTTTTTGGTCGCCAAAATATAACCTTCTGCGACCAATAATATTTGGTCGCCAAAAACAATGATCATTCGCGACTAATTAATATTTAGTCGCCAAATGTCATTTTTTTGCGACTAAAATTTTTTTGGTCGGCAAAAGTGGTCGCCAAATGTGTAAATTCTTGTAGTGGTTTTGTTAAATATATATATATATATATACTAACTAAGTAATTAGGTAAAATAAAAAGTATATTTATTTATGTACTTTTGAAAAATGTCTCCTATTGCTAAAGTTGTTATGAAAACTTGACACCAACCACTCCTTCCTCATCTTAATTATTGTCATTTGAAAAGTTTTAATTCAAACATTTAGCTAAATCATTGCCCTCTTAGCCAATTTTTAGCTGGAAAATGAGCCCCTATTTTTGTAACAAACTTTCTTTCCAGGAAGTTTCTTTCGTAAAGACTTTGTACCCATCACTCTCTCTCACCCAAATTATTGTCCTCTTAACTGCTTTGACAGTTCGATATCATTGTTATAAACTTGATTTTAATCAATCATGACCAGTTAAATTAATGGATATGAGCACAAAGCTTATCTTTTTACATGACTTTTGACAAAATTTGAACTCAAATAACATATCATAAATATGAAGAATCTAAATACACTTCATAATATCTCTTTACATTTATTTGAATTAACATAATATCTGTATTATGTACAGTCATAAATAAATAAATAAAAACTTCTAAAATTAAATAGATAAAAAATTAATTTTAGAATGCACAAAAACATGGTAAGCAAATTTTAGCTAATTTCATCACAACTACACAATGGTTTTTTTTTTTATAATTTTTTTTTATTTCTATTTTTTATCATGTTATTAATGATGTGTTTAATTAAATAACTAAAACATGTGTCATAATACAATTGGTAAAATTTAAAGAAAAATAGTAAAGTCATGGCTATATTTGTTGTGTTGGATAGCTCGGCCAAGCACTCAATCCATGGCTAGCATTGCGGGATGAAATGTATCTATGATTTATTTAAATGGTAGTTTGTGTGATTTATCTAAAACTTTATGAAAATGTTCTTTATTTGTTAAATGATTTATGAGAATCCTCATTTTAAGTAGTAATTTTATATATTATTAAAGGTTACTCATAAATTTAGGACTGGTTTGGCATCATCAAACAAATTCAAAAAGTCAAAAAGTCATTGAAAAAACAAAAAAAATTCATACTATTTACCTCTTTTTTGGCGGAAAATTTGTCAATTGAAAAAAAAAAAGAAAAAAGGGGGGGGGGGGCAGCGCTGCACAAAACTGTGCAGCCACATTTCCAAGTCAATGGAAAACGTGGCACACTTGTAGCCACACATGCCATTAAAAAATTTTTTTTTTGAAAAGAGACAGAAAGTGCACTGTCAGTACTGCTGCTTGTGTTAGCGAGGGTAATTTCATAATTTTACAATTTTATACAATATTTTAATACACATTTTTTTGTAAAAAGTCAAAAAATTAACCTAAACATCCATATTTTTTTCCTCTACTTTTTAGTCTAAAAAAAATAAAAAGTGCACTTATTTAGGACACCCCAAACAACCCGTTAAAACTAAAATTTCAAACATGACGCATTGTAAAAATATATGTATACCAGAACTATGTCTCAATCTATTTTGTTGGTTATGGATAAAACATTTTTTGTAGGCATTTTTGTTTATTGGGTAAATTACAAATACATCTCTTGAAGTTTGATTAAAATATAAATCGCCTCCTATGGTTTTGGAAATTACATTCCACCCCCTGAGGTTTATAATTTCATAACAAATCGCCATTTTTATTAATAAATCATCAAGTCAATTAACTGTTTTTAATGATATTAGAAATATGTTTCAATTGATAATTTAGGTAATTTTATTATTGTATAGGAGAGTAATTATGAATTTTATTTTTTTAATTAATTCTGTTAAATAAGAAATTCTAATAAGGGAGTAGTTGTAATTTTTTAAACCACATAAGACAATCTGTATTTTAAGCAAATCTCAGATGATGTATTTATAATTTATCCATGTTTATTTACCAGACTAATGGATCATTAGTATGATCAAGTCATTTGGGACACAGTTAGCATTAGAAAATAAAGCGTATTTGATTTATCTTTTAACAGAAGTTTTGTAATCTACCAAAAAACTATAGTTTTCATTTTTAATATAGTGGGTGTTTGGGAAGTAGCTTTTATTTAAGGCTTTTTGGCTATTTTAGTTTTTGTATTTGGGAAGTTGGATTAAAATTTTAGGTTGATTATTGTATTGAAAAATGTGTTTGAAATGATGTTTAAAGTTAAAATAACAAATTTGCCCATAACCTTATTTTTTCCAAAATTGATCAATAGGGGTAAAATCGTCATTTAACTGTCTGAAGCCTACATTGTTGGTGACAGTGTAGGCTGCTGTGCTACTGGATAGCTATTGCTTTTCAATTATTATTTTTTATTGTTATTATTTTTTAAATCAATAGGTTAGGTGAGGCTAAAAAGTTTTTTTGTCATTTGAGACTAAAATAGCCTAACTCAAAGGTTCCCAAACACCCCCATAGTGTTCATTTCATACTTCAAATAATAACTTATATATGACACACGGATTGGACTTCCGATTAAAAATTGGAAGCAAATTTGCCAAACTTAAGGCTTAAATGAGCACTTTGGTGGTGAAATTGTAATATGACCACCAGACTCACCGAAAATCAACACAGGTACTTTGCTCAAGTCTAAATAAAGTTTTAGGAACAAACAACATGCCGATTGGACTTTCGGTTTGAAAATTAGAAGCAGATTTGTAAAACTTAAGACTTATTAATAAAAATGCCTCGTTTGAGATCATAATTAATTAATCAATGAATGACCCAAAAATAGGCATGAGTACCCCATTCGAGTATAAACAAACTTTTTAGAGTAGAAATACTCCAATAGGCGTCACAGTTTAAGACTAAGTTTTTTTGTAAAATCTTACTGACATTTTAATATTGTATAGAAACACTCCAATGTGGAACATAGTTCGGAGAGTATCAGAGGATTTCATTTTGTGTATTTGGTTACATTTTGATATAGGTTTCTGTAATGGATTTGTGGCTTGGATGTTTCAGATTTTATATGTAAGAGATTTGCATTTAGGCTGGATGTTTTGGATTGTGCTCGATGTAATATTGCTTGGATGTTTGATATGCTATTAATTTTGGATTAAATTGATGTTTTGGATGCTTTGCACAAGTTTATAGATGTACTAAATAGGAAAATTTAAAAATTGCTCAGTTGATTTTTGGTGACCGGTTTTTTTAGTTGCGGTTAATTTACTTTTGGTGACCAATTTAGTTTCTATCATTAAAAGTAAGTGTCAGTAGTTTGGTGTGACGAAATGTAGTTAGTCGCTATCTGGTACTTTTAGCAACCAAAAAATTGATTCATCGCAAAAACATTTATCATTCAACAATGAATTACTTTTTCGCTAAATGTTATTTTTGGCGACGAGTTTATGTGTTGCTAAAACTCAATTTTTCTTCCGCTTAACACTATTTTCAAAGACAAAATGTCAATTTACAGTGACAAATTTTTATTTTATTTTTGGTGACTATTATATGTGGTCATTGATTTCTAGATATGGTGACCATAATTTATTTCATTGCCGATTCTTTCTGTGACACCCTTTCGGCGATGAAGTTGTGACGAATTTTCTTTCATCACTGATTCCTTCAGTGACTTAAATTGTACTTTTGGTGACTAGTAGAAACATTGCTATAAATGTGTTTAACCTTGAAAGTAGTCCTATATAAGCAATGGATCTAACCTTGAAAGCAAAATACCATTGTCGGATTGCTGGGACAACTTTTCAATTCTAAACCTTGAACTCGCGGATTTCTTCTTTGAAGTCCCTCTTAATGTAGAATCACCAAGAATTTTCAAGGCAAATGAACAAAACTTAGAACTAAGAAGAAATTAAGAGAAAGCGAGGAAAATTTTGATTTTTGTCTTGCTCATTGTATCTCTCAATATTTTCAATCCCTTTTTTCTGTAGTAAAGGTTGTGCTTATGTAGTAGGCTTGAAAGATGACTATATAACCCTAATTTCAATGTGGGATGGTGAAAAAATAGTGAAATTCTAAAATAGACTCAAAATGCAATGGGCCGAAAATAGGCCACCTGAGCACATAGGGTCGATCGACCCTCAATGATGGGCAAATCGGCCCTTTGTGGAGGTACTTAGTGCGAGCTAGGCCTTGGGGGTGATCTGGGTTGGCTTAGCCCTATAACACCCCAGAATAATTACAATAAAACCATCCACAATATTAATAAATAATCACACCATTTTGAATACAATGTCCCTTCTATTTCATATGATCTCATAGTATAAAAGATAACACATGCAGTTATACATTAATAAAGATATGTTACATGTTAAATCTATAGCATATGTTACATGTTAAAGATATGAAATACAAGTTAAACAATTAAGAAATGCCCTAAAGGCTTACAACTTTCAAAGACAATATTTGGTTACAACAAAAGTCAGTTTAAACTCAATACAAATAAATCCCTAGGCTTGTACAAAAATAAATACAACAAATGAACAAAATGAAGCTCTTGCTCCAAGTCCTCCCAAGCTATTGTCTTGGTGGAGGCATATCATCAGCACCTAAAATAGTTTTCCCACATAGGGTGAGCCAAAGCCCAGTAGAAATATTCTAACATAGTTTATGAATCTAAACAAAGACATAAGGTGTTATGCATATGTAATGCTCGTGCCAAAATATTTTATATCTTTTTCCAAAAATCATGCGATGCCAGGTTTATATCACAATTATGAAATCATTCTCTTTACAACAGAAAACAGAACAATGAATACGACTCTGTGAATCTCTCGGTACGTGTCTACAAGTAGACTATACAAATACTACCAATTTATCATTTTTACCGGTATTAACTGGAAGGCTCGACACCTATCCGCACGATTTTTTGGTTTTTCACCAAGGACACACAGGCCAACTTAATATCGTAACCACACCCCCTACCCAGATTCACCAAGTATTTACCCTGTTTTCTTAAAACAATAACATTTTCAATGTTTTAAATATGCAATAATGGTCAATGCAAATGGATGAGAAATTAGTTTCAATTCACCTAATACTCATCAATTTCTACAACAATCATAGCTATCCTCTACTGATAGTCCAAAACAAATATCTCTAAACAGATAAATAATTTTCATAAAGATAAACTTTCTAAATTCCAAGATGTGAGTGGTAATACATACCCAACTCCACCATCCTCATCAATAACCCAATTTTATATTTCCAACATTAATTCCATTTATTTATACAAAATTAACATTTGACATATTTAGGGCAAAACACAATTTTCTTCCAAAATCAATTCCAAGTACCAAAACCAACCATTTTATCATAACGCAACCTCATTTCCAATCCCACAACCATTTTCAAGAATTCATTTGAAAACTTCTTCTTTGATTTTTAAACCAAAACCCTAGGTTCCGCAATTTCAATTTGTTTTAGAAAAGCAAATAACTAAGTTAAAAATCATAAGAAAGTGCAAAAAAATCCCTACCTCAAGCTTAGAAGACAAGGGAAGAAATGAGAAACTTCAACAACGCCGAAACCCAACTTTGCTCTAATCAAAAGAAAGCTCTCGGAGTGTTCTACCTTTTTATCAAAGGGACATGGGTGAATATATCAATGGATCTAGGTGCATTTTTAGAGAGAATGTGAGTTTTAGAGAGAGAGGATCTCAACTTAGGGTTTTTAGAATGTTTAGAGAGAAAGAGATATGAAAAAGTGAGCCAAAAAGGTGTTAGTAGAAGAAAGACTTCAAACTACTTATGGTAGCTTGAAATAAAATCCAGAGAGATAAATTTGGAGACAAACAAACAGACTTTACTGAGAAAATTGCTGAACAAGGAGAAAAACTCTCTTTGTCTCTCTAACTCTTACACTTTTTTCTTCTCCTCTCCACACACTGAATTCTTAAAATACAATAGCTATATATAGATAAAACTAGTAATGTGAAACCATTAAATGCAAATGCATCTAAGGCTATAAATTTCAAATGGTTGCAACCATTGTTGAAAACCTTGATTTTAGCGTCCATGCTTCTACTCTTAGCTAGGCCGGTGGAAAAGAAAGACTTTCATTATAGGTTGGTGGTGAAGCAAGATTACTCCACAACATCCCCCATTAATCTTGATTCTCGATGCTGCTTCATCCTGAGCATCATCTTCATTCTGTTGAACATATCATTTTTCAATGGCTTCGTGAAAAATATCTACAAGTTGATCTTGAGATTTGCAAGGAAATAATTCCACCTCTTTATTTTTCACAAGCTCTCGGATGAAATGATAGTGGGTGTCAATTTGCTTACTTATTTCATGATAAACTGGGTTCTTTGCTAATGTAATTGCTGAACGATTATCAACATAGATCTCAGTAGGATTTTCTTGTGGAAATCCTAAATGCTTCATCTTAACCAAATTGCATGGCACACTGTTGAGTTGGCTGCAACATACTCAGCTTCGCAACTTGACAGTGTCACAATAGCTTGCTTCTTGGATGACTAAGCGAACACTGTATTTGCCATAAAGAAAGCAAACCCAGTAGTACTCTTTCGTTCATCTAAGTCACTCCCCAGTCACTATCTGAATAGCCGACAAGACTGAAATTATCAGTCGGTTTATAGAATAAACCATCATCGATTGTACCTTTGATGTAGCAAAGAATCCTCTTTGCTGCATAAAGGTGTGACTGATCTGGAGTTTCCATACATAGAGTATGTCTGGCCTAGTGCAAGTAAGATAGCGAAGACTTCCAACTAAGCTCTTGAAATAAGTTGGATCCACATCACCCGCCTTTGTACCTTTTTTGAGCTCCACTCCACTGCCTACAAGAGTGTTCACTGGATTGCAATTCTACATTCCATATCTCTTGAGAATTTCCTTGGCATAACCACTTTGGGAAATAAAAATTCTATCTTTTCTTTGTGCCACTTCAATGCCTAGAAAATGAGCCATCAATCCAATATCTGTCATTTCAAATTCTTGGACCATGCTTCTTTTAAATTCTTTGAACATGGCTAGATTGTTTTTGGTGAAAATTAAATCATCAACATAAAGACAATCAAGCAACATTCTTCCACCAGCTTCCTTCTTCAAATATAGTGTGTGCTCATATGGGCATTTTTCAAAACCATTATCATGAAAATATTGATCAATTCTAGTATTCCATGCACGCGGAGCTTGCTTCAATCCATAAAGTGATTTATTCAATTTGTACACTTTGTCTTCATGCCCATTTTGAACATACCCCGAAGGTTGTTCAATATAGATTTCTTCTTCAAGAAAACCATTAAGAAATGCAGATTTCACATCAAGTTGATAGATCTGCCACTTGTGTTGGGCAGCCAAAGAAATCATTAGCTTGATACTCTCCAACTGGGTAATTGGAGCAAACACCTCTCCATAATCAATTCTAGCTCTCTGTTTGTAGCCTTTTGCCTCTAATCTTTCCTTGTAGCATTGCATTTCGCCTTGCGCATTTTTCTTTGTCTTGTATACCCATTTTACTCCAATGGGTTTGTGGCCCTCCAGTAGACTGGTAAGCTTCCATGTGTCATTTTTCTCAATGGCATGAATTTCTTCATCCATTGCTTTCTTTCATTTATCTTCTTGGATAGCTTCTGAGAAAGTAAGTGGATCAGTATCTGCAAGTAGGTAGAACAAATTCAGATCTTCTTCTTCTATGGCTTCTGTGGCTTTATATATGTCTCTTAAGCTCTTTATTCCACTATGTCTTCTTAAAAAACTATCATTTGATGATGATGATGGCATGCCAATTCTGTGAGATGATGATGATGGAGTATCTCTTATATGTGATACAGGGGTTCCACGTATAGGAGTTTGTGGCTCATCTGGGACTTCTCCTGTGATTTCAATCGGAGCTTTTGATGTTTCATCTTCAAGAGTGAGTTCTACATCTTTAACAACTTCATCTTGATTCCAGTTCCAAGTTTCTTCTTCTTCAAATATCACATCTCTACTCATGATCACCTTTCTGGTAATAGGATTATACAACTTGTATCCCATTGTTTTGTCTCCATATCCGACAAGGATACATTTTTCTCCCTTATCATCGAGCTTGGTTCTTCTTGCTTCTGGAATCTTGGTGTATGCAATGCACCCAAATATTCTGAGATGGTTGACACTTGGCTTATGTGAACTCCAAGCCTCTTCTAGAGTCATAGAGTGAAGGCTCCTAGTTGGGCATCTGTTTAGTAGATACACAACACATGATACGGCTTCAATAAACAACAGAATCATTCAGGACATATGCCATTTGTGGCTACGCTTTGAGAGAGAATTCAGCACGCTCGAAGATCTTGATCATGCTATACAAAAGGTACTATTTCCTGTTGCAGCCCATTTTTTTATTCTTCAAATATCAATTTAGCAGATGTACTGTTTTTGTTTCATGAAATTATTGCAATGCAATGGCTAAACTAGGTTTCTGATGTTTAGATTAGATGTAGAGAGCAATATTGGCCATGATTTGATTTTTTTTTAGAGTTACAGTAGATTGTCAGTATCTATAATCTATTACAAGCATCCTATGCTCTTGAGTTTTGTTTAAAGAAATTTCGTGAATTTCACAAAATGAAAAAAATTATCTGTTTTTGTTTGAGTTTTTCTAGAAAATGATGAGAAAGGAAGGGAGGAAATGACGGAAGGAAGAAAATCAGTTGGTCTTGGGTGAGCTGGCAGATTTGCCATTTGCCAAAGTTGTCAAACGTGGCAACAGCTTTGGCATTTGCCATTTTTAACAGCTGCTATATCTCACCATTGGAGAACCCTTTTTCCTTTAAGCTGCTATATTATAGCTTTGGCAGCTCCAATGGCAAACCATTGGAGATGCACTAAAGAAAAACAATTAGTTTTCCAAAAATATTAAATTTATTTCCACTTTTGTTTCACCTTCTCCATACAAGTGGAAGTTGTTGAAGTTATTTATTATTTTCTTAACACATGTCCTTATGACATATGTTAACAAGACCTTTTAAAATAAGGGCAAAATAAGAAATTCATATTATTTTTAACTCGTTGATTTTTGAAAAGGAACTAATATTTTGGGACAATAAAAAATGGAATAAGTGACCAATGTTTTGGGACGGAATGATTATTTTTTTTTATTTTTTATCTATGAATTGGTATATTTTGACATTTTCAATTATAAAAATGTATCATTTTTGCCCTCAGTAGATTCCCTGCAAATCAACTCTAAAAGGAGTATATTTATACATTTTTTATAATTAAGGAGGTCAACATATATGTGTGCATAAATGGGATAAAGTGATTTTCGCTAATAGTCGAAGAAGTTTTAATGTAATTAACTCTTTTTATTATGGGTTTGGTTTCTCTCATGTTCACAATCCAATTTGAGAGAGTATTTGAGCTTAGTGAGCCTAATCTTTGTGATCTAAACCGTTCACTTTTTGGTACTCGGTAAGAAGAATATTCATATAAAAAATTAAGATGATTGGATTTCGATAATTATATGTTTGAATTACATTTATCTTAAAAGAATAGATGGCAAATATAATTTTTAAGAATAACTATCAATTTTTTAATGATAAATGTGATTCAAACATATAACTACCGAAATCCCATTATTTTGATTTTTTATATGGATATTTCTCAATGAGTTCTAAAAAATGAACGATTTGGATCACCGAAATTGGGCTTACAATGAGCCTACTAAGCCCAAATGCTCTATCTATCAAGTTAGATTCCTAACATGAGAGAAGCCACACTGTTTTATTATTATAATTTTGTTTAAACATAAAAAATCCATTTTATACTTTTTCCTAACCTCCCAAACCCAAAACCCTAACACCACCATTCTGTCTGGTGCTCTCCTCACTTATTCCAACTTTGGTGACCCTTCCCAACCCCTCCGTATCCTTACCCGTCCATTTTTAACTCCTTTTCACCACCCAACCATCGTCGCCGCCACTGTTATCACCGATCTCTCTATCTATCTCTCTTATTCATCGTCTCCACCAACCCTATCACCCTCATCAAGGGCTTCACCACCTTCACCAAACTGTAAAGTGACATTTTCCTTAAACAGACAAATAGTGTTATTTGCCCTTTTAATTTCGTTCTTGAACTATCTTAATTTTCCCAAATTCAGCCCAAGTTTCAAATGCCCATTCAATTTATAACAAAAAATGACATGTTAACAGTTACATGATATTTTACATACAAATATGATCAAAACAATTTTCCTCGTGCCTCTTAAGTATTACTCCCTCCATCTCTAATTATTTATCAATTTTCACTATTTCAAATATCTCAAAATATTATTTATATTTTTAATTTATTTCTTTTTTCAACAATTTTAAAGACTTTATGAATTTGCCACTGTAAGTAGTACATACACGTTAAATACCAACTCATATGACTTTAGTGGGTACATTTTTTGTTTTACTTTTGCGAATTTATATAAATTCATGTGAGTTAAGATATAATGTGTATTTATTGATTATTTGTTTATTTATTTATGTTCTTAAATTTTTTAAAAGTCAATGGAAACTATTTGTGTTTTTTCAGCTACTCTAAATTTATGCTTTTTTTTTTTTAATTTTAAGAGTGTCTAACTAAAACCAAAAAAAAGAGAGGAGAGAGAGAGAGAGAGAGAGAGAGAGAGAGAGAGAGAAAACATCATAAAAACAAAAACAATAAACAGGGCCAATGTTTTGCTTACGCTGTGTTTGGTTGGAGAATTTGGGAAGAGCTTTGGAGAAAGAAAGAGAAAAGGTGTGTGACATTAGATAAAATGTAGATATACTAGAGATTGCCTGTGCCTGAAGGCACTATCTAATAAAATTCTTATATTACAATGTATGCGTTGCAAAAATGTTAACGAGCATAAAAATGTTTTATGAAAAGTGTCTCAAAGTTGTGATCAAACAACCAAAAATGTTTAGGATCAATCAATCAACCAACAAAGGCTAGATTATTTTTCGTAAAACTTTTAAGAGAAATTATGTAGGATTCCCAAACAAATATAGCCCTAAATAGTATATCAAAAAACCATAGAAAGAACACTACATGAAACTTTTGATTGGTTCAAGATAACCTGTGAAAATACAATAAAGAATTCAAATCAAAAGTTATATTGATCACAAATTGTTCAAGGACCATTTTGGATGAAACAAACATAAATTTTTAGTGATCACTATTAAACTAAAAATAAAACAATCAAATTTAGATGAGTAAACCAAATCACAAAACAGTGCCATTTGTAGACCTCAAGTACCATCAACACCAACCTTGAGGAAAAAAAACAAAAAAGGAATTAGTAAAATCCCTTAAGCGAACAACAACCAGATAACAAAGAATTAGTAACCAAAATCATAACCTTACATATGTCATTATCCACTATCTAACAAAATTTTAACAAAGATATTCTCACGGACCCAGTAAACATAGCTAGGTGAATGGAAGCATAAACAAGGGAGAAACAGAATTCCTCCACCCTTTTATGGTTAGATGTACTCATTACACAATGTAAATAATAAAAAAAAAAACAAAGTATTAAATAACATATGGTAGATAAAGATAATGAAACATACGATACAGTGTGCTTACTTTATAGATGTTACTCCTCTATGACTTGAGTTTAAAAAAAAACAAAAAACAAAAAACAAAAAACAAAAAACAAAAAACAAAAAACAAACAAAAAAAAGAATAATGAGCAAAACAATCAATAAATATCATGAAATTTACATTAAAAAAGTAAACGAAAAAATAAACTGAAAGAAAAAACAACTCACTACAAAATTACCAAAAGTTTGTTTTTGTGTTAGTGCATGTGAGTGAAAATAAACCAGGGAAAAAAAAAAACAAAGAAACAGGGAATTCCAAAATGAGAGACGAGAGGTACTTTTGAGACTCATAGGTAGTAGGATTGAGCTTCAAAATCTTCCTTGGGAGCTTGTCTTTATCAACTGATGATGAAAGCAAATTCACATCAAGTAAATACATGGTTATTCAAATGACAGCAAACAAGTAAATATCGAAAAAATAAACTGTGAGGCAAAAAAATAAACAATTGACCACAACTTAGAGCACAATTGTTCTGATAAATATGGGGAAAACCCATTTTCTTGTAAAATTAAATTAAATATAATGGGCATAGGCATGGGTCTTTTTTTTAAACTAAGAATTATAAATAGAGTTAATATACCTTCATTGTTATTGGATAGAGATAGAGATTCCTTTCTACAGATATTGGCTTGAGAGAGAGAAGGGAGGTAACCGTATGTACATATGTATGGGGGTGATGTAAAATTTTCAATGCTATCTATCCCAGATATAGAAATAGAAATCAATAGAATTTCTAAGATGTAGAAATCAATAGCAGACAAAACCTTCACCAAACTCTTGTCAACAGCAATAGCAATAATAAAACCCATCTAGTACTGTAAAACCATCTAGTAAACCAAACTCAAGTCAATAACAAAACCCACATTCACCAAAGATGTAGAAATCAATAGCAATAACAACTAAGTCAAACACTTCACCAGAAACACAATCATAAATATTGGCCCAAAACACTAAATATTAGCACCAATTTACAAAACTCATCCATGTCATAATGGGTATAATTAACCACTAATCAGGGAAAGATCCATCTAAAATGCTCAGAAATCTTTGGGTTCTTAAAATTTGATTATCAAGGAAGTACTCTGCTTTGATTAATCAAAAGTTTATGAAACTTCAAATACACTCAACTGCTCTTACCATACAAACCAACCCAATTCAAAAACCCACTTTACATATAAAACCTCTATGGTTCTCTCTCTCTCTCTCTCTCTCTCTCTCTCTCTCCAATTCTCCACCATATTCTTATATTTGTATTTATAGATGAATGTATGTACGTACGTACATATGTGTGAGGGTGATGTAAAATTTTTAATGCTATCTATCCCTAATGTAGAAATAGAAATCAATAGAATTTCTAAGATGTAGAAATCAATTGCAGACAAAACCTTCACCAAACTCAAGTCAATAGCAATAGCAATAACAAAACCCATCTAGTAAACAAAACTCAAGTCAATAACAAAACCCACCTTCACCAAAGATGTAGAAATCAATAGCAGTAACAACTCAAGTCAAACACTTCACCAGAAACACATCTAGAATTTCAAACATTTTCTTAATTCTCTAGCAGACAAAACCCATATAGAATTTCAAACATTTCAAACACATCTAGTACTGTAACATTTCAAAACAGACATGATGAATAAATTTCCATCAACCAAATGAACACAAAAATCAAATTCAAAAAATTGAATAAATAACCCAATTGAACCAATTAAAAAAGATGAATCTTCACCATTAATCAATAAAAAGTATGATGAATCTGTAACAAAATTCAGTGAAACAAAAAAACCCAAAACTTACAGGACATGAGATAAGACAACCCAACCACGCATATGATCAGATAAACAATCTGCTTCTTGGCTTCCTCAGCCAAGTCCCGAACCATCACAGCCGGCTTTTGGGTGCTCATTTCGAACCCCAAGATTCAATCTTTCACACCACAAAACTCATCAAACATACATAATAATCAATGTTCCTCCCTATAACCCTCAATTCTCTTCCAATCAATGTTCCTCCCTATAACCCTCAATTCTATAACCCATATGAAAAATAATTCAAAAAGAACACTAAAATTCTGAAATAAATTACCATCAACCAAATGAACACAACAATCAAATTCAAAATCCATAATAAATAACCCAATTGAACCAATTAAAAAAGATAAATCTTCACCATTAATCAATAAAAAGTATGATGAATCTGCAACAAAATTCAGTGAAACAAAAAAACCTAGAACTTACAGAACATGAGATAAGACAACCCAACTATGCATATGATCAGATAAACAATCCGCTTCTTGGCTTCCTTAGCCAGGTCTCGATCCGTTACAGCCAGCTTTTGGGTGCTTATTTTGGACCCCAAGATTCAATCTTTCACACCACAAAACTCATCAAACATACATAATAATCAATGTTCCTCCCTATAACCCTCAATTCTCTTTCAATCAATGTTCCTCCCTATAACCCTCAAGTCTATAACCCATATGAAAAATAATTCAAAAACAAACACTAAAATTCTGAAACCCATTTCCCAAAAAGAACATATCAAATCCATCACCAAACTCAAGCAAGAACCAAAAATACTGTAACCCAAATCCAAGAGGAGAGAAACCCACAAAAATATCATGGATTGCAAATTTGTAAGTTGTAGTTTACCTCTAAATGGTTACAATGTCCTCGCAAGAGGAGAGAGGCGAAACAGGAGGGCGAGAGAAAAGAGTCGGTGATCGGTGGTCGAGAGGAGCGATGACAGCAAGAGGCGAGGAGAGGTGGTTGGTAGTCGGTGAGTGGCGGTGTCGTCGAAAGAGGAGAGGAGGAGAGAGAAGAGCGTATGAAAGAGGGAGGATTTCTCTGAAATGAGAACGAGTGTTTACCATGTGCGGAGTAAAACGAGCTAATTCAGTAAACTTAGCTTCATATTCGGCCACAGATATTCTGCCTTGTTTGAGTTCTTGAAATTCAGAAACTTTTTGGTCCCTGAAGCATTGGGGAAAGTACTTGTTGTAGAATATCTCATTGAATTGTGCCCATGTTATGTCCCCATTGTTATTTCGAACCAACAGCCACCATCTCCGGGCTTCATCCTTTAGGGTGTAAGTAGCCAAAAGGACTTTTTGAGTTGCAGAGCAAGGAAACACTTCAAATAACTTTTCTATTTCTAATAACCAGGTTTCTGCCTTCAATGGTTCAATACCACCCAAGAAGGTTGGTGGTTTCATTTTCATAAATTTCTGAGTCAAATTGATGATGTCACTATTGTCCGGTTTGGTTAGCACTGGCAGAGGTGGAAGAGGTAAAGGTTGTTGTCTTTGTTGTTGCATCATAGCTTCAGTTAATGCCGTAAGCATCTGTTCCATGTGAGCCTCTGAAGATTCACTTACATCATTTCCCCTTGCATTCTCCATGTTGCTATAGAGAAACAGAAAAGCAATTAACATGGGCAATAGTCCTTATCATAATGTTCGAAACATTTATTTTAATGTCATGTGTTCATGATCAGTTCCAGTTTTCATTTTTAATGAATCCACTTGCATACATGTTGATGAGATGCCCCTATTTCTGACTAGAATATCCTATAGCTCATATGGACTCGTGTGTACGGTATAACTCGTGCTCTGATACCACTCTGTCATGACCCAAACCCGTCCCTATGGGTTTGGCATCGTAACCGGCCAGTAATCCTTGGATTACCAAAGGCCTCTAAACAGAATAATATATAAACAGGGGCTGCGAAAGCAAATATACTAAATATACATAGTCCATAAAGCCGTGTGGACATACATGGAACATGAAATTTTTTTAACAGACTTATATATACATACATATGTGGCATTGAAAGTACATTAGTCTTACGTCATCCAAGCCACTTATACAAAAATTCCAAACGTGTTCAGACCAGACATAAGCATTTAGAAATTACAAAAGTCCCACGGACACGAAGCTTGAGTAGATCACAAAAGGAAACCTCCATGGGAGGCATGATGGCTGGCTGACACCAAAACTCGCCAGGCAGTAACTTAGGCCTGGTCACGCGCCTGTTCACCTACATACATACAAATAAATAGTGAGTAGAGGCCTAGTGAATAATAACAGGGTAAAGGGTTTTAATGAACGATGCCCATCACAGAGTTAGAAATCAGAGTATATATCAAAAATATATTTTTTCAGAAACAGAGTCTTATGCATATTCAGATTTCAAATCAGAATTGGATTCAAATACATGCTCATATTCGTATTCAGATTTTGCATAAGATTGTACGTGGTACACCCATTAGCCATCATATCAACTTGGTCTGGAGACCCACATGTATAGTCGATGCCGATGACCATAAAGGTCCACATCTTACGCGCAAGTAGCCATGGTATTGTTACCCCCAGGTGAGGGCCACATGAATATAGGTCTCGGTATTGTTACCCCCGGGCAAGGGCCACGTGAATATAAGCCACAGTATTGTTACCCTTGGGCGAGGGCCACGTGCATATTGGCCATGGTATTGTTACCCTCGGGCAAGGGCCACGTGAACTAAGGATGCCACAAATACATTTTAAAAAAATGGACATTCATTCATAATTCATGAAATAGCATGTCTGAAAACAGATCGTATCATATTAGTCAAAGAATACTTATAATTAAACATACCTCTATAGAGTTATTACTCACAAATAACAGGTGCTGCAAGTAGATAAATAGAGTAGGCAATGTCAGCTTCCTTGTGGCGCGTGACCTACACAGTTACAGAATGTACATTTATTGAATTACACACCCAGAAATGTTAAATTAATTCTTTCACGTCTTGGTGTTCTTTTACTTTATTATCCTCATTATGGTGTCTTAGTTATGGCCTAGAAATGCCTAGGATAGAATGAGGATGCAAAAATGTACTTAAAAATATTTTTCAAAACTTGCTGAAAACAGGGTCCATGCTTGAGCGGACTGTAAATTTTGAAAAAGTATTGGTTGCTTGATTTTCACGCTTGACGGACACTCGATCCCTGCTCGAGCATGAGACTCAGACCCTGCAAAACATATGAGCTTCTGGGTACATGCATTTCACGCTCGAGCAGGCATCAGGTCGCTCGAGCGGAAGTGCACGTATTCAGAGTTCTCGCTCGAGCGTGAACTCCTACGCTCGAGTGTGGATTCAAATTGTGGAATTTCCAGATTTGATCTCCAAGCTTCAAACTCAAACCAAAACACTTCAAAACTCAACATTTTGGGCCAAAAACTTGAAGAAATACATGAAAACTTTTAAAACAACAAGAAGGAAGGTTTATTTCAAGGAATCATGGCTCAAAAGCTTGTCAATTGTGCAAAATCCAACTTAAAATTCATGAATGATTCTTGAACAAGACATACATGATTTCCTTTGAACTCAACCTTTCCAAACACATGATCAAATGAAATATTCAACTCAAAAACATGGTAAATTCTTAGATTACAACCAAGATATGAACATGCATGTGAGATTTTCATGAAAGGAGCCTCAAAACTTCATGATATGGACATGCATGCATAGATTGACTCACTATTCCCAAGTTCTAACTCAAATCTTGTATAAATCAACATAATTTTCTTGAGTTCATGCATTATAGTCTAGATTTCAAGGTTTAAGGATAAAATTCTTATCTAGAGGCTTGAGTTCATAAGTGTTGAAGTTGTAACTTCTTAAGTTTTCTTCAATTCCTCTAATTCTTGCTAGCTTGGCTTCAAATTGACTCCAATCTCCCTTCTCTCACTCTCTCACGTTTTTGCGTGTGCATAGGCTCAAGAGTGTGTTGAATGAAGGAAAGAAAAGATGAGTGGAGGCTATAGGTGCCTCATATAGGCTTGTCCATTGATAGATAATTAAGGCTAATCACATGGGCATCAAATTAATCTGTTTAAACCGTTCCGAATCGAATTTCAATTGGACCTACAATAAGATTCTAAAAATTCTAATTAATACATAAATCAAGTCAATTTCTATATTGGATGCTAATAAGGCATTCAATTCGCAAACCAAACTAAAACATGAACAAATCTTTCTACGTTAAACAGGTATAAACATAAAATGATGCAATGCCCATGTAATTAACTCAAGGTTTCTTCTTAATTATTTGTTAGGCATAACTAATCATGGGTTAACGTTAATCAGGGACCAGGGTTGTTACACTTGTGGTTACTCATATTCCATCCATGATTTTGTTTCTAACCTGAAACAAATTAGGATGTCTCTTTGAAGGTGATGAGCTCTGCTGCTGCTCTGCTGATGAGCTCTACTGTTAATAAATAACATCTTGTTGCTGCTATTTTTAGTCATTCCCATACCGATTTTGATCAAGCTAACATACTGTTGTTGTTTGCTGGGTTGAGAGGCTGTTGAGAGGTTGTTGTTGCTATTTGCTGGGTGAAATTCCTAGTGCTAATAGTTGTTTTGTCATTGGCTGAGATGGTGTTTGTATTTTGTTTCTGGCTAATAGTGCCTGGTCCAATCTCTTGGAAATTATTGAGCTAATCAAGATTAGGTTGTGTCTTTGAATGAGATGAGCTCTGTAGCTGCTCTACTTTGAAGGTGATGAGCTCTGCTGCTGCTGTGCTGATGAGCTCTGTTGCTGCTCTGCTGTTAATAAATAACATTCTGCTGCTGTTATTTTTGGTCATTCCCATACTGATTTTGATCAAGCCAACATACTGTTGCTATTTGCTGGGTTGAGAGGCTATTGAGAGGCTGTTGTTGCTATTTGCTGGTGGAATTCCTAATGCTAATAGCTGTTTTGTCATTGGCTGAGATGGTGTTTGTCTCTTGTTTCTTGTTTCTTGCTTCCTCTTTTGTTTTGCTCTGTATGTTGGCTTCTCACCAACATGGAGCTTAGAGCCTGTACTAGCAGATGATTTGGTGTTCATCTTGCTGCCAACCTCATTGGGATCTTGATGGTTCACTGTGATGCTTTTTGCACTCTCCTCTTTATTGATGTATTTCGTCATACTTCGTATGTTTTCATCAATAAAGTTTTTTTGGTTGATCAAAAAATTCGGTTTGTAGGTTTGGTGTAAATGAGGGACTTACATGAAATTTTAAGATGTATTATAAAACTTGTACAATTTCATATTGAGAATAAATAAAGAAACAATATGAAACTTGCTTTATAAATGTTTTATTCTCCAGTTTTTATCACGAAAATAGTATTATAGCAGTAACTTATCTTCTAATGTTTAAAGAATTTAAAAATAATATTTTGGTTGGTTCAAATTATATCGATATAAAAATTTTCAAAATTGAAACAAACTGTACATTATGAAAAACAAACCAAAAATCAAAATTTCAATCTAAACAAGGCTTCTGTAAAAGTGATTTTATTTTGTTGGCTTTTTATATGATTTTTTTTTAATTTTTATTATTCATGGCGTCATTGGATAAAGAGGATTTTTATTTATTTATTTATTTATTTATTAAGCTTTAGATAGACTTTTTAAATTTTGAAGGGCATATTTTTGACACATCTTGAAAAGGACAGTAACCATTTTACGTTCACTGAATAATTCTAAGCCTTTTACCCAAATCCTACCATATAAATGCTTTGTCATTCCTACTTTTCTCTAAAGTCCATAATGTTGCATAGAAGATTGCCTCCCAAATAATTTTCTCCAACTTTCAATTTTTCAAACCAGTATAGCACAAGACCTTCTGAGGAAACAAGAGCTGACCATTTAATTTTCTCGAGTTCGACTTGTTAAAATCTCATTCTAGACTGACTCGTAATGCAAACAAGTCAAGTTTCAACACATTTTAAAAGTTGTTATGTAAATAAGTTGCATGTTTGGAAGCTAATTAAGTTTTCAAGTCAAACTTAAATAGCCTACCACTTAGTATCAACTCAACTTGTTTGTAGTCCTATCCACACCAGATTTAGACTAATGTTCTTCCAAATGAGACTCATACTCATAACTCTGCCTCCATTGACCTTTCCCTCATAAGGACTTGATAGTAAATTCCTTCCAAGTTACTTTTTTTGATCGGCAAAGAAAAGACTTTATTGATGAAAACACATACAAAGTATGATAAATTACATCAATAAAGAGGAGCTTGGAACTAAATTAAGCTCCAACCTCCTAGTTGGTGAGAGACCAACAAAGGAAACCAAAAAAACCAACGAGCATTCCTCTGCAAAGCAGCAATCTGCACAATTCTGGAGCAGCAAAGAGCGAAAGAAAGAATTCACCAAATAACCAGAAGAATGGTTGAGGTACCTTCCAAGTTACTTAGTAGCTCCTAATAGGCCAAAGATTCCATGATTGAGTCCGGCTCCTCTAGAATGATGATTTTTTTTCTTTTAGGTAAGGTTGAGGTTTGGGAGCTGAAAGCTGAAATGATTATTGTACCCCCAACTTCTGTAGAATTAAATCTAGCCATCCAAAAAAAAAAAAAAAAAATCACTGCATGATCATTTTTAGAAAAATCACTCACCATGATTTTGATCTGTAGATCCACAAGGTAGAAGAACCTTAGTAATACCTCCTTATGAGTTTTTCCATCTACCCAAACATCATTCCAAAGCTTTGTCAAAGAACCACAGCCAACCTTAATTGATAACCCTCCCAACAAGACATTCCAAAATTTTGAAAATGAGGCAATCTAAAGAGGGAATTGGTTTTCCATACCTTTGACAATTTTCACTGAACTAAATAGTTATGAAACCAAACAGCCATCTGGGTAATCCTATGCTTTTCCACAAATAATTTCTTTCCACTCCAAACCTCCACCAAATTTTTTTTTTTTTTTTTTTTTTTTTGCAGTCACAGAGCTCCATTTTAAAATGATGTAATTTCCTTCATCTTCATTGTCACCCTTCAAAAAACATTTTTCAAATTTTCTCAAGAGCCTTTGTCATACTTGTAGGAATTCTGAATCAAGGCATGTAATATATAAGCAAGTCCAATAATTTTGATTTAATTGAAGTAATTCCACCTTTCTCAACAATAGGTAGCCCAATTTTTAAGTCTTCTCCCAAAATTGTTCCAAGATATAAGAGATGGTTCCTTGAATTGCCTCTTTCATGAATAACTCTGATAATCTAACTCTGCATAACCGACTTTCTTGAAAGTTGATCTTTAAACCCGAAATCCATTCTCAAAGCATCTCAAGATCTCCTTTTTGCATTTGTCAATTCCTCTTCATGTTGAGATGTTCTTGCAATGGTTGTCAATGATTCAGATTTGTGTAAGTTTTCTGAAGAAGATAACGAAGACTTCGATCTTCAATTCTGAGAAATCAACAATGTCGACCATTTATAGAAACCAACTTCCTTGGCTTAAAATGTTTTTGATGATATTACTTTCTGCTAACCATCCCTCAGACATTCCAAGTAACAAGCTTCATTTTAAGAAAATTCACTCCTCACTCATTTGATCATTTTCATCCCATTTCCACCAGCTTTTGAGCTCCAACTTTTTTATAGTCACTAAATCGTCGCACATTTAATGACAAATTCTTTTTGTGGCCGAAGTATTGGACATTTAATTTGGGATGGATTCAAGATTCACTCTAGAGTGCAAACAAAAAGTAAATAATAAAAAAAGTAAAAATAATATTAATTTTTATCAACAATAAAAAAATTTAAATTATATTACTATTAATTAAACATTCTTTGCCAACATAATCAAGTAAAAGTATATAAATGAACAATTTTTTGTTTAACTTATTATATGTCTCAATCTACTATATATATCTATGATCTTATCAACATCAAAACCTCAATATATATCTTTTTCAATAAATGTGATCCAATCATCTTTAATCCTATTATACAGTTTAGTCTTAAGTAATTTCATAGTTGAAAATGTGTGTTACTATGCATAGTTAAAACAAGTAAAAATTAGCACAAGAGGAATCAATTTGTGAATAAAAAGATGTTTCAATAATTTTCTAAGCTCATTTTTAAGAGTGTCATGTCAAATGTAACAATATTCTTATTTTCAAAAAATAAAGAAACAAGAATGAATGTAAAATAAGGGGTGTAAGCAAATTACAGTATAATTCATAGAAAAAAAAAATCATAAATGACATGTGGTTAGAAAATAAGAATGGCAACAAATAAAGACAAATGTAATAATATAAATAATTCTAAACAATAAACAAATATAACAAATAACATAGATAATAAACATAAGGGATCAATATTAGATAAAACTTAATTTGAAAATTATTTTTAAATTTTTGTTATACGTGCAAAAATTTATAATTTGGTGATGCCCAATACTATGATTATAGGGTGTGGAATATTCTAATTTTTTTTGAATGGCAAAAGTAATCTTTGTTGATGAAACATAAAGTATGGTAAGTACATCAATAAAGAGGAGCTTGGAGCTAACACAAGCTCAGAGCTCCAGTTGATGAGAAACCAACAAGCAAGCAAAATAAACAATACTGACAAGAAGCAACCATAATGCAGCCCCAGCTGAGCAGAATAAGGCAAAACAGACCTTAGTGTTGATCAGCATATTCTTAGTCATCAGCATAGCAGACTAACAGATCAATTCAACCAAGACTAACATATTAGATCAATTTACCAGATCAAACCAAGACTAACAGATCATATCAATTCACCAAGCACAATGCGCAAAACTCTGCTGCCTAGAGGGTAATTTGAGCATGAGACCTGTGCAAACCACTGCTGCCATGAACAATATCAATACTTCAATATATTCTCAGTCATCAGCATAGCAGACTAACAGATCAATTCAAACCAAGACTAACAAATCAGATCAATTCACCAGATCAAACCAAGACTAACAAATCAGATCAATTCACCAAGCGTAATGTGCAAAAATCTGCTGCCTAGAGGGTAATGTGAGCATGAGACCTATGTAAACCACTGCTGCCATGAACATTATCAATACCTTACAACAAATGCACCTCATGAATGAAGATAGTGCCTCACACCTGAAATGTTAAAGAGGAGATCATTAATGGACAAGTGGAATTCTTTGGAAGACTTTGACTAAATTGCAGGCCTTGTGATTATGAGTTCCTGCAACATCTGTATCTTTCGTTGGGAGGCTTGAAAGAGACACTCATTTCTGAGCTTTCAGACGGACCAAAGAGTGACCAGTGGTATGGCACGCCAAATTCTCCTCTCTCTTTTTTCTGCAGGTGTATCTTGCCTAGGTTTTGATGCTAACCAAACTGCATTGTCTTTTACACCCAGATTCAGAGAAGGTGATATTGCTAAGATGTCAAGTAGTCTGAGAATCTCCTCTTTTTCCAATTCAAAAAGAGACCTCCTAAAGGTGAGCAACCAATTGTCAGCTGAGATAGCCACAAAATTCTTAAGTGATCCCTCATTATCATTGGACAATTGAAAGAGCCTAGGGAACTCATCATCTTTGAGGAAAAGAGCTCCACACCAGTGATCATACCAAAACTTGATTCTACAGCCATTCCTAACTTTTAATTGTAAGTTACTAACATAGTACAGTAAGAGACACTCTTGCTGATCAGCTGCTGCCATAATGCCACCCCAGATTTTAGAGAAGATGTTACTTGTGCTGAGGTTTGGAAGCCATGCCCCTCTTTGAAATTTGTATTTACTACAAATGACCCTCTTCCATAAGGAATCATGGTTAGAAGCAAACCTCCACCACCACTAGAGTAGTAAGCAAACATTCACATCCCTAATTCTTTTGATGCCTAACCCACCTTGTTTTATGCTCTTTGTTACCTCTAACCATTTCACAAGATGGATTTTCCTCTTTAAATCTGGGCCTCCCCATAAAAATAAAGCTTGAATTTTGTCTATCTCCTTAGCTATTCCTTCAGGTAACCTAAACAGAGACAAGTAATACACTGGCAGGCATGACAACACTGCTTTCACCAAGGTCAATCTCCCTACAAAAGAGAGAAACCTCATTTTCCAACCAGCAAGCCTCAGTTTGAATATTTCAATAACTGGCTTTCATATCCTCTTTCTTCTTGGATTAGCACCCATAGGCAATCCTAGGTACTTAAGTGGTAAACTTTGAGTCTTACAATGTAGTAGGGATGCAAACTCCTCAAGAACAGTGTCAAAGATACCAACCCCACAAACCACACTCTTATGATAGTTGATTTTGAGACCCAATGCTACTTCAAAACACCTGAGAATCCTTTTCAAACTAAGAACTTCTGATACCTCAACTTCATAGAACAGAAGAGAGTCATCTGCAAATTGGAGATGGGAGAGTTGAACTTGATTGTTCCCAATGATAACCCCTTTTAGCGGACTTAACTCCCTAGCTCTCTGAAGAAGAATGTTTAGTGCTTCTACAACCAAGTTAAAGAGGAATGGGAATAAGGGATCACCTTGCCTAAGGCCTTTTTGAGGATTAAACTCCTTAGTTGGTGAACCATTAACAAGTATTAAAATTCTTGCAGTAGAGACACATTCCTTAATCCATGAAATCCATTTGGATCCAAACCCAAAGTTTGCTAATATTGAGAAAAGGAAGTCCCAATTGATAGAGTCAAAAGCCTTTTTAAAGTCTAGCTTGAACAGCAACCCTGTTTTCTTAGATTTAAGCCAGCCATCTACAACTTCATTTGTAACCAACACTCCATCCAGAATATTTCTACCTCCCAGGAAAGCTGATTGTGAGTCACCAATAACCATGGGCATGACTTTTTGAAGTCTGGATGCAAGGACTTTAGAGAGTATTTTGTACATAAAACCAAGTAGGCTTATAAGTCTAAAATCATTTAAAGTAACAACTTTCTCCTTCTTTGGAATCAGAGTGATGATGGTATTGTTCAATCTTGTTACTAATCTGCCATTGATATGGAAATCCTTCATAAAGTTAAGCACTTCTTCCTTAAGCACCTTACAATATTTTTGAAAAAACATCAGGTTGAATCCATCTGGCCTAGGAGCTTTTTTCCCATTGAAATTTATTACTGCTGCCCAGATTTCTTCTTCAGTGAACTCTGCTTATTCCCTAAGTCTTACACTTTGTGTTCCTATCTCTTTTCAAATTCCAATCTTGCCTAGACTTTTGAAGCCATTCCCACTCCAACTTCCTGCTCAACATCCACATTTCATTTCTTTTCTCTCTTTGTTGCTTTAGTTCTTCCTCAAAGGTCTAGATTCAGCTTTTAGATCATACTGATGAAGCTCATATTTAGTGTCTTGTAATTTAGTTGAAACATTACCATATACATCTCTACTCCATTTTTTTAAGGCCAACTTGAGCTTATGCAATTTTCACTGTAGAATGAAACCAGCTGACCCTGAGAATTGTGAATCCCTCTAAGTTTGCTCCACAAAAGTTGTAAAATTCAAATGCAACATCCAAGCATTCAAGAACTTAAAGGGTTTAGGCCTCCTAATCCCTAGTATCCTCCATGAGCACAATAGGGCAGTGATCAGATGCAATTCTAGGGAGACCCCACTGATTGAATTTAAATTTTTCCAGCCATTTAGGGCTAAGAAGAAACCTATCTATTTCGCTTCACTTATTTCCATCAAAGACATTGCACCAGGTGTAGTTTCTGCCTAACATTGGCAGATCTACAACCTCACATCTATCTATGAAATTATTGAACTCCTTCATGCCCCTATCCTTGAGTGATACATCTACTATTTCCTTTATATTCCTGATCTCATTGAAATCACCTCCAAGACACCAAGGCTTGGGGAAACAAGCTTTTAGATTTAACATTCTTCCAAAAGTTCCTTCTCCTTATGATGTCATTTGGAGCATGAATATTAACAATTACACATTCAAAGGAGTTGTAAAGCTTACCTGATAGGAGAATAAAATTTATGTTACAACAGGACTCTGTAAGCTCCAAGATGCCAGGGTCCCAGATACAGAGTAGACCACCTGCCAACCCTTCAACATCTACATTCATGAACTTAAGCCTATCCCTAGGCCAGACACTTTTCACCACCAAACTGGTTAGGCTTGATTTTTTTTTGTTTCTTGGAATAGAGCCTGCCAATCTTTCTTTCTAGCAACAATTTCTTGATCTTGTTTCTCTTTTCATGCCTTCCTAACCCTCCAATATTCCAACTTAGAGTCTATATATATATGAACATATATGACCCTGGTCTCTCCCAGTTCGAATAGGTTATTCCATAATACCTTTCCCTCTTTCCAATCTCTCTTTATCCTTCTTTTCCATGTGTGCTAATTCCCTTATAACCTCAGTTTCCTGACCCTTGAAGTCTAAACCCAATATTTGCCCAGTTGTAGTATTGATTGAGCCTCTTGAAAAAACCCATTACCAAAAGAGGGTTGCTGTAGTTTTGGACTATGGTTTGATATAGGTACAGTTGTGGATCCTAACCTGGAGCCTTTAGTGATTCCCTTGCTTGAAGTTGCACCCTTCTTCCCAAGTCTTCAACAAATCCAGTAAGCCTACTAGCTAGCAGGGAATGCTTGAATCCTTCACTTTTGATTCATTTCCTCTTGCCTTTCTTTAAACGATGAGTAATGGAGCCTGAAATTGCTGGGATGATACCGACGCTTGTTTTTAACTGAGAGCCCACCTCTAATGTTCCACAAGTTGGCCTTACAGATGGAGGTTTAGGTCCAACACTAGAGGGCCCAATAGGTTGTAGCCCAAATGGGTCATGGCCCAAAGCTACCTCCAAGCAGATACCAGGCCTTTCCTTAAGAGGTTGGCTTAGGCTTTTAATAAAACCTGGGGTGAGAATTTGACTGTGTACTATAGGTGTTACTACACTTATTTGAGTTTCATGAGTGCCCTCTACTCTTTGTTGCATATTTCCCACAAGCTGAGCTTCCACACCTTTCTGAGCATCATGATTGCACTATCTTTGGTGCAGGCTTTTCGCTGGCAATGAGGACTCGACCATACCTGTGCCTTCTTCATTTGAAATTCCTGTGCAATCCTTGATCTTTTCCACTACTGAAGCATGACTCCAACTGCCTTCGTCGGCCAGCTTAGCTCTGACCTTTATCCGAGATGCCAAATCCCCTAAAGCCACATTAGATGCTGATGCCACATCAACTGCCTTGTCAGCATCTTCGTTCACCAAGTTAGTTTCTACAGGAAGAGGGAGTACCCCATTGATGTTGGAGCAAACATCTTTGTCTGTCGCATTAGAATCCATTCATTTGCAATTACTGCTAACCTCTTCTGTGATCTGCTCCTCAAAGACTCTTATTGGATGAACTCTTCCATTGCACTCCAGGTTTGGGCTTGTACTAATCGGTTCCATAACACTTGTAACTATCTTGACCCGACCACATCGGAATGATTTAGGCGTATAGACATCGCCATCTAAGAGAACCATCTGTCCCCAAAGTCTTTCTATCTTGCGGAAGGTATCTGAGTTCCATAGATTAAGAGACAACCCAGAGTAGCTGATCCAAACACATCTCTCCTGCTAAAGATATATACATGTTCTCCATTCTGTGATATATTCACACCAGTCATGGAACCAAGCCTTAAGCAAAGTCATTTTGCTCAACAACTCTTTCTTTAAGCTGAATGAGATGATAACATCTCGCCCACCTCCCTCTCTGACCAACACATTCTTCACCCTCTTTTTATGAGTTCATTTTTCACCTACTGAATAGAGTAATCTACTTTGAGTCTCATAATCATTCTTTCGTATAGCCAACCATTTCCAAGTTCATCTACTTCGATGTTGTCAAAGGTGGACATCTGGGATCAACTCCCTTAATGACCTCTGTAAACGACCGACCATCAGTGCGTTGATGCCAAATCTATTTGGGTGCCATAATAGAGGCCTTCCTGGGTTCAAAATGTCTTGTTGGTAGGGATTTTTATCTATGCCTATCCATCATTCCTTTACCATACTCTGCAATTTTGACTGACAAAGATTTGTCATCTACCCACAAACCATTGCCTTTTTGTTCTGCTACATCAGCTGCAATAGAACAATCATAGCGCACGAACCCAAATCTGGTGTTTGTTAATTTCCTCCTCTTTTGTGGTATGAATACATCCTTCACCACATCAAACTTGTTGAACAGATCATGCAACTTTCTAGGTGCCATAGATTCAGGCAAGTTATCCACAAATAATGTAAACAAAGATGCTCTTCAATTTTCAAGCCGCGAGTTAGGGTGCATTGGTCTACCTCTTTGCTTGACCACTGGTATCCAACCTCCCCGTCCTCCGTCCTCCATCTTCTATGGAATATTCTAATTTTGAAATCATATTATTCAATATTAGTATAATATAAGAAGTTTTTAAAAATTTTGGAAGTTTCTTACAATTCGTGATAACTTTTCGTCATTGCAGAAAGCATTGGTTATGAAGGAAAATTTATTAGGTGATCCAGGGGTATTATATATGTGACAATACTCTTACTAACCACCAAATGTTATGTCCATTGGTGTTCCTTTGTGACTCAACACACAATCATGGACTCTATCTTTTCTATCAATCACAAGACTCTTTAAATATCACCTAACAATGTCCTACTAAATAACTTTTCATGATTAAGAGAGTTTGTGATCACTGGCTTCGTAATAGTAAGAATCATTTGATATCATATAAAATGAACTATCGGATTATTTCATTTATGTTTGGGGTTTGATTATTTGGTGTCTTTTTTTTGGGCTTATTTTTGTCTTTGGTATATATATATATATTTTTAATTTTCAAAAATTTTTAAGCTTTTAGATTTAACTCAACGAGACGAACCGAAAAATAAAAAAAATTTGAAACAATCCAAAATAAGTCCTAAAAAGACAAAAATAAGCAAAAAAATAGTAACTTTTTTGTTTGTTTGTTTATTTTGGCTTTTTCAATTTTTGTTGGAATTTTTCAAAAAAACTTATTTTTTAGTTTACACAAGATAGGAGAACTACAATATTTTGGCATAATTTTAAAAAATACTAAAAATAAAAACATTAAAAGAAAAAGTTGCTTTTTTAGGTGTTCTATATTAGAGGACTTGTTACTCAAATATAATAAAAATATATATATTCAATTGACTCATAAAAGAAGTAGAACAAAAATAATATTAGTGAATATTTGAAGTTTTTGCATTTTGTTCCAACCAATAGAAGAAAAAACAAACAATTAATATAAATTATTTGTAAAGATAAATCCACTCATGTGTTATATGTATCTTTTTAGGCAAAGTCTCATATTGTATTTAACATGTGTGGATTTATCTATACAAATAATTTGTATGGTTGGAAAATATTCTTGAGTTCACTCCTTACAGTACACATAAAATTGCAATAGATATTTTGACGATGATCTTTTCGGTTCATTCAAGACCAAATTCAAAGTCTTATCGTTGTCGATTGGTACCAACTCATACTTCACTTCGGGGGACTGCCGATATGGGATCCTACCTTTGAACTTCAGTTGCACGTTTTCTCCATTCGGGGCCACCTTGGGCTTGATCATCGCCTCCAACTCGAGCAATGTTGTCCCCTTTTTCACGTTACAGAACTCCTTCACATTGCCCTTGTAAGACGCACCTTCGTGATCAGACACACTCTCTCCCCCCCAATAGAACATAACGTTCTCATCTTCTGTATCAACCCTTCACAATTCACAATTCAAAAACTTAAAATAAGTACCTAAGTAAGGTGCTGTTTGATAAAATTGAAAATTAAAAACTGAATATTGAATTTTTTTAATCTAAAAAGCTGTTTGGTATGTATTGAAATTTAAGTATTGATTCAATTAAATTGTTTGATCTATACAAAAAATAATTAAAATTAAAATTGTCTTTTTACTTTTTACATTGAAATATTAAATTAAATTCTTTTATCACACTAATATAATTGATAAATAAATTATTGTAATTACAATTATAACATTATATTTCAAATTTTTGAAATATTATGATTATTAAAATTTTTGTCTCTTCTATAGGTAATAAATCATCTATGCAATAAAATAATGATGCAAAAGTAATCAATTAAAAACTTATTTCATATTTCATATACATACATTGGATGAACAATTCTTATATTCGGAAAAAAAAAAAAAAATAGAGTAAACCTAACAAAGAGTTGAAGTCCCACATCAACATATCAACATAAATAAATAAATATATATATATATATATATAATGAAAGAACAATAGTCTACAATCCGACCCAAAAAAATGAAAACAAATATAAATATTAAACAAAAGTGTCATAACTTTTCATTTATAACTTTAAAATGCACGTTATAAATTTACTTTTCATATCATAACTTTTGGACGGTATATATCCTTTTAGAGATCCACACTGTAGATTTATCCCGACTTATTAGAATAGTTTAGATATATAACATAGTTCCTATTCTTGTAGTGTTTTCTTTATATTTTATTTTTCGTTTTTAGTTAATTTTTTTCAAAATTTTGACAAATATTTATTTCTTAGGAACATTTAAAAATTTTAAAAATGAAAAAAAAAAAAAAAAAAAAAATTGACGAAAGAAAAAGAGACAAGCTTGAAAGCCACACTTGCTCCTTTCTTTCCGACTGGGTAATTTCAGTCCTGTCGAATTTTTTTTCCCCCACTGATTTGATTTGTAGCCAAGTAAAAATGAAAAGCTTTTTCACTGATTTGATTGGTGGATCGGTCTGGTTTTTGCTTTGAAGAAGGAAAAAAAAAACAGTATTATCAAACAATTAACAATAAATAAATAAATAAATAAAAAGTTACCTGTTCTTTGTAAGGAGATAGAGAAACGATAGGACAATAGAAACACCAGCAGGCCAAACAATCCACAACAGGGTATGAGGTAGAATCATTTGTATCATGGTCAAGAACCCAATGACGGACGACAACGCGCCAGCATACCCCCCTAAGCTTGCAGCGATTGGCGATTCGTTTTGCAATAAGATCACATTCATATTACAAGTGAAGCCAATTGCAATACAAGCAACAAGAATACCAAATGATTTTGCATGTGGTGGCTTTGAATTCAAAGCAAACTGCAACGGCGATCCCTCTGATCTGAAAATCACCATAGCTATGGCTGCACTGAAATTTGTGACTAGGAGCGTCTTCGATAGCTTAAGTAAGTTGTCGCCACCACTAGTCTTCTCTGCCAGAATCTCAAACCAAGATCGAGTCTTAGCTCGAGCTTGAGTCTGAGTCTGAGTCTGAGTCCGAGTCTGACACTCGTGAGATGTTGAAGGATGCTGGCTTTGAGTGTCACCAGTTCTTGGGTCTGTGTTTGTGTCAACAGATGGTTGTTGTGGCGGTGCAGATGGTTGGGTTTGCCGAACTGGACTGCCATCAACAGAAAATGGTGATTGGCCATTTGAATTTGAAATCATACCTACAAGGTACAAACAAAGATTATAAAAAAAAAGACCATGAATAATGCATGAAATCATGATGAATTTCAAAAAAAAAAAAAAAAAAAAAAAAAAAACTAAAACTAAAAATATTGGGGGATTTTGGGTACACTAAAATCACCTGCAATAAAGTTTTTTAGCCTGAATGGAAATCACCAAGATGAGGAAACTTTGTCAGCCACGAAACCTTACTGAATCTGCATGCATATGAGACCAATATTTTGTGTTTTTTGGTCTTTGGGTGGGCAAAACAGGATTATTTCATTTATTCATATAAATTATTGGGGTAGACAAATGAACACATAAATAAATAACTACATTCATGGAAAATAGAAGATCTGATACAAGTTAAAAAAACGGAAGTATCAAATTAGGGGATTTGAGTAGGAAAAAAATGGAGAAAATACTAATGTGTATGATCTATCAACAACAAATGAGGGGGAGAGAGAGAGAATGAATGAACGAACAACGAACAATGAACACTGTACTTATAATGATGGGCCTATTATGCGTTTGTTTGTTTGTTCGTTTTTATTTTATTATTTTTATCAACAAAAGATAAAAATTTTATTGATAAAATGTATCTACGATATTTCCACATATTTGGGCATATATATTTTTTATTGCGAATCCAAAGTATCAATTATGGGCCCTTATATTTTTTGGATTTTTTGATTTTTTTTAAAAAAAATAAAAAGAAGAAGATTGCATCTTGCATTTTATACATAAAATGGCCCACCAGAATAAAAAATACATATTTTATTCTTCTCCCATCTTGCATTCTCTTTCTATTTTGCATCGAAAAAACTTTTTGATCCTATTAGAGATTGCATCTATAGTTTTAATTTTTTTTTTCTATATACATAATTTATATATCATATTGTAAATATACACGTTTTGTATATATGGTGGAAAAAAATTATTTTTCTTTTAGTGTATCCGGTAATGAAATCTTGGTTCTGTCCCTGAGGGAGACTTTTAAATTATATATACCAAACTTAAATAAATTACAAAATAATATTTAGTAATTTATTTAAGTTTGGTATATAAAATTGCCCACCAAAATAACAAATACATATCTTATTCTTCTGCTATTTTGCATTCTCTTTCTATTTTATACCAACAAAACTTCTTCATCCTATTAGAGATTGCATCTATGGTTTTTAATTTTTTTTTTCTGTATATATAATTTATAGATATCATATTGTACATATAAACGGTTTTGTATATATGGTGAATTTTTTTTTTTTTCTTTTAGCGTATCCGGTAATGAAATATTGGTTTTGTCCCTGAGAGAGTCTTTTAAATTATATATACCAAACTTAAATAAATTACAAAATAATATTTAGTGGCGACTTAACCATTTGATGATCCTGCAGCACAAGTCCTGCATCAAGAGAGCCTCCACATTGTAATGATTCGTATAAATACATTGGATGAACAATTGTTATATTAGCTGCGAAAATGTTAGGACATCTGTAAGTTTCGGAGTCAAAAGACTTGAGAGTGCTCGGTATGTTTTTGTATATAATTACTAGTTGGCTTGACGTACTTAATTATCAATTTGTCAAAAAAAAAAAATTCAATTGATGCATTTATTAAGTTATATAAAAAGTCTATATTATTTCCTAAATACATAGGTTGTTCATATTGTTATCAAAAAGTAATTTTCTAAAATTATAATAAATAAAATTCTACTTAAGATCGACTAAAACATAAATGAATTAAGCATAATATCATTTGAAAATGATATGTTTAAAAACTTTAATAGAAAAACAAATTAGTAATGTTTATCTCAGTAAGGGGAAAAATTATTTGAAAATGATATGTTTAAAAACTTTAATTTTCACCTTATAACTAAAATAAAAATGCAATGTATATGAAAATGTATCCCTCGAAAATGAATGTTTAGTGTAAATTTAATGTCAATGAAATATCAACTATATCCATAATAATTATAAATTGCTGGTTTTTTTTTTTTTTCTAAATAAAATTTTGAATTAATAGCATTGTTAATTAAAAAAAGAGAGACGCCTTGGCAATGTAAACACACAAAAAACAATTAGAACACGCAACAAATTCTTCACAGGGGTAATTTTTGACCATTCTAAATTAAGCAAGTTCTATGAAAGGTTCATGAAATCTAGAGCATCTCTAAGGAATTTCTTAACGCTGTGTTTGGTTGGAGGATTTGAGGAGGGATTTGGAAAGGAAAAGGGAAAAGTTAGGTGAAATGTGAATAAAATATACCTATATTTCACCTAGTTTCACACACCTTTTCCCTTTTCTTTTCCAAATCCCTCCCCAAATCTCCCTACCAAACACAACATAAATGAAACTTTTTAGTTATTATAGTTAGAATCATCATATTTTAGTTCTTCTAATAGGCTAGTTATTACAATTATTATACTAACAAAAAAAAATTCAAGTCTAGCTATATTTGAAAAGTCTTGGGAGACTCTTTAAACTGTTTGTGTTTATAAATAGGTAAAATAAAGAATAACATTAGAGTGCATAGATTAAAAAAGAATTAAATAAAATAAATGATATACATTTTTTTATAGGTTAACTAGTAAAAAAATAAAAAGTATGATTGGAGTTGCTCTTAACTTTCATTGCAAAAAGTTTGAGAATCCAAAAAACAAACCACAAAAATTGAGGAATTTTTTTTTTTTTATAAAAAAAATACCCCTGTAAATTTAAAATAAATATATCCACATAATTCATTACAACGTTGCACACGTTTTTTTGGAACACATAGAGTCTATTTGATTTGCATGATAAATAGTATATGAGCATAATAATACATGAAATTAGTGTTAGTAATTCAACGGATTAGTGAGATAAATAATTTTCTCTTCCACATGTTTGCTTTCAACATATATGAAAACATATAATCTCAAATACACACACACATATATATATATATATATATATTGCATTATTAATTGTAAGATTAAAAATTTGCCAATTTTATCCAAATAACAAAAATTTTAATATATTTTTACAGGCTTTTCATTATCATGTGTCTCACACAACACATAGATCTATATCAACTTATTTTGACAACCCATTACAATAATCATAAAAAATAAAAATTTATTATAAAAAATCAACTATTTATTTTATATTTTTATACATCATTTTATAAAAAATTTAAAAATAAATTAAAATAGACAATTCTCAAAACAACCACAATGTCATGTAAAATGGAGAAGTGCGAATATAGCAGTCGTGTCACGTGAAGTTTACGTGGTTGCCCTACCCACCGTCCAAATTGAATGCCTAATAATGTCATGGAAAATTTATCTATAAATTTTATCTGAGAAATGTTGATTCATTTAAATTTAAGAGTTTTTTTTTTTATGAATCAATTAGTTTTTTTTTTAATTTAATTTGGATCATTTAAGTTTAAGTGAATGTTTTTTTATGATTTATTTTTGTAATTTTTTAATTCATTTTTGGGATGTGAATGAAAAGGTAAGGTGTGGAAGATTTTTTTTTGGAAGGATTGGTGGTTGAAATGTTGGTGGTTGAGTGTGAAATTCTACATTTCTATTAATATAGTTTTCTATCTAGTGTGATTTTTTAGTGTTATATTAAAGAGTTACGTTTCAAAAAAATACACTGAGAAGTTTTTTTGTGTTACATTAATTGAAGTGTTACGTTTAAAAAAAATACACTAAGGAGTTTTTTTTTTTTGAAATGTTACGTTTGAGAAAAGTATACTAAGGAGTTTTTTAGTTACCTTAGAGTGTTACGTTTAGAAAAAGTACAATAAGGAGTTTTTTAGTTACCTTAGAGTGTTACGTTTGGAAAAAAAAAAGTACATTAAGGAGTTTTTTTTGAAATGTTACGTTGTTATGTTTGAAAAAAGGGCAAATTACATATACCTCCCTCGAGGTTTAGCTAAATTACAGATACCCCCCTGAGGTTTATATTTTCATAACAAGTTGCCCCTTAATTGGTTATGCAAATAGTACCTTCAAGGGGGTATCTGTAATTTCTCAAACCTCAGAGGGTATCTGTAATTTTGTTAAACCTCGAGGAGGGTATATGTAATTTGCCCTTGAAAAAATTACACTAAAGAATTTTTAATGTATTATATTAGAGTGTTAAGTTTGGAAAAAATACAACTAAGAAGTTTTTGTGTGTTACATTGATTGAAGTATTACGTTTGTAAAAAATACATTAAAGAATTTTTTAGTATGTTACGTTAGAGTGTTACGTTTTTTGAGTATTACATTAAAGTGTTAGGTTTGAAAAAAGTACATTAAGGAGCTTTTTTGAAGTGTTATGTTTAGTAATTTCAATATTATGAGAAAACCCACATTTTAGCTATTTATGTAAATCACACTAAAATGGGACCTTTGGATCCAGAAGAATAAAAGAAGAGAACCAAACAATTCATAAGATCACTATTTGAGATTTATTAGTATTTTTTTCTTTGTTTTAATTTTCAATTGAACTGAGAAATTTTAAAATGCAAATTTTCTTACCTTCTTAGAAGTGAAATTTATCAAATTTTAACTGAGAAATTTTTAGTTTCCAAAAATTCCAAAATTTGAATAAAGTTTCACCATTTAATTCCAAATTTTCATTTTTGAGATGAAATTTCTCGGTTACTATGATGAGATTTACAATTTTTAGGTAAGAATTTCTCATTTTTATATACCAATTTTCTTTAAAAGGTTGTATAAAATTTCCATGTTTCTAAAATCATAGAGAAAATTTCAGCTTCTTGAGTTTTATGCAAAATAGTCAATTGGATGAAATTTCACAGTTCATCCCAAAATTTATATCATCAAATAACTACTACTTTGGGATTAAAATTTCCCTTTTTTTTTTTGTATGAATTTTTTTAATTTTGTGTGAAATTTATTAGTTTGTGGAAATTGAGAAATTTATCAAATTCAAAAACACTTGCAAATTTATC
Organism: Camellia sinensis; assembly: GCF_055761805.1. Taxonomy (NCBI): domain Eukaryota; kingdom Viridiplantae; phylum Streptophyta; class Magnoliopsida; order Ericales; family Theaceae; genus Camellia; species Camellia sinensis. The sequence continues at coordinate 156,597,741 of NC_138967.1, forward strand.
CACTTTTTAATTTTATGCAAAATATAAATTGGATGAAATTTCATGGTTTATGCAAAAATTGAGGTTTCTCAGTTTATGAGATTAAAATTATAAGTTTTTATTTGAAATTTCTTGTTTTTAGGTATGAAATTTCGCACTTATATATGTACAAAATTTCCCAAGTTTTTAAAACCAAGAAATTTCTCAATTTCTTGAATTTGTACAAAAAATTATGATTATATTAAATTTCATGATTTTATCCCAATTTTTCAATTTTGACAGAAAATTACTTATTTTTTGGAATGAAATGTATGGTTTTTGGGTTGTAGTTTCTCCTTCTTCAATATCAAATTTCCCAGTTTCTTTGAAATTTTCATGATCCATTGAATACTTTTTTTTTTTTTTTTTTTTTTTTTTTTGGGCATTTACACACAAATCGTAATTTATGAACTTATACTCCATTAAGTCTTAACTATGACTCTTTAGACCTTCAAATCCCATTAAATTTTTAATAATCAAAATTGTCCTTCAAATAATGATTGTTTATGATTTATGATAATCTATAAAGGAACATGATGTTTTGACATTTATTTTGATTTTCAAAACTTTAAAATATCAACTTGCAATTTTTTTTTTTTTCCAAAGAAAAAAAACTACATCTAAGTAAGATGCATCTAAAAAATTAAAAGAAAATGCTTAAAATTTTAAAAATATTCACTAAAAACAAAAAAAATACGAAAAATAAAAAATTCAGTTTTCAGAAAACTGAAACCAAACACACTGATTCATATTTTTTTTTGAAAAAATTGAAAAAACTAAATTATTTTTTTATGCAAAACTGAAAATTTTGTGTCTAGAAAGGAGCATGATGATGGAACATTGATATGAAAAAAAAAATTAAAAATGAAAAAACCGATAATATTCTCAGTTTTAAAACTGAAAAAAATTGATAATCTTCTCAATTTTATTAGATAATTGAATCAAACGTAGAAGGCAAAAAACGTTTAATCTCTCATGCTCTATTTTTTTCATCAGTTAGTGAAACAATTATCTGGAATATTACTATATAAAATTGATAATGTTTTTAGTTTTAAAAATTTTAAAAAAAACTGATAATATTCTTAATTTTACTAAATAAGACTTATTGGTACACAAATTTTAGATATGGACTAAACTCATAACATTTTGTAAATATGACTTTTAAGTAATTAACATTTTTTTTTTAAAAAAGAAAAATTTATTGATGAAATGAAAGTGAATATCACATGGGGAGCTTGGTGGGAATTGTATTATCGCGTGAAGAACATATTCCAATATAAAATAAGTGTACTTTTTGACTTTTTATGAGTTATATATTAGGTTTGATGGTCTTCATATACATACCAAAAAAAAGACAAGATTGGCGAGGCCCCAACTAAAAGAGGGAACAACAAGCAATGAGTTATATATTAGGTTTGATGGTCTTCATTCCTTCAATGATTGAGCAAGTTTTCAACCAAATGGCATTTTTAATTTTGATCACTTTCACTAACTTGGCTCTACATGTTTGATGAAAAAAAAAAAAAAGAAAAAAAAAAAAAAGGTGATTAAGTGCTTCATATGCCCCTTTCTTATTTCTTCACCATTTTATTTACAAAAAAATATTCATTTTCAAGGTGTTTGAGTGTGAGGATGCTTTGCGAATTTTATTTTTTGATTTTGATTGAGATTTTCTGTCAATATAAAATGGTAAAAAAAAAAATATTTACACCGAAATAAATAAAAGCTCAACTACCTTTACATGCGATTCCGACCGTGAAGTGGGCTTAGATGCTAATAACATGGATTGAAAAATTATCAATCCATCAAAAATGATTTGATTTGTGAATTACTTCAAAAATCAACACCAATTAATCAACGCACACCCTTACCTTCCACAGTTCTGTAATAATCAAATTTTGAACATATTTAAATAATTTTTGTCACATATCAGGTAAACAAAACCTACACTACACTAGCGCATAGGAAAATAATAAAAATAACAATAATAAATAAATAAATATATAAAAGGGAAAATTACTACAACAACAAAATGTCAGAATTTAATAAAATAAACCTTTTGAATAATTGACAATTCTAATATTTTAATTTATTTTCAATCTAAAAATCAGTCTATTTCTTTTAACTAAAATGGTAAAAAAATCAATATTTTAGTTATTAAAGTCAACAAAAAACATATTTTAGACATTTTATGTACATTTATATTGATTTTAATGACTAAAATATTATTTTTCTATCAATTTTACTTAATGCAAATAGACAGATGATTTAGATTAAAAATAAATTAAAAATTATAATTAAGAAAATTAAAATTTTTATTTTATTATAAAAGTCAAATCTTGAGATTTTTTTTTTTGGGATAATTTTTCCAAATTCATATAAAAGAACCGCGTCGACAAACTTATCAAACACGTATACGCATGTCGGCAAATATGTTGGATTGGTCCAATGCCATGGCCCATTATTCTAATTTTCTTGCCCATTTTCCACGGTGAGAAGTTGTTCTATGACTCATCCCCAAACAGTTTGCTTTATATTTTAACTGTTTAGAGTATTTCTAACATTTCATTAAATTTGTGTATTCATTAAATTTGTGTAAAATTTTAAGTAAAAATTTGATTTAATATGATGCGCTCCAATCATTTCATTGAATATGACCGGTCATCTGACCTATAATAAATTTTTATCAATTTTTTCTCAATCCGGTCATCCATCCAGTTATCTATCAACAGTCATCTATGAAATTTGATAAAAAGTTAAATGCTCTCTTGATTTAATAAAAATTTTGATTTTGTCTTCATTTGATATGAGTTTGATGACACGGTTAATGTCTAAAAAGTATGTGTTTTTTATCAAATTTAAATTTGATGAAGTATCTGAGTAAGGGTTGGAAATGGTCTTACATAAGGGAAAAAATAACAATAACAAACAAAACTTTAGAGATATTATGATTTTTTTTTTTTTTTTTTTTGTGAACTAGTTGCACCACAATGGCTCCATTTGGTGATTTTTTTTTTAAGCAAAAAGCTAATAATAAGAAAACAAAAGTTAAAAGTACTCATTTCTTAATTTCTAAATAATCATTTTTTTTAGTTTATTTATTAAACTATTTTTACCTAATAAATTATAAGCAAAAACTATATCAAACAATCTGATACAAATTATCAAATTAAAATAAAATATAACCCCAATTATCACTTGAGTAATATTGTTCTAATATGTTTAATTACAAAATTGGGCAAAGAGCTTCTATTTTATATTGAACTAGCGGTTGGCGTGCAATTCATCAAAATAGGAAAAAATAAAATTATACCTTAATAGTTTTACAAAATTTTGAATAGTTTTTCAGATGTAAATATACATTAATATTGACATCATAGATATTAGTCATATTTTAATAATAAATATATAAATTTCTTAACTAAATTTTAAAATATTAATAAATAATAATAAAAAAACATATTTCTTATTTTGATTTAAAAAAATATTCAAATAAATAAATAACTATAACGGTAACTCATTGATCACAAATCAATTATTATTATTATTATTTTTTTTTTTTGTAATGAGATGAGTTTCTCTCCTGTCCACTTTGTAGATTAGATTGTATTGTTGGATCCGTGACACTCACTACAAGAAATGTCACTTTTGGCTACCAAAATATTGGTCGCCAAAAGTAAAAAATTTGGTCGCTAAAACGATTTAGCGACTAAAAGGTTTTGTCGCCAAGTTCGTGGCCTATACCCTGTCGATAGTATTGGTGACTAAACTTTATTTGGTCGCCGAAAGTGTAACATTTGCCTACTAAACTTCTTTTGGTTGGCAAATGTTAGCTTTTCGCCACTAAAATCAGTAGTCGTCGAATGTGACTTTTGGCTACTAACATTCGTGTGGTCGGGGAATGTATTACTTTTTGCTACGAAAGAATTAGTCACCGAATGTTAACATTTGGCTACGAATCCGTACTTAGTCGGCAAACGTGACATTTCGGCCACTAATTTTTTAGTCACTAAAAGTTCTACATAAAAATTTTAACCAACTATTAGAGACTAAATATTTTGGTCACCAATAGAATACATTACTTTTTGCCACCAAATGTTTTAGCCGCCAAATGATATCCTTTTTTTTTCTGTGACTAAAGAATTTAGTGGCCAATAGTTTATTTCTCTCATTCTCAATTGTTTTAGCTACTAACTATTTAGTCACAAAAATTTTTTTAGTTATGTTTTTGCTACTAAATTATTAGTCGCCAAAACATTTGATTACGTATTTGGCTACCAAAATATTTGGTGGCCAAATACTTTTTGTTTTTGTTTTTTTTTTTTTAAAAAAAAAATTCTAAACAACCTGTATCCAATTTTAGTACAACCTGTATCCTGTATAACCAATATAATCCATCAACGCTAAATATATTATCAACCATTCAAGCATTCAACAATGTGCACACATTTTAGCTCCAACCATCCAAAACATTAATACTGAACGTCTAATTCTATATATAACACAAATTCCATACGAACCAAGTTTAATCCAACGTCAATAATTTCATTTCATACATAATACAGGACTAACCAAATTAATTAACAAAAAGGACATATGTACCACAACCTAAATTAGCATATATGCTAATTTCTACCATGCCAAATTAGTTTATATTTACCACACTAAAAAAGTAATTTGTACAAACCACTATATATACGGGTAGACGTATAAAAACAATGCCCTTCCGTACTTGTCAAAAAAAATCATATCCACATTTGTATGTCTAAAACCATCTACAAATAAAAAAAAAATGTCAAAAGTTATGTTTATGGCAATTAAAGGGGCCACAGTCAACAAAAGCAGTAAACAATTTTCCCAAAATATAACCGTACATAAACTAATAAGGAAAGAGTTAAACAAACTATAGTTTAAGATGGTAGTACCAAAATAGTTGCCCACGACATGGACATTTCATGTTCTACCACATATAGATGAGAATTCTTTCCTGGATTTGATCGAAAAAAATTTCAAAAATATATAGATGATAATATAAAAAATTTCAAAAATATAAAAATTTCGAAGGTAGTATTAGGGCATATACAATGTATTTATGTATATATGTATTTATATATAGATGATAATATTTTAATTTCAAAAATGCTAATATCTCTCAAGTTGAACATAAGTAAATTTCGCTGCTATTTGCAACAAATCATTGCCAAAGAGATTGATGGCATGAACCATTAGCATAAAATTTAAAGGACTTTTTTCTTAATAAATCAAAGGAGTGATTTGTTAAGATTAATTACATACCATAGTGGAGCAAATGTAGATGACAAATCAAGATCTTGAAAAGGGTATGGCCACCTGTTGCAAATAGTTACAGTTATAGGAAATTAGAAGTGAGATTTTTGTAATAAAAAGAAAAGAGTGTTAAAAGGGAGACGAGTTTACCAAAGCGAAACGCAGGCATGGACAATCCATTTTAGAATGTACATAAACAGCAGTCCACAGGAAAAAGTATGCAATTTGAAACCAAGGGAACCGCTGGAAGAGAAAGACAAGTCTAAAAGATTAAATTGTGAAGCAAAATAGGAATTGAAATCAAGATAAAAGAACTGCAACATACCAAGCAATTCAAAGTAGTGTCACCGAGCAGAAAAACAGCATTGATGGTATGCAAATTTATAATCAACTGCCACGTCAAAGATTAAGCAAACTATTTAGAAGACAAACAAAAGTTTTGATGATGAATCTTATGGATTTGCATGATATCAACTTTGCACCATATGGGTTTTACTCTAGGAAGCTAAATGATTTAGAAATTGACACATAAGAGGTTGATTTCATGTAGTTATATATATATATATATATATATCTAATGATATTAAAAGTTTTATGTTATTGAAACAGAAAATACCCTGCATCTATGAGACTACATAACCCTATGCTAAATTATGCAAAAATGTTGCTTTGATACAATCTGTGGTATAGTTATAGCTGCACAGTTTGACTAGGTGTGGATTTTATTACTTACAAAATACAGATCGTAATCTTTGATTGCTAGAAACGGTACAATTATGAACCAAAAGACGCAGTCCGTGAGCACCACCACACCTGCATTCATCTATTGAAGAGAAAAATAAAAGGTCAATAACTATGTGCAACAAGGCTATTATGTTTCTTATTTTGTGCTTAATTAATCAATTTATTATTTTTCTTTTTCAATACTGAGCTCAACGGAACCTTATCCAACCACTTGGGATTATCTAGATGAACCATATTTTTCCATTTCATGCAATTCTGAATTAAATCACTAGCTGATGCATCTTTTCTTTTTAACACATTATAATCTCAGTAAATCAATATTTTCATTCTGAAATAGGAAAAAACTATGATACAAGCTTCATTAATACCGAACAGTATCCTTGGGCAACAAAAAGGCTAAAGGATTAAGAAGGGATATTAAATCGTGATTCACAACTCTTCAATTGCAATTACTGGCTTTTAGGGGTTTACCTAGAAAACTATTTGAAAGATAAAACCCCAAAATCCTGCAGTTTGGCGAACTCGATGTTCTTGATTGGATTCCAAGTGCTTTTCCCCATTGGATTCATTTGAATTAATGCCTTGCTCGACATAAAAATCCTCGGTTCTATCGCCACCAACTTTATTATGATATTGGTAGCATTCGCACATGGAAAGCAATGATCCAAGCTGCAAGTGCAGTTATGCAAGTGAAGTCCATGAGCAATGACATATAAAAAGAAATCGATTCAAGCATAAATCTAGAGTGATATGTGTCGTATAAATTTAGGGGAGGGGGGGGGGGGGAGAGAATCACATAGAAGGATGTATAACATACCCCAAAATAAATGGTTATCAGTGAAAAAGTCCACCTGTCCAATATCCGATTTCACCAATTAAATCCTATGATAAACAATGATGAAATTGAACCACATGTAATAAACTTAATACTGGCATTAAAAATAAATAAATAAAAACTACCTTGATGTGATGCATATTCTAATATTTAACCTATTTTATGCTATCATTCTACTCAAGTATTCTTTTGACTTTGTCTCAATAAAGAAAAAGAAAAGAGAGAGAAAAAGAGAGAAATCTCCTTTTAACCTTTTTTTTTCTTTTCTTTTCTTTAATTCGCCGAAGCAAACTCATAGTGAATCCAAAGCACAATTTTGTAGTATATCAAAATTGTTCTATAAAATTCTTTAATTAGCAAAAGCTGCCATCTCTGTTATGTGAAAATCTACATGTTGATTTCATTTCCAATGATGCTAAAATAAAAATACCCTTTACAAGAAATGCTATTGGTTAAATGTATAAGAGAGAGTTTGATAAAAGTAAGATATGTCTATACTTTTGACAATCATGTTAAACCAATCAATCAATTTCAATCTCCCCTTCAACTATATGCAAGACTTTGTAATGAATGAGATAAAAACCAATAAAAAGGGACTACTTACTGAGTATAGAAGTAAAATATTTCACCACCATCAACAGTCGCATTTGCAATCAATAGAGACAAAAGAACGAAGAGCGCAACAACTCAGAATGCCAGCAACCAAGCAGGATGTATTCCTTTTAGACACGGTTTCCAAACCTCATCCTCGTACAGTAGTCCTGCCGGCTCTTCCTGGGATTCTCTATTTCTGTGTCTCGATTTGCGTGGTCCTTCGTATTTTGAAATAAGAAGGGATGTAATAATCAATGACAACAACACCCAAATGATACAACGCATGACCCTCCAGTTCAGCCAGTAACTTATCGACCTCTCAAGTCGAGTTTAAGCTGAGTTGAATAAAACATGCATCAAAATATGGTTGAATTATTCAATAAGGGATATTTTATATCTTTTTAATTCCCATTTACCTACAATTTCTCTTAGCCAATCAGATTTAAAGGGCAATCTGCTATAGTTCACAAATTCAAAATTGAAGTTCTAGTTCACATAATTAATCTCATATAAGATCATCACAAATTCACTCGCGGTAAATAAAACAATGATGAATATGATGAGTCTAAGTTGTACAGAAACTTGGGCAGTCCACAAGATAACCCCAGAAGGCAAACAAGATGTTCAAGTTTTCCCTTAATAAACTATTGGAGAAGGCACACAAAATCGATTACAGTGGCAATGCAGTTTGTTGATACATTTCACAACAACATAATGGGTAAAGATTAACAAAATTGAGTAATTGAAATCAAGTGTTGACTAAATAAAGTTGAACATACCCTGAATTTCACCTTAGTATGCAACGGTCACAATTCTTTGAAGCATATATACAAACAAATAATGAGCTTATATGCCTTGGACACATATTTAGCTAAAGAACCAACACAATTGCCTTAACAGCTAAACTTAACACTGCCCACAGTAGATGTAAGGTTCATATATGTGTAGACACCCCATTTTTGACCGCCCTTAAGACTTGGATGCGACTAATGGTTTACATGGTGGAGAAAGGTGTGCAGGGCAAATGTTCAATTTCTTCGGCAAGAGGAGAGCCCAGTCCCAACTTCATACCCCCTTTTGGACCAAAACAATCTTGATCAAAAGATTTCAGACTTGAAACCCTCTCTTTCAAAATATTTTGAAAATAAAGTTCCTACGATGTTCCGACGCTCGCTTTTCATTAAATGTTGCACTTTTCGGTAAACCGAGCAAGGACAAAGTGGAGATGAATGAAAGAGAGATGAAATCGTTAAAAAATCTTTCAAAAACACTTTGTTTAGGGGTTTGGATTTGAAGAAAAGAGGAAAGGAGAGAAGAAAACTAGTTTGGGAGAAGTTTGGCATGAATCCGGGTAGAAGAGAGTCGAGCAGCCCTTGTTGAATCGGGCTTATTCATCTGTATACTTGGATTTTAGCTATGAGGCCACAACCATTGGAAATTTTACTTCCGGGGCTTCATTTTGCACTCAATAATCTCCTAAAGCCAAGTCTGGGTGGGGGAGATATGGTTGGTTGAAGTAGGGGATCAATCCGGTTGGGTCGAATCTGCGCGGCTTCACAAAAATAGGCATAACTTTTTGCACAGGCGGAATTTTAATGCAAGGTTTGCGCCATTGGAAAGCTAACTTCTGGGGCTTCAATCTAGACATCCATTGACCACTTTTTGACCTTGAAAACCATGTACCAGCCACCAATTTAGCCGGCCGGCCAGCAAAATAGCAGGCTGACCATTTATAGTAGCCGGCCGACCATTTATTTGGCCGATTGTCTCCTTTTCTGGTCGGTACCTCCTTTTTGCCTTTTTCAGGCATGGTGCAAGCCAGCTGTGCCAGCTGGATTGCACGGACCCTCCCCCTCATACACGTGTGTGGCTGTTTTGAACCTTTGCACCCTTTTACTCAAGCTTCTCATGGAAGCTTGACCTCTTTTGGTCTAGCTTCTTGAGGAAGCTTGACCCTTTGTCTTAGCTTCCTCAAGAAGCTTGGACCTTTGGGTTAGCTTCCCTTGGAAGCTTGACCCCCTTGACCCTTTTATTTTAGTTTCTCTAAGAAGCTTGGAGCCATTACCTTGTCTATATAAGGAGACCTCCCCTCTCCTTTGAAGAGGTTCAACAAAATCAGACCTAAAACAATATATATTCTGATATATACATCTTCTCTCTCTATGTCTCCCTCTCTCTCTTCATTTGTGTGTGTTTGAGGGCCTAAAAGTGTATTTAGTTCTTAGTTTTGTACTAAGTCACCCACTATTATACCATACTTCGACTTTGGAGGTCTTGAGGGTTTGTTCTTGGAGCTTTGGGTTGGTTTTGATCAGAAGAAGAGGGCTGAGCTTGCTGTTCTTGAAGTGTTCTTCAAGGGTAACACTATTTACTTTATATTTCCCAATCTTGCACTAGTCTTTAACCTATCTTGCATACTGATTTAAGCTTTGTATATAACTGAAAAAAGTCTTGTATTTTCATGCTTATGATCTTTCATTTGGGTCATTTTGGTGTTGGGGGTCAATCTCCCCCTCTTAGGCCTTGTTTGGCCCTTTTTGTGCTCTCTTTGATAAGCTTTGGGGACTTTTGTGTATTGGCCTTCTCACCACTGAAATCTAGTGGATTTTCAGTGGTGAAGAAGGGGTTTTGAAGTCTTGCATAGGGGAGGGACACCCCTCTCCCCTGGTCTCTCTTTTGTTTGCATTTTTGGCCCATAAGGGTAGCATGTATGATTAGTTGTTCTTGGCTTCATTTCAGAGATTTTTGGGTGTTATTGGGTCATATTATGCCTCTGCTTTTGGTCGGATTAGTGCCCCCTTCCATGCTTAATATACTTGCTTTGTATTCCTCTCTTTTGCCTAGAAGTGCATCATGTATTTAGTCTACCATGCTCTCATGTTTTGGCCTAACTTTGTGAAGTTCTTAGCCATGTCTTACCATGCTTGAGGTCTGTTGGGAACTGTTTTGGTCATATTTGCCGTGTTTAGGGTAGCCCCTTTGTATTTTGGCTTGTGAGCCTTGAGGGTGTGAGTCATGAGCATGCTTTAGTCGGGTTATTTCAGTGATTTAGAATCACTTCTTATGCTGTTTCAGTCCCTAATCCATGCTTGTATGCTTGCATTCATCATTCCTTTCATGCCTTGAAAGATTGTTCTTTTATGCCTAGAAATGAGTCATTGTGTATGCTACCATGTTTAGGCATTTGAGGCTACCATATTAGTGGGTTTTGGGGTTTATTTTGATGCATAGAAACTCTGTTTTTGGTTGCATAGTCCATACCATGTTTGCTTGGGATAGGTGTTGAGCGATGCTCTCTTTTGTGGCCTTGAATGCCTTCTATTTCGCACCCATTCCCTAGCATGTTTTGGCATCATTTTTCGCATACTTTTCAGAGTTTAACATGAGTGTTTAACGTCCATGTATATCGCCTTCAAGTACGCCTAGAGTTGTCCCCTTCCATGCTTAGATGATGAACCTTGTTGTGTGCATGCTTGCATGCATAATTGGTGCTCTTTTTGCACCATCTTTGGCCACTGTTTTGGGGCATGGCTGAGACCTCCCATTTCAGTTTAAGACCACCCTTGTAAATAATTGCATACTTGGCATGATGTATGTTGCATTACATTAGTTGCATGCTTGCATTATATCTTGTTTGTATTTTTGCATATTGTTTAACTAATGGCATCACATGACCTTGTTGCATACTTGGCATACTAATGTGACATTAGATTAGCTTGCATGTCTTGGTAGTATTGCATTGTATTAGGCTAGCATGCTCATATTGCATTGCATTAAGTTGCATCATTTTGCATTATATATGACATACATGCATTGCATTAGGTTTGGTTTGGGGTGTCAAACCAAATCTGAGGAATGGGATGCGTTCGTGCTTGAAGTGACGTAACGCACCTCACTCCTCGGTCGCTAATGCCCTTGACCTCAACATGATAGGGCACGAGGCATTCATCTCTTTTATGCATTCATTTTACATTGAATGGCAAACTTGGCCTCTTAGGCCATCATGCATCGAAATGCGCAATTGATCGGGCCACACTCCCTTGAGTCCATAACATGATTGGGAGAGTGGCCATGCACACATTTGCTTGAAAATTCCATACCATACACTGCTTGCCCTCTGCTGCTGTCAACTGCAGGATTCTGCAGGAATAAATGGCCTACCGGCCATCTTTAGTGCCGACCGGCCATCAGTGTCCAGCCGATGACACAAGCTTTGGCCGATATACCCATTCCCATGGCCGGTGGCCTTTTGTTCTGGCCGGTGGCACTCCACATCACTCAGAAGGAAGCTCAAAGCAGTTCTGGAAACTTTCATAATTTTCAGAGGAGCATGGCAGTGTAAACAGAGGCAACAGTGGCATGGTACGGGTTTCCGAGCAAGGCGAGTCAAGCATGCATTATCCACGCATTCCGAGGTAGGGCTGCGGCCACCTTCCTTCTGCATTTAATTCGTTAATCAATTAGAAGTTCTGTAATAATTAATTTAGTAGTATTCATTTTGTTATGTAATATTTATTCGGACCCTCCGAGCGAGGGCAATTGTGTAATAAGTGTGTGTGGGTGTGTGTATGTCTTCCAACCCCACGTCTTTCTCCCTTTTATTTATCTGCTTTCAGTGGTTAGATTAGGGCATGTTTAAATTAGCATCCTTATGCTCGCATGTTTTGCATCCATTCATCTGTATTGCATGCACCGGGCTCGGCGCATCATGTTAACTGCATAGTATTTCCATTCCAACTTGAATACGTGTATCGAGTTGTCTCATTTCACATGTCATTCTTAGATTAGTCGAGCCTATTCTAGTTGCATTCTGTATGTGTTGCATTAGCCATTTTAACATGAACTAGGATCATGCATGATTACTAACTAGTTTCTTGTTTTGGCTCGAAGTACATTGTAAGTGTTTATGCTTTGGCATCTCGCATGAGTGTGAATGTTAATATGACATCATGCTTACAATGAGGCTACTTGCTTATGTGATATAACTGCTTGAATGCGCGTGGGTGAAGGTTGGATTGCTTGAATTGGAACAATTCGTTGAAATCCGTGTTTTAGCCTACTTGCGAGTAGCAAATCTCAAATCATTTTCCAAATAAACGATTATGCAATGCTTTGTTCCAAATTAGACGGTGTAGTCTATACTTGTTTGCTGTGTGCATAACATAGTAATTCTAGGCTAATAATCGGAATAAGAACGCATGTGTTTTCAAAAACAAGATATCATGTTTAGTAGAGGCCGATCTTTGATCGGGCGAGCGGGGTTGCTCATACCTGACCTTTCCCAATCGTACCCAAGTTCCCGAGCCGAGGCAACTTTGGTGATGACGGACACGTGGCCTTAGGCAACGAGTTAGGGTTTCCTAAATTCACCAAAATAAAATATTTGTGTGGCGACTCTATATCTGGCAAAGCAGTCCATGTTTGGCACTTCTTTACAAAAAAATCTGTTTTCAAAAACGATTTGCCGGATTTGGATTCTTTGGTTCAAGATTTAGAACCATGACAATTTGAGTCCGAGTTGTAGCGAGTCCAAATGAACAGAACGGGATTCATCCTCCCGGGACGTTCGGGGACGTCTACAGTTTCTGGCGACTCTGCTGGGGAGTTAGAGAGCTTAACTCGAACTCATGATATCCTGTTTTGATTACACTAATGTGTTTCTTTGCATTGCATGTGCATTGGTGCGCCTAAGTCACAGTGTTTGCCGTCTGCTATTCCTGAACGGTTTGTCGGAGGCTCGCTTCAAGAAGCGTGCCATAAGGCTGACCGGTTACGGGCTCAGCCATGATGGGAACACAAACCCCGGTTGTCACCGGGGCACCCTTTTGACCATTCGACCTAGTGCATATTCGGAATCCATAGTGACCATTCCTAGCTAGGACAGGTTGCTTACCCGATCATAGGTTGTTTGAAACCGCTGTGTGCATAGCGAAACCCTAGCTCTTGACAAAATAGGACAGGGAAACCTTACCCCAACATAGGGGTGTTTTGGCTCTCACTTATTTGTTATGTGCTTTAGAGTTGGCCTCTACAGGGAATGCATGTATCAGTTTGCAAGTTTGGGTATCAGGCTTGTGGGCATTAGCATCAGTATTTTGGGAGGGATCAGTTTTACCTGAGGGTATCGGTTTACAGGCAGAATTTGGGGCAGAATTCAGTAATGAGTCAAATCTGTTTTGGCGAAATTGGGCTGAGATGCTGTCTGTTTTCTCTTTTGCTAGGGTAATCCTAGAACCATAGCTGCAGAAGGCTCTGAGATCCCCCAGATTCATTGGACTTGTGCTGATAGACTTTGTCAGGTCAGAGATTTAGTTCAAGGGCTACCAGTTTTCCGTCGCCAGTGGTAAGGCAAAGAAGGGCCAGACAGGGCTCATTGGTTCATCTGATCCGATAGTCACCAGTCACATCATCAGCAGACCCGTGATGGCACAGGGTTCGGAAGAATTTGTGGCCGTGATAGCAGCGTTAAATCAGGAAACTACCATGCGGGATGAGACTAGTGCTGAAACGCAACGCCCACCTGGGGCATCTACCTCACGTCCAGCTTCCAGACCCCAGCCGAACTTTGACCCACTTCTGCCAGCTGAAGATTTGCAGGGTCCAGATCCTCGAGAAGGGTTGGCTCAAGCCCGAGTTTTCAGACCCCTGGTGCAGCCTAATGAGAGGCTTTATTCCCTTGATGCTAATGAGCTCGATCTGACTGCAGTGAAAATTGCGAACCTTGAGAAGCAATTCAAAAAGGCACAGGGCCTTAACTTCATTCCCAATATTGAGGATGGGCACACCGAGGCTGCCGTACGACTCCCAGACAGATTCAAAATGCCATATATTGACCGTTTCGACGGGTATGGAGATCTAATGGTACATATCCGACTTTTCTTGGATGTCCTGAAGCCGATGGGTCTGACTAAGCCACAGAAACTCTCTCTGTATGGAAGAACCCTATCGGGTGTAGCAGCCATTTGGTACGCTAAGTTGGAAGATAAAGTGAAGTAAAACTGGGAAGAACTGGCTGAGGCCTTTGTCGATCAGTATTCGTACAACACCCAAGTTGAAATGACCACCCATGAGCTTAAAACAACCTGCCAGAACCCAACAGAGCCTTTTGTGAAATTTGTTGCGAGATGGAGAGCAAACGCAGCACAGATGACATATCGTCGCCCTTCTGAGAGGGATCAAGTGCAGATGATGGTGCGAAACCTCGAGCATGATATGTTGCAAAATTTGATATTCGCTCCGCTATTCACTTTCAAAAGTTTGCATGAACTGGGGGTTCAGATCGAGAATGCGTTCAACAGTGGGATCATTTCCAGAACAAGTGAGCTGACAAGGAGGGTGATTTCAGAGAGTACCAATGTTGGTAGTAGCGCTGTTCCCAAACCCACCGAAATCAATACAGTTGCCACAGCCGACCTTTTTGCCAATCCAAGCCTACAAACCACTGGCCCAGCCCGAGCTCAAGGTAGAACTTTCACCTCCCTCTATATGAGTCTGACTAGCGCACTAAAAGTCTTGATGGAAAGAGGGTATCTCAAACCCCTCGATTCTCAACCTCTGCCTGACCCACTCCCAGCCAGACATAACCCCTCCAAGTACTGTATGTACCATCAGCAGCGCGGTCATGGCACCGACCGTTGCCACCGCCTTCGTCATGAGGTCCAAAATCTCATCGACAACCGGACGATAGCTTCACCTTCAGCCCCTAATGACCAAGTACCTCATCCACATCTCAACCTAATCCACATACTGGCCGTCCCTTACGACCCTAGCGTATACATCACCCCAACCCATTTACCCAAACCGGAGGTGTTCATTCTAGTCAGCATGGACTTATGCATGATGGATGCACCCGGACCCCAATCATCTCAAACTATAGCGATCCCGGTATTCCCTGTTGTTGTTTAACTGTAATCCGGACTCGGTTCCATAGATTTGTTGTTGTCTTACCCTCATGTCTATCCCTTACTTTTTGTGTTAGAGTTTTGGGTTATGTTGGGCATGTTTCGAACAGGTAGATTGAGTTTTGGTCTCTAGCGTTGTTGCCCAGAATTTTTGGCGTTACGCTTGAGCGGGTCTTTTTGCGCTCGAGCGGAGTTTGGTTTTTTGTTGTCCGCTCGAGCGGGTCCTCTTGAGCTCGAGCGGGGTTTACACACTTCCAGTATTTCGTGGCCTTGCAAAACTTCTGCAGGTGTGTTTTTTACGCTCGAGCGGGTTTCGTGCCCTCGAGCGAGTTGCGCTCGAGCAGGATTGTTGGCGCTCGAGCGGGTAGTTCTTTTTCTGAAAAGTTCTGGGAGATGAAAATCTGCGCTCGAGCGGACTGGTTCTTCACGCTCGAGCGGATGTGTTTTGCTTTTGTTTCTTGGCGCTCGAGCGGTCATCCTTACGCTCGAGCGGTACCAGATATTTGTGCTTGACGCTCGAGCGTTCTATTCTCAGCTCGAGCGGGTCGTGCGTATATGAGTTATCCGCTGGGTGATTTTAAATCACTTTTCACTTTTCTTTCTCTCTCCTACTTTTTCAAAAAACCCATTTTTGAGAGCTCCTCTCTCTAGAATCTCCTTTCTCTCTAGGGTTTGATCTAGCTAGGGTGTTCTCCTTACCTTTGATCTTTTTAAAAGTTGGGTTGATCGTCAAGGGCTATCTTTTGATCCGAAAATATTGAGTTTTGGAGCACGTTAAGTTTCTTCGTCTTCTCCATTGAGTGTCATCTTTTGAGGTAGGGATATCCTACTCCTCCTTATGGATTTTGTCTTTAAATTTTAGCATTTTGATATGTTGGGTGTTGTTGGGTAGATTTGAGAAAGTTTGGGCCTTTTGTGTAATTTTACAAAAGTTGGGGTTTTGTTTGAAATAAACCTATATGCAAGTTTGGTATATAAAAAAAAAATAAATGAGTTGGATGATGGATTGTGGATGAAAATGGAACCTTAGAGTTGTTTTGTTAATTAAGGTAATTTGCTCTAATTGCTTTAATTAATTAATGTATATAATTGATTAAAGGAAATGAGGAATTGAATTGGAAATGTTGAAATTGGGAATGTATGGGACTAAAGGGTGTAGTTAAATCATTTATTGCTCACCTAATTGAAATGTTGATATATTATCCATTTGTGCATTTATGTCCTATTTAGAAATAATTGCTTTGGGCTACCGGAGGAGGGTAGAATTGATTGTTGTAGACAATGCATGATGATTAGGCAAACTAAAACTAATCAATCGGATGTGTCATAGAGTATGACGGTTGATAGAATACATTAACTTTATGTATTGATTGATTGTGTATATGACCAATGTGTTTATATGCATTATGTGTAGACGGTTGATAGAATACATTAACTTTATGCATTGATTGATTACGTATATGATTCTGTGTTTATATGCATTGCTTGTGTATGGGAGGAGATGGGGGATGTACTCCACGGTTTAGGGGAAGATGGGGGATGTACCTCTAAACCGGCTAATGGTTAAGGGAAGATAGGGGATGGACCTAGGGATGCAGCTCGTATGCTCTCCTATTGGAATGATGATACGGCTCATATGCTTATCTATTGGAATGTTGATATAGCTCATATGCTTATCTGTTGAAGTATTGATATAGCTCATATGCTTATCTGTTGTAGTGTGATATGGCTCATATGCTTATCTATTGAAATGTTTGTTTGATTTGATATAGCATTAAAATGTATATCATCATCGTTTGTGAAGTATGGAAGTGGTCTATGTGTTATTGGTACAACACCAAAATGTGTATCCACCTTAAATTTCGAAGGTGCTCTAGTGATGAACTATAATCTCATCAAATGTTTTGGCCAGAGTACTGAGCCTTGTTTTCAAACTCAAAGTTGAATAAGAAATGGAAAGTGAACTGTAACATAGATTTGACTGTCATGGAATTGTAATAAGATGTAAATGGAAGTGTAAGTATTGACCATCTATCAGTTGCTAATCTTTTAGGCATTGTTCATAGTCGGTTTAGTACATTTCTACTGGGCTGTGGCTCACCCTATATGGGAACATCATTTTCAGGTACAGGTAGCATGCCACCTCTGAGGACATAGCTTGGGAGGCTAGCGGCAGACATACTTTTGTTGCCTTATTTTTCCTTGATTGTATTACATATAGATTCAAGCCAAGGACTTAATGTGTAATTAAGTTAGCACTCTCTTTTGTAACCAAGTGTTAACTTGGAAAGCTGTAAGCCCGTAGGGCATTTGCTTTTGTTGCAAACATGTAATACTTTTGTAATGAAATACTCTGATGAATAGATGAATGTGGATCTTTTATGTATCAATGCATGTCTCTATATGGATGGGTTTAATGTTATTTTTTTGAGGGCGTTACAACTTGGTATCAGAGCGTACCGGGTTCGAATACTTTGGGTACGTGGGAAGTGATTAGTATCACAATGGGTTTGTCTCGCTTGTTAGAGACCTGGATGTAATGTTATGTATTTATGTGATAACATATTTATGTGATTATTTGGGTATGGAATGTAGTTTCTTGGACGTTGATGGGATCCTTGGGTTTCTGGGAGCCCTGTTGGAAAGGCACTTGATCAATGTTGTTTCTAACTAGAACTCTAGCAACGCCACGGGACTATCATTATCCGGAAATGAAATTCGTAAATGCTTATGTGTTTATGTGCTTACGTGGAGTGAATTACAGTTGTCCATGTATTAGGACGTGAGTGTTTAGCTTCGGCACATGTATGAGTGTGCTAACGTGTCTCTGTTACTTTTACTAGGATGCCTAGGTGAGGAAGTTGTGATTTCCCTCCTTCCGCTCGGGAAGAGTTGCGGAAATAGTTTGTGGAGTTACGCCAAGGTACTACACCTTTGGTGCGGTTCGAAAGATGGTTTGCTAACCTGTCGAGGTTTGCTCCAGAATTGGTGGAGACGGAGGACTTACGTTGTTTCGAGTTTGAGAGTAAGCTGCATGACGACATCCGTGTAAGGATAGCGGGGTCTTGGCATAAAAGATATAGTGTGCTTGTTGAGGCAGCTGCCCATGTAGAGATTGCGGTGCTAGCAATGGGGCAGAGTGGGGAGGGAGCCATCTCGGCTTGATCCAGATTGGTCCCACATTGTCTTCAGTGCGAGCGACTAGTCGCTTTCTTAAAAGATTTCAAAAAAAATGTTTTGCGCAGTACTGCGAAGACCTGTGTGGAATCGCTCTTAAGATTGTGCAGCCTAGGATCGCTCTCAACCTCGAGACTCGACCCCTATCACTTTCAAAATTTGAACTTGGATTCAGAAGGTTCAATGATCAACCACAATGTGAGGCCTGTGTGGCCTGATTTGAAGTAGCCCATGGATTAGGGGTAGGGAAGTTGGATCAAGAAGATCAGATGTCATCAAAAGAAGCTTGCAAAGCTAGATCAGAAGCACCCCTCGAACTAGGGGCAAAAGATGCCAGATTGTGCTCGAAGAGCCGAAGATGGATCATTCCACAAATCAATGAAGATCGGCAAGAATGCCAAACCCCAGAAGGAAGGAAAGAAGAAGACATTGCTGAAGGATAATCGAGTTCCTATCCACAACACTAGGGGCAAATTCACCCTCCATTGGATGGACTTTTACATCATCAGTGAGTAGCAGCCATTCTCCTGGATTTAGATGACGTCAAGATCTCAAACCATTCAACATGGACAAAGCTACACTTTTACCCTTGAGAGGCTCGCTGGGCCGAAAACCCGGAAGGACGACCCAGGCAAAAGTTAGAGCAAGAAAAAGAAAAAAAAAAGAAAATGCAAAAAGAAAAGAAGAAAAAATGAAAAAAATGAAAAGAAAAGATGAAAAAGAAAAGAAAAGAACAAAAAGAATTGAAGAGAAGAAAAACAGAGCTTGTAAGGTTAAAAACCCAGAAGGGCGGCCTTGGCAAAAGTTAGAGCGCAAAAGGAGAGGTCAATACCCGAGTGTACCTTAACCCCGAACTACGTAAGGCTTGATTCCCATGTTTGGGATACGTAGGCAACTTCATTTTGAAGACCAGCCACAAACACTTCCGAATATATTGTGTCCATGTAATGGTTTTGATCATCTTTGCCTTCTCTGTATCCAAGAGTTCGGTTGTGATCATCACTCTGAGGACTGACTACAATACGCTGTGGTGCCATTCAGACAAGGGGCAACTTTCCGTTGCCATACAAGGTGCTGCGGTGCTATTCAGACTAGGGGCAACTTTCAGTTGCCATGCAATGCCGTTCAAACAAGGGGCAATTTTCCATTGTTTATGGGTCCGAGGTCGTGCATCTCAAGAGTAGGTTCTGTGCTCGTTGAGCAGTGGCCGTTTGTAAAAATTGTTTTTGAGAATTTTTACTGAGGTTTACTAATTCCCTCGAAAATTATTCCATTTTTCTAAAACTGGACCATTTCTTGGACCCCAAAAAGGAAAATTTTTAGTGCTCACAGCCTGACTTGCATGATTTTCAAAATCAAAAAGTTGAACAAGCATGTTTATCTAACTTTCATGTTGGTCAAAATTGTTTTAAAACCAAAACAAAAAATGGTCAAAATGATGAACTAGGGGCACAGTTGAGTTAGGTATTTTGTCTTTCTCTCATTGTCAACATACTTGCCAAAAAGGGCACTCTACCTGCCAAAAGAGGGCACAACTGAAGCTAACAACAAAAGGCCGAAAAGCTCTCTCATCTTCCAAGCAGCGAGGTATCAAGCCAAGTGCGAAGCACGGATTGGAATGGATGAAGATATTCCACTCCCTCATCTGGACAGATCTAATTACGTCCAAACTCCCCAGCAAAGCATCATCAACCGATGTCAGCTGCAGATTTGCTACACACCCAGTCTTAGTGCAACCCCTCTGTGGGAGAAACTCACTATTGTGAACAAGAATAAGAATCTGGTAGAATACCAGGGACAAGAGCCCACAACTTTCTATTTATCCATCAACCACCCAGGGGATGGATTTAAAATGAGAGATTAAAGAATAGAGAGAGGTGCGTTGAGAGAAAAGTGAGAAAAAGGGCTTTTTTAGAAAAACAGAGCCTGAGAGCTGAGTGATGTGAGAATCACAAATGAGAAAGGGTGGGAAATAATACCCGAAGAAACTGGCCACTCGCGCACCGAGAGGTCTCTCGTCTTTGTAACACGTCTGTGTGTCATGTCTTTTGTTTTGTTTGTCTCGATGTGTTTAGGTTGTTTACCTTTTTGTTTTCCTTTATTGAGTGTTTTTCGCTGTATTCAGTTATAGGCTCAATACTTGGTCGAGAACTCGTTTCTCAATTTCAAAAAAAAAAAAAAAATCATCTTGTGCTCAGAGTGCTGTGCCATTCTCCACATTTGTGCAAAACAGTATTTGTTTTTTCATAAAACCGCAGGGTCCACCCCCGATAAGTGTGAACAGTAAAACAAGGACCTATCTGAAGCTATGTGGGTTTCAGACTGCAAAGCAAAAGAAAGAAAGGGAAAATTTGGAGCATCTTAGTGTGTTTCAACTTCGGCAAATTCCGAGATTGTACTCCGGATGTACCTCTTCAGACCTTGTCAGTGCTCCAAAGAATGAGTGTGCCTCTACTCCAAGCTTAAGCCTGCTTCAAGTCAGAATAGCAATTAAAGCAACTGCAGATGTTATCTTTCGCCAATATAGACAGGGTGTACCCTTTTGAGCTGAGTGTGCTACAAAGTCCTCTAAAAGGTAAATTGGAAGCACCGGGGTACATGTTTGATGCCCCTATATTGCATAAAATGTGCATTTTCATATACACTTCTGTTACATGCGTGCCGCGCATTGTTATGATTCATGCATAGAATATGCTTGTTTTCAATTTTTGCATAGAATATGCTTTGTTTGTCTCATGCATAGAATATGCTTTCAATATTGCATGGAACGTGCTTTCAAAAGTTGCATAGAGTATGCTTGCTTCGTGCATAGAAAGTGCCCCCATACTTGCATAGAAAATGCTCGTATCTTTTCCATAGAAAATGCACTCTTCCATACTTGCATAGAAAATGCATCTCATTTGCATAGAACATGCATTCACTCGCACTGTCTTGTGCACCCACACTTTGTATCTTATTTGCACTCTCTTGTGCATCTTGTGGTTGTGTTTCACTCGCGCTCTCTTGCGCATCGCACTAGAGAGTGCAGTTTAATCACTCGCGCTGTTTAGCGTATTGCACTGTCTTGTGCATTTCAAATCACTCGCGCTGTTTAGCGTATCGCACTATCTCGTGCATTTCAAATCACTCGCGTTGTTTAGCGTATGGCACTGTCTCGTGCATTTCAAATCACTCGCACTGTTTAGCGTATCGCACTGTCTCGTGCATTTCAAATCACTCGCGCTGTTTAGCGTATCGCACTATCTCGTGCATTTCAAATCACTCGCGCTTTCTTGCGCATCCCACTATTTTGTGCAGTTTATTACTCGCGCTCTTTGCGCATCGCACTATTTTGTGCAGTTTATCACTCGTGCTCTCTTGCGCATCGCACTGTTTTCTGCAGTTTATACTCACGCTTTCTTGCGCATCATACTATCTTGTGCATTTCATTACACGCTCTCTCTCATCTTGCATAGAAAATGCTTGTAGTACTTGTCAGAGCATTGCATCGCACTGTTTTGTGCACCTTACTTGTATTTTGCATGCATTTTATCGCACTTTTTTGCCCACCTAACCTGTACTTGTTAGTGCATTACATCGCACCGTTTCGTGCATCTTCTTAGCA
Source organism: Camellia sinensis (assembly GCF_055761805.1). Classification (NCBI taxonomy): domain Eukaryota; kingdom Viridiplantae; phylum Streptophyta; class Magnoliopsida; order Ericales; family Theaceae; genus Camellia; species Camellia sinensis. The sequence goes on from NC_138967.1 coordinate 156,619,900, forward strand.
CTATTTTGTGCATTCACTCTTCACTCGCACTTTCTTGTGCACTCTCTGGTCTAGGAGACCTTAAATCCTCTAAAGGTGCAATTCCTTTGGTGTTTGTCGTGTCCGAACGACTTCCAGTGGTTTGGTATAGCCACCTGCCTGTGTTTGCGGTGAGTTCCTAGGAGACCAACTGAGACGGTAGAAACTAGAGTTCGAATGGCTCATGCCTAGAACACAAAGGTTCAGGATTTTCGAGACTAAAGTCTGGTTTAAATACCCAGGGGTATATCCTCAGCTTGAAATCTGTATGGCAGCCCCATAGATTGAGATAGCATCTGTATGCACCTCAATTCTGAATACTGATCCAACCTAGTCTGTCACCCTGTTGAAGAATAGGAAAAGCTGCGGCCACAGCCAGGGAGAAAAGTAGTACCTGCAGTTTAACCAAGAAGAAGTGGAAGGTCCCCGACAGCATGAGGTAGGTCATTGCCAAATGCCCCTTGTAAGGTACCTTCGCTTTCTAGCTATTACATTGCATTTTTACATTGCATTGCATGGCATAAATCCCCAATTATCAAACCGGCTTCGCGTAGCGTATAAGTCCAATTATCAAAATCTTTCTGTATATCATTTTGCATCCTGCCCCTGAACTACGCTGGTTTGATTCCTTGTAGAGGAATACGTAGGCAGCCTGCGGGTGCAACCATTTATTTGTCTGTACTTTGTTTGTTTGTCCAAGTCTTCAGCCTTCTAAAAAATGGGTCGTCTCTGGGCTTTGACATTCACTCCCGTCACTTTTTGACTTTCGAGTTTTGTCAAAGAGAGACAACTGTAGACACCCAATTTTTGACCGCCCTTAAGACTTGGACGCGACTGATGGTTTACATGGTGGAGAAAGGTGTGCAGGGCAAATGTTCAATTTCTTCGGCAAAAGGAGAGTCCAGTCCCAACATCATACCCCCTTTTGGACCAAAACAATCTTGATCAAAATATTTTAGACTTGAAACCCTCTCTTTCAAAATGTTTTGAAAATAAAGTTCCTACGATGTTCCGACGCTCGCTTTTCATTAAATGTTGCGCTTTTCGGTAAACCGAGCAAGGACAAAGTGGAGATGAATGAAAGAGAGATGAAATCTTTGAAAAATCTTTCAAAAACACTTTGTTTAGGGGTTTGGAGTTGAAGAAAAGAGGAAAGGAGAGAAGAAAACTACTTTGGGAGAAGTTCGACATGAATCTGGGTAGAAGGGAGTCGAGCAGCCCTTGCTGAATCGGGCTTATTCATCTGTATACTTGGATTTTAGCGATAAGGCCACCACCATTGGAAATATTACTTCCGGGGCTTCATTTTTCACTCAAGAATCTCCAAAAGCCAAGTCCGGGTGGGGGAGATATGGTTGGTTGAAGTAGGGGATCAATCCGGTTGGATCGAATTGGCGCGGCTTCACCAAAATAGGCATAACGTTTTGCACAGGAGGAATTTTAATGCAAGGTTTGTGCCATTGGAAAGCGAACTTCGGGGGCTTCAATCTGGACATCCACCGACCACTTTTTGGCCTTGGTAGCCATGTACCGGCCACCAATTTAGCCGGCTGGCCAGCAAAATAGCAGGCCGACCATTTATAGTAACCGGCCAACCATTTATTTGGCCGATTGTCTCCTTTTCTAGCCGGTACCTTCTTTTTGCCTTTTTCAGGCATGGTGCAAGCCAGCTGTGCCAGCTGGAGTGCATGGACCCTCCCCTCCATACACGTGCGTGGCTGTTTTGAACCTTTGCACCCTTTTACTCAAGCTTCTCATGGAAGCTTGACCTCTTTTGGTCTAGCTTCTTGAGGAAGCTTGACCCTTTGTCTTAGCTTCCTCAAGAAGCTTGGACCTTTGGGTTAGCTTCCCTTGGAAGCTTGACCCCCTTGACTCTTTTATTTTAGCTTCTCTAAGAAGCTTGGAGCCATTACCTTGTCTATATAAGGAGACCTCCCCTCTCCTTTGAAGAGGTTCAACAAAATTAGACGTAAAACAATATATATTCTGATATATACATCTTCTCTCTCTATATCTCCCTCTCTCTCTTCATTTGTGTGTGTTTGAGGGCCTAAAAGTGTATTTAGTTCTTAGTTTTGTACTAAGTCACCTACTATTACACCATACTTCGACTTTGGAGGTCTTGAGGGTTTGTTCTTGGAGCTTTGGGTCGGTTTTGATCAGAAGAAGAGGGCTGAGCTTGCTGTTCTTGAAGTGTTCTTCAAGGGTAACACTATTTACTTTATATTTCCCAATCTTGCACTAGTCTTTAACCTATCTTGCATACTGATTTAAGCTTTGTGTATAACTGAAAAAATTCTTGTATTTGCATGCTTAAGATCTTTCATTGGGGTCATTTTGGTGTTAGGGGTCGACCTCCCCCTCTTAGGCCTTGTTTGGCCCTTTTTGTACTCTCTTTGATAAGCTTTGGGGACTTTTGTGTATTGGCCTTCTCACCACTGAAATCCAGTGGATTTTCAGTGGTGAAGAAGGGGTTTCGAAGTCTTGCATAGGGGAGGGACACCCCTCTCCCCTGGTCTCTCTTTTGTTTGCATTTTTGGCCTATAAGGGTAGCATGTATGATTAGTTGTTCTTAGCTTCATTTCAGAGGTTTTTGGGTGTTATTGGGTCATATTATGCCTTTGTTTCTGGTCGGATTAGTGCCCCCTTCCATGCTTAATATACTTGCTTTGTATTCCTCTCTTTTGCCTAGAAGTGCATCATGTATTTAGTCTACCATGCTCTCATGTTTTGGCCTAACTTCGTGAAGTTCTTAGCCATGTCTTACAATGCTTGAGGTCTGTTGGGAACTGTTTTGGTCATATTTTCCATGTTTAGGGTAGCCCCTTTGTATTTTGGCTTGTGAGCCTTGAGGGTGTGAGTCATGAGCATGTTTTAGTCGGGTTATTTCAGTGATTTGGAATCACTTCCTATGCTGTTTCAGTCCCTAATCCATGCTTGTATGCTTGCATTCATCATCCCTTTCATGCCTTGAAGGATTGTTCTTTTATACCTAGAAATGAGTCATTGTGTATGCTACCATGTTTAGGCATTTGGGGCTACCATATCAGTGGGTTTTGGGGTGTATTTTGATGCATAGAAACTCTGTTTTTGGTTTCATAGTCCATACCATGTTTGTTTGGGATAGGTGTTGAGCGATGCTTTCTTTTGTGGCCTTGAATGCCTTCTATTTCGCACCCATTCCCTAGCATGTTTTGGCATCATTCTTCGCGTGCTTTTCAGAGTTTAACATGAGTGTTTAACGTCCATGTATATCGCCTTCAAGTACGCCTAGAGTTGTCCCCTTCCATGCTTAGATGATGAACCTTGTTGTGTGCATGCTTGCATGCATAATTGGTGCTCTTTTGCACCATCTTTGGCCACTATTTTGGGGCATGGCTGAGGCCTCCCATTTCAGTTTAAAACCACCCTTGTACATAATTGCATACTTGGCATGATGTATGTTGCATTACATTAGTTGCATGCTTGCATTATATCTTGTTTGCATTTTTGCATATTGTTTAGCTAATGGCATCACATGACCTTGTTGCATACTTGGCATACTAATGTGACATTAGATTAACTTGCATGTCTTGGTAGTATTGCATTGTATTAGGCTAGCATGCTCATATTGCATTGCATTAAGTTGCATCATTTTGCATTATATATGACATACATGCATTGCATTAGGTTTGGTTTGGGTTGTCAAACCAAATCTGAGGAATGGGATGCGTTCGTACTTGAATTGATGTAACTCGCCTCACTCCTCGATCGCCAATGCCCTTGACCTCAACATGATAGGGCACGAGGCATTAATCTCTTTTATGCATTCATTTTACATTGAATGGCAAACTTGGCCTCTTAGGCCATCATGCATCGAAATGCGCAATTGATGGCCCGAGGATCGAGGGCCGCACTCCCTTGAGTCCATAACATGATTGGGAGAGTGGCCATGCACACATTTGCTTGAAAATTCCATGCCATACACTGCTTGCCCTCTGCTGCTATCAACTGTAGGATTCTGCAGGAATAAATGGCTGACTGGCCATCTTTAGTGCCGACTGGCCATCAGTGTCCAGCCGATGACACAAGCTTTGGCCGATATACCCATTCCCATGGCCGGTGGCTTTTTGTTCTGGCCGGTGGCACTCCACAGCACTCAGAAGGAAGCTCAAAGTAGTTCTAGAAACTTTCATAATTTTCAGAGGAGCAAGGCAATGTAAACAGAGGCAACAGTGGCATGGTACGGGTTTCCAGGCAAGGCGAGTCAAGCAAGCATTATCGACGCATTCCGAGGCAAGGCTGCGGCCACCTTCCTTCTGCATTTAATTCGTTAATCAATTAGAAGTTCTGTAATAATTAATTTAGTAGTATTCATTTTGTTGTGTAATATTTATTCGGACACTTCGAGCGAGGGCAATTGTGTAATAAATGTGTGTGGGTATGTGTATGTCTTCCAACCCCACGTCTTTCTCCCTTTTATTTATCTGCTTTCAGTGGTTAGATTAGGGCATGTTTAAATTAGCATCCTTATGCTCGCATGTTTTGCATCCATTCATCTGTATTGCATGCACCGGGCTCGGCGCATCATGCTAACTTCATAGTATTTCCATTCCAACTTGAATACGTGTATCGAGTTGTCGCATTTCACATATCATTCTTAAATTAGCCGAGCCTATTCTAGTTGCATTCTGTATGTGTTGCATTAGCCATTTTAACATGAACTAGGATCATGCATGATTACTAACTAGTTTCTTGTTTTGGCTCAGAGTACATTGTAAGTGTTTATGCTTTAGCATCTCGCATGAGTGTGAATGTTAATATGACAGCATGCTTACAATGAGGCTACTTGCTTATGTGATATAACTGCTTGAATGCCTATGGGTGAATGTTGGATTGCTTGAATTGGAACAATTCATTGAAATTCGTGTTTTAGCCTACTTGCGAGTAGCAAATCTCAAATCATTTTCCAAATAAACGGATATGCAATGCTTTGTTCCAAATTAGACGGTCTAGTTTATTCTTGTTTGCTGTGTGCACAACATAGTAATTCTAGGCTAATAATCGGAATAAGAACGCATGTGTTTTCAAAAACAAGATATCATGTTTAGTAGAGGCCGATCTTTGATCGGGCGAGCGGGGGTGCTCATAGCTGACCTTCCCCAATCGTACCCAAGTTCCTGAGCCGAAGCAACTTTGGTGATGACGGACACGTGGCCTTAGGCAACGAGTCAGGGTTTCCTAAATTCTCCAAAATAAAAAATTTAGGTGGCGACTCTGTATCTGGCAAAGCAGTCCATGTTTGATACTTCTTTACAAAAAAATCTATTTTCAAAAACGATTTGCCGGATTTGGACTCTTTGGTTCAAGATTTAGAACCGCGACAATTTGAGTCCGAGCTGTAGCGAGCCCAAATGAACAGAACGGGATTCATCCTCCCGGGACATTCGGGGACGTCTACAATATGCAAGTTGAACATTGTCGGCATTTCACCTTATTATGCAACTAGAACAATTCATTGTAGCATATAAACAAACAGATAGTGAGCATAGATTCTTTGCACTCTTTTAACATAAAAAGAGCCAACACCATTGCATTGCCTAACAAGCTAAAATAAACACTGCCCACCATAAATATATGCGCCATATATAAAGGAAGAGAAAAATGAGACCTTGAGAGCGCGTTTGTTGAAATAGAGCTTCCTTAAGCGGTTAATGGTGTGAAAGACATGGCCTCTGTGAATGGGAAATTCGTCACCCATCCAACTCTAGAAGGCAGACCCAACAGGTTCTGTTCTTGGGAGCTTCTCAATCCTCCAACACAAACTCTTTGGTTCTTCTTCTTCTTCTTCTCTTCTTCCTTCGTGGGTCGAAACTGAAGTCTCATTCTCAGATGAATAATGATTATGAGGGGGGAGGTGGAGAAGTTGAAACTTGAAGAATGGAATTGGGTAGCGGCAGAGAGAGAGATTGAAATGGTTCCATGTATTGCGACTCTAAAGACCCTCCTCCTCTCAAACTCAAACAAAAGGGCCACTGTTTTCATGCTTACCAATCACCTAAACAATAGCCATCATCATGGGACTAATATTAATATGAAGTCAAGTACTACCATTGAAACCATAATAATATGAAAAAGGGTAAATTACATTTATGATGAGTCTAGAGATAATTTCAGAGAGATCAAAGAAGACTAAAGAGAAAGAAAATGGTGGAATCGCATACGCAGATCCTTGGTCGTAGATGTCGATGGAAGCGAAGACACGTTCGACACCGGACTTGAGTCTAGTGAGAGTGGCCTTCTTGTGGGCGACGATGAAAGGGGCGTCCAAGCTCGCCAGTGTCAAGAACAGAGCTGCTATCAGAACAGAGCTGCAAATGGAAAAAGAAAACCCTAGCAGCTGAAATTAGGGAAAGAGAGACTGAAAGATAGAGAGAGGACATACCTGGGGCAATGCTCCAATGGTGGATTGACGGTGGTGCTTGTGTGCGATGGCAGTGATGCTCCCGTACCCGATGACGATGGAGACAAAGGTGAGAGAGAGAGTTGGAGGAGGGTAGAGGCGCGAGACAGTGGGAAAGAGAGAGAGAGAGAGTCATAGAGTGAGAGACAGACAAACGTATGAGAGTCTGAGCGTGTGGAAGTGTATTTTTTAAACGTAATTTATTTTCTTTCCCGACCAATTTTTGTAGTCGCCAATTAATAAAGATGTTTTTCTGACTAACGACTTTAGTAGCCAATTAATTTTCCCTCTGAAATTTGAAGTCCAATTTTAAAATTTTTCAATTATAATCGCCGACTAAAATTTAGTCGCTAAAAGTATATTAATACCGACTAAATTATTTTTAGTAGCTAAAGATTATACATTAGGGACCAATTTTTTTTTAGTCGCCTATAGGGTAATTTTTTAGCGACTAAGTCATTTTTGGTCGCCTATTGAGTAACTTTTTAGCTACTAATTGTATTTTAGTCACCTATTGTGCTATTTTTAGCGACTAATTGTTTTTTAGTCGCTGATTGGGTCACTTTTTAGCTACTAATTGTATTTTAGTCGCCTATTGGGCTATTTTTAACGACTAACTGTTTTTTAGTCGCTGATTGGGTCACTTTTTAGCTACTAATTGTATTTTAGTCACCTATTGGGCTATTTTTAGCAACTGCTTTTTAGTCACTGATTGGGTCATTTTTTAGCTACTAATTGTGTTTTAGTCGCCAATAAGTAATATACGGCTACCAAAAAAATTTAGTAGCTAAAAGATGAAACATTGCCGACCAATTTAAATTTTAGTCGCCAAAGGGCTGACTTTTGGTGACTAAATTAATTTTAGTAGCCAAATTTGGTCGCCAAAAGTGTAATTTCTTGTAGTGTCACCACGGGTCCTGTTTTGATCATCCAAACTGTTGAATCTGTAAAGCTCATTGAGTACTTCATCCAACAAAAAATCACATTGATCAGATATAAATAGCCCCTTGATCAAAACAAATTTTTGTCAATATTTAAAAGTAAATTGTTGACATAAATATGTTTCGATCAAAGGGCTATCGATATCCGATCAATATGATTTTTTTTAAAGGATGAAATACTCAATGTATATATATTGAACGGTTCCAATGATTGAAATAAGACCCATGGTAGGACCCAAAGGCTCAATAGTATGAACCAATCTATAGACTGGAGAAACCACCATCTCTTTTCTAATAACCAAACTTGGGCAAAAATCGTTCGAATAAAAGCTGACCCAAACTCAGACTTTTAAGCTAAGCTTAGTGTCAAACTCGATTTTAACAGCCTCAAACTAGCTCATGCATAAGGGAAAATATAATTGTTTTTTTTTTTTTTTTGGTAAAACAGAGAACTAATATAAATTAAACAGATAACAAGTGTCTGGGGTATGAAACCCCTCTAGCATCGTCATACAATTGCTTCAAAACAAAAGAAGGGGCAGAATTAAAAACATGAAATCTGTTAATGGCAAGACTGCCTTGATTTGCTTGGATATCCGCACACTTGTTGGCTTCTTGATAGATATGATCAACCATCACGATCCGAAGCTCCCTCATGAGGTACCTGCAATCAAGAATGAGGTTACCAAAGTGATGATCTGAAGGAGGTTCTTGAAAAACAAGGTTGATTATTGCTTTGGCATCTGTTTCAACACAAATTCCAGATAAGCCTAAGTCCATGGCCAGCTTCAATCCGTCTCTCAGTGCCCAAAATTCTGCCTCCATAGCCGAGGCTACACCTATGTTATGAACAAAACCTGCAACCCAACAACCCATCCAGTCTCGAATAACACCTCCTCCAGCAGCTAAACCAGTAGGGTGAACAACGCCAGAACCAGTGGCTAGAGCTAATTAACAAATCAATTTTCTTGATTTGCTTTAGGGCTAGAGCTAGAATAGAATAACACTACAACATATAAAAGTTTTAGAGACTAAATTTTTTAGTTTTTAAAAGTGAAAATTTTGTTACAAAAGACATTTAGGGACCGATTTATATCGTCGTGAGGATAGTCGTTAAAAAGTCATCTTAAAAAGTAAAAAATAAAACTTTTAGCGACAAAGTTTTGAAAATGTCACTAATAAATAGATTTTTAGGAACAAAATAATTTAGTCTAAAAATGGTTTATTTTTCGAGACAAAAAAATTGGTCCCAAACGAATAATAATTTATCACTAATGTTCAATTTTTGTTACTAAAAATATAATAACAATACTTTTCGCAACAAAAATATTTGATTCCCAAAAAATAATTTTGTCTCTAAATTTTAGTCCCTAAAACTTTAATTTTTTGTAGTGTAAGTCTATGAACCTCACTTTAACTATCTTGAATTTATCCCGAATGAGAATGTGGTTAAGATTAAATTTATGTAATATGGAGTTTATGTGTAGTCTATGTGTAGAATAAATTTAAACAACAAAACGATAATTTTGACTAATTTTTCAATAATTAAATCTGAATTTATAACATTATTGGATAGAATATGATCTATGGTTGAACTCGACCTTGATATTTATGTCGTACTTTTATATATATATTTATTAATTTTTTACCGCTGTTGAAACAATTTGATTAATATCCATAAATATGTATTGTTATTATGAAAAAATACCAGTGGATGTGTGTTTAGCATAAAAAAAAAAAAAAAAAAAAAGGTTAAAAATAAGTTGATCAAATAATGACTCTTACTATTTTAGAAAATTTTAACCCACCTTTATACTTTACGGCGAATTTAAATTTATCTTACCCTATCAAATAATTGTCAATTAATAAACCAATTTTTACCAAAATGACTAATATTTTTCATTATATACATATTTTATTCTTATTTAAAATTAAAAAAAAAATTAAAAAATTTTACTTCTTTTATGTTTTGGGTTACATCGCATTAACTTCCAAAACTTGAACTTATCTTTCCAAGTACACCACTATCACCACGCTAAATTCCTTCTACAACTAAAATCTGCACCATAACAACATTTGCGTATAAAAAAGTCTTTCCAAGAAAACTCGTCCTATGCACAAATTTTTTTTTTATTTTTTTTTTATCTTTGTTTATTTGATTTCGTTTGGGATGTGAATTGATTTTTTAACTTTTTAATTTTTTGGCTATTTTAACCTGGGGTTAAAAGGTCTCGCTTGGGATATATATATATATATATATATTTGAATTTTGTAAGAGAAAAAATAAAATGATTATGGTTTGGATGTGACATTTTGTCTTATTAGACTAAAAAATCTATTTTATCTTTTTGTGGCTATTTTAGTCAAAAAACTTCATTTTGTGATATGCCAAACGAAGGCTAAACCTTTTTTTTTTTTTTTTTTTTAAATTTCTAAATTTGAAAGAAAAAATTATTCACTTTGCTTGGTTTGAGTTTTCTATAAACACTTTTTAGAAAATTCTACTTTCTTGTTTTCTGTATTTTTTTGTTTTTACTGAATTTTTTAAAATATTTTAAGCAATTTTTATTTTTATTTTTAGATACACCTAACATAAATCTACTTAAAAATTAAAATTTTTGTGAAAAAATCTTTAAAAATTTCACTAAATACCAAAAATACAAAAAATACAAAAATTTAGTACATTTTTCATATTTTTGTGTATTTATTAATTTTTTAAAATATTGTTTCACAAATATTTTATTTTTTAGACACATCTAAGTAAGATGCATTTAAAAAAGTAAAAAAAATACTTAGAATTTAAAAAATATTCACTAAAGACAAAAAAACACAAACAATAAAAAACTCAATTTTCAAAAAACTTAATTTAGAAAACTCAAACCAAACGCTCTGATTAAAATTTAATTTCTAAATTAAATTTTGGTCATTTGTCTAAAATCGTGCAAAGTTTTATCTAGTCAAATATAAAAGAAAGGTTACTATATATGCTTACTTCTGTCATAAAATTATAAAAAAAAAATTATGCATTTTGTAGTGATAGTAATAAACTATTTTGGTGTAGTTAAGAAGGGGCGTATCCTAAAAAAGAAATAAAAAAAAGAAGCAATTTTGCACGAAAAAAAAAAGAAAAAGAAAAGAAAAGTAGAAAGAGAGAAATAGAGTATGAGGTTTTGCAATAAAATAACTTTTTTTAAAAAAAATGGAAGATGTCGTGTTGCATTGTGCACTAAGACTTTGTGAGGAATTTTTTTTTTTTAATATAACAGTGATATTAATGACATAGTATTACATCCATAGTTGTTTATTATTATTATTATTATTATTATTATTATTATTATGTCTATGTGGTACAGTGTCAAGGAGGGTTCACTCCTCTCATATAGATTTATCATTGGTTGATGATTTTATGTATCACTCGAGAAGTTATTTGGTACTTTTGGAGTACAATTATGTGATACTCTTGAATATTATGATTGGTGAAGAAAATAGAGATTATAATTTTATATTGAGTGATTAAGAAATATGAAAGGACATGATGAATAATGATTAGTAAAAGAATATAAATACGTGATCTTCCAAAAATACCTAATAATTTTTGGTACCATTGATGATGTGAAATTACCATTCTATTGAAAATGCTTGAAACGTTTAAACTTTGTATAGCAGTTAAGCACTAAAAAAATTAAAATTAAAATCGACTCAGATTTAATGTTTACAATTTACAGTGTGTGTTAAAAAAAAAAATTAGATAGAACTAAAAATATAAAAGAGAAGATTATTAGACGCCCCCACTTTTTTGTCATATGTTTAGATAATTACACTATATTCTTTTGACCTATTTACTAGTATCTCTTTATTCTCCTCAATTAAAAAAAATGACATTTTTTCATGTTAAAATTTTAATTTGTATTAATGTGAACTTTTCATTAAAAAATCATTATATATGTGTGGGTGATTTTCCGACCACACTGCCCGCTTAGTAACCAGCTGGAGAGCACCGGCAGAATAGATGGCACCTGATTGACCTGCAACAGAAATATAAGAATCCCGCGGTGGTTTCGACCACCCGGGGGCACTCCGACGATCAAGTCAATATATCTCTCAAAGATAAATCAAGTACTAAACTCACAAGCTTGAGTATCAAAAGCATACCTTAGACTCATGGGGGTGCCTCTTTTTTATAGCCAATACAATCCTAGTCCCAATAGGAGTCTGACTTCTATGGACTTAGGATTGCTGCTAATCTGGGACTCCCAGTGGGATAAGGATAAACTCTCTAAGAGTCTTATCTTTACCCAAACTGAAGTCTTCTCCCAATCTAGAACTCTTGTCCATATCCAAGTTGAGTTCCCTCTTCATTCTAGGACTCTTGTCCCTTATCCGCTTATCTCAGATTTCGATATCTTCGGAGGCAACCTCGGCCTAGCCGAGATGACCTCGGCACAACGACCAAGACACGTGGCACCTCGGCTGACACGTCGGCGTCACCTTGCCACGTGTTGGTACTCAGAAAATATATCCCCACAACTGCCCCCTAGGTTCTATTACCTCGGCATTCTGAGGTGATGGAACCTACACTGTTTGTTCATCTGTGCCCCTCTGTCCGAGATCAAACTTGCCGACCTCAAAGTTCCCTGGACTTTACTGTCCACTTCTGTCAAGTATCAAGCATCATGCTTTCCAAGTTGCTCGAGATCACACCTCCTAGCCGAGGTTCTTGTTCCATTACTTCGTAAACTCCAAGAGCTTTACAACTGCTTCACTCACATTCTCTGGTGGGTTCCTGACTTCCAGTCATCTATTTGACTCCGGCGATCTTCATATCGGCATTCATTTCTCTTGGTAGGTTCATAAACTCTTTTATTAAGCTCAATCTTTCATAACTCTTCTGAATCCGTTTACTTGCCCTCTATTGTCTTCTATTTTCGTCTGTTTTCAAGTTTTGAGTTATTTGAATGTCTGGCACCGTTCTCGCTATATCTACTTTTTGTTGCTAGCATAGTACCTGGGTCATTACTTTTCTTGTTCTTCACATACCTACTTAATGCCTGTGCACTTGGCTTTATTCATGAACTTTATTGTCTTCTTGACTCTGAATTTTCTCTTTCTAGCTCTTTTCCTCAAATCCGCCATTGTTTCAAGCTTTCAAGCTCTGCAACTGTCTTCGTTCCTCTTCTCCGGTGAAGCTTGTGTGATTCTGTTATTTTCGCATCCGTCGTCAGACTTCGGCAATTCTCATTCAAGCTTCCCTCTTTCTGGTAAGCCACTTTTCCTCCTGGTTTTATTTCTTGTTGCTTTCCAAGAAGCTCTGCTTCATTGTTAATCACCATTGCTGTTTTACCCGTTGTTTCCAAATCATCTTCTTGACTACACACTGTTCACATATTTGTTGATTTCTGCCACTGTTCTTGGCTTAACACACCTGTGCAATCTTTTTGTCTTAATTTCCTGATAGCTTCATCACCATTTTTTATTTACGAATTACATTCTTGTTTCTGTTTTCTGTGTCTTTTCCCAGATTTTTGCTTTTAATCCTTGCTTTCAAAACTCCGAGGTGCCAATCGCCAAGAAGAGCTTTGATCAAACTCTTCAGGAGGTTGATGCTGAGCCCGTGGCTGAAAAGGCTGCTGAGAAGTTCTTTCCAACTGACTGCTAATGCTGAACCATCGTCAACCGTTTGAAGTAGATTAGTCCGACGTCCTTGCCTTAGTCCCTAGTTCTTAGGGTCTTCATTTTTGTACTTTTGTTTTCCTTGCATCTGCAACCTTTTTTGCTTCTGAAAAATGTCTGTTGTTTGGCCAATGTTAACATCCCTTGCTCCTTGATTATCATTCCTTTTTCCACTGTATTTGATAGCCATGTCGAGTGATGAACTTCTCGGATGGCCCTGACCTCCAGAAGTCTGTCCACTTCTTCTTCTATTGCTTCGACGTGCATCAACGTCGGTCTTCTGGCTCGTTGAATCATAGGTTTTGCCGATCTGTCGACATTCAGTCTATGGCAAGTGACCTCGGGGTCAATGCCAGGCATTTCGTAAGGTGTCCAAGCGAACACCTCAATGTTGGCTCTTAAAAAAGTCTCCAACTCTTTTTCCTCTTCTTCGGCTAAGCCCGAGCCGAGAAGAAAGAAGCGTTCTTCATCCCCCTCCTGGACGAGAATTTTCAGTGCCTCTTCACTCCTCTCGGCTGGCTCTTTGCCGACATCATCTAGTACCTTTTCGTTTTCAATATCAGCCTTCTCTGGTTCTCGAATGCTGCAGGTGGATTTCCTGCCATGGAGCAATTCTCCGCCTGCAGTTGATCCCCTCTGACTTTTTTAATCCCATGTTCTGTTGGGAACCGCAGTAGTTGATGCAACGTTGAGGGAACTGCCCCCATTGTATGCAGCCATGGCCTTCCCAAGATGATATTGTATGGTGAGGGCGTGTCAATCACCATGAATTCTGTCTTTGATCTTCTTCTAACTGCTCTTACATGATACTATACTTAGAATATTTCGCATGCCTTTCATACTTTGCCTCCTTTGTGCAATCTTCTCGGGGTTACATACCTCGGGTATAATAGCTGCAAAACTTTTACTTCGGCAAGATACTGACCTGCAAACTTTTCATAAATTCTAACAAGTTCGAAAGATATACTACTCAATGTTAACTTTGCAAACTTTTTCTCAAGTTTCAACAAGTGTTTAAACGGTGATCTCGGTCTAGCCTACTTGGAAATTGCTACAAATGTCAACAAGGATTAACATATACTGTAACAAGGATCAACAAGGATTAACATAACAAGCGTTAAACAATAATCTATTTGTAAATTGCTACGAATTTCAACAAGTGTTTAAACAACATACTTAGCTCTTTCCTTAACCTGTAAATTGCTGCAAATTTCAACAGATGACCATATGTCGGCTTAACGTTATCTTGTAAATTGCTACAAATTTCAACAAGCGTTAAGCATCTTCTTTGGTTTAGCCAACCTGTAGATTGCTACAAGTGTCTAGCAATAACCTTGCCTTTGCTTCAACTCGTAAATTGCTACGAATTTAAACAAGCGAAGAGAAACAGTAATCTTGGCTTAATTTCAACTTGTAAATTGCTACAAATTTCAACAAGTGAAGATAAGGAACCATCTCAGCTTAACTTCAACTTTTAAATTGCTACAAATTTCAACAAGCGAAGATAAGGAACCATCTCAGCTTAACTTCAACTTGTAAATTGCTACAAATTTCAACAAGTGAAGATAAGGAACCATCTCGGCTTAACTTCAACTTGTAAATTGCTACAAATTTCAACAAGTGAAGATAAGGAACCATCTCAGCTTAACTTCAACTTGTAAATTGCTACAAATTTCAACAAGTGAAGATAAGGAACCATCTTGGCTTAACTTCAACTTGTAAATTGCTACAAATTTCAACAAGTGAAGATAAGGAACCATCTCAGTTTCAACTTGTAAATTGCTACAAATTTCAACAAGTATTTAACCATAGTCTTCAATCTTGTAAACTCTTCTCAAGTTTCAACATCATCTTGGCTTAACTTCGGTTAAGCATTATCTCAGTTTAACTTCGGTTAAACATCATCTTCGGCTTAACTTCGATTAAGCATCATCTTGGTTTAACTTCGGTTCAACATCATCTTCGGCTTAACTTCGGTTAAGCATTATCTCTGCTTAACTTAACTTGTAAATTGTCCACAAATTTCAACAAGCGGTAAACATCATATTGGTTTAACCAACTTGTAAATTGCTACAAATTTCAACAAGTGGTAAACGTATTCTTCTTCTCTACGCCCCCAGTGTGAACTTAAAATTCACTTGGGTTCTCATCATACATGAAGCTTCGACCTTGTCACCGAGGTTGAATTCAAGCCGAGGTTGTCGGCCTTGGTTTCTCTATTGATCTTACTTGGCTCCAACCTGAGTTTGATTTTCGGCCTCGCATCGGCGAGCCGTTTCTCTTTTCTTGTTCCGACGCCTTTGTTCCCGGCATGTCCTCCTCGGCCTTAGCATACTTCTCAATTCTGGCCAACTTTAGTCTGATCTTGTGTGTTTCCTTTTTATCTTCTGGGATTTGAGATCTGCTCATTGTGCTCTTCTCTTCTCGGACTCAGGTGCCGAGATCTTATCTTCTGGAACCTTGGATTTGCTCACTTAGGTTGAGCTCTCGTTTTCTCGAGCCTACTTGTCTAGGCTGGATCATGTCTTCTCAGATCCGGGATCCAGGATCTGGAATTCGGGATCTGCTCACTTAGGATGAGTTCTTCTATACTTGAATGTTATCTCCTTGGGAGCGCTTATGCCCCCTGTCTTTGCATCCCTTCTGGAAGGGTCTTCGTTCCTCCGCAGGTATCTATCCTTCCATACCTGGAGGTCATTTTCGTTGTAGTATCCGCTTCGATCTGTTGTCTTTGGTGCGTCACCTTCCTAGCCGGCGTCTTTCACTCCGTGACTCTGGTCACGAGTTTCTGTGTTGCGATCGTCCCCTTCAATGTCGAGATCGATAGGTCTGCCACTCCCAGCAGGAGCGTTGTCTCTAATCTGATCATTTTGTCCGTCGTTGGCCATCTATTCTTCTTTCTTTCCCAAAGACGGCGCCAAATTGTGTGGGTGATTTTCTGACCACACTGCCCGCTTAGTAGCCAGCTGGAGAGCACCGGCAGAATAGATGGCACTTGACTGACCTGCAACAGAAATATAAGAATCCCGCGGTGGTTTCGACCACCCGGGGGCACTTCGACGATCAAATCAGTATATCTCTCAAAGATAAATCAAGTACTAAACTCAGAAGCTTGAGTATCAAAAGCATACCTTAGACCCATGTGGATGCCTCTTTTTTATAGCCAATACAATCCTAGTCCCAATAGGAGCCTGACTTCTATGGACTCAAGATTACTGCTAATCTAGGACTCCCAGTGGGATAAGGATAAACTCTCTAAGAGTCTTATCTTTACCCAAACTGAAGTCTTCTCCCAATCTAGGACTCTTGTCCATATCCAAGTTCAGTTCCCTCTTCATTCTAGGACTCTTGTCCCTTATCCGCTTATCTCGGATTCCGATATCTTCGGAGGCAACCTTGGCCTAGCCGAGATGACCTCGGCACAACGACCAAGACACGTGGCACCTCGGCTGACACGTCGGCGTCACCTTGCCACGTGTTGGTACTCCGAAAATATATCCCCACAATATAAATAAATGGAAATTAACATGTATTTCGCAAATGACATCTCAAATATTATAAAATGTTTAAAATGAAGTTATTATTCTCTTTCGCTTCTTTTCAATTTATCTTTCTCTCATTTCCACAACCTTTGCTAGTATTTATAGTTGCCTACACTATGATTGCAACAGTTGTTGTAGATTGAAGGAAATAATGTCGTTTTAAGCATTCGATATGATTTAAGATGTCATGTGCAACTCATACATCAATATTTTTTATTTTTAAAATTTACATAACAAATTCTTAGCAAAAGATTTTTACAAATTAATAGTTTAAATTGGCAAAATATAACCTTTTCTAGTTAAAGAAAATAAAATAATACTCAGTGATGATTCTAAAAAGTAAAATTTAATTTGTCCTACATTATTGGACAAAAAAAATCTAAAATTTGGAGAAGGCTGAAAATTACAATAGGAAGTAACTGCGAGGCACCAAATATTTGCTAGTTCGATTTTATTCACATAATATGCAAATAATACATGCTTTTTAATTGGTGAAACATAGAGAGATCTACAGGTGGGTCAATATACCTTTTAAAATAGGGCACTCAAGCCAAAGGACTATTTCGGAAACTCTTGGGCCTATCTTAAACATTTTTGGGTTAAAAAATTGTTATTTGTCTATCTATTTAAATGTCATTTGTATCTTCAAATGTCACTTATTTGTACTCGTGTTACTTATCTGTCCAACTATTTGTTAAAATGTCACCTATCTGTATTAGTGTCACCAATCTAGGCACTTATCTGTTCAATGTCATATATTTATCTATCTTGTTGCCACTAGCTGTTGTCGTTGGCAATTTTCTAGCAACTTTTCTAGACAATTTTTTTATTTTTTTTGTGGCATCAGTTATTTTTCAACATGTGTCCGCATTACCAAAAAATAAATCTTTGACTAAATAACATATGGCCTCATAAAAATAGACTTTTTACCAATTAACCTTTTTAATATGGGACCTACTATTTTAAACTAATAAAAATTTATGTGTTATTCACACACTCAAAAAATATGTGAATAAATTCATTTTCAATATTTACATAATGAAAGAAATGTCACCCAAACAATGCCGCCGAGATTAGTGGCCATTTTTGAGCCAAAAAGGGGCTAGTAACATAATAAGTATCTAGTTTAAACAATAATAATTTCAATGACAATGCAGGCCCTTTTTTTCGTGGTGGTCGGTTTTGATCTTCATGAAACTTTTAATATAAACGTACAAAAATCACTCCAAAATCCTTACATCCACCACAAAATCAAAAGGAGGGGGTGAGGATACACATACAACTTCTTATCGTGAAAAATCAGCAAGAAAATAAGAGTAGTGGGCCATTACATTGTACCAAAGCAATAATCTTGACCAAACCGAATACGTGTTTGATAACTTCTTGGCCGCGGTTCTTTTATTTTTTGGATGAATTACACTTTATTCCTTTTAGATTTAGGAAAAATTATTTATAAGTCTTATTATGGGAACTTATTTAATGTGAAGTATTGTATAATTTCTTATAGAGTTTGAAATCATATTTAAATAGAAATGTGTTCCATGGATCCTATGAGTTGGAAGTGAATGGTATTAATGTACTATTATACACATAATTTGTTTCCATATTATAGGTTATTGTATCATTCAACATTTCACATTTTGGAAGGCTTTTAGGAAAGTGGATTTTGGAGGCTATGACTGTGCACGTGGATGTCGCCTTGATTGCGGGATTTCGGTGCATTTTGAAAATGTTGCTTATTTGGATATGGATAGGGCCAATAATATGGTCAACGTTGGAGGTTGTGTATTGTTTGCTTCTCTCGATTTGGACTCCAATTGGTTGAGGGGAGGAGGTATGATTTTTGTTTTTGGTGAGATTTGTTGTTGTGTGGTGCCGTTTGTTCATGTTTCACTTTCATCTTAACTAATAGGGATTTCACAATCTATTACAGCCATCTATTGGCACACTTTCATCGTGTTTCGATTAACGTTACATTTAGGGTATAATGTTAATCCATATCCACCATGTTGTCATATGTCTTTTGTGTGTTGCGTTCGGTTGTATATGTCTTTGAATTTGTATTGTGTCGTTGTTGTAATCTGTGTTTACATACATGTCACAGTACATTGCACAAAATTAGTGAGTTTTTATTTTTTAATTAAATGTCCTCAACATCCTGTCGCATGATGTCGAAGTTACGGTGGGTGAGGAATGATGGTGGTTCAATACATGGGACATTTACAATTTCACGTTTGTGCTTTATAGAAAAAAAATAGGTGTTAATGCTGTGCTCACATTTGATTATAAAACGCATATGTCGTATGCCTTATTTTTTTGTTTGGTTGCAAAATGTACTAGCACTCTTATTGTTTCATTTATGTTGTTGCCTAGAATATAGACATTATGCTATTGTGCAGGTTCTGTTCCTCTGCTGTTGTTATTAAGGATGTTAATGGATTGACATTCATATAGTTGGCAGATGATTTATGTGAGAGGTGGGCAGGCGTGATACCATCATCGATTTCTATATCTTACAAATTACCGTGTCACAAAAACCACTGATGTGGACGTGGAAAACATGTTTCCCTTGCAAGATCCTTTGGTATTAACTATATCTACGTTGCGGTTGGCTCACAAAATGGAGTGGAGGATGTGCTTCAAGGTGAGCAATACAGTGGGACTATCTCCACAAGCCAAATGGATTGTAACACGAAACAAATTTCGGATACGAAAACTGACGTAGATTTGTTGTCCAATTATTGCCGCCACACTAAGAAAACGTTGATGACAGTGGCTTGGTCATATGGCGTTACTCACGTAGGCCAATGTTTCAAAGGGGGTGTTGCTAAATTCCGTTTGGTTCTATCCAAATATGTTATTTAGTGTGGGTTTGACTTTAAATTCGTGAACAACAATTCAGTGCGGGTCACGACTGTGTGGACGTTGCGAGAGCAAAAAGAGTATACATGGTTGATACATGGAAGGGTTTAAACATGCGATGGATACTTTTACCTGAAGAGGTGGAACAACTTGCATAGTTGTGGTGCTGTTGTTCACACTGGAAAGCATACTATAATCAACTTTGAATTGGTTTGCAATGTTGTTGGTGATTAGGTGCGTGATTAGCTGTTTGCACGCCCCACTGATGTCATGTTTGGCCTCAAATAAGAATACGGATTGAATGCAAGTTATCACATAGCCTGGTTAGGTGTGAAGAAAGCAAAAGGCGAAGTGTATAGTGACTACCATGTTTCGTTCAACCAACTTAGATGTTACGCTGATGTAGTTATGCAATACAATCGTAGGAGTCATGTGAACTTGGATTTTGAGTAGTCAACTGGCCGATTTAAACAGTTCTTCATATTATTCAAAGCTTGCATTGACGGATTCAACTATATCTGCCTATTATTGTTCCTTGATGGCAGATTTTTGAAAGGGAGATTTAAAGGTAATTTGCTTGCAGCAACGGGGAATGATGGCAACAAAGGTCTGTGGTTGATGATAATTATTGCAGTATTCCATATAATGACACATCATATGGCCACTGAACACTTTATGATTAGGCCACTATAGTAGTGGGAGATCCCCCATGAAAAATATGTGTCCATTTGAATGTCATTTTAGTACCAATATCCCTGTTGCTGTGAAATGTGAACAATTCTTAGTGTGAACGTAAACATTGTTTAACCGATTACGAATTTAACTTAATACTTGTCACAACTCACAGGTTCATTTCCATTGGCATTCGCTATCGTTGACTCCGAAACGACTACAAGTTGGACTTGGTTTTACAATAACTCACTAACGTTATCGATAGTACTCGGACACTAACCTTCGTGTCCAATTGGAATGCCAGACTTCTCGAATCCTTGCCTACTATATTCCCATCTGCGTATCATGCGTGTTGTTTGCAACATCTCCAAGAAAATTTAAGGGACAAATTATGGTGGATTGACAACAGTGTCCAATTTGGTTTAATGGCCAAGTTATGTGAATGTGCATATGCTCTAACTGAGGCTTCATTTCAGTACCATTAGGCTAAACTAAAAGGATCCGGACAATCTGAGATAAATGATTTTTTGGAAGATATGCAACCATAACATTGGGCCAACGCATATTTCAGGTTTGTACGATACTTACATGTATTACTTGTATTTGTGTGATAGTACACATTTTACATTACAAACCCAATTTTCATTTCAAAGTACCCAATATTTAATAACATTGTCAGATAATGTTTTCCAAATTTTCATTATGAGCAAACGTTATGGGGAGATGACCTCGAACATTGCAGAATTGTTCAATAAATGGATACGTGATGCATGTAACTACCCAACTACTGGAGACATATGTCTTCATTTGTTCAATAAATGGATATGTGAATATTGTAGAATTGTTCAATACGTGGATTGTTAGCCAGGCAAATGAAGACATATACGAGGTCCATTCATTTCTAACTATGCTGGTAGACATTGGTAGGCGTTCATGTTCATGTTTCCAGTGACAACTGAATGGGTTCCAGAGTGCACATGCAGTGATTGCAATACAGAATAGCAGAAGGGATTTTAGTACATGGGTCAAACCATTTTTCACCGTCCAGTACCAAGTAGTTTATTTCGAATGCATTTAGCCAATACCAACAGTTGATAAACCGTCATTTTCGGAAGATGACTTCATTATATCTCCACTGGCAATTAGGCATCCTCTAGGATGACTGAAGAAGAATTAGATACCATCTCGGGGAGAGAAGTTAAGTCAGATCAAGTGTGGGCGATGTGGTCACATGTAGAGCCACAGCCGAAAGACATGTAAAGAGCGAATCTAGTCATGGACACTTAGCGACCAAGTTCTATAATCACTTCTGAATAACATAATCGTATTATCGTACTAGAATGTAGCAAAAAAAAAAAAAAATGATGACCAACATGAATAAGTCAAAACACACATCATAATTTGACTGGTTTTGTTCGTCACAACACTTTGATTCATGTATTAATGTTACATGTTTATGCTATGATTCATTGAGCCGTATTGTTCAATTCATTAATACACGTTTAGTTACGTTGAAATTGGGCTTGTATGTGAGAACCTATAGTTTTTGACGCTATGTCACGCTGGTGTGGTTATATCGATATGAAGTTGCCATTTTTTGGCATGTGGAACGTCGATCAAACCACCCAATGTTGCTCTTGTATTCATGGCCAAATTTTGTATAGGCGTGACATCATGACTTTGACCACTTAATGACATAGACAATCTTGTAATCGAGCCATCAATCTTAATTTACAGCACTACCTTGAAAGATCAAAATAACGAAGCACACCTAGCATTCCAAATGTGAATGTTCTGCCAATCTGAATACGAATGAGATATAGTGGGTTTACAATGTGCACAACATGAATTGATTGGCGATCAATGTAGTTGATTAAAGTAAATGCGAGAGTACCAATTACGTTCTCGCCCCGTAATGCGAGTGTTACAACCTATATTTGGGATGATGTGGCACGTCAAACATCAAGTGTACACATGTAATGTAACAACCATTTAAAAAGTCGAACCAACACCCGTGTTGTCGATATTTATTTATTTTTTTTTTAACCAATCATTTGAAAGAGCAAAGCAATTAAGCACACAAATATGACTGTTTTATCAAACTTAATATGAATGTGACATGGCCGTTGCCTCACGCCAACTACGTTGGGGTTACAATTTTGGGTATAACGTGATCGGCCAATGCAATTAAGCACACCAATCATTCCAATTGTGAATGTTTCATTAAAGTGAAAACGGGTGTGACATGGTTGTTGCATCACACCAACTAAGATGGGTTTACAATATTTGGCACAATATGAATTGATCGGCAACCAATGTTTCTGGACAAAGTAAATCTAGAAATTCAAATTTGGTAAGGGCGTGACAACATCGACACGTAATGTGAATGTCACAACCACCAACTTAGATGACTTGAATAGTAGATTAACAAATATAATGTGCATTGAAAAAAAATGAAAGCTACATCTTATAGAATACTATGCAAATGTTAACTCATCATTCCTTGTTCCTATTAACATTTCTTCTGATATTAATGACCGATAAATACCTCCATATCATACCAAACAAGTGCAACAAATATGTATTACCAAACTATTCTAACATATTCCCAAAAATTATGTACAGATCATAAATCATACTGAGAATGCTACCCAAAATAGCCAAAATTATGATAACAACAAAAGATGTTTAACGTCAATGGTAATGTGCCATTCAAATACTACATACTCGAGAACTTACACACAAAAAAAAAGAAAAAAAACACACGCTACACCTATATGGTCACCATTGGAAGATTGTTCTGATTATCAATTATCATCAACAAATGACCTAGTTGGGTCGTTCACAAATGACTTCACCATCCCGGCTCTCATAGTCTTGCAGCTCTTCCCTCCCATTGACTTCTCCACATCAAGGTGATGCATGAGTTGCTTTTATAATGAATCATACTATAATACCATAATCAGCCCTATCAGGAAAATATGAGACATTACTAAATAGTAAATACATTTAAATGAACCACATGCAATGTATGGCATCATCAATGAAATTTATTTCAAACAAACATAATTCACACTTACAAGTCTATTTTTTTTCTTTTTTTATTTTTTTATTTTTTGTGGACAATCATCAACCACTAAAAGTTTATTTACTAAATCTTGTGTTTCAATTGGCCCAACCCTAAGTGTATGCCTAATATAATCCTCAAAGTATCCATTCTACGTTGTTATCAAATTTATATTACCAAGTAATTAGTACTAGTGTCAAACATAAATTAAAATGACCATTGAAATTAACTAGTTAACGTTTACTAACCAACAACCATGCTTCTTAGTAGTGCTTATCGTCTCGTCCACATCTTGGTTTCATTGAGTTGTAATGCATCCAGAATCCCTCCTCGGTGTCATAAACCATAAGTGTTCAATGCTTCTCTAAGTGGATTGGGAATTAAATATATCTAACTTTGAGGGCATAAGGGGCACGAATAGCTAAGTACCTGTCACGTGCATCTTTGTTCACATCTCTAATCATAGGCTGCATGCATTCGATTTTGTGTTAGTTACCATTATCATAAAATGTTTAACAATAATTGCAATCAAACACATCTTACCAAACACAAAGTGCTGAAAATATATGAATTCTCATCATTCGTGGATCCCACCGACATTATTTGTTGTTCATACATCAGCATTTCTGCGTACGAATCAATTACTTGTGTGCACAAGTAACACATCAAAATTACTTGACTCATAGACATTTATGTTTCTCAATTGCATACGCATGTTCACAAGCTTCAAACGTTGCAAAAATAATTAGAGATATCATACTTATATTGCCCCGTACTATCAGTACCTCAATGAGTGCTCGCATGTCATTGCAACGCACATAATTTGAACCATTCCGCCCAGTCCAAATTTGTACACTACTAATTCAACAAGACATTGATTAAAACTAAATTCATGTACAAATGGAATTGGTAATAGTAAGTTCGGAAACCTACCTATCCCTGCCTTTCTCGTAAGCTTCTTTAATCTTGCCTTTCTTTTGTTTTGACAACAACTTCCAAATCGGCAAACGATTAGTCAAGTCAAACCGAGAAAATGTTTTATCTGGCTCTGCAAGGTCATCAACATCTATGATATCCTCATACATGATCTCATTATGGACACACTCATCCACATCGACCACACCACCCTCGAGTGGTGTCTTCAACCTCTCTAAAACCAAGGGATAATCGTACTCCCATAGTTTGTGCTCTTTTTTGTTTTTATTTTTAATGTTTCTCACTAGCGAGTTTTGCAACACAATTGCTCTTCCAACAGTTTGTCTGATTGAAGGCATTACATCCACATCGCATGCCACTTGCCCAATTTGATAGGTGAGGGTCATATGGGTCTCCACCTCTTCGATGTCTGCCATTACATTCATATTAGACAGAAATGAAGCAGACAATGGCATGATGCCAAGTACGTTTGGATCACCATGGAACACGGTCAGCTGACTTTGCACCATATCCTGCACACCAGTAGTAGCTTGGTTGTATTTATGAATTGCATACTCCTCTAACTGCTCCACAAGCTTGGCGTTTTTGGCATTAAGCAAACCACTAGTTGCTTCTGTCTTTCTATCTCACAATCCTTTTGGTTGTTGCATAGTATGTATTCGTGTGCTAACTTCCTACATTTTTCTTCGTTTGATGCCATCATTGTTGACAGTTGTGTCTCCAAATCAAGTATGACATCATATTTAGCTCAAGAACACCAATTTTACCCAATGCTTTATGGTATTCTTCAAACGTAGACGCACACTGCCCAAAGAGACCATTACAATCAACACCACCCTTGTTGACACCCGCTTCATGTTGTACATTTTCTTCTATGCTGTTAAGTCCATGGACATGAATACCATCACTCGAACCAAAAATGCCGTCATCTAAAATTGGCCCACTACTTACACCTATGTTTCCACCAACCCTACTATGATACGAACATCTGTCGTTTGCTTTAATGTCCTTCACGTCATTCGCTTTCATGATGGTCCGTTCAATTAAACATGGGAAAAACTCTATAACCAAGTCTTTCCGTTCAACGTCATTCATGTGCAACTCTTCTACCATAACCTATAAAAAAAAAATGCAACTATCACGAACAGTAATTGGTACATCTCATATTTATGCAAACACTAACACACATGCATACCTCAACATCATGCGACTGATCGATGTCCATAGCTCTTATCCTTGTGACCAACTTGTTGATATTCCATTTCATGAACTTCGAAAATCCATCGTCATGATCAGTGTCGATCAAGTTGATGTGCTCACAAATCCAAAATTATTGACCAATTGGTAACAAAAGTTAAGTTGTGTTTTTTCAAAACGAATACAAGTATGAAAGATACAAATAACAAATAATTAATAAAGAACACTTACAAGAAAAGCAATAACACATCCAGTTACTTTCTTAGGCTTAGAGTAGAATCCCTTAATTGACTCTATTAACGTTGCGCATATTGTTCTCTCCCAATCATATGCTTTCATGTTGTCAAGATCCTCGACAACCCGAACAAACCCCAATCCCACTATCTCGCCCGATGTGAAAAGAACAACTTCCCACATAAGTACAAACACAGTAAGTTTGTGACATTCTGATGGCCTTGACTAGTGTTCCCCAACAATGCATCCATTAACAGTTCCTTAATGGTCTTTGAGTTAATGCGCGCTATGTTGGGACACCTCGGTTGGATGATGTTGGTGGGAAGTCTTGAGCCATATAACACATCTAAACTCTGCTTGCCACCTTGGATTCCAAATATTAGCTGTATATCAATGCTTGTCAACTCAATGTGTTGAACTTAAAATCTTTTATTGTGTTCCAATTAGAATATTAATGTATGGTATGGGTCTGTGAATGGGTCTGACTTGAATACATATTCCTGTCACATTCTCTTCCATTATATGTTAATGTTCACATTTAACATTCTCATTCATATTGTCACATTCTCCTATTAATTTCCGTATTCACTTTAGTATTTCTATTGCTATTGTCGGCTTGTTTGTGTATGAAACATAAAACGCGCATGGCATGTTTCGCAAGTGGTATTAGTAAGGAAACACCACCAAAGGGTCTAATGAGGAACAAAATAACCGTGAAAGGACTACATCGGGTAAAAGAAGACTGTGTCTATCTCCTTTAAGATCAAGGAATGTGAACACGGAGGGGCAAAGTAGTTGTGGAATGGAAAAAAGCTCAAATATGAACCCCTAAAACCAGTGACCAAACCCGCTAGATTTTGCTATCGGTCAAACATTGCAAGCATCATGAAGGTCCTGTCAGCAACCAATTTGAATATGAGCATTTGCAGCATCTTAAGAAGACACTATTCTGGCTTCTATTCGATGCTATGCGAACAACGGAACTCAATCAACAGGATTTCAAAAAATGAGATGAGATTGTATTGAGGATCATACAAACATTTGATCCAGAGAAGACCGCTTCAGTCACGATCAGCGTTGATCAAGTTGGTGTGCTCACAAATCCAAAACTATAGACCAATGGGTAACAAAAGTTAAGTTATGTTTTTTCAAAACGAATACAAGTACGAAAGATACAAACAATAAATTCATAATTAACTAAACGGGAAAAAAAATAATAAAGAATACTTACAAGCAGAGCAGTAACACATCCAGTTACTTTCTCAGGCTTAGAGTAGAATTCCATAATTGACTCTATCAACGTTGTGCATATTGCTCTTGCCCAATTATATGCTTTCATGTTGTCAAGATCCTCAACAACTCAAACAAACCGCCATCACAATGTCTCGCCTGATGTGGAAAAGAACAACTTCCTACATAAGTACAAACAAAGTAACTTTGCGACATCCTGGTGGTCTTGAATAGTGTTCTCCAACAATGCATCCATTAACAGTTCCTTAATGGTCTTCGAGTTGATGCACGCTATGTGGGGACACCTCTGTGGATGAAGTCGGTGGAAAGTTTTGGGCCATGTGACACATCTAAACTCTTCTTGCCACCTTGGATTCCAAATATTAGTTGCGTATCGATGCTTGTCAGCTCAATGTGTTTTCCACCAATCATGAAAACGGTCTTCTCTGGATCAAATGTTTGTATGATCTTCAGTACAATCTCATCGTATTTTTTGAAATCTGGTTGATTGAGTTCCGTTGTTCGCGTAGCATTGAATAGAAGCTAGAACGGTGTCTTTTTTAAGATGTTGTAAATGCTCATCTTTCAAATTGGCTGCCACCACGACCTTCACAATTCCTGTGATGTTTAACTGATAGTAAAATCTAGCTGGTTTGGTCACTGGTTTGGGGGGTTCATATTTGAGCTTCTTTTCCTTTCCACAATTGCTTTGCCCCTCTGTGTTCACATTCCTTGCTCTTAAAGGAGATAGATACAGTCATCTTTTACCCGATGCAGTCCTTTCACGGTTATTTTCTTTCTAGTTGGACCCTTTTTGGTGTTGTTTCCTTACTTGTGTCACCTGCGAAACATGCCATACACGTTTCACGTTTCATATACAAACAAGTGGATAATATTAATAGAAATACTAATGTGAATACAAAAATTAATAGGAGAATGTGACAATATGAATGAGAATGTTAAATGTAAACATTAACATATAATGGAAAAGAATGTGACAGGTACATGTATTCAAGTCAGACCCATTCACAGACCCATACCATACATTAACATTCTAATTGAATCACAATAAAAGATTTTAAGTCCAACACATTCAATAAGTATGCCTAAAAAGTTATTTCTTCTTGATTCAATAAATGTCAATATTAATATCAACATTTTGACGTGTCATTACATTTCACTTCTGTTAGATTAGCATCTGTTTTTGAGCTATACAATTGAATGAATATCCTTTTTTAGTAGTAATGTGTTTGTAAATAATGGGAACCTACTCCAAAGGAGACAATATCTTTATGATTCAAAGCATCACAATACCATTCGTTTCAATAAAAAATTTGGATGAAGAACATGTACATGTGGGTGTTAATGTCTTTACGCCAAAAAACAAAAGGGCTAAATACCAAATTTTACAAATCAATATGCAAATGGACATATACTAGACAATGTCAAACATGATATAACACAACATATAGGATAAAGTGATACATGCGGATTCATTGAATAATGTGACAACATAAACAAGAATGTAAAGTGAGAAGATTGACGTTTAACACACTCCGAACATGAATGTGACAACATAAAATGAAAATGTGACACTTTACAAATGTGACAACATGAAAGACAATGTGACATATGCCAATTGTAACACAAAACAAATCTACCTAACACAAACCACGACTCGAAGTCGTATTATTTGTCACGCATAATATAACTGACATTACAATGAAAATTACATGACCACATATTTCACAAAACAAACGCGTACCAACGTACCCACATTCCTACACACGTTTACGAATATGACACTAAATACTCAACATAAACGCGAACAATGTGACACATGCCGATTTATTGAATAATGTGACAATACAAATGAGAATGTGAAGCGTGAAGATTGATGTATAACACGCTACAAACACGAATGTGACAACATAAAAGGGGGACATGACACTTTATGACTATGACAATATGAAAGATAATGTGACATATCATAATTGAAACACAAAACAAATCTACCCAACACAAACCACAACCCAATGTCGTATTAATTGTATTATTTGACTCACTGTGACAATTAATGAACAATCTCATAAATTCACATTCACATTCAGAAATCTTAAACTACATAAAATAAGAACGTGGGACTAGTTACATTCGACAACTTACTTTTGATACTAAACGTAAACAACCAAATGACATCATAGCACAACGTGGACCCCAAAAAATCAGACATTCAACCACCGTCGTTTGCGTAGGTAAGAAATAACCACGTCTGACAACCATGTTACAGACCCCCATTCAAACCTAAACATCAAGACATAAATCCCATATTTGAGAACACATCAACAAATCATATACAAAATCGGCAACCCACCTAACCCCCATTCAAAAACACCAGCAAATAACTCACATAACATGCCAGATCAACAACTCACACATATATTGATGACTTCGAACCAAAAACTATTAAGAACTCAAATAGTCATAAAGCACACAAAATATACAACTCATGTTACAACTTTTGACCAATATAAACCGAAAATGTCAATAATTCCATATTCACATAAACCCTAGTTATGGGTTGCCTACCAAAATCAAACGAATCAACATTATAAAATAGGGAAAAGTCACACTTACGTTTTGGGGCCATCAGTCATCGTCGGTTCACCGGAGACGCAATCTAGAGCCCACCGTTCCGTTGCACCTCGCTGTCGAATCGCACTGGCGTTTTCTCTCGATGGTGGCCTTACAAAATTTTTGTAATGAAGCTTGCCTATTCATTAGCCTAATGAGACATAGCATATCTCATCTATTTGTTTCTTAAAAAATAGCCTAATCAATGGTGTAATCACCAAACAAAATGTGAATTCTGAAATTCAAATTTACATCCATATAGATACGATCATAATCTATGGTAAAATTCAATTTCCCATATGTGGTATTACCATTATTTATTATATTTAGTAATAATATTGAGAGTAAATGTGTCAACAAACTTTCTACAGGACTTATGGAAACATAATTTTTTTTCCAAGACCATATGTAGCATAAATCTCCCCAATAGGAGTTATAAATAATTTTCCCTTATATTTAGTCTTTTTTTGTACCTTTAATTTTTTTTCCACTTTAGTTTTTTTTTTAAAACATATTTCAAAAGTTAATTTATGTCCAAAATTATATAGAAATTGGTACATTAATATCTACATAACATAAAAATATTTTATTATATATAACCCAAATCTCTAACACAAACCAAACTGTAATATAATAGTATATTTTTTTGTCATGTAAAAGTTAATGTGATATTTTATGTTTAATTTTAAACATAAATTTGCTTTAGGAGTAAATTAAGAAAAAATTGAAACATAAAATGCCAAAGCGAGAAAAAAATGCAAGGACGAAAGTGAAAAATTAAAAAAAAGGACTAAACATAAAAGGGACAAAATATAAAATTACTCTTTTATTTATTTATTATTTTTCCATGCGCTATTGTAGTGTACACGATATGTGACAAAACAATTTAAATATATTAAAAATTAATTATTACAAAATTGTCTAATGTAAATAGCATGTGCATAGACTGATTGGTCTTTAATTTTGAACCAAAAAAAAAAAAAATCATAAATCGAATCATCTTTGGGGGGTTGATAATTTGTCAATTTGTGTTGTTAGCACTGTTGTTATTACTAGTAGTAATAGTAGTATTCACCTTACTTGTTTTCATTTTTCAAAAAACACTTTTCAAAAAATTCTATTTTCTTATTTTTCGTGTTTTTTTATTTTACTGAATTTTTTTAATATTTTAAGCATTTTTTTTTTATTTTTTAGACACACCTAACATAAATACACCTAAAAAGTAAAAAAATTGTAAAAAAAATCTTTTAAAAATTCACTAAATACCAAAAATACAAAAAAAAAAAATACAAGAATTTGGTACATTTTTTGTATTTTTATATATTTATTAATTTTTAAAATATTTTTTCATAAATTTTTTACTTTTTAGATATATCTAAGTATGGTGCGTCTAAAAAAGTTAAAAAAAATGTTTAAAATTTTAAAAATATTCACTAAAAATAAAAAAATACGAAAACCAAAAAACTCAATTTTCAAAAAACTTAATCCAAAAAAATCAAACCAAACACACTGATTAGTATCAATAGTAATAACATTAAAAAAATAATAATAATTTGATATACAATTTACTTTTGGACTCATTTTATAGATTCGGTGATATGTCAAGAAAATGATTGGTTGATAATTTTATCAACTAATCATTTTCTTGACACATTATTAGGTCTAGAAAGTATGTCTTATTTTTGAATTTGACTTTTAGACTTGAATAGCAACATTCTTTATAAAAAAAAAAAAAATTTCAATCACTACAATTATAAAGGTGTTCCAGACATATCAATATGAATTGGTAATTTTTTTTTTATCAATTCTAATATCCTAAAAGTATACAAAACTTAGATAATTGTAGATGTATTATTCCTATAAATATAATAATGTTTAAAGAGTCTAAAATTCGGAGAAGGTTGAAAATTACAATAGGAAGCAATTGCGAGGACCAAAATTTGCAAGTTCTATTTTGTTCATATTTATTTATTTTGCTGTGAAATACATTTTTTTAACTGGTGAAAAATAGAAAGATTTATGTTTTGGTTGAAACACTAATAAATTTTAAATGGTGATCTCATAATCTGTTTTGTCCTCCATTTTTTTCTTATGGACTCAAATGTCTCATTCTAGTGTGAATTACATAAAATGTCAGGTGAAAACATACGTGTGCTATATGTTGAGGGACAAATGTGAGTTTTCTCATAATGTTGAAATTACGAAACGTAACATTTCAAAAAAATTCATTAGTGTATTTTTCCCAAACGTAACTCTATAATGTAACACTCCAAAAACGTAACACACCAATATAATACACTAAAAAACTCTTTAGTATATTTTTTTTAAACGTAACAACGTAACATTTCAAAAAAACTCCTCAGTATATAACACTCCAACCAATCTTACACACTAAAAACTCAACGGTATACTTTTATCAAATGTAACAACATAACATTCCAAAAAAATTTCTTAATATATTTTTTTTCCAAACGTAACACTCCAATCAATGTAACACACAAAAACTCCATAGTATACTTTTTCCAAACGTAATACTTCAATGTAATACACTAAAATATTCCTTAGTATACTTTTTCTCAAACGTAACAACATAATATTACAAAAAAGCTCCTTAATGTATTTTTTTCCAAACGTAACACACAATCAATGTAATGCACAAAAATTCCTTAGTGTATTTTTCTGAATATAATACTCTATTGTAACACTCCAATGTAACACCAGAAAATCACACTAACATAAATGTAGATTTCCATGCTCGACAACCAATACTTCAGCTACCAGTTTCCCCAAAAAGAATCTTACGCATCTTACCTTTCTATTCCCAGCCAAAAAAGCAAATCAGAAAATTAGAAAAATAAATTACAAAACGAAATTTATTTAAACTCAAATGACACTAAATCAAATAAATATAAATTTCCGAAAGAAAATGAACTAATTGGTTCATACGAAAATTTTAGGACTAAATGGATCAACATTCTCCCTTATGAGATTTATGGGTAGATTTTCCAAAACTTCGATTTTTCATAGTTTTAAGAAGTTTCACAATTTAGAATTGGAAGTCCCTCAATTGTTGAACTTTTCAATTTCCAGAAAACATTTTCTAATTATTCATATAAAAATCAAATGAAAAAGTTTAAAAAATGAAATATGTTGGTGACAATATCAAAAAAAATATATTTTATTAATAAATAATACGAAAAAAATGAGATATAAATAGATCAGGCTAAGATACAAATATCTCGTTTTCTTTGAGGAGATCAAACCTACTATGATAGAAAGAGTCCAAACATCGATGCAGCAATTACTAAACTCTAACTTGTCCCCTTCAATATACAACAGCTTGACTACTTGTCGTATAGTTCAGGCCAACTCTGCATAAAAATGGTGAATCCAAAGCTCCATTACACTACAAAAAAATTGATTTTTTGCGATGGTAAAATACCGTCGCAAATACCCAAAACGCCGTCTCAAAAGGTTTTTTGCGACGGTAAGTGGCCTTTTGCGACGGCACGTGGGGGGTCGCAACAGAGGGGGTTGCAAAAGGACTTTAGCGACGGTATGACGCCGTCACCTTTGGTTTGCGACGGCAAAGAAGCCTTTTTGCGACGGAAAAATGCCGTAGCCATTAACGCGTGCAAATTTGACTTTTTTTGAGACGGCACTGTTTTGCCGTCGCTAAAAGGGGTATTTGCGACGACAAAAGTACCGTCGCTAAAGGGTTATTTGAGACAGCACTTGTTGCCGTCGCTAAAGTACTATTGGCGACGGCAAATTACACCGTCGCTAAAAATCATCATTTTCAACCAAAACCCCTATTTGAGACGGTGAGTAGGCTGCCGTCTCAAAAAAATAATAATAAAATAAAATAAAAATAATTTATATATCATATTAGATAGATATATGTGCTTGTGTATATGGTATAATATATATATATATATATATATATTTGCCTTTCTAATGATGAAATTCGGATTCCGTCCCTATATATACATTATCAAAATACCTTAAAATTGATAAGAAATAATGGAATATTGAAGAACTTTGGCGACAAGAGAACTGCCCAAAAAAAGTGATTTTTGTGTCTAGCATTTTTGTTTGTCCACTTTTAAGCTACTGTAAATACCATTTGCGATGACAGAATAACCGATGCAAAAGAAAACAAAGATTTAGTTAGTGTGCATTTTCTTTAAAAGGAAGATTTACATAAATTTAAGTATATAGTTAGTAAAACAAAAGAAAGTACATTAATTAATTGAATGAATGAATGAATCTCAGAAGGAGGTTCTTTATTATAATTCCATTCATGCCCTTTCCATTCAGGCAGTTGTAGGATTACAACCTGCAGAACAAAAACAACAATTATATTTAAAATAAAATAAAAATAATTATAATAATATCCAGTGAAATTTTGAAAATCTTTTTTGCTTAGAAAATAAATAAGATACACTTTAGACTAAAGTTTTAAAATCTAATAATTCATTAAAAATGGAAGACGATGGACTACAAACCAAGCCTCTCGAATCTGGTTTTCCAACCGTAGTTTGACAAGCAAGCCTCCAATTTTTTGGATTCTGCAATTAGTTGTGTACAATTAGCACAAACATTAGACACGTTTTTTGCCGAACCAAGTAAACTAACACAAGCATCCCAGACTCGTAGAATTAAAGGTTTTTTTTTATTTTACATATTTTTAGTGGTATATTTAGATGACTGCAAATGATCTGTTAAATACCCTTTTAAGTTTTTCCTTCTCTTTGTCTGTTCGAGGGTTTAGTAGCTCCTTCACTTCAACGACCTAACAAAGACAAAAAAAGAAAAAATCTTTAGAATATAAAAAATAAAAAACCATCACAACACAAGTGATGCATTGTCACATTTCTTAACCTTCCATGTGAGATTGCACCAACAATTATGAAGCTATAACCAAATGATGTCAGTGATAATAACATCATTTTCATAAGTAATAATGCTACATGCACAACTTCATAGAAACGTGCACAGAAAAATCAATGTGTGTTTCGAATTCATCTTACTTGGCAACACATTTACTTTTCAAATTCAGATTACATGAAACTCTTCTACAACTAAAATCTATATTGATTACATCTTCGTGTCAATGACTAGCCATTGCGAAAATTAATGAAAAGAATAGAGAACACATGCATGTACCATACATAGAAAGAAAGAGAAAGAAAGCAACTTTCACTTACTTTTCACAAGCACCCTTCCTAAACTTTTCAGCCTGACAAATTTTTGCACCTCTGTCATACCATGATTTGGTATAATTTGGATCTGACTTCCATTTCTTTTGATGTTTTAAACTCTAACAAGAAGAAAGATAACAAAAGTTTTCAATCTCCAGCCTTCACAAAACACTAAATGTAAATTTAACAATTCAAATTAAAAGAAAAGGAAAAAAAAAAAAAACACTAACAAAATTAATGTCCCCTATTTATTGTGTTTTCAACACTATAAATCGAATGAATCAAGATATGAACAGGATATATAAGATATTGAATGAATCAACACTATATATATATATAGAGCAGTACCAGTATATATGTATATAGAAAGAACAAAGAGAGAGTGAAATTTCTACCTTGGCCCCTCCTAAGTATAATTTCTAATTCCATCCTTG
Organism: Camellia sinensis; assembly: GCF_055761805.1. Taxonomy (NCBI): domain Eukaryota; kingdom Viridiplantae; phylum Streptophyta; class Magnoliopsida; order Ericales; family Theaceae; genus Camellia; species Camellia sinensis. The sequence continues at coordinate 156,654,983 of NC_138967.1, forward strand.
ATTCTGCCCTATGCGAAGGTATAGATGGAGTGTAGTAACTCTTCAATTCAATTCAGGTGCTCACAAGTTGTCATGACTTAAATTTTAAAATGTTAAGTGAAATCTAATTAACCTAAGCTTTAATTTTCATTCTTATTCATTTAATTCCATTACTAGAGTCAAATGTCAACTGAGATAATATTTTACAACCTAATTCAATACTAAAAATTAAATGCATTAAGTAAAAATCAATTAAATCCATTTGACAAATATGAAAGATTATTAGTTCGACCGAATTATTAGTTCGACTTTCATTTTTCCAACTAAATATTGAATTATCCATTCTGTTAGATATAGAGTTCAATCCCATAAGTTATAAAATGCCACTGTCTAATCAATTAACTACGCACTTCTAAATACAATAAAGATGTTCATGCATTAGCAGATTTGGCTAAAATGCTAACATATGAACAACAACAACACTAATGGATAAAGAAATCTGCTCTTCAAAGCTAATTAAACTAAATCCTAGCAACACCAAAATATCATCAGAGTTTCGAAGATAAAGCAAGATATTGAAGCAAAAGGGCAGCGAAACACCCTTGTCCAAAACCATATAACAACATAAAGCAACATTGAAACAAACACTGAGAGAGAGCATATACATATTTAGCACCAAAAAAAAAAGGGTATGGAAAGTGAAAAACAGAGCTAGATCTGAGCTAATCGAGCAATGTAAGAAGGGGATCTGAGCTAATCGAGCAATAAAATTTAAAAATTAAAAAAAATAAAAAATAAAAAAAGGATTTTCAAACAAATACTTATTCAATTTCTTGTAATTTTCTCAGCCAACCAAACAAAAGTAAGAAATTAGCTTCTCTCATTTCATTTCCTTTTCCTTTCTTTTCCCCTTACTTTTCCTTCCCCTTATAACAAATTCAAGATCCAAGTTTTTAGCAAAAGGAAAGCCACCAAAACTACAATTCATCATTATACAAATTCCCAATTATTCAATCACTCTAATTGCATAAAGCAAATGAGCCAAAACCCCCAATAATCTACTTCCCCAAGCCCCCCGCAACACACACACACACACACACACACACAAAAGCAAATTCAATACATTATCATCAAGAAGCCTAAACATGAATTCAAAGCTGAAATAACCCTGTAAAACTCAACATAATCAAATACCACTTTAGTCTACAATTAAGAAATAAGCAAACCCACAAATAAAATACGTTCTTCATCCGAGTCTTGACCTCGGATTTCCGAGCTTTGTTGTAGACACGCCTCTTCTCTGCTTGACGAGCTCTCTTCGCAGCCAAATCGGCCTTTTTATTCGGAGCAGCCTCGCAAACAGTCGAGTGACGAGTCGGCCTCACAACAGGGCTGCTCCGACGCCGCTCGCCGTCGATCGCGAGAGAGAGAGGGAGGGGTAAGAAGAGATCGGGGATTTTTTGTTCGGGGGGGAGGAATGGGAAAAAAAGGGGGGGAGAAGGGAGCGGGAATGGGAAAAAAAAAGGGCGGGGATAAAAAATAATTTTTTTTTTTAGTCACAAATGAAATTTAAATAACAAAATAATGTCCTTTAATTCTTTTTTCTTTTTTTTTTTTTGGCGACGGAGGTTGCCTTTGTCAAAAAAATTTATTTTTTGTTAAAATATATATTTTTTTGTAGTTAATGAATTTTTTAAAAAAATTTCTCTTTTTTTTTAGTTATTAAGATTGAAAATTTATTTGTTTCATTTTTATTTTAATTAAAAAAAAATTATTATTTTTTATTTGGTAGAAGTAGGGGTAATATTTTAATGAAAAATATTTCCCACTAAAATAAAAGTTAATTTTCTATAGTCAATGACAAACATTTTTCTGCGGCCTATTTTTTTTTTTGTTACTAAAAATCATGAACTAATTTTTTGTGGTAGAGGAAATGAAGCGGTAGTAGTGGTGAAGGATGTGGATAAGAGATGATGGTGGTGGTGATGGTGATGGCGAAAGAGATTAGTGGTGAAGTTGTGATAGTTATAGTGTAAATGGAGTGGCAGGGGTGAAAGAGAGGTAATGATAGTAGTAGTGGCAGTAGTGGTAGTGGTGGTAGTGAAGTGGTGGTGATGGTAGTAGTAATAGTAGTCGTAGAGGTGAAGTGGCGACAACGGAAGTAGTGGTGGTGGTGGAATGGCATTTGTAGTAGTGGTGAAGGTGGTAGAGGAAATGGATGGTGAGAGAGAGAAATGAGTGAGAGACAGATAGAAGAGAGAGAGAGAGAGAGAGAGAGAGAGAGAGACAAAGTGATGAGCGAGAAAGAGACAAAGTGGTCGCTAAAAGTGCGAGAGAGATAGAGAGATGAGAGATGAGCGAGAGAGATAAAGAGAAGAGAGATGAGCGAAAGAGACAGAGAGAGAAAAGAGATGAGAGAAGAAATAGATGAGTGAAAGACAGATAGACAGACAGACAGAGAGAGAAGAGTGATGAGTGAGAGAGAAAAAGAGAAGAGAGAAAGAAAAATGAAAAAATGGATGAAGAGAGAGAGAGAGAGAGAAAGAGTGAAAAGAGATAAACGAGAGAGAGACAGAGAGAGAAGAGAGATAAAAGAGATAAAGAGAAGAAAGATGGACGGGAGACACAGAGAGAAAGAGAGAGAGAGACAGACAGACAGACAGACAAAGAAGAGTGATGAGTGATAAGTAAGAGAGAGAAAGAGAAGAGAGACAAAAACATAGAGAGAAAGAAAGAGACAGACAGACAGACAAAGAAGAGTGATGCGTGAGAGAGAGAGACAAGAGAGACAGAGACAGAGACACATAGAGAAAGAGACAGACAGACAGACAGACAGACAGAGAAGAGTTATGAGTGAGAAAGAGAAAGAGAAGAGAGACAGAGACAGAGAGATAGAAAGATGAAAAAATGGGTAAAAAGAGAAATGTTCAAAAGAGTACGACGACGTCGTTTTTATTTTTTTATTTTTTTTTTGTAACAGAAAAATACCGTTGCATTTATTTAAACCATTTTATGACTATATATATATGAAGCCGTTTTAAAGCCACAATATATATATATATATATATTTTTAATTTTTTTTTTTGCAACGGTACGTATTACAATCGCAAAAAACTATTTTTTTTTTTTGCGACTGTAGCTGGTACCGTCGCAAAAACTCTTTTTTTTTTTTTTGCGACAGCAATTTCTGCCGTCGCAAGCAAATACTCTATTTTTTGCGACGGCAAGTTGTGCCGTCTCAAAAAGTCACATTTTTTGGCGACGGCAAGTTGTGCCGTCTCAAAAAGTCACATTTTTTGAGACGAGAAGTTGTGCCGTCTCTAAAAGTCACATTTTTTGCGACGGCAAGTTGTGCCGTCTCAAAAAGTCACATTTTTTTTGCGACGGCAAGTTGTGCCTTCTCAAAAAGTCACATTTTTTGCGACGGCAAGTTGTGCCGTCGCAAAAAGTCATTTTTTGCGACGGCAAATGTGCCGTCGCAAAAAGTTCCGTCGCATAAGCCCACTTTTCTTGTAGTGTTAAGAAAATCATCATTCTTTAACTAGTAATCTCTCAAGTGTTAAAAGAGTTGGTATAGAGATGAGTAGATGAGATAAATAATTTATAGGTTACTAGGATCTTACAAATTACACAAAAAATAATGATCCATTATACTAGAGAAAGGGGAGAGTCTTAAAGCCTCCAAACACTAACTCACCACAAAGCCCATGACCTTCCAATAATCCTCATTCATGGACAAGACAAATGGTCACAAAATAAAATAAATAAATAACCAAAAATATTAAAATGGTCAAACAAAATATTTCTCTTCTACAAACATACATAGAATTATTTTACAAAAACTCAAAAGTTCCATTGTTTGGAAATTGAGAAATTTCTCTGTTTCACCAAATAGAGAATTTTTGACTTTCTAATTATTCATGGAGAAATGCCTTGGACCCCAGTGGGGGTGACCTCCACCACCCCCACTGTTTTCTGATTGGTTGAAATTTTATTTTATTTTATTTTTTAAGTCTTGAGAGCACATGAGGACACGTGAAGCTGGAGGGGGTGCTGGGGGTCACCCCCATTGGGAGTCCCCAGCACGGTTGTTATTCATGTAACAATTAGTTTAAAACTAAATCAAATGAAAGAAATTCATCTAAGGGACTTTTGAAATTAAAAATAAATGAAATAGGTCTTTCAATAGAAAAGTTCTAGGTTAGCGTACGCAAAACTTCTTGATGAGTGTATAGATATACATATATAAATATATGTTCATCGATTCACAATGGAATGGTTGGTTCTTCAAAAATAAATATTATATATATAATCTGCAATGAAAGTTATGATATTATCAAATTTTAAAAAATAATAAAAATAAAAAATGTACTAATCTTGTTTGACAGATCATAATAAATAGGTTTTAAACTTATAAATTTTACAAATGTGTAAAATAAAAATTATTCAGTCTAGTTAGTTTGGTTTCAAAATTTTATTCTTAATTTCTTTGAATAATATGAATCAGTTTGTTAAAAATAAATATTAAAAATATTTTTATCCTAAAAAGAGAAAATTATATGAAAGTGAATGTTTTTTATTTTATATTTCATTTTTTCCCACCAAACTAGCTTTTAATTTTAATTTATACATTTTTTCATAAATAAATTTGAAAAACGAAACTAAACTATGCAATTACATTTTAAAATCTAAAAAATAAAAAATAGAAAATTACCATGTACAGCTTTAAACTAATAGTGTTTATCCAAGTGATAAAAAATGATTTTTTAAAGAGTAATACTATGCATCCCCAAAAATTTTCCAAAATCTTCATTTTGTGATTTACATTTATTCTATATATAGATCTTATACTACACAAATTATTTTTCACCACACCATCACTCACCCAAAATCTACCATATTTGTTTCTCAAAACGTTCATCAATAGCCAATTACTCAATAATCCTTATATCACGAAGTTTCGTTGGTAAAGACACCCACTGCTCCTATCTCATAGGCTCAAGATTATTGGAAAACTTAAATATAAAAATTTATCTGATTAAATCTTTAAAAAATTGTGGCCTTTAACACTAAATTTTTATTTTTATTTTTTTGACAAAATTTATTTTACCTTCCTGTGATATAATTTGATAGCACTTTATCCACTATCTTTTAAAAATAGTCATATGTCCCCATGTAGTTTGGACAAAAATGCAACCATTAACATGGTTAATTATAGATGTGAAATGATTATAATACCCTCAAACTCTATATTTTTATTATTTTCTCTCTCTCATCTCTCATACACATAATTTATAATGTCTAGTATTAATTCAATTAAATTACAATTAATTATAAATTCTTAATTATTTATTGTAATTTGTAAATTTTTATTCTATTTTTAATTTAATTATATTTTAGATCACAATAAATCCTAAATACTCAACTATTTCATGTAGTTAATAACTTTTTAATCTAATTTTAATATAATTATATTTTAGATCATAATTAATCCTAAATTCTTAATTATTTATTATAATTTCTAACATGTTAATCTTACTTTAATTTAATTACATTTTAGATCAATTCTTAATTATTGTTTATTTTATACTTATTTAATTATATTTTAATTTATTTTATTTTAATTAGCATATTAATCTAATTTTAAGTTTGGAGAAAATGGGAGTAAAAATGTCCTTCTCTTGTATTAATTTCATTCTAATTTTTTAGAGAACAAAACCTACTCTTGAAATTGGTGTGTGTAATATACTTTCCGTAGTTTGGATAGAAAATTGATAGTAGCATTTTAGTTTAAAATCACATAAAGATTTTTTGATTATATTTAAACAATAAGAATGTAAACTATTCTGACTCCAAACTACAAGGGGTTAAAATAAATTTAATCCTTAACTTAATAGTTAAGTCATCTCAGCTCTCATACTCTCACCTAAATTATTGTCCGTCGAAATGTTTTCGACCACATTTTTTTCATTACAAACCTTCTTTCCAATAAGTTTCCAAGAAATTTCCAGCTACTTTTTAGCTGGAAAGTATAACTTGATGCCCACCACTCCTTCCTCACCATGATTCTTTGGGGTAATGGTGACAGACCTTTTTTTTCCAGGAAATGTCAATCTTAAAGACTTGCAAGTTCACACCTACGGGAAAAAAAAAAAAAAAAAAAGAAAGAAAAAAAGAAAAAAAGTTCACACCTAAATTATTGTCTTTCAAAATGTTTTCAATCACATTCAGGAAGTCACTTTCTATCTAGAAACTGTGTCCCCCGATTTGAAAAAATTATAAAAAATTAGCACAATATTCATATCAGCAATCCTAGATGACAATACAGAATTAAACGTAGAAACTGTTTTACCAGGTGACTAGCTAGACGTCCGTCCGAACAACTGGAAGACACCATGACAATCGCGATCGAAAAACTCTAGCCAAGATACAGTTGCAGTCGACAAGTTCTGGCCCGTCGTCTAGCTGGACGACTGAATGCACAGTTTTCTGTGTTCAAATTTGTATTCGGTCTTCTGTGCACCTAGACTTCTTGATATTCATATAGGTGAAGATTCTGTATGTTCTAATATTGTGGGTCTCACATTTTATGTGACTATTATGTAAAATATTTGGTAATTTTTTTAACCTCTCTAATATTGTTCTTTTGTTAAAGACCTTCTTTTCAGTAAGTGGGTGTTTGGAATTGACTTTTTTTAATGAATTTTTTTTTTCATTTTTCATTTTTAGTATTTTTTTTTTGAAAAAGAATTCAAAAAACTTTAAATTCTTAGAATCTACTCGATTAGAGGAACAAGAAAAGCTAAATATATATATATATATATATATTACTAAAACATAAATTAGTTTTTTGAATTTTTAATTCATATTTTTGTATTTTTAGTAATTTTTAAAAATATTTTATTTTATTTTTTAATTTTTAGATCCACTTAAATCTTGATATAATTAAAAAGTATAAAATTTGTATAAAAATCTTTTTTAAAAAATTATTAAATACAACAAAATATAAAAATATACTAAATTTTATTATTATTATTATTATTATTATTATTGTGGGAGCCGGATAATTGGAAGAGTCGGAAACGTACTCTGGAAGACAGATACTACACAGCTCTATCCTACACGATCAGAATGCCGAATAATACAGATAGGCCGAATAGATATTGAACTATGGAGCCGAGTAAATAAGAGGATGATGAGTGAAAAGTGGGCCTGGCCCCGAGGCCAAGGGAACAAGTATAAATAAAGGAGCGACAGAATAAGAGAGGTATGTGAGAATTGTTGTGCTTAACTTAAAATACAAACATTCTTGAGTGTAGAGACTAATTTGTCCGTTGGAGTGCTAATTCCGGCACCCCCGACCGGAGTGTTTATTCCATTTTAGGTGACTATCAGCGGATCACGAGCTCCCTCCAAGATCAGAAGAGTATTTCCAAACCACTTCTCCACAATTGGCGCCATCTGTGGGAATACTCAAACACATCCATGGTGGGCGCAACGGAAGACCCTCCAATAGCCACTGATGAAACGACGCAAAGAGACGACCTCACTCCATCGAACATGCTTGGACCGGACGCCATCCCTGTAAGATGCGCTCTGAACTTCGCCTCACCCTCGACTCTAGAGCATGAAGCAATGCAAGCGATCATGGAACAAGCAAAGCAAAACGATCAAAGGTTGGAGAACATGATCGCGGAGAACGAACGTCTTCGTGAAGATTTGGCCTTGGAAGTGGCAAAGTCCAAACAAGCTGTACGCCTAAATCCGGATCGATCTCCGAAGGCAGGTGGTCGACGACCTCGAGCTCAACAAGACGACACTGATAGCGGCTTCGACTCGATATCCCCAGAGCCTAGGAAGAAGGGGCAACCTGAAACTGCCAGTTCTTCTGAAGAAAGTCCTTGTATAAGGCACAAGCGAAGAAGGCACAATTCGGACGAAGATCAACACGATCCTTTCGTACGACGGATTGCAAAGGCGGTGCTCCCCAAGCAATTCAAAGCACCGTTATTCACCTTGTACGACGGCAAATCAGACCCCACCGACCACATCCGCCACTACAAGCAAGCCATGACATTACAAGCAGATGACGAGGCTCTCATGTGTCGAATATTCCCCAGCAATTTGGGACCATTGGCTGTCAGGTGGTATTATAAACTGGAGCCGGCTTCGATCAAAACTTTTCACCAATTACAGAAATCCTTCAGGGGCAGATTCATCACTAACGAGGTCCAACCGAAACAAGCCGACTCTCTCTGGGCATTGCAGATCCAGCTAGGAGAAACACTAAGGGCGTATTCGGCACGATATTGGGAGTGCTTTAATCTTGTTGATGACGCTTGCAACGACTCAATGACCATCACCGCCTTCAAAATGGGATTACACCCAGACAATGCCCTCCGCAGTTCCCTGACAAGAAGGCCCCCCAAAAAAGTCTGGGCATTGAGGAAGAAATTTGAGGAGTACTACAAAGTGGAAGACGACGCCTTGCAAGTTAAAGCTGGACAAATGGCCAACAAAACGGCCCCTCCTGAAATTGCTCAGCCAATAAGTTCCGTACCACCTCAGAGTCCTGAACCACGACAACGAGCTAAACGAGACAAGAAACGGGATTCTCGTCGATCAAGCGATCAATGCTCACACTGAGCAAATGAGCGACTGCAGGTCGATAGCAGGCGCACAAAGTGCGCCGACAAGAAATATATGGAGCTGTCAGGGCTAATCAGCTCGGTTATGTCCAAAATCCAACATATTTCGTTCTTCAAATGGCTGTCCAAAATGGTTGGAACCCCTGACACGAGAAGACAGGACAGCCGGTGTGAATATCACAAAGATCACGGTCATGATACGGACAGTTGCTATGCTTTGAAAGACCACATTGAGGAATTGGTCCAAGATGGTCGGCTCCAGCAACATGTCTGAAAGAGTGCAATCAAAACAGTTGCCCTTCGGCAGGACTCACCTCCGCTCAGCATTATTCATATGATATATAGCCTTCCAACGCCACGTATCGTACACACAATTCAGTCAGCCCCCCAAAGGCGACGCACACCAACGAAACAGCCCCACGAGGCTCCAAGTATTATCTTCGACGATTCCGATCTTATCGGCATAACACTCCCCCATATTGATCCATTGGTCATTGAACTACACATAAACTGTTTTACCATTGAACGCGTCCTCATAGACCAGGGGAGCATTTCGGAGGTTATGTATTACGAGACCTTCATCAAACTCGGCTTCAAAAAATTAGACCTGTCTCTGGCGCCTCATCCATTATTCGGCTTCAACGTAAATCCAAAGTACCCGTTGGGGAAAATCACACTTCCCGTTCGAGTGGGCTCCCAAACAGTGGATGTGGAATTCTTGGTCGTCAAGCTCCCTTCCCCGTATAATCTCATCATGGGGCGAACTTGGTTGCATCGTATTCAGGCCATGCTAAGCACCTATCATCAGCTGCAACGCTTCCCGATCGAACACGGCATTGAGCAGATCCGTGGTTCCCGACAATCTGCACAAGCATGTTATCTCCTTTCTGGAAAGACACCAACGGAGTCGCAGGTCAACTCCGCTGAAGTGCTGAATCAAAACAGCCTCGACGACATCGGACGGCTCCCTATTGAAAAGCCACGAAAGCTCTAGGCGATACCAGCGGCAGCTTGCCAGGACGTATGATTAACGCGTTCAGCCGCGCCGCTACACACCGGGAGAGTTGCTCTTGAAGGTATTTCCGGATGATAGGAGACCGGTTGATGGAAAATTAGGTACGCGACATTGCTCCTGAATCACTCACGAAAATTCTGTCATCAAACCCGACTTGTGGGGAATGATCCTAGTTCTAAATGATTCGCCATGTACACATTCCACCTTTGTAATGGAAGGATTCTTGTTTAGAAGCTGGATTCTTATTTAAAATAGCGCTCCGACGAAAAAGCCTCTGAATTCGGAGCGCCCTTCGTGGATATCACGATTGGCCAAACTAAGTCTCCGGATTCGGAGCGCCATTGGCGCATGACGTCTTTGGGCCGAAAAAGCCTTCGGATTCGGAGCGCCCTTCATGGATATCACAATTGGCCAAATTAAGTCACCGGATTCGGAGCCCCATCGGCGCATGATGTCTTTGGGCCGATTAAGCCTCCGGATTCGGAGCGCCCTTCGTGGATATCACGATTGGCCAATATAAGTCTCTGAATTCAGAGCGCCCTTCGTGGATATCACGATTGGCCAAAAAGACTCCAGATTCGGAGCCCCATTGGCGCATGATGTCTTTGGGCTGATAAAGCCTCCGAATTTGGAGCGCCCTTTGTGGATATCATGATTGGCCAAAAAGTCTCCGGATTCGGAGCCCCATCGGCGCATGACGTCTTTGGGCCGATTAAGCCTCCGGATTCGGAGCGCCCTTCGTGGTTATCACGATTGGCCAATATAAGTCTTCGAATTCGGAGCCCCATCGACGCATGACGTCTTTGGCCCAAAAGAATCTGGATTCGGAGCCCTATCGGCGCATGACGTCTTTGGGCCGAAAAAGTCTTCGGATTCGGAGCCCCATCGGCGCATGACGTCTTTGGGCCGATTAAGACTCCGGATTCGGAGCGCTCTTCGTGCATATCACGATTGGCCCAAAAGACTCCGGATTCGGAGCCCTATCGGTGCATAATGTCTTTGGGCCAAAAAAGCCTCCGGATTCGAAGCCACATCGGCACAAGACATCTTTGGCCGATAAAGCTTCCAAATTTGGCTAACCAGATAGTGCCACCAGGCGGTGCTCAAGGGCCGAGTAATATTCTGAATTCGGAGCGGCCCCCAGAATGAAAACATTTACACATCAAGGCAGGGATATGTAGGTTGAGCTAGTACAACCGCATGAACAAGACAAAACGTGCCAGCATTCAAAATAAGATGCTTAATTAAGCATATAAAAATTCAGAATGAGATAAACTTTTAAAATAAAACATGTTATTCGATTAAACAGTAATTACAAAAATGCAATCCGCGTTCGAAGTATTATAATATCTATTCTCATACGGCGTCACGTTGGTACAGCAACAGCGCCGAATCAACGCCCGCTGATCGGATAGCATCCGCAACTTGAAATGCCTTGATCTGACCATGCTTGAATCCACGATGTTCACACCGGCGAGACAATCACTCTCGAGGTGGAGAGCTTCGACACCATAGACAACGTCAAGGCCAAGATCCAGGACAAGAAAGGAATTCCCCATGAAAACAGTAATACTCAACGGTCGCGGCGCTACGTCGGCCTCATTTCTCTGTGGCGGTTGCGGAGAACTCCCCCATTGCTGTTTCTCCCTTTGGGCCGATTTGCTTCGACGACTTAGAGGCTGACGTTTTTCCCATTTTTTAAACGCCCTACCTCTCGCGAGAGTGGGTTCTCTGCTGCGATTCATTGCAATGTTAAGCTCAGCCAAAGTCCAAGTTTCTTCTCTGCTACTGAAGAAAACTCCATTTGACATTCACACTTATCTAACCCCACGCAACAAAATCGTTTTAAATTGAGTCTGAACACAGTAAGCGAAGTTACTAGAGCAAAAAGTCCGAGGCAATTTATTTCTAAATCCTTGCAGCGACCCCGAGGCATTTTCATTAACACAACCCCAAAAGAAGGACGCCGAGCGATATTGGCCACAGCCACTCCATGTACTAATTTTTGGATTTTCTAGAGTTAAAATGGCCTAATTATATAAACGGCAATTATAGATGGGCTGATTGTCTTCGGATTCGGAGCTCCTAGTGCATGACACCTTTGGGCCGGTTAAGCCTCCGAATTCGGAGCCTCATCGGCGCAATGGACCGTGCGCGACACATGCCAAATATATATTTAATGAAGAATGCTCATGACAAGCCGGCATATAACCGTTCAGAATTAAAATGCCTAGTTGACTCGGGCCGGTCAATGTTTATATAATGAAACACATGCAAACACGTGTGTGTCGAATGCAAATTACAATGAAACATTTTATTCAATCAGGCAATAATTACATAGTTATGGATGCGATCTGCGTTCGAACGTTACATTGAGTGTTTTTACACGACGTCGCCCTCATCCTCACTCTGCTCGACTTCAAAGACGGAAAACGGAAAATGGTTACGTTGGTACAGTGGCAATACCGAGTTGACGCCCGCTGCTCGGAGAGCTTCTTCGGCCTGAAGCGCCTTGATCTAACCATGCTTAAATCCACGATTTTCGCATTGACAAACTTCCTCGGTGAGCTTTTCCTTGGTCTTCGGTATCCCTACTTTCCGGCCTTCGTGGAAGCCTTTTTCATAGGCCCTCCCCTTCGTGGATTCCATCGCGAACATGCTCGCCGTATCGCGATCGGCGAGCGCGGTACTGATAAGCCGCTGGGTGACCCTTTCTTCCACGATTGGGTTAGCCTGTCCGACGGGTTGTGCCTGAACGGCCTTGACCTTTCTTAGCTCACACTCAGCTGCCTCCGCGTGAGCCTCCAAGCTTCGGATGCATTCATCCCTCTTCTCTATTTCTCGGCGGGCAGCACAGAGACGCATGCCAATTTCGTAGGCGGTGTAGAGCCCCTTCACCGCACCGTGAATGCCTTCACAAAACACTTCAAAGTCCTGCCGACCTACCATCGACTGCTGGACCTGGGGAGGAAAAATTTGTCGAGCAAATTTGACTGCCACACTTGAATCTCGAACGATCGAGTCTGCATCTGTCATGGGTCTATTCCTCACGAAGACTGCAAAACTCAATGGGCGTGGGTTCGCATCGGGCTCCCTTCTAGAACAGGGTTGCGGGGATTTGCCCTGTGGCTCCTTGTCCCTCCTAGGCGACCTACCTCGACAACGAGGAGATTCACATCTCTCCCGATCTCTCGAAATCCTACCTCCCACGTGCGAAGGTTCGCCACTTCGATTCATGTCTCCTCCCAGCTCAGCTAGCATCCTCGCTTCCCCTTTGCTGTTAAAGAAGAGTCTATTCGACATTCGCATTTGTTTATTCTTCATCAAAGACCTGGACTGAGTTGCTCACTAAGCACATAGATAGAACCTTAATTCATTTATTCCCTACGAGGGCAGCGCCATCGAGGCAATCTCATTAATATCGAAACCTCAATAGCGGCGCCGACCGAGTCGTGCCCCCATCAAACACTGTTATTCGGCAGTCTTAACTTCCGCAAGGGCAAATTCATGAACCAGCTGGGGCAAGGACAGATTCATCAATCTATTCGGCTTGAGTGCCGCAACCGCTTCACGAATCGACTCATCAATATTCTCTAATTCGACGTTTAATGTTCATGAACCAGCTGGGGCAAGGGCAAATTCATCAATCTATTCGGCTTGAGTGCCGCAGCCGCTTCACGAATCGATTTACTAGTCCTATTCGGCACCAAGAGTCGATTTACTTGTTCGGATAAATTAAAGTTTAACTAATATAATTGCCAAGATTACACTGCTATCCAATCGATAGTTAGAAGGCACAACAGACAATAATCATTTATCCAAAGTAGTGGAAGGCAAAACTCTTCATTAATATCAAAAGCTGCGTACAAGTAATAGTGAAACGGGAAAGAAATTTTCATTAATAAATTGAGCGCAGATAGTAACTAATTTATACATGAAAATTACCTTGAACTAACAAGAATCCACTAAACAAAAACATACATTGAAATTGAAGATACCTAATAAAACTAGAATGTCTGCCAGATCAATCCTTGGGATCAGACTCAAGTGGCTCAACGTCCACTTGCTCGTATGGAGTTGGCAAGGCCAATGTAACTCCTGCGACAGCAAGGGCTTTGAGCGACCCATGTTTGAATCCCCGATTCTCAAATTTGGCGACCTCATCTACGTATTCCTTCAAGGCGGCACTCTTCCCAGCCTCTAGCGTTGTAGGAGCTTCAGATTCGGCTTTTTCTTGGCCGCCTTCAATTCTTCTGACTCGGCCTCTACCTTGGAAAGTGCCTCTTGGGCTAACTTGAGCAACTCCTCGCTCGCATTCGCCCTATCCTCGGCTTTGGATCTGAGCTGGTCAGTAGTCCGAGCCCTCTCCTTTTCAGCTTCGGCTCGAGCACTTTCCATTGATGCTCTCATCGCCTCGAACTCGGCCCTGCTTCTTTCACCTTCAGCTTCAAACTTTAAGCGGCCAATTCTTTCAATGGCATCACGCTGCTGGCGGCCTAGTTCGGCTATCCTTCCAACTGTCTGCAAAACAAGTTTGGATCACCACACCAAGCAATATCATATACAAACCAAACCAAACGACCAAAAAAGAAAGTATCGTATACATACTAGAAGGGCCGACTGGGCAGCGAATGCTATAGTTACCAAATCCGATTCTTCTCGAAAGGTGGCCTTGTCAGCCAGTAGCGAAATTGAGGCGGCCAAGCTCAACGCCACAGCTGAATCCTTCATGGCAGATGCGTCAGAGGAGATTGGCGTGTCTTTGATCTTTGGTTGAACAACGAAAGGGACAACCACGTCGGATTCCTCTAAGCGGGGCCGTTTGTCAGTAGGGCTATCCTCTAAGCCAGTCTCTCCCTTGGCAGAACATTTTTCACCCACTCTTTTGAAACCAGCCGTTCTTTCATAACCTGCTGTTCAGCCCCCTCCATCTCGGCCACAACAACTTGAGCCATTTCTTCTCCAGTAACCGGTTGTAAAGATTCAACTGGGGCAGGCTCAGAACGAGCGACCTCGGCTTTCTTTCAGGTGGCCATTCGCTCGGCATTTCTCTTTCTCGCCATCTGGGTGAGATTTTCCCCAGCCATGCCTTCAGAAAAAGCGCCGGGTAGATCTCCCAAGTTTGTAAAAATATCTCCGAAGGAAAACTCCGCCCGACCCGAAGTGGACGGAGAGTTAGGCTGGTTAAGATTGGCTGCCGCAAATGTTGATTTCAGAGCTTTGTCAACCTCTTCGGCCTCCGCAGCGAACACCTTCGTTGATTCGGCAACTACTTCGACCACCGGCTCTAAGTCTTGCTCCGAATCAGAAGCTTCGAGACCAATTTGCCTGAGGGTCTTGAAGCTGGGGAAGACAAGAGCCGTAAGGTGTTGTTCGCCGGTTGGGATCGGAATGTCGTCCGCGGCCAAGAATGTAGTATAGGTAGGCTCGTACCGCAGGAGAATATGGGCGGCTCTCCCTTGCTTATGTATGTTTGGACGGCCAAAGTACTTTAGTGCAGTCTTAATTTTCGCAAGGATTTCGTCATCAGCCGAGGTCAGAATCCTCTTCAACTTATTGCTTGTAAAAACAAAGGGTTAGACTTCTAGAAAAAGCCGAATAAAAGAAAGATCAACAAACAAGGAGTTATATGGTAACCTGGTTCACCCCTCCGTCTGGGAATAGGGTCTAGGCGATCTTCGCCTTCGCCGAATTCCTAGTTGTCTTGGACATTGACCATTACATCATCAACTCGTTTGCTAGAGCTGGCAAACATCGTTACCAAGTGATGGTCGGTGTCCTTAGCCCTGAGAAAATAACGCCCGAGCCGACCAGAGGATTTGGCTAAAGTGTAGTAGTGCCGAATCGCCGAAATGCCAAGATTGATCCCGAGACGCCGGTTCAACTCTACGATTCCCATTACAATTCGGAAAAAATTCACATTGGGTTGCGAAGGAATCAAACCCCAATAGCGGAGGACGACCCTAAGAAATGGGTGTAGGGGAAAGCGAACTCCGCCCTCCGTAATGGATAGGAGAGGAAAGACGATTGTATTTTGGTCGTCCCTCTCCATATTAAGGGTATTGTCCGTTACTAGAGATAGATGGACATCATCGGGGATAGAGAAATGTCTTTGGAATCCAGAAATTCGACCCTCATAAAGGAGGTCTTTCAAATGCCTAGCCATTCTGGTAAGGACCCAAGGATATACTAAAATCAAAGATAAATATGGAAAGTAGGGTTGCAAAGAGAAGAGAAGAAACTTACGAAAGGCAAAGGAGAAGACAGAGAGGAGTCGCCGAAAACGCGTTGGAAGAGAGACACCGTCTGCCAATCCAGGAGGTTCAAATATTCGAAAAACATGCATTCGAAGGGCCTGAAGTTTCAAATCGTAATAAATGGGAGAGAAGCACGAATGAGGCGGGAAAGTGTTGCAGTAACCAAAAAGCATGTACGCATTCTGACGCGCATCGGGAAGAGGGTTAACTGTCGAATTTTTTACTGCCCAGACTAGAAGCTAAAAACGCCGACTAATTGATGCTAGTGGGGTGTTTGGGGGCAATTGTGGGAGCTGGATAATTGGAAGAGTCGGAAGCGTACTCTGGAAGACAGATACTACATGGTTCTATCCTGCACGATCAGAATGCCGGATAATATAGATAGGTCGAATAGATATTAAACTATGGAGCCGAGTAAATAAGAGGATGATGAGTGAAAAGTGGGCCTGGCCCTGAGGCCAAGGGAACAAGTATAAATAAAGGAGCGACAAAATAAGAGAGGTATGTGAGAATTGTTGTGCTTAACTTAGACTACAAGCATTCTTGAGTGTAGAGACTGAATTGTCCGTCAGAGTGCTAATTCCGGTACCCCCGACCGGAGTGTTTATTCCTTTTTAGGTGACTATCAGCGGATCACAAGCTCCCCCCAGGATTAGAAGAGTATTTCCAAACCGCTTCTCCACAATTATTATTATTATTATTATTATTGTGTTTAGTGAATTATTTAAAGTTTTTCATAAATGTTATAATTTTTAACTATATCTTGATTATGTTTATTTAAAAAATAAAAAAAAATCGTAAAATATATCAAAAACTCACTAAAAAAAAAATACGAAAAACAAAAAATTCTATTTTCAGAAAAAACAGTGTAAACCAAACTAGGTTTTCTTTTTTTCTTTCTTTCTTTTTCATATCTTTTATGAACCTTTTTTTTAGATTTTTAATTTTTGTTTTTGTTTTATTTTGTTTTGTTTTGTTTTGTTTTACATTTTAGATTCATCTATACTAAACAGAACGAACACATAAAGAAATTTTACACAAATTTGAAAAGGAAATTACTAAAGACAAGAAAATTCCGAGAGAAAAAATGTGACTTTTTCAATTAGATGCCAAACGAGTTATGAATCTCTTTCATAATAGAAACTCCAACTGGCTTTCTATATTGTGCCTATTAGGCATTTTATCTAGCCAAATCATAATTTTAAGGGGAAATTACAAAGAAAATCCCAGGTTCGTGTGTTTTTCAAATTAAACTCCATAGTTTCAATTTTGACAAATTAAACCCTGGAGTTTCTTCTGTGTTTCAATGTGAACCCTCCTTCGATATCCGTTTGATTGAATTAACGGAATTTGGGAAAAATTCTTAGATTCAAGCATACATGTTCAAACACTTGTATTTCTCTCGTTGTAACTCCGTTTCGCCTCATTTTTGCGTCGTTGGATTCACCTCATTGCCTAGTTTGCATTCCATCCCTCATACGGCTTATTCCACCTCTTTTTGTGTGCCATTAGAACTCCGAAAGTTAGCCAAAAATAAGATTTTTCTCTCTTTGGCAAAATTTTCAGATTCAAACACACATATTCAAGCACTGGTATCTCTTTCGTCCTAACTCCGTTTTGCCTCATTTTTGTGTCGTTGGATTCACCTCATAGCCTAGTTTTCTTTCCACCCTTGATACGCCTTGTTCCACCTCTTTTTACGTGTTGTCAGAGCTCCAAAAGTTGGCCAAAAATAAGATTTTTCTCCCTTTTTTTTGGGGGGGGTCTATCTTATATCTCCATACTTCTTGCTTCCTCTTTCTTTTCCACAATTATTCTCTCTTTTCCTCTTTCTTCATGGCCCTTCCCCTACTCTTATGTTTCTTTCCGTTCTTGTAAGTCATATACATTCATACTCGACGACACAACCACCATCGGAGGTTCTGTGGCCACTACGAGCTCGGTGGAAGAACCATGAAGGAAAAAGAAAAAAGAGCATAATTGTGAAAACAAAGTAGGAAGGAAGAAGCACGAAGATAGAAAATAGAGGAGGAAATTTTTTTTTCTTGCCAACTTTTGGAGCTTTGACGACATACAAAAAGAGCTGGAATAAGGTGCATGAGGGGTGAAATGAAATCTAGACTATGAGGTGAATCCAACAAAGTAAAAATGAGGTGAAATGGAGTTACGATGAGGGATATATAAGTGCTTGAATATATGGGTTTGAATATGAAAATTTTTTCCAAAGAAAGAAAATCTTACTTTTGGCCAAATTTCGGAGCTCTAACAGTATGCAAAAAGAGGTGGAACAACGCTTATGAGGGGTGAAACGAAAACTAGGCCATGAGGTGAATCCAAAAACGCAAAAATGAGGTAAAACGAAGTTACGATAAAGGAGATACGAGTGCTTGAACATGTGTGTTTGAATTTGAAAATTTTGCCCAAAGAGAGAAAAATCTTATTTTTTTTTCAACTTTCGAAGGTCCAATGGCACACAAAAAGATGTGGAAAAAGTCGTATGAGGGATGGAATGCAAACTAGGCAATGAGGTGAATCCAACAACGCAAAAATGAGGCCAACCGGAGTTACGACGAGGGAGATACAACTGTTTGAACATGTGTGCTTGAATCTGATAATGTTGCCCAGATTTCGTTAGTTCAATCAAACGGATATAGACAGAGGGTTCACATCGAAACACGGAAGAAACTCCAGGGTTTAATTTGACAAAATTGAAACTATGGGGTTTAATTTGAAAAACACGCGAAACCCTGGATTTTTATTTTATTTTATTTTATTTTTTTTGTAATTTCCTCTAATGTTAATGTTCCAACAGGCTTGGCAATAATACAATTAAAGAGTCAAGAAGGACTAGGCAAACGATTTTTCCCATGAAGTACTTATGTGGCTAACTAATTGTAAATGTTTTTGTTATATATATATATATAGTAACTAAAATAATTAGATAAAATAAAAATATATTTGTGTATGTACTTTTGAAAAATGTCTCCTACTGCTCAATCATTGCCCTCTTAGCCAATTTTTAAATGGAAAATGAGCCCCTATTTTTGTAACAAACTTTCTTTCTAGGAAGTTTCTTTCCTAAGGCCTTGGTACCCACCATTCCCCTCTCACCCAAATTATTAACTATTGAAATATTTTGAACCACATTCATTTAAATCATTGTCCTCTTAGTTGCTTTGATAGTTTGATATCATTATTATAAAATTGATTTTAATCAATTATGATCAGTTAAATTAATAGATATGAGCAAAAAAACTTATCTTTTTATATGACTTTAGACAAAATTTGAACTCAAATAACATATCCTAAAAATGAAGATTCTAAATACACTTCGTAATATCTCTTTACATTTATTTGTATTATCATAATATCTATATTTTGTACTGTCATAAATAAATAAATAAAAACTTCTAAAATTAAATAAATAAAAAAAAAATTAATTTTAGAATGCACAAAAAAATGGTAAGCAAATTTTAGCTAATTTCATCACAACTACACAATGGTTTTGTTTTTATTTTTTTTTATCATGTTATTAATGATGTGTTTAATTAAATAACCAAAACATGTGTCATAATGCAATTGGTAAAATTTAAAGATAAAATAGGCTAAATTAGAAAAATAATAAAAGTCATGGCTATATGTAGACACCCCATTTTTGACGGCCCTTTCGACTTGGACGTCATCGCTTGCACACCCGATGATGAGTTTATATGCTTGTCAAGTGCTCAAAGTCCTCTGTGAAATGCCACAGCTTTGAGCCCTTCAAACCTTACACCCCTGTTGCCTCATTTTTGGACCAAACCCAGTGTTCTTCAAGCCTGCAGCCTCTAGTGGCCTTCTGACCACCTCTTTAGGCTGCCGGCCATCACTCTGGGTTGCCGGCCACTGATGTGGTCTGCCGGCCACCAGTGTCTTTTGCAGATATTTTGTGACCGCTGTACCAACTGTTTACACAGATGCTTGAATCTGCTCCCACGTGTAGGGCCGGATGTTCTTGAGGGGAATTCATGTTTTCTATATATAGAGGGCCTCCCTCTCATGTTTTAAGGTTAGAAAAATTTTAGAGCAAAATTTTTCCTCTCTATCTACAATTCTCTCTCTCTTCCAAATTTCTACACTCTTGCCTACATATCCTTAATCTTTGCCTATACACTCTTAACGAAACATTCTCATCTTTGAGCTGAGGTACTTTTGAGCTGGGTTTGAGCTCTTGAAGTGTGGGTTGTCATGATTTGTTGCCTAGAATTGGTCCTCTCTTCAAGAGGTATAAGGCGTTGTTTGTTTCTTTGTTTTATTTGCTATTATTCTTGCTATGTTCCAACTATTTTTGGGCTATACAAACTCTATATTTTTGGGCTGAAGCTTGGGTTTTAAGGCCACTAAAGATTGATGGGTGGTTCACCTTTCTTTGCATCTTGTTTTGAAGGCATTTTCCCTTATGTTTCCTATCCTTTTACTATTTGTTTTTAAGCTTTTAAACATTGTTTTTCAGAGCTATTTCAGTGGTCAAAATCATGTTTTGAAGTCCAAATTTGGAGGGGTTAGCCTTCCCTCCTTGTGTCTTGCTTACTAGCCTAGCTTGAGCTATGTTTTAGCTTATTAATCTAGCTATTTTTGTCTTAATTCCAGGATGTTTTAGGACTTATTTTAGCCTATTTTAGCATTATTTTTGGTCGATAGTTGCATTTGAGCTTTGTTTTGCATGCTTGTAGTGTAATTGTCCTTATGAGTTTGGTGTTCTAGGCCTTAAACACCATCTTATTTGAGTTGATTGCATTTATTTATGGCTTTCCATACTTGTGATCACTCTTATTCACCTCTGCAACCTCCCTCCTTTCTTGGCTTTTGTTTTGCTTTGAAAGTGGTTCAAACAACTTGTTTGTTTAAAGCACGAGATTGAAATGTCATGCTTAAAGGTTTAATCCCTTAGGGGGTTCATTACCAACGATATGATGTCTTTTTTATGCCTAAGACAACACTTGGTTTGAGCTTTCTTTCCATTTAGAGGACTTAATCTCACCATTGGACTCAATGAATTAAAGAATGGTTGGTAATCAACATGAAGTAATTAAAATGGGACTAAAATGATGCAAGATAATAATTGGTTTTGTGTTCAATCGTACGTTAATTGAACGCATGGAAACTTGGGCCATTTCATACTTACTAGTGATGAAATGATTCAAGTTTCCAAGGTCACCACTTCCCTTGATCAATTCATGAAAGGGAGGAGGTTAGAGTACTATTTTGTTATATTTATTGAACTTGCACACTTTGATGCATAAGCCTTCATGCAATGAAATTGCTTGAGTTGATGGTTTGTGGACCAAGTTTGTCTCTCCTTTGATCTATTCATGATAAGGTGAGGTGAATTGTGCAAACAAACCATTGAGAATACCCTGTGCATGCTCTGTTTGTTCTCTGGTACAACAAGATGAACTGTGCAGCAGTGGCCGGCAGGCCATCATCAGTGGATGGCCGGCCCTCTGCCGGTCACCAATGCAAAGTCTAGTAGTGTCTTTCTTGAGCAGAGCAGAGCTATTTTGGAGGTGGACAAAAGTGTATGTGTTCTACTATGCAACAGAGACCTTCTGGAAGCAAAAAGTGGCCTTTTCGGGTGGAAACCGAGCACGTGCATGAACATTTCTCGAGTATCGAGCCCGTTTAGTTTAAATACTTAGTTTAGTATTTGTTGTAATTAATTAGTTAATTAACTAGTTGTTTGATTTCGTCTTGTAATTATTTAAGTTAACTAGAATTGTTAATTCATTTGTTGTAATAATTAGTTAAGTAGCTTAGCTAATGTAATTTGTTTTGTAATAATTAGTTTAGCTTTAATTAGTTAGCTAGTTAGTTAGTTTATTCATTCGGACTCTCCTTCGTGAGAGCGTAATGTAATAATGTATATGTCTTCCAACCCCACGTCTTTCTCCCTTTTATTTACTAGCTTATGTTGGTTAGTTTAGGGCATCATGTTTTGTTTAACTTACTTCATGTTTGCATCCATTCGTATTGCATGCACCGAGACTCAGTGCATCATTCTAACTTGCATTGTTAGCTTAGTGCTTCTTTGAATACATGCTTAGACCGCATGCTATCAAAATTAATTCATATGCCATATTAGTAGCCGAGCCTAGTAATTGCATGTTGTATGTGTTGCATTAGTTATATCACATAGTTAGGAATCATGCATTTTTCTAACTCAATTCTCTTTTGGTTTGGAGTACTAGGTTAGCCTTTACTCACTTTAGCATATTTCACGAATGTGGGTGTTACCATGTCTAGCATGCTTGCCATGAGGCTAAGTGCTTAATTGATAAATTGCTTGAATACCTGTGGATGAAGGCTAATTGCTTGAATTGGAATAATTTGAGTAATGTTTATAAGCGATCACTTTTTCAGGTGGTACATATTCGAAACAATTTTCAAAACAAACATGAATCAAGTGTTCCAATTCTTGCGATTTAGTCTATAGTAATGCTAGTCTAATAAACTGGAACAAGAGCATATAATGTACATAAGATTCATATCATGATTAGTAGAGGCCGATCTTTGATCGGGTGAGCGGGGGTGCTCAATTCATGACCTTCCCCTCTCGTACCTAAGTTCCTGAGCCGAGACAATCTTGGGGATGACGGACACGTGGCCTTTGACACGAGTCATGGGTTTCCTAAATTTTTTCAAAAAATATTTAGGTGGTGACTCTATATCTGGCAAAACAGTTCATTTTTGACAATTTGATTCAAAATCGATTTTCCAAAAGATTTGTCAGATTGGGACTCTTTGGTGTTCATCGATTTCACATTGCACTTGTGAGATCAGATTTAGAACCGCGGGAGTCTGATACTATAGGGCTTCTTCGTCTTCCAAGAGGGGGGCAAAAAAGTCGAGCCACAGTTTTTGGCGACTCTGCTGGGGATTTAGAGAACTTGACTCGAAATTCATGATATGAAATTTTATCTACACTTATATGTTTCTTTGCATTACATTTGCATTGGTGCGTTTAAGTCACTGTGTTTGCCATCTGCTATTCCTGGACGATTTCTTGGAGGCTTGCCTAAAAGCTTGCCAAAAGGCTGACCGGTCACAGGCTCTGCTATGATGGAAACACAACCCTTGGATCTGGACTACTGCCGTACCGTTTGATCCTCCTTTTACTTCTCAGTATTAGGTGTGAGAGGTATATTAGGTAGTCTTGCTACGTGTAGACGCGCCCGCGTGGGACCCATGCTACAGTTCGGACTCGATTTGTGTCGCGGTTCTTAATCTGAACCAAAGAGTCCAAATCTGACAAATCGTTTTGAGAAACAGATTTTTTTGAAAAAGTAGTACCAAACATGGACTGCTTTGCCAGATACAGAGTCGCCACCTAAATATTTTAAAATGGGAGAATTTAGGAAACCCTGACTCGGTGCCGAAGGCCACATGTCCGTCATCACCGGAGTTGTCTCGGCTCGGGAGCTTGGGTACGATCGGGGAAGGTCAGCTATGAGCACCCCCTTTCGCCCGGTCCGAAGACCGGCCTCTACTAACCGTGATATCCGTTTTTGAAAACTTTATGTGTTCTTATTCCAATTATTAGCCTAGAATTACTATGTTATGCGCACAGCAAACAAGTATAGACTAAATCGCCTAAATTGGAACAAAACATTTCATGTTTGTTTTGAAAATGGTTTGCTACTCGCAAGTAGGCTAAAATGCAGATTTTGCCACCCTCAAGTGGGCTTTTAGAGAAGATGATTTTGCCACTATCTAGTGGGCTTAAAACTCACAGTTTTAACGCATTATCCCAATTTAAGCAATTTGACCTCCACCCACAGGCATTCAAGCAGTTTATCACATAAGCAGCTAGCCTCATGGTAATCATGCTATCATGGCAACATTCACACGCATGCGATATGCTAAAGCATAAAAGCTTACCTAGTACTCCGTGCCAAAACAATAAACTAGTTAGCAAACATGCATGTCCTAGTTCATGTTAAAAAAATGGCTAATGCATCACATGCAAAAATGCAATCTAGGCAGGCTCGGCTAACCTAAGCATGGCATATGAAATGCGATCAACTATCACATAGTCAATTTTTGAATTGAAGTACGAATGCAGTTAGCGTGATGTACCGAGCCTAATGCATGCAGTACAAATGCATGGATGCACGCATGCATAACATAAAGTATGCTAAAATAAATGAGCCCTAATCTACCATCATAAGCAGGTAAATAAAAGGGAGAAAGAAGTGGGGGTTGGAAGACATACACACACGCACCCACACTTATTACAAGTTTGCCCTCGCTCGGAGGGACCGAATAAATATTACAAATTAATTAACTACGCAAGCTAATTAAAATTACAAATTAATTAATTAACAAATTAATTAATCTAGGAAAACAGTAAAACGCCTCGAGAAGCGCGCCGCCATGCGCAAGCTGCCTCTGTTTTCCTTCTTTCACTCCTCTGGAGGCTGTCAAAACCTCAGGGTTGCATCCCTAGGCACTGGGGAGTACCACCGGCTAAGTGGAATCACCACCGGCATTGGTGTGTATCCATCGGCACAAAATTGAAGCTGTCGGCAGAGAAAATATTGCCGGCCGGCACCTTACACTGCCGGTCGGCAAAGAAAACCTGCAGAACCTGCAACTCACAGCAACAGAGGGCAAAACAAGGCATGGCAGCACAATTCAAGGCATGTATGCACCAACCATGTCTCTTATCATTGTAATGACTCAAAGGGGCATGTACCTCGATTCTCGGACCACCAATCACGCATTTCCATGCATGATGGCCCAAGGAATCAAGTGTGCAACTTTCATGTCAAATGAAATGCAAACCAATCAAACAAACTAAAGCCCAACCTCTATCACATGATCAAGAGGCAAGGCATGCATGCCAATGCAATGCAACCTAGGCATACGAGCTAAGGATGCAACATGCCGATACAAGCAAACATGAAAGGTGAGCATGCAAATAAGCAGGGGATGGTCTTAAACATGAATTAGGCAGCTCTAGTTAGGCCCAAAACAGTGGCCAATGGAAGAAGATGAAGTGCCTCGAAATGCGCGCGCACGGGCACGCAAACCGAGGCAATGGCATATGCAATGCAATGGCTAAAATGGCATATAGAATGCAACATGGACTTATACTAACATGAGAGAGCCTCAGCCACACTCACATAAGAGGCCGGTGAATGAAAATGGAGTGCCTCGAAATGCGTGCACACGGGCACGCAAACCGAGGCAATGGCATATGCAATGCAATGGCATGGAAAATGATATGAAAATATGCTAATGGGATTTCAGCACTGAAATATGGGGGAAAATAGCCCCGGAATGAGGCGAAAACACACCCGATGCATGGAATAGTCCCGAAACATGGACTTTGGCACCCGAAATGGCCTATAGCTATATCAAACATGCACAACATGGATATGCAATGAATAGACAGTAGCAAGGCAGCCCCAAAATTAGCATTTTACTAGTACAACTCATGGCCAAAAAGCAAACAAAGATAGGGCAACAATGGCATACAAAAACGGCCCTAAACATGAGATTATGAAGCAACTCACAGCTGCTGTCCCCAAACATGTTAGGGCCCTTCAACAACATTGAAGAGGGACCCAAAATATGCACATTTACAGAACTGTAAAAGCCCCAAAAACAAACATGGATAGGGCTAAGCTCTTATGCAAGAAATGGGCCAAAAGGTGGCCAAAGAAGCAAGTATGCAAAACATTCATCAAACAGCCAAAGACCCTTAATAAAACATGACAAGGGGGTCAAAATATGGCTGTTTTTAGTTCGGACCAAAGTCCAAAAACAGCAACATCAGGGGCTGCCAAGACATACAAAAATGGGACCAAAAGGAGGATATAAAGGGGAGTACAACATGAAAGTCCCAAACAGTGTTGAGCCCTTCTTCAATGTTGAAGAAGGGCTCAAAATAAGCCTATTTTCAGTTTACATCAGGCTCTGAAACAGATCATACACAGGCCAAAAAATACATGCGAGATTATGGCATTCAAGGAGGATATTGAAGCAAGTGCAAGCTACTGTCCTCAAACAGCAAGAGGTCCTCAATCAAACATGAAGAGGAACCCAAAATATGATGATTTGAAGTTTAGGTCGGAGCCCAAAAGTACAAGCAACTATGGCTTAGATATGAAGCAAGAAAAAGCTAGAAAAGGGAAGATGAGGACTCACCCTTGAAGACTAGCAAACGGCACCTCTTGGACCAAGTTTAGGAGCTTTTAACCTCTGGAGGACAGCCTCAAGCTGCTGGAATAGGCGTTGGATGCCTTGTGCTATGAGTTGATGAAGAAATGGCCCAAGAACAAGGGTGTTTGGTGGTTGGATGAGAGAGATATGGAGAGAGATCAAGGGTTGTATGTATGTATATCAGATATATCTATATATCTCTGGTTTTTTGTTCCAAAAATCTCTAACCTAGACAAAGGGAGAGGAATGGTGCTTATATAAGGCAAGGGAAGCATTTAGCTTACAAGCTAAGTAAAGGGAAAGGGTCAAAGGGGTTCAAGGGGGTGCAAGGCTTCTAGAGGAAGCTAAAACAGCTGGCCAAGCTTCTCCAAGAAGCTTGGCCAAAGGGTTCAAGCTTCTAGAAGGTTAAGGGGGTCAAAGGCTCACAAGGTGCAAAACAAACACACATGCACGTGGGGGATCAATTCTGTGCATTCCAGCTGGCACAGCTGGAATCCACTCAATCTGCAGAATGCTCCGGAAGGTCGTCGGCTAGCAAAAATTGCCGGTCAGCAAAATAAAGTGCCGGTCGGCACAATAAATGGCCGGTCGGCACAATAAATTGCCGGTCGGCACAAACAGAGTGCCGATGGGTGGCCGGTGAGGTTAAAAAAGTTCCGGTGGATGTCCAAATTGAAGCCCCAGAAGTTAGCTTTCCAATGGCACAAACCTTGCATTAAAATTCCTTCTGTGCAAAAAGTTATGCCCTTTTCCGTGAAGCCGCGCAGATTCGATCCAACCGGGATGATGCCCGACTTCAACTGATCATATCTCCCCCACCCGGACTTGGCTCTAGGAGATTCTTGAGTGCAAAATGAAGCCCCAGAAGTAAGATTTCCGACGGTGGTGGCCCCATAGCTAAACTCCAAGTGTACAGATAGATAAGCCCGATTCAGCGAGGGCTGCTCGACTCGCTTCTATCCAGATTCATGCCGAACTTCTCCCAAACTAGTTTTCTCCTCTCCTTTCCTCTTTTCTTCAACTCCAAAACCCTAAACAAAGTGTTTTGAAAGATTTTCCTCTCTTCTAGCCGAAGAAACTGATTCTTTGCCCTGCATATCTCTCAACACCGAGCAAACCATCAGTAGTGCCCAAGTCTTAAGGGCGGTCAAAAATGGGTTGTCTACAGTTGCCCCTCTTTGACAGAACTCGAAAGTCATAACAATGACGGGAGTGAATGTCAAAGCCCAGAGACGACCCATTTTTGACAAGGCCGAAGACTTGGACAAACAAACAAAATACAAATGAATGAATGGTTGTGCCCGCAGGCTGCCTACGTATCCCTTTGCAAGGAATCAAACCAGCGTAGTTCAGGGGCAGGATGCAAATGATATGCAGGAAGACTTTGATAATTGGACTTATACGCCACGCGAAGCCAGTTTTGAAAGTTGGACTTATACGCTACGCGAAGCCGGTTTTGAAAGTTGGACTTATACGCTACGCGAAGCCGATTTTGAAAGTTGGACTTATACGCTACGCGAAGCCGGTTTTGAAAGTTGGACTTATACGCTACGCGAAGCCGGTTTTGAAAGTTGGACTTATACGCTACGCGAAGCCGGTTTTGAAAGTTGGACTTATACGCTACGCGAAGCCGATTTTGAAAGTTGGACTTATACGCTACGCGAAGCTGGTTTTGAAAGTTGGACTTATACGCTACGCGAAGCTGATTTTGAAAGTTGAACTTATACGCTACGCGAAGCCGGTTTGTATTCAAAACAATGCAATGTACTAACAAGTACAAGTGAGGTGCGCAAGATAGCGTGAACGAAATGTAATGCACAAAACAGTGCGATGCACAAAATAGCGCGAACAAATGCAATGCACTAACAAGTGCAATTGAGGTGCGCAAGATAGCGCGAACAAATGCAATGCACAAAATAGTGCGATGCGCAAAATAGCGCGAAGGAAATGTGATGCACAAAACAGTGCGATGCGCAAAATAGCGCGAAGAAAATACAATGCACTAACAAGTGCAAGTAAGGTGCGCAAGATAGCGCGAACAAATGCAATGCACAAAATAGTGCGATGCGCAAAATAGCGCGAAGGAAATGTAATGCACAAAACAGTGCGATGCGCAAAATAGCGCGAAGAAAATACAATGCACTAACAAGTGCAAGTAAGGTGCGCAAGATAGCGCGAACAAATGCAATGCACAAAATAGTGCGATGCGCAAAATAGCGCGAAGGAAATGTAATGCACAAAACAGTGCGATGCGCAAAATAGCGCGAAGAAAATACAATGCACTAACAAGTGCAAGTAAGGTGCGCAAGATAGCGCGAACAAATGCAATGCACAAAATAGTGCGATGCGCAAAATAGCGCGAAGGAAATGTAATGCACAAAACAGTGCGATGCGCACTAACAAGTGCAATTGAGGTGCGCAAGATAGCGCGAACAAATGCAATGCACAAAATAGTGCGATGCGCAAAATAGCGCGAAGGAAATGTGATGCACAAAACAGTGCGATGCGCAAAATAGCGCGAAGAAAATACAATGCACTAACAAGTGCAAGTAAGGTGCGCAAGATAGCGCGAACAAATGCAATGCACAAAATAGTGCGATGCGCAAAATAGCGCGAAGAAAATACAATGCACTAACAAGTGCAAGTAAGGTGCGCATGATAGCGCGAGTGAATGCATGTTCTATGCAAATGAGGTGCATTTTCTATGCAAGTATGGAAGAGTGCATTTTCTATGCAAAAGATACGAGCATTTTCTATGCAAGAAACAGGAGCATATTCTATGCAATATTGAAAGCAAATTCTATGCAGAATCGAAAGCAAGCATATTCTATGCATGAATCATAACAATGCGCGGCACGCATGAAAGTGCACATTCTATGCAATGGAAGGGCATCAAATATGTACTCTAGTGCCTCCGATTTACCTTTCGGAGGACTTGGTAATATGCTCAGCTCAAAAGGGGACACCCTGTTTATGTTGGCGAGAGATAACATCTGCTGCTGCTTTAATTGCCATTCTGACTTGAAGCAGGCTTACACTTGGGGTCGAGATACACTCATACTCTAGAAAAATGGCGAGGTCTGGGAAGGTGCACTTGAAATGCAGTCTCGGATCTTGCCAAAGCTGGAACACCCTAAGATGCTCCGAATTTTCCTTTTTCTTTTGCTTTTCAGTCTGGAACCTACATAGCTTTAGATAGGTCCTCGTTCTACTGTTCACACTTATCGGGGGTGGACCCTGCAGTTTTATGAAAGAACAAATACTGTTTTGCACAAATGTGGAGAATGGCACAGCACTCTGAGCACAAGATGATTTTTGGAAATTGAGAAATGAGTTCTTAACCGGGTATTGAGCCGACGACTGGCCACAGCCAAAACGACTCGACAAGTGAAAAACAAAGGTAAACAACCTAAACACATCGAGTAACACTCGAAGCGACTCAAAACGAGAATCGAGACAGACAAAATAAAATACAAGACTCAAATGTGCACATGGAGCCTGTTTCCCCGGGTATTGTTTCCCACCCTTTCTCATTTGTGATTCTAACATCGCTCGGCCCTCAGGCTTTGTTTTTCTGAAAAAGCCCTTTTCTCACTTTTTCTCTCAACGCACATCTCTCTATTCTTTAATCTCTCATTTTTCATCCCTCCCCTGGGTGGTTGATGGATAAGTTGGAAATTGTGGGCTCTTACCCCTGGTACTCTACCAGCTTTTGATTCTTGTTCACAACAGTGAATTCCTCCCACAGAGGGGTTGTGCTACAACTGGGTGTGTAGCAAATTTGCAGCTAACATCGGTTGATGATGCCCTGCTGGGGAGTTTGGACGTGGTTAGATCTGTCCAGATGAGGGAGTGGAACATCTCGATCCATTCCCGTCCGTGCGTCGCACTTGGCTTGATACCTCGTTGCGTGGAGGATGTGAGAGCCTTCTGCCCTTTTGCGGTCAGCTTCAGAGGTGCCCTTTTCTGGCAGGTAGAGTGCCCTTCTTGGCAAGTATGTTGAAAATGGGGAAAAGACAGGAAGCCTGACTCAATTGTGCCCCTAGTTCATCATTTTGACCATTTTTTATTTTGTTTTCTACGAAAACAATTTTGACCAATATGAGAGTTAGATTAACACACTTGTTCGATTTTTGATTTGAAAATCATGCAAGTCAGGCTATGAGCACTGAAAATTTTCCTTTTTTGGGTCCAAGAAATGGTCCAGTTTTTGGAAAAGATGGAACAATTTTCGAGAAAAGTAGTCAACTTCAGTAAAAATTCTCAAAAACTATTTTTACAAACGGCCAATGCTTAACAAGCACGGAACCCACTCTTGAGACGCACAACCTCGGATTTGGAGGAAAATTGCCCCTTGCTTGAAAAGGGCTGCATGGCAACGGAAAGTTGCCCCTTGTTTGCACGGCACCGTAGCGCATTGAATGGCAACGGAAAGTTGCCCCTTGTCTGAATGGCACCGTAGTGTATTGTAATCAGTCCTCAAAGCGATGATTGCAACCGAACTCCCGGATACAGAAAAGACAAAGATGACTAGAACCATCACATGGACACAGTTGAATTTGAAGTGTTTTAGGGCTGGACTTCAGAATGAAGTTGCCTACGTATCCCAAAGATGGGAATCAAGCCTTACGTAGTTCGGGGTTAAGGTACACTCGGGTATTATCCTCTCCTTTTTAGGCTCTAACTTTTGCCAAGGCGCCCGTTGCGGGTTTTCGACCTTGCGAGCTTTGTTCTTCTTTTCTTTTCAATTCTTTTCATTTCTTTTTGATTTTTTTGTTTTTTGCATTTTCTTCATTCCATTTTCTTTTGTATTTTTCTCCTTCTTTTTTTTTGTTTTTTTTTTTCTTTTTCTTGCTCTAACTTTTGCCTGGGTCGCCCTTCCGGGTTTTCGGCCCAGCGAGCCTCTCAAGGGTAAAAGTGTAGCTTGGTCCATGCCAAATGGTTTTGAGATCTTGAAATCATCTGAATCCAGAAGAATGGCTACTGATTTGCAAGAGGACTCATCTTCAGCTCTTTGATCGTGTCTGATATCTTTGCCCCTAGTTCGAGGGGTACTTCCGTTCTAGCTTTGCAAGCTCATTCTGATCTTCTAATCTTTTTGATCTGACTTTCCTGGCCTCTTGTTCGAGGGCTGCTTCAAATCTGGCCACACAGGCCTCACATCGTAGTTGGCCATTGAACCTTCTGAATTCAAGTTCAAGGTTTGGGAGCGAAGGGGTTGAGTTTCGAGGCTGAGGGCGATCCTAAGCTGCACAATCTCAAGAGCGATTCCACACAGGTCTTCGCAGGACCGCGCAAAACATTTTGTTTTTGAAAGTTTTTAAGAAAGCGACAGATCGCTCGTGCTGAAGACAGTGTGGGACCAATCTGGATCAAGCTAGGATCCTTCTCAGTACTCACATTAACAAGCATGATCTCGATCATTAAGGGCTTAGCATGCCTCTCTTTCTCTCAAATGATCAAATTTTTGCAAAAACCTGAGGAATTCCTTCCTCTTCATTTTTATCACAATGTTTCGAAAAAAGTTTTGGAAAACTTAGGTCATTACAATGACTTCAAAGGCACAGAAAAGGCAGGCGAAGAGCACTGTTATCTCATTCAAACTTCTGGCACAACTGGCACACGGCAGAAGCAAACACAAGAGTGTGAAAATCACTGCTGTTCCATTCAAATCTGTTGGCATAACTGGCTCCAAGGCAGAAACAGACTCAAAAGAAAGTGAAAAGACAAACGCAAAACAAAATAGTGATGCCCGAGGTAACACCCCCGGAATCACCTGACTTTAACAAAATAGGACTGACTCGATACAACAAGACAGACCTGAAACAAAAAGACTGACTCAAAACAGACTCAAAACAACACAACAAGACTGACCCAATACCCAAGTCAGAATATACAAAACTAGCATTCACAAATGCTCAAAGTAGTGCATGCCATACACCACATCTGGAGTAAATCGAGCGCCATCCGCAGGTGGTTCATCCCCCGATCACATCACATTATCCCCCAGGTTCACTGATCCAATGACGATAGACTTCGCTGAGTTGGTGTGGCGATGACCTTATTGTCAATCAGATCTTGTATTTCGTGGCGAAGACGGAAACAACCATCAGTGACATGGCCGACTTGCTGATGAAAGGCACAGTACTTGGTCGGATCATGGGAGGAAGGAAGTCTATCTGGCAGTGGTCGCGGCTCCAAGGGTTTCAAATTCCCCTCTCTAATCAAGATCCTAAAGGCCGCTGATAGAGACATGTACAGTGGTGCGAACACCCTCTGGCCTCGAGGTGGATATTTTGAGGTTTGTGGAGTTTTGCTGGATGCACCAGCAAAGGGATTGGCAGGCGTTGACTGGGTTTGCTGATCGTTTCCGAGCACGGGATTAGGGCTGAAAGGAACATTCCTCGTACAAAGGCCCTTCTCCTGGCTTGCCCCTTGATTCAGACTGCTCTCATTCTGAGTGGCGAAAGTGTCATCCACAGTTTTTGTAACAATTGCGAGGACTTGCTCTTTGTTCAGTCCCTCAGCTTTCAAAGCCTCAATATCCCACTGAAGGTGTTCATGGGGACCAATGCCTGCTCCTACCTTGTTCTTACCAGTCGCTTCCACTTTGTCAAGAGATTGGCCTTCTTCCAATGTAACCCGTCCCAAAGTTGGGGAGCCTTTAGACATGAAGTTCCCGGTATGTGGTGTGGTCGATGATGGAGCCAATGTCCCGGAGGCCAGATCCGTCACGGTTCTCTGAAGATCTTCGATCATCCTCATTTGTTCAAATGTAGTAGGCTCGCGAGCCTGGTATAGCTGGGAGGCCCAGACCGGGTGCGCAACAGGAAACCTGGGCGAATGTGGTGCACCACCATCGATCTCGCCCTGCAAACTGATTCCTTGACCTAATGTGGCTGTCATAACCACAGTCTCTTCTGAATTCTGCGCCATCATAAGTCCTGCCTCAGCAAAGGGGGAACACTGGCTATTCTGTATCACCTCTCCGACTCTCTGAACCTTCAAAGGAAAAACAGACAGCATTTCAGCCCAAACTGATCAAACACGGGCGTAGCCGACCAACTGTACTTTATTACTGATCACTGTTCCTCAGAATCACTGTCCCCAAAACTGAATTCAGATACCCGCAGATATAACTGATTCTCAAAACGCTGATGCTGATGCCCACAGGCCTGATACCCAGACTTGCAAACTGGTATATGCGTTCCTATAGAGATACACTCTAAAAGCACATAGCAAGTAAGAGAGAGCCAAAACACCCCTATGTTGGGGTAGGGTTTCCCTGTCCTATTTTGTCAGGAACTAGGGTTTCACTACGCACGCAGCGGTTTCAAACAACCTAATATCGGGTGAGCAACCTGTCCTAGTTTGGAATGGTCACTATGGATCCGAATATGCACTAGGTCGAATGGTCAAAAAGGGTGCCCCGGTAAAACCGGGGTTTGTGTTCCCATACTGTCAGAGCCCATAGCCGGTCAGCCTTATGGACATGCCTTGACAAGGCAAGCCTCCAGCAAACCGTTCAGGAATGGCAGACGGCAAACACTGTGTTCCTAGGCGCACCAATGCACATGCAATGCAAAGAAACACATAAGCGAAATCAAAACAGGATATCACGAGTTCGAGTCAAGCTCTCTAAATTCCCCAGCAGAGTCGCCAGAAACTGTAGACGCGCCCGCGTGGGACCCATGCTACAGTTCGGACTCGATTTGTGTCGCGGTTCTTAATCTGAACCAAAGAGTCCAAATCTGGCAAATCGTTTTGAGAAACAGATTTTTTTGAAAAAGTAGTGCCAAACATGGACTGCTTTGCCAGATACAGAGTCGCCACCTAAATATTTTAAAATGGGAGAATTTAGGAAACCCTGACTCGGTGCCGAAGGCCACATGTCCGTCATCACCGGAGTTGTCTCGGCTCGGGAGCTTGGGTACGATCGGGGAAGGTCAGCTATGAGCACCCCTTTCGCCCAGTCCGAAGACCGGCCTCTACTAACCGTGATATCCGTTTTTGAAAACTTTATGTGTTCTTATTCCAATTATTAGCCTAGAATTACTATGTTATGCGCACAGCAAACAAGTATAGACTAAATCGCCTAAATTGGAACAAAACATTTCATGTTTGTTTTGAAAATGGTTTGCTACTCGCAAGTAGGCTAAAATGCAGATTTTGCCACCCTCAAGTGGGCTTTTAGAGAAGATGATTTTGCCACTATCTAGTGGGCTTAAAACTCACAGTTTTAACGCATTATCCCAATTGAAGCAATTTGACCTCCACCCACAGGCATTCAAGCAGTTTATCATATAAGCAGCTAGCCTCATGGTAATCATGCTATCATGGCAACATTCACACGCATGCGATATGCTAAAGCATAAAAGTTTACCTAGTACTCCGTGCCAAAACAGTAAACTAGTTAGCAAACATGCATGTCCTAGTTCATGTTAAAAAAATGGCTAATGCATCACATGCAAAAATGCAATCTAGGCAGGCTCGGCTAACCTAAGCATGGCATATGAAATGCGATCAACTATCACATAGTCAATTTTTGAATTGAAGTACGAATGCAGTTAGCGTGATGTACCGAGCCTAATGCATGCAGGACAAATGCATGGATGCACGCATGCATAACATAAAGTATGCTAAAATAAATGAGCCCTAATCTACCATCATAAGCAGGTAAATAAAAGGGAGAAAGAAGTGGGGGTTGGAAGACATACACACACGCACCCACACTTATTACAAGTTTGCCCTCGCTCGGAGGGACCGAATAAATATTACAAATTAATTAACTACGCAAGCTAATTAAAATTACAAATTAATTAATTAACAAATTAATTAATCTAGGAAAATAGTAAAACGCCTCGAGAAGCGCGCCGCCATGCGCAAGCTGCCTCTGTTTTCCTTCTTTCACTCCTCTGGAGGCTGTCAAAACCTCAGGGTTGCATCCCTAGGCACTGGGGAGTACCACCGGCTAAGTGGAATCACCACCGGCACTGGTGTGTATCCATCGGCACAAAATTGAAGCTGTCGGCAGAGAAAATATTGCCGGCCGGCACCTTACACTGCCGGTCGGCAAAGAAAACCTGCAGAACCTGCAACTCACAGCAACAGAGGGCAAAACAAGGCATGGCAGCACAATTCAAGGCATGTATGCACCAACCATGTCTCTTATCACTGTAATGACTCAAAGGGGCATGTACCTCGATTCTCGGACCACCAATCACGCATTTCCATGCATGATGGCCCAAGGAATCAAGTATGCAACTTTCATGTCAAATGAAATGCAAACCAATCAAACAAACTAAAGCCCAACCTCTATCACATGATCAAGAGGTAAGGCATGCATGCCAATGCAATGCAACCTAGGCATACGAGCTAAGGATGCAACATGCCGATACAAGCAAACATGCAAGGTGAGCATGCAAATAAGCAAGGGATGGTCTTAAACATGAATTAGGCAGCTCTAGTTAGGCCCAAAACAGTGGCCAATGGAAGAAGATGAAGTGCCTCGAAATGCGCGCGCACGGGCACGCAAACCGAGGCAATGGCATATGCAATGCAATGGCTAAAATGGCATATAGAATGCAACATGGACTTATACTAACATGAGAGAGCCTCAGCCACACTCACATAAGAGGCCGGTGAATGAAAATGGAGTGCCTCGAAATGCGTGCACACGGGCACGCAAACCGAGGCAATGGCATATGCAATGCAATGGCATGGAAAATGATATGAAAATATGCTAATGGGATTTCAGCACTGAAATATGGGGGAAAACAGCCCCGGAATGAGGCGAAAACACACCCGATGCATGGAATAGTCCCAAAACATGGACTTTGGCACCCGAAATGGCCTATAGCTATATCAAACATGCACAACATGGATATGCAATGAATAGACAGTAGCAAGGCAGCCCCAAAATTAGCATTTTACTAGTACAACTCATGGCCAAAAAGCAAACAAAGATAGGGCAACAATGGCATACAAAAACGGCCCTAAACATGAGATTATGAAGCAACTCACAGCTGCTGTCCCCAAACATGTTAGGGCCCTTCAACAACATTGAAGAGGGACCCAAAATATGCACATTTACAGAACTGTAAAAGCCCCAAAAACAAACATGGATAGGGCTAAGCTCTTATGCAAGAAATGGGCCAAAAG
Source organism: Camellia sinensis (assembly GCF_055761805.1). Lineage (NCBI taxonomy): Eukaryota > Viridiplantae > Streptophyta > Magnoliopsida > Ericales > Theaceae > Camellia > Camellia sinensis. The sequence goes on from NC_138967.1 coordinate 156,691,249, forward strand.
GTGGCCAAAGAAGCAAGTATGCAAAAAATTCATCAAACAGCCAAAGACCCTTAATAAAACATGACAAGGGGGTCAAAATATGGCTGTTTTTAGTTCGGACCAAAGTCCAAAAACAGCAACATCAGGGGCTGCCAAGACATACAAAAATGGGACCAAAAGGAGGATATAAAGGGGAGTACAACATGAAAGTCCCAAACAGTGTTGAGCCCTTCTTCAATGTTGAAGAAGGGCTCAAAATAAGCCTATTTTCAGTTTACATCAGGCTCTAAAACAGATCATACACAGGCCAAAAAATACATGCCAGATTATGGCATTCAAGGAGGATATTGAAGCAAGTGCAAGCTACTGTCCTCAAACAGCAAGAGGTCCTCAATCAAACATGAAGAGGACCCCAAAATATGATGATTTGAAGTTTAGGTCGGAGCCCAAAAGTACAAGCAACTATGGCTTAGATATGAAGCAAGAAAAAGCTAGAAAAGGGAAGATGAGGACTCACCCTTGAAGACTAGCAAACCAGCACCTCTTGGACCAAGTTTAGGAGCTTTTAACCTCTGGAGGACAGCCTCAAGCTGCTGGAATAGGCGTTGGATGCCTTGTGCTATGAGTTGATGAAGAAATGGCCCAAGAACAAGGGTGTTTGGTGGTTGGATGAGAGAGATATGGAGAGAGATCAAGGGTTGTATGTATGTATATCAGATATATCTATATATCTCTGGTTTTTTGTTCCAAAAATCTCTAACCTAGACAAAGGGAGAGGAATGGTGCTTATATAAGGCAAGGGAAGCATTTAGCTTACAAGCTAAGTAAAGGGAAAGGGTCAAAGGGGTTCAAGGGGGTGCAAGGCTTCTAGAGGAAGCTAAAACAGCTGGCCAAGCTTCTCCAAGAAGCTTGGCCAAAGGGTTCAAGCTTCTAGAAGGTTAAGGGGGTCAAAGGCTCACAAGGTGCAAAACAAACACACATGCACGTGGGGGATCAATTCTGTGCATTCTAGCTGGCACAGCTAGAATCCACTCAATCTGCAGAATGCTCCGGAAGGTCGTCGGCTAGCAAAAATTGCCGGTCAGCAAAATAAAGTGCCGGTCGGCACAATAAATGGCCGGTCGGCACAATAAATTGCCGGTCGGCACAAACAGAGTGCCGATGGGTGGCCGGTGAGGTCAAAAAAGTGCCAGTGGATGTCCAGATTGAAGCCCCGAAAGTTATCTTTCCAATGGCGCAAACCTTGCATTAAAATTCCTTCTGTGCAAAACGTTATGCCCTTTTCCGTGAAGCCGCGCAGATTCGATCCAACCGGGATGATGCCCGACTTCAACTGATCATATCTCCCCCACCCGGACTTGGCTCTAGGAGATTCTTGAGTGCAAAATGAAGCCCCGGAAGTAATCTTTCCGACGGTGGTGGCCCCATAGCTAAACTCCAAGTGTACAGATAGATAAGCCCGATTCAGCGAGAGCTGCTCGACTCGCTTCTATCCAGATTCATGCCGAACTTCTCCCAAACTAGTTTTCTCCTCTCCTTTCCTCTTTTCTTCAACTCCAAAACCCTAAACAAAGTGTTTTGAAAGATTTGCCTCTCTTCTAGCCGAAGAAACTGATTCTTTGCCCTGCACATCTCTCAACACCGAGCAAACCATCAGTAGTGCCCAAGTCTTAAGGGCGGTCAAAAATGGGGAGTCTACACTACGGTACCCTTCTAACCATTCGGCCTAGTTGCATATTGAAAATCCATAGAGACTGTTCCAAACTAGGACTGGATGGTCACCCGAATACAGGATTGCGTGAAACTGCATTGTTTAAATAGTGAACCCTAGTTCCTGACGAAACTAGGACAGGGTAACCCTACCCCCTCATAGGGGTGTTTTGGCTCTTACTTAACTGGTGTGTGCTTTACAGTGAAACTGTATAGGAATATGCGTATCAGTTGCAAGATGGGTATCCGTTTTTGGGAGCAAAATTCAGTGTTGAGTGCAGTCCTACAACTTTGATTACATCTGTGTTGGTAACATCATTAGCTGAGGTGCTGTGCGGTTTTTGATTACTTCTTTCTTTTTGCATTATTTCTTTTTGTTGGGTAGTATAATACCATAGCTTCAGAAAGTTCGAATATCCCCCGAGTGCTTTGGATCCGTATCAGAAGGCTTTGCAAAGATGGAGATCTTGTTAGGGGACAACTTGTGTTTACTTTACTCCCACCGGTTACCAGACGGAGGAGAGTCAGACAGAGTTCACCGGTCCAATTTCTATAGCAGTCACCTCTCACTTCACCTGCATCTATTCAAGTTCAGGGACAGTCTTCTACATCTAGTTTAGTATGAGACCGCTCACCTATTCCGATGGCACAATATCCCCCAGTCAGTATGGAGGACTTGATACATCATCTTCAGCAAATAGTTGAAACCCTGCAGCAAGACGCTGCTCGTCAGGCCGAGGTCATAGCCCGATAGGCTGAGGTAATAAACAGGCTGCAACAACAATAACCACAGTCGGTAGCAGCTTCTGTATCTCATGCACTTTCTATAGGTATCCCAGCACCTGGAACCACTACCCATACTGTTAATGCCCATGCTGAAAATTAGGGCAATCTAAATCAGGGCAATTCGGCAGAGCCGATCCTACCACAAGCCTCCAAAGCACCTGCGTATCAAACTGAGGCTCCATTTGAATTTGAGGTTTACCCAACTGTGTTTAAAGTCAACAAACTGGAGAAGCTATTCAAAAGAGCACAAGGTGTTAATTCTATCCCTGATATAGAAAATGGGTATACCGACTCTGCAGTGACATTGCCAAATAGGTTGAAAATGCCACACATCGATCAATTCGATGGCTCCAGAGATCCCATGGTTCATCTTCGGCTGTTTTCAAACATCCTGCGACCGATGGGCCTGACCAGACTGTAGAAGCTCTCACTCTTTGGCCGGACTATGTCGGGAATAGCGGCTATATAGTATGTGAAGCTAGAGGATTCTGTGAAGTAGACTTATGAGGAAAAGGCTAGGGCCTTTGTTGCACAGTACTCGTACAACACACAAATCGAGGTCACGACTCGTGATCTCGAGGCAACGCGCCAGAAGCCGAAGGAGGGCTTCTTAGAATTCGTTATAAGATGGAGGGCTAAAGCTTTATTGATGACCACCAGGCCATCTGAGAAAGATCAGATAAGGATGGTAGTCCGCAATCTGCATGGGAGGTTGTTGTAGAAAATGATCGTCCTACCTCTGTTCACATTCACCGAGTTCATGAGATGGGGGTTCAAATTGAAGATGCAATGAAACAAGGGCTGATTACCGATGACAAAGAGCAGGCCAAGAGGCCTTTTGTGTGCAGTCCCAATCCAAGCACCAGCGATAGCACAGTTGCGTGACCATCATATGTGAGCGTTGTCACCACCATAACCAAAACTGCCAATCCCTTTGCCAATACAGCTCAACAAACTTCAGCCAACCCTGCTCGATCCCAGTGGACCTTTACCCAACTCTACATGACCTTATCTCAAGCCATAAAGGTGTTGGTCAAAAAAGGGCACCTCAAACCATTAGAGCCTCGCCCACTACCTGATCCTCTCCCACCCAAACACGATCTAGCCAAGTAATGTGCTTTTTACCAGCAGCATGGTCATGACACCAATCAATGCTTCAAGTTGCGTCATGAGATTCAAGACCTCATTGACAACAAGGTGATTGCACCCCGCTAGAAAGCAAATGTAACTAGAAACCCTCTCCCGGCCCACAATCAAGTTCATCTACCTCAAAATCTAAACCTAATCCATACACTGGCCATCCTCTATGACCCTAGCGTATATATTACCCTTTCCTACCTACCCAGACCGACGGTGTTCAATCCTGAAAGCACAGATTTGTGCATGATGGACATGTTTGCACTTTAACCTAAGCCTGTGGTGGTGACAGTTGCAGTAAGAGGGAGGCTGGTCTTAGAGGGGTGTATGAGTCTATTGCCTGAGTGCTCTGAGGACTTATCTGAGGGGGTGTATGATCCAAGCTGCTACATTGTGCCGATTGATCAAGCCAAGTTAGAAGTGATATTTCCAATTGTAGTGGAGGTCAATGTGGTTAGGGAGGATGGCCCGAGCCAAGGGTTGGATGATCTAGCGAAACTTAAGGAAGACTTAGACAACCTACAATTCTTTGACGAACAAGATCAAGGGGATGCACAGATTAACTGGTTCAATTTGAATGGATCAACCGACAAGTTTAGGTGGTTGAGTGATGAACCAGACATGGAGGAAGTAACTGAAACAAAATCGGAGGCAAAGGAAGCAGGAACTACTGTAATGGTCGGAATGGCCGATGAAAAGGGGAAACTACCGGAGAACACTGGCGTGGAAAATTTGGCTGAGGAACTAGGCATTATGAGCACTGTGGACACAGAACAGGAAGCTGTGCTGAAACAGTTTGAACAAGAAAGGGTCGAAGACAACTAGGAAGCTATAATGGCCCAACACCCTACAGGAGATACTTGTGATGTGAGAGTGATCCAAACGGAGCTGGACAACTGTTTGTCAGCTATTGGAGGTGCATGGTGGGAGGATGACGATCTACATTTGGCCCACTTCGAGGAGGACTGGGATAAGTGCCTTCTAAACAATACGTGGTATGTCGAAGAAATAGAACACATGACAAGAATTAGGCGGTATTTCAAGCCACCGCACTTAGATCAACCTGAAGCATTTGGGAAAGACAGAGAGGTTAAGAAACAGAAAGAGAAATAGATGGAGGAAGAGGCATTGTTAAAGCAACTAAAGAAAATCCAAGCTGACATCTCAATCTGGGGTCTTCTTATGGCCTCTCGGGTGTATCGACAGGCTGTACTATCAGCAATGGACAAAACTAAATTGTCCATTGACACTACCCCTGAACAGCTTGTGAGATTAGTTTTTCCAGGTGGCATCGAGCCAACCCTAACCTTTTCTGATAAAGAACTGCCACCGGAAGGCTCAGCTCACAACAAACCCCTGTACATATCTGCTGAGTGTAGAGAAAAATGGGTACCGGTGGTGTTAATAGACATCGGTTCAATTATCAATGTCTGTCCATCTCGCACAGCTTATGCCATCGGCCTTAGACCGATAACCCAAGTAATTCAGGTATATGATAATACGAGCAGAGAGGTTATGGGCACGACGCAAATCAGAGTCCAGGTAGGTCCAGCTCAGCAGGATGTCGAGTTCCATGTCCTGGATGTCCCGGCCACCTTCAACTTATTGCTAGGGAGGCCCTGGCTGCATCATGTGAAAGCAGTCTCCTCTACCCTTCACCAAATGTTGCAGTACCCCCACGGGAAGAGAGTAGCGATTGTTTTCAAGAATTCATCCATCCATCCGCCGCCAGTGGTGACTACACCAGTGTTAGAAATCACACACAACGAGGAGGATGTTTTCCTTTCCAGGTTCGCTCTGGCTGAGGCCCGAGTAGTACAGACCATTTTGGCAGCAGATGAGGGCATGTATTTCAGTGCCTAATCTAGGAATGGGACTTAGAAGAAGTGGCCGGAAAGGTGTCACAGCTTTGGTTGATGTGCCGCACAATCCGCGTGCCTTTGGTCTGGGTTATGTACCCACCAAAGAAGATTGGATCAGGAAAGTAGAAGAAATCAGAGCCAGAGCCAGAGCCAGAGCCAAGCAGGCCGGGAAACACTATGGGCTTATTCACAGGCTAATTCGGGAAACGTTGAATGGCCGCTTTATTCGGGAGGGAGAAGATTTTCCCTTCTGCAGCTTTTTTGAGCCCTGGATGAATTTCACAAAGCAACGTGTCCTCGGATTCAAAATCTTCTTCGACCTGCAGTTGCAAGATAGTGATGCCGAGGAAAAGGCTGAACCAAGTGCTGAAGCTAAACAGAGCATGGAAAGTGACTCAAACAACAACGAGCTTGGAGTAGGGGCAGTACTGGCATGTCTCCTTACAGATCCTGCGGCTGACTCAGAGAACTTGGGCGATAACCTTACCATCTCGATGATTGGGGAATAACCGGGTGCGAACCCATCTAGTAGCATTTTGAATGCATCAGAGGCATTGTCTTTTATCTGGCAGCTAGAGGAGGGCTACTTGTCTAGTTCTAAGTCGGGTGATGAGCCAGAATCTGATTCAATAGAGTTTGTGGAGTCAGAATCAGATTTCGGTTCTGCTGAGTCCGAGTCTGGTATTCTTGGGGGTGATAACCTGGATGCCAAGGTCTTGTCCAGGTCCTCTTTTTCTTTTGCTTTTGAGTCGGTTGTAACCGAAAAGCTGGATCTTATGAATGAGAATGCTGCCGATTATGAGTATTTCTCTATGCCACTTATTTATTGCATTGACCTAGATTTTCAGAATTTTAATGAAAATGAAAAGGAAGGAATTCCTCTGGTTTTGAAAAACTTGATTAATTGAGTGGATAAGAGGTTTGCAAAACCTCGTGCTGATAAAAGCATTGCTATTAATGTGGGTACTGAGAAGGATCTGTGTCTAGTCCAGATTAGGTCCACGTTGTCTTCGGAGGAACATGAGTACCTAGTTGCTTTATTAAAAGATTTCAAAGATGTTTTCGCGTGGTCCTATGAAGACATTCCTAGAATCGATCCTGAGATTAAACAACATCGGATCCCTCTTGAACCCGAGGCCTGACCAATCAAGCAAAAGCTGCGCAGAGTTTGCCTAGATTGGGCTTTGAAGATCAAGGAAGAAGTTACCCAACAGATTGAGGCATGGTTCTTACTTGTGTCTGAGTGTCCGACGTGGTTGGCCAACATTGTTCTAGTCCCAAAGAAGGATGGCAAAATCAGAGTCTGTGTCGACTTCACAGATTTGAATAAGGCTAGTCCGAAGGATGATTTTCCACTGCCGCATATTGACGAGTTGGCAGACTTTACCGTGGGCCTTGTATTGTTGTCCTTCATGGATGGGTTTTTCAGGTATAACCAGATTCTGATGGCGCCCGAGGACAGAGAGAAAACTGCATTTACTACGCCGTGGGGTATCTACTACTATCGGGTTATACCGTTCGAGTTAAAGAATGCCGGGGCTACTTGTTAGAGGGCTGCGACCACTATTTTGCATGATATGATCCATAAAGAGGTCGAGGTGTACATGGATGACATGATTGTCAAGTCTAAAGAAAAAGAGGGCCACTACAACCGCCTTAAAGAAATTCTTTCAACGGATCAGAGAATACAGGTTGAGGTTGAATCCGCAGAAATGTACTTTCAACGTAACAGCAGGGAAAATGTTGGGCTTTTTGATCACATAGAGAGGCATTGAAGTAGATCCTTCCAAAATCAAGGCCATCCTAGAAATGCCACCACCAAGGACTAAAAAGGAGATACGAGGCTTTTTGGGTAAAGTGCGATTCATAAGACTATTTATTTCTAAATTAACCTTGACTTGTGAACCACTATTTGGTCTCCTGAAGAAAGGGAAGAAATTTCAATGGGATGATCGATGTCAATTCGCCTTTGAGCAGATTAAGCAGTACCTTCAGAATCTGCCGGTGTTATCACCGCCAGAGCTTGGTAAGCCTTTGATTTTGTACCTGTCAGTGATAGACACCACAATAGGATGCATGCTTGCTTAGGAATCTGAGGATAGGGTGGAGAAAGCCATTTACTATTTGAGCAAGAAAATGCTGGATTATGGGACCCGCTACACTCCATTGGAGAAAGCTTGCCTAGCCTTAGTGTGGGTTACTAGGAAGTTGAGGCACTATTTGTTAGCTCACTCCGTAATTCTGGTTTTGAGATTAGATCCCATCAAATATCTCTTTGAGAAACCAGCGCTTACGGGGTAGGCTAGCCCGTTGGTTGCTTCCCCTCTCCGAATTTGATCTCAAGTATGTTACCCGTAAGTCGGTCAAGGGAAAAGCTGTAGCGAAGTTCCTGGAAGATCACCCAGTAGAGGGGGATGAAGCGGTGGAGTACTTGTTTCCAGATGAAGCCATTTTGCAAGTTGAGGAAGAGACTTGGACATTGTACTTTGACGGAGTGTCCAATCAGTACGGTTATGGGATAGGTGTGTTGTTGATAGCACCCGATGACTCCCGTATACCTTTAGCCTTTAGACTCTAGTTCAAGGTGTCCAATAACGAAGCAAAATATGAAGCGTATATCGCTGGTTTAAAAGCCACCTTAGAACTAGGGGCAAAAAGATTGGATGTTATCAGGGACTCAAACTTAGTTGTTTCTCAAGCAAATGGAGACTGGAAAGTCAAACAAGAAAATATGAAGATTTATCACTAGACCTTGGATGTTCTGATTCCTAGGTTTGAAAAGCTGACTTTCATGCATCTACTGAGAGAGACAACAAGTTCGCTGATGCTTTAGCAACTCTATCTTCTATGATAGACATCCCACTCGGAGTCCGGATGCGTTCGATTATCATTGAGTAGAGATACACGCCGGCCTATGAAATTATTGCCTCAATAGATGAAACTCAAGACATAAACCCCTGGTACTATGATATTTGGAACTTCTTGGAAAAGGATATTTATCCACCAGGGGAAAATGCCAAGGACAAAAGGGGAATACCGTGAATGGTCATCCGATTTATCATCTGTGGAGGTAAACTGTACAAAAGAGGCCATCTGGAAATGCATAAGTTGTGTGTCAAAGAAGAGAAATCAAAGCGCCTGATGGAGGCCATCCATGGAGGAGAGTGCAGAGTGCACATGAATGGAGTGATGTTAGCCCAGAAGATTCTCAAGCAAGGTTACTACTGGTCCACTATGGAGGAGGATTGTATTGGTTTTGTTCGGCGACGCCACAAGTTCCAAATATATGCCAATCGCATAAATATTCTGCTATCAAAACTGTACAACATGACTTCGCCATGGCATTTCTCAGTTTGGGGAATCGCCGTCATCGGTGCAGTCACACCAATAGGGTTGAATGGGCATGAATATATCTTGGTGGCAATTGATTACTTTACAAAGTGGGTGGAAGCTCAGTCCTATACAGTGTTGAAAGCATCGCAGGTGGCTATGTTCATCAGAAACAATATCATTTGCCGATATAGAGTCCCAAACGAGATCATATCAGATAATGGCTCCTACTTCAAGAAGGAGGTGATAGACTTGTTGGAGAAATACAATGTGACTTTTCATAAGTCATCCACATATAGGCCGCAAACCAATGGAACTATTGAAGTCGCCAACAAGAACATCTAGAATATCCTGTAGAAGACGGTTGAGACCTACAGAGATTGGCCAGATAAATTGCCATTCGCACTCTGGGGCTATAGAACTTCAATCTGAACGTCTACAGGGGCAACTCCTTATTCTCTCGTCTACAGGATGGAAGCTATTCTGCCAATTGAAATAGAAGTCCCGTCGCTGCGAATTATGGCTGAGTGTTAGATAGTAAAGGCAGACTGGCAACAAAGCAGATTTGAGGAGCTGATGCTGTTTGATGAAAGAAGGTTGAAAGCATTGTATCATGTTCAAGGCTACCAGCGTAGAACTGCTAGGGCTGTTAACAAGAAAGTCAAGTCCTGGAATCTCAAAGAGGGGATATGGTGCTGAAAGACAACCAAGCTCCCATTTATGACCCTAGGGGCAAGTTCAGACCCAATTGGATTGGTCCTTACATCATCAAAGCTATCTGGTCAGGTGGAGCTGTTATTCTCATGGACCTGGATGGCCTGGAATTTTCATAACTGATCAACATAAACAAGTTGAAGAATACTATCCCTGAGAGGCTTACTGGGCTGAAAACCTGGAAGGGCAACCTAGGCAAAAGTTAGAGCATGAAAAATTAGAAATAAGGACAAAACTGAGCTCGCAAGGTTGAAAACCCTAAAGGGCGACTTTGGCAAAAGTTAGAGCGCAAAAGGAAAGAGTTAATACTCGAGTGAACTTGAACCGAACTACGTATGGCCCGATTCCCATCTTTGGGATATCTAGGTAACTTTATCCTGAAGTTCAGCCGTAATCACTTCCAACTCACTTGTCTTGTCCATGCGATCGATCAAGTCATCTTTGTTTGTTTTTTACCTGAGGGCTCGGTTGTGATCTATACTCTGAGAGAAGAGATGGCTACAATATAGAGCAGTGGTGTTCAATCAAGGGGAAGTTTTGATCTTTTGATTCGGGGTTGTACATATCGAGGATCGATTTCGTGCGTATCAAGTGGTGATCCTTTTCGAAAATGGTTTTGAAAAGTTTTGATAAAAGTTGATTTTGTTCAAATTTTACCTTTTACAGCTTAGATCATTTTTGGACCGAAAGGAAAATTTTTAGTGCTCACAACTTTAATTTCATTGATTTCAACATAAAAGTTCTCGAACTCTCTGATACAAATCAAAGTTGCTTTTATTACATCGAAAAACTTGAAAAGAAAGGTCAAAGCAATAAACTAGGGGCATAGGTGAGTCAGGTGCTCTTGCGTCCTCTGCTCGTGCTTGTGAAAGCTTCTGAAGCCAAAGTGGGCCCGGTTTGTGCCTCATCCTCGAGCCAAGCCAAGCATTCGCCAAAAAGGGCGCAACTGAAACTAGGGACAGGGGTCAGAAGCTCTCTCATCCTCCAAGTAGTGAGGTACCTAGCCAAGTGTGAACCACAGATGGGGAATGAAATCGGGTACTTACCCCTCCTCTGGGCAAGTCTGATCATGCCCAAACTGACGTCTGAACCAAAAAGGAAAATAGAATACACAGTGTGTGAGGCTGATCAACTGTATGCCAGGTTATTGAGCCATGCTATAACTCATCTCGGTCAGATTAAGCCAGGGGTAACGCCAGGCTATGTCAGCAGCAGACCTGTTGCACATCTAGTTGCACCATCGTCCCTCATTCGGGAAATCCGCTAGTCGGTGGTAGAAGAAATAGCCTCAAGCTGAGTACCCAGGGCAAGAGTCCACTACTTTTAGCTTTTCCATAAGCCGCACCTGGGGAGGGATTAAAGAAAAGAGAGATTAAAGAATAGAGAGATGTATGTTGAGAGAAAAGTGAGGAAAGGGCTTCGAGAGAAACATAGAGCATAAGTGTTGAGTGATGTGAGAAACACATATGAGAAAGGGTGGGAAACAATACCTGGAGAAGTAGTGGGCTCCCCGTGAATTAATTAGTCTCTTGCCGATAAAAGGCATCTAAGCCCATCAAGGTCTCGGCCACCACCAAGCCAATGCAACTCTTGCCTTCTTTTAAACCTTGGGCCACTTCGATCAAACGAAAGCTGGACCCACCAAAGATAGGGGCAAGAAGGGAGTGAGTAAGCATACATAAGCAGAGGGCATGTTGCCGAAAACCTTGCTAGAGAAGGTCGCCTCGGTCACCGATATTAGAAAATCGATGAATCAGACTGGTTATGTTAAGCTCTCCGTTGTGCGCCAAAGATCGAGCCTCATGCAGAGTGAGCCCACACATCCATCCCAAAGCTTGGGCGTGGCCAAAATGGGGCTGAGGCATGATTTCCTCATCGCGCCGGGATTCCATTAGTGCCTGAAATTCTTTAATTGTCGGGCATATTTCTTGTGCCCCGAAGCAAAAGACATGTGTAATCGGGTCCCAGCATCGAGCCGTGACATGAAGGAACGGAAAATAAAGTGGAGTAGGACTCAACGGAAAAAGTGCATTTATGCCGAAACCCTAGAAATTTACCTTTTCCGTGCTGTCTAAAGTCGCAGTCCAATTTGAGAGCTTTTCGGCAAAAAATGGCTCCATTTGTGGAAGAAATTGTAGCTGAAATAACGTTTTGGAGAAGAATTTATGAAGTTGAACCTTTTGTAGAAGATAAGGCTTTGAGTGGAAGCCAACTGTCAGTAATATGGCGATTCTCACATGCCGGCCACCTCTTGTGGCCTACAGGCCACTCTTTGTGGCCGGTAAGCTCCATCTATGGCCGACAGCCTTTTTCTCAGGTCTGCTATCCACTTGTGTGCTGAGCAGTGCTGGAAGCTTGTGTTTTGCCTTGATCTTTGAGTATTTCAAGGTCTTGTTTTGAATCCTTTTGGTTTTAGCAAGTTTGTTTATTTGTATTTAAGTTGTTTTTGCTTTGTTTATCGAGTTGTATTTTGTATTTTGATTGTTGGTTGGCTTATTACCTGATTAAGAACATTGTCTCAATCAAGTGGTCTTGGCCAATTCAATTCCATGTCCATTTCATGCAAATATAGTGCTCATGATGCAAGAATAACAACACTTCTTATAAAAATTGCGAGGTTTTATTCCGATCATGCTTTTTACAAAAGAGGTGTACAAGTTTTCAAAGCAAAATAAACCTATCTGAGGCTATACATCTATTAATGCTACCAAACAAAAAGAAACTAATCAAAAAATCAGCGCCAGTCGCCTCAGGCCCAAGAGGCCTTCTTCGTCCTCTTCCTTGGAGGGGAGGACTCTGGAGCATTATCTTCGTCGACACCGTTATCCGAATCAGTCTCTGAACCTGAGCAGGTATCGTTTCTGCTCTCTGCCTCAGAGTTTGTAGCATCAACACCTCTGCTCTCGGAGCCTGAGCCAGTATCATCATCTCCACTCTCGAATGACTTATAATGTCGACCTGCAGCCTCATCAGAGTCACCGGTCTCAGCATCGTCATCGCTCAAGATGGGCTCTGGAGGTCTGCTCTGGCCTTGGGTGCCCTTATCCCTCTCTCTCCTCCCTGCTGCTGGAGGAGGTACTGCCAGTGCTGATGTTGCTACTGTCGTAGGGGCCATCGGTACAGATGGGATCTAAAAAGACAATTGTCAAAATATCAATTACAATGTGTGTATACAAGTATAGTATGCATAATAAGTGGTAGGTAGAAATCAGATACAGTATGAGTACAGTGTATGAGTATAGTATGCCAATGTAGTGTATCAGATATCGTGTGTCAGATGCAGTTTGGGAAAGACTACAGTTGAAATGCCAGTGTATCAGTGGAAAGATGATAGCATGAAGTGCAAACTGAAGGAAATTACCGGGATGCCGTGGAGACCAAGCAGCGTCTCTCTCCTCTGCACCATGCCCATCAAGGAAGCTATCAGCACAAGACAGCTCCCCGTGTACTTTGTGGATGCCTGCAAATGCATTTGAATGATTAGTGTTCACAATAAACATATCTGAAATGAAATGTGGAGTACCAAGCGTAAAGAATGGTCCATACCTGAGACGAACCCCGGACCCCGACCAGCTCGTGCCCAGCTGCTGTAGGCTCAATCGGGATCTAGTAAGCCTCCCCAATGTGCAACCAGCATGTAAGCTCAGTAGGAATCTCTGGCCAACGGATGCTCTGCTCTGTAGGGGGGCCTTTTAGCACGGGCCCTAGTCGCCTTAGTCGCCTCTCTCACTGTAGGAGCCCTCGCTCCCTCGCCTCTACGAGCGGTTGTTACAGCTGGCATGAGGTGGGTCTGAATAAAGGTCGCGTAGCCGTCCTCTGCCCTGAAGTAATCAGCATCCCAGCCTACCATGAGCTGATTAACTGCATCAACAGATAGGCTGTCCGCTGACCTCATGAACTTTAGATGTGGCATCGGAACAATCAGATTTGGTAAGCCCACGGTCTGGTGGACAAATCACTCACTCTGGAACTAGGTCCAGCAGACTGGGTCCTCTAGAAAAATTCAGAAGCGAGACGTGGCCCACGCTCCGGCATACTGATCTCGTACCCCAGCCGGCATCATGGCCCAGGGCTACCATATGATCTGCAAACAGAGAGTGTACAAATTTTTAGTTGCTGTCAGTTGCTAAAAGTGTGAATCAGAACAGATTTAAAGCAAAAATGACTGTGTTTTGGGTTACCTCGTGGGCGGCCACGGTGTCAAAGTAGTGGCGACAGAATACGAAAGACTCGCGGCTCCTGAGCTGACATTTGCCATCATATCCCCTCAAGTAAGGGACCATAGGGGGGAGCTTCTCCATGGGCTCTGGGGCAAGAGCTGGAAAATAAGCATAAATCCACAACTGTAAAAAAAAATGCAGTGATATGTGATCAACGATGTATGAACAGATATAGAAAGTGCAAAGCAGAAAGCATGCAGCCTGAACAGATGCAGAAAGTGCAAAGTCGAAAGCACAATGTATGAACAGATGCAGAAAATGCAAAGCATGAAGCACAATGTATGACCAAATGCAGAAACTGCAAAGCAGAAAGCACAGGTGTTGGACAGATATAAAGCAGAAAACGTAAAGTAGAAAGTGCAAAGTGCAAAGAGGGAACTGAAATGCATACTTCCTAAGCTCTCCAGTAGCCTTCGATCAGCTCTCCCCTCAGGCGGGAGGTAGAGTTCATATATCCATACAGGGTGGCGAGGCCAGCTCCGTCCCAGTCAGAGAAGCGTACCCAGGGAAGAGTCACTATGGCACTCAACAGATATAAGCCCACGGTGTTCCACCTATTCGAAAACAAGGTGGTACCGAGGACAAATATCAGAAAGCCTCTAGCATATTGCTCTATCTCCTCTAATGTCTCTGGCTTTCTTACTCAGAACTGCTCAGTGAACCAGCTATATCTAACCATAGCTGACCATAGCTGACTAGTACAAGGGCAGACGTGCTCTCAACAACTTGATCTAGGCCGCCTCCCATTCCCCTATGTCAATGTCAAAAGGGATTGGATCACCCCCTACTTCTAAGCCTGTGATCATGGCGAAGTTGTAGGGAGTCATCGTCAACTCCCCGGTAGTGGAGAAGTAGAAGAAGTTGATGGTGTCCCACCACCTCTCCATGAGCGCTTCTAGAAGAGAACGGCTCACAATGACCTTTGTCAGGCCAGAGTAGTAGAGGCCGAAGCCGATCTCGTCAATGATGTCACGGACTCCAGCAAGGAGCTCATCGTACCAATCTCTTGCAGTCGTAGCTCTGTACCCTCTGTAGGCACGGGACTCTCCCTGTGGCAAAGAATAGATGAATCAGATAAGGAAGTGATGAAAGTGCAGTCAGATGAAAGGCAGTGCAAGAAATACAGTGAAAAGACAGGTAGGAATGTATGAAAATAGAGTTCATACCTCAGTGGCGCTGGATGAAAGGTGCGTACTCACTGAAGCACCTAATGCCTCTGGGTGGCAAGATATGCGTGCGGAGATGGTACCTCGCTGGATCAAAAGGCCGTACCCTCAATGGAAGTGGCTCTGGCTCAAGCTCGGGCTCAAACTCTGCCTCGAGGTCGGCCTCAATGCCCTCAGCCGCCTCGCCAACCTCAGCAATGACCGGTCCCTCTACCCTGGCAACGGGTGGGAATACGGAGGGAATCTATGGACGAGCCCCGTCATGTGAAAAATCATTTGCCATCTGAAGAATGGGTGAAAAGTAGGTGAAAAGTGAAGAAAATGGAGAAAAGAGAGTAAACTTGGACAAAGTCAACCCTATGAGAGAGAAAATGGGAGAAAAAGTCAAAGCTCAAAAAGTTCATGAAACCCGAGAGATACTCAAGAGGAACAAGCCTAGAGGGGTGAAAATGAGAAGAAAAAAAAGAGCGTCGAAAACAAATTTTGATCGGTTCAAAAGGAAGAGAATCAAGAGGGTTTAACAAATAAAGTGTGTGTGGGGCGTTGGAAAACACGTGTAAAGCTCGAATCTAGAGATAAGAAGTGCGTAGAGAGAGGGGGAGATCAATTTTGGACCTAAGGTTGTGAGGAAATGAAGCCTTGAGGCTTGTATTTAAACACCTGAGGCAAAAGGACCAAATTGCCCCGAAACTGCCATCGGTGGCCAGCAAGGCTTTGTGTTGGCTAGCAACCTCCCATTGTGGCCGGCAGCTGGCTAGTAGCCCTCCTCTATGTCCTGGTGCTGTTTGGGGCTTCTTCTTCCCGAGTGGTTTGAGGAAGGTTCTATTTTGGAAGCTTGTAGTTGTGTTTCGGTGTGTGAATGTGTCCCCGTTGCTACTCTGAACAAGGTGTATCCTTTTGAGCATGTTGCAATTCCTCCGAAAGGTAAATCGGAGGTGCCACCGAGTATTGTTTTATTCACTTTATGCTTTTGCTCTTTTCCCTTGCATTGAATGTGCATTTCCCGTATATGCATGTCGCACGTATGTCTTACATCATTTATCATTTGTGCGTAGAACACGCTATCAATTTTGCATAGAACATGCCATCAATTCACATAGAATACGTTTTTGTTTCTTGCATAGAACATGCTTTCAATTAACATCATATGTCAGTTGTCTATCTTGCATGGAAGATGCATTGTCACTGTATTGGTTTGTAATCTTGTCCACTTTGCGCATCTATCGCACATGTTCCTTTTAAGCATCTATTGCACTTGTTCACTTTTGTGCATCTATTGCACACCTCTTTGTTTTTATCTCGGGACGTGTGAAACGTGACTTTTTTCACGATTTCAGCGTGATTAGAGTTTCTCAGGACACGTGAAGCGCGGCTCTGGGCGTATTGTATCTCGGGATGCATGAAGCGTGAGCCCGAGTGATTTTTCTTATATCTCAGGACACGTGAAGTACGACTCTGGGTGTGTTGTATCTCGGGACGTGTGAAGCGCGAGCTCGAGCGATTTTTCTTGTATCTCAGGACATGTGAAACGCGACTCTAGGTGTGTTGTATTTTGGGACACATGAAACGCGAGCTCGAGCGGTTTCTCTTGTATCTCATGACACGTGAAGCGCGGCTCTGGGCGTGTTGTATCTTGTGATACATGAAGTGCGAGCCCGAGCAATTTTTCTTATATCTCAGGATGCGTGAAGCGTAGCTCTAGGCGTGCTGTATCTCGGGACGTGTGAAGCACGGCTCTGGGCGTGTTGTATCTCAGGACGAGTGAAGTGCGAGCCTGAGCGATTTTTCTTGTATCTCAGGATGCGTGAAGTGCTGCCCTGGGTTTGTTTTATCTCGGGATGCATGAAGGGCGAGCCCGAGCGGTTTCTGTTGTATCTTAGGACGTGTGAATTACGACCCTGGGCATGTTTTATCTCGAGATGCGGGAAGCACGAGCCCGAGTGATTTTTCTCCTCTTCTCACGATTTTAGTGTGATTAGAGTATCTCAAGACGTGTGACGCATAACTCTGGGTGTGTTTTATCTCGGGACGCGTGAAGCGCGAGACCGAGAGGTTTTTCTTTTTTCGACGCATGAAACGCGACCTGGTGCAATTTTCATTTCTCTAGTTCTCGGGATATGTGAAACGCGACCCCGAGCCATTTTCGTTCTTCAGTTTCTCGGGATGTGTGAAACACGACCCTTAGCAGTTTTTGTTTCTCAGGACGCGTGAAATGCAACCCTAGGTAGTGTTTTCTTTCCTCGTTTCATGTTTTGGCAGGGTCAGAGTGTGTTTTTATCTGTTTGCATGGAACCCGTGTTGGTTTTAAGGTTGAAGCTACTCATTCATATGTTCATATACCATTATTTCATGTTCTTGCTTATTGCATCATCTTGCATGATAATGAGTTTTCAAAATAGCCGGCTTTGCGAGTCGTGTGACTCCAGCTTTCAAAGTTGCATTGTGCATATCATTTGCATCTTGCCTCAGAACTACGCTGGTTTGATTCCTTGCAAAGGGATACGTAGGCAACTTGCAGGCGCAACCATTTATTTCTGATTTGATTGTTTGTCCAAGTCTTATGACCTTGTCAAAATGGGTCATCTTCGGGCTTTGACATTCACTCATGTCATTTCATGACTCCAAGTTCTGTTAAAGAGGAGTAACTGTAGACACCCCATTTTTGACGGCCCTTACGACTTGGACGTCATCTCTTGTACACCTGATGATGAGTTTATATGCTTGTCAAGTGCTTGAAGTCCTCAGCGGAATGCCACAGCTTTGAGCCCTTCAAACCCTACGCCCCTGTTGCCTCATTTTTGAACCAAACCTAGTGTTCTTCAAGCCTGCATCCTCTTAGGCTGCTGGCCGTCACTCTTGGTTACCGACCACCAGCGTCTTTTGCAGATATTTTTTGACAGTTGTGCCAGCTGTTTCCACAGATGCTTGCATCTGCTCTCACGTGTAGGGCTAGATGTTCTTGAGAGGAATTCATGTTTTCTATATATAGAGGGCCTCCCTCTCATGTTTTAAGGTTAGAAAATTTTTAAAGCAAAGTTTTTCCTCTCTCTACAATTCTCTCTCTCTCTCTCTCTTTCAAATTTATACACTCTTGCCTACATATCCTTAACCTTTGCCTGTACACTCTTAACCAAACCTTCTCATCTTTGAGCTGAGGTACTTTTGAGCAGGGTTTGAGCCCTTGAAGGGTGTGTTGTCTTGATTTGTTGCCTTGAATTGGTCTTCTCTTTAAGAGGTATAAGGCTTTGCTTGTTGCTTTGTTTTATTTGCTACTATTCTTGCTATTTTCCAACTGTTTTTGGGCTATAAAAACTCTATATTTTTGGGCTGAAGCTTGGGTTTTAAGGCCACTAAAGATTGAGGGGTGGTTCACCCTTCTTTGCACCTTATTTTGAAAGCCTTTTCCCTTGTGTTTCCCATCCTTTTACTATCTGTTTTTGAGCTTTTAAACACTATTTTTTAGAGTTATTTCAGTAACCAAAATCATGTTTTGAAGTCCAAATTTGGAGGGGTTAGCCTCCCCTCCTTGTGTCTTGCTTACTAGCTTAGCTTATGCTATGTTTTAGCTTATTAATCTAGCTATTTTTGTCTTAATTTCAGCGCGCTTTACGGCTTATTTTAGCCTGTTTTAGCACTGTTTTTGGTTGATAGTTGCATTTGAGCTTTGTTTTGCATGCTTGTAGTGTAATTGCCCTCATGAGTTTGGTGTTCTAGGCCTTAGATATCATCTTATTTGAGTTGATTGCATTTATTTATGGCTTTCCATACTTGTAATCACTTTTAATCACCTCTACAACCTCCCTCATTTCTTGGCTTTTGTTTCGCTTTGAAAGTGGTTCAAACAACTTGTTTGTTTAAAGCATGAGATTGAGATGTCATGCTTAATGAGTTAATCCCTTAGGGGGTTCATTACCAACGGTATGTATGATGTCTCTTTTATGCCTAAGACAACACCTGGTTTGAGTCTTCTTTCCATTTAGAGGACTTAAACTCACCATTGGACTCAATGAATTAAAGGATGGTTGGTAATTAACATGAAGTAATTAAAATGGGACTAAAATGACGCAAGATAATAATTGGTTTTGTGTTCAATCGGACGTTAATTGAACGCATGGAAACTTGGGCCATTTCATACTTACTAGTGATGAAATGATTCAAGTCTCAAAGGTCACCATTTCCCATGATCAATTCATGAAAGGGAAGAGGTTAGAGTCCTATTTTGTAACATTTATTGAACATGCACACTTTGATGCATAAGCCATCATGCAATGAAATTGCTTGAGTTGATGGTTTGTGGACCAAACTTGTCTCTCCTTTGATCTATTCATGATAAGGAGAGGTGAATTGTGAAAATAAACCCTTGAGAATACCCTATGCATGCTCTGTTTGTTCTCTGTTGCAGCAAGATGAACTGTGCAGCAGTGGTCGGCAGGTGTAGCTTGACTTTTTCGCCCCCCCTTTCGGGGGTCGAAAGAAGCCCTACAGTTCGGACTCTCGTAGTTCTGAATATGATCTAACAAGTGCAATGTGAAATAGATAATCACCAAGGAGTCCAAATCCGACAAATCTTTCGAAAAATCGATTTTGAATCAAAATGCCAAAAATGGACTGCTTTGCCAGATACAGA
This sequence comes from Camellia sinensis, assembly GCF_055761805.1. Taxonomy (NCBI): domain Eukaryota; kingdom Viridiplantae; phylum Streptophyta; class Magnoliopsida; order Ericales; family Theaceae; genus Camellia; species Camellia sinensis. The sequence continues at coordinate 156,710,780 of NC_138967.1, forward strand.
GTCGCCACCTAAATATTTTGTTTTAGGAAAAATTTAGGAAACCCATGACTCGTGCCAAAGGTCACGTGTCCGTTATCATCAAGATTGTCTCGGCTCGAGAACTTAGGTACGAGAGGGGAAGGTCATGAATGAATTGAGCACCTCCGCTTGCCCGATCGAAGAGTGGCCTCTACTAATCAAGATATGAATCTTATATACATTATATGCTCTTGTTCCGGTTTACTAGGCTAGCATTACTATGTCATGCGTACACACACAAGTATAGACTAAATTGCAAGAATTGGAGCACTTGATTCGTGTTTGTTTTGAAAATTGTTTCGAATATGTACCACTTGAAAAAGTGATCGCATATGAACATTACTCAAATTATTCCAATTCAAGCAATTAGCCTTCATCCACAGGCATTTAACCAGTTTAGCACTTGAGCATTTAACCTCATGGTAAGCATGCTTTGACATGGCAACAATTACACTCATGCAATTATGCTAAAAGCAAGTAAAAGCACACCTAGTACTCCAAGCCAAGATGATGTCAAAGTTAGAAAGATGCATGATCCTAACTTATGCAATAAGACTAATGCAAACACATGTGATATGCAATTAATAGGCTCGGCTACTTAACATGGCATGCGAATCAATTTAATAATCATGCGGTCTAACATGTATTTAAAGAAGTATCAAAACTAATCAATGCAAGTTAGAATGATGCGCCAAGCCTCGGTGCATGCAATACAAATAGATGCAAACATGAGGTATGCTAAACAAAACGTGATGTCCCTAAACTAACCATCATAAGCTAGTAAATAAAAGGGAGAAAGACGTGGGGTTGGAAGACATACACATTATTACAATATTGCGCTCTCACGAAGGAGAGTCCAATTGAACTATGCTAATTAACTAACTAATTAAGCTAAGCTAATTATTACAAAACAAATTAAATTAGCTAAACTACTTATTACAACACTTGAATTAACTATTCTAGCTAACTAAAATGATTACAAGACAAAATCGAATAACTAGTTAACTAACTAATTAATTACAACACTTTACAGAATTAACTAGCTACAACTAATTAATTACAACAAATATCTAAGCTAAGTATTTAAACTTAAGCAAGCTTGGAATGCGAGGAATGCTCATGCACATGCTCGGTTTCCACCCGAAAAAGCCACTGTTTTGCTTCCAGAAGGTCTTTGTTGCACAGTTAAACACTAATACCTTTGTTCACCTCTAGAATAACTCTGCTCTGCTAAAAAAAAAAACTGTTGAATTTTGCATTAGTGGCCGGCCGGCCACTGATGATGCACTGCTGGCCACCAGTGATGGCCGGCTAGCCACCAAAAGTAGCCTACCGGCCATAGAAAGTGATCTGTCGGCCACTGCTGCACAGTTCATCCTGCTGCAACAGAGAACAAACAAAGCATGCACAGTTCATCCTGCTGCTCAAGGGTTTGTTTACCTCTCCTTTTCATGAACAAATAACTTGGTCCACAAACCATCAATTCATGCAATTTCATTGCATGATGGCTCATGAACCAAAATGTGCAAGTTCAATAAATGCAACAAAATAAGACTCAAACCTCTTCCCTTTCATGAATTGATCAATGGGAGTGGTGACCTTGGAAACTTGAATAATTTCATCACTAATGAGTATGAAATGCCTCAAGCTTCCATGTGTTCAATTAACATCTGATTGAATATAAAACCAATTATTATCTTGCACTATTTTAGGCCCATTTTAATTACCAACCATCCTTTAATCCAATTAAGAGCATCTCCAATGGTAATAGGCATTTTACCTATCTAAACATTACTGTAAAGTACATATTTTATTTTGCTTATCAACTATTTTATATTTCTACTCCAACCATGCTCTTTATTTTAGCTATTCATCTAAATATTATTAATTTTATAAAATGCCACATCAGCAACAAAGATAGAGGGAAATGATCCTGATGATTAAATATATTTTGCCTAGCCTTGAAGGCTAGCTACATGTAGCTAGTGAATGTGAGTTGAGCTAAAATGCCTAATCATATGCCTAGTGCATTGGAGTTGAAAAAAAAGAGTTATACTAGGCATTTTGACTAACAAACATAATATACCTAGTGGGTTGGAGATGCTCTAAGTCCAAAGGTGAGTTTAAGTCCTCTAAATGGAAAGAAGGCTCAAACCAAGTGTTGTCTTAGGCATAAAAGAGACATCATACAGTTGGTAATGATTTGCGATGAACTTGATACCAAGCTTAAGCCAAGATTCACAATTGAAAACTACGTGCTGAAATTTCAAGGGAGATTGTGTGTTCCAAGTGATGCAGTTTTAAAAAGGAAAATTTTGGAAGAAGCGCACAAGTCAATGTTTGCCATGCACTGAGGAAATACTAAAATGTACCAAGAATTGAAGTTAGCGTGTTGGTAGCCCAACATGAAAAATGAGGTTGTCGACTTCAACTCTAAATGCTTGCAATGCCAACAAGTAAAAGCGGAGCATCAAAAACCAACAGGTTTGCTTCAGTCTCTCCCTATTCCGGAATGGAAATAGGAACATATCGTCTACCTCGAACACCTAGAGGTATGGACTCTATTTGGGTTATAGTTGATAGATTGACTAAATCTGCTCACTTCCTTGCTGTAAAGACTTCATTTACTGAATATAGACTTGCTACTATCTATATTGATGAGATTATTCGACTGGATGGAGTTCCAGTGTCTATTGTATCAGATAGGGATCCTATATTTGTTTCTAGATTTTGGCATAGTCTGCAAGATGCAATGGGAACAAAATTGAGATTTAGCACAACATTTCATCCACAAACTGATGGGCAAACCGAAAGGACTATTCAGACCTTAGAAGACATGCTTCGTATGTGTGTATTGGATTTTCAGGGCAGTTCGGAAACTTATTTGCCATTGGCTAAATTTGCTTATAATAACAGTTTCCACACGAGTATCGGTATGGCACCATATGAGGCACTATATGGAAAAAAGTGTAGATCGCCAGTTTATTGGACAAAGGTTGGTGATAGAGCTATTTATGGAACTGAACTTGTGCAAGAAATGACTGAGAAGATCAAAATCATTTAGCAAAGGCTCAAAACTGCACAGAGCCGACAGAAAAGCTACGCGGATCAGCGAAGAAGGGACTTATAGTACGATGTAGGAGATCATGTATTCATCAAAGTGACCCCATTGAAGGGGCATATGAGATTTGGTAAAAACGGAAAACTGACTCCTCGCTACATTGGACCGTTTCAAATCCTTGAGAGGTTGGGTCCTGTTGCTTATCGTATTGCCTTGCCATCGGGAATGGAACAAGTGCATAACGTTTTCCATGTATCCATGCTTCGTGGGTATCTTAGAGATCCGTCCCATGTGATTGATTACCACCAGATTGCTCTAGATGAGAATATGATATATGAAGAATGGCCCGTGCAAATCATTTTAGACTGTTTTAGCACTGTTTTTGGTTGATAGTTGCATTTGAGCTTTGTTTTGCATGTGTAGACACCCCATTTTTGACCGTCCTCAAGACTTAGATGTTCATGCAGGTACATCCGATGATGAGTTTGGTTGCTCGTCGAGCACTCTACAGTGCAATTGTGCTTAATAGTCTAGCTTGTGCTATGTTTTGGCCTCTTGGTCTAGTTATTTTTAGCTTACTTCAAGCATGTTTCAGAACTGCTTTTAAACTGTTTTAGGACTGTTTTGAAGTGTTTGTACCTTTTGAGCTTTGTATTGCATGCCTATAGTGTAGTGATCTTCACTAGTTTGGTGTTTTTGGCTTTTAAACATGTTTTGCATGAGTTGCTTGCAGGTTGTAGTGCCATTTTGCATGCAATTTCAGCACATATAATATCTGCAACCTCCCTCATTTCATCACTTTTTCATTTGCTTTGAGGGTTGGTTAGCCTTAGGGTTGTGTTTAAGCTGGAGATTGAGATTTGTGCTTAATGGTTTTAATCCTCTTTTGAGGGTTTCTACCAAGCAAAGGCATGATCTCTCTCCTGCCTTAAGTCATCCCTTGGTTGACACCTCTCTCATTAGAAGACTCTCACTTTTGGACAAACCGGCTAAAGAATGGATCGGTAATTAAAATGAGTAAACAAAAATGATAAGTAAAACTTGAGCAAGATAAGCATATTGTGTTGCATTGCATGTGTTCCATCGGGCGTTATGTTGAGCACGAGGAAGATTGGAGCATTTCATACTCAAAGTGATGAAATGAGTCAATCTCCTTGGTCTCCATTGCCTTTGATCACACATGATGAGGTGATGGTCTTGAGTCTTGTTTTTGCATACAATGAAATTACTCATTGGTTCTTTGACCATCATGCATCGAAGATGCTTGGTTGATGGTTTTGGATCCAAGAGTGCCACTCGTTTAATGTTTTGAGATGATAAGGAGGGGCATAGTACAAACATACCCCTGGAAAACCCTTCATTTTCCTCCATTTGTGCTCTGTTGCAGTGTGGTGACACAGAACACCAGTGGCCGATAGTGGCTTATTTGTGGCCAACAGTGCCTCACTCTTGGTCGGTAAGGCACACTTTTGGCTGGCAGAGGGCCGGCAGCAATCACCCATGGCCGGCAGGCCACTGGTGTAATCCTCAGCATTGAATTGGTAAGGTAGAGCAGAAAAATCCTGGAGTGTGGTCAATCCTGCAAATAGAGCCTCTCAAGAGCAAAATCGGAGGGCTTTTCGGGGCGAAAATTGAGTGCATGCATCCTCTACTTCCGAAAGCGGAGCAGTGGCAGTGTAGTTTAGTGCTTTGCATGTTTAATTAGTGTACATTTGCTTTAATTAACTAGTTTGCTAATTAGTTAACTGCTGTAATAATTAGTAGTTTGCTAGTTATTTATTTGATTTGTAATAATTAGTCTAATTGGTTTAATTAGATTAGTTAGCCTAGCTTAGCTTAGCTCTTATTTATTCGAACCCTCCTTCGTGAGGGCACAATGTTGTAACAAGTGTGCATATGTGTGTGCATGTCTTCCAACTCCACGTCTTTCTCCCTTTTATTTAATCGCTTTCGATGGTTAGATTAGGGATCATATTTCAATTAGCATACCTAATGCTTGCATGTTTGCATCCATTCATTTGTCTTACATGCACCGAGGCTCGGCGCATCATTCAAACTGCATAGCAATTTTAATACGCTTCGTTGAATACGTGTTTCAAAGCATGCTATCAAAGTGTTGTAAATGCCATATTAGTAGCCGAGCCCATTAATTTCATATTGCATGTGTTGCATTATGCATTTTACATAGTTAGGATCATGCATCTTTCTAACTAGCTTTTGTTTTGGCTTGGAGTACTCGGTAAGTTTTATGCTTTAGCATACTTGCATGAGTGTGACTTCCATAATGCCATGTTTCGCATGCTTGCACTGTGGCTATGTGCTTAAATTTTAATTGCATGAATGCCTGTGGATGAAGGCTTTGTTGCTTGAATTGGGACAATTCAACAAATGTGCGTTTTAAGCCCACTTTACGAAGTGGTAAATCATGTTTTAAGCCCATCATGTTTGATGGCAAATCCGCATTTTAGCCCACTCGAGGGTGACAAATTCAAACCATTTTCGATAACAAACATGAGTTGAATATGTTCTAATTCTTGCTATTTAGTCTATACTTGCATGTGTGTGTCACATAGTAAAGATAGCAAATAATCGGAATAAGAACACATAAGGTTTATAAAAGAACATATCATGATTAGTAGAGGCCGATCTTTTGATTGGGCGAGCGGGGGTGCTCATTTCAGGACCTTCCCCTCTCGTACCCAAGTTCCCGAGCCGAGGCAACTTTGGTGATGACCGACACGTGGCCTTTGGCACGAGTCAGGGTTTCCTAAATTTTTTAAAAATAAAATATTTAGGTGGCGACTTTGTAATCTGGCAAAGCAGTCCAGTTTTGGCATTATTTGATCTAAAATTGATTTTCCAAAACGATTTGCCGGATTGGACTCTTTGGTGATTATCAGTTTCACATTGCACCTGTGAGACTAGATTCAGAACCGCTGGTAGAGTCCGAATTGTGAGGGCCTTTCTTTTCAAACCCTTTTCCGAAAGGCGGGGCCGCGGAAAAAGGCAAGCCCATAGTTTCTGGCGACTTTGCTGGGGATTTTGAGAACTTGACTTGAACTGATGATATGTTGTTTTATCTACATTTATGTGTTTATTTGCATTGCATTTGCATTGGTGCGCTTAAGTCACAGTGTTTGCCATCTGCTATTCCTGAGCGGTTTGCCGGAGGCTTGCTTGGAAAAGCTTGCCATAAGGTTGACTGGTTACGGGCTCTGCCACAATGGGAACACAACCCTTGGATCTGGACTACCGCTGTACCGTTTGATCTTCCTTTCACTTCTCGGTGTTAGGAGCAAGAGGTATATTAGGTAGTCTTGCTGAGGTTCCCTTTTTGACCAATCGGCCTAGTTGCATATCGGAAACCATAGAGACTGTTCCAAACTAGGACAGGTTGCTTACCCGAATGCAGGATTGTATAAAACCGCTTGTTTGCGTAGTGAACCCCTAGCTCCTGACGAGATTAGGACAGGGTAACCCTACCCCATCATAGGGGTGTTTTGGCTCTCATTTGCTTAATACGTGCTCTTAGAGTGTAACTCTGCAGGAATGTATGTATCAGTTGCAAGTCTGGGTCTCAGTTTGAGGGTATCAGTTTTGAGGCAGAAAATTTGGGGCAGAAATCAATGTTTGAGTACAGTTGTCCAGCTTATGATTATGACTGCGTGTTGTTTCTGTCTAAAGCCGAGGTGCTGTGCGTTTTTCTGATTTTTGTTTCTTTTGCTTTATTTTTCTTTTTGCAACTTAGTGTTTCACAATTGCTTCCGACGAGGCAGTTATCCCCCGAGCACTCTGGACCCGAGTAAGGAGAATTTACCGATCTAAGGATCTTATTAGAGGACAGCCAGTGTTTGCTTCACTGCCCCCGATTACCAAATGGAGGAGAGTCAGGCATAGCTCACCAGTTCAGCAGTCGCCAATTCAGTAGTTACTGACTACTTCACCTATGGTCAGTCGAACCCAACTATGTACTTCTACTTCAGAAAGGGAAAACACACCAGTTCTGACAAACCAGTACCCCTCAGTCAACATGGAAGATATGATGCACCAACTTTAGCAAACTATCAAGAATATGCAGCTGGATGTCGCCCGCCAAGCAGAAGTTGTCGCCCGCCGACCAGAAATTGTAGCCTAGTAGGCTGAGTTGATTGCTAGGCTACAGCAACAACAGCCACAACAAGCAGCAGCTTCTGCTTCGCATCCACCCCCAGTTAGGGTTCCAATACTCGGGGATACAACTAATGTCCAGGAGAATGCGGACATTCCGGCAGAGCCAGTCCCACCCTAGACTTCTAAAGCACCAGTTTACCCAATGGAGGCACTGTTTGAGTTTGAGGTTGACCCTACCGTAGTGAAAGTGAGTAAGCTTGAGAAGCTTTTCAAATGAGCTCAACGTGTCAATTCGATCCTAGATATAGAAGACGGCTATACTGATACAGCGGTTACCTTGCCAGATAGGTTTAAAATGCCGCATATATATCACTTTGACGGTTCAGGTGATCCTATGGTCCACTTGCGGCTATTTTCAGTCATTTTGCAGCCAATGGGTCTAACTAGACTGTAGAAGTTATCTCTCTTTGGTCGGACCTTATCAGGTATTGTGGCCATTTGGTATGCTAAACTTGAGGATTCTGTAAAGAGGATCTGGGAAGAGATGGCGGAGGCCTTTATCGCTCAATACTCTTATAACACTCAAATCGAGGTCACAACTCGTGATCTCAAGGCAACTCGTCAAGAGCCGCAGGAGGGCTTCTTCGATTTCATCACTCGATGGAGGGCTAAGGCTTCCATGATAACAACCCGACCCGCTGAAAAAGACCAAATCTGAATGGTGGTCCGTAACCGGCAACCGAGGCTGCTACAGAAGATAATAGTCTTACCTTTGCTTACATTTGCTGACCTTCATGAGATAGGGGTGTAGACACCCCATTTTTGACCGTCCTTAAGACTTGGATGTCATCGTTTGAACACTCGATGGTTATGCATGTTCATGTTCGTCTTGAGTTCTTGGAGGTTTCGGCCGCGCGCCTTGCCTCGAGACCTCTCGACTTGTTTGTTTTGTGCTTGGTTGTAGACCAAACACTTGTGTGATTGCTTCTAAGGGCAGGGAATGGCTTGTTGGCCATCCCCACACCTCACCGGCCATGGCCTGAGGCCACCGGCCCTATTTTCTTGCTACCGGCCAAAGGTGTTGGCCGGTCGGCATTGTTTTTGGTCGGCTGGTCATTGTTTTGATCAATCGGCCACTTTTTCTGGTTGAGACCTTTTCTTGGAGAGGCTTGACCCTTCTGAACCTTTGGTTTAGCTTCTTGTGGGAGGCTTGACCCTTTTGAACCTTTGGTTTAGCTTCTTGGAGAGGCTTGACCCTTTTGAACCTTTGCCTAGCTTCTCCAAGAAGCTTGAACCTTTTGCTCCAAGCTTTTAAGAGAAGCTTGACCCTTTCTTAGCTTCTTGAGGAAGCTTGACCCCTTTGCTCTAGCTTCCTTAAGAAGCTTGACCCTTTTTGTATTAGCATCTTTAAGAAGCTTGGCCCCTTTGCTCCAAGCTTCTTTGAGAAGCTTTGGACCTCTTCTTCCATAAGAGGGAGCCTCTCCCTCATTAGCAAAGGTTCATATTTTTGGCCAAGGCTCTATACACATATATCTCTCTCCATATCTCCTCCATTTTAGCTCAAAAGTGTAAGGTTCTTGGCCCCATTGCACTACAACTCTTAGCCTAACCCTTCCACCTTCGGTCTAAACATCTTGGAGGCCATTTTCAAAGGCTAAGGGACTGGTGTTTGGGTCCAGAGCTGCTGGAGTTCTTGGCTACAAGGGTAACACTCCTTTTCCCTCTTTTATTCTCCATTTTTGCACAAGCTTTTAGCCTATCTTGCATGCTGTTTTGAGCTTAGTGTATAACTAATAAAAGTTCTGATTTTGCATGCTTTTGATCTTTGTTTAAGGTCACTTTTGTGTTTGGGGTTGTTTACCCTCTCTTAGGCCTTGTTTGGCCTCTTTTTTGTGCCTTTTTTGTGAGCTTCGGGACCACCTTGTATTGGCCTTCTCACCACTGAAATCTAGAGGGATTTCAGTAGTGGGGATGGTGTTTTGAGGTCCTAAGAAGGAGAGGGCCATCCCCTCTCCTTGTTGTCTTGTTTGTTGGCATTCTTGCCCTTACAAAGGAGCCTTTACTTGCATGCTTCATAGCCTCATTTTAGGCCCTTTTTAGTGAGTGTTAGGGCCTTCATAACCTCTGTCCAGAGGTGGTTTTGTCATCTTGAATGTCTATCTTGCATGTGTAGAGTAACCCCTTGCACAGCCTTTCAAAGGAGCACCTCATTCTAGCATGTGTTGACTGAGTTTCAGTGGGTTTTTGGTCATATATGGGCATTCCTTGTTTCTATTTTTGGCTGGTTTGGTAGTCCTTCACATTCTTCATAGGCTTGTAGTGTAAATCATGCTTACTAGCTCACATTGCATGTTGTTTTGGCCCTCTATTCTAGCACCTTTTGGCCACACTCCAAACAAGTTTTGTTCATATTTTGGGCATCCTTACCTCTTTTTTGAGGCCTCATGGTCGAAAAATGCTTGCCATGCATACTTGTCGTGTAATAGCCTTGCATAGCTTTGAGTTTCGGGGTCCCTTGCATGCTTGACTTGAGCTATTTACATGTTTTGGCATAATTGGGTATGATATTTTAGAGCTTATACTTGTGCCATACTCCCATGTTTTCCATGCTTTAAGTGCTATAGAGAGTTGTGCTTGTATGCCTCATTTACCGACCATTGCATGAGCTTCATTTGAATGCATTCCGAGCCACCATCCCAACACATTTTGCCACTGATTTTGGCCTACATCAGGTCTGTTTGGGGTTGGTTTCATCATTTGAGCATTGCTTTGCATACCTCTAGTGTAATGTGCTTCACTAGTTTCGGTACTTGAGCCTATCAACATGCATTGCATGAGTTGTTGCATCATTTCAGAGTCATTTTGTATGCTATTTCAAAGCTGGAGTGTATGCCATTGTGCCTCATGTTTCATCCTTGCCATGCTCTTGGAGAGTTGTATCTCGTGGCCTTGGCTTGGAGCCTTTGCATTGTGCATGCTTGTATATGTCTTGTTGCTTTGATTTCATCATTTCAACACTGTTGGCCACTGATTTTGGCATGCTTGAGAGCTATCCACATTAGTGTAAGTCCATCTTACCATGTTGTTGCATGCTTGTTTCATTTTGCATGTTGTTGCATGCTATACATGTCCACATGTTTAGGTTGTATGCCTATTGCATATTGCATGTTAACATGCTCATGTTGCATTAGATTTGTTGCACACTTGAGTTATTTGCATGCTTGCTTGCCTGCCTAGGTTGAATTGCATTGTGTGTGCATCTCTTGCCTCTTGATCAATCATGATAGAGGTTGGGACCCTTTATGTGTTTTGTGCATTTCATTCCATATTGAGTTGCACACTTGACTCTTTGGCCATCATGCATGGAAATGCGTGATTGGTGGCCCGAGGGTCAAGGACTATCCTCCCTTGAGTTCATAACATGATAAGGAGGGTGGTCGTGCATACATTGCTTTGAAAATGCGTTGCCATGCTCTGTTTGTCCTCTGCTGCTGCAAAACAGGATTCTGCAGGAAGAGTTGGCCGACCAACCACATTCAGTGCCGGCCGGCTATTCATTTCTGGCCGAGAGCTATACAACTGGTCGATGACCACTTTTTCATGGCCGATGACTATTCCTCTTGGCCGGTGACCTTCCACAGTGCTCAGAAGGTGGTCCAGAAGCAGCCTTCGGACTTGTGCAGTCTTCAGAGGTGCAGAGCAGTGTAAACAGAGGCAACATGTGGCATGGCGATGTTGTATTAAGTGTGCGTGTGTGTGATGCATGTCTTCCAACCCCCATTTCTTTCTCCTTTTTATTTAACTGCTTACGATGGTCAGATTTAGGGCATATTTCAATTAGCATCCTTATGCTATGCATGTTTGCATTATTTATATGTCTTACACGCACCGGGCTCAGCGCATCATGCTAACTGCATTGTATTTCAATTCCAATTTGAATACATGTATCAAGTTGCATTTCACATGACATCTTAGAATAGCCGAGCCTATTTCTAGTTGCATTTTGCATGTGTTGCATTAGCTATCTTAACATAAACTAGGATAATGCATTTGATTACTAACTAGTTTCTGTTTTGGCTAGGAGTACTAGGTAAGCATTTACGCTTTAGCATCCTTGCAAGTGTGTGAGTGTTGCCATGACAGCATGCTTACCATGAGGCTATCTGCTTAGTTGATTAACTGCCTGAATGCCTGTGGGTGAAGGTTGGGTTGCTTGAATTGGAATAATTCGTCGAAACCCGTGTTTTAGCCTACTTGCGAGTAGCAAATTTCAATCCATTTTCAAAACAAATAGATATGCGATGCATTATCCCAAATTAGGCGATCTAGTCTATACTTGTTTTGCTGTGCGCATCACATAGTAAATTTAGGCTAATAACCGGAATAAGGACACATGTGTTTTCAAAAACAAGATATCATGTTTAGTAGTGGCCGATCTTTGATCGGGCGAGTGGGGGTGCTCATAGCTGACCTTCCCCAATCGTACCCAAGTTTCCAAGCCGAGGCAACTTTGGTGATGACGGACACGTGGCCTTAGGCAAATGAGTTAGGGTTTCCTAAATTTCCCCATAAAAAATATTGAGGTGGCGACTCTGTATTTGGCAAAGCAGTCCATGTTTAGCACTTCTTTCTAAAAATTTGTTTTTCAAAACGATTTGCCAGATTTGGATTCTTTGGTGATTTATCAATCTCACATTGCACATTGTGAGATCAGATTAAGAACCGTGACAATTTGAGTCCGAACTGCAGTGAGCCCAAACGAACAAAACGGGATTCCCTCCCGGGACGTTCGGGGACGTCTATAGTTTCTGGCGACTCTGCTAGGGACTTAGAGAGCTTGACTCGAACTCATGATATCTTGTTTTGACTACACTTATGTGTTTCTTTGCATTGCATGTGCATTGGTGCGCCTAAGTCACAGTGTTTGCCGTCTGCGATTCCAGAACGGTTTGTCGGAGGCTCGCTTTGAGAAGCGTGCCATAAGGCTGACCGGTTACGGGCTCTGCCACGATGGGAACACAAACCTCGATTTTCACCAGGGCACCCTTTTGACCATTCGACCTAGTGCACATTTGGAATCCATAGTGACCATTCCAAACTAGGACAGGGTGCTTACCTGATTATCGGTTGTTTTGAAACCACTGCGTGCGTAGTGAAACCCTAGCTCCTGACAAAATAGGATAGGGAAACCCTACCCCCAACATAGGGGTGTTTTGGCTTTTACTTACTTGTTATGTGCTTTTAGAGTGTGTCTCTACAGGGAATGCATGTATCAGTTTGCAAGTCTGGGTATCAGGCTTGCGGGCATCAGTATTTGGAAGAATCAGTTTTACCTGAGGGTATCAATTTACAGGGCAGAATTTTGGGCAGAATTCTGTAGGAAGCGCAGTCATTCAGCTTCGCTCATGATGGTTCTGGTGAAATCAGGCTGAGATGTTGTCTATTTTCTTTTTTGCTAAGTAGTCTTGGAACCATAGCTTCAGAAGGGTCTGATATCCCTCGGGTACTCTGGCCCTGTGTTGTTATGTGATCAGGGGATGAACCACCTGCAGGCGGCACTCAGTTTACTCCAGATGTGGCGTATGGCACGCACTGTTTTGAGCATTTGTGAATGCTGATTTTTGTACTTTCTGACTTGGGTATTGAGTCTGTCTTGTTGTATCGAGTCAAACCTGCTGAGTCTGTCTTGTTGTATTGAGTCAGTCTTGTTGAGTCTGTCTTGTTGTATCAAGTCAGTCCTGTTGAATCTGTCTTGTTGTATCGAGTCAGTCCCGTTGAGTCT